>NC_140589.1:1058893461-1063941461 GCF_964204655.1 Triturus cristatus | reverse complement strand
TGGTGGGAGGCAGTCAAGTCACCCCATCCTGGATTCCCCTGGGTGTCTAGTTTTCATAAATGTACAGGTTTGCTAGGTTTCCCTGGGTGCCGGCAGGGCTAGGGTTCAAAATCTACAGCTAGTCACTTTGCCAAAAAAAGGGTCATTTTTCACTGCAAAACCACGTTGCGTTTTGCGCCGTTTCCTGTCGCGGGCACTAGGCCGACCCGCACAAGTGAGGTACCATTTTTCTCGTAGGACTTTGGGGAACGCGGGGTGGGTGGAAATTTGTGGATCCACACAGATTCCAGAACTTTCCATCACAGAAGTGTGGGGAAAATGTGGTTTTTTTGTCAATTTTTTACGTTTGCAAGGGATTCTGGGTAACAGACCATGGTGGGAGGCAGTCAAGTCACCTCATCCTGGATTCCCCTGGGTGTCTAGTTTTCAAAAATGTATAGGTTTGCTAGGTTTCCCTAGGTGCCGGCAGGGCTAGGGTTCAAAGTCTACAGCTAGTCACTTTGCCAAAAAAAAGGGTCATTTTTCACTGCAAAACCACGTTGCGTTTTGCGCCGTTTCCTGTTGCGGGCACTAGGCCGACCCGCACAAGTGAGGTACCATTTTTCTCGTAGGACTTTGGGGAACGCGGGGTGGGTGGAAATTTGTGGATCCACGCAGATTCCAGAACTTTCCATCACAGAAATGTGGGGAAAATGTGTTTTTTTTGGCAATTCTTTATGTTTGCAAGGGATTCTGGGTAACAGACCATGGTGGGAGGCAGTCAAGTCACCCCATCCTGGATTCCCCTGGGTGTCTAGTTTTCAAAAATGTATAGGTTTGCTAGGTTTCCCTAGGTGCCGGCAGGGCTAGGGTTCAAAATCTACAGCTAGTCACTTTGCCAAAAAAAGGGTCATTTTTCACTGCAAAACCACGTTGCATTTTGCGCCGTTTCCTGTCGCGGGCACTAGGCCGACCCGCACAAGTGAGGTACCATTTTTCTCGTAGGACTTTGGGGAACGCGGGGGTGGTGGAAATTTGTGGATCCACGCAGATTCCAGAACTTTCCATCACAGAAATGTGGGGAAAATGTGTTTTTTTTGTCAATTTTTTACGTTTGCAAGGGATTCTGGGTAACAGACCATGGTGGGAGGCAGTCAAGTCACCCCATCCTGGATTCCCCTGGGTGTCTAGTTTTCAAAAATGTATAGGTTTGCTAGGTTTCCCTAGGTGCCGGCAGGGCTAGGGTTCAAAATCTACAGCTAGTCACTTTGCCAAAAAAAGGGTCATTTTTCACTGCAAAACCACGTTGCGTTTTGCGCCGTTTCCTGTCGCGGGCACTAGGCCGACCCGCACAAGTGAGGTACCATTTTTCTCGTAGGACTTTGGGGAACGCGGGGTGGGTGGAAATTTGTGGATCCACGCAGATTCCAGAACTTTCCATCACAGAAGTGTGGGGAAAATGTGTTTTTTTTGTCAATTTTTTACTTTTGCAAGGGATTCTGGGTAACAGACCATGGTGGGAGGCAGTCAAGTCACCCCATCCTGCATTCCCCTGAGTGTCTAGTTTTCAAAAATGTATAGGTTTGCTAGGTTTCCCTAGGTGCCGGCAGGGCTAGGGTTCAAAATCTACAGCTAGTCACTTTGCCAAAAAAAGGGTCATTTTTCACTGCAAAACCACGTTGCGTTTCGCGCCGTTTCCTGTTGCGGGCACTAGGCCGACCCGCACAAGTGAGGTACCATTTTTCTCGTAGGACTTTGGGGAACGCGGGGTGGGTGGAAATTTGTGGATCCACGCAGATTCCAGAACTTTCCATCACAGAAATGTGGGGAAAATGTGTTTTTTTTGGCAATTCTTTATGTTTGCAAGGGATTCTGGGTAACAGACCATGGTGGGAGGCAGTCAAGTCACCCCATCCTGGATTCCCCTGGGTGTCTAGTTTTCAAAAATGTATAGGTTTGCTAGGTTTCCCTAGGTGCCGGCAGGGCTAGGGTTCAAAATCTACAGCTAGTCACTTTGCCAAAAAAAGGGTCATTTTTCACTGCAAAACCACGTTGCGTTTTGCGCCGTTTCCTGTCGCGGGCACTAGGCCGACCCGCACAAGTGAGGTACCATTTTTCTCGTAGGACTTTGGGGAACGCGGGGGTGGTGGAAATTTGTGGATCCACGCAGATTCCAGAACTTTCCATCACAGAAGTGTGGGGAAAATGTGGTTTTTTTGTCAATTTTTTACTTTTGCAAGGGATTCTGGGTAACAGACCATGGTGGGAGGCAGTCAAGTCACCCCATCCTGCATTCCCCTGAGTGTCTAGTTTTCAAAAATGTATAGGTTTGCTAGGTTTCCCTAGGTGCCGGCAGGGCTAGGGTTCAAAATCTACAGCTAGTCACTTTGCCAAAAAAAGGGTCATTTTTCACTGCAAAACCACGTTGCGTTTCGCGCCGTTTCCTGTTGCGGGCACTAGGCCGACCCGCACAAGTGAGGTACCATTTTTCTCGTAGGACTTTGGGGAACGCGGGGGTGGTGGAAATTTGTGGATCCACGCAGATTCCAGAACTTTCCATCACAGAAATGTGGGGAAAATGTGTTTTTTTTGTCAATTCTTTACGTTTGCAAGGGATTCTGGGTAACAGACCCTGGTGGGAGGCAGTCAAGTCACCCCATCCTGGATTCCCCTGGGTGTCTAGTTTTCAAAAATGTATAGGTTTGCTAGGTTTCCCTAGGTGCCGGCAGGGCTAGGGTTCAAAATCTACAGCTAGTCACTTTGCCAAAAAAAGGGTCATTTTTCACTGCAAAACCACGTTGCGTTTTGCGCCGTTTCCTGTCGCTGGCACTAGGCCGACCCGCACAAGTGAGGTACCATTTTTCTCGTAGGACTTTGGGGAACGCGGGGTGGGTGGAAATTTGTGGATCCACGCAGATTCCAGAACTTTCCATCACAGAAATGTGGGGAAAATGTGGTTTTTTTGTCAATTTTTTACGTTTGCAAGGGATTCTGGGTAACAGACCATGGTGGGAGGCAGTCAAGTCATCCCATCCTGGATTCCCCTGGGTGTCTAGTTTTCAAAAATGTATAGGTTTGCTAGGTTTCCCTAGGTGCCGGCAGGGCTAGGGTTCAAAATCTACAGCTAGTCACTTTGCCAAAAAAAGGGTCATTTTTCACTGCAAAACCACGTTGCGTTTTGCGCCGTTTCCTGTCGCGGGCACTAGGCCGACCCGCACAAGTGAGGTACCATTTTTCTCGTAGGACTTTGGGGAACGCGGGGGTGGTGGAAATTTGTGGATCCACGCAGATTCCAGAACTTTCCATCACAGAAATGTGGGGAAAATGTGTTTTTTTTGTCAATTTTTTACGTTTGCAAGGGATTCTGGGTAACAGACCATGGTGGGAGGCAGTCAAGTCACCCCATCCTGGATTCCCCTGGGTGTCTAGTTTTCAAAAATGTATAGGTTTGCTAGGTTTCCCTAGGTGCGGCAGGGCTAGGGTTCAAAATCTACAGCTAGTCACTTTGCCAAAAAAAGGGTCATTTTTCACTGCAAAACCACGTTGCGTTTTGCGCCGTTTCCTGTCGCGGGCACTAGGCCGACCCGCACAAGTGAGGTACCATTTTTCTCGTAGGACTTTGGGGAACGCGGGGTGGGTGGAAATTTGTGGATCCACGCAGATTCCAGAACTTTCCATCACAGAAGTGTGGGGAAAATGTGGTTTTTTTGTCAATTTTTTACTTTTGCAAGGGATTCTGGGTAACAGACCATGGTGGGAGGCAGTCAAGTCACCCCATCCTGCATTCCCCTGGGTGTCTAGTTTTCAAAAATGTATAGGTTTGCTAGGTTTCCCTAGGTGCCGGCAGGGCTAGGGTTCAAAATCTACAGCTAGTCACTTTGCCAAAAAAAGGGTCATTTTTCACTGCAAAACCACGTTGCGTTTTGCGCCGTTTCCTGTTGCGGGCACTAGGCCGACCCGCACAAGTGAGGTACCATTTTTCTCGTAGGACTTTGGGGAACGCGGGGTGGGTGGAAATTTGTGGATCCACGCAGATTCCAGAACTTTCCATCACAGAAATGTGGGGAAAATGTGTTTCTTTTGTCAATTTTTTACGTTTGCAAGGGATTCTGGGTAACAGACCATGGTGGGAGGCAGTCAAGTCACCCCATCCTGGATTCCCCTGGGTGTCTAGTTTTCATAAATGTACAGGTTTGCTAGGTTTCCCTGGGTGCCGGCAGGGCTAGGGTTCAAAATCTACAGCTAGTCACTTTGCCAAAAAAAGGGTCATTTTTCACTGCAAAACCACGTTGCGTTTTGCGCCGTTTCCTGTCGCGGGCACTAGGCCGACCCGCACAAGTGAGGTACCATTTTTCTCGTAGGACTTTGGGGAACGCGGGGTGGGTGGAAATTTGTGGATCCACACAGATTCCAGAACTTTCCATCACAGAAGTGTGGGGAAAATGTGGTTTTTTTGTCAATTTTTTACGTTTGCAAGGGATTCTGGGTAACAGACCATGGTGGGAGGCAGTCAAGTCACCTCATCCTGGATTCCCCTGGGTGTCTAGTTTTCAAAAATGTATAGGTTTGCTAGGTTTCCCTAGGTGCCGGCAGGGCTAGGGTTCAAAGTCTACAGCTAGTCACTTTGCCAAAAAAAAGGGTCATTTTTCACTGCAAAACCACGTTGCGTTTTGCGCCGTTTCCTGTTGCGGGCACTAGGCCGACCCACACAAGTGAGGTACCATTTTTCTCGTAGGACTTTGGGGAACGCGGGGTGGGTGGAAATTTGTGGATCCACGCAGATTCCAGAACTTTCCATCACAGAAATGTGGGGAAAATGTGTTTTTTTTGGCAATTCTTTATGTTTGCAAGGGATTCTGGGTAACAGACCATGGTGGGAGGCAGTCAAGTCACCCCATCCTGGATTCCCCTGGGTGTCTAGTTTTCAAAAATGTATAGGTTCGCTAGGTTTCCCTAGGTGCCGGCAGGGCTAGGGTTCAAAATCTACAGCTAGTCACTTTGCCACAAAAAGGGTCATTTTTCACTGCAAAACCACGTTGCGTTTTGCGCCGTTTCCTGTCGCGGGCACTAGGCCGACCCGCACAAGTGAGGTACCATTTTTCTCGTAGGACTTTGGGGAACGCGGGGGTGGTGGAAATTTGTGGATCCACGCAGATTCCAGAACTTTCCATCACAGAAATGTGGGGAAAATGTGTTTTTTTTTGTCAATTCGTTACGTTTGCAAGGGATTCTGGGTAACAGACCCTGGTGGGAGGCAGTCAAGTCACCCCATCCTGGATTCCCCTGGGTGTCTAGTTTTCAAAAATGTATAGGTTTGCTAGGTTTCCCTAGGTGCCGGCAGGGCTAGGGTTCAAAATCTACAGCTAGTCACTTTGCCAAAAAAAGGGTCATTTTTCACTGCAAAACCACGTTGCGTTTTGCGCCGTTTCCTGTCGCGGGCACTAGGCCGACCCGCACAAGTGAGGTACCATTTTTCTCGTAGGACTTTGGGGAACGCGGGGTGGGTGGAAATTTGTGGATCCACGCAGATTCCAGAACTTTCCATCACAGAAATGTGGGGAAAATGTGTTTTTTTTGTCAATTTTTTACGTTTGCAAGGGATTCTGGGTAACAGACCATGGTGGGAGGCAGTCAAGTCACCTCATCCTGGATTCCCCTGGGTGTCTAGTTTTCAAAAATGTATAGGTTTGCTAGGTTTCCCTAGGTGCCGGCAGGGCTAGGGTTCAAAATCTACAGCTAGTCACTTTGCCAAAAAAGGGTCATTTTTCACTGCAAAACCACGTTGCGTTTTGCGCCGTTTCCTGTCGCGGGCACTAGGCCGACCCGCACAAGTGAGGTACCATTTTTCTCGTAGGACTTTGGGGAACGCGGGGTGGGTGGAAATTTATGGATCCACGCAGATTCCAGAACTTTCCATCACAGAAATGTGGGGAAAATGTGTTTTTTTTGTCAATTTTTTACGTTTGCAAGGGATTCTGGGTAACAGACCATGGTGGGAGGCAGTCAAGTCACCCCATCCTGGATTTCCCTGGGTGTCTAGATTTCAAAAATGTATAGGTTTGCTAGGTTTCCCTAGGTGCCGGCAGGGCTAGGGTTGAAAATCTACAGCTAGTCACTTTGCCAAAAAAAGGGTCATTATTCACTGCAAAACCATGTTGCGTTTTGCGCCGTTTCCTGTCGCGGGCACTAGGCCGACCCGCACAAGTGAGGTACCATTTTTCTTGTAGGACTTTGGGGAACGCGGGGGTGGTGGAAATTTGTGGATCCACGCAGATTCCAGAACTTTCCATCACAGAAATGTGGGGAAAATGTGTTTTTTTTGTCAATTTTTTACGTTTGCAAGGGATTCTGGGTAACAGACCATGGTGGGAGGCAGTCAAGTCACCCCATCCTGTATTCCCCTGGGTGTCTAGTTTTCAAAAATGTATAGGTTTGCTAGGTTTCCCTAGGTGCCGGCAGGGCTAGGGTTCAAAATCTACAGCTAGTCACTTTGCCAAAAAAAGGGTCATTTTTCACTGCAAAACCACGTTGCGTTTTGCGCCGTTTCCTGTCGCGGGCACTAGGCCGACCCGCACAAGTGAGGTACCATTTTTCTTGTAGGACTTTGGGGAACGCGGGGTGGGTGGAAATTTGTGGATCCACGCAGATTCCAGAACTTTCCATCACAGAAGTGTGGGGAAAATGTGTTTTTTTTGTCAATTCTTTACATTTGCAAGGGATTCTGGGTAACAGACCATGGTGGGA
Organism: Triturus cristatus; assembly: GCF_964204655.1. Taxonomy (NCBI): domain Eukaryota; kingdom Metazoa; phylum Chordata; class Amphibia; order Caudata; family Salamandridae; genus Triturus; species Triturus cristatus. The sequence continues at coordinate 1,063,934,738 of NC_140589.1, read as the reverse complement.
GGCAGTCAAGTCACCCCATCCTGGATTCCCCTGGGTGTCTAGTTTTCAAAAATGTATAGGTTTGCTAGGTTTCCCTAGGTGCCGGCAGGGCTAGGGTTCAAAATCTACAGCTAGTCACTTTGCCAAAAAAAGGGTCATTTTTCACTGCAAAACCACGTTGCGTTTTGCGCCGTTTCCTGTCGCGGGCACTAGGCCGACCAGCACAAGTGAGGTACCATTTTTCTCGTAGGACTTTGGGGAACGCGGGGGTGGTGGAAATTTGTGGATCCACGCAGATTCCAGAACTTTCCATCACAGAAATGTGGGGAAAATGTGTTTTTTTTGTCAATTCTTTACGTTTGCAAGGGATTCTGGGTAACAGACCCTGTGGGAGGGAGTCAAGTCACCCCATCCTGGATTCCCCTGGGTGTCTAGTTTTCAAAAATGTATAGGTTTGCTAGGTTTCCCTAGGTGCCGGCAGGGCTAGGGTTCAAAATCTACAGCTAGTCACTTTGCCAAAAAAAGGGTCATTTTTCACTGCAAAACCACGTTGCGTTTTGCGCCGTTTCCTGTCGCGGGCACTAGGCCGACCCGCACAAGTGAGGTACCATTTTTCTCGTAGGACTTTGGGGAACGCGGGGTGGGTGGAAATTTGTGGATCCACGCAGATTCCAGAACTTTCCATCACAGAAATGTGGGGAAAATGTGTTTTTTTTGTCAATTTTTTACGTTTGCAAGGGATTCTGGGTAACAGACCATGGTGGGAGGCAGTCAAGTCACCTCATCCTGGATTCCCCTGGGTGTCTAGTTTTCAAAAATGTATAGGTTTGCTAGGTTTCCCTAGGTGCCGGCAGGGCTAGGGTTCAAAATCTACAGCTAGTCACTTTGCCATAAAAGGGTCATTTTTCACTGCAAAACCACGTTGCGTTTTGCGCCGTTTCCTGTCGCGGGCACTAGGCCGACCCGCACAAGTGAGGTACCATTTTTCTCGTAGGACTTTGGGGAACGCGGGGTGGGTGGAAGTTTATGGATCCACGCAGATTCCAGAACTTTCCATCACAGAAATATGGGGAAAATGTGTTTTTTTTGTAAATTTTTTATGTTTGCAAGGGATTCTGGGTAACAGACCATGGTGGGAGGCAGTCAAGTCACCCCATCCTGGATTCCCCTGGGTGTCTAGTTTTCAAAAATGTATAGGTTTGCTAGGTTTCCCTAGGTGCCGGCAGGGCTAGGGTTCAAAATCTACAGCTAGTCACTTTGCCAAAAAAAGGGTCATTTTCCACTGCAAAACCACGTTGCGTTTTGCGCCGTTTCCTGTCGCGGGCACTAGGCCGACCCGCACAAGTGAGGTACCATTTTTCTCGTAGGACTTTGGGGAACGCGGGGTGGGTGGAAATTTGTGGATCCACGCAGATTCCAGAACTTTCCATCACAGAAATGTGGGGAATATGTGGTTTTTTTGTCAATTTTTTACGTTTGCAAGGGATTCTGGGTAACAGACCATGGTGGGAGGCAGTCAAGTCACCCCATCCTGGATTTCCCTGGGTGTCTAGTTTTCAAAAATGTATAGGTTTGCTAGGTTTCCCTTGGTGCTGGCAGGGCTAGGGTTCAAAATCTACAGCTAGTCACTTTGCCAAAAAAAGGGTCATTATTCACTGCAAAACCACGTTGCGTTTTGCGCCGTTTCCTGTCGCGGGCACTAGGCCGACCCGCACAAGTGAGGTACCATTTTTCTCGTAGGACTTTGGGGAACGCGGGGGTGGTAGAAATTTGTGGATCCACGCAGATTCCAGAACTTTCCATCACAGAAATGTGGGGAAAATGTGTTTTTTTTGTCAATTTTTTATGTTTGCAAGGGATTCTGGGTAACAGACCATGGTGGGAGGCAGTCAAGTCACCCCATCCTGGATTCCCCTGGGTGTCTAGTTTTCAAAAATGTATAGGTTTGCTAGGTTTCCCTAGGTGCCGGCAGGGCTAGGGTTCAAAATCTACAGATAGTCACTTTGCCAAAAAAAGGGTCATTTTCCACGGCAAAACCACGTTGCGTTTTGCGCCGTTTCCTGTCGCGGGCACTAGGCCGACCCGCACAAGTGAGGTACCATTTTTCTCGTAGGACTTTGGGGAACGCGGGTTGGGTGGAAATTTGTGGATCCACGCAGATTCCAGAACTTTCCATCACAGAAATGTGGGGAAAATGTGTTTTTTTTGTCAGTTTTTTACGTTTGCAAGGGATTCTGGGTAACAGACCATGGTGGGAGGCAGTCCAGTCACCCCATCCTGGATTCCCCTGCGTGTCTAGTTTTCAAAAATGTATAGGTTTGCTAGGTTTCCCTAGGTGCCGGCAGGGCTAGGGTTCAAAATCTACAGCTAGTCACTTTGCCAAAAAAAGGGTCATTTTTCACTGCAAAACCACGTTGCGTTTTGCGCCGTTTCCTGTCGCGGGCACTAGGCCAACCCGCACAAGTGAGGTACCATTTATCTTGTAGGACTTTGGGAAACACGGGGTGGGTGGAAATTTGTGGATCCACGCAGATTCCAGAACTTTCCATCACAGAAATGTGGGGAAAATGTGTTTTTTTTGTCAATTTTTTACGTTTGCAAGGGATTCTGGGTAACAGACCATGGTGGGAGGCAGTCAAGTCACCCCATCCTGGATTGCCCTGGGTGTCTAGTTTTCAAAAATGTATAGGTTTGCTAGGTTTCCCTAGGTGCCGGCAGGGCTAGGGTTCAAAATCTACAGCTAGTCACTTTGCCAAAAAAAGGGTCATTTTCCACTGCAAAACCACGTTGCGTTTTGCGCCGTTTCCTGTCGCGGGCACTAGGCCGACCCGCACAAGTGAGGTACCATTTTTCTCGTAGGACTTTGGGTAACGCGGGGTGGGTGGAAATTTGTGGATCCACGCAGATTCCAGAACTTTCCATCACAGAAATGTGGGGAATATGTGGTTTTTTTGTCAAGTTTTTTACGTTTGCAAGGGATTCTGGTTACAGACCATGGTGGGAGGCAGTCAAGTCACCCCATCCTGGATTTCCCTGGGTGTCTAGTTTTCAAAAATGTATAGGTTTGCTAGGTTTCCCTTGGTGCCGGCAGGGCTAGGATTCAAAATCTACAGCTGGTCACTTTGCCAAAAAAAAGGTCATTATTCACTGCAAAACCACGTTGCGTTTTGCGCCGTTTCCTGTCGCGGGCACTAGGCCGACCCGCACAAGTGAGGTACCATTTTTCTCGTAGGACTTTGAGGAACGCGGGGGTGGTAGAAATTTGTGGATCCACGCAAATTCCAGAACTTTCCATCACAGAAATGTGGGGAAAATGTGTTTTTTTTGTCAATTTTTTATGTTTGCAAGGGATTCTGGGTAACAGACCATGGTGGGAGGCAGTCAAGTCACCCCATCCTGGATTCCCCTGGGTGTCTAGTTTTCAAAAATGCATAGGTTTGCTAGGTTTCCCTAGGTGCTGGCAGGGCTAGGGTTCAAAATCTACAGCTAGTCACTTTGCCAAAAAAAGGGTCATTTTCCACTGCAAAACCACGTTGCGTTTTGCGCCGTTTCCTGTCGCGGGCACTAGGCCGACCCGCACAAGTGAGGTACAGTTTTTCTCGTAGGACTTTGGGGAACACGGGGTGGGTGAAAATTTGTGGATCCACACAGATTCCAGAACTTTCCATCACAGAAGTGTGGGGAAAATGTGTTTCTTTTGTCAATTTTTTACGTTTGCAAGGGATTCTGGGTAACAGACCATGGTGGGAGGCAGTCAAGTCACCCCATCCTGGATTCCCCTGGGTGTCTAGTTTTCAAAAATGTATAGGTTTGCTAGGTTTCCCTAGGTGCCGGCAGGGCTAGGGTTCAAAGTCTACAGCTAGTCACTTTGCCAAAAAAAAGGGTCATTTTTCACTGCAAAACCACGTTGCGTTTTGCGCCGTTTCCTGTCGCGGGCACTAGGCCGACCCGCACAAGTGAGGTACCATTTTTCTCGTAGGACTTTGGGGAACGCGGGGTGGGGGGAAATTTGTGGATCCACGCAGATTCCAGAACTTTCCATCACAGAAATGTGGGGAAAATGTGTTTTTTTCGGCAATTCTTTACGTTTGCAAGGGATTCTGGGTAACAGACCATGGTGGGAGGCAGTCAAGTCACCCCATCCTGGATTCCCCTGGGTGTCTAGTTTTCAAAAATGTATAGGTTTGCTAGGTTTCCCTAGGTGCCGGCAGGGCTAGGGTTCAAAATCTACAGCTAGTCACTTTGCCAAAAAAAGGGTCATTTTTCACTGCAAAACCACGTTGCGTTTTGCGCCGTTTCCTGTCGCGGGCACTAGGCCGACCCGCACAAGTGAGGTACCATTTTTCTCGTAGGACTTTGGGGAACGGGGGGGTGGTGGAAATTTGTGGATCCACGCAGATTCCAGAACTTTCCATCACAGAAATGTGGGGAAAATGTGTTTTTTTTGTCAATTGTTTACGTTTGCAAGGGATTCTGGGTAACAGACCATGGTGGGAGGCAGTCAAGTCACCCCATACTGGATTCCCCTGGGTGTCTAGTTTTCAAAAATGTATAGGTTTGCTAGGTTTCCCTAGGTGCCGGCAGGGCTAGGGTTCAAAATCTACAGCTAGTCACTTTGCCAAAAAAAGGGTCATTTTTCACTGCAAAACCACGTTGCGTTTTGCGCCGTTTCCTGTTGCGGGCACTAGGCCGACCCGCACAAGTGAGGTACCATTTTTCTCGTAGGACTTTGGGGAACGCGGGGGTGGTGGAAATTTGTGGATCCACGCAGATTCCAGAACTTTCCATCACAGAAATGTGGGGAAAATGTTTTTTTTTTGTCAATTCTTTACGTTTGCAAGGGATTCTGGGTAACAGACCCTGGTGGGAGGCAGTCAAGTCACCCCATCCTGGATTCCCCTGGGTGTCTAGTTTTCAAAAATGTATAGGTTTGCTAGGTTTCCCTAGGTGCCGGCAGGGCTAGGGTTCAAAATCTACAGCTAGTCACTTTGCCAAAAAAAGGGTCATTTTTCACTGCAAAACCACGTTGCGTTTTGCGCCGTTTCCTGTCGCTGGCACTAGGCCGACCCGCACAAGTGAGGTACCATTTTTCTCGTAGGACTTTGGGGAACGCGGGGTGGGTGGAAATTTGTGGATCCACGCAGATTCCAGAACTTTCCATCACAGAAATGTGGGGAAAATGTGTTTTTTTTGTCAATTTTTTACGTTTGCAAGGGATTCTGGGTAACAGACCATGGTGGGAGGCAGTCAAGTCACCCCATCCTGGATTCCCCTGGGTGTCTAGTTTTCATAAATGTACAGGTTTGCTAGGTTTCCCTGGGTGCCGGCAGGGCTAGGGTTCAAAATCTACAGCTAGTCACTTTGCCAAAAAAAAGGGTCATTTTTCACTGCAAAACCACGTTGCGTTTTGCGCCGTTTCCTGTCGCGGGCACTGGGCCGACCCGCACAAGTGAGGTACCATTTTTCTCGTAGGACTTTGGGGAATGCGGGGTGGGTGGAAATTTGTGGATCCACACAGATTCCAGAACTTTCCATCACAGAAGTGTGGGGAAAATGTGGTTTTTTTGTCAATTTTTTACGTTTGCAAGGGATTCTGGGTAACAGACCATGGTGGGAGGCAGTCAAGTCACCTCATCCTGGATTCCCCTGGGTGTCTAGTTTTCAAAAATGTATAGGTTTGCTAGGTTTCCCTAGGTGCCGGCAGGGCTAGGGTTCAAAGTCTACAGCTAGTCACTTTGCCAAAAAAAAGGGTCATTTTTCACTGCAAAACCACGTTGCGTTTTGCGCCGTTTCCTGTTGCGGGCACTAGGCCGACCCGCACAAGTGAGGTACCATTTTTCTCGTAGGACTTTGGGGAACGCGGGGTGGGTGGAAATTTGTGGATCCACGCAGATTCCAGAACTTTCCATCACAGAAATGTGGGGAAAATGTGGTTTTTTTGGCAATTCTTTATGTTTGCAAGGGATTCTGGGTAACAGACCATGGTGGGAGGCAGTCAAGTCACCCCATCCTGGATTCCCCTGGGTGTCTAGTTTTCAAAAATGTATAGGTTTGCTAGGTTTCCCTAGGTGCCGGCAGGGCTAGGGTTCAAAATCTACAGCTAGTCACTTTGCCAAAAAAAGGGTCATTTTTCACTGCAAAACCACGTTGCGTTTTGCGCCGTTTCCTGTCGCGGGCACTAGGCCGACCCGCACAAGTGAGGTACCATTTTTCTCGTAGGACTTTGGGGAACGCGGGGGTGGTGGAAATTTGTGGATCCACGCAGATTCCAGAACTTTCCATCACAGAAATGTGGGGAAAATGTGTTTTTTTTGTCAATTGTTTACGTTTGCAAGGGATTCTGGGTAACAGACCATGGTGGGAGGCAGTCAAGTCACCCCATCCTGGATTCCCCTGGGTGTCTAGTTTTCAAAAATGTATAGGTTTGCTAGGTTTCCCTAGGTGCCGGCAGGGCTAGGGTTCAAAATCTACAGCTAGTCACTTTGCCAAAAAAAGGGTCATTTTTCACTGCAAAACCACGTTGCGTTTTGCGCCGTTTCCTGTCGCGGGCACTAGGCCGACCCGCACAAGTGAGGTACTATTTTTCTCGTAGGACTTTGGGGAACGCGGGGTGGGTAGAAATTTGTGGATCCACGCAGATTCCAGAACTTTCCATCACAGAAGTGTGGGGAAAATGTGTTTTTTTTGTCAATTTTTTACTTTTGCAAGGGATTCTGGGTAACAGACCATGGTGGGAGGCAGTCAAGTCACCCCATCCTGGATTCCCCTGGGTGTCTAGTTTTCAAAAATGTATAGGTTTGCTAGGTTTCCCTAGGTGCCGGCAGGGCTAGGGTTCAAAATCTACAGCTAGTCACTTTGCCAAAAAAAGGGTCATTTTTCACTGCAAAACCACGTTGCGTTTTGCGCCGTTTCCTGTCGCGGGTACTAGGCCGACCCGCACAAGTGAGGTACCATTTTTCTCGTAGGACTTTGGGGAACGCGGGGGTGGTGGAAAGTTGTGGATCCACGCAGATTCCAGAACTTTCCATCACAGAAATGTGGGGAAAATGTGTTTTTTTTTGTCAATTCTTTACGTTTGCAAGGGATTCTGGGTAACAGACCCTGGTGGGAGGCAGTCAAGTCACCCCATCCTGGATTCCCCTGGGTGTCTAGTTTTCAAAAATGTATAGGTTTGCTAGGTTTCCCTAGGTGCCGGCAGGGCTAGGGTTCAAAATCTACAGCTAGTCACTTTGCCAAAAAAAGGGTCATTTTTCACTGCAAAACCACGTTGCGTTTTGCGCCGTTTCCTGTCGCGGGCACTAGGCCGACCCGCACAAGTGAGGTACCATTTTTCTCGTAGGACTTTGGGGAACGCGGGGTGGGTGGAAATTTGTGGATCCACGCAGATTCCAGAACTTTCCATCACAGAAATGTGGGGAAAATGTGTTTTTTTTGTCAATTTTTTACGTTTGCAAGGGATTCTGGGTAACAGACCATGGTGGGAGGCAGTCAAGTCACCTCATCCTGGATTTCCCTGGGTGTCTAGTTTTCAAAAATGTATAGGTTTGCTAGGTTTCCCTAGGTGCCGGCAGGGCTAGGGTTCAAAATCTACAGCTAGTCACTTTGCCAAAAAAGGGTCATTTTTCACTGCAAAACCACGTTGCGTTTTGCGCCGTTTCCTGTCGCGGGCACTAGGCCGACCCGCACAAGTGAGGTACCATTTTTCTCGTAGGACTTTGGGGAACGCGGGGTGGGTGGAAATTTATGGATCCACGCAGATTCCAGAACTTTCCATCACAGAAATGTGGGGAAAATGTGTTTTTTTGTCAATTTTTTACGTTTGCAAGGGATTCTGGGTAACAGACCATGGTGGGAGGCAGTCAAGTCACCCCATCCTGGATTTCCCTGGGTGTCTAGATTTCAAAAATGTATAGGTTTGCTAGGTTTCCCTAGGTGCCGGCAGGGCTAGGGTTGAAAATCTACAGCTAGTCACTTTGCCAAAAAAAGGGTCATTATTCACTGCAAAACCATGTTGCGTTTTGCGCCGTTTCCTGTCGCGGGCACTAGGCCGACCCGCACAAGTGAGGTACCATTTTTCTTGTAGGACTTTGGGGAACGCGGGGGTGGTGGAAATTTGTGGATCCACGCAGATTCCAGAACTTTCCATCACAGAAATGTGGGGAAAATGTGTTTTTTTTGTCAATTTTTTACGTTTGCAAGGGATTCTGGGTAACAGACCATGGTGGGAGGCAGTCAAGTCACCCCATCCTGGATTCCCCTGGGTGTCTAGTTTTCAAAAATGTATAGGTTTGCTAGGTTTCCCTAGGTGCCGGCAGGGCTAGGGTTCAAAATCTACAGCTAGTCACTTTGCCAAAAAAAGGGTCATTTTTCACTGCAAAACCACGTTGCGTTTTGCGCCGTTTCCTGTCGCGGGCACTAGGCCGACCCGCACAAGTGAGGTACCATTTTTCTCGTAGGACTTTGGGGAACGCGGGGGTGGTGGAAATTTGTGGATCCACGCAGATTCCAGAACTTTCCATCACAGAAATGTGGGGAAAATGTGTTTTTTTTGTCAATTCTTTACGTTTGCAAGGGATTCTGGGTAACAGACCCTGTGGGAGGGAGTCAAGTCACCCCATCCTGGATTCCCCTGGGTGTCTAGTTTTCAAAAATGTATAGGTTTGCTAGGTTTCCCTAGGTGCCGGCAGGGCTAGGGTTCAAAATCTACAGCTAGTCACTTTGCCAAAAAAAGGGTCATTTTTCACTGCAAAACCACGTTGCGTTTTGCGCCGTTTCCTGTCGCGGGCACTAGGCCGACCCGCACAAGTGAGGTACCATTTTTCTCGTAGGACTTTGGGGAACGCGGGGTGGGTGGAAATTTGTGGATCCACGCAGATTCCAGAACTTTCCATCACAGAAGTGTGGGGAAAATGTGGTTTTTTTGTCAATTTTTTACTTTTGCAAGGGATTCTGGGTAACAGACCATGGTGGGAGGCAGTCAAGTCACCCCATCCTGGATTCCCCTGGGTGTCTATTTTTCAAAAATGTATAGGTTTGCTAGGTTTCCCTAGGTGCCGGCAGGGCTAGGGTTCAAAATCTACAGCTAGTCACTTTGCCAAAAAAAGGGTCATTTTCCACTGCAAAACCACGTTGCGTTTTGCGCCGTTTCCTGTTGCGGGCACTAGGCCGACCCGCACAAGTGAGGTACCATTTTTCTCGTAGGACTTTGGGGAACGCGGGGGTGGTGGAAATTTGTGGATCCACGCAGATTCCAGAACTTTCCATCACAGAAATGTGGGGAAAATGTGTTTTTTTTGTCAATTCTTTACGTTTGCAAGGGATTCTGGGTAACAGACCCTGGTGGGAGGCAGTCAAGTCACCCCATCCTGGATTCCCCTGGGTGTCTAGTTTTCAAAAATGTATAGGTTTGCTAGGTTTCCCTAGGTGCCGGCAGGGCTAGGGTTCAAAATCTACAGCTAGTCACTTTGCCAAAAAAAGGGTCATTTTTCACTGCAAAACCACGTTGCGTTTTGCGCCGTTTCCTGTCGCTGGCACTAGGCCGACCCGCACAAGTGAGGTACCATTTTTCTCGTAGGACTTTGGGGAACGCGGGGTGGGTGGAAATTTGTGGATCCACGCAGATTCCAGAACTTTCCATCACAGAAATGTGGGGAAAATGTGTTTTTTTTGTCAATTTTTTACGTTTGCAAGGGATTCTGGGTAACAGACCATGGTGGGAGGCAGTCAAGTCACCCCATCCTGGATTCCCCTGGGTGTCTAGTTTTCATAAATGTACAGGTTTGCTAGGTTTCCCTGGGTGCCGGCAGGGCTAGGGTTCAAAATCTACAGCTAGTCACTTTGCCAAAAAAAGGGTCATTTTTCACTGCAAAACCACGTTGCGTTTTGCGCCGTTTCCTGTCGCGGGCACTGGGCCGACCCGCACAAGTGAGGTACCATTTTTCTCGTAGGACTTTGGGGAATGCGGGGTGGGTGGAAATTTGTGGATCCACACAGATTCCAGAACTTTCCATCACAGAAGTGTGGGGAAAATGTGTTTTTTTTGTCAATTGTTTACGTTTGCAAGGGATTCTGGGTAACAGACCATGGTGGGAGGCAGTCAAGTCACCTCATCCTGGATTCCCCTGGGTGTCTAGTTTTCAAAAATGTATAGGTTTGCTAGGTTTCCCTAGGTGCCGGCAGGGCTAGGGTTCAAAGTCTACAGCTAGTCACTTTGCCAAAAAAAAGGGTCATTTTTCACTGCAAAACCACGTTGCGTTTTGCGCCGTTTCCTGTTGCGGGCACTAGGCCGACCCGCACAAGTGAGGTACCATTTTTCTCGTAGGACTTTGGGGAACGCGGGGTGGGTGGAAATTTGTGGATCCACGCAGATTCCAGAACTTTCCATCACAGAAATGTGGGGAAAATGTGGTTTTTTTGGCAATTCTTTATGTTTGCAAGGGATTCTGGGTAACAGACCATGGTGGGAGGCAGTCAAGTCACCCCATCCTGGATTCCCCTGGGTGTCTAGTTTTCAAAAATGTATAGGTTTGCTAGGTTTCCCTAGGTGCCGGCAGGGCTAGGGTTCAAAATCTACAGCTAGTCACTTTGCCAAAAAAAGGGTCATTTTTCACTGCAAAACCACGTTGCGTTTTGCGCCGTTTCCTGTCGCGGGCACTAGGCCGACCCGCACAAGTGAGGTACCATTTTTCTCGTAGGACTTTGGGGAACGCGGGGGTGGTGGAAATTTGTGGATCCACGCAGATTCCAGAACTTTCCATCACAGAAATGTGGGGAAAATGTGTTTTTTTTGTCAATTTTTTACGTTTGCAAGGGATTCTGGGTAACAGACCATGGTGGGAGGCAGTCAAGTCACCCCATCCTGGATTCCCCTGGGTGTCTAGTTTTCAAAAATGTATAGGTTTGCTAGGTTTCCCTAGGTGCCGGCAGGGCTAGGGTTCAAAATCTACAGCTAGTCACTTTGCCAAAAAAAGGGTCATTTTTCACTGCAAAACCACGTTGCGTTTTGCGCCGTTTCCTGTCGCGGGCACTAGGCCGACCCGCACAAGTGAGGTACTATTTTTCTCGTAGGACTTTGGGGAACGCGGGGTGGGTAGAAATTTGTGGATCCACGCAGATTCCAGAACTTTCCATCACAGAAGTGTGGGGAAAATGTGTTTTTTTTGTCAATTTTTTACTTTTGCAAGGGATTCTGGGTAACAGACCATGGTGGGAGGCAGTCAAGTCACCCCATCCTGGATTCCCCTGGGTGTCTAGTTTTCAAAAATGTATAGGTTTGCTAGGTTTCCCTAGGTGCCGGCAGGGCTAGGGTTCAAAATCTACAGCTAGTCACTTTGCCAAAAAAAGGGTCATTTTTCACTGCAAAACCACGTTGCGTTTTGCGCCGTTTCCTGTCGCGGGCACTAGGCCGACCCGCACAAGTGAGGTACCATTTTTCTCGTAGGACTTTGGGGAACGCGGGGTGGGTGGAAATTTATGGATCCACGCAGATTCCAGAACTTTCCATCACAGAAATGTGGGGAAAATGTGTTTTTTTTGTCAATTTTTTACGTTTGCAAGGGATTCTGGGTAACAGACCATGGTGGGAGGCAGTCAAGTCACCCCATCCTGGATTTCCCTGGGTGTCTAGATTTCAAAAATGTATAGGTTTGCTAGGTTTCCCTAGGTGCCGGCAGGGCTAGGGTTGAAAATCTACAGCTAGTCACTTTGCCAAAAAAAGGGTCATTATTCACTGCAAAACCATGTTGCGTTTTGCGCCGTTTCCTGTCGCGGGCACTAGGCCGACCCGCACAAGTGAGGTACCATTTTTCTTGTAGGACTTTGGGGAACGCGGGGGTGGTGGAAATTTGTGGATCCACGCAGATTCCAGAACTTTCCATCACAGAAATGTGGGGAAAATGTGTTTTTTTTGTCAATTTTTTACGTTTGCAAGGGATTCTGGGTAACAGACCATGGTGGGAGGCAGTCAAGTCACCCCATCCTGGATTCCCCTGGGTGTCTAGTTTTCAAAAATGTATAGGTTTGCTAGGTTTCCCTAGGTGCCGGCAGGGCTAGGGTTCAAAATCTACAGCTAGTCACTTTGCCAAAAAAAGGGTCATTTTTCACTGCAAAACCACGTTGCGTTTTGCGCCGTTTCCTGTCGCGGGCACTAGGCCGACCCGCACAAGTGAGGTACCATTTTTCTCGTAGGACTTTGGGGAACGCGGGGGTGGTGGAAATTTGTGGATCCACGCAGATTCCAGAACTTTCCATCACAGAAATGTGGGGAAAATGTGTTTTTTTTGTCAATTCTTTACGTTTGCAAGGGATTCTGGGTAACAGACCCTGTGGGAGGGAGTCAAGTCACCCCATCCTGGATTCCCCTGGGTGTCTAGTTTTCAAAAATGTATAGGTTTGCTAGGTTTCCCTAGGTGCCGGCAGGGCTAGGGTTCAAAATCTACAGCTAGTCACTTTGCCAAAAAAAGGGTCATTTTTCACTGCAAAACCACGTTGCGTTTTGCGCCGTTTCCTGTCGCGGGCACTAGGCCGACCCGCACAAGTGAGGTACCATTTTTCTCGTAGGACTTTGGGGAACGCGGGGTGGGTGGAAATTTGTGGATCCACGCAGATTCCAGAACTTTCCATCACAGAAGTGTGGGGAAAATGTGGTTTTTTTGTCAATTTTTTACTTTTGCAAGGGATTCTGGGTAACAGACCATGGTGGGAGGCAGTCAAGTCACCCCATCCTGGATTCCCCTGGGTGTCTATTTTTCAAAAATGTATAGGTTTGCTAGGTTTCCCTAGGTGCCGGCAGGGCTAGGGTTCAAAATCTACAGCTAGTCACTTTGCCAAAAAAAGGGTCATTTTCCACTGCAAAACCACGTTGCGTTTTGCGCCGTTTCCTGTTGCGGGCACTAGGCCGACCCGCACAAGTGAGGTACCATTTTTCTCGTAGGACTTTGGGGAACGCGGGGGTGGTGGAAATTTGTGGATCCACGCAGATTCCAGAACTTTCCATCACAGAAATGTGGGGAAAATGTGTTTTTTTTGTCAATTCTTTTCGTTTGCAAGGGATTCTGGGTAACAGACCCTGGTGGGAGGCAGTCAAGTCACCCCATCCTGGATTCCCCTGGGTGTCTAGTTTTCAAAAATGTATAGGTTTGCTAGGTTTCCCTAGGTGCCGGCAGGGCTAGGGTTCAAAATCTACAGCTAGTCACTTTGCCAAAAAAAGGGTCATTTTTCACTGCAAAACCACGTTGCGTTTTGCGCCGTTTCCTGTCGCTGGCACTAGGCCGACCCGCACAAGTGAGGTACCATTTTTCTCGTAGGACTTTGGGGAACGCGGGGTGGGTGGAAATTTGTGGATCCACGCAGATTCCAGAACTTTCCATCACAGAAATGTGGGGAAAATGTGTTTTTTTTGTCAATTTTTTACGTTTGCAAGGGATTCTGGGTAACAGACCATGGTGGGAGGCAGTCAAGTCACCCCATCCTGGATTCCCCTGGGTGTCTAGTTTTCATAAATGTACAGGTTTGCTAGGTTTCCCTGGGTGCCGGCAGGGCTAGGGTTCAAAATCTACAGCTAGTCACTTTGCCAAAAAAAGGGTCATTTTTCACTGCAAAACCACGTTGCGTTTTGCGCCGTTTCCTGTCGCGGGCACTGGGCCGACCCGCACAAGTGAGGTACCATTTTTCTCGTAGGACTTTGGGGAATGCGGGGTGGGTGGAAATTTGTGTATCCACACAGATTCCAGAACTTTCCATCACAGAAGTGTGGGGAAAATGTGGTTTTTTTGTCAATTTTTTACGTTTGCAAGGGATTCTGGGTAACAGACCATGGTGGGAGGCAGTCAAGTCACCTCATCCTGGATTCCCCTGGGTGTCTAGTTTTCAAAAATGTATAGGTTTGCTAGGTTTCCCTAGGTGCCGGCAGGGCTAGGGTTCAAAGTCTACAGCTAGTCACTTTGCCAAAAAAAAGGGTCATTTTTCACTGCAAAACCACGTTGCGTTTTGCGCCGTTTCCTGTTGCGGGCACTAGGCCGACCCGCACAAGTGAGGTACCATTTTTCTCGTAGGACTTTGGGGAACGCGGGGTGGGTGGAAATTTGTGGATCCACGCAGATTCCAGAACTTTCCATCACAGAAATGTGGGGAAAATGTGGTTTTTTTGGCAATTCTTTATGTTTGCAAGGGATTCTGGGTAACAGACCATGGTGGGAGGCAGTCAAGTAACCCCATCCTGGATTCCCCTGGGTGTCTAGTTTTCAAAAATGTATAGGTTTGCTAGGTTTCCCTAGGTGCCGGCAGGGCTAGGGTTCAAAATCTACAGCTAGTCACTTTGCCAAAAAAAGGGTCATTTTTCACTGCAAAACCACGTTGCGTTTTGCGCCGTTTCCTGTCGCGGGCACTAGGCCGACCCGCACAAGTGAGGTACCATTTTTCTCGTAGGACTTTGGGGAACGCGGGGGTGGTGGAAATTTGTGGATCCACGCAGATTCCAGAACTTTCCATCACAGAAATGTGGGGAAAATGTGTTTTTTTTGTCAATTTTTTACGTTTGCAAGGGATTCTGGGTAACAGACCATGGTGGGAGGCAGTCAAGTCACCCCATCCTGGATTCCCCTGGGTGTCTAGTTTTCAAAAATGTATAGGTTTGCTAGGTTTCCCTAGGTGCCGGCAGGGCTAGGGTTCAAAATCTACAGCTAGTCACTTTGCCAAAAAAAGGGTCATTTTTCACTGCAAAACCACGTTGCGTTTTGCGCCGTTTCCTGTCGCGGGCACTAGGCCGACCCGCACAAGTGAGGTACTATTTTTCTCGTAGGACTTTGGGGAACGCGGGGTGGGTAGAAATTTGTGGATCCACGCAGATTCCAGAACTTTCCATCACAGAAGTGTGGGGAAAATGTGTTTTTTTTGTCAATTTTTTACTTTTGCAAGGGATTCTGGGTAACAGACCATGGTGGGAGGCAGTCAAGTCACCCCATCCTGGATTCCCCTGGGTGTCTAGTTTTCAAAAATGTATAGGTTTGCTAGGTTTCCCTAGGTGCCGGCAGGGCTAGGGTTCAAAATCTACAGCTAGTCACTTTGCCAAAAAAAGGGTCATTTTTCACTGCAAAACCACGTTGCGTTTTGCGCCGTTTCCTGTCGCGGGTACTAGGCCGACCCGCACAAGTGAGGTACCATTTTTCTCGTAGGACTTTGGGGAACGCGGGGGTGGTGGAAATTTGTGGATCCACGCAGATTCCAGAACTTTCCATCACAGAAATGTGGGGAAAATGTGTGTTTTTTTTGTCTATTCTTTACGTTTGCAAGGGATTCTGGGTAACAGACCCTGGTGGGAGGCAGTCAAGTCACCCCATCCTGGATTCCCCTGGGTGTCTAGTTTTCAAAAATGTATAGGTTTGCTAGGTTTCCCTAGGTGCCGGCAGGGCTAGGGTTCAAAATCTACAGCTAGTCACTTTGCCAAAAAAAGGGTCATTTTTCACTGCAAAACCACGTTGCGTTTTGCGCCGTTTCCTGTCGCGGGCACTAGGCCGACCCGCACAAGTGAGGTACCATTTTTCTCGTAGGACTTTGGGGAACGCGGGGTGGGTGGAAATTTGTGGATCCACGCAGATTCCAGAACTTTCCATCACAGAAATGTGGGGAAAATGTGTTTTTTTTGTCAATTTTTTACGTTTGCAAGGGATTCTGGGTAACAGACCATGGTGGGAGGCAGTCAAGTCACCTCATCCTGGATTTCCCTGGGTGTCTAGTTTTCAAAAATGTATAGGTTTGCTAGGTTTCCCTAGGTGCCGGCAGGGCTAGGGTTCAAAATCTACAGCTAGTCACTTTGCCAAAAAAGGGTCATTTTTCACTGCAAAACCACGTTGCGTTTTGCGCCGTTTCCTGTCGCGGGCACTAGGCCGACCCGCACAAGTGAGGTACCATTTTTCTCGTAGGACTTTGGGGAACGCGGGGTGGGTGGAAATTTATGGATCCACGCAGATTCCAGAACTTTCCATCACAGAAATGTGGGGAAAATGTGTTTTTTTTGTCAATTTTTTACGTTTGCAAGGGATTCTGGGTAACAGACCATGGTGGGAGGCAGTCAAGTCACCCCATCCTGGATTTCCCTGGGTGTCTAGATTTCAAAAATGTATAGGTTTGCTAGGTTTCCCTAGGTGCCGGCAGGGCTAGGGTTGAAAATCTACAGCTAGTCACTTTGCCAAAAAAAGGGTCATTATTCACTGCAAAACCATGTTGCGTTTTGCGCCGTTTCCTGTCGCGGGCACTAGGCCGACCCGCACAAGTGAGGTACCATTTTTCTTGTAGGACTTTGGGGAACGTGGGGGTGGTGGAAATTTGTGGATCCACGCAGATTCCAGAACTTTCCATCACAGATATGTGGGGAAAATGTGTTTTTTTTGTCAATTTTTTACGTTTGCAAGGGATTCTGGGTAACAGACCATGGTGGGAGGCAGTCAAGTCACCCCATCCTGGATTCCCCTGGGTGTCTAGTTTTCAAAAATGTATAGGTTTGCTAGGTTTCCCTAGGTGCCGGCAGGGCTAGGGTTCAAAATCTACAGCTAGTCACTTTGCCAAAAAAAGGGTCATTTTTCACTGCAAAACCACGTTGCGTTTTGCGCCGTTTCCTGTCGCGGGCACTAGGCCGACCCGCACAAGTGAGGTACCATTTTTCTCGTAGGACTTTGGGGAACGCGGGGTGGGTGGAAATTTGTGGATCCACGCAGATTCCAGAACTTTCCATCACAGAAGTGTGGGGAAAATGTGTTTTTTTTGTCAATTTTTTACTTTTGCAAGGGATTCTGGGTAACAGACCATGGTGGGAGGCAGTCAAGTCACCCCATCCTGGATTCCCCTGGGTGTCTAGTTTTCAAAAATGTATAGGTTTGCTAGGTTTCCCTAGGTGCCGGCAGGGCTAGGGTTCAAAATCTACAGCTAGTCACTTTGCCAAAAAAGGTCATTTTTCACTGCAAAACCACGTTGCGTTTTGCGCCGTTTCCTGTCGCGGGCACTAGGCCGACCCGCACAAGTGAGGTACCATTTTTCTCGTAGGACTTTGGGGAACGCGGGGGTGGTGGAAATTTGTGGATCCACGCAGATTCCAGAACTTTCCATCACAGAAATGTGGGGAAAATGTGTTTTTTTTGTCAATTCTTTACGTTTGCAAGGGATTCTGGGTAACAGACCCTGTGGGAGGGAGTCAAGTCACCCCATCCTGGATTCCCCTGGGTGTCTAGTTTTCAAAAATGTATAGGTTTGCTAGGTTTCCCTAGGTGCCGGCAGGGCTAGGGTTCAAAATCTACAGCTAGTCACTTTGCCAAAAAAAGGGTCATTTTTCACTGCAAAACCACGTTGCGTTTTGCGCCGTTTCCTGTCGCGGGCACTAGGCCGACCCGCACAAGTGAGGTACCATTTTTCTTGTAGGACTTTGGGGAACGCGGGGGTGGTGGAAATTTGTGGATCCACGCAGATTCCAGAACTTTCCATCACAGAAATGTGGGGAAAATGTGTTTTTTTTGTCAATTTTTTACGTTTGCAAGGGATTCTGGGTAACAGACCATGGTGGGAGGCAGTCAAGTCACCCCATCCTGGATTCCCCTGGGTGTCTAGTTTTTAAAAATGTATAGGTTTGCTAGGTTTCCCTAGGTGCCGGCAGGGCTAGGGTTCAAAATCTACAGCTAGTCACTTTGCCAAAAAAAGGGTCATTTTTCACTGCAAAACCACGTTGCGTTTTGCGCCGTTTCCTGTCGCGGGCACTAGGCCGACCCGCACAAGTGAGGTACCATTTTTCTCGTAGGACTTTGGGGAACGCGGGGTGGGTGGAAATTTGTGGATCCACGCAGATTCCAGAACTTTCCATCACAGAAGTGTGGGGAAAATGTGTTTTTTTGTCAATTTTTTACTTTTGCAAGGGATTCTGGGTAACAGACCATGGTGGGAGGCAGTCAAGTCACCCCATCCTGGATTCCCCTGGGTGTCTAGTTTTCAAAAATGTATAGGTTTGCTAGGTTTCCCTAGGTGCCGGCAGGGCTAGGGTTCAAAATCTACAGCTAGTCACTTTGCCAAAAAAAGGGTCATTTTTCACTGCAAAACCACGTTGCGTTTTGCGCCGTTTCCTGTCGCGGGCACTAGGCCGACCCGCACAAGTGAGGTACCATTTTTCTCGTAGGACTTTGGGGAACGCGGGGTGGGTGGAAATTTGTGGATCCACGCAGATTCCAGAACTTTCCATCACAGAAATGTGGGGAAAATGTGTTTTTTTTGTCAATTTTTTACGTTTGCAAGGGATTCTGGGTAACAGACCATGGTGGGAGGCAGTCAAGTCACCTCATCCTGGATTCCCCTGGGTGTCTAGTTTTCAAAAATGTATAGGTTTGCTAGGTTTCCTGTTAGAAATGGGATTTCTGGTTGGCTAAGGCTTGCGCCAAAGTCAGGCAGAAACCACCACTCTAGTCAGGGCAAGGAAGTTACACGCCAAAGATAACCCCTGCTCACCCCCTTGGTAGCTTGGCACGAGCAGACAGGCTTATCCCTGAGGCGATGTGTAAAGCGTTTGCGCACGCACCCAGCAACAACACCCAAGGCCCACCACAAAGGAAACCCCACACAAGGTATTATATAAAAATAACCTTTGTATTATACACAACACATTAGATAAAAACACACACTTTACAATGTGCCAACAGGCACGGGCAGAATTTACAAGGGATTATATATACAGGGGACAGGGCCACATGGACCACTGTCAGGAATTAGCACTCTTTAGAAATAGCACTTAGAACGTAGGAATAATATTTTAGAACATAGCACATACAATCACTGTAGCACTAAATTACACCTAGCACACAACCAGTCACTACTGGTATCAGGTAAGTACCACCTACGCAACCCTAACCACCTTAGGAAAATATTGCGCAGGGAATCAGGACCTCACTGGCACCACCTGTACTAGGGAGAAAACAACCACCTAAGTATCACTATACCTGTAGGGGTCTAAGCACATAAACACATGATGCATAACATTCAGAGGTGTAAAGCAAAGCACATGACGCATAAACACATTCAGAGGTGCAGGAAAGGTACCATGGCGCAAAAACTCACATTAGCCACTATCTGTGGCAATCCCTGGGCCAACTGGCCTAGTAGGGGCAAGGACGCCCTGCGTCCAGAAAAGTCAGGGCGCGCCGGCGCAGGCTGCGCAAGCCAGAACACCGAGGCCACAACCTAAACGTTGCAGTTGCCCACTACGTGCTGGGCAACTGGAGAGATGCTGTGGCACCACTGTGCCTTGTTAAACCAATATGGCGGGGGGGGTTGGAGCCTCTCCTGGGCTCTAATATGTCACACTTGGGGCCCCCTGAGCCTCGCAGGCTCTAAACAACTTTGAGGGGCAAGGTGGGAGTGGCCCGCTGCCACCTGGGGCCACTCAATCCCAAAAGAAGTGCCCCCAACGTTGGGGAAATGCCCCCTGAGCCTCGCAGGCTCTAAACAACAATGGGCCCCGCTTTGGAGCGACCTCGCGCTCCCAACAACGCTCTGCCCGCGTTGGAGCCTCTCGGGGGCTCCCGGACACTGCCCCCGATGTCAGAGCCTCAACCGGGCTCTGGCTCAATCACCGCCCGTGGGGGACCGAGGAGAGACCGGCGGGAACGCCCCCACTCACCGGCTCTCCGCGGCGTCGTCCCTTCTCTTCCCGGGGCCGGAGATCTTCAGTAAATGCGGAGCCTACGGGCCCCGGACACGACGGCAGCTCGTCCCAGTGCGGGGTGGGCTCCCGCCTGGGTAGGACGCTTCTCCTCCGGGTCAAGGGCACCGGGCGCAGGGTAGGCTCCTGCCTGCTCCGGGGCCCCCAAAACCAGCCGCGATGCTTCGGTAGGAGGCGGGGTAGGCTCCCGCCCTCCTACTTCCTTTTCCGGTTGTCCCGGAGGCCCGCCCCCGGCCTGCCTGACTTCCTGGTCGGGCGCCGGAGGGCGATTCACGGGGCAAATGCCGGGGGTGCACCGGCGCTATTCTAATCTAATAAATCGAGGTGGGCACTCGATATTGCGGCAATGTCCCTGGCAGGGTGGGCACCTGCCAGGGGACTTTAGGATTTGCAGAGAACGGGGCACACGCCGGGTGGGCACCGGCTTTTTAGAAATAAAAGCGCTCCTGAGCGCTAAAGGAAAAGGAAAGCGCTTCCAGGCGCTAGAGGTGAAAAATAAAGCGCTCCCAGCGCTTCAGGGCACACAATCAGCAAAAGTCCAGGCCAGTTCTCTCCTGCATGCAGCAGGGCAGGGGTGGGGGCAAGGCTGGACCCAGAGCCAGCTCACTGGGCCTCCAGGCAGGGAGGTAGTCCAGGTGGCGGTCCTCTGGTCCAGCAGCAGCAGCAGCAGCCCCCCTCAGGCAGGATCCTGGCAAAGAACAGTTTCTGTGGGGACACAGCCCCATTTTTATACAGGCAAACCCTTTGTTCTGGGTTCAGGGTGAGGGGGAAAACCAGTCGCAGCTGGTTGGGGAGCACCCTTGATGTGCTCAGCCCCTCACTCTATTCACTGGCAGGGCTAGGGTCGTCAGTCGCACCACAGGGGGCGGGGCCAGCATTGTGTTTGGAAAACCCTGTCCTATTCAGGACCCAGGTGGACTCCTCCCACCCATCTAGCTGCTGATCTCCCCATTCACCACTGGGTGACTCATCCTGACACTGGGGAATCCCTAGCCCGTCACATGACACGACCAGCCAATCACGCGACAGACACACCGCACACAGAAGTGCCCACTTCTAGAAGTGGCACTTCCACACTAGGTACATGCACGCCGCACACATCATCGCGCAGCATTCACTCCCACGAGTCCGCACATACCAAACTCGGGCCTGCACACCCCACGCATCAGGAACTACTAGGGACACATACATTCCCCATGCATTCCTATGGGAGGGCAGGCCTATCTCACCACATGCACTCAGAGCACGCACCTTACCCTGGGACACAGGGAAAGTGCGCAGAGACCAAACAATCACCAATAAAAAGCCAAAAAGTCCAGGGGTGAACCTGCCAGAAGGGCCAAGTCCAACACAACCCCCTTCCAGCCAAAACGCAGGGCAGACCAATCACCACCGTGATGGACTTCCCTGCTTGGGGCGATAGAACACGGACGCGGGCCCGCAACTGCATGGACACCCTCCGGTTCTACGCCACGGTGAACCCATGGAATTCTTTTTAACACCACTGTCTGGACCAACTGGGCTACCCCACTGGTACTCCCAAGCTGTCCGCGGCCAAGACCAGGCCCTAGGCCACCCAGGTGCCACTGGTCTTTGCCTAACCACAGAGTGGGGGGTAGTAACCCCTGGCACATAGCGGCCATTCTCCACTCTTCCTCTCGGAAAGACAGGACTAGACTGCCACTGGTTCTCCAGCCTAGGGTCTACACCCTCAGGCGGACCAGGAGTCTCAGGGAAGGCTCTCCTCCCCCTACCTCTTCTCCTAGGGTTCCTCCTCCTCTGGCGAGGGGTACACCTAGAACGCCATCCCAACCCAGGGTTTAACCCCTCAGGTTGTACCGGGGGCAGAGGTGGGCTCTCCCACCCTCTGCACCCCCTTCCAGAGCCCTGCTCCCTACCAACTGGGGCGGTACCTCTGGAAGAAGAACTGGTCGGGACGCTGGTTACAGACGTCCCACCCTTCAGGTCAGGCTGATCCCGAACCTGGCCTTCCAACCTCCGGCCTAGAACCTTTGGTGGAATAATTGCCTGGCACTCCAGGACTTCTGGGGATTTCCACTCCATCCCCCTGAGGCTATCAAAGGACACATACGTCAAGCGACTGTCTGTCTGGCGCTGATCTCCCGTCCCCTGTCCACCTGACAGTGCGCGGAGATCCCCCAGAACAGAAGTGGTGCCACCCTGGTCACTACACGGGATCCTAGCCCAACTGGGTAGTCCCTGACCCACAGGCTCTTCCACTGGGAAACTCATCCCCCAATCACTCCTCACACTGGACTCCTGTACCCTCCCTACCGGAGCGGTACTGCCAGACTCTAGAACCACCGGAGCCCTGGTTACAGGTGCTCCAGGTCCTCTACTCACCAGGAGATCTTCCTCAAATGGGCTAACAGGACAGCCTAGGTCCCCAACTTGGTGTTCCCTCATGGAACCATCCAAGTCCTGAGGCAGGGTTTCGTACGTCCGGGGACCCTCGGTCACCCTCTCACTCCTGCTCTGACTCTTCCTCTGTACAGTACCTTTCTAACTCCTGCCTCTGGCGCCAAGCTAGCTCATAGGGATCACAAGCAGGCTCCATTCTGGCGGACGTTATGGTAACAATTATACAGGGAACCTAGGGGTCTGAGTTTCACACAGGAGCACACAATTCACAAAAAGATTCAGCAAGCTCTCTAACCCAGAGAACTCACACTCACTTGCCTAGTGCCACACACCATTCATCCACACACACAACCCTCCCCTCGGACTGGTAAGGCAGTTTCTACCACCCCTGATTCCTCAACCTGACCACCACGTAACACAGGTACCAACTCTGGGCGCAGGGCGGGGGACAAATGTACAGGACACTATTACGCTGCCACCACTGGATCCCACCCTCTGGTGAATCCAGAAACACAATGCACTAAGGGGGATGATCTACCCTCCCGAGCTAGGGACACCTAACTCACAGTGCACAAAACCACATTTCCAAAGAAATGACAATTAAAAACAAACTTAGAACAATAATCCCTATACCATGTGATTTATCTAAATGCAGAGTTTTGTAGTGCGGCCAGTTGCCGCTGCGGTACAGCGCAAACGCAAGTCCAAATCCCACCGCTGATCACCAATGTTAGAAATGGGATTTCTGGTTGGCTAAGGCTTGCGCCAAAGTCAGGCAGAAACCACCACTCTAGTCAGGGCAAGGAAGTTACACGCCAAAGATAACCCCTGCTCACCCCCTTGGTAGCTTGGCACGAGCAGACAGGCTTATCCCTGAGGCGATGTGTAAAGCGTTTGCGCACGCACCCAGCAACAACACCCAAGGCCCACCACAAAGGAAACTCCACACAAGGTATTATATAAAAATAACCTTTGTATTATACACAACACATTAGATAAAAACACACACTTTACAATGTGCCAACAGGCACGGGCAGAATTTACAAGGGATTATATATACAGGGGACAGGGCCACATGGACCACTGTCAGGAATTAGCACTCTTTAGAAATAGCACTTAGAACGTAGGAATAATATTTTAGAACATAGCACATACAATCACTGTAGCACTAAATTACACCTAGCACACAACCAGTCACTACTGGTATCAGGTAAGTACCACCTACGCAACCCTAACCACCTTAGGAAAATATTGCGCAGGGAATCAGGACCTCACTGGCACCACCTGTACTAGGGAGAAAACAACCACCTAAGTATCACTATACCTGTAGGGGTCTAAGCACATAAACACATGATGCATAACATTCAGAGGTGTAAAGCAAAGCACATGACGCATAAACACATTCAGAGGTGCAGGAAAGGTACCATGGCGCAAAAACTCACATTAGCCACTATCTGTGGCAATCCCTGGGCCAACTGGCCTAGTAGGGGCAAGGACGCCCTGCGTCCAGAAAAGTCAGGGCGCGCCGGCGCAGGCTGCGCAAGCCAGAACACCGAGGCCACAACCTAAACGTTGCAGTTGCCCACTACGTGCTGGGCAACTGGAGAGATGCTGTGGCACCACTGTGCCTTGTTAAACCAATATGGCGGGGGGGGTTGGAGCCTCTCCTGGGCTCTAATATGTCACACTTGGGGCCCCCTGAGCCTCGCAGGCTCTAAACAACTTTGAGGGGCAAGGTGGGAGTGGCCCGCTGCCACCTGGGGCCACTCAATCCCAAAAGAAGTGCCCCCAACGTTGGGGAAATGCCCCCTGAGCCTCGCAGGCTCTAAACAACAATGGGCCCCGCTTTGGAGCGACCTCGCGCTCCCAACAACGCTCTGCCCGCGTTGGAGCCTCTCGGGGGCTCCCGGACACTGCCCCCGATGTCAGAGCCTCAACCGGGCTCTGGCTCAATCACCGCCCGTGGGGGACCGAGGAGAGACCGGCGGGAACGCCCCCACTCACCGGCTCTCCGCGGCGTCGTCCCTTCTCTTCCCGGGGCCGGAGATCTTCAGTAAATGCGGAGCCTACGGGCCCCGGACACGACGGCAGCTCGTCCCAGTGCGGGGTGGGCTCCCGCCTGGGTAGGACGCTTCTCCTCCGGGTCAAGGGCACCGGGCGCAGGGTAGGCTCCTGCCTGCTCCGGGGCCCCCAAAACCAGCCGCGATGCTTCGGTAGGAGGCGGGGTAGGCTCCCGCCCTCCTACTTCCTTTTCCGGTTGTCCCGGAGGCCCTCCCCCGGCCTGCCTGACTTCCTGGTCGGGCGCCGGAGGGCGATTCACGGGGCAAATGCCGGGGGTGCACCGGCGCTATTCTAATCTAATAAATCGAGGTGGGCACTCGATATTGCGGCAATGTCCCTGGCAGGGTGGGCACCTGCCAGGGGACTTTAGGATTTGCAGAGAACGGGGCACACGCCGGGTGGGCACCGGCTTTTTAGAAATAAAAGCGCTCCTGAGCGCTAAAGGAAAAGGAAAGCGCTTCCAGGCGCTAGAGGTGAAAAATAAAGCGCTCCCAGCGCTTCAGGGCACACAATCAGCAAAAGTCCAGGCCAGTTCTCTCCTGCATGCAGCAGGGCAGGGGTGGGGGCAAGGCTGGACCCAGAGCCAGCTCACTGGGCCTCCAGGCAGGGAGGTAGTCCAGGTGGCGGTCCTCTGGTCCAGCAGCAGCAGCAGCAGCCCCCCTCAGGCAGGATCCTGGCAAAGAACAGTTTCTGTGGGGACACAGCCCCATTTTTATACAGGCAAACCCTTTGTTCTGGGTTCAGGGTGAGGGGGAAAACCAGTCGCAGCTGGTTGGGGAGCACCCTTGATGTGCTCAGCCCCTCACTCTATTCACTGGCAGGGCTAGGGTCGTCAGTCGCACCACAGGGGGCGGGGCCAGCATTGTGTTTGGAAAACCCTGTCCTATTCAGGACCCAGGTGGACTCCTCCCACCCATCTAGCTGCTGATCTCCCCATTCACCACTGGGTGACTCATCCTGACACTGGGGAATCCCTAGCCCGTCACATGACACGACCAGCCAATCACGCGACAGACACACCGCACACAGAAGTGCCCACTTCTAGAAGTGGCACTTCCACACTAGGTACATGCACGCCGCACACATCATCGCGCAGCATTCACTCCCACGAGTCCGCACATACCAAACTCGGGCCTGCACACCCCACGCATCAGGAACTACTAGGGACACATACATTCCCCATGCATTCCTATGGGAGGGCAGGCCTATCTCACCACATGCACTCAGAGCACGCACCTTACCCTGGGACACAGGGAAAGTGCGCAGAGACCAAACAATCACCAATAAAAAGCCAAAAAGTCCAGGGGTGAACCTGCCAGAAGGGCCAAGTCCAACATTTCCCTAGGTGCCGGCAGGGCTAGGGTTCAAAATCTACAGCTAGTCACTTTGCCAAAAAAGGGTCATTTTTCACTGCAAAACCACGTTGCGTTTTGCGCCGTTTCCTGTCGCGGGCACTAGGCCGACCCGCACAAGTGAGGTACCATTTTTCTCGTAGGACTTTGGGGAACGCGGGGTGGGTGGAAATTTGTGGATCCACGCAGATTCCAGAACTTTCCATCACAGAAATGTGGGGAAAATGTGTTTTTTTTGTCAATTCTTTACGTTTGCAAGGGATTCTGGGTAACAGACCCTGTGGGAGGGAGTCAAGTCACCCCATCCTGGATTCCCCTGGGTGTCTAGTTTTCAAAAATGTATAGGTTTGCTAGGTTTCCCTAGGTGCCGGCAGGGCTAGGGTTCAAAATCTACAGCTAGTCACTTTGCCAAAAAAAGGGTCATTTTCCACTGCAAAACCACGTTGCGTTTTGCGCCGTTTCCTGTCGCGGGCACTAGGCCGACCCGCACAAGTGAGGTACCATTTTTCTCGTAGGACTTTGGGGAACGCGGGGTGGGTGGAAATTTGTGGATCCACGCAGATTCCAGAACTTTCCATCACAGAAATGTGGGGAATATGTGGTTTTTTTGTCAATTTTTTACGTTTGCAAGGGATTCTGGGTAACAGACCATGGTGGGAGGCAGTCAAGTCACCCCATCCTGGATTTCCCTGGGTGTCTAGTTTTCAAAAATGTATAGGTTTGCTAGGTTTCCCTTGGTTCCGGCAGGGCTAGGGTTCAAAATCTACAGCTAGTCACTTTGCCAAAAAAAGGGTCATTATTCACTGCAAAACCACGTTGCGTTTTGCGCCGTTTCCTGTCGCGGGCACTAGGCCGACCCGCACAAGTGAGGTACCATTTTTCTCGTAGGACTTTGGGGAACGCGGGGGTGGTGGAAATTTGTGGATCCACGCAGATTCCAGAACTTTCCATCACAGAAATGTGGGGAAAATGTGTTTTTTTTGTCAATTGTTTACGTTTGCAAGGGATTCTGGGTAACAGACCATGGTGGGAGGCAGTCAAGTCACCCCATACTGGATTCCCCTGGGTGTCTAGTTTTCAAAAATGTATAGGTTTGCTAGGTTTCCCTAGGTGCCGGCAGGGCTAGGGTTCAAAATCTACAGCTAGTCACTTTGCCAAAAAAAGGGTCATTTTTCACTGCAAAACCACGTTGCGTTTTGCGCCGTTTCCTGTCGCGGGCACTAGGCCGACCCGCACAAGTGAGGTACCATTTTTCTCGTAGGACTTTGGGGAACGCGGGGTGGGTGGAAATTTGTGGATCCACGCAGATTCCAGAACTTTCCATCACAGAAGTGTGGGGAAAATGTGGTTTTTTTGTCAATTTTTTACTTTTGCAAGGGATTCTGGGTAACAGACCATGGTGGGAGGCAGTCAAGTCACCCCATCCTGGATTCCCCTGGGTGTCTAGTTTTCAAAAATGTATAGGTTTGCTGGGTTTCCCTAGGTGCCGGCAGGGCTAGGGTTCAAAATCTACAGCTAGTCACTTTGCCAAAAAAAGGGTCATTTTTCACTGCAAAACCACGTTGCGTTTTGCGCCGTTTCCTGTTGCGGGCACTAGGCCGACCCGCACAAGTGAGGTACCATTGTTTTCGTAGGACTTTGGGGAACGCGGGGGTGGTGGAAATTTGTGGATCCACGCAGATTCCAGAACTTTCCATCACAGAAATGTGGGGAAAATGTGTTTTTTTTGTCAATTCTTTACGTTTGCAAGGGATTCTGGGTAACAGACCATGGTGGGAGGCAGTCAAGTCACCTCATCCTGGATTCCCCTGGGTGTCTAGTTTTCAAAAATGTATAGGTTTGCTAGGTTTCCCTAGGTGCCGGCAGGGCTAGGGTTCAAAGTCTACAGCTAGTCACTTTGCCAAAAAAAAGGGTCATTTTTCACTGCAAAACCACGTTGCGTTTTGCGCCGTTTCCTGTTGCGGGCACTAGGCCGACCCGCACAAGTGAGGTACCATTTTTCTCATAGGACTTTGGGGAACGCGGGGTGGGTGGAAATTTGTGGATCCACGCAGATTCCAGAACTTTCCATCACAGAAATGTGGGGAAAATGTGGTTTTTTTGGCAATTCTTTATGTTTGCAAGGGATTCTGGGTAACAGACCATGGTGGGAGGCAGTCAAGTCACCCCATCCTGGATTCCCCTGGGTGTCTAGTTTTCAAAAATGTATAGGTTTGCTAGGTTTCCCTAGGTGCCGGCAGGGCTAGGGTTCAAAATCTACAGCTAGTCACT
The DNA here is from genome assembly GCF_964204655.1 of Triturus cristatus. Classification (NCBI taxonomy): domain Eukaryota; kingdom Metazoa; phylum Chordata; class Amphibia; order Caudata; family Salamandridae; genus Triturus; species Triturus cristatus. The sequence goes on along the minus strand of NC_140589.1, from coordinate 1,063,907,006 downwards.
TTGCCAAAAAAAGGGTCATTTTTCACTGCAAAACCACGTTGCGTTTTGCGCCGTTTCCTGTCGCGGGCACTAGGCCGACCCGCACAAGTGAGGTACCATTTTTCTCGTAGGACTTTGGGGAACGCGGGGGTGGTGGAAATTTGTGGATCCACGCAGATTCCAGAACTTTCCATCACAGAAGTGTGGGGAAAATTTGTTTTTTTTGTCAATTTTTCACTTTTGCAAGGGATTCTGGGTAACAGACCATGGTGGGAGGCAGTCAAGTCACCCCATCCTGGATTCCCCTGGGTGTCTAGTTTTCAAAAATGTATAGGTTTGCTAGGTTTCCCTAGGTGCCGGCAGGGCTAGGGTTCAAAATCTACAGCTAGTCACTTTGCCAAAAAAAGGGTCATTTTTCACTGCAAAACCACGTTGCGTTTTGCGCCGTTTCCTGTCGCGGGCACTAGGCCGACCCGCACAAGTGAGGTACCATTTTTCTCGTAGGACTTTGGGGAACGCGGTGGTGGTGGAAATTTGTGGATCCACGCAGATTCCAGAACTTTCCATCACAGAAATGTGGGGAAAATGTGTTTTTTTTGTCAATTCTTTACGTTTGCAAGGGATTCTGGGTAACAGACCCTGGTGGGAGGCAGTCAAGTCACCCCATCCTGGATTCCCCTGGGTGTCTAGTTTTCAAAAATGTATAGGTTTGCTAGGTTTCCCTAGGTGCCGGCAGGGCTAGGGTTCAAAGTCTACAGCTAGTCACTTTGCCAAAAAAAAGGGTCATTTTTCACTGCAAAACCACGTTGCGTTTTGCGCCGTTTCCTGTCGCGGGCACTAGGCCGACCCGCACAAGTGAGGTACCATTTTTCTCGTAGGACTTTGGGGAACGCGGGGTGGGTGGAAATTTGTGGATCCACGCAGATTCCAGAACTTTCCATCACAGAAATGTGGGGAAAATGTGTTTTTTTTGGCAATTCTTTACGTTTGCAAGGGATTCTGGGTAACAGACCATTGTGGGAGGCAGTCAAGTCACCCCATCCTGGATTCCCCTGGGTGTCTAGTTTTCAAAAATGTATAGGTTTGCTAGGTTTCCTTAGGTGCCGGCAGGGCTAGGGTTCAAAATCTACAGCTAGTCACTTTGCCAAAAAAAGGGTCATTTTTCACTGCAAAACCACGTTGCGTTTTGCGCCGTTTCCTGTCGCGGGCACTAGGCCGACCCGCACAAGTGAGGTACCATTTTTCTCGTAGGACTTTGGGGAACGCGGGGGTGGGGGAAATTTGTGGATCCACGCAGATTCCAGAACTTTCCATCACAGAAATGTGGGGAAAATGTGTTTTTTTTTTCAATTTTTTATGTTTGCAAGGGATTCTGGGTAACAGACCATGGTGGGAGGCAGTCAAGTCACCCCATCCTGGATTCCCCTGGGTGTCTAGTTTTCAAAAATGTATAGGTTTGCTAGGTTTCCCTAGGTGCCGGCAGGGCTAGGGTTCAAAATCTACAGCTAGTCACTTTGCCAAAAAAAGGGTCATTTTCCACTGCAAAACCACGTTGTGTTTTGCGCCGTTTCCTGTCGCGGGCACTAGGCCGACCCGCACAAGTGAGGTACCATTTTTCTCGTAGGACTTTGGGGAACGCGGGGTGGGTGGAAATTTGTGGATCCACGCAGATTCCAGAACTTTCCATCACAGAAATGTGGGGAAAATGTGTTTTTTTTGTCAATTTTTTTACGTTTGCAAGGGATTCTGGGTAACAGACCATGGTGGGAGGCAGTCAAGTCACCCCATCCTGGATTCCCCTGCGTGTCTAGTTTTCAAAAATGTATAGGTTTGCTAGGTTTCCCTAGGTGCCGGCAGGGCTAGGGTTCAAAATCTACAGCTAGTCACTTTGCCAAAAAAAGGGTCATTTTTCACTGCAAAACCACGTTGCGTTTTGCGCCGTTTCCTGTCGCGGGCACTAGGCCGACCCGCACAAGTGAGGTACCATTTTTCTTGTAGGACTTTGGGAAACGCGGGGTGGGTGGAAATTTGTGGATCCACGCAGATTCCAGAACTTTCCATCACAGAAATGTGGGGAAAATGTGTTTTTTTTGTCAATTCTTTACGTTTGCAAGGGATTCTGGGTAACAGACCATGGTGGGAGGCAGTCAAGTCACCCCATCCTGGATTCCCCTGGGTGTCTAGTTTTCAAAAATGTATAGGTTTGCTAGGTTTCCCTAGGTGCCGGCAGGGCTAGGGTTCAAAATCTACAGCTAGTCACTTTGCCAAAAAAAGGGTCATTTTCCACTGCAAAACCACGTTGCGTTTTGCGCCGTTTCCTGTCGCGGGCACTAGGCCGACCCGCACAAGTGAGGTACCATTTTTCTCGTAGGACTTTGGGGAACGCGGGGTGGGTGGAAATTTGTGGATCCACGCAGATTCCAGAACTTTCCATCACAGAAATGTGGGGAATATGTGGTTTTTTTGTCAATTTTTTACGTTTGCAAGGGATTCTGGGTAACAGACCATGGTGGGAGGCAGTCAAGTCACCCCATCCTGGATTTCCCTGGGTGTCTAGTTTTCAAAAATGTATAGGTTTGCTAGGTTTCCCTTGGTTCCGGCAGGGCTAGGGTTCAAAATCTACAGCTAGTCACTTTGCCAAAAAAAGGGTCATTATTCACTGCAAAACCACGTTGCGTTTTGCGCCGTTTCCTGTCGCGGGCACTAGGCCGACCCGCACAAGTGAGGTACCATTTTTCTCGTAGGACTTTGGGGAACGCGGGGGTGGTGGAAATTTGTGGATCCACGCAGATTCCAGAACTTTCCATCACAGAAATGTGGGGAAAATGTGTTTTTTTTGTCAATTGTTTACGTTTGCAAGGGATTCTGGGTAACAGACCATGGTGGGAGGCAGTCAAGTCACCCCATACTGGATTCCCCTGGGTGTCTAGTTTTCAAAAATGTATAGGTTTGCTAGGTTTCCCTAGGTGCCGGCAGGGCTAGGGTTCAAAATCTACAGCTAGTCACTTTGCCAAAAAAAGGGTCATTTTTCACTGCAAAACCACGTTGCGTTTTGCGCCGTTTCCTGTCGCGGGCACTAGGCCGACCCGCACAAGTGAGGTACCATTTTTCTCGTAGGACTTTGGGGAACGCGGGTTGGGTGGAAATTTGTGGATCCACGCAGATTCCAGAACTTTCCATCACAGAAGTGTGGGGAAAATGTGTTTTTTTTTGTCAATTTTTTACGTTTGCAAGGGATTCTGGGTAACAGACCCTGGTGGGAGGCAGTCAAGTCACCCCATCCTGGATTCCCCTGGGTGTCTAGTTTTCAAAAATGTATAGGTTTGCTAGGTTTCCCTAGGTGCCGGCAGGGCTAGGGTTCAAAATCTACAGCTAGTCACTTTGCCAAAAAAAGGGTCATTTTTCACTGCAAAACCACGTTGCGTTTTGCGCCGTTTCCTGTCGCTGGCACTAGGCCGACCGGCACAAGTGAGGTACCATTTTTCTCGTAGGACTTTGGGGAACACGGGGTGGGTGGAAATTTGTGGATCCACGCAGATTCCAGAACTTTCCATCACAGAAATGTGGGGAAAATGTGTTTTTTTTGTCAATTCTTTACGTTTGCAAGGGATTCTGGGTAACAGACCATGGTGGGAGGCAGTCAAGTCACCCCATCCTGGATTCCCCTGGGTGTCTAGTTTTCATAAATGTACAGGTTTGCTAGGTTTCCCTGGGTGCCGGCAGGGCTAGGGTTCAAAATCTACAGCTAGTCACTTTGCCAAAAAAAGGGTCATTTTTCACTGCAAAACCACGTTGCGTTTTGCGCCGTTTCCTGTCGCGGGCACTGGGCCGACCCGCACAAGTGAGGTACCATTTTTCTCGTAGGACTTTGGGGAATGCGGGGTGGGTGGAAATTTGTGGATCCACACAGATTCCAGAACTTTCCATCACAGAAGTGTGGGGAAAATGTGTTTTTTTTGTCAATTTTTTACGTTTGCAAGGGATTCTGGGTAACAGACCATGGTGGGAGGCAGTCAAGTCACCTCATCCTGGATTCCCCTGGGTGTCTAGTTTTCAAAAATGTATAGGTTTGCTAGGTTTCCCTAGGTGCCGGCAGGGCTAGGGTTCAAAGTCTACAGCTAGTTACTTTGCCAAAAAAAAGGGTCATTTTTCACTGCAAAACCACGTTGCGTTTTGCGCCGTTTCCTGTTGCGGGCACTAGGCCGACCCGCACAAGTGAGGTACCATTTTTCTCGTAGGACTTTGGGGAACGCGGGGTGGGTGGAAATTTGTGGATCCACGCAGATTCCAGAACTTTCCATCACAGAAATGTGGGGAAAATGTGTTTTTTTTGGCAATTCTTTATGTTTGCAAGGGATTCTGGGTAACAGACCATGGTGGGAGGCAGTCAAGTCACCCCATCCTGGATTCCCCTGGGTGTCTAGTTTTCAAAAATGTATAGGTTTGCTAGGTTTCCCTAGGTGCCGGCAGGGCTAGGGTTCAAAATCTACAGCTAGTCACTTTGCCAAAAAAAGGGTCATTTTTTACTGCAAAACCACGTTGCGTTTTGCGCCGTTTCCTGTCGCGGGCACTAGGCCGACCCGCACAAGTGAGGTACCATTTTTCTCGTAGGACTTTGGGGAACGCGGGGGTGGTGGAAATTTGTGGATCCACGCAGATTCCAGAACTTTCCATCACAGAAGTGTGGGGAAAATGTGTTTTTTTTGTCAATTTTTCACTTTTGCAAGGGATTCTGGGTAACAGACCATGGTGGGAGGCAGTCAAGTCACCCCATCCTGGATTCCCCTGGGTGTCTAGTTTTCAAAAATGTATAGGTTTGCTAGGTTTCCCTAGGTGCCGGCAGGGCTAGGGTTCAAAATCTACAGCTAGTCACTTTGCCAAAAAAAGGGTCATTTTTCACTGCAAAACCACGTTGCGTTTTGCGCCGTTTCCTGTCGCGGGCACTAGGCCGACCCGCACAAGTGAGGTACCATTTTTCTCGTAGGACTTTGGGGAACGCGGTGGTGGTGGAAATTTGTGGATCCACGCAGATTCCAGAACTTTCCATCACAGAAATGTGGGGAAAATGTGTTTTTTTTGTCAATTCTTTACGTTTGCAAGGGATTCTGGGTAACAGACCCTGGTGGGAGGCAGTCAAGTCACCCCATCCTGGATTCCCCTGGGTGTCTAGTTTTCAAAAATGTATAGGTTTGCTAGGTTTCCCTAGGTGCCGGCAGGGCTAGGGTTCAAAGTCTACAGCTAGTCACTTTGCCAAAAAAAAGGGTCATTTTTCACTGCAAAACCACGTTGCGTTTTGCGCCGTTTCCTGTCGCGGGCACTAGGCCGACCCGCACAAGTGAGGTACCATTTTTCTCGTAGGACTTTGGGGAACGCGGGGTGGGTGGAAATTTGTGGATCCACGCAGATTCCAGAACTTTCCATCACAGAAGTGTGGGGAAAATGTGTTTTTTTTGTCCATTTTTTACTTTTGCAAGGGATTCTGGGTAACAGACCATGGTGGGAGGCAGTCAAGTCACCCCATCCTGGATTTCCCTGGGTGTCTAGTTTTCAAAAATGTATAGGTTTGCTAGGTTTACCTAGGTGCCGGCAGGGCTAGGGTTCAAAATCTACAGCTAGTCACTTTGCCAAAAAAAGGGTCATTTTTCACTGCAAAACCACGTTGCGTTTTGCGCCGTTTCCTGTCGCGGGCACTAGGCCGACCCGCACAAGTGAGGTACCATTTTTGTCGTAGGACTTTGGGGAACGCGGGGTGGGTGGAAATTTATGGATCCACGCAGATTCCAGAACTTTCCATCACAGAAATGTGGGGAAAATGTGTTTTTTTTGTCAATTTTTTAGGTTTGCAAGGGATTCTGGGTAACAGACCATGGTGGGAGGCAGTCAAGTCACCCCATCCTGGATTCCCCTGGGTGTCTAGTTTTTAAAAATGTATAGGTTTGCTAGGTTTCCCTAGGTGCCGGCAGGGCTAGGGTTCAAAATCTACAGCTAGTCACTTTGCCAAAAAAAGGGTCATTTTTCACTGCAAAACCACGTTGCGTTTTGCGCCGTTTCCTGTCGCGGGCACTAGGCCGACCCGCACAAGTGAGGTACCATTTTTCTCGTAGGACTTTGGGGAACGGGGGGTGGGTGGAAATTTGTGTATCCACGCAGATTCCAGAACTTTCCATCACAGAAGTGTGGGGAAAATGTGTTTTTTTTGTCAATTTTTTAGTTTTGCAAGGGATTCTGGGTAACAGACTATGGTGGGAGGCAGTCAAGTCACCCCATCCTGGATTCCCCTGGGTGTCTAGTTTTCAAAAATGTAAAGGTTTGCTAGGTTTCCCTAGGTGCCGGCAGGGCTAGGGTTCAAAATCTACAGCTAGTCACTTTGCCAAAAAAAGGGTAATTTTTCACTGCAAACCCACGTTGCGTTTTGCGCCGTTTCCTGTCGCAGGCACTAGGCCGACCCGCACAAGTGAGGTACCATTTTTCTCGTAGGACTTCGGGGAACGCGGGGTGGGTGGAAATTTGTGGATCCACGCAGATTCCAGAACTTTCCATCACAGAAATGTGGGGAAAATGTGTTTTTTTTGTCAATTCTTTACGTTTGCAAGGGATTCTGGGTAACAGACCCTGTGGGAGGGAGTCAAGTCACCCCATCCTGGATTCCCCTGGGTGTCTAGTTTTCAAAAATGTATAGGTTTGCTAGGTTTCCCTAGGTGCCGGCAGGGCTAGGGTTCAAAATCTACAGCTAGTCACTTTGCCAAAAAAAGGGTCATTTTCCACTGCAAAACCACGTTGCGTTTTGCGCCGTTTCCTGTCGCGGGCACTAGGCCGACCCGCACAAGTGAGGTACCATTTTTCTCGTAGGACTTTGGGGAACGCGGGGTGGGTGGAAATTTGTGGATCCACGCAGATTCCAGAACTTTCCATCACAGAAATGTGGGGAATATGTGGTTTTTTTGTCAATTTTTTACGTTTGCAAGGGATTCTGGGTAACAGACCATGGTGGGAGGCAGTCAAGTCACCCCATCCTGGATTTCCCTGGGTGTCTAGTTTTCAAAAATGTATAGGTTTGCTAGGTTTCCCTTGGTTCCGGCAGGGCTAGGGTTCAAAATCTACAGCTAGTCACTTTGCCAAAAAAAGGGTCATTATTCACTGCAAAACCACGTTGCGTTTTGCGCCGTTTCCTGTCGCGGGCACTAGGCCGACCCGCACAAGTGAGGTACCATTTTTCTCGTAGGACTTTGGGGAACGCGGGGGTGGTGGAAATTTGTGGATCCACGCAGATTCCAGAACTTTCCATCACAGAAATGTGGGGAAAATGTGTTTTTTTTGTCAATTGTTTACGTTTGCAAGGGATTCTGGGTAACAGACCATGGTGGGAGGCAGTCAAGTCACCCCATACTGGATTCCCCTGGGTGTCTAGTTTTCAAAAATGTATAGGTTTGCTAGGTTTCCCTAGGTGCCGGCAGGGCTAGGGTTCAAAATCTACAGCTAGTCACTTTGCCAAAAAAAGGGTCATTTTTCACTGCAAAACCACGTTGCGTTTTGCGCCGTTTCCTGTCGCGGGCACTAGGCCGACCCGCACAAGTGAGGTACCATTTTTCTCGTAGGACTTTGGGGAACGCGGGGTGGGTGGAAATTTGTGGATCCACGCAGATTCCAGAACTTTCCATCACAGAAGTGTGGGGAAAATGTGTTTTTTTTGTCAATTTTTTACTTTTGCAAGGGATTCTGGGTAACAGACCATGGTGGGAGGCAGTCAAGTCACCCCATCCTGGATTCCCCTGGGTGTCTAGTTTTCAAAAATGTATAGGTTTGCTGGGTTTCCCTAGGTGCCGGCAGGGCTAGGGTTCAAAATCTACAGCTAGTCACTTTGCCAAAAAAAGGGTCATTTTTCACTGCAAAACCACGTTGCGTTTTGCGCCGTTTCCTGTTGCGGGCACTAGGCCGACCCGCACAAGTGAGGTACCATTGTTTTCGTAGGACTTTGGGGAACGCGGGGGTGGTGGAAATTTGTGGATCCACGCAGATTCCAGAACTTTCCATCACAGAAATGTGGGGAAAATGTGTTTTTTTTGTCAATTCTTTACGTTTGCAAGGGATTCTGGGTAACAGACCATGGTGGGAGGCAGTCAAGTCACCTCATCCTGGATTCCCCTGGGTGTCTAGTTTTCAAAAATGTATAGGTTTGCTAGGTTTCCCTAGGTGCCGGCAGGGCTAGGGTTCAAAGTCTACAGCTAGTCACTTTGCCAAAAAAAAGGGTCATTTTTCACTGCAAAACCACGTTGCGTTTTGCGCCGTTTCCTGTTGCGGGCACTAGGCCGACCCGCACAAGTGAGGTACCATTTTTCTCATAGGACTTTGGGGAACGCGGGGTGGGTGGAAATTTGTGGATCCACGCAGATTCCAGAACTTTCCATCACAGAAATGTGGGGAAAATGTGGTTTTTTTGGCAATTCTTTATGTTTGCAAGGGATTCTGGGTAACAGACCATGGTGGGAGGCAGTCAAGTCACCCCATCCTGGATTCCCCTGGGTGTCTAGTTTTCAAAAATGTATAGGTTTGCTAGGTTTCCCTAGGTGCCGGCAGGGCTAGGGTTCAAAATCTACAGCTAGTCACTTTGCCAAAAAAAGGGTCATTTTTCACTGCAAAACCACGTTGCGTTTTGCGCCGTTTCCTGTCGCGGGCACTAGGCCGACCCGCACAAGTGAGGTACCATTTTTCTCGTAGGACTTTGGGGAACGCGGGGGTGGTGGAAATTTGTGGATCCACGCAGATTCCAGAACTTTCCATCACAGAAGTGTGGGGAAAATTTGTTTTTTTTGTCAATTTTTCACTTTTGCAAGGGATTCTGGGTAACAGACCATGGTGGGAGGCAGTCAAGTCACCCCATCCTGGATTCCCCTGGGTGTCTAGTTTTCAAAAATGTATAGGTTTGCTAGGTTTCCCTAGGTGCCGGCAGGGCTAGGGTTCAAAATCTACAGCTAGTCACTTTGCCAAAAAAAGGGTCATTTTTCACTGCAAAACCACGTTGCGTTTTGCGCCGTTTCCTGTCGCGGGCACTAGGCCGACCCGCACAAGTGAGGTACCATTTTTCTCGTAGGACTTTGGGGAACGCGGTGGTGGTGGAAATTTGTGGATCCACGCAGATTCCAGAACTTTCCATCACAGAAATGTGGGGAAAATGTGTTTTTTTTGTCAATTCTTTACGTTTGCAAGGGATTCTGGGTAACAGACCCTGGTGGGAGGCAGTCAAGTCACCCCATCCTGGATTCCCCTGGGTGTCTAGTTTTCAAAAATGTATAGGTTTGCTAGGTTTCCCTAGGTGCCGGCAGGGCTAGGGTTCAAAGTCTACAGCTAGTCACTTTGCCAAAAAAAAGGGTCATTTTTCACTGCAAAACCACGTTGCGTTTTGCGCCGTTTCCTGTCGCGGGCACTAGGCCGACCCGCACAAGTGAGGTACCATTTTTCTCGTAGGACTTTGGGGAACGCGGGGTGGGTGGAAATTTGTGGATCCACGCAGATTCCAGAACTTTCCATCACAGAAATGTGGGGAAAATGTGTTTTTTTTGGCAATTCTTTACGTTTGCAAGGGATTCTGGGTAACAGACCATTGTGGGAGGCAGTCAAGTCACCCCATCCTGGATTCCCCTGGGTGTCTAGTTTTCAAAAATGTATAGGTTTGCTAGGTTTCCTTAGGTGCCGGCAGGGCTAGGGTTCAAAATCTACAGCTAGTCACTTTGCCAAAAAAAGGGTCATTTTTCACTGCAAAACCACGTTGCGTTTTGCGCCGTTTCCTGTCGCGGGCACTAGGCCGACCCGCACAAGTGAGGTACCATTTTTCTCGTAGGACTTTGGGGAACGCGGGGGTGGGGGAAATTTGTGGATCCACGCAGATTCCAGAACTTTCCATCACAGAAATGTGGGGAAAATGTGTTTTTTTTTTCAATTTTTTATGTTTGCAAGGGATTCTGGGTAACAGACCATGGTGGGAGGCAGTCAAGTCACCCCATCCTGGATTCCCCTGGGTGTCTAGTTTTCAAAAATGTATAGGTTTGCTAGGTTTCCCTAGGTGCCGGCAGGGCTAGGGTTCAAAATCTACAGCTAGTCACTTTGCCAAAAAAAGGGTCATTTTCCACTGCAAAACCACGTTGTGTTTTGCGCCGTTTCCTGTCGCGGGCACTAGGCCGACCCGCACAAGTGAGGTACCATTTTTCTCGTAGGACTTTGGGGAACGCGGGGTGGGTGGAAATTTGTGGATCCACGCAGATTCCAGAACTTTCCATCACAGAAATGTGGGGAAAATGTGTTTTTTTTGTCAATTTTTTTACGTTTGCAAGGGATTCTGGGTAACAGACCATGGTGGGAGGCAGTCAAGTCACCCCATCCTGGATTCCCCTGCGTGTCTAGTTTTCAAAAATGTATAGGTTTGCTAGGTTTCCCTAGGTGCCGGCAGGGCTAGGGTTCAAAATCTACAGCTAGTCACTTTGCCAAAAAAAGGGTCATTTTTCACTGCAAAACCACGTTGCGTTTTGCGCCGTTTCCTGTCGCGGGCACTAGGCCGACCCGCACAAGTGAGGTACCATTTTTCTTGTAGGACTTTGGGAAACGCGGGGTGGGTGGAAATTTGTGGATCCACGCAGATTCCAGAACTTTCCATCACAGAAATGTGGGGAAAATGTGTTTTTTTTGTCAATTCTTTACGTTTGCAAGGGATTCTGGGTAACAGACCATGGTGGGAGGCAGTCAAGTCACCCCATCCTGGATTCCCCTGGGTGTCTAGTTTTCAAAAATGTATAGGTTTGCTAGGTTTCCCTAGGTGCCGGCAGGGCTAGGGTTCAAAATCTACAGCTAGTCACTTTGCCAAAAAAAGGGTCATTTTCCACTGCAAAACCACGTTGCGTTTTGCGCCGTTTCCTGTCGCGGGCACTAGGCCGACCCGCACAAGTGAGGTACCATTTTTCTCGTAGGACTTTGGGGAACGCGGGGTGGGTGGAAATTTGTGGATCCACGCAGATTCCAGAACTTTCCATCACAGAAATGTGGGGAATATGTGGTTTTTTTGTCAATTTTTTACGTTTGCAAGGGATTCTGGGTAACAGACCATGGTGGGAGGCAGTCAAGTCACCCCATCCTGGATTTCCCTGGGTGTCTAGTTTTCAAAAATGTATAGGTTTGCTAGGTTTCCCTTGGTTCCGGCAGGGCTAGGGTTCAAAATCTACAGCTAGTCACTTTGCCAAAAAAAGGGTCATTATTCACTGCAAAACCACGTTGCGTTTTGCGCCGTTTCCTGTCGCGGGCACTAGGCCGACCCGCACAAGTGAGGTACCATTTTTCTCGTAGGACTTTGGGGAACGCGGGGGTGGTGGAAATTTGTGGATCCACGCAGATTCCAGAACTTTCCATCACAGAAATGTGGGGAAAATGTGTTTTTTTTGTCAATTGTTTACGTTTGCAAGGGATTCTGGGTAACAGACCATGGTGGGAGGCAGTCAAGTCACCCCATACTGGATTCCCCTGGGTGTCTAGTTTTCAAAAATGTATAGGTTTGCTAGGTTTCCCTAGGTGCCGGCAGGGCTAGGGTTCAAAATCTACAGCTAGTCACTTTGCCAAAAAAAGGGTCATTTTTCACTGCAAAACCACGTTGCGTTTTGCGCCGTTTCCTGTCGCGGGCACTAGGCCGACCCGCACAAGTGAGGTACCATTTTTCTCGTAGGACTTTGGGGAACGCGGGTTGGGTGGAAATTTGTGGATCCACGCAGATTCCAGAACTTTCCATCACAGAAGTGTGGGGAAAATGTGTTTTTTTTGTCAATTTTTTACGTTTGCAAGGGATTCTGGGTAACAGACCCTGGTGGGAGGCAGTCAAGTCACCCCATCCTGGATTCCCCTGGGTGTCTAGTTTTCAAAAATGTATAGGTTTGCTAGGTTTCCCTAGGTGCCGGCAGGGCTAGGGTTCAAAATCTACAGCTAGTCACTTTGCCAAAAAAAGGGTCATTTTTCACTGCAAAACCACGTTGCGTTTTGCGCCGTTTCCTGTCGCTGGCACTAGGCCGACCGGCACAAGTGAGGTACCATTTTTCTCGTAGGACTTTGGGGAACACGGGGTGGGTGGAAATTTGTGGATCCACGCAGATTCCAGAACTTTCCATCACAGAAATGTGGGGAAAATGTGTTTTTTTTGTCAATTCTTTACGTTTGCAAGGGATTCTGGGTAACAGACCATGGTGGGAGGCAGTCAAGTCACCCCATCCTGGATTCCCCTGGGTGTCTAGTTTTCATAAATGTACAGGTTTGCTAGGTTTCCCTGGGTGCCGGCAGGGCTAGGGTTCAAAATCTACAGCTAGTCACTTTGCCAAAAAAAGGGTCATTTTTCACTGCAAAACCACGTTGCGTTTTGCGCCGTTTCCTGTCGCGGGCACTGGGCCGACCCGCACAAGTGAGGTACCATTTTTCTCGTAGGACTTTGGGGAATGCGGGGTGGGTGGAAATTTGTGGATCCACACAGATTCCAGAACTTTCCATCACAGAAGTGTGGGGAAAATGTGTTTTTTTTGTCAATTTTTTACGTTTGCAAGGGATTCTGGGTAACAGACCATGGTGGGAGGCAGTCAAGTCACCTCATCCTGGATTCCCCTGGGTGTCTAGTTTTCAAAAATGTATAGGTTTGCTAGGTTTCCCTAGGTGCCGGCAGGGCTAGGGTTCAAAGTCTACAGCTAGTTACTTTGCCAAAAAAAAGGGTCATTTTTCACTGCAAAACCACGTTGCGTTTTGCGCCGTTTCCTGTTGCGGGCACTAGGCCGACCCGCACAAGTGAGGTACCATTTTTCTCGTAGGACTTTGGGGAACGCGGGGTGGGTGGAAATTTGTGGATCCACGCAGATTCCAGAACTTTCCATCACAGAAATGTGGGGAAAATGTGTTTTTTTTGGCAATTCTTTATGTTTGCAAGGGATTCTGGGTAACAGACCATGGTGGGAGGCAGTCAAGTCACCCCATCCTGGATTCCCCTGGGTGTCTAGTTTTCAAAAATGTATAGGTTTGCTAGGTTTCCCTAGGTGCCGGCAGGGCTAGGGTTCAAAATCTACAGCTAGTCACTTTGCCAAAAAAAGGGTCATTTTTTACTGCAAAACCACGTTGCGTTTTGCGCCGTTTCCTGTCGCGGGCACTAGGCCGACCCGCACAAGTGAGGTACCATTTTTCTCGTAGGACTTTGGGGAACGCGGGGGTGGTGGAAATTTGTGGATCCACGCAGATTCCAGAACTTTCCATCACAGAAGTGTGGGGAAAATGTGTTTTTTTTGTCAATTTTTCACTTTTGCAAGGGATTCTGGGTAACAGACCATGGTGGGAGGCAGTCAAGTCACCCCATCCTGGATTCCCCTGGGTGTCTAGTTTTCAAAAATGTATAGGTTTGCTAGGTTTCCCTAGGTGCCGGCAGGGCTAGGGTTCAAAATCTACAGCTAGTCACTTTGCCAAAAAAAGGGTCATTTTTCACTGCAAAACCACGTTGCGTTTTGCGCCGTTTCCTGTCGCGGGCACTAGGCCGACCCGCACAAGTGAGGTACCATTTTTCTCGTAGGACTTTGGGGAACGCGGTGGTGGTGGAAATTTGTGGATCCACGCAGATTCCAGAACTTTCCATCACAGAAATGTGGGGAAAATGTGTTTTTTTTGTCAATTCTTTACGTTTGCAAGGGATTCTGGGTAACAGACCCTGGTGGGAGGCAGTCAAGTCACCCCATCCTGGATTCCCCTGGGTGTCTAGTTTTCAAAAATGTATAGGTTTGCTAGGTTTCCCTAGGTGCCGGCAGGGCTAGGGTTCAAAGTCTACAGCTAGTCACTTTGCCAAAAAAAAGGGTCATTTTTCACTGCAAAACCACGTTGCGTTTTGCGCCGTTTCCTGTCGCGGGCACTAGGCCGACCCGCACAAGTGAGGTACCATTTTTCTCGTAGGACTTTGGGGAACGCGGGGTGGGTGGAAATTTGTGGATCCACGCAGATTCCAGAACTTTCCATCACAGAAGTGTGGGGAAAATGTGTTTTTTTTGTCCATTTTTTACTTTTGCAAGGGATTCTGGGTAACAGACCATGGTGGGAGGCAGTCAAGTCACCCCATCCTGGATTTCCCTGGGTGTCTAGTTTTCAAAAATGTATAGGTTTGCTAGGTTTACCTAGGTGCCGGCAGGGCTAGGGTTCAAAATCTACAGCTAGTCACTTTGCCAAAAAAAGGGTCATTTTTCACTGCAAAACCACGTTGCGTTTTGCGCCGTTTCCTGTCGCGGGCACTAGGCCGACCCGCACAAGTGAGGTACCATTTTTGTCGTAGGACTTTGGGGAACGCGGGGTGGGTGGAAATTTATGGATCCACGCAGATTCCAGAACTTTCCATCACAGAAATGTGGGGAAAATGTGTTTTTTTTGTCAATTTTTTAGGTTTGCAAGGGATTCTGGGTAACAGACCATGGTGGGAGGCAGTCAAGTCACCCCATCCTGGATTCCCCTGGGTGTCTAGTTTTTAAAAATGTATAGGTTTGCTAGGTTTCCCTAGGTGCCGGCAGGGCTAGGGTTCAAAATCTACAGCTAGTCACTTTGCCAAAAAAAGGGTCATTTTTCACTGCAAAACCACGTTGCGTTTTGCGCCGTTTCCTGTCGCGGGCACTAGGCCGACCCGCACAAGTGAGGTACCATTTTTCTCGTAGGACTTTGGGGAACGGGGGGTGGGTGGAAATTTGTGTATCCACGCAGATTCCAGAACTTTCCATCACAGAAGTGTGGGGAAAATGTGTTTTTTTTGTCAATTTTTTACTTTTGCAAGGGATTCTGGGTAACAGACTATGGTGGGAGGCAGTCAAGTCACCCCATCCTGGATTCCCCTGGGTGTCTAGTTTTCAAAAATGTAAAGGTTTGCTAGGTTTCCCTAGGTGCCGGCAGGGCTAGGGTTCAAAATCTACAGCTAGTCACTTTGCCAAAAAAAGGGTAATTTTTCACTGCAAACCCACGTTGCGTTTTGCGCCGTTTCCTGTCGCAGGCACTAGGCCGACCCGCACAAGTGAGGTACCATTTTTCTCGTAGGACTTCGGGGAACGCGGGGTGGGTGGAAATTTGTGGATCCACACAGATACCAGAACTTTCCATCACAGAAAAGTGGGGAAAATGTGTTTTTTTTGTCAATTTTTTACGTTTGCAAGGGATTCTGGGTAACAGACCATGGTGGGAGGCAGTCAAGTCACCCCATCCTGGATTCCCCTGGGTGTCTAGTTTAAAAAATGTATAGGTTTGCTAGGTTTCCCTAGGTGCCGGCAGGGCTAGGGTTCAAAATCTACAGCTAGTCACTTTGCCAAAAAAAGGGTCATTTTTCACTGCAAAACCACGTTGCGTTTTGCGCCGTTTCCTGTCGCTGGCACTAGGCCGACCCGCACAAGTGAGGTACCATTTTTCTCGTAGGACTTTGGGGAACGCGGGGTGGGTGGAAATTTGTGGATCCACGCAGATTCCAGAACTTTCCATCACAGAAGTGTGGGGAAAATGTGTTTTTTTTGTCAATTTTTTACTTTTGCAAGGGATTCTGGGTAACAGACCATGGTGGGAGGCAGTCAAGTCACCCCATCCTGGATTTCCCTGGGTGTCTAGTTTTCAAAAATGTATAGGTTTGCTAGGTTTACCTAGGTGCCGGCAGGGCTAGGGTTCAAAATCTACAGCTAGTCACTTTGCCAAAAAACGGGTCATTTTTCACTGCAAAACCACGTTGCGTTTTGCGCCGTTTCCTGTCGCGGGCACTAGGCCGACCCGCACAAGTGAGGTACCATTTTTGGCGTAGGACTTTGGGGAACGCGGGATGGGTGGAAATTTATGGATCCACGCAGATTCCAGAACTTTCCATCACAGAAATGTGGGGAAAATGTGTTTTTTTTGTCAATTTTTTAGGTTTGCAAGGGATTCTGGGTAACAGACCATGGTGGGAGGCAGTCAAGTCACCCCATCCTGGATTCCCCTGGGTGTCTAGTTTTTAAAAATGTATAGGTTTGCTAGGTTTCCCTAGGTGCCGGCAGGGCTAGGGTTCAAAATCTACAGCTAGTCACTTTGCCAAAAAAAGGGTCATTTTTCACTGCAAAACCACGTTGCGTTTTGCGCCGTTTCCTGTCGCGGGCACTAGGCCGACCCGCACAAGTGAGGTACCATTTTTCTCGTAGGACTTTGGGGAACGGGGGGTGGGTGGAAATTTGTGGATCCACGCAGATTCCAGAACTTTCCATCACAGAAGTGTGGGGAAAATGTGTTTTTTTTGTCAATTTTTTACTTTTGCAAGGGATTCTGGGTAACAGACTATGGTGGGAGGCAGTCAAGTCACCCCATCCTGGATTCCCCTGGGTGTCTAGTTTTCAAAAATGTAAAGGTTTGCTAGGTTTCCCTAGGTGCCGGCAGGGCTAGGGTTCAAAATCTACAGCTAGTCACTTTGCCAAAAAAAGGGTAATTTTTCACTGCAAACCCACGTTGCGTTTTGCGCCGTTTCCTGTCGCAGGCACTAGGCCGACCCGCACAAGTGAGGTACCATTTTTCTCGTAGGACTTCGGGGAACGCGGGGTGGGTGGAAATTTGTGGATCCACACAGATACCAGAACTTTCCATCACAGAAAAGTGGGGAAAATGTGTTTTTTTTGTCAATTTTTTACGTTTGCAAGGGATTCTGGGTAACAGACCATGGTGGGAGGCAGTCAAGTCACCCCATCCTGGATTCCCCTGGGTGTCTAGTTTAAAAAATGTATAGGTTTGCTAGGTTTCCCTAGGTGCCGGCAGGGCTAGGGTTCAAAATCTACAGCTAGTCACTTTGCCAAAAAAAGGGTCATTTTTCACTGCAAAACCACGTTGCGTTTTGCGCCGTTTCCTGTCGCTGGCACTAGGCCGACCCGCACAAGTGAGGTACCATTTTTCTCGTAGGACTTTGGGGAACGCGGGGTGGGTGGAAATTTGTGGATCCACGCAGATTCCAGAACTTTCCATCACAGAAAAGTGGGGAAAATGTATTTTTTTTGTCAATTTTTTACGTTTGCAAGGGATTCTGGGTAACAGACCATGGTGGGAGGCAGTCAAGTCACCCCATCCTGGATTCCCCTGGGTGTCTAGTTTTCAAAAATGTATAGGTTTGCTAGGTTTCCCTAGGTGCCGGCAGGGCTAGGGTTCAAAGTCTACAGCTAGTCACTTTGCCAAAAAAAAGGGTCATTTTTCACTGCAAAACCACGTTGCGTTTTGCGCCGTTTCCTGTCGCGGGTACTAGGCCGACCCGCACAAGTGAGGTACCATTTTTCTCGTAGGACTTTGGGGAACGCGGGGTGGGTGGAAATTTGTGGATCCACGCAGATTCCAGAACTTTCCATCACAGAAATGTGGGGAAAATGTGTTTTTTTTGGCAATTCTTTACGTTTGCAAGGGATTCTGGGTAACAGACCATGGTGGGAGGCAGTCAAGTCACCCCATCCTGGATTCCCCTGGGTGTCTAGTTTTCAAAAATGTATAGGTTTGCTAGGTTTCCCTAGGTGCCGGCAGGGCTAGGGTTCAAAATCTACAGCTAGTCACTTTGCCAAAAAAAGGGTCATTTTTCACTGCAAAACCACGTTGCGTTTTGCGCCGTTTCCTGTCGCGGGCACTAGGCCGACCCGCACAAGTGAGGTACCATTTTTCTCGTAGGACTTTGGGGAACGCGGGGGTGGTGGAAATTTGTGGATCCACGCAGATTCCAGAACTTTCCATCACAGAAATGTGGGGAAAATGTGTTTTTTTTGTCAATTGTTTACGTTTGCAAGGGATTCTGGGTAACAGACCATGGTGGGAGGCAGTCAAATCACCCCATACTGGATTCCCCTGGGTGTCTAGTTTTCAAAAATGTATAGGTTTGCTAGGTTTCCCTAGGTGCCGGCAGGGCTAGGGTTCAAAATCTACAGCTAGTCACTTTGCCAAAAAAAGGGTCATTTTTCACTGCAAAACCACGTTGCGTTTTGCGCCGTTTCCTGTCGCGGGCACTAGGCCGACCCGCACAAGTGAGGTACCATTTTTCTCGTAGGACTTTGGGGAACGCGGGGTGGGTGGAAATTTGTGGATCCACGCAGATTCCAGAACTTTCCATCACAGAAGTGTGGGGAAAATGTGGTTTTTTTGTCAATTTTTTACTTTTGCAAGGGATTCTGGGTAACAGACCATGGTGGGAGGCAGTCAAGTCACCCCATCCTGGATTCCCCTGGGTGTCTAGTTTTCAAAAATGTATAGGTTTGCTAGGTTTCCCTAGGTGCCGGCAGGGCTAGGGTTCAAAATCTACAGCTAGTCACTTTGCCAAAAAAAGGGTCATTTTTCACTGCAAAACCACGTTGCGTTTTGCGCCGTTTCCTGTTGCGGGCACTAGGCCGACCCGCACAAGTGAGGTACCATTTTTCTCGTAGGACTTTGGGGAACGCGGGGGTGGTGGAAATTTGTGGATCCACGCAGATTCCAGAACTTTCCATCACAGAAATGTGGGGAAAATGTGTTTTTTTTGTCAATTCTTTACGTTTGCAAGGGATTCTGGGTAACAGACCCTGGTGGGAGGCAGTCAAGTCACCCCATCCTGGATTCCCCTGGGTGTCTAGTTTTCAAAAATGTATAGGTTTGCTAGGTTTCCCTAGGTGCCGGCAGGGCTAGGGTTCAAAATCTACAGCTAGTCACTTTGCCAAAAAAAGGGTCATTTTTCACTGCAAAACCACGTTGCGTTTTGCGCCGTTTCCTGTCGCTGGCACTAGGCCGACCCGCACAAGTGAGGTACCATTTTTCTTGTAGGACTTTGGGGAACGCGGGGTGGGTGGAAATTTGTGGATCCACGCAGATTCCAGAGCTTTCCATCACAGAAATGTGGGGAAAATGTGTTTTTTTTGTCAATTTTTTACGTTTGCAAGGGATTCTGGGTAACAGACCATGGTGGGAGGCAGTCAAGTCACCCCATCCTGGATTTCCCTGGGTGTCTAGTTTTCAAAAATGTATAGGTTTGCTAGGTTTCCCTAGGTGCCGGCAGGGCTAGGGTTCAAAATCTACAGCTAGTCACTTTGCCAAAAAAAGGGTCATTTTTCACTGCAAAACCACGTTGCGTTTTGCGCCGTTTCCTGTCGCGGGCACTAGGCCGACCCGCACAAGTGAGGTACCATTTTTGTCGTAGGACTTTAGGGAACGCGGGGTGGGTGGAAATTTATGGATCCACGCAGATTCCAGAACTTTCCATCACAGAAATGTGGGGAAAATGTGTTTTTTTTGTCAATTTTTTAGGTTTGCAAGGGATTCTGGGTAACAGACCATGGTGGGAGGCAGTCAAGTCACCCCATCCTGGATTCCCCTGGGTGTCTAGTTTTTAAAAATGTATAGGTTTGCTAGGTTTCCCTAGGTGCCGGCAGGGCTAGGGTTCAAAATCTACAGCTAGTCACTTTGCCAAAAAAAGGGTCATTTTTCACTGCAAAACCACGTTGCGTTTTGCGCCGTTTCCTGTCGCGGGCACTAGGCCGACCCGCACAAGTGAGGTACCATTTTTCTCGTAGGACTTTGGGGAACGGGGGGTGGGTGGAAATTTGTGGATCCACGCAGATTCCAGAACTTTCCATCACAGAAGTGTGGGGAAAATGTGTTTTTTTTGTCAATTTTTTACTTTTGCAAGGGATTCTGGGTAACAGACTATGGTGGGAGGCAGTCAAGTCACCCCATCCTGGATTCCCCTGGGTGTCTAGTTTTCAAAAATGTAAAGGTTTGCTAGGTTTCCCTAGGTGCCGGCAGGGCTAGGGTTCAAAATCTACAGCTAGTCACTTTGCCAAAAAAAGGGTCATTTTTCACTGCAAACCCACGTTGCGTTTTGCGCCGTTTCCTGTCGCAGGCACTAGGCCGACCCGCACAAGTGAGGTACCATTTTTCTCGTAGGACTTCGGGGAACGCGGGGTGGGTGGAAATTTGTGGATCCACACAGATACCAGAACTTTCCATCACAGAAAAGTGGGGAAAATGTGTTTTTTTTGTCAATTTTTTACGTTTGCAAGGGATTCTGGGTAACAGACCATGGTGGGAGGCAGTCAAGTCACCCCATCCTGGATTCCCCTGGGTGTCTAGTTTAAAAAATGTATAGGTTTGCTAGGTTTCCCTAGGTGCCGGCAGGGCTAGGGTTCAAAATCTACAGCTAGTCACTTTGCCAAAAAAAGGGTCATTTTTCACTGCAAAACCACGTTGCGTTTTGCGCCGTTTCCTGTCGCTGGCACTAGGCCGACCCGCACAAGTGAGGTACCATTTTTCTCGTAGGACTTTGGGGAACGCGGGGTGGGTGGAAATTTGTGGATCCACGCAGATTCCAGAACTTTCCATCACAGAAAAGTGGGGAAAATGTATTTTTTTTGTCAATTTTTTACGTTTGCAAGGGATTCTGGGTAACAGACCATGGTGGGAGGCAGTCAAGTCACCCCATCCTGGATTCCCCTGGGTGTCTAGTTTTCAAAAATGTATAGGTTTGCTAGGTTTCCCTAGGTGCCGGCAGGGCTAGGGTTCAAAGTCTACAGCTAGTCACTTTGCCAAAAAAAAGGGTCATTTTTCACTGCAAAACCACGTTGCGTTTTGCGCCGTTTCCTGTCGCGGGTACTAGGCCGACCCGCACAAGTGAGGTACCATTTTTCTCGTAGGACTTTGGGGAACGTGGGGTGGGTGGAAATTTGTGGATCCACGCAGATTCCAGAACTTTCCATCACAGAAATGTGGGGAAAATGTGTTTTTTTTGGCAATTCTTTACGTTTGCAAGGGATTCTGGGTAACAGACCATGGTGGGAGGCAGTCAAGTCACCCCATCCTGGATTCCCCTGGGTGTCTAGTTTTCAAAAATGTATAGGTTTGCTAGGTTTCCCTAGGTGCCGGCAGGGCTAGGGTTCAAAATCTACAGCTAGTCACTTTGCCAAAAAAAGGGTCATTTTTCACTGCAAAACCACGTTGCGTTTTGCGCCGTTTCCTGTCGCGGGCACTAGGCCGACCCGCACAAGTGAGGTACCATTTTTCTCGTAGGACTTTGGGGAACGCGGGGGTGGTGGAAATTTGTGGATCCACGCAGATTCCAGAACTTTCCATCACAGAAATGTGGGGAAAATGTGTTTTTTTTGTCAATTGTTTACGTTTGCAAGGGATTCTGGGTAACAGACCATGGTGGGAGGCAGTCAAATCACCCCATACTGGATTCCCCTGGGTGTCTAGTTTTCAAAAATGTATAGGTTTGCTAGGTTTCCCTAGGTGCCGGCAGGGCTAGGGTTCACAATCTACAGCTAGTCACTTTGCCAAAAAAAGGGTCATTTTTCACTGCAAAACCACGTTGCGTTTTGCGCCGTTTCCTGTCGCGGGCACTAGGCCGACCCGCACAAGTGAGGTACCATTTTTCTCGTAGGACTTTGGGGAACGCGGGGTGGGTGGAAATTTGTGGATCCACGCAGATTCCAGAACTTTCCATCACAGAAGTGTGGGGAAAATGTGGTTTTTTTGTCAATTTTTTACTTTTGCAAGGGATTCTGGGTAACAGACCATGGTGGGAGGCAGTCAAGTCACCCCATCCTGGATTCCCCTGGGTGTCTAGTTTTCAAAAATGTATAGGTTTGCTAGGTTTCCCTAGGTGCCGGCAGGGCTAGGGTTCAAAATCTACAGCTAGTCACTTTGCCAAAAAAAGGGTCATTTTCCACTGCAAAACCACGTTGCGTTTTGCGCCGTTTCCTGTCGCGGGCACTAGGCCGACCCGCACAAGTGAGGTACCATTTTTCTCGTAGGACTTTGGGGAACGCGGGGTGGGTGGAAATTTGTGGATCCACGCAGATTCCAGAACTTTCCGTCACAGAAATGTGGGGAATATGTGGTTTTTTTGTCAATTTTTTACGTTTGCAAGGGATTCTGGGAAACAGACCATGGTGGGAGGCAGTCAAGTCACCCCATCCTGGATTTCCCTGGGTGTCTAGTTTTCAAAAATGTATAGGTTTGCTAGGTTTCCCTTGGTTCCGGCAGGGCTAGGGTTCAAAATCTACAGCTAGTCACTTTGCCAAAAAAAGGGTCATTATTCACTGCAAAACCACGTTGCGTTTTGCGCCGTTTCCTGTTGCGGGCACTAGGCCGACCCGCACAAGTGAGGTACCATTTTTCTCGTAGGACTTTGGGGAACGCGGGGGTGGTGGAAATTTGTGGATCCACGCAGATTCCAGAACTTTCCATCACAGAAATGTGGGGAAAATGTGTTTTTTTTGTCAATTCTTTACGTTTGCAAGGGATTCTGGGTAACAGACCCTGGTGGGAGGCAGTCAAGTCACCCCATCCTGGATTCCCCTGGGTGTCTAGTTTTCAAAAATGTATAGGTTTGCTAGGTTTCCCTAGGTGCCGGCAGGGCTAGGGTTCAAAATCTACAGCTAGTCACTTTGCCAAAAAAAGGGTCATTTTTCACTGCAAAACCACGTTGCGTTTTGCGCCGTTTCCTGTCGCTGGCACTAGGCCGACCCGCACAAGTGAGGTACCATTTTTCTCGTAGGACTTTGGGGAACGCGGGGTGGGTGGAAATTTGTGGATCCACGCAGATTCCAGAGCTTTCCATCACAGAAATGTGGGGAAAATGTGTTTTTTTTGTCAATTTTTTACGTTTGCAAGGGATTCTGGGTAACAGACCATGGTGGGAGGCAGTCAAGTCACCCCATCCTGGATTCCCCTGGGTGTCTAGTTTTCATAAATGTACCGGTTTGCTAGGTTTCCCTGGGTGCCGGCAGGGCTAGGGTTCAAAATCTACAGCTAGTCACTTTGCCAAAAAAAGGGTCATTTTTCACTGCAAAACCACGTTGCGTTTTGCGCCGTTTCCTGTCGCGGGCACTAGGCCGACCCGCACAAGTGAGGTACCATTTTTCTCGTAGGACTTTGGGGAACGCGGGGTGGGTGGAAATTTGTGGATCCACACAGATTCCAGAACTTTCCATCACAGAAGTGTGGGGAAAATGTGTTTTTTTTGTCAATTTTTTACGTTTGCAAGGGATTCTGGGTAACAGACCATGGTGGGAGGCAGTCAAGTCACCTCATCCTGGATTCCCCTGGGTGTCTAGTTTTCAAAAATGTATAGGTTTGCTAGGTTTCCCTAGGTGCCGGCAGGGCTAGGGTTCAAAGTCTACAGCTAGACACTTTGCCAAAAAAAAGGGTCATTTTTCACTGCAAAACCACGTTGCGTTTTGCGCCGTTTCCTGTTGCGGACACTAGGCCGACCCGCACAAGTGAGGTACCATTTTTCTCGTAGGACTTTGGGTAACGCGGGGTGGGTGGAAATTTGTGGATCCACGCAGATTCCAGAACTTTCCATCACAGAAATGTGGGGAATATGTGGTTTTTTTGTCAAGTTTTTTACGTTTGCAAGGGATTCTGGTTACAGACCATGGTGGGAGGCAGTCAAGTCACCCCATCCTGGATTCCCCTGGGTGTCTAGTTTTCAAAAATGTATAGGTTTGCTAGGTTTCCCTAGGTGCCGGCAGGGCTAGGGTTCAAAATCTACAGCTAGTCACTTTGCCAAAAAAAGGGTCATTTTCCACTGCAAAACCACGTTGCGTTTTGCGCCGTTTCCTGTCGCGGGCACTAGGCCGACCCGCACAAGTGAGGTACCATTTTTCTCGTAGGACTTTGGGGAACGCGGGGTGGGTGGAAATTTGTGGATCCACGCAGATTCCAGAACTTTCCATCACAGAAATGTGGGGAATATGTGGTTTTTTTGTCAATTTTTTACGTTTGCAAGGGATTCTGGGTAACAGACCATGGTGGGAGGCAGTCAAGTCACCCCATCCTGGATTTCCCTGGGTGTCTAGTTTTCAAAAATGTATAGGTTTGCTAGGTTTCCCTTGGTTCCGGCAGGGCTAGGGTTCAAAATCTACAGCTAGTCACTTTGCCAAAAAAAGGGTCACTATTCACTGCAAAACCACGTTGCGTTTTGCGCCGTTTCCTGTCGCGGGCACTAGGCCGACCCGCACAAGTGAGGTACCATTTTTCTCGTAGGACTTTGGGGAACGCGGGGGTGGTGGAAATTTGTGGATCCACGCAGATTCCAGAACTTTCCATCACAGAAATGTGGGGAAAATGTGTTTTTTTGTCAATTGTTTACGTTTGCAAGGGATTCTGGGTAGCAGACCATGGTGGGAGGCAGTCAAGTCACCCCATACTGGATTCCCCTGGGTGTCTAGTTTTCAAAAATGTATAGGTTTGCTAGGTTTCCCTAGGTGCCGGCAGGGCTAGGGTTCAAAATCTACAGCTAGTCACTTTGCCAAAAAAAGGGTCATTTTTCACTGCAAAACCACGTTGCGTTTTGCGCCGTTTCCTGTCGCGGGCACTAGGCCGACCCGCACAAGTGAGGTACCATTTTTCTCGTAGGACTTTGGGGAACGCGGGGTGGGTGGAAATTTGTGGATCCACGCAGATTCCAGAACTTTCCATCACAGAAGTGTGGGGAAAATGTGGTTTTTTTGTCAATTTTTTACTTTTGCAAGGGATTCTGGGTAACAGACCATGGTGGGAGGCAGTCAAGTCACCCCATCCTGGATTCCCCTGGGTGTCTAGTTTTCAAAAATGTATAGGTTTGCTAGGTTTCCCTAGGTGCCGGCAGGGCTAGGGTTCAAAATCTACAGCTAGTCACTTTGCCAAAAAAAGGGTCATTTTTCACTGCAAAACCACGTTGCGTTTTGCGCCGTTTCCTGTCGCTGGCACTAGGCCGACCCGCACAAGTGAGGTACCATTTTTCTCGTAGGACTTTGGGGAACGCGGGGTGGGTGGAAATTTGTGGATCCACGCAGATTCCAGAGCTTTCCATCACAGAAATGTGGGGAAAATGTGTTTTTTTTGTCAATTTTTTACGTTTGCAAGGGATTCTGGGTAACAGACCATGGTGGGAGGCAGTCAAGTCACCCCATCCTGGATTTCCCTGGGTGTCTAGTTTTCAAAAATGTATAGGTTTGCTAGGTTTCCCTAGGTGCCGGCAGGGCTAGGGTTCAAAATCTACAGCTAGTCACTTTGCCAAAAAAAGGGTCATTTTTCACTGCAAAACCACGTTGCGTTTTGCGCCGTTTCCTGTCGCGGGCACTAGGCCGACCCGCACAAGTGAGGTACCATTTTTGTCGTAGGACTTTGGGGAACGCGGGGTGGGTGGAAATTTATGGATCCACGCAGATTCCAGAACTTTCCATCACAGAAATGTGGGGAAAATGTGTTTTTTTTGTCAATTTTTTAGGTTTGCAAGGGATTCTGGGTAACAGACCATGGTGGGAGGCAGTCAAGTCACCCCATCCTGGATTCCCCTGGGTGTCTAGTTTTTAAAAATGTATAGGTTTGCTAGGTTTCCCTAGGTGCCGGCAGGGCTAGGGTTCAAAATCTACAGCTAGTCACTTTGCCAAAAAAAGGGTCATTTTTCACTGCAAAACCACGTTGCGTTTTGCGCCGTTTCCTGTCGCGGGCACTAGGCCGACCCGCACAAGTGAGGTACCATTTTTCTCGTAGGACTTTGGGGAACGGGGGGTGGGTGGAAATTTGTGGATCCACGCAGATTCCAGAACTTTCCATCACAGAAGTGTGGGGAAAATGTGTTTTTTTTGTCAATTTTTTACTTTTGCAAGGGATTCTGGGTAACAGACTATGGTGGGAGGCAGTCAAGTCACCCCATCCTGGATTCCCCTGGGTGTCTAGTTTTCAAAAATGTAAAGGTTTGCTAGGTTTCCCTAGGTGCCGGCAGGGCTAGGGTTCAAAATCTACAGCTAGTCACTTTGCCAAAAAAAGGGTCATTTTTCACTGCAAACCCACGTTGCGTTTTGCGCCGTTTCCTGTCGCAGGCACTAGGCCGACCCGCACAAGTGAGGTACCATTTTTCTCGTAGGACTTCGGGGAACGCGGGGTGGGTGGAAATTTGTGGATCCACACAGATACCAGAACTTTCCATCACAGAAAAGTGGGGAAAATGTGTTTTTTTTGTCAATTTTTTACGTTTGCAAGGGATTCTGGGTAACAGACCATGGTGGGAGGCAGTCAAGTCACCCCATCCTGGATTCCCCTGGGTGTCTAGTTTAAAAAATGTATAGGTTTGCTAGGTTTCCCTAGGTGCCGGCAGGGCTAGGGTTCAAAATCTACAGCTAGTCACTTTGCCAAAAAAAGGGTCATTTTTCACTGCAAAACCACGTTGCGTTTTGCGCCGTTTCCTGTCGCTGGCACTAGGCCGACCCGCACAAGTGAGGTACCATTTTTCTCGTAGGACTTTGGGGAACGCGGGGTGGGTGGAAATTTGTGGATCCACGCAGATTCCAGAACTTTCCATCACAGAAAAGTGGGGAAAATGTATTTTTTTTGTCAATTTTTTACGTTTGCAAGGGATTCTGGGTAACAGACCATGGTGGGAGGCAGTCAAGTCACCCCATCCTGGATTCCCCTGGGTGTCTAGTTTTCAAAAATGTATAGGTTTGCTAGGTTTCCCTAGGTGCCGGCAGGGCTAGGGTTCAAAGTCTACAGCTAGTCACTTTGCCAAAAAAAAGGGTCATTTTTCACTGCAAAACCACGTTGCGTTTTGCGCCGTTTCCTGTCGCGGGTACTAGGCCGACCCGCACAAGTGAGGTACCATTTTTCTCGTAGGACTTTGGGGAACGTGGGGTGGGTGGAAATTTGTGGATCCACGCAGATTCCAGAACTTTCCATCACAGAAATGTGGGGAAAATGTGTTTTTTTTGGCAATTCTTTACGTTTGCAAGGGATTCTGGGTAACAGACCATGGTGGGAGGCAGTCAAGTCACCCCATCCTGGATTCCCCTGGGTGTCTAGTTTTCAAAAATGTATAGGTTTGCTAGGTTTCCCTAGGTGCCGGCAGGGCTAGGGTTCACAATCTACAGCTAGTCACTTTGCCAAAAAAAGGGTCATTTTTCACTGCAAAACCACGTTGCGTTTTGCGCCGTTTCCTGTCGCGGGCACTAGGCCGACCCGCACAAGTGAGGTACCATTTTTCTCGTAGGACTTTGGGGAACGCGGGGTGGGTGGAAATTTGTGGATCCACGCAGATTCCAGAACTTTCCATCACAGAAGTGTGGGGAAAATGTGGTTTTTTTGTCAATTTTTTACTTTTGCAAGGGATTCTGGGTAACAGACCATGGTGGGAGGCAGTCAAGTCACCCCATCCTGGATTCCCCTGGGTGTCTAGTTTTCAAAAATGTATAGGTTTGCTAGGTTTCCCTAGGTGCCGGCAGGGCTAGGGTTCAAAATCTACAGCTAGTCACTTTGCCAAAAAAAGGGTCATTTTCCACTGCAAAACCACGTTGCGTTTTGCGCCGTTTCCTGTCGCGGGCACTAGGCCGACCCGCACAAGTGAGGTACCATTTTTCTCGTAGGACTTTGGGGAACGCGGGGTGGGTGGAAATTTGTGGATCCACGCAGATTCCAGAACTTTCCGTCACAGAAATGTGGGGAATATGTGGTTTTTTTGTCAATTTTTTACGTTTGCAAGGGATTCTGGGAAACAGACCATGGTGGGAGGCAGTCAAGTCACCCCATCCTGGATTTCCCTGGGTGTCTAGTTTTCAAAAATGTATAGGTTTGCTAGGTTTCCCTTGGTTCCGGCAGGGCTAGGGTTCAAAATCTACAGCTAGTCACTTTGCCAAAAAAAGGGTCATTATTCACTGCAAAACCACGTTGCGTTTTGCGCCGTTTCCTGTTGCGGGCACTAGGCCGACCCGCACAAGTGAGGTACCATTTTTCTCGTAGGACTTTGGGGAACGCGGGGGTGGTGGAAATTTGTGGATCCACGCAGATTCCAGAACTTTCCATCACAGAAATGTGGGGAAAATGTGTTTTTTTTGTCAATTCTTTACGTTTGCAAGGGATTCTGGGTAACAGACCCTGGTGGGAGGCAGTCAAGTCACCCCATCCTGGATTTCCCTGGGTGTCTAGTTTTCAAAAATGTATAGGTTTGCTAGGTTTCCCTAGGTGCCGGCAGGGCTAGGGTTCAAAATCTACAGCTAGTCACTTTGCCAAAAAAAGGGTCATTTTTCACTGCAAAACCACGTTGCGTTTTGCGCCGTTTCCTGTCGCGGGCACTAGGCCGACCCGCACAAGTGAGGTACCATTTTTGTCGTAGGACTTTAGGGAACGCGGGGTGGGTGGAAATTTATGGATCCACGCAGATTCCAGAACTTTCCATCACAGAAATGTGGGGAAAATGTGTTTTTTTTGTCAATTTTTTAGGTTTGCAAGGGATTCTGGGTAACAGACCATGGTGGGAGGCAGTCAAGTCACCCCATCCTGGATTCCCCTGGGTGTCTAGTTTTTAAAAATGTATAGGTTTGCTAGGTTTCCCTAGGTGCCGGCAGGGCTAGGGTTCAAAATCTACAGCTAGTCACTTTGCCAAAAAAAGGGTCATTTTTCACTGCAAAACCACGTTGCGTTTTGCGCCGTTTCCTGTCGCGGGCACTAGGCCGACCCGCACAAGTGAGGTACCATTTTTCTCGTAGGACTTTGGGGAACGGGGGGTGGGTGGAAATTTGTGGATCCACGCAGATTCCAGAACTTTCCATCACAGAAGTGTGGGGAAAATGTGTTTTTTTTGTCAATTTTTTACTTTTGCAAGGGATTCTGGGTAACAGACTATGGTGGGAGGCAGTCAAGTCACCCCATCCTGGATTCCCCTGGGTGTCTAGTTTTCAAAAATGTAAAGGTTTGCTAGGTTTCCCTAGGTGCCGGCAGGGCTAGGGTTCAAAATCTACAGCTAGTCACTTTGCCAAAAAAAGGGTCATTTTTCACTGCAAACCCACGTTGCGTTTTGCGCCGTTTCCTGTCGCAGGCACTAGGCCGACCCGCACAAGTGAGGTACCATTTTTCTCGTAGGACTTCGGGGAACGCGGGGTGGGTGGAAATTTGTGGATCCACACAGATACCAGAACTTTCCATCACAGAAAAGTGGGGAAAATGTGTTTTTTTTGTCAATTTTTTACGTTTGCAAGGGATTCTGGGTAACAGACCATGGTGGGAGGCAGTCAAGTCACCCCATCCTGGATTCCCCTGGGTGTCTAGTTTAAAAAATGTATAGGTTTGCTAGGTTTCCCTAGGTGCCGGCAGGGCTAGGGTTCAAAATCTACAGCTAGTCACTTTGCCAAAAAAAGGGTCATTTTTCACTGCAAAACCACGTTGCGTTTTGCGCCGTTTCCTGTCGCTGGCACTAGGCCGACCCGCACAAGTGAGGTACCATTTTTCTCGTAGGACTTTGGGGAACGCGGGGTGGGTGGAAATTTGTGGATCCACGCAGATTCCAGAACTTTCCATCACAGAAAAGTGGGGAAAATGTATTTTTTTTGTCAATTTTTTACGTTTGCAAGGGATTCTGGGTAACAGACCATGGTGGGAGGCAGTCAAGTCACCCCATCCTGGATTCCCCTGGGTGTCTAGTTTTCAAAAATGTATAGGTTTGCTAGGTTTCCCTAGGTGCCGGCAGGGCTAGGGTTCAAAGTCTACAGCTAGTCACTTTGCCAAAAAAAAGGGTCATTTTTCACTGCAAAACCACGTTGCGTTTTGCGCCGTTTCCTGTCGCGGGTACTAGGCCGACCCGCACAAGTGAGGTACCATTTTTCTCGTAGGACTTTGGGGAACGTGGGGTGGGTGGAAATTTGTGGATCCACGCAGATTCCAGAACTTTCCATCACAGAAATGTGGGGAAAATGTGTTTTTTTTGGCAATTCTTTACGTTTGCAAGGGATTCTGGGTAACAGACCATGGTGGGAGGCAGTCAAGTCACCCCATCCTGGATTCCCCTGGGTGTCTAGTTTTCAAAAATGTATAGGTTTGCTAGGTTTCCCTAGGTGCCGGCAGGGCTAGGGTTCAAAATCTACAGCTAGTCACTTTGCCAAAAAAAGGGTCATTTTTCACTGCAAAACCACGTTGCGTTTTGCGCCGTTTCCTGTCGCGGGCACTAGGCCGACCCGCACAAGTGAGGTACCATTTTTCTCGTAGGACTTTGGGGAACGCGGGGGTGGTGGAAATTTGTGGATCCACGCAGATTCCAGAACTTTCCATCACAGAAATGTGGGGAAAATGTGTTTTTTTTGTCAATTGTTTACGTTTGCAAGGGATTCTGGGTAACAGACCATGGTGGGAGGCAGTCAAATCACCCCATACTGGATTCCCCTGGGTGTCTAGTTTTCAAAAATGTATAGGTTTGCTAGGTTTCCCTAGGTGCCGGCAGGGCTAGGGTTCACAATCTACAGCTAGTCACTTTGCCAAAAAAAGGGTCATTTTTCACTGCAAAACCACGTTGCGTTTTGCGCCGTTTCCTGTCGCGGGCACTAGGCCGACCCGCACAAGTGAGGTACCATTTTTCTCGTAGGACTTTGGGGAACGCGGGGTGGGTGGAAATTTGTGGATCCACGCAGATTCCAGAACTTTCCATCACAGAAGTGTGGGGAAAATGTGGTTTTTTTGTCAATTTTTTACTTTTGCAAGGGATTCTGGGTAACAGACCATGGTGGGAGGCAGTCAAGTCACCCCATCCTGGATTCCCCTGGGTGTCTAGTTTTCAAAAATGTATAGGTTTGCTAGGTTTCCCTAGGTGCCGGCAGGGCTAGGGTTCAAAATCTACAGCTAGTCACTTTGCCAAAAAAAGGGTCATTTTCCACTGCAAAACCACGTTGCGTTTTGCGCCGTTTCCTGTCGCGGGCACTAGGCCGACCCGCACAAGTGAGGTACCATTTTTCTCGTAGGACTTTGGGGAACGCGGGGTGGGTGGAAATTTGTGGATCCACGCAGATTCCAGAACTTTCCGTCACAGAAATGTGGGGAATATGTGGTTTTTTTGTCAATTTTTTACGTTTGCAAGGGATTCTGGGAAACAGACCATGGTGGGAGGCAGTCAAGTCACCCCATCCTGGATTTCCCTGGGTGTCTAGTTTTCAAAAATGTATAGGTTTGCTAGGTTTCCCTTGGTTCCGGCAGGGCTAGGGTTCAAAATCTACAGCTAGTCACTTTGCCAAAAAAAGGGTCATTATTCACTGCAAAACCACGTTGCGTTTTGCGCCGTTTCCTGTTGCGGGCACTAGGCCGACCCGCACAAGTGAGGTACCATTTTTCTCGTAGGACTTTGGGGAACGCGGGGGTGGTGGAAATTTGTGGATCCACGCAGATTCCAGAACTTTCCATCACAGAAATGTGGGGAAAATGTGTTTTTTTTGTCAATTCTTTACGTTTGCAAGGGATTCTGGGTAACAGACCCTGGTGGGAGGCAGTCAAGTCACCCCATCCTGGATTCCCCTGGGTGTCTAGTTTTCAAAAATGTATAGGTTTGCTAGGTTTCCCTAGGTGCCGGCAGGGCTAGGGTTCAAAATCTACAGCTAGTCACTTTGCCAAAAAAAGGGTCATTTTTCACTGCAAAACCACGTTGCGTTTTGCGCCGTTTCCTGTCGCTGGCACTAGGCCGACCCGCACAAGTGAGGTACCATTTTTCTCGTAGGACTTTGGGGAACGCGGGGTGGGTGGAAATTTGTGGATCCACGCAGATTCCAGAGCTTTCCATCACAGAAATGTGGGGAAAATGTGTTTTTTTTGTCAATTTTTTACGTTTGCAAGGGATTCTGGGTAACAGACCATGGTGGGAGGCAGTCAAGTCACCCCATCCTGGATTCCCCTGGGTGTCTAGTTTTCATAAATGTACAGGTTTGCTAGGTTTCCCTGGGTGCCGGCAGGGCTAGGGTTCAAAATCTACAGCTAGTCACTTTGCCAAAAAAAGGGTCATTTTTCACTGCAAAACCACGTTGCGTTTTGCGCCGTTTCCTGTCGCGGGCACTAGGCCGACCCGCACAAGTGAGGTACCATTTTTCTCGTAGGACTTTGGGGAACGCGGGGTGGGTGGAAATTTGTGGATCCACACAGATTCCAGAACTTTCCATCACAGAAGTGTGGGGAAAATGTGTTTTTTTTGTCAATTTTTTACGTTTGCAAGGGATTCTGGGTAACAGACCATGGTGGGAGGCAGTCAAGTCACCTCATCCTGGATTCCCCTGGGTGTCTAGTTTTCAAAAATGTATAGGTTTGCTAGGTTTCCCTAGGTGCCGGCAGGGCTAGGGTTCAAAGTCTACAGCTAGACACTTTGCCAAAAAAAAGGGTCATTTTTCACTGCAAAACCACGTTGCGTTTTGCGCCGTTTCCTGTTGCGGACACTAGGCCGACCCGCACAAGTGAGGTACCATTTTTCTCGTAGGACTTTGGGTAACGCGGGGTGGGTGGAAATTTGTGGATCCACGCAGATTCCAGAACTTTCCATCACAGAAATGTGGGGAATATGTGGTTTTTTTGTCAAGTTTTTTACGTTTGCAAGGGATTCTGGTTACAGACCATGGTGGGAGGCAGTCAAGTCACCCCATCCTGGATTCCCCTGGGTGTCTAGTTTTCAAAAATGTATAGGTTTGCTAGGTTTCCCTAGGTGCCGGCAGGGCTAGGGTTCAAAATCTACAGCTAGTCACTTTGCCAAAAAAAGGGTCATTTTCCACTGCAAAACCACGTTGCGTTTTGCGCCGTTTCCTGTCGCGGGCACTAGGCCGACCCGCACAAGTGAGGTACCATTTTTCTCGTAGGACTTTGGGGAACGCGGGGTGGGTGGAAATTTGTGGATCCACGCAGATTCCAGAACTTTCCATCACAGAAATGTGGGGAATATGTGGTTTTTTTGTCAATTTTTTACGTTTGCAAGGGATTCTGGGTAACAGACCATGGTGGGAGGCAGTCAAGTCACCCCATCCTGGATTTCCCTGGGTGTCTAGTTTTCAAAAATGTATAGGTTTGCTAGGTTTCCCTTGGTTCCGGCAGGGCTAGGGTTCAAAATCTACAGCTAGTCACTTTGCCAAAAAAAGGGTCACTATTCACTGCAAAACCACGTTGCGTTTTGCGCCGTTTCCTGTCGCGGGCACTAGGCCGACCCGCACAAGTGAGGTACCATTTTTCTCGTAGGACTTTGGGGAACGCGGGGGTGGTGGAAATTTGTGGATCCACGCAGATTCCAGAACTTTCCATCACAGAAGTGTGGGGAAAATGTGTTTTTTTTGTCAATTTTTTACTTTTGCAAGGGATTCTGGGTAACAGACCATGGTGGGAGGCAGTCAAGTCACCCCATCCTGGATTCCCCTGGGTGTCTAGTTTTCAAAAATGTATAGGTTTGCTAGGTTTCCCTAGGTGCCGGCAGGGCTAGGGTTCAAAATCTACAGCTAGTCACTTTGCCAAAAAAAGGGTCATTTTTCACTGCAAAACCACGTTGCGTTTTGCGCCGTTTCCTGTCGCTGGCACTAGGCCGACCCGCACAAGTGAGGTACCATTTTTCTCGTAGGACTTTGGGGAACGCGGGGTGGGTGGAAATTTGTGGATCCACGCAGATTCCAGAGCTTTCCATCACAGAAATGTGGGGAAAATGTGTTTTTTTTGTCAATTTTTTACGTTTGCAAGGGATTCTGGGTAACAGACCATGGTGGGAGGCAGTCAAGTCACCCCATCCTGGATTTCCCTGGGTGTCTAGTTTTCAAAAATGTATAGGTTTGCTAGGTTTCCCTAGGTGCCGGCAGGGCTAGGGTTCAAAATCTACAGCTAGTCACTTTGCCAAAAAAAGGGTCATTTTTCACTGCAAAACCACGTTGCGTTTTGCGCCGTTTCCTGTCGCGGGCACTAGGCCGACCCGCACAAGTGAGGTACCATTTTTGTCGTAGGACTTTGGGGAACGCGGGGTGGGTGGAAATTTATGGATCCACGCAGATTCCAGAACTTTCCATCACAGAAATGTGGGGAAAATGTGTTTTTTTTGTCAATTTTTTAGGTTTGCAAGGGATTCTGGGTAACAGACCATGGTGGGAGGCAGTCAAGTCACCCCATCCTGGATTCCCCTGGGTGTCTAGTTTTTAAAAATGTATAGGTTTGCTAGGTTTCCCTAGGTGCCGGCAGGGCTAGGGTTCAAAATCTACAGCTAGTCACTTTGCCAAAAAAAGGGTCATTTTTCACTGCAAAACCACGTTGCGTTTTGCGCCGTTTCCTGTCGCGGGCACTAGGCCGACCCGCACAAGTGAGGTACCATTTTTCTCGTAGGACTTTGGGGAACGGGGGGTGGGTGGAAATTTGTGGATCCACGCAGATTCCAGAACTTTCCATCACAGAAGTGTGGGGAAAATGTGTTTTTTTTGTCAATTTTTTACTTTTGCAAGGGATTCTGGGTAACAGACTATGGTGGGAGGCAGTCAAGTCACCCCATCCTGGATTCCCCTGGGTGTCTAGTTTTCAAAAATGTAAAGGTTTGCTAGGTTTCCCTAGGTGCCGGCAGGGCTAGGGTTCAAAATCTACAGCTAGTCACTTTGCCAAAAAAAGGGTCATTTTTCACTGCAAACCCACGTTGCGTTTTGCGCCGTTTCCTGTCGCAGGCACTAGGCCGACCCGCACAAGTGAGGTACCATTTTTCTCGTAGGACTTCGGGGAACGCGGGGTGGGTGGAAATTTGTGGATCCACACAGATACCAGAACTTTCCATCACAGAAAAGTGGGGAAAATGTGTTTTTTTTGTCAATTTTTTACGTTTGCAAGGGATTCTGGGTAACAGACCATGGTGGGAGGCAGTCAAGTCACCCCATCCTGGATTCCCCTGGGTGTCTAGTTTAAAAAATGTATAGGTTTGCTAGGTTTCCCTAGGTGCCGGCAGGGCTAGGGTTCAAAATCTACAGCTAGTCACTTTGCCAAAAAAAGGGTCATTTTTCACTGCAAAACCACGTTGCGTTTTGCGCCGTTTCCTGTCGCTGGCACTAGGCCGACCCGCACAAGTGAGGTACCATTTTTCTCGTAGGACTTTGGGGAACGCGGGGTGGGTGGAAATTTGTGGATCCACGCAGATTCCAGAACTTTCCATCACAGAAAAGTGGGGAAAATGTATTTTTTTTGTCAATTTTTTACGTTTGCAAGGGATTCTGGGTAACAGACCATGGTGGGAGG
Source organism: Triturus cristatus (assembly GCF_964204655.1). Lineage (NCBI taxonomy): Eukaryota > Metazoa > Chordata > Amphibia > Caudata > Salamandridae > Triturus > Triturus cristatus. Next base: position 1,063,872,053 of record NC_140589.1, on the reverse strand, counting down.
CAGTCAAGTCACCCCATCCTGGATTCCCCTGGGTGTCTAGTTTTCAAAAATGTATAGGTTTGCTAGGTTTCCCTAGGTGCCGGCAGGGCTAGGGTTCAAAGTCTACAGCTAGTCACTTTGCCAAAAAAAAGGGTCATTTTTCACTGCAAAACCACGTTGCGTTTTGCGCCGTTTCCTGTCGCGGGTACTAGGCCGACCCGCACAAGTGAGGTACCATTTTTCTCGTAGGACTTTGGGGAACGTGGGGTGGGTGGAAATTTGTGGATCCACGCAGATTCCAGAACTTTCCATCACAGAAATGTGGGGAAAATGTGTTTTTTTTGGCAATTCTTTACGTTTGCAAGGGATTCTGGGTAACAGACCATGGTGGGAGGCAGTCAAGTCACCCCATCCTGGATTCCCCTGGGTGTCTAGTTTTCAAAAATGTATAGGTTTGCTAGGTTTCCCTAGGTGCCGGCAGGGCTAGGGTTCACAATCTACAGCTAGTCACTTTGCCAAAAAAAGGGTCATTTTTCACTGCAAAACCACGTTGCGTTTTGCGCCGTTTCCTGTCGCGGGCACTAGGCCGACCCGCACAAGTGAGGTACCATTTTTCTCGTAGGACTTTGGGGAACGCGGGGTGGGTGGAAATTTGTGGATCCACGCAGATTCCAGAACTTTCCATCACAGAAGTGTGGGGAAAATGTGGTTTTTTTGTCAATTTTTTACTTTTGCAAGGGATTCTGGGTAACAGACCATGGTGGGAGGCAGTCAAGTCACCCCATCCTGGATTCCCCTGGGTGTCTAGTTTTCAAAAATGTATAGGTTTGCTAGGTTTCCCTAGGTGCCGGCAGGGCTAGGGTTCAAAATCTACAGCTAGTCACTTTGCCAAAAAAAGGGTCATTTTCCACTGCAAAACCACGTTGCGTTTTGCGCCGTTTCCTGTCGCGGGCACTAGGCCGACCCGCACAAGTGAGGTACCATTTTTCTCGTAGGACTTTGGGGAACGCGGGGTGGGTGGAAATTTGTGGATCCACGCAGATTCCAGAACTTTCCGTCACAGAAATGTGGGGAATATGTGGTTTTTTTGTCAATTTTTTACGTTTGCAAGGGATTCTGGGAAACAGACCATGGTGGGAGGCAGTCAAGTCACCCCATCCTGGATTTCCCTGGGTGTCTAGTTTTCAAAAATGTATAGGTTTGCTAGGTTTCCCTTGGTTCCGGCAGGGCTAGGGTTCAAAATCTACAGCTAGTCACTTTGCCAAAAAAAGGGTCATTATTCACTGCAAAACCACGTTGCGTTTTGCGCCGTTTCCTGTTGCGGGCACTAGGCCGACCCGCACAAGTGAGGTACCATTTTTCTCGTAGGACTTTGGGGAACGCGGGGGTGGTGGAAATTTGTGGATCCACGCAGATTCCAGAACTTTCCATCACAGAAATGTGGGGAAAATGTGTTTTTTTTGTCAATTCTTTACGTTTGCAAGGGATTCTGGGTAACAGACCCTGGTGGGAGGCAGTCAAGTCACCCCATCCTGGATTCCCCTGGGTGTCTAGTTTTCAAAAATGTATAGGTTTGCTAGGTTTCCCTAGGTGCCGGCAGGGCTAGGGTTCAAAATCTACAGCTAGTCACTTTGCCAAAAAAAGGGTCATTTTTCACTGCAAAACCACGTTGCGTTTTGCGCCGTTTCCTGTCGCTGGCACTAGGCCGACCCGCACAAGTGAGGTACCATTTTTCTCGTAGGACTTTGGGGAACGCGGGGTGGGTGGAAATTTGTGGATCCACGCAGATTCCAGAGCTTTCCATCACAGAAATGTGGGGAAAATGTGTTTTTTTTGTCAATTTTTTACGTTTGCAAGGGATTCTGGGTAACAGACCATGGTGGGAGGCAGTCAAGTCACCCCATCCTGGATTCCCCTGGGTGTCTAGTTTTCATAAATGTACAGGTTTGCTAGGTTTCCCTGGGTGCCGGCAGGGCTAGGGTTCAAAATCTACAGCTAGTCACTTTGCCAAAAAAAGGGTCATTTTTCACTGCAAAACCACGTTGCGTTTTGCGCCGTTTCCTGTCGCGGGCACTAGGCCGACCCGCACAAGTGAGGTACCATTTTTCTCGTAGGACTTTGGGGAACGCGGGGTGGGTGGAAATTTGTGGATCCACACAGATTCCAGAACTTTCCATCACAGAAGTGTGGGGAAAATGTGTTTTTTTTGTCAATTTTTTACGTTTGCAAGGGATTCTGGGTAACAGACCATGGTGGGAGGCAGTCAAGTCACCTCATCCTGGATTCCCCTGGGTGTCTAGTTTTCAAAAATGTATAGGTTTGCTAGGTTTCCCTAGGTGCCGGCAGGGCTAGGGTTCAAAGTCTACAGCTAGACACTTTGCCAAAAAAAAGGGTCATTTTTCACTGCAAAACCACGTTGCGTTTTGCGCCGTTTCCTGTTGCGGACACTAGGCCGACCCGCACAAGTGAGGTACCATTTTTCTCGTAGGACTTTGGGTAACACGGGGTGGGTGGAAATTTGTGGATCCACGCAGATTCCAGAACTTTCCATCACAGAAATGTGGGGAATATGTGGTTTTTTTGTCAAGTTTTTTACGTTTGCAAGGGATTCTGGTTACAGACCATGGTGGGAGGCAGTCAAGTCACCCCATCCTGGATTCCCCTGGGTGTCTAGTTTTCAAAAATGTATAGGTTTGCTAGGTTTCCCTAGGTGCCGGCAGGGCTAGGGTTCAAAATCTACAGCTAGTCACTTTGCCAAAAAAAGGGTCATTTTCCACTGCAAAACCACGTTGCGTTTTGCGCCGTTTCCTGTCGCGGGCACTAGGCCGACCCGCACAAGTGAGGTACCATTTTTCTCGTAGGACTTTGGGGAACGCGGGGTGGGTGGAAATTTGTGGATCCACGCAGATTCCAGAACTTTCCATCACAGAAATGTGGGGAATATGTGGTTTTTTTGTCAATTTTTTACGTTTGCAAGGGATTCTGGGTAACAGACCATGGTGGGAGGCAGTCAAGTCACCCCATCCTGGATTTCCCTGGGTGTCTAGTTTTCAAAAATGTATAGGTTTGCTAGGTTTCCCTTGGTTCCGGCAGGGCTAGGGTTCAAAATCTACAGCTAGTCACTTTGCCAAAAAAAGGGTCACTATTCACTGCAAAACCACGTTGCGTTTTGCGCCGTTTCCTGTCGCGGGCACTAGGCCGACCCGCACAAGTGAGGTACCATTTTTCTCGTAGGACTTTGGGGAACGCGGGGGTGGTGGAAATTTGTGGATCCACGCAGATTCCAGAACTTTCCATCACAGAAATGTGGGGAAAATGTGTTTTTTTTGTCAATTGTTTACGTTTGCAAGGGATTCTGGGTAGCAGACCATGGTGGGAGGCAGTCAAGTCACCCCATACTGGATTCCCCTGGGTGTCTAGTTTTCAAAAATGTATAGGTTTGCTAGGTTTCCCTAGGTGCCGGCAGGGCTAGGGTTCAAAATCTACAGCTAGTCACTTTGCCAAAAAAAGGGTCATTTTTCACTGCAAAACCACGTTGCGTTTTGCGCCGTTTCCTGTCGCGGGCACTAGGCCGACCCGCACAAGTGAGGTACCATTTTTCTCGTAGGACTTTGGGGAACGCGGGGTGGGTGGAAATTTGTGGATCCACGCAGATTCCAGAACTTTCCATCACAGAAGTGTGGGGAAAATGTGGTTTTTTTGTCAATTTTTTACTTTTGCAAGGGATTCTGGGTAACAGACCATGGTGGGAGGCAGTCAAGTCACCCCATCCTGGATTCCCCTGGGTGTCTAGTTTTCAAAAATGTATAGGTTTGCTAGGTTTCCCTAGGTGCCGGCAGGGCTAGGGTTCAAAATCTACAGCTAGTCACTTTGCCAAAAAAAGGGTCATTTTTCACTGCAAAACCACGTTGCGTTTTGCGCCGTTTCCTGTTGCGGGCACTAGGCCGACCCGCACAAGTGAGGTACCATTTTTTTCGTAGGACTTTGGGGAACGCGGGGGTGGTGGAAATTTGTGGATCCACGCAGATTCCAGAACTTTCCATCACAGAAATGTGGGGAAAATGTGTTTTTTTTGTCAATTCTTTACGTTTGCAAGGGATTCTGGGTAACAGACCCTGGTGGGAGGCAGTCAAGTCACCCCATCCTGGATTCCCCTGGGTGTCTAGTTTTCAAAAATGTATAGGTTTGCTAGGTTTCCCTAGGTGCCGGCAGGGCTAGGGTTCAAAATCTACAGCTAGTCACTTTGCCAAAAAAAGGGTCATTTTTCACTGCAAAACCACGTTGCGTTTTGCGCCGTTTCCTGTCGCGGGCACTAGGCCGACCCGCACAAGTGAGGTACCATTTTTGTCGTAGGACTTTAGGGAACGCGGGGTGGGTGGAAATTTATGGATCCACGCAGATTCCAGAACTTTCCATCACAGAAATGTGGGGAAAATGTGTTTTTTTTGTCAATTTTTTAGGTTTGCAAGGGATTCTGGGTAACAGACCATGGTGGGAGGCAGTCAAGTCACCCCATCCTGGATTCCCCTGGGTGTCTAGTTTTTAAAAATGTATAGGTTTGCTAGGTTTCCCTAGGTGCCGGCAGGGCTAGGGTTCAAAATCTACAGCTAGTCACTTTGCCAAAAAAAGGGTCATTTTTCACTGCAAAACCACGTTGCGTTTTGCGCCGTTTCCTGTCGCGGGCACTAGGCCGACCCGCACAAGTGAGGTACCATTTTTCTCGTAGGACTTTGGGGAACGGGGGGTGGGTGGAAATTTGTGGATCCACGCAGATTCCAGAACTTTCCATCACAGAAGTGTGGGGAAAATGTGTTTTTTTTGTCAATTTTTTACTTTTGCAAGGGATTCTGGGTAACAGACTATGGTGGGAGGCAGTCAAGTCACCCCATCCTGGATTCCCCTGGGTGTCTAGTTTTCAAAAATGTAAAGGTTTGCTAGGTTTCCCTAGGTGCCGGCAGGGCTAGGGTTCAAAATCTACAGCTAGTCACTTTGCCAAAAAAAGGGTCATTTTTCACTGCAAACCCACGTTGCGTTTTGCGCCGTTTCCTGTCGCAGGCACTAGGCCGACCCGCACAAGTGAGGTACCATTTTTCTCGTAGGACTTCGGGGAACGCGGGGTGGGTGGAAATTTGTGGATCCACACAGATACCAGAACTTTCCATCACAGAAAAGTGGGGAAAATGTGTTTTTTTTGTCAATTTTTTACGTTTGCAAGGGATTCTGGGTAACAGACCATGGTGGGAGGCAGTCAAGTCACCCCATCCTGGATTCCCCTGGGTGTCTAGTTTAAAAAATGTATAGGTTTGCTAGGTTTCCCTAGGTGCCGGCAGGGCTAGGGTTCAAAATCTACAGCTAGTCACTTTGCCAAAAAAAGGGTCATTTTTCACTGCAAAACCACGTTGCGTTTTGCGCCGTTTCCTGTCGCTGGCACTAGGCCGACCCGCACAAGTGAGGTACCATTTTTCTCGTAGGACTTTGGGGAACGCGGGGTGGGTGGAAATTTGTGGATCCACGCAGATTCCAGAACTTTCCATCACAGAAAAGTGGGGAAAATGTATTTTTTTTGTCAATTTTTTACGTTTGCAAGGGATTCTGGGTAACAGACCATGGTGGGAGGCAGTCAAGTCACCCCATCCTGGATTCCCCTGGGTGTCTAGTTTTCAAAAATGTATAGGTTTGCTAGGTTTCCCTAGGTGCCGGCAGGGCTAGGGTTCAAAGTCTACAGCTAGTCACTTTGCCAAAAAAAAGGGTCATTTTTCACTGCAAAACCACGTTGCGTTTTGCGCCGTTTCCTGTCGCGGGTACTAGGCCGACCCGCACAAGTGAGGTACCATTTTTCTCGTAGGACTTTGGGGAACGTGGGGTGGGTGGAAATTTGTGGATCCACGCAGATTCCAGAACTTTCCATCACAGAAATGTGGGGAAAATGTGTTTTTTTTGGCAATTCTTTACGTTTGCAAGGGATTCTGGGTAACAGACCATGGTGGGAGGCAGTCAAGTCACCCCATCCTGGATTCCCCTGGGTGTCTAGTTTTCAAAAATGTATAGGTTTGCTAGGTTTCCCTAGGTGCCGGCAGGGCTAGGGTTCAAAATCTACAGCTAGTCACTTTGCCAAAAAAAGGGTCATTTTTCACTGCAAAACCACGTTGCGTTTTGCGCCGTTTCCTGTCGCGGGCACTAGGCCGACCCGCACAAGTGAGGTACCATTTTTCTCGTAGGACTTTGGGGAACGCGGGGGTGGTGGAAATTTGTGGATCCACGCAGATTCCAGAACTTTCCATCACAGAAATGTGGGGAAAATGTGTTTTTTTTGTCAATTGTTTACGTTTGCAAGGGATTCTGGGTAACAGACCATGGTGGGAGGCAGTCAAATCACCCCATACTGGATTCCCCTGGGTGTCTAGTTTTCAAAAATGTATAGGTTTGCTAGGTTTCCCTAGGTGCCGGCAGGGCTAGGGTTCACAATCTACAGCTAGTCACTTTGCCAAAAAAAGGGTCATTTTTCACTGCAAAACCACGTTGCGTTTTGCGCCGTTTCCTGTCGCGGGCACTAGGCCGACCCGCACAAGTGAGGTACCATTTTTCTCGTAGGACTTTGGGGAACGCGGGGTGGGTGGAAATTTGTGGATCCACGCAGATTCCAGAACTTTCCATCACAGAAGTGTGGGGAAAATGTGGTTTTTTTGTCAATTTTTTACTTTTGCAAGGGATTCTGGGTAACAGACCATGGTGGGAGGCAGTCAAGTCACCCCATCCTGGATTCCCCTGGGTGTCTAGTTTTCAAAAATGTATAGGTTTGCTAGGTTTCCCTAGGTGCCGGCAGGGCTAGGGTTCAAAATCTACAGCTAGTCACTTTGCCAAAAAAAGGGTCATTTTCCACTGCAAAACCACGTTGCGTTTTGCGCCGTTTCCTGTCGCGGGCACTAGGCCGACCCGCACAAGTGAGGTACCATTTTTCTCGTAGGACTTTGGGGAACGCGGGGTGGGTGGAAATTTGTGGATCCACGCAGATTCCAGAACTTTCCGTCACAGAAATGTGGGGAATATGTGGTTTTTTTGTCAATTTTTTACGTTTGCAAGGGATTCTGGGAAACAGACCATGGTGGGAGGCAGTCAAGTCACCCCATCCTGGATTTCCCTGGGTGTCTAGTTTTCAAAAATGTATAGGTTTGCTAGGTTTCCCTTGGTTCCGGCAGGGCTAGGGTTCAAAATCTACAGCTAGTCACTTTGCCAAAAAAAGGGTCATTATTCACTGCAAAACCACGTTGCGTTTTGCGCCGTTTCCTGTTGCGGGCACTAGGCCGACCCGCACAAGTGAGGTACCATTTTTCTCGTAGGACTTTGGGGAACGCGGGGGTGGTGGAAATTTGTGGATCCACGCAGATTCCAGAACTTTCCATCACAGAAATGTGGGGAAAATGTGTTTTTTTTGTCAATTCTTTACGTTTGCAAGGGATTCTGGGTAACAGACCCTGGTGGGAGGCAGTCAAGTCACCCCATCCTGGATTCCCCTGGGTGTCTAGTTTTCAAAAATGTATAGGTTTGCTAGGTTTCCCTAGGTGCCGGCAGGGCTAGGGTTCAAAATCTACAGCTAGTCACTTTGCCAAAAAAAGGGTCATTTTTCACTGCAAAACCACGTTGCGTTTTGCGCCGTTTCCTGTCGCTGGCACTAGGCCGACCCGCACAAGTGAGGTACCATTTTTCTCGTAGGACTTTGGGGAACGCGGGGTGGGTGGAAATTTGTGGATCCACGCAGATTCCAGAGCTTTCCATCACAGAAATGTGGGGAAAATGTGTTTTTTTTGTCAATTTTTTACGTTTGCAAGGGATTCTGGGTAACAGACCATGGTGGGAGGCAGTCAAGTCACCCCATCCTGGATTCCCCTGGGTGTCTAGTTTTCATAAATGTACAGGTTTGCTAGGTTTCCCTGGGTGCCGGCAGGGCTAGGGTTCAAAATCTACAGCTAGTCACTTTGCCAAAAAAAGGGTCATTTTTCACTGCAAAACCACGTTGCGTTTTGCGCCGTTTCCTGTCGCGGGCACTAGGCCGACCCGCACAAGTGAGGTACCATTTTTCTCGTAGGACTTTGGGGAACGCGGGGTGGGTGGAAATTTGTGGATCCACACAGATTCCAGAACTTTCCATCACAGAAGTGTGGGGAAAATGTGTTTTTTTTGTCAATTTTTTACGTTTGCAAGGGATTCTGGGTAACAGACCATGGTGGGAGGCAGTCAAGTCACCTCATCCTGGATTCCCCTGGGTGTCTAGTTTTCAAAAATGTATAGGTTTGCTAGGTTTCCCTAGGTGCCGGCAGGGCTAGGGTTCAAAGTCTACAGCTAGACACTTTGCCAAAAAAAAGGGTCATTTTTCACTGCAAAACCACGTTGCGTTTTGCGCCGTTTCCTGTTGCGGACACTAGGCCGACCCGCACAAGTGAGGTACCATTTTTCTCGTAGGACTTTGGGTAACGCGGGGTGGGTGGAAATTTGTGGATCCACGCAGATTCCAGAACTTTCCATCACAGAAATGTGGGGAATATGTGGTTTTTTTGTCAAGTTTTTTACGTTTGCAAGGGATTCTGGTTACAGACCATGGTGGGAGGCAGTCAAGTCACCCCATCCTGGATTCCCCTGGGTGTCTAGTTTTCAAAAATGTATAGGTTTGCTAGGTTTCCCTAGGTGCCGGCAGGGCTAGGGTTCAAAATCTACAGCTAGTCACTTTGCCAAAAAAAGGGTCATTTTCCACTGCAAAACCACGTTGCGTTTTGCGCCGTTTCCTGTCGCGGGCACTAGGCCGACCCGCACAAGTGAGGTACCATTTTTCTCGTAGGACTTTGGGGAACGCGGGGTGGGTGGAAATTTGTGGATCCACGCAGATTCCAGAACTTTCCATCACAGAAATGTGGGGAATATGTGGTTTTTTTGTCAATTTTTTACGTTTGCAAGGGATTCTGGGTAACAGACCATGGTGGGAGGCAGTCAAGTCACCCCATCCTGGATTTCCCTGGGTGTCTAGTTTTCAAAAATGTATAGGTTTGCTAGGTTTCCCTTGGTTCCGGCAGGGCTAGGGTTCAAAATCTACAGCTAGTCACTTTGCCAAAAAAAGGGTCACTATTCACTGCAAAACCACGTTGCGTTTTGCGCCGTTTCCTGTCGCGGGCACTAGGCCGACCCGCACAAGTGAGGTACCATTTTTCTCGTAGGACTTTGGGGAACGCGGGGGTGGTGGAAATTTGTGGATCCACGCAGATTCCAGAACTTTCCATCACAGAAATGTGGGGAAAATGTGTTTTTTTGTCAATTGTTTACGTTTGCAAGGGATTCTGGGTAGCAGACCATGGTGGGAGGCAGTCAAGTCACCCCATACTGGATTCCCCTGGGTGTCTAGTTTTCAAAAATGTATAGGTTTGCTAGGTTTCCCTAGGTGCCGGCAGGGCTAGGGTTCAAAATCTACAGCTAGTCACTTTGCCAAAAAAAGGGTCATTTTTCACTGCAAAACCACGTTGCGTTTTGCGCCGTTTCCTGTCGCGGGCACTAGGCCGACCCGCACAAGTGAGGTACCATTTTTCTCGTAGGACTTTGGGGAACGCGGGGTGGGTGGAAATTTGTGGATCCACGCAGATTCCAGAACTTTCCATCACAGAAGTGTGGGGAAAATGTGGTTTTTTTGTCAATTTTTTACTTTTGCAAGGGATTCTGGGTAACAGACCATGGTGGGAGGCAGTCAAGTCACCCCATCCTGGATTCCCCTGGGTGTCTAGTTTTCAAAAATGTATAGGTTTGCTAGGTTTCCCTAGGTGCCGGCAGGGCTAGGGTTCAAAATCTACAGCTAGTCACTTTGCCAAAAAAAGGGTCATTTTTCACTGCAAAACCACGTTGCGTTTTGCGCCGTTTCCTGTCGCTGGCACTAGGCCGACCCGCACAAGTGAGGTACCATTTTTCTCGTAGGACTTTGGGGAACGCGGGGTGGGTGGAAATTTGTGGATCCACGCAGATTCCAGAGCTTTCCATCACAGAAATGTGGGGAAAATGTGTTTTTTTTGTCAATTTTTTACGTTTGCAAGGGATTCTGGGTAACAGACCATGGTGGGAGGCAGTCAAGTCACCCCATCCTGGATTTCCCTGGGTGTCTAGTTTTCAAAAATGTATAGGTTTGCTAGGTTTCCCTAGGTGCCGGCAGGGCTAGGGTTCAAAATCTACAGCTAGTCACTTTGCCAAAAAAAGGGTCATTTTTCACTGCAAAACCACGTTGCGTTTTGCGCCGTTTCCTGTCGCGGGCACTAGGCCGACCCGCACAAGTGAGGTACCATTTTTGTCGTAGGACTTTGGGGAACGCGGGGTGGGTGGAAATTTATGGATCCACGCAGATTCCAGAACTTTCCATCACAGAAATGTGGGGAAAATGTGTTTTTTTTGTCAATTTTTTAGGTTTGCAAGGGATTCTGGGTAACAGACCATGGTGGGAGGCAGTCAAGTCACCCCATCCTGGATTCCCCTGGGTGTCTAGTTTTTAAAAATGTATAGGTTTGCTAGGTTTCCCTAGGTGCCGGCAGGGCTAGGGTTCAAAATCTACAGCTAGTCACTTTGCCAAAAAAAGGGTCATTTTTCACTGCAAAACCACGTTGCGTTTTGCGCCGTTTCCTGTCGCGGGCACTAGGCCGACCCGCACAAGTGAGGTACCATTTTTCTCGTAGGACTTTGGGGAACGGGGGGTGGGTGGAAATTTGTGGATCCACGCAGATTCCAGAACTTTCCATCACAGAAGTGTGGGGAAAATGTGTTTTTTTTGTCAATTTTTTACTTTTGCAAGGGATTCTGGGTAACAGACTATGGTGGGAGGCAGTCAAGTCACCCCATCCTGGATTCCCCTGGGTGTCTAGTTTTCAAAAATGTAAAGGTTTGCTAGGTTTCCCTAGGTGCCGGCAGGGCTAGGGTTCAAAATCTACAGCTAGTCACTTTGCCAAAAAAAGGGTCATTTTTCACTGCAAACCCACGTTGCGTTTTGCGCCGTTTCCTGTCGCAGGCACTAGGCCGACCCGCACAAGTGAGGTACCATTTTTCTCGTAGGACTTCGGGGAACGCGGGGTGGGTGGAAATTTGTGGATCCACACAGATACCAGAACTTTCCATCACAGAAAAGTGGGGAAAATGTGTTTTTTTTGTCAATTTTTTACGTTTGCAAGGGATTCTGGGTAACAGACCATGGTGGGAGGCAGTCAAGTCACCCCATCCTGGATTCCCCTGGGTGTCTAGTTTAAAAAATGTATAGGTTTGCTAGGTTTCCCTAGGTGCCGGCAGGGCTAGGGTTCAAAATCTACAGCTAGTCACTTTGCCAAAAAAAGGGTCATTTTTCACTGCAAAACCACGTTGCGTTTTGCGCCGTTTCCTGTCGCTGGCACTAGGCCGACCCGCACAAGTGAGGTACCATTTTTCTCGTAGGACTTTGGGGAACGCGGGGTGGGTGGAAATTTGTGGATCCACGCAGATTCCAGAACTTTCCATCACAGAAAAGTGGGGAAAATGTATTTTTTTTGTCAATTTTTTACGTTTGCAAGGGATTCTGGGTAACAGACCATGGTGGGAGGCAGTCAAGTCACCCCATCCTGGATTCCCCTGGGTGTCTAGTTTTCAAAAATGTATAGGTTTGCTAGGTTTCCCTAGGTGCCGGCAGGGCTAGGGTTCAAAGTCTACAGCTAGTCACTTTGCCAAAAAAAAGGGTCATTTTTCACTGCAAAACCACGTTGCGTTTTGCGCCGTTTCCTGTCGCGGGTACTAGGCCGACCCGCACAAGTGAGGTACCATTTTTCTCGTAGGACTTTGGGGAACGTGGGGTGGGTGGAAATTTGTGGATCCACGCAGATTCCAGAACTTTCCATCACAGAAATGTGGGGAAAATGTGTTTTTTTTGGCAATTCTTTACGTTTGCAAGGGATTCTGGGTAACAGACCATGGTGGGAGGCAGTCAAGTCACCCCATCCTGGATTCCCCTGGGTGTCTAGTTTTCAAAAATGTATAGGTTTGCTAGGTTTCCCTAGGTGCCGGCAGGGCTAGGGTTCACAATCTACAGCTAGTCACTTTGCCAAAAAAAGGGTCATTTTTCACTGCAAAACCACGTTGCGTTTTGCGCCGTTTCCTGTCGCGGGCACTAGGCCGACCCGCACAAGTGAGGTACCATTTTTCTCGTAGGACTTTGGGGAACGCGGGGTGGGTGGAAATTTGTGGATCCACGCAGATTCCAGAACTTTCCATCACAGAAGTGTGGGGAAAATGTGGTTTTTTTGTCAATTTTTTACTTTTGCAAGGGATTCTGGGTAACAGACCATGGTGGGAGGCAGTCAAGTCACCCCATCCTGGATTCCCCTGGGTGTCTAGTTTTCAAAAATGTATAGGTTTGCTAGGTTTCCCTAGGTGCCGGCAGGGCTAGGGTTCAAAATCTACAGCTAGTCACTTTGCCAAAAAAAGGGTCATTTTCCACTGCAAAACCACGTTGCGTTTTGCGCCGTTTCCTGTCGCGGGCACTAGGCCGACCCGCACAAGTGAGGTACCATTTTTCTCGTAGGACTTTGGGGAACGCGGGGTGGGTGGAAATTTGTGGATCCACGCAGATTCCAGAACTTTCCGTCACAGAAATGTGGGGAATATGTGGTTTTTTTGTCAATTTTTTACGTTTGCAAGGGATTCTGGGAAACAGACCATGGTGGGAGGCAGTCAAGTCACCCCATCCTGGATTTCCCTGGGTGTCTAGTTTTCAAAAATGTATAGGTTTGCTAGGTTTCCCTTGGTTCCGGCAGGGCTAGGGTTCAAAATCTACAGCTAGTCACTTTGCCAAAAAAAGGGTCATTATTCACTGCAAAACCACGTTGCGTTTTGCGCCGTTTCCTGTTGCGGGCACTAGGCCGACCCGCACAAGTGAGGTACCATTTTTCTCGTAGGACTTTGGGGAACGCGGGGGTGGTGGAAATTTGTGGATCCACGCAGATTCCAGAACTTTCCATCACAGAAATGTGGGGAAAATGTGTTTTTTTTGTCAATTCTTTACGTTTGCAAGGGATTCTGGGTAACAGACCCTGGTGGGAGGCAGTCAAGTCACCCCATCCTGGATTCCCCTGGGTGTCTAGTTTTCAAAAATGTATAGGTTTGCTAGGTTTCCCTAGGTGCCGGCAGGGCTAGGGTTCAAAATCTACAGCTAGTCACTTTGCCAAAAAAAGGGTCATTTTTCACTGCAAAACCACGTTGCGTTTTGCGCCGTTTCCTGTCGCTGGCACTAGGCCGACCCGCACAAGTGAGGTACCATTTTTCTCGTAGGACTTTGGGGAACGCGGGGTGGGTGGAAATTTGTGGATCCACGCAGATTCCAGAGCTTTCCATCACAGAAATGTGGGGAAAATGTGTTTTTTTTGTCAATTTTTTACGTTTGCAAGGGATTCTGGGTAACAGACCATGGTGGGAGGCAGTCAAGTCACCCCATCCTGGATTCCCCTGGGTGTCTAGTTTTCATAAATGTACAGGTTTGCTAGGTTTCCCTGGGTGCCGGCAGGGCTAGGGTTCAAAATCTACAGCTAGTCACTTTGCCAAAAAAAGGGTCATTTTTCACTGCAAAACCACGTTGCGTTTTGCGCCGTTTCCTGTCGCGGGCACTAGGCCGACCCGCACAAGTGAGGTACCATTTTTCTCGTAGGACTTTGGGGAACGCGGGGTGGGTGGAAATTTGTGGATCCACACAGATTCCAGAACTTTCCATCACAGAAGTGTGGGGAAAATGTGTTTTTTTTGTCAATTTTTTACGTTTGCAAGGGATTCTGGGTAACAGACCATGGTGGGAGGCAGTCAAGTCACCTCATCCTGGATTCCCCTGGGTGTCTAGTTTTCAAAAATGTATAGGTTTGCTAGGTTTCCCTAGGTGCCGGCAGGGCTAGGGTTCAAAGTCTACAGCTAGACACTTTGCCAAAAAAAAGGGTCATTTTTCACTGCAAAACCACGTTGCGTTTTGCGCCGTTTCCTGTTGCGGACACTAGGCCGACCCGCACAAGTGAGGTACCATTTTTCTCGTAGGACTTTGGGTAACGCGGGGTGGGTGGAAATTTGTGGATCCACGCAGATTCCAGAACTTTCCATCACAGAAATGTGGGGAATATGTGGTTTTTTTGTCAAGTTTTTTACGTTTGCAAGGGATTCTGGTTACAGACCATGGTGGGAGGCAGTCAAGTCACCCCATCCTGGATTCCCCTGGGTGTCTAGTTTTCAAAAATGTATAGGTTTGCTAGGTTTCCCTAGGTGCCGGCAGGGCTAGGGTTCAAAATCTACAGCTAGTCACTTTGCCAAAAAAAGGGTCATTTTCCACTGCAAAACCACGTTGCGTTTTGCGCCGTTTCCTGTCGCGGGCACTAGGCCGACCCGCACAAGTGAGGTACCATTTTTCTCGTAGGACTTTGGGGAACGCGGGGTGGGTGGAAATTTGTGGATCCACGCAGATTCCAGAACTTTCCATCACAGAAATGTGGGGAATATGTGGTTTTTTTGTCAATTTTTTACGTTTGCAAGGGATTCTGGGTAACAGACCATGGTGGGAGGCAGTCAAGTCACCCCATCCTGGATTTCCCTGGGTGTCTAGTTTTCAAAAATGTATAGGTTTGCTAGGTTTCCCTTGGTTCCGGCAGGGCTAGGGTTCAAAATCTACAGCTAGTCACTTTGCCAAAAAAAGGGTCACTATTCACTGCAAAACCACGTTGCGTTTTGCGCCGTTTCCTGTCGCGGGCACTAGGCCGACCCGCACAAGTGAGGTACCATTTTTCTCGTAGGACTTTGGGGAACGCGGGGGTGGTGGAAATTTGTGGATCCACGCAGATTCCAGAACTTTCCATCACAGAAATGTGGGGAAAATGTGTTTTTTTTGTCAATTGTTTACGTTTGCAAGGGATTCTGGGTAGCAGACCATGGTGGGAGGCAGTCAAGTCACCCCATACTGGATTCCCCTGGGTGTCTAGTTTTCAAAAATGTATAGGTTTGCTAGGTTTCCCTAGGTGCCGGCAGGGCTAGGGTTCAAAATCTACAGCTAGTCACTTTGCCAAAAAAAGGGTCATTTTTCACTGCAAAACCACGTTGCGTTTTGCGCCGTTTCCTGTCGCGGGCACTAGGCCGACCCGCACAAGTGAGGTACCATTTTTCTCGTAGGACTTTGGGGAACGCGGGGTGGGTGGAAATTTGTGGATCCACGCAGATTCCAGAACTTTCCATCACAGAAGTGTGGGGAAAATGTGGTTTTTTTGTCAATTTTTTACTTTTGCAAGGGATTCTGGGTAACAGACCATGGTGGGAGGCAGTCAAGTCACCCCATCCTGGATTCCCCTGGGTGTCTAGTTTTCAAAAATGTATAGGTTTGCTAGGTTTCCCTAGGTGCCGGCAGGGCTAGGGTTCAAAATCTACAGCTAGTCACTTTGCCAAAAAAAGGGTCATTTTTCACTGCAAAACCACGTTGCGTTTTGCGCCGTTTCCTGTTGCGGGCACTAGGCCGACCCGCACAAGTGAGGTACCATTTTTTTCGTAGGACTTTGGGGAACGCGGGGGTGGTGGAAATTTGTGGATCCACGCAGATTCCAGAACTTTCCATCACAGAAATGTGGGGAAAATGTGTTTTTTTTGTCAATTCTTTACGTTTGCAAGGGATTCTGGGTAACAGACCCTGGTGGGAGGCAGTCAAGTCACCCCATCCTGGATTCCCCTGGGTGTCTAGTTTTCAAAAATGTATAGGTTTGCTAGGTTTCCCTAGGTGCCGGCAGGGCTAGGGTTCAAAATCTACAGCTAGTCACTTTGCCAAAAAAAGGGTCATTTTTCACTGCAAAACCACGTTGCGTTTTGCGCCGTTTCCTGTCGCTGGCACTAGGCCGACCCGCACAAGTGAGGTACCATTTTTCTCGTAGGACTTTGGGGAACGCGGGGTGGGTGGAAATTTGTGGATCCACGCAGATTCCAGAACTTTCCATCACAGAAATGTGGGGAAAATGTGTTTTTTTTGTCAATTTTTTACGTTTGCAAGGGATTCTGGGTAACAGACCATGGTGGGAGGCAGTCAAGTCACCCCATCCTGGATTCCCCTGGGTGTCTAGTTTTCATAAATGTACAGGTTTGCTAGGTTTCCCTGGGTGCCGGCAGGGCTAGGGTTCAAAATCTACAGCTAGTCACTTTGCCAAAAAAAGGGTCATTTTTCACTGCAAAACCACGTTGCGTTTTGCGCCGTTTCCTGTCGCGGGCACTGGGCCGACCCGCACAAGTGAGGTACCATTTTTCTCGTAGGACTTTGGGGAATGCGGGGTGGGTGGAAATTTGTGGATCCACACAGATTCCAGAACTTTCCATCACAGAAGTGTGGGGAAAATGTGGTTTTTTTGTCAATTTTTTACGTTTGCAAGGGATTCTGGGTAACAGACCATGGTGGGAGGCAGTCAAGTCACCTCATCCTGGATTCCCCTGGGTGTCTAGTTTTCAAAAATGTATAGGTTTGCTAGGTTTCCCTAGGTGCCGGCAGGGCTAGGGTTCAAAGTCTACAGCTAGTCACTTTGCCAAAAAAAAGGGTCATTTTTCACTGCAAAACCACGTTGCGTTTTGCGCCGTTTCCTGTTGCGGGCACTAGGCCGACCCGCACAAGTGAGGTACCATTTTTCTCGTAGGACTTTGGGGAACGCGGGGTGGGTGGAAATTTGTGGATCCACGCAGATTCCAGAACTTTCCATCACAGAAATGTGGGGAAAATGTGGTTTTTTTGGCAATTCTTTATGTTTGCAAGGGATTCTGGGTAACAGACCATGGTGGGAGGCAGTCAAGTCACCCCATCCTGGATTCCCCTGGGTGTCTAGTTTTCAAAAATGTATAGGTTTGCTAGGTTTCCCTAGGTGCCGGCAGGGCTAGGGTTCAAAATCTACAGCTAGTCACTTTGCCAAAAAAAGGGTCATTTTTCACTGCAAAACCACGGTGCGTTTTGCGCCGTTTCCTGTCGCGGGCACTAGGCCGACCCGCACAAGTGAGGTACCATTTTTCTCGTAGGACTTTGGGGAACGCGGGGGTGGTGGAAATTTGTGGATCCACGCAGATTCCAGAACTTTCCATCACAGAAGTGTGGGGAAAATGTGTTTTTTTTGTCAATTTTTCACTTTTGCAAGGGATTCTGGGTAACAGACCATGGTGGGAGGCAGTCAAGTCACCCCATCCTGGATTCCCCTGGGTGTCTAGTTTTCAAAAATGTATAGGTTTGCTAGGTTTCCCTAGGTGCCGGCAGGGCTAGGGTTCAAAATCTACAGCTAGTCACTTTGCCAAAAAAAGGGTCATTTTTCACTGCAAAACCACGTTGCGTTTTGCGCCGTTTCCTGTCGCGGGCACTAGGCCGACCCGCACAAGTGAGGTACCATTTTTCTCGTAGGACTTTGGGGAACGCGGTGGTGGTGGAAATTTGTGGATCCACGCAGATTCCAGAACTTTCCATCACAGAAATGTGGGGAAAATGTGTTTTTTTTGTCAATTCTTTACGTTTGCAAGGGATTCTGGGTAACAGACCCTGGTGGGAGGCAGTCAAGTCACCCCATCCTGGATTCCCCTGGGTGTCTAGTTTTCAAAAATGTATAGGTTTGCTAGGTTTCCCTAGGTGCCGGCAGGGCTAGGGTTCAAAGTCTACAGCTAGTCACTTTGCCAAAAAAAAGGGTCATTTTTCACTGCAAAACCACGTTGCGTTTTGCGCCGTTTCCTGTCGCGGGCACTAGGCCGACCCGCACAAGTGAGGTACCATTTTTCTCGTAGGACTTTGGGGAACGCGGGGTGGGTGGAAATTAGTGGATCCACGCAGATTCCAGAACTTTCCATCACAGAAATGTGGGGAAAATGTGTTTTTTTTGGCAATTCTTTACGTTTGCAAGGGATTCTGGGTAACAGACCATGGTGGGAGGCAGTCAAGTCACCCCATCCTGGATTCCCCTGGGTGTCTAGTTTTCAAAAATGTATAGGTTTGCTAGGTTTCCTTAGGTGCCGGCAGGGCTAGGGTTCAAAATCTACAGCTAGTCACTTTGCCAAAAAAAGGGTCATTTTTCACTGCAAAACCACGTTGCGTTTTGCGCCGTTTCCTGTCGCGGGCACTAGGCCGACCCGCACAAGTGAGGTACCATTTTTCTCGTAGGACTTTGGGGAACGCGGGGGTGGGGGAAATTTGTGGATCCACGCAGATTCCAGAACTTTCCATCACAGAAATGTGGGGAAAATGTGTTTTTTTTTTCAATTTTTTATGTTTGCAAGGGATTCTGGGTAACAGACCATGGTGGGAGGCAGTCAAGTCACCCCATCCTGGATTCCCCTGGGTGTCTAGTTTTCAAAAATGTATAGGTTTGCTAGGTTTCCCTAGGTGCCGGCAGGGCTAGGGTTCAAAATCTACAGCTAGTCACTTTGCCAAAAAAAGGGTCATTTTCCACTGCAAAACCACGTTGCGTTTTGCGCCGTTTCCTGTCGCGGGCACTAGGCCGACCCGCACAAGTGAGGTACCATTTTTCTCGTAGGACTTTGGGGAACGCGGGGTGGGTGGAAATTTGTGGATCCACGCAGATTCCAGAACTTTCCATCACAGAAATGTGGGGAAAATGTGTTTTTTTTGTCAATTTTTTACGTTTGCAAGGGATTCTGGGTAACAGACCATGGTGGGAGGCAGTCAAGTCACCCCATCCTGGATTCCCCTGCGTGTCTAGTTTTCAAAAATGTATAGGTTTGCTAGGTTTCCCTAGGTGCCGGCATGGCTAGGGTTCAAAATCTACAGCTAGTCACTTTGCCAAAAAAAGGGTCATTTTTCACTGCAAAACCACGTTGCGTTTTGCGCCGTTTCCTGTCGCGGGCACTAGGTCGACCCGCACAAGTGAGGTACCATTTTTCTTGTAGGACTTTGGGAAACGCGGGGTGGGTGGAAATTTGTGGATCCACGCAGATTCCAGAACTTTCCATCACAGAAATGTGGGGAAAATGTGTTTTTTTTGTCAATTCTTTTCGTTTGCAAGGGATTCTGGGTAACAGACCATGGTGGGAGGCAGTCAAGTCACCCCATCCTGGATTCCCCTGGGTGTCTAGTTTTTAAAAATGTATAGGTTTGCTAGGTTTCCCTAGGTGCCGGCAGGGCTAGGGTTCAAAATCTACGGCTAGTCACTTTGCCAAAAAAAGGGTCATTTTCCACTGCAAAACCACGTTGCGTTTTGCGCCGTTTCCTGTCGCGGGCACTAGGCCGACCCGCACAAGTGAGGTACCATTTTTCTCGTAGGACTTTGGGGAACGCGGGGTGGGTGGAAATTTGTGGATCCACGCAGATTCCAGAACTTTCCATCACAGAAATGTGGGGAATATGTGGTTTTTTTGTCAATTTTTTACGTTTGCAAGGGATTCTGGGTAACAGACCATGGTGGGAGGCAGTCAAGTCACCCCATCCTGGATTTCCCTGGGTGTCTAGTTTTCAAAAATGTATAGGTTTGCTAGGTTTCCCTTGGTTCCGGCAGGGCTAGGGTTCAAAATCTACAGCTAGTCACTTTCCCCAAAAAAGGGTCATTATTCACTGCAAAACCACGTTGCGTTTTGCGCCGTTTCCTGTCGCGGGCACTAGGCCGACCCGCACAAGTGAGGTACCATTTTTCTCGTAGGACTTTGGGGAACGCGGGGGTGGTGGAAATTTGTGGATCCACGCAGATTCCAGAACTTTCCATCACAGAAATGTGGGGAAAATGTGTTTTTTTTGTCAATTGTTTACGTTTGCAAGGGATTCTGGGTAACAGACCATGGTGGGAGGCAGTCAAGTCACCCCATACTGGATTCCCCTGGGTGTCTAGTTTTCAAAAATGTATAGGTTTGCTAGGTTTCCCTAGGTGCCGGCAGGGCTAGGGTTCAAAATCTACAGCTAGTCACTTTGCCAAAAAAAGGGTCATTTTTCACTGCAAAACCACGTTGCGTTTTGCGCCGTTTCCTGTCGCGGGCACTAGGCCGACCCGCACAAGTGAGGTACCATTTTTCTCGTAGGACTTTGGGGAACGCGGGGTGGGTGGAAATTTGTGGATCCACGCAGATTCCAGAACTTTCCATCACAGAAATGTGGGGAAAATGTGGTTTTTTTGGCAATTCTTTACGTTTGCAAGGGATTCTGGGTAACAGACCATGGTGGGAGGCAGTCAAGTCACCCCATCCTGGATTCCCCTGGGTGTCTAGTTTTCAAAAATGTATAGGTTTGCTAGGTTTCCCTAGGTGCCGGCAGGGCTAGGGTTCAAAATCTACAGCTAGTCACTTTGCCAAAAAAAGGGTCATTTTTCACTGCAAAACCACGTTGCGTTTTGCGCCGTTTCCTGTTGCGGGCACTAGGCCGACCCGCACAAGTGAGGTACCATTTTTCTCGTAGGACTTTGGGGAACGCGGGGGTGGTGGAAATTTGTGGATCCACGCAGATTCCAGAACTTTCCATCACAGAAATGTGGGGAAAATGTGTTTTTTTTGTCAATTCTTTACGTTTGCAAGGGATTCTGGGTAACAGACCCTGGTGGGAGGCAGTCAAGTCACCCCATCCTGGATTCCCCTGGGTGTCTAGTTTTCAAAAATGTATAGGTTTGCTAGGTTTCCCTAGGTGCCGGCAGGGCTAGGGTTCAAAGTCTACAGCTAGTCACTTTGCCAAAAAAAAGGGTCATTTTTCACTGCAAAACCACGTTGCGTTTTGCGCCGTTTCCTGTTGCGGGCACTAGGCCGACCCGCACAAGTGAGGTACCATTTTTCTCGTAGGACTTTGGGGAACGCGGGGGTGGTGGAAATTTGTGGATCCACGCAGATTCCAGAACTTTCCATCACAGAAATGTGGGGAAAATGTGTTTTTTTTGTCAATTCTTTACGTTTGCAAGGGATTCTGGGTAACAGACCCTGGTGGGAGGCAGTCAAGTCACCCCATCCTGGATTCCCCTGGGTGTCTAGTTTTCAAAAATGTATAGGTTTGCTAGGTTTCCCTAGGTGCCGGCAGGGCTAGGGTTCAAAGTCTACAGCTAGTCACTTTGCCAAAAAAAAGGGTCATTTTTCACTGCAAAACCACGTTGCGTTTTGCGCCGTTTCCTGTTGCGGGCACTAGGCCGACCCGCACAAGTGAGGTACCATTTTTCTCGTAGGACTTTGGGGAACGCGGGGTGGGTGGAAATTTGTGGATCCACGCAGATTCCAGAACTTTCCATCACAGAAATGTGGGGAAAATGTGGTTTTTTTGGCAATTCTTTATGTTTGCAAGGGATTCTGGGTAACAGACCATGGTGGGAGGCAGTCAAGTCACCCCATCCTGGATTCCCCTGGGTGTCTAGTTTTCAAAAATGTATAGGTTTGCTAGGTTTCCCTAGGTGCCGGCAGGGCTAGGGTTCAAAATCTACAGCTAGTCACTTTGCCAAAAAAAGGGTCATTTTTCACTGCAAAACCACGTTGCGTTTTGCGCCGTTTCCTGTCGCGGGCACTAGGCTGACCCGCACAAGTGAGGTACCATTTTTCTCGTAGGACTTTGGGGAACGCGGGGGTGGTGGAAATTTGTGGATCCACGCAGATTCCAGAACTTTCCATCACAGAAGTGTGGGGAAAATGTGTTTTTTTTGTCAATTTTTCACTTTTGCAAGGGATTCTGGGTAACAGACCATGGTGGGAGGCAGTCAAGTCACCCCATCCTGGATTCTCCTGGGTGTCTAGTTTTCAAAAATGTATAGGTTTGCTAGGTTTCCCTAGGTGCCGGCAGGGCTAGGGTTCAAAATCTACAGCTAGTCACTTTGCCAAAAAAAGGGTCATTTTTCACTGCAAAACCACGTTGCGTTTTGCGCCGTTTCCTGTCGCGGGCACTAGGCCGACCCGCACAAGTGAGGTACCATTTTTCTCATAGGACTTTGGGGAACGCGGTGGTGGTGGAAATTTGTGGATCCACGCAGATTCCAGAACTTTCCATCACAGAAATGTGGGGAAAATGTGTTTTTTTTGTCAATTCTTTACGTTTGCAAGGGATTCTGGGTAACAGGCCCTGGTGGGAGGCAGTCAAGTCACCCCATCCTGGATTCCCCTGGGTGTCTAGTTTTCAAAAATGTATAGGTTTGCTAGGTTTCCCTAGGTGCCGGCAGGGCTAGGGTTCAAAGTCTACAGCTAGTCACTTTGCCAAAAAAAAGGGTCATTTTTCACTGCAAAACCACGTTGCGTTTTGCGCCGTTTCCTGTCGCGGGCACTAGGCCGACCCGCACAAGTGAGGTACCATTTTTCTCGTAGGACTTTGGGGAACGCGGGGTGGGTGGAAATTTGTGGATCCACGCAGATTCCAGAACTTTCCATCACAGAAATGTGGGGAAAATGTGTTTTTTTTGGCAATTCTTTACGTTTGCAAGGGATTCTGGGTAACAGACCATGGTGGGAGGCAGTCAAGTCACCCCATCCTGGATTCCCCTGGGTGTCTAGTTTTCAAAAATGTATAGGTTTGCTAGGTTTCCTTAGGTGCCGGCAGGGCTAGGGTTCAAAATCTACAGCTAGTCACTTTGCCAAAAAAAGGGTCATTTTTCACTGCAAAACCACGTTGCGTTTTGCGCCGTTTCCTGTCGCGGGCACTAGGCCGACCCGCACAAGTGAGGTACCATTTGTCTCGTAGGACTTTGGGGAACGCGGGGGTGGGTGGAAATTTATGGATCCACGCAGATTCCAGAACTTTCCATCACAGAAATGTGGGGAAAATGTGTTTTTTTTGTCAATTTTTTAGGTTTGCAAGGGATTCTGGGTAACAGACCATGGTGGGAGGCAGTCAAGTCACCCCATCCTGGATTCCCCTGGGTGTCTAGTTTTTAAAAATGTATAGGTTTGCTAGGTTTCCCTCGGTGCCGGCAGGGCTAGGTTCAAAATCTACAGCTAGTCACTTTGCCAAAAAAAGGGTCATTTTTCACTGCAAAACCACGTTGCGTTTTGCGCCGTTTCCTGTCGCGGGCACTAGGCCGACCCGCACAAGTGAGGTACCATTTTTCTCGTAGGACTTTGGGGAACGGGGGGTGGGTGGAAATTTGTGGATCCACGCAGATTCCAGTACTTTCCATCACAGAAGTGTGGGGAAAATGTGTTTTTTTTGTCAATTTTTTACTTTTGCAAGGGATTCTGGGTAACAGACTATGGTGGGAGGCAGTCAAGTCACCCCATCCTGGATTCCCCTGGGTGTCTAGTTTTCAAAAATGTATAGGTTTGCTAGGTTTCCCTAGGTGCCGGCAGGGCTAGGGTTCAAAATCTACAGCTAGTCACTTTGCCAAAAAAAGGGTAATTTTTCACTGCAAACCCACGTTGCGTTTTGCGCCGTTTCCTGTCGCAGGCACTAGGCCGACCCGCACAAGTGAGGTACCATTTTTCTCGTAGGACTTCGGGGAACGCGGGGTGGGTGGAAATTTGTGGATCCACACAGATACCAGAACTTTCCATCACAGAAAAGTGGGGAAAATGTGTTTTTTTTGTCAATTATTTACGTTTGCAAGGGATTCTGGGTAACAGACCATGGTGGGAGGCAGTCAAGTCACCCCATCCTGGATTCCCCTGGGTGTCTAGTTTAAAAAATGTATAGGTTTGCTAGGTTTCCCTAGGTGCCGGCAGGGCTAGGGTTCAAAATCTACAGCTAGTCACTTTGCCAAAAAAAGGGTCATTTTTCACTGCAAAACCACGTTGCGTTTTGCGCCGTTTCCTGTCGCTGGCACTAGGCCGACCCGCACAAGTGAGGTACCATTTTTCTCGTAGGACTTTGGGGAACGAGGGGTGGGTGGAAATTTGTGGATCCACGCAGATTCCAGAACTTTCCATCACAGAAAAGTGGGGAAAATGTATTTTTTTTGTCAATTTTTTACGTTTGCAAGGGATTCTGGGTAACAGACCATGGTGGGAGGCAGTCAAGTCACCCCATCCTGGATTCCCCTGGGTGTCTAGTTTTAAAAAATGTATAGGTTTGCTAGGTTTCCCTAGGTGCCGGCAGGGCTAGGGTTCAAAATCTACAGCTAGTCACTTTGCCAAAAAAAGGGTCATTTTTCACTGCAAAACCACGTTGCGTTTTGCGCCGTTTCCTGTCGCGGGCACTAGGCCGACCCGCACAAGTGAGGTACCATTTTTCTCGTAGGACTTTGGGGAACGCGGGGGTGGTGGAAGTTTGTGGATCCACGCAGATTCCAGAACTTTCCATCACAGAAATGTGGGGAAAATGTGTTTTTTTTGTCAATTGTTTACGTTTGCAAGGGATTCTGGGTAACAGACCATGGTGGGAGGCAGTCAAATCACCTCATACTGGATTCCCCTGGGTGTCTAGTTTTCAAAAATGTATAGGTTTGCTAGGGTTCCCTAGGTGCCGGCAGGGCTAGGGTTCAAAATCTACAGCTAGTCACTTTGCCAAAAAAAGGGTCATTTTTCACTGCAAAACCACGTTGCGTTTTGCGCCGTTTCCTGTCGCGGGCACTAGGCCGACCCGCACAAGTGAGGTACCATTTTTCTCGTAGGACTTTGGGGAACGCGGGGTGGGTGGAAATTTGTGGATCCACGCAGATTCCAGAGCTTTCCATCACAGAAATGTGGGGAAAATGTGTTTTTTTTGTCAATTTTTTACGTTTGCAAGGGATTCTGGGTAACAGACCATGGTGGGAGGCAGTCAAGTCACCCCATCCTGGATTCCCCTGGGTGTCTAGTTTTCATAAATATACAGGTTTGCTAGGTTTCCCTGGGTGCCGGCAGGGCTAGGGTTCAAAATCTACAGCTAGTCACTTTGCCAAAAAAAGGGTCATTTTTCACTGCAAAACCACGTTGCGTTTTGCGCCGTTTCCTGTCGCGGGCACTAGGCCGACCCGCACAAGTGAGGTACCATTTTTCTCGTAGGACTTTGGGGAACGCGGGGTGGGTGGAAATTTGTGGATCCACGCAGATTCCAGAACTTTCCATCACAGAAATGTGGGGAAAATGTGTTTTTTTTGTCAATTTTTTACGTTTGCAAGGGATTCTGGGTAACAGACCATGGTGGGAGGCAGTCAAGTCACCTCATCCTGGATTTCCCTGGGTGTCTAGTTTTCAAAAATGTATAGGTTTGCTAGGTTTCCCTAGGTGCCGGCAGGGCTAGGGTTCAAAATCTACAGCTAGTCACTTTGCCAAAAAAGGGTCATTTTTCACTGCAAAACCACGTTGCATTTTGCGCCGTTTCCTGTCGCGGGCACTAGGCCGACCCGCACAAGTGAGGTACCATTTTTCTCGTAGGACTTTGGGGAACGCGGGGTGGGTGGAAATTTATGGATCCACGCAGATTCCAGAACTTTCCATCACAGAAATGTGGGGAAAATGTGTTTTTTTTGTCAATTTTTTACGTTTGCAAGGGATTCTGGGTAACAGACCATGGTGGGAGGCAGTCAAGTCACCCCATCCTGGATTTCCCTGGGTGTCTAGATTTAAAAAATGTATAGGTTTGCTAGGTTTCCCTAGGTGCCGGCAGGGCTAGGGTTCAAAGTCTACAGCTAGACACTTTGCCAAAAAAAAGGGTCATTTTTCACTGCAAAACCACGTTGCGTTTTGCGCCGTTTCCTGTTGCGGACACTAGGCCGACCCGCACAAGTGAGGTACCATTTTTCTCGTAGGACTTTGGGGAACGCGGGGTGGGTGGAAATTTGTGGATCCACGCAGATTCCAGAACTTTCCATCACAGAAATGTGGGGAAAATGTGTTTTTTTTGGCAATTCTTTATGTTTGCAAGGGATTCTGGGTAACAGACCATGGTGGGAGGCAGTCAAGTCACCCCATCCTGGATTCCCCTGGGTGTCTAGTTTTCAAAAATGTATAGGTTTGCTAGGTTTCCCTAGGTGCCGGCAGGGCTAGGGTTCAAAATCTACAGCTAGTCACTTTGCCAAAAAAAGGGTCATTTTTCACTGCAAAACCACGTTGCGTTTTGCGCCGTTTCCTGTCGCGGGCACTAGGCCGACCCGCACAAGTGAGGTACCATTTTTCTCGTAGGACTTTGGGGAACGCGGGGTGGGTGGAAATTTGTGGATCCACGCAGATTCCAGAACTTTCCATCACAGAAGTGTGGGGAAAATGTGGTTTTTTTGTCAATTTTTTACTTTTGCAAGGGATTCTGGGTAACAGACCATGGTGGGAGGCAGTCAAGTCACCCCATCCTGCATTCCCCTGGGTGTCTAGTTTTCAAAAATGTATAGGTTTGCTAGGTTTCCCTAGGTGCCGGCAGGGCTAGGGTTCAAAATCTACAGCTAGTCACTTTGCCAAAAAAAGGGTCATTTTTCACTGCAAAACCACGTTGCGTTTTGCGCCGTTTCCTGTTGCGGGCACTAGGCCGACCCGCACAAGTGAGGTACCATTTTTCTCGTAGGACTTTGGGGAACGCGGGGGTGGTGGAAATTTGTGGATCCACGCAGATTCCAGAACTTTCCATCACAGAAATGTGGGGAAAATGTGGTTTTTTTGTCAATTCTTTACGTTTGCAAGGGATTCTGGGTAACAGACCCTGGTGGGAGGCAGTCAAGTCACCCCATCCTGGATTCCCCTGGGTGTCTAGTTTTCAAAAATGTATAGGTTTGCTAGGTTTCCCTAGGTGCCGGCAGGGCTAGGGTTCAAAATCTACAGCTAGTCACTTTGCCAAAAAAAGGGTCATTTTTCACTGCAAAACCACGTTGCGTTTTGCGCCGTTTCCTGTCGCTGGCACTAGGCCGACCCGCACAAGTGAGGTACCATTTTTCTCGTAGGACTTTGGGGAACGCGGGGTGGGTGGAAATTTGTGGATCCACGCAGATTCCAGAACTTTCCATCACAGAAGTGTGGGGAAAATGTGGTTTTTTTGTCAATTTTTTACTTTTGCAAGGGATTCTGGGTAACAGACCCTGGTGGGAGGCAGTCAAGTCACCCCATCCTGGATTCCCCTGGGTGTCTAGTTTTCAAAAATGTATAGGTTTGCTAGGTTTCCCTAGGTGCCGGCAGGGCTAGGGTTCAAAATCTACAGCTAGTCACTTTGCCAAAAAAAGGGTCATTTTTCACTGCAAAACCACGTTGCGTTTTGCGCCGTTTCCTGTCGCGGGCACTAGGCCGACCCGCACAAGTGAGGTACCATTTTTGTCGTAGGACTTTGGGGAACGCGGGGTGGGTGGAAATTTATGGATCCACGCAGATTCCAGAACTTTCCATCACAGAAATGTGGGGAAAATGTGTTTTTTTTGTCAATTTTTTAGGTTTGCAAGGGATTCTGGGTAACAGACCATGGTGGGAGGCAGTCAAGTCACCCCATCCTGGATTCCCCTGGGTGTCTAGTTTTTAAAAATGTATAGGTTTGCTAGGTTTCCCTAGGTGCCGGCAGGGCTAGGGTTCAAAATCTACAGCTAGTCACTTTGCCAAAAAAAGGGTCATTTTTCACTGCAAAACCACGTTGCGTTTTGCGCCGTTTCCTGTCGCGGGCACTAGGCCGACCCGCACAAGTGAGGTACCATTTTTCTCGTAGGACTTTGGGGAACGGGGGGTGGGTGGAAATTTGTGGATCCACGCAGATTCCAGAACTTTCCATCACAGAAGTGTGGGGAAAATGTGTTTTTTTTGTCAATTTTTTACTTTTGCAAGGGATTCTGGGTAACAGACTATGGTGGGAGGCAGTCAAGTCACCCCATCCTGGATTTCCCTGGGTGTCTAGTTTTCAAAAATGTATAGGTTTGCTAGGTTTCCCTAGGTGCCGGCAGGGCTAGGGTTCAAAATCTACAGCTAGTCACTTTGCCAAAAAAAGGGTAATTTTTCACTGCAAACCCACGTTGCGTTTTGCGCCGTTTCCTGTCGCAGGCACTAGGCCGACCCGCACAAGTGAGGTACCATTTTTCTCGTAGGACTTCGGGGAACGCGGGGTGGGTGGAAATTTGTGGATCCACACAGATACCAGAACTTTCCATCACAGAAAAGTGGGGAAATTTGTGTTTTTTTTGTCAATTTTTTACGTTTGCAAGGGATTCTGGGTAACAGACCATGGTGGGAGGCAGTCAAGTCACCCCATCCTGGATTCCCCTGGGTGTCTAGTTTAAAAAATGTATAGGTTTGCTAGGTTTCCCTAGGTGCCGGCAGGGCTAGGGTTCAAAATCTACAGCTAGTCACTTTGCCAAAAAAAGGGTCATTTTTCACTGCAAAACCACGTTGCGTTTTGCGCCGTTTCCTGTCGCTGGCACTAGGCCGACCCGCACAAGTGAGGTACCATTTTTCTCGTAGGACTTTGGGGAACGCGGGGTGGGTGGAAATTTGTGGATCCACGCAGATTCCAGAACTTTCCATCACAGAAAAGTGGGGAAAATGTATTTTTTTTGTCAATTTTTTACGTTTGCAAGGGATTCTGGGTAACAGACCATGGTGGGAGGCAGTCAAGTCACCCCATCCTGGATTCCCTGGGTGTCTAGTTTTCAAAAATGTATAGGTTTGCTAGGTTTCCCTAGGTGCCGGCAGGGCTAGGGTTCAAAGTCTACAGCTAGTCACTTTGCCAAAAAAAAGGGTCATTTTTCACTGCAAAACCACGTTGCGTTTTGCGCCGTTTCCTGTCGCGGGTACTAGGCCGACCCGCACAAGTGAGGTACCATTTTTCTCGTAGGACTTTGGGGAACGCGGGGTGGGTGGAAATTTGTGGATCCACGCAGATTCCAGAACTTTCCATCACAGAAATGTGGGGAAAATGTGTTTTTTTTGGCAATTCTTTACGTTTGCAAGGGATTCTGGGTAACAGACCATGGTGGGAGGCAGTCAAGTCACCCCATCCTGGATTCCCCTGGGTGTCTAGTTTTCAAAAATGTATAGGTTTGCTAGGTTTCCCTAGGTGCCGGCAGGGCTAGGGTTCAAAATCTACAGCTAGTCACTTTGCCAAAAAAAGGGTCATTTTTCACTGCAAAACCACGTTGCGTTTTGCGCCGTTTCCTGTCGCGGGCACTAGGCCGACCCGCACAAGTGAGGTACCATTTTTCTCGTAGGACTTTGGGGAACGCGGGGGTGGTGGAAATTTGTGGATCCACGCAGATTCCAGAACTTTCCATCACAGAAATGTGGGGAAAATGTGTTTTTTTGTCAATTGTTTACGTTTGCAAGGGATTCTGGGTAACAGACCATGGTGGGAGGCAGTCAAATCACCCCATACTGGATTCCCCTGGGTGTCTAGTTTTCAAAAATGTATAGGTTTGCTAGGTTTCCCTAGGTGCCGGCAGGGCTAGGGTTCAAAATCTACAGCTAGTCACTTTGCCAAAAAAAGGGTCATTTTTCACTGCAAAACCACGTTGCGTTTTGCGCCGTTTCCTGTCGCGGGCACTAGGCCGACCCGCACAAGTGAGGTACCATTTTTGTCGTAGGACTTTGGGGAACGCGGGGTGGGTGGAAATTTATGGATCCACGCAGATTCCAGAACTTTCCATCACAGAAATGTGGGGAAAATGTGTTTTTTTGTCAATTTTTTAGGTTTGCAAGGGATTCTGGGTAACAGACCATGGTGGGAGGCAGTCAAGTCACCCCATCCTGGATTCCCCTGGGTGTCTAGTT
Organism: Triturus cristatus; assembly: GCF_964204655.1. Classification (NCBI taxonomy): domain Eukaryota; kingdom Metazoa; phylum Chordata; class Amphibia; order Caudata; family Salamandridae; genus Triturus; species Triturus cristatus. Next base: position 1,063,842,539 of record NC_140589.1, on the reverse strand, counting down.
TTTAAAAATGTATAGGTTTGCTAGGTTTCCCTAGGTGCCGGCAGGGCTAGGGTTCAAAATCTACAGCTAGTCACTTTGCCAAAAAAAGGGTCATTTTTCACTGCAAAACCACGTTGCGTTTTGCGCCGTTTCCTGTCGCGGGCACTAGGCCGACCCGCACAAGTGAGGTACCATTTTTCTCGTAGGACTTTGGGGAACGCGGGGTGGGTGGAAATTTGTGGATCCACGCAGATTCCAGAACTTTCCATCACAGAAGTGTGGGGAAAATGTGGTTTTTTTGTCAATTTTTTACTTTTGCAAGGGATTCTGGGTAACAGACCATGGTGGGAGGCAGTCATGTCACCCCATCCTGGATTCCCCTGGGTGTCTAGTTTTCAAAAATGTATAGGTTTGCTAGGTTTCCCTAGGTGCCGGCAGGGCTAGGGTTCAAAATCTACAGCTAGTCACTTTGCCAAAAAAAAGGGTCATTTTTCACTGCAAAACCACGTTGCGTTTTGCGCCGTTTCCTGTTGCGGGCACTAGGCCGACCCGCACAAGTGAGGTACCATTTTTCTCGTAGGACTTTGGGGAACGCGGGGGTGGTGGAAATTTGTGGATCCACGCAGATTCCAGAACTTTCCATCACAGAAATGTGGGGAAAATGTGTTTTTTTTGTCAATTCTTTACGTTTGCAAGGGATTCTGGGTAACAGACCCTGGTGGGAGGCAGTCAAGTCACCCCATCCTGGATTCCCCTGGGTGTCTAGTTTTCAAAAATGTATAGGTTTGCTAGGTTTCCCTAGGTGCCGGCAGGGCTAGGGTTCAAAATCTACAGCTAGTCACTTTGCCAAAAAAAGGGTCATTTTTCACTGCAAAACCACGTTGCGTTTTGCGCCGTTTCCTGTCGCTGGCACTAGGCCGACCCGCACAAGTGAGGTACCATTTTTCTCGTAGGACTTTGGGGAACGCGGGGTGGGTGGAAATTTGTGGATCCACGCAGATTCCAGAGCTTTCCATCACAGAAATGTGGGGAAAATGTGTTTTTTTTGTCAATTTTTTACGTTTGCAAGGGATTCTGGGTAACAGACCATGGTGGGAGGCAGTCAAGTCACCCCATCCTGGATTCCCCTGGGTGTCTAGTTTTCATAAATGTACAGGTTTGCTAGGTTTCCCTGGGTGCCGGCAGGGCTAGGGTTCAAAATCTACAGCTAGTCACTTTGCCAAAAAAAGGGTCATTTTTCACTGCAAAACCACGTTGCGTTTTGCGCCGTTTCCTGTCGCGGGCACTAGGCCGACCCGCACAAGTGAGGTACCATTTTTCTCGTAGGACTTTGGGGAACGCGGGGTGGGTGGAAATTTGTGGATCCACGCAGATTCCAGAACTTTCCATCACAGAAATGTGGGGAAAATGTGTTTTTTTTGGCAATTCTTTATGTTTGCAAGGGATTCTGGGTAACAGACCATGGTGGGAGGCAGTCAAGTCACCCCATCCTAGATTCCCCTGGGTGTCTAGTTTTCAAAAATGTATAGGTTTGCTAGGTTTCCCTAGGTGCCGGCAGGGCTAGGGTTCAAAATCTACAGCTAGTCACTTTGCCAAAAAAAGGGTCATTTTTCACTGCAAAACCACGTTGCGTTTTGCGCCGTTTCCTGTCGCGGGCACTAGGCCGACCCGCACAAGTGAGGTAGCATTTTTCTCGTAGGACTTTGGGGAACGCGGGGGTGGTGGAAATTTGTGGATCCACGCAGATTCCAGAACTTTCCATCACAGAAATGTGGGGAAAATGTGTTTTTTTTGTCAATTTTTTACGTTTGCAAGGGATTCTGGGTAACAGACCATGGTGGGAGGCAGTCAAGTCACCCCATCCTGGATTCCCCTGGGTGTCTAGATTTCAAAAATGTATAGGTTTGCTAGGTTTCCCTAGGTGCCGGCAGGGCTAGGGTTCAAAATCTACAGCTAGTCACTTTGCCAAAAAAAGGGTCATTTTTCACTGCAAAACCACGTTGCGTTTTGCGCCGTTTCCTGTCGCGGGCACTAGGCCGACCCGCACAAGTGAGGTACTATTTTTCTCGTAGGACTTTGGGGAACGCGGGGTGGGTAGAAATTTGTGGATCCACGCAGATTCCAGAACTTTCCATCACAGAAGTGTGGGGAAAATGTGTTTTTTTTGTCAATTTTTTACGTTTGCAAGGGATTCTGGGTAACAGACCATGGTGGGAGGCAGTCAAGTCACCCCATCCTGGATTCCCCTGGGTGTCTAGTTTTCAAAAATGTATAGGTTTGCTAGGTTTCCCTAGGTGCCGGCAGGGCTAGGGTTCAAAATCTACAGCTAGTCACTTTGCCAAAAAAAGGGTCATTTTTCACTGCAAAACCACGTTGCGTTTTGCGCCGTTTCCTGTCGCGGGCACTAGGCCGACCCGCACAAGTGAGGTACCATTTTTCTCGTAGGACTTTGGGGAACGCGGGGTGGGTGGAAATTTGTGGATCCACGCAGATTCCAGAACTTTCCATCACAGAAATGTGGGGAAAATGTGTTTTTTTTGTCAATTTTTTATGTTTGCAAGGGATTCTGGGTAACAGACCATGGTGGGAGGCAGTCAAGTCACCCCATCCTGGATTCCCCTGGGTGTCTAGTTTTCAAAAATGTATAGGTTTGCTAGGTTTCCCCAGGTGCCGGCAGGGCTAGGGTTCAAAATCTACAGCTAGTCACTTTGCCAAAAAAAGGGTCATTTTTCACTGCAAAACCACGTTGCGTTTTGCGCCGTTTCCTGTCGCGGGCACTAGGCCGACCCGCACAAGTGAGGTACCATTTTTCTCGTAGGACTTTGGGGAACGCGGGGTGGGTGGAAATTTGTGGATCCACGCAGATTCCAGAACTTTCCATCACAGAAGTGTGGGGAAAATGTGTTTTTTTGTCAATTTTTTACTTTTGCAAGGGATTCTGGGTAACAGACCATGGTGGGAGGCAGTCAAGTCACCCCATCCTGCATTCCCCTGGGTGTCTAGTTTTAAAAAATGTATAGGTTTGCTAGGTTTCCCTAGGTGCCGGCAGGGCTAGGGTTCAAAATCTACAGCTAGTCACTTTGCCAAAAAAAGGGTCATTTTTCACTGCAAAACCACGTTGCGTTTTGCGCCGTTTCCTGTTGCGGGCACTAGGCCGACCCGCACAAGTGAGGTACCATTTTTCTCGTAGGACTTTGGGGAACGCGGGGGTGGTGGAAATTTGTGGATCCACGCAGATTCCAGAACTTTCCATCACAGAAATGTGGGGAAAATGTGTTTTTTTTGTCAATTCTTTACGTTTGCAAGGGATTCTGGGTAACAGACCCTGGTGGGAGGCAGTCAAGTCACCCCATCCTGGATTCCCCTGGGTGTCTAGTTTTCATAAATGTACAGGTTTGCTAGGTTTCCCTGGGTGCCGGCAGGGCTAGGGTTCAAAATCTACAGCTAGTCACTTTGCCAAAAAAAGGGTCATTTTTCACTGCAAAACCACGTTGCGTTTTGCGCCGTTTCCTGTCGCGGGCACTAGGCCGACCCGCACAAGTGAGGTACCATTTTTCTCGTAGGACTTTGGGGAACGCGGGGTGGGTGGAAATTTGTGGATCCACACAGATTCCAGAACTTTCCATCACAGAAGTGTGGGGAAAATGTGGTTTTTTTGTCAATTTTTTACGTTTGCAAGGGATTCTGGGTAACAGACCATGGTGGGAGGCAGTCAAGTCACCTCATCCTGGATTCCCCTGGGTGTCTAGTTTTCAAAAATGTATAGGTTTGCTAGGTTTCCCTAGGTGCCGGCAGGGCTAGGGTTCAAAGTCTACAGCTAGTCACTTTGCCAAAAAAAGGGTCATTTTTCACTGCAAAACCACGTTGCGTTTTGCGCCGTTTCCTGTCGCGGGCACTAGGCCGACCCGCACAAGTGAGGTACTATTTTTCTCGTAGGACTTTGGGGAACGCGGGGTGGGTAGAAATTTGTGGATCCACGCAGATTCCAGAACTTTCCATCACAGAAATGTGGGGAAAATGTGTTTTTTTTGGCAATTCTTTACGTTTGCAAGGGATTCTGGGTAACAGACCATGGTGGGAGGCAGTCAAGTCACCCCATCCTGGATTCCCCTGGGTGTCTAGTTTTCAAAAATGTATAGGTTTGCTAGGTTTCCCTAGGTGCCGGCAGGGCTAGGGTTCAAAATCTACAGCTAGTCACTTTGCCAAAAAAAGGGTCATTTTTCACTGCAAAACCACGTTGCGTTTTGCGCCGTTTCCTGTCGCGGGCACTAGGCCGACCCGCCCAAGTGAGGTACCATTTTTCTCGTAGGACTTTGGGGAAAGCGGGGTGGGTGGAAATTTGTGGATCCACGCAGATTCCAGAACTTTCCATCACAGAAATGTGGGGAAAAAGTGTTTTTTTTGTCAATTTTTTACGTTTGCAAGGGATTCTGGGTAACAGACCATGGTGGGAGGCAGTCAAGTCACCCCATCCTGGATTCCCCTGGGTGTCTAGATTTCAAAAATGTATAGGTTTGCTAGGTTTCCCTAGGTGCCGGCAGGGCTAGGGTTCAAAATCTACAGCTAGTCACTTTGCCAAAAAAAGGGTCATTTTTCACTGCAAAACCACGTTGCGTTTTGCGCCGTTTCCTGTCGCGGGCACTAGGCCGACCCGCACAAGTGAGGTACTATTTTTCTCGTAGGACTTTGGGGAACGCGGGGTGGGTAGAAATTTGTGGATCCACGCAGATTCCAGAACTTTCCATCACAGAAGTGTGGGGAAAATGTGTTTTTTTTTGTCAATTTTTTACGTTTGCAAGGGATTCTGGGTAACAGACCATGGTGGGAGGCAGTCAAGTCACCCCATCCTGGATTCCCCTGGGTGTCTAGTTTTCAAAAATGTATAGGTTTGCTAGGTTTCCCTAGGTGCCGGCAGGGCTAGGGTTCAAAATCTACAGCTAGTCACTTTGCCAAAAAAAGGGTCATTTTTCACTGCAAAACCACGTTGCGTTTTGCGCCGTTTCCTGTTGCGGGCACTAGGCCGACCCGCACAAGTGAGGTACCATTTTTCTCGTAGGACTTTGGGGAACGCGGGGTGGGTGGAAATTTGTGGATCCACGCAGATTCCAGAACTTTCCATCACAGAAATGTGGGGAAAATGTGTTTTGTTTGTCAATTTTTTATGTTTGCAAGGGATTCTGGGTAACAGACCATGGTGGGAGGCAGTCAAGTCACCCCATCCTGGATTCCCCTGGGTGTCTAGTTTTCAAAAATGTATAGGTTTGCTAGGTTTCCCTAGGTGCCGGCAGGGCTAGGGTTCAAAATCTACAGCTAGTCACTTTGCCAAAAAAAGGGTCATTTTTCACTGCAAAACCACGTTGCGTTTTGCGCCGTTTCCTGTCGCGGGCACTAGGCCGACCCGCACAAGTGAGGTACCATTTTTCTCGTAGGACTTTGGGGAACGCGGGGTGGGTGGAAATTTGTGGATCCACGCAGATTCCAGAACTTTCCATCACAGAAGTGTGGGGAAAATGTGTTTTTTTTGTCAATTTTTTACTTTTGCAAGGGATTCTGGGTAACAGACCATGGTGGGAGGCAGTCAAGTCACCCCATCCTGCATTCCCCTGGGTGTCTAGTTTTAAAATATGTATAGGTTTGCTAGGTTTCCCTAGGTGCCGGCAGGGCTAGGGTTCAAAATCTACAGCTAGTCACTTTGCCAAAAAAAGGGTCATTTTTCACTGCAAAACCACGTTGCGTTTTGCGCCGTTTCCTGTTGCGGGCACTAGGCCGACCCGCACAAGTGAGGTACCATTTTTCTCGTAGGACTTTGGGGAACGCGGGGGTGGTGGAAATTTGTGGATCCACGCAGATTCCAGAACTTTCCATCACAGAAATGTGGGGAAAATGTGTTTTTTTTGTCAATTCTTTACGTTTGCAAGGGATTCTGGGTAACAGACCCTGGTGGGAGGCAGTCAAGTCACCCCATCCTGGATTCCCCTGGGTGTCTAGTTTTCAACAATGTATAGGTTTGCTAGGTTTCCCTAGGTGCCGGCAGGGCTAGGGTTCAAAATCTACAGCTAGTCACTTTGCCAAAAAAAGGGTCATTTTTCACTGCAAAACCACGTTGCGTTTTGCGCCGTTTCCTGTCGCTGGCACTAGGCCGACCCGCACAAGTGAGGTAACATTTTTCTCGTAGGACTTTGGGGAACGCGGGGTGGGTGGAAATTTGTGGATCCACGCAGATTCCAGAACTTTCCATCACAGAAATGTGGGGAAAATGTGTTTTTTTTGTCAATTTTTTATGTTTGCAAGGGATTCTGGGTAACAGACCATGGTGGGAGGCAGTCAAGTCACCCCATCCTGGATTCCCCTGGGTGTCTAGTTTTCATAAATGTACAGGTTTGCTAGGTTTCCCTGGGTGCCGGCAGGGCTAGGGTTCAAAATCTACAGCTAGTCACTTTGCCAAAAAAAGGGTCATTTTTCACTGCAAAACCACGTTGCGTTTTGCGCCGTTTCCTGTCGCGGGCACTAGGCCGACCCGCACAAGTGAGGTACTATTTTTCTCGTAGGACTTTGGGGAACGCGGGGTGGGTAGAAATTTGTGGATCCACGCAGATTCCAGAACTTTCCATCACAGAAATGTGGGGAAAATGTGTTTTTTTTGGCAATTCTTTACGTTTGCAAGGGATTCTGGGTAACAGACCATGGTGGGAGGCAGTCAAGTCACCCCATCCTGGATTCCCCTGGGTGTCTAGTTTTCAAAAATGTATAGGTTTGCTAGGTTTCCCTAGGTGCCGGCAGGGCTAGGGTTCAAAATCTACAGCTAGTCACTTTGCCAAAAAAAGGGTCATTTTTCACTGCAAAACCACGTTGCGTTTTGCGCCGTTTCCTGTCGCGGGCACTAGGCCGACCCGCACAAGTGAGGTACCATTTTTCTCGTAGGACTTTGGGAAACGCGGGGTGGGTGGAAATTTGTGGATCCACGCAGATTCCAGAACTTTCCATCACAGAAATGTGGGGAAAATGTGTTTTTTTTGTCAATTTTTTATGTTTGCAAGGGATTCTGGGTAACAGACCATGGTGGGAGGCAGTCAAGTCACCCCATCCTGGATTCCCCTGGGTGTCTAGTTTTCAAAAATGTATAGGTTTGCTAGGTTTCCCTAGGTGCCGGTAGGGCTAGGGTTCAAAATCTACAGCTAGTCACTTTGCCAAAAAAAGGGTCATTTTTCACTGCAAAACCACGTTGCGTTTTGCGCCGTTTCCTGTCGCGGGCACTAGGCCGACCCGCACAAGTGAGGTACCATTTTTCTCGTAGGACTTTGGGGAACGCGGGGTGGGTGGAAATTTGTGGATCCACGCAGATTCCAGAACTTTCCATCACAGAAGTGTGGGGAAAATGTGTTTTTTTTGTCAATTTTTTACTTTTGCAAGGGATTCTGGGTAACAGACCATGGTGGGAGGCAGTCAAGTCACCCCATCCTGCATTCCCCTGGGTGTCTAGTTTTCAAAAATGTATAGGTTTGCTAGGTTTCCCTAGGTGCCGGCAGGGCTAGGGTTCAAAATCTACAGCTAGTCACTTTGCCAAAAAAAGGGTCATTTTTCACTGCAAAACCACGTTGCGTTTTGCGCCGTTTCCTGTTGCGGGCACTAGGCCGACCCGCACAAGTGAGGTACCATTTTTCTCGTAGGACTTTGGGGAACGCGGGGGTGGTGGAAATTTGTGGATCCACGCAGATTCCAGAACTTTCCATCACAGAAATGTGGGGAAAAGGTGTTTTCTTTACGTTTGCAAGGGATTCTGGGTAACAGACCCTGGTGGGAGGCAGTCAAGTCACCCCATCCTGGATTCCCCTGGGTGTCTAGTTTTCAAAAATGTATAGGTTTGCTAGGTTTCCCTAGGTGCCGGCAGGGCTAGGGTTCAAAATCTACAGCTAGTCACTTTGCCAAAAAAAGGGTCATTTTTCACTGCAAAACCACGTTGCGTTTTGCGCCGTTTCCTGTCGCTGGCACTAGGCCGACCCGCACAAGTGAGGTAACATTTTTCTCGTAGGACTTTGGGGAACGCGGGGTGGGTGGAAATTTGTGGATCCACGCAGATTCCAGAACTTTCCATCACAGAAATGTGGGGAAAATGTGTTTTTTTTGTCAATTTTTTACGTTTGCAAGGGATTCTGGGTAACAGACCATGGTGGGAGGCAGTCAAGTCACCCCATCCTGGATTCCCCTGGGTGTCTAGTTTTCATAAATGTACAGGTTTGCTAGGTTTCCCTGGGTGCCGGCAGGGCTAGGGTTCAAAATCTACAGCTAGTCACTTTGCCAAAAAAAGGGTCATTTTTCACTGCAAAACCACGTTGCGTTTTGCGCCGTTTCCTGTCGCGGGCACTAGGCCGACCCGCACAAGTGAGGTACCATTTTTCTCGTAGGACTTTGGGGAACGCGGGGTGGGTGGAAATTTGTGGATCCACACAGATTCCAGAACTTTCCATCACAGAAGTGTGGGGAAAATGTGGTTTTTTTGTCAATTTTTTACGTTTGCAAGGGATTCTGGGTAACAGACCATGGTGGGAGGCAGTCAAGTCACCTCATCCTGGATTCCCCTGGGTGTCTAGTTTTCAAAAATGTATAGGTTTGCTAGGTTTCCCTAGGTGCCGGCAGGGCTAGGGTTCAAAGTCTACAGCTAGTCACTTTGCCAAAAAAAGGGTCATTTTTCACTGCAAAACCACGTTGCGTTTTGCGCCGTTTCCTGTCGCGGGCACTAGGCCGACCCGCACAAGTGAGGTACTATTTTTCTCGTAGGACTTTGGGGAACGCGGGGTGGGACGAAATTTGTGGATCCACGCAGATTCCAGAACTTTCCATCACAGAAGTGTGGGGAAAATGTGTTTTTTTTGTCAATTTTTTACATTTGCAAGGGATTCTGGGTAACAGACCATGGTGGGAGGCAGTCAAGTCACCCCATCCTGGATTCCCCTGGGTGTCTAGTTTTCAAAAATGTATAGGTTTGCTAGGTTTCCCTAGGTGCCGGCAGGGCTAGGGTTCAAAATCTACAGCTAGTCACTTTGCCAAAAAAAGGGTCATTTTTCACTGCAAAACCACGTTGCGTTTTGCGCCGTTTCCTGTCGCGGGCACTAGGCCGACCCGCACAAGTGAGGTACCATTTTTCTCGTAGGACTTTGGGGAACGCGGGGGTGGTGGAAATTTGTGGATCCACGCAGATTCCAGAACTTTCCATCACAGAAATGTGGGGAAAATGTGTTTTTTTTTGTCAATTCTTTACGTTTGCAAGGGATTCTGGGTAACAGACCCTGGTGGGAGGCAGTCAAGTCACCCCATCCTGGATTCCCCTGGGTGTCTAGTTTTCAAAAATGTATAGGTTTGCTAGGTTTCCCTAGGTGCCGGCAGGGCTAGGGTTCAAAATCTACAGCTAGTCACTTTGCCAAAAAAAGGGTCATTTTTCACTGCAAAACCACGTTGCGTTTTGCGCCGTTTCCTGTCGCGGGCACTAGGCCGACCTGCACAAGTGAGGTACCATTTTTCTCGTAGGACTTTGGGGAACGCGGGGTGGGTGGAAATTTGTGGATCCACGCAGATTCCAGAACTTTCCATCACAGAAATGTGGGGAAAATGTGTTTTTTTTGTCAATTGTTTACGTTTGCAAGGGATTCTGGGTAACAGACCATGGTGGGAGGCAGTCAAGTCACCTCATCCTGGATTCCCCTGGGTGTCTAGTTTTCAAAAATGTATAGGTTTGCTAGGTTTCCCTAGGTGCCGGCAGGGCTAGGGTTCAAAATCTACAGCTAGTCACTTTGCCAAAAAAGGGTCATTTTTCACTGCAAAACCACGTTGCGTTTTGCGCCGTTTCCTGTCGCGGGCACTAGGCCGACCCGCACAAGTGAGGTACCATTTTTCTCGTAGGACTTTGGGGAACGCGGGGTGGGTGGAAATTTGTGGATCCACGCAGATTCCAGAACTTTCCATCACAGAAATGTGGGGAAAATGTGTTTTGTTTGTCAATTTTTTATGTTTGCAAGGGATTCTGGGTAACAGACCATGGTGGGAGGCAGTCAAGTCACCCCATCCTGGATTCCCCTGGGTGTCTAGTTTTCAAAAATGTATAGGTTTGCTAGGTTTCCCTAGGTGCCGGCAGGGCTAGGGTTCAAAATCTACAGCTAGTCACTTTGCCAAAAAAAGGGTCATTTTTCACTGCAAAACCACGTTGCGTTTTGCGCCGTTTCCTGTCGCGGGCACTAGGCCGACCCGCACAAGTGAGGTACCATTTTTCTCGTAGGACTTTGGGGAACGCGGGGTGGGTGGAAATTTGTGGATCCACGCAGATTCCAGAACTTTCCATCACAGAAGTGTGGGGAAAATGTGTTTTTTTTTGTCAATTTTTTACTTTTGCAAGGGATTCTGGGTAACAGACCATGGTGGGAGGCAGTCAAGTCACCCCATCCTGCATTCCCCTGGGTGTCTAGTTTTAAAAAATGTATAGGTTTGCTAGGTTTCCCTAGGTGCCGGCAGGGCTAGGGTTAAAAATCTACAGCTAGTCACTTTGCCAAAAAAAGGGTCATTTTTCACTGCAAAACCACGTTGCGTTTTGCGCCGTTTCCTGTTGCGGGCACTAGGCCGACCCGCACAAGTGAGGTACCATTTTTCTCGTAGGACTTTGGGGAACGCGGGGGTGGTGGAAATTTGTGGATCCACGCAGATTCCAGAACTTTCCATCACAGAAATGTGGGGAAAATGTGTTTTTTTTGTCAATTCTTTACGTTTGCAAGGGATTCTGGGTAACAGACCCTGGTGGGAGGCAGTCAAGTCACCCCATCCTGGATTCCCCTGGGTGTCTAGTTTTCAAAAATGTATAGGTTTGCTAGGTTTCCCTAGGTGCCGGCAGGGCTAGGGTTCAAAATCTACAGCTAGTCACTTTGCCAAAAAAAGGGTCATTTTTCACTGCAAAACCACGTTGCGTTTTGCGCCGTTTCCTGTCGCTGGCACTAGGCCGACCCGCACAAGTGAGGTAACATTTTTCTCGTAGGACTTTGGGGAACGCGGGGTGGGTGGAAATTTGTGGATCCACGCAGATTCCAGAACTTTCCATCACAGAAATGTGGGGAAAATGTGTTTTTTTTGTCAATTTTTTACGTTTGCAAGGGATTCTGGGTAACAGACCATGGTGGGAGGCAGTCAAGTCACCCCATCCTGGATTCCCCTGGGTGTCTAGTTTTCATAAATGTACAGGTTTGCTAGGTTTCCCTGGGTGCCGGCAGGGCTAGGGTTCAAAATCTACAGCTAGTCACTTTGCCAAAAAAAGGGTCATTTTTCACTGCAAAACCACGTTGCGTTTTGCGCCGTTTCCTGTCGCGGGCACTAGGCCGACCCGCACAAGTGAGGTACCATTTTTCTCGTAGGACTTTGGGGAACGCGGGGTGGGTGGAAATTTGTGGATCCACACAGATTCCAGAACTTTCCATCACAGAAGTGTGGGGAAAATGTGGTTTTTTTGTCAATTTTTTACGTTTGCAAGGGATTCTGGGTAACAGACCATGGTGGGAGGCAGTCAAGTCACCTCATCCTGGATTCCCCTGGGTGTCTAGTTTTCAAAAATGTATAGGTTTGCTAGGTTTCCCTAGGTGCCGGCAGGGCTAGGGTTCAAAGTCTACAGCTAGTCACTTTGCCAAAAAAAGGGTCATTTTTCACTGCAAAACCACGTTGCGTTTTGCGCCGTTTCCTGTCGCGGGCACTAGGCCGACCCGCACAAGTGAGGTACTATTTTTCTCGTAGGACTTTGGGGAACGCGGGGTGGGTAGAAATTTGTGGATCCACGCAGATTCCAGAACTTTCCATCACAGAAATGTGGGGAAAATGTGTTTTTTTTGGCAATTCTTTACGTTTGCAAGGGATTCTGGGTAACAGACCATGGTGGGAGGCAGTCAAGTCACCCCATCCTGGATTCCCCTGGGTGTCTAGTTTTCAAAAATGTATAGGTTTGCTAGGTTTCCCTAGGTGCCGGCAGGGCTAGGGTTCAAAATCTACAGCTAGTCACTTTGCCAAAAAAAGGGTCATTTTTCACTGCAAAACCACGTTGCGTTTTGCGCCGTTTCCTGTCGCGGGCACTAGGCCGACCCGCACAAGTGAGGTACCATTTTTCTCGTAGGACTTTGGGGAACGCGGGGTGGGTGGAAATTTGTGGATCCACGCAGATTCCAGAACTTTCCATCACAGAAATGTGGGGAAAATGTGTTTTTTTTGTCAATTTTTTATGTTTGCAAGGGATTCTGGGTAACAGACCATGGTGGGAGGCAGTCAAGTCACCCCATCCTGGATTCCCCTGGGTGTCTAGTTTTCAAAAATGTATAGGTTTGCTAGGTTTCCCTAGGTGCCGGCAGGGCTAGGGTTCAAAATCTACAGCTAGTCACTTTGCCAAAAAAAGGGTCATTTTTCACTGCAAAACCACGTTGCGTTTTGCGCCGTTTCCTGTCGCGGGCACTAGGCCGACCCGCACAAGTGAGGTACCATTTTTCTCGTAGGACTTTGGGGAACGCGGGGTGGGTGGAAATTTGTGGATCCACGCAGATTCCAGAACTTTCCATCACAGAAGTGTGGGGAAAATGTGTTTTTTTTGTCAATTTTTTACTTTTGCAAGGGATTCTGGGTAACAGACCATGGTGGGAGGCAGTCAAGTCACCCCATCCTGCATTCCCCTGGGTGTCTAGTTTTCAAAAATGTATAGGTTTGCTAGGTTTCCCTAGGTGCCGGCAGGGCTAGGGTTCAAAATCTACAGCTAGTCACTTTGCCAAAAAAAGGGTCATTTTTCACTGCAAAACCACGTTGCGTTTTGCGCCGTTTCCTGTTGCGGGCACTAGGCCGACCCGCACAAGTGAGGTACCATTTTTCTCGTAGGACTTTGGGGAACGCGGGGGTGGTGGAAATTTGTGGATCCACGCAGATTCCAGAACTTTCCATCACAGAAATGTGGGGAAAATGTGTTTTTTTTGTCAATTCTTTACGTTTGCAAGGGATTCTGGGTAACAGACCCTGGTGGGAGGCAGTCAAGTCACCCCATCCTGGATTCCCCTGGGTGTCTAGTTTTCAAAAATGTATAGGTTTGCTAGGTTTCCCTAGGTGCCGGCAGGGCTAGGGTTCAAAATCTACAGCTAGTCACTTTGCCAAAAAAAGGGTCATTTTTCACTGCAAAACCACGTTGCGTTTTGCGCCGTTTCCTGTCGCTGGCACTAGGCCGACCCGCACAAGTGAGGTAACATTTTTCTCGTACGACTTTGGGGAACGCGGGGTGGGTGGAAATTTGTGGATCCACGCAGATTCCAGAACTTTCCATCACAGAAATGTGGGGAAAATGTGTTTTTTTTGTCAATTTTTTACGTTTGCAAGGGATTCTGGGTAACAGACCATGGTGGGAGGCAGTCAAGTCACCCCATCCTGGATTCCCCTGGGTGTCTAGTTTTCATAAATGTACAGGTTTGCTAGGTTTCCCTGGGTGCCGGCAGGGCTAGGGTTCAAAATCTACAGCTAGTCACTTTGCCAAAAAAAGGGTCATTTTTCACTGCAAAACCACGTTGCGTTTTGCGCCGTTTCCTGTCGCGGGCACTAGGCCGACCCGCACAAGTGAGGTACCATTTTTCTCGTAGGACTTTGGGGAACGCGGGGTGGGTGGAAATTTGTGGATCCACACAGATTCCAGAACTTTCCATCACAGAAGTGTGGGGAAAATGTGGTTTTTTTGTCAATTTTTTACGTTTGCAAGGGATTCTGGGTAACAGACCATGGTGGGAGGCAGTCAAGTCACCTCATCCTGGATTCCCCTGGGTGTCTAGTTTTCAAAAATGTATAGGTTTGCTAGGTTTCCCTAGGTGCCGGCAGGGCTAGGGTTCAAAGTCTACAGCTAGTCACTTTGCCAAAAAAAGGGTCATTTTTCACTGCAAAACCACGTTGCGTTTTGCGCCGTTTCCTGTCGCGGGCACTAGGCCGACCCGCACAAGTGAGGTACTATTTTTCTCGTAGGACTTTGGGGAACGCGGGGTGGGACGAAATTTGTGGATCCACGCAGATTCCAGAACTTTCCATCACAGAAGTGTGGGGAAAATGTGTTTTTTTTGTCAATTTTTTACATTTGCAAGGGATTCTGGGTAACCGACCATGGTGGGAGGCAGTCAAGTCACCCCATCCTGGATTCCCCTGGGTGTCTAGTTTTCAAAAATGTATAGGTTTGCTAGGTTTCCCTAGGTGCCGGCAGGGCTAGGGTTCAAAATCTACAGCTAGTCACTTTGCCAAAAAAAGGGTCATTTTTCACTGCAAAACCACGTTGCGTTTTGCGCCGTTTCCTGTCGCGGGCACTAGGCCGACCCGCACAAGTGAGGTACCATTTTTCTCGTAGGACTTTGGGGAACGCGGGGGTGGTGGAAATTTGTGGATCCACGCAGATTCCAGAACTTTCCATCACAGAAATGTGGGGAAAATGTGTTTTTTTTTGTCAATTCTTTACGTTTGCAAGGGATTCTGGGTAACAGACCCTGGTGGGAGGCAGTCAAGTCACCCCATCCTGGATTCCCCTGGGTGTCTAGTTTTCAAAAATGTATAGGTTTGCTAGGTTTCCCTAGGTGCCGGCAGGGCTAGGGTTCAAAATCTACAGCTAGTCACTTTGCCAAAAAAAGGGTCATTTTTCACTGCAAAACCACGTTGCGTTTTGCGCCGTTTCCTGTCGCGGGCACTAGGCCGACCCGCACAAGTGAGGTACCATTTTTCTCGTAGGACTTTGGGGAACGCGGGGTGGGTGGAAATTTGTGGATCCACGCAGATTCCAGAACTTTCCATCACAGAAATGTGGGGAAAATGTGTTTTTTTTGTCAATTGTTTACGTTTGCAAGGGATTCTGGGTAACAGACCATGGTGGGAGGCAGTCAAGTCACCTCATCCTGGATTCCCCTGGGTGTCTAGTTTTCAAAAATGTATAGGTTTGCTAGGTTTCCCTAGGTGCCGGCAGGGCTAGGGTTCAAAATCTACAGCTAGTCACTTTGCCAAAAAAGGGTCATTTTTCACTGCAAAACCACGTTGCGTTTTGCGCCGTTTCCTGTCGCGGGCACTAGGCCGACCCGCACAAGTGAGGTACCATTTTTCTCGTAGGACTTTGGGGAACGCGGGGTGGGTGGAAATTTATGGATCCACGCAGATTCCAGAACTTTCCATCACAGAAATGTGGGAAAAATGTGTTTTTTTTGTCAATTTTTTACGTTTGCAAGGGATTCTGGGTAACAGACCATGGTGGGAGGCAGTCAAGTCACCCCATCCTGGATTTCCCTGGGTGTCTAGATTTCAAAAATGTATAGGTTTGCTAGGTTTCCCTAGGTGCCGGCAGGGCTAGGGTTGAAAATCTACAGCTAGTCACTTTGCCAAAAAAAGGGTCATTATTCACTGCAAAACCATGTTGCGTTTTGCGCCGTTTCCTGTCGCGGGCACTAGGCCGACCCGCACAAGTGAGGTACCATTTTTCTTGTAGGACTTTGGGGAACGCGGGGGTGGTGGAAATTTGTGGATCCACGCAGATTCCAGAACTTTCCATCACAGAAATGTGGGGAAAATGTGTTTTTTTTGTCAATTTTTTACGTTTGCAAGGGATTCTGGGTAACAGACCATGGTGGGAGGCAGTCAAGTCACCCCATCCTGGATTCCCCTGGGTGTCTAGTTTTCAAAAATGTATAGGTTTGCTAGGTTTCCCTAGGTGCCGGCAGGGCTAGGGTTCAAAATCTACAGCTAGTCACTTTGCCAAAAAAAGGGTCATTTTTCACTGCAAAACCACGTTGCGTTTTGCGCCGTTTCCTGTCGCGGGCACTAGGCCGACCCGCACAAGTGAGGTACCATTTTTCTCGTAGGACTTTGGGAAACGCGGGGTGGGTGGAAATTTGTGGATCCACGCAGATTCCAGAACTTTCCATCACAGAAATGTGGGGAAAATGTGTTTTTTTTGTCAATTTTTTATGTTTGCAAGGGATTCTGGGTAACAGACCATGGTGGGAGGCAGTCAAGTCACCCCATCCTGGATTCCCCTGGGTGTCTAGTTTTCAAAAATGTATAGGTTTGCTAGGTTTCCCTAGGTGCCGGTAGGGCTAGGGTTCAAAATCTACAGCTAGTCACTTTGCCAAAAAAAGGGTCATTTTTCACTGCAAAACCACGTTGCGTTTTGCGCCGTTTCCTGTCGCGGGCACTAGGCCGACCCGCACAAGTGAGGTACCATTTTTCTCGTAGGACTTTGGGGAACGCGGGGTGGGTGGAAATTTGTGGATCCACGCAGATTCCAGAACTTTCCATCACAGAAGTGTGGGGAAAATGTGTTTTTTTTGTCAATTTTTTACTTTTGCAAGGGATTCTGGGTAACAGACCATGGTGGGAGGCAGTCAAGTCACCCCATCCTGCATTCCCCTGGGTGTCTAGTTTTCAAAAATGTATAGGTTTGCTAGGTTTCCCTAGGTGCCGGCAGGGCTAGGGTTCAAAATCTACAGCTAGTCACTTTGCCAAAAAAAGGGTCATTTTTCACTGCAAAACCACGTTGCGTTTTGCGCCGTTTCCTGTTGCGGGCACTAGGCCGACCCGCACAAGTGAGGTACCATTTTTCTCGTAGGACTTTGGGGAACGCGGGGGTGGTGGAAATTTGTGGATCCACGCAGATTCCAGAACTTTCCATCACAGAAATGTGGGGAAAAGGTGTTTTTTTTGTCAATTCTTTACGTTTGCAAGGGATTCTGGGTAACAGACCCTGGTGGGAGGCAGTCAAGTCACCCCATCCTGGATTCCCCTGGGTGTCTAGTTTTCAAAAATGTATAGGTTTGCTAGGTTTCCCTAGGTGCCGGCAGGGCTAGGGTTCAAAATCTACAGCTAGTCACTTTGCCAAAAAAAGGGTCATTTTTCACTGCAAAACCACGTTGCGTTTTGCGCCGTTTCCTGTCGCTGGCACTAGGCCGACCCGCACAAGTGAGGTAACATTTTTCTCGTAGGACTTTGGGGAACGCGGGGTGGGTGGAAATTTGTGGATCCACGCAGATTCCAGAACTTTCCATCACAGAAATGTGGGGAAAATGTGTTTTTTTTGTCAATTTTTTACGTTTGCAAGGGATTCTGGGTAACAGACCATGGTGGGAGGCAGTCAAGTCACCCCATCCTGGATTCCCCTGGGTGTCTAGTTTTCATAAATGTACAGGTTTGCTAGGTTTCCCTGGGTGCCGGCAGGGCTAGGGTTCAAAATCTACAGCTAGTCACTTTGCCAAAAAAAGGGTCATTTTTCACTGCAAAACCACGTTGCGTTTTGCGCCGTTTCCTGTCGCGGGCACTAGGCCGACCCGCACAAGTGAGGTACCATTTTTCTCGTAGGACTTTGGGGAACGCGGGGTGGGTGGAAATTTGTGGATCCACACAGATTCCAGAACTTTCCATCACAGAAGTGTGGGGAAAATTTGGTTTTTTTGTCAATTTTTTACGTTTGCAAGGGATTCTGGGTAACAGACCATGGTGGGAGGCAGTCAAGTCACCTCATCCTGGATTCCCCTGGGTGTCTAGTTTTCAAAAATGTATAGGTTTGCTAGGTTTCCCTAGGTGCCGGCAGGGCTAGGGTTCAAAGTCTACAGCTAGTCACTTTGCCAAAAAAAGGGTCATTTTTCACTGCAAAACCACGTTGCGTTTTGCGCCGTTTCCTGTCGCGGGCACTAGGCCGACCCGCACAAGTGAGGTACTATTTTTCTCGTAGGACTTTGGGGAACGCGGGGTGGGACGAAATTTGTGGATCCACGCAGATTCCAGAACTTTCCATCACAGAAGTGTGGGGAAAATGTGTTTTTTTTGTCAATTTTTTACATTTGCAAGGGATTCTGGGTAACAGACCATGGTGGGAGGCAGTCAAGTCACCCCATCCTGGATTCCCCTGGGTGTCTAGTTTTCAAAAATGTATAGGTTTGCTAGGTTTCCCTAGGTGCCGGCAGGGCTAGGGTTCAAAATCTACAGCTAGTCACTTTGCCAAAAAAAGGGTCATTTTTCACTGCAAAACCACGTTGCGTTTTGCGCCGTTTCCTGTCGCGGGCACTAGGCCGACCCGCACAAGTGAGGTACCATTTTTCTCGTAGGACTTTGGGGAACGCGGGGGTGGTGGAAATTTGTGGATCCACGCAGATTCCAGAACTTTCCATCACAGAAATGTGGGGAAAATGTGTTTTTTTTTGTCAATTCTTTACGTTTGCAAGGGATTCTGGGTAACAGACCCTGGTGGGAGGCAGTCAAGTCACCCCATCCTGGATTCCCCTGGGTGTCTAGTTTTCAAAAATGTATAGGTTTGCTAGGTTTCCCTAGGTGCCGGCAGGGCTAGGGTTCAAAATCTACAGCTAGTCACTTTGCCAAAAAAAGGGTCATTTTTCACTGCAAAACCACGTTGCGTTTTGCGCCGTTTCCTGTCGCGGGCACTAGGCCGACCTGCACAAGTGAGGTACCATTTTTCTCGTAGGACTTTGGGGAACGCGGGGTGGGTGGAAATTTGTGGATCCACGCAGATTCCAGAACTTTCCATCACAGAAATGTGGGGAAAATGTGTTTTTTTTGTCAATTGTTTACGTTTGCAAGGGATTCTGGGTAACAGACCATGGTGGGAGGCAGTCAAGTCACCTCATCCTGGATTCCCCTGGGTGTCTAGTTTTCAAAAATGTATAGGTTTGCTAGGTTTCCCTAGGTGCCGGCAGGGCTAGGGTTCAAAATCTACAGCTAGTCACTTTGCCAAAAAAGGGTCATTTTTCACTGCAAAACCACGTTGCGTTTTGCGCCGTTTCCTGTCGCGGGCACTAGGCCGACCCGCACAAGTGAGGTACCATTTTTCTCGTAGGACTTTGGGGAACGCGGGGTGGGTGGAAATTTGTGGATCCACGCAGATTCCAGAACTTTCCATCACAGAAATGTGGGGAAAATGTGTTTTGTTTGTCAATTTTTTATGTTTGCAAGGGATTCTGGGTAACAGACCATGGTGGGAGGCAGTCAAGTCACCCCATCCTGGATTCCCCTGGGTGTCTAGTTTTCAAAAATGTATAGGTTTGCTAGGTTTCCCTAGGTGCCGGCAGGGCTAGGGTTCAAAATCTACAGCTAGTCACTTTGCCAAAAAAAGGGTCATTTTTCACTGCAAAACCACGTTGCGTTTTGCGCCGTTTCCTGTCGCGGGCACTAGGCCGACCCGCACAAGTGAGGTACCATTTTTCTCGTAGGACTTTGGGGAACGCGGGGTGGGTGGAAATTTGTGGATCCACGCAGATTCCAGAACTTTCCATCACAGAAGTGTGGGGAAAATGTGTTTTTTTTTGTCAATTTTTTACTTTTGCAAGGGATTCTGGGTAACAGACCATGGTGGGAGGCAGTCAAGTCACCCCATCCTGCATTCCCCTGGGTGTCTAGTTTTAAAAAATGTATAGGTTTGCTAGGTTTCCCTAGGTGCCGGCAGGGCTAGGGTTAAAAATCTACAGCTAGTCACTTTGCCAAAAAAAGGGTCATTTTTCACTGCAAAACCACGTTGCGTTTTGCGCCGTTTCCTGTTGCGGGCACTAGGCCGACCCGCACAAGTGAGGTACCATTTTTCTCGTAGGACTTTGGGGAACGCGGGGGTGGTGGAAATTTGTGGATCCACGCAGATTCCAGAACTTTCCATCACAGAAATGTGGGGAAAATGTGTTTTTTTTGTCAATTCTTTACGTTTGCAAGGGATTCTGGGTAACAGACCCTGGTGGGAGGCAGTCAAGTCACCCCATCCTGGATTCCCCTGGGTGTCTAGTTTTCAAAAATGTATAGGTTTGCTAGGTTTCCCTAGGTGCCGGCAGGGCTAGGGTTCAAAATCTACAGCTAGTCACTTTGCCAAAAAAAGGGTCATTTTTCACTGCAAAACCACGTTGCGTTTTGCGCCGTTTCCTGTCGCTGGCACTAGGCCGACCCGCACAAGTGAGGTAACATTTTTCTCGTAGGACTTTGGGGAACGCGGGGTGGGTGGAAATTTGTGGATCCACGCAGATTCCAGAACTTTCCATCACAGAAATGTGGGGAAAATGTGTTTTTTTTGTCAATTTTTTACGTTTGCAAGGGATTCTGGGTAACAGACCATGGTGGGAGGCAGTCAAGTCACCCCATCCTGGATTCCCCTGGGTGTCTAGTTTTCATAAATGTACAGGTTTGCTAGGTTTCCCTGGGTGCCGGCAGGGCTAGGGTTCAAAATCTACAGCTAGTCACTTTGCCAAAAAAAGGGTCATTTTTCACTGCAAAACCACGTTGCGTTTTGCGCCGTTTCCTGTCGCGGGCACTAGGCCGACCCGCACAAGTGAGGTACCATTTTTCTCGTAGGACTTTGGGGAACGCGGGGTGGGTGGAAATTTGTGGATCCACACAGATTCCAGAACTTTCCATCACAGAAGTGTGGGGAAAATGTGGTTTTTTTGTCAATTTTTTACGTTTGCAAGGGATTCTGGGTAACAGACCATGGTGGGAGGCAGTCAAGTCACCTCATCCTGGATTCCCCTGGGTGTCTAGTTTTCAAAAATGTATAGGTTTGCTAGGTTTCCCTAGGTGCCGGCAGGGCTAGGGTTCAAAGTCTACAGCTAGTCACTTTGCCAAAAAAAGGGTCATTTTTCACTGCAAAACCACGTTGCGTTTTGCGCCGTTTCCTGTCGCGGGCACTAGGCCGACCCGCACAAGTGAGGTACTATTTTTCTCGTAGGACTTTGGGGAACGCGGGGTGGGTAGAAATTTGTGGATCCACGCAGATTCCAGAACTTTCCATCACAGAAATGTGGGGAAAATGTGTTTTTTTTGGCAATTCTTTACGTTTGCAAGGGATTCTGGGTAACAGACCATGGTGGGAGGCAGTCAAGTCACCCCATCCTGGATTCCCCTGGGTGTCTAGTTTTCAAAAATGTATAGGTTTGCTAGGTTTCCCTAGGTGCCGGCAGGGCTAGGGTTCAAAATCTACAGCTAGTCACTTTGCCAAAAAAAGGGTCATTTTTCACTGCAAAACCACGTTGCGTTTTGCGCCGTTTCCTGTCGCGGGCACTAGGCCGACCCGCACAAGTGAGGTACCATTTTTCTCGTAGGACTTTGGGGAACGCGGGGTGGGTGGAAATTTGTGGATCCACGCAGATTCCAGAACTTTCCATCACAGAAATGTGGGGAAAATGTGTTTTTTTTGTCAATTTTTTATGTTTGCAAGGGATTCTGGGTAACAGACCATGGTGGGAGGCAGTCAAGTCACCCCATCCTGGATTCCCCTGGGTGTCTAGTTTTCAAAAATGTATAGGTTTGCTAGGTTTCCCTAGGTGCCGGCAGGGCTAGGGTTCAAAATCTACAGCTAGTCACTTTGCCAAAAAAAGGGTCATTTTTCACTGCAAAACCACGTTGCGTTTTGCGCCGTTTCCTGTCGCGGGCACTAGGCCGACCCGCACAAGTGAGGTACCATTTTTCTCGTAGGACTTTGGGGAACGCGGGGTGGGTGGAAATTTGTGGATCCACGCAGATTCCAGAACTTTCCATCACAGAAGTGTGGGGAAAATGTGTTTTTTTTGTCAATTTTTTACTTTTGCAAGGGATTCTGGGTAACAGACCATGGTGGGAGGCAGTCAAGTCACCCCATCCTGCATTCCCCTGGGTGTCTAGTTTTCAAAAATGTATAGGTTTGCTAGGTTTCCCTAGGTGCCGGCAGGGCTAGGGTTCAAAATCTACAGCTAGTCACTTTGCCAAAAAAAGGGTCATTTTTCACTGCAAAACCACGTTGCGTTTTGCGCCGTTTCCTGTTGCGGGCACTAGGCCGACCCGCACAAGTGAGGTACCATTTTTCTCGTAGGACTTTGGGGAACGCGGGGGTGGTGGAAATTTGTGGATCCACGCAGATTCCAGAACTTTCCATCACAGAAATGTGGGGAAAATGTGTTTTTTTTGTCAATTCTTTACGTTTGCAAGGGATTCTGGGTAACAGACCCTGGTGGGAGGCAGTCAAGTCACCCCATCCTGGATTCCCCTGGGTGTCTAGTTTTCAAAAATGTATAGGTTTGCTAGGTTTCCCTAGGTGCCGGCAGGGCTAGGGTTCAAAATCTACAGCTAGTCACTTTGCCAAAAAAAGGGTCATTTTTCACTGCAAAACCACGTTGCGTTTTGCGCCGTTTCCTGTCGCTGGCACTAGGCCGACCCGCACAAGTGAGGTAACATTTTTCTCGTAGGACTTTGGGGAACGCGGGGTGGGTGGAAATTTGTGGATCCACGCAGATTCCAGAACTTTCCATCACAGAAATGTGGGGAAAATGTGTTTTTTTTGTCAATTTTTTACGTTTGCAAGGGATTCTGGGTAACAGACCATGGTGGGAGGCAGTCAAGTCACCCCATCCTGGATTCCCCTGGGTGTCTAGTTTTCATAAATGTACAGGTTTGCTAGGTTTCCCTGGGTGCCGGCAGGGCTAGGGTTCAAAATCTACAGCTAGTCACTTTGCCAAAAAAAGGGTCATTTTTCACTGCAAAACCACGTTGCGTTTTGCGCCGTTTCCTGTCGCGGGCACTAGGCCGACCCGCACAAGTGAGGTACCATTTTTCTCGTAGGACTTTGGGGAACGCGGGGTGGGTGGAAATTTGTGGATCCACACAGATTCCAGAACTTTCCATCACAGAAGTGTGGGGAAAATGTGGTTTTTTTGTCAATTTTTTACGTTTGCAAGGGATTCTGGGTAAAAGACCATGGTGGGAGGCAGTCAAGTCACCTCATCCTGGATTCCCCTGGGTGTCTAGTTTTCAAAAATGTATAGGTTTGCTAGGTTTCCCTAGGTGCCGGCAGGGCTAGGGTTCAAAGTCTACAGCTAGTCACTTTGCCAAAAAAAGGGTCATTTTTCACTGCAAAACCACGTTGCGTTTTGCGCCGTTTCCTGTCGCGGGCACTAGGCCGACCCGCACAAGTGAGGTACTATTTTTCTCGTAGGACTTTGGGGAACGCGGGGTGGGACGAAATTTGTGGATCCACGCAGATTCCAGAACTTTCCATCACAGAAGTGTGGGGAAAATGTGTTTTTTTTGTCAATTTTTTACATTTGCAAGGGATTCTGGGTAACCGACCATGGTGGGAGGCAGTCAAGTCACCCCATCCTGGATTCCCCTGGGTGTCTAGTTTTCAAAAATGTATAGGTTTGCTAGGTTTCCCTAGGTGCCGGCAGGGCTAGGGTTCAAAATCTACAGCTAGTCACTTTGCCAAAAAAAGGGTCATTTTTCACTGCAAAACCACGTTGCGTTTTGCGCCGTTTCCTGTCGCGGGCACTAGGCCGACCCGCACAAGTGAGGTACCATTTTTCTCGTAGGACTTTGGGGAACGCGGGGGTGGTGGAAATTTGTGGATCCACGCAGATTCCAGAACTTTCCATCACAGAAATGTGGGGAAAATGTGTTTTTTTTTGTCAATTCTTTACGTTTGCAAGGGATTCTGGGTAACAGACCCTGGTGGGAGGCAGTCAAGTCACCCCATCCTGGATTCCCCTGGGTGTCTAGTTTTCAAAAATGTATAGGTTTGCTAGGTTTCCCTAGGTGCCGGCAGGGCTAGGGTTCAAAATCTACAGCTAGTCACTTTGCCAAAAAAAGGGTCATTTTTCACTGCAAAACCACGTTGCGTTTTGCGCCGTTTCCTGTCGCGGGCACTAGGCCGACCCGCACAAGTGAGGTACCATTTTTCTCGTAGGACTTTGGGGAACGCGGGGTGGGTGGAAATTTGTGGATCCACGCAGATTCCAGAACTTTCCATCACAGAAATGTGGGGAAAATGTGTTTTTTTTGTCAATTGTTTACGTTTGCAAGGGATTCTGGGTAACAGACCATGGTGGGAGGCAGTCAAGTCACCTCATCCGGGATTCCCCTGGGTGTCTAGTTTTCAAAAATGTATAGGTTTGCTAGGTTTCCCTAGGTGCCGGCAGGGCTAGGGTTCAAAATCTACAGCTAGTCACTTTGCCAAAAAAGGGTCATTTTTCACTGCAAAACCACGTTGCGTTTTGCGCCGTTTCCTGTCGCGGGCACTAGGCCGACCCGCACAAGTGAGGTACCATTTTTCTCGTAGGACTTTGGGGAACGCGGGGTGGGTGGAAATTTATGGATCCACGCAGATTCCAGAACTTTCCATCACAGAAATGTGGGAAAAATGTGTTTTTTTTGTCAATTTTTTACGTTTGCAAGGGATTCTGGGTAACAGACCATGGTGGGAGGCAGTCAAGTCACCCCATCCTGGATTTCCCTGGGTGTCTAGATTTCAAAAATGTATAGGTTTGCTAGGTTTCCCTAGGTGCCGGCAGGGCTAGGGTTGAAAATCTACAGCTAGTCACTTTGCCAAAAAAAGGGTCATTATTCACTGCAAAACCATGTTGCGTTTTGCGCCGTTTCCTGTCGCGGGCACTAGGCCGACCCGCACAAGTGAGGTACCATTTTTCTTGTAGGACTTTGGGGAACGCGGGGGTGGTGGAAATTTGTGGATCCACGCAGATTCCAGAACTTTCCATCACAGAAATGTGGGGAAAATGTGTTTTTTTTGTCAATTTTTTACGTTTGCAAGGGATTCTGGGTAACAGACCATGGTGGGAGGCAGTCAAGTCACCCCATCCTGGATTCCCCTGGGTGTCTAGTTTTCAAAAATGTATAGGTTTGCTAGGTTTCCCTAGGTGCCGGCAGGGCTAGGGTTCAAAATCTACAGCTAGTCACTGTGCCAAAAAAAGGGTCATTTTTCACTGCAAAACCACGTTGCGTTTTGCGCCGTTTCCTGTCGCGGGCACTAGGCCGACCCGCACAAGTGAGGTACCATTTTTCTCGTAGGACTTTGGGGAACGCGGGGTGGGTGGAAATTTGTGGATCCACGCAGATTCCAGAACTTTCCATCACAGAAGTGTGGGGAAAATGTGTTTTTTTGTCAATTCTTTACTTTTGCAAGGGATTCTGGGTAACAGACCATGGTGGGAGGCAGTCAAGTCACCCCATCCTGGATTCCCCTGGGTGTCTAGTTTTCAAAAATGTATAGGTTTGCTAGGTTTCCCTAGGTGCCGGCAGGGCTAGGGTTCAAAATCTACAGCTAGTCACTTTGCCAAAAAAAGGGTCATTTTTCACTGCAAAACCACGTTGCGTTTTGCGCCGTTTCCTGTCGCGGGCACTAGGCCGACCAGCACAAGTGAGGTACCATTTTTCTCGTAGGACTTTGGGGAACGCGGGGGTGGTGGAAATTTGTGGATCCACGCAGATTCCAGAACTTTCCATCACAGAAATGTGGGGAAAATGTGTTTTTTTTGTCAATTCTTTACGTTTGCAAGGGATTCTGGGTAACAGACCCTGTGGGAGGGAGTCAAGTCACCCCATCCTGGATTCCCCTGGGTGTCTAGTTTTCACAAATGTATAGGTTTGCTAGGTTTCCCTAGGTGCCGGCAGGGCTAGGGTTCAAAATCTACAGCTAGTCACTTTGCCAAAAAAACGGTCATTTTTCACTGCAAAACCACGTTGCGTTTTGCGCCGTTTCCTGTCGCGGGCACTAGGCCGACCCGCACAAGTGAGGTACCATTTTTCTCGTAGGACTTTGGGGAACGCGGGGTGGGTGGAAATTTGTGGATCCACGCAGATTCTAGAACTTTCCATCACAGAAATGTGGGGAAAATGTGTTTTTTTTGTCAATTTTTTACGTTTGCAAGGGATTCTGGGTAACAGACCATGGTGGGAGGCAGTCAAGTCACCTCATCCTGGATTCCCCTGGGTGTCTAGTTTTCAAAAATGTATAGGTTTGCTAGGTTTCCCTAGGTGCCGGCAGGGCTAGGGTTCAAAATCTACAGCTAGTCACTTTGCCAAAAAAGGGTCATTTTTCACTGCAAAACCACGTTGCGTTTTGCGCCGTTTCCTGTCGCGGGCACTAGGCCGACCCGCACAAGTGAGGTACCATTTTTCTCGTAGGACTTTGGGGAACGCGGGGTGGGTGGAAATTTGTGGATCCACGCAGATTCTAGAACTTTCCATCACAGAAATGTGGGGAAAATGTGTTTTTTTTGTCAATTTTTTACGTTTGCAAGGGATTCTGGGTAACAGACCATGGTGGGAGGCAGTCAAGTCACCTCATCCTGGATTCCCCTGGGTGTCTAGTTTTCAAAAATGTATAGGTTTGCTAGGTTTCCCTAGGTGCCGGCAGGGCTAGGGTTCAAAATCTACAGCTAGTCACTTTGCCAAAAAAGGGTCATTTTTCACTGCAAAACCACGTTGCGTTTTGCGCCGTTTCCTGTCGCGGGCACTAGGCCGACCCGCACAAGTGAGGTACCATTTTTCTCGTAGGACTTTGGGGAACGCGGGGTGGGTGGAAATTTGTGGATCCACGCAGATTCCAGAACTTTCCATCACAGAAATGTGGGGAATATGTGGTTTTTTTGTCAATTTTTTACGTTTGCAAGGGATTCTGGGTAACAGACCATGGTGGGAGGCAGTCAAGTCACCCCATCCTGGATTTCCCTGGGTGTCTAGTTTTAAAAAATGTATAGGTTTGCTAGGTTTCCCTTGGTGCCGGCAGGGCTAGGGTTCAAAATCTACAGCTAGTCACTTTGCCAAAAAAAGGGTCATTATTCACTGCAAAACCACGTTGCGTTTTGCGCCGTTTTCTGTCGCGGGCACTAGGCCGACCCGCACAAGTGAGGTACCATTTTTCTCGTAGGACTTTGGGGAACGCGGGGGTGGTAGAAATTTGTGGATCCACGCAGATTCCAGAACTTTCCATCACAGAAATGTGGGGAAAATGTGTTTTTTTTGTCAATTTTTTATGTTTGCAAGGGATTCTGGGTAACAGACCATGGTGGGAGGCAGTCAAGTCACCCCATCCTGGATTCCCCTGGGTGTCTAGTTTTCAAAAATGTATAGGTTTGCTAGGTTTCCCTAGGTGCCGGCAGGGCTAGGGTTCAAAATCTACAGCTAGTCACTTTGCCAAAAAAAGGGTCATTTTCCACTGCAAAACCACGTTGCGTTTTGCGCCGTTTCCTGTCGCGGGCACTAGGCCGACCCGCACAAGTGAGGTACCATTTTTCTCGTAGGACTTTGGGGAACGCGGGTTGGGTGGAAATTTGTGGATCCACGCAGATTCCAGAACTTTCCATCACAGAAGTGTGGGGAAAATGTGTTTTTTTTTGTCAATTTTTTACTTTTGCAAGGGATTCTGGGTAACAGACCATGGTGGGAGGCAGTCAAGTCACCCCATCCTGCATTCCCCTGGGTGTCTAGTTTTAAAAAATGTATAGGTTTGCTAGGTTTCCCTAGGTGCCGGCAGGGCTAGGGTTAAAAATCTACAGCTAGTCACTTTGCCAAAAAAAGGGTCATTTTTCACTGCAAAACCACGTTGCGTTTTGCGCCGTTTCCTGTTGCGGGCACTAGGCCGACCCGCACAAGTGAGGTACCATTTTTCTCGTAGGACTTTGGGGAACGCGGGGGTGGTGGAAATTTGTGGATCCACGCAGATTCCAGAACTTTCCATCACAGAAATGTGGGGAAAATGTGTTTTTTTTGTCAATTCTTTACGTTTGCAAGGGATTCTGGGTAACAGACCCTGGTGGGAGGCAGTCAAGTCACCCCATCCTGGATTCCCCTGGGTGTCTAGTTTTCAAAAATGTATAGGTTTGCTAGGTTTCCCTAGGTGCCGGCAGGGCTAGGGTTCAAAATCTACAGCTAGTCACTTTGCCAAAAAAAGGGTCATTTTTCACTGCAAAACCACGTTGCGTTTTGCGCCGTTTCCTGTCGCTGGCACTAGGCCGACCCGCACAAGTGAGGTAACATTTTTCTCGTAGGACTTTGGGGAACGCGGGGTGGGTGGAAATTTGTGGATCCACGCAGATTCCAGAACTTTCCATCACAGAAATGTGGGGAAAATGTGTTTTTTTTGTCAATTTTTTACGTTTGCAAGGGATTCTGGGTAACAGACCATGGTGGGAGGCAGTCAAGTCACCCCATCCTGGATTCCCCTGGGTGTCTAGTTTTCATAAATGTACAGGTTTGCTAGGTTTCCCTGGGTGCCGGCAGGGCTAGGGTTCAAAATCTACAGCTAGTCACTTTGCCAAAAAAAGGGTCATTTTTCACTGCAAAACCACGTTGCGTTTTGCGCCGTTTCCTGTCGCGGGCACTAGGCCGACCCGCACAAGTGAGGTACCATTTTTCTCGTAGGACTTTGGGGAACGCGGGGTGGGTGGAAATTTGTGGATCCACACAGATTCCAGAACTTTCCATCACAGAAGTGTGGGGAAAATGTGGTTTTTTTGTCAATTTTTTACGTTTGCAAGGGATTCTGGGTAACAGACCATGGTGGGAGGCAGTCAAGTCACCTCATCCTGGATTCCCCTGGGTGTCTAGTTTTCAAAAATGTATAGGTTTGCTAGGTTTCCCTAGGTGCCGGCAGGGCTAGGGTTCAAAGTCTACAGCTAGTCACTTTGCCAAAAAAAGGGTCATTTTTCACTGCAAAACCACGTTGCGTTTTGCGCCGTTTCCTGTCGCGGGCACTAGGCCGACCCGCACAAGTGAGGTACTATTTTTCTCGTAGGACTTTGGGGAACGCGGGGTGGGTAGAAATTTGTGGATCCACGCAGATTCCAGAACTTTCCATCACAGAAATGTGGGGAAAATGTGTTTTTTTTGGCAATTCTTTACGTTTGCAAGGGATTCTGGGTAACAGACCATGGTGGGAGGCAGTCAAGTCACCCCATCCTGGATTCCCCTGGGTGTCTAGTTTTCAAAAATGTATAGGTTTGCTAGGTTTCCCTAGGTGCCGGCAGGGCTAGGGTTCAAAATCTACAGCTAGTCACTTTGCCAAAAAAAGGGTCATTTTTCACTGCAAAACCACGTTGCGTTTTGCGCCGTTTCCTGTCGCGGGCACTAGGCCGACCCGCACAAGTGAGGTACCATTTTTCTCGTAGGACTTTGGGGAACGCGGGGTGGGTGGAAATTTGTGGATCCACGCAGATTCCAGAACTTTCCATCACAGAAATGTGGGGAAAATGTGTTTTTTTTGTCAATTTTTTATGTTTGCAAGGGATTCTGGGTAACAGACCATGGTGGGAGGCAGTCAAGTCACCCCATCCTGGATTCCCCTGGGTGTCTAGTTTTCAAAAATGTATAGGTTTGCTAGGTTTCCCTAGGTGCCGGCAGGGCTAGGGTTCAAAATCTACAGCTAGTCACTTTGCCAAAAAAAGGGTCATTTTTCACTGCAAAACCACGTTGCGTTTTGCGCCGTTTCCTGTCGCGGGCACTAGGCCGACCCGCACAAGTGAGGTACCATTTTTCTCGTAGGACTTTGGGGAACGCGGGGTGGGTGGAAATTTGTGGATCCACGCAGATTCCAGAACTTTCCATCACAGAAGTGTGGGGAAAATGTGTTTTTTTTGTCAATTTTTTACTTTTGCAAGGGATTCTTGGTAACAGACCATGGTGGGAGGCAGTCAAGTCACCCCATCCTGCATTCCCCTGGGTGTCTAGTTTTCAAAAATGTATAGGTTTGCTAGGTTTCCCTAGGTGCCGGCAGGGCTAGGGTTCAAAATCTACAGCTAGTCACTTTGCCAAAAAAAGGGTCATTTTTCACTGCAAAACCACGTTGCGTTTTGCGCCGTTTCCTGTTGCGGGCACTAGGCCGACCCGCACAAGTGAGGTACCATTTTTCTCGTAGGACTTTGGGGAACGCGGGGGTGGTGGAAATTTGTGGATCCACGCAGATTCCAGAACTTTCCATCACAGAAATGTGGGGAAAATGTGTTTTTTTTGTCAATTCTTTACGTTTGCAAGGGATTCTGGGTAACAGACCCTGGTGGGAGGCAGTCAAGTCACCCCATCCTGGATTCCCCTGGGTGTCTAGTTTTCAAAAATGTATAGGTTTGCTAGGTTTCCCTAGGTGCCGGCAGGGCTAGGGTTCAAAATCTACAGCTAGTCACTTTGCCAAAAAAAGGGTCATTTTTCACTGCAAAACCACGTTGCGTTTTGCGCCGTTTCCTGTCGCTGGCACTAGGCCGACCCGCACAAGTGAGGTAACATTTTTCTCGTAGGACTTTGGGGAACGCGGGGTGGGTGGAAATTTGTGGATCCACGCAGATTCCAGAACTTTCCATCACAGAAATGTGGGGAAAATGTGTTTTTTTTGTCAATTTTTTACGTTTGCAAGGGATTCTGGGTAACAGACCATGGTGGGAGGCAGTCAAGTCACCCCATCCTGGATTCCCCTGGGTGTCTAGTTTTCATAAATGTACAGGTTTGCTAGGTTTCCCTGGGTGCCGGCAGGGCTAGGGTTCAAAATCTACAGCTAGTCACTTTGCCAAAAAAAGGGTCATTTTTCACTGCAAAACCACGTTGCGTTTTGCGCCGTTTCCTGTCGCGGGCACTAGGCCGACCCGCACAAGTGAGGTACCATTTTTCTCGTAGGA
Source organism: Triturus cristatus (assembly GCF_964204655.1). Taxonomy (NCBI): domain Eukaryota; kingdom Metazoa; phylum Chordata; class Amphibia; order Caudata; family Salamandridae; genus Triturus; species Triturus cristatus. Next base: position 1,063,812,150 of record NC_140589.1, on the reverse strand, counting down.
CTTTGGGGAACGCGGGGTGGGTGGAAATTTGTGGATCCACACAGATTCCAGAACTTTCCATCACAGAAGTGTGGGGAAAATGTGGTTTTTTTGTCAATTTTTTACGTTTGCAAGGGATTCTGGGTAAAAGACCATGGTGGGAGGCAGTCAAGTCACCTCATCCTGGATTCCCCTGGGTGTCTAGTTTTCAAAAATGTATAGGTTTGCTAGGTTTCCCTAGGTGCCGGCAGGGCTAGGGTTCAAAGTCTACAGCTAGTCACTTTGCCAAAAAAAGGGTCATTTTTCACTGCAAAACCACGTTGCGTTTTGCGCCGTTTCCTGTCGCGGGCACTAGGCCGACCCGCACAAGTGAGGTACTATTTTTCTCGTAGGACTTTGGGGAACGCGGGGTGGGACGAAATTTGTGGATCCACGCAGATTCCAGAACTTTCCATCACAGAAGTGTGGGGAAAATGTGTTTTTTTTGTCAATTTTTTACATTTGCAAGGGATTCTGGGTAACCGACCATGGTGGGAGGCAGTCAAGTCACCCCATCCTGGATTCCCCTGGGTGTCTAGTTTTCAAAAATGTATAGGTTTGCTAGGTTTCCCTAGGTGCCGGCAGGGCTAGGGTTCAAAATCTACAGCTAGTCACTTTGCCAAAAAAAGGGTCATTTTTCACTGCAAAACCACGTTGCGTTTTGCGCCGTTTCCTGTCGCGGGCACTAGGCCGACCCGCACAAGTGAGGTACCATTTTTCTCGTAGGACTTTGGGGAACGCGGGGGTGGTGGAAATTTGTGGATCCACGCAGATTCCAGAACTTTCCATCACAGAAATGTGGGGAAAATGTGTTTTTTTTTGTCAATTCTTTACGTTTGCAAGGGATTCTGGGTAACAGACCCTGGTGGGAGGCAGTCAAGTCACCCCATCCTGGATTCCCCTGGGTGTCTAGTTTTCAAAAATGTATAGGTTTGCTAGGTTTCCCTAGGTGCCGGCAGGGCTAGGGTTCAAAATCTACAGCTAGTCACTTTGCCAAAAAAAGGGTCATTTTTCACTGCAAAACCACGTTGCGTTTTGCGCCGTTTCCTGTCGCGGGCACTAGGCCGACCCGCACAAGTGAGGTACCATTTTTCTCGTAGGACTTTGGGGAACGCGGGGTGGGTGGAAATTTGTGGATCCACGCAGATTCCAGAACTTTCCATCACAGAAATGTGGGGAAAATGTGTTTTTTTTGTCAATTGTTTACGTTTGCAAGGGATTCTGGGTAACAGACCATGGTGGGAGGCAGTCAAGTCACCTCATCCGGGATTCCCCTGGGTGTCTAGTTTTCAAAAATGTATAGGTTTGCTAGGTTTCCCTAGGTGCCGGCAGGGCTAGGGTTCAAAATCTACAGCTAGTCACTTTGCCAAAAAAGGGTCATTTTTCACTGCAAAACCACGTTGCGTTTTGCGCCGTTTCCTGTCGCGGGCACTAGGCCGACCCGCACAAGTGAGGTACCATTTTTCTCGTAGGACTTTGGGGAACGCGGGGTGGGTGGAAATTTATGGATCCACGCAGATTCCAGAACTTTCCATCACAGAAATGTGGGAAAAATGTGTTTTTTTTGTCAATTTTTTACGTTTGCAAGGGATTCTGGGTAACAGACCATGGTGGGAGGCAGTCAAGTCACCCCATCCTGGATTTCCCTGGGTGTCTAGATTTCAAAAATGTATAGGTTTGCTAGGTTTCCCTAGGTGCCGGCAGGGCTAGGGTTGAAAATCTACAGCTAGTCACTTTGCCAAAAAAAGGGTCATTATTCACTGCAAAACCATGTTGCGTTTTGCGCCGTTTCCTGTCGCGGGCACTAGGCCGACCCGCACAAGTGAGGTACCATTTTTCTTGTAGGACTTTGGGGAACGCGGGGGTGGTGGAAATTTGTGGATCCACGCAGATTCCAGAACTTTCCATCACAGAAATGTGGGGAAAATGTGTTTTTTTTGTCAATTTTTTACGTTTGCAAGGGATTCTGGGTAACAGACCATGGTGGGAGGCAGTCAAGTCACCCCATCCTGGATTCCCCTGGGTGTCTAGTTTTCAAAAATGTATAGGTTTGCTAGGTTTCCCTAGGTGCCGGCAGGGCTAGGGTTCAAAATCTACAGCTAGTCACTGTGCCAAAAAAAGGGTCATTTTTCACTGCAAAACCACGTTGCGTTTTGCGCCGTTTCCTGTCGCGGGCACTAGGCCGACCCGCACAAGTGAGGTACCATTTTTCTCGTAGGACTTTGGGGAACGCGGGGTGGGTGGAAATTTGTGGATCCACGCAGATTCCAGAACTTTCCATCACAGAAGTGTGGGGAAAATGTGTTTTTTTGTCAATTCTTTACTTTTGCAAGGGATTCTGGGTAACAGACCATGGTGGGAGGCAGTCAAGTCACCCCATCCTGGATTCCCCTGGGTGTCTAGTTTTCAAAAATGTATAGGTTTGCTAGGTTTCCCTAGGTGCCGGCAGGGCTAGGGTTCAAAATCTACAGCTAGTCACTTTGCCAAAAAAAGGGTCATTTTTCACTGCAAAACCACGTTGCGTTTTGCGCCGTTTCCTGTCGCGGGCACTAGGCCGACCAGCACAAGTGAGGTACCATTTTTCTCGTAGGACTTTGGGGAACGCGGGGGTGGTGGAAATTTGTGGATCCACGCAGATTCCAGAACTTTCCATCACAGAAATGTGGGGAAAATGTGTTTTTTTTGTCAATTCTTTACGTTTGCAAGGGATTCTGGGTAACAGACCCTGTGGGAGGGAGTCAAGTCACCCCATCCTGGATTCCCCTGGGTGTCTAGTTTTCACAAATGTATAGGTTTGCTAGGTTTCCCTAGGTGCCGGCAGGGCTAGGGTTCAAAATCTACAGCTAGTCACTTTGCCAAAAAAACGGTCATTTTTCACTGCAAAACCACGTTGCGTTTTGCGCCGTTTCCTGTCGCGGGCACTAGGCCGACCCGCACAAGTGAGGTACCATTTTTCTCGTAGGACTTTGGGGAACGCGGGGTGGGTGGAAATTTGTGGATCCACGCAGATTCTAGAACTTTCCATCACAGAAATGTGGGGAAAATGTGTTTTTTTTGTCAATTTTTTACGTTTGCAAGGGATTCTGGGTAACAGACCATGGTGGGAGGCAGTCAAGTCACCTCATCCTGGATTCCCCTGGGTGTCTAGTTTTCAAAAATGTATAGGTTTGCTAGGTTTCCCTAGGTGCCGGCAGGGCTAGGGTTCAAAATCTACAGCTAGTCACTTTGCCAAAAAAGGGTCATTTTTCACTGCAAAACCACGTTGCGTTTTGCGCCGTTTCCTGTCGCGGGCACTAGGCCGACCCGCACAAGTGAGGTACCATTTTTCTCGTAGGACTTTGGGGAACGCGGGGTGGGTGGAAATTTGTGGATCCACGCAGATTCTAGAACTTTCCATCACAGAAATGTGGGGAAAATGTGTTTTTTTTGTCAATTTTTTACGTTTGCAAGGGATTCTGGGTAACAGACCATGGTGGGAGGCAGTCAAGTCACCTCATCCTGGATTCCCCTGGGTGTCTAGTTTTCAAAAATGTATAGGTTTGCTAGGTTTCCCTAGGTGCCGGCAGGGCTAGGGTTCAAAATCTACAGCTAGTCACTTTGCCAAAAAAGGGTCATTTTTCACTGCAAAACCACGTTGCGTTTTGCGCCGTTTCCTGTCGCGGGCACTAGGCCGACCCGCACAAGTGAGGTACCATTTTTCTCGTAGGACTTTGGGGAACGCGGGGTGGGTGGAAATTTGTGGATCCACGCAGATTCCAGAACTTTCCATCACAGAAATGTGGGGAATATGTGGTTTTTTTGTCAATTTTTTACGTTTGCAAGGGATTCTGGGTAACAGACCATGGTGGGAGGCAGTCAAGTCACCCCATCCTGGATTTCCCTGGGTGTCTAGTTTTAAAAAATGTATAGGTTTGCTAGGTTTCCCTTGGTGCCGGCAGGGCTAGGGTTCAAAATCTACAGCTAGTCACTTTGCCAAAAAAAGGGTCATTATTCACTGCAAAACCACGTTGCGTTTTGCGCCGTTTTCTGTCGCGGGCACTAGGCCGACCCGCACAAGTGAGGTACCATTTTTCTCGTAGGACTTTGGGGAACGCGGGGGTGGTAGAAATTTGTGGATCCACGCAGATTCCAGAACTTTCCATCACAGAAATGTGGGGAAAATGTGTTTTTTTTGTCAATTTTTTATGTTTGCAAGGGATTCTGGGTAACAGACCATGGTGGGAGGCAGTCAAGTCACCCCATCCTGGATTCCCCTGGGTGTCTAGTTTTCAAAAATGTATAGGTTTGCTAGGTTTCCCTAGGTGCCGGCAGGGCTAGGGTTCAAAATCTACAGCTAGTCACTTTGCCAAAAAAAGGGTCATTTTCCACTGCAAAACCACGTTGCGTTTTGCGCCGTTTCCTGTCGCGGGCACTAGGCCGACCCGCACAAGTGAGGTACCATTTTTCTCGTAGGACTTTGGGGAACGCGGGTTGGGTGGAAATTTGTGGATCCACGCAGATTCCAGAACTTTCCATCACAGAAATGTGGGGAAAATGTGTTTTTTTTGTCAATTTTTTACGTTTGCAAGGGATTCTGGGTAACAGACCATGGTGGGAGGCAGTCAAGTCACCCCATCCTGGATTCCCCTGCGTGTCTAGTTTTCAAAAATGTATAGGTTTGCTAGGTTTCCCTAGGTGCCGGCAGGGCTAGGGTTCAAAATCTACAGCTAGTCACTTTGCCAAAAAAAGGGTCATTTTTCACTGCAAAACCACGTTGCGTTTTGCGCCGTTTCCTGTCGCGGGCACTAGGCCGACCCGCACAAGTGAGGTACCATTTATCTTGTAGGACTTTGGGAAACGCGGGGTGGGTGGAAATTTGTGGATCCACGCAGATTCCAGAACTTTCCATCACAGAAATGTGGGGAAAATGTGTTTTTTTTGTCAATTTTTTACGTTTGCAAGGGATTCTGGGTAACAGACCATGGTGGGAGGCAGTCAAGTCACCTCATCCTGGATTCCCCTGGGTGTCTAGTTTTCAAAAATGTATAGGTTTGCTAGGTTTCCCTAGGTGCCGGCAGGGCTAGGGTTCAAAATCTACAGCTAGTCACTTTGCCAAAAAAGGGTCATTTTTCACTGCAAAACCACGTTGCGTTTTGCGCCGTTTCCTGTCGCGGGCACTAGGCCGACCCGCACAAGTGAGGTACCATTTTTCTCGTAGGACTTTGGGGAACGCGGGGTGGGTGGAAATTTATGGATCCACGCAGATTCCAGAACTTTCCATCACAGAAATGTGGGGAAAATGTGTTTTTTTTGTCAATTTTTTACGTTTGCAAGGGATTCTGGGTAACAGACCATGGTGGGAGGCAGTCAAGTCACCCCATCCTGGATTTCCCTGGGTGTCTAGATTTCAAAAATGTATAGGTTTGCTAGGTTTCCCTAGGTGCCGGCAGGGCTAGGGTTGAAAATCTACAGCTAGTCACTTTGCCAAAAAAAAGGTCATTATTCACTGCAAAACCATGTTGCGTTTTGCGCCGTTTCCTGTCGCGGGCACTAGGCCGACCCGCACAAGTGAGGTACCATTTTTCTTGTAGGACTTTGGAGAACGCGGGGGTGGTGGAAATTTGTGGATCCACGCAGATTCCAGAACTTTCCATCACAGAAATGTGGGGAAAATGTGTTTTTTTTGTCAATTCTTTACGTTTGCAAGGGATTCTGGGTAACAGACCCTGTGGGAGGGAGTCAAGTCACCCCATCCTGGATTCCCCTGGGTGTCTAGTTTTCAAAAATGTATAGGTTTGCTAGGTTTCCCTAGGTGCCGGCAGAGCTAGGGTTCAAAATCTACAGCTAGTCACTTTGCCAAAAAAAGGGTCATTTTTCACTGCAAAACCACGTTGCGTTTTGCGCCGTTTCCTGTCGCGGGCACTAGGCCGACCCGCACAAGTGAGGTACCATTTTTCTCGTAGGACTTTGGGGAACGCGGGATGGGTGGAAATTTGTGGATCCACGCAGATTCCAGAACTTTCCATCACAGAAATGTGGGGAAAATGTGTTTTTTTTGTCAATTTTTTACGTTTGCAAGGGATTCTGGGTAACAGACCATGGTGGGAGGCAGTCAAGTCACCTCATCCTGGATTCCCCTGGGTGTCTAGTTTTCAAAAATGTATAGGTTTGCTAGGTTTCCCTAGGTGCCGGCAGGGCTAGGGTTCAAAATCTACAGCTAGTCACTTTGCCAAAAAAGGGTCATTTTTCACTGCAAAACCACGTTGCGTTTTGCGCCGTTTCCTGTCGCGGGCACTAGGCCGACCCACACAAGTGAGGTACCATTTTTCTCGTAGGACTTTGGGGAACGCGGGGTGGGTGGAAATTTATGGATCCACGCAGATTCCAGAACTTTCCATCACAGAAATGTGGGGAAAATGTGTTTTTTTTGTCAATTGTTTACGTTTGCAAGGAATTCTGGGTAACAGACCATGGTGGGAGGCAGTCAAGTCACCCCATCCTGGATTTCCCTGGGTGTCTAGTTTTCAAAAATGTATAGGTTTGCTAGGTTTCCCTAGGTGCCGGCAGGGCTAGGGTTGAAAATCTACAGCTAGTCACTTTGCCAAAAAAAGGGTCATTATTCACTGCAAAACCACGTTGCGTTTTGCGCCGTTTCCTGTCGCGGGCACTAGGCCGACCCGCACAAGTGAGGTACCATTTTTCTCGTAGGACTTTGGGGAACGCGGGGGTGGTGGAAATTTGTGGATCCACGCAGATTCCAGAACTTTCCATCACAGAAATATGGGGAAAATGTGTTTTTTTTGTCAATTTTTTATGTTTGCAAGGGATTCTGGGTAACAGACCATGGTGGGAGGCAGTCAAGTCACCCCATCCTGGATTCCCCTGGGTGTCTAGTTTTCACAAATGTATAGGTTTGCTAGGTTTCCCTAGGTACCGGCAGGGCTAGGGTTCAAAATCTACAGCTAGTCACTTTGCCAAAAAAAGGGTCATTTTCCACTGCAAAACCACGTTGCGTTTTGCGCCGTTTCCTGTCGCAGGCACTAGGCCGACCCGCACAAGTGAGGTACCATTTTTCTCGTAGGACTTTGGGGAACGCGGGGTGGGTGGAAATTTGTGGATCCACGCAGATTCCAGAACTTTCCATCACAGAAATGTGGGGAATATGTGGTTTTTTTGTCAATTTTTTACGTTTGCAAGGGATTCTGGGTAACAGACCATGGTGGGAGGCAGTCAAGTCACCCCATCCTGGATTTCCCTGGGTGTCTAGTTTTCAAAAATGTATAGGTTTGCTAGGTTTCCCTTGGTGCCGGCAGGGCTAGGGTTCAAAATCTACAGCTAGTCACTTTGCCAAAAAAAGGGTCATTATTCACTGCAAAACCACGTTGCGTTTTGCGCCGTTTCCTGTCGCGGGCACTAGGCCGACCCGCAAAAGTGAGGTACCATTTTTCTCGTAGGACTTTGGGGAACGCGGGGGTGGTAGAAATTTGTGGATCCACGCAGATTCCAGAACTTTCCATCACAGAAATGTGGGGAAAATGTGTTTTTTTTGTCAATTTTTTATGTTTGCAAGGGATTCTGGGTAACAGACCATGGTGGGAGGCAGTCAAGTCACCCCATCCTGGATTCCACTGGGTGTCTAGTTTTCAAAAATGTATAGGTTTGCTAGGTTTCCCTAGGTGCCGGCAGGGCTAGGGTTCAAAATCTACAGCTAGTCACTTTGCCAAAAAAAGGGTCATTTTCCACTGCAAAACCACGTTGCGTTTTGCGCCGTTTCCTGTCGCGGGCACTAGGCCGACCCGCACAAGTGAGGTACCATTTTTCTCGTAGGACTTTGGGGAACGCGGGTTGGGTGGAAATTTGTGGATCCACGCAGATTCCAGAACTTTCCATCACAGAAATGTGGGGAAAATGTGTTTTTTTTGTCAATTTTTTACGTTTGCAAGGGATTCTGGGTAACAGACCATGGTGGGAGGCAGTCAAGTCACCCCATCCTGGATTCCCCTGCGTGTCTAGTTTTCAAAAATGTATAGGTTTGCTAGGTTTCCCTAGGTGCCGGCAGGGCTAGGGTTCAAAATCTACAGCTAGTCACTTTGCCAAAAAAAGGGTCATTTTTCACTGCAAAACCACGTTGCGTTTTGCGCCGTTTCCTGTCGCGGGCACTAGGCCGACCCGCACAAGTGAGGTACCATTTATCTTGTAGGACTTTGGGAAACGCGGGGTGGGTGGAAATTTGTGGATCCACGCAGATTCCAGAACTTTCCATCACAGAAATGTGGGGAAAATGTGTTTTTTTTGTCAATTTTTTATGTTTGCAAGGGATTCTGGGTAACAGACCATGGTGGGAGGCAGTCAAGTCACCCCATCCTGGATTGCCCTGGGTGTCTAGTTTTCAAAAATGTATAGGTTTGCTAGGTTTCCCTAGGTGCCGGCAGGGCTAGGGTTCAAAATCTACAGCTAGTCACTTTGCCAAAAAAAGGGTCATTTTCCACTGCAAAACCACGTTGCGTTTTGCGCCGTTTCCTGTCGCGGGCACTAGGCCGACCCGCACAAGTGAGGTACCATTTTTCTCGTAGGACTTTGGGGAACGCGGGGTGGGTGGAAATTTGTGGATCCACGCAGATTCCAGAACTTTCCATCACAGAAATGTGGGGAATATGTGTTTTTTTTGGCAATTGTTTACGTTTGCAAGGGATTCTGGGTAACAGACCATGGTGGGAGGCAGTCAAGTCACCCCATACTGGATTCCCCTGGGTGTCTAGTTTTCAAAAATGTATAGGTTTGCTAGGTTTCCCTAGGTGCCGGCAGGGCTAGGGTTCAAAATCTACAGCTAGTCACTTTGCCAAAAAAAGGGTCATTTTTCACTGCAAAACCACGTTGCGTTTTGCGCCGTTTCCTGTCGCTGGCACTAGGCCGACCCGCACAAGTGAGGTAACATTTTTCTCGTAGGACTTTGGGGAACGCGGGGTGGGTGGAAATTTGTGGATCCACGCAGATTCCAGAACTTTCCATCACAGAAATGTGGGGAAAATGTGTTTTTTTTGTCAATTTTTTACGTTTGCAAGGGATTCTGGGTAACAGACCATGGTGGGAGGCAGTCAAGTCACCCCATCCTGGATTCCCCTGGGTGTCTAGTTTTCATAAATGTACAGGTTTGCTAGGTTTCCCTGGGTGCCGGCAGGGCTAGGGTTCAAAATCTACAGCTAGTCACTTTGCCAAAAAAAGGGTCATTTTTCACTGCAAAACCACGTTGCGTTTTGCGCCGTTTCCTGTCGCGGGCACTAGGCCGACCCGCACAAGTGAGGTACCATTTTTCTCGTAGGACTTTGGGGAACGCGGGGTGGGTGGAAATTTGTGGATCCACACAGATTCCAGAACTTTCCATCACAGAAGTGTGGGGAAAATGTGGTTTTTTTGTCAATTTTTTACGTTTGCAAGGGATTCTGGGTAACAGACCATGGTGGGAGGCAGTCAAGTCACCTCATCCTGGATTCCCCTGGGTGTCTAGTTTTCAAAAATGTATAGGTTTGCTAGGTTTCCCTAGGTGCCGGCAGGGCTAGGGTTCAAAGTCTACAGCTAGTCACTTTGCCAAAAAAAGGGTCATTTTTCACTGCAAAACCACGTTGCGTTTTGCGCCGTTTCCTGTCGCGGGCACTAGGCCGACCCGCACAAGTGAGGTACTATTTTTCTCGTAGGACTTTGGGGAACGCGGGGTGGGTAGAAATTTGTGGATCCACGCAGATTCCAGAACTTTCCATCACAGAAGTGTGGGGAAAATGTGTTTTTTTTGTCAATTTTTTACATTTGCAAGGGATTCTGGGTAACAGACCATGGTGGGAGGCAGTCAAGTCACCCCATCCTGGATTCCCCTGGGTGTCTAGTTTTCAAAAATGTATAGGTTTGCTAGGTTTCCCTAGGTGCCGGCAGGGCTAGGGTTCAAAATCTACAGCTAGTCACTTTGCCAAAAAAAGGGTCATTTTTCACTGCAAAACCACGTTGCGTTTTGCGCCGTTTCCTGTCGCTGGCACTAGGCCGACCCGCACAAGTGAGGTAACATTTTTCTCGTACGACTTTGGGGAACGCGGGGTGGGTGGAAATTTGTGGATCCACGCAGATTCCAGAACTTTCCATCACAGAAATGTGGGGAAAATGTGTTTTTTTTGTCAATTTTTTACGTTTGCAAGGGATTCTGGGTAACAGACCATGGTGGGAGGCAGTCAAGTCACCCCATCCTGGATTCCCCTGGGTGTCTAGTTTTCATAAATGTACAGGTTTGCTAGGTTTCCCTGGGTGCCGGCAGGGCTAGGGTTCAAAATCTACAGCTAGTCACTTTGCCAAAAAAAGGGTCATTTTTCACTGCAAAACCACGTTGCGTTTTGCGCCGTTTCCTGTCGCGGGCACTAGGCCGACCCGCACAAGTGAGGTACCATTTTTCTCGTAGGACTTTGGGGAACGCGGGGTGGGTGGAAATTTGTGGATCCACACAGATTCCAGAACTTTCCATCACAGAAGTGTGTGGAAAATGTGGTTTTTTTGTCAATTTTTTACGTTTGCAAGGGATTCTGGGTAACAGACCATGGTGGGAGGCAGTCAAGTCACCTCATCCTGGATTCCCCTGGGTGTCTAGTTTTCAAAAATGTATAGGTTTGCTAGGTTTCCCTAGGTGCCGGCAGGGCTAGGGTTCAAAGTCTACAGCTAGTCACTTTGCCAAAAAAAGGGTCATTTTTCACTGCAAAACCACGTTGCGTTTTGCGCCGTTTCCTGTCGCGGGCACTAGGCCGACCCGCACAAGTGAGGTACTATTTTTCTCGTAGGACTTTGGGGAACGCGGGGTGGGACGAAATTTGTGGATCCACGCAGATTCCAGAACTTTCCATCACAGAAGTGTGGGGAAAATGTGTTTTTTTTGTCAATTTTTTACATTTGCAAGGGATTCTGGGTAACCGACCATGGTGGGAGGCAGTCAAGTCACCCCATCCTGGATTCCCCTGGGTGTCTAGTTTTCAAAAATGTATAGGTTTGCTAGGTTTCCCTAGGTGCCGGCAGGGCTAGGGTTCAAAATCTACAGCTAGTCACTTTGCCAAAAAAAGGGTCATTTTTCACTGCAAAACCACGTTGCGTTTTGCGCCGTTTCCTGTCGCGGGCACTAGGCCGACCCGCACAAGTGAGGTACCATTTTTCTCGTAGGACTTTGGGGAACGCGGGGGTGGTGGAAATTTGTGGATCCACGCAGATTCCAGAACTTTCCATCACAGAAATGTGGGGAAAATGTGGTTTTTTTTGTCAATTCTTTACGTTTGCAAGGGATTCTGGGTAACAGACCCTGGTGGGAGGCAGTCAAGTCACCCCATCCTGGATTCCCCTGGGTGTCTAGTTTTCAAAAATGTATAGGTTTGCTAGGTTTCCCTAGGTGCCGGCAGGGCTAGGGTTCAAAATCTACAGCTAGTCACTTTGCCAAAAAAAGGGTCATTTTTCACTGCAAAACCACGTTGCGTTTTGCGCCGTTTCCTGTCGCGGGCACTAGGCCGACCCGCACAAGTGAGGTACCATTTTTCTCGTAGGACTTTGGGGAACGCGGGGTGGGTGGAAATTTGTGGATCCACGCAGATTCCAGAACTTTCCATCACAGAAATGTGGGGAAAATGTGTTTTTTTTGTCAATTGTTTACGTTTGCAAGGGATTCTGGGTAACAGACCATGGTGGGAGGCAGTCAAGTCACCTCATCCTGGATTCCCCTGGGTGTCTAGTTTTCAAAAATGTATAGGTTTGCTAGGTTTCCCTAGGTGCCGGCAGGGCTAGGGTTCAAAATCTACAGCTAGTCACTTTGCCAAAAAAGGGTCATTTTTCACTGCAAAACCACGTTGCGTTTTGCGCCGTTTCCTGTCGCGGGCACTAGGCCGACCCGCACAAGTGAGGTACCATTTTTCTCGTAGGACTTTGGGGAACGCGGGGTGGGTGGAAATTTATGGATCCACGCAGATTCCAGAACTTTCCATCACAGAAATGTGGGAAAAATGTGTTTTTTTTGTCAATTTTTTACGTTTGCAAGGGATTCTGGGTAACAGACCATGGTGGGAGGCAGTCAAGTCACCCCATCCTGGATTTCCCTGGGTGTCTAGATTTCAAAAATGTATAGGTTTGCTAGGTTTCCCTAGGTGCCGGCAGGGCTAGGGTTGAAAATCTACAGCTAGTCACTTTGCCAAAAAAAGGGTCATTATTCACTGCAAAACCATGTTGCGTTTTGCGCCGTTTCCTGTCGCGGGCACTAGGCCGACCCGCACAAGTGAGGTACCATTTTTCTTGTAGGACTTTGGGGAACGCGGGGGTGGTGGAAATTTGTGGATCCACGCAGATTCCAGAACTTTCCATCACAGAAATGTGGGGAAAATGTGTTTTTTTTGTCAATTTTTTACGTTTGCAAGGGATTCTGGGTAACAGACCATGGTGGGAGGCAGTCAAGTCACCCCATCCTGGATTCCCCTGGGTGTCTAGTTTTCAAAAATGTATAGGTTTGCTAGGTTTCCCTAGGTGCCGGCAGGGCTAGGGTTCAAAATCTACAGCTAGTCACTTTGCCAAAAAAAGGGTCATTTTTCACTGCAAAACCACGTTGCGTTTTGCGCCGTTTCCTGTCGCGGGCACTAGGCCGACCCGCACAAGTGAGGTACCATTTTTCTCGTAGGACTTTGGGAAACGCGGGGTGGGTGGAAATTTGTGGATCCACGCAGATTCCAGAACTTTCCATCACAGAAATGTGGGGAAAATGTGTTTTTTTTGTCAATTTTTTATGTTTGCAAGGGATTCTGGGTAACAGACCATGGTGGGAGGCAGTCAAGTCACCCCATCCTGGATTCCCCTGGGTGTCTAGTTTTCAAAAATGTATAGGTTTGCTAGGTTTCCCTAGGTGCCGGTAGGGCTAGGGTTCAAAATCTACAGCTAGTCACTTTGCCAAAAAAAGGGTCATTTTTCACTGCAAAACCACGTTGCGTTTTGCGCCGTTTCCTGTCGCGGGCACTAGGCCGACCCGCACAAGTGAGGTACCATTTTTCTCGTAGGACTTTGGGGAACGCGGGGTGGGTGGAAATTTGTGGATCCACGCAGATTCCAGAACTTTCCATCACAGAAGTGTGGGGAAAATGTGTTTTTTTTGTCAATTTTTTACTTTTGCAAGGGATTCTGGGTAACAGACCATGGTGGGAGGCAGTCAAGTCACCCCATCCTGCATTCCCCTGGGTGTCTAGTTTTCAAAAATGTATAGGTTTGCTAGGTTTCCCTAGGTGCCGGCAGGGCTAGGGTTCAAAATCTACAGCTAGTCACTTTGCCAAAAAAAGGGTCATTTTTCACTGCAAAACCACGTTGCGTTTTGCGCCGTTTCCTGTTGCGGGCACTAGGCCGACCCGCACAAGTGAGGTACCATTTTTCTCGTAGGACTTTGGGGAACGCGGGGGTGGTGGAAATTTGTGGATCCACGCAGATTCCAGAACTTTCCATCACAGAAATGTGGGGAAAAGGTGTTTTTTTTGTCAATTCTTTACGTTTGCAAGGGATTCTGGGTAACAGACCCTGGTGGGAGGCAGTCAAGTCACCCCATCCTGGATTCCCCTGGGTGTCTAGTTTTCAAAAATGTATAGGTTTGCTAGGTTTCCCTAGGTGCCGGCAGGGCTAGGGTTCAAAATCTACAGCTAGTCACTTTGCCAAAAAAAGGGTCATTTTTCACTGCAAAACCACGTTGCGTTTTGCGCCGTTTCCTGTCGCTGGCACTAGGCCGACCCGCACAAGTGAGGTAACATTTTTCTCGTAGGACTTTGGGGAACGCGGGGTGGGTGGAAATTTGTGGATCCACGCAGATTCCAGAACTTTCCATCACAGAAATGTGGGGAAAATGTGTTTTTTTTGTCAATTTTTTACGTTTGCAAGGGATTCTGGGTAACAGACCATGGTGGGAGGCAGTCAAGTCACCCCATCCTGGATTCCCCTGGGTGTCTAGTTTTCATAAATGTACAGGTTTGCTAGGTTTCCCTGGGTGCCGGCAGGGCTAGGGTTCAAAATCTACAGCTAGTCACTTTGCCAAAAAAAGGGTCATTTTTCACTGCAAAACCACGTTGCGTTTTGCGCCGTTTCCTGTCGCGGGCACTAGGCCGACCCGCACAAGTGAGGTACCATTTTTCTCGTAGGACTTTGGGGAACGCGGGGTGGGTGGAAATTTGTGGATCCACACAGATTCCAGAACTTTCCATCACAGAAGTGTGGGGAAAATTTGGTTTTTTTGTCAATTTTTTACGTTTGCAAGGGATTCTGGGTAACAGACCATGGTGGGAGGCAGTCAAGTCACCTCATCCTGGATTCCCCTGGGTGTCTAGTTTTCAAAAATGTATAGGTTTGCTAGGTTTCCCTAGGTGCCGGCAGGGCTAGGGTTCAAAGTCTACAGCTAGTCACTTTGCCAAAAAAAGGGTCATTTTTCACTGCAAAACCACGTTGCGTTTTGCGCCGTTTCCTGTCGCGGGCACTAGGCCGACCCGCACAAGTGAGGTATTATTTTTCTCGTAGGACTTTGGGGAACGCGGGGTGGGACGAAATTTGTGGATCCACGCAGATTCCAGAACTTTCCATCACAGAAGTGTGGGGAAAATGTGTTTTTTTTGTCAATTTTTTACATTTGCAAGGGATTCTGGGTAACAGACCATGGTGGGAGGCAGTCAAGTCACCCCATCCTGGATTCCCCTGGGTGTCTAGTTTTCAAAAATGTATAGGTTTGCTAGGTTTCCCTAGGTGCCGGCAGGGCTAGGGTTCAAAATCTACAGCTAGTCACTTTGCCAAAAAAAGGGTCATTTTTCACTGCAAAACCACGTTGCGTTTTGCGCCGTTTCCTGTCGCGGGCACTAGGCCGACCCGCACAAGTGAGGTACCATTTTTCTCGTAGGACTTTGGGGAACGCGGGGGTGGTGGAAATTTGTGGATCCACGCAGATTCCAGAACTTTCCATCACAGAAATGTGGGGAAAATGTGTTTTTTTTTGTCAATTCTTTACGTTTGCAAGGGATTCTGGGTAACAGACCCTGGTGGGAGGCAGTCAAGTCACCCCATCCTGGATTCCCCTGGGTGTCTAGTTTTCAAAAATGTATAGGTTTGCTAGGTTTCCCTAGGTGCCGGCAGGGCTAGGGTTCAAAATCTACAGCTAGTCACTTTGCCAAAAAAAGGGTCATTTTTCACTGCAAAACCACGTTGCGTTTTGCGCCGTTTCCTGTCGCGGGCACTAGGCCGACCTGCACAAGTGAGGTACCATTTTTCTCGTAGGACTTTGGGGAACGCGGGGTGGGTGGAAATTTGTGGATCCACGCAGATTCCAGAACTTTCCATCACAGAAATGTGGGGAAAATGTGTTTTTTTTGTCAATTGTTTACGTTTGCAAGGGATTCTGGGTAACAGACCATGGTGGGAGGCAGTCAAGTCACCTCATCCTGGATTCCCCTGGGTGTCTAGTTTTCAAAAATGTATAGGTTTGCTAGGTTTCCCTAGGTGCCGGCAGGGCTAGGGTTCAAAATCTACAGCTAGTCACTTTGCCAAAAAAGGGTCATTTTTCACTGCAAAACCACGTTGCGTTTTGCGCCGTTTCCTGTCGCGGGCACTAGGCCGACCCGCACAAGTGAGGTACCATTTTTCTCGTAGGACTTTGGGGAACGCGGGGTGGGTGGAAATTTGTGGATCCACGCAGATTCCAGAACTTTCCATCACAGAAATGTGGGGAAAATGTGTTTTGTTTGTCAATTTTTTATGTTTGCAAGGGATTCTGGGTAACAGACCATGGTGGGAGGCAGTCAAGTCACCCCATCCTGGATTCCCCTGGGTGTCTAGTTTTCAAAAATGTATAGGTTTGCTAGGTTTCCCTAGGTGCCGGCAGGGCTAGGGTTCAAAATCTACAGCTAGTCACTTTGCCAAAAAAAGGGTCATTTTTCACTGCAAAACCACGTTGCGTTTTGCGCCGTTTCCTGTCGCGGGCACTAGGCCGACCCGCACAAGTGAGGTACCATTTTTCTCGTAGGACTTTGGGGAACGCGGGGTGGGTGGAAATTTGTGGATCCACGCAGATTCCAGAACTTTCCATCACAGAAGTGTGGGGAAAATGTGTTTTTTTTTGTCAATTTTTTACTTTTGCAAGGGATTCTGGGTAACAGACCATGGTGGGAGGCAGTCAAGTCACCCCATCCTGCATTCCCCTGGGTGTCTAGTTTTAAAAAATGTATAGGTTTGCTAGGTTTCCCTAGGTGCCGGCAGGGCTAGGGTTAAAAATCTACAGCTAGTCACTTTGCCAAAAAAAGGGTCATTTTTCACTGCAAAACCACGTTGCGTTTTGCGCCGTTTCCTGTTGCGGGCACTAGGCCGACCCGCACAAGTGAGGTACCATTTTTCTCGTAGGACTTTGGGGAACGCGGGGGTGGTGGAAATTTGTGGATCCACGCAGATTCCAGAACTTTCCATCACAGAAATGTGGGGAAAATGTGTTTTTTTTGTCAATTCTTTACGTTTGCAAGGGATTCTGGGTAACAGACCCTGGTGGGAGGCAGTCAAGTCACCCCATCCTGGATTCCCCTGGGTGTCTAGTTTTCAAAAATGTATAGGTTTGCTAGGTTTCCCTAGGTGCCGGCAGGGCTAGGGTTCAAAATCTACAGCTAGTCACTTTGCCAAAAAAAGGGTCATTTTTCACTGCAAAACCACGTTGCGTTTTGCGCCGTTTCCTGTCGCTGGCACTAGGCCGACCCGCACAAGTGAGGTAACATTTTTCTCGTAGGACTTTGGGGAACGCGGGGTGGGTGGAAATTTGTGGATCCACGCAGATTCCAGAACTTTCCATCACAGAAATGTGGGGAAAATGTGTTTTTTTTGTCAATTTTTTACGTTTGCAAGGGATTCTGGGTAACAGACCATGGTGGGAGGCAGTCAAGTCACCCCATCCTGGATTCCCCTGGGTGTCTAGTTTTCATAAATGTACAGGTTTGCTAGGTTTCCCTGGGTGCCGGCAGGGCTAGGGTTCAAAATCTACAGCTAGTCACTTTGCCAAAAAAAGGGTCATTTTTCACTGCAAAACCACGTTGCGTTTTGCGCCGTTTCCTGTCGCGGGCACTAGGCCGACCCGCACAAGTGAGGTACCATTTTTCTCGTAGGACTTTGGGGAACGCGGGGTGGGTGGAAATTTGTGGATCCACACAGATTCCAGAACTTTCCATCACAGAAGTGTGGGGAAAATGTGGTTTTTTTGTCAATTTTTTACGTTTGCAAGGGATTCTGGGTAACAGACCATGGTGGGAGGCAGTCAAGTCACCTCATCCTGGATTCCCCTGGGTGTCTAGTTTTCAAAAATGTATAGGTTTGCTAGGTTTCCCTAGGTGCCGGCAGGGCTAGGGTTCAAAGTCTACAGCTAGTCACTTTGCCAAAAAAAGGGTCATTTTTCACTGCAAAACCACGTTGCGTTTTGCGCCGTTTCCTGTCGCGGGCACTAGGCCGACCCGCACAAGTGAGGTACTATTTTTCTCGTAGGACTTTGGGGAACGCGGGGTGGGTAGAAATTTGTGGATCCACGCAGATTCCAGAACTTTCCATCACAGAAATGTGGGGAAAATGTGTTTTTTTTGGCAATTCTTTACGTTTGCAAGGGATTCTGGGTAAC
This sequence comes from Triturus cristatus, assembly GCF_964204655.1. Taxonomy (NCBI): domain Eukaryota; kingdom Metazoa; phylum Chordata; class Amphibia; order Caudata; family Salamandridae; genus Triturus; species Triturus cristatus. Next base: position 1,063,794,497 of record NC_140589.1, on the reverse strand, counting down.
AGACCATGGTGGGAGGCAGTCAAGTCACCCCATCCTGGATTCCCCTGGGTGTCTAGTTTTCAAAAATGTATAGGTTTGCTAGGTTTCCCTAGGTGCCGGCAGGGCTAGGGTTCAAAATCTACAGCTAGTCACTTTGCCAAAAAAAGGGTCATTTTTCACTGCAAAACCACGTTGCGTTTTGCGCCGTTTCCTGTCGCGGGCACTAGGCCGACCCGCACAAGTGAGGTACCATTTTTCTCGTAGGACTTTGGGGAACGCGGGGTGGGTGGAAATTTGTGGATCCACGCAGATTCCAGAACTTTCCATCACAGAAATGTGGGGAAAATGTGTTTTTTTTGTCAATTTTTTATGTTTGCAAGGGATTCTGGGTAACAGACCATGGTGGGAGGCAGTCAAGTCACCCCATCCTGGATTCCCCTGGGTGTCTAGTTTTCAAAAATGTATAGGTTTGCTAGGTTTCCCTAGGTGCCGGCAGGGCTAGGGTTCAAAATCTACAGCTAGTCACTTTGCCAAAAAAAGGGTCATTTTTCACTGCAAAACCACGTTGCGTTTTGCGCCGTTTCCTGTCGCGGGCACTAGGCCGACCCGCACAAGTGAGGTACCATTTTTCTCGTAGGACTTTGGGGAACGCGGGGTGGGTGGAAATTTGTGGATCCACGCAGATTCCAGAACTTTCCATCACAGAAGTGTGGGGAAAATGTGTTTTTTTTGTCAATTTTTTACTTTTGCAAGGGATTCTGGGTAACAGACCATGGTGGGAGGCAGTCAAGTCACCCCATCCTGCATTCCCCTGGGTGTCTAGTTTTCAAAAATGTATAGGTTTGCTAGGTTTCCCTAGGTGCCGGCAGGGCTAGGGTTCAAAATCTACAGCTAGTCACTTTGCCAAAAAAAGGGTCATTTTTCACTGCAAAACCACGTTGCGTTTTGCGCCGTTTCCTGTTGCGGGCACTAGGCCGACCCGCACAAGTGAGGTACCATTTTTCTCGTAGGACTTTGGGGAACGCGGGGGTGGTGGAAATTTGTGGATCCACGCAGATTCCAGAACTTTCCATCACAGAAATGTGGGGAAAATGTGTTTTTTTTGTCAATTCTTTACGTTTGCAAGGGATTCTGGGTAACAGACCCTGGTGGGAGGCAGTCAAGTCACCCCATCCTGGATTCCCCTGGGTGTCTAGTTTTCAAAAATTTATAGGTTTGCTAGGTTTCCCTAGGTGCCGGCAGGGCTAGGGTTCAAAATCTACAGCTAGTCACTTTGCCAAAAAAAGGGTCATTTTTCACTGCAAAACCACGTTGCGTTTTGCGCCGTTTCCTGTCGCTGGCACTAGGCCGACCCGCACAAGTGAGGTAACATTTTTCTCGTAGGACTTTGGGGAACGCGGGGTGGGTGGAAATTTGTGGATCCACGCAGATTCCAGAACTTTCCATCACAGAAATGTGGGGAAAATGTGTTTTTTTTGTCAATTTTTTACGTTTGCAAGGGATTCTGGGTAACAGACCATGGTGGGAGGCAGTCAAGTCACCCCATCCTGGATTCCCCTGGGTGTCTAGTTTTCATAAATGTACAGGTTTGCTAGGTTTCCCTAGGTGCCGGCAGGGCTAGGGTTCAAAATCTACAGCTAGTCACTTTGCCAAAAAAAGGGTCATTTTTCACTGCAAAACCACGTTGCGTTTTGCGCCGTTTCCTGTCGCGGGCACTAGGCCGACCCGCACAAGTGAGGTACCATTTTTCTCGTAGGACTTTGGGGAACGCGGGGGTGGTGGAAATTTGTGGATCCACGCAGATTCCAGAACTTTCCATCACAGAAATGTGGGGAAAATGTGTTTTTTTTTGTCAATTCTTTACGTTTGCAAGGGATTCTGGGTAACAGACCCTGGTGGGAGGCAGTCAAGTCACCCCATCCTGGATTCCCCTGGGTGTCTAGTTTTCAAAACTGTATAGGTTTGCTAGGTTTCCCTAGGTGCCGGCAGGGCTAGGGTTCAAAATCTACAGCTAGTCACTTTGCCAAAAAAAGGGTCATTTTTCACTGCAAAACCACGTTGCGTTTTGCGCCGTTTCCTGTCGCGGGCACTAGGCCGACCCGCACAAGTGAGGTACCATTTTTCTCGTAGGACTTTGGGGAACGCGGGGTGGGTGGAAATTTGTGGATCCACGCAGATTCCAGAACTTTCCATCACAGAAATGTGGGGAAAATGTGTTTTTTTTGTCAATTGTTTACGTTTGCAAGGGATTCTGGGTAACAGACCATGGTGGGAGGCAGTCAAGTCACCTCATCCTGGATTCCCCTGGGTGTCTAGTTTTCAAAAATGTATAGGTTTGCTAGGTTTCCCTAGGTGCCGGCAGGGCTAGGGTTCAAAATCTACAGCTAGTCACTTTGCCAAAAAAGGGTCATTTTTCACTGCAAAACCACGTTGCGTTTTGCGCCGTTTCCTGTCGCGGGCACTAGGCCGACCCGCACAAGTGAGGTACCATTTTTCTCGTAGGACTTTGGGGAACGCGGGGTGGGTGGAAATTTATGGATCCACGCAGATTCCAGAACTTTCCATCACAGAAATGTGGGAAAAATGTGTTTTTTTTGTCAATTTTTTACGTTTGCAAGGGATTCTGGGTAACAGACCATGGTGGGAGGCAGTCAAGTCACCCCATCCTGGATTTCCCTGGGTGTCTAGATTTCAAAAATGTATAGGTTTGCTAGGTTTCCCTAGGTGCCGGCAGGGCTAGGGTTGAAAATCTACAGCTAGTCACTTTGCCAAAAAAAGGGTCATTATTCACTGCAAAACCATGTTGCGTTTTGCGCCGTTTCCTGTCGCGGGCACTAGGCCGACCCGCACAAGTGAGGTACCATTTTTCTTGTAGGACTTTGGGGAACGCGGGGGTGGTGGAAATTTGTGGATCCACGCAGATTCCAGAACTTTCCATCACAGAAATGTGGGGAAAATGTGTTTTTTTTGTCAATTTTTTACGTTTGCAAGGGATTCTGGGTAACAGACCATGGTGGGAGGCAGTCAAGTCACCCCATCCTGGATTCCCCTGGGTGTCTAGTTTTCAAAAATGTATAGGTTTGCTAGGTTTCCCTAGGTGCCGGCAGGGCTAGGGTTCAAAATCTACAGCTAGTCACTTTGCCAAAAAAACGGTCATTTTTCACTGCAAAACCACGTTGCGTTTTGCGCCGTTTCCTGTCGCGGGCACTAGGCCGACCCGCACAAGTGAGGTACCATTTTTCTCGTAGGACTTTGGGGAACGCGGGGTGGGTGGAAATTTGTGGATCCACGCAGATTCTAGAACTTTCCATCACAGAAATGTGGGGAAAATGTGTTTTTTTTGTCAATTTTTTACGTTTGCAAGGGATTCTGGGTAACAGACCATGGTGGGAGGCAGTCAAGTCACCTCATCCTGGATTCCCCTGGGTGTCTAGTTTTCAAAAATGTATAGGTTTGCTAGGTTTCCCTAGGTGCCGGCAGGGCTAGGGTTCAAAATCTACAGCTAGTCACTTTGCCAAAAAAGGGTCATTTTTCACTGCAAAACCACGTTGCGTTTTGCGCCGTTTCCTGTCGCGGGCACTAGGCCGACCCGCACAAGTGAGGTACCATTTTTCTCGTAGGACTTTGGGGAACGCGGGGTGGGTGGAAATTTGTGGATCCACGCAGATTCTAGAACTTTCCATCACAGAAATGTGGGGAAAATGTGTTTTTTTTGTCAATTTTTTACGTTTGCAAGGGATTCTGGGTAACAGACCATGGTGGGAGGCAGTCAAGTCACCTCATCCTGGATTCCCCTGGGTGTCTAGTTTTCAAAAATGTATAGGTTTGCTAGGTTTCCCTAGGTGCCGGCAGGGCTAGGGTTCAAAATCTACAGCTAGTCACTTTGCCAAAAAAGGGTCATTTTTCACTGCAAAACCACGTTGCGTTTTGCGCCGTTTCCTGTCGCGGGCACTAGGCCGACCCGCACAAGTGAGGTACCATTTTTCTCGTAGGACTTTGGGGAACGCGGGGTGGGTGGAAATTTGTGGATCCACGCAGATTCCAGAACTTTCCATCACAGAAATGTGGGGAATATGTGGTTTTTTTGTCAATTTTTTACGTTTGCAAGGGATTCTGGGTAACAGACCATGGTGGGAGGCAGTCAAGTCACCCCATCCTGGATTTCCCTGGGTGTCTAGTTTTAAAAAATGTATAGGTTTGCTAGGTTTCCCTTGGTGCCGGCAGGGCTAGGGTTCAAAATCTACAGCTAGTCACTTTGCCAAAAAAAGGGTCATTATTCACTGCAAAACCACGTTGCGTTTTGCGCCGTTTTCTGTCGCGGGCACTAGGCCGACCCGCACAAGTGAGGTACCATTTTTCTCGTAGGACTTTGGGGAACGCGGGGGTGGTAGAAATTTGTGGATCCACGCAGATTCCAGAACTTTCCATCACAGAAATGTGGGGAAAATGTGTTTTTTTTGTCAATTTTTTATGTTTGCAAGGGATTCTGGGTAACAGACCATGGTGGGAGGCAGTCAAGTCACCCCATCCTGGATTCCCCTGGGTGTCTAGTTTTCAAAAATGTATAGGTTTGCTAGGTTTCCCTAGGTGCCGGCAGGGCTAGGGTTCAAAATCTACAGCTAGTCACTTTGCCAAAAAAAGGGTCATTTTCCACTGCAAAACCACGTTGCGTTTTGCGCCGTTTCCTGTCGCGGGCACTAGGCCGACCCGCACAAGTGAGGTACCATTTTTCTCGTAGGACTTTGGGGAACGCGGGTTGGGTGGAAATTTGTGGATCCACGCAGATTCCAGAACTTTCCATCACAGAAATGTGGGGAAAATGTGTTTTTTTTGTCAATTTTTTACGTTTGCAAGGGATTCTGGGTAACAGACCATGGTGGGAGGCAGTCAAGTCACCCCATCCTGGATTCCCCTGCGTGTCTAGTTTTCAAAAATGTATAGGTTTGCTAGGTTTCCCTAGGTGCCGGCAGGGCTAGGGTTCAAAATCTACAGCTAGTCACTTTGCCAAAAAAAGGGTCATTTTTCACTGCAAAACCACGTTGCGTTTTGCGCCGTTTCCTGTCGCGGGCACTAGGCCGACCCGCACAAGTGAGGTACCATTTATCTTGTAGGACTTTGGGAAACGCGGGGTGGGTGGAAATTTGTGGATCCACGCAGATTCCAGAACTTTCCATCACAGAAATGTGGGGAAAATGTGTTTTTTTTGTCAATTTTTTACGTTTGCAAGGGATTCTGGGTAACAGACCATGGTGGGAGGCAGTCAAGTCACCTCATCCTGGATTCCCCTGGGTGTCTAGTTTTCAAAAATGTATAGGTTTGCTAGGTTTCCCTAGGTGCCGGCAGGGCTAGGGTTCAAAATCTACAGCTAGTCACTTTGCCAAAAAAGGGTCATTTTTCACTGCAAAACCACGTTGCGTTTTGCGCCGTTTCCTGTCGCGGGCACTAGGCCGACCCGCACAAGTGAGGTACCATTTTTCTCGTAGGACTTTGGGGAACGCGGGGTGGGTGGAAATTTATGGATCCACGCAGATTCCAGAACTTTCCATCACAGAAATGTGGGGAAAATGTGTTTTTTTTGTCAATTTTTTACGTTTGCAAGGGATTCTGGGTAACAGACCATGGTGGGAGGCAGTCAAGTCACCCCATCCTGGATTTCCCTGGGTGTCTAGATTTCAAAAATGTATAGGTTTGCTAGGTTTCCCTAGGTGCCGGCAGGGCTAGGGTTGAAAATCTACAGCTAGTCACTTTGCCAAAAAAAAGGTCATTATTCACTGCAAAACCATGTTGCGTTTTGCGCCGTTTCCTGTCGCGGGCACTAGGCCGACCCGCACAAGTGAGGTACCATTTTTCTTGTAGGACTTTGGGGAACGCGGGGGTGGTGGAAATTTGTGGATCCACGCAGATTCCAGAACTTTCCATCACAGAAATGTGGGGAAAATGTGTTTTTTTTGTCAATTCTTTACGTTTGCAAGGGATTCTGGGTAACAGACCCTGTGGGAGGGAGTCAAGTCACCCCATCCTGGATTCCCCTGGGTGTCTAGTTTTCAAAAATGTATAGGTTTGCTAGGTTTCCCTAGGTGCCGGCAGGGCTAGGGTTCAAAATCTACAGCTAGTCACTTTGCCAAAAAAAGGGTCATTTTTCACTGCAAAACCACGTTGCGTTTTGCGCCGTTTCCTGTCGCGGGCACTAGGCCGACCCGCACAAGTGAGGTACCATTTTTCTCGTAGGACTTTGGGGAACGCGGGATGGGTGGAAATTTGTGGATCCACGCAGATTCCAGAACTTTCCATCACAGAAATGTGGGGAAAATGTGTTTTTTTTGTCAATTTTTTACGTTTGCAAGGGATTCTGGGTAACAGACCATGGTGGGAGGCAGTCAAGTCACCTCATCCTGGATTCCCCTGGGTGTCTAGTTTTCAAAAATGTATAGGTTTGCTAGGTTTCCCTAGGTGCCGGCAGGGCTAGGGTTCAAAATCTACAGCTAGTCACTTTGCCAAAAAAGGGTCATTTTTCACTGCAAAACCACGTTGCGTTTTGCGCCGTTTCCTGTCGCGGGCCCTAGGCCGACTGTGAGAAGTTGGCCTGGTATATGCTGTTCACTAGTTCTAGTGACCACCTTGTACCATGCCAAGCAACCCTTATGGTGTGGTTGTAAGTCAACCTTTTTGGACTAGCTGCCCTAGTGGTAGCGTAGGCTAAGCAGTCTTTGAGGCTAAACTCGTGATGCGTGTTAAGCAAGCTGTTTTACCAATAGTAACCCCCTTTTATACCAATGAAAGGACACCACACAGATATATATTCAAAATATATATGTATTTATTTCTCAAAGTAACCCCTAGTCTCTTTATGAGCACAGGAGCACAAATCGTCAAACAAGATTACAGTAGAATACACAGAAGTTGCACTTTATATGGATAGGCCCTGGTGGCCACTCAAACCATATACTAAAATAGTGGTATAAATACCCCGAACAGAAAAGGGAAAAGGCCTAGGGCCTCTAGAATCGCTGGGCCTACAAGGAGCTAACGTCAGTTAGTGACCAGGAGGTCCACGGGTGGCGTGTGCAGAGCAAATAGTCACACGCGGGCTCCCATAGGTTTCAATGGGTGCGTAAAAAGTACAAAGTTACTGCAAAAGGAATCTTCCGGATGACCTAGGAACTTAAGATTTGGAACACAGGCACTAGAGATGTATTACTACACATGGGCACCGGAGTACCAGCTTTACCTCACCCACAGGAAGCGGGTGCATAGGCCTCAAAGTGCGTCGGGTTTCTTCTATCTGTTCCGTTGAGCCTGGGACAAAGATGCTGCAGGCGGTCGGTCGGGAAGAGATGCAGTGGATCCAAGAGTGGATCGGAGATGTTGAAGACCTGTAAGCAGAGGGGACAGTGTTCACAGTCACTAGCCAGTGACCAGCGTGGCACCAGGTGGGTACCAGGCGATGTCGGGTGCAAACAGGTGATGAGGGGTAGCTTGTCTCCGCAGCCACGTGGTCCCTGAAGGTCGACGACGTCCAGGAGTCGGCTCACGAGCTGTCCCACGCAGGCTCTCGCTGTCGGCGGTGTCGGCGACTTGATCGAAGCAAACAAGCCTTGGCAAAAGCAATTGCAGGAGGATTCGGAAATCAGCTGTTGGTTCTGACCAGCAAGGTCAGAGGGATTGCTCCTTTGGAGGTGAGCAAGGGCCAGTCTGGAGCAACCAGACCAGCGGTGTTTGTCGTAGATTTCGTCGCCAAGATGGCCACTAGCCAGCGGGCCAGCAACCGGTTAGGCGCGTCGAGTGGCAAAATGCAGAAGGGCCCCACGCAGATCGTGGAGATGCTGGAGGGCTCACCTTTGGTGCAGATGCTGCTCGAGGGTTGGGCTTCTCAGGACCCAAAGCACAACTTGGAGGGAGCCTCGGTTGTTGCACTGGTCAGCTTGTCGTAGTCGTTCCAAGATGGCTGGCTCCACGTGTCTCGGTGCCTCCACGGGTCTCTTCTTTTCAGGGACTGTGGATCGGGCGGTGAGAGGTCTGGAGGTCCAGGTCTTGTCAGTCTCTGGGCTCGGGCTCCGGCGGGAGGCGGCGGCAAAGCAGACGGTGATTCGCTGGATGGTGCTTGCGTTAGCAAGGTGGTCACTCCCTGACCACAGGGGAGATTTTCTTCAGTCTTCTGTGCAGCAGAATGTCGAAGTTCCCGTCTTCTTCTTAGTTTCAAGTTGATTCCAGGATGTCTGAAGTCTTAGGACACAGCTCCTACCTTTAAGCGGATTCTAGGGGCCGGACTACCTGCTAGGTCCCTCCCTATGGGTGGGACCAGGAAGGGGGGTGGTTACACCCCCAATCCTTTGTCCAGCTCGCCCCAGGCCCGGGACTGGTGTGCCCCAGGACCGGTTTGAACTGGCATATGCACCGAGGCTCCTTGCGAGCCACAGGCATGTCTGGTTTCTTTCAAGCCCTACCTGACCAATACACAAAATCCTGTCTGGGGTGGTGCACGCACCTCCCCTGGCAGGAAACCCTTTGTCCACACCTCCCAAGCTGGAAGGACTCCCAGCAGCAGGAGGGCAGACTTGTGTCTGTGGTGGCAGCATCCATTGTGTGGAGCTGAGGCTATGTCTGATTTTACCCGGGTTTCAGGTACTGTACATGTCGTGTCCCTCTAGAAGGGTGGAATGCTAACCCCGTCGCCAGAATTGGCGAGGGGTTAGTATTCCAATTCGTATGACACCTTACTCGACATGTTTTGATAAAGCCAAACCAAAGATAGCATTTAACCGCGAGGTTCATAATGCACTTAAGAGTATATGGTATGACGATATCTGGAAACAGCAGAAGGAAGTTGTTCCGACCACTGCAGACAGGCTCAGCTCATGCCAGAGCACCATCTCACATGGAACCAAGCACTCTGCCTTCAGGATTGTTAAGGCCTGCCATAGGAGTGACTTAGAGGTTACCAGGTGTCCCATTTAAGGTTAGGTATAGGTATACTACACCTAAGTAAGAGGTGATTACACCAACTTACCCCAGCTGAGTGATCAGCCAGTTGTGTCAGATTGTTAGGCCAAGCCTGGGGTGGCATAATACATGCTGCAGCCCCTGGCAGGCCTTGGGTACACCAATGCCCTGGGTACCTAGTGTACACTGGTACAGGGGCTGACAGGGTGATCCACTTCCAATTGGTTATGCACCTAGGGTGCATAGTTTTAATTTAGTAGAGAGAACAGCAGGCTGGGGGTCTGATTGGCAGGCCCACAGCCTCAATATGTCAAAAACCAGTGAAGCAAAAAGCAAAAATTTGGGGTGACCATAGGATAGCAGACCCTACTCTCCTACACAACCCCCCCCCAAACGCTGGGACATTAAACTAGCCTTGACCAGTCTCGTCTTCATGTCCTAAGTGGAAGTACCTGGAGAGACCATCTGCATTCCCATGGTCAGTACCTGGCCGGTGCTCCACTGTAAAGTCCATCCCCTGTAGGGAAATGGACCACCTAAGCAGTTTGGGGTTTTCACCCTTCATCTGATTTAGCCACAAGAGGGGCTTATGGTCGGTCTGAATCTTGAAGTGAGTGCCAAACAAGTATGGCCTCAGCTTCTTCAGGGCCCACACCACAGCAAAGGCCTCCCTCTCAATAGCTGACCAATTCTTCTCTCTGGGGGTCAACCTTCTGCTAATAAAAGCAATGGGTTGGTCTTGACCATCTACATTAAGTTGTGACAGCACAGCTCCCACACCCAACTCAGAAGCATCTGTTTGGACAATAAACTCTTTGGAGTAGTCAGGACTTTTCAGGATAGGTGCAGAGCACATGGCCTCCTTCAGGTCATCAAATGCCTTTTGACAGCTTACTGTCCACTGAACCTTTTTGGGCATCTTCTTGGATGTCAGATCATTAAGAGGAGTCACAATGGACCCATAGTTCTTAACAAACTTCCTGTAATACCCAGTCAAGCCCAAGAAAGCTCGAACTTGAGTCTGGGTGGTTGGAGGGGACCAATCCTTGATGGACTGTATCTTACTCTCCAGTGGTTGAACTTGGCCCCCACCTACAAGGTGGCCCAAATACACAACCTTACTCTGCCCTATCTGGCACTTAGTAGCCTTGATAGTGAGGCCTGCCCTTTGCAGAGCCTCAAGAGCCTTCTTCAGGTGGATCAGGTGATCCTCCCAGGTGGAACTAAAGACAGCAATGTCATCAAGATATGCTGCGCAAAAGTCATCCAACCCAGTAAGGACTTGGTTCACCAGCCTTTGGAAGGTGGCAGGTGCATTCTTCAGACCAAAGGGCATCACCACAAACTGATAATGCCCACCTGGGGTTGAGAATGCTGTTTTGGCCTTAGACTCCTCAGCTAACCTGATTTGCCAATAGCCAGCTGTCAAGTCAAATGTGCTCAAAAACTTTGCAGAAGCTAGTTTGTCTATGAGCTCATCTGCCCTTGGAATAGGGTGTGCATCTGTCCTGGTGACAGCATTGAGTCCTCTGTAATCCACACAGAACCTCATCTCTCTCTTGCCATCTTTGGTGTGAGGTTTGGGGACCAGAACCACTGGGCTAGCCCAGGGGCTCTCTGAGGGTTCAATGACACCTAATTCCAGCATTTTATGTACCTCAGCCTTTATACAGTCCCTGACGTGGTCAGGTTGTCTGTAAAGTTTGTTCTTTACAGGCAGACTGTCACCAGTGTCCACAACATGGGTACACCAGTCAGTTTGACTAGGTATCAAGGAAAACATATGTGAAAATGATTGTAGAACCTGTCTACATTCAGTCTGCTGATGGGCAGTGAGGTTGCCTCCAAGGGTCACTCCTTCAACTGAGCCATCTTCAGGGTTCTGAGACAACAGGTCTGGGAGAGGGTCACTCTCTTCCTCCTGTCCCTCATCTGTAGCCATGAGCAAGCCCATGTCTGCCCTGTCAACATATGCTTTAAGCCTGTTAACATGGAGTACCCTGTGGGGACTCCTGGGAGTTCCTAGGTCGACCAAGTAGGTGACCTCTCCCTTCTTTTCCAGGATTGTATGGGGTCCAGACCATTTGTCTTGGAGTGCTGCTGGGGCCACCGGCTCCAACACCCATACCTTCTGTCCTGGCTGATACTCAACCAAGACAGCCTTTTGGTCATGCCAAGCTTTCTGTAAGGCCTGGCTTGCCTCAAGGTTTTTAGATGCCTTCTCCATATACTCAGCCATCCTGGAGCGGAGACCAAGTACATAGTCCACTATGTCTAGCTTAGGCTTTTTGAGAGGTAACTCCCATCCTTCCTTCACCAAACACAGTGGGCCTCTCACAGGGTGCCCAAACAACAATTCAAAGGGGCTGTAGCCAACTCCTTTTTGTGGGACCTCTCTGTAAGCAAACAGAAGGCAGGGTAGAAGGATATCCCATTTTCGCCTGAGCTTTTCAGGTAATCCTTTGATCATACCCTTTAGGGTCTTGTTGAATCTCTCAACAAGCCCATTGCATTGTGGGTGATAAGGGGTGGTGAACTTGTAGTTGACACCACATTCCTTCCACATAGCTGTCAAGTATCCTGACATAAAGTTGGTACCTCTGTCAGATACTACCTCCTTAGGAAACCCCACTCTGGAGAATACTCCCAGCAGGGCCCTGGCCACAACAGGAGCTGTAGTGGTCCTAAGGGGAATTGCCTCTGGATACCTGGTGGCATGATCCACTACCACCAGTATAAATCTGTGCCCAGATGCAGTGGGAGGATCCATGGGACCCACTATGTCTATTCCCACTCTTTCAAAGGGAACCCCCACCACAGGTAGTGGTATCAGGGGGGCCTTTGTTGTGCCACCTGATTTGCCACTGGCTTGGCAGGTAACACAGGAGCGACAAAACTCCTTTGTATCTTCATTCATATGAGGCCAGTGAAAGTGAGGGACAAGTCTGTCCCAGGTCTTGTTCTGGCCTAGGTGTCCTGCTAAAGGAATGTCATGGGCCAAGGTAAGAAGGAAGCCCCTAAATTGCAGAGGTATGACCAACCTCCTGGTAGCACCAGGCTTGGGGTCTCTAGCCTCTGAATAAAGGAGCCCTTCATCCCAATACACTTTATGGGTACCTTGAGCATTTCCAGCAGCCTCAGCAGCAGCCAGCTGTCTGAGGGGTTCAAGAGAGGGACAGGATAACTGAGCCTGCCTCAAGTCAGCCCTTGAAGGTCCCCCTGTCCCCAGAAACTCAACCTGATCAGGTTCAAGCTCTTCAGGGACAGTTCCTTCAGGGTCCTCTAGATCAGCTTCCTGGGAAGGCTGATCATCACTCTGAGGCAGGGGGGAAGGCACAGCCTTGACCCTCCTGTTCTTCTTCTTGGTAGGTGCTTGGTCCATTGTTCCAGGATCCAAGACCTGAGGTTCAGTGAGGCACTTTTTGGCCTGTGACCTGGTCACAGCAAGGACATGTGATGATATACCTAACATCTCTGCATGAGTCCTGTACTCCACTTCTGACCATAGAGAACTCTCTAGGTCATTGCCCAACAAACATTCTACTGGGAGGTCTGCACTAACCACAACCCTTTTGAGGCCAGTTACCCCTCCCCATGAGAAGTTAACAACTGCCACACTATGTGAAGTAGTGGCATTGCTGGCATTGGTCACCAGGTAGTTCTCACCTGGTATGTACTGTCCAGGGTCCACAAAGCCTGGTGTCACCATAGTGGCACTGGCACATGTGTCCCTGTAGGCTTGAGCCACTTTGTCATTAATTAAAAGAGTCTGTCTGTACTTGCCCAGGTTACTGGGGCTCACAGTCAGGGACAAATCAATGTCCCCATCACAGATCAAGACTGCCTGTGTAAGGGTTCTGTCTAAGTCAGAATCTCCTTCAGTTCCCATAGTGATTCCCACTACACCCTTTGTCTGGGGACCAACACTGCTAACAGTAGTACTGGGAGCAGGTGCCTTAGGGGCAACAGTGTTGGGGGCTCCACCCTTTTTGCAATCACTAGTCCAGTGAGTTGTATTTTTACAATGATTGCACCAGGGTTTCTTCTGACCTTCTTTCTTCTTCTTGGACTGTTGGGACCCACCCTCCTTAGCAGTAGTTTGGGGCCCTGTTGAAGACTTCTGGTCTTTAGGTTTCTGATCTCCACCCTTTTGGTCTGTTTTCTTCTGATCACCCCCTTGGCCCTGGTTCTGGTTCTTTTGCTTAACCCTGGTTCTGACCCATTTGTCTGCCTTCTTTCCCAATTCTTGGGGAGAGGTCAGATCAGAGTCAACCAAGTGTTGATGCAGTTGCTGGTTTTGACAGTTATTTAAAATCTGTTCTCTCATCATCAAATTATACAATCCTGTAAAATCAGATACCTTACTTCCCAGCAACCAACCCTCCAAAGCCTTAGTGGCACATTCAACATATTCAGACCAGTCCTGAGTCTGTGTCTTTTGGGTGTCTCTGAACATTAACCTGTACTGTTCAGTGGTTAAGCCTAACCCATCTACCAGAACACTCTTCAGGACTCTGTAGTTTCTGACATCCTCTTCTCTAACAGTGAGGAGTCTGTCTCTGCCTCTTCCTTCAAAGGAGAGCCAGAGGATTGCTGCCCACTGGTCTTCAGGAACCTGCTGTACTTTGCAGGCTCTCTCAAGAGCAGTTATCCATTTGTGGATGTCATCCCCACTTTTGTAGGGGGGCACAACCTTAGACAGGTTCCTATTGTCAAAGACCCTATCTTTGTCCTTAGGGACAATGCTGCCACCAGTGGGTATAGACCCACTCTCTCTAGGTTGCCTAGCCTTGTTCAGTTTTTCTTCCATCAGGGCTACTTCTAGCTCCTGCTTCCTGATCCTCAGCTGGGCTTCCTGCATTCTGGCCTCATGTTCCCTCCTCTGAGGGGTGGTCATCCTTTTCCTGGAGTGACCTTGAGAGCCTCTAGAGCCATGAGAGGCATTGGAGTCACCTGAGCGATTTCTTTGCCTCCCAAGCCCTGTGTTAAGTCCACTGGGGAGATCCAATGGGGTGAACCCATTGTCAGTCCCCAATAGCCTTAGTTTAGCTGGGCCAAGTATAATACTTGGCACTGGGCTAGTTCTCCCTTCATCATCACTACTTTCTGTATCCTCACCACTTTCCTCCCCTGTAGTATGGTTCTCATCTAAGGGATGGCTATTGGAACTGGGTACCTCTGTAGTATCTTCAGAAGGGTGGCCTCCTGTTCCTGACCCTAAGGGGGCTAACTGGGAAGCTTTCTTGAGTGCTCTCTGATTCTCATCATTCTGTAAGAGCTCTCTGAGCTCAGCAGAGTTTGGGTTCTTGGGCTGTTTAAGGCCTCTAAGAGTTGCCAAATGCCTGAGCTCATTCTGATTAAGGGTAGCAAAGCTGGATGTTGCCCTCTGGGGGTCACTCTCAACAGAGATGGGTACAGTGGACCCCTCTGCCCCGGCCATTGCTCTTAAGTGTGGGTGGATGTGTTGCAATCTACCTACACTTGGGTTTACCTACTAAACCTATCTAGTAGTTGTAGTCAGGGTGTGCTACTCCCTTTACTCTACAACAACTAAGTTCAGTAGAACTTATGTATATCTAATCTTGTTTTATATGTACCTACAGGTACCTATGTGATCTTTCAATTGGTAACCAAGAGATTACAATGGTAAAACACAGCAAGCTCAAATCCAACCGCTGCTCACCAATGTGAGAAGTTGGCCTGGTATATGCTGTTCACTAGTTCTAGTGACCACCTTGTACCATGCCAAGCAACCCTTATGGTGTGGTTGTAAGTCAACCTTTTTGGACTAGCTGCCCTAGTGGTAGCGTAGGCTAAGCAGTCTTTGAGGCTAAACTCGTGATGCGTGTTAAGCAAGCTGTTTTACCAATAGTAACCCCCTTTTATACCAATGAAAGGACACCACACAGATATATATTCAAAATATATATGTATTTATTTCTCAAAGTAACCCCTAGTCTCTTTATGAGCACAGGAGCACAAATCGTCAAACAAGATTACAGTAGAATACACAGAAGTTGCACTTTATATGGATAGGCCCTGGTGGCCACTCAAACCATATACTAAAATAGTGGTATAAATACCCCGAACAGAAAAGGGAAAAGGCCTAGGGCCTCTAGAATCGCTGGGCCTACAAGGAGCTAACGTCAGTTAGTGACCAGGAGGTCCACGGGTGGCGTGTGCAGAGCAAATAGTCACACGCGGGCTCCCATAGGTTTCAATGGGTGCGTAAAAAGTACAAAGTTACTGCAAAAGGAATCTTCCGGATGACCTAGGAACTTAAGATTTGGAACACAGGCACTAGAGATGTATTACTACACATGGGCACCGGAGTACCAGCTTTACCTCACCCACAGGAAGCGGGTGCATAGGCCTCAAAGTGCGTCGGGTTTCTTCTATCTGTTCCGTTGAGCCTGGGACAAAGATGCTGCAGGCGGTCGGTCGGGAAGAGATGCAGTGGATCCAAGAGTGGATCGGAGATGTTGAAGACCTGTAAGCAGAGGGGACAGTGTTCACAGTCACTAGCCAGTGACCAGCGTGGCACCAGGTGGGTACCAGGCGATGTCGGGTGCAAACAGGTGATGAGGGGTAGCTTGTCTCCGCAGCCACGTGGTCCCTGAAGGTCGACGACGTCCAGGAGTCGGCTCACGAGCTGTCCCACGCAGGCTCTCGCTGTCGGCGGTGTCGGCGACTTGATCGAAGCAAACAAGCCTTGGGGCCAACTTCTCACACCGACCCACACAAGTGAGGTACCATTTTTCTCGTAGGACTTTGGGGAACGCGGGGTGGGTGGAAATTTATGGATCCACGCAGATTCCAGAACTTTCCATCACAGAAATGTGGGGAAAATGTGTTTTTTTTGTCAATTGTTTACGTTTGCAAGGAATTCTGGGTAACAGACCATGGTGGGAGGCAGTCAAGTCACCCCATCCTGGATTTCCCTGGGTGTCTAGTTTTCAAAAATGTATAGGTTTGCTAGGTTTCCCTAGGTGCCGGCAGGGCTAGGGTTGAAAATCTACAGCTAGTCACTTTGCCAAAAAAAGGGTCATTATTCACTGCAAAACCACGTTGCGTTTTGCGCCGTTTCCTGTCGCGGGCACTAGGCCGACCCGCACAAGTGAGGTACCATTTTTCTCGTAGGACTTTGGGGAACGCGGGGGTGGTGGAAATTTGTGGATCCACGCAGATTCCAGAACTTTCCATCACAGAAATATGGGGAAAATGTGTTTTTTTTGTCAATTTTTTATGTTTGCAAGGGATTCTGGGTAACAGACCATGGTGGGAGGCAGTCAAGTCACCCCATCCTGGATTCCCCTGGGTGTCTAGTTTTCACAAATGTATAGGTTTGCTAGGTTTCCCTAGGTACCGGCAGGGCTAGGGTTCAAAATCTACAGCTAGTCACTTTGCCAAAAAAAGGGTCATTTTCCACTGCAAAACCACGTTGCGTTTTGCGCCGTTTCCTGTCGCAGGCACTAGGCCGACCCGCACAAGTGAGGTACCATTTTTCTCGTAGGACTTTGGGGAACGCGGGGTGGGTGGAAATTTGTGGATCCACGCAGATTCCAGAACTTTCCATCACAGAAATGTGGGGAATATGTGGTTTTTTTGTCAATTTTTTACGTTTGCAAGGGATTCTGGGTAACAGACCATGGTGGGAGGCAGTCAAGTCACCCCATCCTGGATTTCCCTGGGTGTCTAGTTTTCAAAAATGTATAGGTTTGCTAGGTTTCCCTTGGTGCCGGCAGGGCTAGGGTTCAAAATCTACAGCTAGTCACTTTGCCAAAAAAAGGGTCATTATTCACTGCAAAACCACGTTGCGTTTTGCGCCGTTTCCTGTCGCGGGCACTAGGCCGACCCGCAAAAGTGAGGTACCATTTTTCTCGTAGGACTTTGGGGAACGCGGGGGTGGTAGAAATTTGTGGATCCACGCAGATTCCAGAACTTTCCATCACAGAAATGTGGGGAAAATGTGTTTTTTTTGTCAATTTTTTATGTTTGCAAGGGATTCTGGGTAACAGACCATGGTGGGAGGCAGTCAAGTCACCCCATCCTGGATTCCACTGGGTGTCTAGTTTTCAAAAATGTATAGGTTTGCTAGGTTTCCCTAGGTGCCGGCAGGGCTAGGGTTCAAAATCTACAGCTAGTCACTTTGCCAAAAAAAGGGTCATTTTCCACTGCAAAACCACGTTGCGTTTTGCGCCGTTTCCTGTCGCGGGCACTAGGCCGACCCGCACAAGTGAGGTACCATTTTTCTCGTAGGACTTTGGGGAACGCGGGTTGGGTGGAAATTTGTGGATCCACGCAGATTCCAGAACTTTCCATCACAGAAATGTGGGGAAAATGTGTTTTTTTTGTCAATTTTTTACGTTTGCAAGGGATTCTGGGTAACAGACCATGGTGGGAGGCAGTCAAGTCACCCCATCCTGGATTCCCCTGCGTGTCTAGTTTTCAAAAATGTATAGGTTTGCTAGGTTTCCCTAGGTGCCGGCAGGGCTAGGGTTCAAAATCTACAGCTAGTCACTTTGCCAAAAAAAGGGTCATTTTTCACTGCAAAACCACGTTGCGTTTTGCGCCGTTTCCTGTCGCGGGCACTAGGCCGATCCGCACAAGTGAGGTACCATTTATCTTGTAGGACTTTGGGAAACGCGGGGTGGGTGGAAATTTGTGGATCCACGCAGATTCCAGAACTTTCCATCACAGAAATGTGGGGAAAATGTGTTTTTTTTGTCAATTTTTTATGTTTGCAAGGGATTCTGGGTAACAGACCATGGTGGGAGGCAGTCAAGTCACCCCATCCTGGATTGCCCTGGGTGTCTAGTTTTCAAAAATGTATAGGTTTGCTAGGTTTCCCTAGGTGCCGGCAGGGCTAGGGTTCAAAATCTACAGCTAGTCACTTTGCCAAAAAAAGGGTCATTTTCCACTGCAAAACCACGTTGCGTTTTGCGCCGTTTCCTGTCGCGGGCACTAGGCCGACCCGCACAAGTGAGGTACCATTTTTCTCGTAGGACTTTGGGGAACGCGGGGTGGGTGGAAATTTGTGGATCCACGCAGATTCCAGAACTTTCCATCACAGAAATGTGGGGAATATGTGTTTTTTTTGTCAAGTTTTTTACGTTTGCAAGGGATTCTGGTTACAGACCATGGTGGGAGGCAGTCAAGTCACCCCATCCTGGATTTCCCTGGGTGTCTAGTTTTCAAAAATGTATAGGTTTGCTAGGTTTCCCTTGGTGCCGGCAGGGCTAGGGTTCAAAATCTACAGCTAGTCACTTTGCCAAAAAAAGGGTCATTTTCCACTGCAAAACCACGTTGCGTTTTGCGCCGTTTCCTGTTGCGGGCACTAGGCCGACCCGCACAAGTGAGGTACCATTTTTCTCGTAGGACTTTGGGGAACACGGGGTGGGTGAAAATTTGTGGATCCACACAGATTCCAGAACTTTCCATCACAGAAGTGTGGGGAAAATGTGTTTTTTTTTGTCAATTTTTTACGTTTGCAAGGGATTCTGGGTAACAGACCATGGTGGGAGGCAGTCAAGTCACCCCATCCTGGATTCCCCTGGGTGTCTAGTTTTCAAAAATGTATAGGTTTGCTAGGTTTCCCTAGGTGCCGGCAGGGCTAGGGTTCAAAGTCTACAGCTAGTCACTTTGCCAAAAAAAAGGGTCATTTTTCACTGCAAAACCACGTTGCGTTTTGCGCCGTTTCCTGTCGCGGGCACTAGGCCGACCCGCACAAGTGAGGTACCATTTTTCTCGTAGGACTTTGGGGAACGCGGGGTGGGTGGAAATTTGTGGATCCACGCAGATTCCAGAACTTTCCATCACAGAAATGTGGGGAAAATGTGTTTTTTTTGGCAATTCTTTACGTTTGCAAGGGATTCTGGGTAACAGACCATGGTGGGAGGCAGTCAAGTCACCCCATCCTGGATTCCCCTGGGTGTCTAGTTTTCAAAAATGTATAGGTTTGCTAGGTTTCCCTAGGTGCCGGCAGGGCTAGGGTTCAAAATCTACAGCTAGTCACTTTGCCAAAAAAAGGGTCATTTTTCACTGCAAAACCACGTTGCGTTTTGCGCCGTTTCCTGTCGCGGGCACTAGGCCGACCCGCACAAGTGAGGTACCATTTTTCTCGTAGGACTTTGGGGAACGCGGGGGTGGTGGAAATTTGTGGATCCACGCAGATTCCAGAACTTTCCATCACAGAAATGTGGGGAAAATGTGTTTTTTTTGTCAATTGTTTACGTTTGCAAGGGATTCTGGGTAACAGACCATGGTGGGAGGCAGTCAAGTCACCCCATACTGGATTCCCCTGGGTGTCTAGTTTTCAAAAATGTATAGGTTTGCTAGGTTTCCCTAGGTGCCGGCAGGGCTAGGGTTCAAAATCTACAGCTAGTCACTTTGCCAAAAAAAGGGTCATTTTTCACTGCAAAACCACGTTGCGTTTTGCGCCGTTTCCTGTCGCTGGCACTAGGCCGACCCGCACAAGTGAGGTAACATTTTTCTCGTAGGACTTTGGGGAACGCGGGGTGGGTGGAAATTTGTGGATCCACGCAGATTCCAGAACTTTCCATCACAGAAATGTGGGGAAAATGTGTTTTTTTTGTCAATTTTTTACGTTTGCAAGGGATTCTGGGTAACAGACCATGGTGGGAGGCAGTCAAGTCACCCCATCCTGGATTCCCCTGGGTGTCTAGTTTTCATAAATGTACAGGTTTGCTAGGTTTCCCTGGGTGCCGGCAGGGCTAGGGTTCAAAATCTACAGCTAGTCACTTTGCCAAAAAAAGGGTCATTTTTCACTGCAAAACCACGTTGCGTTTTGCGCCGTTTCCTGTCGCGGGCACTAGGCCGACCCGCACAAGTGAGGTACCATTTTTCTCGTAGGACTTTGGGGAACGCGGGGTGGGTGGAAATTTGTGGATCCACACAGATTCCAGAACTTTCCATCACAGAAGTGTGGGGAAAATGTGGTTTTTTTGTCAATTTTTTACGTTTGCAAGGGATTCTGGGTAACAGACCATGGTGGGAGGCAGTCAAGTCACCTCATCCTGGATTCCCCTGGGTGTCTAGTTTTCAAAAATGTATAGGTTTGCTAGGTTTCCCTAGGTGCCGGCAGGGCTAGGGTTCAAAGTCTACAGCTAGTCACTTTGCCAAAAAAAGGGTCATTTTTCACTGCAAAACCACGTTGCGTTTTGCGCCGTTTCCTGTCGCGGGCACTAGGCCGACCCGCACAAGTGAGGTACTATTTTTCTCGTAGGACTTTGGGGAACGCGGGGTGGGTAGAAATTTGTGGATCCACGCAGATTCCAGAACTTTCCATCACAGAAGTGTGGGGAAAATGTGTTTTTTTTGTCAATTTTTTACATTTGCAAGGGATTCTGGGTAACAGACCATGGTGGGAGGCAGTCAAGTCACCCCATCCTGGATTCCCCTGGGTGTCTAGTTTTCAAAAATGTATAGGTTTGCTAGGTTTCCCTAGGTGCCGGCAGGGCTAGGGTTCAAAATCTACAGCTAGTCACTTTGCCAAAAAAAGGGTCATTTTTCACTGCAAAACCACGTTGCGTTTTGCGCCGTTTCCTGTCGCGGGCACTAGGCCGACCCGCACAAGTGAGGTACCATTTTTCTCGTAGGACTTTGGGGAACGCGGGGGTGGTGGAAATTTGTGGATCCACGCAGATTCCAGAACTTTCCATCACAGAAATGTGGGGAAAATGTGTTTTTTTTTGTCAATTCTTTACGTTTGCAAGGGATTCTGGGTAACAGACCCTGGTGGGAGGCAGTCAAGTCACCCCATCCTGGATTCCCCTGGGTGTCTAGTTTTCAAAAATGTATAGGTTTGCTAGGTTTCCCTAGGTGCCGGCAGGGCTAGGGTTCAAAATCTACAGCTAGTCACTTTGCCAAAAAAAGGGTCATTTTTCACTGCAAAACCACGTTGCGTTTTGCGCCGTTTCCTGTCGCGGGCACTAGGCCGACCCGCACAAGTGAGGTACCATTTTTCTCGTAGGACTTTGGGGAACGCGGGGTGGGTGGAAATTTGTGGATCCACGCAGATTCCAGAACTTTCCATCACAGAAATGTGGGGAAAATGTGTTTTTTTTGTCAATTTTTTACGTTTGCAAGGGATTCTGGGTAACAGACCATGGTGGGAGGCAGTCAAGTCACCTCATCCTGGATTCCCCTGGGTGTCTAGTTTTCAAAAATGTATAGGTTTGCTAGGTTTCCCTAGGTGCCGGCAGGGCTAGGGTTCAAAATCTACAGCTAGTCACTTTGCCAAAAAAGGGTCATTTTTCACTGCAAAACCACGTTGCGTTTTGCGCCGTTTCCTGTCGCGGGCACTAGGCCGACCCGCACAAGTGAGGTACCATTTTTCTCGTAGGACTTTGGGGAACGCGGGGTGGGTGGAAATTTATGGATCCACGCAGATTCCAGAACTTTCCATCACAGAAATGTGGGAAAAATGTGTTTTTTTTGTCAATTTTTTACGTTTGCAAGGGATTCTGGGTAACAGACCATGGTGGGAGGCAGTCAAGTCACCCCATCCTGGATTTCCCTGGGTGTCTAGATTTCAAAAATGTATAGGTTTGCTAGGTTTCCCTAGGTGCCGGCAGGGCTAGGGTTGAAAATCTACAGCTAGTCACTTTGCCAAAAAAAGGGTCATTATTCACTGCAAAACCATGTTGCGTTTTGCGCCGTTTCCTGTCGCGGGCACTAGGCCGACCCGCACAAGTGAGGTACCATTTTTCTTGTAGGACTTTGGGGAACGCGGGGGTGGTGGAAATTTGTGGATCCACGCAGATTCCAGAACTATCCATCACAGAAATGTGGGGAAAATGTGTTTTTTTTGTCAATTTTTTACGTTTGCAAGGGATTCTGGGTAACAGACCATGGTGGGAGGCAGTCAAGTCACCCCATCCTGGATTCCCCTGGGTGTCTAGTTTTCAAAAATGTATAGGTTTGCTAGGTTTCCCTAGGTGCCGGCAGGGCTAGGGTTCAAAATCTACAGCTAGTCACTGTGCCAAAAAAAGGGTCATTTTTCACTGCAAAACCACGTTGCGTTTTGCGCCGTTTCCTGTCGCGGGCACTAGGCCGACCCGCACAAGTGAGGTACCATTTTTCTCGTAGGACTTTGGGGAATGCGGGGTGGGTGGAAATTTGTGGATCCACGCAGATTCCAGAACTTTCCATCACAGAAGTGTGGGGAAAATGTGTTTTTTTGTCAATTCTTTACTTTTGCAAGGGATTCTGGGTAACAGACCATGGTGGGAGGCAGTCAAGTCACCCCATCCTGGATTCCCCTGGGTGTCTAGTTTTCAAAAATGTATAGGTTTGCTAGGTTTCCCTAGGTGCCGGCAGGGCTAGGGTTCAAAATCTACAGCTAGTCACTTTGCCAAAAAAAGGGTCATTTTTCACTGCAAAACCACGTTGCGTTTTGCGCCGTTTCCTGTCGCGGGCACTAGGCCGACCAGCACAAGTGAGGTACCATTTTTCTCGTAGGACTTTGGGGAACGCGGGGGTGGTGGAAATTTGTGGATCCACGCAGATTCCAGAACTTTCCATCACAGAAATGTGGGGAAAATGTGTTTTTTTTGTCAATTCTTTACGTTTGCAAGGGATTCTGGGTAACAGACCCTGTGGGAGGGAGTCAAGTCACCCCATCCTGGATTCCCCTGGGTGTCTAGTTTTCACAAATGTATAGGTTTGCTAGGTTTCCCTAGGTGCCGGCAGGGCTAGGGTTCAAAATCTACAGCTAGTCACTTTGCCAAAAAAAGGGTCATTTTTCACTGCAAAACCACGTTGCGTTTTGCGCCGTTTCCTGTCGCGGGCACTAGGCCGACCCGCACAAGTGAGGTACCATTTTTCTCGTAGGACTTTGGGGAACGCGGGGTGGGTGGAAATTTGTGGATCCACGCAGATTCCAGAACTTTCCATCACAGAAATGTGGGGAAAATGTGTTTTTTTTGTCAATTTTTTACGTTTGCAAGTGATTCTGGGTAACAGACCATGGTGGGAGGCAGTCAAGTCACCTCATCCTGGATTCCCCTGGGTGTCTAGTTTTCAAAAATGTATAGGTTTGCTAGGTTTCCCTAGGTGCCGGCAGGGCTAGGGTTCAAAATCTACAGCTAGTCACTTTGCCAAAAAAGGGTCATTTTTCACTGCAAAACCACGTTGCGTTTTGCGCCGTTTCCTGTCGCGGGCACTAGGCCGACCCGCACAAGTGAGGTACCATTTTTCTCGTAGGACTTTGGGGAACGCGGGGTGGGTGGAAATTTATGGATCCACGCAGATTCCAGAACTTTCCATCACAGAAATGTGGGGAAAATGTGTTTTTTTTGTCAATTTTTTACGTTTGCAAGGGATTCTGGGTAACAGACCATGGTGGGAGGCAGTCAAGTCACCCCATCCTGGATTTCCCTGGGTGTCTAGTTTTCAAAAATGTATAGGTTTGCTAGGTTTCCCTAGGTGCCGGCAGGGCTAGGGTTCAAAATCTACAGCTAGTCACTTTGCCAAAAAAAGGGTCATTTTCCACTGCAAAACCACGTTGCGTTTTGCGCCGTTTCCTGTCACGGGCACTAGGCCGACCCGCACAAGTGAGGTACCATTTTTCTCGTAGGACTTTGGGGAACGCGGGGTGGGTGGAAATTTGTGGATCCACGCAGATTCCAGAACTTTCCATCACAGAAATGTGGGGAATATGTGTTTTTTTTGTCAATTTTTTACGTTTGCAAGGGATTCTGGGTAACAGACCATGGTGGGAGGCAGTCAAGTCACCCCATCCTGGATTTCCCTGGGTGTCTAGTTTTCAAAAATGTATAGGTTTGCTAGGTTTCCCTTGGTGCCGGCAGGGCTAGGGTTCAAAATCTACAGCTAGTCACTTTGCCAAAAAAAGGGTCATTATTCACTGCAAAACCACGTTGCGTTTTGCGCCGTTTTCTGTCGCGGGCACTAGGCCGACCCGCACAAGTGAGGTACCATTTTTCTCGTAGGACTTTGGGGAACGCGGGGGTGGTAGAAATTTGTGGATCCACGCAGATTCCAGAACTTTCCATCACAGAAATGTGGGGAAAATGTGTTTTTTTTGTCAATTTTTTATGTTTGCAAGGGATTCTGGGTAACAGACCATGGTGGGAGGCAGTCAAGTCACCCCATCCTGGATTCCCCTGGGTGTCTAGTTTTAAAAAATGTATAGGTTTGCTAGGTTTCCCTAGGTGCCGGCAGGGCTAGGGTTCAAAATCTACAGCTAGTCACTTTGCCAAAAAAAGGGTCATTTTCCACTGCAAAACCACGTTGCGTTTTGCGCCGTTTCCTGTCGCGGGCACTAGGCCGACCCGCACAAGTGAGGTACCATTTTTCTCGTAGGACTTTGGGGAACGCGGGGGTGGTGGAAATTTGTGGATCCACGCAGATTCCAGAACTTTCCATCACAGAAATGTGGGGAAAATGTGTTTTTTTTGTCAATTTTTTACGTTTGCAAGGGATTCTGGGTAACAGACCATGGTGGGAGGCAGTCAAGTCACCCCATCCTGGATTCCCCTGCGTGTCTAGTTTTCAAAAATGTATAGGTTTGCTAGGTTTCCCTAGGTGCCGGCAGGGCTAGGGTTCAAAATCTACAGCTAGTCACTTTGCCAAAAAAAGGGTCATTTTTCACTGCAAAACCACGTTGCGTTTTGCTCCGTTTCCTGTCGCGGGCACTAGGCCGACCCGCACAAGTGAGGTACCATTTATCTTGTAGGACTTTGGGAAACGCGGGGTGGGTGGAAATTTGTGGATCCACGCAGATTCCAGAACTTTCCATCACAGAAATGTGGGGAAAATGTGTTTTTTTTGTCAATTTTTTACGTTTGCAAGGGATTCTGGGTAACAGACCATGGTGGGAGGCAGTCAAGTCACCCCATCCTGGATTGCCCTGCGTGTCTAGTTTTCAAAAATGTATAGGTTTGCTAGGTTTCCCTAGGTGCCGGCAGGGCTAGGGTTCAAAATCTACAGCTAGTCACTTTGCCAAAAAAAGGGTCATTTTTCACTGCAAAACCACGTTGCGTTTTGCGCCGTTTCCTGTCGCGGGCACTAGGCCGACCCGCACAAGTGAGGTACTATTTTTCTCGTAGGACTTTGGGGAACGCGGGGTGGGTAGAAATTTGTGGATCCACGCAGATTCCAGAACTTTCCATCACAGAAGTGTGGGGAAAATGTGTTTTTTTTGTCAATTTTTTACATTTGCAAGGGATTCTGGGTAACAGACCATGGTGGGAGGCAGTCAAGTCACCCCATCCTGGATTCCCCTGGGTGTCTAGTTTTCAAAAATGTATAGGTTTGCTAGGTTTCCCTAGGTGCCGGCAGGGCTAGGGTTCAAAATCTACAGCTAGTCACTTTGCCAAAAAAAGGGTCATTTTTCACTGCAAAACCACGTTGCGTTTTGCGCCGTTTCCTGTCGCGGGCACTAGGCCGACCCGCACAAGTGAGGTACCATTTTTCTCGTAGGACTTTGGGGAACGCGGGGGTGGTGGAAATTTGTGGATCCACGCAGATTCCAGAACTTTCCATCACAGAAATGTGGGGAAAATGTGTTTTTTTTTGTCAATTCTTTACGTTTGCAAGGGATTCTGGGTAACAGACCCTGGTGGGAGGCAGTCAAGTCACCCCATCCTGGATTCCCCTGGGAGTCTAGTTTTCAAAAATGTATAGGTTTGCTAGGTTTCCCTAGGTGCCGGCAGGGCTAGGGTTCAAAATCTACAGCTAGTCACTTTGCCAAAAAAAGGGTCATTTTTCACTGCAAAACCACGTTGCGTTTTGCGCCGTTTCCTGTCGCGGGCACTAGGCCGACCCGCACAAGTGAGGTACCATTTTTCTCGTAGGACTTTGGGGAACGCGGGGTGGGTGGAAATTTGTGGATCCACGCAGATTCCAGAACTTTCCATCACAGAAATGTGGGGAAAATGTGTTTTTTTTGTCAATTTTTTACGTTTGC
Source organism: Triturus cristatus (assembly GCF_964204655.1). Lineage (NCBI taxonomy): Eukaryota > Metazoa > Chordata > Amphibia > Caudata > Salamandridae > Triturus > Triturus cristatus. The sequence continues at coordinate 1,063,768,627 of NC_140589.1, read as the reverse complement.
AAGGGATTCTGGGTAACAGACCATGGTGGGAGGCAGTCAAGTCACCTCATCCTGGATTCCCCTGGGTGTCTAGTTTTCAAAAATGTATAGGTTTGCTAGGTTTCCCTAGGTGCCGGCAGGGCTAGGGTTCAAAATCTACAGCTAGTCACTTTGCCAAAAAAGGGTCATTTTTCACTGCAAAACCACGTTGCGTTTTGCGCCGTTTCCTGTCGCGGGCACTAGGCCGACCCGCACAAGTGAGGTACCATTTTTCTCGTAGGACTTTGGGGAACGCGGGGTGGGTGGAAATTTATGGATCCACGCAGATTCCAGAACTTTCCATCACAGAAATGTGGGAAAAATGTGTTTTTTTTGTCAATTTTTTACGTTTGCAAGGGATTCTGGGTAACAGACCATGGTGGGAGGCAGTCAAGTCACCCCATCCTGGATTTCCCTGGGTGTCTAGATTTCAAAAATGTATAGGTTTGCTAGGTTTCCCTAGGTGCCGGCAGGGCTAGGGTTGAAAATCTACAGCTAGTCACTTTGCCAAAAAAAGGGTCATTATTCACTGCAAAACCATGTTGCGTTTTGCGCCGTTTCCTGTCGCGGGCACTAGGCCGACCCGCACAAGTGAGGTACCATTTTTCTTGTAGGACTTTGGGGAACGCGGGGGTGGTGGAAATTTGTGGATCCACGCAGATTCCAGAACTATCCATCACAGAAATGTGGGGAAAATGTGTTTTTTTTGTCAATTTTTTACGTTTGCAAGGGATTCTGGGTAACAGACCATGGTGGGAGGCAGTCAAGTCACCCCATCCTGGATTCCCCTGGGTGTCTAGTTTTCAAAAATGTATAGGTTTGCTAGGTTTCCCTAGGTGCCGGCAGGGCTAGGGTTCAAAATCTACAGCTAGTCACTGTGCCAAAAAAAGGGTCATTTTTCACTGCAAAACCACGTTGCGTTTTGCGCCGTTTCCTGTCGCGGGCACTAGGCCGACCCGCACAAGTGAGGTACCATTTTTCTCGTAGGACTTTGGGGAACGCGGGGTGGGTGGAAATTTGTGGATCCACGCAGATTCCAGAACTTTCCATCACAGAAATGTGGGGAAAATGTGTTTTTTTTGTCAATTCTTTACGTTTGCAAGGGATTCTGGGTAACAGACCCTGTGGGAGGGAGTCAAGTCACCCCATCCTGGATTCCCCTGGGTGTCTAGTTTTCACAAATGTATAGGTTTGCTAGGTTTCCCTAGGTGCCGGCAGGGCTAGGGTTCAAAATCTACAGCTAGTCACTTTGCCAAAAAAAGGGTCATTTTTCACTGCAAAACCACGTTGCGTTTTGCGCCGTTTCCTGTCGCGGGCACTAGGCCGACCCGCACAAGTGAGGTACCATTTTTCTCGTAGGACTTTGGGGAACGCGGGGTGGGTGGAAATTTGTGGATCCACGCAGATTCCAGAACTTTCCATCACAGAAATGTGGGGAAAATGTGTTTTTTTTGTCAATTTTTTACGTTTGCAAGGGATTCTGGGTAACAGACCATGGTGGGAGGCAGTCAAGTCACCTCATCCTGGATTCCCCTGGGTGTCTAGTTTTCAAAAATGTATAGGTTTGCTAGGTTTCCCTAGGTGCCGGCAGGGCTAGGGTTCAAAATCTACAGCTAGTCACTTTGCCAAAAAAGGGTCATTTTTCACTGCAAAACCACGTTGCGTTTTGCGCCGTTTCCTGTCGCGGGCACTAGGCCGACCCGCACAAGTGAGGTACCATTTTTCTCGTAGGACTTTGGGGAACGCGGGGTGGGTGGAAATTTATGGATCCACGCAGATTCCAGAACTTTCCATCACAGAAATGTGGGGAAAATGTGGTTTTTTTGTCAATTTTTTACGTTTGCAAGGGATTCTGGGTAACAGACCATGGTGGGAGGCAGTCAAGTCACCCCATCCTGGATTTCCCTGGGTGTCTAGTTTTCAAAAATGTATAGGTTTGCTAGGTTTCCCTAGGTGCCGGCAGGGCTAGGGTTCAAAATCTACAGCTAGTCACTTTGCCAAAAAAAGGGTCATTTTCCACTGCAAAACCACGTTGCGTTTTGCGCCGTTTCCTGTCACGGGCACTAGGCCGACCCGCACAAGTGAGGTACCATTTTTCTCGTAGGACTTTGGGGAACGCGGGGTGGGTGGAAATTTGTGGATCCACGCAGATTCCAGAACTTTCCATCACAGAAATGTGGGGAATATGTGGTTTTTTTGTCAATTTTTTACGTTTGCAAGGGATTCTGGGTAACAGACCATGGTGGGAGGCAGTCAAGTCACCCCATCCTGGATTTCCCTGGGTGTCTAGTTTTCAAAAATGTATAGGTTTGCTAGGTTTCCCTTGGTGCCGGCAGGGCTAGGGTTCAAAATCTACAGCTAGTCACTTTGCCAAAAAAAGGGTCATTATTCACTGCAAAACCACGTTGCGTTTTGCGCCGTTTTCTGTCGCGGGCACTAGGCCGACCCGCACAAGTGAGGTACCATTTTTCTCGTAGGACTTTGGGGAACGCGGGGGTGGTAGAAATTTGTGGATCCACGCAGATTCCAGAACTTTCCATCACAGAAATGTGGGGAAAATGTGTTTTTTTTGTCAATTTTTTATGTTTGCAAGGGATTCTGGGTAACAGACCATGGTGGGAGGCAGTCAAGTCACCCCATCCTGGATTCCCCTGGGTGTCTAGTTTTCAAAAATGTATAGGTTTGCTAGGTTTCCCTAGGTGCCGGCAGGGCTAGGGTTCAAAATCTACAGCTAGTCACTTTGCCAAAAAAAGGGTCATTTTCCACTGCAAAACCACGTTGCGTTTTGCGCCGTTTCCTGTCGCGGGCACTAGGCCGACCCGCACAAGTGAGGTACCATTTTTCTCGTAGGACTTTGGGGAACGCGGGTTGGGTGGAAATTTGTGGATCCACGCAGATTCCAGAACTTTCCATCACAGAAATGTGGGGAAAATGTGTTTTTTTTGTCAATTTTTTATGTTTGCAAGGGATTCTGGGTAACAGACCATGGTGGGAGGCAGTCAAGTCACCCCATCCTGGATTCCCCTGCGTGTCTAGTTTTCAAAAATGTATAGGTTTGCTAGGTTTCCCTAGGTGCCGGCAGGGCTAGGGTTCAAAATCTACAGCTAGTCACTTTGCCAAAAAAAGGGTCATTTTTCACTGCAAAACCACGTTGCGTTTTGCTCCGTTTCCTGTCGCGGGCACTAGGCCGACCCGCACAAGTGAGGTACCATTTATCTTGTAGGACTTTGGGAAACGCGGGGTGGGTGGAAATTTGTGGATCCACGCAGATTCCAGAACTTTCCATCACAGAAATGTGGGGAAAATGTGTTTTTTTTGTCAATTTTTTACGTTTGCAAGGGATTCTGGGTAACAGACCATGGTGGGAGGCAGTCAAGTCACCTCATCCTGGATTCCCCTGGGTGTCTAGTTTTCAAAAATGTATAGGTTTGCTAGGTTTCCCTAGGTGCCGGCAGGGCTAGGGTTCAAAATCTACAGCTAGTCACTTTGCCAAAAAAGGGTCATTTTTCACTGCAAAACCACGTTGCGTTTTGCGCCGTTTCCTGTCGCGGGCACTAGGCCGACCCGCACAAGTGAGGTACCATTTTTCTCGTAGGACTTTGGGGAACGCGGGGTGGGTGGAAATTTATGGATCCACGCAGATTCCAGAACTTTCCATCACAGAAATGTGGGGAAAATGTGTTTTTTTTGTCAATTTTTTACGTTTGCAAGGGATTCTGGGTAACAGACCATGGTGGGAGGCAGTCAAGTCACCCCATCCTGGATTTCCCTGGGTGTCTAGATTTCAAAAATGTATAGGTTTGCTAGGTTTCCCTAGGTGCCGGCAGGGCTAGGGTTGAAAATCTACAGCTAGTCACTTTGCCAAAAAAAAGGTCATTATTCACTGCAAAACCATGTTGCGTTTTGCGCCGTTTCCTGTCGCGGGCACTAGGCCGACCCGCACAAGTGAGGTACCATTTTTCTTGTAGGACTTTGGGGAACGCGGGGGTGGTGGAAATTTGTGGATCCACGCAGATTCCAGAACTTTCCATCACAGAAATATGGGGAAAATGTGTTTTTTTTGTCAATTCTTTACGTTTGCAAGGGATTCTGGGTAACAGACCCTGTGGGAGGGAGTCAAGTCACCCCATCCTGGATTCCCCTGGGTGTCTAGTTTTCAAAAATGTATAGGTTTGCTAGGTTTCCCTAGGTGCCGGCAGGGCTAGGGTTCAAAATCTACAGCTAGTCACTTTGCCAAAAAAAGGGTCATTTTTCACTGCAAAACCACGTTGCGTTTTGCGCCGTTTCCTGTCGCGGGCACTAGGCCGACCCGCACAAGTGAGGTACCATTTTTCTCGTAGGACTTTGGGGAACGCGGGATGGGTGGAAATTTGTGGATCCACGCAGATTCCAGAACTTTCCATCACAGAAATGTGGGGAAAATGTGTTTTTTTTGTCAATTTTTTACGTTTGCAAGGGATTCTGGGTAACAGACCATGGTGGGAGGCAGTCAAGTCACCTCATCCTGGATTCCCCTGGGTGTCTAGTTTTCAAAAATGTATAGGTTTGCTAGGTTTCCCTAGGTGCCGGCAGGGCTAGGGTTCAAAATCTACAGCTAGTCACTTTGCCAAAAAAGGGTCATTTTTCACTGCAAAACCACGTTGCGTTTTGCGCCGTTTCCTGTCGCGGGCACTAGGCCGACCCGCACAAGTGAGGTACCATTTTTCTCGTAGGACTTTGGGGAACGCGGGGTGGGTGGAAATTTATGGATCCACGCAGATTCCAGAACTTTCCATCACAGAAATGTGGGGAAAATGTGTTTTTTTTGTCAATTTTTTACGTTTGCAAGGAATTCTGGGTAACAGACCATGGTGGGAGGCAGTCAAGTCACCCCATCCTGGATTTCCCTGGGTGTCTAGTTTTCAAAAATGTATAGGTTTGCTAGGTTTCCCTAGGTGCCGGCAGGGCTAGGGTTGAAAATCTACAGCTAGTCACTTTGCCAAAAAAAGGGTCATTATTCACTGCAAAACCACGTTGCGTTTTGTGCCGTTTCCTGTCGCGGGCACTAGGCCGACCCGCACAAGTGAGGTACCATTTTTCTCGTAGGACTTTGGGGAACGCGGGGGTGGTGGAAATTTGTGGATCCACGCAGATTCCAGAACTTTCCATCACAGAAATATGGGGAAAATGTGTTTTTTTTGTCAATTTTTTATGTTTGCAAGGGATTCTGGGTAACAGACCATGGTGGGAGGCAGTCAAGTCACCCCATCCTGGATTCCCCTGGGTGTCTAGTTTTCACAAATGTATAGGTTTGCTAGGTTTCCCTAGGTGCCGGCAGGGCTAGGGTTCAAAATCTACAGCTAGTCACTTTGCCAAAAAAAGGGTCATTTTCCACTGCAAAACCACGTTGCGTTTTGCGCCGTTTCCTGTCGCGGGCACTAGGCCGACCCGCACAAGTGAGGTACCATTTTTCTCGTAGGACTTTGGGGAACGCGGGGTGGGTGGAAATTTGTGGATCCACGCAGATTCCAGAACTTTCCATCACAGAAATGTGGGGAATATGTGGTTTTTTTGTCAATTTTTTACGTTTGCAAGGGATTCTGGGTAACAGACCATGGTGGGAGGCAGTCAAGTCACCCCATCCTGGATTTCCCTGGGTGTCTAGTTTTCAAAAATGTATAGGTTTGCTAGGTTTCCTGTTAGAAATGAGGGGGCTCTGGTTGACGCAGGTGTGAACCCACAACAAGCAGGGACCCTTTACTTCTTGTCAGGGCGAAGGATGACTCCTCAGAATAACCCCTGCTCACCCTCTAGGTGCGTGGCGCGAGCAGTCTAGGCTAAGTCTCAGGCGTACACGGTTAAGCAAATGCAGTTACACATACAGTAAACCCCTTGCATGCACCACAAATGGACACCAATCCGGTAGTATATAAAAATAAGCTTTTATGTAGTTTCAGCAGAGTTAAATACAAGGCCCAGTAACGTTGACCTGATGGGGCCACAATTCGTAGGAATACGGTAAAGTTCTCTTTGTACGAAAAGTTCTTTAGGCGGGCACAAGGTAACTGTAGGCCTCAGCGCACTTCGGCTGAAGCGGCGACCGGGAAACACACGGCAGTTGACAGGGAAATCAGAACGTTGCGGACCCTGGATCCGATGTGAGTTCGTGGTCGGAGTTGTAAGTACAGTACCTTGTCTCTTGACGCAAAGGTGGGGGCGGGATTTCAGCGGCTCTTCGGCAGAAGAGCGAGGCGGCGTCCGGGGCTCCCACACTTTACGATGGGGGTCTGATCTTCAGGCTCACGACCAGAGCGGGTGTTGCAGGTGGCGGGTGAACAAAGCGGGGCAGCCGGGCACGCCGATGCGTCCGGGCCGTCCGAGGCTGGGAGATGCTCACAAACGCCGATTCCGGCGGGAGGGTGAAGGTGCACAGCGAGCCTCCAGCGAGCGAGGTGACAGGGCAGCCCAACACAGCGTAGGGGGAGCGGCTCCGATCGAGCGAGGCTCTTCCCAAGGCGGGGGCGGCTAAGCAGTCCTGGTCACGGCTCAGGGAGGGACTGCGGCACGAGGGTCACAGCTCCGGCGAGGGAAAGGACACCACGGTCTAGCAGCAGGCGAGTGAAGATCAGGTAGAGCCCAATGGTCCTGGGGCTCTGTTCAGGGGGCAAGCTCAGTTCCAAGCCCTTGGAGATCGTTTTTGGAAAAGCACAAGTCTTGAAAATAAAAATAAAGCAAAGTCTTCAGCAACAGTTTCTCTTCTCCCCTTTGGCAGCAAGGTCACCACTGCAGGCCAATCCCCCAGGATAGGGACAGTCTTCCTCCTACAGCTTCCCCGGTGCCTTCTCCTCAGGCAGAGATTCTTCTTGGTCAAAAGCGGATCTAGTTTCTTAGGAGCAGGGCTCCTCCATTTATACCACAAATCTTTTGTTCTCCCAGGCCAGGGGGGCCCTTGCCTAGTTCAGTCCGGTTTCTGAGCACTTTGTTTACGTGATGCAGGCTTCTTCTTTCAGAGTGCAGGGCAGAGTCATCAGACGCTCCACAGGGGGTGGAGCCGGCATCGAGGTAGCGGAGCACTGTCCTATTCAGAGCCTAGGAGCACTCCTCCCACCCATCTACCTGTCGATCGTCCTATTCATACCAGGCTACCTAGCCCTGCCCATCTGGGTTCCCCCAGCCCTGTCACTCACACCAGCCAGACATCAGATACACATCACGCAGAGGCGGCTGAGATGGTTAGGCAAGCAAAGGCCAACTTTCTAAAAAGTGACATTTGCAAACCCGGAATATTAAAATAAACCTTGCGAAAAGATGTACCTTATCATTCCGAGTTCAGGCATACTAAACTCGATCTCCTACCATGTTCCCTGGGTCGGTTAGGATCATAGGGTGTAATAATCCAGGCCGCCCATACTGGCCTATGGGAACAGGGTAGCCTTACAGTAGTGAACAGCAAAATGGCGGCCGTTCACTACCAGGACAGGCCACGCATCTAGGCTTGTCCTACCTCAGGCTCACAATGCACCCTGCCCGTGGGCCTACCAGAGGGGTGACTAATATGCAGCCAAGGGAAGGTTTCGGGGACCGGCAAGTGTGGGCACTTGTCGGTCGGCGTGTCAGTACCAGACTGCACGCAGGTTCTGCGGTGGCAGACCTTAGACATCTTTTACCGGCCGCTTCTGTGGGTGGCACAACCCGTGCTGCAAGCCCACCAGCGGTGTTTGCATTTACATGCCCTGGCGCTCCTGGCGCCCTTTACTGGGGTCTGATAGTAAATCAAACAATCCAATCATGGAATCCAACCAACACATACAATTTACAAAGGGAGCACTCGCACCGCGACACTGGTTGGCAGTGGCACAGCGCGCTGAGCGGCCAACACCATAAAATCACATGAGGCACAGCGACAAAAAGAGGGAGGGAGACTCACGCCAAGGTGCCAGGTCTAACACGTGTCCCCTCCAGCTGAAAGGTGGGGAGAACTACCCTACCCCAGGGAGTTCCTCACCACTAAGGCGGAAAAATCTGGACAGACCGTCAGCATTGGCGTGATCTGTACCAGGGCGATGTTCCACCGTGAAATCCATCCCCTGTAGGGAAATGGACCACCTCAACAGCTTCGGATTCTCACCCCTCATATGCATCAACCATCTGAGGGGCCTGTGGTCCGTCTGAACCCGGAAGTGAGACCCAAACAAGTAGGGTCTTAGCTTCTTCAGCGCCCAGACCACAGCAAATGCCTCACGCTCAATAGCACTCCATCTCTGTTCCCGTGGAAGTAACCTCCTGCTAATAAAGGCTACGGGTTGATCTAGGCCCTCCTCATTAATCTGTGAAAGAACAGCCCCCACACCATGCTCTGAAGCGTCTGTCTGAACGATAAACTCTTTGGAGAAGTTGGGAGCCAAGAGCACGGGCGCCGTGCACATAGCAGTTTTCAAGGCCTCAAAAGCTCTCTGACAGGTGTCAGTCCAGATCACCTTCCTGGGCTGCTTCTTCGAAGTCAGCGCGGTCAAGGGGGCAACCATGTTGCCATACCCCTTGACAAACCTCCTGTAGTACCCGGTGAGACCTAGGAAGGCTCTCACCTCCGTCTGGGTTTTGGGCGCCTCCCAATTCAGGATGGTTTCTATCTTGGGCTGAAGGGGTGCCACCTGGCCACTCCCCACTTGGTGTCCCAAGTACACCACGGAACCCTGCCCGATCTGGCACTTACTCGCCTTGATCGTGAGGCCTGCCTTCCGCAGCGCCATCAACACTTCCCAGAGGTGTCGCAAGTGTTCCTCCCACGTGGAGCTGAACACGGCGATGTCATCCAGGTAGGCTGCACTGAACGAATCCAGCCCAGCCAACACCTGGTTGACCAATCTCTGGAAGGTGGCAGGGGCATTCTTCATCCCAAATGGCATAACCCGGAACTGGTAGTGCCCATCTGGGGTGGAAAATGCTGACCTCTCTTTGGCCCCCTCGGTCAAGGCGATCTGCCAATACCCAGACGTTAGATCAAACGTGCTGAGGTAGTTGGCAGCCCCTAGCCGATCGATGAGCTCATCAGCTCTGGGGATGGGGTGTGCGTCAGTCCTAGTGACTGAATTGAGTCCTCTGTAGTCCACACAGAACCGGAGTTCGGGTGTGGCTCCCGGCGCTGCAGCCTTTGGGACCAAGACCACGGGGCTGGCCCAAGGACTGCTAGAAGACTCAATGACCCCGAGTGCAAACATCTTGGAGACCTCCTCCTTGATGCATGTCCTCACCCTGTCAGTCACCCTGTAGGCCTTGTGCCGTACGGGAGGGCTATCCCCAGTGTCCACATCATGGACGCACCAATCAGTGACACCAGGGACCAGGGAAAACAGGTCAGAAAATTGTCCCAGCAACTGGCGACAATCACTCTGTTGCTCCGGGGTCAGGGTGGAAGAGAGGATGACACCATCCACTGACCCATCGTGCTCCTTGGCTGACAGGAGGTCCGGAAGAGGTTCTGTCTCCTCTTCCATCCCCGCATCTGTGGCCAAGAGCATGCCCACTTGGGACCTCTCCAAGTGGGGCTTGAGGCGGTTGACATGTAGGACCCGTAAGGGGTTCCTGGGAGTCTTCAGGTCCACCACGTAGGTAACAGGACTCTTTCGCTCCACCACCTCAAAGGGACCGGTCCACTTATCCTGGAGCGCACACGGCTCCACGGGGGCCAAGACCCATACTTTCTGCCCAGGCTGAAGCTCTACCAGAGTGGCATTCTGGTCGTACCACCGCTTCATCTCCTCCTGGCTGGCTTCCAGATTTGCCTCAGCAAGTTGCCGGAAACGCCTAGTCTGATTCCTGAAGGCCAGCATGTAGCTATATACATTCTGGGGAGGTTTCCTGGGAGATCGCTCCCAGCCTTCCTTGACCAGACTTAGAGGTCCTCTGACGGGGTGACCATACAGAAGCTCAAAGGGACTGAACCCCAGAGACTTTTGTGGCACCTCGCGGTAAGCGAAGAGAAGGCATGGTAAGAGGACGTCCCACTTGCGCCTCATGGGTCCTTCCAGGCCCATTATCATGCCTTTGAGGGTTCGGTTGAATCTCTCAACCAACCCATTTCCTTGGGGGTGGTAAGGTGTGGTGAACTTGTAGGTTACACCACACTCTTGCCAAAGAGATTTCATGTACTTGGACATGAAATTGGTACCTCGGTCAGACACCACCTCTAGAGGGAACCCCACTCGGGAGAAAATTCCCATCAGTGCACGTCCCACCACGGGGGCCGTCACTGTCCTCAGAGGAATGGCTTCCGGGTACCGGGTGGCATGGTCCACCAGGACCAGGATGAACCTATTGCCCATCGCTGTCTTGGGGTCCAGTGGCCCTACAATGTCAATCCCCACTCGCTGGAACGGGGTACCGACCACAGGGAATGGCTGGAGTGGAGCCTTCTGCTTCCTCCCACTCTTTCCACTTGCCTGGCAAGTCTGGCATGTCCTGCAGTGAGTATCCGAACTCCTGCGCATTTGAGGCCAATAAAAGTGGGTGACAAGCCTTTCGAAGGTCTTGTCCTGCCCCAAATGCCCTGCCAATGGCACATCGTGAGCCAGCCCCAGTAGGAAGGCTCTGAAGTCCTGGGGTACCACCAGCGCACGGGCTGACCCAGGCTCAGCAACCTTAGGCTCGGTATACAGGAGGTCGTTCTCCCAGTAAATGAAATGCGATCCTGACTGATCACCTGCGGCCTGGGCTGCAGCCTGCTGCCGCATACCCACGAGAGAAGGGCACTCCTTCTGTGCCTTACAAAAGTCCTCCCTGGTGGGACCCCCTTCCTGCTGCCAATGGGTCAGCTCCGGTAGGTCTCCCAGTTCAGCTATCTGTTCCCCTGTAGGCTCCAGGGCATCCCCCTCAAGGTCTGCCTCCTCCTGGACCGTGGGAACTTCAGGGGCCGGCTTCCCGCGCCCCTTGCTCCTTCTCTCTGAGGCCTGTTCCTGGGCCTCCCTCTCAGGCTCCAGGATCTCTCGAGTACCTTTACTGGCTGCCATGGACCGTGTGGTGACACACGCCCAATCCGGCATACCCAACATCTCCAGGTGAGCGCTCCGCTCCACCTGAGCCCAAGGTGAGCTCTCCAAATCGTTCCCTAACAAACAGTCTACAGGCATGGCGGGCCTCACAGCTACCTGAAGAGTACCAGAGACCCCCCCCCACTCGAAGGGAACCTGAGCCACCTTGCAGTGTCTCTCTGTGTTGTCAGCGGCAACAACGGGATAGAATGCATTGGGGACCACCTGCTCCTGAGACACCAGGTGACACCTGACAGCTGTCACACTGGCTCCTGTGTCTCTAAGAGCTTCCACCCTATGGCCATTTATGGTCACCCACTGCCTGTACTTCTTAGTGTTCTCAGGCAGCTGGGTTGGAGGGACCACCTCACGGTCTCCTAGCGAGACCAGGGACATCTCTGCGGGACCCCACCCACCTTGGACATCCCTCTCCTCCCCCAAGGCTACACTAGTCACCTGCCGGGGTGGAGCACCAGTGGGTGCTGGTTTACCATACATCGGACACTTCACATCAGAGGCAAAATGCCCCAAATTGTTACACCTGTAACATCTTACGGGCCCCTTCTGAACAGGAGGACCTGTCGGGGCCCCGGTCGGTTTCGGGGGTGGGGGAGGCTGAGAACCCTTCCCTTGGTTCCCTTGGGGATTATTTTGGGGCCCTTTCTGGAACTGCTTCTGTTTACCCCTGTCCCCCCCACTCTTCTGCTGGGGACCCTGCCCACCTTTGGCGGAATCTCCCACGGTACCCTTGTGGACCCTGGTACTGACCCAGCGGTCCGCCTCCTCAGCAAGCTTCCTCGGGTTAGTCAGCTTACTATCGATCAGGTGCTGGCGCAGCTCAGGAAAACAATTACTGGACAAGTGCTCCCATGCCATTAGATCAAGAAGCCCTTGATAATCATTCACCTTACTACCCTTCACCCATCCATCCAGCGCTCTGCAAAAGAACGTCACATACTCCACATACGTACTATTGGGAATCTTAGTGCAACCCCTGAACCTCTGTCTATATAACTCAGGGGTCAACCCATACCTAGTCATCAATGCTTCCTTCATATGGGGATAAGAATTACGAACATCAACAGGTAAGTCTAGCAGTGTGTCCCGCCCCTCACTCAGGAACCTTCCCCACAACCCCGCTCCCCAATCTTTCTCAGGGACCCGGTGGGAAGACATGGCTACCTCGTAGGCTCTGAACCACTGCCCGATGTCGTCATTCCTGAAGAACTCCTTCACTACATCCTTAGGAATATAAACTCTTGGTTCCGCCGATCCTGGCGGTGTGCTGCCACCAGAGGGATTAAGCTCCAAACTTTTGGCTTTCAGCTCCAGCTCCCTCAGCTTCATGTCATGCTCTAATTGTAGTTTCTTTTCTTCCATGGCTAATCTTTGTTTTTCCATATCCATCTGCCCATGAAGTTTCGCCATTTCCACCTCGTGTGCCCGGGTTGCTGCCCTGTCCGCCAATTCCTCTGGCGACAGGCATCTGCCGAACTCATGGACACTTTCTGGTGGAACCACTTCCACCTGATTCTCTGGTGCCTTTGACTCATACCAGGCCCTCAGCGCCTTTACGAGTTGCTCCTTCTTTTTCAATCCAGTTTGGGCAATCCTGAACTTGGAGCAAAGACCTTTCAAGTCTTCATTGGTACGATCATGAAGTGCGCCTTCCTCCCAATCTATGTCTTCAAATCCAGAGATTACGGAAGCCGCCCTTCCGGCGGAAAGTGAACCCGGCATGGCTCTAACAACGGAGATTCTTGGCAAAACAAAAACAATGCTAGCCTTGTGGCTGTGTTACTGGTCTGCTCTCACTACGTGGCGATCAGTGATTCACTATACGCAAACCACAAATGCAAATCCGTAAATCCTCACCGCTGCCACCAATGTTAGAAATGAGGGGGCTCTGGTTGACGCAGGTGTGAACCCACAACAAGCAGGGACCCTTTACTTCTTGTCAGGGCGAAGGATGACTCCTCAGAATAACCCCTGCTCACCCTCTAGGTGCGTGGCGCGAGCAGTCTAGGCTAAGTCTCAGGCGTACACGGTTAAGCAAATGCAGTTACACATACAGTAAACCCCTTGCATGCACCACAAATGGACACCAATCCGGTAGTATATAAAAATAAGCTTTTATGTAGTTTCAGCAGAGTTAAATACAAGGCCCAGTAACGTTGACCTGATGGGGCCACAATTCGTAGGAATACGGTAAAGTTCTCTTTGTACGAAAAGTTCTTTAGGCGGGCACAAGGTAACTGTAGGCCTCAGCGCACTTCGGCTGAAGCGGCGACCGGGAAACACACGGCAGTTGACAGGGAAATCAGAACGTTGCGGACCCTGGATCCGATGTGAGTTCGTGGTCGGAGTTGTAAGTACAGTACCTTGTCTCTTGACGCAAAGGTGGGGGCGGGATTTCAGCGGCTCTTCGGCAGAAGAGCGAGGCGGCGTCCGGGGCTCCCACACTTTACGATGGGGGTCTGATCTTCAGGCTCACGACCAGAGCGGGTGTTGCAGGTGGCGGGTGAACAAAGCGGGGCAGCCGGGCACGCCGATGCGTCCGGGCCGTCCGAGGCTGGGAGATGCTCACAAACGCCGATTCCGGCGGGAGGGTGAAGGTGCACAGCGAGCCTCCAGCGAGCGAGGTGACAGGGCAGCCCAACACAGCGTAGGGGGAGCGGCTCCGATCGAGCGAGGCTCTTCCCAAGGCGGGGGCGGCTAAGCAGTCCTGGTCACGGCTCAGGGAGGGACTGCGGCACGAGGGTCACAGCTCCGGCGAGGGAAAGGACACCACGGTCTAGCAGCAGGCGAGTGAAGATCAGGTAGAGCCCAATGGTCCTGGGGCTCTGTTCAGGGGGCAAGCTCAGTTCCAAGCCCTTGGAGATCGTTTTTGGAAAAGCACAAGTCTTGAAAATAAAAATAAAGCAAAGTCTTCAGCAACAGTTTCTCTTCTCCCCTTTGGCAGCAAGGTCACCACTGCAGGCCAATCCCCCAGGATAGGGACAGTCTTCCTCCTACAGCTTCCCCGGTGCCTTCTCCTCAGGCAGAGATTCTTCTTGGTCAAAAGCGGATCTAGTTTCTTAGGAGCAGGGCTCCTCCATTTATACCACAAATCTTTTGTTCTCCCAGGCCAGGGGGGCCCTTGCCTAGTTCAGTCCGGTTTCTGAGCACTTTGTTTACGTGATGCAGGCTTCTTCTTTCAGAGTGCAGGGCAGAGTCATCAGACGCTCCACAGGGGGTGGAGCCGGCATCGAGGTAGCGGAGCACTGTCCTATTCAGAGCCTAGGAGCACTCCTCCCACCCATCTACCTGTCGATCGTCCTATTCATACCAGGCTACCTAGCCCTGCCCATCTGGGTTCCCCCAGCCCTGTCACTCACACCAGCCAGACATCAGATACACATCACGCAGAGGCGGCTGAGATGGTTAGGCAAGCAAAGGCCAACTTTCTAAAAAGTGACATTTGCAAACCCGGAATATTAAAATAAACCTTGCGAAAAGATGTACCTTATCATTCCGAGTTCAGGCATACTAAACTCGATCTCCTACCATGTTCCCTGGGTCGGTTAGGATCATAGGGTGTAATAATCCAGGCCGCCCATACTGGCCTATGGGAACAGGGTAGCCTTACAGTAGTGAACAGCAAAATGGCGGCCGTTCACTACCAGGACAGGCCACGCATCTAGGCTTGTCCTACCTCAGGCTCACAATGCACCCTGCCCGTGGGCCTACCAGAGGGGTGACTAATATGCAGCCAAGGGAAGGTTTCGGGGACCGGCAAGTGTGGGCACTTGTCGGTCGGCGTGTCAGTACCAGACTGCACGCAGGTTCTGCGGTGGCAGACCTTAGACATCTTTTACCGGCCGCTTCTGTGGGTGGCACAACCCGTGCTGCAAGCCCACCAGCGGTGTTTGCATTTACATGCCCTGGCGCTCCTGGCGCCCTTTACTGGGGTCTGATAGTAAATCAAACAATCCAATCATGGAATCCAACCAACACATACAATTTACAAAGGGAGCACTCGCACCGCGACACTGGTTGGCAGTGGCACAGCGCGCTGAGCGGCCAACACCATAAAATCACATGAGGCACAGCGACAAAAAGAGGGAGGGAGACTCACGCCAAGGTGCCAGGTCTAACATTTCCCTTGGTGCCGGCAGGGCTAGGGTTCAAAATCTACAGCTAGTCACTTTGCCAAAAAAAGGGTCATTATTCACTGCAAAACCACGTTGCGTTTTGCGCCGTTTCCTGTCGCGGGCACTAGGCCGACCCGCAAAAGTGAGGTACCATTTTTCTCGTAGGACTTTGGGGAACGCGGGGGTGGTAGAAATTTGTGGATCCACGCAGATTCCAGAACTTTCCATCACAGAAATGTGGGGAATATGTGGTTTTTTTGTCAATTTTTTACGTTTGCAAGGGATTCTGGGTAACAGACCATGGTGGGAGGCAGTCAAGTCACCTCATCCTGGATTCCCCTGGGTGTCTAGTTTTCAAAAATGTATAGGTTTGCTAGGTTTCCCTAGGTGCCGGCAGGGCTAGGGTTCAAAATCTACAGCTAGTCACTTTGCCAAAAAAGGGTCATTTTTCACTGCAAAACCACGTTGCGTTTTGCGCCGTTTCCTGTCGCGGGCACTAGGCCGACCCGCACAAGTGAGGTACCATTTTTCTCGTAGGACTTTGGGGAACGCGGGGTGGGTGGAAATTTATGGATCCACGCAGATTCCAGAACTTTCCATCACAGAAATGTGGGGAAAATGTGTTTTTTTTGTAAATTTTTTACGTTTGCAAGGAATTCTGGGTAACAGACCATGGTGGGAGGCAGTCAAGTCACCCCATCCTGGATTTCCCTGGGTGTCTAGTTTTCAAAAATGTATAGGTTTGCTAGGTTTCCCTAGGTGCCGGCAGGGCTAGGGTTGAAAATCTACAGCTAGTCACTTTGCCAAAAAAAGGGTCATTATTCACTGCAAAACCACGTTGCGTTTTGCGCCGTTTCCTGTCGCGGGCACTAGGCCGACCCGCACAAGTGAGGTACCATTTTTCTCGTAGGACTTTGGGGAACGCGGGGGTGGTGGAAATTTGTGGATCCACGCAGATTCCAGAACTTTCCATCACAGAAATATGGGGAAAATGTGTTTTTTTTGTCAATTTTTTATGTTTGCAAGGGATTCTGGGTAACAGACCATGGTGGGAGGCAGTCAAGTCACCCCATCCTGGATTCCCCTGGGTGTCTAGTTTTCACAAATGTATAGGTTTGCTAGGTTTCCCTAGGTGCCGGCAGGGCTAGGGTTCAAAATCTACAGCTAGTCACTTTGCCAAAAAAAGGGTCATTTTCCACTGCAAAACCACGTTGCGTTTTGCGCCGTTTCCTGTCGCGGGCACTAGGCCGACCCGCACAAGTGAGGTACCATTTTTCTCGTAGGACTTTGGGGAACGCGGGGTGGGTGGAAATTTGTGGATCCACGCAGATTCCAGAACTTTCCATCACAGAAATGTGGGGAATATGTGGTTTTTTTGTCAATTTTTTACGTTTGCAAGGGATTCTGGGTAACAGACCATGGTGGGAGGCAGTCAAGTCACCCCATCCTGGATTTCCCTGGGTGTCTAGTTTTCAAAAATGTATAGGTTTGCTAGGTTTCCCTTGGTGCCGGCAGGGCTAGGGTTCAAAATCTACAGCTAGTCACTTTGCCAAAAAAAGGGTCATTATTCACTGCAAAACCACGTTGCGTTTTGCGCCGTTTCCTGTCGCGGGCACTAGGCCGACCCGCAAAAGTGAGGTACCATTTTTCTCGTAGGACTTTGGGGAACGCGGGGGTGGTAGAAATTTGTGGATCCACGCAGATTCCAGAACTTTCCATCACAGAAATGTGGGGAAAATGTGTTTTTTTTGTCAATTTTTTATGTTTGCAAGGGATTCTGGGTAACAGACCATGGTGGGAGGCAGTCAAGTCACCCCATCCTGGATTCCACTGGGTGTCTAGTTTTCAAAAATGTATAGGTTTGCTAGGTTTCCCTAGGTGCCGGCAGGGCTAGGGTTCAAAATCTACAGCTAGTCACTTTGCCAAAAAAAGGGTCATTTTCCATTGCAAAACCACGTTGCGTTTTGCGCCGTTTCCTGTCGCGGGCACTAGGCCGACCCGCACAAGTGAGGTACCATTTTTCTCGTAGGACTTTGGGGAACGCGGGTTGGGTGGAAATTTGTGGATCCACGCAGATTCCAGAACTTTCCATCACAGAAATGTGGGGAAAATGTGTTTTTTTTGTCAATTTTTTACGTTTGCAAGGGATTCTGGGTAACAGACCATGGTGGGAGGCAGTCAAGTCACCCCATCCTGAATTCCCCTGCGTGTCTAGTTTTCAAAAATGTATAGGTTTGCTAGGTTTCCCTAGGTGCCGGCAGGGCTAGGGTTCAAAATCTACAGCTAGTCACTTTGCCAAAAAAAGGGTCATTTTTCACTGCAAAACCACGTTGCGTTTTGCGCCGTTTCCTGTCGCGGGCACTAGGCCGACCCGCACAAGTGAGGTACCATTTATCTTGTAGGACTTTGGGAAACGCGGGGTGGGTGGAAATTTGTGGATCCACGCAGATTCCAGAACTTTCCATCACAGAAATGTGGGGAAAATGTGTTTTTTTTGTCAATTTTTTATGTTTGCAAGGGATTCTGGGTAACAGACCATGGTGGGAGGCAGTCAAGTCACCCCATCCTGGATTGCCCTGGGTGTCTAGTTTTCAAAAATGTATAGGTTTGCTAGGTTTCCCTAGGTGCCGGCAGGGCTAGGGTTCAAAATCTACAGCTAGTCACTTTGCCAAAAAAAGGGTCATTTTCCACTGCAAAACCACGTTGCGTTTTGCGCCGTTTCCTATCGCGGGCACTAGGCCGACCCGCACAAGTGAGGTACCATTTTTCTCGTAGGACTTTGGGGAACGCGGGGTGGGTGGAAATTTGTGGATCCACGCAGATTCCAGAACTTTCCATCACAGAAATGTGGGGAATATGTGTTTTTTTTGTCAAGTTTTTTACGTTTGCAAGGGATTCTGGTTACAGACCATGGTGGGAGGCAGTCAAGTCACCCCATCCTGGATTTCCCTGGGTGTCTAGTTTTCAAAAATGTATAGGTTTGCTAGGTTTCCCTTGGTGCCGGCAGGGCTAGGGTTCAAAATCTACAGCTAGTCACTTTGCCAAAAAAAAGGTCATTATTCACTGCAAAACCACGTTGCGTTTTGCGCCGTTTCCTGTCGCGGGCACTAGGCCGACCCGCACAAGTGAGGTACCATTTTTCTCGTAGGACTTTGGGGAACGCGGGGGTGGTAGAAATTTGTGGATCCACGCAAATTCCAGAACTTTCCATCACAGAAATGTGGGGAAAATGTGTTTTTTTTGTCAATTTTTTATGTTTGCAAGGGATTCTGGGTAACAGACCATGGTGGGAGGCAGTCAAGTCACCCCATCCTGGATTCCCCTGGGTGTCTAGTTTTAAAAAATGCATAGGTTTGCTAGGTTTCCCTAGGTGCCGGCAGGGCTAGGGTTCAAAATCTACAGCTAGTCACTTTGCCAAAAAAAGGGTCATTTTCCACTGCAAAACCACGTTGCGTTTTGCGCCGTTTCCTGTCGCGGGCACTAGGCCGACCCGCACAAGTGAGGTACCATTTTTCTCGTAGGACTTTGGGGAACACGGGGTGGGTGAAAATTTGTGGATCCACACAGATTCCAGAACTTTCCATCACAGAAGTGTGGGGAAAATGTGTTTTTTTTGTCAATTTTTTACGTTTGCAAGGGATTCTGGGTAACAGACCATGGTGGGAGGCAGTCAAGTCACCCCATCCTGGATTCCCCTGGGTGTCTAGTTTTCAAAAATGTATAGGTTTGCTAGGTTTCCCTAGGTGCCGGCAGGGCTAGGGTTCAAAGTCTACAGCTAGTCACTTTGCCAAAAAAAAGGGTCATTTTTCACTGCAAAACCACGTTGCGTTTTGCGCCGTTTCCTGTCGCGGGCACTAGGCCGACCCGCACAAGTGAGGTACCATTTTTCTCGTAGGACTTTGGGGAACGCGGGGTGGGTGGAAATTTGTGGATCCACGCAGATTCCAGAACTTTCCATCACAGAAATGTGGGGAAAATGTGTTTTTTTTGGCAATTCTTTACGTTTGCAAGGGATTCTGGGTAACAGGCCATGGTGGGAGGCAGTCAAGTCACCCCATCCTGGATTCCCCTGGGTGTCTAGTTTTCAAAAATGTATAGGTTTGCTAGGTTTCCCTAGGTGCCGGCAGGGCTAGGGTTCAAAATCTACAGCTAGTCACTTTGCCAAAAAAAGGGTCATTTTTCACTGCAAAACCACGTTGCGTTTTGCGCCGTTTCCTGTCGCGGGCACTAGGCCGACCCGCACAAGTGAGGTACCATTTTTCTCGTAGGACTTTGGGGAACGCGGGGTGGGTGGAAATTTGTGGATCCACGCAGATTCCAGAACTTTCCATCACAGAAGTGTGGGGAAAATGTGTTTTTTTTGTCCATTTTTTACTTTTGCAAGGGATTCTGGGTAACAGACCATGGTGGGAGGCAGTCAAGTCACCCCATCCTGGATTCCCCTGGGTGTCTAGTTTTCAAAAATGTATAGGTTTGCTAGGTTTCCCTAGGTGCCGGCAGGGCTAGGGTTCAAAATCTACAGCTAGTCACTTTGCCAAAAAAAGGGTCATTTTTCACTGCAAAACCACGTTGCGTTTTGCGCCGTTTCCTGTTGCGGGCACTAGGCCGACCCGCACAAGTGAGGTACCATTTTTCTCGTAGGACTTTGGGGAACGCGGGGGTGGTGGAAATTTGTGGATCCACGCAGATTCCAGAACTTTCCATCACAGAAATGTGGGGAAAATGTGTTTTTTTTGTCAATTCTTTACGTTTGCAAGGGATTCTGGGTAACAGACCCTGGTGGGAGGCAGTCAAGTCACCCCATCCTGGATTCCCCTGGGTGTCTAGTTTTCAAAAATGTATAGGTTTGCTAGGTTTCCCTAGGTGCCGGCAGGGCTAGGGTTCAAAATCTACAGCTAGTCACTTTGCCAAAAAAAGGGTCATTTTTCACTGCAAAACCACGTTGCGTTTTGCGCCGTTTCCTGTCGCTGGCACTAGGCCGACCCGCACAAGTGAGGTACCATTTTTCTCGTAGGACTTTGGGGAACGCGGGGTGGGTGGAAATTTGTGGATCCACGCAGATTCCAGAACTTTCCATCACAGAAATGTGGGGAAAATGTGTTTTTTTTGTCAATTGTTTACGTTTGCAAGGGATTCTGGGTAACAGACCCTGGTGGGAGGCAGTCAAGTCACCCCATCCTGGATTCCCCTGGGTGTCTAGTTTTCATAAATGTACAGGTTTGCTAGGTTTCCCTGGGTGCCGGCAGGGCTAGGGTTCAAAATCTACAGCTAGTCACTTTGCCAAAAAAAGGGTCATTTTTCACTGCAAAACCACGTTGCGTTTTGCGCCGTTTCCTGTCGCGGGCACTGGGCCGACCCGCACAAGTGAGGTACCATTTTTCTCGTAGGACTTTGGGGAATGTGGGGTGGGTGGAAATTTGTGGATCCACACAGATTCCAGAACTTTCCATCACAGAAGTGTGGGCAAAATGTGGTTTTTTTGTCAATTTTTTACGTTTGCAAGGGATTCTGGGTAACAGACCATGGTGGGAGGCAGTCAAGTCACCTCATCCTGGATTCCCCTGGGTGTCTAGTTTTCAAAAATGTATAGGTTTGCTAGGTTTCCCTAGGTGCCGGCAGGGCTAGGGTTCAAAGTCTACAGCTAGTCACTTTGCCAAAAAAAAGGGTCATTTTTCACTGCAAAACCACGTTGCGTTTTGCGCCGTTTCCTGTTGCAGGCACTAGGCCAACCCGCACAAGTGAGGTACCATTTTTCTCGTAGGACTTTGGGGAACGCGGGGGTGGTGGAAATTTGTGGATCCACGCAGATTCCAGAACTTTCCATCACAGAAATGTGGGGAAAATGTGTTTTTTTTGTCAATTCTTTACGTTTGCAAGGGATTCTGGGTAACAGACCCTGGTGGGAGGCAGTCAAGTCACCCCATCCTGGATTCCCCTGGGTGTCTAGTTTTCAAAAATGTATAGGTTTGCTAGGTTTCCCTAGGTGCCGGCAGGGCTAGGGTTCAAAATCTACAGCTAGTCACTTTGCCAAAAAAAGGGTCATTTTTCACTGCAAAACCACGTTGCGTTTTGCGCCGTTTCCTGTCGCTGGCACTAGGCCGACCCGCACAAGTGAGGTACCATTTTTCTCGTAGGACTTTGGGGAACGCGGGGTGGGTGGAAATTTGTGGATCCACGCAGATTCCAGAACTTTCCATCACAGAAATGTGGGGAAAATGTGTTTTTTGTGTCAATTTTTTACGTTTGCAAGGGATTCTGGGTAACAGACCATGGTGGGAGGCAGTCAAGTCACCCCATCCTGGATTCCCCTGGGTGTCTAGTTTTCATAAATGTACAGGTTTGCTAGGTTTCCCTGGGTGCCGGCAGGGCTAGGGTTCAAAATCTACAGCTAGTCACTTTGCCAAAAAAAGGGTCATTTTTCACTGCAAAACCACGTTGCGTTTTGCGCCGTTTCCTGTCGCGGGCACTGGGCCGACCCGCACAAGTGAGGTACCATTTTTCTCGTAGGACTTTGGGGAATGTGGGGTGGGTGGAAATTTGTGGATCCACACAGATTCCAGAACTTTCCATCACAGAAGTGTGGGGAAAATGTGGTTTTTTTGTCAATTTTTTACGTTTGCAAGGGATTCTGGGTAACAGACCATGGTGGGAGGCAGTCAAGTCACCTCATCCTGGATTCCCCTGGGTGTCTAGTTTTCAAAAATGTATAGGTTTGCTAGGTTTCCCTAGGTGCCGGCAGGGCTAGGGTTCAAAGTCTACAGCTAGTCACTTTGCCAAAAAAAAGGGTCATTTTTCACTGCAAAACCACGTTGCGTTTTGCGCCGTTTCCTGTTGCGGGCACTAGGCCGACCCGCACAAGTGAGGTACCATTTTTCTCGTAGGACTTTGGGGAACGCGGGGGTGGTGGAAATTTGTGGATCCACGCAGATTCCAGAACTTTCCATCACAGAAATGTGGGGAAAATGTGTTTTTTTTGTCAATTTTTTACGTTTGCAAGGGATTCTGGGTAACAGACCATGGTGGGAGGCAGTCAAGTCACCCCATCCTGGATTCCCCTGGGTGTCTAGTTTTCAAAAATGTATAGGTTTGCTAGGTTTCCCTAGGTGCCGGCAGGGCTAGGGTTCAAAATCTACAGCTAGTCACTTTGCCAAAAAAAGGGTCATTTTTCACTGCAAAACCACGTTGCGTTTTGCGCCGTTTCCTGTCGCGGGCACTAGGCCGACCCGCACAAGTGAGGTACTATTTTTCTCGTAGGACTTTGGGGAACGCGGGGTGGGTAGAAATTTGTGGATCCACGCAGATTCCAGAACTTTCCATCACAGAAGTGTGGGGAAAATGTGTTTTTTTTGTCAATTTTTTACTTTTGCAAGGGATTCTGGGTAACAGACCATGGTGGGAGGCAGTCAAGTCACCCCATCCTGGATTCCCCTGGGTGTCTAGTTTTCAAAAATGTATAGGTTTGCTAGGTTTCCCTAGGTGCCGGCAGGGCTAGGGTTCAAAATCTACAGCTAGTCACTTTGCCAAAAAAAGGGTCAATTTTTACTGCAAAACCACGTTGCGTTTTGCGCCGTTTCCTGTCGCGGGTACTAGGCCGACCCGCACAAGTGAGGTACCATTTTTCTCGTAGGACTTTGGGGAACGCGGGGGTGGTGGAAATTTGTGGATCCACGCAGATTCCAGAACTTTCCATCACAGAAATGTGGGGAAAATGTGTTTTTTTTTGTCAATTCTTTACGTTTGCAAGGGATTCTGGGTAACAGACCCTGGTGGGAGGCAGTCAAGTCACCCCATCCTAGATTCCCCTGGGTGTCTAGTTTTCAAAAATGTATAGGTTTGCTAGGTTTCCCTAGGTGCCGGCAGGGCTAGGGTTCAAAATCTACAGCTAGTCACTTTGCCAAAAAAAGGGTCATTTTTCACTGCAAAACCACGTTGCGTTTTGCGCCGTTTCCTGTCGCGGGCACTAGGCCGACCCGCACAAGTGAGGTACCATTTTTCTCGTAGGACTTTGGGGAACGCGGGGTGGGTGGAAATTTGTGGATCCACGCAGATTCCAGAACTTTCCATCACAGAAATGTGGGGAAAATGTGTTTTTTTTGTCAATTTTTTACGCTTGCAAGGGATTCTGGGTAACAGACCATGGTGGGAGGCAGTCAAGTCACCTCATCCTGGATTTCCCTGGGTGTCTAGTTTTCAAAAATGTATAGGTTTGCTAGGTTTCCCTAGGTGCCGGCAGGGCTAGGGTTCAAAATCTACAGCTAGTCACTTTGCCAAAAAAGGGTCATTTTTCACTGCAAAACCACGTTGCGTTTTGCGCCGTTTCCTGTCGCGGGCACTAGGCCGACCCGCACAAGTGAGGTACCATTTTTCTCGTAGGACTTTGGGGAACGCGGGGTGGGTGGAAATTTATGGATCCACGCAGATTCCAGAACTTTCCATCACAGAAATGTGGGGAAAATGTGTTTTTTTTGTCAATTTTTTACGTTTGCAAGGGATTCTGGGTAACAGACCATGGTGGGAGGCAGTCAAGTCACCCCATCCTGGATTTCCCTGGGTGTCTAGATTTCAAAAATGTATAGGTTTGCTAGGTTTCCCTAGGTGCCGGCAGGGCTAGGGTTGAAAATCTACAGCTAGTCACTTTGCCAAAAAAAGGGTCATTATTCACTGCAAAACCATGTTGCGTTTTGCGCCGTTTCCTGTCGCGGGCACTAGGCCGACCCGCACAAGTGAGGTACCATTTTTCTTGTAGGACTTTGGGGAACGCGGGGTGGGTGGAAATTTATGGATCCACGCAGATTCCAGAACTTTCCATCACAGAAATGTGGGGAAAATGTGTTTGTTTTGTCAATTTTTTACGTTTGCAAGGGATTCTGGGTAACAGACCATGGTGGGAGGCAGTCAAGTCACCCCATCCTGGATTCCCCTGGGTGTCTAGTTTTCAAAAATGTATAGGTTTGCTAGGTTTCCCTAGGTGCCGGCAGGGCTAGGGTTCAAAATCTACAGCTAGTCACTTTGCCAAAAAAAGGGTCATTTTTCACTGCAAAACCACGTTGCGTTTTGCGCCGTTTCCTGTCGCGGGCACTAGGCCGACCCGCACAAGTGAGGTACCATTTTTCTCGTAGGACTTTGGGGAACGCGGGGTGGGTGGAAATTTGTGGATCCACGCAGATTCCAGAACTTTCCATCACAGAAGTGTGGGGAAAATGTGTTTTTTTTGTCAATTTTTTACTTTTGCAAGGGATTCTGGGTAACAGACCATGGTGGGAGGCAGTCAAGTCACCCCATCCTGGATTCCCCTGGGTGTCTAGTTTTCAAAAATGTATAGGTTTGCTAGGTTTCCCTAGGTGCCGGCAGGGCTAGGGTTCAAAATCTACAGCTAGTCACTTTGCCAAAAAAAGGGTCATTTTTCACTGCAAAACCACGTTGCGTTTTGCGCCGTTTCCTGTCGCGGGCACTAGGCCGACCCGCACAAGTGAGGTACCATTTTTCTCGTAGGACTTTGGGGAACGCGGGGTGGGTGGAAATTTGTGGATCCACGCAGATTCCAGAACTTTCCATCACAGAAATGTGGGGAAAATGTGTTTTTTTTGTCAATTTTTTACGTTTGCAAGGGATTCTGGGTAACAGACCATGGTGGGAGGCAGTCAAGTCACCTCATCCTGGATTCCCCTGGGTGTCTAGTTTTCAAAAATGTATAGGTTTGCTAGGTTTCCCTAGGTGCCGGCAGGGCTAGGGTTCAAAATCTACAGCTAGTCACTTTGCCAAAAAAGGGTCATTTTTCACTGCAAAACCACGTTGCGTTTTGCGCCGTTTCCTGTTGCGGGCACTAGGCCGACCCGCACAAGTGAGGTACCATTTTTCTCGTAGGACTTTGGGGAACGCGGGGTGGGTGGAAATTTATGGATCCACGCAGATTCCAGAACTTTCCATCACAGAAATGTGGGGAAAATGTGTTTTTTTTGTCAATTTTTTACGTTTGCAAGGGATTCTGGGTAACAGACCATGGTGGGAGGCAGTCAAGTCACCCCATCCTGGATTTCCCTGGGTGTCTAGTTTTCAAAAATGTATAGGTTTGCTAGGTTTCCCTAGGTGCCGGCAGGGCTAGGGTTGAAAATCTACAGCTAGTCACTTTGCCAAAAAAAGGGTCATTATTCACTGCAAAACCACGTTGCGTTTTGCGCCGTTTCCTGTCGCGGGCACTAGGCCGACCCGCACAAGTGAGGTACCATTTTTCTCGTAGGACTTTGGGGAACGCGGGGGTGGTGGAAATTTGTGGATCCACGCAGATTCCAGAACTTTCCATCACAGAAATGTGGGGAAAATGTGTTTTTTTTGTCAATTTTTTATGTTTGCAAGGGATTCTGGGTAACAGACCATGGTGGGAGGCAGTCAAGTCACCCCATCCTGGATTTCCCTGGGTGTCTAGTTTTCAAAAATGTATAGGTTTGCTAGGTTTCCCTTGGTGCCGGCAGGGCTAGGGTTCAAAATCTACAGCTAGTCACTTTGCCAAAAAAAGGGTCATTATTCACTGCAAAACCACGTTGCGTTTTGCGCCGTTTCCTGTCGCGGGCACTAGGCCGACCCGCACAAGTGAGGTACCATTTTTCTCGTAGGACTTTGGGGAACGCGGGGGTGGTAGAAATTTGTGGATCCACGCAGATTCCAGAACTTTCCATCACAGAAATGTGGGGAAAATGTGGTTTTTTTTTTCAATTTTTTATGTTTGCAAGGGATTCTGGGTAACAGACCATGGTGGGAGGCAGTCAAGTCACCCCATCCTGGATTTCCCTGGGTGTCTAGTTTTCAAAAATGTATAGGTTTGCTAGGTTTCCCTAGGTGCCGGCAGGGCTAGGGTTCAAAATCTACAGCTAGTCACTTTGCCAAAAAAAGGGTCATTTTTCACTGCAAAACCACGTTGCGTTTTGCGCCGTTTCCTGTCGCGGGCACTAGGCCGACCCGCACAAGTGAGGTACCATTTTTCTCGTAGGACTTTGGGGAACGCGGGGTGGGTGGAAATTTGTGGATCCACGCAGATTCCAGAACTTTCCATCACAGAAATGTGGGGAAAATGTGTTTTTTTTGTCAATTTTTTACGTTTGCAAGGGATTCTGGGTAACAGACCATGGTGGGAGGCAGTCAAGTCACCCCATCCTGGATTCCCCTGGGTGTCTAGTTTTCAAAAATGTATAGGTTTGCTAGGTTTCCCTAGGTGCCGGCAGGGCTAGGGTTCAAAATCTACAGCTAGTCACTTTGCCAAAAAAGGGTCATTTTTCACTGCAAAACCACGTTGCGTTTTGCGCCGTTTCCTGTCGCGGGCACTAGGCCGACCCGCACAAGTGAGGTACCATTTTTCTCGTAGGACTTTGGGGAACGCGGGGTGGGTGGAAATTTATGGATCCACGCAGATTCCAGAACTTTCCATCACAGAAATGTGGGGAAAATGTGTTTTTTTTGTCAATTTTTTACGTTTGCAAGGGATTCTGGGTAACAGACCATGGTGGGAGGCAGTCAAGTCACCCCATCCTGGATTCCCCTGCGTGTCTAGTTTTCAAAAATGTATAGGTTTGCTAGGTTTCCCTAGGTGCCGGCAGGGCTAGGGTTCAAAATCTACAGCTAGTCACTTTGCCAAAAAAGGGTCATTTTTCACTGCAAAACCACGTTGCGTTTTGCGCCGTTTCCTGTTGCGGGCACTAGGCCGACCCGCACAAGTGAGGTACCATTTTTCTCGTAGGACTTTGGGGAACGCGGGGTGGGTGGAAATTTATGGATCCACGCAGATTCCAGAACTTTCCATCACAGAAATGTGGGGAAAATTTGTTTTTTTTGTCAATTTTTTACGTTTGCAAGGGATTCTGGGTAACAGACCATGGTGGGAGGCAGTCAAGTCACCCCATCCTGGATTTCCCTGGGTGTCTAGTTTTCAAAAATGTATAGGTTTGCTAGGTTTCCCTAGGTGCCGGCAGGGCTAGGGTTGAAAATCTACAGCTAGTCACTTTGCCAAAAAAAGGGTCATTATTCACTGCAAAACCACGTTGCGTTTTGCGCCGTTTCCTGTCGCGGGCACTAGGCCGACCCGCACAAGTGAGGTACCATTTTTCTCGTAGGACTTTGGGGAACGCGGGGGTGGTGGAAATTTGTGGATCCACGCAGATTCCAGAACTTTCCATCACAGAAATGTGGGGAAAATGTGTTTTTTTTGTCAATTTTTTATGTTTGCAAGGGATTCTGGGTAACAGACCATGGTGGGAGGCAGTCAAGTCACCCCATCCTGGATTTCCCTGGGTGTCTAGTTTTCAAAAATGTATAGGTTTGCTAGGTTTCCCTTGGTGCCGGCAGGGCTAGGGTTCAAAATCTACAGCTAGTCACTTTGCCAAAAAAAGGGTCATTATTCACTGCAAAACCACGTTGCGTTTTGCGCCGTTTCCTGTCGCGGGCACTAGGCCGACCCGCACAAGTGAGGTACCATTTTTCTCGTAGGACTTTGGGGAACGCGGGGGTGGTAGAAATTTGTGGATCCACGCAGATTCCAGAACTTTCCATCACAGAAATGTGGGGAAAATGTGGTTTTTTTTTTCAATTTTTTATGTTTGCAAGGGATTCTGGGTAACAGACCATGGTGGGAGGCAGTCAAGTCACCCCATCCTGGATTTCCCTGGGTGTCTAGTTTTCAAAAATGTATAGGTTTGCTAGGTTTCCCTAGGTGCCGGCAGGGCTAGGGTTCAAAATCTACAGCTAGTCACTTTGCCAAAAAAAGGGTCATTTTTCACTGCAAAACCACGTTGCGTTTTGCGCCGTTTCCTGTCGCGGGCACTAGGCCGACCCGCACAAGTGAGGTACCATTTTTCTCGTAGGACTTTGGGGAACGCGGGGTGGGTGTAAATTTGTGGATCCACGCAGATTCCAGAACTTTCCATCACAGAAATGTGGGGAAAATGTGTTTTTTTTGTCAATTTTTTACGTTTGCAAGGGATTCTGGGTAACAGACCATGGTGGGAGGCAGTCAAGTCACCCCATCCTGGATTCCCCTGGGTGTCTAGTTTTCAAAAATGTATAGGTTTGCTAGGTTTCCCTAGGTGCCGGCAGGGCTAGGGTTCAAAATCTACAGCTAGTCACTTTGCCAAAAAAGGGTCATTTTTCACTGCAAAACCACGTTGCGTTTTGCGCCGTTTCCTGTCGCGGGCACTAGGCCGACCCGCACAAGTGAGGTACCATTTTTCTCGTAGGACTTTGGGGAACGCGGGGTGGGTGGAAATTTATGGATCCACGCAGATTCCAGAACTTTCCATCACAGAAATGTGGGGAAAATGTGTTTTTTTTGTCAATTTTTTACGTTTGCAAGGGATTCTGGGTAACAGACCATGGTGGGAGGCAGTCAAGTCACCCCATCCTGGATTCCCCTGCGTGTCTAGTTTTCAAAAATGTATAGGTTTGCTAGGTTTCCCTAGGTGCCGGCAGGGCTAGGGTTCAAAATCTACAGCTAGTCACTTTGCCAAAAAAAGGGTAATTTTTCACTGCAAAACCACGTTGCGTTTTGCGCCGTTTCCTGTCGCGGGCACTAGGCCGACCCGCACAAGTGAGGTACCATTTTTCTTGTAGGACTTTGGGAAACGCGGGGTGGGTGGAAATTTGTGGATCCACGCAGATTCCAGAACTTTCCATCACAGAAATGTGGGGAAAATGTGTTTTTTTTGTCAATTTTTTACGTTTGCAAGAGATTCTGGGTAACAGACCATGGTGGGAGGCAGTCAAGTCACCCCATCCTGGATTCCCCTGGGTGTCTAGTTTTCAAAAATGTATAGGTTTGCTAGGTTTCCCTAGGTGCCGGCAGGGCTAGGGTTCAAAATCTACAGCTAGTCACTTTGCCAAAAAAAGGGTCATTTTCCACTGCAAAACCACGTTGCGTTTTGCGCCGTTTCCTGTCGCGGGCACTAGGCCGACCCGCACAAGTGAGGTACCATTTTTCTCGTAGGACTTTGGGGAACGCGGGGTGGGTGGAAATTTGTGGATCCACGCAGATTCCAGAACTTTCCATCACAGAAGTGTGGGGAAAATGTGTTTTTTTTGTCAATTTTTTACTTTTGCAAGGGATTCTGGGTAACAGACCATGGTGGGAGGCAGTCAAGTCACCCCATCCTGGATTCCCCTGGGTGTCTAGTTTTCAAAAATGTATAGGTTTGCTAGGTTTCCCTAGGTGCCGGCAGGGCTAGGGTTCAAAATCTACAGCTAGTCACTTTGCCAAAAAAAGGGTCATTTTTCACTGCAAAACCACGTTGCGTTTTGCGCCGTTTCCTGTCGCGGGCACTAGGCCGACCCGCACAAGTGAGGTACCATTTTTCTCGTAGGACTTTGGGGAACGCGGGGTGGGTGGAAATTTGTGGATCCACGCAGATTCCAGAACTTTCCATCACAGAAATGTGGGGAAAATGTGTTTTTTTTGTCAATTTTTTACGTTTGCAAGGGATTCTGGGTAACAGACCATGGTGGGAGGCAGTCAAGTCACCTCATCCTGGATTCCCCTGGGTGTCTAGTTTTCAAAAATGTATAGGTTTGCTAGGTTTCCCTAGGTGCCGGCAGGGCTAGGGTTCAAAATCTACAGCTAGTCACTTTGCCAAAAAAGGGTCATTTTTCACTGCAAAACCACGTTGCGTTTTGCGCCGTTTCCTGTTGCGGGCACTAGGCCGACCCGCACAAGTGAGGTACCATTTTTCTCGTAGGACTTTGGGGAACGCGGGGTGGGTGGAAATTTATGGATCCACGCAGATTCCAGAACTTTCCATCACAGAAATGTGGGGAAAATGTGTTTTTTTTGTCAATTTTTTACGTTTGCAAGGGATTCTGGGTAACAGACCATGGTGGGAGGCAGTCAAGTCACCCCATCCTGGATTTCCCTGGGTGTCTAGTTTTCAAAAATGTATAGGTTTGCTAGGTTTCCCTAGGTGCCGGCAGGGCTAGGGTTGAAAATCTACAGCTAGTCACTTTGCCAAAAAAAGGGTCATTATTCACTGCAAAACCACGTTGCGTTTTGCGCCGTTTCCTGTCGCGGGCACTAGGCCGACCCGCACAAGTGAGGTACCATTTTTCTCGTAGGACTTTGGGGAACGCGGGGGTGGTGGAAATTTGTGGATCCACGCAGATTCCAGAACTTTCCATCACAGAAATGTGGGGAAAATGTGTTTTTTTTGTCAATTTTTTATGTTTGCAAGGGATTCTGGGTAACAGACCATGGTGGGAGGCAGTCAAGTCACCCCATCCTGGATTTCCCTGGGTGTCTAGTTTTCAAAAATGTATAGGTTTGCTAGGTTTCCCTTGGTGCCGGCAGGGCTAGGGTTCAAAATCTACAGCTAGTCACTTTGCCAAAAAAAGGGTCATTATTCACTGCAAAACCACGTTGCGTTTTGCGCCGTTTCCTGTCGCGGGCACTAGGCCGACCCGCACAAGTGAGGTACCATTTTTCTCGTAGGACTTTGGGGAACGCGGGGGTGGTAGAAATTTGTGGATCCACGCAGATTCCAGAACTTTCCATCACAGAAATGTGGGGAAAATGTGGTTTTTTTTTTCAATTTTTTATGTTTGCAAGGGATTCTGGGTAACAGACCATGGTGGGAGGCAGTCAAGTCACCCCATCCTGGATTTCCCTGGGTGTCTAGTTTTCAAAAATGTATAGGTTTGCTAGGTTTCCCTAGGTGCCGGCAGGGCTAGGGTTCAAAATCTACAGCTAGTCACTTTGCCAAAAAAAGGGTCATTTTTCACTGCAAAACCACGTTGCGTTTTGCGCCGTTTCCTGTCGCGGGCACTAGGCCGACCCGCACAAGTGAGGTACCATTTTTCTCGTAGGACTTTGGGGAACGCGGGGTGGGTGGAAATTTGTGGATCCACGCAGATTCCAGAACTTTCCATCACAGAAATGTGGGGAAAATGTGTTTTTTTTGTCAATTTTTTACGTTTGCAAGGGATTCTGGGTAACAGACCATGGTGGGAGGCAGTCAAGTCACCCCATCCTGGATTCCCCTGGGTGTCTAGTTTTCAAAAATGTATAGGTTTGCTAGGTTTCCCTAGGTGCCGGCAGGGCTAGGGTTCAAAATCTACAGCTAGTCACTTTGCCAAAAAAGGGTCATTTTTCACTGCAAAACCACGTTGCGTTTTGCGCCGTTTCCTGTCGCGGGCACTAGGCCGACCCGCACAAGTGAGGTACCATTTTTCTCGTAGGACTTTGGGGAACGCGGGGTGGGTGGAAATTTATGGATCCACGCAGATTCCAGAACTTTCCATCACAGAAATGTGGGGAAAATGTGTTTTTTTTGTCAATTTTTTACGTTTGCAAGGGATTCTGGGTAACAGACCATGGTGGGAGGCAGTCAAGTCACCCCATCCTGGATTCCCCTGCGTGTCTAGTTTTCAAAAATGTATAGGTTTGCTAGGTTTCCCTAGGTGCCGGCAGGGCTAGGGTTCAAAATCTACAGCTAGTCACTTTGCCAAAAAAAGGGTAATTTTTCACTGCAAAACCACGTTGCGTTTTGCGCCGTTTCCTGTCGCGGGCACTAGGCCGACCCGCACAAGTGAGGTACCATTTTTCTTGTAGGACTTTGGGAAACGCGGGGTGGGTGGAAATTTGTGGATCCACGCAGATTCCAGAACTTTCCATCACAGAAATGTGGGGAAAATGTGTTTTTTTTGTCAATTTTTTACGTTTGCAAGGGATTCTGGGTAACAGACCATGGTGGGAGGCAGTCAAGTCACCTCATCCTGGATTCCCCTGGGTGTCTAGTTTTCAAAAATGTATAGGTTTGCTAGGTTTCCCTAGGTGCCGGCAGGGCTAGGGTTCAAAATCTACAGCTAGTCACTTTGCCAAAAAAGGGTCATTTTTCACTGCAAAACCACGTTGCGTTTTGCGCCGTTTCCTGTTGCGGGCACTAGGCCGACCCGCACAAGTGAGGTACCATTTTTCTCGTAGGACTTTGGGGAACGCGGGGTGGGTGGAAATTTATGGATCCACGCAGATTCCAGAACTTTCCATCACAGAAATGTGGGGAAAATGTGTTTTTTTTGTCAATTTTTTACGTTTGCAAGGGATTCTGGGTAACAGACCATGGTGGGAGGCAGTCAAGTCACCCCATCCTGGATTTCCCTGGGTGTCTAGTTTTCAAAAATGTATAGGTTTGCTAGGTTTCCCTAGGTGCCGGCAGGGCTAGGGTTGAAAATCTACAGCTAGTCACTTTGCCAAAAAAAGGGTCATTATTCACTGCAAAACCACGTTGCGTTTTGCGCCGTTTCCTGTCGCGGGCACTAGGCCGACCCGCACAAGTGAGGTACCATTTTTCTCGTAGGACTTTGGGGAACGCGGGGGTGGTGGAAATTTGTGGATCCACGCAGATTCCAGAACTTTCCATCACAGAAATGTGGGGAAAATGTGTTTTTTTTGTCAATTTTTTATGTTTGCAAGGGATTCTGGGTAACAGACCATGGTGGGAGGCAGTCAAGTCACCCCATCCTGGATTTCCCTGGGTGTCTAGTTTTCAAAAATGTATAGGTTTGCTAGGTTTCCCTTGGTGCCGGCAGGGCTAGGGTTCAAAATCTACAGCTAGTCACTTTGCCAAAAAAAGGGTCATTATTCACTGCAAAACCACGTTGCGTTTTGCGCCGTTTCCTGTCGCGGGCACTAGGCCGACCCGCACAAGTGAGGTACCATTTTTCTCGTAGGACTTTGGGGAACGCGGGGGTGGTAGAAATTTGTGGATCCACGCAGATTCCAGAACTTTCCATCACAGAAATGTGGGGAAAATGTGGGTTTTTTTTTCAATTTTTTATGTTTGCAAGGGATTCTGGGTAACAGACCATGGTGGGAGGCAGTCAAGTCACCCCATCCTGGATTTCCCTGGGTGTCTAGTTTTCAAAAATGTATAGGTTTGCTAGGTTTCCCTAGGTGCCGGCAGGGCTAGGGTTCAAAATCTACAGCTAGTCACTTTGCCAAAAAAAGGGTCATTTTTCACTGCAAAACCACGTTGCGTTTTGCGCCGTTTCCTGTCGCGGGCACTAGGCCGACCCGCACAAGTGAGGTACCATTTTTCTCGTAGGACTTTGGGGAACGCGGGGTGGGTGTAAATTTGTGGATCCACGCAGATTCCAGAACTTTCCATCACAGAAATGTGGGGAAAATGTGTTTTTTTTGTCAATTTTTTACGTTTGCAAGGGATTCTGGGTAACAGACCATGGTGGGAGGCAGTCAAGTCACCCCATCCTGGATTCCCCTGGGTGTCTAGTTTTCAAAAATGTATAGGTTTGCTAGGTTTCCCTAGGTGCCGGCAGGGCTAGGGTTCAAAATCTACAGCTAGTCACTTTGCCAAAAAAGGGTCATTTTTCACTGCAAAACCACGTTGCGTTTTGCGCCGTTTCCTGTCGCGGGCACTAGGCCGACCCGCACAAGTGAGGTACCATTTTTCTCGTAGGACTTTGGGGAACGCGGGGTGGGTGGAAATTTATGGATCCACGCAGATTCCAGAACTTTCCATCACAGAAATGTGGGGAAAATGTGTTTTTTTTGTCAATTTTTTACGTTTGCAAGGGATTCTGGGTAACAGACCATGGTGGGAGGCAGTCAAGTCACCCCATCCTGGATTCCCCTGCGTGTCTAGTTTTCAAAAATGTATAGGTTTGCTAGGTTTCCCTAGGTGCCGGCAGGGCTAGGGTTCAAAATCTACAGCTAGTCACTTTGCCAAAAAAAGGGTAATTTTTCACTGCAAAACCACGTTGCGTTTTGCGCCGTTTCCTGTCGCGGGCACTAGGCCGACCCGCACAAGTGAGGTACCATTTTTCTTGTAGGACTTTGGGAAACGCGGGGTGGGTGGAAATTTGTGGATCCACGCAGATTCCAGAACTTTCCATCACAGAAATGTGGGGAAAATGTGTTTTTTTTGTCAATTTTTTACGTTTGCAAGAGATTCTGGGTAACAGACCATGGTGGGAGGCAGTCAAGTCACCCCATCCTGGATTCCCCTGGGTGTCTAGTTTTCAAAAATGTATAGGTTTGCTAGGTTTCCCTAGGTGCCGGCAGGGCTAGGGTTCAAAATCTACAGCTAGTCACTTTGCCAAAAAAAGGGTCATTTTCCACTGCAAAACCACGTTGCGTTTTGCGCCGTTTCCTGTCGCGGGCACTAGGCCGACCCGCACAAGTGAGGTACCATTTTTCTCGTAGGACTTTGGGGAACGCGGGGTGGGTGGAAATTTGTGGATCCACGCAGATTCCAGAACTTTCCATCACAGAAATGTGGGGAATATGTGTTTTTTTTGTCAATTTTTTACGTTTGCAAGGGATTCTGGGTAACAGACCATGGTGGGAGGCAGTCAAGTCACCCCATCCTGGATTTCCCTGGGTGTCTAGTTTTCAAAAATGTATAGGTTTGCTAGGTTTCCCTTGGTTCCGGCAGGGCTAGGGTTCAAAATCTACAGCTAGTCACTTTGCCAAAAAAAGGGTCATTATTCACTGCAAAACCACGTTGCGTTTTGCGCCGTTTCCTGTCGCGGGCACTAGGCCGACCCGCACAAGTGAGGTACCATTTTTCTCGTAGGACTTTGGGGAACGCGGGGGTGGTGGAAATTTGTGGATCCACGCAGATTCCAGAACTTTCCATCACAGAAATGTGGGGAAAATGTGTTTTTTTTGTCAATTGTTTACGTTTGCAAGGGATTCTGGGTAACAGACCATGGTGGGAGGCAGTCAAGTCACCCCATACTGGACTCCCCTGGGTGTCTAGTTTTCAAAAATGTATAGGTTTGCTAGGTTTCCCTAGGTCCCGGCAGGGCTAGGGTTCAAAATCTACAGCTAGTCACTTTGCCAAAAAAAGGGTCATTTTTCACTGCAAAACCACGTTGCGTTTTGTGCCGTTTCCTGTCGCGGGCACTAGGCCGACCCGCACAAGTGAGGTACCATTTTTCTCGTAGGACTTTGGGGAACGCGGGGTGGGTGGAAATTTGTGGATCCACGCAGATTCCAGAACTTTCCATCACAGAAGTGTGGGGAAAATGTGTTTTTTTTGTCAATTTTTTACTTTTGCAAGGGATTCTGGGTAACAGACCATGGTGGGAGGCAGTCAAGTCACCCCATCCTGGATTCCCCTGGGTGTCTAGTTTTCAAAAATGTATAGGTTTGCTAGGTTTCCCTAGGTGCCGGCAGGGCTAGGGTTCAAAATCTACAGCTAGTCACTTTGCCAAAAAAAGGGTCATTTTTCACTGCAAAACCACGTTGCGTTTTGCGCCGTTTCCTGTTGCGGGCACTAGGCCGACCCGCACAAGTGAGGTACCATTTTTCTCGTAGGACTTTGGGGAACGCGGGGTGGGTGGAAATTTGTGGATCCACGCAGATTCCAGAACTTTCCATCACAGAAATGTGGGGAAAATGTGGTTTTTTTGTCAATTTTTTACGTTTGCAAGGGATTCTGGGTAACAGACCATGGTGGGAGGCAGTCAAGTCACCCCATCCTGGATTCCCCTGGGTGTCTAGTTTTCATAAATGTACAGGTTTGCTAGGTTTCCCTGGGTGCCGCTAGGGCTAGGGTTCAAAATCTACAGCTAGTCACTTTGCCAAAAAAAGGGTCATTTTTCACTGCAAAACCACGTTGCGTTTTGCGCCGTTTCCTGTCGCGGGCACTGGGCCGACCCGCACAAGTGAGGTACCATTTTTCTCGTAGGACTTTGGGGAATGCGGGGTGGGTGGAAATTTGTGGATCCACACAGATTCCAGAACTTTCCATCACAGAAGTGTGGGGAAAATGTGGTTTTTTTGTCAATTTTTTACGTTTGCAAGGGATTCTGGGTAACAGACCATGGTGGGAGGCAGTCAAGTCACCTCATCCTGGATTCCCCTGGGTGTCTAGTTTTCAAAAATGTATAGGTTTGCTAGGTTTCCCTAGGTGCCGGCAGGGCTAGGGTTCAAAGTCTACAGCTAGTCACTTTGCCAAAAAAAAGGGTCATTTTTCACTGCAAAACCACGTTGCGTTTTGCGCCGTTTCCTGTTGCGGGCACTAGGCCGACCCGCACAAGTGAGGTACCATTTTTCTCGTAGGACTTTGGGGAACGCGGGGTGGGTGGAAATTTGTGGATCCACGCAGATTCCAGAACTTTCCATCACAGAAATGTGGGGAAAATGTGGTTTTTTTGGCAATTCTTTATGTTTGCAAGGGATTCTGGGTAACAGACCATGGTGGGAGGCAGTCAAGTCACCCCATCCTGGATTCCCCTGGGTGTCTAGTTTTCAAAAATGTATAGGTTTGCTAGGTTTCCCTAGGTGCCGGCAGGGCTAGGGTTCAAAATCTACAGCTAGTCACTTTGCCAAAAAAAGGGTCATTTTTCACTGCAAAACCACGTTGCGTTTTGCGCCGTTTCCTGTCGCGGGCACTAGGCCGACCCGCACAAGTGAGGTACCATTTTTCTCGTAGGACTTTGGGGAACGCGGGGGTGGTGGAAATTTGTGGATCCACGCAGATTCCAGAACTTTCCATCACAGAAATGTGGGGAAAATGTGTTTTTTTTGTCAATTTTTTACGTTTGCAAGGGATTCTGGGTAACAGACCATGGTGGGAGGCAGTCAAGTCACCCCATCCTGGATTCCCCTGGGTGTCTAGTTTTCAAAAATGTATAGGTTTGCTAGGTTTCCCTAGGTGCCGGCAGGGCTAGGGTTCAAAATCTACAGCTAGTCACTTTGCCAAAAAAAGGGTCATTTTTCACTGCAAAACCACGTTGCGTTTTGCGCCGTTTCCTGTCGCGGGCACTAGGCCGACCCGCACAAGTGAGGTACTATTTTTCTCGTAGGACTTTGGGGAACGCGGGGTGGGTAGAAATTTGTGGATCCACGCAGATTCCAGAACTTTCCATCACAGAAGTGTGGGGAAAATGTGTTTTTTTTGTCAATTTCTTACTTTTGCAAGGGATTCTGGGTAACAGACCATGGTGGGAGGCAGTCAAGTCACCCCATCCTGGATTCCCCTGGGTGTCTAGTTTTCAAAAATGTATAGGTTTGCTAGGTTTCCCTAGGTGCCGGCAGGGCTAGGGTTCAAAATCTACAGCTAGTCACTTTGCCAAAAAAAGGGTCATTTTTCACTGCAAAACCACGTTGCGTTTTGCGCCGTTTCCTGTCGCGGGTACTAGGCCGACCCCCACAAGTGAGGTACCATTTTTCTCGTAGGACTTTGGGGAACGCGGGGGTGGTGGAAATTTGTGGATCCACGCAGATTCCAGAACTTTCCATCACAGAAATGTGGGGAAAATGTGTTTTTTTTTGTCAATTCTTTACGTTTGCAAGGGATTCTGGGTAACAGACCCTGGTGGGAGGCAGTCAAGTCACCCCATCCTGGATTCCCCTGGGTGTCTAGTTTTCAAAAATGTATAGGTTTGCTAGGTTTCCCTAGGTGCCGGCAGGGCTAGGGTTCAAAATCTACAGCTAGTCACTTTGCCAAAAAAAGGGTCATTTTTCACTGCAAAACCACGTTGCGTTTTGCGCCGTTTCCTGTCGCGGGCACTAGGCCGACCCGCACAAGTGAGGTACCATTTTTCTCGTAGGACTTTGGGGAACGCGGGGTGGGTGGAAATTTGTGGATCCACGCAGATTCCAGAACTTTCCATCACAGAAATGTGGGGAAAATGTGTTTTTTTTGTCAATTTTTTACGTTTGCAAGGGATTCTGGGTAACAGACCATGGTGGGAGGCAGTCAAGTCACCTCATCCTGGATTCCCCTGGGTGTCTAGTTTTCAAAAATGTATAGGTTTGCTAGGTTTCCCTAGGTGCCGGCAGGGCTAGGGTTCAAAATCTACAGCTAGTCACTTTGCCAAAAAAGGGTCATTTTTCACTGCAAAACCACGTTGCGTTTTGCGCCGTTTCCTGTCGCGGGCACTAGGCCGACCCGCACAAGTGAGGTACCATTTTTCTCGTAGGACTTTGGGGAACGCGGGGTGGGTGGAAATTTATGGATCCACGCAGATTCCAGAACTTTCCATCACAGAAATGTGGGGAAAATGTGTTTTTTTTGTCAATTTTTTACGTTTGCAAGGGATTCTGGGTAACAGACCATGGTGGGAGGCAGTCAAGTCACCCCATCCTGGATTTCCCTGGGTGTCTAGTTTTCAAAAATGTATAGGTTTGCTAGGTTTCCCTAGGTGCCGGCAGGGCTAGGGTTGAAAATCTACAGCTAGTCACTTTGCCAAAAAAAGGGTCATTATTCACTGCAAAACCACGTTGCGTTTTGCGCCGTTTCCTGTCGCGGGCACTAGGCCGACCCGCACAAGTGAGGTACCATTTTTCTCGTAGGACTTTGGGGAATGCGGGGGTGGTGGAAATTTGTGGATCCACGCAGATTCCAGAACTTTCCATCACAGAAATGTGGGGAAAATGTGTTTTTTTTGTCAATTTTTTATGTTTGCAAGGGATTCTGGGTAACAGACCATGGTGGGAGGCAGTCAAGTCACCCCATCCTGGATTTCCCTGGGTGTCTAGTTTTCAAAAATGTATAGGTTTGCTAGGTTTCCCTTGGTGCCGGCAGGGCTAGGGTTCAAAATCTACAGCTAGTCACTTTGCCAAAAAAAGGGTCATTATTCACTGCAAAACCACGTTGCGTTTTGCGCCGTTTCCTGTCGCGGGCACTAGGCCGACCCGCACAAGTGAGGTACCATTTTTCTCGTAGGACTTTGGGGAACGCGGGGGTGGTAGAAATTTGTGGATCCACGCAGATTCCAGAACTTTCCATCACAGAAATGTGGGGAAAATGTGTTTTTTTTTCAATTTTTTATGTTTGCAAGGGATTCTGGGTAACAGACCATGGTGGGAGGCAGTCAAGTCACCCCATCCTGGATTCCCCTGGGTGTCTAGTTTTCAAAAATGTATAGGTTTGCTAGGTTTCCCTGGGTGCCGGCAGGGCTAGGGTTCAAAATCTACAGCTAGTCACTTTGCCAAAAAAAGGGTCATTTTTCACTGCAAAACCACGTTGCGTTTTGCGCCGTTTCCTGTCGCGGGCACTGGGCCGACCCGCACAAGTGAGGTACCATTTTTCTCGTAGGACTTTGGGGAATGTGGGGTGGGTGGAAATTTGTGGATCCACACAGATTCCAGAACTTTCCATCACAGAAGTGTGGGCAAAATGTGGTTTTTTTGTCAATTTTTTACGTTTGCAAGGGATTCTGGGTAACAGACCATGGTGGGAGGCAGTCAAGTCACCTCATCCTGGATTCCCCTGGGTGTCTAGTTTTCAAAAATGTATAGGTTTGCTAGGTTTCCCTAGGTGCCGGCAGGGCTAGGGTTCAAAGTCTACAGCTAGTCACTTTGCCAAAAAAAAGGGTCATTTTTCACTGCAAAACCACGTTGCGTTTTGCGCCGTTTCCTGTTGCGGGCACTAGGCCGACCCGCACAAGTGAGGTACCATTTTTCTCGTAGGACTTTGGGGAACGCGGGGGTGGTGGAAATTTGTGGATCCACGCAGATTCCAGAACTTTCCATCACAGAAATGTGGGGAAAATGTGTTTTTTTTGTCAATTCTTTACGTTTGCAAGGGATTCTGGGTAACAGACCCTGGTGGGAGGCAGTCAAGTCACCCCATCCTGGATTCCCCTGGGTGTCTAGTTTTCAAAAATGTATAGGTTTGCTAGGTTTCCCTAGGTGCCGGCAGGGCTAGGGTTCAAAATCTACAGCTAGTCACTTTGCCAAAAAAAGGGTCATTTTTCACTGCAAAACCACGTTGCGTTTTGCGCCGTTTCCTGTCGCGGGCACTAGGCCGACCCGCACAAGTGAGGTACCATTTTTCTCGTAGGACTTTGGGGAACGCGGGGTGGGTGGAAATTTGTGGATCCACGCAGATTCCAGAACTTTCCATCACAGAAATGTGGGGAAAATGTGTTTTTTTTGTCAATTTTTTACGTTTGCAAGGGATTCTGGGTAACAGACCATGGTGGGAGGCAGTCAAGTCACCCCATCCTGGATTCCCCTGGGTGTCTAGTTTTCAAAAATGTATAGGTTTGCTAGGTTTCCCTAGGTGCCGGCAGGGCTAGGGTTCAAAATCTACAGCTAGTCACTTTGCCAAAAAAGGGTCATTTTTCACTGCAAAACCACGTTGCGTTTTGCGCCGTTTCCTGTCGCGGGCACTAGGCCGACCCGCACAAGTGAGGTACTATTTTTCTCGTAGGACTTTGGGGAACGCGGGGTGGGTGGAAATTTATGGATCCACGCAGATTCCAGAACTTTCCATCACAGAAATGTGGGGAAAATGTGTTTTTTTTGTCAATTTTTTACGTTTGCAAGGGATTCTGGGTAACAGACCATGGTGGGAGGCAGTCAAGTCACCCCATCCTGGATTCCCCTGCGTGTCTAGTTTTCAAAAATGTATAGGTTTGCTAGGTTTCCCTAGGTGCCGGCAGGGCTAGGGTTCAAAATCTACAGCTAGTCACTTTGCCAAAAAAAGGGTAATTTTTCACTGCAAAACCACGTTGCGTTTTGCGCCGTTTCCTGTCGCGGGCACTAGGCCGACCCGCACAAGTGAGGTACCATTTTTCTTGTAGGACTTTGGGAAACGCGGGGTGGGTGGAAATTTGTGGATCCACGCAGATTCCAGAACTTTCCATCACAGAAATGTGGGGAAAATGTGTTTTTTTTGTCAATTTTTTACGTTTGCAAGAGATTCTGGGTAACAGACCATGGTGGGAGGCAGTCAAGTCACCCCAT
The DNA here is from genome assembly GCF_964204655.1 of Triturus cristatus. Lineage (NCBI taxonomy): Eukaryota > Metazoa > Chordata > Amphibia > Caudata > Salamandridae > Triturus > Triturus cristatus. Next base: position 1,063,727,780 of record NC_140589.1, on the reverse strand, counting down.
CCTGGATTCCCCTGGGTGTCTAGTTTTCAAAAATGTATAGGTTTGCTAGGTTTCCCTAGGTGCCGGCAGGGCTAGGGTTCAAAATCTACAGCTAGTCACTTTGCCAAAAAAAGGGTCATTTTCCACTGCAAAACCACGTTGCGTTTTGCGCCGTTTCCTGTCGCGGGCACTAGGCCGACCCGCACAAGTGAGGTACCATTTTTCTCGTAGGACTTTGGGGAACGCGGGGTGGGTGGAAATTTGTGGATCCACGCAGATTCCAGAACTTTCCATCACAGAAATGTGGGGAATATGTGTTTTTTTTGTCAATTTTTTACGTTTGCAAGGGATTCTGGGTAACAGACCATGGTGGGAGGCAGTCAAGTCACCCCATCCTGGATTTCCCTGGGTGTCTAGTTTTCAAAAATGTATAGGTTTGCTAGGTTTCCCTTGGTTCCGGCAGGGCTAGGGTTCAAAATCTACAGCTAGTCACTTTGCCAAAAAAAGGGTCATTATTCACTGCAAAACCACGTTGCGTTTTGCGCCGTTTCCTGTCGCGGGCACTAGGCCGACCCGCACAAGTGAGGTACCATTTTTCTCGTAGGACTTTGGGGAACGCGGGGGTGGTGGAAATTTGTGGATCCACGCAGATTCCAGAACTTTCCATCACAGAAATGTGGGGAAAATGTGTTTTTTTTGTCAATTGTTTACGTTTGCAAGGGATTCTGGGTAACAGACCATGGTGGGAGGCAGTCAAGTCACCCCATACTGGACTCCCCTGGGTGTCTAGTTTTCAAAAATGTATAGGTTTGCTAGGTTTCCCTAGGTGCCGGCAGGGCTAGGGTTCAAAATCTACAGCTAGTCACTTTGCCAAAAAAAGGGTCATTTTTCACTGCAAAACCACGTTGCGTTTTGTGCCGTTTCCTGTCGCGGGCACTAGGCCGACCCGCACAAGTGAGGTACCATTTTTCTCGTAGGACTTTGGGGAACGCGGGGTGGGTGGAAATTTGTGGATCCACGCAGATTCCAGAACTTTCCATCACAGAAGTGTGGGGAAAATGTGTTTTTTTTGTCAATTTTTTACTTTTGCAAGGGATTCTGGGTAACAGACCATGGTGGGAGGCAGTCAAGTCACCCCATCCTGGATTCCCCTGGGTGTCTAGTTTTCAAAAATGTATAGGTTTGCTAGGTTTCCCTAGGTGCCGGCAGGGCTAGGGTTCAAAATCTACAGCTAGTCACTTTGCCAAAAAAAGGGTCATTTTTCACTGCAAAACCACGTTGCGTTTTGCGCCGTTTCCTGTTGCGGGCACTAGGCCGACCCGCACAAGTGAGGTACCATTTTTCTCGTAGGACTTTGGGGAACGCGGGGGTGGTGGAAATTTGTGGATCCACGCAGATTCCAGAACTTTCCATCACAGAAATGTGGGGAAAATGTGTTTTTTTTGTCAATTCTTTACGTTTGCAAGGGATTCTGGGTAACAGACCCTGGTGGGAGGCAGTCAAGTCACCCCATCCTGGATTCCCCTGGGTGTCTAGTTTTCAAAAATGTATAGGTTTGCTAGGTTTCCCTAGGTGCCGGCAGGGCTAGGGTTCAAAATCTACAGCTAGTCACTTTGCCAAAAAAAGGGTCATTTTTCACTGGAAAACCACGTTGCGTTTTGCGCCGTTTCCTGTCGCTGGCACTAGGCCGACCCGCACAAGTGAGGTACCATTTTTCTCATAGGACTTTGGGGAACGCGGGGTGGGTGGAAATTTGTGGATCCACGCAGATTCCAGAACTTTCCATCACAGAAATGTGGGGAAAATGTGGTTTTTTTGTCAATTTTTTACGTTTGCAAGGGATTCTGGGTAACAGACCATGGTGGGAGGCAGTCAAGTCACCCCATCCTGGATTCCCCTGGGTGTCTAGTTTTCATAAATGTACAGGTTTGCTAGGTTTCCCTGGGTGCCGCTAGGGCTAGGGTTCAAAATCTACAGCTAGTCACTTTGCCAAAAAAAGGGTCATTTTTCACTGCAAAACCACGTTGCGTTTTGCGCCGTTTCCTGTCGCGGGCACTGGGCCGACCCGCACAAGTGAGGTACCATTTTTCTCGTAGGACTTTGGGGAATGCGGGGTGGGTGGAAATTTGTGGATCCACACAGATTCCAGAACTTTCCATCACAGAAGTGTGGGGAAAATGTGTTTTTTTTGTCAATTTTTTACGTTTGCAAGGGATTCTGGGTAACAGACCATGGTGGGAGGCAGTCAAGTCACCTCATCCTGGATTCCCCTGGGTGTCTAGTTTTCAAAAATGTATAGGTTTGCTAGGTTTCCCTAGGTGCCGGCAGGGCTAGGGTTCAAAGTCTACAGCTAGTCACTTTGCCAAAAAAAAGGGTCATTTTTCACTGCAAAACCACGTTGCGTTTTGCGCCGTTTCCTGTTGCGGGCACTAGGCCGACCCGCACAAGTGAGGTACCATTTTTCTCGTAGGACTTTGGGGAACGCGGGGTGGGTGGAAATTTGTGGATCCACGCAGATTCCAGAACTTTCCATCACAGAAATGTGGGGAAAATGTGGTTTTTTTGGCAATTCTTTATGTTTGCAAGGGATTCTGGGTAACAGACCATGGTGGGAGGCAGTCAAGTCACCCCATCCTGGATTCCCCTGGGTGTCTAGTTTTCAAAAATGTATAGGTTTGCTAGGTTTCCCTAGGTGCCGGCAGGGCTAGGGTTCAAAATCTACAGCTAGTCACTTTGCCAAAAAAAGGGTCATTTTTCACTGCAAAACCACGTTGCGTTTTGCGCCGTTTCCTGTCGCGGGTACTAGGCCGACCCCCACAAGTGAGGTACCATTTTTCTCGTAGGACTTTGGGGAATGCGGGGGTGGTGGAAATTTGTGGATCCACGCAGATTCCAGAACTTTCCATCACAGAAATGTGGGGAAAATGTGTTTTTTTTTGTCAATTCTTTACGTTTGCAAGGGATTCTGGGTAACAGACCCTGGTGGGAGGCAGTCAAGTCACCCCATCCTGGATTCCCCTGGGTGTCTAGTTTTCAAAAATGTATAGGTTTGCTAGGTTTCCCTAGGTGCCGGCAGGGCTAGGGTTCAAAATCTACAGCTAGTCACTTTGCCAAAAAAAGGGTCATTTTTCACTGCAAAACCACGTTGCGTTTTGCGCCGTTTCCTGTCGCGGGCACTAGGCCGACCCGCACAAGTGAGGTACCATTTTTCTCGTAGGACTTTGGGGAACGCGGGGTGGGTGGAAATTTGTGGATCCACGCAGATTCCAGAACTTTCCATCACAGAAATGTGGGGAAAATGTGTTTTTTTTGTCAATTTTTTACGTTTGCAAGGGATTCTGGGTAACAGACCATGGTGGGAGGCAGTCAAGTCACCTCATCCTGGATTTCCCTGGGTGTCTAGTTTTCAAAAATGTATAGGTTTGCTAGGTTTCCCTAGGTGCCGGCAGGGCTAGGGTTCAAAATCTACAGCTAGTCACTTTGCCAAAAAAGGGTCATTTTTCACTGCAAAACCACGTTGCGTTTTGCGCCGTTTCCTGTCGCGGGCACTAGGCCGACCCGCACAAGTGAGGTACCATTTTTCTCGTAGGACTTTGGGGAACGCGGGGTGGGTGGAAATTTATGGATCCACGCAGATTCCAGAACTTTCCATCACAGAAATGTGGGGAAAATGTGTTTTTTTTGTCAATGTTTTACATTTGCAAGGGATTCTGGGTAACAGACCATGGTGGGAGGCAGTCAAGTCACCCCATCCTGGATTTCCCTGGGTGTCTAGATTTCAAAAATGTATAGGTTTGCTAGGTTTCCCTAGGTGCCGGCAGGGCTAGGGTTGAAAATCTACAGCTAGTCACTTTGCCAAAAAAAGGGTCATTATTCACTGCAAAACCATGTTGCGTTTTGCGCCGTTTCCTGTCGCGGGCACTAGGCCGACCCGCACAAGTGAGGTACCATTTTTCTTGTAGGACTTTGGGGAACGCGGGGGTGGTGGAAATTTGTGGATCCACGCAGATTCCAGAACTTTCCATCACAGAAATGTGGGGAAAATGTGTTTTTTTTGTCAATTTTTTACGTTTGCAAGGGATTCTGGGTAACAGACCATGGTGGGAGGCAGTCAAGTCACCCCATCCTGGATTCCCCTGGGTGTCTAGTTTTCAAAAATGTATACGTTTGCTAGGTTTCCCTAGGTGCCGGCAGGGCTAGGGTTCAAAATCTACAGCTAGTCACTTTGCCAAAAAAAGGGTCATTTTTCACTGCAAAACCACGTTGCGTTTTGCGCCGTTTCCTGTCGCGGGCACTAGGCCGACCCGCACAAGTGAGGTACCATTTTTCTCGTAGGACTTTGGGGAACGCGGGGTGGGTGGAAATTTGTGGATCCACGCAGATTCCAGAACTTTCCATCACAGAAGTGTGGGGAAAATGTGTTTTTTTTGTCAATTTTTTACTTTTGCAAGGGATTCTGGGTAACAGACCATGGTGGGAGGCAGTCAAGTCACCCCATCCTGGATTCCCCTGGGTGTCTAGTTTTCAAAAATGTATAGGTTTGCTAGGTTTCCCTAGGTGCCGGCAGGGCTAGGGTTCAAAATCTACAGCTAGTCACTTTGCCAAAAAAAGGGTCATTTTTCACTGCAAAACCACGTTGCGTTTTGCGCCGTTTCCTGTCGCGGGCACTAGGCCGACCCGCACAAGTGAGGTACCATTTTTCTCGTAGGACTTTGGGGAACGCGGGGGTGGTGGAAATTTCTGGATCCACGCAGATTCCAGAACTTTCCATCACAGAAATGTGGGGAAAATGTGTTTTTTTTGTCAATTCTTTACGTTTGCAAGGGATTCTGGGTAACAGACCCTGTGGGAGGGAGTCAAGTCACCCCATCCTGGATTCCCCTGGGTGTCTAGTTTTCAAAAATGTATAGGTTTGCTAGGTTTCCCTAGGTGCCGGCAGGGCTAGGGTTCAAAATCTACAGCTAGTCACTTTGCCAAAAAAAGGGTCATTTTTCACTGCAAAACCACGTTCTGTTTTGCGCCGTTTCCTGTCGCGGGCACTAGGCCGACCCGCACAAGTGAGGTACCATTTTTCTCGTAGGACTTTGGGGAACGCGGGGTGGGTGGAAATTTGTGGATCCACGCAGATTCCAGAACTTTCCATCACAGAAATGTGGGGAAAATGTGTTTTTTATGTCAATTGTTTACGTTTGCAAGGGATTCTGGGTAACAGACCATGGTGGGAGGCAGTCAAGTCACCTCATCCTGGATTCCCCTGGGTGTCTAGTTTTCAAAAATGTATAGGTTTGCTAGGTTTCCCTAGGTGCCGGCAGGGCTAGGGTTCAAAATCTACAGCTAGTCACTTTGCCAAAAAAGGGTCATTTTTCACTGCAAAACCACGTTGCGTTTTGCGCCGTTTCCTGTCGCGGGCACTAGGCCGACCCGCACAAGTGAGGTACCATTTTTCTCGTAGGACTTTGGGGAACGCGGGGTGGGTGGAAATTTATGGATCCACGCAGATTCCAGAACTTTCCATCACAGAAATGTGGGGAAAATGTGTTTTTTTTGTCAATTTTTTACGTTTGCAAGGGATTCTGGGTAACAGAACATGGTGGGAGGCAGTCAAGTCACCCCATCCTGGATTTCCCTGGGTGTCTAGTTTTCAAAAATGTATAGGTTTGCTAGGTTTCCCTAGGTGCCGGCAGGGCTAGGGTTGAAAATCTACAGCTAGTCACTTTGCCAAAAAAAGGGTCATTATTCACTGCAAAACCACGTTGCGTTTTGCGCCGTTTCCTGTCGCGGGCACTAGGCCGACCCGCACAAGTGAGGTACCATTTTTCTCGTAGGACTTTGGGGAATGCGGGGGTGGTGGAAATTTGTGGATCCACGCAGATTCCAGAACTTTCCATCACAGAAATGTGGGGAAAATGTGTTTTTTTTGTCAATTTTTTATGTTTGCAAGGGATTCTGGGTAACAGACCATGGTGGGAGGCAGTCAAGTCACCCCATCCTGGATTTCCCTGGGTGTCTAGTTTTCAAAAATGTATAAGTTTGCTAGGTTTCCCTTGGTGCCGGCAGGGCTAGGGTTCAAAATCTACAGCTAGTCACTTTGCCAAAAAAAGGGTCATTATTCACTGCAAAACCACGTTGCGTTTTGCGCCGTTTCCTGTCGCGGGCACTAGGCCGACCCGCACAAGTGAGGTACCATTTTTCTCGTAGGACTTTGGGGAACGCGGGGGTGGTAGAAATTTGTGGATCCACGCAGATTCCAGAACTTTCCATCACAGAAATGTGGGGAAAATGTGTTTTTTTTTCAATTTTTTATGTTTGCAAGGGATTCTGGGTAACAGACCATGGTGGGAGGCAGTCAAGTCACCCCATCCTGGATTCCCCTGGGTGTCTAGTTTTCAAAAATGTATAGGTTTGCTAGGTTTCCCTGGGTGCCGGCAGGGCTAGGGTTCAAAATCTACAGCTAGTCACTTTGCCAAAAAAAGGGTCATTTTTCACTGCAAAACCACGTTGCGTTTTGCGCCGTTTCCTGTCGCGGGCACTGGGCCGACCCGCACAAGTGAGGTACCATTTTTCTCGTAGGACTTTGGGGAATGTGGGGTGGGTGGAAATTTGTGGATCCACACAGATTCCAGAACTTTCCATCACAGAAGTGTGGGCAAAATGTGGTTTTTTTGTCAATTTTTTACGTTTGCAAGGGATTCTGGGTAACAGACCATGGTGGGAGGCAGTCAAGTCACCTCATCCTGGATTCCCCTGGGTGTCTAGTTTTCAAAAATGTATAGGTTTGCTAGGTTTCCCTAGGTGCCGGCAGGGCTAGGGTTCAAAGTCTACAGCTAGTCACTTTGCCAAAAAAAAGGGTCATTTTTCACTGCAAAACCACGTTGCGTTTTGCGCCGTTTCCTGTTGCGGGCACTAGGCCGACCCGCACAAGTGAGGTACCATTTTTCTCGTAGGACTTTGGGGAACGCGGGGGTGGTGGAAATTTGTGGATCCACGCAGATTCCAGAACTTTCCATCACAGAAATGTGGGGAAAATGTGTTTTTTTTGTCAATTCTTTACGTTTGCAAGGGATTCTGGGTAACAGACCCTGGTGGGAGGCAGTCAAGTCACCCCATCCTGGATTCCCCTGGGTGTCTAGTTTTCAAAAATGTATAGGTTTGCTAGGTTTCCCTAGGTGCCGGCAGGGCTAGGGTTCAAAATCTACAGCTAGTCACTTTGCCAAAAAAAGGGTCATTTTTCACTGCAAAACCACGTTGCGTTTTGCGCCGTTTCCTGTCGCTGGCACTAGGCCGACCCGCACAAGTGAGGTACCATTTTTCTCGTAGGACTTTGGGGAACGCGGGGTGGGTGGAAATTTGTGGATCCACGCAGATTCCAGAACTTTCCATCACAGAAATGTGGGGAAAATGTGTTTTTTGTGTCAATTTTTTACGTTTGCAAGGGATTCTGGGTAACAGACCATGGTGGGAGGCAGTCAAGTCACCCCATCCTGGATTCCCCTGGGTGTCTAGTTTTCATAAATGTACAGGTTTGCTAGGTTTCCCTGGGTGCCGGCAGGGCTAGGGTTCAAAATCTACAGCTAGTCACTTTGCCAAAAAAAGGGTCATTTTTCACTGCAAAACCACGTTGCGTTTTGCGCCGTTTCCTGTCGCGGGCACTGGGCCGACCCGCACAAGTGAGGTACCATTTTTCTCGTAGGACTTTGGGGAATGTGGGGTGGGTGGAAATTTGTGGATCCACACAGATTCCAGAACTTTCCATCACAGAAGTGTGGGGAAAATGTGGTTTTTTTGTCAATTTTTTACGTTTGCAAGGGATTCTGGGTAACAGACCATGGTGGGAGGCAGTCAAGTCACCTCATCCTGGATTCCCCTGGGTGTCTAGTTTTCAAAAATGTATAGGTTTGCTAGGTTTCCCTAGGTGCCGGCAGGGCTAGGGTTCAAAGTCTACAGCTAGTCACTTTGCCAAAAAAAAGGGTCATTTTTCACTGCAAAACCACGTTGCGTTTTGCGCCGTTTCCTGTTGCGGGCACTAGGCCGACCCGCACAAGTGAGGTACCATTTTTCTCGTAGGACTTTGGGGAACGCGGGGGTGGTGGAAATTTGTGGATCCACGCAGATTCCAGAACTTTCCATCACAGAAATGTGGGGAAAATGTGTTTTTTTTGTCAATTTTTTACGTTTGCAAGGGATTCTGGGTAACAGACCATGGTGGGAGGCAGTCAAGTCACCCCATCCTGGATTCCCCTGGGTGTCTAGTTTTCAAAAATGTATAGGTTTGCTAGGTTTCCCTAGGTGCCGGCAGGGCTAGGGTTCAAAATCTACAGCTAGTCACTTTGCCAAAAAAAGGGTCATTTTTCACTGCAAAACCACGTTGCGTTTTGCGCCGTTTCCTGTCGCGGGCACTAGGCCGACCCGCACAAGTGAGGTACTATTTTTCTCGTAGGACTTTGGGGAACGCGGGGTGGGTAGAAATTTGTGGATCCACGCAGATTCCAGAACTTTCCATCACAGAAGTGTGGGGAAAATGTGTTTTTTTTGTCAATTTTTTACTTTTGCAAGGGATTCTGGGTAACAGACCATGGTGGGAGGCAGTCAAGTCACCCCATCCTGGATTCCCCTGGGTGTCTAGTTTTCAAAAATGTATAGGTTTGCTAGGTTTCCCTAGGTGCCGGCAGGGCTAGGGTTCAAAATCTACAGCTAGTCACTTTGCCAAAAAAAGGGTCAATTTTTACTGCAAAACCACGTTGCGTTTTGCGCCGTTTCCTGTCGCGGGTACTAGGCCGACCCGCACAAGTGAGGTACCATTTTTCTCGTAGGACTTTGGGGAACGCGGGGTGGTGGAAATTTGTGGATCCACGCAGATTCCAGAACTTTCCATCACAGAAATGTGGGGAAAATGTGTTTTTTTTTGTCAATTCTTTACGTTTGCAAGGGATTCTGGGTAACAGACCCTGGTGGGAGGCAGTCAAGTCACCCCATCCTGGATTCCCCTGGGTGTCTAGTTTTCAAAAATGTATAGGTTTGCTAGGTTTCCCTAGGTGCCGGCAGGGCTAGGGTTCAAAATCTACAGCTAGTCACTTTGCCAAAAAAAGGGTCATTTTTCACTGCAAAACCACGTTGCGTTTTGCGCCGTTTCCTGTCGCGGGCACTAGGCCGACCCGCACAAGTGAGGTACCATTTTTCTCGTAGGACTTTGGGGAACGCGGGGTGGGTGGAAATTTGTGGATCCACGCAGATTCCAGAACTTTCCATCACAGAAATGTGGGGAAAATGTGTTTTTTTTGTCAATTTTTTACGCTTGCAAGGGATTCTGGGTAACAGACCATGGTGGGAGGCAGTCAAGTCACCTCATCCTGGATTTCCCTGGGTGTCTAGTTTTCAAAAATGTATAGGTTTGCTAGGTTTCCCTAGGTGCCGGCAGGGCTAGGGTTCAAAATCTACAGCTAGTCACTTTGCCAAAAAAGGGTCATTTTTCACTGCAAAACCACGTTGCGTTTTGCGCCGTTTCCTGTCGCGGGCACTAGGCCGACCCGCACAAGTGAGGTACCATTTTTCTGGTAGGACTTTGGGGAACGCGGGGTGGGTGGAAATTTATGGATCCACGCAGATTCCAGAACTTTCCATCACAGAAATGTGGGGAAAATGTGTTTTTTTTGTCAATTTTTTACGTTTGCAAGGGATTCTGGGTAACAGACCATGGTGGGAGGCAGTCAAGTCACCCCATCCTGGATTTCCCTGGGTGTCTAGATTTCAAAAATGTATAGGTTTGCTAGGTTTCCCTAGGTGCCGGCAGGGCTAGGGTTGAAAATCTACAGCTAGTCACTTTGCCAAAAAAAGGGTCATTATTCACTGCAAAACCATGTTGCGTTTTGCGCCGTTTCCTGTCGCGGGCACTAGGCCGACCCGCACAAGTGAGGTACCATTTTTCTTGTAGGACTTTGGGGAACGCGGGGTGGGTGGAAATTTATGGATCCACGCAGATTCCAGAACTTTCCATCACAGAAATGTGGGGAAAATGTGTTTGTTTTGTCAATTTTTTACGTTTGCAAGGGATTCTGGGTAACAGACCATGGTGGGAGGCAGTCAAGTCACCCCATCCTGGATTCCCCTGGGTGTCTAGTTTTCAAAAATGTATAGGTTTGCTAGGTTTCCCTAGGTGCCGGCAGGGCTAGGGTTCAAAATCTACAGCTAGTCACTTTGCCAAAAAAAGGGTCATTTTTCACTGCAAAACCACGTTGCGTTTTGCGCCGTTTTCTGTCGCGGGCACTAGGCCGACCCGCACAAGTGAGGTACCATTTTTCTCGTAGGACTTTGGGGAACGCGGGGTGGGTGGAAATTTGTGGATCCACGCAGATTCCAGAACTTTCCATCACAGAAGTGTGGGGAAAATGTGTTTTTTTTGTCAATTTTTTACGTTTGCAAGGGATTCTGGGTAACAGACCATGGTGGGAGGCAGTCAAGTCACCCCATCCTGGATTCCCCTGGGTGTCTAGTTTTCAAAAATGTATAGGTTTGCTAGGTTTCCCTAGGTGCCGGCAGGGCTAGGGTTCAAAATCTACAGCTAGTCACTTTGCCAAAAAAAGGGTCATTTTTCACTGCAAAACCACGTTGCGTTTTGCGCCGTTTCCTGTCGCGGGCACTAGGCCGACCCGCACAAGTGAGGTACCATTTTTCTCGTAGGACTTTGGGGAACGCGGGGTGGGTGGAAATTTGTGGATCCACGCAGATTCCAGAACTTTCCATCACAGAAATGTGGGGAAAATGTGTTTTTTTTGTCAATTTTTTACGTTTGCAAGGGATTCTGGGTAACAGACCATGGTGGGAGGCAGTCAAGTCACCTCATCCTGGATTCCCCTGGGTGTCTAGTTTTCAAAAATGTATAGGTTTGCTAGGTTTCCCTAGGTGCCGGCAGGGCTAGGGTTCAAAATCTACAGCTAGTCACTTTGCCAAAAAAGGGTCATTTTTCACTGCAAAACCACGTTGCGTTTTGCGCCGTTTCCTGTTGCGGGCACTAGGCCGACCCGCACAAGTGAGGTACCATTTTTCTCGTAGGACTTTGGGGAACGCGGGGTGGGTGGAAATTTATGGATCCACGCAGATTCCAGAACTTTCCATCACAGAAATGTGGGGAAAATGTGTTTTTTTTGTCAATTTTTTACGTTTGCAAGGGATTCTGGGTAACAGACCATGGTGGGAGGCAGTCAAGTCACCCCATCCTGGATTTCCCTGGGTGTCTAGTTTTCAAAAATGTATAGGTTTGCTAGGTTTCCCTAGGTGCCGGCAGGGCTAGGGTTGAAAATCTACAGCTAGTCACTTTGCCAAAAAAAGGGTCATTATTCACTGCAAAACCACGTTGCGTTTTGCGCCGTTTCCTGTCGCGGGCACTAGGCCGACCCGCACAAGTGAGGTACCATTTTTCTCGTAGGACTTTGGGGAACGCGGGGGTGGTGGAAATTTGTGGATCCACGCAGATTCCAGAACTTTCCATCACAGAAATGTGGGGAAAATGTGTTTTTTTTGTCAATTTTTTATGTTTGCAAGGGATTCTGGGTAACAGACCATGGTGGGAGGCAGTCAAGTCACCCCATCCTGGATTTCCCTGGGTGTCTAGTTTTCAAAAATGTATAGGTTTGCTAGGTTTCCCTTGGTGCCGGCAGGGCTAGGGTTCAAAATCTACAGCTAGTCACTTTGCCAAAAAAAGGGTCATTATTCACTGCAAAACCACGTTGCGTTTTGCGCCGTTTCCTGTCGCGGGCACTAGGCCGACCCGCACAAGTGAGGTACCATTTTTCTCGTAGGACTTTGGGGAACGCGGGGGTGGTAGAAATTTGTGGATCCACGCAGATTCCAGAACTTTCCATCACAGAAATGTGGGGAAAATGTGTTTTTTTTTTTCAATTTTTTATGTTTGCAAGGGATTCTGGGTAACAGACCATGGTGGGAGGCAGTCAAGTCACCCCATCCTGGATTTCCCTGGGTGTCTAGTTTTCAAAAATGTATAGGTTTGCTAGGTTTCCCTAGGTGCCGGCAGGGCTAGGGTTCAAAATCTACAGCTAGTCACTTTGCCAAAAAAAGGGTCATTTTTCACTGCAAAACCACGTTGCGTTTTGCGCCGTTTCCTGTTGCGGGCACTAGGCCGACCCGCACAAGTGAGGTACCATTTTTCTCGTAGGACTTTGGGGAACGCGGGGTGGGTGGAAATTTGTGGATCCACGCAGATTCCAGAACTTTCCATCACAGAAATGTGGGGAAAATGTGTTTTTTTTGTCAATTTTTTACGTTTGCAAGGGATTCTGGGTAACAGACCATGGTGGGAGGCAGTCAAGTCACCCCATCCTGGATTCCCCTGGGTGTCTAGTTTTCAAAAATGTATAGGTTTGCTAGGTTTCCCTAGGTGCCGGCAGGGCTAGGGTTCAAAATCTACAGCTAGTCACTTTGCCAAAAAAGGGTCATTTTTCACTGCAAAACCACGTTGCGTTTTGCGCCGTTTCCTGTCGCGGGCACTAGGCCGACCCGCACAAGTGAGGTACCATTTTTCTCGTAGGACTTTGGGGAACGCGGGGTGGGTGGAAATTTATGGATCCACGCAGATTCCAGAACTTTCCATCACAGAAATGTGGGGAAAATGTGTTTTTTTTGTCAATTTTTTACGTTTGCAAGGGATTCTGGGTAACAGACCATGGTGGGAGGCAGTCAAGTCACCCCATCCTGGATTCCCCTGCGTGTCTAGTTTTCAAAAATGTATAGGTTTGCTAGGTTTCCCTAGGTGCCGGCAGGGCTAGGGTTCAAAATCTACAGCTAGTCACTTTGCCAAAAAAAGGGTAATTTTTCACTGCAAAACCACGTTGCGTTTTGCGCCGTTTCCTGTCGCGGGCACTAGGCCGACCCGCACAAGTGAGGTACCATTTTTCTTGTAGGACTTTGGGAAACGCGGGGTGGGTGGAAATTTGTGGATCCACGCAGATTCCAGAACTTTCCATCACAGAAATGTGGGGAAAATGTGTTTTTTTTGTCAATTTTTTACGTTTGCAAGAGATTCTGGGTAACAGACCATGGTGGGAGGCAGTCAAGTCACCCCATCCTGGATTCCCCTGGGTGTCTAGTTTTCAAAAATGTATAGGTTTGCTAGGTTTCCCTAGGTGCCGGCAGGGCTAGGGTTCAAAATCTACAGCTAGTCACTTTGCCAAAAAAAGGGTCATTTTCCACTGCAAAACCACGTTGCGTTTTGCGCCGTTTCCTGTCGCGGGCACTAGGCCGACCCGCACAAGTGAGGTACCATTTTTCTCGTAGGACTTTGGGGAACGCGGGGTGGGTGGAAATTTGTGGATCCACGCAGATTCCAGAACTTTCCATCACAGAAATGTGGGGAATATGTGTTTTTTTTGTCAATTTTTTACGTTTGCAAGGGATTCTGGGTAACAGACCATGGTGGGAGGCAGTCAAGTCACCCCATCCTGGATTTCCCTGGGTGTCTAGTTTTCAAAAATGTATAGGTTTGCTAGGTTTCCCTTGGTTCCGGCAGGGCTAGGGTTCAAAATCTACAGCTAGTCACTTTGCCAAAAAAAGGGTCATTATTCACTGCAAAACCACGTTGCGTTTTGCGCCGTTTCCTGTCGCGGGCACTAGGCCGACCCGCACAAGTGAGGTACCATTTTTCTCGTAGGACTTTGGGGAACGCGGGGGTGGTGGAAATTTGTGGATCCACGCAGATTCCAGAACTTTCCATCACAGAAATGTGGGGAAAATGTGTTTTTTTTGTCAATTGTTTACGTTTGCAAGGGATTCTGGGTAACAGACCATGGTGGGAGGCAGTCAAGTCACCCCATACTGGACTCCCCTGGGTGTCTAGTTTTCAAAAATGTATAGGTTTGCTAGGTTTCCCTAGGTGCCGGCAGGGCTAGGGTTCAAAATCTACAGCTAGTCACTTTGCCAAAAAAAGGGTCATTTTTCACTGCAAAACCACGTTGCGTTTTGTGCCGTTTCCTGTCGCGGGCACTAGGCCGACCCGCACAAGTGAGGTACCATTTTTCTCGTAGGACTTTGGGGAACGCGGGGTGGGTGGAAATTTGTGGATCCACGCAGATTCCAGAACTTTCCATCACAGAAGTGTGGGGAAAATGTGTTTTTTTGTCAATTTTTTACTTTTGCAAGGGATTCTGGGTAACAGACCATGGTGGGAGGCAGTCAAGTCACCCCATCCTGGATTCCCCTGGGTGTCTAGTTTTCAAAAATGTATAGGTTTGCTAGGTTTCCCTAGGTGCCGGCAGGGCTAGGGTTCAAAATCTACAGCTAGTCACTTTGCCAAAAAAAGGGTCATTTTTCACTGCAAAACCACGTTGCGTTTTGCGCCGTTTCCTGTTGCGGGCACTAGGCCGACCCGCACAAGTGAGGTACCATTTTTCTCGTAGGACTTTGGGGAACGCGGGGGTGGTGGAAATTTGTGGATCCACGCAGATTCCAGAACTTTCCATCACAGAAATGTGGGGAAAATGTGTTTTTTTTGTCAATTCTTTACGTTTGCAAGGGATTCTGGGTAACAGACCCTGGTGGGAGGCAGTCAAGTCACCCCATCCTGGATTCCCCTGGGTGTCTAGTTTTCAAAAATGTATAGGTTTGCTAGGTTTCCCTAGGTGCCGGCAGGGCTAGGGTTCAAAATCTACAGCTAGTCACTTTGCCAAAAAAAGGGTCATTTTTCACTGGAAAACCACGTTGCGTTTTGCGCCGTTTCCTGTCGCTGGCACTAGGCCGACCCGCACAAGTGAGGTACCATTTTTCTCATAGGACTTTGGGGAACGCGGGGTGGGTGGAAATTTGTGGATCCACGCAGATTCCAGAACTTTCCATCACAGAAATGTGGGGAAAATGTGGTTTTTTTGTCAATTTTTTACGTTTGCAAGGGATTCTGGGTAACAGACCATGGTGGGAGGCAGTCAAGTCACCCCATCCTGGATTCCCCTGGGTGTCTAGTTTTCATAAATGTACAGGTTTGCTAGGTTTCCCTGGGTGCCGCTAGGGCTAGGGTTCAAAATCTACAGCTAGTCACTTTGCCAAAAAAAGGGTCATTTTTCACTGCAAAACCACGTTGCGTTTTGCGCCGTTTCCTGTCGCGGGCACTGGGCCGACCCGCACAAGTGAGGTACCATTTTTCTCGTAGGACTTTGGGGAATGCGGGGTGGGTGGAAATTTGTGGATCCACACAGATTCCAGAACTTTCCATCACAGAAGTGTGGGGAAAATGTGGTTTTTTTGTCAATTTTTTACGTTTGCAAGGGATTCTGGGTAACAGACCATGGTGGGAGGCAGTCAAGTCACCTCATCCTGGATTCCCCTGGGTGTCTAGTTTTCAAAAATGTATAGGTTTGCTAGGTTTCCCTAGGTGCCGGCAGGGCTAGGGTTCAAAGTCTACAGCTAGTCACTTTGCCAAAAAAAAGGGTCATTTTTCACTGCAAAACCACGTTGCGTTTTGCGCCGTTTCCTGTTGCGGGCACTAGGCCGACCCGCACAAGTGAGGTACCATTTTTCTCGTAGGACTTTGGGGAACGCGGGGTGGGTGGAAATTTGTGGATCCACGCAGATTCCAGAACTTTCCATCACAGAAATGTGGGGAAAATGTGGTTTTTTTGGCAATTCTTTATGTTTGCAAGGGATTCTGGGTAACAGACCATGGTGGGAGGCAGTCAAGTCACCCCATCCTGGATTCCCCTGGGTGTCTAGTTTTCAAAAATGTATAGGTTTGCTAGGTTTCCCTAGGTGCCGGCAGGGCTAGGGTTCAAAGTCTACAGCTAGTCACTTTGCCAAAAAAAAGGGTCATTTTTCACTACAAAACCACGTTGCGTTTTGCGCCGTTTCCTGTTGCGGGCACTAGGCCGACCCGCACAAGTGAGGTACCATTTTTCTCGTAGGACTTTGGGGAACGCGGGGGTGGTGGAAATTTGTGGATCCACGCAGATTCCAGAACTTTCCATCACAGAAATGTAGGGGAAAATGTGTTTTTTTTGTAAATTTTTTACGTTTGCAAGGGATTCTGGGTAACAGACCATGGTGGGAGGCAGTCAAGTCACCCCATCCTGGATTCCCCTGGGTGTCTAGTTTTCAAAAATGTATAGGTTTGCTAGGTTTCCCTAGGTGCCGGCAGGGCTAGGGTTCAAAATCTACAGCTAGTCACTTTGCCAAAAAAAGGGTCATTTTTCACTGCAAAACCACGTTGCGTTTTGCGCCGTTTCCTGTCGCGGGCACTAGGCCGACCCGCACAAGTGAGGTACTATTTTTCTCGTAGGACTTTGGGGAACGCGGGGTGGGTAGAAATTTGTGGATCCACGCAGATTCCAGAACTTTCCATCACAGAAGTGTGGGGAAAATGTGTTTTTTTTGTCAATTTCTTACTTTTGCAAGGGATTCTGGGTAACAGACCATGGTGGGAGGCAGTCAAGTCACCCCATCCTGGATTCCCCTGGGTGTCTAGTTTTCAAAAATGTATAGGTTTGCTAGGTTTCCCTAGGTGCCGGCAGGGCTAGGGTTCAAAATCTACAGCTAGTCACTTTGCCAAAAAAAGGGTCATTTTTCACTGCAAAACCACGTTGCGTTTTGCGCCGTTTCCTGTCGCGGGTACTAGGCCGACCCCCACAAGTGAGGTACCATTTTTCTCGTAGGACTTTGGGGAACGCGGGGGTGGTGGAAATTTGTGGATCCACGCAGATTCCAGAACTTTCCATCACAGAAATGTGGGGAAAATGTGTTTTTTTTTGTCAATTCTTTACGTTTGCAAGGGATTCTGGGTAACAGACCCTGGTGGGAGGCAGTCAAGTCACCCCATCCTGGATTCCCCTGGGTGTCTAGTTTTCAAAAATGTATAGGTTTGCTAGGTTTCCCTAGGTGCCGGCAGGGCTAGGGTTCAAAATCTACAGCTAGTCACTTTGCCAAAAAAAGGGTCATTTTTCACTGCAAAACCACGTTGCGTTTTGCGCCGTTTCCTGTCGCGGGCACTAGGCCGACCCGCACAAGTGAGGTACCATTTTTCTCGTAGGACTTTGGGGAACGCGGGGTGGGTGGAAATTTGTGGATCCACGCAGATTCCAGAACTTTCCATCACAGAAATGTGGGGAAAATGTGTTTTTTTTGTCAATTTTTTACGTTTGCAAGGGATTCTGGGTAACAGACCATGGTGGGAGGCAGTCAAGTCACCTCATCCTGGATTTCCCTGGGTGTCTAGTTTTCAAAAATGTATAGGTTTGCTAGGTTTCCCTAGGTGCCGGCAGGGCTAGGGTTCAAAATCTACAGCTAGTCACTTTGCCAAAAAAGGGTCATTTTTCACTGCAAAACCACGTTGCGTTTTGCGCCGTTTCCTGTCGCGGGCACTAGGCCGACCCGCACAAGTGAGGTACCATTTTTCTCGTAGGACTTTGGGGAACGCGGGGTGGGTGGAAATTTATGGATCCACGCAGATTCCAGAACTTTCCATCACAGAAATGTGGGGAAAATGTGTTTTTTTTGTCAATTTTTTACATTTGCAAGGGATTCTGGGTAACAGACCATGGTGGGAGGCAGTCAAGTCACCCCATCCTGGATTTCCCTGGGTGTCTAGATTTCAAAAATGTATAGGTTTGCTAGGTTTCCCTAGGTGCCGGCAGGGCTAGGGTTGAAAATCTACAGCTAGTCACTTTGCCAAAAAAAGGGTCATTATTCACTGCAAAACCATGTTGCGTTTTGCGCCGTTTCCTGTCGCGGGCACTAGGCCGACCCGCACAAGTGAGGTACCATTTTTCTTGTAGGACTTTGGGGAACGCGGGGGTGGTGGAAATTTGTGGATCCACGCAGATTCCAGAACTTTCCATCACAGAAATGTGGGGAAAATGTGTTTTTTTTGTCAATTTTTTACGTTTGCAAGGGATTCTGGGTAACAGACCATGGTGGGAGGCAGTCAAGTCACCCCATCCTGGATTCCCCTGGGTGTCTAGTTTTCAAAAATGTATACGTTTGCTAGGTTTCCCTAGGTGCCGGCAGGGCTAGGGTTCAAAATCTACAGCTAGTCACTTTGCCAAAAAAAGGGTCATTTTTCACTGCAAAACCACGTTGCGTTTTGCGCCGTTTCCTGTCGCGGGCACTAGGCCGACCCGCACAAGTGAGGTACCATTTTTCTCGTAGGACTTTGGGGAACGCGGGGTGGGTGGAAATTTGTGGATCCACGCAGATTCCAGAACTTTCCATCACAGAAGTGTGGGGAAAATGTGTTTTTTTTGTCAATTTTTTACTTTTGCAAGGGATTCTGGGTAACAGACCATGGTGGGAGGCAGTCAAGTCACCCCATCCTGGATTCCCCTGGGTGTCTAGTTTTCAAAAATGTATAGGTTTGCTAGGTTTCCCTAGGTGCCGGCAGGGCTAGGGTTCAAAATCTACAGCTAGTCACTTTGCCAAAAAAAGGGTCATTTTTCACTGCAAAACCACGTTGCGTTTTGCGCCGTTTCCTGTCGCGGGCACTAGGCCGACCCGCACAAGTGAGGTACCATTTTTCTCGTAGGACTTTGGGGAACGCGGGGGTGGTGGAAATTTCTGGATCCACGCAGATTCCAGAACTTTCCATCACAGAAATGTGGGGAAAATGTGTTTTTTTTGTCAATTCTTTACGTTTGCAAGGGATTCTGGGTAACAGACCCTGTGGGAGGGAGTCAAGTCACCCCATCCTGGATTCCCCTGGGTGTCTAGTTTTCAAAAATGTATAGGTTTGCTAGGTTTCCCTAGGTGCCGGCAGGGCTAGGGTTCAAAATCTACAGCTAGTCACCTTGCCAAAAAAAGGGTCATTTTTCACTGCAAAACCACGTTGCGTTTTGCGCCGTTTCCTGTCGCGGGCACTAGGCCGACCCGCACAAGTGAGGTACCATTTTTCTCGTAGGACTTTGGGGAACGCGGGGTGGGTGGAAATTTGTGGATCCACGCAGATTCCAGAACTTTCCATCACAGAAATGTGGGGAAAATGTGTTTTTTTTGTCAATTGTTTACGTTTGCAAGGGATTCTGGGTAACAGACCATGGTGGGAGGCAGTCAAGTCACCTCATCCTGGATTCCCCTGGGTGTCTAGTTTTCAAAAATGTATAGGTTTGCTAGGTTTCCCTAGGTGCCGGCAGGGCTAGGGTTCAAAATCTACAGCTAGTCACTTTGCCAAAAAAGGGTCATTTTTCACTGCAAAACCACGTTGCGTTTTGCGCCGTTTCCTGTCGCGGGCACTAGGCCGACCCGCACAAGTGAGGTACCATTTTTCTCGTAGGACTTTGGGGAACGCGGGGTGGGTGGAAATTTATGGATCCACGCAGATTCCAGAACTTTCCATCACAGAAATGTGGGGAAAATGTGTTTTTTTTGTCAATTTTTTACGTTTGCAAGGGATTCTGGGTAACAGACCATGGTGGGAGGCAGTCAAGTCACCCCATCCTGGATTTCCCTGGGTGTCTAGTTTTCAAAAATGTATAGGTTTGCTAGGTTTCCCTAGGTGCCGGCAGGGCTAGGGTTGAAAATCTACAGCTAGTCACTTTGCCAAAAAAAGGGTCATTATTCACTGCAAAACCACGTTGCGTTTTGCGCCGTTTCCTGTCGCGGGCACTAGGCCGACCCGCACAAGTGAGGTACCATTTTTCTCGTAGGACTTTGGGGAATGCGGGGGTGGTGGAAATTTGTGGATCCACGCAGATTCCAGAACTTTCCATCACAGAAATGTGGGGAAAATGTGTTTTTTTTGTCAATTTTTTATGTTTGCAAGGGATTCTGGGTAACAGACCATGGTGGGAGGCAGTCAAGTCACCCCATCCTGGATTTCCCTGGGTGTCTAGTTTTCAAAAATGTATAGGTTTGCTAGGTTTCCCTTGGTGCCGGCAGGGCTAGGGTTCAAAATCTACAGCTAGTCACTTTGCCAAAAAAAGGGTCATTATTCACTGCAAAACCACGTTGCGTTTTGCGCCGTTTCCTGTCGCGGGCACTAGGCCGACCCGCACAAGTGAGGTACTATTTTTCTCGTAGGACTTTGGGGAACGCGGGGGTGGTAGAAATTTGTGGATCCACGCAGATTCCAGAACTTTCCATCACAGAAATGTGGGGAAAATGTGTTTTTTTTTCAATTTTTTATGTTTGCAAGGGATTCTGGGTAACAGACCATGGTGGGAGGCAGTCAAGTCACCCCATCCTGGATTCCCCTGGGTGTCTAGTTTTCAAAAATGTATAGGTTTGCTAGGTTTCCCTAGGTGCCGGCAGGGCTAGGGTTCAAAATCTACAGCTAGTCACTTTGCCAAAAAAAGGGTCATTTTCCACTGCAAAACCACGTTGCGTTTTGCGCCGTTTCCTGTCGCGGGCACTAGGCCGACCCGCACAAGTGAGGTACTATTTTTCTCGTAGGACTTTGGGGAACGCGGGGTGGGTAGAAATTTGTGGATCCACGCAGATTCCAGAACTTTCCATCACAGAAGTGTGGGGAAAATGTGTTTTTTTTGTCAATTTTTTACTTTTGCAAGGGATTCTGGGTAACAGACCATGGTGGGAGGCAGTCAAGTCACCCCATCCTGGATTCCCCTGGGTGTCTAGTTTTCAAAAATGTATAGGTTTGCTAGGTTTCCCTAGGTGCCGGCAGGGCTAGGGTTCAAAATCTACAGCTAGTCACTTTGCCAAAAAAAGGGTCATTTTTCACTGCAAAACCACGTTGCGTTTTGCGCCGTTTCCTGTCGCGGGTACTAGGCCGACCCGCACAAGTGAGGTACCATTTTTCTCGTAGGACTTTGGGGAACGCGGGGGTGGTGGAAATTTGTGGATCCACGCAGATTCCAGAACTTTCCATCACAGAAATGTGGGGAAAATGTGTTTTTTTTTGTCAATTCTTTACGTTTGCAAGGGATTCTGGGTAACAGACCCTGGTGGGAGGCAGTCAAGTCACCCCATCCTGGATTCCCCTGGGTGTCTAGTTTTCAAAAATGTATAGGTTTGCTAGGTTTCCCTAGGTGCCGGCAGGGCTAGGGTTCAAAATCTACAGCTAGTCACTTTGCCAAAAAAAGGGTCATTTTTCACTGCAAAACCACGTTGCGTTTTGCGCCGTTTCCTGTCGCGGGCACTAGGCCGACCCGCACAAGTGAGGTACCATTTTTCTCGTAGGACTTTGGGGAACGCGGGGTGGGTGGAAATTTGTGGATCCACGCAGATTCCAGAACTTTCCATCACAGAAATGTGGGGAAAATGTGTTTTTTTTGTCAATTTTTTACGTTTGCAAGGGATTCTGGGTAACAGACCATGGTGGGAGGCAGTCAAGTCACCTCATCCTGGATTTCCCTGGGTGTCTAGTTTTTAAAAATGTATAGGTTTGCTAGGTTTCCCTAGGTGCCGGCAGGGCTAGGGTTCAAAATCTACAGCTAGTCACTTTGCCAAAAAAGGGTCATTTTTCACTGCAAAACCACGTTGCATTTTGCGCCGTTTCCTGTCGCGGGCACTAGGCCGACCCGCACAAGTGAGGTACCATTTTTCTCGTAGGACTTTGGGGAACGCGGGGTGGGTGGAAATTTATGGATCCACGCAGATTCCAGAACTTTCCATCACAGAAATGTGGGGAAAATGTGTTTTTTTGTCAATTTTTTACGTTTGCAAGGGATTCTGGGTAACAGACCATGGTGGGAGGCAGTCAAGTCACCCCATCCTGGATTTCCCTGGGTGTCTAGATTTAAAAAATGTATAGGTTTGCTAGGTTTCCCTAGGTGCCGGCAGGGCTAGGGTTGAAAATCTACAGCTAGTCACTTTGCCAAAAAAAGGGTCATTATTCACTGCAAAACCATGTTGCGTTTTGCGCCGTTTCCTGTCGCGGGCACTAGGCCGACCCGCACAAGTGAGGTACCATTTTTCTTGTAGGACTTTGGGGAACGCGGGGGTGGTGGAAATTTGTGGATCCACGCAGATTCCAGAACTTTCCATCACAGAAATGTGGGGAAAATGTGTTTTTTTTGTCAATTTTTTACGTTTGCAAGGGATTCTGGGTAACAGACCATGGTGGGAGGCAGTCAAGTCACCCCATCCTGGATTCCCCTGGGTGTCTAGTTTTCAAAAATGTATAGGTTTGCTAGGTTTCCCTAGGTGCCGGCAGGGCTAGGGTTCAAAATCTACAGCTAGTCACTTTGCCAAAAAAAGGGTCATTTTTCACTGCAAAACCACGTTGCGTTTTGCGCCGTTTCCTGTCGCGGGCACTAGGCCGACCCGCACAAGTGAGGTACCATTTTTCTCGTAGGACTTTGGGGAACGCGGGGTGGGTGGAAATTTGTGGATCCACGCAGATTCCAGAACTTTCCATCACAGAAGTGTGGGGAAAATGTGTTTTTTTTGTCAATTTTTTACTTTTGCAAGGGATTCTGGGTAACAGACCATGGTGGGAGGCAGTCAAGTCACCCCATCCTGGATTCCCCTGGGTGTCTAGTTTTCAAAAATGTATAGGTTTGCTAGGTTTCCCTAGGTGCCGGCAGGGCTAGGGTTCAAAATCTACAGCTAGTCACTTTGCCAAAAAAAGGGTCATTTTTCACTGCAAAACCACGTTGCGTTTTGCGCCGTTTCCTGTCGCGGGCACTAGGCCGACCCGCACAAGTGAGGTACCATTTTTCTCGTAGGACTTTGGGGAACGCGGGGGTGGTGGAAATTTGTGGATCCACGCAGATTCCAGAACTTTCCATCACAGAAATGTGGGGAAAATGTGTTTTTTTTGTCAATTCTTTACGTTTGCAAGGGATTCTGGGTAACAGACCCTGTGGGAGGGAGTCAAGTCACCCCATCCTGGATTCCCCTGGGTGTTTAGTTTTCAAAAATGTATAGGTTTGCTAGGTTTCCTGTAGGAGAGTAGGGTCTGCTATCCTATGGTCACCCCAAATTTTTGCTTTTTGCTTCACTGGTTTTTGACATATTGAGGCTGTGGGCCTGCCAATCAGACCCCCAGCCTGCTGTTCTCTCTACTAAATTAAAACTATGCACCCTAGGTGCATAACCAATTGGAAGTGGATCACCCTGTCAGCCCCTGTACCAGTGTACACTAGGTACCCAGGGCATTGGTGTACCCAAGGCCTGCCAAGGGCTGCAGCATGTATTATGCCACCCCAGGCTTGGCCTAACGATTTGACACAACTGGCTGATCACTCAGCTGGGGTAAGTTGGTGTAATCACCTCTTACTTAGGTGTAGTATACCTATACCTAACCTTAAATGGGACACCTGGTAACCTATAAGTCACTCCTATAGCAGGCCTTAACAATCCTGAAGGCAGAGTGCTTGGTTCCATGTGAGATGGTGCTCTGGCATGAGCTGAGCCTGTCTACAGTGGTCGGAACAACTTCCTTCTACTGTTTCCAGATATCGTCATACCATATACTCTTAAGTGCATTATGAACCTCGCGGTTAAATGCTATCTTTGGTTTGGCTTTATCAAAACATGTCGAGTAAGGTGTCATACGAATTGGAATACTAACCCCTCGCCAATTCTGGCGACGGGGTTAGCATTCCACCCTTCTAGAGGGACACGACATGTACAGTACCTGAAACCCGGGTAAAATCAGACATAGCCTCAGCTCCACAAAATGGATGCTGCCACCACAGACACAAGTCTGCCCTCCTGCTGCTGGGAGTCCTTCCAGCTTGGGAGGTGTGGACAAAGGGTTTCCTGCCAGGGGAGGTGCGTGCACCACCCCAGACAGGATTTTGTGTATTGGTCAGGTAGGGCTTGAAAGAAACCAGACATGCCTGTGGCTCACAAGGAGCCTCGGTGCATATGCCAGTTCAAACCGGTCCTGGGGCACACCAGTCCCGGGCCTGGGGCGAGCTGGACAAAGGATTGGGGGTGTAACCACCCCCCTTCCTGGTCCCACCCTTAGGGAGGGACCTAGCAGGTAGTCCGGCCCCTAGAATCCGCTTAAAGGTAGGAGCTGTGTCCTAAGACTTCAGACATCCTGGAATCAACTTGAAACTAAGAAGAAGACGGGAACTTCGACATTCTGCTGCACAGAAGACTGAAGAAAATCTCCCCTGTGGTCAGGGAGTGACCACCTTGCTAACGCAAGCACCATCCAGCGAATCACCGTCTGCTTTGCCGCCGCCTCCCGCCGGAGCCCGAGCCCAGAGACTGACAAGACCTGGACCTCCAGACCTCTCACCGCCCGATCCACAGTCCCTGCAAAGAGGAGACCCGTGGAGGCACCGAGACACGTGGAGCCAGCCATCTTGGAACGACTACGACAAGCTGACCAGTGCAACAACCGAGGCTCCCTCCAAGTTGTGCTTTGGGTCCTGAGAAGCCCAACCCTCGAGCAGCATCTGCACCAAAGGTGAGCCCTCCAGCATCTCCACGATCTGCGTGGGGCCCTTCTGCATTTTGCCACTCGACGCGCCTAACCGGTTGCTGGCCCGCTGGCTAGTGGCCATCTTGGCGACGAAATCTACGACAAACACCGCTGGTCTGGTTGCTCCAGACTGGCCCTTGCTCCCCTCCAAAGGAGCAATCCCTCTGACCTTGCTGGTCAGAACCAACAGCTGATTTCCGAATCCTCCTGCAATTGCTTTTGCCAAGGCTTGTTTGCTTCGATCAAGTCGCCGACACCGCCGACAGCGAGAGCCTGCGTGGGACAGCTCGTGAGCCGACTCCTGGACGTCGTCGACCTTCAGGGACCACGTGGCTGCGGAGACAAGCTACCCCTCATCACCTGTTTGCACCCGACATCGCCTGGTACCCACCTGGTGCCACGCTGGTCACTGGCTAGTGACTGTGAACACTGTCCCCTCTGCTTACAGGTCTTCAACATCTCCGATCCACTCTTGGATCCACCGCATCTCTTCCCGACCGACCGCCTGCAGCATCTTTGTCCCAGGCTCAACGGAACAGATAGAAGAAACCCGACGCACTTTGAGGCCTATGCACCCGCTTCCTGTGGGTGAGGTAAAGCTGGTACTCCGGTGCCCATGTGTAGTAATACATCTCTAGTGCCTGTGTTCCAAATCTTAAGTTCCTAGGTCATCCGGAAGATTCCTTTTGCAGTAACTTTGTACTTTTTACGCACCCATTGAAACCTATGGGAGCACGCGTGTGACTATTTGCTCTGCACACGCCACCCGTGGACCTCCTGGTCACTAACTGACGTTAGCTCCTTGTAGGCCCAGCGATTCTAGAGGCCCTAGGCCTTTTCCCTTTTCTGTTCGTGGTACTTATACCACTATTTTAGTATATGGTTCGAGTGGCCACCAGGGCCTATCCATATAAAGTGCAACTTCTGTGTATTCTGTGATAATCTTGTTTGACGATTTGTGCTCCTGTGCTCATAAAGAGACTAGGGGTTACTTTGAGAAATAAATACATATATATTTTGAATATATATCTGTGTGGTGTCCTTTCATTGGTATAAAAGGGGGTTACTATTGGTAAAACAGCTTGCTTAACACGCTTCACGAGTTTAGCCTCAAAGACTGCTTAGCCTACGCTACCACTAGGGCAGCTAGTCCAAAAAGGTTGACTTACAACCACACCATAAGGGTTGCTTGGCATGGTACAAGGTGATCACTTTAACTAGTGAGCATCATATACCAGGCCAACTTCTCACATTGGTGAGCAGCGGTTGGATTTGAGCTTGCTGTGTTTTACCATTGTAATCTCTTGGTTACCAATTGAAAGATCACATAGGTACCTGTAGGTACATATAAAACAAGATTAGATATACTTAAGTTCTACTGAACTTAGTTGTTGTAGAGCAAAGGGAGTAGCACACCCTGACTACAACTACTAGATAGGTTTAGTAGGTAAACCCAAGTGTAGGTAGATTGCAACACATCCACCCACACTTAAGAGCAATGGCCGGGGCAGAGGGGTCCACTGTACCCATCTCTGTTGAGAGTGACCCCCAGAGGGCACCATCCAGCTTTGCTACCCTTAATCAGAATGAGCTCAGGCATTTGGCAACTCTTAGAGGCCTTAAACAGCCCAAGAACCCAAACTCTGCTGAGCTCAGAGAGCTCTTACAGAATGATGAGAATCAGAGAGCACTCAAGAAAGCTTCCCAGTTAGCCCCCTTAGGGACAGGAACAGGAGGCCCCCCTTCTAAAGATGCCACTGAAGTACCCCTTCCCAATAGTCACCCCTTAGATGGGATGCCTACCACAGAGGATGAGAGTGAAAAGGATACTGACAGTAGTGAGGATGAAGGGAGAACTAGCCCAGTGCCAAGTATTATACTTGGCCCAGCTAAACCAAGGCTATTGGGGACTGACAGTGGGTTCAACCCACTGGATCTCCCCAGTGGACTTAACACAGGGCTTGGAAGGCAAAGGAATCGCTCAGGTGACTCCAATGCTTCCCATGGCTCTAGAGGCTCTCAAGGTCACTCCAGGAGAAGGATGACCACCCCTCAGAGGAGGGAACATGAGGCCAAGATGCAAGAGGCTCAGCTGAGGATCAGGAAGCAGGAGCTAGAAGTAGCCCTGATGGAAGAGAAACTTAGCAAGGCTAGACAGCATAAAGAGAGTGGGTCTATACCCACTGGTGGCAGCATTGTCCCTAAGGACAAAGATAGGGTTTTCGACAATAGAAACCTGTCTAAGGTTGTGCCCCCCTACAAAAGTGGGGATGACATCCACAAGTGGATAACTGCTCTTGAGAGAGCCTGCAAAGTACAGCAGGTTCCTGAAGATCAGTGGGCAGCAATCCTCTGGCTCTCCTTTGAAGGAAGAGGCAGAGACAGACTCCTCACTGTTAGAGAAGAGGATGTCAGAAACTACAGAGTCCTGAAGAGTGTTCTAGTTGATGGGTTAGGCTTAACCACTGAGCAGTACAGGTTAATGTTCAGAGACACCCAAAAGACACAGACTCAGGACTGGTCTGAATACATTGAATGTGCCACTAAGGCTTTGGAGGGTTGGTTGCTGGGAAGTAAGGTATCTGATTTTACAGGATTGTATAATTTGATGATGAGAGAACAGATTTTAAATAACTGTCAAAACCAGCAACTGCATCAACACTTGGTTGACTCTGATCTGACCTCTCCCCAAGAATTGGGAAAGAAGGCAGACAAATGGGTCAGAACCAGGGTTAAGCAAAAGAACCAGAACCAGGGCCAAGGGGGTGATCAGAAGAAAACAGACCAAAAGGGTGGAGATCAGAAACCTAAAGACCAGAAGTCTTCAACAGGGCCCCAAACTACTGCTAAGGAGGGTGGGTCCCAACAGTCCAAGAAGAAGAAAGAAGGTCAGAAGAAACCCTGGTGCAATCATTGTAAAAATACAACTCACTGGACTAGTGATTGCAAAAAGGGTGGAGCCCCCAACACTGTTGCCCCTAAGGCACCTGCTCCCAGTACTACTGTTAGCAGTGTTGGTCCCCAGACAAAGGGTGTAGTGGGAATCACTATGGGAACTGAAGGAGATTCTGACTTAGACAGAACCCTGACACAGGCAGTCTTGATCTGTGATGGGGACATTGATTTGTCCCTGACTGTGAGCCCCAGTAACCTGGGCAAGTACAGACAGACTCCTTTAATTAATGACAAAGTGGCTCAAGCCTACAGGGACACATGTGCCAGTGTCACTATGGTGACACCAGGCTTTGTGGATCCTGGACAGTACATACCAGGTGAGAACTACCTGGTGACCAATGCCAGCAATGCCACTACTTCACATAGTGTGGCAGTTGTTAACTTCTCATGGGGAGGGGTAACTGGCCTCAAAAGGGTTGTGGTTAGTGCAGACCTCCCAGTAGAATGTTTGTTGGGCAATGACCTAGAGAGTTCTCTATGGTCAGAAGTGGAGTACAGGACTCATGCAGAGATGTTAGGTATATCATCACATGTCCTTGCTGTGACCAGGTCACAGGCCAAAAAGTGCCTCACTGAACCTCAGGTCTTGGATCCTGGAACAATGGACCAAGCACCTACCAAGAAGAAGAACAGGAGGGTCAAGGCTGTGCCTTCCCCCCTGCCTCAGAGTGATGATCAGCCTTCCCAGGAAGCTGATCTAGAGGACCCTGAAGGAACTGTCCCTGAAGAGCTTGAACCTGATCAGGTTGAGTTTCTGGGGACAGGGGGACCTTCAAGGGCTGACTTGAGGCAGGCTCAGTTATCCTGTCCCTCTCTTGAACCCCTCAGACAGCTGGCTGCTGCTGAGGCTGCTGGGAATGCTCAAGGTACCCATAAAGTGTATTGGGATGAAGGGCTCCTTTATTCAGAGGCTAGAGACCCCAAGCCTGGTGCAACCAGGAGGTTGGTTATACCTCTGCAATTTAGGGGCTTCCTTCTTACCTTGGCCCATGATATTCCTTTAGCAGGACACCTAGGCCAGAACAAGACCTGGGACAGACTTGTCCCTCACTTTCACTGGCCTCATATGAATGAAGATACAAAGGAGTTTTGTCGCTCCTGTGTTACCTGCCAAGCCAGTGGCAAATCAGGTGGCACAACAAAGGCCCCCCTGATACCACTACCTGTGGTGGGGGTTCCCTTTGAAAGAGTGGGAATAGACATAGTGGGTCCCATGGATCCTCCCACTGCATCTGGGCACAGATTTATACTGGTGGTAGTGGATCATGCCACCAGGTATCCAGAGGCAATTCCCCTTAGGACCACTACAGCACCTGTTGTGGCCAGGGCCCTGCTGGGAGTATTCTCCAGAGTGGGGTTTCCTAAGGAGGTAGTATCTGACAGAGGTACCAACTTTATGTCAGGATACTTGACAGCTATGTGGAAGGAATGTGGTGTCAACTACAAGTTCACCACCCCTTATCACCCACAATGCAATGGGCTTGTTGAGAGATTCAACAAGACCCTAAAGGGTATGATCAAAGGATTACCTGAAAAGCTCAGGCGAAGATGGGATATCCTTCTACCCTGCCTTCTGTTTGCTTACAGAGAGGTCCCACAAAAAGGAGTTGGCTACAGCCCCTTTGAATTGTTGTTTGGGCACCCTGTGAGAGGCCCACTGTGTTTGGTGAAGGAAGGCTGGGAGTTACCTCTCAAAAAGCCTAAGCTAGACATAGTGGACTATGTACTTGGTCTCCGCTCCAGGATGGCTGAGTATATGGAGAAGGCATCTAAAAACCTTGAGGCAAGCCAGGCCTTACAGAAAGCTTGGCATGACCAAAAGGCTGTCTTGGTTGAGTATCAGCCAGGACAGAAGGTATGGGTGTTGGAGCCAGTGGCCCCAGCAGCACTCCAAGACAAATGGTCTGGACCCCATACAATCCTGGAAAAGAAGGGAGAGGTCACCTACTTGGTGGACCTAGGAACTCCCAGGAGTCCCCACAGGGTACTCCATGTTAACAGGCTTAAAGCATATGTTGACAGGGCAGACATGGGCTTGCTCATGGCTACAGATGAGGGACAGGAGGAAGAGAGTGACCCTCTCCCAGACCTGTTGTCTCAGAACCCTGAAGATGGCTCAGTTGAAGGAGTGACCCTTGGAGGCAACCTCACTGCCCATCAGCAGACTGAGTGTAGACAGGTTCTACAATCATTTTCACATATGTTTTCCTTGATACCTAGTCAAACTGACTGGTGTACCCATGTTGTGGACACTGGTGACAGTCTGCCTGTAAAGAACAAACTTTACAGACAACCTGACCACGTCAGGGACTGTATAAAGGCTGAGGTACATAAAATGCTGGAATTAGGTGTCATTGAACCCTCAGAGAGCCCCTGGGCTAGCCCAGTGGTTCTGGTCCCCAAACCTCACACCAAAGATGGCAAGAGAGAGATGAGGTTCTGTGTGGACTACAGAGGACTCAATGCTGTCACCAGGACAGATGCACACCCTATTCCAAGGGCAGATGAGCTCATAGACAAACTAGCTTCTGCAAAGTTTTTGAGCACATTTGACTTGACAGCTGGCTATTGGCAAATCAGATTAGCTGAGGAGTCTAAGGCCAAAACAGCATTCTCAACCCCAGGCGGGCATTATCAGTTTGTGGTGATGCCCTTTGGTCTGAAGAATGCACCTGCCACCTTCCAAAGGCTGGTGAACCAAGTCCTTACTGGGTTGGATGACTTTTGCGCAGCATATCTTGATGACATTGCTGTCTTTAGTTCCACCTGGGAGGATCACCTGATCCACCTGAAGAAGGCTCTTGAGGCTCTGCAAAGGGCAGGCCTCACTATCAAGGCTACTAAGTGCCAGATAGGGCAGAGTAAGGTTGTATATTTGGGCCACCTTGTAGGTGGAGGCCAAGTTCAACCACTGGAGAGTAAGATACAATCCATCAAGGACTGGTCCCCTCCAACCACCCAGACTCAAGTTCGAGCTTTCTTGGGCTTGACTGGGTATTACAGGAAGTTTGTTAAGAACTATGGGTCCATTGTGACTCCTCTTAATGATCTGACATCCAAGAAGATGCCCAAAAAGGTTCAGTGGACAGTAAGCTGTCAAAAGGCATTTGATGACCTGAAGGAGGCCATGTGCTCTGCACCTATCCTGAAAAGTCCTGACTACTCCAAAGAGTTTATTGTCCAAACAGATGCTTCTGAGTTGGGTGTGGGAGCTGTGCTGTCACAACTTAATGTAGATGGTCAAGACCAACCCATTGCTTTTATTAGCAGAAGGTTGACCCCCAGAGAGAAGAATTGGTCAGCTATTGAGAGGGAGGCCTTTGCTGTGGTGTGGGCCCTGAAGAAGCTGAGGCCATACTTGTTTGGCACTCACTTCAAGATTCAGACCGACCATAAGCCCCTCTTGTGGCTAAATCAGATGAAGGGTGAAAACCCCAAACTGCTTAGGTGGTCCATTTCCCTACAGGGGATGGACTTTACAGTGGAGCACCGGCCAGGTACTGACCATGGGAATGCAGATGGTCTCTCCAGGTACTTCCACTTAGGACATGAAGACGAGACTGGTCAAGGCTAGTTTAATGTCCCAGCGTTTGGGGGGGGGTTGTGTAGGAGAGTAGGGTCTGCTATCCTATGGTCACCCCAAATTTTTGCTTTTTGCTTCACTGGTTTTTGACATATTGAGGCTGTGGGCCTGCCAATCAGACCCCCAGCCTGCTGTTCTCTCTACTAAATTAAAACTATGCACCCTAGGTGCATAACCAATTGGAAGTGGATCACCCTGTCAGCCCCTGTACCAGTGTACACTAGGTACCCAGGGCATTGGTGTACCCAAGGCCTGCCAAGGGCTGCAGCATGTATTATGCCACCCCAGGCTTGGCCTAACGATTTGACACAACTGGCTGATCACTCAGCTGGGGTAAGTTGGTGTAATCACCTCTTACTTAGGTGTAGTATACCTATACCTAACCTTAAATGGGACACCTGGTAACCTATAAGTCACTCCTATAGCAGGCCTTAACAATCCTGAAGGCAGAGTGCTTGGTTCCATGTGAGATGGTGCTCTGGCATGAGCTGAGCCTGTCTACAGTGGTCGGAACAACTTCCTTCTACTGTTTCCAGATATCGTCATACCATATACTCTTAAGTGCATTATGAACCTCGCGGTTAAATGCTATCTTTGGTTTGGCTTTATCAAAACATGTCGAGTAAGGTGTCATACGAATTGGAATACTAACCCCTCGCCAATTCTGGCGACGGGGTTAGCATTCCACCCTTCTAGAGGGACACGACATGTACAGTACCTGAAACCCGGGTAAAATCAGACATAGCCTCAGCTCCACAAAATGGATGCTGCCACCACAGACACAAGTCTGCCCTCCTGCTGCTGGGAGTCCTTCCAGCTTGGGAGGTGTGGACAAAGGGTTTCCTGCCAGGGGAGGTGCGTGCACCACCCCAGACAGGATTTTGTGTATTGGTCAGGTAGGGCTTGAAAGAAACCAGACATGCCTGTGGCTCACAAGGAGCCTCGGTGCATATGCCAGTTCAAACCGGTCCTGGGGCACACCAGTCCCGGGCCTGGGGCGAGCTGGACAAAGGATTGGGGGTGTAACCACCCCCCTTCCTGGTCCCACCCTTAGGGAGGGACCTAGCAGGTAGTCCGGCCCCTAGAATCCGCTTAAAGGTAGGAGCTGTGTCCTAAGACTTCAGACATCCTGGAATCAACTTGAAACTAAGAAGAAGACGGGAACTTCGACATTCTGCTGCACAGAAGACTGAAGAAAATCTCCCCTGTGGTCAGGGAGTGACCACCTTGCTAACGCAAGCACCATCCAGCGAATCACCGTCTGCTTTGCCGCCGCCTCCCGCCGGAGCCCGAGCCCAGAGACTGACAAGACCTGGACCTCCAGACCTCTCACCGCCCGATCCACAGTCCCTGCAAAGAGGAGACCCGTGGAGGCACCGAGACACGTGGAGCCAGCCATCTTGGAACGACTACGACAAGCTGACCAGTGCAACAACCGAGGCTCCCTCCAAGTTGTGCTTTGGGTCCTGAGAAGCCCAACCCTCGAGCAGCATCTGCACCAAAGGTGAGCCCTCCAGCATCTCCACGATCTGCGTGGGGCCCTTCTGCATTTTGCCACTCGACGCGCCTAACCGGTTGCTGGCCCGCTGGCTAGTGGCCATCTTGGCGACGAAATCTACGACAAACACCGCTGGTCTGGTTGCTCCAGACTGGCCCTTGCTCCCCTCCAAAGGAGCAATCCCTCTGACCTTGCTGGTCAGAACCAACAGCTGATTTCCGAATCCTCCTGCAATTGCTTTTGCCAAGGCTTGTTTGCTTCGATCAAGTCGCCGACACCGCCGACAGCGAGAGCCTGCGTGGGACAGCTCGTGAGCCGACTCCTGGACGTCGTCGACCTTCAGGGACCACGTGGCTGCGGAGACAAGCTACCCCTCATCACCTGTTTGCACCCGACATCGCCTGGTACCCACCTGGTGCCACGCTGGTCACTGGCTAGTGACTGTGAACACTGTCCCCTCTGCTTACAGGTCTTCAACATCTCCGATCCACTCTTGGATCCACCGCATCTCTTCCCGACCGACCGCCTGCAGCATCTTTGTCCCAGGCTCAACGGAACAGATAGAAGAAACCCGACGCACTTTGAGGCCTATGCACCCGCTTCCTGTGGGTGAGGTAAAGCTGGTACTCCGGTGCCCATGTGTAGTAATACATCTCTAGTGCCTGTGTTCCAAATCTTAAGTTCCTAGGTCATCCGGAAGATTCCTTTTGCAGTAACTTTGTACTTTTTACGCACCCATTGAAACCTATGGGAGCACGCGTGTGACTATTTGCTCTGCACACGCCACCCGTGGACCTCCTGGTCACTAACTGACGTTAGCTCCTTGTAGGCCCAGCGATTCTAGAGGCCCTAGGCCTTTTCCCTTTTCTGTTCGTGGTACTTATACCACTATTTTAGTATATGGTTCGAGTGGCCACCAGGGCCTATCCATATAAAGTGCAACTTCTGTGTATTCTGTGATAATCTTGTTTGACGATTTGTGCTCCTGTGCTCATAAAGAGACTAGGGGTTACTTTGAGAAATAAATACATATATATTTTGAATATATATCTGTGTGGTGTCCTTTCATTGGTATAAAAGGGGGTTACTATTGGTAAAACAGCTTGCTTAACACGCTTCACGAGTTTAGCCTCAAAGACTGCTTAGCCTACGCTACCACTAGGGCAGCTAGTCCAAAAAGGTTGACTTACAACCACACCATAAGGGTTGCTTGGCATGGTACAAGGTGATCACTTTAACTAGTGAGCATCATATACCAGGCCAACTTCTCACATTTCCCTAGGTGCCGGCAGGGCTAGGGTTCAAAATCTACAGCTAGTCACTTTGCCAAAAAAAGGGTCATTTTTCACTGCAAAACCACGTTGCGTTTTGCGCCGTTTCCTGTCGCGGGCACTAGGCCGACCCGCACAAGTGAGGTACCATTTTTCTCGTAGGACTTTGGGGAATGCGGGGTGGGTGGAAATTTGTGGATCCACGCAGATTCCAGAACTTTCCATCACAGAAATGTGGGGAAAATGTGTTTTTTTTGTCACTTTTTTACGTTTGCAAGGGATTCTGGGTAACAGACCATGGTGGGAGGCAGTCAAGTCACCTCATCCTTGATTCCCCTGGGTGTCTAGTTTTCAAAAATGTATAGGTTTGCTAGGTTTCCCTAGGTGCCGGCAGGGCTAGGGTTCAAAATCTACAGCTAGTCACTTTGCCAAAAAAGGGTCATTTTTCACTGCAAAACCACGTTGCGTTTTGCGCCGTTTCCTGTCGCGGGCACTAGGCCGACCCGCACAAGTGAGGTACCATTTTTCTCGTAGGACTTTGGGGAACGCGGGGTGGGTGGAAATTTATGGATCCACGCAGATTCCAGAACTTTCCATCACAGAAATGTGGGGAAAATGTGTTTTTTTTGTCAATTTTTTACGTTTGCAAGGGATTCTGGGTAACAGACCATGGTGGGAGGCAGTCAAGTCACCCCATCCTGGATTTCCCTGGGTGTCTAGTTTTCAAAAATGTATAGGTTTGCTAGGTTTCCCTAGGTGCCGGCAGGGCTAGGGTTGAAAATCTACAGCTAGTCACTTTGCCAAAAAAAGGGTCATTATTCACTGCAAAACCACGTCGCGTTTTGCGCCGTTTCCTGTCGCGGGCACTAGGCCGACCCGCACAAGTGAGGTACCATTTTTCTCGTAGGACTTTGGGGAACGCGGGGGTGGTGGAAATTTGTGGATCCACGCAGATTCCAGAACTTTCCATCACAGAAATGTGGGGAAAATGTGTTTTTTTTGTCTATTTGTTATGTTTGCAAGGGATTTTGGGTAACAGACCATGGTGGGAGGCAGTCAAGTCACCCCATCCTGGATTTCCCTGGGTGTCTAGTTTTCAAAAATGTATAGGTTTGCTAGGTTTCCCTAGGTGCCGGCAGGGCTAGGGTTGAAAATCTACAGCTAGTCACTTTGCCAAAAAAAGGGTCATTATTCACTGCAAAACCACGTTGCGTTTTGCGCCGTTTCCTGTCGCGGGCACTAGGCCGACCCGCACAAGTGAGGTACCATTTTTCTCGTAGGACTTTGGGGAACGCGGGGGTGGTAGAAATTTGTGGATCCACGCAGATTCCAGAACTTTCCATCACAGAAATGTGGGGAAAATGTGGGTTTTTTTTCAATTTTTTATGTTTGCAAGGGATTCTGGGTAACAGACCATGGTGGGAGGCAGTCAAGTCACCCCATCCTGGATTCCCCTGGGTGTCTAGTTTTCAAAAATGTATAGGTTTGCTAGGTTTCCCTAGGTGCCGGCAGGGCTAGGGTTCAAAATCTACAGCTAGTCACTTTGCCAAAAAAAGGGTCATTTTCCACTGCAAAACCACGTTGCGTTTTGCGCCGTTTCCTGTCGCGGGCACTTGGCCGACCCGCACAAGTGAGGTACCATTTTTCTCGTAGGACTTTGGGGAACGCGGGGTGGGTGGAAATTTGTGGATCCACGCAGATTCCAGAACTTTCCATCACAGAAATGTGGGGAAAATGTGTTTTTTTTGTCAATTTTTTACGTTTGCAAGGGATTCTGGGTAACAGACCATGGTGGGAGGCAGTCAAGTCACCCCATCCTGGATTCCCCTGCGTGTCTAGTTTTCAAAAATGTATAGGTTTGCTAGGTTTCCCTAGGTGCCGGCAGGGCTAGGGTTCAAAATCTACAGCTAGTCACTTTGCCAAAAAAAGGGTCATTTTTCACTGCAAAACCACGTTGCGTTTTGCGCCGTTTCCTGTCGCGGGCACTAGGCCGACCCGCACAAGTGAGGTACCATTTTTCTTGTAGGACTTTGGGAAACGCGGGGTGGGTGGAAATTTGTGGATCCACGCAGATTCCAGAACTTTCCATCACAGAAATGTGGGGAAAATGTGTTTTTTTTGTCAATTTTTTACGTTTGCAAGGGATTCTGGGTAACAGACCATGGTGGGAGGCAGTCAAGTCACCCCATCCTGGATTCCCCTGGGTGTCTAGTTTTCAAAAATGTATAGGTTTGCTAGGTTTCCCTAGGTGCCGGCAGGGCTAGGGTTCAAAATCTACAGCTAGTCACTTTGCCAAAAAAAGGGTCATTTTCCACTGCAAAACCACGTTGCGTTTTGCGCCGTTTCCTGTCGCGGGCACTAGGCCGACCCGCACAAGTGAGGTACTATTTTTCTCGTAGGACTTTGGGGAACGCGGGGTGGGTAGAAATTTGTGGATCCACGCAGATTCCAGAACTTTCCATCACAGAAGTGTGGGGAAAATGTGTTTTTTTTGTCAATTTTTTACTTTTGCAAGGGATTCTGGGTAACAGACCATGGTGGGAGGCAGTCAAGTCACCCCATCCTGGATTCCCCTGGGTGTCTAGTTTTCAAAAATGTATAGGTTTGCTAGGTTTCCCTAGGTGCCGGCAGGGCTAGGGTTCAAAATCTACAGCTAGTCACTTTGCCAAAAAAAGGGTCATTTTTCACTGCAAAACCACGTTGCGTTTTGCGCCGTTTCCTGTCGCGGGTACTAGGCCGACCCGCACAAGTGAGGTACCATTTTTCTCGTAGGACTTTGGGGAACGCGGGGGTGGTGGAAATTTGTGGATCCACGCAGATTCCAGAACTTTCCATCACAGAAATGTGGGGAAAATGTGTTTTTTTTTGTCAATTCTTTACTTTTGCAAGGGATTCTGGGTAACAGACCCTGGTGGGAGGCAGTCAAGTCACCCCATCCTGGATTCCCCTGGGTGTCTAGTTTTCAAAAATGTATAGGTTTGCTAGGTTTCCCTAGGTGCCGGCAGGGCTAGGGTTCAAAATCTACAGCTAGTCACTTTGCCAAAAAAAGGGTCATTTTCCACTGCAAAACCACGTTGCGTTTTGCGCCGTTTCCTGTCGCGGGCACTAGGCCGACCCGCACAAGTGAGGTACTATTTTTCTCGTAGGACTTTGGGGAACGCGGGGTGGGTAGAAATTTGTGGATCCACGCAGATTCCAGAACTTTCCATCACAGAAGTGTGGGGAAAATGTGTTTTTTTTGTCAATTTTTTACTTTTGCAAGGGATTCTGGGTAACAGACCATGGTGGGAGGCAGTCAAGTCACCCCATCCTGGATTCCCCTGGGTGTCTAGTTTTCAAAAATGTATAGGTTTGCTAGGTTTCCCTAGGTGCCGGCAGGGCTAGGGTTCAAAATCTACAGCTAGTCACTTTGCCAAAAAAAGGGTCATTTTTCACTGCAAAACCACGTTGCGTTTTGCGCCGTTTCCTGTCGCGGGTACTAGGCCGACCCGCACAAGTGAGGTACCATTTTTCTCGTAGGACTTTGGGGAACGCGGGGGTGGTGGAAATTTGTGGATCCACGCAGATTCCAGAACTTTCCATCACAGAAATGTGGGGAAAATGTGTTTTTTTTTGTCAATTCTTTACTTTTGCAAGGGATTCTGGGTAACAGACCCTGGTGGGAGGCAGTCAAGTCACCCCATCCTGGATTCCCCTGGGTGTCTAGTTTTCAAAAATGTATAGGTTTGCTAGGTTTCCCTAGGTGCCGGCAGGGCTAGGGTTCAAAATCTACAGCTAGTCACTTTGCCAAAAAAAGGGTCATTTTTCACTGCAAAACCACGTTGCGTTTTGCGCCGTTTCCTGTCGCGGGCACTAGGCCGACCCGCACAAGTGAGGTACCATTTTTCTCGTAGGACTTTGGGGAACGCGGGGTGGGTGGAAATTTGTGGATCCACGCAGATTCCAGAACTTTCCATCACAGAAATGTGGGGAAAATGTGTTTTTTTTGTCAATTTTTTACGTTTGCAAGGGATTCTGGGTAACAGACCATGGTGGGAGGCAGTCAAGTCACCTCATCCTGGATTTCCCTGGGTGTCTAGTTTTCAAAAATGTATAGGTTTGCTAGGTTTCCCTAGGTGCCGGCAGGGCTAGGGTTCAAAATCTACAGCTAGTCACTTTGCCAAAAAAGGGTCATTTTTCACTGCAAAACCACGTTGCATTTTGCGCCGTTTCCTGTCGCGGGCACTAGGCCGACCCGCACAAGTGAGGTACCATTTTTCTCGTAGGACTTTGGGGAACGCGGGGTGGGTGGAAATTTATGGATCCACGCAGATTCCAGAACTTTCCATCACAGAAATGTGGGGAAAATGTGTTTTTTTTGTCAATTTTTTACGTTTGCAAGGGATTCTGGGTAACAGACCATGGTGGGAGGCAGTCAAGTCACCCCATCCTGGATTTCCCTGGGTGTCTAGATTTCAAAAATGTATAGGTTTGCTAGGTTTCCCCTAGGTGCCGGCAGGGCTAGGGTTGAAAATCTACAGCTAGTCACTTTGCCAAAAAAAGGGTCATTATTCACTGCAAAACCATGTTGCGTTTTGCGCCGTTTCCTGTCGCGGGCACTAGGCCGACCCGCACAAGTGAGGTACCATTTTTCTTGTAGGACTTTGGGGAACGCGGGGGTGGTGGAAATTTGTGGATCCACGCAGATTCCAGAACTTTCCATCACAGAAATGTGGGGAAAATGTGTTTTTTTTGTCAATTTTTTACGTTTGCAAGGGATTCTGGGTAACAGACCATGGTGGGAGGCAGTCAAGTCACCCCATCCTGGATTCCCCTGGGTGTCTAGTTTTCAAAAATGTATAGGTTTGCTAGGTTTCCCTAGGTGCCGGCAGGGCTAGGGTTCAAAATCTACAGCTAGTCACTTTGCCAAAAAAAGGGTCATTTTTCACTGCAAAACCACGTTGCGTTTTGCGCCGTTTCCTGTCGCGGGCACTAGGCCGACCCGCACAAGTGAGGTACCATTTTTCTCGTAGGACTTTGGGGAACGCGGGGTGGGTGGAAATTTGTGGATCCACGCAGATTCCAGAACTTTCCATCACAGAAGTGTGGGGAAAATGTGTTTTTTTTGTCAATTTTTTACGTTTGCAAGGGATTCTGGGTAACAGACCATGGTGGGAGGCAGTCAAGTCACCCCATCCTGGATTCCCCTGGGTGTCTAGTTTTCAAAAATGTATAGGTTTGCTAGGTTTCCTGTTAGAAATGAGGGGGCTCTGGTTGACGCAGGTGTGAACCCACAACAAGCAGGGACCCTTTACTTCTTGTCAGGGCGAAGGATGACTCCTCAGAATAACCCCTGCTCACCCTCTAGGTGCGTGGCGCGAGCAGTCTAGGCTAAGTCTCAGGCGTACACGGTTAAGCAAATGCAGTTACACATACAGTAAACCCCTTGCATGCACCACAAATGGACACCAATCCGGTAGTATATAAAAATAAGCTTTTATGTAGTTTCAGCAGAGTTAAATACAAGGCCCAGTAACGTTGACCTGATGGGGCCACAATTCGTAGGAATACGGTAAAGTTCTCTTTGTACGAAAAGTTCTTTAGGCGGGCACAAGGTAACTGTAGGCCTCAGCGCACTTCGGCTGAAGCGGCGACCGGGAAACACACGGCAGTTGACAGGGAAATCAGAACGTTGCGGACCCTGGATCCGATGTGAGTTCGTGGTCGGAGTTGTAAGTACAGTACCTTGTCTCTTGACGCAAAGGTGGGGGCGGGATTTCAGCGGCTCTTCGGCAGAAGAGCGAGGCGGCGTCCGGGGCTCCCACACTTTACGATGGGGGTCTGATCTTCAGGCTCACGACCAGAGCGGGTGTTGCAGGTGGCGGGTGAACAAAGCGGGGCAGCCGGGCACGCCGATGCGTCCGGGCCGTCCGAGGCTGGGAGATGCTCACAAACGCCGATTCCGGCGGGAGGGTGAAGGTGCACAGCGAGCCTCCAGCGAGCGAGGTGACAGGGCAGCCCAACACAGCGTAGGGGGAGCGGCTCCGATCGAGCGAGGCTCTTCCCAAGGCGGGGGCGGCTAAGCAGTCCTGGTCACGGCTCAGGGAGGGACTGCGGCACGAGGGTCACAGCTCCGGCGAGGGAAAGGACACCACGGTCTAGCAGCAGGCGAGTGAAGATCAGGTAGAGCCCAATGGTCCTGGGGCTCTGTTCAGGGGGCAAGCTCAGTTCCAAGCCCTTGGAGATCGTTTTTGGAAAAGCACAAGTCTTGAAAATAAAAATAAAGCAAAGTCTTCAGCAACAGTTTCTCTTCTCCCCTTTGGCAGCAAGGTCACCACTGCAGGCCAATCCCCCAGGATAGGGACAGTCTTCCTCCTACAGCTTCCCCGGTGCCTTCTCCTCAGGCAGAGATTCTTCTTGGTCAAAAGCGGATCTAGTTTCTTAGGAGCAGGGCTCCTCCATTTATACCACAAATCTTTTGTTCTCCCAGGCCAGGGGGGCCCTTGCCTAGTTCAGTCCGGTTTCTGAGCACTTTGTTTACGTGATGCAGGCTTCTTCTTTCAGAGTGCAGGGCAGAGTCATCAGACGCTCCACAGGGGGTGGAGCCGGCATCGAGGTAGCGGAGCACTGTCCTATTCAGAGCCTAGGAGCACTCCTCCCACCCATCTACCTGTCGATCGTCCTATTCATACCAGGCTACCTAGCCCTGCCCATCTGGGTTCCCCCAGCCCTGTCACTCACACCAGCCAGACATCAGATACACATCACGCAGAGGCGGCTGAGATGGTTAGGCAAGCAAAGGCCAACTTTCTAAAAAGTGACATTTGCAAACCCGGAATATTAAAATAAACCTTGCGAAAAGATGTACCTTATCATTCCGAGTTCAGGCATACTAAACTCGATCTCCTACCATGTTCCCTGGGTCGGTTAGGATCATAGGGTGTAATAATCCAGGCCGCCCATACTGGCCTATGGGAACAGGGTAGCCTTACAGTAGTGAACAGCAAAATGGCGGCCGTTCACTACCAGGACAGGCCACGCATCTAGGCTTGTCCTACCTCAGGCTCACAATGCACCCTGCCCGTGGGCCTACCAGAGGGGTGACTAATATGCAGCCAAGGGAAGGTTTCGGGGACCGGCAAGTGTGGGCACTTGTCGGTCGGCGTGTCAGTACCAGACTGCACGCAGGTTCTGCGGTGGCAGACCTTAGACATCTTTTACCGGCCGCTTCTGTGGGTGGCACAACCCGTGCTGCAAGCCCACCAGCGGTGTTTGCATTTACATGCCCTGGCGCTCCTGGCGCCCTTTACTGGGGTCTGATAGTAAATCAAACAATCCAATCATGGAATCCAACCAACACATACAATTTACAAAGGGAGCACTCGCACCGCGACACTGGTTGGCAGTGGCACAGCGCGCTGAGCGGCCAACACCATAAAATCACATGAGGCACAGCGACAAAAAGAGGGAGGGAGACTCACGCCAAGGTGCCAGGTCTAACACGTGTCCCCTCCAGCTGAAAGGTGGGGAGAACTACCCTACCCCAGGGAGTTCCTCACCACTAAGGCGGAAAAATCTGGACAGACCGTCAGCATTGGCGTGATCTGTACCAGGGCGATGTTCCACCGTGAAATCCATCCCCTGTAGGGAAATGG
The DNA here is from genome assembly GCF_964204655.1 of Triturus cristatus. Lineage (NCBI taxonomy): Eukaryota > Metazoa > Chordata > Amphibia > Caudata > Salamandridae > Triturus > Triturus cristatus. The sequence continues at coordinate 1,063,686,538 of NC_140589.1, read as the reverse complement.
ACCACCTCAACAGCTTCGGATTCTCACCCCTCATATGCATCAACCATCTGAGGGGCCTGTGGTCCGTCTGAACCCGGAAGTGAGACCCAAACAAGTAGGGTCTTAGCTTCTTCAGCGCCCAGACCACAGCAAATGCCTCACGCTCAATAGCACTCCATCTCTGTTCCCGTGGAAGTAACCTCCTGCTAATAAAGGCTACGGGTTGATCTAGGCCCTCCTCATTAATCTGTGAAAGAACAGCCCCCACACCATGCTCTGAAGCGTCTGTCTGAACGATAAACTCTTTGGAGAAGTTGGGAGCCAAGAGCACGGGCGCCGTGCACATAGCAGTTTTCAAGGCCTCAAAAGCTCTCTGACAGGTGTCAGTCCAGATCACCTTCCTGGGCTGCTTCTTCGAAGTCAGCGCGGTCAAGGGGGCAACCATGTTGCCATACCCCTTGACAAACCTCCTGTAGTACCCGGTGAGACCTAGGAAGGCTCTCACCTCCGTCTGGGTTTTGGGCGCCTCCCAATTCAGGATGGTTTCTATCTTGGGCTGAAGGGGTGCCACCTGGCCACTCCCCACTTGGTGTCCCAAGTACACCACGGAACCCTGCCCGATCTGGCACTTACTCGCCTTGATCGTGAGGCCTGCCTTCCGCAGCGCCATCAACACTTCCCAGAGGTGTCGCAAGTGTTCCTCCCACGTGGAGCTGAACACGGCGATGTCATCCAGGTAGGCTGCACTGAACGAATCCAGCCCAGCCAACACCTGGTTGACCAATCTCTGGAAGGTGGCAGGGGCATTCTTCATCCCAAATGGCATAACCCGGAACTGGTAGTGCCCATCTGGGGTGGAAAATGCTGACCTCTCTTTGGCCCCCTCGGTCAAGGCGATCTGCCAATACCCAGACGTTAGATCAAACGTGCTGAGGTAGTTGGCAGCCCCTAGCCGATCGATGAGCTCATCAGCTCTGGGGATGGGGTGTGCGTCAGTCCTAGTGACTGAATTGAGTCCTCTGTAGTCCACACAGAACCGGAGTTCGGGTGTGGCTCCCGGCGCTGCAGCCTTTGGGACCAAGACCACGGGGCTGGCCCAAGGACTGCTAGAAGACTCAATGACCCCGAGTGCAAACATCTTGGAGACCTCCTCCTTGATGCATGTCCTCACCCTGTCAGTCACCCTGTAGGCCTTGTGCCGTACGGGAGGGCTATCCCCAGTGTCCACATCATGGACGCACCAATCAGTGACACCAGGGACCAGGGAAAACAGGTCAGAAAATTGTCCCAGCAACTGGCGACAATCACTCTGTTGCTCCGGGGTCAGGGTGGAAGAGAGGATGACACCATCCACTGACCCATCGTGCTCCTTGGCTGACAGGAGGTCCGGAAGAGGTTCTGTCTCCTCTTCCATCCCCGCATCTGTGGCCAAGAGCATGCCCACTTGGGACCTCTCCAAGTGGGGCTTGAGGCGGTTGACATGTAGGACCCTTAAGGGGTTCCTAGAAGACTTCAGGTCCACCACGTAGGTAACAGGACTCTTGCGCTCCACCACCTCAAAGGGACCGGTCCACTTATCCTGGAGCGCACACGGCTCCACGGGGGCCAAGACCCATACTTTCTGCCCAGGCTGAAGCTCTACCAGAGTGGCATTCTGGTCGTACCACCGCTTCATCTCCTCCTGGCTGGCTTCCAGATTTGCCTCAGCAAGTTGCCTGAAACGCCTAGTCTGATTCCTGAAGGCCAGCATGTAGCTATATACATTCTGGGGAGGTTTCCTGGGAGATTGCTCCCAGCCTTCCTTGACCAGACTTAGAGGTCCTCTGACGGGGTGACCATACAGAAGCTCAAAGGGACTGAACCCCAGAGACTTTTGTGGCACCTCGCGGTAAGCGAAGAGAAGGCATGGTAAGAGGACGTCCCACTTGCGCCTCATGGGTCCTTCCAGGCCCATTATCATGCCTTTGAGGGTTCGGTTGAATCTCTCAACCAACCCGTTTCCTTGGGGGTGGTAAGGTGTGGTGAACTTGTAGGTTACACCACACTCTTGCCAAAGAGATTTCATGTACTTGGACATGAAATTGGTACCTCGGTCAGACACCACCTCTAGAGGGAATCCCACTCGGGAGAAAATTCCCATCAGTGCACGTCCCACCACGGGGGCCGTCACTGTCCTCAGAGGAATGGCTTCCGGGTACCGGGTGGCATGGTCCACCAGGACCAGGATGAACCTATTGCCCATCGCTGTCTTGGGGTCCAGTGGCCCTACAATGTCAATCCCCACTCGCTGGAACGGGGTACCGACCACAGGGAATGGCTGGAGTGGAGCCTTCTGCTTCCTCCCACTCTTTCCACTTGCCTGGCAAGTCTGGCATGTCCTGCAGTGAGTATCCGAACTCCTGCGCATTTGAGGCCAATAAAAGTGGGTGACAAGCCTTTCGAAGGTCTTGTCCTGCCCCAAATGCCCTGCCAATGGCACATCGTGAGCCAGCCCCAGTAGGAAGGCTCTGAAGTCCTGGGGTACCACCAGCGCACGGGCTGACCCAGGCTCAGCAACCTTAGGCTCTGTATACAGGAGGTCGTTCTCCCAGTAAATGAAATGCGATCCTGACTGATCACCTGCGGCCTGGGCTGCAGCCTGCTGCCGCATACCCACGAGAGAAGGGCACTCCTTCTGTGCCTTGCAAAAGTCCTCCCTGGTGGGACCCCCTTCCTGCTGCCAATGGGTCAGCTCCGGTAGGTCTCCCAGTTCAGCTATCTGTTCCCCTGTAGGCTCCAGGGCATCCCCCTCAAGGTCTGCCTCCTCCTGGACCGTGGGAACTTCAGGGGCCGGCTTCCCGCGCCCCTTGCTCCTTCTCTCTGAGGCCTGTTCCTGGGCCTCCCTCTCAGGCTCCAGGATCTCTCGAGTACCTTTACTGGCTGCCATGGACCGTGTGGTGACACACGCCCAATCCGGCATACCCAACATCTCCAGGTGAGCGCTCCGCTCCACCTGAGCCCAAGGTGAGCTCTCCAAATCGTTCCCTAACAAACAGTCTACAGGCATGGCGGGCCTCACAGCTACCTGAAGAGTACCAGAGACCCCCCCCCACTCGAAGGGAACCTGAGCCACCTTGCAGTGTCTCTCTGTGTTGTCAGCGGCAACAACGGGATAGAATGCATTGGGGACCACCTGCTCCTGAGACACCAGGTGACACCTGACAGCTGTCACACTGGCTCCTGTGTCTCTAAGAGCTTCCACCCTATGGCCATTTATGGTCACCCACTGCCTGTACTTCTTAGTGTTCTCAGGCAGCTGGGTTGGAGGGACCACCTCACGGTCTCCTAGCGAGACCAGGGACATCTCTGCGGGACCCCACCCACCTTGGACATCCCTCTCCTCCCCCAAGGCTACACTAGTCACCTGCCGGGGTGGAGCACCAGTGGGTGCTGGTTTACCATACATCGGACACTTCACATCAGAGGCAAAATGCCCCAAATTGTTACACCTGTAACATCTTACGGGCCCCTTCTGAACAGGAGGACCTGTCGGGGCCCCGGTCGGTTTCGGGGGTGGGGGAGGCTGAGAACCCTTCCCTTGGTTCCCTTGGGGATTATTTTGGGGCCCTTTCTGGAACTGCTTCTGTTTACCCCTGTCCCCCCCACTCTTCTGCTGGGGACCCTGCCCACCTTTGGCGGAATCTCCCACGGTACCCTTGTGGACCCTGGTACTGACCCAGCGGTCCGCCTCCTCAGCAAGCTTCCTCGGGTTAGTCAGCTTACTATCGATCAGGTGCTGGCGCAGCTCAGGAAAACAATTACTGGACAAGTGCTCCCATGCCATTAGATCAAGAAGCCCTTGATAATCATTCACCTTACTACCCTTCACCCAACCATCCAGCGCTCTGCAAAAGAACGTCACATACTCCACATACGTACTATTGGGAATCTTAGTGCAACCCCTGAACCTCTGTCTATATAACTCAGGGGTCAACCCATACCTAGTCATCAATGCTTCCTTCATATGGGGATAAGAATTACGAACATCAACAGGTAAGTCTAGCAGTGTGTCCCGCCCCTCACTCAGGAACCTTCCCCACAACCCCGCTCCCCAATCTTTCTCAGGGACCCGGTGGGAAGACATGGCTACCTCGTAGGCTCTGAACCACTGCCCGATGTCGTCATTCCTGAAGAACTCCTTCACTACATCCTTAGGAATATAAACTCTTGGTTCCGCCGATCCTGGCGGTGTGCTGCCACCAGAGGGATTAAGCTCCAAACTTTTGGCTTTCAGCTCCAGCTCCCTCAGCTTCATGTCATGCTCTAATTGTAGTTTCTTTTCTTCCATGGCTAATCTTTGTTTTTCCATATCCATCTGCCCATGAAGTTTCGCCATTTCCACCTCGTGTGCCCGGGTTGCTGCCCTGTCCGCCAATTCCTCTGGCGACAGGCATCTGCCGAACTCATGGACACTTTCTGGTGGAACCACTTCCACCTGATTCTCTGGTGCCTTTGACTCATACCAGGCCCTCAGCGCCTTTACGAGTTGCTCCTTCTTTTTCAATCCAGTTTGGGCAATCCTGAACTTGGAGCAAAGACCTTTCAAGTCTTCATTGGTACGATCATGAAGTGCGCCTTCCTCCCAATCTATGTCTTCAAATCCAGAGATTACGGAAGCCGCCCTTCCGGCGGAAAGTGAACCCGGCATGGCTCTAACAACGGAGATTCTTGGCAAAACAAAAACAATGCTAGCCTTGTGGCTGTGTTACTGGTCTGCTCTCACTACGTGGCGATCAGTGATTCACTATACGCAAACCACAAATGCAAATCCGTAAATCCTCACCGCTGCCACCAATGTTAGAAATGAGGGGGCTCTGGTTGACGCAGGTGTGAACCCACAACAAGCAGGGACCCTTTACTTCTTGTCAGGGCGAAGGATGACTCCTCAGAATAACCCCTGCTCACCCTCTAGGTGCGTGGCGCGAGCAGTCTAGGCTAAGTCTCAGGCGTACACGGTTAAGCAAATGCAGTTACACATACAGTAAACCCCTTGCATGCACCACAAATGGACACCAATCCGGTAGTATATAAAAATAAGCTTTTATGTAGTTTCAGCAGAGTTAAATACAAGGCCCAGTAACGTTGACCTGATGGGGCCACAATTCGTAGGAATACGGTAAAGTTCTCTTTGTACGAAAAGTTCTTTAGGCGGGCACAAGGTAACTGTAGGCCTCAGCGCACTTCGGCTGAAGCGGCGACCGGGAAACACACGGCAGTTGACAGGGAAATCAGAACGTTGCGGACCCTGGATCCGATGTGAGTTCGTGGTCGGAGTTGTAAGTACAGTACCTTGTCTCTTGACGCAAAGGTGGGGGCGGGATTTCAGCGGCTCTTCGGCAGAAGAGCGAGGCGGCGTCCGGGGCTCCCACACTTTACGATGGGGGTCTGATCTTCAGGCTCACGACCAGAGCGGGTGTTGCAGGTGGCGGGTGAACAAAGCGGGGCAGCCGGGCACGCCGATGCGTCCGGGCCGTCCGAGGCTGGGAGATGCTCACAAACGCCGATTCCGGCGGGAGGGTGAAGGTGCACAGCGAGCCTCCAGCGAGCGAGGTGACAGGGCAGCCCAACACAGCGTAGGGGGAGCGGCTCCGATCGAGCGAGGCTCTTCCCAAGGCGGGGGCGGCTAAGCAGTCCTGGTCACGGCTCAGGGAGGGACTGCGGCACGAGGGTCACAGCTCCGGCGAGGGAAAGGACACCACGGTCTAGCAGCAGGCGAGTGAAGATCAGGTAGAGCCCAATGGTCCTGGGGCTCTGTTCAGGGGGCAAGCTCAGTTCCAAGCCCTTGGAGATCGTTTTTGGAAAAGCACAAGTCTTGAAAATAAAAATAAAGCAAAGTCTTCAGCAACAGTTTCTCTTCTCCCCTTTGGCAGCAAGGTCACCACTGCAGGCCAATCCCCCAGGATAGGGACAGTCTTCCTCCTACAGCTTCCCCGGTGCCTTCTCCTCAGGCAGAGATTCTTCTTGGTCAAAAGCGGATCTAGTTTCTTAGGAGCAGGGCTCCTCCATTTATACCACAAATCTTTTGTTCTCCCAGGCCAGGGGGGCCCTTGCCTAGTTCAGTCCGGTTTCTGAGCACTTTGTTTACGTGATGCAGGCTTCTTCTTTCAGAGTGCAGGGCAGAGTCATCAGACGCTCCACAGGGGGTGGAGCCGGCATCGAGGTAGCGGAGCACTGTCCTATTCAGAGCCTAGGAGCACTCCTCCCACCCATCTACCTGTCGATCGTCCTATTCATACCAGGCTACCTAGCCCTGCCCATCTGGGTTCCCCCAGCCCTGTCACTCACACCAGCCAGACATCAGATACACATCACGCAGAGGCGGCTGAGATGGTTAGGCAAGCAAAGGCCAACTTTCTAAAAAGTGACATTTGCAAACCCGGAATATTAAAATAAACCTTGCGAAAAGATGTACCTTATCATTCCGAGTTCAGGCATACTAAACTCGATCTCCTACCATGTTCCCTGGGTCGGTTAGGATCATAGGGTGTAATAATCCAGGCCGCCCATACTGGCCTATGGGAACAGGGTAGCCTTACAGTAGTGAACAGCAAAATGGCGGCCGTTCACTACCAGGACAGGCCACGCATCTAGGCTTGTCCTACCTCAGGCTCACAATGCACCCTGCCCGTGGGCCTACCAGAGGGGTGACTAATATGCAGCCAAGGGAAGGTTTCGGGGACCGGCAAGTGTGGGCACTTGTCGGTCGGCGTGTCAGTACCAGACTGCACGCAGGTTCTGCGGTGGCAGACCTTAGACATCTTTTACCGGCCGCTTCTGTGGGTGGCACAACCCGTGCTGCAAGCCCACCAGCGGTGTTTGCATTTACATGCCCTGGCGCTCCTGGCGCCCTTTACTGGGGTCTGATAGTAAATCAAACAATCCAATCATGGAATCCAACCAACACATACAATTTACAAAGGGAGCACTCGCACCGCGACACTGGTTGGCAGTGGCACAGCGCGCTGAGCGGCCAACACCATAAAATCACATGAGGCACAGCGACAAAAAGAGGGAGGGAGACTCACGCCAAGGTGCCAGGTCTAACATTTCCCTAGGTGCCGGCAGGGCTAGGGTTCAAAATCTACAGCTAGTCACTTTGCCAAAAAAAGGGTCATTTTTCACTGCAAAACCACGTTGCGTTTTGCGCCGTTTCCTGTCGCGGGCACTAGGCCGACCCGCACAAGTGAGGTACCATTTTTCTCGTAGGACTTTGGGGAACGCGGGGGTGGTGGAAATTTGTGGATCCACGCAGATTCCAGAACTTTCCATCACAGAAATGTGGGGAAAATGTGTTTTTTTTGTCAATTCTTTACGTTTGCAAGGGATTCTGGGTAACAGACCCTGTGGGAGGGAGTCAAGTCACCCCATCCTGGATTCCCCTGGGTGTCTAGTTTTCAAAAATGTATAGGTTTGCTAGGTTTCCCTAGGTGCCGGCAGGGCTAGGGTTCAAAATCTACAGCTAGTCACTTTGCCAAAAAAAGGGTCATTTTTCACTGCAAAACCACGTTGCGTTTTGCGCCGTTTCCTGTCGCGGGCACTAGGCCGACCCGCACAAGTGAGGTACCATTTTTCTCGTAGGACTTTGGGGAACGCGGGGTGGGTGGAAATTTGTGGATCCACGCAGATTCCAGAACTTTCCATCACAGAAATGTGGGGAAAATGTGTTTTTTTTGTCAATTTTTTACGTTTGCAAGGGATTCTGGGTAACAGACCATGGTGGGAGGCAGTCAAGTCACCTCATCCTTGATTCCCCTGGGTGTCTAGTTTTCAAAAATGTATAGGTTTGCTAGGTTTCCCTAGGTGCCGGCAGGGCTAGGGTTCAAAATCTACAGCTAGTCACTTTGCCAAAAAAGGGTCATTTTTCACTGCAAAACCACGTTGCGTTTTGCGCCGTTTCCTGTCGCGGGCACTAGGCCGACCCGCACAAGTGAGGTACCATTTTTCTCGTAGGACTTTGGGGAACGCGGGGTGGGTGGAAATTTATGGATCCACGCAGATTCCAGAACTTTCCATCACAGAAATGTGGGGAAAATGTGTTTTTTTTGTCAATTTTTTACGTTTGCAAGGGATTCTGGGTAACAGACCATGGTGGGAGGCAGTCAAGTCACCCCATCCTGGATTTCCCTGGGTGTCTAGTTTTCAAAAATGTATAGGTTTGCTAGGTTTCCCTAGGTGCCGGCAGGGCTAGGGTTGAAAATCTACAGCTAGTCACTTTGCCAAAAAAAGGGTCATTATTCACTGCAAAACCACGTCGCGTTTTGCGCCGTTTCCTGTCGCGGGCACTAGGCCGACCCGCACAAGTGAGGTACCATTTTTCTCGTAGGACTTTGGGGAACGCGGGGGTGGTGGAAATTTGTGGATCCACGCAGATTCCAGAACTTTCCATCACAGAAATGTGGGGAAAATGTGTTTTTTTTGTCAATTTTTTATGTTTGCAAGGGATTCTGGGTAACAGACCATGGTGGGAGGCAGTCAAGTCACCCCATCCTGGATTTCCCTGGGTGTCTAGATTTCAAAAATGTATAGGTTTGCTAGGTTTCCCTAGGTGCCGGCAGGGCTAGGGTTGAAAATCTACAGCTAGTCACTTTGCCAAAAAAAGGGTCATTATTCACTGCAAAACCATGTTGCGTTTTGCGCCGTTTCCTGTCGCGGGCACTAGGCCGACCCGCACAAGTGAGGTACCATTTTTCTTGTAGGACTTTGGGGAACGCGGGGGTGGTGGAAATTTGTGGATCCACGCAGATTCCAGAACTTTCCATCACAGAAATGTGGGGAAAATGTGTTTTTTTTGTCAATTTTTTACGTTTGCAAGGGATTCTGGGTAACAGACCATGGTGGGAGGCAGTCAAGTCACCCCATCCTGGATTCCCCTGGGTGTCTAGTTTTCAAAAATGTATAGGTTTGCTAGGTTTCCCTAGGTGCCGGCAGGGCTAGGGTTCAAAATCTACAGCTAGTCACTTTGCCAAAAAAAGGGTCATTTTTCACTGCAAAACCACGTTGCGTTTTGCGCCGTTTCCTGTCGCGGGCACTAGGCCGACCCGCACAAGTGAGGTACCATTTTTCTCGTAGGACTTTGGGGAACGCGGGGTGGGTGGAAATTTGTGGATCCACGCAGATTCCAGAACTTTCCATCACAGAAGTGTGGGGAAAATGTGTTTTTTTTGTCAATTTTTTACGTTTGCAAGGGATTCTGGGTAACAGACCATGGTGGGAGGCAGTCAAGTCACCCCATCCTGGATTTCCCTGGGTGTCTAGTTTTCAAAAATGTATAGGTTTGCTAGGTTTCCCTAGGTGCCGGCAGGGCTAGGGTTGAAAATCTACAGCTAGTCACTTTGCCAAAAAAAGGGTCATTATTCACTGCAAAACCACGTCGCGTTTTGCGCCGTTTCCTGTCGCGGGCACTAGGCCGACCCGCACAAGTGAGGTACCATTTTTCTCGTAGGACTTTGGGGAACGCGGGGGTGGTGGAAATTTGTGGATCCACGCAGATTCCAGAACTTTCCATCACAGAAATGTGGGGAAAATGTGTTTTTTTTGTCAATTTTTTATGTTTGCAAGGGATTCTGGGTAACAGACCATGGTGGGAGGCAGTCAAGTCACCCCATCCTGGATTTCCCTGGGTGTCTAGTTTTCAAAAATGTATAGGTTTGCTAGGTTTCCCTTGGTGCCGGCAGGGCTAGGGTTCAAAATCTACAGCTAGTCACTTTGCCAAAAAAAGGGTCATTATTCACTGCAAAACCACGTTGCGTTTTGCGCCGTTTCCTGTCGCTGGCACTAGGCCGACCCGCACAAGTGAGGTACCATTTTTCTCGTAGGACTTTGGGGAACGCGGGGGTGGTAGAAATTTGTGGATCCACGCAGATTCCAGAACTTTCCATCACAGAAATGTGGGGAAAATGTGTTTTTTTTTTCAATTTTTTATGTTTGCAAGGGATTCTGGGTAACAGACCATGGTGGGAGGCAGTCAAGTCACCCCATCCTGGATTCCCCTGGGTGTCTAGTTTTCAAAAATGTATAGGTTTGCTAGGTTTCCCTAGGTGCCGGCAGGGCTAGGGTTCAAAATCTACAGCTAGTCACTTTGCCAAAAAAAGGGTCATTTTCCACTGCAAAACCACGTTGCGTTTTGCGCCGTTTCCTGTCGCGGGCACTTGGCCGACCCGCACAAGTGAGGTACCATTTTTCTCGTAGGACTTTGGGGAACGCGGGGTGGGTGGAAATTTGTGGATCCACGCAGATTCCAGAACTTTCCATCACAGAAATGTGGGGAAAATGTGTTTTTTTTGTCAATTTTTTACGTTTGCAAGGGATTCTGGGTAACAGACCATGGTGGGAGGCAGTCAAGTCACCCCATCCTGGATTCCCCTGCGTGTCTAGTTTTCAAAAATGTATAGGTTTGCTAGGTTTCCCTAGGTGCCGGCAGGGCTAGGGTTCAAAATCTACAGCTAGTCACTTTGCCAAAAAAAGGGTCATTTTTCACTGCAAAACCACGTTGCGTTTTGCGCCGTTTCCTGTCGCGGGCACTAGGCCGACCCGCACAAGTGAGGTACCATTTTTCTTGTAGGACTTTGGGAAACGCGGGGTGGGTGGAAATTTGTGGATCCACGCAGATTCCAGAACTTTCCATCACAGAAATGTGGGGAAAATGTGTTTTTTTTGTCAATTTTTTATGTTTGCAAGGGATTCTGGGTAACAGACCATGGTGGGAGGCAGTCAAGTCACCCCATCCTGGATTCCCCTGGGTGTCTAGTTTTCAAAAATGTATAGGTTTGCTAGGTTTCCCTAGGTGCCGGCAGGGCTAGGGTTCAAAATCTACAGCTAGTCACTTTACCAAAAAAAGGGTCATTTTCCACTGCAAAACCACGTTGCGTTTTGCGCCGTTTCCTGTCGCGGGCACTAGGCCGACCCGCACAAGTGAGGTACCATTTTTCTCGTAGGACTTTGGGGAACGCGGGGTGGGTGGAAATTTGTGGATCCACGCAGATTCCAGAACTTTCCATCACAGAAATGTGGGGAATATGTGGTTTTTTTGTCAATTTTTTACGTTTGCAAGGGATTCTGGGTAACAGACCATGGTGGGAGGCAGTCAAGTCACCCCATCCTGGATTTCCCTGGGTGTCTAGTTTTCAAAAATGTATAGGTTTGCTAGGTTTCCCTTGGTTCCGGCAGGGCTAGGGTTCAAAATCTACAGCTAGTCACTTTGCCAAAAAAAGGGTCATTATTCACTGCAAAACCACGTTGCGTTTTGCGCCGTTTCCTGTCGCGGGCACTAGGCCGACCCGCACAAGTGAGGTACCATTTTTCTCGTAGGACTTTGGGGAACGCGGGGGTGGTAGAAATTTGTGGATCCACGCAAATTCCAGAACTTTCCATCACAGAAATGTGGGGAAAATGTGTTTTTTTTGTCAATTTTTTATGTTTGCAAGGGATTCTGGGTAACAGACCATGGTGGGAGGCAGTCAAGTCACCCCATCCTGGATTCCCCTGGGTGTCTTGTTTTCAAAAATGTATAGGTTTGCTAGGTTTCCCTAGGTGCCGGCAGGGCTAGGGTTCAAAATCTACAGCTAGTCACTTTGCCAAAAAAAAGGTCATTTTCCACTGCAAAACCACGTTGCGTTTTGCGCCGTTTCCTGTCGCGGGCACTAGGCCGACCCGCACAAGTGAGGTACCATTTTTCTCGTAGGACTTTGGGGAACGCGGGGTGGGTGGAAATTTGTGGATCCACGCAGATTCCAGAACTTTCCATCACAGAAATGTGGGGAAAATGTGTTTTTTTTGTCAATTCTTTACTTTTGCAAGGGATTCTGGGTAACAGACCATGGTGGGAGGCAGTCAAGTCACCCCATCCTGGATTTCCCTGCGTGTCTAGTTTTCAAAAATGTATAGGTTTGCTAGGTTTCCCTAGGTGCCGGCAGGGCTAGGGTTCAAAATCTACAGCTAGTCACTTTGCCAAAAAAAGGGTCATTTTTCACTGCAAAACCACGTTGCGTTTTGCGCCGTTTCCTGTCGCGGGCACTAGGCCGACCCGCACAAGTGAGGTACCATTTTTCTTGTAGGACTTTGGGAAACGCGGGGTGGGTGGAAATTTGTGGATCCACGCAGATTCCAGAACTTTCCATCACAGAAATGTGGGGAAAATGTGGTTTTTTTGTCAATTTTTTACGTTTGCAAGGGATTCTGGGTAACAGACCATGGTGGGAGGCAGTCAAGTCACCCCATCCTGGATTCCCCTGGGTGTCTAGTTTTCAAAAATGTATAGGTTTGCTAGGTTTCCCTAGGTGCCGGCAGGGCTAGGGTTCAAAATCTACAGCTAGTCACTTTACCAAAAAAAGGGTCATTTTCCACTGCAAAACCACGTTGCGTTTTGCGCCGTTTCCTGTCGCGGGCACTAGGCCGACCCGCACAAGTGAGGTACCATTTTTCTCGTAGGACTTTGGGGAACGCGGGGTGGGTGGAAATTTGTGGATCCACGCAGATTCCAGAACTTTCCATCACAGAAATGTGGGGAAAATGTGTTTTTTTTGTCAATTTTTTACGTTTGCAAGGGATTCTGGGTAACAGACCATGGTGGGAGGCAGTCAAGTCACCCCATCCTGGATTCCCCTGGGTGTCTAGTTTTCAAAAATGTATAGGTTTGCTAGGTTTCCCTAGGTGCCGGCAGGGCTGGGGTTCAAAATCTACAGCTAGTCACTTTGCCAAAAAAAGGGTCATTTTTCACTGCAAAACCACGTTGCGTTTTGCACCGTTTCCTGTCACGGGCACTAGGCCGACCCGCACAAGTGAGGTACCATTTTTCTCGTAGGACTTTGGAAAACGCGGGGTGGGTGGAAATTTGTGGATCCACGCAGATTCCAGAACTTTCCATCACAGAAATGTGGGGAAAATGTGTTTTTTTTGTCAATTGTTTACGTTTGCAAGGGATTCTGGGTAACAGACCATGGTGGGAGGCAGTCAAGTCACCCCATCCTGGATTCCCCTGGGTGTCTAGTTTTCAAAAATGTATAGGTTTGCTAGGTTTCCCTAGGTGCCGGCAGGCCTAGGGTTCAAAATCTACAGCTAGTCACATTGCCAAAAAAAGGGTCATTTTTCACTGCAAAACCACGTTGCGTTTTGCGCCGTTTCCTGTCGCGGGCACTAGGCCGACCCGCACAAGTGAGGTACCATTTTTCTCGTAGGACTTTGGGAAACGCGGGGTGGGTGGAAATTTGTGGATCCACGCAGATTCCAGAACTTTCCATCACAGAAATGTGGGGAAAATGTGTTTTTTTTGTAAATTTTTTACGTTTGCAAGGGATTCTGGGTAACAGACCATGTTGGGAGGCAGTCAAGTCACCAATCCTGGATTCCCCTGGGTGTCTAGTTTTCAAAAATGTATAGGTTTGCTAGGTTTCCCTAGGTGCCGGCAGGGCTAGGGTTCAAAAACTACAGCTAGACTCTTCGCAAATAAAGTGTAAATTTTCAGTGTGAAAATGTGGTGCGTTCACCTTAGGTTTTGAGCCACTTCCTGTCGTGGGCACTATGCCTACCCACACAAGTGAGGTACCATTTTTATCGGGAGACTTAGGGTAGTTCAGATTTGTAAAACAACTGTTATTACCTATTGATTTTTGATGCATTTCTCCCTTCCAAATGAAAGACATTGTGTAAAAAAAAAGTCATTTTGAAAAATGACCAATAATTGTCATGCAAATATGAGTATTCCCAATTTCGAAAATGTGCAAATATGCACTGTTTCTAAACTCTGTAATTTGTTCCCATTTCAGAAATACATAGGTGTCTTTCATACCGATTTTTCCATGTATACATTTTCCCACAATAATTGCTATATACCCGGAACAAAAAAAACATTACAAAATGCTGCTCAGTTTTCTACTCTGGGTTCGTTGGGCTCTTGGTGAACCTACAAGTCCTATATGTCCCCACAACCAGGAAGGTCCACCGGATGTAACGGTACATTGCTTTAAAAGAGATGTCATAATTCGAAGAAGTTACAGGTGAAAACGTTGACTCAAAATGCTGCTTTTTTCAACAAATTTTTAATTTTTCCTATATTTACCTGTAAGTTTCTATAAAGAAACCTTGATGGATCTACACAAATGACCCCTTGCTGAATTCAGAATTTTGTCTACTTTTCAAAAATGTATAGCTTTCCAGGATCCATTATTGTTTTTGTACCCATTTCTACCGTTAACTGGAAGGAGGTTGAAAGCACAAAAAATAGCAAAAATAGGGTATGTCCCAGAAAAATGCCAAAACTTTGTAAAAAATGTTGGTTTTCTAAAATTCTGTCATTCCCTAAAAGCTGCAGAAATGGTGATTTCAGCCCCACAAACCCTTTTTTGATACCATTTGCAGAGAAAAACTCAGACGCTTTCATTTGCAGCCCGTTTTTCCAATTTTTCACAAAAAAAACAAAATTTTGCTGTATTTTGACTAATTTCTGGGAACCCTGTAGGAGAATCCACAAACCCTGGGTACCTTTAGAATCCCCAAGATGTTGGAAGAAAAGGACGCAAATTTGGCATGGATACCTAATGTGGTCAAAAAGTTACAGGGGCCTAAGCACGCACTACCCCAAATAGCCCAAAAAAGGCTTAGCACAGGAGGGGAAAAGGCCTAGCAGCGAAGGGGTTAAGGGGTCTGCTGATGCGCTTGCCTCTCCTTGTTGGTTTGTTCTTGGGCGGCCCTGTCCTCTGTTTGTTCTTTGCTGTGCCCCCATACTTTTTTCCCAATTCTTTTGTTATAGGGCCAGCCTCATTTCCCCTATATAAAAAACCACAAGGTGCCTGCTGAGGAAGAGCCCACAACATGGTAAGATTTGCTGAAAATTCTCTAATGGAGGTTGCTGTGCATGTGGATTCGACCGTAGTGACACACTCAGTGAAGATCCTGCTTCCCGGCGCGTTTCATGCTGGATGCACTTAATCATGGGCTGCCGGCTAAAACGTCTGGAGAGACGGCATCACATTATTTGAAGCACCAGTGTAATTGAAGTCCCCGCCTCAGAGGGCGTAGCCACAGCGAGTGGCATTGTGGTCTTCGAAGTGTCTTCGTCCTCCTCAGTGTGTTGTGTGCCGTCTCCCCAACTTTAATGTTCAGTATTACCCAAGTGGAGCGGTGCACTCTTGTCTTCTTCATGTCAGCACCTTAATCCTCCAAGAACAGCTACCTGTCCCTAACGTTGCAACGCTGAGTGACGCTGCAGCTGGTCCGTAAAAACAGCAGGGCTCTTCCGTGGTCCAGGTGGAACCGCTGAACATCAAAAACCACAAGGTGCCTGCGGAGCAAGAGCCCACAACAGGTAAGATTTGCTGAAAATTCTTTAATGGAGGTTGCTGTGCATGTAGATTCAACCGTAGTGACACACTCAGTGAAGATCCTGCTTCCCGATATGTTTCGTGCTGGATGCACTTAATCATGGGCTGCGGGCTAAAACGTCCGGAGAGACCGCATCAAATTATTTGAAGCACCAGGGTAATTGAAGTCCCTGCCTCAGAGGTCGTAGCCACAGCGAGTGGCAATGTGGTCTTTGTAGTGTCTTCGTCCTCCTCAGTGGGTTGTGTGCCATCTCCCCAACTTTAATGTTCAGTATTACCCAAGTGGGGCGGTGCACTCTTGTCTTCTTCATGTCAGCACCTTAATCCTCCAAGAACAGCTACCTGTCCCTAATGCTGCAACGCCAAGTGACGCTGCAGCTGGTCCGTAAAAAAAGCAGGGCTCTTCCGTGGTCCAGGTGGAACCGCTGAACATCAAAAACCACAAGGTGCCTTCTGAGCAAGAGCCCACAACAGGTAAGATTTGCTGAAAATTCTTTAATGGAGATTGCTGTGCATGTAGATTTGACCGTAATTACACACTCAGTAAAGATCCTGCTTCCCGACGCGTTTCATGCTGGATGCACTTAATCATGGGCTGCGGGCTAAACCGTCCGGAGAGACGGCATCACATTATTTGAAGCACCAGTGTAATTGAAGTCACCGCCTCAGAGGGCGTAGCCCCAGTGAGTGGCATTGTGGTCTTCGTAGTGTCTTCATCCTCCTCAGTGGGTTGTGTGCCGTATCCCCAACTGTAATGTTAAAAATTACCCAAGTGGGGCGGTGCACTCTTGTCTTCTTCATGTCAGCACCTTGGTCCTCCAAGAACAGCTACCCGTCCCTAATGCTGCAACGCCGAGTGACACTGCAGCTGGTCCATAAAAACAGCAGGGCTCTTCCGCAGTCCAGGCGGAATCACTGAACATCAAAAACCACAATGTGCCTGCTGAGGAAGAGCCCACAACAGGTAAAATTTGCTGAAAATTCTTTAATGGAGATTGCTGTGCATGTAGATTCGACCGTAGTGACACACTCAGTGAAGATCCTGCTTCTCGACGCGTTTTGTGCTGGATGCACTTAATCATGGGCTGCGGGTTAAAATGTCTGGAGAGACGGCATCACATTATTTGAAGCACCAGTGTAATTGAAGTCCCCGCTTCAGAGGGCGTAGCCACAGCGAGTGGCACCGCCCCACTTGGGTAATACTGAACATTAAAGTTGGGGAGACGGCACACAACCCACTGAGGAGGACGAAGACACTACGAAGTCCACAATGCTACTGGCTGGGGCTACGCCCAGTGAGGCGGGGACTTCAATTACACTAAATATATTGGATAGTGACTAAACTGTGTGCATATCTGTATCACTTTGTCAGTTGTTGTGTAAACTGCTGCACCAGTTGGTTACTAGCTATGTGAAAGTCTATATTAGTTATTGATTATTTAACTGAGTATTTGTATGGGAGAGTGAATGTGTGTGTGGTTCGGTGGGGGGGGTGTGACTGCCCAAAGATGTGTGAATAGTTGATTCAGTAGGTATATGAGGTTAACACTACATGTTATAACAGTTGTTTGGGTGAGTGAATATCTTTATGTGTGTGGTGATGAGCCAATATATCTCTCAATGGTACATGTCCAACAAACTAGAAAAATAAAAGGCAGTGTATGTGACAGTTGTATATAAATAAGTATACATAAGACTCAGTGATTGTATGAGGGACTGTATGGATAACTGTATACTTGTAATAGTAATTTTATAACACACTAAGTATGAGTTACTATCCATATGAATAAAGTGGTGTTTGTATAAGTGTGTAGCTGAGTAAATGTAAATATGATCCATTGTTTGTATAAGTGAGTAGGATGACTGCATAAGTGAATAGGATGTGTGCTGGTGTGTAATGTCGATATAGATGTATAAGTACATTTGATAGTGTTCTATTGATCATTGACAATTGACAGCATGTATGAGTGAATCTATAGGTAAGTGATTAGATGTGTGTGTAGATCTAGGAATCACTGAGTGGATTTTTAGAAACTTGTATTGGTGTGTCAATGGATTCAAATATGGTACTCTGTATTTTACAGTGAGTGATGAAAGGTTATACTAGTGCATGATGAGGTGTATCTGATTGTCACGTGGATGATGTCATCAGTGATGTCATCAGTGATGTCACTGACCATGTCATGAATGATGTAATATGTGACATCATCAGCAGTGGATTGCGGGCGCGTGAGTTATAGTTAGCAGAACTAACTCTAACGGAGGAATTTCAATGGTTTTGTACGAGTGAAATGTCCAGCTAATTATAACAGCCCTGAAACCTATGTTTTTTTAGTGAATTTATATATTCACATACCTAATTAATCCGCCCAATCCCCCACACATTTACTGTACCCAACATTGCCTGCTGAATACCCATGATGTGTACCCAAGTAGGGCTGGTCCTGCTTGTGTGTGGCCCTTGTCAACCAAAAGAAGGAGAGGCCCATTAAAGGACGAGCTACATGAGCTGGGGACAGCATCACTTTGGACCCTTCCATGATTGGGGGTCGTCTGTTGGTCTGGTGACTCGCGGATCCGGTAGTCGAGACACTGAGCCTGTGGGCTCAAGAGGTTGAGGCTTCTTCCATATATACGATGCTATGGATGGGGTTGTCTGCATCGGCTGGAACGTTTAGCAGCTGCCTTAGTGCTTGACCTACCCAGCGAAGCATATCTTAGGCACAACTGGGCCCCTGCTGCCTTCCTGCTTCTCACCCACCCTAAGATCTGAAGATCTGAATGGCAGCATGGCCCTGTGGGAGCTGGATAGGCTGAGTGTAATGAAGTGGGCCTAGCCTTCTTGTGTAGCGAGTGAATCTGGGTACCAGCAGTGTTGTGGCTCATGGCTGCCAGGTCTGCTGTGTGTAGGTGTGCATTAGGGGGTGCGTGTTAAAACAGGAGCATATGGAGCCCATAGGGGACCTAGACTGTGACTTTATTATCAGGCCACCCTGCATAATTCTATGTGGCTTAAGGCAACTGTAGGAGAGTAGGGTCTGCTATCCTATGGTCACCCCAAATTTTTGCTTTTTGCTTCACTGGTTTTTGACATATTGAGGCTGTGGGCCTGCCAATCAGACCCCCAGCCTGCTGTTCTCTCTACTAAATTACAACTATGCACCCTAGGTGCATAACCAATTGGAAGTGGATCACCCTGTCAGCCCCTGTACCAGTGTACACTAGGTACCCAGGGCATTGGTGTACCCAAGGCCTGCCAAGGGCTGCAGCATGTATTATGCCACCCCAGGCTTGGCCTAACAATCTGACACAACTGGCTGATCACTCAGCTGGGGTAAGTTGGTGTAATCACCTCTTACTTAGGTGTAGTATACCTATACCTAACCTTAAATGGGACACCTGGTAACCTATAAGTCACTCCTATGGCAGGCCTTAACAATCCTGAAGGCAGAGTGCTTGGTTCCATGTGAGATGGTGCTCTGGCATGAGCTGAGCCTGTCTGCAGTGGTCGGAACAACTTCCTTCTACTGTTTCCAGATATCGTCATACCATATACTCTCAAGTGCATTATGAACCTCGCGGTTAAATGCTATCTTTGGTTTGGCTTTATCAAAACATGTCGAGTAAGGTGTCATACGAATTGGAATACTAACCCCTCGCCAATTCTGGCGACGGGGTTAGCATTCCACCCTTCTAGAGGGACACGACATGTACAGTACCTGAAACCCGGGTAAAATCAGACATAGCCTCAGCTCCACAAAATGGATGCTGCCACCACAGACACAAGTCTGCCCTCCTGCTGCTGGGAGTCCTTCCAGCTTGGGAGGTGTGGACAAAGGGTTTCCTGCCAGGGGAGGTGCGTGCACCACCCCAGACAGGATTTTGTGTATTGGTCAGGTAGGGCTTGAAAGAAACCAGACATGCCTGTGGCTCACAAGGAGCCTCGGTGCATATGCCAGTTCAAACCGGTCCTGGGGCACACCAGTCCCGGGCCTGGGGCGAGCTGGACAAAGGATTGGGGGTGTAACCACCCCCCTTCCTGGTCCCACCCATAGGGAGGGACCTAGCAGGTAGTCCGGCCCCTAGAATCCGCTTAAAGGTAGGAGCTGTGTCCTAAGACTTCAGACATCCTGGAATCAACTTGAAACTAAGAAGAAGACGGGAACTTCGACATTCTGCTGCACAGAAGACTGAAGAAAATCTCCCCTGTGGTCAGGGAGTGACCACCTTGCTAACGCAAGCACCATCCAGCGAATCAACGTCTGCTTTGCCGCCGCCTCCCGCCGGAGCCCGAGCCCAGAGACTGACAAGACCTGGACCTCCAGACCTCTCACCGCCCGATCCACAGTCCCTGAAAAGAGGAGACCCGTGGAGGCACCGAGACACGTGGAGCCAGCCATCTTGGAACGACTACGACAAGCTGACAAGTGCAACAACCGAGGCTCCCTCCAAGTTGTGCTTTGGGATCTGAGAAGCCCAACCCCCGAGCAGCATCTGCACCAAAGGTGAGCCCTCCAGCATCTCCACGATCTGCGTGGGGCCCTTCTGCATTTTGCCACTCGACGCGCCTAACCGGTTGCTGGCCCGCTGGCTAGTGGCCATCTTGGCGAAGAACTCTACGAAATACACTGCTGGTCTGGTTGCTCCAGACTGGCCCTTGCTCCCCTCCAAAGGAGCAATCCCTCTGACCTTGCTGGTCAGAACCAACAGCTGATTTCCGAATCCTCCTGCAATTGCTTTTGCCAAGGCTTGTTTGCTTCGATCAAGTCGCCGACACCGCCGACAGCGAGAGCCTGCGTGGGACAGCTCGTGAGCCGACTCCTGGACGTCGTCAACCTTCAGGGACTACGTGGCTGCGGAGACAAGCTACCCCTCATCACCTGTTTGCACCCGACATCGCCTGGTACCCACCTGGTGCCACGCTGGTCACTGGCTAGTGACTGTGAACACTGTCCCCTCTGCTTACAGGTCTTCAACATCTCCGATCCACTCTTGGATCCACTGCATCTCTCCCGGACCGACCGCCTGCAGCATCTTTGTCTTCAAGCTCCACGGAACAGATAGAAGAAACCCGACGCACTTCGAGGCCTATGCACCCGCTTCCTGTGGGTGAGGTAAAGCTGGCACACCTGTGCCCAAGTGTAGTATTACATCTCTAGTGCCTGTGTTCCAAATCTTAAGTTCCTAGTCAACCCGGAAGATCTCCTTTGCAGTAACTTTGTACTTTTTACGCACCCATTGAAACCTATGGGAGCACGCGTGTGACTATTTGCTCTGCACACGCCACCCGTGGACCTCCTGGTCACTAACTGACGTTAGCTCCTTGTAGGCCCAGCGATTCTAGAGGCCCTAGGCCTTTTTCCTTTTCTGTTCGTGGTACTTATACCACTATTTTAGTATATGGTTTGAGTGGCCACCAGGGCCTATCCATATAACGTGCAACTTCTGTGTATTCTGTGATAATCTTGTTTGACGATTTGTGCTCCTGTGCTCATAAAGAGACTAGGGGTTACTTTGAGAAATAAATACATATATATTTTGAATATATATCTGTGTGGTGTCCTTTCATTGGTATAAAAGGGGGTTACATTTGGTAAAACAGCTGGCTTAACACGCTTCACGAGTTTAGCCTCAAAGACTGCTTAGCCTACGCTACCACTAGGGCAGCTAGTCCGAAAAGGTTGACTTACAACCACACCATAAGGGTTGCTTGGCATGGTACAAGGTGATCACTTTAACTAGTGAGCATCATATACCAGGCCAACTTCTCACATTGGTGAGCAGCGGTTGGATTTGAGCTTGCTGTGTTTTACCATTGTAATCTCTTGGTTACCAATTGAAAGATCACATAGGTACCTGTAGGTACATATAAAACAAGATTAGATATACATAAGTTCTACTGAACTTAGTTGTTGTAGAGCAAAGGGAGTAGCACACCCTGACTACAACTACTAGATAGGTTTAGTAGGTAAACACAAGTGTAGGTAGATTGCAACACATCCACCCACACTTAAGAGCAATGGCCGGGGCAGAGGGGTCCACTGTACCCATCTCTGTTGAGAGTGACCCCCAGAGGGCAACATCCAGCTTTGCTACCCTTAATCAGAATGAGCTCAGGCATTTGGCAACTCTTAGAGGCCTTAAACAGCCCAAGAACCCAAACTCTGCTGAGCTCAGAGAGCTCTTACAGAATGATGAGAATCAGAGAGCACTCAAGAAAGCTTCCCAGTTAGCCCCCTTAGGGTCAGGAACAGGAGGCCCCCCTTCTGAAGATACTACAGAGGTACCTAGTTCCAATAGCCATCCCTTAGATGAGAACCATACTACAGGGGAGGAAAGTGGTGAGGATACAGAAAGTAGTGATGATGAAGGGAGAACTAGCCCAGTGCCAAGTATTATACTTGGCCCAGCTAAACTAAGGCTATTGGGGACTGACAATGGGTTCACCCCATTGGATCTCCCCAGTGGACTTAACACAGGGCTTGGGAGGCAAAGGAATCGCTCAGGTGACTCCAATGCTTCTCATGGCTCTAGAGGCTCTCAAGGTCACTCCAGGAAAAGGATGACCACCCCTCAGAGGAGGGAACATGAGGCCAGAATGCAGGAAGCCCAGCTGAGGATCAGGAAGCAGGAGCTAGAAGTAGCCCTGATGGAAGAAAAACTGAACAAGGCTAGGCAACCTAGAGAGAGTGGGTCTATACCCACTGGTGGCAGCATTGTCCCTAAGGACAAAGATAGGGTCTTTGATAATAGGAACCTGTCTAAGGTTGTGCCCCCCTACAAAAGTGGGGATGACATCCACAAATGGATAACTGCTCTTGAGAGAGCCTGCAAAGTACAGCAGGTTCCTGAAGACCAGTGGGCAGCAATCCTCTGGCTCTCCTTTGAAGGAAGAGGCAGAGACAGACTCCTCACTGTTAGAGAAGAGGATGTCAGAAATTACAGAGTCCTGAAGAGTGTTCTAGTTGATGGGTTAGGCTTAACCACTGAACAGTACAGGTTAATGTTCAGAGACACCCAAAAGACACAGACTCAGGACTGGTCTGAATACATTGAATGTGCCACTAAGGCTTTGGAGGGTTGGTTGCTGGGAAGTAAGGTATCTGATTTTACAGGATTGTATAATTTGATGATGAGAGAACAGATTTTAAATAACTGTCAAAACCAGCAACTGCATCAACACTTGGTTGACTCTGATCTGACCTCTCCCCAAGAATTGGGAAAGAAGGCAGACAAATGGGTCAGAACCAGGGTTAAGCAAAAGAACCAGAACCAGGGCCAAGGGGGTGATCAGAAGAAAACAGACCAAAAGGGTGGAGATCAGAAACCTAAAGACCAGAAGTCTTCAACAGGGCCCCAAACTACTGCTAAGGAGGGTGGGTCCCAACAGTCCAAGAAGAAGAAAGAAGGTCAGAAGAAACCCTGGTGCAATCATTGTAAAAATACAACTCACTGGACTAGTGATTGCAAAAAGGGTGGAGCCCCCAACACTGTTGCCCCTAAGGCACCTGCTCCCAGTACTACTGTTAGCAGTGTTGGTCCCCAGACAAAGGGGGTAGTGGGAATCACTATGGGAACTGAAGGAGATTCTGACTTAGACAGAACCCTGACACAGGCAGTCTTGATCTGTGATGGGGACATTGATTTGTCCCTGACTGTGAGCCCCAGTAACCTGGGCAAGTACAGACAGACTCCTTTAATTAATGACAAAGTGGCTCAAGCCTACAGGGACACATGTGCCAGTGTCACTATGGTGACACCAGGCTTTGTGGACCCTGGACAGTACATACCAGGTGAGAACTACCTGGTGACCAATGCCAGCAATGCCACTACTTCACACAGTGTGGCAGTTGTTAACTTCTCATGGGGAGGGGTAACTGGCCTCAAAAGGGTTGTGGTTAGTGCAGACCTCCCAGTAGAATGTTTCTTGGGCAATGACCTAGAGAGTTCTCTATGGTCAGAAGTGGAGTACAGGACTCATGCAGAGATGTTAGGTATATCATCACATGTCCTTGCTGTGACCAGGTCACAGGCCAAAAAGTGCCTCACTGAACCTCAGGTCTTGGATCCTGGAACAATGGACCAAGCACCTACCAAGAAGAAGAACAGGAGGGTCAAGGCTGTGCCTTCCCCCCTGCCTCAGAGTGATGATCAGCCTTCCCAGGAAGCTGATCTAGAGGACCCTGAAGGAACTGTCCCTGAAGAGCTTGAACCTGATCAGGTTGAGTTTCTGGGGACAGGGGGACCTTCAAGGGCTGACTTGAGGCAGGCTCAGTTATCCTGTCCCTCTCTTGAACCCCTCAGACAGCTGGCTGCTGCTGAGGCTGCTGGGAATGCTCAAGGTACCCATAAAGTGTATTGGGATGAAGGGCTCCTTTATTCAGAGGCTAGAGACCCCAAGCCTGGTGCTACCAGGAGGTTGGTCATACCTCTGCAATTTAGGGGCTTCCTTCTTACCTTTGCCCATGACATTCCTTTAGCAGGACACTTAGGCCAGAACAAGACTTGGGACAGACTTGTCCCTCACTTTCACTGGCCTCACATGAATGAAGATACAAAGGAGTTTTGTCGCTCCTGTGTTACCTGCCAAGCCAGTGGCAAATCAGGTGGCACAACAAAGGCCCCCCTAATACCACTACCTGTGGTGGGGGTCCCCTTTGAAAGAGTGGGAATAGACATAGTGGGTCCCATGGATCCTCCCACTGCATCTGGGCACAGATTTATACTGGTGGTAGTGGATCATGCCACCAGGTATCCAGAGGCAATTCCCCTTAGGACCACTACAGCTCCTGTGGTGGCCAGGGCCCTGCTGGGAGTATTCTCCAGAGTGGGGTTTCCTAAGGAGGTAGTATCTGACAGAGGTACCAACTTTATGTCAGGATACTTGACAGCTATGTGGAAGGAATGTGGTGTCAACTACAAGTTCACCACGCCTTATCACCCACAATGCAATGGGCTTGTTGAGAGATTCAACAAGACCCTAAAGGGTATGATCAAAGGATTACCTGAAAAGCTCAGGCGAAGATGGGACATCCTTCTACCCTGCCTTCTGTTTGCTTACAGAGAGGTCCCACAAAAAGGAGTTGGCTACAGCCCCTTTGAATTGTTGTTTGGGCACCCTGTGAGAGGCCCACTGTGTTTGGTGAAGGAAGGATGGGAGTTACCTCTCAAAAAGCCTAAGCTAGACATAGTGGACTATGTACTTGGTCTCCGCTCCAGGATGGCTGAGTATATGGAGAAGGCATCCAAAAACCTTGAGGCAAGCCAGGCCTTACAGAAAGCTTGGCATGACCAAAAGGCTGTCTTGGTTGAGTTTCAGCCAGGACAGAAGGTATGGGTGTTGGAGCCAGTGGCCCCAGCAGCACTCCAAGACAAATGGTCTGGACCCCATACAATCCTGGAAAAAAAGGGAGAGGTCACCTACTTGGTAGACCTAGGAACTCCCAGGAGTCCCCACAGGGTACTCCATGTTAACAGGCTTAAAGCATATGTTGACAGGGCAGACATGGGCTTGCTCATGGCTACAGATGAGGGACAGGAGGAAGAGAGTGACCCTCTCCCAGACCTGTTGTCTCGGAACCCTGAAGATGGCTCAGTTGAAGGAGTGACCCTTGGAGGCAACCTCACTGCCCATCAGCAGACTGAATGTAGACAGGTTCTACAATCATTTTCACATATGTTTTCCTTGATACCTAGTCAAACTGACTGGTGTACCCATGTTGTGGACACTGGTGACAGTCTGCCTGTAAAGAACAAACTTTACAGACAACCTGACCACGTCAGGGACTGTATAAAGGCTGAGGTACATAAAATGCTGGAATTAGGTGTCATTGAACCCTCAGAGAGCCCCTGGGCTAGCCCAGTGGTTCTGGTCCCCAAACCTCACACCAAAGATGGCAAGAGAGAGATGAGGTTCTGTGTGGATTACAGAGGACTCAATGCTGTCACCAGGACAGATGCACACCCTATTCCAAGGGCAGATGAGCTCATAGACAAACTAGCTTCTGCAAAGTTTTTGAGCACATTTGACTTAACAGCTGGCTATTGGCAAATCAGATTAGCTGAGGAGTCTAAGGCCAAAACAGCATTCTCAACCCCAGGTGGGCATTATCAGTTTGTGGTGATGCCCTTTGGTCTGAAGAATGCACCTGCCACCTTCCAAAGGCTGGTGAACCAAGTCCTTACTGGGTTGGATGACTTTTGTGCAGCATATCTTGATGACATTGCTGTCTTTAGCTCCACCTGGGAGGATCACCTGATCCACCTGAAGAAGGCTCTTGAGGCCCTGCAGAGGGCAGGCCTCACTATCAAGGCTACTAAGTGCCAGATAGGGCAGAGTAAGGTTGTGTATTTGGGCCACCTTGTAGGTGGAGGCCAAGTTCAACCACTGGAGAGTAAGATACAATCCATCAAGGACTGGTCCCCTCCAACCACCCAGACTCAAGTTCGAGCTTTCTTGGGCTTGACTGGGTACTACAGGAAGTTTGTTAAGAACTATGGGTCCATTGTGACCCCTCTTAATGATCTGACATCCAAGAAGATGCCCAAAAAGGTTCAGTGGACAGTAAGCTGTCAAAAGGCATTTGATGACCTGAAGGAGGCCATGTGCTCTGCACCTATCCTGAAAAGTCCTGACTACTCCAAAGAGTTTATTGTCCAAACAGATGCTTCTGAGTTGGGTGTGGGAGCTGTGCTGTCACAACTTAATGTAGATGGTCAAGACCAACCCATTGCTTTTATTAGCAGAAGGTTGACCCCCAGAGAGAAGAATTGGTCAGCTATTGAGAGGGAGGCCTTTGCTGTGGTGTGGGCCCTGAAGAAGCTGAGGCCATACTTGTTTGGCACTCACTTCAAGATTCAGACCGACCATAAGCCCCTCTTGTGGCTAAATCAGATGAAGGGTGAAAATCCCAAACTGCTTAGGTGGTCCATTTCCCTACAGGGGATGGACTTTACAGTGGAGCACCGGCCAGGTACTGACCATGGGAATGCAGATGGTCTCTCCAGGTACTTCCACTTAGGACATGAAGACGAGACTGGTCAAGGCTAGTTTAATGTCCCAGCGTTTGGGGGGGGGTTGTGTAGGAGAGTAGGGTCTGCTATCCTATGGTCACCCCAAATTTTTGCTTTTTGCTTCACTGGTTTTTGACATATTGAGGCTGTGGGCCTGCCAATCAGACCCCCAGCCTGCTGTTCTCTCTACTAAATTACAACTATGCACCCTAGGTGCATAACCAATTGGAAGTGGATCACCCTGTCAGCCCCTGTACCAGTGTACACTAGGTACCCAGGGCATTGGTGTACCCAAGGCCTGCCAAGGGCTGCAGCATGTATTATGCCACCCCAGGCTTGGCCTAACAATCTGACACAACTGGCTGATCACTCAGCTGGGGTAAGTTGGTGTAATCACCTCTTACTTAGGTGTAGTATACCTATACCTAACCTTAAATGGGACACCTGGTAACCTATAAGTCACTCCTATGGCAGGCCTTAACAATCCTGAAGGCAGAGTGCTTGGTTCCATGTGAGATGGTGCTCTGGCATGAGCTGAGCCTGTCTGCAGTGGTCGGAACAACTTCCTTCTACTGTTTCCAGATATCGTCATACCATATACTCTCAAGTGCATTATGAACCTCGCGGTTAAATGCTATCTTTGGTTTGGCTTTATCAAAACATGTCGAGTAAGGTGTCATACGAATTGGAATACTAACCCCTCGCCAATTCTGGCGACGGGGTTAGCATTCCACCCTTCTAGAGGGACACGACATGTACAGTACCTGAAACCCGGGTAAAATCAGACATAGCCTCAGCTCCACAAAATGGATGCTGCCACCACAGACACAAGTCTGCCCTCCTGCTGCTGGGAGTCCTTCCAGCTTGGGAGGTGTGGACAAAGGGTTTCCTGCCAGGGGAGGTGCGTGCACCACCCCAGACAGGATTTTGTGTATTGGTCAGGTAGGGCTTGAAAGAAACCAGACATGCCTGTGGCTCACAAGGAGCCTCGGTGCATATGCCAGTTCAAACCGGTCCTGGGGCACACCAGTCCCGGGCCTGGGGCGAGCTGGACAAAGGATTGGGGGTGTAACCACCCCCCTTCCTGGTCCCACCCATAGGGAGGGACCTAGCAGGTAGTCCGGCCCCTAGAATCCGCTTAAAGGTAGGAGCTGTGTCCTAAGACTTCAGACATCCTGGAATCAACTTGAAACTAAGAAGAAGACGGGAACTTCGACATTCTGCTGCACAGAAGACTGAAGAAAATCTCCCCTGTGGTCAGGGAGTGACCACCTTGCTAACGCAAGCACCATCCAGCGAATCAACGTCTGCTTTGCCGCCGCCTCCCGCCGGAGCCCGAGCCCAGAGACTGACAAGACCTAGACCTCCAGACCTCTCACCGCCCGATCCACAGTCCCTGAAAAGAGGAGACCCGTGGAGGCACCGAGACACGTGGAGCCAGCCATCTTGGAACGACTACGACAAGCTGACAAGTGCAACAACCGAGGCTCCCTCCAAGTTGTGCTTTGGGATCTGAGAAGCCCAACCCCCGAGCAGCATCTGCACCAAAGGTGAGCCCTCCAGCATCTCCACGATCTGCGTGGGGCCCTTCTGCATTTTGCCACTCGACGCGCCTAACCGGTTGCTGGCCCGCTGGCTAGTGGCCATCTTGGCGACGAACTCTACGAAATACACTGCTGGTCTGGTTGCTCCAGACTGGCCCTTGCTCCCCTCCAAAGGAGCAATCCCTCTGACCTTGCTGGTCAGAACCAACAGCTGATTTCCGAATCCTCCTGCAATTGCTTTTGCCAAGGCTTGTTTGCTTCGATCAAGTCGCCGACACCGCCGACAGCGAGAGCCTGCGTGGGACAGCTCGTGAGCCGACTCCTGGACGTCGTCGACCTTCAGGGACCACGTGGCTGCGGAGACAAGCTACCCCTCATCACCTGTTTGCACCCGACATCGCCTGGTACCCACCTGGTGCCACGCTGGTCACTGGCTAGTGACTGTGAACACTGTCCCCTCTGCTTACAGGTCTTCAACATCTCCGATCCACTCTTGGATCCACTGCATCTCTCCCGGACCGACCGCCTGCAGCATCTTTGTCTTCAAGCTCCACGGAACAGATAGAAGAAACCCGACGCACTTCGAGGCCTATGCACCCGCTTCCTGTGGGTGAGGTAAAGCTGGCACACCTGTGCCCAAGTGTAGTATTACATCTCTAGTGCCTGTGTTCCAAATCTTAAGTTCCTAGTCAACCCGGAAGATCTCCTTTGCAGTAACTTTGTACTTTTTACGCACCCATTGAAACCTATGGGAGCACGCGTGTGACTATTTGCTCTGCACACGCCACCCGTGGACCTCCTGGTCACTAACTGACGTTAGCTCCTTGTAGGCCCAGCGATTCTAGAGGCCCTAGGCCTTTTTCCTTTTCTGTTCGTGGTACTTATACCACTATTTTAGTATATGGTTTGAGTGGCCACCAGGGCCTATCCATATAACGTGCAACTTCTGTGTATTCTGTGATAATCTTGTTTGACGATTTGTGCTCCTGTGCTCATAAAGAGACTAGGGGTTACTTTGAGAAATAAATACATATATATTTTGAATATATATCTGTGTGGTGTCCTTTCATTGGTATAAAAGGGGGTTACATTTGGTAAAACAGCTGGCTTAACACGCTTCACGAGTTTAGCCTCAAAGACTGCTTAGCCTACGCTACCACTAGGGCAGCTAGTCCGAAAAGGTTGACTTACAACCACACCATAAGGGTTGCTTGGCATGGTACAAGGTGATCACTTTAACTAGTGAGCATCATATACCAGGCCAACTTCTCACAGCAACATTACCATAAAAATGTTTTTTTGCCAACACCCTGCATACTTATCAGCTTGCTGCTTTTATAACTAGCCACCCACTCAAGATCTCAGGAATGTCCCATGATACGTAGTAATCAGACCTGCGGATCCATGCCAAAGGAGTCTTATTCTTAAGACAACGGGGCTTCTTTTGCAGCCTCCTCTCTCCTTGCACCCTTAGAGTCAGACTGGGCACCATAGGCATGGATTGTTGGTCCCCTTCCTGAATGTTGTGAGTGTTGTCCAGGTGAACACCTCCCTGGACCTCTGCCCTCCATGACTGGACTGGATTGACAACTGCAATGTGTGCCAGCGTGTACTCGCCGGTTTTCCTGCTCCTCCCAACCCTCTTTTCGTTCTAGGACCTAGATACACCTTTTCCCTGTGGTTTGACATTGTTTAACGTGATGACAACTCCACAGATACATCACTGGCTGGCAACGGAGAGCAACATGGGGACATCTGAAGCTGCAGCTCCCCTGCAGCAGTGCAAGATTGACAAGTCCACTAAATGTGCAGTGGGCCAGCAGCACACTGAGGGTAATGCTTAAGTTTTCTAGCAATATGCAGTTCTCAGGCTACCCTGGAAATGCAGATTGGCAGTGTGGGTGTGGAGGTAGGCCTGTTGAGGCAGGGTTTAAGGAAGGTTGCTGAGCGGGTCATGGAGGTTGAGAGAGAATGTCAACAATGAAGGGCATGGTGAAACACTGATGTTGTTCAATGAAGGGAGTGGTGAGCGACCTAGAGTGCAAGGAAGAAGACACCGAGGGGAGATGAAGCAGGAACAATCTTTGCTTCGTAGGCATTGCAGAAGGCACTGAAGGGACAAAACCAAAGCATTTCCTAACTTCCTGGCTCAAATCCTGGGTGCCCGAATAATGCGCTGTCTATGGACCACTAACATAATATCAATGCATACAATAATGAAACACAAAAATATTGGAAAATAAATATTGTTAACAAAAATATCACCTTTCTATACTTAACTAATAAAACCAAAAATATCATGAACACAAACATCGTTGTTAGAAATATTGATTTTTACTTATAGCAAAAACACGAATATCGGAACTAAAAATATCGTCACCTTCAAATTAACATATAATATGTCAAAAATATTGATTCACACAATATTAATTACAATATATCGCAAAAATAATTACATTATAATGAATAAACATAAAAAAGCACCTTTTACATAAAACAAATATGAAAAAACATCAAACATTGTATACAAATTTTCAAATTAGAAATAAATATATTCCATTCCCAAGTATTAATCATTCACGCCAGTAAAATATATAGCGAAATTCATAACAATATAACAAAAAAATATACATTCGCATCAACTACAAACCTTGTTGGTGGTTTCTTGGCACATGGAGACACCTTCAACAATCTGCACTAAGAGCCTGATTATCAGTTTAGTGGACCGATCGCCAGAGAACCGCATCTGCCTACTCCACTCCACTGCTGGGCCGAAGCACGACCATTTGCAATATGGGCAGTCAGAAACATATACTGCCAGCATGGAGGTCCTATTAGTGGTCCTGCTGCGGTCTCGCAGCTTGTGTGAATTGTCGGCAGTGAGGTGGCGGACGCCGCCAGGACAACATTCCGACTGCCTGGCATATTACAAAGTACATAGTACAAATTAGTGGCACTGGCTGCCCCATGGCGGTGCACAGCCAATGCCAGTTCCTCAAAGGTGGTCTATTGCCGAGGTACGAAACCAAAATAAATACAAATTTCAACACTGATTATCCGATGGATTCAAATACCACATACGTAAAGGGCTGTGACAAGTGGGCATGCCTGCTAAACACACTATAAAACACACCCCATCCCTGACCCGCATCCTTCGTCATTCTAACAGGCACATAGTCACTGAGCACATCACCTTTGACCACACATACACTTTTTTCACAGCTTTCATTTATCATTCTCCTCCACCTGTTTTCTATTTTTTTGCTACCTATCTCACCATCCTTTGTTTGTACATATCAGTTAAACCCACTTCCCATTTTCTTTACTTCACCATGGGCCCTAAGAAACATGCCTTCACTGAACTTGAATTAGGAGTTATTGTTGATGAAATCCTTAGATTAGAGCCCAACTTTTTGGAGCCCAAGTCCAACACACACATCACATTAAAAAAACAAGAAATGTGGGAGAGGATTGTCTACAGTGTGAATGCTGTTGGGCACACCCTGCACACACAGAACAACATTAGAAAGAGGTGGAAGACCTCCGGAAGAAGGTGCATGGCAAGTGCAGCAGCCACCACCAGGAGGGACAGAGGACTGGTGATAGCTCTCCCAGCGCACCATTAGAACTCTTACCCTGGGAGGAGAAGGTCTTTGTAATTTTGCAGGCTGAGGGCTTGGAAGAAATACCTGGTGGAATGGACTCTAGTAAGCTATACTACAAGAACTGACACAATATCACAATGTCCTGTTTACTATCAACTTTGCCTTTTCCACCTTCTTCTACATCTATTTCCTGAACATGCCACATAGAAAGTGTTTGAGATGTTTGTGGCAATGACTATTGGTCCATATGACACCACATACTTATAAATCCACATCTTCCACATGATCCAATGCTGCCTGTTAGAGCAGCATCATCTAAATTAAAAAAGCGGATACATGATGTGGGAACATGCAAATGTGTGCTCGGTCACAAATCTAGGGTACACTTCAAGTCAGTCAAGTCTTTCAAAAATCACATCCAATTAGTCACAACTACCATGAGGCCTTGTCTTTTCAACTCTACATTCCTTTACCCCCCCCCCCCATCCCACCTGGCAGTCATCTTGCTACTAACATATCAATACTTAAGTAGCTTTCCTTTTGTCAGCTGCTGCTAAAGTGATATCCTATTGACTACAACTACCCATGAGGCCTTGTTTCCTTAGCTCTAAACAGCAGGCTACCCTCCTTTACCCCACTTCCCACCTGGTAGTCATCTTGTTACTGACCTATCACTACTCAAGTAGCTTTCCTTTTGTCAGCTGTTGCTAGAGTGATATCCAATTGATTACAACTACCATGGGGCCTTGTCTCTTCAACACTAAATAGCAGGCTGCACTCCTTTGCACCCCTTCTCATCTGGCAGCCATCTTGCTATTGACCTATCACTTCTCATGAAAGCTGCAACATATTCACAAATGAACTTAGGATAGCTTTGGTTGATGGTATCCTGCATACATAAACTACAACTGATATTGGCCTGAGTTATACCATAACACCTCACTACAGCTAGCATATGTGTGCCTTGAAAGACACACAGGTCAGTAACAATGCCAGGTGACCCCATGCTCATAGACCCATAATAGGAATAACTATGGCACTCATGCAACCAGGCTGATTGTTGCTCTGATTGCTGCATCTATGGACTTTGGAATGGATAGATACACATGAGAATGATACACTATTGGTGTAGGTTATTGTGTGTGATGCTGTCACAGTGCCAAACCTCTAATTCCCAGATAGTCACACATTCCACGGCATGTTGAAATCAGATACATTGCTTGATTTAAATACCTCATTAAATTGCTGAATTAAATAACGACTAACTGTTTTTACACTTTTCAGCTCCACAATGGACTGGACACAAACAACCTAGATGTACACATCTATAATCTCCCATTGACTGTCAATATTTTCCTCAACAGGTAAAGCCAGTACTGTTGTAGAGCAGATGCAGGCAAGCAGAGCAACTCTCCGGACCCCGCAGAAAAAGAAGCCCTCAGTGAAGACCGTCCTCCTGAAGCATTGGATGTAGACGACCATCCTGGCCCATCTGGCCAGCCAGGGCAGATGTCAACAGTTGGGCTCACTGGGCCCATACCTCTCACCATGTCGGAAACTTTCCAGACAACATCTGGCCCCACAACCAGTGCACCAAGCACTGGCAGTACCATCTCCTGCCACCCATCCTGGCTTCTCAGACAGCCACCACCACCCCAGCCAGTCAGGGGCCAGGACTAGGTGGGAGGGTGCAGTCCATGCGTAGGGCACAGGGCAGTGGGCTAGTCATCATGAGAGGTCCAGTGTGGCACCCCAGAGAGAGTACACTGATTATACCAAAAGCTAGACTGCCATCACACAAGTCTTGGGCATTTACCAGGACTCCCAAGGTGTGTATGGCCAAGTCATAATCCAAGTGAGGGAAATGAAGGAGCTGCAAGAGTCAACACACCAGGAGGTTGCTGGAATCCAGGTCATGGTGGCCGGCATTAACACTGAGGTAGCGGCCCTATGCACCGAGGTGGCAGGTGTTCACACCAAGGTCAATAGGGTCCACACCGAGGTGGCCGGACTCCGTACTGAGGTGGCCTCCCTGATAGGGATGCTGGGGGCCATCAACAGCACCCAGTGCAGGGTTTTCCTAATTTCAACTACCCCTCCCTGTGGCCCAAGGACTTCACTCCATCAACCGCTGCAGAAGCCACAGGAAAGGAGGCCCTGACACAGACGTTTTCGTCCGCAAGTACCCTTGGCTCAGCAGCTCCCAATCCCCCTCACCCAGAAAGATGGGACATCCTTGTAAGTCTTCAGGAGGGAAGGGTCGCGAGACCAGAACCACTGCCAGAGACACATTAACTTTGTTGATTCTACCTCCTCGCTTTTCCCATTCTGATGTGAGGAGTATTTTGGACTTTGGACTCCAGAAACCATGGGCTCTACTCCAATGCATTCACCCACCATGACTGAATCCCTCACTTTTTACTCTCTTTTTTGCCACCTATCATGTTTACGTTACTCCCTTTTGTTTGTACTGTAAATAAAGTATATAATACACCAAAGCGTGCATTGTTTCTTGGTCTCCTTCAGCCATTTTACCATGTGACAGTACAGCCATGTCCAGTTTTTTATGTTTAACATATGTGACTACTGGGAACATGGATCTGTTTTCAGAAAGAAAGTAGTATAACCTTAGTACACTAGCAAGTCACATAATGTCATACATACATTTGTCTTGACCCAATACATTTCCATTAAATTTGTCTAGTCATAGGCTGACATGCTGTTTGATACCTCACCAACATCTGCATTACTTGGTAATTAACGATCAATGTGTACATCTTCAGTAGCAGACTGACACTAGATTGTAATTATATTTAGATAGCGCTTACTACCCCATATGAGGTGTTGCAGCACTTTTTGGCGAGTAGCACACTACTCCAGAACCCATAAAAGGATTAGTGGTGGATTAGTACAGTGAAGTTTGAGTTCATCTGAGCAGTGGACATGTGAGTCTATTAGTTGGTTTGAAAAGGATAAAGGAGGATTGTGAGAAGTTGGCCTGGTATATGCTGTTCACTAGTTCTAGTGACCACCTTGTACCATGCCAAGCAACCCTTATGGTGTGGTTGTAAGTCAACCTTTTTGGACTAGCTGCCCTAGTGGTAGCGTAGGCTAAGCAGTCTTTGAGGCTAAACTCGTGATGCGTGTTAAGCAAGCTGTTTTACCAATAGTAACCCCCTTTTATACCAATGAAAGGACACCACACAGATATATATTCAAAATATATATGTATTTATTTCTCAAAGTAACCCCTAGTCTCTTTATGAGCACAGGAGCACAAATCGTCAAACAAGATTATCACAGAATACACAGAAGTTGCACTTTATATGGATAGGCCCTGGTGGCCACTCGAACCATATACTAAAATAGTGGTATAAGTACCACGAACAGAAAAGGTGTGAGAAGTTGGCCTGGTATATGATGCTCACTAATTAAAGTGATCACCTTGTACCATGCCAAGCAACCCTTATGGTGTGGTTGTAAGTCAACCTTTTCGGACTAGCTGCCCTAGTGGTAGCGTAGGCTAAGCAGTCTTTGAGGCTAAACTCGTGATGCGTGTTAAGCAAGCTGTTTTACCAATAGTAACCCCCTTTTATACCAATGAAAGGACACCACACAGATATATATTCAAAATATATATGTATTTATTTCTCAAAGTAACCCCTAGTCTCTTTATGAGCACAGGAGCACAAATCGTCAAACAAGATTATCACAGAATACACAGAAGTTGCACTTTATATGGATAGGCCCTGGTGGCCACTCGAACCATATACTAAAATAGTGGTATAAGTACCACGAACAGAAAAGGGAAAAGGCCTAGGGCCTCTAGAATCGCTGGGCCTACAAGGAGCTAACGTCAGTTAGTGACCAGGAGGTCCACGGGTGGCGTGTGCAGAGCAAATAGTCACACGCGTGCTCCCATAGGTTTCAATGGGTGCGTAAAAAGTACAAAGTTACTGCAAAAGGAATCTTCCGGATGACCTAGGAACTTAAGATTTGGAACACAGGCACTAGAGATGTATTACTACACATGGGCACCGGAGTACCAGCTTTACCTCACCCACAGGAAGCGGGTGCATAGGCCTCAAAGTGCGTCGGGTTTCTTCTATCTGTTCCGTGGGGCCTGTAGACAAAAGTGCTGCAGGCGGTCGGTCGGGAAGAGATGCAGTGGATCCAAGAGTGGATCGGAGATGTTGAAGACCTGTAAGCAGAGGGGACAGTGTTCACAGTCACTAGCCAGTGACCATCGTGGCACCAGGTGGGTACCAGGCGATGTCGGGTGCAAACAGGAAGGAAGGTGTAGCTTGACTCTGCAGCCACGTGGTCCCTGAAGGTCGACGACGTCCAGGAGTCGAGTCACGAGCTGTCCCACGCAGGCTCTCGCTGTCGGCGGTGTCGGCGACTTGATCGAAGCAAACAAGCCTTGGCAAAAGCAATTGTTGTGGGCAAGGAGATAAGCTGATGGTTCTGACCAGCAAGGTCAAAGGAACGGCTCCTTTGGAGGGGAGCAAGGGCCAGTCTGGAGCAACCAGACCAGCGGTGTTTGTCGTAGATTTCGTCGCCAAGATGGCCACTAGCCAGCGGGCCAGCAACCGGTTAGGCGCGTCGAGTGGCAAAATGCAGAAGGGCCCCACGCAGATCGTGGAGATGCTGGAGGGCTCACCTTTGGTGCAGATGCTGCTCGAGGGTTGGGCTTCTCAGGACCCAAAGCACAACTTGGAGGGAGCCTCGGTTGTTGCACTGGTCAGCTTGTCGTAGTCGTTTCAAGATGGCTGGCTCCACGTGTCTCGGTGCCTCCACGGGTCTCCTCTTTGCAGGGACTGTGGATCGGGCGGTGAGAGGTCTGGAGGTCCAGGTCTTGTCAGTCTCTGGGCTCGGGCTCCGGCGGGAGGCGGCGGCAAAGCAGACGTTGATTCGCTGGATGGTGCTTGCGTTAGCAAGGTGGTCACTCCCTGACCACAGGGGAGATTTTCTTCAGTCTTCTGTGCAGCAGAATGTCGAAGTTCCCGTCTTCTTCTTAGTTTCAAGTTGATTCCAGGATGTCTGAAGTCTTAGGACACAGCTCCTACCTTTATTCGGATTCTAGGGGCCGGACTACCTGCTAGGTCCCTCCCTATGGGTGGGACCAGGAAGGGGGGTGGTTACACCCCCAATCCTTTGTCCAGCTCGCCCCAGGCCCGGGACTGGTGTGCCCCAGGACCGGTTTGAACTGGTATATGCACCGAGGCTCCTTGTGAGCCACAGGCATGTCTGGTTTCTTTCAAGCCCTACCTGACCAATACACAAAATCCTGTCTGGGGTGGTGCACGCACCTCCCCTGGCAGGAAACCCTTTGTCCACACCTCCCAAGCTGGAAGGACTCCCAGCAGCAGGAGGGCAGACTTGTGTCTGTGGTGGCAGCATCCATTTTGTGGAGCTGAGGCTATGTCTGATTTTACCCGGGTTTCAGGTACTGTACATGTCGTGTCCCTCTAGAAGGGTGGAATGCTAACCCCGTCGCCAGAATTGGCGAGGGGTTAGTATTCCAATTCGTATGACACCTTACTCGACATGTTTTGATAAAGCCAAACCAAAGATAGCATTTAACCGCGAGGTTCATAATGCACTTAAGAGTATATGGTATGACGATATCTGGAAACAGTAGAAGGAAGTTGTTCCGACCACTGTAGACAGGCTCAGCTCATGCCAGAGCACCATCTCACATGGAACCAAGCACTCTGCCTTCAGGATTGTTAAGGCCTGCCATAGGAGTGACTTATAGGTTACCAGGTGTCCCATTTAAGTTTAGGTATAGGTATACTACACCTAAGTAAGAGGTGATTACACCAACTTACCCCAGCTGAGTGATCAGCCAGTTGTGTCAGATTGTTAGGCCAAGCCTGGGGTGGCATAATACATGCTTCAGCCCCTGGCAGGCCTTGGATACACCAATGCCCTGGGTACCTAGTGTACACTGGTACAGGGGCTGACAGGGTGATCCAACCAATTGGGTATGTACCTAGGGTACATGGAGTCCATTTTACAGAGAGAGCAGATAGCCTGAGAGCCTGAATGGCAGGATCTCAGGCCAACTAAGTCGAAAAACCAGCTAGACACTAGGCAAAAATTTGGGGGTAACCATAGTCAGATATCCACCTTCCTACACAACCCCCCCCCAAACGAAGGGAGATAAGGCTGACCTTGACCAGGTAAGCCTATATTGCCCAAGTGGCCATATAAGGAGGAACCAGCACTGGCATGGTTACCCCCTGTCTCATGGTCCACTAAGCAATCCCTCACCCTAAGGGTATCAGAGGGTCTCCACCATAGGGAATCTCTACCTGTGGTGTGTCTTGGCAAAGTAAAAGGCTGGTGTTGAGATGGAGTACTGAAGTGAGTGTCCTCAAAGTGAGGCCTCAGCTTCCTCCAATCATCCTCCACCATGGATGCCTTTCTTTCTTTAACTGAGTTGCACTGTGCTCTCAGGGTCAGCCTCTGGCTACCTAAAGCTGGAGGCTGGGTCCCTTTTGTGGGCTTACTGGAGGGACAGGTCAGGTTTGGGGCCCTAAGGTCCCATGTTTGCCTGTGCCCAACAGAATCCCCCTGGGGGAGGTCCCTAACTACCTGTAAAGGAGATCCCTCAGGAATGTTTTTACCCATCACCTGACTAGGGCTACTAGCCAGGCAATCCTCATTCTTTTGATGGGGGGGTTCTTGTGGACAGGGGCCCTCTGGGGGTCCACTGGCCTCCCTGACCTCTGCAGCCCTGGGCTGACTGAGGCAGGGTAGAGAGAGGCAGGCTACCTGCACCAGACTGGATCCCACCTTGGAAGGGGCCACTGACATCAGAGGCTCTGCCAGGCCAGGCCTGGCTACCTCTGGGGCAGTTCCTTCACAAGGGGTGAGGTCAGATCCCTGAGGAGGCTGACCTTTTCCTAATGTCTGGGGAGAGGGAGACTTTTCTTCCTCCCCACTACTCTCAGTTTGTGTGGAGTGATCCATTGTTTCAGGCTTCACTACACCTATGTCAGTCTGAGTATAGGCTGAGACCATTACAGCCTTGCCAACCTTTTCAGGGGGGCAATCAGTTTGTGTTTGAGCTGTGACTGTCACAGCTCTGCCAGTCCCTACAGGGAAGTCTGTCTGTGCCTGGGCTGTGGCTACCACTGCCCTTCCAACCTTTTCAGGGAGGAAATCTATTTGGACAGGGGTTGTGAATGGCACAACCCCCCTACCCTTTTGTGAAAGGCCTACCATTTTAGAATGGGTGTCTTGTTCAACTCCAGCCCAAGCTGAGAGTTCTAAGTCATTCCCCAGTAAGCAGTCTACAGGCAAGGTTGGGGACACTGCTACCCTTTTAGGGCCAGTGACCCCTCCCCAGCTGAGACATACCTCTGCCATGGGATGACTGTTCTGTTTGCCATCAATGTTAGTCACCTGGTAGGAGAAACCGGGCAAAAGCTGCTCAGAGGGAACTAGCCAATGGGCCACCATTGTGATGCTAGCCCCAGTGTCTCTGTAGGCCTCAGCTTTTGTACCATTGATGTAGGGCTCCTGTCTGTACCTACCCAAAGTGTTGGGACAGGCAGTGAAGTTGGCAAACCCCATGCCACCATCACAGACAAGAGTGGTTGCTGTAGGGGAATTGGCTAAGCCAGGGTCCCCCTGTGTTCCCCAAGTAAACCCACCCAGATTTCTGGGGGCACTCCCACCACCTGGGGGATTACTGCTGACAGTAATAGGTGGTGTGACAGGAGTAATTGGAGGAACAGTTTTGTTTTTAGCCCTTGGGCAACCGCTGTCAGTTTTCCAATGCCCAGGAGTTTTACACTCATGGCAGTAGGGCTTTTTAGCTGTGGTAGAGGAGGGAGCTTGGGACCCACCACCCTGTGTGGAGTTTTGGGGCCCTGAGGAAGGTTTCTCTTTTTCTTTATCCCCACCCTTCTCTTGAGGCTTGGTGGTATCTTTCTTTTGGTCACCACCCTGGTTTTTAGGCCTGATCCTGGTCCTGACCCATTTATCTGCCCTCTTTCCCAATTCTTGGGGAGAGGTCAAATCTGAGTCTACCAGGTGTTGATGGAGAAGCTGGTTTTGACAATTACTTAAAATCTGCTCTCTCATCATCAAATTGTACAATCCTGTATAATCAGACACCTTACTTCCCAGCAACCAACCCTCCAAAGCCTTAGTGGCACATTCCACATATTCAGACCAGTCCTGAGTCTGTGTCTTCTGGGTGTCTCTGAACATTAACCTGTACTGTTCAGTGGTTAAGCCTAACCCATCAACTAGGACACTCTTCAGGACTCTGTAATTTCTGACATCCTCTTCTCTAACAGTGAGGAGTCTATCTCTGCCTCTCCCCTCAAAGGAGAGCCATAAGATTGCTGCCCACTGGTCTTCAGGAACCTGCTGCACTTTGCAGGCTCTCTCAAGAGCAGTCATCCATTTGTGGATGTCATCCCCACTTTTGTAGGGGGGCACAATCTTGGACAGGTTCCTATTGTCAAAGACCCTATCTTTGTCCCTAGGGACATTGCTGCCACCAGTGGGTATAGACCCACTCTCTCTATGCTGCCTAGCCTTGCTCAGTTTTTCTTCCATCAGGGCTACTTCTAGCTCCTGCTTCCTGATCCTCAGCTGGGCTTCCTGCATTCTGGCCTCATGTTCCCTCCTCTGAGGGGTGGTCAGTCTCCTTCTGGAGTGACCTTGAGAGCCTCTAGAGCCATGGGAAGCATTGGAGTCACCTGAGCGATTCCTTTGCCTTCCAAGCCCTGTGTTAAGTCCACTGGGGAGATCCAATGGGGTGAACCCACTGTCAGTCCCCAATAGCCTTAGTTTAGCTGGGCCAAGTATAACACTTGGCACTGGGCTAGTTCTCCCTTCATCCCCACTCACATCTGTATCCCCATCACTTTCTTCCTCTGTGGTAGGCATCCCATCTAAGGGGTGACTATTGGGAAGGGGTACTTCAGTGGCATCTTCAGAAGGGGGGCCTCCTGTTCCTGTCCCTAAGGGGGCTAACTGGGAAGCTTTCTTGAGTGCTCTCTGATTCTCATCATTCTGTAAGAGCTCTCTGAGCTCAGCAGAGTTTGGGTTCTTGGGCTGTTTAAGGCCTCTAAGAGTTGCCAAATGCCTGAGCTCATTCTGATTAAGGGTAGCAAAGCTGGTTGGTGCCCTCTGGGGGTCACTCTCGACAGAGATGGGTACAGTGGACCCCTCTGCCCCGGCCATTGCTCTTAAGTGTGGGTGGATGTGTTGCAATCTACCTACACTTGGGTTTACCTACTAAACCTATCTAGTAGTTGTAGTCAGGGTGTGCTACTCCCTTTGCTCTACAACAACTAAGTTCAGTAGAACTTAAGTATATCTAATCTTGTTTTATATGTACCTACAGGTACCTATGTGATCTTTCAATTGGTAACCAAGAGATTACAATGGTAAAACACAGCAAGCTCAAATCCAACCGCTGCTCACCAATGTGAGAAGTTGGCCTGGTATATGATGCTCACTAATTAAAGTGATCACCTTGTACCATGCCAAGCAACCCTTATGGTGTGGTTGTAAGTCAACCTTTTCGGACTAGCTGCCCTAGTGGTAGCGTAGGCTAAGCAGTCTTTGAGGCTAAACTCGTGATGCGTGTTAAGCAAGCTGTTTTACCAATAGTAACCCCCTTTTATACCAATGAAAGGACACCACACAGATATATATTCAAAATATATATGTATTTATTTCTCAAAGTAACCCCTAGTCTCTTTATGAGCACAGGAGCACAAATCGTCAAACAAGATTATCACAGAATACACAGAAGTTGCACTTTATATGGATAGGCCCTGGTGGCCACTCGAACCATATACTAAAATAGTGGTATAAGTACCACGAACAGAAAAGGGAAAAGGCCTAGGGCCTCTAGAATCGCTGGGCCTACAAGGAGCTAACGTCAGTTAGTGACCAGGAGGTCCACGGGTGGCGTGTGCAGAGCAAATAGTCACACGCGTGCTCCCATAGGTTTCAATGGGTGCGTAAAAAGTACAAAGTTACTGCAAAAGGAATCTTCCGGATGACCTAGGAACTTAAGATTTGGAACACAGGCACTAGAGATGTATTACTACACATGGGCACCGGAGTACCAGCTTTACCTCACCCACAGGAAGCGGGTGCATAGGCCTCAAAGTGCGTCGGGTTTCTTCTATCTGTTCCGTGGGGCCTGTAGACAAAAGTGCTGCAGGCGGTCGGTCGGGAAGAGATGCAGTGGATCCAAGAGTGGATCGGAGATGTTGAAGACCTGTAAGCAGAGGGGACAGTGTTCACAGTCACTAGCCAGTGACCAGCGTGGCACCAGGTGGGTACCAGGCGATGTCGGGTGCAAACAGGAAGGAAGGTGTAGCTTGACTCTGCAGCCACGTGGTCCCTGAAGGTCGACGACGTCCAGGAGTCGAGTCACGAGCTGTCCCACGCAGGCTCTCGCTGTCGGCGGTGTCGGCGACTTGATCGAAGCAAACAAGCCTTGGCAAAAGCAATTGTTGTGGGCAAGGAGATAAGCTGATGGTTCTGACCAGCAAGGTCAGAGGAACGGCTCCTTTGGAGGGGAGCAAGGGCCAGTCTGGAGCAACCAGACCAGCGGTGTTTGTCGTAGATTTCGTCGCCAAGATGGCCACTAGCCAGCGGGCCAGCAACCGGTTAGGCGCGTCGAGTGGCAAAATGCAGAAGGGCCCCACGCAGATCGTGGAGATGCTGGAGGGCTCACCTTTGGTGCAGATGCTGCTCGAGGGTTGGGCTTCTCAGGACCCAAAGCACAACTTGGAGGGAGCCTCGGTTGTTGCACTGGTCAGCTTGTCGTAGTCGTTTCAAGATGGCTGGCTCCACGTGTCTCGGTGCCTCCACGGGTCTCCTCTTTGCAGGGACTGTGGATCGGGCGGTGAGAGGTCTGGAGGTCCAGGTCTTGTCAGTCTCTGGGCTCGGGCTCCGGCGGGAGGCGGCGGCAAAGCAGACGTTGATTCGCTGGATGGTGCTTGCGTTAGCAAGGTGGTCACTCCCTGACCACAGGGGAGATTTTCTTCAGTCTTCTGTGCAGCAGAATGTCGAAGTTCCCGTCTTCTTCTTAGTTTCAAGTTGATTCCAGGATGTCTGAAGTCTTAGGACACAGCTCCTACCTTTATTCGGATTCTAGGGGCCGGACTACCTGCTAGGTCCCTCCCTATGGGTGGGACCAGGAAGGGGGGTGGTTACACCCCCAATCCTTTGTCCAGCTCGCCCCAGGCCCGGGACTGGTGTGCCCCAGGACCGGTTTGAACTGGTATATGCACCGAGGCTCCTTGTGAGCCACAGGCATGTCTGGTTTCTTTCAAGCCCTACCTGACCAATACACAAAATCCTGTCTGGGGTGGTGCACGCACCTCCCCTGGCAGGAAACCCTTTGTCCACACCTCCCAAGCTGGAAGGACTCCCAGCAGCAGGAGGGCAGACTTGTGTCTGTGGTGGCAGCATCCATTTTGTGGAGCTGAGGCTATGTCTGATTTTACCCGGGTTTCAGGTACTGTACATGTCGTGTCCCTCTAGAAGGGTGGAATGCTAACCCCGTCGCCAGAATTGGCGAGGGGTTAGTA
Source organism: Triturus cristatus (assembly GCF_964204655.1). Taxonomy (NCBI): domain Eukaryota; kingdom Metazoa; phylum Chordata; class Amphibia; order Caudata; family Salamandridae; genus Triturus; species Triturus cristatus. Next base: position 1,063,643,459 of record NC_140589.1, on the reverse strand, counting down.
TTCCAATTCGTATGACACCTTACTCGACATGTTTTGATAAAGCCAAACCAAAGATAGCATTTAACCGCGAGGTTCATAATGCACTTAAGAGTATATGGTATGACGATATCTGGAAACAGTAGAAGGAAGTTGTTCCGACCACTGTAGACAGGCTCAGCTCATGCCAGAGCACCATCTCACATGGAACCAAGCACTCTGCCTTCAGGATTGTTAAGGCCTGCCATAGGAGTGACTTATAGGTTACCAGGTGTCCCATTTAAGTTTAGGTATAGGTATACTACACCTAAGTAAGAGGTGATTACACCAACTTACCCCAGCTGAGTGATCAGCCAGTTGTGTCAGATTGTTAGGCCAAGCCTGGGGTGGCATAATACATGCTTCAGCCCCTGGCAGGCCTTGGATACACCAATGCCCTGGGTACCTAGTGTACACTGGTACAGGGGCTGACAGGGTGATCCAACCAATTGGGTATGTACCTAGGGTACATGGAGTCCATTTTACAGAGAGAGCAGATAGCCTGAGAGCCTGAATGGCAGGATCTCAGGCCAACTAAGTCGAAAAACCAGCTAGACACTAGGCAAAAATTTGGGGGTAACCATAGTCAGATATCCACCTTCCTACAAAAGGGAAAAGGCCTAGGGCCTCTAGAATCGCTGGGCCTACAAGGAGCTAACGTCAGTTAGTGACCAGGAGGTCCACGGGTGGCGTGTGCAGAGCAAATAGTCACACGCGTGCTCCCATAGGTTTCAATGGGTGCGTAAAAAGTACAAAGTCACTGCAAAAGGAATCTTCCGGATGACCTAGGAACTTAAGATTTGGAACACAGGCACTAGAGATGTATTACTACACATGGGCACCGGAGTACCAGCTTTACCTCACCCACAGGAAGCGGGTGCATAGGCCTCAAAGTGCGTCGGGTTTCTTCTATCTGTTCCGTTGAGCCTGGGACAAAGATGCTGCAGGCGGTCGGTCGGGAAGAGATGCAGTGGATCCAAGAGTGGATCGGAGATGTTGAAGACCTGTAAGCAGAGGGGACAGTGTTCACAGTCACTAGCCAGTGACCAGCGTGGCACCAGGTGGGTACCAGGCGATGTCGGGTGCAAACAGGTGATGAGGGGTAGCTTGTCTCCGCAGCCACGTGGTCCCTGAAGGTCGACGACGTCCAGGAGTCGGCTCACGAGCTGTCCCACGCAGGCTCTCGCTGTCGGCGGTGTCGGCGACTTGATCGAAGCAAACAAGCCTTGGCAAAAGCAATTGCAGGAGGATTCGGAAATCAGCTGTTGGTTCTGACCAGCAAGGTCAGAGGGATTGCTCCTTTGGAGGGGAGCAAGGGCCAGTCTGGAGCAACCAGACCAGCGGTGTTTGTCGTAGATTTCGTCGCCAAGATGGCCACTAGCCAGCGGGCCAGCAACCGGTTAGGCGCGTCGAGTGGCAAAATGCAGAAGGGCCCCACGCAGATCGTGGAGATGCTGGAGGGCTCACCTTTGGTGCAGATGCTGCTCGAGGGTTGGGCTTCTCAGGACCCAAAGCACAACTTGGAGGGAGCCTCGGTTGTTGCACTGGTCAGCTTGTCGTAGTCGTTCCAAGATGGCTGGCTCCACGTGTCTCGGTGCCTCCACGGGTCTCCTCTTTTCAGGGACTGTGGATCGGGCGGTGAGAGGTCTGGAGGTCCAGGTCTTGTCAGTCTCTGGGCTCGGGCTCCGGCGGGAGGCGGCGGCAAAGCAGACGGTGATTCGCTGGATGGTGCTTGCGTTAGCAAGGTGGTCACTCCCTGACCACAGGGGAGATTTTCTTCAGTCTTCTGTGCAGCAGAATGTCGAAGTTCCCGTCTTCTTCTTAGTTTCAAGTTGATTCCAGGATGTCTGAAGTCTTAGGACACAGCTCCTACCTTTAAGCGGATTCTAGGGGCCGGACTACCTGCTAGGTCCCTCCCTATGGGTGGGACCAGGAAGGGGGGTGGTTACACCCCCAATCCTTTGTCCAGCTCGCCCCAGGCCCGGGACTGGTGTGCCCCGGGACCGGTTTGAACTGGCATATGCACCGAGGCTCCTTGTGAGCCACAGGCATGTCTGGTTTCTTTCAAGCCCTACCTGACCAATACACAAAATCCTGTCTGGGGTGGTGCACGCACCTCCCCTGGCAGGAAACCCTTTGTCCACACCTCCCAAGCTGGAAGGACTCCCAGCAGCAGGAGGGCAGACTTGTGTCTGTGGTGGCAGCATCCATTTTGTGGAGCTGAGGCTATGTCTGATTTTACCCGGGTTTCAGGTACTGTACATGTCGTGTCCCTCTAGAAGGGTGGAATGCTAACCCCGTCGCCAGAATTGGCGAGGGGTTAGTATTCCAATTCGTATGACACCTTACTCGACATGTTTTGATAAAGCCAAACCAAAGATAGCATTTAACCGCGAGGTTCATAATGCACTTAAGAGTATATGGTATGACGATATCTGGAAACAGTAGAAGGAAGTTGTTCCGACCACTGCAGACAGGCTCAGCACATGCCAGAGCACCATCTCACATGGAACCAAGCACTCTGCCTTCAGGATTGTTAAGGCCTGCCATAGGAGTGACTTATAGGTTACCAGGTGTCCCATTTAAGGTTAGGTATAGGTATACTACACCTAAGTAAGAGGTGATTACACCAACTTACCCCAGCTGAGTGATCAGCCAGTTGTGTCAGATTGTTAGGCCAAGCCTGGGGTGGCATAATACATGCTGCAGCCCCTGGCAGGCCTTGGGTACACCAATGCCCTGGGTACCTAGTGTACACTGGTACAGGGGCTGACAGGGTGATCCACTTCCAATTGGTTATGCACCTAGGGTGCATAGTTTTAATTTAGTAGAGAGAACAGCAGGCTGGGGGTCTGATTGGCAGGCCCACAGCCTCAATATGTCAAAAACCAGTGAAGCAAGAAGCAAAAATTTGGGGTGACCATAGGATAGCAGACCCTACTCTCCTACACAACCCCCCCCCAAACGCTGGGACATTAAACTAGCCTTGACCAGTCTCGTCTTCATGTCCTAAGTGGAAGTACCTGGAGAGACCATCTGCATTCCCATGGTCAGTACCTGGCCGGTGCTCCACTGTAAAGTCCATCCCCTGTAGGGAAATGGACCACCTAAGCAGTTTGGGGTTTTCACCCTTCATCTGATTTAGCCACAAGAGGGGCTTATGGTCGGTCTGAATCTTGAAGTGAGTGCCAAACAAGTATGGCCTCAGCTTCTTCAGGGCCCACACCACAGCAAAGGCCTCCCTCTCAATAGCTGACCAATTCTTCTCTCTGGGGGTCAACCTTCTGCTAATAAAAGCAATGGGTTGGTCTTGACCATCTACATTAAGTTGTGACAGCACAGCTCCCACACCCAACTCAGAAGCATCTGTTTGGACAATAAACTCTTTGGAGTAGTCAGGACTTTTCAGGATAGGTGCAGAGCACATGGCCTCCTTCAGGTCATCAAATGCCTTTTGACAGCTTACTGTCCACTGAACCTTTTTGGGCATCTTCTTGGATGTCAGATCATTAAGAGGAGTCACAATGGACCCATAGTTCTTAACAAACTTCCTGTAATACCCAGTCAAGCCCAAGAAAGCTCGAACTTGAGTCTGGGTGGTTGGAGGGGACCAATCCTTGATGGACTGTATCTTACTCTCCAGTGGTTGAACTTGGCCCCCACCTACAAGGTGGCCCAAATACACAACCTTACTCTGCCCTATCTGGCACTTAGTAGCCTTGATAGTGAGGCCTGCCCTTTGCAGAGCCTCAAGAGCCTTCTTCAGGTGGATCAGGTGATCCTCCCAGGTGGAACTAAAGACAGCAATGTCATCAAGATATGCTGCGCAAAAGTCATCCAACCCAGTAAGGACTTGGTTCACCAGCCTTTGGAAGGTGGCAGGTGCATTCTTCAGACCAAAGGGCATCACCACAAACTGATAATGCCCACCTGGGGTTGAGAATGCTGTTTTGGCCTTAGACTCCTCAGCTAACCTGATTTGCCAATAGCCAGCTGTCAAGTCAAATGTGCTCAAAAACTTTGCAGAAGCTAGTTTGTCTATGAGCTCATCTGCCCTTGGAATAGGGTGTGCATCTGTCCTGGTGACAGCATTGAGTCCTCTGTAGTCCACACAGAACCTCATCTCTCTCTTGCCATCTTTGGTGTGAGGTTTGGGGACCAGAACCACTGGGCTAGCCCAGGGGCTCTCTGAGGGTTCAATGACACCTAATTCCAGCATTTTATGTACCTCAGCCTTTATACAGTCCCTGACGTGGTCAGGTTGTCTGTAAAGTTTGTTCTTTACAGGCAGACTGTCACCAGTGTCCACAACATGGGTACACCAGTCAGTTTGACTAGGTATCAAGGAAAACATATGTGAAAATGATTGTAGAACCTGTCTACATTCAGTCTGCTGATGGGCAGTGAGGTTGCCTCCAAGGGTCACTCCTTCAACTGAGCCATCTTCAGGGTTCTGAGACAACAGGTCTGGGAGAGGGTCACTCTCTTCCTCCTGTCCCTCATCTGTAGCCATGAGCAAGCCCATGTCTGCCCTGTCAACATATGCTTTAAGCCTGTTAACATGGAGTACCCTGTGGGGACTCCTGGGAGTTCCTAGGTCCACCAAGTAGGTGACCTCTCCCTTCTTTTCCAGGATTGTATGGGGTCCAGACCATTTGTCTTGGAGTGCTGCTGGGGCCACTGGCTCCAACACCCATACCTTCTGTCCTGGCTGATACTCAACCAAGACAGCCTTTTGGTCATGCCAAGCTTTCTGTAAGGCCTGGCTTGCCTCAAGGTTTTTAGATGCCTTCTCCATATACTCAGCCATCCTGGAGCGGAGACCAAGTACATAGTCCACTATGTCTAGCTTAGGCTTTTTGAGAGGTAACTCCCATCCTTCCTTCACCAAACACAGTGGGCCTCTCACAGGGTGCCCAAACAACAATTCAAAGGGGCTGTAGCCAACTCCTTTTTGTGGGACCTCTCTGTAAGCAAACAGAAGGCAGGGTAGAAGGATATCCCATCTTCGCCTGAGCTTTTCAGGTAATCCTTTGATCATACCCTTTAGGGTCTTGTTGAATCTCTCAACAAGCCCATTGCATTGTGGGTGATAAGGGGTGGTGAACTTGTAGTTGACACCACATTCCTTCCACATAGCTGTTAAGTATCCTGACATAAAGTTGGTACCTCTGTCAGATACTACCTCCTTAGGAAACCCCACTCTGGAGAATACTCCCAGCAGGGCCCTGGCCACAACAGGAGCTGTAGTGGTCCTAAGGGGAATTGCCTCTGGATACCTGGTGGCATGATCCACTACCACCAGTATAAATCTGTGCCCAGATGCAGTGGGAGGATCCATGGGACCCACTATGTCTATTCCCACTCTTTCAAAGGGGACCCCCACCACAGGTAGTGGTATCAGGGGGGCCTTTGTTGTGCCACCTGATTTGCCACTGGCTTGGCAGGTAACACAGGAGCGACAAAACTCCTTTGTATCTTCATTCATATGAGGCCAGTGAAAGTGAGGGACAAGTCTGTCCCAGGTCTTATTCTGGCCTAGGTGTCCTGCTAAAGGAATGTCATGGGCCAAGGTAAGAAGGAAGCCCCTAAATTGCAGAGGTATGACCAACCTCCTGGTTGCACCAGGCTTGGGGTCTCTAGCCTCTGAATAAAGGAGCCCTTCATCCCAATACACTTTATGGGTACCTTGAGCATTCCCAGCAGCCTCAGCAGCAGCCAGCTGTCTGAGGGGTTCAAGAGAGGGACAGGATAACTGAGCCTGCCTCAAGTCAGCCCTTGAAGGTCCCCCTGTCCCCAGAAACTCAACCTGATCAGGTTCAAGCTCTTCAGGGACAGTTCCTTCAGGGTCCTCTAGATCAGCTTCCTGGGAAGGCTGATCATCACTCTGAGGCAGGGGGGAAGGCACAGCCTTGACCCTCCTGTTCTTCTTCTTGGTAGGTACTTGGTCCATTGTTCCAGGATCCAAGACCTGAGGTTCAGTGAGGCACTTTTTGGCCTGTGACCTGGTCACAGCAAGGACATGTGATGATATACCTAACATCTCTGCATGAGTCCTGTACTCCACTTCTGACCATAGAGAACTCTCTAGGTCATTGCCCAACAAACATTCTACTGGGAGGTCTGCACTAACCACAACCCTTTTGAGGCCAGTTACCCCTCCCCATGAGAAGTTAACAACTGCCACACTATGTGAAGTAGTGGCATTGCTGGCATTGGTCACCAGGTAGTTCTCACCTGGTATGTACTGTCCAGGGTCCACAAAGCCTGGTGTCACCATAGTGACACTGGCACATGTGTCCCTGTAGGCTTGAGCCACTTTGTCATTAATTAAAGGAGTCTGTCTGTACTTGCCCAGGTTACTGGGGCTCACAGTCAGGGACAAATCAATGTCCCCATCACAGATCAAGACTGCCTGTGTCAGGGTTCTGTCTAAGTCAGAATCTCCTTCAGTTCCCATAGTGATTCCCACTACACCCTTTGTCTGGGGACCAACACTGCTAACAGTAGTACTGGGAGCAGGTGCCTTAGGGGCAACAGTGTTGGGGGCTCCACCCTTTTTGCAATCACTAGTCCAGTGAGTTGTATTTTTACAATGATTGCACCAGGGTTTCTTCTGACCTTCTTTCTTCTTCTTGGACTGTTGGGACCCACCCTCCTTAGCAGTAGTTTGGGGCCCTGTTGAAGACTTCTGGTCTTTAGGTTTCTGATCTCCACCCTTTTGGTCTGTTTTCTTCTGATCACCCCCTTGGCCCTGGTTCTGGTTCTTTTGCTTAACCCTGGTTCTGACCCATTTGTCTGCCTTCTTTCCCAATTCTTGGGGAGAGGTCAGATCAGAGTCAACCAAGTGTTGATGCAGTTGCTGGTTTTGACAGTTATTTAAAATCTGTTCTCTCATCATCAAATTATACAATCCTGTAAAATCAGATACCTTACTTCCCAGCAACCAACCCTCCAAAGCCTTAGTGGCACATTCAATGTATTCAGACCAGTCCTGAGTCTGTGTCTTTTGGGTGTCTCTGAACATTAACCTGTACTGCTCAGTGGTTAAGCCTAACCCATCAACTAGAACACTCTTCAGGACTCTGTAGTTTCTGACATCCTCTTCTCTAACAGTGAGGAGTCTGTCTCTGCCTCTTCCCTCAAAGGAGAGCCAGAGGATTGCTGCCCACTGGTCTTCAGGAACCTGCTGTACTTTGCAGGCTCTCTCAAGAGCAGTTATCCATTTGTGGATGTCATCCCCACTTTTGTAGGGGGGCACAACCTTAGACAGGTTCCTATTGTCAAAGACCCTATCTTTGTCCTTAGGGACAATGCTGCCACCAGTGGGTATAGACCCACTCTCTTTATGCTGTCTAGCCTTGCTAAGTTTCTCTTCCATCAGGGCTACTTCTAGCTCCTGCTTCCTGATCCTCAGCTGGGCCTCTTGCATCTTGGCCTCATGTTCCCTCCTCTGAGGGGTGGTCATCCTTCTCCTGGAGTGACCTTGAGAGCCTCTAGAGCCATGGGAAGTATTGGAGTCACCTGAGCGATTCCTTTGCCTTCCCAGCCCTGTGTTAAGTCCACTGGGGAGATCCAGTGGGTTGAACCCACTGTCAGTCCCCAATAGCCTTGGTTTAGCTGGGCCAAGTATAACACTTGGCACTGGGCTAGTTCTCCCTTCATCCTCACTACTGTCAGTATCCTTTTCACTCTCATCCTCTGTGGTAGGCATCCCATCTAAGGGGTGACTATTGGGAAGGGGTACTTCAGTGGCATCTTTAGAAGGGGGGCCTCCTGTTCCTGTCCCTAAGGGGGCTAACTGGGAAGCTTTCTTGAGTGCTCTCTGATTCTCATCATTCTGTAAGAGCTCTCTGAGCTCAGCAGAGTTTGGGTTCTTGGGCTGTTTAAGGCCTCTAAGAGTTGCCAAATGCCTGAGCTCATTCTGATTAAGGGTAGCAAAGCTGGATGGTGCCCTCTGGGGGTCACTCTCAACAGAGATGGGTACAGTGGACCCCTCTGCCCCGGCCATTGCTCTTAAGTGTGGGTGGATGTGTTGCAATCTACCTACACTTGGGTTTACCTACTAAACCTATCTAGTAGTTGTAGTCAGGGTGTGCTACTCCCTTTGCTCTACAACGACTAAGTTCAGTAGAACTTATGTATATCTAATCTTGTTTTATATGTACCTACAGGTACCTATGTGATCTTTCAATTGGTAACCAAGAGATTACAATGGTAAAACACAGCAAGCTCAAATCCCACCGCTGCTCACCAATGTGAGAAGTTGGCCTGGTATATGCTGTTCACTAGTTCTAGTGACCACCTTGTACCATGCCAAGCAACCCTTATGGTGTGGTTGTAAGTCAACCTTTTTGGACTAGCTGCCCTAGTGGTAGCGTAGGCTAAGCAGTCTTTGAGGCTAAACTCGTGATGCGTGTTAAGCAAGCTGTTTTACCAATAGTAACCCCCTTTTATACCAATGAAAGGACACCACACAGATATATATTCAAAATATATATGTATTTATTTCTCAAAGTAACCCCTAGTCTCTTTATGAGCACAGGAGCACAAATCGTCAAACAAGATTATCACAGAATACACAGAAGTTGCACTTTATATGGATAGGCCCTGGTGGCCACTCGAACCATATACTAAAATAGTGGTATAAGTACCACGAACAGAAAAGGGAAAAGGCCTAGGGCCTCTAGAATCGCTGGGCCTACAAGGAGCTAACGTCAGTTAGTGACCAGGAGGTCCACGGGTGGCGTGTGCAGAGCAAATAGTCACACGCGTGCTCCCATAGGTTTCAATGGGTGCGTAAAAAGTACAAAGTCACTGCAAAAGGAATCTTCCGGATGACCTAGGAACTTAAGATTTGGAACACAGGCACTAGAGATGTATTACTACACATGGGCACCGGAGTACCAGCTTTACCTCACCCACAGGAAGCGGGTGCATAGGCCTCAAAGTGCGTCGGGTTTCTTCTATCTGTTCCGTTGAGCCTGGGACAAAGATGCTGCAGGCGGTCGGTCGGGAAGAGATGCAGTGGATCCAAGAGTGGATCGGAGATGTTGAAGACCTGTAAGCAGAGGGGACAGTGTTCACAGTCACTAGCCAGTGACCAGCGTGGCACCAGGTGGGTACCAGGCGATGTCGGGTGCAAACAGGTGATGAGGGGTAGCTTGTCTCCGCAGCCACGTGGTCCCTGAAGGTCGACGACGTCCAGGAGTCGGCTCACGAGCTGTCCCACGCAGGCTCTCGCTGTCGGCGGTGTCGGCGACTTGATCGAAGCAAACAAGCCTTGGCAAAAGCAATTGCAGGAGGATTCGGAAATCAGCTGTTGGTTCTGACCAGCAAGGTCAGAGGGATTGCTCCTTTGGAGGGGAGCAAGGGCCAGTCTGGAGCAACCAGACCAGCGGTGTTTGTCGTAGATTTCGTCGCCAAGATGGCCACTAGCCAGCGGGCCAGCAACCGGTTAGGCGCGTCGAGTGGCAAAATGCAGAAGGGCCCCACGCAGATCGTGGAGATGCTGGAGGGCTCACCTTTGGTGCAGATGCTGCTCGAGGGTTGGGCTTCTCAGGACCCAAAGCACAACTTGGAGGGAGCCTCGGTTGTTGCACTGGTCAGCTTGTCGTAGTCGTTCCAAGATGGCTGGCTCCACGTGTCTCGGTGCCTCCACGGGTCTCCTCTTTTCAGGGACTGTGGATCGGGCGGTGAGAGGTCTGGAGGTCCAGGTCTTGTCAGTCTCTGGGCTCGGGCTCCGGCGGGAGGCGGCGGCAAAGCAGACGGTGATTCGCTGGATGGTGCTTGCGTTAGCAAGGTGGTCACTCCCTGACCACAGGGGAGATTTTCTTCAGTCTTCTGTGCAGCAGAATGTCGAAGTTCCCGTCTTCTTCTTAGTTTCAAGTTGATTCCAGGATGTCTGAAGTCTTAGGACACAGCTCCTACCTTTAAGCGGATTCTAGGGGCCGGACTACCTGCTAGGTCCCTCCCTATGGGTGGGACCAGGAAGGGGGGTGGTTACACCCCCAATCCTTTGTCCAGCTCGCCCCAGGCCCGGGACTGGTGTGCCCCGGGACCGGTTTGAACTGGCATATGCACCGAGGCTCCTTGTGAGCCACAGGCATGTCTGGTTTCTTTCAAGCCCTACCTGACCAATACACAAAATCCTGTCTGGGGTGGTGCACGCACCTCCCCTGGCAGGAAACCCTTTGTCCACACCTCCCAAGCTGGAAGGACTCCCAGCAGCAGGAGGGCAGACTTGTGTCTGTGGTGGCAGCATCCATTTTGTGGAGCTGAGGCTATGTCTGATTTTACCCGGGTTTCAGGTACTGTACATGTCGTGTCCCTCTAGAAGGGTGGAATGCTAACCCCGTCGCCAGAATTGGCGAGGGGTTAGTATTCCAATTCGTATGACACCTTACTCGACATGTTTTGATAAAGCCAAACCAAAGATAGCATTTAACCGCGAGGTTCATAATGCACTTAAGAGTATATGGTATGACGATATCTGGAAACAGTAGAAGGAAGTTGTTCCGACCACTGCAGACAGGCTCAGCTCATGCCAGAGCACCATCTCACATGGAACCAAGCACTCTGCCTTCAGGATTGTTAAGGCCTGCCATAGGAGTGACTTATAGGTTACCAGGTGTCCCATTTAAGGTTAGGTATAGGTATACTACACCTAAGTAAGAGGTGATTACACCAACTTACCCCAGCTGAGTGATCAGCCAGTTGTGTCAGATTGTTAGGCCAAGCCTGGGGTGGCATAATACATGCTGCAGCCCCTGGCAGGCCTTGGGTACACCAATGCCCTGGGTACCTAGTGTACACTGGTACAGGGGCTGACAGGGTGATCCACTTCCAATTGGTTATGCACCTAGGGTGCATAGTTTTAATTTAGTAGAGAGAACAGCAGGCTGGGGGTCTGATTGGCAGGCCCACAGCCTCAATATGTCAAAAACCAGTGAAGCAAGAAGCAAAAATTTGGGGTGACCATAGGATAGCAGACCCTACTCTCCTACAAGGATAGAAGAGGGAAGAGTCTAGAAAATGTTTATATGGAGATCATAGTAGTAAGATGAGGTTTGGGATGTGTCGAAGGAGGCATAGGTGAAGGGAGATTTTAGAAAATATGAAGAAGGGCGAAGAAGAAACTAGCATGCTGTAGCATTAGTTGACAAAAGGAGGGGCAGATGCTTAAATCGCCAGAGAGCTCCACAATTCTTTACAGTGATCACATATTATCTTTTATATCAAAAAGCATTTTTGGGCCTTGCTTACTGGAGAAGGCAAAAATCAACCAGTTGGAAAAAAATGGAGAGCAGGGCAGAGTAAAAGTTATTGCTGGTTAAACACAAACTCTGAGGGAAGCTCATCGTCCACTGGAAGCTAGAAATAAACACATTTGGTCATATTGGTTGTAATGAGCTGATTATCTAAATAAAGATGCAAATTAGGGTCCTGAAGATAAAGGTCGTCAGATGCAATGTACTCTAAATTGGTAAACATTTCCAGAATTGTATTTAGGGCAAAGAGTAAGTCAGGGTTCTGGCAGTAACAACCACCTACTTTAGTTTTAGGGACATGCCAAAGAGCCTTCCAATTAGGATATGTAGGTAGGCACCATGTAGGTCTGCTAAGAAGAATCAAATCATGGGTGGAACCTCTGTACGGTAGTGTGCAAAGAGGAGTGTCATGAATAAGTAACAGATTTCGATATTAGAAAGGTAGGACAGGTCTAATGTCTTTTCTCTCTCTCTTTTGGGTTAGAACAAAGTTAAGACCTTGCCAGAGGAGTTTAGAAAATATTGTACATCCAGCAACTGAGCACTAGAGAACCTTCTGAAATTGTGGTTATGAAATTGGGGGCCCGAGAGTATTAAACTGGGATGCAGCCTATAGCTTCTTTCATTCCACACCAAAAGCCTGCACTGTCAGACACATTTCCCCTTGTAGACATTTCTGTCCAGTCTATCAGAATGCTTTCCTTTCAATCCAACAGCAGAGATCCCTCCTTCCATTTTATTGCAGCTTAGAGGACTGGGATTGTACATGAAGTACAAGATGCAACACAGAGCAATTGCTCAGAAGGCATTTGAGATTTTTCCATTTGACAACCATCCGAGAAGAAGGTCTTCTTGTGGATGTCTTGGTCACATACAGAATCTCTTTACATCTAGAAGAAGAGAATGCCCAATGAGCTTCTGGGCAATAGGATGAGACCAAGGTCTCTTCCATTAAGGTTACACTACTAAATACACATTTTCTTAATTTAACCCCACACGTCATCCCTAAAGCAAGGGTATCTAATGTAGCCAGCAATGAATGGGTGAACTCCACCTCACACATCCTCCCTAAAGCAGGGGCATCTAGTGTAACCAGCAATGAATGGGTCAATTCCACCCAACACTTCATCCCTAAAAGAAAGGGGAACTAGTATACTGTAAGAAAAGGGTGTCTTATTCCCTCACTGTCATCTCATTCACAAAACATCTGGTGCAAAAACAGGTGACTTAGTAAATCACAGTCATCCCTCACACAAAGCACCTAGTGTGGCAGAGGGTGAGGACAAGGAAAAAAAATAAAAACCCAGTCTCACATTCTCTCCCCTTACTGCACAAAACAGGGGAAAAGTACGTGCCCCAAGAACAATTGGGCATAACTTTAAAACCAAACCAACCAATTTTTATACAGCATTTTGAACCACAACATAAATCAGCAAAAAGCAAGCATGACCAAGCTAAGTATGACCACCCACACAGCACTAACCCACAGAACATTAAGGAGCATAACTAAAATCTCTACTAAAACAGATGACAAGTATTTCACACACAGGTGAGCCATCCCTCCACAAAGTGAATACCTGAAGACTTTTCATGTTCATTGGCAACCTCAGCGCTTCTCCAATTCCCAACATTTTCCAGGCTTACACCAATCGCCTCACCGAACACTGAAATGGTGATGGAGTTTGCAAATTACAAAAACTCATCCTTAAGGCTACTGAAACTGTCACAATGTGTCCCATATATGGGGACGTCTAGAAGCATACACGGCAGAAGATTTTAAAACTGCGTGTTCTCTTGCCGAACTACACTTCAACACAAAACATATAGTACACAACACTGCCAAACTGATCAGCCAAACTTGCTCCTGTTGCAGCCTGGCTCCAAAGATGGTGGCATGTACATAAGAAAGAACAGAGTCGGGTGGCTCCAGGTGTGTGTGATGGAGCGAAGTACAGAAGATTTTGTGTGTACCCCGTTCAGACCAATCACCCCCATAACAAAGTAATATATTAATTTTGTTTGCTGTGTATTAACCAAACACATACATTACATGGGGGAAATGCTCTGCATTAACAGGTTTGATTAACATATTAATTAATAGTGTAAAACGCATGTTTAATCTATTTTGCGCATTTAAGTAGTGTAATAGTGCATGTCTATGTTGTAGTGTACATTGTGCATTACATGCTGCTTTTGCTTCATTTTAATGGCTTGCAGTGTGATGCTTTTCCGCTAGGTAACAGTTTTTAGGGGATAAATATTAGCCCTGGTGGGTGGGGTGACAGAAAACACTTATTTTCTGAGTATTCACCTTTTCTTTATGTGTGTTTATCGTAGTTTGGCTGGTGGGCAGTTTCAAGATGGCTTCGTTTTTCCTGGTTCTGCGCAGTAGATAATGCTTGCATCATCTGGCTGGAGGAACCTCGTGCATGCCTTGTGCTCCACTGAACTTTGCAACTCCAGCTGACTATGTTCGAGGCCATTTGGTGTGAATGCCGGTGAGTGGCTGAGAGCCAGAATGATAGCACGAGAACAGCTGAATGCCTGCCAAAGAAGAACAGTCGAATGCCTGCCAAAGAATGACCACGTAAAAACAGCTGAATCCCTGACACTGAACAGTTGAATCCCTGCCAATGAACCCTTGAATGCCTGCTAATGAACTGTGGGACAGTTGAATTTATATCTATCAGCTTGTCAAACATAAAGTTATTCACGGACATCCTGGGAGCTGAGATCTACATTGTTATTCACGGACATCCTGGGAGCTGAAAACTACATTGTTATGAACGGACATCCTGAGAGCTGAGAACTGCATTGTCATGACCAATCAGAGCAAGGGAAACGGGAAGAGTTGAAACATTTGAGGGTAGAGAGCCAGCAAACACAGTATAAATATCAGACCAAAATTGGGGTTGAGAGTCAGAGAAGGTGGAGGAGAAAAGCTGTTTTGGAGAGATGCTGGGAGCTTGAAACTATGCCAGATTGCGCACTGATGACCCCTGTAGGTTCGAGATCGTTGTGGGACACTAGCCTGGGTGAGAGAAGTCGTCGAGGAGGCCAGGGGTTAATTAAGTAAGTTGGGGTTTTAGTGCTGGGTAGGAAGGTTTTAGTGTAGGAAATCTTTAGAATTAAATGCATGTTTTTAAATATGGTTCACTGATCCTTCATTTTGGAACCCTCTGTCAGTTACATGACCAACAATTGATTTTTTTACCATTTTGAGAATAATGAAATGAATGCAAACCTACATTTTCTCTTTATGACTGTTATTAAACACTTCTTAATTTATATCCTGAATAAATAGCAATGCACAGTGAGAATTAATAGTGAGAGAATAAATGATAATTTTCTTTAGGCAAATGAATTACATAAAATCTTTTAAATGATTTCAGGTGTTCGTGATTCTTTTAGAGTCAATTAATTATGCAATTCAATGTATTGTTGTAGTGAGGTTAAGCTGGTCTTGACAATCACCATCAACCAGTTCAACTAATTGGTCCATTGACCAAGTGGTGGAGTGCCTTGATGTCAAAGTAAGGATTCTATAGGTGCCGATGTATATAATGTATATAATGTAAAGGAATTATTCCCGATAGGTAACAAGATACCCCCACATGTCCAGTGCTTCTTCCTCCTGTGTGCAGATTCGAAGTGAGACGTATGAGTGTTGGTGCTACGGGCCCCACCAATGAATGTGTGTATGGATGAGTTTGTGCGATGACGAGTCTGTGGCGCAGTGACGATATGTAAATTTGCCCTTTCCTGCTGGAGCCGTTTTTCTGGTAGCAGATTGATGGTTTTATTGCATTGGTTTGGTGATTATTGCTTATTAATTTCGATTTCTGATTATTGATTATTGATTGCGGATGTTTGGTTGATTATTGATTTATGTACTAACATTGTATGTTGAATCGTGTTGCGTTCTATGTTGTTTTGAAGACTTCCAGGATGTAGGAAGTTGGATGCCCTGTAGGTACACGGGGAAAAATGTGTGGCATGTGAAGCCGCACGGTGTATTGTCTTGTTGCCCTGTAGGTACACGGGGAAAACGTGTGACGATTGGATTCGCACAACGCATTGTCTGGGTTCGAATTGGTAACATCGTCGTGTGTTATCGGTAGGGATTTTCTGTGTGAAAGTGGTGTATGAATAGCGAAGGCCACCTATGAAATTTCGGTCTTAAGAACAAGAGTCAATTGTGGGCTCTGATTACGCTTATCACTGGAAAGGTAATAGGTCTCCGCTAAGCTTTTAAGAAGGGTAAAGTAGAGGGAAGTGCTACTTTATCAACGAAACTGAATAATTCTGTGGAAGGGCAGAGGTAAGCGCTGCTGTCGAGAAATACAGAATTCTTGTGCAAATGGACTACATTTTCTGTATGAATGTGTGCAAGTGAAATAGCACTCAGTTTTCTCATGAAACTCTGGCCTTAATTCTCAGGAGCATTGTAGTCTCCACATGTGTTTTATCCCCAGAGAAATGGTTAGCCTTTGCTTGTTAGAAGGGTAAAGTAGAGGGAAGTGCTACTTTATCGGTGAATGGAATAATTCTGTGGAAGGGCAGAGGTAAGCGCTGCTCTCGAGAAATACGGAATTCTTGGGTAAAAGGTCAAAACTATTTCTTTGGTTTAGCGAAGCGGACAATGGTGGTGTATTTATGTCGTTACTAACAGATGTTTGATTGAAAAGAACGTAAGAGAGAGATTGCCGATAAATTTTGTAAAGGAGGGGTCAGCAGAAACAGGAGTAGCGAGACAAGCTGACGTCAGAAAGACCGCGCTGGGATTGGCCAGCCATAGGAAGATGAGGTCTTCATGGATTGGTGCGCTGGTGAAGGCCGCGCTAGGAGTGGAGAATTACAGAGTGACGTAGACTTTCCGGATTGGTGCGTTAGTGAGAGTCGCGGTGGGATAGATGGATGCGGAAGTGACGTAGAGATTTCTGATTTGCTTACGAGTGGGTTTCCACAGTGGTATTGGTTGGAAAGTAAACCGCACAGAGGAAGCTGATTGGTAGAGAGTTTGTGTTGCACTGACATTTCTAGCTGAACGCGAAGACAAAAGTTAAGTGAAAAATGTATTATATTGGTAAAGAGAAGAAAAAAGTTTCACTGTTTGGAAAGGTAAAACGATTGTTTGTGAAAGACAAGCCTGTAGTAAAGCAGGAGTGGAGACTATTCCCTCCCCCGGGAACGCCTGTATTTCACATGCTAATGAAGTATGGCTATCACACTTGCTTGTGGGTAGAGAATTGGGTGCGATATACAAATGGCGATGGTGCGCTTGCATTTCCTCCAGAAAGTTCTTTTAACAATAGAAGTTTTGCGGCATTTAAGAGAAACAATGGGGAAACTTGAGCCTAAACTAGACCTATGCAATTTGAAGCATTAATGGATTGGGAAAATGCGGTTATCATTTTGGTTTGGATAGATATCGGAAGGAGAATATTGAGGACAGAATATGTAAATGGCAAAAGGTGGATGTATCAAATGATTTGTTTCCTGTCAGGAGTATGGGAGGATCTACAGGAGGAGAAAAGAAAGAGGAAAAGAAGCATGTTCAAATTTCAGGCCGTAGGTACAGTGATACTAAAGATGAGTTGCTGGATGACATTCTGGGTAACAGACCACCTCCATATCAAGGGGAGTTTGCAACAGTGGTGCCAAAGGCACCGCCAGCAGAAACTACAAAAGTTTTCCAAACTATTCCTGTCCCCATAGGGAATAGTGCAATAAATAGACAAGAATCTGTTCAAATTAATAGTACAGTAATGAAGCCAGAACTCCTTCCAATGAGCAGTACGATTATTTGGCAAGAAACACAAGTCATAAATAGGTCAAATCATGAAGAAGAAGAAAATGAGTTAGCAGTCAGGACACGAAAATTGTCTGAAAAATTGGAAGAACTGCATATGAATATGGAAGCTTTAACAGTTTCGATGAATATAGATTCTGAAATTTCTGTTTGCAAAAGTGAGGTAGAGAAAGAACATTCACTGACCATACCGTTAAATGAGGCAAGACCAGATCCTAAAAGAGAGTTATTCTCTGAAAGTGTCAGGAATATACAGCCTAGTGTGTCCCGATTGGATACAACAACAGATCTGACAAAAGCTCCGACTTACACGGTTGGAACTCAGTTACTGGCTGAAAAAACGACTGGATGGTTGCAGGGAACGAAACCTAGTGAAAGATTAAACTAGGTCTTTTTGGGTCTGACAAGTGAAGAGTTAGGAGAGTGGGTAAGAAGTGGCTATAGAAAAGGTGCAGAACACCAACAGATAGATAGTACAGAATTAAAGGTAGACATGGAAGAATTACATTTTGGAACGGTAAGCATGGACAGGTTAAAAGGTTACCAGGACGAAGAGATACTCTTTATGAGTAAAAGCAGTACCTGGTAAAGTAAGAATTTGAAGGAAAAACTGGGAGAAGCTGCCAGCGAGACAGGAGCGAATATCTCCAAATATAGGGATTTGCAGAAACAATATAGACTAGATTTCACAGAAAAAGGCATAGAAAACTTAAACCGTACTGGAAGAAGAGATAAAATAAAAAAATTGATGATATGGCTGAGAAAAAGGAGGGATGTTGAGAAATGGAGAAGCAGGTGGAGAAAGAAGAAGAAAAGAATAGTTGATAGGGGATCGTTAGCATTTCCTGCTGCTCACAAATGTGAAACTGACTACATTACCAGAGGGAATCGGTTTGCAGATGAATTGGCAAAGTATTGCACAAAACAGGATTGTTCTTTGAATCAGGCACGGGCGAAGGAAGACACTTTTTCCCAATATCTCATGCTTACTAACACAGTAAAAACATGGAAAGAAGTGAGGCAGTTCCAGGATCAGGAAAGCGATGAGGAAAAGGAAACATGGGTAAAAGAAGTTGCACACAAAAAGAAGAGGATGATGTTTGGGTTTACCAAGATGAAAGAGCTGTTTTGCCCGACAGTATGTTTGCCCATTTTGCACACATGTATCATGGACAGGCACACACAGATAGGGAAACTCATTTCGCCAACGAAGTTATCAGTCTGATCTGTGAAATACTGAGGACTAAACTGAAACAGCATTGTGCCTATTGTCCAGACGCTTCTGGAGTTGGTGAGCAGGTGAATGGCACAATGAAAGTCAAATTAGCAAAAATGTGTGATTCCACTTACTTGAAATGGCCGGTTGTTTTGCCCCTAGTTCCAATAACCATGAGAAGTACACCTGACAGAAGGACAGGTTTAAATCCCTACAAGATACTAGTGGGACGAGCAATGAGAGAAGCATATTTACCTGATCCACAAGATAGGCCACTGGGAAATAGGCTGCAGATTTCGGATACAAGTTCAGAATCAGGTGCTGAGCAACCAGAAGTTGTTAACAGAAGAGAAGCAGACTGTGAAACTGGTGATACTAGATCATCAGACTCTGCAAGTGTACAGCAAGGTGTAAGACTCAGCGATTTTTCACCTGATAATGATTTAGACGGTACTGCCGAACTAGGACAAGAACAAAGTCAAGAGCAGAGGCAAGAACAGGAAAAGGAGAGAACAGAAGACTCAGAAATCATACAGTTCAGTACAGTACAGGGGAAGTGAAATACAAGCCGACACAGAGACTGAAAGCAAGGGAGAAGAAGGTTCAGAAATCTTGACAGTTATCTTGTTTGACATTAGAGAAGAAACGGATGATCAGGAAATTCTGAACAAAGACTGTGAACCTATGGATAAGGATGATTCACACATGTGGCCCAACGGAGTAAAGAGACTCAAGTATACGATAGTGAGAAAAGGAACAACAGCTCTTGAAGTTTATATCTCTGAAATGACAAACAAGTTAGAACAGGAGAAATTGAACAGGCCACCTGAGTGGACTTACATAGTCTTACAAAAGATAGAAGAAGTAGATTTAAGAAAGGAAAGGGACAGTGACAATGACAGTAAGCAGGACAAAGAAAACGACTTGAGGCCACCCTAACAGTGTTACAGAAAACACTTCTGGGTTTTAGCACACAAGACAAAGCTGATTTTTCATGAACCATTCCAAGTAGTTAAAATAAAAGAAGGGGCAAAGGACAGAAAGTCATTCAAGTGTGAAAACACACTTTGTACATATGGTACATATTTAGTAGATTTCATTTATAGGATAACTTTGATTCCATAGCAGATCTGGACAGTCCTAAAAATAGAGATAACATTTTTGCTTTGGGTGTAAGATGTGTTTATGTTGTACCATTTTACTCATGGTGCTGTTAACAATGTACTAATAGTTGCACAAGTAGATAGAACTGCACTTCACAAGGATAAGTAAGTTTTAGATTTAGAACTATAGATAACATTTTTGTCAAGAACCATAGAAATGAGAAAGAAATTTGCCGAACTAACAAAATTATTGAGAAGAAGTGTCTGATCGAATAAAATTTAGTGGGATGAATGGGTGGTTTGGGATTTGGTGATGATGTAATCATCAAAAGGGGCATTGATGGAGCGAAGTACAAAAGATTTTGTGTGTACCCCATTCAGACCAATCACCCCCATATAACAAAGTAAATATATTAATTTTGTTTGTTGTGTATTAACCAAACACACACATTACATGTGTGTGATGCTCTGCATTAACAGGTTTGAGTAACATATTAATTAATGTTGTAAAACGCATGTTTAATCTATTTTGCGCATTTAAGTAGTGTAATAGTGCATGTCTATGTTGTAGTGTACATTGTGCATTGCATGCTGCTTTTGCTTCATTTTAATGGCTTACAGTGTGATGCATTTCCGCTAGGTAACAGTTTTTAGGGGATATTAGCCCTGGTGGGTGGGGGGACAGAGAACACTTATTTTCTCTGTATTCACATTTTCTTTGTGTGTGTTTATCGTAGTTTGGCTGGTGGCCAGTTTCAAGATTGCTTCGTTTTTCCCGGTTCTGCGCAGTAGAGAATGCTTGCATCATTTGGCTGGGGGAACCTTGTGCATGCCTTGTGCTCCACTGAACTTTGCAACTCCAGCTGGCTATGTTCGAGGCCATTTGGTGTGAATGCCGGTGAGTGGCTGAGAGCCAGAATGATAGCACGAGAACAGCTGAATGCCTGCCAAAGAAGAACAGTCGAATGCCTGCCAAAGAATGACCACGTAGAAACAGCTGAATCCCTGACACTGAACAGTTGAATCCCTGCCAATGAACCTTTGAATGCCTGCTAATGAACTGTGGGACAGTTGAATATTTATCTATCAGCTTGTCAAACATAAAGTTATTCACTGACATCCTGGGAGCTGAGATCTACATTGTTATTCACGGACATCCTGGGAGCTGAGAACTGCATTGTCATGACCAATCAGAGCAAGGGAAACGGGAAGAGTTGAAACATTTGAGGGTAGAGAGCCAGCAAACACAGTATAAATATCAGACCAAAATTGGGGTTGAGAGTCAGAGAAGGCGGAGGAGAAAAGCTGTTTTGGAGAGATGCTGGGAGCTTGAAATTATGCCAGATTGCGCACTGATGACCCCTGTAGGATCGAGATCGTTGCGGGACACTAGCCTGGGTGAGAGAAGTCATCGAGGAGGCCAAGGGTTAATTAAGTAAGTTGGGGTTTTAGTGCTGGGTAGGAAGCTTTTAGTGTAGGAAATCTTTAGAATTAGATGCATGTTTTTAACTATGGTTCACTGATCCTTCATTTTGGAACCATCTGTCAGTTACATGACCAAGGATTGATTTTTTTAACATTTTGAGAATAATGAAATGAATGCAAACCTACATTTTCTCTTTATGACTTTTATTAAACAGTTCTTGATTTATATCCTGAATAAATAGCAATGCTCAATGAGAATTAATAGTGAGAGAATAAATGATAATTTTCTTTATGCAAATTAATTACATAAAATCTGTTAAAAGATTTCAGGTGTTTGTGATTCTTTTAGAGTCAATTAATTACGCAATTCAATGTATTGTTGTACTGAGGTTAGGCTGGTCTTGACAATCACCATCAACCAGTCCAACTAATTGTTCCATCGACCAAGTGGTGGAGTGCCTTGATGTCAAAGTAAGGATTCTATAGGTGCCGATGTATATAATGTATATAATGTAAAGGAATTATTCCCGATAGGTAACAAGGTACCCCCACATGTCTAGCACTTCTTTCCTCCTGTGTGCAGATTCGAAGTGAGACGTATGAGTGTTGGTGTTATGGGCCCCACCAATGAATGCGTGTATGGATGAGTTTGTGCGATGACGGGTCTGTGACGCAGTGAGGATATGTAAATTTGCCCTTTCCCGCTGGAGCACGTGCATGCACCAACATTTGTTGCACATTCGCAGGCATCACTGTTCATCCCACTGCACAGTCTAGCGCCTCCATGGTAACTGTGAAAGGATGCTTGCATCATGGCTCCTTAGCTTACATCACTCTTACCTACAAGCCAGGACCTCTCTGGTAGAAGTTGTGACATCAGCTGTTGTATGCTACTGTTTCACAGAACAAAACTATCATATGCAGATCCTGGAAACCGGGCACAGATGTTGGAGATGTACAGATCTGCTAAACAGACACCTTGCATGTTGATAGAGTGGTAGTTCTTCCAGATCCTGTAGACTTGCTCTCTGTCATGTGGTGCTACTAAGGGAATATGGGTGCTATCAATGGATCCAATAACATGTGGGATGTGACCAATTCCATAGAAATCTGCCTTTACGGCTTAATCAATCAATCAATCAGAAAAACTCTATTCGTTTTTTGTTCGGTAAACCATAAAAGTTACACAAATACAAATACATAAAAACAGTTATATATTAATACATGATTTAAAAAAATATCCTGTACCGCAAGATAAATCAGCTAAATTACTAAACATGCCTAGATAGACAGACTTTACACATCCATACAGGTCCTAGATTTCACATATGCTTTTAAAAACCCTACTATAAAAAAGATGCAGTCCTCTTTCAATAGTTGAAGATACACAAGGGCCGGACGAACCTGTCTAAAATTCATTCTTTTAAAATGAGAACCAGAAAATGCCTACCGGGAATTTCATACAGTTTGCATAAAAACAAGAAGTGCAGCAGATCCTGCAGAGACTGTCCGTCGCAGCCGCAGGGAGCTAGCGCTTGACCTCTGTTAAAACCCTTAGATCTGGCTAGCAAAAGATGGAAGAGGTTCATCCGAAACCTGGTTAAGAAAAACTTCTCATATGTTGACAAAGACCCCATAAGATAAGGTTCCGTCGTCGGAGTTGTCTTAAGAGTTCAATACGTCCAAACACTTGGTTTCAGCACCTCCTCGGCTTCCCTGTCCGCTTTCCCTAAAGTCAAAAAGGCTATCTTAGTTAATTCCACGTCCTTCTTGATGATGACATCAGGTTTAGAAAATAGATCACCCCACCCTATCCCTTCAAAACTTATTTTGATGTACCTAAGCCAGGGAATGCGGGCAGAATTATCAAGGGACATACACTCTCTTAGAATCAAATGGTTAAGAGTTAAATCTTTGTTCAGCCAACACTTTAGCCAAAAGATCAGGGGTTGCAGAGCAAGAGCATCACTTAGGTAGGGGACCCCTAGTTCCTCGTGGACCACTAAGTTAGAGGTTCCACGTGGAACACATAATAAGCGTTTCAAAAATCATTCTCCACTACCTGAAGGGAATCTGCGGCGGTATATCCCCAAATTTCACTACCATAGGTGGTTATGGCCAAGCTGTTGTCTTGGTAAACTTGCAACAAGGCTCCTGTTGCTTTCTTCCCTATTTTAGAGGCAAAATTGAAAATTGCTGTATTCACCCGAGCCAGATCCCCTTTTTCCCTCAGAATTAGGGGGCCTCATTTAAGTTGGTAGTCAAAAAGGACCCCTAAGTAGGAAAATACATTCGTGCAGGGGATCTTGGCCGGGCCAACACTAAAATGAAAACTCCTTTTCATGACGTAGGACTTGGAATAATTAATTGCCAAGTCCCGATCAGTCATGAATCTAGAGAATGTAGTTAAGAGGGATTGCAAACCCCATTCGGTCCTGGATATGAGGACGGCGTCATCCGCATATGGCAGGACGGGGATGCCTCGCCGTCCTACACAGGGGTAATCAACTCCAGTTGCCCTTAATGCACTATCCAGTTCGTTTATATAAAAATTTAATAAAAATGGAGCCAGAATGCATCCTTGCCGGACTCCCCTCTTAATCTCGAAGTCCCTAGTAACCTGCAAATCCTGTGAAAATCTAACATTAGCTTTAGTTGATATATGCAGATCCTCGAGAAAATTAAAAAAGCCCTCATGGACTGCCACAGTTTGTCCCTGTTTACACAGTAAAACGCGGATGACAAGTCCATGAAGGCAAGATGGATAGTTCCGGGGCGGGCAACAGTATATTTGTTCAGTATCATGGATAAGTTAAGACACTGAGCAACGGTAGAGCGTCCCGGCCGGAATCCGTACTGGACATCCGACATATTCTTGTGCTCCTCTGCCCATATTGATAATATCTGTAAAAGAATGCGTCCTGCCAGTTTAACCACTGAATCAATAAGCAAAATTGGTCTATAACAGTGGGTGCTATTTCTATTGCCCTTCCTGAAAACAGGGACTATAGTAGAAGAGGCACAAGACTGGGGACAACCATTCTTTGCCGCTGCATTAAATACTGTCTCCAGTATTGGGGCCAGTAAGGGGGGGTCCGATTTAAATAAGTCTGGGGGGGGGGTCCCATCTGGGCCTGGTGCTTTGTTAGTAGCTAGTCCTATAATGCCATCCAGGATCTCACCCCTTTCAAAAGTTATTACAGGGTCCTTCGTATCCCAGTTTTCTCTACGATTAAGCTCAAGAGGGCAATCAAACATAGATTTAAAGTGAAGTACCCACTACTCCTCTGTGATGTGTGAATCTAAGGCCCCCCCCTTCTTGATAAAAAAGGGTCTGATTCACATCACTCCAAAACCTCGAGCTGTTCCTGAGAGTGCTTGAGTCAATCAGCTCCCTCAAGGCTTCTTCCTTCAGGGCACCCTTCCGTTTGGCCAGGGCTGACTTATATTCCTTTCGACAAGCACATACCTCAGATTGAGTTCTTGGTTTGGCTGACAGAGCTTCCCTCAACCTCTTTGCTGCTTTGGAGCAATGGGAATCAACCCATCTGGGACCATGTGGGGCATTTCTTCTGGCTGGAACACTTAATATTTTGCCCACTTTTCACGCTAATGACTCATACGAGCCAAGAATCTCATTAGGGGAGGATCCCTCAGTTGTACACAATGTTAATTCATGGGCACAGGATATTTTTACTTTGTTATAAAATCTATCTGGGGACACCTGGGACCATTTTAATCTGCGCTTTCCATCCATCGGTCTCAAAACACTCCTGGTTGAAACATCACCAACTTTTACTGTTAATGGGCCCGTCATATAAACTGTTAATGGGTTATGGTCACTAAATTCACTCTCCACGATATTAAAACCATGAAAAAAAGATTGCAAAGAAGAGGAATTTAAGAGGAAGTCAATAAATGACACCCTACCGTGCCCTTTGAAGGTTGGCACAGGAAACTTAGTGTGCGGGTCAGTTAAAGACATCAGGGCCACCATAACCAGTTCATTTATCATGTTATTCAACAGTTCTCCCTGAGCATGGTGTTCGAAGTGAAAACCCCTCATGCGGGGGCAGCCCAACTCAGAAATACAAGATGTTGTAGGATTTCCACAAGGGTGTATAATAAAATCCCCAGAAACCAAAAGGTTGTGTAAGCTGAGGCTAAAAAATTGTCTTATAATCGCTCCCAAGGTAGTGATGTTACAGACCTCGTGCGGACAAGCCACCGAATTGTAAAAGTTAACAATTCCCCATCTGATGTCCCCCCTTTTGGCTGACAATGCCAGGATTCCCGGGTGTGTGGTTGGCATCACCTGAAACTTGCAATCGACAGCCACAGAAATGTATACAACTAGACCACCCTTTGGTCTTCCACTCACCGATGGAGTGGTCGGGACAAAAAAGGCCTTGTACCATTCCAAAAATAGATCACAATCCACTGTCCACGTTTCTTGTAGGCTAATTACGGTGAATTGCTTCACATATCGCACCCACATTGGATCGTGGAGCTTGTTGGCCAACCCTGCAATGTTCCAGGATAGGAAATGTTTAGGCCTCACATCAGAGGGCCTTACAGCTACCTCCACTGGGGACTGGATAAGAACAACTGGCTCCGGCTCGGAGGGTGTGAGCGCCCTCCGTCAATCGCAATACTCCAAACCAGTTAAGACGGCATATCTATTGTTTAGTGCCACTGAAGGGTTGGTGCCAAACTGCCTGTCTGATTCAGAAGGTGAGTAGACCATAGAAATAGGCTGTTGCCTAGGTGCTAGTCTATTTGACCACCCACCTCGGGAAGTTACACAGGGGACATTTTCAGGCATATCCCTATAAGGGACTGGCTTGTAGAAGTAGCCCAGAGGTAAAGCCTTAATAAACGATCCCAATAAGGGGGTAAGGCCGATATCCCTGGATAAAATACGGCCCGCGGTGTAAGTGTTATCAAAATTTACAATTACGCAATCACCATAGCCTATTTTGCATGAGCTCCCAATCCAGCTGACCCTGCGTGCCATAAGGATGTTTTTAGTTACGCGGGCACCCAGGGTAATATTATGTTTGAACCAGTGAGTTAAATTATTTTATCAGCTGCCCGTAGTCTTCGTTAGCCCCTTTGGGGAGGGAGGGAACACTCCCCAAAACCACTACATATGGGGTGGATTCGGGTGGGAGGTCAATAGTTGGGAGACTCGTTAACTTCCTTCTGGCCTCCTTAACCTGAGGGGCACAGAGGACCCCACCCTTATAGGGGACTGGCGTGCGATTGCTGGATTATCTACACTATTGGGTCTAATGCTGTTAGAACTGCTCTTATCTAGTACCTCACTAATTACTGCAGGCCTCACAGATGAGCCTGCCCCTACTCCTTTACCCCCGGTGGCTATGTGATCTTTGCTAGTGTTTGTGCTAACTGTCGGTATAACCGGCGAATTGCAGATGACCAGGCCCTCTAGTAACCTAACTTCTACTGAACTTATTTTTTGAAAAATTGAATCCAGCAAGGTGGACATCATAGTTTCTAGCCTGCCCCAGAAGTTCCCCTCCTGAAAGTTGTCAGTGAACTGCCCTAACATTGTCTGATTCGTGGAATTAGAGGGACCCTCTTTGCAAACATTTGTGGTAGAGACGGCTAATAATTTCCTTCCAGATGTGCCCTGAGCAGATTTATTTGATTTCGGTAGTCCCTTACTGTGAGAAGTTGGCCTGGTATATGATGCTCACTAGTTAAAGTGATCACCTTGTACCATGCCAAGCAACCCTTATGGTGTGGTTGTAAGTCAACCTTTTCGGACTAGCTGCCCTAGTGGTAGCGTAGGCTAAGCAGTCTTTGAGGCTAAACTCGTGAAGCGTGTTAAGCCAGCTGTTTTACCAAATGCAACCCCCTTTTATACCAATGAAAGGACACCACACAGATATATATTCAAAATATATATATATTTATTTCTCAAAGTAACCCCTAGTCTCTTTATGAGCACAGGAGCACAAATCGTCAAACAAGATTATCACAGAATACACAGAAGTTGCACGTTATATGGATAGGCCCTGGTGGCCACTCGAACCATATACTAAAATAGTGGTATAAGTACCACGAACAGAAAAGTGAAAAGGCCTAGGGCCTCTAGAATCGTTGGGCCTACAAGGAGCTAACGTCAGTTAGTGACCAGAAGGTCCACGGGTGGCGTGTGCAGAGCAAATAGTCACACGCGTGCTCCCATAGGTTTCAATGGGTGCGTAAAAAGTACAAAGTTACTGCAAAGAGGATCTTCCGGATGGACTAGGAACTCAAGATTTGGAACACAGGCACTAGAGATGTAATACTACACTTGGGCACAGGTGTGCCAGCTTTACCTCACCCACAGGAAGCGGGTGCATAGGCCTCGAAGTGCGTCGGGTTTCTTCTATCTGTTCCGTGGAGCTTGAAGACAAAGATGCTGCAGGCGGTCGGTCCGGGAGAGGTGCAGTGGATCCCAGAGTGGATCGGAGATGTTGAAGACCTGTAAGCAGAGGGGACAGTGTTCACAGTCACTAGCCAGTGACCAGCGTGGCACCAGGTGGGTACCAGGCAATGTCGGGTGCAAACAGGTGATGAGGGGTAGCTTGTCTCCGCAGCCACGTGGTCCCTGAAGGTCGACGACGTCCAGGAGTCGGCTCACGAGCTGTCCCACGCAGGCTCTCGCTGTTGGCGGTGTCGGCGACTTGATCGAAGCAAACAAGCCTTGGCAAAAGCACTTGTAGGAGGATTCGGAAATCAGCTGTTGGTTCTGACCAGCAAGGTCAGAGGGATTGCTCCTTTGGAGGGGAGCAAGGGCCAGTCTGGAGCAACCAGACCAGCAGTGTATTTTGTAGAGTTCGTCGCCAAGATGGCCACTAGCCAGCGGGCCAGCAACCGGTTAGGCGCGTCGAGTGGCAAAATGCAGAAGGGCCCCACGCAGATCGTGGAGATGCTGGAGGGCTCACCTTTGGTGCAGATGCTGCTCGGGTGTTGGGCTTCTCAGATCCCAAAGCACAACTTGGAGGGAGCCTCGGTTGTTGCACTTGTCAGCTTGTCGTAGTCGTTCCAAGATGGCTGGCTCCACGTGTCTCGGTGCCTCCACGGGTCTCCTCTTTTCAGGGACTGTGGATCGGGCGGTGAGAGGTCTGGAGGTCCAGGTCTTGTCAGTCTCTGGGCTCGGGCTCCGGCGGGAGGCGGCGGCAAAGCAGACGTTGATTCGCTGGATGGTGCTTGCGTTAGCAAGGTGGTCACTCCCTGACCACAGGGGAGATTTCCTTCAGTCTTCTGTGCAGCAGAATGTCGAAGTTCCCGTCTTCTTCTTAGTTTCAAGTTGATTCCAGGATGTCTGAAGTCTTAGGACACAGCTCCTACCTTTAAGCGGATTCTAGGGGCCGGACTACCTGCTAGGTCCCTCCCTATGGGTGGGACCAGGAAGGGGGGTGGTTACACCCCCAATCCTTTGTCCAGCTCGCCCCAGGCCCGGGACTGGTGTGCCCCAGGACCGGTTTGAACTGGCATATGCACCGAGGCTCCTTGTGAGCCACAGGCATGTCTGGTTTCTTTCAAGCCCTACCTGACCAATACACAAAATCCTGTCTGGGGTGGTGCACGCACCTCCCCTGGCAGGAAACCCTTTGTCCACACCTCCCAAGCTGGAAGGACTCCCAGCAGCAGGAGGGCAGACTTGTGTCTGTGGTGGCAGCATCCATTTTGTGGAGCTGAGGCTATGTCTGATTTTACCCGGGTTTCAGGTTCTGTACATGTCGTGTCCCTCTAGAAGGGTGGAATGCTAACCCCGTCGCCAGAATTGGCGAGGGGTTAGTATTCCAATTCGTATGACACCTTACTCGACATGTTTTGATAAAGCCAAACCAAAGATAGCATTTAACCGCGAGGTTCATAATGCACTTAAGAGTATATGGTATGACGATATCTGGAAACAGTAGAAGGAAGTTGTTCCGACCACTGCAGACAGGCTCAGCTCATGCCAGAGCACCATCTCACATGGAACCAAGCACTCTGCCTTCAGGATTGTTAAGGCCTGCCATAGGAGTGACTTATAGGTTACCATGTGTCCCATTTAAGGTTAGGTATAGGTATACTACACCTTAGTAAGAGGTGATTACACCAACTTACCCCAGCTGAGTGATCAGCCAGTTGTGTCAAATTGTTAGGCCAAGCCTGGGGTGGCATAATACATGCTTCAGCCCCTGGCAGGCCTTGGGTACACCAATGCCCTGGGTACCTAGTGTACACCGGTACAGGGGCTGACAGGGTGATCCAACCAATTGGGTATGTACCTAGGGTACATGGAGTCCATTTTAAAGAGAGAACAGCCAGGCTGAGATCCTGAATAGCAGGATCTCCTGCCAACTAAGTCGAAAAACCAGCTAGACACTAGGCAAAAATTTGGGGGTAACCATAGTCAGATATCCACCTTCCTACACAACCCCCCCCCCAAACGAAGGGAGATAAGGCTGACCTTGACCAGGTAAGCCTATATTGCCCAAGTGGCCATATAAGGAGGAACCAGCACTGGCATGGTTACCCCCTGTCTCATGGTCCACTAAGCAATCCCTCACCCTAAGGGTATCAGAGGGTCTCCACCATAGGGAATCTCTACCTTTGGTGTGTCTTGGCAAAGCAAAAGGCTGGTGTTGAGATGGAGTACTGAAGTGAGTGTCCTCAAAGTGAGGCCTCACCTTCCTCCAATCCCCCTCCACCATGGATGCCTTTCTTTCCTTAACTGAGTTGCACTGTGCTCTCAGGGTCAGCCTCTGGCTACCTAAAGCTGGAGGCTGGGTCCCTTTTGTGGGCTTACTGGAGGGACAGGTCAGGTCTGGGGCCCTAAGGTCCCATGTTTGCCTGTACCCAACAGAATCCCTCTGGGGGAGGTCCCTAACTACCTGTAAAGGAGATCCCTTAGGAATGTTTTTACCCATCACCTGACTAGGGCTACTAGCCAGGCAATCCTCATTCTTTTGATGGGGGGGTTCTTGTGGACAGGGGCCCTCTTGGGGTCCACTGGCCTCCCTGACCTCTGCAGCCCTGGGCTGACTGAGGCAGGGTAGAGAGAGGCAGGCTACCTGCACCAGACTGGGTCCCACCTTGGAAGGGGCCACTGACATCAGAGGCTCTGCCAGGCCAGGCCTGGCTACCTCTGGGGCAGTTCCTTCACAAGGGGTGAGGTCAGCTCCCTGAGGAGGCTGACTTTTTCCTAATGTCTGGGGAGAGGGAGACTTTTCTTCCTCCCCACTACTCTCTGTTTGTGTGGAGTGATCCATAGTTTCAGGCTTCACTACACCTATGTCAGTCTGAGTATAGGCTGAGACCATTACAGCCTTGCCAACCTTTTCAGGGGGGCACTCAGTTTGTGTTTGAGCTGTGACTGTCACAGCTCTGCCAGTCTCTACAGGGAAGTCTGTCTGTGCCTGGGCTGTGGCTACCACTGCCCTTCCAACCTTTCCAGGGAGGAAATCTATTTGGACAGGGGTTGTGAATGGCACAACCCCACTACCCTTTTGTGAAAGGCCTACCATTTTAGAATGGGTGTCTTGTTCAACTCCAGCCCAAGCTGAGAGTTCTAAGTCATTCCCCAGTAAGCAGTCTACAGGCAAGGTTGGGGACACTGCCACCCTTTTAGGGCCAGTGACACCTCCCCAGCTGAGACATACCTCTGCCATGGGATGACTGTTCTGTTTGCCATCAATGTTGGTCACCTGGTAGGAGAAACCAGGCAAAAGCTGTTCAGAGGGAACTAGCCAATGGGCCACCATTGCGATGCTAGCTCCAGTGTCTCTGTAGGCCTCAGCTTTTGTACCATTGATGTAGGGCTCCTGTCTGTACCTACCCAAAGTGTTGGGACAGGCAGTGAAGTTGGCAAACCCCATGCCACCATCACAGACAAGAGTATCTGCTGCAGGGGAATTGGCTAAGCCAGGGTCCCCCTGTGTTCCCCAAGTAAACCCACCCAAATTTTTGGGGGCACTCCCACCACCTGGGGGATTACTGCTGACAGTAATAGGTGGTGTGACAGGAGTAATTGGAGGAACAGTTTTGTTTGTAGCCCTTGGGCAACTGCTGTCAGTTTTCCAATGCCCAGGAGTTTTACACTCATGGCAGTAAGGCTTTTTACCTGTGGTAGAGGAGGGAGCTTGGGACCCACCACCCTGTGTGGAGTTTTGGGGCCCTGAGGAAGATTTCTCTTTTGCCTTATCCCCTCCCTTCTCTTGAGGTTTGGTGGTATCTTTCTTTTGGTCACCACCCTGATTCTTAGGCCTGATCCTGGTCCTGACCCATTTATCTGCCCTCTTTCCCAATTCTTGGGGAGAGGTCAAATCTGAGTCTACCAGGTGTTGATGGAGGAGCTGGTTTTGACAGTTACTTAAAATCTGTTCTCTCATCATCAAATTGTACAATCCTGTATAATCAGATACCTTACTTCCCAGCAACCAACCCTCCAAAGCCTTAGTGGCACATTCAACATATTCAGACCAGTCCTGAGTCTGTGTCTTTTGGGTGTCTCTGAACATTAACCTGTACTGTTCAGTGGTTAAGCCTAACCCATCAACCAGAACACTCTTCAGGATGCTGTAGTTTCTGACATCCTCTTCTCTAACAGTGAGGAGTCTGTCTCTGCCTCTTCCTTCAAAGGAGAGCCAGAGGATTGCTGCCCACTGGTCTTCAGGAACCTGCTGTACTTTGCAGGCTCTCTCAAGAGCAGTTATCCATTTGTGGATGTCATCCCCACTTTTGTAGGGGGGCACAACCTTAGACAGGTTCCTATTATCAAAGACCCTATCTTTGTCCTTAGGGACAATGCTGCCACCAGTGGGTATAGACCCACTCTCTCTAGGTTGCCTAGCCTTCCTCAGTTTTTCTTCCATCAGGGCTACTTCTAGCTCCTGCTTCCTGATCCTCAGCTGGGCTTCCTGCATTCTGGCCTCATGTTCCCTCCTCTGAGGGGTGGTCATCCTTTTCCTGGAGTGACCTTGAGAGCCTCTAGAGCCATGAGAAGCATTGGAGTCACCTGGGCGATTCCTTTGCCTCCCAAGCCCTGTGTTAAGTCCACTGGGGAGATCCAATGGGGTAAACCCACTGTCAATCCCCAATAGCCTTAGTTTAGCTGGGCCAAGTATAACACTTGGCACTGGGCTAGTTCTCCCTTCATCATCACTACTTTCTGTATCCTCACCACTTTCCTCCCCTGTAGTATGATTCTCATCTAAGGGATGGCTATTGGAACTGGGTACCTCTGTAGCATCTTCAGAAGGGGGGCCTCCTGTTCCTGACCCTAAGGGGGCTAACTGGGAAGCTTTCCTGAGTTCTCTCTGATTCTCATCATTTTGTAAGAGTTCTCTGAGCTCAGCAGAGGTAGGGTTCTTGGGCTGTTTAAGGCCTCTAAGAGTTGCCAAATGCCTGAGCTCATTCTGGTTAAGGGTAGCAAAGCTGGATGGTGCCCTCTGGGGGTCACTCTCAACAGAGATGGGTACAGTGGACCCCTCTGCCCCGGCCATTGCTCTTAAGTGTGGGTGGATGTGTTGCAATCTACCTACACTTGGGTTTACCTACTAAACCTATCTAGTAGTTGTAGTCAGGGTGTGCTACTCCCTTTGCTCTACAACAACTAAGTTCAGTAGAACTTATGTATATCTAATCTTGTTTTATATGTACCTACAGGTACCTATGTGATCTTTCAATTGGTAACCAAGAGATTACAATGGTAAAACACAGCAAGCTCAAATCCAACCGCTGCTCACCAATGTGAGAAGTTGGCCTGGTATATGATGCTCACTAGTTAAAGTGATCACCTTGTACCATGCCAAGCAACCCTTATGGTGTGGTTGTAAGTCAACCTTTTCGGACTAGCTGCCCTAGTGGTAGCGTAGACTAAGCAGTCTTTGAGGCTAAACTCGTGAAGCGTGTTAAGCCAGCTGTTTTACCAAATGCAACCCCCTTTTATACCAATGAAAGGACACCACACAGATATATATTCAAAATATATATATATTTATTTCTCAAAGTAACCCCTAGTCTCTTTATGAGCACAGGAGCACAAATCGTCAAACAAGATTATCACAGAATACACAGAAGTTGCACGTTATATGGATAGGCCCTGGTGGCCACTCGAACCATATACTAAAATAGTGGTATAAGTACCACGAACAGAAAAGGGAAAAGGCCTAGGGCCTCTAGAATCGCTGGGCCTACAAGGAGCTAACGTCAGTTAGTGACCAGGAGGTCCACGGGTGGCGTGTGCAGAGCAAATAGTCACACGCGTGCTCCCATACGTTTCAATAGGTGCGTAAAAAGTACAAAGTTACTGCAAAGAGGATCTTCCGGATGGACTAGGAACTCAAGATTTGGAACACAGGCACTAGAGATGTAATACTACACTTGGGCACAGGTGTGCCAGCTTTACCTCACCCACAGGAAGCGGGTGCATAGGCCTCGAAGTGCGTCGGGTTTCTTCTATCTGTTCCGTGGAGCTTGAAGACAAAGATGCTGCAGGCGGTCGGTCCGGGAGAGGTGCAGTGGATCCCAGAGTGGATCGGAGATGTTGAAGACCTGTAAGCAGAGGGGACAGTGTTCACAGTCACTAGCCAGTGACCAGCGTGGCACCAGGTGGGTACCAGGCAATGTCGGGTGCAAACAGGTGATGAGGGGTAGCTTGTCTCCGCAGCCACGTGGTCCCTGAAGGTCGACGACGTCCAGGAGTCGGCTCACGAGCTGTCCCACGCAGGCTCTCGCTGTCGGCGGTGTCGGCGACTTGATCGAAGCAAACAAGCCTTGGCAAAAGCACTTGTAGGAGGATTCGGAAATCAGCTGTTGGTTCTGACCAGCAAGGTCAGAGGGATTGCTCCTTTGGAGGGGAGCAAGGGCCAGTCTGGAGCAACCAGACCAGCAGTGTATTTTGTAGAGTTCGTCGCCAAGATGGCCACTAGCCAGCGGGCCAGCAACCGGTTAGGCGCGTCGAGTGGCAAAATGCAGAAGGGCCCCACGCAGATCGTGGAGATGCTGGAGGGCTCACCTTTGGTGCAGATGCTGCTCGGGTGTTGGGCTTCTCAGATCCCAAAGCACAACTTGGAGGGAGCCTCGGTTGTTGCACTTGTCAGCTTGTCGTAGTCGTTCCAAGATGGCTGGCTCCACGTGTCTCGGTGCCTCCACGGGTCTCCTCTTTGCAGGGACTGTGGATCGGGTGGTGAGAGGTCTGGAGGTCCAGGTCTTGTCAGTCTCTGGGCTCGGGCTCCGGCGGGAGGCGGCGGCAAAGCAGACGTTGATTCGCTGGATGGTGCTTGCGTTAGCAAGGTGGTCACTCCCTGACCACAGGGGAGATTTCCTTCAGTCTTCTGTGCAGCAGAATGTCGAAGTTCCCGTCTTCTTCTTAGTTTCAAGTTGATTCCAGGATGTCTGAAGTCTTAGGACACAGCTCCTACCTTTAAGCGGATTCTAGGGGCCGGACTACCTGCTAGGTCCCTCCCTATGGGTGGGACCAGGAAGGGGGGTGGTTACACCCCCAATCCTTTGTCCAGCTCGCCCCAGGCCCGGGACTGGTGTGCCCCAGGACCGGTTTGAACTGGCATATGCACCGAGGCTCCTTGTGAGCCACAGGCATGTCTGGTTTCTTTCAAGCCCTACCTGACCAATACACAAAATCCTGTCTGGGGTGGTGCACGCACCTCCCCTGGCAGGAAACCCTTTGTCCACACCTCCCAAGCTGGAAGGACTCCCAGCAGCAGGAGGGCAGACTTGTGTCTGTGGTGGCAGCATCCATTTTGTGGAGCTGAGGCTATGTCTGATTTTACCCGGGTTTCAGGTTCTGTACATGTCGTGTCCCTCTAGAAGGGTGGAATGCTAACCCCGTCGCCAGAATTGGCGAGGGGTTAGTATTCCAATTCGTATGACACCTTACTCGACATGTTTTGATAAAGCCAAACCAAAGATAGCATTTAACCGCGAGGTTCATAATGCACTTAAGAGTATATGGTATGACGATATCTGGAAACAGTAGAAGGAAGTTGTTCCGACCACTGCAGACAGGCTCAGCTCATGCCAGAGCACCATCTCACATGGAACCAAGCACTCTGCCTTCAGGATTGTTAAGGCCTGCCATAGGAGTGACTTATAGGTTACCATGTGTCCCATTTAAGGTTAGGTATAGGTATACTACACCTTAGTAAGTGGTGATTACACCAACTTACCCCAGCTGAGTGATCAGCCAGTTGTGTCAAATTGTTAGGCCAAGCCTGGGGTGGCATAATACATGCTTCAGCCCCTGGCAGGCCTTGGGTACACCAATGCCCTGGGTACCTAGTGTACACCGGTACAGGGGCTGACAGGGTGATCCAACCAATTGGGTATGTACCTAGGGTACATGGAGTCCATTTTAAAGAGAGAACAGCCAGGCTGAGATCCTGAATAGCAGGATCTCAGGCCAACTAAGTCGAAAAACCAGCTAGACACTAGGCAAAAATTTGGGGGTAACCATAGTCAGATATCCACCTTCCTACACTTACTCTTCCTTTTTATAGAGGGAGATTCCTTAATACAAATTGACTTCAGTTTTGCTTTCTGCCCTCTAGTTGTGACTTTTGATTTAACAGGGCTAGGTTCTTGCTCCTTAGATGAGCAGGAAACTGGGGGGCGTGGCTTAGCGCCCGGCGCGAATGGCGGTGTTCCCGTGAAGCTCCGCAGCGCGGGTCGGAGCAACCGTATCCTAAGGACTTCATTTCCGAAATGGTGAGCAGATTTTGACGTCAGAATATGCCTGGACACACGCAAGCTGTTTCATGAATCATTTTGCTGCCTGAGGCACCGGGAATCCTTTGTGTTGTGCTCAGCGCTTTTGTAGCGCTGACGGCGGCCGCCATTTTGAACGCATCGACGTTTCTTCTTTGTGAGGAAAATTCCAGTGACAGAAATGCTCCGTGCAAATACATGTGGCGCTTTTCTCCTCACAATATTTTAGGTACTGTACAAGATGTGCGTCCACCTCCTTCTGAGCCCTCTGCTTGCTGATATTCTCCTATGTTTCTGGATTACTTAACTCCTTTAAGCTTGGGACGATGTCTTTTACTCTGTCAAACAATGCTCTTTGAATCCTATTCTTTTAATTAAATCTGACAGGAGCCCTGCTCTTAGTGACTGAGTAAAATGAATTTTACTTCGGCTGTTGCGTCTTCAGACCCTTGAGCAGACTACCTCTATATGATAAAACAAAGTTATAATTCTTGACATTTTTACTGTGGTTATCAAGTTGTTTTAGTTATTTCACTATCAAAACGACAGGTATGACAACGGATTAACCTTTGGATACGGGCACTTATCAGAAGGGAAGCGCAAGCCTGAACCTTTTTGGGTTCAGGATCAGGAATCCCAAATTGCTCGTTATCTGTTCTGTTTTATTCTAGTGCATTTGTCACCTCTTCTATGGGTAGAACATATAAGGAGTTACGCAAACCTTCTCCAACTTCTCGCAGATTTCTCCTTCACACGAGTTCTAGATACCAGTGTTTAGAGATGGATGACTCCTCTGACCCTTCTGCCAAAAATTCCTCCTCTGCTTCAGTTTCGCAACCAAGTGGCACTACCAAAGGTTCTATCAAAAGGCTAAAAAAAGACCCACCTTCTCCTCCCAAACAAACCTCGCAAGTAACAATGGATATCCTACTGGAGGAAATTAGGGCCTTACGTCCTTTTATTGAAGAAACTAAAGCTACTCTTGATGACACCAAAATTACTCTTCAGCTGTTATCTGACAAGTGGTCAACTCTTGATGGTCGTGTTACCCTCCTAGAACAAACTGTTGAATCTCTTACTTCATCTGTTGCCAAAGTTGATCCATTATGCGTCCAAGTCTCTACACTCCACAAGCAACTTGAGAATTTGGAGAACAGAAATAGGAGGAACAATCTTCGTATTTATGGCCTGGCGGAAAATTCAGAGGGATCCGATGCCCTTACTTTCTTCAAATCCTTTTTGCCGAAGATTCTCAAGCTGCCAGATACCACCAATTTCAATATACAAAGAGCTCATCGTTTGGTCCTCCTCCTACTGGGTTTTCTACTACTCACGTTAAACGTCCGAGAGGTGTTATCCTCTATTTCCTGGAATACACAGATTTACTTACAGTATTATCTGCAGCCAGGGCTATCCCCCGACTCACCTGGTCTGGCAATCAGCTTTTCTTCTCGCAAGATTATGCTAAACCCACTGCTGACCGGCGCAAGGAATTTCTTTCACTTAGACCACAGCTACGTTCTATGGGAGCGAGATATGGACTTTTCCATCCCTGTCTTTTCAAGGTGACTTTTAATAACAAGACTACTACTTATGACGATCCGTTGAAACTCAAGAGTTTTTTGTATTCTCATACTTCCACAGGAATGGACATTGCTGCTTCTTCAAGTTCTTAACAATTGGTTTTCACTCACATTTGTTAAGGATTTTATACTGAGTTCCTTGTTGATTTACATGATTGGTTTGCTTACACAGTTTTACTAATGTTTGTTTTACGTCATTTTTCTATGTTCTTATATTTAATGTTTATTCTATTTCCCCCTTGCACAGATTTTCTCATCCGTATCGTCACTCACCTTCATGTTCGTGGAGTTCGTTGCGGTTGTTTTCCTTCCCTGCCCTCCCTTTGGAGCTTCTGACCCGTCATCGTTCTATGTGGCCTCCATCCTCCTCCCCACCTGTTTGTTCTCGACATTATGTAAGTCTTTTGCTCTTTTTCTTCTGTTATTATGTTCTTACACTTCTTTTTCTTTCTTCTTTTGGCTTTGTTTCTTTTCACCACTTTCTTTATCATCTCTTCTTGATCCAGCTCCTTCATTATCCAACTTCTTTCCTTATGTTTTCACTATTTCTCCTCTTTTGTACTTTCATTTTTTCTTTTTCTCATCAAGTAACTGGCTTTTACTTTGTTGCTTTATATGAAATGTTCTTCTTTTTTTTCAGATGTATCTCATTAATATGCCTTTATGTTTTACACGTTTTTCTTTTTCATGATTTTTTCTCAACTGGTTTTTTGATATGCATGCTTAATGACGTTTTATGCCTTTGAAACTATTTTCTTGGAATGTTAGAGGTTTACATTCACCAACTAAAAGACAGAGAGTATTATCCCATTTGACCAAACTTAACGCAGATATAGCCTGTTTACAAGAATCACATCTATCGGCAATTGAATCTGCTAAATTGAATAGGGGTTGGGTGGGTGAAGTGTATTTTTCTCCAGGTGACGGTAAACGTAACGGCGTCTTGATTTTGTTTAGAAAATCTCTTCCAGTCAAGTCAGTGACGCATTTTGCAGATATTTCAGGTAGATGGGTGTTAGTTAATTTCATTTTAGATAATGTCCCTATGTCCATTTTAAATGTGTACGCTCCAACAAGTGGAGACGCCTCTTTTTGGACTTGTTTAGCTCCGCTAATTACTCAACATTATGTTGATAACTTTATTCTAGTAGGTGACTGCAACAAAGTTTTTGACCCTTTTTTGGATAGACATTCAGCTAGTGCTTACATTCCACATAAGTCACAAAAATCTTTCACTCACCTCATTGCACAATACAAATTAACTGATGCTTGGAGACTATGTAATCCCACTTTACGAGAATACTCTTTTTATTCACCCCCTCACCAAACTCAATCTCGACTGGATTATTTTTTTATTTCACATCACCTTACCCAGTCCCTTATCTCTTCGGACATCGGCTCCATTTTAATTTCGGATCCTGCCCCAGTTTCTATTGTTTTGGATGTTGTACGAAAGCCTACCTCTCTTAAAAATGGCGTTTTAATAACGCTCTTCTTCTTGATGCACAATTTGTCTCTTCTTTTACATCCTTTTCCCACGAGTATTTCTTGCTTAATCACACGGGTGAAGTTCCATTCCCAGTAGTTTGGGATGCTTTTAAAGCATCAGCAAGAGACTTCATCATTAATTATGTCTCTCGTAAGCGGAAGAAAGCCCAACAAGAAACTAATGCCTTACTTTCCAAAATTAAACGATTAGAACACTTATATTATACTTCTAAATCAAAAGATTGCTTAAACGATCTAATCTCTGCCAAATTTCAATTTAATAAAGATTCCACGTTTAATGCTTCTAATTTTCTCTTAAAATCTAGCGCCAAGTTCTATGGTGGACAGAATAAGGCTGGAAAGCTGTTGGCCAATTATTTAAAGGTGAGACAAAACAAAATCAACATTGAATCTATTTACGGTCATGATGGGTTATTGAAACACAAAAGCGAAGACATCCTACAGGAATTTTTACATTTTTATGATGCATTGTATTCTTCCGAAGCATCCTCCTCTGAACAGTCCATCTCCCACTTTTTGTCTACCATCTCTTCTCCTTTTGATACTCCTCCGAACCTTTCTTCTTTAGAATCCGATCTTACTCACAGGGACCTCCTCCAGGCTCTTCATACTCTCAAACAAGGTAAAGCCCCGGGGCCGGACGGCTTCACTGTTGAATTTTTGACCTGTTTTTCAAATTTGCTTATCCACAAATTACATCTGCTTCTCTCTAATTTCCTTCAAACTGGTTCCGCTTCTGTATCCTTCTCTGACACCCTTATCTGCATTATCCTGAAACCGGGCAAAGATCCAAAGTATTGTAAAAATGATCGCCCTATTTCTCTAGTAAACATTGATTACTAAATTTTTTCTAAAGCATTAGCTTTACGCTTAGAGTCTCTACTACCCGAGCTTTTAGGGAAAGAGCAGTCTGGTTTTGTTAAGGGCAGACTGTTGTCAGATAACACTAGATTATTTTTTTACATTCTCTCCAAGTCCTCTCATTATCCCCATTCCCTCACAGCCATAGCTTTGGATGCGGAAAAAGCCTTTGATCGGGTTGAATGGCCTTATCTATTTAAAACTTTAAAGTGGTTTGGTTTTGGTCCAAAGATTTCCTCCCTAATGTCCTTCCTTTACTCTAGTCCTAGAGCAGCAATCTCAGCAAATGGGGGCTGTAGGAAGGTGGATATCTGACTATGGTTACCCCCAAATTTTTGCCTAGTGTCTAGCTGGTTTTTCGACTTAGTTGGCCTGAGATCCTGCCATTCAGGCTCTCAGGCTATCTGCTCTCTCTGTAAAATGGACTCCATGTACCCTAGGTACATACCCAATTGGTTGGATCACCCTGTCAGCCCCTGTACCAGTGTACACTAGGTACCCAGGGCATTGGTGTATCCAAGGCCTGCCAGGGGCTGAAGCATGTATTATGCCACCCCAGGCTTGGCCTAACAATCTGACACAACTGGCTGATCACTCAGCTGGGGTAAGTTGGTGTAATCACCTCTTACTTAGGTGTAGTATACCTATACCTAAACTTAAATGGGACACCTGGTAACCTATAAGTCACTCCTATGG
The DNA here is from genome assembly GCF_964204655.1 of Triturus cristatus. Taxonomy (NCBI): domain Eukaryota; kingdom Metazoa; phylum Chordata; class Amphibia; order Caudata; family Salamandridae; genus Triturus; species Triturus cristatus. The sequence goes on along the minus strand of NC_140589.1, from coordinate 1,063,603,236 downwards.
CAGGCCTTAACAATCCTGAAGGCAGAGTGCTTGGTTCCATGTGAGATGGTGCTCTGGCATGAGCTGAGCCTGTCTGCAGTGGTCGGAACAACTTCCTTCTACTGTTTCCAGATATCGTCATACCATATACTCTTAAGTGCATTATGAACCTCGCGGTTAAATGCTATCTTTGGTTTGGCTTTATCAAAACATGTCGAGTAAGGTGTCATACGAATTGGAATACTAACCCCTCGCCAATTCTGGCGACGGGGTTAGCATTCCACCCTTCTAGAGGGACACGACATGTACAGTACCTGAAACCCGGGTAAAATCAGACATAGCCTCAGCTCCACAAAATGGATGCTGCCACCACAGACACAAGTCTGCCCTCCTGCTGCTGGGAGTCCTTCCAGCTTGGGAGGTGTGGACAAAGGGTTTCCTGCCAGGGGAGGTGCATGCACCACCCCAGACAGGATTTTGTGTATTGGTCAGGTAGGGCTTGAAAGAAACCAGACATGCCTGTGGCTCACAAGGAGCCTCGGTGCATATGCCAGTTCAAACCGGTCCTGGGGCACACCAGTCCCGGGCCTGGGGCGAGCTGGACAAAGGATTGGGGGTGTAACCACCCCCCTTCCTGGTCCCACCCATAGGGAGGGACCTAGCAGGTAGTCCGGCCCCTAGAATCTGCTTAAAGGTAGGAGCTGTGTCCTAAGACTTTAGACATCCTGGAATCAACTTGAAACTAAGAAGAAGACGGGAACTTCGACATTCTGCTGCACAGAAGACTGAAGAAAATCTCCCCTGTGGTCAGGGAGTGACCACCTTGCTAACGCAAGCACCATCCAGCGAATCACCGTCTGCTTTGCCGCCGCCTCCCGCCGGAGCCCGAGCCCAGAGACTGACAAGACCTGGACCTCCAGACCTCTCACCGCCCGATCCACAGTCCCTGCAAAGAGGAGACCCGTGGAGGCACCGAGACACGTGGAGCCAGCCATCTTGGAACGACTACGACAAGCTGACAAGTGCAACAACCGAGGCTCCCTCCAAGTTGTGCTTTGGGTCCTGAGAAGCCCAACCCTCGAGCAGCATCTGCACCAAAGGTGAGCCCTCCAGCATCTCCACGATCTGCGTGGGGCCCTTCTGCATTTTGCCACTCGACGCGCCTAACCGGTTGCTGGCCCGCTGGCTAGTGGCCATCTTGGCGACGAACTCTACAAAAAAACACCGCTGGTCTGGTTGCTCCAGACTGGCCCTTGCTCCTCTCCAAAGGAGCAATCCCTCTGACCTTGCTGGTCAGAACCAACAGCTGATTTCCGAATCCTCCTGCAATTGCTTTTGCCAAGGCTTGTTTGCTTCGACCAAGTCGCCGACACCGCCGACAGCGAGAGCCTGCGTGGGACAGCTCGTGAGCCGACTCCTGGACGTCGTCGACCTTCAGGGACCACGTGGCTGCGGAGACAAGCTACCCCTCATCACCTGTTTGCACCCGACATTGCCTGGTACCTACCTGGTGCCACGCCGGTCACTGGCTAGTGACTGTGAACACTGTCCCCTCTGCTTTCAGGTCTTCTGCAACTCCGATCCACTCTTGGATCCACTGCATCTCTTCCCGACCGACCGCCTGCAGCACTTTTGTCTACAGGCCCCACGGAACAGATAGAAGAAACCCGACGCACTTCGAGGCCTATGCACCCGCTTCCTGTGGGTGAGGTAAAGCTGGCACACCTGTGCCCAAGTGTAGTATTACATCTCTAGTGCCTGTGTTCCAAATCTTAAGTTCCTAGGTCATCCGGAAGATTCCTTTTGCAGTAACTTTGTACTTTTTACGCACCCATTGAAACCTATGGGAGCACGCGTGTGACTATTTGCTCTGCACACGCCACCCGTGGACCTCCTGGTCACTAACTGACGTTAGCTCCTTGTAGGCCCAGCGATTCTAGAGGCCCTAGGCCTTTTCCCTTTTCTGTTCGTGGTACTTATACCACTATTTTAGTATATGGTTTGAGTGGCCACCAGGGCCTATCCATATAACGTGCAACTTCTGTGTATTCTGTGATAATCTTGTTTGACGATTTGTGCTCCTGTGCTCATAAAGAGACTAGGGGTTACTTTGAGAAATAAATACATATATATTTTGAATATATATCTGTGTGGTGTCCTTTCATTGGTATAAAAGGGGGTTACTATTGGTAAAACAGCTTGCTTAACACGCTTCACGAGTTTAGCCTCAAAGACTGCTTAGCCTACGCTACCACTAGGGCAGCTAGTCCAAAAAGGTTGACTTACAACCACACCATAAGGGTTGCTTGGCATGGTACAAGGTGGTCACTAGAACTAGTGAACAGCATATACCAGGCCAACTTCTCACATTGGTGAGCAGCGGTTGGATTTGAGCTTGCTGTGTTTTACCATTGTAATCTCTTGGTTACCAATTGAAAGATCACATAGGTACCTGTAGGTACATATAAAACAAGATTAGATATACTTAAGTTCTACTGAACTTAGTTGTTGTAGAGCAAAGGGAGTAGCACACCCTGACTACAACTACTAGATAGGTTTAGTAGGTAAACCCAAGTGTAGGTAGATTGCAACACATCCACCCACACTTAAGAGCAATGGCCGGGGCAGAGGGGTCCACTGTACCCATCTCTGTTGAGAGTGACCCCCAGAGGGCACCATCCAGCTTTGCTACCCTTAATCAGAATGAGCTCAGGCATTTGGCAACTCTTAGAGGCCTTAAACAGCCCAAGAACCCAAACTCTGCTGAGCTCAGAGAGCTCTTACAGAATGATGAGAATCAGAGAGCACTCAAGAAAGCTTCCCAGTTAGCCCCCTTAGGGTCAGGAACAGGAGGCCCCCCTTCTGAAGATACTACAGAGGTACCCAGTTCCAATAGCCATCCCTTAGATGAGAACCATACTACAGGGGAGGAAAGTGGTGAGGATACAGAAAGTAGTGATGATGAAGGGAGAACTAGCCCAGTGCCAAGTATTATACTTGGCCCAGCTAAACTAAGGCTATTGGGGACTGACAATGGGTTCCCCCCATTGGATCTCCCCAGTGGACTTAACACAGGGCTTGGGAGGCAAAGGAATCGCTCAGGTGACTCCAATGCTTCTCATGGCTCTAGGGGCTCTCAAGGTCACTCCAGGAAAAGGATGACCACCCCTCAGAGGAGGGAACATGAGGCCAGAATGCAGGAAGCCCAGCTGAGGATCAGGAAGCAGGAGCTAGAAGTAGCCCTGATGGAAGAAAAACTGAGCAAGGCTAGGCAGCATAGAGAGAGTGGGTCTATACCCACTGGTGGCAGCAATGTCCCTAGGGACAAAGATAGGGTCTTTGACAATAGGAACCTGTCCAAGATTGTGCCCCCCTACAAAAGTGGGGATGACATCCACAAATGGATGACTGCTCTTGAGAGAGCCTGCAAAGTGCAGCAGGTTCCTGAAGACCAGTGGGCAGCAATCTTATGGCTCTCCTTTGAGGGGAGAGGCAGAGATAGACTCCTCACTGTTAGAGAAGAGGATGTCAGAAATTACAGAGTCCTGAAGAGTGTCCTAGTTGATGGGTTAGGCTTAACCACTGAACAGTACAGGTTAATGTTCAGAGACACCCAGAAGACACAGACTCAGGACTGGTCTGAATATGTGGAGTGTGCCACTAAGGCTTTGGAGGGTTGGTTGCTGGGAAGTAAGGTGTCTGATTATACAGGATTGTACAATTTGATGATGAGAGAGCAGATTTTAAGTAATTGTCAAAACCAGCTTCTCCATCAACACCTGGTAGACTCAGATTTGACCTCTCCCCAAGAATTGGGAAAGAGGGCAGATAAATGGGTCAGGACCAGGATCAGGCCTAAAAACCAGGGTGGTGACCAAAAGAAAGATACCACCAAGCCTCAAGAGAAGGGTGGGGATAAAGAAAAAGAGAAACCTTCCTCAGGGCCCCAAAACTCCACACAGGGTGGTGGGTCCCAAGCTCCCTCCTCTACCACAGCTAAAAAGCCCTACTGCCATGAGTGTAAAACTCCTGGGCATTGGAAAACTGACAGCGGTTGCCCAAGGGCTAAAAACAAAACTGTTCCTCCAATTACTCCTGTCACACCACCTATTACTGTCAGCAGTAATCCCCCAGGTGGTGGGAGTGCCCCCAGAAATCTGGGTGGGTTTACTTGGGGAACACAGGGGGACCCTGGCTTAGCCAATTCCCCTACAGCAACCACTCTTGTCTGTGATGGTGGCATGGGGTTTGCCAACTTCACTGCCTGTCCCAACACTTTGGGTAGGTACAGACAGGAGCCCTACATCAATGGTACAAAAGCTGAGGCCTACAGAGACACTGGGGCTAGCATCACAATGGTGGCCCATTGGCTAGTTCCCTCTGAGCAGCTTTTGCCCGGTTTCTCCTACCAGGTGACTAACATTGATGGCAAACAGAACAGTCATCCCATGGCAGAGGTATGTCTCAGCTGGGGAGGGGTCACTGGCCCTAAAAGGGTAGCAGTGTCCCCAACCTTGCCTGTAGACTGCTTACTGGGGAATGACTTAGAACTCTCAGCTTGGGCTGGAGTTGAACAAGACACCCATTCTAAAATGGTAGGCCTTTCACAAAAGGGTAGGGGGGTTGTGCCATTCACAACCCCTGTCCAAATAGATTTCCTCCCTGAAAAGGTTGGAAGGGCAGTGGTAGCCACAGCCCAGGCACAGACAGACTTCCCTGTAGGGACTGGCAGAGCTGTGACAGTCACAGCTCAAACACAAACTGAGTGCCCCCCTGAAAAGGTTGGCAAGGCTGTAATGGTCTCAGCCTATACTCAGACTGACATAGGTGTAGTGAAGCCTGAAACAATGGATCACTCCACACAAACTGAGAGTAGTGGGGAGGAAGAAAAGTCTCCCTCTCCCCACACATTAGGAAAAGGTCAGCCTCCTCAGGGATCTGACCTCACCCCTTGTGAAGGAACTGCCCCAGAGGTAGCCAGGCCTGGCCTGGCAGAGCCTCTGATGTCAGTGGCCCCTTCCAAGGTGGGATCCAGTCTGGTGCAGGTAGCCTGCCTCTCTCTACCCTGCCTCAGTCAGCCCAGGGCTGCAGAGGTCAGGGAGGCCAGTGGACCCCCAGAGGGCCCCTGTCCACAAGAACCCCCCCATCAAAAGAATGAGGATTGCCTGGCTAGTAGCCCTAGTCAGGTGATGGGTAAAAACATTCCTGAGGGATCTCCTTTACAGGTAGTTCGGGACCTCCCCCAGGGGGATTCTGTTGGGCACAGGCAAACATGGGACCTTAGGGCCCCAAACCTGACCTGTCCCTCCAGTAAGCCCACAAAAGGGACCCAGCCTCCAGCTTTAGGTAGCCAGAGGCTGACCCTGAGAGCACAGTGCAACTCAGTTAAAGAAAGAAAGGCATCCATGGTGGAGGATGATTGGAGGAAGCTGAGGCCTCACTTTGAGGACACTCACTTCAGTACTCCATCTCAACACCAGCCTTTTACTTTGCCAAGACACACCACAGGTAGAGATTCCCTATGGTGGAGACCCTCTGATACCCTTAGGGTGAGGGATTGCTTAGTGGACCATGAGACAGGGGGTAACCATGCCAGTGCTGGTTCCTCCTTATATGGCCACTTGGGCAATATAGGCTTACCTGGTCAAGGTCAGCCTTATCTCCCTTCGTTTGGGGGGGGGTTGTGTAGGAAGGTGGATATCTGACTATGGTTACCCCCAAATTTTTGCCTAGTGTCTAGCTGGTTTTTCGACTTAGTTGGCCTGAGATCCTGCCATTCAGGCTCTCAGGCTATCTGCTCTCTCTGTAAAATGGACTCCATGTACCCTAGGTACATACCCAATTGGTTGGATCACCCTGTCAGCCCCTGTACCAGTGTACACTAGGTACCCAGGGCATTGGTGTATCCAAGGCCTGCCAGGGGCTGAAGCATGTATTATGCCACCCCAGGCTTGGCCTAACAATCTGACACAACTGGCTGATCACTCAGCTGGGGTAAGTTGGTGTAATCACCTCTTACTTAGGTGTAGTATACCTATACCTAAACTTAAATGGGACACCTGGTAACCTATAAGTCACTCCTATGGCAGGCCTTAACAATCCTGAAGGCAGAGTGCTTGGTTCCATGTGAGATGGTGCTCTGGCATGAGCTGAGCCTGTCTGCAGTGGTCGGAACAACTTCCTTCTACTGTTTCCAGATATCGTCATACCATATACTCTTAAGTGCATTATGAACCTCGCGGTTAAATGCTATCTTTGGTTTGGCTTTATCAAAACATGTCGAGTAAGGTGTCATACGAATTGGAATACTAACCCCTCGCCAATTCTGGCGACGGGGTTAGCATTCCACCCTTCTAGAGGGACACGACATGTACAGTACCTGAAACCCGGGTAAAATCAGACATAGCCTCAGCTCCACAAAATGGATGCTGCCACCACAGACACAAGTCTGCCCTCCTGCTGCTGGGAGTCCTTCCAGCTTGGGAGGTGTGGACAAAGGGTTTCCTGCCAGGGGAGGTGCATGCACCACCCCAGACAGGATTTTGTGTATTGGTCAGGTAGGGCTTGAAAGAAACCAGACATGCCTGTGGCTCACAAGGAGCCTCGGTGCATATGCCAGTTCAAACCGGTCCTGGGGCACACCAGTCCCGGGCCTGGGGCGAGCTGGACAAAGGATTGGGGGTGTAACCACCCCCCTTCCTGGTCCCACCCATAGGGAGGGACCTAGCAGGTAGTCCGGCCCCTAGAATCTGCTTAAAGGTAGGAGCTGTGTCCTAAGACTTTAGACATCCTGGAATCAACTTGAAACTAAGAAGAAGACGGGAACTTCGACATTCTGCTGCACAGAAGACTGAAGAAAATCTCCCCTGTGGTCAGGGAGTGACCACCTTGCTAACGCAAGCACCATCCAGCGAATCACCGTCTGCTTTGCCGCCGCCTCCCGCCGGAGCCCGAGCCCAGAGACTGACAAGACCTGGACCTCCAGACCTCTCACCGCCCGATCCACAGTCCCTGCAAAGAGGAGACCCGTGGAGGCACCGAGACACGTGGAGCCAGCCATCTTGGAACGACTACGACAAGCTGACAAGTGCAACAACCGAGGCTCCCTCCAAGTTGTGCTTTGGGTCCTGAGAAGCCCAACCCTCGAGCAGCATCTGCACCAAAGGTGAGCCCTCCAGCATCTCCACGATCTGCGTGGGGCCCTTCTGCATTTTGCCACTCGACGCGCCTAACCGGTTGCTGGCCCGCTGGCTAGTGGCCATCTTGGCGACGAACTCTACAAAAAAACACCGCTGGTCTGGTTGCTCCAGACTGGCCCTTGCTCCTCTCCAAAGGAGCAATCCCTCTGACCTTGCTGGTCAGAACCAACAGCTGATTTCCGAATCCTCCTGCAATTGCTTTTGCCAAGGCTTGTTTGCTTCGACCAAGTCGCCGACACCGCCGACAGCGAGAGCCTGCGTGGGACAGCTCGTGAGCCGACTCCTGGACGTCGTCGACCTTCAGGGACCACGTGGCTGCGGAGACAAGCTACCCCTCATCACCTGTTTGCACCCGACATTGCCTGGTACCTACCTGGTGCCACGCCGGTCACTGGCTAGTGACTGTGAACACTGTCCCCTCTGCTTTCAGGTCTTCTGCAACTCCGATCCACTCTTGGATCCACTGCATCTCTTCCCGACCGACCGCCTGCAGCACTTTTGTCTACAGGCCCCACGGAACAGATAGAAGAAACCCGACGCACTTCGAGGCCTATGCACCCGCTTCCTGTGGGTGAGGTAAAGCTGGCACACCTGTGCCCAAGTGTAGTATTACATCTCTAGTGCCTGTGTTCCAAATCTTAAGTTCCTAGGTCATCCGGAAGATTCCTTTTGCAGTAACTTTGTACTTTTTACGCACCCATTGAAACCTATGGGAGCACGCGTGTGACTATTTGCTCTGCACACGCCACCCGTGGACCTCCTGGTCACTAACTGACGTTAGCTCCTTGTAGGCCCAGCGATTCTAGAGGCCCTAGGCCTTTTCCCTTTTCTGTTCGTGGTACTTATACCACTATTTTAGTATATGGTTTGAGTGGCCACCAGGGCCTATCCATATAACGTGCAACTTCTGTGTATTCTGTGATAATCTTGTTTGACGATTTGTGCTCCTGTGCTCATAAAGAGACTAGGGGTTACTTTGAGAAATAAATACATATATATTTTGAATATATATCTGTGTGGTGTCCTTTCATTGGTATAAAAGGGGGTTACTATTGGTAAAACAGCTTGCTTAACACGCTTCACGAGTTTAGCCTCAAAGACTGCTTAGCCTACGCTACCACTAGGGCAGCTAGTCCAAAAAGGTTGACTTACAACCACACCATAAGGGTTGCTTGGCATGGTACAAGGTGGTCACTAGAACTAGTGAACAGCATATACCAGGCCAACTTCTCACAGGGGCTTATCTCCTTATTTTTCACTGGGAAGAGGGGTTAGGCAGGGTTGCCCACTTTCACCTTTTCTGTTTAATCTTGCTTTAGAACCTTTCCTTTTACAACTCCGTCAGAATGATAACATTCATGGTTTTAATTTTCAGGATTCTATCATTAAAATGGCAGCTTATGCGGATGATGTCCTACTATTTATTTCTCAACCAGATATCTCCCTTCCAGCATTTTTAGATGAAGTTCATTATTTTGCTCAAGTATCGGGTTACAAACTAAACAAGGACAAATGCGAAATCTTACCACTCACTAAAGTGATTTTCAAAGACGACTTTTCTGCTTCAGGTTTTACTTGGAGCCCTAATTATATTAAATATTTGGGTCTCAATGTTCACTCCTCTCTTTCTGATACAATTACTAAGTGTATGGAAGATTGTATTCAAAAACTAACTACTCTTACTAATAAATGGCATCCTCTTTATCTATCATGGTGGGGTAGATTGGATACAATCAAGATGATGCTTTCTCCAATTGTTTTGTTTACAATTTCTAATATACCACTTGCTATTCCCTTGAAATATTTCAAGAAAATAAACTCTATTCTATCCTCCTTTTTATGGGGGCACAAAAAATCTCGTATGTCTTTGTCTAGGCTTATGCGCTCTAAAAGAGAGGGTGGGGTGAATTTTCCAAACTTCTCCTTATATCATAAATCCTTTCTCTTACATCAAGTCTCTCACTGGATTGATGATCCCTCATTATCCTCTCCTCTCTGGTTGACCTTGGAGAAGTCTTTCATTTCTCCCTTTTCATTCAAAGAATATCTCATGTTTTCTCGCAGACCTCAATCTTTATCTACTCCCATTCTTAAATATACCTCCAAAATTCTTCCTTGTCCACACACTCTATCCTTTTTTGATCAACCTATTTGGCATAACACGTCTATCCTCATTAATAGTAAACCAATTTATTGGAGGTCCTGGAGAATGCGCGGTCTTATTTGGGTGCGTCAATTGTTTCATCATACTCAGATTATCTCCTTCGATTTAGCTGCCACTTCTTTTAATCTACCCCTAGCTAGTCGAACCAAATACCTGTTGTTGACACACGCATTACAGCACGCCTATGAGGCTCATCTCGCTATACATCCTCCATCAATTCATGCACCCCCTGATGCTTCCTCGCTGAATTCTTTACTTACTAATCATTCTAAGGCTTCAAAAATATACGCTTTCCTCCACACTTTGTCCTCCCCCCGCATAAAAACCGCAATAGAGGAGGATTGGGAAAAAGATCTTACAATCTCTTGGCCTATTGAGTTGTGGGATAAGTCATGGTTGAAGATTCGTAGATCCTCCAGAGCTGCTAATACCACTCAAACACTATTTTTTATTTATAATCGTTTATTATTTTCCCCACTCACTCTCAGTAAACATTTCCCAGATGCCTCTGACAAATGTTGGTCCTGCTCCTCTCCGCGTGCAGATCTTTTTCACATGCTTTTTAGCTGTCACCTTGTTCTTAGTTTTTGGACACAGGTTTGGTCTCAAATTAACAAGATTTTTTCTTCCACTCACTCCTTTTCTTTTGCTCATATTTTTTTAGGGAGTCTCTCTCCCATTTGGGATCATTGCACTTGTAGCACTAGAATAATAGACTTATTGTTAGCAGTAGCATTTCAGCAAATAACTAAAAATTGGAAGGATTATACCAAATTATCTTCTAAGGCTTGGTGGTATGCAGTTTGCTACAATCATAGATTAGATACAACCTTTGTTTACCCCTTGGCCTTAGCTACTAAACGAAGCGAATTGTGGAATCCAATCACGTTTTTTTTTTTACTCAAGTGCTCGTGCCTCTCTCTCTTTATCCCCGTTACAACAAGAAGTTTCTAAACCTCCATGACGTCTTGTTCTTTGTTTAAACAAGAATACTCCTTTTTTCTCTATTTATTGATTTTTCTTATGCTTGTAATGTATATTTTATATCCCTCTTTCTTGCCTTATTTTATATTAACTGCCAGTTTTTGCTTATAAATATTCTCAAAATTTGTTGTTTTTTTTTTATGTATGATATTACAGCCTATGTTATCGTCATTACTTAACATGATATGTACTTCTAGTTGTTAACTTTTCTTATTTTTCTTTTATTTTGTAACATTTGAGCATATTCTTTTAATAAAACTTTTTCTGAATAAGTTGAAAAAAAAAAAAAAGATGAGCAGGAAACTGAATTTGTCACTGTAACTGGGATGACAAGTGGGGACTGACTCAGCCGAGATGGAGATACATCCTGGTTGGAAGCCGCCAAAGAATCAGAAATTGCGGGGGTTGGAGAAAGTCTACCTTGCGAGGGGTAGGGCTCAAGGGATAGCCTGCGTTCGGTGAGTTTTATTTCATTCATGAGGGCTGATTCTGCCCTCAATATGAATGCATCTAAAGTTCCAGCCACACTTTTCCTCAGATTTGGCTTCCGCTTATTCATGTTGACTACCTCTAAACACACTAAATTATTTACGCAGATCCCTATTAAAGTGCTCAACCGTTTTTAAGGCAAAGTGCCAAGTGCAATATACAATGTAAAAAATATAATACAGTACTAAGACACAAACCAATAAAATGCCAAATGTAAAAACTCAACAGGCCCTTGTTTTTATGCTAAAAGTGCAAAGTGCATATACGTTATTTAGCAGCAATAATAGTAAAAGCATTTAGTCAAGATAATAACACTAAAGTGCAACGTGCGGTACAGGGCCCTGGGTCAAAGGACACAGTCTAGGCCAATTTTTCTAATTGGGCCGAGTTCAATATAGGGGGTTTAGTCACACCTGGTCCGTTAGAGCATAGTACGTGGGGGTTCTGCTGATAACAATGGAAAACCAGTAGTGCCGGCGAGCTAGAATAAAGGTAATAACAGAAAGCGAACAGTACCTGCAAGCAGACTCCAAGTACTACACAAGAGCCCACGACCACAGATGAAGGGGGGTGGGCCTGCCCCTTCCTGGCAAAGATGGGCCCAGGTGCTGCTGGAGGCTGGGGCGAAGATATGGCGCCTCCTGGTGCGCTGTCGGTGGCGGTCGCTGAGGCAGGGGGTGCTGGGATAAGTAGTTCCTGGTATCCTGTAAGCCGTTCCCCCACGGCTGAAGAGACTAGGGGCCTATTTACAAGGGCCATATCTCCGCTTTTTTGGCTTTTAAAGTAAAAAAAGCGGAGATAAAAATATCGCCCTATTTACAAGAGGGTGATAACATGCATTAGCGCATGTTAGCACCCTTTTACCCGACGCCTCCCTTTGCATCTCTAATGAGATGCAAAGTGGGCATCACTGGGCAGGACAACCTTGTAAATATCGCTGATGTACACATCGCGATATTTACAAGGCTGCCCACGCATTTTAGCAGACTTTCGTTTTTGGAGAAAACAGCTGTTTTCTCCAAAAAATAACGTCTGCTAAAATGCAGACTTAGCTATACTTATCATTGGGAGTGGATTATGCTGATAGGACCACAGGGTCGTATCAGCAAGGTTATCGCCGTTTTCCATGGAACATCGCTGGAAAACCAGCGATGTTCCATGGAAAACATCGCTATCGCTGGGAAATTATCGCCATTGTGCTATGCGTTGTAAATACAATGCTAGCATGGCGATAATTTCCTGTGATAGCCAGCGATAACATTTTTCTCGCTAAGAGCGGCCAGTGATAATTATCGCTGCCGCTTGTTAATATGCCCCAGGTTCCTGCAATGCTGGCCGTTTCCCTCATGGCATAGGTATGGTGGTGCAGGGAGAGCGTGACTCCTTTGCTGCGCACAGCCCCTGATGACAGTACCTGCAATGCGCGTCCCTGATGTGTCTAGAGCAAGGCCCTTCTCCCTCGGTTGCGCCTAGGCTCTCGCGCAGGTATTAGGAGCCCTTCCCTAATCAAGCAGTGGTGCCGACTCAGACCATCCTGGGCATAGAAGAAGGATATCCCATGATGTTCCTCCCCCCAGTTACTGGTCACACAAGATGTGGGATGTGTGACTTATGCCACTTGACAACCAATACCAAGGTGATAGATGTTGGATTAACTCATCCCTGGGAGCAAAGGAGGAATACTAACTGTAATTCCTCCTTTGTTATCTATATGTTGAAATGCCCATGTGAGTTAATGTACCTGGGAATGACTACCAGAAAGGTGAAAACAAGAATCATGGAGCATAGATCCACATTTAGATGCCAACAGAATTTAAGCAAACTGACGACCCACTTCATGGAGAAAAATCACTCGGCTGAGGATTTTACTTGGACCGTAATTGAAAAACCTAACAGCAACATGAGTGGGGGAAATCCGGATAGAGCATTATTTGTCAGAGAGCAAAAATGGATCTATAGGGTATGGAGTTTCTCCAGGAGATTGCATGATGATATATCCTGGAATACTCTAAATAGCCCTTGAAACATCATAGGACACCTTCGCACTACGGGAAGGTGACTATCTTCCCTTACAGTCAGTAATAAATGACTAACTGAGGGGTTATGTTTCATTGTATTGAGTTAATGGATACAGGACTGTTCAAATGAATATGAATGTTTTTGCCCTCTTGTTTCCGTCATAGTTCATGGGAGACATAGTAGTACTATTCTTTTAATATCAGCAACAGATACTACCTACAGAACTAAAGCAGTCCCATCCATAAGCCCCCTACTGACACTGAGTGCATTATTCTGTATATCGTTTATTTCTATTGAGATAAGGCCATAAACGATTTATAGGATCATACACAAATTATTGATTCTAGTAATTTCCATTCACAGGGTAGAATGGATCATTACGTAGATTGAGGTGTTTTTAATTTGAATAGGCTATAGCCTAAAAGGGATTCCATTACCATCCTGCTAGATGACGGGATAGCGCTCTAGCATTTTAACATCGTCGGCAAAACTGCCCACGTGGTCCTCTACATACCCTGGGGGCGTGGCTTTCGTCTCCTCAAGAGAGCCTCTCTGAACACGGACAAGTGTTCTATACGGCGCACCGGAGAGACGTTAATAAGCGTCGACAGTTTACCTTGCAAGCAGTAAGTTTCTCGGGAAATGGTTGCCGCTTTTGTCAATTTGAATAGAAGAGACAGCTCTAGAGGCGCTGCAGCGTTTCAGTCAAATTTGGGCAGCTAAGACAGCTTAACAGGGGTGTCGTTGAGCCGTCGAGCGAGGAGGAGCGTCTCTGTTTACTTGATAATGATACCTGTTTCTTAAAACCAGAAGGGGTAGAGTTTTAAATCACCACGATGTGGAGTGATTGCTCGCTCGTTCCTAATGTCACACTGTGGGCGAGAACAAAACGTCTTTCTACTCCTGAGATTATGTCAATGAAAACGGTGAACGTATCTCGCTATATACAAGTCAGAGCAGATTGCCTCTAGCGTTAGACACGCGACTTAGGACGTGTGTGTTTGCACGTTCCCATTTTTGACAGTGCAGGCTATTGCTATATAAGAGAAGGGATTATGCCTAGACAAACACTTTCTTGAGGCTTCCCCGCCAATAACAAGTTAAAAGAAAGCCTCCTGAGCTAGCATAAAAGAGGGGGTATTTTAATGAATCTTGCTTCCTTCACAGAGCGTGCTAATAGGAAGCTGTTCTGCTCCCCGCCATTTCGAGTTTTATACTAATATAAACTCTGTAAGTTGTTCGGACAGTTAGCTTGGATGCTTGTGGCGTCTCCGGATTTATTTGTATAATGTAGCACCTACAGGTGTTAATTATCACCGAGGACTGGTTCGTCAACATGGTAATAATTTTTATTGCGTCTTGTTGAATTGATAAACTTCATTTAATTATGACTGGGACATTAATTAAATTTATAGGTAAAAGAGCACCCGAATCCAGAGATTCAAAGGGGATTTCGGAGTGCCCCCCAATATATTTTAAAGTGTGTTCTGAGTGATTGGAGGTTATGCACTATTATTACCTTTGAGTATGATTTTTGTTTTAAGTAAGGGGCACTAACTAGGTCACGTGCTGTTTGGCTTTTGTATTCGTACAGGTTCCCCTTCACACGCGAAGGGCTCTTTGAAAGGTGATATCACCCTCTTTCACTTCTGAATTCCTTGAAGGGGAGGGTGAGCACCCAGGGTCACAGAGGTGAGATTCCTGAGGAAAGCCAGGGCATTGTCAATTGCCAGTGGAGCACGTGGAGTCTCATTATAAGCTCCTCTACCTAGCATCCACATATTTTGCTATAACATTTAATCCTGGACGTTTTGTTAACCTGTTAACTATTGAGGTGGATTGGAGCGAGGCCTCGCAGAGACGCTTATGAACTGGATCCTCCAGATGTGGATATAGATCGTGCCTAACCTAGAACTGCCGACTACGTGTATGGTCGCAGGCACGAGATAGTAAATAGGGATATCGGCAGTGATGTTGCTTCCAAGTATATTTGCTATTGCATGTAAAGGACGAGAATTCATTACTGAATGTTTGGGAAATGATCCTGTATTATGGTGTTACTTGTAGAGGTATAATGAAACAATAAAATATGTTGGGGGAAAAAAAAGAAAAAAACAAAAAACAATCTTGGACAGGGGACCTAATATTAAAATTGTAATAAGGATCCCCTGAGACCAGCTTTTATATCCCTTTTTCTGCGCTATTTTCTCACCCTTGATTTCACATTATTTGTTGTATTGTCTTCCCCTCCCTATTGCTCCACCTCCAGTGTTGGGTAAACACGGAGGTGTGTTAGCAGCCCTATGATGAAGCATGACACAGCTTGCTGTGTGTGAGGGCAGTTTTTAAAGCAAGGTGCGCCTCCTTTTCATCACTATATATTTTTCTCTTCCATCATACCTGCCCTGCACATACCCCCTGTACTTAAAACTGCGGTTTATGGCACTTAGATTGGGGGAATCTCACTTTCTGAAACATTTACCTCTTTGGCGTCGCACATCAGATGAGCTACAGTGCAGGGGCTGCGGGGACTTGGTGGAGTCCCTGCAGCATGTTCTATGCCTCTGCCCTGCATTGCTGACCCAGCACAGACTAAAACTGAGGCCAGTGTGGAACAGATTGGGAGTCCAGTCCTGCAGGTAGTCAATTATCGCGGTATTGAACCCAGAGAACTCAGCTTTAAACATAAGCTTTACAATCTTTTTCACCGTGCATATCGCAAACTCAACCAGCAAACTGCAGGCCCGGCAACAATCTTGAGGAAATGCACAGGCGACTAAAACAATAGTAAACCTATGAAGCTCTATTTCAGTACAACCTGTGTTCTCTATCCCTGCAATTCTATGGAGCGCGATCCCAACGACTCGATACTGACTATCGACAACTGACAGCTGCTTCACCGAACTGTTCTTATCTGTTTGGTCTCTCTGCAATTCAGTGTCTTATCTGGAGTTTTTAGACGCAACATTCATTCCCTTTTAAAATTATTAATTGTTTTTTATGACCTTGTGCTGCTATCTGGTTTTAAAACATGTAGTCCTATTACACTTTGGGTATTTTAATCTCTCTGTTTTGTATACGTATGGTATGTATATTTTGCTTTTATGATTATATTTTTAATCAAATAAAGTATCACTCTGACTGGTAAAATTTGTAGATCTCACGGTTTTATCACCAACAGGGGTGTGTGTATATGGGTGGCTGTGTCACACATACCCATTCACATGAGGCATTGTTAAACATATAAAGCTAATGTAGTGGCTAAGACAAACATATTCTGAGGACTGACAGTACTGTCTTACAAAGTGATGTTCCATGCATTTGACTTGTCAGTAGACATGTATGTCACAGACATGTTAAAGTTGGTAGAAACTGTAACTGCCTGCTGATAAGTAGTAAGTAGTGTAAATCAGACTTGCTGTGTGCATTTGTGAGTGTGTACTGTAAGCAACAATTTTGGATATAATTTAGAGACATATTAGTGTTTCTATGGTGTCTTTTTCCTAATGTCTACAGATATGACATACTCTACAGGGCCCGAAAATTTCCTTGATGTCATCATACTTACCTGTTGTAGTATCTACAAAAAGTGCATTAGGAAATGTGTGTGAATTTGAATTAAAAAAAGAGTGGGGATGTGCATAGGCCATAGGTGGTGTCAGCTCAAATGGATGCAAGTGATTGCATGTCAAATCAAAGATAACATTTACAGGCTCCAATCAGACCTTGCTACATACATGGAGAAACAGTAGTCACACGTAGCCTCATTCAATTGTGGGAAACTGTGTTCAATGCTACCATGTGTGGAGATTTGACAAGTTAATGTTGCATACAGGCATTCACTCCTACTAAGGCTGCAGCATTTGTGGAATCCCTATTAGGTGGTGTAATACTTCTACGTTTCATTTGCTGAATGTACAGAGCTTTACCTCCTGTGAGTCTTTGCTGGTAACTTTAACCTAGGTATTGTTTCATTCCAACATCCACCCAGCCTGGCGAAGAGGACAGGGCCTAGGATGTTGGGGAAGCAACTGGATGATGTGGGTCAGGTCAGCACACCGATACTGATGGGCCAAGAGGGCTAGTGGAGTGCCATGGAGGATTCAGAAACCACAACTTAATCCAGCGAGTCGGACTTCAGTAGCCCTTCCTTGGTTGTGGTGGCCCCCCACCCAACCTGGTGCAGTGGCATCAGTGACTGCCACCCCCTTACTATCACTGCCCTCCCTGCTGCTCCCTAATGAGTTACCCAGGCCTGCTCCCTTAAGAGGGGAGCCGTCGCCTCAGCTTCCCCCTGCACCCCAGCTGCCCTGGGTGAGGTGGCTATTGACCTCCTGATACAGATGTCTGTTGAGCAGACTGTACTGTTGAATGCCATCCAGGGTCTGGGCAGTCAACTTACTCAAATGTTTGGCTACCTGGGTGGCGTTCACAATGGTATGTGTGCCCTATAGGGTTTGTTTTAGGCTCTGGCCTCCTCATTAACGGCAGCATTACACCCAACCCAGGCTTCTGTTCCAAAACGTTCCTTGACCCCATCCCCATCCAAGACCCTATTCCTATGCCTGTCCCAACACACACGCACCTGTGCATGCACCCACCCAAACACACACATGTAGCATGCAACCATCCACACCCCCTCACACAACACACCACAGCAGCAGCCATGTAACGATCCTCACCTCCTCACACAACCTACCACACCAGCAGACATAAAGCCATCCACACACCCCTCATTCAACACACCACACCACAACAGAAGCCATACAGCCATCCACCCCTCACAAAACACACCAAACCAGCAGCCATACAGCCATCCACACTCCCTCACACAATGCATCACACCAGCAGCCACAGTCATCTACACCCCCTCACACAACACACCACATTTGCAGCCATACAGCCATCCACCGCCCCACATAGCACACCACACCTGCAACCATACAGTCATCCACAACCCCTCGCACATTCCACCACAATTGAAGCCATACAACCATTCACACCCCCTCACACACAGATCACACCTGCAGCCATACAGCCATCCATACCCCCATTACACTACACACCACACCAGCAGCCATGCAGCCATCCACACCCCGCATCACACTACACACCACACCTGCAGCCACATTAGATCCACATGCAGCAGACACTTCAACTCCCTCTGCCTCCCAACCTGACCCCATCTCTGAATATCCCACAACCTCTACCCATGAACATTACTTCTTCTCCCTTGGACTTTGCCCTTTAGGACACCTTCCTCCCCTCCATCAATCCAGGCCTGATTTCCATCCCCATCTCCTATCCTTCCAACTCATGGGCTACCCCTTCCAAATCCGCCCCAGAAAGAAACAAGAATTTACAATGCAATGGTCTCGGCAATATTATAGGTAGAGCTATTGGGATTGCGCATTATTTTTTTATCATTTTTGTATCCCTAAATAAATGGCATTGCCATTTCTATTGGCTTTAGCTTTTTTTTTGCATATGTGATACCTATTGCATTAGCAGAGAGAGAGTGAGGTAGTGAGAGAGAGAGAGTGAGGTATTGAAATAGAGAGTGAGTTAGTGAGAGAGAGTAAGGTAGATAGAGAGTGAGGTAGTGAGATAGAGAGTGAGGTAGATAGAGATGGTGTGCCATTTTATCAAATCTGCAGCATTCTG
Source organism: Triturus cristatus (assembly GCF_964204655.1). Classification (NCBI taxonomy): domain Eukaryota; kingdom Metazoa; phylum Chordata; class Amphibia; order Caudata; family Salamandridae; genus Triturus; species Triturus cristatus. Next base: position 1,063,584,738 of record NC_140589.1, on the reverse strand, counting down.
AAGTAAAGCGCAAGAAGATACCAAGGGTCTGTAAATGTTATGCAAAGATTTGAGGATTTTGCAAAATTTGTGCTAGAGGTTAAGTCGTTAACGGTGGAACCAGGATATACTAGGCTTGACCAAATGACCAAACCTCGGAGGTCCAGGGCAATCCATTTAAACTCTACCTGCCTCAGAGCAACACCTTCCAAAATGGAGTAGCTATCCACCCTATTTTTAGTGCCAAACGGAAACTCGTCACTTACAACTCAATTTTTGAATGTATATTTTCATTTGCAAAACTGGATTTTTCCATTGTTGGTGCGGCATATTGTGTCTGTGCAAAGAATATTTTCAGAACGGCTATTGTATGCAAGTCCATCGCAAGGCAATTTGTGGAAATTAGTATGTTGCACACCTCACTGACAGTATGTCACCATAGTCACTAGCAAAACCTTGCTGTACTCTGGTTTATACACTGCTGCCGCATGCCCCGTACCCGCCATGTTGTCAAATGAATATACTAAATGAAGTATTCACCAAAGAAGAGTTCAATGCTTGGTGCAAAGATTTGCAGAGGAGCTACAGAGCATGCAACATTCGGCCGGCACATTGCCAACCTGCCTTATATGTATTTAGCTAGGCAGCACATTAGCCTGGGTGCTGAAACATCTATTGTTCTTCAACATGGAGGGAAAGTAAGCACCAAACTGCGTGACATGCCAGGTATGGGAACACATGGAGAGAAATATTGCCTTTCAGCGGGAAATGGTATAGTACAAAGCTCTGTTTTTAATATAGAATTAGGCCTTCTGTTAAAATACAAGATTTAAAAAAAAAAAAAAATTATCTACGGGTGCTCGTGGGACAATTTCTATGGACCAATCCCTGTGTGGGCAGAAGGACATGGAGGAGGTAGGTAATATGGGTGGCAGGCAGTGTGTGGAAAGCTGGACACAGGAGACCTTAATAGCACTTAGCATGAATTAATGTACCTCATGACAGGATCCAGAGAGGCGTGCGAATCAACATCTCCAAGTTTTAGTGAGAAATGCTCTTTCCCCTTGTGTTCGCCAATACAAAGCACAATATGCTCTGAATTTTTCACCCTGAAGATGGGGGCAAAAACGGAGAGACCGATAGGGACCTACCTGCTAGTTAGAACTGCCGGTGCTGAGCACAGCAGGACCCGGCCCACTTAAATTACTGATGCTTTCTCCTAAAAAGATGAATAACCAGCGCATTGTACCTCCACATGAACATCTTCTGTCCATGATTCTGCTGTTTTCATTATGACAGATTGCCATTTTCATTTGCTGCTCTGTGTTTAGCAGTAATCCTTAACCCGTAATAAATTAGCTTCATTTTTCACATTTCAGTTCTGATTGGCACTGTTTAGAGACATAATCGATTACTGGCAACAGAAGGACAACAATCACTGATCACCGTGGACAAACATATTTACAATGCGCCATCTGCCATGGACTACTGAATCTCTGTTGTTTATCTTCCGTTCGACGTTTTGTTGAGAACAACTTTAGGATGTGGAAGCACCTAACGCTCCGATGCAGCCTGGCTTTGTGATGGAGAATAGGATGAGCTGTTTGTTTTGTTTTTATTTATTTCAATTCCATTTTCGGCGGCTGGACTTGAAGCAGAGTCCCCGCCGGTCAAGCCTTTTTGCAAGCAATTCAATAGAAAGGTTAACCATGGGTTGCAGCAATGCCGATTGTTTTACTTCCAGCGATGTAGTTTATTATGGCTGTGAGCTCTTGAAATTTGTAAAACAGAAGATTTTATTACAGATCCATGGTTTTGTTTCTTGCTTGCATTTATATCAGTTTCCACTAAAGCGTCCTTTAATCACACTGTCCTGACAAGGAACGGGTCCTTATCAGTTATTGGCGATAAAAGCATGCCTTATGCAAGTTCACCAGGCTTGTATTTTATTGCAAGTGGGGCAATCTGCATCTGCCGTTGGCCCACCTGGTGCGGTGATAAAACTTGCTGATAAGCCAAAGAACCGGACTCCGCGTATGCTGTGACACTGGATACACCCGTCGCAGCCCGGAGCAGTACAGGGACCACCCGCTCCCTTCAACATCATTAGTTCAGTGAAAGTTTATTTTACCCTGTCGATACTTTCTAAAGTGAGACAAACACTTGATGGCGTCAGCGCAAAAGAGACCCCCCAACAGAGTTCCGGCGACACGAAGCAGCAGGGAGCCGATAGCTCAACCTTCCCTTACACCAACAAGAGGGGCTATGATATCACCCGCAACCCCCACCTCAACAAAGTAAATCAGCAAGGAGGGCTGGGAGCAGGGCTGCGGAGAAAAGACAGCTGGGTACAGAAGAGGGAAGCAGTGGGAGCTTAATTAAAAGCCGCCTCAGACCAGATCTGTTTTGCGTGTGATGCAGTCTCCACAGATCAGCTCTGGTTACACAACAATGCAAATCGCTCGCACACACGGCAAGCGCAGTCCTGCCCAGGGGGAAAGCTGCTGCTACACGCGTCCCAGTGATGCTGATACAGACATACACTGGTGTGCAGGAAGTGTTATTCTCCGGCTCACGAGCTGTTTCAGAGTGGCACCGGCAGCTGCGCTTCCATCGGACACCTAAATAAGATGGGGTGGGGGGAGAGAGTAGGAATAGAACAGCCGCTACTGTTGAGGATTTGGGCGGGCACGAGCACCACCGGGAGTGCCTGGAGAGGAGCGGGGGTGCCACCAAGAAGTCACGGACTGCTGGGAGGGAGACGAACAAACAGGCAAAATGCCTTACCTATACGCACAACAGCAAGAAGATCCTCACGGCCAGAGAACATCATAAAAATGGCGAATGGAAGAATCGAAACTTTTTCGGATTCGGGGGCGTGTTCCTGCTGTTCTAAAAGGGCGTGTCTAAAAGTGGAAAGAACAGCAAGGAACACGCCCCCGAATCTGAAAAAGACGGAGCCTATTTGGAGGGACGGCTCTCTCCTCCAATGGCTGGCCTCTGTTTAGGAAGCCAGCCAATGGAGGAGAAGCAAAAAGAGAGGCGGGCTAAATAGCCACTCTAGAAAACATTAAATCTTCCGACTTCCGGTTCTGCCTTCGGCAGACCGGTAGTCCTCGACCTAAAAAGGAGTCAGGCCCAGTGTAACTCACAAGAAACACACTCCCAGGCCAAAGTCCACCCTCCATACCCAAACGCCCCCCTTTTAAGCCAAAGCACCCCCTCCCTAGACATAGCCCCATCATGCCCATATGAGATTCCAGAGGTGCCTGCCTTACCCACCTGATGCCCTTCATGAGGAGGTTGCACTGACGGTGTTAAGTAGGCAAGTAATGTAGCATATTCCCTGTCACCTGCCCCCACCATCTATTTAATAGACTGGCCAAAGGCCTGATGTGTGATTGATGGGACCTTATCGGCATATCACAACTGGGTGATATGTGGACTGGTGACAACATACAATCATTCTAAGACCTACAACACCGTTATACTCTTCACCCCTCTCAATTTTACAGATCTTTGCGGCTACAACACGCACTCAGCACACACCTAACAACTGGTATTAGACCAATAGAAGCACAAATCATGATGGGGGACCTAGGGAAGGCAGGGGTGTTGCGGATATACCGCTGCCTAACCAACAGTGGACTGGCCACGCTGGACTCGCTCAGGCACTGCTGGGAGGGTTGGCTGGGTCCCCTCGAAGACGAAGACTGTTGTGATACTCTAATGGCCCCCAAAACCATTGCCACCTCAGCTAAGCCCTGCCTGATTCAGCTATACTACCTACATAATGCATAACTAACCCCTGAACGCCTTCATAAGGCAGGTCTGCGACCCTCACCTTCCTGCACGCGCTATAGGCAAGAACCAGCTGATTTCTTCCACATGGTTTGGTCCTACCCTCACCTCACCCCATATTGGGAGGCCCTTGAATCAGAGCCCACGGGTGTTCTGGGTTTGGCAGGTGCCTCATAACCCCATGAATCTCCTCCTAGGAGTCATGGACGGCCTAGATGGGTCCAGGGCAGACAAGCTCTTCCTGGGTATTGCCACCATGGTGGCTCAACAGGATATCGCCGCGGCTTCGAAACAACCTACTCCCCAAGCTTGTCTAAATGGTGCAAGGGCATAGACTGCTGCGCAGCACAGGAGAAACCCTTGTTTGAAGCTAGGGGATGTCCAGCCAAACACTTAAAAGTCTTGGGTAAATGGCTGAACCAACTGAATTAGATAGGGTTTTCTGTCTCTTCTCAAACTTAGATCGTATATTACAATGCACTAAGAAAAGAATGTCACGTATGTATGCGCATAACAATATCAGTGATTTACCAATGTACCAACTTGCTAATGCCTATACGTGCTGTAATGTTCAATGTGTTCATTCAAAAATCAATAAAATTGATTATTAAAAAAAAATGACATTCTTGTCTACAATATTCCTATTGACTATGTTTTTGACATCCCGATACTGGCACGATCCTAAGCAGAAGCCATAGAGCTAACATACATGATGCTCTTCTTTGTTAAGATGAAGATCTTTCATGAGAGGTAGACACGTTTCTTTGAGACACCACAGGAGAGCTGGGACTGGCTGGTGGTCTAACAGCCTGGAGGACGGCAGCTGTTGAGCTCCCGCCCTCCTGATCTAGCCCAAGGAGGTGGAGATGTGTCTCCCTCTCCCCGCGAAAGGAGATACCGTGGTGCCTGCAGACAAAGAATTTGCTCAGAGGTCACAAAGTCAATTAACCTGGCCATATGTAAATCCAGTGCTGAAACAGAAGATAAAATAATTGTTTTCTAACACCACCTCCAAGGATCAAAGTTTAGAAGACCTTCTGCCTGTGTGACTCTAGTAATTTCCCTTTTTTGTGTAACTAGCTCAATGTTTTGGTTTCTTGCTTCCTATCTGAGGACCCCGTGGTCCTGCAGTATCTACAGAAACACTGGTTCGACGTACAGTATCTTTTGTCCTACACTGCATGGCCCGCTATCTGTAACTACATTCTCATATAGTATGGATCTCAGATTGGGCAAGGGAGCAGATACTTCATGTTTGCTAATGTAGGGTTGGTTGAGGCTTGGGTATGTTCTTTTGCCTCTACCATTTGGTTAGATCCACCAGAACATCTCAACATGAAACCTTCCAACTGGCAACCTGGAATGTGAACAGCCTTAGTATTAAAACAAAGGGCCTCATTACAATGACGGTTGAAAAGCAAACCGACCACCTCCTTGTTGGAATCGTTTCCGACCGACTCACATTCAGCGAGTCCGACCGACCGATTACGATGCTTCCGAACACCGTTCAAAAAGTCTCCCATTGACTTCAATAGGAGCCTGTGTTCCGACTGAAAACACAGGCTCTCATTAAAAAAAGGAATGGTTGTGGAAAACATTGCACCCTGTGGTGGGCAGCCCATGATGCCTGCCACACTGTGCATGGTTTTACAGGGGGGTACCCCCATCACCCCCAACCGGAGGCCTCAGGATGAAGGCCTGCTACGGGTCCCCAAATTCAGTTTCCAACAGTTTTTCCAAGTCGGAAAGGCGGTCCGAATCCAACATCGTAATCCATCAGTCAGAAACACGGTCCGTACAGCTGTATTAGTCGGCTCTGACCGACTCGGAGTTTCCGAATACCAGTAGGAATGGATTAGGACTGACCAAATGGTTTGCTTTCCAACTTAGAACATCTTAATCGGTCGGTCGGAAACATAGGTTCCGGTACAGTTTAGGAGAATCCAACTGCAGTTCGGAGCCTTTCAGACCATCATGGTAATAAGGCCCTACGAGCGGGCCATCTTCCAGTATGTTAAACAGTACTCACCAGTGATAGTGCTACAGCAGGAGACACACTTAATAAGCACAAGCTGCTCATTCAAGTCCTTTTATGGATATATGGTTACTTGATCTTCCACTCTGGGTACACACACAATTCCCAAGGCATGGCTATACTTGCAAATAAACAGTTCCCTTTTCAAGTTGTGAACACATAAACCAATGACATGGGCAGATAAACTTCAATTGAGGGTATACTGGGGGTAGACTCAATGGTTTTTTGTTTCTGTATATGCCCCGCCCACTCTAGTGGACAGCACTCTAAAGATGCTCCCACACCTACTGATTAAATTGCCCGTGTGGCTGGCTTTTATTGGAGGAGACTTCAATTCCATAATGGACCCTCAGTCAGACATCTGGGGCACTGTGACACTTCATTCATCAGTTGACTTACATATCTATTCTGAATCGTTGGCACTCTCTGACTCTTGACAGGTGATGATTCACGGTCAACTTCTACACACTGAGATTCTCTTCAAAGAGTGAGAATGGGCCCGATTATCACTTTGGTGATCTTCCCGCCAAACCGCTGTGGTGGTGGTTCCAAGAAGAACAACAAGGCGGCGGCCTTCTGCTTGCCTTAGTACAATGAATGGAGTGTGAGCGGCAGACCGCCACAATAAAGCACCTCCCACCAGCGAGTTGGTGGTCCACAATGTATGTGTAGAGTACACTGATGCAGACCGGGCCGCGGCCTTCCGCCCACCAAATTACAATGAAACAGCAGTACTGGCAGTCCCCTAGCAGTGGTTCTCCATTGGCAGAAAACATTTGCAGCTCGCGCTTAGCAAAGCAATTGAACCATGGCCATTGGTAGGACACAAATACAACTCACCTGGTGTTTCCAGGCCAATTGAAGACACCTGCATAGCACACTACAAAACACACACAATTCCAAATCATGATCCTTTGCTACTCCACAACATGGTCAGAGGCAAAATTGAGTAGGAGAAGCCTATTTAAAATTATTTTCTTTTAGCTCACTTGTCATTCACCACAAACTTTCCTTCCTCCATCACTATTTTCTCCTGGGTATCTTTTCATTTCTTATTGTAGTGTTACTCCCTTCACCCTTTCATAATGCCCCAAACCAAAAACCCGGAGCAAGAGCTTTCTTTCATGGTGGATGAAATCTTGAGAGTAGAACCCCAATTGTTTTGGGCAAAGGTCCAACATACTTCTCTCAGAAGGGAAATGTGAGACAGAATCTCTCTTAAAGTGAATGCTGTAGGCACAATCCAATGTACACAGGGAAGAGGTGGAACGACCTCAGGTTCAGGGTGCATAAGCTAGACTCTAGGCAGCACCTGGATGCCCTGAACACGGGTGGTGGCCCTCCCAGTACAGTTTCTACCCTAAGAGGAGAAAGTATTGGGCAGATGCGGCTCATGGAGGTAGGAGTAGTGTGGCGAGTTGGTAGGGATTAGACAGACGACAACAAGGGAAAATCAAATAAATAATTGAATCACATTTCTTCTAACATTTATTCTCACCAAAGCACTGAATAATATGTGAGTGCATACTACAAGTGATTACATCATGTTCCTAAACAGATACCCCATGAGGGATCAAATTTGTGCTGTATCAGTTCCCCCTTTGATGATGTTGAGTCATCACAATATTCACCCATTTCATCAGATAAGCCCATCAGATGATCATTTAGGTAATCTTAATCAGACGGACAGATCTAAACAGATGATGCCGCCTTTTGTCTTTGTCTAAACTCCTCCATACACCTTAGATTGTTGTAATAAGCCTTTCTATCTTCCTGTCTTTTTCCCTCTGTGTGCTTTCCCTTTGCCTTGTTCTATACCACTTACATCCTATCACAATACTGATCAAAACAATGATGCAGATGACAACAATCAATATTGGTTGCACAATATAACCAAACAATCCACTTCCTAAATTTGCAGCCCACTTCCCAATTGCACCAAATCCATCATTTAGTGACCTTTATTGTATAATTGTTTACAAAAGCAACAAAAGTGCAAGTTAAAAACATAAAATCTGATTAAAACAGCATGTGTAAAAAGCAAAAATGCCAACAGTGACTAAAATGAATTGTCCGTTTGCTGGCAGCATGTACAAAATTTGCATGGGGGGGAGCAGAGTACAAATATCAGAGGTGCTGGGACATAGTTTATTCAGCTGACTCTTCTCTGGCTATTCGTATGAGCATTTCAGCAGCCGCATAAAACTTCCCAATTAATGCCAGCTCCATCGGGACTATGGTGGTGTAGATATGCCTTAAGGCCTCCTTACATGTTCTAACACTGTGTTGTATTAACATAGTTCTTAGATACAAGCGCCTTGGAGAAAGCAAAACTGGGCAACAACAAATAACGTGCTCCGCAGATTCTGTGTGATATTGACACAGGCAGCAGCCGGAGCCACTTGATGACCAGTTTTTCCAGTGGGCTCTATAGTCTTGTATTGGCAAGGTTAAGAGCCTCACTCTCTGCACCAAATCCATGCCCAACTTTATCCCAAACACCTTCAGCAGCTACGTCCTTCAATTCCTGATGTAAATCAGTTATGTTGCTGATGTACGCCTGTAAATCCTTACTACTGTCAGGGATATAGGTACAACACTTTTGGACCTTAAGCATCCGACAGTCTCTGCCTTCTTTTGCGAGTAACTCATCTAAAGCAAATTGACTCTGCATCACCATTGCCCAGATCGAAACCATTTCACCGTCTATAAGCAATAGGGATCTACTTCCTAATCTTAATGTCATTCAGCACTACTCCTAAGCTGGTATCATAACTCCATAAATGTCTCCCACAACTTCTCCAGCACTCAATCCATGTTTCTCTCTAACTTTCACTTCTCCTCCTAGGTCTTTCAAATCCTCCACTTGGTATATTTAGGGAAACACTACAGCTAAATAGCATGTACAATGCCATTTGCTAGGCAATCTCAAATATGCCTTTTTCCCCACACACAATGTAGACTCCTGGTATAATATGTACTGTGTAATCTGAAAACATTTTCCACGGACCATGGACTAAAAATATATGATCACATTCACTGTTTCCCACAAACACAGAGATATATATCTGCTCTCAACCTGGTGAATACATAGTCTCCCCCACGAGGCCAATCAAAGCTAATGGTCCTGACCTCCCTGCAGCACAATGACCTAGTTCTTCCTTTGTCCAATGAGAATATTTGAAAGGTTTGTTTCCATCACTAACTACATCTCTAAATCTATCTTCTAGCGGATCTATGAATTTCTTCTGAACATCAGTTAATATACAGGTTAAATTGTGTTTATGAGCATAAACAGTGTTAGTGTAGCAGTGGGTACAAAAGGATTCCCTATCATTTCAACTCTCCTCTTCATGTCATACTTACTCAGATGTTTGGAAACTGGTACCTCAGATAATACTACATCATAGTTAGAGAAATAATATTCATAGTGATCCTTCTTATAGAACATACTAAGAAACAAACTTCAACTAATGCTATAGGTCACAGGTAAGTGATGGTATGTAATACCATCCTCCACTTATGCGGGTAACTGCATGCAAACATAACAATCTCTAACGTCCATGGTGTCTACATATTCATATAAGAGCCTAGCATAAGCATTTAATGTATAATCATCCCTTGACAAATCTACATGGAGATGTTGTTCTCCTTGTGCAACTATACTTCTCTCTGATCCTAGAGTCACTCTCTTTGAAACCCCTGATGTAGGTGTAAGCACCTCAGGGATACTAACGCTACCTGTCTCTTCCTCTGAGGATCTTCAATATGATTCTAAATTTAGTGTTACTAACGTGCCTAACAAAAATGAATGTGTCCTCATGTAATGTAACTGGTGCTTTGTAAAGCGCTCTGATACCCGATTCGGGTCAAGTTGGCGCTACATAAAACTTTAAAAAAAAAAAAAAAAAAAAACTACCACTACAATAGGTATAAGAGTACCTATAATACATTTGCATCTGCAGTTTGGATTTCCAGACTCCATTTTAAAGCAGATTCAGATCAAATTTCGCGTGAAGAAATAGCAGCCACAGAGTCTCTCTTCTCCGTTAGTCCCTTAAACAGGCTTCTAGCAATTCTTCTCTTTCGTCTTTTCTTTTATTTATTTAAACTATTTACACCAGTTTCTAAGACCTCCTTAACCCTACTCCATCTTCTTCTAGATGTAACCCCTAATTTTATTCTACATCCACTCGGGTCTAAGTAATTGTCTTCTTGAACACTTTTGATAAAGTTCATGAATGCTTATTCAACATCCCTAATAAGTTCTGAGCCCAGTTGCTCTACAATGAGTTATAGATCAGCTCTCAATTCTGCCTCTTCTTCCAATGATGGTTCTATGCCCAATGGAGGGAATACGATGTAATTCAATATTAGAGATCGCAGGCGACTCAACCTCCATGGGTAGGGAATTGTCAGTTAAATGAGAGTATGCAAATAAAGTCCCCAGAATCTTCAGCAGGAGTTTGATTATCAGCACCAATGTCCTGGAGCTCGCCCTTATCAGCATTGCCAGCCAGATAAGTCCACTGAGGAGACGACTACCTCCAACAAGGCACCCTAACTCTCCTGGATCTTCTTGATCTCGATCCCTCGCCTTCAGCCTCACTTTGATCAGACTTGGATGTTTCAGCTATTGGTGAGAGTTCTCTTTCAGATGTGAATTGTAAGTTACTTCTCTCTTCTCTCTATTGCCAGATCTCATTCAGGTTAGCTCTCGGTCTCAACTGCACTTGTCTCTCCAATTCACCAGCTCCTTTGTCAGGGTCAGATTCTTGCTCAGTCACCACTGTTCTCTCTCCGTCTGAGCCAATGTCAGTGTCTTGCTCAACTGGACCCCCCCCCAGATTGCTCAAGGACTTGTTCAGCCTCCACCGGTCCCTCTACAGCTTAGCTTGCCCTCTCCTGTGACTCTCCGGTCACTCTGGTCAATGCTTCTGAGAGAGGAGCTGTTTCTTCAGAGGGACTTGGAACTCTATGCGTGTGGGAGACATGAACCTAGTTTGACACTCTACCACATTTCACAGCTGTTACAGTCACCAATATCACTTGGTAGGGTCCACGCCAACCGTGCTCGAGGCAATTTTTCCTCACATGCCTTTTTTTGAGCACACAGTAGTCAGGTGCCAACTCGTGGCAGAGATCTCGTGACGTTGGTGCAGTCACTGCTTCAACTTGATGAGACATAGAACGAACCACATCAGCCAATCCTTTATAGTAGTCGAGAACCAAATCAACTGATATGTTCACAAGCATATTGGCAGGCTGTGGTATTTCACACATACAGCTATATTAATGTTTATCTTGTTAGTAATTCATGCCTTGTTTGGAATGGAATCTTAGTGATGTCAATAGCTCTGAACATGTTAAGGTTCTGATCTTGAGCAGTTAGTTCACTGTCTGCTTGCTGAGGGATGGTATTTATTCTCTTGGAATAAACTTCTTAAAAACTGCATTACTGAATACTGGATTTATTATACAGGATGCTTCACAGGCACAGCAAGCAGTCTCTTCGCTCGCCCCATAAGAACCTCGTGAGGCGACAAGCCAGTTCTTCTATCAGGAATACTGTATAGACTCATCAGCAAAAGAGGCAATGCATCAGGCCATTTTAGAGACCTCGAAGCACACAGCTTTGCCAATCTTGACTTCAGAGTGCCATTAACTTGCTCAACAATTCCTGAGGCTTAGGGCCTGTAACTGCAATGTTGTCTCTGTTCCACCCGCAAAGCTGGACACAGAAATTTCAGGACCTCGTTATTAAAATGAGATGCTTGGTCTGACTCCAAAGTAGTTGGAAATCCAAACCTAAGAATGAGCTCTCTCAACAACAGCTTAGCTACTGGGAGACTGTCACACTTCCTAGTTGGATAGGCCTCAACCCAACGGAAGAATATGCACACTACAACCTGAATGTACCTCAATCCATTACACATGGGCATTTCAACATATCCAGCTGCATCCCATTGAAAGCTCCTCCTGACCTCCCTATGTGGCTCATTGTAACAACAGTCCTTTTCCCTGCATTCATTTGCTGACGCATTACACACCAATGACACAATGCCTCTGCAACCCCTCAAAACATATGTCTGCCTGAATAACCTCACCATCACATCTCTTCCTATATGCGCCAAACCATCAATCTGCCTTGCCATAGGATACAATAAACATTCAGGCAGAACTGCTCTCATTATTTGATACCCAGATATCATCCTCTAATTTTCACACAACCTGCTCTGATCCAGTCTGACTGTTCCTCTAAAGAAACTTCCTCCTGCAGATGCCTCACCTCATCCCAAGTATCGACAGCTGTGAATATCATATTGAAATTGGTTACCTCTGTGTCCTCGTTTCTGTATTTCCCATTGAAAGTACATGAATTCAAAGCACATTAATGTGCAACTTCATCTGCTTATCAATTTCCTACAGTGACAGAATCTGTTCCCCTACAGTATGCAGGGCATTTCATGACTGAAACTTCCCTTGGCAACTGTAATGCCTCTAATTACTGTCTTACAATCTTCCCACTGCTAATTGGGGATCCAGGTGATGTCAGAAATCCCCATTGAGACCATAACTGTCTTAAATCATTAACCAAACTGAACCGATACTGGCTGTCGGTTTAGATGGTCACTCCGAGATTCTCAGAAACACAGCATGCATGGGTCAGGGTAACGAGTTCAGCCACCTACACAGTACATAATCTTTGTAACCAAGTGGCTTCCACCACTCCAGAAACTGTACATACAGCAAAAGCTGCTCTCAAATGTCCTTCATTGTCTCTTAAACATGAGCCATCAGCAAAAAGACCATGATCAGGGTTGGACAGTGGCTCGTGGACAATGTCAGGACGTGGTTTGGTGCACAGTTCATTGACATCGAGACAGTCATGGTCTTCACTTTCCTCCCCCTCTGAATTTGGAGTAGGTAACAAGGTAGCAGGGTTTAACACAGAACTGAGCTTTAAAGTAACATTGTCAGCAGCCAAATTCACTTATTCGTAGCTCGTCAATCGGTTATTGGTCAAATGCTGCATTTTTGTTCTTGTCAATAGAATGTCCACTGAGTGTGGAACATAAACTGTCAATAGGTGACCCATCACTATGCTCTCACATCATTCAATACTGACACCAGTTGCAGCAACAGATTTGAGACATCCGGGCAATGCTGAAGCTACAGGATCTAATGTAGCAGAGAAATAGGCTACTGGTTTACGGGCATTTCCAGGCAATTGTGTGAGTACAGAGAGTGCACAGCCTTCTCGCTCATAACAGAATAGCTAAACCGCTTTCTTGTAATCGGGCATTCCTAAGGCCGGAGCACTACACAGACTCTCTCTCAGCTCCAGGAAGGAAAGCAAGCAATCTTTATACCATGGTACTGGATCTGACACATATTTGTGCGTCACCATCTGCACAGGCTTAGCCATCAGGGGGAAGTTGGGAATCCACTGGTGACAGTAGACCACCATTCCCAGAAACATCCTGACCTCTTCCTCAGGGCATGGCAGATTCATCTGCATGATCACTATACTCGTTCTTGTGACACCTTTCTTTTGCCTTTCTCAATGCCTTGACCCAAATACTGTACTTCGTGCAGGAAATGTTGGAGCTTGCTTGAGGACACTTTATATCCATTTTGAGCCAGATGGTTTAACAGAGCAATAGTATTGTCTCTGCAAGCTTCCTTCATATTCAATGCGATCAGAATGTCCTGAACCAGGACGGAATTACGAGGTCAGACTGCACCACATCCTCTCCCTGACTAAAACCTCCACCTTGCTCTTGATTTGATGGGTTGAGATGACATTCAGGCTTCCAATACCCTACCTTAATGCAAAAATGACACATTGTGGACTTCTTTAGTGTAGCCATGTCTATTCCTCTCTTTAGATCCCTTCCTTCTCCTGGCAACCCTCCATTTGACTGTGTCTGAACTCCTGCAGGATGATTTCCCTACACCCGAGCAACATTTCCAACAGGGTCCTGTGACTGTCCTCCCTTTTGGGCTATCCTCATCTGTACCAATATCAACTTCTCTTTCGTCCTCTTGTGTCTCGAGTCAATTTTGTCATTACAATACCTGGCATAATGCAGAATTTCACAGGCGGTCTTGTTCTACCAACAAACCGAATGTTTCTGTATTATGAGGGTAATCTCGTGCCACAAACCTGTTGCAAACTTGAACACAAACGGTCCCATGTCTTTGGGTCAAGGGTGTCCAATCCACTGTACTGTTTGAAGGCCTGTAACAACCTTTCATAGTAAGAATGAAAAGTTTCTTTGGGCTCTGGGTCATTTGGTCAATTTTTATCCAATCAATATCTTGTGGGGCTATTTTAGACTGTAACCATGTGATCACCTGATCGTATTTTTTAATTAAAGATTGGTGATGGGCCAGGAGTCACTATGTCCCTCTCTGGTCTCTTTTTCAGGCCATTCTATGGCTATCTTGCATGAAGACCCCAGATCGCTAGGGACCACAATTTCAAACAACATATTCCAATCAATCCACAACACTATAGAAATCTCCACAAATCGATCAACCTGTTTATACCACTCAGCAGGCTTTTCCCTCAACTCTGGAAATTAATTTGTGAATGCAGCAAGATCGCCTTGATTTCAAGGCACATGCACCTAACCCCCACTAGGCACTTCCTGTAATGGATATGCCTCAACTCCTGCTCCCCCCAGAGAAGGCCGTTCCCCTGTAAACCTCTTTGCACTTTTCTTCTTTGACCACATTTCTTCCCATTTGTCTAACATACTCCACATCCTCATCCTATTACTAGTTCCTAAATGTGTGTTTTCAATCCAGGCATCCTCATGACTTCTATTTCCAGAACACTGTACAAAAGTCTGTGATTCCTTGCAATATCTTTGTTTGGGTCAGATCTACATCATATTTCTGAGCCAATTCCGTCAGTTTCTCATGTGCCTGCCCGCTCTCCTGGTAACATCTTTCACCATAAACAGTAATTCATCAGGTTTGTATGTCTCTATTCGATCAAGAGCTAGATTTTTACTAATTATCACATCCAACTTGGCTCTCATCTTCACCACACCTACCAATTTCACCTTCACTGCAGATCCTATGAAACCCTGACTTAATTTCTTATTTTTAATCCCTTTGGTGTTACTGTGACCCCTAAGCCATGATTCCAAATCTAAAAGATCAAATATGTATTGGCTGCTGGATGTTCCCTGTGTCGCCCCTTTCTTTTAGGGTGTGCTACTTTGTACCCTGGGACGCATTCTCCACACTGTCAAGTCTGAATCAACGCTTCTTTCAGGTAGGGGTCTCGCAGTATGGGAGCTATTCTGATCTAAGAAGGATCTGCTGTCGCTACATATGGAGTACTTGAGTTTACAGGAGTCAGTGGAACAAAACCCCTATCAATATTCGCTGATCTGCTTTGTTGTGTCCCTTCAGTACCCATGTATTGTTCTTTTATTTATTTTTTTTATACATGTTTTATTGAGCAGAGCATTCGGTTTTTACAATATTTAGTATGTTTAGAATCATCATATAAAACCAGTTGATACAAAAACTCAAGCGACAGCCTCGCAATACACGATAATAAAGAGCAGCTAATCATATACTCATTCACAAGTTAAAAATGTGCAATTTCATCTTAAAGAGCAGCAATATTGAAAAACCTTTCTCATCCTTCTAAAGTGCATACCTATTAAAGTGCTAGTGCCTGCTTTTCGTCAAAAAAGCCGTCATAACTACAACATATTATTAAAAAAAAAAAAAAAAAACTATGGCTCTGACGACTGATAACATCGTTGACTAATACAACAGACTGCAAAATACGTCATTCTAGAAAATGCAACAAGTAACAAAGTATTACTGCTTCTAAAGTGCCATAAACAAAAATGCTAATTTTATCTTAAAAAACAACAATATTGAGGAAACTTTCTCGTCCTTCTAAAGTGCAATACCTATAAAGTGCTAGTGCCTGATTACCGTCAACAAAGCTGTCATTTCCACAACATGTTATAGAAAAGAAAAGAAAAAAAAACACAATGGCTATGACAACTGATAACCTCGTTAGCTAATAAAACAGAATACAAAATACATCATTCTATAAAATGCAATAACTAACAAAGTATTAGTGCTTCTAAAGTGCGAATGCCTTATAGTAAAAGCTGCTACATCCATTTAGCAACCAAGTGTTAAGATCCCTCTTTAAGCTTTTCTAATTCACTAAAAAACTTCCAATTTTTTTCAAATTTCCTTGTGGCCCCCACTCGTCTAGCGAAAGGTTCTTCAAATGTATGGGTTCTTTTCATTTTATTGAACACATGTATTGTTGCTGATGTTCACTCCCTGTCGAATTTGGGTCATATATGGGAATGATAGGTACAATTGTGTCTGGTACTGTAAGAACTTCCGGTGTCTGAGCCCCCTAGAGTACATGTTCCCACCTCTTCTCTCCTTCCGATTAACCTCGCTCCTGTCAATATCACTTTCCAACCCTAGAATCAGGGACAACTGGTTCTGATGCACTCTCACTGTTAATAGTCTCATCCATACTTCTCTCACCTCCATCCTATAGTGGATTATAAGCGGGTGGACGATCAGCCAACAATCCATTTCATAAGCTGTCCTCAGTGTCACTGTCATCGTTTCCATCTGCCTCCTTTTTCTTGTCCCTGTCTTTCGCACCCTCATCAGTGCAGGATATAATCTCTCTCCCAGAACCATCTCAATAAGTAAGCGTTCTCCTACGCCTCTTGGTAAACTTGCATTGTTTTCTTCATCTTTCCCCGATAGCGATATCTCTGCTTAGCATGAGCTGTACGCATCCATGCATCAAGCGCCTCAGACTGCGATGGTATAGGTAGAGGTTTTTTTCTTTTCTTTTTATTGATTATCATTATGGACACAGGTTCAATATCAGTGCATTCATGTGCAAGGGTACATACACTAGGAAGATATAGACAAGACTGATCAAAGCGGCCAACTGTCAATATCCCACATCTTCATCTTCTTGCCCAAGTAACTTGCGCCAGAGTCCAGTACCAGTGTCCCATTAACAACCCCCACAATAAAGGCAGGGGATAGCAGTGGAAAAGAGAGAAGGGGGTGCAGAAGATGGGGAGAGAATAAGAGAGTGCTGACCTCCAATAGAGATGTTCTTAAAAACCCACTTACACTCGTTCTGTCTGTGTGCAAGTAGATTGTTTCCACCGTATAACATTCCTTTAGATCGAAGGGGAGTCTCGTCTTGAACTTGTGGGTGGGAGTTAAGAAACCTCTGCAGTGGTCCCCAGATATCCCTGGGGTGAGCCTGTGCAGGCATAAGTTCTCAATACTCAGACAATTTCCCATGACAGAGCACCGCCTTCTTAAGCCAATCAGCAGCGCCAGGACTCCGACGTCGGCTCCAGCACCTCGCTATCTGCCGCTTGGCAAGAGGCAAAAGTATAGCCACTAGCTTTCTATTTGTCACCGGCGCAGGTCGTACATATCCCAGCAACCCTGTCAGGGGGGAACGACTGACTGATATTCAAGCATCTTGTCCAGCACTTCAAAAATGTTCTCCCAATAGCGTGCAATTTCTGGGCAGGTCCAAGCCAGGGTCAAGAAATTTGCCTCTAGGGCCCACATCTCGCATCCTCACTCAAGCCAGCCTTATATAGCCATTCAGGAGTCCTGTACAAGCTACGAAGAAACTTGAAGTGAATTAGCCTCAACCAATAGTTAGGGGACAACTCCCTGGCCTGCGCGCAGCAATATGCCCACCGCTCATCCTCCATGGGGGAACCCAGTATCTTCTCCCATCTCCTCCACGCGGCAGGAACACACACTGGTGCATCACACTGCATATACCCACGTATAAATGAATGATAAGTTTACGTGATGATGGATTGTTTAGGAAATCTTCCAGAACCTGGAATGTAGGGGGTGCCATTGGTAAAGAGGCATAGCAGGCACGGAGCACCACACGGAGCTGGTAACACGTCATTCTGTTGAACAACCCCGTGATTTCCCCAACAAGCACATTGTCGGGCCGTGCAAATGTACCATCAAGGAATGCATTGCCCATAATGTAGAGACGGAGCTTACTAAGTCTATGGCATACAGCAGTATCTCCACAAATGGCAATGCCGGGTGTCATGACAGGGTTACAGCAGTGGTCGAAGTGGGGGGAAAAAAGTTGGGGAACTGTGGGCAGAGAATCACAGGGCAGGAAAAACCCAAGGATTGTATCACTGGGCCAAGCCAGAGGTGTGGCCAGAATGCACAAACATCCCAATTTTTTGTATTTTTTTGGCTTTTCACTGCCCAGTTATATCAACCAATGGATACACATGAATATTTAATGTTATAATGAGTTATTGACATTAAAATACATTCACAAAATGGGATATGCTTCTAATCACTGAATGTCCCAAATAAGGTAAAATGTGGAAGCACAAGCCATTTGTCGCCGAGCCATGGAGTTTCTGCCTTCAGCACTTCTCCCTTTTTCCACAACAGCAGTTCAAACATGAATGGCTAAATATTCCAGTTTGCAAATGTTCTCTATATAATTATGGCTCTGCCATATTTTCCTCATAATGCAAGTTCTGCTGCATGATCTGACCATTTAAACTAATAAATTGTTTGTAGCTCAAACGTATCAAAAGTTAATGAAAAAAGTAACTTTTGTTGCCGGGAAGTGGAGGGCACCTTGCAAAGGTTTACTGATCACCTTTCTCACTGCTGCATTTGTATATTCCACTGGTACTAATAAGGCAAAATCTTTCCAGGGACTGTTAGCATGTGTACAAATGTCAAAATAATAAAATATATGAAAATATACTGCATTACGCTGCAGTCTTTTTTTAAATGCATAATTTAGTCAACACTGCGGCATAATTTTGTCCTCCTTTGCTGCATAATTGATTCCAGTGGCCCCACAGCAGGCAGTACATGTTAAAAGTGCTTGTGAATGAAGCAGAGAGACTGAAGTTTGAAAACTTAGTTTGGTGTGCATGCAAATCCTGCCTTGCCAATCCCTGGTGAGTTGCAGCTACTACTGCCGAAACAAGGCCAATGGAGGTACCTACGGGTGAGGCAGACTGGCGGTGCACTGTTGAAGTACTGGGAATTTTAAGCCCAGCGGTGCAGGAGAACACACCCTATGACTTCGGGTTCTTCCTGTTTCAGACCTACAGAAACACAGAGTCTTCTGGGTGAAGTCAAAGATCAGTTTATTGGCTGCAGACCAATTACAGGCGTCCTAGAAGTACAACAGCGTGTATGTTCTCAGGAGACTGCTGAAAATCACAGAAACGGGCTTCTTCTTAAATACAAAATATCCTGCCTCAGGCATACATTCCTTAGTTTACGATATGGCCATTACATGTATACATTTCAAACGAAAAGGCAGAGTCATGATGACCATCCCACATTCCAGTTAAGCCAGCCCGTAAATATTTACACAGCAAGGCTCAGAACCCACATCAGATATCGATAGGCCCCAATAAACATGAGCATCTCCTGTTTGGGAAACAAGCCATAAAGCAGGAACAGTCAGGTGCGAAAGAGATTAGCTGGAGGCTCGTGTAGGATGAAAAGACTTTATGGTGTGTCAAGCCCTGATGCTAACCACAGGTGGCCAGAGGACGGGGAACTTGTGAGACCAGTTTGACCTGGGGCAGCGGAGCCAAGCTGCCCAGGTCACAGAAAAGTCAAAGGAAAGGCACATGTGCTCTAAAAGGCCCGTATTTGCTTCATGCTATATAGCCTATGTGAGGGCAACCATAAGATGGCCACCGATACAAAATGGAACCCGCGTAGTGATGTGAAATAGCGTATACACAGTGCATTCATAGCTAAAACGTTACAAAAAGCTCTTGTACATACCGCATTAACCATTCACGGTTCACTATTACCGGGATAGACAGGGGTAGGGCCCTGCCTCCTACGCAGTCCCAAATGTTAAAGTACGACAGACCCTCCTTTTGCCCTTACATAGGCAATAACTATACTCATTTCAATCCAAGTCTAGGTCAATATTCACGAAGTCATGGAGATGTTGCTGTAGCATCATCCTATTACTTAGCTCGTCCCTCGATACAGGTTTCCTTACACATAATGTAGCACAGAGGCCACATATCGCAGGAGCACACTGTATGCACAGACAGAACAGGAAAAGGATGGCTAAGATCATTCCAATGACCATCAGAACTTTCCAACCCCAGGCAGATATCAGTTCCCAGAACCACCCCACCAGTGACCAATCTCCTTTATCCACGTGTATGGACTCAGATATTTTATGTAGTTTGGAGATGGCTTGATAAACTGTTGGAGCGTTGTCTGGTATGAAAATGCAACAACTAGATTGGATAACCTTACATACCCCACCGCGGTCTGCAAGTATGACGTCTAGAACCATGCGGTTCTGCAAAGTCATGAGGCGATCCGCTTGGAGCTCAGCGGTCAAATTACCAAGGGCACCAGCCGTAACATTAACAGTGGATTCAACCACACGAGTCAGCTGTCTCAGGTTCCTACTATTGACCATAGGTCCCCAAAATGGCAGGAAACCCAAAAAGAAATCTCACGCTTCCTGACCGGCAGTATCCTCCTTACTAATCACGCCTGTCACAACTCTGGTCTTGTGATAGTCAGAGGCGGCAGTAAATGTTGGCGGTAGCAGATTTGCAATATAACATGTGCCTGAGAAGTCAGGGGGCAACCATGTATATGCTCGGTCATTGCAGACAAAATATGTACCCTTGGCAGCCAAAAACGCAGGGGAAAACTGTGACGGAAAAGTGTACGCTTCAGTACAGTCACTTCTCCCCAGTTGAGCTCTAGGATTCTGACCATTAACTTGCAAACAGAACCGACCTATGTGGGGTACGACGCAGATTGGGGATGAGATTTTTGCTGTCTTTCACCCAGACTAATACTATACCCCGTCGCGTTCCACCCTACATAAGCTCTCAACTCTTCTTTGGGAATAGATGAGTATGCATCGATATCTCTGCTCATATCGGCAACTCCTTTCATTAAAGCTTTGTTATTGGTGCTAGGTCTGATGGAACGCAGTTGTCGCGGTGAGTATGCATCTAGTGCATAGAGAAACATGGTCTGGAATGCCCATGACGATCCATTGTAACTATACGGCAGCACTAGATAGGGAATACCCTTATTAATGGTATGTGGCATTAAACCACACACCCAACAATTGGTTGTATTCATGACTAGTTGGTGCTGGTGCAGGAGCTGAATAAACGAGTTATTCACAAACTCTGATCGTCTAGCTTGTTCGTGTTCAGGCAGAGGGTGAAAAGAGTGTGAGGAGACAGTAGGAGGAGGTATAGGCTGTACAGTGGGTGCAATGGGCTCTTGAGAGGAGAAGAATACAAATCCTACAGTAAACACTACCATACTACATAATACAAACAGGCATAAAAATACAAAACGTTTGCTCTTTATTATTTTACACATTCTTGCTTTAAAGTTCATTTCCTCAGTGAGTCTCTCCATCTTAAAAAAACTCCATCCTCTAATCGTGCTGCTCGCGGCGGGTGAGTATCTTCTGCTAAGGAGTACGCCTGTCAGTCCAGGGAACGCCCTAGACCAACCAGAACCGTCGACCTAACGTCTTCGGCCTGTACCCCAAAGTCTTGGCACCGCGACCCTGCGGCTGAACCCGGATGGTGGTTCGAAAAACAAAAAATCAAGAAAGTCCTTCAGATGGGAGAGCTCTGGTTATCAAAAAAATAAAAAGGGTAAGGAAAAAGAATATTTATTTGTCCATAGGCCTTGGTCTTAGATTATAACGAGAACGGCCAGGTACTGTTTGATCTTGAAACAAGAGTTCAGGCTCTGTGGTGTCCAATCGAATTGACGGCGGCACAGCTTCTTGCAAAATATCGTCACTTTCTTGTGCTGAAGTTGTGCCTTTTATGCGTGCATCACTGAACGGCACAAAACGAGGTACAGTGTCTGCGATACCCTCCTGGACCCACTGGTCATACGGCAGAGGCAAAGGGATCCTCTTCACGTGGGTGCCGTGGATCCAGTTCTTTTTCCCCTTTACTCGAACAGCTGATCTTGTAGATAAGAACACGAGATGAGGGCCAATCCAGCGGGGCTCATCGTTGGTTTTCCGCTGGAAGTTTTTCACAAGGACCCACGTGCCAGGTTCGATAGGGTGTCCAGGAGCTTCAGAGGCCGGGGGGAGAGTATCGTGCACCTGTCGGTATAAAACACGCAGTTTAACCGTCAAATCATACAAGTAATCAAGCAGTACTGGATGCTCGATTTCGCTGAATTTCGCCGGTCTTGGCACACCCCATACATTGGCCGGGCGGCCAAAAACAACCTCGTAGGGACTAAGTCCCACTCGTGAGTGCACGGTCATTCTGGTGGACAGGAGTGCTAGAGGCAGAGCGTCAGGCCATTTAAGACCTGAGCTCGCTTGGATTTTGGCCAGTTTGAGTTTTAGTGCGCCATTGTAGCGTTCTACTAATCCAGCTGATTGGGGGTGATTCGCAGCGTGGAACTTCTGCTTTATACCTAGTCCCTCACACACATTCTTCATCACTTTACCCACAAACTCACTTCCATTATCACTCCACACCATTCTTGGCATTCCAAACCTGGGGAGAAATTCCTTCACAAGGGCTTTGGCTGTGGACAGAGCAGTGTTATCTTTTAGAGGATAGGCCTCTATCCATTTTGAGAAAGCGCAAACAACCACTAATACGTATTTCAGGTTG
The DNA here is from genome assembly GCF_964204655.1 of Triturus cristatus. Classification (NCBI taxonomy): domain Eukaryota; kingdom Metazoa; phylum Chordata; class Amphibia; order Caudata; family Salamandridae; genus Triturus; species Triturus cristatus. The sequence continues at coordinate 1,063,562,190 of NC_140589.1, read as the reverse complement.
TTGCACCTTTCCATGTGGATAAAATCCAGCTGCAAAACTTCAAATGGATATGATGGAGGCGCAAAATGACCAGCTGAAGTTGGGGTTCCCCTACCAGGGTTGTACTTCAAGCATACCATACAATTCTTGACCACATTCTCTGCACACTTAGGAATTCCAGCATGCTGCCATACTGGAGCCAACAACTTACAGATTCCTTTCGTACTGATATGTGCCAATCCATGTGCCATAGTAACCACTGAAAGCACATATGCATCAGGTAACAACCATCGCCTATGTTCTGACAAATCAATCCAACAACCATTCCCATCCAACTTACCCATACTTTCTCTCCACTTGCTCAACTCTTTCTCTGGGGCTTCAGCTTGAAGGGACTTCACACTCTCAATTGTGTTTTCACACATTCCAACATCACCAACCCATCTGGCAGGGCCTGCAACATACATTCGAGTCTTCACATCTTTTGCTGTTTCTTTCGCGACTTCATCAGCAAACGCGTTACCACGACCAACATCATCAGTGATTTTCTTGTGCGCACTGCATTTCATAATCGCAACTTGTGATGGTAGGGTCAGCGACTCAAGGAGATCATTCACCAGCTTGCCATTCTGAATCTTAGCTCCATGCGAAGTCAGGAACCCACGTTCCTTCCACAATCGCCCAAAACTATGAGCCACGCCAAAGGCGTACTGGCTATCCGTATATATGTTCACTTTCTTTCCTTCAGACAACACGCATGCTCTCGTAAGGGCAATCAATTCTGCTGCTTGAGCCGAATTCTGTGGCACACGTGCAGTTTCAACAATCGTGTGCAAAGTCGTGATAGCATATGCAGCAGTTGTATCACCATTCGGAAGCTTGAAACACGAACCATCCACCCATAAGGTACCATCACACTCAGTCAGGGGAGTATCTTTAAGATCTACTCTTCCTTTCGTCTCTTCTTCTGTTCTGAATAGACAATCATGTTGCTCAATCTCATCTAGGTCTGCTGGGATTGGTAATAGTGTAGCTGGATTCAATGTGTTGCATCTCTTTATGTGTATGTGGTTTGCCAACAGTGTCAGCTCATAACCAGATAATCGCGCACTAGTTAAGTGTTGTGTCTTGGTCCTGTTTAACAATGTGTCCACAGCATGTGGAACCATAACAATCAATGTGTTATCCATTACTAGGCCAGCAGACTGTCGAATGGACATAGCTGCGGCGGCTGTGGCTCTCAGACAACTTGGCAATGCCCTCGCTACCGGGTCCAAGGTTGACGAAAAATATGCGCATGGACGCGGTCTGTCGCCAAAAGGCTGTGTTAACACTGATAATGCGCAACCATCTTTCTCATGAACATACAATGTAAAAGGCTTACTGTAGTCAGGGGTACCCAACACAGGAGCTGAACATAATGCATTGCGCAATTCCCAAAAACTTTTCTGACACTCTTCAGACCATGGAATAGGATTCGATGTGTCTTTACATTTTAATGCTAACAAAGGTTTTGCCAACAAGGAAAAATTAGGAATCCAATGCCTATAGTATGAAGTAATGCCCAAGAAAGCACGCACTTCTCTCTGTGTTCTTGGCACACTCAACTGTGCAATGGCTTGAATTCGTTCTGGGGTCAGTTTCCTTCCCTCCTTCGATAAGAGATGACCTAAGTAGGTCACTTCTTGTCGACAATATTGCAGCTTTGAGAGAGACACTTTGTGATGGAAGGCAGACAAATGGCGCAACAAGGATAAGGTAGCGTTTTTGCAAATCTTTTCAGTATCCGCGGCGATTAGTAAATCGTCGACGTACTGAATGAGGATAGCGCCACTAGGTAAAACAAGTGCATCAAGCTGCGCTTTTAAAGCCTGACTGTATATTGATGGACTTTCACAGTAGCCCTGGGGAGCGCGTTTAAAGCGAAAGCTGCGACCTCCTAAACTAAAGCCAAAAATGTCTCTGCTCTCCTCTGCAATTGGGATGCTAAAGAAAGCATTCTTTAGATCGATCACTGAGAACCATGCAGCGGAGGCTGGAATCATGGTTAACAAGGCAGTTATATCAGGGACAACTGGAAACTGTGGTACAACAATCTTATTAACCTCTCTAAGATCAATCACAAATCTGTAAACAGGTGGCTGTGAAGGGTCCGTTCGTTTTAAGACAGGTAAAACAGGACTATTGCAAACTTTGCCTCTTGTCTCTTCAATTACACCCTTTTTAATCAAATCACTGACAATTGCTAACAATGCTTTCTGACCTTCATTGGAGATCTTGTACTGGGGAATACGTGGCAATCTGACATTGGCTTTTAAAGTGACCACATATGGCGGTATTTCCAAAAGACCCACATCATTGGGACCAGTAGCCCAAAGGACATCCGGAAGGGATGACAATTCAGGTGGCATTGCATTTTTAGACAAATACATCGGGGAAATCACTTTCTTGCCTAATGTAAGTTGTACTCCTGAGGGAGAACAATATAGCGTCGCATGCAATCTTTTTAGCAAATCTAAGCCTAGCAAATTTTCACCACAACCTGTTGTTAGAATGAGGGGTGCTTTTAGCTCACAAGGTCCAACAGAAAGTGACATAGGACTAGAAATCGGGTTCCTAACTGGGGCGCCAGAAAAACCTACTGAGACATTCATTTCGCCAGACAAAGGCGCGCCAGGGAGTTTTGAATGCATGATTGAACTCTTTGCAGCACCAGTATCCAGCAGAAAGGGCTCCGTTACATTTGCTGTAGTTACTTTAACATAGGGTCCACTCTGATCCACTGGCACTGAAACAACTCCCTCTCTCTGTCTACGGCTGTCCTAGTAATCATTATCTTCTACATTGTCATCTTCCGCATAATAATCATTATTGTAGTACTGAGCTGTATTACCAGTCACGTTGGCTTGCTGATCAAAGCTATTTATGGTATTTTGAGGCGGAAGAGGACGCGCGTTCTGGGGAGCATTTCCACGCCCTCTGCCTCTAGGAGCTTGCTGACCACCTCTACCTCTTGCGCCATACGCATTACTGTTACGCTGCATTAATTTAGGGCAACTATATTTAAAATGACCTTCCTCTTTGCAATATGAACATTGGTTGGGACCTACAGGAATTCGTGGTTGATAATACCCGTTCATTTGCTGATTACTCTGTAACTGTTGGGGCTGCTGATAGATACCTTGTGTTTGCCTATAATTATTCTGTCCTCCACGTGGCGGATAGGCCTGCTGCAAAAGGACCTTTGTTTTTAGTTCTTTCGTTTTCTTATCTGTTCTATCCTTCTCATCTTTGTCTCTATTTTCATAATACTGTGCAGTAGCCAGTATTTTTGTGCTGAAGAGGAAACAGCCCAGGAACTTTCTGAATCTTTTAATTTCTTACACAACTCGGGAAGTAGATTCTGCACAAATTTATCAACAAATAACCGTTGGCCACCTTCAGTGCTCATGTCTTGACCACTGTGGTCGATAAACGTTTCTTCAAACCTGGTAAAGAAATCAGACACTGTCTCATCTTTCTTCTGCTTACATGCGGATAGTTTATCCCAATTTACGCGCATCGCGGACATTATAGTTTTCATGTAGGTAATAATTCGACCAGGGAGCTCTGCTACCAAAGGCTCAGGTTTTGCACCACCAATTTGTCTAGTGTCTGCAGCAACGATATTAGCCCATGTACCCCCTAGCTCTGCAGCATGATCCGTATTACGGATGGATCCCCATAAAGGCTGTGGAACAACATTCCCAAACAACATATCTATATCGGCTAGATTCATGACACATGATTCTGCAGTTTGTGATAACTCCTTATAATATCCTGCAGGGTTTTTACGGGGATCAGGCAATGTCTGCTTGAGCGCTAATACCTCAGATCGCTTCCATGGGACATGCACCCAAACACGCTGAAAATGTGCTGGCATAGCAGCAATACCATGAGCGGCATCAGCCGCAACAGCTTCCTTCCATACCGGAGGGACTTCTCTCATAGGGTATTGTCGCGCTTTTCCCTTTCTCCCCACAGGGAAATCTTGTGTAAACAACGGCTGTTGACAATCATAAGATCGCAACTGCTTTATTGACATCGGGGCCCACAATCGTACCTTTTCCAAAATCGAATCTCACCCGACACAACTCCTGCGGGCTTGGATCTCTACCATGATCATCCAATTCCTCACAGAGAATTTCACACATTTTCTCGAACACATACCTCTGTTTCGGGGCATCCCATTGATGAAACACATCAACAACTGATTCCACATCATAGCATGAAGGGAAACCAATCCACCTACGCGCCAGATGATCTAACACCTCTTTCTCGTCAGAATCAGGCAGCTGACTGCGCAATTGCTTACGCTGTAAGGCAGGAGTCGCACTAGATGACCCAAAGAGAGGCGACATTAGACTAGTAACTACATTAGCTAGTCGTTGTCGTGCTAAAGGAGAAGTTGAGGCAAAAACGGGGGGATAGACAGAGGGAAGAAAAACAGATTCAGATACAGGTACCTGGGTAGTGTAAGAAGGAGCGCCAGGGGAAGCCGCTGGCGTGTTAGACAAAGTCGCAGGAAGCGCGGGGGTAACAGGTAGCAAAACTGGCGGCCCTTGAGAGGGCTGCACTGCAGGGATAGGAGCCAGCTGAAGAGGAGCTGGCGCCTGTGGGAAGGCTTGCGGCATATTTACTAGAGGCTGCGCATTCACAAGCTGTGGAGGTGCGGTGGCATTTTGCACATATGGGGGTGGCGAACTTAACAAATGGGACATTAGGGAATCTTTCTCATTCTCCTTTGTGTCATCTTGCACAAGTGATGACAAAACAGGGTAACATTTATCAATCCCTAGTTTGCGCTGTCTATGTAACTGTTCCTTCATTTGTTCCTCCTCATTGTCTTTAAATTGCACAGCTGCTTGCATCACTGACATACCTCTCTCTCTCTTATTTCTTTTCGCTAGCTTAATTTCCTTCTGTTTGGCTTCCTTTCGCCATAGGCGGAAAGAATCAAACATCGCCGGCCGGGCTTTCTTTTTAAACAATTTAACTTCCAAATTATCTAAGATATCTGTATCGAAACTACCATTTTGGGGCCATTTTAAAACACCGTCCTTTCTGGTGTATCGGATCCATATTTCATTATATGCAATGGGGCCCACGCCATGCTTTACATACAGCTCATAAGTTGGAGTTCCAATTGGAGGAACCGGACATGAATCCTCCAACTGGAAATCCCTTCTACAACTCAAACAAAACCAATTACCAAATACACTAGCACCAGGCATCTTCGCTCACTAGTCTAGTTCCAAACTTCAAAGGATTATCGATTACGATAGTCTCGTGAATACACGAGTCCTCTGGCTTTGGGGTTTGCAAACTCCAAATAAACCAAAATTATCCCGAAGGATACCAAACAAATTGGGAGACGCTCCACTTATACTTAACTGAATATCGATGATCAATGGCGTCACCAGAAGACTCTCTCGATTGTTTCGCTCTACCAAAATCGTCAAGGGTCCAAAACAGGGCGATTAATCAGGGCAGCAGTCCTTCGTAGCCGTCGGGACGCGTAGAACCTCGCAGAAAAGACTTTCGGACCACGCCGACATGCAGGGGTCGATGAAGTGGCGGCCTTCCTCCAGAATTTCCACACGAAGCTCCTCACGAACCTCTGGCTTGGACTGGTACCGCTGAAATCGTCCCGAGTTGGGCGCCAACTGAAGTACTGGGAATTTTAAGCCCAGCGGTGCAGGGGAACACACCCTATGACTTCGGGTTCTTCCTGTTTCAGACCTACAGAAACACAGAGTCTTCTGGGTGAAGTCAAAGATCAGTTTATTGGCTGCAGACCAATTACAGGCGTCCTAGAAGTACAACAGCGTGTATGTTCTCAGGAGACTGCTGAAAATCACAGAAACGGGCTTCTTCTTAAATACAAAATATCCTGCCTCAGGCACACATTCCTTAGTTTACGATATGGCCATTACATGTATACATTTCAAACGAAAAGGCAGAGTCATGATGACCATCCCACATTCCAGTTAAGCCAGCCCGTAATTATTTACACAGCAAGGCTCAGATCCCACATCAGATATCGATAGGCCCCAATAAACATGAGCATCTCCTGTTTGGGAAACAAGCCATAAAGCAGGAACAGTCAGGTGCGAAAGAGATTAGCTGGAGGCTCGTGTAGGATGAAAAGACTTTATGGTGTGTCAAGCCCTGATGCTAATCACAGGTGCCAAGAGGACGGGGAACTCGTGAGACCAGTTTGACCTGGGGCAGCGGAGCCAAGCTGCCCAGGTCACAGAAAAGTCAAAGGAAAGGCACATGTGCTCTAAAAGGCCCGTATTTGCTTCATGCTATATAGCCTATGTGAGGGCAACCATAAGATGGCCACCGATACAAAATGGAACCCGCGTAGTGATGTGAAATAGCGTATACACAGTGCATTCATAGCTAAAACGTTACAAAAAGCACTTGTACATACCGCATTAACCATTCGCGGTTCACTATTACCGGGATAGACAGGGGTAGGGCCCTGCCTCCTACACAGTCCCAAATGTTAAAGTACGACACTGTGCATTAATGTTAGTTAGTGCCCCCCAATGACTACCTCTGCCATGGATTCCCTCACTACCACCACTTAACAGTGCCCCTCAAGTCTCCATAACCACATTCTCTCTCAGATGCATTTAATTTGATTTACAGCACCACTCATACCATTGTAGGGTGTCAGAGCACTTTGCATCACACACATTACACAGAGACAATCAATATGTGTGCAAATCACTGTAGAGAAAATGTTAAATAATTCTAAGGACTACAAGGTGTAGGAGCACATGACATCCATACTAGTAGGCCGTATTGTTTAATAGTGATTGGTCTGGAGAAACAAACTCAGAATTTAAAATGTAATACCATGGTTGGGGGGGGGGGGGTTCTCTTTAATTATCAGAATTGATTGCTTTCCAAAAGAACACTTTTTGCAACATTAGGATAATCAAAGACTGGTGGGAAAAACATAATGCTCTAATATATACTTTGCAGTTTGTATGCAGCTCGTAGCTGACAGTTAATAGCTCACTGTTCTATGTTAGGATTTTAACGTATAAACTGCAAGTAACAAAAGGATCTCTCTGACAAAAGCAGTAGCCCACTGACCTATTTACATGATGTGCACTTTGTGATCCGCATTGTACATGTTCTTTGCAGCAGGCACGTTAACCCTCTGAGCTACCTTTCCATGAGTCAAAACTTCCACTAAACAAAATTCTAGGAAGAACATTAATCACCAAAGTCATCATGACATTTTTATTGTTGCCGAAAATTGCTGGAGGCCAAGAAGGAGGCAGCAAGTGCTTTAAAAACCATAATATACTAGCAAACATAATGCCTCCACCCAAAGTCAGCACTCGGTGCGGTCACACCGGTTGCACCGCCCTAGAGCTGGCCCTTCTCAAGGGTCCTGTGACCTCAGTGACAGAGTCACCGTTGTTCTAGGCTGTGCTGCTTCATAGGCCTGTCCGCAATACTGGAGGTGAACTCAGTATGGATTGTGGTGGACAAGCCTTGAAGGTTAACTTACACTTGTCATGCTAGGGTACACCAGCAGGTGGACCCTAGCATGGGATTGTGCTCTCTCAGGAGAGTGGTCTGGTGGACTGGTTATTAAGGCTGAACCTGGTTCCCCAGTTCCAAATTCAGCAGCTCTGGCCATAGTGCCACATCCTCTCCCCCACTGAACACCATACTGCCCCACTGAGGAAAACTCACACTGCCTTGAACTACAACCCAATTGTTGCCGGCTATAAACACCTGGATGTGGCTCAATTTAAATTACATACTAGACAAGAGCAATATGCGGCCTACAAAAAAAACCAGTAACAACATTCTGGAAAAAGCAAACACTCATAGGGAATTCAAAATTTAGCAAACCATGTGAAATGTAAGCAGGAACAACATGGTTACTTTAACGCTTTTACACTCAGAAATCAGTGAGTGCTTTTGCCTGAAAAGTTAAGGACATGATTAAAGGGCCCTGAATGGACCCATTTCAATGTCCATTGCTTATATCCTTACAAAACGTAAGCAGTATGGTAAAAAGACCACATCCATGGATGCAGAGCCGCAGTACACATTTTGTTTTCCAATCCACACATTGTAGTACCTCCAGGATTGGTGCACTAGTTCCAAGTCCAGGGAAAACAAAGACAAGAAAACAAAAATAGCCCTTCACTGGCAAACTGTAAAAGTGGCACTAAACTTGGGTGTGAAGAAAATCAATCTGGCCATTTTGCTCCCACTCTATCTTACTTTATTTAGTTATTTTTCATATTTTTAACCTTTTATTCCCTATGATGCACTTTGGAATTAAAATGTAAGAAAAATACGACATTTCCAGCAAAAGGAGTACGACATGGCTGTGTCCTGGCCCCCACTCTATTCTGTCTCTTTGTGAACGCACTCATCACCCACCTTAAAAAGGCTAAAGACATTGATGCCCCAAAACTACTTAATGAGCAGGTGGTTGCATTAATGTTTGCAGACGACACCCTCCTGCTTTCTAAATCGCCTATGGGCATTCAGCGTGCCCTGGACAGTTTTGCCAACTTCTGCCACATAAGGGGTTTGGAGATCAATATGCAAAAAACAAAAAATTATGGTCTGCAATCCACCAAAGACCAGATGTCCCAATTCCTCTCTGAATGGTATGATACTCGACAGGGTCACCGTGTTTGAATATCTCGGCATCACTCTGACAGACAGAATGGAGTGGGGTCCCCAACTGGCTAAAGCCAAATTAAGACTGGCACAAACCACAGGGGGTATACTAAAGCTCCATAGAGAGTCTTCCATCAAGCCAGTTACTCCTGTCGTGGAAATATATAGAAGTCAAGTACGTGGCGCCATTTTGTATGGCGCTGAACTCTGGGGCCATTCTTCGATTCTTGACATCTCCAGGGCGGAAAATGTATTCTTTAGATCATTGTTAGCTCTACCTTCTAGTACCCCTCTCATTCCCATCAGAATGGACCTGGGCATTAGATCTATCGAAGAAGTAGCCACCTTACGCCCTCTATTATACTGGCGTAGACTCTGGGTTACCCCGGAATTGTTGCACTTCAGACATGAAACTCAAGAGCTGCTGTCACTAGCGGGAACCCATAAATTGCCCTGGTTTGCGTTCATAAAGAACGCAAGTGTCAAACTGGGCATCCCAGGTCTGTGGTCGAACCCAGGCTCATTTTGTGCTGAGATTTCTCGTGCCGACCTGGTTGCTCTACACCGCACTCATCACATCTCGACTATTCTCAGAAATCCTGGGCTGGGTTTACTTACACTAGACTATCTCAATCAAAAAACTGTCTATAGAGCAGAGCCATTTCTCGATGAGGTAGTGCCGCTCTCTGTGAGGAAACTGTATCTTCAATTCAGATACGGCATACTCCCACTAAGGGCTTTCTCATATAAATGGTCGAATGACAAATCTTCGGTTTACCCGGCCTGTCAGGGTAAGGAAGATTCTGTCGCCCATGTATTTTTTTTCTGTACTGGGTACAAGCTAATGCGATATCGCTGGCTTGTCCCCATTTGCAGAAATCTTGGGGTTAGCAACTATAAACAGGCACTTAACACTTTTAAAATCAACACCTCCAAGTCCATAGTTTTCTCGGTTTCACGCTTTATTAATGCCATGTGGCGTAGGAGAAAATCCTTCCTATAAACTCATGAGATCCCCTTCTTTTATTGACAATCTAGGGAAATTTATATTTCTCCTTTTGTTTTAAATTTTTTCTTCTCTGCTTTTTAACTGTAAATATTTGTTTAATTGAAATTTTTATAATTCTGTTTTTTTATCCTTGTGTATTGGTCATTTATTTGTCTGTAATTTTGTATCTTTGATGGTCCTTGACCGAAATAAAGATTACTTGACTGACTGACTGTTTTTCTTTTTTGGATCCATTTCACAGGGGAGCAAATAAAAGAAAGGAGAGGAAAGAGAGTGAGAACCCCGTCTTGAAGTCAAGGTTTTCAGTAAGAGAAGAACTGCTAGACAGAAAGAGAGGGAAGAAGGAAAGTGGGGGGCGCAGCTGAAGCGGCGGGCAAGAAGGAAAAGACAGAGTCCTGTTACTTCTCTGCCGTCCACCCGTCACGAACGCCAGGAACGCCAAGCTTTATTTATAGGCGGTGGCGAATTCTGGCGTCCTGGGACGCATTTTCAGAATAAAAAAGTAGGGGAACGGAATCCTTAAAATGAAACAAGTAGGGGCACGCCGTGCCCTGCCGATCCTGCCCACTTCGACCACTGGGTTACAGAGAGGGCATATATCTCCTTGAAATGCACCCTGCATCTCAGCTCCCGCCAGGCCCACACAGTGCACCCAACCGTGTCCACTGCTGGGCACGGCCTGGTCTGTGGTTTATACAGGGCCATATGCAGTGGTGTGGGGGCTACTTGATCATGTTGTAGCGCTGTTCATGCATGATGAATTGAGGCGGAAAGAGCCAATAAAATCGGAACTGGGTTTGGGCACAATTATAGTAGAGCTCCATGTCTGGGGCCCCAGGCCCCCCTGTCCAAAGGGCAGTGTTAGGGTCTCCAAGACTCTGGGCAGTTTTCCTGCCCAAGCAAGAGATATCAAGTTCAAGCTCAGCCTGCGCCTGAAAGCTGTGGTAAGAGGGAGCTGCAGGTTAACAAACACATAAAGAAACTTGGGAAGAGCAATCATTTTAGCTATTGCCAATCGCCAGGGACAGCGGTAATGCGATCCACCGCCCCAATCGGCTCTCGAGCCAGTCCATGAGTCTCCCATAGTTGTATTGCAATAGTTCCTCACTATTGTGGGTCAACCAGACCCGAGATATTTCACCGGGCCCTCCGCCCAGCCGAGGGGATATTCCGACTGAAATTGTTTAGTGGCTGTCGTCAACGGGAAGATAGTTGATTTCCCCTAATTTATGGTTATACCTGACAGGCCGCAGAATCTTGTAATTTCCCTGGTTAGGAAGTCTAAGTTTTCCGCTGGGCGTTTGACATGCAGGGTCAAGTCGTCAGTGTACAGAAACACCAGAACAACCCTAGGGACAAATGCCAGCCAAAGTCTCCATGGCTTTGCAAAATGAAGAGGGGATAACGGGCATCCCTGAAACACAGGAAAAGGGGGGAGACCCTTCCATTTATCTAAAGTCTTGCTGTCGGAGAGGAGTGCAATCAATTTCAGAAGTTTAGGGCTGACACCCAGGCAAGCCAGGAGGGCAAACAGATACGGCCATTCCAAGGTATCAAATGCCCTAGTTGTTATGTTCTGGGCCCTAGGCCCACATAATGGATGAATGGACACATGGATGGGTGGTACGTATGACTAGCCACGAGCACGTGCACTCGGGCCCTTTTATTAGCGGGGTCACCTGACTGGTGACGTCCGTGTTGGATGGGTGAGGGGGTGTGTGTGTGGGCCAGGCCTCGGGGGAGTGGCTGGCAGAAACACTAGACTGTGTCCAGCAGGACACAACATTCCTCCCAAATTTTAATAAAACGAAAAACAACAAACAAAAGTCCAACCTATGGGAAGGAATGAGAAAACAACTAAAATAATGGAAGTCCCACAGTTCAGAGATGTAGTTCGCAGGACAGCGGTGGACAGGTGCAGCTGGGAGCACCCGGACGTCTTTGCACATGTCCATACTTTAACCAGGTATATCTGGGGATGAACACGATGCTGCTGAAATCCGGACCTTTCAGCTTCGCTTCAGTTGAGGGATGGTCCACCTACGTGATGTTCATCGGTCCAGCGTACTCTTGCTGTGAGGCAATCAGTGTCTTATTGTTCAACATGGGTGCATCAGGAGCGTATAGATGAGTCCACTGTAACGCACCAGACGATTGTGTCACTTGATCCTTTGACGACAGTCTTGGCCTTCTGTGACCTGTTGAAATTCTCGGTTGGATGGCCTGGGTACTTCCTGGAATCCATCGGAGGGGCACAGTACCATCCATCTCTCACACTCTGGGAGGCCCCTTGGATGAGATGCCCCAGGACTGCATATGGGCTCTGACTCTGGAGCCACTGCCTCGTCACTCGTGCAAACTTCAGGGGTGGATGTGTCTTGGCCAGAAACATGCTCTCGCTACCAGGATCAGGACATGCACTGGTTCAGCAGATGGTTACTGTATTTTCGGATCGTCGCTGGTTCTGGCAAATGGTGTGGGACTCGTTATTGTTCTTGATGCTCCAAGGATGGCAGTGATGCACATGACAGATGATGGAGTGGATGCCATGAGACGACTCGCACCACATCTGGTGATAGCTGGCAGTGAGTAGGGATGACTGGCGAATCTTTGCAGTCATGATACTCATCGGACACTTGGTGCAGCTCTTCTGATTTGGCATTTGTGTAAGTAGAACAGGGATGCCCTTTTCTTTATGCAGCCGGCGACAGGTGGCTGACGATCACTGAGAAAAATGACGTCCCCGCACCCCAGTGGCTGGCGTGTATTAGAAGGTGCACTCTGGTGAACGGCGTCCCTTTGTTGACTTCCACTGCGCGCCAGTTGTCGTCTGCTTTGTTGTAATAGGACCGTTACCGTCCTATATTTCTCCACTCCGTAGCGTTTCTGTAGATGTGGTGAGAAAGCCACGCAAACTTGTAGGGATCTACTGCTCACTCCAGTCGTGTTCTCTGGGCTTCGCATCTTCTCCCATCACGGACCACTCACCGGTCTGGTCCGGTCAGAAAAAACTGGATGTCTTCTCAGGTGCGTCCGCCAACTTCAGGGATGGTAGTGGGAGTAGGCATGCTTTGAGGGATCCGTAAGTTTCGGCTGTGACTTCGGGTTGCTGTAGGGGGTAAATATCTCCCTTTTCTTGCGTCAGTAGTGGTGACGTGCCACTCGGAGTGCTGGACTCTCCTCCTGCCTACAAATGGACATGCAAACTGCACACCACAGTCTTTAAGGACATAGCGGGGGCACTCCCTGAATAATCTCTAGCTCCCTGCTGGGCGATTTTGATGCTGGTTGGGTGATTACAATCTCTCTTCCTCCTGCTTTCGGACCACACAGGGCCCCTCTCCCTTCTGGGAATTTCCTTGGTGCTTTGCAGATGGCGGGTAATCGCCCTTCCGTCTCCTCTTTTCCTTGCCTCTGCTCTGGCAGCAGTGGTGCTGTATACTTGCTTTTTCTTTCTGTGGTGGTCACTTGCCACAACTAGTGTATATGCTTGTCTCTTACTTTTCTGAGAAATATCAGCCAGGTTCTCTTTACTGCGACGGGATGCATTGGTAGTGGCATCAGGGTGTCTCTCTCTCTCTCCTGGTCGGGGGTCTCTCTCTCTCCACCGGCCTGGGGATTCTCTTCTTCTCTCCACCAGCCTGGGGGTCTCTTCTTCTCTCTCCACCGGTCTGTGGGGTCTCTTCTTCTCTCTCCACCAGCCTGGGGGGTCTCTCAGTCACTCCACTGGCCTGGGGGTCTCTCACTCTCTCCACCGGTCTGGGGGTCTCTTCTTCTCTCCACCAGCCTGGGGGTCTCTTCTTCTCTCTCCACTGGTCTGTGGGGTCTCTTCTTCTCTCTCCACCAGCCTGGGGGGGCTCTCACTCACTCCACTGGCCTGGGGGGTCTCTCACTCTCTCCACCGGCCTGGGGGTCTCTTCTTCTCTCCACCAGCCTGGGGGTGTCTCACTCTCTCCACCGGTCTGTGGGGTCTCTTATCTCTCCACCAGCCTGGGGGGGTCTCTTCTTCTCTCTCCACCAGCCTGGGGGATCTCTTCTTCTCTCTCCACCAGCCTGGGGGGTCTCTTCTTCTCTCTCCACCAGCCTGGGGGGTCTCTTCTTCTCTCTCCACCAGCCTGGGGGGTCTCTTCTCTCTCCACCAGCCTGGGGGTCTCTATTCTCTACACCGGCCTGGGGGTTTCTCCTGTGCGCCGTGTCTGCTTGGGCTTTATTATTTCACCGTCCTGTCACCTGCACTGGACCTTGTTTGGCCCTTCGATACTTCCCTTGTCTATATGCACTTTTGCTCAGTTTGGTCTTTGTTGCAGTGATGACGTCCTGCTATCAGGAGCATGAAAGTGGTCTTCCCCTCGTGTAGGAGGGAGAGTTTCTACGTTTCCTTTTCCCTGCTAGGATAGCTTTCTTGGCTGCCAGTGTTGGGCCTAGCAGTCAGACGTGAGAGTTAGTAGTCTCTATGGAGACTCCAACTGAGCTCATCTGCACCGCCTCTCTGTTAGAAAAACAGTCTGAGTTGTCTCACTCTGGTGCAGTCGTGCATCTCTCCACGGCCCGGCCGCGCCCTTTCAGCATTACGGCCGCTCACGCAGCCCTACATACTATGTCGGTGTACACCGATGGGGGTCTCTTCTCATTTTTTTGCCGGCCGCTGTCTCCTCCTTTCTCTCCCCGCCCGCAGCAGCCTCTCTCATTACCGCGCTGCGCTGGGGCTTGAGCAGGCACCGCAGACGGCTGGCCCCTTGTGGGCACAATGTCTTTTCCTCACTAAGGCGGGCGGGTACTCCCTTCTCCCTCGTTTCACAGGAGGCTCATCCTACGTCCGCTGGGTCATCGCGGCCGATGTGGGTGGGCTCCGCTCGGCTCGTGCCTCTGTTGGGGGGCTCAGCAAGTTGGTGGCAGGCCTCGCTACCGGCTCCTCTCTCGCCACGCCAGAGCCTCAGCAATTCTTTGGTTTGGGTGCCGCCATGTATTGGCGGGCACCTCAGGTGCGGGGTGGAGCTCCCGATCACCGCACTTGCACACCAGGGCTCTGTGCATGCCCCGCGGGACTTCAACTGATCTGTGCCAGCTGCAGGGGCCGCCCGAGACACAGGCAGCACAGTCCGTTCACGCCACCTTCACAAGCGGCGGCTGTACACGCGGGGAAAACCCGCTCGTCGCCAGTGTTATGTTCTGGGCCCTAGGCCCACATAATGGATGAATGGACACATGGATGGGTGGTACGTATGACTAGCCACGAGCACGTGCACTCGGGCCCTTTTATTAGCGGGGTCACCTGACTGGTGACGTCCGTGTTGGATGGGTGAGGGGGTGTGTGTGTGGGCCAGGCCTCGGGGGAGTGGCTGGCAGAAACACTAGACTGTGTCCAGCAGGACACAACACTAGTGTCATCCAGAAATATTGTAGCCGCCGGAATCGAGGGGTCTATCCCTTGCATAGTTGCGAAGAAGGTGCGCAGGTTGTGCGATGTGGCTTTCCCAGGGACAAAGCCGCACTGGTCGGGTCGCAGCACAAGAGGCAAGAGCGGAAGTAGCCACGCAGCAATGAGTTTAGCCAGAATTTTACTGTCCAGATTAATCATTAAGAGCAGCCTGTAAGAGTCATATAGCAACAGATCTTTATCTGGTTTTAAAATCGTGATGATAAGCGCTTCCCGATACAAAGGGGGAAGGTGCCCTCGCTCCAGCGATTCATTTTACACGTTTATGAAATGTGGCGCAAGCAGTGGTGTAAATTCTTTATAGAAAGTGGCCGTGAGGCTGTCCAATCCTGGGGCCTTGTCCCGGGCAAGGCTCGGATGACCACAATCACCTCCTCCTCCGAAACCGTCTCATCTAAGTAACTGCGGTGGCCTCCCTCTAACCAGAGCAGCTGGATAGAATCAAAGAAGGTGGCCTTTTGTCTTGCAGCGTACAGTAAAGAATAGAAAGACATCATTTCTGCCTGGACAGTGGCTTGGCCGATCGCCATCTCACTGCCCGTTGCACATAGCTTGATAATGTAATCGTTTGCCCATGGTTTTTTAAGTAGGCCGGCAAATGTTTTGCCTGCTTGGTCTCCCTCTCCATACAGCCTGGCTCGCGCTTCCCTCCTCAGATAGTGTGTCTGCTTTATGACAGCCTCCTCAAACTCAGAAATGTTACCCCTAATCTCCCCAAGGATCTCATTTTTAGTGGTCGCAAAGATTTCATTTTCCAGGTCTCGCATCTCCCCTTGAGGCATCGGAGATCTCCTTGCAAAGAACGCAATACTCCCGCCTGTTTCGCAATACATTCCTCCCAGATCAGACTTAAATGCCTCTTAGAGTGTGGATGGGGATTTTTCCATGCCCTCCTTCAGAGCAAAGTATTCTATTATCTCAGTTCTAATGGCCTTTCAAAACACCTGGTCGCGCAACGCACCTACTGGGAGTCACAAGCTGAACGCCCTACTGGGAGCGCCCAGCAGGGTGAATTCAAGCAATACCCGGCAATGGTCAGATAAGGTTCTAGCTAGGTGGGTGATCCTGAAGACCCATTCAAATACATCCTTCAAAGTCAACTAAAGGTCTGGACCACATGGGGCTTTCCGAGGAAACACATGTGCCTTCTTCATGATGAGCATGTCGATAGCGCCATATGTCAGTCAGCGGTACAAAAGGGGGTGGTGATAAACGGAGCATCAGAACCAATCAAACACTCACACCCAGTCAACAGATCTGGGTTTGATCCATCACCGTTCTTTAGCCCACTCTGCCACCCCAGTTCAGACATGGCCATATGCAAATCAGTCTGACCCTGTGCCTCATGGGAACAGTACAGCCCGAACTGCCAAGCCATGCCTTCCCTGGACCGGAAACAAGCTTCCTAGGAACGGTTTCTGGCATTTCAGCCGTCTTCAGGACAAGAAGCATAACTATGAGGAGTAGTTCATATAATCAGTAAGTCTTAAAAATACCTTCATCTATCTGCATCAACTCATCAATATCCTTTTGTAGCGTAATCCCGGCATTAGTATCATGAACTGATATTTTCTGTTTTGGGATGAGAACATTGACGCAATGGGTGCGACAAGCTGTGAGACAGTATATACAGAGGCAACAGGTAAAGAAAATACCAGCAACCACAGACAAGAAAGTGAGGATCTTCCAACCCCAAGATATTAACGTGTTCGAAAAGCACCCCAACAGTTTCCAAGTACCTTCTTCTTGGTGTAACTCAGCTGATGTCCTATGTCATTTCTGTATAGCTAAATAAACATTGGGAGCGTTATCAGGTATGTAAACACAATAGCTGCTGCCTATGATGCAGCAGGTCCCTCCCCGATCTGCAAGAATAACGTCCTGCACCTTCCTGTTCTGCAAAGTGACTAATCTCGTAGCCTGAAGCTCAGCAGTGACATTCGTCACTATCCCAGCATTGAATTAATAACCGCATCAACAACTATATTTAACTGATGAACTTGAAGGCTATTTGCCATGGGGCCCCAAAAAGGTAGCAGGCCCTTCATAGCATCTCTAAATTGCTGTGCGGTAGTGTCTGTCTGATCTATATCCTTTGTGTCAACAGCCCTTCTTACTCGGGCCAGAAATGCACTTCTACGTTGTACCCAATGAGTTTTGTGATAATTAGATGGGGCAACATATACAGGGGGGAAAAGGAAGGAAAGATAACATGTGCCAGACCATCCCCTCGAGAGCCAGACGTGAGCCTGTGACCCACAGACAAATAGACATTATGGGTTAGGACCAAAGACAAACTTTTAGTCATATTCAGCTTGTAGATGAAATTACATTTACTCTCACCCACCTTTATCTCCCCGTCCCCTGGACACAAAAATGACCTGTCTTATTGAACACTGGCACAGGTATCAGTTTATCTTCGGTAAGATTTCGACCTCGGAAGGATGAGAAGTACTCAGAGGTGGTAAACCACTTTAACTCAGCCATTTCCATTTGAAACCAGGCATTGTCCTTTACTCTATGGTACAAACAAGACTTTGAGGACATTGTCCCTATAGTCCCTTGTCCTGCTGGTCCCATGGGGGTAAGCCCTTGGTAGAAGTGTAAATATTAATTTGCAGTGTGAGAATCAGTGGATGTTATATCCAAAGTAGAAAGATAAAATTGGAAGTACACCAGTCAAAACAATTCATACCAACCCTCGCAGCTGCCAATATATGACAATGGCACAGACAACAAATTGTCACGCTTATAAAGGCAGCAACCCAAAAACCCAACAATTAGTTGTATTGGACACATTATGAGCATGATGCAACATTTGTATAAATACATTGTCTGTGTAGGACCACCTGTGTACTGCTTTGTGTGGGGCTAGAGTAACACAAATGTGTTCAGGGGTAGTGGCGGTTGTACCTACCAAGGTATGTACAGGAAATGTCACCTCTAGAAGCCAGGATATTCCAAATATTGGCACTATTGCAATCACAATTAATATGCAAACTATTTTACTCTTTGTCGACCAACCCCGTGCTAAACGCGTGCAAATGGTTGTTCCCCCTTATCAATTGGCCGACCAAAGGGATGCATTATGAAGTAAGGAAAGAAATGCAAAAAAAATGAAAGTAAAGATAAGTGTTTCCAGTGTCCGTCAGAGCCTCACTAGTACAGGCTCCTATTGTTCATCAATACGTTGGTGCTCTTGAGCACCGGCAGTGGAGCTTGCTTTGTCCTAAGCTCACGATGTATCCCATGCTGATCAGGATAATGTACCCCCCTCCAAGGGAGCACATTAAATCTATCCGGCCCAATGTCAAAACAGTGCACCAATCTCACATCACCATAAACTAACTCCGTTGGTACTACAGCAAAGTACACCCTAACTTACACAGTCCATCCCAGGCTAATATGACTTCTCCTTTGGTGTACTGTTTCTCACCCGAGGACGCAGATTGTACCTTGTGACTCCAGGCACAGAAGGATCAATAAAAAGGGGCTCCTGGATAGCTCATATCTCCAGTAGAACTGCTGCCTTCAGCACTTCACCATTCTCTGCGTCTGCATCCAGGTCAGTTTAGCGTCACTGAAGAGGACAAACTGAGGCACCGTCTCACACTCAGAGCCCCCTTCTCCGCCCTTGATCCATTGGTCATAAGGCAAAGGCAGAGGCACCCTTCTGTAATGAGTGCCATGCACCCAATTCTTTCGGCCAACGACCTTGACTGCAGTACGTGTAGCCAGAAGGACTTGTTCCAGTCCATTCCAGTGCAGCTCCAAACTCCTCGTCCTCTGGAAGTTTCTGATGAGTATGAAATCTCCAGGCCGAATGCCGTGTCCGGGTCCCTCTGGTGTAGCGGGCAGGGACTCACAGACCTGTTCATGAATAGAATGCACATTTTCAGTAAGCTAGCATAGGCAGTCAATTAACAAGGGGTACTCAATATCAGAGAACAGACAAGGTCGCGGGATGCCCCAGACATTTGCCGGGCATCCAAACACGACCTCGCACGGTGACATTCCTGTCCTAGTCAAGTCAAGTCAAGTCAAATATACTTTTATTTGATTTCATTAACGATCATAGAAGGCTGGAAGAACCACCGTGGAAAATGATAATTTGAGAATGCATTTTAAAAACATATTATTAAAAAGACTACAAGGTTGTGACCACAGACAGAAGGCAACTGGTTAAGTAAAAGTGTTGAGAGTTATATCGCTGTGATTGGAGGTTGTGTATTTACAGATTATTTTTGGGCTACTTAAATTAAATAACTTTTTTGTCCAGTTTTTTTGCCGCAATTTTCCAGAATTTTATGGCTCTGCAAGACAGAGGAATCGACGACCCTCCTAGACACTTGATGACTGCTGCTCTGCATGTTCTTATTTGTTCCTTCCTAAAGGCCTCCCGAAGGACAGTTTTTCGAGTTTCTAATAGTGAGGGGCAAATGCATAATAGATGTAATAATGACTCGTCCCCTTATCCACAAAGGCGGCATTCCTTGGACGGCCATGTGTATTTCCATTTCGGGGTCAGGTCCTTCGAGGGAAAAGACCCCATTCGCAGCAGCGTCAGATAGTTCTTTTTCTGGTGAGAAAAGTGTTGGGACAGGTACGGTTGTGGTTCCAGAGTCTGGTAGGTATGTATCACTGGCCAAGCGTGGTATTTTTTTGAGAAGGTTTTATCGATCAATAACGATACACGCTTGTTAGCCTTTTTCACAACAGATTTAAATCCTGGGTATGTTGTAGGGGTAAACCAGGCCTCCTCTAGCTGTAATGCCAAGAGGGATTACCTCAAAACTGTTGTGGTTGAGTTGACGAGCCTTGCTTGATTTACACTCTCCACCCAACAGTGGTGAGCTAAGGTTTTGTCTTCTGCTTCCCTCATCCTCCAGTAATACTTTACTAGTGTACCTTGTCTAGCCGGGATTTGTTTTTTTAGTCCGTATTCAAGGTGGATTTGTGCCTGTGTGGTATGTGACGGTATTAAAAACAATCTCTTGAAAAATGTGGATTGTGCTGTGGCATCTTTAATATTCAAGATTTCTGAGCCATAAGAAATGGAGGGAAGGAATTTTGCTGCAATCACTTTTAGCAGGTGACCAGTAGAACAGCCTGTAAGCATTTAAAAAATAATAATCTTAAATGCAAACAGCAATTGTGTTGCTTTCCTGCGTCCTTGGTCCAGATGTAGCTGAAAGTTGAGGTTGCAGTCTAATTGGGAACCGAGGTATTCGTACGAAACTACCCGGGTTAACGGTTGCTTGTCTAATTTCCAGGAAAATGTACTCTTTTTCATTGTTTTATTGTGTTTGGAGAAACACATCACCTTCGTTTTTTGATGGTTGATCGTTAATTGTGCCAGGGTGGTGTAAACTCCTAATTCCGTTATCAGTCTCTGCAGGCCTACAGGAGTTTGTGCTAGCAAAACAATGTCGTCCTCATATTAGAGACACAGTATCGGTGTTTTGCCCAATTTTGGGGGATCGGCTTGAATGGACCGAAGGTGCTTGGCAAGATCTGAGATGTAAATCTTAAATAGGCAGGGCGCTAACACGCAACCCTGTGTTAGCCCATTGAGTGTTGGAATCTTGTTGGTTAAACTACGCCCGTCTCCTTTCTTAATTAGGACCCACGTGTGAGAGTAGAGATTAATTATAGCCTCCAGGAGTTTGGTTGGTGCCCCCAGCCTTGCATTTTTCCCCATAACTTAGCTCTCGAAACTTTATCGAAGGCTGCTTTAAGATCAATAAAGCAAGGGCCTAGATTTTGCAAAGGCTTGATTGGCTAGGAGGGTAACTGCAGAGATTTTAACAAGGGTGCCCATCCCTGCCCGAAATCCGGTTTGCGTGTAAGGTATCGGGTTGGTTCGACTGACCCGATACCTTACAGGTATCTAGGTCCACCAAGAGATTTAATGCATGTATTTTTGCCTCCACATCAATTAATGCAATTAACCTATAGTTGAAAGGATCAGAGCGAGAGCTCGACTTGAAAATTTGATTTAGAATGCTTCCTCTCCAAGACTCAGGGATCCGACTGGAGGCAATAGCATTGGTAAAAAGGGGAGTAAGGAGACCAGACCAAAATGAGGGATCATGCTGGAACAGGGCATTTGGTAGACCGTTGAGCCCTGGAGCATGCTCTGATTTTAAATTTTTAATGATTTTTTAGCACTTGGTATTGTGGGGTCGGCAGAGATACTTCAGGTAATTTGTGAGTTGAGATGTTATTGACTAGTCCTGCACCAACAACCCCCTTCCCTTTGGTGTTCCGTTATTCGGAGTGTTTGAGAGTGGGATAGTGTTATATAAGAGTTCAATATGGGCTCTCCAAGTGGCTTCCATTATGTCCGAGTTGTGGTGTCGGTTCCTGTAGTTTTGTAGCTGGTTGATGTGTTCCCAGAAGAGCTTGGAATCCCTTAGTTTACGGGTGTGAAGCAGTTTCGCCCAGATGTGTTTGTGGAACTCTTTCTTGGCCGCCTTAGTATCCCTTTTAAACTCATTTCTTGTTTTTAATATTAAAAGCAGGAGTTCCTTGGGGGGTTCTGGGCCCCGAGTTTGTAATTGCCTTAAGTACATGTTTAACTGTTGTTTTTGTTTCCATAGTCTTTTGGTGAAGCAAGCTGCCCCTTTTGATCTTCCTGCTTTATGGCCATGGGCGTGATTTGAGAATTTTTTATTTACTTCCTGAATGAAGGATTCCCTGGCCTTTATGCTCAATGGCTCCACGTTGAATCTCTCCAAAAGACTGGTCTATGTACCGGTGATATCCTCAATGCTATCCTTTTTCTAGCAGAGACATTTTAGGTTGTACCATTGTGTTTGAAGAGACATCGCCTTAGCTTTCTCTGGAATTGCGAAGATTCCTAATAGTGTGAAAGATGGCGGTTGATGATCACTTTACGCCCTATCTATTATTGGAGAATTCGCAATGTATGGGAGAAGATTGTGGTCCATAAAGGTGTAGTCGATGGTTGAACGGGTTTTATGAGTAACCCTTGTGTGTGCTGCAGGGTAATCTGTTATGCTTTAAGTTCATATTGAAGTCACCCGACAATATGATGTTAGCGTCAGGAAAGGCAAGTTTTAAAGTTACTAATGATGTCATTAGTTGTTCAATTCTAAGCCTCTTTTCTTTAGACACAGGGTGAATATAAATATTCAGAAATAGCAGGATGTTGAATGGTAAGGCGTCTAGTTTGACGCATAGCAACCAGGAACAATCTAAGTCTATAATAGAGGCATGGCATGGGATACCTGTTGAAATGAAGGTAGAGAGACCCCCTTTGCTCTTCCATGTTTTGTGGCTCTCATGGCCGGGTTCAGGAATTCCTTTTAGCCAACTATTGATGAGGGGATTTTCTGCCAGGTTTCTTGGAAAAGAAGGATGTTATACTGTGTAATAAATTCCAAAAAGTCGGGATCTTCTAATTTCATGCTCAGGCCGTACACATTCCTAGAACAGATGTTGCAACCCTGATGTGAATTTGGATCTATTGAGGGGTTTGCTCATGCCATTCCAGATGATGTGCCGGCCAAACTCGAGTGCCGGGAACCCGAAGGCTTAAGAGCCACTGGATGTTCAAAGGTGATAGTAATTTTCCTGGCCGTGTGCTCAATGCCCTTTAATGGGATACGTTGGTCCGGGCCTTTTGCTCCCTTTGGAAGACCCTCTTTGTGAATTGGTGGTTGTAGCGGGCTGGGGTAACGTGGAGGGACTATCTTTTTTAACTCGATTCCCCATTTGGCGAAAGAATCCCTCTGCTGCCAGATCTGCTCGTGAGGATGTTATTAAGGAACGTGGCTGTTGTAATTTCTTTGCCATTGGGATTCGGGTTTTGTTTGAACTCAATGCTTTTAATGTTCTAGTGTTAATATGACTTAGGGGAGGGAGGACTTTGAATAGTTTAAGCAATACGCTTCTAATTAGGATATCATGGGTTCCCCTTGAGACGTATTGGGTATTGAAATCCATTTTGTTGTCATTTGGAAGGACACACTGCAACACATTAGCTAAAACTGTTTCCGTTACTTTCTTTCCTACCGTAAGCTCCAAGGGGATCGTAGATTAATTATGAAGGGCCTGTGTGTTTAGCTGTGGATAATTTTCGCTATCATTTACGTGGAAACCTTTGTTGCCTCCCTGGTTTTGGCTGTACGGTATTACGTCTTTCTTCTCTAGCTTTTTCCTCAGCCAAGTTGACTTCGCCTGGGCAAGTAGTTCTGGTTGCAGTCGTGGTGCTCCCTGCTATTGATGTAGATTCCGCAATTTGTTTGGCCTGAATTTTTAAATTGTGTTTCTCCTTCCTTACGGGAGGTTTGAATAGACTATATATTTTTTATGGCGGGGCTTTCTCCCTTGTGTTTTGATTTGGGCTTCTAGGGACGGCGGACGAATTAGGTGATGAAATCAATTGCTCCTTGATGCTTGCTGCTGCAAGGTATTTCAAATTACTTTGTCTTCACGTTGGTTTCCTTTTTTAGCAGACGGTACTAGGGGTAGATTGGATACCTGGCTGGTTTGTTTGCCTTTTCTTGCCTTTCTCAGGCGCTTTCTCTCCCGTTTGGATAGCGGCTTGATTTTCTTTTGATTGCCATGCTAGTGACTGCTTGCCTTGGTTTGTGAATGAGAGACCTTAGTTGTCAAGTACTCTTGATGGATTAGGTGTGGTTGTGTTTTCCTTGGTTAATGGTGGGTTTGATTCCATTTCGCTTGTTTTTTGCCCCTTAATAGGACTGGAACATTCCAAATCCGTTTCACTTGATACTTCTTTTTCTTGTATTGCTAATGTTGCAGGCTTGGTAAAACTTCCCTAGTTGTAGCCAGTAGATCTGTCAGCAGGGTTGTAACTGTAGCTAATTTATCAATTATTTTAGTGCAATAGCAATAACACATTTGATAAGTTGTTTCCCGATCTCGCTGCACCTTCAGGATCATCTCGTTGAAGTTGTATAACTTTTGTTCGACCCCCTGCACGTGCATTGCTAGGATATCTAATAGATCTACATGGGTATCCCACTTGTCTGCATGGTAAGTCATTGATTTGCCGATTGTATGCATGGTGTTTAACAGGAGCGGCCCAACTGAAGGTGTTGATGAGCAAGTTTGTTCTACTGTTGGTGAGTGAGCGCTATGATCCCGGTGAGACGGGATCTCTGACAATAGCTCGCTCCAAGGGCCCAGAAGCCTACTGGGTAATTCCTTTTTTTGGGTGGGTGATATCAAAGTCATGATGCCCAAGTAGTTTGGTTGACGTGACGTCACATCATATGGATTTACCTGAAAAAGATCCTGGCCGAATTGCTCTTCTGCCTTCATTGAGTGGAGAAATGGCTTGGGCTTCTCTTGGTTATTGGTGTTTGAGTTGACAAATACCTGCGAATCTGGGTGATGGACTCCCGACGATGCGGGTAGCTTACCCGAAGGACTCAAGGTGTTTGTGTTAGTCTGATGTGTTAATATTTGTTAATAATTGTTTCCATCGAGTCTGCTATATCCAAGTGAAAATTGTTGTTGATTCTGACATGAAGTATCTGAAGGGAACGGAAGATTATGAATTAGTGCCTCGGTTACATGAGAGTTATTGCTACAACAGGATTCCAGAGGATGGAGAGCTTTAGATGTTAAAAATTGGAGGCTTTGAACTTCTTTATATTTATCACACATGGTTTCCAATCCTGTATCCTGCAGTTCTTTACTTTTGCCCTCACTACTGTTGGTGTTTCTGTCACTTGGAGGATTCATATCGGCCTCACTTTGGAAATCTGTGGCATTATTAGTTAGATTTGTGACTTTAGAGGGTTTAAAATCATGATGACGCTGGTTTTCCTCAGTGGTTTTAATAGTGCTGTTTACTGCTGTTAGGGCAAAAGTAGTGCCTAGTTGGAGCCATACAAGCTGCTTTCTTACTTCCTTCACACTTGATTTGTGGAGCAGACTCTGTGGCTTTTTTTGTTGTAATTCACATGTAACTTGCCATAGCTACGGGAGCATCTATTGGAGCATCTGTTAGAGCTCCACATCGGAGCTTGTTCCGTGCTTCTATGTCTTCTATATTTGACGGACCAGGCGTGGACGTTCCAGAGGAGTTGTACATATGGACCGTGGTATCAGCCTGGGGTCCCTCCTTGTCCTTATATGTTTCCATGTCCTTTTCTTTTATGGATGTGACTTGGGGATGTTTGTCTTTATTCTCCCCTCCTCTTGTTCTCCCTGACCGCATTCTCAGTTTTTGCTGTCCGACCTAGGGAGGTTCAGCTGCTGGAATACGCCTGGGGAGGGTCCGCGGAACGCAAAAGGAAGAGGGTTGCGTGTTAATTAACTCACACTTTTGACCAAACTGTAAAGCTGGACAACTCCGTAGAATACAGGATGAGCGTTGGTGGCTGGCGGCGAGCGCCTTGACCAATCAGTTGATTTTATATAATAATGTTTTCATTTTTTAAGTGCAAGGCCACGGCTGAAATGATGCGACAACTGGAGCGATGCACTGGGCGTCTGAGCATCGATTTGGGAGCTATTTGGAAGCTGTTTGCCCCCCCAGATGATCGTGATCATACAGCTTCAAGGAAGTTGCTGGAGGGGGAAGGGCTCAGGTACCTCGGGTGCCTCAGGGGCCAAGATGCCAAATCGGGGTGGAAGCAGCATGGGATCAGGTCGCAAGAGTGTGGGAGCAGGGCTCACTGGGCACCGCAATCCGCAGCCAACCTAGTTGGGCCACCTCCGCGGACACACCTGGGCACAACACTATGCGGCCGCCGCTAAGGGGGGGGCGTGCTCACACGCTCACTGGGCCACGTAACACACCTGCACTTGCACTTGCGCTTGGCTGCTTGCTGCTTACTTGCTCCCTGCTTGCTGCTAACTTACTCCAAGCCTCTTTCCAAGCCTCTTCCACCCTTCGCTGCCACCTTACCGAAATTTGTGGGTGTTGCTGGGCTTGGTGGGAATTAGTGGAGGGACTCCACCAGGCTTTATCAAAACAAGTTGGCTTTCGATTTTCGGGCCCTAGGGGCTCCAAGCGTCTCGCGGCTCCCGGCGTCTCGCAGCTCCTGGGGGACAAGCGGCGTGGATCAGGTTCCTCCCACCTCGCTCGTAACTCTCCGAAACTCCAGAAACTCGCTCACTGGAACCAGACACTGTTGCCTGTCCTAGAATGTGCTGTTGTTCTTGTCGACAAAAGAGCTAATGGTAAAGCATTTGGCCACTGTAACTATGTTGTCTCCTGAATGTTTGCCAATTTTAGTTTGAGAGTACCATTGTACTTCTCAACCAAACCTGCTGACTGTGGGTGATTGGCAGCATGGAACTTCTGTTTTATATGTAGCCCATCACAAATTAGCTGAATCACCTGGGCATTAAAATGACTTCTGTTATCACTCCAAATCAAACTTAGCAAGCTGAAACAAGAAAAGAACGTCTTTAGGAGTACCTTTGCAGTCGTCATGGCTGTATTATTTTTAGTGGAATAATCCTCAAACCACTTACTGAATGCAAAAACAACCACCAAAACCTACTTCAAATGATTGCACCTATCTAATTCAATATAGTCCATCTGGATGACCTCAAAAGGGAAAGTGGATGGTGCAAAATTACCGGGTGGTGTAGGAGTTCCCTTACCAGGATTTTGCATCATACACACCATGCAGTACTTCACTAAATGTGCAGCTGTTTTTGAAATGTTATCATTCTACCATACAGAGTCTAACAACTTGCAAATTCCCTCAGCACTAATACGGGCTGGGCCATGAGCCATCGTGACTACAGGAAGAACATATGTATCTGGCAACATCCATCTCTGCTTCCCTGACCTAACAATCCAACATCCCTCGTTCAACTGTGCTGTACTTTTTTGCAACATTGATAATTCCTCTATTGTGGCCTCACTCTGTATCTCCTTCACGTTCTCAAGTATATCCTCAAACATGGTAATTTCAGGCACCCACCTAGCGGGACCTGCTACAAACATTCTTTTTATTTCAGTCCGGGCTGTTCCCTTAGCCATCTGACCCGCACAAGCGGTCCCCTTACCTCATCGTCAATGACTTACCGGTGGGCACTACACTTCACTATGGCCCATTTCTTAGGGAGTGTCAAAGCAGACAAAAGCCTCAATATAAGGTGCCCATGTTAAATCTTGGCACCATGCGAAGTAAGATACCCTCTCTCTGCCGAGAGTCGCCCGAAGTTGTGCGCAACTCCAAAGGCGTACTGACTGTCAGTATAAATATTGACAACCAGTCCCTCGCTCAATTCACAAGCTCGTATTAGGGCAATGAGCTCTGTGGCTTGGGCGGACTGATAGGGAACGCGTGATGTCTCATCTACCGTATGCAGCGTAGTAATAGTATATGCAGCAGTTGTAGTACCATCTGGTAATTTAAAGCAAGAGCCATGGACATATAGTTCTCCTTGAGTGTCAGATAAGGGAACATCAGTCAAGTCTACCCGTCCTTTTGTCTCCTCTTCCTTCCAGAAGATACATTCATGTTTGTCAACTTCATCACTCTCAAAAGGGAGGGGTAGTAATGTGGCTGGATTCAAAGTGGCACATCTTTTAATCGGAATATGTTTGGCAAACAAAGTTAATTCATAGCCAATTAGACATGCCCTGGCGAGGTGCTTTGTCTTTGTGTTATTCAAAATTGTATCTACAGCATGGGGTACCATGACTGTGAGATCAGTGTCAAGCATGAGTCCAGCCGATTGTCTTATCAAGGCGGTCACTGCCGTGAACGCTCTTAGACAGCTCGGGAGGGCTCTTGCGATCGGATCAAGAACAGCAGAGAAATAAGCACACGTTGCTTATCTCCGAACTTAAAACAGAAAGCATGCAACCAGCCATCTCATGAACATATAATACAAAGGATTTGGCATAGTTAGGGGTACTAAGCACTGGAGCCGAACTTAGCGCAGTTTTTAGTTGCTCAAAAGACTGCTGACATTCAGGCATCCAAGGTAAAGGCACATGCACTTCTTTTGTGGTTAATGCAAGCAGGGGCTTAATTAGTAGGGAATAGTTAGGTATCCACTGATGACAGTAGGAAGTGATATCGATAAAGGTGCGGACATTTTTCTGGGTTTGTGGAACTGGCATTTGATCGATGGTACCAATATGCTCCAGGGTCAATCTCCTACCCTCTTTCGTCAGTAGGTGACCTAAGTAGGGGACCTCCTGTTGACAATACTGAAGGGATACTTTATGGCCATGCTGAGCTAAATGCAACAACAATATAACTGTACTGTCTCTGCAAGCTTGTTCTGTATATGAAGCGATGAGCAAGTCATCAACATACTGTAGGAATACATTACCTGTGGGGAGCGACAAGGAATCCACCTGACCTTTCAATGCGTGACTATAGATACTCAGACTCTCTGTATAGCCTTGAGGAGCGTAACAGAACCCAAAACTTCTTCCAGCTAGAGTGAACCCAAACAGATATCTGCTATCCGGATGAATAGGAATACAGATGAAAGCATTTTTCAAATCAATGACGGAAAAGAATTTAGCAGAAGAGGGAATCATTGTCAAAAGAGTGGTGATGTCAGGAACCACCGTAAACTGGGGAATCACTATTTTATTAGCTTTACGCAAGTCAATCACAAAACGATATACGTCTTTATGATCATCAAGAGAATCTGAGGGCGTCCACTTAAGAATGTGAAGGATGGGAGCTTGGCTCGCGACGAACATGGCCGCCTGAGCCCGGAGCTCCTCCGCACCGGCCTACTATCCTGCATTTATCCGACACCCCCTCAGGCATAAATTATCTTTGGACGGCTGCTGTTGGGTCCGGGGGCCTTGGCGTCCCAGATCTGGCCTTTTGGCTCTCGGTGGCCCCCCCGTTCCGGAGCTGTGAGGCGGGGACTCTGGCGCGCTGCTGGGCCTCGCATCCCCGGGGCCTGGTAGGCAGGAGGCGTGGCTGCGTCGCCTGGCGTGCGGCCGGGCTCTGTTGGGACGGGCCGGTCCCCGGAGCGACCTGCGGCAGGATTCGAGGGCCCTCGGCTGACTCGCGCCGGGGCGAAGGCGGGGTGCTGGTCAGGCCGCGCCGGGGTCGGGACGGCCCCACGGAACGATCGTGTGAGCTGAGCCACCTGCACCGCCTCCTGGGGTGGGAACCCTTGTCCCGCCGCCCGTACATCTCCGTGCCTAGAGGGGCCTGGGCAGCGGCCCGCGCCTCGAGGCGACCAGCCTCGAGGAGGAACAGAGGTGGACTCGCCGGCTACAGGGAGGTCAGTGGAGATCGGACTTTGATTTGACCTATGCGGTGCTGGCGGCGCCCTGCCGCTGTGGGTTGCGGCCTCCCTGCGGCCTTCTGAGGGAACTGTGAGCGCCTGACCCGGGTGGAGCCCCTACGGAGACTGCCGGCCAGCACGTGGAGTCCTGGGATACAGTGCATCGCCCTAGTGCCTGCTGCCTATACTCTGACCTTTTGCTGTGGGGACCGTCGCTTTGCCGGTGGTTGGCCGGCGCTGGGGCGCCTCAGACATCAGCGGCCGCGCCGTGGGGGCGACCTGAAGATATCTCGGCCCACTGCGGCTCTGGTGGTCTGGCGGCGCCATCCTCGGGCCTGCCCTGCACGTGGGTCGGACGCTCCTTCGGTGGCCCTGTGCCGGCATCGGCCGGGAGTGGTCGCGGAGACGGCTTGGCACCATGGGAGGGAAGGGCCACCGCAATGGGGCACAGGCGAAGCTTGAAAAGTACGCGTTCTGTCAGGATCAGAAACGGTCCCCCCCGGACGGGCCTGCGGAGTACACGCTGGCGGACGTCATGGCCACGCTGACACAGATGCAGGCCTCGATCGGCACTATCTCCACAGATGTCGCGCTCCTCCGGGCGGATGTCGCCAAAATTAACTCCAGACTGACTGAGGTCGAGGCCACCACGGAGACCCTCACGCGGGGCACGGCAGACCACCACAAACGCATACAAGCCCTTGAACTGGTGCAAAAGCAGCTGCTGGCCAAGCTGGACGACCAGGAAGGCCGGTCCCGACGCAACAACGTGCGGGTCGTGGGTGTGCCGGAGAGTGAACGCGGCCCGGCCTTAGACCTATTTGTTGAAAAACTGATCACTGAACAGCTGCAGCCCCGCGGGCTCTCCAAGTTCTTCTCGGTCGAGAGGGCGCACCGGGTGCCGGGTGGGAGGCCCAAGCCTGGGGCCCCCCCGCGCCCGATCCTGGCCCGCATTTTCAACTTCCGCGACCGTGATGCGATCCTCCAGGCGGCGCGTGCCGCCCCCCCGCTGCGGGTGGACAACGCTAAGGTCACCCTCTATCCGGACTACACCGCTACAGTAGTGCGGCAACGTAAGGACTTCATGGCAGTAAAGGCAGACCTCCGCTCTCGAGAGCTAAAGTATTCCATGTTGTACCCAGCAAAGCTGTGAGTGGAGGCGGAGGGGCGCACATGGTTCTTCACATCGCCGACGGAGGCCTCGGAATGGCTCGAGGGGTGGCGTCCGGCACGAGTGAGGGGCAGGGGAGAGCGCACCCTGGGCGGCCTTCCCGACTCTCACGAAACCCTGAACGTTGAGGACTCAGGCGCAGGTGACGAAGTGCCTTGAGGCATGGTGCTGTGATGTGACCGGACTATTGGACGCTTGGCGACCTGGGGCCTTGCTGTGGCTGTCGGCCCTTGGGGCCCTGAACCTACATGGGGCTGAAGACCCCGGGCCCTCTTTTCCTTTTCTCTCATCTGACAATCTGCCGCTTGAGGGGACAAGCTCACGGTGTGGGGATTGGCGGCTGTGTGCTGAGCGGCTTTCCCCCATACGCACGTACCAAGTTTATGGGAACTAAGCACTCTGCTGAGTTGGGGTGGCGGGTAGTTGTGAATCCGCTGGGCAGGGAGGCAGGGAGGGGGGTGGGGGGATGGGGAGTTCGTTTAAATGTTGATTTGTGTTTTGTTTTAGGTTCACCAACCACTCAAGGGTGCATTCGGCTGATTGGGCAGGTACAGGTACACAGGGGTGGCACACGGCAGGACGCGACCCACACACCCTCCCTTGGAGATGGCGTCACATAGCCTGACCCGGGCGACCACTCACTCACTGCCGGGTGCCCCTGCTCAGCAGCGTTCTCCTTCTTTTGCGGTCCTCTCCTGGAACGTTAATGGACTGGGAGACAAGATTAAGAGGGGGCTAGTGCTGCAATATCTCAAGCGCAGGGGGCCCGCGGTGGCGCTCTTGCAAGAAACACACCTAGTGGGTACGTCCACCAAAGCCCTGGATAGGTGGGGGTTTAAGATGGCGACACATTCAGAGTTTACGACAGGGTCCCGAGGGGTGGGCATACTGGTGAACAAGCGTGTCCCCCTGATTCTTCTTGATTCCCGTAGAGACGACTATGGCCGCTTCGCGGCACTCACCTGTCAATGGGAGGGGAGGGTTTATAACCTGGTTACTGTCTACATCCCCCCGACACTACACCAAACCTCCCTCAGGGCACTGGGCGAATTCCTTTTGGCGCTCCCGCCGGGGGAGCTCATCATGGGCGGGGACTTCAATGCAGCCATGGACCCTGCACTGGACAGGTCTTCACACAGGGCTCTCGGGGCCGACGCCTCCACGCTCGCAGACTTTGCTACCGCGCTTGGCTTAGTGGACGCGTGGAGGGCATACTGGCCTGATGAGAGACAATACACCTTCCTCTCCGGGGTACACCACACCCTCTCACGTATCGATTACATCTTCACCTCACCGGCCGGGTACAAAGGGGTGACTGAGGTGTCGCACCTCCCTAGGGGCATCTCGGATCACTCGCCGGTGGTCATCACGTTTGCGTCCGGTGACCCAGGTAGGCGCACACTGTTCCCGATCCGCCCCGGATATCTTAAAATCCCTAAAATCGCTAAGACCCTCAAAAAGGCGACCAAGAACTATTTCACCGAGAATGCTGAGTCTGTCGGGAGCGCAGCAACCCTCTGGGAGGCCTTTAAAAACGTCCTCCGTGGCCAGGCCATCTCCATCATTACGGACCACACTAAGACCCAGCGGCTCGCTGTACTGGAGCTGGAGCGGGCGATAGTGGAGGCGGAAGCCTCCCATACACTGCACGGGGATGGAGATTCGGCGCATACCCTCCATATGGCGCAGCAAGAATATAGGTCCCATCTTTGGGAGGGGGCCCGAGCTCGACAAGTAGCCACCCAGCACACCATCTACGAACTCGGTGACAAGGCCGGCAAACTCCTGGCGTGGTTGGAGAAGGGGGACCGAGCATCGCGGTGGGTGGCGCGGATTCGCCTGGGCGAAGGGGACTTTACCTCGGAGCCCCAGCGCATAGCAGGGGCTTTCGCGGCCCATTATCAACGCATCTATACCCCTGAGGCCTCTACTACCGTGGCAGACAATGAGCTCTTCCTTAGGGACATCGCAATGCCTCGGCTGACCGCTTCGGGGGCTGAGGCCTTGGAGGCGGATCTGACGGCGGAGGAGATCACGCTGGCGATTTTGGCCCTCCGCAGTGGTAAGGCAATGGGGCCCAACGGAATCCCAATCGAATACTACAAGCAAAATTCCGCTCTTGTGGTCCCTCACCTATTGGCCATGTATAGGGACGGTCTATCGACGGGGATTCTCCCCCGTGATCAGAGGATGGCTACAATAGTGGTGATCCCGAAACCCAACAAGCCGCCCCACGAGTGCTCCTCTTATCGCCCGATCTCGCTGCTTAATGCCGAGGCGAAGATTCTGGCCAAGGTGCTTGCAACACGGCTGCAGCCTTACCTTTCGACCCTAATACACCCGGACCAGTCGGGATTTATGCCCCACCGGAACACCGCTTTGAATCTGCGGCGTCTCCATGGCATCATTGCTTGCCACTCCTCGATCGAGGAAGATGCGGCCATACTGTCGTTAGATGCGCGGATGGCGTTTGACAGAGTGGAGTGGCCTTTCCTCTTCGCCGTCCTCCGCCATATGGGGCTTGGCCCCAGGATTTGCGCGTGGATCCAGCTGCTTTACACTCAGCCACTTGCACAGGTGGTGGTAAATGGCCGCGTCTCTGACGCCTTTCCGCTGGGTCGAGGGACTAGGCAGGGTTGCCCCCTCTCCCCGCTCCTATTTGCTATGGCTCTTGAGCCGTTGGCGGCATGGGTGCGACAGGATCCGATGATCCGTGGCCTTAGGTGGACGTTGGACTGGGAGGATCGCATATCCCTTTATGCGGACGATGTGCTCCTCTATCTCGCCTCGCCGGCGCGCTCTATCGCCTGTCTCCTCAACATATGTGAATCATACGGCAGTAGGTCCGGATACGAAATACACTGGGAGAAATCCATTTTATATATGCTCCGAGGCTCCCCACCGCGGCTTCCGCGAGGCTGTAACATTCTAGTAGCTCGCGACGGGTTCAAATATCTTGGCGTGTACGTCACGGCCGATCGAGACAAATTTGTCGCGGAAAACCTAATGATGCCCCTCCAACGGCTTCGCACCGACGTCAAACACTGGCGCGCATTGCCACTGACATTGCTTGGACGGGCTTCACTCTTTAAGATGCTCGCCCTCCCGAGATTCCTCTACGCGTTGCAAAATACCCCCTTCCCGATTGCACCCTCTTACTTCGCGGCAGTCAACGCTGAGATCACTCGTCTTCTTTGGGAGGACAAGTCGCCTCGTATTGCCCTCCACAAGCTTACCAGTGGCTGGTATGATGGAGGTATAGCCCTCCCAGACATTAAGACCTATTACTGGGCGTCGCACCTCATGATTATTAACCAGTGGCTCCATGTGCCGGGGGATGACCCCGCATACCGTATGGATCGACAACTACTCGGCCCCGGAGGGGTGATGGGAGCCCTTTACAACCCAAAAAGGGGTCGCGTTCCGGCGGGGCCCGCAGCCCACACCCTCCGGATTTGGCACGCGGCGCAACGGGCGATGGGCTGGGCTGGAAAGATTACCCAGGCGACGCCGCTTTGGGACACTAGGCAGCTCGGGGTACTTCGCACTACCAAGGGGTTCCACCAGTGGGATCTTATTGGTATCTCCAGGGTGGGAGACCTCTGGCGCAAGGGAGAGGTGATCACTTTTGCCCAATTGCAGGCGGACTACGACTTGGCGGACACCGAACACTTCCGATATTTACAAGTCCATCACGCTCTTCAGGCGGCGATTCCACGTGGGACTCGGCTCCCTGAGTCATCGCCCTTGGAGGACCGGCTCCTCATGGAGCATCTGCTCCAGAGAGCGACGTCCCTAACGTACCGGAAGATAATAAATAACCGCCCGACCCTTTTTCCGCCCTTAAGGGGAAGTGGGAGGCAGAACTTGGAGAATTTGATGAGACGGACTGGAATTCCGCGCTCTCATCCCCCAGGGAGGTGGGCATATCTTCCAAGCTAAGACTGGTCCAACTCAAAATTTTGCACCGCACATACTACACCCGTACCCTCCTATTCAGACTCCACCGGGTGGAGTCCCCGCTGTGTCTCCGGAACTGTGGCCACGAGGGGACCTTCTTGCATACCCTCTGGGAGTGCCCTGTCGTTGCGACTTATTGGAAAGGGGTGTTGCGTATTCTCTCCCAGGTAACCAAAATTCCCACGCTGCCGGAACCTCGGCTTTGTCTCCTTAATGTCTGGGAACAGACGGACCACAAGAGGGTGACCCAGCTTTGGGTGACTTTGGGGCTCATGCTTGCGAAACGTAATATAGCCCAGAAGTGGGGATCGGGGCAGGGGCCTACCCTGACGCATTGGATCCGAGATATGGACCTTGTAATGGTGACCGAAAAAACGGTGTATATTCATAGAGGGTGCCCCAAGAAATGGTCCCAGGTCTGGGGTGGATGGAATGTTTACCGGGGAAATATCTGTGAGCCCCCGCCGGATGCAGCAGACTCGGATCTCAGTGACCAGGACTAATGGCTCCACCGCTGGAGATGGGCGGGGAAGGAAACGATGGTGTGATGTCATTGGGCTGTTTATTCCTTTCTGTGACACCTGTATTGTCATTGCTCCGATACCTCGTAACCTTTGTATGCCATGCCTTGCGCTAAACGAGTGGTGTGTGTTTTACGTGTTGTTGATAAACTCAATAAAAATATTTTTTAAAAAAAAGAATGTGAAGGATAGGGCTATTACAAATATTATCTGTTGTCTTCTCAACCACTCCCTTCTTAATCAAATCCTGCACAATTAGGTACAATAGGTAAGCACCAAAATTGTTCCCTACTAGAACCCGACCATGACTTGAATCATTCCACTTGCCCTTGCTGCAAGCTATCTCTTACTAAGGTTCCTATCAGGTACTATACGATTAAGACAGCTGAAACACAAGATAACTTGCATGAAAACAAGTATTTTAAATGTTCATTAATTAATGCAAGACCTCTTATTAAGAACAGGCATGAATTGATGCTCCATGTCGATATCTATAATACTGACATAATATTTATTACTGAAACATGGGCACACAAAGCCTCTGGCCCAGACCTGATCGAAGCTATACCCTCAGGTTATAAAATGGTGCATGCAGACAGGAAACTCAAGAGA
This sequence comes from Triturus cristatus, assembly GCF_964204655.1. Classification (NCBI taxonomy): domain Eukaryota; kingdom Metazoa; phylum Chordata; class Amphibia; order Caudata; family Salamandridae; genus Triturus; species Triturus cristatus. The sequence continues at coordinate 1,063,526,557 of NC_140589.1, read as the reverse complement.
GGAGGGGGACTAGCTATCATTATCAGAGAGTCTATTAACATAAAGTACACTGCAGGATCAAATGCTGCAAGCTGTGAAAATATCTTTGTTCAAATTGAACTAACAAAAACATATTCTTTTAATGGAATACTTTAATATTGCCCCCCCCCCCCCGGGTCCGAGAGATACATTTGTTGCTAACATGAGCATCTTTATAGAGCACCGTGTCACCAGCTCTGATTATCTAGTACTAGGTGACTTTAATTTTCACCTATAAAAAGATAAAGACCGGGACACTATCCATTTGTCAGAACTTATGGAGACCCTAGGCTTTGACCAAAGAATTAAAGCTCCCACTTATTCAGCGGGTCATACACTGGACGGGATGTTCTCAAATAATTCCTCCTTAGCAGTCACAGATATTCTCCCCCTAGTATGGTTTGATCATAAGGCTATATCTTTTCCGTCATCCCCCAGTAACAAAAAGTGGCTAGAGCGCCACCATCAGGGATTCTTAAGTTGAGATCATGGGGCAAGATAAACTCACACGGTCTCGATAGAACCCTGGTAGACACATGTCCCTCAATGAATATAGCAGATGACGATGTGGAAATAACTGCCCGTAAATACACTGTCTGGATAAAAGAGGCCATTGACCGCCTAGCACCGGAAAAAAAGCATACACTCTAGCGCGGCACCCCGACTGACCCTGGTTCTCTGAGGCCTTAAGAGCGCATAAGCAAACCTGTAGGAGATTAGAACGAAATTGGAGATCCAGATATACTAAGGTCACCAATATCTTTTCTAGCCTCTGTGATCCTATAAAGGATGCCTTGGTGACAGTGACTGAAGGGGGAAACACGGTTTCGCAGGTAGAGACCTTGGAGGTTTTCAATTCATTAACCATGCAAGACACACTGGAGCTTTTAGCTAATGCAAAATCTGGGTCCCCTCTTGACCCTTGCCCTTTGAAAATTATTAAAATGGTCCCTGTCCCTATTGCTTGTTATCTCACCCCCCATTTTTAACAGGATGTTTGAAGGCGGTCAGTTTCCGAAACAATTGAAGAAGGCCTCCATTCTACCACTGTTAAAAAAAAACAGTCTGGACCCTCTTGATCCGAATAATTTTCGACCTATTTCTAGCTTGCCTCTCCCTGCTAAGCTGGTTGAAAAGGCAATGAATAGGCAAATCAGCGCCTTTCTAAAGAAGTCCCATATGCTTGATCCGTCCCAACACGGCTTCAGGGAAGGGCACAGTACTGAATCTGCCTTGATTAAAGCCACAGAGGAAATTAGGTCAGCTGTGGATCAGGGAGGCAGGGCAGCCCTGATCCTTTTAGATCTCTCGCCCGCTTTCGATACGGTCCATCATGGGCTTTTGATGGACCGTTTAAGGAAATGCGGGGTTCAATGGAAAGCCTGGGAGTTACTCAACTCATTTCTTACGGACAGAAGCCAGATAGTCGCACTCGGCAAATTTCACTCACAACCCTTCCCCTTACCATGCGGCATCCCGCAGGGGTCATCGTTAAGCCTGACCCTTTTTAATGTGTACGTTACTACCCTGGCTCCGATCATTAGTCGTTACGGGTTTGGGATCACCTCGTACGTGGACGACCCACAAATTGCGGTGTCTCTACTTCCGGGTTTGGAGAAGGGGTTGGATCTCAATTTCCAGTCATGTATGACGGAGGTAGGATGATGGATGGCAGGTAATTGCCTGAGGTTGAACTCGGATAAAACCGAGGTGATGCTGTTCGGAAACAACCCTAATTTTTGGACGCCCTCCTGGTGGCCGCCTTCTCTGGGGGCTCTCCCTACCCCGGTCGAGAAGGTTAAAAACCTGGGGATCCTGGTAGATGTAAAACTATCTATGGCTGCCCAGGTTAAGGCGGTAGCCTCCAAAACAGGGTACATTCTAAGAACATTGAAAAAGATCCTGATTCTGCTTCCGCTTGACTGCCGTAAAACTGTGGTTACGGCCTTGGTCTTATCTAGGCTGGATTATTGTAATAGCCTTTACTTAAATCTACAGCAAAATCTGTTGCACAAGCTCCAGATGCTTGAAAATGCTGCGGCTAGACTTCTGACAGGTACCGCCAAATTTGCTCCCATTTCTAACGTGATACAAAAACTGCACTGGCTTCCGGTTAAGAACAGGGTTCAGTTTAAAGCTCTTTGCTTGGTATTTAAAGCGTTACATGGTGAGGGGCAGGAACATTTAAAAAGTCAATTTCAATGGTACTCCCCATCGCGCTTGCTACGATCATCTGAAGCTAAATTGATCGCAGTCCCCTTGATAAAAAAAGCCAGATGGGGCGGGCGTAGTTTCTCCTTCAGCGCCGCCAAGCTATGGAATAAATTGCCTTTTCACCTAAGAAACATCAACAATCTGCTAAGCTTCAGAAAGTCCTTGAAGACCTGGCTTTTTGTGAAATAATTTCTTTCTGCCCCTGCCCTATCTTTGAAGAAGTAGTTAGCGCCAGGACACCTATTTGGTAATCGTGCGCTTTATAAATCGCCTTAATAATAATAATAGAGTGACCTACAAAAAAGCTATTGCTGGATATAAATCTCTGATACACAGGGAGAGAATCAAATACTTCACTGAATATGTTCTGTTGCGTGAAAACTCAGCCAAAGAACTTTTTAAGACAATAACAAGATTATCAAAAATGGCAACAAAAAAGGATTGCACAGTGGATATAACTTTCTGTGACACCCTCGCCAGCTTCTTTCAAGATAAAGTCAAGAAAGATTTTGATTCCTTCAATCTAAACCACAAGGAAGAACCCGTTGCCCCCTGAGAATAACTCTCCCACAATTCTGGATAGGTTTTCTCCCCTTGACAGAGAGCAGGTCATGAAACTCATCACAGCTTGTAAATCAGGATCCCCACAAGATCCCTGTCCCCCCAAAATCATACATTTAGCTCCTATGGTGTTCGAGGAAGTACTCACGCAAATCCTCAATAAAGTGCTTAGCACAGGACACATTCCTACTGATTGGAAGATGGCATCTATCCTCCCCATACTGAAAAAAGTAACCTGGACTCCCTGGAACCTAGCAACTATAGACCAATCTCTAGGCTTCCCTTCCCAGCCAAACTACGCGAAAAGGTACTAAACAACGAATTGATGGCCTGTATTGACATAATAATCTGCTGGACCCCTCACAATAATAAGAAATGGGGCTGACAACCGGTACACCAGGAAAACCTACCCAAACATTGTTATGGCCGGACAGAGCTTCCCCAGGGACCTTATTTCGAGAAACATAACTTTTCATCCCACCTGTGTCCACCAAAAATTCCTTGGTTGAACCTTGCAGTTCTGCCTGTACGTAAGGACCACTCTGGTCCACAGGTATCGGAACTGGTCCCCCACTCTGTCCCTGGCTGTCCTAGCTGTAAGACATTCCTGTCACTTCATCCACATCGTAATCATCAAGGTGGTACTGTCCATCCCGAGAGTCATCAAAGTAATTATTATCAGAACAACCCTGTGAGGCCTGCCTGCTCCACCAACCCCACAACCCCTTCCACAGGAACCTGGTCCTCTAGGGACCGCCATCTTCTGCAAAAGCACAGGAAACTCGCTACGCCAATGTCCCTCCTCTTTACAATACGTGCACTGATTCGGACCCAGGGGCATAGCGTTCGGCTGCCTACTAGTGCGTGGAAGCTGTCGGGCCAAACCACCACGTCCTCTACCATTCCCTCTAAAAGCCTGTTGCAACAACACCTTTGTCTTCAAATCCGTATGCTTTTTCTCTGTCCTCTCCTTTTCCTCATTATCCCTATGTTCACAGTACTGTGCCATATTCAAAATAACAGAAGGGGAAGAGGTGGACCAGGTGCTTTCGGAAGCCTGCAATCGAGTTGCAATCTCAGGAAGAAAATTAGAAACAAATTTATTAACAACCAACTGAACACCTCCCTCAACAGACAGATCCAGCCCACTGTAATCCAGGAATATATTTTCAAACCGAGTGAAGAAATCAGACACACTCTCATCTTTCTTTTGTCGACAAGCTGTTAACTTGTCCCAGTCAACCTTCCTCGGTGGAATAAGAGAATGCATATACGTAATGATAAGGCCTGGCAAAGCAAGTATCTCTGTTCTAGGCCTATCACCTGGCTTCTGTTCCTGATCCCATACTTTTATTTGGTCCCACGTACCCCCCAACTCTGCAACATGGTTTTGAATATGCACCTGTCTCATAATATCAACTGGAACAAGAAGACCAAAAAATATTTCACAGTGGAGGAGGCGGCTTCAGTCAATTCTTTATAATATGCAGTTGGATTCTTCCTAGGATCAGTAAATGAGTCTTAAGAGATAAAACTTCACTCTGTTTCCACGAAGAGTAAACCCATTGTTCCTGAAAATGAGCCACTTCTCTGTCCCTTATAACATTACCGCAGCCATCTTGCACTTCTGGTAATTCTGGGTGGTATATAGGATGAACCTACTGCATCAGAAACTCTCACTGTCCCGGGACTGTTCTCATGCAATCTTCCCCTATAGGCTATTATTGTCGTGACATTACTGAAAACTTGTTCCAGGCTCAAGTCACTAACATACACACGATCTCTAATATCATGTCAAATTTTAGGCGCTTCTAATTCAAAATACTGCGGCAAAAGACCAATCAAAATCGCCAACATGTGATGAAGAGCATGCTGCTGTATAAAGGGCTCAAAATCTTGCATTGTTCCCCAAACATCCTCCACACTGTAAATGGGATTACGAGCCGATTGGCAGCCTAATCAGCTATTACCCTTTTTCTATGCATCTCCCACATCAGATTGTACTAACGGCCACATATGTTTCTTACATTTCATCCAGTCTCTCTCCTAAAAACCCTGTACTGGTGGCCCACTACTCAGTAATGTCGGGGGATGAAAAAACAGAGTGGGGTTAGCAACGGAAGTAACAGGCACTAACATCGCAACTGGCTGCATCGCAGGTGTAAGAGCCAGTGAAAGGGATGCTGAAACAATAGGTGTGGAGTACTAAGAGTCATAGTTGCCACTGACGGCGAGGTCAAAGAAAGGACAGGAGGTGCCATGGCCAAAGCAGTCTGATCAACAGTAACAGGAGCAGCAACAGCAGAGACAGAAGAAACGAGTGGCTGGGACTGTGAGGGAATAGCGAAATTTATCCTCTGCAGGGCATATGGAGGTGGGGGTCGAGTATCTAACAATTCTTCCACAAAAGTATCATTTTCTTCTTGGACAACATAAGATTTATCAATCTGTAATCAAGACCTTCTATCTTCACATTCAATACCCTTCTCTTGGTTTTCTCTGTCATATGCTAATGCCTTCTGAGTCAAGGTCTGCATTCTCCCTTTCAGGGCCTCTTTCTCTGCTTTCATTCGCCTCTATTTAGCTGCTTTTTGCCACGTTCTAAGGAAATCAAACATAGACTGCCTACTTCTTTTCTTAAACAACTGTTCTTGTAAATACTCAATCTTTTGCTCATCAAAAGTGCCCGTCAAAGGCCACTGCAACTCGGCATTGTCCCTCGTAAATTTGTGCCTTAGCGTACTAAACATAATGGGGCCAAGGCCATGCTTCACATACACATCAAAATTCAGAGTGCCTTCTGGAGGCGCCGGCTGACTTTCCTCCAGTCGAGCATCAGCAGAACTGCAACGACAGCTCACAGAAACCAGTTTACTTTTTCCAGGCATTCTCAAAAGAAAACAAATTCACTACTTATGCCTAGCAAAGTATTTGCAAACACCTTTCACCCAAAATCAGTCCTCAGACCGTACCAAATACAAACCAAAATTGTACCATATCCACAAAGAACCAAAACAAACTCACCTGATGTATGCAGGTCAAACAAATGTATTCTCCACTGCCATATCTTCAGACCAAATGGTCCGATCCAAGGTTTTTGCTGTTCAGGGCCCCAGTCGAGATGACCGCTGGGCGAGGCACCATCCGGCGGGACAGAAGGGGCAGCTGCGAGTACAGGAACTCTCTCGTGCAGGGATCCCTGATCCGTCTGTCTGACCCGAGGATGGCCTCGACCTCCCCACCCGTCCTCAGGAGGGGATGGGTCACTCACCCAATGGAGTCCCTATTCGGGGGCCAACTGAAGGAAGTGACCCAATTAGGGTCACCCGGGTCACTCACAACCACCTCTCAGCCTTCCATACAAATGAAGAGTCGATCAGACAGTAGACAATACAAACCAATATATTTATTCAGATACACTTGAGCGGAGCCCAGTTTGCCCAGTCTCTTATGATTGCTACTGAGGGGACTGACATCAGCAAACATGGTGATACATTATGTATGATTCAGAACCAATGAAGGCATGCCCACAATGGAATTTTCCAGGCAGATGCAGCTACACAAAAGTACAGAAGGATAAGTTTAGATCCGGAGACCGAGCACACACTATCTGCTACTCAAGGTAGCTCTGTCCATGCCCACTGCTAGACTAGTGGGAGAGGCCTCTGTCTAGTGGGAAAGGTATGCGCTAATAAGAATAGTGTATTCATGAAGAGAAAAGCAAGGCCCAACCTTGGAGAAATGAGACTTACCAAAATCTGCATTTTCAAGAAGGGAAAGTTTAGTTTCAATCAAGGTTCAAAAAGGTTCAAAAATGGTGCTGTGAATGCCAACCTACATAGAACAACGCATAATTAACACATCGAAAACATTTTTATTCTAACATCATAGGTACTCCACAATAGGCGCAGCCACGAAATTTTCCATGACGCCGATGCCTATTTTTACGGCCTTCTCCATGTACGCCCCTCTGCAACAGTTCATCCTTGGTATTTTATTTTTTTATTTTAATTTTATTCTGCGGATAAACATAACCAACATTTAGTTCCAGTACATGAAAATTCACCCGTGCACAGTCATATATAGTACAGAAATGCATGCATAGTTGGGAAGAACAGTAGTGGCATTGAAACATGGCATCGAATAATCATCCGAGGACAGTTTTCACGCACATATCTGCTCCTAGAAATAATGATGTAGCGAAGGCTTATCACTGAAAACTCACGGAGAAAAAGAATCAAACAAACTATACATCTGGTACACACTCTAGCAAAGATCACAGTACAATTACCCATTGTGGTGTATCGTAGAGTAAACATCCTATTGAGGCAAGGTGTTCGAGTCAGCAGCGGGCATGAGTGGATGTTCAATGAGGTACATGTTGAGGGGGGCCCATAAGTCCCGAGGTCTGGAAGGGGCGGGGATTAATTCAGGTAATAAGTATTTAGTTGTTCTTGCCAAAGAATCATATCGCTTAACCATTTCTTAAATTTCCCTGCCCCACCTGCAAGCCACCCTGCGTCTGGCAAGTAGTATACTAAAGACTACAAATTTACGCTGTGCAGCAGGTTTTGCCGCCGTGTACCCCAATAATGCCAGCAGTGGGGACTTCAGTATTTCCAGGATTGTCAAAAGTTCCAAACCTTCAAATACCTGCTGCCAATATAAATGTACTGCCCCACCACCCCATGACAGATGTAAGAAATCAGCATTGTCTGACTTGCACCTATCGCAGCGAGCATTGTCACACAGTCCATAGCGATGTAATCGGGCAGCGGTATAGTATATACAGTGTAGAAATTTGTAGTGTGTGATGCGTAACCGACTGCTCGAGGAGGCAAGTTCAGTCTGTTTGCAGCAATAGTCCCATTGCTGGTCTGTGATATCGCATCCCAGTTCCGCGCTCCATTTGGCGCGCGCCGGGCACAGAGTGTATTTAATTTCAGTGTATAGGCTATGGTACAGAGTAGACACACGATGCGAGGCCGCCGTGGTGCGTAGCATATGATGTAATGGGGCGACTGTGGGGGGCTCCTTGGAGTATGATGGCATGTGTTCTTTTATACCATGCCTCAATCGCACGTACAGGAAGATATCCATAGGGGATTCCTGGGCTTTTTGAAACAGTTGCACCAGGTCCTTGAAATTACCATTTAGATAGAGGTCCCCCCAGCATGTGAGTTGGAACCTAGGTTTGGTCTTGGAAAAAATTCCCTCTTGGAGTTGCAGCATTTTGGGAGGTATGTGAGTGGTAGCAGCGGAGAGTAGAGCATCGGCGCCTTAAGTATGTGATAGAGGCGTTGCCAGGCTTTGACAGTGCAATCAACAGAAGATGGCCCCTCTGGCCGGCTCTCAGAATTTGACAGGATGATCCCGTCAAGCGGGATGGGATGTGCCAGCCAGTGCTCCTTAGCAACTTGAGGTGTATATCTGGGGGGGTGAAACCAATAGTGTGCAAAATGTGCCTGGGTGCACAGGTAATATAGTTGAAAATTGGGCACTTCAAACCCCCATGGGAATAGGGGCGTCGTTCTTGATATTTTCTCCTTCCTGGGTGATCGCGCCTCCCCTCGCCTTATCTTCGCCAGGCTAAGCTAACTGTAATTCCTTTATTTTGCAACTATCTAATGGTCACTCTTCACTAACCAGCATTGTCCACCTGCAATGCAAAACATGAAGGAATCAACAATCTACAAATTTCACATAATAATTCAATCATTAGTTTCAGAAACGAGAACATTCAAAATGTACTGCAGATACAGGCCCACAAAAGGCTAAAATAATGAATGCAACATGTTAGTTACACGAGCATTTCCATAAAATCATAATTTTACTTCAACATGATGATGCTGCAATATGCTTGTCCAACCCTTTTTAATGTGCTAATATTTCGACGCTGCTATCTGCCCGTCAATTTGAAAATCTTAACCACGATATCGTTGTTTGTTTATCATGTCCCTTTTTTTTTTTTTTTTTTAAAACCTTTATTCTTTTAAGTCAGGGACACAGCTATTCAGCCGACAACCCGGAGGTACGGCAGCTTTAGAAACACAACACAAGCGAGCGTCCACATTTCACTGATAGGAGAATCAAAAGGTTCTGTTTTAAATAAACACAAACCCAAACCTAAACACAAGCAAGGCGATAAGTACTTAAAGCACAAAAAGGGTTCCCGTCAGGGGGAGCGAGCCCCATTTCGTCCATCAGACACAGGTCTATAGTAAGGGAAAGGAGGGGAAGGCAGAGACTCAAGAAGACAAACATATACCAGCAAAGAATACAAAGCCGGAAAGAATGCTAAGGGGAGAGCTGCTCCTCAGGCGGGTCCGGGTCTGGGGGCAGGCATATGCCCCCTCTGTACTGGTTCCATCGCCCCCATACAGTGTGCCATTTCCGGGGGCGCCCTCGAGCACAATACACTGTCTTCTCCCTAAACATGCTCCAATCCATGTTTTCCATCCACACTGTCAATGTAGGAGGCCTAGTAGAGCCCCACAGGCGAGCGATGTCGCGCTTAGCTACCATGTTCCCTAGGGTCACCCACTGAGTCTGTGCCGCGTCGTGGTCAGTAGGACCCCAAACATTAAGGAGACAACACCGCGCCTCCGGCTGCATGACGATGCCCGTCACCTCCCCCATCACATCGTGGATTCGCTTCCAGAACTCCATGATCGTACCGCATTCCCAAATAATATGTAGGAAGGTGCCCACCATACCACAGCCTCTCTTACATAAGCCCTCCTCAGAGAAACCCATATGGACCAGCCTAGGCCTTGTCACGTAAACTCTATGGAGTATTTTAAGCTGCAACAGCCGCAGGCGCGCAGGGATCGCGACCTCTTTGGGAGAAGAAACTGCATACTGCCAATCCTCATCATCCAATTCGAGGCCATCCCTAGTCCATTGATCGCGCAACCCTAGAAGAAGATCTGCCCGAACATTAATTAGTTTCTTATAAATGAGAGAGATCGTACTCTCTGGCATATGGCCATCCAGGATCCGGTCCTCTAACGGAGAGGACTCAGGCACCTTCTCCCCCTCTACAAGGACTGACCGCAAGGCGTGACACACTTGAGCGTATCGGAAGAACTCCGTGCTCCCTAGCTCATATTCCTTCTGCAGCTCCTCGAATGACTTTACCCTACCCTTAACCAAAAGGTCTCCAACCCTGGATATACCGATCAGGTCCCATTTCTCAAACCCTTTCGTGTGCCAAAGCTTTCCCAGGATATCGGAGTCAAACAACGGGGTGGCAAGGGTAAGCTTACCCTTCCAGCCCAGTGAATCTGTCGCCACCTTCCACACATGCACGGCCACTCTGGTGGGCCCCGTAAGGGTTAAGTCCAACGACTTCGAGTACAACGCTCTGTGGTAATTACCCCCACGCAGCAACCACCGGTCCATGGCGTAGCCGGGGCTCAGCGCCGGACCATAGACACCATGGTTAATCGCGCTCAACTGAGTGGCCCAATAATAACGTCGAATGTCTGGAAGCGCGATACCCCCGTCATACCACGGAAGCGTCAACTTAGCAATCGCTATGCGCGGTCGCCCTTCCCACAATAGCGCGCGCTGGAGGCTTTCGACCTCACGGAAATAACTGGCCGGGACCAAGTCAAGGGTATTCTGCAAGGCATAGAGGAAACGGGGAAGAGACATCATTTTAAACAGGGCGGCGCGGCCAAGGAGGGAAAGCGGCAACCGCCGCCAGCCCGCCACGTCCCGCCGCAAACGTGCCAAGGGAGGGAGCAAGTTTTTCTCGTATCGTAAAATGGGGTCAGTGGAAATATAGATCCCTAAATACAAAAAGCCCTGCCGGGCGATCTGGATCGAGCAGTTTCGCGGGACAGGCGGGACATCACCACACAGGACATACAAGTATGACTTTCCCCAATTAATAACAAGACCAGAGTTCCTACCGAAAGAAGTCAAGACGTCACAAACCACTATGAGAGATTTCTTAGGCGAGCTGAGGTATAGCAGAATATCGTCGGCGTAAAGCGAAATACGGTCCTCGAGGTCAGGTGACCAGCGAATCCCACGTATATCCGGGTGCCATCGTATCCACGCCGCCAGCGGTTCAAGAGCAAGGGCGAACAACAACGGCGACAGGGGACAGCCCTGCCGGGTGCCCCTCCCGAGCTCGAACGGTGTCGACGCCCGCCCGTTCACCACGACGCTGGCAAGGGGCCCCTCATAAAGCAACCTCACCCAGCCTACAAAGCCAGGCCCGAAGCCGAACTTGGCTAGCACAGCCCACAGGTATGCCCACTCCACCGTATCGAAAGCCATCGTGGCATCGAGGGCCGCCACAATGGCCGGCTCTCGCATCGTGCCCGTCCTAGCAATCACTCCATGAAGGCGTCTAAGATTCAGTGCAGTGTTACGGTGTGGGATAAAGCCCGACTGGTCCGGGTGGATCAAATCTCCAAGCACCCGGACCAGGCGGTTAGCAAGGACCTTGGCAAGGATTTTCGGCTCGGCGTTGAGAAGTGATATCAGTCGATAGGAACCACACTTATCCCGGGGCTTACCGTCTTTATGTATTACCACAATCGTCGCCAGTCGTTGATCGAGCGGAAGAAACCCATTCACCCGCGCCTCCGCGAACATGGCGCGCAGGTGAGGAGCCAACTTATCCGGACGAAGCTTATACAACTCAATCGGCAAACCATTTGGGCCCGAGGCCTTACCCGAGCGCAACGCACGGATAGCACACGCCACTTCGTCAACAGTTATATCTCCATCGAGGTCATCCCTATCTATGGCAGAAAGGCAGGGCAGAGCAATATCGCGCAGAAGGTCGCACGAGTCCTCAGTCGGCCTATCCGAAACCGAGGTGTATACCGTACGAAAATAGTCCGAGAAACACTGGACTATACCGTCGGGGTCCGTGACAACCTCTCCCCCATCCATCGACAACTCCGGCACCACTCGATTAACACGCTCTTTTTTATCCAACCACGCCAACAGTTTCCCGGCCTTATCACCGACAACGTACAATCGACCCTGCTGCTCCCTATTGAGGGTCTTGGCAGCGTTCGTCACCAGATCCCTGTATTCCAATTGCTTCAAGCTCAAATTATGCAGTGTGGCCGCTGCAACCTCCTCCTCCAAGGCCACTTCTAAAGCCGCAATCTCGTCCTCAACTTGTGTCACCTCGGCGTCTCTCCGCCGCTTGGCGGCCACTACCAAGGAAAGGGCCTCCCCTCTCAATACGGTCTTAAAAGCTTCCCACAAGGACACCGCAGATTCAACTGAACCCTGATTATCTTGAAAATAGTGATCAACTGCCTTCAGCAACGCACTGCGCAGCTTGGGGTCACGAAAGTACCAGGGGTTAATGGGAGCCACCCTGCCCCCCACTACCCGGCCAATATCCAGACGGGCCCACACCGGCGAGTGATCGGATATCCCCCGTGCCATGTGCCTATATCATGTCCCTTTTAATGTTTGTACACAACTGTAGTCTTTTTATCTCGAAAGTTTATTTAAACTATAGCTTTTTATACTGTGCTTTTAATCAAGAATTGTACTGCTGTTGATGTATTTTGACTGTGCTTTTATGGATTTTTTTATCCGAAATAAATATCATTGAATTGAATTGAAAATCATAATCATGTTCAGTAGGAGCATTCTCTAAACTATATTAATATGTTTATTTCAACTACATCATTAACCTCAGAAATATACAGAATACATTTATGAAGTCAGTGAGTCACACCACTAATGAGTGCTATATAAGTTTGTTACATAGTTTATGTGTTACGATACAATTCTATCAATAATTTTTTTAACTTCACACTGGATTGTATTAATTTCACAAGAACAGGTTAATTGAATCACATTTGTTCTAACATTTAGTCTTACCAAAACACTGAATAATATGAGTGCCTACTACAAGTGATTACATCACACTCCTAACAGATACCCCATGCCAGATAACATTTCTGCTCTATCGAGAGTGTGCCATCTTTATGCACGCCACTTATTAATTTAGTGCGTCACAATGTGCTCACCGTTAATGTTCAGAAGATGCTAAATATAGGGATCAGAATGGCTGTGCTTTGGAGAAACTATCTACGTCATTTAAAAAATCTCTTCTTGCAAAAGAGGGAAGTTAAAAATACAAACGTATGTAAATTGATGCTAAAATTAAACTTCAGATTGAGTAAACACAGGAGACAGTGTAATCGTCCTAACATTTATTTGTAGCTTGAGTTTGTTCACTGGTTGCGCACTGACTGTTGTGATGAGGGTATGAAGAGCGAAGGTTGTGATTTTTTTTTATTGAAAAGGAAATACGCATCAAATATAGAGCTTGCTAATGCCTTGCATGAATATAAATTCAGCAGTCTTTTAAACCTAACTACAATTAACGACCTTAATTAAAGAAGACAAAACAACTTCTACATATTTATTTATAATAGGTACAGCTGTCACTAATACATTATATTAACACCCAGAGGGGAGAAATGAGTTACCCCCACTCCTGGCCCTAGCCCTTGTTTGCGCCAAGTGTCATTCATTGTATAGATCATTTCACATTACACTAATCAGTTCTGGGACTGATAGTCATGACGTGGAGTTATGCTGGCTTGGAATCTACAAGGCAAAGGAGTCTGTCTCTGGGATCGTACTTGATGGGGTGGGCAGAGCCAGACAGGCTATCATGTATGTCGAGCAAAACCAAACTGGTGTGGAGGGGGAAGGCAGGAATTTCCACCTTAATCTATACTTGGTGTTAGGAAGGAAAGGGTCTCTCGCATAGCTCCAAAGAGTGTGTGCCCCCCTCCGCTTTCCCGTAGCAAGTTGGGTAGTTTGAGAGTTTTTTTCACTTCAGCACATACAACAATCCCGTGCACGCAATTACGCATAGGGTTGTTGCAGGGCTTCGGGAGGAGCACGTCCCCACTCCTTACTATCTGCGCGTGCCAACCATCAGCTCACAGGGCTATGGAGAAACGACAGTGGTGACAGCGATAAGATGGGAGTTGCAGAGGACTGTTCACCTTTCACTGATAGGGAGATTTACCTACTGGCGGCACCTGCATTTAAAATTGCTCTGCCCGTCCCATGCATTCAGGAACATTGCTCCACCCATGAAGGACGGGGATGACGTGTACACATGACTTGTGTGAAGGGTGTGGAAATATGGATTTTTATGGTCGGTTATGTCCCCTATCTTGGACCCCAACGGTTTCATGTATAAGTCACAAGTACATGTATGTTCCCTCCAGTTCCAGTTATGAAGACGCAAACGCATGTGCGTCCACCGTCAACATGTCCTCTTTCAGATCCGCCATGAATGGGCCGGATATTCTATTCCTAGGTATGAAAGGCCACCGGCTTTATATGGTTCATTTATCCCATTTTACAGTCCAGGCGAGTAGGCCCTGATTCTGCCATTAAGCCTTTTCCTGCCTTCTGCCTCTAAAAGCTCCAGTCTGAGCTCGCATCTGTATCCATGAACTTTGTCCTACTCCCTGCGCGGCTAACGGTGCCTGACTCGGCCTGTCGGCCTGTCTGCCTGCCAAAAACTGTATTTCACCTTCAAGATTATCTGCTCTGCTCCGCTCCTCATCCGATGCATTCCTGTCTAGCAGTTTAGGTAAACATTCCTCCAGCTACCGTGCAAAGGGCCAGGCCTCGCTGTCCTCATGCAAGTAATTGTGCTTGAACTGTGTACGTGCTAGTGGATGTGGCCACACAAGAATCCAACTTGCTTTTCTGAATCCAAGTGTTACTTCGGATGATTTCCGAGTTCCTTTGTAGTGGGTCAGACTTTTGAGTGTGAGAATGTAATGCCGAGGTCATGCTTGCCCTGGCTGGCATAGTGATAATACATATTTGTACACTGTAGGATTGTAGGTTTTCCTGGCACAGTGGTGGCTTGCCCTGTTGTAATACTTTACAGCAGTGTTTCCCAAACTGTTGGTGGGCCGCGAGGCCATTGATGGTGGGTCGAAAAAGTCCAGGCAATAAATAAAGATGCGTGCACATTCTGTATTTCTCTGCCACATTTGCTCTGCTTCTAAGACAGATGTCAAATGTCAGTCTATGTCTTCTGACAAACCGCTGCTTATTTTCTTAACGTGGAGATTGGTGTCTTATTAACACTGCTCACTTTGCAGTCGGAGACAGAATAGTAAATTGACTTATGTGACAATCTTGCCGGGATACAGGCAGTGTGAAAGAAAAGCATGTAGGGCATCATTTTTGTAACACATCAAAATGTAAATATCTGTAAATGAACTGTAAACGTTCAGCAGTTAAGAAAGCAAACATAATGCACATTTTTTTGTAATTCTGAAGTGTGATGGAAACAAATGTTTTAATAGTATCAAAATAAATCAGGACACTTTACTTGGTGATGCACACACGATAAATATTCACTGATATCCGATATGCACACATTATCATTTGTGTGAAATATAGTTGTATCAGTAAAACCATACATCTGTGCACAATTAGGGGCCATTTAAATGGAAAATGTGCTGTCTGTAAATAGCAGGGTGCTACCACATAATACTTTAGTTACATTGAAAAACAATCGCCCACCTCATGTCCATTAGAGCTAGGTGGATCGTAGAAGTTTGTCATCTTAAAAAATTGGGCTGTGGCTCTTAAAAGTTTGGGCAGCACTAATTCTTGACAAGTTGAAAACATTATCAATACTGCTGTATTAGATCTTAGCATAGAAATATGTTGTAACATCAGCAGTGGCTCTTCCTCTATAGCGGTGCAGCATCACCCCCTGCTGTGAGCCACCTGTGGGAAACAGGAAAAATAAAGCGATAATACGTTGTTTTTTTAAATAATTTATTTTCCCCATTTCCCTCTCGAGCCAGCCAAGTCTGGGAGGAGCAGGGACTGGCTGTTGTCACAGGCACAGCCAGCAGGGGAGGTGTAGTGTACAACCTAAGTTGGCATGACGATTGGGCCGGCTGTCTCAGGCTGGCCAAACCGTCATGCGCACTTAGATTTGTTTCTGACCCAGCTGTGTTGCATAGCCGGGGCGGAGAGACAGCACAGACTCCCAGGCAGTGTCTGAGCATTAAAGCAAGCCTCTCAGACCAATGCTGGTGCTGATCTCATACTATTGAGAGCAGCTCCAGGTTTGGGTGGGGAGCCTCTACTGGTGTCCCAGGGACTGCTGGGACACCATCAGGAAGAAAAGGAGCACTGAGGCAGCAGGCAGCATCGGAACAGGTAAGTTGTTTTAGGCTTCGACAGCACAGCACTTGCGCTGTGCTTGTGAAATCTATTGTTTTTAATATAAATATTAAAAGGGGCTTACATCCTCCCCCCACACTTTCCTGGCTTTTCATTGGTTCTTGTGCTTTCCAATTACTTTTCCTCCATATCTATTGGCTGAAGCATGCTTTCCTGCATTTACCAATGCTTGTTCCTCATCTGCTTCTCTTATCAGTTTCCCGTAGCCGAAATACTGTCAAAATCTGCTTTGGTGGAACTATTTTTTTATAAAGTTTAGCCTTTTTCTGCTTTTTCGTCTTGAAGCAGATTTTTATAGTGCAACTTATCACCTGGAGAGATTGCGTGTTTTGCCCAGATTCAAAGGATGTTGCGCCACGAGACTCGAACTGAGATCCCCAGTGCTTGAGTCAGCAGCTCTGACCGCTGCGCCACATCATCCCCACTCCTGTATTACTTGTTCTTTTCTTTGTCTCTCCCTCCCTAATACTTTCTTTCCCCTACCGACACCAGCCGATGCCTTATAACTGTGAAAGCTTTCCAGAAAACAGTAGCCAGATGGCCTGATACCTGTGCTAATGTTGCACTACGATTTATATCTAAGGCTTCTTGTAACTGTTTAATATAAACAGTATATTTAAAGCCTTGCCATGTTTGTCCGTTTGCTTAGATGATTTATATCCTCCCTGCTACCCTACACACAGGTCTGAACCTGTTCCCTCACATTACCAATATATCCAGTGCTGGGATTCTCCCGGACTCAATCATCACCCCTGACACCCACTCCAATTATCACAACAGTCAGTTGCCCGCCAGCAGGTCCCCACCTGCTTCCTCACCTACACACAATCACACTACAACCAAGCCTCTTGTGGTACACAGTGTGTGTTGGGATGCTTGCCCGCACTAATTAGAAGACCCTAACAACTCGGCGACCTCAACTCTCACATGCACTGGACTTGCCAAGTCTTCCCCCAATACCTATGCAGGATTTATCAATTATACTCTCACTCAGATGCTTCACTGTATGGAGCATAAAATCGACTCTCTCACAATGGACCTAGTGCATCTTAGACAGGACCTATCAATTCAGGCCATCCATACCCTCTCTCCCAACAACGAGAGCCTGAAATGGCCGCCTTACCCAGTCTCAGTGAAGGCCTTACAAGGCACCCCTTGGCCTTCCACACCACTGGGCCGGCAGGCTCATTGGCCTCATCATTCTCACTGTCCCCTATCTTCTCGGGAAGCTGTGGCACTTGGTGACTCTTACATCCCAAAAGCTCCAGACTATTATTCTCACCCCTTCCTCCTCCATTCCAGTAATAATGGGCACTAACAGAACCCCTGATATTACAGACTCACCCAGACCAACCCTCTCAACTCACTACCATCTAGCCCTTACAATCTGTAACAGACAATCCCTGCCTACTAGCTTGCTTGCCCGCCAACTGCAGATCGGCTGTAAAGTCTCCGACCGTGGCACACACTCCCTCCACCATCCCAGTTATAGTGGGCATAAATAGACCCCACGTTACTACTGATTTGCCCAGACCACCTGCTCAATTCACCACCATCCAGATGCTACAACTGGCTAAAGACACCCCTTCCTCCTTATCTTGTTTGCTCGTCAACTGCAGATCGGCAGCTCAACACGCTACTGATATCGCGGAAATCCTACTCAGTGAGGAAATTGATATCGCCTTCCTCACGGAAACCTGGCTCAATGACCACTCAAATGCCATACTTGATTTACTTACCCCGCTGGGTTACTCCATCATAAGACAGGATAGACATGAAAAAACTGGTGGAGGTCTAACCATAATCCACAAAGCTGTAATCCATCTATCCTTAATAATTAATACTGAATACTCCACCTTTGAATACCTCGGCGTCGAAGTTACAGGTAATACCTTCACACCTATCAAATTCCCCACCATCTACCACCCCCCTGGAAATCGCACCCTCTTCACCAAAGAGTTATCAGACTTACAAACTCGGTTCTCCTTAACGGACACAAAGGACGTATTCCTGGGAGACTTTAATCTGCACTGGAACAACGCTGAAGACCCCACAGTCAGGCGCCTCATGAGCCTTCTAGAAATGAACGACTTTAATCAACTCTGCAATAAACCAACTCATATCAAAGGTGCTACACTTGACGCGATTATCACCAAAAATTAACTGGTCTCCCTTAGAGACATCTTACCTATAGACTGGTCAGATCACCTGCTCATACTGTTCAACATTGATACCCCCATTAAACCACTCTTAAACTCTTCAGTGAAACCTAAGCAATGGTCCAGAAACATCAAACAAGTCCCTCTTAAGGACCTTGAAGCTAAGATTTGTGAACAGCTTCAACATTACCCTTCCTCGCATAACGTAAACGACCTGACCTTACACTTCAACACTGCTATAACTGAAGCTCTGGACCTAGTGGCACCTCTCAAGTTAAAACAACAAAGATCAATTCAATCAAAATCTTGGTTTAACTCTGATCTCAACAACGATAGAAGACATCTTAGGCAAGCTATAAGGACCTGGAGACAAAACCCATCGTCAAAACATCTTACGCTACTCAGAACTGCAAGGATGACATATAAGAAGCACATCTTCAGAGAAAAAGCCACCTTCTTCCGCAACCAACTCGACCTCGCTAAAAACACGCCCAGAGAACTAGCTAACATTGTCAAACGACAAACCACCCTGTGAGAAGTTGGCCTGGTATATGATGCTCACTAGTTAAAGTGATCACCTTGTACCATGCCAAGCAACCCTGATGGTGTGGTTGTAAGTCAACCTTTTCGGACTAGCTGCCCTAGTGGTAGCGTAAGCTAAGCAGTCTTTGAGGCTAAACTCTTGAAACGTGTTAAGCCAGCTGTTTTACCAAATGCAACCCCCTTTTATACCAATGAAAGGACACCACACAGATATATATTCAAAATATATATGTATTTATTTCTCAAAGTAACCCCTAGTCTCTTTATGAGCACAGGAGCACAAATCGTCAAACAAGATTATCACAGAATACACAGAAGTTGCACTTTATATGGATAGGCCCTGGTGGCCACTCAAACCATATACTAAAATAGTGGTATAAGTACCACGAACAGAAAAGGGAAAAGGCCTAGGGCCTCTAGAATCGCTGGGCCTACAAGGAGCTAACGTCAGTTAGTGACCAGGAGGTCCACGGGTGGCGTGTGCAGAGCAAATAGTCACACGCGTGCTCCCATAGGTTTCAATGGGTGCGTAAAAAGTACAAAGTTACTGCAAAGAGGATCTTCCGGATGGGCTAGGAACTCAAGATTTGGAACACAGGCACTAGAGATGTAATACTACACTTGGGCACAGGTGTGCCAGCTTTACCTCACCCACAGGAAGCGGGTGCATAGGCCTCGAAGTGCGTCGGGTTTCTTCTATCTGTTCCGTGGAGCCTGAAGACAAAGATGCTGCAGGCGGTCGGTCCGGGAGAGATGCAGTGGATCCAAGAGTGGATCGGAGATGTTGAAGACCTGTAAGCAGAGGGGACAGTGTTCACAGTCACTAGCCAGTGACCAGCGTGGCACCAGGTGGGTACCAGGCAATGTCGGGTGCAAACAGGAAGAAAGGTGTAGCTTGTCTCTGCAGCCACGTGGTCCCTGGAGGTCGACGACGTCCAGGAGTTGGTTCACGAGCTGTCCCATGCAGGCTCTCGCTGTCGGCGGTGTCGGCGACTTGATCGAAGCAAACAAGCCTTGGCAAAAGCAATTGTTGTAGGAGATGAAATAAGCTGATGGTTCTGACCAGCAAGGTCAGAAGGACTGCTCCTTTGGAGGGGAGCAAGGGCCAGTCTGGAGCAACCAGACCAGTGGTGTATTTTGTAGAGTTCGTCGCCAAGATGGCTACTAGCCAGCGGGCCAGCAACCGGTTAGGCGCGTCGAGTGGCAAAATGCAGAAGGGCCCCACGCAGATCGTGGAGATGCTGGAGGGCTCACCTTTGGTGCACATGCTGCTCGGGTGTTGGGCTTCTCAGATCCCAAAGCACAACTTGGAGGGAGCCTCGGTTGTTGCACTTGTCAGCTTGTCGTAGTCGTTCCAAGATGGCTGGCTCCACGTGTCTCGGTGCCTCCACGGGTCTCCTCTTTTCAGGGACTGTGGATCGGGCCGTGAGAGGTCTGGAGGTCTAGGTCTTGTCAGTCTCTGGGCTCGGGCTCCGGCGGGAGGCGGCGGCAAAGAAGACGTTGATTCGCTGGATGGTGCTTGCGTTAGCAAGGTGGTCACTCCCTGACCACAGGGGAGATTGGCTTCAGTCCTCTGTGCAGCAGAGCGTCGAAGTTCCCGTCTTCTTCTTAGTGTTAAGTTGATTCCAGGATGTCTGAAGTCTTAGGACACAGCTCCTACCTTTAAGCGGATTCTAGGGGCCGGACTACCTGCTAGGTCCCTCCCTATGGGTGGGACCAGGAAGGGGGGTGGTTACACCCCCAATCCTTTGTCCAGCTTGCCCCAGGCCCGGGACTGGTGTGCCCCAGGACCGGTTTGAACTGGCATATGCACCGAGGCTCCTTGTGAGCCACAGGCATGTCTGGTTTCTTTCAAGCCCTACCTGACCAATACACAAAATCCTGTCTGGGGTGGTGCACGCACCTCCCCTGGCAGGAAACCCTTTGTCCACACCTCCCAAGCTGGAAGGACTCCCAGCAGCAAGAGGGCAGACTTGTGTCTGTGGTGGCAGCATCCATTTTGTGGAGCTGAGGCTGTGTCTGATTTTACCCGGGTTTCAGGTACTGTACATGTCGTGTCCCTCTAGAAGGGTGGAATGCTAACCCCGTCGCCAGAATTGGCGAGGGGTTAGTATTCCAATTCGTATGACACCTTACTCGACATGTTTTGATAAAGCCAAACCAAAGATAGCATTTAACCGCGAGGTTCATAATGCACTTAAGAGTATATGGTATGACGATATCTGGAAACAGTAGAAGGAAGTTGTTCCGACCACTGCAGACAGGCTCAGCTCATGCCAGAGCACCATCTCACATGGAACCAAGCACTCTGCCTTCAGGATTGTTAAGGCCTGCCATAGGAGTGACTTATAGGTTACCAGGTGTCCCATTTAAGGTTAGGTATAGGTATACTACACCTAAGTAAGAGGTGATTACACCAACTTACCCCAGCTGAGTGATCAGCCAGTTGTGTCAAATTGTTAGGCCAAGCCTGGGGTGGCATAATACATGCTTCAGCCCTTGGCAGGCCTTGGGTACACCAATGCTCTGGATACCTAGTGTACACTGGTACAGGGGCTGACAGGGTGATCCAACCAATTGGGTATGTACCTAGGGTACATGGAGTCCATTTTAAAGAGAGAACAGCCAGGCTGAGATCCTGAATGGCAGGATCTCAGGCCAACTAAGTCGAAAAACCAGCTAGACACTAGGCAAAAATGTGGGGGTAACCATAGTCAGATATCCACCTTCCTACACACCTGTTCCTCCTCACATGAAATTGTAGCCTCTAAGGAACTCTGTGAAGAAATTGCCAGTGTCTTCACAGACAAAATAATGAAAATAGATCAATCTTTCCTTCCAGTCACAACCCCACCCCTCCTTACAACCAACCTGCTCGGACACTCCACACACTACCTCATTCTCTTCCCTGGACCTCGCCAAAGAAAATATGGCTCCTAATGGTACTAGGGGCAACCCGTTCATCATCAAATTGAAAAATAACACAAATTGGTCTGTCTTCCAACCCATGACTGAACTTGAGGTTTTCAATATCATTTCAAAACTAAAACCCAATGCTAATACCATAGATCCCCTCCCTGCTAAAATAGTACTCCACATTAACCACATTATCGCCCGTGTTGGACAAAAATCATTAACTCTTCTCTAGCCTCGGGCTGTGTACCTGATTCCCTTCAACTAGGGCAAATCACTCCCATTCCCAAGAATCCCAAGGCTGACCTGAATGATCTCAACAACCTCAGACCTATTTCTAACCTCCCATTCCTAGCCAAAACTATAGAAAAATGTGTCTTACAACAACTCAACCAACATATTGAGGTTTCCAACCTACTTAACTCCTTCCAGTCAGGCTTCAGGAAAGGATGTAGCACTGAAACTGCCATGCTTCATATCACAGATGACATACATAGATCCTTAGACAATGGTGATGCATGCATACTTATCCTTCTTGACTTATCAGCGGCCTTTGACACTGTGAACCACGCAGCCATACTAGAATCCTTGAGGATCCGTGTCGGTATAAATGGCATTGTTTTAAAATGGTTCACTTCTTACCTCCAACACCGATCACAACAAATCAAAATCAAGTCTTGCCTCTCGAAACCACACTAGTCTCTCTTGGAGTCCCCCAGTGCTCAATCCTCTCCGCGTCACTGTTCAATCTTTTTATGGAGCCCCTTTCTATAATCCTGAAGCAAGCTGGAATCAAATTCCACCTCTATGCAGATGACACACAACGATACTACAAAATGAAATCCCCCAATGACATCCGTCATTTCAATGTCAAACTGGATAATATCCAATCGTGGTTTAACGCTAACAATCTAAATTTAAATCCCACCAAAACAGAAATTATCCTGTTCTCCCCCAAAAGTAATCACCTTCCTATCAAAGACTGGATCAATGACCTGACGGCTCTAAACTGTACTCTCACTCTCTCCAATGCGGCTAAATCCTTAGGTTTCACCCTGGATAAAGACTTGTCAATGAAAGAACACACCAGAAACCCAGCCAAAGGAGCAATGCACACACTTAAACACCTCAAAAAAATCAAACGATTCATTTCCTCGGATTACTTCAAATGGGTCATTCAATCTCTGGTCCTCTCCAAACTTGACTACGAGAATGCTATCATCACAGGGACCCCGAAATTGCACCTTGCTCCCCTCAGATCTGTACTAAACATGGCAGCCAGGCTCATAACAGGCATTAAACTATTTGAGCATATCACGCTTGCACTCAAGACCCTCAAATGGCTTCCTATAGAAGGAAGATGCAATTTCAAAACCACCTCTATCACCTACACAGCCATTCACTTGCACACCCCTGAAAACTTAGACAACAAACTCATTAAATCAGGAAGAACCAGAGCATTGAGAAGCACCAACATGCTTCTTCTTGTTCCTCCCAAACTAAAAAAGAAATCTACCCAGGCCCGATCTTTTTCGGGTAACCCTACCAGCATATGGAACTCCCTACCGAAGGACTTACGATGCAACCCTTCCTTCTCTGGCTTCAAAAGGGACCTGAAATGCCTGCTCCTCAAGAAATACTGGAACACTTGATCAATTCTCAACCTTGGTTCTATCAGTCTCTCTATTTGACCCGTTAAACAGATGGCGGTTGATTTCTGTTTTTATGCCCCCTTCTTACCTTGAGTGTTCGCTCTTCTTTCGGACTCTTAAGTGGCGACTTGCCATTAAGCATTAACCGCCTTCAGGGTCTGGCAGCTGTCAGTGTACATAGTGTATTCCACCTGCATTGCCTAGTTTTTTTCCAAATGTATTTATTGCTGTTTGCACATTAGCTTAAGACTGTTTCGTATGTCAGTAACTAAGTGTATTGTTTATTCCCTGGCTCCGGATTATGTAAAGCGCACTGATACCCTCGGGTCTAGCTAGCGCTATATAAAACTTTTGATAAATAAATAAATATATCACTATTATGCCGCCTGAGCCACTTCAAAACCCCCTGCTGCACTGTAAATATATAGAAATGTGAAAAATGTTTAGTGAAATTCAGAAGGTACAGACAGTCACAATAAACACAGCAGACAGTGTGTCTCAGCGAGCGCACGTGAAGGTTATGCTTTCTGGGATTCTAATTTACCTATATAGATATTAGGTGAAAGCAGAGAAACATCACCAGGCCCATCTGCTTGCGGTTGGCAGACGTTCACTCATATTCCTGAGCCAAGGGGTGGATTCCATGGCCTCCAACATTACTCAGAATTACGCCAAACTCATGCTGTGCTCTCTAATTGGTGCTTGTAAGTTAGCTCAGTAATTAGAATGCTCACCACTGGCATCGGCTCTCACCCGATTGGCATGATTTTGAATCCTGGTGAGTCAAACTCAGCCTGTCATCCTTCTCTGGGAGATAAATGGAGTGCCATAAAACTGGACCATATTTCGAAGTTTGTTGTATGATTTGAAATATATGGTTTAAGGCTTGCGCCGACTGCCATAATAGGGCAAATCTTTACTTGTGGTTAGGAATGTAGAAGTTAGTACAGTGCATTGCAAATGAAGGCAACTTCTGAGCACCAGTTTTTTTCTTTTTGCATTTTCATATAGCGCGAGCTCTACCCGAAGGTATCGG
Source organism: Triturus cristatus (assembly GCF_964204655.1). Lineage (NCBI taxonomy): Eukaryota > Metazoa > Chordata > Amphibia > Caudata > Salamandridae > Triturus > Triturus cristatus. The sequence continues at coordinate 1,063,502,225 of NC_140589.1, read as the reverse complement.
AGCACTTTACATGAGCACTAGTTACATTAAAGATGGACACTTTAATTTTTAGGCACAGGCAGATTAAGTGATTTGCCCAGAATCACAGGATGTTTGAGCCTCCCGCCAGACTCAAAGCTGTTTCCCCAGCTTCAAAGTTGGCCACTCTAGCTCTTAGGTGCCCCCAAATGGGGTCAAAATTCAATTAAGCCCTTGCCCAGTTCCTCTGTGGGACACAACATCGGTTAGATTAGACACATGGTCAGTTCATCGTTTTCTAATTGAAATTAGCGCCTTGAGACCTTTGGTGATTTGTGCGCTTTATAAAAATCTTTGACATTGACATTGACAAATTGCATTTTGCTTCTGTTTCCCCTGGCAAAATAGTCCTATTTCTCTCTATACGAGATAGCTCCCCCTGGTCTGATTATAGTACCACAAGGCAGCTACTTTATTTTATTAGCAGTTTCATGAAGCATTGCACGTTGCCTATGTACCTTGACAATATATATATATCTTCAAGATACTTATATATGGCGTTAAGCAAAGTAATTCTATACTTCTCTCTATACGAGATAGCTCCCCCTGGTCTGATTATAGTACCACAAGGCAGCTACTTTATTTTATTAGCAGTTTCATGAAGCATTGCACGATGCCTATGTACCTTGACAATATATATATATCTTCAAGATACTTATATATGGCGTTAAGCAAAGTAATTCTATACTTATCTATAAATACTTACCTCCACAGTGTTTTGGTGGATGATATTTTAACCTCAGTCTGCATTTTGGCTAGGTTTGTGCTGTACACTATATTTTGCCTATGATATTCTGGCAGTATACCTTTCATCATCCTACAAACTGATGTCACTGGAACTTAGTCCTCATGCCTCCATTTCACTTCCCATTTCAGTTTTAAATGTTCAGAAGGAACAATAATTAGGGAGCGTTGACATATACATATGCTGCATGTTTGAATATTGACTTTTTAGCTGCACTTTTTAAACCCTTATCTTTGATTCAAGTCCCATGTGCTCCGCCTGCCATGTTGTAACAGCAAACAGTCAATACATTCAATTAATAAATTACTCCTTTTAAATCTTGAGCTTGACCACTTCCACTTACAAAGTTGTGCTGTGGTTGTACATTCTTACAACCATGCTTCTGCTTCTTCGGCTGTCGGTAGAAACTTCTAAACACCAGGCCAATGGGCATCCTGCTAACCTCTTTAAAAGAAATACACATGCAAGGCCTGGGAAATTATTACCAGGTTGCAAACCACATGTTGGGTTGGTCATTTAAGATTCTAGTCACCGCTACTATTGAACAACTTCTATTGCCCGGGTGCTTCCAATGCTTATTAGTGAGTAGTATAATAAGACTACTAAATGTTGCTTCGACCTAAGGACTCTGGACCATGAGTTATATTAAAGTAAGGCAGCTACCAACATTTCCTTGGGATGAAATGTCTTTACTTCATATTACATGTAGAATTAATGAAAAGATACGTTAGTCTGGTGTAAAAATGGATCCTTCATTCCATTCCTCTTCAATTTACAGTCTGGAACTTAACAAAACATATTGTAGCTGACATGCGTTTCTCTGAATAGTGTGTGTGTCATGGCCAGAGTGCATTTCTGATGTTTACATCAGATCACAAGGAATCCGATACAATTAAGAAACAGCTCCTGAGAGTTACAGCTTTTCACACATTCTTGAGAAAGACCTGCCAGTTGGTTGAAACACATGTCGGTTGTAACAATTTTTGTGAACATCCACACTATTCTTTGAAGAGCAACTAAATACATTTTTATTCAGATGAAGATATACTTCATGAATGCTTCGTCATCCTATCCCCACGCTTTCCTGGCTTTTCATTGGTTCCTGTGCTTGCCCCTTACTTTTCCTCCATTTCTATTGGCTGCTGCATATTTTCCTGTATTTACCAATGCTGCTTCCTTGTCTACCTCTCTTATCAGTTTACCATAGCCAAAATACTGTTAACATCCGCTTTGGTGGAACAATTTTTTAATAAAGTTTTGCCTGTTTCTGCTTTTTAGGTTTCGCCTGCACAACGCTTGTGCTGTGCTTGTGAAATCTCTTGTATTTAAAATATCTTAAAATGGGGCGCTTGTCAGTTCCCATCGCCCAATTACTGTGCTCATTCACTTTTGTGCAGAACACGCTTCACGAGTTTAGCCTCAAAGACTGCTTAGCCTACGCTACCACTAGGGCAGCTAGTCCGAAAAGGTTGACTTACAACCACACCATAAGGGTTGCTTGGCATGGTACAAGGTGATCACTTTAACTAGTGAGCATCATATACCAGGCCAACTTCTCACACACAGCTATTTGCCTACAACCCTGAGGCCAGCAGCGATAAACAGGCAGCAATTTTAAAACATTAAGAGAAAACAAACAACCCTATACGAAATCCACCCGCTCCTCTGCACTGAGCTCGCATTCGCTCCATTCATTTGTCCGGGGCACAAATTAGTAGGATAGAGACAGAAAAGGTATATAGTTAGTAGAACCCTAGCTTATCTCCTGACTTTCATGAGGAATCAGGCAAAGCGGCCGCATGTAGATTGTAAGTTCTCAGAATTCAGAGGCAAGGATTAGAATAAAGGGCGCCCAGAGGGTTGGGTAAGAGGGAACCTTGGGATCAGCAGCTAAGGACAACCTTTCCATTCCCAGGATGAACCACAGCTTGTGTAACCATGAAAAATTGTCAGAAATGTACTCCTTCCACCAGAGCGATAGGATTACTTGCTGTGCTGCCTCTAATGCCAAAATATTACAGCAAACAAATGAAGGACGGAATGCTGACAATGCAAACATTCTCGCTCAGTCAAAAGATCTGGGTTAAATCCATCATTCTTTTGCTCACCATGCCACCCCAGTTTAGACCTGGCCATATGCAAATCAGTCTTGACCCGGTGCCCCATGGGAACAGTCCAGACCGAACAGCCAGGCCAGGTCCTCCCTGGACCGGAAACAAGCATCCTGGGACTGGTTTCAGGGTATGTCACCCTTCTTCAGCCAGGCTAGCTTGAACCAGTGGCACAGTGAGCAAGGGACCCACGTCTGAGCATACCCATCCCACTTAGGGCGGAAAGTGTTACAGCAAACAAATGAAGGATGGAATGCTGACAATGCAAACATTCTCCCCCAGTCAAAAGATCAGGGTTATATCCATCTTTCTTTTGCCCACTACGCTGCCCCAGTTTGGACCCAGCCATATGCAAATCAGTCTTGACCCTGTGCCCCATGGGAACAATCCAGACCAAACTGCCAGGCCAGGTCCACCCTGGACCAGAAACAAGCATCCTGGGACCAGTTTCAGGGTATGTCACCCTTCTTCAGCCAAGCTAGCTTGAATCCAGTGGCACAGTGAGCAAGGGACCCATGTCTGGGCATACCCACCCCACTTAGGGCGGAAAGTGTGACAGCAAACAAATGATGGATGGAATGCTGACAATGCACACCATTCTCCCCCAGTCAAAAGATCTGGGTTAAATCCATTGTTCTTTTGCCCACTACGCCACCCCAGTTTGGTCATTTGTCTGCTTTGGTTGGAACGCAGCAGATAAGTCAAGGGGTTTGGTAGCCCTGGAATAGTATAAATGGGAAACTGAGGGATAGTGTTAAAGGCTGTGTCTACATCATCTAAGACCTGGTCTCAGAAGCGGGAGAGTTTGGGGCAGCGCCATAGAAGATGGAGGAGAGAGCCGGTGTGTCCACATCCACGCCAAGCATGTTTTTTAGAGCGCCCTAGATTCCAACTATATAAGCATGCTGGTGTTATATACTAATAGGAGACAATCTTATAGGCTGTCTCTATGCTAGCCATGTTGTGGACTGTATGGTGTGCTCTGTAAAAGATATCTTCCCAGTCTTTTCTAGATAAAGCCAGTCCCAACCCCGCCTACCACCTTATTTGTCTTTTGGACTTTGTTGCGGGGCTCCTTTAAGAAAGTATAATTCAATATTAAGATATTTATCATCAACCTTAAGAAGCAGCCAATTCTCAAAGATAGTCGGGATTCGGGACACTCCCTGCTTCTAGTCCGATGATGTCGTCCAGTGCCGTAACTGTAAGTAGGGGATATAGTCTGCTAGGAGTAGAGAATAGTCCGACTTAAGCTGGTCAAAATGGATAATCCTATTGTGATCAAAAAGGGAACCTATGTGCTTACATTCCCCATTGTGTCAGCACCTAAAGGCCTCTGCATCCTGGCCTGTGGGGAAAGTCAGGATTATTGAGAATTGACATCATTGGAGAAGGTAACATTGTCAGATCCCATTGAAGAGCTACGGAGCCCCACACCTTGACCACTGAGTCTTTTAACAGTGAAGAATACAAGCCCTAGGATCACTGTTTGCGTTGGAGCCAAACTTCCCACAAAACGTTGGAACCAGCGACGCTTGGTCCATAAAGGACCAGTGTTTTTCCAAAACAGGACAGTTCCATTCCACTAAATAGCATAGCTGCGAAGCATGAAAGTAGCGAGTTATTTAAGGAAGAACCAACCCACAGTCACGTTTCTGGCTACACAGCAATGTATGGCTAAGCCGTGGTTTCTTGCCAACCCAAATAAACCTATTAGTGGCTCTCTGCAGCGAGCAGATGGCATTGGAGTGAGGTATAATGGAAGCGTTTGAAAGATAAAAAGAATGCATGGAAGAACTGTAATTTTTACTGCCGCGATGCGACCAGTCTACAATAGGTGGAGACGACTCCAAAAAGACAGTGTCCTGTTCGTCTAGGAGGGACGTATAGTTTAAGGCCAGAGTTTGGGGCAGAATCTTAGCTACCTGGAGACCCAAGTAAGTGATGGCTTTCTCCACACAGACGAAAGGGAACCGTGAACGCAGTATAGCTTCGTGTGGGGGAGTGACCAAAAGAAGCAAGAGACCTCTCCAAAGAATCACAATTTGTCGAGTAATGTAGGCAACGAGGTCATCAGATCAGATAATGATAGAATGACATTGGCAGCATAAAGGCTAATAAGGTGTAGCCCATCACCAAAATGGTTCCCCGAGATATGTGGCTGGTCCCTCAGCCGGAGCACCATGGGGTCCATGTAAAGAGCGAAAGGGGGGGAGGGTGCAACCCTCACGTGATGCACGTGAGATAGGGAATGTGGAAGATGACACGCCATTGACTCATACAAAGGCTTGGGGCGCTGTAGACACAGCTGACCCATCTGAGAAATTTGTCGCCAAAGCCAAATACTTTCAGAGTCCCAAAGAGATTGGGCCAGTGGATGCGGTCAAATGCTTTTTCAGAGTTGATAGAAAAAAATAGCGCTTTGTTCTTTGACCATGAAATTTTATCTACGAGGTGCAGGATGCATTTGGTGTTGTCTCTGCATTGTTTGTAGGAATGAATCTACCTTCATCCTGGTCCACCAGGCCTGGCTTAAGGGGATTCAGGTGATGCGCAAGTATCCCGGTAAAAAGCTTGGCATCAATATTAAGAAAATAAATGGGTCAATATGATCCGCAGTGTGTGGGATCTTTGCCTGGTTTAGGAATTATCAAAATAGCCGCCTCCAACATGGAATCAGTCAAGGAACCCACGTCAGCAAATGCATTATAGAGCTGTGTCAAGAGGGGCACCAGCTCATGGCAGAAGGTTTTGTAAAATTGGGCAGTAAAGCCATCACGGCCTGGTGAGTTCAAAGTCTTTAGGCGAGTGATAGCTGAGATTACTTCTTCTAAGCGTATGGGTTGATCGAGCGCATCTGCATCCCCCACTGGTAGCGGAGTCACAGCCATGCCACTAAGATATTGGGAGGGATCCCCTTTAGGACCATCAGAGGAGGAATATAGAGAGCCATAAAAGGCCTGGAAGGCCGATGCTTTCTCTGTGTCGGTACTTACCTCCGTAAATGAGTCCGTTTGTATCACCTTCACTGAGTTAGAGTGGACTTTGCTCCAAAGGAGTGGGCTAGCATACATCCGCAACAGTTGTTACTCAGATAGAACTTGTGTTTCAAGCGTATGAGGGCCCTATTGAGCTTCAGGCATTTAAGAAGATGCCTTGTTCTTTCTAGCTTGTGCCAGATTCGGGGTACGCCCATGCATTTGTGGATAACCTTGAGATCCGCAACCGACTTCTCCAATAGCTGTTGTTTCTCCTGACATTTGCGGTTCTTGGCTGCAGAGATGGCGATAAGTTTTCACCTCATCACTAGTTTCAGGGCAACCTCCTTGGGGTCATTATTTCGGAGGTATTCTTTCACGATTTTCAGCAAATTTCCAATTGCAGTGGGGGATTGCAATAGAGATCTCTAATTCACCAATAATGCAATGAGGGCTGAGAGACGTCCAGTCGGAGGGCCACAGAGAGAGGGGCGTGATCCGAAAGGGACTGGGGAGCAATGGCTGCTTCTGTGACATAGGTTACTAAGTAGGAGGTTGCTAGGAAGTGATCAATAGGAGCATATGTTTTATGTGCAGCCGAATAAAATGTGTAAATCCCTAGAAGAGGGATGGAGCTGGTGTCAAACATCATGCAGCCCACAATCCGCCAGCCATTGTAAGCTTGAGGTAGAAAAGGCCCCAGCTTGATTGGAATGCTGGGCAGAGCAATCTAAGTTGGGGTCCATCACTAGATTTAGGTCTCCCCCTACTAGAATAGCAGGATCAGGAGCGTTGAGGGCAGATGTAAGAGAATTAAGGAGAAAAGGGTTCTCGGCTTACTTTGGGGCATAGTTATTCACTAGGGTAAAGCAAAAAGCGCCCAGTTTAATTGTGATTGCTTGCAGGCAGCCTTTAACTTCTGTGACAGTGGATAATACCTCAACTCGAATCCTCCGAGAGAAAAGGATAGCTAAGTAATTTCTCTTGGAGGGACCCGAGGACAAAAGCTGGCTCTTGAAGCCAGTGTGACTGCATTCTGGAGGTGTCTTTAGCCAACAAATGAGTCTCTTGAAGGAGACATATGTCACATCAAGACTGGTATATTAGCGAGAGCACCGCAGCCCGCTTGACAGGATTCTTTAGGACATTGAAGCTAAGAACCTAGGGGCATATCAGCAAGGCGAGGCAATAGAATTATTGCCGCTTTAGCGTCTGTTTTCGGACGAAAAGTGGCGATAATTCTATCGCCCTATCAGCATGGACACGCTAACGCGTGAATCCATGCCTTAGCGCCTGTTTCCTGAACGCCCAGCTTTGCATCTCTAATGAGATGCAAAGTGGGCATTCCTCTCCAAAATAACTGTAGAAATGTCACTAACCGACATTTCTCCAATTATCAAGCTTCACGCTAACAAGCAGAGCAATAAGAAACGTAGCGCTACCCGCGGTTATCGCTACTTTCCTTACGCCTGCTTTTATTCTGACTTAGCCATGTAATCCAATGGGAGGTGGATTACATGGCTAAATCCACCTTGCCCTATCAGCAAGGTATCGCCGGTCACAGTGCGATTATCGCTGGATTTCCAGTGATAATCGCACTGTGTTCTAGCTAACGCATGGATTTCTATCGCTGAGTGTGCTTAGCGATAATTATCACCAGCCCTTGCTGATATGCCCCCTGGAGACTGTGGAACACAAGGCAAAACGAGGGACAGCTGTGTGGTTGTCCAGGCCCCATAAAAGCAGTATTTAGATGGAAAAACAGCATTTGCACAGGGTTGCGCAAGATGCAGGTATACAGAAGCGCAGCATAGTGGTTGTGTGATGGAGCAAAAAAAGAAACAAAACCCCATAAATAATAACAGTCTCACAAACAGGTATGAAAAACCAGAGTAATAGTTACATGAGTCCATCATGGTGAAGTATGGCTGGAGGAACATGAGCCAGACGGTGAAGGGGATGGTCAGGTATACGCCATTGAGGAAACATGGCGTCAGCACAGGATGGCTCTTGAAGTTGATCAAACATCGTGCTGGGAGTTACTCTTCAGCCCCACCTTTTGATGCCTCCCTGCCTGGTGCCGAGTCGAGATTGCAGGGGGATTGGCTGAAACCAGTGTCGAGCTCAGCACCCCTCAGACCTCAAGATCATCATCTGGACCAGGCAGGGAGGTTGCTATCTTAAGCGTCTCACCCAACTTCATTTGGGTTATGCCCTCTGGCATTTCCTTTTCTATAGTGTAATCCTCTCTTTAAGGGACTTATGACCTAGCTTTTTCGTAAATCTGAAAATCTCTTCTCAAGAGGCGACCATCACATGGTGGTAACCTCATTTTTAATTTCATCCTCCTTACTCCCCCCATGTTCGCATTGCTTGCACATTAATAGAAATTAACACGACTCACCACTTGGGTGAAATTCGCGCCGCCTCACTCCCGACCGCCATCTTGAGTGTGGGCTTAGAGACGCTCCCAAGACGCCTCTGGGGGTAGCGCTCTAGTCTTCCCGAGTGCTCTTTGCCATACACTATTTAAAGGACTAGAATGCAAGCGCGCAGCGCACGCGCGCAGCGGCGCGCCCGAGGAGCACCAGAGGAAAGCCCGTCTGCGCCCGTCCGCGCCAGGACGGTCCCAGGGGCCAGTATCCCTCGTCTGCCTCATATTTACTCTATGGATACCCTTCGGGCTCTAAGGACAGGTAATATGGGGCTAGACACTACAACACTAGCTAAGCTTCGAGAAGAAGCTTTGCTGCAGGGAGAAGGCGAACCCAGACGATCCAGGAGTTCGCCACACCCCCTTAGGTCCCGAGGGCTAAAAATTGCGACGCTGAACACGCGCTCTTTGCAAAAACACCATTTGGAGGTTTTTTCACTCCTTGTTGATGGCGAGATTGATATCCTTGCCCTTACGGAGACCTGGCTAGGTACTTCATCTACGCCGGACATACTGGCGGTATTGCCTCCCGATTTTGATGCACTATGGTATAATCGCCTTAATGACTGTAGAGGGGGGGGGGTCGCCATTTTATTTAAAAAAAGTCTCAAGGTGACACAGGTCGTAGATGAAAACTGTGACTGTGTGGAGCTCCTGGGGATAAAAATCTCACTCAAATCCTCCTGTATTATGTTGCTGGTAGTGTACCGCCCACCACAGAGCTCGCCAGATTTTAATGACTCCTTCCTGGAGCTCTTAATGGATTTGGGCTCCAGATATAAATCCCTTATGGTGGTAGGGACTTCAACTACCACTGGGATAAGGTACCTAGAGACCTTACAGAGGTAGAGTTCGAAAATAATCTTTCCTCGCTTAACTTACAGCAACTAGTAGTAGGACCAACGCATGTGAAGGGCCATACACTAGACTTAATTTGGTCTTCCATATCCCAGACAGAAATAACTGAGGTCAGTCCCTGCATATGGTCAGACCATTTTCTGATCATGTGCTGGGTTCCAGGAGACCCCTCACCTGCAGTGTCCAGTCAATTGTGGAGAAAGGTCCGGTCTTGGAAGAAGATAGAGGCAGACTCTCTACTTTCCACGCTGCTTTCCACTTCACTTCCTAAGATGAGGGAGACGAACCTAGACTCCGATACTACAGCCCTTTTGGCCTGGATCCGTGCTGCTCTGGACAAACTGGCCCCTGAGCGGCTGGAGAAGACCAGAGCAAAAGGAAAGGGAGCACCGTGGTTTGATGCCTAACTCAGGGAAAAGAAACAAGCCCTCCGTAAGGTGGAAAGAAGGTGGAGACTCAGCTATAGACCAGCGGAGTCAGAAACCTATAAAATGCTTCTCTCAAAATACAAGGCGGATATCCTGGTGAGGAAGTCAGCCTTCTATGAGAATAGAATTAGAGGGGCCACGAACAAACAAAGGGAGACCTTGGCGATCCTAAGGGAATTAACGCAGCTGGATGGGAAGATTCCTGCTAGTGACCAACCTGACTGTGACACCTTTCAGAGGTTCTTTCTTCAGAAAGTACAGGACATTATTAAGGATATCATGGAGATCCCAGCTGAACCTCTGCTGTCATCTTGCCCTGCTAGTCAGGAGACGATAGGGACGTTGAACAGTTACCCATGTATTGACGAGGAGAGCTTGGCTGAGCTTGTCGGCCAAGTTAAGTCTGGCTCCAGCATGGATCCATGCCCCCCGAGAATCTTTCAAATGGCCCTGCCTGGTATTCAAACTCAGCTGTTGAGCCTACTGAACGATTCATTAGAGGCGGGCTATCTCCCAGTCCAGCTGAAGGAAGCTAGGGTTTCTCCACTCTTAAAGAAAGCAGGAGCAGACACCAAGGCTTTAAAGAACTATAGGCCTATCTCGCAACTGCCATTCCTGGGCAAAATCCTGGAAAAACATGTTCTGAACACACTGGCTATCTACCTGGAGGAACATGGTTTACTCCATGCCAGGCAGGCGGGCTTTCGGCCCCAACACAGCACAGAACTAGTAATGGCCACTGTCACTGATGAGCTGAGAATCAGGGCGGACAATAAACAACCTTCTGCCCTGATTCTATTGGACTTGTCAGCGGCATTCGATACGGTCAGCCATACCATCTTGCTGGACCATATCGCAAAGCTGGGAATAACAGGACAAGCGCTCAAGTGGCTTGAATCTTTTCTGACGGGTCGAACCCAGAGGGTGCAGCTGAGAGACCAGTTATCTGAGGCAAGTGATGTGACCTGGGGCGTACCACAGGGGTCCGCACTTTCTCCCTTGCTCTTTAACATTTACCTACAACCCTTGGTGGAGGAGTTAATGCATAGGAATTGTCAAACTTTTAACTATGCTGGCGATACCCTGCTATTGGTCCAGCTGGAAGATACAAGGGAAGCACAGGAATCGGTAAGGAATTTGCTCCGATTGACTGTAAATTGGATGACCAATAACCTTCTGAAAGTGAACGCTGAAAAAACAGAGGTGCTGGTCATCACAAACCGAGTCAATCCCTGGTGCAATCTGTTCTGGCCCCCAGAACTCAGTATAACACCTATTCCTGGTAGGGTGGTCAAAAGCCTAGGGCTAAAGGTTGACGTAGACCTTTCCATGGCCCCTCAAGTCTCGGCGGTGGTGGGGTCTTGCACGGGGGTGCTGAGGCAACTGCGAAAGTTAGCACCTATTCTATCAGCCCCCACTCTGCAGTCCATCGTGTCCGCCACAGTCATTTCGAGGCTGGATTATGGAAATGCTTTATATCTTGGCCTGCCGCAGAAGTTGTTGAGGAAACTGCAGGTGGTGCAGAACGATGCGGCCAGGCTGATCTATTCCCTACCTAGGAACTCGCATGCAACCCCACTTCTCCGGATGCTGCACTGGCTGCCTGTTAAGTTTAGAGTGCAGTTTAAGTGTCTTTGCATGGCTCACAAGGCAATTTTCGGCAAAGCCCCAGAATACATTAAACAGCGCCTGAGGAAGTACATTCCAGGCAGAACCTTGCGTTCGGGCAAGGCCTCCAATCTGATCCAACCCAGATTTAAGTTAAAATCTAAAGGGGGCAGGGCTCTTTCTGTACTTCTCCCGCAATTGTGGAATGAGCTACCGGCCAGCCTGAAGGAAGACTCACAGCTACTGTCCTTCAGGAAGAACTTGAAGACTCATCTGTTTAAAAAGTCAACATCCACGCCCTAACTGGGGCGGACGGCGGAGTGATCTAGGAGACAGCAGGTTATGTTCCTTTTCTGTGTGAGCGCTTAGAGACCGGCGGTGATAGGCGCTATACAAAAACACTATAACATAACATCTTCTGAGATCACTGGATAATTAACCTCTCCCACTTTGAATTAGTGTCAAACAATATGACCAGGTAGCACACATTTGAGACCTTTACAATAGAGGTCCCCCATGAAAATGGTTTGAACAAGTATTTTCAGGGCCGCAAATCAATGCAAAGGATTTTTTATGGTTAATCTGAAGATTTAAATCCCTTATAAAACCGTTAAAACTATCTAAAAGGGACTGAAGTCCATTTGCAGTGCATGCAATAAGAACCATGCCGTCCGCGTACAATAGTATGGGGACTAGACAGGAACTCATTTTTCGGACATCTGAGAGATTAAAAAGAAGTCAAGGGCATTAATATAAAATAAAATTAAACAGTTGCTAATTTACAGCCTTGTCTCACATCATGTGAAAACTTTATATGGGGAGTACAGTCACCAGTTTGGGTATATCACACTTTCATCGTTGTATCCCAGTGGAGACGCTTTAAGAGGTCCAGGGGTGGGTCAATATCTGCTACTTCTATCAAAGCCTGCAATTTTCCTCTGTCCACTAAGTCAAAGGCACAGGAGAGATCCATAAAAGTCATCCGTATGAAACCTCTCCTGGACTTGAAGTAGTTACCCAATATAAGGGACAAATTAAGTACTTGTTCAGTGGTGCCGAGGCTGGAATAGAATCCATACTGGATTCTCCCCAAAAATAATTGACCAATGCCCAGGCTTACAATTTAGCTAATAATTCTTGCCCGAGAAGTTTAACAGAAGAATCTAACAGTGAGATAGGGCGATAATTGGCAGGGAGATTCCTACTGTCCTTTTTTGAAATCGGAACAGTTACCAACTTTTTCCATGAATCGATAGGACCCTCCAATATAGCCGCTCTAAAAACGTTAGTTAGTAGGGTAGCCCAGAAAGCAGGGCCAGCCTTAAACAAATCAACTGCATCCCATTGGGGTCGGATGCCTTCCCTGCTGCAGACTTATAGATAGCTTGAGACACATGTTCCACAGGGATGGTCTCAGAAAAAGACAGCTTAGCCGTTAAGGACAAAACCGGGGCGGGGGGGTATAACAAGCTAGCCATCTGCACAACTATAAGATATGGATCAAAATCTTTGGAAAAGTGCTCAACGCAGTCTTGTTCTAAAATATGGGATTTAATACCTGAAGTGTTATAACTGCCCAACATGCTCTATTGTCCCTTAATTCGGAAGCCTGTCTCAGATATTCCCAGGCTTTTCTTTTGATCTAACTTCCCGCTTTCTATTTTCTATAGCCTGTTTATAGGATTTTCTGACTGCCTCTATCTCATCTGAATTTTGTGGGAGGGTATTAGTGGCTTTGTTAAGATTTGTATAAGCTGTGGTACAGTCTGAATTAAACTACCTCTGGCCTGGGTGATCTTTTAGGGTTTTTTCTCTCGTTAGCAAGCTTGAGGCTTATTTACAAAGAGCTATAAAGCTATCTCTGATTTTAGTTGGAGCAGCCGCATCCGAAAGATACACAATGTGTACTTTTAATTTTTGTGAACTAGCTGGCCCATGCATCAAGCAAAATTGTCCTCGCTAATTTTGCAAATCAGTAAACTAGGCCGTTAGCGAGAGCCAAACAACATATTCCAATGCATCAACCCCAAAAGCGAAAAAACGACATAATCGCAAAAAAAAACACGATAAATTGCAGAATCGCAAATTAGCTAATCGAAAATAGCGAAAACAACAATAGCGCTTCCCAATAGCGATTAGCAAATAAAGAATCGCAAAGGAATGCATCAAAATTTGCAAATACCGAAATTCATCAAAATCGCTATTTAGCATGAGCAGAATAAGGGGAATCTCAACCAGGAGGCAAAGTTGATGAAACACAAAAAAAAAATTAAAAAAAAATTCACAGGTGTAAACAATCTGAAACCCTTCAAAAATGGCACTGGGGACCCCGTAATTTTTTCAAAATGGCAGCCCTCTACGTGCTTGCAAGGAGGATGAGAATAAATGCAGCAGCGCAGGAGGAGGATCCAGGAGAGGGTATTCAGAGTGCGCATTACATTGCTGGGCCAAAATGAGGATGAAGTAAATGACAAGTACCGTCTGAATCGTGCCATGATAATGTGCCTAATTGCTGACCTGGAACCACTACTGCAGCACCAGACCCGTAGGACCAATGCCATTCCTGCGCACGTCCAGGTCCTATGCAGCCTGCACCTACTAGTGTCTGGAAGTTTCCAGGGGGTCATAGCGGTAGCGGGAGGCGTCTCACAAAGCGCACTTTAACGCTTCTTCCATAAATTCATTGATGCCATGCTGACAATGATACATACCCACATCACCTTTCCCACAACCCCACAGCAGTTGAACCAGACTAAACAGGACTTCTACCGGGTGGCCCAATTCCCCCATTTCATAGGATGCATTGACTGCATGCATGTCCCCATCTGTTCCCCCTCAGCCAACGAGTATATCTTCTGTAACAGGGAGTCCTATCACTCGATCAACGTGCAGGTCGTGTGCAATGCCAAGCACATAATTACGGACATAGTGGCACAAGTTCCAGGGAGCACACACGACTCATATATATTCCGACACAGTGGCATCCACAGGCGTCTGCTCAACGGTGAATTCGGAGAGGGACACCTACTTGGTACTTACATATACCTATTCATTACATCATTATCACATATGTAATTGCATTACTGCCGCTAAGCCTTTGCTTCCCACCCTGTAGGTGATAGCGCATATGCCTTGCGGGAATATATCCTAACCCTCTACCTCAACCCAACAACACCACAGGAGCAGCACTACAACGCGGCACATATTAGCACCAGAAATGTGGTTGAGAGAACATTCAGGATCCTGAAAAGTTGCTTCAGGATCTTACATAAGACTGGTGGTGCATTGCAATATAACCCCGAGACCTGCTGCAGGATTGTAGCAGTAGGTGCCATGCTGCACAACATTGCAACCAGAAGGGGGATACCAATTGTGATGGACGGAAATGGCAACGATCGAGATGACCAACCACCCGCACAACACCAACAGTCACACGTGCCAAACACAGCTGAAGGTCAGAGGAGGTGGACATATATCACACAACATCACTTCAGAGCCAGGTAAGAATGAGCCATCACAAAATATTGTTGAGTGCAAATGTTTTATTCGCATGAGCAAATGTCAAAGTAAATATTCATATTTAGGAGACATGACGGTGATTGAATACTTTGTGAAATGAAATATAACCAATATTTAAGTGGACCATGTTTACACCACCATGAATAAATAGGCGGAACTGCATGTCTAGCGCCTCTTGCCACATACACCCAGCCTCCTGTTGCATGGCTCCTCTACATCACCACGATGTGTGCCTGTGGCTGTTGAGCTGCGCGAACTGCGCCTCCTGCTACTGGTCTCTGGCACAGACATGCTACTCATGCTCTATACCTCCTCACTACCCTCCTCCCCTTCCAAGTTGCTGGCACTCAATGTCCCAGACTGTAGATGTTCCACAGCAGTGGTCACTTGGCCTAAGGCCTTCGCAACATCCCCGCAGAAATGTCCTAGGTCTATCTGCAGTGACACGGAGCGGCGTGACAAGACAGCAGTGCTGTTGCAGAGCTTGGTGATGGCCCTAGTATTCGCAGAAGAATGAAGCAAGCTCTGTTGATGCCTCCTGCGCTTACTGCGTTGTCCTGCTAGGACGGCACAGGTGAGCTCCTGTAGGCTCTTGTTAATTTCCTGATTCCCCTCTGCTACAACTGTGGTTAGGTCACGCACACAGTCTGTCATCATGCTCATGTTTTTGGCCAGTTTGGAGATCTGCAGGTTTATTGTGCCCATATGTCTCCCCTGCAGGCGCTGAACACGTAGCATCTGGGACTCTACCCCACCATAGACATTTGGAGCCTGTTCTGATTCTGCCGCACTACTGCTCATGGACCTGCGCCGCTGTCTGACTCGGCCACGTGCTGGTGTTGGAGCTGCCGGAGGAACACATGTCTGGCTGGGAACTCTCGTAGGTGCTGGGCTCGGCTCTGTTTCCATTACCTGCAGTGCGGGGACATGTGCCCTACGTTTTGGTGGTGGTGGTGTTGGTGGTGTGGATTGAGTGTCCAGCGGAGTCTCTACATCTGTCTGTGCCGGTGTCTCCGAAATGATGAGGCGCTCACTGTCATCTGAGTCCACCGGAGATGCATCTGTGTGTGAAACCGGTCCTAGGATGCTTGATTCCGGTCCAGGGAAGACATGGCTCGGCAGTTCGGGCTGGACTGTTCCCATGAGGCACAGGGTCAAGACTGATTTGCACATGGCCATGTCTAAACTGGGGTGGTGTAGTGGGCAAAAGAACGATGGATTTAACCCAGATCTCTTGACTGGGGGAGAATGTATGCATTGTCAGCATTCCGTCCATCATTTGTTTGTTGTAACGCTTTTCGCCCTAAGTGGGATGGGTATTCCCAGACGTGGGACCCATGCTCACTACGCCACTGGAGTCAAGCTATCCTGGCTGATGACGGCTGATAGCCAGAAACCGGTCCTAGGATGCTTGATTCCGGTCCAGGGAAGACATGGCTTGGCAGTTCGGGCTGGACTGTTCCCATGAGGCACAGGGTCAAGACTGATTTGCATATGGCCATGTCTAAACTGGGGTGGTGTAGTGGGCAAATGTCAAGAATTCCTGTCATACAAGGAAAACACGCCCTTATGTAAACAGGAGAGCTGTTACATAACTCAAGGGAAACACGCCCTTATGTAAACAGGAGAGCTGTTACATAACTCAAGGGAAACACGCCCTATAAAGGGAGGAACCGGGAGGTACAACGCTGTCGGATATTGTGTTCACACCGACGTACCTGCTTCGTGAAGAGCAGTGTTCCGGAGTGGTGCTCCAGTAAGGCAAGAACGGAGGTAGGTCGAGTCGTTACTCCCTGGGCCGTGTCTTGCCCCATCGTCACCTGTGAAGGACCCGGAAGCTCTACCGGTCAACCATTGAGCTTCGCTTTTTGACTCGGCTGAGTCCAAGCGCAGTGGCGCTTTTGCTGGTTGGAGTCGTAACTCCCAGCCCGACCAGAGACACAGGGACTGCCAGCTGTAACACACACCAGGAGGTGTTTGCCGCGTTACAGACTCGGAAGTCCACAGGATCGATCGAGCGGCTGCTCTCGGTTCAGTCTTCTTGCTTGTGATTGGGGTATCGGTGACGCATCACCAGGAGGTGACTCCGCGTCCCGGTGCAGTCTGAGGAAGAGGTTGAGCGGCTGCTCCCTTCAGGTAGAGACCCCGGCTGGGTGTTTCCCTGACTCCTCGATTCTCCCCAACACTCTTCGTGCCCCTCACAGCCTACCGATTGGCATTGTCGGCCATTTCATTTCTGCCCTCTGTTGGCATACGCCGGGACCGGCGTATATGCAGAGGACGGTTAGGACCATCCGTGCTGTGGGCTGGTAACGTACTTAGCCTGGAGGATTCCAGTGACTATAACTTGTTTATTCTTTGTATTATATTTGCCTTCATTAAAACAACTAACCCTTCACTAGTGGTTGCGTCCTCATTGTCGTGTCTGTTAAACGATCCTGAGACGTTCAGGGCGTTACAGCAAAAGAACGATGGATTTAACCCAGATCTCTTGACTGGGGGAGAATGTATGCATTGTCAGCATTCCGTCCATCATTTGTTTGTTGTAACGCTTTTCGCCCTAAGTGGGATGGGTATTCCCAGACGTGGGACCCATGCTCACTACGCCACTGGAGTCAAGCTATCCTGGTTGATGACGGCTGATAGCCAGAAACCGGTCCTAGGATGCTTGATTCCGGTCCAGGGAAGACATGGCTTGGCAGTTCGGGCTGGACTGTTCCCATGAGGCACAGGGTCAAGACTGATTTGCATATGGCCATGTCTAAACTGGGGTGGTGTAGTGGGCAAAAGAACGATGGATTTAACCCAGATCTCTTGACTGGGGGAGAATGTATGCATTGTCAGCATTCCGTCCATCATTTGTTTGTTGTAAAGGGTGTCATTTCTTGGGCATTGGTGATTATCCATGCACACTTGGCTAACATGACTACAACTCCCATGATGCAATTCGTATGTGAGGGTATATGTGTAATGAACTTCTTCCTGCACACTGTGATTAGCCTGGGGGGATGTGCATGAGTATACAATACGCAGCGTATTAGCGCAGGCATGCATCTTACCTTGTTGTGTGGTTGCTGCGCCAGAAGTGTCCATTTGGGTGACTACCATGACTGCCTCAGGCTCAATAGTCCCCTCAACGAGGTCTTCCAGGGCTGTGTTGGCGGGTACTTTGGATGGCCCCCCTCCTGTGCCAGCTGCTTCCTTCACCCTTTCTGCTATGCGCTCCTTGGCACGTTTCCTGAGGTCGTACCACCTTTTCTTCAGCTCGTCAATGCTGCAGTGCGTGACTCCCAAGGCATTTACCTTCTCCTTGATGCGCAGCCATATTTTGCGCTTCTCAGCTTCTGGCACCTTCAGGGACAACTTTCCCAAAAATGTGTCATGGTTGCTGCTCACCCCCTCTATCAGATGTTCCAGTTCCCTATCAGAGAACTTTCTCTTCCTCTTCCTTGGCGTGGCAGCTGTCTTTGCAGCATTGTTGTCCATCCTTGCTAGGTGTAGTGTAGCTGGGTTGTGAGGGTGAAGTCTCTCAGGTCAGCTTCAGTCCTCTGCCTCCTCCTCTGAGCTCCTCAGGGCACTGAATGAAGCATGGGCTGGATGACTTCCTGGTTGTGATGTCATCAGCCTGCTTCTTGAGCGACCCACTTTTTGCGAAATCGCTATTTCCGAGTTCGCTATTACCGAAATCGCTAATACCGAATTCGGTAATAGCTAATTTTTATTTTAAGGATTCGCAATCGTGTATTCTGACTTTTTTAGTGATTTTTACCGAATCGCTAAAAGTTACCGAATCTGTACATGCATCCCGAGAAACGATTCCTTATTTGCGATTCCTTATTTGTCGCTAATAAGGAATCGCTTTACCGATTTTTGATGCATGTGCACCTAGGTCTCTAAAGAATTTATTAGGCTCAATATGTTTGCATTTAATTCGAACTCCCCTCTTTGCAGAATAGTGTAAATTGGGATTAGACCCTGGGCTGACTCTAGGTTGCAAGGAGAGAGAAAGGCTCATTAAAATCGGGTAATGGTCACTATGCAGTGAAGGATGGAACTCATAACTTCCCAAAAGGCAGAACATATCCCTCGAAAGGAAAACAAAATCAATTACACTGCATTTACCTCTACCAAGAAAAGTGGGAGGGGTTAATACAATTCAGACTGGATAAGTCTGACGAGAAAGACAAATCATGGTTGAGCACTAACCGGTTCAAGACTTTCCCGTTTGGAGTATGGGTAAAATGGCCAATATTATCCCCTTTCCTATCTGTAACCTCGCAAACATGATTGCCACTCTGAGTACACTTATCAATGTTGAACTCCCCTGCCCAGATAAGTAAGACATGGTTTCTGCACTATACAGAAATTTTGCTATGGTGGATTTCAGTTCATCAATGATACCCACAGGTTGATCCACAAAGTAGTTGTAATAAAAGTTAATTACAATAAAATTAAAAGTATTTAACTGACAATTTTAGGTGGGTTATATTCATGCTCTGTTCTGGTTCCTGTGGATTTGGTAAGGGTCCAAAACTTAAAGGACAGAACTTGGGGGTTAGGAACACTCCCACAGAGGGTACCAAGGTAGGTACAATTGGGTCTGGACAGCTGGAAAGCAGAAGAGGCCTCTGGAAGCTTGTTGTGTCCCTGTAGAACAATCATGAGGTCACCCAACTGACCCTTGGCGTCACTTCTGGGGTCCTGGGTTTAAGACAAGCAGGCCCAGGCTTCCTTCTTTAGACAGCAGGACAGTCCTTCTTCTGAGTCTTCTCAGGTCCAGGAGTATTCTGATGAGAGGTTCTAGGTTTGCCACCTTTATGCCAGTGCGAGTCTGTGGGTGGGGGACACTGCCTTTGTCTAACCCTTAACTGGTTCTGGTGAGTTATTGCCTTTACCATAGGTCTGGCTCCAGCCTAGCTAGTGAAACAAAGCACAGTCAGGCTAAGGAGTGAGCTGCATTTGCCAGTCGAAGTACAGGCATTTTCTGAAGCCAGGAAAGGGCTGGGTATACCACTTAGGCTACCCTTTGAGGCTCAGGAAGGAGCTGAGTACAACCCCCCAACCCATTCTGCTCAGGAGAGGAACAACCTTCCCCACACCCATGGCTCTTTTGTCCCCTATCTGGGAGGACTACACATCCCACCACAGGAGATCTATTAACAGTCATGTGCACTGGACACTGTCAGAAAGGCACATTTATTTTAGGCAGGGAAATGCTAATTTTCTAAAAGTAACATTTTCAATATCCAACTTTGTTAATTAAAAAGGACTTTAAATTACAATTCACATGAGTGGAAGATGCATTTCTTTAGCTGGTACAAAACTGAAATTATCACATATTAAATGCGATAAGGCCACCCAGTGTTAGTCTATTGGAGAGCTTAGCCTTGCTACAAAGAAAAACGACTTTGGGGTGGGGGGTATCACTGTCAGGACATGTAAACCTTAAGTACACATGTCCTATGTTTTAACATCGTGCACCCTGTCCTATGAGCTTTTGGGGCCTACCTTAAGGGTGACTACTGAAGGTTTAGATCTAGCAAATGGTTTCTTTTGCAAGGTCAAAATGGAAGTTTAAATTGTACTACAAGCTGCAGTGGCAAGCCTAAGATGTGTTTTTTGTGCTACTTTAGTGGGTGGCACAGTGAGTGCTGCAAACCACTTACAGCATTTAATTCACTGGCCTTGGGCACAGGGAGTACCATTTGCCAGGGGCATGTAAGTAAATTAAATGTGGCAATTATGTGTATACCAATTTCACCATGTTTGGAAATTAGAGCACTGTACCACTGGTTAGCGGAAGTAAAGTGTGCAAGTCCTAATGCCAACAAAAACAGGTTCTTTTTTTTCTTTTTTATTATAACGTTTTTATTGAAGTCCTAAAAAACAATATACAATTGTAAATAATATACAGTTCATCGAAAATATTTCATCTCATGTAGCATAAAAAACTGCATAAATCTGAAAAAATCAGTGTCTACATATAATATGCTATAGAGCATATAAAAACTACTATTACCCGTAATATCAATAACTGCTCTTGAAATTTGATCAAAAAAAGTCCCCCAGATTCTGTCGAATCTTCTAATAACCCCCACTCGTTACGCGAAAGTCCTCTCACTAGTTTTAACCCGTTTCATCTTATGTAACCATTCATAAAAGGATGGAATCTGCTCTGTGCACCATTGTTGTAATAAAAGAGATCTCGCCACTGCCATAGCAATATATAATAATTTAGCCACCTGGTCAGGAAAATAGAGATCAGGATCAAAGCCATACAAAATTAATTTCTCATTCACTACAATTTCAAAACCACATTTGATCTGGAAATGGCTGAAAATCTCTTCCCAGAACTTTGCAATCTTATCACAATAAACCATAACATGTAACCAATTAGCTGGAGAATGATGGATACATCTAAAACAATGTGGAGAGTGATTAGGATACATTTTAGAAATAGAAGAAGGTGTACGATAAAGTAACCACTTACTAAAAAATAACATTCTACGCCAATTCACCCCCCGTAATGTAGTAAAATTAAATCTATTAATGACAGACCAAACATTCAAAGGTATTGCCTGATTTTCCTGCTCCAACCATTTTTTGATTGCCTTTTGACTAGGCCTGGGCGAAAATTTCGTTCCGTTCGCGGAAATTGCGATAATTTGACATTTTCACGTTCCGTGGAGAGCGCGAAAATGTCAAAATTTCCGCATTCCGCAGCTTGGCGATAATTTGTTTCTTGCTCGCGCTGTAAAATAATACATTCTCGCGCGCGCGCGATCGCCTTACCTGAATCCCTGCGTTCGCCGACAAGTTTTCTTGATCCGGTCGCGTTCTCCATGAGATGTTGTATTGTTTTTAGCCATTTGCGCCGTCTCGCGACAGTTCGCGCCCGCAGTGATGTCATGCGTCGCGCGATCACGTCTTTCTTCTCGCGATCATGCACCGCGAGACAACTGAAAACAAGATGGCCACACCCGCGAGCAACCACATGGGTAAGTTGGCGAGCCGCAACCATGCAGAAAATCTCGTGAACATGCGGGAAAAAAACTTCTGCATCTTCGCAATATTTCCGCGTGTTTGCGATAATTTTTTACATTTTCGCGATAATTTGCAAAAGTGGATTTCGCAAATTCCGCCCACCCCTACTTTTGACTAAGGTCCAGCTTCCTATTTTGAGCAAGATGGCGCTTCCATACCCCTGGTTTTCTACCAGGCATGTCAGCCAATAATTCCTTTATTAACTGACTTTGCTGATCTAAGTGAGTAATATCCAATTGAACCAGGAATTTATAAACAGATTTATATGACCCTAATAAGATGAAATTTCGGGTAACTAATTGAGACATTTCAGTCAGGGTGATCCATTTCCCATTTCTCAAAAAGTCTGAGACTTTCGAGAACCCTGCCGCAGCCCAATTAACAGCAAGATCTGAACCTTGTGTAACACCCGTCAATGGAAGAATACTGGATAGTAAGGATGTTAAGTTGATAATGGGAATAGAATATCTTTTAAACAGAGCCTGACTTTTTTTTAAAAAAACACTGAAGGGACTTATAACGAACAAATTTGGGAGATTTAAACACGTGTAGAGGAGCAGGTATCTGATTTTCTTTGCAAATTAGACCCATAAATGTATTTATGAATAATTTTTTTGTGTGAAGTTGAGTTTTGAATCTGGATAGGTACTGGGCAGAATAGGCATTATAATAATCTCTAAGATTTGGCAGAGCAAGCCCTCCCTGATCCAGATCTTCATATAGAGTGCTGAGTGCAATGCAAGGTGTTTTCTTTTCCCAAATAAAAGCTGTAAACATTGATTCTACTCGAGTAAAGAAAGAACCTGACAAAAAACATGAAATAGTTGAGAACAAAAAATTAAAAAGAGGAAGAACCGACATTTTGATCAAAGCTATCCGACCTAAAATCGATAATGGTAGAGAGTTCCAACGTGAGAACAACGTTTGGACTCTTCGAAGAAGGGGATTAAAATTCAGATCAAATAAATCCCTAACTGATGCTGAAAAAAAGACACCCAGATATCTCTTTGGTCTAGTATTGGTACAAGAAAGAATGTCAGGATGTAGCTCCAGAGCTTCACCCCCACATTGTAGAATTTCCGTTTTCTTTTGGTTTATACGATATCCCCCTAGAATTTCAAAATCCTCAAAAAGCTGAAATACTTTGTCTTGAACTCTAAGTTCAGGTTTTATAATAAGCATGATGTCATCTGCAAATAATTTTAGTTTTGCCATTGATGGAATTGGGGGGGGGGATTTCTGCACAGTTCCTCAATGCTATTGCCAAGGGCTCGATGAAAAAGGCAAAAAGGACTGGCGATAATGGACATCCCTGTCTTGTACCACGTTTTACTAAGACTGACCCCGCCGCTATGGTGTTAATAATTACATTAGCTTTCGCGTTGGAATATAAATTGCGAATCAAAGATATAATTTTAGGCGAAACCCCAAAGTGTCCCAAAATAATAAACAGTGTCTCCCAAACCACCAGGTCGAATGCCTTTTCAGCCTCTAATAACAAAACCAAAGCAGAAATCCTTCGTGTCTCAAAATAATCTAAAGCCTCAATTAAATAATGTGTGTTAGTTGCTAACTGTCTGCCCACAATAAAACCATTCTGATCCGGATGAATCAATTCTGCTATGATATTATTAAAGCGCAATGACAGAAGCTTCGTTACTATTTTGTAATCAGAATTTAGTAATGTTATCGGGCGATAAGAATTTGGATCTTTACTGTCCTTCCCCTTTTTCAAGAAACTCACTACGTTACCTTGTCTGAAGGAATCTGGTATTGTACCTCCCTCTAACATGAAATTTATTAATATGAGAAAAAAATCACCAAATGCAGAAAAAAAGACCTTAAATAATTCCGATGGAAACCCATCTGGGCCACAAGCTTTACCATTAGGGAGAGCTTTTCTAACTCTCTCAAGGTCCGCTTTAGAGAAAAATCTAGCCATAGACCGTTGATCTACTTCTGAGAGCCTAGGTAATTCAATATTGTGTAAAAAGGCTTCTAGCAAAAAGGGGTCTACCCTCTGATGTTGACCATATATATATTCATAGTGTTTAAGCATTATATCCCCTATTTTAACCGGATCATCTATCTCTAAATCAGTAAGAGGACATTTTAGAGTTTTAATTAGGTTGGCGGCAGCATGTTACTTCGCCTGCCAAGCCAAAAATCTGCCCGTGAAGTTGCTTTCTTCGTATATCTTTTGATACTGTTGCCGGAAGGCAGCTTCGCTCGGAGTATAGTAATTAGCACTAAGATCGCGTTTTGCCTGATCAAGCTGATATTGGTTAGCTCTAGATGGATTGTGAAGCCTTATAGTGCTGAGTACTTGTACTTTCTGCTCTAGATTTTTCTTCTTAACTCTAAATTCCTTTAAATTGGCTGCGTCCTTTCCGATGATTATTCCACGGATAAAAGCCTTAATTGAGTCCCAAACGATATTTAATGGGGCAGATTCATAATTTCGAGTAAGAAATTCTTTGATCTCTACCTTTTATAGAATTAACCCAGAGCTCATCGTTGAAATATTGTCTATTAAAGACCCATCGCTTGGGAATTTTTACAGAGTTTTCTAAATAAATCTCTAATACTACCATAGCATGATCTGAAAATCTATTATGAAAAAATCTCTGCTAACTGAAACAAAACTTTCTAGAGACCAAAAAAAAACTATACGTGATGAAGACTTGAATCTGCCTGACCAGCAAGTAAATTCTGCTTTGGATGGAAAATTCAAACGCCATGGATCGTGCACATCAAGTGTAGCCCAATAATTCTGCAAAATTTGCAGTGATTTAGGTTTTAGTTGTTTACTTGTCTTAGTAGAGGAGTCTATTATCGGATTAATAAGTATATTAAAATCTCCCCCAATTACCACATCCCCTATAACAGTCAGCAAGGATTGAAACAGCTCTTCATAGATCTTAAAGTTGTCCTCAATCGGTGCGTAAAAACTAACAAAAGTTATAGGTCTATGTCTATGTTTAACTGTACATGTAACCCAGCACCAACGCCCCAACTGATCCCTTTCTGAGTTTATAATCTCTGCTTGAATATTTTTATTTAGAAAAATAGCTGTCCCTCTATGGGACGCAGAGGTACTGGAGAAACCTCGATACGAGGCCCAGGCCCCAAACATAGAGAAGTCTAATAACTTTATAGAAGAAATATGGGTTTCTTGTAACAGAATTACCGAAGGATTTTCAGTTTTAATCACATCTCTATGGCCCGCATTTTCTTCTGATTATTTACACCATTTACATTAAATGATACCACTTTCAGTTGCTCCTTGCTAGACATTAAAACAATTTAACAAAATTTGCAATAGATTCAATCCTCATAGGAAGATATAAAAAACCTTGATCAAGAAAAAAACAATTCAAAAAAACAAAGGACTTCATTTTTTCCTTACTTTTACACCCTATCCACCCCCTGTGCCCCTCCCCCTTCTCTATAATGCTGCTAACCCTACCCCTGTGCCCCCCCCCCCAGATGTGGTCCTTCGTCCCTCTCCCATGCCAACCACACTTCCCTTCCCCCTAACAACCTGGGTGTCTTGTTGTTACACCCCCGTGAACCCTCCGCCCCCCCACAGCAATGAAGGTAATTTGACATGCTTAAACTCTAGTGAAATCTAGTGAAAGGTACAATAATCGACAATCTAATCTTAGTTAACATATAAGAATGAGACCGGCTATCATAGCCAGGATAAAGTAAAATAGAGCATGTTTTTTATACTGAACACAGCCATTTGATTAAGACAGA
Source organism: Triturus cristatus (assembly GCF_964204655.1). Classification (NCBI taxonomy): domain Eukaryota; kingdom Metazoa; phylum Chordata; class Amphibia; order Caudata; family Salamandridae; genus Triturus; species Triturus cristatus. Next base: position 1,063,476,720 of record NC_140589.1, on the reverse strand, counting down.
GGATTCTCGCTCAGTTCTACTTCCTTTCATTCACCCTTGGTAACCCTGTGAAATTTACTTCAATAACTCCTGAGCTTCGTCTGAGTCAGAGAACATGAAAAATTTGCCTTTCACCAGAACTTTCAGTTTGGACTGTTGGGCAATAGAGGCCTGAGCTCCATTAGCTTCAAACAGATGTAGAATTTTCACGAATTCCTTCCTTCTACGTGCCGCCGCTGCAGACATGTCCGAAAAAATACGGCACTATCATGTTTCATTTACTGAAAACTTTCTTTGCTGTATAGCTTTAGAGAGTATTGTTTCTTTAATCCGAAAGTCGGAAAAGTTTAATAGTATTGTGCGTGGCAACGTAGAGCTAGGAAAGGGGTGAGCAGGTACCCGATGCGCCCTGGTAATAGTCAGGTCCCCTTCAAATTCTGGGATGACTTTTTGCCTAATGAATGAGGTGACCCATTGTACTGTGTTGGCCCCCTCTAGCCCCTCCGGGACTCCAACTAATCGAAGATTGGATCTCTGTGTGTAATTTTCCAGCTCATCCAATTTATTTTCAAATGCCTGCTTGCTTTTGGCTGCCACCTTAACCTCTTTTTTCACCACTGTCATCTGACCCTCAAGGATAGAAATCCGAGCCTCAGCTTCTTGAAGTCTTAGAGGGAAACCTGAAATTACATCCTCAATTTTCTCCAGTCGCTGATGTATGGAGGAGAGTTCAGCTCTCTGAGTTTTTTCAACTCCCGAACCTCCTCTAAAATTAGATTTAGCATGTCTTTAACCGTCATCTGAACCTCACTTGCTGACTCAGTATTCAGACTAAAGACGGGACTAAAAGGATCCATGGTACAAGGCAGCGGAGTGGCCATATGCTCAGCCATCGACAGTGTATCTTCTGATGAGGCTGTCTTCTGTGTATCCAATTGAGACTGTGTCTTTAATTTTGCCGGCGGATATACAGAGGAACCAGGAGGGATAGAAATGCCTTCCATCTGAACCAAGACTTGTGCTGGTATGATGTTTCCTGAACAAAACTCCTTTTGAACAGTAAGCAGCGATGAATCATCATCTTGGTGAGATATCGGTTCCAGCAAAGGTACAGTATTTGAACGCGTATTCACTTGTGTAACAGCTTCAGGAGCTCCATGATTAACTATGGCAGACTTTGAACACAGTGGAGCAAATAAGGGTTGAGAAGTCCCCGAGAAGTCCCCGAGATCTCCTCATCGGGCTGCAGATTTAAGGCAGGACTCGCAGTGGGTTGTGAGGTTGTTTTATTTTATTTTTTTAAATGGAAAGATTGTCTTGCTTCTTTAGTAGCCGCTTTTGCTTTCTTGGGGCTATCAAATCCAATGTAATCTGGTTGGGACAAAACCGGGCTGGCTGGCAGTGATTAAGTTCATATCGGCCGTCGTCATGTTTACTGGGATACTAATTTGACTTAATGGCTCGGTAGATGGTGATTCATGTTCATCTGTACTCTCAAATGTAGAGTTGCGTTCCGAGAATTTTTCAGAAGATTCCTTATCTGCCATCCGAGCCACTTCTTTTGCTTCCTTAATCTGGAGGCGACGAGCCTTAGCTTTAATACGAGCATTCAACAATTTGCCCATTTTACCCCGTTATTTCTCTGATACCAGGTAGCAGCTTCTTTCCTTAACCCAGCGGTAGAGGGATCCCAATACTAAATGCTGTTGTTTATTTGCATTTCTCCTGAATTATGTGGAATGTAACTAGTAATGCATTTTAAGTCTTTGCTTTGTTGTGGCCGGGCTCTAAACCGCCCCACCATCCAATTAAAATGTTCTTGGCATCCATGTTTGTCTATCCTCAGTGACCATGAAGAAAGCACAAATATGGTGGGTGGAATGCTTGCAAAAAGCTCAGCCACTTGTGGCCATTCTCGTCACATTTCATTGCATTGTATTTGCCTACTTTGACAATTCAGTCAGAGACCAGTCACATGCAGATCAGAATAGTTCTCCTTTACTCGGACCAGTGCTGTCTGAACTGGCAGGCACCCTCTAGATGGCATGACAATCTAAGATTAGGTTTAGCTTACTTAGTCACAGAGATAGCACGCGGCCCGAGGAGGCGAAGCCGGACCGGTGAGGGGACCGTGACAAACCCCTACCGGGAGCGCTAGATTATGAGCGGGCAGCAGCCAAGCCCAGGAAATCACCACATGCTGATTGGGCAGCGTGTTTCAAAGTGCCTAAGAGGCTGAGGCCCCCTGGCTGCGCACCAGTATTTAAGGGCGTGCTCCCCACCCCCCAGAACATGTGCCTTCACCATTGAACTGGGGACTTTGCCATCAGGTCATCGCATCAGATTATCGCTGGAAAGCTAGGACCTGAGAGGTCAGCAGCGTTACCAGCACGGCGAGTCTCTTGCCAGGACTAGTGTGCTGGGATGTGCGGGCAGTGGTGTTAACTGAGCACGCTGTCCGTGATTGCTGGAGCCTTGGCGGAGCTTGGGGCAACACCAATGACACCAAACTCATCCTCTCACTGATGGACAAAACCAACACCGTGAGGACCAACTTCACCAACTGTATGACCATGGCAGCAGACTGGATGCGAACCAACTGTCTGCCGCTCAACTCCGACAATACTAAACTAGTGGTCTTCGGCAACAAGACCTCCCTATAGAGCTCCACCTGGTGGCTGTCAGAGCTAGGACCAACACCCACAGACCAGGCAAGAAATCTAGGGATCATCCTAGATGACAATCTCAACATGATGGTTCAACTTAACACAGTGTGCACCTCCTGCTTCGACATCTAATGCATGCTGCTGAAAATCTTCAAACGGTTGCCTCAGAACTACAAAGGGACTGTCACATAAGCACTCATCACCAGAAGGCTCGACTACAGCACCACTCTCTACGCCGGAATCTCCAAACAACTCCTACACAGACTCCCGACCATTGCAAGGGTCATACTCGGCCTCCTCTGCCGCACCCACATCCCCTTTCAAAAGAGCAGCCAATTAAAACTTCTCAAAAATGCAAAGCCCTACGCCAACAGAGGACCAAAATGCCTGAACAGAAGCATACACGTTCACTTACCCACAGGACACATATGCTCTACCTCACCCTCACTCGCACACATTTCCCGTATCCTCAAAAGCAAAATTGGAGGTTGCTCATTCTCCTACATCACACTCAAGACATGGAACGACCTCCCTCAATCATATCAGAGCCTTCTCCTCAATTCTTGAATTCTACAAGCTGAAAATCTGGCTCTTCTTATAAGCGCATTGGGGATCACAAACCTACACACCTGCTCAAGCACCTGGATACCCTCTTGGGTGATTAATGTGCTATACAAATCAATCTCACATAACATAACAACATTTTTTAAAGTACTGTTATTAGCAGGTTGAAAGTATATGTGGAATTGGCTGCGATTTGTATTAAAAAATGTAATTTGTATTTAAGTAAACATGTATCTATGTTAATGTTTAAAGCTTGTTTTGTTTTGTAACTGATTATTCTGTGTCCTGGAGAATTTTGTTGGTTTGTGTGTTTTTGTGTGATTTTGTGTTCAGATATTTTTAATGGATTATTATGTAATTGGGTGTAGTAAATGTGACCATAAAATATATGTGCTTTCTTCAGTTTTTATTAGACTTGACCTAGAAGAGTAACGCCCCCATGTATTCAATTTCCTCAATTTATGTTGGATTACAGTTAGAACAATATATTTAAAATACCTCCAAATGTATGCACTATCCCAATGTTTGTAAAACTGGAGTTAAAATAGTAATTTTGACACCCCCCCCCAGCCCAATGATTGAACTTTCATCTTTCTCCAATTTTTGTTGGACTGGCGTTAAAATAGAAAAGCTAACCCCCTTCCCCATGCACTCTCCCCAAGGTTGTTGAAAGAGGAGTTTAAATAGTAATCTAGAATCCCCCCCCCCCCAACCCACCCAAGTTTGCATTTCACACAATGGTTGTAAGTCTTGACTTAAAGAGGAAATCTGATTCCACCTCTCCCCCAGTGTATGCACTTTCCCCAGTGTTTGCTAGACTGGAGTTCGAATGGTTACTGTGACCCCCCTTTCCTCCCAATGTTTGCAGTTTCCCCAATGTTTGTCAGACTGAAATTCAATTAGTAAAATATACCCCTCTCTAATGGATGTACTTTTCCAAATGTTTGTAAAAGTTGAGCTAGACGAGTATGTTCGAGCCCACAATGTATGCATTTTCCACAATGTCGATGAGACGGGACTTATAACTGTAAATTTGATTCCCATCAACAATGTATGCAATTTTCTCAATGTTAAGATTTTATTTAACGTAGTGTTTATGAATTGTTTTTTTGTTTATTTTTTAATTTTTGGGGATTAGAGTTAGGTTACTATTTTTTATTTTGCTCTGTGTTCTTTATTATTTTGGGGGCATTTAATTCAAATGTATATTTTTTAAATATTTACATTTCTTTTATTTTTATTACCTTTTGTCTTTTAAATTTTTTACCTTTAGAAGCATTTTAAACAAGATTGTTAATTACTTAATAAATATATAGAATGCTTTAATTTTAAATAAATAACAGTATATTTACAATGGGGATCATTAAGATGTCCGGCGGACTGCAACTGATCAGTTGTCGGTTGCGGTCCGCCCGATATCTGCCTCTGCGGTCCGCCCACTGCATTACGATGCAGCAGGCCGAGGCATTGGGCAGAGGGACTGTCCGCTGCCCTTCTGACAGGCTCAAGGAGCCAGTCGGAGCATCGGAAGGCAACATAATCCTATAATGATGGTGGAGCCAGCCTTGGCTCACCTGTCTGGATTATGATGGCACTTTCCCACAGCATTTCCATGTCAGCCTTTCCAACATGGAAATTCTGTCAGAAAGTGACTTTGGGGGTTCCTAGCAGTGGCACCTGGTGCAGGGATGTTTACAGACATCCATTTTTCAATGACAGCTTGTGTTTGCAGAACTTTACCACCCGCCACACAAGCTACCATTGAGAAATGGATGTTTCCAACCGCCCATAGCAGTCGCATCCAAATTGTGTGGTCGGAACCACCAGCATATGGCCAGGTAGTTCCAGTCCACTACGTTGTCGGTCGAACCCAAGTCCGATCGACATTGCAATGAGCTGCATAGTGTTTCATTCTCTAATGCAAATTAATACTAAACATTTTCAAGTAATAATTACATTTATTTGTATAATAAATGTATTTTTATTTATTGATTGATTGTTAGAATGTTTTTACAGAATCCTGTAAAGTTATTTTAAAGCTAAATGTACTTATATGAATACTTTTTTTTAAACGGTAAATCAATGTTTACATTTTATGTTGTATATTGTGTAATGTATTACTTCCTTTAAACAATCAATTACTTTTAAAAGTTGCAATCATTATACATTTAAATACATATAAAGACATATGTAATGTCAATATTGTGGGTCCAGAATATTTTTGTAGTTGATATTCTTGTACTGTATAGGTTATGATGTATGCAAAACCAATATTTTGGTCCTCAATATTTTTTCCGCAATATTTTGGTATTTTTGTGGTCAACATTCTGTCATACAACGCTCCTAGAGCCAGCCACCATTCTGATCACTATGGATTGATGAAATAGGGAGATCTGTAAACCTGAGAATTTGGAAATGTTCCTGGATTCAATGGGCTCCACTGCCATGGACATGTTTAAATCCAAAAACCTGCGAGTCCATTTAAATGTTTGGAATCCAAAGCTGAACTGACCACAGAACAAAATCGTTTGGAATCAGTTATAAGTAGAAAGGTGAGCAAAGATCAATCTCCAGAAGATGCAATGTTCAGAGACAGAGAAAGTAAAACGTCCAGCCACTGCCAAAACCAAAATAAATGCATTGTGTCCCTTAAACTCACAAGACCAGATAGTGTTTGAAAAATGGTCCAATTGTGTATAACTAGTTAATTTCACGCTGTCTGCACATCAAAATGGATCTCCACATGTCGGGATGATCAATAATATAGAAAAAGGATTATATCATGGTTTATGGTCAGCACCATGAGGAACTGCAACATAATTTGATTCTGCAAGTTAGATAGTTGATTTGACTGCCACTGGCCTCCTCTGTAACTTAATTTGCTTGCTCCTTTCTATTTCCCCTCACAAAATCCTCTTCTATTACACAGTACCACACCCACTGTTGGTCAACAACTGACTTCTCAGTGGCTGCAGAGCCAGGCTTGAGGGCCTGAGTGTTTAACCCACCAGTTTAAAGTTTGAGTTCATGTCTTACAATTTGGAATTTTAATTGTCTGAATCATGAATGCTAGGAAACAACTCAATTCCCTGATGTACACTGGTATAAGGCTTTTACCTTCCACCCTTCTTATTTCCCCCTTTCCCCCCTCTTTTTTGTCTTCAAAGATCTAAGACAGTCGAGTTACAGCATAATACACTATGCTAAATAATAGTACTCCACACCATGTACTTATCTAGATAATAATAATAGTTCATCAACAAAAATTTAGGTCATTAGTCCTGAATATTTTGTACCTTAGAGATGAGTTGTAGTAAACGTAAAACAGGGAAGGATCACATAATATTGCTTCTACCCTAAAAACTTTCAACATATGGACCATGAATGTTAATGTGCTAACTTATCAAGAAAAAGAGGGGCCCCTTCTAAACCAAAGGAGTAGGGCACTGTAAAGTAAATGAGAAAGGTGTCCTTTGGACCAGGTGAGTTAAATGCAAACAATAGTTCTTTCACAACTAGCCTCAATCAGTCCTTGTAATCACATTCATTCGTCCATACCGAGGAAGATTGAAATACATATAGTCAGAAAATACACGGTACAAGGTTATAAACGTATAAAAATCTGGCTTCACAGATAAATGTATTAGTTGTTCAAAATAAAATATTAACACGGGCGATAGTTAACGAGTACAAAGCACGAAAGTACCGGGTTCTTCGTCCTATGTACTGTTTTTACGGATATGTAATTCTCCCAATGACATATTGTATTTGTCTGTATTAGTGACTCTCATTTTTTATGGTTTTTATAGATTGTTAATTTGTTTTTTTATGAATTAAGGTCTTTAGTTTTTATCTAAAATTATTGGGTACTTATGTTGATTAATTTGGTTTATTAAATCATTCCTTTCTCTTGATTTTATGTTGAACAACTAATACATTTATCTGTGAAGTCAGATTTTTATAAGTTTATAACCTTGTACCATGTTAATGTGCTAAACCACTACAAAAAAAACAAAACAGTTTTATATGTGCCCATTAAATCCGGTTGTATGGCAGAACACTGCAGATAAAAACATTGCATGCCTTTACAAAGCATATTTTACCACACAATTTTTGGCGCGGATATGCTTTTATTTCAAATGTTATTGCCACACATTACTAGTCTAGCTAATGTAAGTATTATAAAGGTAAGTATATATATATATATATATATATATATATATATATATATATATATATATATATATATATATATATATATATATATATATAATATTATTATTATTAACCAATTTCCCTCATGAATTTCGCACTGCACTCCTCGGACTTCAAGTACTTCAATTCATTTTATTAATAATTCGCAGGCAGACCGGTTGCAGCAAACACGTTTGTGGAGTGTTACACGGCAGGGCGAGGAATCGACTTCAATCAGCCCCGGTATGGCAAGTGGATTAAAGCATGTTATAATAGTTAAACTGCTTGTTTGTCTCTACTGAGGGGCTTCTTCATTACTGTAACAGACAATACAAACAAGCGGTAATACTCACTCAGAGACTGAAGAACAGTACATGCTGACATGGCGGACATGGTAACAACCTTGCTTAATGATTTTGTCCGTCATTACTTGCCGTGACCTTCTGAACCAATGGGAGGGTGCACATTTTCAATTTAAACGGGGACATTATGACTAACACACGTGAAGGCATTGAGAAAGGCGTGTTTGCCGAAACCGGTCTGCCTGCGAATAATTAAAAAAATGAATTGAAGTACTTGAAGTCCGAGGAGTGCGTTGTGAAATTCCCGAGGGAAATTGGTTAATACTATTTATTCGTGACTTGCCACTGTCACGACAACGGCACCCGCCCGTGAGATGTTCGGGAAGTGAGTGGCAATTGGTGGAGTGTATGTGTATATATATATATATATATATATATATATATATATATATATATATATATATATATATATACATATGAGTCACCAAAGGCCCGAAAGCTATTTCCGGGGGCACACAACAGCTCACCAGCCCTCCAGCTTCTCTTCCACTCTTACCCCATGTTCTAGATAAATTGACTGCCGACGTGTTTCAAGGAACAAACCTCTTCTTCTTGGCTCTGTAGCAAGGGGCAACACAGAATCACTTCACCTTTGCAAAAATACTGCTTTTATTATTTCAATGACCCCCTAGTGGACAGCACTTGTAACGTGTAAATTTTTAAAGGCATTATGGAACTTGTATTCCGAAGCACTTGCTACACACGAACTAACATGGCCAACCTGAAAGCTACTTATAAAGAGTTCTATGTCAAACTTGCCAGATGGAAAAACGCTCAACTAATCAGCATGGATGAATATAATTATTTAAAAAATGACAATCCAATAATTCCTACCATGTACTTTATCCCAAAAATTCATAAAAACTTTATTGACCCACCGGGAAGACCAATAATCAGTGCCAGGGAGGGTTTAGTTGAGCATACAACCAAATATATTGACTACCATCTGCAGAGTTTTGTACAAGAACTACCATCATATGTGAAGGACACTAGTGACTTTTTAAGAAAAATTTCAAAATTTGTATGGCAGGATGATTTTTATTTAATTGCTTTGGACGTTACTGCCATGTACACAAGTATTGAACACTCTGATGGTCTTATAGCAGTTCAGCATTACTTGTCACAAAGATCAACGCAACATCAGGAACATAATAAGATGTTGATCAAAATGATTAGATACTGTTTATGCAAAAACATCTTTATGTTCAACAGCCAACTGTATCAACAGACCAGAGGTGTAGCCATGGGGGCCAGCTTCTCTCCGAGTTATGCCTGTCTACATATGGGGAGGTGGGAGGAGCTGGTCCTCATGAAGGAATACAGCGAATGTATCAAGAACAATGTTAAGATATGGTTAAGATACATTGACGATCTATTTGTGGTGTGGCAGGGTACATTAGAACAAGCAAACAAATTTGTTGATAATATCAATACAAACAATATCAACTTACATTTCACTGCTACCATTAGCCAATCAAGTATTGAATTTTTGGACACTCAGATATATATCCACAACAACAAAATAGAGACACGCCTATTTAGAAAAAAGACAGCGGGTAACTCCACGCTTCATGCAAGTAGCTCGCACCCCAAACACCTCATCAATAGCATACCATATGGGGAAATGCTACGTCTCAGACGTATTTGCAGTAACGATGAGGATTTAAGGGATGCACAAACTGAGAGCAAAATAAGATTCAAACAACGTGGCTACCAAACTGAGGTGATTGATAGGGCCATATCTAAATCTATGGCCCGCAGCAGGGAGGAGGTTTTGCAGGGTAAGAATCCAAACAAAACTAGTCAAAGTGATATCATTAACATCAATGAAAAATTAGATTCAAACAACAATGAGTTTCATTTGATAATCAAATACAGCAAACAACACAAAGCACTGAGTAGAATCATCCAGAAAAACTGGCCTCTGGCATGCAATGACCCAGTGATTAGACCCTGCTACCGCGGAGGGTGTCCATCACCTACAGCAAAGCTCCTTCTATGAAGGACTTATTAGTCAAAACGTGCCCGGAGGTCATTGACAATAGCAGTTGGATACAAACAAACAAAGGCTTTTACAGGTGTAAAACCTGTAAGGCATGTATTCATGGTATAAATACCAACACATATGACACACCATTTAGCAATCAGGGGTTCAAAATATCCAAGCTTCTTACATGTAAGACAGAGTTTGCTATCTACGTACTGTCATGCCCTTGTGGCCTGCGGTACGTGGGCAGCACTAAATTACCTGTCCATAAACGTATTTTACAACATCTGAGAGCCATTACCAATCAGGATTACACCTACCCAGTGGCGAGGCATTTCAGGGAATATCATGAATCAAATAATCACAACCTGAAATACTTTGTAATTGATGCAGTTTCCCCAAGCAGGAGAGGAGGAGACCGAGAAAACAAACTCAGAAAGTTAGAAACTCGGTACATCCTACAATTAGATTCGAAACAGCCTGGGGGGCTCAATGCCACAGAAGATTTACATACATGTTTAACCTAATTGTAGCTGTTCTAAGGACAGTCCTTCTGTCCTGATAGTTTGCAAACTGTGGAAATTATGTTATCATGAATATGTTTTTATCCTTGTATCCCCTACAGACAAGATATTTTGAGTACCAATTAGAGTTTATAAAAGGGTTTTTTAGCTGAAGGGATGTTTTTATTTATTGTAATTGGTAATAATTTTATGTGTATGTATTTAACTTATATTCATTGGACGCACAGATTTTAACAGGTAATATTGCCTTTTATCTGTTTAAATTTCATACATTTATATATAATATTGTCTATATTTATAAGCTCCAGTTTGCACATAATCTAACTTACCCATCCGTTGGACAGTTAGACAATTTAGCATAGGACTCAGCATGTCATGACGGGAGGGGGGATTCAAGAATTTAAAACAGACATGTATTGGGATTTAGAGCCGCCTATAAGAACCCATAACGAAACGAAGATTAAAACCCACAGAACAACACATATCCGATGATACATTGATCAAAAACAGGAAAATGTTATCCATAGCCTATTATTTATGAGTAATTCCTCAACAGGTTCAGACCGAAGGGGTAACAATACACTTCCCTAAAGTCAATATTGTTCTCTCAAAGTAACTTTATTATTTTTTATATTGCACATAGATTCACACACAAATAGCACTTAGCACTTTTTATAAATATACCACTGGCTTGTTTATTGAAAGGAAATGAATCTAGCCATACAATTTATGCAAACAGTACAGAGACCAGTGGTTTTTGGATTGACCCTGAAATAAAAACACGTTTTATGGTATTTTACCTGGATTCAAACGTAGCAGATTGGTAAATTACACAGACAAGGACAGCTAAATGCCAATATATTAAATGAACAATAATATGGTTATGTCCTTTCATTGCAACAAAATTGAATAATATCATCTGTTGTTGATTGAAGTTCTGATATTCTCTTAATCATGTGCCTACAGCATAAATATACGAATACATTGTCTAGATGATTATCATGGTCACAGAAAATGTTGTCTATGTCTATTGAAAGATCGTCATGGCATACAGGACACGTGGTATACTACAAACTATGCACTGTCACTTTAAATAAGGTACTTTCCTTACTTGCCATCGTCATGTGATCAAGGCTCAAGTGAGCCGAAACGCGTAATGGCGACATATGAGGAATAAATAATTTTGCACAAAACCTTTGGATCCGTGTCCGTTTCTCAGGAGGACTTCTGACAAAGCAGCGTAAAATATCTGTTATATATATATATATATTATCTACTGGCGGTCGCCAGTAGATAGTTATAGTTAGGACCGTGTTTCCATAGGAAATCTGAAAATTCTATTTTGAATAACTTTTGCGCCGTTTGACGAATCTTCGCGAAATTTTCAAAACTAATGGGGCGCTCCGCTCCTACCCTGAAAGTCTCGGGGTGATTCGTCAAGCGGGGGCCGAGAAAAAGGGGGGGTCCCAAAACACGTTTTCCCCATGCATTTTTCCATAGGGACTTTAGTCGCAGCTACAGCCCGAACGGCTGAACAGAATTACGTGAAATTTGGCAGAGAGGTAGCCATAAGGTCCGTTTGGTGCCTTTTGCAGGTTTGGTGTAAATCTGTTTAGTATTTTCTGAGAAAATAGCATTTAAATCAATATATATATCTATACGCGCGCAGCGTGCGCGCTGGGTGCGCGCACTCGGCAGTCCGTGAGCGCACTTCTGATTGGTTGTTACATCTTAGTAAACATTCGAATTGGTCGAAACCAGGAAGTGTCGGCCGCCAGTTTGTCTCTCGCATTGAGAGGGGGGTGAAACAGAAAGGAGAAAAACATGTAAAGGGGGCAGGCTGGACAGTTCCTGACCCCCTAGCCGGGGTCAACAGGTCCCATGCGGTCCCCCAAGAGTAATTAAAACATTTTGATTTTTTTTTAAAAACTCCCAGTGCGCGTAGGGAGCGTGCACTATTGAAATTAAAAAAATATCCACATAGTTCGCGCAGCATGCGCGCCCGCAATAAATACAAAAAAGAAAAATAGCATTATCAGTCACCCCGTGTGAGCAAGCTGTGCCTAGCGCAGCTTGCTTGCATGGCATGTATTTTCACACCAATTTATGCCAAAACCCCTAAAAACAATGCGCATCATGTGTCCTCCGTGTGCGGACGGTGCGCGAAGTGCACCGTGCGTACATGGCCTATAACGCGTAACGTGGGCGCGCGGTGCGCGTAGCGCACCGCGTGCCCACCGTGCGTGCACGGTGCGCAAAGTTCACCGTGCGTGCACGGCACTAACTGCGTGAAGTGGGCGCGCGGTGCGCGAAGCGCACCGCGTGCCCACCGTGCGTGCACGGCACGAACGGCGTAAAGTAACTTAGCATTTAAAAAACCGTACAAATTCACTGAAAAAACCATAGGTTTCACACACGTTATAGTTAGGAATTAGCATTTAAAAAACCTTGCAAATTCACTTAAAAAACCATAGGTTTCACACATGTTATAGTTAGCTGGGCATTTTCCTCGTAAAAAACCAATGAAATTCCCCTGTTATAGTTAGTGCAGGCAACTATAACTCACGCGACCGTAATCCGCTGATGATGACGTCAGATATTACATCACTGATGACATATGTGTCTTTCTGAAAAAAAAAAATATATATATGTATAGCTAAAAAAAAAAGGAAGAAGACATGGCTATATAAATGTGTAAATACAGTGATGTAATATCTGACGTCATCATCAGCGGATTACGGTCGCGTGAGTTATAGTTGCCTGCACTAACTATAACAGGGGAATTTCATTGGTTTTTTACGAGGAAAATGTCCAGCTAACTATAACATGTGTGAAACCTATGGTTTTTTAAGTGAATTTGCAAGGTTTTTTTAAATGCTAATTCCTAACTATAACGTGTGTGAAACCTATGGTTTTTTCAGTGAATATATATATATATATATATATATATATATATATATATATATATATATATATATATATATATATATGACCAAAGGCCCGAAAGCTATTTCCAGGGGCACACAACAGCTCACCAGCGCCTCCAGCTTCTCTTCCACTCTTACCCCATGTTCCAGAAAAATTGACTGCCGATGTGTTTCAAGGAACAAACCTCTTCTTCGGGGCTCTGTAGCAAAGGGCAACACAGAATCACTTCACCTTTGCAAAAATACTGCTTTTATTATTTCAATGACCCCCTAGTGGACAGCACTTGTAACATGTTAATTTTTAAAGGCATTATGGAACTTGTATTCCGAAGTAAATCACAATCTTCCCTGAGTGGGTGTGTTTGCCCATGTTCATTAATACAAATATTGTCCTTATGGTAAGGTCCAGGATCAACGGGTAAGTGTGCATAAAACGGCTCGCTGTGCTGTTTCAGGTCAAAGACAGTCCAGACCACGGCCTCTCCATTCCTGCTGTCTCACGAGATGGCGCTCCCCATCACGGCTCGGAACCGCACACACATATGAATCACAAGTGCACATACTTCAGTTGCTGTTCGTTTGTTGGTGGATGGCTTGTGACCAAGGATTCGGAAGGGCTGCCCATTTGCTGCTGGACAGTGGACATTTTGTCAACATCACCGCTGTGTGATTGTACTTGTACATTATCAACTCACATTTCCCTGCAATGCCACTTGGGATTGGCCAGTGTCTACACCCAGTCGGCACCAGTTGTGTCCTCTGTTCTGTGTTGAACGTACTGCGGTTTGTGCTACTTCGTTGTCAATGTTGATGTGCTGTGCACGTGATGTGTGTGCGCCGTATTTTGGGGGAGTCGCCCCTGCAGCTCTGATTTGCCTGCTCCTTATCCCTTACATGCAGTGTGCCTCTGACTTCTGTGCTCATACAGTGCTGAAATGCTGCATACTTGGGTACATAGCTCTTTTGGTGGGAGTTGGGGTCTGGGGCATGATTTGTCCACAGCAGTGCTCTACTTACTTGTGTATGTGTGCCATTGTGCCCATCTCCCCCCGTCCCCCCCGTCCCACCAGTCCCTGCTCGTTACTCACCCTCTTGTGTTGTGTCCGGTCCTGTTGAGCAGTGTCCGGTCCCCCAACTCCTGCCACCGATGACTGTGGACACCATTTCCTCCATGTCTTCCAGCTCCTCCTGTGGCGCTGGACTCTCCCCTCCAGTCTGCATTGCTGCCTTCCGGTTGTAGGCGAGTTTCAGCTTGGTTTTGAGCTTGACATCATTCCAGCAACTCTTGACCTTGTCCATTGTCCTCTTCAGCACTGCATTCACCTTGTCCACGATGGCCTGCCATAGTCCATTTTTTGTCGCCAATGACACAGTGGAGGTGATGAACAGTTGTTGATGGTGTTCGACCACCTCCGTTATCAGGATCCTGTTCTCCTGCGGACTGAAGTGTTTCTTCCTAATCTTCTTCTCCTTGCCCTTCCCTGACCCAGAGGTCCCAGGCAGTTCCTCCGGGGGGCTTATGGGATTCTGGTTCTCCTCCGTACTTGCTCCGGCAACATCCATTGTTATTGGCTGTTGTTTGGCATTTTTTTGTTAGTTTTTTTTCTACTTTTATGGTGATTGTTCCCGCCTAACGCGTGTGTATTGCAGGCCTGTTGCTGGTTTTCGCTGATTGGCCTCATCGCAGCTTTTTTTGCGTTCGTGTTTCGCATTTTTGCAGCATGGCGTTTATTTTAACGCGGCCATTTGACACATTATCTGGTGACTATCGCATGGTACTTGTAAGAATCTTACCGGAAGATTTTCTGCAGGAGCGCCACGGAATTCCACGGAATTCCAGGATTCTGTTGTTAATGCCTCAACCTTCCACCATCACCAAATGCCTTCATCAAACACTAGAGCACACTGGTAATAGGGGAAAGAAGAGAAACAAAGCAAGGGAAAAGAAAGGGGTAACAATCCCTGGATTTTCAGCCACCACTTCACAAGCTGGTAGGAGGATCTTAAGTTTCTAAAAGGGAAAGGAACAATGAATAGTGTACTAACAGGCAATTCTAGATATAGATTGGAATTAACTTATTAATATCAAGTACCTAGCGCTGTAACTGTAATCTTATATCAGGTGTACACAGGACTGGGTCTCTGGGCGTGACGATAAACAGAACTTCAAACAGGAATATCACAGGAGTATCACAGGAGTCTCACAGGAGTATCACAGGTGGGGAGACTACAGGTATCATGGACCAAGTCAAATCTTCAATTGGCAGGTTGTTCCTATAATAGACACAACAATGAGGCAAGTACTAACATTGGAGTAATGCTATTATATCTCCCTATACCACAGTGTTGTTACCGTGACACCAACAGAAGAAGTCCAGCGATGACTCTTGTCTCCAAAAAGCTCCCAAGGGATGTTTGGCACCAAATCCCGTAAGGCTATACAGCGCCTGTTTCCATGGTGTTAGCTAGTTCCAGGGACGTAAATAATAGAACTGGTGGGAATAACAATGGGAGCACACTGCCAGTGTAGCGAAACCACAAATCTCTCGTGGCTCCCGGGGCTGAAAAACCGGTGTCACAAAACCCGGCCGGCCAACGGGAAATAAATCCGGAAGGTGGGCGGAGCCTGTCACCACCAACTATCACCGCGGGTACACAGAGCAGGGAAGAGTCCAACTACACCAAGTGCGAGGGGCAGAAGAAAAAGGGGAACCCGAGGCCGACCAGATCTCCGGAGGAAGGCCGCTTTGCAGCCACGGGCAAAAACGAGAAGACGAAGGTGTAGGGACACAAAACTGTGGACGAAATCCCTCTGGAAAGTCCGTAGATGAAGAAGGAAGTCCGTAATCGGATGCGGGGCAACACTAGAACGCGAACCCTCATCTTTACAGGAAGTCAGGCTTTTCTACCTGCCTGACTTCCTCGCTCATGCGCTGCAGCGTGCCGCCATCTTGGGTCCGAAATCAGCAATCCTGACAGTACTTCAGTGTTATGAATGCCTGGTTAACACGGCGTAAATTTCCTGCGATGGACTGCAATGTTGTAGGTTGCGTCAAGTTACTTTTGCGATGATTATCACACGTTCTTGATAATATGCCCCTTAATGTACAAACAATGCCAACGCCCACAGAGGTTTTATTTTGTGTATGGAACTGCAAATACCATAATGCTATTTTTGCAAATACCATAATGCTATTTTACATACGCCCAGAAAGGCGGGAGTACCTGCCCAGGGGGGCAGGACTTTGTTAAATAAAACAGGTGTTCCATACCTCAGTTGCTGTTCGTTTGTTGGTGGATGGCTTGTGACCAAGGATTTAGCTCCGAAACGCTTAAAGCCAACATGAGAGAATGATACAGGGGAAAGCTTAATGGTGCTGTAGACCTCACTGCACGAGGTTCTGTTTTCGAGTGGGTTCCTCATCTAGGGCAACTTAACTGTTGGATTTGTTGGCAGCTGTGCCCAAGCTGCGTTGGAGAACCGCCGCTGTTGTGCTGACCTGCTGTAGGAAGGTGGATATCTGACTATGGTTACCCCCAAATTTTTGCCTAGTGTCTAGCTGGTTTTTCGACTTAGTTGGCCTGAGATCCTGCCATTCAGGCTCTCAGGCTATCTGCTCTCTCTGTAAAATGGACTCCATGTACCCTAGGTACATACCCAATTGGTTGGATCACCCTGTCAGCCCCTGTACCAGTGTACACTAGGTACCCAGGGCATTGGTGTATCCAAGGCCTGCCAGGGACTGAAGCATGTATTATGCCACCCCAGGCTTGGCCTAACAATCTGACACAACTGGCTGATCACTCAGCTGGGGTAAGTTGGTGTAATCACCTCTTACTTAGGTGTAGTATACCTATACCTAAACTTAAATGGGACACCTGGTAACCTATAAGTCACTCCTATGGCAGGCCTTAACAATCCTGAAGGCAGAGTGCTTGGTTCCATGTGAGATGGTGCTCTGGCATGAGCTGAGCCTGTCTGCAGTGGTCGGAACAACTTCCTTCTACTGTTTCCAGATATCGTCATACCATATACTCTTAAGTGCATTATGAACCTCGCGGTTAAATGCTATCTTTGGTTTGGCTTTATCAAAACATGTCGAGTAAGGTGTCATACGAATTGGAATACTAACCCCTCGCCAATTCTGGCGACGGGGTTAGCATTCCACCCTTCTAGAGGGACACGACATGTACAGTGCCTGAAACCCGGGTAAAATCAGACATAGCCTCAGCTCCACAAAATGGATGCTGCCACCACAGACACAAGTCTGCCCTCCTGCTGCTGGGAGTCCTTCCAGCTTGGGAGGTGTGGACAAAGGGTTTCCTGCCAGGGGAGGTGCATGCACCACCCCAGACAGGATTTTGTGTATTGGTCAGGTAGGGCTTGAAAGAAACCAGACATGCCTGTGGCTCACAAGGAGCCTCGGGGCATATGCCAGTTCAAACCGGTCCTGGGGCACACCAGTCCCGGGCCTGGGGCGAGCTGGACAAAGGATTGGGGGTGTAACCACCCCCCTTCCTGGTCCCACCCATAGGGAGGGACCTAGCAGGTAGTCCGGCCCCTAGAATCCGAATAAAGGTAGGAGCTGTGTCCTAAGACTTTAGACATCCTGGAATCAACTTGAAACTAAGAAGAAGACGGGAACTTCGACATTCTGCTGCACAGAAGACTGAAGAAAATCTCCCCTGTGGTCAGGGAGTGACCACCTTGCTAACGCAAGCACCATCCAGCGAATCACCGTCTGCTTTGCCGCCGCCTCCCGCCGGAGCCCGAGCCCAGAGACTGACAAGACCTGAACCTCCAGACCTCTCACCGCCCGATCCACAGTCCCTGAAAAGAGGAGACCCGTGGAGGCACCGAGACACGTGGAGCCAGCCATCTTGGAACGACTACGACAAGCTGACCAGTGCAACAACCGAGGCTCCCTCCAAGTTGTGCTTTGGGTCCTGAGAAGCCCAACCCTCGAGCAGCATCTGCACCAAAGGTGAGCCCTCCAGCATCTCCACGATCTGCGTGGGGCCCTTCTGCATTTTGCCACTCGACGCGCCTAACCGGTTGCTGGCCCGCTGGCTAGTGGCCATCTTGGCGACGAAATCTACGACAAACACCGCTGGTCTGGTTGCTCCAGACTGGCCCTTGCTCCACACCAAAGGAGCAATCCCTCTGACCTTGCTGGTCAGAACCAACAGCTGATTTCCGAATCCTCCTGCAATTGCTTTTGCCAAGGCTTGTTTGCTTCGATCAAGTCGCCGACACCGCCGACAGCGAGAGCCTGCGTGGGACAGCTCGTGAGCCGACTCCTGGACGTCGTCGATCTTCAGGGACCACGTGGCTGCGGAGACAAGCTACCCCTCATCACCTGTTTGCACCCGACATCGCCTGGTACCCACCTGGTGCCACGCTGGTCACTGGCTAGTGACTGTGAACACTGTCCCCTCTGCTTACAGGTCTTCAACATCTCCGATCCACTCTTGGATCCACTGCATCTCTTCCCGACCGACCGCCTGCAGCATCTTTGTCCCAGGCTCAACGGAACAGATAGAAGAAACCCGACGCACTTTGAGGCCTATGCACCCGCTTCCTGTGGGTGAGGTAAAGCTGGTACTCCGGTGCCCATGTGTAGTAATACATCTCTAGTGCCTGTGTTCCAAATCTTAAGTTCCTAGGTCATCCGGAAGATTCCTTTTGCAGTAACTTTGTACTTTTTACGCACCCATTGAAACCTATGGGAGCCCGCGTGTGACTATTTGCTCTGCACACGCCACCCGTGGACCTCCTGGTCACTAACTGACGTTAGCTCCTTGTAGGCCCAGCGATTCTAGAGGCCCTAGGCCTTTTCCCTTTCCTGTTCGTGGTACTTATACCACTATTTTAGTATATGGTTCGAGTGGCCACCAGGGCCTATCCATATAAAGTGCAACTTCTGTGTATTCTGTGATAATCTTGTTTGACGATTTGTGCTCCTGTGCTCATAAAGAGACTAGGGGTTACTTTGAGAAATAAATACATATATATTTTGAATATATATCTGTGTGGTGTCCTTTCATTGGTATAAAAGGGGGTTGCATTTGGTAAAACAGCTGGCTTAACACGCTTCACGAGTTTAGCCTCAAAGACTGCTTAGCCTACGCTACCACTAGGGCAGCTAGTCCGAAAAGGTTGACTTACAACCACACCATAAGGGTTGCTTGGCATGGTACAAGGTGATCACTTTAACTAGTGAGCATCATATACCAGGCCAACTTCTCACATTGGTGAGCAGCGGTTGGATTTGAGCTTGCTGTGTTTTACCATTGTAATCTCTTGGTTACCAATTGAAAGATCACATAGGTACCTGTAGGTACATATAAAACAAGATTAGATATACATAAGTTCTACTGAACTTAGTTGTTGTAGAGCAAAGGGAGTAGCACACCCTGACTACAACTACTAGATAGGTTTAGTAGGTAAACCCAAGTGTAGGTAGATTGCAACACATCCACCCACACTTAAGAGCAATGGCTGGGGCAGAGGGGTCCACTGTACCCATCTCTGTTGAGAGTGACCCCCCGAGGGCACCATCCATCTATGCTACCCTTAATCAAAATGAGCTCAGGCAGCTGGCAACTCTTAGAGGCCTTAAACAGCCCAAGAACCCTACCTCTGCTTTGCTCAGAGAGCTCTTGCAAGAAGATGAAAATCAAAAAGAGCTCAGGAAAGCTTCCCAGTTAGCCCCCTTAGGGACAGGAACAGGAGGCCCCCCTTCTGAAGATGCCACTGAGGTACCCCTTTCCAATAGTCACCCCTTAGATGGGATGCCTACCACAGAGGATGAGAGTGAAAAGGATACTGACAGTAGTGAGGATGAAGGGAGAACTAGCCCAGTGCCAAGTGTTATACTTGGCCCAGCTAAACTAAGGCTATTGGGGACTGACAGTGGGTTCACCCCACTGGATCTCCCCAGTGGACTTAACACAGGGCTTGGAAGGCAAAGGAATCGCTCAGGTGACTCCAATGCTTCCCATGGCTCTAGAGGCTCTCAAGGTCACTCCAGGAGAAGGATGACCACCCCTCAGAGGAGGGAACATGAGGCCAAGATGCAAGAAGCCCAGCTGAGGATCAGGAAGCAGGAGCTAGAAGTAGCCCTGATGGAAGAAAAACTGAGCAAGGCTAGGCAGCATAGAGAGAGTGGGTCTATACCCACTGGTGGCAGCAATGTCCCTAGGGACAAAGATAGGGTCTTTGACAATAGGAACCTGTCCAAGATTGTGCCCCCCTACAAAAGTGGGGATGACATCCACAAATGGATGACTGCTCTTGAGAGAGCCTGCAAAGTGCAGCAGGTTCCTGAAGACCAGTGGGCAGCAATCTTATGGCTCTCCTTTGAGGGGAGAGGCAGAGATAGACTCCTCACTGTTAGAGAAGAGGATGTCAGAAATTACAGAGTCCTGAAGAGTGTCCTAGTTGATGGGTTAGGCTTAACCACTGAACAGTACAGGTTAATGTTCAGAGACACCCAGAAGACACAGACTCAGGACTGGTCTGAATATGTGGAATGTGCCACTAAGGCTTTGGAGGGTTGGTTGCTGGGAAGTAAGGTGTCTGATTATACAGGATTGTACAATTTGATGATGAGAGAGCAGATTTTAAGTAATTGTCAAAACCAGCTTCTCCATCAACACCTGGTAGACTCAGATTTGACCTCTCCCCAAGAATTGGGAAAGAGGGCAGATAAATGGGTCAGGACCAGGATCAGGCCTAAAAACCAGGGTGGTGACCAAAAGAAAGATACCACCAAGCCTCAAGAGAAGGGTGGGGATAAAGAAAAAGAGAAACCTTCCTCAGGGCCCCAAAACTCCACACAGGGTGGTGGGTCCCAAGCTCCCTCCTCTACCACAGCCAAAAAGCCCTACTGCCATGAGTGTAAAACTCCTGGGCATTGGAAAACTGACAGCGGTTGCCCAAGGGCTAAAAACAAAACTGTTCCTCCAATTACTCCTGTCACACCACCTATTACTGTCAGCAGTAATCCCCCAGGTGGTGGGAGTGCCCCCAGAAATCTGGGTGGGTTTACTTGGGGAACACAGGGGGACCCTGGCTTAGCCAATTCCCCTACAGCAACCACTCTTGTCTGTGATGGTGGCATGGGGTTTGCCAACTTCACTGCCTGTCCCAACACTTTGGGTAGGTACAGACAGGAGCCCTACATCAATGGTACAAAAGCTGAGGCCTACAGAGACACTGGGGCTAGCATCACAATGGTGGCCCATTGGCTAGTTCCCTCTGAGCAGCTTTTGCCCGGTTTCTCCTACCAGGTGACTAACATTGATGGCAAACAGAACAGTCATCCCATGGCAGAGGTATGTCTCAGCTGGGGAGGGGTCACTGGCCCTAAAAGGGTAGCAGTGTCCCCAACCTTGCCTGTAGACTGCTTACTGGGGAATGACTTAGAACTCTCAGCTTGGGCTGGAGTTGAACAAGACACCCATTCTAAAATGGTAGGCCTTTCACAAAAGGGTAGGGGGGTTGTGCCATTCACAACCCCTGTCCAAATAGATTTCCTCCCTGAAAAGGTTGGAAGGGCAGTGGTAGCCACAGCCCAGGCACAGACAGACTTCCCTGTAGGGACTGGCAGAGCTGTGACAGTCACAGCTCAAACACAAACTGAGTGCCCCCCTGAAAAGGTTGGCAAGGCTGTAATGGTCTCAGCCTATACTCAGACTGACATAGGTGTAGTGAAGCCTGAAACAATGGATCACTCCACACAAACTGAGAGTAGTGGGGAGGAAGAAAAGTCTCCCTCTCCCCAGACATTAGGAAAAGGTCAGCCTCCTCAGGGATCTGACCTCACCCCTTGTGAAGGAACTGCCCCAGAGGTAGCCAGGCCTGGCCTGGCAGAGCCTCTGATGTCAGTGGCCCCTTCCAAGGTGGGATCCAGTCTGGTGCAGGTAGCCCGCCTCTCTCTACCCTGCCTCAGTCAGCCCAGGGCTGCAGAGGTCAGGGAGGCCAGTGGACCCCCAGAGGGCCCCTGTCCACAAGAACCCCCCCATCAAAAGAATGAGGATTGCCTGGCTAGTAGCCCTAGTCAGGTGATGGGTAAAAACATTCCTGAGGGATCTCCTTTACAGGTAGTTAGGGACCTCCCCCAGGGGGATTCTGTTGGGCACAGGCAAACATGGGACCTTAGGGCCCCAAACCTGACCTGTCCCTCCAGTAAGCCCACAAAAGGGACCCAGCCTCCAGCTTTAGGTAGCCAGAGGCTGACCCTGAGAGCACAGTGCAACTCAGTTAAAGAAAGAAAGGCATCCATGGTGGAGGATGATTGGAGGAAGCTGAGGCCTCACTTTGAGGACACTCACTTCAGTACTCCATCTCAACACCAGCCTTTTACTTTGCCAAGACACACCACAGGTAGAGATTCCCTATGGTGGAGACCCTCTGATACCCTTAGGGTGAGGGATTGCTTAGTGGACCATGAGACAGGGGGTAACCATGCCAGTGCTGGTTCCTCCTTATATGGCCACTTGGGCAATATAGGCTTACCTGGTCAAGGTCAGCCTTATCTCCCTTCGTTTGGGGGGGGGTTGTGTAGGAAGGTGGATATCTGACTATGGTTACCCCCAAATTTTTGCCTAGTGTCTAGCTGGTTTTTCGACTTAGTTGGCCTGAGATCCTGCCATTCAGGCTCTCAGGCTATCTGCTCTCTCTGTAAAATGGACTCCATGTACCCTAGGTACATACCCAATTGGTTGGATCACCCTGTCAGCCCCTGTACCAGTGTACACTAGGTACCCAGGGCATTGGTGTATCCAAGGCCTGCCAGGGACTGAAGCATGTATTATGCCACCCCAGGCTTGGCCTAACAATCTGACACAACTGGCTGATCACTCAGCTGGGGTAAGTTGGTGTAATCACCTCTTACTTAGGTGTAGTATACCTATACCTAAACTTAAATGGGACACCTGGTAACCTATAAGTCACTCCTATGGCAGGCCTTAACAATCCTGAAGGCAGAGTGCTTGGTTCCATGTGAGATGGTGCTCTGGCATGAGCTGAGCCTGTCTGCAGTGGTCGGAACAACTTCCTTCTACTGTTTCCAGATATCGTCATACCATATACTCTTAAGTGCATTATGAACCTCGCGGTTAAATGCTATCTTTGGTTTGGCTTTATCAAAACATGTCGAGTAAGGTGTCATACGAATTGGAATACTAACCCCTCGCCAATTCTGGCGACGGGGTTAGCATTCCACCCTTCTAGAGGGACACGACATGTACAGTGCCTGAAACCCGGGTAAAATCAGACATAGCCTCAGCTCCACAAAATGGATGCTGCCACCACAGACACAAGTCTGCCCTCCTGCTGCTGGGAGTCCTTCCAGCTTGGGAGGTGTGGACAAAGGGTTTCCTGCCAGGGGAGGTGCATGCACCACCCCAGACAGGATTTTGTGTATTGGTCAGGTAGGGCTTGAAAGAAACCAGACATGCCTGTGGCTCACAAGGAGCCTCGGGGCATATGCCAGTTCAAACCGGTCCTGGGGCACACCAGTCCCGGGCCTGGGGCGAGCTGGACAAAGGATTGGGGGTGTAACCACCCCCCTTCCTGGTCCCACCCATAGGGAGGGACCTAGCAGGTAGTCCGGCCCCTAGAATCCGAATAAAGGTAGGAGCTGTGTCCTAAGACTTTAGACATCCTGGAATCAACTTGAAACTAAGAAGAAGACGGGAACTTCGACATTCTGCTGCACAGAAGACTGAAGAAAATCTCCCCTGTGGTCAGGGAGTGACCACCTTGCTAACGCAAGCACCATCCAGCGAATCACCGTCTGCTTTGCCGCCGCCTCCCGCCGGAGCCCGAGCCCAGAGACTGACAAGACCTGAACCTCCAGACCTCTCACCGCCCGATCCACAGTCCCTGAAAAGAGGAGACCCGTGGAGGCACCGAGACACGTGGAGCCAGCCATCTTGGAACGACTACGACAAGCTGACCAGTGCAACAACCGAGGCTCCCTCCAAGTTGTGCTTTGGGTCCTGAGAAGCCCAACCCTCGAGCAGCATCTGCACCAAAGGTGAGCCCTCCAGCATCTCCACGATCTGCGTGGGGCCCTTCTGCATTTTGCCACTCGACGCGCCTAACCGGTTGCTGGCCCGCTGGCTAGTGGCCATCTTGGCGACGAAATCTACGACAAACACCGCTGGTCTGGTTGCTCCAGACTGGCCCTTGCTCCACACCAAAGGAGCAATCCCTCTGACCTTGCTGGTCAGAACCAACAGCTGATTTCCGAATCCTCCTGCAATTGCTTTTGCCAAGGCTTGTTTGCTTCGATCAAGTCGCCGACACCGCCGACAGCGAGAGCCTGCGTGGGACAGCTCGTGAGCCGACTCCTGGACGTCGTCGATCTTCAGGGACCACGTGGCTGCGGAGACAAGCTACCCCTCATCACCTGTTTGCACCCGACATCGCCTGGTACCCACCTGGTGCCACGCTGGTCACTGGCTAGTGACTGTGAACACTGTCCCCTCTGCTTACAGGTCTTCAACATCTCCGATCCACTCTTGGATCCACTGCATCTCTTCCCGACCGACCGCCTGCAGCATCTTTGTCCCAGGCTCAACGGAACAGATAGAAGAAACCCGACGCACTTTGAGGCCTATGCACCCGCTTCCTGTGGGTGAGGTAAAGCTGGTACTCCGGTGCCCATGTGTAGTAATACATCTCTAGTGCCTGTGTTCCAAATCTTAAGTTCCTAGGTCATCCGGAAGATTCCTTTTGCAGTAACTTTGTACTTTTTACGCACCCATTGAAACCTATGGGAGCCCGCGTGTGACTATTTGCTCTGCACACGCCACCCGTGGACCTCCTGGTCACTAACTGACGTTAGCTCCTTGTAGGCCCAGCGATTCTAGAGGCCCTAGGCCTTTTCCCTTTCCTGTTCGTGGTACTTATACCACTATTTTAGTATATGGTTCGAGTGGCCACCAGGGCCTATCCATATAAAGTGCAACTTCTGTGTATTCTGTGATAATCTTGTTTGACGATTTGTGCTCCTGTGCTCATAAAGAGACTAGGGGTTACTTTGAGAAATAAATACATATATATTTTGAATATATATCTGTGTGGTGTCCTTTCATTGGTATAAAAGGGGGTTGCATTTGGTAAAACAGCTGGCTTAACACGCTTCACGAGTTTAGCCTCAAAGACTGCTTAGCCTACGCTACCACTAGGGCAGCTAGTCCGAAAAGGTTGACTTACAACCACACCATAAGGGTTGCTTGGCATGGTACAAGGTGATCACTTTAACTAGTGAGCATCATATACCAGGCCAACTTCTCACACCTGCGGTGTCAGGAGGACCTGACGCCGGCTACAGGACGGAAACACTCGAACGTGAGTGTTCAGTTATTGGCAGCACTTTCCGCAACATTCTATTTGGAATAACTTTGGCGCCGGTTGATGAATCTTCACAAAATTTTTAAAACTGGTGGGGCGCTCCGGTCTGCTCCTATCCTGAAAGTCTCGGGGTGATTAATCAAGCGGAGGCCTTTTGGTTAAATGGTGTAAATCCGTTCAGTAGTTGCTGAGAAAATCAAAAGTAAAATCATCGATATATCTATGGCCTCGGAGGATCCACGCACCCTATGCGCACCCTGTGCGCACTCTCCCGATCACGAGCTGTATGCTAATTGGGTGTCAACACTCGAAATCAGGAAGTGTTGGCAGCCATCTTGTGCCTCGGTAGAACCGAGGCACAAGAAAACAGTAAAACAAATACGCAAAACACAAAAAGAGGGCAGGGTAGAAATACCCTGACCCCCTAGGCCTGCTTAGGGGGTCCCACAAGGACCCGCAGGGCCTAACAAAAAGTTTTTTTAAAAATCGGCAAAATCCGTGCTGGGTGTGCGAATCCTGCCGATAAAAAAAAAAAAACGAAGTGCGGACTCCCGCGCTTCCTTGCTAGTTAGCCCCCGGGGGGCCAAATCCCAGGGGCAATGATAGTATTTGGTTGGGGGGCCCAAAGGGGCCCCGGGGACCGGCACCCCCTGGGCTTTATGTAAATATGTGGGGGGGCTCACAGCCCCCAGCCCCGGGGACCGCTACCCCCTGGGGCTTCAAAACTGAATGGGTGGGGGGGCTCAAAGCCCCCCCAAGCCCCGGGGACTGCCACCCCTCGAGTCTTTGTGAAAATATTTGCGGGGGGCGCATGGATCCCCCGCAGCACCGGGACCGCCACCCCCAGGGCTTGTGTAGTTAAAAAAAAAAAATGAAATAGCCTGTGTGGGGGGCTCGAGCCCCCCCACACGCCCCGGGGAACGCCACCTCCCCGGGGCTCTAAATATTCAAATTAGGGGGTCCGTGACAGACCCCCCAGCCCCGGAGACCACACCTCCCCGGGACTTTGGAAATGTTGGGAGGGGGGACGTGTGGCCCACCTCCTGGAGCCCTTGATGGCCCTGGGGACCGCCACCCCCCAGGGCCAGCTCCTGCAGTGTCCTGGGGTGCCCACCCCCGGGACAGTGTAGTTTGCTATACTGTAATATGTGACATCATCAGCAGTGGATTGCGGGCGCGCGAGTTATAGTTAGCAGAACTAACTATAACGGAGGAATTTCAATGGTTTTGTATGAGTGAAATGGGCAGCTAACTATAACAGCCCCAAAACCTATAGTTTTTCCAGTGAATTTCTAAGGTTTTTCAAATGCTAATTCCTAACTATAACATGTCTGAAACCTATGTTTTTTTCAGTGAATATATATATATATATATATATATATATATATATATATATATATATATTATCTACTGGCGGTCGCCAGTAGATAGTTATAGTTAGGACCGTGTTTCCATAGGAAATCCGCAACATTCTATTTGGAATAACTTTGGCGCCGGTTGACGAATCCTCGCGAAATTTTCAAAATAGGTGGGGCGCTCTGCTCCGCTCCTACCCTGAAAGTCTCGGGGGGATTCGTCAAGCGGGGGCTGAGAAAAAAGGGGGGTCCCAAAACACATTTTCCCCATGCAATTTTCTATGTGGACCTTTAGTCCAAGGTACAGCCCGAACGGCTGAACAGAATTACTTGAAATTTGGCAAAGAGGTAGTCCTCAGGTCAGGGAAGTGCCTTTTGCAGGTCTGGTGTCAATCTGTTCAGTAGTTCCTGAGAAAATCAAAAGTAAAATCATATATATATGTGGGCGGAGCCTAACCACACATCTCATCCTGAGATCTGATTGGCTGTCAGCACTTCATCCAAGAAGTGTTGGCAGCCATCTTGGGACCAATATACATGATAGCACCTCATTAAAAAGCATTGCAGTTAATAGAAGGTTTTAAGACTTTAGTTACATTATAAATCATTTGTTGATGGTGCCATACTCATTTTAGGAATTGTGGTATGTTCTAAGGTGATTTCACCATGTGAAAAAGTCTTCTTCTGGGATATCATGATTGAGAGAAAAATATTTTCTCATGCTTTTCCCACAGAGGTTTGGAAGGTGATCTATAAGCTAAACTGAGAGCTTATTTTCTGTAAATTCACATTATCTTTCTCAGTCATGTGAGAATGAAGTCTGACATGCTCAGTAAAACATGTACATCCAACAAGGGCAGAGACTGTCAGTTGATTCCTTTGTGTTCTACTGCAGCTTCCCAGAGTGTTCCAAAGAACAACTAGAGCGCTAACTGTCCTACTTATGATAAACATATGGCACACCTGAAGCCATCTTGATTGGATTAAAGTGGTAACTCTTAAAACATTTAATTTAAAAAGGAACAAAATGAGGGGGTTCATTTTACCATAAAAAGTATGATTAGTGCTGCAGAAAGAAAAATTAGGGCACATTTTGAGTGACTTCTCAAATCCTCTTCTATTTCATTAAAAAATTCTGACATGCAGACTGAAACATGCACTTTTAATACCAGGAGCAGACTTCCATGGTGAACAGTAGTTTTACTACAGTGATCTAATGAGCAACTAGAGAGCTAACATTCAGAATTTATGGCAAATGTGTGACATATCTGAATACCTTCATGATGGAATCAAAGTAAAAAACTGAAAGCATTTCCTACTGAGGAGACTGCAGTACATGAGGAAATTAGGAAACTTCATAACAAGTAAATCTCCCAAGATGGCCACCGGAGACAAAAGAGCCCAAATGTAGCCCAAAATCACCCAGATGTAGCCCAAATATAGCCCAATGACAGAAGTGTGCAAAACACTTATTATTTTGTGTTTTTGCAGTGTTACATAGTGCAGACTTGTCAGGTATTGGAGTGCTTTACATGAGCATTGGTTACATCACACAAGAACAAATTCATTTTGGTTGTAGACATGGGGCGACTAAGTGATTTGACCAGAATCACAGAATGTCGATGTGAGAAGTTGGCCTGGTATATGATGCTCACTAGTTAAAGTGATCACCTTGTACCATGCCAAGCAACCCTTATGGTGTGGTTGTAAGTCAACCTTTTCGGACTAGCTGCCCTAGTGGTAGCGTAGGCTAAGCAGTCTTTGAGGCTAAACTCGTGAAGCGTGTTAAGCAAGCTGTTTTACCAATAGTAACCCCCTTTTATACCAATGAAAGGACACCACACAGATATATATTCAAAATATATATGTATTTATTTCTCAAAGTAACCCCTAGTCTCTTTATGAGCACAGGAGCACAAATCGTCAAACAAGATTATCACAGAATACACAGAAGTTGCACGTTATATGGATAGGCCCTGGTGGCCACTCAAACCATATACTAAAATAGTGGTATAAGTACCACGAACAGAAAAGGGAAAAGGCCTAGGGCCTCTAGAATCGCTGGGCCTACAAGGAGCTAACGTCAGTTAGTGACCAGGAGGTCCACGGGTGGCGTGTGCAGAGCAAATAGTCACACGCGTGCTCCCATAGGTTTCAATGGGTGCGTAAAAAGTACAAAGTTACTGCAAAAGGAATCTTCCGGGTGACCTAGGAACTTAAGATTTGGAACACAGGCACTAGAGATGTAATACTACACTTGGGCACAGGTGTGCCAGCTTTACCTCACCCACAGGAAGCGGGTGCATAGGCCTCGAAGTGCGTCGGGTTTCTTCTATCTGTTCCGTGGGGCCTGTAGACAAAAGTGCTGCAGGCGGTCGGTCGGGAAGAGATGCAGTGGATCCAAGAGTGGATCGGAGTTGCAGAAGACCTGAAAGCAGAGGGGACAGTGTTCACAGTCACTAGCCAGTGACCGGCGTGGCACCAGGTAGGTACCAGGCAATGTCGGGTGCAAACAGGTGATGAGGGGTAGCTTGTCTCCGCAGCCACGTGGTCCCTGAAGGTCGACGACGTCCAGGAGTCGGCTCACGAGCTGTCCCACGCAGGCTCTCGCTGTCGGCGGTGTCGGCGACTTGGTCGAAGCAAACAAGCCTTGGCAAAAGCAATTGCAGGAGGATTCGGAAATCAGCTGTTGGTTCTGACCAGCAAGGTCAGAGGGATTGCTCCTTTGGAGAGGAGCAAGGGCCAGTCTGGAGCAACCAGACCAGCGGTGTTTTTTTGTAGAGTTCGTCGCCAAGATGGCCACTAGCCAGCGGGCCAGCAACCGGTTAGGCGCGTCGAGTGGCAAAATGCAGAAGGGCCCCACGCAGATCGTGGAGATGCTGGAGGGCTCACCTTTGGTGCAGATGCTGCTCGAGGGTTGGGCTTCTCAGGACCCAAAGCACAACTTGGAGGGAGCCTCGGTTGTTGCACTTGTCAGCTTGTCGTAGTCGTTCCAAGATGGCTGGCTCCACGTGTCTCGGTGCCTCCACGGGTCTCCTCTTTGCAGGGACTGTGGATCGGGCGGTGAGAGGTCTGGAGGTCCAGGTCTTGTCAGTCTCTGGGCTCGGGCTCCGGCGGGAGGCGGCGGCAAAGCAGACGGTGATTCGCTGGATGGTGCTTGCGTTAGCAAGGTGGTCACTCCCTGACCACAGGGGAGATTTTCTTCAGTCTTCTGTGCAGCAGAATGTCGAAGTTCCCGTCTTCTTCTTAGTTTCAAGTTGATTCCAGGATGTCTGAAGTCTTAGGACACAGCTCCTACCTTTATTCGGATTCTAGGGGCCGGACTACCTGCTAGGTCCCTCCCTATGGGTGGGACCAGGAAGGGGGGTGGTTACACCCCCAATCCTTTGTCCAGCTCGCCCCAGGCCCGGGACTGGTGTGCCCCAGGACCGGTTTGAACTGGCATATGCACCGAGGCTCCTTGTGAGCCACAGGCATGTCTGGTTTCTTTCAAGCCCTACCTGACCAATACACAAAATCCTGTCTGGGGTGGTGCACGCACCTCCCCTGGCAGGAAACCCTTTGTCCACACCTCCCAAGCTGGAAGGACTCCCAGCAGCAGGAGGGCAGACTTGTGTCTGTGGTGGCAGCATCCATTTTGTGGAGCTGAGGCTATGTCTGATTTTACCCGGGTTTCAGGTACTGTACATGTCGTGTCCCTCTAGAAGGGTGGAATGCTAACCCCGTCGCCAGAATTGGCGAGGGGTTAGTATTCCAATTCGTATGACACCTTACTCGACATGTTTTGATAAAGCCAAACCAAAGATAGCATTTAACCGCGAGGTTCATAATGCACTTAAGAGTATATGGTATGACGATATCTGGAAACAGTAGAAGGAAGTTGTTCCGACCACTGCAGACAGGCTCAGCTCATGCCAGAGCACCATCTCACATGGAACCAAGCACTCTGCCTTCAGGATTGTTAAGGCCTGCCATAGGAGTGACTTATAGGTTACCAGGTGTCCCATTTAAGGTTAGGTATAGGTATACTACACCTAAGTAAGAGGTGATTACACCAACTTACCCCAGCTGAGTGATCAGCCAGTTGTGTCAAATTGTTAGGCCAAGCCTGGGGTGGCATAATACATGCTGCAGCCCTTGGCAGGCCTTGGGTACACCAATGCCCTGGGTACCTAGTGTACACTGGTACAGGGGCGGACAGGGTGATCCAACCAATTGGGTATGTACCTAGGGTACATGGAGTCCATTTTACAGAGAGAGCAGATAGCCTGAGAGCCTGAATGGCAGGATCTCAGGCCAACTAAGTCGAAAAACCAGCTAGACACTAGGCAAACATTTGGGGGTAACCATAGTCAGATATCCACCTTCCTACACAACCCCCCCCCAAACGAAGGGAGATAAGGCTGACCTTGACCAGGTAAGCCTATATTGCCCAAGTGGCCATATAAGGAGGAACCAGCACTGGCATGGTTACCCCCTGTCTCATGGTCCACTAAGCAATCCCTCACCCTAAGGGTATCAGAGGGTCTCCACCATAGGGAATCTCTACCTGTGGTGTGTCTTGGCAAAGTAAAAGGCTGGTGTTGAGATGGAGTACTGAAGTGAGTGTCCTCAAAGTGAGGCCTCAGCTTCCTCCAATCATCCTCCACCATGGATGCCTTTCTTTCTTTAACTGAGTTGCACTGTGCTCTCAGGGTCAGCCTCTGGCTACCTAAAGCTGGAGGCTGGGTCCCTTTTGTGGGCTTACTGGAGGGACAGGTCAGGTTTGGGGCCCTAAGGTCCCATGTTTGCCTGTGCCCAACAGAATCCCCCTGGGGGAGGTCCCTAACTACCTGTAAAGGAGATCCCTCAGGAATGTTTTTACCCATCACCTGACTAGGGCTACTAGCCAGGCAATCCTCATTCTTTTGATGGGGGGGTTCTTGTGGACAGGGGCCCTCTGGGGGTCCACTGGCCTCCCTGACCTCTGCAGCCCTGGGCTGACTGAGGCAGGGTAGAGAGAGGCAGGCTACCTGCACCAGACTGGATCCCACCTTGGAAGGGGCCACTGACATCAGAGGCTCTGCCAGGCCAGGCCTGGCTACCTCTGGGGCAGTTCCTTCACAAGGGGTGAGGTCAGATCCCTGAGGAGGCTGACCTTTTCCTAATGTCTGGGGAGAGGGAGACTTTTCTTCCTCCCCACTACTCTCAGTTTGTGTGGAGTGATCCATTGTTTCAGGCTTCACTACACCTATGTCAGTCTGAGTATAGGCTGAGACCATTACAGCCTTGCCAACCTTTTCAGGGGGGCACTCAGTTTGTGTTTGAGCTGTGACTGTCACAGCTCTGCCAGTCCCTACAGGGAAGTCTGTCTGTGCCTGGGCTGTGGCTACCACTGCCCTTCCAACCTTTTCAGGGAGGAAATCTATTTGGACAGGGGTTGTGAATGGCACAACCCCCCTACCCTTTTGTGAAAGGCCTACCATTTTAGAATGGGTGTCTTGTTCAACTCCAGCCCAAGCTGAGAGTTCTAAGTCATTCCCCAGTAAGCAGTCTACAGGCAAGGTTGGGGACACTGCTACCCTTTTAGGGCCAGTGACCCCTCCCCAGCTGAGACATACCTCTGCCATGGGATGACTGTTCTGTTTGCCATCAATGTTAGTCACCTGGTAGGAGAAACCGGGCAAAAGCTGCTCAGAGGGAACTAGCCAATGGGCCACCATTGTGATGCTAGCCCCAGTGTCTCTGTAGGCCTCAGCTTTTGTACCATTGATGTAGGGCTCCTGTCTGTACCTACCCAAAGTGTTGGGACAGGCAGTGAAGTTGGCAAACCCCATGCCACCATCACAGACAAGAGTGGTTGCTGTAGGGGAATTGGCTAAGCCAGGGTCCCCCTGTGTTCCCCAAGTAAACCCACCCAGATTTCTGGGGGCACTCCCACCACCTGGGGGATTACTGCTGACAGTAATAGGTGGTGTGACAGGAGTAATTGGAGGAACAGTTTTGTTTTTAGCCCTTGGGCAACCGCTGTCAGTTTTCCAATGCCCAGGAGTTTTACACTCATGGCAGTAGGGCTTTTTAGCTGTGGTAGAGGAGGGAGCTTGGGACCCACCACCCTGTGTGGAGTTTTGGGGCCCTGAGGAAGGTTTCTCTTTTTCTTTATCCCCACCCTTCTCTTGAGGCTTGGTGGTATCTTTCTTTTGGTCACCACCCTGGTTTTTAGGCCTGATCCTGGTCCTGACCCATTTATCTGCCCTCTTTCCCAATTCTTGGGGAGAGGTCAAATCTGAGTCTACCAGGTGTTGATGGAGAAGCTGGTTTTGACAATTACTTAAAATCTGCTCTCTCATCATCAAATTGTACAATCCTGTATAATCAGACACCTTACTTCCCAGCAACCAACCCTCCAAAGCCTTAGTGGCACATTCCACATATTCAGACCAGTCCTGAGTCTGTGTCTTCTGGGTGTCTCTGAACATTAACCTGTACTGTTCAGTGGTTAAGCCTAACCCATCAACTAGGACACTCTTCAGGACTCTGTAATTTCTGACATCCTCTTCTCTAACAGTGAGGAGTCTATCTCTGCCTCTCCCCTCAAAGGAGAGCCATAAGATTGCTGCCCACTGGTCTTCAGGAACCTGCTGCACTTTGCAGGCTCTCTCAAGAGCAGTCATCCATTTGTGGATGTCATCCCCACTTTTGTAGGGGGGCACAATCTTGGACAGGTTCCTATTGTCAAAGACCCTATCTTTGTCCCTAGGGACATTGCTGCCACCAGTGGGTATAGACCCACTCTCTCTATGCTGCCTAGCCTTGCTCAGTTTTTCTTCCATCAGGGCTACTTCTAGCTCCTGCTTCCTGATCCTCAGCTGGGCTTCCTGCATTCTGGCCTCATGTTCCCTCCTCTGAGGGGTGGTCAGTCTCCTTCTGGAGTGACCTTGAGAGCCTCTAGAGCCATGGGAAGCATTGGAGTCACCTGAGCGATTCCTTTGCCTTCCAAGCCCTGTGTTAAGTCCACTGGGGAGATCCAATGGGGTGAACCCACTGTCAGTCCCCAATAGCCTTAGTTTAGCTGGGCCAAGTATAACACTTGGCACTGGGCTAGTTCTCCCTTCATCCCCACTCACATCTGTATCCCCATCACTTTCTTCCTCTGTGGTAGGCATCCCATCTAAGGGGTGACTATTGGGAAGGGGTACTTCAGTGGCATCTTCAGAAGGGGGGCCTCCTGTTCCTGTCCCTAAGGGGGCTAACTGGGAAGCTTTCTTGAGTGCTCTCTGATTCTCATCATTCTGTAAGAGCTCTCTGAGCTCAGCAGAGTTTGGGTTCTTGGGCTGTTTAAGGCCTCTAAGAGTTGCCAAATGCCTGAGCTCATTCTGATTAAGGGTAGCAAAGCTGGTTGGTGCCCTCTGGGGGTCACTCTCGACAGAGATGGGTACAGTGGACCCCTCTGCCCCGGCCATTGCTCTTAAGTGTGGGTGGATGTGTTGCAATCTACCTACACTTGGGTTTACCTACTAAACCTATCTAGTAGTTGTAGTCAGGGTGTGCTACTCCCTTTGCTCTACAACAACTAAGTTCAGTAGAACTTATGTATATCTAATCTTGTTTTATATGTACCTACAGGTACCTATGTGATCTTTCAATTGGTAACCAAGAGATTACAATGGTAAAACACAGCAAGCTCAAATCCAACCGCTGCTCACCAATGTGAGAAGTTGGCCTGGTATATGATGCTCACTAGTTAAAGTGATCACCTTGTACCATGCCAAGCAACCCTTATGGTGTGGTTGTAAGTCAACCTTTTCGGACTAGCTGCCCTAGTGGTAGCGTAGGCTAAGCAGTCTTTGAGGCTAAACTCGTGAAGCGTGTTAAGCAAGCTGTTTTACCAATAGTAACCCCCTTTTATACCAATGAAAGGACACCACACAGATATATATTCAAAATATATATGTATTTATTTCTCAAAGTAACCCCTAGTCTCTTTATGAGCACAGGAGCACAAATCGTCAAACAAGATTATCACAGAATACACAGAAGTTGCACGTTATATGGATAGGCCCTGGTGGCCACTCAAACCATATACTAAAATAGTGGTATAAGTACCACGAACAGAAAAGGGAAAAGGCCTAGGGCCTCTAGAATCGCTGGGCCTACAAGGAGCTAACGTCAGTTAGTGACCAGGAGGTCCACGGGTGGCGTGTGCAGAGCAAATAGTCACACGCGTGCTCCCATAGGTTTCAATGGGTGCGTAAAAAGTACAAAGTTACTGCAAAAGGAATCTTCCGGGTGACCTAGGAACTTAAGATTTGGAACACAGGCACTAGAGATGTAATACTACACTTGGGCACAGGTGTGCCAGCTTTACCTCACCCACAGGAAGCGGGTGCATAGGCCTCGAAGTGCGTCGGGTTTCTTCTATCTGTTCCGTGGGGCCTGTAGACAAAAGTGCTGCAGGCGGTCGGTCGGGAAGAGATGCAGTGGATCCAAGAGTGGATCGGAGTTGCAGAAGACCTGAAAGCAGAGGGGACAGTGTTCACAGTCACTAGCCAGTGACCGGCGTGGCACCAGGTAGGTACCAGGCAATGTCGGGTGCAAACAGGTGATGAGGGGTAGCTTGTCTCCGCAGCCACGTGGTCCCTGAAGGTCGACGACGTCCAGGAGTCGGCTCACGAGCTGTCCCACGCAGGCTCTCGCTGTCGGCGGTGTCGGCGACTTGGTCGAAGCAAACAAGCCTTGGCAAAAGCAATTGCAGGAGGATTCGGAAATCAGCTGTTGGTTCTGACCAGCAAGGTCAGAGGGATTGCTCCTTTGGAGAGGAGCAAGGGCCAGTCTGGAGCAACCAGACCAGCGGTGTTTTTTTGTAGAGTTCGTCGCCAAGATGGCCACTAGCCAGCGGGCCAGCAACCGGTTAGGCGCGTCGAGTGGCAAAATGCAGAAGGGCCCCACGCAGATCGTGGAGATGCTGGAGGGCTCACCTTTGGTGCAGATGCTGCTCGAGGGTTGGGCTTCTCAGGACCCAAAGCACAACTTGGAGGGAGCCTCGGTTGTTGCACTTGTCAGCTTGTCGTAGTCGTTCCAAGATGGCTGGCTCCACGTGTCTCGGTGCCTCCACGGGTCTCCTCTTTGCAGGGACTGTGGATCGGGCGGTGAGAGGTCTGGAGGTCCAGGTCTTGTCAGTCTCTGGGCTCGGGCTCCGGCGGGAGGCGGCGGCAAAGCAGACGGTGATTCGCTGGATGGTGCTTGCGTTAGCAAGGTGGTCACTCCCTGACCACAGGGGAGATTTTCTTCAGTCTTCTGTGCAGCAGAATGTCGAAGTTCCCGTCTTCTTCTTAGTTTCAAGTTGATTCCAGGATGTCTGAAGTCTTAGGACACAGCTCCTACCTTTATTCGGATTCTAGGGGCCGGACTACCTGCTAGGTCCCTCCCTATGGGTGGGACCAGGAAGGGGGGTGGTTACACCCCCAATCCTTTGTCCAGCTCGCCCCAGGCCCGGGACTGGTGTGCCCCAGGACCGGTTTGAACTGGCATATGCACCGAGGCTCCTTGTGAGCCACAGGCATGTCTGGTTTCTTTCAAGCCCTACCTGACCAATACACAAAATCCTGTCTGGGGTGGTGCACGCACCTCCCCTGGCAGGAAACCCTTTGTCCACACCTCCCAAGCTGGAAGGACTCCCAGCAGCAGGAGGGCAGACTTGTGTCTGTGGTGGCAGCATCCATTTTGTGGAGCTGAGGCTATGTCTGATTTTACCCGGGTTTCAGGTACTGTACATGTCGTGTCCCTCTAGAAGGGTGGAATGCTAACCCCGTCGCCAGAATTGGCGAGGGGTTAGTATTCCAATTCGTATGACACCTTACTCGACATGTTTTGATAAAGCCAAACCAAAGATAGCATTTAACCGCGAGGTTCATAATGCACTTAAGAGTATATGGTATGACGATATCTGGAAACAGTAGAAGGAAGTTGTTCCGACCACTGCAGACAGGCTCAGCTCATGCCAGAGCACCATCTCACATGGAACCAAGCACTCTGCCTTCAGGATTGTTAAGGCCTGCCATAGGAGTGACTTATAGGTTACCAGGTGTCCCATTTAAGGTTAGGTATAGGTATACTACACCTAAGTAAGAGGTGATTACACCAACTTACCCCAGCTGAGTGATCAGCCAGTTGTGTCAAATTGTTAGGCCAAGCCTGGGGTGGCATAATACATGCTGCAGCCCTTGGCAGGCCTTGGGTACACCAATGCCCTGGGTACCTAGTGTACACTGGTACAGGGGCGGACAGGGTGATCCAACCAATTGGGTATGTACCTAGGGTACATGGAGTCCATTTTACAGAGAGAGCAGATAGCCTGAGAGCCTGAATGGCAGGATCTCAGGCCAACTAAGTCGAAAAACCAGCTAGACACTAGGCAAAAATTTGGGGGTAACCATAGTCAGATATCCACCTTCCTACAGTCGAGCTGAAGCAGAAACTCCAACCTGGTTCCCCAGTTGCAAAGTCTGCAGTTCTGGAAGTAACACCACATCCTCTCCCCTAAGTGCAACATTTAATCAAGTGGTCAACTGGATAAAAAAACATAAAGATAACAAATAATTTAAAAGTGCTTTCTCGCTATTTGAAAACTCAGAAAATATGTCCTTATTTTAGTCTTTTAGAGCACTAACCATAATTTTGATGCCAATAAGACCCTCTCATATATGTAAATTCTAAAGGAAATGCTCTAGGTATTACAGTTTTGATTACATCAAGATGACGTCAGGCGTTCCACACTTTTGTAATAAATATAGAATGTTAGCAATCTAGTTGTTCATTAGGATACTGTTGAGAGGCAGAGGCCAGGGGCACGGACTCTGAAAATTGAAGGCAGCTATTAGGGTGCAAAGGCAACAATTTAACCACACTGAGCAGGCAGGAAGGGCCGTGGCAGCACAACAGACTATGGAGGGCAGTGGGAAGGGGGGCAGGGGCAACAAACCAACAATACAGGACGTGCAAGAGAGGCTGTGGCAATGTAATAGACCATTGTGGGCAGAAGGAAGAGGCAATGGTAGTACAACCATACATGCCAACAGACCCGATTCAGCCAGGAAACGTCCAATGTTTTTAAGCTCAAATGGGCTTTATTTGATCTGTCTCCTGTCTACAATCTCCTCTTTTTCAATGTAACTCAAAGGGGAAAATCAATACCCCAGTTTTTTTTCAAAATATCCCTCTTACCAAGTTCAAAATGTTCGCAAGTATGGTACATTGGATCATGGAAGGAAATGGGGTAGGGACATGGACTTGGATAACAGAGGACAGGAGGGACATGGAGAGGTGCACCAAACTGACCCTGCAGGGCAGGCATCAGGGTTTGCAGCAGCACAATACACCACACAGGGCATTCGGGACGGGAGTGCAGCACAACAATCCATAGAAAGCAAGAGGGAGGGGACAGGGCCATGCACATGGACAACAGAGAACAGAGGGGCAAGAGGCAATGGTAGCTAGCTGACCATAATGGACAGACAGGAGAGAAAGCTGCAGCATAACAGACCATAAAGGGCAGGAGGGACGGATCAGGGGCATTACAATGGAACAGACAAGCCAGGAAGGAGGGAGTAGGGGTCTGCACATGTAAACAGAGGGCCGGGGGCAAGGGGGCATGGCAGGAGCAGCAAGATAGCCATGGAGGTCAGGCAGGATGGGCACTAGAAGCAAGACACATCATGAAGAGCAACACTGAGACTGTGATGGCATACACACAGACCATGGAGGGAAGGTGGGAGGGGGTCAGGGGCAGCTAACTGACCACACAGGGAAGGTGGGAGGGGCCATGGCAGCACAGAAGACCATGCATGGCAAGTGGGAGGGTTAGTAGCAGCACAATGGCTATGATGGGCAAGAAGGAGGGTGCAGGGGCATGCACAAAGGACGATCAATCAATCAATCAATCAGGACATTTATAGAGCGCACTACCTACCCGTAGGGTCTCAAGGCGCTTGGGGGGGGGGGGGGGTGTCGCTACTGCTCGAACAGCCCGGTCTTGAGCTTCTTCCTGAAGGAGAGGTGGTCTTGGGACAGGCGCAGGTCGGCCGGGAGGGAGTTCCAGGTCTTGGCGGCCAGGTAGGAGAAGGACCTTCCTCCTGTAGTGGCTCTGCGGATGCGTGGGACGGCAGCGAGGGCGTGGCTGGCAGATCGGAGGTGGCGTTTGGGAGCGTAGAAGTTGATGCGGTTGTTGAGGTAGCTCGGGCCTTGATCGTGGAGAGCTTTGTGTGCGTGGGTAAGGAGGCGGAAGGTGATTCTCTTGTTGACCGGGAGCCAGTGCAGGTTTCTAAGGTGTCCGTAGATGTGGCTGTGTCGTGGGATGTCGAGGATGAGTCTGGCTGAGGCGTTCTGGATGCGCTGGAGTCTCTTCTGGATCTTGGCGGTGGTTCCGGCGTAGAGTGCGTTGCCGTAGTCCAGTCGGCTGGTGACGAGGGCCTGGGTGACGGTCTTCCTGGTCTCTGTGGGGATCCACCAGAAGATCTTCCGAAGCATGCGCAGGATGTTGAAGCACGATGAGGAGACGGCGTTGACTTGCCTGGTCATGGAGAGGGAGGAGTCCAGGATGAAACCCAGGTTGCGAGCGTGGTCCGTCGGTTTGGGTGCGGTGCCCAGGGCGGGGAGCCACCAGGAGTCGTCCCAGGCGGAGGGCGAGGAGCCCAGGATGAGGACCTCCGTCTTATCTGAGTTCAGTTTCAGGCGGCTCGTCGTCATCCACTCGGCTACCTCTCTCATCCCTTCGTGCAGGTTGGCTCTGGCGGCGGCGGGGTCGTTGGTCAGGGAGAGGATCAGCTGGGTGTCGTCGGCGTAGGAGATTATGTTGAGGTTGTGTTGGCGTGCGATGGCCGCGACGGGACTCATGTAGACGTTGAAGAGAGTCGGGCTCAGTGAGGATCCTTGAGGGACGCCGCAGATGACTTCGGTGGCCTCTGACTTGTACGTTGGTAGGCGGACTCTTTGTGTTCTTCCGTTGAGGAAGGAGACGATCCAATCCAGTGCCTTCTCCTGGATTCCGACGTTGCTGAGGCGCTGCACTAGGGTGCGGTGGCAGACCGTGTCGAAAGCCGCGGAGAGGTCTAGGAGGATGAGGGCCGCTGTTTCTCCGTTGTCCATCAGGGCTCGGATGTCGTCAGTGGCGGCGATGAGGGCGGTCTCGGTGCTGTGGTTGGCACGGAATCCAGACTGCGATGGGTCGAGGGATCCATTCGTCTCGAGGAAGGTGGCCAGCTGTTTGTTGACGGTCTTCTCGATGACTTTGGCTGGAAACGGGAGTAGAGAGATGGGGCGGTAGTTCTTGAGTTCGGTGGGGTCTGCTGTAGGTTTCTTAAGTAGAGCGCTGAGTTCGGCGTGCTTCCAGCTCTCGGGGAAGGTGGCGGTGTCGAAGGATGTGTTGATGATGTCTTGCAGGTGGGGTGCGATGACAGCGTCGGCTTTGTTGAAGACGTGGTGAGGGCAGGGGTCGGTCGGAGATCCGGAGTGGACGGAGTTCATCATGTGGACGGTGTCTTCGGTGTTGACCGGGGTCCAGGCGTGGAGGGTGGTGGCGGGAGGCGTTGCTGCGGTCGTGGCGTGCGTCGGTTGAGTGCTGAAGCTGTTGTGTATGTCTGCGATCTTGTTGTGGAAGTAGGAGGCGAGGGAGTTGCAGAGGTCTTGCGATGGGGTGATGTCGTTGTTTCCGGCGTTGGGGTTGGAGAGCTCTTTTACGATGTTGAAGAGTTCCTTGCAGTTGTGAGCGTTGTTGTCCAGTCGGTTCTTCAAGGCCGTTTTCTTGGCGATGCGGATCAGTTGGTGGTGTTTCCGGGTGGCGAACTTGAGGGTGGTCCTGTTGTCCGGCGTGGGTTCCTTTCTCCAGGCTTTCTCGAGGGCTCGGCAGTTCTTCTTGGAGCTCTTGAGTTCGTCGGTGAACCAAGGGGCTCTCTTACTGCCGGGTCTGCAGGGCGGGATCCTCAGAGGGGCGAGTTCGTCTGCGCATTTGCTGATCCACTTCGAGAGGTTGTCGGCGGCCTGGCTGGGGTTCGCTGAGCTGGCCAGAGGGTGCTGGCTCAGGGAAGCGGCGAGCTGGTCGGCTGTGATCTTGTTCCAGCTTCTTCGAGCAACCTGTTGCTGGTGGTGGTGGATCGTCGTTCTTCTGAAGGTGAAGTGGATGCATCTGTGGTCCGTCCAGTGGAGTTCTGTGGCGTGGCTGAAGGCGATGTCTTTGCTGGATGAGAAGATGGCGTCGAGTGTGTGTCCGGCGAGGTGGGTGGGGGTGGACACCAGCTGCTTGAGTCCAAGGTTGGCGAGGTTGTCGAGCAGGGTGCTGGTGTTGCAGTCGTTGTTGTTCTCCAGGTGGAAGTTGAAGTCCCCCAGGAGGATGTAGTCAGCGGAGGGGAGGGCGTGCGGGCTGACGAAGTCGGCGATGTCCTCGCTGAATTGAGTGCGTGGTCCCGGAGGTCGGTAGATCAGGGTGCCTCTGAGGGTGGTCTTCGGGTCGGTGTGGATCTGGAAATGCAGGTGTTCGGCGGAGGGTGGGGTGTTGTCGGTGCTGGTCGTGATGCGGATGGTGTTCTTGTGGATGATGGCGATGCCTCCTCCCACCTGGTTGGCGTTGCGGTCCCTCCGGGTGATCTTGTAGCCTTCTGGGATGGCGATGGCGATGTCGGGCGCTGAGGAGGCGTTCATCCAGGTCTCCGTGATGAAGGCAACGTCAGGGGCTGTGGCGTCTAGGAGGTTCCAGAGTTCGGTGGCGTGTCTGTGGACGGAGCGGGTGTTGAGCAGGATGCACTTGAGGTGGTTGCTGCTGGTGTTCGGTATGGCGGGTGCTGGTGTGGGGCAGGCCCGGATGCAGGTGAACTTGCAGGCGTGACAACTGAAGGGTCCGTAGGTGCGTCTCGGGGTGGCTTGGTGGCAACCTGGGAATCGGCCGGTGTTGAGTGCGATGAGGGTGGCGGCGGTGTACGTCAGGCAGGTTGGCCGGGGTCCTCGTGGGCCAGGGGTCCTGGCACTGGGCGCGGTCCAGGCGCGGACGGGCGTAGACGGGCTTGCCTTTGGCGCGCCTTCGGCGCACAATCGGCGCGCCCGCTGCGCGTGACCGCTGCGCGTTCGCACGGTCGCCATATATGGCGAAGTGCGCGGGTGGGTGGAGCAGCTGGGAGGCGGGAGCGGGGAGGGAACAGAAGGAAGAAAGGGGCGGGGTCAGCGGTGGTGGCGGGAAGCGGGGAGCGGGGAGGGAAGATGGAGGGCGACAACAGGCGGGAAAAAACGGGCAATACGGCGGAATACAACAAATCTGACAAATACAATTACAATTCCACAATTACAATTACCATACAGTAAAACAACACCAGGGGCACAGGGAGAGGAGCGCTGAACACGGACCACGCCGCTCGAAGGAGGGGGCGTGGTCACGAGGCGGCAGTCGGGCAGCGAGGCACAATGGAGGGGGAGGCACACGCAGCAGCTGGTGGCCGTGCGGCGCAGGGGTGTCCTAGGACTAGGTCACACTCACCTGCGTCGCACGGTCGCCATATATGGCCAAGTACGCGGGTGGGCGGAGCAGCTGGGAGGCGGGAGCGGGGAGGGAACAGAAGGAAGAAAGGGGCGGGGTCAGCGGTGGTGGCGGGAAGCGGGGAGCGGGGAGGGAAGACGGAGGGCGACAACAGGCGGGAAAAAACGGGCAATACGGCGGAATACAACAAATCTGACAAATACAATTACAATTCCACAATTACAATTACCATACAGTAAAACAACACCAGGGGCACAGGGAGAGGAGCGCTGAACACGGACCACGCCGCTCGAAGGAGGGGGCGTGGTCACGAGGCGGCAGTCGGGCAGCGAGGCACAATGGAGGGGGAGGCACACGCAGCAGCTGGTGGCCGTGCGGCGCAGGGGTGTCCTAGGACTAGGTCACACTCACCTGCGTCGCACGGTCGCCATATATGGCCAAGTGCGCGGGTGGGCGGAGCAGCTGGGAGGCGGGAGCAGGGAGGGAACAGAAGGAAGAAAGGGGCGGGGTCAGCAGTGGTGGCGGGAAGCGGGGAGCGGGGAGGGAAGACGGAGGGCGACAACAGGCGGGAAAAAACGGGCAATACGGCGGAATACAACAAATCTGACAAATACAATTACAATTCCACAATTACAATTACCATACAGTAAAACAACACCAGGGGCACAGGGAGAGGAGCGCTGAACACGGACCACGCCGCTCGAAGGAGGGGGCGTGGTCACGAGGCGGCAGTCGGGCAGCGAGGCACAATGGAGGGGGAGGCACACGCAGCAGCTGGTGGCCGTGCGGCGCAGGGGTGTCCTAGGACGATGGAGGATAGAAGGGAGGGTCAGGACCTGTGCACAGACAAGAAAGTTCAGGGGAAGGGGCCTCACAACATATCGCACGGGGCAGGCAGGAGG
The DNA here is from genome assembly GCF_964204655.1 of Triturus cristatus. Classification (NCBI taxonomy): domain Eukaryota; kingdom Metazoa; phylum Chordata; class Amphibia; order Caudata; family Salamandridae; genus Triturus; species Triturus cristatus. The sequence continues at coordinate 1,063,433,394 of NC_140589.1, read as the reverse complement.
AGCAGTTGCAGCACAACAGACCAGGGAGGGCAGAAGGGTGTGGCAGTACAATGGACCATGTAGGACAGGAGGAAGAGGATAGGGGCATGGCATGTGGACAGGCAGGGTGGAGGTGGCAGGGACAGGTTACAGTCATCTGACAATACTAGGCAGGTGGGAGGGAAGTGGCAGCTCAACAGAACACTCAGAGTAGATAGGAGTGGCAGGTCCATTGAACATGGTGGGCAAAAAGGATGGAGCAGGGGCAGGAGGAAGGAGAATAGGGGCAGCAAGCTAAGCACAGAGTTTAAGCAGGAGGTCAATTATGGGGCATAGAATTGGGCAATGGAGGGCAGGAGGAGTGGACTGGTACATCATACTAAATTGAGGGCAGTGGCAGCATATCAGACCATGCATGGCAGGAGGGAGGAGGCTAGTCCATGAATTCACACAACAGAGGATAGGGAGGAGGGGGATGGGGTAACAAGCTAACTGTTCAGAGAAGGCGGGTATTAGGAACTTTATTGTTTTTAAAACGTGTGTCTGTGCGAACTACTTAAAATATGAACAAGTATGCAGCATAATCTCACTTTTATTCAGGAAGAAGAGGACGTTTGTGACTGTGACTCCGGGCTCACTTGGCAGAAACACCCCCTGACCCTCCACCCCCTATCGCAAAATGTAATGCCCTTGAAAAGGGTAGGTGAACACAGTGTTATATAGAACATAGTCCTGAGAGCACGATTGAAAATGAAAACTAGATATAGTGTATGGTATAAACTATGCACCAAAAAGTGTGATATAAGATAAACCGGCGTGAAATATAATATGCAATACATTGTGTGCAATTACAGATTCATTGGAGAGCGCGAGATAGCACAGGCACTAGCGCGTGCTATGCGATATGCGCCTTGGAGTGTAATATGCACAGGGCAGTGTTGTGTAACCTAACTAGTCTCTAAAGTTGTAATATAAAATATGTGCTGGGGAGTGTAACGTTGCATATGCACTGTGACAAAGATATGGATCCCAGATTGTAATATGTATGGCATAGCACTGTGCGTTATAACATAGGCATCGAGGAAGGCACGTTAGATGGGGCAATATAACCCGTGCGAAGACAAGTGTGGCATGACATATTCACGGGGTGGTGTTACAGTGCACATGGGCTAGAGAGTGTCATAGCATATGCACTAGCTAGTGGAATACAACACAGAGGTGTGTGGCACTCAGCAGGCAATGGTGGGTGTAACACAGCATTGGGCTCTGCCAGGAGCGCGCTGTGACTCTCAAGTGATGTTCGTCCCCTTTCCAGAGAGTAAAATAAAAAGTATTACACATCCGGCAGTGGATGTGTGTTTTATTAACCGTGAGGGGGGTTTCTTGCATAGAGTTGGTCGAATTTTTGTCGAATCCCCTTTGAATGGCTTGGTGTGCATGTGTATTAAATGTGCCCGTCAATAGCTACCCATGTTTGTATAAATAAACGACAAGGGTGTCTACCGGGATTAGGCACGGTAGGGCATCAGACATGTCAGAGCTTCACTAGTGGTGTAAATACATTCCACGTGGATTCATTGTATGCATGGTCGCCTTTTAATGAATATCACGCAAATCGTCATGGTGATAGGTACGTACGGTTTGTCCAGCATGTCCTAGGTGTGTCTATAAATATATATTTTTTTAAAATTATAAAAAACAGTGGCCGGCCCTGGGGATTGGGGTCAAAAAAATATAATTAGGAGACAGGCCCTGGGGGATGGGGTCATCAGGGCCAATAAATTAGAATAAGAAGGGGAACCACACAGCCCCCCTTCTTAAAAAATTAAAATAAATAAAAGACTGGCATCGTGCCGGAGGCCACGCCCCCTCCTTGCAGCACTCTGCAAACGCGCCCCCTGGCGAATTGTAAGTTGGGGAATTAATTCCTCTTCAATACTGAGGGTCCCTGAGGGCCAACTAGCCCAACAGGCATCTCCAGTATGCGCCAGGGAGCTGCGCTGCAGACAGGTGTTCTGAGGCCAAGCCCCTTGTTACACCTCTCTGCAACGCAGCTCTGTGGCGCTTACTGGAGGTACCTAGTGGTCTAGTTTGACCCTAGGGACCCTTAGGATTCAAGGGGACTTAATCTCTCACAGTGGTGAAGGGAGGGGACGGGGCCTCAGGCGACGTGTGCAAACACGCACTTTGGCACGTTTTAAATTGGGGATATAATTTCCCTTCAATACTGAGGGCCCCTGGGGGCTAACTAGCCCACCAAGTGTTTCCAGTAAGCGCCACTGAGCTGCATTGCAGAGAGGTGGTCCAGGCCGTGCCACTTTTTACACCTCTCTGCAACGCAGCTCTGTGGCACTTACTGGAGGTACCTAGTGGGCTAGTTGGACCCTAGGGACCCTCAGGATTCAAATGAACTTAATCTCCCAACTAAAAACGGACACAGGGTGTGTTTACACAGTGGTGAAGGGAGGGGACGGGGCCTGAGTTAACGTGTGCAAAAACGCCCTGTGGCCTGTTTTAAGAGGTAGTTTTAATCGCCCTGCCCTATTATATACTAGGGGCTTACAGAGGAGGTCATGCTAATCACAGGGGGACCCCAACGCATAATGTTCCCTAGTGTATGTAGGTGTTTTCACTGTATTCTAAGTGTCTTTTAACATAGCACTGGCTCTAGGACTGGTTAGTCAGACTCAGTTACCACCAGTATCCGTCTGAAAAAGTTGAGGGTACAGGATGATTTTGCAACAGGGCTTCTTTCTGCTCTCCTTTTTGTTCTTTCTGCATGTTATCCTTCTTCCTGCACTTTTCTTCGTCTTTGAGGACTTCTGTTGCTTCTTTCTGCACTTCTTTTTTTTCTTTCTGTGCATTTTTTCTTCTTTCTTCACATGTCCTATCTCTGTAGGCATAGTTAGAAATTAGCATTTAAAAAACCTTTGAAATTCACAGAAAAAACCATAGGTTTCAGGCACGTTATAGTTAGGAATTAGCATTTAAAAAACCTCAGAAATTCACTGAAAAAACCATAGGTTTCAGGGGTGTTATAGTTAGCTGGACTTTTTACTTGTACAAAACCATTGAAATTCCCCCGTTATAGTTAGTTCAGCTAACTATAACTCGCGCTCCCGCAATGCACTGCTGATGACGTCACATATTACATCACTCATGACATGGTCAGTGACATCACTGATGACATCACTGATGACATCTCAAATGACATCACTGATGACATCACTGATGACATCATCCTTGTGATAGAGTGGCAGACCTCCTCTCACCCTAATATAACCTTTGATACACACATTCAAAAATAGAGACTAACATTTTCAAAACAATGGACATACCAATAGCAGTTACAACAACCTCTTCAGTAATTCTAAGATCCACATACACATCCACTCATTCACCAACAGTCCTATACAGTCACTCATACATGTACTCACTCATCATATGTACTCATACACATATACATCCTGTTACACAATGCCACTCATCCATAGAGTTACTCACACACATAGTCACTCATGCTAATAAAGAATCAAACATCCATTTACTTGCATATACAGTTATACACACACCACCACACTTACTTCTATGGAAACTTACACATACTTAGTCTTTTAGACAATCACTTATAGAAACACATACTTATTCATACAGGAACTCTTTCAATCTCTCACTCTCACATATACTCACTTATATACACCAATAGTCACATATACTAGTTTAAAACATATGTAGTTACTCATAAAGACACTATTGAGACAGTCATTCACTCACTAACACACCCATACACACACTCATCCACCCATACAGTCCTGCACACATGCTGTCTTCAACACATACAAACAGTGAGTCACTCATTCATGCACCTATGCACTACGTAATACCCCCAACCCAACCATGCAGACACTCAGACTGATACTCAAAAAACCAACTAATAACCTATATAGACACCCATGTACCTACTCACCAACCCATGCAGCCACGTATACACAAAGTGAGAGACTGATACAGATATTTACATATTTAAACTTTACTCACTAAGCCATGTATTCACTATGATACACTTAATCAGTTAGTTACACAATCAATTTTTCAAAAACAAATTATCCATTTAGACACTTATATACCCATTTATTCTTCCATCGACCTTGAGATATACATATATAAAACATATTTAATTTTCAGAAAAACACACATTCACTGGATGATGTCATCAGTGATGTCATCAGTGATGTCATTTGAGATGTCATCAGTGATGTCATGAGTGATGTCACTGACCATGTCAGGAGTGATGTAATATGTGACGTCATCAGCAGTGCATTGCGGGCGCGCGAGTTATAGATAGCTGAACTAACTATAACGGGGGAATTTCAATGGTTTTGTACAAGTAAAAAGTCCAGCTAACTATAACACCCCTGAAACCTATGGTTTTTTCAGTGAATATATATATATATATATATATATATATATTTAATTTTGATCTTTTTGTGGTGAGACCCGCAAAACCAACATACTTATCTTAAATGTGTGGTAAAGGCCTACACATGGCAAAAACTTGCGTGGTAATAAATGTGTGGTAAAGGCACTGCGATGTAAAAAACATGTTGTAAAGACTGTTCCCCATTAAATCCCCAGACACCACTCTCCTCCAGGAGGCACAACTTTCCCCTTCATTATCCATGAAGCTGAAATGAGACTGGGTGGGTAAGGTACTCCATGCATGCAACATCTGAAAATCTGAGCCAGGAGCAACATGTACTGCAACCTACTGATGCAGCGGAATTCATATTTTCTTTGTAGGGGTGCATTATAATCACATGTGTAGAGCACACCCGCATATAATCCTTTGTTGTATTAACATGAAGTGTTAACATTTGAAATGTATTATTCTGAACGTGATGTGTTTAGGCCATTGAAAAGTAACATGGAGAATTAACGTAGAAAGTAAATGTAACTAGCAAAAAACATTAATGTGAAGAATTTGTGTTGTGGAACTGACAATTATACATGTATTGAATGTGTTAAGTAATTGTGTCATTTTCCATGTAGGTAAATGCATTAATTGAAAGTGCCTTATTTTCCTTGCAGATTCGTAAAGCTCATGTGATGTTTACTTATGTTTGCTGAATATTGTAGGCCTCAAATTCAGTACCCTGGAAACTCTCGCTTTAGAATTAGCAGTTGGATTTCATGTGTGCTGTGTAATTTGTTCTTTCTCACATTTTGTGTTGCAGGAAAAAGAAGCGCTCCTGTTAGCTAGAATAATGTCTTTGATTTACTAGCTAGGCAAGGAGTAAAGAAGTTACAATCGTGTGGCTTGAGTCGATAAAGGAAGGTCTTTCTGCTTCACACAGAGAAGGCCTGGGAACCAAGAACAAAATGTAACAAGAAAAGAACACCTTTATCCCATAGAAAAACACCGCCAGGATCGTACCTAGAGCAGATGCTGTGACCCACAATGGATCTTGGGAAAGTTGCCTATGAATAGTGTGTTGTTAGGAGTAGGGAAAGTGTCTACTTCTTCTTTTGCCTTCAGAAAGAGAGCATCTGAGAACAAGCTCTGTCTTGGTAGCTTTATGCTAAATGACCCATTGATTGTGGAGAAACTTCTAAGGAAGATTCTACATGCTGACACCTTTTATTCTGTCCCCTGACTTGCTTGAGTAGTGATTTCACTTTAGTGTTGGTGTAGGGATAGATTAATGTGTTTTACTTATCAACCCTCGATGCAGGTAAATGTGGGCTCATGCTTTCTGATCTTCTGCATTCTTTCACTACAAATAGGTGGAGTGGATATCCTGTTCATGCCAATACTGAAAACTTGGACAGACACTAAAGATTGTTATGTGTTTTCAACGATATATTATGTAGGGTGATAGCTGTAAACTCTATGCAAGCCCCCAATGGCAATGCATTAGGCTTCTTCTCCAAACTATCAAGAGTCCTTTTGGGGTTCAGTAGGATCAAAACCATCTTAAGAGGTGACAGGAATTTGTCAAAAGATCCTGTACTATATAGATTTGCCAGACTTGACAGTGGCTAAAGTCAGAAATAGATGATTAATCCTGGACTTCAGGAGTGATAAGAGAGTACGCTTCTGTGTTGTGCGTTCACAGATCATTAATACACATTGACTTTTTCTCACATCTGCCTCGCTCTTAACAAACATTGCATTCAATGACATACTTTTGAAAGCACTTCTAACCATGCCTCATTGCCACTACTGCTGGCATTCAAAATCGTGGCACCACTAGTCCAACAAAGGTGCACAAACACATTAAAATATAGGCTATCCGAAGAAGAGAGATTTACTCATAGACAATGAAGACTCAGTAAGAGATTTTTTCACAAAGAAGAATCAGTAACTTTAAAGCAAACAATATAGATAGCTTCTTAAGTAAATGTTATGGAAATATTGTGAGGGACTCAGCACCGAAGAGGAAGAAGGCACAGGAAGACCAATCCTTGAACTTGAAGCAATCATTAGAGATCTTCTGGTATGCTACAACAGTTCACGCAGTGCCTCACTCTTGCATGACCTGCCCAAGTCAAATTTGAAATTATATTTTCTTTACAACCCAAGCTGAATATGCATTATCAGGACTGAAATAGAAATACTATAAATGTGGGGAAAAAGCGAGTAGACTCCTAGAATTTCAAATACTGTAGGTGGAGTCTGTGCCTATTATCCTAAAGAGCCTTGGTGAGCATGGTAGCCTCCTCACTCATCAAGTAGATATAACCAAAGAATAAAAATAAAATCTTTACTGTTTGATATTTTGAAATGCAACCCCATGTCTGATTTGGATGACGGATTCTTAGCAGGTGTAATCTTACCCAAGCTGACAGTAGACCGGTCTGCCACTTTGAAAGGCAGTAGCAAGGGAAGAATGAACAGAAAAAAATATTAAAGAAATGAATACTGAAAAGGCCCCAGGCGGCAGGGGGACAGATTCTCATTTGAATTCTATTAGACAAACAAGACTAAAATGTTATGTAAAGCCTTTAGGGAGGCAGAAACTACAGGTCAGCTGAGGCCAGACCTCAATTGTACAATAATATCCATGAAACCATAACAGGGAAATATCTCATGCAGTGTAGCAGTGATAGACCCACATTACACCAAAGTACTGAGAGGAAAGTCCTGGCCAAATTATCACCAATCTGTTCGGTACTGACTGTCATACATCCAACGCAAGTTTCTTTGCCCCAGGAACATCCCCAGGGGGGGATAGGGCTCCATCTTTTGTGACGGGCCAGGGATGACATAGAAGCAAATTTTGCCCTCTTCGTAGATGCCATGAAGGTATGAATGTGCTTCACTGAGTAGAATTGGGCCACCCCTTTAAAACCCAAGGAAGCGCTGGACTTGGAGCAGATTTTATCACTAAAATTGGATGGCTGTATCAAGAGCCCATAGTGCAAGTATGTTGCAATGGTTTTCTGTCTGTGTGCTCCCTGTCAAAAGGGATACATGTCGGTGATGCCCGCTGTCTCCTCTACTAATCACATTGATGCTAGAACCACTAACTGCCAAAATATGACAAACTGCAGCTATGAAGGGCATGGAGACGCTATCTGGACCCCTGGAAATTCTGCTGTATGGAGACTACCTTCTCTTAACAGTCTCAGACATGTTGGGCCCAATTCACAAAGATAAAGTGAAATATTTACATTTCTTTTATTATTATTGCATTTAGTTTTTTTAATTTTTTCCTTTAGAAGCATGTTAAACAAGATTTTTAATTACTTAATTAATTACTACTCGTAAATGACCTTTGTGAATACCAAAAGTTGAACTTTACGAGTTTCGGTATTCACAAAGTGCATTTACAAGTAGTAAATGATCTTTGTGAATACCAAAAGTCATAAAGTTAGACTTTCGTCTTACTTTACCGTTGTGAATCGGACCCCAAGTCTTTAATTCCTGGAATTATCAATCATAAATCATTTTTTGATATTCTTGGCTACAAAGTCAACTAGGCAAAAAGTCTAGCTACAACAATGCTCACACCCACTATGGGACAACATGTGAAAAATATATAGTGCCTAAACTGGGGCACTGCTGTTACCATGAGTTTAAAGATTCACAATTTGGTGGCATGTTTCTACTAATCTCTCACAATACGTCACTCCAGAGAGGAGAAAGTACTAAAACAATGTACTGGTGTAAACACACTTTGTTTTGCCTAAGTATGTGTTTATATGTATATAGATGTAAATATTATTAGTTGTATGTGTATATACACACTAAATAGTATATTTGGTTTATAGGTGGAATTGAGAATTTACGCAATTGACTGCCCTAGTCCTGAAGAGGCCTAAAACTATATAGGCTGAAACGCGTCGAAATTTATTTTGGAGACACTCAGATGAAATCTAACTGTGACGAAACAGATAAAAGAACACTTAATAATGTATTTGTGAAAAAACAATCCATCATGTTGCTTTGATAGAGTGATTTTCATTTAAGGAATGTGATTTAAATCATTGCAAACATCCTTATTGAGTAGTAGGGCAAAGAGACAATTGCATATCGTTATGAAGAGACAGACAATTGCACATTGTGATTAAGAGACTAAGATGTATATATGTATTGAAAGAATGTGAAGAGAAACGCACTATAAAAACCATATAAATATATTTTTTTTGCTATACATTCGTCTATAATTTGTTTTGGGGGGTTGTGGCTCATTGGATTCTGGATTGATTTTACAAAATATATATAGATTCTTTCGATTAAAATGAAGTACTTTTGATAGAGATAACTAAACTATTTCTACATGTAATTAAGTTTATATCCATCCCAAGGCACTATATATTTTTCATATGTTGTGTATTTACCCAGGTGCCAGAGGGTTAAAACGGGTAAACCCCTTTTCTTGTATAAAGGTTTATATTACACTTCGTGAAGTGTGAGGGTATTTTGAGAGAAAAGATATTCCCTATCTGTGTTAGGACAAATAAGAAATTGCAAGCAGATTCATCTCCAGACCAATGATAACCCAGCCGCAAGTGACACATACTTAGGTTCAATATTTTTTCCATAGATATCTAGGGTCATGTCAGAATCTTCCATAGTGAGTTACACTGAAGAAGAAATAAATGAATTATGTAAAATTCCCTCATTATTAAGTGGGGATCAAACTGTGATTCCAAATACAAATGTGGACAAAATTGAAAGACTAAAACAATTAAAAAAGAAAAACATCAGAACTCAGTTACATGCGCAAGTATTATTAGAACATCTTAAAAATAATACTATTCCAGTCGGACTTCAAGTAAAGAATATTCCAGTTATCTTTATCACAGATAAAATTTATTTAGGTAAATTCGGTGGTGTAGGCACAAAATGCTCAAGAGACTGGATGGCATTATCTATTGAAACTGCCTTGAGATTGAACGATGCAGAACTTAAAGAAATTGAGGCACTAGAACATGAGATACTAGGAGACAATACTATTAAAGACGCCAAATCTCTATTAGAGTCTGTGGAAAAAACAATTGCTGACTTTAAAATTCACACAACAAATCAAAAAACTAGCAAAGTCACTAGAGACATAAAAAAATTCAAATTAGAAGAAACTTACCCATATCTGAAAGAAGATTTTTATCAAAACAATAACCCTAGCTCTTTGAATCTCCAATATAGAGGGAGATCAAGAAACCGTTTTATAACTTTTTCAGACACTTCATCTGACTCAGACCAAGGGTCATATAGTGGCTATCGTCCTTACCCCCAATATCCAAGATCCCAACCTTTTTTTGGCAGAGGCCGGTATCGAAACAGAGGGGGAGGAGCAGGATGGCGAGGTTACAACCCACAAGTAGGCCAGTACCCACAACAGGGGCAGTATCAAACACCAGACCAATACCAAAATCAGGAGTCAGAACCGTTCCGTACCAGGAGGAGAACGTACAGACGGTAAACACTAATAACGTTTATTTGCCTTCAACACCAGAAACCATACCTATTTATAAATTGTCCAACTATGTGCCCACTGAAACAGAAATATTAGTGTTAAACAAAGGTCTCTCTTTTGTACCCACGATGTTACAAAATCCAGTTGACACGAAAACAGAAGTATTGCAATTCCTAAGAAAAGTTAGATTAAAAGTCTTTTTTTCAGGAAAAGAAATGGAAGAACAGATCAATGTAAGCGGCCTAAGAAACAAATCAACCTTCATTCCAGAAAGTGTTCTTCTACCAGCAGAAGTATTGGTATTTGAGGAACAGATTCTAAGAGAACTAGATGCGTTTCAAAAGAAAAAGATATTCTTTAACACTAATTGTAGTAAACAAGAAGTACAAGCTTTGAAAGATTTGTCAGAAAATCAAACAATAACTATTAAGCCGGCTGATAAAGGGGGAGGAATTGTACTTTGGGACACAAACAAATATGATGAAGAAGTCATCCGACAATTGTCTAATCCTACACACTATAGATTATTGGAATCCAACCCGACAGTAGAATTGAAATCTGAAATTTTGGAGATTACAAAAGAAGGGTTGGAAGAGGGATGGTTATGTCCAAATGAGTTTGATTTTCTAAACAGCAATAAAATCAAAGTACCAAATATATATGTTCTACCAAAGATACATAAATCCCTCACAAATCCTCCCGGGAGACCCATTGTGTCGGCCTGCGGTTCAATTTTAGAACCCTTAGCCAAATACATAGATACCTTTTTAATTCCTTTTGTAAAAGAGACACCATCTTTTGTTAGAGACACTATGGACCTAATATCAAAAGTAGAAGGTTTATTGTACAACAAAGAAAAACAATTCTTGGTTTCATTCGACATAGAGTCGTTATATACTAACATACCCCAAGATGAGGCTTTAGCAGTAATGAGATACACTCTAGACCAACGAGATCGTCCCCACAAGGTCCCAACTGATTTCATAATATCTCTAGCATACCTTTGTTTAAAAAATAATTTCTTTAGCTTTAAAGAAAATATGTATTTACAAGTTTCCGGAGTGGCCATGGGGTGTAGCTTCTCCCCAGAAATTGCAAATTTAGTTATGGCTGAATTCGAGAAAAGGTGGATATATAGCGACACCAACCCCTTTAGGAATTCCATAGGGTTTTGGTGTCGCTATATAGACGACATATTCATGATCTGGAATGGTGAAGAAATACATCTGACAGATTTCCATAACTGGCTTAATTCCAGGACTGTCGAGTTTAAATTCACTATGGCTAAAGATCGGGAAAAGATCAATTTCCTAGATGTGTGTGTACAACAAGATAAAGATCAGTTGAGTGTGAGTCTATATACCAAAGCTACAGATCGCAACACCCTTCTTCATTTTACCAGCAGTCATCCGCGCACGTTGAAAGAAAATTTAACTTATGGGCAATTTCTTCGTGTACGCAGGAATTGTACTAACAAAGAAGACTACTTCACCAATGCTGAGAAACTCAAAGACAAATTAATCACACGAGGGTATCCTAAGAAATTGGTAAAAGGTGCTCTTAAAAGAGCTTGGTTCACACCAAGGGACACCTTGTTGACCCCTAAACAAAAAGATGAGAAGATTCCTTTGAAATGTGTTCTCACATTTGACCCTAAAGCGAATAAAGTCAAAAAAATAATTCAAAACAATTGGAAGCTGATTGAACATTTAGGAATTGATAAACCACTATTCGCATTCAAAAAAGGAAAAAATATCAGACAGCAGCTGGTGAGAGCAGCTAGACACACTGAGACTGCTAAAAAAGATTTAAGAAACTTACTTAGTTTACCACCAATAATAGGCCATTTCCGTTGCCAAAACTGTTTAGCATGTAATCTAACAGAGAATTCAAAACAAGTAAATATTAATGGACAAATACATCACCAAAGAGTTTTTTCAAATTGTAATACCAAGAATGCGATATATTGCATCAATTGCCCATGTGATAAATATTACATAGGCCAAACGACACAAATCTTGAAAAAGCGAATCCTACAACATAAATCGAGGATCAAATGTAATGTTCAAGGAGCGCCATTAGTGCACCATTACCAAACCTTTAATCACACGGAAAATGATTTAAAGTGGTCTGTGCTATGTGTAATTGGAAATGTAGGAAAAGACGAGCTACAAATCAAATTAAACAGATCAGAAGCTAGACTAATCGAGAAGTATCATACGGCTACAATGGGTCTCAACGATAAAGATGAAATTTGGGCATTATTACTATGATCTGTTTACCAATCAAATATATATCTTTTTCTGGAAGATACATGGCCCCTAGCTGAAATGACACTGTACATAATTCATTATTGTCAGATATTGCTATGGTTAATAAGATTGTAAGGAGTGATGTATTCCCACTTATTGTTCTTTGGGGTTATAAGGTATGACTATTTGATACTCTCCCCCATATCCCCCTTTTTCGTTACAGCCACATTCAGACAGCCCAGACATCACTGGTTGATTAGGGAGTCGATACATCTGGTACTCTCGTTCATTTTAAATAAATAAATATTGTTATCAGGTCCATTTGAGTACAACAATTCGTAATGAATTGGTTATTTACATTTTACTTTTATTTAGTTTGCCTCGTTATAGACTTTCTCTCGATACAAGTCTTTCCTTGGTGTCGATTAAATTACCATAGTCCATCTTTTAAGCGATGTTTATTTGTACGTACTCACACGCATTCGCGTTCTGCGGACGTGATAATTAACTTCACGCGCGAGTTCAGTAACGCGAGCGGTGTGTATGAGATCGGAGCCCTTGGATCTTATGTAGAGAAATACGAAGACCGTAGTTTGCTGTCATACCAGGTACCATTATTAATTTGGAGAGACCTTTTTAGGATTCATAGTTACGCGACCCCCAGCATTTGGATATCTTTTCCCAGTTAATTGATTACATTTCATTTGTTTGTCGTTTTAGTCTGTCCAGACGGCGTGATTCAATAACGGCCGGGTCCTAGAGACGCTCATTTTTCAAAATAAGATTGAGAAGGTACATTTTAGATTAGATTACAACACAATTTTTTGAAATTACCAGTGAATTGGAATGCTTATATATTTAGGTACAGTGTTTCGTTATTTTCAGGATAACGTTTTTGGAAGAAACAGAGATATATCCGCTTTGACTAAGCACTAACATGTGTGAGCCGTCCCCCATTAATGCAATAATTTTGGGATAGATAGTAGTTCACCTTACTTTCCTCGTGAACTACATTGCAGTGGACAGACCGAGTTTGAGGTAAACGTATGTACATTGGCTACAATTATTTTGAAATAATTGGTTTAAATGAAGTAGGTCACTTAAAGGAATTAGTGGTACACTTTCTTTTTTGGCCACATAACACATAAACTGGGGCACTGCTGTTACTATGAGTTTAAAGATTCACAATTTGGTGGCATGTTTTTACTAATCTCTCACAATACGTCACTCCAGAGAGGAGAAAGTACTAAAACAATGTACTGGTGTAAACACACTTTGTTTTGCCTAAGTATGTGTTTATATGTATATAGATGTAAATATTATTAGTTGTATGTGTATATACACACTAAATAGTATATTTGGTTTATAGGTGGAATTGAGAATTTACGCAATTGACTGCCCTAGTCCTGAAGAGGCCTAAAACTATATAGGCTGAAACGCGTCGAAATTTATTTTGGAGACACTCAGATGAAATCTAACTGTGACGAAACAGATAAAAGAACACTTAATAATGTATTTTTGAAAAAACAATCCATCATGTTGCTTTGATAGAGTGATTTTCATTTAAGGAATGTGATTTAAATCATTGCAAACATCCTTATTGATTAGTAGGGCAAAGAGACAATTGCATATCGTTATGAAGAGCCAGACAATTGCACATTGTGATTAAGAGACTAAGATGTATATATGTATTGAAAGAATGTGAAGAGAAACGCACTATAAAAACCATATAAATATATTTTTTTTGCTATACATTCGTCTATAATTTGTTTTGGGAGGTTGTGGCTCATTGGATTCTGGATTGATTTTACAAAATATATATAGATTCTTTCGATTAAAATGAAGTACTTTTGATAGAGATAACTAAACTATTTCTACATGTTATTAAGTTTATATCCATCCCAAGGCACTATATATTTTTCATATGTTGTGTATTTACCCAGGTGCCAGAGGGTTAAAACGGGTAAACCCCTTTTCTTGTATAAAGGTTTATATTACACTTCGTGAAGTGTGAGGGTATTTTGAGAGAAAAGATATTCCCTATCTGTGTTAGGACAAATAAGAAATTGCAAGCAGATTCATCTCCAGACCAATGATAACCCAGCCGCAAGTGACACATACTTAGGTTCAATATTTTTTCCATAGATATCTAGGGTCATGTCAGAATCTTCCATAGTGAGTTACACTGAAGAAGAAATAAATGAATTATGTAAAATTCCCTCATTATTAAGTGGGGATCAAACTGTGATTCCAAATACAAATGTGGACAAAATTGAAAGACTAAAACAATTAAAAAAGAAAAACATCAGAACTCAGTTACATGCGCAAGTATTATTAGAACATCTTAAAAATAATACTATTCCAGTCGGACTTCAAGTAAAGAATATTCCAGTTATCTTTATCACAGATAAAATTTATTTAGGTAAATTCGGTGGTGTAGGCACAAAATGCTCAAGAGACTGGATGGCATTATCTATTGAAACTGCCTTGAGATTGAACGATGCAGAACTTAAAGAAATTGAGGCACTAGAACATGAGATACTAGGAGACAATACTATTAAAGACGCCAAATCTCTATTAGAGTCTGTGGAAAAAACAATTGCTGACTTTAAAATTCACACAACAAATCAAAAAACTAGCAAAGTCACTAGAGACATAAAAAATTTCAAATTAGAAGAAACTTACCCATATCTGAAAGAAGATTTTTATCAAAACAATAACCCTAGCTCTTTGAATCTCCAATATAGAGGGAGATCAAGAAACCGTTTTATAACTTTTTCAGACACTTCATCTGACTCAGACCAAGGGTCATATAGTGGCTATCGTCCTTACCCCCAATATCCAAGATCCCAACCTTTTTTTGGCAGAGGCCGGTATCGAAACAGAGGGGGAGGAGCAGGATGGCGAGGTTACAACCCACAAGTAGGCCAGTACCCACAACAGGGGCAGTATCAAACACCAGACCAATACCAAAATCAGGAGTCAGAACCGTTCCGTACCAGGAGGAGAACGTACAGACGGTAAACACTAATAACGTTTATTTGCCTTCAACACCAGAAACCATACCTATTTATAAATTGTCCAACTATGTGCCCACTGAAACAGAAATATTAGTGTTAAACAAAGGTCTCTCTTTTGTACCCACGATGTTACAAAATCCAGTTGACACGAAAACAGAAGTATTGCAATTCCTAAGAAAAGTTAGATTAAAAGTCTTTTTTTCAGGAAAAGAAATGGAAGAACAGATCAATGTAAGCGGCCTAAGAAACAAATCAACCTTCATTCCAGAAAGTGTTCTTCTACCAGCAGAAGTATTGGTATTTGAGGAACAGATTCTAAGAGAACTAGATGCGTTTCAAAAGAAAAAGATATTCTTTAACACTAATTGTAGTAAACAAGAAGTACAAGCTTTGAAAGATTTGTCAGAAAATCAAACAATAACTATTAAGCCGGCTGATAAAGGGGGAGGAATTGTACTTTGGGACACAAACAAATATGATGAAGAAGTCATCCGACAATTGTCTAATCCTACACACTATAGATTATTGGAATCCAACCCGACAGTAGAATTGAAATCTGAAATTTTGGAGATTACAAAAGAAGGGTTGGAAGAGGGATGGTTATGTCCAAATGAGTTTGATTTTCTAAACAGCAATAAAATCAAAGTACCAAATATATATGTTCTACCAAAGATACATAAATCCCTCACAAATCCTCCCGGGAGACCCATTGTGTCGGCCTGCGGTTCAATTTTAGAACCCTTAGCCAAATACATAGATACCTTTTTAATTCCTTTTGTAAAAGAAACACCATCTTTTGTTAGAGACACTATGGACCTAATATCAAAAGTAGAAGGTTTATTGTACAACAAAGAAAAACAATTCTTGGTTTCATTCGACATAGAGTCGTTATATACTAACATACCCCAAGATGAGGCTTTAGCAGTAATGAGATACACTCTAGACCAACGAGATCGTCCCCACAAGGTCCCAACTGATTTCATAATATCTCTAGCATACCTTTGTTTAAAAAATAATTTCTTTAGCTTTAAAGAAAATATGTATTTACAAGTTTCCGGAGTGGCCATGGGGTGTAGCTTCTCCCCAGAAATTGCAAATTTAGTTATGGCTGAATTCGAGAAAAGGTGGATATATAGCGACACCAACCCCTTTAGGAATTCCATAGGGTTTTGGTGTCGCTATATAGACGACATATTCATGATCTGGAATGGTGAAGAAATACATCTGACAGATTTCCATAACTGGCTTAATTCCAGGACTGTCGAGTTTAAATTCACTATGGCTAAAGATCGGGAAAAGATCAATTTCCTAGATGTGTGTGTACAACAAGATAAAGATCAGTTGAGTGTGAGTCTATATACCAAAGCTACAGATCGCAACACCCTTCTTCATTTTACCAGCAGTCATCCGCGCACGTTGAAAGAAAATTTACCTTATGGGCAATTTCTTCGTGTACGCAGGAATTGTACTAACAAAGAAGACTACTTCACCAATGCTGAGAAACTCAAAGACAAATTAATCACACGAGGGTATCCTAAGAAATTGGTAAAAGGTGCTCTTAAAAGAGCTTGGTTCACACCAAGGGACACCTTGTTGACCCCTAAACAAAAAGATGAGAAGATTCCTTTGACATGTGTTCTCACATTTGACCCTAAAGCGAATAAAGTCAAAAAAATAATTCAAAACAATTGGAAGCTGATTGAACATTTAGGAATTGATAAACCACTATTCGCATTCAAAAAAGGAAAAAATATCAGACAGCAGCTGGTGAGAGCAGCTAGACACACTGAGACTGCTAAAAAAGATTTAAGAAACTTACTTAGTTTACCACCAATAATAGGCCATTTCCGTTGCCAAAACTGTTTAGCATGTAATCTAACAGAGAATTCAAAACAAGTAAATATTAATGGACAAATACATCACCAAAGAGTTTTTTCAAATTGTAATACCAAGAATGCGATATATTGCATCAATTGCCCATGTGATAAATATTACATAGGCCAAACGACACAAATCTTGAAAAAGCGAATCCTACAACATAAATCGAGGATCAAATGTAATGTTCAAGGAGCGCCATTAGTGCACCATTACCGAACCTTTAATCACACGGAAAATGATTTAAAGTGGTCTGTGCTATGTGTAATTGGAAATGTAGGAAAAGACGAGCTACAAATCAAATTAAACAGATTAGAAGCTAGACTAATCGAGAAGTATCATACGGCTACAATGGGTCTCAACGATAAAGATGAAATTTGGGCATTATTACTATGATCTGTTTACCAATCAAATATATATCTTTTTCTGGAAGATACATGGCCCCTAGCTGAAATGACACTGTACATAATTCATTATTGTCAGATATTGCTATGGTTAATAAGATTGTAAGGAGTGATGTATTCCCACTTATTGTTCTTTGGGGTTATAAGGTATGACTATTTGATACTCTCCCCCATATCCCCCTTTTTCGTTACAGCCACATTCAGACAGCCCAGACATCATTGGTTGATTAGGGAGTCGATACATCTGGTACTCTCGTTCATTTTAAATAAATAAATATTGTTATCAGGTCCATTTGAGTACAACAATTCGTAATGAATTGGTTATTTACATTTTACTTTTATTTAGTTTGCCTCGTTATAGACTTTCTCTCGATACAAGTCTTTCCTTGGTGTCGATTAAATTACCATAGTCCATCTTTTAAGCGATGTTTATTTGTACGTACTCACACGCATTCGCGTTCTGCGGACGTGATAATTAACTTCACGCGCGAGTTCAGTAACGCGAGCGGTGTGTATGAGATCGGAGCCCTTGGATCTTATGTAGAGAAATACGAAGACCGTAGTTTGCTGTCATACCAGGTACCATTATTAATTTTGAGAGACCTTTTTAGGATTCATAGTTACGCGACCCCCAGCATTTGGATATCTTTTCCCAGTTAATTGATTACATTTCATTTGTTTGTCGTTTTAGTCTGTCCAGACGGCGTGATTCAATAACGGCCGGGTCCTAGAGACGCTCATTTTTCAAAATAAGATTGAGAAGGTACATTTTAGATTAGCTTACAACACAATTTTTTGAAATTACCAGTGAATTGGAATGCTTATATATTTAGGTACAGTGTTTCGTTATTTTCAGGATAACGTTTTTGGAAGAAACAGAGATATATCCGCTTTGACTAAGCACCAACATGTGTGAGCCGTCCCCCATTAATGCAATAATTTTGGGATAGATAGTAGTTCACCTTACTTTCCTCGTGAACTACATTGCAGTGGACAGACCGAGTTTGAGGTAAACGTATGTACATTGGCTACAATTATTTTGAAATAATTGGTTTAAATGAAGTAGGTCACTTAAAGGAATTAGTGGTACACTTTCTTTTTTGGCCACATAACACATAAACTGGGGCACTGCTGTTACTATGAGTTTAAAGATTCACAATTTGGTGGCATGTTTTTACTAATCTCTCACAATACGTCACTCCAGAGAGGAGAAAGTACTAAAACAATGTACTGGTGTAAACACACTTTGTTTTGCCTAAGTATGTGTTTATATGTATATAGATGTAAATATTATTAGTTGTATGTGTATATACACACTAAATAGTATATTTGGTTTATAGGTGGAATTGAGAATTTACGCAATTGACTGCCCTAGTCCTGAAGAGGCCTAAAACTATATAGGCTGAAACGCGTCGACATTTATTTTGGAGACACTCAGATGAAATCTAACTGTGACGAAACAGATAAAAGAACACTTAATAATGTATTTGTGAAAAAACAATCCATCATGTTGCTTTGATAGAGTGATTTTCATTTAAGGAATGTGATTTAAATCATTGCAAACATCCTTATTGATTAGTAGGGCAAAGAGACAATTGCATATCGTTATGAAGAGACAGACAATTGCACATTGTGATTAAGAGACTAAGATGTATATATGTATTGAAAGAATGTGAAGAGAAACGCACTATAAAAACCATATAAATATATTTTTTTTGCAATACATTCGTCTATAATTTGTTTTGGGGGGTTGTGGCTCATTGGATTCTGGATTGATTTTACAAAATATATATAGATTCTTTCGATTAAAATGAAGTACTTTTGATAGAGATAACTAAACTATTTCTACATGTAATTAAGTTTATATCCATCCCAAGGCACTATATATTTTTCACATGTTGTGTATTTACCCAGGTGCCAGAGGGTTAAAACGGGTAAACCCCTTTTCTTGTATAAAAACACACCCACTATGGGATCGCTGTAAGGAATCTTCAATTTTGATTGGTTTTATGAAATTTGGAGATATATGAACATCCTCAGCAACTAGGATCTATAAGATATGGTATGTGATACCATAAGGCTTCTATTACTAATACCATCTGCCGAATGTTCATGATGGTCTAGTCTACAACTATCGCAATGGGGTACGGTGCAGATGGTCAAAATAGACAATTGCACTGATTTGAACTACATATTTGCAATGTTTTCTAAGAAAATGTTAACCTCCATCTTGTCAGAAACTGATATGAAAATTAAGAAATTTGTTTGGGGGTCATACTAAACTGAGACTCAAGTCATCAAACTACATGCTACAATAGTACCCGAAAGGCAGTGTTTATCACACAAGAGGACATACTACATTGCACATGAACTGGCATATATCACCCCTGTATTACTGACATATCAGAGTGAACTCTTATGGTAAGCTTTGAGAATCTTTTACTAACCTCAGAAGAAGATCTAGATTTAGCGAAGCGCAGACAGGACCTCAGAGGCCAACAATCCTATACTGCATGTGACAGCAATCCTGGAACTCTGATCATAACTTGTTCAAAATTGATTGTTATATTAATTATTTTTAAAGAATCCAGTGTGATTCTTCATGCTTTTCAAGGGATCCAGTTTGATTCTTCATGCTTGCTCTTCACTAAGATGAGGCACACTCTTTCGTTGTTATGATTATATGAGCCAGGGGACTAAGAGTGCTCCTAAGATTTCCTTTCTCTCTTGTTGTTAATTGATATTAATTTATTGGCTACTCTGTTAAGCAATAGGAGAGTAAGATTTGGGGAGCAGGATTTGTACTGGGGGTGTGGGTGAAGGCCGGAATCAACATCATTGTTGACCTGATGGTAGCAGTACATTGGAAAGCTTTCCTGGAACTTAATACCATTTCAAACTGAATTACTCTTACCTTTGGATATACTACTGAATATCCTGCTAATAAAAATAATTTTAAGGAATTCCCCATATACTGTACCTGTATCTCTGATAAGATCCTGCCTTAAGGAGGCTAGACTTAAAATGTATTTTTTAAAATACTGCATGAATGGACATGAACAGCATATGGCGAATATGAACAGACTCGAATTGCTGGAGGTGTAAACAGACTGCAGCATCTTACAAGTGCTCGGACCATATCTGGCGGTGATAAGAACTTCCAGTGGCCTACATTTCCCAATCTTGGCCCCATTATACTTGTTATGTTACATGTCAGTTCTAAAAGAAGTAACCACAGACTCGAGGTGACGGCAGGCTCCTACATGAGCAATTGCTAAACTGTACATACTAAGACAATGGAACGAATGGACTGCCCTAACACTGGCAGACTGCTACAGAGAAATGATGACTATGACTAGACATAAACATACCATAAACAAGCTTAATGAACAGTCATCGGTCTCCAACATGATCTGGTGGCATTTTGTAAAATCAACATAACACTGGTCCTGGCAGATATCACAGCTCAGTTTTTCATTACCTCTCTTATTCACCTCATTGTTGCACTAGATACGTTCTAGATCTAATACATGTATATTTGTTGTGGAGGTACAGCAGCACAGTAGTGATTATATCTTAACCTTGACAACCTTTACGACCCAAGTCAAAGTCCATTGTTAATATTTCTCACCCCACATTAAGATTTTCAGGACCTTATCAGAAACATGCTAGAACACATTTTTCAACCAATTGTTATGGAGGTAATTGGGTATTTAGTATGTGCTATCCCCAGTTTAGAAGTGTTAGTGCTCCACTGATTACATGTTGTCATTTGCTCCTCAACGACTAAAGCTGGCTATTCAATATCTGGTAGACTCCTTGCCTGGCTAATCTAGCGAGACCCGACCAACACTCCTATTACTACAATCTGCTTTTCCCCAGCCACCCTGACCCACTCCCAAAATACGATCCAATCCACTTTTTGTGCTCACCATCACAGCTTCACTGTCCTGAGACCTCCCCATATTTGCCTCACAACTTGGACTTTTAAAAAAAATTGACAAGGGCCATCCTGACTGCCATTCCAATTGAGACTCTTGATAGCCCTATCAAGAAACACGAAATTCGCCATGACATACATAATCCTGCATCAGGTAAAACCACTGGTGCAGACGGCCTTTCAGGTTGGCACTCACAAGAATCTCTCTTGGTTTGCCTACCCAAGCCAGGCCGAGATCCCCTGGATGTCACATTCTATGGACACCTAGCAATTCTTGACAGCGATTACAAAATCTTGAGTAAAATTCTACCAATTTGACTAGTAGAGACCATACCTGAAACGATCCACTCAGACCAAAATGGGTTTCTGCCTGAAAGATCCAGGTCCCTAAATATATATGTTGATTACACAGGCTTTTGGAAGACGCATAGCCACAGTGGCTATATTCTGTCTTCCTGGTATTAGATCTAGAAAAAGCTTTCAACATGCTTAGCTGGGAATACATGTTTGACCTGCTGCACAAACTGGGACTATGCACTAGGATCAGGGCCGGACTGGCCGTAGCGGGCACCGGGAAATCCCCCCGTGCGTGGCACGGGTGGGGGCCGGTTTTGGGCCCCTGGGAGCCGTTTTTGTTACAGGGCTGTTTTTGTTCCCAGTCCGGCCCTCACTAGGATGCTATGTCTGGTTAAACTTCTGTACTCTGAGCCAACGGCCAGAGTTAAAATTGCAAAGTCATCTCAGACCCCCTCCGTGTACATAGAGGCAAGTGTCAGGTGTGCCTGCTCTTGCTCTTACCTTTTGCATTGGCTATTGAGCCTCTGGCTGGCTGTCTGTGACAGAGGGGGAAAGGCTTGGGCATACCGTTAAGAGAAGAGATACATATAGTATCCCTCTATGCAAATGATGTATGGATCTACTTCAAAGATATTTGAGAAGGGGTAGACTCAGTGACACGTACCCTTCACACGTTCAAACTGGCTTTGGGACTGGGAGTCAATTGGACTAAATCATGCCTGTTCCTTCTGAGCCCAACATGTTCTGTGGGAATCATGGTTGATGAACGTCCAGTAGAATGAAACACCTTCATATTCCATTACCTTGGCATAAACATCCATCATTCCAACATGGGCATTCTCAACTGGAACCTGATGAAGGCTGTGTCTTCCCTATGAGTGCAGCCTACATTTTGGCACTCTCTTCAGCTAACAGTACATGGTTGTGCTGCTCTGGCCAATATGGTCATGCTACCACGACTGCTCTTCTACTTTACCAACCTCCCCATCTCCTTCCCTAAATGCCTGTTCCACACACCGAACAACATTTTAGGCAATCTCGTCTGGAGCACTGGATGGCATAGGGTCATCCTGTCCAAGTTCAAACTCCCAACAGGGACCTCAGAGCCACGGATTTCAAACACTATTACTTGGCGGCGCAGCTTCAGTGGCCTGCCCGCTGGCTCGCCAGGCGATATCTCGCTGAGGAAGGACTGACTGACAAAATAGCTGGGCACAACCTTATTTGTGCTCTTTTCATTCCTGGTAATGCTGGTAAATACTGCACAACACAGCTATGACAGAGCCTTAAACATCACACCCTCTATACTGCCCTGTGCACCGAAGATCCCACTAAAGAGTGTTCATAGTTTTGACCCGCCACACAGGGAGACATGGGGAGAACATGGGAAAATATGCCAATTTGGGCTACCTGCAGGCCAGTTTCTGATCTATGGAGACCTCATCGCCAAGCTAAAACATATCTGGGGTATCACTAAAACAGCATTCCCCCACACTCTCTGACGCAAATACTCTACTCCATTGGATCTGGTAAGAGACTGATAACCTGGCTAGTTCAAGCCATCCCGGACCGCGCACCCCCCACTGATCTACCTTTACACTCATTGGGAGGTAGACTTGGGAAGCCCCCTCACACAGAATGGCATATGCCCTGTCCCTGCCTCACAAAATCACCAGCAACACCAGATTTCAATACATCCAACATAACATACTTCATCGTGCACACCTCACCCCAGAGCGACTCAACTAAATTTAAGCAACAAGCACCATGTCTTGTTCATGGTTTTTAGCCCTGCACACAGACATCAGACAAATGTTCTGGGACTGTCTTAACGACCAGTGCCTTCTGGGGCTCTGTCTGTACTTCCCTCTCGAAGGCCAAAGGGCATCCAGGCCTGAAAAACCTAGAATGCTGCCTATTGGGGCTCTACATCAGTACCAAGACTGGTCGACCTATGATCAGATTCCTAGTCTTGCCCATTCTCATCACCCGACGGTCAATGTCCCTTTTGTTGGGAAGACCTACATCAGTGTTTCCCAAACTGGGGTCCGAGGACTCCCAGGGGTCCGTGGCACATTCACAGGGGGTCCTCAGCCAGCAATTTTAAAAGCACTGCAAAGTTCTTTGTGAAATTAGCAGTTTATGAGCAACTATAAAAGTGTCAAGAAAATGCCAGTGATTAATGTACCTGCTGGAGAGAGATGAGAGTTTTGTCCAGTGGCAGCTGTGACTTATCTAATGTGACACAGAGTTAATATGCCTACTGCAAAGAACGTGTACAATGCATTTTAAAAAACAGTATTTTATGTGCATAGGTCACAGAGATTCTTTCGTCACTGTGCAATTCATAAGGGACAATCGTAATCTAGCAGTGTCCTATGAACTGTCATCAAAGAGCTGCTTGCAAACTGCATGGTAAAATTTAGCAACATATGTTTATTCTCAGTCTATCATTATCCCGATGCTGCTATGTTCCCACTTCCTGCACATGAACAATTTTGTAATGCTGTTTTGTCACTTCTATGTGTGCTGCCTACTGCAGCACACATGGAAGTTACAAAACGTCACTTTTATTAAAGATTGTTTATGTGCAGGAAGGGTCTCCTTCCTGAATATAACCAATCAAAGGTGTTTTGCTTTTTCCGTTGGAAAAAGTAAAAACGAGGAGAAATAAGGCATTTCTCCTCATTTCGCAAAGTTAAGACCAGGGTTTTCATGGTCTTAATTTGGGTGCTGTCTCCTATTTAAGCTGACCTTGTAAATAGAGGGCAGCGTCACAATCAATGGGTGTTGGAGTGAAACGCCCACTGTAACTCCCACTGCCCACCTTTTTCACCCTAAGCATTGCGTGATAGGAGGCCTTATTTACAATGTAAATGTAAATGTGCAGATATTTATATAGCGCAAATCACCAACCGGTCTCTAAGCGCTTGCTTAGGGAACCCGTCCTGGTATTCCCCTGTGAGATAACCCAGCAGGGCATCCACAAGGTGAAAGCCAGGCATCCCGCCGCGAGGGGCCATTGTGGAGATTAAGCAAGCTATTGCCCAGAGTCGCAGAGTGTGAACCCATGAATTGAGTATGCACTGGAGCGAGAATTATCGAGTCCATGGACAATTTATGGACTCAAGACCCAGCCGAGCCGGGATTGAACCCTGGTCCCGGGCTGACCTCTGCTTCCAGGTCTGCCTACTCTAAGCAGTGAGCCACACTTCTCCAAGGCAGCTTAAGCCACAATAAGTGGCTTAACGCTGCCTTGTAAATAAGGCAAAGCCCCTAATGCCACAGGAACATCACTAAAAGTGACGTTCCCATGGCGATAGGGACTTGTAAATATGCCCCTGAAATCCTTAGTAATTCGAGTATTTTTTTTGTGTGTACACGTTTTTTTTTTTAATTACTGTTTTATTGTTTGAAATTTAAATCCTACAAATTGCTTGGGGGTCCCCGGCTTTCAGTGGTGACTCAATGGGGGTCCTCAGGAGTCAAAAGTTTGGGAACCACTGATCTATCACTGCTCCGAGTGAAGAGCAGAGGTTCCGTCAGGAGTGACAGTTGCGCTTTATAAAAATTCCTTTTCATTTAATTTCATTTGTGTTGTTGCAAAAGTGTTTCAGAAATGCAATTACAAATATTTTTTACAAAAAAGAAGCATAAAAATGTGTTTTGCAAAAATACTTTAATTCCCTGCTTCTACCTGGGGTGATCTCTCCTAAAATCCTTGATCAGTGATATTCCGGAATCTGAGAGAAGCTCAAAGTTTCTCGCTTACTCCACTTACAACCCGAGCACTACCCAAGGAAGGGTCACTAGCCATACACCATTGTAGTAGACTATAGCCAGGAATTCCTCGCAGATACTGCCAGGCCCAATGAAGGACTCAATGTATCATTAATATTTTTACAAAGGAGAGAAAGAAACATTCCTTTCTACAGATGTGTAAAATAATATATCGGAAATGATACCCAATTTTATGAGCAGAGCACCGAGTTTAGTTTTGAGGGTGCCCAGCTTTTATGGAACACTTCTCTGAATTGCTTATCCCCTTAAGAGCAGGGGAGCTCTGAAATGACTGCAGATGGTGAGTGTGACACTGCTCTGAGAACAAACACTCTAAGGTCTATGGGGCATTTATGTCCACGAATTGAGGTTCTTTTATTTAAAGGACCTCAATTCCCTAGGCAGGAACGATGGCATAAAAGAAAGCAGATAATCTCCCTTGTGTTAGGACACAGCATGTGTTTTGGTAAAAAAATATAAACGAGGTTCCTTTTGGTCTGCTTCCAAGGCTAGCCACCATATTGTAATTCGTGAACTATTTGATTGTGGACTCCTACTGGGGCAATGTAATCCAAGATCCCTTTATCCACAGCACAGGAAGAGAACCTTAAGTGATATGGGTAAGGAGGCTGCCCCTGTCAACCAACATTATTCCTGGCATCTATTCGGGACACATATTTTGTACCTCCCATAGCATCTGGACAGAAATAGCAAGATTACTCAAATGACCACGAAAAAAATGATTCTGCACCATTTGTGTTTCTCGTTCACCATTTTCAGAGATGTCCTTTGTGACATTGACTGACTCAGTCCTTACAGGATACAGGCTTCTGGGATTCCATGTCCACATTTGAGAAGGGGACAGTTAATAGATCTTTTAAGTACGGTCTACTCTGGAACATACAGCCACGCCCTAATCAACATTTTCCAGGTTCCAGGTGGCCCAGATGGCATTTCTCCCAATTACCGCAGAAGTTTAACACTCATAGATAGTAACAGACCTACAAAACCACTCGCCGATAATCAACCAAACAACGACCCTTCGCATTTCTTCAGCCCTACATCACTAGGAGAAACCTCGACTGTCAACCCCCCCTAATATTTGTTCATATATGTTCTGCTTTAAGCAAGTTTTCAAATGACCAGGAGCTAAACAACACTTTGCAGACACACATCAATCATTTGCTTAAGAATCCTGCGCAAAACCGAGGAAAAGAAACAACGAACGATGAGCCAGAACTATCAAAACAAGCATTGGCATAGCCAATAGGTCTCGCTTTTGGAACCTTATAAGTGTTTAGCCATGCAACAGTTGAGGTTGTTGCCCCAAGGATATTGTGCTGCATAACTAAATACTTATAAGGTCCCAAAAGCGAGACCTATTGGCTATGCCAATGCTTGTTATTATTGCAATTCGGCACATCATTGACAATGGTAGGTCCCGCCAGAATCGTATGGAGCCCCGAAATCCTTTTATTACTCCCTTTATGTTGAGGGCATGATAAGCAGTGGCGGTATCCGCTAGTCGTATTCCCGGATATCTTGTCCCTTCACCTGCCTAATGCACCTCGCCTTTGTGTAACTCCGCCCTGGGTACCTCCGTTAGCCTTCCAATGGGAATTAGCTTAGATCTCCCTGAATTGAGTCTAAGCCCAGATTTCTCACCAAAGTTTCATAGTACTACCAGTTGGAGCGGCACCGAGGTTGCCAGCCGGCGTAGATAGACTAAAGTGTCATCGGCTTATAATGAGACCACGGGATTAACCTCGCCCAGCCGGACACCCCATTCTCTCAAATTGTCCCTTAGGACTGCAGCTAATGGCCAGTACGAACAGGATCGGGGAGAGGGGACACCCTTGCAAGGTGCCTCTACCAAGGGCAACCGGCTGGGATATCATATTTTACATTATTATACATGCCATGGAAATGTATATAGTACTTTGACCCATTTGAGAAACGCTCCTCTGGCACAGATCCTCTGGAGGATCTGTCATAAATAAGGCCACTCCACAAAGTCAAAGGCTATTTTTTTTTTTACTGCATTTTTTATAGTGCGAACTTGACCCGAAGGTATCGGGTATCAGAGTGCTTTACACAAGCACCAGTTGCGTTACATGAGGACACATTCATTTTTGTAAGGCACGGGGAGATTAAGTGATTTGCCCAGAATCACAGGATGATGCGCGTCTTTGCCAAGACTCGAACCCGGTTCCCCACATTAGAGGTCGACCGCCCTTGCAGTTAAGCCAACTCCTCTTCTCATGTTCCTCTCCTATGTCCAATAATGCTAATGCGTAGTCATCCTCCTATAGACATGGAGCATGCCATATATGTGCCAATCTCCTCAGGATGTGCATGGTGCTGCGCTTGGGTATGAATACTGCCTGATCCAAGAGTACAATGTGAGATAGCCAAGGAAGAAGGCGTGCTGCCAGGGTGCCACTCAGTATTTTTACATCTATATTTAATAAGGAGATCGGCCTGTACGAGTTAACTAATAAGCAGTCCCTGTCCTGTTTCGGTATCATGGCCACTAGGGGCTTTCTTCTGGACTGTAGTTGTGCAAAGAAAAGAAAGAGGCAGTCAAGATGGTGCTGGCAGTATATGTATGGTCTAATGGGCCATGATTTGAGGGGTTAATGGACAGAGCATCATGGGATCTGTAGTTTAATATGTTTAAATTGTTTTCATTGGCTGCTGCCAAATGAGTAGTGATTGAGAAGAATAATGCTCGCCTCCGTGTCCCTATTCGAATTGAACATTCTTAGCGCGAATGCTAGCAAATTATATATATATATATATATATATATATATATATATATGTATATATATATATTATCTACTGGCGGTCGCCAGTAGATAGTTATAGTTAGGACCGTGTTTCCATAGGAAATCTGAAAATTCTATTTTGAATAACTTTGGCGTCGGTTGATGAATCCTCGCGAAATTTTCAAAACTAATGGGGCGCTACGCTCCGCTCCTACCCTGAAAGTCTCGGGGTGATTCGTCAAGCGGGGGCTGAGAAAAAAGGGGGGTCCCAAAACGCGTTTTCCCCATGCATTTTTCCATAGGACCTTTAGTCCGAGCTACAGCCCGAACGGCTGAACAGAATTACTTGTAATTTGGCAGAGAGGTAGTCCGCAGGTCAAGGATGTGCCTTTTGTAGGTCTGGTGTAAATCTGTTCAGTAGTTCCTGAGAAAATAGCATTTAAATCAATATATATATCTGTAAGCGCGCTCCGTGCGCCTACGGTAAGCTTACCGTACGTGTACGGTGCCGTGCGCGAGCTCAATTCTGATTGGTGGTTACATGACTGTAAACATTCGAATCGGTCGAAATCAGAAAGTATCGGCCGCCATTTTCTGTCTCTCGCACTGAAAAACAAAGGTTGATAACATGAAAAGGGGGCAACGAAGAGAGTTGCAGACCCCCTAGCGTTCGTCAGGGGGTTCACGAAGGACCAAAAAGTATGAAAAATAAATTTAATAATTTTAAAAAAAAATCGCGGAGTGCGCGTACGGTAAGCTTACCGTACGCGTACGGTAAAAAAAAAAATTAAAAAAAGAATTAACAATCACATTTAATATATAAATCTAAGGACCCCCAAGGGAGAAAAAAACAATTGATATTTTGTAAAAAATGGCGAGGCGTGCACGGTACGAAATGCGCAACGTGGGCGCTCGGTGCGCGAAGCGCACCGAGTGCCAACAGCGCGCGCACGGTGCGCGAAGCGCACCGTGCGTGCAAAAATTAAAAATAAATACATAACTTAGCATTTAAAAAACCGTACAAATTCACTGAAAAAACCATAGGTTTCACACACGTTATAGTTAGGAATTAGTATTTAAAAAACCTTGCAAATTCACTTAAAAAACCATAGGTTTCACACAAGTTATAGTTAGCTGTACATTTCACTCGTAAAAAACCAATGAAATTCCACGTTATAGTTAGATCAGGTAACTATAACTT
This sequence comes from Triturus cristatus, assembly GCF_964204655.1. NCBI lineage: Eukaryota > Metazoa > Chordata > Amphibia > Caudata > Salamandridae > Triturus > Triturus cristatus. The sequence goes on along the minus strand of NC_140589.1, from coordinate 1,063,403,954 downwards.
GCGCGACCGCCACTCTATCAAAAGGATGATGTCATCAGTGATCTCATGAGTGATGCCACTGACCATGTCATGAGTGATGTAATATGTGACGTCATGAGCAGTGGATTGCGGGCGCGCAAGTTATAGTTACCTGATCTAACTATAACGTGGAATTTCATTGGTTTTTTACGAGTGAAATGTACAGCTAACTATAACTTGTGTGAAACCTATGGTTTTTTAAGTGAATTTGCAAGGTTTTTTAAATGCTAATTCCTAACTATAACGTGTGTGAAACCTATGTTTTTTTCAGTGAATATATATATATATATATATATATATATATATATATATATATACATATCAAGTTCCGGTGGGTATGTGACCAAAAAACGAGTCGCACTCAGAAGCAAGTAGCCTTTCCCCTTGGCTTTTATTGGTATGAGCATGCGTGGTTAGAGGTAATTAAATGCACCTGACCAGTGCCGACGCGTTTCGTATGCTTACTTCTTCATGGGCAATTACAGTCAGTAAAGGTGCATGCTGGTCCTTTGATCTCCGTAGTTCGGCATAATCGTTTGCCTAAATAGGCCGCATAATCCATTTTGCACGTCGCCTTAAGGAAACAAAAGTTCATTTTTAATCCTGAATGGATGCACATCGCAATGTTGTGCAGATCGAAGCTCTCACATGAGCCCCTCCACCAGTGCCCGCTCTCAATCCGTGCTTGCTTTCCACAAGCCACAAGCTTGCAGAGACAGCGAGCCTTTGAAAGTAGGAAGCAAGCACCGATTGAGAGCGGGCTCCTGCTATGTTCCGGGGTGCCCACCCCAGGGACATAGCGGTGCACTTTTGCTTGGCGGAAGCTGACATCTTCCCCCAAGCAAAAGCAAACACTCAGGTTCCAGCGGGCGGAAGCTGTCAATATGCTCCCGCCCGCTAAAAGCGAAGGTTTTATCTTTTTCCCTGCCCCCTCAGAGAAACTATTGCTCCTGCACGCAGGGAACTACATTTCCAGCAACTCCCTGTGTGCAGCAACAATGCCGGTACCCGCAGGAGAGGGCAGCCGGCTAGAACCTGGGGGGGCCCTTGAGGGTCCCCTGCAGTCCCATATCACACTGTCTGCTCTGAGTAAGCTCCAGGAAAACATGGTCGGTCCTCAGGGGATGGAGGCCCCGGGGCCAAAATGGCTCCTGGGAGGGGGGCTTCGAGGCCCAATCTCCCAATCAAATGTGGCTGGGCCCTGGGCACCGCTTTACTGTAACGTGCAATAAATTATGATGCAAGGGATTAGCTTCACAAAATGCTGGGTGCTTCTGGGCATTAAGGGGCTGGTATTTTAAATGAAAAGCCCATGCTTAGGAAAAAAACAGAAACGATCCTCTGGGAACAAAAGACCTGTTAGCAAGCTACTGAGATAAATGCTGCACTCTCTGACAGTAATTAGGTATGCATCTTTCTTAGCTTAGTCAATGAATGATGCGACATCAATTGATATGATGCTAAAGCACAAAAGTGCTGACCGTTTATACAATTTGCAGCCATATGTTCGGTAACACTTGATGTTGAAAATGTGATTCATAACTTCATCAAACACAGAGATTGAAGTTTATAGAAATTGACCTGCCATACTTTGGACTAGATCTGCAGAAATAAGGATTTTCAACATGAATCAATTGTGAATTAACAACAGGGTTTGGAGGTTTTAATTTGCAGAAAGGAATACTCGAGATCTCTTCAATTATATAGATCTAGTATGAATCAGCCTTGCGAGTTGCTCTTTCAGGGAGGTCTTGTAGGACTCCATGAAAAACACCTGTATCATTTGAAAATATTCATGTTCAATGACAGGTGGATGTGGCACAAATATTCTGTGATGGGAGCACATAGGTGCAGGCTACATAGTTCTAAATCTTCTGCTTGCAGTTGTGGCTGGGGGATGAGTGGCCCGAGTAAATGCTATTGACTGAGATTAATTTAAGCATTCCATCCTCACTTTTTTGTTGTTGCGCAGATAAACTAGGCCCTCAATGTACCACTTTGCTGTGATGCAACGTAAATAGATTTTTGCTTGCCCATTGTGCACCTCAACTTAAAAAATGTCTTATCCTTTACATGTTACACATTGCTCCTATGTTTAAAAAGGGCCATGGAAAACATGATATTTGCTTCTTCTGCAGAAGGTCTCTGCAATAACAGGATGAGGCAAGCGGTCGCTTCAAGGGAATCTAGAAGTGACAATAACCCGCATTCACCCACCGCCAAAGGTGCATTTGCACTAGATGTAAATATGGTAACTAGAATTGTGCAGCGTTCAATCAATGAGCATTTGTAGAGACCTGCACTGTCACCCCTGGGAGTATATGGGCGCTGGGGTGTGAGGTCTCAGTCGAAAAGCCAGGTCTTGAAGAAATGGTGGGAAGAGAGTAAAAAACAAGCATTGGCATAGCCAATAGGTCTCGCTTTTGGGACCTTGTAAGTGTATAGCCATGCAACAGTTGATGTTGTTGCACCAAGGATATTGTGCTGCATAACTAAATACTTATAAGGTCCCAAAAGCGAGACCTATTGGCTATGCCAATGCTTGTTTTACCTATGACACCCAACTAACAATCACTATATACAAAAGCAGCTTACGACTTCCCTTTCCAAATCCATTCCTACTATTATAACCATATTCTAAGCTCTACAAATTAAGTGCACAACCCTAGTACAACTAATAAACAAACAAATGAAAAACAATTACTAATTTACTAACCAATAACATATTCTTGGACTCTAAAATAGCGTGCTACTTGCCATAAAGCACTCCAACGCCTTGTCAGGGGTAGTAAGTGCTATATAAATACAATTTACAATTGCAATTACATAGCACCTGCAAGTCTAATCACTGAACTAAATATCAAATTCTGAAATAAAGAAACCCAAATAAAAAGTGCCCTCCTTCAATGTGGCCCTTCACCAAAGCTGCTCAGCTGCTCCACCGCCCTTGATTTGTGGATCTGTTCATGTTCCTCGTGCTGTTCTTGGAAGAGGTGATGCAGCGTGGAATGCAAAATCCCTCCCTTCGTCACAGATCATAGATCACACTCAATGACTACATTTGCTGGTGGGGCCCATAACACCAACATTCATCCTTCTAATAACCTGTTTCCAAGGAGGTGATTGTTCAACTCGCTGTAATGGAAGGAAGTACTCATATATCCCTATTTATTCAGGCCTAAACTTCACCTTTAGCACTCCTCCCATGAATAGGCCATGGATCAGCTAGCTGCAGGTTGGAGTGATAACGAAATCTATAACTTATTTACATAAATACATTTTTCATAATAACGACCCAACACAGTTCTTGTAATAAATCTTAAATTTGTATCTAAATAATTGAAAATCGAGTCTTTGGTTTAATCAAGCAGTAGACCATCATATTTACCTATTCTGGCTAAAATTCGTCCTCCAAGTCAAATCTTGGTCATCAGTTCATACTATCAGAGTCTTAGGAAACAGCTGTCCTGCAGTGTCACCGTCCTCTCCGTCAGCATAACGTCAGGAAATCGAAAATCTTCTGAAGGATCTCGCTCCACAACCTCTCTATTCTACCATTCTTATAGTATAATTACATTCCAAAAAGTAACGACCAATGCTTTGAATACTCGTGATTGGTTGATGAGATCAGTTCCACCAAATTCTCACGCGGAAAATGTTTCTTTAGGTATAGTTCATAATTTCATGTTGAAGTAACTTTTATTGTTTCTTTTCGGGGCAGCTGGCTGTTAGCCCGGTGTGTCCTTGGTGGGTACAGTCGAGTTTAGGGTCGTCCAGAGGCCACTGCAGCTGATGGTGACGCATGCGCACTTCACCCAGAGACCTTCATAATGGAGTTGTGTTCGTCAAATAGGGATGTCGGCCATTTTGTGGCCACCAAATGGTCAACTTAAGCAAGGAAACACAAAAACGTAATTAATACATGGAAATGACTAATAAAATGTTATCCCCTTACTAATACCCATATATGTGTGTATTTATCTAGCAGAAGCAACACTTAATGCGGGTTATATTCACATTAATAAAGCACAAATCACGAATACATCACGAAAGCAACATAGAATCATGCAATTTCTAATTGTCTATTATTAATATGCATACGAAAATTAGTTTACGTATTAATTAGGCCATGCAAATGCAATTCCCACGTGTTTTTCTTATATTAGTAATGTTGGTCAATTCACACAGCAAACAATTAGTACAATTACTATTAGTTAATTATTCTTATTAATGTAAACATGCAAAATGGAGAGGGTATACAATTTTTAAAGAAAACCCCACTCCAGCAGAGGCAGCAGCAGAAGCGTTTGATCCCAGATGCCTGACACGTTGTGGAGACAACGCTATCGTTCACGCAGTCAAGTGTTTATTGTAATCTACTGTAGAGATGAAGAGCGTCATAAACATGGAAAGATGAAAGGAAGGGAAGCAAGGGAGGAGGGAGGGAGTCAAGGGAAGGCAACAGAGAAAGGGAGGAAGGGGCTGAAATCAAGGAAGTGGGGAATAAGAATGCTAGAGAAGGAGGAAAGACTGAGGTATATCGATGACAAGGCAAGGACAACAGGAAGGGAGGGATGGAGGAATAGAATCAAGAAACAGATAAACAGAGGGAGAAGAAGACAAATGGAAGTGTGGGATGTGAAAGAGAGGGGAGAAAGACAAGTGTGATCAGCAGAGAAAATTAGGACATTTCGGAAAAGAGTAATTTAAGACAGGAGACAAAGTTGCAAAAAGAGACAATTGAAGGAACAATAAGAGCAACAGAAGGGAAGGCAAGGGAAAGAAAACCGAAGGGAAAGGGGTGGGAAGGGTAAGGGGGAGTGGAGAGAAGGGGAGGAATATGTGAACACAAAAGCAGACGTTCACACTTACCGAAAGGCACATATGGATGGGAAATAAAAATATTAACATATATTTTTTCTTCATGAGGTTTGCAATTTGACTTGTTAAACCTGGCTTGATAGCGCAGCTGTCTTCAAGACCTAAATTACCTAATGTTACCAATTCTTTAAATATACATAGGGTGGGCCGTGGCTCCGACCAAATTAGTATTTCCGACTCCTTCATGCTATTTTTGGCTATCTGATGTATCATTCTACCTCCTATGGAGTACTTGGATTATCTTTAACATCTGAGTCTTTCCACATCTTTATGTCCCTTTGTTTTTCTCCTGTGTTTATTCAACTACTGTTTTCTTCATTTGTGTCTTATCCATTGGGCTTCCTCCTTTGTTTTCATGTATAAAAAAAGCTTTGCTAAAGCCAACAGGTTTGCCTTTATTTAGCTAACACGCACTCTAACATATGCAAGTACAGCCATGCACAAATTCTGTAGTCATTAAGGCTAGAACTGTTGGCTTTGCCCAAGCATATTTGGATTTGTTTTTTTTAAGGGTTGTCATATATTCCCGACATTAACACTTTGGTGTAGTTTTTACCGGAAAAAGTTCACTCTGTTTTTTTCATTCTAACCAATTTTAAAAACGATAAGGCATTGGAGGAGGAAAGAAAGACAGAAAAGTAGGAAAGGGAATAAATGAAGGCAAAACGTTTGAGGGAAAATCGAAGGGAGACAATGATGGGTAAAGGAAGGAGTGAGGGAAATATGTAAAGAATGTATCAAAGAAGAAAAAGAAGGAAGATGGAACAGAGCAAATGAAGGTAAAATATGGGAGAAGGATTAGAATAAAGGTGGTAAGTCTGAAAAAAAGTGGAACCACGAGTTTGGTGTGAGATGATGGAAGAAGGAAAGAACAACCAGCCAATCAATAGCAAGGAAGCAAAAATCTACGAAGGAAAATGATGAATTAGCAGCATACAAGAAGTCAAGCGAGAAGAATAAAAGCAGAGTAGAATGGGGAAATTTACGTTTGAAAAAGTGGAAGAAGGGAAGAAAGAAAAATAAATAATAATTAACATAAAGAGGCCAATCAATAGCATAAGGAAGAAAGCATTATCGTATAGTGTTTGTATCATGTTCATGCAGTCAGTAAAAGCCTCTGATATAAGCATAATATAAATGCATAACTTGTGCAATACTTATCCCTTTAGTGTTGTAGCAGCTGCAGGCTATTTACTTGAAACAACCGAAACATAAAGTGTGGTGACCTCTCCCCAAGTGTTCAGATCTGTCATTTGTTAGGCCGTAATGTTCCCTCCATCTAGTGGTGATCTATGGTAGTGATGTATAAGCGCTGTGTAGTGAGTGGATTAGGAAATCACAGTATATTGAACTGGCAGGACACAAGCTCACCTTAGCACATCCTTAAACGCACATACACTAGCTCAGAGCCTAAAAGTGAATGAACACAGTAACGCTAGCTCAGAACGACAAAACATGCACAACACCTCCCCTGACTTAACATACATATACTGTACTGCAGCTACGAACTTCAGAAATCGGAGCACTCACAGACCACCGCCGAGGCTCAAGTGATTGAGCACGTGAACACCAAGAGGTCCGAGAGCACTACGAATGCCATCTCAGAGCCCCCGTGACTCAGCGCGTGCACACCTGCTCAAAGACTCCAATGACGACAACTATGCATGGAGTCTTACCATACTGTAAGAGGGGCCAGCTGCAACGCAGTTACAATTGTTTAAGTCCCAAGTCAACGGCAAGTAGAACAAGCGCGCGCGCCGCGCGAGTGGTGCGCTCGCGATGGCAAAAGTAGGCTGGCGCTGGCGAGTGGTGTGCGATGCGGTGCGGGGCTGAAAGCTGGCGGCTGCGCGTGTGTACGCTCACGTGCACGCAAGCGCTAGGCCAGCCAGCAGCACTTTGGAAACTCACATAGAAAATGTCTCTCCGAGCAGCGCATGCGCGCTAACTCAGCGAGACCTAACAAGCAGAAAAAGGCAAAACAGAGGGCAGAAAAACAAGCAGAAAAGGCAAAACAGAGCAGACAAGGGAAAAACAGAGGGCAGAAAAACGAGCAGTAAAGGCAAAACAGAGGGCAGAAAAACAAGCAGAAGAAGACAAACTAAGGACAGAAAAACGAGCGGGAAAGGCAAAACAGAGGGCAGAAAAACAAGCAGAAAAGGAAAAAGACAGCAGTAGAGGGCATAACAGGGAGCACTCAAGGCTCCCATTTCACTCGCACAAAACCAGTAGAATTTACCGGTTATAGTTACCTGAGCGAACTATAACTCACGCCCACGCAATGCACTGCTTATGTCCTCACATATTACATCACTTATGACATGGTCAATAACATCACTGATGACATCCCAAATGACATCACTAATTACATCATCCACAGAACTACTCACACCCCTATACAATCTCTTACACACCCACTGTCACACAACCACTCACAAACGCATACGGATACTCATTCGCCCACTCACTCATACATTGAGCTACTCACACACCCACTTGTACAGGCACTCACACAACTAGTCACTCACCCATACAGATACTCCCACATCCACTCAATTACTCAAACAGATACTAAGACCTACTCAGTCACCTAAACAGTCACTGAGACAACCACATACTCCCCAATAGACCTTCTCTCCCTCTCACTCACCCATACAGCCAGTCACACACACCCTCATTTGCAGCCGCAGAACGTGCAGGTAAGAGCGGTGGGGCCGGGTGGGAATTTCAACCGACTACGATGAGGGAAAATTATTTAATTTTCCCTCGTCTGTGTCTTTCGAAACCCCCCTGCACAGACAATGGCTGCTCACTTGCCCACACAGCCACTCACACACCAACTTAGACACCCATACACTGCCACTAAGGCATCCACTCACACACCTATAGAGCCAATCACAGAGCAATTCACAAAGATTCAGACAGTCTAACAGTCGCTCAGATGACATACATTAGAAATACTAACACCCTTACGCTTACTAGATGATGTCATCAGTGATGTCATTTGAGATGTCATCAGTGATGTGACTGACCATGTCATGTGCAGGGTCTGATTGGTTAGGTGGGCACTCGGGCAATTGCAGTGAGGCCCGTATAGAAATTCTAGCTGTGACCTGCTTTTTTGGCAGCCTTGAGGCCAATTTAGGCTGTGTCTGGTGTGTTCACGTTTCACCAGTGGCCCAGTGGTGCCCTGAGTGGCCTTTCTGGAAGCCGATGGACATCCATTAACTCCCTTTTGTCCACGGGCAAAGATGTCAATCCCTTTCTCTCGATGGGCCGGCCGATTAATATGTACATACTGACCGGCGACAGGGGGCCTGAGCAGAAGTGGCCTCACTTGTTTTCAGGTGTTTGTAAAACTTCGCTGAAGCAGTGTTTTGCTGAAAGGCAATATGCAGATATGGGCCACTTTTTTAAAGCGTGTCCAGGGATGTGGAATTCCTATATCCCGATGCCCAGGACATATTGTTTGGGGTCAAGGGCAACAAGTTTTCATGTGTATTTTGTCCTTGAGACAAGTAGACCCAACCATCTGTAGCACAAACCCTTTAGCTGCCAGTTTGCAGTGCCACATTATGGATCAAGGAAGGGCACTGTCTGCAGTTAAGGTAATATTTTTTCCATATGTTAATTCTGTTCAAACTTGTATTTATGGTTCATTAATTAAAAGCCTTTATTATTAGGGTGAGAGCTCTAAGTAATTGTAGTAAGCTCTGACTGCACTACTGACAGTGGTTCCAGTATTAAAAATGTGTACACATGTTTTCAAAGTTTAGCAATATACGGCTATGCATAATACTCCCAGAATGCTCTATGATTTGATGCAAAGATTTGTAGAAGCTTGAAAGCAAGATTGATGATTTTTTGCTTTCAAAATAAAATGTTCATACGAGAATGAAAGCAGGAAAAAAGCATTTCGCTAAATCACTGTAAACTTTTAGGTACCATTTCTTTGCAGCATCATTTAAGTAACGTGTTGATACATGCTAGTATTTCCCAAAAATATTCATAATGGAAAATCAGTGTAAGCAGTTTCAATAAGATTATGGGAAACAAAAATAAACAAGCACTGGCAGAGCCAGTAAGTCTGAAATTGGTGGTCAGCTTTTTAGTTTTGTCAATGTGTGACTTGTTTTGGCATGATTTTTGTAAAACCTTATTGGTGTGGGAGCTGCCGGACCCTCACCATTATAACAAACATTGGTAAAAGCAAAAGTTGTTTTCCGTCTTAAAAAGCACACACTGCCACAGTTACTGGCACTGAACAATATTATTTTGTGTGCCGATATGCTCCTTGTGAAAGAGCAGAATGCGGTCACTCACAGTGATGCCAGACGAAACAGAGAGAGAGAGAGAGAGACAGAATTTTAATAAACTCAAAAGGTCACGGTCAATGCCAGACCAAATTAAGGGCCCAATTATTTTTAAAAATCTCAAAAGTGCACCCATGGTATACGTCCTTGCATTAAATGCAGCTATACAACTTTCGAGAATTTTCAAGAATTTACAGAAGTAGGACAAGAAATAGTACTCCTAGAAAATATTTGTTAACAGCATTTTAGTATGAGCAAATATGCATGTGTAGATTTGCTCATGCGGAAATCTGAGTGTTTGCAAGTTCACTTTCCATCTAACCAATTTTTTCCCAACTCTGGAAGAAGGTTTACGTCTGCCATTGTCAGGAGTAAATTGCCAACATTTCTCAGTATGGGAACAGATTAGAGAAGAGTTGTTGAAAACCCTAAAACATGCAAGTTGGTAGGTTTGCACAGACTCAAAAGGGTTTTCTAACCCTGGAACTATTGCTTATCACTACCTTCAGCCCCAGTATGTAGATCTGTGGAAACGTGGCAACATATGGGGATTGCAAGTATTCAAACACTACTATGGTTGAGCACTGGCATAATCAGAGAGGCATATATATGCATACATATTAGAGCTCTCATATAATGAGATTGCTCTCATAATTTGTCGTCGCACTACATGGCACCAAAGGGACAAGTTGATTGTGTTACAGGACAAGTAGATTTATGAATCAACGTGCCCCATGGACAAGTAGCTATTTTATTAAATTCCACACCCCTGAGTGATGTAATACGTGAGGTCATAAGCAGAGTATTGCGGGTGATGGAGCAGGGTTTTGTAATAATAAAACCTGCTTGGATTAAATCCTCAGTAACATTCATTAACAGTGTGCTGTGAACATTTTTATTAAAAGAAAGCTAAAATGAGGGGAAATGCTTTTGTACATGCGTGTACTAATGCATGGAACTAGGCTGCAAATGGTTTTAGCTAAAGTAGATAAAAAGACTAATGCTGCTTTTGTGCACGTTAATATTGTTTGCTAGGAAATAATAACATCATGGGTCTGTGCAACGCTGGGATGGTGTGCAATGAAATTACACTTCATAAATATAATAATGTTTGATTTCTGTATAAAAGCAAGCATGGGTCCACTTTTCTGCATGCCAGTCCAGGGTTAATAATTGGTGGAAAAATAAAATGACCAAAAGAGGGTTATGTCTCTTTGCTCAGTGAAATGCCCTTCTACAGTTCTTGGTTCTCTGGGTACTCTGTTCAACAGTCTGCTGCCAGGGACCAGGCTCCTCTGACGTTACCTGGCAGACGGCTCTATGTCTTCTGTCCCCCTGTGGGATTGTGTTATTTTGGTCTATTTTTCAATGCTTATTTGTTAGGACTCTCCACGTTCTTTCTTCCAGTGCTGGCCCTTTTTGGGTTGGTGTTCTAAGACCTGAGATGATTCCTTCTTTGTTGTTGTTGGGGTGGTTTCTTTTCTTCTCGGTTAGGTAGGGTTCTCTCCCAGTGAGCTCTGTTTTCCCCGCACCTACTTTTGTCCAGTGATGCCTGTCTCCTTCCTTCCCGGGGCTTCTCCTATAGTCCGGCCCTCCTGCTCACCGTTCGGGCCGCAACACTCGCACTAGTTGGCCCGTCCCTTTCACATGGAACTTAAGATAGTTAGCTTAAATGCCCGGGGACTTAATAACCCAGTCAAACGGAAAGCAGTTGTTTCTCTGCTTGAACACTCTGGTGGAGATGTCGGTCTCCTTCAAGAAACCCACCTGCGGGGGAGGAGCCTAGCGCTTGACCAAGATGGCCGCGTGAGCTTAGAGCTCCCGAGACCCTCGCGCCCTCCGTCGACTATCCTGACTCAAATCCTGATGGTATGCATGGCACCGTGTTGCTGAGTTGTCAGGGAGGCGATTGATGCTACCCGCGACCGGATCGCCCACCGGGAACCGGACTTATGACTGGCGAAAGATTGCGGCCTAACTCCCGGAGATGCCAGGGGCTAGAGTTGGCAGGATGCCCGACTCCTAGTTGATCAACAACGGCCTGGTGAGGTGTGAACTACCGGACGGAGGCCCTCGCTCTTTCACTTTCGGTTTCGTTCCCTTTGTCTGCCCGGACACTGTAGTACTCTGGGTGGTTCTATAACCCCAGGGACGCTCGGTGGGCGATTTTGGAAGAACAAGGCGGACCTGCTCACTCCTTAGACCTCTCTCTGAGAGGGGACGGTCCTCACTGCATTGGACTGCTTGGAGTCCATTATGTCGGGCAAGGCAGAAGGAGATAGGCTGAAGACTAATTCCACCAGGCGGGGAACGTACTCCCAAGTAAATAGTATGGACCGCTACGCCCTCCCGAAGACATCGCCGAGTGGATCGAGCCAGGCGCCGGATGCCCAAAAGGAGGACTCGCCTGGGACCCCGGAGCTCTCCCTGCAGGATGTCATGGGCGCGCTTGATGGGATGCAGACCTCGATGGGAAGGCAATTCGAGGCCCTGGCGCATAAGGTGGATGCCATCCTGGTGGATGTCAACTTGATCCGCTCGGACCTGGGCAAGACAAACGAGCGCGTCAAGGACCTGGACCAAAAGACCACGGGCCTCACTGGTGAGGTCGCGGACCTGCAGAACGAGGTCAGGAAACTGAGAGCCGAGAGTGACCTCGCCGCCCGCCGGCTGGAGGACTTCGAGAGCCGGTCCAGGCGCACCAACGTGCGCGTAATCGGGGTACCGGAGTCCTCGGATGAGGCTTCGGCGGACCTGCTTGTGGAAGATCTGGTCCTCAACCATTTGAAGCCTAAGGGCCTTGGGAAGTTTTTCGCGGTGGAAAGGGCCCATAGGGTGCCGGGCGGACGGCCCAAGGCGGGTGCTCCGCCGCGGCCGATTGTCGCCCGGCTCTTTCATTTCCGAGATCGGGACGCTATCCTGCAAGCTTCGAGAGTGACGGGCCCAGTCCCCTTCCAGAATGCGTCGGTGAATTTTTACCCGGACTTTACCCAGCAGGTACAGAGACAGAGACAGAGTTTCCTGGGGGTGAAGCGAAGGCTTCGGGAGCGGGACCTAAAGTATGCCATGCTTTTCCCCGCCAGACTACGGGTGGTGCACGAAGATCGGACATTCTTTTTTGACTCTCCTGTTATGGCTGATGAATGGCTGGACGCTTTGCCCCGGCGACGGACCGGGGACGACACAGTTGAGCATGGAGACAGTGGCCGGGATGGACAGGGCTGATAACTCAAAGCCGGCCTGACTTGATTTGACCATATTTGTAGAATTGGATAGAGTGCAGTAACTGTGGAGGGTTGCGGGAGGGCGAGGGGTGCTCTTTTCCTCCCTTGGGGTACTTTTTGTAGATTTTTGTTTTTGTGGGGCGACAGGCACACTGCAAGTTGGGGGGGCTTTTTAAGCTGCAGCAGGGGTGCAGGGTGGGGGGAGTTATGGGGAGTTTGAGTTTGTTGTTGGGGGGTTTATTTCTGCAAGGCATGATGATTATCCTCAGGGTTGTTCCATGGTGGCGCCTCGGGTGTGGGGTGGGCCTCTTTCCGTTTGAGGATGGGGGGTAGAGGCCTAAGTGTTATAAGCTGGAATGTTAATGGTTTGGGGGATCGCATTAAGAGGGGGATTGTTTTGCAATTTCTGAAACGCTCACTGCCAGACGTTGTACTGCTGCAGGAGACGCACCTCATAGGCAATACGTGCTATGCCCTGAATAGGAAGGGGTTTAAATTCATTGCACACTCGGGATTCTCTTCTGGGTCCAGGGGGGTGGGCATCCTCGTTAGAGCATCGCTGCCTTTTGAGGTGGACTCCACCATTGTTGACGATAGGGGGAGGTTTGTGGCGGTGGCGGGGCGGTGGGAAGGAAGGACTTTGGTTTTGGTTTCGGTTTATGTCCCGCCGGCCCTGCAGGCCGCCACATTTGCTGAATTGGGCAGGGCTTTGCTGACTCTCCCGGGGGCATGCTGGTAGTGGGAGGGGATTTCAACGCTGTGGGTTCCGGACTGCTGGATAGATACCCGCCCAGGGACACAGGGGGGGCTCAGAAATGGCTCCCAGACCTCCTAGACACGTTTGGCCTGATAGACTGCTGGAGGCTCCGGCACCCCACACAGAGTCAATACACGTTTCACTCCGGGGCGCATGGTAGCCTCTCCAGGATTGACTACCTGCTCACTTTGGCCGCACATGCCTCGTTGATATCCGAGGCGAGGCACATGGCACGTGGTATCTCTGATCACTCGCCAGTGTGGATCCGGCTGGATCTCGGTCGAGAGGGAGGAGGGAGGGTGGCCCCCATTAACCCTTGGTATTTCCGAGACCCCAAGATGCGCAGCGCCCTGGTAAAGAAGGTAGATAATTACTTTAAGGACAATCTGGGATCCGTGGACTCGGCGATCTCGCTGTGGGAAGCTTTTAAGACCGTGCTTCGGGGGGAGGCCCTCTCCCTGGTGGTGACTGCCAAGAATCGGAGGGATTGCGAAGTGCGTGGAGTAGAGGAGGAGATTGCGGCCCTTGAAGGAGATATGGAGGAGGGGGTCACAGAGTCCTCGTTGCATGAGCTTTGCTTGAAGCAGGCGGAGTATAGGGACCTGGTGACGGACGCCGCCAAGACCCTCAGCAGGGAACAACAGGGCCGTCTGTATGACGTTGGAGATAAGGCGGGGAAGCTCCTGGCGTGGCTGGACAGGAGGGAACGGGTCAATAGAGTGGTGCCAGAGTTGATTGGAGAGGGGGGAGAGGTGATTGTGGAACCTGAAGGGATTGTGGAGTGTTTCGCGGAGTATTTTCATAGGGTTTATTCCTCTGTGTCGGACAGGCCGCCCGAGGACTCGTCTGATCTCCTCCGCGATATCGAGTTGCCCTGCCTCTCTGACATAGATAGGGACGATTTGGATGGCGACATCACGGTTGACGAGGTGGCGGGGGCGATTCGCGCGTTGAATTCGGGTAAGGCCTCTGGACCGAACGGACTGCCGATCGACCTGTACAAACTGTTCCCGGATAGGGTCGCCCCTCACCTGCGCGCCATGTTCTTGGAGGCGCGGGGAGACGGGATCCTTCCGTTGGATCAGCGGCTGGCGTCGATTGTGGTCATACATAAAGAGGGTAAGCCCCGAGATAGATGCGCCTCCTATCGGCCCATTTCACTCCTCAACGCTGAGCCGAAAATTCTGGCCAAACTCCTGGCAACCCGTCTGATTAGAGTACTTGGCGATCTGGTCCACCCGGATCAATCTGGCTTTATCCCGCACCGAAACACAGCATTGAACCTTAGGCGTCTTCATGGCGTCATCGCCAGGGCGGGCACGCTGCGTGAACCGGCTGTTGTGGCATCTCTCGATGCCACGATGGCCTTTGACACGGTGGAGTGGGCATATTTATGGGCCGTGCTGGCCAAGTTTGGTTTTGGTCGCGGGTTTGTGAGCTGGGTCCGTTTGCTGTACGAGGGGCCACTAGCGAATGTTGTGGTGAATGGTCGGGCATCTGCTCCGTTTCAGCTTGGAAGGGGTACGCGGCAGGGCTGCCCCCTGTCGCCTCTGTTGTTCGCCCTCGCCCTTGAACCGTTGGCTGCGTGGATACGTTGGCACCCGGATATACGGGGCCTTCGGTGGTCGCCTGATCACGAGGACCGTATTTCACTGTATGCCGATGATATCCTGCTGTATCTCGCCTCACCTAAGAAGTCCCTTATAGTGGTCTGTGACGTCCTCGCATCGTTCGGTAGGAATTCAGGGCTTGTGATTAATTGGGGCAAATCGTACTTGTACGTTCTTAGTGGCGAGGTCCCACCGATCCCTAGAACATGTTCGATACAGGTTGCCCAGCAAGGTTTTGTGTATTTGGGGATTTTTATATCCATGGATCCTGCTGTGCGCTATGAGAGGAACCTGCTCCCCCCCTTGGCACGCTTGAGACGGGATGTTGAGGGTTGGCGGAGGCTGCCGCTCTCCCTTGTTGGGCGTGCGGCCATGTTCAAAATGATGTCTCTTCCCCGCTTCCTCTACGCCCTCCAGAACACCTTGGACTGGGTACCGGCTAAATACTTTCGGGAGGTCGAAGGCCTCCAAAGGATGTTGCTATGGGATGGGCGGCCGCGAATAGCTATTTCAAAGTTGACGCTCCCATGGTACGATGGGGGCATTGCGCTCCCAGACATCCGACGGTACTACTGGGCCACGCAGTTGAGCGCGATCAACCATGGGTTCTACGGCCCGGCCCTCAGCCCTGGGTATGCCATGGATAGGTGGCTGCTGCGCGGCGGCAACTACTACAGGGCGTTGTATTCGCGGTCCCTAGACTCGTCCCTCACGGGGCCCACAGGTGTGGCGGTGCGCGTATGGAAGATGGCGACCGACTCGCTGGGCTGGAAGGACAGGCTAACCCTCGCTACCCCATTGTTTGAATTGGAACGGTTGGGACGACTCTGGCATACGAAGGGCTTTGATAAGTGGGATCTGATAGGGATATCCAAGGTGGGGGATGTGCTGCATAAGGGGAGGGTGAAGTCTTTCGAGGAGTTGCAGACTGAGTTTGAGCTAGGGCCTTCAGAATACTTTAGGTATATCCAGCTGCGTCACGCCCTCCGATCAGTCCTAGTGGAGGGTGAGAAGGTGCCGGAGTGTTCTCCCCTTGAGGACCGAGTCCTTGATGGTCATATGCCCGAGAGCACGATTTCGCTTATATATAAGAAGTTGATAAACGTCCGGGCGGACTTGCTATTGGGCCTGAGAGAACAGTGGACCAGGGATGGCCTCGAGTTGGATAATGAGGACTGGCAGTCAGCGGTTTCTTCGCCTAAGGAGGTTGCGATTCCGTCGCGTCTGAGGCTGGTGCAGCTCAAAATACTGCACCGGGTGTATGTTACGGGGCCACGGCTGGTCCACATGGGATTCTCGGAGGATGGCCTGTGCAGAAGGGGATGTGGTATGGTGGGTACTTTCCTGCACATCATTTGGGAATGTGGGGTCGTTGTGGAGTTCTGGAGGAGAGTCCATGCAGTTATGGGGGAGGTGACGGGCATTGTGGTACAGCCGGAGGCGCGGTGTTGCCTCCTGAACGTTTGGGGGCCCACTGATCTCGATGAGGCACAGACCCAATGGGTGACTCTGGGTAACATGGTGGCTAAGAGGGATATCGCGCGATTATGGGGCTCCTCGGGTCCCCCTACACTGACCGCGTGGAAGGAGAACATGGATTGGAGCATGTTTAGGGAGAAGACGGTCTACTGCTCTAGAGGTCGCCCCCGGAAGTGGCACGCCATCTGGGGGCGGTGGAACCAATATAGGGGGGGAATATGTCTTGCCCCGGATCTGGAACCACCCGAGGAACAGCTTTCCCCCTGACCTACCATCCAGCACAGTTTTGGTTTGGGTGCCCGTTCTGAGCCTCTGCTGTTCCCCTTCTTCCTCCGCACACAGTCTTATAATTAGTAGATGAGTGGGGTCCTGCCTCCCCTGGGGGCTTTCGCCATGGGATTTCAATGTTCTGCCTTGCTGGGGGGTGTTGTGTGTTTTTTCTGTGTTTATTTAAAATTGGACCTTTGCATTACTCTTCGTACTGTATCCGGGACGCATTACTGTATCTAACTTGCAATGCTGCCGAACCTTCGGGCTGTCGGCTGAATAGCTGTGTCCTGAATTTCGAAATAAAGGTTTTAAAAAAAAAAAAAAAGAAACCCAC
The DNA here is from genome assembly GCF_964204655.1 of Triturus cristatus. NCBI lineage: Eukaryota > Metazoa > Chordata > Amphibia > Caudata > Salamandridae > Triturus > Triturus cristatus. The sequence goes on along the minus strand of NC_140589.1, from coordinate 1,063,387,071 downwards.
CTGCTTCACAGTGACACACACTGCATGCGCCATAGCCACTTCCCCTCACAATTCTGGTCCTCTGGGAATAGTAAGCGGGGTGGGGTAGCTATCCTAATCTCCAGACGCTTTAGGGGCTTGGTAGGGGGTCCCATCACAGAGATCAAAGAAGGCCTCCTTGCGCTGCGCCTTAGTATAGGGCATTCTCTCTTCACCGTAGCTTCTATTTACTCCCCAAACGAGCGACCGGAGAAATTCCTAATAGATGCATATGCTGATGTCCTGCTCACGCCCGTCCCGATAGTGGTAGTGGGGGGTGACCTCAACTTAGTGATGGGTAACGGAATGGGCCGGTCAGGCTCGCGAACCAGCAGGGCAGGGGCCCTGCCGTCAGGAGGCGGTGACTGGCTGCACGACGCAGGGATTTGAGACGCCTGGTGCTTCCTCCAACCAGACGAGCGGGACTTTTCATACTTCTCGGCGGCGCACAAGACCTATGCCCACCTAGATCACTTCCTTGTTACCCCAGCCGCTTGGGCCTGCGTTACAGATTCCACCATTGAAGCCCGCTCCCTGTCTGACAATGCACACATCACCTTGACCATGCGTCTTCCCTCTGTAAGATCTCCGCCCGCCTCCCACTGGTGCCTGCGAGATTCACTGCTCCAACCCTGGCAGTAGTGGACAACATCAATCGTTGCCTGATTGACTATTTAGCGATTAACGACGTGGGACATTCGCCACTATCCTCGGTATTGGAGGCACTTAAACTCATTGCAAGGGGAGCGCTAATCACCAAAGCAGCTTATGAAAATAAAATCAGACAGTCCAAGCACGCAGACCTAGAAGCTAAAGTCAGGGAACTGGAAGCTATTCACAATTTCACTGGCGCTCCCAGAATTTGGCAGCAGTTGGAAAAAGAGCGCCTCCAGCTTCGGCGGCTAGACGTTGACCAGGCTGAGCACACGGTCGTCTGACTCAAACACAAATATTACGTGGGCTCCAATAAAGGGGGACGAATGCTGGCTCACTGCCTATGCAGTCAGCAAGCGGCACAAACTATTAAAACGATACAGGGAGAGGGCGGTTCGAAATTCATAGATGGCGCCGGAATACTGTCGTCTTTCCGCTCTTTTTATAAAAATCTCTATGCTGCTGATCACTCCCTGCTGCCCGATCCCACTGAGTTCCTGCAGGGAGCAGCAATCACTCCTCTCCCTACGAATGAGGCAGAGGATCTGGAGGCCCCCATACGCATTGAGGAGGTGATTGCTGCTATTGCTCGACTGAAGACCATGAAGGTGCCAGGCCCTGATGGCTTTAGCGCTCTTTTTTTATAAAACGTTCTGTGCCGAACTTGCCCCGCTGCTTACCCGCTTGTTCAACTCCTTCGCAGATACAGGGTCCCTCACAGCCTCAATGTTACAGATCTCTATCTTGGTCATCCCTAAACCGGGGAAAGACCCGGAGCTTTGCAGTTTCTACCGCCAGATCTTGCTGCTGAATATTGATGCAAAACTATTCTCTAGCATTCTGGCCTCCCGGTTGAACACTCACATGCCGGGTCTGGTTGACCCGGACCAATCAGGCTTCATCCCAGGTAGGTAATGTGGGGACAATACCAAACGACTCTGCCACCTAATCAATAAAGTACAACAGTCCAAAGAAGAAGCCTTAGTACTAGCGGTCAACGCGGCAAAGGCTTTCGACCGTGTGCACTGGTCTTATGTATTTGCTACTCTTGAGCGATTTGGACTAGGGCCTAGATTCCGACAGTGGATTGCGAGCATTTATAGTTCTCCAACAGCAGCAGTGAGGGTCAACTGCTTGCTTTCTGATAGCTTTGTGGTGGAGAGCGGAACGCGGCAAGGCTGCCCCCTCTCTCCTCTGCTCTTCGCTCTTTCTATGGAGCCCTTCGCCCAGCAGCTTCGGGACAACCCCAAGGCGCAGGGTGTCCCATTCAGCTTAGACCACCATCTTATCAGCCTCTATGCTGATAACGTCATAATTTTGGTGGCTCATCGCATGACCTCCCTACCGGCTATTGTGGAAGACCTTCAGACCTTCAGCCAGGTTTCTGACCTTAAAATTAATATGCAGAAATCTCAGGTACCTCACCGCTGCCCAGCCAACCGTTGATGCACTATAGCCAACTTCGCCTATGACTGGGTGTCGGATGGTATCACATATCTCGGACCGGTCCTCCACAAGAGTCTCGCAAAAACAGTGGAGGTGAACTATACAGCCCTTCTAGCTCGCATCCGAGCAGACCTGGCCCGCTGGCGACGCCTGCCTTTGTCATGGTTTGGTAGGCTGTCCGCTGTCAAAATGAACCTACTACCGCGGGCCCTGTATTTGTTTCAAACACACCCTTTGGAGCCCCCACCGCAGTCACTTTGTCATATTTAGAGTGCGATCGAGCATTTTGTATGGGGTCCGATCTCCCCTCCCCTGCAGAGGACCTTGCTACAACGCCCTAAGAAAGAGGGCTGCCTCGCCTTCCCTAATATTACCCGCTTCTACCAAGCTTCTCTACTACGGTACCTGATGGAGTGGAACTGCCCTATGACTGATAAATACGGGGTCTTCATGGATCAGACGGTGGCAGATCACCACATCTGGCGCGAAGCCTAGCTGGCGCGACCCGCTGGTGCCTGGGTGCTTTATTCCTCGCCAGTCACCCGCCCCACAATGTTAGTCTGGGATAGGGTTGTAGAAATCAAAACCTTCTCAGGGGCTTCACTGATACACCTGGTCCTTTTAAACCAACTAAGAAGAGATTGACACAGAAGCTGTAATATAAAAGACATCTTTTTATTTAACCTCAGAGAGGGAAAAATGCATCATACAGTATTCTCAAATCACTGTAGGAGACATTTCTAAGGAGTACAGAGAACAGGGGCTTTATATACCCACACAGGGGCTGAAACGAAGGCGGTACAAGTACACATGAGAAGAGTTATGCACATAGATGGTCATACAGAAACTGCACAGTCAACAAGTAGGAGGAGTAATAAGTTGCTGACATCAGTTAGAACAGCCTGACAGTTCTATACTAGGAACAGGTGCACTCTACTAGCTAAGCACATCTGAGCATGTGCAAGACTCTGGGAGAGGGAAACAGCAAATGGCCAGCACATAGCTAACTAAAATGGCTGCCAAGTACAAAATGGCTTTCAGCTTATGCTAAGAGATTAATGCAATCTTCAACAGATGATCCTTTTAGCATGAGCTAAAGACATTCCTATAATCCAGTAGGAAAACGGAAAATATGCACATTAGATTTTTTTCATAAATTTATCAATATCCTAATTCATTGGTAGGTGGGCATTTCTCATTCTAAATATTGTTAAGCGGGTATGTATAAGGTATAAGCAGGAGTACAAAGGGAACAGCGCATTGGGTCATACAGATAGCAGGAGAGAGTAATTACTATTATCAGAAACAGAACTATTAGCTTTCTAGTCCTAAGCAAATCCTAGAAACATCCAGTAAAAACATTTTCAAGGCTCCTACGCATTTCAGTGACCATCCATTTCAACTTCAGAATAGCCAACAGCACATATCTAATAAAAACATTTTCACTAGACTTTTCCAGTGTTTCCTTTATGAGGTTTAGAGTCTCAATCAAGGAAATGGTAAAGTAACATTTGTCAACTGCTCAGATGAACTTTTCTCTCGCAGAATAAACATTATTTCTAATACAAACATTAAAGCAGTCAGACATATTATTACAAAAATGATCCTGGATCCAGAGGACCAGGAGGACTGCAGAGGACCATGAGAATTAGGACGAAGAGCTGCAAAGGGCTGCCCCATATATTAGCAAGGCACCCAAGAACCACTTTCATCTATGTGAGAGTAAAAAAACACAACAGCCTCGACCTATTGGAAAGTATAAAAGGAACTCTTTGGTGAACTGACAAGAGTAATACGTCACCCAATCCCAAGCAGCAAAGGAAGTCTGTGTTCATTTACTAAATTCTGAGGAAAAGAGAAAAACAATACAGACATACTCCAAATCCTTACATCTGTATATTCCTATCTTAATAATCTAAAGAACCTCAAGAAAAAAGGAAATGTTCTACACTTGTACTCATAGACTTTGCATTACTTGTACAGGACTGCAGACACTTCTAAAATGATTTCTCTTAATAAAAGCACCTACATTGTATGCTTAGGACCATGCTCTCGTGTTATAGGAGCAACAGGAAAATCTAAAACTGCTAATTTAGCAGGGATTCCTATTACATAAAGAACTAAAAACTTCAACATAATGGGTACATTTTCTCCAGCAGAACATCTTGTGACTAACAGACTCCTATAAAACAATATTTTCCTCAAAAATGTTTGCTAAGGATCACATAGGCATCTTCCCTGCATTCTATTTTTTCACAATCCAAACTATGCAACATCAGCTCTAGTAAGGACTGTCAGTTTATTTACACAGAATAGCTAATAAAAACTAGCAATGCCCTTGCAAAACTGTATGTAGCATGAGAATAACAAACAATAGTGGTGTTATCACCTAAGAATTTTAGAACAAAAACTACCCACAGCTAGTTCCCCTTAAAGATCAAATAAGGAAACAGCAATTTAGACTATTCATCCTTTCATAATTTCATCAGACAGGATGGGCAGTAACATAGCAAATTTATTTATTCATTTTATTAATGCTAATAATGTTTAAAACAGTATTACTGAATAGCCAATTAAATGTCTCATGGCTATTTCACAGACAGTTTAGACAGGCTTAAAAGAAATTGAGAAAAAGAGAGAGAAAACATAAATTTGCCTACCCTTAATTTGTAGAGGAGCTAGCCTCCTCCCCCCATTTTTGACAGTAGGAAACCTGTAACAGGTTTCATTCTGTCAACACTATCAACCCCTATTTGTAGCATCTAGGCATAAACAAACTCTGAGGAGGTAAATAGCACATTGAGCTAGCTAAAGAACATATTCCTTTAGCAAATGTACAAGTGTAACACGAGGGCACATGAATTCAAACTAAATCCCATTGCTTCCTTAATTCAGCCCTAAAAGTATTAGTGCTATACATATGGCAGAGCCATTGTCTTAATAAGAGCTCACATATACCATTATTATTCAATCTGTTCATATGAGTGAACAAAAACTTGCTTTTGCCAAAAAAAGTAAGCAAAACCTCTTTCTATCCCTGCCCTGCCATTTCGTCTTTCAAATGTCAAAATGTCAAAGCAAATGTTGCGCTGAGCCCTGCTTCTAAATGTAGAACTTCTACCTTTAAACTATTCGCAGCTGTTCCATCTTCTGTGCAAGGTTTTCATGTAGTTTTACCAATTCAAAGTGACCCTGGAGACTGAGAGCTCAACAACCCACTCCATTCCTGTCTACCAGCAATTCAGAGGTAAGCTTAATAACTTCTGCCAGTTTTTTTTTGTACATATTTATATTTGTAAGCAGTGTGCTGAGTGCTTTTCTAGCAGTATAGATGTCAGCTATTCATTCTATACTTACATATGTGCATTTACTGGAGCCTAAGGCAGTTTAAAAGCTTCTCTGATTGGAATAACCTCATTTAAATAGTGAATTTTACTCAATTTCGGCTTTGATCTTTGGGGCACTTAAAAATGAATATCCTACAATGTTGTTGCATAATAGTCATCCCCAGAATGTCCTCTACATATCCCAGAGATGTGGCATCAGAAATGTATAATGTATACCCTTATAAAAATGAGTTTTGTACACCTGGGTAAAGTGATATTTCACATGTAAGTGACCCCCTATTGCTGTATAGCACGGCTTAAATTCTATTTGGATGCTAGGAGGTCACAGCATCATTATTAGGCATTATAAATATTAAAAAACGAATTTAATGCACCTATTTTAAATAACATTTTTTATATAATCAAATTGTTTTTTATTTTTTTATAAATCCAATCATTTTGATGAGTCCACATATGAAAAGCAAGCTGCATCACTTGCCTATCATATTTAAACTCATTCATTCATAACCCTAAGAACAGAAACCTAATTTGAAAGTCTGCGCCACTTTTAAAGGACAGTCATTATTATTTAACATCAAAAACCACTCTTATCCTTATTTAAAAAGGCATTAAGAAAAGAAATTCCTACTGTCAATCTGTCCTCTGTTTATCAAAAATAATGAAACTATATTTCTAACTTTTAAAATAGCAGTCTGAAATGCAGGATTTTACACCGTGTTTGCACTGACTTAAGGGGTAGTCGACTTCAGCTATTTTCTTTGTGTGGCCTGGAGTCAGAAATACCCGCGGGCTTACACAGCTGCTTGACACGTAAAGGCGTCAAATTCACAGGCCTTTCAAGTCAGTCTTTCGAGCCAGCACAAATCTGTCGTTCTGTAATGGGTATTTTGATCAGCAACAACCAACTCACTCAGATAATGTGAATGCCTTTTAATACCTAATACAGAAGGATACATGCTGTGACATTTTGTATCTTAATTTATTTATTGCAAAACACACAATTTCGTTTTTTGGAGTTTTTTTATTCCTATTCAATGTGGATTCTAATTTTGTCTTTAACATTGTGGCAATTTGCACACATGTATAGTGTCTTACTCTGTCAAATTAATGATAGCGTGCAGCTATTTAGCATATATTATATAATTCATTGCTGGATTATTTTAAAATATCAACACTTAAGACAGAAAAAAAAAAACAGCCCACAGACTGTACTTAAACCAAACCATTTGTAAATACTAGTGGTAAGTCATATTCACTAGATTTGGCTGGCAGAACACCAAGAAAAAAACGCTCTGCATATCACCACTTATGAATGTTACTAAGTGCACAGACCAGGATCCTTTCTATGTACATGTTTAGTTCCTCGGGGTACTAGTCACCAAGGAAGAAATACGTTTCTATACCTAAACCTAGTTAAGTATCCCCTCTAGGGGAGCCGGCTAATTCTATACAAGCTCCAAAGGTACGTTCAAGAAAGCAACACATTCTACGATGTGTGCTAAGAACAGGCATGCCAAAAATATTGCAGCATATACAATATTATACACAAAGTAGCATTTGACTCAAAGTGTGCCGTTCAAGTTTACAAAAGTTTTTCATTACCTGCCTACATAAACTTCAGTTTACATATTTCCAAATTCCAAATATTGGCCAATTTCCATACAAATCCAAAAAGCGTCGCAACAAACGACCTTACCAAGCACAAGTTTCCAGATTCTAACTGCCAAGTTCTGAGTGACCAAACGGTCATTTTTAGAATACTCACACCAAAAATGTTCTCAGTCAGGAGTGGTAAGCAGTTGGAGGAGTCCAATCAGGAAGACCAGAAATATACTGGGCTGCAGAGACAGAATCTCAGTTTTAGGGTACCTTTTTACTAGAGTTCTGTTCTGTCCTCCTCAGTAGATTCCTGTCTCCCATCAGGATCACTCCCTTGGATAGCCACTTCTCTGATGAGCCTCACAGAGGGCACCAATTGTAGAAATCAAAACCTTCTCAGGGGCTTCACTGATACACCTGGTCCTTTTAAACCAACTAAGAAGAGATTGGCACAGAAGCTGTAATATAAAAGACATCTTTTTATTTAACCTCAGAGAGGGAAAAATGTGTCATACAGTATTCTCAAATCACTGTAGGAGACATTTCTAAGGAGTACAGAGAACAGGGGCTTTATATACCCACACAGGGGCTGAAACGAAGGCGGTACAAGTACACATGAGAAGAGTTATGCACATAGATGGTCATACAGAAACTGCACAGTCAACAAGTAGGAGGAGTAATAAGTTGCTGACATCAGTTAGAACAGCCTGACAGTTCTATACTAGGAACAGGTGCACTCTACTAGCTAAGCACATCTGAGCATGTGCAAGACTCTGGGAGAGGGAAACAGCAAATGGCCAGCACATAGCTAACTAAAATGGAAAGCCAAGTACAAAATGGCTTTCAGCTCATGCTAAGAGATTAATGCAATCTTCAACAGGGTCTCTCTGCGGGCTAACCTAACTATGTTCCCCTCGCCAATGACCCCGATTTTTTCCCAATCCTGCCTTCCCAACTGGCATGGACCAAAAGGTAGCAACGCACTGGTTAGAGGGAGGCTGCAAACGCCTAGGGCATCTGTTCGACATTCAGGGCCTCATCCCTTTTAAGGACCTGCAGGAGGGCTACGGCCTACGCAACTCTGATCTCTTCCTCCACTCCCAGATGACGCACTGGATCTCGGGTGCCACAACACGCCCTCTGGCGCACCGACCGATGCGAACGTTTGAGAAGTGGCTCACTCATAAAAAGGATGATCGTGGGCTTAGATCTGAAATATACTAATTTCTCACGTTAGGCACTCAAACAACTCGCTCAGCAGGACAGAGACGCTGGGAGGTGGAACTGGGTCGCACATTATCCGATAAGGAATGGGAAGATATTTTCTATAGATCACACCACACAGCACACTCCATGGGTCATACAGAAACTGCTTTTAAGATTACGTCCTATTGGTACTACACCCCAGCCCGACTCGCAAAATGGCACTCTCATTGTGATGGCCTTTGCTGGTGAGGGTGTGGTAGCTCTGGTACCCTCCTCCACTTGTTATGGCACTGCCCAAAGCTCACGCGATACTGGGAGAGGATACTAGATGACATTGATAAGGCCTTCCGCACTACTATTCCCAGGCTCCCGACTTACACTCTACTAGGCCTACACAATGCCCTGACCTTCCTCCTGCGCTCTATTAGAGGGAGACAGATGGCGCTTGCGCTGAACGCCGCACACCAAGTGATTCTGGCTGGGTGGAAATCAGATTGAATCCCGTATCATACGCATTGGTTGCATCAACTCTGGTATCTTTTGGGTATGGAAAGACTCTCAATGGCTACCCTAGGCAACTACGCAGATTATGCTAAGATTTGGGCCCCATTCATAGCTATCCTCTCCACTGAATTTCGGGAACTGACATGCCCCAGCTATCTTCGGCTCCTGAAACTGAGGACAATTTTCCAACCTAATACGGTGGCTCCTCGTTGGACCCACAAACCCCTCAGACTAATGGAGGTTACACTCCCTACAATGCCAACAGGCTGGACCCCTTCCTTTTCCTTTGTTTCCTGCTCAATGGGGAGGGTGGGAGGCTGTGGGAAGGGGAGTCGATGGGGTTTTTCTTGCCTCTTGTGAAAAGCAGCACCATTATGAAGCTACGACCTGTCACAGGCTGCCAGCTATCACTGCACACACGCCTGGCAGCACACTGGACCATATGGATACCCATATGCCGGGGAGGCGGTTGGCGCCTCCCTCATCTCCTTTTTACCACGCGGCCAGCCCTCTTTAAGTTGTAGGCCACATGCTGTGTTAACTACCAGTCGGTATATTCTTGTTCATTGTATTGGTGCCATGATCTGATCAGCTTTTAGCCGGCCCGCTGGGTTGTAGGCGCCAATGTTCTGTTTTACCTTGCTTCGTGATCTGCCAATAAAATTGATTTAATACTTAAAGAATGTTTTGAGAGAGAAGAGTGAACGCTAAGGCTGTATGTCCTGCACAATATTTGTGTGCTACGGGGAAAGATGAGATAACCAGTGGAAGCGAGAAACTTCCTTCTCAAGAGGGCAGAGGCAAACAATGGAAGCACAAAGACTTGCAACATGAAATGTGCTGCAGGAAATATGTACTATTATTGTGGTTCGAAGTTGTTTCCTGGGAAGAATCTGGTGTAATGCTGAAAGTTTAAGACAAAAGAACATCGAATAAAATGAAGGGGGAAGAGAGAGTATGGACCACTTGTCCTGTGTTACCAGGGTCTTTCGGTAGTGTCCGTCATAAAAAAACCCTCATACATGTACACAGGTCGATGGCGATATATTTTCATTCTCCGCCTTTTGTGTACTGTTTCAGCGTCATCATTGGGTCTTTTTTCTTTGTAAAATGCTGACCTCCGCCTGGAGGAAGACCCGCTGGTACTATCAGTAGTGGCCAGAAATAAAGGTGAAAATCTGCTCGTGCTATTGTGGAATTATTAAAATCCCTATGTCACTTATAACCTCAATGATTTATTGGGGAGGCAGTGAAATGGGAGGTTAAAAAGAGGTGTTGTGCGTTTCTTAGAACGAGTTACTTATCTTACGCACTATTTAGGGTCACCATGTTTCAGCCCTCTGTGTATTCTCGGGGCTTTCGTCAGGACCGAAGTTAAGTGTGCGGAGCCCCTTTGGCTCTGCATGGAGTGGTGTACTCACCACTCTGGGTTCATAAGGTCAGACCAATAGTATCTGTACCTACAAAGAAAAAGGAAAAAGATGGTGCAGTTGTACATTAAATCTAATACATTTAATAGTTTCAAAAGAAGACTGCTAGAACAGTATGTTTCAGTATTCCCCATTGGGAGTGAGTGTATCGCATCAATTATGCGTCTAAAAGGGATTAACTAAAAAAAGGTAGGTGAACAGAGCGGGTAGATTCAAGGTTGCAGAAGTGTGTATCGCGCTATGTTGGTATAAGCGTCTGAGGATTGTGAGGAGAATTTCTTGTTATCGTAAAGGTCAAAAGATTCTCAAAAAAGGGTGATTATGCTGTTCCATTCAGCGCACATGTGCCTGAATTCAAAGTGTCATGCATTAGTATACAGTTTATATACTTTAAATTGGTGAATACGCTGTCCCAGTTTAGCGAGTTTTTAGTTGATTCTTGGTGTCTTAATTACAGGAAGCTCTTGTAAAACTGGTCGTACAGACCTGAATGATAAGCTAAATGGATCCTAATCTTTAGGGGAAAATTTGTTTCTCTGGCGGACTAAATTAGTCTGAGCGGCTAGAATTAGCAAGATTCATGCCGAACGAGAATGCGATATTGAGAACTCTGTGCGTTATTGACAAAAATACATTGTTGGCAAGGAAATTACTCGCTGTTGAAACGCGCAACAAACATACAAGTTAACGGCGGCCTTTACCTTATAAGCGTTTAATTAAAAAGCTTCATGTAGTTACCGGTGGGCCTCTGGATACCGATTCCTTTCTGGGGAGAGAAGTAAATGTTACAGTATCTTACTTGAGACTTGGGTGACGGCAGGGAAATCTGCTCAGAGGTTCGTTCGTATCTCTCACCAGTTCCTGTACAGTGATTCACTTGTGCTGGCTCTCACCACGGTGCTCCGAGTGACGCGGGGGCCGGTCACGGTTCGTTTGTATTCCCGGTAGTCATTGAAAGGGAAAAAGGACTTTTTTTGAAACTGGTTGGCATGGTTGGTTGGCATAGGGTCCTCTGTTATTAGTAAAAAGACTATGACCCTGTAAACTGGTCTTTCAGAGGAGTCTGAGCTAGAAGTTAGTGTAAAATAAATAAATATCACATAGCAATTTGTTTGTTCTGAAACTGATCGTAATTACAAAGAAGGATTCAGTGTGTAAGGCGTGTAAATCATCTTTTATTTCTAAAAGGACAGTTGGAATTTGCTTCCTTAATTATGATTATTCCTCGTAAATGACAGTCCCTTTGATAATTAAGGTGGTTACACTTAGAACCAGAAGAAAAATAGGATATAGAGCAAATAAGTTCTATCTATCATTCTAATGGGGTTTTTTTTGTAGACATTCATGTGTTGTAGGACTAGATGGTTCATGATAGGGCATGCCACGCGATATTATCATTAATTCCTCCTGTGTCTGTGTGGAGGCGGTAAATCTAACGTTGTTCTTTCTCAAAAAGAATCTTCTCTGCGTTGTGCAACTTTATTTGTAGGGTCTCAAGAATTACCCATTGGAGATCATCAGGACCATGGTTATGTTCAATGTAGTGTTTGCTCATCTTGGTTGTTATTCGTTTGCAAGTTATGTTGCTCCTGTGTTCACAAATTGGAATCTTCACTTTTCGGCACGTCATCCCTATGTACTTAAGGCCACAGGGACATACAATCATTTAAATCACATGTGTAGTATTGCAGTTCGTATGATGGCGTAGCGTCCATGTGAGATTGGGTAGAAGTTGTAATGTTTTGGTTGTCTTAGTGAGTTTACATACTGAACAGGAGCCACACGGGTAGTGTCCTACTATTGGGTTTAGGTTCCAGAGTCTTGTTAAGGTTCCATCATTTGTAGTGACAGTTGGTCTTGTGTGTACAAGGAGATCTTTGATGTTTTGTGTGCGTTTATTTGCAAAGCGTGGTTTAGGCCAATGCAGATTGTTGGATGTTAGAATCCTCCAGTTCTTATTTATTATTTTCTTCACAGCGTTTGTAGATGTACAGTAAGTTGTAACACATGTCAACAAATCTGCTGGTTCCTCTCGTGGAACTGATTCAAGTAAAATTTCTCTGGGCTGATTCCTTGCTCTTTTTTGGCACTTCTTAATTATCTTCGTTGGGTAATTCCTGAGTTCTAGTTTGTGTTCTAAAGCTTCTGCTTGGATCTTATAATCAGTCAGCTTGCTGCAGTTACGTTTCAGTCGTAAAAACTGACTGTAGGGTAAGTTTTCTCTCAACGGTCGGGGATGGAAACTGTTATAAGATAAGATGTTGTTTCTTGCTGTTGGTTTGTAGAAGGTTCTAGTTTGCAAAGTGTTGTATTCAGAGAAAATCGTGACATCTAGGAAGTCTATTTTTCTGTTATCTGATGAGTATGTGAACTTAAGGCACTCATCTCTCGTGTTTATCCAGGTTAGAAAGTCTACTAAAGCTTCTTGAGTGTCTTCCCAGATCATTAGAATGTCACCTATGTATCTGTGCCAGAATTTCATCCGATCCAGAAATGGATTGTTGGGGTTCTGTATCCATTGTTGTTCAAAATCGCTGACGTATAATCCCGCTACACTGGGCGCGAATGTACTGCCCATCGAAGTACCGTGACGTTGAGCAAAGAGGGTGCCTTTCAATTCAAAAAAGTTTTCAGTGAGGGCCATCCTGCAGCATTCCAATACAAAATGTCTCGGGGTTCTGTATTGCCAATCTTGGGAAAAGAGAATGTCCTCTAGAGTCTCTAGAGTTTTTTGTTGTGGTAGACTTGTATAAAGACTCTCCACATCAAGTCCTACCAGGAGCATTGTCCGGCCATTATATGTTAGATCTACTAACATATTGAGGAGATCTCTGGTGTCTTTCAGATAGGTGGGTGTTTTCTGTACTATTGGTCTCAGGAATTGGTTTGCAAATTGTGAAAGTGGTTCAAGTACAGAACCAATTCCTGAGACTATGGGGCGTCCTGGTGGGGGTGATTTATTTTTATGGGTTTTTGGTAGTGAGTAGAAATATGGGATTCTAGGGGATTTGGTTCTGAGAAATTCAGCTTCATGTTTAGAAATCCACTGATTGGTCTCGGCCTCCTCCACCATGAGTTCGATTATTCTCTGTAGTCTCTTGGTTGGGTCCACAGTTATCTTTTGATAAAATTTTGTATCTGAAAGTAGTGATAAGCATTGGTTGTTGTATCCTTGCTTGCTCAGGAGAACAATGGCTCCCCCTTTGTCCGCTGGTTTTATTATCAGATCTTCATTCTGACGTAGTTCCTTCATTGCTTTCTTTTCTTGTCGTGTGATATTCGCAAAGGGTCTTTTTGTCGGTCTCATATTTTCTATCTCTTTCATGATTGCCTGCTCAAAGGTTTGTATTTCTACGGGGACCATCTGGGTAGGTGGACAGAAAGTTGACTTGGGTCTGAGGTTGGTGTCACTATTTTGCCTGTAGTTTTCTTTATCCATAAAGAAAGCTTTTCATTTGATCTTCCTGCAGAATTCTGACAGTTCATACTTTAGTTTGAAAATATCAGTCGTAGGTGTAGGGACGAAACCAAGTCCTTTGTTCAAAACCTTTTCTTGGTCAACTGTGAGAATGGTATCAGTGAGATTGACTACCAATGATTCATTGAACTGGTCCCTGGTTGTTCTTTTGTCATGCTTCGTGTGTGTACTTGTCTTTCTTGTTCGCTCCATGTTACTCCTTTTCTCCTTCCTCTCTGAGTGTTTTGGCCTCTCCCTAAAAAAGGGGGCTGTTGTATATTCAATAGGGGTCCCATGGTGTTAGGGCCCTGGAAGTAGGGGTTCATCCAGCCTTGAAAATTGGGTGCATAGGGTTGGAAATGGGGTTGTGGTTGATCATAATATCTTGGCATTTGCCAGTTGTTAGTTCTTCTTCTTTGATTGCGTCTGAATTGTCCTCTCCCTCTTCTGGGGTTAGGTCCTTCGTCACTGCTCCAGTCAGAATTATTACCAGAACTCTCTCCCGTTGTGTCCTCATCTTCTTGGTGGTCTGGTACAACATAGTCTGCTCTTGCATAGGGGTGCATTTTCTCCATTGAGAATTTTTTCAGATCTTTGCCCAATTTTTGAATTTTGTTTTGAGTGATATAATCTTTTGTCTCATTCATTTCCTTATTTATCTCTTCCAAACGTTTCTTATATACGGAGATCTGGACTGTCGTTTTGAGATTAGCTTCACTGACTTGGATCTTAATCGTCAGGGCTTCTACTAATCTAGTTGCTGTTTTTATTATGAGTACTAAATAATCCCGGGTACACTTCCAGGATATGGAGGACCAATCTTTGCGGAAGGCAATGTCTTTAAGGAATATGCGTGGAGCATTTTGTACCCACAGGCCTTTTGGGGCTGAGTTTGCTCGTAAATATTCTTTCATGATAATCCCATGTATGGCAGTCCTTACTGGATCTTTCTTCATTTCCGTTAGTTCATCCTATTCGTTATTGTGTGTCAGAGTATGTGTTAAGTCTTTATCTTGTAATAGTGAGGCTCCTGCTAGAATAGCATTCACTTCTTCTTCTGTGTAGCTTAAACCTTGGTTCTCCGCCATGCTTACCAATATCTTCTTGTTGTATAGTATGCCAGATCGTCTACTGACACTCTTTTAAGGATTGGTTTTCCCACAGCTGCACGCTGGTTAATTATGTAATAATCAAAGGGGAGGGAAAGAGAAGCTATGGTCCATCCGGCTTCCAATGGTTAGTTATAAATCAAGGGGGGAGAGAGAGAATGGACCACTTGTCCTCTGAAAGACCAGTTTACAGGGTCATAGTCTTTTTACTAATAACAGAGGACCCTGCCGTCTCAAGTAAGATACTGTAACATTTACTTCTCTCCCCAGAAAGGAATTGGTATCCAGAGGCCCACCGGTAACTCCATGAAGCTTTTAAATTAAACGCTTATAAGGTAAAGGCCGCCGTTAACTTGTATGTTTGTTGCGCGTTTCAACAGCGAGTAATTTCCCTGCCAACAATGTATTTTTGTCAATAACGCACAGAGTTCTCAATATCGCATTCTCGTTCGGCATGAATCTTGCTAATTCTAGCCTCTCAGACTAATTAAGTCCGCCAGAGAAACAAATTCTCCCTTAAAGATTAGGATCCATTTAGCTTATCATTCAGGTCTGTACGACCAGTTTTACAAGAGCTTCCTGTAATTAAAACACCAAGAATCAACTAAAAACTCGCTAAACTGGGACAGAGTACTCACCAATTTAAAGTATGTAAACTGTATACTAATGCATGACACTTTGAATTCGGGCACATGTGCGCTGAATGGGACAGCATAATCACCCTTTTTTGAGAATCTTTTGACCTTTACGATAACAAGAAATTCTCCTCACAATCCTCAGACGCTTATACCAACATACTGCGATACACACTTCTGCAACCTTGAATCTACCCGCTCTGTTCACCTACCTTTTTGTAGTTAATCCCTTTTAGACGCATAATTGATGCGATACACTCACTCCCAATGTGGAATACTGAAACATACTGCTCCAGGAGTCTTCTTTTGAAACTATTAAATGTATTAGATTTCATGTACAACTGCACCGTCTTTTTCCTTTTTCTTTGTAGGTACAGATACTATTGGTCTGACCTTATGAACCCAGAGTGGTGAGTACACCACTCCATGCAGAGCCAAAGGGGCTCCGCTCGCTTAACTTCGGTCCTGACGAAAGCCCCGAGAATACACAGAGGGCTGAAACATGTTGACCCTAAATAGTGCGTAAGATAAGTAACTCGTTCTAAGAAACGCACAACACCTCTTTTTAACCTCCCATTTCACTGCCTCCCCAATAAATCATTGAGGTTATAAGTGACATAGGGATTTTAATAATTTCACAATAGCACAAGCACATTTTCACCTTTATTTCGGACCACTACTGATAGTACCAGCGGGTCTTCCTCCAGGCGGAGGTCAGCATTTTACAAAGAAAAAAGACCCAATGATGACGCTGAAACAGTACACAAAAGGCGGAGAATGAAAATATACCGCCATCGACCTGTGTACATGTCTGAGGGGTTTTTATGACGGACACTACCGAAAGACCCTGGTAACACAGGACAAGTGGTCCATTCTCTCTCTCCCCCCTTGATTTATAACTAACCATTGGAAGCCGGATGGACCATAGCTTCTCTTTCCCTCCCCTTTGATTATTACATAATTAAGCAGCGTGCAGCTGTGGGAAAACCAATCCTTAAAAGAGTGTCAGTAGACGATCTGGCATACTATACAACAAGAAGATATTGGTAAGCATGGCGGAGAACCAAGGTTTAAGCTACACAGAAGAAGAAGTGAATGCTATTCTATCAGGAGCCTCACTATTACAAGATAAAGCCTTAACACATACTCTGACACACAATAACGAATAGGATGAACTAACGGAAATGAAGAAAGATCAAGTAAGGACTGCCATACATGGGATTATCATGAAAGAATATTTACGAGCAAACTCAGCCCCAAAAGGCCTGTGGTTACAAAATGCTCCACGCATATTCCTTAAAGACATTGCCTTCCGCAAAGATTGGTCCTCCATATCCTGGAAGTGTACCCGGGATTATTTAGTACTCATAGTAAAAACAGCAACTAGATTAGTAGAAGCCCTGACGATTAAGATCCAAGTCAGTGAAGCTAATCTCAAAACGACGGTCCAGATCTCCGTATATAAGAAACATTTGGAAGAGATAAATAAGGAAATGAATGAGACAAAAGATTATATCACTCAAAACAAAATTCAAACATTGGGCAAAGATCTGAAAAAATTCTCAATGGAGAAAATGGACCCCTATGCAAGAGCAGACTATGATGTACTAGACCACCAAGAAGATGAGGACACAACGGGAGAGAGTTCTGGTAATAATTCTGACTGGAGCAGTGACGAAGGACCTAACCCCAGAAGAGGGAGAGGACAATTCAGACGCAATCAAAGAAGAAGAACTAACAACTGGCAAATGCCAAGATATTATGATCAACCACAACCCCATTTCCAACCCTATGCACCCAATTTTCAAGGCTGGATGAACCCCTACTTCCAGGGCCCTAACACCATGGGACCCCTATTGAATATACAACAGCCCCCTTTTTTAGGGAGAGGCCAAAACACTCAGAGAGGAAGGAGAAAAGGAGTAACATGGAGCGAACAAGAAAGGCAAGTACACACACGAAGCATGACAAAAGAACAACCAGGGACCAGTTCAATGAATCATTGGCAGTCAATCTCACTGATACCATTCTCACAGTTGACCAAGAAAAGGTTTTGAACAAAGGACTTGGTTTCGTCCCTACACCTACGACTGATATTTTCAAACCAAAGTGTGAACTGTCAGAATTCTGCAGGAAGATCAAATTAAAAGCTTTCTTTATGGATAAAGAAAACTACAGTCAAAATAGTGACACCAACCTCAGACCCAAGTCAACTTTCTGTCCACCTACCCAGATGGTCCCCGTAGAAATACACACCTTTGAGCAGGCAATCATGAAAGAGATAGAAAATATGAGACCGACAAAAAGACCCTTTGCGAATATCACACGACAAGAAAAGAAAGCAATGAAGGAACTACGTCAGAATGAAGATCTGATAATAAAACCAGCGGACAAAGGGGGAGCCATTGTTCTCCTGAGCAAGCAAGGATACAACAACCAATGCTTATCACTACTTTCAGATACATTTTTTTATCAAAAGATAACTGTGGACCCAACCAAGAGACTACAGAGAACAATCGAACTCATGGTGGAGGAGGCCGAGACCAATCAGTGGATTTCTAAACATGAAGCTGAATTTCTCAGAACCAAATCCCCTAGAATCCCATATTTCTACTCACTACCAAAAACCCATAAAAATAAATCACCCCCACCAGGACGCCCCATAGTCTCAGGAATTGGTTCTGTACTTGAACCACTTTCACAATTTGCAGACCAATTCCTGAGACCAATAGTACAGAAAACACCCACCTATCTGAAAGACACCAGAGATCTCCTCAATATGTTAGTAGATCTAACATATAATGACCGGACAATGCTCCTGGTAGGACTTGATGTGGAGAGTCTTTATACAAGTCTACCACAACAAAAAAATCTAGAGACTCTAGAGGACATTCTCTTTTCCCAAGATTGGCAATACAGAACCCCGAGACATTTTGTATTGGAAAGCTGCTGGATGGCCCTCACTGAAAACTTTTTTGAATATGAAGGCACCCTCTTTGCTCAACGTCACGGTACTTCGATGGGCAGTACATTCGCGCGCAGTGTAGCGGGATTATACGTCAGCGATTTTGAACAACAATGGATACAGAACCCCAACAATCCATTTCTGGATCGGATGAAATTCTGGCGCAGATACATAGATGACATTCTAATGATCTGGGAAGACACTCAAGAAGCTTTAGTAGACTTTCTAACCTGGATAAACACGAGAGATGAGTGCCTTAAGTTCACATACTCATCAGATAACAGAAAAATAGACTTCCTAGATGCCACGATTTTCTCTGAAAACAACACTTTGCAAACCAGAACCTTCTACAAACCAACAGCAAGAAACAGCATCTTATCCTATAACAGTTTCCATCCCCGACCGTTGAGAGAAAACAATAAATAAGAACTGGAGGATTCTAACATCCAACAATCTGCATTGGCCTAAACCACGCTTTGCAAATAAACGCACACAAAACATCAAAGATCTCCTTGTACACACAAGACCAACTGTCACTACAAATGATGGAACCTTAACAAGACTCTGGAACCTAAACCCAATAGTAGGACACTACCCGTGTGGCTCCTGTTCAGTATGTAAACTCACTAAGACAACCAAAACATTACAACTTCTACCCAATCTCACATGGACGCTACGCCATAATACGAACTGCAATACTACACATGTGATTTACATGATTGTATGTCCCTGTGGCCTTAAGTACATAGGCATGACGTGCCGAAAAGTGAAGATTTGAATTTGTGAACACAGGAGCAACATAACTTGCAAACGAATAACAACCAAGATGAGCAAACACTACATTGAACATAACCATGGTCCTGATGATCTCCAATGGGTAATTCTTGAGACCCTACAAATAAAGTCGCACAACGCAGAGAAGATTCTTTTTGAGAAAGAACAACGTTGGATTTACCGCCTCCACACAGACACAGGAGGAATGAACGATAATATTGCGTGGCATGCCCTTTCATGAACCATCTAATCCTACAACACATGAATGTCTACAAAAAAAAAAACCATTAGAATGATAGATAGAACTTATTTGCTCTATATCCTATTTTTCTTCTGGTTCTAAGTGTAACCACCTTAATTATCAAAGGGACTGTCATTTACGAGGAATAATCATAATTAAGGAAGCAAATTCCAACTGTCCTTTTATAAATAAAAGATGATTTACACTCCTTACACACTGAATCCTTCTTTGTAATTACGATCAGTTTCAGTACAAACAAATTGCTATGTGATATTTATTTATTTTACACTAACTTCTAACTCAGACTCCTCTGAATGACCAGTTTACAGGGTCATAGTCTTTTTACTAATAACAGAGGACCCTATGCTAACCAACCATGCCAACCAATTTCAAAAATAGTCCTTTTTCCCTTTCAATGACTACTGGGAATACAAACGAACCGTGACCGCCCCCCGCGTCACTCGGAGCACCGTGGTGAGAGCCAGCACAAGTGAATCACTGTACAGGAACTGGTGAGAGATACGAACGAACCTCTGAGCAGATTTCCCTGCCGACACCCAAGTCTCAAGTAAGACACTGTAACATTTACTTCTCTCCCCAGAAAGGAATCGGTATCCAGAGGCCCACCAGTAACTCCATGAAGCTTTTTAATTAAACGCTTATAAGGTAAAGGCCGCCGTTAACTTGTATGTTTGTTGCGCGTTTCAACAGCGAGTAATTTCCCTGCCAACAATGTATTTTTGTCAATAACGCACAGAGTTCTCAATATCGCATTCTCGTTCGGCATGAATCTTGCTAATTCTAGCCGCTCAGACTAATTAAGTCCGCCAGAGAAACAAATTCTCCCCTAAAGATTAGGATCCATTTAGCTTATCATTCAGGTCTGTATGACCAGTTTTACAAGAGCTTCCTGTAATTAAGACACCAAGAATCAACTAAAAACTCGCTAAACTGGGACAGCGTATTCATCAATTTAAAGTATGTAAACTGTATACTAATGCATGACACTTTGAATTCGGGCACATGTGCGCTGAATGGGACAGCATAATCACCCTTTTTTGAGAATCTTTTGACCTTTACGATAACAAGAAATTCTCCTCACAATCCTCAGACGCTTATACCAACATAGCGCGATACACACTTCTGCAACCTTGAATCTACCCGCTCTGTTCACCTACCTTTTTGTAGTTAATCCCTTTTAGACGCAGAATTGATGCGATACACTCACTCCCAATGGGGAATACTGAAACATACTTTTCCAGCAGTCTTCTTTTGAAACTATTAAATGTATTAGATTTCATGTACAACTGCACCATCTTTTTCCTTTTTCTTTGTAGGTACAGATACTATTGGTCTGACCTTATGAACCCAGAGTGGTGAGTACACCACTCCATGCAGAGCCAAAGGGGCTCCGCACACTTAACTTCGGTCCTGACGAAAGCCCCGAGAATACACAGAGGGCTGAAACATGTTGACACCTCTTTTTAACCTCCCATTTCACTGCCTCCCCAATAAATCATTGAGGTTATAAGTGACATAGGGATTTTAATAATTTCACAATAGCATGAGCACATTTTCACCTTTATTTCTGACCACTACTGATAGTACCAGCGGGTCTTCCTCCAGGCGGAGGTCAGCATTTTACAAAGATAAAAGACCCCATGATGACGCTGAAACAGTACACAAAAGACGGAGAATGAAAATATACCGCCATATGGACCATAGCTTCTCTTTCCCTCCCCTTTGATTATTACATCAAATAAAATGGTCATGCTGAGAGTGGTATGACAGTACACCCTCATCCTAAGTCAATGAGAGACGGAGTTCGCTCTCATATTGAAAAAAATGTGGGTTGGACATTTGGGTTTTAGGGTATAATTGAGGTGCCCAGTGGGAGGGGTGTTGTGCTTAGGGCGTTGGCTGGTGTTTAGGTAGCGGGAGATCGTCGATTTGCTGTTTCCAGATACAGGCTTACCTGTTTCCTGATTCCTGACTTAATCTTTGCCACTCAACTCTTCTTGAGGGGCCTTGCTAATCTTTGGCCAGAGGTTAGATTTCCCTGTTTTCTATTTGGGTTAGTTTAGATAATATCCTGATTTTGCATAATCAATTGCAAATGTATTTTGTGAGAAGTTGGCCTGGCATATGCTGGTCACTAGTTAAAGTGGCCACCTTGCACCAGTCCTATTTGACTCATTTGGTAGGTAGGTTTAAGACAACCTTTTAAAGAAAGCTATCCTAGTGGTAGCTGTGGAGAGCAGCCTTCAGGCTAAGTCTCTGAGGAATGTAAAGCAGCTTGTTTTACCTTATAATCTCTTGAATTACCAAATGAAAGGACACCACACAGGTATATATATAAATATGTATGTATTTATTTCTAGCACACTCTACTAATCTCTTTATGAGATTAGAAGTCAGGAACATATGCACAAATCAACGTTTCACAACAAATTAAGCACTTATATGGCTGGGGCCCTAGGGGCGTACCAGACCATATACTAAAAAAGAGGTATAAGAAGAACAACTTGAGAAGGGAGAAGGCCTAGGGCCTTCAGAAGCACTGGGGCCTCACTAATCCACCCAAGGCAGGTAAGTGTGAGAAGACAGCCGCGGATCCCAATAGACATCAATGGAGCAAGTCGCGGTTGGAATTTTAAAGTTTTAGGATACTTCGGGAGAGTCTACAAGCAAGTCACTTACAGGGTAAGTAGTTCTAGAGCCAACACACACAGGAGCACCATAGTGCTGGAGTTACCTCACCCAGAGAAGCCGGGTGCATAGGTGTCTTTTGGTGTCGGGTCGCGGCGTCGTTTTCAATGGGAGCCAAAGAAGACTTGCTGCTTGTGAAGACAGGAGAAGTGTCCGGTGGAATCCAAGGATGGATTCAGAAGAAAGAAGACCTGAAAGCAGAGGAGACAGTGTTCAAAGTCACTTGCCAGTGACCCGGGCCCAGGAAGATGGATGCCCACAGTCGTCGGGTGATTTCAGGTGATCACGGGTGTCTTGACTCTTCAGCCACGAGGTCCAGGAGGTGTCGACGACAACCAAGAGCTGGATTCGGCGTCTCCCACAAAGTCTGCAGCTTACTGAAGTGTCGGCAACCAGATTGCAGCCAACAAGCCTTGGCAACAGCAAGTCTCGTGGAAAGTGAAGAAAGTCAGCGGTGCAGACCAGAAAGGTCTGAGGGACTCACCCAGCAAGGGTAAGTCAGGGCAGGCCTGGGGCAACCAGAGGAGCCCTTTGGTTCTGTAGAAAAGTCTTCAGGGGACCCACAAGCCAAAAGGCAAGGGATCGCGAAGACACCTCATGAGGATTCACTTCACAGGAGCTCACGGTCACTCGGGACAAGGTAGGCCTCTGATCTTCGGTGGAAATCCTGCTGGAGGCTTGGACCACACGTGGTCCAATGCACAAGTTTGTAAAATGTCGTGAAGGGATTGCACTCGACAATAGTGCACGGTACCTGGGTATTGCTCTTCCTCATCACTCTTGGGGTTCACTTGCTTCAGCTTCGCTGGGGACTCACGATGGCCTTGGAGAAGTCAGGAAATCCACTTCTGGGGCTGCAGGGACTTTGGACTCCGGCGGGAGCGGGAAAGTTTGCGATCGTTGATGCAAAGCTTTGGTGCCTGCCAAGCAGGGGAGTCACTCCTTGACTCAAAGGGAGATTCTTCAGTCTTCCAAATTTGGTGGAACGTCGAAGGTCCAGGATTCTTCTTCAGAGCATCGTCCAGGGATATCTAGTTTGCAATGGCAAGGGTTCCCTAACTTATACTAGAAGGAATGGAGGGACTAGCTCTATGACCCCTCCTATGGGAGGATCAGGGGAGTGGGTGGCTACACCCACTTCCCTTTGTCCGGTTTTGCGCCAGAGCATTGGCAGGTAGCCCCTGAACCGGTTTGAGCTGGCATATGCACAGAGGAGCCTACTGCTCCCCCAGTGCAGGACTTTAAAGCACTCTAGGAGTGCACCCACCCAGCCCCAATACACTAAATCCTGTCTGGGAGGTGGTTACACCTTCCTGTGACAGGATGCCTATTGTTGGGCCTCCTCCACTGTGAGTTTCGGTCAGCAGCAGGAGGGTAGCCCGGTGTCTGTGCTGGTGGCATCCATTTTGTGATGCCAGGGATCATACTCCCACACCAGTTGCTGGTGTGGGGGTATGATTCCAAAGCGTTTGACACCAAACACGACATGTTTTGATGCAGCCATCCCAGAGTTAGCATTTACCGCGAGGTTATAATGCACTTAAGAGTATATGGTTTAACCGCATCCACAAACAGCCACAGAGAATACACTCTGAGGGCTGCAGAGGGGCCCTGCTCAGGCAGAGGCACCCCCTCACATGGAAATAAAGCACCCTGCCCTTAGGATTGATAGTGCCTGCCTCAGGGGTGACTGATAGGTTTATATGTGTGTGTAAGGTGAGATATATCAAACCTATATCTCAGTGAGGAGTGCTAACACTACCTCACCCAGGCTGCAGTAGCAGGCCTGTGGTGTCAGATTTAGTCTGCTTCCCTGGGGTGGCATAATACATGCTTCAACCCCTGGTAGACCTGTGAAGTACCTATGCCCTTGGTACCTAAGGTACCATATACTAGGGGCTCATAAGGTGCCACAGTATCCAATCACTAGTGCATCTAATATGCACACCTTGTCATTTAAGGGAGTAAGCAAATAGGCTCAGGTCCTGGATAGCAGGATCCCAGCCAGGCTAGTCAAAAACCATCAAAACACCAGAAAAAAAGTGGGGGCGACCATGTAGTCAGATTCCACCTTCCTTCATATTTTCTCTCTGAAACTTTTCTCTCTTCGCCTATCCACTCCTTCAATTCATTGTTTATTTGACATGAGTTTGATTCTACACATTGCTAATACTTTTTCTCCGTGATAATCTATGATTTGCATTGTATGACAGTACTTGATGAGCATTTATTTCACATTATTTTCGATAAACATAAATTACACACTGAGTCTGTTATCATTTACTACTAATAATTAGTTAATATTATTGCTATCAATTAATCAACTCCCAAAAGGTCTATCACCACATATATATATTGTAAGGAGAAATGCAGGTTCTATTGTGTATTTGGTAAATCGGTTATAACCTTGCATCACACTGAATCCAGTGTGAAGGGATTAGTTGGGTAAAGTAAATGGGCCTTTGTTTGTGTAGAAATTATTGATCCCTGATCACTGGATCAGTTTTGGTAGCAGAGGATAGTTAGTTATTGATTAGCTTGGCAATAATTATTGATTATTGATTTATTGGTTATTAATATGAAAAGTTAGTTTTTTTTGTTTTATGTTGTCTGGAAGTATGGGTACTGAGTTAGCTACGATCCCGGGATGATGATGTTATTCTAGCCTAAGTGGCAGAGGAATAGTGTGGAAAGGTATCACACTGCAGAAGTTCTTTGTCTGTTTCTGCAATATTGAACAGTAAGAGGCTGTTGATGCTATTTTAGGGACTTATTCGATTGAAAGAAGATTGCATGAAATAGTGAAAGGTCCGCATCCAAAACTTTGGCCTTACATCCCCAAAGGACTACCGAGACCTCTTTCTGAAAGGAAAGTCCTCTTCCGAAACTTTGGCTAGTATCCCCAGAGGAGTACCAAGACCTCCTTTAAGTTGATTGAGAATAGAGTAGCGCTGGTTGTTATTCTACTAGAAGTGAAAGCATCTTTTTGAATAATGAAACGATCTCTTATTAGTGAAGCAGACAAAGTAGCATTGTTTTGTGTTGTTTCTAACAAGAATTTAGTTGAGAAAACCTAGAAATACATTGCCGTATTATTTTGCAAAGGTAGGGTCAGTAGCAGATGTAATACTGACGTCACAAAAAGCCGCACTGACATTGGTCAGGCAGTGGGCGCATAGAGAGCCGTGATTGATTGGTTGCTGTGATCTGTGCTGGTATTGGTTAGAATGGCGGATACAAAGTGAGCCGTGATTGGTTGGATGGTGTGAGTCGCGCTGGTATTGGACGAGCGTTAGCAAATAGAATAAGCAGAATTACGGAAGGACTTTGTTTGCTGAAATATTTTGCGTAAAAAGAGTTTAAAAATGAACATTGTAAGAAGAATAAAAGATTTCATTAAAAAAGACAAGTTGATAGTTAATAGAGAGGGACTTTCTGTTATGTTATGTTATGTTATGTTAGGTGGTTTTATATAGCGTGCAGCTGCCTCAGTGAAGAGGCATCCCGGCGCTTGCGGCAGTGTCCGTAAGAAGCTAGGGCTACAGCATAGGGAAAAGGTAGGTTTTGACAGCAGGCAATCTAGCCGCCAGATCTGGACAGGGAGAGAGTTCCATAGTTTAGCGGCAAGAAACCGGAACGACCGCCCCCCCGCGCTGAGGTGCTTCACTCGGGGGATCGTTGCTAGGAATTGCTCAGCAGAACGTAACTGGCGTGTAGGTACGTAGGGAACTAGCAGATTAGATAGAATCTCGGGGAGGACAGCATTAAGGTTTTAAAGGTCAGGCATAATGCTTTGAATTGAATCCTTTGAGGCATGGGTAGCCAATGTAGGCGTCGCAAGGCACCTGACGCAGAACTGGTTCTGGGGAGCCTCAATAGTACTCGGGCAGCAGCGTTCTGTACTCGCAGAAGGCGAGTGACTTCAGCCTTGTTGGCGCCTAACATGAGAGAATTAGCATAATCTAATCTAGACAGGTTAGTCGCCTGGACTATCAACTGTCGGGTTGGAGGATCAAAGAAGCCCAGCATGGGCCTCAGGCCCCGAAGGAGTCCAAAGCAAGTACCAGCGGTCTTCTTGGTATGCTCCTGATACCCAAGGGTGGAGGCAAACCAGATCCCTAGGTTTATAACTGCCGTTTTAGGGGTAGGGGCGGTGCCCAGAGACTCCGGCCACCAATGTTTGCTCCAGAGCCCCTTGTCCCTCCCCACCAGCAGCACTTCTGATTTGTTGTCATTAAGTTGAAGGCAGTTTGCGGTCATCCCAGTGCGCGACTGCAGCTAGGCCGCTCCGAAATCGTACGGCGACCTGAGAATGATCATCCGAGAGGGCCACCACTAGCTGCGTATCATCGGTGTACGAGACCATGGTCAAGCCATGATCCCTCCAAGATCGCCTGCTTCTTTTATGATGTTGGAACGTGGGTATCATACGTGTACATGGTTAGAGAATCAGATGAGATAAACGGAAGTTGATAGAGCTTTAGGTTTTCCAGAGCATGGTACATTTAACATAAGGATTTTGGAGAACTTAAGGGAACAAATGAATTCATTAAAACCAAATCCTAGGCCTATGCAGTATGATGTGCTTGAGGAATGGGAACACGAGGCATATAAACAGGAGAGAGACAGGAATGGAATAAAATACAGGAATATAATATCAAGGTATTCTGAGGCTAGATGGGATAATCAAATGAAAAGATGGAGGAGAAATGTATTTGTAGATGGCTTATATCTAGTAATAGTTGCTGAAGATCAGGCTGGAGGCAAATGTAAAGAGTAAAAGAATAACCTAGAGGCTTCAGAACTAGAAATAGACCTGAATGAAATTGATGAGTTAATGGATGAAATATTATTAAAGAGACCTCCACCATATTAGGAAAGTTCAGGAGAAACAATTCCAAATGCGCCACTAATTGAAATACAAGTTCCTCAGGTTCCACAAGCTCCACAAGTTTCACAGGTTACACAGGTTTCGGTAGCCTCATAAGCTTCATTAGGTACTCGAGTGTTGCAGGAGAGTGAGATTGACATGTTGAATTAGGCGAGAGAGGAGTTAACTCAGAGATTTATTCAGATGAGTCTGAATGCAGAGCATTTTCAGTACCAGTAACAATTTGTCCCATAGTTCCATTGTATGGTGAGAGTCAAAATATATCGAGAGTACATGCATTGACAATTTCCGTGAATAATGCCAGAAACGTTAGTGGATTGGAACAAGTTGAGATGAGTACTTCATTGATTGATCTTCCAGTAAATGAAAACATGACTGAAACACCAAAGAGAAGTGTACAGATGGATCCTAGAAAAATAGTGCAGAATGTGAGAGGAACAACTCCAGTATCAGGGAGTTCAGTGGGTCCTTCGCCAGAGGAGTTAGATGACTGGATAAGAGGAATGGAAAATAATAAGTTTCAATCGATGATAGATGTAGGTAGACTAAGAGTGGATCTGGAAGAAATGATTATTGGTACAATAAGTCCAGAGAGATTGAGTAAAAGTACTGAGATGAAGAGTTGTTATTTTTGTGTAAGAATAGTACATGGAAAGCAAAGAATCTACATGAGAAATTGGCAGAAGCTGCACTAGAATATGGAGTGGATATAGAGAAAAAACTTATAGACTGGATTTTACTGATAAAGATTTGGAGAGTTTGAATACGTCTGGCAAACGATTGTAGATAAAAGAATTAATAAATACTTTGAAGAAATGGGGTGATTTAGAATGTTGGAAAGGTAGATGGGCGAAAAAGAAGGCAGAAATGCTTACAAGTAAAAATGCGTCTTTGTTTCTATTAAAAGAAACAGAACAGGCTGAAATGGTATGCCCGATTAGAGAAGTTTCTAGGTGGTGGATATGTTTACGTTCCTTGGACAAGACAGGATATATTATCCTTTACAAATGATTTTCACAAGTTGAAGGGAGAAACCTGTCGAGTGGTATAGACAGGTAGAGAGGTTTGTAAAGGTTTCAAAAGTTTTGTTGAAAGGTTTAGATGGTTTGTTTGAGATTGTAGTTCCAGCTGATTTATGGACTGAGTGTAAAATTACTGTTGATTGGCCTAAAGAAGAATTTCCTAGAGATGTGGAAACAGGAGCACCTTCAGAAGAAGTGATGAGAAAATATAATCAAGTGATTACTTCCTTGAAAAGTAAGATTTCTCCAAAACAAACAGATTGGGTTACAATCGACAGGACAACACAGGAACCCAAAGAATCTGTACAAGCTTATTATGAGAGGTTGTCACAGGTATTTAAATAGTATAGTGGTTTTGAGAGTATAGGTGACAAAGAGAAGAATTAAAAAAGAAATTTCCTTGTCATGCGTGCGGAAAGTTTGGACATTGGAGGAATGTGTGTAAATCTTTGTTAAGAAATAATGGAACAAATCAAAAATGTAATCCGCAGATGCAGAATGAGGTGGTTTTAAATCAACAACAGCAACAGGTAGTTACACCACTGGTACAACAAGTACAGGTGCCTCAAGCTCCTATGCCAAATAATGTGAATGCTCAAGTAGATAGATACATTGCGAATGCTAGATTTCACGCAAGGGAAAAAGTTGGTAAGAATCAAAATGTAAAAGTGGTTTCACAATATTTGTTGCAATGTCCTGAGAGTGATTCAGACTCATCTCAATGACGGTGCCTGAGGGGGGAGGAAGAGTGCGTGCTTGGCGCATCTCTAGAGGTAGATCAATCAGGTCCTTTTGTTGATGGAAAAGTGGAAGATAATGATGTTACAGTCCTAGTGGACACTGGTGCTACCCATTCTACTGTGAGAGCAGCAGAAATTCCAAACCTACCCCTCTAGTGAGAAACTATCCAAGTTGTGGGAGTCTCGAATAAATATATTAGGACTCCAATAACAAAACCAATAGAGGTGCATATTGGAAGAATCAGATATATGCATCAGTTTGTGGTATGTGATACAAGTCTGGTGAACCTTTTAGGCAGAGACTTGTTATGCAAGATGAATTGCACCATCTACTGTACGCCAGATGGTATGGCTTTTCAAACACCAGATGAGGATGTTGCTTTTAAAATGATGTTAGCAAAGCAAGAGACAGAAGTGAATGACTTGTATACATTGCTTACAGAATAGGATTTACCTGCTGAGTTGAGAAATACAGTAAGATCTGATGTATGGGAGTTTACAGGAAATTACATTGGTTTGTTGAAGGGTGTGGATCCTATTCAGGGTACAGTTAAACCTGGTGAAGAATATCCAAACACACCTCAGTACAGGATGAGTCCTGAAATTACAGCAGGAGTGATTCCTGTAGTTAGTGCAGGATTTGAGAAAGATTGATAAAAGTGTGGTACCTTGCTATCCAATAGTGCCAAACCCAGCAGTGATTCTTTATCAAATTCATTGTGATGCAGAATGGTCATAGTGATTGATCTATATCTAGCATTTTTCTCAATACCTTTACATCCGGATAGACAATATGTTTTTGCTTTCCGGTTCAGAGACCGTGTTTTGGCATGGTTCCGAGTTCCTCAAGGGTATACAGAGAGTCCTTCAATTTTTAATCAGATTTTGAAGAAATGTTTAGAGTCATTGATCATGCCAGAAAATGCTGTGTTAGTGCAGTATATTGATGACCTATTGTTGGCATCAAAAACACGAGAAGCAGGTGTGACAGATACAATTGCCTTACTGAATCATTTGGCGGAAGTTGGGTATAAAGTGTCACCAGCAAAATTACAGTTTTGTCAAAAAGAGGATCAATATTTGGGACACAAAATTGAGAAAGGAGTTAGAAAAGTAACGCAAGACCGAATTACTGTGATTTTGCCAATGGGTCCTCCTAAGACTCAAAAGGACGTTCAAATGTTTTTGGGAATGGTTGGATATTGTAGACAGTGGATCAGTGGGTTTTCACTGATTCCAAAACCTTTACAGAGGTTGACTCATAAAGATGTGGTTGATCAGATTGAGTTGGATGAAGAGTGTATGAAAGTTTTTATTGAATTGCAAAATAATCTTTGCCGAGCACCTGCATTGGGAATGCCAGATTACACAAAAGATTGTGCATTGTTCTGTTGTGAAAGAGATGGATGTGCACTTTCAGTCTTAACACAAAAACATGGAATGGAATGGCATGTCGTCCAGTGGCATATTTTTCTGCTACTTTGGATTCAGTAGATGCAGCATTACCAGGCTGTTTAAAAGCAGTGGCTGCTACTTGTGTGAGTCTAGAGCAGAGTGAAGCAATTGTTATGGGACATCCAGTGACAGTATATGTTCTTCATTCTATTGAGATCCTATTAACAAGGACCCGGACTCAGCATATGACGTATAGTCAGCTGACTAGATATGAAAGAGTGATTTTGGGTGCTGAAAATGTGACAGTAACAAGGTTCACAACATTAAATCCAGCAACTTTATTGCTGAGTTCAAATTGTGAAGAAATGAAGGATGAAGCAGAACATGATTGTTTGGATGTGACAGAATTGTGCATGAAACCAAGACCTGACCTAAAAGATACACCACTAGAAGAGTAAAATTGTGTGATGTTTGTGGATGGATCTTACCTGAGAGATGAAAAAGGTGTATTAAGAGCTGCTTATGCAGTATGTACTGTGGCTATGGTTCTTGATGCATTCTTTCTAAAGGGGAAAAGTTCTGCTCAAATTTCTGAGCATGTATAATTGGCAAAAATCTGACAGTAACCATATTCACTGATAGTCAATATGGTTTTGGGGTGGTGCATGATTTTGATCAGTTGTGGATGCAACAAGGATTTTTGACTGCTTCAGGATCCTTAATGCTGAACAGTAAAAATGTGAAAGATTTATTGAGTGCAGTAAAAATGCCCAAAAACATTGCTGTTGTTAAATATTGAGCACATAAGTCAGGAAATGACTATGTGACAAACGGAAACAGATACGCAGACAAAGTGGCTTGTTTCTGTGCATAAAATTCAATTTCAATCAACAGAGGGATGGAAAAAAAAGATACAAATTGCCACTTGATGTTTTCTTCTTTGGAAACATGGGAAGAAATTAGACACTTGCAGGAAGAAGCAAATGAGGAAGGAAAATAAATTTGTATAAAATCAGGTTGTAAAAAGAGAGCAGAAGATGAAGTGTGGGTGTATGTTGATGAAAGACCAGTAGTGCCAGTTTCTTTACTCTCACAAATGGCAAGGATGTCCCATGGAATTGTGCATGTTGGAAGAGATACTATGATTAGATTCTTCAAGCAGTCATGGTATAATTCAAAGTTTAGGGTCATTGCAGAGAGTCTATGCCAGAGGTGTATAGTCTGCCAGCAACAAAATCTGGGAAGAAAGACAGTTGTTAGTTGGGGTCAAATTGGAAAAGCAGCAGGACCATTTACTAGACTACAGCTAGACTTCATTGAACTTCCCCCTTGTAATAGACTTAAATATGTGTTGGTGGTTGTTTGTTTGTTTCCTTGTTGGGTAGAAGCATATCCAGCAAAAAGGAATAATAGGTTAACCATTGCTAAATTGCTTTTAAGGGAGATCATCCCCAGATTTGGATTTTCAGTCTCTTTAGAAACAGATGGAGGAACTCATTTCAATAATCAATTTTCTTTTTTTTTTAAAAGCTGCATTGTGCTTATCGACCTGAAGCATCAGGAGTGGCCGCACACAAAATGACACTATTAAGTGCAGACTATAAAATGTGTGTGTGTGTACAACACTGAAATGGCGAGACGCTTTACCCCTGGTACTGTTGAGTCTTAGAAGCATTCCTGATAAAAAAGACTGGATTAAGTCCTCATGAAGTTTTAATGGGGACAGCGATGAGACAAGCAATTGTACCAGCAAACAAACTGATGAATATTACTGATGATCTAGTGCTTGATTATTGCAAAGGATTGACTGATCTGGTGCGTTCTGTGTCTCATCAGGTTGGAAAAATTGCAACCACAACACAGCCGGATCAAGCACATGATTTGAGTCCAGGAGAGTGGATTCTGGTGAAGAAACATGTGAGGAAGTTGTGTTTAGAACCCAGATGGCATGGACCTTACCAAATAATATTGGTAACAACAACAGCAGTAAAGTGTGGTGGCTTCCCAAATTGGATTCATGCAAGTCAAACAAGAAGAGTCCTAAGTCCACTTGAAAGACAGGAAAAAGAGCAGCAACTGGTAAAGAAAAGAAAAGAACTAGAAGCTGAAGAACATGAAGCTATAGAATCTAGTGTTACAGATTCTGAAAAATCTGAACATGACGAAGAACCAAACACCAGTCAAATAAAGTGGGTACCAGCTACTGGGTCTCAAAAGACTGCTGTTGAGAAAGAAAAAGAGAATGTGACTGATGAAAATCAAGAGCAAGTACAACAAAGAAAAGAACTGAAAAGGAGTGAAAAGACTGATATACACTCTAGAAAAGGAAAAGCAAGATCCAATAATTGAAATATCAAGTCAAACTGAACAAAGTGACTCAGAAGAAGATTTAGTACGAAAAATAAAAATAATAAGAATTTTGAATAAGAAATACACAGCTCCAGAATAGACATATGTGGTGTTGGAAGAAATTGAAAACACAAATCAAAACAAAGAAGAAATTAGTACTGATCTAAGTGATAAAAACAAACTAAAACCACCTTAAAAAGAACTGTGAAAATTAAGGTGCAACAATTGATATAAAGAAGATATAAAAAAAAAATGAAAAAGAGGGGTTAAAGAAGAGAGGCACAAAGTGTAAGGATACACTACTTTAGATGGTGTTTGGATAAGTTCTTTACATTTTACAGATTTTCTTAGATTTGTAATCTTTTTATAAAGTGTCTAAAATAGCAAAGCTAACAGAGACTTGTGAGAAGTTGGCCTGGCATATGCTGTTCCTAGTTATAGGAACACCTTGCACCAGTCCAATTCGACTCTTATTGATGATAGGTTTAAGACAACCTTTAAAGAAAGCTATCCTAGTGGTAGCTGTGGAGAGCAGCCTTCAGGCTAAGTCTTGAAGGAGTGTTAAGCTTATTGTTTTACCGTAATAACCTCTTGAATAACCAAATGAAAGAGTAGTCCACACAGGTATATATATAAAATATATGTATTTATTCTAGGCAGAATCCCACAGGCACTTTATGTGACTAGTGGCAAAGTTACACTTCAAACAAGCATTTATAAACACAATAAATAGCACAGAAATCAATGGGCCCCGGGGGGGACCAAACCATATACTAAAATAGTGGTATAAGAACCACGACAATTCTACAGGCAATGCCTAGGGCATTCAGGATCGCTTGCCCCTTCAGAATCCACCCACAATTATGAGGAAGGGGACCCACGGGAGACGCGTGCAGTGCAAAGAGCTGCTATCGGGATCGCAATGTTAGCCTATGGAGAATGTCGCGGTTGAAGATTTAAAGATTAAAGACACTTCTAGCAGTAATACAAAGTTAAGGCTTGAGACTTAAGGCTTTGGAGAGCCCACCACCACGGGAGTACCGAGGTACCACTGTTACCTGCCCCAGGGAAGCCGGGTGCATAGGTCGATTCTGGTGTCGGGTCGCGGGCTGATTTTCAATGGAAAAGTAGTCCAAACTGCTGCTAGCTGAAAGCGTCGATGAAGTCGTGAAGATCTAAGATGTAGAAAATGTAGAGAAGAACCTGAAAGCAGAGGGGACAGAGTCTGGGTCACGGCACAGTGACCAGGGGGCTCAAAGCAAGGAGCCCTTCGATGTCGGGTGCTTCAGGTGAGGAAGATGCAGCTTGGCTCTGCAGTCACGGGCTCCGGGAGGCTTCAAGGCAGGCCAGCTTCTGGAGGGCGACTGTCTCACGCCGGATGAGGGTCGCTGCAGTGTTAGGGTCCCGATTGGATCCACTAAGCCTTGGCAACCGCAGCCCATGCAAGATGAACAAAGCAGCTGCTGGTGCAGACCCACGAGGTCTGAGGGTGCTCTCCTTTGGAGGGAGCGCAGAGCAGGCCTGGAGCAACCAGGGGAACTCTTGGATGTGAAGATTGTCTTCCGCCAGGGCCCACAAGTCGAGAGACAAGGGACCGCGGAAGGCAGCAAAATTGAGTGCATAAAAGGGCTCCCACGGGCCACCGTAGCGGGCTAGGGAGCTGAGATTTGGCATGGATGCTGCTTGAAGGTTGGCTCAGAAATGGGCCAAAGCACAACTTCCCCACTGGTCGGGGTCATGTGCTATGCAAGAGGTGGCTGGTGTCTTGGGGTATGCAGGGATCTCAGCATCCACGTGGCCCACGGTGCTCAGACTTGCTGGGCACGCTCACAGGACTCTGGGATGCTCTAGAGATCCACCTCAAGGTTGCTGGAAGACGTCGAAGTTCGTGAGAGCAGCGAAGTTCCAACCGGGTGTCTTGCAGTCTTTCAGGTGCCTGCCAAGCAGGGGGATAACTCCTTTATCCCAAGGGAGATTTCTTCAGTCAGCTGGGCAGCAGCTCGTCGAAGGTCAGTTCTGTGAAGTTCTGGATTAATCTGAGGCTCTGGGGCCACGTTATTCACATATATCCCCAAGATTAGGGGAAGGTCCCAACTAGAGCCTACCAATAAGAGTAGAGGCGGGAAAGGGTGGCTACACCCACTCCCCTTTGTGTGTTTCCCGCCTGGGCGAGGGGCAGGATGCCCCTGAACCTGTTCCAGGCGGTGTATGCAGAATTAGGTCTCTGCAGCTGCCTACGTGCAACTCTGAATGGACATTTGGTGCACCCACCCTGTTCCAATCCACATTATCCTGTCTGGGGAGATGCTAGCACCTCCCTGCCACAGGAGCCCTATTGTCCAGCTGGCGAGGCTGGGGTTTTCCCCAGCAACAGGCAGCCAGGGTCGTGTAGGTGGCGGGCAGTAGCCATTTTGTGTAACTTGTGCACTTTTAAATTGGTGTCTAAATTCTACCGCTTTTCCCATATCGCCCTTCTAGCAAGGGGGAATCGTACCCTCATGCCCATGGCTGGACTGGGGGTATGATTCCTTCATGTTTGACACCAAACACGATATGGTTCTGTGTAGCCATTCTCAAGTTATTGCGATGACGCGATTCACTTATAATGCGGTTAAGAGTATATGGTATGGCTACACTACAAACAACCCAGTAACGATTTTACGAAGGTTGCAGAGAGGCCCTACTCACGTAGGGGTCCCCCCTCACACATACCTCAGCACCCAGCCCTGTAGGATTACCAGGGCCTGCCATAGGGGTGACCTATGAGAGTATATGTGTTGTAATGGTGTGGGATATAGGGTACCTACATCCCTGTAAGGGGTGCTAGCACCACCTTACCCAGACTACAGTAGTGGTCTGGTGGTGTCAGTTTGTGTGGCTGTCCCAGGGTGGCACAATAAGTGTTGCAGCCCTGGTAGGCCTACTGGGGGGCCCATGCCCTGGGTACCTAGGGTACCATCTACAAGGGACTGGCAGGGCACCCTCAGCATCCAATTGGTTGGTACCTAGGGTACTCACAACGTTTAACAGAGGAAGCAGATAGGCTGGGGTCCTGGATAGCAGGGCCACAGCCTGGCTAAAGTCACAAAAACAGTCAAAACATCAGCAAAAAGTTGGGGGCAACTATGCAGTCGATGCCACTCTCCTACAAGACTGGACATCAAATCATAGGTTTAAACGTAACCATATTAATGTTTGCTTATGTAGTGTTTTATTACTAATGTTGGTGTGGGTAAAACACTGATTGTTAGTGTGCCTGTTCTAATGGTGACTAATCACAAAAATAATACTATGATGTGAGAAGTGAGAGAATGGATTCTATTACTAAAGAACATTCAAACACCAATATAGAAAAGATAGAAGATGATAAATCAATGAATGACTTTTCGTTAAATGTTTTTAGTAAATTGTTGTATGACTATGTTAACACAATGAATGCGAGAGATTGTTACGTGTGTATGCAATTACCATTGTCTGTCTCAGAGGGGGTGACATACCATCACCAACCTTTAACTTGTAGTGTTTTAACCAGTATGTTTTATGAGAGGGAAGGATTAGAGTATTTTCAGACATTCCTATTAGGAGAGATTTAAAAATTGTTTATGGTCCTGTTTATGCAGCATACATGGGAGATTTTTTTCATTAGTAACAAACCAATAGATACAATAGATGCACATAGAAATAATCTAACCTGTAAACTACGACATGAAGAAATAGAATTTATGAATATGGTAGAAGATAGAAGATGAGATTTCAAAAAGAAAGCTGCTGAGCAAAAGTAGCATGTACCTCCATGGGCTTTCAGCGAGGGTTATTACAAAAAGGGTGAGACGTACGCTGCCATGACTCTAGATTTTCAACATAAAGGGAAGCTTTGTGTGTTTAGAGAAAAGACTGAACCTAATAGTTACTTAATTGGCTAGTGAATGTGAGCATACTTTCTTGATAAAAGGAAACTGGGGACTGAAAGGAGGAGCTGATCCTGTTTTCCCAGGAATTTATTATGTGTGTGTTAAGAATGCTTATTATAGGTTACCTGCAGGTTGTAATGGATGTTGTTATTTAGGAATAGTACTTCCTAAAGTGTACCATGTAGATAAGAATAATAGAGTTAATGAAATAAAACAAGGACTAACACGTAATAAAAGAGGAGCGTGTTATTCTGAGATAATGGGGGATATTTTTGGAGCACTGATACCTTCATTAGGAGTCATTTTGAATTCACATAAAATTAGAAAATGGTCCACAGTGGTTGATTGTTTATCAACAGATCCTGCTGGTGGGTTCTTGATGATTGATACTGAAATGGTTGCAAAATCGACTTGCCCTTGATATATTATTGGCAAAAGAGGGTGGAGTGTGAAGCATGTTGAAAATACAACAATGCTGTACTTATATCCCTGATAAGGGTAAAAATCTTGAGGGGTATATTAAAAATATTACAGAACTTCATGAAGATTTGACTGAATTGAAGGTTGATGGTGCATGGGAGAAACTTGGTAAAAGTTTTTGCTCAGTGGGAAATTGGTTTTCTACGGTAGGGAGTAGCATATTAGGAAAAATATTAATACCTATTACTTCAATAGTTGCAGTGATATTAATGATCATCTTGATTTATAAACGTTGCAAATGCAAATATGGAAATAGAGACATCAGATCTTAAACGTAGAGCTTGAAAGAGAAAGAAAGAAGAGATAGAATTAGACATGAGAGGAAATTATTATAAGATTATGAAGAACTTAGATGAAAGAATGATAAAACGAGAAAGAAGTACAGCATTTTAAATAAGTAGTAATTTGTATTTGTTGGGTATTTTGATGATAGCTCAAAAAGGCCATCAAAGGGGAGATTGATGGAGCAGGTTTTTGTGAAAATACAACCTGCTCGGATTAAATCCTCAATAACATTCATTAACAGTGTGCTGTGAAAAAGTTTATTCAAAGAAAGCTAAAATAAGGGGAATCGCTTTTGTGCATGTGTGTACTAATGCATGGAACTAGGCCGCAAATGCTTTTAACTAAAGTAGATAAAAAGACTAATGCTGCTTTTGTGCACGTTAATAACATTTGCTAGGAAATAATAACATCATGGTTTAGTGCAACGCTGGGATGGTGTGCAATGAAATTACACTTCATGAAAATAATAATGTTTGTTTTCTGTACAAAAGCAAGCATGGGTCTACTCTTCTGCATGCCAGTCCAGGTTTAATAATTGGTGGAAAAAATAAAAGAGGGTTTTGAGAGAGAAGAGAGAACGCTAAGGCTGTGTGTACTTCATAATATTTGTGTGACTGCCAAGCTACGGGGAAAGATGAGATAACCAGTGGAAGCGAGCAACTTCCTTCTCAAGACGGCAGAGGCAAACAATGGAAGCGCAAAGACTTGCAACATGAAATGTGCTACAGGAAATATGTACTATGATTGTGGTTTGAAGTTGTTTCCTGGGAAGAATCTGTCGTAATGCTGGGAGTTTAGGACAAAAGACCATTGAATAAAATGGTCATGCTGAGAGTTGTGTGACAGTACACCCACCTCCTTAGCCAACGAGAGACGGAGTTTGCTCTCATATTGAAACAAATGTGGGTTGGGCATTTGGGTTTTAGGGTATAATTGAGGTGCGCGGTGGGAGGGGTGTTGTGCTTAGGGTGTTGTGCTTAGGGAGTTGGCTGGTGTTTCGGTAGCGGGAGATCGTCGCTGTTGTCGGTTTGCTGTTTCCAGATAGAGGCTTATCAACACAACTGGAGCATCTGGGGGAGAAAAATGTCAGGCCGCCCCCCACTCAACAACCTATAAACAACAATAGGCCTGACTTGACTCAAACACCTATTTTTAAATGCTAGATACCAGAGGGGTTTTCAATATTTTTCTGTACTCCCTCACAAGAGTGATCCTAATCACTAATCAAAGTGTCATAGGGGCATATGTATCAAGCAAATTTTTAGTCGCAAACGCTGCGATTCGCAAAATACAGCGTTTGCGATTAAAAATTCGCAAAACGGGATGTATTAGGCTAATTCCCAACGCAAATTTAAGGAATCGCTAATTTAGCGATTTCTTAAGTTTGCGTAAGCATTTAAGAAATCGCAAATTGCGATTTCTTAAATGAAATGTAACACTCACCAAAGGATTGCGATTAATCCTTAAGAAATCGCAAATTACCACCAACCACTAGTTGGTGTTAATTTGCGATTTCTTTTAAAAATGCACGTTTTGTAATTGTACAAAGTGCCACGTGACGCACATACATGCCCTTAGGGCATGTATGTGCGCCATATGACCACACATGCTAATTTCAGGGGTGTATCAGGGTGTCATCTTGATACCCTTGCACCTTTGAAATTATTCTCAAATTGCGATTAGCAAATTGCGATTCGCAATTTGAGAATTACTTCCCATACATTCCTATGGGTCTCCTGGCCCATAGGAATGAATGGGCAGGTATTCCTTAATTGCGATTTCACAATTTGCTAATCGCAATTAAGGAATTTTAAGGAATCGCAAAAAGTTTGCAATTTTTTAAATACATCCCGTTTTGCAATTCTCAAATAGCGATTCCTTAAAAATCGCTATTTGAGAATCGCAAATGGTGATGTTGATACATATGCCCCATAGTGTTTTATTTATAACATAAATGTCAGTACAACATAGGACCATCCCACCCAAACGTGAAAAACATGTGAGACAGGAGAGAAAGCACCTCACGGTCGTAACACCAAGGGGGTTGCTGGGTGGTACTCACTAGCATACCCACTTATCATCATTGGTTGCTCTCTCCCCATAAATGAAAAAGAAAGTGTGTGTTCTATCATGAAAATCTCAAAAACCTGAAGAAAAAGAGAAAAGACAGTGAAACTTCAATGTAAATGAACTGTCAATGCACAATATCACTACAAGTGCCCACTGGCTATAAGTACAATTCCCACCATTAAAACGCGGTGCAGTTTACTCGCTCGACGTAACTTTATTTAATGCTGTAAGCTGTCCCAATTAAAAATGGTTTTAATCAAACCATGTTCAATCATGAAAAGCCAAAGGGTGTTGTGCTTAGGGCGTTGGCTGGTGTTTAGGTAGTGGGAGATCGTCGCTGTCGTCGGTTTGCTGTTTCCAGATAGAGGCTTACCTGTTTCCTGACTTAATCTTTGCCACTCGACTCTTCTTGAAGGGCCTTGCTACTCTTTGGCCAGAGGGTAGATTTCCCTGTTTTCTATTTGGGTTAGTATAGATAATATCCTGATTTTGCATAATCAATTGCAAATGTATTTTCTCTCTGAAACTTTTCTCTCTTCGCCTATCCACTCCTTCAATGCATTGTTTATTTGACATGTTTGATTCCATACATTGTTAATACTTTTTCTCCGTGATAAAATATAATTTGCATTGTATGCCGGTACTTGATGAGCATTTATTTGACTTTTTTTTAATAAACATTGTAAATTACACACTGAGTCTGTTATTTTTTAGTAGTATTGATCAGTGTGCATATTATTGGCATCAATTAATCAACTCCCAAAAGGTCTATCGCCACATATTGTAAGGAGAAATGCAGGTTCTATTATGTATTTGGTAAGTCGGGTATAAACCTTGCATCACACTGAACCCAGTGTCATACATGCCAACATTTTAGAACAGGGACGTGAGAGATTTAAAGTAAAAAATCGGGAGAATGAAAATTCCCAATTGACTTCTATTGCAGAAAATGCAATTTCAGGCCCCTTAATCGGGTCTATTGCATGCATGGAGTGTGAAGGGATTAGTTGGGTAAAGTAAATGGGCCTTTGTGTAGAAATTATTGATCCCTGATGTAAGTTATAGTTAGCGCAGGTAACTATAACTGCAGGAGTGAAATGTGAGTCTAACTTTCACTCCATGTAACCTTTGGAGGTTTTTTTTTGCAGATTTATATAGTGGTGAACTCAACCCCAAGGTGTTGGAGCGCTTTACATGAGCACCCCTTACGTTACACAAGGACACATTCATTTGTTAGGTCTCGGATATCGTGGCTGCGCACATGCGCAACTCGCTCTGCGAGATTTAATGATTTTGAGGAGCTTCAGTAAAGGGCTTTAAGCCCCGCCCCTCTTTTCCATTGGCTGGCATGACCGTTTATGCTAAACGGTGGCCAGCCATTGGAAAAGAGCTTTTTATGACGTGTACTTTTGGGTTTTTCAGACAGCCCACTTGGACGTGCTCGCCTGATTTCCGTTCGTCGCAAACGATTTCTTATCTCTATGGGGTCATGTGTTTGAAACACATGGCCCCATAAAGCTAAGAGATCGATGCTTCTTATTGTATGCTGGCCTGAAAGCGAGGACGCACAGTTTTCTACAATGTAGGGGGAGGTCTAGCAGCTAGTAATTGAAGACAAGAGGATTATGCTGTGTGATCAGGGTTTGATTTTAATTGGTCTTGGATCATGTCGGACAATAGTCCATGCAGATTAGCCGGAATAGGTTACAGAGTCCTTGACTTCCAAAGGATAAAAAAAAAGTTTACTTTATGTTAAAGAGTAGCAGGGCGCACAATGGGCCCGGCTGCCTGGAGCCACTTCGGGATGAGGAAGGGGTTGTCCGGGGGGAGGGGGGCTTCGCTGCTGGCATCGATTCTTGTTTCATGCCAATGGCATGGCTAGGTGGGTGTGTTCGGGGAGGGAGTTATTTAAAAGCCGGGCTCAGATCAGCTCACCTGGGGAGGACAGCGCTCAAGTCTTGGAAAAGATGGTTATTATTGGGCCACATGACTGCTGGAAGATTGTGCTGTGGTGCAGATATCCGGGCACCGCGCTCAGCAATAGGGCACGGGCCGGGTCCAGCCGTCCCCCGAGGCACTGAGCTGCCGTCACGGAGGAGACCTTCCCTAACGACTGCTGACGAGTGGCCTAGGCCCCTGGGACTTCTCCACAGACTGGGGCTGCTGCGTCCCTGCACGGAGCTCCATCACATAAGGTAGGAACAGAGCCCTCTCTCAACAAGCCCTCCCCAAGGCTGTGGGGTTGGAGGAGGCGGGGGGTGCTCACCAGCCAGATGTGGAGGCATATGTCAAAAGAAGCACTGTTTTCAGTGCACTAATATTCGTTTTTTCTTAGGTTA
The DNA here is from genome assembly GCF_964204655.1 of Triturus cristatus. Lineage (NCBI taxonomy): Eukaryota > Metazoa > Chordata > Amphibia > Caudata > Salamandridae > Triturus > Triturus cristatus. The sequence continues at coordinate 1,063,345,495 of NC_140589.1, read as the reverse complement.
AGATATGAATTCGGGAACTATGTGTGTTGTGGGACAAGAAACGTAGTAATCGGGAGCATGTGTGTTAGGAGGCATGTCTTTCTGATAGTCCTTATGACGTTACAAAAATGTCTGATGTTTGTTCTTAGAAATGTAACAAGAACGAATATACGTAATGTGTTCTGTAAAGCAGTTTGAAAGTGATGCACGTATATTAAATAGTTTCCTAATTTTCTTCCATACAAAATATGCAGATTTAATTATTTTAAATCTAGTTTTCTTATAGTGGCTGGGTTCAAGAGTTTTAACTAGTCTTTGTCGAGCACGTTTACCTAAAAGCATCTCATAGATTGTAGGGTTAGTAGCATCAGATCTAACTGTTCAGGCAGTAACGAGTATCTCCATATGCTGCAATAGAGCAGCCAGATGATATAATAGGAAATTCAGCATACCCCAACCCCCCCTTAATCTTGGAAGAGTCATCCATTTTACTGCCCTTCTAGGCTTCCGGAAACTCCATAAGAATCGAAAACAAATCGGTTCAATTTTTGAATAAAGAGAGGGTGGAAAAATTAATGGAATAGTTCGAAAAAAATATAAGAATTTAGGGAAAATAGACATTTTAATAACATTGCATCGGCCATGTAAGGATAGGTGCAAATGATCTAGCCTCTCCAGAGAAGTGCTACTAGTATGAATAATAGGTAGCATATTAAGTTCGGGAATATGTTCTATATCTGGTGTTATTCTGACCCCCAGATAGGTAGCCTCTGAAGTTGTAATATCTAGGGGGCAGGACACATCCGAATGTAGACATTGCGTTTTGTCCACATTCAATTGATAGCCGGAGAAATCTCCAAACTGTTTTGCGCAGGTATCCACAGTAGGGAGAGCGAGCCTTAAATTGCTGGTAAAGATCGCTATATCATCAGCATAGGCCATTGTTTTATACAAGATATTGTTCACAATTACGAGCTCAATATTCGTTTCCCTGTCAAGTTTTTCTAAATAAGGATCGATATAGAGCGAAAATAATAATGGAGAACAGGGGCAGCCCTGTCTGGTACCCCTGGTTATGTTAAATGTTTGTGAATTTTGTCCAGATATTCGAATAGTTGCTTCCGGCGATGTATATAAGGCTTGAATGGCTTGAATAAATTCAGGGGAAAATCCTTTCCAGTACAGGACAGACCACAGGAACCGCCAGGAGACCCTGTCAAACGCTTTTTCTGCGTCCAACAGGATCATCCCAAGCGGAGATCCCGTGGCCTGCGCCCAGTCAAAAAGGGCAATTGCTCTTTTGATATAATCTGTGATATCTCTTCCAGGGATAAACCTGTGTTGTCTAAGAGATACTAAAGGAGTTATAACAGTGCAGAGCCTAGAAGCAATTATTTTTGCATATATCTTGCTGTCGACCGTAATTAGTGTGATAGGTCTATAAGAGCCTGGATTGAGCTCCGGTTTTCCCTTTTTCTTGAACACAATGATCGTAGTCTTTTGCCAAGATTTGGGAGTCAGTCCCTGTTGAGCTAGCTGAAACAGCGAAATTAAAATAGGTTTCAGCGTTTGCCGAAATTTCCTGAAAAACTCTAAGGGGATTCTGTCTGACCCAACTGCTTTGCCAGATGCTAAAGATAAGATCACGGCCTCAATTTCATCCCAAGTAATTGGGGAATTAAGAATCTCGTTTTGTTCCACGGTTACTTTACTCGTGGTTATTCCATTTAAAAATCCCATAATACTATCGACGGCAGCTTCTTCTTTGGCCTTATAAAGTTCGCTATAAAAATTATGAAATACCCTTAGTATTCCTTGCGGGGTATCCACAACTTGATCCTGCTTATCCTTTATCCTATTAATGCCGTTATTCACAGCTCTTTGTTTAATACGTGTAGCCAAATGTTTCCCTGTTTGCTCCCCAAGTTCAAAAATGTCTGATCAATATTGTATATATTTAGAAGCAAGTTCTTCAGCATAATGTGAGTGTATTTTGGTTTTAATAACAGAAACTAAATTTAAACATTCGTCAATATTTTGATCAGCACTAATCTTCCTAATAAGCTCTAGCTCTGCTACTGTTAATTTATCAATCCAAGATTTAATCATATCTTTGATCTTCCTCTGGAGATATAATGAAAAGCTAAGTGTTTCCCCATGTAAAGCAGCTTTAAATGCATCCTATACAATGGTTTCGGGGGCGGTACCATTATTGATATTAAAAAATTCAGAGATCCATTTAGCAATGTGTTGGCAATAAGCCTCTTCTAGTAGGAGTTTTTTGTCAAATATCCATGCATTTACATTCCTAGGGAGACCATATAATGTCATCTCAATAATTAATGGGTTATGATCAGAGATAAGTCTCCGATGTAGGTTGATGTTAACTTTATCTGCTAACTGTTGTGAGCAAAAAAAATAATCTAGCCGTACAAGTTTTTTATGTGGTGCTGAAAAGAAAGTATATCCGGGCTCTCTGGGTCTATGTCGGTGCCATATATCCACTAAATCATACTCTTTAACCAGGCCCTGTAAAGCCTTAAATGTTTTATTCTTGCGGCCAGAATACGGCACGCCACCAGTTAGATTAAAGTTGTGCTCTAAATGAATATTAAAATCGCCACAAATAACCAGAGGGGATGGCCAAGTGGCAAGTTCAATATTAATATTGTTCAAAATCGCTGGGTCGTCTAAGGACAGGGACGTGGGAGATTTAATATATCAAATATTAACTTATACACCCCCCTCTCAGCGTACAGCCTACTACCGCAAATATTCCAAGATAGGATTACGCTTAGATGGGCTGATTTGGGGATTACGGTTATTGGCGATCTAGGTCAAGAAGGTAGCCTGAAGCCATTTTCACTCTTACAGTAGGAGTTTGGCCTCCCTAGATGCGATTTCTTTAAATTTTTACAAATTCGGAGTTTTCTTGGTTCTAAATTCCAAATGGGGCAGGGGAATCTTGGTCCAATTAGCACAATTGAAATGTTGCTACGACAATCACGTATTGGGTAATATATCAGACCCTGCTGACGGAATTTCCCGGTGATTTAACATCGCAATGTGCTCGGTGGGAAAGTAAACTAGATAAAGATGGTATAAATTTCGTTAAATCACTGAAATTGGCAAATTCAGTTGGTTTGTCTGGTAGCTTGAAATCGCAACATTTTATGTCGGTCTTTGATCTGTATTATTCCCCTGCCAAAATCTCCAAATGGACTCATTCCCCGGGGATCTCATACAATTTCTGTAATCGGTGTGGATTATATGGGGCTGATTCAATACATATGGGTTTTTTTTGTCCAGGTTTAAGAACTTTCTTTCAAGATATCAATTACTTTCTAAACCTAATTCTATTAATGCCTGTTATACTAACCCCTGAGCTGGTAATTTTTGGGGTTGAGGGGGAGACGGAAAGAATATTCCGTGAAAGTGCCGAAACTAGCTTTCTCTTTATTACTATGTATATTACGAGACTATGTATAACCACTCATTGGATCAATGCTGATGCTCCTACTTTTTGCAATTGGAGATTAAGGTTTCTTCGGTTATATAATTTAGAACTATCTGTTTACAAAAGACATGGCCCCAAGAAACGAATATGGGGCCACAAAATCTGGTCCCCGATCCCTAAATGGTTAGAAACAATTGTATAGATTTGATCTCCTTATCTTTCATATATATTTTTATGTCTACTGCTTTTTGGATTATATAACCTTCTTGTTTTCTAATTTTATTCTGTATTTCTGATGTACCTGACGTTTTTTTTTGTGTGTGTCTTTATTTTTCTTCTCTTTGTTTGATTATTAGAGATGTATATATTGTCTAAATTCTGCATGTGCATTCACTAATAAAAAAAATAAAAAAAATGAAAGTGATGCATGTTTATTATTGAGGTTTAAAGAGCGTAGGGTTCATTGCAGCTTGCCTTGCCCGCATTTCACAGAGCCTTACATCGGTACTTCTGTTGGCAATGTCAGCAGAGAGGCCAAGGATTGCCGGGGCACAGGGAGGGCACCCTCCTGAGCCAGGCTGATTCCACTGCTGGGAACTGTCAGAAGCTTGCACTGCATAGGCAGAGTGAGGGGCTTTCCCTGGTAGGCACTGCGGGAGGGTTGCCCCTGTGGAGAGTGTGAGACATTAGCATGATCTGGGGGAGACGTGAGAGTAGTGTGAAAAAGAGACACTACTGGGCAGCTAAAGAAGCGGTAAGAGCGTGGAAAGGTGAAAACAACATTTCATCAATTTTACTAATGCAAACCACTGCATTTTATTCACGTATTGAGGAGCTGACCTCGTGAATGAGTCGAAATTACATTTTGAACCGATCGCAACACTTGCCTGGTGCATTTAAAAAGGGCTGACTTTTAACACATAAAGTAACAATTCTGCTTGAATACTGGAATGTTTTGGGACAGCATTTATGAAGGGGGGGGGGGGGTGGCTTGAAGTGACGCCCCTCCCCAGACCCATGTCTGACAGTGCATGAGCCTCACGCAGGGTCAGGCAGTAAACAACGTGTAAGGTCCTGGCCCAACTCTTTTTTTAGGTCTCGTGTGGCGTTGGAGCGCGCATGCGCTCCTCGTCTCGAGACTTATAGTTACCAAGTTACTTATAGAAACCAAGTTACTACTCTCTTCTACTCACTCTCTACTACTCGCTCTATATTACTCTCTACTGCTCACTCTCTACAACTCTCTACTACTCTCTACTACTCCCTCTCTACTACTCTCTACTACTCTCTACTCACTCTCTACTATATTGCCTCAATTATCGCCGCATTTTAAATAAAGCGCTTGATTTCTTTGCACATTGCACATCGTTTTAATCTGCTCATAATTTCAAACTCGACGTGGTATCCTACCTAAATTGTTTTTCCCCGCACTGCTTTGCTCCCTGAGCCTACCTCGGTCGATTTTGGGGCTGGGAGGCTCTCCCTTGAATCGGCAGAAGCGCGGTGGCCATTTTGGGTAGGGGAAGCGTCCAGTCACCAGCATTAAAGGCAACGGTCATGTCTCCGCGCAGCGTACGCGTTCAGCGGACGCGCCCGATCTGCGCCGGAGTCGTGCCAGAGTCCTGCCCGTCTGCGCACGTCCGCGATCAGGACGCGGCCGAGGCCAGGTACTCTGTGGAAGCCCCAACATCTTGCTTCAAAACATATAGTAAGGAGTCTCTTTTTTCGATACAACACAAATGCTGTGCTCTCACTGTTTCTCTTCAAAGGGACTTAGCCCTATATCCAGAGTTGGGCATACCTTGCAATATGCTGAATGACACATTGGTCCCGTGCCCCTTTGATCAGCCGCCGTCTCAGGCCCCTAAAGACACCAGCAATTTCTCTATTAAGGCTGGCCTAATTAATTGTCGCTCCCTGCCTAAACATTCTCTCGATATCGCCCAGTCTCTGATGGACAATAACTGGGATTTACTTTTTCTTACGGAAACAAGGCTGGAGGATGAATCTAATCCGTCTTTATGCCTGGCCATTCCCCCGGAATATAATATCCTATGCGCCAATAGAGCGGGTCGCAATCGGGGAGGTGGGGTAGCTATTATTTATAGATCCCAATGGACGATCTCTTCCTTCCCTTACACACAAATTGAACTGATTGAAGCCCTTCCCTTCTGTATTAAATTAGCTGAACACACCACACTGACAGGGCTACTGGTCTATCGCCCTCCTAAATCTAAGGCTTCCTACTTGGCTACATTTTTGGACTATGTCCTTCAGGCTAGCCTACGCTATGCCAATTTTACTTTACTAGGAGACCTAAATTTACACGCAGAGGACTCTTCTGACAAGCTTTGCCTTAACTTTCTTTCTACTTTAAAAGATGCTGGATTCATCCAATTGGTTTCTCAACCTACGCACAAAGCTGGTCATACTCTTGATCTTGTTTGCTCGAATTTCTCAAACATCCTGATTGAGGATCCCTATCCGGTGATTTGGTCGGACCACTTTTTTATCCCTTTTGTTATTCATCTTTGCCAGCATGTGAGACCTAGAATTTCCCCTAAGGCGGTAGGACGTAATTGGAGTAAGATCTCCCCTGACAGTGTTGCCCTACATCTTGTAAATACCACTCCCAAAGATGCCCCTGATTTAGATTCACGCCTGACTAACCTCAACGGCTGGGTCACCTCTGCTATTGACTCGCTCGCTCCTATGCGACGGATTAAAACCTTTCGAGCAGCTCCCTCCGCCCCATGGTACTCCGACGAGCTTCGGAAATATAAATCTTCTTGTAAGCTGTTGGAGCGCCGGTGGAGGTCATCCTATTCTATTGACACAAAACTTAAATATAAACTGGCCCTCAAAGAATACCGTAGGAAAATAATTGAGCATAAAAAACGTTACCTGGAGGAGAAAATTAATAGAGCGCCTGGCTCGGCCAGGGAAATTTTTAACACAGTGAAGACTTTCACAGATCCCTTGGCTCTCAAACAGTGTCTTCCAGTCTCTCAGGCCCTTTGCTCCCGCCTCTCTGACTTCTTTGAAGACAGGATCGCGAAGATCTATGACACCTTCACCAAGAATAATGATCTGGAGTGATACGCCTTTACCTGACCGCATCGAGTCTTCTTCCACCTTTTCAGACTTTGAGGCAATCTCACTGGAACACTCACTGATGGAACTGTCTAGATGCCGCTTCGGCTCACCACTTGACCCTTGGCCAGCCAAGCAATATAAATTATTGGCCTCTTTTCTTAATCCCTTCCTCAACTACATCTAGAATGACTCGCTCAAAACCGGAATTTTAACGGAGTCTTGGAAACATGCCCAACTGGTCCCGATTTTAAAGAAAGCTAATACAGATCCTAATGAGCCGGTGAACTATCGACCCATTTCTCTGCTCCCAGCCCCTGCCAAGGTCCTTGAAAAGCTAGCTCAGCAACAACTGGCAGGTTTTCTTGAATCCCACGGCCTACTTCATGAATCCCAACATGGTTTTAGAAAGTGCCATAGCACTGAGTCTGCCCTTATAGAAATGGCCGACTCTGTGCGGTGGAAACTGGATGGGGGTTTCAGAGCGGTGCTGGTGCTGCTCGACTTGTCGGCAGCATTCGACACCGTCTCTCACCCCATCCTGATTGACCGTCTTCGGTCGAAGGGCATTCAGGGGAAGGCCCTGGAGTGGCTGACCTCTTTTTTGTCTAATCGCACCCAGGCAGTCTATACTCATCCTTTTACCTCTGTTAGCCGTACCCTGAAATGGGGTGTCCCTCAAGGCTCGGCTTTGAGCCCACTATTGTTCAATGTCTATTTTTCTCCTCTGGCTGAACTCATTGCTAGGTCGGGCATAGCTACTTCCTATGCAGATGATATTCAGCTGCTTTTCTCCTATGAGAGTGCCACGCAGACTACTTTTGATCCTCTGAATGCGGCGAAAACGGAGGTTCTCTTTTTCCATCAACCCTCCCCTCTTGATGCAACTCTCTGGTGGCCACAGGAACTTAGCCTTCCCCCTGTCCCTAAGGACTCTGTAAAAAATCTAGGGGTCAAGTGGGACTCAAATCTTTCTTTTAGCAACCAAATACAGACCGTTTCAGGCGCTTGTTTTTCCAAGATCAGGATGATTAGGAAATTCATCACCTATCTCCATAGTGACACCAGGAAAACCATAGTCCAGGCATTGATTACATCTCACCTGGACTATGCGAACGGCCTGCATTTAGGGTTGCCCGCGGGCCTCCTACATCGGCTCCAGACAGTCCAGAATGCGGCTGTTCGGCTGGTCTGCGGGGTTTCCCTACGCACCCATATTTCGCGTCATCGTAGAGCATTACATTGGCTACCAATCCATCAAAGAGCTGCATTCAAAGCCATGACCTTAGCCCATCGAGCAACTAGGGGTAGGGGATTGGCCTACCTCTCTGTTAGTATACGTCCTTACTGTAACTCACGGAACCTCCGTTCCAACTCCCAACATCTGCTTTCCATACCAAGATTCAGGAAAGCACGTTCTGGAGGTAAAACCTTCCAGGTCTGTGCCACAACTCTCTGGAACGAACTCCCGATCGCAATTAGGATGATCCAGGAAGAATTACCCTTCCGTAAGGCACTAAAAACTTTTCTCTTTTGTTAACCCCCCCAGGACTATCACTCTGCTTTCACTCAGAAGCGCCGGGACACCCCGTTGGGGTAGCTGCGCGCTATATAAAATACACAAAATAAATAAATACTACTCTCTACTACTCACTCTCTATTACTCACTCTCTACTACTCTCTACTATGCACTCTCTACTACTCACTCTCTACTCACTCTTTACCACTCTCTACTACTCACTCTCTACTCACTCTCTACTACATTCTACTACCCTCTACAACTCACTCTCTACTACTCTCTACTACTCACTCTCTACTCACTCTTTACTACTCTCTACTACTCACTCTCTACTACTTTCTACTACTGCCTCTCTACTACTCACTACTACTCTCTACTCCCTCTCTACTCTCTACTACTCACTCTCTACTACTCTCTACTACTCACTCTCTACTACTCTCTAATCTCTATTTACTCTCTACTACTCACTCTCTACTACTCATTACTACTCTCTACTGCTCTCTACTACTCTCTAATCACTCTCTACTACTCTTGACTACTCCATCTCTACTACTCTCTACTACTCACTCTACTATTCACTCTCTACTACTCACTACTACTCTCTAATCACTCTCTACTACTCTCTACTACTCACTCTCTACTACTCTCTACTACTCACTCTCTATTATCTCTACTACTCTCTACTACTCACTCTCTACTACACTCTACTTTCTACTCACTCTCGACTACTTTCTACTATCTACTACTCCCTCTCTACTACTCCCTCTCTACTACTCTCTACTACTCACCCTACTACTCACTCTCTACTACTCTCTACTATACTCTAAATCTCTACTCACTCTCTACAACTCTCTACTACTCACTCTCTACTACTCACTCTCTAATACTCTCTACTACTCACTCTCTACTACTCACTCTCTACTCTCTACCTCTCACTACCTCTCTCTGCCTCTCTCTCTCTACTACTCTCTACCTCTACCTCTCTCTACGCGCACACATATGCACATATATATGTGTATATATATGCATATGCATTTATATATATGTATGTGTACATATATATATATATTCACAGAAAAAAAAACCATAGGTTTCAGGGGTGTTATAGTTAGCTGGCCATTTCACTCGTACAAAACCATAGAAATTCCTCCGTTATAGTTAGTTCTGCTAACTATAACTCGCGCGCCCGCAATGCACTGCTGATGATGTCACATATTGCATCATTCATGACATGGTCAGTGACATCACTGATGACATCACTGATGACATCACTGATTACATCATCCAGTGAATGTGGTTTAGTTTGAAATTTAAATATGTATTATTTATATATACCAATCTGTATTGAAGATTGAGTGGATATATAACTGTCTGGATGGAGGATTTAGTAGCTGTCTGATTGTCTTTTTAAGTGAGTAATTAAAAGTGTCTCACTTAATACATGGATTAGTAACTAAACTGTGTGAATGTGTGCACCACTGTCTCTGTTGTTATATAACATGCTGCATCAGTTGGTCACTAACTACATGAGTGTGTATATTAGTTATTGATTAGTTGGGTGAGTATTTGTATGGGACACTGAGTTTGTGTGTGGTTGGATGGGGTGTGTGTAACTCTATGCATAGATGTGTGAATCGTTGATTGACTAGGTGTATAGGATTAAGAGTGCATGTGGAAACAGTTGTTTGGGTGACTGAGTGTATTTATTTGTGTGTTCGTGAGCGAATGTATGTTTTAGTTCTACATCTTCAACAAAGTAAAAAAATAAAAGGCATTGTATGTGAGAGTTGGTGTATATAAATAAGTATGTGTAAGAGTCAGTGATTGTGAGAGTAACTATATGAATGAGTGTATAATTGTAATGGTGCTTTTTTAACATATTAGCTATGAGTTACTATGTGTGTGAATAAATGAGGTGTTGTTGGACAATTGTGTAAGTGAGTAAATGTAAGTGTGATTAATTTTTTTCATGAGTGAGTAGGATGACTCCATAACCGACTAAGATGACTGCTGATGTGTCAATGTCTATATATGTGTATAAGTGCATTGGATAGTGTTCTATTAATTAGTGACTGCATGTATAAATGATTCTGTTGTTGAATGGGTAGTTGTGTGTGTAGACTTAGGAATCAGTGAGTGGGTATATAGTAACTGGTATTGGTGTGTCAATAGTTTCAAATATGGTACTCTGTATTTTACAGTGAGTGATGAAAGGTTATACTAGTGTATGATGAGGTGTATCAGATTGTCACATGGATGATGTCATCAGTGATGTCATTTGAGATGTCATCAGTGATGTCACTGACCATGTCATGAATGATGCAATATGTTACATCATCAGCAGTGCATTGCAGGCGTGCGAGTTATAGTTAGCAGAACTAACTACAACGGAGGGATTTCTACGGTTTTATACGAGTGAAATGGCCAGCTAACTATAACACCCCTGAAACCTATGTTTTTTTCTATGAATTTCTAAGGTTTTTTAAATGCTAATTTCTTACTATAACGTCGCTGAAACCTATGGTTTTTTCAGTGAATTTCAAAGCTTTTTTAAATGCTAATTTCTAACTATAACATCTCTGAAACCTATGTTTTTTTTCAGTGAATTTCAAAGGTTTTTTAAATGCTAACTTTTAAGTGTGATAGTAGTTATACCTATTTTTTTGTACTGATTTTCTACAGTTTTTTAACTGTTTATTTATAAATATTTTATCCAGTCAGTCATGAAATGCTTTATTCGATGACCAATCATAAAAGCAAGATCCATTACACAATAACCAATTATAAAAATTGTTAAAAAGCGGGAGGTTTTTCCCTCAAATGTAAAAACCATAAAAAGGATAAAAACAACAATAAACTTCATAGACTATTCTCAAGTCTATATACCAATGTACAACTAATAGAAAATGTAACAAACCATTTTCAATCATTACAAAGCCGCAATTACTTTTTCTCTTAAGATGGAAGGAAAAATAGACAATACAAAATTCATGAATTTATGATGCCACAATCACTTTTGATCTAATTATCCATGCCCATTCTAAAAATTTGGCTGTAGCTATAAGCAGCGGTAACCATGTTTCGGTGCAAATTAATCTAAGTGCAACCTCACATTTACGAGTGCCCAGAGCACGGCAAATAGGAGCCAGCCAAATGCGCCATGGAATTATATATGCTGGACACACAAATAGCAAATGGGCCAAAGACTCTGTGGGTACATGGCAAAAAGGGCAGGACGTGTCAACTATTGTCCCCCAACTTGCTGTGAAGGACTTAACGGGCAATGTACCCACTCTAAGTTGGAACAACAACTTTCTGTCGAAAGGCTTTGTAATACTATCCCAGTAAGCTTCTAGCCTTTGTGATGGTTTAGCCATCAAAAATTGGCCTGTCAAAGTCGATGGGTCACTATTCCTAAAAGTGTTGGCTTCCACCCATCCCCAGTATCTTTCCTTCAGCTGAACTTTTGATGGAAACCGGATATTTTCAGGATTCTCCCAAAGTACGACCATGCCAATGTTTCCTAACATCGATCTGACATAATGTAACCATTTCATTTTCTTAAATTGGTCAGCTCTTATTAGGTCTTTAAAACCCTCAGAATATGAAGACAATTCTGGGGTTGACCAAATTCTTTGCCAGTACAATAGAGGACGTAGTCTGGCACTGTCGGCCAATGCCTTCCTACCTAAATCACTAAGTAATGGCAACGCTGGTGTACTTTGCGGAAGATTAGTACGTTTCTGTAAAAAACTATTTTCGACTACAGTCAATTTAGAGAGGTTTTTATGTCCCCATAACTCTGCCCCATAAAGGACTGCACTGACAACTTTCATATCGTAAATAGTCAAGACTGGGCTAATCGGTTTTGTAAAAGATGTATTAAACTCAGCTATAAGGGTACCAGCTAGCTGGCGATGTTTCAATGTGGCCATGTCCAGTTGCTTACCCCATTTCATATCCCTCTGTATGACAACCCAAGGTATGTGTATCTTTTACCTGTTCCAACGGGCGCTTGTTCAGCAGCATCGTTCCTCTTGAGGACCTGTGAGGATTAAATGTCATATATTTTGTTTTAGAGACATTTATCTCTAATCCCCGCAGTTGACAAAAATCCTCAAAAAGAGATAGGGCTCTCTGTAGACCGCTCAGTGTTTTTGCAATTAGCAACGTGTCATCGGCGAACATAAGAATCGGAATCCTTACACCCGCCAATTTAGGAGCATCCGTTGGAATGTCTTCCAGGAATTTTACAACCCCACTAATAAAGAGGGAAAACAAAGTAGGGGCCATCACACAGCCCTGTCTCATCCCTCTTTCTACTCTAAAATAGGGGGTAACCTGGCCCTGACTTCCCCACCTAATTTTTGCGCAAGTGTCCTGGTGGAGTGTAGCTATGAGGGACAATAGAGTATGGGGCATCTTCAGGTATTGCAATACTCTCCACAATCTATTGCGGGAAACGAGATCAAAGGCTGATTTCAGGTCTTCAAAGGCAGCATACAAGCTGCCTTTTTCCAATACCACCGTTTTCCAATAAAGTAATGTAAAGCGAGAGGTTTGATCAATGGTACTTGTACATGCCCAGAAACCAGCCTGAAAGGATGATAAAATATCTTGTTTGCTAATCCAATCCTGGATTTTATTTAACACCAGGCGTCCCAAAATCTTCTGGGATGAATCGATTAAACTTATCGGGCTGTAGTTTCCAGGTAATGATTTATCACCCTTTTAATATATTGGGATTATCTCAGCTCCTTTCCATGACTCTGGTACCGACAGACCTTTAGCAATTTCATTCATTAGAGTCAGGATATATCGGTTCCATTTGTCTTTATTGGAAAGGAATATATCAGCTGGAATTCCGTCGGAACCTGACGCTTTACCACCCGGTAAAGTGCACAGAGCAATATTGACATCGGCTTCATTAAAAGCCGGACCATCATAATAGGTGTATGAGAGCTCAGGCGTCTCCCTATCATCTAAACCACCAGCATATTGGGATTGAAAATGCTTTACCCATTGGTCTTGGCTTACATGGTTTATCGGCTCTAGGAGACAACTCTCTCTACCCCATTTTACCACATCCCAAAATACTTTTTGATTTTTGTTTTCACATGCCCTTTTTAAATCCTGCCATCTATTTTCGTCCCATCGTTTTTTTGCTAAAACCTGGGCTTTCTTATATTTTTGCCTAGCTAGCCGGATCTTAGGCATGTCACCTTCCTTAATGGCTATCCCCAATGACTTATGAGCCTCCTTACAATCCATGTTAAACCATTTACTTCCCCTCTTTTGATTGGCACCCTTATTTTTTTTTGATAAACAAATTTGTATTTTTCATATAGGCATCAAAATCAAACAGCACATGTAGCAATTGAAATAACTTGGCATCAGCAAGACCTGTCACAGAATCACTGATAATCAGTCGCATGAGCTTTCTCCCCCACCCCCTCCCTTCCGTTCCCGCCCAATATACTCCCTCCCTTAAACTAAGCCCCCAAGCCATATCCCCCATATTTTGCGAAACTTTTTGAGGCAGCCCCGGGCAGCGTACAGTGTCCGTTCCTGAGCAGCGCACCAATCCACCCCTCTCCTCCATTTGGCTCCTCTGGGTGGGTCGGTCTGCTTCCAGGCGGCTGCGATATCCCTTTTAGCCACCACCAGAGCCGTAGTTAGGAAGTATTTCTCAGTACGGGAGCCATCCAGCCCGTCCGTTATTCCCAACAGCGCTAACCGAGGATCATGTGGGACCTCCCATCCCAGGACTTCGGTCAATTCAGATTCAACCTCGGCCCAGAAGCTCCCCAGGCGAGGGCAAGACCAGACCATATGAAAGAAATCTGCCGGCTCCACCCCGCACCGAGCGCATGAAGCCTCTCGGCACAGGCCCGCTCGAAACAGATGTTCCGGGGTCAGGTATGCAGTGTGGAGATAATAAAGCTGGATGAGCCGAATCTAGCCGATGTGGTGATCATCCTGGGTGCCATAAGGGCGTCCCTCCAATCATTGTCATCCAGAGGACCCACCCAGGCCTCCCACCGCTGCCTCAATCCGTTCCAATCCACCGGGGTGTTTTTGACCAGGGACCGATAAATACGGGATATGCACCCCCTCCCAAGACATCCCAGTATCACCTGAGCCTCAGGCGGGCTATGTTCGGGGAGCCTGAAGTCCAGGGGGACGTGAGATTGGAGCGCATGGCGCAGATGGAGATACCAATAAAACGCGAGGGATGTAAAGAAAAACGGCTCCGGAGCTCCTGGAAGGAACACATATGGCTCCCCCGCCAGACATCACACAGGCCGGAGATCCCCAGAAGGTCCCAGTTGTGAAACCCGTCGAGCCCTGATACCTCCCGCAGCCAAGTGCCATGCCAGAGCGGTGTAACCCGGGTCAGTACCTTCGACCAGCGGGTGTGCCGCAGGGCGGCCCGCCACGCCAGAAAGGGAGCCCGTACGACCTCCGGAAGCGACCGAGGGATCGTCGCCCCATGGAGCATTCTTTGAATAGAAGGGAACCCGGTGAGTTGCACCTCAAGTCTGTAAGCCGGATCATCCCATCCACCCGAAAACCAGTCATGGACCACTAGCAGCCGGGTAGCGAGATAGTACAGGTAAAGGTTTGTCATGCTCAGGCCGCCGTCATAAGAAGGAACCCGGCAGCAGTCTAAAGCTAACCGGGGCCTGCCGCCACCCCAGAGAAATTTAGTCGCGGTCTTGTCCAGGTCCCGAAACCAAGAGCGGGGGAAGAGGCAGGGCGTGTTTTGAAGCATGTATAGAAACCGAGTGAGGATCATCATCTTATAAAGAGCAATCCTTCCCAACGGGTTCAACGGGAGTGACTGCCATTTTATCATGTCTGATCTGGTCTTATTAACCACGGGGGCCACGTTAAGAGCCCAGCAGAGTTCCGGGAGAAGGGTAACCCAGATCCCCAGATATTTAAAGGACAGTCTCCGGATGGGAATGTCAGGCAGCCAATCAAAACACTCCCTAGATGGGTGTAACGGAACCAATACAGATTTCCCAGAGTTCAGACGGAGACCAGATGCCTGTCCGAACCGGCGAAGAGTCCGGCGCACCCGAGGACCCGATACAGCCGGGTCCGAGAGATAAAGAAGGACATCGTCCGCATATAAAGCAATTTTATCAGGGACCATACCCGGCCAGTCCCAGCCACGGAGAACCGGATCCGACCGGATTAGCACAGCCAGAGGCTCCATCGCCAGGGCGAAAAGGAAGGGCGAGAGCGGGCAGCCCTGCCATGTCCCCCGTCCTATGGAAAACGCGCGACAAAGACCCATTGACCAGTACTCGAGCCCGTGGGTCCGCGTACAGAACCCGAACCATGGCGCGAAACTGGGGGCCGAACCCCATTCGCTCCAGGGTCTCCAAGGTATTCCCACCCCACCGAATCAAAGGCCTTCTCAAAGTCAACCAGTAGAAGGGCCAGATAAGGAGAAAGGCGCTCTCGGTGGGCCAGGGCAAGGTGCAAGCGCCGCAGGCAGTGTCTGGTTCCTCGGTTCGGCATAAATCCACATTGGTCCGGGTGGACCAGCGAGACAAGAAGCGGGCGCAGCCGTTGCGCGAGAATAGTAGCGTATATCTTAAGCTCGGTGTTGATCAGAGATATCGGCCGATAATCTGAACAGGACTGTGATGGGGGTTGTGTCTTCGGAAGGACGACTATAGTGGCAGTATCCGTTTCCCGCGGCAATGAACCTCTCTTCACCACCTCTGCAAAGAGATCCAGAAGTCGCGGGGCCAGGGTCTCACGGAAATGGGCGTAGTACTCCTGTGGGAAACCGTCCGGTCCCGGGGTTTTCCCAGGCACCAAGTGTCCGATTGCCGTTTCAACCTCCTGCAGGGTAATGGGCAGGTCCAAGCTCTCGCAAGCCTCCTGCCCCAGCCGCTCGAGGGTCGCCCCACACTCCCTCATCAACTCCGCAAGGGAGATCCCCGGCGCCCGCGCCCGGTCCAGCTGGGCGTAGTAGTCCGCAAAGGTTTGAGCTATTCCCACTGAAACCGTGCGGGTCCCACCCGCGGAGTCCGTGATGGCAGGAATAACCCGGCTTGCACGAGGGTAGGTAGCTAGCCGGTGAAGAAGCGTACCATTCTTATCCCCCCATCCGTACACCTGGGCCACGGAGGAATGCCAAAGAGTCCTCGCCGCCTCCAGGGAATGCGTGTGTATCTCCTCTCGGAGAAAGGCCAGCCGTCGCGCCCGTGCGGTGTCTCCCAACGCGTCTTGATCTCGCTCGAGCTCCAGGGCCTGCGCTTCACAAGCTGTGAGCTGCTGGAGTTGACGTCGACGCTGCTGCTGCAGACGCCCCTTTGCCGCCCCTCTAATAGTTGCCTTGCCGGCCTCCCAGAGGACAGCCGAGGAAGAGACGGAGCCTACGTTATGAGAGTAGTAGTCCTTAATCTCATTTCCCACCTCTTTCCGAAAGTCTTTGTCTTGAAGGAACCAGGCGTTCAACCGCCACCTCGGATGGGCAGAAAAGGGAGGTGGACCGAGAGCGAGAAGCACCGGCGAGTGATCAGAGAGGCCCCTCGGAAGAATGCGGACATCGCGAACCCCTGCACACTCGGTAGAGGGGACAAAGATTAGGTCAATCCGGGTGTGAGAATGGTGTGCCGCCGAAGTGTGGGTATATTGGCGATCGCGCGTGTGCCAAACCCTCCAGACATCACACAGGCCCTGGGCCTCAGCCCAACACGATAATTGCTTCACGCGAGCGGCTCTGGTAAGGGAGACCGGGCCTGTCGAGTCCAGATGGGGTGTGTAAACAGCATTAAAGTCCCCCCCCCGAGGACAAGCGACCCCGCCGGAAGTCTGGGGAGTAGATCTACGGTGTAGGAGAGAGCTGTCTGCAATAGGGACGGCGCTGCATAAAGGGACAGCAGAGTGAGCGGTCCGCCCTCAAGAGTGCCACAGACCGCAACAGCCATACCCTGGGGGTTTAGATGCACCTGAGTCAGTACAAAGGGAAAGGATCGTTTAAGCAGGATAGCCACCCCCCGGGAGCCCCTAGCAAAGCCCGAGTGCCAGACCCTATCATAGCCATAACGGGCGAGAAAGGGACATTTATTACCCAGCAGGTGGGTCTCTTGAAGAAGGAGCACATCAATCTCCGCATGCTGCGCGTACTTGAGGACTGCCATACGTTTGAAACGATCCAGTAGGCCATTGACGTTCCAGGACAATATGCGCATGGCGGCCTTAGGCACAAGTGTATCTGCCATAGGTGCTATCTTGGGCATGCGTGACCGGAGGTGGAAGAGGTGACCACGAATGCGAACCGTGCGTCAGTCGGGAAATGCGCAGGGAGCTACCATCCAGCGGGCACCGCACCCCCACCAGGGCCGATGGGTGCGTGGGCGTGCGAGCTCCCTGAAAGGAGGGACATGAAGCGATCAGACAGGAGATCAGGTCAAACGTTACATGATGCCTTAGAATTACAACAGCGGGGTTGTACCCTCTATCAACAAAAACCTCTTTAGGAGGCAAAAACAACCCCAAACCAACCCCAACCCCATACCCCCCACCCTATACTTTGAAAACAGAAGCATCTGTCGCCCTAACAGTATGTAACAACCAACCAAGCTAAAACGCTCGGGCCTGAGTGCCAGTGGACCCCTTAAAATCAGAACAAACCCAATTCATCCGCCCTGGCCGAGAGCAGCAAGTATGTTGGAGCACTGAGGCCCGACCTCTAATTCCCACAGCCAGGAGTCGCGTCCCAACCACCCCTCCCCGACAGAATACTGTGAGCAATAGATGGAAGTCAAATGATGGGGCTGCGGGAAAGGTCCGAAGTGTCCACCTGGGGGGCGGGCCGGGTCACGGAGACCGCCCGCAGGGGGGACATGACCCACCGCCCAGCAGCAGCAGGACTGGTAGGCGCCGCCGAGGAGGCAGAGGAAGCCCCGGATGTACGGCGCGGCGACCCACCAGAGCGCATTATAATCACCTCCTCCCCCGCGCACCTCCGGGGCAGCGTGCGCCGTTGTCGTCGAGATCTTGAAGCCCGGGGCACCTCCCGCCCTCCCCGCCCACCCGCCGGTGATCTTGTCCAGACCGGTGTAGGGGACATTCCTCTGTTAGCCAGGTCCAGGCCGCTCGTGGCGTGTCAAAAAAGAAAGTCTTGTGCTGGAAAATGACTCGGAGGCGAGCCGGGAACTGCAGCTGATATTGGAGGCCCAGGGATCTCATCTTCTGCTTTACCTCCGTGTAGGAGCGCCGTAGCTCCTGGACTTCTCGTGTGTAGTCCGGGAAAACCATTATGGTGTGATTTTGGTACTTGAGTGTCTCTGAGCGCCTGGCCTCCCGTAGGATCGCGTCCCTGTCTCTAAAATTAAGGAACTTTAGGATAAAGGGACGGGGGGCGCCCCGGGGGTCTGGGAGCCTGGGAACGATGGGCCCCCTCCACCACGAAACAGGCCGAGAGGCTGTCCGCCGGCATCCAGGAATTAAACCAGCGCTCCAGAAAGTCATCCGTGCGACCCACCTCGGCCCCCTCCGGGAACCCCACCAGGCGGAGATTACAGCGACGGGCACGATTTTCAGCATCCTCAACTCGGCGGTGCAATTCTTTAGAGTGGGTGGTCAGTTCACGCACCTGGTCCTGCAGCTGGCGGATATCGTCTTCAGCTGTCGACACTCTAGATTCAGCTTCAGAGATGCGGGTGGTGGCATTACGCAGGTCCTGTCGAAGAAGGGCTACGTCAACCTTTACCTCTCCCACAATACCCTCCAGGGAGGAGCGGGACGCCGTGATGGCCTGCAGGATGGCCGCAAGGTCTGTGCCAGGAGTCAGGGCCACCCCCCCGGCGGGGCTCGGCCCCCTCTCGGAGGTCGTGAAGTTGTCCATTTTGGTCTGGGTGGCCGCGGGCGGCGGCCTGGCTGCCCTGTCTTTACCCATGGCAGCGGCACCACGAGCAGCGGGGGCACTTCGCCCGGTCAAAGGGCCAACAGGGCCAGCCCCAGCCCCTCCGCAAAGACCTGGGAGGCGAACGGCAGGAGGGGGAAAACACAGGCAGGACCCCTCGCTTGTTCAGAAGGCCATTCGCCACCAGCCCCGCATGGTATCGCCCCGCTATCTGCCCGATCTGGCAGCCTGAAGAGCTGTTGCTGGCCCCCAGCCCCGGATCTTCCCCGGAGGAGCGCTACCCTCCGCCGCACACCACAGCCGGGGCCAGGCCTCGTCACACCCGCCGAAGTCCCGGGGAGCACATCCTCACCACAGACCTCCCGGAGGGTCCAGTGCCACCACAGCCTGCACACAGCTCCAGCCCACGGGCTCCAGGGGCAGTTGAGAACAGGGCCACCCCCGACTCACGGAACTCCGGAGTAGGGAACGGAGGGGGGGAAGAAGAAGAAGAAGGATGGCCAGTCACCCCCTGACCGCCGGCCCGCGGCCCGACCCCCGAGGCGGCGCCGCCACCACCACCACGCTGGAGCAGGCCGTGGAGCACCAGGGTAAGTCCAGTAATGTAGGTGGGGGGGAGGAGAGGAGCCGACCCCCTGACCGCCGACACCCGGCCTGATGGGGAGGGCCCCCCCACGTCCTCCAGCCCCCACAGCCTCTCAGATCGCCCCGCCGGGGATTCCAACCAGCACCACACTCACTGCCGGTCCCCCAGCATGGCTCAGCGTCCCGGGAGGAGCCCCCGGACCTCCTCACCTCCAGCTGGTGGCGCCCGGCAGGAGCGCCGCCCGTCTCTTGGGGGGGAGCTCGCCGCAGCAGCAAAGACGACTCTTCCCGGCCACTGGAGCACCGTGACCTAAACACCTCGTGGGCACCAGGGGCTCCATTAGCCGCGCGCCCGCGTCCAGGGACCAGGACCGCAGCAGCCTCCCGCCGGGCAATCACAAAGACGGCGTGGCGCAGCTCCGAAGGGGCAGACGCGCCCCAAACCCAGGCCAGGGAGAGCCAGGCGATTCAGGCCTCCAGTGCAGCCAGAGGAAGCCGGCCAGGGCAGAGTAGGAAGGATTAGGGAGGATTGACGGGATCCGGCGCCTGGAGCTTCACCGCGAAGCGACCATGCTGGTCCGGCGCCACCTAGCGCCCCCTGACACCCTTATTTTTAATGGTTTTATAAAAGTAAGAACGAAGATGGGTAAAAAACTCAGCATGAAACCCAATAATCATTTCTGGGGGTGACGAATTAGCTACAAGATCCTCCAAGTCTACTACTGCCTTATCTACATCTAGGGAAATACTATCTAGGATTTCTGGCTTTACTAATATATTTGCCCATTTCAGTCATCTCATACTATTTGTGGGAACTAAATCTAGAGTTATCAGTTCCCTATTAGATTGGAGGGCGCATTTTTCGATCACTACCTCAAAAACTACAGATAATGGATTGTGGTCGCTTTCAACCCGATCGACTACCATCATGTCCTTTAGCGCATACCAAAACTGGCAATTAATTAGTATATAGTTAATACGACTATGGTTAAGGCCATGATTAAAAGTACATGCGCCATCTCTATCTGACTGTGTTCTGCCATTTGTGGCCCTTAGTCCTTTCTTCATACAGAGAGAGTTAATCTGGACCACTACATCTGTCCATTTCTTTACCGGGTTTAAATCTAGTTTCGGTATTCTCCAGAAACCATCTTCGGTATCGCAGAGATTAAAATTACCATTTAGAAAGGGTTCAAAGGTCATATTAAAATCGCCTGCTAAGATTACATCAGTACACCTAGAATGTTGATCGAGGAGAATACTCCAATCTACTGACACCTCGGATTTCCTTCCCTTAGTCCCCCTTGCATAGATGTTATAAACATCCAATTTTTTGTCCACTCCCCACATCAGCCTAATCACTAATATGTCCTTGTTACTGGACTCAAGGACCTGAATCTCAAAGCCAACATCCTGGCGCACCCAAGCTGTCAAGCCTCCTGAAGGTCTGCCCTTTCCTCCAGCAATTGTGGGAACATAATAATTTAGAAACCCTGCGCAATGGATTGAATCCATTGTCCAGCTTTCCTGAAACAGGCAAGCATCATATTGTCCAACAAATGATTGCCACTCTGGCGACATAATCTTAGAACTTAGTCCAGCTATATTACATGATAGTACAGATAATCCAGTCTCTAGAATTCTAGCTGGACACGAATATCTCACATTATTCAATGGGCTACCATGGAAATCAGCTAACTCAATAGCTCTCTTTGATGTCGGTATGCTATTAGCAGGGGAGACGGTACAGGGCGGAATACCGTAATCAATAGCTACCTCCTTAACTTCCTTAAAACCGGCACACTAATATCGATGGAAGGTGAGCTCATGATACATTCCACCTAATTAAAATAGTGAGTAGTGTCAGAAAGGACCCTCTCGGGATACATGACGTTTTGCGTCACGATTAACGGTCAATCATTGTTAGACTTGGGGGTCTCTTGTTGGCACAGGTATGCACTTGTGACAAAATAGGGACCCTCTCCTCTAGTCAGGGTAAGGGGGTACACTCCGAAAATAACCCCTGCTCACCCCCTTGGTAGTGTGGCACGAGCAGACAGGCTTATCTCAGAGGTAGTCTGTAAAGCATTTGTGAACAAATACAGTAACCAAGTAACAACACTACAGATGGACACCACACAGGTTTTACAATGCACCCTGCCCTTGGGCCTACCATAGGGGTGACTCACATGAAGTAAAGGGAAGGACTGGCAAGGGGGTGCACTTGCCCAGTCAGCATGACGGTACCAGACTGCACGCAGGTTCTGCAATGGCAGACCTTAGACACATTTTACAAGGCTGCTTCTGTGGGTGGCACAACCAGTGCTGCAAGCCCACTAGCAGCATTTGGATTTACAAGCCCTGGGCACTCCTGGTGCACTTTACTGGGGTCTGATAGTAAACCCAATAAGCCAATCATGGAATCCAACCAACAGATACATTTTATACAGGGAGCACTTGCACTGTGGCACTGGTTGGCAGTGGCACAGTGCTCTGAGCAGCTAACACCAGCAAAACACATGAGGCACAGCAATAAAAAGTGGAAGGGAAACTCACGCCAAGGTGCCAGGTCTAACACGTGTCCCTTCCAGCTGAAATGTGGGGAGAACTACCCTACCCCAGAGAGTTCCTCATCACTAAGGCGGAAAAATCTGGACAGACCGTCAGAATTGGCGTGATCTGTACCAGGGCGATGTTCCCCCGTGAAATCCATACCCTGTAGGGAAATGGACCACCTCAACAGCTTTGGATTCTCACCCCTCATATGCATCAACCATCTGAGGGGCCTGTGGTCTGTCTGAACCCGGAAGTGAGTCCCAAACAGGTAGGGTCTTAGCTTCTTCAGTGCCCAGACCACAGCAAATGCCTCATGCTCAATTGCACTCCACCTCTGTTCCCGTGGAAGTAACCTCCTACTAATGAAGGCTACAGGTTGGTCAAAGCCCTCCTCAGTAATCTGTGAGAATACAGCCCCTACACCATGCTCTGAAGCGTCTGTTTGCACAATTAACTCTTTGGAGAAGTTGGGGGCCAGGAGCACGGGCGCCGTGCACATGGCAGTTTTCAGGGCCTCAAAAGCTTTCTGACAGGTGTCAGTCCAAATCACTTTTCTGGGCTGCTTCATGGAAGTCAGCTCTGTCAAGGGTGCAACAATGTTGCCATACCCCTTGACAAACCTCCTGTAGTACCCTGTGAGTCCTAAAAAGGCTCTCACGTCTGTCTGGGTTTTGGGGGGTTCCCAAGCCAGGATGGTTTCAATCTTGGGTAGAAGGGGCGCCACCTGGCCGCTCCCAACTTGGTGTCCCACGTACACCTCCGAACCCTGCCCGATCTGGCACTTGCTTGCCTTGATCGTGAGGCCTGCCTTGCGCAGTGCCAACACTTCCCAGAGGTGGCGCAGAAGTTCTTCCCAAGTGACACTGAACACTGCGATGTCATCCAAGTAGGCGGCACTGAACTCATCCAGCCCAACCAACACCTGGTTGACCAACCTCTGAAAGGTGGCAGGGGTATTCTTCATCCCAAACGGCATAACCCAGAACTGGAAATGCTCATCTGGTGTGGAGAATGCTGACCTCTCTTTGGCCCCATCAGTCAAGGCGATCTGCCAGTACCCAGACGTCAAGTCAACCGTGCTGAGGTACCGAGCAGCCCCTAACCGATCAATGAGCTCATCAGCTCTGGGGATGGGGTGCGCGTCAGTCTTCGTGACTGAGTTGAGTCCTCTGTAGTCCACACAGAACCGGAGTTCGGGTGTGGCACCCGGCGCTGCAGCCTTTGGGACCAAGACCACTGGGCTGGCCCAAGGACTGTTAGGGGACTCAACCACCCCAAGTCCAAGCATCTTTGAGACCTCCTCTTTGATGCAAGCCCTGACCCTGTCAGTTACTCTGTAAGCCTTGTGCCTCACAGGTAAGCTGTCTCCTGTAACCACATCATGGACGCACCAATCTGTGATACTAGGAACCAGGGAGAACAGATCAGAAAACTGTCCCAGCAACTGGCGGCAGTCATTCTGTTGCTCAGGGGTCAGGGTGGGAGAGAGGTTAACTCCATCCACTGACCCATCTTGCTCTGTGGCTGCCAGGAGGTCAGGAAGAGGCTCAGTCTCCTCCTCCGTTCCAGCATCTGTTGCCAAGAGCATGCCCACTTCGGACCTCTCCAAGTGGGGCTTAAGACGGTTGACATGTAGGACCCTCAAGGGGTTCCTGGGAGACCGCAAGTCCACCAAATAGGTAACAGGACTCTTGCGCTCCACAACCTCAAAGGGGCCGGTCCACTTATCCTGGAGCGCACAAGGCTCCACTGGGGCTAAGACCCACACCTTCTGTCCAGGCTGAAGCTCTACCAGAGTGGCATTCTGGTCGTACCACCGCTTCATCTCCTCCTGGCTGGCTTTCAGATTTGCCTCAGCAAGTTGCCTGAAACGCCTAGTCTGGTTCCTGAAGGCCAGCATGTAGCTATATACATTCTGGGGAGGTTTCCTGGGAGATTGCTCCCAGCCTTCTTTGACCAGACTTAGAGGTCCTCTCACTGGATGGCCATACAGGAGCTCAAAGGGGCTGAACCCTAGAGACTTCTGTGGCACCTCACGGTAGGCAAAGAGAAGGCATGGTAAGAGGAAGTCCCACTTACGCCTCATGGGTTCTTCCAGACCCATTATCATGCCCTTGAGGGTACGGTTGAATCTCTCAACCAACCCATTTCCTTGGGGGTGGTAAGGTGTGGTGAACTTGTAGGTTACACCACACTCCTGCCAAAGGGATTTCATATACTTGGATATGAAATTGGTACCCCGGTCAGACACCACCTCTAGAGGGAATCCCACTCTGGAGAAAATTCCCATCAGTGCACGTCCCACCACGGGGGCCGTCACTGTCCTCAGAGGGATGGCTTCGGGGTACCGGGTGGCATGGTCCACCAGGACCAGGAAAACCTGTTGCCCATGGCTGTCCTGGGGTCCCACAATGTCTATCCTCACTCGCTGGAATGGGGTACTAACCCCAGGGAATGGCTGGAGAGGAGCCTTCTGCTTCCTCCCACTCTTTCCACTTGCCTGGCAAGTCTGACAGGTCCTGCAGTGAGTGTCTGAACTCCTGCGCATTTGAGGCCAATAAAAGTGGGTGACAAGCCTTTCAAAAGTCTTGTCCTGCCCCAAATGTCCTGCCAATGGCACATCGTGAGCCAGCCCCAGTAGGAAGGCTCTGAAGCTCTGGGGTACCACCAGCGCACAGGCTGACCCAGGCTCAGCAACCTTAGGCTCTGAATATAGGAGGTCATTCTCCCAGTAAATGAAATGTGTTCCAGACTGACCACCGTTGGCCTGGTCTGCAGCCTGCTGCCAAAGACCTGCAAGAGAAGGACACTCTTTCTGCCCTCTGCAGAATTCTTCCCTGGAGGGGCCTCCTTCCTGCTGCCAATGGGTCAGCTCAGGCAGGTCCCCCAGTTCAGCTATCTGTTCCCCTGTAGGCTCCAGGGCATCCCCCTCAAGGTCTGCTTCCTCCTGGACAGTGGGAACGATAGGGGACGGTTTCCCGTGCCCCCTGCCTCTTCTCTCTAACGCCGGTCCCTGGGCCTCCCTCTCAGGCTCCAGGACCTCTTGAGCACCCCTACTGGCTTCCATTGACCGGGTGGTCACGGACGCCCAGTCAGGCAGGCCCACCATCCTCAGGTGAGCACTCTTCTCCACCTTTTCCCAAGGTGAGCTCTCCAAATCGTTCCCCAACAAACAGTCAACAGGCATGGTGGTTCTCACAGCTACTTGAAGAGTACCAGAGACACCCCCCCACTCAACGGGAACCTGAGCCATTGGACACTGACTCTCAGTGTTGTCGGTGTTCACGACTCGGCAGAATGCATGTGGGACAACCTGCTCTTGGGACACCAGGTCACACTTGACAGCTGTCACACTGGCTCCTGTATCCCTAAGAGCCCCCACCCTTTGGCCATTGATGGTCACCCACTGCCCATATTTCTTAGTGTTATTGGGCAGGTGGTTTTCAGGGACCACCTCACGGTCTCCTAAAGAGACAAGGGACATTTCTACAGAACCCCACCCACCTTGGACTTCCCTCTCCTCCCCCAAGGCTACACTAGCCATCTGCCGGGGTGGAGAACCAGTGGGTGCTGGTTTACCAAACAGGGGACATTTTAGATCAGAGGCAAAATGACCCAGGCTACTACACTTTTAGCACCTTGGGGGCCCCTTTTGAACAGGGAGACCTGTCGGGGCCCCGGCTGGTTTCGAGGGTGGGGGAGGCTGAGAACCTTTCCCTTGGTTCCCATGGGGATTACTTTGGGGCCTTCTTGGGAACTCCCTCTGTTTACCCCTGTCCCCCCACTCTTCTGCTGGGAACCCCGCCCACCTTTGGCGGAGTCTCCCATGGGACCCTTGTGGACCCTGGTACTGACCCAGCGGTCCACCTCCTCAGCAAGCTTCCTAGGGTTAGTCAGCCTACCATCAATCAGGTGCTGGCGTAGCTCAGAAAAACAGTTACCGGACAAGTGCTCCCATGCAATTAAATCAAGAAGCCCTTGAAAATCATCAACCTTGCTACCCTTCACCCAACCATCCAATGCTCTGCAGAAAAAAGTTACATACTCAACATACGTACTTCCAGGAATCTTTGTGCAACCCCTGAACCTTTGCCTATACAACTCAGGAGTTAACCCATATCTGGTCATCAAAGCATCCTTCATGTGTGGATAAGAATTATGAACATCTGAGGGTAAATCTAGCAGTGTGTCCCGCCCCTCACTCAGGAACCGCCCCCACAACTTCGCTCCCCAATCTTTCTCAGGGACCCGGTGGGAAGACATGGCTACCTCATAGGCCTTGAACCACTGCCCTAGGTCATCATTTTTACAGAATTCCTTTACCACATCTTTTGGCATGTAAACCCTAGATTCTACATGCACCGGCGGTGTGTTGCCACCAGAGGGAGTAAGCTCTAAACTCTTAGCCTTCAACTCCAATTCCCTCAAAGCCATATCATGCTCCATTTGGATTTTTTTCTCTTCCAGAGCCAGCTTTTTGCTTTCCAGCTCCAGTCTCTCCGGAGGTGTGGGTTCGAATCCCACCCCTGCCACCAATGTTAGACTTGGGTGTCTCTAGTTGGCACAGGTATGCACTTGTGACAAAATAGGGACCCTTGCGTCTAGTCAGGGTAAGGGGGTACACTCCTAAAATAACCCCTGCTCACCCCCTTGGATGCTTGGCACGAGCAGACAGGCTTATCTCAGAGGCAGTGTGTAAAGCATTTGTGAACACATACAGTAACCAAGTGACAACACTACAGATGGACACCACACAGGTTTTATATAAAAAATAAGTATTCTTTATATAGATTTACCACAAGACCATTAAACGACAAAAACACACAATACTGTTACTTTAGATAGTAGAATTTTGCTTAGTTCTCTTTAGTTCTTAAATGCGACACTTTAAGTCAATATACCTTTTAGATGCAACACGCAGGGCAACGAGAGTGTCGCAACGATGTTGATGCGATGAAGTTTTTGGTGCAAAAAAATAAAGACGTGAAGATCTTCCAGATGCGGCACGCTTCTCCGATGTTGCGAGAAGACTTGACTCGATGCGTCAGTTGCAGTGGCGACACCCTTTACGCGATGCGACGACAGCAGCTCCGACGGCGGCACGCTTCTCCGTGGATGCGAGGCGCTTTTCTTGATGCAGTGCAATGCGACAACTACGATGGCTGCGATGGCGACACGCTTCTTCGGCGTTGCGAGACACTTCCTGGATGATGCGAGATGCTTCCGCTCGATGTGAGGCTGCAGCAGCGACACACTTTACGAGATGCGACGGCAACAGCTCCGACGGCTGCACGCTTCTCCTTCTTGAGTCGCGCTTCCAGCTCCATGCGACACGCAGTCCCTCAGAAGGCCCAACAACAGCAGCAGGCACTTCCAAAGTACTCTTGGGAGCTGGGGGTAAAGTCTGTTGTTCCTGAGACTTCAGCAGGAGGCAAGCTCTATTCCAAGCCCTTGGAGATCTTTTTAAGCACAAGTTGAAATAAAGTCTTTTGTAGTCTTTCTACTCTCCTTCAGCAGCAAGGCAACCACTGCAGGCCAATCCCCCAGGTCAGGGACAGTACTCCTCCTTACAGCTTTCCCAGTTCCTTCTCCTCAGGCAGAGGTTCTTCTTGTCAAGCAGGATCTAATTTCTTGGGAGCAGGGTCCCAATACTTATACCCCTAAATCCTTTGTTCCTCTGGGGTAGAGGGGCCTTTGCCCAGCCAGAACCAGTTCCTGAGCACTTTGTTGACATGTCTCTGACTTTCCATTCAGGGTGCAGGGCAGAGACATCAGCCGCTCCACAGGAGGTGGAGCCAGCATTGTGGTGGCAGAGCACAGGCCTATTCTGAGGCCAGGTGCACTCCTCCCACCCATCTGGATGTCAATCTCTCTATTCACCACCAGGCTACCTAGCCCTGCCCTCTGGAATTCCCCAGCCCTGTCACTCACAGAAACCAGACAGCAGATACACATCATAGCAGAGGCGGGCTGAAATGGTTAGGCAAGCAAATACCAGCTTTCTAAAAGTGGTATTTGCAAACCCAGAATATTAAAATAAACTTTACTAAAAGAAGTATTTTATTATTCTGAGTTCAGGCATACTAAACTCGAATTTCTACCATGTTCCCTGGGTCTGTTAGGATCATAGAAATTAACAATTCTAACAACCCATTCTGGCCTAAGAGAACAGGTAGCCTTGCAATAGTAAAAAACGAAAATGGCTGTAATTCACTATTAGGACATGCCACACACATCAGGGCTTGTCCTACCTTATGCGTACAATGCACCCTGCCCTTGGGCCTACCATAGGGGTGACTCACATGAAGTAAAGGGAAGGTTTAGGGACTGGCAAGGGGGTGCACTTGCCCTCTCAGCATGACAGTACCAGACTGCATGCAGGTTCTGCAATGGCAGACCTTAGACACATTTTACAAGGCTACTTCTGTGGGTGGCACAACCAGTGCTGCAAGCCCACTAGCAGCATTTGGATTTACAAGCCCTGGGCACTCCTGGTGCACTTTACTGGGTTCTGATAGTAAACCCAATAAGCCAATCATGGAATCCAACCAACATATACATTTTATACAGGGAGCACTTGCACTGTGGCACTGGTTGGCAGTGGCACAGTGCTCTGAGCAGCTAACACCAGCAAACCACATGAGGCACAGCAACAAAAAGTGGAAGGGAGACTCACGCCAAGGTGCCAGGTCTAACAATCATTAATATCTAGATTTGAGGATCCATCTAATGGGCGATCACCTAGCCCCGCGGAACAGCCCTGCCCACTTGCAAAGGGAAAACGTCTAAATTGTATTGAAGAATAGTCTGGGGAAGATGTGCGAAACTCCAAGGCTAACAAGTTCTCAACCAAGGCATGATCTCTTAGTGTTAGTTCTATAGAATCCCAAGGGTTTGTCCTGGAAGAAAGTCTATGAGCTCTCGAAATATCTTTCCTGATGATAGAACGACAACACCTAACATGGCGAATCCAATGGATTGCTTTATTTGTGAGGGAATCGGCACTTTCTCTATTTTTCCCAGTATCGTATTTAGAAACATTGATCATGTAAATTTTTGGCTCCTGGTGCATATCAATACCCAACAATGCAGAACCTCGGTGCCTTTGTTTGTTTAGAGGGATCCCTATGCCTAGATTAACGGGACATCTAGCCTTCAACTGTGGAAACTGGTTTTAAGGCATTTACGTAAGAGGGGCCGTCTACTTCTACGGTAGGTCTATTTTCTTCTCCCACCAACTGGCAGTGTAGAGTATTATGCTCTCTCCGTACACCCTTAGAGTATGTATCTGGGCGACTCTCATGTCTAGATGTCAACTTAGGTGGTTGGGGCTGCTTTACCCCACAATTTAGGTTTTCTATGGGACAAGGCATACTTTGAGTCAAGAAATCAACCTTTGCGGTCAATTCTACCAACTTAACACGCATTAATGCCACCTCTATTTTTAGTTCACTAATAAGAGAGGGCAATCCCTGGAGATCATTGGTATTAACCGGGAGGGGTGGGAGAGGAGTACTACATGGTGACAACAGAGAATTATTCGAGCAAACACCCACCCCTTCATGTTCATGTAGATCTAAAAGGGGTGCAAACCTACTTGTGCAAGCAACCGAGATCTCCACAGCCACAAGACTACTAGCCCTACTCCCTCCCAGAGCTTGACTCTTGGATACACATCCTTCTTTTTGTAGGTCAGCAGTATCTCTCCTATTAGTTTTGTGAAACATTGCGGGGATTATAATCTGCTGACATGTGGTAGTTTTAAGCAAATGTTGTGAGTCTAGATTTGGTTCAATACCTGAAACTTGAGTAGATGTATCACTACTTAAAATATCCTCACATTCGCTAATCAACAAATCTATTCTATCTAATGTACAATTTTTAACCATTGCCTTCTGCCTCAAAGATTTCTTCACCCTTTTCCCCTTTGTTTCTCTGTCACTATCCCCCCGTTCCGCTATTACTGTCCATTAATTTCCTTTTCCCCATGATCAGCCCTATAAGATAGATAGTGTTCAGAGACTCGTACTATTATTAGTCTCTGCCTCTATACAGAGTGAGATACAATCTTCTCAAAGACTTTCCAAGTCCGTCAATAAAATGCAGCGACACGCTGATACGTCCTTCAACAAATGATGCAGGAACAAAAGTCTCAATGCTCAAGCTTTGGGATACTGCCACTAATACAAGGTAGCATACAACTCACCCAACTGCCGAACTGCTGCTACCAGATGAGAAATGAAAATCAAGAGCCTTGGCCCAGCCCAGCCTCCTCCGGGCGACGACGGGCCCGCCCTTGGCCTGGGCTTCGCCCGGCGCACGCCCATGCGCGTCCCGCGAAGTAGGAGCCGCAAGCAGTTAAATAAGCCCCCCCTGGGCGGGCTGATGGTAGCGTCAGCAGTTGCGCCTCCGGGCGCGGCAGCAAAGACTCCTGGGGCTTGAAGTCCCGATATAATGTGTTCACCGGGCGATGCGGCTTCCGCAAAGTGGGAGCCGCGAGCAGTTAAGCCCCCCTGGGCGGGCTGATTGCAGTGTCAGCGGTAGCGCCTCCGGGCGTGACAGCAAAGACTCCTGGGGCTTGAAGTCCCGATGTAATGTGTTCACCGGGCGATGCGGCTCCATTAAATAACATTATATATTTTTCTGAAAATTGTACAAATAAAATGTTAAAAAATTAAAAATGAAATATTGATGAATTTTCTTGTTTTCATTTTTTATTTTAATATATTTATATTATTTTCTTTTTTTTTTTTTAAATCTAATTTTTTTCAGACTCGCACACTCAAAGCGTACACATCACGGTGGGTGCGTGCATTCTAGCCGCCATTTTAGAAAATCAATTTGGATCCGCGTATGGTGTGTGACGGCTGCGTGTTTTTCAGTTACATCATATACATTTAATATCACTTGATGTGCGCGATTGGTATGCAACCAGTCTGCGACTCCTGCTCCCGCGCATTCGTGACACATGCGCATTACTGAACGAGATGTTTGCGCAGTTGCGGGTCCCGCGTGACATCATATACGTGCTGGGACGCGCTGGGTGCGCGACTCCCGCAAAAAAAAATGTATGTTCCAAAATGATATGTATGTGTTTTTAATATACATATTAGGGCAGAAGATTATGTAAGATATTCATAAAAATAATATATTTGTACTTATAATAAACTTACATTATTTTTAAATATACGCGAAGTCGGGTGCGTGCATCGTGAGTGCAGAACACCAGGTCAGCAGAGCTGCTGTAGAGCCAGAGAACCAGGTCAGCAGAGCTGCTCTAGAGCCTAAGAACTAGGTCAGCAGAGCTGCTGTAGAGCCAGAGAACCAGGTCAGCAGAGCTGCTCTAGAGCCTAAGAACTAGGTCAGCAGAGCTGCTGTAGAGCCAGAGAACCAGGTCAGCAGAGCTGCTGTAGAGCCAGAGAAACCAGGTCAGCAGAGCTGCTTTAGAGGGAGAGAACCAGGTCAGCAGTGCTGCTTTACAGCCAGAGAACCAGGCCAGCAGAGCTGTTTTAGAGCCAAAGAACCAGGTCCGCAGAGCTGCTTTAGAGCCAGAGAACCAGGTCAGCAGAGCTGCTCTAGAGCCAGAGAACCAAGTCAGCAGA
The DNA here is from genome assembly GCF_964204655.1 of Triturus cristatus. Lineage (NCBI taxonomy): Eukaryota > Metazoa > Chordata > Amphibia > Caudata > Salamandridae > Triturus > Triturus cristatus. The sequence continues at coordinate 1,063,313,810 of NC_140589.1, read as the reverse complement.
GCTGCTGTAGAGCCATAGAACCAGGTCAGCAGAGCTGCTTTAGAGCCAGAGAACCAGGTCAGCAGAGCTGCTCTGGAGCCTAAGAACCAGGTCAGCAGAGCTGCTCTAGAGCCAGAGATCAGGTCAGCAGAGCTGCTGTAGAGCCATATAAACCAGGTCAGTAGACCTGCTTTAGAGAGAGAGAACCAGGTCAGCAGAGCTGCTCCAGAGGGAGAGAACCAGGTCAGCAGATCTGCTCTAGAGTCAGAGAACCATGTCAGCAGAACTGCTTTAGAACCACAGAACCGGGTCAGCAGAGCTGCTTTAGAGCCAGAGAACCAGGTCAGCAGAGCTGTTGTAGAGCCAGAGAACCAGATCAGCAGAGCTGCTCTGTAGCCTAAGAACTAGGTCAGCAGAGCTGCTCTAGAGCCAGAGAACCAGGTCAGCAGACCTGCTGTAGAGTCAGAGAAACCAGGTCAGCAGAGCTGCTTTAGAGAGAGAGAACCAGGTCAGCAGAGTTGCTTTAGAGCCAGAGAACCAGGTCTGCAGAGCTGCTCTAGCTGACACTGACTGACTGACTGACACTGACTGACTGACACTGACTGACTGACACTGACTGATTGACACTGACTGACACTGATTGACTGACACTGACTGACACTGATTGACTGACACTGACTGACTGACACTGACTGACTGACTGACACTGACTGACACTGATTGACTGACACAGACTGACTGACTGACACTGACTGACTACTCTCTACTACTCTACTACTCACTCTCTACTACTCTCTACTACTCTCTCTACTACTCACTCTCTACTACTCACTCTCTACTACTCACTCTCTACTACACACTCTCTACTACTCTCTACTACTCACTCTCTACTACTCACTCTCTACTACTCACTCTCTACTACTCACTCTCTACTACTCACGCTCTACTACTCACGCTCTACTACTCTCTACTACACACTCTCTACTACTACTCTCTCTACTACTCACTCTACTACTCTCTACTATTCACTCTCTACTACTCACTCTCTACTACTCTACTACTCACTCTACTACTTTCTACTACTCTCTACCACTCACTCTCTACTACTCTCTACTACTCTCTCTACTACTCACTCTCTACTACTCACTCTCTACTACTCACTCGCTACTACTCTCTACTACTCACTCTACTACTCTCTCTCTACTACTCTCTACTACTACTCTCTACTATTCACTCTACTACTCTCTACTACTCACTCTACTACTCTCTACTACTCTCTACCACTCACTCTCTACTACTCTACTACTCTCTACTACTCTCTCTCTACTACTCACTCTCTACAACTCACTCTACTACTCACTCTCTACTACTCTCTCTACTACTCTCTACTACTCACTCTCTACTACTCTACTACTTTCTACTACTCTCTCTCTACTGCTCACTCTCTACTACTCTCTACTACTCACTCTCTACTACTCTACTACTCTCTACTACTCTCTCTACTACTCACTCTGTACTATTCTCTACTACTCACTCTACTACTCTCTCCTACTCTCTACCACTCACTCTCTACTACTCTACTACTCTCTACTACTCACTCTCTACTACTCACTCTCTGCTACTCACTCTCCACTACTTACTCTCTACTACTCGCTCTCAACTACTCTCTACTACTCACTCTACTACTCACTCTTTACTACTCTACTACTCTCTCTTACTCTCTCTACTCACTCTCTACTACTCTCGCTACTAATCACTCTCTACTACTCTCTACTACACACTCTCTACTACTTGCTCTCTACTACTTGCTCTCTACTACTCTCTAGTACTCACTCTACTACTCATTCCCTACTACTCACTCTATTACTCACTCTCTACTACTCTCTACTACTCACTCTCTACTACTCCACTACTCTCTACTACTCACTCTCTAATACTCTACTACTCTCTACTACTCTCTCTCTACTACTCACTCTCTACTACTCTCTACTGCTCACTCTTGACTACTCTCTACTACTCTCTACTACTCACTCTCTACTACTCTACTACTCACTCTCTACTACTCTCTACTACTCACTCTCTATTACTCTACTACTCTCTACTACTCTCTCTCTACTACTCACTCTCTACTACTCACTCTCCACTACTCTCTACTACTCACTACTACTCACTCTCTACTACTCCTCTACTCTCTACTACTCACTCTCTACTACTCTACTACTTTCTACTACTCTCTCTCTACTGCTCACTCTCTACTACTCACTCTCTACTACTCTCTACTACTCTCTACTACTCACTCTCTACAACTCTCTCTACTACTCACTCTCTGCTACTCTCTCTCTACTACTCTCTACTACACTCTACAACTTACTCTCTACTACTCTCTACTACTCACTCTCTACTACTCTCTACTACTCACTCTCTACTACTCTCTCTACTACTCTCTACTACTCACTCTCTGCTACTCTCTCTACTACTCTCTATTACACTCTACAACTTACTCTCTACTACTCTCTACTACTCTCTCTCTACTACTCTCTACTACTCACTCTCTGCTACTCTCTCTACTACTCTCTACTACACTCTCTACTCTCTATTACTCGCTCTCTATTCTCTACCTCTCTACCTCTCTCTACCTCCCTCTCTACTACTCTCTACCTCTACCTCTCTACCTCTACACCTCTACCTCTCTCTACCTCTCTCTACATGCACACATATTCACATATATATATATATATATGCATATATATGCATATGCATTTATATATATATGTATGTATATATATATATATACATATATAAACATATGTATATAATCTGCATATCTATATACATATAAATGCATGCATACATATACATATATGCATACATATGCATGTTATGTACATGAAAGTTTGAAAAACACTAATACAAGCACAGCTAAAAAGCCACCTAATTGCAAACAGAATTGCTTTACCTTAAACAAAGGCGAGACCTATTGCATTTTCAATGCTTGTTTACTTTGGTTGCATCAAGAAGGCATTCAGATGTGTCACACATTTGCCATCAATTCTGAATGGTAGCACTCTAGTTGCTCATTAGATCACTGTAGTAAAGCTACTGCTCACCAGGGAAGTCTGCTGCTGGTATTCAAAGTGCATGTTTCAGTCTGCATGTCAGAATGTTTTTATGAAATAGAAGAGGATTTGAGAAGTCACTCAAAATGAGCCCTAATTTTTATTTTTTCCGCACTAATCATAATTTCTATGGCAAAATGAACCCCCTTTTTTCAGTAGACCTGCTGTAGAGAGAGAGAACCAGGTCAGCAGAGCTGCTCTAGAGGGAGAGAACCAGGTCAGCAGATCTGCTCTAGAGTCAGAGAACCATGTCAGCAGAACTGCTTTAGAACCACAGAACCGGGTCAGCAGAGCTGCTTTAGAGCCAGAGAACCAGGTCAGCAGAGCTGTTGTAGAGCCAGAGAACCAGATCAGCAGAGCTGCTCTGTAGCCTAAGAACTAGGTCAGCAGAGCTGCTCTAGAGCCAGAGAACCAGGTCAGCAGACCTGCTGTAGAGTCAGAGAAACCAGGTCAGCAGAGCTGCTTTAGAGAGAGAGAACCAGGTCAGCAGAGTTGCTTTAGAGCCAGAGAACCAGGTCTGCAGAGCTGCTCTAGCTGACACTGACTGACTGACTGACACTGACTGACTGACACTGACTGACTGACACTGACTGATTGACACTGACTGACACTGATTGACTGACACTGACTGACACTGATTGACTGACACTGACTGACTGACACTGACTGACTGACTGACACTGACTGACACTGATTGACTGACACAGACTGACTGACTGACACTGACTGACTACTCTCTACTACTCTACTACTCACTCTCTACTACTCTCTACTACTCTCTCTACTACTCACTCTCTACTACTCACTCTCTACTACTCACTCTCTACTACACACTCTCTACTACTCTCTACTACTCACTCTCTACTACTCACTCTCTACTACTCACTCTCTACTACTCACTCTCTACTACTCACGCTCTACTACTCACGCTCTACTACTCTCTACTACACACTCTCTACTACTACTCTCTCTACTACTCACTCTACTACTCTCTACTATTCACTCTCTACTACTCACTCTCTACTACTCTACTACTCACTCTACTACTTTCTACTACTCTCTACCACTCACTTTCTACTACTCTCTACTACTCTCTCTACTACTCACTCTCTACTACTCACTCTCTACTACTCACTCGCTACTACTCTCTACTACTCACTCTACTACTCTCTCTCTACTACTCTCTACTACTACTCTCTACTATTCACTCTACTACTCTCTACTACTCACTCTACTACTCTCTACTACTCTCTACCACTCACTCTCTACTACTCTACTACTCTCTACTACTCTCTCTCTACTACTCACTCTCTACAACTCACTCTACTACTCACTCTCTACTACTCTCTCTACTACTCTCTACTACTCACTCTCTACTACTCTACTACTTTCTACTACTCTCTCTCTACTGCTCACTCTCTACTACTCTCTACTACTCACTCTCTACTACTCTACTACTCTCTACTACTCTCTCTACTACTCACTCTGTACTATTCTCTACTACTCACTCTACTACTCTCTCCTACTCTCTACCACTCACTCTCTACTACTCTACTACTCTCTACTACTCACTCTCTACTACTCACTCTCTGCTACTCACTCTCCACTACTTACTCTCTACTACTCGCTCTCAACTACTCTCTACTACTCACTCTACTACTCACTCTTTACTACTCTACTACTCTCTCTTACTCTCTCTACTCACTCTCTACTACTCTCGCTACTACTCACTCTCTACTACTCTCTACTACACACTCTCTACTACTTGCTCTCTACTACTTGCTCTCTACTACTCTCTAGTACTCACTCTACTACTCATTCCCTACTACTCACTCTATTACTCACTCTCTACTACTCTCTACTACTCACTCTCTACTACTCCACTACTCTCTACTACTCACTCTCTAATACTCTACTACTCTCTACTACTCTCTCTCTACTACTCACTCTCTACTACTCTCTACTGCTCACTCTTGACTACTCTCTACTACTCTCTACTACTCACTCTCTACTACTCTACTACTCACTCTCTACTACTCTCTACTACTCACTCTCTATTACTCTACTACTCTCTACTACTCTCTCTCTACTACTCACTCTCTACTACTCACTCTCCACTACTCTCTACTACTCACTACTACTCACTCTCTACTACTCTCTACTCTCTACTACTCACTCTCTACTACTCTACTACTTTCTACTACTCTCTCTCTACTGCTCACTCTCTACTACTCACTCTCTACTACTCTCTACTACTCTCTACTACTCACTCTCTACAACTCTCTCTACTACTCTCTACTACTCACTCTCTGCTACTCTCTCTCTACTACTCTCTACTACACTCTACAACTTACTCTCTACTACTCTCTACTACTCACTCTCTACTACTCTCTACTACTCACTCTCTACTACTCTCTCTACTACTCTCTACTACTCACTCTCTGCTACTCTCTCTACTACTCTCTATTACACTCTACAACTTACTCTCTACTACTCTCTACTACTCTCTCTCTACTACTCTCTACTACTCACTCTCTGCTACTCTCTCTACTACTCTCTACTACACTCTCTACTCTCTATTACTCGCTCTCTATTCTCTACCTCTCTACCTCTCTCTACCTCCCTCTCTACTACTCTCTACCTCTACCTCTCTACCTCTACACCTCTACCTCTCTCTACCTCTCTCTACATGCACACATATTCACATATATATATATATATATATGCATATATATGCATATGCATTTATATATATGTATGTATATATATATATATACATATATAAACATATGTATATAATCTGCATATCTATATACATATAAATGCATGCATACATATACATATATGCATACATATGCATGTTATGTACATGAAAGTTTGAAAAACACTAATACAAGCACAGCTAAAAAGCCACCTAATTGCAAACAGAATTGCTTTAACTTAAACAAAGGCGAGACCTATTGCATTTTCAATGCTTGTTTACTTTGGTTGCATCAAGAAGGCATTCAGATGTGTCACACATTTGCCATCAATTCTGAATGGTAGCACTCTAGTTGCTCATTAGATCACTGTAGTAAAGCTACTGCTCACCAGGGAAGTCTGCTGCTGGTATTCAAAGTGCATGTTTCAGTCTGCATGTCAGAATGTTTTTATGAAATAGAAGAGGATTTGAGAAGTCACTCAAAATGAGCCCTAATTTTTATTTTTTCCGCACTAATCATAATTTCTATGGCAAAATGAACCCCCTTTTTAAATTAAATGTTTTAAGATTTACCACTTTATTCCAATCAATATGGCTTCAGGTGTGCCATACGTTTATCATAAGTAGGACTGTTAGCACTCTAGTTGTTCTTTGGAACACTCTGGGAAGCTGCAGTAGAACACAAATGAATCAACTGACAGTCTCTGCCCTTGTTGGATGTACATGTTTTAGTGAGAATGTCAGACTTCATTCTCACATGATTGAGAAAGATAATGTGAATTTACAGAAAATATGCTCTCAGTTTAGTTTATAGATTACCTTCCAAACCTCTGTGAGAAAAGCATGAGAAAATAGTTTTCTCTCAAACATGATTTAGGATACCCCAGCAGAAGGCTTTTTCACATGGTAAAATCACCTTAGAACATACCACAATTCCTAAAATGAGTATGGTACCATCAACAAATTATTTATAATGTAACTAAAGTCTTAAAACCTTCTATTAACTGCAATGCTTTTTAATGAGGTGCTATCATGTATATTGGTCCCAAGATGGCTGCCAACACTTCTTGGATGAAGTGCTGACAGCCAATCAGATCTCACGATGAGATGTGTGGTTATGCTCCGCCCAGATATGTGATTTTACTTTTGATTTTCTCAGGAACTACTGAACGGATTTACACCATTTAAGCAAAAGGCACGACTCTGAACCAAGGTCTACCTTTCTGCCAAATTTGGTGTAATTCCGTTCAGCAGTTCGGGCTATAGCTGCGGCTAAAGGTCCTATGTGAATTTGCATGGGGAAAACACGTTTTGGGACCCCCCTTTTTTCTCAGCCCCCGCTACACGAATCATCCCGAGACTTTCAGGATAGGAGCGGACCGGAGCTGGCCATAAGATTTGAAAATTTCGCGAAGATTTGTCAACGGGCGCCAAAGTTGTGTTGTGATCTTTCAAATTGTACTGCATGAGCCTGTTACGTTCTGTTTCCATGGTTGAGGGCCTCTGGGTTTTTTCCTGAGGAGCAACTGCAGGCCAGCAGCAGGAGTTGGTGGTTTATCTAACAAGCTAAATAAAACACTTTAAAACCTTACCTGACAGTGTCCTTTCAACACTTGCGACGAGGATGGGATTCGAACCCACGCGTTACTGAGACGGTAACGAAGACTCATCGGAATCCCGTCTAACAGGACAAAACTTAGTGCTGATTGAATTGAGCAGCTCAGGTACGATTTGTCCATTTAAAAAAAAAAAAGGGCATTAGTGCTGCGTTATTGCCTGCGCTACGAGCAATTATTTATTTCTTTTATCCACACTACTTTGAAATTTGTTTAACAACTTGCCTGAACCGGATTTCATATCAAAACTCGTTGGATTGGCAAATAACAACCCACACACTGGTTATTGTGTAACAATCCTGCCACCTAGTGACTGTTGCTCAAAACTACATGAACCTCAAATGATTTACCTGGTTAATTGCACACAATTGGTTTTGCCTTAATCATTACTTTTTAATCTTTACACCGTGATTGCTTCAATTAGTCTGCCATCTATCAACAATTTGGAACAGCAACACATTACTTTGGAAATCTTCACAACATATTGTCCTGCATTTTAACTGTTGAATACTATTTTCCCTATATTGCTTTTAACGCACAAGTCAAAGTACATTCTTTACGGTCATGTCTTCAACCAGCATGAGTCAACCTCCTCCGTTCCTTTGTGAAAAAGGTGAACCGCTTTTACCCTGGAAGAGATGATAATTATTATTTGACTCTTACCTAGTTGCGATTGGTGGGGAAAAATTCTCTGCTCTCAGGAAACAAGCAATTCTACATCATAATCTTGGAGTCGAAGGACGCAATATTTACGAAAGCATTGACGTAATTCCTATTGGTGATGGGAGTGGTGATGCTTCAGATGTCTTTGACATGTACTTGAAAATGTTGGAAAAATATTGTGGACCTCGCATCAACGTTGTTTTGGAGAGACATACATTTTTCATGAGAGTCCAAGAACTAACCCTGGGCGTAGTTCGCGTAGCCACGCGTCGTGAAGCTTCGCGAAGATGTACTTGCACTACGCGACCTTCGCGTAGCTTCGCGAGCTTGCGTAGTTGCTTGGTGCGCCCGTTCGCGATGGCTTTTTCTTGTTCGGGAGCGCGGTGAGCGTGTTCGGGGAGCTGTTTGCATGCTCGGGGGATATATCTAGCGATCTTACCCATGCGGTCACCAACGGGTGCGGCCATCTTGTTTTTCTATTGGCCCGCCCGCTCGCGATGCCTTATTTCCTGTTCCGGGTCGCGGATAGCGTGTTCGCGATGTGCATTGACGTGTTCGGGAGCGCATTTTACTTGTGAATAGTACATGTTCGCGAGAAATATCGCGCGAACTTACCCACGCGATCGCGAATGGGCGCGGCCATCTTGTTTTTCACTCTATTCTATGGTTCTGGGCCTACTTTTGTATCCTCCCTTTATCTGTTCAATCCTTTGTCTTTAAAAAAAAAAATCGGACTTTTTTTAGTTATTATCTATCTCTCTCTTTGCCTTTTACTGTGTTTTTGTTACTTTTATAAAGTTCTTTCTATCTTCTTCCCCCTAACTTTTTTTCCCCTTCTAACTTTTCTTTTCCGCCTTCCACCCACCCCAGAACCATGTCCAAGGACAGACCGAGTGCCAAGGGCAAGAGACCTGCAGGAGCAGAGAAGGGCCGCCTGCCTTGCGGCAGAATGCGTCCTGCAGGGGTGCAGGCCCGGCAACTGTTTGGGGAGGAGGAGGTGGCCGCCCTTGTTTTTTTCATCCAGCGCCACCTCCCCTTGACCTTGGCAGCAGGTCCGGCTCCGGGTACGCTACCCAGGAGCGGCACCGTCGGTGGGCGAAGGTGCGCCGGGCCGTGTTCCGGTGCTCTGGGGTCCGGCGCACCCACAATCAACTAGCCCACCGGTGGTCCGACATCCTGGACCGGGAGCAGGACCTGTTGGACCTGCTAGATGTCGAGGTCGTTGGGCTTGGTGAGTAACTTATTGTGTATATTAAATTTGATGAACAAGATTACTGCTGCGTGCCAAGCGTTGCTGGTAAATTAAGTTCCAAAAAGCAAAATGTTCTTTGATTTAACTAGGACCCAGGTGCTCGGTGGTACTCTTACTTGTTTTCAACTTAGTTTGCGCTAGCTTGTGCTGATGCTGATTATATAAGAGTTTATTTTACAGAACTGAAGTTAGGTAATGCGATTTGCTAGAGAGACTCTAGTCCTTCCATTGTCCTACTGTGAAATAGTGGTGGATGGATAGTGGATACTAGGTTTAGTTTGTTAGTATTAGTTAATAATTGTTTTATGCGGTCTGCGTGACGCCTCCTCTGTCACTGAGTGCTGCTTACCCCAGTCCTCCGTCGAATGCTTAGCATGGTCAGTCAGTAGCAGAACTAGATCAGAATCATGCAACCAACCCACAATTTGTTGTATGTATGTATGCACTAATGTATGCATGTGTCCTCCATCTCATCTATGCATTTGATGGCTGAAAAAAATGGAAATGCAGACGTAGTGAACAATTGGCCCGTCTGGAATAGGTGGTGTAGGTCAGGTGGTACTTACTAGGCTTCGTTAGTATTTGTAATCAGAATGATTATGGAACACTGGAGTGTTCCTAAATAAGTAGACGATCCGTGAATGCAGGAAGAAGCCAGTAGTTGATCCATCTGATTAGATAGGTCAATTTTATTGCAATTGTTGTTTCCTAAAATGTTGTTTGACTTATTTTTCCAAATGATTTATTATTATTTCTTTCACAGCACTCCTTAATGTTTGTCTCTTTCTTTATTATATTTTACATGATCATCAGCACCACCCAGGGGCAAGAAGACGGGGTCGGAGTCGGCGGGGGAACCAGAGGGCCGCTCCTCTACCGAGGCTCCTGCTGCTGGCCCCAGTAAGTCCTCCAGTGGTTATATTGACATTTATATTTCCCTAACTTTTACTGCATCTTTTTTTCCGAACTATAAATTATGGTTCCACTTTCAAATTCTATTTTTTACAAAAGCTTACTTCTTTGACCTTGACTATCTGTTTCCAAATTCTGTTTATCCCTGCCTCTAACTAAGTTGCTTCTAACTGCCTCTGCAATGACTCTCTGTACTACTACTACTATTATATTACTCTGTCTGTAGCGAAGCTTGCACAGTTGCCCACTCTTTATAGAAGGTTTTCTTGGAATAATAAAACTCTGATTGACCAATAGCTCTAGCCACTGTGTCCTGTCCTTTGGGTTGTCCTCTTCAAGTCTTCTCAATGTTGAGGCTTTGACAATTACCACAAACAAAATGGCCAACCAGATATTTGACTAGTATTTTTGATCGGATAGTACATGATACTACTCTGGTCTAGTGATTCTGCAGAGCCTCATACAGAACTATGCACAACAAAATAGGATGTTGCTGATGGGAGGTTGGACCTTACTGATCACACCTCAGTCCGAAGAACCCAGGATCCCCTGACCGACTAGCTATAGTGTGAGTGACTCACATTAGGGTCCCACTCCCGACCCCCCCACAAAGAAGATACACAATGTTGATGATGACTGAGACAGACAACCCAGAACATAATAGCACCATTTTGCTCACTCACTTGTGTAAGTCCACCCCACCACACCAAATACCACAGAGTCTATGTGTAGTTCAAAAGGTTTATTTGAAACAAGTATCAAACTCTGTACATCATTAATATGAAATTTAATTTACTACAGCCATAGTCAATAAGCCAGCAAAAAGCCAAAGATTAAAACAGTAAACATTTACAAGTGCATGACAACAAGAACAAGAGCCAAGATCTTTAGAATTCTGGAAGACCCCTCACCGTAGAACGTAGAAATACTGGTTACATCATCTTGCATCATAATATGTTCTGTATATCCCTGGTTTGTAGAAGGGAATCTTCCGCCATTACTACTAGATGGAAGTGTGTTCACTATTTCACTGTACTGTGTGACTTATTATTATACAACGGTTGAAGAAGACACCCTTTACTTAGCATTAGCAGCGTGAGTAGAGTAACCAATGGCCTCTTCTATTTGACTCCAAAATCAGCTGTGAAGGTTTTATGGAGAAGACAAACTCAGATCAGATGACCTTGATGGATGTGTTGAACAAAGAGGGAAAGAACTAAGGGTGGAAGGACGGGCGAGATAAATAATATGACTAACTGGCAGAGAAGGATATGTTGTTGGAAGCATGCATAGGTGGCTGATAGTAATCAGATCAGATGCATGGGTTGTTGAAGGATGGGTGGAAGGTGAAAGAATGCCTGCCTGGGTGGGCGACACAGTATGGGTGGATAGTGCTAGGTAGCAAAAATCAGCGTTGTTTGGTTCAAATTCAAAGCCAAGGCAAGCAAGGAAGGAGCGGAAGCATGGGTGGTTGTTGGTGAAACCAACTAAGTATGAGAGATATAAAAAAGAAGGATAAACGTTTACTTTAATGGATGTATGCCTGGATGTACTATCATCAATAGACAGTATAGGTGGAAAGTGTCACTGGAGATTCTTACTTTGAAGAAAATGTAAAAGAAACTGTGCGACAGTAGCAAAGCCTAGGGGAATATAGGTAGTATTTATCAGAATACAGTACACTTGCAGTAGTTTGCAAGCACGTCATATATATTTATATATATATATATATATATATATATTATCAAGCGGAAGCCCCTTCCTCCCACTCTGGGGACCACTCCCTACCTATTATTATTAATGTATTTTCAATTGGGGCAGCCAGCCTGCAAAGGGTGGGCTATCTGTTGTTTATGGTTATTGGTTACACAATCAATGAAAGCAAAGTACCCTCTGCAGTAGCGGTTGGTGGTGGGAGTGTTGGCGGGCGGTGACATGGGGAGGGGATTGGTGGGTGGCACTGGCGAGTAAACTGTGTATTACGGCCAAATACAGGTAATCAACATAAAAATAAATAAAATCATTTTCAATGTGCGCACTGCACCGCCGAATGCGATGCAGTGCGTGCAACAATTTTTTTTAATGTATTGTTTAATTACCTGTGATTGTCCTTAATCCATAGTTTACTATCCCCACCCTGCACCTTCCCACGTCACCGACTCACCGCCCGGCAGCACTCCCACCACCGACCGCTACTGACCTGATGTTGTATCGTATTAGCATCTATAATCTGAATATAAGCAATGGTCATTGGATCAGATAAATAATCAGCCTTTTTGTAGTACCCATGGCAGGGTGTAAGTGAAATTGTGCATGCCATTTGCCCTCATGTAACAGAGTATGGCCAGTGCCAACGGCCGTAAGGCGGCATACAAAAATATGAGCTTCCCCACCTGCAGACTGTAGTAGTAAATAAAACTAACGTGAGTCTGCATCATGTGGCTCATATCTGTTTCTCTTGGGTGCAAGCTTAGCTGACTGAGCTGGCATGCCGGCTACAACAAGGTTATGTAATTGGGCTAAACTACAGATAAGAACAACACGACTGGTGTACCGGAGTACATAGTACGATTATATTTATAATGTCGGAAACACCCACAAATGTTAGAGTCCAAGGAAGTAGGAGTAGAGATACTTACCACCAAATCACAAATGTTATGAACTGTGCTTGCTAGTGATACTGTGACACTATGTGTTGAATGATTTTAGTGTTTCTGTTTTGCTAAGAGTATTGGCTACAACATGTTATTTTTCTTTCTTGATATAGATACTCCTTCCACATCCACTAAACCATCAAGGAAAGAGTTGGCCGCTAGGGCCCGGCGCCGGAAACTGGAGGCCATCTGCGAACATTATCGCCGGCTGGTGGCTCAGGCAGAGGAGGAGGAGGAGGCGGCTGCAGCCTCCTCCAATGCCCCGGGCCCCAGTCAGGCCCTGCCTCGACTTTCACGGTGCCGTAGTCCGGCATCCGCCCGCCGCCGTGCCTCGATTTCAAGCACTGCTGCCCCCCACCCTGCATGTAACTGCAGGGCATTTCGCCGCCAGCTGCTCCGCCGGATGGCCCGCTTAGAGGAGAACCTGGAGGAGCGGGTAAAGATCCTGGTCGACAAACACCTTAAGGCCCGCCGACAATAGAGGACCTCGTCATTTGCCCCTTTTTTAATTCCTTTTGTTGGTGGGTGGGTTTTTGGCCGTTGGGGATTCTTTCGGACATTTGGGACTCTTCAACTTTCGTTTCGTTTTGGACACTGGTTGGGGTTAGGGAGGGGGGTGGATTAGGTCAGAGTGGGATAGTTTATTTTTGTTAGGGGATAATAAATTATATACTATTTACTTATACGAAGTTAATGTTTTGTGGTGGGTTACAATTTTCCGAATTCAATCTAAGTTACATGGTTTGTTACTTTGTTTCCGTGCTGCTGCATGCCCACAGCCAGTGTTTGATTTAAAAGATCTGCCGATTTTGTAACACACAGACCGATAGATGCAGTACCCCCACTGACTATTTTTAATTGTCATAATAGTACTGTCAGTCTCTCCTCCTAGTCCATACCTCCCACCAAACTTATCTTACCTGTGATTGATGATGAAGTTCAGCACACTGATGGCTGCATGGTTGGTTTCCCAAATTAACGGACAAGATGCCATTATTGTGGTGGTAGTAGTAGACACTGGCAATAGCATTTGAAAAAAGAAATAGAAAGTTACTTGACTGAGAGACTGTGGGAGGGGTAGTAGAACAGAACACAAAGTAAACTACAGCATGGGTGGGCAAGCAGAAGAAGATCCTTGCCCTGCCTTAGTTGAAATTCAATTAGTGTTGCTTTCACCACATCTGCCCCAGCAAGCGTGTGATCAATTGGTGTACATTTAATGTAGTCATCACATCACACCTCAATATAAATCACACAGCCCAGGGGAAGAGGGTTAGGGATTGATGAATGGATGGGAAGTGGGTGTAGGAAGGTGGATATCTGACTATGGTTACCCCCAAATTTTTGCCTAGTGTCTAGCTGGTTTTTCGACTTAGTTGGCCTGAGATCCTGCCATTCAGGCTCTCAGGCTATCTGCTCTCTCTGTAAAATGGACTCCATGTACCCTAGGTACATACCCAATTGGTTGGATCACCCTGTCAGCCCCTGTACCAGTGTACACTAGGTACCCAGGGCATTGGTGTATCCAAGGCCTGCCAGGGGCTGAAGCATGTATTATGCCACCCCAGGCTTGGCCTAACAATCTGACACAACTGGCTGATCACTCAGCTGGGGTAAGTTGGTGTAATCACCTCTTACTTAGGTGTAGTATACCTATACCTAAACTTAAATGGGACACCTGGTAACCTATAAGTCACTCCTATGGCAGGCCTTAACAATCCTGAAGGCAGAGTGCTTGGTTCCATGTGAGATGGTGCTCTGGCATGAGCTGAGCCTGTCTGCAGTGGTCGGAACAACTTCCTTCTACTGTTTCCAGATATCGTCATACCATATACTCTTAAGTGCATTATGAACCTCGCGGTTAAATGCTATCTTTGGTTTGGCTTTATCAAAACATGTCGAGTAAGGTGTCATACGAATTGGAATACTAACCCCTCGCCAATTCTGGCGACGGGGTTAGCATTCCACCCTTCTAGAGGGACACGACATGTACAGTGCCTGAAACCCGGGTAAAATCAGACATAGCCTCAGCTCCACAAAATGGATGCTGCCACCACAGACACAAGTCTGCCCTCCTGCTGCTGGGAGTCCTTCCAGCTTGGGAGGTGTGGACAAAGGGTTTCCTGCCAGGGGAGGTGCATGCACCACCCCAGACAGGATTTTGTGTATTGGTCAGGTAGGGCTTGAAAGAAACCAGACATGCCTGTGGCTCACAAGGAGCCTCGGGGCATATGCCAGTTCAAACCGGTCCTGGGGCACACCAGTCCCGGGCCTGGGGCGAGCTGGACAAAGGATTGGGGGTGTAACCACCCCCCTTCCTGGTCCCACCCATAGGGAGGGACCTAGCAGGTAGTCCGGCCCCTAGAATCCGAATAAAGGTAGGAGCTGTGTCCTAAGACTTCAGACATCCTGGAATCAACTTAAAACTAAGAAGAAGACGGGAACTTCGACGCTCTGCTGCACAGAGGACTGAAGCCAATCTCCCCTGTGGTCAGGGAGTGACCACCTTGCTAACGCAAGCACCATCCAGCGAATCAACGTCTGCTTTGCCGCCGCCTCCCGCCGGAGCCCGAGCCCAGAGACTGACAAGACCTGGACCTCCAGACCTCTCACCGCCCGATCCACAGTCCCTGCAAAGAGGAGACCCGTGGAGGCACCGAGACACGTGGAGCCAGCCATCTTGGAACGACTACGACAAGCTGACAAGTGCAACAACCGAGGCTCCCTCCAAGTTGTGCTTTGGGTCCTGAGAAGCCCAACCCTCGAGCAGCATCTGCACCAAAGGTGAGCCCTCCAGCATCTCCACGATCTGCGTGGGGCCCTTCTGCATTTTGCCACTCGACGCGCCTAACCGGTTGCTGGCCCGCTGGCTAGTGGCCATCTTGGCGACGAAATCTACGACAAACACCGCTGGTCTGGTTGCTCCAGACTGGCCCTTGCTCCCCTCCAAAGGAGCAATCCCTCTGACCTTGCTGGTCAGAACCAACAGCTGATTTCCGAATCCTCCTGCAATTGCTTTTGCCAAGGCTTGTTTGCTTCGATCAAGTCGCCGACACCGCCGACAGCGAGAGCCTGCGTGGGACAGCTCGTGAGCCGACTCCTGGACGTCGTCGACCTTCAGGGACCACGTGGCTGCGGAGACAAGCTACCCCTCATCACCTGTTTGCACCCGACATCGCCTGGTACCCACCTGGTGCCACGCTGGTCACTGGCTAGTGACTGTGAACACTGTCCCCTCTGCTTACAGGTCTTCAACCTCTCCGATCCACTCTTGGATCCACTGCATCTCTCCCGGACCGACCGCCTGCAGCATCTTTGTCTTCAAGCTCCACGGAACAGATAGAAGCAACCCGACGCACTTCGAGGCCTATGCACCCGCTTCCTGTGGGTGAGGTAAAGCTGGCACACCTGTGCCCAAGTGTAGTATTACATCTCTAGTGCCTGTGTTCCAAATCTTGAGTTCCTAGTCCATCCGGAAGATTCCTTTTGCAGTAACTTTGTACTTTTTACGCACCCATTGAAACCTATGGGAGCACGCGTGTGACTATTTGCTCTGCACACGCCACCCGTGGACCTCCTGGTCACTAACTGACGTTAGCTCCTTGTAGGCCCAGCGATTCTAGAGGCCCTAGGCCTTTTCCCTTTTCTGTTCGTGGTACTTATACCACTATTTTAGTATATGGTTTGAGTGGCCACCAGGGCCTATCCATATAAAGTGCAACTTCTGTGTATTCTGTGATAATCTTGTTTGACGATTTGTGCTCCTGTGCTCATAAAGAGACTAGGGGTTACTTTGAGAAATAAATACATGTATATTTTGAATATATATCTGTGTGGTGTCCTTTCATTGGTATAAAAGGGGGTTACTATTGGTAAAACAGCTTGCTTAACACGCATCACGAGTTTAGCCTCAAAGACTGCTTAGCCTACGCTACCACTAGGGCAGCTAGTCCAAAAAGGTTGACTTACAACCACACCATAAGGGTTGCTTGGCATGGTACAAGGTGGTCACTAGAACTAGTGAACAGCATATACCAGGCCAACTTCTCACATTGGTGAGCAGCGGTTGGATTTGAGCTTGCTGTGTTTTACCATTGTAATCTCTTGGTTACCAATTGAAAGATCACATAGGTACCTGTAGGTACATATAAAACAAGATTAGATATACTTAAGTTCTACTGAACTTAGTTGTTGTAGAGCAAAGGGAGTAGCACACCCTGACTACAACTACTAGATAGGTTTAGTAGGTAAACCCAAGTGTAGGTAGATTGCAACACATCCACCCACACTTAAGAGCAATGGCCGGGGCAGAGGGGTCCACTGTACCCATCTCTGTCGAGAGTGACCCCCAGAGGGCACCAACCAGCTTTGCTACCCTTAATCAGAATGAGCTCAGGCATTTGGCAACTCTTAGAGGCCTTAAACAGCCCAAGAACCCAAACTCTGCTGAGCTCAGAGAGCTCTTACAGAATGATGAGAATCAGAGAGCACTCAAGAAAGCTTCCCAGTTAGCCCCCTTAGGGTCAGGAACAGGAGGCCCCCCTTCTGAAGATACTACAGAGGTACCCAGTTCCAATAGCCATCCCTTAGATGAGAACCATACTACAGGGGAGGAAAGTGGTGAGGATACAGAAAGTAGTGATGATGAAGGGAGAACTAGCCCAGTGCCAAGTATTATACTTGGCCCAGCTAAACTAAGGCTATTGGGGACTGACAATGGGTTCACCCCATTTGATCTCCCCAGTGGACTTAACACAGGGCTTGGGAGGCAAAGGAATCGCTCAGGTGACTCCAATGCTTCTCATGGCTCTAGAGGCTCTCAAGGTCACTCCAGGAAAAGGATGACCACCCCTCAGAGGAGGGAACATGAGGCCAGAATGCAGGAAGCCCAGCTGAGGATCAGGAAGCAGGAGCTAGAAGTAGCCCTGATGGAAGAAAAACTGAGCAAGGCTAGGCAGCATAGAGAGAGTGGGTCTATACCCACTGGTGGCAGCAATGTCCCTAGGGACAAAGATAGGGTCTTTGACAATAGGAACCTGTCCAAGATTGTGCCCCCCTACAAAAGTGGGGATGACATCCACAAATGGATGACTGCTCTTGAGAGAGCCTGCAAAGTGCAGCAGGTTCCTGAAGACCAGTGGGCAGCAATCTTATGGCTCTCCTTTGAGGGGAGAGGCAGAGATAGACTCCTCACTGTTAGAGAAGAGGATGTCAGAAATTACAGAGTCCTGAAGAGTGTCCTAGTTGATGGGTTAGGCTTAACCACTGAACAGTACAGGTTAATGTTCAGAGACACCCAGAAGACACAGACTCAGGACTGGTCTGAATATGTGGAATGTGCCACTAAGGCTTTGGAGGGTTGGTTGCTGGGAAGTAAGGTGTCTGATTATACAGGATTGTACAATTTGATGATGAGAGAGCAGATTTTAAGTAATTGTCAAAACCAGCTTCTCCATCAACACCTGGTAGACTCAGATTTGACCTCTCCCCAAGAATTGGGAAAGAGGGCAGATAAATGGGTCAGGACCAGGATCAGGCCTAAAAACCAGGGTGGTGACCAAAAGAAAGATACCACCAAGCCTCAAGAGAAGGGTGGGGATAAAGAAAAAGAGAAACCTTCCTCAGGGCCCCAAAACTCCACACAGGGTGGTGGGTCCCAAGCTCCCTCCTCTACCACAGCTAAAAAGCCCTACTGCCATGAGTGTAAAACTCCTGGGCATTGGAAAACTGACAGCGGTTGCCCAAGGGCTAAAAACAAAACTGTTCCTCCAATTACTCCTGTCACACCACCTATTACTGTCAGCAGTAATCCCCCAGGTGGTGGGAGTGCCCCCAGAAATCTGGGTGGGTTTACTTGGGGAACACAGGGGGACCCTGGCTTAGCCAATTCCCCTACAGCAACCACTCTTGTCTGTGATGGTGGCATGGGGTTTGCCAACTTCACTGCCTGTCCCAACACTTTGGGTAGGTACAGACAGGAGCCCTACATCAATGGTACAAAAGCTGAGGCCTACAGAGACACTGGGGCTAGCATCACAATGGTGGCCCATTGGCTAGTTCCCTCTGAGCAGCTTTTGCCCGGTTTCTCCTACCAGGTGACTAACATTGATGGCAAACAGAACAGTCATCCCATGGCAGAGGTATGTCTCAGCTGGGGAGGGGTCACTGGCCCTAAAAGGGTAGCAGTGTCCCCAACCTTGCCTGTAGACTGCTTACTGGGGAATGACTTAGAACTCTCAGCTTGGGCTGGAGTTGAACAAGACACCCATTCTAAAATGGTAGGCCTTTCACAAAAGGGTAGGGGGGTTGTGCCATTCACAACCCCTGTCCAAATAGATTTCCTCCCTGAAAAGGTTGGAAGGGCAGTGGTAGCCACAGCCCAGGCACAGACAGACTTCCCTGTAGGGACTGGCAGAGCTGTGACAGTCACAGCTCAAACACAAACTGAGTGCCCCCCTGAAAAGGTTGGCAAGGCTGTAATGGTCTCAGCCTATACTCAGACTGACATAGGTGTAGTGAAGCCTGAAACAATGGATCACTCCACACAAACTGAGAGTAGTGGGGAGGAAGAAAAGTCTCCCTCTCCCCAGACATTAGGAAAAGGTCAGCCTCCTCAGGGATCTGACCTCACCCCTTGTGAAGGAACTGCCCCAGAGGTAGCCAGGCCTGGCCTGGCAGAGCCTCTGATGTCAGTGGCCCCTTCCAAGGTGGGATCCAGTCTGGTGCAGGTAGCCTGCCTCTCTCTACCCTGCCTCAGTCAGCCCAGGGCTGCAGAGGTCAGGGAGGCCAGTGGACCCCCAGAGGGCCCCTGTCCACAAGAACCCCCCCATCAAAAGAATGAGGATTGCCTGGCTAGTAGCCCTAGTCAGGTGATGGGTAAAAACATTCCTGAGGGATCTCCTTTACAGGTAGTTAGGGACCTCCCCCAGGGGGATTCTGTTGGGCACAGGCAAACATGGGACCTTAGGGCCCCAAACCTGACCTGTCCCTCCAGTAAGCCCACAAAAGGGACCCAGCCTCCAGCTTTAGGTAGCCAGAGGCTGACCCTGAGAGCACAGTGCAACTCAGTTAAAGAAAGAAAGGCATCCATGGTGGAGGATGATTGGAGGAAGCTGAGGCCTCACTTTGAGGACACTCACTTCAGTACTCCATCTCAACACCAGCCTTTTACTTTGCCAAGACACACCACAGGTAGAGATTCCCTATGGTGGAGACCCTCTGATACCCTTAGGGTGAGGGATTGCTTAGTGGACCATGAGACAGGGGGTAACCATGCCAGTGCTGGTTCCTCCTTATACGGCCACTTGGGCAATATAGGCTTACCTGGTCAAGGTCAGCCTTATCTCCCTTCGTTTGGGGGGGGGTTGTGTAGGAAGGTGGATATCTGACTATGGTTACCCCCAAATTTTTGCCTAGTGTCTAGCTGGTTTTTCGACTTAGTTGGCCTGAGATCCTGCCATTCAGGCTCTCAGGCTATCTGCTCTCTCTGTAAAATGGACTCCATGTACCCTAGGTACATACCCAATTGGTTGGATCACCCTGTCAGCCCCTGTACCAGTGTACACTAGGTACCCAGGGCATTGGTGTATCCAAGGCCTGCCAGGGGCTGAAGCATGTATTATGCCACCCCAGGCTTGGCCTAACAATCTGACACAACTGGCTGATCACTCAGCTGGGGTAAGTTGGTGTAATCACCTCTTACTTAGGTGTAGTATACCTATACCTAAACTTAAATGGGACACCTGGTAACCTATAAGTCACTCCTATGGCAGGCCTTAACAATCCTGAAGGCAGAGTGCTTGGTTCCATGTGAGATGGTGCTCTGGCATGAGCTGAGCCTGTCTGCAGTGGTCGGAACAACTTCCTTCTACTGTTTCCAGATATCGTCATACCATATACTCTTAAGTGCATTATGAACCTCGCGGTTAAATGCTATCTTTGGTTTGGCTTTATCAAAACATGTCGAGTAAGGTGTCATACGAATTGGAATACTAACCCCTCGCCAATTCTGGCGACGGGGTTAGCATTCCACCCTTCTAGAGGGACACGACATGTACAGTGCCTGAAACCCGGGTAAAATCAGACATAGCCTCAGCTCCACAAAATGGATGCTGCCACCACAGACACAAGTCTGCCCTCCTGCTGCTGGGAGTCCTTCCAGCTTGGGAGGTGTGGACAAAGGGTTTCCTGCCAGGGGAGGTGCATGCACCACCCCAGACAGGATTTTGTGTATTGGTCAGGTAGGGCTTGAAAGAAACCAGACATGCCTGTGGCTCACAAGGAGCCTCGGGGCATATGCCAGTTCAAACCGGTCCTGGGGCACACCAGTCCCGGGCCTGGGGCGAGCTGGACAAAGGATTGGGGGTGTAACCACCCCCCTTCCTGGTCCCACCCATAGGGAGGGACCTAGCAGGTAGTCCGGCCCCTAGAATCCGAATAAAGGTAGGAGCTGTGTCCTAAGACTTCAGACATCCTGGAATCAACTTAAAACTAAGAAGAAGACGGGAACTTCGACGCTCTGCTGCACAGAGGACTGAAGCCAATCTCCCCTGTGGTCAGGGAGTGACCACCTTGCTAACGCAAGCACCATCCAGCGAATCAACGTCTGCTTTGCCGCCGCCTCCCGCCGGAGCCCGAGCCCAGAGACTGACAAGACCTGGACCTCCAGACCTCTCACCGCCCGATCCACAGTCCCTGCAAAGAGGAGACCCGTGGAGGCACCGAGACACGTGGAGCCAGCCATCTTGGAACGACTACGACAAGCTGACAAGTGCAACAACCGAGGCTCCCTCCAAGTTGTGCTTTGGGTCCTGAGAAGCCCAACCCTCGAGCAGCATCTGCACCAAAGGTGAGCCCTCCAGCATCTCCACGATCTGCGTGGGGCCCTTCTGCATTTTGCCACTCGACGCGCCTAACCGGTTGCTGGCCCGCTGGCTAGTGGCCATCTTGGCGACGAAATCTACGACAAACACCGCTGGTCTGGTTGCTCCAGACTGGCCCTTGCTCCCCTCCAAAGGAGCAATCCCTCTGACCTTGCTGGTCAGAACCAACAGCTGATTTCCGAATCCTCCTGCAATTGCTTTTGCCAAGGCTTGTTTGCTTCGATCAAGTCGCCGACACCGCCGACAGCGAGAGCCTGCGTGGGACAGCTCGTGAGCCGACTCCTGGACGTCGTCGACCTTCAGGGACCACGTGGCTGCGGAGACAAGCTACCCCTCATCACCTGTTTGCACCCGACATCGCCTGGTACCCACCTGGTGCCACGCTGGTCACTGGCTAGTGACTGTGAACACTGTCCCCTCTGCTTACAGGTCTTCAACCTCTCCGATCCACTCTTGGATCCACTGCATCTCTCCCGGACCGACCGCCTGCAGCATCTTTGTCTTCAAGCTCCACGGAACAGATAGAAGCAACCCGACGCACTTCGAGGCCTATGCACCCGCTTCCTGTGGGTGAGGTAAAGCTGGCACACCTGTGCCCAAGTGTAGTATTACATCTCTAGTGCCTGTGTTCCAAATCTTGAGTTCCTAGTCCATCCGGAAGATTCCTTTTGCAGTAACTTTGTACTTTTTACGCACCCATTGAAACCTATGGGAGCACGCGTGTGACTATTTGCTCTGCACACGCCACCCGTGGACCTCCTGGTCACTAACTGACGTTAGCTCCTTGTAGGCCCAGCGATTCTAGAGGCCCTAGGCCTTTTCCCTTTTCTGTTCGTGGTACTTATACCACTATTTTAGTATATGGTTTGAGTGGCCACCAGGGCCTATCCATATAAAGTGCAACTTCTGTGTATTCTGTGATAATCTTGTTTGACGATTTGTGCTCCTGTGCTCATAAAGAGACTAGGGGTTACTTTGAGAAATAAATACATGTATATTTTGAATATATATCTGTGTGGTGTCCTTTCATTGGTATAAAAGGGGGTTACTATTGGTAAAACAGCTTGCTTAACACGCATCACGAGTTTAGCCTCAAAGACTGCTTAGCCTACGCTACCACTAGGGCAGCTAGTCCAAAAAGGTTGACTTACAACCACACCATAAGGGTTGCTTGGCATGGTACAAGGTGGTCACTAGAACTAGTGAACAGCATATACCAGGCCAACTTCTCACAGTGGGGTTTTGGGAAAGGTTTGAGAAAGAAAAACAGACAGAATGCATGGACACAACAAAAGTAAAACACAATCTTGTAAGACGACCATGATCCATTATCAAAGAAATCAAAGTATAAAGTGAGAAAAAGCAAATGCATGCATGCTGAGGAAGAGAACTTGATGGTTAATGATAATGAGTTGTACTTACTATAACTACTATTACCCAATGAGACAGTACAGTCAGGGAAGAAATTGAAATTTGCCTTGCCTGTCTGCTGCCCTCAGAGCTCAGACCGAACCCAATTACATGCTGTACTGGGCTTACTTTTATTTTTCAAGCTAGCAAAGGAAATTAAAAAATAGTTGTAGGGATCAATTAACAAACAAACCACAACACACAGTCGTAATGATTGAAGAGAAAAAACCAATCAAATAAATTTAAAGACGAATGATGAATGATACTAAAGTTACTGTATTATCCTGGTCCAAATGTGGAGTTGCATCATTCTCGTCATTCCTCTTGGTCCTCCCTTCCATGGACACTCCACACATCAATCTTGGGTACCACTGCCTGCCTGATGCGGATTGGTAAGGTAAGTGTGAGTCGTTTCTCCCACTATAGCACAGTTTAAAGGCCGGCTTGTAAGTGTAGATGGAAAAACAAACGGGGTATTGAAAAATTACTGCATTTAAAACAATAAACTCAATTACAGTGGAGTGCAAGACGAGAAGACAACACTCTGGAGAGAACACTTTCAGACTGAGGCAGCTTGGATAGGATACATAGTGTCTACTCTACAGCATTAAGGTACAACAACAACGTGACAGGACTCAGGAGCCAGCACAGCCAAAGAACAGGAGAACCGCGGCACAGGCCAGGCACCCTACCCCTTACTTACATTTTGACCGAGCCAGAGAAATGTCATATGCACTGCAGCAACCTAGCATTTTCCAAATGAAGTGACTAAATCAATGCACCACTGTCCCTCATACCACTACAATCTACTCCAGTCCACACCACTACACGCACATCTAGCCTAGGTCTGCTGTGGTTCTTGTTCAAACTGTTTACCTTTTAAGTCAGGCCATGAAACGCAGTTATTCCATCAATTTTCTCCGATCCAACTGACTGTGTGCAAAGATAGTATGCTCAGCAGCATCATGATGATGACCGTGTGGTACGTATTCTCCAACACCAACTCAGTCTGTAGTGACTGATTAAGTTTATAATATATTCCATATTACAAAATTGCAACGGATATTGGCCGGCACCTGCAGTGGTAGGAGTACAATGTGGTTATTATTAAACAACAAGGAAACATTAACTGTCACCACACCTGAGTCACTTTTACTTTGTCGATAAACTAGTATAGTTCTACTTCATGCACAATTATTCGTAGTCAGCCAGCATCCAATGCAATGCATGCCACCATCATTCACAATAATCACTCATTACCTGTCTTGGTGTTCTCTTTGGCTGTCTGATCTGATGCCTGCCTAGCCTTCTGGCAGTCAGTGATGAGTTTCTTTCGGCTTGGAAACAAAATGGAATATAGCTGGAGTCACGTTTCACTTCTTATGGAGGGACTGTTAGAGGCAACATGTATTGTACTATTCTCCATCTCCATCCAATGTCTGGCTTGCTTGAAATGTACTTAGGGAGAGTAAGGAAGATGGAGCAGGACCCTGAGGAGTGGAGTGGACAATTATGCACAGACGTGCAACTCCAATAGGGAAATAAAAAGAGGAGACTGTTGATGGATTTGTTGTAATTAGATTTTGAACCAGAAAAACAGATACACAGTCACACACAAATAAAGGAAGGGAGAACAATTTGAAAGCCTAGTTGTCAGGGAAGAGGAGCTCGTCCTCAAACTCGGGTGGTTCGGACAGAAGTACGTCTACTTATGTCATCGAAGTCGCTCTCCTCTTCCTGCTGTGATTCATGTATTTTGTACTCCGGTGGTATAAAGTGTTGATTCATTTTGATCATGGTTAACCTCTCAACGCTTTTGGGCGAGAGACTGGTCCTTTTGACAGTAACAATGGCACCAGCAGCACTGAAAACACGCTCTGAAGAGACACTTGCAACAGGGCAAGCCACATACTTTATCGCCAGCCTGCTGAGCACTGGCCATTGGCTTCTTTTCCCATACCAATACACCAATGGGCTTTGCTCCATGAAGACCTCTGTTGTGTCATCTAGATAGGCCTGAACCATCTGCTCAATGTTCAGGGGTGCTCCGATTTCCTGGGCGTCTTTTGCCTTTGCATCAGTCATGGACGTACAATACCCTTTCCGTAGAAACCAATCACCTGCCGTTTTTTCAAATGTGCCTGATGATTCTGTTGGTGCTGTTGATGTTATTGCTGGCAGTGTTGTTGACTGCTGGGAGGCAAACGCACTGCTCTTGGACTCTGAAGTAGAACTTGACTCTGGGTGCCATGCAGTACTTTTTCTGCACTGGGGGGGCGGGCCTCTAATTAAGATCCTTTCGTTTTCAAAGTCATTGGCTTCCTCAGCTATCAAAGTTTTGTACTGGGCAACATCCACTTCTGAAAAAGGAATTACTTCATTACTGCGCAGCAATAATTTGTAACGTGGATCCAAAATTGAGGCAGTAATGTAATGTGGATGTGACACAATGTTATTTTGAATCCTTGTACTGTCAGATAAGCGAGCGACTAAGGTGTCTGCCAAATAATATGCGTCTACTTTGTCATCCACACCTGCGTACATTTCTAACACCTCCTTCAGCTCTTGCTCTAGCATGTACAACAATGGAATAGCTTGGCCCATAGTACAGTCCTCCCTGCTCACTTCACGTGTGAAGACCTCAAAAGGAAGTAGCATCTCTGTCAGGCATTTGACGAGGTCCCATTGGGCCATCTCAACTGTCATGCCTTTCACAGTAGGATCCCCTGACCTTTTCATGACATAAGCATTAAGTGGTATGTACTGCTCAAACAGACGCTCAAGCATGTAATACGTTGAGTTCCAACGTGTTGGCACCTCCTGGATGAGTGCTTTGACTGGCATTTTATGCTCACGTTGAATGACCCTCAGCTGCTTCCGGGCTTTAAAAGAATGGTTGAAATGTGTGCATATTCTTCTGCAGGTGGTCAGTAAGCTGCTGACTTTGCTTTCATTTTTCAGAAAGTCCTGAACAACAATGTTAATGCAGTGTGCCAAACATGGCACCCTGAAATAACCACCATCTTTCATGGCCCTAACTACATTACTGCCATTGTCCGTGGCAACAAAACCAATGGTAAGCCCTCTTGGTCGCAGCCACTCAAACACCTTGATGTTAAACTCCTCCAAAATGTTTGCAGCAGTATGAGATTTCTCCATAGCAAACATGGCTACAGTTGCATGTTTGCGAGTGTCTTTAAAAATCTCAGCGGTGTCAACAACACCGTCAGATATCTTATCTTTAACACCCGAAAAAGAGACCCAGTGTGCAGTGATGCACATGTAATCAGTGGCTTGGCAACTGGTCCACATGTCTGTTGTCAGGTGTATACTCTGAACAGCACTCTGTTTTAAGGCTTTTCCAAGCAATTCCAGCACGTCGTGATGTAGTGCTGGAACAGCAACTCTTGCGAAATAGTAGCGGCTGGGAACTTTCCATTTTGGGCAGATGGTGGTCACAAATTCAAGAAAACCCACCCCTTCAACCAAAGAAAAAGGTAGAAGGTCCAGTGCTAACATTTTAGCCAGCTTTGCATTGTACAAACGAGCTATTGGGTGGTTGCATTCGTACTGCCCCTCCGGCCTACTAAACATGCTAAAAATGGTAGGCTGCATGGTATTCCTTCCTGTGGTCAACGTCGCACTTTTTTGGCCAGCAGTACTCCTTGGTGTCTCAGGCTGACTCTTACTCTTGTGCCAATGAGATGTGGCTGAGTAGTGGGCGTTACCACTGCAGTGCTGGGGACAGGGATACTTTGTGTACCACTAACACAGAGAATGTCTCCCTCTTCTTCCTGTTCCACCGTGTGCGGACTTTCTACTCATTTATGTCCAACAGCAATGGTTCCAGTTTTGATAAGACTAAGGTGCTCCTCCCACTGGATTGCGTTGTGTTTTTTCAGATGGGTCATTTGGCCTCCGGTACCATAGTTTGTACCAAGCTTACCATGACTAACAGAGGTATGACAAACGGAGCATATAGCAATGTTCTCCTCCTTTCCGCTAACCGTAAAGAAGTCCCACACTGGGGAGCTTAACTTTTGTCTCCTGCTGGAGGTGCCACTCCCACTTCCAATGCCGGATGAACTGGAGGGTGTGTGTTGAATTTGACTCTGTGCAGTACCACTACCTACTTCTGCTGAGGTGGTGCTTGTGCTGGATGTAGGACGCTGCCGGCCCTTTGCTAATGTAAATATGGAAGTTGGAGGTCGTGTTGGTGTTACCTGTGTTGGAGGTATGCGTGCTACATCCCTCGCAGCCATTTTGGATAGTGTAAAAATGTTGGCCTGTTTGTGATGACTGGCTCATCATCATCATCATCATCCTGCTCTTCTACATCAACATCCATAAGTGTAAGGCTTTCTGGAACCTTCCTTTTCCCATGCCTGCTCTTGCGATGTGTTTCCCTCTCAGACTCAGTTTGTGGCTTCCAAGTGGCATCTAGATCATCAGAAGGGGGGCTTGGTGAAGAACTTGATGTACTAACCCTCCTTTTCCTTGCTGGGGATTTGGAAGCCAATGGAACTTCTAAAGGAGTGGCTTCCTCTTCTTCCTCTGCATGAGGCTCAATTTCCTGAACTGCCCCTACTTCAGGAGGAACAACAGCTACTATTGCGGGTGGTGGCTTCGGCTGTTGACCACTTATCTGCTGTGTTCCCTCCTGCGTTGATTGTGTACTACTTTGAGATAGAGATAAGTTTAGTTCAGGCTCAGCATCACTGCTTTCCACCATAAGGCTGGCTACCTCTTCCACACTCATCTGCTTGGGCCTGGGTTGGTGGGTTGGGCCCACTGATGTGGAGGTGCTGCCCCCAGCTTGGCCCCCCCGACACCGCTGCTGCAGGCATCATTTTTGGTGTACCAAAAAAGGTTTTGGGAGGCACACAAGACTTAAGTAACACTTCCTTCTTCTTCTGTTCGTTCTTCTCCATGGCAACTTTCTTGGTACCGGAGGACCTGCTACCTGCTTTCTTTGGGGGCATCTTCAACAGATGTCAAAACAGCACTCAGTTGCACAAGTTGCAGAGATGCCTGGTCAGGTCACTCACACGTCACGTTGTGTACAGCAGCAGAACGTCGGTCTGGCACCACAACGGTGGATGATGATGACACACCTCCTCTGTCTTTTGTGCACCTAAAAGCAAAAAAGCCAGAAGAACATCAGTCATAATATAATATATAACTTATTAGTGTCTGGTGGGTGGTCATAGTTATTAAATTTTATGAAGTCAGTGAACAACAAGAGTATAGCCAGCCAATAAGAGACTGACAAGGCCAGGGATCCTGTTGTATTTGTACTGTGTACACTCAGGAAGAAGAATAGCAAAGAACAAAAACATAAATGTAGTCTAGCCTGTTTGCCCTAAATAAAAATGTGTGCATCTTATGGGATGGATGCAGCATCAGGGAGCAACAACAACGAACATATACACAAAAACTAAAAGCATTTATTTACAACACCCAAAAAGTGTAATCTACCCCCGTAAAAAAGTAAAGGCCACATTTTACAATTGAATCCAAAGCCATACATGATGTTGAAATTTAACGCACAACACAAAAACATTGTTTAAATTCCATGCACCTGTGATGATTGATGAGTAGTACCCCTGGGCCTACTGTACGACTAGGCCACAAGCTTGGAGGCCTATGCAAAAAGCACAATGCCTGCCTCCACAAAATGGCTGCCACACATGCTCAGGCCACCCACCACAAATAACCAAAGGGATTACAAAGGACAGAAACAGGAAGTTGTAGTCTCTGTGGGACTTACTTCCTCTCTCAAAATTATTTTTTTTTAAATAAAAGCTTCTCCGTGCTCCAAACCTACAGCTGAATGACAACCTGAGTGTTTTTTTTTAGCAAAATGCACAAAAAAAGCGTTTTCGAGAAGGATTTATGTTGCTCGCGAGATATTGTTTGCCAGATTGCAAATGCTGCGTGTTCGGGATCGCGAACTGTACAAAAAGGCTTTATCGCGTGCGCGAACACGCATATTGAGAGCGCGAAAATGATGAAAACTGTAAGTCCGCGTTGTCGCGCTGTGCAGAGTTACCAAAAGTACACGAGCTGAATCCCTAGGGTTACCTACTGGCTAAAAAGCCCTATTTATTTAACACACACCCAAAAAATGCTATTCCATCCCAAAAAAACACCTTTTGTAAAAAAAAAAAAAAATCAACAGACAACACAAACTGTAAATTTAAATAACGCACCAAAGATTTGAGGCTGACTACCTCTGGGCCTACTGGCAGACTAGGCCACAAGCTTGGAACAGAATGGCAAAAGCAAGCACACTGCTTGGATGGCTCCACAAAATGGCCGACACACACCCACAACAACATGAAATGGAAGACAGTCAATGTACGCCTATGGCAAAAGCACAATGCCTGCCTTCCTAAAATGGCCGCCACACACATGCTCAGGCCACCCACCACAAATAACCAAAAAGTGATTACAAAGGACAGGAACAGGAAGTTGCAGTGTCTGTGGAACTTACTTCCTCTCATAAAAATATTTTCAAAAAAATAAAAGCTTCTCCGTGCTCCAAACCTACAGCTGAATGATAACCTGAGGAGTTTTTTTAGCAAAATGTACAAAAAAAGCGTTTTCGAGAAGGATTTATGTTGCTCGCGAGATTTTGTATGCCAGATTGCAAATGCTGCGTGTTCGGGATCGCGAACTGCACAAAAAGGCTTTATCGCGTGCGCGAACACGCATATTGAGAGCGCGAAAATTACGAAAACTGTAAGTTCGTGTTGTCGCGCTGTGCAGAGTTACCAAAAGTACGCGAGCTGAATCCCTAGGGTTACCTACTGGCTAAAAAGCCCTATTTATTTAACACACACCCAAAAAATGCTATTCCACCCCAAAAAAACACCTTTTGCAATAAAATCCAAAGCCATCCATGGTGTAAAAAAAACAAAAATCAACAGACAACACAAACGGTAAATTTAAATAACGCACCAAAGATTTGAGGCTGACTGCCTCTGGGCCTACTGGCAAACTAGGCCACAAGCTTGGAACAGAATGGCAAAAACAAGCACACTGCTTGGATGGCTCCACAAAATGGCCGCCACACACCCACAACAAGAAATGGAAGACAGTCAATGTACGCCTATGGCAAAAGCACAATGCCTGCCTTCCTAAAATGGCCGCCACACACATGCTCAGGCCACCCAGCACAAATAACCAAAAAGTGATTACAAAGGACAGGAACAGGAAGTTGTAATGTCTGTGGAACTTACTTCCTCTCATAAAAATATTTTCAAAAAAATAGAAGCTTCTCCGTGCTCCAAACCTACAGCTGAATGACAACCTGAGGAGTTTTTTTTAGCAAAATACACAAAAAAAGCGTTTTCGAGAAGGATTTATGTTGCTCGCGAGATATTGTTTGCCAGATTGCAAATTCTGCGTGTTCAGGATCGCGAACTGTACAAAAAGGCTTTATCGCGTGCGCGAACACGCATATTGAGAGCGCGAAAATGACGAAAACTGTAAGTCCGCGTTGTCGCGCTGTGCAGAGTTACCAAAAGTACGCGAGCTGAATCCCTAGGGTTACCTACTGGCTAAAAAGCCCTATTTATTTAACACACACCCAAAAAATGCTATTCCACCCCAAAAAAACACCTTTTGCAATAAAATCCAAAGCCATCCATGCTGTAAAAAAAACAAAAATCAACAGATAACACAAACTGTAAATTTGAATAACGCACCAAAGATTTGAGGCTGACTACCTCTGGGCCTACTGGCAGACTAGGCCACAAGCTTGGAACAGAATGGCAAAAGCAAGCACACTGCTTGGATGGCTCCACAAAATGGCCGCCACACACCCACAACAACAAGAAATGGAAGACAGTCAATGTACGCCTATGGCAAAAGCACAATGCCTGCCTTCCTAAAATGGCCGCCACACACATGCTCAGGCCACCCACCACAAATATACAAAAAGTGATTACAAAGGACAGAACAGGAAGTTGTAGTGTCTGTGGAACTTACTTCCTCTCATAAAAATATTTTCAAAAAAATAAAAGCTTCTCCGTGCTCCAAACCTACAGCTGAATGACAACCTGAGGAGATTTTTTTTAAAAATGCACAAAAAAAGCGTTTTCGAGAAGGATTTATGTTGCTCGCGAGATATTGTTTGCCAGATTGCAAATGCTGCGTGTTCGGGATCGCAAACTGTACAAAAAGGCTTTATCGCGTGCGCGAACACGCATATTGAGAGCGCGAAAATGACAAACTGTAAGTCCGCGTTGTCGCGCTGTGCAGAGTTACCAAAAGTACGCAAGCTGAATCCCTAGGGTTACCTACTGGCTAAAAAGCCCTATTTATTTAACACACACCCAAAAAATGATATTCCACCCCAAAAAAACACCTTTTGTAATAAAATCCAAAGCCATCCATGGTGTAAAAAAAAAAAAAATCAACAGACAACACAAACTGTAAATTTAAATAACGCACCTAAGATTTGAGGCTGACTACCTCTGGGCCTACTGGCAGACTAGGCCACAAGCTTGGAACAGTCAATGTAAGCCTTTGGCAAAAGCACAATGCCTGCCTTCACAAAATGGCCGCCACACACATGGCCAGGAGGACACAACAACAACAAGCATAAGCCAAGGGCAACAAAGAAAAGAAATGCAGGCCTTTATGGAAAAAGAAGCACAGACTACTAAACTACCACCACAAAATTGCCACAAGCCACATGGGCACTCACAGTCACAACAGGCCATGGAAAACAATGAACTGAAGCAGGCCTATAATATATGACCGGACAAAGGAGACCTGCTAAACAACACAGCTTTAATACAAAAATGAAAATCAACAGGGCTACGAAAGGATTGGAAAGAAGTTATACATCAAGCACACACATCCAACAAAGGAATTTCACACACACACACACACACCAACAGTGAAATACACCACAGCCACATTTAGCATTTCAAACAATCCTATGCCATCCAGGCCCTAAATGATGTTGAAAATTCTACAGACACCACGAAACATGGACCCATGGGTACCCTACTGGCTGAAATTGCAGAGAAAAACAACTAGGCCCCTATTGAAAGCACAGGCCACCCGCCACAACAATAATTTTAAAAAACAATGAAAAACCCAGAAAAATGTAGGTAATACAAGCCCCAATGAAACAAACACACCAATTCTCCAACTTACTTGTAGTAAATTAAATCTCAAATCAAAAAGTCCTCAAATAAATCCAATCCAATGGTGTGATGCAGCAGACAGACACAAAAAGTGATCCTTCCAGCTCCAAATCCAAATGAAAGTGAACAGCACATGCACAAAGCACTGGGAGGAGCCTGCTGGACAGGAACAGGAAGTTGTAGACTCAGGGGCACTTCCTTCCTCTTGACAAAAAGAGTTAAAAAAATTAAAGGACTCCTCCTTACACAAAAGACTACAGCAAAATCACAATCTAAGGAGTTTTTCTGAGCAAAATGATCATTTTAGAGAAGGTTTTATGAAGATTGCAAGATATTCTTCGCCAGATTGTAGTTTTTGCATGTTCGGGATCGCGATCTTACCAAGACAGCCGCCGGAAGTCAGCTCGCGCGCCCGAATGACGTGTTCACGTTCGCACACTCTCGCGGGCTTGGGCAGCCATATTACAAATCTCGTGGCGCTCGCGAACGGACAGAAAAGCAAGTTGGCGATCGCAGAATCACGGTAAGACGTTACCGCGCGCGCGAGAATGAATATTTAGCGCGCGAGGAAGCAAAACTACTACGCTACGAGCTAGATTGCGTAGCAATCTGCAACTTCGCGCTCTGGCCGAATCACAAAGTTGCCTTAACTTCGCAAGCTCCGCGAACGGAGCGTAGTTCAACGCCCAGGCTTACTAAGAACACAATGAAAGAGTGGGCAACTATGTAGCATCACTTAAAACTCTTGCCCGCACTTGCGAATTTGGTGACTTAACAGATTCATTAATCCGTGATCAACTTGTCAGATACACTAACAGCTCCAGAGTGCAAGAAAAACTTCTTTCAAAAAATCCTTCACTCAAAGAAGCTGTGGCTATCGTTGAAGGAATGGAAAATACTTCTGGTTGGGTCAAAGAAATGAAATCTCAAAGATCTACTCCTGATGACACTCCGTCACCTAGTAGCATTCACGAAGTAACCCAAAAAGAATCCTGTCCTTGCTCTAGTCATCCCCATTAAGTTGTTGAAAATGTGTCCAAAGTAGTCCGTGGTCCTAAACCAAAGACACCTTCAGACTCTATAAAAATGAAATGTAACAGATGCGGTAGCAACAATAATTCTTCCAATTATCCCCAATGTTATGCTAGAAATACTACCTGTCTTAAATGTGGAATCAAGGGTCATTATGCAAGGGTATGTAAGTCTGGGGGAAGAGTACGTACTATTGACATCACCCATGAAAATGTTGGCACAAATGTCTCAACCAAAACGACAATGTTAAGTGTAAGAAATGATGGTGCAGTAGATGCTGAACATATTCACATGCCAGAATGTAGTGTGATGATTGGGGATAAATTATTTGTTGTTTTGGCTGATTCAGGATCCCCATTCACTATGATTGGGAATGCAATTTGGGACAAGACATTTCCTGATCTTGAACTGTTTTCCCCTGATCTAAATCCTGTGAGTTATGGAGGCTCACACATAGATATAACAGCTTACGTCATTTTGAAAATCCATTTTAAAGGTAGAGAGACAATTGGGAACATTTATGTGGCTAAACGAGGTGACAACCTCCTTGGATGGAGGCACCAAAGAGACCTTGCCATAATATTGAACCCCAATGCTAGATGTCCCTCAGAACATGTTATGCTAGTAGATCACAATTCCTCTTCCAGTAAATTCTTTGATGAGTTTCCCCAAGTTTTCTCTGACAATTTAGGTCTACTTAAAAATTTTGAACACCGAATTATTCTCAAAGAAAAAGCCTTACCGGTAGTTCATAAAGTCAGGAAGGTTCCCAACATGATGTTGAAACTTCTTGAGTGTGAACTCAATAGATTGGTTTCCGTTGACATTATTGAGGAAATTGAATCCTCAGAGTGGTTGGCCCCAGTAGTTTTGGCCCCTAAGGATGGAGGGAAGAGCATTCGGATGTGTGTTGACTTGAGAAGCCTAAATAAATGGATATGGGTGGATCGTCAACCACTTCCCAATATCTCTGAATCGATTGCCATACATTATGGTGCAAAATTCTTTAGTGTTTTGGACTTATCCTCAGCGTACCATCAAGTTCCCCTTCATCCGGATTCAAAACATCTCACATCGTTTGTCACACCACTTGGAGCCTATCGATTTGTAAGAATGCCATTTGGTTTAGCTTATGCGGCTGCTTGTTTTCAGCGAATAATGAAAATGGTTTTGAAAGATGTTCCCAACGTCATGTTTTTCCAGGATGACATTTTAATTTATGGCAAAGATTACCTAGAACACGATAAGACTTTGAGAAGCACGCTCCATAGACTAGCTGACAGTGGTTTAACTGTCAACCGTTTGAAATGTAAAATAAGTGTGTCTTCTGTTACATATTTAGGACATGTGATTTCGGGAGAGGGTAATCAACCGAAATTAGATTTAGCAAAAAGCATCATTGATGCTCCTGCTCCAACCGACAAAGAGCAAGTTAGGTCTTTTCTAGGACTTGCAGAATTTTACTCTAAATTCATTCATGGTTTTGCCTCCATTGTGGAACCCATAAGAGTTTTACTAAGGAAGGGTGTACATTATGTTTGGTCTCCTGAGTGTGTTTCAGCCTTCAACATTATCAAACAAACTATTGGTAAAATGCCTACCTTGGGTCATTTTGAATCCATGAAAAAAACTATTCTCACTACTGACGCGAGTTTGAGTGGTCTAGGGGCTGTACGTTCACAAGTGGTGTGTGGTGAGGAAAAGGTTGTAGCATTTGCCTCCAGAGCATTAAAGAAACCAGAACAACAGTACTCTTGCATTGAGAGAGAGGCTTTAGCCGTAGTTTGGGGCATCAAACACTTTAGATTTTACTTAAGGGGCATTCCTTTTGTAGTCAGGTCTGCCCATCGGCCCTTAGTGCAAGTGTTCTCTTCTACGGAAAGTGAAAGGCTTACTCCGAGATTAAAGCGTTGGAGTGAAGGTCTTGAAGAGCATAACTTTTCTGTTGAGTATCTCCCTGGAAAGGCCAAACAGGTAGCTGATTGTTTGTCAAGATTACCTCTCGAGTACACTGAGAATTTGGTTGACAATGATGCTTCCAGTGTTGCTTGGGTTAAGGAGTCCACCATCCCTGAAGGTGAATGGGAGAGTTTTAGGTTAGAGGATCCCTTGTTTCCAATATTGACACGTCTTGTTGTGGAAGGTTGGCCCAACAGCAAAAATGTAGATTCTGATCTTCTTCCCTTTTGGGCAGTCAGGTCTGAACTCACTCTTTTTCAAGGGCAACTCATGCGCGGTGAAAGAGTGATTCCCCCTGTTGGTCTTAGACCTAAGCTAATTAATCTAGCTCATGAAGGACATCTAGGACGGGGTCTTACCAAATCTCGCTTACGTGAAAGGTATTGGTGGCCAAAGATGGATGGACAGGTTGAGAAAGTGGTTATGGAGTGAAGTGAATGTAGCTCTTGTGATAAATCTAGGATTTTCAATAATACCCCACTTTCTCCTGTTGATGTTCCCAGGGAACCATGGGTAAAACTAGGTCTAGATCTAATGGGTCCCTTTGAGCTATTGAGCCCTGGAGATAGATTTGTAATCCTTTTAGTGGATAACTTATCGAAAAGGGTCTCTACCAGATGTGTTAGTTCAGTGAGTACCGGAACAGTGATTGATTTTCTTAAAGATGAATTTGCCATGGAAGGAATTCCAAAGTACATTGTCACTGATAATGGGCTCCAATTTGCTTCGCAAGAGATGCATGAATTTTTGAATGAGTATGGTATAGTTCATCAGAGGACTGCCTTGTATTCACCTCAAGCCAATGGATTGGCAGAACGCATGAACAGGGTTGTCAAGGCATGTGTGCAAAGGGCTGTGGTGTCAAGACTTCCTTTAAAAGGAATTTTGAGAGACACATGGTGGGCTCATCGTACTTCTGTTAACTGCGTTTTGCAGAAGTCCCCATTTCAGATATTACGTGGCAGAATTGCTTCCTCCAAACTCAATCCAAATTGGTTACCTCCAATTGAAGATCCTATTTTGTGTGAAGAAGAAGTAAGGTATAAAATCAAAAAGTATCAAGATTTGTACAATTTTGATGAAAAGAAATCAACTAAAGTTAAAATGGGCTGTTGGAGATTGGGTTTGGGTTGAGACCACACTGGCACAAGAAAGGTAATTCTGATTTCATGGGACCTTTTGTTATTGTTGCTGTATACAAAAATGTTGTCTCTGTACACAATGGTTGTAAGTGGAGTATGTCTTGATTGGTGAAGTTTCATGGTGAAAAATGTATGTTTCCATCATGTCCAGATGTTTCACCTTCTCGTAATGCACTTTCCTTTAGAGACTCTCCATCTCACCCTCTTAGGACACATCGTCTTCCAAAAAGGTATGAGGACTATGAAATGTCCTAATTGTTTCATCATATGCTTTATTCTTCTGGTGTATAATTATATTTATACAAATCCAATTGGCCGCACACTGCTCGTCCTATCAGCGTGTTACCCCAAAGCATTATGGTCCATGAAGTAAGCATCAGCGAGTGCGCCTCTGCCAGAGTATTAAGCAAAATTAAAGTCGCGTTGGCCATCCCTGGACACGTGTTTCGAGGTTATTACCTCTCGTCAGCAGGGAATAGGCATGTGTGTAGGGTTGCTGCGTAGGCTGCCAAAAATTGTTCTCAGGTCCAGTACCGCTCGTGGCATTCAGGTGCGTAACCATGAGCTCGTCAGCCCCACTGGCTCAAGAGAGCCTGAATATTAACACAAATCCAATTACACAGCGGTACTGGACCTGAGAACAATTTTTGGCAGCCTACGCAGCAACCCTACACACATGCCTATTCCCTGCTGACGAGAGGTAATAACCTCGAAACACGTGTCCAGGGATGGCCAACGCGACTTTAATTTTGCTTAATACTCTGGCAGAGGCGCACTCGCTGATGCTTACTTCATGGACCATAATGCTTTGGGGTAACACGCTGATAGGACAAGCAGTGTGCGACCAATTGGATTTGTGTTAATATTCAGGCTCTCTTGAGCCGGTGGGGCTGACGAGCTCATGGTTACGCACCTGAATGCCACGAGCGGTACTGGACCTGAGAACAATTTTTGGCAGCCTACGCAGCAACCCTACACACATGCCTATTCCCTGCTGACGAGAGGTAATAACCTCGAAACACGTGTCCAGGGATGGCCAACGCGACTTTAATTTTGCTTAATACTCTGGCAGAGGCGCACTCGCTGATGCTTACTTCATGGACCATAATGCTTTGGGGTAACACGCTGATAGGACAAGCAGTGTGCGACCAATTGGATTTGTGTTAATATTCAGGCTCTCTTGAGCCGGTGGGGCTGACGAGCTCATGGTTACGCACCTGAATGCCACGAGCGGTACTGGACCTGAGAACAATTTTTGGCAGCCTACGCAGCAACCCTACACACATGCCTATTCCCTGCTGACGAGAGGTAATAACCTCGAAACACGTGTCCAGGGATGGCCAACGCGACTTTAATTTTGCTTAATACTCAGGCAGAGGCGCACTCGCTGATGCTTACTTCATGGACCATAATGCTTTGGGGTAACACGCTGATAGGACGAGCAGTGTGCGACCAATTGGATTTGTATAATTATATTTATGTTTACATTGCTTTGTAATAATTTTTGCATATTTGTTGTGTATTATCTACATGGTTTAGGTAATTTTCTTCTTTTCCATTGTTATGTTGTTTCCTCCATAAAGGGGATGTGTTGTGATCTTTCAAATTGTACTGCATGAGCCTGTTACGTTCTTTTTCCATGGTTGCGGGCCTCGGGGCTTTTTTCCTGAGGAGCAACTGAAGGCCAGCAGCAGGAGTTGGTGGTTTATTTAACAAGCTAAATAAAACGCTTTAAAACCTTACCCGACGGTGTCCTTTCAACATTATTCCAAATAGAATGTTGCGGATTTCAGTAGGTAATATACATACATATAGAAACATATATATACACAGCTGCATATATATATATAAATACAAATGCATGCATACATATATGCATACATATGCATGTTATGTACATGAAAGTTTAAAAAGCACTAATAAAGGCAAAACTAAAAAGCCACCTAATTACAAACAGAACTGCTTTAACTTAAACGAGGCCGAGACCTATTGCATTTCCAATGCTTGTTTAATGGTAGGCAGGGGGAGATTAAGTGATTTGGACACAGGACATGGACAAGACCTCGAGGCTCGAATCTTGGTTTCCAACACCAAAGTCGGCAGTCTAGACCAGATCCTCTCCCCGAGAGGTTTTAGTGAATATGTGTGCATACACACAGGTGGTCGATTGGTAAATTAATTCTGTCTTGATTCGGGGGGGGGGGGTTGTAAATAAAGAAGATAATTTAAGTTCAAATTAACGAGTCTACGTGATTAAATTATCGGAAGGATGCTACAGAAGAATCGGACAAAGACATGTAAAAACCCCACAGCCAATCAGCACTTCCAAATTCTGTCCTGCGCACTAGGATTGGTTTGGGTGCAGCATTTGCTCCAATCCCATGTAACGTTACACTTTACGATCCGTACCCAGAAGACTCCTAGAAACGTTCAGCCGTGGGATTGGTAGTTCTGCGACCCGGAAGTACTGACATTATGGCTGACATCCGTTAACAGATCAACAACGGATATCTGGCTGAATATGCGGACAGTCCGTGTAGGTAACGGACAGATGATCACCTTATTTGGTATGTGTCTCTCGTTTTTAACTAAAATGCTCAAGGTGGAAACTAGGTCCGGATGAAATTGTCCCTGCAAGACACGAATGTGTTTTTCCTTGTCCCTGCTCCTTTCTCACGTAAAGTGATTCTGTGTAATCCACCTCAAAAGTTCTTCACTGTGATATAAGCAGTGGATATTATGCACATCCACATACAATGCCATTATATATAATTTAATATGGTCACTACGTTTACACCATGGAAGCGATCTGTGCTGCTCTCAAAGAAAGCTAGTTTTGTTTGTTTTGCCTACCTCGCGATTTGTGCAGACTAATGGACGCTGTTACTACTCATGCAATGTGTGGTTCTCTAATTCATGAGAAAGCAAGATTACGATAAGTATCGTCATTGGTCCATCTTTGCTTTTGAATGGTTGCCTTGTTTTCTGTTAAGTCTTTCTTGCCATGTCGTGCGGCATGATATCGCTGAAAAACGTAACGAGCATGTTTAAGGTAAATTAGGGCCAACATCCTATTATTCGTTACATTCACATACCTGCAAATTTACACGGTGCCATCGTGCGACACACGATATGGATCCCTTCACCCGGTGAGGAGCAGATATCACAAGGTGGCAGGAAAAACGAGGCTTTGAACTGCCGATGTCTATTAAAGGGTATGAAAACACCCCAGGACATCGGCACCAGCCTTAGTAAGCGTTTTTTTGGGAGTAGTGGCTTGGGGGCGAGGTGGGGTTCAAAAGTGCCTCGTAGGTACTTCTTGGCACGAGGCCCCGCCCCTCAGCACACGGAGAGATTGTTCTTCAAGTTGGCATGAATGCATTCAGTTATTTTAAATATAAAGTCGAACTTGCACTTCAGAGTTACAGTACACTTTCTGCAACTTTCATCACAAAAGTGGAATGCTGCGATAAAGTCACTACTTTACACCTCCTGAGGTTGAACATGAAGTTTACTCGAATCATTTGTTCATAGCTGTAGGAGAAAAAAAAACCTAATCCCGACCGACTGATCTAACCACTCGATTAAGGTGCTTCAAAGTAATGTAGCCAAGCTAGGAGAGAAGACGCCTCTGAATTGAACACCGTGCAGATACATTCCTATTTGTTTCCGCTGTAACTCTTTTGTCTTGTTTTCCGACAGGTGGAAGCTCTAGCCTAACGTAGTAGAGCATCTGTTCACCGGCGCTGCAGTCTTCGTGCCCACCCAATGACTCCTAGAGTACCAATAAGCAACTGCAAAGATTGTACCTTTGTCTACTGCCAACGAATCTAAACTGGAGCTCTGCATCCCCTCAGACTGAAGCCGCCATCCCAACTCCTGCAGATACAGCGGGTAGGTACAGACCAAGCGAGCTAGAGCTTGGGCATGTGTGTGTGTGTAAGGCAAGCTGGGCATGTCGTCCTGGACTGTTACCGTTTGCAAACTGGGTGCCACGTTCTGGACTGGTCTCTTAACATTTTGAGTTAGAAAAACATTGTGTGTTTTGTTTGTTGATGCACCTACTCTTACCATTTGAAGTGGCACAATTCAGCTCTTGAGAGTAGGAGGAGTCGGTGGAGAGGTGATTGGGGCCCGCTCTGCATTTGTCACCCTATGTAGGGTCACAGTCAGTTTAACTGCTTATCTCCATGCCTCCTCCTTTCAGCAGGCCTCGAAAAATCATAAAAATGTAACGAGACAAAAACATCTAGTGACATGAATAATCTACGCGACCTAACGGTAATGTACTTAAACTGTATTCTGGTATGAAAATGTGTAATCCTAGCAAAAGTTATATTTTACGAAGCCACATTTTTCTTCATTTTCGCATATGAGATCACATCAAATATGCAGGTTCAGCATTTCTGATGTACAAAAAACTATATTGTTCGATTGAATAGACTAAACTTTTGATCCATGCACAAGAAAATTCTAGCCCGCCTATAGGGTACAATAACCCTTAACCTGCCTCTTAGTTCACTAATGGCATTGTTATCGAAGCGGGGCAAACATTTTTTCAGTTCATGTTTAAAAACTCAATTTAAAAATAAATTCTAAAGCATGCTTTGGTAGCACACTGGCATTTACAAACAACATATTTTCAATTGAAATGACCACAAACTGTCCCACTGACATGCAGTTTTACTGATAAAACTATTGTCTAAACAATAATTTGGAAATTAGGTTTCGGCAAAAATGTTTATCATTTGCAGATCGCCAAGTAAAGTGTTGTAATTTGTTTTCATCCAATTAAAAACATTTTTTTCCATCACATAATTATAAAAACTGCATGTTAGTGGCCAAGTTTGGACCATTTCAATGGAAAATGTGCTGTTTGTAAACGACAGTGCGCTACCAAATCATGTTTTAGTAATGTATTTATTAGAAAGTGAGTATTTAAACATGAACTGAGAAAACATTCCTGGCCGGATCTGGTGGCAATGCTATTAGTAAACTGAGAAGAGGGCCATGCTTATGTGTACCCTATATGTGGAGCTAGATTCTTATTACACATGGAGCAAAAGTTATGTCTATTAAATTAAATAAAACTTTTTTTGTCCAACAGAAATGCTGAACTTGCCTATTTGAAGGTGCTCTTGTGATAATCATTATCATCATCAAACCTTTTATTTCGGCTAAAAGCCATAAAAAGTTAGTCACAGAAATATATAACTCAATTCAATTTCAATAAAAACATCATGCAAACACCCTATTTACAGTAGGTTAAAATCGACATTGGTTAAAATTAATGAATGTTAGCTAAAACCATGCTACTAGACCCAAGACCAATAAGATTGTCCTGTGATACAGGTATTCTTCATGGGAGTGTAAGTTCATATTTAGTTAAAACAAATTAATAAATGGGCCATGTAAATAGCAATATTCTCAATGTTGACATTAGTGGAATACGACATATAGGATGATAGGGCGGTACGTAAGCCTTCTGTGCCTTTTACTACGGGCTGGCAATCCTGGGAAGCGAGTAGTCTATACCCTTCACCTCAAGGGCATCGCTTTTGGTGATCAGCTCCGGGGTGTTCAATAAATTAACCATGCCTATTCCATGAGATATGACTTTTATCGCCTTCAGCCAGGGTGTACTTAAGTCCCTATCGAGAGACATTAGCTCTTTCACATAGTCCCTATATGTTGCTCGTTCCCTAGTAGAGCAGAGTCCAATCCAGAATAGTATGGGTTTAAGTTGAGCCACTAGGTGTATAGGGTTGAGGGCTAGGTCGAATCTTAGTGAGGTGATAAGGAAACTTAGAGGAAGTTAAAAAAGGCGCTTTGTAAAATTATCAACACTTGTCAACACAAGGCCCCAGATCTCAGCTCCATAAATTGCCGATGCTACAGCTATTGATCTATACATGGAAGTGACCAGAGACAGAGTGCCTCCTGAGGCAGCCCTATATTTTCTCTCTACGGCAGAGGTATGCAAATGGAGGATGGCTTTGCTTTTCTCTAATTGGGGACCCTACGTTTGGTTATCACTTAACCTAACTCCTAGATGATCAAAGTTTAGGACTTTTTCGAGGCAGACCTCCTCTATATACACATTTCCTCTATATGTTCTGTGGGGGGTTAATGGTCATGACTTTAGACTTTGAGGAGTTTAGTTCAAGACCTCTTTCCTCTCAGGAGACAAAAGCGTTTAATTCTGCTTGCAGCCCCATTGGAGTGCGTGGAATTAACAAAATAGCGTAGGCATACCTGTTGATTTAGGGGCGTCATGTTTGCGGTCCATCTGTCTACCTACTGCTCCGTTAATGTAGAGGCTAAATAGAGTAGGGGGGAGGACACACCCTTCTCTTACCCCTTGGTTGATCTTAATCTTGTCTGACCGGTCCCCTGTGTTATTCCACCTGACCTTAGCATAGGTGCTTGTATGTAACTCTTTCAGTATCCTTAGTAAGTCAGAAGGAATACCATATCCATCCAATACCTCCCATAATGTTCCCCTTGGGACCAGGTCAAATGCCGCCCCCAAGTCTATGAAGGCGACATATAGATGGTCATGCTTCAAGGTGACATATTTCCAAGATATCAACTTGAAGCGGAGGACCTCGTCCAGTGTGCTAATCTTGGGTCTAAACCCGGCTTGCACCTCTTCTAAGATGTTGTTCTCGTCTATCCAATCGTAACATTTTAAACAACACCTGCCTGCAGAAAAGTTTCTGGGTGTTATCTGTGAGGCAGATAGGTCTATATTTTGAGGGGTTTGATCTTTCTCCCTTTTTAGGTCTCGCCTACGCAGCGCGCATGCACTGCATAGGAGAAAGACCTTTAGCCACCGATTCGCCTTTTCAGCCAAAAACGTGCACGCGTTGTATTGCTTTTAATGGCCACGCATGCACGTCTGGTGATTCCCTCGCAGGAACGAGCTTTGATGTCATATGTTTGTAATTAACTTGCACACATATGGTGCCCCTGCTCACTCCCACAAGGGAAACAGGCGCAGGCCCCCTCCTGTCTCCCCTCCCCCTGCTGCATCCTCCTTTAGTGCGAGGCGCGCACGCGTTTTTCTCGTTTTCTCAAATTATGGAAACTGGGCTTAAGTTTGTTTTGGGCTACATTTGAAATGGATTGTGCTTGCTTTGCATGTCAGCCCTGGCAACAGTGCACGTGCGTGTCTCCGCTTCAAAGCAGACGAACAGTGGCTCTTCAATCTTTATTCTGAGCCTGCACACGCTCCCCGGACCCTGTCACCCACGCTATGGTGATCCCCGGACATCCGCCAATAGCCGGGCAATTGTTCTCTGTCACTCACCATGCGCTCTGGTTCCAGAACTTCCATGCATGGTTGAGCTCTTATGGTCACGTGCTGGAGACATCCCCGGCGCTTCGCGCCACTGTTCCAGGGCCTGAGGTTTGTTCACCCCGCCGTGCCGTGATGCCCTCGGACTTCATATCTCTGGTCAGCTCTGGCCTGGACCTCGAGTCGCCACAGTGCCTGTACTCCCGAGGTGAGTCGCACCACAGGTGGAGGTGTTGAGTTTGGGTAATACATCATAAATGGGTCAAGGTTAGAGGACTGACGGCACCCCAGGCGGGAGGGATTCTATGCACCCTGGGAAAGTGCCAGTGGTTTAGTTTGCAGTGAAAGCAGGCGGTTGAGCCAAGTAGCGCCAGGGCTTCAGTCCCGCCCCCCCCCCCCCCTTCCCCTCCCCCCTGTGTGGCAGCCTGGGCTGAGACAGCTTCCCGGGCAGACACACAGCCGCACCCGAGTACTTCACAGGTCTTTAAGAGACCATTTGCTTGTTTTTTCTTCCATTGTAATATTTACAGCTAATTACT
This sequence comes from Triturus cristatus, assembly GCF_964204655.1. NCBI lineage: Eukaryota > Metazoa > Chordata > Amphibia > Caudata > Salamandridae > Triturus > Triturus cristatus. The sequence continues at coordinate 1,063,269,489 of NC_140589.1, read as the reverse complement.
TGTGCTCATGATCTTCTGGGAGGCAGAAAAATATTACTCTGTTTTGAAAAAACACCCTCCCGTCGACAGCGACCTCTTCTTCTACCTCACCTCACTGGTTGCAATTCCACTGTTTCTCATCAGCACGAGCGACAGAGCTATGAACTCTCACTAGTGGGCCTCCGTAAACTGCTCCTGGTTTCTACAGTGGCAGCTGGTGGCATCGTAAAGTGGTGGGGTGTAAATGTTCGGGATGAGGGCCATATGGCGAGCGGGTGTTCGGGGTGGGGGAGTTCTCCCCCCGGGAAAAGTTTGAAAAAAGAGTGGACAAACGTTCCATTTTCAAGCAAATTTGAGAAAGCAAAAGGTTACTATGGCACTCGTAAAAGTGTAGTTATGACTTCAATACAGAAATTTCTTATGATAATGACATAGGTGCAGCATGAGAGCTGAGTTAATTACTGTGAGGCTAGCCACTTTCTCAAATTGACATCACAGTGCAAGGTAAGACAGTGACATTGGTTTGCGTTGCAATAGAAAGTTCACGTTGAGCCACAATTTTAATGTCGGAGGACAACAGAGGACATCCACTACACATTTTACATGTTGGAGTCGTGCCAAAAACACATGCCTGTGTAATGCTGCAAAATGAAACCACCGAAGGACAGTATACAAGCACAGCAGCAGTCTGACGTAAACTGTATTGTTTTTAAATGGCATTCTAATATTCTTTTGAACAGCGCGTGTGCTGTTGTTTGGTGGCACTTCAAATATAACCCATATATACAACCAAATTTAACCTTCACAAAGCACAACTTTTCGACCTTGGAAGATTGAGTGGGCTCAGTGCAGGCTGGAGGCAGACTCAGCTGGAAGCCACCTCACCGTGAGTGATCAACTCACTGATATCTTATTAGAAAACATGGTGACTGAAAACAGTGCTATCTGCAGGGTCAATACTTTGAATGAAACAAAAACTAGGAAATTGTTCCAGATGAAACCTGGATTTTTGCTCCAGCAGCCAAATCTTACAAGTTCGGCATGCGTGTGGAACACTAATGCATATCAAAGAAAAGGGCACGCTCTGTTCCAAATCGTCCTCTAGTGACCCCTGAACCACCTTTAAACCTATGCACTGCCGAGGGCCCATTAACTATATAGAAGAAAAAAAGCCTCAGCAGCTCATTACCTACGGCCACAGGCAAGTACGTTTCTGGAAATGTAAAACTGTTGTGGGAACGTTTTCATCAATTTATTTTAAAGGTTGTTCATATGCTTTACATCTTTGCGCAAAATCCTGATTTTAATCCCAATCTGTTTAAAAAGGCAGCACTGTTTCCATACACTCTTATACTTTCTTAGGGCTTACTACAGAAATACTTAATGCAACCAGTGCTCAATTTGTAAAAAAAAAAAAATAAGTGCCAAGGCCCTCCTCAGGAACCCTACAAGTGTGACAATTTGACTATTCCAGCCCCCCATAGCTATAAGATTATCATGAGTGGCAGGTAATAGTCATTTTAAACGTATATTGAATTAGTAAAAAACTGTTGGTGTGCTCACTATAAATAAGACAAACAGCCCACTATGTGACAGACTGTCATAGGTGCTGGTGCTGCCAATTAAGTGCCGGTTCCGAGCACCAGAAGCCACTGGCTCAAATTAAGCTCTGAACCCACCACACCCAAGCGAGTATCGCGCCTACCATGCCTTCTTGCTCTCCAACCACACCAACCTACCACACCTAATCTAACCTACCACTACGAAACCATACGTTACAGGCTGCAGTCGCCCATTAGCAACAAGCATTTGCAATGTAATAGGTCTCGCAGTTACGTGAGTTTGAGCTATTGGCATTGTAAATGGCTATGCCTTTTATTTTGCTTTTGGTTTTTAAAACATAAATAAAAGACATTCATTTACAATTGCAATAGCTTAAACTTGCGTAAATGCGAGACCTATTGCATTGCAAATGCTTGTTGTAGATGGGTATGATAATTGCTCCATGCCATGTATCCGGAATGGAGTTACCTTTTAAGATGCTTTTACATACAGCATTCAGGTATGGTGCCCAAATGTCTAGTTGTGACAAGAAGAGATCATCTGGTGTACCATCCATCCCAGGCACCGTTTCTTTTTTCGTTAGCTTTACTGCAGATTTTGGTAATAGTAAAGGTAAGATTGAGTTCTGGTGTGACGGATCTACTATACTCAGCATGGATTGCGTTTCCCATTGAGGTACTCTTGGCCCCTAGGGGAGACTTATTGAATTCTTTTGGTTCAATTTGCCTTTATACAGGCCACTATAGTGTGAGACCCATATATCAGGTTTTATAGTAAACTCCAGGTGGTTAGCACTAGAGGAGTTAAAGGAAAATAATTTCCAGAAGGTCTTATGGTCTCCCTTCTCTGGGGCTTCTACCATAAGTAACCACTGTTCCTCCTCCCACTCTCTTTTGGCCTTTTCTAAGGTGTTTTGTACTTATCTCTGGCATCTGCAATTTAAGCTCTTTGACCCTTATTGATCGCACATAATAAGAGGGATTTAGCTTGACTGCAAGATTTTGAATACCAGGAGGTGGTTTTCTTTTGGTGAGCCCCTCTAAGCAAAGCATGATCTTAATGTGCCCATAAGGTCTGAGTGTATAGAGGCAAAGTTGCTATTACCTATGTCTGTAAGGACTACCTGAGAGAATTTATGCACAAAAAGATTATATAAGTGTGCACTTAGTGTCCGTCTCCATGGTTGCCCATTTAATATTTCTTAAATTAGATGTAGGGAACATAGGCGAGATGTTCACTACTTGGCTAATTTTGCGTCAGCAAACACAATCGTGGAGAAGGATGGACTTAGGGCTTGGTGGTCACTATCCGGTCTTGGAACCACATTCATATTGTATAAGACTGCCCATAACTCGTTATCCACAAGGATGTTATCTATTCGTGAGATGCTAAAGCCTCTTGTAAATGTTGGACGAGTGGGGCAATCAAACTTATTGTTTCCATTAACCACTCTTAGGCCATGGTCTAATATTAGGTCAACAATTTGGACTTGTGATAATCAAAACAAGCATTTACAATGCAATAGGTCTCGCATTTGTTGGAGTTGGAGCTATTGGCATTGTAAATGGCAATGTTTTTTATTTATGTTTTTTAAGTGGAGTAATAATTTAAAGAAAAAAATGCAACCTATAACCTCTTATAGCCACTGTACAGTAAAGCTATGTCTATGTTAACACAAAGGGGTGTAAATGGATGAATAAAAATACGAAAAAAGATATCAAAATGCAAGATGGAATGTATAGCAGGGGCTACCTTTTTATTTAATAAAAGTGCATAGTAAAAAAAAGCGCACACACCTAGAAAGTGACACCTGTGAACTTCAGCAAAGTGGATACCACCTGCATGGTGACATACACATAGGGGTTCATGTTTCAGTATATACAAGTGCAAATGCACCATGACCTGGTGTCCATTTTGTTTTCATTCACCATTTTAAGATGGTTAGACATCCATCTTGGAGGGTATAGAGAGGAATCTCTATGACAAGGTGACTCTCTACAACCTTATGCAGACTGCTCACTTCATTTCCAGTCAGTCAAACATTTATTGAGTAGCTCATAACAACCAATAACAATAAAGACCGTGGGCAATCTTAAAACAAAATAAAGAATAAAATTGCTTGAACAGCCGCCGTTTTAATCGAACAGCCTGGCCTTTAATAGAAACTGTAAATTGTTAGCCACAGGGTACTGTAGAATGTAACGACAAAAAGATAACAGCAAAAGTAGGCACACACAATAAAAAAAGTTATAAAAGTGCTCTGACTACGGAAAAAACTTTCAGAAAACCAGATAAAAGCAGCGAATCTTTGCACTTAAGATATGTAAACCTAACAGAAAAACAATTGCGCGTTCTCTGTCTCATAAAAGAGGGAATTAAACACAGTCTTCTTGCATTTTAAACATCATTTGAAGTCATTGTGTGTGCTAAATAGCCTACTGTAAAGGAGTGTCACACTATACATTTTGTTCAAATGCCTCAACCTACTCTCTTTGCCCACTAGCACAGCTCGACACGAAGGATCTGCACCCAGCAACTTGGCCAATGGCTTAGGTAGGAAAGCAATTCTACTCTAAAGCCAGCTGACTGCAAGTCTGTATTCTTATCATCGCAAATAAAAAACTGAGTCATGGAGAGCATGAAAGCAGGAGGCACTGTAGTGCCTTCTCAAGTGTTAAGAGTTTGGTATATGGGGAGGGGGAGCGGGATAGTTGGAGTCTATATGTAGAAACGGAGTACCTGGTAAAGCGGTGCACGATATAGCAACAACAGCAGCCCATTCAGTCCTGCGATGTATACATCTAGCGCTAACCGTCCTGGTGTCCCACCTAACAGCGGCTCCAGTCCAGGAAGCAGCGACAGTAATGGAACAGACAGACCCAGCAAGAAACTGAGCAGGCTAACCCGTCCCTCAGGTGGCAGCCGCACCAGAGCCATTTCTCTTGTGAATAGTATCACTTCTCCTACCAAATGTGAAAATGAAAGGGAACAAATTGGATGGCACGGTCCGGTCCACGAGCACAGGACATAGAGGATATACGCCCATTGCAAACGTCAATGTGTTGAAACAGAAAAAGGACAAACTTTTCAACTACAGAATTATTGGGCCCTATTTTTCCACCATCTTTTAAACAGCAAATAAACTGTTTCAAAAGGGTTAATGTGAACATTGTTTGTGGATTATACACGAATTAAACGATAAAAGGCTACAAGGGGTTTGACTAAGTAAATGCTAATATTTTCAGTAATATATCACATCCATGGCTATATTAATTAAATTATTTTAACTAGACGAACCAAAATACACGAAAACATTGCCATGCAGCGTCCTATTAAAACACTCTATAAGCACTCTGAGCCTTGCGCATACGCCTTGAAGAGGAGAAAATGACTGCCGCAAGTTAAACAATACAGGTAATGCCGCTGCCATGTTTACATCAGGCAGAAATGCCGAGACAAAGAAAGAGTGCGTACAAAGCAGACGGAAACTGTAATTAGTGACCGGTGCTTCCGGACTACACAGAAGTCAGTTTGACATCCACAGCCACTAAAAAGCCAGCTAACAGGAGCTATGACAACATTCAGCAAATGGCAAGCGGCTGGAGAAACTACCGGCCGCTTGCCAACACCTAGAGATTACTTGATACCTCGTAGAGGCAGCGCATGCGCTGCCTATGCGAGACCTAAAAAGGCTGCTCCCTTAAATAAAATATTTGCCTAGGATCACACAATTTGAGACCAGGTTATGGGTCAAGTGCATTAGTTAGGTTGAGTAGATTATTCAAGTCACTAGACTTGCATGTCTAGTAACATTTTTATTATTTTTTTAGGCCTGTGTGGTATACATTTGAGTTCATGTTGTTGCTGGGCAATCTCTGCCTTTAGATCTACTGACAGTGTTGAACCGAATACCATTGAGTTACGTAATTTCAACTCCACCTACTATAACACCATGAATCTCTTATCAGTTATTTTTTCTTCTTCACTGGTCATGTTAAAGTGGTGTTTGCATTAGTACCTGATTTTATTGTCGGTCGAAGGAAGGTTATGAAATCTCTGCAGTGGGGCATGCTGTTGATCGTGTGACAGAGTTTTTGAAAGTGGTTGTATTTTAGCCTGTTGACAGTTAATTTGTATGTTTAACTTTACAGAGTACAGCTAGAGTATGCTTATTTAAATGTGTCTTATCCAACTAACAAAGTGTTCTATCTAGGCTGGCAACATCAGGCTCCATATAAAAACCTGCCTTGCACAGCACCATGCAGTGAGGAATCCAAATTCTGTATTAAGGTAAGTTCAGCTATGGGTTGGTGTCTCCCAGGTTTTAAATCAATGATTTTTTAAGGGACGGTTTTGTTTAAAATGTTATGTTTTTCAGTGGTAACCCTTCAGGGATAATCCAAACACCCCAGTGGAGTTTCTGGGGAATCTTTGTGCACACTCGCCACACTTCTGCCTTACTGCTCCATAGGGTTTTGAGTAGTCCTCGTGACGAAGGCATGTTATGCCCCTCTGTTTAGACTGCCAAAAAGAGTGTATGTAAGCAAAACAGTATCATATTTTGTTGTGTGTGTGTGTGCGTGTGTGTGTGTATGTATTCACTGAAAAAAAACAAAGGTTACAGAGACATTATAGTTAGGAAATAGAATTTTAAAAAGTTGACATTTACAGAAAAAAACAAAGGTCACAGGGACGTTATAGTTAGGATTACATTTTTCTCGTACAAAACCAGAGAAATTCAGCAGTTATAGTTAGCTGAGCTAACCATAGCCCTCGCACCACAATGCACTGCTCATGACCTCACATATTACATCACTCATGACCTGGTTTGTCACATCACTGATGACCTCTCAAATGACATCACTACTGACATCATCCAGTGACTGAGTGTTTTTTTCAAGTTTGAGTGTTAAATATATATATATACCAAGGTATATTAGTGAATCAGTCGGTGTATGAGTGCATGTATGGATGATTCGGTTGGTGCATGACTGTATAAGTGAGTTATTAGGTGTCTCAGTGAATCTATGGTTGCGTGACTTGATTGTGTGAATATCTGTATCAGTCTGTCAGTTGGAGTCTAAGTGGCTGTATGGGTTGGTGATTGTGTACGTGAGTGGCTGTATGGGTGATTGATTGGCTGTCTGAGTACCTGTGTGGGCGTATGAGTGCCTGTGTGGGTGGGTGAGGAGGTGTGTGCACTCCTGCATGGATAAGTGAGTTGGTGAGTCAGTGCATGCATGGGTTAGTGAACGCGCCTGAGACGCTGTTGGATGACTGGATATGTTTGACTTTGTCTGTGAGTGAATGGATATGTCAGTGGTATTTGGGTGAGTAACTGCATATGTGAAAGGCAGTATAGGTGAGCGATGGAGTTTGAGTTACTGTGAGAGTGGCTGTATGGGTGAGAGTGTGTTTGTGTCAGTGACTATATAGGGGAGTGAGTATGTGTTAGTATCTGTATGAATAAGTGAGTGAGTGTGTGTAAAACTATAGGCGCGTAAGTGGCTGTGTGAAGGACTCTGGGTGAGGGAGTAGGTGTGTGAGAAGCTCTATGGGTGACTGACTGTGTGAGTGGCTGTATGGGTATGTGAGTGAATGTGTGTGTAGACCTATGAATTAGTGATTGGGTGTGTAAGTGCTGGTATGGGTGTGTCAATGGTTTGAGAATGGTAGTGTGGAAGTTGGAGTGGGTGTACGAAAGGTTATTTTGGGGTGTGAGTGGGTGCGTCAGACTCTGGATGATGTAATAGGTGATATCATTTTAAATGTCATCAGTGATGTCACTGGCTATGTTATGAGTAGGGCTCCCGGTTTTATGGTATTTCTTTTTTTAACATTTCCGTCTGTATTTTTCCATATTTAATTTTTGGCCATTTTATCTGTATTTATCCGTATTTATTTTGTGTTTTGCGTATAAATGTAGTTGTAAAACTTTACATTTCCATATTTATTTAAATGATAGACGTGCACTCATACTTTGATGCCTGTCGTGTTTTAGCTATTTAAGTTGCCAAATATTACATAACAGTACATCCACTGGCAAATATTTACCTTATACCGCAAATGTTTGTTGACAAATGCAGTTATTTAAGGAAATTTCATCCCGTTTTTTGACTTCCCATGCTGTCCATCTGCTCAGCTGTTGGCCTAAATTCATGAAAACAGCACGGAGAGTCACTGAAAAGAAGCACATTTTCTGTATTTATCCATTTTTAAAAATAAATGCAGAGAGAAAACACATAGTTTTCTGTCTGTATTTATCCGTAAAAACGGAAAACGGGAGCCCTAGTTATGAGTGATGTAAATGTGAGGTCATAAGCAGTGCATTGCGGGGGCACGAGTTGTAGTTAGCTCAGCTAACTATAACTGCTGAATTTCTCTGGTTTTGTAAGAGTGAAATGTCAGCCTTACTATAACGTCCCTGTAACCTTTGGGTCTGACTGTCAGTATGAGTGGTTTGTCAGTGGGTGCGTAGGTACACCATGGCCTTGGGTGGCCTAACCGACGGTGTCCCGGCATCCCATGACATCCCAACTTACCTTTCCAACTGGTGGTCTCCTCCAGAAGATCTTCGTGCCTGAGCCTGCAGTGTTGTTCTGACCGGAGTGCCCCCATTGAAACCAACAGGGCACCAGATGTCAATCCTGCACCCGGCCGCCCCAGTGCCGCTGTTGATGCACTCTGTGTGCTATCTTGGATCCCCCTTTGCCCTGAGCTAAACCCTCGGAGATTTGCTCCCACATCCAGGTGCCGTGCCTATGAGCAGCCACCAACCAGAGGCCCCCTATCCCCCATTGGATAACATTGGGCCTCAGCACTCTACACCCGGCTGCCCTAGTGCTGCTAAAGGTGCTCTTTGAGTACACATTTGACCTGGGGAAGCCCTTATTCTAATCCCAGAAACTCAGCCCCCAAGCCCGTTTACTTCCCTGGAGGACAATAACCCTATGTTTCTTCATAGGATTCCATTGACTATTGACGGTTTTCCTCTGAAAAACTTGTGTGGAGGGTGTTTTGTATGGGAACCTAAGAAACTGCGTATTGAAAACAAACATTTTCCTTGCCTTTTATCTTGGAAATGTCCCAGTGTGATATTCAGGCATATCACACTGAGTAGAAAAAGTAATCAGAAAAGTAATTACAAGTAACTTTACCTTTTTCTGAACATTTGACTTACCTGTAACAAAGCCAACTGTATTCAATTACACTCAACTGTATTAGTCTGAAAGTACTATATTTTCTAACCTGCACCAAGTCCTGCTTCCCGCTTTTGCTGCCTTTTCTGCCGTCACTAGTCCGAGGAGGAGGGCCACAGGAACCAGACTGCCCTGCACTCCCTGATGCCCACCAACAGCATCAGCAAACAGCATCTGGAGGCGCTTTAAAATTGGACTCGGGGTCCCGCTTTTGCTGCCCTTTTTGCCGCCACTGGTCCAAGGAGGAGGGCCACAGGAACCAGACTGCCCTGCAATCCCTGATGCCCACCAACAGCGCCAGCAAACCGCGCCAGGCGGCGCTTTAAAATTGGACGCGGGCTCCCGCAGCGCGGGACGCACGCGGGTGTAGCCCGAGCCCTTCTGCACCCCGAAGAGGCTGGGCTGGGCCACCCCCCTTAGTCGCCCATGGAAAACCATCTCTAGCCAACAGTCACATCAGAAGTCGGAATTTAAGGTGGGTGCATTCACACCGGAAATGTTCTATTGAGTGTTTTAAGTCTGCCTCAAGCCAGGTCTGCGGCTTTTGCAATTCCCCTACGTGGGAGTCTTGTGCTGTGTGCAACATTCTAGCCGCCCCGGACTTTCCATTGCAATTTCAGACCATTGATAAATGTGGAACGTGTCCTTGCTAACCAGGCAAAATGGGGAGACACGCCTGTGCAGGGAACAAACAAACACTTGCTATACAATCGCCAACAAGCCATCAGCCCACCTCTATTGATAAAATGCTCCAGAGGGCTATGGGGCAGTATCAACTGAAAACGAATTGACCGAAAGACTGCTATAGATAACACCGGACTTAGCCCCTCTCTCTCCAGCCCTCATAGACCATCTGCCCCACTAACTGCAGATTCCGTCTTCTCTAAGACCCAGTCCAGGACATGTGCCATGGTACACGATACACCTACCTCAGACTTATTTATTGAGTATCTCCCCTCTGGTCCAGGGAAGAGAGGGAATGTAAAAACTGTTACGAGGTCCGAGAGGAATCTGAAGAAGGGAATAACTGATCTTGTAGTGAATGGTGACTTGAGGATGGGAGGGTTGGTTGGACATGCGAATGAAGGTATAGATAAACCATCCCGGGTGTGAAATTTAATAATGGATTTGCAGTTACAAATAAGAAATATCATTAAGGAGGAGTTGTACATCCTGACCTTCCGGGTAGACAAAATTACGTCTCTGCTAGACACATATGTTGGCATGGTAGACACTAATTTTAGAGAGGAAGACCGCCCCCAGCAGCGCGTGTCCCAAACCTGTCCAGTCCACCAGAGAGTAGATCACGCACCGGTAATGAACCCGAGCCTGCCACCGCAAACTCGGAGTAATAAGGAGGATGCAACTAAGCATGCAAATATTCCCAGCAAGCTTAGAGACATAATTAGCTTACAAAGCCAGGAGCGCAGTCGGGGTGGGGAGAGTGGCAAGAAGCAAGGATACTGCCCAGAAATACCTCTGGTTGAAGCCAATGCGCAGCATTTGGGGGCAATGTATAGAGAAAAAGAGGGGCAAGACACACGAATAGAAGTAGTAGAGGGACGACCAACCCTATCATGTATCAATCTCCCCCTGGACTCAACACCGCATGTTATGATCCTAACTGGAGTACCAGAACTTAACTGTGGCCAAAGGGAATCCTATTATGATCTAAAAAATAAATGCATTTTTTGGCTCGAATAAGGATGCTGGTGAAATCTTATTTGCCCGTAGGGTGGGGATGGGTGGGCCAGAGGCCAAAAGATATTCCTGGTGACACCATTGTGATCAATTTCAGAAACCCCCAGGTTGTAAGGTCCCTTCTAACACGAAACCAGCAAAGGCAGGAAGGGGGCATCTGGCCACTCCCCATGAGATATTTTAAACCCCCCTCCCTCACTGAGACTAGCCCCAAAAAATAGTCCGTGGCCAGTCTGTGGGGCAGGGTCTAGGCACCAGTACCAGTAAAATACCATTTTGGGGCAGGATCAACCGAGCCCACTGTTTTTTAATCTCCAACTTACAAATAGATTTGCGTCCCTAGAAGAAGTAGACTGACTAAAACCAACACAGCCACTAACTGTGGAATCAAATCCACAGTGGGATTACAGGTGGGACCCCCGTGATTGGAGGAAGTTGTGCAAGAGTCCTGTTATTTCTAGACCGGAAGCAGACTGGGCCACTAAGAGGGTTGCTGGAGTGGGAAGTGCCCAAAGCGAGGGAGTGGAAGGGTCCTTTACAAATTCTATTACCATAGGTACATTTCTGAGGTCACCACAGGTACCCATAGGCCAGCAGTGGGTGAATATAGAAAGCATATCCCCCAGAGCTGAGTGTCCAACCATAGAGGAACCCAGTAATATAAGCAAGCCATCAAATGACATATCCAAGTTTCATGTGTTATCCTGGAACATTGCGGGCCTCACTTCCAAACTTGACAATCCGGAGTGGGGAGCATTCATTAAATATAATGACATTTGCATGTTCCAGGAAACCTGGGCGAGGGAGGACACCCACAGACTAGGCTATGCGACCTTTTGCCTAGCAGCCACAAGTAGGGGAAGACCTGCAGGGGGACTTTGTACCTGGATTGCCGTGCACCTGGGTTGCACGGCTAAACAAGTCGAAGCCTCCTCTCGAGATATACTCTGTTATTCTGAGCTTCCCCGCCAAGATTAGAATAGATGTAATTAATGTCTATTCCCGCCCAATTAGCCAAGGCCAGGAGTCGACAGCTCTTGAGCAATTGACTACTTCTATACACTATTCCTGACAACGCTCTGGTGATTCTTGCTAGCGACTTCAATTGTCAGTTTGAATCCCTGAAAGACCTAATTGGGGGTAATGTCAGTGAGGAGGACCAGTATTGGGCCATACCAGAACCAAACCTCCCGGCAGCCCGGGCCTTGACTCCACTGGTACTTCAAATGAACACCCTTACATAAAATCACTCCCTCGGGGCCTGCAATGGGCGTACAAAATCTGATTCCCCCGGTTAACCAAACTTATAATAGACCAGGAAGTTCTTCTATTCTAGACTATATGTTGGTGGATGTTAGAAAGGGTAGACGGACCGGGAGGGTCGGCCGGGGTCAGGAGGAGAGGTCTCCGGGGAGAGCCGTCTCCAGCGATCGTACAGACAAGTAACTTCCCCCCCCCCCCCCACAGACAGATACCACACACGGATAAGGTTCAGTGTTCTTTATAAGCACTTCTTAAGGTACGGTTGAACGGTACAAGGAGGTCTGGACTCAGGGGTCCCCTCGATTCAAGTCTCTCAAAGCAGGGTAAGGGGTAGCGGGACAGTCTGTTTACCAGTCAGGTAGTTCGGATGAGATGATGACTAGCTCACAATCCTCGAGCTTGGTGGTTTAGTTGGTACGGGCCGCGGCAGCGCCAGCAGGTCCCGGTCGAGATGGTCGGTACACGGTCCGCGGCAGCGCCAGCAGGTCCCGGAAAGATGGTCGATGTACGGTCCGCGGCAGCGCCAGCAGGTCCCGGTGAGGATGGATGTTGCAGAAGGCCGCGGCAGCGCCAGCAGGCAGGACGATGGTTCACAAGAGCGGGCTACGGCAGCGCCAGTAGTCCGTCAAGGCTGAGTTCTCTCGGTGTCTCTCGACTCCAGGATACAACTGCCTTCCTGCTCCGGAGTTGCCCCAGTTATAGGGCAGGCGCCCTTTGATGTCCGGACCCTCGCACTTGGAGGTCGGAGGGCCCGGGATGAAGGTGTCCAGACACCCAGCAGGGGGTGGAGCCAGCGCCTGGGGGAGCTGGAGGCGATCGGCACCTGGCGGGGGAAGAGCTCTTGACACTTCGTTCTCCCATTGACCTGCCAAGTGGTCCGCTCACCTCCTGGGTGGATGGTGGTGCCGGGATGTCGGGGCCGGCCAGGCCCGGGGTTAGGGTCGGGGCGAGGCCACGCGGCCTCGTGGTGCAGGGCCCAAGATGGCGGCTTGAACCGGCCGGGGGAGCCGGTGGGGCTGGGCCCCGTGATGAGTAGAGGTCCGAGGGCAGAAGATCCGTCGGGAGACGGGGTACAGGTGCTTTTCGTGGGTTATGCCTGGTGGGCCGGAGCTCGGGCCCTGTCGTGCGGGGAGGGAGCAAGCCCTTCGTGTGGCCTGTCCAACAGTGGACACTAATCTTGGCAGCGGGTGATTGATTTCAAGGTCGTGCCTCGATATGACAGTGACCATAATGCCCTGAATCTAGAGATGGTACCGCCTTGCCCTAGGGATCTCAACACAGGCCAACCTTCAACCAGCCACAGGTTAATCCTATCTAGTTGCAGGAGGAGAGTTTAATGGGAGTCCTTTTCCAAATCCCAGGAAAAGTTAAACTCCCTTTATCAAACTGTAATTCCATATCTCAAGGTTGCAAATCAACTTAGTAAATCTGCTGTCTCCACTACTGCCCTACATGAAATCGCGAACAACCACCAAGGTTTAGTATCTGATCTGCCAAATATTTTCTTCCCCATTTCAAAATCTAGGGAAAAGGAAACCACAGGTCACCCTTGGTATAATGGCGATTGTCGTAAGGCCAAGCAAGCACTAGTTCTAGCTATCAAATCCAAAGATAGACCTTTAATAAAAGACAGCCCACAAAAACATAATCAATTTGGCCAAGAAACAACGGGAGGAAGATCAATGGGAAAGCCGGGAAAATGCCCTATGTTCCAGAGACATGAGGACTTTTTGGAGTTTAGTAAACACTGGCTGCACAGAAGTCAAACTGGCAATAGAATCAAATCTGGGGGCAGAAGTTTGGAAGGCCCACTTTGAACCCCTATATGAAAGAGCAAAGGGTGTAGCAGGGCAGGCCATAAATGAGTGCCAAAAAAACTATAATTGTATGCTTGAGAAAGAAGAAGGGGCGCTCAGCAGCCAAGGTCGGTTGCGAATGTGCGCGTTTTGTCTCCAAAACTAGGAATGAGTGTGCAAGAGTGGGCAGTGGTACTCCTGTGTATCTTGTGCCCTCACACACCCTTGCGAGTGTAAAGCATCACCATTGGGTACTGCTCCTCGTGGGGTTGGTGCTGCAGTCCCTCACGGGCCCTGCTAGAGGGCTCTTTGGTGGAGATCTTTTTAGGAGTTGCCGCATTTGTGCATGTGGGTGTGTGGGCCAAGTAATTGGTGTGAGTGAAATTAAAATAACCCGTTGGTACCCTGGTAGATTTATTGGGGGGTCCTCTGGGTTAAGCTAAAATCTGGACGGGGATGAAGATGCACTTTATGCAAAAGAAGAGGGGAAAAAACCAAATCTATTCCCGCTGCTCTCAATCCGTAATTGAGTGTCGTTGTGTTTTATAAAAAGTGAGGGGTGGTCGACATGTTTCTCGCTGCAGATGGGTCCCTAAGCGCTTCATCAGGACCGTGTATCAATGTGGAAACCGTGGGAACCAGGGAAAAACACCCTACATTCCCACAATAACTACAATGATGTCAAATAAACGTAATATGTTTGAGACACGTCTTATTCGTTTGCTCTGGACCAAACCTAATGGAGACAAAAAGCGGGGGGGGGGGGGACACAAAAAATGCATCATCATGGTGGAAAGAAGGTGATCGCATACAGTTACTTATACTAATCGTGTTGATGTAACTGAGCCGTGCACTGTGGTAGAGGTTTTGGCGGTAAATGACAAGTCATGTCGCATTGAAGCTTAATAAAACATCAGTGTGCTCATAGGTCTATGCTGCCTCTAAATTGCAGCAAGCCAGAGCGTCCATGCGGGACTGCACCAGGCTAGATGCGGTCCTGTATGATGATTAGACCTTGCAAAGAAAAAGTAAACCGTGACGGTAACTCCCAGATACTGACAATTCGCCACTAGAAGTAAATATGGAGCACGTAATGTGTTTGTTCAGCATTTATATTTAAAAAAAAAAAAAAGTTTGCTATGACCGTGCTAGATACGCTTCTGGCAGTGCTAAAAACGTGTGCCCATACGTTTAGACAAAGATGTGATACTGGTGAAGTCTAAGACGCTGGGCTATGGTCGGTGCCAAAGTTGTGGACAGTTGACTGTTGGCTCCATGTGATTTTACGTGCATGGCTGTTGTTACAGCACCGCCCTATGTGTGCAATAGAGTGGCGTGCTAAGCGCGTGTGACACGTGGACAACCCGACTAGGTACTTAGTAGCCTAACATATTATAAAAACTGTACAATCCATACCCTCCCCGTGTTGGGGTAGGGCCACCAGCGTTAGCCAGGTCAGGGGTGGAAACTGCATTTAAAAGGAAAAAAGAGAGAGAGCTGCAGCATCAGTTTCATAGTGCCGGCGCAGAGCGCATAGGTATTACCTTAGTCCGAAGTCGTTGGCAGCAGCGGAAAAACGTACTTATTCACCCTCCTTCCTGGACCTGGAGACCTGTCAGCCCAACATGTATTCAGGTATTAGAGTTTCGGAAGTTGATGCTAAATATAGCAAGACCAATTAGTTAATTTCGCGGGAAGGTGTGTGCGTCATGTCCACTCTGAAACAGACGCTGTGGGAAGGTAGAAAAATACCGTGGCCATCTTAAAGACCAGCAGTACACCACCAGTGGCACGAAAGCAACTAGGTTACTGCAGGGGGCAAATCCTCATCTGGAACCCAATGCATTTTAGTGGGGATCAGTCTCTGTAAAAAGAGGCTGCAGGCTGAACCAAGACGTGGGCTCAGACCTTGTCATGCTCTGATATGGGGGGGAGAGACACCTTTGGTCCTCTTCTCGAAGACCCAGGGGTGCTGCGTACAGAGGTGACTTTGGGTGTTGGGTTTCTCTTACCGGCGTGGTCGGGAGGGGGGCTGCGTGCAGAGGCTGCAGGCGTCGTCAGAGTCCGGTATGGGTGAAACCACAATGGACTTGAGCTTTGGAGGGCTGGGGCACCTTGTTGACACCAGAGGCCCACTTCAAATCGGGCCAGAGGCAACGGGTGCAGTAGTTGCTTCAGGTGTCTGGTATTAGCGGTTCCAGAGACCTCAGAGTCTTTTCTTTTGGAGTTTCTTCAGAATAGGTCCACTGTTTACAGGAGGTCTTGAGTCTTTTTTGAAGGCAGGCAGTCCTCCCAGCTTTTTGGAGTAAACGCTGCAAGAGAAGCCGACTTTGGCGCGGGTTTCGATGAGGGCTGCACACAGGCTGGCAGGGCCAAGTCATGTGCACTCTTCAGTCTTCTTCTGCACCTCTTTGGTGTCCCCTCTCTTCTCAGGTCATCAGGATTTGCTTCTCTGGTGCCAGGGACTCCCCTTAATACTGAATTTAGGGGCATTAGGGGAGTGTAGGGTAGTAGCCAAAGGGCTACTGACCCTTGGGGTCACTATGCCCCCTATATGACCACTTCCTGTTGGAAGTGGCATAACCCTGTCCCAGAATTCCTAGGTATGCCCTCACAAAGATGTCTACCTCTGAAAAGTTGTGTCCATCTCTGTTAGCCCAACTTAGGGGTGGTATTAGCCTGGGGGAAGCACACCTACCTAACTAGAAAATTGTCCTTCCTGTCCAGGTGCCAAATGGGCTCTGGACAGGGGGTGGCGGCTTCCTCTCCTGAGAGGGGAGGCAGATTTAGATTTGCATTCCAAATAAGGAAAAGCTCCTTTGAAGCTCCCCAACCCAAGGAGGCTAATGAGCAGGTCATACTGTGTTGGGGGGGGTGTTGCACCCTTTTCCTGAACAGGCTTTTGTTCCTGACCTGAGAGCAAAAGGCTCTTCCCCCCCCCCCCCAGGAGGTCAGAAACTTGTCTCGGGTGGCAGGCTGGAAGAATCCAGTCAGCAAGCACACCATAGACTGGTAGGTAGTCAGGGGGCACCTCTAAGGTGCCCTCTGAGTGCATGTTTTGATACATCCAATACTGGCCTCAGTGTAGGTTTATCAAGACGAGATGTTTGGTACCAAACCCCTATTTTCAGTGAAGCAATCCTATATCTGGGGAACTTGTTTTTACCAGTGTCCAGTACATGGTTCATAATGGCTTCCCTGGTCACTTGTACTGGCAGTGGTCAAACTGACCACCACAGGGGCATATCTGCTTATGCAGGTATGCCCTCACATGTAATATTAAGCACCCTGCTTTGAAGCTGTCAGGCCTGCTGTGTTGGTGACTTACAAATATTACATGCAGTGTTAGGGACATGACACAAGGATTTGTGACTTGTCATGTTTTCACTGTTGTCTGCACCAAGACGCGCAGCCTGCAATGGCAGTCTTGCATGTGCTTGGGGAGGGCTCCCTTAGGGTGGCACCGTTCGTACTGCAGCCCTTACGGACTCTCTATTATCTCCGGCCCTATGTGCCAGGGTACCATATACTGTAGACTTACAGAGGGTGCTAAAGGTCCATGCAGAAAGACATTTCCTCGCCTGTCAATTGGCCGTTAAATACAGTGCAGTGAGAGGGAAGTGAGCATTTCATCTGTGACAATGTGCTCTGCTCCCTTGTTTTACTCTTTCCCCTACCTCCACCAATTTCTTCTCCCCCCCCCCCCCCCTCCCTCCAGCTGCCATGTGTGAGAAAGTGCCATCTTTCTTGCATGGTATGCCCCCACTTTTTGCTGAATTGCTGAATGTACTTTGACTGAGTGTTCCCTGTACTCCTGCCAATCAGGTGCCCAGGGCCTATGTTCCTTCCCTAAAACAAACCAAACCGGCAAACCCCGGCCACATGTCAGCCCCTGGTAAATGGTACCCTAGGTACCCAGGGCCTTATGACCAAGGAAGGCCTCTAAGAGCTGCAGCACCCCTTGTGCCACCCTTAGAGGCCCTGTACCCTTACACACGCACCCTGCCTTTGCAGGCTGAGTGTTTGGGTGCAAGACAAAAACAAAGTCGACATGGCACACATCCCTGTGTGCCATGCCCATCACCTACACTGCCATGGCATACATCAGTCACCCCTCTAGCTGGGTGCCTTATGCCAATTGTGTGGCCACAGGAGCAGGAGCCCTGTGCCCCTACAGTGCCCAGGTCCATTCCTGAGCACTGTAAGTGCAGTGCTGCCATTTAAGAGTACATGGTGCTGAGAGCTCGTCAAACACGAGCTCCACAGCACCATAATGGCAACACTAAAGACTGAAGTTTGGTATCAAACTTCTCAGCACATTAAACCCACACTGATGCCAGTATGGGATTTAATGTACCAAGCACCCCAGAGGGCATCTTAGAGGTGCCCCCTTAAACCTAACCTACAATCCACGTCTGCTCTGAGGCTGCCACCCAGCAGACATGTTACTGGACCCCTGGGTAGGAGAGCCCCTGCTCTCCTGGGCCTGCAACAATGCACATCCTGGGCGAGGTGCTAAATCTCCTCCCCCAGGATGGGCAGAGGGAAGCTTCAAAGGCATGCCACCTCTGTGAGCTGCCCCTGCAACCCCCCACTCTGGCGGGAAGCTTTGGCCGGAAACCCCAAATAAGGACAGGGGATGTGCCAGCCTGCCAACCCCACCCCTCAGGTGGGGGAGGCGAGGTGAAACACATCTCCGGGCTCTCGCCATCTTGAAGATGGGGGGCCCTACCCTATCAGGACTAGGCTACTGCCCCCCTCCCACAGGAGAGAGGCAGGATAGGGGGTGTACCCACCCCAGGACAGGGACCCATTGGTCCCTGCCCTTCACCTACCTGTAACGCCCCTACATCTAGTATTTAAGGGCACCCTGAACCTTCCTTCCCCAGATTCCAGATTCAAAACTACGAAGAGCAAGAAGAAAGAAAACCTGCCGTGCAGCTGCTGAAAAGAGGAAGACACCAACTGCTTTGGCCCCAGCCCTACCGGCCTGTCGACCCTCGAACCTGCTCCTGCTCCAACCCGGCATCTCTTGTGGCCAGCAACCTCACCAACCCCGGAGGACCTGGCTACCTTTTGGCTCCAAGCCCCTGGGACTCCCATGAGTAGAGGCTCTACTCAAAACCTATCTCTCATCCCTGGCAGCAGCCCGGAACCGCGAACCCAGCACACTCTGCACCAGCTAAGCCTAGCCAGTGCCAGAGTGAACAAAGACCCTGAGGATGACCCCACGGCAACTGTGACCCCCGAGTCCGGCACCCAAGGACCTCCCTCGACACTCCTGAAGAAGCCTGCAGCCTCAGAACAAGGTGACCCCCCCCCCCCCAACCGCGATCAACTACCCAACTTACCTCTCGAAGTGGTGGTGGCACCTGAAGAGTCCTAGTCCCAGAGCTTGCAGTCTTTTTCTAAACCGGAGATTTCCCATTGAAATCAATTAAGCCCGAAGGCTCAAAAGCACTCTGCACCCAGCCGCCCGAGTGGCCCTGGCAGTGAAAACTCTACACCTACCTACTTCCCCACTTGCCCTGAGTAAGTGACCAGGAGCCCAGCTCCCACAGCCGCGTGGCTTGCCAGTCAGCAGCCACCAACCAAGGCCCCCCTATCCCTCATAAGATAACATTGGGCCTAACTCTCTGTGCACCCGGCCGCCCTAGAGCCGCTGAGGGTGAACCAACTGTACCTACCTGACCCTGGGGGACCCCTGAGTCTATGCCCAGAACCTCAACTCTGCCAGTCGAGTACTTACCCTTAAACCGCATTTTATTGGGTAACATTGACTGGCTTTTTCCTGAAATTTCTTCTAAGTGTGGACTTTTCAAATCTTCAAATATTCACCAAAAATCAGCCGAGTAACGAAAACGAAATTACTCGCCTGCTCTTAGGTGAGCTCCCAGTGCTGGATCTTGGTGCCCAGCACTGACTTACAACTGTACTTACCCTTAACTCAATTTTCTTCCATAGGAAACCATTGACTGTTTTTCTGTGAAATTTCTTCTAAGTGTCGATTTCTGCAATCTTTATATATTCTTCAAAAATCGTATAATATCTGAAAACGTAATTACTTGCCTGTTTTGGATAAAGGTCCCAGTACTGAGTCCAGGCACCCAGTACTGGATTACAAAAGTAACGAGAACATACTGTACCTGTAACCTGAATGTTCTTCCTTCCTTCCTTCCTTCCTTGACTGTTTTCTTTGAAATATTTTCTAAGTGTCAACTTTTAACTTTTAACTTTTAAAATAGCTAAATATTGTTTAAAAATCATTACAGTAATTAAGTCGACTTTCATCACTTGATTCTGAGAACTGACCCAGGACTGAATCTAGGATCCAGTCCTGGAATTCCAAAAGTAATCTAAAATGTAATCTGTTGCAAATAACTTGAATTTACCATTGAGCTCAATGCATTGTTGTGTTTAAAAATAGAGTTGCCTACTGCAACCACTTGTAACTGTTTACAAAAGTCTATTGCATATTGCAAAAGTATTTACATGAAACATCTCCTGCTGAGAAAGTATATTTTAAATCCAAGTGTTGGTTCTAAAATAAAACAAGCATACATTTTTTATATATAAACCATTGGCCTAGAGTTCAGTTATTGAGTGTGTGAGACCATTTGCTGACTGAGCGTGTACAACAAATGCTTTACACTGTCCTCTGATACTGCCTTACTGCTCGACCAAGCTACCACTTTAGAGAGTAAGGTTATATCTAACTTTAACCTCTGTCAAATCCTGGGGGACTGTGGACTCTGTACACTCTGTACCTATTAAGAAAAAGTATATACAGAGCCACTGTCTCACACCATGATCCAGTTTTTTTTGCCACCACTCTCCCCACCCTGTTTTTGTTTTCTGAATAGATCGGACTGAGGACACTGCAGCAATTCACACATTACTTTTCACATTTCATTTCTATGCGTTTTATTGTTCAAGGATGCACTCCTAGCTTTTATCTGAAACAATGTAAGCACATAAATGGGTTATCAAGTGCCAACATGAGGGAGGAGGTTACAGTCTGCCCATGTTTCAGATCATTGCAACATAGGCACTGTGAGATTGTGATTTGCCCATAATCACAGGATGTTGATCCAACACCACCACTTGGTTAAATAGATGCTAATGCTAAAAAGGTTCGAGACATCCTCCCATTCATGCAAGCATGCTTCTACTTGGTGACCAAATGACATGGTTTCAGTGCAATATGGAAGTAACAAAGGGCGAATTTACAGCGAGACAACTAATTTGAAAGCCCATAGAAGCACTACGCACCGCCCGCACAGCTCGCACGAAGAATAGTTTGACTCCCAAAATAAAGGTCTGAGTCTCCTTCAGAGGAATGAAGGGCCAAATCAGCACAGCGCAGCAGATATTCAAAGCTTCTTTGAGCACGTTGTATGTGTATTTTATCCACAGAACCTTCTCATTCCCAAGGAATTCCTGATTTCACTGTAAATTAATATGCGTGGTCACTTTTTCTGAGTTGCCTGTGTGTGTGCTGTCAAGAACAATAGGTCCCAAGTACGGAAGGGCACAAGAGAAGCAGCACAGAAGATTGCACTTTAGGCAGCAAACACTGACAGTAGCACAACAGGGCAAAAAGCAGATGCGCAGGGGATTCAGCTGAAAACCACACATACTGACAGCAGCACAGAACAATATGCTTAAAGTGCGCTTATAGATCGCGGTAGGACCCATTGTACTTCTGTCAGTGTTTGTTGCCTGCCTACTACAGTACATTCTTCTGTGTAGCCCTGTCCGGGTACATGCATTGTTGTGGACAGTTATCGATGCATTCAGTTTGTGTCTTGCAGTCCTTGTGCCCTTGTGTGTTGTGCTGATGTTGCTGAAAAGGGTCTTAATGCTAGTGCTCTAAATGAGACGGTACTGTCAGGTACTGAGTTCCTGCACTTCATTATTTTGGGAGGGACAGTACCTGCACTTCTCAGCAATATTTTAAATTGAAGAGCACCGGCACTTCTCAGAAGCATGCAGGTACTCTGGTATAGGGTACCTGTAGTTCTGTCTTTCTATTTCAAGCACTGCTTACTGCCTTAATTGGAGCGAGCAGTTTTTTTATATACCTGCTGCACATATCCGCAGGACTACCACGGGATGCCATTAGGCGCCTTAGTTTGGCTCGGTTTTTTGAAGTGATCATTATTTCTTTCCGTTGTCATTAGATATCCTGGTTATTTCCATGTAAACATAGTCCCATTCTAACTTTGCTTGGTTTCCCAGTGTGCTGCTGTCGGCTTGTGAACCCAAGTGACTGGCTGCTTAGATGTGGTCTACTCTCGGGCCATGCGTGGAGCTTCAGATTTTCACACAAGGGTATTGATGTCTTTGGCCAGCTCACCACCCAATCAGTTTGCTTCAAGAGTGTGGCTGTCAAGTACATGTGAGATGGGCACTGTCTGCAGAACAGTGCTCAAACATTTTTGTGCCTAAACACCTTTAATAAAATAATTGAGCCCGGTGGCCTCTGAAAGTCGTAATATTCATGCGCATATCATAAATACATTTCATATATCATAGGCAAGCTGAAACATTGTCGCAAGTTTCGGGACAGTACAGTTCTCCATAAATGTAAGAAATGTAAATCTTATTTAAGAGCTATAGGTAAATTAAAGTGAGTCACATAATTCAAGGAGGGGTTTTTGGGTGCTTTACCAATGTTTTTTTGCCATGTTATACATCAGTGTGGCTGTGCAGCATGGCTAAAAGTAAAGTTATAGGGGGTGTGGCTTGGAGCGTCAAGATGGCGGTCGCACTCTGAGTGTTCCGCACCCCTACGTCATCTGCTCTGAATCCCGCAGCAATCGGCAGCCCGTTCTTGTCCTCTGGAGCTAATCTTACCCCTCAGACGCAGGAATCATGCACCTGGATGAGTGCTGAGCCCGCTGCGTCTGCCTGCTACGATAACGCTGCCACCCCAATCTGCGGCCTATAACTGATCGAGGCAAAATGTCGGACTTGGCTCAGAGGCCCAACGCCTGAAGGCAACCCATAAGACGAAATCGAGACTGGACCGTGCCAGAGACCC
Source organism: Triturus cristatus (assembly GCF_964204655.1). Lineage (NCBI taxonomy): Eukaryota > Metazoa > Chordata > Amphibia > Caudata > Salamandridae > Triturus > Triturus cristatus. The sequence goes on along the minus strand of NC_140589.1, from coordinate 1,063,246,942 downwards.
AGCCGCCCTGCCTGTGAGCTCTGATCAGCCTCCAGAGCCAGGAAGATCTATGCCTGGCCCCCGCTTCGTCCTGTGGTCTCCGCCTTCCTCTTTGACCCCCACAGCAATAAAATCTACCCCGAGGCCAGTGGCACTAACTGGGAAATCCAGAACAGGCCTCCCTCCCGGAACCCTGTTGGCACGGTGGAGGGACGCCCTGGTGTACCCCCGCACCGACCTGCGTCCTGCTCTGACATTGGTGGAGTGGCCCTGCACTCATGAAGCTCCAGGCACCTGAAGGGACCAGCCCGAGGGGCCGGCGACGGTGCTGCCACCCAGCCTGTGAGCTCCGGGCGGCCAAGTGCGCCAAGGAGATCAGTGCTGCAGCCCGGCGCATTCCGCAGTCCCCGCCTCCCTTCCGGGCCCACTCACTGCTGAAAGCTGCCCGGGCTTTTGGTGTCAGCAGAGAGACCCGAGGCAGACCTACCCCATGGGGCCTTAATTGGTGCGGCAAAGAAGGACTGGGAAACGCTGCCATCCTAAGCTACAGCCTACAGGGGAGACTACGAAAGGAAATTACCTGGCCCTGCTCCTGTGAGGTCCTGACGTCTTGGGAGCGATCCACGGTGAGAGATTGAGGCTGGGCGATAATGAAGGCCCTGCTGCCCTGTCTGTGATCTCTGGGCGGGCCCCTGGACTGAGAGGTGCCTCGCCCTGCGGGGCGGTAAACAGTGGGCTTGAGACGCTGCGATTCCCCGCGACTGGCCTTTGCCGACGCCTTAGATCCCCGGACCCAGGAGCTTACCTGCGTAAAACTGCACCCCCTCCTGCTTCAAGCTCCTCCTCATTGACACGGCGGCTTCCCCTGAGATGGCGAATGATCAGCTGACCAGCCCGAAACGGTCTTGACCTTGCTCAGGATTGTTGCCCTTGCCCCCTGTTGGGGGTCTGGGCTGGAGGGGCGCCCTGCGGTGCCGTAACTGCTCTAACTGATGGGCGACCGTAATCCTGCTTCCTCGCCTTTGGTCACGGCCCTCCTCCCCAAGGTAATGACTTTGCCGCTATCCTACAGGCAATCAGTGCATCCCAGGCCTCTGTGGAAGGCAAGATTGTTGTCAGGGTGGACATGTCCCTTATTCGGCAGGATCTGAGCAATGCCACAGCGCGCATCACGGAGGCAGAGTCCCGCATATCCGCAACGGAGGAAGACATCCAACCATTAAAAGAGCAGGTGGCTCACTTGCAGGCACATACCAAGGAGCTCCACAGGTGTGCCAAAGATGCCGAGAACGCTCGCGCCGCAACATCCTCCTTCTGGTGGGCTTCCCCGAGGGTGTCGAAAGCACAAATGTCCACCTTCATTGAATCCTGGCTCTCCTCCTGGATGCCCGAGGATGCGCCATCTACATGGTTCGCAGTGGAGAGAGCCCATCGGTCCCTCGCACCTAAGCCACCACCCGGAGCCACGCACCGCCCCATCATAACCCAGATTCTTAACTTTTTAAAGACAGGGACGCAATCCTGCGTGGGGCGCGCTCCCTGGGACCCCTTAAGTTTCAAGGTCAAACCATCATGATCTTCCCCGATTATTCCAAGGAAGTGCAAGACCAACGGCATTCATACATGGAAGTAAAGAAGAAACTGCGGACTCTTGGCCTTCAATATCGACTCCTATTCCCGGCCCGCCTTCATGTCTTTTTCCAGGGCAAGACCTAATTCTTCGACTAGCCCCAAACAGCATGGACATGGTTGGAGGAGCGCCCCCTTGGAACCAGACGGGACTCTGCCCCAGTGCCTCCAAGCCCTTGGCCCGCGAGGCCCCGATCTCCTGGCGGCGCCGCAGGAGATGTACCTACTCCTGCAAGGGGAATCAATCCCACGGAGAGGCACCCAGATAGTCAAGCCTGGCGGCCTGTAGACTCTGAAGCTCTCCTAGCTCCCCAGGATCCCCATCTCGTCATAGACCCCACTCGACCATTGGCTCATCCGTGGAGCATCTCCCATCCGGAAGTTGGGGCTTGGCAGCAGCAGACTCAGACGTGTCTCGTAGCCCAATCATCTGACACCCCCGGGAGGGGGAACCGTGATCAGGAAGCCGGGGCTGCCTCTCCGCTTGTGGTATGTTCGGTACTCTGTCCCTCAACGAATTCGGGGTGCGACCAGGCGGGTTCCGAGGCCAGTGCGGCTGGTGGCCCACCAATGCCACAAATCCATGCGTTCTGAAACACCGCCTGCACCCCATGTAGATCCGTCTCTACACACAGCAAGAAACTGTCCCAAGACTTTCTTAACACCCAATCCTGCGGTGCTCCGATGAACTTGGGCCTTCTAGAGCCCCATCTGGAGTCATGTCTTCACCGTCCCTGCGATGAAAAGCGCCATGGCAGATTTGTTGCCTCAATCTACTTGTTTTTCTGCCGAGTTACTGAGCATCCGTCTATATGGAGGGGTCTTCCACGCAACTCAACCCGAGCTTTCTAGTTTGGTTACCAGTTGAGGTACTTGGGACGACAGATGCTTCAATTCTTTGGCAAGGTACATGGCTCAAGGAGGTCAGTAGGTTAACTGGATTTCGATCTTGGGACATTATTGGGATTTCTCAACTCGGGGATGTGTGGGCCAGCGGCCACATACACTCCTTCCAGGAGTTACAAGCCCGGTATTCCCTACACCCATCGCAATTCTACAAGTACCTACAGTTCCGTCACACCCTACACTCGCACATATCGGAAGGCACAGCGATACCTGAATACAATCCACCCGAAGCACAGATTATGCTGGTGGGGGGAGGGGGGGGGGTCTCCTTTATTTACCGTACACTAACCAACAATACCCCAACTACACTAGACTGGCTCAGACACCAGTGGGAAGAATGGGTGGGTCCACTGGAGGAGGAAGATTGGAGGAATGCGCTAATGGCGCCTAAGATGGTTACCGCCTCGGCTAAACTCCGCCTGATTCAACTATGCTACTTACACGCCGCCTACTTAACCCCCTGCGCTTCTTCACAGGGCAGGTCTATATCCCTCTGCTTCCTGTTCATGCTGTGGCCAGGACCCGGCGGATTTCTTTCACATGGTCTGGGCATGTCCACACTGGCAAGATTCTGGGGGGGGGGGCATTGAGGAGGGACTCACGGAGGTCTTGGGGTGGTGGGTTCCCCATGATCCACGGCACATACTCCTGGGGGTCAAAGAGGGGCTGGATGGTTCCAGAAATGAGAAGCTGTTTTTCAACACGGCCATGGTTGTAGCCAAGCGAGACATAGCCGCCTACTGGAAACGGCCTACTGCACCTAGCCTCAAGAAATTGCGGGAGGGGGTGGACTGGTGTGCTACACAGGAAAAGTCTATGTACAAAGCACGGGGATGTCCGAAGAAGTTTCGCAGGGTGGGGATTGGGTACTGTGACTTAAATTTGTGTATCCTACTAAATGTCTGTATCATGTAAGAATCTATAGGGTCATGCGATACGAGATTCATCATTCAATCTGGTGGGAATTATGGATTCTAGTGTACTGTGCTATATTGGTGGTTCTGTTACAGCATCTAAAATAATAAAATTGTTTATAAAAAAAAAAGTAAAGTTATAAAAATGAAGCACTATGATGAGGCCAGCACTTTTAGTCTAACTTTACTCTTTCTTATCCATGCTGCACAGCCACATTGCTGTACAACATGGGTAAAAGACGTTGGCAAAGCCAATAGTTTTCCCATCAACAAGACCTATTTGCTTTTTTCACATATTTAAATCAATAACACAGTACTCCCTCTACATAATTCCACTACAGTTCATGCCATTTAATTCCTATCCACATAATTACACAGCACACCATGCAACATATTTCCACTACACAACTCCACGCATTAAAACACCACACAATTCCACAACGAAAATACCAATACAACCCATCGCACTCCAACAAACCCTTTCATCTCACACACACACTCGCACACCTAGTGCCCCCTCAGCTCTTCCTCACTCTACCACTACCGCCTTTCAACACACAATTCCACTACCCCCTTACAACCCTCTCTTACACTCTGTATGTTCTCTCTAAACTGCATATGCACACATGCTACCCTTCTGTACATCCTCATAGTAGGTACAGGACCCCCCCAGTGCCCTTCTCACTATTCATTCTCTCTCTCTTGTACGCTCTCGCACTGCTCCAACGCACAAATCTAACATTGCTCATATTTGTTCACTTCAAGTCTTTCAGCACAGTATCTTTACCATAACTTTACAAAAAATCAAAACTCAAACACACACTCAACTCTTCTTTCCGTTTCTTTATGCGTCTATAACCTTTTCTCCCCTTCTTTCTTTCACACTCTTTCTGCTACATTTATCTGCAGTTCATTCAACACTTCATAAACAAACTACCTATTCCTCTCATCCCTACTTTGTCTATTTTATACAGCTCTCGCCCATAATTCCACTCGACACACCACACAATTCCACACCACACAAATACAATTCAAACATACATCCACTCCACTACAAACAAAAAAAATATAAGTAAAAAAACTATTGTTTACAACGTCAATAGCTCGAACAATCACAAATGCGAGACCGATTGCATTGCTAATGCTTGTTACACTATCTGACCTGCATTTCAAATGCTTGTTACACTCTCTGACCAAAGGCTTCACCGCATTAGTATCAGTTTAAAAACTAATTGGAGCAACCAATGACTGAAATGGCCCGTTAACCTTTGCAAAGGGCTTTCCCTTACGTTGCAACAGGCTTGGCAGTGTTTTTAAGTAAACATTTCATCTGTTTGAGCTAGAAACATGTTTTTGATAAAATCTGCAAATTTTACAACAGATGATGGATTATGTAACAAAGGTTGGTGAATCAATAATTATGCAGAAAAAGCAGCAGGCTAATAATTCCAGCGATTCTTATCATAATTGAGAGAAAGTGCCTCTTTTAACATGGTTAGCCCCACTTTTTTTGTGAAAAAAAGATGTGACTTTGATTGTAGTGCACAGGGTCCCTGCCGACCAGGTCCCTTGTGCCAGTGCTTCTTTCCTAAAACTGTTCCAACATTGGCCATTCAGGCCCCTTGTAAGTCCTTAGTAAATGGTACATGGGTTTCTAGAGCACTGGGACTGAATAGGGTCCCCTAGGGACCCCTCGCCTATGCCATGCAGACTGCCACTGCAGAATGCATGCCCTGATGCAGACAATTACAAGGGCGACAGTCGCTGGTGTTCTTCCTGAGACTTCCGATTCGATGGCTGCTGCCTTTTGCCACCCCTCCTCCCCCCCCGCTTGCCTAAACCTTCGAATCTTGAGCCCTGCAACCCCTTTATTTACCTGCCAGCATTGTCTTCAAGCACCCTACATCTCCATTGGGTAACAATAGTCCCGACCTCGATATTTGACCCCTGCACCCTCCTGTGCCACTGGTGGTACAATGTTTGTGCTTACCTGAACCTTGCCCTCTGCTGACCCTGCAACCTGAAGACTGGATTTGTACGTTGCTTACTACCTGTAAAACAGCATTATGGTTTTCCTGCATAGGTTAACATTGCAAAGACTGAAATTTGCACTAAGTGTCCACTTTTGAAACTGAAAAGTATTTCTGTGTTAAAAGGTACTTACCTTTTTGCAAAGATCTTGAAATAAATCATGAGCAAAACTTTTTTTTATAAAATTGGTGTGGATCTCCTTTTTGAATCATGTTTCATTTATTGGTCATTGTGTGCACAACAAATGTCTTACACTCCGCTGTGTTAGACCTAAGGCTGCTCGACCACACTACCTCAAATAGAGCACTTTAAGTTTGCATTGAGCCCTGTACACTTCTGGGGGAATCTCTGGAGTCTGAGCACTGTATAACCACCTGGTGGTATACCATATACAGAGCCAGCTTCCTACAATAATCTTATCATAAGCTCTGTATCATGGTAGAGAATAAAGTTTATCACCTTTTAAGAATATGCAGATTGATACATTTGTCAAAAATCGATGACTTGTATGTTACTTGAAAAACTTTGATTTATTGCTGTGGCTTCGGATTTTTTTTGTGGTTATATTTCTGTGCAAGAGTCGGTAACCATATATTACAGTTGTAGTCTGTCGTAAAGTGATGTGCTTAATTTCTCAAACTGATAAGCATCTTTCAGCAAGGGACACAAAATCTTGTAAAAGCATTTTTATTCTTAATTTATTTTGGATGCAACTTCCTTAAAACACCATCTGAATTTCCATTACTGTGCATAAAGCACAATCGTTCTTAGGCAGAGGTATAGTTTTGTTCAACTTTACAATATGTAGTTGGCTTCATAACTATCTGTTTCTTCATCAGGATGTGATGTCTGGTGGTCGTGTTGGCAGGGAGGCGGAGTTTTAACCATCCTCGATGGATGCAGACAGCGATGTTGCATTGGACATTTTAATCACCAATGTCGTCTGTGTGTTCAGAACAAGATGTCATTTAAATCTGCGGAAGATTGCACTGGAGGGTGTCAATGTCATCTACAAGAATAATGTTGGTGTAAGTACTGGGGATACCATTAGTTGAGAGATTCTCATTTGTTCAGTATGGTTTCATTTTGTTGGCTCTACTTATACTTTAAGAAAGCTTTACATTACTTTTTCTTGCAGAATGTGTCAGAGGATAATGTAGTGCTACAATTTATAAATCTCCTGTGGATTTTCCTAGGAATATAATCTTTTCACAACTATTCATATTTGGTGCAGTAAATAAATGAGTGAACTAGTGCAGGTGGGTAATTGTATTGCCAATTGTATGGCACATTTCCTGCCATTGTCTTTTAGCACTTTTGGCTTTCAAGATTACCATAAGTTAATTAGGGTCTATTTTTTTTTTTTTTTTTTTAACCACTGAGTCTATGGTTTGAGCTACTTTAATATTTAAAGTGATTGCACCATTCAACCGCCTTTCACTCTGGGCATTGTGTTCACTGTTGGTCAATTCAGAAATTACTTCCAGATAGGGTCCTTGCTCACATTCATCACTACAGTCTCTTGCGAGCACTTCTTGTGTAGTGGGCAATTTTTTGGGAGCTGGCTGTACATGCCAGGCATACCTCCAGTCTACAACTACAAAGACTTGAGAGCCTTATACTTGCCTTTGGTGAAGACAGATGCATGCACTTTTAGGTACAGAGTTCATGATTTATCTTCATGCATGTTGAAGATTTAAGGTTGTCTTGTGAGAGTGGTCTTTGCATTTCAAAAGAACAGACCCCGGAATGCAGTGGGGTTGCGGCCATCCAGTTTAGACCTATTCCCCTTCAGCCCAATTAATTGTGAATGCACTGTGAGGAGGAAACTGCTCAGCACTATCATCGATCGTGGATGGAGGTGTCATGTAGTTCCTACTAATCCGTAGGATCTGTGCATTGTTTGGACAACATAAACTAGGGGCTTGGTGCCAAGACTGATTCCGGACACCTGTGCAGGATATGTTGGCCTATAGACCAGCTAGCTCACAGTGCCACTAGAAGCCCCCCTAACCTACCAGGGAGCGAATGGTTTCTGACAACCACTGAACATGATAACTCTGACCCCTCCGTGATCGTGGAAACAGTACAGAACCATTCGCTCAGTCACTCGTGCTCACTTATACAGAGAATAAAGCTGTGGGGCGTTTTCAATATATTTATTCAACCAACGTTATTCTTGTATAGAATAAATGTGCTGCAATGATTAATAGATAGAAGCAGATAAAAGTGATTACAAGCACCAAAAGCATGAATAGTAGATATAGTTCTACCATGGTGCTAAAACAATGTATATATGCAGGAATATAACAAACATTTGCAATGCAATAGGTCTCGCATTGACGCAAGTTTGAGCTATTGGCCTTGTAAATGACTGGCTTTTAGTTTTGTTTTTGTATTTATGTTTTAATAACGAAAATAAAAGGCATTGTTATTTGTGTGAGTTGGAGGGGTGTCCAAGGGGCGTGAGGCTGTGGCAAAGAGGTGGGGGCGGGCGGGTGGCAGGGTTGGGGGGAGGTCTAATGGCAGGGGCTTTCGCAGTCACTTAACACCTTTCTCTAAAAACCTATACAATTGTAGAAATGTACAGTGCGAAACGTCCTTTTAAATTGGACAACTTACCTTCGTGCAACGTCTGAAAAATAAAGTATGCTAATGTGAGGAGATAAAGGCAACTGTCCGATTAAAATACTTGGATGTAATACAGTTGCATCCCTCACAATTCCTTTTTCAGGAAACGGGCGAGAAAGAAAAGAGCGGAAGTGAAAGCAGAGCGAGGCCAACAAAGGGAGTGTCAGGGCTCCTTAATTGAGCAGGGAGGGAAATGGGGGGGTGGGGGGGGGGCTCTTAGTGCTTAGTGAGGTGTGTCAACAGCAGCACAGTGTGTGGGGGAATGCAGTGTGTGCTCTAGTGAACTGAATCCAGGCACAGGGTTTGCATATAAACCGCGTCTGTGATTAGCAACAAAAGAAAATAAGGCACTCTTTGCTTTCATCAGTCTGAGTCAACTAAGTGCGTAGAGGACTCATGCGATTCGCTTTTAGGATCAAGAAGCAGTTCCAAGGTGGTCTTAGAAACTCAAATAGCTGAAGACGGGCTAAAGCTATTCAATGATGAAAATGACAGTCTAAGTCACTCCAATTGATACATTCTAATAAAACTCGCATTACCCTAGCTTGCAAGATAATGACAGAAATTCAAAGTATTCTTTACTCGCAAGAAAAGTGAGCTGAAATGGCATAAAAAAGTACAACCTCCATTTCAATGGTGCTGCAAGCAACTGTGCCGTGATGGCATGTGTTTGCATTTATTTACTTATTATGCACAACTTGTACCATACAAGTACTCGGCGCAAGAAGGCAAGAGTAAGGGGAATATGAAGAGAGCGCACAGCAAATTCGGAGGGGCCATCAAAGTGATAAAGGCAAAAGAAGACAGAACTATGATAAAAAGCAAATGCTGGAATTGAGTCCCAGTTACAGGAAACCGTGTGTTAAGAGGCCGAGACACTAGCAGCTCATGGATATTCGAAAGCCTTATGCAGAGCAGGGGCTCTTTGTCACTGAGAACTACTACACCACCACATTCCCTGAGTTCACTGCATATTCAAATATCTTAACAGGTCTCAGAGAAAATGAGGAAACTAAGAAAACAATTTTCGATAAGCCCAGGAGAAATAGAAGCAGACATTAAACACATTCAGGAAGAACCGACCAGCTCTGTTAAAGTGAGTTGAGCTGAATTGAAACACCAGTAGCCTACTGCTCGGCTTCAGAGAGAAATCTGACGCTTAGAATGAAACTCTGCGCACTCGTAAAGTACCTTGATGATGCGGAGGCGGGGAAGTGCATTCCAGGCGGGGGAGCGGAGCCTTTGAAGTATGATGCCGAGGCTGTGGCTACATGTGCACGCGCCAGTGGGCTGAAGCGCTTCCCCAAACGGATTGCATGGCGGCACGATGCACGTGATTGTGCGCGTGCTTGCCATGCAATCCACTTTTGGGAGCACTTTGAAATGCCCCTCTTACTAGAGTCTTGCATAGCGATTGAGTAAACGCAATAGCTAGGCGAGACCTAAAAACAAGGCAGTAATCGAACCTACTACTATGAGACCCTACTATATGTGTAGCTGTAGATCCAAGATTCCCCCCAAGGGACGATCCATCCCCTTTACCTGATGGGCGAGATCCATCCCCTTTACCTGGTGGGCGAGAATGAAGGACCCCGTCTTAGTCATGACCTGGACACCCCTCACGATGTGTCAGACGACTGCGTGGTGTATTTGTAGCATGTAAGGACCCCTGGAGTGCCTCTGCTAATCTGTCTGGATGCTGATTTTTTTTATAGAAAGCAGGCTTGCGATGTGCGTATACATTAGGGATGTTATGGATATGAAGATAGCCCTGTCGCCCCGTGGATAAAGATAGAGATGACATTGGTACACAGTGCGAAAAGAGACCTTGTACATGTTTTTCAGGGCATTGTGATAATGTTGTGAGAAGCTAGATGTGTAAACAAGTTTCGTTTCAGGGAAACTAATCCAACATTGTTGTGCACGCGAATATGTGCGAAAGGTCACAGCTGAAATGTTATTGTGAGACAATGCACAAAATAAGCTGCTTAGCTACATGGGCCTAATTTAGGAATATAACAGAGGGTGAGGGGTTCATAGTCCTGGCCTGTTCAATCTTTCATTCTGTTTTGTTGCTTTCCTCGGTTTTTAGATTGGGTGTTCTAAAACAGTCCTCTCCATTGCAGCACATGCTAGCACACCCACCTGGCCTGTCAAATTACTACCGCCCTAAAATGCTATGTAGATTTAGAAAATTACACTCCAGGGTAAATATGTTCTCAGCATTTACACAGTGCTTCCTACCATTAGAATGTACTGAAGCATTTTCTTAATGCGGGTATCCTTGTGGTGTGAGGCTGGTATTCTCACCGATTGACTCTATTTGTTTGTGTAGGATTAGTTTAATGCAAAATTAATTTAAGCTTGCTTGACATCTTTATGGTGTGTTATTTACTTGGATGGGTCCTATACATTGGTGTAAACCATCCATTAATTCCATCTTGCAGTCTGAAATTGTAATGTAAAATGTGAAGATATTTTCATTTTTTTAATTAAGTTGCACACTATTTTGTATATAGAAAAACATAACTCCCAGGATGCTAATCAATTAAATATATCCCTGAATGTCTGTAGACCGGCAATATCAAATGTCTTGTGTTTTCCCAGGGAATATAGACTGCACATTCAATTATGCAATATGGGCATATAACATTTTTTGGGCAGAATAATCGATTATGGTGCTTTGTTAACTTGATGAAAGTATGTAAACTGAGTACTATATTAAAAGTATTAAAACAATATATATTTTGTAAGACAGATGTCCTGTACCCTGACTGCCTGGCCAGTAGATACTCTGAATATTTGCCAATTGTTTAGTATTTTCCCAAAACATGGTAATTCGCTCCAATTTCCCCTCATACAGGAATACCTGCCAACTCTTGACCCCAACTTTCTACTTCTGAGACTCCCGAGCCCACTGGCAATAAACTAGGTGCAGTGCATTTTGGATAACATCCGCAAGCGAAGTGTAAGTTTAGAAATGTATTTTTGTTGCAAGCATATCCTTGGTCTCTATGAAGACCTACCACACCAACATATTTTTAACATTTATTGATCCTACACTTTTTGTCTCTGGGTATTTGACCTCCTTCACCGTGGTTGACTGGCAAGCAGATCTTGCTAAACATGAATTTTGTCATAAATTTAGCATGTTTTCCAAAATGTAATGATTTCCTCTAGACTGTCTCGTGCTTTGTTCCTCTGAATCTCTTGAGTATAGAGGTAATAGATGGCAAAAGAAATGCCAGTTTAGGGTACCTTTCTTTTAGTCACATACATCACCCCAGAACTGTATGGAAACCCACAATAACCCTATATTTTTAACATCTGCACACCCTATGGCATATTTGTAACATCTACACCTCGTATGGTTTCTATCAGAGAGCCCAACCTTGCTGACCCTGGTCAGTTAGCCAAAAGATCTCACTGAATGTGACCTTTGTCAGATTTTTTGCATCCCCCTTACCCCCTCCAAAAAATATTGCAATTCCCTTCTACTTGTTATTATAAATTACATTTATAAAGCGCAACTTTCACCTAAAAGGTATCTTGGCTTCTGCCTCCTGGACATATCTCTGCTATGACTTGATCTCAAATTTTATTTGGCTGGGAATCCTGAGCATGGGGGTACCAGATATGTATGGATTTTCTTTGGGTTCAGAGAGCCCACAGGCAATACACTCCCTGTAGTACATTTAAAAAATTTGAAAAGAAGCCGTGTAGGAAGCTGAGTTTCTGTTGCAGTAGCCCCCCACTTTTTGCCAGACTACTGATGCACTTTTACTTGATGTGCCCTGGGTCCCTGCCAATCCAGTTCCCTTGGCCTGTGTTCTGTCCCCCAAAACTTTATCCAGACCCAGTTGGCATCTCTGGCCACAGGTCAGTCCCAGGGCACTGTGACCAGGGAAGACCTCTAAGGGCTGCAGCACTTATTGTGCTACCGTTCGAGATAGATATATATATATATATATTTCCATCTCCACACCCACCACCACACACACTGCGTGTTTTGGTGCAAAGTGGAGAGTCGACATGGCACCCATCCCTGAGTGCCATGCCTACTGCCCTGGCATAGATCAGCCACCCCTCTAGCTGGGTGCCCTATACCAGTGGTGAGGGTACATGAGCCCCGTACTCCTACAGTGTATAAGTCCATTCTTAGACATTGTAAGTGCAGTGCTGCCATTAAGAGTATATGGTGCTGGGAGTTTGTCATTACGAACTCCACAACACCATAATGGCTACACTGAAAACTGAGAAGTTTGGTATCAATCTTCTCAGCACATTAAACACACACTGATGCTAGTGTGGGATTTAATGAAAAATGCACTAATAGGCCATTTTAGTGATGCCCCCTGAAAAACGACCTGCCTTTGGTGGGTTCCCTGACTGGTGCACACCAGCATGCCGCCACAAGACATGTTTCTGGACCCCTATGGTGGGAGCCTTCACTCCCTGAGCCAAGAAACAAATCCATAGACCCTGTTCAAAATTCTCCATTATTTCTTAAATGAAAAACTGAAAATGTGTCTGGGAAGATTGGAGTCGGCGGCGGTTCCCGGGGGAGCTGCAGATGGTAAGGTCTGAGGAAAGGGGGGCGCCGGGCGGCATCAGACAACACATGTCGTGCGGTGTGTGTTCGAGAGCAGACTTCTTAGCGAGAGATAGGCCTGGTGGGGCTGACGGGGGGGGGGGGGGCTGCTGGTAGCATCAGTATGCTGCGCCAGGCCTGTGATTTGGATTATAGTCTACAGTACGGACCAGATGCTTGACAGTAGCCTTTGTTCAAGAGGAATCTTGGAATGGTTGTCGGCTACTATTGACTGTGAGAAAGTGCCATCTTTCTTGCATGGTATGCCCCCACTTTTTGCTAAATTGCTGAATGTACTTTGACTGAGTGTGCCCTGGACTCCTGCCAATCAGGTGCCCAGGGCCTATGTTCCTTCCCTAAAACACACAAAACCCAAATTGGCAAACCCTGGCCACATGTCAGCCCCTGATAAATGGTACCCTAGGTACCCAGGGCCTTGTGACCGGGGAAGGCCTCCAAGGGCTGCAGCACTCATTGTGCCACCCTTAGAGCCCCTGTACCCTTACACACATACACTGCCTTTGCAGGCTGGGTGTCTGGGTGCAAGACAAAACAAAGTCGACATGGCACACATCCATGTGTGCCATGCCTATCACCTACACTGCCATGGCATAAATCAGCCACCCCTCTAGCTGGGTGCCTTATGCCAATGGTGTGGGCACAGGAGCAGGAGCCCTGTGCCCCTACAGTACCCAGGTCCATTCCTGAGCACTGTAAGCGCAGTGCTGCCTTTAAGAGTACATGGTGCTGAGAGCTCGTCAAACACTTAACTCCACAGCACCTTAATGGCAACACTGAAGACTGAGAAGTTTTGTATCAAACTTCCCAGCACATTAAACCCACACTGATGCCAGTGTGGGATTTAATGTACCAAGCACCCCAGAGGGCATCTTAGAGATGCCCCCTTAAACCTAACCTACAATCCGAGGCTGCCTAGGCTGCCACACAGCAGACCTGTTGCTGGACCCCTGGGTGGGAGAGCCCCTGTTCTCCTGGGTCTGCAACAATGCAAATCCTGGGCGAGGTGCTAAATCTTCTCCCCCAGGATGGGCAGGGGGAAGCTTCAAAGGCATGCCGCCTCTGTGCGCTTCCCCAGGCCACTGCAACCCCCCACTCTGGCGGGAAGCTTTGGCCGGAAACCCCAAATAAGGACAGGGGATGTGCCAGCCTGCCAACCCCACCCCTCAGGTGGGGGAGGCGAGGTGAAGCACATCTCCGGGCTCTCGCCATCTTGAAGATGGGAAGCCCTACCCTATCGGACTAGGCTACTGCCCCCCTCCCACAGGAGAGAGGCAGGATAGGGGGTGTACCCACCCCAGGACAAGGACCCATTGGTCCCTGCCCTTTACCTACCTGTAACGCCCCTAAATCTAGTATTTAGGGGCACCCTGAACCTTCCTTCCCCGGATTCCAGATTCCGAAATACAGAGAAGAGCAAGAAAAAAGAAGACCTGCCCTGCAGCTGCTAAGAAGAGGAAGACACCAACTGCTTTGGCCTCAGCCCTACCGGCCTGTCGACCCTCGAACCTGCTCCTGCTCCAACCCGGCATCTCTTGTGGCCAGTAACCTCACAAACTCTGGAGGACCTGGCTACCTTTTGGCTCTAAGCCCCTGGGACTCCCATGAGTAGAGGTTCTACTCAAAACCTACCTCTAATCCCTGGCAGCAGCCCGGAACCGCGAACCCAGCACACTCTGCACCAGCCAAGCCTGGCCAGTGCCGGAGTGAACAAAGACCACAACGACGACCCCACGGCGACTGTGACCCCTAGTCCGGCACCCAAGGACCTCCCTCGACACTCCTGAAGAATCCTGCAGCCTCAGAACAAGGTGCCCCCCCTACCGCGATCAACAGAGGGTAAGATTTCCCGACACCAAAAGGCACCCCTGCACGCGGCGCCCCGCGGCCCCCTTGCCCAATCCCGGGGTTCCTACCTATCCTCCAACTACGCAACTTGCCTCTCGAAGTGGTGGTGGCACCTGAAGAATCTTCGTCCCCGAGCTTGCAGTCTTTTTCTAAACCGGAGATTTCCCATTGAAATCAATTGAGCGCCCGAAGGCTCAAAAGCACCCTGCACCCAGCCGCCCGAGTGGCCCTGGCAGTGCAACCTCTACACCTACCTACTTCCCCACTTGCCCTGAGTAAATGACCAGGAGCCAAGCTCCCACAGCCGCGTGGCTTGCTAGTCAGCATCCACCAACCAAGGCCCCCCCTATCCCTCATAGGATAACATAGGGCCTAACTCTCTCTCTGCTCCCGGCCGCCCTAGAGTCGCTGAGGGTGAACCAACTGTACCTACCTGACCCTGGGGGACCCCTGAGTCTATGCCCAGAACCTCAACTCTGCCAGTCGAGTACTTACCTTAAAACCGATAACTCTATTTTCTTCATAGGGTAACATTGACTGGCTTTCTCCTGAAATTTCTTCTAAGTGTGGACTTTTCAAATCTTAAAATATTCACCAAAAATCAGCCGAGTAAAGAAAACGAAAATACTCACCTGCTCTTAGGTGAGCTCCCAGTGCTGGATCTTGGTCCCCAGCACTGACTCTGGAAAAATACTTACAACTGTACTTACCAGTAACCCAATTTTCTCCCATAGGAAATTGACTGTTTTTCTGTGAAATTTCTTCAAGTGTCAATTTCTGCAATCTTTAAATATTCTTTAAAAATCGTATAATATCCGATAACGTAATTACTTACCTGTTTTGGATAAAGGTCCCAGTACTGAGTCTAGGTACCCAGTACTGGATTACAAAAGTAACGAGAACATACAGTACCTGCAACTTGAATTTTCTTCCATAGGGAATCATTGACTGTTTTCTGTGAAATATTTTCTGTCATCTTTTCAAATAGCTAAATATTATTTAAAAATCAACACAGTAATTAAGTCGACTTTCATCACTTGATTCTAAGTACTGACCCAGGACTGAATCTAGGATCCAGTCCTGGAATTCCAAAAGTAATCCTAAAAGTAATCTGTTGCAAATAACTTGAAATTTCCATTGAGCTCAATGCATTGTTGTGTTTAAAATAGTGTTGCCTATTGCAACCACTTGTAACTGTTTACAAAAGTCAATTGCATATTGCAAAAGTATTTATATAAAGCATCTCATTCTGAGAAAGTATATTTTAATGCAAAGTGTTGGTTCTAAAATAAAACAAGCATATATTTTTTTATATAAACCATTGGCCTAGAGTTCAGTTATTGAGTGTGTGAGACCATTTGCTGACTGAGTGTGTACAACAAATGCTTTTCACTGTCCTCTGATACTGCCTTACTGCTCGACCAAGCTACCACTTTAGAGAGTAAGTTTATATCTAACTTTAGCCTCTGTCAAACCCTTGGGGACTCTGGACTCTGTACACCCGGTACCTATTAAGGAACAGTATATACAGAGCCACTTTCTCACATTGACATTGCCCTGAAGAAATCTTATGTTTTAAAGGACAAAATGTGTTGGCTGATGGTTTGTTTCAAGAACTAAATAAAGATGAAAACGATATACATATTTTGTGGTTACAACTACTTCTTTCATCGAGCTAGAACTTGACACTATTCATGGACTATTACCTATGAACTTATTTGATTAGGAGTGGTGCAGTTCCAATTTGGTGCCTCTGGACAGGGGGCACATTTGGATTACTGTACACAGGATTGTGTTTTGCCTTCAATAGTAGTGTTAATTTACGGTATAGGTGCTACACATGTTGCTTTGTGGTCCACTGTCCAACTCTTAAGTGTTTGAATATATTTAGACTGCTTCAGGTTAAAATGCTATATGCGCTTTTTAATCTGCATTGTGGTCCAAAACCACTAATGTGTCACCACCTGGCACGTTGCGTCTGCCCCCACACAAAACAAGTAAAGCACATAAATCGGGCTAAAAATCAGCGCTCCCTGTACCGTTGGAAGGGGAGTTGAAAAAAGCTCCAATACCTTGGGGCGAGGTTCACACACTGTAAAAAAAAAAAAAAAAAAAAAATACACGAAATCAAGCACATAAATAACAACGTTGTTTACATAGTAACCTGATCCACGAGCACTGCAGCTGCCGCCCTGTGCGCCGCTGCTCGCTCCCGAAGGCAAAACACCATGGGAATGAACATTTCAAAAGAGGTGGGACATGCACCGAACTTAAGCCATTTGCGCGCTTTCATTCTTGAAAGACAAACGCAAAAGCCAATCCAATGTGTGGGAGGAGTCAGACCCACACAGAGTAGAACATGAAGCCTCGCAGAGCGTGCATGCACGCTGCTAGGCTCGACCTAAAAATATGATGATGGCTGCGTTGGTTTTAACAATACCCACAACCATTTCTGCAATGGTTAGGCTTTCTAAAGAGATTTTTCGGAATAAATTCAGAAGTCATTGTTTCCATTGGTGATTATAGCAGTAAACTGCCGCTACAAATGTCTGAGACTTTTCCATAAATCGGGTGTGCAGTCTTGCACAATATATCATGAGTTTTGTTTACCTTTCTAAAACAAGTGCACAGATAGCTGCCAGGTGTTTTCAGTATTGAACAGCACCTCAGAGTTATGGTATTATCACACTCTTGCCTCTTTAGTTTCTACGCGAGGGGATGTAACAAAACACCACAACACCAGCGACCACATAGCACATGTAGGTGTTTATAAATGTAATTACCTCTCTGCACTGTTGTTGTATTAGCTGTTTTCACCATATTTTCTGCCCCCAGGGCTGACATTCCTGCATATAGCCCCCTGCCTCTGCTTTCCCCAAAACAGAGATGTAAACCTTTCCTCGTTCCAAATGCTTTTCAGTGGTCTGTTTCAGGACCCCAACAGCTCTTGCGAGATTGTTGTTTTTTACCCCCTAAATGCACTTCTTAAATCATGAGACCGGAGACGGAGCTGTGGTGGGTGCCAATGGGCAGCCAGCCGCCGAAGCAGCAGTGTTTGCCCAGCAGAGGTGGCAGTGCAGCGGATGTATTTATTTTATTTGAAAAGTTTTCTATAGCGCGTACAAGACCCAGACTGGTATCAGAGCGCTGTACAAAGTGGAAAATTAACGTTGACCAGAAGAAATAATAAAAAGTACAACACAAAAAGGCAACATAAGAGGAACCTGGGATATAAAATAAAATGTGGGTGCTAGGGGGAGACGAGGTAGCAAGTGATCAAAGAGGTAAAAGCCCTACTAGACTGGGCCGTGCAGTTTTAGCCGCGCACTACATCCAAAGAACGACAAAATACATTTCAAATCCAAAGTAAAAATGATTGTCAAGTACATATTTCAAAACGCAAAGAGAAAATGATTGTCAAGCATAAATTTCAACACACAAAGGAAAAATGATTGTCAAGCACTAGGGGGAAGTGTCTATCACATGACAAAGAAGCTGTTGCTGCTGAGGTTCTTCCAAAAGTATCCCAAACACACTGACAGGATCAGGACACAGTGGCCTCTTTCTATGGACTGACACGGCAGCAGACCCATCCAGGTCAGCAGCTGTGTTGGAGATGTGCTAGGTTTGTCTGTAGCTTATGTTTTTTTCCCCACCAATGTCTCACTGTGTCCTGCCCTGACTGTTCCTGTCTGATGTCCTTAAATGTGCCCTTGGTGTTCAGTGATTTGGGATCTATGCGTGTACTGCACTTGTAGCATAGCCGGCACCAAAAGCCTCTGTTATGTCTGATCTGCTGCCAATGATCTCCCCAGTCAAAGTTTCCACAGTATACAGACCGAGGTCCTGCTGTGACTTATGCCATTGCTTCTTCAGGGTTTATTATTTTTTTTACCCTGGGTTGCTTCCCTCCCTCTCCACCCCATCCCCCTCCACCTTTTCCTCCACCCCTCAGCGTTTGGATAACAGTTGGAGGGCTTGTTTCTTTTACCCTCTCTAATGTAAATCTCTCTCTTGTTCTCTGTCGCCTGGCTCCCTGGAGCAGACCTCCGATAACAGCTGCTTATTCACTTATTCTCTCATGTTTCTCTTTTCTTTGTCACCCTTTGTCCTTCCTTTTGGTATCATTCTTTCTATCCTGTTGCTCTCCTCTCATGCTAACTCATTCTGTCTTTCTCGCACACGTTCTGCTCTTCTGTCTGGAGTATATTCAGCACTTGGTGCACAAACTACCTATCCTTCTCTGTCTTCCTATCTATTCTGTGCGGCTCCCACCCCATCTATCCATCATGCCACGTAATTCCACTTCACAAATCCACTCCACACCACATAATTCCACAATTAACATTTTCAATCCAACCCACATAATTCCACTCCTCACCGCATACATCCGCTCCACTTCACTGCCCACAAAGAAACACGTGGGTGAAAGACATTTTTATTTACAGCGCCAATAGCTCTAACTCTCACAAATGCAAGACCTATTGACATTGCCAATGCTTGTTTTTCTAAACTTCTGCCTGATCATCCATCTTTATTCTTAAGTGCCATGTCTTTTTCCAGTTGCTTTTTCTCTTTTGATGTTTAACTTCCTGCCACCTTTCTCTACATTATCCCAATAATCATGTCTAAGTCTAAAGTGAAACTGGGCTCTGTCACTCATTTTTATATAATACTCGGACCGACTTTTTTGCTCAAAATCTGGTAAGCAGAGGAAGACTGCATGTTAGCTTGACCAATGCTTGTTCCCTGGTTTCTATTTCTGAGGCATTCAAGTAAAATAACCTCTTTTGTTTTTTTAGAAACTGTTAATGAAACTTCGGAAACCAAGGATCACCGCAACCATTTGGTCATCAGGAAAAATTATTTGCACGGGCGCCACAAGGTGAGATTTAAAGGTTTTCTAATCTTGTCCCATGACTCAGCCCTTAGTGACACCGGGAATATTTTCAATTTGTGTATTCTTTTCTGCTCAGATTGATTGTTTTGCTAGCAAGGTTTGATCTTCCTTGTAGACATTTGTTTACGGAAATAATATTTACGTACCTAAAATGTAGGAATTTTCAGATTAAAAGTTGGCCTTATGCTTTTTGTTAAGTCTTAAATCATTTGCTTATTTATTGGTTACCTGTTAACATTCAACTTGGATTCAGTTGTAACCCCTTAAAGAAATAGGTTGTACACTTATCTGTGAATTGCTGGAAATCTTCAGTCCATTACCGTTACCTATTAATACAATTGTTCTTCTGATGTTTAGTTCGAGAGCATTACATTTCATAAAATGGATTGGTTATTACACTCAAAAAATGAAATACAGCAACCATCCAAAAATGTGTTTTTTAAACGAAATGCCTATAAGGTGAGAGATTCTAATTAAGTGATTGTTGCAACTTTTAGGGTTCCAGTTGGGCAATTATGCGTACCAAATGCAGCACGTTAGCAGCTAGCAAGTAGATTTAAATGAAACTTCTAAAAATAGTAAATAGACAGGCAATTTAAAGAAAACAACTAGATAGATACATTTTATTATTCGGTTACATGCTCAACCATAAAAGATATAAAATACATTCGTCATACAAATATGGTACATAAACTCATTAAATCTTGATTCATTGTATCGGGTACATAAAAACATAACGGATAATAAGTAGTTCTAACTGAAATCATGTCCGTCTATTTTCCACACTGATTAAAAACACACACATGGTGGATCCACTGCATTGCATATTAAATGTACGACTATACATTGATCCTCTAGTACGCCATGCCGAAGGCCGATGTGCATGGGCAGCATGAACAACTCAATCTCTTGTTGGAATGCTTTTCTGCATTGTCCGAACCTCACTTTGCACTTCTTTAGAGGTTGTAGAAACCGGCAATTTCAGATAAATGAATGGAGTACGTACCAAATATACATCTTTTTTTGGTGTTTTTTGCGTTCTATAAGTTTAAATAATATTTGGAATCCCAGAGTAAGGAGTGCAGTAATTGTTTTTCTCACATTAGAAGAGTCGAAAATATTAGAGTACATATTCAGATTTGGTGATAACTCTGGTTATTGTTAGGTTGCAGTTTCTATCAGAAGCCATTTTTAAATCTGCCTTGACTGCACAGCTCTCTGCATACGAATTGTAATAACAGTTCTTTAAAATATGCATTGCGTGGTCTTTTCCTCCACCCAGAGCATGGACATCATTTAGGGGTGACCAATGTCTGTAGCTGAGACTTCTGGCATACCTCCTTCTACGCTTGGCCTCAAAGGAACGTCACACACTTTCGAAACCATTTTTTCCATCTTGGAGGCAAAACACCATAATGTCTGAATGATCATCAGAACAGTATTTCTCTATAAGTTGGTGAGCATTATCCAAGCATGCTCTTTCCGCTGTTATCCAGTATTGGGGTATCTTTCATAGATTCACATGCCTGAATCATTCTCTGTCGCCGAGATGGGAGTCACACGGTAAAATACAAAAGTAGTGACATAAGTAATAAATAGGCATAGAGAGGCCAAAGGCTATATCTTAGTAGCCTATCTATGTCCTTATAGGAAAAGGACCAAAAGTAAACTCCAACCAATCCGCTAACAGCACCCTCTAGAACACTCCCAACAGAAGTAGTTCTCCTCCGATTTTCACCGCACGTCGTGTGGAAGGGAGTCTCCCTGAGTGCTACTCCGTTTTTTTCTCTTCGGCTCTTCAAGCAAGCATGTCTGACAAGAAGGGCCTCTTCTGCTCCTGCAGGACCTGTGGAAAGAAGAGGGTCCATGTTGATGATCTTCATAAAGATTGTTTTTATTGCCTCTACCCCAAACATGAGGCTAAAGATTGTAAAATCTGTCGTACCTTTCCCAGCAAGACTCTGAGGGACAGAGGCAAGATTACTTTTATGGCCCAAGTCTAAAGAGCGTCCTTCTTCTTCGGCTGAGGAAGAGGACCGAGCCTCCACATCTAGCAAGAGGGCTAGGTCTCATGAAGGCTCCTCAGGTGAGGGAAGGAAACATCTGAAAACTTCCCAGGAAAAATCTCTTCACAAAGAGAGGCGTTCTAAACACTCCTGAGCCAGCATCATCTCCGCCTTCTACTCCACTCACAGAGCGTCCAAGATCCTCCTCTTCAGAAACTGTGAGTAAAAAGCAAAACAAATCTGTCAACACGACTTCTACCACATTGTCGATGGTATGTGTTACGTAGTCGGCGCCATCGTCGACGGCGACTATTTCGACGACGGCTATTTTATCACCTATCTTGTTAACGAGAATTTCTATTTTGACGAGACCATCGTCAAAACCAGTTAACGACGCACCGTCAACGAAGAAGCTGTCGACGATAGATTTCCACTGCACCGTCTGTGAGAGAGGCATCGACGACCTCACCGTCGACGACGACACCGTCTACGAGAGAGGCATCGACGGCACAGTCTATGATCATGCCTGTGATTCTACCACCGTCGATGACAGGACCGTCGACGAGAGACATTCCTACCATTCATATTTCTGCACCGTCGACGCCCCAGTCGACGAGAGTTTATCAAATTAAGACAACTCAAAGGCCTTTTCAGGACTATAGTAAAATTTCTCCGCTACCACCTTCCCATCTGTTAGAAGGCTTCATGGAGGACGAGGATTATGATGAGGAAGAGGAGGAAGATCCATACAGAGTGGCTCATAGTCCATCTGATCTTAACGTTCAATGTCAAGACACTGACGAGGATGGTTACCAAGAGGAGCATTACTACCATGGGCAATATATGGCTCCACGGCATGCATACCAGTTCCATCACAGGCAGGAATCTCGTCAGAGGAAAATGTCTCATCTTCCTCCAGCACTTATACAAGACCTACAGGCTATGTTGGCAGATTATCGTCAGATTTTCTCCGCAGCAGATTCCTTCAGAGAACCCAATTCCACAAGTAAGGGTTCCTGTTCCAGTACCAGAGCCTACTCGACCTAGTACACTGGCTCCTGCACAAGATCCACCTGCCACTGGACATCAAGACACTTCCTCCTCGGTTGAGGAAGGCGAGTTACCTAAACAGGCAGATGCTCCAGATCCATGGGACGATTATATCATCGAGACACCATCTCCGCCTCTGCCCCTCCTCCCGAGGACATCGGAGGATTTCATAATTTAATGCAGAGAGCAGCTGCTAGGTTCCAGCTCCCTATTACGGTCAAACAAACACTGTTTTTTACATGACTTCAAAGAGGATACTAGTAAAATCATTTGCTCTATTCCCGTCATTGATTACATCTTGCAAGAGGGCGTGAAAATCCTGAAGACACCGGCATCCATAGCTGCGGTGTTACCTCGAATAGAGAAGAAATACTGCGCTCCAGAGAACAGTCCATCTTGCCTCATAGATCATCCGAGGCCAGATTCGGTAATTTCTCAGGCTGCACAACAGCGTTCGAAAAGCCCTGCAACACCAATTACCACTCCTCCAGACAAGGAGGGACATTCCATGGACCTTTTGGGGAACAAATTCTCTTTTATGGCTGCAGCTTCAATTAGAGCTGCGAATTCCTTGGCAAGCATTGGCCGTTATGACCGCCAAATGTGGTCAGATATAGCGTGATTGGTAGATCTTATCCCAGAGGATCAAAGAGAGGAGGCACGGAAAATCTTATTAGAGAGTGAGCGAGCTGCCTCCGAAACAATCAACTGCGCGTTGGATATCGCCAACACGAGCTTTCGGCAATTAGCTGGGGCAGCTGTTCTTCGGCGCCAAGGTTGGCTTAAAGCGACTACCTTTAGACCCGAAGTTCAGATGAAGATACTTTACATGGCCTATGATGGGGATTCACTGTTCGGGAAACATATAAATGACGCCCTTTTGGCAATCCAGAATGACACAGACACCGCAAAATCTTTAGGTGCTCTACAATATAGACGCATACCTTTCAGAGGAGTCAGAGGGTGAGGATTTTCGACTTATCGGGGCGGCTATCAGTTGAATCAGCAGTATCGACAATACCAACATCAATACCGACAGTCGTACAACCAATCCTCATACCATCAGTCATCGGCGGCTGGTTTTTCTCGCCAGGGTGGCCGGAAGCGAACACAGCAACAAGGCTGTGATTCTGCCAGAAAGCAATGAGCTTTTCAAGGTCCCAGTCAACCTTACCCCCCTACCCGTGGGTGCGAAAATTTGTTTATACACAGCGGTGGCACAAGATCACTTCAGACCTCTGGGTGCTGGACCTAGTCACCAAGGGTCTTACACTAAAGTTTCTCCAGTTGCCACCTATCACTCCACCCAAGGGTCCGCCTCGTCTTCACTTATTGCGCAAAGAAGTCTTGATCATACTCCTCAAGGCAGCAATAGAAGAAGTAGCATCCACGAAGAGGAACGGGTCTCTACTCTCGTTTCTTCCTAATCAAAAAGAAGTCAGGAGAATGGCGACCGATTCTGGATCTCTGCAATCTCAACAAATTTCTGTAAAAACAAACATTCCGGATGGTAACACTTTCCGATATTCTGGGGTGCTTAAACAAAGGGGATTTCATGACTTCTCTGGACATGGAAGACGCATACTTTCATATCCCTATCCATCCAAAACATCGAAAATATCTGCGATTCACAATGGCTGGCACCCACTATCATTTCAAGGTGCTCCCGTTTCCCCTAAAATCGGCCCCACGGATTTTCACCAAGCGCTTAGCACTGGTAGCAGCGACGTTATGATCCCGGGGAATCCAAGTTTTCCCATACCTCGACGATTGGCTGCTCAAAGCTCCGTCGAAGCAAGAAGCCAAGGTTGCTACAATAATTTGCCTCCGTCTGTTCAATTCACTAGGGCTCACTTTAAACAAGAGCAAATCAAATTTAATTCCAACTCAGAACATTCTATTCCTTGGAGCGTCCCTGGACACCGTCCAGTGCAAAGCATTCTTGTCTCAAGATCGTCAAGTGCGCCTTCAAACATTAGCGACAACCATTTCAAAAAGAGCGTTGGTTTCTGTTCGAACATTCAAATCGCTCCTAGGAATGTGCTTCTCAGCGATCAACTTGATCCCTTTAGTGTGACTCAAAATCGGACCTCTTTAAAAGGAATTGCAGAAACAATGGCAAGAGGCATTGGCTTCTTTCGAGGATTTTATCCAAATAACTACACGTATGATGGACGCACTCCGTAGGTGGTCTCAAACAGCAAATCTTGCCCAATGTCTCACCTTTCTGCAAGACATCCCGGATTTCGTATTAACGACAGACGCTTCCATGGAAGGATGGGGAGGTCATCTGCAGGATTTATAGATCCAGGGAAGATGGTCTCAGATACAGAAACAGCAGCACATCAACAGTCTGGAGCTTCGGGACATATTCTTGTCTCTTTGGGCTTTCTTTCCAAGGATAGCAGGTTCCTCATTGCTGGTCCGTACCGACAATACGACCAGCATGTACTACATAAACAAACCAGGAGGAACAAGGTCCATAACACTTTTAACCCCTTGAGTGCCCCGCCCTTTCCACGCCCTGTGCCGGGCGTTTCATTAGCGGGCGGGGCTCATGACGAGATAGTCTCGTCATGGGCACTCAAGGGGTTAAAGGAAGTGTAAGAATTGTGGGAATGGGCAACGTTTCACAGAATAACTTTGAAGGTCGAGCATGTCCAGGGTCTAAACAATACACTAGCGGACTCGCTAAGCAGATCTCTATCAGGCTGCCATGAGTGAGAGTTAAAACAAGCTCAAATGAACAAAATCTTTCAGACAAGGGGCAAATCCGCTCTAGATCTGTTTGCGTCACAGGAGAACAAGAAATGCCGATATTACGCCAGCAGGTTCCCTCAACCGGGGTCAAGGGGAAATGCCCTTTCAATGAGATGGTCAGGGATCTATGCCTACGCTCCTTCTTTGTTAGTCTTCTCTTGTAAAACAATTCATGAAAGTTTTTTTTCGCACTTTCCCTCCTGTGCTTTCGCCTCCTCCAGAGTGGGAACTTAATGTGGTATTAGCACAACTGATGAGACAACCATTTGAACCGATCCATAAAGCAGACCTCAAATATCTCCCATGGAAAGTAACCCTCTTACTGGCTCTCGCCTCTGCAAGAAGGGGTAGTGAGATTCAGGCTTTTACGATCAAAGAACCATTCTTGCATTTTACACAGAACTATGTGATCCTGTGGACGAATCCTAAGTTCATTCCAAAGGTACCCACACAATTTCACTTGAACGAACCAGTAATACTGCAAACTTTCTTCCCGAATCCATCTACTCCAGCTGAGAGCACATTACATTCATTAAATGTAAAACGATGTTTGAAGTTCTATCTTCAAAGGACGAAGAATATTCGAAAAACGGATCAACTGTTAGTGGACTATGGTCAAGGGAAACAATCAACTGCTGTAACAAAGGCTACAGTAGCCAGATGGGTCGAATTGGCTATTCACTTCTGCCACGAAAAAGCAAACAAACCTCTGAGTGAAAGCTAAAGCACACTCCACCAGGGCTGTTGCAGCATCTACAGCTTTGTTTGCTGAAGTTACATTGGACAAAATATGCCGTGCTGCGACATGGAAGAATGTCCACACGTTCACTACTGCCTCCAATCTGCACAAAAGGAGGATGCAGCGGTTGGACAATCTGTATAACGCCATCTCTTTTAATAAGGTCAGATTCTTTACGTTTCTTTAACGTTTGTCTATTATTGGTTTTCTTTACTGTTACACTGATTACAATGTTCATGCTCTTATGTTTCTCAATTTATGTGTTTCTCATGTGGATATCCAGTGTATGGTTATTGCTTTTATGCTTTGTCATTGCAATGTTTCAAAAGTAAGTCTCCCACCATCCGCAAACGACAGTACAATTTCGGTACTGCTTGCTATTCTGATTCAGGCATGTGACTCTATGAAAGATACCCCAATACTGGTTAAGAAAACAAGGTGCTTACTTGTAACTACAGTTATCCAGTATTGGTATCTTTCATAGATTCACATGCACCCCCCTCCTCCCTGTGGAACCAGTTCTCAGTGCTTTTAGGGGTATTTACTTATCACTTGTGCTTGGAAAATCTGAGAACTGCTTCTGTTGGGAGTGTTCTAGAGGGTGCTGATTGGTTGGAGCTGACTTTTGGTCCTTTTCATGTAAAGACGTAGATAGGCTACTAAGATATAGCCTTTGGCCTCTTTTGGCCTATTTATTACTTATGGCACTACTTTTGTATTTTACCGTGGGACTCCCATCTCGGCGACGGAATGATTCAGGCATGTGAATCTATGAAAGATGCTAGTACTGGATAACTGTAGTTACAGGTAAGTAACTAGTTTTCTTTTGGGACACCTAAGCTATATAAACAGTTTTGCGCTATTTCTTGTATTTTTCCCTGAACTAAGTGCAAAG
Source organism: Triturus cristatus (assembly GCF_964204655.1). Lineage (NCBI taxonomy): Eukaryota > Metazoa > Chordata > Amphibia > Caudata > Salamandridae > Triturus > Triturus cristatus. The sequence goes on along the minus strand of NC_140589.1, from coordinate 1,063,220,045 downwards.
TAAAATGTCTGCTTGGGACGCTCTGTCCGAAGAGTATGCTCAAGGACAACAGGTTCACACATCGCTGCCACCATGTATCAATCCAGGTCTCTCATGAGACTCACCCGGATTCAGACCTCCCCTCCAGTGTGCTTTTATAAGGAAATAAGTGAAAAGACAGAGTTAAGGTAGAGTAGGAAAAAAGAAGAGGTGAGTGACATTAACATGTGAGAAAAACAGGTGAGGGAGATAAACGGGTTGAGAAACAGCGGAGGGGATGGTGGCAGTAGGTCAAAGGTCATAAGACATCACTTCCTGTTGTGACATTTGGTGTCAAAGGACATGTGATGTCATATCCACTGTCCCTGGCTTTTGGGTGAATGGATGTCCTTGGCCAATAGGTGTATTGCTCTCTCACCTTACGCTGTTGGCTGTTTGGTGCATCTTCCATCAGAATGTTGAGAGACTGTTTAACATCTGAAAAGTAAACTTAGTCATCATGCTGTTCCATTCGTTGTCACTTTTTTCCCTCAGCGTTGGCAAGGCTATTAGGGCAGGATTCAGTTTGATAAACCGCACTTGTGCATGCAACAATTTAAAAAAAAAAAAAAAAAAAAAGCGTGTGCGACTGTATTAACATGTCAGCACTTTAAAGCCAGAACTATTTCCTTTGCCTCGGCTTTGTGGTTTTGTTCAACAGATCTGTGTGAGAAAGTGTCCCCTTTCTGCATGGTTGCCCCCACTTTTTGCTGAACTGCTGATGTACTTTGACTAAGTGTGCCCTGCGCTCCAGCTAATCGGGTACCCAGGGCCTATGTTCTTTCCCTAAAACGGCATAGAAAACAAAACCCAATTGGCATCTCTGGTCACAGGTCAATCCCTGGTAAATGGTACCACAGGTACCCAGGGCATTGTTACCAGGGAAGACCTCTAAGGGCTGCAGCACTTATTGTGCCACCCTTAAAGGCCCTTTACCTTTACACGCACACACTGCCTTTGCAGGATGCGTGTTTTGGTGCAGAACAAAATGAAGAGTCTACATGGCACACATCCCTGTGTCCCATGCCTGCAACCCACTACCCTGGCATAGATCAGCCACCCCTATAGCTGAGTGCACTATACCAGTGGTGAGTGTACAGGTGCATGAGCCCTGTACCTCTACAGTGTATAAGTCCATTCTTAGACATTGTAAGTGCAGTGCTGCCATTAAGAGTATATGGTGCTGGGATTTTATCATTACGAACTCCACAGTACCATAATGGCTACACTGAAAACTGAGAAGTTTGGTATCAAACTTCTTAGCACATTAAACCCACACTGATGCCAGTGTGGGATGTAATGAAAAATGCACACAGGGCATCTTGGAGAAGCCCCCTGAAAAACGACCTACCACTAGTGTCCAGGCTGAGTGGCTGCTTTCAGCTGCCACCCCCAGACATGTTTCTGGACCCCTGGGTCGAAAGCCTGTGGCACTCGGGGCTAGAAACAATGCACATCCTGGGACGAGGTCCCAAGCCTCCTCCCCCAGGATGGGCAGGGTCCACAAAGGGGAAGCTTGAAAGGCTTGCCTCCTTTGTGAGCTTCCCCAGGCCTGTTGCTGCCTACAGCAACTGGTCCCGAACCCCACTTTGGGCGGGAGAGCCGTTAGGAAAACCAAGGGAGGTGTGTCCACCTCTGACAACTCTACCCCTCAGGTGGGGGCGGGGAGTTGAAGCACAACTCTCAGTCCCCGCCATCTTGCTGATGGGGAACCCATCCAACCAGGGTGAGGCTTTTGCCCCCCTCCCGCTGGAGGTGGCATAATAGGGGTGTGCCCACCCCAGGGAAGGGACCCATTGGTTCCAACCTTTTACTTGCCTGTAGCACCCCTAAATCTAGTATTTAGGAGCACTCCTGAACCTTGCTTCCTCAGACAAGAAACCAGAAGACGAAAAGAAGGCTCAAACAGCCGTGCCGAAGCTAACAAGCGGAGGACGCCCACTGACTTGGCCCGAGCCTTACTGGCCTGTCCCCACCTCTAACCAGCAGAAGCAAAACACCGGTGTGTGCTGCAGCCAGCAGCTTCAAGAACCTCAAGTCCCTGCCCTGCCTACAAAAGAAAAGACTCTGTCTCCCGTGAACACCAGAATTGTTCACCAACAGACTCCAGGTGATGCCCACGGCCTGAGTTAGAGTGGCCCAACACCAAGAGGAGGTCTCTCTGGCGATCCTGACCCGAGATCCGGGGACCCCTGGCCTGCCTCAAGCCTCCAGCCGACGCCTGCAGCCTCAAACAGGAAGGTCCCCCCAGCCGCGACCATGAGCTGGTAAGATCTGACCCTAAAAGGCACCCCTGCACCTGACGCCCCACGGCCATGGGTTGCCCAACCGATGGTGCCTAACCAACCCTAAGCATCCCAGCTTACCTCTCCAAGTGGTGGTCACACCCAGAAGACCTTCGTCCCCGAGCCTGCAGTGTGTTTGCAAACCAGAGACTCCGCATTGAAAGCTACAGGGCACCTGATGGCAAAACAGCGCTCTACCCCGGCCGCTCCAGTGCCGCTGAAGATGCACCTTTTGTGCTGGCTTAAACCCCCATTTGCTCTGAGCTTAAGTCCAGAAGCTTTGCTCCCACAACCCAGTGGCCTGCTCGTAAGCAGCCACCAACCAGAGGCCTCCATCCCCTATTGGATAACATTGGGCCTCAAAACTCTGCACCCAGCCACCCTAGTGCTGCTGAGGGTGTAACAATCTTGGGGGACCCCTGAGTCTACCCCCAGAACCCCAACTCCCACTACCAAATACTTACCTCAAAACAGATAACACTATGTTCGAGGCTTATGAGCTGCAGATTATACACTGTGCATAGATCGCCATCTGGTGTTGGGCCCGGATGTTTGCAGTTTGTTTTTCCTCTTGGAAAGTCTTTGGAAGTCACGAGTTCGGTGACTCCTCCTTTGGTTCGTATTGCGCATGGGCTTCGGCTCCATCCTCAGATTGGTTTTTTCCGCCATCGGGCTCGGATGTAATACTTCGTGCTCCGGTTCCGAACTCTTCCAGTTCAACGATCGGCGCAAAAATCCTCGCTCATCGAGCTCCTTCAGATAATAAATCATCTTGCTCACCTTCTCTTCGGCACTTCTTCGATTCCGGTCGTCGGCGGCGACCTTCGGGCCTATTCCGGCTCCGGTCTCGGCTGATGGAAAGAACTCCCTTCAAGAAGTGCCCTCGATGTGGGTCCAAGTTTCCCCACACCGATCTTCATGAGGTGTGCAACCTCTGCCTCTCCCCTGAACACGAGGCCCGAGACTGTCCCGCCTGCAAGTCTTTTCGCTCTAAAAAGACTATTCGAGATCGACGGGCTAGACGCAACATGGCGCACTCCTCGACCTCCGCTCCAGTCGACATCTTCGGGGACGACGTCGAAGCTCCGGGACAGCAGAACATCGAAGAAGAGGACGACGACCTCGTCCGTGCTTCCGAGGCCGACGACTCGGATGTGGAGGACATCACCCCGGCGCAGAGGGTCGTGAGTACAATACCCCCTCCCACACCCACGCCGATACCCAAAAAGGCTTCGGTCACACCTTCGCCTTCTGGCCTAGGCAAGACCAAGGATACTGCTTCTCACACCCCACCTTCGGGCCCGGTAAAGAAGCCTATTAAGCCTTCCGGCAGCTCGGGCTCGAGCCAGCCTACCAGCGGTACCGAAAAACATCCTTCGGCACCGAAGAAAAGATCAGCCTCCATCTCCTCACCGAACCCAATACCAAAGCCTTCGGTGTCGAAACCTGCCCTTCCGGTGCTGACCAAACATCACAAGGCCCTCGGCACCGACACTCCCGTGCCGAAGCCTTCTTCGGCACCGACCAAAAAATCGGAGGTCCCAAAGAAGCATGGCTTAGACAAGCCTAAAAGCCGTCGGCCCCGAAAACTTCGGCGCTGACCGAACAACCAGTGTCGCAAGAACTTTTCACACCGGATCCTCTCCAAAAGACACTCACCAAGGATCCAAAAACTGGACATTTGACATTATCTTCAAAAAAGAGACACTTGGACAAACCAGCTCCACCTCCACCTCCAAAGAGGAAAGACACTGCTACCTCCCCTTTCAGAGTGCCTTCCCCACCTCCTCCACCCTCTCCACCCCTGCCTCATCGTTCCCCAACCTTGTCTCCTGTCCCAGACGATTTAGGAGACCCTTATTATGATCCAGCAGATGTGCCACAAGACCCCACCCCTACTGGATCTCCAGACCCATGGGACGCCTATAACAATCCGGACATCCCAGATGTCCCACAGGATGACCTTTACCCATCTAGGCCATCCCCACCTGAAGATTCCTTAGGCTTTCACCACCTATTACAAAGGGCGGCACACTACCACGGGGTGGAGTTACATACTGACCCAGTGGAGGAGGATTTTCTCCTAGACACCTTTGACAATGCACATAGGTCTACTGCCATTCTACCTATGTTAAAGGGAGTGATTAAACAAGCACCGGAGGTTTTTAAAGACCCAGTCAGGGCCAGGGTTCTAAACCCCCGTATAGAGAAAAAATACAAAGCCGCCCCCACAGACCCTTCATACATTAAAGGCTCTGCACCATTGGATTCCCTAGTGGTATCTACATCTAGGAAGCGCTCAAATTCTCAGGCGTCAGGCGAAGCACCACCACCTGACAAGGAGTCCAAGCTCCTAGACACGTCAGGGAAGCGCACTGCGTCACAAGCCGCCAACATATGGCGTATCGCCAACACGCAAGCGCTATTGGCCAGATACGACAGGGCGCATTATGATGAGTCAGAGGCATCATGCACCATCTCCCTGAAAAATACAAGAACAGGGCTAATGAAATGATCCAAGAGGGAAAAATAATAACTAATACCTCTATACGCTGTGCCCTAGATGCAGCAGATACAGCCTCCAGGGCCATAAACACCAGTGTCCTTCTCCGTCGCCATGCCTGGCTCAGAGTTTCAGGTCTTAAACCCGAGGTACAAGCCTCTATATTGAACCACCCATTCGACCAAGATCATCTATTTGGCCCAAGAGTTGATGAAGCCCTCGAAGATGAAAAAGGATACTGACACGGCGAAATCCATGGGAGCCCTACAGTCACACACTCCTAGGCGCTCTTTTCGCCGCTCTTCCTTTCGGGGCACGGGCAGAGGCTACTCCTCGGATAGTGCATCCACGTCCTACAAATCCCCGCCTCAATCTACCTTCACAAAGGGTTATCAAAGAGGCGGATACAGAGGCAATAATAATGAGGGCAGAGGCAAGACAAATACCGCCCGCTCTGCCACACCTCCTGCCCAATGACTTTCCCCCGCTCCCTCCAGACCATTCCACTCCGGTCGGGGGCAGAATACAACATTTCCTTCACGTCTGGGAGACAATCACCTCAGACAGATGGGTGACCCAAATTATTCGTTCAGGGTATTGCCTAGAATTAACATCTACCCCCCCAAACATTCCACCCAGCAACGCCCTATGTCTCAAGAACATGCTACGTTACTAAAACAGGAGGTGATCTCCCTCCTGCAAAAAGAAGCCATAGAGCAGGTCCCCATAAATCAACAAAATTTAGGGGTCTACTCTGTACTTTCTGATTCCAAAGAGAGACGAGACTCTACGACCTATCCTAGATCTCAGACCTCTAAATACTTACATACATTCAGACCATTTTCACATGGTAACCCTTCAACAGGTTCTTCCACTCCTCTCCCAGAACGATTTTCTCACCACTCTGGACTTGAAAGACGCATACTTTAACATCTCAGTACACCAGTCTCACAGAAAGTACCTCAGATTTGTGGTGGGCGGCCGACACTACCAGTTCAAGGTGCTCCCGTTCGGGATAACAGCACCAAGGGTAGTCACCAAGTGCCTAGCAGTAGTGGCTGCACAACTCAGAAGACAGCACATTCACGTCTTCCCGTATCTGGACGACTGGCTAATAAAAGCCACGTCCTACGATCAATGTGTGCAACATACCGCCGCTACAATCCAACTACTTCACCAGCTAGGTTTCACGGTGAACCACCAAAAATCCCACCTGGTACCATCACACACAAAACAATACCTCGGTGCCACCAGAGACACCTCAAAAGCCATAGCCTATCCCAATCCTGCCAGGATTGCAAATATACAGGCTCTGCATCAGAAATTCATATGTCAACACTCTCTCCCAGCAAGAGTGTTTATGCAACTGATAGGGATGATGGCCTCTTGCATCTTCATAGTGCCCCATGCAAGACTCCAGATGCGTCCACTCCAAGAGTGTTTAGCGCGACAGTGGAACCAGGCCCAGGGGCAACTGACAGATGTGGTGTTGGTAGACGGTCGCACCCATCGCTCTCTGCAGTGGTGGAACACCACAAACCTTTCCAGAGGTCGACCGTTCCTGGACCCGGTCCCACAAATAATCCTAACAGACGCATCGCTCTCAGGCTGGGGAGCTCATCTATTACATCTCACAGTACAGGGCACATGGACGCCGCAACAGAAGTTACTCCACATCAACCATCTGGAGTTACTGGCCATCTTCCTCGCCCTAAAATCCTTCCAGACGCAGATTTCAGGCAAGGCAGTCCTCATTCGCACAGACAACATGACTGCCATGTACTACATTCAAAAACAGGGGGGCACACACTCTCCACTGCTCTCTCAATTAGCACAGAGCATATGAAGATGGGCAATTCCACAAAAAATCTTTCATCTGGCCCAACACGTCCCAGCAGTCCAAAACGCCATGGCAGATCTGCTCAGCAGACAAACGCAGCAGATCCACGAGTGGGAACTTCACCTACAGGTTCTTCACCCGTTCTTTCAGAAGTGGGGGCATCCACACATAGACCTATTCGCCACCCACGAAAACAAAAAATGCCCAAGCTTCGCCGCCAGATATCCACACCCATTGTCCAAAGGCAATGCGATATGGATGAACTGGTCAAACAAATTTGCATACGCTTTTCCACCTCTCCCACTAATTCCATTAGTGGTGCGAAAGCTACAACAGCATTCCCTAACACTGATCCTAGTAGCTCCAACATGGGCCAGACAACCGTGGTACAGCACACTGCTGGAACTCTCAGTAGTACCACACCAAAAGCTACACCTCTCAGCATGCCTCCTAACCCAGAACCATGGAGAGATCAGGCACCCGGACCCAGCTCAGCTCAACCTTGTAATCTGGCTCCTGAGGTCCTTGAATTCGGATACCTTAACCTTCCCCCTGATTGCATGAATATTATCAGGGAAGCTAGACGCCCTACTACTAGGGCATGCTATGCTGCAAAGTGGAAAAGATTTGTTGTTTACTGCCACCACAACACAATCAATCCTTTAAATGTGTCCATACAGCACATCATATGTTACTTACTCCATCTACAAAGGTGTAACCTAGCATATACTTCCATTCGGTTACACCTCGCTGCAATTGCTGCTTATTTACAGAACAGGCAGCACCTATCACTTTTCAGAGTGCCTGCCATCAAGGCCTTTATGGAAGGCCTCAAAAGAGTAATTCCACCCAGAGTACCACCCTCACCTGTCTGGAATTTGAATATAGTTCTCACAAGGTTAATGGGACCCCCTTTCGAACCATTACATAAATGTGAGCTCCAATTTCTCACATGGAAAACAGCTTTTCTAGTGGTCATCGCTTCCCTCAGAAGGGTTAGTGAAAAACAAGCACTCACTATACAGGAACCTTTTCTCCAAATGCATCAGAACAAGGTTGTACTCCGCACCAACCCAAAATTTCTACCCAAAGTCATTTCTCCATTCCATCTAAACCAGTCGGTAGAATTACCAGTCTTTCTCACAACCTCAAACCGTTGCGGAAAGGGCTTTACACACACTGGATGTTAAAAGGGCTTTACTTTACTACATCCAAAGGACACAACCTTTCAGGAAAACCAAACAGCTATTTGTCTCCTTCTCTCCACCAGATAAAGGCAACCCTATTTCTAAATGAGGGATAGCTAGGTGGATTGTAAAATGCATACAGATTTGCTACCACAAAGCAAAACGAACGCTATCTGTTCCCCCTAAAGCCCACTCTACAAGGACGATAGGGGCTTCTATGGCTTTTCTAGGAAACATACCACTAGATGACATCTGCAAAGCAGCGACATGGTCAACACCGCACACTTTCACAAAACATTACTGTGTAGATGTGCAAACCAAGCAACAAGCTAGTGTGGGCCAGGCTGTACTAAAAACACTGTTCCAAACAACTGCAACGGATGCCGGTGGTCGCCGCTAGGGTTTGGTACTGCTATATAATCTATGCACAGTGTATAATCTGCAGCTCATATGCCTCGAACGGAATATGCTACTTACCAGTATGCATCTGTTCTTGGCATGTAGAGCTGCAGATCTATACACGCCCACCCGCCTCCCCGGCTACCTGTATCTGTTCCAGTTTATCTTATTTAGATACAACACACGTGGGTTTCTTTACTGTTACTACTACGCTCCATCTTTCCCTGCTGGCGAAAAACAATCTGAGGATGGAGCCGAAGCCAATGCGCAATACGAACCAAAGGAGGAGTCACCGAACTCGTGACTTCCAAAGACTTTCCAAGAGGAAAAACAAACTGCAAACATCCAGGCCCAACACCAGATGGCGATCTATGCACAGTGTATAGATCTGCAGCTCTACATGCCAAGAACAGATGCATAGTGGTAAGTAGCATATTCCTTTCCTCCATAGGATAACATTGACTGTTTTTATATGAAAGTTTCTAAGTGTGGAGTTGGAAAATCTGAGAAAACCTTTAAAACTGTAACTAAATAACAAACGCTTTTACTTACCTGTTTACAGGAAATGTCCCATTGCAGTATCCAGGTATACTGCACTGCGTAAGAAAAGTAATCTGTAAAGTAATTTACTTGACATTCTACTAAAAAGCCAATAAAATGTATATGTACGGTATATCAAAAGCATTGCGTTACTAGTAGCTCTACTGTAATAAAATCAAAGTACATATACAACTGCAATCCAAACTGTTTACAAACTGCATTACTACTGTAAAGTATTTATTGCTTACCTGGGCCAGGCTTGCTTGGTTGTAGAAAATAAAATAACAAAAATAATATTTTTATACAAAACCAATTGGTCTGAAGTTCAGTCGTTAAGTGTGTGCAATCATTTGCTGATTGAGTGTGTACAACAAATGCCAAACACTACCCTCTGATACAGCCTTACTGCTCTCCCACACTACCACGCATAGAGAGTAAGGTGCTATCTACTTTTACCTCTGCCTACCTTGGGGGTTCCACTGCACTCTGTGCACACTATACCTCACTTTGGTATAGTATATACAGAGCCAGCTTCCTACAATCTGCACCAAACGTTCCAAAAGAAAGTTCAGCCCAGTTGGAGTTGGCACAACAGGTTTCGTACTGAGCTGTCTTTCCTGAGACCAGGCAAGAGTGCCTTTCGAGTGAGGGTGTGTCCGAAGTGGCCATTCTTAATATAAGTTCCAGAGAACTATTTATGCTCTTCTCTACAAACCGGTCATGGCACTAGAATGTTACTCAAATAATTGCTTTTATTTAGTTTGGTGAAAATCGATTCAGTAGTTGCAGAGAAATTAGCGAGACTGAAAAGTGGTGGTTAGGCTTCATAGGGTTAAGAAGTGGAAGATATCACAACGGTTGAAAAGTTGTTTTTTAATTTGCCTATAACATTTGGTAACTGTGATATCATTTGACATTTCCAATAAATTATTCCATCATTTATCATCTTTCCTGTTCTGTTTGTATAGTAAGTGTTGTGCAGAACTATCGGGCATAGCAAATTTAATGCAGGTCTTTAAGGAGTAGTCAAAAAGGGTTTAAAGAAGGGGTTTGGGTTAACGTTTTCTTATGCTAATAATTTTGGTGCTGTTTAATAAATTTCCATGAGATGTGGCAGGCTGTTAGCAAATTGAGCCCAGTGCAGGAACACCAGATGATATATATAACTCCTCAAGGAGTCATTAAAGTTTGGGTGGAGTTGGAAAGGGTACAACAAATCCTAGATTTGCTAGTAACTTTGAGGTGCAGATTTATGTATCTGCAGGACACTTGCGCACAGCATGTTTAACTTACTCTTGATATTTTGAGTTTCGTGTAAATCTGTCAAGTGATTGGCACAGTTAAAAGGGGGCCTGGGTCAAAACACTGTTCACTCGCTGTTAATTGCGACACTTTTCTTTTGGGAATTTGCATTACATTTGGCAGGTAGTTGGCCAGGTAATCCCCGTTCAGGGATGTTAGGTTTCAACATGACCCAATAAGGTGGAACAAAGCATGGGTGAGGGTGAAAATCAACATATCAATTGTGGTTATTAGTCGCAAAACATGTTTGAACATGCCATGCCCTTTTGACCAAGCCCCGCAGCAAACATAATGCACACATCTGAAGGCCATACCGATCTTGGTGAAGGTTTCAACATGATATAGAGGAAATATATGTTCGTGGCATATGAGCTGCAGATTACACACTTTTGCATAGATCGCCATCTGGTGTTGGGCCCGAATGTTTGCAGTTTGTTTTTCCTCTTGGAAAGTCTTTGGAAGTCACGAGGTCGTGACTCCTCCTTTGGATCGTATTGCGCATGGGCTTCGGCTCCATCCTCAGATTGCTTTTTCCGCCATCGGGCTCGGATGTAATCTTCGCGCTCCTGTTCCGAACAGCTTCCAGTTCGACGATCCACACGCAATCCTCACCCCAATCGCTGTATTGTTTTGATCACGATCTCTTCAATCAACGCGCCTTCTCATCGACACAAACCTTAGGTTCCAGTCGTCGACGGCGGCCTTCGGGCCTACCCAGGCTCCGGTCCCGGCTCATGGAAAGAACTCCATTTAAAAAGTGCCCTCGATGTGGGTCCAAATTTCCCCACACCGATCTTTATGAGGTATGCAACCTTTGCCTCTCCCCTGAACACGAGGCTCGAGACTGTCCGGCCTGTAAGTCTTTCCGATCGAAAAAGACTATTCGGGACCGAAGAGCCAGAAGGAACATGGCACACTCCTCGACGTCCATTCCAGTCGACATCTTCGGAGACGACATCGACGATCCGGAACATCATCGCATCGAAGAGGACCTCGTCAGCGCTTCCGAGGCCGTCGAGTCAGATGTTGAGGACATCACTCCGGCGCAGAGGGTCATCAGTACCAATCTACCCCCTACCACACCCGCGCCGACACCCAAAAAGGCTTCGGTCACGCCTTCGCCTCCGGATCTAGGCAAGACCAGAGACACTGCTTCACACACCCCACCTTCGGGCCCGGTGAAGAAGCCCAAGTAAGCCTTCCGGTGGCTCGGGCTCGAGCCAGCCTACCAGCGGTGCCGAGAAACACTTCGGCACCGAAAAAGAAACCGGCCTCCACCTAGACACCGAGCTCTGCACCGAAGCCCTCGGGGTCAAAACCCAGCTCTTCGGCACCAACGCCATCTTCGGTGCCGACCAAACCACACAAGGCTACCGGCACCGACACTTCCAAGCCGAAGCCCATCTCGGCGCCGACCAAGAGACCGGAGGGTCCCAAGCCGGGTTCTAAACATCAAACTGGCACGGAAAAACCTAAAAAATCATCGGCCTCGACGCCGACGGACCAAATTACCTCACCAGAGCTATTTACACCGGATCCCTTGTAAAAAACTCTCACCAAGGATCCAAAAACTGGACATTTGACACACTCTACTAAAAAGACATTTGGAGAAGCCTCCTCCACCTCCAAAGAGGAAGGACTCTGCTACCTCTCCGTTCAGAATACCTTCCCCTCCCCCTCCACCTCCTCCTCCTTCCCCACCCCCTCCGCCCCCACCTCATCGTTCTCCTACTCCGTCTCCAGACGATGATGATCAGGGGGACCCATATGATGATGCAGGGGATGTGCCACAGGACCCCACCCCTACAGGGTCTCCAGATCCATGGGACGATTACAATGTACCAGATATCCCCAACGTCCTACAAGACGATATTTACCCTTCTAGACCATCTCCACCAGAAGATTCATTAGGGTTCAACCATCTTCTGCAAAGGGCAGCACAGATTCATTAGGGTTCAACCATCTTCTGCAAAGGGCAGCACATTATCACGGGGTGGACAAGCATAATGACCCTGTGGAGGAAGATTTCCTCCTAGACACATTTGATACTTAACATAGGTCCACCTCCATACTGCCCATGCTCAAAGGGGTGGTAAAGCATGCGGCAGAAGTTTTTTAAGGACGCCTCAACAAAAGTTACTCCATATCAACCATCTGGAGTTACTAGCAATCTTTTTAGCCCTGAAATCTTTTCAAACACAGATTTCAGGCAAGGCAGTCCTCATTCGCACAGACAACATGACGGCCATGTTTTATATACAAAAACAAGGCGGCGCACACTCTCCACAGCTCTCTCAATTAGCACAGAGCATATGAAGATGGGCAATTCCACAAAAAATCTTTCTCCTAGCTCAACATGTCCCAGGAGTCCAAAACACAGTGGCAGATCTGCGCAGCAGACAGATGCAACAAATCCACAAGTGGGAACTTCACCCACAGGTTCTTCAGCCGTTCTTTCAAATGTGGGGGCATCCGCAGATAGACCTCTTCGCCACCCACGAAAACACAAAATGCCCAAGCTTCGTCGCCAGATACCCACACCCATTGTCCAAAGGAAATGCGATATGGATGAACTGGTCAGGCAAATTTGCGTACGCTTTTCCGCCTCTCCCACTCATTCCATTAGTGGTGCGCAAACTACAACAGCACTCCCTCACACTAATCCTAGTAGCTCCAACGTGGGCCAGACAACCGTGGTACACCACGCTGCTGGAACTCTCTGTAGTACCACACCTAAAGCTACACCTCTCACCATGCCTCCTAACCCAGAACCATGGAGAGATCAGACACCCGGACCCAACTCAGCTCAACCTTGCGATCTGGCTCCTGAAATCCTAGAATTTGGGTACCTAAATCTTCCCCCTGACTGTATGTACGTCCTCAGAGAAGCTAGACGCCCTACCACTAGAGCCTGCTACGCTGCCAAGTGGAAAAGATTTGTTGTTTATTGCCATAACAACACCATCAATCCTCTGGGCGTGTCTATCCAACACATCATAGGCTACTTACTCCACCTACAAAGGTGTAATCTAGCCTATACGTCCCTTCGACTACACCTCGCAGCTTTTGCAGCTTACTTACAAAGCAGGCAACATCTATCACTCTTTAGAGTACCTGCCATTAAAGCCTTCATGGAAGGCCTAAAAATAATAATTCCCCCCAGAGTACCACCCTCACCTGTGTGGAACCTAAATATAGTTCTCACAAGGCTAATGGGGCCTCCCTTCGAGCCTTTACACAAATGCGAATTACAATTCCTAACATGGAAAACAGCTTTCCTTGTAGCCATCACTTCCCTTACAAGGGTCAGTGAGATACAAGCACTTACAATACAAGAACCTTTTCTTCAAATGCACCATAACAAGGTTGTTCTCAGTACCAACCCGAAATTCCTACCTAAAGTCATTTCCCCTTTTCACCTAAACCAATCTGTAGAACTACCAGTATTTTTCTCGCAACCACAGACCGTTGCAGAAAGGGCTCTGCACACGCTAGATGTCAAACGAGCCTTACTCTACTACATCGAGAGAACACAACCTTTCCGCTAGACCAAACAACTGTTTGTCTCTTTCTCTCCACCACACAAGGGCAACCCCATCTCAAAATCAGGGATAGCTAGGTGGATTGTAAAATGCATTCAGATTTGCTACCACAAAGCAAAACGAACGCTATCCGTTCCCCCTAAAGCCCATTCTACACGAAAGATAGGGGCTTCCATGGCATTTTTAGGGAACATCCCATTAGATGATATCTGCAAAGCAGCTACATGGTCAACACCGCACACTTTCACTAAACACTATTGTGTAGATGTGCAAACTAAGCAACAATCTAGTGTGGGCCAGGCTGTACTCAAAACATTATTTCAAACCACTGCAACAGATACCGGTGGTCGCCGCTAAGGTTGGTAACTGCTATATAGTCTATGCAAAAGTGTGTAATCTGCAGCTCATATGCCTCGAACGGAATATGCTACTTACCAGTATGCATCTGTTCTTGGCATGTAGAGCTGCAGATCTACACACGCCCACCCGCCTCCCTGGCTACCTGTATCTGTTCCAGATTATCTTATTTAGATACACACATGGGTTTCTTCACTGTTATTACTACACTCCATCTTTACCTGCTGGCGAAAAAAAATCTGAGGATGGAGCCGAAGCCCATGCGCAATACGATCCAAAGTAGGAGTCCCCGACCTTGTGACTTCCAAAGACTTTCCAAGAGGAAAAACAAACTGCAAACATCCGGGCCCAACACCAGATGCCGATCTATGCAAAAGTGTGTAGATCTGCAGCTCTACATGCCAAGAACAGATGCATACTGGTAAGTAGCATATTCCTTTACTTCCGCATGCCCACGAAATGCATCTACATAACCACAAATAAAACACTTCTACCTTTTCCATCTTTAAAGAACAAAACAAATCACTGCTATTCTAAAATAATAGTTTGTTTTGCTCTTAATATGTTAAATGTATCTCTACGAAAAACCTAAAATTGACTAAAACATTACCGCCTTAACATCCTAAGAGACATTATGCAAGGCCACATGGGGGCGGGGGAAGGGGGCTACACAAGCACCTACACCCCCAGACCAGAAAGGGGGAACTTCAGGGGCCCTAGCAGATTTTTCTAAAGCGTATTAATACAATAATAAAATTAGTTTTTGATTTGTGGCCTCTAACCCCAATTGTGGTACATGGACCACAAAAAGTCGTAGCAAGGGAGTCTGTATAAAGAGTCCAGGCAACCCTTAATGGTTTACAGACACAAAAATGATAACTAAATGCTCCGTTTTGTGGTAGTGTGGGCGAGCAGTTTAGGCTTATCAGTGGGTAGTGCTAAGCATTTGTTGTACTCACAAATGCAATACATGACACGCACTCAAGAATAAGTCCTTGACCAATTTAGAAAAATAAGTAGTATTTTCATCTAAATTTTTATACCAAGAACTTCCGTATCAGGTAAGTACTTTTTAAATATTGAATTTCACAGGTTAGTAAACAGTTCATTTAACTGCATCTTTATGCAGCAGCTCCTTTCTATGGGAAAAAAGAAATGTGTTGCATACATGTGTTTACGGTTGGTTTTTGGGGCTCTCGTTCTGGACTTAGTTGTAGGGGGCCGAGGTCCAGAGTACCCGCAGTTACTCATTATATGCCCTTGGGCGTCAGATTGCAGGGATCCTGGTTGGGTTCGTAGCTTTGCATGCTATGCCAGTGAAAAGGGGTGGGGGCGGGCTTAAAAATCGGCTGCAGAGAGGGACATAGGACAATTTTGAGAACTTCCAACCAGGAGCAGGTTTCCTTGGATCAAGGGGGTAACAGTAAATTTGTTGCTAAAGTCACTGGACGTAATATATGTAGGTCACCCCCACAGCAGGCCTTGTAGCCCTAAGGCAGGGTGCATTCTATTACATGTGAGGGCACGTCTGCATGAGCAGCTATACCCCTGTGCTGTCTAATTCAAATACTCATTGGCGCAAGTGATCAGGGAAGCCATCTGAAGTATAGGTACTGGACACTAGTCATTACGAGGCCCCTGCTACAAGATGGCTTTACTGAAGCCTAGGGTGATTGGTATCAATCACCTGGTCTTAAAAAATCTGTACTGTTGCCAGTACTAGATTTAACAGGACATGCACCCAGCGGGCCCCTTAGAGTGTGCCCCTTGAAAAACTACCAGTATCTAGTGTGCTGCCTTATGGTATTGTCCAGCCTGTCACCACAGACCGGTTTCTCACCCCCTGCATGTGAGAGCCCATGCTCTCTGATGCCAGAAACAATGCCTGCGCCAGACAGCGGTGTTCACACCTCCCCAAACAGGATGGCTAGTAATTTAGCATATCAAGGTCAGTGGCTTCAAAACCCTGCTACCTTTGATTTGCGACCCAGGCTTCCTCCAGACCTGGTAGATGCCACCCCCTGTCCTGAGCTCCATTTACCACCAGGACAGTAGAGACATTAGCTGTGCGAGTAGACATGTTGCACCACTAGCCTAGTCACGACCCTAAGGTGGGCTATGTGATGTGCTTTACGACAGAAAGTTTCCACAACTCTGGGACAGGGTTATGCCCACTCCCCACAGGAAGTGGTGATGTAGGGGGTGTAGTGACTCCAGGGGTTAGTAGCCCTTTGGCTCCTACCCTTCTTGCCCCTTGTCACCCCTAAATTCAGTGTTTAGGTGGCCCTCTGACACCAGGAATTCAGTATTGTCTGTCTGATGAAGAAAAAGGAGAAAGAAGAGCTGAAGATGTGGGAACTGTGGACCAGTATCAACTTTGGCAGTCTTTTCTTACAGGTACTTTTCGCCATTGACACTAGCATGTAGCGTTCGAGGCTAGTACACCTGAAAGCATCTCTTCACCCGGACACCCCAGGGCCGGTTATCTTGAACTCTTGGTGCTTTCTTGAATCACGGCCCCTACTTACCTTAAGTCCTGAAGTCTGTGTTTCCGTGCAGTGAATGTTTCTCCCATATGATAACATTATTGCGTTCGAGGCTCATGCCTCTATTCTAACAGCAGTCGTTTTCTACTGTTTTTACTATAAAGTTTGCTAATGTGTTAATTACTTGCCCGATTCCGAGGATCATGGTGTCAAAAGTTATAAACATTTTTATTTTTCTAACAGAAAATTGGTCTCGAGTTTTTTCTTGTGTGTCTCATTTTGACTCTGTGTGTAAAACAAGTGCTTGAATGCACACTAGCCCCAGACTTGCTGGGGAAGGGAACTAGAGGCTTGTCCGGGTAATAGGTCGCGGCCTGCCGCCAACACAACTTATTACACACAAATGGGGCCGCTCCTATTGGAATGACCTGAAAAGTGCTGAGTAGTGTTATGTGAATGTGAGTGTGGACATCTCACTAAAAGTTACGGACTGGCCTCACACACCTTCTGGTGTCATGCTTCATCATTGGCCAGTCCTTGCCCTCTAAAAACTCGGTTTGATAGAGGGCGGGCATACACCTGACGACAGGTATGCACTTCTACCTAAGTGGGGCCCAAAGTGAATAAGTGAAGTTAAAAGCCATTATAGTAACCTCATTTCCTTTTTTAATAATCCAGGAGACTATATGGTATATAAAAACAAGTGCACGGCGAAAATGGGAAAGTTATTATCCCCTCGCCGTATGAATTTTGGTCTGGAATTGGGTCGACATGTTTCTGCCTTCTGTCAACAGAGGTACTCGGCATTCATCAGGACCTTAATAATTAAACAAATACAGGGCTCCACTCTTACCAACACTGTGGTTAGAGGAAATCAGAGGCCGAGTGACTTTAGTCGCTCTCTGCTGTTTATATGGGTCAAAAGTACCCTGTAAGAGAAAAAAATAAACAACACATACTCAGCAACAGTTAGGTATAGGGGTCATTCATGAAAAACCAAACGGAAACCATTACTCACAAAATTCAGTGCGCGTGGTGCAAGTGTATAACACGTGACTGACATACGTGAATACACAAGTGAGTAAAATCAAGGGGCAAATTACTTCCCACTTCTTACCTACAGCCTTAACCCTATGTACTCCATGGGAGGGGAAGTAAAAGAGAACCCCTGTAGTCAAACTCTGAAGAGGTAAGCATATAGAGAAATGTTTTAGGCAGCATTTGTTGAGCCAAAAATAAAGTAAAATGAAGTAAAAAAGAAAAAAAAGAAGAGGCATAATGGTGTGAGCTGCATCCTACTATGCAAACATCCAACATCCATATCCCATCATCTTACTTATTCGAGGTGCGTTCTCCGCAGGATCACCTAGCTGTGTACTCTGCTCCTCCCCGGTGATAAATGAGCATGAGTGGGGACCGTTGTTAAATAGCACCCTTAATTGGTAAAGTGCCGGGAGGGGCCTGCTTACAACGTTGACCTGGAACCTCTACGTAGGTTCCGGTGTCCGATCTGTGCCCAGCACTCGTGTTGCCTGACCTGACCTGACTTCCAGGTGGTGCGTCAATCGGGTTCCATGGGAACCAGTATTCCATGGCAACCTGGTAACAATGCCTGAAATATAGATACCGTACACCTTGTTTGTGCTTTACTCCTGCAAGGGCGGGTCTGTTGTGTCTGATTTGCGTGCAAGCTGGAGCCGCGTCTAGAGAGAGGGCGGCGCCGGCGCTCTCTACGCGGTAGAGACACCCTACAGTGGTGCTATCACGAGGGCGGGACCAAACCCGGAAGTCTCCGTCCCACTCAATGGAGGGGTCGGAAGTCAGGCAAGTAAGGCAAACCAACCCTCGTAGACCAAGTTAACCGGCCTCGGATGTCGAGGAGGAAAAAATGTACAAAATATTAGAAGCATAGTACACATGGAGTACCTTAATATATTGCACATGGGTTAAATTGGAGTGGAATATATAAAACGAGGGACGGTGTACCTCGATGTTAACTGTAAAGCCATCCCACAGTTATACTGACAGTTCACATATAGGACAAAGTGTAAGGAGCCCAAACTTAGAGATATCAAATTTCTTTTACCGTTCAGTAAAAGAAGTATATAGGAAAAAGTGTAAGGGGCCCAAAATAAGGAATATCAAATTTCTTTTACCAGTTCAGTAAAGGAAGTACATATAGTGTACCTTGTTCCTGGCCGGAGTGGACGGGTGGATAGAATATCTCCTTTAGTATTTGTCCCCATGGGATCCTATTCATGTTACTACCTACCCACTTGGAGCCAGGGAATTTCATCGTTTAAGCCAACGTCCCATGTGCGTAAGCGGAACACCCAACGTTGTTCCCTTAGGAAGAGGGCTTGGCTTATGTCCGTTTTTCTTTTTTGCATAACCTCCAGGACCACCCATCTTATGTCAGTGTCTTTGTGGTTTGCCTCAAGGAAGTATTTAGTTAACTTGGTGTTGGATCTACCACACCGGATAGTGCTGCGATGTTCATTAACTCTGGTTTTTATTTTTCTAGTAGTCATACCCACATATCTAAGGTTATATGGGCAAGTCAGAAGGTAAACTACCCCCTCAGTGTTGCAGTTGCTAAAATTCTTTAGCCTCCAGGGGTTCCCTGTCCCAATGTCAACTTCTTTGGTTGTGTATGTCTGGGGGCATGCAACGCAATTGCCACATGGGAAATGTCCGTATGGTTTTGACTGGCCCCAGAGTGTTCCTTGGTCTGTGGTTTCATTTTGGTGTATTTGTGCCTGGACCAGGTCATCACGTAGGCTTCTGCTGCGCTTAAGTGCAAAAAGGTGTCCAGGCACAAATACACCAAAATGAAACCACAGACCAAGGAACACTCTGGGGCCAGTCAAAACCATACGGACATTTCCCATGTGGCAATTGCGTAGCATGCCCCCAGACATACACAACCAAAGAAGTGGAACCCCTGGATGCTAAAGAATTTTAGCAACTGCAACACTGATGGGGTAGTTTACCTTCTGACTTGCCCATATAACCTTAGATATGTGGGTATGACTACTAGAAAAATAAAAACCAGAGTTAATGAACATCGTAGCACTATCCGGTGTGGTAGATCCAACACCAAGTTAACTAAATACTTCCTTGAGGCAAACCACAAAGACACTGACATAAGATGGGTGGTCCTGGAGGTTATGCAAAAAAGAAAAACGGACATAAGCCAAGCCCTCTTCCTAAGGGAACAACGTTGGTTGTTTCGCTTATGCACGTGGGACGTTGGCTTAAACGATGAAATTCCCTGGCTCCAAGTGGGTAGGTAGTAACATGAATAGGATCCCATGGGGACAAATACTAAAGGAGATATTCTATCCACCCGTCCACTCTGGCCAGGAACAAGGTACACTATATGTACTTCCTTTACTGAACTGGTAAAAGAAACTTGATATTCCTAATTTTGGGCCCCTTACACTTTTTCCTATATACTTCTTTTACTGAACGGTAAAAGAAATTTGATATCTCTAAGTTTGGGCTCCTTACACTTTGTCCTATATGTGAACTGTCAGTATAACTATGGGATGGCTTTACAGTTAACATCGAGGTACACCGTCCCTCGTTTTATATATTCCACTCCAATTTTACCCATGTGCAATATATTAAGGTTCTCCATGTGTACTATGCTTCTAACATTTTGTACATTTTTTCCTCCTCGACATCCGAGGCCAGTTAACTTGGTCAACGAGGGTTGGTTTGTCTTACTTGCCTGACTTCCGACCCCTCTATTGAGTGGGACGGAGACTTCCGGGTTTGGTCCCGCCCTCGTAATAGCACCACTGTAGGGTGTCTCTACCGCGTAGAGAGCGCCGGCGCCGCCCTCTCTCTAGACGCGGCTCCAGCTTGCACGCAAATCAGACACAACAGACCCGCCCTTGCAGGAGTAACGCACAAACAAGGTGTACGGTATCTATATTTCAGGCATTGTTACCAGGTTGCCATGGAATACTGGTTCCCATGGAACCCGATTGACGCACCACCTGGAAGTCAGGTCAGGTCAGGCAACAGGAGTGCTGGGCACAGATCGGACACCGGAACCTACGTAGAGATTCCAGGTCAACGTTGTAAGCAGGCCCCTCCCGGCACTTTACCAATTAAGGGTGCTATTTAACAACGGTCCCCACTCATGCTCATTTATCACCGGGGAGGAGCAGAGTACACAGCTAGGTGATCCTGCGGAGAACGCACCTTGACGAAGTAAGATGATGGGATATGAATGTATGGATGTTGGATGCTTGCATAGTAGGATGCAGCTCGCACCAGTATGCCTCTTCTTCTTTTTTTTTTTTTTTTCCTTTTTTACTTCATTTTACTTTATTTTTGGCTCAACAAATGCTGCCTAAAACATTTCTCTATATGCTTACCTCTTCTGAGTTTGACTACAGGGGTTCTCTTTTACTTCCCCTCCCATGGAGTACATAGGGTTAAGGCTGTAGGTAAGAAGTGGGAAGTAATTTTCCCCTTGATTTTACTCACTTGTGTATTCACGTATGTCAGTCACGTGTTATATACTTGCACCACGCGCACTGAATTTTGTGAGTAGTGGTTTCCGTTTGGTTTTTCATAAATGACCCCTATACCTAACTGTTGCTGAGTATATGTTGTTTATTTTTTTCACTTACAGGGTGTTCGAGGCATGTGGGCTGCTGAATTCATATCTGTGCATAGACCGCCGCCTAGTGTTGGGTCCGGATGATTGCACATTGTTGTCCTGGAAGAGTCTTCGAAGTATCACGAGATAGGTGGCTCCTCCCCTGGACTACAGTGCGCATGGGCATCCTCTCCATCCTTAGATTGTTTTTTTCCGCCATTGGGTTCGGATGTGCTTATCTTAGCTCAAGTTAGGAAACTTTAGTTTAAGGCCAAAAGGCCTTTAGTTCTCGTCGGTACTGTTCCCGTTCGGTATCGACCTGTTTATTTAGTGTTTTAACACCTTCTTCAAGCTTTTCGGATCCGCTTTGGTCCGAACGTCGAACTTCGATCGACGATGGAATCGAGGACTCCCTTCAAGAGATGTCCTTTATGCCACGCGAAATGCCCACACATCGACGTCCATCCGGTATGCAACAAATGTCTTTCACCGGATCACGATGAGTCGAAATGTATGGCCTGCGCCCGGTTCCGCTCGAAGAAGACTCTCCGGAATCGACGGGCAGCGAGATTGGAGGCGCAGCAATCGGCGCCTGCCCCGGCCAACATCTTTAGCACCGAGGACGAAGACGCCGAGAGCGTAGAAGGCGTAGACTCCAGCCGCGCTTCCGAACACGACTCCCGATCGGAAGACGACGATGAGGGATCTTTGAGGGCGAAGACGTCGTCGAAGAGGTAGGAGACTACGATGAGGCCCTTGGGGCCGAGGAAGATAGCTCCAGCGACGAGCTAGGCCAACCCGTCGATACGGAGGCCGAGAAACTAAGTCGTCATAAGGCTCAGGTCGAGGGATCGCCTGCGGGCCTTGCCCAAGATCGATCACACGGTTCTTCGGCCCCGCCTCAAGGCCCGGCCTCGAACATTTCACAGGAGCCATTATTATCGAAGACGACTGGATTCCCTTCAGTGAAACCGAAACCATCCATCGCACCGGTTCCATCGAAACCGAAAGTGAAACAGGTTGCGATCGGCTCGAAGCCCTCCACTCCTTCGACGCCGGCAAAAGTCATCGGCTCCGACCGCGCCAAAAGAGATTTCGGTGCCGAGCTCACCGCAACTGGTCCGGGCGCCGAGCCGAAGAAAAAGGCCCTCGGTCCCCACACGGCGCCTCGGCCTATGGCACCGAAGATTACGGCCCAACCCACCAAGGTCAAGGTGACCGACCCGTCGACGTCGAAGACGGCGGCGCCTGCCAAGTCATCGACTCCGACGAGCATCGATACCTCCCTTCGGATCAACGACCCGAAGACTGGAAATTAATCGGATGCCGCTTCGACGCCTACCTCCACGGTGCCGATCGGTTCCAAGGCGCCATCTGCGTTCACCGTGCAACAGGTCTCCGCATCGTTGCAACGCATCAGGAACCGGGCAACCCTCCACTCTACGTCGGGTCCCGAAACGCACAAGGCCGCAAAATCACAATCGGCGCCGGCACACATCACATTTGGATTGCCGCCACCCACGGCGCCGAAGATGTTCGATATTCGGACACGTGTCCGCCAAACACAGTCCCTATCCACTGGATAAACCGATATCGAGCCCTCACAGGCACACTTTATCGACGCCGACACTGGTAGGTTGATGCTCCGCAAGCGGAAAATCACGCCAGAGAGGGGCTTGGACTCGTACAAAATTCCTCTGAAACACAAATTGCCGGCAGGATCAGAACCAGTGCTTCATGAACACTTTCAACCCTTCCATCAGGATCCAACGTCCTTTTCTCCTACGCATTCAGAGACAGACGCAGGAGAGGACTATGTAGGGGATGATACCACCTACCCTGGGGTTATCGATCCTGATGATCACTTGCAAGACCCAGATCAGTCATGGGATGACCCCACCGACCAGGGTAACGCACCAGATACTCCTGACACGCAGCTTTACAATATAAAGACATCTCCCACAGAGGACACTGCTGCCTTTAACGCCCTCATAGAACGGGCTGCTGCCAATTATGGAGTGGAACTCCATTCTGACACTGTAGAAGAAGACTTCTTAGTGGACACTTTCGCCTCCTCTGAGAAAACTGTCAAAACTCTGCCAATGTTGAAGGGAGTTCTTAAACCTGCAAAAGACATTTTTAAAGAAACAACCAGGGCACGGGTGCTGAACCCCAGAATCGAAAAGAAATACAAGCCTGCACCCGGAGACCCTATGTACATTAGGGGTCAGTTACCTTTAGACTCCATGGTTGTGGCTAATGCTCGCAAAAGAGCCCACTCACAAACAACGGGTGACGCTCCTCCCCCCGACAAGGAGTCCAAAGTGCTGGAGACATCAGGCAAACGGATAGCAGCGCAAGCGGCAAACATCTGGCGCATTGCCAACACACAGGCACTCCTGGCCCGTTATGATAGGTCCCACTACGACACACTAGAATCACTGCTACAACACTTGCCAGTTGAATACTAAGAGGCAGCGGAGCTCCTTATCAGAGAGGGACACCTCCTTACCAATGCGTCCATCAAATGTGCACTGGATGCAGCCGACACTGCAGCAAGGGCGATCAACACAAGCGTCATGTTGAGGAGGCACGCATGGTTGAGAATCTCAGGCTTCAAGCCTGAGATTCAGAACAATATCTTAAATCAACCGTTCAACCCAGACTATTTATTTGGCCCTGAAGTTGACACTACCCTCGAAAAAATTAAGAAAGACACTGAAACTGCAAAATCAATGGGGGCTCTGCAGTCGCAGCAGTTTCGTAGTGGCTCCTTTCGTCGCCCCGGGAATAGAGGAGCAGCTAGAGGTCAGGGGTCCCAGCAGCAGTACAATAAAGGGGGCACACAAAGTAACTATGATAAAACCACCAGAGGTGGATATCGTGGATCCAGCACCAAAGGCAGAGGACGTGGGTACGGCAATACCAGGTCCTCCCCCAAAAACAAACAGTGACGCCTTCTCCCTGCCCCCCGACCACATAACACCTGTCGGGGGGGGGGGAGACTCCAGCAGTTCCTGTCAGTCTGGAAAACCATCACCACAGACAGGTGGGTCAGGGACATTATCCAGTACGGTTACTGTCTCTAATTAACGTCCACTCCACCCAACATACCGCCAAAGCACCGTCCTATGTCCGTAAAGCACTTGGCATTATTGCAGCAGGAAGTACTAAGTATGCTGCAAAAAGGTGCAATAGAAGTTGTGCCCGTCAACCAACAGGGGTGTACTCTCTGTACTTCTTAATCCCAAAAAAGGACGGTTCGCTCAGACCTATACTAGACCTGAGACCCCTCAACCACTACATTCTCTCAGAGCATTTCCATATGCTCACCCTACAGCAGGTTCTACCGCTACTCAGTCAGGGAGACTTCCTAGCCACACTGGACTTAAAAGATGCGTATTTCCACATACCCATACACCCATCACACAGAAAATATCTCAGGTTCACTATTCAGGGGCATCACTATCAGTTCAAAGTTCTCCCCTTCGGAGTAACAACGGCACCCAGGGTCTTTACCAAGTGCCTAGCAACAGTGGCTGCACATCTACGGAGACAACACATCCACGTCTTCCCTTACCTGGACGACTGGCTTGTTCAGGCAAAGTCAGCCCAGCAATGTGCCAGCCACATGTCCCTCACCGTTCACCTTCTTCACAGACTGGGATTCTCACTAAATTACCCAAAATCACATCTCCAACCCGCACACGTACGACAGTACCTGGGCGCGACCATAAACACTCTGGCAGCCACAGCTCAGCCAAATTTAGTGAGGATCAACAGCATGCAACTGCTGATCACAAAGTTCAAACCTCAACACTCCCTTCCTGCGCGAGTGTTCATGCAGTTGATAGGCATGATGGCCTCCTGCATTTTCATAGTCCCGCACGCGAGACTACATATGCGCCCGCTTCAGGAGTGCTTGGCACGTCAATGGAATCAGGCTCACGGACAATTAAAAGGCCTAGTGTTGGTGAGCGGTCGGGCATACAACTCTGCATTGGTGGAATCCACAAAACCTTTCCAAGGGCCAACCGTTCCAAGAGCCTGTTCCACAAATAATACTGACAGCGGACGCCCCTCTCCAGGGATGGGGAGCTCATGTACTCCATTATACAGTGCAGGGACTATGGACGACACAGCAAAAGAAGATGCACATCAACGTTCTGGAACTGATGGCAATCTTCCTAGCCATGAAGGCATTCAAAGTACACTTGTGCAACAAAGTTGTGTTGATCCGGACGGACAACATGACTGCCATGTACTACATACAGAAGCAGGGAGGAACGCACTCTCCACAGTTGTCTCATCTGGCTCAGAGCATGTGGAAGTGGGCCATTCAGAGGAACATATTCCTCATGGCGGAACACCTCCCGGGCAAGGACAACCAGATGGCGGATCTGCTCAGCAGACACAGCCACCAGATGCACGAGTGGGAGCTACATCCGTCAGTACTCCAACCGTACTTCCAACAGTGGGGTCATCCACAGATAGACCTATTCGCCACAAACGAAAACGCAAAATGCCAAAGCTTTGCCGCCAGGTTCCCACATCCGCAGTCACAGGACAATGCGATATGGATGAATTGGTCCGGCAGATTTGCGTACGCTTTTCCCCCAGCGCCATTAATACCGCTAGTGGCACGCAAACTGCGACAGCACTCACTGACACTCATCCTAATTGCTCCCACATGGGCACACCAACCATGGTACACCACCTTTCTAGAACTTTCCGTGGTGCCGCATCAAAGGCTGCGGATCAAACCCGCACTTTTAACGCAGAACCATGGTGAAATTCAGCACCCAGATCCGCAACAGCTGAACCTGGCAATCTGGCTCCTGAAGTCTTAGAGTTTGGCTACCTAAACCTGCCACCTGAATGTATGGATATCATCAAGGAGGCCAGAAGACCCACTACCAGAGCTTGCTATGCGGCTAAATGGAAGAGGTTTGTCATTTACTGCAACAACAATGACATTAACCCGCTGGACGCATCCATTCAAAACATCTGTTATCTCTTACACTTATACCGATGCAATCTGGCATACAACTCCATACGTATCCATTTAACCGCGATAGCAGCCTATCTTCAAAACAGGCAGCACCTCTCTTTATTCAGAGTGCCTGCCATCAAAGCGTTCTTAGAGGGACTCAAACGAGTAATTCCCCCAAGACAACCACCGGCACCAGTGTGGAACCTCAATGTGGTCCTCACCAGATTAATGGGTCCACCTTTTGAGCCTCTCCATTCATGTAAGATTCAATTCCTCACCTGGAAAGTAGCTTTCTTAGTGGCAATCACTTCGTTAAGAAGAGTTAGTGAACTCCAGGCACTAACCATTCAAGAGCCATTCATACAGGTTCACGCAAACAGAGTTGTACTACGTACCAACCCCAAATTCATGCCTAAAGTGATATCGCAGTTCCACATGAATCAGACTATTGAACTGCCTGTTTTCTTTCCAAGTCCACAAAATGTCGCAGAGAGAATGCTCCATACACTAGATGTAAAGAGGGCCCTCATGTACTATATAGACAGGACAAAGGATTTTAGGAAAACAAAACAGCTTTTCGTTGCCTTTTCTCCACAACACAAGGGCAACGCCATTTCCAAAGCAGGGATAGCCAGATGGATCGTTAAATGTATTCAAATTTGCTATCAAAAAGCTAAACGCACCTTAACGATTCCCCCACGAGCGCACTCAACACGAAAGTTAGGGGCGTCCATGGCTTTCCTGGGAAACATTCCTTTGCAGGAAATATGTAGAGGAGCCACATGGTCCACTATACATACATTTACCAAACACTACTGTGTAGATGTACACTCAACACAGCAGGCAGCTGTAGGACAGGCTGTTCTCAAAACTCTTTTTCAGACTGCTGCAGCTGGCACGGGCAGCCGCCGCTAATGGAGGGACTGCTATATAATCTATGCACAGATATGAATTCAGCAGCCCACATGCCTCGAACTGAATATGCTACTTACCAGTATGCATCTGTTCTTGGCATGTAGGGCTGCTGACATTCATATCGCCCACCCTCCTCCCCGGCGCCTGTAGCGGCTGCAGCACTCAGAATTACTGTATAGCATGGTCATCACTTACTGTATCTACTCCATCACTGCCACAATGGCGAAAAACAATCTAAGGATGGAGAGGATGCCCATGCGCACTGTAGTCCAGAGGAGGAGCCACCCATCTCGTGATACTTCGAAGACTCTTCCAGGACAACAATGTGCAATCATCCGGACCCAACACTAGGCGGCGATCTATGCACAGATATGAATGTCAGCAGCCCTACATGCCAAGAACAGATGCATACTGGTAAGTAGCATATTCAACTTTTGACCCATATAAACAGCAGAGAGCGACTAAAGTCACTCCGCCTCTGATTTCCTCTAACCACAGTGTTGGTAACAGTGGAGCCCTGTAATTGTTTAATTATTAAGGTCCTGATGAATGCCGAGTACCTCTGTTGACAAAAGGCAGAAACATGTCGACCCAATTCCAGACCAAAATTCATACGGCGAGGGGATAATAACTTTCCCATTTTCGCCGTGCACTTGTTTTTATATACCATATAGTCTCCTGGATCATTAAAGGAAATGAGGTTACTATAATGGCTTTTAACTTCACTTATTCACTTTGGGCCCCACTTAGGTAGAAGTGCATCCCTGTCGTCAGGTGTATGCCCGCCCTCTATCAAACCGAGTTTTTAGAGGGCGAGGCCTGGCCAATGATGAAGCATGACACCTGGTGGTGTGTGAGGCCAGTCCGTAACTTTTAGTGAGATGTCCACACTCACATAACACTACTCAGCACTTTTCAGGTCATTCCAATTGGAGCGGCCCCATTTGTGTGTAATAAAACAAGTGCTTAACACACCATCTGATAAGCCTAAGATGTTTGCCAACACTACAACAAAGAGAGCATTTTGGCTTACTAATTTAAGCCCTGTAAGACAAAAAGGGTCCTCTAGACTTTCTACATAGTTTAACTTATTTTGTACACTACATAAAATGCCAGCCTTTTACATATATATGTTAAGGTTGCTAGACGCAGTCTTTTGCTTTAGAACATCATCGCTGACCATCAAATCACTTGGTTTCCATGAGTTCCAGATATTATATTTTTAATCTTTTTTTTTTTTTGTAAAAAAAAAAATATATATATGAATCGTAATGTCATTTTGAGTTTCATATTATTACGCTTGCCTAACAAGTTATTCTATTTTTAGGAAGATATTTCAACATTTCTGTAACCTCCTCTTTTTGCCTCTCAATTTCAGTGAAGAGGAAGCCAAGTTTGGTGCCAGGCGATTAGCTCGTTGTCTACAGAAACTGGGTTTCCAGGTAATCAGAAGGTTACGTTGTATTAGGATTGTAATACATTTTCAGAATGTGATTAAGAACCTAACTAGTAAACCCCACTAGCACTGCTATCCATCATCTGTGCTAACCTGTCTCTTTTGGGACGCCAGGCGCGAGCCCCCTACAGCGACCTCTTTGCTACTGTATACCTTGTTCTGTTTCTGAGGAAGAGCAGCTTGGAGGCTCCCACTGGCTGAACCTTTCTCTTCGCAACATGGGTGGAAGATGGACAGCACCCGCTGTTAACCCACATACTCTGCTGAACACACAGAAAGCGCTGACAGAGGCCAAGGTGAGGCGGCCACCAGCTAGGCTTCAAGTTGCTGGCAGTGATTAGCTGGTTGTAGGTTTCCATACATACCGGTGGTCCCAAACCTGCACTCCAGGGAATCCTACGGAGCCGGCTGTTGAACAGGCACAGATTCGGGCAACGATCCCGTGTGGCCAAGTAAGATTGTGATGGCCCGATCGAAAAAAGATCGCACTTTCAAGGAAATGATAACCAGGCTTGTGGGTGTCCCTGCCAGAGATCGCCCCGACACCCAAGCTGCCTCCAGTACAACAGTGAAGCGGAGTAACCAGTGACGCGTTCCTTCTTGTAACTCTCTTCGGGAAATCCTTTGGGCAATCAAAAGAGACCTCCCAAGTGACATCAAGGAGGTCTGGCGAGACATTGACATTCTGGTGGATTGCATTGCAGCCCTTGAAGACCACAAAAATAGCAGAGAGAAGGAAGTGGAGTTCCTGCAACAAGAAATCATTTGCCTGCAGGAACAGCAAACCGACCTGCAGCCCATGCTGAAGATTTGGAAAATCGATTGCGGCGAAACAACATCCGTATCAAGGGAGTGCCATCGAAAGCAGAAGGCGCAGATACGGTTCGCAATGTCAAGGACCTCTTTCTTCTTATCTTGAAGGGCCCGTAGGACTTTGAGATTAAGATTGATCAGGCACATAGAGTGGGTCTACCAAGGGCGGAGTTGGCCCCTCCCGCTGATATCCTAGTTTGCATTCATGACTGTCAGCTAAAAGAGACTATATTACGCAAAGCCCGTGAGAAACCTCCCGCACACTTCAAGGAACATACTCTGACGCTTTATCAAGATCTAGCAGCGATTACATTACAGAGGTGACTTTGGCCTGGCCACCTTCCACCTCCAAGGCATAGGGTTGCTTATTCCTGGGGGTTATCTGTTCCTGCTTATTTTCTGTCTTGGTGGAAAACTGCATCAGCCAAGGTCCCAGGAAGAAACCTGTTGATACTTGGGCATAGACGTGTCTGCTGGACAAAAACACCACATAAACTCCCCGGCTCCCTCAACCAGTCGCCGGTCATGCTGCCAAATGCGCAAAACAGCATCCAGAAGCACGCGACCAGATCCAGTGACAATTGTACTTGAACAACAGGCAGCGCTGGAGTCATTGCCCGGGTAACTGGCCCAAGCTGAGGTCCTGTGAAATCGCTGGGCATGCAGTAATGATTCAACTTTGAGGTGGGGCGGGAGTGGGAGACCTGAGGTCACAACACAAACCTATTCTCACTGTGATCCATGCATCTGTAAGTAAATCCACCAACATTGGACTTGATGATGCTTTTGTTTTTATTGTTGTTAAATGTTATTTGTTTGATTTAGGGAAAGTGCTGACCTTTGACATTGGCACCTCTAGGATCAGACATGCTCTTACAGGGACTAGGCGGGAACCACCTCTATGACCTGCACACCAATGTAGATCCTCACATTATCAGGCTTTCAGTCGAGTATTTTGGCCATATCTTGAGGCGACTCTAGCTCACTTTGGGTTTGGAGAGAGATTAAGAGCATGGGGACTGAGCTGTTACAGCCACTCTAGCGCAACAGTTGGAGTGAATTGACACCTTTTAGCACCCTTTTCCATTGGTAGAGGCACCTGGCAGGGTGGGCATTATCGCCACTGTTTGCTGTCTATATGGAAACCCTAGCCCAACGCATTCGCAATAAACCTGATGTCACTGAGGTTACCTTTTGTGGGGAACAACACACCATTAGCTTATATGCAGGTGATGTTCTGGTGTCCTTGAATAACCCCGTCATTGCTTTTCTAACTTTCTTAAATTAATTGAAAGCCTTCGGTCATGTCTCTGGATTTGGTTAATGTTAATAAGTCTCAGGTCCTCTGTATGAAGCTGGCTCTGTATGTAGTATACCAAAATGAGGTATAGTGTGAATAGAATGCAGTGGAACCCCAAAGGTAGGCAGGGGTAAAGGTAGATAGCACCTTACTCTCTATTTGTGGTAGTGTGGGCAGGCAGTAAGGCTTTATCAGAGGGTAGTGTTAAGCATTTGTTTTATACACTTGGGCAGCAAATGATCTCAAAGACTGAACTCAGACCAATTTGTTTTTATCAAAAATATTATTTAGTTATTTTATTTCTTAAAACCAAGCTAAGCCTGGTGCAGGCTGGTAAGTGAAATAATACTTTCCAAAATCTTAAGCAATGGTTTACAGTTGAATGCAGGTTCAAATGCAGTTGGTTGAATTACAGGCAAGTCAACAATTCAAAATTAATTTTCAGTTACTTTATAGATTACTATGTACGTTACTTCTTCGAGTACTTTTGCTAATCAGTGTGATATGCTGTGAGAAAGTGGCTCTGTAAATACTGTTCCCAAATAGATTCAGTGTGTACAGAGTCCACAGTCCCCAGAGGTTTGGCAGAGGCTAAAGTTAGATATAACCTTACTCTCTAAAGTGGTAGCTTGGTCGAGCAGTAAAGCAGTATCAGAGGACAGTGTAAAGCTTTTGTTGCACACACTCAGTCAGCAAATGGTCTCACACACTCATTAACTGAACTCTAGGCCAATGGTTTGTATAAAAAAAAATGTTTGTTTTATTTTAGAACCAACAATAGGTATTAAAATATACTTTCTCAGAATGAGATGCTTTAGGTAAATACTTTTGCAATATGCAATTGGCTTTTGTAGAAAGTTACAGGTTGTTGCAATAGGCAACACAATTTTAAACACAATAATGCATTGAGTTCAATGGAAGTTTTAAGTTATTTGCAATAGATTACTTTCAGGATTACTTTTGTGATTCCAGGACTGGATCCTAGATTCAGTCCTGGGACAGTTCTTAGAAACAAGTGATAAAAGTCGACTTAGTTACTGTTATGATTTTTAGGCAATATTTTGCTATTTTAAAAGTCGACACTTGGAAGAAATTTCATAGAAAACAGTCAATGATTCCCCATGGAAGAAAATTCAAGTTGCAGGTTTAGTGTGTTCTTGTTACTTCTGTAATCCCGTACTGGGTACCTAGACTCAGTACTGGGGCCTCTATCTAAAACAGGTAAGTAATTACGTTTTCACAATTTGTACGATTTTTAAAGAATATTTGAAGTTTGCAAAAATCGACACTTTGAAGAAATTTCACAGAAAAACAGTCAATGATTTCCTATGGAAGAAAATTGGGTTACTGGTAAGTACGGTTGTGAATATTTTTCACGGTCAGTGCTGGGCACCAAGATCCAGCACTGGGATCTCTCCTAATAGCAGGTGAGTATTTTCGTTTTCGTTACTCGGCTGATTTTTGGTGAATATTTTATGTTTTAGAAACTCCACACGTAGAAGAAATTTCAGAAGAAACCAGTCAATGTTACCCTATGGAGAAAATTTAGTAATCTGCTTTTGGGTAAGTACTCGACTGGCAGAGTTAAGGTTCTGGGCACAGACTCGGGGGTCTCCCAGGGTCAGGTAGGTACAGTTTTTACACCCTCAGCGGCGCAGGGGCAGCCGGGTGCAGAGTGAGTTAGGCCCAATGTTATCCTATGGGAGGCAGGGGGGCCTTGGTTGGTGGCTGCTGACTAGCAGGCCATGCGGCTGTGGGAGCTGGGCTCCTGGTCACTTGCTCAGGGCAAATGGGGAAGTAGATCGGTGCAGAGGTTACACTGCCAGGGCCACTCGGGCGGCTGGGTGCAGGGTGCTTTTGAGCCTTCGGGCGCTTAATTGATTTCAATGGGAAAAGCTCCGGTTTGGAAAAAGACTGCAAGCTCGGGGACGAAGATTCTTCAGGTACCACCACCACTTCGAGAGGTAAATTGGGTAGTTGGAGTATAGGTAGGTACCCAGAAGTTGGGCGCAGGGGTGCCTTTTGTTGTCGGGAAATCTTACCCTCTGTTGATCGCAGTTGGGGGGGGGTACCTGGTTCTGAGGCTGCAGGCGTCGTCAGGAGCGTCGAGGGAAGCCTTGGGTGCCGGACTCGTGGTCACAGTCGCCGGGGGGTCGTCCTCGTGGTCTTTGTTCACTCCGGCACAGGCCAGGCTTGGCGGGTGCAGTGTGTGCAGGGTTCGCAGTTCCGGGCTGATGCCAGGGATTAGATGCTAAGTTTGAGCAGAGCCTCTGCTCATGGGAGTCCCAGGTGCTTAGAGCCAAAAGGTAGCCAGGTCCTCCGGGGTTTGTGAGGTTGCTAGCCACAAGAGGTGCCGGGTTGTAGCAGGAGCAGGTTCAAGGGTCGAAAGGCCGGTAGGGCTGGTGCCAAAGCTGTTGGTGTCTTCCTCTTCTTAGCAGCTGCACGGCAGGTCTTCTTTGTATTTTGGAATCTGGGGAAGGAAGGTTCAGGGTGCCCCTAAATACCAGATTTAGGGGTGTTACAGGTAGGTGAAGGGCAGGGACCAATGGGTTCCTGTCCTCTGGTACACCCCCTATTCTGCCACTCTCCTGTGGGAGGGGGGCAGTAGCCTAGTCCTGATTGGGTAGGGCCTCCCATCTTCAAGATGGCGAACGCCCGGAGATGTGCTGCACCTCGCCTCCCCCACCTGAGGGGTGGGGTTGGCAGGCTGGCACATCCCCTGTCCTTATTTGGGGTTTCCGGCCAGGCTTCCCGCCAGAGTGGGGGTTGCAAGTGGCATGGGGAAGCTCACAGAGGCGGCATGCCTTTGAAGCTTCCCCCTGCCCATCCTGGGGGAGGAGATCTAGCACCTCGCTCAGGATGTGCATTGTTGCAAGCCCAGGAGAGCAGGGGCTCTCCTACCCAGGGGTCCAGCAACATGTCTGCTGTGTGGCAGCCTAGGCAGCCGACAAGACGTGGATTGTAGGTTAGGTTTCAGGGGGCATCTCTAAGATGCCCTCTGTGGTGCTTAGTACATTAAATCCCACATTGGCATCAGTGCGGGTTTAATGTGCTGAGAAGTTTGATACCAAACTTCTTAGTCTTCAGTGTTGCCTTTAATCTAGAGCAGATGGTACAGTGGTAGGTTCAGTGTTGCCTTTATGGTGCTGTGGAGTTTGTGTTTGACAAGCTCTCAGCACCATGTACTCTTAAATGGCAGCACTGCACTTGCAGTGCCCAGGAATGGACCTGGGTACTGTAGAGGCACAGGGCTCATGCTCCTGTGCCCACACCACTGGCATAGGGCACCCAGCTAGAGGGCAGTGTAGGTGGTAGGCATGACACACAGGGATGGGTGCCATGTCGACTCTTTGTTTTGTCTTGTACCCAAACACTCAGCCTGCAAGGGCAGTGT
Source organism: Triturus cristatus (assembly GCF_964204655.1). NCBI lineage: Eukaryota > Metazoa > Chordata > Amphibia > Caudata > Salamandridae > Triturus > Triturus cristatus. The sequence continues at coordinate 1,063,186,097 of NC_140589.1, read as the reverse complement.
GTGTGTGTTAGGGTACAGGGCCTCTAAGGGTGGCACAATGAGTGCTGCAGCCCTTAGAGGCCTTCTCTGGTCACAAGGCCCTGGGTACCTAGGGTATCATTTACCAGGGGCTGACATGTGGCCAGGGTAAGTCGAAAGTGTCAACATTATTTGATTGTCAGTGTGACTGTGGTGGCAAGATCAGCACACAGAATCTTGAGACCTTCCCTTAGCAGTGTGATATCTTGGTGGAGTTCCATTATCTAGATGTTCATCCACTCATACACAAGCATTTTACTGGCAAACTAGGCAATTCCCTACTATAAAATAATGTTCGAGGCATATGAGCTGCAGATTGTACACTTAGCATTGATCGCCATCTGGTGTTGGGCCCGGATGTTTGCAGTTTGTTTTTGTTCTTTGGACAGTCTTTGGAAGTCACGAGTTCGGTGACTCCTCCTTCGGTCCGTACTGCGCATGGGCTTCGGCTCCATCCTCAGATTGTTTTTTTCCGCCATCGGGCTCGGATGTGATACTTCGTGCTCCGGCTTCGAACTTCTACGGTTCCAGTCTCGACGGAAAATCCTCGTTTCTTCGAGTTTCTTCATCTTCATCCCTTGAAGCGGCACTTTTCTCCATCCCGTACATCGGCACCGGCCTTCGGGCCCTCCTCGACTCCGGTCCCAGCCGATGGAAAGGACTCCGTTCAAAAAGTGCCCAAAATGTGGGTCTAAATTTCCCCACACCGACCTCCATCAGGTGTGTAACCTTTGCCTCTCTCCAGAACACGAGGCTAGAGACTGCCCCGCCTGTAAGTCTTTTCGATCAAAAAAGGCCATCCGGGATCGAAGAGCTCGACGCACCATGGCGCACTCATCGTCCGCAGCTCCACCGGACATCTTCGGAGACGACGCCGAAGCTTCGGGGCAACTACACACCGAGCAGGAGGACGACTTCGTCAGCGCTTCCGAGGCCGACAACTCCGACGTGGAGGACATCACACCGGCGCAGCGGGTCGTGAGTACTGTACCCCCTCCCACCCCCGCGCCCAAAACCAAAGAGACTCCGGTTACACCCTCGCCTGCAGGCCTGGGCAAAACCAAGCACACAGCTTCTATCACCCCACCTTCGGGCCCGGTGTCGAAGCCTCAAAAGTCTCACGGCAGCTCGGGCTCGAGCCAGCCGACGCCTGGTGCCGAAAAACACCATCCGGCACCGAAGAAAGTGATACCCAGCTTGACTCCTAAGCCACCGGTGCCGAAGCCTGGACTCTCGGTGCCGACCAAACACAAATCTGTCGGCACCGACGCTCCGGCGCCGAAAACTCCTTCGACGCCGAAAAAACCGGAGGCTCCCAAAAAGCATGGCGCACAGAAACCATCGAAGCCCTCTGCTCCGAAACCATCGGCGCCAGCGGACGATTCGGCGCCACTGGACCTCTTTACACCAGACCCTTTGCAAAAGACTCTATCTAAAGATGCAAAGACTGGGCTACTGACTTTAATTGTCAAAAAAAGACGTCTTGACACACCGGCTCCTCCTCCACCACCCAAGCGGAAGGACTCTGCTACTTCTCCTCTCAGAGTACCCTCCCCATTACCTCCTCCTCCACCTCCTCCACCTCCTCCACCCCCTCCCCCTCCCAGGTCTCCGCCACCCTTACCTTATCACTCCCCGACCCCGTCCCCAGATCCGGATTTCGGGGATCCACATTATGACCCAGCGGACGCCCCAATGGACTCCACTCCACCGGGGACCCCAGACCCATGGGAAGACTACCATAACCCTGACATACCTGATATGCCTCAGGACGACCTATACCCATCCAGGCCGTCTCCTCCAGAGGACTCCTTAGGTTTTCACCACTTACTGCAGAGAGCAGCACACTACCATGGGGTGCAAATGCATAGTGAACCAGTGGAAGACGACTTCCTACTGGACACATTTGACATTCAGGACAAGTCCACGTCTATCTTGCCCATGCTTAAAGGTGTCACCAAGCATGCTGCAGAGGTGTTCAAAGACCCTGTCAGGGCCAGGGTATTGAACCCTAGAATAGAAAAAAAGTACAAGGCGGCACCCACAGACCCTGCATACATCAAGGGCCCTGCTCCCTTAGATTCCCTAGTTGTGTCCACAGCTAGAAAGCGGGCTAACTCCCAGTCCTCAGGAGAAGCCCCACCGCCAGATAAAGAATCCAAACTTCTAGACGCGTCTGGCAAACGCACCGCCTCCCAAGCTGCAAACATGTGGCGCATTGCAAATGCACAAGCGCTACTTGCGCACTATGACAGAGCACACTACGACGAGCTTGAGGCTCTTATGCAGCACCTCCCCGAAAAACACAAACGCAAGGCTCATGACCTAATACAGGAGGGTAAACTAATTACTAACACCTCTATTAAGTGTGCCCTCGATGCAGCTGACACTGCTTCTAGAGCCATAAACACTAGTGTCCTGCTTCATCGTCATGCCTGGCTCGGGATCTCAGGGTTCAAGCCTGAAGTCCAGGCGTCCATACTAAATCACCCCTTTGACCAACAAACTCTCTTTGGGCCAAAGGTGGACGAAGCATTAGAAAAGATGAAAAAGGACACAGACACAGCAAAGTCTATGGGGGCACTACAATCACAAGCCCCCAAGCGCTCCTTTCGACGCTCATCCTTTCGTAGCACAGGCAGAGGCTACTCCACCGATACCGCCTCTACCTCCTACAAGTCCCCTCCTCAAAATACCTTTTCAAAGGGCAACCAAAGGGGTGGGTACAGAGGCAACAACAATAAGGGCAGGGGCAAAACTAACACCACCCGTTCTGCCACCCCGCCCGCACAATGACTTCCCTTCGCTCCCCCCAGACCATTCCACTCCAGTCGGGGGCAGACTACAAAACTTTATACACGCATGGGAGTCCATAACATCGGACAAATGGGTGACCCAAATTATTCGGTTAGGGTACTGTCTCGAGCTAACATCTACCCCACCCAATATCCCACCAAGACACCGTCCAATGTCTCAGGAATATTCCACACTACTCAAACAGGAGGTGCTCTCCCTCCTCCAAAAACACGCTATAGAGCAGGTCCCCGTCAATCAGCAAAATCTAGGGGTCTACTCTCTGTATTTCCTGATACCGAAGAAAGACGGGACCCTGAGGCCCATTCTGGACCTCCGGCCTCTCAATGCATACATACATTCAGACCATTTCCACATGGTCACCCTACAACAAGTCCTCCCGCTCCTCTGTCAGGGAGACTTTCTCACTACCTTGGATCTGAAAGACGCATACTTTCACATTCCAATACACCCTTCTCACAGGAAGTACCTCAGGTTAGTAGTGGACGGTCAGCATTACCAATTCACGGTTCTCCCCTTCGGGGTCACCACCGCACCACGGGTGTTTACCAAATGCCTAGCGGTAGTAGCAGCACACCTCAGACGTCAACAGATTCACGTCTTCCCCTACTTAGACGACTGGCTCATAAAAGCCGCGTCCTACCACCAATGTGTGCAACATACAAACAGCACCATCCAACTGCTCCACCAGCTAGGCTTCACGGTGAACTACCAAAAGTCCCACCTCATACCATCTCACACAAAGCAATATCTCGGGGCCACTATAGACACCTCCAAAGGTATTGCCTATCCAAACTCAGCCAGAATCGCAAGCATACAAGCCTTGCGCAAAACATTCCTTCCTCAACACTCTCTTCCAGCAAGAGTGTTTATGAAGCTCATAGGAATGATGGCGTCTTGCATTTTCATAGTGCCCCATGCAAGACTTCACATGCGTCCACTTCAAGAGTGCCTAGCACAACAGTGGAACCAGGCCCAGGGTCAGCTGACGGATCTGGTGTTGGTGGACGGCCGCACCCATCACTCTCTGCAGTGGTGGAACACCACAAACCTTTCCAAAGGGCGGCCGTTCCTGGACCCGGTTCCTCAGGTGATTCTAACAGCGGACGCATCGCTCTCCGGCTGGGGAGCGCACCTCTTACACCTCACCATGCAAGACAACATGACTGCAATGTATTATATCCAAAAACAGGGGGGTACACACTCTCCCCAGCTCTCCCGCTTAGCCCAGAGCATATGGAGATGGGCAATTCCCCAAAACATCTTTCTCCTGGCACAGCACGTTCCAGGCGTACAAAACACCATGGCAGATCTGCTCAGCAGACAAACGCAACAACTACACGAATGGGAACTGCATCCACAAGTTCTTCACCCATTCTTCCAACAGTGGGGGCATCCTCAGATAGACCTCTTCGCCACCCACGAAAACAAAAAATGCCCAAGCTTCGCCGCCAGATACCCACACCCATTCTCCAAAGGCAATGCGATATGGATGAACTGGTCAGGCAAATTTGCATACGCCTTTCCACCTCTCCCACTAATTCCGTTAGTGGTAAGGAAGCTACAACAGCACTCCCTCACACTCATTCTGGTAGCCCCAACATGGGCCAGGCAGCCGTGGTACACCACACTACTACAGCTATCGGTGGTGCCACATCAAAAACTGCACCTGTCCCCATGCCTCCTAACCCAGAACCATGGAGAAATCAGGCACCCGGACCCAGCTCAGCTCAACCTGGCGATCTGGCTCCTGAAATCTTATAATTTGGATACCCTAACCTTCCCCCTGATTGCATGAACATCATCATGGAAGCCAGACGTCCTACCACTAGAGCATGCTATGCCGCAAAGTGGAAAAGATTTGTAATTTACTGCCGTAACAATACAATCAACCCTTTAGATGCATCCATACAGCACATCATATGCTATCTGCTCCATCTTCACAGGTGTAACCTAGCATATTCATCCATACGTCTACACCTAGCAGCGATTGCTGCTTATCTACAAAACAGACAGCATTTATCACTGTTCAGAGTACCTGCTATTAAAGCCTTTATGGAAGGCCTTAAACGAGTAATTCCTCCCAGGGCACCACCTTCCCCTGTGTGGAATCTAAATGTAGTTCTTACACGGTTAATAGGTCCACCCTTCGAACCAATGCATAAATGTGAGCTACAGTTCCTCACCTGGAAAACAGCTTTCCTCGTAGCTATCACTTCCCTTAGAAGGGTTGGTGAAATACAAGCGTTCACTATACAGGAACCCTTCCTACAAATACATCACAGCAAGGTCATACTTCGTACAAATCCGAAGTTTCTGCCCAAGGTCATTTCCCCCTTCCATCTCAATCAATCGGTGGAATTACCTGTCTTTTTCTCGCAACCTCAATCTGTTGCAGAAAGGGCCTTACACACACTTGATGTTAAAAGGGCTTTGCTGTACTACATACAAAGAACGCAACCTTTCAGAAAGACTAAACAATTGTTCGTCTCCTTCTCTCCACCACATAAAGGCAACCCCATCTCTAAATCAGGGATAGCTAGGTGGATTGTAAAGTGCATACAAATTTGCTATCAAAAGGCAAAAAGAACATTATCTGTTCCACCTAAAGCCCACTCTACTAGTCTAGGGAACATACCCTTAGATGACATCTGCAAGGCAGCCACATGGTCAACACCGCACACCTTCACAAAACATTACTGTGTAGATGTGCATTCCAAGCAGCAAGCTAGTGTGGGCCAGGCTGTACTAAAGACACTTTTTCAAACCACTGCAACGGATACCGGTGGTCGCCGCTAAGGTTGGGTACTGCTATATAATCTATGCTAAGTGTACAATCTGCAGCTCATATGCCTCGAACGGAATATGCTACTTACCAGTATGCATCTGTTCTTGGCATGTAGAGCTGCAGAGTTGTACACGCCCACCCGCCTCCCCGGCTACCTGTATCCGTTCCAGTCCATCTTATTTAGATACAACACACATGGGTTTCTCACTGTTATTACTACGCTCCATCATTTCCCTGTTGGCGAAAAACAATCTGAGGATGGAGCCGAAGCCCATGCGCAGTACGGACCGAAGGAGGAGTCACCGAACTCGTGACTTCCAAAGACTGTCCAAAGAACAAAAACAAACTGCAAACATCCGGGCCCAACACCAGATGGCGATCTATGCTAAGTGTACAACTCTGCAGCTCTACATGCCAAGAACAGATGCATACTGGTAAGTAGCATATTCCTTCCTTGCACAAAGGCATTATTTCCACTATTTAGGCAAAGGACCAGACATTCATAAGCAAGTTACTATGCTAGTCTTTATTGCATGTCTCCACTCTCTTACATTGGTTTTCAATTTCTGCCAGAGCTTGCCTCCTGACTTGCCATCGCTGCTCTACACTGCCCCGGAATGTCCCTTGTTCCTCCTACTTCTTGCATACTAGTAGAAATGACCCAAGTTCGTCAAAATATGACATCCTCCCCTTTTTAGAGAAAAGCAACTCCTCTCGAACATGGTATCTTCCCATTTCTTGAAGAAAGAGGAAACATTTCCTTTCCCCACTTAAGAAGAAAACCCTTCATTGTTTCCCATGCATTGAGTATTTGTTGTAAAGTGCCCATCTTTAGGTCTCGCAGACCTAGCTCTGGAGTGCGCATGCACTCCTCGCTCTGCGAGGCTTATTGTCATCGATACACTTTCAGAAGGGGGCTTGAAGCCGCGCCCCTTCTTCCCATTGGCTTCCGTCCTAGTTCAGGCTAAACGCTGGATTTCTATTGTAAAGGAGGCTTCTTAGTCCCTCCTTGTTACCGCCCTGTCCAGTTTTGGCCCCGGACTGGATCCTTTACTTGCGGCGTGATACGGTCTCCTTTAATTAATGGGTGAGCACTTCTTTTTTGTCATTCTGGCTGCGAAGTGCGATCGCACTCAGTTGTCCATGCATTTTCGCTTACTCTCCCACCGCACCCTCACTCTGTGGATTTTCGTACCCCCCGCCCACACTCCGCTGTCCATGCATTGTGTGTTTTTTGGGAGAGTGTTCTTTCAGTGTTTTTTTTTTTTAATTATTATTTATTTATGTAGTTATCTTAAGCTAGGTCGTACAGTAGCACAATGCTTGTTCTCATTAGATGTTAGTGGGGATGTCGAGAAGCAAACGCCCTGTGCGTCATTATTGTCTGTCCGATGTAGCGTGAGACCACTACTGAGGTAAATAAATACATTTCACTCCTCCAAAGGTGCGCTCTCCGGTGTAAGTGAGCAGGGCGGGGGCCTGGGCCGGGCTGACAGCTTCACTAACAACCGCTCGTCATCGACCAACACAGCTGCTCCCTGTCAGCCGGGGCTCTGCAGACTGGCTGCTGACAGGAGAGACAGGGGTCGGTCGGTTGGCCGGGGTGCTGGATCGCCACTCGTGAAAGCTGCCTCCCTCGTGTCTGTGAGGTCCACGGTTAGTAGATGACCCTCTGCCCCATTCCGTGACATGTGGGCCAGGAGTCATGCTGCTCTGACGTCAAAGAAGGGAAAAACAGGGATCCGACTCGGTGGTCACGTGAAGGGCTCTCGCCCAATGAGACATTTAGAGACATTCTGTGATTATAGAGTTTGTGCATTCTAATAGTGTTAATGCTAATTAATAACTGTGTCAATGGCGATTCAGATTTGTGGGCTCCCCTGCCCTCATGGCAGTTCCGCTGGTTTGTGCAGCCATCCGCCTGTTGAGGTTTGACCACGCTCCCCCCACACCCCTTTTCCCAGACCCTGAGCTCTGCCACTGGGAGTCATGTAGATTCTGGTTTTATAAGTTGGGACCACATTCCCGAGCTTTATCCCATGGTGACAAATTGTGGGGCCCCGCAGTGGGCCCCCTGCCAGCCTGCCCATGCCAGTGGGGTGGGGCAAAGCACTGGGGGTGGGGAAGATAGGCCCGCACACACATTTTACCGCAAGCGCCTTTTCAAAGGTGGACACTGAGCGATAAACGGGACACTGCTACTCCTTTCTTAACGAGTCCCCCGTAAAAAACAAACCACATCTGGCTCTCATCCCTGCGTGTCCATTCTTATTTTATGTAAATGTCTTTATGTATTTATTTCCATGTCATGTCGACCACATGTCGGGGCTGCGTGCCAGCCAGCGCTCTCTTGGTTTCCCACGCACTTAATTATTACAGTACAGACTCTTTCACTGGTATTAATAAGAGAACTGCATTTTGCACCTTTCCTTTGGCTTGCGAAATTACTCGAAGCGTTTTGCAACAGCGCGGCAACAGGCGAAACAAACTGATAAACTTTGCAAAAATACATCATGTGGATATGCCTTGGTAAATATGTTACGCATTTAATACATTTTTATAAAGAAAACTTGGAATGAAGAGAGGGAGGACGACTGGAAAGGGAAAGAAGTGGTGGAGGGAGAGACCAGAAGGGGATAGAAGGTGAAAGGAGGAGCGGTGAGATAATGATGAAAGAGATGGGTGAGAGGAAGAGAAGGTCCGGAAATGGAGAGGGGACAGGGGTCCTAGTAAACCAGCATTTGCAATGCAGTAGGTCTTGCATTTGCAACAGAGTGAGCTCTTGGCATTATAAATGACAATGCTTTTTTTTTATGTGTTGGTTTTTAAAACATAAATAAAAAACATTACCATTTACAATGCCAATAACTTAAACTCTCGCAAATGCGAGACCTATTGCATTGCAAATGCTTGTTCCCCATAGGACTGTATTGTGGGTTTTCTCTGAAGAATTGTCTTGTACTGCAACAAAAGTAAATAGTGCCTGTAAACGAGTTAACCTGCTTACTAATATCCTGTGATACTTAGACTATGTTAGGAGTATGTTTCATGCTAATTTAGAAAAGTAATCTTGAAGTAATCATTAAAGTAATCTAACAGCAATTTTAGGTGTTCTTTGACAGTTTAGCAATTGTTCTCACTGGAAAAGTAATCTAAATGGTCCTACCAAACCCGCATTCACTGTCTTTTAAAAAGTAACATTGTATGAAGATTTTAACTTACCTGCTACTAAGTATATCTTGGTTCTAGGGGAAAAAAAGAACAAAGTAACTTCTTTTTGTGCAAACAATTGGTCTGGATTCTGTCTGAGTGTGACAGCATTTCTTGCCTGAGTGTGTACAACAAACGCCTAACACTACCCTCCTCAAACACACTACCACAAAAGAGAGTAAGGTATTATCTACGTTAGCTTCTGCTATATCTCTGGGGGTCCACTGGACTCTCACACTATACCTTACTTTGGTATAGTATATACAGAGCCAGCTTCCTACATTATGCTACAACAGTGATATTTTTAAAGCAAAAAAATGCTTTGCAACGCCAATAGCTCAGTTTCTCTAATGGAAGACCTATTGCATTGCAAATGCGTGTTTCCCAATATGGGTAGCTGTGGAATTCGGACCATAGCTCAGCGGGCACCTAGGGAAATGTAACAAATCTGTGAAAATCTTAAAAAGTGACGCCTATGGGAATGCAGGGTGGGGTGACGTGTCTCTCACCAGCATGTCTTATGTGATCATTTTACCCCGAAGCCTTTGTAAACGTCAAAATTTGGGAAGAAACACATTTTCATCCTATTTCTGTGAAGGAAAGTTCTGGAATCTGCAGGGAGCCACACATTTTCTACCACCCTGAGTTCCCACTAGTCTCCCGATAAAAATGGTACAGGTGTGTGGGCGGGCCTAGACATCACAACATAGAACTCCCTAAAGCTCTACTTTGAGAGATAACCAATATATGTTGCTGCTTGAATGGGGCCAAGCTGTGGCGCCACCCATGCAAACCTATTAACCACAGACCTTTTTGAAAACTAGATACCCAGGGGAGTCCAGGGTGGTGTGCTTAGCGCGAATCCCACAAGGTTTTCTTACCCAGAATGCTCTGCAAACCTTGCCTGAAAGAGTGCATTTTCAATCAATCAGGTGTTTGTTAAGCGAGACTACTCACCCTTAAGGGTCTCAAGGCACCGGGTGGGGGGGGGGGGGTCGCAGTTTCCAGTCCATCAAGGAGGGGGTCTGTCGAAGAGCCAGGTTTTGAGGTTTCTTGCGAAGATGGGGATCGATGTCTGTCTGATGTGGAGCGGAAGGTCTTTCCAGACTTTGGCCGCGAGGAAGGAGAAGGAGCGGCCTCGCGATCTGGTCTTTCTGGTGCGGGGATCATGGCGTAGGAGAGTTGGGCTGATCGTAGGGTCCTTTGGGGTGCGTGGAATTTGAGTTGGCTGTTCAGGTATGCTGGTCCGGTGTCGTGGAGGGCCTTGTGAGCGTAGGTGAGCATCTTGAAGGTGACTCTAGCTTCCATGGTGAGCCAGTGGAGTGTGCGCAGGTGCTGGGAGATATGGCAATGTCTTGGCAGGTTGAGGACCAGTCTTGCGGCGTTTTGGATGTTCTGTAGCTTGCGGTGAGGTTTTTGTTTATTCCAGCATAGAGTGCGTTGCCGTAGTCGAGTCTGCTGGTGACTAGGGCATGAGTGATGGTCTTTCTATGTTCGAGGGGGATCTATTTGAAGGTCTTGCGTAGGAGGCGGAGGGTGTGGAAGCAGGAGGACATTACTGTGATGGAAAACTCCAGAATCCGCAGAAATCGACAACATTTCCAACATCCAGCCTTACACCACTTGTACCGATAAATAAGCTGCTCCATTGTGTGGCTGGGCTTAGTTCTTGCAACAGAAACAGATCAAACCAAGGTCAATGGGAGTCCCCTTCCGAGGACTGCCATTGACCATAATTGTTTCATAATATTTCAAGACAGAGTCTACAATGTATTTCGAGCTGCTCGTTTAGGTGGACCGTGTACCACTGGGGTAAATAAATTATCTGGGAGAAGTACACCTGTGTATTGTGTAGATAAAGTGGTCACACCTACTACAAGAGTATTCCTAGACAAAGCAAACAATGCAAAACGGGCCACTCGGTTCCTTAAACGGCCCTGTAGAGGTAAATGGATTGCTCAGTAAAATCCTGATCCTTGACGTTGTGATTCTCAGTTTCCTCAAGACATTACTTTTTTTGTTTTGTGGGTATTATACCAAGCCTCTTAAGCAGTTTATTCTTCCTCTTTTCCTGAAGAGGAATTTTACACAGGTTTGCCCTGCCATAATGTATTTGCTGCTGCTTACTGATACATTTATATAATTTTCTATTGCTTATTTTTTATGTCTCACCTAGGCAGCGCTTGCGCTGTCTCTTCGAGATATGGTGTATTCAGAATATGGGCATAAAGCTCCGCCCATCTTTTTATTTGGCTCCTGTCCCTGTCCTTTGTGAATGATGGCTTTTCATTGGTGTATAGACTTAGGAGTTCCTCCTTAGTATCATCTTGTCTCTTCTTGTAACCTCCCATGAGGACACTCCCTGTTACATTTGTTGTTACTCCATAGGTTTTCATTACAGCCTCAAGGCACTATTTTCTTATAAGGCTTCAGACAGGAAACGCACTTTGTCCTAAGCTAGGCTGGCAGTGGTTACTTCACTCACTAGAACATCTCACATTTTTATGAGACCGTCTATAAATTTCCCTTTATCTGCTCCACACAGAGTACAACCTAATCCGAAATTCTTGTAATAATCCTTTTGTCACATTTCAAGCTACTAATTGTATATATGGACATAACTAGTTGAACGTACTCGCAGTAATGTCTTGCATGCAATGCATTATGGGTAGGGTGGATTTACCATATCTTCTGGTGGGTGTATTACCATATGTGACTAAAAGAGGTCCACGTTTGGCCTCATATGCTACTGCACCTTGCAACATGGCTAGCTAAAAAATCATTGCCATTTATAATGCCAATAACTCCAACTTTGTAGACATGCAGTGCTGGTCCCTTGCTTACTAGAGACCTCTAGTAGCAGCTTGCGGTACTGCACCTAGACATGCAGTGCTGTTGGCTTGCTCACTAGGGACCTCTATGAGCAGCTTGCCGTACTGCACCTAGACATGCAGTGCTGGTGTCTTGCTGACTAGGGACCTCTATGAGCAGCTTGCCGTACTGCACCTAGACATGCAGTGCTGGTGTCTTGCTCACTAGGGAACTCTAGAAGCAGTTTGTGGTACTGCACCTATACATGCAGTGCTGGTGCCTTGTTCACTAGGGACCTATTAGAATCGGGGGTCTCTGGTTGCTCTAGGAGCAGCATGCGGAACTTCACCGAGACCTGCAGTGCTGGTGCCTATCTCAGTAGGGACCTCTAGGAGCAGTTTGTTGTACTGCACCTAGACATGCAGTGCTGGTGCTTTGCTCATTAGGGACCTCTAGTAGCAGCTTGCCGCACTGCACCTAGACATGCTGTGCTGGTGCCTTGCTCACTAGGGACCTCTAGGAGCAGCTTGCGGTACTGCACTGAGGCATAGAATGCAGGTTCCTGGCTCACTGTGCAAGCATTTGCAATGCACTACGTCTCACATTACTGAAAGTATGAGCTATTGGCGTTGCATTATTATTTGCTATGCCAATACCTCATACTATCAGTAATGCGAGACCTATTGCATTGCAAATGCTTGTTTTTTTTATCATCAGAGGCTATTATACTTAGAAGTTCCTTGATTAGATTTGGTGTCCTTTTTTCTAATAGTAAATTTGATTGTTACTTATTTTAACTGATTAATGTATAGTAATTTAAATTATATTTTTATCTTGTTTATTCTGGTTGGGGCCAGGCTATACTCGCTTTTATTAATGTGCGCTTCAGCTGCTTTTGGAAAGGTTTTTTTGGCTTTGTGGTATTAGTTGGATGGGGCTTTGTAAAATTTGGTCTATTGTGACTGTTTCATTGCGATTGATTCTTTGCATGTGTCTCTTTTATGGTTAATGTATACTTAACCGAATAAAAAAAATTCTGAATTTTGATTCAGCAGTTGGGCAGGCAGTCCTCCGAAACCTGTTTCTGTTGAAGTGAGCCTGGATCTGATCTGTACTGTTTACTGTTCTGATTCAGGCATATGAATGATTCAATGCTGGAGAAGAAAAGAGTTACTTATCTGTAACTCCAGTTCTCTAGCAGTGGTATCTTTCTTATATTCTCATGCAACCCTGCCTCCTCCTCAATCCTACCCTCATTTATCATGCACTCTGGTCACACTTTGTGCTATAAAATCTGAGCTATGGTGGCTATTAAGGGGAGTAGGAGAGCTTGAGAAAGTTCGGATTGTTTCACAATCAGGTGTATGTGCTACTAAACAAACACTATTGTTGAGACCTATAACTCGTTTAACACTGCTTACTTACCAGTGTTCTAAGTTACCAGCGATCCCCAGCCTGATGACAGGAAATGAATCGCGCATATAAATACATGAAATATACTAAGGCGGCAGAACTGGAGTTTCAGGTAAGTAAATATTTTAGGGTTTGTTTCTATCTATATTTGTGAGTCACCACATGCCAGGGATTTCTTCCAGAAGACAAGGGATACCACGTTAGGCTGGAGAAGACCATTAGAAGCTAAGTAATGGCACTGATGTTCCAGGGTAAGACTGCTTTTTGCCATCCAGTCTCATATAGAAGGACCACCACATGCACTCATAGATGTGTAGATTCATTTATGCAGATACTGGCAGACACTTAAAGAGACTTTCTCATCTGTGATACTTGGCATGTCATGTGGTACATCATTTGTACTGAAGCCAGCACCTTTCACCTCCTCTGAGTAATGAGTGCCAGATGGGATTTCCTTGTGTCCAAAACTGAGAAGACGCACCTTGTAAAGGTCTTTTGCAGCTCATTAATTAGACACAAGTGAGATGTAAATGTGTGTTCTAATTAATGCTGGTTACGGCATAGCTTCTGCATTCACAATAAATATTGCCCAATAATTATTAAGCTATATTTAGAAACAAAGGTAAAGTTGTGTTTCATCTTGTTTGCCAGTAAAGTTTGTTCAATTTGTGTCAACTGTATATTTTCAGCTTGTGTTTGTTTTCCCCAATAAGTATGTAATATATTTTTGGTTCTGTTTTTCCAAGGTGAGATTCACGGATTTCAAAATTGTTAATGTGTTGGCAGTTTGTACAATGCCCTTTGAGATCAGACTACCGGAATTCACAAAAAAGAATAGACCACATGTCAGGTATTTATATTGAATACCAATTTGAGTGTTACTGGTTTTTTTAAATATATAGATATAGATATATATATATATATAGTACAAGCCAGTGTCCATTGTTCTATTTACTTGCATTTTCCTGCAATCTCATTTTAGTTATGAGCCAGAACTTCATCCTGCAGCGTGCTACAGAATAAAGACCCTAAGAGCAACAATACAGATTTTCTCCACCGGAAGTATAACTGTGACAGGTACTAATCATAGCGTGTGCAAGTTGGTCATCTTTTCAAAGACTTTGGTTTTATTTAAAGAAATTGTATGTGTTTTAGCAGGACCACCAAATTGAATCATTGAGAATAGTCTCCTTGTTCTTTTGTCTAAGCTATGGATGGCCATCTGGAATTATGCACTGATATCAGGAGATGGCACTGATATCAGGAGATGGCACTGATATCAGGAGATGGCACTGATATCAGGAGATGGTACTAATATCAGGAGATTGTCACAAGGTTATTGATTTTACTCCTGCTAGGATCTTCCATGCTTTCCTTCACCATCTCACCTGTCCTCGGAATGAATCCTAATGGGACTTTCAAGACTACCTGAATGTTTTACGGCTTTTTTGTGAAATAGTTTCTTCAATATCTGATCCTGTCGGGATATCTCTGTAATGGAATATGCTCTGACAAGACACATATCCTCATCAACTTTTTGTTGCACTAGCTCACCTTTTTTCAGTTTTTAACTTTGCACTAAAGAGTGTGTGTGAACTGCTTAACATTCACCTTCACAGTTGTGACCTGTGGCCTACTGAAGATTAGACTCCAGCAGAGCACCGGGGCAGTTTAGAGCAGCAGAGCTCAACAACCTGGCTCTTCGCAACAGGGCCAGTCAAAGAACTGTTCATCAATATACTGAGTCATTTGCACTCCTAAGTATATTGGGATAATCAGATAACAGTATTCCCTGCCGCCGTCAGCTGTGTGCAATATATGGATGGAGTATGCATATGTAATAGGTTGCACCCCACTCAATGTAGTAATGTTAGGTATAAAACGCAGAACATTCAGGACACCTTCTTGTATATTGCAACTGTTGCTTTCAAGTTACATATAAAAAAAAAGCATGTACTTCTACTAAATTTGGGAACTTTTTACTTGTCTTGCATACATACGTATGAACATCTTCTTGACTCGAAAATGCAGGTGTGGGTAGGCATTTAAGAGGATAATCCCAAGAGAATGGAGGATTAATATTCTTTAGGAAGGTGATCTTGTGTGGTGTGGGTGATCTCAGTCACCATAAGCCTGAGGTCACAGGGCTATGTCACAAAGTCTGCAGCTGTCATGGAATATCATTATCTGGAGTAGTTTTCAAAGCTTGTCTTAATTTTAAAAAAAAAGTTCAATGTTTGCTAAAAAAATAAAATATAGGATTACCCAATAGAAATGATTTGCAAAACCTTCACCTTTGTGAATTGGGTGCTTTGTGTGGTACAATTTGAAGTCCTCTTCCTATTTACAGAGGTCGACTAAAGTCCATACAAGCCCAAAACTATGCTTTGGTCTTAATTACTCAAATCTCAGGCCATTAGTGAAAAGCAGTCCTCCCATGTTCATAATTAAACATAGCTAAGATGAGTTAGTTATTTCACTTTCCAATTGTGCTGTTTAATTTACCAGCATGGCTGCTACTCACAAATGGTCTGCAATACAACATTATTAACCCCTTCGCTGCGGCGGGAATTCCGCCGCAGCGCTGGGGGGGTTTGGGGGCAGCGCGGTGGCGCTGTGCTCATGACGGAGCCACTCCGTCATGAGCCACGGTTGAGCTGTGCTCATGACGGAGTGGTTCCGTCATGACTCCTCCCACTGCGCTAATCGCCCGCACAGGCGGGGAATCAGCGCAGCGTGGGAGGAGCGGCGGCCAACGGCCGCAGCATGACGGAACCACTCCGTCATGAGCACACTGCACCCGTGGCTCATGACGGAGTGGCTCCGTCATGAGCGCTGAAGGGGTTAAAGGTGTCCACGTGGTATTCTTGCCTGTTATGGATTGGATGTTGACTTCATCAACATTTTTATTCTTGCTTACAGCCTTAACAACTTATCATGGATTAAGAGCCAGGTCCCTCCAAAAGAGCTAAGAGTAAGACTTACTACTTCCATCAAGAGTCGGAGAAAAAAAAAATATTTACACAAATTAGACAATTGTGTATGGTTGATCTATGGAGCAAAAGTTGCAGTGGGAAAAAAGAGCAATGTTGAGAGGCATTTTTCAATAAAGCACATGCATTTTGAGAGGAAGTTCCCTAAAGGAAGCAGCCTGAGGTGTCAAAAAATAAAAAAACTGAAATCTGCATTGCAGACACAGCAATTATTTTTTACAAAGCCAACGAAGAAAGCCACTGCAGCGACTGAAGCATCCTTCATAGTTACTCCTCACTTGATCAAGCACAAAGCAACGTTTTCTGATGGAGCCATTGTGAAGGAGGCAATGCTTCTAATGGCCGAGTCCTTATTCAAAGACTTTAAAAATAGACCTGAAATCATGTCTGCCATTTCAGATGTGTAGTTAGGGTCAAACACTATTGCAAGAAAGGTATCTGCATTATCGGCCAACATGATAGAGCAGTTAGGGCGGGATTTAAAGACATGCAAATATTTTTCTCTTCAGTGTGATGTATCTGTAGATGCAAGTGATATTGTACAGCTGACATTGTTCGTTAGAATGGTTTTTTACAGACTTCCCTGATAAAGAGGAATTTTTAACTCTGTTGCCTCTGAAAACCACAACCAGAGGATCTGACATCCACAATGAGGTGAAAAATTATTTTGTGAAACAAAATGTCCCATTGAAGAAGTTAGTGGCGATAACAACTAATGGCGCACCCGCAATGATAGGGCGTCATTCTGGTTTCATTGCCAATTGTAAAGCAGATCCAGATTTCCCTCCGTTATTAAACTACCAATGCATTGTACATCAACAGGCAATATGTTCCAAGGTAATGGGGTTTGATAATGTGAGGTCTCCTGTTGTTAAAATTATTAATTCAATTTGTGCTAAGGCCTAGCAACACCGAACCTTCAAGTTGTTCCTTGAAGTATCAGCTGAGTATGATGACCTTTTACTGCATACTTAAATCCAATGGCTTAGCAGGGGAAAAATACTGCAGAGATTCCTTTCGCTATTGCCAGAAGTCAAAGCTTTCATAGAGTCTAAAAATGAAGATACCACACAGTTACCAAACACTAAATGGTTGATCGATTTAGCTTATTTGACAGATGTGACCGAGAAATTAAATGTATTGAACTACGAGTTGCAAGGCAAAAACATGACAGTAACCAACATGATTAGTTCTGTAGTAGGGGATCTCTGTGTATAGTCATAATCTATGAATAATCCCCGCCCATGTGCGGGGACCCCGGAGCAATCAAAAATATCTCTTAAGCTGTCCCGCATTTGCAAACCTGCAAAGACACTTAAGAGACAGACAAAATAATACAGCCTAATCACCACAAGGCTGCACTGGCCAGCACTTCCTCTGAAGTGAACACAAAAGCCAAAATAAAGTTGAAATGTCATTTTTATTCACATTTGACATGTTCCTTTATTATCACACACTCCCTTCACCAAAATCCCTTTAAACAATAGAGAGGAAGGGGTGGACAGACAAGCCCCATAGGCTGTCATTATGTGTCTGCTAAAGGGATACCGTGCCTTTAAGAAACTCTCCAGAGACCCCCGGTATCCCAGGATGCACAGCCAACACAAGTTACTTTCAGTTCTTTTTTCCGGCTCCTGCTAGCAGGACCCTGGAGCTTGAGCTCTACCCTTTTGGGTGGTTTAATTGATTAAAATCGGATTTTTTGGATTAAAAGTGGTTTCATTCGACGTCTAAAGCCTTTGTCTACTACTGCCTGCAATCTGGAGCAGTTTTGGCCCACTCTCAGCATGGCTTTATTCGATAAATGCCCTGAGTGTGGGAGGAAGAAGGCTAAGACGGACCCACATGAGGTGTGTATCCTCTGCTTGTCGCCCTCACATGTCCCAGCTGCCTGTGACATCTGCAGCACCTTTTCGAAAAGGACCCTGAGGGACAGGGAGAAGACTCGCCTTCAGGGACAGGAGAAGCAGAGGACCGGTGGGACTTCAGGGCATGGAGGGTCCCATTCCCCCTCCTCCGCCCATGCTTCAGCCCCTGGAGGGACCTCCGGGCAGAGCAAGGAGCAGAGACGGCACCTACCGGCTGGTAGGTCGCGTTCGACGTCGAAGGCGACGATGTCGACGGCGAGAGAGAAGGCACCGGTATGTTCGCCGTCGATCCAGGGCTCTGGGTCGCGGCAGCCTCGGCGTTCGACGTCGAGGGAGGGGCCGGCGGGACCCGGGACCGGGTCGCCGTCGCAGGTGTCACGGTCGACGTCCGCAACACATCGACGTCGTACCGAGCCCCATGGACTTCACTCGCCGCCGTCTACCCACGGCTCGACGCTGACTGAATCGACGCCGAGATCCCGGCGCCCGCCGTCGAGGCGGAGGCGGTCGACACCGAGACACAGATCGACGTCGAGACATCAACGATCGACGTCGAGACATCAACGATCGACGTCGAGACATCAACGATCGACGTCGAGATACCAACGATCGACGTCGAGATCGCAGCGGTCGACGCCGAGACACCGGCGGTCGACGTCGAGACGCCAGAAGTCGACGTCGAGGAGGCAGTCGACGTCGAGGCAGACACCCCGGCGATGGCGATCAAGGCAGGGTTCGACGCCGAGGAGGCATGGGTCGACGTCGAGGAGACTTGGTTCGACGTCGAGAGGACGATCGACTGCGGGGCGGCACTCGTCGTCGAGGGCGAAGAGACGCCGGTCGAGGTCGACGTACAGTTCGACGTCCCAGACATCGGGGAATACGTCCTCGGTGATTACGATCTCCAGTCGGGGATCGAGGAGACGCGGACATTCGCCTTCGGTGGCTTCCACGCGGGACAGGCCCGCCAAGAAGAGGAGAGTGGCCGCGAGCCCGGCCAATGATGATTAGGGGCTCTCCGGCTAGAAGTGATGGGGCTTCAGATCATCTGACCCCGCTGGGTACCCAGCGGCCGCCTTTGCCTCCGGTGCCCGACCTTCCACCGGCGCCTCCACCGGTGCCTGCCCTGCCTCCTCCGCCTCCTCCTCCTCCTCCTCCTCCTCTTCCTCCTCCTCCACCTCCTCCGCTGCCTCTGCCCGTGCCGCAGCTGCCTGCTTCGCCACCGCAGCCACCGCCTCCTCCCCCGAGGGTTCCTCACCGGCAGAGATCTCGCTCTCGCAGGTGATCACGGAGTAGGCGCAGATCCTCCACTCGCTCTGGACATGGTCGACGGAGGTATCGGTCTCGTTCCAGAGGGTCGAGGGGCACGTACTCTTCTGGGGCTGGCAAGTATTCGCCCTCGCTGTCGGAGACGCCTCCTACCCGCGTCTCTCCAGTGGATGACATTGCCACGTTCCAGGAGGTGTTGCTGAGAGGGGCTGCGAAGTTGGGGATATCAGTGACTACCCCTATTCCCACTACTTCTGTGATTTTTGAGACTTTGCATAAAGTACATCTGTCGCGCCCCCTCCTCCCGCTGGTCCCAGGGCTGGAGGAACCTGCGATGGAGGTGTTCTTAACGCCGGCCGTGGTGAAGCCGGCGCCCTCGAGACTGTCAAAGAAGTACAGGGCTCCTGACTCGGATCCGGCGTTCCTCAGAGTGGACCCCCCACCGGATTCTGTTATCGTGGCGGCGGCTTGTAAGCAACACTCTACGACGCCTTCCTCCACGGCTCCCCCCGGATAAGGAGAGTCGCAAAATGGACTCCTTGGGGAGGAGGATGTGCTCCACGTCGGCTACTACGATGAAGGCCGCTAGCGCCTCCGCTCTGTTGGGGCGCTATGACAGGTCTCTTTGGGACTCCTTGCAACAGTTCGCGGCCTCCCTGCCCAGAGACAAGAGGGAGGATTTTCAAGAGGTGCTGAACGAGGGCATGATGGTCTCTAATCAGATCATCAGTGCGGCGGGGGACGTGTCGCTGCTGGCGGCCCATGGGTACTGCCACGGCATACATATGAGGAGGCATTCCTGGCTGCGGCTGACTCCGCTCAAGCCGGAAGCGCAGCAGAAGATCGCCAATCTACCATTCTCTGGCACGACGCTATTCGGGTCACATGCGGATGACGAGATGGCCCGCATGAAGGCTGAGGCGGAAACTCTGAAGGCGGTGGGGCTGGAGCGGCCTAAGGAGCAGAGGAGGTCCTTCCGTTCCTCGGGCAGGTGCTACACCAAGCAGAGGGGCCAAGGGCGTCAGTCGGGCCCCCAGCAACAGCCCCAGCAACAGCAGCAGTACCAGAGGCAGCCCTTTCAGAAGCGCCAGAGGGGCAGAGGCCAGCATCAGTCCTCGGCGGGGAACAAAGGCCCGGCCGGGTCGAAGCCCTGAAAAGTTACTTCCCCCCTCATCCGTTACCCGCTCCGGTGGGGGGAAGTATTCAACACTACCTGGCAGAGTGGAGGACAATAACACAGGACAAGTGGGTGCTGAATATTGTTTGCAATGGCTACTGTCTTCGTTTCACCAGTTCGCCTCCACAGATTACACCAGTGCGCTCCTCCAACATGGTGCGGGAGCTCCAGCGGGAAGCGGACGTTCTGTTAAAAAAGAAGGCGATAGAAGCTGTTCCTTTGAAGCAAAAAGGAAAAGGTCTCTACTCACGGTTCTTTCTCGTAAGCAAAAAAGACAAGAACGAGTTCAGGCCTATTCTGGATCTGCGTCAAGCAAACAGGTGGATCCGCCGAGAAAAGTTCCGTATGTTGTCCCTGCATCAGATTTACCCTCAGTTGCATCGAGGAGACTGGCTGTGCGCCATAGATCTGCAGGACGCTTACTTTCATGTGCCGATCGCACCAAAGCATCGCAAGTTCCTGAGGTTTCTGGTAGGCAACAACCATTACCAGTATTCCGTACTCCCGTTTGGCCTGAAGTCTGCACCACGGACGTTCTCCAAGTGCATGGCAGTGGTCGCGGCACACCTGCGGAAGACCAAGGTGTTTGTGTACCCTTACCTGGACGACTGGTTGATCAAAGCGTCCACTTATCAGGAAGCCCAGTGCCATTTCAACAGGACGGCGGCTTTGCTTCACCGTCTGGGGCTGCACATCAACATGACGAAGTCAGTGCCGATCCCTGTGCAGTGTCTCCAGTACTTGGGGGCTTCAGTCAATACCTTGACCGCAAGCGTGTGTCCTTCGGAGGAGAGACGCTTATCGATCCGTGGGAAGGCTCTGCATCTCATCTCAGCCCGCTCTCCTACCGTGAGGACGGTGTCTTCATTACTGGGGTCGATGGCTTCTTGCATCTTCCTCACCCCCAATGCACGTCTGCATATGAGGCCCCTGCAGGAATGTCTGGAGGATCAATGGGACCAGAGGAGGGGGCGTTGGGAGGACAAGATCCAGTTGTCTCAGCACGCTCGGCAGTCTCTGAAATGGTGGTGTTCCCCAGAGAATGTCTGCAAGGGGACCCCTTTCCACAAGGACATTCCGGCCCAGACCATAGTGACCGATGCGTCTCTCCAGGGCTGGGGAGCGCATTCGGGCCCTCTTCAGATTCAGGGGATATGGTCGCAGATGGAGACGACCTACCATATCAACTTTTTGGAACTCAGAGCAGTACACTTGGCCTTGAAGGCGTTCCATCCCTCCTTCAGGACGTCCTCCCTGCTGGTTCAGACGGACAATACTACGACCATGTATTACCTCAACAAGCAGGGGGGCTCCCGGTCACGCACCCTGTCTCGGGAGGCACAGGCGATCTGGAACTGGCTGGTGGCCAGGAATCTGACGATCACGGCGACCCACCTGCCGGGAGTGCAGAATGCCCAAGCAGACGCGCTCAGCAGACTCGTTCAAGAGAACCACGAGTGGGTGCTAAACGACGACGTGCTAAGAGACGTCTTCGCAGAATGGGGCACTCCGGATATAGATCTGTTCGCTACGGCAGAAAACAGCAAATGCCGCGACTTCGCGTCCAGGTACTACCAACCAGGGACGCTGGGGAATGCACTATGGATCAGCTGGTCCAACAGCTTTCTCTACGCCTTTCCACCCATTCCCCTGATTCCGGCGGTGCTGATCAAGCTGTCGCAATCCAGAGCCAGAATGATCCTGATTGCTCCGGAGTGGCCGAGACAATGGTGGTTCACCGACCTTCTTCACCGGTCTGTTCTGCCACACCGGCGCCTGCCGTACCGGCCGGACCTTCTCACGAAGTTCGGAGGGCAGATGGTTCACCCCAATCTCTCGTCCTTGAGTTTGGCAGCATGGCTCCTGAGCTAGTGCAGTATGGACACTTGAACCTGCCTCAGGACTGTATGGAGATCTTGAAAGAGGCTAAGAGACCGTCGACGAGGACTTCCTACGCCTATAAGTGGAAGAGATTCTGCTTATGGTGCAAGGCGAAGGACTTTGACCCTACATCCTGTAAAGAAGACGTTATTTTGCCTTATCTGCTGCAGTTAGCTCAGTCTGGGCTTAATTTTCAATCTATTAAGGTTCATCTCGCAGCTCTGACTGCGTATAGGAAGGGCCCTTCTCAAACCTCATTTTTTCAAATCCCTGTGATTAAGGATTTTTTGGAGGGTTTGCGTAAGGTGTTTCCCCCTGTTAGAAGGCCTTCTCCACCTTGGGAATTGAATGTGGTGTTATCTAGATTGATGAGGGAGCCTTTTGAACCTATCCATAAGGCTTCATTGCAGCATTTGTCTTGGAAGGCTGCCTTCCTTGTAGCCATTACATCGGCCAGGAGGGTGAGTGAGATTCAGGCTCTGTGTTGCCAAGAGCCGTATACTGTTTTCCATGCTTCTAAAGTAGTGATGCGTACCCATCCTAAATTTTTGCCTAAGGTGATATCAGATTTCCATGTGAATCAGATGATAACTTTGCCTACGTTTTTTCAGCATCCTTCCTCTCCGGCGGAGAGGTCTCTGCATTCACTTGATGTGCGTAGGGTGTTGAAATTCTACCTGGATAAGACAAAAGATATCCGCAGGTCGGATCAACTGTTTGTTAATTATGGTTCGGTAAGAACTGGTTTAGCTACCTCAAAGCAGTCCATTTCTAGATGGATTGTTTCCTGTATTCAGCTTTGTTACCAAAAAGCTAATAAAACATTAGGGGGTAAGCCTACGGCACATTCGACTAGAGGCAAGGCGGCTACCACCGCTTTGCTTAGGAATGTTCCCATTGCTGACATTTGTAAGGCTGCCACCTGGAAGTCAGTCCATACGTTTACAAAGCATTACTGCCTGGACTCTGATGCTAGGGCAGATGCGCAGGTTGGACAGGCTTCGCTAAGGAATTTGTTTGCACAGTGATTTGTTGGTGGTTGGTCTTACTCCACCGCTTCTTGTTGGTTGGGATGGGCTTGCCATTCTATTCATAGATTATGACTATACACAGAGATCCCCTACTACAGAAGGAGTAGTTTCTTACCTGTAACTCCAGTTCTGTAGTAGGGGTATCTCTGTTATAGTCATAAGCGACCCTCCCTCCTCCCCGGTGGAGTAACCTGACGGTATCAGGCCTGTTGTTATACACCTTCAAAAAGAACTGAAAGTAACTTGTGTTGGCTGTGCATCCTGGGATACCGGGGGTCTCTGGAGAGTTTCTTAAAGGCACGGTATCCCTTTAGCAGACACATAATGACAGCCTATGGGGCTTGTCTGTCCACCCCTTCCTCTCTATTGTTTAAAGGGATTTTGGTGAAGGGAGTGTGTGATAATAAAGGAACATGTCAAATGTGAATAAAAATGACATTTCAACTTTATTTTGGCTTTTGTGTTCACTTCAGAGGAAGTGCTGGCCAGTGCAGCCTTGTGGTGATTAGGCTGTATTATTTTGTCTGTCTCTTAAGTGTCTTTGCAGGTTTGCAAATGCGGGACAGCTTAAGAGATATTTTTGATTGCTCCGGGGTCCCCGCACATGGGCGGGGATTATTCATAGATTATGACTATAACAGAGATACCCCTACTACAGAACTGGAGTTACAGGTAAGAAACTACTCCTTCAGTGAAAACATTAAAATCAAAACTCAACCTTTTCATATAGCATGTACAGAAAAGAAAGATGCAGCACTTTCCTTCTGTGCTCCAAATCCTTTCATAAAACAAAGGTGAGGCTCAGCTCCTGGACATAGAAAAATACAGTAGCCTCCTCATGAGGCCTAATCAAGAGTTCAGTGACCGTTTTAGTGATTTTGAGCAACTGGAGCCCTGTGTGATGTTCCCTTCAAACCACTTCATGGAAATGGATGTTAGTGAAATTTTAGAGAAAATTAGTGTGCTTCTTAACCTTGACTCTGCCACCATGGAAATGGAGATTGTCACACTTCAAAATGACATTGAATTGAAATCAAGGCAATCTGACATTAATTTCTGGAGTCTTGTGGATGCTGAAAAGTTCAAGAACATCCACACAGCTGCATTGATACTGTTTCCCTGTTTGGCTCGACCTATCTTTGTGAATCCGCATTTTCTGATATGAACTTCATAAAATCTAAGTTTCGCACATGTCTGACTGACAAACATTCTAATGACTCCATAAGAGTTGCATTCTCTAGCTACACCCCAGATTACAAATCATTAGTGGACACCATGCAGTGTCAAGTATCTCACTGAAATGATTTGTATGCATTTCAGTACTTACTTAGATACCTAGATTTGGAATTCCACCCGGAACGGTCACTGTTTCATTACTAGTACCAAGATTAAAGTCGCTGCAGAGAAGAATCTTCAGCCCCCTACAAAGTTGTTTTTTTTTATTAGTTGAATCAAAACAAAGGAATGTGTACTGCAGGCCTGTTTTACAAACACAAGGAAAAGTAGCTGGAGAGAAGAATCTTCAGCACCTTTCCAAATTTTTATTTGTTGCCGAAGAACAAAGCTGTGTATGCTGAAGGCCTTGTTTATTGAGATCAAGAAAACAAAGCTAGCTATAGAGAAGAATCTTCAGCATCTTTCAAAAGTCCTTTTGTTAGACGAAACAAGAACAAAGCAATGTGAACTGCTGTCCTGGTTTACTGACACTCCTAAAAAGTAAAGGGAGCAATGAGAATACAAGTGCGAACATGACTGGTGCCATAAAAACCTTAAAGTCAAAACGTAACTTTCCAAAAATTTCACAGTGGAGGACAAAATCAGTACTTTCCCCAAACAAAGCTGAAGTTCAGCTACCTGGCAATTGAAAACATAGCGATTTTGTCAAAGCTACAGTAGAAGTATCCACCTGCAATTTTGATTCAGCAAATCTTTGCACCAGCTGATTGCCACGCACTGCGAGTACTTCACTACTATGACTGCTTTGGAACTGCCTTGTTCTTTGCCCCAAAAAATATTAACCACTTATCTACAGAACACTATGCATCTCTTACCATTCTAAACCCCACCCCACATCCCCCCCTTTCTGCCCAGAAAGAATACTTGAGAAACCCACCTCACTTACCTCAAAACAATGACGCCTGGTCCAACTTTATAACCGTCGATGGAAGTGACATCTCAAAATTGCTGATTTCTCCAAAACAGTCCAACAACTTCAACAATCCTCTTTCTGCTCAACTCAACAAGACCCCTCACATCCTTCTCGACTTATTGACTTAGGATCCTCAATGCTTCACTCACCTAAAGCTCCATACCCAATTGTCTAAAAAGAGGCAGCAAGTTACTATCATTTGTAAAAAAAAAAAAAAAAAAATTTTAAACGGCTACGTCCAGTCTGACCCCAACAAATATCACCCTATCTCCAACATCCCGGCTCATACAAACCTCCTGGAAAAATGTGTGCATCTACAGCTTCAAAATCACATCAAGCAATTCAAACTCCTCGGCCAACATCGGTCTGGTTTCAGGCCAGGCCATAGCATGGCAATCACCCTGGTACACATTGTTGACAGTGCTCAACGCATATTCGATCAGAACGAATCTTGCCTACTATCCTACTTGATCTGTCAACTGGATTTGACGTTGTCAAGTCATGAGAATCTTCTGATCGAGACCTCTAGCTGCAGATTCCTTACTTTTGAACTCTCAGGCGGGATCCGGAAGATTTGCGTCCGTCAAATCCTCTTAACGTCTTTGGCGTCGTGTTCGTCACTTCCGCGTCGTCAATATAACCGCCTCTCCGGCGCGCTGACGTCAGTTCTTTTTATTCCGCGCCAGCTAGCGCAGAACCGTCGGAGAGCTTACACCCTGTCAGTTTTTGACAGATTTGTTTTCGACTTCTGTGCTAGAGATGTCTGGCAAAAAAATAAACTGGGGTCACGCTGTGCGCTACCTGTCACCGCGCCATGTCTGTCAGGGACCCCCGCTTAGTGTGTCTCTGGTGCCTGGAGTGCAACCATGACACTAATTTGTGCTCCAATTGCCGGGCTATGGCGCCGAAGGCTTTGAGGGAGCGGTCCCTAAAGCAGGTCGCAGCCCTGCGGCACAGAGTTAACCTTGTTCCTGGTCTTGGTCAAGAGGGAAGTCCGAGCACCGCTCCAGTGGAAAGAAGCCCTCTTCCTCGAAGTCGCCGCGGTCAGGTAAGAGGCACTACAAGAAGTCAAAGCGCGTGTTAACTTTGCCCGTCCGTCTTGCGACGAGATGGAGGAACCTCGGCGTTCAAGGTCCCGCTCCTTGGAGCGGGTGCCTGGGGTCGGCTCTGCATTACCCTCCTGGGCCGTGAGCGACCCGGGCCCAACTCTTTTTATGAAGCCATGTGCACCATATTTGGTCAGCCTGACCCTGCTGGCGCATTTAGGCCTTGCAGGCTCAGGTGATTGAGTCCCCGTGGGTTCCGCGCCTTTGGCTCTGGCGCCACGGCGTCCTACAGGACCTGTTCCCGGGTCCGGATCAGCGTCGGTCATCCCTCACCAAGGTCCCCACCAGCAGCGCAGCTCCAATAGTCATTCCAGATGACACGGACCCGGTCAGGTGTCCACCGAAGTAGAGACCGGCATCAACGGAGCTGTACGGTTCCATGCTGTTCAACCTGCCCTATTCTGAAGGGTTAGGAATTGGATGAGAAGGATTGGGAGGAGGAGCATGATTTCTTAGAAATCCTGCAACCTCAGGATATGGACTGGTATGAGGAATCGGGTGATGTCAGTGGCCTGGACATCTCCCTGGATTCTGGCATGCTGTCTTTGCCCTAACCTGGCTACGGAGGAGAGGGGAATCATTCGCAGTGGTGGTGCATTGGGCTGCAGAGGTCTTGGACCTGCATCTTCCTACATCTTCCTACAGTGGCAGTCAAGACTAACGTTTTGACAGAGGTCCTGCAGCCTGGGGTCTCCACTTCGGAACCCTTGCTGCCTTTCAATGAGGCCTTGACGAGCGTTCTTCTGGGCATCTGGTACAAGCCTAGCACAGAGGCTTCTGTGAATTGAATGATTCCCCGCCACCATCGCCCTGCACCGTGCAACCCAGATTACCTCACCGCCAACCCCACCCCACAAAGCATGGTGGTCCAAGCTTACACTTCCCATGGTGTCTTCCCATCCGCACCCCCAGGCAGAGAATCCAAAAGGGTACACTGACAAAATATGGACACCCAAAATATCCCCATGCAAAAATATTGTGACCAAAATATCGATGTCAAAAATATGTACATCCTATACTTATAATTGTAAGTTAAAAAAAAAATATCGGTCATAAATATAGTTGTACAAATTGTTTTTTAATTATATATATATATATATATATATATATATATATATATATATATATATATATATATATATATATATATATATATAATAAAGAATAAAAGTAAATTTTAAAAAAGAAATTGGATTTAATATACATTTTAACAAATAAACTGAATTTAAAAAAGTGAAACGCATATATAATATATATGGTTACCTTAAAACCTTTATTAAACAAATAATTATGTATTTTGTAATTTTAAAATTATATGAATGTATCAATTATTTATGTATACATACATACATATACCAATAACATAAATAATTTTTTTTTAAACATTCTATTATGAATTAAAAAGTTAAAGATTTAAAAATCTTTAAACTTAAATTTCCCACTCCAGTGAGTGCAACAGTAGGGAAAGTGTTGGATAGCGGAGGGGTGAAAATGACTATTCCCACTCCAGTGAGTGCAACAGTAGGGAAAGTGTTGGATAGCGGAGGGGTGAAAATTACTATTCCCACTCCAGTTAGTGCAACAGTAGAGAGAGTGTTGGATAGCGGAGAGGTAAAACTTACTATTTCCCACTCCAGTGAGTGCAACAGTAGGGAAAGTGTTGGATAGCGGAGGGATAAAATTCACTATTCCCCACTCCAGTCACTGCATCACTAGGGAAAGTGTTGGATTGCGGAGGGGTAAAATGTACTATTCTCACTCAAGTCAGTTCAAAATTAAAAACAAACAATATATCAACTACATTTGCTCTTATTTTTTTTAAAGTAAATAAATATATAATCATGGTAAATTAAATAAAAAAAAATATATTTTTTTTAAACAGTCAAATACTTATCACAAATACTTACACATGTATTAAATTAATTGCCAAATATTTGTATTTAGAAATGATTTATTAACAAAAACAACAATTATTGCATAAATTTAGTTTTACTTCCTACCCTATAATAATTAACATAATTATCAATTAAACAAATATTATTAAACACTTACAATTTAATGAACTTCCCACCCTTTAAACCTATAATCCCCACAACCCACACCTAAAATAAATCTGTAAAAAAATTAATTACATAATCAAACGTTTACAATTGAATAACTAATAGTATTTAAGAACTAATTTATAAAGTAAAATTAATTTGCTCCCCACCCTTTACCCCTATAAACCCAAAACCCACACAAAAAAATTAAACGATTACACTAATTATCAATTAATTAATCAGTCTTAATTATTGTAAGAAAGTGGCTCTGTATATACTGTCCCCAAATAGGTACAGGGTGTACAGAGTCCACAGTCCCCAGATGTTTGGCAGAGATTAAAGTTAGAAATAACCTTAGCCTCTAAAGTGGTAGCTTGGTCGAGCAGTAAGGCAGTATCAGAGGACAGTGTAAAGCATTTGTTGTACACACTCAGTCAGCAAATGGTCTCACACACTCACACCAATTTTTTTGTATATAAAAATATATAGTAGTTTTATGTTCGAGGCATATGAGCTGCAGATTACACACTTTTGCATAGATCGCCATCTGGTGTTGGGCCCGGATGTTTGCAGTTTGTTTTTCCTCTTGGAAAGTCTTTGGAAGTCATGAGGTCAGTGACTCCTCCTTTGGTTCGTATTGCGCATGGGCTTCGGCTCCATCCTCAGATTGTTTTTTTCCGCCATCGGGCTCGGATGTAATACTTCGCGCTCCGGTTCCGAACATTCCAGTTCGACGATCGAAGCGGAATCCTCGCTCTCCGCATTATTGTTCAGATCCTGATCTCCTACAATCACCTTCTTCGATACACCTTCGATTCCAGTCATCGACGGCGGCCTTCGGGCCCTCGAGCCAGCCTGCCAGCGGTGCCGAACAACACCCTTCGGCACCGAAGAAGAGATCGGCCTCTACCTCGACACCGAGCTCCGCACCAAAGCCCTCGGTGTCGAAACCCAGCCTCTCGGTACCGACTAAACATCATAAGGCCCTCTGCACCGACACTCCCGCGCCTTAGCCTGTTTCGGCACCGACCAAAAAATCGGAGGTTCCAAAGAAGCACGGCACACACAAGCCTAAAAAGCAATCGGGCCCGAAAAAATCGGCGCCGACCGAACAACCAGTGTCGCAAGAACTCTTTACACCGGATCCTTTGCAAAAGACACTTACCAAGGATCCAAAAACTGGACATTTGGCACTGTCTTCTAAAAAGAGACTTTTGGACACACCAGCTCCACCTCCACGTCCAAAGAGGAAGGACTGTGCTACCTCCCCTTTCAGAGTGCCTTCCCCACCTCCTCCACCTCCTCCACCCTCTCCACCTCCGTCCCCTCCACCTTCTCCACCCCTGCCTCATCGCTCTCCGACCCCGTCTCCAGACCATAATGATCAGGGGGACCCATACTACGACCCAGCAGATGAGCCACAAGACCCTACCCCTACAGGATCCCCAGACCCATGGGATGATTATAATAATCCAGACATCCCATATGTCCCACAAGATGTCCTTTATCCATCCAGGCCATCTCCACCAGAAGACTCATTAGGTTTTCGCCACCTACTTCAGAGGGCGGCACATTATCACGGGGTAGAGCTACACACTGACCCAGTAGAGGAAGATTTCCTCCTAGACACCTTTATCTGAAAGAAACACGTTAGTTAGATTCCTCACCTTAGAATATCCCCAGGCGTCAGACTGGATCCGGAAGATTTTTCGTCAGCAATACCCCTTGCGCGTCGCTAGGCGTCGTCTGCGGCTCCGCGTCCGTCGTCGGCGTCGTGCGCCGGGATGACGTCGTCGGAGTACTTAGACGCCGCCCTCGCGCGCTGACGTCAGTTCTTCTTTTTTCCGCGCCAGTAAGCGCAGATCCGGGAGAGCTACCCCTTTTAGTCTTTTTTGACTAAATCTTTTTGATCATTTTTGATCCTTGTCTGTCGACATCTGGTGCCGGTAGGATGCCTGGGTTCAAGGCTTGTGAAGATTGTCATCGACTGATGTCGGTGACCGATCACCACCGCCGGTGCCTCTATTGCTTAGGCCTCGACCACGACGCGGAGTCGTGCAACGACTGTCAGGCCCTGACTTCGAAGGCTAGGCGGGAGCGGTCCCGCAAGCTTCTGGAGCTTCGCCACTCGGCTCCGCGTCGTGCGCGATCCCGGTCCAGGAGGAGGTCCAAGGATCGCTCGCGGAGCCCTAGCCGACGCCACCATCGCTCGTCGGGCTCCAAGTCGTCGGGTAAGTCTAAACACTCTAAGAAGTCGAAGCGGCGACATCGCTCTTCGGACTCCCCTCGCCGGTCGCGCGACTCGGCCGAGGGTCCAAGTGGTTCCACCCCCGCGGCTCCGGCGGAGCCGCAGGTGCCGCGTCCGCCCCCATACCTTCCGGTCCCTGGGGCTGACGCGGCGCCGGCGGAGATCAGTGCCTTCCTCTCGGCCATGAGGAGCCTGGCCCCGCCGTCGACGCCCGCTGGCGCGCCTTCGGGCCCCGCGGACTCGACTGGGCGACCTCGCGTGCCGGCGGCCCCGGCGCCGTCGACGACTCCGGTCTCGACGCCGCAGGTCCCCGCGGGGCCCTTGCCTGGGCCCCAGTCGACGCCGGTTGACCTTGTCACTCCTCCACCGGCGCCGACGCCTGAACCACCGACGCCGTCACCGGCGCCACCGACGCCGACGCCTGTGACGCCGACGCCCCGGTTTAGCCCTCATCCGGACCCGACGCCGGCACGGCGTCCGCCGACGCCGCATCCGACGCCGCTTGAGACCTACCATCTCTACAGTCCGGTTCCGATCATTCCTCCTGTTTATCAGGAATCGGAAGAAGGGGGCGACTGGGAGGGGTTCGAGGACCCTCTGGCTGTTCAGTCACAGCTTTCTCAGGACTGGGCAGATGAACTGGGGGAGGCCAGCGGACTGGACACCTCGCCAGACGCTGGATTCACTTCTCCTCCGACCGTGGCTTCGGAGGAGGGTGCAGCATTTTCTGTGGTGCTGCGCAAGGCGGCTGAGGCCCTTGGGCTCGAGTTGCCTGCCATGGCTGTGAGGACCAATATCCTCACTGAGGTGCTCCGAACCTCAGCAAGCTCCACTGAGCCTCTGCTGCCGTTCAACGAGGCCCTCACTGACGTTCTGCAGGGCACCTGGTCCAAGCCCTCCACAGTTCCTCCTGTGGATAGGAACGTTGCCAGGCGCCACCGCCCTGCTCCGGGCGACCCCAGTTTCCTGTCCCAACACCCCACCCCCGAGAGTCTGGTTATCCAGGCCTCTACTTCCCAGTCCTCCTTCCCGACCGCTCCGCCGGACCGGGATTCCAAGAGACTCGAGCAGTTTGGCAAGAAACTGTTCTCGTCCCTTAGTTTGGGCCTGCGGTCCTTAAATACCGCCTGTCTCTTGGACCGTTATTCCCATTCCCTGTGGGATACGGTGGAGGACGTGCTGCCCCTGTGTCCGGAGGAGGTCCGGACGCGTCTTACCCAGGCTTTGGCCGATGGGAGGGATGCAGCACGGCACGCCATAAGATGTGGGCTTGACACCACGGACTCGCTAGGTCGGGCGATTTCCACCACGGTGGCGCTCCGCCGCCACGCCTGGATGCGGTCCACGTCATTTTCCGGGGATGTCCAGAACACCCTCATGGACATGCCCTTTGATGGCACTCGCCTGTTTGGTGAGAAGGCGGACAGTGCGCTGAACCGTTTTAAGGACTCCCGGGCTACGGCCAAGTCCTTGGGCCTCTCGGCTCCGCGGGCGCACACCTCCGCTTTTCGCCCCTTTCGTGGCCAAGGAAGGGGCGCCTCCTCACGTCCGCAAAGCCACCAGCCGCAGAACCAACCTGCGCGCGGTCGCGGACGTGGCTTCCGCCGTGGCGGAAATGGAGGACGACGTGGTCAGCCCACATCCACCCCGGCAGCATCCGCCTCAAAGCCTTCCTAGTCCGAGCTTTCAGGCCCATACCACGCCAGTGGGCGGCAGAGTTCGCCATCACCTGCTCCACTGGCGGTCCATAACATCGGACAGGTGGGTGCTGCAAATCGTCCGAAGGGGCTACTCCCTCCCCTTCGAGACGACCCCTCCAGCCATGCCACCACAGCACCACCGTATCTCGGGGGATCATTTGGATCTTCTCCGCGAGGAAGTTTCGGCTCTCTTGGCCAAGGGGGCCGTCGAGCGCGTTCCGAGTCCAGAAGTAGGTCGTGGTTGTTATTCCCACTACTTTCTGGTTCCCAAGAAGGGCAAGGGGGGCCTGCGCCCTATCTTGGACCTCCGGAACGTCAATGCCTTCCTCCGAAAGGAAAGGTTCAAGATGCTGACGTTGGCTCAGGTTTTAGCTGCCCTAGACCCTGGAGACTGGATGGTAGCGTTGGACTTGCAGGACGCATATTTCCATATCCCCGTCCTGCCGGCCCACCGGCGTTACCTGCGGTTCACGGTGGGCCAAGAGCACTTTCAGTTTACCGTGCTCCCCTTCGGCCTCACCAGTGCCCCTCGGGTGTTCACGAAAGTGATGGCGGTGGTCGCAGCTCATCTGCGCAGATCAGGGGTCCCAGTCTTCCCCTATCTCGACGACTGGTTGTTGAAGGCGGGCTCGCCCCAGGCAGTCGTCTCCCACCTCCAGACTACGGCGGATCTCCTGCATTTGCTGGGGTTTTCCATCAACGTGCCGAAGTCACACTTGAGTCCCTCTCAGAAGCTCCTCTTCATTGGAGCGGTTCTCGATTCGGCGCAGTTCCGGGTCCATCCTCCGGAACAGCGGGTCCGGGATATACAGGCCCTGATTCCCATCTTTCGGCCTCTATCCCGGGTTTCGGTCAGGCTAGTGTTGCGGCTTCTGGGGCTGATGGCCTCCTGCATCCTACTAGTGCATCACGCCAGGCGGCGCATGCGGGCTCTGCAGTGGGACCTGAAGTTTCAGTGGGCCCAGCATCACGGCAACCTGTCCGACCATGTCTTGATCTCGGAGGGTACTGCACAGCAGTTGCAGTGGTGGCTCACGGACCGCGAGTGGGTCAAGGGCAAGAGCCTCTCCCTTCCCCAACCGGAGCATGTCGTAGTGACGGATGCGTCCCTCCTGGGATGGGGTGGCCATATGGGAGAGGCGGAGATCAGAGGCCTCTGGTCTCCGGCGGAGTCTCGTCTCCACATCAACCTGTTGGAGTTGAGAGCGATCCGGCTTGCACTGAAAGCCTTCCTTCCCTCTGTCAGGGGAAGTGTCGTGCAGGTGTTCACGGACAACACCACCGCCATGTGGTACTGCAACAAACAGGGCGGGGTGGGGTCGTGGACCCTTTGTCAGGAGGCTCTGCGCCTCTGGACATGGCTGGAACACCAGGGCGTCACCCTGGTGGTTCACCATCTGGCGGGCTCTCTGAACGCCAGAGCAGACGAACTCAGCCGCCGGTGCATGATGGATCACGAATGGCGTCTGAACTCCGAAGTGGTGCAAGGCCTCTTTCAGCAGTGGGGAGAGCCTTGGTTAGATCTATTCGCCACCGAAGAGAACGCGCAATGTCAGCAGTTCTGCGCGTTGGAATTTCCAAGGCGGCACTCGCTCGGCGACGCTTTTCGTCACGAGTGGAGTTGCGGTCTGTTGTACGCCTTTCCGCCTATCCCACTTCTGCCCAGAGTGCTGAAGACTATCAGGCGCGACCGGGCCCAAGTCATCTTGGTGGCTCCGGATTGGGCACGAAGATACTGGTATCCCGAGCTACTCAGTCTGTTGACCGATCCCCCGATACGTCTGCCCCTTCGGGAGGATCTTCTGTCGCAGCAGCAGGGGACGGTCCTCCACCCGAACCTGTCCAGCCTCCACCTCCATGCGTGGAGATTGAGCGGCGGCAGTTGATGCCATTTGACTTGCCTCCTGAAGTCTGTGATATCATTCTGGCAGCCAGGCGTCCCTCCACAAAGTCGGTATACGCCTGCCGGTGGAACAAATTTGTGGCATGGTGCACAGCAAAGGCTGTGGATCCCCTTTCCGCCCCTCTTTCTGAGGTTCTCCTCTTCCTTCTTTCTCTGGCCCGGCAGGGCTCTGCCCTGGGCACCCTGAAAGGTTATCTTGCTGCCCTCTCCGCCTTCTTGCGGCTTCCTGATCAGCCTTCTCTTTTCAAGTCCCCTGTAGTGTCACGCTTTCTCAAAGGCATTACACACACGTTCCCTCCTGTCCCTTTTGTAATGCCTCAGTGGGACTTGAATCTGGTTTTGACATTCCTGATGTGCGCTCCCTTCGAGCCTCTTCACAATTGCCCTCTTCGTCTTCTAACTCTAAAGACTGCTTTTCTGGTAGCCATCACCTCGGCTAGACGGGTGAGTGAGCTCCAGGCTTTATCTTCAAAGCCTCCTTTTCTGTCTGTTCATCCGGACAAGGTTGTCCTTCGGCCTCGTCCCTCTTTTCTTCCTAAAGTGGTGTCTCCATTTCACCTTGGGCAGTCTGTCACCTTGCCCACCTTCTTTCCGCCTCCGCATCCTTCCAAAGAGGAAGAGAGGCTCCACCGTCTGGACCCAAAACGTGCGCTCTCCTTTTATCTGGACCGCACAAAACAGTTCCGGGTGGACGACCAGCTTTTTGTTGGGTACGTGGGCGCTAAGAAGGGGAAAGCTGTGCACAAACGAACCATCTCTCGGTGGGTCGTTTTGTGTATAAAAATCTGCTATTCCTTGGCTAAAAAGGACCCTCCTGTTGGGCTGCGCGCCCATTCTACTCGGGCCACGGCGGCTACTACTGCCTTGGGACGGGGAGTCCCTTTGCAGGACATCTGTCAGGCGGCGACGTGGGCTTCGCTACACACGTTTGCCAGGCATTATTGCCTTGACAGCCAAGTCCGGAGGGATGGCTTCTTTGGCCGTTCTGTCCTCCAGGACTTTCTGGTGTGATCTTGGTTCGCAGACCCACCACCGGGGATGGTATTGCTTGGGTATCTATTCTAAGGTGAGGAATCTAACTAACGTGTTTCTTTCAGATGAACAAGTTACTAACCTTCGGTAACGATGTATCTGTAAGAAACATTAGTTAGTTAGATTCCTCACCGACCCACCCATCCTCCCCGTTCTGCGAACTGACATCTAGGGTTAAGGTTGTCCTTTCAGGCCCCTAGATTTTATTTTTGGCACCAGTGTCGGTCTTTGCATGGCTCTGCGTTCCTGGCGCGGAAGGCTATGTACAAGAACTGACGTCAGCGCGCGAGGGCGGCGTCTAAGTACTCCGACGACGTCATCCCGGCGCACGACGCCGACGACGGACGCGGAGCCGCAGACGACGCCTAGCGACGCGCAAGGGGTATTGCTGACGAAAAATCTTCCGGATCCAGTCTGACGCCTGGGGATATTCTAAGGTGAGGAATCTAACTAACTAATGTTTCTTACAGATACATCGTTACCGAAGGTTAGTAACTTGTTCGATACTGCACATAGGTCTACTGCTATACTACCTATGCTCAAAGGGGTAATAAAACATGCGCCAGAGGTTTTCAAAGACCCAGTCAGGGCTAGGGTCTTAAACCCACGCATAGAGAAAGTATAAACCTGCCCCTACATATCCTGCATACATCAAAGGGCCAGCGCCACTGGATTCCCTAGTGGTATCCACTGCAAGGAAGAGATCAAATTCCCAGGCGTCAGGCGAAGCACCACCGCCTGACAAAGAATCAAAGCTCCTGGACGCGTCAGGAAAACGCACTGCGTCACAGGCAGCCAATATATGGCGTATCGCCAACACTCGAGCGCTATTGGCCAGATACGACAGAGCGCATTATGATGAACTAGAAACCTTCATGCACCATCTCCCAGAAAAATACAAAAATAGGGCCAATGAATTAATTCAAGAGGGTAAGACCATAACTAATACCTCTATACGCTGTGCCTTAGACGCAGCAGACACAGCCTCCAGGGCCATTAACACTAGTGTCCTCCTCCGTCGCCACGCTTGGCTGCGAGTTTCAGGCTTTAAACCTGAGGTACAAGCCTCCATATTAAACCATCCATTTAACCAAGAACATTTATTTGGTCCAAAGGTAGATGACGCCCTCGAGAAGATGAAGAAAGACACAGATACGGCGAAATCGATGGGAGTCCTACAGTCTCACCCTCCGAGGCGCTCCTTTCGCCGCTCTTCCTTTCGGGGCACGGGCAGAGGCTACTCGTCAGATAGCGCGTCCACATCCTACAAATCCCCTCCTCAGTCCACCTTCACAAGGGGTTATCAAAGAGGCGGCTATAAAGGCAATAATAATAAAGGCAGAGGCAAAACAAATACCGCCCGCTCTGCCACACCGCCTACCCAATGACTTTCCCCTGCTCCCTCCAGACCATCCCACTCCGGTCGGGGGCAGACTACAAAATTTCCTTCATGTCTGGGAGACCATCACATCAGACAAATGGGTGGCCCAAATTATTCGTTAAGGGTATTGCCTAGAACTCACATCTACCCCCCCCCCCCCCCCCAACATTCCACCCAGACAACGCCCAATGTCGCAAGAACATTCCACGTTACTGAAACAGGAGGTAATCTCCCTCCTACAAAAACACGCAATAGAACAGGTCCCCCCACATCAGCAAAATGTAGGGGTCTACTCCCTATATTTTCTGATACCAAAAAGAGACGAGACTCTACGACCTATCTTAGATCTCTGGCCTCTAAACACATACATACATTCGGACCATTTTCACATGGTAACACTTCAGCAGGTACTTCCGCTCCTCTCCCAGAACGACTTTCTCACCACACTGGACTTGAAAGACGCATACTTTCACATTCCGGTACACCATGCCCACAGACAGTACCTCAGATTTGTAGTGGACGGGCAACACTACCAGTACAAGGTGCTCCCATTCGGGGTCACAACAGCACCAAGGGTATTCACCAAGTGCCTAGCGGTAGTGGCGGCACATCTCAGAAGACAGCACATTCACGTCTTCCCATATTTGGACGACTGGCTCATAAAAGCCGCATCAGACAACCAATGTGTACACCACACCGCCACTACAATCCAACTACTTCACCAACTAGGCTTCACGGTGAACCACCAAAAGTCCCAGCTAACACCATCCCACATAAAGCAATACCTCGGTGCCACCATAGACACCTCAAAAGCCATAGCCTACCCTAATCCGGCCAGGATTGCAAGCATTCAGGCTTTGCGCCAAAAATTCATACTTCAACACTCCCTCCCAGCAAGAGTGTTTATGCAACTGATAGGGATGATGGCCTCTTGCATTTTTATAGTGCCTCATGCAAGACTCCAGATGCGTCCACTCCAAGAGTGCTTAGCGCGCCAATGGAACCAGGCCCAGGGGCAACTGACAGATCTGGTGTTGGTAGACGGTCGCACCCATCGCTCTCTGCAGTGGTGGAACACCACAAATCTTTCCAGAGGTCGACCGTTCCTGGACCCGGTGCCACAAATAATCCTAACAACGGACGCATCGCTCTCCGGCTGGGGAGCTCATCTACTACATCACAGTGCAGGGCACATGGACGCCGCAACAAAAGTTACTCCACATCATACATCTGGAGTTACTGGCAATCTTTCTAGCCCTAAAATCCTTTCAGACACATATTTTAGGCAAGGCAGTCCTTATTCGCACAGACAACATGACGGCCATGTACTACATTCAAAAACAAGGCGGCACACACTCTCCACAGCTCTCTCAACTAGCACAGAGCATATGGAGATGGGCAATTCCACACAAAATCTTTCTCCTGGCCCAACATGTCCCAAGAGTCCAAAACACCATGGCAGATCTGCTCAGCAGACAGACGCAGCAGATCCACGAGTGGGAACTTCACCCACAGGTTCTTCATCCATTCTTTCAGATGTGGGGGCATCCACAGATAGACCTCTTCGCCACCCACGGATAGACCTCTTCGCCACCCACGAAAACAAAAAATGCCCAAGCTTTGCCGCCCGATACCCACACCCATTGTCCAAAGGCAATGCGATATGGATGAACTGGTCAGGCAAATTTGCGTACGCATTTCCACCTTTCCCACTAATTCCATTAGTGGTGCAAAAGCTACAACAGCACTCCCTCACACTGATTCTAGTAGCTCCAACATGGGCCAGACAACCGTGGTACACCACGCTGCTGGAACTCTCGGTAGTGCCACACCAAAAGTTACACCTCTCACCATGCCTCCTAACCCAGAACCATGGAGAGATCAGGCACCCGGACCCAGCTCAGCTCAACCTTGTGATCTGGCTCCTGAGATCCTAGAATTCGGATACCTTAACCTTCCCCCTGACTGCATGAACGTCATCAGAGAAGCTAGACGCCCTACCACTAGAGCCTGCTACGCTGCAAAGTGGAAAAGATTTGTTGTTTATTGCCATAACAACACAATCAACCCTCTAGACGTATCTATACAGCACATCGTATGCTACTTGCTCCATCTACAAAGGTGTAACCTAGCATATACATCCATTCGGCTACACCTCGCAGCAATTGCCGCTTACCTACAAAACAGACAGCACCTATCACTTTTCAGAGTACCTGCCATTAAAGCCTTCATGGAAGGCCTAAAACGAATAATTCCCCCCAGAGTTCCACCCTCACCTGTGTGGAACCTAAATATAGTTCTCACAAGGCTAATGGGACCGCCTTTCGAACCTTTGCATAAATGCGAGCTGCAATTCCTCACATGGAAGACAGCTTTCCTTGTAGCCATCACCTCCCTTAGAAGGGTCAGTGAGATACAAGCACTTACTATACAAGAACCTTTTCTCCAAATGCACTCGAACAAGGTTATCCTCCGTACCAACCCAAAATTCCTACCCAAAGTCATCTCACCCTTTCATCTAAACCAATCGGTAGAATTACCGGTTTTTTTCTCGCAACCTCAAACCGTTGCAGAAAGGGCTCTACACACACTGGATGTTAAAAGGGCCTTGCTTTACTATATCCAGAGAACACAACCTTTCAGAAAGACAAAGCAACTGTTTGTCTTTTTCTCTCCACCTCATAAAGGCAACCCTATCTCAAAATCAGGGATAGCTAGGTGGATTGTAAAATGCATACAGATTTGCTACCACAAAGCAAAACGCACGCTATCTGTTCCCCCTAAAGCCCACTCTACAAGAAAGATAGGGGCTTCTATGGCTTTTCTAGGGAACATCCCATTAGACAATATCTGCAAGGCAGCTACATGGTCAACACCGCACCCTTTCACTAAACATTACTGTGTAGATGTGCAAACCAAGCAACAAGCTAGTGTGGGCCAGGCTGTACTAAAAACACTATTTCAAACCACTGCAACAGATACCGGTGGTCGCCGCTAAGGTTGGGAACTGCTATATAGTCTATGCAAAAGTGTGTAATCTGCAGCTCGTATGCCTCGAACGGAATATGCTACTTACCACTATGCATCTGTTCTTGGCATGTAGAGCTGCAGATCTACACACGCCCACCCGCCTCCCCGGCTACCTGTATCTGTTCCAGTCTATCTTATTTAGATACAACACACATGGGTTTCTTCACTGTTATTACTACGCTCCATCTTTCCCTGTTGGCGAAAAACAATCTGAGGATGGAGCCGAAGCCCATGCGCAATACAAACCAAAGGAGGAGTCACCGACCTCGTGACTTCCAAAGACTTTCCAAGAGGAAAAACAAACTGCAAACATCTGGGCCCAACACCAGATGGCGATCTATGCAAAAGTGTGTAGATCTGCAGCTCTACATGCCAAGAACAGATGCATACTGGTAAGTAGCATATTCCTTTAGCACCAACAATAGGTATCAAAATACTTTCTCAGAATAAGATGCTCTAGTTGAATACTTTCCAATAGCAATAGACTTTTAAATGCAATAGTTAATTGTTGCAATAGGCCACACAATTCAAACACAATTAGAACATTGAGCTCAATGGGGATTTTTAAGTAAATGCAATTTCAATTACTTTGCGTATGATTTTCTTACTCTAGTTTGGATCCTGGATTCAGCCCTGGTGCGTTTCCTGTAAACAGTTGAAAGAAATCATTTTTGTTAAATAGACGATTTTTAAGAAATATTTGTATGTTTCAAAAATCGGCAAAAACCAGGCAATGTTATTCTATGGAGTAAAATCAAGTTATCGGTAAGTACAGTTGTAATTACTTTTCAGGGTCAGTGCTGGGCACCAAGATCCAGCACTGGGATCTCTCCTGATAACAGGTGAGTAATTTCGTTTTCGTTGATCAGCTGATATTTAGTGAATATTTTAAAGTTTCAAAACTCGACACTTAGAAGAATTTCCAAGTGAAACCAGTCAATTTTACCCTATGGAGAAAATGTAGGTTATCGGTTTTCAGGTAAGTACTCGACTGGCATAGTTAAGGTTCTGGGCATAGACTCAGGGGTCTCCCAGGGTCCGGTAGTTACAGTTGGTACACCCTCAGCGGCACAGGGGCAGCTGGGTGCAGAGTGAGTTAGGCC
Source organism: Triturus cristatus (assembly GCF_964204655.1). Taxonomy (NCBI): domain Eukaryota; kingdom Metazoa; phylum Chordata; class Amphibia; order Caudata; family Salamandridae; genus Triturus; species Triturus cristatus. The sequence continues at coordinate 1,063,145,133 of NC_140589.1, read as the reverse complement.
CAATGTTAGCCTATGGTGGGCAGGGGGCCCTTGGTTGGTGGCTGCTAGCAGGCAGGCCACGCGGCTGTGGGAGCTGGGCTCCTGGTCACTTACACAGGACAAGTGGGGAGGTAGAATAGGATAGATGTTGCACTTCCAGGTGCACTCGGGCGGCTGGGTGCAGGGTGCTTTTGAGCCATCGGGCGCTCAATGTATTTCAATGGAGAAGCTACCAGATGAACAAAGGCTGCAAGCTTGGGAACAGAGATTGTTCAAGTGCGACCACCACTTAGAGAGGTATGTTGGGAAGCTTTAGGTTAGGTAGGCACTCAGGAGTTGGGCACAGGGGGCCGCAGGGCGCCAGGTGCAGGGGTGCCTTTTGGCGTCTGGGAAATCTTACCCTCTGCTGGTCGCGGTTGGAGGGGTCCCTGGTTCTGAGGCTGCAGGCATCGTCAGGAGCATCGAGGAGGGTCCTTGGGTGCTGGATTCTGGGTCACAGTCGCCCGGGGGACGTCCTCGTGGTCTTTGTCCACTCAGGCACAGGGCGGGTGCAGAGTGTGCAGGAGTCGCGGTTCCTGGCTGGCACCAGTGGTTTGTTGCTTGCTTTGAGGAGAACCACTGCTCGTGGGAGTCCCAGTCTTTTAGAGTCACAATCCGGTGGTGAGTCCAGGATAGTCGGGCTATGAAACTGATGTTTCAGCCTTTGTGCTCAATTTCAGTGAGAAGGACTCTGAGGCTGTTGGGCCTCATGGCCTCCTGCATCCTGCTTGTGGATCATGCCACCTGCGGCCTCTGCAGTGAGACCTGAAGTTCAATGAGCACAGCATCAGGAAAATCTCACCGATCTGGTTCAGATATCGGAGTGCAGTGTGAAAGACCTGCAGTGGTGGCTAACAAACCACGATTGGGTGAGAGGCAGATACTTCTCCTTTACCCAACCAGATCTCACAGTAGTGAAGCATGCGTCTCTTCTGGGATGGGGCAGCCATCTGGTAGAGGTGGAGATCTGAGGACTCTGGTCTCCAGCAGAAGCCAGGCTCCATATCAGCCTGTTGGAGCTTTGTTGATCCGATTGGCACTGAAAGCCTTACCTGAAAGAAACACGATAGTTATAGATTCCTTCCCTTAGAATTAACCCCAGGCGTCCGACTGGATCAGGAAAGTTTTTCCGTCAGCAGTACCTTTGCGCGTCGGAAGGTGGCGTTGGTCGACTCCGCGTCCATCGTCTGCGCTGTGGTCGCTGGGATGACGTGGCGGCAGCTACTTAGACGCAGCCCTCGCGCGCTGACATCAGTTCTTTCTTTTTCCGCGCCAGCCAGCGCAGATCCAGGAAAAGCCGTACCTCAGGCATTTTTTTACTAAGTTTTTCTTGACTTTTGTTGACTTTTTGTTTCGAGTCTCCGACTCCGAACAGGTGCACGAGGGATGCCCGGTTTCAAGGCCTGCGGTTCCTGTAACCGACTGATGTCGATGACTGATCTGCACCACGTGTGCCTCTTTTTCCTGGAGCGCGACCACGACCCAAAGTCGTACTCCGACTGTCGGTTGATTGCGCTGAAGGCCGGTACCGAAAGCTGCTTGAACGCCGACAGTCTGTGCCGTTCGAGGTCACGGTCAAGAGGGAGGTCAAGGGACCGGTCACGGAGCCACCACCAGTCCGGTTCGAAGTCTTCGCACTTGGGGTCGGGTAAGTCGAAGCTGTCGTGGCTGACCCTGGTCTTCTCCTCGGGATGACGCTGGTGCTATAGAGGGGTCCCCCTCCCATCCGTCCCCAGCCCGGAATATGTTTAATACCCTCGGACTCGGGAGACAGGTAGGCGAGGGAAGGAAGGGAAGGTTCTGCAGGGAGAGAGACCTGAAATGAAACAAGCAGACGTTTAGACACTGCGCTTTTCTTCCCCTCCCCGTGGACAGAGCTTACTCCTATCTGTTCCCCGCTTTACCTGTCCCTATTTTCCTCCCGCTATCGGTTGATCAATGGTTGGTTCTGGCCGTGGTCGTTTACCCAGTTAATAGCACTGGTGGGGTGAATAACGGTCTTTGGTGCGGTTCAGAGCAGGTCTACCTAATAATACTCCCTCTTGACCTAAACAACAGTTATTTATATATAAACTAGCACACAAAGCACAAAGGTGTATTCTTAATATTTTTTTTTATTTTTCGTATTTTTATATTTTCATTTTTTCTGTATAAAAATATAATCAATTTTGAACAGATAAATCAATTTTTCAGAAATGAACGTTTCACTTGTACTTTACACATTGTTCATGTCAATACGATAAGACAAAGATATTCTTTTGATTCATGACAAAAAAAGGAAAACAAAACCCAGGGAGAAAGAACACTGCACATACAAACTCTTCATTCATGCAGACACATATCAGACATTCCGTACACATATATCTCAGTAGCTTTACCACTTAACACATAATGAGTGGTAAGGTAGTCCTAATAGCCCCCAAAAAAAGGAGCTGCTACAAAAAAATTTTTGGTAGGATCTACAAGAAGATTTGGTCAACGCGTTTCGGTGGTATAAGCAAACGTGGAAACCACCTTCTTCAGGACCAGCTACTTCTCTTAGCGCAAGTTCTCAAAACCTGGGGTATTATTTAGGGGGACAATATCACCCTACAAAGCCTGCTGTTTGTACTGTAAGACGTAATCACAGTGGAAATTCTTCCTCTTATTTGTCTGTTTATCTGTAGATGTCCGATAGTGGTTAGACTCTAAATCCCACTAAATGTAGTATGCGGCTAGGAGACATCCAACAATGATTCCGTAGTACTCCATGTATCTTTAGAAGAAAGTTTGTTTAAAGATCAACAAAGTATATTATTTCCATCCATAACCAGATATAGGCAGAGTCTCAACCGTACAAATACACGCTGTTGCAATTCTTTACGGTGTCCCAGCGCTCAAAACATCTAAGTCCTTCAGTCACACGTAAGCATTCTCAGATCGTCCTGCTGTCAGGAAGTGAGCCTACACCCAAATGCGTGTAGGCTCACTTCTTGACGGCAGGACGATCTGAGGATGCCTACGTGTGGCTGAAGGACTTAGATGTTTTGAACGCTGATGATACGGCTTTGACAATCTTGACTACGGAGGAAGGAGTAGAAGTAGATACACGCATTTGGGTGTAGGCTCACTTCTTGTAGAATCCTACAAAAAATATTTTTGTAGCAGCTCCTTTTTTTGGGGGCTATTAGGACTACCTTACCACTCATTATGTGTTAAGTGGTAAAGCTACTGAGATATATGTGTACGGAATGTCTGATATGTGTCTGCATGAATGAAGAGTTTGTATGTGCAGTGTTCTTTCTCCCTGGGTTTTGTTTTCCTTTTTTTTGTCATGAATCAAAAGAATATCTTTGTCTTATCGTATTGACATGAACAATGTGTAAAGTATAAGTGAAACGTTCATTTATGAAAAATTGATTTATCTGTTCAAAATTGATTATATTTCTTTACAGAAAAAAATGAAAATATAAAAATACGAAAAATAAAAAAATATATATATAAAGAATACACTTTTGTGCTTTGTGTGCTAGTTTATATATAAATAACTGTTGTTTAGGTCAAGAGGGAGTATTATTAGGTAGATTGGCTTCATTTTCCCCTTTTCTCCCTGACCTATTGGAAAATTATCTCGTATAAAGGGGGTCCCAGTATTTTCTGCATTGCGGTTCAGAGCAGGCTCAGGGGTCGGCTCTAGGACTCCAGAACCCGGAGCCAGGGAAGCCCAATACTTCTTGAGCTATCGCGCTGTCACAGTATTCTCTCTCTCTCTTAGACACCCGTCACACACGCACTGGTTTGTTGGGCGTACGGGGAGAGACGGTCTGCTGCGTTTAAGGCTGCGGGTAGTGAAGACGTTCTGGTAGAAACCGCCGGTGGCGCTACTACTCCAAGCCCGGGAATCCGTGGGGCCGAGGAGCGCCGAGTTAGAGGATTCCTTAACGGAAGTAAGCACAACAAAAAAGGAAAGAACGTGAGTGATTTGGGTACCCTCTCGCGGTGCCCCGACAGTTTGGGGAAATGGAGAGCTCACGGCACCCGATTACTCACTGGCCAATCCAAAGGTGCTCGCGCTGCCACTCTATGCTCACTAACGGGGAGCAGAGGAGCGCGCACCAGGGGTATGGTGGCCCAGAAATCTGTGGGTGTCTGGGAGGATCCGAAGGCGCTGTCACTCACCTCACAGGGGGTTGAAGAAGCAGCGGTGAGCACGTCCTGGAACTCGGGATGTCTCTGGAGGGAACTTTGAGCAGGGGAGTCCCGATAACTATGCTGGAGCTGGAGCTGCGAAGGTGCGGGCCGCTGAAGGGAAACGGGCATATCCGGAATCATTGGCAACGCCCCCCGCGTCGGGTCGACTTTTATTTCCGGACGCGCTAATGGCCACGGGGAGCGTGGGTTCGCTGCGCCACCTGGGAGATGTAGTTTGGATCGCTTGTTCGACGCCGGAGGGTCGCTCGGTTTCGCACCCGCCCTCATACTCGATCATGACAGCACACCCCCCTTCACACCGCCTCCGGCGGCGAGAGAGGAACCGGGCTTGGCAGGGCTACGGCGGTGGAAGGCCGCCACCAGGCAGTCTGCATGCACAGCAGAAGCAGGTTCCCAGGAGTTCTCCTCCGGCCCATAACCCCTCCACGCTAGGAGGTACCACAACTTGCCTCTCACCAACTTGGAATCCAGCACACGTCTCACCACGTATTCTTGTTCGTGGTGTACCCACACTGGAGCCGGGACCCTTCGAACCGGACAGAAGGAGGGTTTGAGCAACGAGACGTGGAACACAGGGTGTATGCGCAGATGCTGAGGTAGCCGCAGCTGTACCGCTACAGGGTTCACGTGTCGAATCACAGGATACGGTCCGATGAACTTCGGATTGAACACGCTGGGTCTTCTGAACCGGATGTGCTTTGTAGACAACCATACCCTGTCCCCCTTGTGGTAAACTGGAGGGGCTCGGCGGTGTTTGTCGGCATGGGCTTTATAACGTGTCTTAGCTAAGCGCAGGTTTTCTCGGGCTTGTTTGAGTCCTGAGTGAGAGGCGTTGAGTCTACCCTGTACATCGGGAAGGCTACCGTGTGTTCGAGGGAGGAGAAAAGGGAGGAAACGGGGGTGATGACCTGACGCAAGAAAGAAGGGTGTGTGGTGCGTGGAGGAATGCACAGAGTTATTATATGCTATTTCTGCCACCCAAAGCCAATCAACCGAAGTTTCCGATGCGTGATCCACGTAACATCGCAGGTACTGTTTTAGGGTCTGGTTCAGTCTTTCAGTCTGTCCATCAGTTTGGGGATGGAAGCTGGTGGAGAGGGAGGATTGAATGCCAAGTTCGTCACACCAGACCTTCCAGAAACGGGCAGTAAATTACGAGCCTCTGTCCGATACGATCCCTAGGGGAAGGCCGTGTAGCCGTACAATGTGTATCAACAGGAGCTTCGCCAACGCACCTGCCGTGGGCACTTGTTTGCACGCGATAAAATGTCCCATTTTTGTGAGATAGTCGATGACAACGACTATAGCTGTGCAGCCTTGGTCCTTCGGCAGACCGACGATGAAGTCGACGGAGATTCTTTCCCAGGGATTCATAGGGGTCGGGAGTGGCATCAGGAGGCTTTGACTTTTTTGATGGTCGGCTTTCATTTGGGCGCAGATGGGACAGCTTTTCACCCACCGTAGAACATCTGGCCGGACAGATGGCCACCAGAAGTGTCTCAACACTTGTTCCAGGGTTTTTGCTCCTCCCATATGACCAGCGCAAGGTACGTCGTGGCACCAGTTGAAAACGAGTTTGCGGAGCCGGAGAGTAGGTATCAGCACCCTAGATCCACACATGGGTAGGCCGCTGTGCAGGCGCCATTCTTTATGGCTCTTCAGCCAGGATGCCCAGGCAAACGTCTGTATCCCTTTCTTCACTCCATGTAGAAACGACTCGGTTTTTATACTGCCCACCACTTGCTCTGGCGACAGTATAGGTTGGTCGGGCGTCTCCGCAGGGAGGCAGGGAAGTTCCTGTCTGGATAAAGCGCCGGCCTTCTTGTTTTGAGTTCCTGGCCGGAATGTGACGAGGAAGTGGTACTCCGCAAAAAAGAGCATCCATCTTTTTTGGCGAGGTGAGAGATGTCGCGCTGATCGAAGGAACTGAAGGTTTCGGTGATCTGTGAACACAGTCACCTGATGTTGAGCGCCCATCAACCAATGTGGCCACTCCAGGAACGCTTCTCGTATGGCGAGCAGCTCTTTTTCCTAGATTGTGTAATTCAGCTCGGCCGGGCAGAACTTTCGGGACATGAAGGCGACTGGATGGAGCTGTCCGGTATCTGGGTGACGTTGAGACAGAATTGCTCCGACCGCCACATCGGAGGCATCTGCTTCCACGTTAAAGGTAAGGTCGGGTTTGGCGTGGCATAAGATGGGAGCGGACGTAAACGCCTTCTTGAGTCGGTCGAAAGCTGTTTGGGCATCAGGAGACCATATGAATGGGACCCCTTTCCAGGTCAACCTGGTGAGGGGGGTCACCAACTGGGAGAAATGGTGGATGAACCTCCTATAGAAGTTCGAGAAGCCAAGAAAGCTTTGGATGTCTTTCACGGTCCGAGGTTGGGGCCACTCGGCAACCGCTTGTACTTTGCGATCGGTCATGATTTGTCCGGCTTGGCTCAACAGGACGCCGAGGAATTCCACCGTGGTCACATGGAATTCACATTTCGTGAGCTTGCAAAACAAGCGATAGTCTTTCAGGGCTTGTAGTACCGTCTTCACGTGGTTAACATGGTCTTGTAGATTAGACGAAAAGATCAGGATATCGTCTATGTACACCACGACGTATTTGTCCAAGAAGTCTCTCAACACTGCGTTGAGAAAGAACTGAAAGGCGGCCGGGGCATTACAGAGCCCGAAGGGCATAACCAAATACTCAAACAGACCAAATCTCGTTTTGAAGGCGGTTTTCCACTCGTCCCCGTCTCGTATTCTTACCAAATGGTAAGCCCCTCGGAGATCCAGCTTAGTGTATATGCTTGCTTCCCGCACTTGTTCCAGGAGCACCGGAATCAGTGGCAGTGGATACTGGTTTTTTATGGTCATTGCGTTGAGGGCGCGGTAGTCAATACAGCAGCGAAGCTTGCCTTTGGAATGAAGAAGAGGGGAGACGCAGCAGGAGACCTAGAGGGGCGAATGAAACCCAATTCTAAGTAGGTGTCCAGGTATTCGCGGAGGTGACAGGTTTCGGGACCCGTAAGGGCGTATATCCTGCTACACGGAACGGTAGCACCAGGTATTAAGTCGATGCGACAGTCGTATTGCCGGTGCGGAGGTAGTTCCTCTGCTTTCCGTTTGTCGAATACTTCCCTATAAGGGGTGTACCAGTCTGGGAGCGTTGCGTGCTTCTCGGCTGCCGTGGCCACGTGGTGGGTGGAAGTGTTTTCCGTGTCAGGAGGAAACCCCGGATCCTTGCAGTGTTGTTGAAAAAAAAGACGGAGCTGAACGTTATTGAGTTAGTTGACCATGTTATGTGTGGCTCATGTAATCTCAACCATGGTAACCCCAGGATGAGGTTGCAGCGTGGTGCTTGAATGATGTTAAGGGTGAGCCATTCGCCGTGGTTTTCTCCTATGGTAACCCAAAGGGAAGGAGTTTGGTATTTTATGGGACCTGAGTCCAGCTCTTTGCTGTCAACTGCGTAGACGAGTTCTGGAGTGTCCTTGAGCAGTAGTGGGATTCCTAGCCTTTCCGCTTCTGCTTTATCTAAAAAGCAACCGGTGGCCCCGGAGTCAATCATGGCCCTCACGTGTCGGGGACTGTGGTCCACAACTACGCGCAAGGGGACAAAAAAGGGGTTGGGTTCTTTGGTGGTATCTGCTTCCATAGAAGGGATGGACTGGTAGCCTGAAGTGTCCCTTCCTGAACCTTCAAGCCCCCGAGTTTCCCGCCGGTCCTTCACTGGTGATGGTTGCTGCTTGTCCGTTGCGTGTACGGCCGGTCTTGGGTCGAACTGGGCATTCTCGCAGGAAGTGGCCCTTCTTGCCACAATATAAACAGAGTCCCTGTTTACGTCGGTGGTCTCGTTCGCTGAGGGTTAGAGATGCTCTCACTGTCCCGATTTCCATAGGGTCTGTTTGGGGTGGCGCGTGTTCCGAAGCACGGGGTGATCATAGGACACGAGGGTTTTCTCTTTGCGTTTGTGGTCTCCTTTCCTCTCCCTCAGTCGATATTCTAGACGGGAAGCCAGTTCAATCATGGCCGCACAAATACGGGGTTGCGGATCTATTTGGGCAATAACGTCTTTGAGTTCTTCCGTTAGCCCTCTGTAGAAGATTGCGGCCTGCTTGGATTCGGGCCAGTCGGTTTCTGCCACCAACCGCCAAAAGCTGTTGATGTATCCGATGAAATCGGTGCTGCTTTGACGAAGGTCAAGGAGGTCGCTGTCTGCAGAAAAGGTGTCCGCCCGACGATCAAAGGTCTTTTCGAACTCAAGCCTGAAGGTGTCCCAGTCGTACAACAGGGCGTCGTCTCTTCTGACTATCGGAACGGCCCATTGCGCGGCTTCTCCTGCCAGGTATGAGATGAGGAACGCCACCCTGGCTTGGTTGGTGAGAAAGAGCTTGGGCTTGCAATGAAAGTGCAATAGTATTTGGGTCATAAAGACTTGTACCTTTTGTATTTCTCCGTGAAACCTTTCAGGAGGGGCTAAAGGCACATGCGCCGGCATCTCTACTACCACCTGGGGAGTTGACGTAGGGAATACGTTCCCCACATCAAAGGGGTTTCTCTGGAGGCGGTCTAAGCGGGTATGTAACGCGGCTGTTTCAGCTCTAGACGTAGCTAATTCTACTTGTACCTGCGCCAAAGCGGCTAACACGTCTTCTAACGTGGCCATTCTCTATATCAGCGTGATCAGGAGGAGGGCAATTCGTGGGCCAATGATTTTGTCGTGGCTGACCCTGGTCTTCTCCTCGGGATGACGCTGGTGCTATAGAGGGGTCCCCCTCCCATCCATCCCCAGCCCGGAATATGTATAATACCCTCGGACTCGGGAGACAGGTGGGCGAGGGAAGGAAGGGAAGGTTCTGAAGGGGAGAGACCTGAAATGAAACAAGCAGACGTTTAGACACTGCGCTTTTCTTCCCCTCCCCGTGGACAGAGCTTACTCCTATCTGTTCCCCGCTTTACCTGTCTCTATTTTCCTCCCGCTATCGGTTGATCAATGGTTGGTTCTGGCCGTGGTCGTTTACCCAGTTAATAGCACTGATGGGGTGAATAACGGTCTTTGGTGCGGTTCAGAGCAGGCTCAGGGGTCGGCTCTAGGACTCTAGAACCCGGAGCTAGGGAAGCCCAATACTTCTTGAGCTATCGCGCTGTCATAGTATTCTCTCTCTCTCTTTGACACCCATCACACACGCACTGGTTTGTTGTGCTTACGGGGAGAGACGATCTGCTGCGTTTAAAGCTGCGGGTAGTGAAGACGTTCTGGTAGAAACCGCCGGTGGCGCTACTACTCCAAGCCCGGGAATCCGTGGGGCCGAGGAGCGCCGAGTTAGAGGATTCCTTAACGGAAGTAAGCACAACAAAAAAGGAAAGAACGTGAGTGATTTGGGTACCCTCTCGCGGTGCCCCAACAGTTTGGGGAAATGGAGAGCTCACGGCACCCGATTACTCGCTGGCCAATCCAAAGGTGCTCGCGCTGCCACTCTATGCTCACTAACGGGGAGCAGAGGTGCGCGCACCAGGGGTATGGCGGCCCGGAAATCCGTGGGCGTCTGGGAGGATCCGAAGGCGCTGTCACTCACCTCACATACAGGGGGTTGAAGAAGCAGCAGTGAGCACGTCCTGGAACTCTGGGTGTCTCTGGAGGGAACTTCGAGCAGGGGAGTCCCGATAACGATGCTGGAGCTGCGAAGGTGCGGGCCGCTGAAGGGAAACTGGCATATCCGGAATCATTGGCAACACCCCCCGCGTCGGGTCAGCTTTTTTTTCTGGACTCGCTAATGGCCACGAAGAGCGTGGGTTCGCTGCGCCACCTGGGAGATGTAGTTTGGAGCGCTTGTTCGACACCGGAGGGTCGCTCGGTTTCGCACCCGCCCTCATGCTCGATCATGACAGAAGCATAGGAAGAAGTCGAAGAAGTATCGTCGCTCTTCGACTTCTCTTAGTCGGTCGGCCGATCCAACCCGACGAGGCACGCAGGTGGTGCCACTCCCACGGCTCCTCGCACGGAGCCCGAAGGATCGACTCCGAGCTTCCCTCCCTTTCCGGGACCTGGAGCGACCCATGCCCAGCTTTGTACATTCTACAAGGTGATGCATGCCATCTTTGGGCGGTCCGACCACGCCGGCGTGCCTTTGGACCCCGCGGACTTGGTTCGGGGGCCTAGGTCTTTGCTGCCGGGGGCTCCGGGGCCGCAGGCCCCCCTTGGATCCAGGCCTGGATCTGGATTGGCGCCGGTTGACCTCGTTACACCTCCACAGGCGCCGCTTCCTACGGCATCACTAACGCGTTCGGCGCCGGTCGGCTCCCTGGCCGGCGTTGACCCCGGCCTCCATTCTGACGTGGACACGGAGCCAGACCGGCATCGTGCGACGCCGGATTTCGCTCTGGGTGGGGTTTTTGTGCCCCTGTTCACTCCTGGGGTCCCTTTCCAACAACAGTGGCACCCAGAGGAGGACTGGGAGGGGTCAGGTGACCCTTTAACTGACCAGTTAGATACTGAGCAGGACTGGAGAGAGGAACTGAGGGATGCCAGTGGTCTTGACACTTCACCCGACCTTGGCATGTTGTCTCCTCCTACCGTGGCTACGGAGGAGGGAGCCTCATACGTAGTGGTGTTGCGTAGGGCGGCCGAGGCTCTCAACCTCAAGCTTCCTACGGTGGCGGTCAGGACTAACCTCCTGACTGAGGTGCTTCAACCGGCAGCGAGCTCTTCAAAGCCCCTGCTGCCGTTTAATGAGGCCCTCACCGACATCATGGTCCAGGCCCAACACCGGGGCTCCCATGGACAGGATGATCGCCCACCGCCCGGCTCCGGGCGGCCGCACTTTTTTCTCTCCCAACACCCCACCCCAGAGAGCTTGGTGGTCTACGTCTCCACCTCCGAAAGCACCTTCCCTACAGCTCCACCGGAAAAGGAATCCAAGAAGCTGGACCACCTTCGCAAGAACATTTTCACTTCTGCCAGCTTAGGACGGCGGTCCATAAACACCACATGTCTCTTAGGCCGTTATTCGCACTCAGTGTGGGATACAGTGGCACAAGTGCTGCCTCAGTGTCTGAAAGGAGGCTTGGGCAGTGCTCTCCCAGGCTGTTGCTCCTGGGAGGTATGCAGCAAAGTTTACAATCCGTTGTGGGCTGGACACCGCCGACTCTCTGGGCAGGACCATTTCAACATCGGGAGTGCTACGCCTGGATGAGGTCCACTGGCTTTTCAGGGGATGTCCAGAACACTTTGATGAACATGCCCTTTGATGGCCGTCGGTCTTTTTGGCGACAAAGCAGACAACGCCCTAGAGAGCTTAAAGGACTCATGGGCTACAGCCAAGTCCTTTGGCCTCTCCTCCCATCCGGCACAGTCTTCTTTTCGCCCCTTTGATGGCTACGGAAGGGGTGCCCCGTTACGTCCAACCCAGGGCCACAGGCCGCAGCATGTTACCCAACCTTCGCGCGGCCGGGGACGTGGAAACAACCGTCGAGTTTCCGGGGACCAGTGGGCGGGCCAGTCCACCAACATCCCCCCCCCCCTTCTGCAGCAGCCTCCAAACCCTCCTAGTCCGACCTTCCTAGCCCATCAAACGCCAGTGGGCAGCAGAATTTGCCATCACCTCCCCCACTGGCGCACCATCACTTCGGACAGGTGGGTTTTGCAAATAGTCCGAAGGGGCTACTCCCTCCCCTTCGAGACTACCCCTCCAGCCATGCCACCGCGATACCACCGCATGTCAAAGGATCATCTGTCCCTTCTCCAGCAGGAAGTTACGGCTCTCTTGGCCAAGGGAGCCATCGAGCGATCCTGTCCCAGAAGTAGGTCGTGGTTGTTACTCCCACTACTTTCTGGTTCCCAAGAAGGACAAGAGCCTGCGTCCTATCTTGGACCTCAGGGACGTCATTCGCTTCCTCCGGAAGGAGAAGTTCAAGATGTTGACGCTTGTTCAGGTCTTGTCTGCCCTTGACCCCCCAGATTGAATGGTAGAGTTGGACTTACAGGACGCTTATTATCACATCCCCGTTCTGCCGGTCCACCGGTGTTACCTGCGGTTCACGGTAGGCTACGAGCACTTTCAGTTCACCGTGCTGCCCTTTGGCCTTACCAGCGCCCCTTGGGTGTTCACGAAAGTGATGGCGGTGGTCGCAGCTCATCTGCGCAGATCAGGGGTTTCACTCTTCCCCTATCTCGACGACTCGCTGTTGAAGGCGTGCTCGCTCCAGGTAGTTGTCTCCCAACTCCAGACTACGGCCGAACTCCTGCATTTGCTGGGGTTCTCCATCAGGCGATTCGTCTTGCACTGGAGGCATTCCTTCCCTCTGTCCGGGTCAGAGTAGTGCAGGTGTTCACGGACAACACCACCGCCATGTGGTATTGCAACAAGCAGGGCGGGGTGCGGTCGTGTACCCCATGTCAGGAGGCCCTCTGCCTCTGGACATGGCTGGAACATAAAGGCATTTCCTTGGTGGTTGAACACCTGGCCAGTTCTCTGAAATCCAGAGCGGACGAGCTCAACCGCAGGTGCATGATGGATCATGAATGGCGTCTTCACTCGGAGATGGTGCAAGGTCTCTTTCAATAGTGGGGAGAGCCTTGGTTAGATCTATTTGCCACCGAAGAGAACGAGCAATGTCAGCAATTCTGCGCATTGAAATTTCCAAGACCGCACTCGCACGGCGACACTTTTCGCCGCGAGTGGAGTTGGTCTGGTGTGCGCCTTTCCGCCTATACCACTTCTGTTCAGTGGGCTGAAGAAGATCAGGCGTGACCGGGCCCAATTCATTCTTGTGGCTCCAGATTGGGCATGAAGAGTCTGGTATCCCCAGCTGCTCAACATGGCCATCGGTCCTCCAATCGGACTGCTTCTTCGGGAGGATCTTCTGTCGCAGCAGCAGGGGACGGTCCTCCACCAGAACCTGTCCAGTCTCCGCCTCCTTGCTTGGAGATTGAGAGGCGACAGTTGACATCTTTCGATGTGCCTCCTCAAGTCTGTGACGTAATTTTGGCAGCCTGGCGTCTCTCCACAAAGACTGTATATGCCTGCAGGTGGAACAAATTTGTGGCATGGTGCACAGCAAAGGCTGTGGATCCCCTTTCTGCCCCTCTTTCAGGGGTACTCTTGTTTCTTCTCTCTTTAGCCCAGCAGGGCTCTGCTTTGGGCACTATCAAGGGCTATCTTTCAGCCATCTCTGCCTTCCTTTGGTTGGCAGATCAACCTTCTCTTTTTAAGTCCCCGGTAGTTAACCATTTCCTAAAAGGCTTAACGCATCATTTTCCTCCAATCCCCTTCGTTATGCCTCAGTGGGATTTTAACCTTGTGCTAACCTATCTCATGTGTGCTCCCTTTGAGCCGCTGCACAACTGTCCTTTACGCCTTTTGACTCTTGAAATTGCTCTGCTGGTAGCTATCACTTCTGTTAAAAGGGTTAGTGAGCTCCAGGCTTTTTCTTCTAAACCTCCTTTCCTATCTGTTCATCCTGACAAGGTGGTTCTCCGGACCCGTCCATCCTTCCTTCCTAAGGTGGTCACTGCCTTTCACATCAGGCAGACCATTACCTTGCCCACTTTATTGCCGCCTCTGCATCCTTCAAAAGAGGAGGAAAGGCTCCGCCGTCTGGACCCAAAATGTGCGCTCTCCTTCTATCTGGATCGCACAAAACAGTTTCGGATGGATGATCAACTTTTTGTTGGTTACGTGGGTGCAAAGAAGGGTCGGGCCGTTTACAAACAGACCATTTCTCGATGGGTTGTGTTGTGTATTAAGGCTTGTTACACTCTGGCTAAAAAGGGGCCTCCAGTCGGGCTACGCACTCACTCCACAAGGGCGACAGCAGCCACTACTGCCTTGGGAAGGGTAGTGCCTCTGAATGGCATCTGTCAGGCAGCCACGTGGGCATCGCTGCACACATTCACCAAACACTACTGCCTGGACAGCCAAGTCCGGAGGGATGGCTTCTTTGGCCGTTCCATTCTCCAGGATTTTCTGGTGTGACCTTGGTTTGCAGACCCACCACCGGGGTTGGTATTGCTGTTTCTTTCAGATGTAGAAGTTACTTACCGTCGGTAACGATATAACTGTAAGAAACATTAGATTCCATGCATATTAGCTGCAGATTACACACTGTGCATAGATCGCCATCTGGTGTTGGGCCCGGATGTTGCAGTTGTTTTTCTCTTGGAAAGTCTTTGGAAGTCACGAGGTATGTGACTCCTCCTTTGGATCATATTGCGCATGGGCTTCGGCTCCGTTCTCAGATTGTTTTTTTTCCGCCATCGGGCTCGGATGTGTTCTTCGCGCTCCAGTTCGGACCCGTTCCAGTTTTCCTGTTCGGCGTGCAATCCTTCCCCCTTCGACGGTATTGTCTCGATTGCCTTCTCCACACTCGACGCGATTCTCAACAATCGAAGTCTTCGATTCCGGTCGTCGACGAAGGCCTTCGGTCCTACCTGGGCTCCAGTCCTGGCTGATGGAAAGGATGCCGTTTTAAAAAGTGTCCTCGATGTGGGTCGAAGTTTCCCCACACCGATCTACATGAGGTGTGCAACCTCTGCCTCTCTCCAGAGCAGGAGGCAAGGGACTGTCCAGCTTGCGCCTCCTTCCGATCGAAGAAGACGTTCCGGGACCGAAAAGCAAGGAGAACTATGGCTCACTCGTCGACTTCGATCCCCGGCGACATCTTCGAAGAAGGCGTCGATGTTCCGGAACGACAGCACACCGAAGAAGGCCTCGTCAGCGCCTCCGAAGCTGACGACTCCAACGTCGAGGACATCACTCCGGCACAGAGGGGCGTGAGTACACACGTCGACCCCGACCCCAAACCCCCCTCCGCGCCATTAAAAAAGGCTTCGGTCACGCCTTCGAGCCTAGGTATACACCGAGAGACTGCTTCCCATACCTCGCTTCCGGGCCCGGTTAAGAAGGCCCATCAAGCCTTCAGGCAGCTCGGGCTCGAGCCAGCCTACCCTCGGTGCCGAAACACTCTCATCGACACCAGCACCGAAAAAGAAAACGCCCCTTTCCTCATCCGCGCCGAGCTCGACACCGAAGCACTCTGCGCCGAACACTGGCACCAGCTCCTCGGCACCGATAACATCCTCGGAGCCGACCAAGAAACCGAAAAGCCTCCACTCCCAAACCTCGAAGCCGGAACCCACCTCGGAACCGAGGAAGTCAAAAGACACTTCTAAACCCCACGGTTCCAAACCAAGAACCAGTGCCGAATCCACACCTAAAAAACCCACGGCTCCAACACCATCGGCACCGAAGGATCTGCCCCTTACAGAGGAACTGTTTCGGCCCGATCCTTACCAAAAAACCCTCGTAAAGGATCCAAAGACTGGGCATTTGACGCTTAGCACCAGAAAAAGATCACTGGACAAGCCTGCACCAGCTCCACCACCAAAAAGGAGAGACTTTGCCACCTCCCCTTTGAGGATTCCTTCACCTCCTCCTCCTCCTCCTCCACCGCCTCCCTCCTCCACCGCCTCCCTCCTCCACCGCCTCCCTCCTCCACCGCCTCCCTCCTCCACCGCCTCCCTCCTCCACCGCCTCCCTCCTCCACCGCCTCCCCCCTCCTCCTCCTCCTCCTCCTCCTCCTCCTCCTCCTCCTCCTCCTCCTCCCTCCTCCCTCCCCCCTCCCTCCCTCCCTCCCTCCTTCCCTCCTCCTCCCCCCTCCCTCCCTCCTTCCCTCCTTCCCTCCTCCTCCTCCCTCCTCCTCCCTCCTCCTCCTCCTCCCATCGCCAGATGAGGATGATGACATTATCTACGACAGGGGACGGGGCGGACAATCTTTACCCTTCCAGACCCTTCCCCCCCCAGAGGACACAATCGGCTTTAACCAGCTACTCCATAGGACTCCCCACTACCATGGGGTTGATCTCCACACAGACCCCGTGGAGGAGGATGTCCTCTTAGATACATTTGACACTGCACAGAGGTCCACCTCAATTCTGCCCATGCTTAAGGGGGTTATTAAGCACGCACCAGAGGTCTTTAAAGACCCGGTTAGGGCCAGGGTCATCAATCCTCGCATAGAGAGAAAATATAAGGCCGCCCCTACAGATCCAACCTACATTAGAGGCCGCGCACCTCTAGACTCCTTGGTAGTCTCCAATGCGAGAAAAGCGCCAATTCCCAAGCATCAGGTGAGGCCCCACCGCCACATAAGGAGTCTAAACTCCTGGACGCCTCTGGCAAGCGGACAGTGTCCCAAGCGGCCAACATATGGCGCATTGCTAACACCCAAGCGCTCCTAGCCAGATATGACAGGGCACATTATGATGAGCTGGAGTCAATAATGCAACACCTCCCTGACAAATATAAACATAGGGCCAACAAACTAATTCAGGAGGGTAAAACTATCACTAATACCTCCATCCGTTATGACCTCAATGCAGCTGACACCGCCTCCAGGGCAATAAATACTAGCGTCCTTCTTCATAGGCATGCCTGGCTACGCATTTCAGGGTTCAAACCTGAGGTTCAGAGTTACATCCTCAACTACCCCTTTGATGAGAAACACCTGTTTGGCCCTAATGTCGACGTAGCCCTCGAAAAAATGAAAAAGGACACCGACATGGCAAAATCTATGGGAGCCTTGCAATCGCAAGCTCCCAGGTGCTCCTTTCGCCGTTCCTCCTTTAGAAGCACCACCAGAGGCTACTCCTCCAACAGCAGCTCCACTTCCTACAAAACCCCTACCCAATCCACCTTCACTAGGGGTTAACAAAGAGGCAGTTACAGGGGTAACAACAACAAAGGCAGAGGCAAAACTAACACCTCCCGCTCTGCCTCCTCACCCACCCAGTGACTTCCCTCTACTCCCCCACACTATTCCACTCCAGTCGTGGGCATACGCCACAATTTCCTTCCTGTCTGGGCTACCATCACCTCAGACAGATGGGTGCAACAGATAATTCAATCAGGCTACTGTCTAGAACTAACATCTACTCCTCCAACCATTCCACCCAAACAGCGCCCAATGTCATAGGAACATTTGTCACTTTTAAAGCAGGAGGTGATCTCCCTCCTACAAAAACGTGCAATAGAACCAGTTCCTACCCACCAACAAAACAAGGGAGTTTACTCCCTATATTTTCTCATACCAAAAAAGGACGGCTCTCTAAGACCCATTCTGGACCTCAGACCCCTAAACCAATACATACACTCAGACCACTTTCACATGGTCACACTCCAGCAGGTACTTCCTCTGCTGTCCCAGAACGACTTCCTTGCCACCATAGACCTCAAGGACGCCTATTTCCACATTCCCGTTGACAACGCTCACAGGAAGTTTCTCAGATTCATAGTGGACGTCCAGCACTACCAATTCAAAGTACTCCCATTCGGAGTCACCACAGCACCACGAGTGTTTAACAAATGCCTAGCGGTAGTGGCAGCACACCTGAGAAGACAACACATCCACGTCTTCCCATACCTAAACGACTGGCTCATAAAAGCCAGCTCATACAACCAGTGTGTACAACACACTCACGCCACTATCCAACTACTTCACGACCTAGACTTCACAGTAAACTGCGCCAAGTCCCACCTGCATCCTTACGTACAACAATACCTCCGTGCCACCATAGACACCTCAAGAGCGTTGGCCTACCCCAGTCCCGCCAGGATAGCAAGCATACAGGCTCTTCGCGCCAAATTTCAACCACAACACTCTCTTCCAGCCCGAGTGTTTATGCAACTTATAGGGATGATGGCCTCTTGCATATTCCTAGTACCTCATGCAAGACTCCAGATGCGTCCTCTCCAAGAGTGCTTAGCACGCCAATGGAACCAGGCTCAGGGTCAATTATCAGATCTGGTGTTGGTAGACGGTCGTGCCTATCGCTCTCTGCAGTGGTGGACCACCAAAAACCTTTCCAAAGGGCGACCGTTCCTAGAGCCGGTTCCTCAAATAGTTCTAACTGCAGACGCATCGCTCTAAGGCTGGGGAGCTCACCTACTACATCACACCATGCTGGGCAGGTGGACACCTCAACAAAAGTTACTCCACATCAACCATCTGGAGTTACTGGCCATATTCCTAGCCCTAAAAGCCTTTCAAACACACGTCTCAAGCAAGGCTGTCTTAGTCCGCACAGACAACATGACAGCCATGTACTACATCCAAAAACATGGCGGCACACACTCTTTGCAGCTCTCTCAGCTAGCACAGAGCATATGGAGGTGGGCCATACCTCAAAACATTTTTCTCCTAGCCCAACACGTCCCAGGAGTCCAAAACACCATTGCAGATCTGTTGAGCCGTCCAACACAACAGATCCACGAGTGGGAACTTCATCCACAAGTTCTTCAACCAAATCTTTCAAATGTGGGGGCAACCACAGATAGACCTCTTCACCACCCACGAAAACCCCAAATGCCCAAGCTTTGCCACCAGATATCCACACCCATTGTCCAAAGGCAATGCGATATGGATGAACTGGTCAGGCAGATTTGCGTACACTTTTCCACCTCTCCCACTCATTCCATTAGTGGTGCACAAACTACAGCAACATTCCCTAACGCTCGTCCTAGTTGCTCCGACTTGGGCTAGACAACCGTGGTACACCACATTGCTGGAACTCTCCGTAGTTCCGCACCAAAAGTTACACCTCTCTCCACGCCTCTTTACCCAGAACCATGGAGAGATCAGACACCCAGACCCAGATCAGCTCAAACTTGCGATCTGGCTCCTGAAATCCTAGAATTTGGTTACCTTAATCTTCCCCCTGACTGTATGAACGTCATTAAAGAAGCTAGACGACCTACCACTAGAGCTTGCTAAGCAGCCAAGTGGAAACGTTTCGTGATCTATTGTCACAACAATAACCTCAATCCCTTAGATGTGTCTATTCAACACATCATAGGCTACTTACTACACCTACAAAGATGCAACCTAACCTACACGTCTATTAGACTTCACCTTGCTGCCATAGCAGCGTATCTACAAAATAGACAGCATCTATCACTCTTCAGAGTACCTGCCATAAAAGCCTTCATGGAAGGTCTTAAGAGAATAATCCCCCCCCAGAGTGCCACCCTGACCTGTGTGGAACCTAAAAATCATTTTCACAAGACTAATGGAGCCTCCATTTGAACCTCTACATAAATGTGAGCTTAAATTTTTAACATGGAAAACTGCTTTCCTTGTAGCCATTACTTCGCTCAGAAGGGTCAGTGAGATACAAGCACTCACCATTCAAGAACCCTTTCTGCAAACGCATCATAATAAGGTTGTTCTCTGCACTAATCCAAAACTCCTTCCTAAAGTCCTTTCTCCCTTTCACCTCAATCAATCTGTGGAACTGCCCGTATTCTTCTTGCAGCCACAAACCATTGCAGGAAGAGCTCTACACACCCTAGATGTTAAAAGAGCTTTACTCTACTACATCCAGAGAACACAAACTTTTCGTAAGACCAAACAAATATTCCTGTCTTTCTCACCACCACACAAAGGCAACCCCATCTCCAAATCTGGGATAGCTAGGTGGATTGTTAAATGCATACAGATTTGCTACCACAAAGCAAAACGAAAGCTATCTGTTCCCCCTAAAGCCCACTCTACACGTAAGATAGGGTCTTCCATGGCATTTTTAGGGAACATCCCCTTAGATTATATCTGCAAAGCAGCTACATGGTCTACACCGCACACTTTCACTAAACACTATTGTGTAGATGTGCAAACTAAGCAACAAGCTGGTGTGGGCCAGGCTGTCCTCAAAACACGGTTTCAAACAACTGAAACAGACACTGGTGGTCGCCGCTAGGAGCGAGTACTGCTATATAATCTATGCACAGTGTGTAATCTGCAGCTCATACGCCTTGAACGGAATATGCTACTTACCAGTATGCATCTGTTCTTGGCATGTAGAGATGCAGATCTACACACGCCCACCCGCCTCCCCGGCTACCTTTATCTGTTCCAGTTTTATCTTATTTAGATATAGCACACATGAGCATCTTTCCTGTTTCTTACAAAGCTCCATCATTTCCCCGCTGGCGAAAAACAATCTGAGGATGGAGCCGAAGCCTATGCGCAATATGATCCAAAAGAGGAGTCATATACCTCGTGACTTCCAAAGACTTTCCAAGAGAAAAACTGCAACATCTGGGCCCAACACCAGATGGCGATCTATGCACAGTGTGTAGATCTGCAGCTCTACATGCCAAGAACAGATGCATACTGGTAAGTAGCATATTCCTTATAGATTCCTTACCGCCCCACCCATCCTCCCCGTTCTGCGAACTGATTTCTAGCGTTAAGGACATCCTTTCAGGGCCCTAGTTTTGTGCACCAATGGCAGTGTCTTGCATGGCTCTGCATATCTGGCGTGGAAAGTCGTGTACAGAACTGACGTCCGCGCGCGAGGGCGGCGTCTATGTAGCTGCCGTGACATCATCCCGGCAACAACGGACGCGGACCCGACCGACGCCACCTTCCGACGGGCAGAGGTACTGCTGACGAAAAAACTTTCCAGATCCAGTCTAACGCCTGGGGGTAATTCTAAGGTAAGGAATCTATAACTAACTAATGTTTCTTACAGATATATCGTTACCGAAGGTAAGTAACATGTGCTTTACCATCTATCAAGGGAAGGCTGGTTCAGGTGTTCACAGACAACACTACCGCCATATGGTACTGCAACAAACAGGGCGTTGTGGGGTTCGTGGACCCTCTGTCAAGAGGCCCTGTGTCTCTGGACTTGGCTGGAACCAACAGGGCATTTCCCTGGTGGTTCAATATCTGTCCGATTCTCTGAATGCCAGAGCGGACAAACTCAGCTGCCCGGTGCCTTGCTGATCACGAGTGGCATCTCCATCCGGAGTTGGTGCAAGGACTTTTTCAGTGGTGGGGAGAGCCTTGGTTAGATCGGTTCGCCTCAGAAGAGAACTCGCAATGTTAGCAGTTTTGCGAGCAGGAGTTTCTAAGCCGGCTCGCGCTTGGTG
Organism: Triturus cristatus; assembly: GCF_964204655.1. Classification (NCBI taxonomy): domain Eukaryota; kingdom Metazoa; phylum Chordata; class Amphibia; order Caudata; family Salamandridae; genus Triturus; species Triturus cristatus. The sequence continues at coordinate 1,063,123,996 of NC_140589.1, read as the reverse complement.
ATGCTTTACGTCACAAGTGCAGCTCAGGCCTCCTGTACACAATTTTCTGCCCAGAGTGCTCAAGAATATCACCAGCGACCGAGCACAAGTTATTCTTGTGGCTCTGGACTGGGCACGGAGAGTCTGGTAACCGGAGCTTCTGGTAATAAGCATCAATCCTCCAATCAAGCTTCCCTTTTGGGGGCATTTTCTGTCACAGCAGAAGGGGAGGGTTCTCCACCCCAACCTATCCACTCTCCTACTCCTTGCGTGGAGATTGAGCGGCGACAGTTGACAACTTTTGACATTCCTGACGAAGTCTGTGAAGTTATCCTGGCAGCCAGGCGTCCCTCCACGAAGTCTGTATATGCCTGCAGAGGGAACAAATTTTGTAAATATTGTACAGAAAGGTCTATTGATCTCTTATCTGCCTCTTTGTTAGAAGTCCTCTTTTTCATCTTTCCTTGGACCAGCAGTGCTCTGCTCTGGGCACTCTGACGGACTACCTTTCGGCTCCATCTGCCTTTCTTCGGTTTCCAGATAAGCCTCCACTTTTTAAATCCCCTGTTGTGCAGAGATTTTTGAAGGGTTTAACACATTTGTTTCCTTTTATTATGCCACAGTGGGACCTTAATTTAGCCCTTACTTGATGTACGTACCATTGAGCTGCTGCACAACTGCCCTCTACTGCTGCTCACTATCAAAACAGGCTTTCTGGTGGCAATCGCCTCTGCCAGGATGGTGAGTGAACTTCAGGTACTGTTATCACAGCCTCCTTACCTGACCGTCTTTCTGGACAAAGTTGTACTTCAAACTAGGGCATCTTTTTTTTTTTTTTTACCCAAGGTGGTAACCCCCTTCTATCTGGGACAGCCTGTTACTCTGCCCACTTTCTATGCACCTTTGTATCCTTCTAAGGAAGAGGAGTGTCTCCACCTCCTGGACCCAAAAAGAGCGTTCTCGTTCCACCTTGATCACGCCGGAGAGTTCCGGTTAGATGTCCAACACTTTATAGGGTACGTGGGAGCAAATAAGGGTCGTGCTGTCCAAAAGAGGACCATATCACGCTGGGTTATCCTCTGTATCAAAATGTTACACCTTGGCATAGAAACAACCTAAAGGCCCATTCCACAAGAGCGAAGGCAGCCACCGTGGCCCTCCAGCGTGGTGTTCCAATTGCTGATATCTGCCAAGCAGCCACGTGGGCATCTCTGCACATGTTTGTCGGACACTATTGCCTAGGTTCACAGGGAGGGCCTGTTTGGCAACTCTGTCTTGCAGGATTTCCTGGTTTAAAAAATCTTCTGCAGCCACATCTCCAGGGAACGTATTGCTTGGGTATCTGTTCAAAGGTAAGGAATCTGCCACGAGACATCTCTATCAGATGGAAAAGTTACTTACCTTCGGTAACACCTTATCTGGTAGAGACAGGATCTAGCTGCAGATTACCAACCCGCCCATCCTCCTCGCACTGCGGATTTGTTTTTAGTGTCGGGGCTGTTCCCCTTCAGGGCCCTTTTTGTCTTTTTAACACACCATGGTCAGTCACTTCATGGCTCCGCGCTTCTGTCATGGAAAAGTCGTGAAAATTACTGACGTTGGGGCGCCGGAGTGGCGGTTATATTGACTGCGCGGACATCACGACGATGTGCGGAGTCAACCGACGCAACCTACCAGCGCTCATGTGGTACTGCTAATAAAATCTTCCGGATCCAGCCTGACGCCAGGGAGTTCAAAGGTAAGAAATCCAAGGCTAGATCATGTCTCTACCAGATAAGACGTTACCGAAGGTACGTAACTTGTCCATTTGAACCTTTTCATCACAATATGGCTCTTTCCGGCACCGTATTTAAATGGTTCTCCTCAATCCGACCGGACAATTTTCAGTGCATGTTAATCATCACCCTGACAAAAACTCAACACTGGTTGACTCTTAACCACCTCAAATTCAATGCACAAAAAAACTAATTCTTGCTGATCTCTTGCTAAGAATCTCCCCTAGGATCAAAGACTGTCTCCCACATCTTACTGCTTTGAACTGCACCCCTCACATCATTGACTCCGCTAAATCGTTAGAAATAATTCTGGACAATAACCAATCCATGAAAACCACATCCGCGCCTGCACCAAAGGAGCGAACTATCAACCACAAGAATTAACGAAACTAAAACCTTTCCTTCCAATGCCATATCTCAAAACAGCAGTTCAAGCCCTTGTGATAGCAGTGCCACACTTGCAGCGCTGAAGGCCACCTTGAGTGCGGCAGCAGACTCGTAACTGGCTCAAAAAAAAAAAAAGTGACCATATCACCCCTGACCTCCTAGCATTACATTGATTACCCTTTGAGGCTAGCATCCATCTTGAAATTGCCTGTATGGCCCATAAAGCTCTTCACCACAGCTCTCCCACTTACTAACAGATCTTCCCGTAGCACAAGCTCCCTTCTACTTAAGCCACAAAAAATCAACATAAGGCAAACCTACAATTGAGGCTTTTCTGGAATCGCCCCAAAAATCTGAAACTCTCTTCCTGCTGAGACCAGATCTAACTTGTCCACTTCTCTCTTTCAAAAAGAAGTAAAACTTTTACCCTCAAACAGATTCATATAACATTGAAACAACACCTCCCTCTCCTCAGGCGTGGTGTCATTTCCTGCTTTTCTGAATTTATCCTTGCATCCATTGGAGTTTGCCCATTTCCAGTTCCTATAAGTGACAATTTGCTACTAACTTGCCTCTTATAACTTGCTTCTGTAATCGTTGCCTATTTTGCCAACACCTTGTTTATCTATACTGTTTTTTTGTTAGTAAAATAACTACCTTTTTTTGTTCCTGTAAAGCGCTCCGACACCCGACTGGGTCTTGTTCCCGCTAAATAAAACTCATAACTGATAAATAAATAGTTGGTCAAGGGCAACGCCTTCCTTATGGCTCGGCCATCCACAAAAGCATATCTGTATATTTATTATAACTGAGTTTCTTGCTCATTGCCAGCAAATCTCATCAAGAGCCTCCCAAGAGCATATGGTTCCTAGGGGCTTTTCTGAGCTCAATTGTAGGTAAGACTTTTCTGTTGAAAGAAAAAAAGATTATAAGCCTTAACATCTCAATTTCAAGGATTAAAGAAAGTTTCAGACTGTACTTTAAAGTCCCATCTGAGCATGATGTTCTCATGCATCCTTATAGTTTCTTTCTGCAGGCTACCCTTGCATTGTTTACTGCTGAGCTTGGTGCTTTGGTGTTTGGATCTTTTGGGATCGAATCCCTATAACACACCCAGAAGGAGGTCCGCAGTAGAATGACTAAAGGCTAAGTCCTACATTGCAGTTGCCTGCATTTTTAACTGCAGGCACATCCTTACGCAGTGATGACCATCAAGTCTCTAGAAGGATGTAGTGCTAGACCATAGGACGTGGAAGTTAATGGGAATTGGTCAGATACCAAGTAATAGCCTCCTATGAATTTCTCAAATTCAAAGGAATTGGGAGAGGGCTGTTGTTGTTTCTTCCAAGACTAATCAACTGTGTAATACTACTAAGAACAGGCAATACAACACCTATGTTTTATATAAACAAATAGGAACAGAGTTGGCCTGGTCAGATCTCCAGCATCCTTCCATTTGGGTCAACATGTTGGTCATTTCAAGCCTTGTGTTTATCCAATTTACCTTTCCTGTTTGCTACGAGAGTCAAGCAGTAGTCGGTCAAGTGGCTTTTCAATGGATTTCCAGCTGTGTGGGCTCTACCAACTACATGCAAACTGAACATAGCCCTTAGTCAACAACAGATGAAACTACCCTTTGAATTAGTACGTAGGGTGGCCATTTAGTTCATTACCCGGTAGTCGTCAGAACACTTTTGTTAAGATAGGCATCTTCCTGCTTTTCTCATTTAATTGCAGTTAACTTAGTGTTGTTTTTCTCCATGTAATTGAAATATGTTCCTGGAATGTGCCTATTGTTTATTACCACTCACTATTTTGGTTCAAGCAGGTGACTCAATAAATGATCCAGTGCAGGATAAGAAAAAAGTTACTTGTATGGTACTAAAGTTCTCTGACGTTGGCTTCTTCCATAAACTCACTGCTTTCATTCTTTTCACAATAGTACTATGGAAAATCGAAGGGGGTGGGGGGATGGATAGTTCAGTAAATTCTCTCCTCATTAGTTTCACTTTTCAAATACGAAGGTATGGTTAGTAAGTGTAGCTGACTTCTGTGTGTTTATAAGAAAATATGAATGTGCTCCTATTGTAAAATGTCGGTGGGACTCCCAGCTCGATGACTGGTAGTGCCTCAACAATAGAATCTGTGAAATATGCTCACCTACAACTATAGTTCTCCAGTGTTGGTGTCTCTTTTAAATGTGGAGAAAAATAATTGTCTTAAAAGTCTTCTGTCAAAAAGTATTTTTGTTTTTTCTGTTTTTAAACAGTGAACTATTGTATACATTCCAACTCTGTAGAAGGTCTGTTAATTTACCTTTTGGGAAAAATAGAACTTAGTCGAAGGGCGGCATGAGAAGAGCAAAGTTAACTTTACCTCTCAAAGGTATTCTATACAGTAATGGCTAACCGAGCATACAACCTTTTGGTTTTCCACGTTTTTCTATCCATTTGGCAGGACTGCCCTCTATTTCTCTAGTCACATTTCCTGATCCATCTCCCTACACCAATCCCTTATCACACATCAATGTGAACAAAATATGTGAGTTCTTCTCATATTCTGTTGTAGTCTCAAGCTTTAAAGAGTTTTTTTAAAAAACATAACTGGAAAGATACCTATTCCAACTATTTCCTAATCAGACTACGGGGGGGGGGGGGGGGGGTCTCTCTATTTGGCAGAGGTATGCACCTTTGTCCAGGTAGGTACCCTTGCTTCGAGTCCGCCCATTGCCGTGGCTCCCCACTGTTATTTTTTGGTGGAGAGTGGGTGGGATGTAAGCCCGGCCTCCAGAATATTTGCATTTTTCTCCCTGAAAATAATTGAGATCAAGCTGAAGCAGGTATTATAATCATATACGCAGGGTGGTTCATATTACGAAGGTGGCGCCTCTAATAAAAGTATTCCTAGTTGCACTTTGCCCATGCTATTTTTATAGTACCTTCTCAAATTTTTTTATCCCACTTACAGTGCTAGATAGCACCCCTATGCATGTAGTCCCCATTGCCAAAGTGTTTCTGCGCTTGAAGAATATTTGCATGCACTTCCATTTCTACCCATGTCATACGTGCCTAACAGACCTCTCTCAGCAGGATGACTCCCGATTTTGTAAACCGCATACAGCTTTATTTTTGCAGTCTCCTCCCTAAAATTGCCTCCAAATCAATGCAAGTCAAATAAATTCTTCAGATTATTTTTAAACGTCCCTCTTTCTTGCTTCCAAATGTTGGCATTATGCCTTTATATGGTGTTTTACTTTCCTGTGCTCAATGAGCGAGCCGGCCTGTCTGGTAATGTGTGTGTACTGAAAGAAATAGGTATTGGAAGTACCTTTGATTCAAGTACAAATATCAATACTTGATAATAATTAGTGTGTTTAATAGACAGGACAACCGGACTTTTCTGATAAATTGCATTGGTGTAAAATGCATTTGGATAAAACAAAACTTAACGAGTCTAAGAAAAAAAATCAGGCATCTTCTGCCTACTTTGGGAGTGTTGGAACGTGGGGATCCAGTGAAGATGCCATCAATTAAGCACTACGTTTACAGTTGTAGGCATGTCACTTACAAATCAACATCCTGCGTTTAAGTCTAATTAGTTTAACTGAAGTCAACAGACCCTTCAACATTAAATGCATTAAAGTGTTTGGTGCGCGGCTCCCCTGGCTAGGTTTGGTGGCTCCCCAGGGAGCCATGGTGCACATTTTGGGAACCACTGGGGTAAGGGGAATACACACTTTGAATAACCCCTTCTCACCTTCTTGGTTGCTTGGCACGAGCAAACAAGTTTATCCCAAAGGCAATGTGTAAAGTATTTGTACTCAAAACACACAGTAACACAGTGATAACACCACAAATGGACACCACACCAATTAAAAAAATAAAGTATCGTTATCTAAACTCAACATGACCAAAACAACAAAAATCCAGCATACATGTCGTGAAATAGCACTTAAAAACAGTTATTTATAAACTAAAGCTTGTAGAAAACAAATTGCTCCACCTGGGGCTATTACGATGTCGTGACAACAATTAATTCAAAGTACGGTACCGTCTGTGAAGTGAACGGCTTCAGCCTCGGAGTCACACGGACCCTCAAACAAATAGTATTTTGGAAAACAAAGTCTATAACGATGCATGGCATCGTGGAGGTGAGGCGTCGGTGCCAAGGTAGAGGCCGGCTCAATGGCTGCCACGGGGGAGGCATGGCGTCATGTCCACGAGAAGGCGACTTGTCGAATCCAGGTCAGGGCAAGTCTTTTGCATCGGCAGTGAGGCGTCAGTTTCAGTGAGGCGCTGTTAAGTCGTGAGTTCGTGGAGTCACACTTGGTGTATCGTGCACTTCACGAGCGGTGTCCCTGGCCTCTCTGCAGTTCGCGGCGGCGCTGATGGTGGCTGAGACTGCTTTTCTTTCTTCTCTTAGGTTTCTTCCAGCTCCCAACAGCAGGAACAACCTCTAGAGGCCCAAAACTGGAACAGACACCTCCTGGCAGGTCAGAGCTCTCAGCAATAGAGTTCTGGGGAGCTGTGGGTGATGTTTTTGTGTCCTTGAGACTTCAGAACAGGAGGCCAACACACACAAACCCTTGGAGATTCTTCTTCAAGCAGTTTCTTAGCAAAGTTCCAGTCTTTGTCCTTTCTGTGACAAAAGCAGCAACTGCAGGCCCAACCCCACACAGCAAAAGGGCAGTACTCCTCCTCACAGCTCTCCATCTCTTCTCCTTGGCAAAGGTTCCTTCTGAGTCAAGAAGTGATCTTAAGTTCTGGGGTTTAAGGTCCACTACTTATAACCCATTTGTGTCTTTGTTCTTCTTTGTGCAAAGGTCTCTGTGCCCAGTCCAAACCAGTTCTGTCCTCACTGGTGCAGTATGACGACAGGGTGTGGAGAGAGCATTTTGCAAGGGAAACAGGCCCTACTCAGGTGCAAAGAAAACTCTTCCCACTACTCTAAATTCAGCCAAGGTCTATTCAGCTCAGCTCTGAGCCATCTAGGGAGGGCGAGGCACCCCTCGACCCCCCCCCCCCCCCCCCCCCCTCCCCCCTGTGGCTGTCTACAGTGAATGAACATCCCCATAACCAGACAGTCCGTACACAAACAGGCTGATGCATACAGAATGGTTAGACCAGAAAATGCCTACTTTCTAAAAGTCATTTTCAAACACACAATTGAAAAACCATCTTTACTAAAATACGCGTTATTAAATTCTGAGTGCAAAGAGCCTAAGCTTTATTTCTCTAGCTTGTCCCAATGGGAGGTTATACTTGTTAGATGTTACAAAGTATCTCCCCTGTTTTCCTATGGGACAGATAGCCTTTCAATAGTGAAAAACAAAATAGACTGTATTTCACTATCGGGACATGTCACACACAACAGTACATGTCGTACATAAACTGCACCCTGCCCATGGGGGCACCTTGGGCCTACCTGAGGGGTGCCTTACATGTAGAAAAGGGAACGTTCGGGCCAGGCAAGTGGGTGCACTTGCCAGGTCAACATGGCAGCTCAAAACTGTGCACAGGCACTGCAGTGGCAGGCCTGCGTTTCATTTACAGGGCTACTTATGTGGGTGGCACTATCAGTGCTGAATGTTGTAAGAAAGTGGCTCTGTATATACTGTTCCCAAATAGGTACAGTGTGCACAGAGTCCACAGTCCCCAGAGGTTTGGCAGAGGCTAAAGTTAGATATAACCTTACTCTCTAAAGTGGTAGCTTGGTCGAGCAGTAAGGCAGTATCAGAGGACAGCGTAAAGCATTTGTTGTACACACTCAGCCAGCAAATGGTCTCACACACTCTAGAAATGAACTCTAGGCCAATGGTTTATATATCTAAATATATGGTTGTTTTATTTTAGAACCGACAATAGGTATCAAAATATACTTTCCCAGAATGAGATGCTTTAGATAAATGCTTTCAATAGGCAATAGACTTTTGAATACAGTAGCTACAGTTGTTGCAATGGGCAACACAATCTCAAACACAATTATACATTGAGCTAAATGGGAATTTCTAAGTAAATGCAATTAGTTACTTTTTGGATTACTTTTCTTACCACAGGACTGGATACTAGATTCAGTCCTGGGACAGTTGCTGGAAACAGATGAGTAAAAACGTTTTGGTTACAGCTATGATTTTTAGGTCTCGGCTAGCGAAGGCTGCGCTTGCGCAGTCTCGCTTGCGAGATTTAATGTTTTTCAGAAGTGGTGCTTGAACCCGCCCCTCTTCTCCATTGACTGGCCTCTTAAATGCTGGTCAGCCATTGGAAAAGAGCTTTGTCTCTCCAAACAAGCCCCGTCTTTTTCGGATTCGGGGGCGTGTTTTTTCGCTTCTTTCTCATTTTTTACTCCCTGCCCCATTTGCGGGAGGTGGGCGTGTTTTTTTTTATTTTTTACCGTCGGAAGGTTTGGCCATTTTGTGCGCAGTCGGAACGGAGCGGGACGTGGGGTCGCCTCTTCCTTGCTCCAAGGCTGATCTTGGCGTTTCCTGGCGTTCGAGGACGCGCGGCAGATAAGTAACCGGACTCTGTCTTTTTCTTCTTACTTCTGCTCTTCCGCTTCAGCTGCCCCCCCCCCCCCGCCCCCCACTCTTTCCCCTCCTGTGAAATGGATCCAAAAAAGAAAATCATTTTTGCTGGAAATGTCGTATTGGGTGGCGTACGGCTGGGTGGCGCTCTACGAAGCCTGCTAACGTGATCCGCGGTTCGCTGGTAAGGGGCATTGTTCCATCGGTAAACATAGGTAGGTTCTACTCATGCGCAGAGCGCCAGCGATTGTGGCTCCAGGTTCTTCCGAATACGTCCTTTTCGACGCCCAGCACGGGCGGAGATACTGTCATGACGTAGGGTCATGCCGCGTGGCTCGCGCCAGTCCAAGTTCACCTCCTGCTCCAGTCCAATCCACAGTAGAGTCCCGGCTCTCCGAGGGGCGGAGGCTGCTCATTGTCAGGAACCGGCTGGGGCAGCAGTGGATACCGCACAAGCAGGCAGGTGAGTGCAGGGCTTCTGTCAGGAAGGAGCCTGATGGGTGCCGGTGGGCTCCCCACGGAGGGTCCCGCAGAGGTAGCCTAAAACCCCGGATACCTCTCGGCTCACCCCCAGCCTAGTGAACTTTACCTGGGCTGAGGGCCCCTGCCTTGATCACCTGGGGGAGGCACCGGCTCAAGAAGGCTGGGATTTGTTTGGACTGACCCTGTGAATAGACTGATCCCAGGGGGCTAGCAAAGACAACAGGCCGGCTGCTTATCCACGACCCTGCCCTTTCAGTGACTCCAGAGAGGGACTTCACCCTGCTGGCCTTTCTTATCAAGGTGACTCTCAGAGATGGGCCATGAACTACACCCGCCTGGCCCTCCAAGTAAGTGACTCTCACAGAGGGACTTCACCCTGCTGGGCCTCCTTATCAAGTGACTCCCAGAGACGTACTTCACCTAGCTGGGCCTCCCAAGTAAGTGACTCGCACAGAGGGGCTTCACCTACCTGGGCTTTTGTTTTCTTGGCTTTGTTTTCCCTGGGCTTGCAACTAGTGCACCAATCCTGGAGGTACTGCAAAGGGTGGATTGGAAAACAAAGTGTGTACTGCGGCTCTGCGTCCAGGGATGTGGTCTTCTTACCATACTGCTAACGTTTTGTAAGGATATCAGCAAAGGACATTGAAATGGGACCATTCAAGGCCCCTTTCAGGCAAAAGCACTCACTGATTTCTAAATAGTGAGTGTAAAAGCGTTATGGTAACAATGTTGTTCCTGCTTGCATTTCACATGGTTCACGGGCGGCAGAGAAGTAACAGGACTCTGTCTTTTCCTTCTTACTTACAGAGGAAAAATACAGTGTCCGCTTCTGCTCTGCCGCTTCAGCTGCCCCCTACCCCCCACTCTTTCATTCTTCCCTCTCTTTGTGTCTAGCAGTTCTTCTCTTACTGAAAACCTTGACTTCAAGATGGGGTTCTCACTCTCTTTCCTCTACTTTATTTGCTCCCTGTGAAATGGATCCAAAAAAGAAAATAATGTTTGCTGGAAATGTCGTATTTTAATACTAAGGTGCATCATCTGGAATAAAAGGTTAAAAATATGAAATATAACTAAATAAAGTAAGACAGTGGTAGCAAACTGGCCAGATTGATTTTATTCACACCCAAACACATTAGCGCCACTTCTACAGAGTTTGCCAGTGAAGCGCTATTTTTTTTCCTTGTCTTTGTTTTCCCGGGGCTTGCAACTAGTGCACCAATCCTGTAGGTACTCAAAGTGTGGATTGGAAAACAAAATGTGTACTGCGGCTATGCGTCCAGGGATGTGGTCTTTTTACCATACTGCTAACGTTTTGTAAGGATATCAGCAATGGACATTGAAATGGGACCATTCAAGGCACCTTTCAGGCGAAAGCACTCACTGATTTCTGAATAGTGAGTGTAAAAGCGTTAAGGTAACAATGTTGTTCCTGCTTGCATTTCACATGGTTTGCTAAATTTTGCATTCCCCTATGAGTGTTTGCTTTTTCCAGGATGATGTTACTTTTTTCTGTAGGCCGCATATTGCTCTGGTCTATTGCGTCATTTAAATTGAGCCTCATCCAGGTGTTTATAGCCGGCAGCAATTGGGTTGTAGTTGAAGGCAGTGTGAGTTTTTCTCAGTGGGACAGTATGGTGTTCAGTGGGGGAGACGATGTGGCACTAGGGCCAGAGCTGCTGAATTTGGAACTGGGGAAGCAGGTTCAGCCTTAATAACCAGTCCACCAGACGACTCTCCTGAGAGAGCACAATCCCATGCTAGACCTTAGAAGGCTGCACAAGACCTTAGAAGCGCTGGTGTCTTAGCACCAGCAGGTGGACCCTAGCACTGGCACGTCTGGGTTAACCTTCAAGGTTTGTCCACCACAATCCATACTGAAGTTCACCTCCAGTCTTGCTAGCAGGCCTATGAAGCAGCACAGCCAAGAACAACAGTGACTCTGTCACTGAGGTCACAGGACCCTTGAGCAGGGCCAGCTCTAGGGCAGTGCAACCGGTGTGACCGGGCGCTGACTTTGGGTGGAGACATTATGTTTGCAAGTAAATTAATGTTTTAAAAGCACTTGCTGCCTCCTTCCTGGCCTCCAGCAATTTTCGGCAACAATAAAAATGTCATGATGACTCTGGTGTTTAATGTTCTTCCTAGAGAGAGATCGGAGTTTTGTCTAGTGGAAGTTTTGACTCCTGGAAAGGTAGCACATAGGGTTAATGTGCCTGCAGCAAAGAACATGTACCATGCAGATCACAAAGTGCACATAATGTAAATAGGTCAGTGGGCTACTGCGTGTGTGTGTGTAGGTGGCTCTGTGGGTGGCTCTATTTGTGTGTGGGTTGCTCTATGTGTGGGTGCAAATGCAATAGGTCTCGCATTTGAGAGTGATTAAACTATTAACATTGTAAATAACAATGCCGTTTCTTTAACCTCTTCAGTACCCATGACGAGATAGTTTCGTCATGGAGCACGGTCGCGCTGTGCCCATGACGAGACTATCTCGTCATGAACCCCACCCACTAATAAAACGCCCGGCACAGGAGGGGGAAAGGGCGTGGCACAGAAGGGGTTAAATGTTTTTAAAAACAAAAACAAACAAAAATAATGTCATGAGCAATGCCAATAGCTCAAACTTTAACAATGCCGAGACCATTGCATTGTAAATGCTTGTTAAGAAATACAATAATATTTTAAAAGTCGACACAAAAACTTTTTCACATAGAATCACCAATGTTATCCTATGGGAGGAAATTCGCTAAGCAGGGTTATTACTTTTTCTTACTCAATGTTGGATCCTGGATCCAGCACTGGTGCATCTCCTGTAAACAGTTGAAAGAATAAGTTTGTTATACAGGCGATTTGTAAGGAATATTTGCAAGTTTCAAAAATCGACAGAAGAATTTCTGGTGAAAACCAAGCAATGTTATCCTATGGAGGAAAATCAAGTTAGTGGTAAGTACAGTTGTAATTACTTTTCAGGGTCAGTGCTGGGCACCAAGATCCAGCACTGGGATCTCTCCTGATAACAGGTGAGTAATTTCGTTTCCGTTATTCGGCTGATTTTAGATGAATATTTTAACGTTTCAAAACTCGACACTTAGAAGAATTTCCAAGTGAAATCAGTCAATGTTACCTATGGAAGAAAAGTGAGTTATCGGCTTTTGGGTAAGTAGTCGACTGGCATAGTTAAGGTTCTGGGCATAGACTCGAGGGTCTCCCAGGGTCAGGTAGGTACAGTTGTTACACCCTCAGCGGCACAGGGGCAGCCGGGTGCAGAGAGAGTTAGGCCAATGTTATTCTATGGTGGGCTGGGGGCCTTTGGTTGGTGGCTGCTGGCTAGCAAGCCACGCGGCTGTGGGAGCTGGGCTCCTGGTCACTTGCTCAGGGCAAATGGGGAAGTTGATTAGGACAGAGGCTGCACTCCCAGGGGCAGTCGGGCGGCTGGGTGCAGGGTGCTTTTGAACCGTCGGGCGCTCAATGGATTTCTATGGAGAAGCTACAAAATGAGCAAAGGCTGCAAGCTCTGGGACGAAGATTCTTCAGGTGTGACCAACACTTCGAGAGGTAAATTGGGAAGTTGTAGGTTAGGTAGGCACCCTGGGGCTGGGCACAAGGGGGCGCAGGGGTGTCTTTTCGTGTCGGGAAATCTTACCTTCAGCTGGTCGCGGTTGGAGGGGATCCCTGGTTCTGAGGCTGCAGGCGTCGTCAGGAGTGTCGAGGTGGATTCTGGGTCACAGTCTCCAGGGGGACGTCCTTGTGGTCTTTGTCCACTCCGGCATAGGCCAGGCTTGGCGGGTGCAGAGTGTGCAGGAGTCGCAGTTCCTGGCTGGTGCCAGGTGTTGTTGCTTGTTGTTGAGCTGGACCACTGCTCGTGGGAGTCCCAGTCTTAAGAGTCACAAGGCAGTCAGGTCCTCCGGGGTTTTTGAGGTTGCTGACCACTGGAGACGCCGGGGTTTAGCAGGAGAAGGTTCGAGGGTCGACAGGCCGGTAGGGCTGGGGCCAAATCAGTTGGTGTCTTCCTCTTGTTAGCAGCTGCAAGGCAGGTCTTCTTGTTTCTTGATCTTCTTGCTTGTTTTCGGATTCGGGATCTGAGGAAGGAAGGTTCAGGGTGCCCCTAAATACTAAAGTTAGGGGTGTTACAGGTAGGTAAAGGGCAGGGACCAATGGGTCCCTTCCCTGGGGTGGGTACACCTCCTATCCTGCCACTCTCCGGTGGGAGGGGGGCAGTAGCCTATACCTGATTAGGCAGGGCTCCCCAACTTCAAGATGGCGAGAGCCCGGGGATGTGTTTCACCTCGCCTTCCCCACCTGAAGGGTGGGGTTGGCAGAGGCTGGCACACCCCCTTTCCTCCCTTGGGGTTTTCCGCCAGTCTTCCCGCCAGAGTGGGGGTCAGAACCGTGGGGGCCAGTTGCTGAGTAGAGCAAGTGGCCTGTAGAAGCTCACAAAGGTGGCATGCCTTTGAAGCTTCTCCCGCCCATCCTGGGGGAGGAGACCTAGCACCTCGCCCAGGATGTGTATTGTTGCAGGCCCAGGAGAGCGGATGGCTCTCTACCCAGGTGTCCAAGCAACATGTCTGCTGTGTGGCAGCCTAGGCAGCCCCTCAGACAGGAAATGGTTTGTAGGTTAGGTTCAGGGGGCAACTCTAAGTTGCCCTCTGTCATGCATTGTACATTAAATCCCACACTGGCATCAGTGCGGGTTTAATGTGCTGAGAAGTTTGATACGAAACTTCTCAGTCTTCAGTATTGCCATCATGGTGCTGTGGAGTTCGTGTTGACGACCTCCCAGCACCATATACTCTTAATGGCAGCACTGCACTTACAGTTCCCAGGAATAGACCTAGGTACTGTAGGGGCACAGGGCTCATGCACCTGTACCCACACCACTGGCATAAGGCACCCAGCTAGAGGGGTGACTAAGGTATGCCGGGGCAGTGTGTTTTGTGTGCCATGTCGTCTCAGCCTGCAAAGGCAGTGTGTGTATTTCAGGGTACAGGGCCTCTAAGGGTGGCACAATAAGTGCTGCAGCCCTTAGGGGCCTTCTCTGGTCACAAGGCCCTGGGTACCTAGGGTACCATTTACCAGGGGCTGGCATGTGGCCAGAGATGCCAATTGGGTTTAGGCTGTCGTGCAGTTTTAGGGAAGGAACATAGGCCCTGGGCACCTGATTGGTAGGAGCCCAGGGCACACTCAGTCAAAGTACATCAGCAATTCAGCAAAAAGTGGGGACATACCACGCAAGAAAGATGGCACTTTCTCACACATGTCCACTAGTAGCATTTGATTTTCAGGTCCTGGCTCACTCAGTGCACTTTACTAGGGGCTTACCACTAAATCAAATATGCCACATCATGGATAACCAAGTATGTTCACAATTTAAACAGAGAGCATATGTACTTTAGCATTGATTAGCAGTGGTAAAGTGCCCAGAGTCCTGAAGCCAACAAAAACAGGTCAGGAAAAAATAGGAGGAAGAAGCAAAACGTTTGAGGATAACCCTGCAAAAAGGGCCAAGTCCAACAACCCAATAATGAATAGTTCAAAAAAGGCGATTATAGATTAAATATTTTCCACGAACACGTGAAGAATTTCAATCCGTAAGTTCGACTTATTGTACATCTCTCCTCCCTTTGGAATTTGTTTGCTTCATCCCTCGATTTAAACGTTAAATTAAGTTCAGCAATTCACTGAAGACTCATTTTCTAGGAAACCTGTAGCTTGCTACTCTAGTGTAAGTCAAGCGTTTGTTCTATTCTTGCAACAAGACCCTTTATTGAGATTAGTGCTACTTTTGACTGACCCAATCATATACAAATACAATTGAGGAAATATATATATTTTTTAATCCGCTTACACGTTCAAATAAGAATTCGCAGAACACTAGCTGTTTGTTATGGAGCGAATATATTACCAGCAGATGCAAGTCTTTGTGTGTTTTCATTTTTGTTACAACAAGTCTGGTGTATTAAATGCTAGGGGGCTTCTAAAGTATATGAATCCAAACATCCTTTTAAACGCAAAGGTGATTGGTGGGAAAAGTCCCAACCACTGGAAGTCACTCCGTTATCTGTTTGTATATGTTTTGCCTACTGTGCCACTTCAGAAGGGGACCAACTATATGCTCCGATTTGAGCAATCCCTTCTGAAAATGCTGACCCCTTTAGTTGGGCATACAAACAACCTCAGATCAGTTTTAACCTTGTTGAGCCTCATTGGTTAAGTTCAGCTTGTAATGTGTGCCACTGTGAGTGGCATAGTGGCCTAAAACTGATGTGTTGTATTGCAGCCCGAGGGGTTACCAGTGGCTAAGGCCTTTGCAAGCATTTCACCATTGCCTTTGTTTCAGTGTAATGCCCTGCTTTTGATGGGTATACTTAGAGGTAGGAAAGTGGGTTTCTGTTGCAGTATCCCCCCCGTTCCACACTTTTTACCTGACTCTGATGCATCTTTGACTGATTGTGCACTGAGTCCCTGCTAATCAGATTCCTTGTGTTCTTCCCCAATGTACCTTTGTTTCTACAATTGTCACCCTCAGAGACCCCCTCCACCTAGCACATGTACACTGCTATTACAGACTGTGTGTTTTGGTGCAGCTAACACTAAAGAGTCGAAATGGCACACATCCCTGTGTGTCATGCCTACAACCACTGCCTGTGGCAGAGGTTGGTCATCCCTCTAGCAGGCCTCACAGCCCTATGGCAAGGTGCGCTATACCAGAGGTTAGGGCATAGCTGCGTGAGCAATATGCCCCTGGAGTGCCTGAGTCTGTTCTCAGACATTGTAAGTGCAATGAAGCCATATTGAGTACATGGGCTGGGAGGTTGTCATTATGCACTCCACAACTCCATGATGGTTTTACTGAATGCTCAGAAGTTTGGTATCAAACTTCTCAGCCTAATAAACCCACACTGATGCCAGTGTTGGATTTATTTCAAAACTCACTCCGAGGGCAACTTAGAGACATCTCCGATATGGTTCTGACCCCTTGAGGTGGGAACCCTTGTGCTCTCGTGGGTCAGGAAAAAAGCCTACTTGAGGTGGAGATGCCTCTTACTTACCCTCAAGCAGCATTCAGGGCGGTGAGCCTCAAAGCCTTTCTTCCCTTTGTTATACTAGCCAGGAGCTCTCCAGCTAGTGGAGATGCCTGCCCACCTGAACAAGCCCTACTTTTGGCAGCAAAGTCAGCTGTAAAATTAGTAAGCAGGTGCGTCCCCTCAGCCACGGACCACCCCTAAAGTGTGCCGGGTTGAGTTGACCCACTCCTTAGAAAATCCTCCGTGTTGGATGTTAGAATTTTAGCCAGTCAGGTTAGTGAATGCCCCCTTCCCAAAGGGAGGGGACATACAAAGGGTGTAGTCAACCTAAAGTAAGTAGTCCAATTGCTTCTACCTGCCAGTAGCTGTGACACCCCTAAACTCTGTATTTTGCGGCACCCCTGAACCTTGATCCTCTGATTCTTGTGACCTAAGAAGAAGGATGAAGAAGACGCTGTGCAGCCAAGCCTGAAGAAGACTACTAAATTGTCCCCAGTTGTACCGGCCTCTCTCCCACTTAACGACCTTGCATAGAAGACGATGCCTGTCATGCAGCCAGCGACTTCTAGGAACCAGAGGAAGACTACTTGCTCTTCAACAAAGACCAGATCTCCAGAGGACAGAAGCCCTGTCCAGAAGAATCCAACTACAAGGACTCCGGTTCCAGATGGAACTGCAACTCCTGCCCGCTCTGCACCAGACGCTCGCGGCCAAAGTCTGAGTGGCTCACCTGTCCAGTGAAGTCTCCCCACCGATCCTGACCCCGACGCCATCAGTGGTTGACGTTTCCTAAACTCCACGAAGACGCCTGCAGTCTCATCACGAAGGATCCCCCTGACCAGCTCCGGTAAACAAAATCCAGCATCTAAAGGCGCCCCTGCATCCTCAGCCCCCAACTTTAGGGAGACCAGCTGATGGTGCCCAGGCCTTCGACATCTCAGCTTACCTGCCCAGCTGTTGGTCACCTTCGTCCAGCCTCCTGGTCCAAACCTGCAGCCTCTTTCTGCGACTGAGATTCCCATTTACTTGCATTGGGCACCCGACGCGGATGTACACTGCACCCTGCCGCCCCTGTGCCGCTGGTGGTGTATGGTTGATGCTGCTTTGTAGCCCTCCCAGGGTCAGGTAGGTACAGTTGTTAGACCCTCAGCGGCACAGGGACAGCCGGGTGCAGAGTGAGTTAGGCCCAATGTTATCCTATAAGTGGCAGAGGGCCCTTGGTTGGTGGCTGCTGACTAGCAGGCCATGCGGCTGTGGAAGCTGGGCTCCTGGTCACTTGCTCAGGGCAAATGGGGAAGTAGGTAGGAGTAGAAGTTGCACTGCCAGGGCGGCTGGGCGCAGCGTGCTTTTGAGCCTTCGGGCGCTCAAAGGATTGCAATGGAAAAGCTCAAGGACGAACAAAGGCTGCAAGCTCGGGGACGAAGATTCTTCAGGTGTGACCACCACTTCGAGAGGTAAGTTGGGTAGTTGGAGGGTAGGTAGGTACCCAGGAGTCGGACACAGGGGGCCGCAGGGCGCCAGGTGCAGGGGTGCCTTTTGGTGTCGGGAAATCTTACCCTCTGTTGATCGCGGTTGGGGGGGTCCCTGGTTCTGCGGCTGCAGGCGTCGTCAGGAGCTTGGGTGCCGTATTCGGGGTCACAGTCGCTGGGGGGACGTCCTCGGGGTCTTTGTCCACTCCAGCACAGGCCAAGCTTGGCGGGTGCAGTGTGCGCAGGGTTCTCGATTCCTGGCTGATGCCAGGGTTTAGATACTTGCTTTGAGCAGAGCCACTGCTCGTGGGAGTCCCAGGTGCTCAGAGTCACAAGGTAGCCAGGTCCTCCGGGGTTTGTGAGGTTGCTGGCCACAGGAGGTGCCGGGATTTAGCAGGAGCAGGTTCGAGGGTCGACAGGCCGGTAGGGCTGGAGCCAAAGCAGTTGGTGTCTTCCTCTTCTTAGCAGCTGCATGGCAGGTCTTTTTTCTTCTTGATCTTCTTTGCTGTTTTAGAATCTGGAATCTGAGGAAGGAAGGTTCAGGGTGCCCCTAAATGGGTCCCTGTCCTGGGGTGGGTACACCCCCTGTCCTGCCACTCTCCTGCGGGAGGGGGGCAATGGCCTAGTCCTGATTGGGCAGGGCTCCTCATCTTCAAGATGGCGAGAGCCCGGGGATGTGTTTCGCCTCCCCCACCTGAGGGGACGGGTTGACAGAGGCTGGCACACCCCCTGTCCTTCCTTGGGGTTTTCGGCCAGTCTTCCCGCCAGAGTGGGGGTTAGAACCGGTAGGGGCCAGTTGCTGAGTAGAGCAAGTGGCCTGGAGAAGCTCACAAAGGCGGCATGCCTTTGAAGCTTACCCTGCCCATCATGGGGGAGGAGACCTAGCACCTCGCCCAGGATGTGCATTGTTGCAGGCCCAGGAGAGCGGATGGCTCTCTAACCTGGGGTCCAGCAACATGTCTGCTAAGAGGCAGCCCCTCAGACCAGACATGGATTGTAGGTTAGGTTCAGGGGGCATCTCTAAGATGCCCTCTGTTGTGCATTGTACATTAAATCCTGCACTGGCATCAGTGCAGGTTTAATGTGCTGAGAAGTTTCATACCAAACTTCAGTCTTCAGTGGAGCCATCGTGGTGCTGTGGAGTTCGTGTTTGACGAGCTCCCAGCACCATATACTCTTAAATGGCAGCACTGCACTTACAGTGCCCAGGAATGGACCTGGGTACTGTAGGGGCACAGGGCTCATGCTCCTGTGCCCACACCACTGGCATAGGGCACCCAGCTAGAGGGGTGGCTGATGTATGCCAGGCAAGTGTTTGCTGTGGGCATGGTACACAGGGATGTGTGCCATGTCGACTCTGTTTTGTCCTGTACCCAGACACTCAGCCTACAAGGGCAGTGTGTTTGTTAGGGTACAGGGCCTCTAAGGGTGGCACAATAAGTGCTGCA
Organism: Triturus cristatus; assembly: GCF_964204655.1. NCBI lineage: Eukaryota > Metazoa > Chordata > Amphibia > Caudata > Salamandridae > Triturus > Triturus cristatus. Next base: position 1,063,104,910 of record NC_140589.1, on the reverse strand, counting down.
GCCCTTAGAGGCCTTTCCTGGTCACAAAGCCCTGGGTACCATTTACCAGGGGCTGACATGTGGCCAGGGTTTGACAATTTGGCTTTTAGGTTTTAGGGAAGGAACATAGACCCTGGGCACCTGATTGGCAGGAGTCCAGGGCACACTTAGTCAAAGTTCATTCAGCAATTCAGCGAAAAGTGGGGGCATACCATGCAAGAAAGATGGCACTTTCTCACACCCGTGCGCTGAAACCGCAGGTACTTCCTGCAACTAGTACCTCTTGTGGGTGCCCCCAGTCTCTATTGACAAACATTGGGTCCAGTGACCTCTGCACCCGGCCGCACCAGTGCCACTGGTGGTATAGTACCTACCTGGTCTGACCCCTGATAAGAGTGGATGTGCAAGTAGAGTGCTTACCTGTAAATGTGCCTGTTTTCCTTCCACGGGGTTGCATTGTATTGCATTTCTTCCTATTTGCACAAAGTTCTGCTATTGATGAGTGGCACTACAGATGTATTTTTAGTATCACTGTAAAGTATTCTTATTGCCTTGCAAACCCAATTTCTTACTGTACCTGAAAAGTGTTTCTATTATAAACTGGTACTTACCTGGAACTGAGTTTCTCTTGGCTCTAAAATAAAAGTAATATGTTAATATAAAACAATTGGTCTTGGATTCAGTCTTTGATTTTGTGTTATAATTTCGTGCCTGAGTGTGTACAGCAAATGCTTAACACAGCCCTTTGATAAGCCTGACTGCTCAAATACACTCCCACAACAAAGAGTAAGGTATTATCAACTTTAGCTTCTGTAAAGCCTCTGTGGATCCGCTGGACTCTGTGCATTCTATACCTTACTTTTGTATAGTATATACAGAGGCAGCTTCCTACACCGGACACATGTCCCGTGCACACTGTGTCACAGTACCCCAGCTCCACCACACTGATGAGGCCCAACAAGTCAGAAATATTTTGAGGTTAATACTTCTCACATCTCAATGGTCCCAGATCTGGCAGTTGAAGCTTAACTCTTTACGTTAGAGTAGTACCCAATATGATTTACAGATGGCTTTTCCCTTTGTGAAATGGCATAGTGTGATAAAAATGTTGACTTGAATGTGGCCCAAGCAATTGCCATTGTTTGAGACGTTTGCATACATTCCATATTGTGGTACTTGGACAACTTTATGTGCATGTATGTAACTTTCTTTTCCCTGTAAGGTAACAACATAGTTGCCCAAATTCGCTCTGAACAATGACATATATCATGTGGAAACTCTTAAATTGGAAAAGTGAAGAGAAATTGCTTGTAATTGTCATTGTGCTTAGAAGCAGCTGAAATGAACAGGGAGGTGTGCTTGTGCATGCAAACTTTGAAGATGCTACTAGTTGGTTACGACATTAACAGAAATGCTCTTACATCTTGTAATTGCATCTTCTTCCAAAACATATGGAAGTTTTAAATAGATTTTGTAGAGAATTGGGATTTTGTTGCAGTTACCCCCCCCCCCCTCTCTCATTTCTTGCCCCCTTTTTAGGTCTCGCCTACGCAGCGCATATGCGCTGCATAGACAAAAGGACCTTATGCAATCGCTTCGGCTTTTCACTCACAAGCGTGCACGCGTTCAGTTGCCTTCAATAGCAACGTGTGCACGTTTGGCGATTCACTTGCGGGAGCGCGCGGCGCCATATGGTAGCAATCATCGCTCCTGGCGCTGCTCGCTCTCGCAAGTGAAACGCTTTCACTTTTGACAACACTTTTTTTTTTTATCCAGCAATCCCCCCCACTTGTTTCGACACAACACCTTCTCGTCTTTGGATTGAGGGCTTCAGCAGGCTGCCTGTCAGGTGTGGGATCTGTCCTTGGTTTGGTGAGATTGATTGTAACATTTTAATCCCGCCCAAATCATCCCACCCCCATTGCACGCCACACCACATTTAACATACTTTTACAAATGCCCTTTGACTGCTTCAATCATATAATATGCTGACACCCTAAATTAGTGACAAAGCTCAAGGCGTTAAGCTCCTGTTGCAAGCCCCGTATTTAACCTACGGACGCTGATAAACCTCAACGGGGTGAACTCAGACCTTCATCCTTCGGAAGTCATTAAAAGGAATGGAAAACTGTGAAAACATTAGCACTTTTTTTCCTTATTCAAACCAAGAGGCATCTTGCTGTGGTGCGCAGTGAATTAGAGCTAAAGGTTGCATTACAACACTGCAGGGCACACGAGAAGTGTGTTCTCTGGATGCGAGGCACCATGACAACACTACACAAACACCCACCTTTGTCCCTCATTGCACCCCCATTCAAGGCTTGCATCCTTGCGGGATGCTGACCTGTGCCACCCAAGCGGAAAATGTGCTTTGGTCCAAATGAGCACAGAAAACCAGCTCCAAACCAGCTGGGTGTGTCCCTCGGCTGAGAACCTGCGGGCGCCTTGTCTCACCTGAAATTGATTTTCCACACTCCAGTGGCCCCGCCGTGACCCACGCAGGCACCCGTACTCCATCACATGGCTGCCTAGCAACCCCGGCAGTGCTGTGCTCGGAGTCAGGCTGCCTGTCAGGTGTGGGAGCTGCCCTCGATTTGGTGAGATTGATTGTAACAGTTATACTTGAGAAGGCATTTGTCCCACACTGACGTGTCATCAGTATCACGGGGGAAGCCTGTCGTGAAGCCTTTAAGGAGGATGTGGTCAGGCAGGGAGGGTCTTGGCTCCCTTACACAGGTGGCGCTGCTACAAAGACCTCCAAGCAGGGCACAAGTCCTATAAAAAGAAGTGGAATTGTTTTATTTCCCCCTGCCTTGGGAAATAGTGTTTTCTCCTTTAGGATCATGTCTGGTACTTGTGCCTGTTGAGTTGGGGGTTTAGAATGTTTGGGCGGCCGGATAGTGTTCAGTCGGGGGCGCAGCTTCAGAGGGTGTTTGGGGTGTTACACCCCCTAATAAATGCATTTTCAGATTAATAGTTGGGTAAAGGGGCTTTCAGTCGGGTATGGTGAGGTATCTGTTGGATTTCACCTGTTTTTTTACACACACACGTTGGGGAAGCCCTAAAAATTTTGATTATTTCACTAAATATTGTGTTTCTCTCACTCAGTGCTTCTACCAATCCGTATTCTTCTTTTCACATGCCTCTTAAGCCCCAATTATGCTTGTCCTATAATGTCTTTTAGCTTTGCATACCAGTGTGATTGTCGGGAAATCTGAAGCCCCCCATTGCCTCCCTGTCTCAGCTCAGTGCATGCATCCCTGTCTCAGCTCCATGCATGCTTCCCTGTCTCAGCTCAGTGCATGCATCCCTGTCTCAGCTCCATGCATGCTTCCCTGTCTCAGCTCAGTGCATGCATCCCTGTCTCAACTCGGTGCATGCATTCCTGTCTCTGGTCGGTTCATGCTTCTCTGTCTGAGGTCGGTGCATGCCCGAGGTCGGTGCATGCGTTCCTGCTTGAGGTCGGTTCATGTTTCTCTTGTCTGAGGTCAGTGCATGCATCCCTGTCTCAGCTTGGTGCAAGCATTCATGTCTCACCTCAGTGCATGCATCCATGTCTCAGCTTGGTGCATGCATTTCTGTCTCACCATAATAGGAACAAGCATTGGCATAGCCAATAGGTCTCGCCTTTGGGAACTTATAAGTGTTTAGCCATGCAACAGTTGATGTTGTTGCACCAAGGATATTGTGCTGCATAACTAAATACTTATAAGGTCCCAAAAGCGAGACGTATTGGCTATGCCAATGCTTGTTAACTATAGATGCTGTGTTTCAACTCACAGTGCACTGAGGACTTCTAGCCAGAGCTTGGTGCCAGTGATCCTTCCCTTGTGCTACAATAGACAAAGGCCTTTAGCACCCCTTTAAGTCCCTAATAAATGCTACTCCAGGTACCAATGGCATGGATACTAAAGAGGGTTCCTAAGGATGGCAGCATATCTTATGCTACCCTAAGGGACCCACATAAAAATTCCACAAACACTGCCATTGCAAATTGTGTGACATGGTGCAAATCATGAGTAAAAACATGGCATGGCACACTCCTGTGTCATGCCCAAATCACTGCATTTAATATATGTAAGTCACCCCAAGGCAGGGTGCATTATATTCTCTGTGAGGACAAACCAGCATGACCAGATAAGCCTCTGTGATGTCTAGTTCTATTTTTAGATATTGCAAGTGAGGAGGGAAGCCATCTACTGGGCACTGGCCAAAACGTGTTCCCCAGCTACTTAATGGCATCACTGAAACATATGGTGTTTGGTATCAAACACCTCGTATTAACAACCCCACACTGATTCCAGTGATGAATTTATTAATAGATGCACCCAGAGGGCACCTTAGAGGTACCCCCTGAAAACCTACTAGTTCCTGGTGTGCTGACTGACTGATTTCCACAAGCCTGACCCCCAAGGTTGAGGGCCTTTGCTCGAGGGAGTTCAGAAATAAAGCCTGCTTTGGTAGAGGGTGTTTACACTCCCGCCCACAGGATGACCTGCATATTAGTATTCCAAGGCAGGATAGCTTCAAAGAGCCCAACACCTTTGATATGCAAATCTGGCTTCCCTCACAGGAGAGGTTGGCATCCCCCACCCTTATTGTCCAGAGCCCTTTGGCCCCTTCACAGGCATGACAATTATCTATACAGGAGGCGTGTTGCACTGCCAGGCTGGACACACCTCTAGGGTGACCAGCTGGAAGTGAATAAGACTTTAGAGATTCCACCGTCTTGTGTTTGGAATGAGGAATTCTGAAACAGGGTGATGCCATCTCCCTAAAGGAAGTGTAGTGACCCCAGGGGTAAGTAGCCCATTGACTACCACTCCTCTTAACACATCCAAAATTGAGTATTTAAGGGACCCCTTGATACCAAGACTTCAGATTTTTGTGGACCAAAACAAGACGACCAACCCTGCCTCTCTACTGCTGCACCAGACCGTCGTAGGACAACTGATACATCCTGCTGCTATGTAGACCTCTAGAAACCTAGAAGCCTGCCAGTGCTTCGCAAATTGCCAAAGGAACTTCCTTGGAGTTGAGGAGCCACTCCCCTGCAGCTGCAGGCACCAAAGAAACAAGAGCCGGTACACCAACCTTCAACGTTACGGGAAAGACTGATTCAGCAGTCGCCCAGGAACAGGTAACACTGCTCCAACAGGTCAGATCCGTCCTCCATCCATGTGTGGGGATGCCAGGACCTACCAGAGCTTCACAGTACCAATCCCTGGGGTACCATACACCTTACAGCTGCCAAGGCTTTTTGTGGCCAGTCCGGACACTTAACACCAAGGAACACCGATATGCATGTCGAGGGACTGCAAGGACCGTGAGACCCACACAGTGAGTGTCCCAGCTGTCCTGTTTGCTGCTCTGCAGCAGAAACAAAGAGAAGAATGAATCTGTGACCACTGCCACCGATGCCTCGAAGCACCTATGCACCAGCGCTCCAGAGCCCAAATCCAAGAGAGGTTACTGTGCCAATGGGGTCCCCAGACCCACCAGAGCTAAGCCCATCCTTGAGTTTGCCCAGACTGGACTTTTTCACCGCTTGCAGCCTCTTTCTTCAGGCCCTCTCCAATCACGAGGAACTTCAGCACCGGATCTGACGCCAAAAAATACCACTGCACCCAAGCCCCACAGCCTGAGTAGAATTGGACCAAAGGTGTCCATGGATGCCCGAGAATCTCAAAGGTCAAGCCCCTCTGTGGGATCCCCTGACTGGTGCCCTTTCCCTGCTTGATGCCTCTTTGTAACCGGACCTTTCTCCCATTGAAGTGATACGACACCTGACACCGTGACACAAATCTACACCTAGAGCCTCCCGAGGTGAGCTGTTGGTGTGGCCTTGTACCTTGCCCGCATACTCACCTTAAGTCCTGAAGAACAATCCTGTAAGTTGCTACTAGTGCTCGATTACAATACATGTTTTTCCTCCATAGGATAACATTACTGATCCTAAAATTGCAGTGTGTTCATTTTTAGGAACTGTTACAATTTATAACTCAAAGTATTTATCCGATTTCGATGATCATGGTATCTAAATATATATGAGTGTGAGTTGGTTTTAGGTTAAGCCTAGCGGCAGCGAGCATGTGCTACTCGCTCTGCAAGGCATGCTGTATTAGGGTATGCAGTAAAAGCCCCGCCCATATTTGTTATTGGCTCGTGTCATTGTCCTTCTCAAATGCTGGATTCTGATTCGCAAATAGGCTTGTTAGTCCTTCCTTGGTGCCGCCTTGTCTACATTTGTTACCGCCCATAACGACTGGACCTTTTACTTGGCTTGCTACACGGTCTGCTTTATTTTGTGGGTGAGCACTATTTTGTTCGTTGACACTGATGGGCACAATGGCAGCTACTTTTTAGGTCTCGGCTGGCATGGGCTGCGCACATGCGCAGTCTCACTGGCGAGATTTAACGTTTTGGAGGAGTTTCGGTAAAGGGCTTTAAGCCACACCCCTCTTTTCCATTGGCTGGCGTCACCATTTATGCTAAACGGTGGCCAGCCATTGGAAAAGAGCTTGTTGTGACGTTTACTTTTGGCTTTTTCGGCCGTCCCGCTTGGACGGCCTCGCCTGCTTTCCTGCTGAAGTAAAAGATTTCTTATCTTTAGGGGGCCATGTGTTTAAACACATGGCCACAAAAAGACAAGAGATCCTCTTTTACTTTCGGGACCGTGCCCCGCTTTTTTTTCACTTCTTCCTTCGTATAAAATCTCTAAAGGACGAGCAGGCTGCCCAGTAACAGCCCCCATCGGTTTCCGATTGAGCTGCGGGAGTGAAACCTCGGCTCGGCGTCTGTACAGGGAGGGGGCGCCGCGGACTCTAGCTTCGCCCTCTTAGGATGTGGAATTCTCACAGCAACAGATGATGGCTATCCGGGAGCTCAAAGTCTGTCTCCTCGGGCTGAGTGTGGCGGGTCCCTGACTTTCTTATCGACACAGCTGTCCTGTTTGTAAACACGGGGTGCTGGGAGGAGGATGTGGGGAGAGATGCATCCTGCCTGGAGCTGCCTCTGACACAGCTTCGGCAATGTGCACGAGACGCAGAATGTGGGGCCAGTTAAGGGCCAGCAGGTCAATTAAGGTAGACTGTGCATTGGTCCTCCGCTTTCCCTTAAAGCACATCACAGCGTTATCTCGGATGACGCTCTCTGTGATCCTGTGCAGAAGAGCAGACAAGTGGTATTTACGTCAAAAAAGAAAGTTCAGCCAGCGCAGGACACCAACCCGTCGTTCTGTAGCTTATACATTGCTTAGGGGTACTGATCACTTATACAGTGTATACACTTTATCAACACACCTCTGCAACACCTCTTTATGGAGAGGTTTCGCCAGCGAGTGCCAGGAGTTGGCTGTATCCCTCCTTCATGCCTGACGCACTCCAGCTGTTTTCTCCACCACCCACTTAAAGAAGGATTGAACGTGCCCTGAAATCCACTTCTGAGCACACCTCTGCAGCCTCCTTGGTACATCCAACCCCCCCCCCCCCCCCCCCCCCCCCCCCCCTAAATTCGTCCCTCTTTCAGGGCGTCTGTCATGAACACTCCAGGGAGCACTCGATGTACAACGCCGAGGGTTAATGCAGCTGTTGCGGGACCTACCTTTACCTTGAAGGGTTGAGTGCCTTTGGTGCTACCTCGTCTTTTTATCCTTTCATTGTTCATTACAAAGCGTATTTATATTTGTATAGGGTTTATGTAGAGGAGTGCGGATTGCATGGGGCACTTAAAGCGAAATATTTTGTAAATAAAACCGTTTTTAAGACCTTCAAAACAGAAACAAGTGGGGGTTTTTGTGTTGTTTTTTTTTTTTTGTTATCTGTGCATCCCTAATGAAATCCGACATCTCCCCATACCAAAAGCATCTGTACCCAACTATTTATTTGAAAATACAAACATGAAGGGGGGGGGCGGTGACACCCCAAACAACCCCCCTCAAAACTACGCCCCTGGTTATTTAGCGCAAACCTGCTAGCTACACACGGCATGGGCTCTATAGTTTAGAGGAGTCATGAAGGGGCGTGAAGAGGGACAGAGTGATGTTGCTTTGAGGGCAAGGTAGGCAGCTGGGAGTGGGAGGCAATGTGGGGGTAGAATTACTTTAGGCGCGTGGGGCGGGTAGTGGAGATTGCAGGTCAGAGTCTGGGAAAGGAGGAGAAGCTACGATGCTGGCAGTTGGTGTGAGAGACTAGGTGGGGGGGCTATGGATCCTATATTGAGTGAGCAGTTAACTTGTGATAACGCATGAAAGATAGCTCCGTGGGTTAATATACTGAACAACTGTACGTGTTTTTTGTTATCTATCTTGATGTCAAATTTTCTGAATTCTTGAATCTATCCTCTACAAGCTAGAAAAATGGGTTACCACCCCCTGGTTTGACCACCAGCCCTCCAGGTTAAGAATCCCGGATGTAGTGGGTTCGACAACTGCGCCAGATATTTTACTAATCTGCAGGATTACAAGTGCGAATCCTGGCATGACGGGCTCAGCCTTTAATTTGTTGCAGGTTTGATAAGATGAGTGCCTCGAAGTTCGGAGATAGTATTTTGTGGGAGGGAGATAGTGTGTTGTCGGTGCTTTGCAGTCTCCGTTACACATGGATTAAAAGAAGGGCGTGGCCTGATCACTTATACCATGTATACACTTTATCAACACACCGCTGCAACACCTCTTTAGGAGAGGTTTCGCCAGCGAGTGCCAGGAGTTGGCTGTATCCCTCCTTCATGCCTGACACACTCTAGCTGCCCTCTCCCACCCCCCCACTCAAAGAAGGATTTTGTGAGTGCCCTGAATTCCACTTCTGAGCACACCTCCTTAGCCTCCTTGGTACATCCTACCCCCCTGAATTTGTTCCTCTTTCAGCCCGTCTGCCATGAACACTCCAGGGAGCACTCGATGTACAACGCAGAGGGTTAATGCAGCTGTTGCGGGACCTACCTTTACCTTGAAGAATTGAGTGCCTTTGGTGCTACCTCGTCTTTTTATCCTTTCGTTGTACATTACAAAGCGTTACCCCTCCTTATGCACACACTGTGCGTGGCCCTTCCTGGCATCCGTCTGCGTGCACACAGGGCCTGGCGCCTCTCCGTAACCCTCTGCGTGCAAAGTTCTCGGTATTGTGTTGCCCCTCTCCTTATGCACGCAATGCCAGGCATTTCTCCGCCCCTCCGTGTGTATAGCTGTAACCCCCTCTGCAAACACACAGTGCCTGGCACCCTTATTGCCCCTCTCTCGCTGTTCAAGCACGCGTGCCTGGCACCTCTCTGCCCCTTCCCCGTGCGCCCCCTCCCCGGCCGGCACAGGGTGCGAGGCCTGTTTACAACCAGTGCAAACAGTGTGACATCTGCTGGCCCCGCCGGCCGCTCGGCTCACAAAGCGCTCATTATGGGGGAGGCGGCACCTTTCGGGTGAAAAGATATGAATACATTGGTTTCTCATGTGTCTGGGTGTCTAGTTGTGGTGGGGACTTGTTATTTTTCTTACAGGGTGTGCACGGTGCATAGGTTTATTATGGCTCGCTAGTGTATTTTGAGGGGCCCGTGTATTAACTTTGTAAACCGCAGTTTACAACTGTCAGGGTATTTTTAAGTCACCAGAGCCGGTGGTGGGTTTGCTGACTCGTACTACATACACTATACCTGTCAAGAATGTTTACATTGTACGCTAGCCCAACAATTAGGCCTTTAGTGTTTTGCAAACATGCGGGTAATGGTGTACTTGCCAAGCTGGTTGCCTGTATGTTGACGATGAGGTATGTCTTCATCACGCAGGGTGGTGCCCAGCTTAAGTTCCGTGCTGTTTGCTGACAAGTAGCTTGATTAGCAATTCCTCCAGTCAAGAAGTGGACGCAAGTGGCAATCCAACTGAATGCTTTAACATTGGAATTTGGGTTGAGAGCTGCCAAAGGTCGGCTCCCCTCTGATGCCCATGGTGCATTTACTTTCAACAGAATCTCTAGCCCATCTCGTATCGACTACATTTTGATCGATCACAGACTATGGCGAAACGCAGTGGATTTGGTCATAGTCCCAACCACCGACAGTGACCATAATCCCCTGTGCTTGAATATGAAGAGACCATGGTTTTCCGATCTACCAAGCTCTGGCCCTAGCCCTATTATGATCACTAAAGAAGTCACCCCATCGAATTGCAAAAGATATCTTAAATGGCCAACAATCTCCTGTGATGAGCAAAAGCTTTTTTTTTTTTTTTTTTTTGTTTTTTTTTTTTTTGAAACCGTTTATTGCAGTTTGCAAAAGTTACAGGTATGGGCCTACAACCACCCGGCCGGCCGCTAGAGTATCAAAAGCATATTGCGTACATACAGTAAAAGTCTCTCAGCAGTGCAGAGTAGGAAAACAGGAGTAATCGATGGTGCAGGCCACACGGCTCCATGCCCACAGTACGGTTCCATTTTCTTAAAGCAAAACAACACCAAAAAACCACACCCGCAAGGCAACCCGCAATCCAAAATGACAACACGTGCTCCATAAGTGGAGGATCAAAACCAGCAGCAAAACTCTGAAGAGGGGAATGGGAGTAGATCAGGGACTGGGGGACCGCGCGCCCGCGGCCGAGGGAGGGGGGCCGTCTAGGGAGACGGAGCAGGCGAGGCAGCCGGTAGGAGTGGCGGTTCACAAATACCCCCGCGGTAGGCGTTCCAGGGGCCCCAGAGTACGCCCCAGGCTTACCCCTCGCCACATACACCACCTTTTCACGAAACATACACCAATCCATATGCTCTTTCCAGGCCGACACCGCAGGGGGCCTCTGGGATCCCCACAATTGAGCAATATCACGCTTAGCTATCATGTATCCCAGAGTCACCCACCGCGTCTGCGGGACCGAATAGTCATTTGGTTCCCAGACATTCAGCAAGCATCTCCTCGCTTCAGGCAGCAGCGCGACACGCGTCACCACTCGCAGGACCTCATGCACACCACGCCAGAATCGCTCCACCTTCGGGCACTCCCACAGTATATGCATGAAAGTCGCCAATGCACCACAGCCACGCTTACACATTCCGTCACCAGCAAAACCCATACGCAAAAGCCTTGGCCCCGTCACGTAAACCCGGTGAAGGATCTTGAGCTGGACGAAACGAAGGCGAGCCGGGATGGCCACCTCTTTCGGAGAGGCCACCGCAGAAATCCAATCCTCGTCGTCCAGCTCCAGCCCGTCGGCAACCCAAGCCTCGCGGAGACTAGTCAGCAGGCACGATCTATCGTTGATCAGTTTTTTGTATATGAGGGAGATCGTGCTGTCCGGGACATGGCCATCTAGCACTCTGTCCTCCAGGGGGGAAGACTCCGGAATGGATGCGACATCCGGGAAGACGGAGCCCAGCGCATGGCGGACTTGTAGGTACCGAAAGTACTCACTGCCCTGCAGCTGAAACTCCGCCTGCAGCGTCTCAAAAGTTTTAAATCCCCCCCTCGTCCAGAGATCTCCCACCGTGCTGATTCCGATCGTGTCCCACTTCTCGAAGCCCTTCGACGTCCACAGGGAGCCCAACCTCTCAGACGCATACAGCGGTGACGCCCGGGTCAAACGGTCCTTCCACCCCATAGCTGCATTAGCCGCGTGCCAGACACGCACCATGACACGCGTCGGTCCCGTCAAACGGGAGTCGGGCGCGCCAGAGTAGAGCGCTCGATTATAATCGCCACCGGGCAGGAGCATCCTGTCCATCTCAAATGCCGGGTTCAAGGCGGGCCCGTAAAGGCCATGATTAATTGCAGCTAGTTGGGAGGCCCAGTAATACCGTTTAATGTCCGGGAGGGCGACCCCTCCATCGTACCACGGGAGCGTCAATTTAGCCAGAGCGATACGCGGCCTCCCGTCCCAGAACAGGCGCCGCTGGAGGCCCTCCACCTCACGGAAGTAGCGTGCCGGAACCAAGTCCATAGTATTCTGGAGGGCGTAGAGGAAGCGCGGCAGGGCCATCATTTTAAACAAGGCCGCTCGACCGAGCGGCGAAAGCGGCAGACGCCGCCAGCGAACCACGTCCTCCCTCAAACGCTGGAGGGGGGGCAGCAAATTCCGCTCATAGCGGGCCTCCGGGTCAAGAGTGATATATATACCCAGGTACCGAAAACCTTGGGAGGCAATCTGGATCGGACAGTCCCGTGGTAGGACCGGAGCCTCCCCGGAGAGCACATAGACACAAGATTTCGCCCAGTTGATGACGAGGCCTGAGTTGCGACCGAATGAGCGCAAAACATCAACCAGGACGATCAGTGATTCACGCGGGGAGGCGAGATACAGAAGGATATCGTCAGCATAGAGGGACACACGGTCCTCATGCTCGGGGGTCCAGCGGAGACCACGGATAGAAGGGTGCCACCGCAGCCACTCCGCCAGGGGCTCCAGGGCCAGGGCAAACAGAAGAGGCGACAGGGGGCAACCCTGTCGCGTGCCCCGCCCCAGCGCGAATGGGGCCGAGACTCGCCCATTCACCACCACCTGCGCCAACGGGCCCGAATATAGCAATTTGACCCAGCTAATGAAACCCGGGCCAAAGCCAAACTTCGCCAGCATCGCCCAAATGTATGGCCATTCAAGCGTATCAAACGCCATGGTGGCGTCCAAGGACGCCAAGATGGCCGGCTCCCGCACAAATGGGACACGCGCGAGCACCCCGTGTAAGCGCCGCAAATTGAGCGCCGTGTTGCGGTGAGGTATAAAGCCCGATTGGTCTTGGTGGACCAAATCGCCCACCACGCCAACCAACCGGTTGGCCAACACCTTGGCGAGGATTTTGGGCTCCGCGTTCAAAAGCGAAATCGGATCACCACAATTGTGGCCAGACGCTGGTCCGGCGGGAGGGAACCCTGCGAGTGGGCCGCCAGGAACATCGCGCGCAGGTGGGGCGCCAACACATCCGGGCGTAGCTTGTATAGCTCAATGGGAATACCATTGGGGCCCATGGCCTTGCCGGATGCAACCGAGCGAATAGCCAAGGCAATTTCGTCCGAGGTGGGAGGGGCGTCCAGCGAGTCCCTGTCCTCCACCGTAAGGGAGGGCAGTGCGATGTCCCGAAGCAAGGCATGGGAATCTTCCTCCAAGCAGGGAGAAACCGGGGAGTAGACTTCGCGGAAATAATCCGCGAAGCAGGAGACAATGGCTTCCGGCTCAGTGACACACACACCATCCACACTCTCAATCAAAGGCACCACGCGGCTCGCTCTCTCCCTCTTATCCAACCACGCAATCAATTTGCCAGCCTTGTCACCCACATCATACAATCGCCCCTGTTGCTCTCTACTGAGGCCCCTGGCCGCCTCCGTGACAAGGGCCCGATAGGCCGCCTGCTTTAGGTGTAGAACATGCAACTTGGCGTCTGTTACCCCGCTCCCCAGGTCACCCTCCAGTTCTGCAATCTCGGCCTCAACCCGGGTCACCTCCTCCCGCTCGCGCCGCCGGGCATGGGAAATAAAGGAGAGGGCCTCCCCTCTAAGAACTACCTTGAAAGCCTCCCACAGGGAGATGGCCGACGGGACCGACCCCACATTCTCATCGAAATATCGCTGTAAGGATTTGATCAAATCGGCACGAATGGTGGGGTCGCGCAAATACCATGCATTGATCGGGGCCACCCCACCATCCCCCCTCGGGAAGACATCAAAATGCAACAACAATGGGGAGTGGTCTGAGATACCCCGCGCCAGATGGCGCACCTCCCCCACCCTCTCTGCATGGGCCGCCGGGACAAGGATATAATCAAGCCGCGAGAGGCTACCATGGGCACCCGAGTGGAAGGTGTACTGTTGCAATACGGGGTGCTTTAATCGCCAGCAATCCACCAGGCCCAGCGTGTCCAAAAAGCCGGGCAGCCACGCCTGTGCCCGGGGGAGGTCCCTAGGGGGATGGCGATCAATAGACCCAGAGGCCACCGCATTAAAGTCCCCTCCAACCACCAGCAGGCCACTCGGAAGGTCCAGAAGGAGGCGCCCCAGGTCCGCAAATGTGGTGGCTTGTAACCCAGGCGGGACGTACACTGATATAAAGATAAACACTCTACCCTCCATTCGTCCCACCAGGACAGTGTAGCGTCCCCTCTCATCATGGCGCACCTCGTCAATCTCCAACGGGAGCGAGTTCTTGATCATAATACCCACCCCCCGCGAGCCCGAGGTGAAGCCGGAATGGGCCGCCAAACGATATCCCCGCCGATTCATTGCGTGAAAGGTGTTACCTATAAGGTGCGTCTCCTGCAGAAAGACAACATCTGGTGAAATACGTTTTAGGTACTGCAGGACCACACCACGCTTAATCCTATCCCCCAGGCCGTTAACATTCCATGACAACACAGTCAAATCCCTACCCCCATCATACGTCGAAACAATCGGTCGTCCCCCACCGAGCATCTTAAAAACAACAACACAGTAGCGGGTTTGCCTTGCGGTGCTAACAAACAACACACCCCCCCCACCCCCCGGTCCCAACAAAACTCCCCCCTCCCTGCACCCCTGCATGAGCCCAGACAGCCCCCCCAAAGTGTAGTGTGCCTGTCGCCCCATAGCTAAATACTAACTAGTCCCCCAGAGGAGGAGGGAAGCCCCCAGCAGACCCCGCACGACCTCCACGGGAGGGGAACATACGCAATCAATATATGGTGAAGGAACAACAGCCAGAGCAAGGCCTATACAGTCACCCCTCAATTCTGATCCGGCGGGCTCTCCTCGCCAGCCGTGCCCCCCCCCCGCCCCCCCGGCCCCGATCTCCAGGCAAAGTGTCCAACCAGTCCCCAGCCGCCTCGGGCCGGTCGAAGAAGTGCGTACGACCATCCACCTCCACCCTCAGCTTAGCCGGAAAGAGCATTGAGTACTTGAGGTTTAGGTCCCTTAGGCGACGTTTAACACCAAGAAAGCTCTGTCGCTGCTTCTGGACCGCCGGAGTAAAGTCTGGGTAGAAGTGTACTTCCATGTTTTCCAGCTTGACCGGTCCCTGTTGCCTGGAGGTCTGGAGGATGGCATCTCTGTCCCGAAAATTAAAAATCCGGGCAATAAGAGGCCGCGGCGGGGCACCGGTCTTAGGGCGGCCCCCGGGGACCTGGTGGGCACGCTCCACCGCAAAAAGCTTACTCAGCCCCCGGGGCTGGAGATGGGTCAGGATCAATTCTTCCACGAAGAGATCCGCCGCCTCCGCCTCTCGTCCCTCCGGCACACCAATAATACGAACATTATTCCTCCGGGCCCGACCCTCGGAATCCTCCAGTCGCCGGTCCATCAGGGCGCTCGCCTGGCCAAGCCGGCGCACCTCCTTCTGGAGGGCCACCACGTCCGTAGTGAGGCTCGTTGCGGTGTGGGCCAGGGAGTCGACTCGGTCGTTTGTTTTGGACAAGTCTGCCCTCACCAAGCTCACATCCACCAGGACCGAGTCAATTTTTTGCGCCAAGGTGTCGAAACGCTGGTCCACTGAGGCCTTCATCTCTGCGATGGCGCCCATGACGTCCCGGAGGGTCAGATCCACCGGATGGGCAGATGCCTCCGTCGGGCCCACCGGGGAGGACCGCGATGTCTCCGGAGAACCCTTCTGGAGCGTGTAGCGGTCCATACTGTTGGCCTGGTGCGCCGTGCCACGGCGGGTTGTCTTCACCTTCGCCCGGTCGCCATCTTGCTTGGTGGCCATGCTGGCCCTTCCACCGTCGTGCCAAGATCTCCAAACGGGCCGCTACACCAAATCACGGGTGTCAGGGGGGGGGGCGGGGGCGACCACCGAGCCGCGGGTCAACCCACCGCCGGCGGGTCAGCCGGGCACCTGGACAAGGCCGCACCACCGCACCCCGCTCCGCAGCCCAACCCCGCTTGAGAGCAAGGAGGGCGCAAAAGCGAAAGCGAAAGTGCGGGGCACGCGAGCCGCCCAGCCCCGCTCGCCGCTGTTATTCACTTTGTCCCCGGATCGCCCCACTACTCCAATCCGGGGGGCCGGCGAGGAGAAGGCCGCAACCTTCGATCGATGCTCCCACCGGTGTTCGGGGTCCGATTCGAGCCCAAAAAACGGGTAGCGCCTCAGCTCGGGTTCCCCGACACAGTCCCCTCAACAAGGACAGGATATCGCCAGGATTAATTCAGGAGGTCGCGGAGGTCCTCGGGAGCCTCGCACCTACGCGGCCATCTTGGTTGCGCGCTAGGCTCCTCCGAGCAAAAGCTTTTAACTATAAAAGAGATTTTGTCGACAAAAACTATCGAACTCAAGAGAGCATTTGATGAACCAGACGGGTGTTTAAGGGCTGGGATCATCCACACAGCCACAGTTGAGTCGATAGGGTCACTCTTTTTGGCAACCTCTCTCACGTGTAAACCCAATAGGTACAAAGCTTCTGGCTCCTGGTATAGTTCTGAATGCAGGATTAGAAAGAAAAACCTTATAACCGCTGTTAAAAACAGGGATTGTCCCCAAGTACAAATTGCTAGATCAGACTATAAAAAGGCTGTGGCCAAAGCCAAGTGTGCCTGGGAGGAAACTCACTGGTTGGCCTTGAAAGCTGCTAGCTCAGCTAGAGACAGGACTACATTTTGGAATCTCTGTAGAAATTCAAAAGGTTCCGACCCCGATATAATTTCAAATCACATTACAAACCAGGAATGGTTTGTCCATTTCTCAAAACTCTATTCTGGTGAGGATATTCAAAGCTCTCGGGCCTTTTCTAACATCGCTTTGGCCGATCTTACTTCTGAGAGATATGACCCTTTTTTGGAGGAGGAGGTCACGATTGCTATTAACAAAACAGTCCCAGCCAAGGCCCCTGGCCCCGATGGCCTTCCCGGTGACCTGTTTCGATCAGACCCTAAACACTGGGCAGTATATTTTACCATCCTGCTCAATGCATTTCTTAAAGGATCACCTATCCCTGAGTCATGGAAAGGCGCTGAGGTGATCCCAATATTTAAAAAGGGTTCTAGGGAGGACCCTGCCAACTACCGACCAATAAGTCTCATTGACGTTAGCCAGAAGGTGGTTGTCCGGGTCCTGCTTGAGCGTATCCTATTGTGGGCCAATGAGAATAACATCTTGTCCCACTACCAGGCAGGATTCAGACAAAGCACGAGCACGATCGACCAGGTCTTTAGGCTGCTTCTACTATATTGGAAGGTGGTCCTGATTGGCAGGGGCAGTCTTCATCTGGCTTTTATAGATTTGAAGACTGCCTTTGACCTGGTCCCTCGTGATCGCCTTTGGTTGGTCTTGAAGGACATGGGTGTACCTCCCCCTCTCCTCGACCTCTTGGTCCGTCTCCATGAGGGCAACTATGCTCAGGCGAGGTGGGGAACCCAGGCCCAGAAAACAGCAAAGATCCCAGTTAACAGAGGAGTTCGCCAGGGCTGCGTCTTGGCACCCACCCTCTTCTCCTTATCTGTGAATGGGGTGGTGAAGTTCTTGCAAGATATTCCAGCTGATGCCCCTGCCCTGGCGGGCAAAAGAGTCCCCACCCTCCTTTTTGCAGACGATACCCTATTAATATCCAAAACACCAGCAGGGTTACAAAAGCTCCTGGATAGATTGGAGCACGTAAAATTATTTGATTATCTCGGTATTAGAATTTCCGACAGTTTAACCTGGAGACCCCATATTGATAAGATGCTGCTAAACCATAAACGGGCCACGGGGGGTATTGCAAAAGAACATCGCTCCTCGCAGAGCAAGCCAATCGCTCCCGCACATTCACTCCACAACACATTAGTAAACAAGCATTTGCAATGCAATAGGTCTCACCTTTGTGAGAGTTTGAGCTATTGGCATTGTAAATGACAGTGCCTTTCATTTATGTGTTTTGAAAACCTGTAAGCGGTGCATAAACACACACTTTGCACTTATAGTCTTTGCTTACGAGAAGCAAGGCTGGCAGTAAAAGAGGCGCAGTTACTGCCAGCCTTGCTTCTCGTACGCAACGACTAGAAGTACAAAGTGCGTATTTACGCACCGCTTGCAGGTTTTCAAAACACATAAATAAAAGGCATTGTCATTAACAATGCCCAATAGCTCAAACTTGTGCAAAGGCGAGACCTATTGCATTGCAAATGATTGTTTGGTATGGGCATACTGAGGGCGGCGCCCACATTAGGGACACCGCGCGCAGTTTAAATTTTATTTTTAAAACTTCGATGTATATATTTGTGCCGTGGATGATACACGTCTGTTCTGTGGCGTCTCTGGGTTTTTAACATACACATCATTTGTACCTGTTGACATTGTCTTAACTCATTGGAAGCTATAACAAGAGGAGGTGGAGTGAGGTGGCCACCCTAGTATATTATATTTAACCCGACTAGCTTTATCTTTGAATGTGGCATAGTAACGGAGGGCGTGCTTTCACTGAGCCAAGCAAAGTAAATAAACATGTTGAATTAAGATCGGTCGTTTGCTGCCCTCTTGTGGCTACAGTAAAGACGTGCTACATGATACCCGACGTTGTTTGTACTTGCATGAAACCGTTTTTAGTGTGTGTGTTTGTGTGTGTGTATGTATGTATATGTATATATATATATATATATATATATAGCGGTAAAATACTCTTATCCCCTAAATCTTTCTGTGGTGCCAATGTAAGTTATGTCCACAGTGTAAGCCAAGGACAGGATAGTGTTATGGCATAGTTTGGGCACCATCATGCTAAAAATGCCCACAGTATGTTTGTCATGACCACCATTCTACTTTATGGGAGGAGTGTGCGTCATCATGCCCAGTATGCCTAAATATGTCAATGGTAGTGGTGGGCCCCTTCATTCCCAAGAAGGCTCATGTGTGTAGGTGGAATGTAGAAAGGAAATGCCGCAGGTAGCCCTGAGATACAAAGTTGAGGTTTGGTTGCCGCCAGGGAGGGTCACTTCCTAAACCAGAGGGCGACTACAAGCACACGTGTATACACACATGCATGACCCCCCCACCTCACAAATAAGCTACCCCCTTCGCACACAAGTTTAGATATTTTTATTTACTTTTACTCCTCCACTCCTATGGTGCTTGAAGAGTCTCTTTCTGCTTTAACAGCCTGCTTGGATTCAGTGCTGTGGCATGGATGAGTCCTGCTCCTCTTCACCTGGGTGTCCGGCCTTCCCTTTAGAAGAATAACTTAGCAATCGCAGGTGCCACCAGCAACAACCTTACTTTAAAATATTCAAAATTTGCTGGTTTACATAGTTTTCAGTAATTTAATAGCAGCAACCGCTCCCCAGCCCCCGGGACACTTCCCAGTTGCTCAGCTCAGTGTTTTATTCACCCGGACATTGCTCAAAGGAGTGTTCTTGCAAGATCATCTTTCATATATCTATCAGTGGGTGGATGTAAAACCAGGGTACTGAAGACGACTGATGTTTTATGCTAATATTCTTCTTTGTATTCAATTTTAAGTGATGAGTGTGTTTATCGGGATGCCGTTCACTGCCAAATCTTGTTTCGCATTGCTTGAGTAGTCTTGAATGCAGACATCTGCTCGTTTAAAAAACAAAATAAAAAATAAAACGGTGTCCGCCTTCCATAAATGTGTAATTAATAAAGTGTGTAAAGTGAATCGGAAAAGGAAAGTGAGTTGGTGCTTAATCAGACTTCTTATTGGTGCTCTGGTTTAGGGACGGTGGTGTATGGAGTCAGTTAATTCAATAGAAACTGAAAACATACATTTTGAAAATACTTTCGCACCCTAGAGGGTAAGCCTCTTAAAACGATAACCTTTGTTCCTCTCCCTTAATTGGTGAAATGCAAAGGTTGCCAATTTTCACGCAGAACCTTGTGCAAGGGTCAATTGTATGCAAGTTAGATGATTATAACAACCAAGCAGTTACAATGGAATAGGACTCGCAATTGCGAGATTTTGAGCTATTGGCAAATGCTTTTTATTTATGTGTTTAAAAAACCTGCAATAAGAAAAAGCATTGTCATTTATAATATCAATAGATCAAAGTTTCTAAGATGTGAGACCTATTGCATTGCGAATGCTTGTTATAAATTGGTGTCATTTTTCTTTGAGTAAGGTCTCACTGCCTTTGTGTTTAAGTGCTTAGCACTACCCTCTGATATGCCTAATTGCTCGCCCACACTACCAAAAAAGAGCGTTTGGGGTGTCATTTGTGCCTCTATAATTTCTTTGGGGTTTGCCTGAATTATTTGCACAATGTACCTCTTTTTGGTCCACTATATAAAGAGCCAGCTTCGTACAGGTAATCAATTGATTACAAAGGAAAAGGCTTTGTAAAAATGGTTTGTAGCACACATTTTAAGCTTCTATGATTGTTTTTACCATATAAATGTAATTACACATCAAATTGTTTATGTTCCAATGTATTCTTAGCTATTGACATTATTTTTCTATGTTATAGGACCTGATGTGAAGTCTGTTGCAACTGCCGTTGAACAGATCTATCCTTTCCTGTTTGAATGCAGAAAGCCAATACTGTAATTTTCCAGTTCGCAGCTGAGTAATAACCCATCACACTGAAAGGCTACTACGTACTGAACTGCAGTCATAGGCAATCCAGAGGACTGGACCAACAATGTAATGAGGAATAAGCATCTCTTCCTTGCCTGTTCAAGGTTACAGTATAATAGCCAGAAAATATGGATTTTACTTTGGACAGTGCTTTATTGTAAAAAAAGAAAGAAATGTTTACAAAAAGTTAATCTGCTGCTTTTAAAGGACGTTCTATTTATTTGTGCAGTAATTTCTGTGTACTGATGAGCGGCACAGTGACATTTGTGAAACCCAGATTTGTTGCACAATGTGCACTAATGTTAAAACAAAAAGTTGGTTGGAGCGTATGTGTTTTACTTGTGAATAGTCTTTTACATTTTTGTATGCTAGATATGGGCACCAAAGAAGCTGTACAAGTTATCTTTTACACTTTATGAATGTTAAAAATAAAATGTTAAAAACGATCTTTGTTCATTAGTAATCTTGTGAGACAGAAATGTTGCTAGAATACTAGATATGTTGTACCCATGATTTTTCTGTTAGTTTAAAGGTCAGTCAGTAGAGTCAGTCTTCGAATGATTATGTACTTTTTTCATCTCCGATGCCTTCCTTCTTTATTTTAGTTGTAAGTTAAAGGTGTACGTAATCTGCAAGGGTAGTGGTTCCCAAACTGTGCGCCGTGGCTCAAATCTAGCCAGGGGAGCCGCGCACCAAACACTTTAATGCATTTAATGTTGAAGGGTCTGTGGCTTCAGTTAAACTAATTAGAGTTAAACGCATGATGTTGTTGATTTGTAAGTGACATACCTACAACTGTAAACGTAGTGCTTAATTGGTGGCATGTTCAGAGAGATGAGCTCCATATTTCAGTGGATCCCACGTTCCAACACTCCCAAAGTAGGCAGAAGATGCCTGATTTTTTTTCTTAGACTTGTTAATAGATTTGTTTTTTCCAAATGCATTTTACACCAATGCAATTTATCAGAAAAGTATGTTGTCCTGTATTAAACACACTAATTATTATCAAGTATTGATATTTGTACTTGAATCAAAGGTACTTCCAATGCACATTTCTTTCAGTACACACACATTTCCAGACAGGCCGGCTCTCTCATTGAGCACAGGGAAGTAAAACACCAGATACAGCATAATGCCAACATTTGAAAGCAAGAAAGAGGCACATTAAAAAAAAAAATCAGAAGAATTTATTTTACTTGCATTGATTTGGAGGCAATTTTAAGGAGGAGACTGCAAAAATAAAGCTGTATGCGGTTTACAAAATCGTGAGTCACCCTTCTGAGAGAGGTCTGTTGGCACGTATGACATGGGTAGAAATGGAATTGCATGCAAATATTCTTCAAGCGCAGAAACACTTTGGCAATGGGGACTACATGCATAGGGGTGCTATCTAGCACTGTAAGTGGGATAAAAAAAAGTTTGAGACGGTACTATAAAAATGGCATGGGCAAAGATGTGTAACTAGGAATACTTTTATTAGAGGCGCCATCTTAGTAATATGAAACACCGTACATATATGATTATAATACCTGCTTCATCCCAATTATTTTCAGGGAGAAAATGCAAGTACTCCCGAGGTCGGGCTTACATCCCACCCACTCTCCACAAAAAATAACAGTGAGGAGCCACGGGCAATGGCCAATGGGTCAAGGGAGCCGCGGGTCGCAGAAGTTTGGGAACCACTGTGCTAGGGTCATTTTAATGTTCATTTCAGAGAGAGAACGTTGCAGTATTATCTGTTTGATTCAGATCCTAAATCTCAGTTTGTATTTAAAATTCAATTTTGGTTAGCTTCTAAATAGGTACTTTTTTGTTTTCAGCTCTGCATAACATTTGGCATTGCTTTGTCCGTCAAAATAGGCTACTTCGTTTGGTTTCTTACAGATCCATTGAGGCAAGGGAGTAATTGTGGACAATGGAAGAAAAGTTTTGTTTTCAGTTTTAGCTCCTGTACAAAAGTTTGCTCCAATCTGCAGCAGAAACTGCTGTGCTGAATGAAATTGCACTAAACTTGGAATATAACTTGACTCCAGATAGTGACTTGAAAGTTGTATGATGTAAACCTGTTCAGTAGTATTTGAGCTATTCGTGTCTCAGAAAGGTCTTCAAAGGGTTAATCAGACAGGGGCATTTTATGTTGTTCTTTCCTTTGTTGACCATCCACAGATACAACATTTTGAGAACATGAACCGCATTGAATGAGAACATGAACCGCATGAGGGAACATTTCTTCTCAGTGGGATCTACGAATCCTTTGATTTATAGATCAAGAAGCCTTGCAATCCTATTTATGTGGCGACCTTTACAAAATGTTGTTGCGCTGGACATTACAGGATGCCAGGCATTGAGGACTGCGTCCCAAAAAGTGACTGTTGCAAAACGGGATTTGGGGGCACTCCTAACATGATGGAAGATATTTGGGTTGGCAGTAGTCTCCCAGAAGGGCTTACTTCCTCCAAAAGTAAAATACATGTTCGAGGCATATGAGCTGCAGAGCTACACACTGTGCATAGATCGCCATCTGGTGTTGGGCCCGGATGTTTGCACTTGTTGTGTCTTAGAAAGTCTTTGGATGTCACGAGGTATGTGACTCCTCATTTGGATCATAGTGCGCATGGGCATCGGCTCCATCCTCAGATTGTTTTTTTCCGCCTTCGGGCTCGGATGTGTTCTCGCGTTCCAGTTCGTAACCGTTAACGTTTTTCTCTTTCGACGCGCAATCCTTCCCATCTCGACGGTATTGTTTTCGATCGCGTTTCCAGCCACACGCGACCCTTCAACTTCGAAGTCTTCGATTCCAGTCGTAGACAAAGGCCTTCGGGCCTCATCTCCGGCTCATGGAAAGGACGCCATTTAAAAAGTGTCCTCGATGTCAGTCGAAGTTTCCCCACACCGACCTACATGAGGTGTGCAACCTCTGCCTCTCACCGGAGCACGTGGCCAGAGACTGTCCAGCTTGTGCCTCCTTCCACTCCAAAAAGACCATCCGGGACCGACTAGCTCGAAGAACAATGGTGTGCTCGTCATTTTCGATCCCTGACTACATCTTTCAAGAGGGCGTCGATGTTCCGTAGCAGGGTCGAGTCGAGGAAGCCATCATCAGCGCCTCCAAAGCAGATGATTCAGACGTCGAAGACATAACTCCAGCTCAAAGGGCCGTGAGTACAGACGTCGACCCCGACCCACCCACCCCCTCGACACTGCCAAAAAAGGCTTCGGGACAACCTCCACCTTCGGGCCCAGGTGCACGCCGAGACCCTGCTTCCCATGCCCCGCCTTCTGGCCCGGTAAAGAAGCTTAGTAAGCCTTTAAGCGACTCGGGCTCGAGTCAGCCTACCCTCGGTACCGAAAAGCAACATCCGGCACCGAAGAAAAAGGCGTCATCGACCTCATCCACGCCGACCGCTGCTCCCACATCGAAGCACTCGGCGTCAAAGGCTGGCACCAGTTCCTCGGCACCGACAGCATCCTCGGAGCAGACTAAAAAACGCCCGCCGAAAGGCCCCGATACTTCCAAGCCGAAGACCTCGGAACCGAAAAAACAGCAACCTGTTCCAACTGATAAAGACACTTCAAAACTACACGGTTCCAAGCCTAGAACCCCTACAAAGTCGACTCCCAAAAAACTTACAGCACCGAAGCCCTCTGCTCCGAAGGATCTGTCTCCCACAGATGAACTGTTTCGACCAGATCCTACTCAAAAGACTCTAATGAAGGATCCTAAGACTGGTCATTTAATGCTCAGCATCAAGAAAAGACCATTAGACATGCCTGCGCTCGCACCGCCACCAAAGAAGAGCGACTTTGCTACCTCTCTATTAAGGATTCCTTCTCTTCCTCTTCCTCCTCCTCCTCCTCCTCCCCCCCCACCACACCACTCTCCCACGCCATCACCTACCCCAATAGATGATGTTAACACCTCACATGATGCAGGGGGAGGTGAGGATGATCAACCCCTTGGGGACCCTACTCCTACTGGCTCCCCTGACCCCTGGGATGATTAGAGTGGCCCAGATGTCCCTTACACCCCACAAGATATTTATCCCTCCAGGCCTGCTCCCCCTCCCTCCCCCAGAGGACAATATCGGATTCAACCTGCTCCTTCAAAGATTTGCCCAATACCACGGGCTGGCCCTGCATACAGACCCAGTAGAGGAGGATTTTCTTATGGATACCTTTGGTACCACACAAAGGTCCACCTCAACACTGCCCGTGCTTAAAGGGGTCATTAAGCACGCACCAGAGATCTTAAAGACCCCGTCAGGGCTCGGGTCATCAACCCAAGAATAGAAAAGAAATAGAAAGCTGCCCCTACTGACCCAGTATACATTAAGGGCCCGCACCACTAGACTCCCTAGTAGTCTCTAATGCCAGGAAGAGGGCAAATTCCCAGACGTCGGGTGACGCACCACCACCAGACAAGGAATCAAAACTCCTAGACGGCTCTGGCAAATGCACAGAGTCACAGGCAGCAAATATTTGACGCATTGCCAACACCCAAGCGCTCCTAGCCAGGTATGACAGGGCACATTATGATGAACTTGAGTCCATAATGCAGCACCTCCCTGACAAATATATAAACCGGGCCAGTGAACTAATCCAAGAGGGTAAGACCATTACTAACCCCTCCATTCGCTGTGCTCTAGATGCAGCAGATACTGCCTCAAGGGCAATCAACACCAGTGTCCTTTTGCGCAGGAATGCCTGGTTACCTTTATCAGGTTTTAAACCCGAAGTACAGAGTTCTATACTCAATCAACCTTTTGATGAGCAACACGTATTTGGACCCAATGTAGACGTATCCCTCGAAAAAATGAAGGATACAGACACTGCCAAATCTATGGGAGCCTTGCAATTGCAAGCTCCCAGACAGTCCTTTCGTCGTTCATCCTTTAGAAGCACCCATTGAGGCTACTACTATGATAACCCCTCCACCTCTTACAAAGCTCCAGCACAACCCACCTTTACTAGAGGTTACCAAAGGGGTGGTTACAGGGGGAATAACACATCTAGCCCATGACTTCTCTCCACTTCCCCCCGACTGTTCCACTCCAGTCGGGGGAAGACTTCACCAATTTGTCCCTGCCTGGATAAACATCACTTCAGACAGGTGGGTCCACGAAATCATTCAATCAGGCTACTGTCTCGAACTAACATCTACCCCCCCACCCCCAAACATACCACCCAAACACCGTCCAATGTCACAAGAACATTTGTTACTGTTAAAGCAGGAGGTAATCTCACTCCTACAAAAAAAGTGCAATAGAACCAGTTCCCCTGCACCAACAAAACAAGGGAGTCTATTCCCTCTATTTTCTCATACCAAAAAAGGACGGATCTCGAAGGCCTATTTTAGACCTCAGACCCCTAAACCTATACATACATTCAGACCACTTCCACATGGTCACACTTCAGCAGGTCCTCCCTCTTCTTTCCCAGGGTGACTTCCTTGCTACTCTAGACCTCAAGGACGCCTATTTCCACATTCCCATTCACAGCGCTCACAGAAAATATCTTGGATTCGTAGTGGACGGTCAGCACTATCAATTCAAAGTACTCCCATTTGGAGTCACCACAGCACCAACAGTGTTCACCAAGTGCCTAGCAGTAGTGGCAGCACATCTAAGAAGACAACACATACATGTCTTCCCATATCTAGACGACTGGCTTATAAAAGCCAAATCGTACAATCTGTGTGTAAAACACACTCACGCCACTATTCAACAACTTCACAACCTGGGGTTCACAATAAATCACGCCAAGTCCCAGCTGCAACCGTCCCACACGCAACAATACCTCGGTGCCACAATAGACACCTCGAGCACTTGCCTATCCCAGTCCCGCCAGGATAGCGAGCATCCAAGCTCTTCTCACCAGATTCCAACCACAACACTCTCTTCCAGCTCGAGTGTTCATGCAACTCATAGGGATGATGGCCTCTTGCATATTCATAGTGCCTCACGCAAGACTCCCGATGCGTCCTCTCCAAGAGTGCTTAGCACGCCAATGGAACCAGGCTCAAGGTCAGCTAACAGATCTGGTGTTGGTAGAGGGTCGTGCCCATCGCTCTCCGTAGTGGTGGACCACCAAAAACCTTTCCAAAGGGCGATCGTTCCTAGAGCCGGTTCCTCAAATAGTTCTAACTGCAGACGCATCGCTCTCCGGCTGGCGAGCTCACCTACTACATCACACCATGCAGGGCAGGTGGACACCTCAACAAAAGTTACTCCACATCAACCACTTGGAGTTACTAGCCATATTCCTAGCCTTAAAAGCATTTAAAAAACAAATATCAGGCAAGACTGTCTTAGTCCGCACCGACAACATGACAGCCATGTATTATATCCTAAAACAAGGCGGGACA
Source organism: Triturus cristatus (assembly GCF_964204655.1). Taxonomy (NCBI): domain Eukaryota; kingdom Metazoa; phylum Chordata; class Amphibia; order Caudata; family Salamandridae; genus Triturus; species Triturus cristatus. Next base: position 1,063,078,138 of record NC_140589.1, on the reverse strand, counting down.
CTCTCTGTAGCTCTCTCAACTTGCACAGAGCATATGGAGGTGGGCTATACCTCAGAACGTTTTTCTCCTAGCCCAACATGTCCCAGGAGTCCAAAACACAATAACCGATCTCTTGAGCTGTCAAACAGAACAAATCCACGAGTGGGAACTTCATCCACAAATTCTTCAACCGTTTTTTCAGATTTGGGGACAACCACAGATAGACGTCTTCGCCACCCAAGAAAACGCCAAATGCCCAAATTTCGCCGCCAGGTATCCTCACCCATTGTCCAAAGGCAATGCGATATGGATGAACTGGTCAGGCAGATTTGCGTACGCTTTTCCGCCTCTCCCACTCATTCTGCTAGTGGTGCGCAAGCTACAGCAACACTCATTGACGCTCATCCTAGTTGCTCCAACTTGGGCCAGACAGCCATGGTACACCACACTGCTGGAACTCTCATTAGTTCCCCACCAAAAACTACACCTCTCTCGACGCCTCTTAACCCAGAACCATGGAGAGATCCAACACCCAGACCCGGCTCTGCTCAACCTAGCGATCTGGCTCCTGAAATCCTAGAATTTGGTTACCTTAACCTTCCTCCTGACTGTATGAACGTCATCAAAGAAGCTAGACGGCCTACCACTAGAGCATGCTATGCAGCCAAGTGGAAGAGATTCGTAGTATACTGCTATAACAACGATATTAATCCCTTAGATGTGTCTATCCAACACATCATAGGCTACTTACAACACCTCCAAAGATGCAACTTAGCCTATACCTCTATCAGATTGCATCTTGCTGCCATAGCAGCATATCTACAAATAGACGGCATCTCTCACTCTTCAGAGTACCTGCCATAAAGGCCTTTATGGAGGGACTCAAGAGAATAATTCCCCCCCATAGTACCACCTTCCCCTGTGTGGAATTTGTGTGGAATTTATACATCGTTCTCACAAGACTAATGGAGCCTCCATTTGAACCTCTACATAAATGTGAACTACAATTCTTAACATGGAAAACTGCTTTCCTCGTAGCCATTACTTCTCTACGAAGAGTTAGTGAACTACAAGCACTAACCGTTCAAGAACCCTTTCTCCAGATGCATCTTAATAAAGTTGTTCACCGAACTAATCCTAAATTCCTCCCTAAAGTCATTTCTCCCTTCGACCTCAATCGATCTGTAGAGCTGCCTGTATTCTTCGCGCAGCCACAAACAGTCGCAGAAAGTGCTCTTAACGCCTTGGATGTCAAAAGAGCACTACTATACTACATAGAGAGAACAAAACCCTTTCATAAGACCAAACAACTATTCGTGTCTTTCTCACCACCACACAAAGGCAACCCCATATCAAAATCTGGGATAGCTAGGTGGATTGTCAAATGCATACCGATTTTGTTACAATAAAGCAAAACATAAATTATTTGTTCCTCCTAAAGCCCACTCTACACGAAAGATAGGGGCTTCAATGGCATTTTTAGGAAACCTTCATTTAGATGATATCTGCAGAGCAGCTACATGGTCTACACCGCACACATTCACAAAACACTATTGTGTTGATGTGCAAACTAAACAGGCTAGTGTGGGCCAGGCTGTACTCAAAACACTATTTAAAACTACTGCTGCAACAGATACTGGTGGTCGCTGCTAGGAGTGGATACTGCTTTACAATCTATGCACAGAGTGTAATCTGCAGCTCATATACCTCGAACGGAATATGCTACTTACCAGTATGCATCTGTTCTTGGCATGTAGAGCTGCCGATCTACACCCGCCTCCCCGGCTACCTTTATCTGTTCCAGTATTATCTTACTTAGATACACCACACATGGGCATCTTTCCTGTTTCTTACTAAGCTCCATCATTTTCCTGCTGGCGAAAAACAATCTGAGGATGGAGCCGATGCCCATGCGCACCATGATCCAAAGGAGGAGTCACATACCTCGTGACTTCCAAAGACTTTCCAAGACACAACAAGTGCAAACATCCGGGCCCAACACCAGATGGCGATCTATGCACAGTGTGTAGCTCTGCAGCTCTACATGCCAAGAACTGATGCATACTGGTAAGTAGCATATTCCTTTTCTAATGGAATTCGAAGAACCGAAATTCTATCTGCATATTCCCAGGTAAAAAGGCAAGTTTCTTGGAAAAGCTTTTTTCTTCATTGTAGGATCCTTCTTGATAGTCATACGGTTAGACTAATTCCCTGCTGTGTAATATACTTGATAATGTCCATTATATCCAAATGCAGAGAATCACACTTAGAAGCCTATCAAATGCAAGGTTTGGACTGTTTAAAAAAGAAGAGAGCTCTTCCAAAAACTACTTTGCAGAACCTATAGCTAATTAATGCTTGACATAACTAAATATTGAGAACAAGAGCAGTCTGATGAGCTTTACCATTGAGAGAGTTAAAGAACAAACATTGTGTCCCTCGAAGAGTCTACTGTGGAATGTGTTGGCAGTTTCCATGACCATTCTTTTTCTTTTTGTTGTGGGGAGGGGGCTTGTGTGAGTTGTTTCCTGGGACACTGGGTGTTTTTTAGGCCTCCTTGGGCATGTGATTTCCAGCTCTCTCCCTATTGTGTTTCTTTCCCTCCGAATACCCAACCTTGCGTGCTGTGTAGCTCTCTTCCTCATGTGCTGCTTCCTCTCTCATTTGCTTGTCCCCTATTGTGCTTCTGCCTAAACACCCCTATGCTCCATTTTTCTTAAGTTCTTCTTCCCCCACCCCTGTGATGCTCCTATCTTCATGTGCTGTTCACTCTGTGTGCTTCTCTCCTTACCAAACTCACTCACCCCTATGCTCTTTGTATCAAAAACCTATTAAGGATTTTTAGGACCTGGGCAAAATATATTGTGGGGCCTCCTGTTTTTTTTCATGATGTGAGACAGTAAAAGAATGATGAAAAATTATACATCCCCTGTCGTACGCGTAGGAGCTTAAGGAAACCTACTTTGCGTTCCTAGTTATAAGTTACGTTACAAGGAAGGCCAATGTTTCTTTTTTTCTTACATCTATGTCTGAAAAAGGCTAGCACTCAAAGTTGCCTTGTCCCTAGATCTTTTTAAAACATACATTTAGGGACCTCCTATTCTTCTGAAGACCTTTTTAGTTTTTTGTCCAGTTTTCTGGGTTTTCTTACCCTTAATCTCCTCCCTCTTCTGTGTTGGACTTGTTAATTACTCACTAGAGAGCTCCTTCATGCAAGTTCCGTATAATCTATACCCCAAGACTCCTGAATGTTAGGCAAATAATAACAGGCAGTAAAGAAGTGAAAACAGGTCCCCTACGCACTACTACAACCCATAGTAAAACACAAGTTGCATTTTCTTAAATAACACTAATTCTACTGCGTAATCAAGTAAAAGGGATATTCACACTATGAAAGTGAAGTGCACATATTAAAGGAATAGGCCTGTCCAAGTTTCTTTTGACCCCTCAAGGAATGGGTTTGCAAAGCTATGTGAAATTAAGCAAGGGACATAAACAGGGAACATACATTGGCTTTTAAAGGGGGAGCACACTGCCTTCATTAATCTTTTTAGTGAGATGCCATCATGAGAGCGGGGACTAACAAGCCATAGGGATTTCAGGAGATTTCTTGAGAAGCCTGTGTTTCAAAAAGCTGAAGTGCCTCTTCGTAACGGCTCAGTTTGATAGCACTGGAAAAGTATACACAGTGCAGGACTAATAAAAGGTAATCCAGTGCTCTATTACTCTCCTCTTAGGTATGATGCCCGCATTGTTTGCATTTGTAAAAGTCAAGACCGGATTTGCACATCAAGCTGAATTTGGCAGAAGTTTGCTGCAAAAAGTATTGTCTATAAGTAATTAACATCTGGTGATAGTGTAACAATCCTGACTAACCCAGAGGTCAGCTCAGTTAAGAGCCCAATCTAGCCAAAAATCCCGAATAGAGGTCTGCCAGCATAGGGCACATTCTGGCAGGTTGTCCAGTCTGTCTCAGCCCAATCAAATGCAAGCCATAATCCTACCCAAAACCGTTCTGAGAGCAAAGCCCTTTCTTACTTTAGCCCTGCCCAACCCAGAGATGTACCCAGTGCCTGCTGCAGTGTACAGCCCAGAACAGTTCCCCAGCCAGCACTCCCCCAGCATAGAGCCATGAGCACCCCAGGCCAAAATCTTCCTTAGCATCAGTCTTGGTCTTGCTGCCTCTTTTTCGAGATTTGTCAACGTTGCGTGCTTAACGAAAATTTTAATATATGTGTCCAACGCTATCCAAATAGCTTTACTCTTAGTAACCATATCATACATCCTGTACTTTTATTGTTAACATTTACCTAACTTTTTCCAGTGAGTAGTGAGGATCAGGAGGAGTGCTGGAAGTATTAATCTTCCCATGTTGATTGTGACCGGAAACTATGTTACCAATATCATTAGTCTTGCTTTCAAGTATGTATCTTGGAAGTGGCTATAGTGTATCTTTACTTAAGGATACATTAGATATTTACAACTGGAAATAGTTTAAAGATGCAGCTTTTTAAAATGTCTCTAATACCCACACCCGCCTCTGAGCCATCAGTAAAAATGTCCTTCAGCACTTTCAGCACCCTCCCCCCACCCCCACCCAAGATTAAATGTTCTCCTATGCCACTAGTACATATCTCAAAATCTAACATTATTTCATCCTACAAAATATATGTTCTGCTTTGTGGATCATCATGAATAGTCATAAGCACCTGAATAATTCTGCGCTGCCTGCGTGGATCCCAGAGCACGTATCGATATATTGGCTATAAATATAAAAGCACAGGGTGCCAGTGTCCATATGCCCATCAGATAAACTGCAGCCTTTGGCAGCGTATAGAAGGTGATCTATTTTCTTTCATGTAGTTTATTATATTGAAAAAAATATCCATTTCAAGACTGCATTGCAGCATCTTATTTGCAAAAAGAATTGTGTGGAAAAAATGTAGCCTTGTAGTCCTATGTTGAAAGCTGTGGCAAATACATCCTGTCCTGTAGGAAGTATGCCTTTTCGGCATAGTCACCTGGATTTTTTTGCCTTTTGCAAGACCCTATATTTGTGCTAGCTTTATAACACTGTGCACCTGCTATCCACTAGTAAACTAGCTCATGTTTTCCCTTTAACTATGGCTGTATTTGCATATTCCTAATTGGTATATTGAGCTTACCTGTAAGTCCCAGGTATAAGGTATACCCCAGGCCTGGTCATTAAATGTAACTAATGGACTGCTGCACCTATTGTGCCATCCACATCTGATAGAGACTACTAGCCACAGATTCCTTCACGTAGAATTATCCCCAGGCGTGAGACTAGATCTGGAAACTTTTTTGCCACAGTATCCCTGCACGCCGGGGCGACACCAAACGACCCCGCCCAGGCGTGCCTACGTCAGTTTTTTCCTTTTCCGCGTGCAACGCTGATCCGATCCTTGCTATGGGCCTGTTGGGGCCCCCCTTTTTTTAGGTTGAGGACCATCCGGTCTGCCGAAGGCAGAACCGGAAGTCGGAGATTTAATGTTTTGGAGAAGAGGGGCTTGCATCCGCCCCTCTTCTCCCCTCTTCTCCATTGGCTGGCCTCTTGAATGCTGGCCAGCCATTGGAGAAGAGCTTCGTCACTCCGAACAGGCCCCGTCCTTTTCGGATTCGGGGGCGTGTTTTTTTCAACTTTTCTGATTATCTCCTCCAGCCAATGGCAAGAGGAGAACACGCCCCCGAATCCGAAAGCGCCGCTGCCTTTCTCCGAGGCATTTCTGCTTCGCCTCGGAGAAAGGCAGTGGTGTGCTTGTCTCCTTTAGAAAACCTTTAGAAAAAAAACAAGCATTTACAATAGATTTAAATTTACATCAGCAGCAGGGTCCCTAAAACCAGAGACCGGCGAGCAGGACAGCAGCCTTTCCATGCACGTGGTGTGCACAGGAGTGTGGAAGGAAACGGGACACCATGGGGGAAGGGTGTGAGTACCGCGGACCGGCTTCGGTGGCAGTGAGCCAGCACTCGGGCCCTCTCTCCTGACGTGGCACTTCCACCACCAAAGCATGGCGTATGTGTGATATCTAATTACATAGGTACAGTGCCTCCTCGTCTGCATAGCGCCTAGTAGATCATCCGGTGTGTGCTGAGACGGAGCGCCTTCTGTTATACACATAGGTATAGCGAGGTCTCGTCTGCATAGCGCCTAGCAGATCCTCCGGTGTGTGCTGAGACGGAGCGCTTTGTGTTATTCATATCAGTATAGCACCTACCGCCTATGGGGGGGTGCCTAAAGTAAGGGGTTTTTTTTGCATCTTTTATATAGCGCGAGTTCGACCCGAAGGTATTGGAGCGCTGTACATGAGCAGAGCACCGTATTTACATTACATATTCATGCACGGGGAGATGAAGTGATTGAGATGATTAACTCACTCTATCCCCCTCTGGTTACAATGCGCACAGCAGCACCAGGGTCCCTAAAACCAGAGACCGGCGAGCAGGACAGCAGCCTTTCCATGCACGTGGTGTGCACAGGAGTGTGGAAGGAAACATGACACCATGGGGGAAGGGTGTGAGTACCGCGGACCGGCTTCGGTGGCAGTGAGCCAGCACTCGGGCCCTCTCTCCTGACGTGGCACTGCCACCACCAAAGCATGGCGTATGTGTGATATCTAATTACATAGGTACAGCGCCTCCTCGTCTGCATAGCGCCTAGTAGATCATCCGGTGTGTGCTGAGACGGAGCGCCTTCTGTTATACACATAGGTATAGCGAGGTCTCGTCTGCATAGCGCCTAGCAGATCCTCAGGTGTATGCTGAGACGGAGCGCTTTGTGTTATTCATATCAGTATAGCGCCTACCACCTATGGGGGTGGTGCCTAAAGTAAGGTTTTTTTTGCATCTTTTATATAGCGCGAGTTCGACCCGAAGGTATTGGAGCGCTGTACATGAGCAGTGCACCGTATTTACATTACATATTCATGCACGGGGAGATGAAGTGATTTTCCCAGAAGCACAGGATGTGGACGCGACCCTGAGGCTCGAACCCTGGTTTCCAGCACCAAAGTCGGCAGTCTAGTGTCAGACCACATCCTCCCTCCAGGTCTCTCCTCCTTCCACCAAGTAGCTGCTCAGTGGCCCTGCTCAAGAGGTTCGGCGTCACACATGGATGTATTTTCACTTATCTACGACACCTCAAGGTGCGAACTCGACGACAGCCTTATCAACTGCGACCCCCCTCTAGTGATTAACATGAGAACGACACTCACATCTAGTGACAGCCAGAGACTAATCCACGCCCACTGTCTATAATGAACCATTGACAAGCGACGCCTTCGCCTTTCTTCAAGTCAACTCCTTGTTTTACACATAAAGTGGAAACATTATAAACTTATGAATTTACGAGTTCCTTGCATGCATTTGAAAATCCCTCAAGATAATCTATTTCCTTTTTTAAATGGTGAAATATACTTACATAAGTGAAATAACACCCATAAAGGTAAAAAATACACTTACACCTTCACATTGCAGATATCACTGAATTACCTGCATGTGTAATAAAATACTTTTAAAAGCCACCGATTTTTACCATTTCAGAGCTATATTAATGTTAAGTGATTTAATAGCAATTTAGTTATAAACCTCAGAAGAATGAAATGCTGAACAGTCCTTCCCAGTGTGTGACCTTCAGCTCACACCAGATGTCAGCAAGGAGCGTTTAACTGACTGAGACGTCTTGCCAGCCAGGAAGCTATGCCACGGGAAGAAAGGGAAGCTCTTTAAAAATCCCAATTTGCTCTGGCTTTCCCTTTCTTCTGTGCGAAAAAGACGGAGAGGATAGCATAGCAGCTGGCTGGTGAAAAAGGGGACAACTGAGAGCTTTCAGAAGTGAAGGGGTATAAACACAGTCAGCTAAGTAAATCGAGGGATTATCTGAACAAGCATTTACAAGGCAACGGTCTCGGCATTGTTAAAGTTAGAGCTATTGGCATTGCTCATGACATTTTTGTTTGTTTTTGTTTTTAAAACATGTAAAGAAACGGCATTGTTATTTACAATGTCAATAGCTTAATCAGTGTGTGTGTAGGTGGCTCTGTGTGTGGGTGCAAATGCAATAGGTCTCGCATTTGAGCGTGATTAAGCTATTGACATTGTAAATAACAATGCCGTTTCTTTAAATGTTTTAAACACAAAAACATAAACAAAAATAATGTCATGAGCAATGCCAATAGCTCTAACTTTACCAATGCCGAGACCATTGCATTGTAAACGCTTGTCTTCCATTTCTTTTGGTGGAACAGTGTGCGAATGCCTTCGGGCTTTAAGACTTGCACGTCTTGTGGGCATCTTATGTCGGAAGGATCACGGCACCACAGATTGTACGTTGTAGGAGAGTGGCATCGACTGCATAGTTGCCCCCAACTTTTTGCTGATGTTTTGACTGTTTTTATGACTTTAGCCAGGCTGTGGCCCTGCTATCCAGGACCCCAGCCTACCTGCTTCCTCTGTTAAACAATGTGAGTACCCTAGGTACCAACCAATTGGATGCTGAGCATACCCTACCAGTCCCTTGTAGATGGTACCCTAGGTACCCAGGGCATGGGTCCCCCAGTAGGCCTACCAGGGCTGCAGCACTTATTGTGCCACCCTGGGACAGCCACACAAACTGACACCACCAGACCACTACTGTAGTCTGGGTAAGGTGGTGCTAGCACCCCTTACAGGGATGTAGGTACACTATATCCCATGCCATTACAACACATATACTCTCATAGGTCACCCCTATGGCAAGCCCTGGTAATCCTACAGGGCTGGGTGCTGAGGTATGTGTGAGGGGGGACCCCTACGTGAGTAGGGCCTCTCTGCAACCTTCGTAAAACCGTTACTGGGTTGTTTGTAGTGTAGCCATACCATATACTCTTAACCGCATTATAAGTAAATCGCGTCATCGCGATAACTTGAGAATGGCTACACAGAACCATGTCGTGTTTGGTGTCAAACATGAAGGAATCATACCCCCAGTCCAGCCATGGGCATGAGGGTACGATTCCCCCTTGCTAGGAGGGTGATATGGGAAAAGAGGTAGAATTTAGACACCAATTTAAAAGTGCACATGTACCACAAAATGGCTACTGTCCGCCACCTACACGACTCTGGCTGGCTGTTGCTGGGGAAAACCCCAGCCTCGCCATCTGGACAATAGGGCTCCTGTGGCAGGGAGGTGCCAGCACCTCCCCAGACAGGATATGTGGATTGGAACAGGGTGGGTGCACCAAATGTCCTTTCAGAGTTGCACGTAGGCAGCTGCAGAGCCCCAATTCTGCATACACCGCCTGGAAACGGTTCAGGGGCATCCTGCCCCTCGCCCAGGCGGGAAACACACAAAGGGGGGTGGGTGTAGCCACCCTTTCCCGCCTCTACTCTGATTGGTAGGCTCTATTTGGGACCATCCCCTAATCTTGGGGATATATGTAAATAACCTGGCCCCAGAGCCTCAGATTCGTCCAGAACTTAACAGAACTGACCTTCGACGAGCTGCTGCCCAGCTGACTGAAGAAATCTCCCTTGGGATAAAGGAGTTATCCCCCTGCTTGGCAGGCACCTAAAAGACTGCAAGATACCCGGCTGGAACTTCGCTGCTCTCACGAACTTCGACGCCTTCCATCAACCTTGAGGTGGGTCTCCAGTGCATCCCAGAGTCCTGTGAGCGTGCCCAGCAAGTCTGAGCACCGTGGACCACGTGGGTGCCGAGATCCCTGCATACCCCGAGACCCCGGCCACCTCTTGCATAGCACACGACCCCGACCAGTGGGGAAGTTGTGCCTTGGCCCATTTCTGAGCCAACCTTCAAGCAGCATCCGTGTCAAAGCTCAGCTCCCTAGTCCGCTCCGGTGGCCCGTGGGAGCCCTTTTACGCACTCCATTTTGCTGCCTTCCGCGGTCCCTTGTCTCTCGACTTGTGGGCCCTGATGGAGGACAATCTACCTTTCCAAGAGTACCCCTGGTTGCTCCAGGCCTGCTCTGCGCTCCCTGCAAAGGAGAGCACCCTCAGACCTCGTGGGTCTGCACCAGCAGCTGCTTTGTCCGTCTTGCGTGGGTTGCGGTTGCCAAGGCTTAGTGGATCCAATCGGGACACTAACACTGCAGCGACCCTCATCCGACGTGGGACAGTCGCCCTTCAGAAGCTGTCCTTCCTTGAAGCCTCCCGGAGCCCGTGACTGCAGAGCCCAGCTGCACCTACCTCACCTGAAGCACCCGACATCGACAGGCTCCTTGCTGTGAGCCCCCTGGTCACTGTGCTGTGACCCAGACTCTGTCCCCTCTGCTTTCAGGTTCATCTTTACCTTTTCTACATCTTCAATCTTCACGACTTCAACGACGCTTTCAGCTAGCAGCAGTTTGGACTACTTTTCCATAGAAAATCAGCCCGCGACCCGACACCTGAATCGACCTATGCACCCGGCTTCCCTGGGGCAGGTAACAGTGGTACTTCGGTACTCCCGTGGTGGTGGGCTCTCCAAAGCCTTAAGTCTCAAGCCTTAACTTTGTACTACTGCTAGAAGGGTCTTTAACCTTTAAATATTCAACCGCGACATTCTCCATAGGCTAACATTGCGATCCCGATAGCAGCTCTTTGCACTGCACGTGTCTCCCGTGGGTCCCCTTCCTCTTAACTGTGGGTGGATTCTGAAGGGGCAAGCGATCCTGAATGCCCTAGGCATTGCCTGTAGAATTGTCGTGGTTCTTATACCACTATTTTAGTATATGGTTTGGTCCCCCCCTGGGGCCCATTGATTTCTGTGCTATTTATTGTGTTTATAAATGCTTGTTTGAAGTGTAACTTTGCCACTAGCCACAAAGTGACTGTGGGATTCTGTCTAGAATAAATACATATATTTTATATATATATACCTGTGTGGGCTACTCTTTCATTTGGTTTTTCAAGAGGTTATTATGGTAAAACAATAAGCTTAACACTCCTTCAAGACTTAGCCTGAAGGCTGCTCTCCACAGCTACCACTAGGATAGCTTTCTTTAAAGGTTGTCTTAAACCTATCATCAATAAGAGTCGAATTGGACTGGTGCAAGGTGTCCCTATAACTAGGAACAGCATATGCCAGGCCAACTTCTCACATTGGTGTGCAGCGGTTGGATTCAAGCTTGCCATTGTTTTACCAGATAACAAATTGAATTTCTAAAGTGAAAGCCACTAGGTACCAAAGGTACATATAAATTCAAGCTTAGAATACAATAAGTTCTACTGAATTTAGGAGTTGTGTGTAGAGGGTTTAGCACACCTTGACTACAACTCAAGAGAGGGTTCAGTAGGCCACACTTAGTGTAGGTAGATACACCACTATCACTACACTAAACATGTCTTCGGGTGCAGGTGCCACTAAGGCTATGGAAGGACCCCAAAGGGTCCCAGTTGATAAGTATGATCATCTCTCCTTTGCTGAGCTCAGGGAGATGTGCACCCTCAGAAAACTGAAGACAAACAAGGGTGCTAACACCCAACGCCTTAGGGAAATCCTGCTCATAGCAGACTTTATGGAAAGCATAGGGTCTAGTGGGGTTGACAGGCGGGGTGGGCATCCATCAGAAGAGGACCCTCCAGTGGGGGACTCTGATGAGGACCAGGAAGAGTATGAAAGTCCTGACCTGGAAGAAACAAACCACTCACAGCATGGAGGTGATGGCCCAAGAGACACTCCCTCCATCCCTAAAGGGAGAGTGGTGGGTCCAAGAAGGAACAGATCCCCCTCAGGAGGATCCAACCATTCTGGGAGATCCAAAGGATCCTCTGCCTCTTCTCAGAGAAGAGAATCCTCCCATGAGAGGAAATGCAGACTGATCAAATTTGAGCAGGCTAAGCTTCAGCTTAAAAGAGAACAGTTAGCATTGGACAGGGAAGCCCTGGAGCTTCAGAAAGCTTCAATAAAGTGGGGTCTAGAGACCCCTGGTGGCATTAAGGAAACCCCTAGAGTTAGAGAGAATGTCCCTGACAATAGGAACCACCACAAGAGTGTGCACCCCTATCAGAATGGGGATGACATCCACAAATGGATATCTGCTCTTGAGAGGGCCTGTAGAGTACAGAGGGTCCCAGTAGAGCAGTGGGCAGCAATCCTGTGGCTCTCCTTTTCAGATAAAGGTAGAGACAAGCTCCTCTCTGTAAGAGAAGAGGATGCTGATGATTACTATATCTTGAAAGCTGCTTTAATAGATGGGTTTGGCTTAACCACTGATCAATACAGACTTAAGTTCAGAGACACCCAGAAAGCACAGAATCAAGATTGGGTAGACTTTGTGGATTGTGCAACCAAGGCACTGGAAGGTTGGTTAACTGGCAGTAAAGTAAATGATTATACAGGATTATACAATCTCATAATGAGGGAGCAGATCCTTAATAATTGTCAGAATCAGCTCTTACATCAGCACCTGGTTGACTCTGATCTGACCTCTCCCCAAGAATTGGGAAAGAAGGCAGACAAATGGGTCAGAACCAGGATTAAGCAAAAGGTCCAGCCCTTGGGAGGTGCAACTATAAAGGAAGATGCCAAGAACTCTGACAAGGGTGGGGAAAAGGGAAAAGACCAGCAGTCTTCAACAGGCCCCCAAAAAGCAGCATCTGAGAATACCAAAAATAACAAACCCAAACAACCAAGGAAGCCATGGTGTAAGTACTGTAAACAGACTACCCATTGGACTTCAGACTGTAATAAGGCCAAAGACTCCAAAAGCACCACACCTGCCCCTAAGGCTCCTGTTCCCCCTAGTACAGTTATAGGTGTTGGTGCACAGAACAAGGGCATAGTAGGGTTTACCCAGGGATCTGGAGAGGACTCTGGCCTAGTCAGAACTCCTACTCAGGCTGTTCTAGTTTGTGATGGGGACTTGTCCCTGTTTGTGAGCCCCAGTGGTCTGGGCAAATACAGACAACAGCCAACCATAAATGGAAGGGAGTCACTAGCTTACAGGGATACAGGGGCTAGTGTCACTATGGTGACTAAGGACCTTGTAGACCCTAGCCAGATCATACTTGGAGAGATATACCAAGTGACCAATGCTAGCAACGTTAGTACAGACCATGCTCTAGCTGTTGTGAACTTCTCCTGGGGAGGGGTAACTGGCCTCAAGAAAGTTGTGGTGAGTGCAGACCTACCTGTTGAATGTTTACTAGGGAATGATTTGGAGACCTCAGCATGGGCTGAAGTGGAGCGAAGTACCCATGCAGCAATGTTGGGTATACCAGCCGAAGTATTTGCCCTGACAAGGTCAAAAGCCAAGCTGACAGGAACTGAACAGGTCTTGGATCCTGGAAAAATGGACCAAGGACCTTCCAAGAGGAGGAGTAGCAGGGGTAAGGCAGAGCCTTCCCCCCAGGATCAGTCTGTAGAGACTCTTTTAGCAGAAGAGGATCTATCTCCTGAAGAAGGAACTGCCCCAGAGGAACTGGAACCTGATCAGGTTGAGTTCTTGGGGGCAGGGGGACCTTCTAGGGCAGACTTGAGCCTGGAGCAGCAGAGCTGCCCCACTCTTGAACCCCTCAGACAGCAAGCTGCTGCTGAGGCTGCAGGGGATGCCAGTGGGACCCATAAGATTTATTGGGATGAAGGGCTCCTTTACTCTGAGGGTCGAGACCCCAAGCCTGGTGCAGCCAGGAGGTTGGTCATACCTCAAAAGTTTAGGGGCTTCCTGCTCACACTGGCCCATGATATTCCCTTAGCAGGACACCTGGGCCAAAATAAGACTTGGGACAGAATTGTCCCTCACTTTCATTGGCCCCACATGAGTGAAGACTGTAAGAGCTTTTGCAGCTCTTGCATTACCTGCCAGGCAAGTGGCAAGGCAGGTAAATCCACAAAGGCCCCCCTGATACCATTGCCTGTGGTGGGGGTGCCCTTTGAGCGGGTGGGGATTGACATTGTTGGTCCCCTGGACCCACCAACAGCATCTGGGCACAGGTTCATTCTAGTGGTAGTGGATCATGCCACTAGATACCCAGAAGCTATTCCCCTTAGGACCATCACAGCTCCTGTGGTGGCAAGGGCCCTCCTTGGAGTCTTCTCCAGGGTGGGGTTTCCTAAGGAGGTATTGTCTGACAGAGGTACCAACTTTATGAGTAGTTACCTGAAGGCAATGTGGAAGGAGTGTGGTGTTAACTACAAGTTCACCACCCCTTACCATCCTCAATGCAATGGTCTTGTTGAAAGGTTCAACAAGACCTTAAAGGGTATGATTAAAGGACTACCAGAAAAGCTTAGGCGAAAATGGGATGTTCTTCTGCCCTGCCTTCTCTTTGCATACAGAGAGGTGCCACAGAAGGGGGTTGGCTACAGCCCTTTTGAACTTTTGTTTGGCCATCCTGTTAGAGGGCCACTTTGTCTAGTGAAGGAGGGATGGGAGCAACCTCTCAAACCCCCTAAACAGGACATAGTGGACTATGTACTTGGTCTCCGCTCCCGGATGGCTGAGCATATGAAGAAGGCAACTAAAAACCTGGAGGCAAGTCAGGAATTACAGAAAGCCTGGCATGACCAAAAGGCTGTCCTGGTGGTGTACCAGCCAGGGCAGAAGGTATGGGTGTTGGAGCCAGTGGCCCCAGCAGCTCTCCAAGATAAGTGGAGAGGACCCCATACCATTTTGGAGAAAAAGGGAGAGGTTACCTACCTGGTAGACCTTGGCACTCCCAGAAGTCCCCACAGGGTACTTCATGTGAATAGGTTGAAAGCATATGTGGACAGGGCTGACATGGGCTTGCTCATGGCAACAGATGAAGGACAGGAGGAAGAGAGTGACCCTCTCCCAGACCTGCTCTCTCAGAACCCTGACGATGGGTCAGTTGATGGAGTAGCCTTGGCAGGCAGCCTCACTGACCAGCAGCAAGCAGACTGTAGACAGGTTCTACAAGCTTACAGACATATGTTTTCTCTGACTCCTAGTCAGACCACCTGGTGCACTCACGAAGTGGACACTGGGGACAGTCTGCCTGTCAAGAATAAAATCTACAGGCAACCTGATCATGTCAGGGACTGCATAAGGACTGAAGTCCAAAAGATGTTGGAGTTGGGAGTGATTGAGCCCTCAGATAGCCCTTGGGCTAGCCCAGTAGTCCTAGTACCAAAACCTCACACCCAGGGTGGTAAGAGAGAGATGAGGTTCTGTGTAGACTACAGGGGACTCAATGCAGTCACTAAGACTGATGCTCATCCAATTCCCAGAGCAGATGAGCTCATAGATAGGTTGGCCTCAGCCAAATATCTGAGCACATTTGATCTGACAGCTGGCTACTGGCAGATCAGGTTAGCTGAGTCTGCAAAAGCCAAAACAGCATTTTCTACCCCTAGTGGGCATTATCAATTTATTGTGATGCCCTTTGGTTTGAAAAATGCACCTGCCACTTTTCAAAGGTTGGTGAACCAAGTCCTCTCAGGCCTGGAACACTTTAGTGCAGCATATCTAGATGATATTGCTGTCTTTAGCTCCACCTGGGAAGATCACCTGATCCACCTGAGGAAAGTTTTAGAAGCCCTGCAAAAGGCTGGGCTCACTATCAAGGCTACTAAGTGCCAGATAGGGCAGAGTCAGGTTGTATACCTGGGACACCTTGTAGGTGGAGGCCAGGTTCAACCCTTACAGAGCAAAATCCAGACCATCATGGACTGGGTTGCTCCAACAACCCAGACTCGGGTTCGAGCTTTCTTGTGCCTGACTGGTTATTATAGGAGATTTGTAAAGGGATATGGATCCATAGTGACCCCCTTGAATGATCTCACCTCCAAGAGGATGCCCAAAAAGGTTCAGTGGACTGTCAGCTGTCAGAAAGCTTTTGATGACCTTAAACAGGCAATGTGCTCTGCTCCAGTGCTCCAAAGCCCCAACTACTCCAAAGAATTCATAGTTCAAACTGATGCTTCAGAGGTGGGGGTAGGTGCTGTGTTATCACAACTGAATGAGGAGGGCCAGGATCAACCAGTAGCTTTTATTAGCAGAAGGTTGACCCCCAGAGAGAAACGTTGGTCAGCCATAGAGAGGGAGGCCTTTGCTGTGGTCTGGGCCCTGAAGAAGCTGAGGCCATACTTGTTTGGCACTCACTTCATTGTTCAGACAGACCATAAGCCCCTCCTATGGCTAAAACAGATGAAGGGTGAAAACCCCAAACTACTCAGGTGATCCATTTCCCTACAGGGGATGGACTATACAGTGGAACATAGACCTGGGAGCAACCATGCCAATGCAGATGGCCTCTCCAGATATTTCCACTTAGAACATGAAGACTCAACTGGTCAAGGTTAGTTTAATGTCCCTGCGTTTGGGGGGGGGGGTTTATGTAGGAGAGTGGCATCGACTGCATAGTTGCCCCCAACATTTTGCTGATGTTTTGACTGTTTTTATGACTTTAGCCAGGCTGTGGCCCTGCTATCCAGGACCCCAGCCTATCTGCTTCCTCTGTTAAACAATGTGAGTACCCTAGGTACCAACCAATTGAATGCTGGGCATACCCTACTAGTCCCTTGTAGATGGTACCCTAGGTACCCAGGGCATGGGTCCCCCAGTAGGCCTACCAGGGCTGCAGCACTTATTGTGGCACCCTGGGACAGCCACACAAACTGACACCACCAGACCACTACTGTAGTCTGGGTAAGGTGGTGCTAGCACCCCTTACAGGGATGTAGGTACACTATATCCCATGCCATTACAACACATATACTCTCATAGGTCACCCCTATGGCAGGCCCTGGTAATCCTACAGGGCTGGGTGCTGAGGTATGTGTGAGGGGGGACCCCTACGTGAGTAGGGCCTCTCTGCAACCTTCGTAAAACCGTTACTGGGTTGTTTGTAGTGTAGCCATACCATATACTCTTAACCGCATTATAAGTAAATCGCGTCATCGCGATAACTTGAGAATGGCTACACAGAACCATGTCGTGTTTGGTGTCAAACATGAAGGAATCATACCCCCAGTCCAGCCATGGGCATGAGGGTATGATTCCCCCTTGCTAGGAGGGTGATATGGGAAAAGTGGTAGAATTTAGACACCAATTTAAAAGTGCACATGTACCACAAAATGGCTACTGTCCGCCACCTACACGACTCTGGCTGGCTGTTGCTGGGGAAAACCCCAGCCTCGCCATCTGGACAATAGGGCTCCTGTGGCAGGGAGGTGCCAGCACCTCCCCAGACAGGTTATGTGGATTGGACCAGGGTGGGTACACCAAATGTCCTTTCAGAGTTGCACGTAGGCAGCTGCAGAGCCCCAATTCTGCATACACCGCCTGGAACCGGTTCAGGGGCATCCTGCCCCTCGCCCAGGTGGGAAACACACAAAGGGGAGTGGGTGTAGCCACCCTTTCCCGCCTCTACTCTGATTGGTAGGCTCTATTTGGGACCATCCCCTAATCTTGGGGATATATGTGAATAACCTGGCCCCAGAGCCTCAGATTCGTCCAGAACTTAACAGAACTGACCTTCGACGAGCTGCTGCCCAGCTGACTGAAGAAATCTCCCTTGGGATAAAGGAGTTATCCCCCTGCTTGGCAGGCACCTAAAAGACTGCAAGATACCCGGTTGGAACTTCGCTGCTCTCACGAACTTCGACGCCTTCCATCAACCTTGAGGTGGGTCTCCAGTGCATCCCAGAGTCCTGTGAGCGTGCCCAGCAAGTCTGAGCACCGTGGACCATGTGGGTGCCGAGATCCCTGCATACCCCGAGACCCCGGCCACCTCTTGCATAGCACACGACCCCGACCAGTGAGGAAGTTGTGCTTTGGCCCATTTCTGAGCCAACCTTCAAGCAGCATCCCTGCCAAAGCTCAGCTCCCTAGTCCGCTCCGGTGGCCCGTGGGAGCCCTTTTACGCACTCCATTTTGCTGCCTTCCGCGGTCCCTTGTCTCTCGACTTGTGGGCCCTGACGGAGGACAATCTACCTTTCCAAGAGTTCCCCTGGTTGCTCCAGGCCTGCTCTGCGCTCCCTGCAAAGGAGAGCACCCTCAGACCTCGTGGGTCTGCACCAGCAGCTGCTTTGTCCGTCTTGCGTGGGTTGCGGTTGCCAAGGCTTAGTGGATCCAATCGGGACACTAACACCGCAGCGATCCTCATCCAACGTGGGACAGTCGCCCTCCAGAAGCTGGCCTTCCTTGAAGCCTCCCGGAGCCCGTGACTGCAGAGCCCAGCTGCACCTACCTCACCTGAAGCACCCGACATCGACAGGCTCCTTGCTGTGAGCCCCCTGGTCACTGTGCTGTGACCCAGACTCTGTCCCCTCTGCTTTCAGGTTCATCTTTACCTTTTCTACATCTTCAATCTTCACGACTTCAACGACGCTTTCAGCTAGCAGCAGTTTGGACTACCTTTCCATAGAAAATCAGCCCGCGACCCGACACCTGAATCGACCTATGCTCCCGGCTTCCCTGGGGCAGGTAACAGTGGTACTTCGGTACTCCCGTGGTGGTGGGCTCTCCAAAGCCTTAAGTCTCAAGCCTTAACTTTGTACTCCTGCTAGAAGTGTCTTTAACCTTTAAATATTCAACCGCGACATTCTCCATAGGCTAACATTGCGATCCCGATAGCAGCTCTTTGCACTGCACGCGTCTCCCGTGGGTCCCCTTCCTCTTAACTGTGGGTGGATTCTGAAGGGGCAAGCGATCCTGAATGCCCTAGGCATTGCCTGTAGAATTGTCGTGGTTCTTATACCACTATTTTAGTATATGGTTTGGTCCCCCCCTGGGGCCCATTGATTTCTGTGCTATTTAATGTGTTTATAAATGCTTGTTTGAAGTGTAACTTTGCCACTAGCCACATAAAGTGACTGTGGGATTCTGTCTAGAATAAATACATATATTTTATATATATACCTGTGTGGGCTACTCTTTCATTTGGTTATTCAAGAGGTTATTATGGTAAAACAATAAGCTTAACACTCCTTCAAGACTTAGCCTGAAGGCTGCTCTCCACAGCTACCACGAGGATAGCTTTCTTTAAAGGTTGCCTTAAACCTATCATCAATAAGAGTCGAATTGGACTGGTGCAAGGTGTCCCAATAACTAGGAACAGCATATGCCAGGCCAACTTCTCACATACGTCGTGCCAACAGCTGAAGCCAAAGTCATGGCGGGAGCGCCGGATGAAACTTTGCGCGTCTCTCCAGGTCAACGTCCTCCCCTCGGTCTGCTTCGGTGGACAGCTTCAGGTACGGCCACAGTAGTCGTCCTCGCCCTTCTCCGATGTCACGCGAGTGTCGCTCCCCGGTGGGTAAGTGTCGCAGTTTGTCCCCAGAGGCTGGTTTCCGGCCTACCGGGGGCGTGGACTCTCAGCAGGTGATGCGGCCCCGCGTGTCGTCCTATCCACAGTTTCCTGGTGTTGGGGCATCGAGATTCCAAATGGAGACACACGCGGCAGCTTTGCAGGCCTCACTGGCGTCTCCTCCTCCTTCCCCTCCTGGGGCGTCGGCAGATCCCTCGCTCTGTGCAGGGCCCTCTGCGGCGCCTCCGGTGCCGACTGGTTCGGATCCAGACTGGAAGGATGTAGTACTGTTTGGGTGCGGCTCCTCTGGGGCACCTCCTTCAGGCCACGGTGTCTCTGCCTCGCCGCAAACTCCCGCGGGGGTCCCTGTGGTGTTGTGGGAGGTCGCCGGGTTTGGGTCGCATCCCCGAGCCCCTCTCGGTCCTTTGACAAGGTGGTCCTGTCTAAGGCCGAGGTGATGCTGCTACGGCGCCGGCAGCAGCTGGACGGTGCGGAGCCAGAGGGGTTGGTGGACCCTCTTCGTCCCGCTTCGGATCGAGGCCGAGGGAAGACCCCTCATCCCTCTTCGTGCCCCTCTCGTCCCTCCCCACAGGCGGCTGCCTTGTCGGAGGGCGAGTCAGAGGTTGTATCGTCCCTGGTGCCGCCGCATGGGTTGCCGAGCGATCTTCGCCTCATTCTGGGCCGTGGCTGGCGGTGGGCTTCGTGCCACTCCTCAGGCCCATCTCGTTCCCCCACGCAGGTGGCTGCCATGGTGGGGGTCGGGTCGGCGCCGCCCCTGAGCCGGTGCAGCTCCAACTGTACTCCAGTCCCCGGTGCGGGGTGACTTGGAGGTACCTTGTCCGGTGACGCCGGCTGGTGCCGACGTCCTACCTCAAGCAGCGGACTCTATGGGTCCGCGCAGGGGTTGTACTGCAGATTTGTCTTCGGACGCTCCTCCGGAGGCAGGCTGTATATTGGTGTCGTCCTCCCCGGAGACTGGTCGGCGTGTGGTGTCTTTCACCGGCGTCGAAGGGTGGCTCCCCGCCCTTCCTGGGGCAGAGGTGTTCGTCGGAAGAGCAGCAGGTCCCTCATTCTTTGGCTCCTTCTGACTTCCAGGTCTGGACCTTGCCCTCCCCGCTTGGCTTCATGCACGGCCACCTTAGTTTGCAGCCGTCGCCCACGGAGGAGCTGCTTTCTCCACCACGGGGACCTACGGAGGCGGGTGCGTTCTTCGCTCACGCGGTGTCCACGGCTGTGGGCATTCTGCGCATGGGTGACCCGGTGGCTCACTTTCCGGCGGACCATCTATTGGAGGTCCTCCACCAGGGCTCTGGTGGGAGGGAAATTTTGCTTCCCTGTGAAGGTTCGCTCCTTTCTTCCTTGACGGAGGCTTGGCGGCGTCCTGCCTCAGGGGATCCGGTGCCTCAGCATCTTCTGCAACGGCATCTCCCAGCACCGCATGATCCGGCGTGTCTTTCCCTTCACCCCTCAGCCCCCTTTTGTGGACTGCTTTTCCCTCCCTGCTGCCACTGTTGACTTCGCCATCCCGAGAGGCCCGCTGGCTGGACTCTTGGGGACGCAACATGTTCGCCTCAATCAGCGTGGCCCTGCGGGCCCTTAACACCTTGTGTGTGCTGGCTAGGGCCTCCTCCTGTTTGTGGGATCTGCAGCTTCCCAGGAGTCTGGCCTGGTGGACTTACGGCATCATGCATTGGATGGCCGGGAGCTTGCGGCGTTTATTCTCCGCTCCGGACATCTCAGAGGTGCTGGGCCAGGCCATGGGTTCCTCAGTCGCTCTCCGTCGCCATGCTTGGCTTCGGAACGGAGTATTCCCTGAGAATATTCAGGAGCGACTCATCGACCTTCTGTTTGATGGCAGCCTGTTGTCCCATGCCCCTGCTGACACCGCCATCCAAAGGCTCTTGGCAGGGCTCCGTTCGCCTCCTCCTCCGCCTTATCCTCCTCCTCCTCCTACTCCGTCCTCTCCTCAGTGACTACTGAGTTGCGTTGATTCTGGGCCTTCTTAAGCTGGCTGTTCTGGCTGTGCAGTGTGTTTTCTGGCCGTTTACGTCCTTCCTTGGGACTTTGGCATTGTTGGCTGCTGGACGGCCCTTGTGTTGATTGTGTGTGGTTCTGCAGGAGTTGTTGGGCAGGCTTGGCCCTGAGATTGGGCCTTCTGATTTGCTTGGCTGCTTGTCAAGCCTTCAGTGGGGGTGTTTTTTTCCCCATGGCTCTTTTGTTTTTTCCTCTGCTCCGGAAGTTCTTCCAAAGAGGGTTCCCTTATCTTAGGACTTAACGTACCCTATGTGGGGTAGTGGTAGCTGTCAAATGTCTTGCGCTTTGCTAGAGGGTTCTGGTCGCCCTCAGGTGCCTGTTCTCCATGGCGTTTAGGTAGATTGCTTTTGCTTCCTGAGATCGTGTGCGCGGCCACTCGTAGTGGTGGCCCGGGCATCTCCTCCTCTCCCTGCTCCTGTCCTGCGGTCTGGGATGATCCTGTGTCTCCCTTGCCCGGGCGTCGCCTACTCGGCCTTCCTGGGGCCTCGGGTTGTTCTTCTTGTTTCTGGCTTTGACTGCCGGTGCTGTTCTGGCTGGCAGGCTGCTCTCCATCTGGATTGGGTTCGCCTTCTTTTCCCTAGTTTCCTTGGGCCCTCTAGGCTGCTTCTTTTTCTTCCTCTTTTCCTTCTTCTTTTCCTGTCTTGGCATTGGGCGGAAGCTATGTTGCCTTGTGGGGTGCTTCGTCCTCTCAGTCCTTGCCCTTGGTTCCTCTGCTGTGAGTGTACAAGCCTCTTCAGCCTTCTTTCCCTCCTACATCCCCTTGGGGTCGGTGGGGTCCTGCTTGTGGGGGTTCCCTTGGCCTGGCAGGGGCGAGGTTCTACCTGGTCCACAGATCTGATCCCCTGTGGGGCCCTCTGTTCTGCATTGGCTGGTGGGGTCCTTTCGCACACCCTCCTTCCCAGGGGGTATTGCAAGGGTATCTATTGTACGTGAAGGAATCTGCGGCTAGTAGTCTCTATCAGATGTACGAGTTTCTTACCTTCGGTAACGATATATCTGGTATAGACGATTCTAGCCACAGATTCCTTCACGGCCCGCCCTTCCTCCCCTATTCTGCGAGGACCCTTGGGTTGGTCTTCGGTACTCGCCTCCCGGTGGGGGCTGTGTCTCCTGTGAGTGCTTTCCTTGTTCTTGACGGGTGGCTCCGTCTGGGGGCGGTTCATTTCTCCTTTGCAGGATGAGGTTCCGGTGCTCCGGTGCCCTGCTGCTCTGGCTACTCCAGGTTTTGGGGGGGGGATTGCTTTCTATCCCTGTCCTCCCTCCCCTCCATTCCTTCCATTACTTTCCTCTGATTAAGGGTCATCTGGCCTTGTCTTGCCCTTGTGGGTGATTGCCCTCGAGGTTGGGGTGGCTTGGAGGTTTGTTGTCCCTGTCTGTCTTGGGACTGGTCCCATTCCTTGCTCAGGATGGGGGGGTGGGTTTCCTACGTGTGCCATGTCTTTTACGCATGTTCTTGCCTCCGGTGCACAGGGATGGGAGGTTGTCTATGTGCTGGCAGGGTGACTGCGCAGGTTTCTGCTTGTTCTTCTTTCTTCTTTCCCTGCCCTTGGCTTCTGCGGTGTTGGCACTACTCTGGTGGTGTTGTTAGTCACCATTTCTTTCCAATTTTTCTGCTCTTTGCACACTGTTCACATGCTTCCACAGTTTATCTGGTGGTTCCGCGTTGTGGTGCGGAAAAGTTCTCAGAAGAAAACTAACATAGGCGCGCCGAGGCGTGTCTTATGTGACCTCGCTGACGTCACGTATGCGGACGCCGCCTAGGCGGAGTCGTGTGGTGTCGACCCACCCCCGGCGCGCAGGGATGCTGTGGCAAAGTTTCCGGATCCAGTCTCACGCCTGGGGATAATTCTACGTGAAGGAATCTGCGGCTAGAATCGTCTCTACCAGATACATCGTTACCGAAGGTAAGTAACTCGTACTACAGTGGCAGTGCAAATGTTGCTTTAGGCCTACAATTGTGGCCTTAATGTAACCGTGCAAAACATAAACTGCAGCTTGTCAAAGAAAACCGCTTTTGATGGGTAAAGCCCTGCCTTTTAAATATTAATCTATCGTCCACCCCAGTATAGGCCTTGTAGCCCACAAGGAAGAATGTATGATATGTTAAAGTAGGATATGTAGAAATGTATTGTTAACATATCCTCACACTGACTAGAACCCAAAAACAATTTTCAATCTGGTAGGCCTATCTATCCCTTGTAGAAAATCAGAGTACAGATTAAGTTGGATTTTTAATAAATATGAAGGGAACATAATGTTCGAGGCATATGAGCTGCAGATTACACACTTTTGCATAGATCGTCATCTGGTATTGGGCCCGGATGTTTGCAGTTTGTTTTTCCTCTTGGAAAGTCTTTGGAAGTCACGAGGTTGGTGACTCCTCCTTTGAATCGTATTGCGCATGGGCTTCGGCTCCATCCTCAGATTGTTTTTTTCCACCATCGGGCTCGGATGTAATCTTTGCGCACCGGGTCCGAACAGCTTCCAGTTCGACGATCGACGCGCAATCCTCACCCCACATCGCGGTATTGTTTCGATCGCGATCTCTTCAATCAACGCGCCTTTTCATCGGCACAAACCTTCGGTTCCAGTCGTCGACGGTGGCCTTCGGGCCTACCCAAGCTCCGGTCCCGGCTCATGGAAAGAACTCCATTTAAAAAGTGCCCTCGATGTGGGTCCAAATTTCCCCACACCGATCTTCATGAGGTATGCAACCTCTGCCTCTCCCCTGAACACGAGGCTCGAGACTGTCCGACCTGTAAGTCTTTCGGATCCAAAAAGACTATTCGGGACCAAAGAGCCAGAAGGAACATGGCGCACTCCTCGACGTCCATTCCAGTCGACATCTTCGGAGACGACATCGACGATCCGGAACAGCATTGCGCTGAAGAGGACCTTGTCAGCGCTTCCGAGGCCGACGAGTCAGATGTGGAAGACATCACTCCGGCGCAGAGGGTCGTGAGTACCAATCTACCCCCCCCACACCCGCGCCGACACCCAAAAAGGCTTCGGTCACGCCTTCGCCTCCGGGCCTAAGCAAGACCAGAGACACTTCTTCACACACCCCACCTTCGGGCCCGGTGAAAAAGCCAAGTAAGCCTTCCGGCGGCTCGGGCTCGAGCCAGCCTACCAGCGGTGCCGAGAAACACACTTCGGCACCGAAAAAGAAACCTGCCTCCACCTCGACACCCAGCTCCGCACCGAAGCCCTCGGGGTCGAAACCCAGCTCTTCGGTACCGACGTCATCTTCGGTACTGACCAAACCACACAAGGCCACCGACACTTCCAAGCCGAAGCCCATCTCGGCGCCGACCAAGAGACCGGAGGTTCCTAAGCCGGGTTCTAAGCAACAAACCGGCACAGAAAAACCTAAAAAGACATCGGCCCCGACGCCTTTGGTGCCGAAGGACCAAATAACCTCACCAGAACTATTTACACCGGATCCCTTGCAAAAAACTCTCACCAAGGATCCAAAAACTGGACATTTGACACACTCTACCAAAAAGAGACATTTGGAGAAGCCTGCTCCGCCTCCGCCTCCACCTCCAAAGAGGAAGGACTCTGCTACCTCTCCGTTCAGAATACCTTCCCCTCCCCCTCCACCTCCTCCTCCTTCCCCACCTCCACCCCCCCCGCCCTCTCCACCCCACCTCATCGTTCTCCGACCCCGTCTCCAGACGATGATGATCAGGGGGACCCATATCATGATATAGGGGATGTGCCACAGGACCCTACCCCTACAGGATCCCCAGACCCATGGGACGATTACAATATTCCAGATATCCCCAACGTCCCACAAGACGATCTTTACTCTTCTAGGCCATCTCCCCCAGAAGATTCATTAGGGTTCAATCATCTTCTGCAAAGGGCGGCACATTATCACGGGCTGGTCTTGCATACCGACCCTGTGGAGGAAGATTTCCTCCTAGACACATTTGATACCGCACATAGGTCCACCTCCATACTGCCCATGCTCAAAGGAGTGGTAAAGCATGCGCCAGAAGTTTTTAAGGACCCAGTTAGAGCCAGGGTCATTAACCCACGTATTGAAAAAAAATACAAACCTGCTCCCTCAGATCCCTCCTACATCAGAGGACCAGCGCCACTAGATTCTTTAGTAGTATCTACTGCATGTAAAAGGGCAAATTCACAAGCGTCAGGTGATGCACCACCACCTGACAAAGAATCAAAACTACTAGATGCATCAGGCAAACGCACAGCATCCCAGGCGGCCAACATATGGCGTATAGCAAACACTCCTGCACTACTGGCCAGATATGACAGGGCTCATTATGACGAGTTAGAAAGCATAATGCACCATCTCCCTGAAAAATATAAAGCTAGGGCCAACAAGTTAATTCAAGAGGGTAAAACAATCACAAATACCTCCATATGTTGTGCCCTAGATGCAGCAGACACAGCCTCCAGGGCCATCAACACCAGCGTCCTTCTCCGTCGCCATGCTTGGCTAAGGGTATCTGGTTTTAAACCAGAAGTACAAGCCTCCATCCTTAACCATCCCTTTGACCAGGAACATCTATTTGGGCCAAAGGTGGATGAGGCCTTAGAAAAAATGAAAAAAGATACGGATACCGCAAAATCCATGGGGGCCTTAGTCACACCCGCCCAGACGCTCCTTTCGCCGCTCCTCCTTTCGGAGTACATCCAGAGGCTACTCCTCAGGCACAGCGTCCACATCATATAAATCCCCTACTCAGACCACCTTTACAAAAGGTTACCAAAGAGGCGGCTACAGGGGTAACAACAACAAGGGCAGAGGCAAAACAAATAACGCCCGTTCTGCCACACCTCCTAACCAATGACTTCTCCCCGCTCCCCCTAGACCATTCCACTCCGGTCGGGGGCAGACTCCAAAATTTCCTTCATGTCTGGGAGACCATCACCTCAGACAAATGGGTGACCCAAATAATTCGGTCAGGCTACTGCCTAGAACTAACATCTACCCCCCCAAATATTCCACCCAGGCAACGCCCAATGTCACAAGAACATTCAGAATTACTAAAGCAGGAGGTAATCTCCCTCCTATAAAAACAGGCAATAGAACACGTTCCTGTCAATCAACAAAATATGGGGGTCTACTCCCTATATTTTCTCATACCAAAAAGGGACGAGACTCTATGATCTATTCTAGATCTCCGGCCCCTAAACACATACATACACTCAGACCATTTTCATATGGTAACACTTCAGCAGGTACTTCCGCTCCTCTCCCAAAACGACTTCCTCACCACCACCAGTGGACGGACAACACTACCAATTCGGAGTCACAACAGCACCATGGGTATACACCAAGTGCCTGGCAGTGGTGGCGGCACATTTGAGAAGACAGCACATTCATGTCTTCCCATACCTAGACGATTGGCTAATAAAAGCCACTTCATACAATCCGTGTGTACAACACACCGCCACCACAATCGAACTACTTCACCAACTAGGCTTCACGGTGAACCACCAAAAGTCCCAGCTACAACCATCCCACATAAAACAATACCTCGGTGCCACCATAGACACCTCAAAAGCGATAGCCTACCCCAATCCAGCCAGGATTGCAAGCATTCAGGCTTTACGACAAAAATTCATACCTCAACACTCCCTTCCAGCACGTGTGTTCATGCAACTAATAGGGATGATGGCCTCTTGCATTTTCATAGTGCCCCACGCAAGACTCCAGATGTGTCCCCTCCAAGAGTGCTTAGCGCACCAGTGGAACCAGGCCCAAGGTCAACTGACAGATCTGGTGTTGGTAGACGGTCGCACCCATCGCTCTCTGCAGTGGTGGAACACCACAAACCTTTCCAAAGGTCTACCGTTCCTGGACTCGGTTCCCCAGATAATACTAACAACGGATGCATCGCTCTCCGGCTGGGAAGCTCACCTATTACATCTCACCGTGCAGGGCACATGGACGCCTCAACAAAAGTTACTCCATATCAACCATCTGGAGTTACTAGCAATCTTTTTAGCCCTAAAATCTTTTCAAACGCAGATTTCAGGCAAGGCAGTCCTCATTCGCACAGACAACATGACGGCCATGTATTATATACAAAAACAAGGCGGCACACACTCTCCACAGCTCTCTCAATTAGCACAGAGCATATGGAGATGGGCAATTCCCCACAAAATCTTTCTCCTAGCTCAACATGTCCCAGGAGTCCAAAACACCGTGGCAGATCTGCGCAGCAGACAGACACAACAAATCCACGAGTGGGAACTTCACCCACAGGTTCTTCATCCGTTCTTTCAAATGTGGGGACATCCACAGATAGACCTCTTTGCCACCCACGAAAACACAAAATGCCCAAGCTTCGCCGCCAGATACCCACACCCATTGTCCAAAGGAAATGCGATTTGGATGAACTGGTCAGGCAAATTTGCGTACGCTTTTCCGCCTCTCCCACTCATTCCATTAGTGGTGCGCAAACTACAACAGCACTCCCTCACACTAATCCTAGTAGCTCCAACGTGGGCCAGACAACCGTGGTACACCACGCTGCCGGAACTCTCTGTAGTACCACACCAAAAACTACACCTTTCACCATGCCTCCTAACCCAGAACCATGGAGAGATCAGACACCCGGACCCAACTCAGCTCAACCTTGCGATCTGGCTCCTGAAATCCTAGAATTTGGGTACCTAAATCTTCCCCCTGACTGTATGAACGTCATCAGAGAAGCTAGACGACCTACCACTAGAGCGTGCTACGCTGCCAAGTGGAAACGATTTGTTGTTTATTGCCATAACAACACCATCAATCCCCTGGACGTGTCCATTCAACACATCATAGGCTACTTACTCCACCTACAAAGGTGTAATCTAGCCTATACGTCCATTCAACTACACCTCGCAGCAATTGCAGCTTACTTACAAAACAGGCAACATCTATCACTCTTTAGAGTACCTGCCATTAAAGCCTTCATGGAAGGCGTGAAAAGAATAATCCCCCCCAGAGTACCACCCTCACCTGTGTGGAACTTAAATATCGTTCTCACAAGGCTAATGGGGCCTCCCTTCGAACCTTTGCACAAATGCGAACTACAATTCCTAACATGGAAAACAGCTTTCCTTGTAGCCATCACTTCCCTTAGAGGGGTCAGTGAGATACAAGCACTTATCATACAAGAACCTTTTCTTCAAATGCACCATAAGGTTGTTCTCCGTACCAACCCAAAATTCCTACCTAAAGTCATTTCTCCTTTTCACTTAAACCAATCTGTAGAACTACCAGTATTTTTCTCGCAACCACAGACCGTTGCAGAAAGGGCTCTGCACACGCTAGATGTCAAACGAGCCTTACTCTACTACATCGAGAGAACACAACCTTTCCGCAAGACCAAACAACTGTTTGTCTCTTTCTCTCCACCACACAAGGGCAACCCCATCTCAAAATCAGGGATAGCTAGGTGGATTGTAAAATGCATCCAGATTTGCTACCACAAAGCAAAACGAACGCTATCCGTTCCCCCTAAAGCCCATTCTACACAAAAGATAGGGGCTTCCATGGCATTTTTAGGGAACATCCCATTAGATGATATCTGCAAAGTAGCTACAAGGTCAACACCGCACACTTTCACCAAACACTATTGTGTAGATGTGCAAACTAAGCAACAAACTAGTGTGGGCCAGGCTGTACTCAAAACATTACTTCAAACCACTGCAACAGATACCGGTGTTCGCCGCTAAGGTTGGGAACTGCTATATAGTCTATGCAAAAGTGTGTAATCTGCAGCTCATATGCCTCGAACGGAATATGCTACTTACCAGTATGCATCTGTTCTTGGCATGTAGAGTTGCAGATCTACACACGCCCACCCGCCTCCAGTATCTGTTCCAGTTTATCTTATTTAGATACACACATGGGTTTCTTCACTGTTATTACTATGCTCCATCTTTCCCTGCTGGCGAAAAACAATTTGAGGATGGAGCCGAAGCCCATGCGCAATACGATCCAAAGGAGGAGTCACCAACCTCGTGACTTCCAAAGACTTTCCAAGAGGAAAAACAAATTGCAAACATCCGGGCCCAACACCAGATGACGATCTATGCACAGTGTATAGATCTGCAGCTCTACATGCCAAGAACAGATGCATACTGGTAAGTAGTATATTCCTTTTAGAAAGTTATCTTCCCTGCCTGAAGTTCTTGGTGACTAATTTGCATTTGACTATGCTTCTCCAGTAATTACCCTTGAATCTGTGTGAAATGCTTGCCAGGACCAAACAGTAGCCTTACATGAATGCATAGAGATGACTACACTAAACTACCCAAAATGTGCAGGTTGGCAGCTGTGGGCTTCCTTTCTGACAATATAATGTCAAATTCTGCTTGACAGTTCTGATGGATTCCTCACCTTATGAATATTCCCATGCACCAGCATTCTACGGAAAATTTTCCTAGCTCTCCATGCCGACGAGGTTGTCACAATACCATGGCTCCGCACGACGTCACTGGAGTCATAAGAGGACCACGACGGTGTGATGATGTCTGTTCCCTTTTTTCCGCGCTAACGTTTTTTCTGGGACTCTCCATACTTCGACTGGATACTTTATTTCAATTGTATCTTTCTCTCTTTTGGCATGTCTGCCCGAGGAAGTCTGGCTTTAAGCCCTGTAAAGAATGCGGGCATCAAATGTCGATTACTGACCCGCATGTAAATGAAGACTTTCTTTGATGTTTGTCGTCTGACCACGACGTTGAGGGCTGTTCTTCCTGCAGGAAGATGAACCTGAAGGCTCTGAAGGAATGGGAGGCCAAGCTGTATATGGCCTACCAAAGAAAGAAAAAAGGGGTCGGAAAAGGTCGAAGTGCAGGTCATCGACGTCGCATGACTCCAAGAGAAAGCACAAGAAGAAGAAGATACATGCTTTTCGGCGCCGGTCATCGAAGGCTTTGGTGTCGAGGTCACCTTCTCCAGCTCCTCGACGTCGAGAAAAGGACTTTGTCTCTCCTTCTCCTTCAGAGTCTCCTCAGGTGACTCCGGTCCATTCTCCATCATACAAGGGGACTCCGGAGCAGTCATTGACGCCGAGATTCTCACCGACTCCAGAGGGAGTCTCGAATCCGGCTGATGCTGAGGTTCCTTCGGCTCCTGCGGCTCCGCCTGTGGCTCCAGCGGCTCCGACTCCAGAGGTGCCTAGTTTGGATCCAGAACCGGCTCAATATCCACAGTTTCCGGCGTCTGGTTCAGATCCATCGCATTTTCTGAATGCAATGTTTGGCGTGTTCGCCAGGGCCTCATACCCCTCTGGTGCACCTTCGGGTCCCATGGGTCCTTTGGCATTTAATTTGGGTGTGCCTCACCAGTATCCACAGGCCTGCTTTGTGCCTTTCATGCCGGAGACGCCATCCTGGCCTTCCTTCATCGGTGGCCACAGAGATAACGGATGCTTCTACCCTAGGGTGAGGTGCTCATCTGGGGGATCTGGAGATCAAGGGTCTTTGGTCTCCAGAGGAAAGATTGCTTCATATCAATCTTCTGGAAATGCAGGCGATACGTTTGGCGCTCAAGGCCTTTCTCCCTTCCCTTCGCGGTCAGTCAGTTCAAGTGTCGACGGACAACACTGCCGCGATGTAGTACGTCAACAAGCAGGGAGGAGTAGGGTCATACCATCTCTGCAGAGAAGCGTTGCGGCTCTGGTCCTGGGCTCAGGACCATCGGATTTGTTTGATGGCAAATCATCTGGCAGGGGTGCTGAACGTATGTTCGGTCAGTCTCAGTCGGCAGTTCTCCGCCGACCACGAGTAGAGGTTTCATCCGGAGGTAGTTCAACACGTCTTCCAGACGTGGGGAACTCCTCGGATGGACCTGTTTGCCACTCTTGAACGCGCACTGCCAGTCATTCTGCAGTCTCCAGTTTCAGAGGCAGGGAGCATTGGGGGGCGCGTTTCAGTTGATTTGGAGCTCACATCTCCTTTACGCGTTTCCTCCCATACCCTTGATTCCTCGGGTTCTGAGGAAGATTCGCCAAGACCGGACCCAAGTTATATTGATCACTGCCGATTGGCCAAGGAGGGTGTGGTACACAGACCTTCTTCACCTCTCGTTGACCCTCCACTCTGTCTCCCTCTCAGGGTAGACCTCCTCTCGCAGTCGGAGGGGCATGTTCTACACCCCGACCTCCAGAGCCTGCACCTTCATGCCTGGAGATTGAACGGGCAACCTGGATTCTTTCTCTCTCCCGCCTGACGTGCTAGATGGTATATTATCGGCCAGGTGACACTCCACCAAGTCTATCTACTCCTACAGGTGGTAAAAATGTGTTAAATGGTGTGGAGAGAGGTCTATTAATCCCTTAAAAGCTCATCTTTCTGATGTTCTTTGTTTTTCGCTTCATTTGGCCCGGCAGGGTTGTGCTGTGGCCACTGTTAAAGGATCTTTGTCGGCATTTCTTTGTTTGCCTGATCAGCCGTCTCTTTTTAAGTCTCCAATAGTTTTAAGGTTCATTAAGGGGCTTACTAACATGTTTCCGCCCACTCCTTGTATTATGCCGCAGTGGGATTTGAATTTAGTGTTAACTTTTTGAATGGGTTCCACATTTGAACCTATGGATAGTGGTCCTTTGAGACTGCTGACATTCAAAATGGTCTTTCTTGTGGCTATCACTTCGGCTAGGAGGGTGAGTGAGCTTCAGGCTTTGATTTTCAAAGCCTCCGTTTCTGACCATACATGCTGAAAGGATGGCCCTCGGACCAGGGCTGTTTTTTTGCCTACGGTGGTAACTCCCTTCCATCTAGGCAGTCCATTACCCTTCCTACTTTCTATCCTCCCCCTCACCCTTCCAAGGAGGAGGAGAGGCTTCACTGTTTGGACCCTAAGAGGGCGATTAGTTTCTATCTGGATAGAAGAAAGGACTTCCATCAGGATGATCAGCTCTTCATGGGCTATGTTGGACGTATGAAAGGCAAGGTGGTGCACAATCTAACTTTATCCAGGTGGATCATCTTGTGCATTAAGATCTGCTACGCTCTGGCTGGTAAGGAGACTCCTGAAGGCATTATATCTCACTCCACCAGGGCTAAATTGTCTACTTCTGCCTTGTCCAGGGGTGTTCCTGTGTTGGACATCTGTAATGCCGCAACTTGGGCCTCCCTCCACACTTTCGTGAAGCATTACTGCTTGGATTCCGAAGGGAGGAGGTACGGCCATTTTGCACGCTCTGTTTTGCAGGACTTTTTGGTATAGAAGGGTGGACATCCTCCTCCTCCCGGAGTGGGACTGTTGTGGGATTCTATTCACAAGGTGAGGAATCCACAGGCAGATGTATCCATCAGAAGAACAAGTTACTTACCTTCGGTAACGCTTTTTCTGGTGGATACAGTATCTGCCTATGGATTCCTCACTGACCCACCCGCCTACCCGTTGTCCACCCTTTTATACCTTAAAAGAGATATTGGTTAATATCGTTATTTCATATTGTCTTTTTGTGTTGCCTCTATTTGCCTTTGTGTAGGTTTATAGGAAATGTTTGCTTTCCTTTTTTTCACTTTACACTGTGTGTATTTGTGTGAATACTGTGTACTATGTATGCATTGTCTCTATGGTCGGCCCACCCGTTTGCCTCAGTGGCATGGAAAAAATGGGTGGAACTGACGTCATCACGCCGACGTGGTCCTCTTATGGCTCCAGTGACGTCATGCGGAGCAGCGTGTGGAGCCATGGTATTGTGACGACCTCGTCGGCGTGGAGAGCTAGGAAAAATTTCCGCAGAATGCTGGCGCAGGGGATAGTCATAAGGTGAGGAATCCACAGGCAGATACTGTATCCACCAGAAAAAGTGTTACCGAAGGTAAGTAACTTGTTCGTTTGGTAGGTTTACAAATAACTCTGGGGACGCACTTGAAACTGGATGCCAGGACAATGCATGTGGATCGTCCGTCTGGCAGCTGTTAGACTCGGCTTTTGTCTTACCGGACTTCTGTCTCTGGTGTGGGTCCAGTGGCTGCCTCAAACTGGATTTTAGTGTTTAATGTGAGAGGACACTAGGATTAAGATAGTACGCTCCCGGCACACACCCTCAGCGCCCACGTTTAGTGTGGCTGAAAAGGTTTACCATCTTGATAGTGTCCAAGGTGGATAAGGTTGGTCCCTGGAACTTTTACCCCAATGGTTAGGGTGTGCATAAGAGTCATTATCACCCACCAACTAGTGCTACGCAATAATGTGGTACGTCCAGGCACCCACCCCAGAACACTTCCTGAAGCTGCGGAAGATCAGAAGAGGACTGAACCTGCTGTCTGACTTGAAGATTCCCAAAGGACTGGACCGCCTCCCTCTTGTATGCATTACAAGTAAGTGGACTCTAAGCATCATAAGGCGACCTGCTATTCAAGCAACAGGATGCAACAAGCTAGAAGAGGCTTTTTCCAGGAAGTACCTGTGAGAAAGTGTCATCTTTCTTGCATGGTATGCCCCCACTTTTTGCTGAATGTACTTTGACTGAGTGTGCCCTGGGCTCCTGCCAATCAGGTACCCAGGGCCTATGTTTCTTCCCTAAAATTGTGCTGAAACCTAGACCCAAATTGGCAAACTCTGGCCACTTGTCAGCACCTGGTAAATGGTACACTAGGTACCCAGGGCCTTGTGATCAGGGAAGGCCCCTAAGGGCTGCAGCACTTATTGTGCCACCCTTAGAGAATCTCTCCCTCTCTCACACTCACACACCCACACACACACCCCCTCTTGCAGGCTGAGTGTCTGGGTACAGAACAAAACAGTCGACATGCGCCATGCCCACAACACACACTGCCCTGACATACATCAGCCACCCCTCTAGCTGTGTGCCCTATGCCAGTGGTTTGGGTAAAGGTGCATGAGCCCTGTGCCCCTACAGTACCCAGGTCCATTCCTGGGCACTGTAAGTGCAGTGCTGTTATTTAATAGTATATGGTGCTGGGAGATCATCAACAAGAACTCCACAGCACCATGATGGCTACACTGAAAAGTGAGAAGTTTGGTATCAAATTTCTCAGCACATTAAACCCGCACTGATGCCAGTGGGGAATTTAATGTACAATGCATGACAGAGGGCATCTTAGAGATGCCCCCTGAACCTAACCTACAATCCACGTCTTGTCTGAGTGGCTGCCTAGGCTGTCACACAGCAGACATGTTGCTGGACCCCTGGGTAGGGAGCCATCTGCTCTCCTGGGCCTGCAACAATGCACATCCTGGGTGAGGTGCTAGGTCTCCTCCCCCAGGATGGGCAGGGGAAGCGTCAAAGGCAAGCCGCCTTTGTGAGCTTCTCCAGGCCACTTGCTGTACTCAGCAAGGAAGGACAGGGGGTGTGCCAGCCTCTGCCAACCCCACCCCTCAGGTGGGGGAGTCGAGGTGAAGCACATCTCCGGGCTCTTGCCATCTTAAAGATGGGAAGCCCTGCCCAATCAGGACTAGGTGACTGCCCCCCTCCCACAGGAGAGTGGCAGGATAGGGGTTGTACCCACCCCAGGGCAGGGACCCAGTGGTCCCTGCCCTTTACCTACCTATAACGCCCCTAAATTTTATATTTAGGGGCACCCTGAACCTTCCTTCCTTAGATCCAGATTCCGAAACAGCAAAGAAGATAAAGAGACGAGAAGACCTGCAGTGCAGCTGCTCACAAGAGGAAGGCACCAACTGTTTTCGCCCCAGCCCTACCGGCCTGTCGACCCTCGAATCTGCTCCTGCTAAACCCTGGCATCTCCAGTGACCAGCAACCCCACAAACCCCAGAGGACCTGGCTACCATGCGACTCTACGCAACTGGGACTCCCACGAGCAGTGGTACTGCTCAAAGCAAGTAACTGACCCCTGGCATCAGCCAGGAACCGCAAACCCTGGCACACTGCACCTGCCAAGCCTGGCCTGTGCTGGAGTGGACAGAGACCCCGAGGAAGTCCCCCCTGGCGACTGTGACCCTGAATCCAGCACCCAAGGACCCACCTCAACGCTCCTGACGACGCCTCCAGCCTCAGAACCAGCTAGCCAGAAGCCACCAACCAAGGGCCCCCTGCCTCCCATAGGATTACATTGGGCCTAACCCACTCTGCACCCGGCTGCCCCTGCGCCGTTGAGGGTGTAACATCTGTACTTACCTGACCCTGGGAGACCCCTGAGTCTATGCCCAGAACCTTAACTCTGCCAGTCGAGTACTTACCCAAAAGCTGATAACTCTCTTTTCTTCCATAGGGTAACATTGACTGGTTTCACTTGGAAATTCTTCTAAGTGTGGAGTTTCTAAACTTTAAAATATTCACCTAAAATCAACCAAGTGACGAAAAAGAAAATACTCACCTGCTATCAGGAGAGATCCCAGTGCTGGATCTTGGTGCCCAGCACTGACCCTTAAAAGTAATTACAACCATACTTACCGCTAACCCAATTTTCTCCCATAGGAAACCATTGACTGTTATTCTGTGAAATTTCTTCTGTCGATTTTTTGCAAACTACAAATATTCTTTAACAATCGCACCAACTGTGAAAACGTAATTACTTACCTGTTTTAGATAGATGTCCCAGTGCTGAACCTAAGAGCCCAGCACTGGATTACAAAAGTAACGAGAACATACTTTACCTATAATTTGAATTTCCTTCCATAGAATAACATTGCCTGGTTTTTGCTGAAAAATCGCCTGTATAACCAAAACACATTCTTTTCATCTGTTTACAGGTGATGCCCCAGTGCTGGATCCAGGATCCAACACTAAGTTAGAAAAAGTAACAATAACCCCACTTACCTGCTAAGTGAAATTCCTCCCATAGGATAACATTGGTGATTCAATGAGAAATAGTTTCTCAGTGTCAACCTTTAAAATACCAAAATATTGCTTAAAAATCACTACTGTAACCAAAACGCTTTTACTCAACTGTTTACAGGAAATGTCCCAGGACTGAATCCAGGATCCAGTTCTGTGGTTAGAAAAGTAATCCTCAAAGTAACTAATTGCATTTAACTAGAAATTCCCATTGAGCTCAATGTATTATTGTGTCTGAAATTGTGTTGCCTATTGCAATAACTGTCTATTGCATTCAAAAGCCTATTGTATATTGAAAGTATTTATCTAAAGCCTCTCATTCCGAGAAAGTATATTTTGCAATCTATTGTTGGTTCTAAAATAAAACAACCATATATTTTTATACAAAACCATTGCCCTAGAGTTTAGTTCTTGAGTGTGTGAGACCATTTGCTGACTGTGTGTGTGCAACAAATGCTTTACACTGTCCTCTGATACTGCCTTACTGCTCGACCAAGCTACCACTTTAGAGAGTAAGGTTATATCTAACTTTAGCCTCTGCCAAACCTCTGGGGACTGTGGACTCTGTGCACACTGTACCTATTTGGGAACAGTATATACAGAGCCACTTTCCTACAGTACCCAGCTGACCGGTGACTACTGTAGATGGGTTGGACCCTGCTGTTGACCTCTGCCTGGCACCCTGTGAGTCAGGCTCTGAGCGCAATGAGAGCATCCTCCTTCTTGGACTGCAGGTTTAGCTGGAGAGGAGCCTGGAGGAAGCACAGACGACGAAGAAGACTTGCAGAACAGCGAGACCAGGAGCAGCAGGAGTCATCCTTGGTGCAGTCTCGGTTCCAGGCGAAGTCCTAGGTGCCTAGTCGATCGAATTTGAAGTGGTATTGGGTTTGAATATTGTCCCGTGACGAATCTCAAGAGCCACACACAGGTAAGCCCTTAAGTACCCTTCAAGGGTCCCTCCCAGATGAGGGGCTGTCAAGTTTCGTGCCAGAGCAGGAGCCAAGTGCTCCCTGGACTACCTCAAACGTGTATGCAAGGAGGGCACCAAATGTGCCCTTCAAAGCAGTCTGGTGGCACTGGCAAGTGTCCTAATCCCAGCACAATACACTAAGTCCTGTCTGGGGAGGTGGTCACACCTCCCTGCAACAGGAAACCTATTGTACCTTCCCCTGCTTGAGCTTGGCTCAATCGTGTCTGTGGTCGGCAACAGCACTAGCTTGCTTTTAGACAATAAAAGGGTTGATACCAGGAATATAGGGGGACACCCTAGAGCCCCCCCCCCCCCGGTGCATGGGATCCTACATCCAACACTAGAATCATGTTGGGATAGGATTCCAACATGTTTGATAGCAAACATGACCGGTTTCAGTGCAGCAAATATATATTTAGACATCTTGTAATTGACTTGTTGTCTACTATATGTATTGAATGGCTGACCCACTTACAAAGCCTGGAGAATCGACTCTGGTGATTGAAGGGGTGTCCTTCTCATGCAGGGGCACCTTCACACTTGTACCCAAGCACCCTGTCCTCAGGACTGAAGAGCCTGCCATTGGGGTGACTTATTTTAAGTGTAGTGGCCTCAGATATATGGAAACGTCTGTGGTGAGGGATGCAAGCACCAACTCACAGGCTGTAATGGCAGGCCTGTAGCCATTTTGAGTGGTCTTCATGGGTGGCATTATACATGCTGCACCCCATGGAGATCCCTGTTTACCTATGCCCTGGGTACCTTAGTACCATATACCAGGGACTTACAAGGGTACACCAGTAGCCAATTGTAGAGATATCAAAGTACTTACCATAGTCCAATTTAGGGAGAAAACACAGTGCCTGGGGTCTTGATTTGCACGATCCCAGTCAGACTAGTCAAAATTTGGGGTAACCATGCTAGAAGGAGCCAACCTTCCTACAATCGTGAAAACACAACGCAAGAAAAATCCAATACTAATTAAGAAAAATAGAGTAAAATGAATTGCATTATTTGACACCAAAATGACAGCAATCCAATCAGTAGAACCAGATATATGCAATTTCAAAGATTTAAGGTAAATATAGAACCTTAAAGCTTGAAGGGCCACGCGTGGTTATCTAGTTGTGTGTGACGGGTGAAAGTTACAAGTTCAGGTTGACTGCGATGGAGCATGGGCCGGATGCATGGAATAGGTTAGTGTCGCTGAAAACGTTACTTTCTAAAGTCCAGCGCGAAGAGTTCCATTTGTGGTGGAGGAAGCCACGAGGAGGGAAAAAGTCGCGGGCAGTCATATCGCGAAGATCTTGTCTGGCATTGCAGACTTTTGTTGCTGGAGTGTCTCGTTGGCTGTCACCACGGGCAGTCAATGCTGTAGCACAAAGTGTAGATCTTGCATTGTCAGTCATCGTTGGTGGTCGATGTTGCGTGAACAGTCTGGTACACCAGAGCTCCGTGTTAGTGTGGACAGCAAGATCTAGGCACAAATGGGCAAGTTTGTGATCCTGACGAGTCAGAAATTTCAGGATCTCTCCTTTTCTGCAAGGAGGAGCTCACCTGATGCAACACCAAGGGTCCTGCACCTGAGAGGTACCTTTTTTCAGGGATCAGGAACGCATTCTAGCAGAGGCACGCAGAGCTCAAGCTGGTCAGCTGGCTAGTAGCAGAGAGGCCTCTGGAACTTGTTGTTCCCCTGTAGATCAGAACAGGAGGTCAGCTGACCTTTAAAGTGACTTCAGCCGGCGGGGGGGTGAAGGGTGCAGGTAAAGTCTTCTTTCTCTGCAAGCAGGGCTGACATCAAGCAGCAGGGCTTCCTTCTTCTGTAGTATCCACAGGTCCAGGAGAGTAATAAAGAGTTGATCTGAGTCACTTTTTCATACCCGATGCCCATTTTGAAGTGCAAGAAGCTTCTGGAGTTTTTCCTCTACAGAGGTGTGTAATTTCCGGCTTCCCCGCCCTGGTGCTAGTCTCTGTGGGCACTATAGGCTAGTGTAAAGTAATTTGTGTGTAAGCTGAGCCAGTGCCTTTGAAGTGCAAGTGTGGTACATTACAGCCCCATCCTTCCAGAGATGGTCCATCCTGCCAACATCTAGTCCCTCCATTTTGATACTGTCTAGGAGGAATACACAAAGGCCAACTATCACCTGCCTAGGCATGTGACCCAGCAACAGTCTGGAAGCACCAAATGGTTAAGACTAGAAAATACTAAGTGCCACTTTCAGAATTGTGACTTAAAATCTGACTTTAGCATTAAAGAGGGGTTTAAAATACAATTTCTCAGACACCCAACATGGATTTTCTACATCCTCCCAATCAAAGGTTTGGGAGAGGTAGGCCATGCAACTGTGAAAACAAATGTGAGAGTTTATTTTTGTTTTTTTTATAACTACCAGGACATGTAAAACTTAAAAGTGTATGTCCAACCTTTTTAATACAACTCACCCTGCTGCAGGGGCTGGTTAAGGCCTACCCTAGGGGTGACATATGTATCGAAAAGGAAGGTTTAGGCCTGGCAAAAGGTTTATTTTGGCAGGTAAAAATGGCAGTTTTAAAACTGCACACACAATCTGCAAGGACAGGCCTGAGAAGTTTTTAAAGGACTACGTAAGTGGGTGGCACATTAAATGCTGTATGCCCAGTAGTAGCATTTAATTTGCAGGGCCTGGGTACATGTAGCACCGCTTTGGTAGGGATATGCAATTAGGTTAAATGTGCCAATTGGGTGTAAGCCAATTTTACAGGAAGAGAGCACAAGCACTTAAGCGCAGTCCTAAGCCTAGCATAAATTAATTCAGCAAGAAGGTGAGTAAAGGCAAAATGTTTGGGAGTCACCGCGCAGAGAGGGACTGGTCTGACAGTTGGCCAAAGGATTTATGTATGCATTGAAGAGGGTGGGGTGGAACGCTGAGCCTTGAGGCACTCCGCAAATGAGTTTATACACTTGTGAGGAGTAATGTGCCTGACTGACAGCTGATTTTCTGTCTTTTTAAGAAGGAGCAGATCCAGCAGAGTGGATCCGTGGATGTCATTCATGCAGGCGCCAGAAGAGGATGGGATGTAAGACCATTCCAAATGCTGCTGAGGTCTAGGAGAGCGAGGGCTACTGTGTCTCCCCTGTCAGTTGTCATCTGTGGTCACGATGAGTGTTGTTTCTGTATTGTGGTCGGGCCTGAATCTAGATTTCCTGGTATTTAGGAGCTTGTGGTCAGTGAGGTGCTGGTTGATTTGTTTTTCTAAGACCTTGTCTGGTGTAGTGGGAGAGAAATGGTTTGTAGTTGGAGAGCGTGGCAGGGTCAGCGGATGGTTTCTTGAGATAGATGTGATGGTGGCATGTTTCTAGCTGTCTCCAAATGTGGCAGTTGGAGGTGGTGAGGATGGATGTTAATGCTTTGCTGATCAGTAGTGATGGTATGGTGTGGTCAAGGGTCAGATGGGGCCCCTAAGGGGATAGTCTTCTTGGTAGTGGCAATTTCAGTGATTGTGGTGTTCATTCCTTGGCTTTGATGGGAAGTTGAGTTGTAGTGTATGGAAGTGATTGTGTATCAGAAGAATTCTGAGAGCTAGTTGCTTTGGTGTTGTGAGGGGGTGATGTTGCTGGAGGTAGCAGGAGGTGTGCTGAAATCTTTGATGCTGGTGAAGAATTCCTTGACGCTGTTTGTGCCAGTGTCAACACTGTCTACATGACCTGTGCGCTTGGGGTTCCATATTATCTGGTGATAGTCTTAAGGCGAACTTGAAGATGTTGTTATCCATTGTGGCTTGGATTTTTCTCCATTATTGCTCCAGTTGCCAAGGTGTCAGTGCAGTGCATGCAGTGACTCAGATTTTGGGATTGTTGATGGCTTTTGGCAAGATGCTGGTGTGCTTGGGCCGGTGCGCAGAGAGGGCAGACACCCAGTCCTTTTCTGTGCTGCTTTTACAGCTGCTGCAGACCGGTACACTGGAGATAAATCTTTGATGGTGTGGAAGGGTATGCCGAAACTAAAAAAAAAAACGGTGGTCTATCTAGTACCTAGTTGGTTTCTTATCATTTGTGATGTTGCTGATTGAACATAAAATCGGGTTGAAAAGGTGTCCAGTTGGGTTCTGTAGCGTGCTGGGTGAGGCTAAGGTTTTCCTAGATTTTCTAGAATGGTCATAACGCTTGAGTCGGGGTGGTCTTCTAGATGAGAGTAAAGGCCACTGAGGAGGATAAAGATGCTGATGTTGATGATGAGGGGTACAACAAAGTCCATGATGTCACCTGTGAAATTGGTGTAGGGTGTAGTGTCTGTATATGAGGGTTCTGCCTAGGGAGAAGTTACATGTTAAATGCATAACTTGCACATGAGGTGTTCCATGTTGCTGGTGTGGGTGTCTGTGTAGGTAGAACGGCTGACTGTGTCTTTGAATATGATGGTGACTCCATCTCCGGGGCATTTAAGCAGTTAGTCTTGCCTGGCGATCTTGTGGCCAGCTGGAATGGCTGTTGCGATGTCTGGTGCAGAGGTTGGGTGTAGGTGTGTTTACTTGAGGATGGGTAGGTCTTCAACACAGTTGTGCAGTAGGTCCGATTTCTGATGGATACATCTGCCAGTGGATTCCTCACCTTGTGAATATCCCCTGCACCAGCAACATTCAGAAAATTTTGTAGCTCTGCACACCGACGAGGACGACGTCACAGAAGCACGGCTTCGCATGCGGCTCCGCTGAGGTCACTGGAGCCATAAGAGGACCTCGTCGGCGTGATGACGTCCGTTCCCTTTTTTCCGCGCCGTCGGCACTAACTGTTTTTTGGGACTCTCCGTAGCTTTTACTATTTACTTTGTGTTTCTGCTGTGTTTCTGGTTTCATCTTGTTTCTTTCTCAAGATGTCGCCGAAGTCAGGGTTCAATCTCTGTAGAGAGTGTGGTAAACACATCTATTACGGATCCACACGAAGATTGTGTCTGGTGCCTGTCATCGGATCACGACGTCGAGGGGTGCTCTTGCTGCTGCAATATGAACCCAATGGCCTTAAAGGAGAGAGAAGCCAAGCTGTTTATAGCGAAAATGAGAAAGGAGAAGAGAGGTCGAAGGCGTTCGAGGTCCAGGTCCAGGTCGGGTTCGAAGTCGACGTCGGGTCATGCTTCAAAGTAGAAGAAACCTAAAAAGAAGAGGCGGCACGGCTCTCGACGCTGTTCAAATAAGGAGACGGCTCCGAGATCGACTTCACCAGGTCCTCAACATCGTAAGGACTATGTTTCTCCCTCTCCTTCTGTTTCGAATCCGGCTTCACCTGTTTGCCCGGCTTCGCCTGCAGCTTCTCCGGAGCATTCTCCGGGTCCATCACAGACGCCGACGCATTCTCCGGCTCCGGTGGAAGAGGTTCCAGCGTCT
Organism: Triturus cristatus; assembly: GCF_964204655.1. Taxonomy (NCBI): domain Eukaryota; kingdom Metazoa; phylum Chordata; class Amphibia; order Caudata; family Salamandridae; genus Triturus; species Triturus cristatus. The sequence continues at coordinate 1,063,035,838 of NC_140589.1, read as the reverse complement.
GATGAGCCGTCGGTTCCATTGGTTCCACCGTCGGCGCCGATTGGCCCGAGTCCGGTAATGCCTCAGTCTGAGCCTTACCCCCCCCCCCCCCCCTTCCTGGCCCGGGACAAGACCCATCGCATTATTTAAATGCATTGTATGGTGTCTTTTCAAGAGCGATGTACCCCTCTGGAGCACCTTCGGGTCCCATGGGTCCAATGGCCTTTAATTTGGGGGTTCCTCAGGCCTATGCTCAGGCTCCCTTTACACCCTTCTTTCCAGCGACGCCGTCTTGGCATTTCCCGGCGCCGAGGACGTCGACGCCACTCCCTTCTTCTCCGGCTCCAGCTCGACCTCGTTCGACTCCGGCTGCGCCTCCGGATCAGTGTTCGGCTCCGTCGGAGTCGTGTGCGGTGCCGCCAACGCGGTTCTGAGGATTAGATCCAGGCTAGAGGCACAGAGAATTTTGGAAGAGCAGAGGTATCAGGTGGAAGAAATGGAAGAGGGTGAGCTCATAGTCAGATGACTTGTTTGAGGAATTAAAAGAGGCAAGTGGCCTTGATTTGTCCCCAGAATGGGAGCTTTCTCCGCCTTTCATACTTAGGAATGGCATATCTGACCCATTCATGGCGGATCTGAAAGAGGACATGTTGACGGTGGACGCACATGTATTTGCGTCTTCAAAACTGGAACTGGAGGGAACATACATGTACTTATAGCATGCACATGGAGCCGTTGGGGTCTACGATAGGGGACATAACTGATCACAAAATTCATATTTCCTCAAGTCGGCCAAGAAAGTGTTCTCCTCGGCGAGTATGGCCTTGAAGTCCACAAATGCCACCTGTCTTTTGGGCCGTTATATCCACGCTCTTATGGATTCTGCAAAACAGCTGGCTCCTAAATTGTCTGAGGAGGACAGGCAGAATTTTAATGAAGTCTTGTCAGACACTCAGGCGGCTGCATGACAGGTTATTCAGAGTGGTTTGGACACTGTGGACTCTGTTGCCAGGATCATGGGCTCCTCGGTCGCCACAAGGAGAAGTGCTTGGCTTAAATCGTCAGTTCCCTCCTGATGTGCAGGCAACACTTCTGGACCTGCCCGTTGATGGTTCTGGGCTGTTCGGTATGAAAGCAGATGCAGCCTTGGAAAGGTTCAAGGACAGCAAAGCCACGGCTAAGTCTCTGGGTCTGCAGGCACAGCCTAGAGGTTCCGCTTACAGGAGGTATAGAGGTTTTGGAAGGTCGTCCTTTCAGACCTATAGACAGCCTCCGCAGCAGCAGCAAAATACCATGTATAAGAACTACAGGGGCAGGAACAGAGGTCGTCCACAAGGTCGTCAGCTCTCCTCCTCCTCTTCCTCTTCATCCCTCCTACCACTGCAAAGCAGCCCTAGATCCACCATTCTGGATCATGTTGGTCCTGTGGGGGGTCGGCTTACCCATTTTGTACAAGATTGGGAATCGGTCACTACCGACCTTTGGGTTCTAAATCTTGTAAAAAATGGGTATGCTCTTCCCTTTCGGGAATTCCCTCCAAATTACCCTCCTTGCCAAGGTACATGCTCGGAGGACCACCTTCTTCTCCTGCAGGAGGAAGTCCTTAAATTGATTAAAAAAGGTGCAATAGCGGTGGTTCCAGAGCGGGAAATAGGTCAGGGATGCTACTCCCAGTATTTCCTGATACCCAAGAAGGATGGCAGGCTACGTCCAATCCTGGATCTCAGGATCTTGAACCTCTTTCTGAAGCAGGAGAAGTTCAAGATGTTCACCCTTGCACAGGTTCTTCAAGCGCTGCAAGAGGAGGACTGGATGGTGTCGATCGACTTGCAGAATGCGTATTTTCATATTCCGATCCTGGAGTCGCACAGGAAGTATCTCCTTTTTACGGTAGGGTCGCAACATTATCAGTTTGCGGTTCTCCTGTTTGGTCTTACTACTGCACCTAGATTCTTCACCAAGTTGATGGCAGTGGTGGCAGCCCATCTCAGAAGGTCGGGGATTCCAGTTTTCCCCTATCTGGACGACTGGCTGATCAAAGCGGAGTCGCCTAAGAAGGTGCTTCATCATCTGCAGGTTACAAATCAGCTGATGTACAAATTGGGTTTCTCGATAAACGTGCCTTAAATCTCACCAGGTGCCCTCTCAGCGCAACCTGTTCATAGGGGCGGTACTGGACACTACTGTGTGTCGAGCATTCCCACCTCCACAAAGGATTCTCGACATAAAGGAAATTATTCCCTTGTTTTACAATGGAGCAGACGTTCCAGTCCTGAAGGTCCTTCGTCTGCCCGGTCTGTTTGCTTCCTGCATTCTGTTGGTCAACCATGCACGCTGGCACATGAGGGCACTCCAGTGGTGCCTCCGCAGGCAGTGGTATCAGCACAACGGAGATCTCAGGGAGTCTGTGAGGATCTCCAGAGAAGCTGCAGCGGATCTGTCTTGGTGGAGCGTGGAGGGTAATCTGTCTCAAGGAAAGCCTTTCCATCTACCTCCATCGGTGGCCATAGTGATAACGGATGCATCCACTTTAGGGTGGAATGCGCATCTGGGGGATCTGGAGATCAAAGGTCTTTGGTCTCCAGAGGAAAGGTTGCTTCACATCAACCTTTTGGCGTTGGGGGCGATACGTTTGGCTCTCAAGGCCTTCCTCCCTTCACTTTGCGGTCAGTCGGTTGAGGTCCTGACGGACAACACTACCGTGATGTGGTTTGTCAACAAGCAGGGAGGAGTGAGGTCGCATTGTCTCTGCAGAGAGGCTCTGCGTCTCCGGTCCTGGGCTCAGGATCATTGGATTTGTCTGGTGGCAAATCATCTGGCCGGAGTTCTGAATGTACGTGCATACAGTCTCAGTCGACAGTTTTCTGCCGATCACGAGTGGAGGCTCCATCCGGAAGTGGTTCGTTACGTCTTTCATGCGTGGGGAACTCCTCGGGTGGACCTGTTTGCTACTCACGAGAATGCTCACTGCCCGTCATTCTGCAGTCTCCAGTATCCGATGCAGGGAGCGTTGGGGGACGCATTTCACTTGAAATGGGACTCACATCTCCTTTACGCGTTTCCTCCCATACCCTTGATTCCTCGGGTTCTGAGGAAGATTCGCCAAGACCGGGCCCAAGTCATATTGATCGCCCCGGATTGGCCAAGAAGGGTGTGTTATACAGGTATTCTCCACCTCTCCTCATGCCCTCCGCTCCGTCCCCCTCTCAGGGCAGACCTCCTCTCGCAGGGGCAGGTTCTACACCCCCACCTCCAGAGCTTACACCTTCATACCTGGAGATTGAACGGGGAAACCTGAATTCTCTCCTGCCTGACGTGGTAGACGTGATTTTGTCTGCCAGGCGTCATTCCACCAAGTCTATCTATTCCTATAGGTGGTCCAAATTTGTCCTTTGGTGTGGAGAGAAGTCTATGGACCCTTTGAGGGCTCGTTTATCTAACATCCTTCAGTTTACTCTCTCTCTTGCTCAGCAAGGCTTTGCTGTAGATACTGTGAAGGGTTATTTATTGGCTTTGTCGGCATTCCTTTGCTTGCTGGATCAGCCGTCCTTGTTTAAATCACCTATTGTATTACGGTTCATTAAGGGCCTTACCAACAAATTTCCGCCTACTCCCTTTATTGTGCCTCAATGGGACTTAAATCTTGTCTTAACTTACTTGATGGATTCTCCCTTTGAACCTGTGCACAAGTGTCCCTTGAGACTATTGTCTTTTAAAACAGTTTTTCTCATTACCATTACCTCGGCAAGGAGGGTAAGTGAGCTTCAAGCTCTGAGTTAGAAACCCCCGTTCTTGACCATTCATGTTGAAAGAATGGTACTCAGGACCAGGGCTGCTTTTCTGCCTAAGGTGGTAACTCCTTTCCATCTGGGGCAGTCCATTACCCTTCCTACCTTCTATCTTCTCCCTCACCCTTCCAAGGAGGAGGAGCGACTTCACTGCTTGGACCCTAAAAGGGCGGTGAGTTTTTACCTCGATAGAACTAAAGACTTTCAAGTGGATGACCAGCTCTTCGTGGGCTTCATTGGCTGCAGGAAAGGCAGAGCGGTGCACAAGCGCACCCTTTCCAGATGGATTATCTTGTGCATCAAGATCTGTTACTCTTTGGCTGGTAAGGAACCTCCAGAGGGTATAAGGGCTCATTCTACCAGGGCAGTCTTCTACATCTGCCTTATCTAGAGGTGTTCCTGTGGAGGACATTTGTAGAGCGGCAACTTGGGCCTCCCTCCACACTTTCGCAAAGCATTACTGCTTGGAGTCCGAGGTGAGGAGGGACGGACACTTTGCACGTTTTGTCCTTCAGGACTTTTTGGTATAGAAGGGTGGACACCCTCCTCCGGGAGTGGGGACTGCTGGTGGAATCTATTCACAAGGTGCGGATTCCACTGGCAAATGTATCAATCAGAAGAACAAGTTACTTACCTTCGGTAATGCTTTTTCGGGTGGATACAGTGTCTGCCTGTGGATTCCTCACTGACCCACCCGCCTCCCCATTGTCCACCCTTGTATACCTACAATAGTGATAATGTGACAAAATGTATCTGTTGCTGTCAAAGGAAGTGTGTTATTTCTTTTGCTTTACTGCATTGTCTTCACACTGTGTGTGTTATGACTATTATGTACTGTGTATACTGTATATATATATTGTTGTCGGTCCGTCCGTGTGCCTCGAAGGCACGAAAAAAAAGGGCGGAACTGACGTCATCACGCCGATGTCGTCCTCTTATGGCTCCAGTGACGTCAGCGGAACCGCGCTTCTGTGACATCGTCCTCGTCGGCGTGGAGAGCTTCAAAAGTTTCCGAATGTTGCTGGCGCAGGGGATATTCACAAGGTGAGGAATCCACAGGCAGATACTGTATCCACCAGAAAAAGCGTTACCGAAGGTAAGTAACTTGTTCATCTTAGTGGCATGCTTGTTGAGTGAGCGAATGTTTAAGAGCATGCATCAGTGTGGCATGTTACATGAGTGGTGGATGGTCTGTGCGAGCATGACCCGGTGGTATGTCTGTGTGAGTGTGAGCTAGTGTAGTGCTGTTGGTGCGGGAGTGCTGAGTGTAGGGTGTGTGAGAGTGCATGAGAACTTGTAGAAGGTGCATGTGAACGCTCCCTCTATTGTTGTGTTGTGTGCTGTTGCAACAGCGAGCGGCAACCAGGGATGAGAGCGCAGCAGGGTAGCGGTGGGTAGCGAGAGGACCAGGGTTTCTGGTGCTGGACATGATCCTTGCGCAGACTGGTGCAGACAAGCTTGCTTTTGTCATGCCTTCACCGTGCCAGCGCCTGCCATTAAGTAGGTCCTGAGAGGGGGAGGATAACAGGGGCGGTGTGCAGATGAATGATAGGAAATATAGTAGTCTTGTTTGGCTTCTTTTAGAATCAATCATTTTTATTACGTGATACGCATCCAAAGTACACAGCTCAACTGCTTACAACCATCGGCCGACAGAGCTAAACGGAATGGTCAGTACACAGAGCACAGGTCTACAGCTCGGAGGGCGACCCCGCAAGAAGATGATTTAGTGTAGAACAGACCTGCAATGCAATTGCTCATGTATCACTTTCATAAACATTGAAAACAAAACAAATAAACAAACCCTCAAACCCCCCACAAAATCCCACCCTCTCCTCATCAGTCTCCATCTGCCATGCCTAAACCCCCCGGGGTCAACAGTCCTAATCAAAGATGTGTCAAACTGCCCCAGTGGCCCCTGCCGGTTCCAAAGGGATAAGCTGAAGAATTTGCAAATATTTGGGGCACGTGACTTCCCTCAATTCCTTTCACAGAAGCTGCAAGAAAGGACTCCAGAGCATAGCATATTCTGACCCCTTCCCATCAATGCTGAGCGATAGGTGCTCCATCGCGAGAAGGTTCCATAGCCTCCGTATCCAGTCCCTCGGGTCCGGCGCAGCCGGAGAGCCCCACTGCGCCAAAGAACCTGCCGCGCCGCAAGCAATGCTAACGCAAGCTGTCTGCCCTGCAACAAGCGCAAGGGAAAGGACCTGGGGTGAGGGAGACCCAACAGTGTGTGCGCCGGATCCCAGTGGATTCTGAAACGCCTCATCAAGATCATCCAGGATCGCCGCCCAACACCGCACCGGCTCCGGGCAACGCCGCAGCAAATGGACTAGGGTGCCAGGGTGACCACACCCCCGCCAGCAGAGGCCAGATTTAGTAGGATCCCAAGACTGAATGCGCGCCAGAGTATAGTATCAGTATGCCACCACCTTATAAGCAGATTCCGCGCCCGCCGTGTTAGACGCTGTGTGATGGGCACGGTAGAAAATATGCTCCCATTCCTTGCGCGTTAGAGGGCACCCCAACTCAGTCTCCCACCTAACCTGCGCCTTCGACCGCTGCTGCTTAGGACACACCATTATCATTGCGTACAATTACGATATGAGTTTCCGGTCATCCTTCTTACAAACCAACCAGCGCTCAAAAGTGGTCAAGGGACGGGAGTTCAAGGTGAAGTTAGAGGGTAGGGTCACCCAATGTGCTAGCTGCGAGTAATGGAAGGTGTCAGATTTCGGCAAGTCAAAATAGTCTTTGCGCAGTTGGGCGAAGGGGATCACGCCGTCCGAATCAAAGAGGGAGCCCACTCTCTTACATCCCTCCTCTCGCCATCGCTGAAAGACAGGAGACGCACATCCCGGCGGAAAGTCAGGATTGTCCATGATAGGGGGGGCACCCCTGCCTCGTCCTCCTGGAAATGGGGAAGAGGGAAGACACCCATTCACTCTCACCGATGCCTTAGTGGCTGCGTAAAGACATTGCACCCAGCGGATAAAGTTCCCACCGAAACCAAAAGCTCGCAAAACAGCAAACAGGTAATCCCTGTCCACTCGATCAAAGGCCTTCTCGGCGCCGATGGAAAGTAGACAAGCCTGAGCCAGAGACCGGTGAATGCGCTTGATGTTGTCCCCACCCTGACGTGTAGGAATAAAGCCTTATTGATCGGGGTTTATGATACCATCCATCAGAGGGCTAAGGCGCGCTGCCAGTATACTCGCAAATAACTTTGAGTCTATATTTAAGAGGGAAATTGGCCGATATGAGCCACAATCCCTCGGATCCTTCCCAGGCTTAAGGATGACCGTAATCGCGGCTTCCGACATGGAGGGAGTTACCTCCCCAGTATCCAGAAGAGTTGAAAAGACGCGTTAAAAGTGGAGCCAGCTCAACGCAAAAGGTTTTAAAAAACAAAGCGGAAAAACCATCCGGCCCAGGCGATTTGACGATCTTGAGGCGGGCTATCGCAGATATGACTTCCTCAATGCGGATGGCTGACTCCAACGCGTCAGCCGAGGATGCAAACAACGGCGTAATGCGGCAGGATGCGAGGTAAGCCTCCCTCCCCACTGATCCGGTCACCTCCCTATTATACAAGCGCTGATAGAAGTGGCGGAAAGACTCCACATTAAGGGCGTCAGGGGTATGCTCAACCGTGTGGGAGTCCCTAATGGACTGTATCGCTGTGCGCTCGCTCGCAGCCTATGGGCTAACAGCTGCCCCCTTTTATCCCCACATAGGTAAAACTTATGGCGCAAGTGCAGAAGTGCATGTTCGGCCCTATCGAGATCTAAATGCTTCAGCATGCGCCGTTGCTTTTCAAGCTCCCTCCACACCCTAGGCGCACCTGTTCTTTTTGTGGATAGACTCTGAGGCTCCCACCCCATTCTCCAGCTCTGCTCGCTTAGCCTTACGCAGACGCGTGAACGCAGCCGTTGATGCAATGAACTCTCCCCGTACTACCAGCTTGAGGGCCTCCCAAACTGCTGCTAAAGACGTACTCCCGTATACGAGTAACTACTGATTCCGAGTGTAGCAAAGAATCACGCAGACGCCAACCGGGAGACGGGGGTCGCGTATCAGGAGAGTTGAGCTGCACCGACATGAGGGCATAGTCAGAGAGTGAGCGGGGGGTGATTACCGCATCTGATAAGCAGGGCAAAAGGGATGTGGAGGTGAAGAAATGGTCAAGGCGGGCATAAGTTTTATGCTCTGCAGAATAGTAAGTGTAGTCTCGCTCAGTGGGGTGCTGTACGCGCCAGACATCATGTAAACCACTATCACTCATCCACTGCTTCCCCCCCTGCGATAGGGCGCCCGTACGATGGGTCCGCTGCACAGACCTATCCATACACGTATCCATCACCACATTTAGGTCCCCACCCACTAAAATCAGGGCGAATGGGGAAGCCAAAACCTCAGAAAAGGCCGTTCTCAGGAAGGGTTCCTGATGCTCGTTCGGGGCAACAATGATCCTATAGCGAAGTGCGTGTCCCCCCCATTGCACACTGATCGCAAGGAATCTCCCCTTAATCTCGGCAACATGGGAGAGAACTTTACACTGAGCGCGCGCGCTAAAAAGGATTGCGACCCCATGCTTTTTAGCCGTGCCTGAAAACCACAACTGTAGAGGGAAGCGCTTGTCTCTCATCCGCTTAGTGTCCTTAGAAAGGAGATGAGTCTGCTGCAGCAGACACACTTCGCCACCGTGCCCTCCAGGAGGGACAGGATAGCGGAGCGCCTAACAGGACTATTTAAGCCCCTAACATTCAGACTCCCCACCTTTAGGCTCCTACCCATAGAGGTCAGGGGGGGAAGAGCCAGGACCTAATCGCAGAACACCAGAGCGATAAGGTGGGCAGGAGGGCTGTAACCCCAGGACATACATCTCCCAAACCCAAGTGAGAACTGATGCGGAGCCCCAACACATTCCCAAAAACAACCCCAGCCCCACCCCCCTCCCCCAAACCCATAGAACACAACACACACGGATAATACAAAGCAAAAACAGGACACAGGAACCCCAGGAAGGGACAACAGTCTGTCACAAAGATCAAACAATGAGGGGAACATGGCACCATGGAACATGACACCTCGTCACTGAAGGCGATATACATCCAACCCCCAAAGGGTAGTTGATGGTAAGAACACTCAACCAAGGTCCTCTCTCCTCCGGCGCCGAGAAAGATCCCACCTGATGCCAGCCATACGTAGCTCATGGAACGCCGTTGTTGTCCGTCACCTCTGCCACTGACATGACAGCCGCCTCCCTCTCCATAAGACTAGTGGACACGTCGGGTCTCGAAGACTGAGGGGATCGCCCAACCCGCTGCCAGCCATCCGAGCGCCCGCGCTGCCGTGAGGGATCGCCAGCCACCCCAGCCGGGGAAGAGGGCTGGTCCAACCCCAGGACTTCATAAGCGGTAGCCAAAGAACGAAGCTGGAGGAGTTTGCCCTGATATTTGAAGATAAGACGGAACGGGTGACCCCACGAATAGGGGATGTTTTTCTCACAAAGATGATTAGTGATGGGCTTAAACTCCCGACGTTTAACCAGGGTGGAAGCAGCTAAGTCCTGAAAGAGGGTTGGCTGGTGACCCCGAAACTGCACAGGGTTGAGATCACGGGCCTTCCGAAGGATTTGCTCCTTAAGCTGAAAATCGTGCACGCACACCAGTATGTCCGGTGGGGGAGCCTTAGCACCCCTCGGCAAGCCAACATGGTGCACACGGTACATCTGAATTTCCCGCTCTGCCCCCCCCCTCAAAATCTGCCGAAAGAGCTGGAGAACATTGTCGCGGAGATCGTCCCCTTCGCCTTTCCATGGCACAGCCCGGATTCTGATGTTATTCCGTCGAACGGTTTTCGAGGTCCTCGACGTGGGCTTGCAGATCAAGGTTTTGCTCTGTGAGACGGATGACATCCTGCTGGAGCTGGTGCAAATCATCATCACGCCCCAAATCGTGCTCCTCCACAGTAGCAACGTGCTCCCCAAGGGCGTCCACGTCGCACCGCACCTCACGGAGATCAGAGGAGAGCTGAGAGCGAAGCTCCAGAATATCTTCCTTAATGGCGGAGAATAAGTCCAGCATAAACGCCTTAGTGGCCAGCTGATCACTATCCTCAGGCGGCGGCGAGTGTGGATCCGATTGGGAAGAGGATGTGCCCGTGGACTTCTGCAAAGCGTCTTTCAGGGTCTTGTCTCGCCTGTGTTTGGTGGACGACATGACAGCAAAACGTGTCACCCACGAAGTCACCAGACCAGCAGAGCCTGTGAATCAGGAGGGACGGGGACAGCGCTATGTCACCTCCGAAGCCCGCCCCCCCAGCACACAGCAGGGCCACCAGCACCACACCGACTGTCAACACACGGCCCGAGCACCCCCTTCACGAGGACAGCTGTCCCTCCACAGCTGTAGGGTAGAGCGCACCGCCCCCGCAGCAGGAGCGGGACACCCCCGCACCGTAGGCCCCAGAAGACTTCACCGCCGGCCTTCCACAGCACGGCTCAGGCAAGGAGGCGCCGCCCGCCGATTCGCGGGCCGAGAAGAACTGGCACCCGGGGACCAATATCGCCGGCCTCCCAGGCCCAAAGCTACCAGCCAGTCCAATTAGTGTCTAGGCAGAGGTAGGGGGGGAGCACACAGCCACAGCGCGCACCCCAGCGTTGCCACACGAAACCAATGGGGAGCGCAGACCGACCCACGTAGCAGCAGTCTACAGGGCCCTGCAGCAAGGCCCCACGTGCGCTCCACAAGCACGTATCTTACCGACCGCCGAGGTGCGGACCGAGCAGTTCCTCCCGGCAGTGAGCACTCCCCTCCCAACAGCACTCACCGCCAGATCAACATCCACTGGGAACGCGAAGGACGCGGATCCTCGCCGAGAGGCCGCAGGGCCGGAAGCCGCCGGGCCGGGTCCGCCAGCAATGCAAATGGCGGCCAGGGAGCAGGCCGCACTACCTTCTCCGTGCCGACTCCGGGCCATCCAAGGGGCGAGCCCCAGTCAGCGCCGCCTCTGCCTCCAGACCGCCTCAGGGCACCTCTGCTGCACCCACCGCCTCTCCCTGCCGCCGATCGCGGCCATCAGTCCAGGGCAGCCGGGCCGCACCAAGGCCGGGGCCGGATGGTCCCGCAAAACTCACGGATCGTCGCCTCTCCCCAGAAATAGGACTGCTGGAGGCACCGGGTAAGCGGCACACACAGTAGGGCACCACGGCAGGCTCGAATGGACATCAGGGGCCCAGATAGTGAAAGCGATAATCGGGCGGCGCCGGAGAGACAGAGAAACGCGTCCCACTCCGCCGACATCTTAGCCACGTCCCCCGTTTGGCTTCTTTGAAACATGGTTTTGGTGGAAAACCAGTGAAGTTACTTCCTGCACAGATGGTTGATGAAAAATCTAGGCATGTTACTTCCTGTGCATAAAGATAATGGAAAATGAAGTATTTATGCAGTTCAAAAACAGTAATGAAGTAAAAAATACAAAATAATGAATATCTCAAACTAAATTAAAAAAATTAGTAAAATTTCATAGACAAAATGACAAATTCAATAAGGGGAACTGAAGATGTTTTTTATTTATTTATTTATAGTTTTAAGTAGAAATGGCACCAATGATGGTAGACCAGTATCTAGGCATAATTTAAGGCTGACCACATAGAAAGCAGGTTGGATACATCAACCTGGTTCGTCCTTTCAAAGAGTTAATCCTTTAAGTCTCATTCCACCACTGGAATACATTTCTAATAACCCCTAGACAAACTATGACACTTACATGTAGGGGTCAGTCTGGCACAGGTCTACTGTCTGCCGTTTCCGAGACTTCACAGGCAACATCTCTAGGTCAGAAGTGGCCTCACCAGAGTCAGTCTTAGGAGGATCTCCTCTCAGAGCAGGTAACTCGCAGCCCTCTCATCCTCCCACTGTCGATGGCATCCTCCACCTACTCCTTACTCTCTGTCTCGGCATCTGTATAGGAACAGTAACCATAGTAATCTGTGCTTTCAAGGCACCCCAGCTTCTGTCCCTCTTGGATCATTTCTCACCAATAGAAGCTCTTTGCCAAGGATCCAGTCAATGGGCATCTGGGGTCTGACAATGACCCTCCCAATCTAAGGATACCATGGCCATAGAGCGGACATACTCCTGCCCATGGGCCTGGATTACCCTACAGACCTGCCTTGGTAGATGCTGTTCTAGGGAAGTCAGCCTTGGCACCACCATGGTCTGGCTGCCAGAGGTATCCTGCAGAGCAGTGACAGCGGCCCCATTCGCAGCAACCTCCTTGAAGTGCTGTCTACCACTCTAAGGGATCACCAACTTACCTTCTTGGTTCACCTACCAGCTAAGGGATACTCTGGTATGTTTTACCCTCTACTTCTGGGAGTATCCTACTCCTAAGTGCTACACTGGTCACCCCTTTTATATGTCCACCTGTGGGGGGGGGGGGTGTTCTGTAAGATACAGAGTTTCTCCTCTTTCGCCTTGAATGAAGACAGTCATAACACTGGGGCAGGTGAAAGGGTAACCTGGGTTTTTGTCAACAAAACCTCCCCCACTGTGCTCTGAAAAGGTCTGGGAATTCTTCCCCTCTGTGCTCTTTTGGGGTCCTTTTTGAAATGTGTCTATATTAGCTGGGCCTTTCATCAGTGAAGGGGAACCTGAACCACCCTACCTGTGGTCACCCTTGGGTACCTTCTTTGACACTTTGGTGCTGATCCAGAGGTATGCTTCCTTCCCACACTTTCTGGGCAGTCAGCTGGCTGTCTATTAGGCACAGGTACAACTCTGCAAAAGTGTGTCTTATAATGTGCTCCTTAATTAGCAAATTGTATCGCCTATCATAATCTTTTACTTTGCTGCGCTTCAACCAACCATCCAGTGCCTCGCTAGAAGAATCCTTCTAGGACTGGTGTGACTGCTTCTGGCTCCCTGTACTTTAGACAATACATCTCAGGTGTCAAACCAAGCTTACAGATGAGGGTTTCCTTCATGAGGGCCATACTACATCTGCTCAGCTACCTGTAGGGCCAATAGGGTATCCATCCCAGCCATCGGCATGTACTTCCACAGACTCCCCCCCCCCCCCCCAGTCATCCATGTATACGTGTATACGTAGTGCCACCTCATATGCTGCAGACCACTTATTTACAACTGTCTCTCAGAAGTAGTGAATTGGAAGCAGTCACACTGCCTCAAGCTTAATGTGGAGATCAAGATTCTGTTATTGTGGGAGGGCAAACCATGTCTAGAAGAACCTGTGATGGCTAGCCCTGTTGATCCCTTCCACAATGCCTAAAGAGGCATATAAGAACATAGGCTTTTTGATTGACAACTCTCTCTATGAAAGACCAGGTCAACGCAGTGTGTGGGAACAGTTTTGGCATCTTGCGCTGACTGCAGGATTTTCTTTCTGATTTTAACGCACTGGTGCAAAAATATGATTCAGGCACTCATGAGTCAAATAAATTATGGTAATACACTGCATGTAGGGATGGCCGGTTACCTCTTTACTCTTCTATAAGCGTTTGAAATAAGGCTGCTCAACTTATCTGTAGTCACTCTGCTAGTACTTCAGTATCGGTCAGTTGGCACAGTCTTAGTTGACTTGCCATCCATAAAAGAGCCATTTTCAAACTTCTTTGTCATGTGCATCGGCAGTCTTTGACTGGTCTTGTGGCTCTAAGAAGTAGAATCTCTACATTTCTTTTTGTGGTGGTGCCTCACTAGGGCACATATGGGTGTATGAGCTTTTACTTATTTGTCCACCACCCAATAGAATGCACTTCCCCCTCAAACTGCGCCTCGCTTCTAATAATTTATTTCAGAAATTATTTGAAACCTGGCTGTTTCCTCTCTAGAGGTTATTCTGCTGGTGTATTGCATTGTGTGTTCTTATGGTCAGGGCTGTTGTCTAGTGCCAGGTTATCCCTTCAGGGATGAATGTGCGCTATATAAATACTGGAAATAAATAAATCCCCACCACATATCTATATACCAGTGCTTTGGGAATGTGGACTTTTACCTCTAAGAGCCACTTCATTGTCGCTGCCGTTGTCGTCACTGGACTTTGAAGCCCTTCCAGACCTCTAGTCCATATTCTGCTGACTCCACTCATATGCCAGCGGGGCCTCTTCTCTTTTAAAGTCTGAGTCAATGTGTTCTCCAGTGCAAGGCTTGCAGCTGCAGTGGCCGTTCTCTCCTGTACAGCCAACTTTTCCTTTTCCTCCTCAAGTGCAAGGGTAACCAGATGCAACTTCAAGGTCCTCTAATCCTGTCATCCGGCTCTGAGTAGGACAAAATTTGGAAATACACATTGCTTCCTGCTCTAGAGACACAGCAGGTGATATTGCTCGTGGGGGAGAAAAATCCCATTGTCATTATAATTTCTCTCCTAAACTTATCCGTATTCTCCTCTGAGATGCACTGTAGCTGACAGACTTCCTCCCAGGCACATATTCTGTCTATGGGTACAGAGCTCGACCAAAGGAGCTAATCTCAGGGTGTCACCCCTGAGATGGTAGAAGTAAGAGTGGAAGGAGGGTGTCTGCACCCTGAAGTTGTATCCCCCCTACTCTTTAAAAACCCTAGTAGACCAAAGGGACCTCAAGAGCAAGTGGAGGACTCCTTGCCATTCCCGTGGCTTGAAGTGAGGCCTGCCCAAGTTCCTGGATTGGCAGTAATTGGCCAGGGGCCTCGTTCCTGACACTGACCTCTTTTGGTTGTAAGCCTTATGGATAGAGCAAGCCCTGGATTTAGGACAAGTCTGACCTTGCGGTGCTAGAATGGGCCACATCACCTTGCTGGCCATGGTACTGCCCTCCTAGTTGAATGCATCTGTGAGCAACTTGGGGTTAGTTGCCTCACAAATTGGTTCTGTCAATTGTGGGAAAGGTCTCCCTAGCTACAATGCTAGTAGCTAAGGAAGGTGCTACCCGAGGAGTGCAGGTAGGATCAAAGGGTCAAAGGACAGATGAGCTACTGCAGAAGTGGTGAATTGTCCATGATCTATAGCCTGAGAAGAGAAGTCCAGCAAGGGTGTTCGTTAGCCTACTGAAGCTGCTGACTGGGGCTGCCAGTGTAGAAAATCTGCATTTTCTTCTTGGCCACCCATGATTTACATCTGCTACCCAATATTAAAATGCCTGTGCTTCCCTTTTACCATGGTCAGATTGGTATATGACTTATTGGTTTATTAAACTTGCCTATAAATCTCTATATGGTACAAGGTGTCCTCCGGGGCTGGAGGTTCAAGTCCACTAGAGCATTCCCTTACAGTGGCAGTGCAATCATGGCTTCGGGTATACCACTGTAGCTTCACTGTTATTATGGAAATTATATTCTGTCAAACATATACCTGCCCAAGTAAACCCCCTTTCAGAGATAAAAACGTTTCCTTTTTAAATATAAATAAGTTACTGCTATGCAGGCCTTTTAGCCCACAAGGCACAGTGCATAGTATTTAAAAGTAGGACATGTAGAAATGTGATGTTAACCTGTCCTTGGCTCCCATAAGCTATTTTCACTGTGGCAGGCCTAGCTGTCTTACGTAGAAAAGCAGAGTATAGATTAAAATACTAACACTGTATCTCAGGATTAGAAACAACTAGAAAAATAATTTAACAACTATGTTAAACAGTTATTTAAAATCAAATTCAATGGTGAAATTAGATTTTTAATAAATATTAGGGAAACGTTACTTTTAAAAAGTTGCCTTTTCCCTGCCTGAAGTTCCTGGAACTAATTTGTATTTGGCTCCCCACGGCTAGTAATTAGCTATGCATAGGTGTGAACTACCATCCAGGAGCAAATATTGCACAGACTTGAATGGACAGAGATGACACCTGTGAACTCCCCAGAATGTGCTGAGTGGAGGCTGTGGGCATCCTTAGCACACTACAGTGCCCATTCCTGCTTGAGAAGTCTACAAGGTTTAGAAATAACATTTGGGGCATACTTGAAAGGGGAGAGAACAGGATGCCAAGCCAATTGTTGTGGATTCATGGTCTGGGTACTGAAGGGCTTTGCCTTTGACCTACTAGCCGCCTGTCTCTGTGTTTACATATAACCCTTGGGGCACACGTGAAAGAGGAGAGAACAGAATGCCAAGACCATTCTTGTGGATCCACTCTGTGGTTGCTGAAGGACTCTGCTTTTGTCCTACCCGTTGTCTATCTGGGTTTGTTGTAGGTACAGTGGCTGCCTCAAGCTAGATAATAGTTTTTGATATAAGAGACTGCAGCCTTTTTCCCCACAACTGTGGTCTCTGTGTGCTTCCTCATTTCTGACATCTGTCACAGGTGTTGGAGCACACTGATGGAGGAAGCAGAAGCAGTGCAAAAGGTCGGAGGCGGAATCAGAGGTGAGGAGGACCACCGATATTCCACGGAACTGCCAGACCCGTTGGAGCTGGGGGAAGAAGTCGCAGAAGCAACAGGACCACGGGAAGAGAACACAGGACCAAGAGCAGTGAGTCACCCTCCGCTTACCTGTGTCTGGACCCACAGACACTCTAACTCTGCCTCAAACCCGCTCCCACATGGCAGTACTCTTGATCACCAGGGGCTGAGGTTTGGAGGTATAGAGCACAGACAGCGAAGTGGACTGGGCAGAGGATACACAGAGGCGCAGTAGAGGGGATAGCTAGAGTCTCAGCGGTAGGTTGAGCCCCCTGGTCATGAAAGAGGCCCGCCTCGGTGTGGGTGCAGCTTGTGGCTAGTGGTGGGCTCCACGCAGGGTCTGCCACCCTGCATCCCTTGGCAGCATCACTATATCAACCCAAACAAGTACTCAACTCTAGTCCACCTAGCCCTATAAGACATCTATAGGCATCTGAATTAAGGAGTTGAGCTGCTAAGGCGGGGGCAAGGGCTTGGCAGTCGCGTCCTTAAGAAACCAGTACTCCTCCCCATTGTCCCATTTGTGGACAAGCTCTATATAAGGATGTGGAAACAGATTGTATAATGACTCCATGGCAAGCAAGACATCATGCCGGACTTCACTAAAAGGAGCCTTTTTTATAAACAGTGCAGCCTAATGAATCACACAGAAGACCGCCTGGAAGAGAACCTAGGATGAGCAGGTGCCCTAGGGACAGGTATAGAGCTAAAACCGTGGCAAGCTAGGAGAGGGCAGAGAGAGCACAATATAATGGAGCAACCCACATGCTTTGCTGCTGGTTGGAAAATTGCCCACAGGGTCTTCCTACAAAGGTGGGCCGCACTTATGGCAAACGATGGAAGGAGGAAGCAGCAAGTGAGATCCAGCGACCTGGGAGGAGCCCAGAAGGAAACAAAAGCAATAAAAGCTAGGAAAATCCTGGTTGAATATTTTAGGAGCAAATCAGAAGGGGATGGTGCTACTGACAGAGTAAATCAGCTGCTAACCCCCCAGGCAAAACAAACCTCTGGTATGGAGGATCAATATGTTAACCAAGGAAGTGAGCATGACCACCCTCAAGGCAAGGAGGATCTACTAAGCAATAAAATAACTGCTATGAAAATAGCCAGAGGCTGGGACAAAAAAGGACGAATACCCTTGACCGAAAGTGAAAAGAAATATGTATCTGACGTGATAGAGCTCTCCTTAACTTCAAATTCACTTGTGATACCCTGCCTAGAGGGTACAGAAAGGGGGAAGATGCTACCAAAGACACCAGAACATACAAATACTCGACAACCATAGTCCGTATTGACTATTGCAGAAGTCCATGGAGAGGATTCAGCTAGGAAACAACCGAACAGGGCCTCAATGGGGTCAATGGCACTGAGGAGCCCAGAAAGGTTCAACAGGAGTGGCCTTGTGATATTGCCCAAAGAACACCAGCCGGTCATAAGTTCATTGAGCATATCAGACTTAATAAACAATCTAGATGACATCAATCAGGGGGGAGGCCAGAAATAAATTCAAACCCCCACAAAACCCAAGAAACACTGCTGGCATCACTCAATGCCACTCTAACGGTAGCCACAAATGCCCTTACTTGGCAGTTGCACGAGTTGGAGGTTCAAATGGACACTGCAAACGCTGGCATTTGCCATAACAAACAGGATGGCTAAAATAGACCAGATGGAAAAAAAGAGCAATGAAAAATTAATGCCACTGTAATAGTATAGTGGGAAAACTTTCAACATTACCGGAAGTGCTGATAACAATGATCAGGGATTTGAAAAGCTTTAATCCATCTAGCGGCCCCAAAACAAACATGGACTTCGAGTCGACGCACACAACGACAAAGAGGCTTGAACCATCTACAGGGACACAGACTAAGGGTGGCGACAGGGCTAAGGCTATGCCCCAAACAGTCAACTACACTGCGCCAGATACCTGCAAAAGGCAATTGCCTTCATCAATTATGTCTGACACAGCCAACAGTGTAAATAACCACAATATAACCATCCCAAAGCAGAGAACATGTAAGACTCAAGTGGATAATATCAGCAACAATAACTCTTATGGACATCAACTAATAGGCATGAGCCTAGACAGACAGGATAATATTACCAAAACAGTAATAAAAAAACAGTAACATAACTAAGACCAGTAATCGACGGACAAGGGGGTAAAAAAAAGTCTAAGGAAAAGGCAAACGATAAGGCAGAAGCTTGAACGAAGGAGCTGGGGGCTGCACCTCTTAGCAGTAGCGTTACAACAAACAAATGATGGACGGAATGCTGACAATGCAGACATTCTCCCCCAGTCAAGAGATCTGGGTTAAATCCATCGTTCTTTTGCCCACTACGCCACCCCAGTTCAGACATGGCCATATGCAAATCAGTCTTGACCCTGTGCCTCATGGGAACAGTCGAGCCCGAACTGCCAAGCCATGTCTTCCCTGGACCGGAATCAAGCATCCTAGGACCGGTTTCTGGCTATCAGCCGTTATCAGCCAGGATAGCTTGACTCCAGTGGCGTAGTGAGCACGGGACCCACGTCTGGGTATACCCATCCCACTTAGGGCGAAAAGCGTTACAACAAACAAATGATGGACGGAATGCTGACAATGCAGACATTCTCCCCCAGTCAAGAGATCTGGGTTAAATCCATGGTCCTTTTCCCACTACGCCACCCCAGTTCAGACATGGCCATATGCAAATCAGTCTTGACCCTGTGCCTCATGGGAACAGTCCAGCCCGAACTGCCAAGCCATGTCTTCCCTGGACCGGAATCAAGCATCCTAGGACCGGTTTCTGGCTATCAGCCGTCATCAGCCAGGATAGCTTGACTCCAGTGGCGTAGTGAGCACGGGACCCACGTCTGGGTATACCCATCCCACTTAGGGCGAAAAGCGTTACAACAAACAAATGATGGACGGAATGCTGACAATGCAGACATTCTCCCCCAGTCAAGAGATCTGGGTTAACTCCATCGTTCTTTTGCCCACTACGCCACCCCAGTTCAGACATGGCCATATGCAAATCAGTCTTGACCCTGTGCCTCATGGGAACAGTCCAGCCCGAACTGCCAAGCCATGTCTTTCCTGGACCGGAATCAAGCATCCTAGGACCGGTTTCTGGCTATCAGCCGTCATCAGCCAGGATAGCTTGACTCCAGTGGCGTAGTGAGCACGGGACCCACGTCTGGGTATACCCATCCCACTTAGGGCGAAAAGCGTTACAACAAACAAATGATGGACAGAATGCTGACAATGCAGACATTCTCCCCCAGTCAAGAGATCTGGGTTAAATCCATCGTTCTTTTGCCCACTACGCCACCCCAGTTCAGACATGGCCATATGCAAATCAGTCTTGACCCTGTGCCTCATGGGAACTGTCCAGCCCGAACTGCCAAGCCATGTCTTCCCTGGACCGGAATCAAGCATCCTAGGACCGGTTTCTGGCTATCAGCCGTCATCAGCCAGGATAGCTTGACTCCAGTGGCGTAGTGAGCACGGGACCCACGTCTGGGTATACCCATCCCACTTAGGGCGAAAAGCGTTACAACAAACAAATGATGGACGGAATGCTGACAATGCAGACATTCTCCCCCAGTCAAGAGATCTGGGTTAAATCCATCGTTCTTTTGCCCACTACGCCACCCCAGTTCAGACATGGCCATATGCAAATCAGTCTTGACCCAGTGCCTCATGGGAACAGTCCAGCCCGAACTGCCAAGCCATGTCTTCCCTGGACCGGAATCAAGCATCCTAGGACCAGTTTCTGGCTATCAGCCGTCATCTGCCAGGATAGCTTGACTCCAGTGGCGTAGTGAGCACGGGACCCACGTCTGGGTATACCCATCCCACTTAGGGCGAAAAGCGTTACAACAAACAAATGATGGACGGAATGCTGACAATGCAGACATTCTCCCCCAGTCAAGAGATCTGGGTTAAATCCATCGTTCTTTTGCCCACTACGCCACCCCAGTTCAGACATGGCCATATGCAAATCAGTCTTGACCCTGTGCCTCATGGGAACAGTCCAGCCCGAACTGCCAAGCCATGTCTTCCCTGGACCGGAATCAAGCATCCTAGGACCGGTTTCTGGCTATCAGCCGTCATCAGCCAGGATAGCTTGACTCCAGTGGCGTAGTGAGCACGGGACCCACGTCTGGGTATACCCATCCCACTTAGGGCGAAAAGCGTTACAACAAACAAATGATGGACGGAATGCTGACAATGCAGACATTCTCCCCCAGTCAAGAGATCTGGGTTAAATCCATCGTTCTTTTGCCCACTACGCCACCCCAGTTCAGACATGGCCATATGCAAATCAGTCTTGACCCTGTGCCTCATGGGAACAGTCCAGCCCGAACTGCCAAGCCATGTCTTTCCTGGACCGGAATCAAGCATCCTAGGACCGGTTTCTGGCTATCAGCCGTCATCAGCCAGGATAGCTTGACTCCAGTGGCGTAGTGAGCACGGGACCCACGTCTGGGTATACCCATCCCACTTAGGGCGAAAAGCGTTACAACAAACAAATGATGGACGGAATGCTGACAATGCAGACATTCTCCCCCAGTCAAGAGATCTGGGTTAAATCCATCGTTCTTTTGCCCACTACGCCACCCCAGTTCAGACATGGCCATATGCAAATCAGTCTTGACCCTGTGCCTCATGGGAACAGTCCAGCCTGTACTGCCAAGCCATGTCTTCCCTGGACCGGAATCAAGCATCCTAGGACCGGTTTCTGGCTATCAGCCGTCATCAGCCAGGATAGCTTGACTCCAGTGGCGTAGTGAGCACAGGACCCCCGTCTGGGTATACCCATCCCACTTAGGGCGAAAAGCGTTAAAACAAACAAATGATGGACGGAATCCTGACAATGCAGACATTCTCCCCCAGTCAAGAGATCTGGGTTAAATCTATTGTTCTTTTGCCCACTACGCCACCCCAGTTCAGACATGGCCATATGCAAATCAGTCTTGACCCTGTGCCTCATGGGAACAGTCCAGCCCGAACTGCCAAGCCATGTCTTCCCTGGACCGGAATCAAGCATCCTAGGACCGGTTTCTGGCTATCAGCCGTCATCAGCCAGGATAGCTTGACTCCAGTGGCGTAGTGAGCACGGGACCCACGTCTGGGTATACCCATCCCACTTAGGGCGAAAAGCGTTACAACAAACAAATGATGGACGGAATGCTGACAATGCAGACATTCTCCCCCAGTCAAGAGATCTGGGTTAAATCCATCGTTCTTTTGCCCACTACGCCACCCCAATTCAGACATGGCCATATGCAAATCAGTCTTGACCCTGTGCCTCATCCGTCCATCATTTGTTTGTTGTAACCCTCTTAGCAGTAGAGCAAACAATAAAAACAGAAGAAACAGAAAATGAGAATCTGTACCCAGTATCTGAAAGAAACATTGTACCACAAAGGGATACAAAAGATGGGGAAACCAAAGTCACTGTGAGAGAGGCCTGGGGACCACGTCAAGAGACAAGAAGCAAGGTAGACCAGCTAGTAGAAGGACAGAGAGTGCAAAGGGGAATGACCGCCAATGCATCCTGCCAGGTCATGCAGGTCGAACTAAACGATCTGCAAGGGATGGGTACAACTTCAGTGGCTCTATACAGTGACTCGGTGCATAGGATACAGCAGACTGATAGACGAAACGACAATTGGAAAATACTGCCCAACAAGCCACAAAGAGCACTGAGTTAGACCCACGCACACAAGTAGAATCCACACAGAAAGGTCAGTTTCGTTCACAGTTCAGGTCGCGAGGGAACCACAACATTCTTAATAGGGCTAACATCTTGAGACTCTCAAAATATACCCTCACTAGCCATAATAACAAGTAAAGATCTCCTAAGCATTCAATTTGAGGTTGGCAACCAGCCTCACATCCTGGAACACACCATAGCCACATGTAAGACAGCTGAGCTTGCACACTCAATTTTGCAGGGGAAAAAAAGTGCTTCAAGGATTGGGGCATATGTGTTCAGGAGTCAAGTGAAGAAAAATATCCCCATGTGCTCAACAATCT
This sequence comes from Triturus cristatus, assembly GCF_964204655.1. Lineage (NCBI taxonomy): Eukaryota > Metazoa > Chordata > Amphibia > Caudata > Salamandridae > Triturus > Triturus cristatus. The sequence continues at coordinate 1,063,013,642 of NC_140589.1, read as the reverse complement.
AACAAGCAGGCGAAATGGCTCCTACACTGGCAGTAAAGACTCACAACAAACTATTGGCTTCCAAAATCTCAGGACAGAGTACAGATAAAGTATGGGTTCAACTCCGAGAAGAATCTTTGAAGGCAATGTAGCAGAAGAAAAGAGATGGGAAGGACAGGACCACACCGCATCTTCCTTGTGGACCAGATATAACAATTGCACCTAGCAAAAAAGGAGGTGGCATTTGACTCCACAAACTGAAAGGCCGGCGCAAGTTATTAAAGGTGGAGGAGTACATCAGAGAACAGAAAAGACCACCATTAACCTTATTTCATGGAATGTCGCCAGCATCTCAAGCATCCAGAGTAACATCAGCTATGAAGGTATTGCAAGAGGGGGATATACTCTGCCTGCAAGAAACTTGGGCAACCAAGAATGTATATCTAGCGGGTTTCACTGGCCTCCATTTACTGGCAAGGAAAGTACACTCGTATGGCAGACCCTCTGGTAGCCTTTCAATATATGTGAAGCACTCAGAAGTCACCATTAAAGAACAAAGGAAACTTTCGGACACACTTAAGAGTGTCATACTAGAGGGCATTCATGATAGCACAAGAGGGAAGGATCTGTTCATTATGTATACCTAAACAGGCAGGGAGTTGCAAAGCTAGAGACAACAAAGAAGGCAGTCTCTGCATTAGAAGAGGCTGTGTCAACATCTGTCTATGGCCTCAGTGATAACAGACTTCAATCTCCACCATCTGGTAAACGAAACGGCCAATAATATAAAGAAAGAGAATTCAGCAGCTTCCTTCAAGCTCATGAATTGGACTCAGCAGAGATCTGGGCCTCCGAAGCACAATTTACAGCACCAAGCATCCTCTCTTTCAACAACTGCACTCCTATAGATTATATGTTTTAATTAAGAACATCAAACAATGGATGTGGAATTTTAGATGCGGCGAAGCAAAATAAGCGATCAAGCCATACTTAGAGCAAAGTTCAACCTTAATGTAGAACAATCAGGACAAATTAAGTCCATCAGCAACACCGGGGCACAGATGAATACAAGATGCTAAAGAGAATCAAGTGGAATACAAATCCTATCCAGTACTTACAAAACAGGGGAATATGGAATGGAGGTTTATGCACTGCCCTCTTAAGAGGGACCCAGACGCCAACATACAAGAGGAACTGGAAAGCCAGGACTAGGTTTAAAGACATAGAGGTCTAAGGGATAGCATTTAAACCCTAAGGCAAGCAAAAAGAATCCACCCAAAAATTGGAACTCAAGTCACCCAGATGGCATACAAGCAAGCCAACTGAGAGCAAAAACATCTCACCTGGAAATTAAAACAAAGGCACATAGAGGACGAATGGATTACCATACATGAGTTATGCAAAAACAACAAACGGAAGCATTTCTGGGATTATATAGTCAAATTACAGAATGAATAGATCGATAAGAGCAGAAGCATGGCAAGCGCATGTAGCAAACATATATACAACTGATCCAAGTGCATCATAGTAAGGGGCTAGGGAGACCCTGTTGGCAGATAGCATATTCACAGGCGAAGAGCTCCCAAAGACAGAAGATGGTAAGGCACAAGAACAGCATGCTGTGGCAAAAATTATATAAAAAAAGATAAGAAGACATAGGGCACCAGGGCCCACCGGCTTCCCAGGTGGCATGTTCAAAGATGGCCTGGTTTCCTGTTCAGATACATTATCTACTCTTTATATGGAATACAGGGCTAAGCAGATGTACCGCATTCCTGGAGCGGCTCCATGTAGCAACTGATATACAAGAAAGGTGACCAAAAGGATCTAAAGAACTGCAGGCTAATAGCTCTGTTGGACATAGAAAGGAAAGTATGCACCAGCTCTCTTTTAAATGAGTTAAATGACTGGATCAAGGAAAAGGACATTCTACCAAACAGGGTTTTGAAAGGGTGGTTCAAAGATTGATACCATAGTAGCATTATCATACTTTGTCCAGCAGGTGAACACCAAAAACAACTTGCCAGTGTTCATCTGCTTTGTGAAGCACTCCGCTGCATTTGATGGGTTCTCCAGAAATAGACTGTGGGAAAACTGAAGAGCTGGAATATCCCAGATAGCCTTGTAAAGGCTATCATCTCACTATATAGTAACAGGATGAGGATAAAACTGACTGGAGACACAGTCTCACAAAGGCTGTACATGGATCGGGCCTGAAACAGGGCTGCATCCTAGCCCGACAATTTTTAACCTTTATACAGCAGATTTTGGCAAGGCCCTTAAAGGTGCCAGATTGGTTACCCTAAAAATAGGGGCTCATAGATTGCACCTACTTCAGTACGAGGACGACCTGGTAATTTTTGATCATACCAGAGTAGGTTTACAAAGAAGCTAGGTTGCCCTGAACTTATATAATGTGGACAATGAGCTAGCAGCTAATGCAAGTATGACCAAAGTGGTAGTCTTTGGGCAACACGTAAGAAAAACATTTCCTAGATGGAGGCTGAGAAACTGGATGATAGAAACAGTGAGAACCTCCAATTATCTAGGGGCATGATTATGCGCCACAGGGAAAGCAAAGGCACACCAGGCCAAGATGAAAGCCAAAACACAAGTGGCCACATAAGCACTATGCAGCTCCACAACACTACTAATCAGGAGAGCAACAAAATCTAAGTTGTTAGCAGTTGCAGGATACGCTCAGCAAACTTTTCCAGGGCAGATGAAATCTGCCCTGGATAAAGCCCAGTGCCAGTGCTATAAACGCGTTTTTAAACTACCAAAGTATACAAGCAATCTGTTGACCAGGTTGGAGTTCGGACTGGTACAACAAAAGTATGAATGCATGAGCACCCTTGCGGTATACTACTCCCAGACGCTCAAAGCACGCACAAGATCTCTAAAAGAAATATTTAAAGCAAATTTGAAGGGGGACCGAATCCATGGGACAGTTACATGCAAACTGAACTTAGCAATAGCCAATTGGTCGCTGGAAGAAGTGAGTTACTTGGCAATTAAGAAAGCTTTAAACAAACACATTTTTCAGTTCTCGAGGGCGGAAGACATAGCCAGACAGAAGGAAAAGGGGGAATTACCAGGCCTGACTTCCTCCTATGAAGCAAACATCATGCAGCCATATTTGAAGAGCGCACTGGGCAAGCAATGCCTGGAAGAAATTAGATGGGCCAGGATAGTACAACTTCCAATAAAGGAACTCAACACGGGATGGAAATGCTTACAGCAAGTAATTGAATGCAGGCTGTGCAAATACAGAGGAGAGTCCCTGTTACACCTTGTATGTCGCTGCCCTGCTTTCTGCAACAGCGTCAGACACTCTTAAAGGACCTGCTTAGAGGCAATTTCATGGCTTTTTACCTGTATAGTGCCCATGGACCTGGTCAAAATCTGAAAGTATATGAAAGCGGTCCAAATCGAACTAAATAAGACAATGGGCCCTCAGAAGTGCTAAGAATCAGTAAGGAAGTGACACCCGAAGCATAATGGTATCGAAAACTGTGATCCTATTAAGTGATAAGCCATCTACAAGTGTACCTTCAGGGCTATTGCCAGCGGCATTGTGATGACCAGGGATTGAATCTATCATCGGGGCAGCTTTTAGTAGAGAGGGTTAGATTTGCTGTGGTAAAGCCAAAGCATAAAGCACTGTATTTATGATCATACGAATGTATGAGGAGGTTTTATAAGGTAGATTATTTTTTGCTCTTGTTTTATTGCAATAAATCTGGATCAATTCTGCCGCATGTGCCTCATAAAGCGCAGACCCCATGTTGCTCCTGCATATTAACCTTGATTACTCTACTTGCACCAAACAAGAGGTACGCCTCCAGGCATTGCATTTAGCACTTTTTTATGGGCTGCGTCAACACCCCTAGCATGATTTTGAGTTCTGGACATGCATTGCTCCTTTTTACATATCGTTTACATTTGACAAGGTGTACACATTTTGCTACTGACCTTTGCACATTAATGTCATGGCCCGGTGGCTACACACTCATTAGCAGCACACATTACTATCCTTCAGTGATTATTTTGTTTTTTTAAAGATAGGCATTTTGCACAGAACATCAAGAATGTTCGCACTTTTGTAAGTTTATACTACCACACTTGCAAAATGTGCATTTTACAAGTTGTAAACACTTTGCTACTGCCATTTCCACATTATTGTCATGACCAGGTGGCATTTCAGATGCTGCTATCTTTGCATGACCTGAGCCACTATATATATATATATATATATATATATATATACACACACATATACATATATATATATTACCTGCTGGCAGTCGCCAGTAGGTAGTTATAGTTAGGACCTATTTTCCATAGGAAATCCGCAACATTCTATTTGGAATAACGTTGGCGCCGATTGACGAATCTTCGTGAAAGTTTCTAAACTTTTGGCCAGCTCAGGTCCGCTCCTATCCTGAAAATTTCACTGTGATTCGTCAAGTGGGTGCCGAGAAAAAAGGGGGGTCCCAAAACGCATTTTCCCCATGCATTTTCCCATAGGACCTGTTGACGCAGCTACAGCCCGAACTGCTGAACGGAATTACACCAAATTTGGCAAAGAGGTAGTCCTCCGTTCAGACTCATGCCTTTTGCTTAAATGGTGTAAATCCGTTCAGTAGTTCCTGAGAAAATTAGAGTTAAAAAGATAGATATATCTGGACGGAGCCTAACCACACATCTCATCGTGAGATCTGATTGGCTGTCAGTACTTCATCCAAGAAGTGTTGGCAGCCATCTTGGGACCAATATACATGATAGCACCTCATTAAAAAGCATTGCAGTTAATAGAAGGTTTTCAGACTTTAGTTACATTATAAATCATTTGTTGATGGTGCCATACTCATTTTAGGAATTGTGGTGTGTTCTAAGGTGATTTTACCATGTGAAAAAGCCTTCTGCTGTGATATCATGTTTGAGAGAAAACTATTTTCTCATGCTTTTCCCACAGAGGTTTGGAAGGTGATCTATTAGCTAAACTGAGAGCATATTTTCTGTAAATTCACATTATCTTTCTCAGTCATGTGAGAATGAAGTCTGACATTCTCAGTAAAACATGTACATCCAACAAGGGCAGAGACTGTCAGTTGATTCCTTTGTGTTCTACTGCAGCTTCTCAGAGTGTTCTAAAGAACAACTAGAGCGCTAACAGTCCTACTTATGACAAACGTATTGAACACCTGAGGCCATCTTGATTGGAATAAAGTGGTAACTCTTAAAACATTTAATTTAAAAAGGAACACAATGAGGGGGTTCATTTTGCCATATAAATTATGATTAGTGCTGAAGAAAGAAAAATTAGGGCACATTTTGAGTGACTCTCAAATCCTCTTCTATTTCATAAAACAATTCTGACATGCAGACTGAAACATGCACTTTCAATACCAGCAGCAGACTTCCCTGGTGAGCAGTAGCTTCACTACAGTGATCTAATGAACAACTAGAGTGCTAACATTAAGAATTTATGGCAAATGTGTGACATATATGAATGCCTTCTTGATGGAACCTAAGTAAAAAACTGAAAGTATTTCCTACTGAGGAGACTGCAGTAAATGAGGAAATTAGGAAACTTCATAACAAATAAATCTCCCAAGATGGCCACCAGAGACAAAAGAGCCCAAATGTAGCCCAAATATCACCCATATGTGGCCCAAGTATAGCCCAATGACAATGTCCCAGAGTGTTCTTAAGAACAACTAGAGCGCTTACTGTCTTACTTATGACAAACGTATGGCACACCAGAAGCCATCTTGATTGGAATAAACTGGTAACATTTAAAACTTTTAATTTAAAAAGGAACACAATGAGGGGGTTCATTTTGCCATATAAATTATGATTAGTGCTGAAGAAAGAAAAATTAGGGCACATTTTGAGTGACTTCTCAAATCCTCTTCTATATCATTAAAAAATTCTGATATGCAGACTGAAACATGCACTTTTAATACCAGCAGCAGACTTCCCTGATGAGCAGTAGCTTTACTACAGTGATCTAATGAGCAACTAGAGTGCTAACATTCAGAATTTATGGCAAATGTGTGACATATCTGAATACCTTCTTAATGGAATCAACGTAAAAAACTGAAAGCATTTCCTACTGAGGAGACTGCAGTAAATGAGGAAATTAGGAAACTTCATAACAAATAAATCTCCCAAGATGGCCATTAGAGAGAAAAGAGCCCAAATGCAGCACAAATATCACCCATATGTAGCCCACATGTAGCCCAATGACAGAAGTGTGCAAAACACTTATTTTTTGTTTATTTGCAGTTTTATATAGTGCAGACTTGTCAGGTATTGGAGTGCTTTACATTAGCATTGGTTACGTCACACAAGATCAAATTCATTTTGGTTGTACACATGGGGAGATTAAGTGATTTGACCAGAATCACAGAATGTTAAGCTGAAGCAGAAACTCCAACCTGGTTCCCTAGTTGCAAAGTCTGCAGCTCTGGAAGTAACACCACATCCTCTCCCCTAGGTGCAACATTTAATCAAGCGGTCAACTGGATAAAAAAACATAAAGATTACAAATAATTTAAAAGTTCTTTGTCGCTGTTTGAAAACTCAGAAAATATGTCCTCATTTTAGTTTTTTAGAGCACTAACCATAATTCTGATGCAAATAAGACCCTCTCATATATGTAATTTCTAAAGGAAATGCTCTAGGTATTACAGTTTTGATTACATCAAGATGACGTCAGGCGTTCCACACTTTTGTAATAAATATAGAATGTTAGCAATCTAGTTGTTCATTGGGATACTGTTGAGAGGCAGAGGCCAGGGGCACGGACTCTGAAAATTGAAGGCAGGTAGGAGAGTGCAGAGGCAACAATTTAACCACACTGGGCAGGCAGGAAGGGCAGTGGCAGCACAACCGACAATGGAGGGCAGTGGAAAGGGGGGCAGGGGCAACAAACCAACAATACAGGACTGGCAAGATAGGCTGTGGCAATATAATAGACCATTGTGGGCAGAAGGAAGAGGCAGTGGTAGTACAACCATACATGCCAACAGACCCGTTTCAGCCAGGAAACGTCCAATGTTTTTAAGCTCAAATGGGCTTTATTTGATCTGTCTCCTGTCTACAATCGCCTCTTTTTGAATGTAACTCAAAGGGGAAAATCAATACCCCAGTTTTTTTTCAAAATCTCCCTCTTACCAAGTTCAAAATGTTCGCGAATATGGTACATTGGATCATGGTAGGCAGGAGGAATTGGGGTAGGGACATGGACTCGGATAACAGAGGACAGGAGGGACATGGAGAGGTGCACCAAACTGACCCTACAGGGCAGGCATCAGGGTTTGCAGCATCACAATACACCACACAGGGCATGCGGGACGGGAGTGCAGCACAACAATCCATTGACAGCAATAGGGAGGGGACAGGACCATGCACATGGACAACAGAGAACAGAGGGGAAAGAGGCAATGGTAGCTAGCTGACAATAATGGACAGACAGAGAGAAAGCTGCAGCATAACAGACCATAAAGGGCAGGAGGGATGGATCAGGGGCATTACATTGGAACAGACAAGCCAGGAGGGAGGGAATAGGGGTCTGCACATGGAAACAGAGGGCTGGGGGCAAGGAGGCAGGGCAGGAGCAGCAAGATGACTATGGAGGTCAGGCAGGGTGGGCACTAGAAACAAGACACACCATGGAGAGCAACAGTGAGACTATGATGGCATACACACAGACCATGGAGGGAAGGTGGGAGGGGGTCAGGGGCAGCTAGCTGACCACACAGGGAAGGTGAGAGTGGCCATGGCAGCACAGAAGACCATGCATGGCAAGCGGGAGGGTTAGTGGCAGCACACTGGCTATGATGGGCAAGAAGGAGGGTGCAGGGGCATGCACAAAGGACCATGGAGGATAGAAGGGAGGGTCAGGACCTGGGCACAGACAAGAGAGTTCAGGGGAAGGGGCCTCACAACAGACCGCGTGGGGCAGGCAGGAGGAGCAGTTGCAGCACAACAGACCAGGGAGGGCAGAAGGGTGTGGCAGTAAAATGGACCATGGAGGACAGGAGGAAGGGGATAGGGGCATGACATGTGGACAGGCAGGGTGGAGGTGGCAAGGGCAGGTTACAGTCATCTGACAATGCTAGGCAGGTGGGAGGGGAGTGGCAGCTCAACAGAACACTCAGAGTAGATAGGAGTGGCAGGTCAATGGAACATGGTGGGCAAAAAAGAATGGAGCAGGGGCATGCACCAAGACATCGGAGGGCAGGGGGAAGGAGAATAGGGGCAGCAAGCTAAGCACAGAGGCTAAGCAGGAGGTCAATGATGGGCCATAGAATTGGGCAATGGAGGGCAGGAGGAGTGGACTGGTACATCATGCTAAATGGAGGGCAGTGGCAGCACATCAGACCATGCATGGCAGGAGGGAGGAGGCTAGTCCATGGATTCAGACAACAGAGGATAGGGAGGAGGTGGATGGGGCAGCAAGCTAACTGTTCAGAGAAGGTGGGTATTAGGAACTTTATTGTTTTTAAAATGTGTGTCTGTGCGAACTACTTAAAATATGATCAAGTATGCAGCATAATCTCACTTTTATTCAGGAAGAAGAGGACGTTTGTGACTGTGACTCCGGGCTCACTTGGCAGAAACACCCCCCTGACCCTCCACCCCCCATCGCAAAATGTTGTGCCCGTGAAAAGGGTAGGTGGACGCAGTATTATATAGAACATAGTCCTGAGAGCACGATTGAAAATGAAAACTAGATATAGTATATGGTATAAACTATGCACCAAAAAGTGTGATATAATATGAACCGGGGCGTGAATTATAATATGCAATACATTGTGTGCAATGACAGATTCATTGGAGAGTGCGAGATAGTACAGATATGCGCCTTGGAGTGTAATATGCACAGGGCAGTGTTGTGTAACCTAACTAGTCTCTAAAGTTGTAATATAAAATATGTGCTGGGGAGTGTAACGTTGCATATGCACTGTGACAAAGATATGGATCCCAGATTGTAATATGTATGGCATAGTGCTGTGCGTTATAACATAGGCATCGAGGAAGGCACGTTAGATGGGGCAATATAACCCATGCGAAGGCAAGTGTGGCATGACATATTCACGGGGTGGTGTTACAGTGCACATGGGCTAGAAAGTGTCATAGCATACGCTCTAGCTGGTGGAATATAACACAGAGGTGTGTGGCACTCAGCGGGCACTGGTGGGTGTAACACAGCATTGGGCTCAGCCAGTAGCACGCTGTGACTCTCAAGTGAGGTTTGTCTCCTTTCCAGAGAGGAAAATAAAAAGTATTACACATCCGGCGGTGAATGTGTGTTTTATTAGCCTTGAGGGGGGTTTCTTGCATAGTTTGGTTGAATTTTTGTCGAATCCCCTTTGAATGGCTTGGTGTGCGTGTGTATTAAATGTGCCCGTCAATAGCTACCCATGTTTGTATAAATAAACGACAAGGGTGTCTACTTGGAGAGTACCCACTGGCGGGGGCGCCGGAATTAGGCACGGTAGGGCGTCAGACACGTCAGAGCTTCACTAGCTGTGTAAATACATTCCACGTGGATTCATTGTATGCACAGTCGCCTTTTAATGAATATCACGCAAATCGTCATGGTGATAGGTACATACGGTTTGTCCAGCATGTCCTAGGTGTTTCTATAAATATATTTTTTTTTTAAATAATAAAAAACAAAGGCCGGCCCCGGGGATGGGGTCCCCGGGGCCATAAGTGGCCTGAGGAGGGGGGCAACGCAGCCCCCCTCCTAAAGAATAAAAATTAAAAAAGGCCATGACCCGGGGGTTAGGGTCCACGGGGCCGATTAAGGCCTTGGGAGGGCCACATTTATTTTTTTCAACAAAAAATATTAGGGTGCAGGCCCTGGGGGATGGGGTCCCCAGGGCCAATAAATTAGAAAAAGAAGGGGGGCCTCACAGTCCTCCTTAAAAAAAAAAAGAAAAGACCGACATCGCGCCGGAGGCCACGCCACCTCCTTGCAGCACTCTGCAAACGCGCCCCCTGGCCAGTTGTAAGTTGGGGAATTAATTCCCCATCAATACTGAGGGTCCCTGAGGGCCAACTAGCCCAACAGGTATCTCCAGTATGCGCCAGGGAGCTGCGTTGCAGACATGTGTTCGGAGGCCACGCCCTTTTTACACCTCTATGCAACGCAGCTCTGTGGCGCTTACTGGAGGTACCTAGTGGGCTAGTTTGAGCCTAGGGACCTTTAGGATTCAAGGGGACTTAATCTCTCAACTTAGAATGGCCACAGGGTGCGTCTACACAGTGGTGACGGGAGGGGACGGGGCCTGAGGTGACGTGTGCAAACATGCCCTGTGGCGCGTTTTAAGTTGGGGAAATAATTCCCTTTCAATCCTGTGGAACCCTGGGGGCCAACTAGCCCACCAGGTGCTTCTAGTAAGCGCCACTGCTCTGCGTTGCAGAGAGGTGGTGCAGGCCGTGCCCCTTTTTACACCTCTGTGCAATGGCGCTTACTGGACGTACCTAGTGGGCTATTTTGCCCCTAGGGACCCTCAGGATTCAAATTAACTTAATCTCCCAACTTAAAACGGCCATAGGGTGTGTTTACACAGTGGGGAAGCGAGGGGACGGGGCCTGAGGTGATGTGTGCAAACACGCCCTGTGGCGCGTTTTAAGAGGTAATTTTAATCCCCTGCCCTATTATATACTAGGGGCTTACAGAGGAGGTCATGCTAATCACAGGGGGACCCCAACGCATAGTGTTCCCTAGTGTATGTAGGTGTTTTCACTGTATTCTGAGTGTATTTTAACATAGCACTTGCTCTAGGACTGGTGAGTCAGACTCAGTTACCACCAGTATCCGTCTGAAAAAGTTGAGGGTACAGGATGATTTTGCAACAAGGCTTCTTTCTGCTCTTCTGTTTGTTCTTTCTGCACGTTACCCTTCTTCCTGCACTTTTCTTCGTCTTTGAGGACTTCTGTTGCTTGTTTCTGCATTTCTTTTTTTTCTTTCTGTGCGTTTTTTCTTCTTTCTCCACAAGTCCTATCTCTGTAAGCATAGTTAGAAATTAGCATTTAAAAAACCTTTGAAATTCACTGAAAAAACCATAGGTTTCAGGCACGTTATAGTTAGGAATTAGCATTTAAAAAACCTTAGAAATTCACTGAAAAAACCACAGGTTTCAGGGGCGTTATAGTTAGCTGGACTTTTCACTCGTACAAAACCATTGCAATTCCCCCGTTATAGTTAGTTCAGCTAACTATAACTCGCGCGCCCGCAGTGCATTGCTGATGTGTCACATATTGCATCACTCATGACATGGTCAGTGACATCACTCTTGACATCACTGATGACATCTCAAATGACATCACTGATGACATCATCCGTGTGATAGAGTGGCAGACCTCCTCTCCCCCTAATATAACCTTTGATGCACACATTCAAAAATAGAAACTAAAATTTTCAAAACAATGGACATACCAATACCAGTTACAACAACCTATTCAGTAATTCTAAGATCCACATACACATCCACTCATTCACCAACAGTCCTATACAGTCACTCATACATGTACTCACTCATCATATGTACTCATACACCTATACATCCTGTTACACAACGCCACTCATCCATAGAGTTACTCACACACATAGTCACTCATGCTAATAAAGAATCAAACATCCATTTACTTGCATATACAGTTATACATACACCACCACACTTACTTCTACAGAAACTTACTCATACTTAGTCTTTTAAACAATCACTTATAGAAACACATACTTATTCATGTAGGAACTCTTTCAATCTCTCACTCTCACATATACTCACTTATATACTCCAATAGTCACATATACTACTTTAAAACATATGTAGTTACTCATAAAAACACTATTGAGACAGTCATTCACTCACTAACACACCCATGCACACACTCATCCACCCATACAGTCCTGCACACATGCTGTCTTCAACACATACAAACAGTGAGTCACTCATTCATGCACCTATGCACTACGTAATACCCCCCACCGATCCATACAGACACTCAGACACTCATACTGATTCTCAAAAAACCAACTAATAACCTATATAGACAATCATGTAGCTACTCCCCAACCCATGCAGCTACTTATACACAAAGGGAGAGACTGATACAGATATTTACATATTTAAACATTACTCACTAAGCCATGTATTCACTAAGATACACTTAATCAGTCAGTTATACAATCAATTTTTCAAAAACAAATCATCCATTTAGACACTTATATACCCATTTATTCTTCCATCGACCTTGAGCTATACATGTATAAAACATATGTGATTTTCAGAAAAACACACATTCACTGGATGATGTCATCAGTGATGTCATTTGAGATGTCATCAGTGATGCCATGAGTGATGTCACTGACCATGTCATGAGTGATGTAATATGTGACGTCATCAGCAGTGCATTGCGGGCGCGCGAGTTATAGTTAGCTGAACTAACTATAACGGGGGAATTGCAATGGTTTTGTACGAGTGAAAAGTCCAGCTAACTATAACGCCCCTGAAACCTATGGTTTTTCAGGGAACACACACACACACACATCCTTGTGGGGACCTAGTCCGTAACCCTATTTGTGAATGAATACAGTTGAAGGCACATGGCTAAATGTTTATTTTATCAACAATATACATAAACAACATTATAATCTATTCATATATGAATTGCTGCATATATACTAGGGGTATACATTATAGACAGATCATTTTAATGTGCCAGAAAATATCATATCATGCTTAAAGAAAGACCCTTGAAGCTGTATTCAACCTATTTATCAGTGCTTAAAGTCTTAGGAGATAAGGGAACTAACAAATAAAGAAATTAACATACATAACTAAGGAATATGGTCAAGTGGAACCCAGAGCTTGATTAGCTGCTTACATTTTTGCCAAAATAGGTGTTCAAGTCCCCACAGAGATAGTGGGTGAAGATCATTATGTTTAAGTCTCTATAGAAATAGTGTGTACATTCAAAGCTTAAATCCCACTATAAAGAGTGTGAAGCTAATGATGTTCAAGTCCACACAGAGGTTGCGTGTAATCATAGGAATGCTCAAGTCCCCACAGAGATGATATGTTATTATAGCAATGTGTAAGTCCCCAAAGAGATAGTGTGTTATCATAGAGAAGTTAAAGTCCCCACAAAGATGGTGTGTTATTATAGTGATGTTCAAGTCCCCACAAAGATAGTGTGTTTTTACAGTGTAGTTTAAGTCCCCACAAAGATAGTGTGTTATTATAGCGATGTCAAGTCAAAGTCAAAAAGCTTTATTTTGATAAAAATTGTATCATAAAAGCATTAACAAACAAACATAAAAAGTACAATTTGTCGAAAAGAAAGCATCTAAAACAAGTGTTAGTATCTAGGGATAGACTAACCATCTGATTGCTTTGCAACAGCCTAAGATGAGTTACAGTGTTAGGGACTTCCGTTAGTAATACATTTAAAATGTAATCATAATAAATAATTTAATAATTATCAAATATCATTAAAAAAGAACTATAAATGTCCCTAAAGCTTTTATACAGTAAAATCAAGGTAAAAAAGAAAAAAGAAAGTTGAACAGGATCATGTAGTGAGCCGAAGGAGTTTGCTTCTAATGTTCCATGACCAACCCAGAAATTTAGCCACACCACAGACCAGCACTAAGCTAGTATCAGATCGTAATATTCTTAGTGCCACACGGTAATTTGATGTGCCCAGCATTCGGCAAACGGGGCCCAGCCATCTACTTCTTGGATTTTTGTATGCTGGGCATTCAAACATAATGTGTGCCGTGCTTTCCACCTTCCCCCTACAACTCGGGCAAGTGTCTGGGGTCTGGTGGGGAGGCTTCCATTTGCTAGTAAAGTCTCGGGTTGGAAGTGTCTCAAATCTAAATTGAAGATACAATGACCTGTCCCTTGGTTTCTGTACAAAGTCTAGGTAGGACTCGAAATTGACAGCTTGTTTGTGGGTGTAAAAAGCTTCGGTTAACCTACCCTTGTTGGTGTTGCTAAGCTCCTGACAGTCGATCCATGCCCAATAGGCTCTTTTAAGGTCTACCTTGCTCAAGGGTGCCCCGTGCTCCCAAGCTTCTCTAAAACCTAGCAAATTGAGAGACTTCTTGATATTACAGAGCCAGCTTATTCTGTGAGAGCCCAGAGAGTTCATTACTTCTCTTAGGCCCTCAGCACATTTTGCTAACTACGCAGTGCGCCAAAGGCGAGCCCAGAATAGCAAAGGGCATAGCCTTGCCATATCCTTGATCGAGCGCATACCCAAATCGCTTAAAAGGGGTTTTAGTGGAGTACCCCTTGGAAGTGAAACCAGTTCTCTCAGAAATTTGTTCTCGGAGCTGGAAATTTCATCAAGATTATCGTAACCCCAAAGTTCGGCTCCATACAGTGCCGACCCTACTGCTTTGGCCTGGTAGATCACTAACGCGGGAGCGATTGGCTTGCTCTGCGAGGAGCGATGTTCTTTTGCAATAGCCCCCGAGGCCCGTTTATGGTTTAGAAGCATCTTATCAATATGGGGTCTCCAGCTTACACTGTCGGAGATTCTAATAACGAGATAATCAAATAGTTTTACGTGCTCCAAAGGAGCTCCATCAAACATGATGGCAACGTTGGGTGATCTATGCGATTTAAAAGAGAGAAGCTTGGTCTTTAGAGTGTTAATGGTCAGTCCTCTCAATTTGCAGAACAAGTGAAATCTATCTAAGAGCTTTTGTAACCCTACTGGTGTTTTAGATATTAATAGGGTGTCATCTGCAAAGAGGAGGGTGGGGACTCTTTCGCCCGCCAGAGCAGGGGCATCAGCTGGAATATCTTGCAAAAACTTCACCACCCCATTCACAAATAAGGAGAAGAGGGTGGGTGCCAATACACAGCCCTGGCTAACTCCTCTGTTAACTGGGATCTTTGCTGTTTTCTGCGCCTGGGTTCCCCACCTCACCCGTGCATAGTTGCCCTCGTGGAGGCAGACCAAAAGGTCGAGGACAGGGGGGGTACACCCATGTCCTTCAGGACCAGCCAAAGGTGATCACGAGGGACCAGGTTAAAGGCGGTCTTCAGATCTATAAAAGCCAAGTGGAGACTGCCCCTACCAATCAGGACCACCTTCCAGTATAGTAGAAGCAGCCTAAAGACCTTGTCGATCGTGCTCGTGTTTGGTCTGAAACCTGCCTGATAATGGGACAAGATGTTATTCTCATTGGCCCACAATAGGATACGCTCCAGCAGGACCCTGCCAACCACCTTCTGGCTGACGTCAATAAGACTTATTGGTCGGTAGTTTGCAGGGTCCTCCCTAGAACCCTTTTTGAATATTGGGATCACCTCAGCGCCTTTCCATGACTCAGGAATAGGTGATCCCTTAAGAAATGCATTGAGCAGGATGGTAAAATATACTGCCCAGTGTTTGGGGTCCGATCAGAACAGATCACCAGGAAGGTCATCGGGGCCAGGGGCCTTGGCTGGGACTATTTTATTAATAGCAATCGTGACCTCCTCCTCCAAAAAAGGGTCATATCTCTCAGGGGTGAGGTCGGCCAATGTGGTGTAAGAAAAGGCCCGAGAACTTTGTATATTCTCACCAGAATAGAGTTTTGAGAAATGGACGAACCATTCCTGGTTTGTGATATGATTTAGAATTGTATCGGGGTCGGAACATTTAGAGTTTCTGCAGAGATTCCAAAAGGCAGTGTCATCCCTAGCCAAGCTAGCAGCTTTCAGGGCAGACCAGTGAGTTTCCTCCCAGGCACTCTTGGCTTTAGCCACGGCCTTTCTATAATCTGATCTAGCAATTTGTACTTGATGACAATCCCTGTTTTTAACAGCGGTTATAAGTTTTTTCTTTCTAATCCTGCATTCAGAACTATACCAGGAGCCAGAAGCTTTATGCCTATTGGGTTTGCAGGTGAAAGAGGGTGCCAAAAAGAGTGACCCTATCGACTCAACTGTGGCTGTGTGAATGATCCCAGCCCTTAAACTCCCATCTGATTCATCAAATGCTCTCTTGAGTTCGATAGTTTTAGTCAACAAAATCTCTTTTATTGTTATAAGTTTTTGCTCGTCACAAGAGATTGTTGGCCATTTAAGATATCTCTTGCAATTCGACGGAGTAACTTCTTTGGTGATCATAATAGGGCTAGGGCCAGAGCTTGGTAGATCGGAGAACCATGGTCTCTTCATAGTCAAACACAGGGGATTATGGTCACTGTCGATGGTTGGGGCTATGACCAAATCCACTGTGTTTCGCCATAGTCTGCGGTCAATCAAAATGTAGTCGATACGACTTGGGCTGGAAATTCTGTTAAAACTAAATGCACCAAGGGTGTCAGAGGGGAGCCGACCATTGGCAGCTCTCAACCCAAATTCCAATGTTAAAGCGTTCAGTTGAATTGCGACTTGCGTCCACTTCTTAACTGGGGGTTTTACTAAAGAAGGTATACCCCACCTGGCGTCTTCCTCCTCAACCTCTAATAAATCTTCAGAGGCAAGTGGCTCATAGGTGCAGTTCATATCACCTGCCACCAAAATTAATGAGTTTGAGGGACAGGAGGAAAGCTCCTCTCCCAAGGTAGAAACAATCGAGGACTTGGAACCACCTTTAGTGCCTCTAATATATACATTAAAGAGCTCAATAGCGGGCCCCTCTTTGGCCCTCTCATTGTTATGCGCATCACATCTGGAGATACACTTTGTGTGTGACAGACTCTACAAGCAAGGGCGATGTTCACCCATATTATGAGGCCTCCTGAGGGGCGCCCTCGACCGTTGGATACTGCTGGAACACAGTAGCAAGTATAGCCGGAATTGTACAATGGTGTCAGGCTCCAGGTCTCTTGGAAGATGCAAATATCGTGGGTCGCGATATGATCATTCCAGTCTGGCAATACAAGCTTATCTCTCAAACCGGCAATGTTCCATGAAATAATTTTAACGTTAGTGGTTGGGACGTGGGGCAATGGAATAACAGTGTCCGTAATATACAAGTCGGAAACTGAAAGGTCAATCCCACCTTCCCCCTTTCTCTCACTGGGGACGTAGGATGCGGCTGTCAGAAGGGACGATTCACTAACAGTGTTAGAGGCAACGCAGGACAATGTACTGGATTTGGTAGATAAATTCACAACAGGTGTTAGTCAGTCAATATGTTCCAAAGTAGATTGATCCTCTTTCAATAAGTCAGATGGCACACCCCTCGTCCTAGTTGGCTCGGGGAGGGTAAGGGGAAAACGTCTAAATTGAATAGAGGATGAGTCTGGGGAAGATGATCTATATTCAAGGGCTAGAAGACCATCGGCTAATAAATAGTTAGCCAAGGTGAGCTCAATGGTGTCCGTAGGATTGCCGTCCGTTCTTCGTCTGTGGACCCTAGTTAGTTCATCTCTGATAAATATACCGATGTTTAAGTTCCCACATAGATAGTGCATGAAGGTGATTGTGTTGAAGTCCTGATTAAAATAGGGCCCAGTTCAAAAAGGTAAACTTGGACAAAAAAAATCTAACTTTTCTACTTTTCAGTATTCACGAAGGTAAATTTAGACCAAAAGTCTAACTTTACTACTTTTCAATATTCACAAAGCCCCATACAGAGAATGTGAAGCTGATTATGTTCAAGTTGACGCAAACACAAGGAGATGATGGGCGGGGTGCTGAAACTTTTCAGTCACTCACCCCCAGTCACAGATCTGGGTTAAATCCATCATCGTTCTTTAGCTCACTTCGCCACCCCAGTTCAGACCCAGCTATATGCAAATCAGTCTTGACCCTGTGCTTCAAGGCACTCCAAGGAGCTTCAAGTCGAAACAGAGCTTGTGTTTAATTACAGGAATGCTCGAGTCCCCACAGAGATGGTATGTTTAATGTTCAAGTCCCCACAAAGATAGTGTTTTATTATAGTTTTTTTCAAGCCCCCACAAAGATAGTGTGTTATTATAGCGATGTTTAAGTCCCCACATAGATAGTGCATGAAGATGATTGTGTGTAAGTCCTCATTAAAATAGGGCCCGGTTCACAAAGGTAAACTTAGACACTAAATATAACTTTTCTACTTTTCAGTTTCACAAATGTAAGCTTTGACCAAAAGTCTAACTTTACTACTTTTGAGGATTCACAAAGCCCCATACAGGGAATGCAAAGCTGATGATGCTCAAGCCAAAACAGAGCTTGCATGTAATTACAAGAATGCTCAAGTCCCCACAGAGATGGTGTGTAACTATATTATTACCATTGTCCCCACAGAGATAGTGTGTGATTATAGACATGCCCAGGCCCCCACAGATATAGTGTGTGATTTTATAGATGTCGAGGACCCCACAGAGATAGTGTGTGATTATAGACATGCCCTGCTCCCCACAGAGATAGTGTGTGATTATAGAGATGTCGAGGTCCCTACAGAGATGGTGTGTGACTATAATATTGCAATGGATGCCAAAGAGAATGTGTGAGATCATAGACATCTCCAAGGCCCCTCAAAAACCTACACCCACCTAAACCTCAAAAATTCACTTGCCATCCAAAAACCCACACCCACCATAAAAAATCCCTTGTGACTCAAATACCCATACAAACACTAAACCTTAAATGATTCATTGCCACCTAAAACACCCATACCAGCCCTAACCCCTAAATGTTTCCTTGCCACCAAAAACCCATGCCCACCCTAAATCCTAAAAAATCCCTTTCCACCCAAATACCCACACCCACCCTAAACCTTAAGAACCCTTGCGACCCAAAAACCCATACACACTATACAATATACAATATCCCTTGCCATCAAAAATCTCACACCCACCTAAAACACTAAAAATTCCCTTGCTACCCATAAAACCGATACCACCCTAAACCCTAAAAAATCTCTTACCGCTCACAAAACTACAACCACCGTAAACCCTAAAAATTCACTTGCCTCCCAAAAACACATGCACACCCTGAAAAATCCCTTGCCACCCACAAACCCATACAAACACTACACCTAAATGATCCATACCCAGCCTAAACCCAAAAAATTCCTTACCACCCAAAAGTCCATACCCAACGGAAACCATAACATTTCCCTTGCCCCCAAAAACCCACACCCACCCTAAACCTTAAAAATTCCCTTGCCACCAAAAAACAATACCCACCCTAAACCCTAAACAATCCCTTGTCAATCAGAAACCCATAACCACCCTAGAAATAAAAATTCCCTTTCCACCCTAAACCTTAACAAATCCCTTGTCACCCAAAAATCCATACCCACCCTAAGCCCTAAACATTCCCTTACCACCCAAAAAAACAAAACTCACGCTAAACCCTAAAAAATCCTTGCGACCCTACCCCCAAAAATCCCTTACCACCCAAAAACCCATACCTGCCCTAACCTTAAAAAATCCCTCACCTCCCAAAAACCCACACCCACCCTAAACCCATAAAAATTCACTGGCCATCCAAAAAACTATACCTAACTTAAACCCGAAAAAGTACCTTACCACCCAAAAACACACATCCACTCTAATCCCGAAAAATTCCCTTATCATCCAAAAACCCATACTCACCCAAAACCATAAAAGTCCCTGCCCCCAAAAATGCACACCCATTCTAAATCTTAAAAATTCACTTGCCTCCCAAAAACCCATACCCATCCTGAATAATCCCTTGCCACCCAAAAAACCCATACAAACACTACACCTAAATGATTCATTACCACCCAAAAACCCATACCCAGCCTAAACCCTATAAAATCCCTCACCACCCAAAAAGTCATACCCAACCTAAATTCTAAAAATGACCTTATCACCCAAAAACCCATACCCGCCCAAAACCCTAACATATCCCTTGCCCCCAAAAATCCACACCCACCCTAAACCTTAAAATTTCCCTTGCCACTCAAAAAAATACCCACCCTAAACCCTAAAAAATCTCTTACCACTCAAAAACCTACACCCACCCTAAATCCTTTAAATTCACTGCCTCCCTAAAACCCATACCCACCCTAAAAAATCCCTTGCCACCCAAAAACCCATACAAACACTATACCTAAACGATTCATTACCACACAAAAACCCATACCTAGCATAAACCCTAAAAAATTCCATATCCACCCAAAACCCTAACATATCCCTTGCCCCCAAAAATTCACACCCACCCTAAACCTTAAAAATTCCCTTGCTACCAAGAAAGCATACCCACCCTAAACCCTAAAAAATCCCTTGCCAATCAGAAACCCATACCCACCCTAGAAATACAAATTCCTTTGCCACACTAAACCTTAACAAATCCCTTGCCACCCAAAAACCCATACCTACCCTCAGCCCTAAACATTCCCTTACCACCTAAAAAAACGATTATCACGCTAAACCCTAAAAATTCCTTGCGACCCTAACCCCCAAAGATCCCTTACCAGCCAAAAACCCATACCTACCCAAACCTTTAATTCCTCGCCTCTCAAAAACCCATACCCACCCTAACCCCATAAAAATTCACTGGCCACCCAAAAAAACATACCCACCCTAAACCCGAAAAGTACCTTACCACCCAAAAACACACATCCACTCTAATCCCTAAAAATTCACTTATCATCCAAAAACCCATACCCACCCAAAACCATACATTTTCCTTGACCCCCAAAAATCCACACCCACTCTAAACCTTAAAAATTCCTTCGCCACTTAAAAACCCACACCCATCCCAAATGCTGAAAAATGCCTAACCATTCAAAAACCTACACCCACCCTAAACCCTAAAAATTCACTTGCCTCCCAAAAACCCATACCCATTCTGAATAATCCCTTGCCACCCAAAAACCCATACAAACACTACACCTAAATGATTCATTACCACCCAAAAACCCATAACCAGCCTAAACCCTAAAAAATCCCTCACCACACAAAAATCCATACCCACCCTAAACCCTAAAAATTACCTTATCACCCAAAAGCCCATACCCACCCAACACCCTAACATATACCTTGCCCCCAAAAATCCACATCCACCCTAAACATTAAAATCTCCCTTGCCACCCAAAAAAATACCCACCCTAAACCCTAAAAAATCTCTTACCACTCAAAAACCCACACCCACCCTAAACCCTAAGAAATCACTTGCCTCTCAAACAGGCAGACCCACCCTGAAAAATCCTACTACTGAGTGGAAGGATATTTAATCAAATCCTTTCTTGTATATCAACAGCAGGTATGTTATGCACAATTACAGCAGACACATTAACCTCACAAGCTGTCTTATTCATTTGATACCTGTGATAGATCGATTAAAAACATATTTCTGAGACTGACATACATTTGAGCTACCTTTTTACACATCCTGTCACTGACTAAATTTGTAAAGCACATATTACATCATGATTCCTAGCTGTAGTGATTTTAAGGAAGATGTGAAACTAGGAGTGTCCCAACAAATGAGGTGCAACGAAAGTATTTTGCAGTTAGCGTGACAGCATTGAATAGGAGTAGCAGAAATGTGCAAATCTGCAGGTTAGCTGGAAGACCATAGACTGATTTTGATATTGGCAGAGAGGGCACCCTGACCCAAAAGTGGCATAGTACCCTGCCTGCCAAACTGATGCTTTATTTATAGTCAGGACGGCTATTATGTTTCTGATAGCAGTGTTTGCGCAGGATGTACCAGTGGAAACACTATACCGACAGCCCGACTGAGTTGGATACTTTGGATTCGGTGCATCAGACAATCCAACCTATTTTGAGTGGACAGTTTAATGTATTTTTTCCAGTTCAGAACTGCCAGGGACACCTTTTTCAGTGAGGCTCCCATATGTTTAGTGGATACCACCAACACTTGCAAGTAGTGCAGTACTTTCATTGCACATTTCTAACACATCAGAGGAGGACTGTTGCACTTGCATTGTACATTAACAACACTTATCAGCAAGGCTGCTGCACTTACATTGTTCAATACTGTTGAACCCTGAAGGTTGTTTGGGTTATGCTGCAGTGTGATCAAAAGTGCTATTTATGCCACTTTCGGCCACATGTACGACCATTTTCATTTGCGACTCGCAATTTGTAAATTTTAACCACTTTCAATTAGTGAGTCATAAACGAAAATGTAGTAATGTGTCTCAGATGCATTTTGCAATTCCCAATGGGGTCGCAACTGACCTACCGCAATTTGCGACCCATTGGGAATGGGCAATAACACAGGCATGGTAGCCTGCTAGGGACAGCAGACCCCCATGTCTTTGTTTGCTTTTAAAATAGAGCAACTTTTTTAAAAATGCAGCCTGTTTTACTCAAAGGAAAATGTGATGAGTTTCAAAAACAAAAATGAAATGTTTCAGTTTCACTTTTTTAAGAGTAGGCAGTGGTCTATGGGACCACTGCCTGCTCTAAAAAAACATTTTTGCTGCCAGTCCCAATTGGGAAGGGGTCCCTTGGGGACCTCTTCCAGTTTGCGAGCGGCTTACCACCTACTCAAAGTAGGCAATAAACTGCAATTGTTTTGCAACTGCATTCGGGTCACAATATAATAGTACATGCCCTTGCGACTTGCCTTTAGGAAGGGATGCCCTTGGCACACCCCTTCCTAATACCAACTCGTAAATCCTATTTTGCTTGTCGGTGACAGGCTACCGACCGCAAAATAGGGTTGATACATGCAACAACCCTTTTCAGCAGTCGCAGATGCCCCACATTTCCGTTTGTGACCATTAAAAATGGTCATACATGTGGCCCCTGGTCCTAATTCCCATGTCTCTGCGCCCAAGTGTTTCAGCCTGATTTCCAAAAGTAACTTACAATTTTGAGTAATTAAACATCTGAGTAAGTTTACTACTTTTTGGCTGTTCACAATTTTGAGTAATTAAACATTTGAGTATGTTTACTACTTTCTGGCAATTCCCAATACATGTCTCCTCCAAGCCGAAGGGGCTGGGAGCTATACACTTTTGAATAATTTATACTTTTGAGTCATTTACACTTCTGAATCAGTTTAATGTTTTTTGGCCATTCAGAAAATCTAAGTGTGAATGTACTCAGAAGCGTAACTTACACTCGAATTTTGTGATTAGCCAAAAAGTAGACTCTCAAAATTCTACATTATTTCAAAAGTGAAAGTTATCTTTGTGAATCAGGCCCTTATATATCTTCCTAGTGTTTCTCTCTTGCTATCTTAAAGGTTTTTGATTCCCTAAACTAGTGTCAAAGTTACAATGTTCCAGTTTGATATATGTTTGCCTTGCTATCTGTACCGTCTCTCTACCATTGCCCTGGTCTAAGGACATGTCTTGGAATTTGTGACTCCCTGTTCCAGTGTCTCTTCGCCAGGGCACATTTCTTCATGTCCCAATGTTTGTGTCTCAATGTACTGGAATCCATGCAACCCTGTCTCATTGCAATTGTCTCTCTCTGTCCAAAAGTGTTTTCCTGCTGACCCCATGCCTCCCATATGCACGTCTTTCTATGTCCATGTCTCCCAATGTTAATATTTGTCCATGTCGATCTCACCATATCACTGTCTATGCAGCTCAATGTTCTTTTGACTTCCTGTGTCTGTTTTCGCATCTATGTCTCCCTTTTTTAATGGATGCCCTTGTGTCTATCTGATCCATGTTTTATTGTCTAATTTTCCCTGTGTCCATGTGTTCTCCATTAACCACTCTATGTTTATGTATGCCCACGTCAGCCTCCCCCTTCTCGTTGTCATTGTCTACCTCTGCCCATAATTCCTCTTGCCTCAATCCACAGTGGCTGACTGCAACCCATCAGCAAATCATCTGTTCAATGAAGCTCAGACCTGTAATTTCCAGGAATAGCTAGACGTTGTACTGAAAACACTTTCATTGTAGCAGGAGCATCTCAAAAAGGGGGCGCTTGACTCAGAGAAGTATGTGCGGCATCCGTGGTGACTAATGCAGAAAACAGGATGTGATAGGAACTTGGAGAGTAATAGTGAAGAGTGCAGATAAAGCGGCCTGCACAATCTACAAAATGTTTTTGTCTAGTACAGAACACTCAGTTGCAACCCAGATGACAAGGTGCAAAATCTAACATTTTACATTATCCTGTCAAAATTCATTATTCACAGTTCACAATCTACATTACAGACTTTGGATGCTTATTTGTATACAGGCATTTAACAGACAAGGAACTACAAATAACCTGGCTTTATGCTCAGCCATTAATTATGCTATTTGTGTGAATATTCATCCTAGATTTCTCAAATTCAGATTGCTGCTGTGCCCATTACCTGAGCCCTAAACATTTTATAATTGTAAACAAATTAGTGTAGCAGTAAAATGTAGATAACTAGCAACTTGCAGCATCACAGCATTATATATATGGCAAAAGAGGGCCTGATATGAGAAATATATGTTGTCGTAAAACAGAAAATAGTCTTTAAATTGAGTTACATGATTAGGTGCACTTGCCATTCTTTTGTTGGACACCTGCCTCTAAAGTAGGCTTAGTCGTATTGCATGGTAAAAGGGTGAAAGAATTAAATAAATGCGGTTCTGAAAATGTTTTTTTTCCACTTGAGAACATGTTAGAAACTAGTACGAAATATCTCCTTCAAGTTACAGTTTAATATAACCCGGAATTTAAGTTGCTAATCTCGTCTGCATATGGCTTCATTAAGGGGTGCAGACATCAATACATACAGCCCAAGCGGATTCCCTCCCCACAGCTGCAGCTCTGTGCTGCCGGGTTTCTCTTCGATTGCTTGCTGCTCTGTGGCGCTGGTGCCAGGGAGTGGAACAGGTCTGAATGGAGCTGGGCGCGTCAAGCGCACGACACTTTGTTATGCTGAACTTGTAATAGAGCACATTCACACCTGATTCTCTGCCACAGTCTGACAGCAGAGGCTGACAAAAGTGACTCTCACCCACAGCTCAACAGGAGTATGGGGAGGGTTGCTGAAAGAAACTAATAATACAGTTAAATAGTTGATTTATTGTACAGATATGCAGCACAGCAACAGGAACAGCTGACGCCCACACAGCTCCAGTACAACTGGCCAGTCTCAGCCCAGGTTCTAGCCGATGGTTCCAAATGGAACTAGAATGTATAACAAAAGATAACTCATGTGGCACAAAGTAAAAGTTAGCATGTAACATATCCCCCCTTTATACAGAAACAAAAAAAACAAAGACAGATATACACTGCAATTATTTGTAAACAGACTATCTAACAAAATCTGACAACTTCATAGGAAAACCTCTTGAACGAGTGGAATCTTTAACTCTATGAGCAACTGAATCATTATGTGATCTAGTGGTATCCAGACCATAGGAAGTTACTTGTTGGGAGCGATCACCCAGATGTACCTTTGCAGATGCAGAATGTAAATCATTATAACTATATTCTGGCCGGAATCTAACATTTGTAGGACACCTAGAAACCCGCCTGATATTCCAAAGCTTACCATCCTGGGTTATAAGAGAATTCTTGAACACTTTGGTGATCTTAATGGGTTTATAAAACTTACTCATGCATTTCCCTAAGAAACCAGGTTTTTTTATTCTCACCCATTCCCCTACCTTAAAATTGTGTTCCTTAACATTCCATTTCCGGTCATACCATTCCTTGTTCTTTATTTGTTTTTCCTTAACTCTACTGCTGGTATCATTTATATTTTGGACATTCCTTATTTTATTGTCACACTTCTCTTTAAGCCACCATGGACAAATATAAGAAGCAGGATCTCTGCCCCTCAACAGATAAAAAGGACTGACTTCCGTAACTGAATGTGGCGTAATTCTATACGTCCACAACCTCTCCCTTAATTCTCCTTTCCAATCCTGAGCATGCTTAAGAACCTCCGACACGTAACCCTTTAACACACGATTGAAACGTTCAACCTGACCATTTTCATGTGGCGCATACAACGCCGTGGTAACATGTTTGATCTGGTGACACTTAAGATATTCCTCCATATCTTTCGAAGTCAACTGCACCCCGTTATCAGTCACAATGACCGAAGGACAACCTTCCCTTGCAAAAATTTCCCTAAAGAAATCCAAAACTCTAGTAGTGGTGGCCATTGATACAAACTTAACCTCTGGCCATTTTGAATGATAATCTACCAACACAAGAGCATACCATGAATCCAACGGCAAATTCAAAATGGGGCCAGAAATATCAAAAGCCAGTTTCTTCCATGGTTCCTCTGGCCAAACTGTGGTATTAAGAGGAGGAATATTGATCTTAAGCATTTTATCATTTGATATGCAAACATCACACTCTCTAACTATCCTGTCAGCCATGCGATCCATCCCTGGCCACCAAAAATAAGTTCTCATTAAACGCTTCATGGCAGACATTCCCGGATGTGATTTGTGAGCCAACTTAAGGATCATCCCTCGAACTCCAAAAGGTGGTACACATTTACCAGCTTTATAAACAAAATCCCCTTCTAACTCCAAATCATCCACCACATTATACAAAGGCATAAGTTCTTCTGACACATCCTTCCTCTTTGGCCACCCTTCCACAATAAATTTCTTCACTAATTCCCATAAAGAATCATTCTCTTCACTAGATTTCCATGATTCCTCTGAAATGTCAGCAAATGCACCTACTACAACATCCTGAATGGTTGTGACAATATCTGCTTCATCATCTTTTTTATTAGGAAATGAATCACAGGGATGACGTGACATAAAATCAGCAGTTACATTTTTCTTCCCTGGTACAAATTCTGTTTTAAAACAATATTCCTGCAATCTCGAGGTTAACCTTGCAATCCTGGCAGTGGAATTCCATCCTCCTCCTGGAGAAAGTATGTTAACCAAAGGTTTATGATCTGTCCTCAAGGTAAACCTTCCACCCCAAATGTAGTTTCTATAATGCTCAATCGCCCATACACATGCCAACAACTCCTTTTCTATGACAGCATATCGCCTTTCAGTTTAATTTAAGGTTCTAGACGCAAAACACACATTCCATTCTTCATTGCCTGATTTCTGCGATAGGACACCCCCAATTCCATACAAGCTAGCATCTACTGTAATTACACAATGTTTGTTAATGCAAAAGGGTCTTAAAATGGGAGCATTGACAATATCTTTCTTGATCACCATAAACGCCTGTTGTTGCTCATCTGACCATTCAAAAATGTCCTTTTGCCGCAATAACTTCCTTAAAGGCTCCATCTTATTCACAAAATTTGACACAAACTTTGAATAATACTCGCACATTCCTGCGAAAGACAATAATTGTTCCTTAGTCTTGGGCGAAGGAGCATTTAAAATTCCATCTACGTAGAATTCTTTTGGAATTACCCCGTCACCCGTTAGTGTATGCCCCAAATACTCCACACTTTTTTAAAACAGTTTACACTTATGAGCTTTAAGGGTTAAACCATTTATTTTTAACCTAAGACAAACTTCCTCCAGGTGTTTTAAGTGCACTTCATTATTGTGTGAAAATATTAGGATGCCATCCTGAAAGCACTTCACGAAGTTATCAATGTCCTTGAAGATGTTGAACATAATTCTTTAGAATACCGATGCCGCTGAGGCCAAACCAAACGGCATTCTGTTATATTGAAATAACCCTTGTGGAGTTATAAATGCTGTTAGCATTTTAGATTCCTCAGTGAGAGAGACTTGGTGATATGCCGACCTTAAGTCAAAAGTCGAAAATACTTTTGCCCCCTCCAATAATGACACCACTTCATTTATATTGGGTAATGGGTGACAATCAACAATTATTTCTGAATTCAAAGCTCTCAAATCCACACACAACCTCAAAGACTTATCTGGTTTCCGGACTAAAACAATGGGCGAAACCCACTCAGATGAATTAATGGGCTCTATTATGCCTTCTGATACCAAATCTGTTAACATAGTTTTTAACTCGTCCCTTACATTTATGGGTGCAGGTCTAATCCTTTGTCTAACTGGTGTGGCATTATTCTTTAGTTTGATCTGGTGGGAATAATCCTTAAGTTTTCTCAACGAGTCAGAAAAAACTTCTTTGTACGAGTCTTTTATGAATTTTTCCATACTCTCACATCCTGTAAATGAGATGTAATTATCATTTAAAGACTCATCCAACACCACCGGATCCTTAAGTCTTGGATTCAACATTATTCCAAGTTTCCACTGATCCTTCCAACCCAATACGTTTATGCCCTTGACTGCAATGTATAAATGAATATTAGCCGACCTGTTTTTAAAAGTCACTGATGTTTTAAAATACCCCACCATGTCTATACGTGAAAAATCATAACTCAACGGGTTTCTCATCGACATCAAAGACCCTTGCAAGCTTTTCTTCAAAATACTGTTTACCAATAATGGTCCATGGTGATCCTGAATCAGCCATAAGATCTAAATCTACCTCTGAAACGCAAACCACACACATGGGAGGGTTTTTGACAGGAATGTTCTCATTTTCTTCCATATTAACCATGCCCCCCAAAACCGACACCACAAAACCTGTATTTTGTGGCCTGTCTAGATTAGCTCCCTCATTTGAATCTTGTGCAGTTCCTTGTAACGTACATGAAATTCTGGGGCGATATTGACTTGAAAATTTCCTCTGATCCTTGCACATGTTAGCAAAATGACCAACCCTACCACAATTCTTACACTCTCTCTTTATGGCTGGACATCCAGGAAATGATGCCATATGGTTCCTGTTTCCACACCTGTAACAGGCCACACTCTTCCCCCATCTTTTGAAGTTAGAATTATTTACTGATAGAGGATTATGCACATCATTCTTAACCTCATCTTGCCGTTTCACAGCAGCAATCTCTTCCGCTTTATCTACCTTGCTATTATTCTTTACCACATGCATCCATTTCTCAGTTTGTTCAAAAGCTTTTGCTGTCGAAATAGCTTCTGATAATTTTGGATCCCCCATCACCCACAGCTGTTTTTGTGTTTCTTTACATCTTACATGTACTATGATCTGATCTCTTATCATTTCATCTGTAATGTTACCAAAACTGCAATGTAAACTTAAATTGCGTAAAGCTGTTAAGAAGTCATCAAACGATTCACCTTTCTCTTGTACCCTCGTATAAAACTTAAATCTATTCAGTGCTATATTGCTTCTAGGTTTAAATCTTTTTTCTATTCTAAGCAACGCTTCATTGTACACATTAGTTGCTTCAGCATTTTCTGCAATGGTAATTTGTGGTAGCGCTCTAAAAACCATTTGACCCTCAGAGCCTAAACAGTGTAACAAAATACTTTTCTTCCGTTCAGCTCCCATCCTCTCCCCATCGATGGCCTTCATATAATTTATAAACTCTTCCTTCCACCTGGCCCATGGAAGAGGTGGATCACCTTTCATTTGTAAGAACTGTGCTGGTGGTTCAAACTGCATTTTTCCTCTTTAAATATCCTTAAACCCTGTATGGACTGTACTTTAACTTTTTGAACCCTTCCTTATCAGGATTTAATATATATATATTATTATTTTTTTTTAATATATTTCCTTCTTTGTAATTTATGTGCAATGAAACTAAGCTTAATCTACAAAAATCACATCACCAGGATATGTATATATATATATCCTTGAGCTTTTCTTGTAGTTCAAAGTCACTTCAATACAAAGGTATCGAGTTTACATATATGCAGTTTCTTCCTTTAAAGTTTTACAGTTTTTTCAATCTTGCGCTTGAAAAAAAAAACAAGTCTTCCGATTCTTAAACCAAACAACCTTAATACAATCTTTAAAATTCTCTCCAAACGAAGTCTTTCTTTTTAAAAAAAAAAATAAATTATTTTAATCCACTTACAATAGTCTATTTGTTGTCTCTGCCCTGAGGTGCCTCCAAAATCTGAAACCGTTGCCCAAAACCGTCACCGGTACCAGTGAATTACAGTCCGTGGTGAAATTCAGTTCCTTTACACGTTATATTTCCTCACTCTGTAGTTATCCTGATCCAAAATGGCCGCCACGCAAGGCGCGTTCTTCACATAGATGAGGACTTCCAGCATTCCATCCGGTTCCCAGCATACACTGCGCACTCCCAGAAGACGACGTAATGACGTAGAATGTTCAGGTGAGACGACTCGCCAGCGCTCCAAGCAGAATCGCGATGTGCCACCGTTCCAGGAAGGCTTGCGAAGACCATGCGCAGATTTTTAAAAGATTCCGAACGTGTATAGTAAATTTAACCACTTTCATTGGAGAACAAGCGTTGTAATTACCTTTTGCTGCTGTAAACCGGACCTTCCAGTGTAGCACAGCAGGATTAACATTAGTCTCTTAGACAGCTTTGATTTGCGATCTGTCCAGTGCTATAATCCTTTTCCCAGGCAATTTCGTAAATTCGTCCTTCTTTCGCAATAAATTGGTGAAAACCGCTTCCACATAAACAATTCTTCCAAGTTCCCTTGACAAAGTAATATTATCTCGTTGTATCTTCTCTTTTTCCATGCAAATTTCCTTGCTTTGTTTCTTCTTTAAATAAACAAACTCCTTGAAATTGGGTTCAGGAACATCAATCTTCTGTGCTGCCTCTTAATGTTGAGATGGATGTTCCTCCGCTCGTCGCCATTGAAAGAAACTAATAATCCAGTTAAATAGTTGATTTATTGTACAGATATGCAGCACAGCAACAGGAACAGCTGACGCCCAGACAGCTCCAGTACAACTGGCCAGTCTCAGCCCAGGTTCTAGCCGATGGTTCCAAATGGAACTAGAATGTATAACAAAAGATAACTCATGTGGCACAAAGTAAAAGTTAGCATGTAACAGTTGCCTCAAATAACTGGGAACGAAAGGGTTTCTTATCTTCAGAGAAAGAAAGGTTGCGGCAATGTTACCATCAAATTCTCATCCACAATCCTACATTTCCTACAGCTGCAAAAGTAGGTAAAGTCAGGAATCTGCGAAAGCACCTCCAGTGCACGTGCATGCATCCAACATTTTTCTGTTACTGTTTGGCAATATCCAAATTTCATTTCCATTCAGTTACACAACGGCTTGGGGGTACAGTGACCTGTGCATACTTTACCAATTGCCATCTCCCGTTTTCTGTTCCAGTTTTAATATTGTACTATTTCTTTTTCAATACTAATACTTTCTTACTCACTGAGTCACCCGTTTTATAGACACACATTCTGTACACCATTATTTGTTTTCATTTTGTGTTTTACTATTATCTTCATTATACCTTTGTCAAAAGATTGCCTTGAAATTTTAGTTGCTAACCTCATCTGCAGCGCCTAACATTCCCAAACAGCGTGTAAAGATGTGCCTCATACATAGTTTCAGTGGCACCTGCTCCTCATGCTCAGCTTCGGTACTGAGTGCTCATCCCTCCATAACAGAAGTTCCATGGAGTGCCATGTTCATAGCAACAAACACCATAGTGTGCTTTCTGTGCATTGTTTGCATAGCTGCCGTCTCAGGCATGTGGCTCCTGCATATCTGCATATGTCCAGCATGTGTTTATTGTACATTGTGTGTGCAATAATGGGATTACAATGTGGCTTCAGCATTAAACATGCACTTATTGCTACACTCACGACAAAGACTTCACATGGACGTTGACTCACCAAAATGCCAGG
Source organism: Triturus cristatus (assembly GCF_964204655.1). Lineage (NCBI taxonomy): Eukaryota > Metazoa > Chordata > Amphibia > Caudata > Salamandridae > Triturus > Triturus cristatus. The sequence continues at coordinate 1,062,982,148 of NC_140589.1, read as the reverse complement.
GGTAGTGAAAGTGACATGACCATACATGCCAACATTTAAGGACAGGGACGTGGGAGATTTAAAATAAAAAAATCGGGAGTATTAAAATTCCACTTTGACGTCTTGTAAGAAAGTGGCTCTGTATATACTGCACCAAAGTAAGGTTCGGTGTGCAAAGAGTCCACAGTCCCCCAGAGGTTTGGCAGAGGCTAAAGTTAGATATAACCTTACTCTCTAAAGTGGTAGCTTGGTCGAGCAGTATCAGAGGACAGTGTAAAGCATTTGTTGTACACACTCAGTCAGCAAATGGTCTCACACACTCAAGAACTGAACTCTAGGCCAATGGTTTATATAAAAAATATATGGTAGTTTTATTTTAGAACCAACAATAGGTATCAAAATACTTCTCAGAATGAAATGCTGTAGTTGTATACTTTCAATAAGCAATAGACTTTTAAATGCAATAGTTGCAGTTGTTGCAATTGGCAACTCAATTCAAACACAATTATAACATTGAGCTCAATAGGAGTTTTTAAGTAAATGCAATTTCAATCACTTTGCGTATGATTTTCTTACTCAGGGTTGGATCCTGGATTCAACCCTGGTGCATTTCCTGCAAACAGTTGAAAGAAATCATTTTTGTTACACGCGATTTTTAAGGAATATTTGTATGTTTCAAAAATCGACACTTAGAAGAATTTCTGGCAAAAACCAGGCAATGTTATCCGATGGAGGATAATCAAATTATTGGTAAGTACGGTTGTAATTACTTTTCAGGGTCAGTGCTGGGCACAAAGATCCAGCACTGGGATCCCTCCTGATAACAGGTGAGTATTTTCGTTTTCGTTGATCGGCTGATTTTTAGTGAATATTTTAAAGTTTCAAAACTCGACACTTAGAATAATTTCCTAGTGAAACCAGTCAATGTTACCCTATAGAGAAAAAGTAGGTTATCGGCTTTCAGGTAAGTACTCGACTGGCAGAGTTAAGGTTCTGGGCATAGACTCAGGGGTCTCCCAGGGTCAGGTAGGTACAGTTGTTACACCCTCAGCGGCACAGGGGCAGCCGGGTGCAGAGGGAGTTAGGCCCAATGTTAGCCTATGGCGGGCTGGGGGCCTTTGGTTGGTGGCTGCTAGCAGGCAGGCCACGCGGCTGTGGGAGCTGGGCTCCTGGTCACTTACACAGGGCAAGTGGGGAAGTAAGATAGAATAGGTGTTGCACTTCCAGGGGCACTCAGGCGGCTGGGTGCAGGGTGCTTTTGAGCCGTCGGGCACTTAATGTATTGCAATGGAGAAGTTAGTAGAGGAACAAAGGCTGCAAGCTCGGGAACGGAGATTCTTCAGGTGAGACCACCACTTCAAGAGGTAAGTTGGGAAGCTGTAGGTTAGGTAGGCACCCAGGAGTTGGGCACAGGGGGCCGCAGGGCGCCGGGTGCAGGGGTGCCTTTTGGCGTTGGGAAATCTTACCGTCTGCTGGTCGCGGTTGGAGGGGTCCCTGGTTCTGAGGCTGCAGGCATCGTCTGGAGCGTCAAGGAGGGTCCTTGGGTGCTGGATTCTTGGTCACAGTCGCCGGGGGGACGTCCTCTGGGTCTTTGTTCACTCAGGAACAGGCCGGGCTTGGCGGGTGCAGAGTGTGCAGTAGTCGCAGTTCCTGGCTGGCACCAGGGGTTTGTTACTTGCTTTGAGCAGAACCACTGCTTGTGGGAGTCCCAGTCTTTTAGAGTCACAAGGCAGCCAGGTCCTCTGGGGTTTTCGAGGTTGCTGACCACTGGAGATGCCGGGTTTTAGCAGGAGCAGGTTCGAGGGTCGACAGGCCTGTAGTGGCTGGGGCCAAGTCAGTTGGTGTTGTCCTCTTGTTAGCAGCTGCACGGCAGGTCTTTCTTCTTGTTCTTCTTGCTTGTTTCGGATTTGGGATCTGTGGAAGGAAGGTTCAGGGTGCCCCTAAATACTAAATTTAGGGGCATTACAGGTAGGTAGAGGTCGGGGACCAATGGGTCCCTTTCCTGGGGTGGGTACACCCCCTAGCCTGGCACTCTCCAGTGGGAGGGGGGCAGGAGCCTAGTCCTGATTGGGTAGGGATTCCCATCTTCAAGATGGAGAGAGCCCGGAGTTGTGCTTCACCTTGCCTCCCCCACCTGAGGGGTGGGGTTGGCAGAGGCTGGCACACCCCCTTTCCTCACTTAGGTTTTCCCGCCGATCTTCCTGCCAGAGTCGGGGTCAGAACCGGTGGGGACCAGTTGCTCTGTACAGCAAGTGGCCCGAAGAAGCTCACAAAGACGGCATGCCTTTGAAGCTTCCCCTGCCCATCCTGGGGGTGGAGATCTAGCACCTCGCCCAGGATGTGCATTGTTGCAGACCCATGAGAGCGGATAGCTCTCTACCCAGGGGTCCAGCAACATGTCTGCTGGGTGGCAGCCTAGGCAGCCTCTCTGGCAGGACGCTGGTAGTTGGTTAGGTTCAGGGGGCATCTCTAAGATGCCCTCTGTCTTGCAGCTTACATTAAATCCCACACTGGCATCAGTGTGGGTTTAATGTGCTGAGAAGTTTGATACCAAACTTCTCAGTCTTCACTGAAGCCATCATGGTGCTGTGGAGTTTGTGATGACGACCTCCCAGCACCATATACTCCTAATGGCAGCACTGCACTTACAATTCCCAGGAATGGCCCTGGGTACTGTAGGGGTACAGGGCTCATGCACCTGTACCCACACCACTGGCATAGTGCACCCAGCTAGAGGGGTGACTGAAGTATACCAGGGCAGTGTGTATGTGGGCATGGCACACAGGGATGTGTGCCATGGAGACTCTGTTTTGTTCTGCACCAAGACACTTAGCCTGCAAAGGCAGTGTGTGTGTGTGCCAGGGTACAGGGTCTCTAAGGGTGGCACAATAAGTGCTGCAGCCCTTAGGGGCCTTCTCTGGTCACAGTGCCCTGGGTATATATGGTACCATTTACCAGGGGCTGACATGTGGCCAGAGATACCAATTGGGTTTAGGCGTCAAAGCAGTTTTAGGGAAGGAACACAGGCCCTGGGCACTTGATTGGCAGGAGCCCAGGGCACACTCAGTCAGAGTACATCAGCAATTCAGCAAAAAGTGAGGGCATACTATGCAAGAAAGATGGCACTTTCTCACACTTCTATTTTAGAAAATGCAATTTCAGGCGGGAGACAGCTAAAATAAAGCAATTTTTTACTTGAAAAATCAGTAATCTCCCGCCTGAATCGGGTCTATTGGCATGTAGGCATGACACACCCTTTTACCTTAATGGCATCACAAGAGGAGACCATGCCATGAATCTTCCCAGTAAGTGAGGCCACATAACTATATCATAATGGCTTGACAGTATTTGACAGCGCTGAATTTCCCAAATAGCTGCATGATTACTATGACAATACTACACAGAAATGCCGAATATTAGGATGCTGGCGTGATCTTTGAAAGTGATGGGGAGTAATATTTGCCCTCAATTGTAGCGAGCGAAGTAAGTGAGTCAGACCTCTTACATAAGGCTTCAGGTCTGGTTTATGGTGTCTCTCCTCGAGAACACTTTAAATAAAATGGGATCAAATGCTGCATTTGAAGCACAATTTTCACATGAATTTGCTCAAAAGCCATAGGCACTATAGGGACACTCATAAAATATTAAAATCCTTTATAGTGTTCCTAATCAATGAATCTTGATGCTCCCCGTTTTTTTCAAAGTGTGGATGGCTACCCACTACATGCCATGGATGCGGGCATGCCAATAATTACATACAATATGGCAGTGACAAAGTTTTACCATTCAGGCCATCCATGAACCATGGCGGGGGGAAGTGGGAGGGGAACATCTGTTTTGAAATAATACCTCTAGTGTGTCAGTGACAACATTTTTGTTCATGATTGTCATGCCTTTATGCCACAGTTGTCCTCCCTTAGGTGAAGAACTACCTCCAGCTAGCTAGTGTCAGCCTTTTGAAATGGTTGCCTTCAAGTCAAACAGTTCCTCAACTGTGCCAGGGCCGGTATTTTCCTTGGGTGCCAGTATTTTATGATGGATCTCATTCATCCAATAATTGCCTATACTTTCCCGGTACCTATATTGTTTCACAGATGCCTGCCACCTGCTATGGTAAGAATTGCCTCCAGTATGCCAGCTAGTATTTTGCCTGGGGGGCATTTATAAGCCAATAATTACCTTTGGTATTTCAGGGCCAGTGGTAGACTTGCAAACAGAACAATACATTCCCACACCACCTTACATTTATTCATACACACTCATTCTCACTCACTGTCACTCTTACATTTTCACTCACTAGCAATCATTCATTCTCAATCACTCTGGCTCCAACTTTTACTCTCGCTCATTTTTAATCAATCACTCATTCATATACTGACTTGCTCATACTCTGGCACTCACACTTAATTACACATACTCCTATTGTCAAACCCCCTTTCACTCCGACTCACTAATTTATTCACACTCACTCACCCACACTCTTACACATTCTCACTCTTTCACTTACTCACAGATATGCTCACACACTGTCATTCACTTTACCTTATTGTCACTCACACTCATTCTTACACACACTCTCTAATACTCCTTCATGCACATGCTTTTTCATTCCCAGTCACCCACACTCTCACTCACATTCACTCTTAGTCTTACTCACTTGGATTCTCTCATACTCACTGACGCTCAATCTCAATCATTCTTCTCCCATAATTCAATCATAATCTTGTAGAATTCTTAGGTAATTATGCTACAGGGCATTACACGAGCAACGTCACTCCTAGCATTTAAATAAGCACAGACCAAGCTACAGTGATTAGGGCAAAGTACAAGGGCGAAGGCAAATATTATAATCATAGATTGTTTATAGGCTCATAGGGTGGAGATCTGGGTTCATAGAGAGAAAGGGGAATTGTAATTGATGCGCTGTCAGATCTGTTTTATTTTTTCCAGCAAAGTAGAAGCTGATAGCATTGCATTTATTAATTCAGTGTGGGATTGATTGGTCTGGTAACATTGTCGTAAAAGGCATTTTGCTTTTGTTGGCTGCCTCATAGATTGCATTGGTGTAGCACAAATGGACTATAGCATGGTGTATAGCACTTTAGAATCGTTGGTGGATCTGTTTTTCTTTCATTTTATTTCTTCTCATCAATGGCTTGTTGTTAGTGTCTCCTAGGGAATACCAGGATGCCTATGGTTTGGGAATACACCTGTGCGTTTTCATAATTGCTTGAATGTTTGCCTCGTTTTCAAGTAATATGTTGAAGTTATTGAGAAGAGTATCAATGTATGAAGCTGGAGGTGAGGGGTGTTGATGGACAGGAATATGTTTGCGTTATAGATTGTCAATGGCAATGTCATTGAAAGATGTAAAGGTTTTTTGCTCACCTCACCTCAATCTATAAGTTGGCTGTCAATCAAGCTGATGGAGATGAGAAAATGGATGGTCCAGTCCAAGGGTACAGGTGGTTTTGTTTTTAGTGGTTGGTGATGCGGGGTTGACAAATTTGAGGATGTGGATATTGGAATGACTTGGTTCAGGGACAAGTTGTACCATCTGCAGTATGTTGATGAGGTTGAACATGGTGTCTGTGTTGTTTACTATGATTGAGTTTAAATTCTCCAAAGACGATATTGTTGGTGTGAGGGATGGACGAGGTGGTGAGAAGATCATAGAACTTGTTTATGAATTTTATGTCCTTTCGAGAAAACATGTAAATGAGGTGTTGAAAGGTTGAAGATTGGGTTGCAGTGAGTGGCAGAGGCATGTCAGAAGCTCCACAGACTTGATTGTCGCTTCTTCACCTAAGATGCAAGGTCAGGCATGATTCGTGAAAAAAGCGAGGCTACAAAACTTTCTTATGTGTTTGGTCTGAATGCTGACTGATATGCCCAATGGGTAAAGGAATGTCTAGGATATGCGAGGTTGGGGGTGAGACAGGTTTCTGTGATGAAAAGTGCATCATGATTATTGCTTATGGTTACAAATGTGCTGTCTGGAGTGTGGATTACAGCACAACATGCTTTAATGAGCATGAGTTGACGCGTGTTTGGTAGTTTATAGATGTCTGGTAGTTAGTTGGATGTGTATGAAGCTGGAACTGTGTGATGTGAGGGTGTTGAGTGTCTGTGTTATCATGGTCTGTGTAATCTAAGGTGTTGTGCAAGACACATGATCTAGCATTACTTTGGAGGTGCTTGTTTTGTCGAGATGAGATCAGTGGTTCTGGCCCCCTGTCCTACTAGGATACCTAGCTGAGGACAGCTTGGGGAGTGTTCTGAACTAAAGTTTCACTCTGTCCAATTTGTAGGAAGCCAGCCACAGGATTCAGGTTTACTGAGAGTTGCGCATCTGAACCTAAACAGAGGGCTGTCACTTATTTTTTTAGTCCATTATAATGGCTAAATTAGCAAGAGACGGGTCACAGGATGCAAGTTTGCTGGTTGTTTTAGTCTTAAGCTTTAGAGCCAGCTATGGTTTCTTTTATCGTAATTCGCATTACCTAGTTGGAAAGAAGCGTGTCGCATGATTGAGTGTGGTTGAGACTTGTGGTTTATATTTTGCGATTGGGCTTGGGCTTCTATAAGTAGTACTTCAAGGTGACTGACTGGCGGGAAGTGATCACTTGATGTTGGGTTTCTTGGACTTAAAGTTTTGTAGCTTGGGTTTAGAACTTCTTTTGTAGTCCTTTGCAGTACCTGATATTTGGGAAGTGGTTAGCGTCATACAGGGTTTCTTGGTGTTGTTGTTCTAAGTCTGAAGACAGTCTATGGCTTTTTTATTAGTCCATCACATTGACTGGCTGGCAGTAAGGGAGTCACTTCATCTGTGGTTGCTGAGTGTTGTGGTCCTTAGCAGCTCTAAAAATTAACACACCCCCTAGGTTGATTAATTATGTCTTGACTTGGAATTTCAATATGCATGGCAACTCCAAGCTGGCATTTGGAAAAATGGACACCATTAATCAAGGATTAAGACAGTTTTAACCACCTCTTCATTAAGGTCTCAAGTAGTCCCATACCAGGCTGACGTAGCCAATCCAGTCCGGATCCTGCTCTGTATCATGAGATGCATATGTGACTAATAATTACTGCCCACAGATCCAAGAATCCATCACATAGTTCTTAATATGTTTGCAAGTGATACTTAGTTCCTCAGTGCATGCATATGAGAAGGGCACAATCCTAGGGCTATGAGATAGGCATAGGGCTAAGTGCAGGTTGGGCTTGGCACAACACTGTTGGGCTTCTGCTTTCAGAAGGGAAATGTTTCCAGCTGGATGGTACTTCTGGTACTGAAAGCCAGGAATTAACTTAATATAACTCGTTAATTTTTAGCCATCTAGGGATTTCTACAATAGGCCTCAGAGCCCAGCTGTTGTGACCACCTTTGTTTTCTGAATGGACTCTTTCACCACTTCTAATTTCACTTTTTGTACTACATTAATAACAGAGTCAGCTTGGGCCAGTGTCTTCTGTGTGAGAAATAGACTTGCCAACTCAACTCACCTAATGTCATCCATGCAACAAATTAAACATACACAAAACATATATGGGGCTCCCTTAGGATATACTTAACCAGTAGCATGAAGTACATGTCAAGGCTCCAAGACCTATTGCCAATACAGGCTCCTTTGCAACATGATATAATGGAGTCTGCATTACGGGCAGGATTGTTTTTGTGAAGCAAGGGACACCTCCCTTTACAAACACAAAACACAAAAATATCACAAAAAACCACAGGTGGAGTGAGCAACAGCAGCTTTCGTTCTGGCCAAATGCTTTCTCCCCATGTGTTTGCGGTAACGTTTTGCTGTCAATAGCACATATTTACGCAGCGGAAGGAAATAGCATCATTTCAGGACTTTTGCTTAACAAGAAATTCCCAAAATTACACAAATTACTATAGTGTGATTTCAGTTTTGCCCAGGCCTAAAAATTATGCCAGGTGGGCAAGAATAGAAGTTAGTGATATGAGCAAATCATGCAACTTTTTATTATAGGCAGAAATACTACCTACTAATGTACAATTATGTCATTGACCTTGGAGCATAACACCACGCGATATGAAAGATTTTTAATTTAAAGAAATGCTAATCATATGGTGTTCTTGTAAAAGGTATATTATATGGAAAAAAGACCATTAAAAAAGCACACACAAACATTGGCACATTGTCAACATATGTCATAAATGAATGATAAAATCCGAGCTATCTCTGCTCTGCTTGAGGAAAAAAATTATCACATCGAATTGCAATATGCATTTGTTTTTCGGGAGGATTTGCAGATGTGGGGCCCAACCTCATCACATAAGGTAAAGAATGTTACTTGGTTATTTCTTTTTCCAGAGTAAAGTATGCTTTGCTTTTAAAATTGTGTTTTGCACTAATGTTAGTGGACTCCAGTTTGGGATGTTACTGCTGTCGGTAGAAATGTACAGACACTGGGGTCAGAAGTCAAAGCCGCTCGGCTGGAGCTGGCAGTGTCAAGGTCTAGGCTCTTTGTCATAACGGCCGCACTGCGCCCATTCCAGGAACCGTACCATACTTGTGCATCTGCATTACTAAAAACACAGCCAACAATCGTCGTATGTGGTGGTAATTGTTGGCCGTAGTTTATTACTTATTACATAGTCACACTTGTACAATTCCCCCGGACATCCCCTTGGAGGCCGGGGTCATAAATCATGTCACACATTATTACAAATGCGATGTCGTGCATTGTCAGCTGGACATCATAAATCATGGGCCATAAATCATTATCCATCATAAATCATTCTGTTGGCCCTTCCTTTGTTGCCATAAATCACTCTGCCTGATCACCATAAATCAGCAGCCATAAATCATGGGTCATAAATCATCGGTATGTCATAAATCATTCTGTCACCTGCCATCAGAATTTCGTGGTCATAAATCATTCTGCGGGACAGCGCTCCTTCGCACCTCTTCCTGGGCCTCAAGAATGACAAAGGAAGCTCTCACCTTGCACATCGAAGGAGGAGGAGGGGTTGCCACAGAGGATGGAGCAGGGATCGGACGGATAGAGCTGTACTCTTTGAAAGTGTAATGTTAAAGGGTTTGCAGTGACGGCCATTGGAGCTTCTGTCTTAGGCCTGGGAGAAGGTGCATTTAAGCACATGAAAGACTGACCTGAAAATTGTTTTTAAACAGTCCGCAAGTCAATTTGTGGAAGAAACGGAGAATAATTAAAATAGTGACAACAAAAGACAAGCTACATTAAATCTGTTAATATTAAAAAACAAACTATACTCATGCATTACTGCGAAAGATTATCTGCAACATGCACACCTGGAACTGTCTTGAATGTGCTTGCACTTGTACCCTATTGTGAATTTTATGTGCAAAATGTCTGACCTTGCTTTAAAGACGTTCCATTAAGTGCTACGATTTTTCAGCACTGGATCGTCGCAAGCTTCTCCTTAAAACCGAAGTTGAGTGCAAAAACTCTGGGCTCATTAAGAGCAGACTATGAAATCATGGCTTTATTCTTTAGATTAAAGAAGTAGTAGTGCTTAACTTTTCTGATTGCAAATGCAGGACTACAAGCCTCCGAATGCAAACAACCCTTGGCACCTTTCAGGACATGGGCTATGTGCGACCATATCGAAGTCACACATTCTAGTAATATTTAGGACCCAGTAGGGAACCTTTTAGTTCTTGTGGACACGTCACAAGCAGAGAATTATTTTGGGCATCACACTCAAAAGGTTGACAAACACACTATGCAACGGAAAAACATTCTTATACAGCTCTAGAGAATGACGAGTGCTATTGCCACTACACTCTACATTGTGAACATGCTCTTCTGTTTATTAGATAATATTTTCTTCGTGGCTATCCAAGTATGTAATTCATAATAGAGTATCGTGGAGAATAGTTTGGTAGGTGGACATAGCAGGACAAGCAGTCTGTGATACAAAGCATTAACCTATTGAGCCTCTTACATATAGGCACCAATAGTGCTCCCTTCCACTCTTGAAGTGTATGGAAGGCCTCCGAATAGGACATGAAAAAGTGAGACTAAGACCATAGTGCACCAAATATGAGCTTGCTTCATATTGTTTTTTAATTAGGCCATCTGGTCCTACGGCTATAGAAACATTCCATTAATCAATTAGCGTAGTCACGCTCACTTTTTAATTTCTCACCTCAATTGCAATAAGAACTGAAGAGTCAAAAATGAGCACAGGAGCTATGCTGTTATGAACACCAAATAGTTTATTTATATATCCTACCCAAAAGGCTTGAGGGATCTCTTACTTTAATAGAGTAGATCGGTCCACAAATATGTCTTTTTAGTGCCCCTATAGTCTCGAACATTTTTCGCTATAGTGTTCCAGTTCCTTATAACTGTATTTCATTTCTTGTGAATAATTACATTTTTCTGAATCAGGTTTTCTCTTTTGATACGGAGGTGGATTAGTCAATACTTTAAAGTGGCTCCCATTTCCTACACACTTTTCTGAGGTGTTTAAGGTTACTGCTAACATCTCTAGGTTATCACTGTCAATTAATCACTCAATCAAGCAGGATTTAGAAAGCGTGGCTAATCATCTGTGAGGGTGCTAAGGGACTTGCTGCTTCAGGTGGGTTTGGTTGAACAGCCAGGTCTTAAGTGCTTTACGGAATTCTAGGAGAGAGATCGAGGTCCGGAGGTGAAGGGAGAGGTCGTTTCAGGATTTAGGAGCAAGGTAGGAGAATGTGCACCCTTCACTGTTGCTTCGGTGGATGCAGGGGTTGTGTGTTAGGGAGAGGGAGGAGGAGCGTAGGTGTCTGGAGAGTTGGTGTACATTCAGTCGGTGGGTGATGTATGCTGGTCCTTGGCTGTGTAGGGCTTTGTAGGTGTGGATCAGCATCTTGAATTGACTTCTCTTCTGTATGGAGCCAGTGGAGTTTCTTGAGGTGAGAGGTGATGTGCGTCTGTTTGGGGAGGTCGAGGATGAGTCTGGCCACTGAGTTCTGTATGATTTGCAGTCTCTTCAGGAGGTTAGTGGTGATTTCTGCATAGAGTGTGTTGCTGTAGTCAAGGCGGCCGATGACTAGGGCCTAAGTGATGGTTCACTTTGTATTGACGGGGAGCCATTTGAAGATTTTCTGAAGCATGAAAAGAGTGAGGAAGCAGGCTTATGAAACTGCGTTGATCTGGCTTTTCATGGTGAGTTTGCTGTCCAGGGTGATGCCGAGGTTGCAAGCATGGTCTGGCGGAGTGCGTGAGGGTCCTAATTTGGGGGGTCATGAGGAGTCGTTCCATGGGGCGGTGCTGTTGCTGAAGATCAGCACTTCTGTTTAGTTTGTGCTGAATTTCTGGCAGTTGTTTTTCATCCAGTCGGTGACACTCATCATACACCTGCAGAAGTGGGCCCTCGTGGTGGTGAGGCTTTCTGACAGTGAGAGGATGAGCTGGGTGTCGGCTGCATAGGATATGATGTTTAGTTCATTAGCTCTGATGATGTTGGCCAAAGGGGTCATGTAAGTGTTGAGCTGTGTGGGGATGAGGAACAAGCCTCGAGAGATGCCGCAGATGATGTTCTTGGGTTCCAAAGTGAAAGGAGGCAGGCAGATTCTCTAGAATCTTCCAGTGAGGAAGGAGGCAATCCATTTGAGGGCATCTCCTTGGATTCTGATGGGATGATGGCTTTTGATTAGGGCGTGGTGTAATATAGTGTTGAATGCTCCAGAGAGGTCGAGGAAGATCAGGGCCGTCATTTCTCCCTGGTCAAGCAGAGTTTTGAAGTCATTGGAGGCAGCGATCAGGGCAGTTTCGGTGCCGTGGTTGGTGCGGTATCCAGATTGGGAGGTGTCCTGAAGATTGTTCTTCTCCAGGTGTTCTGCAAGTTGGCAGTTGATGGCTTTTTTCGTGGACTCTTGTGGGAAAGGGTAGCAGAGAGATGGGATGGTAGTTCTTGAGTTCGGTGAGGTCAATGGATGGATTCTTGAGAAGGGGTTTGACTTCTGCATGCTTCCATTATTCGGGGAAGGTGGCCAAGGTGATGGATGCATTGAAAATTGCAGTAAGCCTGCTGCTGATTTTCTTGCCCCTAAGATTGAAGATGTGGTAGGTCAGGGGTTCGTGGAAGCTGTGGTGTTCTCTGTGGTAAGCTGGTCCCAGGAGGTGAGTAGGTGGTCAGGGCTCTCATTTGTAGGAGCGAGGTGGCAGAGGAGGTCAGGGGGGGGCGGGTTGGAGTCCGAAGGTTTTGTAGATGGTGGAGATACTGTCATGGAAGAAGTTTGCAGGGTGTTGCAAAGTTCCTGGCAAGTGGTGATGATGATGATTTTGGTGGCTGATTGATGATTTTGAAGAGTTCTTTGCTGTGGTTTGGGCTGGCTTTGCTGCAGTCCTCCAGGGCGTTCTTTTTTGTCCCCTTGAGGTGCTGGTGGTAGTGGTTGAGGGCTGACTGGAAGGTGGCTGTGTCTGTGGAATCCTTGTTAGTGTACCATCTTCATTCTAGTCGCTTGCAGTTGCGTTTCATGGTTCTTAGTTCCATGGTGTACCAGCGGGCCTGTTTGGTGGATCTTTTGTGTATGCTGGGATTAGTGGGGACGACTCTGCTGGTGCAGTCAGTGATCCAGACCAAGACGTTCTTGACAGACTCTAGGTCACTCAACTCCACTCTATCCACCCCATTCTAAGACACTCCACTCTATAACACTTTATGTAACTCTAATTGATTCGAGTCTAAGGTGCTTTACTCCACTCTGGGACCCTACACTGTATGACCCTCCACTCTACGACCCTCCACTCTATGCCCCCACTATATGTTCCCACTATATGTCCCTCCACTCTACAACTCTCCACTCTACAACACTCTGCTCTATGACGCTCCACTCTATAACTCTCCATGCCACTCTACAGCACTTTGCTCCACTCTACTCTAGGCCAATCCACTGTGCACCCCTCCACTCTACGCATCTCTATGTGACTCTTCACCAACCGACTCTATTATATATATATATTATATATACTGTACGCCACTCTATGCCACTGTTCTCAACTGTTTGCCACTCTACTCATCTGTTTGCCACTCTACTGCACTCTACTAGACTCCACTCTACAACACTCTACTCCACTCTATGACATTCTACTCCAATCTCAGACATTTTACTCCACTATATGACACTTTACTCCAATCTACGACACTTTGCTCCAATCTACAAACACTTTGCTCCAATCTATGACAGTGTACTCTATGACACTCCACCCTATGACACTCCACTCTATCCCACTCCACTCGGTGACATTCCACTCTTGACACTCCACACCACCCAACTCTATGACACTCTATTCCCCTCCACTCAATGAACCTGCACTTTACACCCCTCTATGTCATGCTACACCACTCTACTCTATTCCACTCTACAACACTTTTCTCCACTATACGCTAAGCAACTTCACTCTCTGCCACTCAACTCTCCTCCACTCTACGACATTACATTCTACAACCCTCCCGATCACTCCACTCTACAACACTCCACTCTGTCCCACTCCACTGCATCCTACTCCACTCTACGGCACTCCACAACACTCTAAGATATTCCACTCACTCTACAACACTCTACGCCACCCCACTCTAGGACACTTTACTCCACTCTACAGTATGCCCCTTCACTCTACGGCCCTCCACTCTAAGCCACCCTGCGCCACTTCACTCTACCCCACTCCACTCTACTCTACTCTACTGTTCACCACTCTACTGAACTCTATGCCACTCCACTTTGGGCACTTTGCTCCACCCTAGAGCACTTTATTCCATTCTCCTCCACTCTATGATACTTCACGACACTCCACTCTATGCCACTCTACTCCACGCTACTGAACATCACTCCACTTTATGACACTCTAATCATGACACTCTACGCCCCATCACTCTTGTCCCTCCACTCTACAACTCTCCACTTTATGACACTCCACTCTATGCCCCTCCACAATACCGTAGGCCACTCTTCTACACTCTAAGCAACTCGCTCTATGTACTCCATGCCACTTTAATCTATGTCACTCCACTCTACTCTATGACACACTACTGAAATCGACCCCACTCTACACCCCTCCACCCAACTCTAAGCCACCCTATTCTAGGACACTCAGTGCCACTCCCCTCTACAACACTCTGCTCTACTCTACTCCACTACACCCTACTCCACTCTACTCTACTCCACTCCACCCTACTTCACTCTACTCTACTCCACTCCACCCTACTCCACTCTACTCAACCACACTTCACTCTACTCCATGACCCTCCAGTCCACACCACTCTACTCCATGACACTCCACAACACTCCCCTCCACTCTATGCCATTCCGCACCACTCCCCTCCACTCTATGCCACTCCACAACACTCCCCTCCACTCTATGCCACTCCACAACACTCCCCTCCACAACACTCCCCTCCACTCTATGTCACTCCACAACTCTCCCCTCCACTCTATGCCACTCCACAACTCTCCCCTCCACTCTATGCCACTCCACAACACTCCCCTCCACTCTATGCCACTCCACAACTCTCCCCTCCACTCTATGTCACTCCACAACACTCCCCTCCACTCTATGCCACTCCAGAACTCTCCACTTCACAATATGCCCCTTCATTTTACATCAGTCTACCCTACTCCACAACACTCCAGAACTCTCCACTTCACCATATGCCCCTTCATTTTACATCAGTCTACCCTACTCCACAACACTCCAGAACTCTCCACTTTTCCAAATGCCCCTTCATTTTACATCAGTCTACCCTACTCCACAAACCTCCACCCCACGCCACTCCACAAACCTCCACCCCACGCCACTCCACAAACCTCCACCCCACGCCACTCCACAAACCTCTACTCCACGCCACTCCACAAACCTCTACTCTACTTTACTCTACTCTACTCCACAGCTCTGCACTCTACTTCACCACACTCCACAGCCCTCCACTCTACTGTACACTGCTCCACCCCACTCTACACCACTCTACTCTACCATACTCTATTCAACTGTATGGCACTCTCCTCTATGCCACTAACTTTTAGCCATGTTTAACAGCAGTCGTGCTCGTGTACAAAATGGCTGAAACACATTGGCAAAGTCAATAGCTCTTGCATAGGCAGAAATGCAGAAAACAAAGGCATTCACAAATACCTAGGTTTGCCAAATGTAGACATTAAATGGATTGGACAGAGAGGGTTAAAGTGGCACCAATTGATGCCATTGCGGAAATCCTTCATGCAAATCCAACACCCTGACCTCATAATAGTGCACTGTGGTGGCAATGACCTAGGCACTTTGACTGGGGTAGGTCTGGAAATGCTAATGAAGGACACCTTTGCAGAACTGATTTCACTTTTCCCTAAAACTGCCTTTGTGTATTCTAACATATGCCAAAGGCAGAAATGGAACACACACACACACACATGCACACGCACACACACACACACACACACACACACACACACACACACAAACTAAATACTAATCAGTAATTAAGGAAATACCTTTGATGGCATTGCATTATAACCTCTGACCCGCTAAAGAGTCATGAAAACACATAAGGTAAGTCTATTGACTTAGTCAAAAGTTTCAGATCAACAAACCATGTGTTAAAGGCTTCATTTTGTGTATCAATGCAATCATCAATAATAATCATGTGTAATGGCACTTATTACTATTCTTAAAGCATATGCACTTAGATCATTAATCACTGCCAACATTATTATATCAACAAAGCATTAGAAATGAACATGCAATTATAAAAACTGCCCCTGCAGAGCATCACATTTTGCTTAAACAACATGTAACCATAGACTTGGCCACTAGAGGGCATTGTACAACATGTACCTTCCTTTAGACACTTTCAGGCCACAATAACTGCTGGCATAGACTTAACCCCTAGAGGGCACTGCACTCCCAGCTATGTAGCTCTAGTCGGGGAAGTACTTGAAAAACTCTTTTGGAGACCCTACAATCATCCGGTCAGTCGTTTTAGGGAAACTCCTATGGGACTCCTTGGGTGGATCTCAGTTCCCTTTTTTATTTTCTTGGTGGTGGCCCTGTCATCTTGGGGCCTCCACAAGCAACAGAAATAGCTTGGTCGTTGCAGGCCCACTGGGCATAATTGGGAGCTCCTCCAGGAGCATAAATACTCCCCTCTGTGCAGAGGCAAGCCAGCTGCTTTTCATTTTCTTTGTTTGCTTGCCACACGGCCTTTTCTTTTTAGCCTGTCCCTTAAGGGCACCCCAGCTGCTGTACTTTGTTGAGAGCGGCCCTGGGAGTCCACACCTGGCTGCCCCAGCCAACTTCCTACATGTTCCACACTCCTGCGTGCAGCCCCATGTGTCAGCAGTCTCATGTGTCAGAAGTCTCTTCTTTCCTGCCTGATCCTGTGGTCAGGGTGCAACCTCCAGTGGTGGCTGCCTGTTCACCACAGACATAGGGAGAGGGACGGTCCACCGGTACAGCAGGGTTGCCAGAGTTTTGGCCACTCCGCATTAGATTTGTAACACAGAGTTCCCGACAAATTGTGCTAACAGCCGCATGACAGAGTTTTTTCTCGTGCGTGGCTCACCAATGGTAGGTTGCCGAGCACAAGCAAAAATTGGCATCACCTTGCGTGATTTTTGGGCATAAGGAGGACACCCGGCGAGATTTTTCCAACGTGGGTAGTCGCGACCATTCACGGTAAGAAAGCTGTCACTTGAGTAGAAAATCTACTCAAGTGGCAGCAAAACCAGGTAGAGGTGTTGAGCCCTCTGTTGCACCATGTGGTGCTGTTTGCACTGCTTTTCCAGTGCTGAGCAAGCTACCGGCACAAAGAATCAGTGCGAGCAGCTCAATGCGCCGATTTCAGCCCATTCACGGAACTCCATGGAATCTCGCAGAGTTTTTCATTTAACACGGCGGAATTTCACGGAGTGAAACTCTGCGAGCTCCACCCACCCTTTCCTTTGTATGGGGAGGCCTTTGTTCCTGATGCTGGAGAGAAATGTAATTAACTTGGCACAGAAGGGGGCTAATCCTGAGCTGAGCCAGAGAAATATGACAACCCTTGATTACCATTGAGCTGTAAAGATAGCTGAAGTTCTGCCTTTACAAATGCCACATCCAAGGGTAAAAGTCCGGCAATCCTGATTCTCTGAGTCAGAATTGGGGATTTACTCATAAACATTGCTCATCTGTGCCATCAAGTGAATGTCAGAAGGACCTTCACCCTACACCTGAACTGGTGATATGAAAGCATCTTAGAGGATAGGTCTTCAAAGGCACATTCTCTTAAATTCATGCCAGACTGCTTAAATATCCTTAAGAAGCATTAACCACAACTGCTTCTTAGTGGTGATGCCACTTTTGTGGTATCTATAATAAATTTGTTTCCATCTGTTTCTGACAGTTGTCAGAGACATTCTTTTGGAAATCTGATCTAGTGCTTTCAGCATAGATTTCTGACATTTTGGAATCCACATGCAATGCTAGGGTTACTCAAGGAAACCTAATACAGGTACAGATTTTGAGAGCACTAGTGCGCAAAATACCCCAAGCAGATATGTCACCAGTTGGAAAATTGTAGATGAGGAAAAGTTCTTTTGCACTTATAAAATTTTATCTACACGCAAAACTTGTGGAGGAACCGCTTTCTCTAAACCCCTACTATATATCGTAATTCGCCCCCTCTTTCCCACTCTAAAAAGGCACTTACTCCTGCCTTTGAACGATATACGTTTACATGCATTTTCTTGGTGGGAATTTACTTGCAAAAACTACCTAAATATATATATGAGTTTGTGGATGTTCCCTGCATTGCTCAGGACCAAACCCTCAGGTGTGCCCTCAATCCCTAGTCTACCTTAAAACATTTAGAATTTACTCTCACAATTTTGCTTATCATACAAAAGGATTGTGACTACTGCTCTCTTACCACAGGACACTACCTGACTAAGAGGTTGGAACTACTGAAACAGTCTAGTTGGCACTTTAAAGCGCAGAAAGTATCTCCAAACAGCCCCAAGCAGTGGCTTTTTTTCTGCCATGCATCTTTGCTGCCTATGTTTGCAGGTTTGTGAGCTACGCTCTCGGTCTCCAATGTCTCTATTACACATGATAATTGTACTACAAAAACCTTGGATGATGTGTTTGTCCCTCATGGAACATAACAACAGGCAAATCTATCAATGTATCCCTCCTATATCGTGTCCTGCGCTGCGGGGCCGATGAGATCCTGAAGAAGCGTCTCACCGCAATCGCATAACTGCTTAATCAACAGTTATCATGGGCAGTGCCCTGGATACCCTAAAGACATACAGCAGTCCCTTGAGCAGACCGGGGGTCGGTTGAGCGTACCAAGGGGCGGCATCTGGCTCATCTCTTTGTCTTCCACTTTTTGTTCTCTTCCGGATTATCTTCCCTGCTCTTTCAGCATTACCAGGCTTTGAGAACAGATTGAGGGACCAGGGGCCACTCCAGTGCCGAAGCACCACAACTGTTTGCAACATTGTATAAGGAATCCTTTCTGTGACATCTCGTAAGCAAACAAATCTTTTTCCTTCTTTTATTTTTAGTAGACAACGTCAGTAAAAAGGCAATTCATTTACAGTTCTTCAAGCACAGCTTTTCTTTGGTTTGTTGAACTATTTCTAACAGCACCCGTTTTTATTAGACCTGGGGAGAAGGGCGACTTTTACAAAAGAACACATTTTACGAGCCAAAGAAGGATGACGGATTGAACCCAAATCTGTGACTGGGGGTGAGTGTCTCAAAAGTTTCAGCGTTCCGTCCATCATTTCCTTGTGTTTGCCCAGTTTTAATTCCCCATTATTTGTCCTCTAGGCAGTGCTGCAGCTGCGTCTCTGTTCCCAGAGGTAATTTCTTAGTCTTAGTCCTCTAGACAATGCTGCTAGTTGCTTCTCTGGTCTCATCGTTAATTCCTAATTCAAAGACCGCCAGGAAGTGGTGCTAGCTACTTTTCTGGTCCAGTTGGTAATTCATCATTCTAAGCCCTCTAGGCAGTGCTTCTAGCTGCTACTCTGGTCCTACTCAGTAATTTCTCATTCTTAGTCCTCTTGGCAATTCTGCTAGCTGTGTCTCTGCTCCCAATGGTAATTCCTTTGTCTGAGTCCTCTAAACAGTGCTGCTACCTGCTTCTCTGGTCCGAGAGGTAATTCCTAATTCTGAGTCCTCTAGACAGTGCTGCTTGCTGCTTCTCTGGTTTCTTCGATAATTCCCCCCTTCAAAGTCCTCCAGACAGTGCTGAGAGCTGCTTTTCTGGTCCCGTTGATAATTCCCCATTCTTAGTCCTCTAGACAGTACCGATAGCTACTTCTCTGTTCCCAATGGTTATTTTCCATTCTTAGTCATCTAGGCAGTGTTACAGCTGCTTCTCTGGTCTCAGTGGTAATTCCTCATTCTTAGTCTCAACATAGTGCTGCTAGCTGCTTCTCTGGTCCAGTCTGTAACTCCTCCTTCTAAGTCTTTCAGACGGTGCTACTGGCTTCTACTATAGTCCGATGAATTTCATACATTTTACTCCATCGTGGTCAGTGTCAAATTTCACCTAGGACCCGTTCTACCATGACCATTAACTATTATTGTCACTTTGGGCTCAGTCGCGGCCGGCATGACTCGTGGGTGGCGGGGTAGGTTTGCTGTGCGGGATGGGGGGGGGTTAATTTAAAATAGAAAACTTACCTTCGCCGGCAGCCTACATGGAGAAAATGGAGAGTGCACATGACTGGTTTTGTGGGCATCAAAGGGCTAACCAAACAGTCAGCGCCACAACAGTGGCAAGCCACTCCCCCCTGCCCTGGAGCAGAGCCCACCCACCCGCCCACTCCCAGCCAAACCCTTCTGCTTTCTCGTAGAGTGAGAAGCAGAAACATAAAATGGTATTTGTAATACCATTTTATGTTTCTGTTTCTCGCACTGTGAGAAAGCAGTGGGATGACGCTCCTCCGCCCACATGAAGGAGCCGCCCCTGTTGGGGCTTCTTGGTTCAATTCTTACTTAAAACTTTGAAAATTCATATTGCCTGTTTCCCTTATTGGATTTTTGCCTTTTGTCATTTTGGTGTCATTTTGTTTATTAAATTGTACTCTGTTTTTCTAATTTGTTTTGGAATTTTGTATTGTTTTGCATTTTGACTTTGATACTGTGTTAATACTGCATAAATACTTACAGATTGCCCTTTAGTTAAGCCCGTTTGCTTTGTGCTATAGTTCCCAGGCGATTGAGCTGGGGTTTAATTAGTGACTTTATCGGTTCACCCTGACCAGGATTCTGATTATTACTTGAGATGGGTACTTATCTGCCTCAACTAATAATTCAATTTCTTATAATGGTGATAATGTAGTTGACAAGTGAAAACGAAATAGGTCCATCTTGGGTGTTGGGGTGTGAGATATTTTCAAAAGCGCAGAGAAACTATGTGAAAAGGGGATGCCAGCAGAGAGAGAAGGTGCAATCCTCATTGGGGAGTGAATGGGTGGATACCAGCAGCCTGAAGGCAGGTTTGACACTGCAGATTAGTGACCAGTTGCCCTTGTTCCAGTGAGGTAAGGGAAGTAAGGGATACCAGAGGGACATTATTTGCATCTAGGTCACTTCAATGCAGGTTGCAGGGTATGATGATAGGCTCACCTATGGAGGCGGCAAGTGGAAAGAGGGAGGGAGGAAGTGATAGTGAACCATTGTGGAGGAGCACTACACCCAGATAATTGCCAGTCAGGGAGTTAAATGGTCATCAGTTATAATAAGGATGGGCTTGAGAGCTCTGAAGTCATTGATAAGAGGCAACGAAGGATAAAACAGTGGCAGCAATTACTTCCCAGGGTAAAGTTAAGGCTTATGGTCCCTTGACTTGGAGGGGATTAACTGTGATAACTGGTTGCCCTGACTCGATGGTAGCGAGAGTTGGACCCACAGCATGAACAGCCCAGGGAAAGGCAGCAGCAAAGGTGGAGTTCAAGCACAGTCATTTACTGGTGGCTTTTTACATTCACACAGTTTAGTCACTAGTCTGCAGTAAGATACATTTAATGACTCACTTATAGAGTCAGTTACGCACCTAGAAAATCATCCATTCACACACTTGTACACCCACTTATCTTTCAACAGGCCTTTCCCTATATATATTAAACATATTAAAACTGTTCAGAAACACATACTCAATGGATGATGTCATCAGTGATGTCATTTGAGATGTCATCAGTGATGTCACTGACCATATCATGAGTGATGTAATATGTGACGTCATCAGCAGTGCATTGCGGGGCGCGAGTTATAGTTAGCTGAACTAACCATAACAGGGGAATTTCTAGGGTTTTGTACGAGGGAAATGTCCAGCTAACTATAACACCCTTGAAACCCTTGGTTTTTTCAGTGAATTTCTAAGGTTTTTTAAATGCCAATTCCTAACTATAACGCCCCTGAAACCTTTGTTTTTTTCAGTGAATTTCAAAGGTTTTTTAAATGCCAATTCCTAACTATAACGTGCATGAAACCTATGGTTTTTTCAGTGAATTTCAAAGGTTTTTTAAATGCTAATTCCTATCTATAACTTATCTCTGAAGATATCATGTTTAATGATTTTGATTGGATTTCTATATTTTTCAAATTCAGTGTCAATTTCATTAATTTCATTTAAAAAAAATACTTTTTAATCACCATTTTTGAAACTTATTTTTTCAATTAATTATTTGAACTTAATAGGTTTTTCAAATATATTTTTTTATATTTTTCAAAATATTTTTTTTACTATATACGCAAAACTTGTTTTATATATATATTTTTTCAAAGTTTTTGGATCCGCGCACCCTAAGCGCACCGTTATCGATCCCTACGTAATAGCATCCGCGCATGGTACGAGTTGGGTACGTGTTTAGTGCGCGATCGCAATGCGACCGGTACGCGACTCCCAGCCTATACGCGACACGTTCGATGTACGTAACGCGACGTTTACGCGCTTCCGTGACGTGTCATCTGCGTCTATGACGCGGTAGGTGCGCGGATCCCGGGAAATATTTAACTTTTAAAAAAACATATATATATGTATTTCATGTGAATATTAATTGAAGACAAACTGTAAACTAGTCTTAAAACTAATATATTTTTACATCTAATCCTATAATTTTTGTTAATTGAATTTCGCGGATGCGCGCTGGGTGCGTGCTGCTTAAGCGCATGGTGCGCGGATCCCATGTGACCTGCAAAAAAATAGATTTGATTGGTTCATTACACTTCCTCTGCTAACTATTGAAAGACCCCACCCATTTCAATCATTCTTTGAGCTTCTTTGGAGGAACATCTCACCTTAGAACTAGAAGAAACTTTTGGGGAAGATTTCCACAGCTGCAATTTTTCTGAAGACAATGGCTTCTGCACAGCAGCCACCATCAGAATCAGACCATTCGTCCGATGAGGAATTTGTTGTGGAACCTCCACGCCCAGAAAGATACACCTCTGTGGTGTGGAATTTTTTTTCCTTCCCAGATGACAAAATAAAACTAATTCAACTAAAGTGACATGTAAAATATGTCAAAGAGTGCTTTCCAGAGGAGATCCATCAAAAAAATACTCTTATGGGACGGCGAGTATGTTAAAACACCTGAAGACTCTGCATCCCGTGAACCTGGCCAAGCAGGAATGCAGAAGACTCCGACAGCAGCCTCAGCCAGGAGTGGCAAGCACTTCTGCAACATCACCATCAAGCACTCACCCGGACATACGTCCAGAATTTGGAAAACTAAAAATTAGTTGCATTAAATGCAACAAACTGCTATGTTACGGCGAGCAGTCAATTGAACTTATCTGCCGAGCGCAGCAAAACCACAAGTGCTAAACTTGTGTTTTTTTTTTTTTGCAGAAGTTGACTGTTTTGTTCCTCCTGTTGTCTTTTTTTCCTTTTGAAAAAAACAAAAAAATAACAAAATTGTTCCAAAAAGTACAAAACAATTAAAAAACAAAAAAGAAGAAAAAAAAAGTTCTTGTAAGTACTAACTTTCCTGGTTTAAAAAAAGAGCTAAATTTCTTTGTTAGTGTGTGAAAGTTTAGATGAATGTATGTGTAGTACGTAATTGACTGAATGAAGGCATTGGTAGC
This sequence comes from Triturus cristatus, assembly GCF_964204655.1. Lineage (NCBI taxonomy): Eukaryota > Metazoa > Chordata > Amphibia > Caudata > Salamandridae > Triturus > Triturus cristatus. The sequence goes on along the minus strand of NC_140589.1, from coordinate 1,062,959,084 downwards.
GTATGGTGAATGTATAAGTGCAGAACTATGAGGAAGTGCTGCAGCATCACACAGTAACCTCTTTAACTGCAGTGTGCTGTAGTACTTCCGAAGCACAGGGATGCAACATATGTACATAAATATGTTGCAAATCTATGCTTCTCTCTGCACGGCTGCTTAAACTGCAGCCATGTGGTGATACAGGCACCCTTGCACCATAGTGCAAGGATATATGTGTCATGTGCTGTTTGTTTTTCTGCAGGACGACACACCTTCCTGCACAAAAACAATGAGAAAATGCATTTTTCTCCTTCAATGTATGCCGAACATTTCAGCATGCATTGAAAATATAAAAATGTGGAGAAATGAAAACAATTCTCCTTGTTGTGCTTTCCTACACCAATTTTAGAATGGTACAGCATTCACACACATATCGAGATTTATGATTTATGATAAATCTAGACATGTGTCTTGTTCTATGAGTATTCAGTGGAATCATGCACAACAACACTTATAGAACACCCTATCAACGCAAAGTGGTCTGCATGATGAGGTTGTATTTACATGGAGTATAAAAAGTGCACAGAGTGCCTTTTCCTCTCTTTCTAAATATGAAACAGTATCTTACACAATAGCTATGTTACAAAAAGTGACATATTTCCGTTTTTAAAATTCCTTGCGAATGATAAAAGTAAGCACAGAGTTTTGTCTGCAAAGATGTTCAAAGAAGAATGATTGAAATGATTGCAGTGCTTCAACAGCTAAAAAGGTGAAATATTATGAACCCCTCAAATCTCTTTTTTTGCAGGTCACATGATATCTGATTATGGTCAGATTTCAAAAATACATAAACAGAGTGTTTTTAGAAACGTGTTTCAACTTTGTAGCTTCTTGCAGGCCTCTTCATTCTGCATATTGAGACTTAGTTAAACTTACCTTCACAGTAATTGGAATAAAAAATGGTATACATTTTTTTCTGTTTTTCATTCAAATATAAATTCTTAAAAATTGCTTATTTTAAAATTTGGATCTGTGAAAGAAAAGAAAAAAAAATATAACGTATAATAATACATTTTTTACAACACAACATAATTACCACAAAGTAATTTGTTTGCCTTCTTTGCTGTTCTCAGAATATATTGAATTTCACTAGAAATAGTGATTTCAATGGTACTCATCACTTAACAGCGGGCAAAAAAAAACAATCAGAAAGATTGTTAAAAAAAAACCAACATGCTATTCTCAGTAAGATACCAGAAAATACAAATCATACATATATGAAATGCTTACAGATTACAACATTTTATAACTTTAACTTACAAAAACTGTAAATGTTGCCGCATTAAAATAATCACCGAATAAATGACCACCAAAAAGTCCATAATTCAAAAATATACCTTCCCTTGAGGCCAAATGGGATTTTTGCACTTCTTCTTTATGTAAATTGTCCAATGGTAGTCCTATTAAATTATAATAATAAATTCCTCAGAGAGTGAATTATGTTCCTAAAACTTTGGCTTTAAAAATATTAGGTAGGAATTTGCCATAACTGTCTTCTAATACTACTAAAACTTCACAACATGACATGTTTTAAAACAGTTATCTGTCAGCAAAAACACGATGTTACCAAACGCTTCTCTCACAGTGGTTCCCAAATGTACACGGACTCACAGTGTGATTCTAGACAAGCACCACTATCCCTAGGAGTTTACCAAAACTCATTCACTACAGTGGAAGAGGTAAGGGAACTGCACACAATCTACATATTTCACGACTGCACTTTAGTGTCAATGCCCGACTAATTTAATCAACGCATGAGCAAACACTGGCTTCTAATGCTACTAAAACTTGACAACATGACAGGTTTTAAAACACTTATCTGTCAGCAAATACACAATGTTACCAAATGCTTCTCTCACATTGGTTCCCAAATGCACACAGACTCACAGTGTGATTCTAGACAACAACCACTATCCCTACGAGTTTACCAAACCTTATTTACTACTATGGAAGTGATAAGGGAACTGCACATAATGTGCATATTTCAAAAGTGCACTTTTGTGTCAAAGCCGGACTCATTTAATCAACGCATAAGCAAAGACTGGCTTCTAATGCTACAAAAACTTGACAACATGACAGGTTTTAAAAGAGTTATCTGTCAGCAAATACAAGATGTTACTAAATGCTTCTCTCACAGTGGTTCCCAAATGCACACAGGCTCTCTGTGTGATTCTAGACAAACAACAGTATCCCTTGCACTATACCAAAACACATTTCTTCATCTACAAGGATTACTACATTTTACTGCAGAAACATAACTCATTTCACAAATTCATAAACAATGACTGGTTTCTAATTCTACCAAAATATAAAAACTGCATCGTTATCTGTCTACAAACACATGAAAAAAACAAATCCTTATCACAAAATGGTTTCTACATGCACACACACTGTCAATAAGATTGTAGAGAAAAAAAGTACTCCCTACACTTTAGCAACAGAAATACATTAGTCTGATTAAAATTTAAATAGTCTACATACATCCCCTCACAATTAAATAACTCACCTTTCAAGATGTTTTGTAGATTAAGAAGTATATCAGGCACACACCAGATATCAGTCACACACCAGATTTTCTTATACAGAATCTCTGCACTGTGCACCTGTCAGCAGAACCAAAGAATGGCAAAGTTTCCCTCTCATTTTCCACACATATACATGTAAACATCAAATCACATTCCTTCCCACATAAATTCAAAAGCAAACACACATTTCTATTGGTTAAACATTTCAACCCTTTCCAAATGACATAAACTTCAACCCTTCCCTCAATCTGCCTTCTGCCCGTTACCATAGAAACAGGTCATGGAACACTGTACTGAGCACACAGGTCACAAGTTCAGCACACACAATGTTGCTAATCAAAACAGCAAGTGCGCTTGACTTCTCAACATATCAGCTTATCATATATAATGTTCCTTACAATCAGTTTTTTTTTGTTAACCAATAAGAATCATGCATTTAAAAAACAGAAATATGCACCCTACCTTTCAGTGTAGAAGGTTGTTAAACAACCAATGATTTCTTGTCTTTTTTCAAAATTGCATTTTAGCCACCATTTTAGAAACATCTTACTTTCCAAACTGCCATTTCATTTACAGAGACCATCTGAGTGCATCCAGACCTCCTTACAAGATGCTTACAGTGTGGATTGTGGGACACAGCTACATTTTCTGGAGCCGAAGGAATGCAGAAAACAAAGGCATTCACAAAGACCTAGGTTTGACAAATGTAGACATTAAATGGATTGGACAGAGAGGGTTAAAGTGGCACCAGTTGATGCCATTGCTGAAATCCTTCATGCAAATCCAACACCCTGACCTCATAATAGTGCACTGTGGTGGCAATGACCTAGGCACTTTGACTGGGATAGGTCTGGAAATGCTTATGAAGGACACCTTTGCAGAACTGATTTCACTTTTCCCTAAAACTGCCTTTGTGTACTCTAACATATGCCAAAGGAAGAAATGGAACTGGTCCGATCATTTTTGTCCACAGATTGAGAAAACTAGGAAACATGTGAATAAATCTTGCGAGAGAATCCGTGCATCCAACGCGATAGGATGCGCGCACCGTGCGCGCATTTTGCAGTTTTTTTTTTTAAAAAGGGGGGCCCCAGGGGGTCCTTCTGGGACCCCCTAAGCACCTCTAGAGGGTCAGAGTATTTCCACTCTGCCCCCTTTATATGTTTTACACACTTTTTCCCCTTGCTTCTTTAGCCTCGCTTCTACCGAGGCAGAAAATGGCCGCCAATAGTTCCTGGTTTCGAATGTAGAGAGACACTCGACAGCCAATTAGCATTCAGCGCGCAATTGGGAGGGTGCGCGCTCGGTTCGGGGAGGGTGCGCTTACGGTGCGGGTACGGTCCGCAGATCCTTCGCGGCCATAGATATTTATGTACTTTTAACTCTAATTTTCTCAGGAACTACTGAACGGATTCACACCATATATGCAAAAGGCACGAGTCCGAACTGAGGACTACCTCTTTGCCAAATTTGGTGTCATTCCGTTCAGCGGTTCGGGCTGTAGCTGCGACAACAGATCCTAAGGGAAATTGCATGGGGAAAACGCGTTTTGGGACCCCCCTTTTTTCTCAGCCCCCGCTTGACGAATCACCACGAAACTTTCAGGGTAGGAGCGGAGCGGAGCTGGCCAAAGGTTTGGAAACTTTCACGAGGATTCATCAACCGGCGCCACACTTATTGGGAATAGAATGTTGTGGATTTCCTATGGAAAATAGGTCCTAACTATAACTACCTAATGGCGACCGCCAGTAGGTAATATATATATATATATATATATATATATATATATATATATATATATATATATATATATACACACACACACACACACGCACACACGCGTACACACATGCACACACGCACACACACACATGCACACACGCACACACACACAAAACTAAATACTAAGCAGTAATTAAGGAAATACCTTTGATGGCATTGCATTATAACCTCTGACCCCCTAAAGGGTCATGAAAACACATAAGGTAAGTCTATTGACTTGGTCAAAAGTTTCAGATCAACAAACCATGTGTTAAAGGCTTCATTTTGTGTATCAATGCAATCATCAATAATAATCATCTGTAATGACACCTATTACTATTCTTAAAGCATATGCACTTAGATCATTAATTACTGCCAACATTATTATATCAACAAAGCATTAGAAATGAACATGCAATTATAAAAACTGCCCCTGCAGAGCATCACATTTTGCTCAAACAACATGTAACCATAGACTTGGCCACTAGAGGGCATTGTACAACATGTACCTTCCTTTAGACACCTTCAGGCCACAATAACTGCTGGCATAGACTTAACCCCTAGAGGGCACTGCACTGTAGCTCTAGTCGGGGAAGTACTTGAAAAACTCTTTTGGAGCCCCTACAATCTTCGGGGCAGTCGTTTTAGGGAAACTCTTATGGGACTCCTTGGGTAGATCTCAGCTCCCTTCTTTATTTTCTTGGTGGTGGCCCTGTCATCTTGGGGCCTCCACAAGCAACAGAAATGGCTTGGTTGTTGCAGGCCCACTGGGCATAATTGGGAGCTCCTCCAGGAGCATAAATACTCCCCTCTGTGCAGAGGCAAGCCAGCTGCTTTTCATTTTCTTTGTTTGCTTGCCACACGGCCTTTTCTTTTTAGCCTGTCCCTTAAGGGCACCCCAGCTGCTGTACTTTGTTGGGAGCGGCCCTGGGAGCCCACCCCTGGCTGCCCCAGCCAACTTCCTACATGGTCCACACTCCTACGTGCAGCCGCATGTGTCAGCAGTCTCATGTGTCAGAATTCTCTTCTTTCCTGACAGTGCTGAGAGCTGCTTTTCTGGTCCCGTTGATAATTCCTCATTCTTAGTCCTCTAGACAGTACCAATAGCTACTTCTCTGTTCCCAGTGGTTATTTTCCATTCTTAGTCATCTAGGCAGTGTTACAGCTGCTTCTCTGGTCTCAGTGGTAATTCCTCATTCTAAGTCCTCTACACAGTGCTGCTAGCTGCTTCTCTGGTCCAGTCTGTAATTCCTCCTTCTAAGTCTTTCAGACGGTGCTACTGGCTTCTACTATAGTCCTATGAATTTCATACATTTTAAATCCTCTAGGCAGTGCTGCAGCTGTGTCTCTGTTCCCAGTGGTACTTCCTCATTTTAAATCCTCTAGACAGTGCTGCTATGTGCTTCTCTCGTCCCGTCATTTACTCCCTCAATTCCAAATCCTCTAGGCAATGCTTCAGCTGTGTCACTAGTCACAGTGGTAATTCCTCATTCTTATTCCTCCAGGCAGTGGTGCTAGCCGCTTCTCTGGTCCTGTCAGTAATTCCCCATTCGAAGTCCTCTAGGCTGTACTGCTAGCTGTTTCTCTGGTCCCGTCGGTGATTCCTCATTCTGAATGCTCCGGACAGTGCTGCTAGCTGCATCTCTGATCTCATCGGTAATTCCTCATTCTAAATCCTCAAGACAGTGCTGCTAGCTGCTTCTCTGGTCTCATCAGTAATTTCTCATTCTAAGTCCTCTAGGCAGTGCTGCGCCTGCTTCTTTGGTGCTGTCAGTAATTCCTCATTCTTAGTCCTGTGGACAGTGCTGCCAGCTGTTTCTCTGGTCCCGTTGGTAATTCCTCATTCTAAGTGCTCTACACAGAGCTGCTACCTGCTTCTTTTCTTTCATCAGTAATTCCTCATTCCAAGTCCTCTAGACACTGCTGCATCTGCTTCCCTGGTCCCAGTGTTAATTCCCCATTCTTAGTCCTCTTGACAACGCTGCAGCTATACATCCACTACACTCCAAACCAAAACACATAGGTAAAACTCATTGTCATTTCCAGTGTCAATAGCTCTAACTAAAAAAATGTGAGACCCATTACATTGCAAATGCTTGTCTTTTTTGACGCTGCCAAACTAACATTGTAATGCTGGACAAGATGTATATTTGACATAAAAATCAGGGCTGTTTCAAATCCTAATGGAATGACATGATGACTGGGCTGTACAGGGGATGGATATAGTCGGGAGGGTGGTTGCTGTTCCTTTGGAATTTTATGAAGGAAAATTCTCTTCCTGATTTTGTTCTCCTTATATATTTTGAGCTTTCAGACTCAGTTAGGATTGTCTGGGTCTTACAATTTGACCTCCTCATCTTGACTACTGTTATTCCTCAAACTCCTTTCTCACATTTGTACTCTTCTAGTAACTCAACGTGCAATTTAGTCCTTTCTTTCCTTTGGAGTTCCACTAGATTTTGTAGGTCTTTATAGGTTTGCACAGCCACAGAATTTCAAAAAAGGTATCTGCTAAGGATACATCTGGTCAAAAAGCTGTGGTTTCATTTTGGTGAACAAATTGAACACCAGTAAGAACCTACACTCCTACAGGCTTCGTTTTTAACATAGGCGGAGAGGAATTCATAGTTAATGGAAGTGAAACAATTGTCAATTGGACTTCACTAACAGAGTCTGAGGAAGCTCGTAACCCACTTTTGAAAGTTCCTTCAATTCAACTTGTGGTATGATTTGCGCATGATTGCTCTCCGCCTTCACTGGTGCTATCTAACTGTGTTCTTCTAAATGTTATAGAAATGTACAACATTTTTCCTGATGTTGCATTGTCAGTCTCTCATCTTCTCTCCCTTTTTATTTCTCTACCTATCTCCAATCTACTGGCTCCTTTCGAAATTCCTAGAATTGGCTGTGAGCCTTCGTCTCTCACCAGAGTGGGCACGTTATTTAGCTTTTGGTTTATAATTCCTCTCGTGTCAGTATTTAGATGGCATAGAAGACGGTATGATTGTGACCCAGACTATGCATATCTCTAGTAATCAGTCACTGAAATAAATAAAGTAAATGAGTTTTGTTAATGAAACAAGTAATATGATCTTGATAACCTGTGAAAGTATAGACTGGCTGCATAATGCCCTAATATATGTATAGTTGACAACTGACCCTTGTCAATAAGGATTCAAAAAAGGAACTGAAAAATAGGGGGCCAGCAAGGAAGCAACAATGACGATAATAGCTCCTTAGCATAGAAGATCTAAGTGCTATATACCATCAGTGTATATAAACCTTTGATGAGATTAAATAAAATGATTTGTAAGTAAGTAGGAGATGAAAAGAAGGGTCTTAGGGAACACTAAACATTTAACATGCAGGTAAAGGCATTAGAAAAGCCTTACTAACAAAAGTGCAGCATGAGGAGGGCAGACTCTCTACCTTTATATGATACATGCAGTTGGTGAGTATGGTCTAGCTCAAAGGGGGCAAGGCTAAGATGGGCTAGATGTACAGTGTGAGAAATTGGGTTGTTTTTGAGGGAGGTTAAAGCCTGCTCAACTGACATCGAGAATCCCCATCAGGGTGAACCACGAACGTTACTCAATTAACCTGTGCTTAACCCTCTGGTAGCTTCACAAAAAAGCAGTCAGGATTAACTTAGAGGCAATGTAGAAGGTATTTATGCAGTACACAAAGAGTGATAAAATGAAAACACAATACAAGAAAAATCCCAACCCCATTTAGAAACATAGAATACATTTTAATACGTTATTTGAAACCAAATCAACAAAAATCTAATTAGCAGAACTGAACTGGAGATATACAATTTAAAATATTTAGACAAAAATATTGCTTATAAGCAGAAGCGCCAACTGTGGTTATCTGGTTGTGCTGGACCGGGACAAAGTCACAAGTTCAGGCTGACCATGATGGAGCATGATCAGAGCTAAAAGGACCAAGTTAGGCCTGTTGAAAAATGTATGTTAAGTCCTGCATGTGGAGAGTTGCACCGCTCAGTGGTGGTGCCGAGGAAATATGTGAGATCTGGGTCAAGGATGCGTCATGCAGTGGTGGTTTCAAAAGGCTGCACTACGGGCTTGCATCAAGGATCCATCACCCAGCAATGGTTTTGATAAGCTGCGAGGGCTGCCATGCGGGCTTGCATAGAGGTTTCATCATGCTGCGTCGGTTCTAAGGAGAGGCTGTGAGGTGCTGCATCGGGTTTGAGTTGAGTTCTGTAGGTTCTGGTGGCGACCCTAGTTTGGGCTTGCAGAGCACCTTTACACCTATTTCCAAAGGTGCAGCACTGGGTGGGCACCACTTGGGGAGGGGGGTAGGACTCATAGCAGGTAGAGTCCAGTTGCAGGATTCAAGATGGTTGGAGCCTTTTCTGTCCCTGAGGCTCTGATCAGGAGTCCAGCCCACTACCCCTTGGAGTCACTCTGGTCGTCCTGGGTCCAAGGTGCGGGTTCAGTCCTTCTTACTCAGGCAGTAGGGCAGCAGAGTTGCAGGGCAGTCCTTTTTGTAGCAGAGCAGCATAGTAGTCCTTCTTCTGAGTCTTCCACAGATCTAGGAGTGGTGTGGAGAGGAGACCTGAGTGGCCCTTTTTAATACCTGGTACCTTATTTGAAGTCGAAGATTCTAGACGTCCCACTCTTAGAAGTGCTTGGGATTTCCTGACTCTCTGCCCTGGCGCCCGTCGGATTACAGCCCCAATAGGGTAGTGCGAAATCCTTCCTGTGTGAGTTGAGCACAGTGTATTGATTTGCTGGTGGGGCTGTGCCCAGCTCCGCCCCATCCTACCTGAGATGGCCCATTCAGGCATGCCTAGCCCTCTATTGTGTGGCTGTTTGGTAGGAATATACAAAGGCCAACTGCTATTCACACCTAGTCATGTGACCCAGGAACTGGCTGTAGACATCAAATAGTTAAGGCAGGAACATTTTCTTAAAGCTGGCATTTTCAAAATTTTGACTTAAAATCTGAGTTTACCATTGACAAGGATTTTAAATTACAATTTTTCAGATATCAAAGATGGTTTTCCTGACTCCTCCCATTCAAAAGTTAGCACTTACTAAAATGGATAAGGTAACCCAATGTTATCCTATGAGAGTGGTAGCCGTCACAGTAGTGACAAACCAATTTAGGAGTTGTTGGAAGGTGGTTTATTAGTACATGCAGGTAAGTACCTACACTTAGGAATAACACCACATCACAAATAATTTCCAGTCAAGTTCTCAATAAATTAATACTTGTTCAACCCTTGGTAGATTGGCTGTGAAAAGACATGCTTAACTTAGGAGACAGGTGTGTAATGCATTTTAAAACACCAATACATTAAATAAGTAAGACACAACACACAATAAACATCCAAAACCCATTTATTTAAAATAGGCAATATTTTCATGAATAAAATGACACCAAAATGACAAAAATTCAATGTACAGAACCAGAGCCCAAAGCCAAAAGCAGCAACTTGGGACATCTGGTTGCACTTTACCGTGAAAAAGTCAAAGTTTCAGACTGACCACGATGGAGCACGGGTTGGATACAGTGAGCAGTAGGATCTGGTCAAGTTTGTACCTTCTGACTTGGTCACTTTTTTGAGCTTTGTCACTTAAAGTCGAATGGGGCTTGTCGTCAGGCTGGCTTGCCAGTCGAGGACGGTGGCAGCTTGCTTCAGCAAAGGTACTCTGTGAAATCCTGGATGTCTTGTAGCTCTGGTGCTTTCAGTGGGCCAGGTCACGATTCAATGTCAGCGGCTTGACTCCAGATGAAGGGTCGGTCAAGTTATGGAGCTTTTTCACAACAATTCTACAAATGATTCAAAACTTCTGGAACCTCTTTCAAGGTTGTTTGTGCTCTTGGAGGGTCCACAACACCAATACAAGGTTCCAGAATCTCTGAGTTGCTCCTTGGGAAGTTTAGACTACAAGACACTCAACGCACCTGTCCAAATCCTTAAAGGTCCACTGAATGCTGTCCAGCTGTGTTCTCTTTGGTGGAAATGATGCAGGTGGGCCTCTTATAATTTGTTGCTTTCAGGGAGTCCATTCCTCAACCTTTTATGGTCAGGCAAAGCCCTTCTTTTTATGAAGCCCAAGATGTGCAGCACATGCAGTCCTTCAGAGTGCAGTCCTCTTGTTGCAGGCCCGGGGTTCAGGAGGGTAATCTATCTTTCTTTCTATTTCTTCCAGGCAGGGATCCGAGCTGCTGGGCAGCTCTTCCATATTTATCCAGGTTTCTGGGCTTGGAAGCAGGGGGACACCCCTTTCCAATGGGGTGCAAGGTGCAACCCTCAATGATGACCACCCACCCTGAAGTGTGGCATTTTCTCATCCCAGAAAGAACTGTTCCTTAAAAACCAAAATGGAGAACATCTCTCCTGGAGCTTCAGGTCCGGCTAACCAAATGTACAGGTGAGGCTAACTTTCCCTAGCATTCCCCTTCCAGCCCCTCTGCTAATTCAATTACAGGGGCTCCTATCTGGGTGGGGGGGCAGGAAGTGGGGGTGTGCCTAGGTCCTGCCCTAAGTGCCTTTCCGTCTTTGAAGACCAGTTTGGCTACCCAGCCCCTTCCTGCCTTTTCCTCTGCCACTGCAGATCTCCTCCCACCAGATGTCTCTTTGTTTCCTTTCAGGCCACGTCACACCTCATCAGAGCAGTTTGGCTCATCCTGTCAAAGGCTGGTCAATCAGGAGAGGCTGCTCTAGAGCTGGAATAAGGTACATCAGAAAAGCAAGTTCTATAAATTATTTTCTGTCATAGTAATAATAAATCTAACCTTGACAAGTTCTTGGATTTATTCTAACTATTATTTAGACACTTTGAAGTATCATTTCAGCTCACTCCTGTCAATAGTTAGAGTTTATCAAAGTTTAATAAAGCCTTCCCATGTTAGCCTATGGAGCTAATGGACTACAATGGGGAAAAACAAAATTGGCTGTTTTCACTCACCCAGGGCTTTTAAAACATCTTTTATAACATCCCCAAGCTGGATAGAGACCCACTTCAGTGTTACTTAATGTCAATGTGAAGATTTGAGCGAAAGTTTTAGCAAACATGCATCGTAAAATTGTTCCATCCCTTATTCATTATACACAAGTGAAGATTGTCATGGGTAGATCGCCATTCAGCTTTGTTATCACATCCACTGTGTATTTCATAGGATGCTTAGATCGAGATAATGTCGCTATGCCCGAAAACTAATTTGGCTGCATAAAATGGGGATACATTTTTTCTAATGATTAAGAGAATTGGTTTAGCTACCTATTCATAGGTAAAGTCAAATGGCTGTACATTCTCCAACTGTGCAAGTGAATTGAAGTAACTTGCTTCCCTATCCTCAGAAGCACGAGCCAGGAATGTCTCCCACTCCCCTTGCTAATTCGTACAGCACTGGAATCCCTAGCTGTGGCCAATATATCAATCAGAAAGAATTAAAGGGATGGATACGCCTTCAGGACTCACCACGTTATTGCTCTGTGTGGGTGACTCACCATCACCTTCACTGAGTTAGATTTTTTTAATAAATGTTTTAAGTCCTCATATGTGACAATAGGCGAGAGGTACAATCCAAAACTACAAACGTAACCCACAGCCATTAAGTTTAAGGACCATGTCTCTTTCAACCAATTAATGTAAGGTGTGCAGGAGCAACCGCACAAAATCCTCCTAAGTTGATATCTGTCTTTAATACTTGGACTATTAATACCTCATTATCTGGCCTTGTGATATTGAGTTTCTTCCCAATTATCAAAATTAACTTGACAAGAGGGAGAGAAAGGGTTCCCCCATCTTCACTATCTTTACTGAAATGTTCATACAGTCCAGCCTGCCAATGCACTTCGCTGAGTTTCCCCATTCCACGCAGGTAGGTAGGGTGCTAGATATCCATCTAATGCAGATTTCTCTAAGTGCAATTATTATCAAGAAGAGGAGTATCACGGAGTTAGATTTGAACGTTGAATTTCTTATTTACGTAAACATGTTTTTTTATATGTTACATACTTAGAAAATACATTGCACCATGACTTTACCAGACTACTGCTCTGTTGGTAATGAGGAACAATCTATCGTCCACTTTCTCTGTAAAATTGACTGTCTCAAGGCATTTGCACTTTATTTAGTTTTTGTGCTGCTACAAATGAGGAATAACAAGCTATTACTCATTTTGCTGATTAGCTTGGCAACCTCAGTATGTTTTAAATTACTGATAATATAGCTTTACCATGTATAAAGGCAATCTTTGTTGTATTAATTGAGCTGTTTTTTCTAGTTGCAAAGGCTTTAAATAATCATAAACAACAAAAACGTTATTGTTATTACTTAGAAAACACGTATATGCATAGCTTATACTTTTGTGAGTAAAGCCAAATTTAATATGAGTACATTATCGCTATAAAAGCTATTTGCCTTTGCCCATGTTTGCAATGCTATTATTAATCTGCTTGCAAATGAGTGTACTGTTGTCTCTACAGGAGTACACTCGAGCCTGTCAATGAGGATTGCACATATTGATTTTACAGATGCATTTAGATCTAACAAAGCAAGGGTAGATGCTAAGTTCTGTGGCTCTCAAAATACTTGTGGGCAATTAAAGACCAGTATTAAGTCAGGACTCTAGTCTCTGAAATACACTCTGAGGAACTCGTAAGGGCATAAACTTCTGTTTTAAGAATTGTCATTCCCCTGTGTTCCACCTTGACCAGATCTCTCGTGCATAAGGCAAGAACATTTCAACAAGTTTATAGGATTTTATATACAATGGTAATGTTTTCTGCTACAGTAACAGATAGTCACATTAATGCAGACCAAATAACAATAATAGATAGAAGGGCCGAGCTTAACTGAGTTTAGCACCTGGTGAGGGGTTACTTGTATGAATGGAACTTACTGGAGCTTGAACTTTTACAAAGATAAATAAACTGAATTAACTGAAACTTCCTATGCATAGACAGAGAATACTGCACCTAGCATTCACGTATTCTTTGTTGTGTTGGGTCACGGAACGTACCATCTCAAAAGGGCGTGAGGGGAGAAAAAGTAAAGGAATCTATCACGCATAACCCAAGTGGTATTGGCCATGAAGTGATGGGGTAGTTAATATAAGGAACAGAGGTCCGCACCTATTGGTCATATGGTATGCACCAGCACCTGTGGTGGTGTCCATTCATTCCAGATAAGCGCTGTGATTATACACACAGACCGCGCTTATCAAACACAACAAATTGGCAATGAGCGGGTGCTGTTCATTCCTGTCCCATGCAACTGATCCGGTCCAGTGGCTCTCCTGTATTACGCCACCTACCGGAACTGCCTGTGACCAGTGCATCGTTGCTCGTGGCTGGGAGTGTTCCTGTTGTCTGCCAGGGCCTTGCCGCGCACAGCACGCTGCCTCTCACCAGAGCCTCCTGGTACCCAGTACGTCACTGCTGCTGGCAGCGGGCAGCGGGATCATTCCCCTCTGGTCCCTGGCTTTGCCGCATGCCATGGTCTGCAGCTGCTCATGCCATTTTGAGGTGGGCTGCGTTTACCGTGCTCCCTGTTAGTGTCTTTTAGCACTTGGAGGGTGTTTACGTGTGCTCCTGCTTGGACCCGCCCACCACACCGGGTCTGGCCAATATAGGCAAGTCTTCTTTGCGCCATTCTGCTGCCTGGAACGTTGTGCTGCCTACTACCCGCTCACCCAAAAAAGACGCACATCAAGAGGTGAGAGATTTATTCTGCTGCCTACTGCCTGCTAATAACATGCAAAACAAAAATAAAAAAATAACGTAGGGAAAAAATATATAAAGTCAGGAGAGACTTACAAACGGGGAGAGAGCTCATAAATAGCTGCTCTGTGACTCCTGGTTTTTCTATCCTGGGGACCCCTGCCTCCCTCAAATGACTTTTGCCTGATGGTCTCTAAGTTTTCCTCCACACAAGCTTCTTAGTTTATTTTTCCTGCTGCACCCCTATTTGCTGCGCAATCACATACCTGCTATGACTTACAATGGCCTTAGTACCTGCTCTTGAGTCTTTCATCATAGAAGGCCCCGGTAGGAAGGTGGAATCTGACTGTATGGTTGCCCCCACTTTTTTCCTGGTGTTTGAATGGTTTTTGACTAGTCTGGCTGGGATCCTGCTATCCAGGACCCCAGCCTATCTGCTTACTCCCTTAAATGATTGGTGTGCATATTAGATGCACTAGTGATTGGATACTGTGGTGCCTTGTGAGCCCCTAGTATATGGTACCTTAGGTACCTAGGGCATTGGTACTTCACAGGCCTACCAGGGGCTGCAGCATGTATTATGCCACCCCTGGGAAGCATCCACAATCTGACACCACAGGCCTGCTACTGCAGCCTGTGTGAGGTAGTGTTAGCAATCCTCACTGAGGTATTGGTGCCTATATCTCACCATACACACACATATAAACCTATCAGTCACCCCTCTAGCAGGCCCTAACAATCCTGAGGGCAGGGTGCTTGGTTTACTATGTGAGGGGGTGCTCCTGCCTGAGCAGGGCCCCTCTGCAGCTGGCAGAGTCTATTCTCTGCTGCTGTTTGCGGATGCGGTTAAACCATATACTCTTAAGTGCATTATAACCTCGCGGTAAATGCTAACTTTGGAATGACTGCATCAAAACATGTCGTGTTTGGTGTCAAACAACTTGGAATCCTACACCCACACCAGTAACTGGTGTGGGAGTAGGATCCCACCCTTCTAGAGGGGACGACATGTACACACTGTACTACACGGTAGAAATCATCTAGAGCCCTGGCATCACAAAATGGATGCCACCAGCACAGACACCGGGCTGCCCTCCTGCTGCTGACCGAAACTCGCAGTGGAGGGAGCTCAACAAAGGGTTTCCTGTCACAGGGAGGTGTCACCACCTCCCAGACAGGATTTAGTGTATTGGAGCTGGGTGGGTGCACTCTTAGAGTGCTTTGAAGTCCTGCACTGGGGGAGCAGTAGGCTCCTCTGTGCATATGCCAGCTCAAACCGGTTCAGGGGCTGCCTGCCTCTGTACTGGCGCGAAACTGGACAAAGGGAAGTGGGTGTAACCACCCACTACCCTGGCCCTCCTAGAGGAGTGGCCATAGAGCTAGTCCCTCCCATCTTATCAGTATAAGATACCACACATTGCCAATGCAATTCAGATTACACCTGGACGACGCTCAAGAAGAAGAATCCTGGCCCTTCAACTTTCTACTACCTTTAGAAGACCGAAGGATCTCCCTTGGAGTCAAGGAGTGACTCCCCTGCTTGGCAGGCACCTAAAGGACTGAAGAACGGTTGCAAACTTTACCGCTCCCGCTGGAGCCCGAAGTCCCTGCGTCCCCTGCAGCTGATTTCCTGACCTCTCGTCGGCCATTTTGAGTCCCCAGCGAAGCTGTGGCATCTGGACCCCACGAGTGACGAGGAACAGCAATACCAGGGAACCGTGCACTGATTTCAAGTGCAAGCCCTGAACGACGAACTACAAACTTGTGCTTTGGACCACTTACTATCCAAGTCCCTAGCAGGTCTGAAACCAAAGAACAGCGGCCTACCTCGTTCCGAGTGACCGTGGGCTGTTGCTGAAGTTTTCCTGCAAAGGCGTCTTTGCGGTCGCTTGCCCGTTGGCTAGCTGCCCTCCAGAAGACTTCCATATCGACTTCAAGGGCTCGCCTGGTTGCTCTGGGCCTGCCCTCACTTACCCTTGCTGGGTAAGTCCATCGGACCTTGCTGGTCTGAACCATCCAAGATCTTCATTCTACACAAGACTTGCAGTTGCCAAGGTTTGTTGGCTCCGATCCGAGTGCCGACACCGCCATCAGCTGCAGACGTCATGGGACCCTCCAACTCCAGCTGCTGGTCTTCCTCGATCTCTCCTGGACCACGTGGGCGAAGAGACAAAACACCATCAGCGACGTGAAGAGACTCGACAGTCGTGGTCATCTATCCTGAAGGCCACCGGTCACTGGCAAGTGACTCTGAACTCTGTCCCCTCAATTTCTAGGTCACCTGCAACTCCAATCCATCGTTGGATTTCCACGGACACTTCACCCGACGACACAAGCAGCAAGACTTCACCGATTCCCATTGAAAGCAGCATCGCGACCCGACACCAAAGGACACCTCTGCACCCGGCTTCCCTGGGTGAGGTAACTCTGGCATTACAGTGCCCAAGTGCGCATTGGCTATCGAAGTACTTACCCTGTAAGTTGTTTGCTTGTTGTCCATTCCGAAGTGCCCTAGAACTGTGAAATACAAACCGCGACATTTGCCATTGAAACGCATTGAAACCCGCGTGTGTGTTTAGACACTGCACGCGTCTCCTGTGGGCCGATTACTTACCTGTAAACACTGCATCAGTGAAGCCCCAGCGATTCCCAAGGCCCTAGGCCTCTTACTTTTGCAAGTCGAGTTTGTTATACCACTATTTTAGTATATGGTCTGGTACGCCCCTAGGGCTACAGCCATATTTGTGCTTAATTTATTGAGAACTGTTGATCTTATTAATGTTTACCTGGCTCTAATCTCATAAAGAGATTAGTAGAGTATATTTAGAAATAAATACATATATATTTGATATATATACCTGTGTGGTGTCTTTTCATTTGGTAATTCAAGAGATTATAAGGTAAAACAAGCTGCTTTACATTCCTCAGAGACTTAGCCTGAAGGCTGCTCTCCACAGCTACCACTAGGATAGCTTTCTTTAAAAGGTTGTCTTTAAACCTATCTACCAAGAGTCGAATTGGACTGGTGCAAGGTGGCCACTATAACTAGTGACCAGCATATGCCAGGCCAACTTCTCACATTGGTGGGCAGCGTGTGGGATTCCAGCTTGCCATTGTTTTACCAGAAAATCTCTATTTGAATTACTAACTGAAAACCACTTAAGGTACTCAAGGTACATATAAAGTCAAGCTAGTATCAATAAGTTCTACTGAACTTAGAGCTGTTTGTGAAGGGACAAGCACACCCTTGCTACAGCTCAAGCTAGGTTTAGTAGGCCACAACTAGTGTAGGTAGTACAACACTGCACAACACTAGTATGCTTCACCAGGATGGAGCCAGTGGGTCCATCCCATCTCAGTACAAAGATATAGCTTACACTGAGCTGAAGGCCTTATGCTTTGCAAGAAATCTGAGGGTGGGCAGGAGTCCCTCATCACAACACCTGATAGATCTGCTAGTAGCAGATGACCTGAGACAAGCTCTAGGAGCTAGTGGGTCTGGATCAGGGGGTGGGTCACACATAGTCTCTGGGTCTGATGATGAAAATCAAGATGACCTGGACTCTGTGGGTGAAGGGCCAGACCCAGATGGGTCTGAAGAGAATAGAGGAAATCTCCCTAAGAGAGCTGACAAAGTGGGAGACAGGCCTAGGTCCCTCTCAAGGGACTCTGACAGGTCATACCACTCTGGAAGAGAATCTATTCCACAGAGGAACTCCAACTTTCCCAGGGAGACCTCCTCTGACAGAAAGTTCAAGATGCTCCAGTATGAGGAAGCTAGGCTTGCCCTCAGAACCAAGCAATTGGCCTTAGATAGGGAAGCCTTCGAGCTCCAAAGAGCTTCAAAGAAGAAGGGGTTAGATGCCCCTGGTGGCAGCAACAGTGTCCCTGGAGGCAGAGATTACATGACAGATCATAGGAACCTGTCCAAGGTTGTTCCTCCCTACCAGAGTGGGGTTGATATCCACAAATGGATAACTGCTATGGAGAGGGCCTGTAAAGTTCAACAGGTCCCCCAGAAACAGTGGGCAGCAATCTTGTGGCTCTCCTTTTCAGACAAAGGGAGAGACACGCTCCTCACTGTTAGAGAAGAGGATGCTAATGATTATGAATCCCTGAAGAGTGCATTAATAGATGGGTTTGGCTTAACCACTGAACAGTACAGGTTCAAGTTCAGAGACACCCAGAAAGCACAGACTCAGGATTGGGTGGACTTTGTAGATTGTGCTACCAAGGCTCTGGAGGGTTGGATAGTTGGCAGTAGAGTCACTGACTTTAAAGGATTGTATAATTTGATTATGAGAGAGCAGATCCTTAATAATTGTCAAAACCAACTCTTACACCAGTACCTGGTGGACTCTGATCTGACCTCTCCCCAAGAATTGGGAAAGAAGGCAGACAAATGGGTCAGAACCAGGGTTAGGCCCAAGAACCAAGGTGGTGACCAGAAGAAAGATTCCACTAAGCCCAAAGAGAAAGGTGGGGATGATAAAACAGAAAAGTCCTCTGAAGGGCCCCAAAAACCCAGTTCTGGGGGTGGGTCCCAAAATCCTTCCTCTTCCAATAAGAAGCCATATTGCCATGTGTGCAAGCAACCTGGACACTGGAAAACTGACTCCAGCTGCCCAAAGAATGGCAATAAAGAAAATGTTCCTCCCTCTGCAGCTCCAACACCTCCTGTTACTACCGGTAGTAATCCCCCAGGTGGTAGGAGTGCACCCAAAAAAATAGTTGGGCTTTCTTGGGGAACTCAGGTGGACTCTGGCCTAACCAGGTCCCCTACACAAGCAGCTCTAGTCTGTGATGGTGGCATGGGGTTTGCCAACTTTACCATGAGTCCCAATACCTTGGGCAGGTACAGACAAGAGCCTATGATCAATGGTCAGAAGGCTGTGGCCTACAGGGACACAGGGGCTAGTGTCACCATGGTGACAAGGAGACTAGTGCCCCTAGAACAGCTTTTACCTGAGTTTAGCTACCAGGTGACCAATATTGATGGAATTAGGACAGACCATCCCATGGCAGTAGTAAATCTCAGCTGGGGAGGGGTCATTGGCCCAAAGAGAGTGGCAGTGTCCCCAACCTTGCCTGTGGATTGCCTACTGGGGAATGATCTGGAAATCTCAGCCTGGGCTGAGGTAGACCACAATGCCCATTTAAGAATGTTAGGCATCCCTGAGAGAGTGGATGAGACCCTGAGGGCCTCACCTCCACCCCAGGAGAAATTAAGGGGAGTGAAGCCTAAAACTATGGATCACTCCACACAAACAGAGAGCATAGGGGGTGAGGAACAGTCCTTCCCCCACCAGACTAAAGGTAAGGGTCAGGTTTCTAAGGGACCTGCCCCTGCCCCTTGTGAAGTAACTGCCCCAGAAGTGGCCAGGCCTGTCCTGGCCACAACTCTGATGGCAGGGGAACCTTCCAAGGTGGCACCCAGTCTGGAGCAGGTACCCTGCCCCTCTCTACCCTGCCTCAGTCAGCCCATGGCTGCAGCGGTCATGGAGGTCAGTGGACCCCTAAGGGGCCCCTGTCCAGAGGAACCCCCTCATCAGCAGATTAGGGACACCCAGCAGAGTAATTCTAGCCAGGTGAATATTCCTCTACAAACTGAGGGATCCCCTTTACCCCTAGGTACAGGTACCCCCCAGATGGACTTTGTTGGGCACAGGGAAACCTGGGGCATAGTTGCCCCAAACATTCCAATGCCCTCCACTACTCCAACCCGAGGGACCCAACCCCCAGCTGTAGGCAGCCAGAGGTTGACCCTTAGGGCCAGATATGACACAGTCATGGACAGAAAGGCTTCCATGGTGACCAGTGTGCTGAGGAAGTTGAGACCACCCCAAATAGGGTCTCACTTCCACACTCAGACACCCCACCAGCCTACTTCTGTACCAGAAAACGATACAGGTAATTTCCCTAGACTTTGGAGAAACTCCAAAACCCCTTGGGGTAGGATTTCCCAAGTGGACCATGAGACAGGGAGCAACCATGCTAGTGCAGGTTCTTCCTTATATGGCCACTCAGGAAATAAAGGCTTAACTGGGCAAGGTTAGCCTTATCTCCTTTCGTTTGGGGGGGGGGGGGGTTATGTAGGAAGGTGGAATCTGACTATATGGTTGCCCCCACTTTTTTCCTGGTGTTTGAATGGTTTTTGACTAGTCTGGCTGGGATCCTGCTATCCAGGACCCCAGCCTATCTGCTTACTCCCTTAAATGATTGGTGTGCATATTAGATGCACTAGTGATTGGATACTGTGGTGCCTTGTGAGCCCCTAGTATATGGTACCTTAGGTACCTAGGGCATTGGTACTTCACTGGCCTACCAGGGGCTGCAGCATGTATTATGCCACCCCTGGGAAGCATCCACAATCTGACACCACAGGCCTGCTACTGCAGCCTGTGTGAGGTAGTGTTAGCACTCCTCACTGAGGTATAGGTGCCTATATCTCACCATACACACACATATAAACCTATCAGTCACCCCTCTAGCAGGCCCTAACAATCCTGAGGGCAGGGTGCTTGGTTTACTATGTGAGGGGGTGCTCCTGCCTGAGCAGGGCCCCTCTGCAGCTGGCAGAGTCTATTCTCTGCTGCTGTTTGTGGATGCGGTTAAACCATATACTCTTAAGTGCATTATAACCTCGCGGTAAATGCTAACTTTGGAATGACTGCATCGAAACATGTCGTGTTTGGTGTCAAACAACTTGGAATCCTACACCCACACCAGTAACTGGTGTGGGAGTAGGATCCCACCCTTCCAGAGGGGACGACATGTACACACTGTACTACACGGTAGAAATCATCTAGAGCCCTGGCATCACAAAATGGATGCCACCAGCACAGACACCGGGCTGCCCTCCTGCTGCTGACCGAAACTCGCAGTGGAGGGAGCTCAACAAAGGGTTTCCTGTCACAGGGAGGTGTCACCACCTCCCAGACAGGATTTAGTGTATTGGAGCTGGGTGGGTGCACTCTTAGAGTGCTTTGAAGTCCTGCACTGGGGGAGCAGTAGGCTCCTCTGTGCATATGCCAGCTCAAACCGGTTCAGGGGCTGCCTGCCTCTGTACTGGCGCGAAACTGGACAAAGGGAAGTGGGTGTAACCACCCACTACCCTGGCCCTCCTAGAGGAGTGGCCATAGAGCTAGTCCCTCCCATCTTATCAGTATAAGATACCACACATTGCCAATGCAATTCAGATTACACCTGGACGACGCTCAAGAAGAAGAATCCTGGCCCTTCAACTTTCTACTACCTTTAGAAGACCGAAGGATCTCCCTTGGAGTCAAGGAGTGACTCCCCTGCTTGGCAGGCACCTAAAGGACTGAAGAACGGTTGCAAACTTTACCGCTCCCGCTGGAGCCCGAAGTCCCTGCGTCCCCTGCAGCTGATTTCCTGACCTCTCGTCGGCCATTTTGAGTCCCCAGCGAAGCTGTGGCATCTGGACCCCACGAGTGACGAGCAACAGCAATACCAGGGAACCGTGCACTGATTTCAAGTGCAAGCCCTGAACAACGAACTACAAACTTGTGCTTTGGACCACTTACTATCCAAGTCCCTAGCAGGTCTGAAACCAAAGAACAGCGGCCTACCTCGTCCCGAGTGACCGTGGGCTGTTGCTGAAGTTTTCCTGCAAAGGCGTCTTCGCGGTTGCTTGCCCGTTGGCTAGCTGCCCTCCAGAAGACTTCCATATCAACTTCAAGGGCTCGCCTGGTTGCTCTGGGCCTGCCCTCACTTACCCTTGCTGGGTAAGTCCATCGGACCTTGCTGGTCTGAACCATCCAAGATCTTCATTCTACACGAGACTTGTAGTTGCCAAGGTTTGTTGGCTCCGATCCGAGTGCCGACACTGCCATCAGCTGCAGACGTTGTGGGACCCTCCAACTCCAGCTGCTGGTCTTCCTCTATCTCTCCTGGACCACGTGGGCGAAGAGACAAAACACCATCAGCGACGTGAAGAGACTCGACAGTCGTGGTCATCTATCCTGAAGGCCACCGGTCACTGGCAAGTGACTCTGAACTCTGTCCCCTCAATTTCTAGGTGGCCTGCAACTCCAATCCATCGTAGGATTTCCACGGACACTTCACCCGACGACACAAGCAGCAAGACTTCACCGATTCCCATTGAAAGCAGCATCGCGACCCGACACCAAAGGACACCTCTGCACCCGGCTTCCCTGGGTGAGGTAACTCTGGCATTACGGTGCCCAAGTGCGCATTGGCTATCGAAGTACTTACCCTGTAAGTTGTTTGCTTGTTGTCCATTCCGAAGTGCCCTAGAACTGTAAAATACAAACCGCGACATTTGCCATTGAAACCCCAGCGATTCCCAAGGCCCTAGGCCTCTTACTTTTGCAAGTCGAGTTTGTTATACCACTATTTTAGTATATGGTCTGGTACGCCCCTAGGGCTACAGCCATATTTGTGCTTAATTTATTGAGAACTGTTGATCTTATTAATGTTTACCTGGCTCTAATCTCATAAAAAGATTAGTAGAGTATATTTAGAAATAAATACATATATATTTGATATATATACCTGTGTGGTGTCTTTTCATTTGGTAATTCAAGAGATTATAAGGTAAAACAAGCTGCTTTACATTCCTCAGAGACTTAGCCTGAAGGCTGCTCTCCACAGCTACCACTAGGATAGCTTTCTTTAAAAGGTTGTCTTTAAACCTATCTACCAAGAGTCGAATTGGACTGGTGCAAGGTGGCCACTATAACTAGTGACCAGCATATGCCAGGCCAACTTCTCACAGCCCCTCATCTGCGTAGGCAGCACAATGGAAAGTCTGGGTGGAGAGGCTAGAATACTATTTTGCTGCGGTAGCTTTAGAAAATGATCGCAGTTGCCCTATGCTCTTGCATCTCAGGAGTGCCACCATTCAATAGCTAGGGAAATTGGTAATGGAAGTCGGCCCACCATTTACATATGTCACTCTGAAAAGTGCCTCACAGCGCATTTTGGACCACTTGCTAATCCTGACTTCAAACAATTCCTTCTACGCCAAGCTAGGCAGTTTCCTGAGGCATCAATAGACACTTTTTATGTGTGACTAAAAGAACTTGCTAGCACCTGCACGCTACCCGATGCTGATGATGAGATTCATGCACAGTTCATACAGGGTTGAACATGTGTTAAACTAAGGGAGAACATTCTACAAGTCACTGGTATGTCCATAGCTCAGATACTAACGATAGAGCAATCAAAAGAGCTATCTAAAGAGCGTGCCGCACACATGGAAGCAGCTCTACAATGCAACGTTTAAGACTGAGTCTGTCAATTTCATAATGATGGGGGAGCAGACGAAAAGAAGACCCGGTCCCAGGCTACCACAAGCTCTAAGGTGTGTTACAGGGGCTTCAATAAACATTATTGCACAGTCTTTGTTGGAAACTCTCCCATTACAGCCTGTCCTGCGCCCAACCATCACACAAGCTTTTGCATATGGATCTTCAATGCCACTCCAACTGGTGGTGGTTTTCACCACAAATGTTCCATACATGCCAAGATATATGTCACCAAAAGGGTTTTGGGAATGCTTCTGAGCTTTCACAAGGTGGAGCGACTTAACTTGATGTCTTTTGCTCGCAGAATGCATTTGGTGAGTGTGGACAATTTGCTAAATGAGTTCTTGCCACTGTTCCAAGGCATTGGTTGTCTAAAAGACCATCTCATACACCTCCACATAGATGAATTAATTCAGCTGGTTGCACTGAGACATCGCCGGGTGGCCTCACATCTGCTCCCAAAGGTTGAAAATGAGCTGACAAAACTCCAACAGTAGGACATCATTGAAAAAGTGGAGGTTCCTAAGCCCTGGGTGTACCCGATTGTAGTCGCCCAAAAGCCCTACCAACCCAGTGGAGTCAGAATTTGTGTTAACATGCGACTACCCAACATGACTATTTGGTGTGAACGACACCTGACGCCCACCGTAGATGATATCGTGGCAGGAGTGAATGATTCAACATGGCTCTCAAAAATGGATCTCTGAGAAGGATACTATCAGCTGTTGCTGGCTCTAGAGTGCAGAGCCATCACTACTTTCTCCATACGTGTGTCTAAGGAGATACAAACCCTTCAGTTTCTGGGTGTCAAGTGCAGCTGAAGTTTTTCAGGGTACTATCAGGGGCATGTTGGCTGGCCTTGAAGTGGTCATCAATGTCAGTGATGACATTATAGTGTATACCCCAACTATCACATGATATCATGAAAGGCTGAAGGCAATTTTCAAATGATTACAGGACAGTGGACTCACCTTACATAGTGAAAAGTGTGCTTTTCAACAACAAGAAATTGCCTTCTTCAGGTTCCGGTTCTCTGAACAGGGGGTCATGGCCGATTCCACAAAGGTTCTAGATATTCAGTTAGGCCCAGCTCCAGCCAGCATTACAGGTGTCTGCAACTTCCTGGGGATGGTCACCTACTGTAGCCGTTTTATTCAAAACATGACCACCTCTTTGGGAACTGACCAAAGCAAATGCAGTCTGGGGATGGGGCTTGCCCAGGAGGAAGTGTTCCAAGCAATAAAACAAGCCCTGTCAGCACAAACCAATCTAGCTTACTTTGACCCTCGCCATGAATCAGAGTTATCCATGGATGCCAGCCCTACTGGCTATACTCTTTCAAAACAGGGTGATGGTGAATCGGCCCCGGTAGCATACAATAGTCATGCTCTAACAGATACAGAACAGCTCTACTCTCATATCTAGAAGAAAGCTATTGCGGCCTACTGGTGGTGTCGCCATTTTCACTTTTACCTTTACGGCAAACCATTTATAGTGCATACGGACCACAACTCGCTGATACCTCTGTTTACAGGATCCTTGTCAAAACCACCTCCTTGGATCGAAAATTGGATTCTTCAGTTACAAGAATGCCGCTTCACCATAGTGTATTGTCCATGGTCTCAGAACCCAGCTGAATATCTCTCGAGCCATGCGAGGCCCGCCACTGTCAGTGAAGAAGCGGATGCTGAAGATGTGAAAGAGTACATGCGGTTATTGGTAGAGCAGTCAAGGTCACTGCCACTCTCCCTGGATGACCTTATAATCACTACCCAGTCAGACAACTGTTTTCAGTAAGAAGTGTCAGCACTTGTTTCTGGAAACTGACACACCCTCATTCATAATGCCTCCTTTCAAACAGATGATACTCGTTTTACATTGTCACTGTTACATAACGTCCTGCATGAACTTGCTATTTCTCCAGAAGGATGTTTACTAAGAGGAACTAAGCTGGTCATTCCGGCGTCACTACAAAAACAGGTGGTCAATCTAACCCACTCTGCACATCAGGGAGTGGTGAAGACAAAGTCCAGGCTCTGGTGAAAGGTCTGGTTCCCTGGTCTATATGACTGGGTGGAACGCACAGTGAGACAATGTTCAATGTGCCAAGCTGCTGGTCCAGCAGTTCTGCCAGCACCTCTTATCAGTGAAACCATTCCCCCTATTCCCTGGCAGTGAGCGAGTGCTGATTTTGGTGGTCTGCCCGACGGCTAACACATACTGATAATAATAGGTGATTTTTCAGAATACCTGGAAGTCGAAATTCTAGAGTCAACGACCGCCGACCAGATCGTACCCTAGGTGGAAAAAGTCATGGCAACCCATGGACTGTTAAAAGATCTCAGGACGGACAAAGGTCCCCACTTTTCTAGTCAGGAGTTTGCATAGTAATATATAATGAAATACCAGCATTTGTAAAGCGCACAGCTACCTACAGAGAGGTGTCCCGGCACTGGGGGCCCTCGGGAAGATTAAGCTAGCTATTGCCCAGAGTCACATGGTACTGGGCTAACCTGGCGCGGACGTCTAACCGTGAACCCCGTGTTCTTGAGTCAGGCACCCTGGCTGCTGTGCCACACCTCTTCCACAAGGCGTTGACCCTCGGAAGATCATCCCCGCTGGCCACAAGCTATTGGTGACATAGAACGTTTCACGCAAATCTTAAATAAATAATCCCTGAGAATTGCACTAGCTAATGGCCAGAACATGGACTGTTTTTTGTATACTTTCCTTTGTGAGTACCGTCTCACTCCACATACTGCTACTGGAGTGTCTCCTAGCATGTTGTGCATGAATCAGGTGGTAGGTGATAACCTCCCCCATGTGGTGCAAATTTTGACGATCAGAGAAAAGGCTACAGAAACGCAATGCATGAAATTATGGCACATCACAGAAGCAGTGGGCCATGTGCAGAATTTTTAAGTTGGTGACTTGGTACTTGTCAAAAATCAACGCCTGGGACACAAATTTCTTTTGCCATTTGAAAGTGAGCCATGTAAAGTAAGTGCTGTGAAAGGAAGTATGATCACTGCACAGAAGCAAGATGAGAGAATAATGAGGAATGTATCTTTTTTCAAACTGTGAGTCAGCAAATGTTTGCGGTATGTCCCCTTTTACTGATTCTATGGGGGATGATGATATGACAAGTTTGCTTAATGGTAGTTGCCCCTCCCATTTGTCACCGCAGAGGGGTCTGGATGGTCACCACCAGTCAACTGTTTTCTTGGAGTCTCCACCAAATCATCGGAGGGATACCAGCCGTGCATATCTGAGAGTGGGCAAAGGGGAAACAAATGAACCTGGTCCCAATCAGCAAGGCATGGATAGATATGATTTACATCCCAAACCAGTGCCATCCAAGAATCTTAAGGATTTTGTATGTTGATCTGAATATAGTCCTCCTCTATAGTTTGAATGTATTATTGCCTAGATAATGTTTTTCTGGTTATCTTTACAGGTAATGAAGACGGCGTCTGTGATGACACAGTTTTGTACATGTTGTTTGCAAATGTATCATCGCTATGCCTGTTTTTCTATTTTTGGTTTGTTAATCCTATGTTCTGTTTTATTTGGGAAAAGGAGGAATGTTGTGTTAGGACACAGATCGTCCCATCTCACAAGTGAGTGGGGGGAGAAAACGTAAATGAACCAGTCACACATGACCCAAGTCACACATGACTCACATTTATTTATTTATTTGGAAAGGTTCATATAGCGCGAACATGACCATTGAGGATTTCAGAGCGCATTACAGTTTATGCAACAGGAGGGGCACAATCAAATGCCACAGAATCAACAAAGCAAAAAATCCACATCTTATAATGTCCAACATTCTCGTGAGCCAGGCAGCTGGGCCACAAATCAACATCTATGTCCCAGACTCAGATGAGGAAGCCCAATTGAGGCAGAAATTTCTTCATCAGGAGCCTTATGACTTCTTTTTTGAAGAGGACAGTGGAAGGGTTCACCGTGACTTCAGTGGGAAGGGTGTTCCAAATCCTTTGGAGCCATACCTGAGAAGGCTCGATTATAGGTCTTTTTTATTTTTTATTTTTGTGTTTTGAATAAAAGGGTGCTGGCGCTTCTGGAGGCTCTCGAACTACATGAATGTGATTGTATTTTTTAGTGCTAGTAATCAGCCTAGCAGCAGAATTGAGGGCCACCCTAAGAGGAGCCATCTTCACTCTGGGCAAGCCGCAAAGCGATTTGCTACCATAGTCCAGCTTTGAGATGACTACTGCTTAGACTGCAACCTTTAGGTCATGAGCAGGGAGAAAGGGTTTGAGCTTCCTTAGGATACTGAGTTGGAAGTTCGCTCCTTTGGTGAGGGAACTGATGTGCTTCGGCATGTTCAGACTTTTGTCTAATATAATACCCAGTGAGGATGCCGAA
This sequence comes from Triturus cristatus, assembly GCF_964204655.1. Taxonomy (NCBI): domain Eukaryota; kingdom Metazoa; phylum Chordata; class Amphibia; order Caudata; family Salamandridae; genus Triturus; species Triturus cristatus. The sequence continues at coordinate 1,062,931,368 of NC_140589.1, read as the reverse complement.
TCAACAAGGTGAGGTCTACAGTTAAGAGCCGTAAGCTGATTCAGCCATTGTTCCAAGACCGGAGATTGTTTGTGGGGTGAGATTAGGAGGAATTCCATTTTTAGAGCATTTAGCTTCAGGTGATTACGTGTCAGCCAACTTTGTGTATCCAGCAGGACTGAGTTGAGGAACTGAATGTCCTCGGGGGGGGGGGGGGGTTGATCTTCAAGTGTAGTTGGGTATCGTCCGCATACATATGATAGTTAACCCTGGATGCTTTCAGAATTTCTGTCAGAGGCTCCATGAACAAGTTAAAGAGCGTGGGAGAAAGTGCTGAGACTTGGGGAACCCCCAGAGGGACTGGTGCAGGATGGGACAGGAATTGGTTCACCTTGAAGCTTTGGGATTCATTCTGAAGGAAAGAAGAGAACCTGTTTAGTACAGGCCCAGACAGCCCCATCCTGTGTTTCAGGAGGTCAATTAGGTTATCGTGTTTGACAGTATCGAAAGCTGATGAAAGGTCAAGAAGGATCAATAGGCACGACTCATTATGGTCCAACATTCTTAGCGCATCATCGACAATGTGCGTTAGCGCAGACTCTGTACTATGGCCCGGGCGGAAACCAGATTGGCATTGGTCCAGGAGTTGGAACTGGTCGATGTGGTTACAGAGTTGGGCGAGTACACATTTCCCCAGGAGCTTTGCCAAGGTGGGGATATTAGAGATTGGGCGAAAATTATGAAGGTCCGTGGGATCAGCAGCTGGTTTCTTTAGAATCTGAGTAACTTGACCCGATTTTAGGCACTCCGGAATAGCACCTTGCCGAAGGGATGCATTGACGATCATAGTTCACAATGTTAATAAGGAGGATCTAAATTCCAGGAAAAGGTTCGCAGGCAGAGGGTCGTTGTAGTGATTGGAAGGTTTCAAAGTCAACAACATTTTCTGTATAGTGCATTCATCCAAGGTTTGGAACAGACTCCAGGATGCATCATTTTTGAGGAGTTAGGGCTGCGCAGAGGTGATGATGGCCAAGCCTAGGGGACGGAGGGTGATCAGTGGACTGATCAACAGGAGATCACAGGCAAAGAGCAAATCAGTTTAAATCTTAATAGACTTATCTGTGAAGAAATCGGCAAATTCTTCACAATTCGGCAGTGTCTCTTGACCCAGTGACGAGAGGTTAGAATGACTATTAGCTTGGGACTTGATGAGTTCGAACAATTTTTTGGGACGGTTTTTTGCTTGGTCTAGTTGTATTCTGAAAAAGGTGACCTTCGAGCATTGGATGCATTTATTCTATATGCTTCTCAGGGACCTCAAGAGGTAGAGATGCTCAAGGGACCTCCACAGCTCTTCTGCAAGTCTTAAATGTCTTCTTTCGGAATTAAGACAATCATTAAACCATGGTTTGGAGAGTTTAGAGGAAATTCTTTTAAGCTGTAGTTGTGCACATGACTCGTGGCCTGCACCTCGTGGTCATTTGATATACACCAGCATGTGTGGTGGCGTCCATTAATTTCAGATAAGCGCTGCGATTATACACACAGGCAGTGCTTATCAAACAGAACAGTCTTCTACCTTGCAGCGTGCATCCCCATACTCCCTATACAGAGGTAGAATACCAAAACAACCTGACCATACATAGTCGAAGACCATTGCCATCTACCACACAGCTGAGCCACCATGAGGTGTAAGCTCATGTAAAAAGGCTCTCTTATTGATGATGGCAGATACTAATAGCAGCATGTACCCATGTGATGAATGTATATTTTTTTCCTTTTCATACAACAAAAGTCACACATGAACTAACACTCCTGTATGATTCATATTCCAGATTGAAATATAGCACTGCTGAAGCCACAGCAAAGAATGCATTTTGATGTACTGAAATCAACTTTCTCAATGTATATTTTCAGTTTCTTCCTGAAAGCGATCTCCTGTGAGTAAATGTGACATACACAGCGAATGTCATTTCTACGAAATGCCAGACTGATTGGTGAGTCACAAAATGAGTTTCTAATTGCACAATATGTAGAATTAGTTGTTCTTGCGCATGGATTGATTGTTTGATGAAACCAATGCAAACAACTTGCGTCCACCCTAAAGAGATGGTATTCACATAACTTGTCATGCATTTCCTATGCTTATTTGCCCTCCCACCTAAATGATCATACAGATTGTGGAGGAAGGAGAGACATTTCATGGAGCATATTTGCCCATTTTAAGACAAAAGGAAATGAAAGCTATTTTGAAAATGTTTAGCACTTTCTAACCATCCTCCACATATAGCTTCTCCTAAGTGGAAAGTACCCACAAATATAGGGAGGGATAGAAAGTTGCATCATCTGAAATGCGAACACCATACATGCTTATATTCTGGTAGTTAAAGGTAAACTTTTTAAATTCAACCAGTGTGAAGCTCATCAAATCATAGGTATAAGCCAAATATCAAGATACTTGCCACTGCCTTCTTGATTTAGGCCCTCAGTGTCAATGTTTGAGAAGAATGTGATTGTGGTTGTGCATGTCTGTGAAAGGAGGATTTGTTTGTTAGAAATGCACTTATGCACAATATTAAGAACTCAAACTGGACACCTACCACAAGGAAGGATCCCAAAAAGGGGACAGAGGCAAACTTACCTGTTCAAACTTTCAGAGTTGGGCAGCCACATCCACCTAGTCATTTTAGGTTTTGCCTGCACAGCGCTTGCACTGTGCTTGTGAAATATCGTGTAAAATGTTTTTTAAAAAGCTTAAAACGGGCTTAGATCCTGCCTATTACTTACCATTGGTTGGCTCCCATGTCACTCTTGTTTCCTTGATTCTTATTGGCCAGAGCCTCCTCCTTGCCTAGACTTCACCTTGGAGCTTTGTGTGTGTCCCTACCGTATAGCATTGACCAAACACAGATTCTTGAGACATCTGTAGGTACTCTTTGTTTTACTTTTTAACACGCACTCTTGTAGAGTCTCCCTCTTCCTGGCCTCCTCCTGCTGTTACAGCTACCTCATGTCGCTTTAGCCCACCCTCCTCCCACTGTTGTGGTTCCCCATCGCCCCTGTCATCCTCCCATTGTCCGTAGTTTGTTCATGCACTCCCCTGCCCTTCTCCCTCTGCCTGTGGCTTCTTTGCTCATCCCTGCCCTTCTTCTGCTGTCGGTGGTTCATTTACCCACCCCTCCGGCCTCCTTCCGCTGTCTTCGGTTTATTTACCCACCCCGCTCTCCTCCCAGTGTTAGTACTTTGTTTCTCTTATACTACCCCATCCTCCTCCAGCTGTCTGTAGTTTCTTTACCCACCCACACCCTCCTCCTGCTGTCTCTGTTTTTTTACCCTCCCACTCTCTACCCCGCTCTCCTTCCTCTTGTTGCTTGCCCCCTAACTGTCTGCACTGTTTTTTTTTGTGTGTTTGTTTTTACAGGTTGCAGAGCAAGGCAGCCTGCAGTGCAACATGGCTTAATGGAACAAAAACAATATGACTTAAAGCCATGTTGCACTGCTGCTCATGCTGCTGTGCAACATGTAAAAAATTAATTGGCAAAGCCAATACATCTCGCATAGGCAAAACATATTGGTTTTACCAATGCGTGTTTAGGGTCAGGCCTACAAAACACCTGCAACCTGCTGTCACCTTACCAAGAAAGTGCAGTGGGTTTAAGGCCTACCGATTGCTTATAATGGCTTATAATGGCTATAATAGCTGTATTGCCAAACTCATTTGCTTGTTTTTTTTATTCAATGGTTTGCCCTGTTCATCTTTTGTTTGCCCTCCCTTGGAGCATATTGTCTTTACTTGTATTTCTCCACTGCTCACTTTTAGAAAACTACTTTTTTCTTTTTGCTTAACCACTCCATGATAGTGCATGTGTTTTCTAGCTACCTCCCTCATGTGCTTCTCTCCCCCTGCACTCTTTGCTGCTCGCTTTCATCTGTATGCTTCTCCTCCTATGCTCCGTGCTGCTCCCTTGTGTGTTTCTCTATTCACCTCACTTTGGTTCTCACCCTGCCCTCCTTGTTGTTTCCTCCCTGTGTGCTTCTCTTCCTCTCCTTCACCTGCTATCCAGACCTTCTCCTCCGCTGCCCCAGGCCCAATTTTTTTTGACGACCAGCCATCAAATTAAGGCCAGCCGTTCTGCTTTCTAAATAAAAGCACTTTCTTGCCACTTCATTTTGATGCATTTTTTTTCTTTTTAGATCCATCTTGGATCCGTAAATATAAAACAAAGCTTTACTGGCGTCACCCACATACGTCTTGACGCATGCCTGTACCTGCAGAATGATGCTTCTGACCGCTGCCGCCTTCTTTTTTTTTTTTTTTAAACCGTTTATTACAGAATCCAAAAGATATACAAAGATGGGCCTACAACCTTCAGGCCGGCCGCTAGCAGACAGAAAGAGCATATAATACAAACAGTAGAACACACGCTGCGGCAGAAGAGAGATCACAGGAGTTGAAAGAAGCGTTGGCAGCCACACCATCCGGACCCCACACAACGGTTTCATTTTTATATAAATAACGAAGAAAACAAGTCCACAAGGCAACCCACAATCGGAAACAATAGCATGTGCTCCCCTGGGGGGGACCCTACCGGACCACAGGAATATCAAGGGGGGGATAGGTCGGGACGGAGATAAAGTGAACTCAAGCCCAGAACCAGGAAGACAAGCAGGCTAAGGAGACGGGGCCGGTGACGGATCCGGCGTCAGCGGCGTGGTACAGATTCCCCCACGGTAGGCGTTCCAGGGGCCCCACACTTTCACCCATTTCCCAGGCTTACCTCTCGCAACATACACCACCTTTTCCCGAAACATACACCAATCCATGTTGTCCTTCCACGCCGAGACAGTCGGTGACCTCTGGGAACCCCACAATTGCGCAATATCACGCTTGGCCACCATATATCCCAGAGTCACCCACCACGTCTGCGGCACTGAGTAGTCGGTTGGCTCCCACACATTCAGGAGACATCTCCTCGCCTCGGGCAGCAGCGGCACATGCGTAACTGCCTGCAAGACCTCGTGCACACCACGCCAGAATCGCGCCACCTCCGGGCATTCCCACAATATATGGAGAAAGGTCCCCAAAGAACCACACCCACGCTTACACAACCCGTCCACAGCATAGCCCATACGCATCAGACTCGGCCCCGTAACATAGACCCTATGGAGTATCTTGAGCTGGACGAAGCGAAGGCGAGCCGGTATGGCCACCTCTTTCGGGGAGGCCACCGCAGACACCCAGTCCTCGTCATCCAGCTCCAATCCATCAGCCCCCCATGCCTCACGAAGGCCAGTCAGCAGTCCCGAGCGATCATTGATGAGTTTTTTGTAAATTAATGAAATCGTGGTGTCCAGTACATGCCCATCTAGCACTCTATCCTCCAGAGGGGCGTACTCCGGGATGGAGGCAACGTCCGGGAATACGGAGCACAACGTATGACGGATCTGCATATATCGAAAGTACTCCCTGTCCTGCAACTGGAATTCCGTCTGCAGCACATCGAACGTTTTGAATCCCCCCCTCGTCCAGAGATCGCCCACCCTGCTGATGCCTATCATGTCCCACTTCTCAAAGCCCTTTGAGGTCCACAGGGAGCCCAGCCGCTCAGATGCGTATAGTGGTGTCGCCCGGGTCAAACGATCCTTCCACCCCATCGCCAAGTTAGCCGCGTGCCACACTCGCACCATGACCCGCGTGGGGCCCGTCAGACGTGTGTCGAGCGAGCTAGAATAAAGCGCCCGATTATAGTCGCCGCCCGGCAGTAACATTTTATCCATCTCAAAGGCCGGGTTTAGAGCGGGTCCGTAAAGGCCGTGATTTATCGCAGCCAGCTGGGAGGCCCAGTAATATCGCTTGATGTCTGGGAGGGCAACCCCCCCGTCGTACCACGGGAGCGTCAGCTTCGCCAGGGCGATACGCGGTCTACCCTCCCAGAACAGGCGGCGCTGCAAACTCTCCACCTCGCGAAAGTAGCGCGCCGGGACAACATCCATTGTGTTCTGTAAGGCGTACAGGAAACGTGGCAGCGACATCATCTTAAACAATGCCGCCCGGCCGAGCGGCGAGGGCGGCAAGCGCCTCCAACGCGCGACATCATCCTTCAGGCGCTGGAGGGGGGGAAGCAAGTTCTGTTTATACCGGGCCTCCGCGTCCAGGGTAATGAAGATACCCAGGTACCTAAAGCCCCGCGGGGCAATCTGGATAGGACAACCCCGCGGAAGGATAGGAGCCTCCCCAGAGAGGACATACACACAAGATTTAGCCCAATTGATGACTAGGCCGGAGTTGAGGCCAAATGAGTGCAATACATCAACCAGCACTATCAGCGATTTACGCGGGGAAGCCAGGTACAAAAGAATATCATCAGCGTAAAGAGATACGCGGTCCTCATACTCGGGGGTCCATTGGAGACCACGGATAGAAGGATGCCACCGCAGCCACTCCGCCAGGGGCTCCAAGGCAAGCGCGAAAAGGAGCGGCGATAACGGGCAGCCCTGCCGCGTGCCCCTGCCCAGCTCAAACGGAGCCGACACTCTACCGTTTACAGCCACCTGCGCCAGCGGTCCGGAATACAACAATTTCACCCAACCGATGAATCCCGGGCCAAACCCAAACTTCGCCATCGTCGCCCAAATATATGGCCACTCAAGTGTGTCAAACGCCATAGTGGCGTCCAGGGACGCCAAAATGGCCGGCTCCCGTATGAACGGGACACGCGCGAGCACCCCATGCAAGCGCCGCAGGTTGAGCGCAGTGTTGCGATGAGGGATAAAACCGGACTGATCCTGGTGAATCAGATCGCACACCACGCTAACCAGCCGATTGGCCAACACCTTGGCGAGAATTTGGGGTTCCGCATTCAGCAGCGAAATGGGCCTGTAGGACGTGACCCGGTCCCGCGGCCTCCCCTCCTTGTGAATAACCACAATAGTAGCCAGACGCTGGTCTAGCGGGAGGGAACCCGCCGAACGGGCCGCGAGGAACATAGCACGGAGATGCGGCGCCAGCGTATCCGGTCGCAGCTTGTACAATTCGATAGGAAGACCATTAGGACCCATGGCCTTGCCGGAAGCGACCGAACGTATGGCGAGGGCAATTTCCTCAGATGTTGGGGCGGCATCCAACGACACCCTGTCCTCCTCCGAAAGGGAAGGCAGCGCGATATCCCTGAGCAGGGCATGGGAATCATCTTCCGAGCGGAAGGACACCGGGGAATACACCCCACGGAAATATTCTGCAAAGCAATCAACAATTTCTTCCGGTTCAGTGACACACACACCATCCAGTTTCTCAATCGACGGGACAACTCGACTCGCTCTCTCCTTTTTATCCAGCCACGCAATCAGTTTCCCAGCCTTATCACCCACATCATACAGTCTCCCCTGTTGCTCTCTACTGAGGCCCCTGGCCGCCTCCGTGACGAGGGCCTTATAGGCCGCCTGCTTGAGTCGGAGAACATGTAGTTTGTCATCCGTCACCCCACATTCTAGGTCACCCTCCAACTCGGTTATCTCAGTTTCAACACGGGTCACCTCCTCCCGCTCGCGCTTCCGGGAATGGGAAATAAGGGACAGGGCCTCCCCCCGGAGTACCGTCTTGAAAGCCTCCCACAGGGAGACCGCCGATGACACTGACCCCACATTATCGTCGAAATATCGCTTAAGGGATTTAACCAATTCTGCGCGAATGGTGGGGTCACGCAGGTACCAGGGATTAATCGGGACCACCCTACCCTCCCCCCTTGGGAGAATGTCGAAGTGCAACAGGAGCGGGGAGTGGTCTGAAATACCCCGCGCCAAATGGCGCACCTCCCCGATCCTCCCCGCATGCGCCGCTGGCACCAGGACATAATCTAGCCTTGAGAGACTGCCATGGGCCCCGGAATGAAAGGAATACTGTTTCTGCGTAGGGTGTTTCAAACGCCAACAATCCACCAACCCCAAAGTATCCAAGAGGCCAGATAACTACGCTTGGGCATGGGGGAGATCCCTAGGGGGGTGACGGTCCTCAGTTCCGGAAACCACCGCGTTAAAATCCCCCCCAACCACTAGAATCTCCTCCGGAAGGCCAAGGAGGAGGCGCCCCAGATCCGCAAAAGTAGTCGTCTGCAACCCTGGCGGGACATAGACAGAAACAAAAACAATCACTCTGCCCTCCATTCTACCCACCAGAACCGTGTAACGTCCCCTGTCATCATGGAGCACCTCATCAACTTCCAATGGGAGCGAGGTTTTAGCCATGATGCCCACACCCCTGGAACCAGACGTGAAGCCCGAATGGGCCAGAAGGCGGTAGCCCCTTCGATTCATAGCACGAAAGGAGTTGCCAATGAGGTGCGTCTCCTGCAGAAAAACTATATCAGGTGAAATTCGTTTCAGAAACTGCAGGACCACACCCCGTTTTATCCTGTCCCCCAGTCCATTGACATTCCAGGACAAAAGACTCAGTCCCCTACCCCCCATCATAGCCGAAAGCGATCAATCGTCCCCTCGAGAGCACTTTAGGAATAGCACAACAATACTTTTGCCTTGTGGTACAAATGAACAATACCCCACCCCAACCCAACCGCCCCAACAAAACTCCCCCCTCCCTGCACCCCTGCATGAGCCCAGACAGCCCCCCCAACTTGCAGTGTGCCTGTCGCCCCTATATAAGTGGAACTAGCTAGACCCCCTAGAGGAGGAAAGAGTACCCCCTCAAGACCCCGCACAGCCTCCAAATGAGGGGAGACGAGTACAACAAACAAAAGACCCTAAGCTTGGCCGAAAGTGGCCGCGTCATCCGGAGTGAGCCCCGGCATCAGTACCTCAGACCCGGTCCAGTGGGCAATCTCCTCCCGCAGCCCCCCCCCGCCATCCCGATCATGACCCCCAGACAAAGTGTCCAGCCAGTCCCCGGCCATTTCAGGACGGTCAAAAAAGTGAGTGCGACCATCCACCTCCACCCGCAGCCTGGCCGGGAAGAGCATGGCGTATTTGAAGTTCATGCCTCGAAGCCGCCGCTTGACGCCCAGGAAACTCAGTCTCTGCTTCTGGACCGCTTGGGTGAAGTCAGGATAAAAGTTCACCTCCATGTTCGGCCCTTGCAGTCTGGAAGCTTGCAAAATCGCATCCCGGTCCCGAAAGTTAAAGATACGGGCAATAAGAGGCCGTGGAGGGGCTCCAACCTTCGGTCTGCCCCCGGGAACTCTATGGGCCCTCTCCACGGCAAAGAATTTACTCAGCCCTCGAGGCTGGAGATGGGTAGTGATCAGGTCCTCCACGAAGAGATCCGCCGCCGACTCCTCCCGCCCCTCGGGCACTCCGATGATGCGGATATTATTCCTCCGGGCCCGGCTCTCGGAGTCCTCCAGGCGCCGATCCATGAGCGCACTCGCCTGACGGAGCCGGTGCACCTCCGTTTGAAGGGCCGCCACCTCAGTCGTGAGGCCCGATGCGGTGTGGGCCAAAGAGTCGACCCGGTCGTTGGTCTTAGAGAGATCAGCTCTCACAAGGTTGACATCAATGAGGACCGCGTCGATTTTGTGCGCTAAAGTGTCGAACTGCTGGCCCACCGAGGCCTTCATCTCAGCAATGGCGCTCATGACGTCTTGCAAAGACAGATCCGTGGGCAAGTCCGGGGCATCCGGGGGGCACTCAGAGGACTTGTGCGATCCGCCGGGAGACCCCTTCGGGAGGGTGTAGCGGTCCATGATGTTGGCCTGATGTGCGGCGCCACGCCGGGTTGACTTGGCCTTCAAACGATCCCCATCCTGCTTCGTGGCCATCGTCGCGGGTCTCACACCCGCACCAGTCACGCAGTGAAGAGCAAGCAATCAAGGCCACGAGCTCCGGGGGGCCACCCCAGGACGGCAGAGCGGGCCACAGCAGGCAGGCAGGCAGGGTCTCCCAGCGAGGCCACCCCAACACAAAGAGCGCCGTGATCCCACTTGCGAAAACGGCAAGGGGGCGCAAAAGTGAAAGTGAAAGTGTGGGGTACGCGACTCGCCAGGCCCAGCCCGCCGTTGTTGTTCACTTTGCCACTGGGTCGCCCCCAAACGCGAATCCGGGGTCAGGAGAGAAGTAGGCCGCAAACTTCAATCGGTGCTCACTCCGGCACCCGAGGTCCGATTCGAAAACGGGAAACGGGTACCACCTCGGCTCAGGCTCACCGACACAGTCCCCTCAACCGATGCAGGATGAAGACAGGATAAACGTAGGAGGTTGCAGAGGTCCTCGGGAACCTCGCACCTACGCGGCCATCTTGGTTGCGCGCTAGGCTCCTCCCCCGCTGCCGCCTTCTTAAGCGATTCATGGAAGTGCATATTATTCCACCCTCCTGCCTTGTGTGCTTCTCTCCCCCTACACTTTTTACTGCTCATTTACATCAGTGTGCTCCTCCCCCGCACTCTGTGTTGCTCTATCCGTGTGCTTCTCCCTTTAACCCACTTTTTTTTCTCTCCCTCATGTGTGTCTCTCCCACCCTCTTTGTTGCTCTCTCGCTCGTATGCTTTTCCCTTCCTCCCCCCACCCACTAACCGGACCCACTCCTCTGTTGTCCATGCGATCCCCCCATGCTCTATTCTTTTTCTGGAGAGCCAGGCATTAAATTGGTGCCAGCTATTCTGCTTTCAGAATGAAAGTACTTTCTCCCCACTTCATTATGATATATTTTTTTTATTTTCAAATCCTTCTTTGATTGGTAAATAGAAAAAAAACAAAATTGTACCTGCGTTACAATGCATACATCATGATGCATGCCAGTACATGCACCCGTAAAATGCCACTGCCACTAGCAGCCCCATCAACCCACCTTTTTTCCTCCTATTGGTTATGCTGTACAGCATGAGCAAAAGGCATTGGAGAGGCCAATTGATCTCAAAAGCGAGACCTGTTGGCTTTGCCAATGCTTATTTGTTAGAACTGGGGGTCTCTAGTTGGCAGAGGTAGGTACCTTTGACCAAATTGGGACCCTTGATTCTAAGTCAGGGAAAGGGGATTACACTACTAGATAACTCCTGCTCACCCCCTTGGTAGCTTGGCACGAGCAGACAGGCTTACCTCAGAGGCAGTGTGTTAAGTATTTGCGAACACATACAGTAATACAGTGAAAACATTACAAATGGACACCACACAGGTTTTATAAAAATCAGACAAACGTCAAAAATCCACAATACTGTACTCAAAATTGACTTAAAGATGGTAGCATTAGCTTAGTTCAAGTTGTTGGTAAATGCGAAAGTTCTCACAAAAGTACCTGGATGCGTAACACAAAATAAACAAAAGGCTTGCAGCGTTGGAGATGCGTTGGTTCCTTGCTACGGGGGAGACGATGCGTCACGCCTCAATGCTTGCGCAGAGTAGGGGATGCGTCTTGATCCTTACCGGAGAGGAGGTGATGCGTAGGTTCTCGTTCTGCGACGTTGAGACGATGCGACACACCCTGGCAGCCTTGCGGCGACTCTGTACTTTGGAGCCGCGACCGGCCCTGCAACACGCTTTTCCGATGATGCGATGCTGACCCTCATGGTTGCACCGCGCCTCTCCGGTGATGCGACAGCAGACAGCTGCGACGAAGGCACGCTTCAGGGAGATGCGGTGGCGGCACACTTCTCCGGCGATGCGATGACTACAGCTGCGGCGGCGACACGCTTCTTCTCGTTGCGTCGCGCTTCCAGCTCCCAGCGACACGCAGGCTTCATGGAGACTTCAAAAGTGTTAGAAATTCATTTTGGAGGTACACAGATCAGTGCAAATGCAGTTGTATAGCATTCAGGACACTGCCATTACACCTATATAGTTTTTAAATGATTTTGATGTAATAAAATGTTTGACCTCCATAAGGGGGAAAGCTGAAATTTTACCCCGCTCGGAGTTCCATGGCTTCCGTAACCTTGTCCCCCTGAAATTTAAAATAACAATTTCCAATGGTTTTGTAAAACTATTCATCCTATATAATTCATTATATGTTTAGCATGCTATTGGGCCACTGTAGCACTTTGTTTTTTTCATTTTAACCCAAGTTTGACCGTTTTTGGACACTATGATGCACCAATGATGTATTTGGACTTCGTCATTTTTCGCTTTCATGGAGAATTCAAGAGTGTTAGAAATTCATTTTGGAAATACACAGAACAGTGCAAATGCACTTATATACCATTCAGAAAGCTGCAATTACACCTATATAGTTTTTAAATGATTTTAATGTATTAACATTTTTGACTTCCATGGGAAGGGCCCTTAAGCTGAACTTTTACCCAGCTCAGAGTTCCACGACCTCGGACACAACTGTGACCTTGTCCCCCCGAACTTATTTTTGAACCTATTCATTTTGTTTCATTCATTGTGTGTTTATAATGTAATTAGGCCGCCCTAAGACTCAATTATTTTCATTGTAATCAATTTTTGAGCATTTTTTAACACTTTGATGCATCAATGATGTTTTGGGACTTAGCCATTTTTTGTCTCAGGTACACTTCAAAATTGTTAGAAATTCATTTTGGAGGTACACAGGACACTGTAAGTGCACCTATATAGCATTCCAGACACTGCAATTGTACCTATATACTTTTGAAATGATTTTGTATTAAATATTTTTTTGACCTCTTGGAGCACATGGAGCAGCACCATAGCCTTCTGAAGAAGAAGTGACTCTGTTCCCTGATCACCTAAAAATATGACGAATATCACTAAAACAGGTTACTGATATCGTACCCGATTTTGAGCACCTTGGGCTGGGTGAAAGAAGTGACTTTGCCCCCTTAAACCCAAAAACTTCAAAAAATGAGCCCTAGCCACTCTTGCTATATCACCTGAGATATATTATGGGGTCCTGGTGGCCACAGGGACCCACAAACAGTCATGAGGGTTGACACAGAAAATTAGCAAAACTCGCTAATAGTGAGCACTTCTAGCGAGTTTTGCAAATTTATCAAATAGCTCAGACTGGATATCAGAGACACCGTTTGAGTGCACAAGACATACATACACTTGTTGGAAAGGTCTGATCTGATGCTTTCATTTGATCTATCTACCTTTGGTATTATCTGAAGTTTTTTTTTCAGCTTCCAGCCAAGGGAAAAACCTGATATCGTACACGATTTTGACCACCTTGGGCTGGGTGGAAGAAGTGACTTTGCCCCCTTAAACCTCAAAACTTCAAAAAGTCATCCCTGGAGGCCAGAAATGGGTCTTAGACACTTCTGGTATGTCATCTGAGGTATACTATGGGGTCCTTGAGTCCAGAACTAGAAATGTGATGTTACTCTGAGCTCTATGGCCTATAATGGAAAAAATGAGTTTGACACCAAACACCTTGAAATGTCACAAATAGGAGTCAGAAAAGAAAAGTGATAGCGGCTGCACACCTTCCCTTATGTTTTTAAGTTTTTGCTGAAATTGCCAACATTTTGCGTGCGAAACAGCGCTGTGTATCATCCCAACACAGCATATCATAAGATACTGCCAAAAAGTGCCTTAATTCATGCACCAAACTGCCGCACAGCTTGTGAAGAAAAAATGCCAAAATTAACCTTGTCATCCATCTCAATATGAACCAAGTAATCCACTGTGAACCATCCAATAGACCATATTTAAATCCATCTCTGCTTCTGATTATGGAATCACTCCGGAGACAGCAGTATTGACCAGAATCTTTTATTTTCGCATATTCAAATGCCTTCTGTCGCCCATCCAGGCTTATACATTAGCACGTGCTGTCAATCAAATTTTGATGCGGACACGTTTAATAACCCAATGCATTTCGACCAATTTTGTTCTTTGTCAGGGGTTTGCTGTAAAGAAAATCGAAAATGACTCTTAAACTGACTGTACAAACATAAACTCTCTGAATCTAAGAAGATGTTATCAAAACTTGCATTAATTCAAGCTTGACCTCTTTAAATCTCCCAAACTTTTATCACCGCCCCATTGCCATAACTAAAAAAGAAATACATTTTAAACCAACTCTCCTCAGTTTCCCACTCCATAAAAATAACAATGACAATTCCCCTATTACCTTAAACACGCTGAGTCCGACATACTCGACCTTTCCATGCCGCACTGTTGACTGAAAGATCAAACATCATTCTCTCTCCCCAATTGGCTCCGCTTTTAAACGGTACTCCCACGTGAAACTAATTAAATAAAAGAACCCTTGCATCAAACTCACCTACACGTGCACGTAGAATGAAACGAAAACCATCAATCCCATAATGCACTCTACCCTCTGAACAGAAACAAAGAAACCACCCACGCTTATTCCTCCATACTCAAAATCGCTCATTACGCATAACTGTGAAGCATGAACATTTTGCATAGCATAAATCAAACATTGCATATCGTGACCTAAACAGAAATGTTTGGTTTTGAATTCATTCTACGTGCACGTGTAGGTGAGTTTGATCTCGTGTAGGATCCAACCCACTCCATGCTTCATCGGGGTCATTATGGAAGAACGTTTTGCCATCCAAAGTCACTCGCAGGCGCGCCGGAAACATCAGGGAGTATTGAATGCCTTCGTCTCGGAGGGCCTTCTTGACCGCCAGAAACAAGGCTCGATGTCGCTGTACATCAAAAGTATAATCCGGGAACAGTGACACATTATTATTGTCCACTCTGTATGGGCCTGCGATGAGTGCTTTATGAAGCAGTAGATCCCTGTCCTTATAATGAAGCAAGCGGGCCACCACAGGTCTAGGCGGTCTCCCAGGTGCCAACATGCGGGCAGGCACCCTGTGCGCCCTCTCCAAGGTGTAAAATGGTGTCAGGCCCTCAGGGGCAACCTCAGTGCGCAGCCACTGTTCCAGGTAGTCTATCATGCTGTCCCCTTCCACTCCTTCTGGAAGGCCCACTACCCTGATGTTGTTCCGTCTATTACGCCCTTCGGCATCTTCGGCCCTCTTGTCCAGCACTTTGAGTAACTTTTCCCATTTTAGCATCCATTGCCTTCTGAGCCGGTTCTAAGACCTCCAAGGTAGCTTCAGCTTGCTTAACTCGGTCGGTCAGCTTCACATGATCTGCCCGGAGGAGTCCCAGTCCCAGTGACACTTGAGCAATGTCTTGTTGGAGCGCCTCCTTTGTATCCGTAATTGCTCGGAGGATCTGATCCACCTGCTGTTGCATCAGCCCTTCTGGGGGCGGCTTAACCACATCTCGCTTCCGCTCCTCCACAGCCTCCTCCTCCGGCTCCGGGGGAGCCCCCCCCCCCCGGTCGGCCCTGCGGCTTCCCCTTGAGTGTCAGATGACTTGGCCCCCAGTTCTGCCCACTAGCGTCGTCACTCCCGCAATCACCACGGAGGACCCTGCCAGTCACTCC
The DNA here is from genome assembly GCF_964204655.1 of Triturus cristatus. Classification (NCBI taxonomy): domain Eukaryota; kingdom Metazoa; phylum Chordata; class Amphibia; order Caudata; family Salamandridae; genus Triturus; species Triturus cristatus. The sequence continues at coordinate 1,062,916,091 of NC_140589.1, read as the reverse complement.
TCCAGTCCAGGGTGCCACAGTTCACTTCAGTCCACTCATGCACCGCCAGCTGGGGGCCGCGCCACATCCAGCCCCTGCCGCTGCCTCCGGAGGTCTGCCCGCAGCTTCCAAACAGCTCTACCGCAGTGGGCCACCCACACTGGAATGACCGGCAAGCTCACTCCTCCGCCCGCTGGCCAAATTGTGGGCAGCTCCACTTCACCCCGAATTCACGAGGTCAGGGCCCCCCCAGTGTCACGTCACAGCTTCCTCTGCTTGCTCCAGTTCGCGGGGTAGAGCAGGCCCCCACAGCAGGCAGGGCTAAACCCCCACTTGCAGTCCAGTAAGTAGGCAGCAGCTAAATCCGCCCGCGACAGTCAAGAGCAGGAGCCCATCTCGCCCCCACCGCTAGTGCAGGAGATGCTCGCGGGCCGCCGGAGCCAGGGTCTCCACACGTCCTCTCTGGTAACTCCCCTGGCACTGTATAGTCCTCCCCATCTCGGGGGGGGGGGGCAGGATCCCGCTACAGTGGCTACATAATGAATCTGAGCCCATTCTTGCGCAAACCCTTCCTCCCGACTACTCCATAAGTCGGTCCGATCATAAGACCGGTAAAGGCGGGTGTATAGCCATTATATTTAAAAAGATTTTTAACTGTCGTATTATTGCAGACCCCGTAGCAGATTCTGAAAGCTTGGCTTTCTTCGTAGAGGCCTCTCCTACCAGCACCTTTTCCGTCCTCCTAGTATATCGCCCTTCTGGCAGTTCTAGACAATTCTTTGAAACATTCCCTACTGCAATTGCTGACTTAGCCCTGGGACCAGCCAATTTCACGGTGCTTGGTGACCTTAACGTACACCTAGATGATCCTGCTGATAATTTGGCTAAAGAACTGACTGAGAATCTTTTAGCATTCCAGCTTACGGAGAAAGTGTTGAAACCCACTCACAATAAAGGTCATCTATTGGATCCAGTTTTTAGCAATTGTAGTGAACTCACGGTAAGACCCCCTGTCCCTCTTCCTTGGACTGACCACTTCCTGATCCCTATGACTTGGGAAATTCCCGGACCCGTATGCCCCCCCAATATAATTCTGGTCCGAGAGCGGAACTGGTCAAGGCTTCCTATTGATCAATGGAACTTGGCTCTAGAAACCACTAGACCTACCCATGACCTTCACATTAATTTAGCCAATGCTTTTGAAACATTTAACTCTTGGATCCAAGGTTCCTTGGATATAATACTCCCTAAGAAATCCTCCCATATAACTTACAGACTGAAAAATGCCCCTTGGATCACTCCTAAATTGAGGGAACTTAAACAACTCTGCAGAAGGCTTGAAAGGAGATGGAGAGTGAATTATTCAGCTCTTAGCAAAATTGAATATAGGGATTCTATTAGATCCTACAAATCTGAAATCAAAGTCACTCAAGCTGCGAACTCTCCCAAATATTTTTTTTAAAATCGCTAAAACTTTAATCAAACTGCCGCAGAAACCTCCTCTGCTAGATGATGTCCTTACAGACTATAATAATATGGCAGAGTTTTCTCAACAGGAAATTCAGGATATATATCTCACTTTTTCACCTCCTCAGTCCATTAATCTCTTGACTTCCCTTTCCGAGCTGATTGTAGGACCTCAAATCCTACTAGCACAGTTTCCCCTGCTGGATCTTGCTTCATTGGAGCTAAGTACGACGAATATCAAATCGGGCTCTCCCATAGACCCTCCCCCTCCAGGCTCTCTCTTTGGTCGCAGAGACTATTCGTCCTGTGATTCTTGACCTGGTGAATTCCTCTATCTCTACAGGTGAAGTGCTATTGGCCTGGAAATGTGCGATGGTTAAGGCCCTTCTTAAAAAACCTAATCTGGATCAGGCCAACTTGGCTAACCACCGTCCCATTTCCCTTCTGCCCTGGGTGAGAAAGATTCTGGAGAGGCACATAAATACCATACTTGTAGCCTTTATGGAGTCTAATAATCTCCTTCACCCTTCCCAGACTGGGTTTCGTCCCCAGCTTGATACTGAGACTGCCCTTCTTGGAGTGACAGAGGAAGCAATAAGGATTCTAGATCAAGGGGGCACAGCGGCAATTATCCTCCTTGATCTCAGTCCTGCTTTTGATACTGTTAACCATAATACTCTGATCCTTAGACTCAGGAATCTATGAGTATCCGGATCAGCAGTAGCATGGTTGCAGTCCTTTCTCAGCGATCGCTCCTTTAGGGTTTTTGAGGGAAATGTTGTCTCCAACCAGTTGCCTCTCAGTGGTGGGGTTCCACAGGGCTCTGCCCTGAGCCTCACACTGTTTAATGTTTATATGAGACCCCTGGCAGAGATTGTCCATCCATTTGGCATAGAAATCATCACCTATGCAGATGATACGCAGTTTGTGGTGGCACTTAACCACCCTGAGGGGTCATCTAGCACCCTAGGCTGTTGCCTAGAGGAGGTGGCCAAATGGATGGAACTCTCATGCCTCAAACTTAACGGGGACAAGACAGAGCTTGTGCTCCTGGGCAACTCCACTTCCTTTAATCCGGCATCTCTCTGGCCAGACTGCCTAGGCCCTGCCCCGGCCCCTAAAGACCAGATTAAGAGCCTTGGTTTATGGCTGGATTGCTCTCTTACCTTCAATCAACAGGCAACTAAGCTTTCAGCAACGTGCTTTGGTCTAAGGATGCTCCGAAAGGTTCTCCCCCCATCTCCCTTTCCATGCCAGAAAAATCATGGTTCAAGCGCTGATCCTCTCCCGTTTGGACTATGGGAATGCTTTATACCTGGGAGCCCCACAGCATACCATCAACAAGTTCCAAATTATTCAGAACTGCGCCGCCCGCAGGCTCCCTCATATTCCTCGTCGGCAGCCCGTTAAACAAGCTCTAAGGAGCTTGCACTGGCTGCCGATTAGGGAAAGGACTCCGTTTAAGGCTATGTGCCTGGCCCATAAAGCCTTTTGGAAGAATGGCCCGTCCAGTCTCCAATCTCTGATCATTCCTTATAAACCGAGGAGAGACCTTCGGTCAACTACCACTTTCCTTGCCCTTCAACCCAGAATAAGGAGAACCAAATATGGTGGGCGCTCCTTCTCATATAATGGTGCCATTGGTTGGAATGCCCCCCCACTTTTACTACGGAAAGAGCCTAATTTGCTCTCATTCCGAAAACTCTTAAAAACGTGGCTGTTTTAGATCTGTAGTCACCCCTACTGTTCTGTCTCTTGTACCCGTCTGTAGCTCTGGGAGACCTCCGGGTAGCCACCGCACTTTATAAATTTTATTTCATTTCATTTCATTCATTTCATTCAGCTCCTGGTGTGCTGCTGGACCCCCAATTCCAATCTAAATTGCTGCTTTCATGTTGGCATCGGGTTTCTTCTTGGTTTTGCCCATCACATCATTCCAGCGCCTCTTGACCTCTTCCATTGTCCTCCTCAACGCTGCAATTGCATTCACAAGGTCCAAGATGGTCTGCCATATTTGCGTCTTTGTTGCCAATGACACGTTAGAGGTGATGAACAGTTGTTGGTAGGGTTCTATCACCTCCGTAACATTGATCCGGTTTTCCTGCGGACTGAACCGCGTCTTCCTCTTCCTCTTCTCCTTGGCCTTCCCCGACCCCGGGGTTCCTTGCTGGTCGTCTTTGGGGGTTTGCGTTGTCCTCTACACTATGTCCGGGTGCGTCCATGGTGCTACGCAGGTACATTTTTTTATGATGTTTTTTCTCTAACTTTATAATTCCTTTTCCCGCACGACACGTGGGAATTGCAGGCCTGGTGCTAGTTATCACAGATTTTTGTTTCGTGATTTGGGACATCGCAACTTTTTTCGCGTTTCGCATTTTTTCAGCTTTGCTTTGATTTTAACGCGGTCATTTGTAGCGTTATCATGAGACTATCGTATGGTGCTGCCGGGCTGAGAATACAACGTTAACAGTGCGTTATTTTCCCGTGATAGACTGTGATGTGCAAAGTTGCATTAAGATAATTTTGCGATAATTAACACACATTCTTGAGAATATCCCTCAATGTGTGTTGCTGAAGAGCATGGAGATGGGATATTCTATGTTTCAGTACAGGTTTAATAATTTGAGAAGAGGGTATCCCCACCGCCTCAATAAACTCACTCTGGTTGGGTCAAAACACAGTTATGAGAAAATTTCACCTCAGCCCCTGATAGTAAAAGGAAGTAACATTGTATTGAAAGCTGACTTTAACTTTGTGTTTGAATTTTAGGCTACATGAATTCACTAACAGTTGGAGGGTTTACATGCCAGTGTCTCGTTCTCCTACAGTGTCACTATAAACCTGCATAAGGGGCAGGTCTGCGCCCAAATGATTGGGATGTAGAAGCCATCACAAGACGGGAGGCACAGATTTCAGGAACATTTTGCTAGATATTGTCCACCCACACCACTAATCTGCCCAGACTAAACTGACATGCGGAGTAGAAGTGCTGTGTGACATCAGCTTCCTCTTCAGATCCCAAATCCATTCAGTCATGAATGATGCATGAAAAAACTGTGTAATTCTTCCTGTGATGCCCATTTCTCATAAAAGTGCCTGATTCTAGCTATGGTTATTTCCCAATTAGGCTACTGAAAGACCATCAACACAGAGCTCCCAGAAAAGGACATTTCCGGACTCCCAGTCAGTCCAGCTCATTTTCTACCTAAAATGCTAAGATCATATCAGGTCTACCATCAAAATGCTAAAATGGCTCCTTGTAAAAGACAGATTACATGTCAAACACTCGGCTTTTCCACAATTGTTGCATGGGCAGCTCCATGGATACCTTTACTAGGCCTTACATCTATTCTAATTTGTCATAAGCCTGACTTCAGCTATCCAAAGCCCGGTTGCCAATAATGAGCCAGATTACGAAAGCATTTGGGGGTAAATTGCTTCATGCACACAATTATTTCTCTGAGAAAAGCACTTTAGACACTTAGGAACCAACAAAGATGCCCCCAAGTCCAACAGAGGCCTGAACCCCCCCCCCCTACATTTGACTAAAAGCGCAGTACTGTCTCTCAGTCTTTTTTTTTACACCACTCGAAACCTAAGAGCATATCATGTCTGGCAGACACCTACAACTGGACCTGACACTCAGTCACACAGCTGATGACAAATGACCGTTCTCGTCATGAACATGGCTTTTCCATGTATATACTGTGATCACATGAATTGAGTCCTATATCTCGGCTGTTCATTCTGTTGCTCCTCAAGAGTTATCCTTCTGCCTACTTCTGTCCCCTCCCTGCTTTGAGGTGACTCCAAGCTAAATGCATGAATAAATACATTGATTCTTATTTTTAATTTCTATGACCTCAGCTTGATGTAAGTGCAGGGCTTTTTTGGGGACATGCATGTTACATACAAATGAGGCCTAATTGCATGGTAGACATGACCGTACTTATCCTTTAGAGTATGCACATTATTTTATAAATAAATTGGCATTAGTGGCAATAACAAAAGAAGCAGAAATGCATCAAAAATAAAAGCTTCCATTCTGCTGTTTAGGAAACTATGTTCAGTAGAGCTAATGTGGAAGGAAGCTTGTTTTTATACAATTGCCTGCCTTTTGGGCATGTCTGTAAATGAGGCTTTGTTCACATAGTAATGTGGGTGCAAGGAGCTGCACACGCAACCCGCCTCCCTCCACAGACAATCACTGGGGAGAAAGAGACCCAAGAATTAAAGAGGGGCAGACACGAAGATTGATTGCTTCCGTGAGAATACCGGAGAGCTGAGATCGGGCATTCTTTGAGGTATTCAAGGATAATACATGGGTTGGCATAACATAGTGAGATAAGGAGCTAATCGTGAAAACTGTTCCATAAGTGGGAGGCTGGAGATCATATAGGTGTAAAGTTGGTGAGGGTTTAGACCAATTACTAGTAGGGATGCATGATACAAGATTCTCATCATTTACACTCAGAGTGTGTGTGCAGATTGTACATAATAAATGACTAATTATTATAAGTGCCACTTACTGTGTGTGTCCACTGCTTTCAGAGATGAGATCAATGGTCCACAAAACTGCAAATATCCCTTGCAGATAAGAATACCGATGACAGAGTTGTGTGACCCACAACACTCCAAGGGGCATATTTTCAAGGCCAACATCGCCGCTTTAACGGCCGTTTTCGGATGAAAAGCGGCAATTGAATTACCTCAGTATTAGCAAGGACACGCTAATAGGCATCAGCGCGTGTTTCCTTGTGTCAGTCGCCGTTTCACTAATGCCTCGCATCTCTAATGAGATGCAAAGAAGGCGTTCCCTCAGAAAACAACAGTGAAAAAGTCGCTAACCGCACATCGCAGTATTTACAAACCGGACCCTGACACCCATAGCGATATAAAAAGCTGCGCTAACCGCGGTTATCGCCGTAAGCTAACGTCTGCTAAATTTCAGACTTAGCTATATGTATAAAGGGAGGTGGATTGTCAGGCTATAACCACCATGGCGTATCAACAATGAATTCCCTATCGCTGCAATGTTATCGCTGGATTTCCAGCGACAGCACCCCGCATTTCGCCGCTATCGCTGCATTAGTTATCGCCTTGGAGATAAGCGTTGATAATAACGCGATATCTCGGCAATGAAATGTTGCGATAGCCGGCAATATTTAAAACAGCGCTAAGCGCGCTTCGCGATAATTATCGCAGCTCCTTGTTAATATTCCCCATAATTTAGATGAGTCTAACTGATAATAGAGAAGAATGAGACACCTGCCTGTATTCCTTTTCTCCAAAAGGCAGTGATAAGCAAACAGTCCTTGGGTTAAGAAAATCTGCTCAAGTGTGCCCCACGTTTAGGAGGGTTCATGAGAAGCTGTACAGAGTTAGGCTCCACAGTTTGCAGTGGGCAACATCTGTCATGTTATTTTATGTTATAGTCTACTAATTGCTATTACACTCTTAAGACAGAGGTCTTCCTATGCAATAGAGTTAAGAAAACTCCTCTGCGTGCACAGGCTGTTATTCATGTCAGTATTCCTTGTCCTGCTTATATTTTACAGGAACTTTACACCAGAAACAAAACATCCACTGTGACTTTTAGGTTCACTAGGCCTTATTGTGTTTGTGTAAGCACGGATGAATGAGAGTTCTCTAAATCAATGGGGATCATGGTCCTGAAGAAAGCCCTGGACCTCTGAGGAGCCCCAGAGAGGCTGAAACATGTCGACCTACAGGATAGCGGAGCAATAATTATGCCACTTATCCCATTGCTTCGTTTTTAATATCCCTCCAAGGAACCCACAATAAATTCTGATAAAGGGCCCTTTGAGAGAGATTTCTAGTATCCTAAGATCCCTCACCTCAATAGGATGGTATTTAACGCCATCATAGCGGTTCCTGTAAACACAGGAAGCCCATCCGCCCCTTAACAAACTGTTGAGAAGGTGTGACAATTAAACTAGATAGCCTCAGGTTTTTTTTGTATATGTAATTGGGCAGAAGAGTCTTGGGCTGTCCTGCCCTCTCTTTCCATTCTTCGTTGCTATTATGGTATTTTACACATATTCAGAATTTTGTTTATTTTACATCTGCACAGACTGCATTCATATTAATAATGTAAAATAAATTCATTTTTTCCACAATGCTGTTGTGTTTTCAGAGCAAAAAATAAACTAGAAATATATGAAAATAATCCATTGAGGTTGGGTTGGGTCGGCTCCAAGATGGCCACCTTCGTTTGGAGCTCTCTCAATTTTCCTTTGCAGGCCCATGAAGTGCTACTGGGAGACAGGAAGGGCTTTAAGAGGGATGAAAAAACTGGGGGTCTCCCATAGTGGCGTGGCCTATGTAGTTAAGGACGTGACTTAGAACACTTAAGTAAAAATCTGTACTTAGCATAGTGTGCTGACCACTGGTTTATGCTGCTTCTTTCCATTCATCCAGATATATAACACACAGTAACATTACACCTACAACAAGCCAGAACTATTGGCTTTGTCAATGGTTGTAAACTGCTTAAGATAAATAATTACTTCGTTATATATCATATTGAAAATTCTTCCATTCTTGTGTGTGAGGTTGTGGCTAAGGCTAGAGCTAGCGACTTTCGAGCCGAGAAAACAGGTTCGAGCCTCAGGTCGGCTCAACATCCTCTGATTCAAAACATGAATATGTGTTTGTTAGATCTGGGGGTCTCTAGTTGGCAGAGGTAGGTACCACTGTCCAAATAGGGACCCTTGCTTCTAGTCAGGGTATGGGGGATACACTCTTTAGATAACCCCTGCTCACCCCCTTGGTAGCTTGGCACGAGCAGACAGGCTTATCAAAGGCAATGTGTAAAGTATTTGTACCAACACTCACAGTAACACAGTGAAAACACCACAAATGGACTCCACACCAGTTTAGAAAAATAAAAGTATTTAATCTAAAATAAACAAGACCAAAACGACCAAAAAACCAACATACACAGTACAAGAATATGATTTTCAAAGAGTTCTAGAGTTTGCGTCAAAATAATCCACAGTTGCGTCAATTTTAGCCCAAAGTACCTGGTGATGCGACAAAAGTTCCAAGCGGCAACTGAAGCGTCGAAAAACAAGCGATGCGTCACTCCTGAGACCCTGGGGAGGCGATGCGACAGCCCCGCTGCATGCAGCGGACATGTTGTGACGAATTCGGTCTGTATGGGGAGGGAGGCGATACCTTGTGTGGATTCTGGCATGCAGGTTTCTCTGGTCGGATGTGCCTTGCACAGGCAGGAAGCGTTGATCTTCTCCTCTCGCGGCCCCTCGATGCGTTGGCTCTGCGACGATGTTCGCAGCGACGTGATGCGGTCCGCAACCAAGGGGTGCGGCAATCTCGCCCAGCGATGACAGGCTCTTCGAAGATACTCGCAGCAGCAGGATTCTTCCCACACCGGGGCGATGCGCTCTGCAATCGAACGATGCGCCGGTTCTTGCAGCGGCAACAGGCGCTGCTACGATCTTCACGGCGGCGGGAATTTTCTCGCACTGTCGACAATGCTCTCCGAAAGCGAGCGATGCGTGAAAATTGCAGATCTTCTTCTTTTCTTCTTGTCCGGGTCCCCAAGCAGCACGCACAACTTCCAGAGGCCCCATAATTGGATCAAGCACTCTAGGAAGGGCAGAACACACTCAGCAGAGTTCAGGGGGGAAGCTGGGGGTGAAGTCCTTTTGTTCCTGGGACTTCTTAACAGGAGGCCAGCTCTCCTCAGGCCCTTGGAGATCTCTTCAAGCAAGGGGACACAGCAACAGCAAAGTCTTCCCCTCTCTTTGGCAGCAAAGCAACTGCAGGTCATCCCACAAACACACAGCAGGACAGTCCTTCCTCTTCAGTCTTCCAACTTTCTCCTTGGCAGAGGTTCCTTCTTGATTCCAGGATGATCTAAAGTTCTGGGGTCTGGGTTCCAGTATTTATATCAATATTCTCTTTGTTCTATGAAGGCAGAGAGTCCTTTTCCTAGTCAGAACCAGTTCTGGTCAGTCCTGGAGCACTCTGTTTACAGGACTCCTTCTTTCCTTTGACAGTGTAGGCCAGGGCGATCAGACGCATCACAGGAGGTGGAGCCAGCATTGTGGAGGGAAAGCACATCCCTATTCAGGTCCCAGGTGCAACTCCTCCCATCCATCAATTTGTAACATAACAAGGGTACCCCTAATATAGTTTCCTATCTTAGGGTTTTAAAGTAATTACTACTGAAAAAATATATATAGGAAACAATTATTAAAATAAATGTGGCGATGTACCAATAGATCAAAATCCAGAATCAAGCATAACTATCACACTTGAAAGTTCGATTGATAATTCATTCTTTAATATTTTTGTGAGGTTATATACTTTTTTTGGCTTTTCTTTTTCCTTATTTATCCCATACAATACTCATGTAAGTAACATTATGGCTTCCTAACACAATATAGCAGAATTATACAGGATTAATCCATAATTTACAATTCATCAGACATTTATGTTTTCTGTTTTCAATCGTATTGCAAAATATGATACAAAATTAATGCATAATAAACATGGCTATTTTCATCTATTCCAGTCTACGCGCGTTTCGGCGATCAGCCTTCCTCAGGCAGCCATGGTATTCAAGAAATCCTAAAGCATAATAAAGAAAAAGAATAATCTATGACCAATTGTAAGTCTACCACATATTCAAGTGCACTTTATATTAAAAAAGGCCCTATGTCGACCCTGTACATATATACATTTATACATTTATATACATTTCGATTTTGTCTCCCTATTTACAAATTGATTTTTGGATAATAATCATCTCAGATAAAAAACCTGCCTATGTCTCAATCAAACATTACTACAATTTTAATCCATTCTCATAGCTTATGCTTACATCAGAAGTATTGCGCCCATAGCATCTAGTGACCCAGTATAGATAATGAATAATCTCATATCAGTCGCTTCATATGCTTAAAAACAACTAGAGACTTCAACATAACCATTGAACCAAACCAACTATTAGCTTCGTAGTGGATTATCGGTGTTACCTGATTGATACTGAATATATCTGCGATCAAGGTTTCCTCTGCGCAACAGATGTTATATCCATCGCTATACTTTTGGCGGCGTTTTGAATGACCGCGTACTCTATATCCAAGCGTTGTTGTTGAGGTTATTCTACTGAAAAATGACCGATAAAACAGATTGGCATAATGTTTATCACGGGAATGAAACCTAAGGTTACCTATCCGGATAACTGGGAAACACTTACTTAGGGCAACGAAATTGTTGTACGCGTCTTTTCGTGCTGTTCTAAGCTCAGCGGAGAAGTACAATTAGGGTAACTCCCTTGAGAACCTGCAGCATGTTTACACGGGGTCTAATCAGGAAAATATAAAAAGCGGTGGGTTTTAGTGCGTCTAGTCTAACCTCGTTTCTATAGTTTAAACCTTTGCATACGCGTTGTTGTTCTCTTACCCGGTTCTAGTCGGATGTTTTCGTTTCATGCCGCTTGTATCGTCTTAGTAGTACAATCTTTCAGCGACGTGTTTAGAGGTTAGTGGTCAGATTCAGCCAGACCTGGGAACATATGATTGATGTAAGTCAATATGCTCCACTTCTAAGAGTCTTAGTTTGTTTCGTTACGCTTAAAAACGCGCAGCTAATTCGCCGTAGTGGTCGCGTTACACTCACCTCGCCTTCAGAGTCCTTTCTCCCCGTTACCAGCCAATCATGAAGGTAGAAAGGGGACTGGGGATTATAACGCTGCATATATACTCAGACATGCTCAGCCATTGGTCAGTTCACTGTAATATTGACCATCTGGTAGGTTGGCAATCAAACCTCCGTTTAACCAACCATAAGGCTAGGGAATGGTATGTAATGGTGGCAATGGATGTTTAATGCGTTCATAGCGTTATTAAAGTACATAAAACGCTCAAATTAAAACCTCCAGTTATGTGAGTAAGTAAACCCATCATTCGAGGCTTTTTAATTGCACCATTATGAACATCAGTGGTAACAAGATGTTCACTGGCAAAAATGGCACTAGTTATTATATCGTATGGCTTGGCTCCATGGTATCTCACTGTTCAATCCTCTCTTATAGGCGTCCAGTGAGAATATCCAAAACACTTCTCTCCTTTTTCGGATCTCAGTGCCTTGTATTCCACTCATGTTGATTTTTTCGAGGATCAGCCATCGTATGTCTGTTGCAGTGTGTCTGTGCTCGATAAAGTGTTGGACCAATGGCGCTTGTACCTTCTTGTTTTTGATCGCTGACCTATGTTCCGTCAAGCGAGTTGCCATTGACCTTGATGTCTCTCCTACATATGGTCTTTCGCAGGGGCACAGAATAGCATAGATAATGTTGGTGGATTTGCAGTTGGTTAGACATTGTAAGTTTATGTTAACTCCGTTTATGGAGTATTGTCTAACTTCCAGAGCTGACTCACAAGCTAAACACGACATGCATTTGTAATTTCCTTTCACAGTGGGTAGGCCACCAATTGTAGTCTGGATAGTTGTAGACATCTTTTTTGGCATTCGTGATCTTGTTACTAGATCTTTAAGGTTTTTATTTTTGCGATACGCAAACATTGGCCTAGGTAACTGTTCTGATTCTGCTCTTGTCGCATTTAAAATATGCCAGTTAGCATTGATAATCTGGCATATGTTGCCATTCATTGTACTATGCCGTGTCACCATCACCAGTCGGTTCTGTTGTTTGGGTTTTTTTTTTCTCAATAAGCTTTGACGATCATAGTATCGGGCTCTCTTGTATGAGTCTCGTACTAGTCTTTTGGGATATCCTCTAGATATGAATTTTGCTTTCATTATTTCTGACTGTTGATCATAGTCACTGATGCTAGTACAATTCCTCCGAAGACGGAGGAACTGTCCAAACGGGATAGTTGTTTTTTGCATACTTGGATGGTAGCTAGAGAAATGTAACAATGTGTTACGAGCTGTGGGTTTACTAAATAAATCCACTGATAACATTTGTCCTTCAGATTTGATATTGACATCTAGAAATTCAATGTTCGACTTATCACTTTTTGCTACGAACCGGATATTTGTATCACACAAGTTCAGCCATGATACAAATTGCGTTAAGTCTTCCTCAGTACCATTCCAGATATAAAAGACATCGTCAATGAATCTAGACCAACTTGTGGTAGATTCACTAAATGGGGCCACTTCATTGTAGATGTATCTCTCTTCATAACGTGCCATGAAGATATTGGCCACCGTTGGCGCACACGAAGCCCCCATACTTACTCCTTGGGTCTGCTGAAATAACGACCCATTAAACTCAAAAGTATTCTCTTTGAGCACTATTTCCAAACATTCTAGTATGAATTGGGCTGGGCACTCTATATTGTAGGTTTCAATAAACCACCTTACGGCTTCCAATGCTCCCACCTGGGGGATATTGCTATAAAGGGCCTCAATGTCCATTGTGACCAGAAACTGAGTGTTCTGGTCAAAATGGATTTGTTCAACTTTTGTTAATAATGTCGGTGGTATCCCTTATATATGATCTTATTTTAGGGACATGTGGACGTAGCAGAGCGTCAACATATTTTGATAGTGCTTCTGTTATAGATCCAATGGTGGTAACAATGGGCCTATAGGGGGGGTCCATTGTGTTTTTATGTATTTTTGGAATTCCATATATTGAGGCCATTTTTGGTTTGGCCACATTCAAAAAAATACATTCTTTCTCGCAAATGACCCCCTCTTCCAAGGCTCGGGTGGTCAGATCCTTGATCATTTTGGTTACCCTTCTAGTGGGATCTATTCGTATGGGTGTGTAGTGTTCCTCATTCGATAGCATAGCTGTCATTTTTGCTACATATTGGTCGGTGTTCATAAGCACTATGCCCCCACCTTTGTCACAACCCTTGATTGTAATATCCTTGTTGTTCTTGAGGGTGGACAAGGCTTGATATTCCTCCCTAGAAAGATTATACTTGGGTGTTGGAATAAATTTTGTGGCTGTCATCATTTTGTTAAATACCACATGCTCAAAAATAGCGATCTCGGGTCCTACCTGTTCTAGTGTCGGGACAAAAGTGGAAGGAAGTGCCAAGCCTGATCTATTTGGTACAAGGGATTCTTGCTGTTCCCGTCCTTCAAAAAACGCACGTAGTCTTATCTTGCGAAAAAATGAGATTAGATCTTGGAACAGTTCAAATTTGTTGGCTTTTGAATGTGGGACGAAAGAGAGACCTTTTGTTAACAGCGATTCTGTCTGATGATCAATTTCGTAAGTACTGAGGTTAAAGATTGGTATTTGGTTTACTCGCGCCAATAATGGGCATGTCTCGTTACTAGGACCTGAGGATCGTCCTGGTATACATTCTGGCCCTGTGTATAATTGTACGCTTGCTGGTAGTTGCCCCGTTGACGTCGTTGGTATCTGGGCCGCCATCTGGATCTTTGTCCCCCACGCCTGGCTAAAAAATTGGGACGATCGCCCCTACTGTTGCCTACGACTCGTCGGCCCGAATTACCAGTTTGGTATTGGTCATAATTTTCCCCTTCGGAATCCGTCGTGTCAGAAAAAGTGACTACTTTTTTAGTAAATCTATCAGTTGAAGATTGAAATTGGTCTTCATCTATTGGTTGTTGCTGATAGAAATTATCTGCCAGGTATGGGTACATTCTCTCCTGACTGGTGTATCGTATATCTTTTTTAAGCTTTTCAGTCTTACGTTTCATCAGGTAGTCATGATAGGATAACATCTCTGTTTCTACTTCCTCTAATTTCTTTTTAGCTTCCTCTATTGCTTGATTACTCTTAATTTTGTTCTCCAATTCTTGGATTTCATCCATTAGTGCTTGAATCATCTCCTTGGATGTTTCAACTATAAGGATCATGAGATCTTGAGAACACCTGTTGGCTATATGGGACCAACGTTCAAGGAATTTCCTGATTTTAACAAAGAGACCTGGGATGTTTTTTACTCTCAAGCCTTGGGGAATGATTCCTGCTTTGAGATACTCTAGCATGAAATGACCATGCATTTCAATCCTTTTTGCCTTTTTCTTTAATGAAGTTAATTTAATAAAGTCTTCTGAGCCTAAGGAGCTAGTTGTATGTGCTGTTTGGCCCCCTAGGGCAAAATCCCCCAATAGTGAAGCAAGATCTTCATCTGTGAATCCAAATGTTTGGAGCTTATCCATTTTGTAACAGGCAAACAACCAAGGATTGCTAAGGGTGCAAAGAAAGAGATTCTATCAAATACAGTCTCAAGAAACCCTACGAGTTAGATGGTCTTTCTATCAATGTGTATGTGAGATGACTATATTATACCTATTAAAAGTGCACTTGTAATAAAATTATACAAAAAACTTTATACAGAAAACATTCACACTACCCCACATGGACTGGCCATGGAGAAACAATTAGTAACATAACAAGGGTACCCCTAATATAGTTTCCTATCTTAGGGTTTTAAAGTAATTACTACTGAAAAAATATATATAGGAAACAATTATTAAAATAAATGTGGCGATGTACCAATAGATCAAAATCCAGAATCAAGCATAACTATCACACTTGAAAGTTCGATTGATAATTCATTCTTTAATATTTTTGTGAGGTTATATACTTTTTTTGGCTTTTCTTTTTCCTTATTTATCCCATACAATACTCGTGTAAGTAACATTATGGCTTCCTAACACAATATAGCAGAATTATACAGGATTAATCCATAATTTACAATTCATCAGACATTTATGTTTTCTGTTTTCAATCGTATTGCAAAATATGATACAAAATTAATACATAATAAACATGGCTATTTTCATCTATTCCAGTCTACGCGCGTTTCGGCGATCAGCCTTCCTCAGGCAGCCATGGTATTCAAGAAATCCTAAAGCATAATAAAGAAAAAGAATAATCTATGACCAATTGTACGTCTACCACATATTCAAGTGCACTTTATATTAAAAAAGGCCCTATGTCGACCCTGTACATATATACATTTATACATTTATATACATTTCGATTTTGTCTCCCTATTTACAAATTGATTTTTGGATAATAATCATCTCAGATAAAAAACCTGCCTATGTCTCAATCAAACATTACTACAATTTTAATCCATTCTCATAGCTTATGCTTACATCAGAAGTATTGCGCCCATAGCATCTAGTGACCCAGTATAGATAATGAATAATCTCATATCAGTCGCTTCATATGCTTAAAAACAACTAGAGACTTCAACATAACCATTGAACCAAACTAACTATTAGCTTCGTAGTGGATTATCGGTGTTACCTGATTGATACTGAATATATCTGCGATCAAGGTTTCCTCTGCGCAACAGATGTTATATCCATCGCTATACTTTTGGCGGCGTTTTGAATGACCGCGTACTCTATATCCAAGCGTTGTTGTTGAGGTTATTCTACTGAAAAATGACCGATAAAACAGATTGGCATAATGTTTATCACGGGAATGAAACCTAAGGTTACCTATCCGGATAACTGGGAAACACTTACTTAGGGTAACGAAATTGTTGTACGCGTCTTTTCGTGCTGTTCTAAGCTCAGCGGAGAAGTACAATTAGGGTAACTCCCTTGAGAACCTGCAGCGTGTTTACACGGGGTCTAATCAGGAAAATATAAAAAGCGGTGGGTTTTAGTGCGTCTAGTCTAACCTCGTTTCTATAGTTTAAACCTTTGCATACGCGTTGTTGTTCTCTTACCCGGTTCTAGTCGGATGTTTTCGTTTCATGCCGCTTGTATCGTCTTAGTAGTACAATCTTTCAGCGACGTGTTTAGAGGTTAGTGGTCAGATTCAGCCAGACCTGGGAACATATGATTGATGTAAGTCAATATGCTCCACTTCTAAGAGTCTTAGTTTGTTGCGTTACGCTTAAAAACGCGCAGCTAATTCGCCGTAGTGGTCGCGTTACACTCACCTCGCCTTCAGAGTCCTTTCTCCCCGTTACCAGCCAATCATGAAGGTAGAAAGGGGACTGGGGATTATAACGCTGCATATATACTCAGACATGCTCAGCCATTGGTCAGTTCACTGTAATATTGACCATCTGGTAGGTTGGCAATCAAACCTCCGTTTAACCAACCATAAGGCTAGGGAATGGTATGTAATGGTGGCAATGGATGTTTAATGCGTTCATAGCGTTATTAAAGTACATAAAACGCTCAAATTAAAACCTCCAGTTATGTGAGTAAGTAAACCCATCATTCGAGGCTTTTTAATTGCACCATTATGAACATCAGTGGTAACAAGATGTTCACTGGCAAAAATGGCACTAGTTATTATATCGTATGGCTTGGCTCCATGGTATCTCACTGTTCAATCCTCTCTTATAGGCGTCCAGTGAGAATATCCAAAACACTTCTCTCCTTTTTCGGATCTCAGTGCCTTGTATGCCTCCCATCCATCTACATGGAGATCTCTCTATTCAGCCCTGTGCAGACTCACCCTGTCTCCGGGAATTCCCCAGCCCCTGTCACTCAAACTCCAGTCAAGGAATACACAACCTAGCAGAGGCAGGTTTGCATAGTTAGGCAAAAAAATACCTACTTCCTAAAAGTGGTATTTTCAAACACAGAATGTTAAAACCAACTACACTAAAAGATGTATTTTATCATTCCGAGTTCAGACATACTAAACTAGAATTTCTACCATGCTCCCTGGGTCTGTTAGGATTATAGGATGTAATAATCAAACTGCCCATTCTGGCCTATGGGGAACATGTAGCCTTGCAATAGTGAAAAACAAAAATGGCTGTAATTCACTATTAGGACATGCCACACACACCAGGGCATGTCCTACCTTTTACTTACTATGCACCCTGCCCTTGGGCCTACCATAGGGGTGACTGATATGCAGAAAAGGGAAGGTTTAGGGACTGGTAAGTGAGTGCACTTGCCCAGTCAGCATGGCAGTTAGCAACTGCACACAGGCACTGCGGTGGCAAGCCTGAGACACCACTTTAGGGCTACTCATGTAGGTGGCACAGTCAGTGCTGCAGGCCCACTAGTTGCATTTGAATCACCGGCCCTGGCACACTCAGTGCACTTTACTAGGGACCTACTGATGAACCAAATCTGCTATATAAAACTGAAAATTGAGTCTCTTTGAAGTTACATCAAATGCAATGAGGGTGGTACTATATTGCAGAGTTAAGCTTTTTCTCCCACCCTGAATGTAAAAATGGAAAGCCCGGAAGGGACCCATCTCTGCACCTGCGTTAAAGAAATGACAGTGCTAAGCACCGGCAGAACCCGGTCCACTTAAAGCCCTAGAGACAGGTGAGGCTCTATGCCACTGCTGGTGCCAGGGCTGAAACCGAAGAGGCACTTGTTTCCGAGAGGATGGCAAATGCTAGGACTGGTCCGAACCTTGGAGGCTGATTGTGAAGCAGGTGCAGAATGTCAAAGCCAATCACAGTGAGACAGAACATGATGGACATCATGTAAACCTATCACAAAGAGGAATCAGCGGTAACGCCATTGCATATCCTCCCAAAAATAACACCGTCTAAAACAAAAGATCATAGGGAGCACCTCATGGGACACCCTATAAAAGGCAGCGCTTAACTCCACTAGAATAAGAGCTGCGGACTCTCTTTCATCGATATTTTGTCGAAGGGCCTCTGTCACTTTAAGAAGGGCAGATTCGGTGCTAGGAACAGGTCTGACATCAAACAAATGATGGACGGAATGCTGACAATGCATACATTCTCCCCCAGTCAAGAGATCTGGGTTAAATCCATCGTTCTTTTGCCCACTACACCACCCCAGTTTAGACATGGCCATATGCAAATCAGTCTTGACCCTGTGCCTCATGGGAACAGTCCAGCCCGAACTGCCAAGCCATGTCTTCCCTGGACCGGAATCAAGCATCCTAGGACCGGTTTCTGGCTATCAGCCGTCATCAGCCAGGATAGCTTGACTCCAGTGGCGTAGTGAGCACGGGTCCCACGTCTGGGAATACCCATCCCACTTAGGGCGAAAAGCGTTACAACAAACAAATGATGGACGGAATGCTGACAATGCATACATTCTCCCCCAGTCAAGAGATCTGGGTTAAATCCATCGTTCTTTTGCCCACTACACCACCCCAGTTTAGACATGGCCATATGCAAATCAGTCTTGACCCTGTGCCTCATGGGAACAGTCCAGCCCGAACTGCCAAGCCATGTCTTCCCTGGACCGGAATCAAGCATCCTAGGACCGGTTTCTGGCTATCAGCCGTCATCAGCCAGGATAGCTTGACTCCAGTGGCGTAGTGAGCACGGGTCCCACGTCTGGGAATACCCATCCCACTTAGGGCGAAAAGCGTTACAACAAACAAATGATGGACGGAATGCTGACAATGCATACATTCTCCCCCAGTCAAGAGATCTGGGTTAAATCCATCGTTCTTTTGCCCACTACACCACCCCAGTTTAGACATGGCCATATGCAAATCAGTCTTGACCCTGTGCCTCATGGGAACAGTCCAGCCCGAATTGCCAAGCCATGTCTTCCCTGGACCGGAATCAAGCATCCTAGGACCGGTTTCTGGCTATCAGCCGTCATCAGCCAGGATAGCTTGACTCCAGTGGCGTAGTGAGCACGGGTCCCACGTCCGGGAATACCCATCCCACTTAGGGCGAAAAGCGTTACAACAAACAAATGATGGACGGAATGCTGACAATGCATACATTCTCCCCCAGTCAAGAGATCTGGAGCCTTTCTGCACAGGGGCCAGCAGCTGATGCTTTTCTAAGAAATCCACCAGGAGACTGTTCAGATGTTTCTCTTCAACTTTCCACAGAAAGGGAAGGAGAGAAATGGGTCGATCACTATCAGGCAGGGAGGGTCGAGAATAGATCTTTTATAAAAGCTGGATGACTTTACCATGATTCCACCCAGCAGGCACCGCCGCAGTGGACAAAGAAAGATTATTTAGGCTTGCAAAGATGGGGATAGGAATCTCGTCAGCTTTATGTATCAGATCTGGTTTAATCGGATCATTGGGGGAGCCCTACTTTACTTCACACATAAGGGCTTTGAAGGAAGCGTCATCCAGCTGTTCGGATTCCACATCTTGAACACCTGGGACAAGTCTTTGATGTCAGGCATCCAGAACCGAAGCTGGGGTTGTCACTTAAAAAGTGTGTATGAATATCATTACATTTTAAATAAAATGATCCGCATGTGTGCTGTGAACAAAATAAACAACAACAAAATAAACAAGCTTTGAGCAAGTCAACAGATCTGGAGTTGGTTGCCAGTCTTTTAACTTTTTCAATGCTTATTTTGTTTTCTCGTGACTTCTCTAAAATATTATTGCTGAGGGAGCTGCCAGGCCAAAACGAATTTCAAAAATTGCCTAAAAGGAAAAATCTTTTTTGGTTTTAAAAAGCACTCAAAGTAGTCCCTGGCACTGAGGATAACTACTTTGTCTGCACGTGCTCCCTGTGAAAGAGCAGAATGCTGTCAGTCACAGATAACTTAGCCAACGGCTGAAGTGGGTTGACCCACTGCCTCATGTTGTATTCTGTAGTGGACAGAAGTCTATATAAATGACATAACGAGACCAATGGCGAGAAGGGCTGACTGAAAGACCCTATAATTGAGACTATTATAAATATAATTTTTATAAAATCAAAAGGCCTTGGATAATCAGACCTAACAATAATAAAAGCAAGAAAATGCACTTTTCATGGCCCAGTCATACATCGCAGTACAGTGTCATGCTACTAGCAGTGCAAGGAAGCCACAACACACGTGTCCCCAACGTTACCCAGGTACCAGTGGTGATGGAAATGATATAAATGGACTGCGTCAGATAAAAGTGTTTCATCACCCTTCCTAACTTTAATCCATGGCTCTCAGGTCAGCACAAGACAGGATAAGAACCTAATAACCAAAACAAGAATAATCACCGTGATGCAGCCGTGGGGAGGGGCCCAAAGGATGCCGAAGATGGCAAAAGCGGGGACAGAAAGATAAATTATTAAAATGGTAAATCAAAATGACGTATGACACAAATGGTGTGAGAAAACGAAGGAAGAAACTGAGTAGGCCTGGGCGAAAATTCTGTTCCGCTCGCGGAAATTGCAATAATTTGAAATTTTTCTCGTTCCGCGGAGAGCGCGAAAATGTCAAAATTTCCGCAATCCGCATCTTACCGGAAATTTTTTACTTGCTCGCGCTGTAAAAAAATACATTCTCGCGTGTGCGCGATCGCCTTACCTGAATCCCCACGTTCGCCGACAAGTTTTCCCGATCCGGTCGCATTCTCCACGAGATGTTGGATTGTTGGTAGCCATTTGCGCTGTCTCGTGACAGTTCGCGCCCGCAGTAACGTCATTTGTAGCGCAATCACGTCTTTCTTCTCGCGATCATGCACCGCAAGACAAGTGAAAACAAGATGGCCACGCCCGTGAGCAACAGCATGGGTAAGTTGGCGAGCCGCGACCACGCAGAAAATACCGCGAACGGGCAGGAAAAATACTTCTGCGTCTTCGCGATATTTCCGCGTGTTTGCGGAGATTTTAACATTTTCACGATAGTTTGCGAAAGTGAATTTCGCAAATTCCGCCCACCCCTAAAACTGAGTATGAGATATAAGACAGATTTAATAATAAAGGAAGGACAAGAGGATGATCAAATGAAAAAATGGAACAAAAAAATTAATAAGAATATCGAATAGGGAAATATGAAAAGAAAATGAAATATGAATTTAAAGAATAGAGAGAAAAGAATTATATAAAATAGATTATAATCAAATGAATTCCCAGAAAAAGAACTGCACAGTTGCTCAAAACTGTGCGCATACTGATAAACCGTGAAGTGCACGATCGTCTCAATATAATATGAACTTTTTTTGACTTGTACTTATTTTGGTTGTCAATTTACTTACTCATATACTATTGCGCGACCTACTATTTGTCTGTAAAACGTACCTTTTGTCCCAAATTTTTGTCATGAATTTTGACCTTCTGTCCTGAATTTTTGTACTGAATTTTGACCCGTTGTCCTGAATTTTCACACCGACCATCCTGAATATGCACCCATGCCAGTTGGTCACCCTAATCATTCCTCTTTCACGCGCACTCCAGACATGTCAGTCATTCCCTGGTCTTATCTCCTGGTGTTCGAAGTGGAAAAATGTTCACGTTTATTCAGCCATACGTATATATGAGACATTACCCTTTCCGGCACAGGTTGTAAAGAGCTGGGCCTGTACATTTCAATCGGAGACTACACATTCGCCCTTCCACAAAGATGTGCACTGTGCTTCGTGCAGGAGACCAGAACAGTTTTCAATTGTTAACAATTTGACCGACAGAAACCACATTTACAGACTCACTAAGGACGATTGAAGGAGCGGCCAGCACTGTACAGGGTTCGAACTACAGGTCTCCTGAGGCGAGACCCAAAGACTGCCCCTTCTGTTCACTATAAGATTCACGGTATGAGAACAATTACGTTTGTATTTATCAATACAAACATTTCTTAAAAGGGATGACGCGGTTTACTGGACAATACTCGAGGGGAGAAACTGGACAGACAGAGATGCGGATGTGTCCCAGTGAAAATCATTTTACTTGTACAATGTAAGGGCACCGTGCAAGCAAGTTGTGAGAACGAGACGTACAATTAAAATGTAATTAATTTTAAACGAAGACTAAAAACAACCACATTTGACATACGCTTGAAAGGCCCGTGCCTTCCCAGCGGCACCAGAAACAGAATCCTGTGAATGGAAGGCTTATGATGTAACAGGCCCTCCAATGTGATGTCACGAGGCGCAGGGTAAATGCAGGGGGAGGTCGTCACCGCAGCGGAGAGAACACTGTTGGGAAAGTATATCGGGTAGGACGGGATCTTCTTTCAGGTTCATCAGAGGAACATTTTGTAACTAAAAAGTGTTATTTTCTCAATAAATTGCATAATACCCGTGCCTTGCCTGCCCCCCCCCCCCCCCCCTGTTAAACTGAAACACATGGCATCGCCCACACAGCAGTGATGTATGATGACACGCTGAAAAGCCTCCATTGTGACGTGTCCTTGGTATGAGAGGCTGGTAACCAGGCAGCTGCCGCATTACACTCAGGGACGTCGTACGGAGAGGACCGCTGCTGGTGGCTGCAGCTCGGGGCAGCGAGAGGCCGGAGCTGCAGGGGCTGAGCAGGCTCCGAAAAGGAAGGGGCCCCTCCCTCTCCCTTCCTTCCCTTCCTTTCCCTTCCCTTCCTATTCCTTTCCCTTCCTTCTCTATGTCTGTTCTCCTCTACCCCTTCTCCTATCCCCGCCTCCCATCCAATGCCCTTCCCTTCCTCTCTACCCTATCTCAAATAGCCTTTCCCCTTCCCTCCCTTCTCCTTCCTTCCCTTTCTTCCCTTTCATTCCTTCTCCTCCATATCCCTTTGCTTATTCTCATCACTTCCCTTGACTATCTCCTCTTCACTTCCCTTCCCTAACTCTCCTCTCATCTCCCCTTCCCTTCCCTTCCTTTCCAATTTCTTCTATCCCCTTCTGGTCTCTTTTCCTTCTCCTCATTTCCATTCAAATGTCCTTCCCCTTTCTTCTCTACATCGCCTCTCCCCTACCTTTCGTCCCCTTCCTTCCTCTCCCCTCCTACCCTTTCTCTTTTATCCTTTCCCCTTCTATCCTCTTCCTCTCCTTCGCTTCTCTTCCATTTGCTTCACTTCCCTTTCCATTTCCCTTCAATTCTCTTCCTTCCCTTCCTTCTCCTTCTCTCCTCCACTGCCCCTCACCTTCCTCTTGTCCCTCCCTTTCATTGCCTTCCCTCTTACTTCCATTCATTCCATCTCCCATTCCATTTCATTCCCTTTCCTATCTCTCCATTACTTCCCTATCTCTCCTTCCTCTACCATTCCCTCCCCCTCTTTCCTTCCCCTCACTTTCTTCCTTCCATATTGATTGTCTCCACTTTAGGCCTCTTGTCTATCTCTTTTCTCCTCTCCCCACCTTCAATTTCCATCCCTTCCCCTGTTCCATATCCTTTCCTTACCCTTCCCTTTCCCCCCGGCCTCTCCATTCCCTATCTCTTGGCTTATCTTCTCTTGCCTCTCCTTCCCTTCAGTCCTTCCCATCTCTCCTCCCCTCTCCCCTCCATTCATTTCCTTTACCCTTCCCCCTCCTTCCCTTCTGTTCCTTCATTCCCTATCTCTCCTCTTCTCTCCTCTCCCCTCCCCTTTATGCCTTTACCTTGCTCTCCTCTCCCTTTCCCATGCATTCTTTGCTTCTCTATCCCTTCTATCCCTTCCCTTTCATCCCCACCCCATCTCTCCCTTCAATGTCTCCCCCTTAACATTCCCTTTCCCTTCCCATGTCATTTTCCTTCCTTCTGTCTCTGCTTTCCTTGCACCTTCCCTTCTCTCCCCTCGCCTCTCCACCATTCCCCTTTCCTTTCTTACTACCCTAATTTTTGTATCATTTCCAGTTCTCTACCCTTCTTCTGCTCTCTTTCCCACCCCCTACCTTCGCTGTCTCAACTCTCCCCTTCCCTTCACCTCCCTCCACATTTCTTAATTCCTATCCCCTCTCTGCATCTTCCACTTCCTTGCCGCCCCTATGCTTCACATTCCTTTCCATCCCTCTTCCCCCTCCCATTGCCTATCTCTCCTTCCCTTTCCTGTCCCTTCCGTAGGGCTCCTCTCCCTTCTATCCCTTTCCTTCTCTTCCATTGCGTATGTATACTCTCCTTTCCTTTCCTCTTCCCTTTTATCTACTTCCCTCATTGCCTCTCCTCTCCCATCTGCTCTCCTCACCTTCCCGTCCACTATCCTCTTCTCTTCTCTTCCTTTCCTGTTTCGCGTCCCTATATCTCTTCTCCCGTTTACTTTCCGCTGCATCCCTTCTCTCCTGCTCTTCTCTCCTCTCGGCTCTCCTCACCTTCCCTCATTTTTCTTCCCTGCCCTGCCCTGCCCTTTCTTTTCTTTCTACCCTATCCCTTCCATATCTTTCCTCCCTTCCCTTGCCTCCCTCCTTTGCTTCCCTATCACTCCTCTCCCCATCCCTTCCTTTCCCTTCCCATTGCTTCATTTCCCTTCCCTGACTTCCTTCCTTTTCTGACTCTTCCCTCCCCTACTGTTCCCTTCCCCTGACTTCCATTCCTTCCCTCGACTATCTCTCCTCTACTCAAGCCTTTCCTCAAGTACCCTCCCCTTTCACTCCCTCTTACCTAGCTCTTCTTTTCTCTACCCTTCCCTCCCCTTCCTTTCATACCTCCTTTCCATTTCCCTTTCCATTTCACTTCACTTCACTTTTCTTTTTCCCCATTCCCGTCTACTCTACATACTCTTTCCGTCCCTACTCCTTCTCATTCTCCCTCTCCCACCCCCTTACTTCACTTCCTTCCCCATCTATTCTCTCCCCTTCCCTCCCGATACACCCCTTCCCATTAGTTTCTTTATCCCTTCTATCCCTTTCTCTTCTTTCCTTTCCCTTCCTTTCTTTGCCCATTTCTTTCCCCATCTACCCTTCCCAGCCTTTTTAGCTATCCTTCCACCCTTTCCTTTCCCTTCTCTTCTCTTCCATCCCCTTCACTCCCCTTCCCTTTCTTCTCCATCTGTACACTCCTCTTTCTCCCAAACCTTTCCTTCTCTGCTACTCCTTGTCCTCTCCTCTCTACCCCTCTCCTCTCCTCTCCCTTTCTATTCCTTTCCCCTTCATTTCTCTTCCTTACTTCCCTAACTCTTCCCTCCCCATTACTTCCCTTCCCTATCCCTCCACTCTTCTCATCTCCTCAGGGTCTCTTCCCCTTTACATACACTTTTCTTGACATTCCACCCTCCCTTCACCTTCTCTCCCTTTCACCTAATTCTTTCTCTACCTCTCCTCTCCCCTTCTTACATTTACTTCCCTCATATCCTTTCCTTTCTTTCCCTTGCCTGTCTCTCCTTCCATTCCTTTCATCCTTCCCTATCACTTCTAGTATTACCCTCCATTCCATTCTCTTCCTTTCCCATTTCTCCGCTTCCCTTCCTTCCCTTGCCTTTTCTCATCTCCCCATTCCTTCCCTCCTCATGCCTTCTCCCCTGCTCCTCCTTTATCTTCTTCTAATCCCTTCCCTTGCCTCTTCACATTTTCTTTCCCTCTCTTTTCTCTCCTCACTTCCACCCTTAATATCTCTCCCCAACTTTTCTACCTATTTCCCTTACACTCCTTTCCGTTCCCTTCCATTCCCTTTGGTTCTCTTCCTTACTTATCTAGCTCTCCTTTTACTTCCCCTACATTCCTTCCCTAACCTATCTCCTCAGCTTTCCCCTTTCCATGCACTTTCCTTCAGTCCCTCCTTTTCCTTTCTTCGCTCTCTCCTCTCTCCATCCCACCTTCACTATCTCCTATTCCCCTCCTTGCCCTTCTCTTCACTTCCCTTGTCGTCCTTAGTTCCCTGGCTCTCCTCTCGACTTTCTCTTATATCCAAGGGTAGTTTTAGGGTTCAGAGTGAGTATGGGTTTTGGGGTGCCAAGGGTAATTTTAGGGTTCAGAGTGGGTGTGGGTTTTGGGGTGCCAATGGTAATTTTAGGGTTCAGGGTGATTATGGATTTGGGGAGCCAAGGGTAATTTTAGGGTTCAGGGTGGGGATGGGTTTTAGGATGCTAAGGGTAATTTTAGGGTTCAGGTAGGTATGGGTTTTTGTGCACCAAGGGGAGTTTTAGGGTTATGGGGGGTATGGGTCTTTATGGTGCCAAGATTAATTTTAGGGTTCAGGATGGGTATGGGTTTTGGGGTGCCAAGGGTAGTTTTGGGGTTCAGGGTGAGTATAGGTCTTGAGGTGCAAAGGATAATATTGGGGTTCAGGGTGGGTGTGGGTTTTGGGATGTAAAGGTTTTTTTAAGGTCCAGGGTGGGTGTGAGTTTTGGGATGCCAAGGGTAATTTTAGGGTTCAGGGTGGGTATGGGTTTTGGTGTGCCACGTGTAATTTTAGTGATCAGGGTGGGAATGGGTTTTGGGGTGACAAGGTTGATTTTAAGGTTCAGGTTGGGTGTGGGTTTTGGGGTGCCAAGGGTAATTCTAAGGGTTCAGAGTGGCTATGGGTTTTGGCGTGCCAAGGGAAATTTTGGGGTTCAGGCTGGGTGTGGGTTTTGGGGTGCCAAGGGTAATTCTAGGGTTCAGGGTGGGCATGGGTTTTAGGGTGCCAAAGGAAATTTTGGGGTTCAGGGTGGGTGTGGGTTTTGGGATGCCAATGGTAATTCTAGGGCTCAGGGTAGGTATGGGTTTTGGGTGCCCAGGGTAATTTTAGGGTTCAGGATGGGTATGGGTTTTGGGGTGCCAAGGATAATTTAAGGTTTCAGGGTGGGTGTGGGTTTTGTGGTGCCAATGGTGATTTTATGGCTCAACGTATGTGTTTTGGGGTGCATATGGTAATTTTAGGGTTCAGGGTGGGTATGCATTTTGGGCTGCCAAGGGTAAAATTGGGGTTAAGGGTGTGTATGGGTTTTGGGGTGCCAAGGGTAATTTTGGGGTTCAGGGTGGAAGTGGGTTTTGGGGTGACAAGGGTAACTTTAGGGTCCAGGGTGGGTATGGATTTTGGGCTGCCAAGGTAAATTTTAGGGTTCAGTGTGGGTATGAGTTTTGGGGTGCTAAGGGTCATTTTAGGGCGTGAGCCTGGTTATTGGTTTTGGGGGTGGCAAGGTAATTTTGGGGTTCAGGGTGGGTATGGGTTTTGGGGTGCCAAGGGAAATTTTGGGGTTCAGGGTGGGTATGGATTTTGGGCTGCCAATGTTAATTTTAGGGTTCAGTGTCGGTATGGGTTTTGGGGTGCTAAGGGCCATTTTATGGTTGAGCCTGGGTATGGGTTTTGGGGGTGCCAAGGGTAATTTTGTGGTTAAGGTTGGGTATGGGTTTTGGGGTGCCAAGGGTAATTTTGGGGTTCAGGGTGGGTGTGGGTTTTGGGTGGCAAAGGGTAACCTTAGGGTTCAGGGTGGGTATGGGTTTTAGGGTGTCAATGGTAATTTTAGGGCTCAGGGTGGATATCAGTTTTGGGGTACCTAGGGTAATTTTAGGGTTCAGGGTGGGTGTAGGTTTTGAGGTGTTGAGGATAATTTAAGGGCTCAGGGTGGGTGTGGGTTGTGGGGTTGACAAGCATAATTTTAGGGCTCAGGGTAGGTATGGGTTTTGGGGCACCAAGGGTAATTTTAGGGTTCAGTATGGGATGGGTTTTGGCGACCCATGGGTAATTTAAGAGTTCAGGGTGGGCATGGATTTTGTGCTGCAAAGGTTAATTTGACGGTTCAGGGTGGTTATGGGTCATGGGGTGCTAAGGGTCAATTTAAGGTTGAGCCTGGGTATGGGTTTTGGGGTGCCAAGGGTAATTTTGGTGTTCAGGGTGGGTAAGGGGTTTGGGGTGCCA
Organism: Triturus cristatus; assembly: GCF_964204655.1. Lineage (NCBI taxonomy): Eukaryota > Metazoa > Chordata > Amphibia > Caudata > Salamandridae > Triturus > Triturus cristatus. The sequence goes on along the minus strand of NC_140589.1, from coordinate 1,062,888,304 downwards.
GGGGTGATTTTGGGGTTCAGGGTGGGTATGGGTTTTGGGGTGCCAAGGGTAACCTTAGGGTTCAGGGTGGGTATGGGTTTTAGGGTGCCAATGGTAATTTTAGGGCTCAGGTTGGGTATAGGTTTTGAGGTGCCAAGGGTAAATTTAGGGTTCAGGGTGGTTGTGGGTTTTGGGGTGCCAAGGGTAATTTTAGGTCTTAGGGTGTACCAAGGGTCATTTTAAAGTTCAGGGTTCTTATGGGTTTTGGGGAGCCAATGGTAGTTTTAGGGTTCACTGTGAGTATGGGTTTTGGGGTGCTAAGGGTAATTTTAGGGTTCATTGTAGGTATGGGTTTTAGGGTGTCAAGGTTTTTTTTGAGGTATGGGGAATATGGGTTTTTGGGGTGTCACGGGTAATTTTAGGGTACATTGTAGGTATGGGGTGCCAAGGTTATTTTGGGGTTTATGGGTTTTGGGGTGCCAATGGTAATTTTAGGGTTCAGTGTGGGTATGGGTTTTGTGGTACTAAGGGTAATTTTAGGGTTCAGGGTAGGTATGGGTTTTGGGGTGCTGTCATTTTAGGGTTGAGAGTGGGTATGGGTTTTGAGGTGCCAAGGATAATTTTGGGGCTCAGGGTGGGTATGGGTTTTGGGGTGCCAACGGAAGTTTTTAGGTTCAGGGTGGCTGTGGGTTTTTGGTTGCCAAGGGTAATTCTAGGATTCAGGTTGGGTATGGGTTTTAGGGTACCAATGGTAATATTAGGGTTCGGGGTGGGTGTGGGTTTTAGGGTGCCAAGGGTAATTTTAGAGCTCAGGGTGGATATGGGTTTTGGGATGCCAAGGGTCATTTTAAAATTCAGGGTTGGTATGGGTTTTGGGGAGCCAAGGGTAGTTTTAGGGTTCAGAGTGAGCATTGGTTTTGGGGTGCTAAGGGTAATTTTTGGGTTCATTGTAGGTATGGGTTTTAGGGTACCAAGGTTATTTTGGGGTTATGGCAGGTATGGGTTTTGGGGTACCAAGGGTAATTTTAGGTATTGGTTTTGGGGTGCAAAAGGTAATTTTAAGGTTCAGGGTGGGTATGGGTTTTAGGGTGCCAAGGGTAATTTTAGGTTTCAGGATGGGTAAAGGTTTTGGGGTACTAAGGGTAATTTTAGGGTACATTGTAGGTTTGAGGTGCCATGGTTATTTTTGGGGTATGGGTTTTGGAGTGCCAAGGGTAAATTTAGGGTTCAGGGTGGGTATGGGTTTTGGGGTGCTAAGGGTAATTTTAGGGATCAGGGTTGGTATGGGTTTTGGGGTGCCAAGGTTAATTTTAGGGTTGAGGGTAGGTATGGGTTTTGGGGTGCCAAGTTTATTTTTAGGGTTATGGTGTGTATGAGCTTTGGGGTGCCAATGGTAATTTTAGTGTTCAGGATAAGTCTAGGTTTTGGGGTGCCAATGGTAATTGAAGGGTTCAGCGTGGGTATGGGTTTTGGGGTGCTAAGGGTGATTTTAGGGTTCAGGGTAGCTATGGGTTTTGGGGTACCAGGGGTAATTTTAGGGTTGAGGGTAGGTACGGGTTTTGGGGTGCCAAGTTTATTTTTAGGGTTATGGGGTGTATGGGCTTTGGGGTGCCAATGGTAATTTTAGTGTTCAGGGTAAGTCTAGGTTTTGGGGTGCCAATGGTAATTTAAGGGTTCAGCATGGGTATGGGTTTTGGGGTGCCAAGGTTAATTTTAGGGTTGAGGGTAGGTATGGGTTTCGGGGTGCCAAGTTTATTTTTAGGGTTATGAGGTGTTTGGGCTTTGGGGTGCCAATGGTAATTTTAGTGTTCATGGTAAGTCTAGTTTTTGGGGTGCCAATGGTAATTTAAGGGTTCAGCGTGGGTATGGGTTTTGCGGTGCTAAGGGGGATTTTAGGGTTCAGGGTAGATATGGGTTTTAGGGTGCCAGGGGTAATTTTAAAGTTCAGGGGATATGGGTTTTGGGGTGTCAAGGGTAATTTAGGGGTTCAGGGTGGGTTTGGGCTTTGGAGTGATAAGGGTAAGTTATGTTGGGTATTGGGGTGGTAAGGGTATTTTAGGAATTTAAGGGGGTAGGGGTATTGGGGTAGTAAGAGTAATCTTGGGTTTTAGATTGATCAAAAAATTATATATATATATAATAAACACATATATATACATACATATATAGAAATTGCATGGGGAAAATGCGTTTTGGGACCCCCCTTTTTTCTCTGCCCCTGCTTGACGAATCACCACGAAACTTTCAGGGTAGGAGCGGAGTGGAGCTGGCCAAATGTTTGGAACAATTCGCGAGGATTCATCAACCGGCGGCAGACTTATTGGGAATAGAATGTTGCGGATTTCCTATGGAAAATACGTCCTAACTATAACTATCTACCGCCAGTAGATAATATATATATATTTTATACATATTACCTACTGGCGGTCGCCAGTAGGTAGTTATAGTTAGGACCCCTTTTCCATAGGAAAACCTCAACATTCTATTTTGAATAACTTTGGCGCCGGTCGACGAATCCTCGCGAATTTTTCAAAATAGGTGGGGCGCTACGCTCCGCTCCTACCCTGAAAGTCTCGGGGGGATTCGTCAAGCAGGGGCTGAGATAAAAGGGGGGTCCCAAAACGCGTTTTTCCCATGCATTTTTCCATAGGACCTTTAGACAGGGCTACAGCCCGAACGGCTGAACAGAATTACTAGAAATTTGGCAGAGAGGTAGTCCTCAGGTCAAGGAAGTGCCTTTTGTAGGTTTGGTGTAAATCTGTTCAGTAGATTCTGAGAAAATAGCCTTTAAATCAATATATATATCTGAGCCAGCTTACGGTGCGCTTACGGTACGCTTACCGTACGCGTACGGTGGCGTGCGCGAGCGCGATTCTGATTGGCCCTTAGATCTTAGTAAACATTCGAATCGGTCGAAACCAGGAAGCGGCGGCCGCCATTTTCTCTCTCGCACTCTGAGGGGGGAGCTAATAAACAAATGCCAAAAACATATAAAGGGGCTGTTTAGACAGCGCCCATGCAAATAACCATGTTAGTTGAGTCTTCAAAGATCCCCCAATGCACAAAACGGTAAATTTTAAATTTGCGAAAATTTCGCCGATTACGCTTACCGTGCGCTTACCGTACGCGTACGGTAAAAAATTATAAAAAAAAAAATCCACACTCTGTCCACCCCGTGTGCAAATGGTGGCCGAAGGCCACCATTTGTGCATGGCTTATTTGATATCTGCATTTCCCAAAAAAATTTCAACAGATTACCTATCACAAGGAAGCGCATAATATGTCCTCCATGTGCGCACGGTGCGCGAAGCGCATCGTGCGTACATGGCCCATCTAGCGTAACGTAGGCGTGCACGGCACTAACTGCGTAAAGTGGGCGCGCGGTGCGCGAAGCTCACTGTGCGCGCACGGAACGAACTGCGTTAAGTGGGCGCGCACGCCACGAATTGCGTAAAGTAACTTAGCATTTAAAAAACCGTACAAATTCACTGAAAAAACCATAGGTTTCACACACGTTATAGTTAGGAATTAGCATTTAAAAAACCTTGCAAATTCACTGAAAAAACCATAGGTTTCACACATGTTATAGTTAGCGGAAATTTTACTGATAAAAAACCAATGAAATTCCCCCGTTATAGTTAGTGCAGGCAACTATAACTCACGCGACCGCAATCTTCTGCTGATGACATATGTGTCTTTATGAAAAAAAAATATTTGTAATATATGTATAGCTAAAAATGTATGGAAGAAGACATGGGCAAATAAGTGTCTAAATACAGTATTAGCATCAGCAGAGGATTGCGGTCGCGTGAGTTATAGTTGCCTGCACTAACTATAACGGGGGAATTTCATTGGTTTTTTATCAGTAAAATTTCCGCTAACTATAACATGTGTGAAACCTATGGTTTTTTCAGTGAATATATATATATATATATATGTATATATTACCTACTGGCGGTCGCCAGTAGGTAGTTATAGTTAGGACCGAGTTTCCATAGGAAATCCACAACATTCTATTTTGAATAACTTTGGCGCCGATTGACAAATCCTCGCGAAAGTCTCGGGGGGATTCGTCAAGTGGGGGCTGAGAAAAAGGGGGGGTCCCAAAACCCGTTTTCCCCATGCATTTTTCCATAGGACTTTTAGTCCAAGCTGCAGCCCGAATGGCTGAACAGAATTACTTGAAATTTGGCAAAGAGGTAGTCTTCAGGTCAGGGATGTGCCTTTTGTAGGTCTGGTGTAAATGTGTTCAGTATTTGCTGAGAAAATAGTATTTGAATCAATATATATATCTATAGGCGCGCTCCGAGCGCTTACGGTAAGCTTACCGTACGCGCACGGTGCCATGCGCGAGCTCAATTCTGATTGGTGGTTACATGACTGTAAACATTCGAATCGGTCGAAATCAGGAAGTGTCGGCCTCCATTTTGTGTGTCTCACACTGATAAAAAAAGGAGGAGAACGTGGAAAGGGGGCAACGAAGAGAGTTGCAGACCCCCTAGCGTTTGTCAGGGGGTCCAAGAAGGCCATAAAAGTATGAAAAATAGATTAAAATGTTTTTTAAAAAAATCACGGGGTGCGCGTACGGTAAGCTTACCGTACGCGTACGGTAGAAAATAAAAAAAAAAGAAGAAAAAAACAAATTTAAGTGTTAAGATATTAGGGGGCTCTAAAAAGAGCCGTTGTGTTCATTGAGTGTTTTTTGGTACCTACAAGTAAGTACCGATGCAGAGTCTAAAGTTCAAGAGGAAGACTCTGTTCCCTTCATCATTGAAATGTACACCGTCTCCTCTATAAATGTCTTGCATGTTGTAACGCAAGTTGTTGTGGTATATAGAACCCATACCATAGTCTCTGAGGAAAGCAGAAACAGATTTGTTGACGTGCTTCCTTGCTTTGTCAATCTGCGGACAAAATTGGTTGGACCAGTTCCACTTTTGCCTTTGGCATATGTTAGAATATACAAAGGCAGAATGAGGAAAAAGAGACATCAATTGCACAAAGGTGTCCTTAATAAGCATTTCCAGACCTACACCAGTTAAAGTGCCTAGGTCATTTCCACCACAGTGCACAATAATAAGGTTAGGGTGTGGGAGATGTAGAAAGGTTTTCACCAAAGGCATTAATTGATGCCACTTTAACCCTCTCTGACCAATCCATTTAATGTCTACATTTGGCAAAGCAAGGTCTCTCACCATACCTCTTTTTTCTGCAAATTTTTCACTCCAGAAGACATAGCTGTGACCTACAATCCACACTGTGAACATCTTTCAAGGAGATCTGGATGCACTCTGAAGGTGTCTTTCAGTAGAATGGCAAAATGAAATGAAAGACAGTTTGGAAATGGAGGCATACATATTTATATATTCACTTAAAAAACCATAGGTTTCACACACGTTATAGTTAGGAATTAGCATTTAAAAACCTTGCAAATTCACTTAAAAAACCATAGGTTTCACACAGGTTATAGTTAGGTGGACATTTCACTCGTAAAAAACCAATGAAATTCCCCCGTTATAGTTATTTCAGATAACTATAACTCGCGCGACCGCCACTCTATCACAAGGATGATGTCATCAGTGATGTCATGAGTGATGCCACTGACCATGTCATGAGTGATGTAATATGTGACGTCATTAGCAGTGGATTGCGGGCGCGCGAGTTATAGTTATCTGAAATAACTATAACGGGGGAATTTCATTGGTTTTTTACGAGTGAAATGTCCACCTAACTATAACCTGTGTGAAACCTATGGTTTTTTAAGTGAATATACATATATATATATTATCTACTGGCGGTCGCCAGTAGATAGTTATAGTTAGGACCGTGTTTCCATAGGAAATCTCAAAATTCTATTTTGAATAACTTTGGCGCCGGTTGATGAATCCTCGCAAAATTTTCAAAACTAATGGGGCACTCCGCTCAGCTCCTACCCTGAAAGTCTCGGGGTGATTCGTCAAGCGGGGGCCGAGAAAAAGGGGGGTCCCAAAACGCATTTTCTCCATGCATTTTCCCATAGGACCTTTAGTCGAAGGTATAGCCTGAACGGCTGAACAGAATTAATTGAAATTTGGCAGAGAGGTAGTCCTCAGGTCAGGCATGTGCCTTTTGCATATATGGAGTCAATCTGTTCAGTAGTTCCTGAGAAAATTGCAGTTAAAAGTACATAAATATCTATAGCCGCGCACCGTGCACTCACTGTGCGCGCACCCTTACGTGCGCGAGCGTAATTCTGATTGGTGGTTACATGTCAGTCAACGTTCGAATCGGTCGAAATCAGGAAGTGTCAGCCGCCATTTTGTTTGTTTTGGGTGCGACACTGATAAAGAGAGGTGGCGAACGTGAAAAGGGGGCAGGGTAGAGAGTTCCTGACCCCCTAGCTTTTGTCAGGGGGTACCTGAAGGACCCCGAAGGGTGAAAAAAACATTTATTTTTTTTAAATCGCGGGGTGCGCGCACCGTGTGCGCATGGTGCGCGCACGGTGAAAAACCTTAAAAAAAATATATAATAATACATACATAACTTAGCATTTAAAAAAACGTACAAATTCACTTAAAAAACCATAGGTTTCACACATGTTATAGTTAGGAATTAGCATTTAAAAAACCTTGCAAATTCACTTAAAAAACCATAGGTTTCACACATGTTATAGTTAGGTGGACATTTCACTCGTAAAAAAACAATGAAATTCCCCCGTTATAGTTAGTTCAGATAACTATAACTCGCGCGCCCGCAATCCACTGCTCATGACGTCACATATTACATCACTCATGACATGGTCAGTGGCATCACTCATGACATCACTGATGACATCATCCTTGTGATAGAGTGGCGGTCGCGCGAGTTATAGTTATCTGAACTAACTATAACGGGGGAATTTCATTGGTTTTTTACGAGTGAAATGTCCACCTAACTATAACATGTGTGAAACCTATGGTTTTTTAAGTGAATATATATATATATATATATATATATATATATATATATATATATATATATATATATATATATATGGAGAAGAGAGACAGGGAAGGGCACAGTATAGTAGAAGGGGATGGGAAGATAGAGATAGGTAAGAAGATGGAATGGAAGGGCATAGGAGGAGACAGAGAAAGAATGGAAAGGAATGGAAAGGAATGGAAAGAGAAGGGAAGGAAAGAAAAGAGAAGGGGAGAGAAGGGAAGGGAAAGGAAGGGGGAGGGGAAAGGGGAAAAAGGGAAGGGGAAGTGAAAGGGGAGGGGAAGAAAGAGAGGCGGAAGCATATGGAAGGGAAAGGTAAGGAAAGGAGAGAAAAGGGAAGGAAAGGAAAGAAGGCATGGGGAAAGACATGAAAGGGAAGAGGATGGGAGGGATTGGAAGGGGATATGACAGAGTACAGGAAAAGGAAGGGACAGAAAGGAAAGAAAAAAGAAAGGAACGGAGGGGAAGGGAAGAAGAAAAGGGATGGAAAGATGGGGTTGGAAGGGTAAAGGCGGTGACAGGGAAGGGACAGGAAGGGCAGGGAAAGGAGAAGAAGGGGAAGGGCAAAAGGGCAAAGGAAACAGGGAAGGGGAAAGGAAATGTGAAGGAGGAAGGGATAGTAAAGGGGGAAGGGGAAAAAAGGGGGAATGAAAGGGGAGGAGGAAGGGAACGGAAGTGGAATGGAAGGTAAGAGGGAAGGGAAGGGAGAAGGGAAGGGGAGGGAAGAAATGAAGGGGAGGGGTAAAGTAGGAGACAGGAAAGGGGTATAGGAGGAGACAGAAGGGGTGGGAAGAGATATAGGAGGAGACAGGGAAGATAAGGGGTATAAAAGGAGACCGGGAAGGGTAGGGGTATAGAAGGCAACAGGGAAGGGGTATAGGAGGAGTTAGGGAAGGGGTATAGGAGGAGGCAGGGAAGGGAAGGGGCATATAAGGAGATGGGAAGGGTTATAGGAAAGGGCAGGGAAGGGGTATAGTAGGAGACAGGGACAGGAATTAAAGGGAATGGGTATAGGAGAAGACAGGGAAGCGGTAGAGGGTAATGGGTATAGGAGGAGACTGGGAAGGGAAGAGATAAAGAAGAAGACAGGGAAGGGGAGGGTCATAGAAGGAGGCAGGGAAGGGGTAAAGGAGACAGGGAAGGACGGGATTAAGAAGGAAAAAGGGAAAGGGTATGAGGAAAGGGAAGGGAAGAGAGGGGTATAGGAGCAGACAGGGGATGGGTATAGGAGGAGGCAGCGAATAGGTATAGGAGACAGGGGAGGATGGGTTTAGGAGAAAAAAGGGAAAGGGTATGGGGAAATAGGGAAGGGGAGAGAGGGGTATAGGAGGAGACAGGGAAGGGAAGAGAGGGGTATAGGAGGAGTCCGGGAAGGGAAGGGAAAGCGTAATAGGAGAGAGGGAAGGGAAGAGAAGGGAAGAGAAGAAGGAAATGGAGGGAAAGTGGGGATTGGAAGGGTATACGCAGAGACGGGAAAGGAAAGGCAGGGAAATGACGGGGAGGGGAACATGAAAAGGGAAAAAGAAGGGGGCAAAGGAAAGGGGAAAGGGAAAAGGAAGGGAAAGGGAGAAGGGAAGGGAAGGGGAGGGGAGGGGATGAAGGGAAGGAAAGGTGAACAAAAGGGGGAAGAGAAGAGAAGAGAGAGAAGAGGAAGAGAAAGGGGAAAGGGAAAGGGGTATATCCCTTCCCTGTCTCCTCATACGCCTTCACTTCCCTTCCCTGTCTCCTCATATACCACTTCCCCCTTCCCTTTCCCCTTTCCCGTTTACCCTTTCCCTTCCTCTTCTCTTCTCTTGTCTTCGAGACAGGGAAGGGAAGTGAAGGTGGATGAGGAGGCAGGGAAGGGATATAGGAGGAGACAGAGAAGGGAAACAGTATAGGAGGAGACAGGGGAGTGGTATAGGAGGTGACAGGGAAGGATAGGGGTAGAGGAGGAGACAGGAAAGGCAGGGATATAGGAGGAGACATGGAAGAGGTATAGGATTAGACAGGAAAGGGAAGGGATATAGGAGACAGGGAAGGAAAGGGCAGCGGTATGGGGAGATGAAAGAGAAGGGGTATATAGGCGGGGAAGGCAAAGGGTACAGGAGGAGACAGGGAAAAGGTATATGAGGAGACAGGGAAGGGAATGGAAGAGGAAGGGGAAAGGGAAAAGGGAAAAGTGGAAAGGAAAGGAGAAAGGGCAAAGGAAAGGGGAAGGGAAAGAAAAGGGGGAGGAAAGGGAACAGACGGAGAATGGAAGGGAAGAGGGAAGGGAAGAAATGAAGGGGAGGGAAGAATGGAAGAGGATGGGTAAAGTAGGAGACAGGGAAGATGTATAGTTGGACACAGTGAAGGGGTATATGAGGAGGAAACAGTGAAGGGAAGGGTATAGAAGGAGACACCGAAGTGAGGGGGTATAGAAGGAGACAGGGAAGGGGTATAGGAGACAGGGAAGGGAGGGGGTTTAGGATGAGACAGGGAAGGGGTATAGGAAGAGGCAGGGAAGGGGTATAGGAGCAGACAGGGTAAGGAAGGGAAGGGGTATAGGAGAAAACAGGGAAGGGGTATAGGAGGAGACTGGGGAGGGATAAAGGATTAGACAGGTAAGAGAGGGGAGGTGTATTGGAGGAGGCAGGTAAAGGGCATAGGAGACAGGTAAGAGAGGGAAGGGGTATAGGAGGAGGCAGGGAAGGGGTATAGGAGACAGGGAAGGGATGGGGTATAGGAAAAAAAGAGAAGGGTATGGGAAAACGAGAAGGATATAGAAGGAGACAGGGAAGGGAAGGGTAATATGAGGAGACAGTGAAGGGAAGAGAAAGGAAGAAGGAAAGAGAGGGGAAGTGGGTTTGGAAGGGCAAGGAAGGGAAATGAAGAGAAGTGAAGAGAAAGGGAAAATGAAAAGGGGAAAAGGGCAAAGCAAAGAGAGAATGAGAAAGAAGAGGGGGAGGGGAAAGGGAAGGGGGAAGGGAAGGGGAGTGGAGGGGTGGGGTGGGGGAGGGATGAAGGGAAGGAAAGGTAAAGAAAGGGAGACGAGAAGGGAAGGGAAAAAGGAAGGGGGAAGGGGTATAGGAGGAGACATGTAAGGGGAGGAAAGGCGTATGAGACAGGGAAGGTAAGGGGTATAGGAAGAGACATGGAAGGGAAGGAAAGGGGTATAGGAGGAGACAGGGAAGGGGTATAGACAGGGAAGGGAAGGAAGGGAATGGAAGGGAAAGGTATAGGAGGAAACAGGGAAGGGAAGGGGTATAGGATGAGAAAGGGATGGGAGGGGTATAGGAGGAGAAAGGGAAGGGTATAGGTGGAGACAGGGGAGTGGTATGAAAGGAGGTAGGGAAGGAATAGAGGAGGAGACAGGGAAGGCAGGGGAATAGGAGAAGACATGGAAGGGAAGGGGTATAGAAGACAGGGAACGGGTATAGCAGGAGACAGGGAACGGGTATAGGAGGAGACAAAAGGGGTTAAGGAGTAGACCGGAAAGCAGTATAAGAGGAGACAGGGAATGAAATGAGGGGGTATAAAACACAGGGAAGGAAAGAGCAGGGTTATAGGAGGAGACAGGGAATTGAATAGAAGTAGTATAGGAGGAGGCAGGGAAGGGAAGAGGAAGGAGAAGCAGGAAGGGAAAAGGGCAAAGGAAAGGGCAAAGGGCAAAGGAAAGGGGGAAGGGGAAAGGAAATGGGGAAGGAGAGGGGAAGTGAAAGGAAATGTGGGGAAGGGAAGTGAAGGGAGAAGGGAAGAAGGAAAGGGGCGGAAGAAGGGAAGGGGAGGGGTAAAGTAGGAGACAGGGAAGGGGTATAAAAGGAGACAGAAGGGGCGGGAAGGGATATAGGACAGAGGGAAGGTGTATAAAAGGAGACAGGGAAGGGGTATAGGAGGAGGAGACAGTGAAGGGAAGGGGTATAGAAGGAGACAGGGAAGTGAAGGGGTAATAAAGGAGACAGGGAAGAGGTATAGGAGACAGGGAAGGGAAGGGGTATAGGAGGAGACAGGGAAGGTGTATAGGAGGAGACAGGTATGGGGTATAGGAGGAGACAGGGAATGGGTATAGGAAGAGGCAGGGAAAGAAAGGGGTATAGGAGCAGACAGGGAAAGGAAGGGATGGGGTATAGGAGAAAACAGGGAAGGGGTATAGGAGGAGACTGGGAATGGAATGGATACAGGAGGAGACAGGTAAGAGAGGGGAAGTGTATTGGAGGAGGCAGGGAAGGAGTATAAGAGAGAGGTAAGAGAGGGAAAGGGTAAAGGAGGAGGCAGGGAAGGGAAGGGTAATATGAGGAGACAGGGAAGGGAAGAGAAAGGAAGAAGGAAAGAGGAGGAAAGTTGGGGTTTGGAAGGAAATAGGCAGAGAGAAGGAAGGGCAGGGAAGGCAAATGAAGGGAAGGGAAGGGAAGGGGGAAATGAAAAGAGGAAAAGGGCAAAGGAAAGGGGAAAGGGCAAAGGGAGGAGAAAGAAAAGGGGGAGGGGAAAGGGAAGGGGGAAGGGGAGGAGAGGATGGGATAAAGGAAAGGAAAGGCAAAGGAAGTGAGAAGGGAAGGGGAAGGGAAAAAAGAAGGGGGAAGAGGTATAGGAGGAGATAGAGAAGGGGTATAGGAGACAGGGAAGGGAAGGGGTATAGACAGGGAAGGGAATGGAAGGGAAGGGTATAGGAGGAAACAGGGGAGTAGTATGGGTGGAGACAGGGAAGGTAAGGGATATAAGAGGAAACAGGGAAGGCAGGGGAATAGGAGGAGACAGGGAATGAAAGGGAAGTGGTATACGAGACAGGAAAGGAAAGGGCATGGGTATAGGAGGAGACAGGAAAGGAAAGGGAAGGGGTATAAGAGGAGACAGGGAAGGGAAGAAGAAAGAGAAGTGGAAAAGGAAAAGGGCAAAAGGGCAAAGGAAAGGGGAACGGGAAAGGAAATTCGGAAGGCGAGGGGAGGGGGGAAGGGAGAGGGAAAGGGAATGGAAGGGGAAGGGAACAGAAGGGAGAAGTGAAGAAGGGAAGGGGAGGGGTAAAGTAGGAGACAGGGAAGGGGTTTAGTTGGAGACAGAAGGGGAGGGAAGGGATATAGGAGAGAGGGAAGGGGTATAAAGGAGACAGGGAAAGGAAGGGGTACATGAGGAGGAGGAGACAGTGAAGGGAAGGGGTATAGAAGGAGACAGGGAAGTTAAGGGGTATAGGAGGAGACAGGGAAGGGGTATAGGAAACAGTGCAGGGAAGGTGTTATAGGAGACAGGGAAGGGGTATAGGAGACAGGGAATGAATGGGGTATAGGAGGGAAAAGATAAGGAGTATGGGGAAAAAGAGAGGGGTATAGGAGTAGATAGGGAAGGGAATGACAATATGAAGAGACAGGGAAGAGAAAGGAAGAGGGAAAGTGGGGGTTGGAAGGGTATAGGCAGAGACAGGTAAGGGCAAGGAAGGGAAATGAAGAGAAGGGAAAAATGAAAAGGGGAAAAGGGGAAAGGAAAGGGGAAAGTGCAAAGCAAAGGGAGGAGAATGGAAAGGGGAGGGGAAAATGAAGGGGAGGGGAGGGGAGGGGTGGGGATGGAGGAAGGGAAGGGAAGGTAAAGGAAGGGAGACGGGCAGGGGGAAGGGAAAAGTGAAGGGGTATAGGAGGAGACATGGAAGGGAAGGGCTGGGGTATAGGAGGAGACAGGGAATGGGTATAGGAGGAGACAGGGAAGGGAAGGGGTATAGGAGGAGACAGGGAAAGGGTTTAGTAGGAGACAGGAAAGGGGTTTAGTAGGAGACAGGAAAGGGATATAGGAGGAGACTGGGAATGAAAGGGAAGGGGTATAGGACACAGGGAAGGAAAGGGCAGGGTTATAGGAGGAGACAGGGAAGGGGTGGGAAGAGAAGGGGTATAAGAGGAGGAAGGTAAGAGGCGGAGAAGCAGAAAAGGAAAAGGGCAAAAGGGCAAAAGGGCAAAGGAAAGGGGGAAGGGGAAGGAAAGGGGAAAGGGAACGGAAGGAGAAGGAGAAGGGAAAAGAAGGGAGAAGGGCAGATGGGGAGGGAAGAAAGTAAGGAGAGGGGTATAAAACGAGACAGGGAAAGAAGGGGTATAGGAGGAGGAGACAGTGAAGGGATGGGGTATAGAAGGAGACGGAGAAGTAAAGGGGTATAGAAGGAGACAGGGAAGGGGTATAGGAGACAGGGAAGGGGTATAGGAGGAGACAGGGAAGGGGTATAGGAAGAGGCATGGAAGGGGTAAAGGGGCAGACAGGGAAAGGAATGGAAAGAAAGGGGTATAGGAGGAGACTGGGAAGGGTAGGGATAAAGGAGGTAAGAGAGGGGAGGTGTATTGTAGGAGGCAGAGAAGGGGTATAGGGGACAAGTAAGAGAGGGAAGGGGTATAGTAGGAGGCACTGAAAGGGTACAGGAGACAGGGAAGGGATGGAGTATAGGAGGAAAAAGATAAGGAGTATGCAGAAAAAGAGGCGTATAGGAGGAGAAAGGGAGGGGTAATATGAGGAGACAGGGAAGGGAAGGGGTATAGGAGGAGACAGGGAAAGGGTTTAGTAGGAGACAGGAAAGGGGTTTAGTAGGAGACAGGAAAGGGATATAGGAGGAGACTGGGAATGAAAGGGAAGGGGTATAGGACACAGGGAAGGAAAGGGCAGGGTTATAGGAGGAGACAGGGAAGGGGTGGGAAGAGAAGGGGTATAAGAGGAGGAAGGTAAGAGGCGGAGAAGCAGAAAAGGAAAAGGGCAAAAGGGCAAAGGAAAGGGGGAAGGGGAAGGAAAGGGGAAAGGGAACGGAAGGAGAAGGAGAAGGGAAAAGAAGGGAGAAGGGCAGATGGGGAGGGAAGAAAGTAAGGAGAGGGGTATAAAACGAGACAGGGAAAGAAGGGGTATAGGAGGAGGAGACAGTGAAGGGATGGGGTATAGAAGGAGACGGAGAAGTAAAGGGGTATAGAAGGAGACAGGGAAGGAGTATAGGAGACAGGGAAGGGGTATAGGAGGAGACAGGGAAGGGGTATAGGAAGAGGCATGGAAGGGGTAAAGGGGCAGACAGGGAAAGGAATGGAAAGAAAGGGGTATAGGAGGAGACTGGGAAGGGTAGGGATAAAGGAGGTAAGAGAGGGGAGGTGTATTGTAGGAGGCAGAGAAGGGGTATAGGGGACAAGTAAGAGAGGGAAGGGGTATAGTAGGAGGCACTGAAAGGGTACAGGAGACAGGGAAGGGATGGAGTATAGGAGGAAAAAGATAAGGAGTATGCAGAAAAAGAGGCGTATAGGAGGAGAAAGGGAGGGGTAATATGAGGAGACAGGGAAGAGAAAGGAAGAAGGAAAAAGAGGGAACGTGGGGGATGGAAGGGTATAAGTGGAGAGAGGTAAGGGCAGAGAAGGAGAATGAAGGGAAGGGGAAAATGAAAAGAAGAAATGGGCAAAGGAAAGGGGAAAGGGCAAAGCACAGGGAGAAGGAGAAAGGAAAGTGGGAGGGGAGGGGAAGGAAAGGGTGAAGGGAAGGGGAAGGGAATGGAGGGGAGGAGGAATAAATGGAAGGAAAGGTAAAGGAAGGGAGAAGAGAAAGGAAGGGGGAAGGGAAAATTGGGAAGGGAAGGAGTATAGGCAGAGACAGGTAAGTGGAGGAAAGGCGTAGGAGATAGGGAAGGGAAGGGATATAGGATGAAGCATGGAAGGGATGGGGTATAGGAGTAGACAGGGAAGGGGTATAGGAGAAGAAAGGGAAGGGGTATAGACAGGGAAGGCAATGAAGGGAATGGAAGGGGGGTATAGGAGGAAACAGGGAAGGGGTATAGGAGGAGAAAGGGAAGGGGTATAGGAGGAGAAATGGAATGGTATAGGTGGAGACAGGGAAGTGGTATAGGAGGAGACAAGGAAGGGATAGTGGAGGAGACAGGAAAGGGGTATAGGAGGAGACAGGTAAGGGGTTTAGTAGGAGACAGGAAAGGGGTATAGGAGGAGAATGGGAATGAAAGGGAAGGGGTATAGGACACAGGGAAGGAAAGGGCAGGGGTATAGGAGGAGACAGGGAAGGGAAGAGAAGGGGTATAAGAGGAGGAAGGAGAAGCGGAAAAGGAAAAGGGCAAAAGGGCAAAGGAAAGGGGGAACGGGAAAGGAAATTTGGAAGGAGAGGGGAGGAGCGAGGGAAAGGGAATGGAAGGGGAAGAGAAGGGAAGAAGGGAAGGGGAGGGGTAAAGTAGGAGACAGGGAAAGGTTTTAGTTGGAGACAGAAGGGGAGGGAAGGGATATAGGAGGAGAGAGGGAAAGGAAGGGGTATAGGAGGAGGAGACAGTGAAGGGAAGGGGTATAGAAGGAGACAGGGAAGTGAAGGGGTATAGAAGGAGACAGGGAAGGGGTATAGTAGACAGTGAAGGGAAGGTGTATAGGAGACAGGGAAGGGGTATAGGAAAATGCAGGGATGGGAAGGGGTATAGGAGCAGACAGGGAAAGGAATGGAAGGGAAGGGGTATATGAGGAGACTGGGAAGGAAATGGATAAAGGAGGAGACAGGTAAGAAGGGAGGTGTATTGGAGGAGGCAGGGAAGGGGTATAGGAGACAGGGAAGGAATGGGGTATAGAGGAAAAAGATAAGGAATATGGGGAAAAGAGAGGGGTATAGGAGTA
This sequence comes from Triturus cristatus, assembly GCF_964204655.1. Lineage (NCBI taxonomy): Eukaryota > Metazoa > Chordata > Amphibia > Caudata > Salamandridae > Triturus > Triturus cristatus. The sequence continues at coordinate 1,062,872,807 of NC_140589.1, read as the reverse complement.
GACAGGGAAGGGAAGAGAAAGGAAGAAGGAAAGAGAGGGAAAGTGGGGGTTGGAAGGGTATAGGCAGAGACAGGTAAGGGCAAGGAAGGGAAATGAAGAGAAGGGGAAAATGAAAAGGGGAAAGAAAAGGGGAAAGGGCAAAGCAAAGGGAGAAGGAGAATGGAAAGGGGAGGGGAAAAGGAAGGGGAGAGGAGGGGAGGGGTGTGGATGGATGAAGGGAAGGAAAGGTGAAGGGAGAAGGGAAGGGGGAAGGAAAAGGGGTATAGAGGAGACAGGGAAGGGGTATAGGAGACATTGAAGGGAAGGGGTATAGGAGGAGACAGGGAAGGGGTATGGGAAGAGGCAGGGAAGGGGTAAAGGGGCAGACAGGGAAAGGAATGGAAAGAAAGGGGTATATGAGGAGACTTGGAAGGGTAGGGATAAAGGAGGATACAGGTAAGAGAGGGGAGGTGTATTGTAGGAGGCAGGGAAGGGGTTTAGGAGACAGGGGAGAGATGGAGTATAGGAGGAAAAAGATAAGGAGTATGGGGAAAAAGAGAGGAGTATAGGAGACAGGGAGGGGTAAAATGAGGAGATAGGGAAAAGAAAGGAAGAAGGAAAGAGAGGGAACATGGGGGTTGGAGGAGTATAAGCGGAGAGAGGGAAGGGCAGGGAAGGGAAATGAAGGGAAGGGGAAAATGAAAAGGGGAAATGGGCAAAGGAAAGGGGAAAGGGCAAAGGAAAGGGAGAAGGGGAAAGGAAAGGGGGAAGGGAAGGGAAGGAAAGGGGGAAGGGGAGGGGAGTGGAGGAGGGATAAATGGAAGGGAAGGTAAAGGAAGGGAGAAGAGAAGGGAAGGGGTATAGGAGGAGACAGGTAAGGGGAGGAAAGGCGTAGGAGACAGGGAAGGGAAGGGGTATAGGATGAAGCATGGAAGGGAAGGGGTATAGGAGGAGACAGGGAAGGGGTATAGGAGGAGACAGGGAAGGGGTATAGGAGGAGAAAGGGAAGGGGTATAGACAGGGAAGGGAAGGAAGTGAATGGAAGGGTATAGGAGGAGACAGGGAAGGGGTATAGAAGGAGAAAGGGAAGGGAAGGGGTATAGACAGGGAAGGGAATGGAAGGGTATAGGAGGAAACAAGGAAGGGGTATAGGAGGAGAAAGGGAAGGGGTATAGGAGAAAGGGAATGGTATAGGTGAAGACAGGGAAGTGGTATGGGAGGAGACAAGGAAGGGAAGGGAGACAGGGAAGGCAGGGGAATAGGGGGGACAGGGAAGGGACGGAGAATAGGAGACAAAAGGCAAGGGGTATGAGGAAAAAGGGAAAGGAAGAGAGGGGTATAGGAGGGGACAGGGAAGGGAAAGGGTATAGACAGAGATAGGGAAGGCGTATAGGAGGAGACATGGAATGGAAGGGTAATAGGAGGAGACTGGAAAGAGAAGGGAAGAAGGAACTGGAGGTAAAGTGGGGGTTGGAAGGGGGTAGGTGGACACAAGCTAAGGGAAATAAAGGGCAGGGAAGGCAAATGAAGGGAAGGGGAATATGAAAGGGGAAAAGGAAAGGGCAAAGGAAAGGGAGGATAAAGGAAAGGGAGATGGGAAGGGGAGCGGAGCGGAGCGGAGGGTAAAGGGAAGGGGAGTGGAGGGTATGGGAAGGGAAGGAAAGGTAAATGGAAAGGGGGCGGGAAGAGAAAAGAAGAGAGAGAAGGGGTATAGGAGGAGTCAAGGAAGGCGAGGGAAGGTGTGTGAGAGGGAAGGGAAGGGGTATAGGAGGAGACTGGGAAGGAGTATAGGAGGAGACAGGGGAGTGGTATAGGAGGAGACAGTGAAGGAAAGGTGTAGAGGAGGAGACAGGGAAGGCAGGAGTATAGGAGGAGACGTGGAAGGGAAGGGGTATATGGAAGGGGTATAGGAGGAGACAGGGAAGGGAAGGAGTATAGGAGGAGACAGGGAAGGAGTTTAGGAGGAGACAGGGCATGGGTATAGGAGGAGACAGAGAATGGAAGATAAGGGGTATAGGAGGAGGCAGGGAAGTGAAGGGAAAGGGTACAGGAGGAGACAGGGAAGAGGTATAGGAGGAAGCAGGGAAGGCAAGGCAAGGGAAGGGGTATAAGAGGGACTGGGAAAGGAATGGGTATAGGAGAGGACAGGAAAGAGGAGGAAAGGGAAGGGGTGTAGGAGGAGATAGGCAAAGGAAGGGGTGTAGGAGGAGACATGGAAGGGAATGGAATGAGTATAGGAGGAGACAGGGAAGGGAAGTGGCATAGGAGGAGGATGGGAAGGTATATAGGAGGAGGGAGGGAATGGGTAAAGGAGGAGAAATGGAAAAGTATAGCAGGAGGAAGGGAAAGGGTCTGGGAGGAGGAAGGGGATGGGTATAGGAGGAGGAAGGGAATGTAAGGGGTATGGGAGTAGGAAGGGAAGGGTTATAGGAGAAGACAGGAGCAGGTATATGAGGAGATAGGGAAGGGGTTTAGGAGGAGACAGGGAAGCGGATGGGTTGGGTTAGTTTGGAAGGGTATACAAGAGGAGGCATAAGGAAAGGAAAGGAATGGGCTGGGTAAGAGGGCAGAGCATGGTGGGGCAGAGCAGGGAAGGATGGCAGAGCAGGGCAGGAGGCCAGAATGGGAGGGCAGGTGGGCAGGTGGGCAGGAAGGCAGTGGGGTAGGGAAGAAGAGTGGGGCAGTGGAGCAGGGTGGGAGGGCAAGAGGGCAGAGTGCAAGGTAGGAGGGCAGGGGGCAGAGTAGGAGGGCATGTGGGAGGGCAGAGGGGCAAGGCAGGAGGTCAGGGCAGGTGGCGAGGAAGGCAAGACAGGGTCCAGGGCTCCAGGGTAGGACAGGAGGGCAGAGCAGGAGGGAAAGGCAGGGCAGGAGGGAAAGGAAGGATAGGAGGGCAAGTAACCGCAGGAGGGCAGGAAAGGGCAGGAGAGCAGAGAATGGCAGGAGGGAAAGGAAGGGCAGAAAAGAAAGGAAGAGAAGGGGAGAGGGGAGAAAGAGAGAGGTGGTGGTGTGGGGGGAGGAAGGTAATGGGACTGAAAGAAAGGAAAAGAGAAGAAAAGAAAGGAAATTAAATGGACGGAAAAAGAGAAGATGAAAAGGGGAAGGGAATTGGAATTTCAAGTCAGTTTCAAGTTTGGTTTCAAGTTCAGTTTGGTTTTCAGGGAAGGGTATTAGAATTTCAAGTCAGTTTCAAGTTTGGTTTCAAGTTCAGTTTGGTTTTCAGGGAAGGGTATTTGAATTTCAAGTCAGTATCAAGTCAGTTTCAAGTTAGTTTTCAGTTTGATTTCAAGTTTAGCTTTCAGTTTGGTTTATTCACTCACCTTGTCTCCTTATTCCGTCCCACCCCTCTCACCGCCCCTTTCCCTTTTTGGAGCCTGCTCAAACCCTGCAGATTCGGCCTCTCCCTGCCCCGAGATCCAGCCGCCAGCAGCCGTCCTCTCCGTCCAGTGTCCCCGGGAGCAATGCTGCAGCTGCCTGGTTACCAGCCTCCTATACCAAGGACACGTCACAATGTTGGTTTTTCGACATGTCATCATACATCACAACTTTGTGGGTGATACCATGTGTTTTAAGATTAACGGGGGAGCAGGCAAGGCACTGGTATTGCGGAATTCGTTAATAGTAAATCCAAATATTTCATGACAAAAATAACCTGCGATGAACCTGAAAGAAAATCCCCTCCTACCCGACACACTTCCTCAACAGTGGTCTCTCTCCTTTCCTCTCTACTGCGGGGACGGCCTCCCCCCTGCTTTTGCCCTGCGTCTCGTGATATCACAGTGATGTTACATCATAGGCGTTCCATTCACAGGATTTTGCCTTCTGGTGCCGCTGGGAAGGCACGCGCCTTTCAAATCAATATAAAATGCAGTGTTTTTTTTAAGTCTTCATTTAAAATAAATGGAACTTTTTATCATAGTCCGCATTCTCATCACTTGCTCAAACAGCGCTCCTTCGTTGTACAAATTAAATGATTTTTACTGGGCCACGTCACCGTATCCAAGATGGGAGAGGATGTGGTTTAACGGCTAGTACGGCCGACCTTGAAGTTCCGGCATGAGGTTCCAGTCTGGCAGGAGGTTCAAACGTCCTGTGATTTGGGGCAAATCTCCCCGTGATTTTGGGCAAATCTCCCCGTGCCTTAATAATGAATGTGTTCCTCTGTCATGTAACTGGTGCTCAAGTAAAGCGCCCTGATACCTTCGGGTTAATTTAGCGCTATAAAAAACTGCAACAACAACATCTCCCTGTCAGCCCTGCTCCTCCCCTCGAGTACTGTCCAGTAATCCACTCCTTCCTGTGTTACGACAGCCGTTATACACTGCGGAGAAATTACCTATTTCAATTTTTTGAACTGTTCATAGAATACTTACATTTTACACTTTGTACTGTTTCAAATCCGTTGTACAGCAACGGATTAAAAAAGCCATTCCACTCATTAACAAGCAGATGCACTTCCCGTCCCACTGCCCATTGCGGCACATTAATTAATACATTGATTCCTGACCTCCCCAGGGAAGGACCACCCCGAAACCCCCCTCAGTCTACAGCCTCCAGGCAGGATTTCCCTCCAAGCCCTTCTCACTTATCCCCCCTCGCTGTGACATCTCCCGGTCCCCAACCCGAGGCGTGACATCATCATCAGACACGGAAGTCCTCGAGCTTCACTCATGAATACTAGGAATGCAGCCTCAGACCACTGGTCCCTATCTAGCAGCAGTGGTACGTTCTGTGTGGAAAGCCTCATTGCACTCGAGGCGATTGGTGTTATTCCAGTCATTTCACTATTTATGATTTCAGTGAATGTGATAGAAAACGAGCACTGCCGTCATGAGAATGTCTTTGGGAAACAAGTCTTTCTCCTTCCCTGACAACATGATTAGCAAGTGAGTGGTGAATGAGTGAAAAAGTCGATGTTTGGATTGATGATTGAGTGCACTGATGGATGGATGGATGGATGAATGAATGAATGCGTGCATAGATGGACCAATGGGCCCACAAGTGCACCGAGTGACTCAGTGCATTAATAGATGGCCCGATAGGTGTAAGAATGAATGGCTGGTAAAGGCCAAGGGGCGATAGAGTGAACGGGTAAATGAACGAGTGAGTGTATCGACGGATAATTTGGTGGAGAATGGAAGGCTCCGTTAGCAATCATTCCATTAATGGTTTCCAGGCTCTTAAATGATTTCATGCCCGTGACAGTCTGTTTCAAATCATGCAGTGTCATTTAACAAAGCACTGCATTCTGGGAGCTATTCCCGTTGAACTGGACGAACACAGAGAAATAAAACAAGAGATCCGAGAAAAGCCCAGAACTAGAGAAGTTATTTGTGGTCACACAGAGTCACAATTATTCTTCCCTGCCCCTGCTTTGCTGTGTCCATAAAGGCAGCCGGAAATGACGCACACCTTGCTCTGGATCTAGTGTGTCACGGCTGCCGTTGTTAGAGAGGCTGTGAATGGCCTGGCATCTTAATCCTAAAAAAAAACAGGTAACAAGTGCCAAACTGTTCCTCGCAATATACTCTATAGGTGAAAGGGTGTTTTTAGCCTTTGCATATAGCCTAGAACCGCAAGATGTTCAGCAGCATTGTTGTACGGCAGGTGGGAGATTGCCAACTCACTCCTACCTATATGGCATTCTAGCCAGGCTGGACTGGCGGTGAGCATTGATGAAACCAATGAGCCAGCATCCGAGCTGCATGTTACCTGGATGAGGTAAGTGTGCAGAAAGGAGGTCAGGAGTGGTTGTTGGAAATTTGCCCTCTCTTCAGTGTCACCCTGATTTATTGGCCTTTTTGCTGAACCCTATTTTTGCTGGTTATGTAACTCTGTGCACTTTACCCCTGCTAACCTGTGGTAACATGCTTGTTGTGCTTCTCTTTTCAACATGGCAACATTCATATACTCCAGATTGGCATATTTAACACAGCTATAAGTCCCTAGCATATAGTTCCCAAAGTGTACCCAAAGCCTGTAAGTTACATGTCACCAGTGCACTGCGGCACTCACTGTGTCAACCACTGCAGTGATGGAGTAAGGCATGTCTCTGCGGCTACCACTGTAGCCTGGCTGTGCAGTTTTTTTTTTTTTTTTTTTTGAAAAACCTTTATTGACGTTTCAATCATTTACACGTATGGGCCTACAACCCCCCGGGGCCGGCCGCTAGGCAATCAGAACAATAAAAGCACGTGCAAACACAGGCGGCACCTCGGAGAGCAAAGTCTACAATACAGTATAGTCCGGCCAATGAGCCGCTCAGGTAGGACACCAGGAGAGAAAAGGTTTTTCATTTTATAATAAAACGAAACAGTAGGATCAGGTGCCAAACAGTTTCCCAACAGCGATAAGGGCTAGGATAAGAGACGCAAGCAGCAAGCAGCAATACATTGAATCAATGGCGCAGACACGGGAAAGTACGGATAGGGAGAAATATCAAAGATAGTTGCGCCTACAGGTCCCCGTACCTAAAGCCCAGCGAACCCCCCGGAAACTGCGGCACACATTAAGAGCAAGCGATTCACGATAAGAGAGGTGTACCGCGCTGATCCCAGAAAAACAAGCAAAAAGAAACAGAGAAGAAAAAGGAGGCCATGGAAAAAGAGATAAAGACTAAAGAGTCCCCTCCCCCATCCCCCCACCCTGCACCTCTGCGAATGAGTATGGCCCCACCCCCTGGCTGTGCAGTTTTAACCTGACAATTCAACCTTTCAAAATAAACCCTTTTGACAGACGCAATCCTTCCTTTTAAATATTAATAAGTCACCCTTAATGTTGGCCCTTTTGTCCATTGGGCAGGATGCCAGCTATTTAAAAGCAGGGTGTGTAGAAGTTTAATATTCTGCATGTTCTTACGGTGAAAAAGCATAAAAGCTATTTTCACTGTAGCGGGTCTGGCTGCTTTCATAGGGAAGTGCTGGAATACATTAAAATACCTTATAATGCTAATTTCAAATTGGTAACAGCTAGCAAAATAATTCGAATCTGTGTCCAACTATCACAGGAAAGAAAGTTTGGAAAAGTTACTGTTTACCTGCCTAATGCCTCGGTGGTGTACTTCATAGGGGCCTCCCCTGTCACAAGCAGATGTATCTCGCACCTGGGCCTGCCACTCCTTTTGTCCTTCTAGTTGCCAGACATCAACCCCAGTGGGAGGAGGAGCTCCCCCAGAACTGGTTTAGAGGCTGTTGGCATCCCCTTTGACATTAGAATGTTAAATTCCGCTTGAATGTCACATCCTGTTTAACAGGTCGGCTGGAGTTTTACATATAATATTCTGGGCGCACTTAAAATGAGGAAAACAGAATGGCATAACACTTTATGTGTATCCACTGTCTGATCGCAAAAAGCTCAGTTTTGATTTTATCAGAATTCTGTCTCTGAGTTTGTTTGGTGTGCAGGGACTGTTTAGAACGGTATTTTAGTGATAGATGTGGGAGGGCACTAGGATTACCCTAGTATACTCCACCCTTAACCCCAGCCCACAGAATCCAAGTTTAGTGTGGCTGAAGAGTTCGGCCATTTTGAAAATGTTCAAAGTGAGTAGGGTAAGCCGTGGGAACCTGTCTCCTTTTGCTTAGGGAGCCCTCAGGGGTCATTCCCACCCACTAGCTCATGCCAGTAATACATGTGGTATCGATAGGCACCGACTTGAGGACAATCTTGGACCTGTGGAAGATCAAAAGAGCACTACATCTGCTGTCTGAGACCTGAGAAGAGCCTAGAAGACTGAAACCTGCCCTTCCTCTTGTACCTACAATAAGGAAGTGGACTCCAAGGGTCGTAAGGCTGACCTCATGTTCAATCTACAGGGATACAACAAGCTCCAAGAGGCCTTACCTGCAACTGCCCAGCTGATCAGTAGCAACTAGACCTGGACTTGACTCCACCTGCCATGCTGTGAGTGTCTAAGTTAGTGGTTCCCAAACTTTTTAGAACCAAGACCCACTTTTTACAACAACAAACTTTCGAGACCCACCTACCTTTAATAGACTTGAGACAAGGTCATTTTTTAATGTGCCTAAAGCATTGTGTAGTACCAAATTATCAGTTACAGATGGCACATTTTCCCATTGAAATGGCCTCTAACTTTGCACAGACATACTGTTTACAGACAAAACTATGTAGCGCACAAGTGATAATGTGTGGAGTGTGTACTGTGGTTGTCTTGTTTGTCTATACTTTTATGATCCACTGCGATCAAAATAAAGTTCTATGATGATAATGTGTGTAGAAATCGGGTTTCTGGTATTATTAATCATTTGTGCATCACAATGTCTTGATTTGTTTTGATCCTATTAAAATCGCTGTTTCCAGCACACAGGCAGCGACTGTACCGAATGGTGAAACCCTTCCTCTTATGTCCCCTTTCTTGTAAGCACAGCCTTGCTCCAGACAAGCCAGAGAATGAAGGAGCAGCAATAGGCTCCAGTTACTCACGGTCCAGATTGGACTAAATATAACTGGGCTCAAATATCCAAGTGAGCAATTGGCTGTTTAGGGCATGAAGTGGTTTCAGCACCAGTCGTTCCGTGGTCTTAAGGATCAGCGTCGCAGTTCTGAGCATTCTGTGAGACTTTAAAGGAATTGGCAGTAGCATTTTCAATGCTTCTGGAAATGGCATGGGAAAGCTTTGGTGCTTCATCAGGTGAGTTTGGCACAACCTGCTTCCTGTCTTTAATTTTCTGTGCAATTCCATTTTGTCCTCTGCATCGGTGGAGTGAATACTGGCTTCTCCATTCAATGTTGGTAATCCTTTGTTGGAGTCGGAGTGTGAGCTCTTAAGATAGATACTTTAGCTCTTTTGCCTTTCCCATCACTGTCCATTGAGATAGAAATATTAGTTTATACGAGGTATATATATTAGCTTGTCTGGTGGGCCTACAGCTCTACAGAGACTGCAACCACTGGTAAAACCCGTCCCCATATGTCTCCTTTCCCTCAGTGCAGCCTTGCTCCGGACAAGCCAGAGAACGAAGGCCCAGCCATAGGGCCCAGTTACACAGGTTCAAGATTGGACTAAAAGGTACCGAGTTCAATCTTCCAAGTCAACAATCGTTTTTTAGGATATGAAGTGGTTTCAGCTCCGGTTGTGCCCAAATTCACCGGAAAAAGCATCAAAGCCTGCTCCTGCACCTTCCAGAAGGATTGAAATTGCAACTGCAATTCGCTTTCAAGTTCTACAAAATGCGCAAGAGTGCAACGCTTATCCTCAATACAATGGTACGAGTAGAGTCCTGTATTTAATTTTGTGTGCCATTCCATGTTGTCCTCAGCGTCGGTAGAGTGAGTTTTGTCTCCTCCATTCATGGATGGTAATCCTTTGTTGGAGCCGGACTGTGAGCTTGTAAGATAGATATATTGCCTCGTTTGCCACTCCTATCGCTGTACCTTGAGGTAGCTATATTTGCTTATATGAGGTATATGTATTAGCTTGTCTGGTGAGCCCTGCAGCTATGCAGCGACTGTAACAAATAATAAAACCCTTCGTCTTATGTCCCCTTTCTTGTAAGCACAGCCTTGCTCCAGACAAGCCAGAGAATGAAGGAGCAGCAATAGGCTCCAGTTACTCACGGTCCAGATTGGACTAAATGTAACTGGGCTCAAATATCCAAGTGAGCAATCGGCTGTTTAAGGCATGAAGTGGTTTCAGCACCAGTCGTTCCGTGGTCTTAAGGATCAGCGTCGCAGTTCTGAGCATTCTGTGAGACTTTAAAGGAATTGGCAGTAGCATTTTCAATGCTTCTGGAAATGGCATGGGCAAGCTTTGGTGCTTCATCAGGTGAGTTTGGCACAACCTGCTTCCTGTCTTTAATTTTCTGTGCAATTCCATTTTGTCCTCTGCATCGGTGGAGTGAATACTGGCTTCTCCATTCAATGTTGGTAATCCTTTGTTGGAGTCGGAGTGTGAGCTCTTAAGATAGATACTTTAGCTCTTTTGCCTTTCCCATCACTGTCCATTGAGATAGATATATTAGTTTATACGAGGTATATATATTAGCTTGTCTGGTGGGCCTACAGCTGTACAGAGACGGCAACCACTGGTAAAACCCGTCCCCATATGTCACCTTTCCCTCAGCGCAGCCTTGCTCCGGACAAGTCAGAGAACGAAGGTCCAGCCATAGGGTCCAGTTACACAGGTTCAAGATTGGACTAAAAGGTACCGAGCTCAATCTTCCAAGTCAACAATCGTTTTTTAGGGTATGAAGAAGTTTCAGTTCCGGTTGTGCCCAAATTCAGCAGAAAAAGCACCAAAGCCTGCTCCTGCACCTTCCAGAAGCATTGAAATTGCAACTGCAATTCGCTTTCAAGTTCTACAAAATGCGCAAGAGTGCGACGCTTATCCTCAATACAATGGTACGAGTAGAGTCCTGGATTTAATTTTGTGTGCCATTCCATGTTGTCCTCAGCGTCGGTAGAGTGAGTTTTGTCTCCTCCATTCATGGATGGTAATCCTTTGTTGGAGCCGGACTATGAGCTTGTAAAATAGAGATATTCCCTCGTTTGCCACTCCTATCGCTGTCCCTTGAGGTAGCTATATTTGCTTATATGAGGTATATGTATTAGTTTGTCTGGTGAACCCTGCAGCTATGCAGCGACTAACAAATATTAAAACCCTTCGTTTTATGTCCCCTTTCTTGTAAGCACAGCCTTGCTCCAGACAAGCCAGAGAATGAAGGAGCAGCAATAGGCTCCAGTTACCCACGGTCCAGATTGGACTAAATGTAACTGGGCTCAAATATCCAAGTGAGCAATCGGCTGTTTAGGGCATGAAGTGGTTTCAGCACCAGTCGTTCCGTGGTCTTAAGGATCAGCGTCGCAGTTCTGAGCATTCTGTGAGACTTTAAAGGAATTGGCAGTAGCATTTTCAATGCTTCTGGAAATGGCATGGGCAAGCTTTGGTGCTTCATCAAGTGAGTTTGGCACAACCTGCTTCCTGTCTTTAATTTTCTGTGCAATTCCATTTTGTCCTCTGCATCTGTGGAGTGAATACTGGCTTCTCCATTCAATGTTGGTAATCCTTTGTTGGAGTTTGTGTGTGAGCTCTTCAGATAGATACTTTAGCTCTTTTGCCTTTCCTATCTCTGTCCATTGAGATAGAAATATTAGTTTATACAAGTTATATATATTAGCTTGTCTGGTGGGCCTACAGCTGTACAGAGACTGCAACCACTGGTAAAACCCGTCCCCATATGTCACCTTTCCCTCAGCGCAGCCTTGCTCCGGACAAGCCAGAGAACGAAGGCCCAGCCATAGGGTCCAGTTATACAGGTTCAAGATTGGACTAAAAGGTACCGGGCTCAATCTTCCAAGTTAACAATCGTTTTTTAGGGTATGAAGTAGTTTCAGCTCCAGTTGTGCCCAAATTCAGCAGAAAAAGCACCAAAGCCTGCTCCTGCACCTTCCAGAAGCATTGAAATTGCAACTGCAATTCGCTTTCAAGTTCTACAAAATGCGCAAGAGTGCGACGCTTATCCTCAATGCAATGGTACGAGTAGAGTCCTGTATTTAATTTTGTGTGCCATTCCATGTTGTCCTCAGCGTCGGTAGAGTGAGTTTGGTCTCCTCCATTCATGGATGGTAATCCTTTGTTGGAGCCGGACTGTGAGCTTGTAAGATAGATATACTGGCTCGTTTGCCACTCCTATCGCTGTCCCTTGAGGTAGATATATTTGCTTATATGAGGTAGATGCATTAGCTTGTCTGGTGGACCCTGCAGCTAGGCAGCAACTGTACCGAATGGTGAAACCCTTCCTCTTATGTCCCCTTTCTTGTAAGCACAGCCTTGCTCCAGACAAGCCAGAGAATGAAGGAGCAGCAATAGGCTCCAGTTACTCACGGTCCAGATTGGACTAAATGTAACTGGGCTCAAATATCCAAGTGAGCATCGGCTGTTTAGGGCATGAAGTGGTTTCAGCACCGGTCGTTCCGTGGTCTTCAGGATCAGCGTCGCAGTTCTGAGCATTCTGTGAGACTTTAAAGGAATTGGCAGTAGCATTTTCAATGCTTCTGGAAATGGCATGGGCAAGCTTTGGTGCTTCATCAGGTAAGTTTAGCAACACCTGCTTCCTGTCTTTAATTTTCTGTGCAATTCCATTTTGTCCTCTGCATCAGTGGAGTGAATACTGGCTTCTCCATTCAATGTTGGTAATCCTTTGTTGGGGTCGGAGTGTGAGCTCTTAAGATAGATACTTTAGCTCCTTTGCCTTTCCCATCACTGTCCATTGAGATAGAAATATTAGTTTATACGAGGTATATATATTAGCTTGTCTGGTGGGTCTACAGCTGTACAGAGTCTGCAACCACTGGTAAAACCCGTCCCCATATGTCACCTTTCCCTCAGCGCAGCCTTGCTCCGGACTAGCCCGAGAACGAAGGCCCAGCCATAGGGTCCAGTTACACAGGTTCAAGATTGGACTAAAAGGTACCGAGCTCAATCTTCCAAGTCAACAATCGCTTTGTTGGTTATGAAGTGGTTTCAGCTCCGGTTGTGCCCAAATTCAGCAGAAAAAGCACCAAAGCTTGCTCTTGCACCTTCCAGAAGCATTGAAATTGCAACTGCAATTCGCTTTCAAGTTCTACAAAATGCGCAAGAGTGCGACGCTAATCCTCAGTACAATGGTACGAGTAGAGTCCTGTATTTAATTTTGTGTGCCATTCCATGTTGTCCTTAGCGTCGGTAGAGTGAGTTTTGTCTCCTCCATTCATGGATGGTAATCCTTTGTTGGAGCCGGACTGTGAGCTTGTAAGATAGATATATTGCCTTGTTTGTCACTCCTATCGCTGTCCCTTGAGGTAGCTATATTTGCTTATATGCGGTATATGTATTAGCTTGTCTGGTGGACACTGCAGCTAGGCAGCGACTGTACCGAATCGTGAAACCCTTCCTCTTATGTCCCCTTTCTTGTAAGCACAGCCTTGCTCCAGACAAGCCAGAGAATGAAGGAGCAGTAATAAGCTCCAGTTACTCACGGTCCAGATTGGACTAAATGTAACTGGGCTCAAATATCCAAGTGAGCAATCGGCTGTTTAGGGCATGAAGTGGTTTCAGCACCAGTCGTTCCGTGGTCTTAAGGATCAGCGTCGCAGTTCTGAGCATTCTGTGAGACTTTAAAGAAATTGGCAGTAGCATTTTCAATGCTTCTGGAAATGGCATGGGCAAGCTTTGGTTCTTCATCAGGTGAGTTTGGCACAACCTGCTTCCTGTCTTTAATTTTCTGTGCAATTCCATCTTGTCCTCTGTATCGGTGGAGTGAATACTGGCTTCTCCATTCAATGTTGGTAATACTTTGTTGGAGTCTGTGTGTGAGCTCTTCAGATAGATACTTTAGCTCCTTTGCCTTTCCCATCACTGTCCATTGAGATAGAAATATTAGTTTATACGAGGTATATATATTAGCTTGTCTGGTGGGTCTACACCTGTACAGAGACTGCAACCACTGGTAAAACCCGTCCCCATATGTCACCTTTCCCTCAGCGCAGCCTTGCTCCGGACAAGCCAGAGAACGAAGGCCCAGCCATAGGGTCCAGTTATACAGGTTCAAGATTGGACTAAAAGGTACTGAGCTCGATCTTCCAAGTCAACAATCGTTTTTTAGGGTATGAAGTAGTTTCAGCTCCGGTTGTGCCCAAATTCAGCAGAAAAAGCACCAAAGCCTGCTCCTGCACCTTCCAGAAGCATTGAAATTGCAACTGCAATTCGCTTTCAAGTTCTACAAAATGCGCAAGAGTGCGACGCTAATCCTCAATACAATGGTACGAGTAGAGTCCTGTATTTAATTTTGTGTGCCATTCCATGTTGTCCTCAGCGTCGGTAGAGTGAGTTTTGTCTCCTCCATTCATGGATGGTAATCCTTTGTTGGAGCCGGACTGTGAGCTTGTAAGATAGATATATTGCCTCGTTTGCCACTCCTATCGCTGTCCCTTGAGGTAGCTATATTTCCTTATATGAGGTATATGTATTAGCTTGTCTGGTGAGCCCTGCAGCTATGCAGCGACTGTAACAAATAATAAAACCCTTCGTCTTATGTCCCCTTTCCTGTAAGCACAGCCTTGCTCCAGACAAGCCAGAGAATGAAGGAGCAGTAATAGGCTCCAGTTACTCAAGGTCCAGATTGGACTAAATGTAACTGGGCTCAAATATCCAAGTGAGCAATCGGCTGTTTAGGGCATGAAGTGGTTTCAGCAGCAGTCGTTCCGTGGTCTTAAGGATCAGCGTCGCAGTTCTGAGCATTCTGATAGACTTTAAAGGAATTTGCAGTAGCATTTTTAATGCTTCTGGAAATCGCATGGGCAAGCTTTGGTGCTTCATTACGTGAGTTTGGCACAACCTGCTTCCTGTCTTTAATTTTCTGTGCAATTCCATTTTGTCCTCTGCATCGGTGGAGTGAATACTGGCTTCTCCATTCAATGTTGGTAATACTTTGTTGGAGTCTGTGTGTGAGCTCTTCAGATAGATACTTTAGCTCCTTTGCCTTTCCCATTACAGTCCATTGAGATAGAAATATTAGTTTATACGAGGTATATATATATTAGCTTGTCTGGTGGGTCTACACCTGTATAGAGACTGCAACCACTGGTAAAACCCGTCCGCATATGACACCTTTCCCTCAGCGCAGCCTTGCTCCTGGACAAGCCAGAGAACGAAGGCCCAGCCATAGGGTCCAGTTATACAGGTTCAAGATTGGACTAAAAGGTACCGAGCTCAATCTTCCAAATCAACAATCGTTTTTTAGGGTATGAAGTAGTTTCAGCTCCGGTTGTGCCCAAATTCAGCAGAAAAAGTACCAAAGCCTGCTCCTGCACCTTCCAGAAGCATTGAAATTGCAACTGCAATTCGCTTTCAAGTTCTACAAAATGCGCAAGAGTGCGACGCTAATCCTCAATACAATGGTACGAGTAGAGTCCTGTATTTAATTTTGTGTGCCATTCCATGTTGTCCTCAGCGTCGGTAGAGTGAGTTTTGTCTCCTCCATTCATGGATGGTAATCCTTTGTTGGAGCCGGACTGTGAGCTTGTAAGAGAGATATATTGCCTTGTTTGCCACTCCCATCGCTGTCCTTGAGGTAGATATATTTGCTTATATGAGGTATATATATTAGCTTGTCTGGTGTCTAAAGCTGTACAGAGACTGCAACCACTTGTAAAACCTTCCCCATATGTCACCTTTCCCTCAGCGCAGCCTTACTCCGGGCAAGCCAGAGAACGAAGGCCCAGCCATAGGATCCAGTTACACAGGTTCAAGATTGGACTAAAAGGTACCGAGCTGAATCTTCCAAGTCAACAATCGTTTTTTAGGGTATGAAGTGGTTTCAGCTGCGGTGGTACCCAAATTCACCAGAAAAAGCACCAAAGCTTGCCCCTGCAACTTCCAGAAGCATTGAAATTGCAACTGCAATTCGCTTTCAAGTTCTACAAAATGCGCAAGAGTGCGACGCTGATCCTCAATACAATGGTACGAGTAGAGTCCTGTATTTAATTTTGTGTGCCATTCCATGTTGTCCTCAGCGTCGGTAGAGTGAGTTTTGTCTCCTCCATTCATGGATGGTAATCCTTTGTTGGAGCCGGACTGTGAGCCTGTAAGATAGATATATTGCCTCGTTTGCCACTCCCATCGCTGTCCCTTGAGGTAGCTATATTTGCTTATATGAGGTATATGTAATAGCTTGTCTGGTGAGCCCTGCAGCTATGCAGCGACTGTAACAAATAATAAAACCCTTCGTCTTATGTCCCCTTTCTTGTAAGCACAGCCTTGCTCCAGACAAGCCAGAGAATGAAGGAGCAGCAATAGGCTCCAGTTACTCACGGTCCGGATTGGACTTAACCCCTTCAGTGCCCATGACGAGCTGGACTCGTCATGGGCCGCGGTGGCGCTGTGCCCATGACGAGTCCAGCTCGTCATAGACCCCGCCCGCTAATGCAACGGCCGGCACTGGGCGGGGAAAGGGGCGGGCACTGAAGGGGTTAATGTAACTGGGCTCAAATATCCAATTGAGCAATCGGCTGTTTAGGGCATGAAGTGGTTTCAGCACCAGTCGTTCCGTGGTCTTAAGGATCAGCGTCGCAGTTCTGAGCATTCTGTGAGACTTTAAAGGAATTGGCAGTAGTATTTTCAATGCTTCTGGAAATGGCATGGGCAAGCTTTGGTGCTTCATCAGGTGAGTTTGGCACAACCTGCTTCCTGTCTTTAATTTTCTGTGCAATTCCATTTTGTCCTCTGCATCGGTGGAGTGAATACTGGCTTCTCCATTCAATGTTGGTAATACTTTGTTGGAGTCGGAGTGTGAGCTCTTCAGATAGATACTTTAGCTCTTTTGCCTTTCCCATCACTGTCCATTGAGATAGAAATATTAGTTTATACGAGGCATATATATTAGCTTGTCTGGTGAGTCTACACCTGTACAGAGACTGCAACCACTGGTAAAACCCGTCTCCATAGGTCACCTTTCCCTCAGCGCAGCCTTGCTCCAGACAAGCCAGAGAACGAAGGCCCAGCCGTAGGGTCCAGTTATACAGGTTCAAGATTGGACTAAAAGGTAGAGCTCAATCTTCCAAGTCAACAATCGTTTTTTAGGGTATGAAGTAGTTTCAGCTCCGGTTGTGCCCAAATTCACCGGAAAAAGCACCAAAGCCTGCTCCTGCACCTTCCAGAAGCATTGAAATTGCAACTGCAATTCGATTTCAAGTACTACAAAATACGCAAGAGTGCGACGCTAATGCTCAATAAGATAGTACGAGTAGAGTCCTGTATTTAATTTTGTGTGCCATTCCATGTTGTCCTCAGTGTTGGTAGAGTGAGTTTTGTCTCCTCCATTCATGGATGGTAATCCTTTGTTGGAGCCGGACTGTGAGCTTGTAAGATAGATATATTGCCTTGTTTGCCACTCCTATCGCTGTCCCTTGAGGTAGCTATATTTGCTTATATGAGGTATATGTATTAGCTTGTCTGGTGAGCCCTGCAGCTATGCAGCGACTGTAACAAATATTAACACCCTTCGTCTTATGTCCCCTTTCTTGTAAGCACAGCCTTGCTCCAGACAAGCCAGAGAATGAAGGAGCAGCAATAGGCTCCAGTTACTCACGGTCCAGATTGGACTAAATGTAACTGGGCTCAAATATCCAAGTGAGCAATCGGCTGTTTAGGGCATGAAGTGGTTTCAGCACCAGTCGTTCCGTGGTCTTAAGGATCAGCGTCGCAGTTCTGAGCATTCTGATAGACTTTAAAGGAATTGGCAGTAGCATTTTTAATGCTTCTGGAAATGGCATGGGCAAGCTTTGGTGCTTCATCAGGTGAGTTTGGCACAACCTGCTTCCTGTCTTTAATTTTCTGTGCAATTCCATTTTGTCCTCTGCATCGGTGGAGTGAGTACTGGCTTCTCCATTCAATGTTGGTAATACTTTGTTGGAGTCGGAGTGTGAGCTCTTCAGATAGATACTTTAGCTCTTTTGCCTTTCCCATCACTGTCCATTGAGATAGAAATATTAGTTTATACGAGGCATATATATTAGCTTGTCTGGTGAGTCTACACCTGTACAGAGACTGCAACCACTGGTAAAACCCGTCCCCATATGTCACCTTTCTCTCAGCGCAGCCTTGCTCCGGACAAGCCAGAGAACGAAGGCCCAGCCATAGGGTCCAGTTACACAGGTTCAAGATTGGACTAAAAGGTACCGAGCTCAATCTTCCAAGTCAATTATCGTTTTTTAGGGTATGAAGTAGTTTCAGCTCCGGTTGTGCCCAAATTCACCGGAAAAAGCACCAAAGCCTGCTCCTGCACCTTCCAGAAGCATTGAAATTGCAACTGCAATTCGCTTTCAAGTTCTACAAAATGCGCAAGAGTGCGACACTAATCCGCAATACAATGGTACGAGTAGAGTCCTGTATTTAATTTTGTGTGCCATTCCATGTTGTCCTCAGCGTCGGTGGAGTGAGTTTTGTCTCCTCTATTCATGGATGGTAATCCTTTGTTGGAGCCGGACTGTGAGCTTGGAAGATAGATATATTGCCTCGTTTGCCACTCCTATTGCTGTCGCTTGAGGTAGCTATATTTGCTTATATGAGGTATATGTATTAGCTTGTCTGGTGAGCCCTGCAGCTATGCAGCGACTGTAACAAATAATAACACCCTTCGTCTTATGTCCCCTTTCTTGTAAGCACAGCCTTGCCCCAGACAAGCCAGAGAATGAAGGAGCAGCAATAGGCTCCAGTTACTCACGGTCCAGATTGGACTAAATGTAACTGGGCTCAAATATCCAATTGAGAAATCGGCTGTTTAGGGCATGAAGTGGTTTCAGCACCAGTCGTTCCATGGTCTTAAGGATCAGCGTCGCAGTTCTGAGCATTCTGTGAGACTTTAAAGGAATTGGCAGTAGCATTTTCAATGCTTCTGGAAATGGCATGGGCAAGCTTTGGTGCTTCATCAGGTGAGTTTGACACAACCTACTTCCTGTCTTTAATTTTCTGTGCAATTCCATTTTGTCCTCTGCATCAGTGGAGTGAATACTGGCTTCTCCATTCAATGTTGGTAATCCTTTGTTTGAGTCGGAGTGTGAGCTCTTAAGATAGATACTTTAGCTCTTTTGCCTTTTCTATCACTGTCCATTGAGATTGAAATATTAGTTTATTCGAGGTATATATATTAGCTTGTCTGGTGGGTCTACAGCTGTACAGAGACTGCAACCACTGGTAAATCCCGTCCCCATATGTCACCTTTCCCTCAACGCAGCCTTGCTCTGGACAAGCCAGAGAACGAAGGCCCAGCCATAGGGTCCAGTTATACAGGTTCAAGATTGGACTAAAAGGTACCGAGCTCAATCTTCCAAGTCAACAATCGTTTTTTAGGGTATGAAGTAGTTTCAGCTTCGGTTGTGCCAAAATTCAGCAGAAAAAGCACCAAAGCCTGCTTCTGCACCTTCCAGAAGCATTGAAATTGCAACTGCAATTCGCTTTCAAGTTCTACAAAATGCGCAAGAGTGCGATGCTAATCCTCAATACAATGGTACGAGTAGAGTCCTGTATTTAATTTTGTGTGCCATTCCATGTTGTCCTCAGCGTCGGTAGAGTGAGTTTTGTCTCCTCCATTCATGGATGGTAATCCTTTGTTGGAGCTGGACTGTGAGCTAGTAAGATAGATATATTGCCTTGTTTGCCACTCCTATCGCTGTCCCTTGAGGTAGCTATATTTGCTTATATGAGGTATATGTATTAGCTTGTCTGGTGAGCCCTGCAGCGACTGTAACAAATAATAAAACCCTTCGTCTTATGTCCCCTTTCGTGTAAGCACAGCCTTGCTCCAGACAAGCCAGAGAATGAAGGAGCAGCAATAGGCTCCAGTTACTCACGGTCCAGATTGGACAAAATGTAACTGGGCTCAAATATCCAAGTGAGCAATCGGCTGTTGAGGGCATGAAGTGGTTTCAGCACCAGTCGTTCCGTGGTCTTAAGGATCAGCGTCGCAGTTCTGAGCATTCTGTGAGACTTTAAAGGAATTGGCAGTAGCATTTTCAATGCTTCTGGAAATGGCATGGGCAAGCTTTGGTGCTTCATCAGGTGAGTTTGGTACAACCTGCTTCCTGTCTTTAATTTTCTGTGCAATTCCATTTTGTCCTCTGCATCAGTGGAGTGAATACTGGCTTCTCCATTCAATGTTGGTAATCCTTTGTTGGAGTCGGAGTGTGAGCTCTTAAAATAGATACTTCAGCTCTTTTGCCTTTTCTATCACTGTCCATTGAGATTGAAATATTAGTTTATACGAGGTATATATATTAGCTTGTCTGGTGGGTCTACAGCTGTACAGAGACTGCAACCACTGGTAAAACCCGTCCCCATATGTGACCTTTCCCTCAACGCAGCCTTGCTCTGGACAAGCCAGAGAACGAAGGCCCAGCCATAGGGTCCAGTTATACAGGTTCAAGATTGGACTAAAAGGTACCGAGCTCAATCTTCCAAGTCAACAATCGCTTTTTAGGGTATGAAGTAGTTTCAGCTCCGGTTGTGCCCAAATTCAGCAGAAAAAGCACCAAAGCCTGCTCCTGCACCTTCCAGAAGCATTGAAATTGCAACTGCAATTCGCTTTCAAGTTCTACAAAATGAACAAGAGTGCGACGCTAATCCTCAATACAATGGTACGAGTAGAGTCCTGTATTTAATTTTGTGTGCCATTCCATGCTGTCCTCAGCGTCGGTAGAGTGAGTTTTGTCTCCTCCATTCATGGATGGTAATCCTTTGTTGGAGTCGGACTGTGAGCTTGTAAGATAGATATATTGCCTCGATTGCCATTCCTATCGCTGTCCCTTGAGGTAGCTATATTTGCTTATATGAGGTATATGTATTAGCTTGTCTGGTGAGCCCTGCAGCTATGCAGTGACTGTAACAAATAATAAAACCCTTCGTCTTATGTCCCCTTTCTTGTAAGCACAGCCTTGCTCCAGACAAGCCAGAGAATGAAGGAGCAGCAATAGGCTCCAGTTACTCACGGTCCAGATTGGACTAAATGTAACTGGGCTCAAATATCCAAGTGAGCAATCGGCTGTTTAGGGCATGAAGTGGTTTCAGCACCAGTCGTTCCGTGGTCTTAAGGATCAGCGTCACAGTTCTGAGCATTCTGATAGACTTTAAAGGAATTGGCAGTAGCATTTTCAATGCTTCTGGAAATGGCATGGGCAAGCTTTGGTGCTTCATCAGGTGAGTTTGGCACAACCTGCTTCCTGTCTTTAATTTTCTGTGCAATTCCATTTTGTCCTCTGCATCGGTGGAGTGAATACTGGCTTCTCCATTCAATGTTGGTAATCCTTTGTTGGAGTCGGAGTATGAGCTCTTAAGATAGATACTTTAGCTCTTTTGCCTTTCCCATCACTGTCCATTGAGATTGAAATATTAGTTTATGCAAGGTATATATATTAGCTTGTCTGGTGGGTCTACAGCTGTACAGAGACTGCAACCACTGGTAAAACCCGTCCCCATATGTCACCTTTCCCTCAGCGCAGCCTTGCACCGGACAAGCCAGAGAACGAAGGCCCAGCCATAGGGTCCAGTTATACAGGTTCAAGATTGGACTAAAAGGTACCGAGCTCAATCTTACAAGTCAACGATCGTTTTTTAGGGTATGAAGTAGTTTCAGCTCCGGTTGTGCCCAAATTCAGCAGAAAAAGCACCAAAGCCTGCTGCTGCCAGAAGCATTGAAATTGCAACTGCAATTCGCTTTCAAGTTCTACAAAATGCGCAAGATTGCTACGCTTATCCTCAATACAATGGTACGAGTAGAGTCCTGTATTTAATTTTGTGTGCCATTCCATGTTGTCCTCAGCGTCGGTAGAGTGAGTTTTGTCTCCTCCATTCATGGATGGTAATCTTTTGTTGGTGCAGGACTGTGAGCTTGTAAGATAGATATATTGCCTCGTTTGCCACTCCTATCGCTGTCCCTTGAGGTAGCTATATTTGCTTATATGAGGTATATGTATTAGCTTGTCTGGTGAGCCCTGCAGCTATGCAGCGACTGTAACAAATAATAAAACCCTTACTCTTATGTCCCCTTTCTTGTAAGCACAGCCTTGCATCAGACAAGCCAGAGAATGAAGGAGCAGCAATATGCTCCAGTTACTCACGGTCCAGATTGGACTAAATATAACTGGGCTCAAATATCCAAGTGAGCAATCGGCAGTTTAGGGTATGAAGTGGTTTCAGCACCAGTTGTTCCGTGGTCTTAAGGATCAGCGTCGTAGTTCTGAGCATTCTGATAGACTTTAAAGGAATTTGCAGTAGCATTTTTAATGCTTCTGGAAATGGCTTGGGCAAGCTTTGATGCTTCATCAGGCGAGTTTGGCACAACCTGCGTCATGTCTTTAATTTTCTGTGCAATTCCATTGTGTCCTCAGCATCGGTGGAGTGAGAACTTGCTTCTCCATTCATTGTTGGTAATCCTTTCTTGGAGTCAGAGTGTGAGCTCGTAAGATAGATATTTTAGCTCTTTTGCCTTTCCTATCACTGTCCATTGAGATAGAAATATTAGTTTATACGAGGTATATATATTAGCTTGTCTGGTGGGCCTACAGCTCTACAGAGACTGCAACCACTGGTAAAACCTTTCCCCATATGTCTCCTTTCCCTCAGCGCAGCCTTGAGCCAAAGAATGAAGGCCCAGCCATAGGGTCCAGTTACACTGGTTCAAGATTGGACTAAAAGGTACCAAGTTCAATCTTCCAAGTCAACAATCCTTTTTTAGGGTATGAAGTGGTTTCAGATCCCGTTGTGCCCAAATTCACCGGAAAAAGCACCAAAGCCTGCTCCTGCACCTTCCAGAAGCATTGAAATTGCAACTGCAATTCGCTTTCAAGTACTACAAAATGCGCAAGAGTGCGACGCTAATCCTCAATACAATGGTACGAGTAGAGTTTTGTATTTAATTTTGTGTGCCATTCCATGTTATCCTCAGCGTCGGTAGAGTGAGTTTGGTCTCCTCCATTCATGGATGGTAATCCTTTGTTGGAGCCGGACTGTGAGCTTGTAAGATAGATATATTGGCTCGTTTGCCACTCCTATCGCTGTCCCTTGAGGTAGCTATATTTGCTTATATGAGGTATATGTATTAGCTTGTCTGGTGAGCCCAGCAGCTATGCAGCGACTGTAACAAATAATAAAACCCTTCGTCTTATGTCCCCTTTCTTGTAAGCACAGCCTTGCTCCAGACAAGCCAGAGAATGAAGGAGCAGCAATAGGCTCCAGTTACTCACGGTCCAGATTGGACTAAATGTAACTGAGATCAAATATCCAAGTAAGCAATCAGCTGTTTAGGGCATGAAGTGGTTTCAGCACCAGTCGTTCCGTGGTCTTAAGGATCAGCGTCGCAGTTCTGAGCATTCTGTGAGACTTTAAAGGAATTGGCAGTAGCATTTTCAATGCTTCTGGAAATGGCATGGGCAAGCTTTGGTGCTTCATCAGGTGAGTTTGGCACAACCTGCTTCCTGTCTTTAATTTTCTGTGCAATTCCATTTTGTCCTCTGCATCGGTGGAGTGAATACTGGCTTCTCCATTCAATGTTGGTAATACTTTGTTGGAGTCGGAGTGTGAGGTCTTAAGATAGATACTTTAGCTCCTTTGCCTTTCCCATCACAGTCCATTGAGATAGAAATATTAGTTTATACGAGGTATATATATTAGCTTGTCTGGTGGGTCTACAGCTGTACAGAGACTGCAACCACTGGTAAAACCAGTCCCCACATGTCACCTTTCCCTCAACGCAGCCTTGCTCCGGACAAGCCAGAGAACGAAAGGCCCAGCCATAGGGTCCAGTTATACAGGTTCAAGATTGGACTAAAAGGTACCGAGCTCAATCTTCCAAGTCAACAATCGTTTTTTAGGGTATGAAGTAGTTTCAGCTTCGGTTGTGCCCAAATTCCGCAGAAAAAGCACCAAAGCCTGCTCCTGCACCTTCCAGAAGCATTGAAATTGCAACCGCAATTCGCTTTCAAGTTCTACAAAATGCGCAAGAGTGCTACGCTTATCCTCAATACAATGGTACGAGTAGAGTCCTGTATTTAATTTTGTGTGCAATTCCATGTTGTCCTCAGCGTCGGTAGAGTGAGTTTTGTCTCCTCCATTCATGGATGGTAATCCTTTGTTGGAGCCGGACTGTGAGCTTGTAAGATCGATATATTGCCTCGATTGCCATTCCTATCGCTGTCCCTTGAGGTAGCTATATTTGCTTATATGAGGTATATGTATTAGCTTGTCTGGTGAGCCCTGCAGCTATGCAGCGACGGTAACAAATAATAAAACCCTTCGTCTTATGTCCCCTTTCTTGTAAGCACAGCCTTGCTCCAGACAAGCCAGAGAATGAAGGAGCAGCAATAGGCTCCAGTTACTCACGGTCCAGATTGGACTAAATGTAACTGGGCTCAAATATCCAAGTGAGCAATCGGCTGCTTAGGGCATGAAGTGGTTTCAGCACCAGTCGTTCCGTGGTCTTAAGGATCAGCGTCGCAGTTCTGAGCATTCTGTGAGACTTTAAAGAAATTGGCAGTAGCATTTTCAATGCTTCTGGAAATGGCATGGGCAAGCTTTGGTGCTTCATCAGGTGAGTTTGGCACAACCTGCTTCCTGTCTTTAATCTTCTGTGCAATTCCCTTTTGTCCTCTGCATCGGTGGAGTGAATACTGGCTTCTCCATTCAATGTTGGTAATCCTTTGTTGGAGTCGGAGTGTGAGCTCTTAAGATAGAAACTTTAGCTCTTTTGCCTTTCCCATCACTGTCCATTGAGATAGAAATATTAGTTTATACGAGGTATATATATTAGCTTGTCTGGTGGGCCTACAGCTCTACAGAGACTGCAACCACTGGTAAAACCCGTCCCCATATGTCTCCTTTCCCTCCTGAACACAAGTTGGTCGCACACTGCTCGTCACACCAGCAAGTTGCCCCTAAGGACTGTGGTGAATGTAGTGGCGACGGCGGGTACGCCTATGCCACGATGTGTAAAAAGAAAAAAGTATGTGTTGCATTTAGCCATCCCTGGACACGTGTTTCGAGGTAGTTGCCTCTCGTCAGCAGGGAGCAGGACAATGTAAAGGGGTGCCGAGTGGACTGCCAAAATGTAATTAAAACAGGTCAAATACCTCTCATGGCGCGCAGGTGCAGAACCAGGGCTCGTCAGCCCGATAGCTCACGGGAGCCGTAATAATTTGAACACAAGTTGGTCGCACACTGCTCGTCACACCAGCAAGTTGCCCCTAAGGACTGTGGTGAATGTAGTGGCGACGGCGGGTACGCCTATGCCACGATGTGTAAAAAGAAAAAAGTATGTGTTGCATTTAGCCATCCCTGGACACGTGTTTCGAGGTAGTTGCCTCTCGTCAGCAGGGAGCAGGACAATGTAAAGGGGTGCCGAGTGGACTGCCAAAATGTAATTAAAACAGGTCAAATACCTCTCATGGCGCGCAGGTGCAGAACCAGGGCTCGTCAGCCCGATAGCTCACGGGAGCCGTAATAATTTGAACACAAGTTGGTCGCACACTGCTCGTCACACCAGCAAGTTGCCCCTAAGGACTGTGGTGAATGTAGTGGCGACGGCAGGTACGCCTATGCCACGATGTGTAAAAAGAAAAAAGTATGTGTTGCATTTAGCCATCCCTGGACACGTGTTTCGAGGTAGGCGCCTCTCGTCAGCAGGGAGCAGGACAATGTAAAGGGGTGCCGAGTGGACTGCCAAAATGTAATTAAAACAGGTCAAATACCACTCATGGCGCACAGGTGCAGAACCAGGGCTTGTCAGCCCGATAGCTCACGGGAGCCGTAATAATTTGAACACAAGTTGGTCGCACACTGCTCGTCACACCAGCAAGTTGCCCCTAAGGACTGTGGTGAATGTAGTGGCGACGGCGGGTACGCCTATGCCACGATGTGTAAAAAGAAAAAAGTATGTGTTGCATTTAGCCATCCCTGGACACGTGTTTCGAGGTAGTGGCCTCTCGTCAGCAGGGAGCAGGACAATGTAAAGGGGTGCCGAGTGGACTGCCAAAATGTAATTAAAACAGGTCAAATACCTCTCATGGCGCGCAGGTGCAGAACCAGGGCTCGTCAGCTCGATAGCTCACGGGAGCCGTAATAATTTGAACACAAGTTGGTCGCACACTGCTCGTCACACCAGCAAGTTGCCCCTAAGGACTGTGGTGAATGTAGTGGCGACGGCGGGTACGCCTATGCCACGATGTGTAAAAAGAAAAAAGTATGTGTTGCATTTAGCCATCCCTGGACACGTGTTTCGAGGTAGTTGCCTCTCGTCAGCAGGTAGCAGGACAATGTAAAGGGGTGCCGAGTGGACTGCCAAAATGTAATTAAAACAGGTCAAATACCTCTCATGGCGCGCAGGTGCAGAACCAGGGCTCGTCAGCCCGATAGCTCACGGGAGCCGTAATAATTTGAACACAAGTTGGTCGCACACTGCTCTTCACACCAGCAAGTTGCCCTTAAGGATTGTGGTGAATGTAGTGGCGACGGCGGGTACGCCTATGCCACGATGTGTAAAAAGAAAAAAGTATGTGTTGCATTTAGCCATCCCTGGACACGTGTTTCGAGGTAGTTGCCTCTCGTCAGCAGGTAGCAGGACAATGTAAAGGGGTGCCGAGTGGACTCCCAAAATGTAATTAAAACAGGTCAAATACCTCTCATGGCGCGCAGGTGCAGAACCAGGGCTCGTCAGCCCGATAGCTCACGGGAGCCGTAATAATTTGAACACAAGTTGGTCGCACACTGCTCGTCACACCAGCAAGTTGCCCCTAAGGACTGTGGTGAATGTAGTGGCGACGGCGGGTACGCCTATGCCACGATGTGTAAAAAGAAAAAAAGTATGTGTTGCATTTAGCCATCTGCACCTGCGCGCCATGAGAGGTGTTTGACCTGTTTTAATTACATTTTGGCAGTCCACTCGGCACCCCTTTACATTGTCCTGCTCCCTGCTGACGAGAGGCAACTACCTCGAAACACGTGTCCAGGGATGGCTAAATGCAACACATACTTTTTTCTTTTTACACATCGTGGCATAGGCGTACCCGCCGTCGCCACTACATTCACCACAGTCCTTAGGGGCAACTTGCTGGTGTGACGAGCAGTGTGCGACAAACTTGTGTTCAAAATATATATATTAGCTTGTCTGGGGGGTCTACAGCTGTACAGAGACTGCAACCACTGGTAAAACCCGTCCCCATATGTCACCTTTCCCTCAGGGCAGCCTTGCACCGGACAAGCCAGAGAACGAAGGCCCAGCCATAGGGTCCAGTTATACATGTTCAAGATTGAACTAAAAGGTACCGAGCTGGGGGCGTGGCTTGGCGCCCGCGGATGATGGCGGCGCTCCTGTGAAGCTCCGGGACGACATGGGGACACGGACCGGTTCCTGCTTGCCAAACCTAATGACGGACAACTAACGACGTATCGGAATCTGCCCTGACCCCGGCTGCCTTCGTTGAAGTCCTTTTCCTGCCTCCGCGACGTTATTTTTGACGGCAGTAAGTTCTGTCAGGCTTTCTTCGGCGACGGCCGCCATTTTAAGTTCTCTACTCAGCGCGCGTTATGATGTGACTGCCTCGTAACGAGCACTCGCTAAGCAGCGCAAAGCTCCCACACTTTGACACAGCCAAGGAAGTGACCCCAGTGACCGTTATATCTGTATTTGCAGCCCAAATATGCCATATAGATTGCATTTTATGTGCTACTTTCTCTCCTGCAATCCAAACAAGCGAGAATTTTTCTGCACATTGTAAACCTAGCTGTGTGCTTCGGAGTATGGGGTTCTGCCTGATGTGACTACACTGGTTTCACGCTGCAGCGACACACCCTGCACCAAGGAGCATTACATCATGCTGTGATTTGAACTTACTTTCATATTATATTGTCATCCTCTACTCAATCACTGGAACCTGTGGAGTAGCTTTCTGAGGGCTTTTGGCACCATAAGGTAACCACCTTAAAGCCGCTTGGGCATCGTAATTTACCACATTGAACCTATATTGGCCAGGAAATTTCCATTACAAAGTGCCCTGACGACTATACACGCTTGAGTTTTATGGAGATGGATGCATCCCCTTCATAACGCACTCCATTGCTCCCATACATCTGCTGTGTTACATCTGCTGTGTCATATCTCGTACTGCCTTCGCTTTAGTCTCCTGTATATCTGCTGGTTTAACAATTCCTCGGCTTTTCTGCATGGGTAGGCTCAAGTCAATGTCGCACTTGCCTCGTTCAACCAAACCTCATATTGCGAAGAACTCAAAGGTTTTTGCTGCTTTTTCGCAATTAGAATATTCCCTTAATATATCTGATTCAGGTCCACCAATGGATCCTACCAGGCCTGCGCAAGATAATTCTAAAACCAATACGAAGAGGCTTAAATCGAATTCCCTCTCGCCCCCAAAGCATCCGGGGCCTGTCTCCATGGAATTATTGTTAGAAGAAATAAGATCCTTGCGTCCTTTTATGGAGGAGACTAATGTTAAGCTCCAGGTCCTCACCGATAACTGGTCACAAATGGAAACAAGAGTTACATCGATTGAAAAATCTGTTCAGTCGTTTCAAGAGACGTCTTCCGTTGTCTCAAACCTGAAGTCTCAAGTTTCAGACCTTCAACAGCAAGTGGAGCAGTTGGAAAACAGAAATAGACGCAACAACCTCCGTATTTATGGCCTTGTTGAGGGAATCGAAGGGTCTGACCCACTCACTTTCTTCAAGTCATTCCTCCCTAAGCTTTTGCACTTGACACAGGATAAAGCCCTCAACATTCAACGTGCACACAGACTGGGTCGACCACCTTCTTCTGCTTCTTCCTCACAGAGACCTAGAGGGGTCATACTCTATTTATTGGAATATACGGATCTCCTGATGGTACTGGCAGCGGCTAAGTCTTCTCCAAATTTGACTTGGTCTGGTTCGTCCCTGTTCTTTGCACAGGACTATGCTAAGGCTACTGCCAACCGTCGTAAGGTTTTCCTAAGTTTCAGAAATGATCTACGTGCGTTGGGTGCGCGATATGGACTCTACCACCCATGTCTCTTCAAAGTTACTTACAACAATAAGACTACCACCTATGAGGACCCAATGCGCCTACAAAGCTTCATCAATGCGCACAAATCATCTCCTATGGTTGTTTCCGGATCTTCCTCCTCTGCTCCTGGTTGACTAATGCCTTTTTGATCCTCTTGTTTGCAGTTTACCTGAGTTCTTCTGACTCCCCGGACATTTACTTTGTCATTCTAAATTGTTTATGCTTGCCGGCTGTCCTTTGTTCTATTTGTTTGTCATGGTTTTATCACAGTTTCCTGATATGTTTTAATCTTCTTTTCTCCCTTTTGTTCTACAGGTATTTTTGTTTCATGTGTTGATGATGTCTCCCGATCCTTGCCTCGTTGCTCCTGGATGTACCGCCCCATCTATGTGGCTCCTTCCCTCCTCCACCCTCTCTCGCATCCTTCCTTTGTAGGTATGTTCTTCCTCTATGCCCTTATTTGTCTTCCCTGTGCATTCATTGCTTTTTCCTTCGATTCCTCCCCCTTTCCTTCTTCCTTGTTCTTATTTTTGTCCACATGTCTTCATTTTGTATTTCTACCTCTGGTTGAAACCCTTTGCTTGTGTAAGAGTTGCACTCCCTGTTCTTCTCGTTACAGTTGTTTCTCAATCTTTTCTTTACCTCTGGTTTTCTGTTTCAATTTTGGCATTATCGTTTTTTATTTCCTTATTTATAGCTTTCTATATCAATTTTGGTACTGTTGCCTTTATTCTTTCTTTCATGCTACTGCTCACGTTTTCGATTACCTACTTCCTTTCTCTTATTTTAGCATGTCTCCGCAGGTTCTTCTTCTTTCTTTTTTTCTTCTCTCCTTTTCATGGGTTTCTCTTTCATTAGCCATGCTTTATGCATCTTTTGTAAATAAGTTACTGTTATGTCACTGAATATATTGTCGAGGAATGTGAAGGGTATTAATTCTCCGATTAAGCGTCAGCGGATTTTATCACACCTAGCCAAATTGAATGTTGATATTGCATTCCTCCAAGAAACGCATTTAACTGATGCAGAGTCTATTAAGCTTAAACATGGATGGGTGGGTGAACTGTTTTACTCGCAGGGTGATGGCAAACGAAATGGTGTGGCAGTCCTTTGTCGCAAGTCCCTCCCCTTTCAGGTCCTTACTCATGAATCAGATGCTTCTGGTCAATGGGTTTATGCCAAGCTATCACTTAGAGGTGTTCCAATTTCTCTCCTCAATGTCTATGGACCAACCACGGGTGATCCTTCTTTTTGGGCTGATTTCTCTCCACTCTTAACCAAATTTATGGACCATAATTTTGTCCTGGCGGGAGATTGTAACCAACCTCTTGACCCCTTTATTGATAGGATGTCCATGGCCCCCCATATTCCCAACAAACCTCATAAGCTGTTTAGTTATGCTATTTCACAGCATAAGCTAGTAGACTCCTGGCGCCTTTGCAATCCGAATTTGCGGGAATACACTTTTTACTCTTCCTGTCACCGCTCCCAGTCACGACTTGATTATATCTTTGTCTCCCACAACCTTGCTCAATCACTTTTACACTCTGAGATAGGCCCGATACTGCTTTCTGACCATGCCCCTGTTCTTCCAAGCGTTGATGTATTCCCTAAAATTGTTGGCCCTAGAAGATGGCGATTTAACAACTCCCTCCTTGCTGATCCTAAGTTTACAACCACCTTCACTTCCTTCTTTGATGAATTTTTTTTGATTAATGATGACGTTACTCTTCCTGACCATACTATTTGGGACGCTTTTAAAGCAGCTGCACGTGACTTTATTATTAGTTATGTTACGGACAAACGCAAGAGTGCACGAAGATTTACCAACAACCTCCTTTCTGACATTAAGAAATTGGAACATGCATATTTTACCTCACATTCTGCTGATAGCTTGGCAGCCCTTGTTGCTGCAAAAATGAAATTTAATGAGAAATCTACGGAGGACGCCCCCTTGTACTTGTTGAAGTCTTCTGCTAAATTTTCTGGTGGTAGGAATAAAGCAGGAAAGCTCTTAGCTAATTATTTGAAGATTAAGCATAATAAGTTAAATATTGAATCTGTTTATGACTTTAATGATATTTTGAAACGCACGGATGTTGATATTCTCGCTGAGTTTTCACGTTTTTATGAAACTTTGTATACATCTGAAACTCAATCCTCTCCCAATTCCCTTACTCGGTTTTTTTCCATCATCCATACACCACCCAACTTCCCCCTTGATCTTTCCTCCTTAGAGTCTGACGTTATGCGAAAGGAACTTATCACTGCCCTACAACATCTTAAACCTAATAAGGCTCCTGGCCCTGACGGTTTTACCGTCGAATTTTACCTTCACTTCTCTAAATTAATGATCCCACGACTACACTCACTTCTTCATACTTTTTGTGCCCATGGTGCCTCCTCAGGGACGTTTTCGGATGCCCATATTTGCCTCATACCTAAGCCTGGAAAGGACGCACAATATTGCAAAAATTATAGGCCCATATCCTTAGTCAATATTGACTACAAAATCTTTGCTAAGGCATTGGCGATCCGATTGGACCATCTTCTTCCTGACCTTCTTGGTGAGGAACAATCTGGATTTGTCAAGGGTCGTCATATTACGGACAACACTAGACTTCTATTTAACATCTTGTCAAAATCTTCCCGCTGTCAGCAATCACTTGCAGCGATTGCCCTGGACGCCTAAAAGGCCTTTGATCGGGTTGAGTGGCGTTATCTCTTTTACACCCTTAATTGGTTTGGTTTTGGCCCTAGATTTATCTCTTTAGTTTCCCTGTTATACTCACACCCCAGAGCTGCAGTTTTTGCGAATGGTCAAATTTCCTCTTATTTTAATCTAGGTAGAGGTGTCCGTCAGGGTTGCCCTTTGTCCCCCTTTCTCTTTAACCTCGCTTTAGAGCCTTTTTTATCCAGGTTGCGTCAGAATCCTGACATCCATGGTTTTCAGGTTGCAGACTCTCATATTAAACTCGCTGCCTATGCAGATGATATTTTACTTTTTCTCTCTAACTCTGCAGAATCTATTCCTGCTTTTCTGAATGAAGTCCGAAATTATTCCTCTATTTCTTGATATAAGCTTAATCATGACAAATGTGAGATCCTTCCCCTGACCAAATTTACTTTTAAACAAGAATTTAGCAACTCTCAATTTACTTGGTGTCCTTCCCATATTAAATATTTGGGTTTATTCATCACCTCCTCCATTTCGGACACGGTTTCTTTATGCATGTCCAAATGCGTACAAAAGATTGCAGACCTGACTGCTAGGTGGCATCCTTTATACTTATCCTGGTGGGGTCGTCTTGACACTCTTAAAATGATGATCTCTCCTATTATTCTCTACACGCTTTCCAATATTCCAGTGCCCATCCCAACAAAATTTTTTACAAAGATCAACTCAACGCTATCCACATTTCTATGGAACTCCAAAAAGCCTAGAATGTCCCTCGCCAGGCTTATCCGTCCCACCTCCGAGGGTGGTGTCAACTTTCCTGACTTCCCTGCATATCAAAAGGCCTTTTTACTACGTCAAGCTTCCCTCTGGCTACAAGACCCCACTTCTCCCTGCCCTCTGTGGACTAAGGTTGAGCGTAATCTCCTCTCTCCGTTTTCTTTTGCAGAATATCTTGCTTTTACCCGTAAACCCTCTTTGCTTCCTACTGCTATTCATAAGTACACCCTTAAGCTTTTACTGTCTGCTGCCCCTGGTCCCCCTACGACCGTAGCTGATTTCCTTTCTTCCACCATTTGGCATAATAAATATCTCTTAATTGGTCGCAAGCCCTTTTATTGGAAATCTTGGAGAAGCCGAGGTTTGATTTGGATCTCGCAGCTCTTCTCTAACTCCACTTTTCTTTCTTTTCCTGATCTCTGTTCTTCTTTTGACTTACCCTTATCTTTTCTCCCCAAATATCTTCTACTTAAAACTGCTGTCCTGGAGGTTTATGAGCGACTTTCGGTTTCCCCTCCTTCCCCCGTTTCGCATAACCCCATTTCTCAACTTCATTCTCTCCTGCGTACTATTCCCAGAGTGTCTCTTATTTATAAAAACCTTCATACACATAAGTCACTCAGACCCAAATGTAAAGTTGAACTTCAGTGGGAAATCGATCTTGACATAAACTGGCCGACAACCTTGTGGGACAAAATCTGGACAAAAATACGCAAAACTTCCAGAGCAGCTTCCTTGACACAATCCTTATTTATTAATTTATAACAGACTACTCAACACTCCTTCTACACTAAGCAAGCGGTTTCCAAATACCCCAGACAAATGCTGGTCGTGTGGCTCTCCGAATGCTACCTTACTTCACATGATATTTCTTTGTAAACATGTTCATGATTTTTGGTTACAGGTATGGGCTCAAGTCAATGTTATTTTTCACACCTGTATTCCTTTTTCTCCTATTCACCTTTTCTTAGGTAGTCTATCCCCTAGCTGGGACAATGTAGATATGTGT
Organism: Triturus cristatus; assembly: GCF_964204655.1. Classification (NCBI taxonomy): domain Eukaryota; kingdom Metazoa; phylum Chordata; class Amphibia; order Caudata; family Salamandridae; genus Triturus; species Triturus cristatus. The sequence goes on along the minus strand of NC_140589.1, from coordinate 1,062,839,830 downwards.
GTTCGCATTGTTGACTTATTACTGGCTGTTGCCTTTCAGCAGCTTACTGTTAATTGGAAAAACACATCCAATATTTCCTTCAAAGCGTGGTGGTACAATGTTTGTCACAACCACAGACTTGACAATGCCTTTGTTTTTCCTGTTCAAACAGCAACTAAACGCGCTGACCTATGGCTCCCCATTACATTATATTTAGATAATTGTGCTGCCTGTTCCTTTCGCTTATCGCCTGCTCAGCAGGAGGTTCCTAAACCCCCATGATACCCTTTTCATGTCCAACATTTTTCTAACATATTGTTCTGTATTTAGCTGTTTAGTTACGACTCATGTAATTTCTTTGTTTTTCTTCAGTTGCCCATGATCATTGTTTGATTGCATATTATCTCTTACATATTGTATTTTACAACCCCCTCTTCCCCCTACCTCCCCTCTTCCATCTTCCCTCCCTTCCTAGCTGATACTCGGTATTGCATTCTCATTTTCCATTGCCTAATAAAATCTTTAAACTTAAAAAAAACTCAAATCAAAAAAAAAAAAAAAAAAAAAAAAGGTACCGAGCTCAATCTTACAAGTCAACGATCGTTTTTTAGGGTATGAAGTAGTTTCAGCTCCGGTTGTGCCCAAATTCAGCAGAAAAAGCACCAAAGCCTGCTCCTGCCAGAAGCATTGAAATTGCAACTGCAATTCGCTTTCAAGTTCTACAAAATGCGCAAGAGTGAGATGCTAATCCTCAATACAATGGTACGAGTAGAGTCCTGTATTTAATTTTGTGTGCCATTCCATGTTGTCCTCAGCGTCGGTAGAGTGAGTTTTGTCTCCTCCATTCATGGATGGTAATCCTTTGTTGGAGCTGGACTGTGAGCTTGTAAGATAGATATATTCCCTTGTTTGCCACTCCTATCGCTGTCCCTTGAGGTAGCTATATTTGCTTACATGAGGTATATGTATTAGCTTGTCTGGTGAACCCTGCAGCTATGCAGCGACTGTAACAAATAATAAAACCCTTACTCTTATGTCCCCTTTCTTGTAAGCACAGCCTTGCTCCAGACAAGCCAGAGAATGAAGGAGCAGCAATAGGCTCCAGTTACTCACGGTCCAGATTGGACTAAATGTAACTGGGCTCAAACATCCAAGTGAGCAATCGGCTGTTTAGGGCATGAAGTGGTTTCAGCACCAGTCGTTCCATGGTCTTAAGGATCAGCGTCGCAGTTCTGAGCATTCTGTGAGACTTTAAAGGAATTGGCAGTAGCATTTTCAATGCTTCTGGAAATGGCATGGGCAAGCTTTGGTGCTTCATCAGGTGAGTTTGGCACAACCTGCTTCCTGTGTTTAATTTTCTGTGCAATTCCATTTTGTCCTCTGCATCGGTGGAGTGAATACTGGCTTCTCCATTCAATGTTGGTAATACTTTGTTGGGGTCGGAGTGTGAGCTCTTAAGATAGATACTTTAGCTCTTTTGCCTTTCCCATCACTGTCCATTGAGATAGAAATATTAGTTTATACGAGGTATATATATTAGCTTGTCTGGTGGGCCTACAGCTGTACAGAGACTGCAACCACTGGTAAAACCCGTCCCCATATGTCTCCTTTCCCTCAGCACAGCCTTGCCCCGGACAAGCCAGAGAACGAAGGCCCAGCCATAGGGTCCAGTTACACAGGTTCAAGATTGGACTAAAAGGTACCGAGTTCAATCTTCCCAGTCAACAATCGTTTTTTAGGGTATGAAGTAGTTTCAGCTCCGGTTGTGCCCAATTTCAGCAGAAAAAGCCCCAAAGCCTGCTCCTGCACCTTCCAGAAGCATTGAAATTGCAACTGCAATTCGCTTTTAAGTTCTACAAAATGCGCAAGAGTGCAACGCTTATCCTCAATACAATGGTACGAGTAGAGTCCTGTATTTAATTTTGTGTGCCATTCCATGTTGTCCTCAGCGTCGGTAGAGTGAGTTTTGTCTCCTCCATTCATGGATGGTAATCCTTTGTTGGAGCCGGACTGTGAGCTTGTAAGATAGATATATTGCCTTGTTTGCCACTCCTATCGCTGTCCCTTGAGGTAGCTATATTTGCTTATATGAGGTATATGTATTAGCTTGTCTGGTGAGCCCTGCAGCTATGCAGCGACTGTAACAAATAATAAAACCCTTCGTCTTATGTCCCCGTTCTTGTAAGCACAGCCTTGCTCCAGAGAAGCCAGAGAATGAAGGAGCAGCAATAGGCTCCAGTTACTCACGGTCCAGATTGGACTAAATGTAACTGGGCTCAAACATCCAAGTGAGCAATCGGCTGTTTAGGGCATGAAGTGGTTTCAGCACCAGTCGTTCCGTGGTCTTAAGGATCAGCGTTGCAGTTCTGAGCATTCTGTGAGACTTTAAAGGAATTGGCAGTAGCATTTTCAATGCTTCTGGAAATGGCATGGGCAAGCTTTGGTGCTTCATCAGGTGAGTTTGGCACAACCTGCTTACTGTCTTTAATTTTCTGTGCAATTCCATTTTGTCCTCTGCATCGGTGGAGTGAATACTGGCTTCTCCATTCAATGTTGGTAATCCTTTGTTGGAGTCGGAGTATGAGCTTTTAAGATAGATACTTTAGCTCTTTTGCCTTTCCCATCACTGTCCATTGAGATTGAAATATTAGTTTATACGAGGTATATATATTAGCTTGTCTGGTGGGTCTACAGCTGTACAGAGACTGCAACCACTGGTAAAACCCGTCCCCATATGTCACCTTTCCCTCAGGGCAGCCTTGCACCGGACAAGCCAGAGAACGAAGGCCCAGCCATAGGGTCCAGTTATACAGGTTCAAGATTGGACTAAAAGGTACCGAGCTCAATCTTACAAGTCAACGATCGTTTTTTAGGGTATGAAGTAGTTTCAGCTCCGGTTGTGCCCAAATTCAGCAGAAAAAGCACCAAAGCCTGCTCCTGCACCTTCCAGAAGCATTGAAATTGTAACTGCAATTCACTTTCAAGTTCTACAAAATGCGCAACAGTGCGACGCTAATCCTCAATACAATGGTACGAGTAGAGTCCTGTATTTAATTTTGTGTGCCATTCCATGTTGCCCTCAGCGTCGGTAGAGTGAGTTTTGTCTCCTCCATTCATGGATGGTAATCCTTTGTTGGAGCCGGACTGTGAGCTTGTAAGATAGATATATTGCCTCGTTTGCCCCTCCTATCGCTGTCCCTTGAGGTAGCTATATTTGCTTATATGAGGTATATGTATTAGATTGTCTGGAGAACCCTGCAGCTATGCAGCGACTGTAACAAATAATAAAACCCTTGGTCTTATGTCCCCGTTCTTGTAAGCACAGCCTTGCTCCAGACAAGCCAGAGAATGAAGGAGCAGCAATAGGCTCCAGTTACTCACGGTCCAGATTGGACTAAATGTAACTGGGCTCAAATATCCAAGTGAGCAATCGGCTGTTTAGGGCATGAAGTGGTTTCAGCACCAGTCGTTCCGTGGTCTTAAGGATCAGCATCGCAGTTCTGAGCATTCTGTGAGACTTTAAAGGAATTGGCAGTAGCATTTTCAATGCTTCTGGAAATGGCATGGGCAAGCTTTGGTGCTTCATCAGGTGAGTTTGGCACAACCTGCTTCCTGTCTTTAATTTTCTGTGCAATTCCATTTTGTCCTCTGCATCGGTGGAGTGAATACTGGCTTCTCCATTCAATGTTGGTAATACTTTGTTGGAGTCTGTGTGTGAGCTCTTCAGATAGATACTTTAGCTCCTTTGCCTTTCCCATCACTGTCCATTGAGATAGAAATATTAGTTTATACGAGGTATATATATTAGCTTGTCTGGTGGGCCTACAGCTGTACAGAGACTGCAACCACTGGTAAAACCCGTCCCCATATGTCTCCTTTCCCTCAGCGCAGCCTTGCTCCGGACAAGCCAGAGAACGAAGGTCCAGCCATAGGGTCCAGTTACACAGGTTCAAGATTGGACTAAAAGGTACTGAGCTCAATCTTCCAAGTCAATAATCGTTTTATAGGGTATGAAGTAGTTTCAGCTCCGGTTGTGCCCAAATTCAGCAGAAAAAGCACCAAAGCCTGCTCCTGCACCTTCCAGAAGCATTGAAATTGCAACTGCAATTCGCTTTCAAGTTCTACAAAATGCGCAAGAGTGCGACGCTAATCCTCAATACAATGGTACGAGTAGAGTTTTGTATTTAATTTTGTGTGCCATTCCATGTTCTCCTCAGCGTCGGTAGAGTGAGTTTTGTCTCCTCCATTCATGGATGGTAATCCTTTGTTGGAGCCGGACTGTGAGCTTGTAAGATAGATATATTCCCTCGTTTGCCACTCCTATCGCTGTCCCTTGAGGTAGCTATAATTGCTTACATGAGGTATATGTATTAGCTTGTCTGGTGAACCCTGCAGCTATGCAGCGACTGTAACAAATAATAAAACCCTTACTCTTAAGTCCCCGTTCTTGTAAGCACAGCCTTGCTCCAGACAAGCCAGAGAATGAAGGAGCAGCAATAGGCTCCAGTTACTCACGGTCCAGATTGGACTAAATGTAACTGGGCTCAAATATCCAAGTGAGCAATCGGCTGTTTAGGGCATGAAGTGGTTTCAGCACCAGTCGTTCCGTGGTCTTAAGGATCAGCGCCGCAGTCCTGAGCATTCTGTGAGACTTTAAAGGAATTGGCAATAGCATTTTCAATGCTTCTGGAAATGGCATGGGCAAGCTTTGGTGCTTCATCAGGTGAGTTTGGCACAACCTGCTTCCTGTCTTTAATTTTCTGTGCAATTCCATTTTGTCATCTGCATCGGTGGAGTGAATACTGGCTTCTCCATTCAATGTTGGTAATACTTTGTTGGAGTCTGTGTGTGAGCTCTTCAGATAGATACTTTAGCTCCTTTGCCTTTCCCATCACTGTCCATTGAGATAGAAAAATTAGTTTATACGAGGTATATATATTAGCTTGTCTGGTAGGTCTACAGCTGTACAGAGACTGCAACCACTGGTAAAACCCGTCCCCATATGTCTCCTTTCCCTCAGCGCAGCCTTGCTCCGGACAAGCCAGAGAACGAAGGCCCAGCCATAGGGTCCAGTTACACAGGTTCAAGATTGGACTAAAAGGTACCGAGCTCAATCTTCCAAGTCAACAATCGCTTTTTTGGGTATGAAGTGGTTTCAGCTTCGGTTGTGCCCAAATTCAGCAGAAAAAGCACCAAAGCCTGCTCCTGCCAGAAGCATTGAAATTGCAACTGCAATTCGCTTTCAAGTTCTACAAAATGCGCAAGAGTGCGATGCTAATCCTCAATACAATGGTACGAGTAGAGTTTTGTATTTAATTTTGTGTGCCATTCCATGTTCTCCTCAGCGTCGGTAGAGTGAGTTTTGTCTCCTCCATTCATGGATGGTAATCCTATGTTGGAGCCGGACTGTGAGCTTGTAAGATAGATATATTCCCTCGTTTGCCACTCCTATCGCTGTCCCTTGAGGTAGCTATAATTGCTTATATGAGGTATATGTATTAGCTTGTCTGGTGAACCCTGCAGCTATGCAGCGACTGTAACAAATAATAAAACCCTTACTCTTAAGTCCCCGTTCTTGTAAGCACAGCCTTGCTCCAGACAAGCCAGAGAATGAAGGAGCAGCAATAGGCTCCAGTTACTCACGGTCCAGATTGGACTAAATGTAACTGGGCTCAAATATCCAAGTGAGCAATCGGCTGTTTAGGGCATGAAGTGGTTTCAGCACCAGTCGTTCCGTGGTCTTAAGGATCAGCGTCGCAGTTCTGAGCATTCTGAGAGACTTTAAAGGAATTTGCAGTAACATTTTTAATGCTTCTGGAAATGGCATGGGCAAGCTTTGGTGCTTCATCAGGTGAGTTTGGCACAACCTGCTTCCTGTCTTTAATTTTCTGTGCAATTCCATTTTGTCATCTGCATCGGTGGAGTGAATACTGGCTTCTCCATTCAATGTTGGTAATACTTTGTTGGAGTCTGTGTGTGAGCTCTTCAGATAGATACTTTAGCTCCTTTGCCTTTCCCATCACTGTCCATTGAGATAGAAATATTAGTTTATACGAGGCATATATATTAGCTTGTCTGGTGGGTCTACACCTGTACAGAGACTGCAACCACTGGTAAAACCCGTCCCCATATGTCACCTTTCCCTCAGCGCAGCCTTGCACCGGAGAAGCCAGAGAACGAATGCCCAGCCATAGGGTCCAGTTATACAGGTTCAAGATTGGACTAAAAGGTACTGAGCTCAATCTTCCAAGTCAAAATCGTTTTATAGGGTATGAAGTAGTTTCAGCTTCGGTTGTGCCCAAATTCAGCAGAAAAAGCACCAAAGCCTGCTCCTGCACCTTCCAGAAGCATTGAAATTGCAACTGCAATTTGCTTTCAAGTTCTACAAAATGCGCAAGAGTGCGACGCTAATCCTCAATACAATGGTACGAGTAGAGTTTTGTATTTAATTTTGTGTGCCATTCCATGTTCTCCTCAGCGTCGGTAGAGTGAGTTTTGTCTCCTCCATTCATGGATGGTAATCCTTTGTTGGAGCCGGACTGTGAGCTTGTAAGATAGATATATTGCCTCGTTTGCCACTCCCATCGCTGTCCCTTGAGGTAGCTATAATTGCTTATATGAGGTATATGTATTAACTTGTCTGGTAAACCCTGCAGCTATGCAGCGACTGTAACAAATAATAAAACCCTTACTCTTATGTCCCCGTTCTTGTAAGCACAGCCTTGCTCCAGACAAGCCAGAGAATGAAGGAGCAGCAATAGGCTCCAGTTACTCACGGTCCAGATTGGACTAAATGTAACTGGGCTCAAATATCCAAGTGAGCAATCGGCTGTTTAGGGTATGAAGTGGTTTCAGCACCAGTCGTTCCGTGGTCTTAAGGATCAGCGTCGCAGTTCTGAGCATTCTGATAGACTTTAAAGGAATTTGCAGTAGCATTTTTAATGCTTCTGGAAATGGCATGGGCAAGCTTTGGTGCTTCATCAGGTGAGTTTGGCACAACCTGCTTCCTGTCTTTAATTTTCTGTGCAATTCCATTTTGTCCTCTGTATCGGTGGAGTGAATACTGGCTTCTCCATTCAATGTTGGTAATACTTTGTTGGAGTCTGTGTGTGAGCTCTTCAGATAGATACTTTAGCTCTTTTGCCTTTCCCATCACTGTCCATTGAGATAGAAATATTAGTTTATACGAGGTATATATATTAGCTTGTCTGGTGGGACTACAGCTCTACAGAGACTGCAACCACTGGTAAAACCCGTCCCCATATGTCACCTTTCCCTCAGCGCAGCCTTGCTCCGGACAAGCCAGAGAACGAAGGCCCCGCCATAGGGTCCAGTTATACAGGTTCAAGATTGGACTAAAAGGTACTGAGCTCAATCTTCCAAGTCAACAATCGTTTTATAGGGTATGAAGTAGTTTCAGCTCCGGTTGTGCCCAAATTCAGCAGAAAAAGCACCAAATCCTGCTCCTGCACCTTCCAGAAGCATTGAAATTGCAACTGCAATTCGCTTTCAAGTTCTACAAAATGCGCAAGAGTGCGACGCTAATCCTCAATACAATGGTACGAGTAGAGTCCTGTATTTAATTTTGTGTGCCATTCCATGTTGTCCTCAGCGTCGGTAGAGTGAGTTTTGTCTCCTCCATTCATGGATGGTAATCCTTTGTTGGAGCCGGACTGTGAGCTTGTAAAATAGATATATTCCCTCGATTGCCATTCCTATCGCTGTCCCTTGAGGTAGCTATATTTGCTTATATGAGGTATATGTATTAGCTTGTCTGGTGAGCCCTGCAGCTATGCAGCGACTGTAACAAATAATAAAACCCTTCGTCTTATGTCCCCTTTCTTGTAAGCACAGCCTTGCTCCAGACAAGCCAGAGAATGAAGGAGCAGCAATAGGCTCCAGTTACTCACGGTCCAGATTGGACTAAATGTAACTGGGCTCAAATATCCAAGTGAGCAATCGGCTGTTTAGGGCATGAAGTGGTTTCAGCACCAGTCGTTCCGTGGTCTTAAGGATCAGCATCGCAGTTCTGAGCATTCTGTGAGACTTTAAAGGAATTGGCAGTAGCATTTTCAATGCTTCTGGAAATGGCATGGGCAAGCTTTGGTGCTTCATCAGGTGAGTTTGGCACAACCTGCTTCCTGTCTTTAATTTTCTGTGCAATTCCATTTTGTCATCTGCATCGGTGGAGTGAATACTGGCTTCTCCATTCAATGTTGGTAATACTTTGTTGGAGTCTGTGTGTGAACTCTTCAGATAGATACTTTAGCTCCTTTGCCTTTCCCATCACTGTCCATTGAGATAGAAATATTAGTTTATACGAGGCATATATATTAGCTTGTCTGGTGGGTCTACACCTGTACAGAGACTGCAACCACTGGTAAAACCCGTCCCCATATGTCTCCTTTCCCTCAGCACAGCCTTGCTCCGGACAAGCCAGAGAACGAAGGCCCAGCCATAGGGTCCAGTTACACAGGTTCAAGATTGGACTAAAAGGTACCGAGTTCAATCTTCCAAGTCAACAATCGTTTTTTAGGATATGAAGTGGTTTCAGCTCCGGTTGTGCCCAAATTCACCGGAAAAAGCACCAAAGCCTGCTCCTGCACCTCCCAGAAGCATTGAAATTGCAACTGCAATTCGCTTTTAAGTTCTACAAAATGCGCAAGAGTGCGACGCTAATCCTCAATACAATGGTACGAGTAGAGTCCTGTATTTAATTTTGTGTGCCATTCCATGTTGTCCTCAGCGTCGGTAGAGTGAGTTTTGTCTCCTGCATTCATGGATGGTAATCCTTTGTTGGAGCCGGACTGTGAGCTTGTAAGATAGATATATTGCCTCGTTTGCCACTACTATCGCTGTCCCTTGAGGTAGCTATATTTGCTTATAAGAGGTATATGTATTACCTTGTCTGGTGAGCCCCGCAGCTATGCAGCGACTGTAACAAATAATAAAACCCTTCGTCTTATGTCCCCTTTCTTGTAAGCAGAGCCTTGCTCCAGACAAGACAGAGAATGAAGGAGCAGCAATAGGCTCCAGTTACTCACGGTCCAGATTGGACTAAATGTAACTGGGCTCAAATATCCAAGTGAGCAATCGGCTGTTTAGGGCATGAAGTGGTTTCAGCACCAGTCGTTCCGTGGTCTTAAGGATCAGCGTCGCAGTTCTGAGCATTCTGTGAGACTTTCAAGGAATTGGCAGTAGCATTTTTAATGCTTCTGGAAATGGCATTGCAAGCTTTGGTGCTTCATCAGGTGAGTTTGGCACAACCTGCTTCCTGTCTTTAATTTTCTGTGCAATTCCATTTTGTCCTCTGCATCGGTGAAGTGAATACTGGCTTCTCCATTCAATGTTGGTAATCCTTTGTTGGAGTCGGAGTGTGAGCTCTTCAGATAGATACTTTAGCTCCTTTGCCTTTCCCATCACTGTCCATTGAGATAGAAATATTAGTTTATACGAGGTATATATATTAGCTTGTCTGGTGGGCCTACAGCTCTACAGAGACTGCAACCACTGGTAAAACCCGTCCCCATATGTCTCCTTTCCCTCAGCGCAGCCTTGCTCCGGACAAGCCAGAGAACGAAGGCCCAGCCATAGGGTCCAGTTACACAGGTTCAAGATTGGACTAAAAGGTACCGAGTTCAATCTTCCAAGTCAACAATCGTTTTTTAGGGTATGAAGTGGTTTCAGCTCCGGTTGTGCCCAAATTCTCCGGAAAAAGCACCAAAGCCTGCTCCTGCACCTTCCAGAAGCATTGAAATTGCAACTGCAATTCGCTTTCAAGTTCTACAAAATGCGCAAGAGTGCGACGCTAATCCTCAATACAATGGTACGAGTAGAGTCCTGTATTTAATTTTGTGTGCCATTCCATGTTGTCCTCAGCGTCGGTAGAGTGAGTTTTGTCTCCTCCATTCATGGATGGTAATCCTTTGTTGGAGCCGGACTGTGAGCTTGTAAGATAGATATATTAACTCGATTGCCATTCCTATCGCTGTCCCTTGAGGTAGCTATATTTGCTTATATGAGGTATATGTATTAGCTTGTCTGGTGAGCCCTGCAGCTATGCAGCGACTGTAACAAATAATAAAACCCTTCGTCTTATGTCCCCTTTCTTGTAAGCACAGCCTTGCTCCAGACAAGCCAGAGAATGAAGGAGCAGTGTGAGAAGTTGGCCTGATGTATGATGTCACTAGTTATAGTGTACACCTTATATCAGTCCAAATACCCTTATGGTGATTGGTTGTAAAGTCAACCTTATAGACCAGCTATCCTAGTGGTAGCATGGACAAGAGCAGTCTTAGGCTAAACTCTGAATGGCATGTGAAGCCAGCTGTGATACCATATATAATCCCTTGAATACCAAATGAAAGGACACCACAACAGATATATATATATAAAATAAAGTGTATTTATTCTAAGCAAACCCTCAGCACTCTTTATGAGATTAGAGGTAAGTACAACACTGTCTTATTTATGCATACAGTAAGTCACACAGGTAAGTAATACAGTTAGGCCCTAGGGGCCACGCAAACCATATACTAAGTAAGTGGTATAAGGACCACTGTCACGGGAATAGGATAGGCCTAGGCCTAGGGAATCGCTGGGGCTACACTATACTACCAAAGGTTAGGAAGTGGAAGGCCCACGGGATTCGTATGCAGAGTGGAAACACTCACGCGTAATGCGTAAAAGTCACTAGCAATAGTACAGTTTAGAAACAGATAGATTTAGGACACTTCCGGAGTAGCTAGGAAGTTGAGACTTGAAACTTAGACACTAGGATAGTCACTATCCTGATGAGCACCGGAGTACCCAAGTTACCTAGCCCACAGGCTGCGGGTGCATAGGGGTGAAGTTGCGTCGGGTTTCGTCGTCGACTCCTATGGGTGCCTGAAGAAAGATGCTGACAGGCAGTCAGTGAAGAGTGTCCGGTGGATCCCAAGGCTGGGATCAAGAAGAGAGGAGACCTGCAAGCAGAAGGGACAGAGTCAAGGTCACTAGCCAGTGACCACGTGGAACCAGGAAGGAACCAGACGATGACGTGAAGAGTTGCAGGTGAAGGTGAAGCTTGTCGCTGCAGCCAGGAGGACCAGGAAGCGTCGAGGACGACCAGGACCAGCAGGCGAGCTGTCCCACGAAGGCTCTTGCTGTCGGCGGCGTCGAAGTTGGACTAGGACTCACCAAGCCTTGGCAAGCGGAACCCACGCAGGATGAAGGACTTGCTTCTGGTGCAGACCAGGAAGGTCTGGGGTGCTTCTCTTTTTCAAAGAAGCAGGAGCCAGTCTGGAGGAGCCAAACCAGCGGTGAAGATTACGGGATGCGTCGTCACAAAGGCCACTAGCCAGCGGGCAAGCAACCGGACAGACGCGGCAAGCAGGAAAATGCTGAAGGGCCCCACGCAGGACTCGTTGAGTGTGGGGGGCTGATCTTCGGTGCAGATGGTGCTTGGGGGTGGGGCTTCTCAATCCCCGGTGCAGAACTTCGAGGGTGCCTCAGAAGCTGCGCTTGAAGATACTAGCCACTTTTCCCAGGTAGCCGGTCCCACGTCGCTCGTCGCCTCCACGGATCTCAGCTCTGCTGTGGATGTGGATCAGGGTCGGAGAAGTCTGGAAGTCAAGGCTCTGGTCGGGCTCTGCAGTCGGTTCCTCGTAGAACGTGGGCAAAGCAAAGGGTAGTCTCTTGATGGTGCCTGTTTGCACAGGGTAGCCACTCCTTGGCCACAAGGGAGATTCTTCAGTCTTCTTCTTTCGTCGAATGTCGAAGGTCCAGAGTTTCTGTTCAAGATTGCAGGTTCAGGATAATCTAAAGTCTTGAGGCCCAACTCCCACTCTTATACTAATCTGGGGGGCTGGGATACCTGCTAGGTCACGCCTTATTGGTGGGACCTGGGAGGGGGTGGTTACACCCACTTCCCTTTGTCCAGTTTCGCGCCAGAGCTGGGGCTGGAGTGCCCCAGCGCCGGTTTGAACTGGACTATGCAAGGAACACCTTGTGTGCCCCAGGCATGTCTCATTCCTTTCAGCCCACCCTGCCCCAATACACTAAAGGCTGTCTGGGGAGGTGCTAGCACCTCCCCAAGCAGGAAACCTATTGTCCAGGCCTCCCTGGCTGGGATCACTCCCAGCTGCAGGAGGTCAGACTTGTGTCGTGGCAGCAGCATCCATTTTGTGATGCTGAGGCTTTGGTCAGAGGCTAACAGTGAAGTATGATTTTAACATGTCTTTCCCTCTAGAAGGGGGGAATAATATCCTCATGTCCAGAAATGGTATGGGGGTATTATTCCACAGTGTTAGACACCTTACACGACATGTTTCGATAAAGCCAAACCCTAGTTACCATAACCGTCTAAGATTATAAGGCACTTTAAGAGTATATGGTAGGCTATATCATAGAACAGCTATAAGGACATGGTTCCGAAAGCTGCAGACAGGCTCAGCTCATGCTAGAGCACCATCTCACATGTTACCAAGCACTCTGCCTCCAGGATTGTTAAGGCCTGCCATAGGAGTGACTGATAGGTACACATGTGTCTATATGTAAGTTAGGTATAGGAATACTACACCTAAGCAAGGGGTGATTACACGACCTTGCCCCAGCTGAGTGATCAGCCAGTTGTGTCAAAATGGAAGGCCAGGCCAGGGGTGGCATAATACATGCTGCAGCCCCTGGTAGGCCTAGGGTACACCTATGCCCTGGGTACCTAGGGTACACCGTACAGGGGCCAATAAGGTGATCCTTACCAATTGGTTATGTACCTAGGGTACATGGAGTCCATTTTAAAGAGAGAGCAGACAGCCTGAGACCCTGAATGGCAGGATCTCACGCCAACTAAGTCGAAAAAACCAGCTAGACACTAGGCAAAAAGTTGGGGGTAACCATAGTCAGATATCCACCTTCCTACAAGCAGCAATAGGCTCCAGTTACTCACGGTCCAGATTGGACTAAATGTAACTGGGCTCAAATATCCAAGTGAGCAATCGGCTGATTAGGGCATGAAGTGGTTTCAGCACCAGTCGTTCCGTGGTCTTAAGGATCAGCGCCGCAGTCCTGAGCATTCTGTGAGACTTTAAAGGAATTGGCAGTAGCATTTTCAATGCTTCTGGAAATGGCATGGGCAAGCTTTGGTGCTTCATCAGGTGAGTTTGGCACAACCTGCTTCCTGTCTTTAATTTTCTGTGCAATTCCATTTTGTCATCTGCATCGGTGGAGTGAATACTGGCTTCTCCATTCAATGTTGGTAATCCTTTGTTGGAGTCGGAGTATGAGCTCTTAAGATAGATACTTTAGCTCTTTTGCCTTTCCCATCACTGTCCATTGAGATTGAAATATTAGTTTATACGAGGTATATATATTAGCTTGTCTGGTGGGTTTACAGCTGTACAGAGACTGCAGCAACTGGTAAAACCCGTCCCCATATGTCACCTTTCCCTCAGCGCAGTCTTGCACCGGACAAGCCAGAGAACGAAGGCCCAGCCATAGGGTCCAGTTATACAGGTTCAAGATTGGACTAAAAGGTACTGAGCTCAATCTTCCCAGTCATCAATCGTTTTCTAGGGTATGAAGTAGTTTCAGCTCCGGTTGTGCCCAAATTCAGCAGAAAAAGCACCAAAGCCTGCTCCTGCACCTTCCAGAAGCATTGAAATTGCAACTGCAATTCGCTTTCAAGTTCTACAAAATGCGCAAGAGTGCAACGCTTATCCTCAATACAATGGTACGAGTAGAGTCCTGTATTTAATTTTGTGTGCCATTCCATGTTGTCCTCAGCGTCGGTAGAGTGAATTTTGTCTCCTCCATTCATGGATGGTAATCCTTTGTTGGAGCCGGACTGTGAGCTTGTAAGATAGATATATTGCCTCGTTTGCCCCTCCTATCGCTGTCCCTTGAGGTAGCTATATTTGCTTATATGAGGTATATGTATTAGCTTGTCTGGTTAGCCCTGCAGCTATGCAGCGACTGTAACAAATAATAAAACCCTTCGTCTTATGTCCCCTTTCTTGTATGCACAGACTTGCTCTAGACAAGCCAGAGAATGAAGGAGCAGCAATAGGCTCCAGTTACTCACGGTCCAGATTGGACTAAATGTAACTGGGCTCAAATATCCAAGTGAGCAATCGGCTGTTTAGGGCATGAAGTGGTTTCAGCACCAGTCGTTCCGTGGTCTTAAGGATCAGCATCGCAGTTCTGAGCATTCTGTGAGACTTTAAAGGAATTGGCAGTAGCATTTTCAATGCTTCTGGAAATGGCATGGGCAAGCTTTGGTGCATCATCAGGTGAGTTTGGCACAACCTGGTTCCTGTCTTTAATTTTCTGTGCAATTCCATTTTGTCCTCTGCATCGGTGGAGTGAATACTGGCTTCTTCATTCAATGTTGGTAATCCTTTGTTGGAGTCGGAGTGTGAGCTCTTAAGATAGATACTTTAGCTCTTTTGCCTTTCCCATCACTGTCCATTGAGATAGAAATATTAGTTTATACGAGGTATATATATTAGCTTGTCTGGTGGGCCTACAGCTGTACAGAGACTGCAACCACTGGTAAAACCCGTCCCCATATGTCTCCTTTCCCTCAGCACAGCCTTGCTCCGGACAAGCCAGAGAACGAAGGCCCAGCCATAGGGTCCAGTTACACAGGTTCAAGATTGGACTAAAAGGTACCGAGTTCAATCTTCCAAGTCAACAATCGTTTTTTTAGGGTATGAAGTGGTTTCAGCTCCGGTTGTGCCCAAATTCACCGGAAAAAGCACCAAAGCCTGCTCCTGCACCTCCCAGAAGCATTGAAATTGCAACTGCATTTCGCTTTCAAGTTCTACAAAATGCGCAAGAGTGCGACGCTAATCCTCAATACAATGGTACGAGTAGAGTCCTGTATTTAATTTTGTGTGCCATTCCATGTTGTCCTCAGCGTCGGTAGAGTGAGTTTTGTCTCCTCCTTTCATGGATGGTAATCCTTTGTTGGAGCCGGACTGTGAGCTTGTAAGATAGATATATTGCCTCGTTTGCCACTCCTATCGCTGTCCCTTGAGGTAGCTATATTTGCTTATAAGAGGTATATGTATTACCTTGTCTGGTGAGCCCCGCAGCTATGCAGCGACTGTAACAAATAATAAAACCCTTCGTCTTATGTCCCCTTTCTTGTAAGCAGAGCCTTGCTCCAGACAAGACAGAGAATGAAGGAGCAGCAATAGGCTCCAGTTACTCACGGTCCAGATTGGACTAAATGTAACTGGGCTCAAATATCCAAGTGAGCAATCGGCTGTTTAGGGCATGAAGTGGTTTCAGCACCAGTCCTTCCGTGGTCTTAAGGATCAGCATCGCAGTTCTGAGCATTCTGTGAGACTTTAAAGGAATTGGCAGTAGCATTTTCAATGCTTCTGGAAATGGCATGGGCAAGCTTTGGTGCTTCATCAGGTGAGTTTGGCACAACCTGCTTCCTGTCTTCAATTTTCTGTGCAATTCCATTTTGTCCTCTGCATCGGTGAAGTGAATACTGGCTTCTCCATTCAATGTTGGTAATCCTTTGTTGGAGTCGGAGTGTGAGCTCTTAAGATAGATACTTTAGCGCTTTTGCCTTTCCCATCACTGTCCATTGAGATAGAAATATTAGTTTATACGAGGTATATATATTAGCTTGTCTGGTGGGCCTACAGCTCTACAGAGACTGCAACCACTGGTAATACCCGTCCCCATATGTGTCCTTTCCCTCAGCGCAGCCTTGCTCCGGACAAGCCAGAGAACGAAGGCCCAGCCATAGGGTCCAGTTACACAGGTTCAAGATTGGACTGAAAGGTACCGAGTTCAATCTTCCAAGTCAACAATCGTTTTTTGGGTATGAAGTGGTTTCAGCTCCGGTTGTGCCCAAATTCACCGGAAAAAGCACCAAAGCCTGCTCCTGCACCTTCCAGAAGCATTGAAATTGCAACTGCAATTCGCTTTCAAGTTCTACAAAATGCGCAAGAGTGCGACGCTAATCCTCAATACAATGGTACGAGTAGAGTCCTGTATTTAATTTTGTGTGCCATTCCATGTTGTCCTCAGCGTCGGTAGAGTGAGTTTTGTCTCCGCGATTCATGGATGGTAATCCTTTGTTGGAGCCGGACTGTGAGCTTGTAAGATAGATATATTGGCTCGTTTGCCACTCCTATCGCTGTCCCTTGAGGTAGATATATTTGCTTATATGAGGTATATGTATTAGCTTGTCTGGTGAGCCCTGCAGCTAGGCAGCGACTGTAACAAATAATAAAACCCTTTGTCTTATGTCCCCTTTCTTGTAAGAGAGCCTTGCTCCAGACAAGCCAGAGAATGAAGGAGCAGCAATAGGCTCCAGTTACTCACGGTCCAGATTGGACTAAATGTAACTGGGCTCAAATATCCAAGTGAGCAATCGGCTGTTGAGGGCATGAAGTGGTTTCAGCACCAGTCGTTCCGTGGTCTTAAGGATCAGCGTTGCAGTTCTGAGCATTCTGTGAGACTTTAAAGGAATTGGCAGTAGCATTTTCAATGCTTCTGGAAATGGCATGGGCAAGCTTTGGTACTTCATCAGGTGAGTTTGGCACAACCTGCTTCCTGTCTTTAATTTAATGTGCAATTCCATTTTGTCCTCTGCATCGGTGGAGTGAATACTGGCTTCTCCATTCAATGTTGGTAATCCTTTGTTGGAGTCGGAGTATGAGCTCTTAAGATAGATACTTTAGCTCTTTTGCCTTTCCCATCACTGTCCATTGAGATTGAAATATTAGTTTATACGAGGTATATATATTAACTTGTCTGGTGGGCCTACAGCTCTACAGAGACTGCAACCACTGGTAAAACCCGTCCCCATATGTCTCCTTTCCCTCAGCGCAGCCTTGCTCCGGACAAGCCAGAGAACGAAGGCCAAGCCATAGGGTCCAGTTACACAGGTTCAAGATTGGACTAAAAGGTACCGAGCTCAATCTTCCAAGTCAACAATCGCTTTTTTGGGTATGAAGTGGTTTCAGCTTCGCTTGTGCCCAAATTCACCAGAAAAAGCACCAAAGCTTGCTCTTGCACCTTCCAGAAGCATTGAAATTGCAACTGCAATTCGCTTTCAAGTTCTACAAAATGCGCAAGAGTGCGACGCTAATCCTCAGTACAATGGTACGAGTAGAGTCCTGTATTTAATTTTGTGTGCCATTCCATGCTGTCCTCAGCGTCGGTAGAGTGAGTTTTGTCTCCTCCATTCATGGATGGTAATCCTTTGTTGGAGCCGGACTGTGAGCTTGTAATATAGATATATTGGCTCGTTTGCCACTCCTATCGCTGTCCCTTGAGGTAGATATATTTGCTTATATGAGGTAGATGTATTAGCTTGTCTGGTGAACCCTGCAGCTAGGCAGCGACTGCAACAAATAATAAAACCCTAACTATTATGTCCCTGTTTTTGTAAGCACAGCCTTGCTCCAGACAAGCCAGAGAATGAAGGAGCAGCAATAGGCTCCAGTTACTCACGGTCCAGATTGGACTAAATGTAACTGGGCTCAAATATCCAAGTGAGCAATCGGCTGTTTAGGGCATGAAGTGGTTAAAGCACCAGTCGTTCCGTGGTCTTAAGGATCAGCGCCGCAGTCATGAGCATTCTGTGAGACTTTAAAGGAATTGGCAGTAGCATTTTCAATGCTTCTGGAAATGGCATGGGCAAGCTTTGGTGCTTCATCAGGTGAGTTTGGCACAACCTGCTTCCTGTCTTTAATTTTCTGTGCAATTCCATTTTGTCATCTGCATCGGTGGAGTGAATACTGGCTTCTCCATTCAATGTTGGTAATACTTTGTTGGAGTCTGTGTGTGAGCTCTTCAGATAGATACTTTAGCTCCTTTGCCTTTCCCATCACTGTCAATTGAGATAGAAATATTAGTTTATACGAGGCATATATATTAGCTTGTCTGGTGGGTCTACACCTGTACAGAGACTGCAACCACTGGTAAAACCCGTCCCCATATGTCACCTTTCCCTCAGCGCAGCCTTGCTCCGGATAAGCCAGAGAACGAAGGCCCAGCCATAGGGTCCAGTTATACAGGTTCAAGATTGGACTAAAAGGTACTGAGCTCAATGTTCCCAGTCAACAATTGTTTTTTAGGGTATGAAGTAGTTTCAGCTCCGGTTGTGCCCAAATTCAGCAGAAAAAGCACCAAAGCCTGCTCCTGCACCTTCCAGAAGCATTGAAATTGCAACTGCAATTCGCTTTCAAGTTCTACAAAATGCGCAAGAGTGCGACGCTTATCCTCAATACAATGGTACGAGTAGAGTCCTGTATTTAATTTTGTGTGCTATTCCATGTTGTCCTCAGCGTCGGTAGAGTGAATTTTGTCTCCTCCATTCATGGATGGTAATCCTTTGTTGGAGCCGGACTGTGAGCTTGTAAGATAGATATATTGCCTCGTTTGCCACTCCTATCGCTGTCCCTTGAGGTAGCTATATTTGCTTATATGAGGTATATGTATTAGCTTGTCTGGTTAGCCCTGCAGCTATGCAGCGACTGTAACAAATAATAAAACCCTTCGTCTTATGTCCCCTTTCTTGTATGCACAGACTTGCTCTAGACAAGCCAGAGAATGAAGGAGCAGCAATAGGCTCCAGTTACTCACGGTCCAGATTGGACTAAATGTAACTGGGCTCAAATATCCAAGTGAGCAATCGGCTGTTTAGGGCATGAAGTGGTTAAAGCACCAGTCGTTTCGTGGTCTTAAGGATCAGCGCCGCAGTCCTGAGCATTCTGTGAGACTTTAAAGGAATTGGCAGTAGCATTTTCAATGCTTCTGGAAATGGCATGGGCAAGCTTTGGTGCTTCATCAGGTGAGTTTGGCACAACCTGCTTCCTGTCTTTAATTTTCTGTGCAATTCCATCTTGTCATCTGCATCGGTGGAGTGAATACTGGCTTCTCCATTCAATCTTGGTAATACTTTGTTGGAGTCTGTGTGTGAGCTCTTCAGATAGATACTTTAGCTCCTTTGCCTTTCCCATCACTGTCCATTGAGATAGAAATATTAGTTTATACGAGGCATATATATTAGCTTGTCTGGTGGGTCTACACCTGTACAGAGACTGCAACCACTGGTAAAACCCGTCCCCATATGTCACCTTTCCCTCAGCGCAGCCTTGCTCCGGAGAAGCCAGAGAACGAAGGCCCAGCCATAGGGTCCAGTTATACAGGTTCAAGATTGGACTAAAAGGTACTGAGCTCAATCTTCCCAGTCAACAATCGTTTTTTAGGGTATGAAGTAGTTTCAGCTCCGGTTGTGCCCAAATTCAGCAGAAAAAACACCAAAGCCTGCTCCTGCACCTTCCAGAAGCATTGAAATTGCAACTGCAATTCGCTTTCAAGTTCTACAAAATGCGCAAGAGTGCGATGCTTATCCTCAATACAATGGTACGAGTAGAGTTCTGTATTTAATTTTGTGTGCCATTCCATGTTGTCCTCAGCGTCGGTAGAGTGAGTTTTGTCTCCTCCATTCATGGATGGTAATCCTTTGTTGGAGCCAGACTGTGAGCTTGTAAGATAGATTTATTGCCTCGTTTGCCCCTCCTATCGCTGTCCCTTGAGGTAGCTATATTTGCTTATATGAGGTATATGTATTAGCTTGTCTGGTGAACCCTGCAGCTATGCAGCGACTGTCACAAATAATAAAACCCTTACTCTTATGTCCCCGTTCTTGTAAGCAGAGCCTTGCTCCAGACAAGCCAGAGAATGAAGGAGCAGCAATAGGCTCCAGTTACTCACAGTCCAGATTGTACTAAATGTAACTGGGCTCAAATATCCAAGTGAGCAATCGGCTGTTTAGGGTATGAAGTGGTTTCAGCACCAGTCGTTCCGTGGTCTTAAGGATCAGAGTCGCAGTTCTGAGCATTCTGATAGACTTTAAAGGAATTTGCCGTAGCATTTTTAATGCTTCTGGAAATGGCATAGGCAAGCTTTGGTTCTTCATCAGGTGAGTTTGGCACAACCTGCTTCCTGTCTTTAATTTTCTGTGCAATTCCATCTTGTCCTCTGTATCGGTGGAGTGAATACTGGCTTCTCCATTCAATGTTGGTAATCCTTTGTTGGAGTCTGTGTGTGAGCTCTTCGGATAGATACTTTAGCTCCTTTGCCTTTCCCATCACTGTCCATTGAGATAGAAATATTAGTTTATACGAGGTATATATATTAGCTTGTCTGGTGGGTCTACCCCTGTACAGAGACTGCAACCACTGGTAAAACCTGTCCCCATATGTCTCCTTTCCCTCAGCGCAGCCTTGAGCCAAAGAATGAAGGCCCAGCCATAGGGTCCAGTTACACTGGTTCAAGATTGGACTAAAAGGTACCGAGTTCAATCTTCCAAGTCAACAATCGTTTTTTAGGGTATGAAGTAGTTTCAGCTCCGGTTGTGCCCAAATTCAGCAGAAAAAGCACCAAAGCCTGCTCCTGCACCTTCCAGAAGCATTGAAATTGCAACTGCAATTCGCTTTCAAGTTCTACAAAATGCGCAAGAGTGCGACGCTAATCCTCAATACAATGGTACGAGTAGAGTCCTGTATTTAATTTTGTGTGCCATTCCATGTTGTCCTCAGCGTCGGTAGAGTGAATTTTGTCTCCTCCATTCATGGATGGTAATCCTTTGTTGGAGCCGGACTGTGAGCTTGTAAGATGGATATATTGCCTCGTTTGCCACTCCTATCGCTGTCCCTTGAGGTAGCTATATTTGCTTATATGAGGTATATGTATTAGCTTGTCTGGTTAGCCCTGCAGCTATGCAGCGACTGTAACAAATAATAAAACCCTTCGTCTTATGTCCCCTTTCTTGTATGCACAGACTTGCTCTAGACAAGCCAGAGAATGAAGGAGCAGCAATAGGCTCCAGTTACTCACGGTCCAGATTGGACTAAATGTAACTGGGCTCAAATATCCAAGTGAGCAATCGGCTGTTTAGGGCATGAAGTGGTTTCAGCACCAGTCGTTCCGTGGTCTTAAGGATCAGCGTTGCAGTTCTGAGCATTCTGTGAGACTTTAAAGGAATTGGCAGTAGCATTTTCAATGCTTCTGGAAATGGCATGGGCAAGCTTTGGTGCTTCATCAGGTGAGTTTGGCACAACCTGCTTCCTGTCTTTAATTTTCTGTGCAATTCCATTTTGTCCTCTGCATCAGTGGAGTGAATACTGGCTTCTCCATTCAATGTTGGTAATCCTTTGTTGGAGTCTGTGTGTGAGCTCTTCAGATAGATACTTTAGCTCCTTTGCCTTTCCCATCACTGTCCATTGAGATAGAAAAATTAGTTTATACAAGGTATATATATTAGCTTGTCTGGTGGGCCTACAGCTGTACAAAGAATGCAACCACTGGTAAAACCCGTCCCCATATGTCTCCTTTCCCTCAGCACAGCCTTGCTCCGGACAAGCCAGAGAACGAAGGCCCAGCCATAGGGTCCAGTTATACAGGTTCAAGATTGGACTAAAAGGTACTGAGCTCAATCTTCCCAGTCAACAATTGTTTTTTTAGGGTATGAAGTAGTTTCAGCTCCGGTTGTGCCCAAATTCAGCAGAAAAAGCACCAAAGCCTGCTCCTGCACCTTCCAGAAGCATTGAAATTGCAACTGCAATTCGCTTTCAAGTTCTACAAAATGCGCAAGAGTGCGACGCTTATCCTCAATACAATGGTACGAGTAGAGTCCTGTATTTAATTTTGTGTGCCATTCCATGCTGTCCTCAGCGTCGGTAGAGTGAATTTTGTCTCCTCCATTCATGGATGCTAATCCTTTGTTGGAGCCGGACTGTGAGCTTGTAAGATAGATATATTGCCTCGTTTGCCACTCCTATCGCTGTCCCTTGAGGTAGCTATATTTGCTTATATGAGGTATATGTATTAGCTTGTCTGGTGAGCCCTGCAGCTATGCAGCGACTGTAACAAATAATAAAACCCTTCGTCTTATGTCCCCTTTCTTGTAAGCAGAGCCTTGCTCCAGACAAGCCAGAGAATGAAGGAGCAGCAATAGGCTCCAGTTACTCACGGTCCAGATTGGACTAAATGTAACTGGGCTCAAATATCCAAGTGAGCAATCGGCTGTTTAGGGCATGAAGTGGTTTCAGCACCAGTCGTTCCGTGGTCTTAAGGATCAGCGTCGCAGTTCTGAGCATTCTGTGAGACTTTAAAGGAATTGGCAGTAGCATTTTTAATGCTTCTGGAAATGGCATGGGCAAGCTTTGGTGCTTCATCAGGTGAGTTTGGTACAACCTGCTTCCTGTCTTTAATTTTCTGTGCAATTCCATCTTGTCCTCTGTATCGGTGGAGTGAATACTGGCTTCTCCATTCAATGTTGGTAAACCTTTGTTGGAGTCGGAGTGTGAGCTCTTAAGATAGAAACTTTAGCTCTTTTGCCTTTCCCATCACTGTCCATTGAGATAGAAATATTAGTTTATACGAGGTATATATATTAGCTTGTCTGGTGGGCCTACAGCTCTACAGAGACTGCAACCACTGGTAAAACCCGTCCCCATATGTCTCCTTTCCCTCAGCGCAGCCTTGCTCCGGACAAGCCAGAGAACGAAGGCCCAGCCATAGGGTCCAGTTATACAGGTTCAAGATTGGACTAAAAGGTACTGAGCTCGATCTTCCAAGTCAACAATCGTTTTTTAGGGTATGAAGAAGTTTCAGCTCCGGTTGTGCCCAAATTCAGCAGAAAAAGCACCCAAGCCTGCTCCTGCACCTTCCAGAAGCATTGAAATTGCAACTGCAATTCGCTTTCAGGTTCTACAAAATGAACAAGAGTGCGACGCTAATCCTCAATACAATGGTACGAGTAAAGTCCTGTATTTAATTCTGTGTGCCATTCCATGTTGCCCTCAGCGTCGGTAGAGTGAGTTTTGTCTCCTCCATTCATGGATGGTAATCCTTTGTTGGAGCCGGACTGTGAGCTTGTAAGATAGATATATTGCCTCGTTTGCCACTCCTATCGCTCTCCCTTGAGGTAGCTATATTTGCTTATATGAGGTATATGTATTAGCTTGTCTGGTGAGCCCTGCAGCTATGCAGCGACTGTAACAAATAATAAAACCCTTCGTCTTATGTCCCCTTTCTTGTAAGCAGAGCCTTGCTCCAGACAAGCCAGAGAATGAAGGAGCAGCAATAGGCTCCAGTTACTCACGGTCCAGATTGGACTAAATGTAACTGGGCTCAAATATCCAAGTGAGCAATCAGCTGTTTAGGGCATGAAGTGGTTTCAGCACCAGTCGTTCCGTGGTCTTAAGGATCGGCGTCGCAGTTCTGAGCATTCTGTGAGACTTTAAAGGAATTGGCAGTAGCATTTTTAATGCTTCTGGAAATGGCATGGGCAAGCTTTGGTGCTTCATCAGGTGAGTTTGGTACAACCTGCTTCCTGTCTTTAATTTTCTGTGCAATTCCATCTTGTCCTCTGTATCGGTGGAGTGAATACTGGCTTCTCCATTCAATGTTGGTAAACCTTTGTTGGAGTCGGAGTGTGAGCTCTTAAGATAGAAACTTTAGCTCTTTTGCCTTTCCCATCACTGTCCATTGAGATAGAAATATTAGTTTATACGAGGTATATATATTAGCTTGTCTGGTGGGCCTACAGCTCTACAGAGACTGCAACCACTGGTAAAACCCGTCCCCATATGTCTCCTTTCCCTCAGCGCAGCCTTGCTCCGGACAAGCCAAAGAACGAAGGCCCAGCCATAGGGTCCAGTTATACAGGTTCAAGATTGGACTAAAAGGTACTGAGCTCAATCTTCCCAGTCAACAGTTGTTTTTTAGGGTATGAAGTAGTTTCAGCTCCGGTTGTGCCCAAATTCAGCAGAAAAAGCACCAAAGCCTGCTCCTGCACCTTCCAGAAGCATTGAAATTGCAACTGCAATTCGCTTTCAAGTTCTACAAAATGCGCAAGAGTGCGACGCTTTTCCTCAATACAATGGTACGAGTAGAGTCCTGTACTTAATTTTGTGTGCCATTCCATGTTGTCCTCAGCGTCGGTAGAGTGAATTTTGTCTCCTCCATTCATGGATGGTAATCCTTTGTTGGAGCCGGACTGTGAGCTTGTAAGATAGATATATTGCCTCGTTTGCCACTCCTATCGCTGTCCCTTGAGATAGCTATATTTGCTTATATGAGGTATATGTATTAGCTTGTCTGGTTAGCCCTGCAGCTATGCAGCGACTGTAACAAATAAAAAAACCTTCGTCTTATGTCCCCTCTCTTGTATGCACAGACTTGCTCTAGACAAGCCAGAGAATGAAGGAGCAGCAATAGGCTCCAGTTACTCACGGTCCAGATTGGACTAAATGTAACTGGGCTCAAATATCCAAGTGAGCAATCGGCTGTTTAGGGCATGAAGTGGTTTCAGCACCAGTTGTTGTGTGGTCTTAAGGATCAGCATCGCAGTTCTGAGCATTCTGTGAGACTTTAAAGGAATTGGCAGTAGCATTTTCAATGCTTCTGGAAATGGCATGGGCAAGCTTTGGTGCTTCATCAGGTGAGTTTGGCCCAACCTGCTTCCTGTCTTTAATTTTCTGTGCAATTCCATTTTGTCCTCTGCATCGGTGGAGTGAATACTGGCTTCTCCATTCAATGTTGGTAATCCTTTGTTAGAGTCGGAGTGTGAGCTCTTAAGATAGATACTTTAGCTCTTTTGCCTTTCCCACCACTGTCCATTGAGATAGAAAAATTAGTTTATACAAGGTATATATATTAGCTTGTCTGGTGGGCCTACAGCTGTACAAAGAATGCAACCACTGGTAAAACCCGTCCCCATATGTCTCCTTTCCCTCAGCACAGCCTTGCTCCGGACAAGCCAGAGAACGAAGGCCCAGCCATAGGGTCCAGTTACACAGGTTCAAGATTGGACTAAAAGGTACCGAGTGCAATCTTCCAAGTCAACAATCGTTTTTTAGGGTATGAAGTAGTTTCAGCTCCGGTTGTGCCCAAATTCAGCAGAAAAAGCACCAAAGCCTGCTCCTGCACCTTCCAGAAGCATTGAAATTGCAACTGCAATTCGCTTTCAAGTTCTACAAAATGAACAAGAGTGCGACGCTAATCCTCAATACAATGGTACGAGTAGAGTCCTGTATTTAATTCTGTGTGCCATTCCATGTTGTCCTCAGCGTCGGTAGAGTGAGTTTTGTCTCCTCCATTCATGGATGGTAATCCTTTGTTGGAGCCGGACTGTGAGCTTGTAAGATAGATATATTGCCTCGTTTGCCACTCCTATCGCTGTCCCTTGAGGTAGCTATATTTGCTTATATGAGGTATATGTATTAGCTTGTCTGGTGAGCCCTGCAGCTATGCAGCGACAGTAACAAATAATAAAACCCTTCGTCTTTTGTCCCCTTTCTTGTAAGCAGAGCCTTGCTCCAGACAAGCCAGAGAATGAAGGAGCAGCAATAGGCTCCAGTTACTCACGGTCCAGATTGGACTAAATGTAACTGGGCTCAAATATCCAAGTGAGCAATCGGCTGTTTAGGGCATGAAGTGGTTTCAGCACCAGTCGTTCCGTGGTCTTAAGGATCAGCGTCGCAGTTCTGAGCATTCTGTGAGACTTTAAAGGAATTGGCAGTAGCATTTTTAATGCTTCTGGAAATGGCATGGGCAAGCTTAGGTTCTTCATCAGGTGAGTTTGGTACAACCTGCTTCCTGTCTTTAATTTTCTGTGCAATTCCATCTTGTCCTCTGTATCGGTGGAGTGAATACTGGCTTCTCCATTCAATGTTGGTAAACCTTTGTTGGAGTCGGAGTGTGAGCTCTTAAGATAGAAACTTTAGCTCTTTTGCCTTTTCCATCACTGTCCATTGAGATAGAAATATTAGTTTATACGAGGTATATATATTAGCTTGTCTGGTGGGCCTACAGCTCTACAGAGACTGCAACCACTGGTAAAACCCGTCCCCATATGTCTCCTTTCCCTCAGCGCAGCCTTGCTCCGGACAAGCCAGAGAACGAAGGCCCAGCCATAGGGTCCAGTTATACAGGTTCAAGATTGGACTAAAAGGTACTGAGCTCGATCTTCCAAGTCAACAATCGTTTTTTAGGGTATGAAGTAGTTTCAGCTCCGGTTGTGCCCAAATTCAGCAGAAAAAGCACCAAAGCCTGCTCCTGCACCTTCCAGAAGCATTGAAATTGCAACTGCAATTCGCTTTCAGGTTCTACAAAATGAACAAGAGTGCGACGCTAATCCTCAATACAATGGTACGAGTAGAGTCCTGTATTTAATTTTGTGTGCCGTTCCATGTTGTCCTCAGCGTCGGTAGAGTGAGTTTTGTCTCCTCCATTCATGGATGGTAATCCTTTGTTGGAGCCGGACTGTGAGCTTGTAAGATAGATATATTGCCTCGTTTGCCACTCCTATCGCTGTCCCTTGAGGTAGCTATATTTGCTTATATGAGGTATATGTATTAGCTTGTCTGGTGAGCCCTGCAGCTATGCAGCGACTGTAACAAATAATAAAACCCTTCGTCTTATGTCCCCTTTCTTGTAAGCAGAGCCTTGCTCCAGACAAGCCAGAGAATGAAGGAGCAGCAATAGGCTCCAGTTACTCACGGTCCAGATTGGACTAAATGTAACTGGGCTCAAATATCCAAGTGAGCAATCGGCTGTTTAGGGTATGAAGTGGTTTCAGTACCAGTCGTTCCTTGGTCTTAAGGATCAGTGTCGCAGTTCTGAGCATTCTGTGAGACTTTAAAGGAATTTGCAATAGCATTTTTAATGCTTCTGGAAATGGCATGGGCAAGCTTTGATGCTTCATCAGGCGAGTTTGGCACAACCTGCTTCATGTCTTTAATTTTCTCTACAATTCCATTTTGTCCTCTGCATCGGTGGAGTGAATACTGGCTTCTCTATTCAGTTTTGGTAATCCTTTGTTGGAGTCTGTGTGTGAGCTCTTAAGATAGATACTTTAGCTCCTTTGCCTTTCCCATCACTGTCCATTGAGATAGAAATATTAGTTTATACGAGGCATATATATTAGCTTGTCTGGTGGGTCTACAGCTGTACAGAGACTGCAACCACAGGTAAAACCCGTCCCCATATGTCACCTTTCCCTCAGCGCAGCCTTGCTCCGGACAAGCCAGAGAACGAAGGCCCAGCCATAGGGTCCAGTTATACAGGTTCAAGATTGGACTAAAAGGTACTGAGCTCAATCTTCCAAGTCAACAATCGTTTTTTAGGGTATGAAGTAGTTTCAGCTCCGGTTGTGCCCAAATTCAGCAGAAACTGCACCAAAGCCTGCTCCTGCACCTTCCAGAAGCATTGAAATTGCAACTGCAATTCGCTTTCAAGTTCTACAAAATGCGCAAGAGTGCGACGCTAATCCTCAATACAATGGTACGAGTAGAGTCCTGTATTTACATTTGTGTGCCATTCCATGTTGTCCTCAGCGTCGGTAGAGTGAGTTTTGTCTCCTCCATTCATGGATGGTAATCCTTTGTTGGAGCCGGACTGTGAGCTTGTAAGATAGATATACTGGCTCGTTTGCCACTCCTATCGCTGTCCCTTGAGGTAGATATATTTGCTTATATGAGGTAGATGTATTAGCTGGGGGTGTATCATTAGATTTGCTGACTCATTGCCTGTAAGGTAATTCATATGTACTATGTGCTATGTCTATATTAACAAAATGCCAATAAACAGATTTCATAATAATGAGGTAGATGTATTAGCTTGTCTGCTGGGCCCTGCAGCTATGCAGCGACTGTAACAAATAATAAAACCCTTCGTCTTATGTCCCCTTTCTTGTAAGCACAGCCTTGCTCCAGACAAGCCAGAGAATGAAGGAGCAGGAATAGGCTCCAGTTACTCACGGTCCAGATTGGACTAAATGTAACTGGGCTCAAATATCCAAGTGAGCAATCGGCTGTTTAGGGCATGAAGTGGTTAAAGCACCAGTCGTTCCGTGGTCTTAAGGATCAGTGTCGCAGTTCTGAGCATTCTGATAGACTTTAAAGGAATTTGCAGTAGCATTTTTAATGCTTCTGGAAATGGCATGGGCAAGCTTTGGTGCTTCATCAGGTGAGTTTGGCACAACTTGCTTCCTGTCTTTAATTTTCTGTGCAATTCCATTTAGTCCTCTGCATCGGTGGAGTGAATACTGGCTTCTCCATTCAATGTTGGTAATCTTTTGTTGGAGTCGGAGTGTGAGCTCTTCAGATAGATACTTTAGCTCTTTTGCCTTTCCCATCACTGTCCATTGAGATAGAAATATTAGTTTATACGAGGCATATATACAAGCTTGTCTGTTGAGTCTACACCTGTACAGAGACTGCAACCACTGGTAAAACCCGTCCCCATATGTCTCCTTTCCCTCAGCGCAGCCTTGCTCCAGACAAGTAGGCCTGGGCAAAAATTTCGTTCCGTTCGCGGAAATTGCGATATTTTGACATTTTTGCGTTCCGCGGAGAGCGCGAAAATGTCAAAAATTCCGGTTTCCGCAGCTTGGCGATATTTTGTTTCTTGCTCGCGCTGTAAAATGATACATTCTCGCGCGCGCGCGATCGCCTTACCTGAATCCCTGCGTTCGCCGACAAGTTTTCTTGATCCGGTCGCGTTCTCCATGAGATGTTGTATTGTTTTTAGCCATTTGCGCTGTCTCGCGACAGTTCGCGCCCGCAGTGACGTCATGCGTCGCGCGATCACGTCTTTCTTCTCGCGATCATGCACCGCGAGAACAACTCAAAACAAGATGGCCGCGCCCGCAAGCAGCCACATGGGTAAGTTGGCGACCCGCAACCATGCAGAAAATCGCGCGAACATGCCGGAAAAAAACTTCCGCATCTTCGCGATATTTCTGCTTGTTTGCGATAATTTTAAACATTCTCGCGATAATTTGCGAAGGTTAATTCCGCAAATTCCGCCCACCCCTACAGACAAGCCAGAAAACGAAGGCCCAGCCATAGGGTCCAGTTACACAGGTTCAAGATTGGACTAAAATGTACCGAGCTCAATGTTCCAAGTCAACAATGGCTTTTTAGGGTATGAAGTGGTTTCAGCTCCAGTTGTGCCCAAAATCAGCAGAAAAAGCACCAAAGCTTGCTCCTGCACCTTCCAGAAGCATTGAAATTGCAACTGCAATTCGCTTTCAAGTTCTACAAAATGTGCAAGAGTGCGACGCTAATCCTCAATACAATGGTACGAGTAGAGTCCTGTAACTCTCCAGAAAAAACACCAAAGCTTGCCCCTGCTTCCATGTGGACAGACCGAGCCGTTTATCCTGACCACAGAGCAGCATATGCAAAAAGGAGGTTGTGAAAGGGTGTATCTTGCACCACTGCTTTTACCCGTGTTGAAATATTCCAGGAACGCTGGAGCCTTGCCCCTTGGCCTTGCTCACAGCGTGTTCAGACGCTGGTTTTTCCTCCCCTGCTGGAGCAGTCGGGCTCCGGTTCATGAGAGGAGGAAACAGGCTGTTGTGTATTCCAAAGACTTACCCTTAATCTTCGCCCGACTGAAAGTATTGGTGGGGGGAGTTCCCGTGTGATCACAAACACGTTTGTTGGTGTTTGCAGTTTGTCATAACGCCAGTGCTGATTCGGTTCTTTCCTGTTGGCGAGTTATGTAACTTATGCAGGGTAGAAAGGGTGATGGTTGCACACAGGCCTCATGGAAAATTAGTGTGGTGATGTGCATATTCCCAAGGAGGTATTGGGTTCCGGTTGCTACATTCTTTCCAAGGAGTTATTGGGAAGAACGTGACTATTTCATTTTTTTCATCCCACGAACTTGTGCACTATATTCATTGAGCCACTGTCTAAGTGGCAACGGTAGATATTTGGAGTACTGAAGACTACTCTGCATTATTTCTATTGGTGTTATGACTGAGGTTGTCTGTTTCTAGGTTTTCTACAACAGGGGTTGGACGAGCATTCCGGGATTGCTAGCTCGCGTCCCCGGTCATGCTTTACCCGACTAATACTTTGGCATGCGTTTCCTTCTCCTCACTTCAGCATGGACTAAACAGTGAACTTTTCTGACAATGTATTGATCTTGTGTTTACCCTCCTTAGATTAAGCATGGGATTCTCACCTCATGATATAGCACTGCTCTAGAGGTCAGCTTATTTTTCCTTTACAGGTATTCTAGTTTCATGTCATGTTAGGGGGTGGTATTATGGTGCGTTTGTATGCCTAGTGTTCTCAACGATATTCCTTGTTGCAGATCTCCTTCCCTGCTGTTCCCTTTCTTCCTTCCCCCGCTTGATCACTTCATCAAGGATACATATATCTCTCTCTCAGACATTGGGGATATCAGGAGGTGGACCATATATAGCAACATAGAATCCTGAGGAGCCACTGCCCAACTGAATAAACGGCCCATGAATTAAAATCCTCCCGGTCGTAAGTTGATTATGGCCACCTTAGAGGATGTTATAGCCGCCCTGGCAGTGATGCAAACGGAACTGATGGCCTCCAGAGCAGAAACGGCTGCTCTACAGGACAAGGTAGAAAGGCTACAAAGAAATCCGTTTGATGCAGGGTTAGCTCAGTTACCTCATGCAGCTCCAGTGCTAGTAGAAATCCCTACACCCATTCCATTAGCCACACCTGAGAGGTTCCACTGAGAGAGTAGCAAAGTCCAGGTATTCCTGACAAGTCATGTTGCAATTTTCATGCACGGTTAAGTCTTTCAACACAAATCATGCACGTGTAGCCTTTCTGATCTCATACTTGGCAGGTGACGTGGCACAATGGGCAGTACCCTTAGTTAATAGAGACAACCCTCTATTATATGACTGAGATTCATTCATTAAAGAGTTTGAGAAAACATTCAACCGTAGAGCTGCCACACTCTCTGCGGATTGGGAGTTACTGGAACTAAGGCAAGGGAATCGGGACTTGATAACCTACCTAAATGACTTCCGTAGATTAATTACCGAAACCGAATAGTCTGAAGCCAAACAACTAGCCATTTTCCACCAAGGGTTAAAGGAGGAGATGAGACGTTTTGGCTCAACTAGACCCTCAACCCACTACTTGCGATGATTTAATAAGCCTTGTATGGAGGTTGAATCATCGCCTCAGCGAATGAAAGGGAGACTGCCAGAAGGAGAGATTCGCAGGCAGAACCGATCCTCCTCGGCTCTGAGAACAGTCAAACCCACAAACCTGAGCCTATGGAGATAGGGACTGTTCTTTCCTCACTAACCTCCGACGAAAGTGACTATAAAAGAAAGAAAGGTCAGTGCATATACTGTGGGAGGAAAGGACACTTCCATCAGGGAATGCACCTTACGTCAAAGAATCCCCGAACAGTGTACAGAAAAGTATCGACAGTCGCTTCAGAACCATCGCCGGGAAATGAGTAAGCTTGAGGAGCTTTGTCATCTGGACCTACATCTTCTGCTTCCGGATGAGTGGTGTAAGGCACAGGCTATGGTAGATTCTGGGGCAACAGGATGCTTCATGGATCAGGAACTGGCACATGCCTTAGGAGTGTTACAAGAAAAAGGCACACCAGAAGTTGTGTTTGCGGTGGATGGGAAACGTCTGAATTCAGGGCCCATCTGATTTACCACTAACGCCATAGAGGTCATGTGCGGGACAGAGCACACGGTGCTCTTGACCTTTGATATCATACAAGCACCACAGTATGGATTGATCCTAGGCATACCCTGCTTAAGGTTAAATAACCCTCAAATAGACTGGGTGGAGAAAACGGTTATGTTTGCATCGGAGTATTGCCAAAACCATTGTACCCTACCACGTACCATCCCTGCTAAAGCCTTGGCTCTTTGTCACCATATAGCCACTGCTGCTGAACAAGGGGTGACTTTAGCAGAAGCATACACTGGGTATGCAGATGTGTTTAATAAGCGAAAGCTGAAGACCTTCCACCTCATCGCCAATACGACTGCCAGATTGAGCTGGTACCTGGTGTGGTTATCCCCTGTGGAAGAGTGAACGCCCTTACAGATCCTGGAAACAAACATCTATGCGCCTACTTGGATAAGTATTTGGCCTTGGGTTTCATATGCCTGATGGAGGCGTGTCATGGAAAACCTACCCTGCAATATTCTGTTTGTTTCTTGTGGTGCAGTAGATTCACTGCTATGGTCTCCATCTTGAGTGCGGGTGTGGTCAGGCAGGGGGCTTGTCTCTGATTGGGACGGCACCAGGTGTGACAGGGAACAACATGGGAGGTGAGGCATGAAGAAGCAACAGGCCTGAAGGTAGCAGAAGAGGGGCCCCAGCAGAAGAGCAGGACAAGGGACAGGTCACGGGGCTCCAGCATGCAGAGGAGGGGGGGGGGGGCAGAAACCGCCAACCAGGGCAGGTCTGGCTGGACCAGGGACAAGGGGGGAGGGCGGGGAATGCAGCTCGAGCTGGGGGCGGGGCAGTGTTGGGAAGCACAAGGCAGAAGGGTACAGTACTATCTGTTCTGGGGGCAAATTAGGGGTGGCCCAGCCTCCTCCGGGCTCCGATGGGTGCAGGCAGGCTTGTAGTTCCCTGTCAGCAATGACAAGGCTGGCTCCCGAGTGGAGCAGGGGGTACAGCAGGCACTAGGCTGCACACAGTGAACTAGCACAAGAAAATGACAGGAATGCACCTTATAATGTTAAATATGGTGCATCCCCGCCCTTTCCTCACAGGCAGAAAGGTTTAAGTGTATGACAAAGAAAGGGGTATTGCCAAGTGGCTTTAGAGGGGAAAAAAAAAAACAATGCAGGCCTGTCCTACCAATGTACACCTCTAGCCTAGCAGATGATGTGAATGTACCGACCAGATCTGGGAAGTCAATCATCATACCTCAAATCATTCTATATTACAACAAAGGAATAAGAATGTGCAGCTGAGGGATACACTCACAGAAATTGGTCCAATGTTTGGCATAATCTGATTGTGGTGTCAATCATGAATGCTCAAGAATTAAAAATTTCACACAAAAGATGAAGGAAAGTTTGAATTCGATTAAGAACACGGAGGCAAGGATTACGCTCTTTTAAGACAGTGCCCCTTTGACATGGTTAGCCCCGACTTTTGGCTTGATGCCGGATGCGATTTTGAACTGTAAATGCACTGTCCCTGCTTACCAGGTTCCTAGTGACAGATCTCTTTCCCAAAATTGTACCATCATTGGCACAACTTCAGCCACCCTTGCAAGTCCCTGGTAAATGGTACCCTTGGTACCTAGGACATGGGTACTGAAGAAGATCCACAGGGGCTGCAGCACGAATTATGCCACGCTGGGACCTCCTCACCAAGACCATGCACACTGCATTTGCAGGCTGTGTGTCTCGGTGCAGGGAAATCCGAAGAGTCAACAAGGCACACACTGCATGAGACATAGGTAAGTTACCCCTACTGCAGGCCTTACAGCCCTAAGATAGGGCATTCTATATCCCATGTATAGACATATCTACATGATCAGAGATGACTGCAATATCTGATCCATTCTTGAATATTGTGAGTGCACAGGGAAACCATTAAGAGTGCATGGGCAGGATACTCGTCATTACGAGTTTCCTAGCTCTATGATGCCTTCACTGTACCCAAAGATGTTTGGCACCAAACATCTTGTTTTAATAAATTCTCACTGATGCCCCGAAAACTTACCAAGCACTGGTGTGATCTCTGACTAGTCATAGCCAGTCTGTCACCATCAGACTGGTTTCTGGCCTCATGGGGTGAGAACTTATGCTCAGAGTCCTGAAACAAAGCCTGCGCTGGGCAGAGATGCTCCACAACTCCAGGCCGTAATGGCCTTCCAGAGCGGGAAGGTACTTCTAAACTTTTATAGCGGATAAGCTCACAGTAGAAAAAAAAAAATAACAGCAATTGGTAAGAATAAAAGAAAAAAAAAAGATACTTAAGCCTTACAAAAGTCAATAAATCATGCTGCCAAACGAGGCCCAAATCATGTACATTCTCCTTGGTTGGGAAACAGAGGGTTTCAGGAAACTTGGGTGGAAATAATCCTCACGTGTGTCCAGGCTTCATAGGGTATATTTGCGAGGTATCTCTGAGGCCCCACTTTTTTTAGTTGTACCGTGAATATGGTGTAAGTTCTCCTTAGAGCGAGGTAAGCTGAAAATTATAAACCTACAAACTGTCCCTACGCTAAACATGTGTAGTTGATGGTTGTCGAAGTTACTGGTCTACCTAGAAATGGAAAAAGAGAGAGAGCCTATAACCTGTCCCTAAACTCAACACTCTTGGTACAGACAGCAGAAACAAAAATGATAGCAAGGTTGCCTAAACAACTATACAAAGTGGCGCTGTGAGTCTCATACCAGCAACTGCACTTCAGTCGGGGCATCAGCTCAAGCCAAGCTACAAAGCATGAACCTACAAATTGTCCCTAGGCTAAACATGTGTAGTTGATGGATGTCGAAGTTCCTGGTACACCTAGAAAGGGAAGAGAGAGAAAGAGTGTGCCTACAACCTCAACTCAACAGTCTTGGTACAGACAGCAGAAACAAAATGAGAGCGAGGTTGCCTTGAACCAACTGTACAATGTGGTGCTGTGGGTCTTATGCCAGCAAAAGCACCCTAGTGAGGGCACTGGAGGAAGGCAAACTGCAGACCATGAACCTACAAACTGTTCCTAGGATAAACATGTATAGTTTATACGTTGCAGTTCCTGGCCCACCTAGAAAGGGAAAAAGAGTGTGCCCACAACCTGTCTCTGAACTAAACATTCTTGGTGCAGACAGCAGAAACAAAATGAGGTATCCTTGAACAAACTGTGCAATGTGGTGCTGTGGGTATTATGCCAGCCAAAGCAAATCAGTGAGGGCATTGGAGGAAGGCAAACTGCAATCGACAAACCTACAAACTGACCCTAAACTAACTGTTATATGTTGCCAAGTTTACTGGTCCGCCTGCAAAAATAAAATAGGCCTAAAACCTGACCCTATGCTACTCATGTTGAACGAGTAGGGAATAGATCCGGATTCCAAAAAGTATACCAATTTGCTTTTTGTGGGCTTCCCAGGAGGTCCACAGATTTGGCACACCTTCTAGTCACCGACTTACCTTACTGACACCTCTTTGACAATGGTTAACAGTCTTCCTTGCAGGGCCACATGCTTGTTCAGGTTCTTCTTCGGTTCCCCTCCAGCACGCCCCTCATCGCAGTGTTCTCACCTGTACGGTTTCCACCATGTAAAGGTAAAAACATATTTTAACATTAAGCACAGATAGTCAGCAGCTATACAACAGGCCTTCACGACAATAGTTGCGTAAATACAACTATATCAAAATGTGCTGATGAGGTGGCAAACTCTTGCATCTTTTTGACTCCTCAATCAGGGTAACATTAAAGGTCATCCCTGGCAAGAACTTCTTCCCCTTAAACAAAAACCTGCATTAATACCCCCCCCCCAACCCCTCCCTTTCACCAAATGTAAATGCCCAGGAAGAACAAATCAGAAGACATTTACTAGCAAGGCCCTCATTGAAATTCTAAGGATAACCTGGCCTCTAGCCTCCATCACAAATATGTATGAGTCACACTCCAGCCACAGAAAGGTAGGCAATTTATTAATACTGTCTGGAGAGGCTGTGTCCATCCTTACCATTGATGTTGCTGTGACTGGTTTAAAGAACACACTTCTGGTGTAGATGACAGCCAGGCTTTGTGCATTCCCTCTAGACAGTCACGCACAGAGGGAGCTTGGGTGTGCCATTTGCAACATGATGGCCCATTTACAGACTGACGGGTGTTCCTGGGCTAGATTGGTGGGAGGAGCTGACACTTAAACAGAGTAGGGCTCTGCCTCTCCTCACACAAAGGCAGGGACCTTGTGATCTTCAAAGGCCACTTTGGAGTGATCCACGATTTAAAGACACATTTCGATATAAGTACTGGACCCCAAACCCCACCAGATCAGACATCTAATGGAACCAACGACATTCTGCACGGAAGAAATAATAGTGTGCTGCTAAGAGGGACTGCCACTCTGCAAGTGCATTGCTATGTTGGCCAGTTGCTTGCTGTGTGCTGTGCTGTAGGATCGTCTGCCACTTTGCTGCTTGCTTTGCTGTGTTGGCCAGCAGCTTGCTGAGCCTTTATTTGAAAGGTGTTATATAGCGGGGGACATGACCCGTAAGGGTATCAGAGTGCTGCATAGAGAAGCAGATACGATTGGCAAGTAAAAGTGTACATAATAAACATAAGTTAAGTTAACCAGCACATGTACAAAAAGAGCAACCCAAACATGTAGTATATGTAAATTAACAAAACATTGCATGAGAAACCCATGTTGAGAAAAAAAAAAAGTTATATACGGCGTCTTCAGATCAGTGTTGCAACTGGTTATTCAGTTATAATCCTTTGACTTGTTTCGTGAATGAGGAGGACGAAGGGCTCGATCTGATTTCGGGAGGAAGAGCATTCCAAATTCTCAGGGCAAGAACGGAGAATGTGGGGTTGAAGGTGCTTTTCCTTTTAAATTTGTGATATTTTAGCAAGAAAGAGTTGGAGCTTCTTAGGGCCCGATTCAGACCAGAACGTTCAAGTTTTTTTGCCAGGTAAATGGGGGTGGTATAATGGAGAGCCTTGTGCGTCAAGCAAGCAATCTTGAACCAAATCCTAGCTTCCAGCGATTGCCAATTGAGCTGTACTGGGTCTGGTGTGATGAGATCACATTTTCTTGAACCCGTGATGAGTCTGGCAGCAGAGTTCATAGTAACCCTTAAGGGGGCTAGACTAGCTTGGGGTAACCCTGCCAGGGTCACAATTCCATATTCCCATCGGGAGATAACTAGGGATTGGACTGCTAGTTGCGAGTCCTCAGGAGGCAGGGACGACTTGATTTTTCTAAGTGTGTTGAGTTGGTGATTAGCTACCATGAATGGCGAGATTTCTAAAGTGCACGGCTACTCCCACGAGTGTCCCGGCGCTGAGCAGAATGTAAGAGCATGTGTTCTGCCTCTGTTTTAATTGCATCTAAGCTGGATTCGGTCTATAAAAGCCTTGCAGAAACTATTTCTCTAGGATCGTATTACCCTGTTAGGCCAGGTTGGACTGGATTAGCCCTCAACAGCCTCTAGAGTCAAGCCCCCTCTTCTTCATAGTTAGAATGCACCCATGGCTCCACTCGCTATAACTCCTATAACTGCTGTGTCCGACACAAACACATGGTCCCTTCGTTCGACTGGTCTGCTGCCCGTTGTCCGCGCCGGTGTGCTGCCCGCTGCGGAGGGCCACGGAGCTCTGTGCTGGGGTCGCTCGTCAGCTGCAGCCTGCTTCAGTCCGTAGTGCTCCTCTGGGAGAACCCTCAAGTGCTGAGCCGCCTGCTCTGACGTCAAGTCTCGCTGGGCTTGTGCCAGCATCTCATAGCCCACCATGAACTTCCGAACAGTAGCCGAGCGCAGGAGGGGTGGGTAGTAATGCGCATGAAGCTGCCAGTGAGTACAATCTTCCTTGAGGTGGGCGCTCCATGCCATCCCATGGAATAGGGAAAGGAGATCTCAAAGAGATTGTCATACTTTGTGAGAAGCCTTTTCATGATTGAAGCCAGACTGTCTTGCTCCTTGTCGCTGAGATCCTGAAGCCGTAACACATGGCGGCGAGGCAGCAAGAGGGTCTGGAAGGGCCAAACTGCCCAATAAGGGACAACCACCAGCCAGTCTTCGTTTTCAACAACGATGCGATCCTTCTGCGCGCCTTCCAGCTTTCCGTACTCCAACAGCATGGGCACATGGTGCTTCTTAAGATACTCCATCTGGGTCCGATCCTCCACCCGGGCTTCATTCGGCAAAACATTACTAGCCCATATCTGACAGTGTGGATGAGGGTTTGAGCATCCCATCATTGCACCCTTGTTTTCAAATATCTGAACCCATGGGTACGTTCCTCCCTGTTCTCTCATGATTTCTGCCCACTTGTCAATCACAACTCTTATTTCAGGGGGTGTCATAAGAGGGAGTGTCATATCAGACCAAGGATGGAAACACATGACTGTCCAGACTCCTCTGGCCGATCCTGCTCTAAGCAGTGGGTGGACACTGTCAGCAGGTTCCGGAGCATCCGGCTGGAGGGCTGGGAAGTCATTCTCAAAGAGGTATGTGCTCTCGTACAGGGGATTCACCTCTCCATTAGCTCTCTTTGCTCTGGGGCATAGCGGGTTGGAAGGATCATTGCGCGGAACATGCTCTTGAGGTGGTTTCTCAAGCTGACCTTGCCATGGCCTTTTCATTCGGTGTGCACACACCAGCATCCATTGGTCCCGCAGTGGATTGTAACGCACATGCTGGTGTTCGGTTGGATTGAAGGCTGTGCCTGGCCGCCTGGCGGGGGTGTCACCACACTCCATGCTCGTGCAGCCGCTCTACGCCTCAGGGGTTTCCAGAGCGCTCCATAGTTGTTGCACTGAAGTGTTCTTGCATGGTCAAGTATTTGTCCAGAATTATGCCCAATGATCTTGAGGAATCAACATGTGGATTGCAATTGAGAGCCACAATTTGTTTGAGCCAGTCTTGAATGGGTGCAGAGGGGTTATCAAGAGGAATTCAGTCTTGAGACTATTTAGCATAAGGTGATTGTAAGCTAACTATTGTTGAGTTTCAGAAGTACACTGTTTAGAGTTTTGATGTCATCCGGGTAGGCAATTTTCATATGTAGTTGTTTGCCTGGAGTCAGAAGGACTAAGCCGATCTCTACATCCTGGTACCAAGATTCTCCAAGGGCTCCATGTTCCCTAAAGTTTTAGGGCCATAAAAGACATTCTTGCAACAATCAAGCTATTGCACCAGCCTTTTCTGTGAGATCAGCGTGTGACAGCTGCTTTGGGCTTCTCAAGCACATCCACCTTTGTGGTTCACCGATCAGGAAGTTGTGTCTGCCATTGCCTTGTGATCTTCGTGTGCAGCAGTGCACTTTCACCTGACAATCGCCTTCTTGACATACTGCTAGAGCATGCTGTGCAGCCTGCAAGACATCTGGCAACTCAGCTCTGCCAGCGATGCCATCCTGAGAACCAACACTCCGTGGTTACCGGCAAGGGGAGACCACCACACCCACTCTGCTATTCTACCCTGGAGGTATTGTGCAATGATTACACCCACAAGGCAGCTGGAGCTACTCTACATAACCTACCAAAGCTTTAGGGTCACCGACCTAGAGGGCCAGGGCGCAAGTTGTCCACCGTGAAAGCATTTTTGAATTGTTGATTCCCCACTGAGCCCTAGCCACAGACCTCAGATTAGAAGCGCAAGGGCTCCCATAACAGTACGATTTCTAAACCTGGATCACTTTATATAATAGATGTGATTCTTCCCATTACGTTCTTGCCTACTTCATGATAAAACATGCTCGCTTAAAACCTGCATATCTCTAAGTCTATTTATTGGATTTTGGTCTGATTTTACCAAGATAAAGATTTTACATTGTCAAACTGCTGTGAAGTCTTTTTGTGGTCTTTCACTGTTACTGTAATCAAGTGTTACACAAATACTTTACACATTGCCTCTTAAGTTAAGCCTAAATGCCGTGTGCCAAGCTACCAGGGTGAGCACAGGTCTAGGATTGCAGTCCCTACTTCAACAAGGTGCATACCTCTGCCAACTAGAGACCCCAATTTCGGACAGTGTGGAAATATGGTTTCTGTGAATATTTATCACTTGTGTATCACCAAGTGTCTTGATTTGATCGTATTAAACCGGTTTCCAGTGCACTTCAGAACTGCAAAACAAATTGCTACATTTATGCTTTCTCACATAATTCACTTTAAAAACTCCTCTTACTTTGCAGTCAGAAAAAGAAAAAGTAAACACCAATCCTGCAGCAATTTATCAGAAGACATAGCCAGACATTTGACCTCTTGATGTGTCCCTACAGAGAACGCTTTCTTTGCAATACTGTTACATGCACAGGTCTTAGACAAGATATTCAGCCCACTTCCTTATTTGTTTGATATCAACAAATATAGCAGTCAGGTATGCAGCTCCATCCAGGTGTCAAAAGGCAGCCCCACCCGGCAACATGTCACAACTTTCCAAAAACAACTCTGCAGGCAGATTTAACATCACCGTGGGCATGTTTGGTACAGTACTTTGCTTCAGATTCATAAGAGTTTATAGGTGGCCTTATGGCCTGAGACAGCCTTCTGAAGCAGAGACAGGGATAGTCTTGCTCACTGCCTTTCGATCTTGTTTAAAAAGGTTTCCTTTCCATGACCTACTCTCCACTTGTAACTCCACTTTCAAACTAGTCTCTACTAGCACCATATTTGCTTTCACCTACAATTCACCTCTCCTGCAGCTCGACCTGGTCTTTTAGTACTCTCTACACTTCCACCTCTCAAGCAGCTCTTTGTACAATCTCCTGCCGCTCCTCGACTCTACTTTCTTACACCGATCTATACCTTCTAAACTCTTCCACAACTAAGTCATGTATATTCTTCCATCACTTTAAAGTGTCTTACCCTTTCTAAAGCTTTTTCTCTCTTGTACTGTGTTAGCGAAGCAAGGGTGCCATGGGTCCTGGTACAGGCAAGGAAATGGACCCTTTGACTACTATTGGGGGGGGATGAGGGGGGGGGGGGCTAGTAAAATCAGCATTGTCAGATTTCACTTGGCCGGGTGTCACTGCACTTGCTACACCAGTGCATTTATTTTCGGCCTCTCCAGTAGCGGACTCTGTATTCTCTCTTTCATTTTACCTCATTTGCAGCACGAGTCAAGTGATCTGTCCCACCTCAAAGAATCGGATTCTGAAAGGTAGAAACCAACTTTTGAAATTTAGATCCTCCTGCCATTTAACTAATCAAGAGCCAAGAGTGCAAACGATAATAGTGAGTAAGAGAGCAGCAAGACTGTTTAGGTCATTATACAGAGATAAGAATTGGGGATAGGAGCTGGTTAATTAGTGTGGTGCATGACTTACCTTGAGACAGTCTTCACCTGCCAATATGCCATCAGCACTCCCCAGATACCACAACAACCAGTAGCGACTCCTGGAGGGAGTGCTGCAGGGCGGGGGGGGGGCAGGGTGGGGGGTAGTAAAGTCCGGCATACGGCTGAACGGAGGTAAGTAAAGAAATAAAACGAATTACATAGCGCATCGTCATTTGGCATTGCAGCGCGTGCTATGTAATTGGTTTTATTTACTTACCTCAGTTGGGCCGTATGCCGGAGTTTACTACCCCCCCACCCTGCCCCTTGTCCACCCTACAGCGCTCCCTCCAGGAGCCGCTACTGATCACGCCAGACTGGGTGGTTGCCATCAAGTGTCCACCTGCACAATCAATTACACACACATCCAAACATGCCCTCAAGCACACACAACAACCCGAAAGGAATTGGTGCCTAGGGAAATCTTGTGTGAAGTCGTAAAGGTTATGACAATAGTCTGGAGGCGGGCAAAGGGAAGCATTGCAGGTGTCGGTTAGTGAAGACCTTAACTTAGTTAGTTGCAGCCTGTTCCAATAAAGAACTGGTTCATCACCATATCTGCTTCAAAGCTCTTCATCCATACCGTCAGCACAATTGGGATCTCTTATTGCAGAATAATTACCTACTTGGCGAAGATAGCATTAGTAAGTACTCTTTCCACATTTCCAATCACATATATAAGTCTGACACTCAAATATTGTCTATCCAATCAACATAACACTTCATGCATTGAGGTGGGAGGAGCGGCAAGGTAGGGAAATGAAAGAATAGGAACCAATAAACCAAAAGGAGCAAACCGAAAAAAAGATGAGGGAGAAGAAAATGAATAAAAATACACCGTAAATAACAATAAACAGCGTGACACCAGAGTTACAGCCTAGCAAAACAGAAGGCACAAAAGTAAAGTAAGAGATGGCAAAATAAAATGAAGTAATTCAAAGATGGCAAGATACAATGGAAATACAGTGGAGAAAAAGGAGTCGCCACAAGCAGAGCAGGTGCAAAGGCCAAACTGCAAAGATTCAGCAGAGGGTTCAGGAGGCATGGGCTCGAATTGCGGATGCTCAGCTGTAGGGCCGAGAGGTGTCACTCCGTGCTGTGGCGGGGGAGTGGCTACCAAGTCTGGTAAATGGTCTAGGGCTACCACTGACAGCATCTGCATGATACTAGACAAAAGAGACTGGCAGACCTCATCCTTTTGAACCTTCCTATGGCATTCTCACCCTATCCTCGTCTGACACCTAAAAAAAATGAAATCCAGGGCCCCACTCTTCTGAATCTGCTCCTTCCTGACAGGCAGGGCACTAGCAGTCAATCTAGACTGCTACTCGGCGGACACCCACAACCTCATCCACATAGTACCACAAGCATGGTCTCTGAGCACAATCATTGAAATCCAATTTTAAAGGTTAGTTTGGAAGCTACTGCATGGGTTCTCTTTGTTTTGAAATATCAGTTACGCAGATTCATTGTAGAGCCCCAGTGGCTTAAAAGTAACTTAGAAAGGAAAGCCTTTCATTATAAAAACTGAAGGAGTAGTCACAAGAAACCTACAGTCCTCAAGAAACTCCAAAGTCTGTAAATCTGTGTTGAATCAGGAATGTTGCCTGTCTGGTCTAGTGGTGGGACACCTCCTGACTCGAGTCCCTAACTCCGTGTTTATACTTAGTATCCTTACTTTTTATTTGTCCCTGGCATCATGCTAATCTGACTACGGGATCAGTTCTGTAAGCTGATAGGGCACATCAAACGAGCCTTCAATACTCACAGTGGAATACTTCCCCCATCAAGAATATAGCGCACAGAACATGGATAGTATTTACCATGGTTAACAGAATTAACAGTGTGACCAGAACTTTTTTTCTGGGTTACCAGGGTTAAGGCCACTGGCCAACCAGTAAAGTTTCGCCTTTATGTGCATGCCCAGACCTTTGCACTGACATCATGTGTGTTTTTAAATGTGTTGTGTTTGTAACAAGGGTAACACAGAGTAATGGTTGCCAGTGGATCCATTGTGTGTACCCCTGGCCTGACCATGCCCTAACCTGGCACAAGATGGAGGGCAAGGACTATCCTCCCAATGAAGAGAACAACACACACACACATCCATACACTGACGCCATTATTGCCGCACAGTTTTACTTTCATTCGGACATCTACAAACCACCATATATGAAAAAATACAAACATGCATAGCCTCGCATAGACATTTTTATTTCCAAGGAATACTGCAAGTGAAGGCTGTAGCGCTTATGTAGCTAAATGTGCGGAACGGACAGCAAAAGCCTTAGAATTCTTTATCTTCAAAATGAAAAATAATATTTCAACTCGCCAGGCAAGGAGAGACCAACTAGCAAATCTGCTTTCCGCTGGAAATAAATATGTATCAGCGCAGTAAAATGGAACTTGGTACGTTTTTTCATAGTTAAAATTTTTCGAGCTCCCCAACTGCCACAATGAGGTTTCCAGAGGCCTTCCAGCACTGCATTGCTGTATACACGTAGGTTATTCTAGCGTCCCCTGTCCATATGCCTCCCAATCTAGTACACGAAAACTTCAGACTGTTCCCCAACTCTTGAAAAATAGGACTCCAAGCTCAGGGAGAATGGTACAATACCTGACAGTCATTGGAAGAGCTCCGCTGAGTGGACAGTGTTCACAGGCCCGAATTAACCTCATGATCAGGTCATATTGCGTGCTGTGCAGACTTATCAACAGCTATCAGAGGCAGATCCCACCTCCACCCCCTCACTCCTCCATCCTCAGATCCATCCCTCATGACCTGGAGCGCTCACTAAGACTACTAACCTCACCTGGCGATCATCCTGCCATTTAAAGCCTCATGTAGGTAGCCAAATACCTGTCAGTAACGGCCGATTTTCGGTAATTATACCGTTAC
Organism: Triturus cristatus; assembly: GCF_964204655.1. Taxonomy (NCBI): domain Eukaryota; kingdom Metazoa; phylum Chordata; class Amphibia; order Caudata; family Salamandridae; genus Triturus; species Triturus cristatus. Next base: position 1,062,796,141 of record NC_140589.1, on the reverse strand, counting down.
CGACCGGTATTTTGGCTTTTGAGATGTAGGGGGCTCATTTCTGTATTCGGTAATTTACCGAATCGGTAAAATTACCGAATCGGTAATTTTACCGATTCGGTAAATTCCGAATACAGAAATGAGATGTAGGGGGAGTGTGCGGGTGTTTTTATGAGTCGGTATTTACCACCAACTAATAGTTGGTGGTAAATAATGAATGGATGTGTTTAAGCATTTTAAAGCGCTTAGACGTGTGCAATGTGGCAGACATACATGCCCTTAGGGCATGTATGTGTGCCACATGTGCACACATGGCCGAATCAGGGGTGCAACAGGGTGTCAATGTGACACCCTGCCACCCTTGCATGTGTTCCCCCCCATTACCGAATCGGTATTTACCGATTCGGTAATGAGGCATACCTTCCCATCAATGGGAAGGTATGCCTCATTACCGAATCGGTAAATACCGATTCGGTAATTACCGAATTTTACCGATTCGGTAATATTTCCCAAATGATTACCTACATACAAGTTACCACTTCTTAAATACCGATTCGGTAACGTTCGGTATTTAAGAAGTGGTAACTTGTATGCTACCTACATGAGGCCCTTAGTCTTTACAAGCTCAGTCTCTTCTCCTACTACTCTCAATTCCTAGTCGACTGAATCTTGTTCACACACTTCTGCAGCTTTCCTCATTTTGTCACTTGTCCTATAACTGTGCACACCTGCAGTTTATGGGCCAGCGTGCTTTGAGGCGCTAGTTGTGCACTTACCTTATTGAAGCCCTTTGGAACAGTATTACTCTGGCCCCTTGGCCAAGGCTTGATTGCAGTGAGATTCCTTCTTTCTCTGCTGCACTTTCACCATCTGTAACGTAAATGTAAGAGATGAAAGCCTTAATTCAGCAAATAAAGTTTACCAAAGTACCCTAAAATAATACATTTGCAGACCTCATGCAAATTGCAGATGCACAGAGTTCTATTCCGTAGCAGATTGAAAACTTTTGTCTATCAAAAGACAGAAGAATGCAAGGTGCACCTTCCGAAGATGAATTAAAAATGAGAAGGCAATATGGAAAAAAATGTGTACTGTCAGGAAAATTATTTTAGTCTACCCTTGCCAAATATTCTCCCAAACTGTGTGTGGGAATTTGAATCTTTCCATGTTTGTTTTTCACAAGGCTGAACACTGTTGAGCTCTCATGCCTAAACACTGTTGAGCTCTCATGCCTAAACATAGCATTTTATTTTGGACTGAAAGTCCTGTGAATAAGTGCACATGGGTTTCATCTGCCCAAATACCAACCCCCCTCCAGTCCACTCATAGTGCAGACTGACCTAGGCCCATTACACATAGGATACACTCACTATTTCAGACAATCAGCACAGGAAACACAGTTGGCATTGAAGACCTCAAGCATCTGTGTCAGTTACTTAGAGGTGCTGGGCGGGCATAGAGGTGCTGGGCGGGCATAGAGGTGCTGGGCGGGCATAGAGCTGCAGTGCAGCATAACCAGGCTCCATATTTCAATTGTGGTATGTTTATTCCTTCCCAGTCTGTCACCATAGACACCAAGATTCTTGGATCCATGTGTGATATGCTGTTCCAGTCCACACTTACTTTTTTCTATGCTTTTGGGGACTTGCAGTCTTTTGTATTTTGGAACAAACTAGAAAATAAGTCTCAGAATTCTAAAAAAGAAACTGGACTGGAGTAGCAAATCATGCATGGACCTCGGTAAAGTAGCAGGGATGCTGTCCCTTCATGAGTGTTTTTTGTATAGGGGAAAGAGGGGCTGGTGGGCGGGGAGGTGCACCCTCCTTTCAAGCATGAATCTAGCATCTGTGAAGAACAGTATTAGCAGTGCCCACACATTGAGGAGCTCAGTTTGAGGGATGTGCCGAGTTTAGGGCTGCTCTGAATAGCGAAGTGCACCAATTACAGCGAGCATTAGGCAAACACAAATTTACCAATAATTTGCAGCATTCAGTTTCTTTTGAAAGTTTCAGAAGCCCCTACACAGGTGTGACAATATGGAAATGCAGTCTGCTCATTCTTTGGAACAATTTCATACAAAAAAAAAAAACATGAAAAGCGAGCAATAGTTGTCAGCATTTGATTTACTAGGAATTACAAATTAATTATAACAATTAGTTAATTCTGACCACTTGATCATCAACATACCATCAGAAATGTATACATACATAAAACATCCCATCACAACCACCGCAAGGGCTCCTTAGGCACATTCATATGCAACCTCACACTATTACACACCTCAAACATCTACTTTAACCTCTAACATTTTTGCATTTCACCACTACAGCACATCTTAGAAAATGCACACAACCTTCAGACAGCAAGACACTTCCTCAGACACAGCTGTTCTTGATAAGTATTTACCACTCACTGGACAGAGGCTGTCATATCTACTGCTAACAGACCCTTACACAATCAAACACACTCAAACATCCACACTAAAAGTTACATAATCACTCTTAGACACCAAATTACCAAAATACACCTGAAACAGACAACCATGAATGCACCATCACAACACACTCTAGATTCTCTCCCAACACCCTAGAATCGTCTCACTCACCACCCCAGACATGAACAGGTCACTAAGGTGCAAAGTTGTATGCTGTATTCAGTGGAAAGATGTTTTGAATCACTGTTGATTATGATAGTGAGATAAGGGTGGAGGACAGGAGCAGGGAAGGGCTAGGTAAAACGTCATGCTTTACTAGGAAAGGGGGCTAAAGCAGTGAAAGTGTGGTGCTTGATACTGCCAAGATAAGTCTTGCAATTTACAGACTCCCCCTCTTCACAACATTTTTTTTTTATACTTGTATAGCACACTACTCACCCGCAAGGGTCTCAAGGCACTTGTACGAATACCGCTGTGGAACCCATCCTGGCTTTCCCTGTGAGGCGTCCACTCCTGGGCACCCCAAAGGTGGAGGCCAGGCATCCTTAGCGTTGTGGGGGCCGTTGTGGAGATTAAGCAAGCTATTGCCCAGAGTTGCAGAGTGGGACTCCATGATTGGAATAGGCACCGAGGCGAGAATTATCAGGTCCGTGGAATTTTTGAGCCCAAGACCCACCGAGGCGGGGAATTGAACCCTGGTCCCGGGCTAGACCTCTGCATCAGGGTCTGCCGCTCTAATCATTGAGCCACACTTCTCCACTCCAACATTCCCAGACACCTTAACTCCCCAGATGCCTACACAGCGCCACCAGATACACAGCCAGGTGGGGAACATGCAAAGCCTCCCAGACCCAGTCTGAGCGCCGATTCACGGCACTCAGACCAATCACAACACTGCATGCAGCGTTGTGGTTGGTCAAGGGAGGAAGCCTATGTGTTTCCACGGTTCCGGAGAGACAAGGAGGGACAACAAGACAGAGGAGAGGCGGCTGCGGACTTGGCATGGTGATTTTTTTTGGTCTCAATGTGTTCTTATAATTTGGTGGGTGATCTGAGTAACTGTAACATGCTTTTATTCCAATGTCTTTGATACATATGCCTCAGGATTGATGGCTCACTTGGCATTAGTGGACTTTCCATATCAAGCTCTAAACTGATATTTGCTTCTTGAATATATGCAGGTCTATGCCGGTGGTGTTGGTGGCGGCATATACCTATTAGTATATTTTACTGGGGAACAAGTAGAGATAGTTGCTCAGTTCCAAATGTTTAAAGTATCTACAGTACGAGTCTGGGAATACATTGTGAGTTGGGGGGACTGGGGAGAGGTACGGAATAGGATTGTTGTGTTGCAATCAAGCACACTATAGCAGATTATAGTTCAAGCAAAAAAATAAAAAAAGCCACAATCATTACCATTGTCTAAATCTATGTAGGGGACGTACGGCCGGCCTAGAACCACACAAAATTAAAATGTGTCTCCTGGAACGTTAGAGGGCTGAATAATCTATAGAAGGTGCGATTGGTGTTGGCTGCTCTAGACAGGCTTAAAATAGATGCTCCTCTTCTACATTTATTGCGTCTTGATGGCAGTATGCCCTCTTCTTTCGCAGAGGTGTGAGGTCCATTTTGCTACATATTTTCCTTGAGTTCACATGCAAGCGGTGTCTATCTCAATTAAAAAGACTAAACTTATCAATACACAACTTCGACACTGAAGGCAGAATTCTCGTGGTCTGGTCAACTCTACGAACGCTGTAATATTAATGTGTGTACTGCTGTTAAGCAGTGGTTGAAGTGTGCAGGATGGGAGGGGAATGTCATGCCCATACTTTTTCTCATTACAACAGTAATGTGAAAAGATGACTGTCCCTGGACAGTTAATTCAAAGAGATTAAATGCTTCAGTATAAGGCAGGGAGTCTCCTATGCTGTGAAACCTGAAGGCAGGCAGGCAGACAGCTAAACAAGCCTTATTGTCAGGGTGCCTGCTTACCTGAAAGGAATGTAAATGTGCACACTGGGTCAATCTGCAAATGTAAAGGGAGCTTGGATGCAGACACTGGCTTTAATTAATGTTACTATGTGACACTTCCTAATAACACAGAATTTATTTTTTGTGGTTTTAAAAAGAAGGACTTATCAGCTGAGCTGTGAAGTGTGTGCTTTTTACAGGGATGGAACACTCCCTGCACTGCAGTGGTTGCAGGGGCCTGCGTTAGCCCTCAACGATTCTCCAATGCTCCAACCAGGATTCAATTCTGTTGCTCTATGGCTACAGACAGACTCTAATAGAGGTTACATGAACTACTAATAGTGCATTCCCCACTGATCAACTTAACCTTCATTTATTCTACATGTATGCTGTGTGCAGTTTTATATGTTCATACCTGAAGGTGCCAGACTGAAAAAAGTTAGATTAGTTTGTGTTTTTAGCCACCCCTTTGACCCCACCCCACGCTTACTCACCCCACCCCCATTGTGACCAAGATTACAGTTCCCTTGCACATCGACTGCTGATGTTGAGGCACCACCGTTTTTTGCGGACACAGACCTTTTGTTGCAACGATAGGGAAGTTCCATGTTGCACTGCAGGGAGATTTTATTCTGGCTATTGATCGGTTCATTAGAGAGAATGGGTCCAACCCCACCAGGTCACTCTAGATGGTTGTGACCTCACTCACAGCTATTAGATGAGCATCACCTTTTAATTGCCTGGCGGCTTAGAAAAAGGGTGCAAACAAAGCCTAATCCTCCTATATTTGATGCACAACAGCCATTCCAGATTGGTTTACTGGTTTATTAGTGCAGAGATCGCTCATTGGGTGTCTGAGGTTTGATATTTACTACAAACTCTTCTCAGATCGCTCCCAGGTGGTATTGTATCTAGAAATAAAGGGTTCCTTTCGGGGCCATGTAAAATGCAGATTTTCCTCACTTGACCTGCATGACTGAGTATTTAATGTAGAACTGAGGAGTTTGAGCAACAATAACCAGGCCTTTCTGGCTTATATACATCAGATGGCAATTGCTAAAACTCTGGGTCATTAATATATATATGTCACATAAAAGCGTGAGGACAAAATTATGGCACTGGAAAAACTGCTACTAATTCCAGTTTTCATATGCTTGGAGCATAATCAAGGGGCTCATGGAGCAAAAAGACTGGCCATAAAGAGTGGCAACATTTCTCCGTAAATATTCTGTGCCCACTGGTTAAATGAGAGGGATTGCCTTGGGAAGAACCTAAAAGTATACCAAAAAAAGTGATGGAATGCCTGAAATAAGCTCAACCACTGATAATCAAGCAGTATCCCAGTCCATCTTTATTTTGCACACCATGCCGCCTCAGCTTTGACCCTGGTCCAAAAGTAACAGTTGATCCTGAACTTCCAGGCCAGGTCCTCCCTGAACTGAAACACAAGCTGCCCAGGATTAACAATCCGGTCCTTACGGTACAGTTTTATACAAATGTTAACTGTAGGAAGGTGGATATCTGACTATGGTTACCCCCAAATTTTTGCCTAGTGTCTAGCTGGTTTTTCGACTTAGTTGGCCTGAGATCCTGCCATTCAGGACCTCAGCCCATCTGCTCTCTCTTTAAAATGGACTCCATGTACCCTAGGTACATACCCAATTGGTTGGATCACCCTGTCAGCCCCTGTACCAGTGTACACTAGGTACCCAGGGCATTGGTGTACCCAAGGCCTGCCAAGGGCTGAAGCATGTATTATGCCACCCCAGGCTTGGCCTAACAATTTGACACAACTGGCTGATCACTCAGCTGGGGTAAGTTGGTGTAATCACCTCTTACTTAGGTGTAGTATACCTATACCTAACCTTAAATGGGACACCTGGTAACCTATAAGTCACTCCTATGGCAGGCCTTAACAATCCTGAAGGCAGAGTGCTTGGTTCCATGTGAGATGGTGCTCTGGCATGAGCTGAGCCTGTCTGCAGTGGTCGGAACAACTTCCTTCTACTGTTTCCAGATATCGTCATACCATATACTCTTAAGTGCATTATGAACCTCGCGGTTAAATGCTATCTTTGGTTTGGCTTTATCAAAACATGTCGAGTAAGGTGTCATACGAATTGGAATACTAACCCCTCGCCAATTCTGGCGACGGGGTTAGCATTCCACCCTTCTAGAGGGACACGACATGTACAGTACCTGAAACCCGGGTAAAATCAGACATAGCCTCAGCTCCACAAAATGGATGCTGCCACCACAGACACAAGTCTGCCCTCCTGCTGCTGGGAGTCCTTCCAGCTTGGGAGGTGTGGACAAAGGGTTTCCTGCCAGGGGAGGTGCGTGCACCACCCCAGACAGGATTTTGTGTATTGGTCAGGTAGGGCTTGAAAGAAACCAGACATGCCTGTGGCTCACAAGGAGCCTCGGTGCCTATGCCAGTTCAAACCGGTCCTGGGGCACACCAGTCCCGGGCCTGGGGCGAGCTGGACAAAGGATTGGGGGTGTAACCACCCCCCTTCCTGGTCCCACCCATAGGGAGGGACCTAGCAGGTAGTCCGGCCCCTAGAATCCGAATAAAGGTAGGAGCTGTGTCCTAAGACTTCAGACATCCTGGAATCAACTTGAAACTAAGAAGAAGACGGGAACTTCGACATTCTGCTGCACAGAAGACTGAAGAAAATCTCCCCTGTGGTCAGGGAGTGACCACCTTGCTAACGCAAGCACCATCCAGCGAATCAACGTCTGCTTTGCCGCCGCCTCCCGCCGGAGCCCGAGCCCAGAGACTGACAAGACCTGGACCTCCAGACCTCTCACCGCCCGATCCACAGTCCCTGCAAAGAGGAGACCCGTGGAGGCACCGAGACACGTGGAGCCAGCCATCTTGGAACGACTACGACAAGCTGACCAGTGCAACAACAGAGGCTCCCTCCAAGTTGTGCTTTGGGTCCTGAGAAGCCCAACCCTCGAGCAGCATCTGCACCAAAGGTGAGCCCTCCAGCATCTCCACGATCTGCGTGGGGCCCTTCTGCATTTTGCCACTCGACGCGCCTAACCGGTTGCTGGCCCGCTGGCTAGTGGCCATCTTGGCGACGAAATCTACGACAAACACCGCTGGTCTGGTTGCTCCAGACTGGCCCTTGCTCCCCTCCAAAGGAGCAATCCCTCTGACCTTGCTGGTCAGAACCAACAGCTGATTTCCGAATCCTCCTGCAATTGCTTTTGCCAAGGCTTGTTTGCTTCGATCAAGTCGCCGACACCGCCGACAGCGAGAGCCTGCGTGGGACAGCTCGTGAGCCGACTCCTGGACGTCGTCGACCTTCAGGGACCACGTGGCTGCGGAGACAAGCTACCCCTCATCACCTGTTTGCACCCGACATCGCCTGGTACCCACCTGGTGCCACGCTGGTCACTGGCTAGTGACTGTGAACACTGTCCCCTCTGCTTACAGGTCTTCAACATCTCCGATCCACTCTTGGATCCACTGCATCTCTTCCCGACCGACCGCCTGCAGCATCTTTGTCCCAGGCTCAACGGAACAGATAGAAGAAACCCGACGCACTTTGAGGCCTATGCACCCGCTTCCTGTGGGTGAGGTAAAGCTGGTACTCCTGTGCCCATGTGTAGTAATACATCTCTAGTGCCTGTGTTCCAAATCTTAAGTTCCTAGGTCATCCGGAAGATTCCTTTTGCAGTAACTTTGTACTTTTTACGCACCCATTGAAACCTATGGGAGCACGCGTGTGACTATTTGCTCTGCACACGCCACCCGTGGACCTCCTGGTCACTAACTGACGTTAGCTCCTTGTAGGCCCAGCGATTCTAGAGGCCCTAGGCCTTTTCCCTTTTCTGCTCGTGGTACTTATACCACTATTTTAGTATATGGTTCGAGTGGCCACCAGGGCCTATCCATATAAAGTGCAACTTCTGTGTATTCTGTGATAATCTTGTTTGACGATTTGTGCTCCTGTGCTCATAAAGAGACTAGGGGTTACTTTGAGAAATAAATACATATATATTTTGAATATATATCTGTGTGGTGTCCTTTCATTGGTATAAAAGGGGGTTATATTTGGTAAAACAGCTGGCTTAACACGCATCACGAGTTTAGCCTCAAAGACTGCTTAGCCTACGCTACCACTAGGGCAGCTGGTCCGAAAAGGTTGACTTACAACCACACCATAAGGGTTGCTTGGCATGGTACAAGGTGGTCACTAGAACTAGTGAACAGCATATACCAGGCCAACTTCTCACATTGGTGAGCAGCGGTTGGATTTGAGCTTGCTGTGTTTTACCATTGTAATCTCTTGGTTACCAATTGAAAGATCACATAGGTACCTGTAGGTACATATAAAACAAGATTAGATATACTTAAGTTCTACTGAACTTAGTTGTTGTAGAGCAAAGGGAGTAGCACACCCTGACTACAACTACTAGATAGGTTTAGTAGGTAAACCCAAGTGTAGGTAGATTGCAACACATCCACCCACACTTAAGAGCAATGGCCGGGGCAGAGGGGTCCACTGTACCCATCTCTGTTGAGAGTGACCCCCAGAGGGCACCATCCAGCTTTGCTACCCTTAATCAGAATGAGCTCAGGCATTTGGCAACTCTTAGAGGCCTTAAACAGCCCAAGAACCCAAACTCTGCTGAGCTCAGAGAGCTCTTACAGAATGATGAGAATCAGAGAGCACTCAAGAAAGCTTCCCAGTTAGCCCCCTTAGGGACAGGAACAGGAGGCCCCCCTTCTAAAGATGCCACTGAAGTACCCCTTCCCAATAGTCACCCCTTAGATGGGATGCCTACCACAGAGGATGAGAGTGAAAAGGATACTGACAGTAGTGAGGATGAAGGGAGAACTAGCCCAGTGCCAAGTATTATACTTGGCCCAGCTAAACCAAGGCTATTGGGGACTGACAGTGGGTTCAACCCACTGGATCTCCCCAGTGGACTTAACACAGGGCTTGGAAGGCAAAGGAATCGCTCAGGTGACTCCAATGCTTCCCATGGCTCTAGAGGCTCTCAAGGTCACTCCAGGAAAAGGATGACCACCCCTCAGAGGAGGGAACATGAGGCCAGAATGCAGGAAGCCCAGCTGAGGATCAGGAAGCAGGAGCTAGAAGTAGCCCTGATGGAAGAAAAACTGAGCAAGGCTAGGCAGCATAGAGAGAGTGGGTCTATACCCACTGGTGGCAGCAATGTCCCTAGGGACAAAGATAGGGTCTTTGACAATAGGAACCTGTCCAAGATTGTGCCCCCCTACAAAAGTGGGGATGACATCCACAAATGGATGACTGCTCTTGAGAGAGCCTGCAAAGTGCAGCAGGTTCCTGAAGACCAGTGGGCAGCAATCTTATGGCTCTCCTTTGAGGGGAGAGGCAGAGATAGACTCCTCACTGTTAGAGAAGAGGATGTCAGAAATTACAGAGTCCTGAAGAGTGTCCTAGTTGATGGGTTAGGCTTAACCACTGAACAGTACAGGTTAATGTTCAGAGACACCCAGAAGACACAGACTCAGGACTGGTCTGAATATGTGGAATGTGCCACTAAGGCTTTGGAGGGTTGGTTGCTGGGAAGTAAGGTGTCTGATTATACAGGATTGTACAATTTGATGATGAGAGAGCAGATTTTAAGTAATTGTCAAAACCAGCTTCTCCATCAACACCTGGTAGACTCAGATTTGACCTCTCCCCAAGAATTGGGAAAGAGGGCAGATAAATGGGTCAGGACCAGGATCAGGCCTAAAAACCAGGGTGGTGACCAAAAGAAAGATACCACCAAGCCTCAAGAGAAGGGTGGGGATAAAGAAAAAGAGAAACCTTCCTCAGGGCCCCAAAACTCCACACAGGGTGGTGGGTCCCAAGCTCCCTCCTCTACCACAGCCAAAAAGCCCTACTGCCATGAGTGTAAAACTCCTGGGCATTGGAAAACTGACAGCGGTTGCCCAAGGGCTAAAAACAAAACTGTTCCTCCAATTACTCCTGTCACACCACCTATTACTGTCAGCAGTAATCCCCCAGGTGGTGGGAGTGCCCCCAGAAATCTGGGTGGGTTTACTTGGGGAACACAGGGGGACCCTGGCTTAGCCAATTCCCCTGCAGCAGATACTCTTGTCTGTGATGGTGGCATGGGGTTTGCCAACTTCACTGCCTGTCCCAACACTTTGGGTAGGTACAGACAGGAGCCCTACATCAATGGTACAAAAGCTGAGGCCTACAGAGACACTGGAGCTAGCATCACAATGGTGGCCCATTGGCTAGTTCCCTCTGAGCAGCTTTTGCCTGGTTTCTCCTACCAGGTGACCAACATTGATGGCAAACAGAACAGTCATCCCATGGCAGAGGTATGTCTCAGCTGGGGAGGTGTCACTGGCCCTAAAAGGGTGGCAGTGTCCCCAACCTTGCCTGTAGACTGCTTACTGGGGAATGACTTAGAACTCTCAGCTTGGGCTGGAGTTGAACAAGACACCCATTCTAAAATGGTAGGCCTGTCACAAAAGGGTAGGGGGGTTGTGCCATTCACAACCCCTGTCCAAATAGATTTCCTCCCTGAAAAGGTTGGAAGGGCAGTGGTAGCCACAGCCCAGGCACAGACAGACTTCACTGTAGAGACTGGCAGAGCTGTGACAGTCACAGCTCAAACACAAACTGAGTGCCACCCTGAAAAGGTTGGCAAGGCTGTAATGGTCTCAGCCTATACTCAGACTGACATAGGTGTAGTGAAGCCTGAAACAATGGATCACTCCACACAAACTGAGAGTAGTGGGGAGGAAGAAAAGTCTCCCTCTCCCCAGACATTAGGAAAAGGTCAGCCTCCTCAGGGATCTGACCTCACCCCTTGTGAAGGAACTGCCCCAGAGGTAGCCAGGCCTGGCCTGGCAGAGCCTCTGATGTCAGTGGCCCCTTCCAAGGTGGGACCCAGTCTGGTGCAGGTAGCCTGCCTCTCTCTACCCTGCCTCAGTCAGCCCAGGGCTGCAGAGGTCAGGGAGGCCAGTGGACCCCCAGAGGGCCCCTGTCCACAAGAACCCCCCCATCAAAAGAATGAGGATTGCCTGGCTAGTAGCCCTAGTCAGGTGATGGGTAAAAACATTCCTGAGGGATCTCCTTTACAGGTAGTTAGGGACCTCCCCCAGAGGGATTCTGTTGGGCACAGGCAAACCTGGGACCTTAGGGCCCCAAACCTGACCTGTCCCTCCAGTAAGCCCACAAAAGGGACCCAGCCTCCAGCTTTAGGTAGCCAGAGGCTGACCCTGAGAGCACAGTGCAACTCAGTTAAGGAAAGAAAGGCATCCATGGTGAAGGATGATTGGAGGAAGCTGAGGTCTCACTTTGAGGACACTCACTTCAGTACTCCATCTCGACACCAGCCTTTTACTTTGCCAAGACACACCAAAGGTAGAGATTCCCTATGGTGGAGACCCTCTGATACCCTTAGGGTGAGGGATTGCTTAGTGGACCATGAGACAGGGGGTAACCATGCCAGTGCTGGTTCCTCCTTATATGGCCACTTGGGCAATATAGGCTTACCTGGTCAAGGTCAGCCTTATCTCCCTTCGTTTGGGGGGGGGTTGTGTAGGAAGGTGGATATCTGACTATGGTTACCCCCAAATTTTTGCCTAGTGTCTAGCTGGTTTTTCGACTTAGTTGGCCTGAGATCCTGCCATTCAGGACCTCAGCCCATCTGCTCTCTCTTTAAAATGGACTCCATGTACCCTAGGTACATACCCAATTGGTTGGATCACCCTGTCAGCCCCTGTACCAGTGTACACTAGGTACCCAGGGCATTGGTGTACCCAAGGCCTGCCAAGGGCTGAAGCATGTATTATGCCACCCCAGGCTTGGCCTAACAATTTGACACAACTGGCTGATCACTCAGCTGGGGTAAGTTGGTGTAATCACCTCTTACTTAGGTGTAGTATACCTATACCTAACCTTAAATGGGACACCTGGTAACCTATAAGTCACTCCTATGGCAGGCCTTAACAATCCTGAAGGCAGAGTGCTTGGTTCCATGTGAGATGGTGCTCTGGCATGAGCTGAGCCTGTCTGCAGTGGTCGGAACAACTTCCTTCTACTGTTTCCAGATATCGTCATACCATATACTCTTAAGTGCATTATGAACCTCGCGGTTAAATGCTATCTTTGGTTTGGCTTTATCAAAACATGTCGAGTAAGGTGTCATACGAATTGGAATACTAACCCCTCGCCAATTCTGGCGACGGGGTTAGCATTCCACCCTTCTAGAGGGACACGACATGTACAGTACCTGAAACCCGGGTAAAATCAGACATAGCCTCAGCTCCACAAAATGGATGCTGCCACCACAGACACAAGTCTGCCCTCCTGCTGCTGGGAGTCCTTCCAGCTTGGGAGGTGTGGACAAAGGGTTTCCTGCCAGGGGAGGTGCGTGCACCACCCCAGACAGGATTTTGTGTATTGGTCAGGTAGGGCTTGAAAGAAACCAGACATGCCTGTGGCTCACAAGGAGCCTCGGTGCCTATGCCAGTTCAAACCGGTCCTGGGGCACACCAGTCCCGGGCCTGGGGCGAGCTGGACAAAGGATTGGGGGTGTAACCACCCCCCTTCCTGGTCCCACCCATAGGGAGGGACCTAGCAGGTAGTCCGGCCCCTAGAATCCGAATAAAGGTAGGAGCTGTGTCCTAAGACTTCAGACATCCTGGAATCAACTTGAAACTAAGAAGAAGACGGGAACTTCGACATTCTGCTGCACAGAAGACTGAAGAAAATCTCCCCTGTGGTCAGGGAGTGACCACCTTGCTAACGCAAGCACCATCCAGCGAATCAACGTCTGCTTTGCCGCCGCCTCCCGCCGGAGCCCGAGCCCAGAGACTGACAAGACCTGGACCTCCAGACCTCTCACCGCCCGATCCACAGTCCCTGCAAAGAGGAGACCCGTGGAGGCACCGAGACACGTGGAGCCAGCCATCTTGGAACGACTACGACAAGCTGACCAGTGCAACAACAGAGGCTCCCTCCAAGTTGTGCTTTGGGTCCTGAGAAGCCCAACCCTCGAGCAGCATCTGCACCAAAGGTGAGCCCTCCAGCATCTCCACGATCTGCGTGGGGCCCTTCTGCATTTTGCCACTCGACGCGCCTAACCGGTTGCTGGCCCGCTGGCTAGTGGCCATCTTGGCGACGAAATCTACGACAAACACCGCTGGTCTGGTTGCTCCAGACTGGCCCTTGCTCCCCTCCAAAGGAGCAATCCCTCTGACCTTGCTGGTCAGAACCAACAGCTGATTTCCGAATCCTCCTGCAATTGCTTTTGCCAAGGCTTGTTTGCTTCGATCAAGTCGCCGACACCGCCGACAGCGAGAGCCTGCGTGGGACAGCTCGTGAGCCGACTCCTGGACGTCGTCGACCTTCAGGGACCACGTGGCTGCGGAGACAAGCTACCCCTCATCACCTGTTTGCACCCGACATCGCCTGGTACCCACCTGGTGCCACGCTGGTCACTGGCTAGTGACTGTGAACACTGTCCCCTCTGCTTACAGGTCTTCAACATCTCCGATCCACTCTTGGATCCACTGCATCTCTTCCCGACCGACCGCCTGCAGCATCTTTGTCCCAGGCTCAACGGAACAGATAGAAGAAACCCGACGCACTTTGAGGCCTATGCACCCGCTTCCTGTGGGTGAGGTAAAGCTGGTACTCCTGTGCCCATGTGTAGTAATACATCTCTAGTGCCTGTGTTCCAAATCTTAAGTTCCTAGGTCATCCGGAAGATTCCTTTTGCAGTAACTTTGTACTTTTTACGCACCCATTGAAACCTATGGGAGCACGCGTGTGACTATTTGCTCTGCACACGCCACCCGTGGACCTCCTGGTCACTAACTGACGTTAGCTCCTTGTAGGCCCAGCGATTCTAGAGGCCCTAGGCCTTTTCCCTTTTCTGCTCGTGGTACTTATACCACTATTTTAGTATATGGTTCGAGTGGCCACCAGGGCCTATCCATATAAAGTGCAACTTCTGTGTATTCTGTGATAATCTTGTTTGACGATTTGTGCTCCTGTGCTCATAAAGAGACTAGGGGTTACTTTGAGAAATAAATACATATATATTTTGAATATATATCTGTGTGGTGTCCTTTCATTGGTATAAAAGGGGGTTATATTTGGTAAAACAGCTGGCTTAACACGCATCACGAGTTTAGCCTCAAAGACTGCTTAGCCTACGCTACCACTAGGGCAGCTGGTCCGAAAAGGTTGACTTACAACCACACCATAAGGGTTGCTTGGCATGGTACAAGGTGGTCACTAGAACTAGTGAACAGCATATACCAGGCCAACTTCTCACATTAACATTGTAGGCTAACATTTTATCAAAGTATGTAACGAAGCACTGGAGAGTGGGCAACTGACTGCCGTAATTTAGGGGAGGCTATAAACTCCATACTTCTTAAACCAGGTGGGAACGACAAAATGCCAATCATACTTCCTGCTGTCATTGTTCAACATGGATAACAAAAGCCTAGCAAAATTCAGTGCTGCCAGATTATGCTCTTTTATCGACAAACTGGTCCCCATGAACAATCAGTGTGTTTATAGCCAGACCTACAGTCACATACTTTTTGCATTTTGATGCAATGATAAAACAAATCCATTCTGGAGTTGAGGCTGTCTGTGTTTTTGGATGCATCGAAGGCCTTTGAATCTCTGTAGTGGTCATTCCTTATGACTGTGCTGAAGCATATTGGCTTGGGGCAACAACAACAAAAAAATTGAGTGCCTGGTATGACTACTGTAAGGAGCAGAGTGCAGGTGAATAATACTCTCCTCATGAACAGAAGCAAGAGGCAGGGTCCCCCTGATTCCCATTCCTCTTTGCACTGTCTCTGGTGCCACTGGTGTGCCGGCTGTGACAGGGGCCCCCTTTGGGGGTGGACTTACTTTCACTTTATTTGAAAAATAGATCGATAATAGTCCCCGCTAATCAGAGAGATCATTATATTTGGTGGATATTCGGAAGACTCCATTTACTGGAATATGGCGGAGATATTCCCTCTTACTTCCAGCATGGTTCGCCTTGAATTAGAACAGCCACACTGGTATCTCTTCTACTTGAAGATTAGAATACAAAATGCAAAACTAGCCCACACAGCCCTGCCCTACTGTAGACACCTTGTTTCTCACATTTGTGCTAGCTACGAGCAGACAAACCAGCACAGACACTGAAGTTAAATGATAAATGGCAAGTCAATTTGAATGGCAAGTTTACGGACAGGGAGTGGGTGAGAACTTGTGAAGGGGTGCCGACAGTATCCAGTATGGCACACTTTAAACAGATGCAGCTTAATTAGATACATTGTCATATCAGACAGAGGAACAAGGGGAACATAATGGTGAATAGCCATTAGTGTGCGGCTGTTTGTACGCATACCATTACTTCGCAAGCGTTACTACGGATGCGATGTGGCAATGCACTGCCTTTAGTACGCGTGCTGTTACATCGCATGCGTACTAACGCCGCATGCGTATGGGGCAGGCGCAGCTCCTGGAGCTCGACACGGCGGCCATTTGCTCCACTAATGGTTTGCGAAGTAAGAACACATATTCGAACATAATTTGCCGAAGAACAAATAAATTGGTAAAGTTGTACCAGGTACTGTAATGTAGAACTGCCTGTTACAGAGACTATTATTTGAACACCATATTACATTTTTAGTGAAGAGACATTGAGCGAGCCCCATCTACATACCCTCCCCAGTAGTTATATCCAGCCATATTTTTTAAACCACAAGCATTTTAATGGCCTTGAGAATTGTTTTAAATACTGCACATCTTGGGCAAGGAATGGAGACAGGGGAATAAGGAATACATTCAAAGGTGATTGCACAGGAGCACACAGGTTCGACAAATGAGGGGGCCAGGATTAAAGCCAGGTTTCCTGCTTCCACAGTTTCCAACTAGCACTCTAGACCACATCTGAGATGGTGCTCATTCTGATAAAAGGCCAAGGGACTTTCCTTCCAAGGGAAAAGTCACTGCACTGTGTGCCTAGGGTTATTCTGCTGTATGGGATTAAATGGTAAATCTAGTGCTGGAGTCTGCCCACCCCAGTGAATTGTCCACCCTGTGAGGGGTCTTTTCAATTGCTTTTTAAATAGCGCTTATGTCATGTATTGTGGCCATTTAAAAGTCCATCCAGTATTTTCATATGATAGGAAAAAGACAGAAGCAGATTATGTGATCTTTTCTTTAGGTCCTGTGTCTGTAGGTGGTACTGGGAAATATCTACGATGGACAATGTTGTTTACCACTGGTCTTTTAGGTGTCAATCCATGTGTGTGACAGATTTATCCATCATGTAAATTTTCGTCTCAAAATGTGCCAATAGCAAGCAATTAGGCTTTTCTCCAGGATGTGGTAAAGAGTTTGAAGATAAATACGGTATGACACAGTAATCAGACTCACTAATCGATATCTGTTAGAAGTATACCTTTTAAAAATGCTTGCAAGTTGTAGAATTAAACCCCCAAAAATGCCAGCAGCTCCTAGACCCCTATACCCAAAGAATGTCTTCTGATGTTTTCGGGCACACAATGTATCTACACATTTGCAAAAGGACATAGAAGTGATAATGGAATGTTAGCCACTCTAATTGGGATATTTTTAAACAAAAAAATGTAAACTGAATACGTCTCATTGACCATTTCTCTGTCTTTTTCTCTCGCTCTTTGGCTCTCTCTCAGTCTCTATTTCATCATCCCTCCCAGTCTTTCTCGGCTTCTCTCTTTCACTTGCAGTTTATCTTTTCCTGTTTCTCACTTAATGTTTCACCCTCTCTCTCTTCATCCGTCTCCATCTTTATTTTGGTCTATAGTCATCTGCTTCGCTTGCTCTCTCTCCCTACCTCGGTCTCATGGTCTCTCCCTATATCTTACTGCCTTTCTGTCTGTTTTTGACTCTGTTTCTTTCTTTCCTTCACTTGTCTTTCGTTCTTATCTCTCATTGTCTTTGATTTCTGTCTTTCCCGTTTTACATCTCAGTCTGTCTCTTTTCCTTCTCTTTTCTCTTAGAGTCTGTCCCTGTCTCTCGCTCTCTTTCTATGTGTGTCTTTCTGTATATGTTTGTCACTCTCCCTGTTTTTCCTTTCTCTCTCGCCCTTTCTATGTCCATCCCTAGCTTGCTCTCCCTATGTTTCTCTCTCTCTCTCTGTCATTCACTGACATTCTCTAGCAGGCAGGCAACTAGAGCCAAATTTCGGGGAGGGGGGGGCTGAAAAAGATTTCGTGGGGGGCTAAGTCTTCCAGCCATAGGCAGAATGGCTGTAAGAAGGGGTGAAAACACAACAAAAGCCACATTAACGAGTAAATGGTCTTTTAAAGACCCGTGAAGTACTCTGGTGCGGCTGAAATTAGACGGACGCCAGCCCGCGAGGTTGTCTCAGCCGGGCTGTCACACACGAGGGGGGGGGGGGGGGCTGATGCCCGGTGAGCCCAATGGGTGTTGCGCGCCTGTTCTCTAGTCATGCCTGTCTTTAAGGTCGCTGTCTGACCAGTTCAGTATTCTATCCTGGGACGAAAGCTGTATTTTAGACTAGACAGAGACAGACACGAAGGCCAGGGAGGGCCTCTAGGCACCAGATGTTGGCTTCAGACCAGCATTTGCAGGCCCCTGGGGCTATTGGCCAACGGGGGACAAAAAATTGGCCTGGGCACAAAAGTGAAAGTGACCCATTCACATTAGTGAACTAGATAGCTATTAAAACATTAGTGAAGTAGAAAGCTAATAAAAAAGTGGCCACATTAGTGAACTAGTTAGCTAATAAAAAAAGCGGCCCATATTTGCAAATCAAGACAGTTTTGAACTTGGGTATTTTTCAAGGAATGGGAGACTGCGTGCATTTTTGCTTGCTGCAGGGAATGTTTGTGTTAAATATCAGGGAAATCAACAACGAAAACCAGCCCAATAAGTCAGGCCCACAAACTGATGAAATGCAGGGTGTCACAACAGCCCAAGGACACTGCCTCATTGCCCTATGCAACAGTCCGACTCTGGCTGAGATCTCGAGAGGCCTAAGGGTTCGAGACGAAGGGCAGGAAATTGTTTTATATGACATTTGTATAGCTCATAATCTGCCTTTAGTATACTATTGCCGTCAGGGTGATTTTCAAGGCTGATGCCCCAAGCCTGTTTCAGGTGTACCTTCCTAGATACTGCCCTTAGAATTAACTGGAGGCTGGGCTTTAAGTGGGATGAAAAAACTGAGGGGAGGGGGGGGGGGTAAAAGGGGCGTGGCCGATGAGATTATGAGCATGGCGTAAAAGCACACGCTGAAAACCTAAGCTTAGCATTATGTGCCGCCCGACTGGTATTTTGCTACTTATGTAATTGCTTCCAGATGCATAATCCAGCAACTAACAATACACTTACAACAAGCCAGTACTATTGGCTTTGTCAATGGTGGTTAGATGCGTAACACAAAAAAGCAACAATCATGCCTTGGTAGTACAGCATATTGAAAACGCTTCGGTTCTAAAATGGTGAGACTGAAAGAACTACAACGAGTCTCTTTGAAGTCCAGTGATACTGTTGCAGAGTTGAGGTTTTCTTTTCCCGTGGGTGAGGACAAAAATGGAGAGCCGGCAGTGACCCGTCTTAGCACCCGACTTTTAGACCCGGCCCACTAAAGCCCTGCTTGAAAGGGACCCTGCACGAACCCCTTTCCGCAGCCCACCGCCGAACACGAGTCTCTCCAGAGACTTTTTTCCCAACACTTACACGAAGGGCGAGCTGGGCCCAGGGCGCCAGTCATCAAAAGGTGCGTAAAGAGCTTTTTGTCTGCATTAAGGCAATGCAAACAGCAGTGTCCCTGCCGCCTGGCTCCACTGATTTACATTAACATAATTTCGCTCATTTTTCTAACACATAGAAGGCACGGTTTGTTAACACTCACATCTGTAATGATGGTACCACACCATCAGCCTGCTTTCTTGCCCGCTCTCCCCATGCTGCTAAACAATTAACCCCACCCGCCTCCTACAAACAGCTTGGCGCCCGGATGTGGAGCTAATTACTGTGTGTGTGATTCAGGTGAGTTGGCTAAGCACAACGTTTCATATAACTTACCTTGCCGCCTGCGTTCAATTTCAATACACCGTGCCCTCGCTTCCTGCCCCACGCTAGGCAGGCTTCACAACTCGAGTGAGACATAGCCATTTACACAAACCATTCCCGACGCTGCTTTTATACTGTTTGTATAAATGAACAGTACAGCGGCACCCGATTGGTTAGCACTCGATTGGTTAGAGCGAGCAAAGGCACCGCTCACAAGTACGCATGTCTGGTTGACAGTGGTTAAAAAAAACACGAAACTGACATGGGCCCTTTCGCAACTTCTGCCAACCAGACATACGTACTTCAGCTCACTCACTGCGTCATTGCTTTAGTTGACAGGCTACGTCTCAGTCAGCACTCGAGTTGTGAAGCCATCCGAGCGTGGTGCGGTGGAGCGCTGGCAGTGGAGCAGAACAGCTTGGGCACAGTTCATTGAAGTTGAACGCAGGCGGTAAGGTAAGTGACATAAAACCAGGGTTTTAAAACGGTGTTGTGTAATACTTGTGTATCCCCCTAGCTTCGGCAGACTCCGGAGTCTTGCCTATTGGCCAGCTCGGACGGGCCCACTAGCATCCTCTCCAACATTAGGAGAGACGAGCCTCGGCTTTAGCAGGCAGAAGCAGCAGCGCTCCGAGCCGACCAGCTGTCTGTAAAGCACACATCTCTCTGCTTGGAGCTTACAGGGGCACGCAGGTCACGAAATTGAGCTCGAGATGGGCGTTCGAGTGAAAACAGTAGTTTTGCATGCGTTTTGTACTGAAGTGTTATCAGTTTTGAGTCACCCACAAAGGGAAAGCTATGTAAGGTATGGAGAAACGTATTAGCATCCATACCACCCCAGCAGAGCCTCAAAATACTTTAAATGAGCAATTCGATAGTATAGAGGTGAGTCACTTTGGGTCAGTGGACGCTCTGCCAATCCACTCGTCACACTAGTAGGTTATACCAGGGCACAACTCAGGGGTACACGCGGGTGGACGGCGTCCTCCCACTATTTTCACATGGTGAACGCCGTCCACCCTGCCAAGAATTTGGGCCCCACTGAATAAAGTGCTGAACTCGCCCCGGTGTAATTTCCAAACACCGGGACACTTTCAGCACCGCCTGTACGTTGTCTGCTTTTCATCTGCAACAACGTGCAGGCGGGGAAGGGGCTTTCTTATTTAAGACTCCTTCTGGGTCCATAACAAAGGCCACATTTGAGGGGCAATCAGGACTCCTTTTGTGAGTCTCTTGGCTGGGAGCAGTCGGGAGCCTCACACCTAGATGCAAATGAAGCGGAGGGGAAACAAAGGTTTAGCACTTCACACATACTTAAGAGAGGCAGCTTTTCACTTTGTTTTCAATTTGTTTAGTCCCTGTTTAGGAGATATGCATGCACTGTAAGAATGACATATTTGTTGGTCTTTCCCAGTATTTACACATAGCAAACTGCATTTATATAGATCTTACTACGCCTGAGGAGGCATTGAAATAATTTAAGTACCACTATTTTTTTCTTGTATAGCCCTACTCATTCCCATGCAGGGCGTCAGAGTGCTTTACATCAACACGCACATATTACATGTACAATACATTATATAAGTTTGTAAATGAATGTACAGGCTGTGTTACATAAAACTGGGGGATTGCAAGGTGTAGAAGTCACATATGCTATTATCCTCCCAATGCTCTCAAACGTACACATGATAGACCTGCTAAAAATATATGTGAGGGCTTTAGATCTGATGTCACTACTTGTGATCCCACTTCCTGTAAAGTCATGGCTTGTGCTGCCACCTTCTATGATGTAATTTCCCGTGATGCCATGTGTGATGTTGTGCGCTGTGATGTTGCGTGCTGTGATGTCCCACACCGGGATGCCCACGCTGTGATGTCCTGCGCAGTGATGTCTACCTAGGTTAGTCCCCCCACTTCTTTTTTAGGACTTGTGCCCTGGATAACTCTATTCACACTTTACAGCGTGTGCTGTGACTTTTCCTTTTGTGTGATTTCTTCTTCCTCGGGTACGTTTCATGGAAAATTGTACAAAGCTTCCTGTGCGAGTGCGTGCGAGTGAAGGAGGCCTTCAGTGGATGGAGGATGGGTCTGTGAGAAAGTGCCATCTTTCTTGCATGGTATGCCCCCACTTTTTGCTGAATTGCTGAATGTACTTTGACTGAGTGTGCCCTGACTCCTGCCAATCGGGTGCCCAGGGCCTATGTTCCTTCCCTAAAACACAAAACACAAATTGGCAAACCCTGGCCACATGTCAGCCCCTGGTAAATGGTACCCTAGGTACCCAGGGCCTTGTGACCAGGGAAGGCCTCTTGCACTCATTGTGCCACCCTTAGAGGCCCTGTACCCTTACACACACACACACACACACACACACACACACACTGCCCTTGCAGTCTGAGTGTCTGGGTACAAGACAAAACAAAGAGTCGACATGGCACACATCCCTGTGTGCCATGCCCACCACCTACACTGCCATGGCATACATCAGCCACCCCTCTAGCTGGGTGCCCTATGCCAATGGTGTGGGCACAGGAGCAGGATCCCTGTGCCCCTACAGTACCCAGGTCCATTCCTGGGCACTATAAGTGCAGTGCTGCCATTTAAGAGTATATGGTGCTGGGAGCTCGTCAAACACGAACTCCACAGCACCATAATGGTAACACTGAAGACTGAGAAGTTTGGTATCAAACTTCTCAGCACATTAAACCGACACTGATACCAGAGTGGGATTTAATGTACCAAGCACCCCAGAGGGCATCTTAGAGATGCCCCCTGAAACCTAACCTACAATCCCCATCTGTTCTGAGGCTGCCTAGGCTGCCACACAGCAGACATGTTGCTGGACCCCTGGATAGGAGAGCCCCTGCTCTCCTGGGTCTGCAACAATGCACATCCTGGGTGAGGTGCTAAATCTCCTCCCCCAGGATGGTCAGGGGGAAGCTTCAAAGGCATGCCACCTCTGTGAGCTTCCCTAGGCCACTGCAACCCCCCACTCTGGCAGGAAGCTTGGCCGGAAACCCCAAATAAGGACAGGGGCTGTGCCAGCCTGCCAACCCCACCCCTCAGGTGGGGGAGGCGAGGTGAAGCACATCTCCGGGGTCTCGCCATCTTGAAGATGGGAAGCCCTTTCCAATCAGGACTAGGCTACTGCCCCCCTCCCACAGGAGAGAGGCAGGATAGGGGGTGTACCCACCCCAGGGCCGGGACCCATTGGTCCCTGCCCTTCACCTACCTGTAACGCCCCTAAATATAGTATTTAGGGGCACCCCGAACCTTCCTTCCCAGATTCCAGATTCCAAAATCCGAAGAAGAGCTAGAAGAAAGAAGACCTGCCCTGCAGCTGCTAAGAAGAGGAAGACACCAACTGCCTTGGCCCCAGCCCTACCGGCCTGTCGACCCTCAAACCTGCTCCTGCTCCAACCTGGCATCTCTTGTGGCCAGCAACCTCACAATCCCTGGAGGACCTGGCTACCTTTTGACTCTAAGCCCCCTGGGACTCCCATGAGTATGGGCTCTCTACTCAAAAACTACTTCTAATCCCTGGCAGCAGACCGGAACCGCGAACCCATCACACTCTGCACCCGCCAAGCCTGGCCGGTGCCGGAGTGAACAAAGACCACGAGGACGACCCCATGGCGACTGTTACCCAGAGTCCGGCACCCAAGGACCTCCCTCGACGCTCCTGAAGAAGCCTGCAGCCTCAGAACCAGGTGCCCCCCCCAACCGCGATCAACAGAGGGTAAGATTTCCCAACACCAAAAGTCGCCCCTGCACCCGGCGCCCCGCGGCCCCCTGTGCCCAATCCCGGGGTACCTACCTATCAGCCAACTACCCAACTTACCTCTCGAAGTGGTGGTGGCACCTGAAGAATCTTCGTCCCGAGCTTGCAGTCTTTTTCTAAACCGGAGATTTCCCATTGAAATCAATTGAGCGCCCGAAGGCTCAAAGGCACCCTGCACCCAGCCGCCCGAGTGGCCCTGGCAGTGCAACCTCTACACCTATCCACTTGCCCCGAGTAAGTGACCAGGAGCCCAGCTCCCACAGCCGCGTGGCCTGCTAGCCAGCAGCCACCAACCAAGGCCCCCCTACCTCTCATAGGATAACATTGGGCCTAACTCTCTCTGCACCCGGCCGCCCTTGTGCCGCTGAGGGTGAACCAACTGTACCTACCTGACCCTGGGAGACCCCTGAGTCTATGCCCAGAATCTTAACTCTGCCAGTCGAGTACTTACCTTCAAACCGATAACACAATTTTCTCCATAGGGTAACATTGACTGGCTTTTCCTGAAATTTCTTCTAAGTGTGGACTTTTCAAAACCTAAAATATTCACCAAAAATCAGCCGAGTAACGAAAACGAAAATACTCACCTGCTCTTAGGTGAGTTCCCAGTGCTGGATCTTGGTGCCCAGCACTGACTCTGAAAAATACTTACAACTGTACTTACCAGTAACCCAATTTTCTCCCATAAGAAATCATTGACTGTTTTTCTGTGAAATTTCTTCTGTCAATTTCTGCAAATGTTAAATACTCTTTAGAAATCGTATCATATCTGAAAACGTAATTACTTACCTGTTTTGGATAAAGGTCCCAGTACTGAGTCTAGGCACCCAGTACTGGATTACAAAAGTAACGAGAACATACTATACCTGCAACTTGAATTTTCTGCCATAGGGAATCATTGACTGTTTTCTATGAAATATTTTCTCTCCAGATCTATCGTGGCTTGTGTTGGCCCTCTATGTTCATCCCACACCTCATTGGTCCTTGTTCCCATCTTGTTCTCGCCATCTGTGCTAAGATGCTGCTGCAGGCCTTTACTGCTCCTTTTGTTAAATTATTTTAGTACAGCATGCCTAAGCTTGCGCCTCAACGCTGCCATTCTTGGCATCTCTCACTTCTGCATTTATTTGCCTGTTAATCTGGTGTTCAGAGCTGAATATAAGATTTTAGGTAAGTGCTCCAGAACTAGATACTATACATGTGATGAGACTCTGGAAATGTTTACAATACCACAGACGAGGCCTGCCAAAAAGCACACTAGGCTCCTAATGAGATTTCTAGATCAGGCCACAGTGATCTAGAAGTAATTTCGAGAAATTAACAAAATACTCATGGTAAGACCTCTAGATCTCATCAAAAAGGAGGTCTCTAGAAAAACACCACTCAACCTCCAGAAAGGGGCACAATGCTTAAGATGTGGTCTCTGTAACTGGGCACAGTACTTACGATGAGGCCAGGGGCTTAGCTTCAGGGGGGGTTACATTCCCCTACTAAACGTATTTTGTGTTAAATAGTTGGGTACAGGTGCTTTCAGTTGGGTATTATGAGATGTCAGTCGAATTTCATCAGAGATGTTTACATACACAGAAAAAATCACGTGCACACACTTTCTCCCTTTTTGTTTTGAAAGTCCTCAAAATATATATATTTTTTTTTAGAAAATATTGTGTTTTATCTTTAAGTCCTTCTACCAATCACATTCTTCTCCCTTACCACTGCTACCTAGGTCCCTCTCATGCACCCTGCTTCGTAAAATGTATTGAAACGTTCTATGCCAGCCCGATTCTCGGAAAAACCTGAAGCTCACAGCCCCCCAAACATACTGACCAAGCTACGCCACTGGATGAGGCTACCAAAACCACGTACACAACTACAAATTAATCTTCAGAAATGGACACACTAGTCAAGGAGCGGCTTCTAGAACTAGACTTAGCTTTTGCTATATGAGACCTCCGGAACCAGACACAAAGTTCCAGAAGAGGCCTCTAAAACAAAACACAATGCTTGATATGTGACACAGTACTTGAGTTGGGACCTAATGGAAAGAGACCCCTTAATGTTACCCACTAGGTCGTACTTGTGGAACGAGGTTCGAGTCTGGCGGTCCGGTTCTCAATAAAGAACTTGGCTGTTGGTTTGTTTATTCGGCCGTGACCTCTGATTATTTGAATGGACAACCTCAAGATATTAACTAATGCTATTATGAAGAGAAAAGATTACTTTAGTGACATCGAACGAAAAGAGCACGAGTTAAACAGAATTAAAAGGTAGAGCAAAGTATCACAATAATGGAAAAGCAAGGAAATAATGCAAAGAGTAAAGTGGGTACAAGGAATAATTTCAGGATTGAAAAAGAACGAGAGAATGCATGAGAGGAAAATAGAAAAAGAAAACATTTTGGCTTTTTAATTAAAAAAACATATATTCAAAGCCTTGGACAGAAGCCGAAAAAAACTTCCTTATTTGCATGTGGACATGTGCCTGATGGTGATATCTCACGTGACACCTCTCTGACTCCTTATTCAACCCAGAGGTAGATTATACAACAAATTAACACGGAAAGCCGAGCCAAGGGTCTGTCTTCACTCTTGGAGCCTGTGCACAAGCTGGACCATGAAAATGTTTGAATTAAAATTTGGAACATTTGACATTAATAGGTCACATGATAACGCTGCACTGAGTAGTACTTATTAAAAGTGATCGTTTTTAAACACGGATTTAGAACCATTTCTGCCACCACAACTACATTGGTGACAGTGCCATTAGTAAAATAAGAGGAAAGACCGTTGTTA
Organism: Triturus cristatus; assembly: GCF_964204655.1. NCBI lineage: Eukaryota > Metazoa > Chordata > Amphibia > Caudata > Salamandridae > Triturus > Triturus cristatus. The sequence goes on along the minus strand of NC_140589.1, from coordinate 1,062,770,104 downwards.
TGTGCCCTGGCTGAATCCCAGAACATTATCAAGTAACATTATGGTCTATTCAATCCAACACAGTAGGTTCTTGTGCAGCTGGTATTCTGAAATCATGTATTTGAAAGTGCTTGTGAAATAAAATATATGCCTAAGATTACAAAATTAAACAGGGAAGCCACAATTTATCCAGGCTTTCTAATGTCACTTTGTAAAAATCATTCACTAAATGGGTATGATTTTGCCTTCTTATTGTTTTAAGGCTTTGTTTGACCTCTTTATGAATTTTTCTGCAATTTTCATAATAACACAAACTCAACCGTAAGACATTGGAACGCTTCATATCAGCAATATTTACATTGTTAATTACATTAAACAAGGTCACATTTTTTGGGGCATGAGGAGGTTAAGTGATTTGCCCAGAATCGCAGAATGTTGAGCAGATGTTGAGACTTGAACAGCTCTGGACGTAAATGTCAGAACAGAGTGGTAGAGAAGAAGGGTAGAGCATTCGGTTCCTGCTGCCAGTGTCCTGGGTCACACATAGCTGCCAAGGTTTCACATTGCTTATGTGTGATATTTTCATAGTTTCAGTGTAATTATGAGTGACATTTAGCGACTATGAGTGACACTTTCTCGCAAGCAAAATCAAGCAATGAAGACGAGGGAAAAAGAAATATCAGAAATTACACCCATTTGAGCAACGAGAAACTCTAAGAAGATCTTAAAATTGCTGGTAGTATCAGAAATGGAAAGGCATTAGTGCCCTTGCAACTTGACTGTTAAACAAATGTGTAGCCAAGGTATTAAGAGACTACAGGATTGGTGATGTGAGCAAAATCTTCTAAAAAATGCAAATATGAACTGTATCATAAAGTACAAACAAAAGATGCATTGCAGAATTTGATTACCTAGATGGTTTCAATTATGGGTTCGGGAGCTGGGTGCACACATTTGAAAGTCAGGGAGTGTGACCTGAGCTGATAGCTGTAGAGCAACATTAAGTCGTACCAAGACAGGTGAACTGCTTTCCAAAAGTAGCCTTATAATGTGTTACATTTTCAGCCATTTATGACATTTCTTATCCAATATAATGTTGCATTCTGGGACACATAGTGTAATTTTTCTGTGCACTTTTGACTAAAAAGCCAGACCTTACTGAAGATGTTTGATACAACAGATTGAGCAGTGATAAATAAAAGTTGCTTTAAAGACAAGAAGACATGGAATGTTTTCTGTTATTGAAACATGATGCTTCACACTTTGTTCACTTATCAGAGAGAGCCCATTTGTACATGGTGCTGACACCATGCATTCTAGCTAAATCTTTGATTCCTTAAAGCATGCGCATCCCTTGTTCTGAGAAAGAATTCACTCAGCATGTTGTTATTGCTCGTGCATGGACCTTTATTACTTATCTCCCACTTCGTCTTCATGTTATTAATTGGAGTACGCCGTTCTCCCTTCTGCACATTTAACATCACAGACATGTCATGTGGGTGCTACTGCTTGCAGCCCTTGCTAAATCTGTGGCGTTTCTCACCTTTCTAGGGTTGCACAGGGATCCTTGTGTTGAGGGCCTACAGATACGCATGGACTGGCCCTGAGTTCTGCTGACAGCTTTAGTCAGGGGGAGTCAGGCCGCAGGGGATCCAGTCCTTCAAAGTGGCGATTCTCGCCTCTTGGAGGTGAGCAAGGGTTCCTCTAGACCACCAAATGGCACTAGACTAGGTTACAGGGTCATGCACTCTGCTCTTGTAGCACTTACTCTGACGGAATGAAGAGGTGCTACATTACACCGTAGATTCGGAAGCAGAGGCTGCACGCACTGTGCCCCCCTCCCAAGGATCCCCTGTCACTAACTTCTCATTCTTCTATTTGACTCACCTGTGAGGCCTCCTCAGTTTATTGTGACACCACAGTGATCAAAATCACATCAGAGAGCCTTGCCCAAAAGAATAGGTAGCTTTATTAAAGACACGCAACCTCATTCCTTGTTATTAGATAATGAGATGTGAAAAACAATAGGAATTACATTACAGAAAGCTGCCAGGCTCTGAAGCTGTGAAAATTACTTACCTAGGGGCCAGGCTGTAGTGCTATGGCACCAGGCCACCACTCCGGTGGCCGCCGCAAGTAAGCTGAGAGTCGGTTCGGTTAATCATTACACTCCAGGGTCCCTTCTGGCCCAAGAGGCACAATGCGGTGGGAGTTGCAGCAGTGGCGGCAGTCTCCCACTTGTGAGGCAGGCTTCCAAAGTTAAACTATAGCTCTCCTGCACCCACATCCTATAGGTGTGCTTCTCGCACAGAGTGCCCTGCAAGGCTGTCTCAGCAGGCTGTCTCGGCAGCAGCGATTGGGCAACTACGCTTTTGACGTCCTGAGTTAATCAGAGGTGCTGCGTCAGAGTGTCGGGTGAATATCATGTTATACTTTGTAGACAGCTGAGCGATTTGACACAGCGTTCAAGCCTGCAGCAAGCAGTGCAGATGCGCTTACTGCCAGCCAGCAGGCTTTTGTCAGTGTGGTTTAATTGGCAGCGCTTGGCTCCGCCTTTTAAAAAAAGAAATCGTTTTTTATATAGTGCAAACTAGACCCAAAGGTATCGGACCACTTTACATGAGCATCAGTTGCCTTACAGAAGGACACATTCATTTTTGTTAGGCACAGGGAGATTAAGTGATTTGTCCAGAATCACAAGATGTTGAGTATTCCTGCCGAGACTCGAACCCAGTTCCCCAGCTCCGAGGGCAACCACTCTAGCCGTTAGGCCACATCCTCTCTCAGGTTCCCAGAGGACTGCCCTGCTATTTGAGAAAAGACTTGCTCACCAAAGGACTTCCCTGCTTCTAGAGGTCTGCCTTGATGCTTGAAGGAGAACTGGACCATCTTCATGAACACAGGACCACCAGACATGAGTCCAAGGGATAGTTTGCTGGCCTTCTGTGTGAACTACAGGGGCATAATAAGCTCCAGAGACCTTGAAATCAACACCTCTTCTTTGCTGGAGAGTTTTAATCCCCACCTACCAAGTGGTGCCTTCCAGGTCCTGCACTCTTGGAAGTGATGTTAGAGATCCTGCTCCTACCTAGCCCAAAAATGTGGGACTTCGAAAAAGTTTCACAGAAAGTACCAGAAGAACTAACAGAAGACAAAGAGGTACCTGACAGTCGATCCACCCAAGGTGCATTGACAGTTGGTCTGACATTGCAGTAGCTTCTGCTACGTTATTTTACGCAGCAGCAAATCCTGTTCACCAGGACCTCTCAGTGACAGTGTCTGGCTTCATGGAGCCCTCTTCTGCTACAGCTTGGAGCTCTGTCCCGCTGGTGGTTTTTGGCTTCCAAAAAGTTGTCTAAGTCAGAAGGTAAAAAGCTTTACCGGGCTCACTGGTGACCAGCTCCCCATTGATGATGATAGACCCCTCAGCCAGGAAATTCTGCTTCTTTTGCTCAGAGCTTTTCCCTGCTATTGGCAATGGGTTCGCTAAGACTTCATCCGCTGCTCCCCGGTGATGACGACTCCTCTTTGGATGCAGCCTACTGTCTTGCCCTGCTGCACTCTATCTTCTCATGGACTGTTTCTTCAAAAATTAATCTCCGTCCAAAGTTCAGCCAAGACCAGGCTCAATCCACCTTGTGTATCTGACTTGTGCTTCATCGTGGTCAACCTTAACTTTTGACTTTGTCCGGGTCTAACGCAACCAGATACACGCAGTTGGCATTTTCGTCTTTTAGGTGCTAGATTTCGATAAACACTTAGAAAAAGGCTGGGTGTAGTGATAGGATTTAATTTTGTTTTGGTGTTATTCTACTTATTAAAATATATCTTAGTTTTCAAAATTGGGTTGTGATTTTTCTTGTTATGTGTTTTCATTTCATTACTGTTTGTGTTATGTCGGTTCCTGGAGGCAGTTCAAGGTTGTTGAGGTGTTGGCACCCGGGGACGATGCGTTGCGCAAAGGAGGTGATGCGTCAGTTGGATGTGTGAGGCTTTAGTTTCTGAGGGCGGTGCAGCATCAATGATATGTCAAGGGCGTGGTGTGTCGATTTCATGGTGTCGTTGTCGCACCGCTGGGCGGAAGGCGATGCGTCGGTCGAAAGTCATGCAGGGTCTGAAATGGGTCAGATTCGGGACAGTACAACACGGATGTCAGTGATGCGGTGTCTGAGACTCATGTAGCAGCGGTTCTCTAGAGATGCTGCGGCAAAGCCGGGGCTTAGTTGAAAGTTGAGGTCATTACATAATGCACTTGGTAAATGATGTCCACGTCTTTGGTGCAGGCGGTGTTGATGCGGCAGTTTTGCAGGGATGCACATGTTCCAAAATGACACTGTGGAGTCGACACATTGTTTTCCTGGTTGCGGCACAAAAACTCACTTCCAAGGTCCCTTTACTAGATTTGGCAGAACTTGGCAGAGCAAGGCCCACAGCAGAGGGGTCCAGGCAGGGCCGTAACCATGGGGGGTGGAGGGCTGAGCGGGGCCCGGCCAGGGCATAATGTGCTCTGGCCCCCCAACTGAAAGCCCCGAACATTCATTTTCTGTTATTTAATAAATATATGGATTAGCCTCACATTAGAGACAGTGCACATGATCTGCGGCCTCAACCCTGCCTGCATTGCCAATACTGAAACTGAAAGAACCGTAGCTGTCTCCAGAGTAAGAGACTGAGGCAGAGGAACAGACAGAAGCAAGGGAGGGCTGGGCCGAGGCTGTCGTGCACACCCGGGTGTACTGAAGGATACTAATATGACTTATGAATCATCAGAATTGCCTCTCCTGGAGCTTCACTACCATCAGTGAGGGCACTGCATGAAGGCAGCAGGATGAAATGCAGCGTGAGCACTGGCTATAAACAGCAGCCGTGGTATCTCTGTGCCCGTGTGCGTGCGTGCGCCGGGGCCAGGGGGCGCAACTGTCCACCTGTGGGCCTCAGTTCTCCTGACCAGTGACATTGGGGACAGACCCTCCGAGGTGCCGTCCGAGGGGGGATGCTACCGCTTGACTGGCCGGCCCCAGGCGTGCCTTCATCTTCCTCACTGCTCAGACAGCGTGTAGAGTCTGAGTCAGGATAGTCCCCTGCCAACCTGGGGCTGTCAGACACGTCTTGCCAGCAGTGGGTGGAGGGAGCAACTGACCCCCAGCTGACCTGGTTCTCTGGCTCTAAAGCAGCTCTGCTTGACCTGGTTCTCTCCCTCTAAAGAGCTCTGCTGACCTGGTTCTCGGGCTCTAAAGCAGTTCTGCTGACCTGGTTCTCTGCCTCTAGAGCAGCTCTGCTGACCTGGTTCTATGGCTCTAAAGCAGTTCTGCTGACCTGGTTCTCTGCCTCTAGAGCAGCTCTGCTGACCTGGTTCTCTGGCTCTAGAGCAGCTCTGCTGGCCTGGTTCTCTGGCTCTAAAGCAGCTCTGCTGACCTGGTTCTCTCCCTCTAAAGAGCTCTGCTGACCTCATTCTCTGGCTCTAAAGCGGTTCTGTTGACCTGGTTCTCTGCCTCTAGAGCAGCTCTGCTGACCTGGTTCTATGGCTTTAAAGCAGCTCTGCTGACCTGGTTCTCTGGCTCTAGAGCAGCTCTGCTGAACTGGTTCTCTGGCTCTAGAGCAGCTCTGCTGAACTTGTTCTCTGGCTCTAAAGCAGTTCTGCTGACCTGGTTCTCAGGCTACAGAGCAGCTCTGCTGATCTGGTTCTCCAGCTCTGCTGACCTGGTTCTCTGCCTCTAAAGCATCTCTGCTGACCCGGTTCTATGGCTCTAAAGCAGTTCTGCTGACATGGTTCTCTGGCTCTAGAGCAGCTCTGCTGATCTGGTTCTCTCCCTCTAGAGCAGTTCTGCTGACCTGGTTCTCTGGCTCTAAAGCAGCTCTGCTGACCTGGTTCTCTGGCTCTAGAGCAGCTCTGCTGACCTGGTTCTCTGGCTCTAGAGCAGCTCTGCTGACCTGGTTCTCTGGCTCTAGAGCAGCTCTGCTGACCTGGTTCTCTGGCTCTAAAGCAGCTCTGCTGACCTGGTTCTCTCCCTATAAAGAGCTCTGCTGACCTGGTTCTCTGGCTCTAAAGCAGTTCTGCAGACCTGGTTCTCTGCTTCTAGAGCAGCTCTGCTGACCTGGTTCTATGGCTCTACAACAGCTCTGCTGACCTGATTCTCTGTCTCTAAAGCAGCTCTGCTGACCCGGTTCTATGGCTCTAGAGCAGCTCTGCTGACCTGGTTCTCTCGCTCTAAAGCAGCTCTACAGACCTGGTTTCTCTGCCTCTAAAGCAGCTCTGCTGACCCGGTTCTATGGCTCTAAAGCAGTTCTGCTGACATGGTTCTCTGGCTCTAGAGCAGCTCTGCTGATCTGGTTCTCTCCCTCTAGAGCAGCTCTGCTGACCTGGTTCTCTGGCTCTAAAGCAGCTCTGCTGACCTGGGTCTCTGGCTCTAGAGCAGCTCTGCTGACCTGGTTCTCTGGCTCTAGAGCAGCTCTGCTGACCTGGTTCTCTGGCTCTAGAGCAGCTCTGCTGACCTGGTTCTCTGGCTCTAAAGCAGCTCTGCTGACCTGGTTCTCTCCCTCTAAAGAGCTCTGCTGACCTGGTTCTGTTGCTCTAAAGCAGTTCTGCTGACCTGGTTCTCTGCTTCTAGAGCAGCTCTGCTGACCTGGTTCTATGGCTCTACAACAGCTCTGCTGACCTGATTCTCTGCCTCTAAAGCAGCTCTGCTGACCCGGTTCTATGGCTCTAGAGCAGCTCTGCTGACCTGGTTCTCTCCCTCTAGAGCAGCTCTACAGACCTGGTTTCTCTGCCTCTAAAGCAGCTCTGCTGACCCGGTTCTATGGCTCTAAAGCAGTTCTGCTGACATGGTTCTCTGGCTCTAGAGCAGCTCTGCTGACCTGGTTCTCTCCCTCTAGAGCAGCTCTGCTGACCTGGTTCTCTCTCTCTAAAGCCGCTCTACTGACCTGGTTTCTCTCGCTCTACAGCAGCTCTGCTGACCTGGTTCTCTGGCTCCAGAGCAGCTCGCTGACCTGGTTCTCTGGCTTAAAGCAGCTCTGCTGACCTGGTTCTATGGCTCTAAAGCAGCTCTGCTGACCTGGTTCTCTACCTCTAAAGCAGCTCTGCTGACCTGGTTCTCTGGCTCTAAAGCAGCTCTGATGACCTGGTTCTCTGGCTCTACAGCAACTCTGCTGACCCAGTTCTTAGGCTCTAGAGCAGCTCTGCTGACCGGGTTCTCTGGCTCTAAAGCAGCTCTGCTGACCTGGTTCTCTGGCTCCTGAGCAGAACTGCTGACCTGGTTCTCTGGCTCTAAAGCAGCTCTGCTGACCTGGTTCTCTCCCTCTAAATTCGCTATACTGACCTAGTTCTCTACTTCTAGAGCAGCTCTGCTGACCTGGTTCTCTCCCTCTAAATCAGCTCTGCTGACCTGGTTTCTCTGGCTCTAGAGAAGCTCTGCTGACCTGGTTCTCTGGCTCTAGAGCAGCTCTGCTGAGCTGGTTCTCTCCCTCTAAAGAGCTCTGCTGACCTGGTTCTCTGGCTCTAAAGCAGGTTTGTTGACCTGGTTCTCTGCCTCTAGAGCACCTCTGCTGACCTGGTTCTATGGCTCTAAAGCAGTTCTGCGGACCTGGTTCTCTCCCTCTAAAGCAGCTCTGCTGATCTGGTTTCTCTCCATCTAAAGAGCTCTGCTGACCTCATTCTCTGGCTCTAAAGCGGTTCTGTTGACCTGGTTCTCTGCCTCTAGAGCAGCTCTGCTGACCTGGTTCTATGGCTCTAAAGCAGCTCTGCTGACCTGGTTCTCTGGCTCTAGAGCAGCTCTGCTGAACTGGTTCTCTGGCTCTAGAGCAGCTCTGCTGAACTGGTTCTCTGGCTCTAGAGCAGCTCTACTGAACTGGTTCTCTGGCTCTAAAGCAGTTCTGCTGACCTGGTTCTCAGGCTACAGAGCAGCTCTGCTGATCTGGTTCTCTAGCTCTACAACAGTTCTGCTGACCTGGTTCTCTGCCTCTAAAGCATCTCTGCTGACCCGGTTCTATGGCTCTAAAGCAGTTCTGCTGACATGGTTCTCTGGCTCTAGAGCAGCTCTGCTGATCTGGTTCTCTCCCTCTAGAGCAGCTCTGCTGACCTGGTTCTCTGCCTCTAGAGCAGCTCTGCTGACCTGGTTCTATGGCTCTAAAGCAGTTCTGCTGACCTGGTTCTCTGCCTCTAGAGCAGCTCTGCTGACCTGGTTCTCTGGCTCTAGAGCAGCTCTGCTGGCCTGGTTCTCTGGCTCTAAAGCAGCTCTGCTGACCTGGTTCTCTCCCTCTAAAGAGCTCTGCTGACCTCATTCTCTGGCTCTAAAGCGGTTCTGTTGACCTGGTTCTCTGCCTCTAGAGCAGCTCTGCTGACCTGGTTCTATGGCTTTAAAGCAGCTCTGCTGACCTGGTTCTCTGGCTCTAGAGCAGCTCTGCTGAACTGGTTCTCTGGCTCTAGAGCAGCTCTGCTGAACTTGTTCTCTGGCTCTAAAGCAGTTCTGCTGACCTGGTTCTCAGGCTACAGAGCAGCTCTGCTGATCTGGTTCTCCAGCTCTGCTGACCTGGTTCTCTGCCTCTAAAGCATCTCTGCTGACCCGGTTCTATGGCTCTAAAGCAGTTCTGCTGACATGGTTCTCTGGCTCTAGAGCAGCTCTGCTGATCTGGTTCTCTCCCTCTAGAGCAGTTCTGCTGACCTGGTTCTCTGGCTCTAAAGCAGCTCTGCTGACCTGGTTCTCTGGCTCTAGAGCAGCTCTGCTGACCTGGTTCTCTGGCTCTAGAGCAGCTCTGCTGACCTGGTTCTCTGGCTCTAGAGCAGCTCTGCTGACCTGGTTCTCTGGCTCTAAAGCAGCTCTGCTGACCTGGTTCTCTCCCTATAAAGAGCTCTGCTGACCTGGTTCTCTGGCTCTAAAGCAGTTCTGCAGACCTGGTTCTCTGCTTCTAGAGCAGCTCTGCTGACCTGGTTCTATGGCTCTACAACAGCTCTGCTGACCTGATTCTCTGCCTCTAAAGCAGCTCTGCTGACCCGGTTCTATGGCTCTAGAGCAGCTCTGCTGACCTGGTTCTCTCGCTCTAAAGCAGCTCTACAGACCTGGTTTCTCTGCCTCTAAAGCAGCTCTGCTGACCCGGTTCTATGGCTCTAAAGCAGTTCTGCTGACATGGTTCTCTGGCTCTAGAGCAGCTCTGCTGATCTGGTTCTCTCCCTCTAGAGCAGCTCTGCTGACCTGGTTCTCTGGCTCTAAAGCAGCTCTGCTGACCTGGGTCTCTGGCTCTAGAGCAGCTCTGCTGACCTGGTTCTCTGGCTCTAGAGCAGCTCTGCTGACCTGGTTCTCTGGCTCTAGAGCAGCTCTGCTGACCTGGTTCTCTGGCTCTAAAGCAGCTCTGCTGACCTGGTTCTCTCCCTCTAAAGAGCTCTGCTGACCTGGTTCTGTTGCTCTAAAGCAGTTCTGCTGACCTGGTTCTCTGCTTCTAGAGCAGCTCTGCTGACCTGGTTCTATGGCTCTACAACAGCTCTGCTGACCTGATTCTCTGCCTCTAAAGCAGCTCTGCTGACCCGGTTCTATGGCTCTAGAGCAGCTCTGCTGACCTGGTTCTCTCCCTCTAGAGCAGCTCTACAGACCTGGTTTCTCTGCCTCTAAAGCAGCTCTGCTGACCCGGTTCTATGGCTCTAAAGCAGTTCTGCTGACATGGTTCTCTGGCTCTAGAGCAGCTCTGCTGACCTGGTTCTCTCCCTCTAGAGCAGCTCTGCTGACCTGGTTCTCTCTCTCTAAAGCCGCTCTACTGACCTGGTTTCTCTCGCTCTACAGCAGCTCTGCTGACCTGGTTCTCTGGCTCCAGAGCAGCTCGCTGACCTGGTTCTCTGGCTTAAAGCAGCTCTGCTGACCTGGTTCTATGGCTCTAAAGCAGCTCTGCTGACCTGGTTCTCTACCTCTAAAGCAGCTCTGCTGACCTGGTTCTCTGGCTCTAAAGCAGCTCTGATGACCTGGTTCTCTGGCTCTACAGCAACTCTGCTGACCCAGTTCTTAGGCTCTAGAGCAGCTCTGCTGACCGGGTTCTCTGGCTCTAAAGCAGCTCTGCTGACCTGGTTCTCTGGCTCCTGAGCAGAACTGCTGACCTGGTTCTCTGGCTCTAAAGCAGCTCTGCTGACCTGGTTCTCTCCCTCTAAATCCGCTATACTGACCTAGTTCTCTACTTCTAGAGCAGCTCTGCTGACCTGGTTCTCTCCCTCTAAATCAGCTCTGCTGACCTGGTTTCTCTGGCTCTAGAGAAGCTCTGCTGACCTGGTTCTCTGGCTCTAGAGCAGCTCTGCTGACCTGGTTCTCTCCCTCTAAAGAGCTCTGCTGACCTGGTTCTCTGGCTCTAAAGCAGGTTTGTTGACCTGGTTCTCTGCCTCTAGAGCACCTCTGCTGACCTGGTTCTATGGCTCTAAAGCAGTTCTGCGGACCTGGTTCTCTCCCTCTAAAGCAGCTCTGCTGATCTGGTTTCTCTCCATCTAAAGAGCTCTGCTGACCTCATTCTCTGGCTCTAAAGCGGTTCTGTTGACCTGGTTCTCTGCCTCTAGAGCAGCTCTGCTGACCTGGTTCTATGGCTCTAAAGCAGCTCTGCTGACCTGGTTCTCTGGCTCTAGAGCAGCTCTGCTGAACTGGTTCTCTGGCTCTAGAGCAGCTCTGCTGAACTGGTTCTCTGGCTCTAGAGCAGCTCTACTGAACTGGTTCTCTGGCTCTAAAGCAGTTCTGCTGACCTGGTTCTCAGGCTACAGAGCAGCTCTGCTGATCTGGTTCTCTAGCTCTACAACAGTTCTGCTGACCTGGTTCTGTGCCTCTAAAGCATCTCTGCTGACCCGGTTCTATGGCTCTAAAGCAGTTCTGCTGACATGGTTCTCTGGCTCTAAAGCAGTTCTGCTGACCTGGTTCTCAGGCTACAGAGCAGCTCTGCTGATCTGGTTCTCTAGCTCTACAACAGTTCTGCTGACCTGGTTCTCTGGCTCTAGAGCAGCTCTGCTGACCTGGTTCTCTGACTCTAGAGCAGCTCTGCTGACCTGGTTCTCTGGCTCTAGAGCAGCTCTGCTGACCTGGTTCTCTGGCTCTAAAGCAGCTCTGCTGACCTGGTTCTCTCCCTCTAAAGAGCTCTGCTGACCTGGTTCTCTGGCTCTAAAGCAGTTCTGCTGACCTGGTTCTCTGCTTCTAGAGCAGCTCTGCTGAGCTGGTTCTATGGCTCTACAACAGCTCTGCTGACCTGATTCTCTGCCTCTAAAGCAGCTCTGCTGACCCGGTTCTATGGCTCTAGAGCAGCTCTGCTGACCTGGTTCTCTCCCTCTAGAGCAGCTCTACAGACCTGGTTTCTCTGCCTCTAAAGCAGCTCTGCTGACCCGGTTCTTTGGCTCTAAAGCAGTTCTGCTGACATGGTTCTCTGGCTCTAGAGCAGCTCTGCTGACCTGGTTCTCTCCCTCTAGAGCAGCTCTGCTGACCTGGTTCTCTCTCTCTAAAGCCGCTCTACTGACCTGGTTTCTCTGGCTCTACAGCAGCTCTGCTGACCTGGTTCTCTGGCTCCAGAGCAGCTCGCTGACCTGGTTCTCTGGCTTAAAGCAGCTCTGCTGACCTGGTTCTATGGCTCTAAAGCAGCTCTGCTGACTTGGTTCTCTGGCTTTAGAGCAGCTTTGCTGACCTGGTTCTCTGGCTCTAGAGCAGCTCTGCTGACCTGGTTCTCTGGCTCTAAAGCAGCTCTTCTGACCTGGTTCTCTGGCTCAAGAGCAGCTCTGCTGACCTAGTTCCTAGGCTCTAGAGCATCTCTGCTGACCTGGTTATCTGGATCTACAACAGCTCTGCTGACTTGGTTCTCTGGCTCTAAAGCAGCTCTGCTGACCCGGGTCTATGGCTCTAAAGCAGTTCTGCTGAGCTGGTTCTCTGGCTCAAGGGCAGCTCTGCTGACCTGGTCCCTTGGCTCTGAAGCAGCTCTGCTGACCTGGTTCTCTACCTCTAAAGCAGCTCTGCTGACCTGGTTCTCTGGCTCTAAAGCAGCTCTGCTGACCTGGTTCTCTGGCTCTACAGCAAATCTACTGACCCAGTTCTTAGGCTCTAGAGCAGCTCTGCTGACCTGGTTCTCTGGCTCTAAAGCAGCTCTGCTGACCTGGTTCTCTGGCTCCTGAGCAGATCTGCTGACCTGGTTCTCTGGCTCTAAAGCAGCTCTGCTGACCTGGTTCTCTCCCTCTAAATCCGCTATACTGACCTAGTTCTCTACTTCTAGAGCAGCTCTGCTGACCTGGTTCTCTCCCTCTAAATCAGCTCTGCTGACCTGGTTTCTCTGGCTCTAGAGCAGCTCTGCTGACCTGGTTCTCTGGCTCTAGAGCAGCTCTGCTGACCTGGTTCTCTCCCTCTAAAGAGCTCTGCTGACCTGGTTCTCTGGCTCTAAAGCAGTTCTGTTGACCTGGTTCTCTGCCTCTAGAGCACCTCTGCTGACCTGGTTCTATGGCTCTAAAGCAGTTCTGCTGACCTGGTTCTCTCCCTCTAAAGCAGCTCTGCTGACCTGGTTTCTCTCCCTCTAAAGAGCTCTGCTGACCTCATTCTCTGGCTCTAAAGCGGTTCTGTTGACCTGGTTCTCTGCCTCTAGAGCAGCTCTGCTGACCTGGTTCTATTGCTCTAAAGCAGCTCTGCTGACCTGGTTCTCTGGCTCTAGAGCAGCTCTGCTGAACTGGTTCTCTGGCTCTAGAGCAGCTCTGCTGAACTGGTTCTCTGGCTCTAAAGCAGTTCTGCTGACCTGGTTCTCAGGCTACAGAGCAGCTCTGCTGATCTGGTTCTCTAGCTCTACAACAGTTCTGCTGACCTGGTTCTCTGCCTCTAAAGCATCTCTGCTGACCCGGTTCTATGGCTCTAAAGCAGTTCTGCTGACATGGTTCTCTGGCTCTAGAGCAGCTCTGCTGATCTGGTTCTCTCCCTCTAGAGCAGCTCTGCTGACCTGGTTCTCTGGCTCTAAAGCAGCTCTGCTGACCTGGTTCTCTGGCTCTAGAGCAGCTCTGCTGACCTGGTTCTCTGGCTCTAGAGCAGCTCTGCTGACCTGGTTCTCTGGCTCTAAAGCAGCTCTGCTGACCTGGTTCTCTCCCTCTAAAGAGCTCTGCTGACCTCGTTCTCTGGCTCTAAAGCAGTTCTGCTGACCTGGTTCTCTGCTTCTAGAGCAGCTCTGCTGACCTGGTTCTATGGCTCTACAACAGCTCTGCTGACCTGATTCTCTGCCTCTAAAGGAGCTCTGCTGACCCGGTTCTATGGCTCTAGAGCAGCTCTGCTGACCTGGTTTCTCTGCCTCTAAAGGAGCTCTGCTGACCCGGTTCTATGGCTCTAAAGCAGTTCTGCTGACATGGTTCTCTGGCTCTAGAGCAGCTCTGCTGACCTGGTTCTCTCCCTCTAAAGCCGCTCTACTGACCTGGTTTCTCTGGCTCTACAGCAGCTCTGCTGACCTGGTTCTCTGGCTCCAGAGCAGCTCGCTGACCTGGTTCTCTGGCTTAAAGCAGCTCTGCTGACCTGGTTCTATGGCTCTAAAGCAGCTCTGCTGACCTGGTTCTCTGGCTCTAAAGCAGCTCTGCTGACCTGGTTCTCTGGCTCTAAAGCAGCTCTTCTGACCTGGTTCTCTGGCTCAAGAGCAGCTCTGCTGACCTAGTTCCTAGGCTCTAGAGCATCTCTGCTTACCTGGTTATCTGGATCTACAACAGCTCTGCTGACCTGGTTCTCTGGCTCTAAAGCAGCTCTGCTGACCCGGGTCTAAGGCTCTAAAGCAGTTCTGCTGAGCTGGTTCTCTGGCTCAAGGGCAGCTCTGCTGACCTGGTCCCTTGGCTCTGAAGCAGCTCTGCTGACCTGGTTCTCTACCTCTAAAGCAGCTCTGCTGACCTGGTTCTCTGGCTCTAAAGCAGCTCTGCTGACCTGGTTCTCTGGCTCTACAGCAACTCTGCTGACCCAGTTCTTAGGCTCTAGAGCAGCTCTGCTGACCTGGTTCTCTGGCTCTAAAGCAGCTCTGCTGACCTGGTTCTCTGGCTCCTGTTCAGATCTGCTGACCTGGTTCTCTGGCTCTAAAGCAGCTCTGCTGACCTGGTTCTCTCCCTCTAAATCCGCTATACTGACCTAGTTCTCTACTTCTAGAGCAGCTCTGCTGACCTGGTTCTCTCCCTCTAAATCAGCTCTGCTGACCTGGTTTCTCTGGCTCTAGAGCAGCTCTGCTGACCTGGTTCTCTGGCTCTAGAGCAGCTCTGCTGACCTGGTTCTCTCCCTCTAAAGAGCTCTGCTGACCTGGTTCTCTGGCTCTAAAGCAGTTCTGTTGACCTGGTTCTCTGCCTCTAGAGCACCTCTGCTGACCTGGTTCTATGGCTCTAAAGCAGTTCTGCTGACCTGGTTCTCTCCCTCTAAAGCAGCTCTGCTGACCTGGTTTCTCTCCCTCTAAAGCAGCTCTGCTGACCTGGTTTCTCTGGCTCTTCAGCAGCTCTGCTGACCTGGTTCTCGGCCTCTAGAGCAGCTCTGCTGACCTGGGTCTCTGGCTCTAGAGCAGCTCTGCTGACCTGGGTCTCTGGTTCTAGAGCAGCTCTACTGACCTGCTTCTTAGGCTCCCCAGAGCAGGTCTGCTGACCTGGTTCTCTGGCTCTACAACAGCTCTGCTTACCTGGTTTCTCTGGCTCTACAGCAGCTCTGCTGACCTGGTTCTCTGCAGTCACGATCCACACACCTGACTTCGCGAAAATATATTTAAAAATAATATACGTTTATTATAAGTATAAATATATTATTTTTATGAATATCTTAGATAATCTCCTGCCCTATAATAAAGACACATACATATCATTTTGGAACATAATTTTTTTTTGCGGGAGTCGCGTACCCACCACGCCCCTGCACGTATATGATGTCACGCGGGACCCGCAACCGCTCAAACATCTCGTACTGTAATGCGCATGTGTCGCGAATGTGTGGGAGCAGGAGTTGTGGACTGATCACATACCAATCGCGCACATCACGTAATATTAAATGTATATGATGTATCTAAAAAACACACAGCCGTCGCACACCGTACGCGGATCATTCACGACTTTTCTAAAATGGAGGCTAGAATGTGCGCACCCACCGTGATGTGTACGCTTTGAGTGCGCGACTCCCCAAAAAAATGAATCCATATTTCAGTTTTAATTTTTTGCGGGACTCACGCACCCAGCACGCCCCAGCACGTATATGACATCACGCGGGACCCACAACCGTGTAAGCATCTCGTACCGTAATGCGCATGTGTCGTGAATGTGCGGGAGCAGGAGTCGTGGACTGGTCACATACCAATCGCACACATCACGTAATATCAAATGTATATGATGTATCTGAAAAACATGCAGCCGTCGCACACCGTACGCGGATCCTTCGCGACCTTTCTAAAATGGCGGCTAGAATGCGCGCACCCACCGTGATGTGTACGCTTTGAGTGCGCGACTCCGGAAAAAAAGTAATCAATATTTCAGTTAGAAATTAAAAATTTCTTTTTTTTGTTGCAATTTTCAGAAAAATATATTATGTTATTTAATGAATAAAATATTTATAAATAAACAGTAAAAAAAAACTGTCGAAAATCAGTACCAAAAATAGGTATAACTACTATCACACTTAAAATTAGCATTTAAAAAACCTTTGAAATTCACTGAAAAAACCATAGGTTTCAGAGACGTTATAGTTAGAAATTAGCATTTAAAAAACCTTAGAAATTAACAGAAAAAACTATAGGTTTCAGGGGTGTTATAGTTAGCTGGCCATTTCACTCGTACAAAACCATAGAAATTCCTCCGTTATAGTTAGTTCTGCTAACTATAACTCGCGCGCCCGCAATGCACTGCTGATGATGTCACATATTGCATCATTCATGACATGGTCAGTGACCTCACTGATGACATCACTTTTAAGAGCTAAAAGAAATTGCAGTACTCTTGAGAGTTATAACAAGGAGAGAGATGTCATGATCAAACGCTTTAGTGGGAGAGCATATAGCCATGTAGCATTATAGCCATATAGCATTTAGGTAGCAGCGCGCCGCGAGGCCACCCCTTATCTTTTATCAAAAACTGAAGCTGCTCACTTGTACTGTTTACTGTTACACATTGCTGGTTTGCACTATTTGTTTTTAAATCCTCGTTTTTAAACTATTGTGTACTTTTAATCTGGAAATATTTGTGTACTGGGAAAGACTGCTTACCTGGTGCTAAAGCGTGGGTTCTGTTTGCTTGTCGCGGTCCCCGGTCCGTCACGGCTAACAGTGCCGATTGAACGGAGGGACTGACGCGACTCCGCCCACTTTCGCCCTTCACTTCCTGTCACAGGGTATTTTAGGAAGATGGCTTGCCGGCCACACTGCATTTAGGTAACAGCGCGCGGCGAGGCCACCCCTTATCTTTTATCAAAAACTGAAACTGCTCACTTGTACTATTTACTGTTACACATTGCTGGTTTGCACTATTTGTTTTTAAATCCTCGTTTTTAAACTATTGTGTACTTTTAATCTGGGAATATTTGTGTACTGGGAAAGACTACTTACCTGGTGCTAAAGCGTGGGTTCTGTTTGCTTGTCACGGTCCCCGGTCCGTCACGGCTAACAGTGCCGATTGAACGGAGGGACTGACGTGACTCCGCCCACTTTCGCCCTTCACTTTCTGTCACAGGGTATTTTAGGAAGATGGCTTGCCGGCCGCGCAGCGGGTGCGCCGCTGGCGCGCCTAGGGCAAGCCCGTCTGCGCCCGTCTGCGCCGTCTGCGACCGGACTGCGACCGGAGCCTGTTATATTGCCGGCTGCAGGAGCTGTCTGCCTCTAAGTTGGTCGCGGGACGAGTTGCTGGGCCTCCGAGGCCCTCTCTGCGCTAGACCTCATCAGATTGACTTAGCGGCCCACCCACTTCCACACAGCTGCGGTACTTGCGACATGAGCCTGATTCAGGATAAGGCCCTTAATATGAGACAGACACGTACCCGGGGTTTGATGAAGGAGTGCAAGGTCAAAATTAAGGCCTGCCTTATCAATTGTAGATCCTTGGCCAAGCATGCTACGGATGTGTGGTCAATCCTAAGCGATGGTATTTGGGATATGATGTTTCTTACAGAAACCTGGCTTAACTTGAATACGGTATCATCAATTGCACTAGCTATACCACCTGGCTTCAACATGTTCCATGCCAACCGAGATGGCGGGAAAAGGGGGGAGGGGTGGCCATTATTCTTGGAGATTCATGGGAGATGGTGTCCTCTAACCCGTTGTCTGAGCAGGGCATAGAAGGTCTTCATTTCTGTATAAAATTCAATCCCTCTTTCGCCCTTGCAGGCATCCTTATTTATAGACCCCCCGACTGCGCAACAATTGCTCTGAAGAACTTATGTAGTCTTATCGTTCAAAAATCTGTAAAGTACACTAACTTTATGGTTCTAGGAGATTTCAATGTACATGCGGACGATGCTAACTGCATACAAGCAGGACAACTGGTATCGTCCTTAGCGGGCGCTAATCTCATACAACAGGTGCTTTCTCCAACGCACATAGCGGGACACACCTTAGATTTAGTTTTTACCACTCTCTCTGACATTGACATAGAGAGTCCGGCCCCTCTAACTTGGTCAGATCATTATTTGATCCCTTTTGACTTTACCCTGTTAAATCGGGGGCAAGCTGAGGGAACTCGCTGGATTCAAAACAGAAATTGGAAAAACTTGAATGAAGCAGGATTAAGCACTGTTTTGCAGGCCACTCACCCCTGCTTATCCTCTGACCCAAATGTAGACGCAGCCTCCATACATCAATGGATCGCTTCTGCAGTAGACTCTGTCGCGCCGGTTAGAGTAGTAAAATCCACGAGACTGTCCCCCACTGCCCCCTGGTTTTCTTGTGTCTTTAAAGATACAAAAAGCAAGTGCAAAAGATTGGAACGCCAGTGGAGAGTGAGTTATAGCGAGTCAGCCAAGGCATCCTACAAAAAAGCACTAAAAAATTACCATAGGGACATAATAGTAGCCAGGAGAGATTATAATATTAACCGCATTCAGAGAGCAGACCATTCCTGTTGCGAGGTTTTTAAAGTAGTTCAATCCTTTTTGAACCCCAGGGCGTTGGAGACCAAAGTAATACCAACCCTAGCCTTGTGTGGAAAAATTGCCAATCACTTTGAAAGTAAAATTTTAAAGGTCTACGACTCCTTTGTGCCGGAGAAATTGGTGCAGCGTCAACTGACCATTTTCATTGAGCAGAGAGGGGCCCTGCATGACACACAATCGGGTTTTAGGGCAGGTTTCAGCACGGAAACCACTCTCCTCGAGGTTGCAGAGTCAGTGAGATGGTCGCTGGACTCAGGAGCTTCGGCTATGCTGGTGCTCCGGGATCTGTCTGCGGCTTTTGATACCGTGGACCATTCTATACTGGTCCAAAGACTACAAGGCGTTGGCTTTGGGGGGAAGGTCTTGACCTGGCTGACATCCTATTTGAGTGGGCGTACTCAGAGGGTCGCCCTTAAGCCATATGAGTCCCATCCAAAACAGCTCTGGTGCGGCGTCCCTCAGGGCTCGGCCCTGAGCCCCTTACTCTTCAACCTCTACTTAGCTCCGCTCTTTTCTCTGATTGCCAACTGGGGAGTGAAAGCGATTTCCTACGCTGACGACACCCAGTTGTTCTTTTCATTTAAGGAGCAGACGGTAGAGGCTTTTAAGAATTTTAAAGGCTGCTTGCGCGACATAGCGTTATGGATGAATTCGAACAAATTAAAGCTTAATGCGGGGAAGACCGAAGTTCTGTTCTTCGGGCAGGGCTGTGTCCCTGATGCAGAGTTGTGGTGGCCGGCAGAAATGGGCTCACCACCCTCCCCCGCTAAATGTATTCTAAATGTATTAGAAATTTAGGGGTGAGATGGGAGTCTGATCTTTCTTTCTTAGCTCAAATACAGCAGGTCTCTGCAACCTGTTTCAGCAAATTAAAAAACCTACGGAAAATTCTGCACCTTTTACCAGAAGACTGCCGTAAAATAGTAGTTCATGCCACAGTTACATCAAGGCTGGACTACGCAAATGGCCTGTACCTTGGCCTTCCCAAATATGCCATTCATCGCCTCCAGATGATACAGAATGCGGCTGCGAGACTGGTTTGTCGTTTGCCATTTCGACACCATGCCTCTCCGCACCTTCAGAAGCTCCACTGGTTACCAGTGGAGAAAAGAATCATATTTAAGGCAATGACCTTGGCATATAGGGCGTTGAACGGAAAATGCCCGAGCTATCTGAAAGATAGACTGTGCCCCTACAAGCAGAATCGTGCGCTACGCTCAAATTCCCATAACCTGCTGCTTTCTTCCCACTTCAGGAAATCACGCATGGGTGGCAAAACCTTCACGGTCAGAGCAGCCATACTGTGGAACACCCTGCCAGGCTATCTGCGGCAGGCTAACTCGGAACATTGTTTCCGCAAGGCCCTGAAGACATGGCTGTTCAGGACAGATTAATATATATGAGGTGGCTCTCTACCCTTTACGGTGCTATGGTTACCTGCTGCTATAGCGCCGGGACACCCCTGCTTGGGGTAGCTGTCGCGCTTTATAAGCTTCGGTATTATTATAATGCATTGCTACAGCATGCAAGAAAGTAGAGGCTAGAAACAGGGACGACTTACTCAAAGTCAAAGAATGTAATGTTGATACCGAATTTACGTGACCAACTGATCAACACCAGACCTCGACCCAAAAACAATCCCAAGGAACCCACTCTATGGGATCTCCCTGCTGTGAAGGGTCACTACCCCTGTGGGGCTTGCAGCGCCTGTCCTTTCACCCAACCCACCAAAACCCTCAACCTGAATGAGTTTACATGGGATCAGCGTAAACACACGAATTGCAACACCAGAAACTGTGTTTACCTTATCAACTGCCCATGTTCACTCCGTTACGTGGGGATGACTACACGACAGGTAAAAAACGAGGATCTGTGAACACAGGAGCACGATCAGGTGCGGCAGAACGCCCATAAGACTAACGAATCACTACATTGAGAAAGGACATTCATGTGATGACATCAAATGGACAATACTGGAGAGTAACCAGCTGTGGAACAATACATCCTTACTGCGCCGAAAACAACGATGGGTACATCGTCTACAAACACATGAAAAAGGTCTCAATGATGAAATACCGTGGACCGAACTGTGACCTCATGGTATCCGTGATACTATCCAGCTCCTCCATGATATGGCCAATCCAGGTCGCTGGTATTCATTCTTCCATATGAGCTACACCCTATGTCTCTAGCAAAGACTTAGGGCACCGTACACCATGCTCACAACTGTGGATATAGCTCTGTTAGTGAGCTCTCTGACTTTAGGCCAGGACCGCACATAAAACACTATTCCTGTAATGTAAAATTACATGGGTTGAACATCATGACCCATCCTACTATGTATAATCTTCATGGTGACACACAATTTCGTGAGACCAGAAACATGACTGCTTTCTGACTCGGGCTAGTAGAACTACTAACCAACAACACCAGGAGCACTGCAGTCCTACATACAAGCAGAGAATATGCCCCACACGCAACTCTGTTCACATCACATAATCGCCTCACTTTTACATTCATACATTTTTACATTGTTTTCCCTGTTGGCTATCAACTCAAACTGAAACAAAACTTCAAGCGGTAATCAGAATAGGTGACACGCACGCATGTGCTGGATTCGCATGTCTGCCCCCCGCGCATGCGCATCACAGAGGCACAATTGAACACAGCTGCTTCAGATACGGGCCGCCCAGACCGGAAACAGGTACCGCCACAATGAAGCCCAGCGGGACTACATATAGAGCGAGTACCATGATTCTGCTCCTTTACAGACAGGAGGATGGCTGGGGTAGGTGCACAAGAGCCAACACTTGAGTAAAGCTGAATGTGGCATGTGGATTGATGCTCGAGTAACTAAACCAAGACCACACGATCGGCAGTCCATCGCTTGTTGATATTTAAGAGTATGTCTGTGTCTTTATTACTTCACATTCAGCTCGAGAAGGTGCGAGCGCTCGTCCCCTAGTCTATGGAGCAACTTTCTCCCTAGTTTTAGGTGAGTGCTGTGATGATAAGGTTTGTGTACACTGTGTTGTGATACTGCGGCATTAACAGGGGTGGACTTGCCATGACCCGTTTCTGTCACCCTTAATGAGACGCCGCTTTAACTCACCAGTGATACGATTGAAACACCACTGGGGGATGACATTGTCAGTCTCTTAACAAGAGAGCACTGGGATTAGCGGGTGACTCCGAAGAGCGACGGTGGGGCCGCACGCACCAGGGCACCTTCATCCCCTGGACTGGCGTGCCTCACTCCTGTCGCTCTTTGTTGAGACCCTGCGTCCCAGCCACACTTGGGAGGATTCATGATTTCTGTCCATCTCTGGTTCGTACCTAGTTTTATCTATTCATTCCTTTTTTTTAATTATAGGACACATTCCGTGGCAAGGCGACTTTCCCCTGCCCCCACAAAACCCTGATACAGTGTCCTTTTTCTCCCTTCTTTTGTTGTCATTTTCTACCTAGGCAGTATCCAGGAGCAATCTTACTCTAACAATTTAGAGGACAGGGTTATTTAGGCCTTGGACGCCCGGATACATACTGTGGGTTAAATCCCGCAGATCACACTCATTCACACGTCACGTTTCATTTGGTCCTGAGGAAGCGCCACGGATTCGGCAGGACCATACGCGAAACATGTCGACCACATTGTAGTTACCTTTGGGACATTGAACCCACCAAGGTAACACCTAACCTACGGGTTTTTTAACCTGTCAAGGGTGCCACCACCTTTTATTAAAAATATTCTTTGAGCAACCCTTAGACATTTTTAGAACTCACGTTGCACACACCACTGCACCACAATTGTTGTTAGGACCCATACCACACACACGCATGCACCATACGGCGTTTTGTCTCAAAAGATCTCCACCAAAGTGACCCTTTGGGGGACCCGTAGGGCATTGCAGCGCCGGCCCGACGAGGAGCAAAGCGCCCGATGATGAAGCATGACACCTCCCGGGGTGTGTGAGGGCAACAAGAGACAAGCTCTGCTTTTCCCTTCGACACTTGGGTCTCTTTTAGCCTAGGACCCTCTTTTTATACCTTTTTTTTCTCCTTCCTACTCTAATGGAACAGTGTCTCCTTATTAGATTGATATAGTTGATACACGGAGCATGGGCACTGGACCACAAAAAGCTCCTGGTCCCCCCACCCCCTCATCTCTAGATAGACAAAGGAGTGGTGTCCAAGGGTTCTTTGTATGTGGCAGAAGCAAGGCCTGTCGGTACAGCACTAACTGTAAGAAAGTCAGCTTGTCCGCTGACTCAAAAATATTCAAGATTCTCAAACATGTGTCATGTAATACTGAGTATGCTGTCTACGCCCTCAGATGCCCATGCAATACATTTTACATTGGGAGTACCATCCACAAGGCCATAAAATGGGTCTTGGAGCATCTGAGGGCTATAACACATAATGATAGACAGTATCCCATTGCGCGTTATTTTCATTCTATGCACAATCAGAATACCAGTCTGCTGTCATTTATTTTCCTGGATTGTGTCCCGAAGAGAGAAAGTGGAGGAGACAGAACTAAAGAACTTAGACATCTCGAATCCAGGATGATTATTAAATCGTTCCTGAGAAAATCACATATATATCTGGGCGGAGCCTAACCACACATCTCATCGTGAGATCTGATTGGCTGTCAGCACTAGGCCTGGGCGGTAAATTCTGTTCCGCTCGCGGAATTTGCGGAATTTAGGTAATTTCGCGTTCTGCGGAGAACGCGGAATTGCCCAAAATTCTGCTTTCCGCGGCTTCGCGGAATTTTTTGCTTGCTCGCGATCTCAAAATGCGTGTTCGCGAGATATTTCCCCCCGAGCACGCAAACAGCGGTTACGAACAGGAAAAAAGCATTGCGAACAAGCAATTCCGCGTGTTCGTGGAATTTTTGCGTGTTCGCGGAGATTTTTAACCATTTCGCAGAGATTTGCGTAACGCGACTACGCAAATTCTGCCCACTCCTAGTCAGCACTTCATCCAATAAGTGTTGGCAGCCATCTTGGGACCAATATACATGATAGCACCTCATTAAAAAGCATTGCAGTTATAAATCATTTGTTGATGGTACCATACTCATTTTAGGAATTGTGGCATGTTCTAAGGTGATTTTACCGTGTGAAAAGGCCTTCTGCTGGGATATCATGAATCATGTTTGAGAGAGAACTATTTTCTCAAGCTTTTCCCTCAGAGGTTTGGAAGGTGATCTATAAGACAAACTGAGAGCATATTTTCTGTAAATTCACATTATCTTTCTCAGTCATGTGAGAATGAAGTCTGACATTCTCAGTAAAACATATACATCCAACAAGGGCAGAGACTGTCAGTCGATTCCTTTGTGTTCTACTGCAGCTTCCTAGAGTGTTCTAAAGAACAACTAGAGCGCTAACAGTCTTACTTATGACAAAAGTATGGCACACCTAAAGCCATCTTGATTGGAATAAAGTGGTAACACTTAAAACATTGAATTTGCAAAGGAACAAAATGAGGGGGTTCATTTTGCCATAGAAATTATGATTAGTGCTGCAGAAAGAAAAATTAGGGCACATTTTGAGTGACTTCTCAAATCCTCTTCTATTTCATTAAAAAATTCCGACATGCAGACTGAAACATGCACTTTGAATACCAGCAGCAGACTTCCCTGGTGAGCAGTAGATTTACTACAGTGATCTAATGAGCAACTAGAGTGCTAACATTCTGAATTTATGGCAAATGTGTGACACATCTGAATGCCTTCTTGATGGAATCAAAGTAAAAAACTGAAAGTATTCCTACTGAGGAGACTGTAGTAAATGAGGAAATTAGGAAACTTCATAACAAATAAGTCCCCCATGATGGCCACCAGAGACAAAAGAGCCCAAATGTAGCACAAATATCACCCAGATGTAGCCCAAGTATAGCCCAATGACAGAATGTCCCAGAGTGTTCTGAAGAACAACTAGAGCGCTAACCGTCTAATGGTGAGCAGTAGATTTACTACAGTGATCTAATGAGCAACTAGAGTGCTACCATTCAGAATTTATAGCAAATGTGTGACACATCTGAATGCCTTCTCGATGGAACCAAAGTAAACAAGCATTGAAAATGCAATAGGTCTCGCCCTTTCTGTTTGTAATTAGGTGGCTTTTTAGCTTTGCTTTTATTAGTGTTTGTCAAACTTTCATGTACCTAACATTCATATGCATGCATATATGTATATGCATGCATGCATTTATATTTATATAGATATGCAGATTATATATATGTTTATATATTTATGTATATATATATATATATATATATATATATATATATACACAGACATATATATAAATGCATATATATATATGTGCATATGTGTGCTTGTAGAGAGAGGTAGAGAGGTAGAGGTGTAGAGATAGAGGTGTAGAGGTAGAGGTGTAGAGGTGTAAAGAGGTAGAGGTGTAGAGCGGTAGAGAGTAGTAGAGTGAGTAGTAGAGAGTGAGTAGTAGAGAGTGAGTAGTAGAGAGTGAGTAGTAGAGAGTGAGTGGTAGAGTGAGTAGTAGAGAGTAGTAGCGAGTGAGTAGTAGAGAGTACTAGAGAGCAGTAGAGAGAGAGTAGTAGAGAGAGAGTAGTAGAGAGTGAGTAGTAGAGAGTGAGTAGTAGAGCGTAGTAGAGTGAGTAGTAGTAGAGAGAGAGTAGTAGAGAGAGAGTAGTAGAGAGTGAGTAGTAGAGAGTGAGTAGTACTGAGTAGTAGAGAGTGAGTAGTCGAGAGTAGTAGAGAGTGAGTGATAGAGAGTGAGTAGTAGAGAGTGAGTAGTAGAGAGTGAGTAGTACTGAGTAGTAGAGAGAGAGTAGTGGAGAGAGAGTAGTAGAGAGTGAGTAGTAGAGAGTGAGTAGTACTGAGTAGTAGAGAGTGAGTAGTAGAGAGTGAGTGATAGAGAGTGAGTAGTAGAGAGTGAGTAGTAGAGAGTGAGTAGTACTGAGTAGTAGAGAGTGAGTAGTAGAGAGTGAGTAGTAGAGAGTAGTAGAGAGAGAGTAGTAGAGAGAGAGTAGTAGAGAGTGAGTAGTAGAGAGTGAGTATTACTGAGTAGTAGAGAGTGCGTAGTAGAGAGTGAGTAGTAGAGAGTTAGTAGAGAGAGAGTAGTAGACAGTGAGTAGTACTGAGTATTAGAGAGTGAGTAGTAGAGAGTGAGCAGTAGAGAGTAGTAGAGAGTGAGTAGAGAGAAAGTAGTAGAGAGTAGTAGAGAGTGAGTAGTAGAGAGTGAGTAGTACTGAGTAGTAGAGAGTGAGTAGTACTGAGTAGTAGAGAGAGAGTAGTAGAGTGAGTAGTACTGAGTAGTAGAAAGTGAGTAGTAGAGAATAGTAGAGAGTGAGCAGGAGAGAGTAGTAGAGAGAGTAGTAGAGAGAAAGTAGTAGAGAGTAGTAGAGTAGTAGAGAGTGAGTAGTAGAGAGTATTAGAGAGTGAGTATTAGAGAGTGAGTATTAGAGAGTGGGTATTAGAGAGTGAGTAGTAAAGAGAGAGTAGTAGAGAGTGAGTAGTACTGAGTAGTAGAGAGTGAGTAGTCGAGAGTAGTAGAGAATGAGTAGTAGAGAGTGAGCAGTAGAGAGTAGTAGAGTAGTAGAGAGTGAGTAGTAGAGAGAAAGTAGTAGAGTAGTAGAGTAGTAGAGAGTGAGTAGTAGAGAGTGAGTATTAGAGAGTAGTGGAGTCGTAGAGATTGAGTAGTAGAGAGTGAATAGTAGAGTGAATAGTATAGAGTAGTAGAGAGTGAGTAGTACTGAGTAGTAGAGAGTGAGTAGTAGAGAGTAGTAGAGAGAGTAGTAGAGAGTGAGTAGTAGAGTAGTAGAGAGTAGTAGAGAGGAGTAGTAGAGTAGTAGACAGTGAGTAGTAGACAGTGAGTAGTAGAGAGAGAGTAGTAGAGAGAGAGTAGTAGAGAGTGAGTAGTAGAGAATGAGTAGTACTTAGTAGTAGAGAGTGAGTAGTAGAGAGTGAGTAGTAGAGAGTGAGTAGTCGATGGTATTAGAGAGTGAGTAGTAGAGAGTAGTAGAGAGTGAGCAGTAGAGAGTAGTAGAGAGTGAGTAGAGAGAAAGTAGTAGAGTAGTAGAGTGAGTAGTAGAGAGTGAGTAGTAGAGAGAGTAGTAGAGAGTGAGTAGCACTGAGTAGTAGAGACTGAGTAGTAGAGAGTGAGTAGTAGAGAGTGAGTAGTACTGAGTAGTAGAGAGTGAGTAGTACTGAGTAGTAGAGAGTAGTAGAGAGTGAGTAGTTGAGATTGAGCAGTAGAGAGTAGTAGAGAGTGAGTAAAAGAGAAAGTAGTAGAGAGTGAGTAGTAGAGAGTGAGTAGTAGAGAGTAGTAGAGAGTGAGTAGTAGAGAGTGAGTAGTACTGAGTAGTAGAGAGTGAGTAGTAGAGAGTGAGTAGTCGAGAGTAGTAGAGAGTGAGTAGTAGAGAGTGAACAGTAGAGAGTGGTAGAGTAGTAGAGAGTGAGTAGTAGAGAGAAAGTAGTAGAGAGTAGTAGAGTGAGTAGTAGAGAGTGAGTAGTACTGAGTAGTAGAGAGTGAGTAGTCGAGAGTAGTAGAGAGTGAGTAGTCGAGAGTAGTAGAGAGTGAGTTTTAGAGAGTGAGTAGTAGAGAGTGAGCAGTAGAGAGTAGTAGAGTACTAGAGAGAAAGTAGTAGAGAGTAGTAGAGTAGTAGAGAGTGAGTGGTAGAGAGTGAGTAGTAGAGAGTGAGTAGTAGAGAGTGAGTATTAGAGAGTAGTGGAGTAGTAGAGATTGAGTAGTAGAGAGTGAGTAGTATAGAGTAGTAGTACTGAGTAGTAGAGAGAGAGTAGTAGAGTAGTAGAGAGTGAGTAGTAGAGAGTGAGTAGTAGAGAGTGAGTAGTAGAGAGTAGTAGAGAGTGAGTAGTACTGAGTAGAAGAGAGTGAGTAGTAGAGAGTGAGTAGTAGAGAGTGAGTAGTAGAGAGTGAGTAGTAGAGATTGAGTAGAAGAGAGCAGTAGAGAGTGAGTAGTAGAGAGAGTAGTAGAGAGAGCACTACAGAGTAGTAGAGAGCGAGTAGTAGAGAGCAAGTAGTAGTGAGTGTGTAGTGGAGAGTGAGTAGTAGAGTGTAGTAGAGAGTGAGTAGTAGAGTGTAGTAGAGAGTAGTAGAGAGTGAGTAGTCGAGAGAATAGTAGAGTGAGAAGTAGAGAGAGTAAGAGAGAGTAGTGGAGAGAGTAGTTGAGAGTGAGTAGTAGAGAGTGAGTAGTGGACAGTGAGCAGTAGAGAGTAGTAGAGAGTGAGTAGTGGACAGTGAGCAGTAGAGAGTAGTAGAGAGTGAGTAGTAGAGACTATTAGAGAGTAGTAGAGAGTGAGTAGTAGAGAGCAGTAGAGTGAGTAGTAGAGAGTGAGTGGTAGAGAGTAGTAGAGAATACTACAGAGTGAGTAGTAGAGTGAGTAGTAGAGAGTGAGTACTAGAGAGAAGTAGAGAGCGAGTAGTAGAGAGTGAGTAGTAGAGAGTGAATAGTAGAGAGTGAGTAGTAGTGAGAGAGTAGTAGAGAGTGAGTAGTAGAGAGTAGTAGAGAGTGAGTAATAGAGAGAGAGTAGTAGAGTAGTAGAGAGTGAGTGGTAGAGAGTAGTAGATTGAGTAGTAGAGGGTAGTAGAGAGTCAGTGTCAGTCAGTCAGTCATTCTCAGTCTACAGTGTTAGTCAGTGTCAGTCAGTCAGTGTCAGTCAATCAGTGTCAGTCATTGTTAGTCAGTCAATCAATGTCAGTCAGTGTCAGTCAGTGTCAGTGTCAGTCAATCAGTGTCAGTCAGTGTCAACCAGTCAGTGTCAGTCAGTCAATGTCAGTCAGTCAGTGTCAGCTAGAGCAGCTCTGCTGACCTGGTTCTCTGGCTCTAAAGCAGCTCTGCTGACCTGGTTCTCTCCCTCTAAATCAGCTCTACTGACCTGGTTCTCTGCCTCTAGAGCAGCTCTGCTGACCTGGTTCTATGGCTCTAAAGCAGCTCTGCTGACTTGGTTCTCTGGCTCTAGAGCAGCTCTGCTGACCTGGTTCTCTGGCTCTAAAGCAGCTCTGCTGGCCTGGTTCTCTGGCTCTAAAGCAGCTCTGCTGACCTGGTTCTCTCCCTCTAAAGCAGCTCTGCTGACCTTGTTTTTCTGGCTCTACAGCAGATCTGCTGACCTGGTTCTCTGGCTCTAGAGCAGCTCTGCTGACCTAGTTCTTAGGCTACAGAGCAGCTCTACTGATCTGGTTTTCTGACTCTACAAGAGCTCTGCTGACCTGGTGTTCTGGCTCTAAAGCAGCTCTGCTGACCCGGTTCTATGCCTCTAAAGCAGTTCTGCTGACATGGTTCTCAGGCTCTAGAGCAGCTCTGCTGACCTGGTTCTCTCCCTCTAGAACATCTGCTGACCTGGTACTCTCCCTCTGAAGCAGCTCTACTGAAATGGTTTCTCTGACTCTAAAGCAGCTCTGCTGACCTGGTTCTATGGCTCTAAAGCAGCTCTGCTGACCTGGTTTTCTCCCTCTAAAGCAGCTCTGCTGACCTGGTTCTCTCGCTCTAAAGCAGCTCTACTTACCTGGTTTCTCTGGCTCTACAGCAGCTCTCCTGACCTGGTTCTCTGGCTCTAGAACAGCTCTGCTGACCCTGTTCTTAGGCTCTAGAGCAGTTCTGCTGACCTGGTTCTCTGGCTCTAAAGCAGCTCTGCTGACCTGGTTCTTTGGCTCTAAAGCAGCTCCACTGACCTTGTTCTCTGGCTCTAGAGCAGCTCTGCTGACCTGGTTCTCTGGCTCTAAAGCAGCTCTGCTGACCTGGTTCTCTCCCTCTAAATCAGCTCTACTGACCTGGTTCTCTGTCTCTAGAGCAGCTCTGCTGACCTGGTTCTATGGCTCTACAGCAGCTCTGCTGACCTGGTTCTCTGGCTCTAGAGCAGCTTTGCTGACCTGGTTCTCTGGCAGCTCTAAAGCAGCTCTGCTGACCTGGTTCTCTCCCTCTAAAGCAGCTCTGCTGACCTGGTTTCTCTGGCTCTAGAGCAGCTCTGCTGTCCTGGTTCTCTGGCTCCAAAGCAGCTCTGCTGACCTGGTTCTATGGCTCTAAAGCAGCTCTGCTGACCTGGTTCTCTCCCTCTAAAGCAGCTCTGCTGACCTGGTTTCTCTGGCTCTTCAGCAGCTCTGCGGACCTGGTTCTCGGCATCTAGAGCAGCTCTGCTGACCTGGGTCTCTGGCTCTAGAGCAGCACTGCTGACCTGGGTCTCTGGCTCTAGAGCAGCTATGCTGACCTGCTTCTTAGTTCTCTAAAGCAGCTCTGCTGACCTGGTTCTCTGCACTCACGATGCACGCACCCGACTTCGCGAAAATATATTCAAAAATAATATTTTTATTATAAGTACAAATATAATAATTTTATGAATATCTTAGATAATCTCTTGCCCTAATATGTATATTAAAGAGACATACATATCATTTTGTAACATACATAATTTTTTTTGCGGGAGTCTCGCACCCAGCGCGCCCCAGCATGTATATGACATCACGCGGGACTCGCAACCGCGCAAGCATCTCGTACCGTAATGCACATGTGTCGCGAATGCGCGGGAGCAGGAGTCGCGGACTGGTCGCATTCCAATCGCGCTCATCACGTAATATTAAATGTATATGATGTAACTGAAAAACACGCAGCCATCGAACACCGTACGCAGATCCTTCACGACTTTTCTAAAATGGCGGCCAGAATGCGCGCACCCACCGTGATGTGTAAGCTTTGAGTGCGCGACTCTGGAAAAAAATTGGAAATGTATTTTTTTTAAAGACTATAATATAAATATATTAAAATTAAAAATTAAAACAAGAAAATTCATCAATAGTTCAGTTTGAATTTTTATTGCATTTTTTTTGCAATTTTCAGAAAAATATATAATGCTATTTAATGAATAAAATATTTATAAATAAACAGTTAAAAAACTGTAGAAAATTAGTACAAAAAAATAGGTATAACTACCATCACACTTAAAAATTAGCACTTAAAAAACCTTTGAAATTCACTGAAAAAAAGATAGGTTTCAGAGACGTTATAGTTAGAAATTAGCATTTAAAAAAGCTTTGAAATTCACTGAAAAAACCATAGGTTTCAGGGGTGTTATAGTTAGCTGGCCATTTCACTCGTACAAAACCATAGAAATTCCTCCGTTATAGTTAGTTCTGCTAACTATAACTCGCGCGCCCGCAATGAACTGCTGATGATGTCACATATTGCATCATTCATGACATGGTCAGTGACATCACTGATGACATCTCGAATGACATCACTGATGACCTCATCCACATGACAATCTGATACACCTCATCATACACTAGTATAACCTTTCATCACTCACTGTAAAGTACAGAGTACCATATTTGAAAGCATTGACACACCAATACCAGTTACTACATACCCACTCACTGATTCCTAAGTCTACACACACAACTACCCATTCAACAACAGAATCATTTATACATGCAGTCACTAATTAATAGAACACTATCAAATGCACTTATACACATGTATAGACATTGACAAATCAGCAGTCATCTTAGTCGGTTATGCAGTCATCCTACTCACTCATGAAAAAAATTAACCACACTTACATTTACTCACTTACACAATTATCCAACAACACCTCATTTATTCAAACTCATAGTAACTCATAGTTAATATGTTAAAACAGTGGTTCCCAAACTTGTGACTCCAGAGGACCCCCATTGAGTCACCACTGGAAGCCCCGGACCCCCAAGCAATTTGTAGGATTTAAATTTCAAACATTAAAACAGTAATTCGGAAAAAATAAACACATGTGTGCACAGAAAACAAATAATTGATTTACTAAGGATTTTAGGGGCATATTTACAAGCCCCTATCACCATGGAAAAAACTTTTTGCAATATTCCTGTGGCGATAGGGGCTTCGCCTTATTTACAAGGCAGCGTTAAGCCACTTAGGGCAAGATGTGCGACCCGTCAATTAGCGAGTCACAAATTGCTTCGCATTTGCGACTCGCTAATTGGAATGCACAACAGACACTGTTTGTGATTCCCAATGGGGATACAAACTGCATGCTTCATTAATATTAATGAAGCAGGCGCCATTTGCGACCCCTTTAGGACTGGCTAGCATTCACAGGGATGGTGGCCTGCTGGGGTCAGCAGACCACCATGTCTGTGACTGCTTTTTTAATTAAGTAGTTTTTTTTTCAAATGTAGCCCGTTTTCCTTAAAGAAAAACGGGATGCATTTAAAAAAAGAAAAATTAAACTTTTCAGTTTCATTTTATTTAGGGCATCTCTTAAAAAATATTTTCCCACATACTCAAAAAGGGGTCCCCTGGAGACCCCTTCCCCTTTGCGAGTGGTTTACCACCTACTCGAAGTAGGTGGTAGACTGCGAGTGTTTTGCGGCCGCAAGTGCGGCCACAAAACATCAGTACATAAAATAGTTCGAGTCGCTATTAGGAAGGAACGCCCCTTCCTAATAGCGAGAGTCGCAAATGCTATTTTGAGAGTCACTGACTCGCAGAATAGCATTTGTACATGCTATTACCCTTTTTTGCAACCACAAACGGGAGGATCTCCCGTTTGCGGCCGCAAAAAGGTCGTACATCTGGCCCATTACTTGGCTTAACAGTGCCTTGTAAATAAGACCCCCTTCCACCCAATGCTTCGAGTGAAAGGGGTGGGCAATGGGTGTTGCGGTGGGCGTTCCACCGCAACACCTATTGATTTTGACGCTGCCCCCTATTTACAAGGGCAGCTTAAATGGGAGGCAGAGCCAAAATTAAGACCAGGGAAAACCTGGTCTTAACTTGGCGAAACAAGGAGAAATGCTTTATTTCTCCTTGTTTATGCAAACCACCTTTGATTGTTTATGTTCAGGAAGGTGACCGTTCCTGCACTTAAATAATCTTTTTAAAAAATTACACTTTGTAACTTCCATGTGTGCTGAATTAAGCAGCACACATAGAAGTGACAATACAGCATTTCAAGATTGTTTATGTGCAGGAAGGGGGCCCTTCCTGTACATAAACAATCTTCCCCTGCATGCAGACAGCCTTGCACTATGGTGCAAGGGTGCCGGCATTGGCGCTACACTGTTGAGTGTCGCTCCAACGCAGGGGAAACACAGGGCTACACCATATTCTTGTAAATTTTTGGTGCAACCCTGCGTTTCTGAAGTAGCGGACCTTACTATGCACAAGGATACAACCATCTTTTTTGGGGTTCTTCAATGATTCCCCCACTATCACCCTCCAACATTGCCTGTATCTCTCCATAGCCCCTCTGTCACATGTATTTTATTTTTTATAGCATCTCTCATACCATTGTAGGATGTCAGAGCATTTTACATCACACACATATAGAGACAGCGACTCATACATGTAAATCAGTGTATAGAAAATGTTACATAAGGCAAAGCTGACTACAAGGTGTAGAATTCCCATGTCATTCATACTTGTAGGCATTATTAAAGAGTGCTTAGTCTGGAGAAGCACCAACTCAGAATTCAGAACATAACACAGTGGTTAGCGTTGACTTTAACAATATAAATGTAATTCTACCTAAATAAACCGTTTTAGCAGCATCAGGATAATGAAAGACTGGGAAAAAACATAAGTCACTAACTTGTACTTTGCAGTTTGCAAGCAGCTTTTTGACAATTTATAGGTCACTGTGCTAGATTACGATTGTCACTTATAAAAACTGCACAGTAACAAAAGAATCTCTGTGACAAAAAGCAGTAAGCCACTGAACTATGCCCATAAAATACTTTTTTTTTTTTAAATGCATGGTACACTTTCTTTGCAGTAGGCATATTAACCCTCTGTGCAACATTTGATAATTCAAAGCTGCCACTGGACAAAACTCATCTCCCTCCAGCAGGTACATTAATCACTGGCGTTATCTTGACACTTTTATTGTTGTTTGAAAACTGCTAATTGTACAAGATACTTTGCAATGCTTTTAAAACTGCTTCCTGCGGACCCCCTAGGAATGTATCACGGACCCCTGGGGGTCCGCGGACCACAGTTTGGGAAACACTGTGTTAAAACATCACCATTACAATTATACACTCATTCATATAGTTACTCTCACAATCACTGACTCTTACACATACTTATTTATATACACCAACTCTCAAATACAATGCCTTTTATTTTTTTACTTTGTTGAAGATGTACAACTAAAACATATATTCGCTCACCAACACACAAATAAATACACTCAGTCACCCAAATAACTGTTTCCACATGCACTCTTAAACCTATACACCTAGTCAACCAACCATTCACACATCTATGCATAGAGTTACATACACCCAATCCAACCACACACAAACTCAGGGCCCAATTCACAGAACTAACTTAAGACAAAATCCTAAACTTACTACCATTTTGGTATTCACAGAAGGCACTTGCTCATTTCGGTATTCACAGGAGGAGTCCTCACTTTACTACTCCTAAACTGAGAAAAATCCTAACTTTAAGACTTTCGGTATTCACAGAAGGCATTTAGGAGTCCTAAAGTTAGGTGTCCTAACTTTACTACTCTTAAACTGAGAAAAGTCCTAACTTTAAGACTTTCTGTATTCACAGAAGGCATTTAGGATTCCTAAAGTTAGGACTCCTAACTTCTGTGAATACTGAAATGAGTAAGTGCCGTCTGTGAATACCAAAATGGTAGCACGTTTAGGATTTTGTCTCAAGTTAGTTCTGTGAATCGGGCCCTCAGTGTCCCATATAAATATTCACCCAACTAATCAATAACTAATATACACACTCATGTAGTTAGTGACCAACTGATGCAGCATGTTATACAACAGAGGCAGTGCTGCACACATTCACATAGTTTAGTTACTAATCCATTTATTAACCTCTTCTATGCCCATGACGAGATAGTCTCGTCATGGAGCGCGGTTGCGCTGTGCCCATGACGAAACTATCTCGTCATGGACCCCGCCCGCTAATGTAACGCCCGGCACAGGAGGGGGAAAGGGCGGGGCACTGAAGGGGTTAAGTGAGACACTTTTTTTTTTTTTTTTTTTTTTTTTTTGAAAAACCTTTATTTCAAGGATCAGGACACAGCTATTCAGCCGACAGCCCGGAGGTTCGGCAGCATG
Source organism: Triturus cristatus (assembly GCF_964204655.1). Classification (NCBI taxonomy): domain Eukaryota; kingdom Metazoa; phylum Chordata; class Amphibia; order Caudata; family Salamandridae; genus Triturus; species Triturus cristatus. Next base: position 1,062,735,999 of record NC_140589.1, on the reverse strand, counting down.
GTAAATCGGATACAGTGATGGGTCCCCAGTACAGTACAAGGATTAGTGCAAAAGGTCCAATTTTAAATAAACACAGAAACACTCACAACAAACCCCAGCAAGGCAAGAAACAGTAAAAAACCATGGTGAAAGCCCCCAGGGGAGGCCGGACCCACTCTTCTACTACTTACAATACAGTGTGTGGAGGAAGAAGGGGGACAGCAGAAGCCCAAAACGGTACCTAAAACCTAGCTATGCTGGAAAGAGGGTCAGGGGGAAAGCTGTTCCTCGGGCGGGTCCAGATCAGGGGCAAGACATATTCCCCCCCTGTATTGGTTCCACCGCCCCCAGATGGCGTGCCATTTCCGGGGGCGACCTCTGGAGCAATAGACCGTCTTTTCCCTAAACATGCTCCAGTCCATGTTCTCTTTCCACGCGGTCAGTGTAGGGGGCCCCGAGGAGCCCCACAAACGCGCAATGTCCCTTTTAGCGATCATGTTACCCAGGGTCACCCATTGGGTCTGCGCCTCATCAAGGTCAGTGGGCCCCCAGACGTTCAGGAGGCAACACCGCGCCTCCGGCTGCACTGCAATGCCCGTCACCTCCCCCATAACTGCATGGACTCTCCTCCAGAACTCCACAATGACACCACACTCCCAGATAATGTGAAGGAAAGTACCCACCGAACCACATCCCCTCCTGCACAGGCCGTCCTCCGAGAATCCCATGTGGACCAGCCGCGGCCCCGTCACATAGACCCGATGCAGTATTTTAAGCTGCACCAGCCTCAGTCGAGACGGGATCGCAACCTCCTTGGGGGAAGAAACCGCTGACTGCCAGTCCTCATTATCCAACTCAAGGCCATCCCTAGTCCACTGTTCTCTCAGCCCCGAAAGCATGTCTGCCCGGACGTTGATCAATTTCTTGTATATTAGCGAAATCGTACTCTCGGGCATGTGACCATCCAGGACCCGGTCCTCAAGGGGAGAGGACTCCGGCACCTTCTCGCCCTCCACGAGGACCGATCGGAGGGCGTGGCGCAGCTGGATATACCTAAAATACTCGGAGGGCCCCAGCTCATACTCAGTCTGCAACTCCTCAAAGGACTTCACCCTCCCCTTATGTAGCACATCTCCCACTTTGGATATACCTATCAGGTCCCACTTGTCGAATCCCTTCGTGTGCCTGAGCCTCCCCAACCTCTCCGACTCAAACAATGGGGTAGCGAGGGTGAGCCTGTCCTTCCAGCCCAACGAGTCAGTCGCCATCTTCCACACACGCACCGCCACACCCGTGGGCCCCGTGAGGGACGAATCCAGGGACCGCGAATACAACGCCCTGTAGTAGTTGCCACCACGTAGCAACCACCTGTCCATGGCATATCCAGGGCTGAGGGCGGGGCCATAAAACCCATGGTTGATCGCGCTCAGCTGCGTGGCCCAGTAGTACCGTCGGATGTCTGGGAGCGCAATGCCCCCATCATACCACGGGAGCGTCAATTTTGCGATGGCTATTCGCGGCCGCCCATCCCACAGCAACGTCCGTTGGAGGCCTTCGACCTCCCGAAAGTATTTGGCCGGTACCCAGTCCAAGGTGTTCTGGAGGGCGTAGAGGAAGCGGGGAAGAGACATCATTTTGAACAGGGCCGCACGCCCAACGAGGGAAAGCGGCAGCCGCCGCCAACCTTCCACATCGCGCCGCAAGCGTGCCAGGGGGGGGAGCAAATTCCTCTCATAGCGCACTGCAGGGTCCATGGATATAAAGATCCCCAAGTACACGAAACCCTGCTGGGCGACCTGTATCGCACACGTTCTAGGGATCGGTGGGACCTCGCCGCTAAGAACGTACAAATACGACTTGCCCCAATTAATGACGAGCCCCGAGTTCCTTCCGAATGATGCAAGTACATCACAAACCACAATAAGCGACTTCTTAGGTGAGGCAAGGTATAACAGGATATCATCGGCGTAGAGCGAGATACGGTCCTCGTGATCGGGCGACCACCGGAGGCCCCGTATTTCAGGGTGCCAACGTATCCATGCCGCCAACGGTTCAAGGGCGAGGGCAAACAACAAAGGCGACAGGGGGCAACCCTGCCGAGTTCCCCTACCTAGCTGAAACGAAGGAGATGCCCGACCATTCACCACCACATTCGCAAGCGGCCCCTCGTACAGCAACCGAACCCAGCTCACAAAACCGCGTCCAAAACCAAACTTAGCCAGCACGGCCCATAAGTATGCCCACTCCACCGTGTCAAAGGCCATCGTGGCGTCAAGGGACGCCACAATTGCCGGTTCCTGCAACGTGTCCGCCCTGGCGATGACGCCATGGAGACGCCTAAGGTTTAGTGCCGTGTTTCGGTGCGGGATGAAGCCGGATTGATCAGGATGGACCAGGTCGCCAAGTACTCTAATCAAACGGGTCGCCAAGAGTTTAGCCAGAATTTTCGGCTCAGCGTTGAGGAGCGAGATGGGCCGATAGGAGGCGCACCTATCCCGAGGCTTACCCTCTTTATGTATGACCACGATCGACGCCAGCCGCTGATCCAACGGAAGGATCCCATCCCCCCGCGCCTCCAAAAACATGGTGCGCAGGTGGGGGGCAACTCTATCCGGGAACAGCTTATATAGATCTATCGGCAGTCCGTTCGGTCCGGAGGCCTTACCCGAATGCAACGCACGGATAGCCCCCGCCACCTCGTCGACCGTTATGTCACCATCCAAATCGTCCCTATCTATGTCAGAGAGGCAGGGCAGCTCGATATCACGGAGGACAGCAGCCGAGTCCTCGGGCGGTCTGTCCGATACAGAGGAATAAACCCCACGAAAGTACTCCGCAAAACACTGCACAATCCCCTCGGGTTCCACAATCGCCTCCCCGTTCTCACCCATCAACTCCGGCACCACTCTATTGACCCGTTCTTTCCTGTCCAACCACGCCAGAAGTTTCCCTGCCTTATCACCGACGTCATACAGGCGGCCCTGCTGTTCCCTACTGAGGGTCTTAGCGGCGTCCGTCACCAGGTCCCTATATTCCGTCTGCTTCAGGCAAAGCTCATGCAGCGATGACTCCGTAACCCCCTCCTCCATAGCCCCCTCAAGGGCCGCGATCTCCTCCTCTACCTGCCGTACCTCGCCATCCTTCCGACTCTTGGCAGCCACCACCAGGGAGAGGGCTTCCCCCCGAAGCACGGTCTTAAAAGCTTCCCACAGCGACACCGCCGAGTCCACGGTACCCAGATTTTCTTTGAAGTAACTATCTACCTTCTTTACCAGGGCGCTGCGCATCTTGGGGTCTCGGAAGTACCATGGGTTAATGGGGGCCACCCTCCCTCCTCCCTCCCGACCTAGATCCAGCCGGATCCACACCGGTGAGTGGTCAGAGATACCGCGTGCCATGTGCCTCGCCTCGGATACCAACGAGGCGTGCGCGGCCAAAGTGAGCAGGTAGTCAATCCTGGAGAGGCTACCATGCGCACCGGAGTGAAATGTGTATTGACTCTGTGTGGGGTGCCGGAGCCTCCAGCAGTCTATAAGGCCGAACGTGTCCAGGAAGTCTGGAAGCCATTTCTGAGCCCCCCCTGTATCCCTGGGCGGGTATCTATCCAACAGTCCAGAGCCTACAGCGTTGAAATCCCCTCCCACTACCAGCGTACCCCCCGGGAGAGTCAGCAAAGCCCTGCCCAGATCAGCAAATGTGGAGGCCTGCAGGGCAGGCGGGACATAGACCGAAACCAAAACCAAAATTCTTCCTTCCCACCGCCCCGCTACCGCCACAAACCTCCCCCTATCGTCAGCAATGGTGGAGTCCACCTCAAAAGGCAGCGATGCCCTGACGAGGATACCCACACCCCTGGACCCAGAAGAGAATCCCGAGTGTGCAACAAATTTATACCCCTTCCTATTCAAGGCATAGCACGTATTGCCTACGAGGTGCGTCTCTTGCAGCAGGGCAACATCAGGCATCGAGCGTTTCAAAAATTGCAAAACAATCCCCCTCTTGATACGATCCCCCAAACCATTAACATTCCAGCTTATCACATTTAAGCCTCTACCCCCCATCCTCAAACGGAAAGAGGCCCACCCCACACCCGAGGAGCCACCATGGAACATTCCTGAGGATAACCATCATGCCTTGCAAAAAACCCCCCCCCCAACAACAAACTCCAAACCCCCGCAACTCCCCCCACCCTGCACCCCTGCAGCAGCTTACAAAGCCCCCCCAACTCGCAGTGTGCCTGTCGCCCCACAAACCAAAAAATCTACAAAAAGTACCCTAAGGGAGGAAAAGAGCACCCCTCGTCCTCCCGCAACCCTCCACAGTTACTGCACTCATTCCAAGTTCCCAGGTATAGCCAAAGCAAGTCAGGTCAGCACGAGGATGTCAGCCCTGTCCATCCCGGCCACTATCTCCATGCTCAACCGTGTCGGCACCCGTCCCACGCCGGGGCAAAGCGTCCAGCCATTCGTCGGCCATAACAGGAGAGTCAAAGAAGAATGTCCGGTCTTCGCGCACCACCCGTAGTTTGGCAGGGAAAAGCATGGCATACTTCAGATCCAGTTCCCGAAGCCTCCGCTTCACCCCCAGGAAACTCTGTCTCTGTCTCTGCACCTGCTGGGTGAAGTCCGGATAAAAATTAACCGATGCATTCTGGAAGGGAACTGGGCCCGCCACCCTCGATGCTTGCAGGATAGCGTCCCGGTCGCGGAAATGGAAGAGCCGGGCGACAATCGGCCTTGGCGGGGCACCCGCCTTGGGTCGCCCACCCGGCACCCTATGGGCCCTCTCAACAGCAAAGAACTTTCCAAGGCCCCTCGGCTTTAGATGGTTAAGGACCAAATCCTCTACGAGCAGGTCCACCGATGCCTCATCCGAGGACTCCGGGACCCCGATGACGCGCACGTTGTTGCGCCTGGCCCGGCTCTCGAAATCCTCCAGCCGGCGGGCGACGAGGTCACTCTCGGTCCTTAGCTTACGGACCTCGGTCTGAAGCTCCGCGACATCATCAGTGAGGCCCGTGGTCCTAAGGTCCAGGCTCTTAACACGCTCGTTCGTCTTGCCCAGGTCCGAGCGGATCAGGTTGACATCCACCAGGATGGCATCCACCTTATGTGCCAGGGCCTCGAACTGTCTCCCCATCGAGGTCTGCATCCCGTCTAGCGCGCTCATGACATCCTGAAGGGAGAGCTCCGGTGCCACAGGCGAGTCCTCCTTCTGGGCCTCCGGCGCCTGGCTCGATCCACTCGGTGATGCTTTCTGGAGAGCGTAGCGGTCCATGATGTTGGCCTGGGTATACGTTCCCCGCCTGGTCGACTTGGTCTTCAGCCGGTCCCCTTCTGCCTTGCCCGACATAGTGGGCTCCGGGCAGTCCCGTGCAGCTAAGACTGATCCCTCTCAGAGAGAGGAGGAAGGAGTGTACAGTTCTGCCTTGTACTGCCAGAATAGCCCGCCGAGCGGCCTCGGGGTAATAAAGCCACCCAGAGCTCTCCAGTGTCCGGGCAGACAAAGGGAACGAAACCGAAAGTGAAAGAGCGGGGACCTCCGTCCGACCATTCACGCCTCGCCTGGCCGTTGTTGATCAACTAGGAGCCGGGCTTCCTGCCAACTCTGGCCCCTGGCATCCCCGGGAGACAGGCCGCAATCTTCCGCCAGGTGTAAGTCCGGTTCCCGATGGGCGATCCGACCACGGGTGGCATCAATCGCCTCCCTGCCAACTCAGCAACACGATGCCATGCATACCATCAGGATTAGAGACAGGATAGTCGACGGAGGGCGCGAGGGTCTCGGGAGCTCTAAGCTCACGCGGCCATCTTGGTCAAGCGCTAGGCTCCTCCCTAAGTGAGACACTTTTAATTACTCACTTAAACAGACAGTCAGACAGCTACTAAATCCTCCATCCAGACACTTGTATATCCACTCAATCTTCAATACAGATTGGTATATATATATATAATACATATTTAAATTTCAAACTAAACCACATTCACTGGATGATGTCATCAGTGTTGTCATTTGAGATGTCATCAGTGATGTCATCAGTGATGTCACTGACCATGTCATGAATGATGCAATATGTGACATCATCAGCAGTGCATTGTGGGCGCGCGAGTTATAGTTAGCAGAACTAACTATAACGGAGGAATTTCTATGGTTTTGTACGAGTGAAATGGCCAGCTAACTATAACACCCCTGAAACCTATGGGCTTTTCTGTGAATTTCTAAGGTTTTTTAAATGCTAATTTCTAACTATAACGTCTCTGAAACCTATGTTTTTTTCAGTGAATATATATATATATATATATATTTGTTAGTCGTCAAGTTGCGATAAAACACACTCTCAGGCTCCAAAGTAAGTACCCAGTGGGATGTTTATTTCCACGCTACGCGTTTCGGCTAAACAGCCTTGTTCACACGATCGTGTGAACAAGGCTGTTTAGCCGAAACGCGTAGCGTGGAAATAAACATCCCACTGGGTACTTACTTTGGAGCCTGAGAGTGTGTTTTATCGCAACTTGACGACTAACAAATATTGGAATACCGGGTGCTCTTCCGGAGTACACACCACCCTCCACGGGTCCGTGGTCTCACAAGGAGCGTTCTTCTGGTTGATATATATATATATATATAGATATATTATAGCTCCACACTGCCACTCGGTAGTCATACCGGAACACAGACGACAGCACTCACGGGGGGAGAGTTCCAAAGTTGATTTATTAGGAACCCTTGGCGTTCAAAACAGACGCGTTTCGGCAACTCGCCTTTCTCGATGTTAAGCTCGGAACGCCACCATTGCCACTGTTTTTAAATTCATGTTTTCGCGCTCACGTATACAATCAACATGGTAGAAGGACTAACACACATCTGAAATCAGGGTGTAAATATTCCGCCATCTTGGAACGTACCATCTAAAATCACAATAGATACAATTCATCAACAGTAATAAAGCCCAGAATGGGCATACGTTCTCGCAACGTGATAACAGGCATAGTATCTCAGTGTTCCGCTAGGACGTATCAGATAGTGACTCCAAGCATCCTAATCGATGCATTTCATCGACAATCGTAGTAATCAAGCCCTGGATGGGCTATTGTATCTATTGTGATTTTAGATGGTACGTTCCAAGATGGCGGAATATTTACACCCTGATTTCAGATGTGTGTTAGTCCTTCTACCATGTTGATTGTATACGTGAGCGCGAAAACATGAATTTAAAAACAGTGGCAATGGTGGCGTTCCGAGCTTAACATCGAGAAAGGCGAGTTGCCGAAACGCGTCTGTTTTGAACGCCAAGGGTTCCTAATAAATCAACTTTGGAACTCTCCCCCCGTGAGTGCTGTCGTCTGTGTTCCGGTATGACTACCGAGTGGCAGTGTGGAGCTATAATTTGATGGCGGGAGCACCCCCGCCGTGACAAGCACCGTCTATGTGTGCGCTGGGCTGGTGCCTAACTCAGGAGCGATATATAGATATATATATATATATAGCTACACACTGTGGATCAATAAACAACATTGCAAGAACCCTTCTGGAATGTTGGCGTTCTTTCTGGATGGAAGGGCAACTGTGAAAAACAAGCATTTGGAATGCAATATTTATCGCCTTTGTGAGAGTTTAAGGTATTGGCATTGTAAATGACAATGCCTTTTATTTATATTTTAAAAACCAAAACATAAATAGATGGCATCGTCATTTGCAATGGCAATAGCTCAAACTTGCATAAATGCGAGACCTATTGCATTGCAGATGCTTGTTTTTTTTACATCGATTCCAGTGTTAAGATGCATCTGCCAATGGACTCTAATTTCAATGAAATGAGGTGCTGAAACGAATGCCATAACGACGCTTCAGGGCGAAACCCTTTGATTGTGTAGTTAGATACGAATTAAGGTGAGACAATTCAGATTGCTCTATAATGACAGCTCTCTGACAAGGAACAGATGAGCCCCTACTGTGCTGCACCCGAACGAAAGGGAAATCATCGCATCTATATGGTGAAAACCTTCTATCACGATCGGCAGAGTCAAAGGCAACCACCTTATTGCTCTGCTAACAAAAAAGGCATCTAAACCCCGGATTAAGTGTAAAGCAGCCTCATAGCTTTGACCTGTCTTGGAGACACAGGCTGCACAAAATTCCCCTTCCGATCCCTGTTTCCAGCAAAACATGGAAGCATACACACTGTGGCAATCACCAAAAGAGCCTCCAGTATCAAACCATGAAATAAGGCGTCCCATGAGAACCTGCAAAGAGCCCCAAAATGAAGACCAATATGTGCTCCACCAAGTTTATAGGGACCCCCTGTGTGCTGGGTCAACGTGACAACCACCACCATGAAAGTCATCAAAACAAACAGCCAGCTGTAGTTTTAAACAGAGCCGATGTGAAATTTTACCCCAAAGCATGTTGAATGGAAATGGGGTATGATCATGCTGCAGTCCAGGTGACCAACGGAGCAGTATGTGTTGGGGAATCAACATCCTTGAATCGATTCCTTGACATATCCTCCGAGAGGGGAGAAGCCTCCGTGAGATGGCTGCTTAGAGCTGCAGCCCCTTGCAAAACCCGCACGCCACTGCCCAGAACGATTCATAAACATGTCCTGGACCCGCTTAGAGTAAAGTTTCCGCAATCGGAATGCTGGTGGCATCAGCCGAGGCGCAAGCTGAGGCTTGAAACGATTGTAAAAGCCCGAAGTCGGCATTTGGATACTCCGCGGCCCGTCTCCCAAAATGACACCAGCGAGCCGTCTATCTACTGCGGGCTGTGCCGAGAGGGGAGAATCGCCATCAACATGAGAACTGGCCAGAGACTGCATCCAGAGGAACCGGAAAGACCACATTATCACTCTGTACTGAGGCGGCATCGGGCTGGTAGGCACCACTGGGACCAGGGGTAAGCCGCACTTCTTTGAGCTGGGATGGGGAGTAGTTATATACAACAGAAGAGTGACAAGGGAAAAGGGACAAAAAAGGAGAGCAACAGCGTGGGCAAAAACCAAAAGGATTTGTTAAAAGAACCCTCACTCACCAACCTAGTTGGTGACATGCTTCATCATTGGGTTCCCACCAGAGAGGCCGAGTGCCTCTCTGGTGTGCTGTGACGCCTGAATTACAGCGGAGCTGGTTTTTGAATGGGAAAATGGAAGTGAAATTAAAAGGTGAATGGTTTTAACCAACAACTAATTTAATCATGGCAAACCAAAGACCAATAAAAACAAGTGAGTTGGACAAGAGCCGGTTGATTAGGTTAACCAAAGCTCATCCAATTTACAATAAGGTCGACATGTTTCTGCTTGTCAGGCCCAGTCCGCTAAGCATTCATCAGGACCACAACGACCCCCACGGCGGTATGCGCACGCTAAGGCACACCCTAACCTGTGGAGATCAACTGGTAAAACTTACAGTTCTACCGAAAAGCCATCCTACTATTCCGGGGCTAGTAACGTCTGTAAGAGAAAGAACAGACAAAACACACATAAAGAATAAAGAGATATGACTTTGTTGGTTGCATTATTATCCTTTACATGATAGAGTGAACAAATAATTTGGTAATCCCGTGCTGTGGAGCGGGAGTGGGTGTCAGATAGCAATTCCAGCCAAAGAACGCCCAAATACGAGTATTACTCGTCATTAGCCGGGAGCCTGTAGAAATATCAAAGGCGTTTCTATGAGGCTCTGTACACTAGTTGTGCCTGTATTTAATTACATAGTATTGTGTCAAGTCAGCAGACATTGTGCGTTCGTAGTGGCTGTTTAGCCGCTGTGTATGCCGGAGAAATAGCGGACTCGTGAAGGTGATAGGCATGCTGAAAACGAGCGTCTGTGGTGTTTGCCAGGCGCCGTTGCTCCAGTGCATGTCTAACGTTAAAAGTTGTTAAAAGCAGCAGCATGGAAAAATAATGATCCTCTTACTCAAGTACTTGGTGCTACTAACATCATGGGTCCGAGAGGGGGGTAGTGAGCTATAGTATCTGTCAGGGTGGAAAACAAACAAGCAATTAATCATGTTCTGTTAAGATACTCTATGAAAGGTCAAGGGAACCTAGGGCTTTGACAAGGAGGGGTTCCCCAACTTACTTCCATGCTTGCACACTCCCGCGATCAACCTGGATCTGTCCTGCTCGGCCCGGATGTTGGTGAGTGAATGGGGAATACGGAAGTAAATACTCCGTGGCTCCCGTCACATGATTGCCCCTACGTGCGTAAGCGTGTGATGTCAGCAAGGGGGCGTGTGTTAGAATGTGAAAACCAATGCGTGCGTTCGTATTGGTCATCTCTTCGTCATAGTGAAGAAGGCGTAACCATTTGAACAGGCAAGCTTTATCCATCGGGTTTTTACAAAAACTCGGGACTGCATTTATATGTACACCGGAATGTCGCTAGTGCGTCTGGTTAATGAAGGAGCTCATTTCAACAATCAGACCATTTGCTAAAAATATGGTACACATAATGCAAATGTTTTATTATATTAACTGCCTGTGGGGGATCTCAGTAAAAGACATCCTCAGTCACCTTAATATCGGGGGCTGGCGAGGGAAAAAACAACAATCAGAAAATATTGTGAACTAAGCTACACGGAGGCTATTTAGACACTACTTCAAACTGGATAAACTGGGTAAACAATTCAGTGTTTTAGTATTGAACTCCATGGGATATTGTCATTCAAACCAATAAGGTGAGTAGATAAACGATAAACCCAACGTTGTTCTTTCTCAAAGAGTGACTGTTGGGTGTTCGGTCCAGGCTTCAATTTTTCAATGGCTGACCACTTTAAGTCATTTGTTGTGTGGTTCAACAGTAAAAAATGTTCCGTAAGTTTTGTGCTTAGCCTGCGACAACGAATGGTGCTGCGATGTTGGCAAATGCGCTGTTTAATTTTTCTACTTGTCATCCCGACATATGTCAGTCCGCATGGGCAAGTGATTAAGTAGACCACATCAGTGGAATTGCAATTAGTGTGCTTTTTCTGCATCCATTGTTTTCCTTGTTCAAGTATTAAGTATTTAGAGGGGGATGTCAGATGGCAGACGCTGCATGAACCGCAAGGGTAGTGGCCAACAATTGGGGCAAGACCCCACGCACTGACAATGGAACGGTCCTGATTCTTGTCCTGTGCTCTAGGGCGCGTGTGTACCAAAGAATCCTTAAGGCTTCTTGCTCTTTTGTAAGAGAACAAGGGTTTCTCCCAATCGTGTTTGTTGCTTGTCAGAATATTCCAATGTTTCCTGATGGACTTGCTTACTGCGTTAGATGCTGCATTGTAGGTGGTAAAGCATGTGAGAGGTATGGAGTCCTGGTCTTCTCTTGCGTGAACTTCCAATAGAGCCTCCCTATTTTGGTTGCGGGCTCGCTTGTTACTCTTTGAGAGGATTTTATCAGGGTAGCCATGATCTTTCAATTTCCAAGTGAGTTCCTGTGCTTGTTTCTTGTATGTAGAAACTTCACTGCAATTCCGTTGGAGACGTAGATATTGACCAAAAGGGAGGTTTTCACTCAATGGGCGAGGGTGGTAGCTTGAAAAATGTAGCAGGTTATTTTTTGCTGTAGGTTTATGATGGGTTCTGGTTTGTAGAGTGTTGCCTACCCTGGTAATGACCACATCCAGAAAAATCATCTCGTCTTTGTTATGAGTATGCGTGAACTTAAGGTGAGGATCACAAGCGTTCACCCAGTTGTAAAATTCCAGGAGGGATTCTTCCGATCCCTGCCAAATGATCAGTACATCGTCAATATATCTTTTCCAAAAGAATATATTTGACGAAAAAGGGTTCTGTGGAGCTAAGATGTACTTGCATTCATAATCAAACACATACAACCCTGCTACCGAAGGCGCAAAGGTACTGCCCATTGATGTACCAGTTGACTGTAGGAACAGATCGCCCTTGTATTAAAAAAAAATTCCTTTTTAATGCGAGGGCAACACAAGTGACCACAAAATCACGTGGAGTAGTGTAGCTCCAAGTGCTAGACTCTAGAGTGCTCCTGATGACATTAATAGTGTCGTCCTGTGGAATGCAAGTATAGAGACTCTCTATATCCATGGTCACCAGGAAGGCAACTCCATCAAGGATGGTGATCTCCTGGAGAAGTGCCAGTAGACTCTTAGTATCCTTCAGATAGGTACTAGTTGACTGGATGAGAGGTTTTAAGAAAAAATCACAGTAGCGTGACAGGGGTTCCAGCAGTGAACCAATCCCGGACACTATAGGGCGCCCAGGAGGGGGTATTCTTTTCTTGTGCGTCTTAGGTAGCGTATAGAAATAAGGAATGATGCCTTCACTGGTTGTGAGGAAAGTTGCTTCCTGTTTAGTGATAAAACCCTGAAGTTCAGCGTCCTCGACCAACTCATGAATAATACTCTGGAGTTCTTGGGTAGGATCCGCAACTAAGGGAGTGTAACTTATAGGATCATCCAGGAGGCGTCTACATTCCCTGTCATAAGCAGCAGTGTCTTGAATAACTACTCCACCACCCTTGTCTGCTGATTTTATCACGATGTTAGTGTTGGATTGCAAGGAGTGTAAAGCTTGGAAATCGCTAGCCTTCATATTCTTAAAGCGGTTCGGTTCAATGAATGCTTCAATATCGTTAGAAACTGCCTGTTCAAAGGCTGTAATCTCAGGCGGAATTGCATAGGGGGGAGGGGTAAAAGTAGATTTTACCTTAAGCCTTGTATCGCTCAATTGAGGCTGAGTATTATCAGGAGGCTGTTTTTCAAAGAAACTCTTAAGCTTTAGTTTCCTAAAAAATTCAGAAAGCTCGCATTTGAGTTTAAAGCGATCAAAACGGGCTGTGGGTATAAAACCTAACCCCTTTTCCATCAGGAGCACTCTAGAGTCTAGCACTTGGAGCTACACTACTCCACGTGATTTCGTGGTCACTTGTGCTACCCTCGCATTAAAAAGGATTTTTTTTTAATACAAGGGCGATCTGTTCCTACAGTCAACTGGTACATATATGGGCAGTACCTTTGCGCCTTCGGTAGCAGGGTTGTATGTGTTTGATTATGAATGCAAGTACATCTTAGCTCCACAGAACCCTTTTTCGTCAAATATATTCTTTTGGAAAAGATATATTGACGATGTACTGATCATTTGGCAGGGATCGGAAGAATCCCTCCTGGAATTTTACAACTGGGTGAACGCTTGTGATCCTCACCTTAAGTTCACGCATACTCATGACAAAGACAAGATGATTTTTCTGGATGTGGTCATTACCAGGGTAGGCAACACTCTACAAACCAGAACCCATCATAAACCTACAGCAAAAAGTAACCTGCTACATTTTTCAAGCTACTACCCTCACCCATTGAGGGAAAACCTCCCTTTTGGTCAATATCTACGTCTCCGACGGAATTGCAGTGAAGTTTCTACATACAAGAAACAAGCACAGGAACTCACTTGGAAATTGAAAGATCGTGGCTACCCTGATAAAATCCTCTTGAAGAGTAACAAGCGAGCCCGCAACCAAAATAGGGAGGCTCTATTGGAAGTTCACGCAAGAGAAGACCAGGACTCCAAACCTCTCACATGCGTTACCACCTACAATGCAGCATCTAACGCAGTAAGCAAGTCCATCAGGAAACATTGGAATATTCTGACAAGCAACAAACACGATTGGGAGAAACCCTTGTTCTCTTACAAAAGAGCAAGAAGCCTTAAGGATTCTTTGGTACACACGCGCCCTAGAGCACAGGACAAGAATCAGGACCGGTCCATTGTCAGTGCGTGGGGTCTTGCCCCAATTGTTGGCCACTACCCTTGCGGTTCATGCAGCGTCTGCCATCTGACATCCCCCTCTAAATACTTAATACTTGAACAAGGAAAACAATGGATGCAGAAAATGCACACTAATTGCAATTCCACTGATGTGGCATACTTAAACACTTGCCCATGCGGACTGAAATATGTCGGGATGACAAGTAGAAAAATTAAACAGCGCATTTGCGAACATCGCAGCACCATTCGTTGTCGCAGGCTAAGCACAAAACTTACGGAACAATTTTTACTGTTGAACCACACAACAAATGACTTAAAGTGGTCAGTCATTGAAAAATTGAAGCCTGGACCGAACACCCAACAGTCACTCTTTGAGAAAGAACAACGTTGGGTTTATCGTTTATCTACTCACCTTATTGGTTTGAATGACAATATCCCATGGAGTTCAATACTAAAACACTGAATTGTTTACCCAGTTTATCCAGTTTGAAGTAGTGTCTAAATAGCCTCCGTGTAGCTTAGTTCACAATATTTTCTGATTGTTGTTTTTTCCCTCGCCAGCCCCCGATATTAAGGTGACTGAGGATGTCTTTTACTGAGATCCCTCACAGGCAGCTAATATAATAAAACATTTGCATTATGTGTACCATATTTTTAGCAAATGGTCTGATTGTTGAAATGAGCTCCTTCATTAACCAGACGCACTAGCGACATTCCGGTGTACATATAAATGCAGTCCCGAGTTTTTGTAAAAACCCGATGGATAAAGCTTGCCTGTTCAAATGGTTATGCCTTCTTCACTATGACGAAGAGATGACCAATACGAACGCACGCATTGGTTTTCACATTCTAACACACGCCCCCCTTGCTGACATCACACGCTTACGCACGTAGGGGCAATCATGTGACGGGAGCCACGGAGTATTTACCTCCGTATTCCCCATTCACTCACCAACATCCGGGCCGAGCAGGACAGATCCAGGTTGATCGCGGGAGTGTGCGAGCATGGAAGTAAGTTGGGGAACCCCTCCTTGTCACAGCCCTAGGTTCCCTTGACCTTTCATAGAGTATCTTAACAGAACATGATTAATTGCTTTCTTGTTTTCCACCCTGACAGATACTATAGCTCACTACCCCCCTCTCGGACCCATGATGTTAGTAGCACCAAGTACTTGAGTAAGAGGATCATTATTTTTCCATGCTGCTGCTTTTAACAACTTTTAACGTTAGACATGCACTGGAGCAACGGCGCCTGGCAAACACCACAGACGCTTGTTTTCAGCATGCCTATCACCTTCACGAGTCCGCTATTTCTCCGGCATACACAGCGGCTAAACAGCCACTACGAACGCACAATGTCTGCTGACTTGACACAATACTATGTAATTAAATACAGGCACAACTAGTGTACAGAGCCTCATAGAAACGCCTTTGATATTTCTACAGGCTCCCGGCTAATGACGAGTAATACTCGTATTTGGGCGTTCTTTGGCTGGAATTGCTATCTGACACCCACTCCCGCTCCACAGCACGGGATTACCAAATTATTTGTTCACTCTATCACGTAAAGGATAATAATGCAACCAACAAAGTCATGTCTCTTTATTCTTTATGTGTATTTTGTCTGTTCTTTCTCTTACAGACGTTACTAGCCCCGGAATAGTAGGATGGCTTTTCGGTAGAACTGTAAGTTTTACCAGTTGATCTCCACAGGTTAGGGTGCGCCTTAGCGTGCGCATACCGCCGTGGGGGTCGTTGTGGTCCTGATGAATGCTTAGCCGACTGGGCATGACAAGCAGAAACATGTCGACCTTATTGTAAATTGGATGAGCTCTGGTTAACCTAATCAACCGGCTCTTGTCCAACTCACTTGTTTTTATTGGTCTTTGGTTTGCCATGATTAAATTAGTTGTTGGTTAAAACCATTTACCTTTTAATTTCACTTCCATTTTCCCATTCAAAAACCAGCTCCGCTGTAATTCAGGCGTCGCAGCACACCAGAGAGGCACTCGGCCTCTCTGGTGGGAACCCAATGATGAAGCATATCACCAACTAGGTTGGTGATTGAGGGTTCTTTTAACAAATCCTTTTGGTTTTTGCCCACGCTGTTGCTCTCCTTTTTTGTCCCTTTTCCCTTGTCACTCTTCTGTTGTTTAAATTAATTTGCCAGGGGGAACAAGAGTGATTTTCCCTCACCCTCTCTTTGTTATTGTGAGTAGTTATATGCTACAGCGTGCTGGGAATGCCGGACCGTGTCATTGCAGCGGGGCGCACGAGCGACTTAGGGTGGAAATTTGCCGTCTTCTTGACGAGGGGCCCAGGACCGCACCACACGCATCAGAAAGATCGCAGCCCTCAGTTGGAGAAAGTGGCACTCTCCCGCAACAACAAGCCCAGGAGCACTGGGAGTCTAGTTGGCGAGCCCAGGAGTCTGGGGCTCCTGACCTTGTCCTCCTTAAGACCTTTTTGGGCAAAGCATTTTCAATCGAATGCCGCTTTTGTTTTGCGCCTGACCCTGTCCCCTTGCCAATCCACTGATTAGCTTACACCCACTTTCCTTTTGGTTTTAGAGAATAATGGGGACCGACTGAACTCGAACTCAAGGACTCATCCCCCTTGCCTGACCTCAAGATGGCCGCCTCAGTGAGACCCGCCCTGATGCTCTATCCCCCCTTGTCTAAAATCATTGGTCATCGTCCTGATCAGCCCTCACCCGACCCTGTTCCTACTCACCCTCCAGGACATTTAACTCTGAGATCTTTCCCTCGACAGCTGAGACCTAGCCATTTTGACTGATGCCCGGTGGAGCTACCTCACGAGCTAAAGGGGAGATGGGCTATGGATTCCCTCCTTGGCCTTCACCTACCCAGCTGGTCTTTGGGCAAACTCTCCTGCGTCTCTCTTGACCTTTTCACCCTTCTCTCCCTTCACCCTACCATCTACCCCTCTCCTCTCTACTCTTCTCCTCTTTCCAGCTATTGATTGACCTTAGCCCTAACCTGTCCTTGCTCATAGTTCCCACCCTGTTCATCCACTGGACTTTCTTCTGTGAACTTTCCCTCGTCAGTTGAAACCTAGATATTTGACTGATGCCCAATGGAGCTACCTGATTTAGCTATAGGGGAGAAGGGCTGTGGATTCCCTCCTCGGACGTCACCTGCCCAGTCGGTCTTTGGACAGACTCCCTTTCATCTCTCCTGCCGTCTTTTCCCACATCCTCCCCTTCACACTTCCCCCTCTGCTCTATTTGTGTCACCTTTCTTTCCTCTCTCAATATGATGCTTATTTTTGATGGAATGTGTAATTTGTTATCATTTTCTGTAACATTGTGTAACTTAATGTAAAGCGCTTTGATACCAACGGGTCTAGCCAGCGCTATATAAAACTCATGAATAAATAAATAAATCTGCAAGAAGCCCAGCCACCCCAAGTAGCTCTGAACAAACAAACAGCCATAGAATGCCCAAAACTGCCCCCATCAAAGCACTTTGTCTCAAACAAAATATCAAAGCCTTAAAAGAAAACTAGGCTTATTTTGCATGATGTTTCAAGTTCGTTATCTTTATTCTACTATTAGATCGGGGTATTCTCTTACATGATTATACTTTTCTAGTGTTTACTTGGATTGACTTTACGTTGTGTCGTAATATTGGTTGTAATGCCTTGTGTTCTTTATGGTTATTCAATAAAGCATTTCTAACCTGAAAAAAAAACCGGATGAAGTCATGTGGCTTCCCATAGCAACAGGACTCGGGCGTCAAAAAATGTGATACTATATGCAGTCAAAACAAAGGTCCAAAACCAGTCCTTCACCTATCCTGACCACGTGAATTGTGCCCTCAAACTGGAACAGATTGATATTAAAAGACTAAGGGGCATATGTATCAAGCCCTTTTTCAAACGGGAAAAGGCCTTTTGGGATGTATCCTCACAAAAGGGTATCGCACAATTTGAGATCTCTATTTTGCAATTGCATTTAAGGAATCGCAAAGTGCAATTCCTTAAATGCGATGTAGAAAGCAGCTAAGTTGTGCGAATTTGGCATAAGAAATCGCAAATTACCACCAACTGACAGTTGGTGGTAATTTGCGAATTATTTGAAAAAAAAGCACTTTTTTCCTTTTTTCAAAGTGCCATGTGGCACACATACATGCTGCGCCACATGTGCACACATGCTCATTTCAGGGGTACACAAAGTGATACCAAAGGGGATGATGGACAGAGCGTTTGAACAAATCAAACACTCACCCCCAGTCAACTGATCTGGGTTTAATCCATCATCATTCTTTAGCTCACTCCACCACCCCAGTTCAGACATGGCCATATGCAAATCAGTCTGACCCTGTGCCTCATGGGAACAGTCCAGCCCGAACTGCCAAGCCATGTCTTCCCTGGACCGAAAACAAGCATCCTGGGACCGGTTTCGGGTTCAAAACCCTCATCAGCCAGGCTATCTTGAATCCAGTGGCAAAGTGAGCAAGGGACCCACGTCTGGGCATACCCTGCCAACTTAGGGCAAACAGAGCGATACCAAAGGGGATGATGGACGGAGCGTTTGAACAAATCAAACACTCACCCCCAGTCAACTGATCTGGGTTTAATCCATCATCATTCTTTAGCTCCCTCCACCACCCCAGTTCAGACATGGCCATATGCAAATCAGTCTGACCCTGTGCCTCATGGGAACAGTCCAGCCCGAACTGCGATCCTGGCTGAAGAGGGGTGAAACCAAGAAACCGGTCCTAGGATGCTTGTTTCCTGTCCAGGGAGGACCTGGCCTGGCAGTTCGGGCTGGATTGGGCACAGGGTCAAGACTGATTTGCATATGGCTGGGTCCGAACTGGAATGGCATGGTGAGCAAAAAAACAATGGATTTAGGCCCAGATCTCTGTACTGGGGTGAATGTATGACATTGTTCTGCATTCTGTCCATCAATAGTTCTTTTCGCATTTCAGGGGTGCATCAGGGTGTCCTTATGGCACCCTTGCACCCTTGAAATTGCATTTGCAATTTGCTAGTACCTAATGGGTACTCGCAAATTGCGAATGTCTAACCATTTACTCCTATGGGCCCATTGGAATTAATGGGAAGCCATTCCTTAATTGCGAGTCGCACGATCCATTACAACGCATGACATTACAACGCATGACACTACAACGCATTTTTAAAAACTACCTTTACAACGCATTCCATTACAACGCATACTACCATTACAACGCATACCATTACAACGCATAATATTAAATTGCATTTAAGGTAAGTATTAGATAGTATAGGGGTAAAAATTACTTTTCTAACTCCAGGGGGTGCAACAGTAGGATAAGTGTTGGATAGTATATGGGTAATAATTACTATTCTAACTCCAGGGGGTGCAACAGTAGGGTAAGTGTTGGATAGTATAGGGGTAATAATTACTATTCTAACTCCAGGGGGTGCAACAGTAGGGTAAGTGTTGGATAGTATAGGGGTAAAAATTACTATTCTAACTCCAGGGTGTGCAACAGCAGGGTAAGTGTTGGATAGTATAGGGGTAAAAATTACTATTCTAACTCCAGGGGGTGCAACAGTAGGGTAAGTGTTGAATAGTATAGGGGTAAAAATTACTATTCTAACTCCAGGGGGTGCAACAGTAGGGAAAGTGTTGGATAGTATAGGGGTAAAAATTACTATTCTAACTCCAGGGGGTGCAACAGTAGGGAAAGTGTTGGATAGTATAGGGGTAACAATTACTATTCTAACTCCAGGGGGTGCAACAGTAGGGAAAGTGTTGGATAGTATAGGGGTAAAAATTACTATTCTAACTCCAGGGGGTGCAACAGTAGGGAAAGTGTTGGATAGTATAGGGGTAAAAATTACTATTCTAACTCCAGGGGGTGCAACAGTAGGGTAAGTGTTGGATAGTATAGGGGTTAAAATTACTATTCTAACTCCAGGGGGTGCAACAGTAGGGTAAGTGTTGGATAGTATAGGGGTAAAAATTACTATTCTAACTCCAGGGGGTGCAACAGTAGGGTAAGTGTTGGATAGTATAGGGGTAAAAATTATTATTCTAACTCCAGGGGGTGCAACAGTAGGGTAAGTGTTGGATAGTGTAGTGTAATATTATGCGTTGTAATGGAATGCGTTGTAAAGGTAGTTTTTAAAAATGCGTTGTAATGTCATGCGTTGTAATGTCATGCGTTGTAATGGATTGTGCATTGTAAAAAATGCGTTGTAAGTGTAGTGCGTTGTAAAAGTTGCGTTGTAAAGGTTGTTCCCCAACAAAGGATACATTTGAGGGGTCATCAGACCTACTTTTGTTCGAGTCTCCTCACTGGGAGCAGTATGGAGCCTCACACCTAGATGTAAATGCAGTGGAGGGGAAACAAAGGGACACGTCTTGTTGACACATCACACATTCTGAAGAGAGGCATTCTTTTGACTTTGTTCGGTCCCTGTATACTAGATATGCATGCACTGTAAGAATGTCAGATGTGTTGGTCTTTTCCAGTATTTACACAAAATAAATTGCATTTATATAGTTCTTACTACCCCTGACGAGGCATTGAAATAACAATTTAAATACCCCAATTTTCTTTCATAGTGCTACTCATCCCAATGCAAGGTGTCAGAGCACTTTACATCACACTTACATGTAGAATAAATTATATACATTTGTAAATCAATGTACAGGATATGTTACGCAAGACAGTGGAGATTACAAGGTGCCGAAGCCATATATCATCCTTCAGAGCTCACTGTGCTATATTAGAAGGATTAAAATCCAACTGCAAGTAGCATAAGGATCTCTATGTTCAAAACAGTAATCTAGTTACCTATCTACATAAAATAAAATCTGTCACCTGCATGTTACCTGATGTGCTTTGCAGGAGACACATTAACCCTCTATACTACTTTAAGTCAAAACTGAGGCTAAACAAAACACAGATCTTTCCAGAAAGTGCATTAACCTCCAGAGTTATCTTACCATTATTATTCACTCAGATTTACTGGTAACAGGCAGATCTCTGCAGCAGGAGCCTTAAACCCATATGATATTTTAAAATTCAGGCTTTGCAACCAACAGATTTACTGTCAGTGTTCTCCTTGTTGCCAATTTCTTTGTGGCAGAGTTTAAAAAAAATGTATAAGGTGAGGCCCGGATATTGCGTTGGGTTTGCGTCACATTTCTGGCACAACCCTGTCGAAAAAAACGTTTTGACAAGTTACACAGCCACACAAATCCCATTTGTGTGGCTTCGTAAAGAAAATGTAAAAAACCCATACACAAGGCAGCTAATTACCATAACTTGGATTACCTTACATCAGTTAGACATTACATGGGTGATGTCTGGGCATTTCTGTGCAGCTACCCAGGTATGTTGACACAAACCCATATTTACAAAGACAGAAACATAGGTTTGCACCAAACAGGTGAGTCTACCTGGGGCTGGCGTAACAAGGAGAAATATCTTTAGTTCTCCTTGTTATTTCCTCTTTGCATGTATGCTGCATCCTGCAGCACACTTACAAATAGGAAATAGCCTCATAGGACAGTTTTTGTGTGGCTTTGTAAAAAAAAGAAGAAAAAAGAAAACCTAACACAAGGCAGCGCATTGTCCTGCCTTGCATTGCCAGGCGTTAGATAGGGATTGCATGGGTGGTGCATTGACGTTCCCGGATATCCACCCATGAATTTTGTGTACAAATAATATGCACAGGCTTTTTAAGGCAGACACACTAGCTTTCCTTGGATCAGCTCTCGAGTTCCACTTCTCTGTAAAAGGATCAAGGCTATTCCCTTTTCAAGTGAGGTGACATTCCAGCAAGGCCACGCTAGTGAGTGCAAGCCTTAGAAGTTTCATGATGGCTTTGAGAAAGTCAAAGTGCCAATGCACGTATCGTGTCAGTCAGAGCAATCCCAGTATTGGTGGCCCAGCATTCAGTCTCGCTGGAGTGGAGGTTCAGAGTGCCCTGGCATGACTTTACAGCCTGCTGATGAGCAGAAGACTGAATGCTATGGTAGAGGTGGCAGGCAGTTACAGGCTCCTGCGCCTATATGGCAAGCCTCCCTGAATCTTGCGGCAGGTCTTGGGTCCTCCTGGATTGTTGGGTTGTTGAATTGTTCTTCTTCCTCTGCAAGTAATGGCTTGCTTCTCATCACAGCTGCATGCTGCTCCAGAGCGACATCCCTCTCACTTCACCATGGCCCCCATAATGACATACTGTAGGAAAGTGAGTTTCTGTTGCAGTAACCCCCACACACATTTTGCCAGACTACTGATGCACTTTCACTTGATGTGCCCTGGGTCCCTGCCAATCAGGTTCCCAGGGCCTGTGTTTTTCTTTCCCCAAAACTAACCCAATTGGCATCTCTGGACACAGGTCAGCCCCTGGTAAATGGTACCCAGGGCACTGTTATGTTATATTACATCCACTTATAACGCGCACAGCTACTCATGAGTGTCCTGGCGCGACGCCACAAAGGTGAAAGAAAAAAGAGTTTTAAGCAAACAGTTAAGTCTTCAGTTTCCATTTAAACAATACAGGGTCCTGAATGGAGCGTAAGTCAAGGGGAAGAGCATTCCAGGCCAGACTGGCCGTCACAGCAAAAGAGCTGCCCCGAGCCTCTGAAGCTTAAAGCGTTGGACCCGGGCAAAGCGAAGGGACATAGAACGAAGAGCACGCGAAGGGACATAAAAAGGGAAGCGTTTCTGAAGCTAAAGAGGGCCGTGCCCATGGAGAGCCCGATGAGCCAAGACCAGAGATTTAAATTTAACTCTGTGCGCCACAGGGAGCCAGTGAAGGGAGCGCAGATGGTGATGTACACTATCCTCGCCGAAATGCCCAATAACAGTCTGGCCGCTGTATTCTGTATGACCTGAAGTCTTTTCAGCAGGTAGGCTGGAATACCAACATAAAGGGCATTTGTGTAGTCCAAGCGTGACAAAATCAGAGCGCAAGTAACTGTTTCTTTCACCGCTTGCGGGAGAAGCGGGAAGACATTCCTAAGAGTCTTAAAAAGGCCGAAACAGCAGCCGGTCAGTTTCTTTTTTTTAATAATTATTTTTATTAAATTTATGCAATGTATTCAACATGGGTACAGTTCCACCAGATCACTGACAGAGAACACAGCGATACAAAATCATACAAAATGACGAGGATGAAGGGTGGAAGTTATGGTGAAGGGGGACTATCACTTTCAGGATCATCTGGTGGGGCACATACATAGCCACGATATGCGTTCCAGGGAGACCAAATCCTAGACCACTTTCGGGGACAGCCCCTAGCCGCATAAACTGTCTTTTCTCTCAGCATACACCAGTCGAGGTCAGTTTCCCAATCTATGACCCTTGGGGCTTGTGCAGCCCCCCAGAGTTGAGCAATGTTTCTTTTAGCAATCATGCAGCCCAGTGTGACCCATTGTATAGCGTGTGTGTTTAGGTCAGTAGGTTCCCAGATATTAAGGAGGCATCTAAGGGCTTCCGGGTGCATAGTAAACTCGAGTACCTGGCTCATAATGCTATGGATGTCTCGCCAGTAAGCCTGTATGGGGTCGCAGTGCCAGATTATATGAGTGAACGTGCCCGGCTGGGTGCATCCCCTTCTGCAATAACCATCGGCTGAACTACCCATGTGTACCAATTGGGGCCCCGTGATGTAAACTCGATGTAGGATTTTCAGCTGCACAAGGCGGAGGCGCGCCGAGATGGCGACAGTTTTAGGGGAGGAAACCGCGGTCTGCCAAGTCTCATCGTCTAATTCTATACCGTCCTTTACCCATTTTTCTCGCAAAAGCACCAGTGGGTCGTCCATATTGTTGATGAGTTTCCTGTATGTTAAGGAGATGGCTCTCTCGGGCAAATAGCCATCTAGCAGTCTATCCTCCAGCGGTGTATAATCAGGTGGGGGGTGTCATGGGGCAGTGCTGCTAGTAGTGCGTGACGTATTTGCAGGTAACGGAAACGCTCTGAGTCTGCCATAGTATATTGAAGCTGGAGGGAGTCAAAAGATTTAACCCCGTTTGTATCCCACATATCTCTGATATGTGAAATACCGATCAGGTCCCATTTATCAAAACCCTGCGAGTTGCCCAAGTCCCCAAGTTTCTGGGAGTCCCACAGGGGTGTGGAAAGGGTCAGTTTATTGGTCCAGCCCATTGAGGCGGTCGCAGTGTGCCAAATGTGTACGGAATGCTTAGTGGGACCAGTGAGGGGGTACCTATTCGGTTTGGAATAAAGGGCCCGTGCAAAGGAACCGTTGGGGAGGAGGTGCCTGTCCATACTGAATGCGGGGTCAACAGGCCGCCCATAGGTGCAGTGGTTTATTGCTGTTAGGTGTGAGGCCCAATAGTATTTCCTAATGTCAGGCAATCCTATCCCGAGGCAAACCAGTGGAGGGTGAGTGTTTTTTAGAGCAATACGAGGCCTCCCATTCCATAGAAGGTCTCGTTGTAATCCCTCTATTTGTTGGAAATAAGAATTTGGTACTGGATCTGCCGAATTCTGGAGGACGTAGAGAAAGCGGGGTAGGGACATCATTTTGAAAAGGGCCGCTTTGCCAAATAAGGAGAGGGGGAGTGACTTCCAGTTTGCGATATCTTGCTTCGGTTGTTGTATCGGGGGAGCAAGGTTTCGGGTGAATCGGAGGGTTTTATCTAGAGAAATAAAGATACCCAGATAGTTAAAACCATCTGCAACTATTGGTATGGGACAGTTCCGAGGTATTGGAGGGACATCTCCACTCAAGACGTAGAGGAGTGACTTCTGCCAGTTGATGCCAAACCCAGAGTACCTACCAAAGACGGAAAGGATATCGAATAATGCAATAAGGGATCTTTTGGGAGAAGCGAGGTACAACAGAATATCGTCTGCATACAGGGATAATCGGTCTTCCCGGTCAGCCGACCACCGCAACCCGCGGATCATTACATCCCTGCGGATCCAGGCCGCAAGGGGTTCGAGGGCTAAGGCAAATAACAAAGGGGATAGGGGGCATCCTTGGCGAGTCCCTCGACTGAGTATAAAAGAATCAGATTTCCTGTTATTCACAACCACCTGAGCCATTGGGGAGCTGTACAGCAACCGTACCCATTGAATAAAGCCAGGCCCAAATCCTAGTTTATTGAGCACTGCGAATAGGTAGGGCCATTCAACTGTATCGAAAGCCATCGTGGCGTCCAAGGAGACCACGACGGCGTCTTCGCGCAAGGTCGGTGCCCTGCCCAATACCCAGTGCAGTCTGCGAAGATTAAGTGCGGTATTTCGCCGGGGCATAAATCCTGATTGATCAGGGTGCACTAGGCCGCTTATAACCTTGATCAATCTATTGGCGAGCACCTTAGCTAGTATTTTGGGCTCAGCATTTAATAATGAAATAGGCCTGTAGGAGGCACAGTCAGTTTTGGGTTTCCCTTCCTTATGAATCGCGACGATAGTCGCAATTCGCTGGTCTAGGGGAAGCGACCCCTGCTTGAGGCTGGCCTCAAACATTGATTTCAGATGCATTGCTAATTTGGCAGGGCGAAGTTTGTAGAGTTCGATAGGGAGGCCATTAGGGCCTAAGGCCTTGCCTGGGCGGAGTGTTCTGATTGCAGTTACGATCTCATCCGCTATAAGAGCGCTATCCATGAAGGAACGGTCACCATCAGATAGTACTGGTAAAGAAATGTCACGCAAGAGGAGTCTGCTTCGTTGTATGGCACCCTGGAGCGGTAGACTGAACGGAAGTGGGCTGCAAAGTGGTCGACTATTTCTTGGGGATCCACTATAACTGATCCTCCAGAATCCCTTAGTTCGGGAACTAGTCGGCTAGCGCGCTCCTTTTTGTCAAGCCAGGCGATTAATTCCCGGCTTTGTCACCCCAGTCATAAATCCGTCCCAGTCTGCACTGTCCTAGTATCTTGGCACGGTCGGTGACAAGTGCCCGATACTCCTCCTGTCGGAGGTGAAGGGCATGGAGGGCTTCCGGCGTGGGATCAGGGTCAAGATCATTTTCCAGACGGTAGATGTCCTGTTCTATATCAGAGACCTCCGCTAACTTGTCTTTTTGGATTCTGCTATTAAGGAGAGGGCTTCGCCCCGTATCACTGTGTTGAAGTCTTCCCACAGTTTCTGCGGGGAGTCTACCGAGCGTTCATTATCAAGAAAGTAGTTGTCAATGGATTTAATGAGACTGGCCCACGTCTTAGAGCACTTGAGATGCCAGGGGTTAATTGGGGCGATGCGTCCCACCGGGGTGTCATCAAGGACAATGTGGACCCAAAGGGGAGAACGGTCAGAGATGCCCCTAGCCAAGTGTCGTATCTCATGTGTGTTCGTCACCTGCGGGGCTGGTACGATGATATAATCTAGCCGCGAGAGGCTGTTATGAGCACCCGAGTGGAAAGTGTGTTGGATCTTGTCAGGGTGGTAAGCCCTCCAGCAATCCTCAAGACCCATTGCTTCCAAAAAACTAGAGAAAGAGTGAGCGGCGGGCGTCAGCATACGGGGGGTATCTGTCTAGTGTACCTGACACCACTGAGTTGAAGTCTCCCCCAATCACTAGGTGTCCCTCTGGCAATGTCAGCAGCACAGCACTGAGATCTGAGAATGTAGTGGCCTGTAGCCCGGGGGGGGGGCATAAACAGACATGAAGGTGATGGTTATTCCCTCCCATGTGCCCGTGACACCCACGTATCTACCTCGGTCATCAACATGTGTGTAAACGGGCAAAAAAGGGAATGATTTCTTTTGCATGATGCCCACCCCTCTAGAGTTAGACGCGAACCCAGAATGAGTATGCATGAAATAACCCCATCTGTGCATGGCTTTACATGTGTGGCCAATGAGTTGGGTTTCCTGGAGTAGGACGATATCTGGTGAAAGCCTACGAATCTGTTGTAATACTATATTGCGTTTAATTTTGTCCCCCAACCCATTCACATTCCAGTTTAGGATTCTAATTTCCTTGCTACGCCGTACCCCCATCAGTGCATTTGTGGAGAGCGGCATTGATACCCAGTAGGAAAAGGAACTGTACCTTCGTCATAGCAACAAGTTCAACTAATAAAGAACTAACAACCAGAAAACCCCCAGCCCAACAACCCCCCTCCCTGCTCCCCTGCCCTTCGGGTTCAAAACTACCCATTAACAATTAGCAGAGTGCCTGTCGCCCTAGAAAGTTCAAAGAAAGAAGGAAAGGAAAAGTAAACCAGTTCAGGGGGGTGAAGCTATGAGCTCCGTGCCCCTACCCTTAATCTGCATCAATGTCACACCATGATTGCCCCATTATTATATCTCCTACAATAGGTCCTTAGTCCCGTTTTTGGTTGAAGACCGTGGATCCCACCACTAGTCCCTGTCCCCCCACCCACCATCCCCCACGATGCACCATGACCTGTTCCTGCTGAGTCTCTTCTTTAGGTCGGCTCTTTGTCATCGGGACCGCCTGTTCTCCCTGCACCAGGGTTTTTAGTGTCTCGATACTCAACATCCTCAGGACGATCAAAAAACGATCAAAAAACCAAGCTCTCCCTTCCGCTTCAACCCGTAGGCGGGCCGGGAAAAGCATTGAGTACTTTAGGCCCTTCTCTCTCAGGACACGTTTTATAGATAGAAATTGTCTTCGTTGTTTCTGCACTCTTTGCGTGAAGTCCGGGAAAAAGGAGACCTCTGTGTTTTCACAGCGGAGGGGGGCCCCAGTCCTGGAGTTCTGCAGAATCACATCTCGGTCTCGATAGTTGAGGACGCGGGCCAACATTGGCCGCGGGGGAGCGCCTGGTTTGGGCCGGCCGCCAGGGACCCTGTGGGCCCGCTCGATCACAAAGAATTTACTGAGGCCCTTGGGTCGCAGGTGCTTAAGGATAAGGTCCTCAATGAATAGATCAGGAGTCTGTCCCTCAGCTTTCTCCGGGATTCCTATGATGCGAAGGTTGTTGCGACGGAGACGGCCTTCATAGTCGTCCAGCTTGAGGGCTGCTACGTTCCGAGAGTCCTGCAGATCATGGACTTCCCTCTGCAGCTGCGCCACGCCACTCACCAGGCCAGCAGTCGTGGTTTCCACCTGTTTCACCTTCTCATTAAGTTTCCCCAGGTCGGCCCTGATAAGATTGACGTCAACAGCCACTGAGTCCAGAGAGGTCTTCAACCCCGTTATTGCCTCCATGACGTCCTTAAGGGAAAGTTCCGGCTCCTCCGGTCCGGGGCCACTCCGTTCACCCTCCTCCTGCTGGTGCCCTCGCTGCGGGTCCCTAGAAATCATATACCTGTCTAGTTTGTTCGCCTGGACCGACTTCGCTGTCCTAGTGCCAGCTCCCTTGACGCGGTCCGCCATGGTGCCAAATGTCAATCAGTTCCAGGTTGGAGACAGGAGAGGAGGGGGGGAAACACCGCCCCTCAGTCGGTGTATCGGGGTTCAGTTTGGACTCCCCCACCTCTGCGGCCCACACGATCTAGGCACCACTCCCCAGGCGTCAGACGGCAACTCACGCCAAGGTCTGGATCCGTACCTCGGAGGGCTCCCTATCTGAGCCGTCCCCTCCAGGTGGGCAGTCACCAGCACTGGCACACAGGGGTCCGCAGTCACCCCGGGTATAACCACAGTCCACTGCGGCGGCCGAGGGCACCCGGCGTCGATCACTCTTCTTTCGGCTCAGCGCGCCCTCCACACCCGGCAGCCTCCACGACCCACACAACGGATGCGAAAAGGTCGCCAGAACAGGCCACCAGCAGCAAGGGCGTTTATCCTGTCAGTTCATCTCAGGCGGGCAAGGCCCTTGCTTGATAGCTGTAGGACCAGGCTGCTCCCATTGTAAGTATGGTGCAAGTTAACATCTGGCAGGGTCGCGAACATTCCATCCGCCGTCTGGGTCCGGGCGGGCAAGCCGTGTTGCAAATAGGCGGCCCGCGCCACGGTCCGCAGCGATACTCCACTATAACATCAGGACGCCATCCCGGGGGCCCGCGGGCCAGCCATCACCCCCACAGACTCGCATCAGGACAGGAGGAAACCCTGGCCCTCCAGGGCGACCCAGGACTCCAAGGCGACGTCCGCAGCTGCCGGGGCAGGGGCTCCCACGCCACCACACAGGCCACGACCCCGGCCGTGGGAAGGGAGAAGCAGAAGGGGGCCCACGGCAATAACAGCCGCCACCACAAGGATCAGCGCCCGGGGGGAGACCAGGTCGCGATCTATCGGAAGCCCCAGCCGCCTCTCCGCCGGTCGCAGAGACACCAGGCCACCGCAGGCGGGCTCCGCTGGCGACACAACAATCAGGATCCCCTGCGCTGTGGATGCTGGCTCAGGATGTTAGAGAGCTACGTTGGGCTACGGAGCTCGAGCTCTACGCGGCCATTACGGTCCCCACTTGGTCACACCCCCGCAGTCTCACTTTCAATTGCGGTGTCACCGCAAGGCCAGATGATGTGCGCCTTATGGCCGGGTCATATCGTGGGCACCGCTACTTATAGGCGCCTGAGTTCAGCCGCAATGGAGGGAGCAAAGCAAGAAGCCCCACCACCGCAGCCGCGCCGACTCATTTTCAGCTCCTCGGACCTCGCGCTTAATCCTCTGCGATTCCCTCGCCTCTCGCCGTGTACCTGCTAATATTTCCGGGCTCCTGGTCACTGGAGCTCCCCGAGGGCCGACGGCAGCAGAGAAGGTCGCGGGGCGCCTCGAGCCGCGGCGTCCCCGTTGGGTGGGGGAGGAATGGCTGGATCCTTCTTCCGGCCGGTACAATCACCACGGGCCCTAGGCTGCAGAGTGACGAGTGGGCCACGAGTTCAAAAGGGGGCTTGCTCCCTTATTTCAGCCGATCCGAGTACCGGAGCGGGCGGGATGGGCTCCGCTGCCGATCCGGTGGACGGTACTGCATTCAGGTGTTTCGGATTTGCTTACAGGATAGTCGAGGGCTAAAACGGGCGACGGAGCTCACGGACTATGCGGCCATCTTCAGTCCGAGCTTGGCCACGCCCCCCAGCCGGTCAGTTTCTTAATGTGCATCAAAAAAGAGAGAGTGTCATCGAACCATATCCCCAGGTTTTTGGCACTGTGACCAGGGAAGACCTCTAAGGGCTGCAGAACTTATTGTGCCACTCTTATAGGCCCTGTACCTCTACTCACACATACTGCCTTTGCAGGCTGCGTGTTTTGATGCAGAACAAAATGAAGAGTTAACATGGCACACACCTCTGCATGCCATGCCTACAACCCACTGCCCTGGCATAGATCAGTCACCCCTCTAGCTGGGTGCACTATACCAATGGTGAGGGTACAGGTGCATGCGCCCTGTACCCCTACAGTGTCTAAGTCCATTCTTAGACATTGTAACTGCAGTGATGCTATTAAGAGTATATAGTGCTGGGAGTTTGTCATTACTAACTCCACAGCACCATAATGGCTACACTAAAAACTGAGAAGATTGGGATCAAACTTCTCAGCACATTAAACCCACACTGATGCCAGTGTGGGATTTAATGAAAAATGCACACAGAGGACATCTTAGAGATGCCCCCTGAAAACTAACCTACCACTAGTTTCCAGGCTGAGTGGATGCTTTCAGCTGCCACCACCAGACATGTTTCTGGACCCCTGGGTTGAGATCCTGCTCCTCTCTGGGGCCTGAAACAATGCACATCCTAGGAAGAGTGTCACTCTTGTTACTTGACTTACTTGGAGAAGTCTAGGGTGATCGCCAGCATCCACGGGAGCGAAGACCAGAATCACAACTCTCCCCTAGGGTATAGTCATTATCAGTAGAGCCCACAAACCGAGTAATGAGTTATACCCAGGGGAAGAGCCGGGACCAGAAAAGGATCTCAGGGTAGCCCACCAGGGAGGCTGAAGGGTCTCAGAGGTGATGCGCCAGGTAAGGAAACAGAAGACTGCAGAAAAGAAAAATAATTAACAAGGAGATAAAAGAAGAGACGGGAAGAATTAATTCTGGTAATGCACTAGTCAGGAACAAACGTCTTCCCCCCCTGTGTATGGCGTTTGTCGTATAAAGAGAGGTTGTGTACCTTCGCAATCCTTATCTCAAACAATGAAGATGTTCGGTACGATGGGTATGTCCCTCAAAGGGGCTAGGAGGTAAGTCTGAGACAGAACGTGGCTCTCTACCTGAGAGAATCCAATGAGGAGTTGCAGTCTACAGGAAGGTATCGACGTGTCAATAAAGTTTTGTTAAAGTAAGAAAAATGAAACACCACAATCCGCTCGTCAGTCTCTGATTGTGGCCAAGACAACCAACAATATTCCACCAGGCTCTCGTGGGTTTATGTTTTGGTACAAGTAAATGCTGAATTCAGTCCGGGCAATATTGATAGCTTTGAAAACACCTACTCCGGGTAAAGGGCAAGGCAAGGTTTCAAGCGAGGTTCACAAGAGCTTTGAAAAGCCAAGCAACGAACTCAAGGAGGGGCTTAGTTTTAAACGTCCTCCTGGACCAATGAGCTCGTTCGAGGAGGAATTGGGACGGTACACAACCCTAGACCTGTAGTGATGCATTATGGGAGTTGCAGCGGGAGTGAGGGACGCGTGATTAATGCACAAGTGGATGAGCGTGTAACAACGAGGTGCCAAGCCTCCTGCCCCAGGATGGGCAGGGTTCATGAAGGGGAAGATTCAAAGGCTTGCCGCCTTTGTGAGCTTCCCAAGGCCACTTGCTGCTTTCAGCTACTGGTCCCCACTGGTTCTGACCTCCACTTGGGGTGGGAGAACTGGCGGGAAAACAAGCGAGGAAGAGAGGTGTGCCCACCTCTTACAACTCCACCCCTCTGGTGGGGGAGGCGAGGTGAATCACAACTCTCAGTCCCCGCCATCTTGCAGATGGGGGACTCAGCCAACCAGGGACAGGCTCATGCCCCCCTCCCACAGGAGGATTTCATAATAGGGGGTGTACACACCCCATTGAAGGGACCC
The DNA here is from genome assembly GCF_964204655.1 of Triturus cristatus. NCBI lineage: Eukaryota > Metazoa > Chordata > Amphibia > Caudata > Salamandridae > Triturus > Triturus cristatus. Next base: position 1,062,704,423 of record NC_140589.1, on the reverse strand, counting down.
ATTGGTCCCTGCCCTTTACCTACCTGTAATGCCCCTAAATCTAGTATTTAGGGGCACCCCTGAACCTTGCTTCCTCAGTCAAGAACCTTCAAGAAGAAGAAGGACCAAACAGCCGTGCAGCAGCTAACAAGAGGAAGACGCCCACTGACTTTTCCCCAGCCCTACTGGCCTGTCTCCCCCTCGAACCTGCTCCTGCGAAATCCCAGTGTGCCCTGCAGCCAGCGACCTCTAAAACCCTGGAGGACCTGCCTGCCTTCAACTACAAAGACTCTGTCTCCCGTGAAGACTGGATTTGTTCATCTGCAACCTCTGGCTCCGGCCGGACACCGCAGATCCGCCCCACTCTGAACCTGCCGTCCATGGCCCGAGCTTGAGTGGGCAAACACTACGAGGAGGTCACCCCGGGTATCCTGACCCGAGATCCGGCGACCCCTGACCTGCCTCAAGCCTCCAGCTGACGCCTGCAGCCTAACACCAGAAGGTCCCCCCCAACCGCGACCAGGAGCTGGTAAGAAGATCCGATCCCAAAAGGCACACCTGCACCCGAAGCCCCACGGCCTTGTGTACCCAAACCAACAGTGCCTAGCCAACCCCTAACCTCCCAACTTACCTCTCGAAGTGGTGGTCGCACCCAGAAGACCTTCGTCCTGAGCCTGCAGTGCAGTGGCGGCTGGTGGAATTTGAAACTGGTAGGACGCAAGCAGAACGAATCAACGCATGCGAGCGAGCGCAGCGAGCCAGCCTGGCGTTAATATAAGGGGGGCTCGGGGGGGTTCTCCCCCATTAAAAATTGGCATCTTTTTGGTGCGGTTTTCAGCACTATTTCTGTGATAAATGGACTAAATATTCATTTCTTCTAGGCATTCATAACAGAAAACTCATACATTATTTCAGATAATTTCTGGGTTGCCAAGCAAGTCTGACTTCTGAAGAGGGCTGGGGCTCTACCCTTTCCAATAGAAAACAATAGTTAACGATGTGAACAAGTTCAATGGACAAACCTGGGGTCTAGGGAGAGTCCCTCTATTGAGAAAGAAATTTAAAAAAAGATTGGCAAATGGTGCATTTTAAAGCAAATGAATGCAGCGATAAAGCAAGGCTTATTAAGCAGTGGGAACGTATAGTCTTGAAATATTAAAAACATCATCTTCTTGCATTAATTTGTTCAACAGTTACTGTAATATGTAAATTGTTCTGCATGACAACTTTAGCCCTTTAAAATATATGTTTGCCCAGTGTCTTGCACTGCATGCAGCATTTACTTTGAAAAAATATGCTCTAACCAGACTTCGGGAAGCACCCACAGCTGCTGGCTGTAACCAGTCATATAGAAATATGTGCAGACAGGTCTTTAAGTGAGATGAAAAAAGTGGGTGCTCCCTATAAAGCAATATGCCAAATACATTTCTGTGATTCCCATAGTGTGCCATCAGACCGGTATTTTGGTTTCTCTCTGAGATGTAATTTTACCCAGATAAATGGCACAGCAACTGACATACGCCTAAAGCCTGTCAGTATGATTGGCTTTGTCACTGGGTGTTAGCTGTTTAAGATAAAGAGTAACAACAATGATTTCTTATAAATAATTAACATTGAAAATGTTTACATTCTGAAATAGCGAGTCTGTGAATTAAATAGCATTGAGGCCTGTGGAAGAATTTTTTGCCTTCAATTATGTGTGCTTTATTTTAGATATGTATCCTCTTTTTATCTGCATAGCTTGTCCATCTGCACATCTTCAACCCCCTTCTCTTTCCTCTTCAGCATCCTCTTTTCACTCTTCCCCGAATGCCCTTCCTCACATCTCTGTCACTTCATCGCCCCCAACATGCACTGCACTCCCTCCATTATATAAACACTTTAATTTCTCTTACTTTTGCCTTGCAAATATTTTGACATCAGTGTACCCCCTTCACTCACATTTCCATAGAATTTCAGTTGCAAATGGAATACACAAATATTGTTCTGTGTGCTCTGCAGAGAGGCCAACCCACTGACAGGCACTTTGTTTGGCTTTAGCCTTAGCGCCTGCGTGATCAATCAAAGCCCCTCATAAACACCTGGCATGGCTCAAGCTTCAAAGTATGCACTGAAAAAAATACAGATAAACAACAACATTATAAAATAGCTAACTCGTGGGTACCAGACAGACACAACACAGTGAAGCGCAACCAGTGAAATGCTAGAACAGTGTGATAGCAGCAGCGCATAAAGAAACCAGCAGACGAACACAAACATGTCATTTGCAGCTAATTGTCTTGTGAGTGGAGCTGGGCATTGAGCGCTGGGCTCTGACTGGGTTGGTGCAGCAGTGTCATGGCTACAGAGACAGACCCCTCCCTGATGCCTGTCACGGTAATCTCCATCCCGCTCACCAACACGGCCAAAACGAAAACTTGGCATTTTTACCAGAGGATTGTTTTAATGAAAGCACATGACAAAAGCGTTGTCCGGGTAAAGTTTAAACATGATAAACTTGTCACAGAAATAAAATAAAATTTTAAATTAGACACTGGGATGGGAGAGCTGAATCTTCCGGAGTTGAATTTGATTGGCATTTGTGGAAAATAGCATTATTATTACATTTTGAAAATAAAAACAGCCGGAGCCCCTGATCCACTTGAGCAATGTTTCCCTTATAGCAACCTCATTGTAATATGTATGTTTGTCTCTGAGGTGAGCAAGAACAGAGCTGCGGAGGTGGCGGGCTCTACCTCATCTCTTGCTGATTTGATAGTGGCAATACAAACCTTGAGAGATGACAAGGTCAATCAAATTGACTCGGTTGCTATCGATGTTAACCTGCTTCGAGCCGACCTATGGAAAGTGGTGGAGCGAGTGACCGTCACTGAGCAACATGTCGACACCCTTCAACAAGAGGTCCCACATTGTCCAACCTCCAGAGGCTGACAGCTTGCCTGGATGAACATGTAGAGAATTCTGAGGGGCGTTCTCATAGGAACAATCTATGCTTTGTTGGTTTATCTGAAAACGTGGAGGGGCCATCCGTTGAACTGTTTTTGGAAGAAGGGATTACTATAGCCACAATTCCCAAAAGATTGTCTAAATTCTTTACAACTGAAGTCCACAGTGCCAAAATCTGGCACCCCCCCAAGAGCAACTTTTTCTTGAAGTTTTAATTTCTGGAACTGAAATGTTATCCTCCAGTGTGTCCGGATGAGGGGCTCACCACTGTTCCAGGTCAGACCCATTTCTATCTGCCCAGACTAAACACAGCAAGGCCAGGAGAAACAGAAAACATTTATCGCTTTCAAGTGACGCCCTAAGAGACATGAAATATAGCCTGATTTCCCCTGCTAAGGTCTGTGTACAACATGAAAGGAAGGTGCTATTCTTTTTTTTAGCTCTGGAGAGGCCAGTGATTGGCTGGACACCCTGACACAGATTCCTGTTCAGAGGACGGGACACCAGGACCGACCAACCCCAAGTGCGCAGAGCCAATCTGCCCTCCTATGAGGGTGGAAGGGACGGCAGGGATGATATCTGACAATCGGGGGAATATTGTTGTATGCCCGGATGAAGACTCATTCCAAGAATGCCGCCGTGACCCTCACATAGCTAGTGTCAGCACTAGCTTGGAGTGACTCCTGCAGCCTGTGTGGCTGATGAGGTCTTTGGTAGACCACTGCGGGGTGTCCTATGGGTCCCCCTGACATTGACAAAGTCTGCATAGGCCAACCTCACTTTGTAATACTTGTCAAGATGGGTAAAGGTTGTTGAAAGGTTAGTGGAAAGAGTGGGAGATTGGATAACTGTGCATTATTTAGTTGCTTTTTCCATAACTCTTCTTTCTATGCCAGCGGGAGGAATTTAGAAGAGAGGTGGTTAGGAGCTTGAGTGCCAGTGGCCTCGCATCCCTTCCTGTGTCCTCCCCTCTGGCAGAGAACGCAGTTTACTTGTCATTGTAGGTATTGTTTGCTACTAACTTCTGTTTTGTTTTAGGGAATGGGGCAGCAGATGCTAGCTCTTCCTGGGCCAGTTGGAGGGTGTGAAGTCCTAGTCCAGCTGCCCATGGGGATTGGGGGCGTTAGGTACTGGTTTTGCATAGACAGGTTTCCACAGTCTGGGAATGTTATATTGCTCTTGTGCACTAAGGTTTCCTTTGCTGAGCTCCGCCCACCTCCTTGGGAATTTTCCGGAGCTGGTGATATTCCAACAAGCAGGCCGGGTGACTTTACCAACACATACAGATGTCAGCCCACAGGATTAAACTCATGTCTCGGAATGTCCGTGGCATAGCCCAATTTGAGAAGTGCAAACGGATACATACCTATCCCAAACTTTATAAAGTGTCCATTGCGTTACTACACAAAATGCATATAAGGGGAGACTGCATACCTTATCTCAACAAATGCTGGTGGGGGCAACTGTTACCACCTCCTACTCTGGCTTCACCCCAGGTGTGCTGAGATAGCTATCCCCCGGGATCTCTTTCCATCACCGAGGTCGTATCTTAGATCCAGAAGATAGATACACAATATTACATGGAACTCTGGATAACCGAGTTGTCTATATGGTGAAGGTTTATGCTTCAAATACTGATTGTCCAGACTTCTACACTGCATTTGTAGCCCACCAAACCCCATATGACCATAGCACTTTGCGATATGATGGAACAATTGCGCCTTCTCAACATATGGAGGGACAGACACCCCCTAGATAAGTGTTCTCCTGCTACACCCTGCAGTGAGGACCCACAGTTCACTAGACTATTGCCTGGTCTCCAGTGACATAGCACAAATGAGGTCTGGAATATCGTATCTAACCCGTTATCTGTCGGACCATTCCCTTGTTTTTTTTTAATGCTTTGGAAGGGGAACCTAGATGCCCAGTAATATCGCTCTGGCCCTTAAATGACACCCAGTTCGAGACTGTAGCCCACTAATACATTATCTCCACAAGAACTGGGGTATCTCAGGAAGCAGAGGCATGGACTGGAAGGCGATGATGGTGGTTCTACGAAGGGTATGCCTTAAGACCACCAATGGGGTCAGGCAGCAACTGGTGTGGGATATTAAAATATGTGAGAGAGACCTAGATGATATTGAGTCAGAGCTACACCTGCAACCCGACATACTGGCGGACTAGCGGTAAACCTGCAAAACTTTGCTGGATGACTGGCATAGGCTAGAATAAAAATACATATACCTCGTACTGATAACCGCTAGATAACACAGGGGCAATGTTGGGCTAATTAATTAGGCAGGTGACTCCTCCAGTTCCGTTCCTATGTCTACTGGACCATAGGGGCCGCATGGTCTGTACACAGCAGGCCATTAATGGGATATTCCAATACCATCCGAGTGAGCTCTACACTGGATGCGAGGCAATCCCATCAGCTCCAACTGAAGAATACCTGACAAATAACCTGCTCCTGCAGCTGCGCCCCGATGACCGTGCTACGCTGGACAGGTCCATCATACGCGAAGAGATTCTCTCAGTGATCCGAGTACTGAGGACGGCAAAGACATCGGTTAGCGACGACTACCCCACTGGGTTTTACCATAAATATGTGGACGAAGTGGCTGATAAACTCCCCGAGGTCTAATGGGAGGCATTCCGGATGGGCTCCCTCCCAGCCACTATGAGTGAGGCCCTAATAGTGATGATACACAAGCCTGGCAAGGATCCGGTCATAACCTCCGCTTACTGACCAATCTCTCTCTTAAAATGCTGACGTTGCACTCCTTAGCTGTATCCTGGCCACTTGTCTTCTCCATTGCCTCAATGCCCTCATCCATACAGACCAATATGGATTAATCCCTAAGAGAAGTATCCTGCATTGCTTGTGGAGGCTCTCCCACATCTATTATGCCCCACACCTGCTCAAGCGTTCAACTCCTTGGACTGAACATATCTATGACTTGTACTGCGGAAGGCAGGAATATGCTCCACATTCATACAATGGGTCCAGCTGCTTTATGAGGCTCTGTGTGCTAGGGTGCGCTAAGGGGGGTGGTCTCTGACTCTTTCAACCTACAGAGGGGGACAAGGTAGGGTGCCACTCTTGTTCACGCTTGCTATGAAGCCGATGGCGGACTGATTACGCAGACAATGGGCCCCTGTGGGATCACCGTCGGGGAGACCACAATAATGCAAATGACACTTTGATTTACTTACGGCATCCACTATACTCCTTGCCCATACTCCTGAATGTGATGCAGGAGTTCGGGGAGTTTTCAGGCCTTCGTGTCAACATGAGTAAATCTAAATTGTTTCCATTGGGATCCCTCTCTAGGGTTCCGCATGTGCTCTTTTCAGCTGAAGTACTTTCTTGAGAACTGAATAACATCTGCTAGTTGGGGATCCAACTGGTGCATACTGAACAATCGTTTCTGGAGCATAATATCGAGCGAGTAGTGGAGGGTCTTCATATGCCCATGAGATTCTGGAGGGACCTTCCCCTTTCTCTTATGGGCAAAATTGTCATTGTAAAAATGGTGTTACTCCCTAAATGTCTATATATGCTCCATGGCACCCTTTATGCAATCCCAAAGGGCTATTTCAAAATGATATGTAGCCTTATTGTTGATCTACTTTGGGCCACCACGCAGAAACGCGTGAGACTACTTACCCTAAAAAGGACCTAGGACCTTGGATTTCTAGAAGTCCCTAATATAGAACTCTATTATACAGCAACACAGCTTCATCATGCGGTTCACTGGTTGGACCTGCGGAAACATGGGAGAAGACCCTAATGAAAGGTTCCCATGATGGACACACTCTACCAGTGTTACTAGTGAGTGGCACCCGGGTTTCATCGAACATGCCTTACCTCATATGCCTAGTCTCTATGGCATGGGAGGGAGTAGTCAGGAGAGTCCTCCAGCGTGCCCCTTATGCCCCGCACTTACTTCTTTGGATTCTGCAGCCATTCAGGAAAATTGCAGAGTCCATGACTGTGCAGGGATGGATGGAGGATGTAACATTCTGGGTAACCTATACCCTGAGGGGCGATTCATCCTCCGGAATGACGCTGTGGAGTCCTTCGCCGTGCGGGAGGGGCAGTATCTCCAAAATGCCATGATATCTGCTACAGCGCATGAACTCTGGCTCTCCTTCCCAGGCCCCTCTGCATATTCCACCACCTTGGTCGCATTGTTAGGTGAGGCAGGGGGTGGCCGGCTAATCTCCCACATCTATAGGGCACTACGCAGTGGCCTATCAGAGGGCCACCTCCCTATACAGACTTAATGTAGGAGCTGCTGAATGGGCCTGTGTTGGGGAGGGAGTGGGCCCAGATACATGAAGGGGTCCGGACAGTCAGCGCCAATGCCAGTTTTAAATTAATTCAATATAACTATATCCACCAAACATATCTTTCTCTGAAATTCTTACACACTATATATAGACCCCCACCCGTTCAGATACCTGTCCCCGCTGTGGGGAATGTCTGACAGAATATCGACGGACAGAAAATCGACCTACACAAATATCGACACAAAAATATCGATGACAAGAATATCGAGATCCTATCTACAACATGGTATGTACAAAAATATCGAAAATAAAATATAGAATGTCAAAAATATCGTTATTAAAAATGTAAAGTATTTTTTAGTTAAAAAAAATATGTAAAATGAACCAAATAATACTTATAAATAAAATAAACATAATTAAATATATTTCATAATGTTTAAAATTAATAATTAATATATATAATGTAATAAAATATTAATTAAACATATACATATAATATATAATATATATACTTACTTAATAATACATTTTAATAATTGTTTTAATAACTTATAACTTGTTAAAAATTATTATAAATTACAAATACATCATACACATAAAACAATAACATGAATAGAAATTAAATAATTATATATAACACATTTAAAAAATTACATTTAATTTGAATATTGTTAAAATTAATTATATATTACATTAGCTAAAATAATTAAAAGAATATTAAATAGCACCGACAATAAAACTACTACTCCAGCTCCAAAAAAAAACAGTAAAGAAAATGTTGGATAGCGTAGAGCTAAAAATTACTATTTCCATTCCAGGGAGTGTAACAATAGGGAAAGTGTTGGATAACGTACAGGTATAAATTACTATACCCACTGCAGGGAGTGCAACACAAGGTTCTCCCTCACAGGGGAGGGTCAGGCAGTAACATAGGTGTCAGAGCTTCCAGTGTTTGTCTGCTCTCCTTGCAATAATACTGTGTATGTGAGCCTAATAATGTAATATGGATTGGCTCGTGGGTCAGCAATATGGGAATGCTGATGTCAGCAAGCTCTCACCCCTTTATTCATATGCCCCCTTATGGTTGTATTTCCATGTACCAGCCTTATATTGGTCATTCATAGACACACAACCACATTCCTATTTCAAAGGTACAGGTTGGAATTTAATTGTGTTCACCTGCTTGTGCATTTCAGTTGTGGTGCAGTGTATAGCCTACAATGGTCTTTTTCAGCACTAGAAATAAATGTATATATGTGGACTGTTAAGTTTCATGTTCTTTGGAACACCTTCCTCTCTGACTGTCTTCTGGAAGTAGTAGCATTTTCAGGCAGAAGCTGCTCACTAGGACAGGATGCTGGAGGGCAACAGTGAGAGTTTTAGGTGTAGGTGTCAGGGCCGAACTGGCCGTAATGGGCACAGGGCATTTCCCCGGTGGGCTGCCAGGGCGGGGGCCGGTTTTGGGCCCCTGGGGGCCGTTTTTGTTACAGGGACGTTTTTGCCAGCATACCTGCAAAATCAGCCCCTGTAACAAAATCGGCCGAAACCGGCCCTTGCAAACAGCTCAGCTGCACTGCACCCCAACCCCTTGAGGGGCCAGCCGAGCACTTTGCCAGGAACGGTTTTGGTTGCCAGCCCGGCCCTGGTAGGTATTGATGCATTACTGTATAAACATGGTCGCTCTGAACTTCTTGTTCAAGGTATACGTCCATTCCCCTTCCACATATATCAACAGTGGCCAGCGTTTACTGAAAATTCTGACTCAGTCAGCTGAGTGACTATTTTTGTAAAATTCAAAGATGCATGCCCAAAACTTTTTTGAAGTTGAATGGGGGCAAGCAAGGGTCTCTTGTGATATGCGATGACACCTCTTACTGGTTAGTGGGGCTCTGGTCTGACCTGCTGGGGCCTTTTCCAACCTTCTTTCTAAGAGCTAAAAACCTTAGGATACTTTTCAGCCACGCATTATTTAAAGTACATATGCAATTGGTTGGTTGGTGGGTTTCCTTCAGCTCAAACGTCTTTGTAAGTCCTTCCCTTCATGCCCCTTTAAATCACACTTATATGGTTGGTACCAAAATCTTCTCTCTCCTGGAATATTGTAAAGCAATTTATTTAAGAGTTCTTGCTTGTTTGTCAGTGAAGCTGTACAGGCCACGCAATTTTCCAGTCACATTCATCCGTATCCTAAATAAAATGCTGAGCACTATTTTGCCTCCCTGTGAAGCACCCCATTAAGTTTAAGGTCTTTGTAGTGCTCCTGTAACAAGATAGGTCCTGTTTTTCTTTCCAACTAATTGGCACTGTATATCCAGGACAGACATCTCAGATCTCGATATCTGGTTCTCCTTTAGGCTCCAGACTTTCAGAGATGTTTGTTAGGGTCTGCCACCCTTCTTAACCCCTGTACCTCCCTTTTGCAATTTAGGACGTTAGCAACATTAAAAATTGTATACAAAGAGCAGTCATGCCTTGAAGCAACCTTTTTTACATTTTTACATGGTCAGCCATGACACTCTCCTCTATATTCTCTAGAAATACAAACCACCTTACTGGATCTTAAAGTGGTGAAAATGAAATGAATTCTGATCCAACACTATCACTGCCTGGTGTACCAAAAAGCTCCATCCAACACCATCACTGCATGGTGTACCACAAAGCTCCATGCCAGCCTCTTCGATTCAAGCCGTATGTGACCCACTCAATAAAGTGATTAGGGAGATCGGTCTAAATATACATCAACATGCTGATAATACTCAGCTTTATCATAAAATGTGTTCTGAACAAGACTCTGCTAATCTAAAGAAAGGACTAGATAGAGCTGAAACTGGATTTCCAAACAATTTGTAAAGCACAATCTAGATAATATTAATAATAATAATAAAGACATTTATAGAGCACGCAGCTACCTTGACTGAGGTGTCCCGGCGCTGAAGTGGATAGCAACGTAGCAATGCTAGCAGAGATCTAGTATCTACGGCTGAACAGCCAGGCCTTCAAGGCCTTTCGAAACTCCTGTTCCGAGTGCATCATACGCAGTTGGAGGGGCAGGTCATTCCCGCATTTGGAGGTTCCCACCTTGAAAGTTATGCCCCCCCATTCTCGCTTTAGCAAAGTGGGGTATGAAGAGGTAGCGTTTCAGATTGGACCTCAGTGATCTGCCCTGCTGGTAAGGACGAAGTCTCTTCCCCAGATAATTGGGGCCTCTTCCGTGGTAGGCCTGGAAAGCAAATATGAGGGCCTTAAATTCAACTCTCTTGGCCACAGGGAGCCAATGGAGTTGCCTGAGGTGGGGGGAGATATGGTGGCAGAGAGGGGCCTTGCGGACCAGCCTAGCTGCCGTGTTTTGCACTATCTGCAGCCTCCGGATCAAGCCACTGGACAGACAAAGATAGTCAGTTGGCGTAGTCGAGATGGGAGGTGACTAACGCATGCACTACAGTTTTACGAGCTATCTCTGGCAGGAAGTCAATTAATTTTCCTATTATTTTCATCTTACCAAAGCAGACCGCAGATATATGCTGGATATGGGCGGAAAGGGATAACTTATTGTCCCAACGGACTACAAGATTCTTGACCGAGTCCTTAGGTACAGGAGCCGCTCCCAGTTCTACCGGTCACCACAAGGCAGCAGAGGGTGGGAATGCTTGGTTAAAAAACAGAACCTCCATCTTGTCGGCATTGAGCTTTAAAAAATTGCTACTCATCCAGACGGAAATGCTTTTAAGGCACTCTCCGAAGAGTCCAAGACAGATACCGACAATTCACTGAAGGAAAACATCAGTTGGGTGTCTTCCACGTAGGATATCACCTTGATCCCTGTGCTAGCGATGAGTTTCGCCAATGGTGCCATATATATATTAAAAAGAAGTGGGCTCTGGGCCGAGCCCTGAGGAACCCCCCCCATCTTAGAGGTTTAGCAGCGGAGGAGAAAGGGTCGAGAAAGACCTGTTGGTCTGCCATGAAGGTAAGCCGTGATCCAGTCCAGTGCCTTCCCACGGATGCAAATTTGCTTAAGACGATCAAGCAAGATGGAGTGGGACACCATGTCAAATGCCGCTGACAGGTCGAGAAGTACCAGCATGGTCGCAACACCCCCATCCACTTCATGAAAAACTGAAGAAATCTGAACTCCTTCTCAAATCACATAACAATAACAGGATGCTTGCCCGAGACTGGCCCTTATGAATTGGACCAACAATAGTAAGTAAGCCAGGTTGAAAAATGGCAATTGCTCACTATTGAAATACTTGATCTCTGAACAGGATCTAAAAACTATGGTACCAACCTTAGTTATTTCTAGACAAGACTATGTAACTGTCTTAAACACTGGCCTCCTTAAATTTTTATTTATTTATTATTATTTATTTATTTAGTGCATTTTTATAAAGCGCGGACATTACCCAAAGGTGTCAGAGCGGTGTACAATAGAGCTAGTTACGTTACAAGAGAAAAGTGGTACAGAATATAACATTACACAGACTAAAAATGAAGGGTACACAAACACAAAATCCAACACAGCACACAGGGGTGAGGAATGTACAGGAAAAAATACAAATTTACAACGAAGAGCAAACTTCCAAGAAGGGCCTGAGAATAAAGGGTACACAAACACAAAATCAACACTACTGCCAATAAAATGTGTACTAAAATCTGCAGCAAGAGAAATCACTATCTAATCAAACAAAACACACCTCACATGTCCTAATATTGTTGACCTGCATCCCTGTAGAGAAACGCTGCACACGTAAGAGAATGCATCACATCCCACACCTTACACCACAGAACAAAATTCATAAAACTAAAAACTCTGAACAGTCCTCCCGACCAACATTGTAGATCTGAAACAACAACCCCCCCCCGAACTGAGGAAGGTCTCTTCATACCAAATATGGCAGAGTAACCTGTCTGCCAATTTGACAGGTTATTTTGTGTTTCTTATGTTAACATTTAGCTTTGATGAGATTGCACACTTAGTTTAGTAGATTATACAATAGATTCACCATTCTCCACTTGTTCTGTGGCTTGCCTTTGACATCAATATACTGTTGAAATATCCCAAAATAGGCTTCTCAAAGCATAACAAGATACCCATGTTTCAGGCTGGGGGGGTGCAGCTTTGTAGAGAAAAACAGTTTTTAATATCCAACATGCAATTTCTTTGCGCCTTACTGCTTCCTTGATCTGATGTTAACGTTTGCATTTCTTACAGACTGCTTCTTTAGAATACAACAATAACATTTGGCACCGATAATTACCATGAATCTGCAGGAAATAAAATAATGAATTGTATACTAAATGTGTTTCTTTTATTTGAGCCATGCTGTGATTTGTAAACAAACATTAAAACAACTGCCCCGAGAAATCTTTAGACATCACACTCCCTTACTAATGGCATGACAGGTAAATTTAGTTTGTAATAGGTGATACTTGCATTGTATATCTGCACCAATCACAGAGACTCCAATTTTGCATTCCAGGCCCATCTCCTTCTTTGGGCCGGATTCACAAATGTAAATGTTTTTTGTCAATGTAAATTTATGACCTAATGGGGCATATTTATCAAGGAGTTGTGTCGCTCTTGCACCACTCAACATGGTGCAAGAGCGACGCAACTCTTGAGTTAGATTTATCCAGACAGGCATGGTCATCTTGCATGGCCCATGGCTTGATAAATCTAGAGTGACGCAACGCAGCGCTAATCACTGTGCTGCGTTACTCTGCCCCGGAACACGTTCCATGGGGGGAACGTTGGTGTTCCCACACATCGACCCATGGATTTTGGCGCATTCCCAGATTTACCATTACTGGTAAACCTGGGAATGCATCAAAAACCTACGCCTCTGCAGGTGAGGTGTAAAAAGGAAAAATATCCTTATTTCTCCTCATGACTGTTTCTTCCTATCTGTACTGCGTTATGCAGCACACATAGAAAGAGGAAAATGCCTCTCAGAATTGTTTTTGTGCAGGGAGGTGGCTTTTCCTGCACAAAAATCAATCCCGCATACAACACAAGCACCCTTTCAACATGGTGCAAGGGTGTCTGCGTTGGCACTAAGCATCTCATTATGCGCCAGCGGAGGGACAATCCAGGAATGCACTGTACAATGTTAAGTACAGAGCATCCCTGCCCTTTCCCTATCACGCAGTGCATCAAGGTGACTTGCTGTGCTGCTTGATATAACGATACATACGCCACAATGTCTCTTTTTGTGCCACTGCCAGTAATCTTGAAAGGTTTTTTTAGTGGTTCTAAATTGTTTTATGAGTGTGATTTCTCAACCATGAGAGTTGAGAAATCAGCATTCAGACTCTGGTAAATGGACATTTCAAGGTGTGGTTTGCCTTGGATGTTTGGGAATGACCACATTATGGACATTTGTAGGCATTTCAAAGTTCCAACCTGACTCTTACCCACCCTGGCATTGGTTGGAGATTTACTCCAGCCTAGGGCAGGTCTTGCTCCCCTTTCAGGACAAGGAGGGGAGCAGACCACGTCCACATTTGGAAGGGTATAGGGGAAGGGCTTTCTTCACATAGTAAAAGCCACCTACATGTATACTTAAATCTCTTGGTGAAGATTTACAATTATTTTTGCGAATCCGAATCTTTATTTTTATATTTAACAGCTAGGGTATAGATCGCGCAAGAGTGACATTACAACCAACTATGATATGGTCAAGCTACAGCCCATACAAGTGCACATGATTGATGAAAGTACAATTCATAGATCAGTAAAGAGTAAGCAGCAATCTCAATATGATTATTGAAAGTTTAATAAAAAGCTTTTCTAGAAACATAAGATCTCAGAGCAGGTTTTAGTTTCTGCAAAAAACACGACTGGGCAGTTTAAAATATTGCTAGTGAGATTGCCTTTGGAAAAATAACGTCTCGAAATATTCATTCATCGTAAGCGCACAACTTTACATGTTTCAAACACAATATATGAATATAAAGCAATGCTTATGAAAGATACGGCGATTTCGATCAAATGAAAAACATCACTTGCATCTTCAAATACAGGAATTGTAAGCACTCAGGCAGATTTCTTTTGTGGTGGAGTTATGGTCAGGCTAGGGGTGGGGAGCCTTCACGTGCTTTACCAAAGCAAGATAAGGTCATAGCGACAGCAGTTTCCACAGTTGTAGTGATGTCTTTTTCTGTCTTTCCCTGGGATGGATTAACTTCCATTATATCCACCGCTGAAAGCAGGCCTGAAAAGAAACAAACAATCTTTTAAGAAACATCAGTAATGTAGTATTTGGGCCTCAGGCCCTCATGCTAATAAAATGATGGACGCAGACACTGGTATTGTAGTTGGAAAACTGGCCCAGAGCACGTGCGCTCGGCCCCTTTTATTGCCAGGGTCACCTGACTGGTGACACCTGTGGTGAGTGGGTGTTCAGTGTGTCTTACAACATGCTGGAACACTAGACTGCTGATCGGACGATCACTACAAGTAAGTGGGAAAATGCACCTTGCTGCTTGCTGTAATGACTGATGTCGCGAGAGCAAGGCCGAGGCGTCGGCCCCCGGAAGAACATACCAACATTGTATCACCCTCTGGCCAGGCGTGGCCAGAGGATATAAATAAAGGGGGTAAAGCCGCTCGGGGTTTCCTGTACCAGTGTAATCCTGAGTGTGGTGTCTGTTATTTAATTAGTATGCCGCATGGTAAACCCCCTGATGCTGCAGTCATCACACATGCTTCGTGTTGGAGATCATTTTCACCCCGGGTTCTGTTGTATTCAACATATGTTACCTTCCCCAAGACCAGCCTGCGTCAGGTAGCGAAATGTAATACTGACAAATAAAACATTGAACTTAATGGTATGAAAAAGTTATTCGGATTTTATTCAGGACCACTGGCAAAACGTGAACGTGCAACTGCAGCGTTTTCTGCAAAGAATGAATTTGCAGAACATGCTACATAGCCAGTGAAATTTAAACTACCCAAAAAGTGTTTGTAGCTCATTTGGATCCAGAAGAACCGCAATCACCCCACAAGGGGTGCAATGCCAATTCTGACACCTTCCTGAAGATATCTGGCTACTTTCAACTGTTGATTGCTGTAATAAGACATTTTAAAGAGGTGACAGTGTTACATAAGAAGCGCATTTAGATGGACTGGGGGGATGGGCATTTCTGCAGCAGGAAATCAAACGTTACATGCTTAAATGAAATTCATGTGGGGGTAGAATGCTTCCTTCTTTGTCATTTCAGTTTTCATTTCACTGTTAACACAACATTTCCTTCCTTCTGCATAAGTACGTCCACGTAAATTGGTCCTCCAATGCCTTATGAGCACAGTTGTCCTGATGATGAAATGATGTGGTTAAACTGGTTTTGCACAATATACAATTTGAGTGAAGCAGCTGCTTGTAATTTCACTGTGTTGTGAAAATTGGACTTTTCAAGCTCACACAACTTTCGATTATAAATTATTTTATGATAAATGCTAAACGAGCTTAAATTATGCAACAATGGGACATTTACGGCCTGTGCCACGATTTTCATCAAATTGATGGGTACTGACAAGTTTTCAATAGTGAAACAGACAAACAATGGTCCGATTGGAAAAAGCAACAAGAGGCATAGAAAAAATGAATGTATCAAAAGATCTCCTACCACTATAAGAAAAACAGTCTTGTAGATTCAAGCCACAGTTACGAGGTTAGCGTAGCAGACAAGATTTTAAAACCAGAAGATTAAGGCACATACACATAATTGCATTTCTGAAAGTTTAGTTACATATAAGTAAATCTCAAACAACATTCTTATTTACACATTATATCGAAAACTCTTAGATCCACAAATGGATAAAGTAATAAAGGTGAGTGATCAGAGAAGGTGCTCGTGTGGACAAGGAGTATAACAAGCATTGGCATAGCCAATAAGTCTCGCCTTTGGGACCGTCTGAGCGTTTAGGTATGCAGCACATTATCCTATGTATTGTGTTGCTAGGTATTGATTAGCTGTACAATTGCTATATGTTGTTTTATGCAGTCTAATTTATGACGAAATTCTTGCCTCTTTCGCATGCTTCTTATTGCTACGCGAATTGCCCCCTTTCACATTTGCATGCATGTAAACTGTAAACGTGTGTGGATGCTGGGGGTGTGAGCAGAGTAACCACCTATCCCGCTTAGGGCAAATTATTAAAGTATATAAAAAGTGATGGATAGAATACTTGAATTAATCTCATTCACTGGTAATTATTCGGGTTGAATCCCAATCCATTGTTAATTTGCACACCATGCCACCTTAGGTTGCACCCAGCTATTGGCAAATCAGTCTTTACCCTGCTCCAAAAGGAGCAGTCGAGCCCAAACTTCCAAGACCGGTCTTTCTTGAACTGGACCACTATGAGGCATACCCGCTTTTGTATACTTTTGTATGTTGCCCTAAGCGGGACGGTTATGCCCAGACGTGGGTCCTGTGCACACTGCCACAGGAACCAAACTATACCTGGCTGGTGAGCCCATCACAAGGGAGAACCATGTCCTGGGTTGCTTACTAGATCTAATTGAGTAAAAGTGCTGATAAAAAAACAGGGTTGGTTAAGAGGAAGTGAAAGCAGGAACTGGTGTTATGTACTAAATGTTGAAGGTAAAACCATTTCATGAATAAGTCAAATAAGAAAGCTCAGAAGACCACTGAAAGAGGTATGAAAGATGAAGGCTCTGCAGGCGATAAGTCATGAGCGTCTAGTGATGAAACTGCAATTCATATTGCATGAGCATCACACCTTAGAGCAGCCTTACATTGCAAGAAAATATGGTCACCTGAAAAGCAGGACACGATTTAATCAACATTTACATATTTTTATAACATTTTTCACTGAGGTTTCTCAGAATACGATTAACCAAGAAACTAGTTAGTAAAATGCCGATGTACAAGAGGACTATGAACACTGCTGTATTAAGGTAAGCTGGGATGATAAAAAGCTGCCTATATGTCTGGTTGGAATATATCCACAAACAGCCTTGTATTCAAAATTTTGTGAAATCAAACTATACTAAAAAAAAATAGTGAGTAACCTCACATTTGGTAGTGTAAATTTGATTTAGAGGGTGAATGTTTACACTTATGCCCATGTTTTGCACATCTGAAAAGTTTCTGCTAAAATCAGCAATCACAAGTTCTAACTAAAATCGCTGGTTAGGTTTAGACAGTGGCATTTACCACTATAGGGAAAGTCATGGCACGCAGGCCTGAAGTTTTTGATGACAATTAGAAAGGTAGTACATTGTGAGAGATGTGCTGTGTAAATGAACAGACTCCAGCCAGCGGTCTAGTGGACAATCGTAGGTAATTAACTTTCACTAACCAATAACTCAGATTTTTGAGCCACAGCTGTAACAACGCAGTAAAGATAGAATAAAAGAGGATTAAAAAGTCACATTCCATCACGATGGGTGAGGCAAAGTGTGTCAACTGCAGTATGACTCATGCCTCGGCTTTTTCCCCCTCATGCTTAACAAGCATCTGCAAATTAACTGAACTCCCACAATGGAGATTTTAGAGCGATTCCCGTGCGTTTTTCCCTAGTTGGCTAAACTAAACCCGAGTTCAGCACCGAAAACGTAATCATTTTACTATTCTGCCTTCCACAGCAACTACCCTGTTTACGACTGTACTATACATGTGTTTATTGAATGAATCTTGAGGAGCGAATCAGGCAACTTTGATTTTCTGAATGATTTTAGAGCCCAACCCTCATAGATGTGTAGAGTGTTTTTTTAGTCCGGTTTACGTCTTTTATATACCTCTCACATATTGTCCCAGATTGTATTTTTAAATCTCCCAGACACGTTTTCCATGCTTTTATGAGCCCCCAATACCATTTCCGCCGGCTTGAAATACAATATGAAAACCCCGCTAGAGTGGAAACAAGATTTTAAAGGGAAAGCAGAGTATCCTGTTTCTTAAGACAGTAATGTCAGTAGATCCTTGCAATACGTTCTCCATTTGAAATGTGATTCTATTCCTTTCTCAGCTTCAGAGAACATGCCATGCAGCTACCGGTGTCTGCTTGAAGTAGAAGAAATGTAAGGTCATATGTTTGAGAGCCAAAACGTAAGCCAGAACTCATTCCTTCGTTCTCAGACCCCGCCAGGAAGTTCGTTAGTCATTGTAAATTTGTTATATTTTTTTCATTTTTTGTACATCCCTTGCTTGCTGTGTTTGATATTGTGTTCCTCTTGTCAACAACCAGGGGAATCCAGGATGGGGGTGACTTGACTGGCTCTCACCAGGTTCTGTTACCCAGAATCCCTTGCAAACCTCAACATTTGTCAAAGAAAATATATTTTCCTCACATTTCTGTGGTGGAAAGTTCTGGAATCTGCATGGATCCACACAATTCCACCCACCCAGCATTCCCTCTTCCGAGAAAAATGGTACCTCACTTGTGTGGGTAGGCCTAGTGCCCGTGATAGGAAACGGCCCAAAATGCAACATGGACACACCACATTTTCACAGTGAAAACTGACCCTTTCTTTGCAAAGTGCCTAGCTGTAGATTTTGAACCCTAGCTCTGCCGGCACCTAGGGAAACCTAGCAAACCTATACATTTTTGAAAACTTGACAACCAGGGGAATCCAGGATGGGGGTGACTTGACTATCTCTCAACAGGTTCTGTTACCCAGAATCCCTTGCAAACCTCAAAATTTGTCAAAGAAAACACATTTTCCTCACATTTCTGTGTTGGAAATTTCTGGAATCTGCGTGGATGCACAGACTTCCACCCACCCCGCGTTCCCCAAAGTCTTCCGAGAAAAATGGTACCCCACTTATGTGGGTAGGCCTAGTGCCCGTGACAGGAAACGGGTCAAAACGCAAAGTGGACACACCACATTTTCGCAGTGAAAACTGACCCTTTCTTTGCAAAGTGCCTAGCTGTAGATTTTGAACCCTAGCTCTGCCGGCACCCAGGGAAACCTAGCACACCTATACATTTTTGAAAACTAGACAACCAGGGGAATCCAGGATGGGGGTGACTTGACTGGCTCTCACCAGGTTCTGTTACCCAGAATCCCTTGCAAACCTCAAAATTTGTGAAAAAACCCACATATTCCTCATATTTCTGTGGAGAAAATTCTGGAATCTGCGTGGGTCCACACAATTCCACCCACCCAGCATTCCCCAAAGTCTTCTGAGAAAAATGGTACTTCACTTGTGTGGGTAGGCCTAGTACCCGTGAAGAGGAAACGGCCCAAAACGCAACATGGACACACCACATTTTCACAGTGAAAACTGACCCTTTCTTTGCAAAGTGCCTAGCTGTAGATTTTGAACCCTAGCTCTGCCGGCATGTAGGGAAACCTAGCAAACCTATACATTTTTGAAAACTAGACAACCAGGGGAATCCAGGATGGGGGTGACTTGACTGGCTCTCACCAGGTTCTGTTACCCAGAATCCCTTGCAAACCTCAAAATTTGTGAAAAAAAACACATTTTCCTCATATTTCTGTGGTGGAAAGTTCTGGAATCTGCGTGGATCCACACAATTCCAAACAACCCACGTTTCCCCAAAGTCTTCAGAGAAAAATGGTACTTCACTTGTGTGGGTAGGCCTAGTGCCCGTGACAGGAAACGGCCCAAAACGCAACATGGACACACCACATTTTCACAGTGAAAACTGACCCTTTCTTTGCAAAGTGCCTAGCTGTAGATTTTGAACCCTAGCTCTGCCGGCACCTAGGGAAACCTAGCACACCTATACATTTTTGAAAACTTGACAACCAGGGGAATCCAGGATGGGGTGACTTGACTATCTCACCAGGTTCTGTTACCCAGAATCCCTTGCAAACCTCAAAATTTGTCAAAGAAAACACATTTTCCTCACATTTCTGTGTTGGAAATTTCTGGAATCTGCGTGGATGCACAGACTTCCACCCACCCCGCGTTCCCCAAAGTCTTCCGAGAAAAATGGTACCTCACTTATGTGGGTAGGCCTAGTGCCCGTGACAGGAAACGGGTCAAAACGCAAAGTGGACACACCACATTTTCACAGTGAAAACTGACCCTTTCTTTGCAAAGTGCCCAGCTGTAGATTTTGAACCCTAGCTCTTCCAGCACCTAGGGAAAGCTAGCAAACCTATACATTTTTTTAAACTAGACACCCAGGGAAATCCAGGATGGGGTGACTTGACTGGCTCTCAGTAGGTTCTGTTTCCCAGAATCCCTTTGCAAACCTCAAAATTTGTTAAAAAAAATAAACATATTTTCCTCACATTTATGTGGCGGAAAGTCCTGGAATCTGCATGGAACCACACAATTCCACCCACCCAGTATTCCCCAAAGTCTTCCGAGAAAAATGGTA
Organism: Triturus cristatus; assembly: GCF_964204655.1. Taxonomy (NCBI): domain Eukaryota; kingdom Metazoa; phylum Chordata; class Amphibia; order Caudata; family Salamandridae; genus Triturus; species Triturus cristatus. Next base: position 1,062,683,875 of record NC_140589.1, on the reverse strand, counting down.
CCTCACTTGTGTGGGTAGGCCTAGTGCCCGCAACAGGAAACGGCCCACAACACAACATGGACACACCACATTTTCACAGTGAAAACTGACCCTTTCTTTTGAAAGTGCCTAGCTGTAGATTTTGAACTCTAGCTCTGCCGGCATGTAGGGAAACCTAGCAAACCTATACATTTTTGAAAACTAGACAACCAGGGGAATCCAGGATGGGGGTGACTTGACTGGCTCTCACCAGGTTCTGTTACCCAGAATCCCTTGCAAACCTCAAAATTTGTGAAAAAACCCACATATTCCTCATATTTCTGTGGAGAAAATTCTGGAATCTGCGTGGGTCCACACAATTCCACCCACCCAGCATTCCCCAAAGTCTTCCGAGAAAAATGGTACTTCACTTGTGTGGGTAGGCCTAGTACCCGTGAAGAGGAAACGGCCCAAAACGCAACATGGACACACCACATTTTCACAGTGAAAACTGACCCTTTCTTTGCAAAGTGCCTAGCTGTAGATTTTGAACCCTAGCTCTGCCGGCATGTAGGGAAACCTAGCAAACCTATACATTTTTGAAAACTAGACAACCAGGGGAATCCAGGATGGGGGTGACTTGACTGGCTCTCACCAGGTTCTGTTACCCAGAATCCCTTGCAAACCTCAAAATTTGTGAAAAAAAACACATTTTCCTCATATTTCTGTGGTGGAAAGTTCTGGAATCTGCGTGGATCCACACAATTCCAAACAACCCACGTTTCCCCAAAGTCTTCAGAGAAAAATGGTACTTCACTTGTGTGGGTAGGCCTAGTGCCCGTGACAGGAAACGGCCCAAAACGCAACATGGACACACCACATTTTCACAGTGAAAACTGACCCTTTCTTTGCAAAGTGCCTAGCTGTAGATTTTGAACCCTAGCTCTGCCGGCACCTAGGGAAACCTAGCACACCTATACATTTTTGAAAACTTGACAACCAGGGGAATCCAGGATGGGGTGACTTGACTATCTCACCAGGTTCTGTTACCCAGAATCCCTTGCAAACCTCAAAATTTGTCAAAGAAAACACATTTTCCTCACATTTCTGTGTTGGAAATTTCTGGAATCTGCGTGGATGCACAGACTTCCACCCACCCCGCGTTCCCCAAAGTCTTCCGAGAAAAATGGTACCTCACTTATGTGGGTAGGCCTAGTGCCCGTGACAGGAAACGGGTCAGAACGCAAAGTGGACACACCACATTTTCACAGTGAAAACTGACCCTTTCTTTGCAAAGTGCCCAGCTGTAGATTTTGAACCCTAGCTCTTCCAGCACCTAGGGAAAGCTAGCAAACCTATAAATTTTTTTAAACTAGACACCCAGGGAAATCCAGGATGGGGTGACTTGACTGGCTCTCAGTAGGTTCTGTTTCCCAGAATCCCTTTGCAAACCTCAAAATTTGTTAAAAAAAATAAACATATTTTCCTCACATTTATGTGGCGGAAAGTCCTGGAATCTGCATGGATCCACACAATTCCACCCACCCAGTATTCCCCAAAGTCTTCCGAGAAAAATGGTACCTCACTTGTGTGGGTAGGCCTAGTGCCCGCAACAGGAAACGGCCCACAACACAACATGGACACACCACATTTTCACAGTGAAAACTGACCCTTTCTTTTGAAAGTGCCTAGCTGTAGATTTTGAACTCTAGCTCTGCTGGCATGTAGGGAAACCTAGCAAACCTATACATTTTTGAAAACTAGACAACCAGGGGAATCCAGGATGGGGGTGACTTGACTGGCTCTCACCAGGTTCTGTTACCCAGAATCCCTTGCAAACCTCAAAATTTGTGAAAAAACCCACATATTCCTCATATTTCTGTGGAGAAAATTCTGGAATCTGCGTGGGTCCACACAATTCCACCCACCCAGCATTCCCCAAAGTCTTCCGAGAAAAATGGTACTTCACTTGTGTGGGTAGGCCTAGTACCCGTGAAGAGGAAACGGCCCAAAACGCAACATGGACACACCACATTTTCACAGTGAAAACTGACCCTTTCTTTGCAAAGTGCCTAGCTGTAGATTTTGAACCCTATCTCTGCCGGCACCCAGGGAAACCTAGCACACCTATACATTTTTGAAAACTAGACAACCAGGGGAATCCAGGATGGGGGTGACTTGACTGGCTCTCACCAGGTTCTGTTACCCAGTTCCTTGCAAACCTCAAAATTTGTGAAAAAAAACACATTTTCCTCATATTTCTGTGGAGAAAATTCTGGAATCTGCGTGGGTCCACACAATTCCACCCACCCTGCGTTCCCCAAAGTCTTCTGGGAACAATGGTACCTCGCTTATGTGGGTAGGCCTAGTGCCCGCGACAGGAAAGGGCCCAAAACGCAATGTGGACAAACCACATTTTCACAGTGAAAACTGACCCTTTGTTTGCAAAGTGCCTAGTTGTAGATTTTGAACCCTAACTCTGCCAGCACCTAGGAAAACCTAGCAAAGATATACATTTTTGAAAACTTGACACCCAGGGGAATCCAGGATGGGGTGACTTGACTGGCTCTCACCAGGTTGTGTTACCCAGAATCTCTTGCAAACATAAAACTAGTACCTCACTTGTATGGGGGGGTCAAGTACCCGCGACAACCGCAAACCCAAAACCTATTGAGGCAACATCAAAATTACCTATCACAAAACAACATGGTTTTGCAAGGGGCGTCCCATGAGTTTTTGGTAACGGGCTCGGCGGACATCTAGGGAAACCTACCAAACCCACACATTTCTGAAAACTAGACATCCGAGGGAAATGGTGAAGGGAGGCAAAACCTCTGCTGACTGGAGCGCAAGCAAGGCACAGATGCAGCTGGAGTACTCATCACGGATTCTGCCGGGGTTGAACCCCACTGGATATGAATGTGAATCTCCTCTTTTAAGATTGTGCCACAAGAATCTTTCAACTAGGCAGCCATCTTATATGCGGTGATCCATCTCACAACGAAAAGGGCCCCTTGATTCCATTTTCTATGTATTTTTTTCTTCCCTTTCTTTTCCCAACCTCTTTCACCTCTGACTTTAACACACAGACTTCATTAGCTGTCTCCTCAGATCAGTGCTGTGTGTTGTTCAGGCTCTCCTCCTCACTATTCCAGCATCAGGCTTGGTGCTGCGTGTAGAGGTTTCATTAGAGGGTCTCTCTGGTGTTGAGTGCCCCATCTACATGCAGACATATGCTACAATCTCACCCTCTCTCTCCCACAGACACGCACAAACACATACACGCAATTTAACAATGGGTATATTGACAGGAACGCTATAAGTCATACAATGTGTGTACTCATGGGTAGAATAAATAGTAAAATATATGAATCAGTATTCTAAACATGAAAAGGGTTGTAGAGTCAAAATTATCAGAAAGCACTCACCCTCCACCCCAGTGCTCTTACCTGCACGAGCCGCTCCTGCTACCTTTGGCCTCTAGAGTGAAGTTTTAAAGCGTGCGCATGTGTCACAGATCTTTCTGTGACTGACTCTCAGCCTTCCTGCAAGCACACATTAAGAACAACTTCCCTTGCAGTCTCTGAGGTCAGGTAATGCAAGTTTGCGGATTATTCCCTGTGCCAGATGAGCTACAATAGGAGAAAGATTCTTCATGTTTTGTACATCTAAACCGTGCTGCTCCCAACCAGAGAAGGTTTGGATAATAACTGTGCTCAGACCTTTCTTAAATCCTAAAGGTGAATCTGTACTCTCATCAGCAATGGAGTAAATTGCATGGTTGCTGCACACTTTATAAACTTATGTTCTTTTTAATTTCATCCTCATTTAACAGAAACAATGCCAGGGCATCCTGAACACAAACTAATAGCATAGTCCCAAGAGAGTGCAAAGAAGACAATGACAGAGTGGTAGTACTGGTCTCATCCTGAGAAAACCCCAACATCCTCCTTCAAGTGACATGATGCAGGGTTTCCTGTATGACCATCTGATTAATGCAGCTCGGGCCTGACTGATAGCATGGGTGCAGGTAGGAGGGACCCATGGCCACTTACCCAAAGGGGGCTCATGTCATGATTGCACAGGGGGAGGGGCATGCTAAGTGTTCGCCCTTCGTCACATCCTCCCGAAGCCTCTTTGCCTTTGTGATGGCTTCTGTAATGTAGTACACACACGTAGAACATGTAGTCTCTCATTGTCATACATGACACCGTGCAAATGAGGGAATCCTAATAATTCCGCGCGCTTTCACTTTAACAGTGGCCCTGGCCTGTATCGGAACTTACAGATGGTGCCTTGTGGCCGCTTCGTGTGCGGGCCAGATATCGGGCAGATAGCAGCATGTGCCGCTTGCATTCCAATCAAAAACATGTTTAATCCCCTACTGGTATCTTCGAATGAACAAACACCACTTTGCCTTATTTGAGTGTTTATCTATAGAAGCGAAAGAATACATTCTTCCTAATTTCTCATTGGTCATTAGTTTGTTTTTCTTTACTGCACATACCTGTTCTGTGAAGTTGTTCAGTGATGTACAATCCCTCTCTGTATGTCAGGCCTCCCTGGACTGGCGTGCCTGTGGCCGGTGCCACACTGGGGTCCAGACCATCCACGTCAAAGCTTAGATGGATCGGCCTTGATGTACTTTAGGAAACACCAATAAATACATATGAGTTAACAATGGTTTGCAAACAAGAACGCAGGACAGATTTCATAAATAAAACTCGAAGCAGCATGTCATATACAAAGCACGTGACTCCTCTCTTCTGACAGGCTTCACGAGTACAGAACAAACATATAAAGAGTGCAGTCAAGCACTAGCTGTGCTTGAGTTTGTCAGTGAATACTGAAAGGCGAGATTAAACAGACTGCTTTGAACTACATTCCCCTTGATGCTTTGGGGCGACAGATGCAGGCATGCCAATTGTCTATTCCCTTTGTGCAGGTGTTATAAATATCATAACATTTGAAGATACAATGAAATAATTTATTTTTAAAAAGCTACGACTTTAGTAAGGTCTGAGAACACCCTTGTTAGATTAATGTATCCAAGACTTTAAGTGGGATGAAAAAACTGTGGGGTCTCTCAAAGGGGCGTGGCCAATGTAATTAAGGGCGTGGCTTGAAACATGGAAGCTAAAAATCTGTGTTTAGCACAGTGTGCTGGCCGACTTGTATTTTGCTGTTTCTGTTATAGCATCCAGATATATGATACAACAAGTCACATCATACCTACAACAAGTCAGTACTATTGGCTTTGTCAATGGCTGTTAGTTGCATAAGATAAATAAGCAGCAACTATGGCTTGTATATAATATTGAAAAAGCTTCCACATAAAGCCCTGGTGACACCACGACAATGTTGCTGCTCCTGAGTTTTCAAAAAGAGAAGGGAAATCCAGAGAGATAATGACTCTTTAAAGGATCTCCCTTCCCCTACAAGGCTCACCTGGCATGAGGTCATGTCGTAACTTCTCCAGTAGTGAGAAGTGAGCAGTGTGACCACGTATAAGATGTGCCTGTTGTCACTGCAGTCCGGGAAAAAAAACGGACCGCCTGTGCCAGGGCACAAAACAGAGCCCGATAGAGACCCGTTTCGAGGTCTCCTTTAAAAACCTGCTGATGCTCAGCACTGTTGAGACCCGGCCCACTTAAAAGCCCTGAATGTATCCAAATGACTATTTACGAACTAACCACATCTTGCGACTTAAACAAAATAGAAAAAATCCCCTGACTATTATGAGGCATTTTGTTTGGTACCAGTGATTCTTGTGCATATGAGTTTGTTTTCAACTTGTATGGTTCCTGTTCAGTTTCCATTTTTCAGAGCAGGGTGACAGAGTCCATCCAAGCCTGCGCACATTGCACAGCAACGATCGTGCCTTACCTTGGGATCCACTCACTTGTAGTGAGTGGATCTTCTATGATATAAGATTGAAACTGTTAATAAACAGATTTGAAAAGGCAAGAAAACTGCTGTCAGTGGGCAAAACTTTCCCACTACAGAAAGGATGGACCTGCCAGAAGAGCTGCTATGCATGCAGAGCTGATCTTACGGTGAGAAAGTTGCCCTCCATTGAAGAGTGAAAACAAATCAATAGGTCTGGCTTTCATATGCAAAAGTATGCAAACAGTATGTGTGTGGGTTATTAATGCCACTTGCCACCATTGCTAATGCATGTTTATCAGTGTGAAGTACTTTAGTGGACAAAATGTAAATCTATGTCGGTCCACGGAGGATTCGTATTATGCTTCTCTTTTTAACTGAAGCAAAATACAGCAGCCAATTAACTTTAAACTACATAACCCTAAAGGACAACCCCTTCCTATGTATGCACCCCACAGGTATAAATGTCTCTGGCCCTGATGTCCGTCCTCTTTTTTTGCTGCTGCAGCAGCGAGTTAAGTTAACTTTTCTTTATATATGTAATTGTTGATATTTGGCAGTATTACGATTGTATTTGCTTTTTGCTTCGTGCTTTGCATGCGCTCGTACTTGTGACATTATATTTTAATTTGCGGTATTATATGCGCTCCGGCGCTCACTGAGGCAATTTTGGTGTGGAGCGGGACAGACGCACACTGCGCGCTTTAGTGCCAATATCGGCCACACTCACCAGCCCTCTTGCAGCAACATACGCGTAGCATAAATAAGCAGACCAGACAACTTTTGGTGGAGAAAATTGCTGCAGGTTTATTAGCATACCAAATATGCCAACATGGTGGGTTATCTTACAGGCGATCCTACCACCTGATGGACCAACTGGCACCGTGGTCTTAGCCAATCGGTGCTTAGCGGTTGTGGTGAGGGGATAGCCCCTCCCCCTTCCGGTGAAATCTTGTTCCACCATATAACTCACGCCCCCCCCCCCACGAGGGGTGGAGCGTTCAAGCGACCCCCGGTTGTACAGGTTTCCAACCACCCGTAGGACAGATGGGGCGCAGTCGCAACCCAGGGTCCACCACACAGACTTCCTGGGGATATTGGGCCTCAGCACCCTTTGTGCTCCAGAAGAGGGTACCCCTGAGTACCTTTCCGCCTCTGGATCGCCATGTAACTCCGCCACAGCCCTGGGTGTGGCGACCGTCGCAGCCAGGGCCCCCCACCAAGGCCTGCTATTTCTAGGGCCTCCCCTAGGTCAAGGAGGAACAAGTCCATGCCTATTCTGGAGAGATGTTCCCCATCATCCTCAAAGCACCCTATGGATTTCACGTCAAGCAAACCATGCCTTATGAAACCGAACCCCATTTGTTCGGTGAATTTACGCATCGCGCAATTAACTCTCCTGCGCGCAGCCTCCATTGCTTCCCCAGATCGTGCTCCCTGCCACCGGAGCCGTGGGGTGATCTCCGACCACCACAGTTCACATGTCCCTAACTTACTGCTTAATCGGCAGAGAGTGGCTTTCATTTCTTGAAGCAATGTCCTTTTGCCGAGTGCCATCAGGTCATTCCCCCCCAGGTGAATGACCAGCACGTTTGGGGGACTTGTCACTCCCCCCAGTTTCTGCTGTAGTTTGTCCAACAACCCATTCCATCGTATTCCCTGGTAACCCAGCCAAGTTATCTCGGTGTTAGAAAAGCCATGCATCCACTTCCTGTTCGCAGCCCACTGTGCCAATCTGCTGACGCCAGAATGGCCAATCACCCAGACCTTTGATCCTGGTAAATAAAGAAAGGTGATGTTTGCAAAACTTTTATTACCAACACAGCACGCCATAATATAAAACATGTAACTTGCACCAACACCACACTCCCGCCTGTACACAGGAAAACGGTTCCTGCAGGCAAACCAAATAGCGTCCATAAATAAAAACAGATACATAAAACAATGCCCCCGTCGCACACCATGACTGGGCAGCAGTCCCTTTTTCATTGCCATTGATCTCGCGTATGCGGGAGTTCCTCTGCTCTATACTCAGTCCCTTGAACGCCCAACGGGGCAAATAAACGGAATAAGGCATTGCCTGAGGGGGATTGAGGGGTGGTTCTCTCCACAGAGAAATTTGAACAGTCTGCAAACTGGTTGAGTAAGTAGTAGGGCTAGTGTCTGTCTTACAGTGCAGGGTCAGGTTAGTTAGAGTGCCCTATTTTTCTACAATTAAAGACTGTCACCCCTGAGTTGCTCCTCCCCCCGTTGAACCTCCTCCTCTTCACCTCCATTAGCACGATGGCATACTACGCCGGGGAGGTTGACCATTGGGCTGAATTTGATGAGTATGCAGAGTATGAAGAGGTGCCTTACGAGCACCAGATGGAGGAGCAGTTGGTGGAAACCCTTGACACGCATGTACAGGGTTCGGTGAACAAGGCATTAATAAAGGCTTTGCAGCCTTTTACTAAACCTTTAAAAGATTACGGGAAGAGAAAATTTAGCACTTCATTGGGCGAACCATCGTGTAATGCCTCGGCTGAGATACTATCTCCCATGGCATCGTCGGTCATAAAATACCATGGTTATGGTGGCTCCCTCCCTTCTGGCAATTCCTCACTCATAACTCCTGGGGAGGCGGAAGACTCTTCTCCGGCCGCACCGGACACTTCAGAGTCCGATCAAGAGTCGGAAGTTCTGCAAAGAGCGGCAAAGCGGAAACGCAAGTCCCATAATATAGAGGATAAACAGCCTAATAAGAATTATTATTCGACCCAAAGAATATAGTACACCCAAGATCCACAGTTAGTGGTACTGATTACTGAGAACAGCAATATTCAATTGCAAGAATTACAGAAAGAGATCTCCAAAAGATCTACAAAGAGCTAAGAAGACATATTACACATCCCCATCAATAGGGGCTCAACCACACAATATCTGTCTTAAGCATACTCTCTGAACTATCCATCCCAGAAGTCCTACATACCAAATACCTCTTGTGCAACCAAAGAACAAGTTACTTACCTTCGGTAACGCTTTATCTGGTGGATACAGTATCTGCCTGTGGATTCCTCACCTTGTGATTCCTCACCTTGTGAACATCCCCTGCGCCAGCATTCCACGGAACTTTTCTTCCCAGCACTCCACGTCGACGGGGGCGACGTCACAATGCGCCGGCTCCGCTCGCGACTCCGATCGACGTCACCGGAGCCATAAGAAGCCCACGTCGGCGTGATGACGTCAGTTCCGCCCCTTTTTTCCGTGCCTTCGAGGCACATGGACGGACTGACAGCAATAAACATACACAGCATACACAGTACACAATATGCAAAGCAACACACACAGTATGAAGATTAAATAAAAAGGCAAAAGAAAGACATAATGCCTCTGGCAGTAATAAATACATCTTGAAATACCAGTAAACTGAAACATAAGCAACAGGACATCAAGCATAGAAGGACGGACAACGGGGAGGCGGGTGGGTCAGTGAGGAATCCACAGGCAGATACTGTATCCACCAGAAAAAGCGTTACCGAAGGTAAGTAACTTGTTCTTCTGATGGATACATCTGCCAGTGGATTCCTCACCTTGTGAATAGATTCCCACAGCAGTCCCCACTCCCGGAGGAGGGTATCCATCCTTCTATACCAAAAAGTCCTGAAGCACAGAGCGCGCGAAGTGGCCCTCCCTCCTCATCTCTGAGTCCAAGCAATAATGCTTCGCGAAAGTATGGAGGGAGGCCCACGTCGCGGCTTTACAAATGTCTGCCACGGGAACACCCCGGGCCAAAGCAGATGTTGAAGACTTAGCTCTAGTAGAGTGAGCACGAATACCCTCAGGAGGAGTCTTACCAGCCAGGGCGTAGCAGATCTTGATGGTCAGTATAATCCATCTTGACAGCGTGCGCTTGTGCACCGCTCTACCTTTAGAATGACCAACGTAGCCAATAAAGAGCTGGTCATCAGGGCGAAAGTCCTTGGTTCTGTCCAGATAAAAACTCATAGCCCTCTTTGGGTCAAGGCGATGGAGTCTTTCCTCCTCCTTGGAGGGATGAGGGGGTGGATAAAAAACAGGGAGGGTAATAGACTGCCCCAAATGGAAAGGAGTAACAACTTTTGGCAGGAAGGCAGCCCTGGTCCTGAGAACCATCCGTTCAGCATGTAAGGTAAGAAAAGGAGGTTTGGAACTAAGAGCTTGAAGCTCACTCACCCTCCTTGCCGAGGTTATGGCTACAAGAAAAACCACCTTAAAGGACAACAGCCTCAACGGACAGCTGTGTAAAGGCTCAAATGGGGACCCCATTAGAAAGGTTAAGACAAGATTAAGGTCCCACTGAGGCATTACAAACGGAGTGGGAGGAAACATGTTTGTAAGGCCCTTGATGAACCTCAGAACAACCGGAGATTTAAATAGAGACGGTTGATCTGGGAGGCATAGAAAAGCCGATAAAGCCGAAAGGTAGCCCTTGACCGTGGCCACAGCACAACCCTGCTGAGCCAAGGAAAGAGCAAACTGGAGCACATTAGAAAGATGGGCTTTTAAAGGGTCAATGGATCTCTCTCCACACCATTTAACAAATTTCGACCACCTGTAGGAGTAAATGGACTTGGTGGAGTGTCGCCTGGCCGATAAAATAACGTCCACCACATCAGGTGGGAGAGAGAAGGAACTCAGGTTGCCCCGTTCAATCTCCAGGCATGAAGGTGCAAGCTCTGGAGGTGGGGGTGTAGAACCTGCCCCTCCGACTGCGAGAGGAGGTCTGCCCTCAGAGGGAGACGGAGCAGAGGGCACGAGGAGAGGTGGAGAAGATCTGTGTACCACACCCTTCTTGGCCAATCCGGGGCGACCAATATAAGTTGGGCCCGCTCTTGGCGAATCTTCCTCAGAACCCGAGAAATCAAGGGTATGGGAGGAAACGCGTAAAGGAGTCGTGAGCCCCAACTCAACTGAAACGCGTCCCCCAACGCCCCCTGCATCGGATACTGGAGACTGCAGAAAGACGGGCAGTGCGCGTTCTCGAAAGTGGCAAACAGATCCACCCGAGGAGTTCCCCACGTCCGAAAGACGTGACGAACTACCTCCGGATGGAGCCTCCACTCGTGGTCGGCAGAGAACTGCCGACTGAGACTGTCCGCACGCACGTTCAGAACCCCGGCCAAATGATTTGCCATCAGACAAATCCGATGGTCCTGAGCCCAGGACCATAGACGCAGGGCCTCTCTGCAGAGACAAAGAGACCCCACTCCTCCCTGTTTGTTTATATACCACATCGCGGTCGTGTTGTCCGTCAGGACTTGAACAGACTGACCGCGAAGGGAAGGGAGGAAGGCCTTGAGCGCCAAACGAATCGCCCGCAATTCCAGAAGGTTGATGTGAAGCAACCTTTCCTCTGGAGACCAAAGTCCTTTGATCTCCAGATCCCCCAGATGCGCACCCCACCCTAAAGTGGATTCATCCGTTATCACTGTGGCCACCGATGGAGGTAGATGGAAGGGCTTTCCTTGAGACAGATTGCCCTCCACGCTCCACCAAGACAGGTCCGCTGCAGCTTCTCCGGAGATCTTGATCGACTCCCCGAGATCCCCGTTGTGCTGATACCACTGCTTGCGGAGGCACCGCTGGAGCGCCCTCATGTGCCAGCGTGCATGGTTGACCAACAGAATGCAGGAAGCGAACAGACCGAGCAGGCAAAGGACCTTCAGAACTGGAACAACCGCTCCATTGTGGAATAAAGGGATCATCTCCTGAATGTCGAGAATCCTTTGAGGAGGAGGGAATGCCCGATACACAGTAGTGTCCAGTACCGCCCCTATGAACAGGTTGCGTTGCGAGGGCACCAGGTGAGATTTGGGCACATTGATCGAAAAACCCAAGTCGAATAACAGCTGAGATGTTACCTGCAGATGATGCTGCACCATCTCTGGGGACTCTGCCTTCAGAAGCCAGTCGTCCAGGTAGGGGAAAACTGGAACCCCGACCTCCTGAGATGAGCAGCCACCACTGCCATCACCTTCGTGAAGACTCGAGGTGCGGTAGTAAGACCAAACGGGAGTACCACAAACTGGTAGTGTTGTGCCCCAACCGTAAAACGGAGATACTTCCTGTGCGACTTCAGGATTGGAACATGAAAGTACGCGTCCTGCAAGTCGAGCGACACCATCCAGTCTCCTTGCTGCAACGCTTGAAGAACCTGCGCAAGGGTCAGCATCTTGAATTTCTCCTGCTTCAGGTAAAAATTCAAGATTCTGAGGTCCAGAATCGGACGCAACCTTCCGTCCTTTTTTGGAATCAGGAAATACCGAGAGTAGCAACCCTGACCCCTTTCCTGCTCTGGAACCACCTCTATCGCACCCTTCTGAATCAAGGCTAAAACTTCTTTCTGCAGGAGAAGTAGATGGTCTTCCGAGCAATAACCTTGGCAAGGAGGGTAAGGGGGAGGAAACTCCCGAAAGGGAAGGGCGTACCCAGTCTCTACGAGGTTCAAAACCCAAAGGTCTGTTGTAATAGATTTCCAACCCCGTAGAAAGTAGGACACCCGACCCCCCACAGGTCTTACATGATCCGGGATGGGGGATCTAGGGCTGCTTCCCTGAAGCCTCATTGGGAGCAGAGGAGGAGGAGGAAGAAGAGGGGTTGCGACCAGATCCTCTCCGACCCTTTTGTCTCCCTCTATAGGACTTATAGAGGGAATTCTGCTGCTGTTGTTGCTGCTGCTGTTGGGGCTGCCGGTAAGAGCGAAAAGACGATCTTCCAAATCCCCTAAATTTTCGAAAGGACGAACCCCTAGCAGGAGCTTGCAGACCCAAGGACTTCGCAGTCTGCCTGCTATCTTTAAACCGCTGTAGGGCAGAATCCGCCTTTTCCCCAAACAGCCTCTGTCCGTCAAAAGGCAGATCAACCAGCGTAGCCTGCACATCAGCTGAAAACCCAGAGGTACGGAGCCAGGCCTGCCTCCTTGCAGCAACAGATGACCCCATGATCCTTGCCACAGAGTTCGCAGTGTCCAACCCTGATTGGATAACTTGTCTGGCAGCCGCCTGAGTGTCCGACACAACCTCCAAAAAGGACGACTTATCCCCTTCAGGCAACTTAGGGGCCAAAGACTTAATGGAGTCCATTAGTGCATGCACATAACGTCCCAACAGGCATGTGGCATTAGTTGATTTCAACGCCATACTCCCCGTGGAAAAGGTCTTCTTGGCTGCCTGATCAACCTTTTTAGATTCCCTGTCAACCGGAGACTGAGGGAAGGCACCCGAAGCATGCTCGGAACTTGAAGCCTGCACCACCAAGCTGTCCGGAGATGGATGAGTGGACAAGAAGCCAGGATTCCCTGGTGCAACCTTGTATCTTCTTGCCACCTGCCTACACACCACCGGAGATGAAAGGGGTTTCTTCCACACCTCCAAGACCGGCTCCAAGATGGCCTCATTGAAAGGCAACAAGGGCTCTGATGACGAAGTTGGAGAATGCAACACCTCTGTGAGCAAGTTGGATTTGTACTCCACAGAAGGCAGCTGCAAATCCAAAAGTTCTGCCGCCTTCTTGATTACCACATGATAAGGAGCCAATTCCTGAGGCGGAGAAGACCTGGCAGATGCATGCTCCCACTCTGGGGTTGTATCCAAACCACTAGCCTCATCAATACCTTCGAAATCATCCGAGGAAGAGTCAACCTCACCTTCTTCCACATCCATCCGATATCTCTTTTCCTCCAACACCCTCTGGGCCTCCCTCCTCGACCGGATCCAAGGGGCCGACGTCGACGACGCCGTACGCGGCGTCGGAGGAGCCAAAGGTACCGGAGTCGGCGGCGCCAAAGGTGGAGTCGGTGGCGCCGGACGCGGCGCCGATGGAGTCGGCGTCGGCGTCGATGAAGGCTCCGAAGCCCGCTGGTCCTTCCGAGGTCGAATCGGATCCCCAGGCGGCGCCGGAAACTGCCAAGATGGCGCCATCGGCATAAAGGGCATAAAGGGGGCCTGAGCGTACTGCTGCGGCACCCCTAGTGTAAATGCCATCGGACCCACGGGACCAGTAGGTGCTCCGGATGGGTAGGCTGCCCTATTAAAAATGCCATACATAGCATTTAAGAAACCGGTAGAATCAGTACCTGGAGCCGGGAACTGAGGAAAAGGAACAGGTCCTGTACCTCCTTGTGGAGTCACCGGCATCGGCTCCACAGTATCTTCAACCGGAGCCTCAGACTCTTCAGGCACCGGAACAGACTCCTCCTGCTCATCTTCATGTAAGGAAGCATCCGACTCCACCCGTTCCGGAGTCGACTCCTTAGACGGATCCGATGACCGCGTCGGGGACTGAACTGGAGTCTGCTTCTTCGAAGGAGAACACCTCGGTGACTTCAAAGGTGATGGAGAAGGAGACAAGCATTTGCTCCGGCGTCGAAGGGGCGAAGCCGACCTCGACCTCGACCTCGACTTCTTGGACCTCGAGGACCGACGTCGAGAAGAATGTTTCCTCTTCTTGTGGTGCTTCTTCGACCTCGAAGACTTCGACGTCGACGACCCCCTCTTCGACTTCTCCTTCTTCCTTCCTCTCTTCTCCTCACCGATCTTCTTCATGAAGAGCTTGGTCTTCCTCTCCTTGAGTGCCTTCGGGTTCATGCTCCTACAGCATCCGCACTCCTCCATGTCATGTTCCGAAGAGAGGCACCATAAACAGTTCTGGTGTGGATCAGTCATTGACATTAGACCTCCACATTCCCTACAGGGCTTAAATCCCGACCTCCTAGTCGAAGACATACTGGATTCAACAGATTAACACGGCTAAATTACAAAGTAGCCAACGAGCACTGGAAAAAAAACGTTGCGCGTCGAAGGCGCGGAAAAAAGGGAACTGACGTCATCACGCCGACGTGGGCTTCTTATGGCTCCGGTGCCGTCGATCGGAGTCGCGAGCGGAGCCGGCGCATTGTGACGTCGCCCACGTCGACGTGGAGTGCTGGGAAGAAAAGTTCCGTGGAATGCTGGCGCAGGGGATATTCACAAGGTGAGGAATCACAAGGTGAGGAATCCACTGGCAGATGTATCCATCAGAACAATACTGTATGTCATGTGTTGACCTATAATAATTAGAAGACAACGGTGGATTCCTAACACTCTTCTCATCCTCATGACCTCGCTCACACCAAGCTTTATAGCCCTTTTCAGTCATCATTTGTAGACTTTAAACCCCTGAAAGCGGAATGGGGGGTGCTGAGGCTAGCAAATATAAATAAAGCAACCAAGTCCAGCATGATGCATGAAGCAATTATTTTTAGTGCTTGCTGCATCATAAATTTTTTATAGATCTGCATCAGCCCAAATAAAATGAAATAATTCATGCCTCCTGTAGAAGTGTATGTTGAATCCACAATTACTGATCAACTATCAACCAATGTTACACCTTTCATTAACCCAGAAAAAAATGGAAGAGATTGCCAAATGCAGTTAAACATAGAGAAACACAAGCTACTTTGAGTCCCACTGTGATATCCTAATTCATGTTCTGTTCTCCAAGAGTGATTTGGTTGTATGATTATCTGCATTATAGCTAGCAACTGAATTTGTTGTAGTGTTCTTTAAAGAACTTCCAGGTTGGTTGAATTCCATGGTGCTGGTTCCAGTGCATCTGTTACACAAAAAATGTTCTTTTCATCAAAAAAGTGTTGTATGACATAATCTTCTTGTGTTGTTTTCTGGGGTGCATTGAGCTCCCGCCATGATCCGCGCGTAGGAGGCCATTATCTCATGGTTGCTACCTCTGTAAGCAATTATGCTTGGGATGAATGATTAATGGGTATATATGGCTTTGTGCTTTATCACATTTTGAAGTTAAGTTACATTCCAGACAACATTATCTTGCAGCCGTAATCCCTAGAAGTAATAATGCTTTAAAAAGCTTGCCCAGTACTATACCTTGATAAGTTGAAGAGTGGCGGCTGTCACTGGATGACAGGTCTCAAGTGCCGCATCAAGGCACAAATCAACATGGACGGGTGGGGGGGGGGGGCGGTAAGGCAGGCAATTCCCCCCGCAGGGTAGGGGAATAATCCATGGGGTCACTGGAATATTAGAGGGTGTCAGTATCGGAGGGGGTGGGGAGCACTTGAAAAGGAAAAAAATGTGAGCATAAATATCATGAGTAAGAAGGAGGATGGGCAGTGGGAAGAAATAGATTGGGCTGTGATTAGGGTGCTAAAAAGATTTTGCAAGTGCTTACAGGCCTTGGTAGTGGTATCTCTTCAATGTGGCAACATAGTGGTGGTAGCCCTTTTAGAGGGGGTGGATTGCAACTTGCTCAATATGGGGGACAGGATGATCAATACCTACTGAAATGCAGAAGATCATGATCTTATCCTGTAATGCCAATTGTATTATAAATAGGCGTGAATACAGGAGTTTAATGAGGTGGCTCACATCCTTTTCACCCAAAGTTATTTTTTTACAGGAGACCCACCTCATATGTGAAACCCCAAAGATCTGTATTCCACATAAATATTCTATGGCCTGCTTTGCTGCGGTAAGTGGGGGGGAATAGCAATTTGATTGCGTTGAGGTATTGATTGGAATGTTCAGGAAGTGCTTTGAGATTCTCATACCAGATGGTTACTGCTGAAAGTTGTGGTAAAAAGGCAGTGTTTAAACCTAGTCAATTACTATGGCCCTGTTGGTGATGATGTTGACTCACTAGTCCAGATTTACAATATGGCAATGGGGGCAGTCGGTCCACTGATTTGAGGAAGAGAATAATTAAATTCAAGACCCGACTTTGGATTCATCGAAAAAAAGCAAAGAAGCAGCTGAAACCAAAGGCTAAAAAGATGATTGATATATTAAAATCAAGTTTACAGCATCTTGATCCTTGGCATGAGGATCACTCAGGCTTCACACAATAAACGTGTTTTCCACATCGATTTACAACAGCATCCCGACTAGATTTTTTGTGACCTCTTGGAAAATAAGTAGGGTATAGTCTGATACCTGGGCTAATTCCTTCTCTGACCTCTTGGTGGTCTCTATTGCGATGGACCTAGGATCAGCCAGAAGAGATGGTGCGAGGTGGCAGCTCGGCAGATCCCTCTTAGCTAATTCAGAGTGGGTAACTGAGATGAGAGGGTTCATCTCTGAGTTTTTTCTCATTAACCCCTTCGGTGCTCATGACGGAACGGTTCCGTCATGAGCCACGGTTGAGCTGTGCTCATGACGGAACCGTTCCGTCATGACCACGCCCGCGCAAGATTCCGTCAGCACAGCGGCGGAATCTGCGCAGCATGGAAGGGGTTAACAGAAATACTGCTTCTCTGTTCGCAGTCTGAGAAGTCTTTAAGGCCACAGTGAGAGGGACGGTTATCGCCTTCAAAGCACATCAAGCCCAGGAACATGCACGGAAAATAGAGGGGCTCCAGGTAGCAGTAGATCAAGCTACAAGAGCAAGTAAAGGGGCTAATACTATGGCATACGGTGCTGCACAGTTAGGTTTGGCAAAACAAAACCTTAGGGATTTCTTTACGTTGGAAGTAGATAAGCAATACTAATGCTTTACAGCAGCAGCTTTAGCCTGGCCCACCCGAAATCAAATTGCAAAGGCTATGATTAAAATTGTGGAGAGTCCCATGACTGGTGGAGCAACAACAGTAGAAGAGGGAGTCGCTCAAGTAATTCTTCAACACAATACAGGGATAT
Source organism: Triturus cristatus (assembly GCF_964204655.1). Taxonomy (NCBI): domain Eukaryota; kingdom Metazoa; phylum Chordata; class Amphibia; order Caudata; family Salamandridae; genus Triturus; species Triturus cristatus. Next base: position 1,062,666,365 of record NC_140589.1, on the reverse strand, counting down.
TATCAAATGAAGTACACAGTTTCAATGTCCAGTAAAGAACAATACTACAGTTCTATCCAGCTCCCCCAATTGCCAAACTCTCTGTCTCAGGCAATGCTGGAGACAGAAATGCCTATCAAAATCTAAAAAGCACCCAAAAGAATGCCCAATGCAAAAGCATGCAGACATGATGGATTCCCTGTGGAAGTCTATCAAAAATTGGCCAAAGAATTGGTGCTCTTTTTGATGGAGCTTTTTAATTACATTAAAGAGGGTGGGGAAGAAACAACTATTGTGAGCTTCCCAAAGAAAAAGAAAAAAAAAAGAAAAATGTGAATTTCTACAAACCTACCAGCCTTTTAAATACAGTCTATAAAATATTGATGAAAGTCTGGGCAACCAGAATGATGCCTGCTGCGCATTCATCAATCCATAAAGATCAGTGTGGATTTGCCACAGGGTGTCTTATGTCAGCGCACAACCAGTTTTTAACACAGGCAATAGTTTATTTTACAACCAATCAAATAGAGGCGTTAATAATGATGATTGATGCTGAAAAAGCATTTGATCTCATAGATAAATTCAGCTTAATGTGGGTGAATCTATATCATGGTGCACAGGCCAAAGTTATGATAAATGCTAAAATGGTTGGCCGCGTCTCAATTAAATGAAGCACAGGTCAAGGGTGTCCTGTTTCCCCAATTATATTTACTTTTTTTATCGAACTTTTGGTGGAAAAATTACGTAAAGGCGATACAAGGGCACCAATAGAATGGGTGACTAGGCTTAAGATTTTTGCAGATGACATTCTTTATCTGCAACCAGATGAGTTAAATATACAAGGGGCAATGCAGAGGATGGAGGAGTTCACAGGAGAAGGGGGTTATAAGATCAACTGAAGCAAAACAGAGATTCTACTTTTTAATATAGCTATTTTAGATCTCCCAGTCCTATAACAGCCCCAAGCAAGGTTGCAAACTCCAAAAAGCTATCTTGGAATATATGTTACAAACAATTTTACTCATTCGTATCACTTGAATTAAGAGGCAACGCTTATTAAAAATTAAAGGGATTCTAGAGAGATGGTCTCAGTTTCCCTTGACCTTAATTGGACAAGTTGCCATGCTTAAATTGTCGGTCCGGCCATTATTAATATTTCTTTTTTACAATATACCAATCAAAATACCCAATAGGTTTTTTCAGGAGCTAGATGCACTGATAAGGAGCTTTATCTGGAAGAAAAAAGCATCTACAGTGAAATTGAGTGTTTTACAACTAGAGAAAATACAGGTTGGATTAGCACTCCCTCAAATGCAGAGCTATTATCAAGCAGCATTAATGGACATGGTGGCTAGGGTTGTGGATGGGAGTAGGTTGTTTGACTATTTCTTGTTACCAGAATGGTGCAGGATCCTGAAATAAGCCTGCCAGCTTTTATTAAATCAGTGAAACTACCCAAAAAGACTCGATACAAACTTCTTCAGGGGTTCAGAGGACAGTTGTGCGCTCTTAGTAAATTTAATTAGGCCATTTTTGCAGCTTATTTTTGGGGTTATTGCTATCTGACAGGGAGATCAAGTTTCGGAATTCTATAGGTTTTAAACAATGTGGAGATTTTCATTTACAGGGTAATTATCTATTGGGAGGATCTTCTCTCCAGTAGTGGGGTACAGTGTAACCGGTTCTTTTTAAGCCTTGGACGGATAGTTACTGCTTGGCAGCAAATATTTTGGGAGACAGCCAAGGTTTGCACCCTATAATCCATGCACTTTGTAAAAGCAAATTGACAGGATTAGGAAACTGGTATACACTGTTTAGGAACCAGTCCCCGAAAAAAGAAATTGCTGGATTCCTGTCCAGGATCCTCAAAAGAACGCAATGTAATATATCGGAATGAGAATGGTGTGCTATCTCAGAGATAGGGTATAAATCTTAATGAGCGGCTAATTTTAAAATGATGTCAATCTTATCTCCCTGGATGGCATATTATACCCCAGAAACCCTTCATACAATATACCCATTGGTCCTCCATAACTGTTCCAGCTGTCCTCAGCAAGCGTCAGGAGATTGGCGCCACACATTTTTTACCTGCCTGAAATTAGAAGATTTTTGGATGGAATTATTTGAGGCAATTAGACACTACACTTTAGAATAATCCCAGAAGCTAGCTTTAGGGCCTGATTATACTATACCTCCTGACTCCTTGTCGGATTCGGTTCCGACCGACTCTCGGTCGGAGGTTCCAACCGACTGATTCTTATGCTTCCAAACACCGCTCGGAAAGTCTCTCATTGACTTCAAAGGGCCCTGTGTTGTGACCGACAACACAGGCTCCCATTGAAAAAAGGGGTGGTTTCGGAAAACCTTGCACTCTGTGTCGGGCACCCCATGGGGCCTGTCACACTGTGCATGGTTCTACAGGGGAGTCCCTAGGGTACCCCCACTGCCCACAACCGGAGGCCTTAGGATGAAGGGGGGCCTGCTAGGGGACCCAAAGTAAGTTTCCGACAGCCTTTTTGTGTTGGACTGTCCGACTAAGAAAGGCTGTCCGAATCCGATATCGTAATATGTCGGTCAGAAACGCAATCCGTAGACATGTACGATTCGGCTTCAAGTTCGGAATGCCTGTCGGAACCGATTTGGAATGACCGAATGGTTACCTTTCCATCATAATCAGTCGGTCCGAAATGTTTCCGACTCAGGCAGAAACATAGGTTGTGATACGGTTTAGGAAAATCCAAATGCCATTCGGAGCCTTTTTGACTGACATCGTAATCAGGCCTTTAGTATTATTGGGGTCTCAAAGGTCAGCCAGTGGCTTAATAAGGGAGGACAGTTTTCTCGCTCTATTGCATTGATGATTGCACAATCCTTTACTCTGCAGAACTAGAGAACCAGTCGTATTCCATCAGTTCAGGGCTGGAAGGTAAAGATGACACGCATTATGAAATTTTAAGAAGCATTAGGAAAAAGGGTGGGGGGTGTGAAGAGGTTTAATGCCATATGGTATTATTGGGAGCACATTGCAGGGAGCCACCCAATCTAGTCACTGAAAGCTGGTTTACCTTTTTTTGAAATATTTGAAGTACAGACAGGGTAGCATAGAAGCTGGAGCAAAGTTAAATTAAATGTGTCTCGATTAAGATTGCACTTTTGCATATTGCACTTTACATACGCAAAATGCAATTTGCACAGAATCCACTTTAATTGTTGGAAAATGTGAATGGGTTGCCCTGGTCTGGTTAGGTGGCATAGGAAATGTTACACTTATATGTTGCCGTTTTTTGCACAGAACAGTATAATGTTTTATTATATTGATCCCTGCTCTCTTTTTGAAATAATAATGTATCTATTTATTTCTGCTCCCTAAAAATATTTTTTTTTTAAGAAGAACCCTGTTGTCATTAAAAGTGGAGTAGTCACTAGTTCTCATAAACAAGGCATTGGTAGACCATTATTTTTGGACCCCTACAATTATGATCCTTAGACTCTTCTGCTGGTAGCAGCAAACATAATTTAAAGCATGGTTGTTTCTCAAATATGCAGTTTTTTTAACCCTCAGCAATCTTTGAGGACTCCAAAATAGGTTTTCATCCCAAAAGAATCAAAGAAGCTGCACTTTTAGACATACAAGGTGATCAAAAGGTTGCCGAGAGCCACTCCACCTGTGTCCTGATATTACTGGACTTGTTGGCAGCCCCTGATAATGTCATCATACAATCCTGTTAGCTAGAGTGACTAAATAAGACATTTGTCATACTGCTCTTGACTAGCTTAAATAATTTCTGGAAAATTGTACTCAAGAAGTTAAGCTTCAACAATTTGTGGCTGCCCCTTCTGATTTAGCTACAAGAATTCCCCAAGATTCAGCTATGTCACCTTTTCTTCTTAATACTTATAACAGCCCTCTTTTATGTTATCTTTAAAACTTTTATTTCTACACAGATGATGCCCAGTTTATATTTGAGATTTATGGAAATGGATGTGTTCATGAAAACATGGAAAAAGCAGAGGTTCTCTTGGGAGGGGGCAGAGATCCTTTGATCTTGTCAAAGGTCCTACAGGCTTCAAACGTAGGTTACATTAAAAAGTCACCCTGTGGTTAAGAGACTATGGTTTAAACTTGACTAATCTTTCAAATTGGATACCCACGTTTCCCCAGTGTGTTCCTCTTGCTTTTACCTCCTTTGATCTCCGAAACCTATTTTTCCATTGGTGTCAGCAGATGCCAGAAGGACAGTGATTGCAGACGCTATTGGTTTGTGACTAGATTATTGTAATACTTTATATTTAAGTACATCCAAACATCAAATACAAAGACTACAAAAAGTTTAAAACTAAGCATCACTAAATATATAGCAGTCTGCAACATTTTCTAATGCTTCGCTACTGCTTGCCAGGATGTTTTGCCTTCCAGTTAACAAAAGGATTAACTTCAATGTATTGAGTGTCATTTATACATGCATACATAGATCATCCCCTGCCTTTTTGAAAAAGCGCATTCCATTTCAACTACTCCCTTATAACCCATTTCCTTACAAATTCTTTATTTAAAAATAACTAGACTAGGTGGAGAATCCATTTCTGTGCTTGCTGCTAAAAAATGGAATCAGCTACATTTTCTCTTAATTCATTCACTCTCAGTGTTTAGAAAATGGATAGCAACAGAACCTTTTCCATCTAATGGTAGTGTGTGAGCTTTTCCATTAATTTTAGTGTTTGAGGGTCAGGCCATGAGGCCTTCAGGTGTAAGCACACTCTAGAAATCCTAATACTGTACTACTAAATTTCACGTAAAAAGGGGAGGAAAACAGCGCTATACACAGCTCTAATTATCAGAAAGTGTAGGCAGAATTGTACAAGCTTTTGGTGTTTATATCTGAACAGTGTAATTCCTGCATTGAATAGTCACTGTACCAATCTATGGATGTTTATTCTGTAATGCTAGCCTTTATCACGGTCTTTAAAGACTTTGTCAGTGAGATGGTTAAGGTATTTATACGATGAAAGTTCTGGTAAAATTCAAGCTCTCAATTTTATTAATTTTGATTTTTGTTGCAGTGAATGTAGTACTATAAATATTTAGTTTATTTCAGTCATTTGGTTTGTGTTATAACACTGTTTTCTTTATGTTTTTGAAACTATTAAAATTGATGATTGGATTATTTTTGGGGCGAGAGCAGATGTATTACTGAGCAACTGTCTCAAGTATACATATTTATCTGTGGTAAGTGTTTATAGAAGGATCTATTTTGTTAAGTTGCATATATTATGAAGCTCTTCTAGTCCAAGTAATCAAAATAAGAGTAATTATGTTTTTTTGTCTATTGGCTATTATTTCAATAATACCTTGCAAAATGCGGGAACATAGATTCGTTTGGTGAATTGAGGGTCTACTAATGATCCATTTCTGTTATTAGTCAGTTTAAAATTGTATTGAGCCTACATCTACTCTGTATCTTGAGAACAAATCTCTTAACTTCATTGAGTAAGCCTTGACACTTTTTCCTATGTTTCACGGAGGACCTTACCATCCCGACCTATAGCTGGTAATATAGAAAAACCAATTGCTAAAAAGATGATGTATTCAAATTAAAAAAGTAAAAGGAGGAAGAATGAACTTCAAACTACAATTTTAGTAAGTTTAGCACTTTTTGGACTTGCTATATTCCTTTGATATTAGTTATACAACTTAGACACCAAAAGATGAAATTTTAACTGTCATGAGTGATTATATTACATTTAATTTTTAATGCTTTAAAATAACCTATGTATTCGGCTTCAGTTTGTAGGATTTCTGAAAGTAGAAAGATGATGTAAGTGCTCCAAGTTGCAGGGCCAAAAGGAACTTCTTTTCCCTTTATGAATGGACAGTGTTTTTAAAACTAATCTTTAACACCTATATGTAAAACTTTGAATGTACCAATCTTGTGTGTTTGTGTGTGGGGAGTGGCAATTCAAAAAAGGGGTTCAACACTTGATCAGTGTAATTACCGGACAATTGCACTGTTGGATAGTTGTGGAAAAGAGATTGCAAAACATTTGTTTAGGCTTTTCACAAAAATTCTATCCAATGTGAAATGTGTGTTGGGGTAACCCTTTGCAGTTGTGCTACAGTATTACAAGAGACTTTTGAGTTCTTTCTCCCACTCTCCCTCACACACAAACACACATATGATTACCCTGACAAAACAGGGATCTGCTGAAACATTAGGCAGGGGTTTAACTTATGTTTGGCTCAATTAACATTGACTTTGGACATGGAGATGGGCACAAGGCACCAATGTGAAGGGAAGTGTCCCTCCGATGTTTGTACTAAGTGTGTGCCATCACTGGAGGAAGTGTCTGGTAAATGAGTGCTCAGACGCCCCAATGGTCAAGACATTTTAACTCAAATATGTGGGAATGACCTCCAGAAGGGTCACAAGTAACATTTAGACAATTCAATGTTTGACTTGAATGTTTTAATAGACATTACAATCAAGAGCAATACAGATTTGTGGAGGATGGGTTGAAGAACTAATTTCTCTTTTTGACTGTATTGAGATAACAGAAAATCTGAATAATTTTTCTTTTACCTGTATTGAGCCATCATTAAGGTCTATCGGGCTGGTTAAAACTATGTCCTATAAAATGATATGTCTTAACCATCAAGGATTGAGTCTACTTTACGGTGCCGGTTACAGGTCTACAAATGATGGAGGATGCCTGCTGTGCAACCTGGGGACTAATTAATTCATTTAGATTGATTCTTTGTGTTGGCATATGGGTCCACAATATGTGATATTCTTTACAGAAGATTAAGTGGTTCTTCCTCTGAGGGTTGTTACCCATCTGAATATTAATAGACTGGATTGCTGTTAGTCACTTTATCTTACCATAGCCATATGTTGTAATATTTTACCTATCTTCTTTGCTTTGAATATGCAATAGTGACATATTCTCCATTCTGCAGATTCAGATTTTTCAAATATCTATGGTTGCAATCTAATTTGGGCTGATTCCCTACTTTCTTCTTAGTGACTATACTGAGTTCTACTTTCTAGTAATATTTGTAAAATTGTACTGGTTCACTTGTGATCATCATATTTAGTGAGGCATATAAACACATGTAGCTCTTCTTTCTTCTGTAATTTATGTGTGCTGTACTTACTTGCCCAACAGGTACTCAAGTGTCTCCTCCATGACTTTGCCAATTTTGAGTTCATCCACTTCAGTCATGGAATAGTATTTTATACCAAGTGACTTCAAAATACAACTGAAAAGAGCAAAAGTTGGCACATTACCTATTTGCAGTGTTGCATTAAAGTTAAAAGAAGCAGATTCAAATATATATTTGAAAACACTATAAGTATTCTGAAACTTTATTTTTAAATAACATACTTTTGACAATTGGAAGTGTCTTGAAGACCCGTTAGCCATATGGATGCTTTCACATACTTTCCACCAAAAATAAATTACTCGAAACCGCGGTCCATACAGGTAACATCGGTGGGAAGTGTGGGGTTGATTTTGAGGGACGATGCAGAGGGAAAATTAATTATTTATTTAATTTTCCCTCTTCATCATCCCTGCAAATCCCCCCCGCCCCAACCTGGCCTCATGCTGTTACCTACACGGACCGCAGCTGATGAATCTGGGATGGGTGGTTCTAATGACACTGCCACAAGAATATAAAACTTCATGCACAATTCTGATGGTAACTGGGACAGCATTCTATATACAATGTCTTTGAATAAAGTGACATTATGGTGAATGGAAGGGATGGTCAAATAGGTGACTCATGCTCGCACATACAAAGATAATCATTTTCTCTTGTGATAGGGACAGTCATTTCAGAAGTGAAGTATTGACATTTTTTAGGTTCCAATGACTTGTCTGACCATTCCCTTTTCAGCTTCATGGTGAAAATCATGTAGCTTGGTTGAATAGTTACATCTCTGCAACAGTTTTTTTATTTGATATTTGGTCACTTGGATTATACCATTACATACAAAAGTTACAATCATATGCAAGTAAAGATTTCCAGAACATACCTGTTGTTGAATGCAAGGGTGGATTGAGAGTTTACTTGGGTGCAACAATAGGGCTGCAAAGAGCACTTATCACACGCAAAAGTCGAAGGGCCTGATCATGAGTTTGACGGTCTGATGGATTGCCAAACCCACGGAGGAGATGTGGCAACCGCTGCACTGGCGGCCCGACAGCCCTATTACGAGTTTGAATATTGGACTGCCATTGGACCGCCACAACCGCTGGGGATTCATGATGCCTCTGCAGTGGCACATCAGTCAGACACTCGCAATATGCTGGCAGTGCCCCTGCAGCACCACCAAGCATATTACGAGTTTCCTCATCACCACAGTTGTCATGGTGGTGCCTCCCCATGCGGATGCAGCCCCTGTTACTGCACAGCATGGACTTCACCGCCCAACGGTGCTGACTTGCTAAGACTCACATATGAGCTTTTTCAAGGCACCGCTGTTGGACAGCTAATGGACCTCCCGCCAGACCAGGAGAAAACGTCTAATGTGATGGGCGGTCGGCAGTCAAGTTTGGCTGTCTGGGAGCAGGGCGGTGGTGTGGCAGCCTGCAACCACATTGCAAGTTATAATCAGGCCCTAAGTCTTGAGTTGGAGGCCGATGCTAAGTATGTAAATGGAGAGGGAGGGAATATGCTTAGGGTGCACCTTCCAGAGGTATTGCAGATATGTACTCTCTTCATCTTCCTTAAAAGTTGCTTTGATTGTCAGCCATACATTCTTTTATGCTAATATGGTGCACTGCCCTAGATCCACTCTGGACCATGATAACCTGATGCAACAATCTGATCCAGACAGCCTTTCTTCGGTTGTGACTTTTACAAATAAGGCAACCTCACTAAATGCTACTTTTGATTAGTTGTGATGGTATATAACTAGGGTGCTGCCTTCACTGGTGTGGCTCCAGCTTCAGTTTCTCTGAGTTTCAGTCTTGCAGGTTTCTTGTGCTAAAAGAATACTTTATTGGTGAATGCAGAATATTGATTCCCCAGCAGGAACTTTATCATCTTTGTGGCTTCCTATGTTTGCCTGTAACATTGTATGCAAAATGAGCTGCTCTTCTATAAGGGAGAGACCTACATCTACTTGATCTGTCACTCATGGTTATATCTCATTCTGGAGAGAATCTAAAAGGAAGCATGACTAACTAAGACTGGTGAATCTCAATTTTCACAAATTTACAAAATAAGGAAAATATATTCTTCGATACAATAAGGGTAATAAATAGTACCAGTAAACAAGCAAGGAGAATTGGGGAGAAATTAATAGAATATGGAAGCGTGAAGGGATATTGGGTTTAGGTAGGTACCAATATACTACAGCATAGGGAGGGGGCGAGCCAACAGGGTGGGGTTTTTGTAAAGCTAGTAGGCTATAAGAGGATTAATGGTTTTAGCATAAGAGAAAGAGGCATGTGGTAGAAGTAGAGCTAGAGATGCTAGAGCATTGGTTGGGGTAGCATAGAAGGCTGTAGATAGGAGTCATAGTATTAGGGTATGAGCAGAGAATGAAGTATGGGTAGTAGAACTTATTGAGTGTTGATCGGAGTAGCTGTACTAGAGAATAATGGGGGTAGTGGTACTAGAGTTTAGGCAGTGGTAGAAGTGATAGGGTATAGAAAAGGGTAGTGGTAAATAGTATTTGCCATGATAAAGGTAACAAAACATAGACAAGGCCTAAGGTACTATGGTATTAGGATAGGTGCTAGGGTGAAGACGTTGGTAGGGTTAGTAGGTGTCAAGAATTCCTGTCATACAAGGAAAACACGCCCTTATGTAAACAGGAGAGCTGTTACATAACTCAAGGGAAACACGCCCTTATGTAAACAGGAGAGCTGTTACATAACTCAAGGAAACACGCCCTTATGTAAACAGGAGAGCTGTTACATAACTCAAGGAAAACACGCCCTATAAAGGGAGGAACCGGGAGGTACAACGCTGTCGGATATTGTGTTCACACCGACGTACCTGCTTCGTGAAGAGCAGTGTTCCGGAGTGGTGCTCCAGTAAGGCAAGAACGGAGGTAGGTCGAGTCGTTACTCCCTGGGCCGTGTCTTGCCCCATCGTCACCTGTGAAGGACCCGGAAGCTCTACCGGTCAACCATTGAGCTTCGCTTTTTGACTCGGCTGAGTCCAAGCGCAGTGGCGCTTTTGCTGGTTGGAGTCGTAACTCCCAGCCCGACCAGAGACACAGGGACTGCCAGCTGTAACGCACACCAGGAGGTGTTTGCCGCGTTACAGACTCGGAAGTCCACAGGATCGATCGAGCGGCTGCTCTCGGTTCAGTCTTCTTGCTTGTGATTGGGGTATCGGTGACGCATCACCAGGAGGTGACTCCGCGTCCCGGTGCAGTCTGAGGAAGAGGTTGAGCGGCTGCTCCCTTCAGGTAGAGACCCCGGCTGGGTGTTTCCCTGACTCCTCGATTCTCCCCAACACTCTTCGTGCCCCTCACAGCCTACCGATTGGCATTGTCGGCCATTTCATTTCTGCCCTCTGTTGGCATACGCCGGGACCGGCGTATATGCAGAGGACGGTTAGGACCATCCGTGCTGTGGGCTGGTAACGTACTTAGCCTGGAGGATTCCAGTGACTATAACTTTTGTTTATTCTTTGTGTTTTATTTGCCTTCATTAAAACAACTAACCCTTCACTAGTGGTTGCGTCCTCATTGTCGTGTCTGTTAAACGATCCTGAGACGTTCAGGGCGTTACAAAATATCCGACCTTAATAACACTAACTGTCTCCCGGTCGATAACAGACATGGCAACACTTGATGATGTGCTGGCTGCTTTAGCGGCCATGCAAGTTGAAGTGGCTGCCTCTAGGCAAGAAACAGCCGATGTAAAAGCCAGACTGGATGCTATCCAATTGGACCCGCTCACGCCCAGCACCTCCCTCACGAATCAGACCCCTGCGGTAGTAGTGGAAATGCCGGAAGCCATCCCCTTGGCGACACCAGAGAGGTACAGTGGGGATCCTAACACAGTGCAGGTATTCCTCACACAAGTGGCGCTACATTTATCGTGCAAACCAAAGGCGTTCCCCACGAGTCAGGCTCGTGTGGCTTTCCTTATATCCTATTTGGCTGGAAACGCGGCACAATGGGCCGTACCTCTGGTGAGCAGGGACGACCCCCTCTTATGTGATTGGGGTGCTTTTCGCGAGGAATTCCTGAAGGTATTCGACAGAAGGGCTGACTCGTACACGGCGGACCGTGAAATGCTTGAGTTGAGACAGGGATCCAACGACCTGGTGCAGTATCTCAACGCGTTCCGAAGGCTGGTTGCGGAAACCAAGTGGCCTGTTGCTAAACAGACGGCGCTCTTCCATCAAGGGCTGTGCGATGAGCTCAAGGACGCCGTGGCTCATATTGACCCTCAACCCAAGACATGTGAGGGCCTTATCAACCTGGTATTACGGCTGGAACATAGGCTAAGTGAAAGAAAGGGGGATCATGGGAGAAAAGGAAAATCCCTTCCATCCTATATGACGGTGGGAAGTCCTGAAACTTCCACCGCATCCAAGGGAGAACCCATGGACATCGGCGCAATACGAGCGAGCCTCACAGCCACGGAGAAAGAGTCACGCCGTAAACAAGGATTGTGCCTATATTGTGGCAAAAAAGGCCACTACGTACGTGAATGCCCTGCCAAACCGAAGACGTCACGTTATCGGGCCAACCGGTCGGTAACAGCCGTGGTGGACATACCGGCGGAAAACTAGAGGACTCCAAGACCAGAGAAGGGGCATCTCGGAGTCACTCATCCATCCCTTCACTTTCCAACTCGGTCACTAAGGGACAACGACACCTGTTTATCACGGTGCACGTGGGAGTGCATGACCAGTGGATACCCGTTGTGGCCATGGTGGATTCAGGGGCCACTGGCATGTTTATGGACCACAACGAGGCATGCAGGCTAGGGCTAGTGCTTCTTCCCAAAGCTGTACCCGAAGACGTCTATGCTGTAGACGGAAGGCGATTGGTGACGGGGCCCATCGGGCAGCACACGGGGGTCCTTCCGATGAGATATGGGTGGAACCATTTGGAACAAATCGATTTTAACATCATCCGAGCGCCCCAATATGGCGTCATATTGGGATTGCCGTGGCTACAGAAACACAACCCCTTTGTGGATTGGCCAACACATCGCATCGAAATGACGTCACCGTATTGCATCCTGCATTGTGGAATAAGAACGGAATCCCTTGACGCAGATGAGAGCGGGAGTCAGACGGTGGCTACAGCGGCAGAAAAAGATGTGGCTCTCCCCCAGGCTTATCACAGTTTTGAGGATGTATTTGATGAGGTGAAGGCGGAAGTGCTACCACCACATAGACAGTTTGACTGCCAGATCGACCTGGTGCCAGGGGCCAGCGTTCCCAGCGGCAGGCTGTATGCCCTGACGGAGCCTGAAAACGTGCATCTCCGGGGGTACCTGGATAAACTCCTCAAGCTAGGATTCATCCGCCCATCCAAGTCTCCGGCCGCCTCGCCACTCTTCTTCATCCCGAAGGCTAATGGGGAGCTGAGAGCCTGTGTGGACTTTAGGGCATTGAATGCGATAACCATAAAAAATCGGTACCCCTTGCCTCTCATCAGTGTACTTCTGGAACAGGTCAAGAAAGCTCGGATCTACACCAAGTTGGATTTGAAAGGGGCATACCATCTGGTGCGCATGAGGGACGGAGACGAGTGGAAGACCGCCTTTAAGACCAGGTTCGGCCTTTTTGAGTACCTCGTCATGCCGTTCGGTCTGTGCAACGCCCCGGCAGCCTTTCAGTACTTTTTGAATGAGGTATTCAGAGAGGAGTTGGATATCTACGTGGTCGTATATATCGACGACATCCTCATCTATTCGTCCAGTGTGGAGGAGCACGTACACCACGTCAAAGCTGTGCTCCAAAAGCTGAGGGAAAACATGCTGTTTTGTAAACTCAGCAAGTGTGACTTCCACGTCACATCCGTGGAATTCCTCGGAGTGATGCTGAGTCCAGAGGGACAGGAGATGGCAGAACGAAAGATCAAGGCGGTGAAAGAATGGCCGGTGCCCCAAAGCGTGAAGGACGTCCAAAGTTTCATTGGCTTCGCCAACTTTTACAGGCGGTTCATAGATGGATTTTCAGGAGTGGTGGCCCCAATCACACAGCTACTGAGGAAGTCCAAGGAGTTTGTCTGGTCCCCTGAAGCGAACAAAGCCTTTGAGGCCCTGAAAAGCGCCTTTGGTAAGGCGCCGGTGTTGGCTCACCCCGATCCGGATCTCCCCTACGTGGTGGAAGCGGACGCGTCGGATGTGGCGCTGGGGGCTATCATGTCCCAACGCAACCATGACACAGGGGTGCTTCATCCCGTTGCGTACATGTCCCGCAAACTCAACGACGCCGAACGCAACTACCATATTGCGGAGAAGGAGCTTCTCGCTATCAAGGACGCCTTCACCGAATGGAGGCATTGGTTGATGGGGGCAAGACATGTGGTATCGGTGTACACGGACCATCGGAACCTACAGTTCATGACAGCCACTAGACACCTTTCTCCCAGGCAGCTGCGGTGGATGATCTTCTTTGCGGGGTTCAACTTCCGCATCACATATCGGCCGGGGACGGAAAACCGAAAGGCGGACGCCCTGTCCCGTCAATCTGCAGTTAAGGAACCATTGCCTGCGACCGAGCGTTCCATCATTTCCCCGAGGATGGTATTGGGGGTTATCCAACCGGATACTTTCCTGAGGGGAATAAAGAGAGGGATCAGGTCATTCGCATGGCGGAGGTGGCTCCTCAGTCACAGAGAATGGCAGCTGAAGGACGGGATACCCCTGAAGGGCAGGTGCCTATTGATACCCACGCCTAGGCTAAGGAAACAAGCATTCATCTGGTGCCATGACTCTCCATGCGCAGGTCATTTGGGCTTTGAAAAAACGGTGGCTAGCATGGGACGGCATTTCTGGTGGCCAACCATGAGAGTGGATGTCAGGAGGTGGGGACAGGAGTGTCCTACGTGTGCTACCATGAAGGCCGACCATGGCCGAACCCAAGGGCTCTTACATCCACTTCCAACCCCGGATAGACCATGGGATAGCATATCAATGGACTTCGTGGTGGGCCTACCGGTAGACCAGGGGATGACGGCAATACTGGTGGTGGTGGATTACTTGACGAAAATGGGGCACTTCATCCCCTGCAAGAGAGTCCCTACGGCCGGGGAATTGGCGTCACTACTCCTAAAGAATGTGGTACGACTGCATGGATTACCTGGGGTGATCGTGTCGGACCGGGGGTCGCAGTTTACTGCGCAATTCTGGAAGACTTGGTGCACTGCGCTGCATGTTAAGACCGCCCTGTCCACCAGCTACCACCCTCAAACGGACGGCCAAACCGAGCGCCTGAACCAAACGCTCAAACAGTATCTGCGATGTTTTGTGGACCAGGGCAGGGAAGAATGGGTCGACTTGCTATGGGTTGCAGAGATAGCCTATAACAACGCCACTCACAGCTCCACACAGTCATCTCCGTTCTATAGCAACTATGGCCAACATCCCAGGTTCTTGCCATTTCTACATCCGTTCAGAGAGGACAGGATTCCCGCCACAGCGGACAGGGTGGCACACATAAAAGACACATTGATGCGCTCAAGGGCTGTCCTAATAGAGGCCAAGAGAAGATACAAGGCTGCGGCAGATAGGAAGAGAAGGCCCGGGCCACTGTACCGCACTGGAGACTACGTCTGGATATCCACAAGAAACATGAGGTTTCGAAAGAACAGTGTGTTCCATCCCAAGTACATGGGCCCCTATCGAATTACCAAGTGTATGGGTCCCGTGAACGTGAAGGTGTGCTTGCCCCAGTCATTGCGGATACACCCTGTCTTTCATGTATCATTGCTCAAACCAGCACCCTCCAAGCCGTCTGGGACACCTCGGCCGGTATGCGTGGAGTCGGAGGTGGAGTATGAAGTGTCGGGCATACGGGCGTCCAAATGGCGCAGGGGGAAGCTGTGGTACCTGGTTGCGTGGAAAGGCTATGGCCCGGAGGAACATTCATGGGAACCGGCTGAAGGGGTTCATGCTCCGCGCTTGGTCTCCTTGTTCCATCGGCGTTTTCCTGCCAGCGCTGGACCCGTGGGGAGCCGCTGAGAGGGAGGATGTACTGTCAAGAATTCCTGTCATACAAGGGAAACACGCCCTTATGTAAACAGGAGAGCTGTTACATAACTCAAGGAAAACACGCCCTTATGTAAACAGGAGAGCTGTTACATAACTCAAGGGAAACACGCCCTTATGTAAACAGGAGAGCTGTTACATAACTCAAGGAAACACGCCCTTATGTAAACAGGAGAGCTGTTACATAACTCAAGGAAAACACGCCCTATAAAGGGAGGAACCGGGAGGTACAACGCTGTCGGATATTGTGTTCACACCGACGTACCTGCTTCGTGAAGAGCAGTGTTCCGGAGTGGTGCTCCAGTAAGGCAAGAACGGAGGTAGGTCGAGTCGTTACTCCCTGGGCCGTGTCTTGCCCCATCGTCACCTGTGAAGGACCCGGAAGCTCTACCGGTCAACCATTGAGCTTCGCTTTTTGACTCGGCTGAGTCCAAGCGCAGTGGCGCTTTTGCTGGTTGGAGTCGTAACTCCCAGCCCGACCAGAGACACAGGGACTGCCAGCTGTAACGCACACCAGGAGGTGTTTGCCGCGTTACAGACTCGGAAGTCCACAGGATCGATCGAGCGGCTGCTCTCGGTTCAGTCTTCTTGCTTGTGATTGGGGTATCGGTGACGCATCACCAGGAGGTGACTCCGCGTCCCGGTGCAGTCTGAGGAAGAGGTTGAGCGGCTGCTCCCTTCAGGTAGAGACCCCGGCTGGGTGTTTCCCTGACTCCTCGATTCTCCCCAACACTCTTCGTGCCCCTCACAGCCTACCGATTGGCATTGTCGGCCATTTCATTTCTGCCCTCTGTTGGCATACGCCGGGACCGGCGTATATGCAGAGGACGGTTAGGACCATCCGTGCTGTGGGCTGGTAACGTACTTAGCCTGGAGGATTCCAGTGACTATAACTTTTGTTTATTCTTTGTGTTTTATTTGCCTTCATTAAAACAACTAACCCTTCACTAGTGGTTGCGTCCTCATTGTCGTGTCTGTTAAACGATCCTGAGACGTTCAGGGCGTTACAGTAGGGTAGGGACAGAAGTACATGAATATAGGTTAGGGTAAATGTGAGCATTCATAAGGTAAGAGGTATTGAGATATAAGTACAAGGGTTTTGGTAGGGGCAGAATCAATTGTATAGTTACATGGACATAGGTATGAGTAGAATTGTTTGGGGGATAAGTAGGTGGGCAGGTAGGTGTACTGGTACAAGGGTATAGCCAGTGATAAAGAAACTAAGGAAATGGTAGGAACTAGCAATATAAGGACATAGCTAGAGGTACAAAGGTATTGATAAGACTGCAGGACAGTGTAAAACAGCGCACACGAGAGGAAAGTAGAAAATAGGAAGAGACATGAGAGGAGAAAAAAAGAAAAATATTGTATGACACAATTATCCATTTCATCGCCGCCTTTCACGATGTTGGTTGAGGTAATCTGTGGCCAAAATTACACTGTTAACTGTCATGATCTCCTTATACTCTGACACATGGGTCAAAATTAAGGTGACCTCAAAATGGGCCCAGTCGGAGAAGATCTTCCCCAACTAAGGATTAAAGGAAGGGTGTATCCTTGCCCCCTGCTATTTCATCTATATCTAGTAAATTTAAAACCTTATCTGGATGAAGCACAAGTTTTCCCACCACGATTAGAGGGGCAGAAAATTAAAATTAAAATTCTACTATATGCAGACAACCCAGTGCTTATATATCAGAAGCCTATTGGTATGCAGACATCACTTGAGACACTAGCCTACTAATGCGAGAGTAATAACATTTTAACCTAGCTAGGACCAAGTTATAATTTCTGGTCAGAAACTAATTAATAGTAGTTGTTTGTGAGTAAAGAAGAGGTATAGAGAGTGTTGGCTTATAAATATCTACGGGTATGGTGGGATGAGAGAGGACAAATTGTTCCCCTTGTAAAGGCCTTAAAGAGCTCTGCCCAGTGTCTGACTTGGGCTTCTCAACAACTTCAGAAGAACCTGACCTCCTCGCATACTACAGCATTATTGAAGATTGTTGACGACTGCTAATAGTAAAATAATGCCCACCTTAGCTTATGGAGCCATCACCTTCGAATGAAAACTTGATATCTGGCTGGAAAAAACAATGCAAATGTTTCTGACAACTTTTTCTCTTCCAGATTGTACCAGCCCCTCACAAATCTGTTTAGAATTTAAACTCTCAAGGCAACATTTGCAACTCAAAGCCTGATTTTTTCATATTGTGCTAAACTAAAGAATGAGCTAACAGGGTCTGTGAAACACCATCATTGGCAGGCGATAATGCAGGAGATCTACACTTAAAGCCGCCACTTCAACACTTCCTTGATCAATCTGGAGGCCCAAGAAATATGGAGGACCAGACTTTTGCAAAAATGGACTTCAGGAATACTGTTGAAGCAAGCTAAAATTATCTCAGTAGACCTTGACATTAAGGATTTGGACACAAGGTACCATTATAGCTGGGCAGATAAAGTATACGATTCTGCATCTTTGCCAACCTATTTAACTCAACCCCTATCTAAGGTGCAAGAAGCTGCAACTGTTGCGGTTAAGATTAGGGCTAATTCTCCTGAAATTCTACTGGTATGGGAGGCTGACACATGTAGATTATGTGGTCTGGCGGAAGAATCACTCCTCCATGTGATATGCACTTGTGAGAAGCTGCTACCCATCAGGAAATTCTGGTTGCAACCCATCTTCAGAATCCAGAAGAAATGTACATGTAATGAGGTGATTCACTGTTGCTTAAAGGAAGAATCAACCCAGCTGTTACGGTTCCTGAAGTTCTTAAAGGCGGCTGCAAAGGAACGGAATAATGTAACAGCTGGAATTAGATCTTCCAGGAGTCCCCTCAAAAAGCATTGTTGTGCATAGCCCAGCATTTACACTGCTTTTTTTTTTTATTATTCTTTTTATTGAGAGTTCATAAAGACAAAATCAATAATACAGAACACATTTATAATAGAATTAATACGGTACAGGGCACGTTGGTGCAAAAACATTTTCAAATTGCATCAATTCGGAACTTAATTATGAAGTGCAAAGTATAAAAATAAAAAGCATAATAAAATTTCAACTATTCAGAACTTAATTGTAAAGTGCAAAGTGCATAAGAAGAAACAATCTAGCAGACTGTTAGTTAAGATGATATAATTAAGAATAAATGCTGTCAGAAAATATGATAAAAAAGACTAGGTTTTGAACACACTCCAAAACTTCTCATATTTCTTAAGTGCCCCTGATCTCAGTGCATATTTCCTTTCCCTGCCCTGGATTCGTAGTAGTTTTGCCTTCCAAGCCTGAAAGGTTGCTACTTTATCGGTTTTCCAGGACTGCAAAATAAGGGATTTAGCTATTAGGGAGGCTATGAAAAGGGACTCCTCATATGGAGTGTGGCTCGTAGAGCAGCCTAGTACAGGAATTAAATCGTCAAACATTGTAGTGGCTTTAAGCTCCAGGGAGAGGTATTTTTCAATGTCCTTCCAGAATGGCTGAATTTTAAGACATTCCCAGACAATATGTTTCCAGTTCTCTTTCTCCTCACACCGGAAACATTTATCAGCAACTAGGGGAAAGACACTGTGGAGATAGGAGGGAGTTCTATAGATCAACCATTTATTATAAAATTGCATGCATCTAAAATTAGCGCCGCGAAAGATTGTTTTATTAAATGTATTTATTTTATCCCATACACACTGGTTGATTTCAATATTTTCCCTCTTCTTCCACCTCTCAATGATCCTACTAGAGGATTCCAGCCCTTTGTCCTCTTTTAATAATTTGATCCAAATACTCATCTTTTTTTGAATTTTATTATTCAAAGCTGTCGAGATAATTTCTTTGTGGTATAGATTTCCTATATCCAACTCTTTAAGCCTTGGATTTAGCATACAGAAAGACCAATTCAAGGTGGAATAAGAGAGGTGTATCTGTCTGGAGATTTCATCCCATGACTTCCACCTATTTCCGGTAAGGAAGTCTTCAATCTTTACAAAGCCATTTTCTTTCCAGAGATTTATTGTTTTACTGTCCATACCTCCCTCTTCTCCCAAATTGAAGTTGTTCAAATCCGTTGTATTACTTATTCTAGGAATAGAGTAAAATTTCAAAAACTGAATTTTCTGTTTGAAAATCCACTGGAGGGATTTGTAACGAACTTTCTTTGGATCTTTCGTAGTTCTAATCGGGTCGGTTATTTTTACTTCTGACAGCATCTTCTTCATAAAAAAATTGTCTGCCTCGTTAGTGTCGGAGAAAAAAAACCTAAAACTGTGATGTGCAAAGGATGCAAAGTAATATTCTCTAATATTTGGAAGGGACAACCCTCCTTGAACAGAAGGAAGGTATAAAGTGTTACATGCAAGCCTTGGAGATTTTTTGGCCCAGAGAAAAGAGGAAATCAGGGCATCCACTTTTTTAAAAAAAGAGACCTGAATTACACAAGATACAGCATCGAATAAAAAATTAAAAAGAGGTAGAACCGACATTCGTATTAGTGCTGCTCGCCCCATTAAAGACAGGGGTAATAAATTTCAACGCTCTAGAAGAGACCCAACCTTTTTTTACAGAGGTGAAAAGTTCAATGAAAACAGATCTTCCAGATTGTCCGATATGAATATTCCCAAATACCTCTTTGGGGATGGGTTATATATTTGCCTAAATTCTGGTACTAAAGTGTCTACAGTGCAGTTTACTAGAATAATTTCCGTCTTGTTAACATTAATTTTATAACCCCCTAGTTTTTGGAAAACCGAGAATATTTTTAAAATTTTTAATTGGCTAGAGGGTTTAGAATTTTAAAAAAGGGCAATGTCATCGGCGTATAATTTTATATTAGTCATGCCTGCTACTGGGACTGTTTCGGTCCGTATATTCCTAATCGCAATCGCCAAAGGATCGATAAATAACGCGAATAGAATTGGCGACAGGGGACATCCCTGTCGCGTGCCTCTAGTGACCAGACATGTCCCGATATTAGAATTATTGATGATAATCTGTGCCCTAGAATTCGTATATAGATGTTTTAAAATAATGATAAAAACCTCCGGGAAATTAAAACTGTGCAGAATAACAAAAAGGCAGTCCCATGACACTAGATCGAAGGCCTTCTCCGCATCTGAAAGCCAGATTTGAGCCTTCACTTTATTTGATTTAAAAAAATCCAGTGCCTCCAATACAAACTTTGTATTTGAATGGAGATGCCTGCCTGCAATAAAACCACACTGATCGTTAGCTACCAGACATCCCACTATTTTATTCAATCGGTTTGCTAAAAGTTTTGTAAAAATGTTATAGCCTGTATTCAGGAGACTTATGGGTCTATATGAATTTATATTCTCCTTGTCCTTTCCTTTTTTTAAAATGCTAACCACCACAGCTAAATGGAAAGAGTCTGGCGGGGGGCCTCCTTGGAGTAGGTCATTCAGTAAAAGTAAAAATTCTTTATGTAAGGTTCCTCCAAATTTTTTCAAAAATTCAATAGGAAGACCATCGTCACAGTTAGCCTTACCGTTGGGGAGAGAACTAATCACCTCAACTAATTCTAACACTGAGAATTCCTCTGTGAGGTATTTCTTGCCCCCATCATCTAATTTCGGTATTGGCAATTGCTCTAAGAACTCCCTAATAGAATCAGGTGAGGCCCCTTCGGTCGCTTGATAGACTCCTTCATAGTGTTTTAAAAACAAGTCGCCAATAGAGGCTGTGGTCTTAGCATGCAATTTAGTAATGGGGTTGATTAATTGATCTATTCTATTGCGAGCCTGATTTTCTTTGGCTTGCCAGGCCAAGAGCTTCCCGGTGTATTCGCTCTCCTCATAGATCCTCTGGGCATAGAGATTACTATTAGTTTCGCCTAGGTCATAGTAAAAGTCCCTCATCCTGCTCTTAGCCTCGTAGAATTTTTGCCCGGAATGCATTGATCTAACCCTATAGTGTTCTTGGGTTGCCTCCGTGAGATCAGTTTGAAGTTTTATTTTCTCCTCCTTTCTTGCCTTCTGCTTTGGAATTTCTTTAGATGTTATTAACCCACGGAGAGTAGCCTTACATGCATCCCAAATGGTATTTAATGGGGCGGTGCCTCTATTCTGTGCAAAAAACTGCTCGATATATCCTTCAATGTCTGCACACCATTGAGGATCAAGGAGGTTAAGATTATTAAAAAACCACCTTCTAGCAGGGCTTATATCTTGTAATCCCAGCTTTACCTCCATGGAGACTGCCGCATGATCGGAGAAAGCATTAGACAGATGTATATAATTATATAGCTCTAGAACATGAGAGGTTAAAAAAAAGTCTAATCTAGATGCAGAGTTATACTTTTCTGAGTGGCATGAATATTCTCGTTTAAGAGGATTAGAGAATCGCCAATGATCCATGATATCAAGGTCTAATTTACAAGTTTGGATAGCCAAAGCGGTTTGGGGTTTATTTTGTCGACGATCTTTTTTGGAGGAGTCCAATGAAGGATTCTGAAGAAAATTAAAGTCTTCCCCCCAAAATATTAACACAGGAAGCCCTGTTATGGCATTCTTTAACTGTAAAATTGGCAAAGAATCATCTAAAATTGGTGCATACATTGTAGCGAGAATTATGTCTATATTATTTAATTTACTGTGTGCAATTGCCCATCTACCTCTATGGTCTGTGGCTGTACCAGCCAATGTAAAACCTACATGTTTTCCTATCAATATACATACTCCTCTCTGTGCTAGCCCAGCTGAGGAAGATATTTTATGGCCGGTCCAGTTCTTCAAAATTTTATCTGAGTCATCCTGATCTCTATAATGGGTCTCTTGTAAAAAGATAATGTCTGGGTTTAAATTTTTTAACCAACATTCGATAGCATTTTTTTTTACGAACATTGTTAAGACCAAGAAGAAAATAAACTTTAAAATAAATTTCAACATACTATTAATTCTTTGAGAGGAGAATGATAAAACATTGAAAAAGGCAGCCATAACAAATAGATAAAGCTAAAGGAATCCGTGCCGCGCTGAAGGGGTTAATATTTGTACTGTTTTGTTTATAACTTTTCTTATTTCTTTTTTATGTGTTTTGTTTTGTGGGTATTAGAGAGGAGTGTTTGTTTATTTCAAATATTTTTGTTTTATATTTCTTACATTTATTTTTAAATAAAATCTTTTTCAGAATAATTTTCATTTGAAATATATTTAAATATGTTTATTTTGTTACATTTTTATTTATTTTTCAGTTAAGGAATTGTTATGGTATTTTTAACTCCTCAAAATTACAAAAAATTTCCAACTGTTGCTAAGAGTTTGTTCATTTTGGAGTGGGATAGTTAATCTCACCACTCCATCACTTTCCATACACTTGCTTAGATCGAGTGGTAATAATAACTCCAACCTTCAAATCTACTACTTTCCCTGCTTGTGCTTTTGTTGGAGTATTAGTAGTAAATCTAACTCCTTAAAGGTCCAACACATTCCCTACTGTGGCTTAGACTGTAGTAGAAATGCTATATCCAACCTCTCCAAAGTCCTCCACTTTTCGCCTTTGCTTAAGTTGGAGTGGGAATAGTCAACCTAGCCTTTCCAAAGTTCAACACTTTCTCTACTGTTGCTTGGATTGGAGTGGGCAGAGTATATCTAATCCCTCCAAAGTCCAAACTTTCCCTCCTATCGCATAAGTTGGAGTGTGATTAGTAAGTCTGTCCTCTCAAAAGTCCGACATTTTCCTTACTGCTGCTAGGATTGGAGTGGGTATAATATATATAGCCCCTTCAAAAGTCCAACACTTTCCTTATTATTGTTTACATTGGGAAGGGAATAATAAACCTAATTCCTCCAAAGTTCAACACTTTCCCTGATTTTGCTTCTGTGAGAGCAGTGTTAGAAATTGGGTTACTTTATGGCTGAGATATGTGCCCTGGTCAAGCAGCAACCACAATCCTTGTCAGGGCAAGGCACAAGCAAACTCCAAATTAACCTGTGCTCAACCCCCTGATATCTTGGCGCAGAGCATTCAGGTTTAACATTGAGGCAAAGTGTAAAGTATTTGTGCAACACTTCAAACAGTAACACAGTGAGAACACCACTCAAAAAGATCCCATACTAGTTTAGAACAATAAAGCCTAATTGAATAAATATAGCAAGACCAAAATGACAAAAATCCAATCAGTAGAACTTGAGTTATGAATTTTTAAAGAATAAACTGTAAAATAGCACCTAAAAACGTAAAGCGCCAACTGAGGCTTTCTGGTCGCGCTGGATCTGGTCAAAGCCAAAATTTCAGGCTGACCATGATGGAGCGCAAGTTGGAAACAGTCCCAAGTTTCACCTTCTCAAGTTTTGATGCCAAGAGTCTCATTCACAAGGGGAGCAAGGAGAGTGTCACGGGTGGTGGTCAGTGTGGCACAAGGAACATGCCGGGCATAGTGGACAGAGTGGCTAGTGCTTTGCATTGGCGGTCTATTGTGGGTGAACAATTTTTGCTGTACAAAGCGACGAGCTGACAAGGGCTTCTGATGGATTTTGGTGTGAACTGGCAGGTCTCATGTGAACAAGCTTGTTGCCAGTCACAATGAGCCCAAAAGCTTGATTTTAAGAGTGCTGAGTGACACCAAGGGTCCAGAAACTTAGGGGCACCACTTGAAGGTCAGGAACTTACTGCACTAGGTCCAGGAGTTGGTTGGGAGCCCTTTATCTCCCGGAGGCTCAGATCAGGAGGCCAGCAGACTAGACCCTTGGAGTCACTATTGCGTCCTGGGTTCGATGAAGTTGCACATCTAGTTCTTCTTCTTCACCAGGCAAGAGGGCAGCAGGTCGGCACAGCAAAGCAGAAGTTCCTTTATAGCAGCAGTCTAGCATAGTGGGAGTCCTTGTAGCAGCTCAGCAGTCTTTCTTCCTGGCAGAGTATCCACAGGTCCAGAAGTGTACTGAAGAGTTGGTGTCTGAGGTCCTTCTTTTATACACAGTTTTGCCTTTGAAGTGTGGAGTGGCTTCTAGAGGCATTCCTTTGAAGTGCACAGAGGTCCTACCTTGCAGGTTCTGGCTCCAGACTAACTACAGGGGGTATGCAGCCCTTTGCGTTGAGGCAGGACCCACCCTATTCTATTGTGAGTGGGGCTGTATACAGCTCCTCCCCCCCATCCTGCCAGTGTTGGCCCATCCAGTGACACATACGCTTCCATTTTGTGTGGCTGTCTAGGAAGAATACATAAATCTCCACTGTCACCCACACCCAGTCATATGACCCAGAGACAGGTTGTAGGCACCAAATGGCGAAGGCAATAAAATTACAACTTTCAAAAAGTGCCATTTTCAGAATTGTAATTTAAAATGTGACTTGACCATAAGTTAGGATTTTAAATTAGGATTCCGAACCCACCAAACATGAACTGGCTAGCTCTTTCCATTTGGAAATTACACTTAGAAAATGTAATAAGGCAACTCTAATGCTAACTCATTGGAAGGATAAGCCTTGAAGTAGTGAAAAACGTATTTAAGAGTTTTTTACTACCAGGACATGTAAACTTAAAAGTACATGTCCAACTTTTTTAATACACTGCACCCTGCCCTTGTGGCTGACCAGGGCCTACATTAGGGGTGACTTATATTTATTGAAAAAGAAGATTTGAGCCAGGAAAAAGTTTATTTTGGCAGTTTAAAATGATAATTTAACACTGCCCACAAACAGGCTGCAGTGGTAGGCCTGAGACACATTTGAATGGTAGTTATGTGGGTGACACAATCAGTGCTGCAGGCCTACTAGTAGCATTTCATTTACAGGTCCTGGGCGCATGTGGTGAACTTTACTAGGGACTTACAAGTAAATTGAATATGCCAATTGGGTATATGCCAATGTTACCCTGTTTTATATGCCAATTGAGTACAAGCCAATGTTACCATGTTTTGAGCAGACAGCACACACACTTTAGCACTGGTTCGCAGTGGTAAAGTGCCCGAGTGCTAAGGCCAGCAAATACAGGTCCAGCAAAAATGAAGGAGTGAAGGCAAAATGGGGGTGAACCTGCAGAAAGGCCATTCCAACAAGTTGTAAAACTAACCTCATCAAAGTCCAACACAGTCGATTCTGCAGAAAGGGCCCAGTCTGACACAACCCCCTCCAGCCAAAAGCCAGGGTAGACTATTCAATACGTTGATGGGAAACCATTCTCCTCACCTGTGGCCCCTATCTGTGCAGCACCTAAACATAACATGCTTACAGATGCATTCCAGTAGGCAGATAGTTTTATCATGGCCAAAATGTGGTGTGGCCCACTGCACCCCTAGTATCAGAGTTCTATCCCCAATCCAAGGAAAACTCTGCCTATTAGCTAAGTAAACGACAAATGGCCACTGACAGCTGTCATTGTCAATAGTCCGGCCCCAGGCCAGCCAGGGCTCCTTGATCTCTGAGGTTTCTCAGAGTGGGGGGGCACCCTACTTCCAATCTACCCCCCACCAGTTCAGGGGTGGGAGCCTGTGACTTGTTACTCAGGCCGGGGTCCATACCCTGAGCCTGAACATGTGCTTGGAAAGCCAGGGCTTCCAGGAGGGAACCACCACCCGCCTCAATGGTAACACACTCTGTCTGTGTCATGCCGGGGTCTGCCGGGCGCAGGTCTCCAGCCCTCTGTCTCTGTGACATTTCAGAGGTCCCCCCAGATCATAATTGGCCTTATCAGGGCTAGTCTTTGGGTACTCTGTTCTCAGAACTGGCAACCTCTGATCCACTTGTTCTCCCACTGTGGACTGTTTCCACCTCCTGCCCCTCCATTTAGGTGTCTGTACCTTCCCACTATGGAGTGGTACCCCCAGAAAATTGAATTGGTGGGGTGCCTTGGGTGACGGCCACACCCAGCTTCCCTGACACTGTGAAGCTACTGCTGGAGCAGAGTTTTCAGTTTGAAAATTCTGGGGCTTTTGAAGCTCTGGCATGTCTATTCGTTGTACTGATTTATTAATAATTAAAAATTAATTATTTGTCTTGTGCAAGTGCGTTTATATTAATCAATCCGTTTGTCCTAACAAGAGAAGAGAGAGTTACACGTGGGTGTGCATAAATATGCTGTTTTAAAAATAACGTGCGTGTTTTTCATGTTTAAACGTTGCTATGTGCTGTTTATTTTTGAGCACAAAACGCTTTCCGAATTAATGCTTTTCTATGTTGCAAGTGCTAGATAAATGCATACACATAAGGGTATTAGTGGGGTTAACACTGTTTAATCACTATGCTGTGGTAACGTTGTTTTGTCTCTTTTAATTAAGATGGTCTATTGAGGCCTATGTTGGCCTAAGAAAAGATGGCCGACTTGTGAGCCTGGCTGTGATTTATAATATGAAAACTGTGACGAGGGAGACCCCTGCTGGAAATGGTCCTGAAGCTAACTGACCATGGTCCTTGCTTGAAAAACTTTCCATGAGGACAGCAGCAGTTTTTGGGAAGTCTCCAAGAGAAGTGAAAGTGTCCTTGGCAGCCTTGGGAAACAAAGGAGCCTTAGAGAGAAGCTCTGAACTGTGGCTCGATGGCCGAGGAGAAGCAGGAATAATATGATACATGTTTTATTTTCTTGGTTCCTGTTCCGTAGTCTTCGTTATGTGTACTTTTCCTGAGCGGAGATTCTCAAATGTAGCGATGTTACATCCTTTCCTTCTCGCTCTGCTCAGCAAGTCCAGCGGACATTATGGTTTTTTCTATGTTCCCAATGTATCTTTCTATTGTTTAGAAACTATAAGAGATGTTAGCCTAGAGAGGGTCTTTGCCACTTGCCATTTTGCCTTTGCCGCGTACCGAA
Source organism: Triturus cristatus (assembly GCF_964204655.1). Classification (NCBI taxonomy): domain Eukaryota; kingdom Metazoa; phylum Chordata; class Amphibia; order Caudata; family Salamandridae; genus Triturus; species Triturus cristatus. Next base: position 1,062,639,435 of record NC_140589.1, on the reverse strand, counting down.
TCTGCGTTGCTGAGGATTGATGCTGAAGGGACTTCGTCTTGAGAGACATTTACCGAGAGACTTGTCCTGACCCATTCTGACATTTAGCTAGAATAGGTAACTATGAGAAATGATTTACTCTGATTGATTTTCTTTGACTAATTTTAGATAAAGCAATATAATTTTAAACATGGTGTTGGATATTCTTTCTTGTCAATTATTGGGTTTGCATTATTGACTATTGTTGTATATATATTGTATAGATTATGCTTAAGGACAGTCACAAAAACCAGGTCTTATCGACCTCGGTATAGATGCAGGGTGTTTAGGAGTGTTTCCCTTCCACAGGTTTATTGCTGGTAGAGTATTTGAGCGTATGTTAGTGAAATGGGCCCTAGCGTATGATGTATGCATGTGCGTGTAACTGTGAGATTACTTTATTCGTGGTAGTGGGAATATTGTACACACCCTGATCTCTATCAATTTAATGGTCTTATGTGGCACTGTCTGAAGGAGGAAAAGAAGAAGCAGTGACTCGAGATAATCCGGAAGAGATCTTGAGAGAAGTGGTTGAGGAAGATACTGGTGAAATTCTGAAAGTACTCTTGACTGACATTGGAGAAGAGTCGAGTACTGAAGATTTTGATGTTGGAGATCTAATACAATTTGATGTTGAAGAAATTGAAGTGAAGAATGACAAGTATCCAAACTGAATAAAGGAAGGATTCACTTGGATCAAGTGAACGGAGAGATCATTTGGATAAACTGAAAGCTGAAGAATTGCTGAAGAATTGAAATTGAAAAAGTTCAAACAGTAGTGGAGTAGTAGAAGCTAAACTAAAATGGCTAACATAGAGGATAATAGAAATAGATGTGCCTTCTTTAAGAGGTGGTGTAGGATGTGCTGCTGCTGTACTGGATTATTAATGCTTCTATGGGGTGTTTTAGTTTTATTAGTAACTTTTAAAGTAGAGTTTGAAATGCATACAGAGAATGTGACAAATGTAGAGAAGAATTCACAAAAAGTAGTTCCAATTAGAATTAGTAATACTTACATACACAAAGATAGGTCAATTAATAACTTTTCTAGTAATGTTTTTTCGAAACTGTTATATGAATATGTGAAGACAATGGAAGTAAGGGATTGCTACGTCTGTATGCAATTACCTGCATCCGTTTCAGAGGGTGTTACTTATCATCATTTACCAGCTACATATGGTATTTCCTGTAGTATTTTAAGTAGTGTTTTTTATTTGTTAGGGAGAGTAGATTATAAGATGTCTAACAGAGATAGTATTTTTGGGCACTTGCCAATGAACAAAGAGCTGAATCCAGCTAAAGAAGCTAACACTTTTGGTGAGATTTTTATTGAAGAAAAAGGATTAACATTAGATTACATTTTTAAGAATAATTTAACTTGCAGTTTGAAAGGAGAGGAGAAAGCTTTCCTGGATATGGTAGAAGAAAGGAGATTGAACATGCATGAGAAAGCAGGAAAATATAAAGTGAGTGAGAGAATTTGGGACATTGAGATGGGAAAAGAGTTGAAGAATGGGGCTAGTCCAACTTTAGCTCTAGATGCACCACAGAAGGGTAAACTTTGTATTACAAGAAGGAAATCCCAATATGATACATATTTTGTCGGGACTAGTGAGTGCCATGATACATACTTCATTGCAACAGGTTGGGGTTTCAGAGGTGGAGAAGATACAATTTTTCCAGGAGTATATTATGTTTGTGGGAATAAGGCTTATTACAAGTTGCCTGACCATTGGTATGGCACATGTTATGTGGGCTTAGTTTTTCCAAAGATTTTTCATATAGATAAGGTAACAGATGTAGAACATATTAACTTACTAATGCGTTTTAAGAGAGAAACTTGGTCTGAAATAGTGGGTGATATTTTTGGGGTTTTGATTCCAGCAGTGGGAATTTCTTTGAATGCTTATGGAATTCGGAAACTGTCCACAGTGGTTGATCGCTTATCGACAAATACCGCTGGAGGGTTTCTTTTGGTGAATACGGAATTAAGTGCCGTACGTGCCATGTCTATGCAAAATCGACTTGCCCTTGATATTCTATTGGCCAAGGAGGGTGGAGTCTGTGGAATGCTGAAAGTTCAACATTGTTGCACTTACATTCCAGACGAAAGCAAAGACCTGAAGGTCTATATCAAAAATATTACTGATTTGCATGAAAAATTAGTACCACTTGAAGCTGAGAGTTTATGGACTAAAATAGCTAATAAAATGATAGCTGTTAAGGATTTTATTGCAAAAATAGGTAGCACTATTATAGGTAGAATTTTGTTTCCCTTAACTTGTATAATTGTTGCTTTATTAATAATACGATTGGTGTGTGTGTGTTGTAAAAAACAGGGGAGGGAGGAAGAAATTGAATAAAGAAAAGGAAAACAAGAAGTTGAAAAGAGAACCTCAAGAAATTGAACTAGAAGAATTAAGGGAGAGTGTTTACTTAGAGACAAAAAGGGATGATGAAAGAGTGACTGGTGTCTAATGTTGTGTAAAGGGGAAAAGACATTTCCGATTTCTCCTAAAATGGGACTAAATTTTCACTAATTTTTTTTTTGGGTTTATTTGGTGATACAATCACCAAAGGGGGGATTGCTGGAGCAGAGTTTTCAGTTTGAAAATTCTGGGGCTTTTGAAGCTCTGGCATGTCTATTCGTTGTACTGATTTATTAATAATTAAAAATTAATTATTTGTCTTGTGCAAGTGCGTTTATATTAATCAATCCGTTTGTCCTAACAAGAGAAGAGAGAGTTACACGTGGGTGTGCATAAATATGCTGTTTTAAAAATAACGTGCGTGTTTTTCATGTTTAAACGTTGCTATGTGCTGTTTATTTTTGAGCACAAAACGCTTTCCGAATTAATGCTTTTCTATGTTGCAAGTGCTAGATAAATGCATACACATAAGGGTATTAGTGGGGTTAACACTGTTTAATCACTATGCTGTGGTAACGTTGTTTTGTCTCTTTTAATTAAGATGGTCTATTGAGGCCTATGTTGGCCTAAGAAAAGATGGCCGACTTGTGAGCCTGGCTGTGATTTATAATATGAAAACTGTGACGAGGGAGACCCCTGCTGGAAATGGTCCTGAAGCTAACTGACCATGGTCCTTGCTTGAAAAACTTTCCATGAGGACAGCAGCAGTTTTTGGGAAGTCTCCAAGAGAAGTGAAAGTGTCCTTGGCAGCCTTGGGAAACAAAGGAGCCTTAGAGAGAAGCTCTGAACTGTGGCTCGATGGCCGAGGAGAAGCAGGAATAATATGATACATGTTTTATTTTCTTGGTTCCTGTTCCGTAGTCTTCGTTATGTGTACTTTTCCTGAGCGGAGATTCTCAAATGTAGCGATGTTACATCCTTTCCTTCTCGCTCTGCTCAGCAAGTCCGGAGGACATTATGGTTTTTTCTATGTTCCCAATGTATCTTTCTATTGTTTAGAAACTATAAGAGATGTTAGCCTAGAGAGGGTCTTTGCCACTTGCCATTTTGCCTTTGCCGCGTACCGAATCTGCGTTGCTGAGGATTGATGCTGAAGGGACTTCGTCTTGAGAGACATTTACCGAGAGACTTGTCCTGACCCATTCTGACATTTAGCTAGAATAGGTAACTATGAGAAATGATTTACTCTGATTGATTTTCTTTGACTAATTTTAGATAAAGCAATATAATTTTAAACATGGTGTTGGATATTCTTTCTTGTCAATTATTGGGTTTGCATTATTGACTATTGTTGTATATATATTGTATAGATTATGCTTAAGGACAGTCACAAAAACCAGGTCTTATCGACCTCGGTATAGATGCAGGGTGTTTAGGAGTGTTTCCCTTCCACAGGTTTATTGCTGGTAGAGTATTTGAGCGTATGTTAGTGAAATGGGCCCTAGCGTATGATGTATGCATGTGCGTGTAACTGTGAGATTACTTTATTCGTGGTAGTGGGAATATTGTACACACCCTGATCTCTATCACTACCACCAGTAGATGGTCTCTTGGTACAAACCAGATCCTTTAGCTTGTGCCCCAACTGGGAGCAATCCAAGCACCTGGTTGAAAAAAGGGTGCCCTGGGTCTCCGCCCATCCAACCCTCCCCTCCTACGTTTAGAAGGGACATAGGGACCTGTGCCCCCAAACCATACTGGGGCCTGGCTGGGTCACTGTTTACCTCCCCCTCACTTTGTTGGGAGAAACTTGAGCCAACCTCCTTAGGTTCACTTTACAATCACAATACCTCCCCAGACACTCTGGTACTCAGCCTGAGGTCTGCCTCCTTTGCAAGCTCCCTGGGGTGAGTGAGCTTGCAGCCCTCCAGGTGTTAGCTCTGGAAAACAGTGACTGAACTTGTGCTTTCTGGCGATCAAATTGTACAGCCCCTCATAGGTGTTTACCTACTACCCCAGTGTTACCATGTTTGAGCAGAGAGCACAAGCACTTTAGCACTGGTTAGCAGTGGTAAAGTGCACAGTCATAAGGCCAACTAAAATAGGTTCAGTAATAACTGAGGAGTGAAGTAAAAATATTTGGGGGTGACCCTGCAGAAACGGCCTTCCAACAAGTAGTAAAACTAACCTCATCAAAGTCCAACACTTTCCATACTGTTGATATGATAGGAGTGTGAATGGTAAATGTAACCCTTTCAATGTGCAACATTTTCCCTGCTTTTGCATAAGTTGAAGTGTGAGTAGCGAATCAAGCCACTCTAAAGTCCAACAAATGCCCTGCTTTTGCTTATGTTGAGTAAATCTGACACCCTCAAAGTCCAGCAATTTTTTTTGTGTTGTTGATTTAGGATTCTTTTTTGATATTTTATTTTTATTATGTTTAAATTATTTAAAAGAAAATATTAATGTATTTAAATTGTATCTTTGTTGGTTGAGTACTAATTACATTATTAAGTTAAGTTTGAGAATGTGTTAGGTATATATGTTTTTAATTTCTAAATTATTGTTAATATTTGGAATGTCATTTTTTTAATTGTTTAATTTTTTTTAAAGTATAGACATATATTTCTTTTTTATATTAAAGATTAAAAGAATTTATTTTTATGTATATTATTTTGTAGTTTATTATTTAAATAAGTATATAATGATATATATATATATATATTACTGTTTTAACAATATTCTGTTCCGCTATATTTTGCACACAATATTTTGAAAGTAGGTAAACTTGATATTTTTGTTGACAATATTTTTGACACAATATTCTTGTATCGCAGTATGTTTGTAGACAATGTTTTGTCATATAATATTATAGAAACAGTGGATCGCTTTGGCTGTGGCCTCCTCTGCTGGTTGCCACGATAGAGTTTCTAGGATAACAGAAGTTTTATCGCTTTGTATCTGTGGCTCAATGAGTTTTAACTCTGTCTCTTTTTTTTATGACTCATTTAGTCCTCCAAGCCATCACTTTGTATTTTGCATTAATGATTTTAATTCCATTCACGCTCTCAGTGACTGGTCAAAACCGTTTTAGAGATGGTGTCTGACACACACGTTTTGGGCTTGGACTCCCACTTGCTGCAAATGAACAAGATATTTGGGGTGTGCTGAATGTGCGGTATTTACTTTCATGTAATTCATGGGATTACACAAAATTATGGCAAAATTACACAAAAACACATGTAATTACACTTTTTGGCCTTAGAATGCATTTAAATAAAAGCAGCACAAACAACAGCTACTTGCATTCTAGCGTTCCCGTACGTTCCCTATCATTTTGCACCATTCATTGTAAATTTTCTACTGTGAATGGTGTGTAATTACACTGAGAGGCGCAATGTTATAATTCCAGGAATTTCGGGTGAATGTCAAGTTTTGTAGATAAACTTTGCACATGGGCCAGAATGCCTTGTGAATGGTGCACAATATTTTTAATTTATGCACAATTATTTTAATTCAACATTCTGTGCAACAAGTTTAGAGGCGCTCTGGATTCCTGAATTAGTATTCTTTAAAAGTTTTGGATTACATTCCCAATGGCCCAAAAACATTAAGTTATAGACTTTTAAATGAACCTTTACAACTCATTTTGTTACATTCACTCAGTGTGGGGGGGGGGGGGGATGAGAGGGGCAATAGAATGGTGGAGTTCTGCCTGTACATCTTGAATTAGATTTTTTTTCCCTCAACTACCCCTTAACATGTAGGAAGGATAGGAGCTGCAAGCAGAACAGCATGTCATGGGTTGATTTTAAAGGTTCTTAGCCACCTAAAAAGGAATGCATTTCTGTTGTTGCCGAGTACTACATGCCAACATTCTGAGATTTTGACATTGCTCCCAAACTTGCACCCACAGTTATGGTAAACATCGGTGGTGTCTGCATATTTTGTTAATTATAGGTAGTGATGTTAAATGACGTGGGCCACTGAGAGTGAGAATGAATCACCAAGTGACAATGAACGTGTAGAAAGCACCTATTCAAACATGTAACAGTAGTATAATGTAGCAAAGGAGGTACAGGATTTTGAGCGATTCGTTAGTATTGTTGTGACAAGCTTTTATCACAAAAAAAAATGCCTCACCTTATTTCAATTCCTTCGAACATCTATTTTATCAATGTTAAAGTTTGAGACATGACAGTATGCTAATGGTAATTGTGACTTATAGGCATGTAGAACATGGATAAAATATTGCTACCCCTCAAGCAGTATTCTTCCTTGCATTTTAATATCTCTGATTAGCTCAGCTACTAAAATAAGAATTAATAGCATTACTGAAGTTTGTTTTGCTATAGTAATTACTAAGAGCCTTATTACAAGTTTGGCGGTCTGTGAACTGCCGTATCCGCGGTCGCAGTCCGCCTGCCGTATTACGAGATGGAAGGACTCCTATTGCAAAGACCAGTGCTGAACCGCCTACACTGCCAGCGCACTGCCGACTGCAGGGGTCTGGAAAAAAGCAGCTGCCATAGGACTGCACAGAGGAGATTCACCAACATCCGCATTACGAGTTGGCTTTCCGGCAAGATGACCATGGCTGTGGGACAGCCAGCTTCAAATTGGCAAAACCGAAGGATTTGAGGTGCGTACTCACCCATTTAATGTTATTTTGGCCAGTGTTCGACGTGGATCCCTTTCTTCAGGTCCCCCCTTCACAGCAGCATCTTCACTCCAAGGATTACAACCGTGTTTGCAGCGATATAAATTTGAGTCTAATTTGTACCATATACCAATTGCCTGGATTGCCCACATATGGGCCAGACTCCGGCAATGGGTAGCTGTTATTTTTCCACATACATCATCCTTATGTGTGCATTCGACACATATGCAGTCGAAATGTTCACACAGGCATTGATACATATGGAAAACTAGTCACCCCGCTGCAAGATCTCCGCAGCCACACCATCTGCATTATGGTAAACTTGTAATACCGTCACACTCGTAATCAGGCCCAAAGAGTGAAATCAAAATCATCACTCTATACATTGATTATAGCACAACATTTCTCTTTGGGATTGGAAAAAGTGAAAAATCTTCTAAAAATCCATAGTGGGTTTCCCGGTTAGTCTGTGTTTTTCGATTTTTTGAACATACTCAAAAATGACATTGCGTTGTATTTCCTAGTTCATTCGCAACTGGTAATTGCAGAGACTTATTTGGGTAAGTTAATATTTATTTCACGTCAGGGGTACATGCAAAAACAAAGAGGATTTACTCACTGTTCACCGGGGTCCACGTCTCGAAGTCCAATGTATACAATGTCTTTAGCAGACAGGCATGGCTTCACCCAAGAGAATCCTGGAACATCAGGCATCTAAACATAATGGCAAGAATTAGTCCCACAGAGATGTTGAGCTCTGAGATACGTGTGTGCTCTATGTTATTGTGCGCTCTGTATTACTATGCTAACCACTAACTTTGGATCCACTTATTTAAATTGCTCTTTATAAAGGTAGCAGTTTTCCGAATATTATAATTTTGGTTGATATCCAGATATAAACACAACCAGAGTAAGTAATTCGGCAACTTTTGGGCAACATGTGTTAAGTGTAGAAGCTGTGATTAATCATAGCAGAAAAGATGTGATGCTTTATACGAATATGTGATGCTACAACGCGATCAAAATGATCGCGGTATGTAACATCGCAGTTTTTACAACGCAAGTCGTTACAATGAATTGCGCTGGAGGGCGCTGGACTTAGGAGTAGTAAGATTTACTATTCCAACACCAGTCTACGTACAGTAGGGAAGGTGTTGGAATAGTAAATCTTACTATTCCTTAGGTTATAGCGCCCTCCAGTGCAAGTCGATGTAACGCTTGCGTTGTAATGGCAGCGTTCTAAATGCATTGCGGTGTAATCACCGCGATGTAAAGGATGTTTACCCTTTATACAGATGATCAGGAAATACTCTGCAGATTGAAACTGAAGTAAGCAAACTTTTAAATGCTTATTCATTTTGTACCAACGTTTAACACGGAACAATTGTCTCTACCTTGTCAACTCTCACTTATTGGGGGGGGGGGGCAACTGCCATGTTGGAGCAGTCCCCTAAGTGAGCCTTAGAATGTCACATTTAGCCTCTTCATTGTGGCTCATGTCAGGGTTTACCAGACACATACTTCAAATTAGTCTAGTTGTACAGGCATGCATTTGAGCAACAACATGACCAGTGGCAATCTGAGAAGAGGGGTGGGCGGGTCACACACACTAACATACGTACTCTCCCTCGCTCATCTAAATGCACACTCACTCATTCGTTCATAAGCACGCACACATACATACACCATTGACACACACATACACACACCCATTTACAGTGTGTACAAATAAATACATATATATTCATACATGCACACACACAAGCACCAATTATTTATTTTTTTAAAGCCTATTGGGCAGAAGTGGTGCTCTTGGGTGGCCCGAGAGAATTTTGGTGGTTCCTAGAGGATTGGGACTGCTATCTCCTCTCATTGGCTGACCATGTTATGGGACAGCCAATGAGAGGAGGCAGCGGATCCTTACTCATCAAAAGGTGGGGTCAATGAGACTGATGACCACATCCCACTCTGTGACAAGGCGTCACTGATGGACAGTCTGACCTGGACACTATAAGGATTAAAACCGAAGCACCCAGGTCCGAGTCTATCTGTGATGTCCCCCCTCATCATGAGGGACAGGAACTCCAAGCCCAGCTAAGGAGGTCACGCTCACAGGGCTGTGAAATAGTCAGCCCAGAAAAATTCAGCTTATGCAGCCAGCCACTTGCACATGCAAAGTGCATGGCTGCATGACCTGAACATTTATTTATTATTTATGTAATTTTATATAGTGTGAGCATAGCCCGAAGGCATCAGAGCGCTTTACAACAAGCAGGATACAAGGATTATATCGGGTTACAATACTAATAATTAATCTTGTACCTTAACAATGGTGCATGAGTGCAGGAGTTATCACAAGAAATAGTTCAGCAAATGAGCAGGGGAGATACACAGTAAATTGATTTAGGTGGTTGGGTTGTAAAACAAGGGCAGGTCAGATTATAGTGGAGGGAGTACGATAGCTAGATTGAGGGTGAATTTAACCAATATGTCTGTCAAAAAGGCGGAGCTTGAGGTCCTTTTGAAAGTTGCTAGTTAGGTGGTTAGATGTAGGGAGGGAGGCAGAGAGTTTGAGATTCTAGCGGCACTTCCAGAGAAAGACTGGTTCTTGTATCATTCTCGGCTGAACGTGGGGAGGTTCCAGTAGCAGGGATAGGGCATTTTTGGAGCCCCTATTTGCTCTGGAGATTTTTGGTTTCTTGTTTAGCTAAGAGGTTGAGGAGGAGTGCAGCACTCTGTAGGTAATGCAAGCAGTTTTGGATTGCGCCCGCGCTTCAGTGGGGAGCCGATGGAGGGCATCGGCTCCTCTTCTTCTTGATAGAACACACACAAAATCACATGGAACATGTCAAATAGTACGAAAGAGTATCCTTAGTTCCAATGGCCACACGTTCAATCAATGTCATGCCGGCGAATCATTTACCTGGTCTTTCAGTTCTTTTATAAGGAAAGCGACAGGCTGTCCATGAAGATTTCCACTCTCAGATGTACATGGAGTGTTGATATCGGAATGGGCATCCACCCAAACCACACATAGATCAGGGTGAACCTTCGCATGACCAGCGATTGTGCCAACTGCCAGGCTAAATAGACAAAAAGATAACAAATGTTTTTACAAACTGGGGGGCATTTCAACATCTGGATTTCATACAGTGTGTTCTGCCAGGTTTGTCAACTGACCTGAGGATACATAGTGCCGCGTGCTCCATTGCTACCAGAACCGTGCTTTGCCCTGAACTGAATGTACTAATGCAGAAAAGAGAAGATGGCGGTCTTTGAAATGAGGCACTCATGGGCCTCCTCGTGGATATTAATGAGATAACACCAATGTGTGCAGCACTATGGAGACTGCAACAAGAGGATGGACAGGGGTCCCTTCATGTGCTCCGGACAGCGCCTGCATTGTGCGCTGCCCCTACACCAAACTAGTGATGCCCTGCACTGCTGAAACCCAGAGAGCAGCAAGCGAGTCCCTCGGTGCCAACAGCCACTTCTGTGCCTTTGGGAAAGCAAGTGAGCCGACCCATCTCTTGCACCCTTAACATACCCATTTTGCAACAAATTGCAAGCTGTTTTACCATTAACTTTCACTTTTCGACACATTGGATGTAGTAGCTGCGACAGTTCCCTTGCTGCCAATTCAATGTGCAGGGATTTAGGGGCATATGTATCAACCGATTTTGTATTCGCAAACGCTGCGAATCGCAAAAAAACAGCGTTTGCGAATAAAAAATTGCAAAAGGAGATGTATGAGGCATTTCAGCCTCGCAATCTTAAGGAATCGCTAAATTTGCGATTTCTTAAGTTTGCGTAAGCATTTAAGAAATTGCAAATTGCGATTTCTTAAATGCAATGTAACACGCACCCAAGTTGTGCGATTTCTCCTTAAGAAATCGCAAATTACCACCAACTTCAAGTTGGTGGTAAATTGCGATTTCTTTGAAATATGCACTTTTTTGCATATTTCAAAGTGCCATGTGGTGCGCATACATGCCCTTAGGGCATGCATGTGCGCCATATGTGCACAGATGATGATTTCAGAGGTGCATCAGGGTGTCATCATGACACCCTTGCACCTTTGAAATTATTCTCAATTTGCGATTAGCAAATAGTGAATCGCAAATTGAGAAGGACTTCCCATTCATTGCTATGGGCCTCCTGGCCCATAGGAATGAATGGGAAGGTATTCCTTAATTGCGATTTCGCAATTTGCTAATCGCAATTAAGGAATTTTAAGAAATCGCAAAAGTTGGGCAATTTTTTAAATACATCCCGTTTTGCAATTCTCAAATAGCGATTCTCAAAAAATCGCTATTTGAGAATCGCAAATGGAGATGTTGATACATATGCCCCTTAGAAACTTAGAGATAACATGTAGCATATAGTTGCCAAGTCGAACAAAAATACAACGTGCTGCTGTTCCACATCTATAAGCCTTTCTTTAAGACTGCATTTAAGAGCTATTTTGAAAGCACATATTAAATCTAAAACTCCAATGTACTTCACAGTGAGTTGCAATATTGCTGAGGCATGGCCCGTGATGACATTTGATGACAATATAACTATTTTGGAGTACACTGAAATTGAAGTCCTCTCCTAGGTAGTGTATTCCTTTGGCTTGCTGTAATTCTATGTAACCAGTGCTCGGCACGAGAATGTCAATACCTCGCAATTTGATGTCTGGATATTTGCTGTGGAAAGTCAATAAAAATACATTAAAAAAAAAACTCTTTTGGAGTAAGGAGTGCGTGAGGTTTCCTCTGTAGTCACACACCAGCTAGTACAGCTAGAAGAAAAGAGGGCTGTCATTTTCTAAAGTCGGCAACGAAGAGGTCCTGGTGCTGGAATCTGCCTGACAATATTAAGTTGGCACCTGCAGCAGAATTCTACCTCACCGTAAATTAACCTTCTTCAGTAACATGGCCACCAATTCGATTCGAACCATTACAGAGAAGTCATAAATAGCATGGTGACTTCGAAAGAACAGGAGCGAAATATGATGAATGGAGATACATTTAGACATACTCAGAATATCTAATCTGTATGCAGGGCATAAGTCCTGAAAAAGAAGTGGGGGGACAGACCAAGTCAGGCAGTATGCAAGTGACATCATGACGTGTGCTATCAAAGCACACGACGTCACGAATCGTGACATTCCACGGGGAATCACAGGAAGTAACCTCAATGGAAGTGATGCTCTGATATGTGTATGTTATAACATATGCCAACTGCAAATGCAATAAAATGTGGGGCATATTCTCAAGGAGCTATCGCGGAGTCAACGGCACTTTATCGCACCCAAAGTTGCAATAAATTTATCTCCCCATTCACAAGCTGGGGTTAACTGCCCACAGCAACAGCTCAACCGCGATAGCAGCCGCAAAAAACATCGCCACAGAAGACCCCCACAACTATCGCTAATGTGATACAGAGTAGGCGCTCCCGTGCCAAAATCCGCGACAACACCACTCCACAACATTCACAACGACCAGACAAAACTGCGATAAAGAACACAAAACAGGCGATAAGGCGCGTTAGCAGCAGGAAAATAACACCTGCTCTGACCTGGTGCAAAGTCGGACCACAGCCTGCACCGCAAAAGGGAGCACAGCCCACAGTCACATCAGAAGGGCAACAGATGCCATGGAGCCACTGGTCATGCGGCCCGGACACCCAAGAGGGCCACAACACCCACCACCAGGATCCCAACTCCCACCCGGAACAACCCCCCCCCCCCCGACCACCACAGAGGCAGCGCAGTCAAAGACAGCGGACCCCCAGGAAACGCACCAGCCTCACAGACCCAACACCTGACAATGTCATTGCCCACTACAGGCCCAAAAGGACAACCATCCTATGCATCTTGACCAACAACGCCCAACAGGCCGACAGAACCAACACAGCGGACAAACAACATCCCACCCCACACAAAGCTGCTGGCTGTGCTGCACCTGTTGGCCCCTGGTTCCCCCCAACCAACACCCGCCAGAATCGGAGGAGTCACACAGCCAGCCACATCCAAGTGCCTCACACCTTTCCTGGACATCACCACAGCCTGGGACCGCAGTCCCTATACGTCCAACACAATGCGCAGGATCCGCTGAACACCAAGCAGGAACCATACACCATAGCTGGCTGCATGCATGTGTTAGGGGCAATCCACAGCACACATGTCATACCTGTGCCCCCTGCCGACACAGCACACAATCACCGCAACAGAAAGCACACGTCTCACATCAATGTGCAGGCAACAACCGAACACCGTGGAACCTCCACCAATGTCGCCTCCAAATACCCAGCCAGTGTGCATGATTCCTCCATCCTCCAACAGTCCATCAGCAACCAGCGTTCCCAGGATGGCACCAAGGGAAATGCATAACCCCTTGGCAAGTTCCAAATGAACACCCCACTCACCTCAACTCCTCAACCATGCAACTCACAACCCTGGCAATGCACATGTCACAAATTCACAACCAACATGCAAAACAACATGCCCACCCACCAGACACGACAGAACAACTCACAATGGTAACCTGGGCAAGCCCTGCGCATGAGCCATCAACAGCATGGCACCTCAGCCACACACTAGCCGAATGTGGGGAGAGGTGGCAACCAGGCATGTGTGAAGGAGGCAGGAGAACCATGATTGGGAAAGTACACAATGCCAAGTGTGGCGGAGATGTGCTGGACCGACTGCAGTATGCAGAACACACCCATATCCACGGCGTCAAAAACCTCTAGTGTATGGAGTGTAGAGTTGACGCAACCATGTCACTCCGGCCAGTGGGGGAGTTCGCAGAAATGTTGCCTGTTACGTCCCCCCCGTAAGCGTGCACGGAGTGGGATGGCCCGGCGTACGCCGGGCCAGCGTAGGGGTGTGAATAAAAAGCACGTAGCCCTGGGGGTGGTCCTCTTTCGGAAAGCCCAACGTCTCTGCCAGGGTGGCGCCTCTCACCACACCACAAGGCCAATGGCAGCCACGTGAGCGGAGTTGCCTGCGATCCTGTGCGCCTGCCGTACCCCGGCCTGCTGGACCCTGAACCCGTCAGGCCCGCCACTGCGCAGCCAGACCACACTGATCACCTGCCAACACCGGCGTGTGTCACGGAGGGCTCACCATGTGCAGGCGCAAGCTCCAAGCCCGAGAGCTGCGACCCTGGCAGCCTCTCAGACTATCGCTGGCCCTCCGACGCTGGTCCACATTACTCCATCCTCATTCACATACTACACTGGCGTCATCTTCGGCCCAGTAGGTCCCATATGTGAAACTGTGTCCTGAGTCCTGAATGGCAGTGACCCCAAAGCCGGGGCAACGGCCACAGCAACAGACACCCCCGATCAGTGAGGCATAGTTCCATATGGGCATCTTGCGATTCGTGGTGCCACTAACCCTGTTCAACGCCAGCCGGCGACACGTGGTGCCACTAATCCTGTTCAACGCCAGCCGGCGACACGTGGTGCCACTAACCCTGTTCAACGACAGCTGGGGACACGTGGATGAGGGACCAGGACTACCCTGCAGACCAGTAGGTCCCACATCCAGCTCCTAGTTGCGAATCACGAATGGCAGAGTCCTCACCAGTGGTCGAGGAGTAAGAGGAAGATGCGGCTCAGTCCAGACGAAAGCTGGGTCACAGTCACGGAGATGACCGAACACTATCAACAACTGACCTGGTGCCATCAACCCTGTTCATCGCAAGTCCGCGTCCCGTGGTGCCACTGAACCTGAACGACGCAGGCCGGTGGGGCCATCCAACCTATGCCGGCGACACTCGGTGAATGGCCCGTGCTGACCGCTGCCTCAGGCCTACACTGCGGTCCATTAGGTCACACATGTGGACCTGTGTCTAGGGTAAGATGTGGAGGACTCCACACCATTGGACACGCCTCATCGCAGGAGGCATCCCCTAACAGCACTGGTGCCACTAACTCTGTGCGCAATGAGTCATGGGCACCATCTGGTTGGACCTTGGTGGCATCAGAGCCCATGGCCTGGTGGTTTTCTGCATCTTCTTCTTCCTGCTGGACCGCACTCGGTGTCCGACATGTGTCTGTTCCATTCATCTCCACCATGGTAACTGTATAAGTGTGGGCCTGCACTCTGAATCCTGCCCTGGGAGTACACCTTCCACTGCCCATCGATACACTCCGCGACAAGACCCCTTGTCATCCCGTGAACCTGCTCTGCACCCGTGACTGTGCCCCAGTGCACCGCAAGTCAGCGGCCCGTGGCGACAGGCCCGTGCAGGACGCAGTGCATCCGGGGTTACTAACTCTGTGCAGCACAAATCAGGGGGCCTTTATGGTTGAATGGTTGTGTCCTTTACGATGTACACTGTTGTCGGTTTCTGACTGCACCAGGCAGTCCTTGCCAGCTGATGTGCACACAAACCACACATATCCAACACAGGTGTCACTCGGTAAGTGTGCCTGATAATAAATGTGGCCGTGCACACGTGCCCATAGCCATTTTCTCCATCTGAGCAAGTGTGTCTGTGTGTTCATTATGTCAGCATGATGGGCACGGGCCCTGCAACATCACAGTGTGCTGTCTTCTGCGAATGTTGCCATGTCACCTCAGCGTTGGCAGTGACCCTGGACATGTAGCCCTGCACCTGCTCCCCTGAATGCACAGGCTGCGTGTGCTGGTTCGGTGGGGGGGCAGGGCGTGGTCCGGACCTGGGCCAGTGCATGAAGTACGGTGTGTCTCTGTTTTGGGGTGTTGTCACCACCAGGGCCACAGTACACGATGTTGCAATGTGGCATGTACCAGGAGGGCGGGCCTGCAGGGACAGGGATAGTAGGAGCGCGAGGACGCTCGGGTTCTTGGCACATGCATTCCAGGTGTCATGTGTATCAGTCTTGCGGATGCATGAGTCTGTTGTCTGGCCTCATTCGCAGCGCGATTCCAGACAGCCATGGGCTGAACACCTGTGTCTGCCCTGTCCGGACCATTGGCCTACACCCAAGTGGGCGCACACCTTCAAAGGCCAGCGTCACGGTATTGTTGGCATGGCGCTGGACATGCGCGGACACACATTAGAATGGTGTCCCGTAGGAGTGCACGTGATGCAACCGTGCAGCGCACACAAGTGTGGGTGCCCGTGGCAGGGAGGAGCAGCTGTGTGGCAACGTGACACACAGTGAGCCCGCTCATGTGCATTGTGCTGGGCATATCATCCATGAATTCCAGGGTCGCAGATGTCCCACCACACCCACGACCGGCCTCTGTACGTCTCCGGTATGCATGCAGCTGTTGAAGTTACTGTAGGGTTGAAATGTCCTTTGTCTGTACTATCAGGCGGTAGCACATCTGCAGCTCCGAGCAGGAATTTGCATGTGTCCAGCACCCCCTGACAGATACGATAGCATTTGCTTGCTACTCACACACTACGCACTGCCCGACGTGAGACCAACGTGTACATATCCCACACGCAGTAGTCCTTGGTCGTAGTTGGCGTGCGTGAAATGGCCTTCACATGTACTCCCACCCCACCTAAGGCCTGCACCCGTTGCACACAGACACTGCTCATTGCACCGAGCTGTGCCATTTCATCCACCTGACTGTCTCAGGGCAAGCCAGTGCCGCCTCAAACAGAGCCACTGACGCAAAGGCAGACCATTGCGGACACCTGCTCGACTCCAGTCACGTGGAGCTGTACCGTGCACGTCTGCTGCATGTACTGGGGGCACTGGCATTGGCAGTGCTGCAAATCAGTTACTGGCTGAGCTTCCGCCTTGCACACGTCACCTGCTTGCAGCCTGTGTTGCATTGTCGCTCGTGCATATTCAAGTGGTCCATGGATGTCTGCCTCTCCAACGTAACGGTAGCTGACCTGGATTATGACGTGTGTGTACGCCCCCTGTTGGCCCATGACCAGGAGTGTCACCAGGATGACCGCTTATGGCATGCATGGATGTTTGGCATGCAGGCTGGAAACTGGACCTGGGAGATTGCACGAGTCGTAGTGTGCAGTGAGCACATTGAGCCA
This sequence comes from Triturus cristatus, assembly GCF_964204655.1. Lineage (NCBI taxonomy): Eukaryota > Metazoa > Chordata > Amphibia > Caudata > Salamandridae > Triturus > Triturus cristatus. Next base: position 1,062,622,396 of record NC_140589.1, on the reverse strand, counting down.
CTACCCGATTGGGCTTTGGTGTACATTGGGTCCAGTGGTTGGAGTCAGCACATCTCTCCGGGTCAGCTGATGGATTACATCGGCGACATGTCAGATGTGGCGGACGACGATCGCTCATTGGAGATGTTGGCCTACGCAGCTGCACTCACGTTCATGGACGAGTGACAAGGTACCTGCAGTCAAAACTGGATGTGAGCCATTGCACGTGTCCCGACACATGGTTGCATGTTGTGGATATGGTCACATGTCCCAAGATGACAGTGGACATGGCTGCATTGGCCAGGACTCATGTTCTAGGCGCGGACAACCAACGCGGGTTGGCACTAACTTGTGTTGGTGAGGGGCTCCCTCAAGGTGGACATGGACGCTTTCCTACGTTCCTCATTCAGACATGCTGCTGCATTTGTCTGCATATCGTGGCACTTCTCTTGGCCGTTCTGACTCGCACCTGTTGATAAAGTTACCCGCACTTTCACTTGTCTCCAACTGTGTTGTGGCTTGATTTGTATGCCAATGTGTGTGTGTCACGAAGGTTAGTGATGACGGACAGAGTTAGACACCACTAACCGTTTAACCGCAGCCAGCAGGAACGATGGAGTGTTGAGAATCCTCCCAGCTCTCCGAAATGATAAGCCCCACAGTGCTATTAACGCAGCTATGGAACCCAGCACCCCGGGGAAGAAGGGAAGGGGATAAAATAAGAAAGGTCACTGCCTGGGGAACGTCTGGCTTGAGGCTGCTCTGTGCTTGGGTCCGGGTAATGGGAACACCCTACAGAAGGGAAGAGAAGAAAGAACACAAGCATAAAACCACTATACTGTCTTTCATTCACCCTTCATGCTCTTTCCCCTCCCTCGGTTGTCACCACGGCACTTACAAACTCCAGACAGTAACAGCTTGTAATCCTCTCTCCGAATTCCCACAAAGGAAAAGGAAGGCAGTCCACTCTCCACTGGGAACTCCTATTCCTTGGCAAAAGTCAGGGTCCTCTAAGAAAGCTGTTAGTAGCACAGCAGGGTCAATGAGGACGAAGGGAAAACCGCCCCAGCTCTGGGCACGAAAGTCTGTACCAACTGGGCAGGGGAAGCAGGAGAACGAGGGAAAAAAGAGGAGGAGCAAGCAGCGGAGGAGAAGGGTAGTTTCTGGAAGCCTCCGCTAAAACGAGTCTCTGTCTGAGGGAATACAGGCTTTCCGGGACCTCAGAGCGGGAAATGACAACTATCGCTGGATATCATGAAGAAAACAGTTGTCTACAAGGACGTCATTGCACACTCTCAGAGAGCAAGTACTTGCGTGTGCGCGGTAAAGGATTCTCCGCAGCCCTCGGTGATCGGCGTGTCAAGAGCGAAGTCTCAGGAACGTCGCGTCGGAGTACCGAGAGGTAACTCGAGGAAATTGCAGTGGCGGTGATTCTGGATTCCTCCGCGGGAAGGAAAGCGTCCGCCACGTCTCAGGAAGGCAAAACGATTGTCAAGCACCTTCTTCCTGTATAGGAGGTGCTTATAAGGTCGTTTGAATCTGTGGCTGCCAATCAACTGGGAGAAGTCCCGTCCCTTGGCATTCTGGGAGTTGTAGTGCCGCAGCCCCTTTCTCCATTCATTCTCGTGCATTCGTACCTGAAAGGGGGTGCGGGGGTGGTTACTCACTAGGCTGATGATAGGGATGTGTGGAATCGTGACAGAACCCCTCCTGAAGGAACGCCGTCTCGGCGGTCGTCCAGGTTTTCCTGGATTGTTTTCGTGGAATTGTTCTATTAACTCGGGGCAATGGAGATTCTGCTCTGGTTCCCATGTTCTGTCCTCCACCCCAAATCCTTTCCAATCTACTAGATATTGTACCCGTCCCCGAATCAATCGGGAATCCAATAACCTGTTTACTTCATATTCCTCCTGCCCATCTACAACAATTGGAGGGGGTTGATCTAGAACTCGGATGTTGGGTGCACAGGGTTGGAGAAGGGAGACATGGAAAACTGGGTGTATTCGCCAAGAAGGGGGCAATGCCAATCTTACTGCTACAGGATTGATGACTTCTTCAATACTGTATGGGCCTATGTATTTGGGTTTTAGTTTGTCGATGCCTTTCAAATGTATGTGTTTTGTAGCTAGCCAGACCTTATCCCCAATTTTATATTCAGGTTCTTTGGTTCTTTTCCTGTCTGCAAATCGTTTGTGAGCTGCTTGGGCCTTCCTTAGGTTGTTCCTTGCCTCTATGAGGATTGCCCGGAGATGAGCATGGTGTTCTTGGATGCTTGGAAGGGGTGATTCTATGGGCCACTCGAAAGGGAGCATGTTTGGATGGTGTCCAAATAAGCAAAAGAACGGAGAGCATCCCAATGTAGAGTGATCGGTATTATTATATGAGAATTCCGCTGTCCATAAGAGCTCTACCCACTCCGTGGCATTCTGCATGGTAAAACAGCGAAGGTACTGCTCTAAAGTTTGGTTTAAGCGCTCAGTCTTGCCGTCTGTTTGGGGGTGGTAACTGGTCGAAAGTTTGGCTTCTACATTCATCGACGCACAGATCGCTTTCCAGAAGCGGGAGGTGAACTGTGTTCCTCGGTCTGTTATGATCGCACTGGGAAGTCCATGGGCTCGTACTACATGTTGGAGCATCAATTTAGCCACTTCGGAAGACGTAGGGAGCTTTTCTAGGGGGATAAAGTGTCCCATTTTGGTCAGGTGGTCCACAATCACTAGTATCGTCGTATATCCCTGACAAGGGGGCATTTCCACGATAAAATCCATAGATATGGTATGCCATGGGCGTGGAGGAATCGGGATGGGTCGTAACTGTCCTGTGGGTTTCGTATGCACTGCCTTGCCCTGAGCACATACTGCACAGGTTTTTACGTATTCTTTAGTATCCGCTTTTAACGTTGGCCACCAGAAGGAACGTTCTATCCCTTTTGTTGTTTTCTGTATTCCCATATGACCTCCCAAGACCGTATCATGAGCCCATGACATCACCTGTTCTTGTAATTCTGTCGTGGGGATATACAGAGCGTGTTGAACAAACAGCAGACCGTCATTTTCCGACCTCGTCTCTGGGGCATCCGCTAACCAGGCTTGAGTGTCTATCTTGGTCAGGGATGTATGAATTTCGTGCAGGAATCGGTCTGCTGTGATTACTGCAATGGTGGATGTCTCCACTACTCCATCTCCCAAAATAAACGGTGTTTCCGTGATTGCTTCCTCTAAGTCCACCTCCTCGATAGGAAGACGGGAGAGGACGTCCGCTTTTCCGTTTTGGGGTCCAGGCCGGTATTTGATAATGAAATCAAAGTCTGAGAAGAAAAGAGTCCATCTTAATTGGCGAGGGGTTAGGGCTTTCGCTGTTTTTAAAAAGAGCAGGTTTCGATGGTCTGTATAGATTTCGAACGTATGGTGAGCCCCCAATAGATAGTGTCGCCACTCTTCACAGGCCCTTTTTATTGCCAATAGTTCTTTACAATATTGTGAGTTCATGGTAACTGTGCGGGCTGCCCACCGGACTTCAGGATCATGCAGAGTTAGCCAGGGCATGCCCAAAATGAGACAGAATTGCGGGGCATCAATGAGGTCGAACTGGATGCATTCTAGATGGTTCTCCCCGAATTGCATTAGTAAGGGTGGTGTATGTGAGGTAACTGGTCCTGAGGTTAACACGGAGCCATCGACAGCCTTTACACATTCAGGTTTCTCTTTTCTCACGCTGGTGAGTCCTATTTTCTGAGCGTAAGCTATATCCATATAGTTCCCGGTGGCCCCGGAATCCAATAAGGCGTCGGTGTGCAGGGGTGAACCACTGATTATCCATATGGATACAGATACATTTATGTGAGCCACAGCAGGTTGTAGGGTATTGGCTATGACGGAGGAGATCTGGGTTCTTCTTCCGCCCGGTCCAGCGATCTCAATCTGGGTCGAGCTCTTTAGTTTTCCGCCGTCTCTTTTGTGCCCCCCACTGCAGGGCTTCTTGGAGGTAGGCTCTTGTCGGGAAGCTGTGCTCGAGCTTTACATTCTCGAATGAAGTGGCCTCCCTTCCCACAGTATAAACATAATTTCATCCTTCTCCGTTTCTCTCTCTCTTCTACGGAGAGAGGGCCTCGTATTCCTCCGATCTGCATCGGTTCCACTCCGTCCGACGTCTTGGGTCTTGTGTCGGTAGCCTCTTTTGGTTTGGAGTACCAGAGGCGTGAATCCCCCCGCGTCTTATCTCCTTTGCGTTCTTGTAACCGGTGGTCTAATTGCACGGCTAATTCTATCATCTCCTCACACGTCGGAGGTAATTGAACTACTTGAGACAGTACATCTTTCAATTCCCCTCTCAGGCCCTGGTAGAACAAGGAGGTGCGTTTTTCGGGCGGCCAGTCGGTTTCTACCACCAGACGGTTGAATGAGGTGATGTAGGTAAGCAAATCTTGTGTCCCTTGCTTTAACGTGATTAGCTCACGGTCCAAGGTTAACATGTGTGTCTTGCGATCAAAGAGTTTCCGTAATTCAATGCAGAAGTCAGGGAACCGATGCAATACTGGATCATTTCTCTCCATCAATGGGATGGTCCAGCTAGCGGCGTTTCCTCCCATATAGGACATCATAAATGCCGTTTTTGCAGTATCGTCCTGAAAGACAGCGGGTTTACACAAGAAGTGCAGCCTGCACTGATTTAAAAAAGTCTCAAACTTCTTTGGTTCGCCATAGAACCTCTCAGGGGGTGCCAAAGGGATACTGGGATTCTGAATCACATGAACTGTAGGTCTTGAATCACTCGACTGTAAGGGGCTCGAAGACATGGTGAAAAACCCCCCACCTGCCTGTTCCTCTCTGGCTGGAGGATGTGCGGTAGCCCCTGGAGGAGGGAGGGTTGCCTCTCTAATGTAAGGACCTCTCCTTGTTAGACCTGCCACCTCTCTACGCAAGGTCCCCATTTCTTTTCTGATGTCTTGATTTTCTAAACGCGTAGTGTGCACCTCCACCTGTAGCGCATTTAGGCTCTCAAGTAAAGAGGACAACACTACGTTTGTGTCCATCGTTCAGGCTGGTCGTATTTCGTGGGCTTGACAATCTGTCACGAAGGTTAGTGATGACGGACAGAGTTAGACACCACTAACCGTTTAACCGCAGCCAGCAGGAACGATGGAGTGTTGAGAATCCTCCCAGCTCTCCGAAATGATAAGCCCCACAGTGCTATTAACGCAGCTATGGAACCCAGCACCCCGGGGAAGAAGGGAAGGGGATAAAATAAGAAAGGTCACTGCCTGGGGAACGTCTGGCTTGAGGCTGCTCTGTGCTTGGGTCCGGGTAATGGGAACACCCTACAGAAGGGAAGAGAAGAAAGAACACAAGCATAAAACCACTATACTGTCTTTCATTCACCCTTCATGCTCTTTCCCCTCCCTCGGTTGTCACCACGGCACTTACAAACTCCAGACAGTAACAGCTTGTAATCCTCTCTCCGAATTCCCACAAAGGAAAAGGAAGGCAGTCCACTCTCCACTGGGAACTCCTATTCCTTGGCAAAAGTCAGGGTCCTCTAAGAAAGCTGTTAGTAGCACAGCAGGGTCAATGAGGACGAAGGGAAAACCGCCCCAGCTCTGGGCACGAAAGTCTGTACCAACTGGGCAGGGGAAGCAGGAGAACGAGGGAAAAGAGAGGAGGAGCAAGCAGCGGAGGAGAAGGGTAGTTTCTGGAAGCCTCCGCTAAAACGAGTCTCTGTCTGAGGAAATACAGGCTTTCCGGGACCTCAGAGCGGGAAATGACAACTATCGCTGGATATCATGAAGAAAACAGTTGTCTACAAGGACGTCATTGCACACTCTCAGAGAGCAAGTACTTGCGTGTGCGCGGTAAAGGATTCTCCGCAGCCCTCGGTGATCGGCGTGTCAAGAGCGAAGTCTCAGGAACGTCGCGTCGGAGGACCGAGAGGTAACTCGAGGAAATTGCAGTGGCGGTGATTCTGGATTCCTCCGCGGGAAGGAAAGCGTCCGCCACGTCTCAGGAAGGCAAAACGATTGTCAAGCACCTTCTTCCTGTATAGGAGGTGCTTATGAGGTCGTTTGAATCTGTGGCTGCCAATCAACTGGGAGAAGTCCCGTCCCTTGGCATTCTGGGAGTTGTAGTGCCGCAGCCCCTTTCTCCATTCATTCTCGTGCATTCGTACCTGAAAGGGGGTGCGGGGGTGGTTACTCACTAGGCTGATGATAGGGATGTGTGGAATCGTGACAGTGTGTCACGGACTCTCTGGCTTCCTGCCATACGTGCATTGCTACCCCACCAGGAATGTGTGTTTGTACTTGCGCATTATCATGTCCCTGTTTCGTGCTTTGCCAGTTGCGTATGGCTGTTTACCGGCCACAGGCGGGTGCACTTGTGTGCTGTGTTTGGTTGTGCACAAGTTGGTGTTTGTACCACATTGTGTTGGATGTTGGGGTGCTCTGCTTCCTATGTGTGTGTGCTGCATTGTGTGTGAGATGTCCCTTCAGCTCTGATTTGGCTCACCTTTTTCTCTTTCAGGCGGTGTTATCTTCACTTCTGTGCTTGTTCAGTGGTGTGACATTGCCGGGTTGTGTGACTTGTGCTCCTGGTTGGTGTTGTTACTCTTGGGCATGGTTTGTCTGCAGTTGTGCTATGCTTAGTTGTGCATGTGTGCCATTGTGCCCATCTCCCCCCGTCCCCCAGTCCCTGCTGGTTCATCTCCCTGTTGCTGTTGTGTCTGTTTGGTGCAGTTTGCGGTCCCAGAGTCCTGCCACCATCTCCAGACTGATGTGGTGGACACCTTTTCCTCCATGTCATCCAGCTCCTGGTGTGGCGCTGGATTCCCACCTCTGGTGTGCATTGTTGCCTTCTTGTTGTTGGCGTGTTTCTGCTTGATTGTGCCTTACGCATCATTGCTCGAGTTCTGGTTTTCTGCCATTGTCCTCCTCCGCTCTCAGACTGCATTTATCTTGTGCAAGATGGCCTGCAATGTACAATGTTTTGTTGCCAATGGGTTTGGTGGGGTTGTCTGCTGGCTTGGGTTGCCTCCATTGTGTTTGGCTGTTGTTTTCTGTTTGGTCTGTCTTACTTTTTCAGGCTTTTGTTGTGCTTATTCCCGCCTGCCGTGTGTTTTGCGGTCCTGGAGGTGCTTATCCCTGCTTTCCTCATCGCGAATGGGCTTATCGCACGTTTTCTGGTGTTGTGGTTTGTGTTTTTATCTCCGTTGGGGTGGTTGTATCGCTGACATTGGCCATGTTTTCTGCGGACTATCGCATGCTACCGCCGTGTTGTGAATTCCACGTTAACACAGGGTTATTTTCCCGTGATGGGCTGCGATGTGTAAAGTTGCGTTATCATTTTTTGGTGATGTTTATCACACGTTCTTGTGAATATACCCCTGTGTTTTTAAAAAAAAGTTCTCCTGCAAAGCATATCATGCAACATGCAGATCACAGATTTTTATTTTATGTAGAGAAGGTAAGTGGAATACTGCTTTGAACAAAGAGATCATTTTGTTACTTGCAGTTAATACATTGTAATCCTTCTAGTAGACCAGAGTGAGCTATGAAGGGTATTTGACTTCTACACCTTGTTGCCCTGTCTGTTTCATGTAACACATCTTGTACATTGATTTACGAACTTACATTATTTATTTGGAATGGATAATATGTATGTTATGTAAAGCGCTCTAACATTCTGTATTGGGTTGAGTCGCGCTATAAAAGAAATTAAATTATGCTATTTAAATTGTTATTTGTGTAAATACTGAGACAGACCAACCCATCTGACGTTGTTACAGTTCATGCACTTATATACAACAAAGTAAAAAGCAAGCATCTCTTAAGTATCGGTGAAAAGATAACAAGCTGTGTGCTTTTGTTTCCTCGCCTGTGCATTTGCGAGGTTCCAGGACGGCTCCGGTCCCATACTCAATGAACAGGAGGCATAATGGCCCCTTAACTTCTGTCTTTATCGTTGCCCAGCTGGAGGTGAAAAAAACAGTAAAAGCAGTCTCTTTGCTGCCTGCACGTTGCTGCTGGGAATCGAAAGCAGACGACGTTCAGGCGCTGATGAACGTGTCCCGGTTTCTCAAAATTACACTGGGACAAGTTCAACATATTTCTGTGGGGCCCAACTTCTTAGCAGGGGGGACGGCGTCCACCCTGTAAAAATAATTGGTGGATGCCGTGTACCCCAGAGTACCCCCGACTCGTGCCCTGTCTGCACAATAACTCTGACTAAAGCACCCACATAATGCTTTGACCGATGACCATTAAAGTAAAATGGCAACTCTCCTCCTGCTCAGATAACTGACATTCGAACAATAATGGAACTTGGGGGGGAAGTGCCAGAGTTAATCTCCCTGGTGTGGATTCTCTACATTTCCGGATCAGAGTTTGAGAGAACAAGGATACCCTCCGAGGATGCTCTGAAAGGCATTGTGACCAATGGAAGAGAGCACCACTCCTCGAGGACACTCATGATCATTGAAGTGGGTTATGCAGCAGTTTTCAAAACTATCTTGTCTTCCCTCAAGTACTCAAGAACGAGGGATGTACGCTAACAAGGAACAACTGAAGCCAATGAGTCAACATCAGGTGTTAGGAGGGAAATTCGGATTTGGAAGGGAGCTGAAGCTCACCTCTCATTGTTCAGGTCATATATCTTTGATTTTACATTGCGGCTGTGATGGGCTGGAAGACTCAAGCTCACAAATAAGCCACCTGCTTTTGCAGCTCTACACTTCCAGTTTCCTAGCCCACCTTGAAGTACATGCATAGCCAGTAGGCATCACATGATCTGAAACACAGGCTTAAGAACAGCAGAGATTAACAACATTTGACATGAGTCGCGGGACCTTGAGGCATACTAGTAGCGAATGGACGTTTTTCTAAACTTGCCTACAGTATGCCTGCTGCCTAATTCTGTGTGTGCAAAGTATCACATAACAGAACACTTGGAAATGTATGGATACAGAATTGAACATTTTTTACATGGAAAATATTTTTCTATGTGATTTCACTCATCACACAGAACCCATATAAAGACTGGTGTGTGATTCACAGTTTCTTCCACAGCTTTGGTGGCCACCTATTCCAAGCTCATTTAGGTGTAAGTTTAAAAGCACAGGGAAGTGCATCAAAGGCATGATGAAATTAGAGACTACATACAAAGTTAAAGACCCTGTTCTCTTCATTTGCACAGACCACTGGCTTGAGACCCCTGTGGCCAAACCAACTGGTGTTGCTTCCAGTGCTTAATTTGAGCAGGTGGTTGGAGGTGAAGACCATCAGTACTCATTTATGGGAAACAGAATGCACTTTTCAAACAAACTTTGGGCCAGACAGACAGAGAGAAAGACAAAAAATAAAGAAAGGAGGAGGATGAGAAAGAAAGGAAAGCAGGGACAAAAGGTAGAAGTAGGAATGAAGTTGAACTTGCAAGAGAGAGATAGACAAGATGTGTGCGGAAGTTGGAGATAGAGGCATGAATCAAGACTAGGCAGCCTTGATGTTCTACAACCTTGACATGAGGCAGCAACAGGGGCCTGCTCCTAAGAAAAATTTTAGACTTTTTTGGGGGGCAGGGGGGGGGGGGGGGATATTTTTTACAAATTAGGCAGATGTCACTTCTAGTTGTGGAACAATCGATATATTTGCTAGATTAGTCACAACAATTGGTGATATCTCCACACACATACATTGTCAATTAGTGTGCAGAAACAGGCCTAAGGATCGGCCCTACTTGGTGTGCATACATTATAGTTAAAGGTACTATATTGTGCAATAGTCAGTCTCAGATTTTATATGACATTCATAGCACCTCCAGAAGATCTTCGTGAGAATTGAACATAATTTCACCAGACCAAAAAGGAGGCCTAGAGATGTAAAGTGACAAGGGCTTAACCAACTTTATTGCTGCTGAGTCGGTGAAGGCTTGAAGAGCAAGTTTGGGAACCAGCTTATGCTCAATTATTTATTATTCCATGAATTCATTGTTTGTTGTGCACAAGTTAGGTATGGCAATAATGGTGAGCGAGAGGCAGTAGTTCCACAAATACATTTATTCAGTGGCGTCACTAGGGGGGTGCGGACCGCACCGGGTGACACCATCACATGGGGTGACACCACTCCATAGGGGGACTGGAGGGGGGCTTTTGAAATGGAGCCACTGACTTCCTTTAGGCCTGTGTTCCTGCTTCCTTCCCTGCGAGCGGCGGGGTCTGTGGCTGTGTCACTGACTCCCTCCCTCGCGAAAAAAAAAACAAATCTCCTCAGATGTCCGGGCGCGCCAAGAGCTCGAGGTGAGCTCAGCTCTCGCTATGCCTGCGTAAAATGCATTAGGGGCCAAGGGGAGACTCCGCTCATCGGGGCAGTTTTCCAGCGTCCCTTGCAACTCGTCCACCGAGTCACTGGCAAGAAGTTTCCTCCAGGAGCCGAGCCAGCAGCATCCGCCTGCCTGTCTCTGCGCCACCTCCACTGAACGACGGCCGAAATGCAGGACTACAAGGTAAGGGGAACGTCACGTGCTCGTATGCTTTTAAATTTCATTTCCTATAGTAAATGGCAAGGCGGCGTGGATTGCGCGCCTGCTACGAAAGCGAGACTCAGGTTGGTCTCAACATTCCATTCTTTAGTTTTCTCACTTATTTGACCCACAGAATTTTGACATTTGTTGCTCTGTCGCCCCTCTTTTAAAACGCAGTGGAGGAGGTCTGAGGAGAGCGCTGCCTCTTTAAACCTTGTAAGGGAGGGTGCACCCTCACATGCCCTCGGCCGCCGGATCCCTCCCAGTGGATCCCTCCTGGCCTCCCTGCACCCCCCTGTTGTAAATTGAAACAACGATGTGATTAAGCATTTACTAAAGACATTAATTCCCTTCTCTAGATCATGTTTTCTCCGTTATGTTGACCGAAGTTCGGACTCCATTTTGTATTGTCATGCTTCCACGTGTTCCCCACGAGAAGAGTCCAACCTCTGTGTTAGTTGCTCTTGTAATCTGCCTAGTAACAGTCTATAAATAGCTCCTTTGTCCATCTGGCGCATGCCCAGACTTGACCACATCTGTTATCAGTTAGCTTTGCTTGACCATGTTTTCGCGGGCTCAAGGAGTGCGTTAGCTCCGCCCACATATTGATTCAGTATCGAAAATGACCATAAATGGTAATGTTCTTCGGCCTCATGTTGTATCCACCCACTTATGAGCCCCTCTATTGTGTATAAAAGGGGACCATGTCCGCAAGTTCTTTGTGCTACTCTATGCAATGCTGAAGAGTGTTGTGTGGATTGTAGGACCACCCTTAAGGGTTAATAAATGCTGTCTTTGTATTTTGCAGTTTCCGTGCCAACTTCCTTATAGATTCCATTACAGGAGAGCGAACCCTTGTGTCCTGCGGGCCTAGCTGGGGCCTGTATTCATCAATTGGCGCCCGTCACGTGGGGCTCATCGGCGACTCGGATGCTCGAAGGACTGGTCGCGACGAAGGTGAGGAATTTGGCCGGGGACGTGATCACTGCCAGCGGCGTCTTAGCCCTGGCATCCCGAGGTTTTTCTTCCTTCCCTTCCGAGCTGACCGTCTGGGTGGCGCCGGTCCTCGACTGAGACCTCTTCTGTCGGTCCTGCCGTGAAAGCCGTTTGGGCGATTGTGGAGCTTGGCAGTTGGAATCTGGACTCTTGATTGGTAAGAACCGGTGTACGGTACTTGCTCCGAGTTTTTGAAGCCTGGTCCGGCTATTTGAGTTTGATTTGTGATGACTAGTCATATTTTGTATTTGTCTTTGTGAAAATATATGCGTTGCAACACATATAGGCAGGTAATGTGGAGAGATTTCTCCGGAGCTGTGTAACTTTGAACGGCGCAACGATTAAGTGCCATTTTCTCTATAATATTGCATATTTTGCATTATTCCTGAGCATGCCTGCTTTTAGCGCACTCCGTAAGTGGTGTTGCTGTTTTGGAAACCGGTTGAACCTCGAGGAATCTGCTCCAGCTCCCCCAGAGGGGACTCCTAATAGGGATATGTATGTGAAGCATGGTCTTTCTTCCATAATGTACAGCACAGTATGGAGGAAATATACTAAAAAAGATCCTGAGTTACGATGGCCTTTGTATGGATCGTTTGATATACGTAAGATTGAGTATGTGGAACAGTGTATGTGTAAGCGGCGTGCTCGTCAGGATATGTTTGAGTGTGTGCGGTTGTGGGTGAAGGAGGTGCGTGAGCGAGAGAAGCGTGAGAAAGCGCTGTTCGATAAAGAACAACGGAAGAATGATCATGTGCGAGCACAGGAAGCGAGGCGTCGGGAGGACAAAGAACAAACGGAGAGACAAGAGAAAGAGCGTAGGCTGCAAGTCTCGGGTCAATATGCTGTTCGGCAGCCACTTTATCCTGTCCTTAATAATCTTGATGATGATTTTTATTTACTAGATCGCTCTCCGCCCTCTTATGTTGGCGCATCTGCTCCGAGGCCACAAGATTCTGTCCCGGGTCCGGGTAAGGTAGATACGCGGTCCATGTTATCGGCTGAGCATATGGCTGAGCTTCGGCAAATTTCCTTCCGTGCACTTAAGGGCAAGGTGTCCGTGGATGAATTGTTCCATACTTGGGGGCCGTGGCAGGATAGAGAGAGATTGTATTTTCTGAGTCATTTTGCTGAGGAAGTGATTGCTGCTTTCCGGAAATATTCTAGTGTCTTTGAGCCTGAAGAAGTGACATCGGATGCTAAAGCATTGCATGATGGTGTTTTTTCTCCCTCTAAGGCTCCTGATACGGCTCGGCGGCTGTTCGCCTTGCGGGACGCGGTGCTGGCCCATAAAGAAAAAGCGCGCCAACGAGCAGGGGAGGAGAAGCAGTCGGATTCGTGTACCGCAGAAGGCCACTCATCCACCTCTCAATCAGATAAGAGCGATCCAGTGCATGCTAAGCCAATGCGCGAGGCGGCGCCTTTGTATGTTCCTCCTAAAGGAGCGGGGACTAGCTCGGACATTACCTCCGCCGATGCTAAGGGATATTTTGTGTATAATTGGGTTTATACTCCGTGGCATAGAGCTGATGTTATGGCATTAAAGAATGCGCTGCCTGACCCCCGCAAGAATCCAGCGGCCTTCTACGAAGAAGTCGAGGGGGCCCTGAATTCTTGCGTTATGACTTTAGCAGATATAGACCTGTTCTTTGGCCTTATTCTACCACCGGATATGTGGCGATCTGTCCGAAAGGTAGATGATATAGTTGCCTTTAAGGCCCGGTGGTCTGACCTTGAGAATGAGGATAGGGAGCGGAAGCCCGCGCAGAAACCACCCCAGAGTATTTTAGATCTCCCTGCTGCTATTGTGGCTAAGTTGAAGACAATTATTCCCCCTAAAAAGATTGACTGGAATATGTTAGCTGCATGTAAACAGAAAGTTGACGAGTCAGTTGCGGACTTCTTTACGCGCTTTGAGGAGACGTTTCATGATTTTAGTGGCCAGTCGCTTACTGACGATACGGGCCGCCACCTTTTTGCGGATAAATATGTGGCTAATCTGCTGCCGGCAGTTGCGGCCCGTTTAAAAGCGAGTGAAAGTTCTTGGTCTTCCGCTACACCGACGGCCCTCCTGACTATCGCCCAGTATTATGAGCGTCAGGAGCAAGAAGCAAAGGGCCAGGAGGAAAAGAAATCGAAAGATTTGAAAACAAAGGTGATGTTGGCACAAGTCTATGGCCCGCCCCGACGGGGTAGTAATAGAGGTAGGGGAGGATCTTATGGTCCTCCCTCGGGCCGATCTGATTTGAATAGGAACCAATGTGCGTATTGTAAGCAATCGGGTCATTGGGCTAGGGACTGCCCGGTGTTGCATGCATCGCGTCAGGGGCATACCCACGGTGGCCCGCGAGGTAGAGGGGGTTTCTCGAACTTTAGAGGGAATTCTAACGAACAGGCTCGTTTTGACTCTGCTGGGCAGCACCGAGACAGATCAAATGTTTTCGATCGCCAGCATCAGTATCAAGTGTCGGGGATTGACCGGTCGGGGTACCATGACTCTCAGCATGCATAGGGATGCGTTGGATGGGGGTTAGAATCAGTTGAGGTGCCGGTCGATCAGAAGGGTCCTTATGTATCGGCTGAGGTTTTGGGCTCTACTGATCAGTTCCTAGTGGATACAGGAGCGACACGTAGTGCGCTGTCTAAGCAATTGGTTCCGGGGGCTCCCCCATCCGGCTTAATGGTCAAATCGGTAGGGTTTGACGGTACACTCTCCCGAAGCCCTCTTTCGCAGCCCCTCATGTTTAAGGTTGATTCTTTTTCTGCACCCTGTCCGTTTCTGCTTGCCCCGTACACACCGGACAACATTATGGGTCTTGATATGTTAAAGCATTTTAGGGCTACGATCCGCTGCTCCCCTGCTGGTGTGCGGGTAATATTGAATGACAATTACCCCCGATCTGAACGGATGTGTGCGATGTCAGAGGATGCGCTGTTAGCTACCCTCCCTCGTGCTTTGTGGGCAACTTCGGATACTGATGTGGGACAAATGGTGATTCCACCGGTCCACATTAGCGTCCAGGAGGGGGCGGTGTTACCACGCCTCCCACAGTACCGTATTTCCCAGGAGGGTGAGGAGGCTCTCATACAGATAGTACAGGATTTGATGGCGGTAGGGGTAGTGGAGGAAGTCCCCTACAACATTTGTAACAGTCCGATTCTTCCCATACTGAAAAAGGATACGGATGCCAGAGTTTATCGGTTTATAATTGATTTGAGAGAAGTGAACAAGATCGTGATACCTCAGTACCCAGTGGTTTCCGATATCACGACGTTGCTTACTTTGGTCCCACCTACGGCGACTATGTTCTCTGTGATCGATTTGAAGAATGCCTTCTTTTCCATTCCCATTCACCCCGATAGCCGATATCTTTTTGGGTTTACATTAAATAATAGATCTTATCGTTTTTGTAGGATCCCCCAGGGCTACACAGAAAGCCCTAGTATTTACAGTCAGGCTTTGAAAAGACAATTGGATTCCTTTGTTTTGCTCGAGGGGGTCGCCCTCATTCAATATGTCGATGACATCTTGCTGGCGGCTGACACCCTGGAGTTGTGTGAAAAAAGTACGTTATCCTTACTTTCCTTTTTAGCATCCCACAATCATAAAGTATCTAGGAAGAAATTGCAATTCTGTAGACCAAAGGTGACGTATTTGGGTCACCTTTTGTCTAAGGAGGGACGTGCACTCACACCGGATCGTATCCAAGTAATTTTGGACACACCGAGACCGTCCACACAGAAGGATGTGCGTGCATTTTTGGGCCTTGTTTCTTTTTGTAGACAGTGGATATTGGGGTTTTCACACATAGCTAAGCCATTGTTAGCCCTCTTGACAAAGGACACGCCTATCCCAATCCCTTGGTCAGATGAGTGTGATACTGCTTTTCAGCAACTACGACAGGCCCTTTGTTCAGCACCAGTGTTAGGGACCCCTGATTATGCAAAACCCTTTTCGTTGTATGTGCATGAGAAAGATGGATGTGCATTGTCAGTTTTAGTGCAGATGCACGGCGATAAGCAGCGCCCTTGTGCATATTTTTCGGCTGTACTTGATCCTGTCGCCCGAGCATTACCAGGGTGTTTTCGCTCGGTTGCGGCGACAGCTGTGTCAATACGCCAAAGTGAGGGAATTGTGTTATCTCATAAGCTGTTGGTATTAGTCCCCCATGCTGTCGATGCCCTGCTTAATCAAACAAAGACGCAGCATTTGACCAGTGCCCGTTTAACGGGATATGAGTTGACGCTTTTGGCTCCTCATATTACGTTAAAAAGGTGCGTAACGTTAAACCTGGCAACATTGTTGCCATACCCCGAAACACAGCCTGAGGCGCGGAAAGCGCATGATTGTATTCTCGTGACTGAGGAACAAACAAAGGGTCGTATTGATCTCCAGGATACGCCCTTTCCAGATGTAGATGGAGAACTGTGGGTGGACGGGTCATGCCTGAAGCTACCAGATGGTACGACTTCAGCAGCGTATGCGATTACCACATTACAAACGATAGTGGAGACAGCACGCATACCACAGAAATCAGCTCAAGCAGCGGAACTGATAGCATTAACACGAGCATGTGAGCTCAGTACAGGACTATGTGTGAATGTTTATACAGATAGCCGCTATGCCTTCGGAGTAGCGCATGACTTCGGCCTACTCTGGAAGGAGAGAGGGTTTTTAACGTCACATGGAGTACAGATAATGCATGGAGAGTTAGTTCACAATCTTTTAACCGCATTGACATACCCAAAGAAAATTGCCATTGTTAAGTGTAGCGCCCATAGGAAAGTAGTTGATAAAGTTGGAGAAGGGAATGCGTTAGCGGATCGAGTAGCACGGGAGACTGCGATGCAGCCCGGTACTACTGCCATGTATGTAGTAAAGTCACAGGTGGAAAGATGGCATGATGCGAAGGAGGAAGTGCGGGAAATGCAGAGGACCGCTTCTGACAAAGAGCGGGAACAATGGGCTAGCGAGGGAGAACTGGATGACGAGGGCTGCTGGAGAAATAAGCAGATGGATAGATGGAAATTACCCACGGCCTTTGTACAACCTATGGTTCAGATGGCACATGGGCTAGCACATGTTGGAGCTTCCGCAATTGTGAAATTGCTTACCCAAGTCTGGGAGCATCCAGAGATTGCTAGCACAGCGAAGAGGGTGGTGCAGACCTGTATGATCTGCCTGAGGTATAACCCAGGAAAGGGTACTCGAACTCCGGCAGGAGGATTTGTGACACCTACTGCACCCTTCGAGGTTTTGCAGATGGATTACATCCAGCTTGAGCGCTGTAATAATCTGAAGTATGTTCTAGTAGTGGTCTGCGCTTTCAGCAAATGGGTTGAAGCGTACCCTACGAAAGACAATACTGCAATGACTACTGCGAAGTTGCTGCTGAAAGAGTTCTTCCCTCGATATGGCGTCTGTAGACTTCTGTGGAGTGATAATGGGCCTCACTTTGTAGCGGATGTTATAAAGTACGTCTTGAAGGGCCTGGGCATCACCCAGAAGTTTCACGCGGTATTCCACCCTCAGTCTGCAGGACTAGTCGAGAAGTATAATGGTACACTGAAGCTCAAGATCGCTAAAATTCAAGCTTCGACGTCCTTGACTTGGCCAGACGCTCTGCCACTGGCGTTATTGTCAATTAGATCGGTACCGCACTCTCGAACTGGCCTTACACCGTACGAGATTGTCTTCGGACGCCCAATGAATATTTGGGGTCCACCAAAACCTAAGGCTGTGTATGATGTACCTTGTGTAATGATGAACGATTATCTGGCACAGTTAACGGATAACTTGGTTTCTATTCATCAACAGGTCCGAGAGGCGCTCCCTGATCGGTCTACCGGTGAAGGACATGGTCTCCGACCTGGTGACCACGTGATGGTGAAAATATTTGACAGAACAAACAGCTTGGAACCGAGATGGGTGGGTCCTGAGCAGGTCCTCCTCGCAACGAGGACGGCTGTGCGAGTCTCCAACAGAAAGAATTGGATCCATTCCCTGCACTGTAGGAAGGTGCCGCCCGGATTGGTGGAACCTGCCGTGCTGACCGATCAACGAGAAATCTTGGCTGCAGAGACAGGCCGTGCTGCGGAGCCAAGCGCCACTGAGGAGCTCTTTCCGGACCACGCGACTCCTGGAGGAAGGCGATATCATCTTCGACCAAGGAAGTGAGTTTTCCAGTACCGGGACATACTGTCAGAACGGCCCTTGGGTTAGTGAAACGGAGAGCCGATGAGGCAAGGGGGGGGGGGGATCAGCCCTGCATTAGTGTAGCGACACCCGTCTTGGCCCGCTGGTGAAGAAATCAACCGCTGCCCAAGGGGAAGAGTTCTGACAGACTTTTAGTTTCAGGAAGATATTGGGTTTTTATTTTTTACTTTGACATGGAGAAAAAGAAAATCCTTTGTGCATTAGGGTTCATGTTGACAGTAGCCATTGTTGGGATAACCACATGGTTCGTGGAGGATGTAACTCCCGCCCGGAAAATTCTTGTGTTGACAACTCCGGTGCCTGAGGAGCACTACTTTTATACATTACCGTATCAAGAGTTGAAGCATCGACAGTCTTACTTGAACAACACTTTCATCCAGATGCTGCATCATACCCACGTTGCTACGAATGCTACGAACTGTTGGATATGTGGGATGATGCCAGCTCATCAGAAGAAAGGAGGAACGCCATTTATACCACTTCCTTTCTCTCATAATGGCTCTTGTAGAGCATGGTATACTTTGCTTTTTGCCACTCGGAAACCGACAGTGGGACGATTGCTCTTCAGACTCAATAAAGAATGCCATCAAGACAAAAATGGGTATCCACAAGCGAATGGGACAATTTGGGAGTGGGAAGAGTACCGACCAGACAATGAATCCATTCCCTACATCTTCACGAACACAAGAGACACTGTGGGAAAGGACAAATTTGTGATTCAAGTAGCACAAGCTCAAGCGGACCTGTGTGTCCAGAGTGTGGGTTTTATCCCTGTTGGTGTTAGTGATTGTATTACTGTTCTGAACATTGATGGGTTGAACAATAGTACCTTTTTAGCCTCCCATAATACGTACTTTGTGTGTGGAAATAAAGGTTATTACCGTCTGCCGGCTGGGTGGTCTGGGGTATGCTATGTATCATTTCTATTACCTCCTGTATTCCTAGCACCCGCATCTTATCATAAGGATTTGAAATTATTGAATAATGTGACTGTAAATAGGTATAAACGTACTTTATCAATTGACGATGTAGATAAGACTGATACCAGTCTGCAGCAGTATATTGATTTTAACTTAGGACTGTTTTTCTTTGTTGGAGCTGCCCTGAACAGTAGGAAGATCCGAAGATTAACAAGAGTGGTAGAAGCTGTGACAAATCAGACTGCTGCTGCTCTTGGGAATCTTACGGAGGAATTGCAAATTACTAGAATTGTTGCATTGCAGAATCGTATGGTATTAGACGTTATGCTAGCTGACAGAGGAGGAGCATGTAAAATTATTGGAAGTAGCTGTTGTGTGTTTATCCCTGATCATACGCCATCAGTTTATAATGCCATCAATAAACTGCATAAAATTGCAGCTGAGATCCATACAGAAAACGGCACTTGGTCCTTTTCTGGATGGTTTTGGGCGCTAATTACTGCCTGGGGATGGAAGGTCCTAACTGGTCTCTGCATTATTGTAGCGGTTCTGTTTTCGTGCTGTATCTGTGTTCAATGTGGTCCCTTGCTCTGCTCATTATGCGTATCATTCTGTATCCCTGATAAGAAAGCTATTGCCGATGTTGCTCACCAGAAACGTTTAGCTAAAGAAGTTGAAGAAATGATGACAATTGACATATATGATGATTATCCTAACAAACCGGATGTCTTCAGTAAATGCTGAAAGGGTCGTCTGTTGTAAATTGAAACAACGATGTGATTAAGCATTTACTAAAGACATTAATTCCCTTCTCTAGATCATGTTTTCTCCGTTATGTTGACCGAAGTTCGGACTCCATTTTGTATTGTCATGCTTCCACGTGTTCCCCACGAGAAGAGTCCAACCTCTGTGTTAGTTGCTCTTGTAATCTGCCTAGTAACAGTCTATAAATAGCTCCTTTGTCCATCTGGCGCATGCCCAGACTTGACCACATCTGTTATCAGTTAGCCTTGCTTGACCATGTTTTCGCGGGCTCAAGGAGTGCGTTAGCTCCGCCCACATATTGATTCAGTATCGAAAATGACCATAAATGGTAATGTTCTTCGGCCTCATGTTGTATCCACCCACTTATGAGCCCCTCTATTGTGTATAAAAGGGGACCATGTCCGCAAGTTCTTTGTGCTACTCTATGCAATGCTGAAGAGTGTTGTGTGGATTGTAGGACCACCCTTAAGGGTTAATAAATGCTGTCTTTGTATTTTGCAGTTTCCGTGCCAACTTCCTTATAGATTCCATTACAGGAGAGCGAACCCTTGTGTCCTGCGGGCCTAGCTGGGGCCTGTATTCATCACCCCCCACCCCTTTTGCAGTTATTTACTCCTTGTGGACGGAGCTGGGAATCACTTTTGTTGAGCGGAGCATTTATTCACTGTGTCTCGTTAACCAATCAGCAGATGGCTCCGGACTTTTATCCAATCAGCGGGTGCTCCTTGATTGTTGGCCAATCAGCAGGTGGCTCCGTGATTAATGCCCGCCAGGCACTCCTTGCTGTCATGTCTGCCCCCTGCTATGGACATACGGCTAGGCGCCCTAATGGGCAGACTACTGGCTGGCACCCCTAGGCACGAGGGTGGCTAAAAGCAGCTTCACCAGCTGCCACAAGGCAGTGGCGTCACTAGGGAGGTGCGGACCGCAAGGGTGACACCATGAGTTAGCGCACTGGGTGACACCAACCCTAGTGACGCCGCTGCATTTATTTAAAATCACACTCGTCATTCGGTATCTAAACTGATTTCTAACATTTTGTCATTAAGCAGGTAGCATAGTATATCTTTTAATGATAAACAAATGAATTATTTTTACCTCAATTTCATAAGAAGTGCTCTTGATTCTATCTCCATTCTGTTTTATGGAAATGTGTGTATGTGTGTTTTTTTTAAATAAACATATACGTGTAGAATTACAAACAAAAAGTGAAAGCTGGCTTCTGTGTGGTGACTGGTCTGATTTCTGACTAGTGTCAGAGTAACCGCCTCACACACTCCCTGAAATCCCTTAAACAACACTCCATGAAAAGCAGATGCATTTTGCCAATTGCTTATCCGGTTCAATGGGCAATCCACCACAAATCCCCTGAATTGCTGCACTCCAATTTTATAGTTTTGATAGAGCGCCACGAGGTTCTGAAAATTGAAGGGGTGCATTATAATCACGCATAGTCGCAACCACATATACTCTTGTGTTGTATTAACAGATGACCATTAGAAATGTAAACGTAATAATGAACAATGTGAGTGTAATGTTAGAAATGTAGTTCGTGTTAGTCGAAAGAGTAAAACGACATTTAAATGTAACTGCCTATTGCAAAGTGCCTAACGAATTAATTTATGTGTAATGTAATGCATTAGATTTAAACGTGCATCATAAAGTCTACACGTTTGGAGATGACCAATTGTGCCTTGAAGTGAAGAAATGTAATGCTTATAAATGCAATTTATTAATGCATGTAATTCCTGGTGTGTAAAGGCCTAAATTAATGTTCACGTTTCGTTATGAGAAGGCTGATTGAAAATTTCTTATGTTAGCTGAATTGTGTAGGCCGAAGTGTATTTCCCTGGATGAGTTCTCAGTTGAAGGCAGTCAGCAAAATTCATGTGCGTACAAGGTTGTTTCATTCACATGCTTTCTGTTGCAGGTGCAAGGACATCGTCTTCGTTAGTTAGACTGATGCTCTTTGTTTTAGGAGTTGGGTATGGAGGAGACTTGAAACAGTGTATCGTGGAATGCTGATAATTAGGAGCTCACCGAAGAAATCTGAGACCAAAGGACATATCAACCGTTGTTTGATGGAGTACAAGTTTCAGTGGAAAGATACCTACGAGAGGTGCCCGGCCAGAGGAGGTGTTTTAGGGGTGTGTTCTATTGAGTGATAATTTTGTATTAGGGACAGTGCCCCGGGGGAAGGAGATGCAGATACAAGCAGTTAGCTGTTAGGAGGTTAGGAGAAGGGATCGATTCTTAGAAGGGAGACTTAGCTTCGGTTACTGACCCATTTAACGTGAGCGTACTTCTTAGGAAGTCTTCACGAGCTGACACCTTTTCTTGATCTTGCCTGGGAGATGCTAAGTAGGGATGTCACCTTAGTGTTAGTGTAGGGACAGAGTTAACTAAAAATGTTCCTTTTCGTCACAGCTGATTAAGTCTGTTTTAGATATTGGAGCAGTTGTTGCTTGTTTAATCTTTTTAGAGTTGCTTATTCTTTTCATGCTGCATCGGATCAGACTCGTACGTAGGGTGAATTTTGTAATAGTGCCCATGTATTTCTTCAACCTCGTCATGAGGTGCTTGACCGTTCAGTTATTTTTGGCCTTGTAATAAAACCCTAAATTGTAAGTCGGAGTCAGGGTCCTTTCTGAGTCTAAGTTGGGTTGGTTTAAATTGTTGATAGAAATTATTGGTTTTCTCCCCTTTACCTTTCTTAGGAGATAAAAAGATCCAGTCGACCGAGGATTCTTAAGAGTGCTAATATAGGATGTGATAAGAATCTGGCGCAATCAGTTTCAAGAAGAGAACACACATCGTTTTGCAAAAACGTAGTCAAATTGTAAACCTATAGCTTCAAGAAAATGGTGAATAATCTCGTTTCCTCCTTGAGCTGAGCACCTAAAAACGGGAACTCTTCTCCTATCCGTTGTACGTAGGAATATCAATAACAAAAATGTTGTCTAAAAGAGAAATCTTGTGCTAAATATCGTTCGCAAATGTATTGCTTCCTTGAGTGTAGATGTTATGTTATTAACTCCAATGGGGCATTTTTTTTGGTGGACAAAGGTCAGGTCACAGTATTTATACCAGACAATATTTAGGCCACGATGTTCTGGTACCACACCAGCATTTTTCTTAGACAAGATCTAACTCAGCCTCGTTCTTACCTCCTAGACGAATTCTGCCCATCTGCAGGGTCAGGCTGGGGCAAAAAAATAGGCCTGGGCACCAAAATAAACGTGCCCCCTATTTGTGAATCATATACCTAAAAAGGCAGCCCATATTTAGGAATCGGGGCAGTTTGGAACTTGTAAAGACGAGCTATATATGTGTTTAGCAACGCTATGGGTGACGGCATGATTTGTGCTTGCTTCAGGCAATATTTGTGTTAATTACAGAGACAAAACCACGGATCAACACACCATAAAACAGACCCACACACCGAAAAAATGCCCACACGCTGATTAGTCAGACCAGCCCTTCAGGCAGTACCTGATTTCCCTATAGGCCAGTCCAAACATGCCCCTCTGAATTTCCTACAGGCACAGCAGAACCCTACGTGAGTGCAAGCTCACCTGCTAAAGCTACATCTTATACTAATATGTGGCATTACGTGATTTCTCCAAATCTGAAACATTCCCAACTTGCGATTTTGTATATTTGTTTTCATGAGAGCATGACTCTCAGTTATTCGCTTTTTGAATGAGTAGATATTCTAGAACATACTCTACACAGCGCTCTAATTCCCTCCATTGGCTGCTTCAGGGTAACTAGAACTGCAAATAGGTCCTCTTAGCCTTGACTGTTTTTCACACATTAACATTAAAGTTTGAAAAGTCTGGATTGAAGGAATACCTGTGATCCCCTCCCACAGTTAGACAGATTCTTCCACTTTTCTTCACTTCGGTCACAGTCTTTGCCAGCTTCTCGTTAGCCTGTCCCACCGTCCTGGGGTTCTTCACATTTTCAAAAGGTTTGTCATTTTCAACATCGTCGAAATGCAGGTCACCGTAGTCCTTGACATCATTACCTGTGAACATGCAAAGCTGTCACCAAATGCTCGCCATATATGCATAAAAGACAATAACTGTAGGGGGGTCCTCTTGCTGTGCAGACAGTGGCCCTTCGTCTGAGCATGCACCACCCACCACCCATGGCTCCCAGTCTGCCAAACCTGCTGGGGTAAAGACCCCTTCCTTATATCGTGTACCTATTGGATACATTGAAAAATACGCGTTCTATTACACAAATGTCACACCAATGCTACGTGGGTATGAAGGAAAAGCCTGCCATGTCCACACACATCGGCCACCAAGGCCGTGTTGACATAACTAAGGTTGACTATATTATCCTTATCTTGGACACCACAATAGAAGCATTTCCAAGCAATGATTACATTTATTTGTCCAATACGTGCAGGTCAACACCTACTTGGCTATATATATTTAAAACAACAGTAGCCACTTCTACAGCAAGGAATATGAAGGTCAAAGTGAATTCCTCAAGTTTGGAAAATGGGAAATTCCTATAAAATCAATGAATAGTACCATTGTTTGGTCATAGGGCCTGCAAAGGGACTCCCATGCTTCTTCATGGACATCACAATCACATCTTCTAAGTGCAATTGTGAAGCATTCACAGAGGAGAAGCATGTGCAATTTGCAAATAGAAACCCCATCACGTGGCACCTTTCATGGGTAAGTGGCCAAATTAACAACCCAATGATAAACCTGAAATTAAACTTTAGGTCTGAGGTAAAGAGGATTAGCTGTAGCGAGTCCTTTCTCCCCTCTATATGCTGCCTCTGGGTATTCAACACTATATGTACAACGCCCAGCTGATACATAGACTTATTACCACACAGTCCTCCGTTCATTCATCAGCTCAGCAGTGGTGTTACAAGTCTGGGAAAAACAGAACTTGCAGTTCATCATACATTATCGTCCCTTTCTGTACTGTACCTCCAAGAATCGTATCTTTCATACTGGCCGAACATAGTACCACTATAAAAGTCACATCGGTTTCCTCTCCAGTTTACTTGTATTGTATTCTATTTAATTGCATTTATATAGCGCTTACTACCCCTGATGAGGCGTCGAAGTGCTTTTTCTGCGAGTAGTACGCTACTCCGGAACCCATAAAGGAATAGTGATGAATTAGTAAAGTGAAATACGAAGGTAATTTCCCAGCAATCTATAAACTCTCTGCATCGTAGATAAGTCTCCTCCCCTGTAAGGTCACGATAACAAGCACGAGGTCTCCATGCCAGCCCTCACATCATCAGAGCTCCGCTCTGGGGAAGCGCCGAGATTTGCTTCATCAGACCTAGCTGCAGTTGTCCAGCGTTTCAATCTTGTCTAATCGCAGCATGCTTTCAATGAGGCCACTCTGAAGGGTCTCACTGCCCTGCACTGAGGGAAGGAGGCCCTCCATACCCTGTTTCACGGATTCCTCTCACGCAGTTCTTTAGTTCTCTATCCATTCCTCCTTCTCAGCCAGCTTTTTCACTCGACCGTCCATGACGTGAACAGTCACAGAGACACTGCAATATTAGCGCAAAAGTCTATGTTTGACGAAGCAGGGCCCTTTCATCTTAGGTACACTCCTCTTCCTCACTGCCTTGATGCGTGGTTGTTCCCCAGTGTCCTTCGCGCCGTTAAACTTCCTTAGATTCAGGGCTCAGCACCGGCAGTTTTTAGGTCTCGCCTGACCCAGCGCATGCGCTGGTCTGGCGAGACTTATTGAGAGGGCTCCAAAAAGTGCTACCAGGCCAGCCTAGAGCTACAGTGCATGTGCAAGGGCGCGCGAGCCGCGCTTTACCGCGATTACGTTCACTTTCGCGGCCGCTTTGATCTGTGAACGTGATCACTTTCACTTTCGCGGCCGCAGGGCCGCTTTGCATAGCCAATAGGTCTCGCTTTTGGTACCTTATAAGTATTTAGTTATGCTACTGTTGCATGGCTAAACACTTATAAGGTCCCAAAGGCGAGACATATTGGCTATGCCAATGCTTGTTAAAAGCATGTGCCGATAAAAGGTCCCTATCGGGCTCTCCATATTTACACTCAGGGTGATTCAAAAAACTTAACTCTGCAATAGTACAACCCGCCACTGCCTTTGATGTCACTTCAAAGAGACTCCTTTATCAGGTCTATATTTCACAAACTTGGAGCGCTTTACATGAGCACCAGTTACATTACACAAGGCCAAATTCATTTTTTGAATCACAGGACATTGGGCTGGAACCTGTTTTTTCAGCTCGAAGGTCGGCTGCTCTAGCCTACACCACAACCTTGCCCACAAGAGCGAGTAGCTTATTTATCTTATGCAACTAACAACCATTGACAAAGCCAATACTCCTGGCTTGTTGTAGGTGTAACATTACTTGCTGTATTATTTTTCTGGATGCAATGAAAGAAACAGCAAAATACCAGTGGGGCGGCACACTACAGTAAGGACAGATATTTAGCTTAAGTGTTTCAAGCCACACCCTAACTACAGCGGCCACGCCCCAGTGAGAGACCCCCCCATTTTTTTCATCCTACTTAAAGCCCTGCTTGGGAAACATCCTCAAGAATGACTCCGGAACAACAAGTTCAGGAGTCACGCAAGCCAAACAACGACTTGCACGGCCATCGACTTAGCCTGAACCACGCATGTGCGTTGTTCAGGCTAAGACGTTCGTTGTGGAATTGTGTGGAGTGGATTTGTGTAGTGGAATTATGTGGCATAGTGTGTAATGGAAATATGTGGATAGTAATTTTGTGGTATTGAGTGCACTGTGATTATGTGGAGTGGGATTGTGTGTCAGAGTGTAATTATGTGGAATGACATTTTGTGTGGTGGAGTGGTATTTTGTGGAGTTTAATTATGAGGTGTGCTGTTGAATTATATGGCATGATGCGGAATTCTATCTTGTGGATTGGATGCATGTGGTGTGTTGTGTAATTGTGTTGTTGAATTGGAAAAAGTGATGTGGAAATAAATAAGTTTTGTGGTGTGGAAGTGTGTAGCGTTGAGTGAAATAATGTTGATAGGACTTATATGGAGTGTACTTGTGTGGATTGTTTTGACCAAGTTTAAAAATGCACCTCTTTTACTGCCAGCCTTGCTTCTCGTAAGCAACGACTAGAAGTACAAAGTGCGTGATTACGCACTGATTGCATGTTTTCAAAACACATGGGTAAAATACATTGTCATTTACAATGCAATAGCTAAAACTCTTGCAAATGCGAGACCTATTGCATTGCAAATTCTTGTTAACAGCAATTTGAGGCTACATCCTGTATGCCATGTTGTCTGCTGACCCTTAATCAAAATGCAGTGACCCCCTACTCTTTTCTGCCCCTTCACCCATCTTGAATTCAGTGCAGCTTTTCTACATTTGCAAATCCTTGGGCGAAAATGATTTGCCGAGGCTTTGCCGTGAAAGGACTCCCAAGTGTGCATTTTTAAACAGACTTGTGATAACAAAACTGTAAGTGTATGTTAGAAGCCGGAGAGTCTTCCACATTCGAACACTGAACTAGAAATAACAAAATAGTCTTGGTGTAGGAAGGCGTCTGCAGACATGCCAGTATAAATGTAATAGACAGTCCTTAATTTGCAAACTGGTGCAAATCCCTTTAATTAGTTCATGGCCTGTGTTTTCTGGCATTCACAATCTCTGAGATCTGTAGTGGCTGTGGGGGGTATAACGAAAGAGGAGGAGCGAAGGAAAAGAGTAGAGTTTGCGGGGGGAAGAGATTATATGTGAAGTTACAGGCACATTTAATTATGGAGAGCCCAGGTTAGAGGGCAGCGTAGTCACCATGGGGTGAAAGATTACCTTCTCTTGTGGGCTGAGTTAACACACCGTGTTTACATCTGCTTAATGGTTACATTCCACTGGAACACAATTGAAGAAAGCCAACTTTATTTCTAAAGGCGAAAACAAAAGGCAGCGCTGGGCACTATTTACTGCACTTTGGGATATTCCCAAAGATTTAAGTGGGATGAAAAAAATGGAGGGTCTATCAAAGGGGCATGGTCAATGAAATTAAGGGCTTAAAAACACGTAAAATAAAAATCTGTGTTTAGCACAGTGCGCCACCAGACTTGTATTTTGCTGTTCCTGTCATTTCATCTACAAATGCTGTGTATTTGTAAGCGCTTGTCAGGAACAGTTAAGTGCATTTTTAGGTCTCGGCTGCGAAGGCTGCGCTTGCGCAGTCTAGCTCCGAGATTTAATGACTTGGAGAAGAGGGGCTTGAACCCGCCCCTCTTCTCCCCTGTTCTCCATTGGCTGGCCTCTTGAATGCTGGCCAGCCATTGGAGAAGAGGTCAGTCATTCCGATTAGGCCCCGTCCTTTTCGGATCGGGGGGCGTGTTTTTTGCAAGAAGTCTCATTCTCTCCTCCAGCCAATGGCTGGAGGAGAGAAAAGACAAACACGCCCCCGAATCCGAAAATGCCGCTGCCTTTCTCCGAGGCATTTCTGCTCTGCCTCGGAGAACGGCAGTGGTGTGCCTTTTGCTCTGCCTTGTTGTTCCTCTGGGAAGGCTTTAGTTTTTACCTGGTCCGGAGAGAGGCTGGCTGTGCCGCCCAGACAGAGGCCCATTGACGAGTGTGACACAAAGGCAACCGGAAACATTTTCAAGCGAGGCTTTTGTGCGAAAGAAAAGGCCTGGCCGCGCAGAACCGATCAGCATTTTAATCATTTTAATTCCCAGTCTCCGAGTCACGAAGCTCTGCGGAAGTCGGGCAGCAAGCGAAGGCTGTGTCTGTGGGGGCGATGGCTGAATGGCTGTCTTGCTGTGTTGTTTTGGGGCCTGCCTGGCGATACAATGTTGCTTTAAACGCCCTCACCATCTGCCAACAAACTTTCTGCCTCTTTCGCGAAAAATAGCGTTTAAAGAGAGGCTGGCCGTGCCGCCCAGACAGAGGCCCATTGACGAGTGCGACACAAAGGCAACCGCGGTCGCTATAGACTTTTGACCGCTAGAGAAACATTTTCAAGCGAGGCTTTTGTGCGAAAGAAAAGGCCTGGCCGCGCAGAACCGATCAGCATTTTAATCATTTTAATTCCCAGTCTCCGACTCACGAAGCTCTGCGGAAGTCGGGCAGCAAGCGAAGGCTGTGTCTGTGGGGGCGATGGCTGAATGGCTGTCTTGCTGTGTTATTTTGGGGCCTGCCTGGGGATACAATGTTGCTTTAAACGCCCTCACCATCTGCCAACAAACTTTCTGCCTCTTTCGCAAAAAATAGCGTTTAGCATTTCACGGCTATTTGCTGTTAATACTGCCGGGCTTTGTTTATTTGTTCTTGTTCCAGGTTGGCAGTTGTGAACCTTAATGTAATTTCTGAGGGAATACGTAGCCATTTGTTTCCCTCTGTAACGCTTTAATGTTCGTGGGTCCATTGCTGCTTAGGGGAATATGTGAATTTATGCTATGCATATATTATGTGCCTCTAGTCACCTCTCAATGCTGGCATGCTGCCGTTCACCCTTCACTAATACAAAACAAGCCCTGGGAACGCCAACTGGTCTGGCTTTAATGTGCTAATGCATGCAAAATGTGTTTGTGCATACCTGTTTCCATGCGTTCCAGCATCTCCCTGCCAATTTTTGTTTTTTTTAAAGCAGCTGGATTGTGTGCTATTACATGTGTCTGTGTGACACCACAATGTTGCTGCTCCCGAGTTTCAATAATAGAAGGGGAATCCAGAGTGAAAATTACTCTCTTTAAAGGATTTCTCTCAAACTTCAACGCTCACCTGGCATGACGTCATGCCATAACTTCTCCACTAGTAAGAAGTGAGCAGTGTTAGCAGTACACATCGATGTGCCTGCTGTTACTGCAGTCCGGAAATAAAAATTCCTCTTGTGCCAGGGCACAAAACAGAGCCCGATAGAGACCCGGTTCAAGGCCCCCTTTAAACAAGAATTTACAATGCAAGGGTCTCGGCATTGGTAAGGTTAGAGCTATTGGCATTGCTCATGACATTATTTTTGTTTATGTTTTGCTTTTAAAACATTTAAAGAAATGGCATTGTCATGAGCAATGCCAATAGCTCTAACTTTAACAATGCCGAGACCGTTGCATTGTAAATGCTTGTTGTTTGTGCCATAGATGTGGCGACATATTTGCATACATGCCAACACATCAGAAGAGAAAAGTGGCAGGTTTCTAAAAATAAAAACCGGGAGAATGGGGTCGGAATCGCGTTACTGTCATGCATGGGCTTTGCAAGTGTGCTGCTGCATTAGTGCCAATATCGGCCACACTCACCAGCCCTCCCGCAGCAACATACAGGTAGCATAAATAAGCAGACAAGACAACTTTTTGGTGGAGAAAATTGCTGCAGGTTTATTTGCATACCAAATATGCCAACATGGTGGGTTATCTTACAGGCGATCCAAAGGCAAGCCGCCCCTCGCGGTCTACCACCTGATGGGCCAACTTGCATCGTGGTCTTAGCCAATCGGTGCTTAGCGGTTGTGGTGAGGGGATAGCCCCTCCCACTTCCGGGGAAACATTGGTCCACCATATAACTGACCTTCCCCCCCCCCTACGAGGGGCAGAGCGTTCAAGCGACCCCCGGTTGTACAGGTTTCCAACCGGCCGTAGGACAGATGGGGCGCCGCCGCACCCCAGGGTCCACCGCACAGTCTTCCTAGGGATATTCGGCCTCAGCACCCTTTGTGCTCCTGAAGAGGGTACCCCTGAGTACCTTTCCGCCACTGGATCGCCATGTAACTCCGCCTGCAACACAAAAAAAAAGATTAGAACATCCTTCCTCCCCTCACCCTGACACGCCGGGTAAGCGGTAGGGAGGGAGTTGGCATCAGGGCGAGGGGACAAAGAGGCCGCCAGGGGGGCGGGGGAGGACTATATACCTCTCCCTGACCCCCCCCTGGCCGGAAGTGACGCGCAGGGGACCCCAACAGGGGTCCCAGGCAAAACACTAGGCTGCCCAGTGTGCCATCTTGTGGCACTAAAGGGGCCGCCCTCTTATGAGGGTCCCCTGCGGGGACTGTCGGTCAGCCCGCAGATCGGATATTTTTGGAAACCAAGATAGGACGTTTGACGCACACAAATGCCACTGTGCAAACGATCCTTGTTTATTTTGAGGGGAAGTAACATTTCCGTCATAAAGGACCTGTGCCCAAGGGCTGCATTCGGTGTCATGAAGGCTTCTCCTAATCTAGATGTAAGACCCATCTGCTACTGCAACAGCAGGAAAGCGGAGGCTGCATCCTGATCAGCCCGGTTTCGTAAATTGGGCACATTTAAAATGAAGACTAACAACCTAATCAACTAACAATGTCAGCTGATTAGGTCAAGGAGCAGCTGCCTAGCGCAGTGTCGGCCTCCAGCACGAGAGGTGCGGTCATTAGCAGCACGGAAGCCGTCTCAGGGAGCTAACCTCAGCTGCACAGCTGTGTGCAATCTGAAAACCTATGGCTTAGGAGTGGATTAAAAAGTGCATTTTACCTGCAATGTATGTTGCGTGGAGACAAGCGCTATCCACATCGCCACAACACACCTCCGTGTGATCAAGGGAAATGCCCTTCCCATATAGTCTGGGGGCAGCAGTCAAAGTAACAGAAGGAAGAAAGGGGTTGAGGGTGGGTGCAGGAGGGGGGTGACTAGAACAAGCACAACTCCTCAGAAAATAAGCCAAAGTATCATCTGGGACTACTAAAAAAGCCCAAAAGAAACTGAAGGCCGAAAATCTTTCTGGAAAAGGGTTGAAAAGAAGCATGTGCGACGTACAACATAAACCATAAAAAACGTAACCACATTTAATTATTTAGTTGAAGGCATCACATTGTCCTGTACTCCGGCAGGTTTATACAGGCCAGCGTGGAGGAGGGGGCGTGATGTCCACCAGTAGCTTCGCGCAGGGAAAGAGGTGCAGTGTGTGAAGAAATTGGTGGTGGGGTGCGGGTGGGTCATATGAGCACCGCGATCACTGGGGGAAAGAAAGGCTCACTTTGGAAGAGTGCCGAAGTAGTCTCACACATAGTGCCAATATCGGCAATACTCCCTATCCCTCCCACAGCAATCACTTAGAGAAATAATCAGACAAGACACATTTTTAGTGGAGAAAATTGCTGCAGGTTTATTTGCATAACAGATATGCCAACATGGTGGGTTATCTTACGGGCGATCCCAGGACAGGCAGCCCCTCGCCGCCTGCCCACCTGATGAGCCAAAATACATCGTGGCCCTAGCCAACCGGTGTTTGTTAGATTTGGGTGAGGGGATAGCCCCTCCCACCGGTGGACAACCAGTCCATCCCCTTACTCACGCCCCCCCAGCTAAGGGGGGCGGAGCGTTGCAGGCAACCCCCGGTTGCTCAGGTCTACAACCGCCCATAGGACTAACGGGGCGCCGTCGCTCCTCCAGGGTCCAACGCGAGGACCTCCCTGGGGATATTTGGCTTTAGCACCCTTACTGTGCTCCTGCAGAGGGTATGTTTCTGTACCTTACAGCCTCTGGATCGCCACAGCACTGGGTGTGGCCACCGTCACCCCAGGGTCCCCCACCAAGGTAGGCATCTTTACCTCTATCCTCCTGATTCCCAGGCCTCTTCCCGGTACAGGGTCCCTGTTCCCCTGGACAGGTGAACCCCTCATAATGAAAACGACCTGTGTACCTGGCCTGCTAAAATCCATGCCTGATAAAGCTAAAACACCTCTGTTCATTGAACTTTACGCACGGCACTGTTAACTACATGCACAAGGATTCCTGGCATCCCCTGGCCGGGCTCCTCGTCATAATAAACGAGGGTTTACCCTGACCCCTAAAACTCATACGCTCCTCAACTAGCTGCTCATCTTACGCATGGAGGACTATACATCTTCCAGCAGTGCCTTCCTACCCGGGAAAGTCAACTCATGCCACCCCTGATGTATGACAAACTGATGGGAGGGGAGAACAACCCCCCCCAGACTGTCGCAGCTACTACAGCAAGATGTTCCAGCGCATGCCTGGGACCCCCACGAAGTTCTCAATAGTGTGCTGCAGCTTCTACTCCCCGCTGTGCTCGCGCATGCCTGGGCCCCCCGACCCAGTTAAGGTAAGTGGTGGAAAAACCCATGCCTCCATTTATTGGATTCCGCCCATTGCACCACACACTGGACGCATGGCCGGCCCTAGCCCAGACCTTGGATCCTGGCAAATTAAATGAAATGCTTAGTTGCTAGCATCCTATAATGAGTACTGCACACCATAATGTACAACCAATCCAGCTTGCACCTAGTTGCACCAAAACACTGCACCCCATCACCTCATTCACCTGAGCTGTCACTCCGGCCACTCCCCTGGCTGGCCACTGACAGCTGTACTTATAAGACCTTGGGATTCCCATCATCCCACCTGACTCGAACTATGATTCGCTTCTTGGCCTGAAACTAACCATGTTCACATGTGGATGAAGTCAAAGGACGCATCCCTCTGCGCATGCTCGCAGCTTGTCCCCTGCTTCACCCTAGTCAGAGAGAACGACTGCAGGGAGCATGCTGGCACAGGTCCCCACCCTCACGCTAGTAGCCCATGGCCAGACTCCTGCTCCCGCATACCAGCATGCAGGCCTGCTTGTGGAAAAGCTACTGGAGTGGGGCGAACAATCAAGTGGTTTGCCTGCCGTTTCTAAATAAGTGAATGCTCAAGGTCCAATAACTTGCAGCTTTTGCTCTTTGTGCTGTAGCCCTCCCAGCGCCAGTGGCATTTTTCCAAGAACCGGGTGGTTGAACCTGTGGGCATGTTGGAGCTGAAGAGAGGTGCCAGGCTGAGAGAAACCTCACGGGGAGGGGGAAACGGGAGGTATAACTGTGACCCCTACAGAGTACGCTGAGCCCGCAGAAACAGGGAATAAGAGGTCCTGCTCAGCTTACAGAGTCCCATCCCAGTCCAACTCGTGCAGGTGTAGCGGAATCATTACACTAATAATAACTGGGCATATTACACCCAGTGCAAATGGAAAACTTATCTTGATATTACTAAAGCTGTTAATTGCAATGCAACTTACTGGTACTCTTTTTATCACACTCAGAGTGAAAGCTTGAGCTGGCTACTTATGTCCTGAACAGTACAGATGGGGTTTGCAGCAGGCACATACCCCGGTGAGCTATCTTGTTTGGAAAGGATCTTTGAACTGGGATTACACCTCGATCTCAATGCCAAATGCAAGAAAACTATATGAAATGTACTAGCATGCAAATCTGTGACCTATAGATTATGCCCAGTGATTTGCGGAAGAAATTACCCATCGCATCCTAGTAAGCAAACCTTTGACGGTTACCCACCAATCCTTGCAGTGCGCGCCTTACTCCAATGATCTCCTCTTACTAAAGAAGCTTTTGTACTGCTGTTAAGGTAACACAGAGAGTTTGTTCCTAGTGTGGAAATCTGTAGACCGATTGGTACGGGAAAGCAACACCCGACCAAGCACTAGATTGTAGGGCACAGAAAATCAAGTGGCATTTAACTGGGCCTTTGAGGTAATGCAAAAATAGAAGAATCTCTTTTAACATATAACCTACCTAAATAAACTTAAAGGCACAGTTTGAAAGACCCTTCCCCCTTGTTGCACGGTCTTAAAGCCCTGAAGTAAAATGTGAGTGGGATACAATGATGCCAACTGATATAACCACTTCTGTAGTAAGATAGCCAGCTGAGTCCTAAGAGGGACCCTAGGGACAGCTTGGCGCAGTGCATCTGGGAAGGTTACAATCTGTTACACCCGTCTCAGAGGGAGTGGGAACGACAAGGGACAGACAGAAAATAGGCCAAAGTCCCTACAAAATCACATGAAGTACAGATTAATAAAGTATATGCCTCTAAGTACCAGTCACCCCCCTCTGGCTGGCACATGGTGGAGCGGGAGGAATTACCCTGCACCAAACCACATGTGCCTTCTGTATGCTAAAAGGTACCTAGTTGAGCCACCAGGTGGCCCCATGATTCAGGCCTTGACGATTAGCCTATCAAGGCATAGGGTTAAAACATGTAAGCTGTAAACTTATCCTAGCATAGCGTGCCACACCTTTCAGGCTCTTAGTCCTGTATTTACCACCCGGTTTACTTGAAAATCCCCTCCACCGATAGTGAGGAGTGTAGGGCGGAAAAAAACAGATAACCCAATGTTAGACAACAGATAACCCAATGTTAGACGGCATGATTAGCATGCACCTTTTAAAATGTGCCACCTGCAGGTTTAGAATTATTCTGTTGTGCCACCCTGTGGCCTAATGATTCAGACCTGAACGGATTCTCTGTCTTGCCCATACGGTTAAAAGTGGTGACTTTGTGTACTGGAAACATTAATTAGCCACGCAAAGAACCATGGACATACCCTTAAAAGCGAGTCACCAGATTGTTAGTGAAATAGAGATGGATTTGAGACCTAGGCGCCGTCCAAAACTGCTGAATTAAACATGAGCGAAAATAGTTCTATGAAAGAAAAGCATTGAACGAATCGCTCATCAAGTCAAGGGACAAGTACTTCCTACATCACATTGCACACTATGCAGTCTCACACTGCCCCATGCAGCCGTCGCCCAGGCTGCCTCCGCTCAATCCCCTCTTACAGCTCAGTGGACAAAGATGGTCTCGCCCTGCACCATGCAGCCATCGCACCGGCTGTCTCCTCTCAATCACCTCTTACAGCCCAGTGCACACTAGGCAGTCTCGCATTGCACCATGCAGCCATCGCACAAGCTGTCCTCGCTCAATCCCTTCTTACAGCAGTGCACACAGGCAGTCTTGCATTGCACCATGCAGCCATTGCACAAGCTGCCTCCGCTCAATCCCCTCTACAGCTCAGTGCACAAAGATGGTCTCGCCATGCACCATGCAGGCATCACACCGGCTGTCTCCTCTCAATCACCTCTTACAGCCGAGTGCACACAGGCAGTCTCGCATTGCACCATGCAGCCATTGCACAAGCTGTCTTCGCTCAATCACCTCTTACAGCACAGTGCACACAGGCAGTCTCGCACTGCATCATGCAGCCAACACACTGCATCATAGCTAGGCTAGCTTGCTCCCTTGACCGCTAGCTGTCGCGGAGTAAGTGTGCCTGAAAAGGGAGAGAGTTTCCAGGGTCATTTAGCAAAGAAAAAAAAATCATATTATAGACCCTTCATAGAAAGTACTCAACCACTTTCCTTAACAGGAAGTCTCGTCCTGATTTAGATCAATTTCTGTGTTACACCTTTCTGCAAGCTGACCATTGCATTATGGTTGAAACTGGGTTCTAGGCTGAACCTCTGACATAATTTGTACTCCTGCTAATCCAAGATAACGTATATATATACCCTCCCTTATCATGTTGCACCACTTGGGACACATTACTTCGTCACTTCGTACCTACAGGCATGGAACTACTGCCAAAGATATTCCCACCCTAGTACCTGATTACCCTAAATAAATGCTGGATGTTGGGACAAATATTACCAGAGAACCTATGTAAAGGGCCTTCCAGTGCGTGTGAACCCATGTCATTGCGTTTACTAACTGTTGCTCTGTTTGAGATAAAAAACATATTTAATCAGCAAAGCATGCTGGAGATGAAGGAATATGTGGCCTGCCCATGGATATACAAAATGAGCCACGGCATTGCATAGTTCCAGAGACATGGCTGAGTGAAGCGTCCTCACGACTTTTGTGACCGTGCAGTGCAGGTACGACTGCCCCTCAAAAATTTAATTTAACTGACAACACAAAGATGAGGCCCTTCATGTGTGCATATGAAAAGCTGATGTATTGCCAGTGGCGCAGGAGTCTCTTGTAGGTATTAGACTAGTTGCTGCGTTTTTGCATAAAGGGGTTGCCCATAAATGTCTCATAGATGTCTCTAAAAATTATTATCATCATGACTTGAAGTTGTATAAAAACCACTAGTCCTCAAACGACACTGCAAAAGGACGTTAAGAAATATGCGTTCTTGTTCCTATTCAGTGCGTGCCTATGCACAGGGATGCCGAGCCGCAGCTGGGGTGTGGACCCGGTAAAATACACAACACAGCCCACCGGTATAAACAACACAACAGAGCCAGCAGCCCAATGGGGGCCGGCTCACACACGTGCACCACGCATGCCTCGTTGCGAAAACACGTCGAGAAACACATAGTTTGGTACACTTCAGGGTGAAAAGTACTTTATAAGCATGGCATGTAGTGAAGAGTGTCTACACGACGATGCCCACAAGCCTGACTTACCCTGTCCTCGTGCCTAGGCACCGGTACACTGGGGCGTACCGGCACTGCCCTGCAGTTCCTAATAGTGTGGCCGAGGCTACCCACGCACCTCCACCAGGCCGTGGAGGCACCAACTCACGCTGCCTGCACTCAGGCTACCTAATTTGCCCTCTGGGCGGGTGGCTGCCTCTGAGCCCGAATTGCCTATTGCGCCCCCCTGGCCGCGATACATGCCTCCACGGGGGAAACCATGACGGGAGCTGTGCCCCCTCCCCCACAACTTCTAGAGCGAGCTCCTACGGCGGTGCGAGCTCAAGAGGTTGACTGCTGCGCACTGTAGAACTCAGCCTCCTGTCCCTACCCTCTCACCAGGAGGCCCGGCACTTCCAATTCAGGGGCACCAGAAACGAGCAACGCTGGCCGAGGGATGGCCAGGCCGAAAGCGGGATGATACACGAGCCCCAAGGTGGAGGGCCAACCCCTGGTGCCCCCCACCCAACGGAAGCTCGGTCAGACCGATGAAACTGGTAGACCTGACCCGTAGCCCCCCAGTCACGCCCGACCCCTGCAACAATAGGCCCCAGCGGGCAAAGGCCCTCGCGACGGCTCATGCTGAGGTTCGGAGGGGGGAAGATATGTGCGCCCCCCCACGCAACAACAGACCCCTCGTCAGGCTGAGCAGGACACTACCCCAGGCACCACAAGCCCCTTAAGACAGAGGCCCACTCAACGGCTCCCTGTTGGAAAGCGACGCTCGCTGCTCACTTCCCCTGCCCCTCTTTCGGGCACACATGGGCAGAGGATCCTGGGCCCGGGCACGCCAAAACTAAGCCGGGCATCAACTTTCTAAACCCGGGCCTACCGCAGCCAGGGGAGAAGTCCTGCTAGACCAAGCCAGGGGCCCCAGGTACATTGGAAGGAGGGAGGAAGCCCCGCCGAGCTCGCCGGTATCCTCCCTCTCCCAAAACACCCTGTGTCATACGCGTGTCGGGCAAGGCTCGGGCCGGGCTGGCCCAGCGCACCGGGCCCACGTCACCCCTTAGCCCCCTCCCCCGGTCTGTAGTATGCTCACCACAACCAGGAAAGGGAACCACTACCATATGCACCCCCAGGAGCTAACCAACCCCCACCCTGGCGAACCGCAGCCATGGCAATGGCCGGGCATTGCAGCCATGCCTGAGGGGAAAAGGGGGAGGGGGACACTACCTCACCGCAGTCAGCGCCTGGAGGTCCCGTGACTCATGCCCAAACGGCGTCCAGGCAGAAGAGGAAAGAGGGCAATCAGTGGGCGGGAGAGGTATAAGTACCTCTCCCCCTGCCCCCTCCTGCCCGGAAGTGACGTGGACATGGGGGGACCCTCGAGGGTCGCAAACGCTGGGAGGCTGCTTGTCGTGTGCCATCCTGTGGCACTAAGGGGGCCGCCTTCTTAGGAGGGCCCCCTGCGTGGGCCCGGGGCAGCCCTGCAGAAAGAGGTGCGTGAATGAAGAAATCGGTGGTGGGGTGCGGAAGGGTCAGATGAGCACCGCGCTCACTGGGGAAAAGGAAGGCTCACTTTGGAAGAGTGCTGTACAGTGAGGGGCGGCTTGGACAGTGAAAGCGCACATGGCGCGCTGAATGTAAGCAAAGCACTTTATGCCTGCAGTAGGAAAAACTCAATAAAGAAATTTGTGCTTCCAGACTAAATAACAAGTACCGTATAACAACAGAAGTGAAACGGCCAGTAGCTATGGGAGGTTACAAATGAAGACAAGGCGGTAGTAATGCCTCTTGCATGTGTGTCAAAGCCAACAAAATTAGCAACAAAAGTAAACAGGTGCAAAGGACTGCTCCTCTCAACTTAGACTCAGTTCCCGAATCAGAGCTGTGTTGTCCTTGGAGTAGGGTGTTTGCTTTTAAGATGCAGAGCTTCTCCTTTGAAGTTAAATGCGACTCCGTTCGGCTTATTATGAATTTCTCTGCCCGATTTTTACTTTTAGCAATGGTGCTTGCCTTGGTGTACCCGGGGATGCCTGTGTCTAAAGTATCCTAACTGACCGTATTGTGCCTCTTCACTTTCTGTTTCCCGAGTGGTAGTTGTGCTCATGGTGAGATGCCACCTATGTAGATCTTGTCTTTTACAGTTATGTGTGACTGCGTACAGCTCACCCTACAATACCATGCATGGGGAGGGGGCTCAAGGCCTTTGAGCCCAATGGGCGTTGCGCATCTGCTTGCATGTGTGTCGAAGCCAACAAAACTAGCGACAAAAGTAAAACAGGCTCAAAGGACTGCTGCCCTCAATTTAGACTCAGTTCCCCAATCAGAGCTTTGTTTGTTACAGGTGGAGTGCAGGTAACTGAAATCTTGCTGTTAAAATGTTGGTGGGGCTAAAATGCAGTGCAGCCAATGTGAACTCCATTGGGCTGCATGACTTGACAGTTTTCGAAAGCTGCAACATCATGGTTGCCACATGAGCCGTATTGGCAGGCCTGTCAGAAGCCTTTGCAGACCAGGGTCAACTGACCTTTAAACTACAGAGGCAGAGAAAAGACGGCAGTATCTACTAGTATGACTGTGTGTGAGTGTGTATGTGAGTTAGAGCGTGCACCACCCGCTGCTTCGGCATATGGGCGCAAGCGGTGTGTCTGCCAGGTGGAGATGGACTCTAGAGAAGAGGTCTTAGTAACATCAAGAGATCCAACAAATAAACAGGGCGAGCTGAGCAAGGGTCGTCACTTGCTCTTAGAGCCCCTGCAACATCCGTGGCATAAAAATGTTTACATGTAACTAACACGCTGCAGTGCAGACATTGTGTTAAAATATGATCCATTCTCTTCAAAATTAAAAAATATATATTCTTTAACTTGCGGAAGTTTATCAACTTAGAAACATTCCTTCCTCCGCTCTGGCGACAATGCCATTAATAAAGAGGCAAGCCAGTTGTCATGGCCACCATGTATGTGATCTAGATTATTATTATAGATTAAGAGATAGTATATTCTATTACATCAAACACAGGAAGTTTGTACAGCGCACACCCTGAACTCCTGTATTTTTTATTTTTTTTATTTTTTTTATTTTTCAAAACCTTTATTGAATAAATCTGAATTACAGCTTTATCTAATACGCAAGCACATACAGAATGGAGGTATACAGTATGAACGATTCAGAATATTTTTTAAAAACACATTTATCAGAGACTAAAGAAAAGAGAGAGAAGCCAACCAGAAATACAGAGAAAAAGAGAGGAAAAAGAAGAGAAAAAAAAGAAGAAAATAAATAAAAAAATAAAAAAAACTCCTGTATTTTAATGTACTCTA
Organism: Triturus cristatus; assembly: GCF_964204655.1. Taxonomy (NCBI): domain Eukaryota; kingdom Metazoa; phylum Chordata; class Amphibia; order Caudata; family Salamandridae; genus Triturus; species Triturus cristatus. The sequence continues at coordinate 1,062,582,526 of NC_140589.1, read as the reverse complement.
AATACGATAATTAAGAAAAAGGAGCCTTTGTGAAGGAACAGATTTGCCTAAAACCACACACTTAGGTCAAGGGAGAGGCCGGCATTGGCCTAGGCTTCTGCTTTCACTTTGCTCATTTCAGACCCTGGGTCCTTTCAGTTCTCTTGGTCACAGTGTGAAAGTTGGAAAGAACTTTCAGGCCCTCACCACTTTCAAAAGTCACCAGCCACCACTGCTGAGAGAGTATAAATGGAAGGAACGCCTTACAAGAAAGAGGCATTGTTCACACTGAGCAGGCCCTAATTCATGTTGTAACCTCAAGAGGGCTTTCTTTCGGTTTCTAATAATAATACTAGTGGCATTTGTAGAGTGCAACAATTGCCTCATGCAGCGGTGTCCCGGGATGCGGTAGTGAGCCGGGGCTTCCCTGAAACACACGTGCTTTGGGAGCACTCGCTCATTGGCTGCTTGGTGCTGAGACGTGATTAGGCAGCTGTGCGAGTTTGTTGATTGAGATCGAGGGGGAGGTCGGGAATCCAGCGCCTGGGTCCGAGGCTGTATCTTTAGGACAGTAGTTCGTGTCCTGTGTCCTCCGACTTAATTCTCCTCCTAGATGCACCTTAGTAACTACATTTTTTCTTATTGATTAAGGTAAAACTCAAAATAGGGATCTCACATCGGAAAGGAGAGAAGGTGAAATCAGCGTGTTAGAGGTGTGTTTTGTTACCGCTGGAACAAAGCGTATGAATGTGTTCTGGAACTACATGCAGCAGCGCCATCTTCACAAGTCCAGGGCAGCTGTGACTCTATGCCCGAGGCCCTGCACTAATTGGGGGCCGCGCGATCATGCTACGGCATCTGGCAACATAATGAACAAGCGTTGGCAATGCAATAGGTCTCGCATTACTCAGGGCCGTTTCTAGGTGTTTTGCCGCCCTAGGCGAGAATTGAAAAATGCCGCCCCCTCATTGAGCTCTCATGTGACTCCGGCTGCCCTCTCTCTACCGGGATGTCATGTAACGGCCAGAGCTGCCGACTATGGAACTGGGGAAGCAGGTTTGAGTGTCGACATCGGCTCATCATCCTGTGATTCTGGCAAATCACTTAATCTCCCAAGCCTATAAACAATGCATGTGTTTGTGATATAATTGTGTAATGTAAGTGGTGCGCATGTAAAGCGCTTCAATATCTTTGGGTCAAGTTGGAGCTATATTTTAAAAACTACAGAAGAATGCACTAACAGGTTAAAACTAAAAACAAAGCCTTAACATAAGGAAAGACAAAAAGATACCCATTTACTGGATGATTTGTACAGAGCGAAACCAGAAAATCTGGATAAATCGTGGCTTCCATACTGAAATTGTGTGATCTTAGGCAAATATTTAATTTCACTAAAACTCTTTTTGCTTCACTATCGCATTATAAGCACTTTAGAATATTTGAGATTAGACTATTAGTTGTACACAACTATCTCTTTTAATAAGTACTTCTCAATGCAGTGCTGTAATGTGCCTAATTAATATCAAAGCTTCCACGTGTGAAAGGAAAGCACTTTTTTTGAACTTCGAAGAGACTTTATCATATTTTACGTGGTTTGTTGTATGATTTGCAAAACACATATTTTCAGGGCTTGGCTCGTGCATGGCCTCTAAGATCCGAACCAGACCCTTGGCCTGGCTCTCCCTGTTAATTTTGTTGGCTCGTCCACCTCTACTCCTAACTAATACATTATCTCGGTCACTCAACCTCTAATTCACGCGCTCACTGACTGGTAATCACAATCATTAATTTGTTCATTCTCTTAAAAACTCACTCATTCAGTCACTCGCCAACTGATGCATTCATTCATTCATGCAATCACGGAAGGGGACCAGGAATTTTGAATATGTTAACCCCTAAATAGCTGTGGAGAGGGCCTCGTCACATCATTACTGGAAACCCGAGGCCCGCTCCGGCAGGCATACATGAAAAATATATGCCAGACAATGTTTAGGAATAAAGCAATAGGGCAGTACATGAGTAATATTGAACACTTGAGTTGTGTCGAAGAACCCAAACGTAAGGAGTTTATACTATATTTAAAGGAAAATCAGTAGGGCATGACAAAATCCAGAGTAAATATAGTTTATGTTGTCTGTACTACTATGAACTGGTTATATTAGATTGCGGCAATACCCTTTTTTTTGTCAGTGGGGTGAGCACATCTTCCTAGATAGTCAGCTCACAGATGGCCAGGGCTTACTCAGCCTTTCACCTATATGGCGCTAATAAAATGAGTAGAACAAGTTGACTCAATATGTTTCCTAATATACAAGTGCTTTGAGATAATTGTTGCAAAAGCTATACAAGCCATAATTGTCATCCAATCACACAGAACACTTGGCAGCCATTAATGGAAGGTAAGACTAGGTGTTGTTACAATTAAATATGATTTTGGGTGAGCAAGTTACGAAAGGAAGTGGGCTCACTGTGGGTGTGCCCTTGCAACCCCCATTAATGGGTTAAAAACAGAGTGAATGAGTTCTCGGAGAGAGACTGAATTAGTGGTGCTGCATTTTAACCAGCCATGTTGGTAGTGACCGCTGCCCCATATAGTGCTCTGGCAGCAGTAGTTGAATTCCGTAAAACTAATTTCCATTTCAGTTTGGAGCAACAATAGCTAATTTTCATATAAATCTATTCTTACCTGATATGATACCGACCACCAGGATAAATTCGAGGACTTGGCAATTAGATGTAACCTGAAAATGGTCATAATAACAGCATTTCATGGAGTGCTGAAATACCATACATTTTCGTTTCTAAACGGTATTCTTCTACTCAATGGATTAACCTTGGAAGGATGAAAGGCTGAGTAGGCCCTACCAAAGTTTACACCCGTAGTCCGCAGATGGTGCACTCACCCCAGCAGCAAACGTGTACTTGTCTGATCCTCTTGACAGCATCTGGCCATGAAACTATTCATTAAACTATGTAACCTCCAGGACTAAGCAGCAAAGAGAGTGGGCAATCACCAGAAGTGGTTGGTTACTGTGGGCCTTCAGGTGTTCTTACGGTTGCTGCTCGCAACCAGCTTTTCACCACTGTTATCGATCCTGTATAATAAAAAATAAAATCTATGACAACAAGCGGCGTGCCAGACGTCTGATCCCGCTTCACTATGTCCAGCTACACATCATCAGCAATGGCCCCAGGCCTCTCACTGACACTCTCAGCAGAGAGGCCAGGCATTTCATGGGGACGGGGAAAGAATGCACCTCTAAGTTGTCAGGCAATGGCTGGAATGTTGCTCAGGGGAGGATATGTAGACATATTGTGTGTGCTGTTGTTTTGAAATCAGAACAGTATTTAACTCAGACACGCATAAAAAAACACTCTCCCCCACAGCCACACTCTTCACAGAGTCAGTCAGGTGCAACATACCATTTCAAGGCAGCGCACAATGGAACAGACTAGACTTTACACTTAGATACAGATATATTCCAAGAAGATGTGTGTTTTCTTTTGGGACGTAGTACCTTGCCAAAGAAATGGGGGCGGAGGTGAGGGTTCGCCATTATACCTAATTGTGGAACCGTGGACAGATCTTTATCTCGCTCTGAAACAGTATCCATATTTTTACCCAAAATATGATAACTTTCAAAACTGGCAACCTCTAGTTAATTTTGAAAATGTACAAACCAAACACTTACACCTACGCAACTGTCTCAAAAATACTTAGCAATTAAAATCGACATTTACCCACCTATCTGCGGGCAGGCACCTTGGGAGTTGGGATCAGCACAGGGTGCGAGGTGAGCACGAGAACAGAGGTCCGACTCCAATCGGGTCGAGAGCGCATATTTAGCAGCGCCGGCGGCACGGCCCTGGGCTGTGGCGCCGAACGTGACGTCACGAAGGCGCGCTACCCAATGCGCTTTCGAGGTCAAAGGCTGTTTAAGGTGATTTGAATCGATTCCTAAACTCATGCTTTTTGCCGCCCTCCCCCTTTTGCCGCCCTAGGCGGCCGCCTAGTCTTGCCTAATGGTAGAAACGGCCCTGGCATTACTGAAAGTTTGAGCGATTGGCGTTGCAAAATCCCTCAAACTTTCACCACTGCGAGACCTAAAGCATTGCAAAGGCTGGTTGTACTTGTTTTGGTTTTACCATCATACTCATTACCTCCTCGTTAGTCTTCCTCGCCACATGACTTACAAAGTGACCGTCAGCTCCACAACAGAACCCTCCAAAGCAAAGCAAAAAAACAAAGTCAGCATCCCATGCCTCCCATCCCTTCCCAATATGGCCGACCCAGTCACCCATGACCCCTATAAGAGGCGGGCCGGCCCAACCCAACAGCCTGTTTTTTTAGTTCTGCACTCTCTCTGGAGCGCTTCAGGTAAGTGGTGCCTGCTGTAGCAGGTGCGTGGGTCCATGGTTGGAGGTCCTGCTGTAGCGGACCCTAGGGGCTTGGACTTCGTTTATTCCCCCTGCCTGTTTCCCCCGGTGTATTTGGAGGTTATTTTCTTGTGCCGGTCAGGCTCTGCTTTAGCGAGCCGTGGGTGTTCAGGGTGGGGGGGATATGCGTGGGATTCGTGCTTCGATTCCCTTGTGTTTGGCTTGTTGACACGATCCTTCGTTTTCCGTTGTCATCCCCTTCGCCGCCCGCCTTTGTTTATTTTCGGCGGGCGGCAGCTCTGCGCCTTGGCATATTGGGAAGGGTGACTGTGTCCCGAGGGTTGCGGACGGAGACCGCCCTCTTCCATCCCGAGCCGCGTTTTCACCTACCCGCCTGCCTTCCTGGCGTTGGGGGTGGCGGCGGCTCTACGGGGCTCGGTCCGTCTAGGGCCGCTGTGCATGGGGGGCTCATCCATTTCGGGGGTTGTGTGTCGCTTACCTGCCTGCGTCCATGCTCCCTCCGTCTTGCTTCGCTCCGGGTTCGCCGGCGTTGCTGTGTGCGCGCTGTGTTTCATCGCGGCTGTGGGCGGGGTCCCGGGGGCGGGGCTTCGTTGTAAAATTGCGCGCACCCGGTGCGGTGGCACCGGTCGCGCCGCCCTTTACCCGTCCCTGGTCTTGCGCTCTTTATGTATATCGAGTTGGCTAATGGGAAACTTTGTGTGCATAATTTTTGATATTGGCGTCCTTTTGAAGTTGGTGTTGGTGTCACGAGATGTTTTTATGTGCCATGGGGCAAACTGACTGCTGAAACACGCTGATAGTTCCCGTTTCGGTGAGGCGCTTCTGGGGGCACGCTGAGCGTGTTTCCGAAGGGATCACGTCATTAGTGCGTGCCAGCGTGTGGAGTGCGCGGCCTTCTGGTTCCACGGCCTTTTTGTTAGTCCCCGTGCTCGGGCAGCCCTGCTGGGCGGTTTTTGGCCAGCCCTGCAACTGCACGCTTTTCTTACAGGGCCTCCTTGATATATCGACAGTTCGTCCTGTGTTTTTGTTTTTGTGGCACGGCTCCTGCTTGTATGATGCCCTTGGTTGGGTCCTCTGTTGCGTTTCTATTTGCATTGTCAGAGGCTCTGAGACACTTGTGTGTGTTCACTGACCTGCCTTATTGTACGTGGCGCATGTACCCCTGCCGTGGTGCTCCCGTTCCGTTGGCATGCCGGCTCCCTTGGCTGATGCGCATCCGGGACGTGTTCACTTTGGGCTTTGTGGCCCGTTTTTTTGGCCGACTCCTGTGGTGTCGTTTGTTGCACTACGGTGCCGTGTGTTCTACGCTGAGGGTGTCCTGTTGCGCCAGCTTGCTGTGCTCGCTGACTGACTTTTTGGCGGTGTTTTAGTTTTCCTGTCTTGTTGCACCTCACGTTGTACAGTGTGCGCTTCGTGTCTCCTCTTCGCCTAGGCGCTTGCAGCGCTGGCCCGCACTGTTGGTTTTGCCACGGTGCTCGCGTCTGATCCCTGTGGTTCCTGCCACCCCCGCTCCTCGGGGCGTTTCTGCCTGGCTCTGGCTGGGGGGGCGGGGGGGAGGGGGTGGGCTTGCCTTCCTGGCCCGCTGCTGCCGTTGCCTTGGTGGTTCCCGGTCCCGGGGGTTGCCACGTGTTCTCCCGACCCGGACCGGCTCGTTGCCCCGGGGGCGGGGTTTGTTTTGTCCCTCGCTGGCTCTCCATTTGTTTCGCTGCCTCTTCTCTGCCCAAGCGGGGGGGGGGGGTTTCTGCCATAGTCTTGGGCCTCTGGTTTTGGGGGTCTCCCGGGTCTGGGTTCAGGTCCCGCATGCACTTTGTCGTTTTTGGCTTCCTTCACGCTCTTCTGGGTGCGGTTTCTCGTTGTTGCGTCCGGTGCCTTGGGTTGTTTCGACTCTCCGGTGACGGGTTTGAGTCCCGCAGTCGCTGTCAGCGGCTCTTTGGGTGCAATGCTTTCATTGTCATCCTTGTATTCGCGTTTTTGCTGCTGGGTGTCGTCTTTGTACTTACCTCGCTGCTTGCCTTTTCGCGCTGCGGCTATCCCTGGACTTACATTGTTTCGTCCCTCTGTGACCTTCTTCTGGGGCTTCTTGGTTTCCGTGGCTTGCTTCTCTTTGCTGGTGAGCGTGTTCTGTCCTGGTGGTTGGGGGTGCTGGCTGGGTGCTTGCTCTTCCTCCTCCGGTTCTGTGTTGCTCCGCTGTCTTCCTTCCTGCGCACAGGCAGTTTGTTGCCTTCTACTCTGCCTCGTTTGGTTGTGGGTGTCCCGGGTGGTGGCCCCACCTTGTCGGGCTCGCTTTCTCGTTCCCCCTCCTCCTGGCCCTCGCGGCCCTGCCCTACGCTCCCCCCTCCCCCGCCGCCTTGTGCTTGATGCCCTGCTCTAGCGGGCTCTGGGGTTTGGGTTCTGGCGTTTGGCTCCCCCTCTCTGTGGGGGCGGCTGTGGGCTTCTCTGTGCCGGGGTGCGTGTGGGTCTCTCGGCCCCCTCTGTTGTGACTCCTTGCCCCCTCGCGGGCTTTGGTTGCCTTTCGGCTTGCCGACAGTGTCCGCTCTGTTAGAGTCACTCTGGCCTTCGGGTTCGGGTCTTCGACTCTTCCCCTGTGATTCAGGTGTTCCTTCCCTGGTCTTTCAATGTCAGTGGGTGCTCAGTCTCTGGAGTGGGCACTGGTCTTTCTTTCAGTAAGGTTGGAATGTGTTTCAATGTTCCCGCGGGGGTCTGTCCCTGTCTGTTGCTGACCGTCCTCCGGGGTTTTCTTGGGGCTGTGGGGCTTTCGGCATTGCCTCCCTGTCTGCCCCTGGCCTGGTCTGCTTTCTGCGGTTGTGCAGGGTCGGGTCTGGTTGGTGCCCGGGTGGGGTTCCACCTGGGTCTTCCGGGTGCTGTGGCCTGTGGGGACTCGCCCTGTCTTAGTCGGGGTTGCGGCTTGGCCGCTCCTTTCTCGTTTTTGTGTTGCTCACTCCGGCTTCACGTTTTCTCTGCCTGGTGCGATTCTGTGGCGTTTGGCGTGGTCCCGGTGCCGGGGTTACTCACGCTTTCGTGTGGCGTTCCATGCAGTCTTGTTGTCTGGCTGTTTTTCTTCTGCCGGTTGGCTCTGGTCCTTCCTTGGGATTGGCCCGGGCCCTTCCCGCTCCTGTCCTGGTTCGGCTGGGGGGATCGGGCTCTGTGGGCTCTCTGGCCTTCTGCGTCTCCTGCTTGGGTGTCCGGGGGTGCTGGTGCCTCCGGTTCTCTGCTCCCTGGCGGGCCCGTACGCTTCCGGTGTGTTTGTTTCCTCGTCTTTTGTCCCTGGATTTGGGGTTCCGGGGTCTGTTGGATCTGGTGGCTCTCTGGGGGTTTTGAGTTGGCTCGGGTTCGGTTTTCACCCTGCCCTCCTGTCCCTCTCGCCTTTGGTGGGTGCTCGCTTCGGCGGCTCGCTTGGTCCCTGTGAGGGGCGGGCTCGGTCCGTGGCGCTGCCTTTTTCCCTGCCTTCTGTGCGTGGGTGATCTTTCGGGCTCTCCGCTTTCTGCGGTGGCCTGGTTGAGTTCCCTGGGTGGCCGGGTCTCTTCGGTGTCGTTTCCGTCACCTTCCTGGGTCTTTTTGTTTCCTTGTTCCTGCCTGGGTTCTCTCCTTGGCGCGGTCCCTTCCAAGGGGTCCTTTGTGTGTCTGGGTTTTTTTTTCCCTTTCTGTTTCTCTTCAGCGCCCCTTTTCCTTGCTACCAGGAGCTTTGGCTCTTTGGTTTGTCTTGTGCCTGTGGTTGTCCTGGTTCTCACGGGTCGAGGGTTCGAGTCTCGCACACGCTGTCACAGTGTCGTTAGTTGGCAGTCTGTCGCACTCTTCTTTTAGTGCGGCTCTTGCCGGTTTGCTTGCGACTGGTTCCGCTGCCTCTGGTGGTTTCGGCTCTCTCGCGGGTGGTGTTCTCCCTTGCGGGGTTGCTGTGTTTGTCGCACTGCGTCTCCCTTTCGGCTGTGCCTTTTCTGTTGGGTCGCTGTGGCGGGGTTGCCCTCTGTTCCTTCGGTTTTCCTTCTTTTTCTTGAGGGGGTTTGTTGCCCTCTTTTCGGGATCTCCGTTGGCCGGTCCTGGTGTGTTGGTCCGGCGTGCTTTCTGGGCCCTGTTTTCTGTGGCTTCTGGCTCCGTGCGGTCTGGTCCGGTGCTTTTCTCTGTCCCCCTTTGGCCTTTGCTGCGGCTGCTTCCTGCCGGCGCCTCATGTCTCTGGGGTCCGGGTTTTTGTTTTTCACGGTGTCATTGGGTCCCGGGCTGGTTTTTTCCTGCTCGTGGTTGCCTTTCCCCTGGGTGGTCCTTCCACTCGTTCTGGCCTGTTGGGTTTTGCCCTCTGGTCTGTTGGTGTCTTGTGAGTTCCATGAAGCCGTTTGGCTTTGGTATGTGCTCACTTTGTAAGTCATGTGGCGAGGAAGACTAACGAGGAGGTAATGCCCCGATTACTTACCGGTAATCTTCATTACTCCGAGTATAGTCTTCCTCGCCACATGACTTCCCATCCCTCCCTCCCTGTCTGGCTATCGGCTTCATGTTTTGCTTGGTAGTTTCAGACTGTTGGGTTGGGCCGGCCCGCCTCTTATAGGGGTCATGGGTGACTGGGTCGGCCATATTGGGAAGGGATGGGAGGCATGGGATGCTGACTTTGTTTTTTTGCTTTGCTTTGGAGGGTTCTGTTGTGGAGCTGACGCTCACTTTGTAAGTCATGTGGCGAGGAAGACTATACTCGGAGTAATGAAGATTACCGGTAAGTAATCGGGGCATTAGCTTACAAATTTCAGCAAAAGTGCTGTAAGCTAAATGCCAGGGCTGACAGAGGGTGTCACACAAACCATAGGTAGGGCCACTTGTCAGCTGTGTGCCATTACAAAAATGTTTCCTATCGCATGGATGACTTCCGTTTCCTATGCTCACAAACAGGCACATTTCACAAGGACTAAATCTACTCCAAAAAAGCTGGATGCGATTCTGTGTGAAATGTGTTCAATGCAAGAAAATTTACTAACATGGTTATCAAAGTCAGGTCAATAATGTATGTTTGCCCTGTTCAGATATGTTAGCTTAAGTGCCCCAACGTGTTTGCTTGACTTTTCAAAGCATTATGCCTCTATTTGTTTATTTAGAATTTTTCATAGGCTGACCTTCCGCTATGGTAACCCCCCTGGTCGCCGCTATAAAATAACAGTACCTTACAGATAAAGTAATGGATGGATTGCTTTCTTGCCAGGGACTGGCACCAGTAATGAGTGTCGCTTTTGTTCCAATTGTCAATCAACATGTATTGATCTAGGATTTTATCACCAGGCTTCGCAACCAGGATATCTAAGTTGCAAACTGTGACTTGGCCTCTTATTTCATTCACCTCTGCGTCCGTTCCCAGAAGAGTTCAAATAGCCTTGAAATAGACTGACCGAGCGCCACATGCATGATTAGGCAGCTGTTCCATATTAACTCCACACACACAGTGCACAATCAGATGACTATACTGACGAGCCCTGTAAGATTTCAAGTATTGATATCAAAAGCACAACAACATCCAGTTAGTCTAAAAGCACAACAGAACTTGCGTCATTGCCGCCACATTACTGCCCTCACATTTCTGCCTCCGCTCTTTATCAGACAGAAAGGTACTGCCAGGGCCGACAACCCCAAGCAGACCATGATGTAAGACACTATTTTGAAGTGAAATTTGAAGGTGCTGTTCATCTCCAGCAGCAGTCAGACCCATAGCAGCCACAACAGATCCATGCTGGCTAGGGGTTGGGTGGAGGGGCAACACAAGGTGAAACTGACAGGAAAGGACATTATAGGAGGAAGGAGGGATGGGAGTGGCAGTGGCAGGAAGAGATGTAGACGGGAGAAGGAGGGGCGACACATCTGAATTAGGCCAGAGGGACACACCCTGTTCCAGAATGCAAGACACACAACAGGATAGGTACGGTCTATCGGAGGGCACAGGGAAGGGTAGGAGAGCATGGTGCTTACAGATCTGATGTGTGGAGAGGGCCCGGGGAGTGAGAGGAAGTGGATCAGTGGGAGGTATCAATCCGAACGATTATTGTTAGGAGGGCAGAGGTAGGAAACAAGTGGCAGGATGGCAGCATAGGTAGAATTCAGGGACGGGGTGGTAGTGCGGGGGTCACAGGAGCTGAGTGAAACCATAGTGAGTCTGATAGTCATAGGGGAAAGAGGCCAATAAGAGGAAGGGGCGTGGTTATGAGAAATCAAAGCAGAAGGAGGGGTAAAAGAGAATGGGCGGCTGCAGGAGCATAGCGGTCCTAATATTCACTAGAATGCCATTTCCAGGGGTTGAATGATAAGTTAACGTTTTAACATAGAAAAGTGTCTACCGTGAGTTGCGACTCCTGTAAGGGTAAAGATTGTGATTGTGCTCAGAGGGAGTCAGACTCGCCCCATAGAAATGAGGGGAGGGGCAGATGGGATGTTGAAGCAACTCTGGGAGGGATGAGTAAGCAACGATGACATAAGCAGTAAGAGTCAGACGCGCCCCCTCCCTGAACACCTTCAGGAAGACTTTCAAGACCTGGCTCTTCGGCTAAACAGAGGCGTGCCCCCCCCCCAAGCTCCTTGAGACCCTCACGGGTGAGTAGTGCGCTTACAATTCCCTGATTGATTGATTGAAGAGTGTTTTAAAATGAAAAGTGGCGCCTGTGTACAGCAAAGTTTAACGCCTTGCACTTAAAGCGCCCGGCGTCCCTGTAGCTGTGATATCGTCTCATGTTGAGCTTCCCTGAGGCATGGACGCGCTTCACTATGACGAGGTTAGAGTGGGAGGCAGGGAATAGGCGCCGTGATATCACCTCATGTTTACCTTGCCCGAGCCACTAACACGCTTCACGGTAACAACGGGAGGGGAATGGAGCAGGGAATTTTTAATTGGTACAGCATGAGGAGGGGAGGGAGGGGCTAAAGGCAACATAGGAAATGGGTGAATTAAAAGCAGGACGCATGGCGGCACTTTGAGCTACAAGTAGGTAAAATGAGCAGCAAATGTAAAAAAGCATGGCGGGCGGCCGTGCACGTAAAAGATAGGTGCATGGCCGCCATGGTAATGCAAAAGTAATATTGATAAAAGCGCCCGTGTCTATTAAACGTATGCGCATGGCGTCCCGTGAACCAGGCACCATGGCAATTATAAAAAACAACAAAGTAGTCCCTAAATGAAAAAAACAGCCCTGCAGCATAACTAAACTGTAGTTGGTTGGAGCTGCCTGCCATGAAACGGAAGGGAAATCTGGGGTGTCACTGCCAATAAGGACCCAGGAAAGCAGAGCGACGCAGGAGACTCAATGGCAAGCAGCAGGAGGGATTACACTCAGTGTAGGGATTATACTAGGTCTTCCAGACAGCACATGAGCACTGCCTAGGCTCGACCTAAAAACAAATCTGACCTATTCCTTTGTGAGGCAGCCAATGCGGCGACATCACTAAGTGATGCCAAATACTGTGTTTTCCATTTCTCCAGCGCAATTGTTTCCTTCATTATAAGCTGCCTGCAGTTTGACTGGGAAACCAATAAGGGCCCTGCAAATGTTTTGGCCCGGACCTGACAAAAACATCTGACATGGTTGACTATTCATGATGTTTCAATTAGTAAGCATTTTTGCAAATACATCTTCACTGTACTGTGTGGATTATACCTTATGTATAGGTAATCTTTCCTAAATGTACTCAATTTCACAGCATTATATTAAACAATGAATGTATATGCTAGTGGCCAACTCTTAAAAGAGAAATCTTTCCTCCATGATGGTTGTCTTCAAAGAAACGGAGGGTTCTATGAATGAAGTCTGTGTCAACTCTTCCAGATTCCTGCTTCTAGGAAAAGTAAGGATTGACTAAAGATAATTAATTAATTTGGGCTGTTGTATGACTACCAATGTGAGTAGAAGTATCATCCTTGAGCTACAGGCATGAAATCGGTGAAATCAGGGTCACCGGAAGACCCCTGCCCTCCCAGGGTGTTCAAAATAGTCCTCCCTGTGGTAGAGCCAGAGACGCTGGCCCTGCTAAACCTGTCCTTGGCAACAGGGAAGGTTCCTCTCAAATTTAAGGAAGCTATGGTGACTCCACTGCTGAAGCAGTCAGGGGCGGATACCAACAACTTGAAGAATATTCAACCTATTTCCAGACTTCCATTTCTGGCTAAAGTACTTGAGCAGCATGTGCTCAGAACACTCTCGTCCTTCTAGGAGGAACATCAGCTGCTACATGCTCGGCAAGCGGGATTCAGGGCCTACAACAGCACAGAGCTGGTGATGCTCTCAGTGCTGGATGAGCTGAGGCTTGCAGCCGACAAGAAGGAATTGTCAGCACTGATCCTTATAGATCTCTCAGCCATGTTCATCATGGTGAACCATGCTCAGCTGTTGGCCCGTTTTCTGTGGGACTTGGAATTACTGGTGTGGTCTTCCAATGGATTTATTCCTTCTTGAAGGATCGGTCACAAAGGGTCCCACTGGGGGAATGCATGTCCAGGAATGGCGCTCTGCAATGTGGGGTTCCGCAGGGCTCTGCGTTGTCCCCCCTGCTCTTCAACATCTACCTCCAGCCACTGGTAGAAGCACTTGCAAAACTTTAATGTCAGGTGTTCAACTATGCCGACGACTCGCAACTAATCATGCGGATCGACAGCTCTACACAGGCCCAGTCCAATGTGCAGAATATTCTTCGGTTAACTATGAACTGGATGACCATTAACTCATTGAAAGTAAATCCTGACAAGACGGATGTGCTTGCCATTACCGCAGGGGCCAACCCCTGGTCCATTTCCTTGTGGCCACAAGAGTTAGGCACTACCCAGATACCGGTGCTTGTTGTGAAGAGCTTGGGCATCAGGCTGGACACCAAGTTAACACTTAACAATCAGGTGACCGCTGTAGTGGGGAGTTGTGTGGGCCTTATAAGGCAACTCCGGAGACTTGTACCCCTGTTGTCATTTTCCACCATGCGTACTGGTGTGTCGGCTCTAATTGTGTAACGCCTGGAATACGGTAACACAGTATACATAGGGATACCTGACAAACTATTAGGGAAACTTCAGATAGTTATGAATGACACGGCAAGAGCTATTTTCAAACTTCCGAGAAGAGCACGTGCCACACCTCTGCTACAACAACTACATTGGCTCCCAATTAAGCAGAGGGTTAGGTTTAAGGGTCTGTGCATTGCGCACAAAGCCCTGCATGGAAGAGCACCTGGCTACATCTAAGACCGTTTGAAGAAATAAGTGCCAGGACGATGTCTCCGAAAGTCTGAGGCAAGCCTGCTGGCATGCCCACGTTTTGACAAAGACACTTTGGGGGGGGGGGGGGGGGGGAGCTTTTTCAGTTGTGATTCCCCAGCTTTGGAAAAAGATTCCGGATAGCTTGCGCAGGGAAGTCACCCTACTCCCATATAGGAGGAAACTTAAGACCATTCTGTTCACTCAGGTGTTTGGATAAGCTCATTTAGACTCACCGAGCTCCAGGAGGCATGCTAGGTTCTGGTTTAGGGTGGTTTTTTTTCTTTTTCTTTTTTTAAGCGCTTAGAGACCTGTTGGTGATTTGGCGCTATATAAATAGAAATTAACATAACATAACATGAAGAGGGGAAAATGAGATGAGATATCAGGGCATGGTTCTCTCTCAATATATAACCTTTTTTTGGGGTGGAAAATGATGTTGCTTACTTAACCCTTCCAATGTTGGGTAGATGAAGGATTCATTTTTGATGTATGCCAAGGTCATTACAATAATCACTCTTACTCCAGGTTGCATTGTTCGATAGATATTTGATATCCCACTATGTAGTCCTTGGTGGTTACTGATGATTGTCTGTGGTGGTGGTAGAATTAGGGGATTCTGTAGCCTGCTTCGGATAGAGCATGTGAGAGAACTTGTATTATTAGATTATGTGATAAATCTCTATTTGGAGTTACTTAGGGTTTGCAGTGGTAGTGTTGGAGATTTGTGTGTGATATTGGATGGATCTTCAATTATAATTCCCACTTATGCCTAGGTGTCGTTCAAGCAGTATTTGATGGGTTAGTCTGTATCTTTGGTGGCAGAGAGTTCTAGGTCCTGATTGCTCTGCCCGAGAAAAGCATGTAGGGGTGTTTTGTTTCTTGAATAGAGGTGGAGCCAGCAAGTCTGTACTTCATGGAATGCATGTCTTTCCAGGCCTCAATAGCTTTTTGCTATGCATTTCAGGGTATCCATAAGAAACTGTCCGCTAACCCCAACAAGCTCAAGAACTACCACCCCATCTGTTCCCCTTTCCTGCCAAAGTCCTCAAAAAGGCCATCAACCACCAAGTCACTGAAAACCTTGAGAACAACAATCTTCTGGACTCATCCCAATTTGGATTCGTCACGAACGACAGCAACAAAACTGCCCTGATTGTAGCCCCCGATGACATCAGAACCCTCCAAGACCAGGGTGAAGCAGCCGCCCTGATCCTCCATGACCTCTCAGCTGCATTCACCACCATGTTCCACCACACCTTGATCAGGAGGCTTCATCAGATTGGAGTCCAAGAGGATGTCCCCTTAAGGATTGCATCCTTCCTCACTGGAAGAACACAGGGGGTCCACCTTCCACCTTTCACATCGAAACCCAAGAACATCATCTTTGGCATCCCTAAAGGTTCATCCCTCAGCCCTACTCTGCTCAACGTCTACATGACTCCCCTGACCAACATCGTTAGAACCCATGGACTGAACATCATGTCCTACGCAGATGACACCATGCTCATCTTCTCTCTATTAGAAGACCTATCCACCACGAGCCCAACTTTCGATTGTGCATGACCAGCGTCGGTAACTGAATGGGCATATCGCGCAGGTCAGGGCAGACCGTCTTTTCCCCCCAGGCCCACTCACAGTCCCTTCTGCAGCGAGGCACAGCCTCGGAAGAAAACCACACGTTGATAACGTGTTACAGATAATGCTCACTGAAGCATTGTAAGGGTCTGGCTCAGCTCTTGCTCATCGGTCTGCTAAAGAGCGTTTCTAAGCATACACGCTGGCCACTTATGCTTTTGCCAAATATGCCACGTGTGTGGCACATACATTGCGGGTGCACTACCCGGACATGTGCGCTAAAGCGGCGGCATCCGCGGGAATGTGCCTGCTTCTGCATTCTGTCTGCCCTCTCTTCCAGTGCAGCACTCTAGACATGGTACTGGGGAGGGTGCTATTCACAGGTGAAACAAATATGCCTCCTGTCTTCCATCCCCCAAGTGCACAGTTGTTCATGCATTGCATGATCCTTGGTGTTCATCATTTTATTTCTTCCTCTAAATGGGGGCAAATTGTGCAACGGAAAGCCTCCTTTCTCTTTCTCCTACCACCCGTTTAGTCACCTGTGCCTGATTTCTGCTGACACAATGCCTAATATTTGTTTATGCCTACTTATCGGGTGAAAAGGTTACATCTGTAAATTTGGCACGAGTCGCAGGGAATTTGACCACACTGGTTCCGGTGCACCGATGGAGTGTTTAGTCGCACACGACTTTCTGCCAGACTGATCCACATTTGGGAAATTTCTTCTGTATGTACCATCTTGGATGCTTCACTCAAATACCCATCCTCAGCTGGATGTTCCCAAGTACAAAAGAAAATATCACAGTAAAGAACCATGGGACGTTGCAGTCCACCATGTTGGTTGCAGAAACCAAATGTGTCTCCACCTGGAGACAGTAGAAGTGTGCTGAATGCCACGGACATATATGAGTTCACAACGTGATCTATATAAATGTACATTATTAGGTACCTAACCTTAGTTTTCATGTTGTGTATGCATGTAAATAATCACTACGAAGTGGGAAGAGTTGATTACTACAATATTTATAAAACTACTATCTGATCCTAGCTTCAGTTGAAGAGGCAAAGGAATATTTATGACATTTATTGTTTGGCTCAACAAAAATTCACATTAAACACCACACTTGTTGGCGTATATATTTACCTAGTTTCCTCAGTTTTTCTATAAGTTGAGCATCTCTCAGGCTTTTGGGGCCTTCTTCTACACCTCCTCGTGGCTAGAAAAAGGAGATAAAAAAAAGGTCAGACGAAAAGGTCAGACTGTGTCTAGTTCTGCAATTATTGCTAAATTTCACGTAGATGTCATGGATCAGATTTCAAATAGGTTTTACGAAAGTCATCTATAAACAGGCTTTTCAGTGCTCAGATGTTACCCAGGCTAGACTCTGGTTGTGCTATGACGTTTTTATATGGCATGGATCCACTACATATAGTGAGCCTTGGAATGTGTGAATCGCTTACCATCATTTTAACATAAAAGGGAATCTATCCCTTTAATTGTGGATCCTCCTTATTTCTCTCTGAGTGATACTCGAGTTCGGCATTGCCAACGAGCAGAATGTGCACAAATACTAATTTCCCGATTAAGATACAAGAATCTCTCACTGTACATTCTAAATACATGCATGCACACTTTAGCAATAGGGACATCAGAGTTCTAGCTGGATCCGAGAGGTTTCACAGAACTGCGATGTCAAGAGGAAGATGGTCATCCTGGATCCCAATACCTTTTGTTGCTCCAATTCTCCAAGCAACGGAAATGATGTCCCATTGCCCAGCATGCCCTC
Organism: Triturus cristatus; assembly: GCF_964204655.1. NCBI lineage: Eukaryota > Metazoa > Chordata > Amphibia > Caudata > Salamandridae > Triturus > Triturus cristatus. The sequence continues at coordinate 1,062,565,585 of NC_140589.1, read as the reverse complement.
GGACCATTGCCAATCATGAAAACAGTAGGTTGCTCTGCATGATGTGAATACAGTTTTTTTCAACACAGTGAAGTGAGCATTTTTCTTGTTGCTCTGTACAGCAGACACTTAAGTAACAAGCATTGGCACAGCCAATAGGTCTTGCCTATGCAAGAGCTATTGGCTTTGCTAATGTGTTTTAGTCATATTGTACACTGGCTTGGCGGTTGTCCAGCATTGCTAAAAGTTACTGGCGTGGAAGAGAGTGGAGTGTCTTAAAGTGGAGTACCGCAGAGTGGTGTAGAGTAGAGTAAAGTGGCGTGGAGTGACCTAGAGAGAATTGAGATGGCGTAGAGTGGAATTGGGGGTTGTGGAGTCAGGTGTCGTAGAGTGGGGTGTTGTGGAGTGTCGTGAAGTGTCCTTTGAGTAAAGTGAAGTGGAGTGTCGTGGAGTGGCGTGGTATAGAGGGAAGTGGCATAGAGTGAAGTGGTGTAGAGTGGACTAGTGAAGTAATATGTTGTATAGTGGAGTGGAGCATAGTGGAGTAAAGTGGCATAGAGGGAATTGTGCGGAATGGTGTAGAGTGGAGTAGAGTGTCGTACAGTTGAGTGACAGAGTGAAGTAGAGTGTTATAGAGTGGAGTGGCATAGAATGGAGGAGTGTAGAGTAGAGTAGAGTAGAGTGGTGTAAACTGTAGTGTAGTGTCAGAGTGTCTTAGGCTGGAGTGTCATAAAGTGGAGTGCCGCAGAGTAGAGTGAAGTGTTGTACAGTGAAGTGTCCTAGAGTGGAGGGTGGTAGAGTGGTCTTGAGTGAAGTTATATGTAATAAAGTGGTGTTGAGTGGAGTGGCGTGGAGTGGAGTGAAGAAAAGTGATGAAGAGTGGAGTAGAGTAGGGTGGCATAGAATGGAGCAGAGTGGCAAAGAGTAGAGTAGAGTGTCATAGAATGGAGTGTCGTAGATTGGAATATTGTAGAGTGGAAGGCCATTGACTATCTGGGCGTAGAGTGGAGTGGAGTAGATTATCATACAGTGGAGTGGCATAGAGTGGAGTATAGTGGACTGGCGTAGAGGAAGTAAAGTGTCATAGAGTGGAGTAAAGTGTCAAAGTGGAGCAGAGTAGAATGGCATAGAGTAGGGTAGAGTGGCGTAGAGTGGCATAGAGTGGAGTGACATAGAGTGTTGTGGAGTGTCTTAGAGTGGAGTAGAGTGGACTGACCTAGAATGTCATAGAGGGTTATAGAGTGGAGTGGTGTAGAGTAGAGTGGAGGAAAGTGTTATGGAGTGGCGCAGGGTGAAGTGGAGTAAAGTGTTATGGAGTGGAGTATCATAGAGTTTTGTGGACTGTTGTAGATTGGAGAGTTGTAGAGTGGAGTGAAGTAGAGTGGAATGTCGTAGCATAGAGTGGAGTAAAGTGTTATGCAGCGGAGTAGAGTAGAGTGGCACAGAGTGGAGTAGGGGCGCGAATTCCAAGCAGGGGGCTGGTGCGATGAATTACTGAGCAGAAAGAGGTGTTTGGTTGGCCAGGGGGTAAGATTTGTATGTTTAAAGGGTAATTCACCGGTTTGCCAGAGGGGCGAGAGGGAGGGGTGAAGGCAAGCGCGGCCGGAAGTCCATGGACAGCCTTTACCTTGCGGGAGCGAGCAGCAAGGTGCGATAATTGCAAACAGATGGCGCCGCTGCACGCTCCCACAAGGTAAACGCTATACATGCACCAGTACTGTTTGGAAACTGTGCAGTACATGCATGAGTTTCCCAAAAAGTATGGAGTGATTTCAAGCGGTCACTGCAAAGCAGCGCTTGCATGCTGCGTAGGCGGGACCTAAAAAGGGCTGTAGGATCCTCCAGTAGAGAAAATGGTGCGAGTGCCATATGGGACCTCCAAAGACAGTTGTTTCACTTGTTGACTATGAAAAGTGCACTTGTTGAGTAGCTGATTTGTTAGAAATCCACATTAGGATATCTTATCTTTCAGGTCGATGTAATGTACCGATGGATATTCACAGTTACATGTTGCAGAGAGTGAGGAGGAAGATGAAAAAGAGTGGAATATATAAGTAGCAGCTGCTTCTGGTAATGAGGAATCGACTTTGAATAAAGAGTTGTGCAAACAGGAGTTCTGGAGCACATGATGAGTTGATAAAGAATGGAGCATGGACTTGTACTGAGTTGGTGGCAAGATTGTGTTATTCCAGAAGGATTCTGGCATTGTAAGCAGAGTTAAATGTTTGCACTTGAGTGTTACAGAGTGTTAAGAGAATAATGTCTCCCTGGTTCTTTATGGCATTAGATCATGTTGTTAACTTCTGACGGGCATATTGAAAGGCACTTGTCAAAGATGAGAGGCTCTGGTGCCCATGGATGGATGGAAGTTTTTGAAAGACCAGTAGATCTCCCCTTTCAATGGTGTTAATCAACCTTTTGGCTTTGCCAATGCTTTTGCCGATGCTGTTCCACACTGGCAAACAGAAAACAGATGATTGTTTGCTGATGTGAATCAGCAATGGAGAAAGATACAATAGTGTGATGAGGGATACAGCATCACTCTTGCACATGTATACATTATGACAATACTGTGGACATTTTGGGGCATATTTACTAGGACTCTTTTGGAACGCAGCGTTATGTCAAGACGGCTAGCGCCACACTCTGCCAGTTTCCAAACGCAGGGATGCACCGAATTCACAAGTATACAGAGCACCCCTGTCTTTCCATTAGCGCTGGCGCTAAATGTAGCTGCCAAGCGCCAACGCAGGCATTCTTGCACCATTGTGCGTTGCAGGGAAAGATTGTTTATGTGCAGGAAGGTGTCCCTTCTTGCACATAAACAATCAATGGCGTTTTGCTGTTTCTATGTGTGCTGCACAATGCAGCACACATATAGATAGCAAAAATGGGGAAAAATAAATCATTTCTCCTCGTTTCCCCATGTTAAGACCAGGTTTTCCCTGGTCATAATTTTGGCGCTGCCCCATATTTACGCCACCCTTGTAAAGATGGGGCAGTGTCAAAATCAATGGGTGTTATGACGGAACACCCACCTCAACACCCATTGCCCACCCCTTTCAAGCAAAGTGTAGTGTGAAAGGGGGCCTTATTAAACCGCGTTAAGTAGCTTAAAACCGCCTTGTAAATAAGGCGAAGCCCTTATTGACACAGACAAGTCGCAAAAAGTGACGTTCCTGTGGCGATAGGGGCTGTTTAATATGTACCTTTGTTTCTTGATTTAATTTACCATTCCAAGATGGCGGACACCTATCTTCGAGCGGTAAATTAAACAAATATGAAAAGTATGACAAACCACTTTTTTCTCACTATGGAGCAGCCTAGCAGTAAATTTCAGCAGCTGGGTCCTCCAAAATATTATTTTATTTATTCTTTAACGAAAAGATTGAGATGAGCAAACTTGTGCAGCAGGTGGACCGTGTTGGAATATGGACCAATGAGTGGCGGCTAGCAATGAAGGAGCTGGTTGGAGAGAGAAGGTGTAAACCTTAAAAAAATACAGATAAAACTGTCAGGGAAGTGGGAAAAAACTGACAAGCTGGTGGATATGGGAGAGCAACCCAGAGAGAAGGGGGGGAAGGGATTTTAGTAGTGTAAGCAGCACAATACAAAAAGTGCAAGAAAACACATCAACTTATATGGAGGCTTGTAGGGAAAACAAAGAAGTAGTGCCCATAAGGTAGGCAGTTGAAGGAAACAAGTTATCAAATCAAAAGTATGGCAAAGAAGCTATGCTTCAGGGAAGGAACAAACACAAAAAGAGGAAGAAAAACAATCACATAAGAAGCAAGGAAATGAGACTAACATGTAAGCCAACCATGGAATTGTCTCATTTGGTCTTTGACAACTGATTGCTAAAAGCTGTTAACAGACTAAAACCTAAGCGGATAAGCAGTGTACCTTTACAGCCTGTTATGGCTCCCAGGAATATTTTGGAGAAAGTTTGTGTGTGAGGTTACAATGAGAGTGGTCATAAGGTTCCAAGAAGATGGGTTTGATAAGGAAGGACACAGAATTTGTAAATATTTTTGAAAGTCAGTGCTATTCACCATTTCACGCCCAATCCACATAGTGGTGTAGTGAATCGATAAGATCAATAAGGACAAAAATCAGTTTTCTGTGGCTAGTAAGGCAAATGGTTGGGAGATGGTGAGGATGTTGAGGGTGTACAAGTTGACATCCCACGCACCTACAGGTTACTTACGCTTTGAGAAGGTGCAAGGATGAATGCCAGGAACATCAGAAACATCTTTACTGTACTGAGTGAAGAGAAGTGTGCCAGAGAATCAACACCAAATGTGAAGATGTTATGATGGGAAAAGACATATGGCGGTGTAGGTATGTGCTTCCACAATCCTTTTTTTTTCCAAAGACCTTAACTACTTTCACTAAAACGTAACCTGTAATGAAGGTGTGGAGCAGTCATATAGAGCCTAAAATGGAAGTAAGTGGAACATAAGTGTGGAGTGTGAAGGTGATTACATTCTTTGCTCTTTGGTCCTTGTTTCATGGGCTGAAGTCTGCAGCTATTTTTTTTGCTATTATTATTGCTGATGATGTGTTTACTTAGATTGATTCAGTGATTGTTAGCTTATTTCTGCATTAGGTCCCCTCTTGAAAGGTTTGTCATTCAATGTCTCTGAGGACTTGCATAATAATATCAGGATTTGGGGATTTTACCTCTCATCTTATGGGTGTCCCTCTATGGGTACAAAGGTGGTTGGGCAAACGTTTGTTCTAGCCTTTTGCTCAGCCCATGACTTAGCTAGCAAAATTGCTGTGGAAGAGGAATTGTGCGTTGAAGACTGTACAACTAAGGAACTGGTGGTTGTTAGACTTGGCATCTTTGGAGTGTTTCCCCTGAGTTTTTGCTTTCTGAGCTCCCGGTTTTTTTTTTTTTTTTTTTTTTGAAACCGTTTATTGCAGTTTATAGAAGTTACAGGTATGGGCCTACAACCACCCGGCCGGCCGCTAGAGCATCAAAAGCATATTACATACATACAGCAAAAAGAAAAAATTTTTTCTCAGCGGCGCACAGTAGGAAAACAGGAGTGATCAATGGTGCAGGTCTCCAAGCTCCATGCCCACAGTACGGTTCCATTTTCTCAATACAAAACAACATAAACAAACCACAACCGCAAGGCAACCCTCGATCCAAAGTGACAACACGTGCTCCATAAGTGGGGGATCCACACCAGCAGCAAAATTCCGAGGAGGGGGACGGGAGTAGATCAGGGACTGGGGGACCGCGCGCCCGCGGCCAAGGGAGGGGCGCCATCTAGGGAGACGGAGCCGGCGAGACCGCCGGTAGCAGCGGCGGCTCACAAATACCCCCGCGGTAGGCGTTCCAGGGGCCCCAAAGTTTCATCCACGCCCCAGGTTTACCCCTCGCCACATACACCACCTTTTCACGAAACATACACCAATCCACATGCTCCTTCCAGGCCGACACCGCAGGGGGCCTCTGGGATCCCCACAATTGGGCAATATCACGCTTGGCTATCATGTATCCCAGAGTCACCCACCGCGTCTGTGGTACCGAGCAGTCATTTGGTTCCCAGACATTCAGCAAGCATCTCCTCGCTTCAGGCAGCAGCGTGACCCGCGTAACCATTCGTAGAACCTCATGCACACCACGCCAGAATCGCTCCACCTTCGGGCACTCCCACAATATATGCATGAAAGTTGCCAACGCACCACAGCCACGCTTACACATTCCATCACCGGCAAAACCCATACGTAAAAGCCTTGGCCCCGTCACGTAGACCCGGTGAAGGATCTTGAGCTGGACGAAACGAAGGCGAGCCGGGATGGCCACCTCTTTCGGAGAGGCCACCGCGGAAATCCAATCCTCGTCGTCCAGCTCCAGCCCGTCGGCAACCCAGGCCTCGCGGAGACTAGTCAGCAGACACGATCTATCGTTAATCAGTTTTTTATATATGAGGGAGATCGTGCTGTCCGGGACATGGCCATCTAGCACTCTGTCCTCCAGGGGGGAAGACTCCGGGATAGATGCAACATCCGTGAAGACGGAGCCCAGCGCATGGCGGACCTGTAGGTACCGAAAGTACTCACCGCCCTGCAGCTGAAACTCCGCCTGCAGCGTCTCAAAAGTTTTGAATCCCCCCCTCGTCCAGAGATCTCCCACCGTGCTGATTCCGATCGTGTCCCACTTCTCGAAGCCCTTCGACGTCCACAGGGAGCCCAACCTCTCAGATGCATACAGCGGAGACGCTCGGGTCAAACGGTCCTTCCACCCCATAGCTGCATTAGCCGCGTGCCAGACACGCACCATGACACGCGTCGGTCCCGTCAAACGGGAGTCGGGCGTGCCAGAGTAGAGCGCTCGATTATAATCGCCACCGGGCAGAAGCGTCCGGTCCATCTCGAATGCCGGGTTCAAGGCGGGCCCGTAAAGGCCATGATTAATTGCAGCTAGTTGGGAGGCCCAGTAATACCGTTTGATGTCCGGGAGGGCGACTCCTCCGTCATACCACGGGAGCGTCAATTTAGCCAGAGCAATACGCGGCCTCCCATCCCAGAACAGGCGCCGCTGGAGGCCCTCCACCTCGCGGAAGTAGCTTGCTGGGACCAAGTCCATGGTATTCTGGAGGGCGTAGAGGAAGCGCGGCAGGGACATCATTTTAAATAAGGCCGCTCGGCCGAGCGGCGAGAGCGGCAGACGCCGCCAGCGCACCACGTCCTCCCTCAGACGCTGGAGGGGGGGCAGCAAGTTCCGCTCATAGCGGGCCTCCGGGTCGAGAGTGATATATATACCCAGGTACCGGAACCCCTGGGAGGCAATCTGGATCGGACAGTCCCGTGGCAGGACCGGGGCCTCCCCGGAGAGCACATAGACACAGGATTTCGCCCAGTTGATGACCAGGCCTGAGTTGCGACCGAAGGAACGCAAAACATCAACCAGGACGATCAGTGACTTGCGCGGGGAGGCAAGATACAAGAGGATATCGTCAGCATAGAGAGACACGCGGTCCTCATGCTCGGGGGTCCAGCGGAGACCACGGATAGAAGGATGCCACCGCAGCCATTCCGCCAGGGGCTCCATGGCCAGGGCGAACAGGAGAGGCGACAGGGGACAACCCTGTCGCGTGCCCCGCCCCAGCGCGAATGGGGCAGATACTCGCCCATTCACCACCACCTGCGCCAGCGGGCCCGAATAGAGCAATTTGACCCAGCTGACGAAACCCGGGCCGAACCCAAACTTCGCCAGCATCGCCCAAATATATGGCCATTCGAGCGTATCAAACGCCATGGTGGCGTCCAAGGACGCCAAGATGGCCGGCTCCCGCACAAATGGGACACGCGCGAGCACCCCGTGCAAGCGCCGCAGATTAAGCGCTGTGTTGCGGTGCGGTATAAAGCCCGATTGGTCTTGGTGGACCAAGTCGCCCACCACGCCAACCAACCGGTTGGCCAACACCTTGGCGAGGATTTTGGGCTCCGCGTTCAAAAGCGAAATCGGCCGGTAGGATGTGACCCGTTCACGGGGCCTCCCCTCCTTGGGGATCACCACAATTGTAGCCAGACGCTGGTCCGGCGGGAGGGAGCCCCGCGAGTGGGCCGCAAGGAACATCGCGCGCAGGTGGGGCGCCAACACATCCGGGCGCAACTTGTATAGCTCAATGGGAATACCATTGGGGCCCATGGCCTTGCCGGATGCAACCGAGCGAATAGCCGAGGCAATTTCGTCCGAGGTGGGAGGGGCGTCCAGCGAATCCCTGTCCTCCACCGTAAGGGAGGGCAGTGCGATGTCCCGAAGCAAGGCCTGGGAATCTTCCTCCGAGCAGGGAGAAACCGGGGAGTAGACCTCGCGGAAATAATCCGCGAAGCAGGAGACAATGGCGTCCGGCTCAGTGACGCACACACCATCCACGCTCTCAATCAAAGGCACCACGCGGCTCGCTCTCTCCCTCTTGTCTAACCACGCAATCAATTTGCCAGCCTTGTCCCCCACATCATACAATCGCCCCTGCTGCTCTCTACTGAGGCCCCTGGCCGCCTCCGTGACGAGGGCCCGATAGGCCGCCTGCTTTAAATGCAAAACATGCAACTTGGCGTCTGTTACCCCGCTCCCCAGGTCACCCTCCAGTTCTGCGATCTCGGCCTCAACCCGGGTCACCTCCTCCCGCTCGCGCCGCCGGGCATTGGAAATAAAGGAGAGGGCCTCCCCTCTAAGAACCACCTTGAAAGCCTCCCACAGGGAGATGGCAGACGGGACCGACCCCACATTCTCATCGAAATAGCGCTGTAAGGATTTGATCAAGTCGGCACGAATGGTGGGGTCGCGCAAATACCATGCATTGATCGGGGCCACTCTGCCATCCCCCCTCGGGAAGACATCGAAATGCAACAACAATGGGGAGTGGTCTGAGATACCCCGTGCCAAATGGCGCACCTCCCCCACCCTCCCTGCATGGGCCGCCGGGACAAGGATGTAATCAAGCCGCGAGAGGCTACCATGGGCCCCCGAGTGGAAGGTGTACTGTTGCAATACGGGATGCTTTAAGCGCCAGCAATCCACCAGGCCCAGCGTGTCTAAAAGGCCGGGCAGCCACGCCTGTGCCCGGGGGAGGTCCCTAGGGGGATGGCGATCCATAGACCCAGAGGCAACCGCGTTAAAGTCCCCTCCAACCACCAACAGGCCACCCGGAAGGTCCAGGAGGAGGCGCCCCAGGTCCGCAAATGTAGTGGCTTGTAACCCAGGCGGGACGTACACTGATATGAAGATGAACACTCTACCCTCCATTCGTCCCACCAGAACAGTGTAACGTCCCCTCTCATCATGGCGCACCTCGTCAATCTCCAACGGGAGCGAGTTCTTGACCATAATACCCACCCCCCGCGAGCCCGAAGTGAAGCCGGAGTGGGCCGCTAAACGATATCCCCGCCGATTCATTGCATTGAAGGTGTTACCAATAAGGTGTGTCTCCTGCAAGAAGACAACATCTGGTGAAATACGTTTTAAATACTGCAGGACCACACCACGTTTAATCCTATCCCCCAGGCCGTTGACATTCCATGACAACACAATCAAATCCCTACCCCCCATGATACGTCAAAACAATCGGTCGCCCCCCACCGAGCATCTTAAAAACAACAAAACAGTTGCGGGCTTGCCTTGCGGTGTTAACAAACAACACACCCCCCCCACCCCCCGGTCCCAACAGAACTCCCCCCTCCCTGCACCCCTGCATGAGCCCAGACAGCCCCCCCAAAGTGCAGTGTGCCTGTCGCCCCGTAGCTAAGTACTAACTAGTCCCCCAGAGGAGGAGGGAAGCCCCCAGCAGACCCCACCCGACCTCCATGGGAGGGGAACATACGAAAGCAATATATGGTAAAGGAGTAATATCCCGAGCAAGGCCTATACAGTCACCCCTCAGTTCTGATCCGGCGGGCCCTCCCCGCCAGCCGCACCCACCCCACCCCGATCTCCAGACAAAGTATCTAACCAGTCCCCAGCCACCTCGGGCCGGTCGAAGAAGTGCGTACGGCCATCCACCTCCACCCTCAGCTTAGCCGGAAAGAGCATTGAGTACTTGAGGTTTAAGTCCCTTAGGCGACGCTTGATACCGAGAAAGCTCTGTCGCTGCTTCTGGACCGTCGGAGTAAAGTCTGGGTAGAAGTGTACATCCATGTTGTCCAGCCTGACCGGTCCCTGTTGCCTGGAGGTCTGAAGGATGGCGTCTCTGTCCCGGAAATTAAAGATTCGGGCAATAATAGGCCGCGGCGGGGCACCGGTCTTAGGGCGGCCCCCAGGGACCCGGTGGGCACGCTCCACCGCAAACAGCTTACTCAGCCCCCGGGGCTGGAGATGAGTCAGGATCAATTCTTCCACAAAGAGATCCGCCGCCTCCGCCTCTCGGCCCTCCGGCACACCAATAATGCGAACATTGTTCCTCCGGGCCCGACCCTCGGAGTCCTCCAGTCGCCGGTCCATCAGGGCGCTCGCCTGGCCAAGCCGGCGCACCTCCCTCTGGAGGGCCACCACGTCCGTCGTGAGGCTCGTTGTGGTGTGGGCCAGGGAGTCAACTCGGTCGTTCGTTTTTGACAAGTCTGCCCTCACAAGGCCCACATCCACCAGGACAGAGTCAATTTTTTGCGCCAAGGTGTCGAAACGCTGGTCCACCGAGGCCTTCATCTCTGCGATGGCGCCCATGACGTCCCGGAGGGTCAGATCCACCGGTTGGGCAGGTGCCTCCGTCGGGCCCACCAGGGACGACCGCGCTGTCTCCGGAGAACCCTTCTGGAGCGTATAGCGATCCATACTATTGGCCTGGTGCGCCGTGCCACGGCGGGTTGTCTTCCTCTTCGCCCGGTCGCCATCTTGTTTGGTGGCCATGCTGGCCCTTACACCGTCGTGCCAAGATCTTCAAAACGGGCCGCCACACCAAATCACGGGTGTCAGGGGGGGGGACGGGGGCGACCACCGGGCAGCGGGTCAACCCACCGCCGGCGGGTCAGCCGGGCACCTGGACAAGGCAACACCACCGCACCCCGCTCCGCAGCCCGACCCCGCCTGAGGCAAGGAGGGCGCAAAAGCGAAAGTGAAAGTGCGGGGTATGCGAGTCGCTCAGCCCCGCTCGCCGTTGTTATTCACTTCGTCCCCGGATCGCCCCACTACTCCAATCCGGGGGGCCGGCGAGGAGAAGGCCGCGACCTTCAATCGATGCTCCCACCGGTATTCGGGGTCCGATTCGAGCCCAAAGAACGAGCGGCGCCTCAGCTCGGGTTCACCGACACAGTCCCCTCAACAAGGACAGGATATCGCCAGGATTAATTCAGGAGGTCGCGAAGGTCCTCGGGAGCCTCGCACCTACGCGGCCATCTTGGTTGCGCGCTAGGCTCCTCCCCTGAGCTCCCGGTTTTGACTCTGTTTGTGCTGGCTTAGTGTGTCTGCACACTTTTCTCACTGCTGATCAGTGGTAAAGTGCAAGTGCTCTTATGGTAAAATGTGTTGTGGATTGGTGTTTCCATGATTGGTCTGTTTCATTTATGTGTCAGTGCCTAGTAAAGTGCACTGCGTGTGCCAGGGCCCTGTAAATCAAATGCTGTTGGTGGCCTGCAGCACTGGATTGTGCCACCCACCCAAACAGCCAGTAAATGTAACTCCGGCCTGCCATTGCAGAGCCTGTGTGCAGTCTGGTACTGCCATGTCGACTTGGCAAGTGCACCCACTTGCCAGGCCCTAACCTTCCCTTTTCTTACATGTCGGTCACCCCTAAGGTAGGCCCAAGGTACCCCTGTGGGCAGGGTGCAGTGTATGTGAAAGGTAGGACATGCCCTGGTGTGTGTGGCATGTTCTGATAGTGAATTACTGTTGTACAATTTCGTTTTTCACTATTGCAAGGCTACCTGTTCCCCATAGGAAAGGATGGGCAGTTTGTTTATAACATCTCATAAACATAAATGTCGCCTTGGGAACTCGTAGTATGCCTGAACCCAGAATCTAAAGATGCATCTTTTAGTGAAGGTGATTTTTACATTCTGTGTTTGAAAATACCACTTTTTAGAAAGTAGGTGTTTTCTTGCCTAACCATCCAGTGTGCCTCCGCTGGGTTTGTGGATCGACTGTCTGGGTTTTGGATGACAGGGGCTGGGGAGCAGGTGTGTCTCCGGATAGTCTAGGTGGGTCAGGAAAGTGTTGAATAGACCTGGGCTGGATTTAGAGTAGGGGGGGGAGCTTTCCATGCACCTTAATGGGCCTGGTCTGCCTCTGACAATGCTGTCTCCACCTCCTGCCAGGAAGCCACACCAGAGAAGGCAGAACTGGTTTTGGCTGGGCACAGACACTCTCTGCCTAAGAGATCAAAGGATTTGGGGATATAAATATTGGGGCCCAGACCCCTGAACTTTAGAACTCCTTTGGACCAAGAAGACTGCCAAGAAGATGAGCCAGAGACGCTGTGAGGAGGAACTACCACTTTGCTGTTTGCTTTGCTGTGTTGGCCTGCAGTAGCTGCTTCTGTCTTGGGCAGTGAAAAAATTTAACTGCCAGCATTTGTAAAGCACACAGCTACCTCGGCAGTGGTGTACCGGTGCTGGGGGCCGTCAGGAAGATTAAGCAAGCTATTGCCCAGAGTCACATGGGGTTGGGCTAACCTGCCACCGGAGCTGGGGATCGAACCGTGAACCCTGTGACCCGGAGTCAAGCACTCTGTCGCTGCGCCACACCTCTTCCACTTTCTGCAATCTACTTTTGTGAGTTTCTCCAAGGGCTGGAGGTAGAGCTTGCCACCGGTTCAAGAAGTCTCAGAAACAGCAAAGACTTCAAGCTCTCCTGCCCTCAGCACTGGTAACTGTGTGTTTTGTGCTGCAACAGAAGAAAAAGCAACCCGACGACACCACTGCTGACTCCGTGTCCTGACCGCACCGGCGAGGGCACCGCCGCAATGCAACCTTGGTCTCACCGACGATGCCTGCTGATGCCACCACCAAACCGCTGCTCGCACCGCGACCTGTGGGCACCACACTCTGCACCGCCTCGCTTCACGACGGTGCCTTGGCATCCCCGATGATGCTGCTCTACGCCAAAATCTACGCTGCTGCTTGCACCGTGGTTCGAGGGCACCACTCGTAAAGTTACATGACGCACCGCCCTCAGCCCACACCACAGCCTTGGCCTACCGACGCCGGCGCCATCGACTCCAGATTGTCAGCCGACAACAGCGCTTCAGCAACGACGACGACGCTGCTTGTACCGCGATCTGCCAGCACCGCGACGAGCATCGCATTCACCTTGCACCGCGACCCTGGTCTCACCAACGCCGCTGCTCGCACCGTGACCTGAGGGCACCGCACGCTGCACCGCTGCACTTTGCACCGCAGCACCCAACGTCTGCTGACGCCAGTGCTCCTGACTTCAACAGAGAGGAGTTCGATCTGCAACGCATGTGACTTTGAGGGCCCGATGACTCCTACAGCGACCTCCAGAACCGATGCCTGTGGACGCCATGCTTTCGGAAGCTCAACAAGAGGTCGCCGACGCCCTACATCTCTAAAGGTACTGTTTGCGGGTCTTCCAGACACCGTAGCCAGCCAGCGATGCTGCAGTCAGCCAGAACTGTTTGGATTTGTTTGCTCACGACGCCATGATAGCCCCGGACGGAGCTATCGACATCAAGAAACTGTTTTTCAAGCATATTCTGATAACTGAAGATTTTTAAGAACTATATTGTGGATTATTGTATCGTTTTTGGTCTTGTCTTAAGTATATAAAAATATTGGATATTTTTCTAAACTGGTGTGGTGTCCTTTTGTAGTGCTTACACTGTATTACTGTTGCTTATGTGCAAGAGAGAAATTCAGCAGTGTGTGCTAAATGGTCTATTTGATATTTATACTCCTGCTGCACAGACCTTTTATGATGTGATGCACTTATTATGAGGCTTTGTTCTATTGTACAGATTTCTCGGTTTTCCTTTGTGTAACAAGCGATCATGCCCCATTGAAATTCAGGATACGCTACATACAATGAGCCACGACAACGGGTGTTCATACTTCTTCATACTTCTAGTGCTAGCAAGGGTAACATGTCTTACACGGAAGGTAAACTGGCAAAGAGAGCAATATTCATACCGTATTTGTCATTTGTAATTGCTCTGATATATAATACATATAGTTCCAAAAGGTATTAATAATGAATGGCCCATTACAAAACTTCTGTTGATGAAGTCTTACTTCACGCTTTCAAAATGCAACTCGTATACAGCCTGGAAAATTTCCTGGAAAATTTCCAGTCAGGGATTACCATAGGTTTTGGCCTTCTAAAAAAAATGATAGTAGTAATCTACAAAATACCCCAGATCTAACGATCACAGAGAAGGCATGGATCTATGACCTGTCTACCGTGTATGATCCTTACTCCCTCGAGCTCCTGTGGCATGATTTTAATGAAGATATGTTCACAATGGAGTTTTTAGCCATAGCATATTTCACTAAAATTATTGACTCTTGAAAGTCAAGGCGAGAGGAAGGTCTAGAAGGAGTCCTTGGTGCAGTATTGATACAATCACCAAAGGAGTGGGGGTGCAATTTTCCTTCCACTATTTATTTATAAAACAGGAAGTGGCCAGATACCACCTTCTTGGGAATGATCAAGTTTGTGAAGCCCATATACAACAAGGGCCCACATAAGAGCTGTTTTTGAGCGTGCAACAAACATTTTTGTCCAAGACATACAGTCTTGGGCGGAGGATGAGTCTCTCTTCCCAAGCAAACAGGCATGCTTTTTTCTGGGAGTAGCACAGTTTACCAGTCACTCGCTCTTCGCGTTTTGTGGACGGAGGTACATGGTACAGGGTTTCTTATACACCTTCTTCATGTACCGCTATGATGAATAGGACATGACAGGCCACGCGACCCTGCAGAAGAAACAAACTTGATGCGACGTTCCATAAGGACTTTTGTGCGTTTTAACAAGTTTATTTATAAAATTATAGTTTATTTGGGGTACTAAAGAAATGTTAAAGCATCTTTTTATGATGGCAGGCACATACGAAGATAAGAATTAAGCAACCAATTATTTGCTAAAAATGTTATTTAATAAATTTGGTATTTTACAAAAATGCATTAGACAATGTACTTATCACTGATCTGTGGAGCTATACGTACGTATAGTCAGTCATAAAGTGCAAGCAAAGGATCTTAAATCCAAGTCACACAGTCTCAAAATTCAATTAATATTCCTTCAGTCGCAATGTTTGCATACCATAGGTAATGTCATTATTAAATAGTATTCTAATTTCACCCAACATGATATTCTACCTTATTTATATGATTTTATAAGTAAATGGCTATGTTGAAAAACCCGCGTCTGCACCATGGTCAAAAATGCAATGGACATGCCTACACTACTAAGGGTTCCTCTCAGATACAAGCAGTATACCCCTCAGTGGCAGCCCGTTTCCACATAAAAACCCGCTGGGCTTTATAATTCTTTATGTATGTATATTTGTATTTCATGTTTTCAGATAGCATAACTCTACCATTGTCTAGCGTCAGTGCCCTCTAGAAAGGAAACAACCATGGAGTCCATCGATCAAGTTCTAGGGACAATAAAAACAGGTCATAGCAAGAAACAGTTTTAAGATTTTGTCCCCAGTGACCGCATCCTAAGAAGAAAAGGCGGGAAAGGCTGGAGGCGGGCGCATGCAGGTGGCATTTAGCCGTCCGCATCTTTATGCCATGTCTTATTTCATTAATTGGCATTCATTATTTCATGACTGGTAGGCCCAAGTACACGGGGGTGCTGCAAACATGTTGACTTGTCAAGAAATTATGCATCTTGTGAAATGGAACATTGCCAATGGTCCTGGTCCATGGTGCAATGCTTGCTGGTGTGCTTACGTGTGTGGGCGTGAGCACTTGTTGAGAACGTCACTGCTAAGAAGGAATAGTTTGGGCCTTCCTCCCTAGGCCATTAAAGACCTGAAGAACTGCCACCATCCTTTAACGGGTGTAAGGCTTCTTTCGAAATGTCACTAAGCGCCCGAGCGAGGTTCCCCAAACTGTTGGCAAGGTTAAGTAACAGTGCACTTTTCAAGAAACCTGCGTCACGGTGGGGCAGGAAACGCCTCGAATTGTTTCCGCTCTACACCTCTTCAGAGTTTGTGACATGCAGTTCTGAGAAAGGGCTCTTTTGTAAAGGGAACTTTCTTGAAAGTATGTGGAGCGTGGTTTGCTGCCGACTCTGAACCCACTGACACATCTGTTGCTAGGCTCTGCCAGCGGCCTTGGTGCTCTATGATTACTACATTACATGACTATAAATTAGGCCTCCGTTCAAAAATGGTGGCCAACAATCCAATACTGCTATTTGTAACAGTATTGGTCTGATTTAGTTGGTAAGTGAAAATCCTTCTATTTGTGCAAGAAAAGCTAACTATAAAATAAAACCAATTGACTGAATTTTTCTATCATTAGGACATTACATATGGCGAAAGTTCAGCCAGCGGATTCTAATTCCCATGTATCACTTCTTCCAGAAATTGGAGGCTTTTCAATTACCACCTGTTAGACCCCATTAGTGACCTCAGGGTATACAGGGACTATTGGACGCTTATCGTGGTGGTTGCGGTTGTTTCCCAGTGGTGTCCTGGTGCCTCTCCTCCTATAGGTCTCCAAACTGCCAATTACAACCCTTTCTTGTAATAAAGTAGAATGGTATCACGCAGGAAGTAATTAACAGGATCTTCTTTATTTGTAGTTAAACATCAGCAGGGAGAAACGTCCTACCCACGCAGCACCAACAGCAACTGAAACATGGATATTCTAAAGCAACTCAAACTAGATAGAAGTTCTAGAATGCTCACAATGTATTACAAGAAAGAACATGACATGCAGGTCATTACACACCTTTCCCCTTTACACAAAACAAAGGAAAGAAAAAAACCACAAAAAAAACCACAGAGATATAAGAGAGAAAAGGTACATTAATGCAAAAAGAAATCACGTAACTTTGCTGAAAACATTCCAGTGCGAGAACTCCTACGCAGAGTTGGCACACTTTCGAAAAGTTTATTTTTGACTACCAACTCGGTTTGAGATTTAGTGTGCATGGGAGCAATCCTATTTAAATTCCAAATTCGACCATCATTTAACTTTACAGCATTTTGAAAGAGTTTTTTTTACAACAAAATGTGAGGAGAACTTTGAAACCCCACCGGACCTCTGGGGAAGATGTATTCTCACTCTCTCACCCACACGTAAACGTGTGTGGGAGACAACAGGCCTGGAATCAAAATACTCCTTCCTTTTGGCTATCTTCAAGTTCTGACTTTCTTGCCAGGACACCACATCAGAGTCTGCATTAGAGTGCATCACACTAGGAACTGCATTTAAACCCACACTCACACCTTTGTCCCTCATCCATGCTTGGAACATGTTCAAAGGGAACCTTACTCTTGGTGGAGTGAGGCGTGAGACGGTAAACCATCAAACGTTCCACTATTTCTAATTTCCAGTCCATGTTCTGGGTCTTGGCCAGTTGTATGGACTCCTTCAAGACACGGTTAAACCTCTCTACCATTCCACTGGTTTCAGGATGGTAGAGGGCACACCGCTTGTGTCTACTTCCCTTTTTTTATTAAAAAAACAAAAAACGGGGGCGTGGCTTGGACGGCGTTGGTGATGGCCGCCTAGCCTGTTCTCTGCCGTGCAGGAGAGCGATCCCATTGATTTTCGGGGGCGGAAAAACACCTCTTCACCCGAATGCACCGCGGAGCTGGACTTTAGAACCTCTAAGGCACACTCGGTGCGAAGCTCGGCTCTTGATATCGGCCGGACGCACCTTTTTGTCGACATGCTGCCACGACGCTGATCACAGAGCGGAGCGGAGCGCTGTCAGCCTGCACGTCTCCTGGCGGGAAGCGGCGGACCTAGGAGACGCGCACACGGAGAGAAGGTGAGCCTTGAGGGAGGCGCCGGACAATGTATGCCCACAGTTTTTAAAATTGGTGAGCTTCTCGGCGTGATTCAAGCTTGCCAGTAACTCCGTGTGTCCGCCTGCCTGCCCCTAAGATGGCCGCCCGCAAGCTACCTTACAAGCAACAACAGCGCTAATACAGTTGCTAAAGCCCTGCGGAATGTTCAAATGACACGGTGCCTCTGCCCTACGCCTTCCTGAGGGGTGCCCTTGGTAGCGAGAGCGCAATTTCAGTGGCGATACAGCCGAAAATAGTGAGAACCTTCCTTCACTGGTGCCTGACCCCAAGATGGCGACTCTGTTCAATCTTCCACCTTTTTTCGGCGCGAAAAACGGGAAAGAGATGCAATAATAGTGCTCTGTGCACTTTAAACAAATGGGAAGTTTGCTCAATCAGTCCTGCAGACCCAAGGTGGCATAATCTAATGTCATATTATCTTTTGGAGTTGCAGCCACAAATGGTAGTACAGCCACAAGCAGAGCGTGACACATGAACACTAGCCAGCACCGACACCATCTGCTAGATCTCTGAACCTTAAGATCACAATACTGAGATCTCTGTTGGACGACCTAACTCGACCAGCGCTTTGACATCCTTCAGACCACCCTGTCCTTTCTCGCAAACTGGAGGGCCGTCGCAATAGCGTCCTCCACTCACGACCCGCCTGCAAAATGTCGGACAGGGATGAGAAGAAGAACAACAAAAAGGTAAAACCGGAACCCTCATTATCAGACTCTCCTATTAAATCGAGGGCGGGCGTCAACAGTACCCTAGAGGTAATCCTGAAAAAACTGGCAGAGGTACACGACCTAGCAAAATCAACCAAATCCAACACCGACTCTATGCAGCTGGAACTTACTGCAATTAGAGCCGACATGAGCTCTGTACACAAAAGCATAGATGAAGCGGAACAGAGAATTAGTGACTTAGAAGACAAATCCAATATTGCATCCACTTCCATACAGCAACTCCAGGGATCAACGGTCCACCTTAGACGCCAGGTGGCGGAATTAGAGGACAGGAACAGAAGGGGCAACGTGCGCATTTTTGGAATCCCAGAGAATGCGGAGAAAGATGCGAATTCCTGCGTGGACTTTCTAGAAGCTTGGATTCCGAAGATAACAGGGATTTCCTTCCACCATGAGTTTGAACTCGACAGAGCCCACAGAGTTCCTAGCTACATCCCTCATGGATATAGAGGCCCGCGTCCACTGATATGCAAACCACTGAGGTACCAACATACGGAAGCTATACTTCAATTCGCAAGACGCAATCACAAAATTTCCTGGGAAGGCCATAATATAACCTTCACCCAGGACTACTCAAAGGACACACTCGAAGTCCGGAAAGGATTCCTGGCCCTGAGAGAAAAACTTAGATCAAAAGGCATTCAATACTCCTTTGTTGGCCCGGCGAAATTCAGGATCACCATACAGGGCAAACCGAAATTCTTCACGGACCCCAATGCACTGGCGCAATTCATCGGTGACTCTCCACCGCAGAACATGGACTTGTCCAATGGCTCTTCAAACAAACGGAAGACCAACTCGCAAGAAAATATAAACTCGGGCTCTGGTCATGGGTGACTCTAACGGAACAATTTCAAACCTCTAATTTGAAGTGCATAATGTTCTCATTGTTCAGTATCTCCTATGATAAATAGTTAGTTGAAATAATCTTCACCCCGGAGCAGCCGAACTTTCTGCTGTCTCTTCTGTTTTCAGTTTCTGTTGAAGCTTTGATTTGAATCGACTCCGTCAGGTAAGACCGCCCAGTATTCATACCGTGGTCACCTGTACTTCTATTAATATCCTTAACAAGTGTTTTAGAATGGATCTTGCTTGATGCTCTCTAATCCGAAATCGGAGCATATGCTCTGTTCCTTCACTCTCTACACCATGATCATACCGGGGACTCAGCTGTTCCTCAGGGACTTTCTATATATGTATCTGCAGAAAATCCCCTCATGTCATCTTGTCTTCTATTTGTGCATACCTTTTGTTTACGCATGTCTTACACGCATGTATGCACACGGTGTGCGGGGCTAAACGGTCATTACTCTTTTTGAATATGTTCTTAAACTTCACTGGTTGGTTAAGTTTTATGTTTACAAAAACTATCAGTGTATCAAACACTACTATATACTGCTTACTACGTACAGCTATCGAATATGGTTAATTACCTGTTCCCTATTACATCCATCAGTCTAACTCCTTCCTGCGCTGCAGATGGATGGCAATGCCGTCGCAGTTCCCAAGTTCTGTTGAGAAGGGAGGGGGGAGGGGGGAGGGTAGCAGAGGGAGGGAGGGAGGAGGGAGGGGGGAGGGGGAGGAAAAATCTGGTTTGTTTCAGCATGCTTTTTCTATTTGAGGTTAATGTTCTTTCTCAACTATATGTCAGCAAAAGGACTGCTTTCCGATATGTCATGGGGGCCCTCACAGCACACATGCGGTGACCTAATCTCATGTGCTACTAGCCTATCCACAGCAATAGCCTCCAGTACCATGTTCACTACAAACCCGAAATGCGTCTGCTCTAACGTCACCATTGTAACAGCGCTACACGCGAGACAGAACAGATCCAATTACGCAGCTTACTCATTCATACTCATCACACACCTACCACCCTTTAACGTACTCTTCAACAACAATACACCAGAACTAGAGCGACACCATAGTAACCAATGACTCGTAATACATCCATCTCGGAGGGCCTTAACATTGTTTCCCTCAATGTCAAAGGTCTCAACCACCCGGTCAAGAGGAGAAAAGTTCTAGATTATCTGGCAAAATCCAAGGGCGACATTCTACTCCTGCAGGAGACTAAACTATCAAAGGATGACGCTGTCTTTATAAACCAACATTGGATATCTCACAACCTTTGCTCCCCAGCAGTTGGCAAAAAAAGGGGGGTTCTCACACTTATAACTAAGAAATCCATCATCTCCGTAGTTTCACACACTCACGATGATAACGGCCGTTTCATCATGACACACCTTCAGAGAAACGAAGATCAGATCCATGTCTTAAATATATATGGCCCCAATACTGACGATCCAGAGTTTTGGGATTCACTAGCCCCGACCCTAGATTGTATTCCCCAGGGAGAACTACTAATTGTGGGGGGCGATTTCAACCTGCCACTTGACCCAATCACCGATCGACATTCGAATTGCGCCTACCACCCCACACGCTCACATACTAGTTTACAACGCCTATGTTCCAGATTCAACTTACACGACTCATGGAGACTCCAACACCCTGATGGCCGTGATTACACTTTCTACTCGCATCCTCATAATTCCTACTCGAGGATAGATTATATCCTCATTAATAGCCCCTTCACCCACCTCATCGAAGAAACCAGTATTGCCCCTAAATTGATTTCCGACCACTCCAGCATTCAAACCAAACTAGTGGGTTCCAGTTCCATTCTCCCCCCTAAAAGATGGAGATTCAATGACGAAATATTCTCCGAGCCAGATAACAAACGAAAAATCGAGGAGGCCATCCTTGATTACCTCAAACATAATGACACCCCCGACTCAGACATAGCGAGTGTTTGGGAGGCACTCAAAGCCACTTTGAGAGGAGTAATAATAGGCATCCGAGCTCACACTAACAAAAAACTAAACAAAGACCTATCCACTCTGGAAGACAACATCAAGATGCTGGAAACCGCCCATATAGCAGATCTCCAAAACTCGAATATTTTAAACGACCTCACCAAACTCAAATATGAATACAACTCGATACTCAGCAGAAGGGCAGGGGTCTGGATCAATAAGTTTAAGGCTCTAAGAACATGTGAGGGCAACAAAGCTGGGAAGATCTTAGCATCATATCTAAAACATAAAAATAAGCAATTCAACATTGCCTCAGTTAAAGATAGCGACAATGTCATCCAAACAAAGCAGAATCTCATTCTTAATACGTTCAAATCGTTTTACCAAGACTTGTACAAAAACAACCTAGACTTTGACTCGGAAAAATGTGACAGGTACCTAACCTCACTGGGTCTTCCTAAACTAAACGGTACTGATAAGGACACACTGAACTCTCCGATTACCCTTCAGGAAATATCAGCGTCCATTAAGACGCTTAAAAGTAAGAAAGCACCGGGTCCTGATGGGTTCTCAGCCAGCTTCTATAAAGAACTCGCAAACTCCCTGAGCCCAACTCTCCTAAAACTATTCCAATCCTTTAGTGTAACAAAAAGTATTACCAATTCCATGAGTGAAGCTACCATCATAGTCATACCTAAAGATGGTAAAGACCCTCTGCTAACCAAAAACTACAGGCCAATCTCCCTAATTAACTTAGATTGCAAAATTTATGCTAAAATCCTCGCCACACGTCTAAATCTACAACTTCCAAAGCTAATCAGCACATCACAAGTAGGCTTCATGAAACAGCGCATGTCTAACGATAATACGAGGATCCTCTGTCACGTCATTGAAAAAGCCAAAATGCTCGCAGCCCCGGCCGTAGCCATTACCCTCGACGCAGAGAAGGCGTTTGACAGAGTCTCCTGGTCTTTTCTCAAGAGCTGCATGTCCGCCTTTAATCTGGGTGAAACTTTCACTGATTTGGTTATGGCCCTATACCGGTCACCTTCCGCACGCATTGCTATAAATGGTTCATTGTCGGACGCCTTTTCCTTAGAACAAGGGACTAGACAGGGATGCCCCCTCTCCCCTTCACTTTTCCTCTTGGCAATGGAGCCCCTAATTGCACATGTAAAAAAAAATGATAACATCAAAGGGGTGGAATTCGGGGATAAGTGCGTCAAACTCGCCGCCTATGCGGACGATATCCTGATTGTAACGGAATCACCAGAATCTTCAATCTCTGCACTAATGTCCACCATAGACAGTTACTCTTCCCATTCAGGATACAAACTTAACCGGGATAAATCTGAGGTCAAACCACTCAATATTTTAACCACCAAAGAGGTGCTGGGAGTCTCAGGGCTATGCTGGCAACCAGAGTTTGTGAAGTACCTAGGTATCGAGTTTGGTGACTCCCTCATGGAGACCCTCCATCGAAATGAAAAAATCACTTTAAATAAAATCAAGACGCAACTAGAGGGGTGGTCCCCCCGTTTCATCACTTGGTGGGGTAGGGTGGAAACCATCAAGATGATGATTTCACCTCTGGTTAATTACCTCATATCTATGCTCCCACTAACCCTCACACCAGACTTCTATCACAAATTAGACATGGCCATCTCTAATTTCCTATGGAAAGGGAAAAGAGCAAGAATCAGCATAAAAAAGCTTCGCTTAGACAAGTCCGCGGGAGGGGTCAATTTACCAGACTTTAAGAGATATGAGACCGCTTTCCTAGCCAAACAAAGAGCCCACTGGCTCGCTCCCTCACCTGACTACACCCCAGTATGGCTCGAAATTGAGGAGGAAATTCTTAACGGTATCTCCCCTAGCGCGGCCCTCTCATCCAACCTGAACCAACTGACCCATTCTAAATCGATATTTCATAACACAAAATCTGCTCTCCTAAAGTTTGATAGAATCCTAGAATTCAACATCAGGGGCTCACGTTGGGAATCCCTCTGGGACAACCGTAACATTTTGTACAAGGGTAAGCCCATGCACAACGAGGCATGGATCAAAAAAGGCATACTGTTCCCACACCAGCTGTACGCGGGGGAATACCCTATTCCCTTCAGAGACCTACAAATCAAATACGATCTTGCACCAATTGAATTCTATAACTTCCTCAATGTAAAAACGGCTTTGTCCAAACTCAAACTCTCCCCGACACCGCCCTCACTCCCACCATACCTTGCCAGACTAAACAGACTAGGACACCAGGTTTCCTTTCTCTATAAACTCAGCCGTCCCCAACAATCTGGCCTTACTGCCCCAATCACACAATTCTGGAATAACCTTTCATCTAGGCCAATCACAGACTCAGATTGGACCAATGCATGGATATCCTGCACGAGACACAAAATCAGCCCTACACTATCACAGACAAAATACTGGCTCTTGCACAAAGCCTTCTGGACCCCTGTACGATTATTTGCACACAACCTCTCCCAAGATGCCTTTTGCTGGAATTGCAAACGCGCGGAGGGTGACTTATCACACATCATCCTAGACTGCGACTGCGTGGCGCACTTCTGGGAGAATATATTCGACTTGATCTCAAAGCTATTCCACATCTCACCGGTGAAAGAGCTCCCTTACCTAGTTTTCGGTTTCACCCAGAACCCATCCCTTGATGCAGATGATAGGGCATTACTTGACCTCCTCCTCTCGGCTGCAGTTAAGACAGTCCTCAGCAACTGGAAAGATACCAGCAAGGCTAACTACGCAGGGTGGTTAAATTGGATAATTAGCTTACGTGGAGCAGACAATATTACACTCCTTCAGACACCGTGGCGGCCTGCCACGAGAAAACTATGGTCGACTCTTGATAACTACTTCACGACACGTAAGCCACCTTAGATGGGCCCACACACCGCCCACGACTCACCAACACATGCTGCCCGACTGCCTTCATTGCACTCCTAACCACCGTAAAAACTTGTCCTTAATGAATGAGTAAAATGCTGTTGAAATACAATGTCTGTTACTGAATTGTTGTGAGTATGTTATACGTACTCTACTGTTGTACTTTTGTACTGTCATTTACTATGATGTACTGTAGCGTACAGTAATTTTGATTCGTAAATGTATGACTCATATTACACTACTGGACTTGCTTTATATATGTCTATGCTGTAACAACCAATAAAAAAACTTTTGAAATTAAAAAAAAACAAAAAAAAAAACAAGGGGGGTAGTGAAGAGGTAGCGCTCCATGAGCATAAGAGGTGGATATGTTCTCCTCTAGTCAATATATGTTAAACAAAGGGATCCACCCTTATAAACATGGAAAAAATAAATGGAAAAAAGTTTCCCTCCAGAATTTGTGTGTCTCCTACGTTCATGGAAAGCACACAGCTTTGTTAAAATACCCCTCACCCACCCACCAAAAGGACCCTTGGTGGCATGCTTCATCATCAAGGTCTTCCCGCCCCGCTGCATGACGGGGCGTGCTACGACCTACGACTATGCGGGAGCACTGATTACAATACTATGTGTGATATAGGGGTGTGAGTGGAAGGGTTAGAAGTGAGTGAAAGTGATGAATAATTAAAAAATACCTGGCTCAGCGGAAAAATAAACTTTAATGTTCATGTAAGCTGGTATTATTAAAAGTGGGGAAAGAGACGGAGGTACTATGCTTTAATGGCTCGTACTTCCTTTGCCGGGCTGGACTGTTCCCATGAGGCACAGGGTCAGACTGATTTGCATATGGCCATGTCTGAACTGGGGAGGCAGAGTGGGCTAAAGAACGGTGATGGATCAAACCCAGATCTGTTGACTGGGTGTGAGTGTTTGATTGGTTCTGATGCTCCGTCCATCACCACCCCCTTTTGTACCGCTTTGTTTGCCATAAGTTGGCAGGGTATGCTACGACGTGAGTCCCTTGCTCACTTTGCCACTGGATTCAAGCAAGCCTGGCTGAAGACGGCTGAAATGCCAGAAACCGGTCCTAGGAAGCTTGTTTCCGGTCCAGAGAAGGCATGGCTTGGCAGTTCGGGCTGGACTGTTCCCATGAGGCACAGGGTCAGACTGATTTGCATATGGCCATGTCTGAACTGGGGTGGCAGAGTGGGCTAAAGAACGGTGATGGATCAAACCCAGATCTGTTGACTGGGTGTGAGTGTTTGATTGGTTCTGATGCTCCGTCCATCACCACCCCTTTTGTACCGCTTTGTTTGCCATAAGTTGGCAGGGTATGCTCAGACGTGAGTCCCTTGCTCACTTTACCACTGGATTCAAGCAAGCCTGGCTGAAGACGGCTGAAATGCCAGAAACCGGTCCTAGGAAGCTTGTTTCCGGTCCAGAGATGGCATGGCTTGGCAGTTCGGGCTGGACTGTTCCCATGAGGCACAGGGTCAGACTGATTTGCATATGGCCATGTCTGAACTGGGGGGGCAGAGTGGGCTAAAGAACGGTGATGGATCAAACCCTGATCTGTTGACTGGGTGTGAGTGTTTGATTGGTTCTGATGCTCCGTCCATCACCACCCCCTTTTGTACTGCTTTGTTTGCCATAAGTTGGCAGGGTATGCTTAGACGTGAGTCCCTTGCTCACTTTGCCACTGGATTCAAGCAAGCCTGGCTGAAGACGGCTGAAATGCCAGAAACCGGTCCTAGGAAGCTTGTTTCCGGTCCAGAGAAGGCATGGCTTGGCAGTTCGGGCTGGACTGTTCCCATGAGGCACAGGGTCAGACTGATTTGCATATGGCCATGTCTGAACTAGGGTGGCAGAGTGGGCTAAAGAACGGTGATGGATCAAACCCAGATCTGTTGACTGGGTGTGAGTGTTTGATTGGTTCTGATGCTCCGTCCATCAGCACCCCCTTTTGAACCGCTTTGTTTGCCATAAGTTGGCAGGGTATGCTCAGACGTGAGTCCCTTGCTCACTTTGCCACTGGATTCAAGCAAGCCTGGCTGAAGACGGCTGAAATGCCAGACACCGGTCCTAGGAAGCTTGTTTCCGGTCCAGAGAAGGCATGGCTTGGCAGTTCGGGCTGGACTGTTCCCATGAGGCACAGGGTCAGACTGATTTGCATATGGCCATGTCTGAACTGGGGTGGCAGAGTGGGCTAAAGAACGGTGATGGATCAAACCCAGCTCTGTTGACTGGGTGTGAGTGTTTGATTGGTTCTGATGCTCCGTCCATCAGCACCCCCTTTTGTACCGCTTTGTTTGCCATAAGTTGGCAGGGTATGCTCAGACATGAGTCCCTTGCTCACTTTGCCACTGGATTCAAGCAAGCCTGGCTGAAGACGGCTGAAATGCCAGAAACCGGTCCTAGGAGGTTTGTTTCCGGTCCAGAGAAGGCATGGCTTGGCAGTTCGGGCTGGACTGTTCCCATGAGGCACAGGGTCAGACTGATTTGCATATGGCCATGTCTGAACTGGGGTGGCAGAGTGGGCTAAAGAACGGTGATGGATCAAACCCAGATCTGTTGACTGGGTGTGAGTGTTTGATTGGTTCTGATGCTCCGTCCATCACCACCTCCTTTTGTACAGCTTTGTTTGCCATAAGTTGGCAGGGTATGCTCAGACATGAGTCCTTTGCTCACTTTGCCAACGGAATGCAAGCAAGCCTGGCTGAAGACGGCTGAAATGCCAGAAACCGGTCCTAGGAAGCTTGTTTACGGTCCAGAGAAGGCAAGGCTTGGCAGTTCGGGCTGGACTGTTCCCATGAGGCACAGGGTCAGACTGATTTGCATATGGCCATGTCTGAACTGGGGTGGCAGAGTGGGCTAAAGAACGGTGATGGATCAAACCCAGATCTGTTGACTGGGTGTGAGTGTTTGATTGGTTCTGATGCTCCGTCCATCACCACCCCCTTTTGTACCGCTTTGTTTGCCATAAGTTGGCAGGGTATGCTCAGACGTGAGTCCCTTGCTCACTTTGCCACTGGATTCAAGCAAGCCTGGCTGAAGACGGCTGAAATGCCAGAAACCGGTCCTAGGAAGCTTGTTTCCGGTCCAGAGAAGGCATGGCTTGGCAGTTCGGGCTGGACTGTTCCCATGAGGCACAGGGTCAGACTGATTTGCATATGGCCATGTCTGAACTGGGGTGGCAGAGTGGGCTAAAGAACGGTGATGGATCAAACCCAGATCTGTTGACTGGGTGTGAGTGTTTGATTGGTTCTGATGCTCCATCCATCAGCACCCCCTTTTGTACCACTTTGTTTGCCATAAGTTGGCAGGGTATGCTCAGACGTGAGTCCCTTGCTCACTTTGCCACTGGATTCAAGCAAGCCTGGCTGAAGACGGCTGAAATGCCAGACACCGGTCCTAGGAAGCTTGTTTCTGGTCCAGAGAAGGCATGGCTTGGCAGTTCGGGCTGGACTGTTCCCATGAGGCACAGGGTCAGATTGATTTGCATATGGCCATGTCTGAACTGGGGTGGCAGAGTGGGCTAAAGAACGGTGATGGATCAAACCCAGATCTGTTGACTGGGTGTGAGTGTTTGATTGGTTCTGATGCTCCGTCCATCAGCACCCCCTTTTGTAC
This sequence comes from Triturus cristatus, assembly GCF_964204655.1. Lineage (NCBI taxonomy): Eukaryota > Metazoa > Chordata > Amphibia > Caudata > Salamandridae > Triturus > Triturus cristatus. The sequence continues at coordinate 1,062,538,051 of NC_140589.1, read as the reverse complement.
CGCTTTGTTTGCCATAAGTTGGCAGGGTATGCTCAGACGTGAGTCCCTTGCTCACTTTGCCACTGGATTCAAGCAAGCCTGGCTGAAGACGGCTGAAATGCCAGACACCAGTCCTAGGAAGCTTGTTTCTGGTCCAGAGAAGGCATGGCTTGGCAGTTCGGGCTGGACTGTTCCCATGAGGCACAGGGTCAGACTGATTTGCATATGGCCATGTCTGAACTGGGGTGGCAGAGTGGGCTAAAGAACGGTGATGGATCAAACCCAGCTCTGTTGACTGGGTGTGAGTGTTTGATTGGTTCTGATGCTCCGTCCATCACCACCCCCTTTTGTACCGCTTTGTTTGCCATAAGTTGGAAGGGTATGCTCAGACGTGAGTCCCTTGCTCACTTTGCCACTGGATTCAAGCGAGCCTGGCTGAAGACGGCTGAAATGCCAGAAACCGGTCCTAGGAAGCTTGTTTCCGGTCCAGAGAAGGCATGGCTTGGCAGTTCGGGCTGGACTGTTCCCATGAGGCACAGGGTCAGACTGATTTGCATATGGCCATGTCTGAACTGGGGTGGCAGAGTGGGCTAAAGAACGGTGATGGATCAAACCCAGATCTGTTGACTGGGTGTGAGTGTTTGATTGGTTCTGATGCTCCGTCCATCACCACCTCCTTTTGTACCGCTTTGTTTGCCATAAGTTGGCAGGGTATGCTCATACGTGAGTCCTTTGCTCACTTTGCCAACGGAATTCAAGCAAGCCTGGCTGAAGACGGCTGAAATGCCAGAAACCGGTCCTAGGAAGCTTGTTTACGGTCCAGAGAAGGCATGGCTTGGCAGTTCGAGCTGGACTGTTCCCATGAGGCACAGGGTCAGACTGATTTGCATATGGCCATGTCTGAACTGGGGTGGCAGAGTGGGCTAAAGAACGGTGATGGATCAAACCAAGATCTGTTGACTGGGTGTGAGTGTTTGATTGGTTCTGATGCTCCGTCCATCACCACCCCCTTTTGAACCACTTACTTGCCATATGTTGGCAGGGTATGCTCAGACGTGAGTCCCTTACTCACTTTGCCACTGGATTCAAGCAAGCCTGGCTGAAGACGGCTGAAATGCCAGAAACCGGTCCTAGGAAGCTTGTTTCTGGTCCAGAGGAGGCATGGCTTGGCAGTTCGGGCTGGACTGTTCCCATGAGGCACAGGGTCAGACTGATTTGCATATGGCCATGTCTGAACTGGGGTGGCAGAGTGGGCTAAAGAACGGTGATGGATCAAACCCAGATCTGTTGACTGGGTGTGAGTGTTTGATTGGTTCTGATGCTCCGTCCATCACCACCCCCTTTTGTACCGCTTTGTTTGCCATAAGTTGGCAGGGTATGCTCAGACGTGAGTCCCTTGCTCACTTTGCCACTGGATTCAAGCAAGCCTGGCTGAAGACGGCTGAAATGCCAGAAACCGGTCCTAGGAAGCTTGTTTCCGGTCCAGAGAAGGCATGGCTTGGCAGTTCGGGCTGGACTGTTCCCATGAGGCACAGGGTCAGACTGATTTGCATATGGCCATGTCTGAACTGGGGTGGCAGAGTGGGCTAAAGAACGGTGATGGATCAAACCCAGATCTGTTGACTGGGTGTGAGTGTTTGATTGGTTCTGATGCTCCGTCCATCAGCACCCCCTTTTGTACCGCTTTGTTTGCCATAAGTTGGCAGAGTATGCTCAGACGTGAGTCCCTTGCTCACTTTGCCACTGGATTCAAGCAAGCCTGGCTGAAGACGGCTGAAATGCCAGACACCGGTCCTAGGAAGCTTGTTTCTGGTCCAGAGAAGGCATGGCTTGGCAGTTCGGGCTGGACTGTTCCCATGAGGCACAGGGTCAGACTGATTTGCATATGGCCATGTCTGAACTGGGGTGGCAGAGTGGGCTAAAGAACGGTGATGGATCAAACCCAGATCTGTTGACTGGGTGTGAGTGTTTGATTGGTTCTGATGCTCCGTCCATCAGCACCCCCTTTTGTACCGCTTTGTTTGCCATAAGTTGGCAGGGTATGCTCAGACGTGAGTCCCTTGCTCACTTTGCCACTGGATTCAAGCAAGCCTGGCTGAAGACGGCTGAAATGCCAGACACCGGTCCTAGGAAGCTTGTTTCTGGTCCAGAGAAGGCATGGCTTGGCAGTTCGGGCTGGACTGTTCCCATGAGGCACAGGGTCAGACTGATTTGCATATGGCCATGTCTGAACTGGGGTGGCAGAGTGGGCTAAAGAACGGTGATGGATCAAACCCAGCTCTGTTGACTGGGTGTGAGTGTTTGATTGGTTCTGATGCTCCGTCCATCACCACCCCCTTTTGTACCGCTTTGTTTGCCATAAGTTGGAAGGGTATGCTCAGACGTGAGTCCCTTGCTCACTTTGCCACTGGATTCAAGCGAGCCTGGCTGAAGACGGCTGAAATGCCAGAAACCGGTCCTAGGAAGCTTGTTTCCGGTCCAGAGAAGGCATGGCTTGGCAGTTCGGGCTGGACTGTTCCCATGAGGCACAGGGTCAGACTGATTTGCATATGGCCATGTCTGAACTGGGGTGGCAGAGTGGGCTAAAGAACGGTGATGGATCAAACCCAGATCTGTTGACTGGGTGTGAGTGTTTGATTGGTTCTGATGCTCCGTCCATCACCACCTCCTTTTGTACCGCTTTGTTTGCCATAAGTTGGCAGGGTATGCTCATACGTGAGTCCTTTGCTCACTTTACCAACGGAATTCAAGCAAGCCTGGCTGAAGACGGCTGAAATGCCAGAAACCGGTCCTAGGAAGCTTGTTTCCGGTCCAGAGAAGGCATGGCTTGGCCGTTCGAGCTGGACTGTTCCCATGAGGCACAGGGTCAGACTGATTCGCATATGGCCATGTCTGAACTGGGGTGGCAGAGTGGGCTAAAGAACGGTGATGGATCAAACCCAGATCTGTTGACTGGGTGTGAGTGTTTGATTGGTTCTGATGCTCCGTCCATCACCACCCCCTTTTGTACCGCTTTGTTTGCCATAAGTTGGCAGGGTATGCTCAGACGTGAGTCCCTTGCTCACTTTACCACTGGATTCAAACAAGCCTGGCTGAAGACAGCTGAAATGCCAGAAACCGGTCCTAGGAAGCTTGTTTCCGGTCCAGAGATGGCATGCCTTGGCAGTTTGGGCTGGACTGTTCCCATGAGGCACAGGGTCAGACTGGTTTGCATATGGCCATGTCTGAACTGGGGTGGCAGAGTGGGCTAAAGAACGGTGATGGATCAAACCCAGATCTGTTGACTGGGTGTGAGTGTTTGATTGGTTCTGATGCTCCGTCCATCACCACCCCCTTTTGTACCGCTTTGTTTGCCATAAGTTGGCAGGGTATGCTCAGACGTGAGTCCCTTGCTCCCTTTGCCACTGGATTCAAGCAAGCCTGGATGAAGACGGCTGAAATGCCAGAAACCGGTCCTAGGAAGCTTGTTTCCGGTCCAGAGAAGGCATGGCTTGGCAGTTCGGGCTGGACTGTTCCCATGAGGCACAGGGTCAGACTGATTTGCATATGGCCATGTCTGAACTGGGGTGGCAGAGTGGGCTAAAGATCGGTGATGGATCAAACCCAGATCTGTTGACTGGGTGTGAGTGTTTGATTGGTTCTGATGCTCCGTCCATCACCACCCCCTTTTGTACCGCTTTGTTTGCCATAAGTTGGCAGGGTATGCTCAGACGTGAGTCCCTTGCTCACTTTACCACTGGATTCAAGCAAGCCTGGCTGAAGACAGCTGAAATGCCAGAAACCGGTCCTAGGAAGCTTGTTTCCGGTCCAGAGATGGCATGCCTTGGCAGTTCGGGCTGGACTGTTCCCATGAGGCACAGGGTCAGACTGATTTGCATATGGCCATGTCTGAACTGGGGGGGCAGAGTGGGCTAAAGAACGGTGATGGATTAAACCCTGGTCTGTTGACTGGGTGTGAGTGTTTGATTGGTTCTGATGCTCCGTCCATCACCACCCCCTTTTGTACCGCTTTGTTTGCCATAAGTTGGCAGGGTATGCTCAGACGTGAGTCCCTTGCTCACTTTGCCACTGGATTCAAGCAAGCCTGGCTGAAGACGGCTGAAATGCCAGAAACCGGTCCTAGGAAGCTTGTTTCCGGACCAGAGAAGGCATGGCTTGGCAGTTCGGGCTGGACTGTTCCCATGAGGCACAGGGTCAGACTGATTTGCATATGGCCATGTCTGAACTGGGGTGGCAGAGTGGGCTAAAGAACGGTGATGGATCAAACCCAGATCTGTTGACTGTGTGTGAGTGTTTGATTGGTTCTGATGCTCCGTCCATCACCACCCCCTTTTGTACCGCTTTGTTTGCCATAAGTTGGCAGGGTATGCTCAGACGTGAGTCCCTTGCTCACTTTGCCACTGGATTCAAGGAAGCCTGGCTGAAGACGGCTGAAATGCCAGACACCGGTCCTAGGAAGCTTGTTTCCGGTCCAGAGAAGGCATGGCTTGGCAGTTCGGGCTGGACTGTTCCCATGAGGCACAGGGTCAGACTGATTTGCATATGGCCATGTCTGAACTGGGGTGGCAGAGTGGGCTAAAGAACGGTGATGGATCAAACCCAGCTCTGTTGACTGGGTGTGAGTGTTTGATTGGTTCTGATGCTCCGTCCATCACCACCCCCTTTTGTACCGCTTTGTTTGCCATAAGTTGGCAGGGTATGCTCAGACGTGAGTCCGTTGCTCACTTTGCCACTGGATTCAAGCAAGCCTGGCTGAAGACGGCTGAAATGCCAGAAACCGGTCCTAGGAAGCTTGTTTCCGGTCCAGAGAAGGCATGGCTTGGCAGTTCGGGCTGGACTGTTCCCATGAGGCACAGGGTCAGACTGATTTGCATATGGCCATGTCTGAACTGGGGGGGCAGAGTGGGCTAAAGAACGGTGATGGATCAAACCCAGATCTGTTGACTGGGTGTGAGGGTGTGTGGGTAAGGAAACGTTGGGGGATCCACGCAAGCCATACCTCCCTGGAATCCCCCGGGTGTCTAGTTTTCAGAAATGTGTGGGTTTGGTAGGTTCCCCCAGGTGGCCGCCGAGCACGGGGCCAAAAACCCATTTTTTGGGCCCTTGCCTGTCGCGGGTACTTGGGCCTTCCACACGAGTGAGGCACCGTTTTTATCCGGAGACCCGGGGGAACGCTGGGTGGTAGGAAATTTGTGTCAGCCTGGTGATGCCTCAACTTTCCCACACAAAAATGTGTGAAAAAGGTGATGTTTTCAGCTAAATGTGAGGTTTGCAGGGCATTCTGGGTAAGGAAACGTTGGGGTATCCATGCAAGCCATACCTCCCTGGAATCCCCCGGGTGTCTAGTTTTCAGAAATGTGTGGGTTTGGTAGGTTCCCCTAGGTGGCCGCCGAGCACCGGGCCAAAAACCCAGGTGAGCCCCCTTGCAAAACCAGGTCGTTTTGAGGTAGGCAATTTTCATGTCGCCTCAATACGTTTTGGGGCCTTGCCTGTCGCGGGTACTTGGGCCTCCAACACGAGTGAGGCACCGTTTTTATCGGGAGACCCGGGGGAACGCTGGGTGGTAGGAAATTTTTGTCAGCCTGGTGATGCCTCAACTTTCTCACACAAAAATGTGTGAAAAAGATGATGTTTTCAGCTAAATTTGAGGTTTGCAGGGCATTTTGGGTAAGGAAACGTTGGGGGATCCACGCAAGCCATACCTCCCTGGAATCCCCCGGGTGTCTAGTTTTGCCAGAAATGTGTGGGTTTGGTAGGTTCCCCTAGGTGGCCGCCGAGCACGGGACCAAAAACCCAGGTGACCCCCATTGCAAAACCAGGTTGTTTTGAGGTAGGCAATTTTCATGTCGCCTCAATACGTTTTGGGGCCTTGCCTGTCGCGGGTACTTGGGCCTCCCACACGAGTGAGGCACCGTTTTTATCGGGAGGCCCGGAGGAACACTGGGTGGTAGGAAATTTGTGTCAGCCCGGTGATGCCACAACTTTCCCACACAAAAATGTGTGAAAAAGGTGATTTTTTCAGCTAAATTTGAGGTTTGCAGGGCATTCTGGGTAAGGAAACGTTGGGGGATCCACGCAAACCATACCTCCCTGGAATCCCCCGGATGTCTACTTTTCAGAAATGTGTGGGTTTGGTAGGTTCCCCTAGGTGGCCGCCGAGCACCGGGCCAAAAACCCAGGTGACCTCCCTTGCAAAACCAGGTCGTTGTGAGGTAGGCAATTTTCATGTCGCCTCAATACGTTGTGGGCCCTTGCCTGTCGCAGGTACTTGGGCCTCCCACACGAGTGATGCACCGTTTTTATCGGGAGACCCGGGAGAACGCTGGGTGGTAGGAAATTTGTGTCAGCCCGGTGATGCCTCAACTTTCCCACACAAAAATGTGTGAAAAATGTGATTTTTTCAGCTAAAATTGAGGTTTGCAGGGATTCTGGGTTAGGAAATGTTGGGGGATCCAGGCAAGCCATGCCTCCCTGGAAGCACACGGGTGTCTAGTTTTAAAAAATGTATAGGTTTGCTAGGTTTCCCAAGGTGCCCGCAGAGCTAGGGTTCAAAAACTACAGCTAGACATTTTGCCAAAAAAGGGTCATTTTTCACTGCGAAATTGAGGTGTGACCACGTTGCGTTTTGCGCCGTTTCCTGTCGCGGGCACTAGGCCGACCCACACAAGTGAGGTACAGTTTTTCTCGTAAGACTTTGGGGAACGCGGGGTGGGTAGAAATTTGTGGATCCACGCAGATTCCGGAACTTTCCACCACAGAAATGTGTGGAAAATGTGTTTTTTTTGTCAATTTTTTAGGTTTGCAAGGGATTCTGGGTAACAGACCCTGGTGGGAGGCAGTCAAGTCACCCCATCCTGGATTCCCCTGGGTGTCTAGCTTTCAAAAATGTATAGGTTTGCTAGGTTTCCCAAGGTGCCTGCAGAGCTAGGGTTAAAAAACTACAGCTAGACATTTTGCCAAAAAAGGGTCATTTTTCACTGCGAAATTGAGGTGTGACCACGTTGTGTTTTGCGCCGTTTCCTGTCGCAGGCACTAGGCCGACCCACACAAGTGAGGTACCGTTTTTCTTGTAAGACTTTGGGGAACGCGGGGTGGGTGGAAATTTGTGGATCCACACAGATTCCGGAACTTTCCACCACAGAAATGTGGGGAAAATGTGTTTTTTTTGTCAATTCTTTAGGTTTGCAAGGGATTCTGGGTAACAGACCCTGGTGGGAGGCTGTCAAGTCAGCCCATACTGGATTCCCCTGGGTGTCTAGTTTTCAAAAATGTATAGGTTTGCTAGGTTTCCCAAGGTGCCCGCAGAGCTAGGGTTCAAAAACTAGAGCTAGGCACTTTGCCAAAAAAGGGTACATTTTCACTGCGATATTGAGTTGTGACCACGTTGCGTTTTGCGCCGTTTCCTGTCGTGGGCACTATGCCTACCCACACAAGTGAGGTACCATTTTTATCGGGAGACTTAGGGTAATTCAGTTTTGTAAAGGAACTGTTATTATCTATTGACTTTCGATGCATTTCTGCCTTCCAAATGAAAGATATTGTGTAAAAAAGAAGTCATTCTAAAAAATGACTGATAATTCTCATGCTAGTATGAGTATTCCCAATTTCAGAAATGTGCAAATATCTACTGTTTCTAAACTCTATATTTTGTTCCCATTTCAGAAATACATAGGTGTCTTTCATACCGATTTTTCCATGTACACATTTTTACAGAATAATTACTATATACCCGGTACATAATAAAAAACCATTGCAAGTTGCTGCTCAGTTTTTGGCTCTGGGTTCTTCAGGTTCTTGGTGAACCTACAAGTCCTATATATCCTCACAACCAGTAATGTCCAGCGGATGTAATGGTATATTGCTTTCAAAGAGCTGTCATAATTAGAAGAAGTTACAGGTGAAAACGTTGACACGAAAGGCTTTTTTTTTCAACTAATTTTCAATTTATCCCATATTTAACTGTTAGTTTCTATAAAAAAACCTTGATGGATCTACACAAATGACCCCTTGCTGAATTCAGAATTTTGTCTTCTTCTCGAAAATGTATCGCTTTCCAGGATCCATTATTGCTTTTGTACCCATTTCTGCCATTAACTGGAAGGAGGTCAAAAGCACAAAAAATAGCAAAATTAGGCTATGTCCCAGAAAAATGCCAAAACTGTGTAAAAAATGTTGGGTTTCTGACAAAAGTCTGGTATCCCCGAAAAGCTGGGTAAATTGTGATTTCAACCCCACAAACCCTTTTTTGATAACATTTGCAGGGAAAAACCCAGATGCTTTCATTTGGAGCCCGTTTTTCCAATTTTTCCGAAAAAACCCAAAATTTTGCTGTATTTTGGCTCATTTCTGTGACCCCTCTGGGAGAATCCACAAACCCTGAATACCTTTAGAATCCCCATGATGTTGGAAGAAAAGGACGCAAATTTGGCGTGGATACCTTATGTGGTCAAAAAGTTACAGGGGTCTAAGCGCACACTACCCCAAATAGCCAAAAAAGGGCGTGGCACAGGAGGTGAAAAGGCCTGGCAGCGAAGGGGTTAATTTGTTGTTGATTATTTGTAACAAAAAATATACACAAATGTTGCAAAAGTAATGAACAAAATTTGTAAATATAAAAATATAATGTATGAAAAGAAAGATTATTATGTATAAAGCTGTATTTCCGGTTCAAGTTATAAATTAAATAATATTATTTAAAAATATAAGATTATTTAAGGGATGATTAGCATGCAGCTGTAAAAGCCTCCGACCCTTCATCGGAGCCTTTGAAGCTGCATAGTAATATGCCTGTAAGATTACTTTACGAGTGCCTCATTTTCATGAAAGCGGTCGTAGTGGCATTCAAATGGTCATTCAGGCTAACTTAGAGGCGGTAACAAAAAATTATGACAATTCTGTATTGGACACCCGTCCAAGTGAGGTATCATTTTACTCGGAAGACTGAGGAAGATGCTGTGTGGTAGGACATTTGTGACAGCATGGTGATCACACACAAAATATGTGGAAAATTTGATTTTTAAAACTAAAATTGAGGTTTGCACGGAATTCAGGTCAGGAATATTTTTGGGGGGATACACGCAAGCCATACCTCCCTGTACTCGCACAGATGTCTAGTTTTCAGAAACGTTTAGTTTTAAAAAATGTATAAATTTGCTAGGTTTCGCTAGGTGCAGGCAGAGCTAGGATTCAAAATCCAAAGCTTGGCACTTGGAAAAATAAGGGTCAGTTTTCCAAGATGTGGTGTGTCTACGTTGCATTTTGGGACATTTCCTGCTGCAGGCACTAGGCCGACACACACAAGTCAGCTACCGTTTTTATCAGGAGACTTGTGGAATACAGGGTGGGTAGAATTTTGTGGGTCAAGGCAGATTCAAGAACTTTCCATCCCAGAAATAAGAGGAAAATGTGTTTAATTTTTTAGAAGTTTTAGGTTTGCAAGGGATTCTGGGACACAGAACCTGAAGAGAGCCACAGAAGTGACCCCATACTGGATTTCACTTGGAGGATCATTAGTATGTCGTAACGTTCGACACCGCCGAGCCTGCAGTGGCGACCGCCACCACATCGTAACGACTGAAACCACCCGTCATATTACAATGGCGGGCGCTTCCCAGAGGATGCAAAGTGCGTCTGTCGCTTTTCCGCCATCCCGCAATCATTCCAAATGCCAACTGGGCAGAATTGGACCCTAATATGGTGGAGGTGCCTAGCAGGCACCACGGTCCATATTAGGATGGTGTAATTAGAAGACCGCCATGGAAAGGCTGGCGGGATTTTCTTTGGGGTCCTGGGGGTTTGAGGGGTGGGGGGCTGCACTTGGGGGCTACCTATGGTACCCCCTTCATTGTCATCTAGAAGGTGGCAGGCACCAAGAGGTGCCTGCTACTTTTTGCATGGCAATGCACGACATGCCACTTTGGCTTTGCGGCGGGTGCTGCTTACAGGAGATGTGCAAAACACACTGCTTCTAAAATCTATATTTTGTTTAAGAAATATTTGTCTTTCTTTTGTACCTATATTTATCTGTTTATATTTACCAAATGAATTGCGATAAACACAGTACACAATGAAACAAGTAGAAAATGCAGCTCGGTTTTTGGATCTGTGTTCCGCGGGTTGTTGGTGAACCTATAAGTCCTACATATCCTAAAAAAAGAAGGGTTAGGCGGATTAAAATGTTATATTATTTGGCATACTTTACATTACAGGTGAAAACATTGACACAAATGGCTATTTTTTTTTTCGACATTAGTGCAATATTTTCTATTATCAAAAGTAAATTTGTATATGAAATCATTAAAGGATTTAGACAAATGTCCCCATTACTTAATTCATAATTTTGTCTACTTTTCAGAAATGTCTAGTTTTAGGGGCTCCATTTTTGTTTTGAAAACCCATTGCTACCACAGTAAAATTTAAAAACTTCAAAGAAAATGTAAATTACTGTCAAAAGTTTAATTGCCCCTGAAATCAGAGATGATGAAGATTTTATCACCACAAGCACATTGTTGATGCCATTTACAGGAAACACACCAGACGCTTTCGAATGTAGAAGTTTTTTATTTAAAAAGGCAAAAAATTAAAAAATTAAGAAAATGTATGGGTACCTTCCAGGGGAAATAAAAAACCCTGCGTACCTTTCGAATACTTCGGTTGTTGGGAAAAAGGGGAAAAAATTAACATTGATACCTTATGTGGACAAAAAGTTACAAGGGGCTAAGTGCGAAATAACACAAAAATAAAAAAAAGAAGGATGAGCACAGGGGGGTGGGGAAAGGCCCTATTATATTTATGTATAAATATATACATATTTTTTGGAAAAATTATGGCATTATTCAAACACGAATAAACTCCTTTTTTAAAAATCTAAAAATACTTTAAATAACAAAAATTTCGGGAAAAGAAAAATGTTCAAATGCCTGATGCATATGCCACATATGAAAATATATTCAAAAGTATTGCTTAAAAAAATAAAGGTTTGACTACTTTACCCATGCCATAACAGTTTTTGGTCAGGTAGGTAAAATAGCTGCAGTGCTTTAGGGGAGGCATAGACTTATGGCCAGGCACCAACAAGCATGAAACGTTGGGGGAGCACATACTGATGGGGGAGCACAGCTCGATAGATTAATTCTATATTTGTCAGCTCCCCTATGACGTAGGGGGAGCACATACCGATGGGGAAGCGCAGCTCCTTAGAACACCGGCACTGGCAGGTGTTACCTCTGCAAAGCCCCTAGCTGTTGTCCAATGCAAAAGCGATATGGGTTGCTTTTAAACCAAAAGTTACACAGGAACTCTTCATGCACCAATTACGGTTGCCATCTTTCTCATAAAAAGTATCAGCTATTTGTTTAGGTTTAGCTATACCAGAAGTGCTAGTAGGTGAAAAAATGGTATGATATTCTCGTTATTCTTTTGTACCATACAATTATCTCTCTGTTTATGTCTCGGGTGTTTTCTCAAATGCTTTGCTAACTTTGAAAGCAGCTATCAACAACCATACAACTTACCAACCAACTTACAAATGTATTTAGAGATACGTATCTAGTAGACTGATTAGCTGCAGTGAAACCGCTTAAATTTCTTTACGCACAGAGGAGACAAAGAATATTGCACAAACCAAAGACCCCCTAAAAACTCTAGGCCTTGATACATTTACTTGGAGTTACAAACATTGAGGTAGATTTTCAAAGAAGTCAAGCAACGCCGAGCAGCAGCCAAAAATGCTGTGTCATCACCACCCCCTTTTGTACCGCTTTGTTCGCCATAAGTTGGCAGGGTATGCTCAGACGTGAGTCCCTTGCTCACTTTGCCACTGGATTCAAGCAAGCCTGGCTGAAGACGGCTGAAATGCCAGAAACCGGTCCTGGGAAGCTTGTTTCCAGTCCAGGGAAGGCATGGCTTGGCAGTTCGGGCTGGACTGTTCCCATGAGGCACAGGGTCAGACTGATTTGCATATGGCCATGTCTGAACTGGGGTGGCAGAGTGGGCTAAAGAACGGTGATGGATCAAACCCAGATCTGTTGACTGGGTGTGAGTGTTTGATTGGTTCTGATGCTCCGTCCATCACCACCCCCTTTTGTACCGCTTTGTTCGCCATAAGTTGGCAGGGTATGCTCAGACGTGAGTCCCTTGCTCACTTTGCCACTGGATTCAAGCAAGCCTGGCTGAAGACGGCTGAAATGCCAGAAACCGGTCCTGGGACGCTTGTTTCCAGTCCAGGGAAGGCATGGCTTGGCAGTTCGGGCTGGACTGTTCCCATGAGGCACAGGGTCAGACTGATTTGCATATGGCCATGTCTGAACTGGGGTGGCAGAGTGGGCTAAAGAACGTTGATGGATCAAACCCAGATCTGTTGACTCGGTGTGAGTGTTTGATTGGTTCTGATGCTCCGTCCATCACCACCCCCTTTTGTACCGCTTTGTTCGCCATAAGTTGGCAGGGTATGCTCAGACGTGAGTCCCTTGCTCACTTTGCCACTGGATTCAAGCAAGCCTGGCTGAAGACGGCTGAAATGCCAGAAACCGGTCCTGGGAAGCTTGTTTCCAGTCCAGGGAAGGCATGGCTTGGCAGTTCGGGCTGGACTGTTCCCATGAGGCACAGGGTCAGACTGATTTGCATATGGCCATGTCTGAACTGGGGTGGCAGAGTGGGCTAAAGAACGTTGATGGATCAAACCCAGATCTGTTGACTGGGTGTGAGTGTTTGATTGGTTCTGATGCTCTGTCCATCACCACCCCCTTTTGTACCGCTTTGTTCGCCATAAGTTGGCAGGGTATGCTCAGACGTGAGTCCCTTGCTCACTTTGCCACTGGATTCAAGCAAGCCTGGCTGAAGACGGCTGAAATGCCAGAAACCGGTCCTGGGAAGCTTGTTTCCAGTCCAGGGAAGGCATGGCTTGGCAGTTCGGGCTGGACTGTTCCCATGAGGCACAGGGTCAGACTGATTTGCATATGGCCATGTCTGAACTGGGGTGGCAGAGTGGGCTAAAGAACGGTGATGGATCAAACCCTGATCTGTTGACTGGGTGTGAGTGTTTGATTAGTTCTGATGCTCCGTCCATCACCACCCCCTTTTGTACCGCGTAACGGGGAGGGAGCAGGAGACTGCCATATCTGCAGAGATATTGCTTGCTTCTCCCCTCTCCCTAGTACAGGCACTGATTTCAGCTGCCGTGCGCCAGGCACACACCTTAACGCCATAGCACTAAGGTGCAAGCCTAATCTAGCATAGGTTTTGTACAGTAAGGATACCCTTCCTGTACAAAATACTATGCCTAGACAAGTTCAAACAATTTTTCCACTTGCGTATGTTTGCTGCACAGTGAAACTCAAAAATGAGATTTATCTGGAGTAACGCAATGCAGAGCAAATTGCTTATTTGCGTTACTCTGCTCTGGGAAGGCATTCCATGGGCGTTGTGGGGTGTTCCCACGCAACTCCCATGGTTTTTGATGCATTTCCAGATTTACCATAAGTGGTAGACCTGGAAATGCGCCAAAAAGATACGCCTTCTCAAGGATGCGTAATGAGAAGAAATATCTTTGTTTCTCCTGTTACTTCATCTTTCTGCATTCTGCAGCACACATAGATGCATTTTAGGAATGTTTATGTGCAGGGAGGTGTCCCTTCCTGCATAAAACAATCCTGCATCAATGCAGGCACCCTTGCCGTATGGTGCAAGGGTGCTTGCGTTGTCGTTAGACAGCCCATTGTGCGCCAGTACTGGGAAAAGGACAGGAATGCGCTATATTGCAAGAAATACAGCACATTTTTGCGCTTTCCCTGTAACACAGCGCAACAAGGTAACTTGCCGCGATGCGCCACAAAAGTCATAAATATGACTCTCAGTCTCATGATTGAAAAGCAACATTGAGATCCAAGTGCAGCAAATAGTGGATGTTCAATTTATCGAGCACACAAAAACTCAGTTGGCATGCATAGGGACATTACTTAAACAACTGCGATTGTGATTATACTCTTATGTTTTTTAGATCATGAAATAACTTTGAACAGGACTCAGCAGATACTCACACACTGGGCTTCTTATTAAAAGCATTAGAATAATCATTGCTACTGTCAAAAATGTACATTGCAGTGTGCAGCATTCAGTATGGTGAGTAATTTCATTGTCTCCTCATCACTTTCGCATCCCAGTCCTACATCATATTTTTATACATACCCTGAAAACAGGCATCCTGCTACCTACCGAAGCGAAAAAGATGAAATCCTTGTCTCCAGACTTACCTCTGAAGGACAACTGTTGCACAGACTTCCTAACTGGATGGGAGCCCCTGCGTACCCTTTTTTGTACTCGTGGTGGTGGGCAGTTGAACGTGGTCTTTCCCTGATCAATCTACTGTGGTTTGGTGATTGCAGGGTGGTACTTAGACTCCATATTTCACTCCACAGCCTTTATTGTCCAACTCCATTTTTGTTTTGTATAGAATTAGTCCGATGTGCCATTTGTTGTGTTGGGCTGAGAATCGACCTGCTGTAGATGTGCTGTATTCCTTTCGGGCACCTAACTTTAATGATTGCTGGGAGAACTCTTTTTGCTGCATGTTGTTTCTGCCTTTTGACATGGCCTTTCCGCCCCATCTTTTGGGGTGGCTATTCCCTGCAGTCATAAATGTGAACAGGCCTGTGCCAGGATTTGGGCACTCATTTACTAAAGTGAATCAGTGTGCTGCTTGGTGTTCTGTTGGGGTGCCTTTCTCTTTCCATGTTGGGTTTCTGGCTTGTGCTACCCAAGTGTTTTTTCACTTGACGTTAACTCCCCCTGCTTCACTGCCCATAGCCTGGCTGTGTTTCCATGATTAGACTCCTTTCCTGCGTAACCTACATCAACCTCTTGTTTGCACTTTTTTGAGAAGTACGCCTCAGTTGCCCCCAACTTTTGGACTAGCCTTCCCTGGTTGGGCATCTCTACCTGGATTGGGTAGTTTGGGTACTTGACTACTTTTTCCCTTCACCCCAAGCTTGTTTCAGTCCCTCCTTGGCTTTTGTGTTAACTTGCCACGCTCAGCTGCACGGAGGTTTTTGGCAAGACTAAGTCACGGATCATTGTTTGCCCCTTAACTTACTCTTTGCTCTCTGCAAACTAGAGGATGGGTGTTTCTGATTCAGAATTTGAATGCTTATGTTAATTTTCCATTTGCGTCTTTGGACCTCTTTTCCTTTGTTCTTTTGCTGTATGCCAGACTTGTTTTTTTGGTGTTTTAAGCTTTGGTCATCCTGACTGGTCCTCTCATCTTGCCCTCCTTCTCACATTCCCGGTTGGTTCTCAGTGGTTTAGGTGCCAGAGTGCTAGTGGGTGTCTTGGCACGGTCCTCCTCTGCTGTGTTCCCACTTAGTTTACCACACATTCCCTTTCTTGTTGTGTGGTTGGTCTTTTAGAAGGGTGTGTAGTAGCTTGGGTCCTGAAGTGCCCACTGTGTGCTTCCTCTGGTTTCCATCCTTCTCTTGCTGTGTCTGTTTCTGTCTCTCACCCCCTGTTTTGGTGAGTTTAAGCTGTTGGAATTGGAGGTTGGTCTACTCTGATTGTGCCTTGCTGCCTATTGCATATCTTTTTGTTGGTGTTTGCTCTCAGCCCTTATTTGTAGAAGGGTCTAGTTAATTTATTTCCTCTGGGCTCATTGGTTGCTGGATTTAAACATTCTCATGGCTCGGACTATTTGTAGTTGTATACTTTGGATTATTTTCTGTTGTTTGGCCCTGTGGCTTGTTTAATAGCCTTGACCTCAAATATGCTCCAGTGTGTGTAGCAGAAGGCTTGGTGAAGGGTTGTGGGACTTTTCCCTGAACTTTGTTTGATGATGTTCTTGTCTCCAGAGGCCTTCTTGTGTTTTATTGCTGTTGTGCCACCGGGCTGGGTCTCCACTTTTGTGGGATTAGGCAGTGTTCAGCTGCCTTATGTATGATTTCTTTCTGTGCTTCTGTGTTTCCCTTTATTGGCCTTTGGTACTTAATTTGGCTATTTGTTCCTCTTGGTTTGGAGATAGTGTGGTGCCAATCACCACCCTCCCCCATACTGACAATGTGATTGGGCACGATTAGGTTTGGGGACTTTGGTCTCATGTCTCTGGCGGCCTCATGGCCTTCTTGTTGGCATTCCGTTAACTGTCTCCTGAATCACAGGTGGGGTCGGCTGTGGTTGTTTTCCTGTGCATCCAATTCTACATGGTATCGAGTGTATCTGCTCTGCTGAAAGGCTATGATGAACTTACCCTCTGGCCTTCATGATACTGCCTCGTTGTCTGTGATGTTGCGCAAATTTTAGGTTTTCCATTTGTAGGTGTGTATCATAATTACAAATAGTCCGCACCCACATATATTCCTTTGATGATTAACATGTGATATTAGAACGTGAACTGTGGCGATGTGTTAGGGATATTTTTAATGTGAACGTGTAGAAATTAACGTTGAAACTAGATGTGCTTAGTTGAAAGCATTAATGTGTAGAATATTTACCTGTTGCTGACAAGTATTCACATATTTGATGTGCTTATGTAATGTGTTAATATAGAAGTGATCAGTAAATAGTGTTCAAATACATATATTTTGTAAGGCCTGTATGGCAATTCAAATGTTGGCTGATTTCTGTAGACCTGACATGCATTTTTCCCCTGGAAGCTCACACATTAGATTTAATAGTTGAATTTCATGTGCACGTTGAATTTGTTCTTTCTCACGTTTCTGTTGCAGGTGGAAGAATCATCTTTGTTAGCTAGAATAATGTCTTTGTTTTAGGAGTCAGGCTTAGAGAGAAGAGGATACACTGAGAGTTGATACTGATAAAGGAGAACTGTTGTACTTTCTCATCAGTGCAAGCCTGGGAATCAAGGTCATCTCGCCAAAGCTTGAGAGCATCGCCGCCTAATGAAAAATTACCTACGAGGAGGTGGCCTGACTGGATGGCGTGATCTGCAAGGCATCCTGGGATACTACCAGTGGTATTGATGTATCGAAGTTAGGGAAAGTGTCCAGGGACTTCTGCCTTGCCTTAAGAGAGAGAGCACCCTAGAATGAGCTCTGTAGCTTTATGCAATTGACCCAACTGATGTGATGAGACTTCTTAGGAAGGCTTCACAGGCTGACACCTTAACTGACCTTGCCTTGGGAAATGCTATGTAGGGATGGATATCACGCTAGTGGTAGTGTAGGGACAGACTAATGCTTTCACAAACTTTTGATGAAGGGGCATCTCAATGCCTGCGTAATCAACTTCTGTATACAAATTCCCTATTTGACCGTTTTGTGCATGTTGCACCAACTGAACTTCATCTGTAGATTTGGCTTTGTATTAGTTTCTACACCTTCATCCTGAGTTGCCTGTATGTCCAACTGTTTTTGGCTTCGTAATAAAACTAACTCAACTTAATTGGGAGTCCGTGATTCTTGGGAGTCATAACAAAAATGGAACTGATATGATTATCTTGCTAACAATTTCTCCCCCCCATGCGCTCACGTTGATATAAAGTACCATGGACCTGAGGTTTCAGAGCAGAACTAGAATATGTCCCGCTTCTTCATCTATTTTAAATTTCTTTCACTTTACCAATGGTTGTGTGTGATACATTCCTTGGTCAGTGTTTCATTTTGAATTCCTTAGAATTCATATTTTCTCATGGGCATAGAGCTTGACGGCATCTGCTCACTTTGAAGCCTGGTCCTCTGGACACATTAGCTGTGCAATCAGCCATTTGGTCTACCATTGTTTGTCGAGTTGCTTTGCCACTGGCGAACGGTAGTGTGTTGGCATTCTGGGTTTAATCCTTTCTCCTTTGTGCTTCAGATGAGTAAATGGTGAGAAGAAATGCTTTGCGAGTTTTGCGAGCCTGCTATCTCATCACTCCAATTCTTGTACCTCATCCCAGTCTTTATGTACCTCCCCCACTTTCTACAGAATGCTAGGCTTCCCAATCCTGTAGTGAGGGCCTGGGTGATGTGCCAAATGGCAGTCCTGGATGACTGACCTTATTCAGCATTAGCTGAAGGTGTCACACGACACAGCCCTTTTGGAAAACTGGAAAAAACATACATTTCTCTATTACGAAGCAGAAAGAATAATACATGTTTTTATTTGCCTCCTTAAAAGGGATGCTTTTTTGCCTGTCTACCCTTCTGAACCAAAAACGTGTTTCATGTAACAATTTAAAATATTTTCGTTCACAGTTCTTTCTATAATACAATTCCATTATCTATTTAAAAATGTGATAAGGAAATATGTAATTAACAAAACCTAAAGTGCAGACAAGTTAAGACCAGTCATTGTGAAAGAATCCTCGTTGTCAGAAATGTTCCTACAATATGCAGTAGTGCTGGTCGTCGAAATGGAGTCAAGAAACGGTGCCCAGCACTTGTTTCTCTGATTCACCTGCCCATCACACTTTGCTTTTGGTTGCTTGGTTTCCAGCATATGAACATTTTCGACCAGCTAAAGCAGGAAGGTTTGTGTAAATAAACATGTGAAAGATCGCATGAATTGTGAGTGGATGATTGACAGGCTAAGTACTGAGTTGCTGTTGACTGGGCAGGAAAGATACCTGCGCAGCGCTTTCACCTTATTGTGTGTGATAGGAGTGGAGACTGCCACCTGCTGTGTGATATGCAGATGAGTGCAATGCCAGCTTCTGTGCCTGCTGTGAAAAGGGCGTTTGAGGCAGTTTCTCTTCAGGGGCTGCCCCTTCACACAAATTGAGAAGGAGTGTCGGCTCAGTAGGTGGGAGGGCAGAGAAATGGAGAAGTGTGGCTCAATGGTTAGAGCGGCAGACCCTGATGCAGAGATCTGGCCCGGGACCAGGGTTCAATTCCCCGCCTCGGCGGGTCTTGGGCTCAAAAAAATAAATTCCACGGACCTGACAATTCTCGCTTTGGTGCCTATTCCAAACATGGCGTCCCACTCTGCAACTCTGGGCAATAGCTTGCTTAATCTCCACAACGACCCCCACAACGCTAACGGATGCCTGGCCTCCACCTTGGGGGTGCCAAGGAGTGGACGCCTCACAGGGAAAGCCAGGATGGGTTCCACAGCGGTATTCGTACAAGCGCCTTGAGACCCTTGCGGGTGAGTAGTGCGCTATACAAGTATCAATTTACAGAGAGAGACACGTACCCCCTTCGTCTCCCTGGGATAGCAAAACAAGGGATGAATGATGCCGTTGAAATACTATCAGCCACGCGTAATTACTCAATCCATTTAAACATTCGGCTCATCTGCAACATCGCAGAAAGGTGCCAACGATGTGCAAATTAGTTTTCATTCCGTCTCAAAAGGACCAGTAAGTCCAGCAGGCGCGCAACACCCATTGGACTCAAAGGGCTTCAACTCCCCCCCCCCCCGTCGTGTGTGGCAGCCCGGGAGGAGACACCTTCCCGGGCAAAAAAGCAGCCGCACCCGAGCACTTCACAGGTCTTTAAAAGACCATTTGCATGTTAATGAGGCCTCGCTGTTGTTTCACCCCTTCGAAGAGCCCCTGCAGCTCCACTCTGCCTATTGCTTAAAGTTCACCCCCCCCCACAAAATTTTTGCTCAGCCCCCCCCCCCCCAAAATTTGGCTCTAGTTACGCCTCAAGGGCATTGTGCCACAGGAACGTCACTTTTAATGACTTTCCTGTGGCACAATGCCCTGCTCCATATAACGTGGCTTAACTCCACCTTGTAAATATGCCCTTTACTGCAGCAGTCTGCTCTGGCAAAGGGGCGGGCAATGGGTGTTGCTGTGGGCGTTTCACTGCAACACCCATTGCTTTTTGACGCTGCCCCCCTATTTACATAGGCGGCGTAAATATGGGGCAGCGCCAAAAATAAGACCAGGGAAAACCAGGTCTTAAACAGGTGCAGCGAGGAAAAATGATTAATTTCTCCTCGTTTTTGCTGTTTCTATTTGTGCTGCAGAATTGTTTCTATGTGTGCTGCATTCTGTAGCACACATAGAGACAGCAACTCGTCATTAGTGATTGTATATGTGCAGGAAGGGACACCTTCATGCACATAAACAATCATTTTCTGCAATGCAGGCACCCTTGCACTATACTACATTTAGTGGCAGAGCGCGGGGAAATGCAGGGGTGCACCACATTTTTGTAAATACGGCGCATCCCTGCATTTTGAAACTGTCAGAGTGTGGTGTTAGCAATTTTGGCTTAACGCCGCGCTCCAACATTTTCTTGTAAATATCCCCCCATGTCTCCTCTGAGCAGAATGGCAAGCAATCACAGCCTGTTTCTGGCTATGTTGGGCATCATCAGTGTGCGTAGAGCAGAGTGATACAAGCTAAAGGTAGTCCTTCAAAATGACAAGAACTCCCTTCCATGTGATTAAAAATTACTGAAAGTCTTGAGTAATAGTTATAAACAGAAGTACCTGCAGAAGGTTAGTCATCATTTACCAAAGAAAAAAAATGGCTAGAGCAGTTCCCTTTCTCAGACCAGTGTTTTAACCGGATGCCATAGAAGAGGCTGGGTATGGTTCAATGATCTTCGGGCAAATTGGGTGCTTGTATTATATAGAGGGTTCAAGCCATCCCAGGTGTCATAATTTGGAGTAAGCACAGTTGAGCTAATTATACCTTACCACGGTGGTGCTTGTAGACCTATGCTCTATGTGGATAATACACATGTTGAACATGGCTTTTTCCATTGGCTACTAGAATCTTGACATGCTTTTTTCTCTGCACCTCTTTAGAAAACATAAATTAGTTGTCCCGGATAGATAGGAAAGAAGGCATTTTTTCACCGCTTGGGTTTGCCTCTTCACACAAGATCCCTTCGTCACCACACACCGCATGATCCACCCAGCCCCCTTTCTCCTCATTTAAATTGACTCGAAGACCAAATAACACATATACACTTTTGGGGTTTAAAACCAGGTTCAACAGAGTATATATTGCTTATTTTGTTTAGTATGATGGAAGGGTAGTATCTAGGATTTTTACTACATATCCACAGAGTATGTGGGTGGAAATCTGTTCTGTTATTAACTTTTAGATTCACAGAAAGCAACAAGAGGGTGAGATCAGAAGGCCATTATTCTGAGGACCCTTTTTGTACCCGTTAAAACATAAAGCGATCCAATTTCAGAACAGAGATTGTAGGATTAGCGTTAGCCGCTGTGAAGTAGGTGGTGTCCCACTCTTCAAAGACCCAACCCTTGAACCAGAGCTGTTATATATATGCCTTACTGACTGAAGTAATATGAGCCTCTCATCGAATTTTGTGGGGTTGGCAAATGACTGTAAGACAATTTAGATATACAGCAGCGGTATTACCAGGCAAGAATCTGGCAAGTGAAGACAGAAGAACTCCATGCCAGCCTTATCCAGGCTCAATTTTTGCATTAGGTGAGGAAAGAGCTCAAGACCCATCTATCCAAGCAATACTTCACTTTGCCTTTGTGTAAACAACTGGTTACGTAGAGACCTCACCCTTTATTGTATACACGTGTTTGAACATTTGATCACACTATCATCGGACTATAGGACTCATCCAAAGAAAGCCGCCCCCTCCCCAGTTCTCCTACCCTATTATTTACCCCTAGCTCGCTCTGCATGCAACTTCCCATCTGGGTAACCACCAGAATTCTAAACCCTACTGACAACACTGTCTTTTCCTTAATCCTTGCTTTAAAATCCGCTACCACTGTTGGTACCTCTTCCTTCATGAACCAGTGCAGATTGGTAAATTGCATCCCCTTCCACCACTCATAGTGCTATCATTTATTTATTTAGACAACTTGTAAAGCAGGCAAATACCCTTGGGTGTCTCGGTGCTTCGGACTAGAAGGAAAGGAAAGGCCAAGAAGCGGGTAACTTTCTGGTTAAAGAGCCAGGTTTTCACTTGTTTCCTGAAGGTTAGCAGGGTAGGACTAGTCTTAATATGAAGGGGGGGAGCGTGTTCCACAATCTGTCAGTGGAGACTGTGAATCTTCTATCGCCCCATGACGCTTTCTTGGTGCGAGGGACAGTCAGAAGGTTGGCTGCTGAAGAGCGCTAGGGTCTGCTGGGTGTATATAAGCTGAGAGCTTTCTTCAAAAACTCAGGCCCTGTGTTGTGGGTTGCCTTGTATGAGATGTACAGCACCTTGAATTTACTTCTGCTTTTAATGGGCAACCAGTGGAGCTGTTGCACCACATTGGATATCGGCTTAAACTTGGGGGTACCTGACAGGATCCTGGCGGCAGCGTTCTGCACCAGTTGTAGCTTACTTAGGACTTTTTCCGGGGCGTTGACTAAGAGACCGTTACAGTAGTCAACTTTTGACATTAGCAGTGTGCTGATAAGAGTTCTACCAGCGCTAATTGTGAGAAACGGTAGGAGATTTTTTTTTTAACATACTGAAGACGTAGAAGGATGAGGAGACAACAGCGTTGGCATTGTGTATGAACGACAGCTTGTCATCAAACATACCATCATCCTTGCTTTCTCAAATCTGTTCACCCTTCTGTTAGCCTGTCAGCACACCTGCTGGTGTATTTTCCTGCGTACCAACCTTTTTTCCATTCCCCCCATTATAATACTCCATATGTATACATCAGTCCGTTTTATTGTGATTCTCCCTTCCTTGCTTTTTGGTTTTTTAGCATCAGGTCAGGACAGAAATTAATTTCATTAACAAAGAACTGAACAGTTTGCATATCAGACATTGCATGGGACAATGGGAATTAACTATTTGTGCAGATGTGCATTGTTCAAGGCAGCATTAGTCCCACATTTAGGACTTTGGGAAGCCTGTTTACTGCTTTAGTCTCTCTTGTATGATTGAACCAGTTTCTGCTATACCGTATCAGTATCTATTACCTTCCTTGTGTACTCAGCATTTCTTCCTATTCCTCCAGTATACTGAGATTCTGAAAACAAGGTATAATTGGACTTGGGTAAATTGTTCTCTATGAATCTCTCTTACACCATAGATTAGTACGGAAATCCTTGCCTCCATTGCCTTCACCTGCTCACTGCAGTCACATAATAGTCCATTAATCCAAATTTCAAATGGTGCAGTATCTGCTCTCCCACTATCTTTAAATCTTTCAAGGTAATGCAGTGGATTCGGCCCACACCTTCTGATTAGAGCCCTTTTCGTTTGCTCATAAATCATCTGGTGAGCAACAGGTATCCCTCCAATGACTGCTGTTCCTTCAAAGTGGAAGCAACTCATGAGAGTGACTGCTTTTGATCCATCATTCACAGCCTGAGCCTTACAAACAATCTCAAATCTCACAAACCATTCTAAAATATATTGTCCCTCCTCATACATACGCACAAGCTCTTTCGGAACCTTAAGAGGAACTCCTAGAAAGTTGAAAGTGGAATTGCTTTTCCAAGTTGTAGCTGTCTCCACTGCCAGCCTGAGCCTTTCTTTTCTTTTCTTAAATTATCCTCTCTCTCCAATTCACTGTCCTCTCTTTTTCCTATCTATCCCACTCTAAACTCAGTCTCCTCTCTCCCCATGGTCCATTTCTTCCTGTCTCCCTCTTTCTTTCCATGTGTCCCTGACTAGCTAATCTCAGCTTCTCTCTCTCTCAAACCCCCAGGCCTTCTCCTCTTCCTCAGCCTTTGTTTTTTGTAGAGTCAACTGCAATTCAGAGTCTTGCTAGACCTATCCTTCCCAAAAGAAATACGTTTTGGGGTTGTTGGCTATAATACACTAGAAAACAGTGTCAGTAACGGGAAATATTGAAAAGCAAATTTGGGGATAAACACAGAGTTTGCCATATGTGTGCCCTGGGAGTGCCCTGTCTTAGGGGCTACAAGACCCTTGCTTTACAGCACTCCCTTTCTGGATTCCTACCATGGTACAGTCCACAGATTAAATTACAGTTTCTCATCTCCTATCCCGTTTCTCTAATAGGCTTCTACAACAACTCACAAGGACCTCCCTGTCCTTGCTTCTGGGAGCTCTCCACCCTATGTCCAGGCACAGATCCCTCTAAAGCTCCAGGGACCAGATGTCTAGGTCTACTCTCCCCAACCTTATATCTGACATTTTATCTGTGTAGGTTTTAAAGTGTATATGTTGAATGTATTACTCTGTTGTAGCTAGTTGGAACTGGCTTTTGCAGGATTGCACCTACTGCCGACAATTATCAGACTCCATTCAAGGATGGGTGGCATTGGAGCAAGCAGGGGCTACTGGGTTTCAGCCGTAGGTCTGAGGTTGTTTGCTACTTATGTCCCAGAGTCCACCTTACTATGAATTTGAAAACTGGGCGAAGTACACATCCTTGAGCAGTTGATACTCAGTGGAAGGGATGGTAAGCAGTCACAGGATTCAAAGCATGTGAGAGAGTAGAACAAGCCGAGCAGTCAACAAACCATTACAAAACTATAGGGTAACTGTGAGAAGTTGGCCTGGTATATGATCTCCACTAATTAAAGTGGGCACTTTGCACCAGTCCAAATAACCCCTTTGGTGATTTAAGAGGTCAAAGATAACATTAGAAAGCTATCCAAGTGGTAGCTGTGGGGAGCAGCCTTCAGGCGTAGTCTAGAAGGAATGTTAAACAGCTTGTTTCACCAGAATGCAACCTTATAGTATTGGTTAAATGAAAGGAGAACCACACAGTAGTTATAAAAATATGTATTTATTAGTATAACACTATAAAGTATCTACTACACGCAGATAATCAAAAAACACACAATACTGTAGCAAAGAAACAATAGTAAATAGCATTAATACACAGTGGGCTCCAGGGGGAGACAAAACCATATAATAAAATAGTGGTATGAGAACAACAACTTGAGTCAAGACAGTGTCTAGAGTACATAGACTCGCTGGGACCCCAAGGAACCACTCAAGATGAGTAAGTAGGGACCCCATAGAGGACGGGTGCAGCGTTGGAACACGATCGCATGCTCTGTACAATTCTATGGAAAAGTCGCGGTTGAAGTTTTAAAGTTTAAGGACCATTCCCAGTGGACTTCGAAGAAACCCCGTGGAACTTAGGAGGATGGAGAGCCACCCCACACGAGGATACTGTAGTACCAGAGTTACCTATCCCAGGGGAGCCGGGTGCATCGGTCTGAAGTGGTGTCGGAAATCCCTGTCGAACCCAATGGAGGACTTCGGAGAAGAGCCGCTGTTGGAAGGAAGAAAAGTGTTCGTCGGAATCCAAAGGTGGATTCTTGTAGAAGAGTACCTGAAAGCAGAGGGGACAGAGTCTGGGTCACTCAGTAGACGAATGCCCACAGATGTCGGGTGCTTCAGGTGCGTTGAGGGGGCTCTTGACTCTGCAGCCGCATGGACCAGGAGACGTCGAGGACAACCAGGAGCTGAATGCGAGCTGCTCCATGAAGGATGTCGAATGCTGAGGGGTCGGTGTCCAGCTGGAGCACCAACAAGCCTTGGCAATGGCAACCCATGCAGAAGGTCAAGGAAGGTAACGGTTCGGACCAGCAAAGTCCTGGAGAGTCACCAAACACAGGGAAGTCGGGGCAAGCATGGAGCAACCTGGGGAGCCCAAGAAAAGCAGTGTTGACACTCAAGAGGACCAACAGGCCGGAGGCACAGGAGTCGCGAGTGGACCTCAAGCAGTTTCACCAAACAACAGTCCACGGAGCACTCGGTGCGAGGAGGTCAGAGTTCTTAGTAAGAAATGGTGCCAGAGGTTGGGGCTACTCGGAGCCCAGTGCACTTGTTCGGGAAATGCCAACAAGCATATGCACTTGTAAAAGTACCCAGTGCACAGGGGTTCGGGTTTTGCAGCCCCCACGAGGGATTCTGGCCTCAAACTTGGTGAGAGGGCAGTTTGGACCTTGTGGGGCTTGGAAACCCACCTCCTCTGTTGCTGGAGGCTTCGGAGTCTGTAGGAGCTCAGGAGCAGCAGACTGGTCAGTTGAGATGTGGTGCCTGCGGTTGCAGGAGAGTAACTCCTTCACTCCAAGGGAGATATCTTCAGTTCTCCTTGATGCTCCACAGGTCCTACACGGAGCCTGTATGCTGCACGGGCACAGATGATGCTTTGGACCGAGAGGGATATGAAGTCGGGCCCAAACGAAGTACAGCGAAGTCCAGAGTGTCCAGACACTCGAAGGTCAGTGGTTTCTTGATCAGAATCTTTTCCACGTCGAATCCAGGGTCCTACAGCCAGGTAAGCCCTTTTTTACCCACGGTGGTGGGTTGGACAGATTCAGGAGACCCTCCCAGGGGAGGGTCTGGACAGTGGGGAGGTTACTCCTATATCCTTTGTCCATATTCGTGCCAGAGCAGGAGCCAAAGGCTCCCAGGACTGGTTTGAACTGGACTATGCATAGGGCCACCAAATGTGCCCCTCATGCAGACTTTTGGTCGCTGGCAAGCGCACCCACCCAAGCCTAATACACTAAATCCTGTCTGTGAGGTGGTCACACCTCCCTGTGACAGGATGCCTATTGTTCTGCCTTCCCCTGCTCGTGCTTGGTTCAGCAGCAGGAGGGCAGAAATGTGTCTCTGGTCAGCTGCAACCATTTGGGATGCCCGGGACTAGAAGGCTGGTACTGGGATCACCAGGGACCTCACAAAGCTAGTTTCTGAGGGGTGGACTCACCCCTGCTCACCCCCTTGGTAGCTTGGCACGAGCAGACAGGCTTATCTCAGAGGCAGTGTGTTAAGCATTTGTGAACACCTACAGTAATACAGTGAAAACACTACAGATGGACACCACACAGGTTTTATAAAAAATAAGTATTCTTTCTATAGACTTAACACAATACCACAAACGACAAAAATCCACTATACTGTACTCAAAATAGACTTAAAGATGGTAGAATTCACTTAATTCAAGTTGATGATAAATGCAACAAAGTTCTCACAAAAGTACCTGGATGCGTAACGCAAAACAAGCAAAAGGTTCACAGGGATGGTGATGTGTCAGTTCCTTGCTTCGGGGGAGATGATGCGTCGTGCCTCAATGCTTACGCAGAGTAAGGGATGCGTCTTGGTCCTTACCGGAGAGGAGGTGATGCGTTGATTCATGTTCTGCATTCCGGTTACGATGCGACAAGATGGCGCCTCTATGCGATGCGACAATCCGGTGCGATGCGATAAGATGGCGCCCTTGATGCGACGACGTGAAGACGATGTGTGCACGCCCGGCGGCCGTGCGGCGAACACTGTAACTTTGGAGCCGCGACAGGCCCTGCAACACGCTTCTCCGGTGATGCGACGGCGACGTCTGCGGCGGCGACGCGCTATTCCGGTGATGCGTTGGGTAACAGCTTCGACGACGGCATGCTTCTCTGGTGATGCGGCGGCGACCTCTATGGCAGCAACACGCTTCTCCAGCGATGCAATGGCAACAGCTGCAACTGAGACACGCTTCTTCTTCGTTGAGTCGTGCTTCCAGCTCCCAGCGACACGCAGGCTTCTGCACACAGAATTCCCGGCAAGGAAATTCAGAGGGGAGCTGGTGGTGAAGTCTTTTGTCCCTGAGACTTCAGCAGGAGGCAAGCACAAGTTCAAGTCCTTGGAGTAATATTCTGCAAGATGATGAAAGTTCTTTGAAAGTTCCTTCTCCTCTCCTTGGCACTGAAGACACCACTGTAGGCCAACCCAGCAACACAGTACACTGGCAAGGGGGCAGTCCAACTCCTACAGCTTCCTTGGTTCTTCTCCTTGGCAGAGGTTTGTCTTGTTGTTCCAGAAGTGATCTAAAGTCTTGGGGTCTGGGTCCCCATATTTATACTACTAAATCGTTTGCCTCTGAAGGCAGAGGGGCCTGTAACTAGTCAAAACCAGTTCTGTGCAGTCCTGGAGCCCTTTGTTTACAGGACTCCTTCTTTCCTTGGCAGGGGGGGCCAGGGTCATCAGACGCACCACAGGAGGTGGAGCCCGCATTGTGAAAGGCAGGCACAGCCCTATTCAGACCCAGGTGCTACTCCTCCCACCACTCTACATGCATATAGGTCTATTCAGCCTTGTGCTGACTCACCCTGCCTCCTGGAATCCCCCAGCCCCTGTCACTCACAAAACCAGACACACAATACACAAGCTAGCAGAGGCAGGCTGTATGGTTAGGTAAGAAAATACCTACTTTCTAAAAGTGGCATTTTCAAACACAGAATGTTAAAACCAACTCCACTAAAAGATGTATTTTATCATTCTGAGTTCAGGCATACTAAACTCGAACTTCTACCATGTTCACTGGGTCAGTTATAAGGTGTTATAATCAAACTGCCCATTCTGGCCTATGGGGACTGAAAGCCTTGCAATAGTGAAAAACGAAAATGGCTGTAATTCACTATTAGGACATGCCACACATACCAGGGCATGTCCTACCTTATACTTACCATGCACCCTGCCCTTGTGCCTACCTTAGGGGTGTCTGATATGAAGAAAAGGGAAGGTTTAGGGACTGGCAAATGGGTGCACTTACCAAGTCGACATGGCAGTACTAGACTGCACACAGGCTCTGCAATGGCAGGCCTGAGACACACTTTACAGGCTGCTTCTGTGGGTGGCATAACCAGTGCTGCAAGCCCACCAGCAGCATTTGATTTACAGGCACTGGGCACACATGGTGCACTATACTAAGGTCTGACAAGTAAATCAAATAAGCCAATAATGGAGTCACTAATCAATACATCAATTTAACATAGGGAGCACTTGCATGGTGGCGCTGAATAGCAGTGGCACAGTGCCCAAAGCATATAAACCAGCAAAAATATCAAAAACAGAGGAGGCAATCAGAAAAAAATGGAAGGGAGATTAACACCAATGGTACCAGGTATAAGACAAGGGTACCCCAGTATCCAATCTGGAGTGTACCTAAGTATAAGACATAACAGTTTAGGGAGAAAGCAGATAGACTGGAGTCCTGATTAGCAGGATTCCAGTCAGACTAGTCAAAAACAGTATCACATGAAGCAAAAAGTGGGGGTAACCATAAGAAGCAGACCCTATTTTCTATAGTAACCCACAGAGCCGAAGGACCTGGGTATGGTGGATGTGAGGGAGCTGGTGATAGTTTGTATCACGCTAGAGCTGAATTGATTATTAAATCAAAAGGGCTTCTCCCTCCCAGATTTACACAGATTTGCTCAGTTATTGGGCGCAGACCATGATTGGATTTTTTCCGTAAAGGCCGCTTCCTCCTCGCTTCCAACTTTGTATTTTCAGTGGAAAGAGGACGCTTCCTCCACAGATGAAGAGCTGGTTGGCCTTCGCTGATGCCACATTTCATCAGTTAGTCTCCTCACCTGATTGTGCATGACTCCAGATTGCTTCTTTTTTACTCTGTCCACTCATAAGGTTCTAATTGGCCCCCTCCCTCAGCTTCGGATCGAAACATCAACAACTTTCGTTCAGCCTGGACTAAATATATTGTCTACAGATAGGCAGTATTGACTCAATGCAATCGCCTTGTTGTGATGGATGAAAACTTGCTTGATATGACAACAGACAGGCTTACAGTAGGAATCCATGATCACTGTTGATTTGAATTATCCGTCCTTCTTCATGAATTATCTGCATTAATTTTGTGTTTTTTGTGTGTGATGTAATTATTTTGTGTCTCTTCCCCTCTCAGAGATGAAACTTACCCCTTTCCTCAAGATTGGAGGTTTATGATTATGTGAAATCAGGATATGCTAATTAATGTGGTTTATTCTAGTTTTTTACATTGTCCATAAGGACCATTTTGTTGCTTGTATCGCATCCCTCAATAAAAACACAACAGCAATAAGTACTGTAATAAGCTAAACACACAATATTACACACTGCAAAAATGGTCAGGTTCTCAGGAGTCTCTGTTGCAGGGCCACTGTATTTGAGCAAGAATGGCCCCTCAACTAATCCCCTCACTTCTCCTTATTCGCTGTTAACGTTATGGGACCCTGGTGTGCTACTTAGGAACAGGTGCAAAGCTCCCTATCTTCTCTTAGGCAGCAGCAGCAGCAGCAGCCTATCCTTAAGGATGCAAGTATCCCACCCCCTCCACCTTTTTGCAGATATGAAGAGCGGCCGTCATGCTTAAGAAAGGTCAGCCTGACAGACACTCTTTATATTCGGGTCAGGCAGCGAGGGGCTATACATGCGCTAAATGTGCAGGAGCCTGGTTGCTTGAGCTGAACTTTGCTGGGCTAAAGATTTCACAGCCCTGTGGGCATGACCTCCTCAGCCCAGAAAAAGACTCCAAGGTCCGCCCCCTCATTTTACGAGGGGGAGTGTCACTGAGAGACTTGGATTTGGGCACTTCAGTTTTAAGCCCTGAAGGTCCAAGTGTCAATCAGTGACACCTTGTCACAGAGTGGGGTGGGGTCTGCAACTCACACTTATCCCATCCCACTTTGTGGCATGTAAGGGACTGCAGGAGGCGACAGTCCCAACCCTCCAGGAACCTTGGAGGCTTGCCTCCCAGCACCTGAGATCACTGCTGCAGCCTAAATAGGGCATCGGATGTAATGCTATTACTCTGATGACCAGCACTCCATCAGGACTCCAGAGTCACCTTTCCGTTTCTGGAGCCAACAGGGGCGCTGCCAATGGAAAGTTTACTTTATGGTGGGCAAACGAAGAGTTTGAGGGACAGAATACTCCATCACATTTGTGGAAAAATAAGTGACAAAGAAAAACATGTGGCACAGGTATTTTCAGCATGCCCAAAAGGTTTAGATTATCTGCATTTTATTGCAGAGGAAATATCAAAGATGACCCCAATTTTTTTATTTAATATAATATTTGTAGGTATTTGTCATATGTATTTAACATTATAAATGCTTTATTACGACACCAGAAGCTCTATGTTATTTGTAGATCTTATAGCTGCATTTGACCTTATTCCAAGCATTAATTTGTAGTGTGTTCTGCTAGACATGGGGGTTCCTGGCAACTTAATACAGCACATAATTAAACTTCATGAAAAATAATATGCTCAAGTTCGCTGGGGTTATAACGGAGAATTGACTGAACATACCCCTATTGAGCGTGGAGTGCGGAAGGGTGTGTTCTGCTCCAACACTGATTTCCCTGTACATGAATGATGTTGTGGAAATACTGGTGAATTGCAGAAATTATTCTCCCGCTTTGAACAACAGAAAGGTTAATATTCTCCTATTTGCTGATAACTCCCTCCTTATTTCGAAGACGTCCATGGGGCTCCAGCTCCCAATCAACGAATTCTTAGGTTTTTGTAGGTCTGGGGTATTGGAGCTAAATGTAAATACGACCAAATACATGGTGCTTGGCAAGGGAGTGATCAACAATTAATTATCCATGTTAGCAGAGAGAACTTCAAATGGTCAGGTCAACTTAGCAAGAATACTCTGCTAATCGAACACAGATCAAATGCTATCATCGGAATACACAAACAAACGACCTCACGTACTGTTTCGCCCGCCCTAGATGTCTACCACGCCAAGGCACAAGGTGCTGCGCTTTAAGGCGCAGAGATCTGGGGCTGTGCTGACGTTCATGCTCTATCTATCGTGGAAAAGAAATCCATCAGGAAGTTAGGCTCTGTTCCAACCAGATCTCCGCTTACTCAACTATATTTCGATTTGGGTCTAAAAATAATTGCAGATCTGGTAGTATTAAACCCATTAGTGTACTGGTTTCGCCTTTGGTCCACACCTGAGCTAAGAGACTACAGAGAATCCTTCACAAATCTACTAAAAGTCTCAGGGGCTAAGACACTTCCATGGGTCACATTTGTTTATGTTTGTTTGGGAAAGTTGGGACTACAAAGGCTCTGGATAGAGACAATTGCAATTTGCAAAGCTGATCTTAACACTCTGAAAACATGCTACTGGGCTTACTTCAATGAATATCATATAAATAATAGTTCAAATGGCTCCCTGAACAACACGTTTCTGGATTTTAAGCTTTTTCCATTCTTTGAGCAATTCTTAGATTTAGTTTAATCACCTTTAGCCAAGAGCAGGTATATACGTTTTCATTTTGGGATTCTTCCAACAAGATGGTTCACCTATAAATGGAACAAGGACCCAGTTTCTAGTATTTGTCCAGCTTGTGTGGCCTGAGCAATGAGAATGAGACACATGTAATGTTTTTTTGCCCCGAGTATCATGAATCTCACTGTAAATGGATCGGTTCAATATGCCGATATCTGGGAACAACTAGATATTTTGTAGCCTATAGAATTTTAAAAAGCAACACTTCTCCCACAATTGTATTTGCTGTGAGCAAGTTTTTACAGGCTGTCTGGTTCAAGAGAAGCAAAATTCCACAAGCAGTAGTTTAGTGACTATGCTCACCCTCTTAAATATGTTTGAATTTTCTTAAAAAGTTATAACTTTTCTTTTAATCTTTTTAAATCTTATGAAATTCATGAATACATTGTTCTAGTATTCTTTGTTATTTTGCACATAACCTATGGTTGCGATTTGTACAGATTGTATATCGAGGCAGACCTGTACTGGTTTAAATCCTATTTTATGGTTGCGCCAATGTTTATACATTTGTTTTGGGACATTTTCTATTTATGTACCATTTTACAACATATCCTAGGTTTGTGATTTGCACCGATGTTATCGGGTGGATCCGCATTGGTACAGATTTGAATTAATGGTTGTGATGATGTTTTGAAATTGATTCGTATACTTGTTGTTTAATGCACTGTTAAAAAACTTGATATTCAGTGATTTTTATCATGAGTGTATACTTTGATGGTTCATGGTGACCGAATAAAGTACTACTACTACTACTACTACTGGTTCTTCTCAACAGGCAGCAGATATGAGAGAGAACACCTCCACTTACTATTTACATTTTAAACACCTACATTCCTGGTAAATGAACACCGCTCTGCCCACACTCCATAAGCCTTTGTTAAAGGAATGGCCTCTAACCTTAATTGTCCCTGTCCCCTGGGAAGATTCCTGCTTCCCGTTTGTCCTATCTCTTCCTTCTTCTGAAACTGTGGGCACACAGGCTCCTGCCTCAATGAATGCCTCCCTCAACTGCCCTATAACTATTTAACAGTGCACCCTATTTATGATTCTCTGCCACCCCGTTTCCACTCAATGTTCCCTCTTGCCCTCTCTTGTCTCCTTTTATATTTCCTTTTATTCTCCTGCCTACCTGTTAATCAGCTGCTTCATGCTAATTGCTCATATGCGCTATTGCCTTGTAAAATGCGAACTGACTGGCCAATTAGGATGGCGAGCGGACCTGAGTCTGCCCACCATCCTCGCGGTGTTGGGACCGGCCGCCAGACATGCGGCAGTCCCGCACCGCAAATTAGGATGCGACCGCCACCCTCCCGGTCGCATTCCACATTTTAACATTGCGGCAGGTGCTGCTTACAGCAGCACCTGCTGCAATGTCAAAATCGCTTGCCTGGCATTTCCCTGCACCACGTGGCAGGCACCACGTGGTGCCTGCCACTTGGTGCAGGGAACTGCAGGGGGGTACCATGGGTACCCCTCAAGTGCACCCCCCCAACCCCCCAGGGGGCCCACAACAGGCCCCCAAAGCCAATCCCCGCCAGCCCTTCCATGGCGGCGAAGGGCCTGTATATGTTCCACATCGTAATATGGCTGGCGGTGCCTGCTAGGCACCACCACCATATTACTGGCCCAGCACCGCCCGGCCGGCAATTGGAACGATTGCCGACCGGCGGAAAAGCGTCGGACAGACTTTGCGTCCGCCGCGATACCCCCCGCCATCATAATATGGCTGGGGGGTATTTCTCGTTATGATGGCGTAATGGTTGCCACCGCCGGCTCGGCGGTGGCGTTCCTTACGCCATCTTTAATGGGCCCCCGAGTCCCACATTTACTACAGTTTACTCTCGCACAACGCAACACAATTTATTCTGTCTTTTGCATTGTATTTCATCAAGTGTGGGTCTCAGTATCTTTGTGAAGGACACTACATTAAAAATGCTTCTTCCTCATTCCTTCTATCTGATCTCTTTCGTCTTTCTTGGTCCCTTTACTCCTCTCTGCTTCCTCCACGATTACTGCTTTAAGGAAACCTCCTGATGTATCAAGCTTGTGTTCTTATAAGTAGCATGACATCTTGGAAACACATTTTTACTTTAAATCACTACTATTGGGTTTCTTTCACTTAGTCACATTGAGCCTCTCTTTTCTGGTGTTACAATTTCTCTCTTCGTCTCTCTCTCTCTGCGGGTCTTTCTTTATGTCTGAAGTAATAGAGTTTCTGAAGAGATCCCATGTGTGGTGAATTTTCCATACACTCCCTCATACTTTCAACTTGATGTACATGTGTTATATCATTTACACATTTTAAATATTATTATAGATTAGGATATTTTAATTTGTCATTAGGAATTGTGACAATAATAAGGGTTTGGATTGGATAGGAACATATCTGAATTGTTCAACATTGAAAAATACATATTAGCATAGATGGTAGTCATAAAATTAGATCCACAAACCCGTCACGTGAACTAGAAGGACCCAACCTAAGTACTTTTTGTTGCAAATACAGTCACATTTCGAATAGCTAGAGCACAGAGAGGGTGGTAGCAATCCTATCACATACTGAAAACTGGTGTAAGAATCGAAAAACTTGGTGGCTTCAGAGTGTGCAATTAACTAAAGATGAGAAGAAGGTTAGAAAATAATAAAGATATAAGCCAGCTTGGTAAACCCACGTGAGTGCTGGTAGAGCTGTTCACTGCTGGAAGACGATTTATTTGCTGCTAGTCAAAGACACATGCTATGAATAACCTTTACCTAGTATAAATGGAAAACTGGAACAGGAATGTGTCACATCGTGTGCAGAAATATTCACGCGTGGAATCCACCTTTTACATACAGTATGAAAGTCACATAGGACTCACCCTGCTGTGAAAGGAGTACATTGTAATGTGACGAGGGTGACTTCAATAAAGAATAGGTCAGAGATATAAACTATCACAGAGGCGTCCGGTGACAATGAATTTGTACTAAGCATGAAGGATGCAAAGGTGAGCCCTTTGGTAGCCCGGCACCAATAAGCATTCTATTCGTTTAATAAACAAATCTTGAATGTCTCATACATTTTGAATACATTTTTACATCTCTAATCATATATGTTTAACCATTATAGTAAAAAATGACTTTTCGTGTGACATTTGTGATGGTGTAAGTAATTGAGGAAAAAGAAATAGCCGTAGGGACAGATGTATGACCCACCAATTTGGGAGTCGCAAATTGTGTCGCACTTGCGACTCGCAAATTGAGATGCACAACAGTGTTTGAGACACTGTTTGCGATTTCCTTTGGGGTCGCAAATTGCATGCCTCATGCATATTAATGAGGTTGTCGCAATTTGCGACCCCATTGGGAATGGCTGACACTCCCAGGGATGGTGGCCTGCTAGGGACAGCAGACCTCCATGTCTGGGACTGCTTTTAAATAAAGAAGTTTTTTTTAAAATGCAGCCCATTTTCCTTACAGGAAAACGGGATGCATTCAAAAAATAAAACTGAAACTTTTCTGTTTCATTTTTTAAGGGACCGCTGCCTGCCCTTGAAAAATATTTTTAGGGCCACTCACAAAGGGGAAGGAGTCCCTTGGGGACGGCTTCCTGTTTGAGAGTGGCTTACCACTCTTCTGTTAAGGGTGGTAAACTGCGACTGTTTTGCATAGCTTCAGGAGTCGCTATTAGGAAGGGACACCATTGGAACAGCCCTTCCTAATAGTGAGTCGCTAATCCCAATTTGCGAGTTGCAAATTGATTTGGGACCAGCAAAATAAGATAAGTACATGGGCCACACTTTTTCGCAAAAAAACGTTAGTACATCTGGCCTATAGTGTCTTGTAACAACAAAGATATATTAAGCATGACTAGTGGATAGACGATTCTAAGAAATGGCTTGGTCCTGGTTTCTATATTGAATAACAGTTCAGCACGAAATGCACGTCTGACTCATATTATTGAGTAAATTCAAAGCATTGTGAGAGATAGTTTGTTGAGCATACTTTTGAGGCCATGACACACGGTCAGCATCACTCAGATGTGCTTTTGTGCGGGCTTTGTTGTGCAGAGGTGGTTCATCAGCTCTATGGGCGCACCAGAGCCCCAGCGAGACCCACTGTTTAAAACACTGCTTTACCTTGTTTACTGTCTACTATCTATCTATCTATCTATCTATCTATCTATCTATCTATCTGTCTGTCTGTCTGTCTGTCTGTCTGTCTGTCTGTCTGTCTGTCTGTCTGCCTGCCTGCCTGCCTGCCTGCCTGCCTGCCTGCCTGCCTGCCTGCCTGCCTGCCTGCCTGCCTGCCTGCCTGTCTGTCTGTCTGTCTGTCTGTCTGTCTGTCTGTCTCTCTATCTATCTATCTATCTATCTATCTATCTATCTATCTATCTATCTATCTATCTATCTATCTATCTATCTATCTATCTATCTATCTATCTATCTATCTATCTATCTATCTATCTATCTATCTATCTGTCTGTCTGTCTGTCTGTCTGTCTATTTATCTCACTGCTTTACCATGTTCACTGTCTACCTTCTATCTATCTATCTATCTATCTATCTATCTATCTATCTATCTATCTATCTATCTATCTATCTATCTATCTATCTATCTATCTATCTATCTATCTATCTATCTATCTATCTATCTATCTATCATCTATCTATCAATTCCTGTCAGCTGGTAATAAATACGCCTGGAATAAAATACAGCTGATATTGAAGTTATTACCTGTATGTCAGAAAAAAACAAGAAATGGTGCAGCATGGTAAAAGATTACACACTCTAAAAGAGATGCCAACAAGTGGCATACATGAAATATGTACATACAACAGGTGAACATAAAGCATACAAATCAAGTAATATTTTACCTGGCCCTTTGAGAAAGGAGCCCCGATGAATCCAACGAGTTTCTGGGAGCTCATTGTGCTGCTTGCTTGGAGTAATGTTCTTTTTCTGTATTCGGGAGGTCACCAGCCTTTCCTGCAGTCAGAGAGAGCGATCAATCCTCTCCTTTATAAGAGAAACAAGGTTCTACATTCATGTCGTCAGAAGGTAAATATCCACCCACCAGAAGTCTAGATTGTGCAAGATTTCTGTCACTGCTAGCCCTAGAAACTGAAAGGCTGAATGTCCATCAGAGTGTACACTATATCAGCTGACAGCTGATAAACCATGTGTGGGAAATACTCTAAAAGTGAAACTTCGCAGACAAGAGCAAACACCACGGATTCACCTACATAGGGGATATGGACCTGTCATGAACTTCTCTAACATCATGACTCATACTTCGGATTAGTTGAGAAATCCTTGATGCCAGGAAACATCACTTCATTGCCTTCAAATATGCAATGCAGTGATTGTGGAACTGCTTGTTAAACAGGGGTGTGGGCAAATCACTGACCTAAGCCACGAATCCAACAGTCACAGCTCCAAGAAGCTTTGGCCAGAGAATACTACTGGAAACAGCAGGGTGACAGCCCCTGTGGAGACGGGCACCTCTGTTACCTCCTGCCTACATTAGTAAGGACCCCTCCTTAAGAGGAGTGTGGCCTCAGCATGCTCCCAGAACTCTTCCCTCACTCTAACCAGGCTCATTTAGCAGAATTACGCTCCTACCTTCCTCGTTATAAGGGAGGTTCCAGGACTGAGGCACTGAAGAGTAGGGTGTAGAGTAAAAAAAGATTACTGGTAGGTAATCAGCCAATTAATACTCTCCCTTGACACAGCCACAAATCATTAAAAACATACCATACACCAGAAAGAGTGTTTCCAACGCAGATTAAGATACACTGTAAAACAGTAGAAACTGTTATATTGAATTTCTGTTGTTATTTACTATTTGTGAGCCATCCCGAACCACTTTCCCAAACTGACGCATATGTTTACGGTAGCAACCTGTTGGGATAAACAAAAGTATTAAGATCTGCAGATGTAGCTGCCATACACTACACATATAGAAGATGGATACATTGCACAACTCTGCCCATAGGATCGAGCGCCCATGACCATAAAAGAACGAACCACCATGGTGTGTGGAAACTTTATCCGAGTATTCATAAGCTAGCGACACAAGCAAGGACATTCAGTGACAGAGTAAATTTGAGGACGGTTTCTTACCCTTCTGAACTATAGAAATAGTGGCAAAGTCACAAAAACTCTTAGGGCCATATTATCAAGAATGGCGATAACATTATCGCCGCTTTCGCGGCAAGAAACTTGACACTTTGTCAAGCGAGGAGGGGCAGAAAAGAGAGAGCAGAATATCTTGATTCAGGTCAAAAATGAACATTACGTTTTGTATAAATAAACAAGATGATTAAGACCCAGACCCTCAGGAACACACCATAAGTAAGGGGCCCTACTCAAATATGAACCCATTGCCCAGTTGCGTCAGAAGAATAACTGCTACGAAAATCACCTCCTTATCTGATTCGATATGGAAGGGGGACTCCTTCAAGCATTCAAAATGAGCTCATTGAAGGGCCTTCAGATATTGGGTAGGACCACAAAAGTGAAATAGAGACTGATTCCTGTGGTGAGCTAGATTAAAGCTTCTGCATAGTAAATGCCACTACTGAGCCCATATTGCACTAAACAGATTCCAAAGGTCTGATTGAAGCAAAGTGAGCCTGCAATAATGAGAAAGCAATCCTAGTCTTGACCCGTACTTAAAGAAATAATATATTTTGACACGATTACAAGCCAGAGCAATGACTTCCCCTTCCTATAAAGCACCAAGCCTCAAATGAAACCCAGTGGAAAGAGCAGGATTTACAAATCTCTGAATTACCACATATCTGCACTGTAATTACTACATCTTGGGACAGACACATATTTCGAAAACTGAGCTGCTATGTTCCCAAAACCAAAGGCCATATAATGAGAGGAGCTGTCATTTTAGAGGTAAATGCGTCAGTGGAAGCAACCATGATTGTTTCACCACAGCAGCAGATGGCTGGATATGACCTCCATCCAGCAGGGGCATGCCAAGCTCTCTCACAGTAGGCTCCCGTGCTAGTAGTTAGAAAGTAGGATGTTGATTCTGTTTGATTGGGCTCCGTAGTG
This sequence comes from Triturus cristatus, assembly GCF_964204655.1. Classification (NCBI taxonomy): domain Eukaryota; kingdom Metazoa; phylum Chordata; class Amphibia; order Caudata; family Salamandridae; genus Triturus; species Triturus cristatus. The sequence continues at coordinate 1,062,499,131 of NC_140589.1, read as the reverse complement.
ATCAATAATACCTGGATTTGGTTAAATCTGATAGATGGAACAAAAGCAATCTGGATGGCTATTTTTGCTATGCTGGAGGTGTAAGTCTAAGAAGGAATAGAATGTTTACTGGAATGTTTATGTACTTTAGGTAAAAATACTTAGCATGCCTTCTATGTTGGTAGCAATAAATGTGGAAGATTGCTCACTAACAAATCTAAAGGCCAGCGACAAGCTAACACCGTAGCAACTCTTATTTAACAAGGAAGCTACGATACAGGGTGACGAAGCGATAGCATCTCGCTTCGCATCGTTCTACAGTTAGCTTCACGCCGCTCAAGACCTCCTCTCTCAGGCACTCGAGTCCTATTTGCAGGGGCGGGGATTACTTGCCTAATGGATGATCAAGCAACGATGCTAGATGTAGCTATTAGAATAGATGATGTAATCTCCACGATAGCCAGACTGAAACCCTACAAATCCCCGGGTCCCGACGGATACACTGCATCTCTTTATAAAACATTCTGCTCCACGTTGGCGCCATTCCTTACTCGACTGTTTAATTCCATTTCTAATCCGTCAACCTCCCCCCCTTCCATGACGGAGGCATTTGTCGTGGTTATACCCAAGCCAGAAAAGGATAGGAGGCAGTGCAGGTCGTATAGAACTATATCGCTTTTAAAAACGGACGCTAAGCTTTTTGAGGGGATTCTCGCAGTATGACTATCCCCACACATGCCTAGCTTAGTGGACCCAGTTCAATCTGGCTTTATCCCTAATAGAAAGTGTCCAGATGAAACCAAAAGGATACTACATCTTGTGGATAAGTCTCCCCGCTCCCCACGTCAATCCGTGCTTTACTCCATAGATGCGGAGAAAGCATTTGACTGCGTCCATTGGCCCTATCTATCTGCTGTCCTTAAACTCTTTGGCTTTGGAGAGCGGTTTTGTGCTTGGGTTTTAAGCAGTTATGGCAGCCTGTGTGCTTCTGTTTGTGTTAATGGCAGAACATCTCCACGTTTGCCCATGTGATGGGGCATTCATCAGGGATGTCCTTTGTCGTCACTACTTTTTGCACTCTATATGGTGCCATTCGCCCAAAGGATTAGGGATAACCCTGGGATTAGGGGACTTCAATTTGGGCACGATGAACATCTAATAACGCTGTATGCGGATGACGTCATTGCCTCGCTTGATAATCCCAGAGAGACCCTCCCCAGGTTTTTAGCAGAAGTGAAATTATTTGGGTCTGTGTTAGGGTTCCAGATTAACCTCTCTAAATCACAGGCGCTAAGCCTTACTGTCTCCCAGGATACGCAAGACCACCTAACCCGCCTACTTGACATCCGTTGGGCAAGAGACCCTGTCCCTTACCTGGGTATTCAGCTAGCGCCGACCATAGAAGAGGTGATCTCTCTCAACTACCTCATCCTCATCACACAAGTGAAATCAGACCTTGGCAACAATACCCACTGCCATGGATGGGTCAAACAGCAGCGCTTAATATGATGGTCCTCCCACGTATATTATATATATATTCCAGACGCTACCCTTGTGGCCCCCGTCTGGGACACTCCAGACTCTTCAGAGCTTATTTCAGAGCTTCATATTGTTAGGTTTGAAAAATCCAGTTCCTGCAATGCACTTGTTACATGCTATATTACCTTAGCAGTGAGTGGCTAAATAGACGCCATTTGTATTCACGTTATGCAACCCACTGAGTTATCCCGCAATGTGCAGGCTTCAGTTACCGAGTGTGACTCCATTTTGTATTTTGTAATCCCTATTAGGCTGCTTAGGCTGTGCCCGAATTAGGCCTCATTATTCAGTATTGCTTGCCTCATCAGAACACTGTATTTCGTTATTATTTTCTCTCCTGTCCAAGGCTGCTTCCCGACTTACTAATGAATAGGCAGTTTTGCCTTTGCATACCTATCCGATTGTGTAGTTCTGCTCCCACGTTAGTAGACGATGAGACTTGGCACTGTGGCCTTGAATCGTCGATAGCATGTACCCATCTGGCAGGTGGTAGCTCATCATTCTGTGTCTCCTTTGTTCATGTACGGCCCAGGCCGGTAACTTTCCATTGACGGCGTGGTTGGAGACTTTTGGGAAGAATCACTACGTGTTGCAGACTGTTGGGGGGTCAGTCCCTCAGCAGACATCTTAGGGTGCAGGTCAGATTGGACTCCTCTGCAGAGTATTGCTAATAAACGATGTTTGTATTCTCTACTGTCTGACCGACTCTTCATTCTTGGGAAGGCATAGCAGGTGGTTGTAAGTAACCCGCTTGGCCCCTAAGTGCCACTTCCTTCAATATGGGGAGGCCGATGCCCTAAGATGAGAGACAGAACTTGGCAATCGCCAACGGAGGGTGGCTTGGGCACCCCATGCATTCTCTGTTACTTCCAGGCTGCTCAACTTTGATATATAGTGGAGTGGAGCTGCCCGAGTCTGAAAAGGGTTGGCTGTTCATGGACAGGGCCCTTTCTACAACGTCCCTGTGGAAAAATTCCCTTTATGGATAAGCCTCAGTGCCCCGAAAACTTCTATCTGTCGACAGTCACCTCATCCACCCTAAGAGTATGGGATAGAGTAGTGACTCGTAAGGGATTCTCTACGTTCCCCTCTCTTCTCACTCCAGTGGTGGAGAACCGGGATTTCACACGGGGTTTGGATTTTGCTGCTAATAAAGCGTGGCAAAGAGATGGACAACTTTCAATAGAGCACTTCTTTGACGAAAACGGCCCTATTCCATTTGATGTTCTACGCACTGAGAGGGGGGTCCCAGACATGGAACGATTTAGGTATACATAGATACGTCATTGGGCAATGCAACCAACAATGAGGGAGGCAGCGCAGCGACACCTCATTAAGTTTAAGAAATGGCTCCTGACTAAAGCGACAGATAGGCGCCTTTTCTCAGAAATATACACCATGCTCTCACAGAGTCCGCCCGACCTAGGTAATCTGGCACAAAAGAGATGGGAGAGAGAGATAGGCCAGCAACTCACTACCAGGGAATGGGAAGATATATACTATCGAGCAAGGCACACAGCTTCCAACGTGGCCAGTATGGAAACTGCAACAGAAATTGCTACATATTGGTATCTAACACATGATGTGAGTCTCCATAGAGAGAACCCTGACAAAACAGAAAGCTACTGGAGACGTTGCAATAACCCTGGGACACTGCTTCATGTCCTCTAGAAATGCCCCAAATTAGCACAGTTTTGGACTGACATCCTGACCGACATAGATACGTATTATGATACTCAACTGCCTAGGTTCCCTGTGTATGTTGTGCTGGGCCTTTCTAATCCACTAACATTTCTGCTCACATCTAGAAGAGGCAGACACATACCATTTGCTCTAGAGTTAGCACATCAATCCACACTGTCACAATGGGGCATGGGCAAGTCCCTACAAGACTGAATTGGTTGCACCGCCTGTGGCACATCCTGGGTATGGAAAGGCTATCTCTCACACTTACACAACAAGGTGACTCTTACAGCGAAACCTGGAAGCCTTACATTGCACTCTTGTCACAAGAGTTCACAGAACTAACATGTTTGAGATATCAAAGACTCTTGAGATTAACCACACCGATTTAGCACAACACTGCCAACCAGCGCACGTGAGATAGAAATAATTGGACCCTACTGGACTACTCCTGTTGTTAACTCTGGCACCCTCGGGAAGGGGTGGGTGGAAAAGGGAGGGGGGGTTCTTATTCCTAGTTCATTCTGCTTCTTTTCTTGTCTATTCTCTCCTTTTGATTAAAATGTTGGGCTGGACAAGGCCGAATGTTGATGCTCCTACAGCTGCTCTGATGATTGCCTTAACCTAGACAACAATAATAAAACAATTTTAAACTTAAATTGCATCTCTTTTGTTATATTAATATTCTTTTATGTAGTGCAGGTACGCTCTAAAGGGATTTATGGATTTATGAGAACATTTAGGGATACTTGCATGTCAGCAATACTAGTTAGAAATATATTTTCAGGAACAAACAAGGGGGCTTGAGGTCTTGGTCTGCTCCACAGGTGCAACATAGGGAAAGATGAGGTGGATTCTGGCAAGATTATGGAGGACTGGCCTATGGCGTTTGGGGTATCGAGACTGTTGGAAGAATAGAGGTCAATTCGTGGGACTTCTAGGGCAGTGTATGCAGGAGTGCTATTTAGGACATGAGTCTTCATTGGGAAGGTGGTGGGCATATTTGCTCTTTGCATTGCTATTTCAGCTTGTCGTTCTAGTGTTTTCACCGTTGCTTCGCCTCTCACCTTTCATGTTTTCTCCCTTTTTGGTGCCCTCGGTTTCCTGACAACTAGGCATATTTTGTTGATCACTATTCCAAATACTGTTTTGGCTTTGAATTTGACTTTGTATTTGTACCCTTTAACACTTTGCTTTCAGAACTTTTATGTAGCAGGACATGTACCATCTGTTGCATTGGCGTCCCTTTCCAGGCTACGGCTTAAGTTCCCAGTGGTCTGCAGGGTCAGATTGGGATCACAATCAGTGGCGGCTCGCACAGGTAAGGGTGGTGAGGCGGCGGGGCGGGGTGGGTGGTGGCGGAAGTCGACAGACAACGTCATAAGTAATATTAAATAAATAATGAAAAACCACTTACTTTGTGCTCGCCGCGCCGACAATGCGGCGAGGGCAAAGTAATTTATATTATACATTATTTATTTATTTAATATTATTTATCCTGCTGTCTGTCGACTGCCAGGCCCCCTCACACCACCCCGCCCTTGCTTCGCCCTATCGCCCTTACCTGTGCAAGCCGCTACTGACCATAATTTAGCCCATCACCCCCCAAAAAGTGCCCCACATTCCTGGATCACACATGTTCATAAAAAGCATTTATTAAAGTTGATAGTGGAGCACTCAATTGTACGAATGAGCAAATCAATTTATAAAATTGACACCCTATGTTGTAAGTATAACAAATAAATAAAACAATTTTAAATCCTCATACATTTCTTCACCAAAAAGTCCAGATTCATGTAATGTGGTAGGTTGTTTTTTACTTCTTCATGATACAGTCACACAGTCAATACAGTTGTTCCAGTAATGACAGATAGCAGATGATGCAGCCCAGTAGTGACAAATAACAGATGATTCAGCCAACATAATATTTACTGAATGTTGACACCCAAGTGCATAAAACTGTGATGTCAAACTGTAAAATTTGTATTAAAAGAAGTGTGATTAAAAAAGCGTTTTAACCTTTCCAAGAACCATCACCAAGATGAGTTAGGGGTTAAAGTAAATAAAAAGCTAAAAGCAGGAATCTTATACACTAGGAAACTGCAAGATCCATCACCAAATATTCTCCAAGTGTGGAAGATGAGAGAGAAGAAAGAATTTCCTTCTAGAGTCTTCACCACTGAACCTTGACCATACGGTCAAGGTGAGTTTAGAGACCTTAGTATATAGGGCGCCATCAGATAGGACGCAGAAAACAAAAAAAAAATACCAATGTCTGAGATGGTATAAATATCTCCCGGAAGAATATTAGTAAGAAGTAAACAGCCAAGATTCTTCCAGACAGTAGGCCAAATTGCAATTGGAACAGATATACATAAGTAGTCCAAACAAAAGAGTATAAGTAAAAACTATGGGGCATGTTCTCAAGGACTTATCGCCGAGTTATCGGCACTTTAGTGCAGCAAAAGAATTATCACCCCATTCTCAAGCTGGCGCAAACTGCCAATATCACCAGTTTTCCAGCGGTAGCCTCAGCAAAAAACATTGCCACGGATGAGAGCGACAAGTAACACTAATTATATGCAGAATAGGCATTCCCGTGCAAAACACACGAAAACACCACTTTGCGATATTCTCAACGACCAGTCAGATCTGCGATGCGATCCAAAAGCAGGCGATAAGGCATGTTAGCAGTAGGGATTTAACACCTGCCTTTTACTGGTGTAAAGCAGGACCACTACCTGCAGTATGAAAGGGAGCCCAGCCCAGAGCCATATCGCAAGACCAACACATGTCATGGAGACACTGATCATGCAGCTCAGAGACCCACGAGGTCCACCACCCCCATGCCCCCACCTCCGGACCACTCTCCCCCCGACTACCACCAAGGCAGCGCAGAACAGGACAGCGGACGTTACAAAAACAGCATGTCCCCTCAGCCACACAATGGCAGAATGTGGGGAGAGGTGGGAACCAAGTATGTGTGAAGGAGGCAAGTCACCCATGAATAACAATGCACACAATGCCAATTGTGGCGGTGATGTGCTGGACAGACCTCAGTATGCAGAGCACAGACCTGTCCATGTGGACATATACTGCTGGTGTTTGCAGTGTTGTTGGCAGTGGACGCAACCATGTTACCTCAGGCAGTGGCGAAGACCTCAGTCATGTAGCTGTGTCGTCCCCCCGGTATGCGTAAGCGGAGTGGGCTGGACCGGCGTACGCCAGTTCAGTGTAGGAGTGTGAATAAAAAGGCCAGGGCTCTGGGCGTGGTTCACTTCCGGGATGGCCAACTTGTCTGCCAGGGCGGCGCCCCTCACCCTGCCATAAGGCCGCCACCATGACTGCTGGCCTCCTCAGCCGATCGCTGGCATCCTAGACACAGGTCCCCAGCGAACCCAGCGGCACAGCACCGCGGAGTTATGTCTGTGCTGACTACTGCCTTCGACCTACATTGCGGTCAGCAGGACTCACAATTCAGATTAAGTCTCGATTGCAGATGACGCAGTCCAGTAGGCAACAGACATTGCTACCAGTGCGCCCCCCCGGACCACGCATCATCGCAGGCTGCGCACACGCTGAGCGCCACAGGTGCCACTAACTCTGTGCACCACAAGTCAATGCCACTTGGCCTTATTGAGGCAGAATTCAGTAGGCAAAAGACATTGCTCCCAGTGCGGCCCGCTCGAATGACGCATCATTGCTGGCTGCGCACCGCTGAGCGCTTCAGGTGCCACTAACACTGTGCACCACGACTCATGGACCCTTTATGATTGAGTTATGTGCTGTGGACTGCGGACGCAACAATGGCACCTCAGGCAGTGTGGAAGACCTGGGACGATGATGATGAAGATGAGGCAGGTGTAACACACCCCACTGCAGCTGCAGCAGGAATATCCCGAAGGGACACAATCAATGACAATTTCTTCACATGAGCACGCTCAGCTCTGGTGCCCCTACCTCTGTGCACCACAAGTCATGGTCCCTTCTGATTGAATATTGGGTGACCTCTGTACTTTGCTTCGGCTACCTCCACGGTGCTTCACAGTTGTTTGTGTTATGTTGGTTTTTTCAGTTTCCGCTTTAATAGTGATCACTGTTCAAGTTGTTGCCAGCACCAACCACTCCCTGAGGGCTGGCTCACACTCACCCCACACCAATCCAGCACAGGTGTCCCTGGATATGTGATCCTGGTAATAAAAAGGGGCCGGGCGCACGTGCTGGTAGCCAGTTCCACTATCTATCCAAGTGTAAACGTGTGGTCATTATGTATGAATGATGGACCCAGGCCCTACCACATTACATTGTGCTGTGGACAGCGGACTCATCCATGTCACCTCAGGCAGTTCGTAAGAGCTTGGACCTGTAGGTAAGTTGTCCCCCCCTGTAAGCGACAATGTTGCAATGTAGCATGCACCCAGAGGGCAAGCTCGCACAAACGGAGTAATGAAGGAGCGCAAGATGGCTCGGGGTCCAGGATCATACATGCCAACTGTTGTGTGTATCTGTATTGCCGCAGCGTGAGCCAAATGCCTAGCCACATTAGCAGCGCCAGTTCAGCCAGGCATGTACTCTACATCTGTGTCCGCCCTATCCTTACCACAGGCCTAAACTCACGTGGCCCACCACCTTCAACGGCCAACATCACAGTGTCGATGTCAGGCTTGTGGACATTCGCAGACAGTCATGAAAATACTGTGCCGTAAGAGTGCAAGTGCTGAAATCGCACAGCGCCAATAAGTAAATGGGTTCGGGGGAGGGAGGAGCAGCTGTGAGGCAACGTAACACACAGTGATGCCGCTCATATGCCACATGCAAGACATGTCAAAAATGAATCCCACTCATCCCACCCCACCCCCAACAAGCCACTTCACATTTCATGAATGCAAGCAGATTACAAACTTACAGTAGGGATGAAAGCTCCTTTGTCTGAACTATCAGGTGGAAGCACAGCTGCACCTCCGACCTCGGAATTGCATGTGCCCGGCAACCCCTGACAGATTCTATAGCAGCTGATGCCGACTCCCACACTACACACAGCCCAACGAGTGACAAACGTACACACACCCCACACACAGGAGTCTTTGCTCAAAGTTTTCTTGCATGGAATGGCCTTCACACTTACTCCTACAACATCCCAGGCGTACAACCGGTGCATACTAAAACAACTCATTGATCCGAGATGTGGCATTTCATCCACATACCTGGCGTAGGTCAGAATAGTGCCGCTTCAACAAGAGCCACTAACGCAATGGCCGAACATCCCGGACACATGCACAACCTCTGTCACGTGGAACTGTACCGTGCATGAATGCTGCATTTACTGGGGGCACTGCCATTGGCAGTGCTGCGGATCACTTACCGGCTAAGCTTCGCCTTGCCAACATCACCTGCGTTCAGCCCGTGTTGCATTGTCGATCGTGCATATTCGAGTGGTCCATGGATGTCTGCCTATCCAACAAGACGGGAGCTGAACTGGATTTTGACATGAGAGTGTGCCCCCTGTTGGCCCACGGCCAGGAGTGTCACCGTGATACCCGTTTATGGGATGCCTTGATACTTGGCATACATGCTGGCAGCTGGACCTGGGAGATTGCACAAATCCTCGTGTGCAGTGACCACATTGAATCTCTCCCCTATTGGGCTGTAGTGCTAATTGGTGAAAGGGGGTGGACGCAGCACATCTGTCCGGACCTGCTAATGGATCGCCTCGCCGCCCTGTTTGATGAAGTCGACACCGGCCTCATGTTGGAATGTGTCCCAACTCACGGATGACATTGCTGGGGCCACTATGACTAGACAGTTGTTCTTGGCTCAGAGTCATGACTCCAGCGATGTCAGCAATGGCTTGTTGTAGAGCAAGGAGCGGGCAGTGGGTGTCCATTAGGGACTTGAGTGGTCCCTGATGGGTCTTAGACACTCATGTATGGCATCTAGTTTGGCTGCCATGAGGTCGAACCCCACCCACAGCTGGTCAGACATCTCCTCCTGGCACCCTAACACACGGCGTTGGAAGGCCATGTGTTGGTTGTGGGGGTCCTGGGAGACAGCCATGGTGGTCGGTGCTTCCTGCTCTGTGGTCTGTGCAGGGGGTGGGGTCTCATGGATGCAACTGGGGTGCCCTGCTCCTGGAGGTGGGGTGCCGGAGCTGTCCCTGAGCTGTTGGAGTGCGTCGGTGTAGATGTTGGGGAGGTCCTCTTCATCATCAGTGCTGAGTTGTTGGGTCTGCTCTGCAGGAGGTGTTGATTCTCCCTCTGCAATGTGAAGGGGAAATGCAGATTGACATTGTGTTCACATGTATGTTCACGCATTGTACAAATGTACTGTCAGACTGCATGGCAATGTACATTGTGACTGTTTATGAGGCGACGTCTATCTGAAGCGGGACACTTGGCATTTCTACACCATCAGGGATGTGAGGTTGTACTTGTACATTGTCATCTCATAGTTTCCTGCTATGCCAAATGCGAATGGCCATTTTCTACACACAAGCGGCAGCAGTTGTATCCTCTGTTCTGTTGTGAAAGTGTTGCAGTTTGTACCACATTGTTGTCAATGTTGGGGTGCTCTGCATCTTATGTGTGTGTGCAGCATTTTGGGTGAGTTGCCCCTTCCGCTCTGATTTGGCTGGCCCTTATCCCTTTCACGCGGTGTGCCTTTCACTTCTGTGCTTATACAGTGCTGGGATGTTGCAGACTTGCTTAAATTGGGCTCTTGGTCGGAGTTGTGACTCTTGGGCATGGTTTGTCCGCAGATGTGCTATACTTCATTGTGCATGTGTGCCATTGTGCCCATCTCCCCCTGTCCCCCCAGTCCCAGGTCGTTACTCACCCTGTTGCTGTTGGCTCAGGTCATGTTGTGCAGTGTCCGGTCCCCCAACTCCTGGCACCGTCTCCCCAATGATGGTCCCAGGCTGGTCCTCTGTGGGGCTTGTGGGGTTCTGGTTGTCCTCTGTACTTGCTCCGGCTACCTCCATGGTGCTTTGCAGTTGTTTGGGTGTGTCTTGTTTGTGTTTTTGGTTGCCTCTTTTTAGTGATTTTGACTGGCAGGCTGGCGCTGCTTCTCGCTGGATTTTTTATCGCAGTTGTACCCATCTCAAGTTTTTTCATTTTGGGGTTTAGATTTTTATAGCCATCCAGGTACTTTTATCACAGACATTTGACGCGTTGTCGGGACACAATCGCATGTTACCGCCGTGTTGAGAATACGACGTTGACACAGAGTTATTTTCCCGCGATAGACAGCGATATGAAAGATTGCATTAACCGATTTTGGCGATGGTTATCGCACTTTCTTGAGAATATCCCCCTATATATGTAAACCCAATTTTTGGACAAGAATAATGCAAAGAAGGACAAAGAATTACCTGAACTAGCATCAAAAACTCTAGCTACTGACCTGTTGTCACCATGAATCCTCCAGAACTGGGAAAGCTAGAACCGCTAAGTGTCATAAAAAATCCTCATTAAGTGTGGTCCGCACAGGCAAAATTTCCAAACTCGGCTATCTCTCCCAAAATCTATAAATTGATAGTTTTAAATTGCTAACCAGATACTCATTGGCTGCAGTTCAAGATGTGCAGTTTCTTGTGAGCAGACAAAAGGCCACCAGGTAAAAATAAAATGTAAATCTACCAAATTATCCCAAGGATCCATCCCACAATAGTAAGGGAGAACACATACAAAGTTGTAAGTGTCCAAGTGGTCAGCAACAAGTCAAATACCTAATAGTAAGTGAATGTTAAAAAAGTTAGAAGACAGACACCTAATACTCCTAAACTTATAAACATGAAGAGAAAGTTGACTGGGGAAACAAAAATACCAAACAAATGTTTGGTATGCAGATGAGAGTGTGTATGTGTGTCCCAAGGAGTCCATAAAGTTACTGGAATAAAAGTGAACAATAGCCATCCCGCCTCCTAAGACTAAACTATAGAAGATAGTAAAAAGATAGAAGGTAGTAAAAACATAAAGATTTCCTCTGGACCTTAATAAGTCCTTAATAAGACTTTAATAAGTCCTAACATACACCTGTAGTCCTGTTAAAGAATATCAAATGGATGAGCGATTGGAGGGATATCTAGATTCTGGGGAAAAAAGTGAATTTGTATTTTGTGATATACTGTTCTTTAAAAAGGTGTGTCTGCATCTTTTCTAAATACAATTGGGGCATTGCTGATGGATATGAGGATTATGTTCAAGATAGTGGGTGCATAGAGGGGGAGGGCTGGTTGCCTTGTTTTTTCTTTTTCTCCTCCAGCATTATTTTCTCCTTACATTAGGAAATGGTGTGAGTTTTCAAGCAGAGAGGGACACTGTATCCACGGGTCTACATATATCATTTCAGCAATGAGAACTCTAAAATTCAAAAACTATGTGCTAATTATCTTAATCAAGACCATAAAAAAAGGAAAAATCCTATTTTCAGACGGATACCCATCACTCACCAATGGTGACATGCTTCATCATCTGGGTCTCCTCTTTGTGTCACTAATGACACAAAAGGCTGCAACCCCTTCAAAAAGAACGGGGAACCCGAGGATGTTTTAAGAAGGAATTATGAATATGATAATAATGTCAGTTATATTCAAATAGGCAACCAGACGTGAATCGATGTTATAAGTGTGGGAATTAAGTGCAGTGTAATATAATGTGTTAAGAGTGGGTTAAAATGGAACTATGTGAGAGACCACCTTTATTAATATCCCTCAATATCCAACCTAAAAACAGTGCAAACGACAGTATATAAGAAGTTTATTATCATAATATTATATTTAGTGACGTAGGCAAGTGCGATTAAGTGTAAGCGACCACGGCAGCAACCTGGAGATGATTGTGTCTGGAGAAGAAGAAAAATCTCCTCAAAAGACAATTTGTAGTTAATAAACTTTACAAATGGACAGATCGCGATTTTGTTTTTGTGCTAGGAGCCTGTTTTTTATTTTACTTTTTTTCAACAAGGAGGAACTGCTCCAAAGACTCCAACTTCCTATTCTTGTCCATTAGGCTCCTCCCTATGCTTTGTCCACCTCCTGGTCATTTCTCATTTTGATTTGGAGCTGGAAGGATCATTCTGTTTGTCTTCTGTATATATACTTTTGGATTTGAGGAATTGTTTTTTGTGATATCACAAGTAAGTTCAAAAACTGTTCCATAAGGTGTTGTTTGTTTGATAGAAGGCATGCACCAGGATTTATTGGTACTATTATTGGATTTAAAAAATGTATTGTGGTGGGTGGCCTACAGTTTCAGTAGGGGCCTAGTTATGTTTTTGCATGTAATTTTTCTTTCTTTGTAAAGGAATAAATATCACACAGTTCAGTATGTTTTGTAATAAATTCGCAATATTAACTTAATTCACTATGTGGCCTTGTCTGCCAATTGGCCTCCCAACCAGTAGGCTCAATGCTAGTTATGGGTGTTTCTGTGGTGTCTGTTGAATTGAAACATCATTTTGGCCATGGATGGCATTGGATTCAATTACAAAATGTGTTTTTTGGGGGGCATTTCACATTTCTCTTCTGCCAAACAGTGTGTAGGTGGCTGATATATTTTATACCTTTTCAGGATGTGTGTTCGAAAATTTGATAGGCCAGTTAAACTTTGTTTGGCGCATTGCTGAATTAATGCTGTTTTCTCCTGTGTCACCATGCCACCTTTTTCTGACCAGTGTGAGTGTGTTTGCTATAGGCCACTATTCGTCTTTGTTTCCCATGCCATGTGGCCTGCTTGTTCCCGCTCCCGACTCCCAGCTGCTCTCTCTCCCCTGACCCCTACTTAATAGCAGCTGCTGCGTGACAAGGCCAGCAAGACCTCTAACTTCCTGGTGAGGAAACTGCTCTCCCCTCATGCAGCTCTGTCCTTAAGGCACTGCCCCCAGCGCCTTCTGGTCTCCAGGCAGGTGTTTGAGGCCCTCCTGCACCCGCAGGCTCCTGCCTACGTGTACAGTGGGAGAGCCTTGATTTTCTGTTGGTCCACTCTGCCAGCCTTTCTGTTGTTGTTTTTTTGTGCCTTTTTGTCTATTTGTGCCGTTTTTCTGTTTGCTGTTCTCACTGATTTGTTTTTGTTTTCCCTTTGCCTTCTCGCTTGCTTCCCCGCCGCTGCGGCCCCTCCCCCCAAGTGTCTCACTCCCGCCACCCAGCTGCTCTCCCTCCCCCTCCCCCTACTTAATGGTGCCTGCTGTGCGGCCGTGCCTCTGGCGAGCCAAAGGCAAGCCAGTCTGAGCCTTTATGTGACGAGTGCCAGGGACCCTGGTACTCTGACCCCTCATCCCTACGACTCAGCAACCCTCCATGCACTCAACCCTGGATGCAAAAACAATTGCCAGCTCTCGATGCCGAGCATCATCCAAGTCCCGTTCTCCTGCCGACGCACCTTCACCCACCTCCAGACTCCGACAGCTAACCCAAACCCATCGGACGCCAGTGCACCCAAACACCTGAGCCTCATTCTCCTCAATGTACGCTCCCTGCACAGACATGCAATAGAAATCTGGGACCTCCTCTACAACCTCTCGCCTGACATCGCCTTCCTAACAGAGACCTGGACCAACGCCAGCTCCGCACCCGACATCGCAACCGCCATCCATAACGGGTACAAGATCCAGAGGAAAGACCGCCCCAACCACCCTAGAGGAGGCCTCCCCATCGTCCACAAAAACTCCCTCCAACTGACAACCTCCATACCGAACAACTCCTTGACCCCTATGAAACACATCCACTTCCAGATCCAGGGCAAACCCAGGACAACTCTACGGGAAACTCTCGTCTACAGACCTCCCGGACCCCGTGCCCCGTTCACTAACACCTTCGCAGACCACATTGCACCCCAAGCCCTAGCCTCCATGGACTATGTACCGCTCGGAGACCTGAATTTCCACTTTGACAACCTCAGCGACCCCAACTCCACCACTCTCCTAGACACCCTTGCCAACATCAGCCTGAAGCAACTCGTCACCCCCCCACACACAAGGCGGGAAACACTCTCGACCCCATCTTCGCCGCAGGAATCAACATTCACTTCAGTCACACCATGCAGCCTCTCTGGACGGACCACCACTGCATCCACTTATCCTTCTCGAAACCCACAGCACACAAGCCAATACCATGCCCGTGCGCAGAAACTGGAGCAAGCTCACCGAAGAGCACCTCACCTCCACCCTCAGCCGCACTCATCCCCCCACCAAGACCGAGGCCAACTCTGCAGCCAACGAACTTCACAAATGGATCGCCGACTGTGCCAACACGCTCACACCCTCCAGAACTCTGACAGACAGCACACCACGAAAGCCACCTCGTTCACAACTGACCTCCGAGAATCCAAACGCTCGTGCCAACGACTCGAGAAAGCATGGAGGAACAGCAAAACCCCAGAAGCACGCACCGCCTACAAGACCGCCACAACAGCATACCACCAACTCATCAGATCTACGAAGAGGAACTTCACCAGAACAGAATCCTCTCCACCACCTGCAACCCCAAGGAACTCTTCAACATCATACAAGAATTCACCAGACCCCCCAGTGAAACCTCTGATGTCCCTCCCTCCCAGGACCTCTGGAACAAACTTGGCTCCTTCTTCCACCACAAGAACAGGACACTCTATGACAACTTCGACGAACATGACCAAGGCACCGACCCAACACCTTCCACCAGCAACACCACCCAGCCGACTGTCCTCATCTGGACCCCTGTCACCACAGAAGACACTGCAAAGACCATGAGTAACATACACTCCGGAGCACCCACTGACCTTTGCCCGTCGCACATCTTCCACAGGGCCGCCTCTGCCATTGCACCAGAACTACGACAATCAACTGCACCCTCAAAACAGGCACGTTTCCAGATGACTGGAAATGCGCAGAAGTCAAACCACTCCTCAAGAAGCCCTCCGCAGACCCAACGGACCTCAAGAACTACAGGCCCATCTCTCTCCTCTCTTTTGCCACCAAAGTCACAGAGATGATCGTCAACATCCAGTTAACAAACTTCAAAGAATCCAACGACATTCTCAACACTTCTCAATCTGGCTTCCACAGCAACCACAGCACCGATACTGCCCTCCTAGCTGCCACAGATGACATCCACACACTCCTCGACCAAGGCCACACTGCAGCCCTCATTTTGCTATATCTCTCAGCAGCCTTCGACACAGTCCCCCACCACACACTAGCCGTTAGACTCCACTATGCCGCTCTGGATCCGCTCCTTCCTCGCAGGCCGAACTCCCACCCTTCCTCTCCGAACCCACAGAGATCAGATACGGGGTACCCCAAGGATTCCCCCTCAGCTCCACGCTCTTAAACTTCTACATGGCCCCCCTCGCAACCATCATCAGAAAACACAGACTCAGCATAGTATCCTATGCTGACGACACCTAGCTCATCCTCTCTCTCACCAAGGAACCCGACATCACCAGGCACAACTTTCAGGAAGGAATAAAGGACGTCGCATCCTGGATGAGCAGCTGCTGCCTGAAGCTCAACTTAGAGACAACGGAAGTCCTCATCCTCAGATCCACCACCTCCACGTGGAACGACCCCTGGTGGCCCCCAACCTGGGCAACCCTCCCACACCCACGGACCACACCTGAAACCTCGCTATCATACTTGACTCCTCCCTCACCATGAACCAACAGATCAATGCCATGTCCTCCAGATGCTTCAATACCCTTTGCATACTCCGCAAGACCTTCAAATGGATCCCCCCCGAATCCAAGAAGACTGTCACCCACGCACTCATTACTAGCAGGCTGGACTATGGAAACACCCTCTATGCCGAAATAAATAAATCTCTACTCCACAAATTCCAGACCGTCCAGAACGCCGCAGCCAGACTCACCCTCAGTATCCCACGACAAGGCCACACCTTCCAGCTCCTACGAGACCTCTACTGGCTCCCTGTCGAAAAAAGAGTGACCTTCAAGCTGCTCACACACGCCTACAAAGCCCTCCACAACACCAGACCCCAATACCTCACCGAAAGAATCTCCTTCTACACCCTCAAGAGAAACCTCTGCTCCGCTGACCTAGCTTTGGTCGAAATCCCCTCCATCCACAGAGCCAGAACGGGAGGCAGATCCTTTTCCTACATCGCGGCCAAGCCCTGGAACAAACTCCCCCTCAGCATCAGACGAAACCCCATCGCAAGCATTCAGGAGGAGCCTCAAGACCTGGCTCTTTGCATGACCATAGCTGCCTGAAACCCCCATCCCCCCAGCACCTTGAGACCCTCACAGGTGAGTAGTGCGGTCTACAAATCCCTGATTTATTGATTGATTGTGTAGTCACTACCAGCCAGTGTGCTTTTGCCATATGCCTGCATTTATTCTTTTTTGTGGCCATGCTTCCTTGCTGGTTGTTGTTGTTTGACCATGTGGCTGACGGATATTTTGTGTAGCCAGTCAGTGTGCTTTTGCCATAGGCCTGCATGTATTCTTTGTTGTGGTCATGACTTCTTGCTGGTTGTTATTTGACCATCTGGCTGGCGGCCATTTTATATAACCAGCCAGTGTGCTTTTGCAAGAGGCCTGCAAGTGTTCTTTGTTTTCTATACCTCCTTGCTTGCTGTTTGACCATGTGGGCATTTTGTGCAACCATCCTTTACTTCAGTTTACAAAGCCATTTTGTATGTTGAGGCTTAGTCTTTTTGTTTGTGGTAATTTGTTTTCCTTTTCCCCGATATCAGTTTAATAATATGCTTGAAGCCTAGATGCTGCTCAATGCTCCTAGTAAATGTACTGTATGAACAGTGTTTTATATCATTATTATATTTTTGGGGGGACTTCTCACCTGCACCACCCCTTGTCTCCCAAATGCCACTGGGTTTCCCATGGTAGTCCCCTAGTACATCAGGAATTATATCTTCTTATCTTTCGATTTACATTTGTTATTTAATTTGTTATTTGTTTTAAAAACTATTCACATGTATTTTCTTTTGGGGATTTTTTTTGAATTTCTTAAATTTTTATAAAACATTTTAACATTTTAAAAATAATGTTTTGTAATTTTCTTTTTCACATTTTTCCTAACCCCGGGCGTAGTGTGCGTAGCAGGGCTACACGGAGGTCCACGGAGTTGCAAACAAACTCTGTGGAGTTCCACACCGCTACGCCATGCCGCATGCCTCCACCCCCTATTAAGAAATAGGTTGACATTAGTTAAAAAGAAACTTAAAACCACTTACCTGTTTACTGCGGTGTCCCTGGGCTGCCCTCCTGCTCTTCCTCGCCGTACCAGTAATGCATGAGAAAACTGAGCATGCGCGCGCGCATGCACATTTCTTGCAAGAAATGTGCATTTGCGCTCGCATGTGCAGTTTTCTCAAGCATTACTGGTACTGTGAGGGTGAAGAGGAGGGCAGCCTGGGGACGCCGCTGTACACAGATAAGTGGTTTTAAGTTTCTTTTTAATTAATGTCAACTTATTTCTTTATAGGGGGTGAAGGCAGGGCTGGCAATCTCCGCTCCGCTGCAGACTGTACCGAGATTTGCCAGAGAAGTCAAATCCCCGCACACTCCGCGGGCGGAGTGGAGGTCTCCGCCCGGGGTTAATTTTCCCAACATCCATTAACCCCTTGTTTGCCATAGATGCAGAGCTGCACAACAGCATTCATTTTCTAAGGATTATTCCATTGTCACCTGCAACTCCCTGAGTGCCACATCCCAACTTAATGCATATAAACAGTTACATATTTCTTATGTTTCCTAATTGTAAATGAAGCTTTATGTTGGTGTGGCTTTACTTTCGAATGGATACACTGTATTGTTGTTAATTACTTATATCTTAAGTAACCACAATAAATGATAACGTTTGTACTACTAATTCACATGGCAACAATAGCACATTTCACTAATGTTTTTCTAGCTTCTTTGCTTTTAGGTGCACAAGAGAAGAGACATCACCCACAGTACTACCAGACAAAAGGCCTGTACATGTGACAGTGACCACACAACATTTGACGTCAGTACTCACATCTCTCAAGTTTGTGATGCTAAGTGCCACTGTCAACTGACAGCTTCAAGACGGCCCGAAGAAAGGTCCTACCAAGAAAGTGGCCAGTGATAAGAAGGAGCTTACCCCACTGGTATATCGCTCCAGACCTTTTTTGGGCAATGTCGTGGGCCTGCTGCAACGGCCTCCAGTGAGCAAGCTGAGAGCAGTACTTCTGCATCAATTCCTCACCCCAACCTAGGCACAAGCCCATGTCTGGTACAGAGACAGCCACTGTAATCACGGCAACATTGACGAGCAGTGACGTAGAATTGGAGTTATCTTTTTCGCAAAGTAGTACTCAATCTTTGCCAGAAACTCTGCTAAGTGGACAACAACAGCCAGCAATAGTAGTTTCTCCCAAAGTAGGAGCACTTCTGGAAATTGAGCTTCATGCTGAGGAAGTAGAAGAAGCCCATTGTCTTAAATATCTCCAGCAAGAAAAGGGAAGGAAACTCCACCATCTGCTTCTCCAAGCCCCCCCTTATGATGATCAAGACTCCACTTGGATCCCACCTTAGTCTGAGTCACGCCAGGAGAGACAAGGGAAAACTTGAGGTTCCTGATAGCCTTAGAGTCGTGGATGAAGAAGAGGATGATGACGACTTAGTCATCATGGATGCTAGCCCAACCCCAGAGGAGACCGACGTTACCCCATCTCAACCTGCTCTGAGGGGTGTGGCACAGATACCACCATCGCCAGCTTCATATTTTCAAGGCCCATGTGACCTGCATCCACAACCACTTCACTAGAAGTAGCCACTGCTGAGGGGCAAATGTCGAAACACCCACCTACCACCACTTGTTTGGACACTGGCGGTGGCACCAGTGTCAGAAAGTTGACCTTCCCAGTTTTGGACTTCTTTACGGGTAGCAAGCAGTTGGCGAACATTGCCACATGCTCCTTTAGCAACGCAAGTTTTAGTCGAGGTCAAGTTTGTACAGAATATGGTATTGATGGCCAACAACCCATTTGAGGAAACACCATGCAATTCGTTGGGAGGTGCACCTTAGCAAATAAACTACAAGTGGTGTTGGTGAAGGTGGTGAGAGCAGGGAATCTGAAATCAGCCCTGTCACCAGCAGTGCAGCAGTATCGCCCACATCAGCACCGCAATGGCACAAGACTCAAAGTCAGGTCAAGATACCAAGGCAAGAGCATACTGTGACTGCCCCGCTGAGACACACATTGAGTCTACCACCTTCTTTTCTCAAGAGGTCACCTGCGTCAGTGCACCAGAAAAGAAAGATATCCAGGATACAATTCCTGGCATGTTTAGGCAGGAGGGGCAGTACAAATGCAACCACCCAACGGCATGTTTGTACAACGGGAAGCTGGCTAAAATGTTAGAGTTTGGACCTCCTCCCTTTTTCTTTGGTGGAAGGAGTGGGTTTTCTAGAATTTGTGGCAGCCATCTGCCAGACATGGAAAAATTCTAGCCGGACCTATTTTGCCAAAGTTGCTGTTCCAGCTCTACATCACGATGTGCTGGAATTGGTTTGGACAAGCTTTGCAGCAGAGTGCTGTTCACACCATCCACCTGACAACAGACATATGGACTAGTTGCCAAGCCACTGATTATATGTGCATCACTGCACAATGGATCTCTTTTGTGAGGGTTAGAGAAATTATATCTGCAGGTGTTGACACTGCTGAAATTTTTAATGCCACACGGAAGCATGCAATAGTAGCCATGTTCACCATGGCGAAATCCCATAAAGCCGCAAACATCTTGGATGACTTTAACAACATGGTATTTGAATGGCTGTGACCCAGAGGGCTTAACAGTGGATTTGTTGCCCCAGACATTGGCAGTAATATATTTAAGGCCATGTCAGATGGTGGCTATTTCAGGGTCCTGTGTTTGGCACACTGCATCAAAATCATTGTACAGGACCTTCTCAAAAAAGAAGACCGATTCAGCAACTTACTGTCCACCAGTAGAATTATCTGCTCTGATTTCAGCTATTCTTTTATAGCCCGGAAGCAGCTGAGGATCATTTAGCATGATAATAGAATGCCAGTTAAAGCCCTCATATAGAAGATGCCAACACATTCGGACGTGATTTATTACATGTTGCTATGACTGGTTGAGCAGTACAGACCGATTAATGAATATGTCATGCAAAATGTAACTGTGAAAGGCATGATCATTGAGGTGGACCAATGGTGCCTAGTCAAAGGTCTGACAGAGATGCTGCTTCTTTTTGAGGTTTTCACACAAGAAGTCAGTAAGGAGGACAGTACGATGGATCAAGCTATCACGTTGCATATGCTACAGGAACAGCCTAAGGCGGTGTCTGAAATGTATGCAGGTGTAGATGCAAAAAAGATGTGCATGAGTTGGTGGAGAGCTTAATCCTTTGCTTGACTGTTAATACACGGCTGCAAAGAGACATTGTGTCATCCAAACATTAAATCTGTCCCACAATTCTTGAACCAGGATACAAACAATTACTGGCCACTATAATTCTTTTTTCAGACGGGGAGGTTTCAAACTACAAGATGTTGATTGCTGAGCAAGCCAGCGACCTAGAAAAAGAATGGCTGGGAATTAGAAGCTCACTCCCAGTAGAAGTTCTGGGGTGCAGCCTTCAACTTCCATGGAGCCAGAGGGCTGTGCTGTTGGCCCATAGCAGCCAAAGCCAACAACAAGAACACCAGCAACAACAGCAAGAACAGGAGCATCAACCCCAAAGTCTGCATTTGTTGGGTTTCTTAAGTCCAGGCTTAAGTCCAGTGCAGAGGTTAAGGCAAAAGAGGCAGAGCAAGTTGGATCACCAATGACTATTGCGAGGATGGGCCAAGCCTATCTGGATGACCCAACCGAGGTCTATCTGGATCAAAATGCATTGGTGTATTGGTATAGGAAAAGGGCCAATGGCCAATGCTCGGCCAGCTTGCAATAAAGTATCTGGCTTGTCTGATAGCCTGTGTGTCTGCTGAACGTGTGTTCAGTGCAGCTGGTGAAGGTGTCACAGTGAGAAGGACCAGTCTCTTGCCCCAAAACGTGGAGAGATTAACCATGATCATAATGAATCAGGACTTTATACCACCAAATTACACCATACCTGAAGTACGACAGGAGTGGGGTGAGGGTGATTGGTCAGACTCAGGTCATGGTAGTGTGTTAGCTGACCAACTTCTGGGTGAACCACCTGATTTTGAGTACGAATCCTACTTCCCTGACTGGGTCACCATAGAACTTTCTATCGCCGAACTACTTTGACAAAGAAAAAAGGATATAGCTAGGGGAACATTATATTATTTTCTTTGCTTGTGTCTGACTGACTAATGCAGCCCTACCAGTTTAGACTCATGTATGGCCGGATCAGAGTTTGACCAGTGTGCAGTGATAAAGCCTCCCCACCCCATTCTCCATCCCTTGCCTATCTTTTTTTTCCTCCCCTAGCAGGACTGCCCCAGAATATTTTATTTACACGACTGGTCAATGTGTGTTGCGTGAATAAAAGAGGATTGCCAATGTACCACAGTGCATGAGTTGGAACAGGCAAGTACTGAAGCAATGAGTGATAAATGAGGATTGTGACTGTTTGGTTGATTCATGTGGTGGCAGACAGTGAGGGTGGGTATTCAACTATAATTTGTAAGCTTGATTGTGTTTATGATGATTTACAGTGTTGGTGGCCTAATGGGTGATCATTTTTTGCCTGAAGGTGATTTTTTTCTTCCCCTTTGACACTTAGCGGGATTCGTTGGTCGAGCCACACTGCATTTATTTTCTGGTTCACACTCCTCAAAGACCTGACTAGTAAGTTTAGCTTTTTTTTCTGGTTGACACTTCTTGAAGACCCGACCAGTCTATTTAGCTAACAAACACAAATCTACCCAAAAAAATGACTCAATGTTTCTTTTATTGTTCATCAACAGCATTTCACTACAGGTTGATCTCTCTCATTTGGGTCTGTAGTAGGAGCAGAGTTGTACATATTCGGTACTCAGAGTCAGGAGGAAGATGGAAGGGCTCAGGGCGTGACTACCTCAACAACTGCCAGAAGAAGAAAGTTATCAACTTCAGGGTGATGACTCTCAGAAGCCTACTCAACTCTGTGGACTGGTGAGAGGTGCGTTGATTACTTGATCTGGGAAATGCAATGCTGATGAGTGTGTTGGCTGGCTGGCTCACATTTGAAACTATGTGGTTGGCTTCGGGAGCCTGTTGAGGGAACTGGAGACAGCCATATGATAATGTTACATGATCATATTATGTATGTGCTAGGCTAAATGTTATGATGATGCTCATGACAGTTGTGAGTTTGACCAGCCGGATAGAAGCAGCCACTTCTCTGTGATTGTTGGTTGTTGTAATATTTGCTCACACTTAATTGATCGCACGAGTCATAAAATGAATGAATGCAAAGAACTATGCTCTGCCTCTGAGTCGTCTTGGTACACTCCTCATAAAGCTTACCTTCTGTCCTTCTCCTTGACTCTACAATATTGTTTCTGTTTTACAATCTGCAGACCTCTTCTCCTGCACAAAAGGCAAAAGCATCATAACACTCATGCTTACCTGACTGGACCACTTCAGCCAGACTGATGGACAATCCAAGAAGAATGCAGATCCACCACCCAATTTGGGAATACAGTATAATTTTCTGTTAAGAATCATTTTTTAGGTCCGCTTCACTCCTCCATAATTTGTATTTACTATTTTTCAAACCTAGGTGACAGAACATTTGGATATATAATAACTTGGATCTCTGGGTCTGACCGACTGTTTGCAATGCATTTAACTTAACTGTTTCATACTCATTCCTTAATTTCCTTCCACAACAGATTGATGATGGTTGGCTGCTCATCGCCTACATGAATATTGTATTTTGTGTGGTGTTTGTCTTTGTCACATCTTTCCCCAAATCCTCTTTCCCATCCATTCATTAAACGTCTAACCCTCTTCCACCAGGCGGTGTGATTTATTGAGGTGTGAATTAATTTATACCATAAATTGATCACACAATTGGTGGGACAGGTGTGGTGAAAGCAACACCAACTCAGTGCAAGATTTTCAGTTCTATTCCCTAACAATAGCCCACACTGGCCCCATTCATCCACCCATGCATACAAAGTGATTGATATTTTAGAAGAAGAAGAACATCATTCACCAGCATCATCATTTAGGCATTGTGATGAGTAAATGCTAAACCTTGTCCACTTCAGACTTTAAGTCCACTTCACACGACTTGAGGATTTTGTAACTTTAGTTTTAATTAAAATACTAGCTCACCATTGCTCCGAAGAAGTTACTATTGCTATTGTGTTATACAGTTTCACTATCAAGTACTGTACCATTCTTTGTTGTGTAGTAGCCTGAATCTCAATTCTCTGTAAACCTACGATATAATATATAACCCACTAACTCAGTGTTTTTTTTCAATCTAGTTATCTGCGATGAATAATCCTGCTGATTAATCCTACAGTTGGAGTTCACCTAGGTTGGAGTGGGACCTTGTTTTTGTTCTGATTCTTTCACTGTTAGTGTATTAGCCTGCTACAACTACCACCACCATAAGATGGCACCTTTTGGAAACCATGCAGCCTTCGCTTCATCTATTCTGGTAAGATAACTATGGATCATTTTTGTAGGTAATACAGGCAATTGCAACGCCCCATCCAGTGTTCAATATAGTTGTAGACTGCAGAGACTAGGAGAGTATTAGGACAAGGACCAGGGTACCGCATAACTAATTGTTTTACACTAAGCAGATTTTTAAAACAGGCTGACATTGGGGGGTGGGACAGCAGTGGTAGTACGACAGGTGGCTGTCAGTGGACTGCAGCACCACCGTTGTTGCTGAGAGACTTGAGGCGCTGCCGGATGGCTGTGGCCCTGGGCAGCTGCCTCCTCCTCCTCCGCCCAGGCCACCAGCCACTGGTACTCTGCCTGTATGGTCTCCAGCTTCTGCTGCCGCAACTGGACTGCTATATCTTGCCAAAATGGACCAGCAGGAGTAGCTATATCAAGAAAGAAAAAAGACAATTTGTAAACAATGCTCTGTTATGCAGTGGCACAGGAGCAGTATATTGCTGGTCCCCTAGGGCCATTCGATTATGATATGATTAGGGTCACAGTAATTACCCACACATGCTTCACATAAAAGTAAAGGCAAATGACAAATGCACTAGCTGTCTGAATGGAATTAAGGCAGGATAAGCAGCACGCCAGTCTGGAAAAACATTTTGTTTTTCTTTTGAAAGATTTCCTAGTAAAAACTAAACTGACACTTTATTTGGAAAAATAAATTGCCTCTCATTAATGAGGCATTATATACTATGGAGTACAAGTATTCTCTATCTTGTTGTGCTAAATGAATGGCCGCATTCCAGCTGGTGCCCTAGTCATACTTGTTAGTCGTACTTTACTACTCTCTGCAGTCTGCAGCTAAGGGAGCTGTAATGGACTATTATCTTATTCCAATGACCTTGCTCTTCTCCAAAATGACTTTCAATTTTACCCTGACTACAAGACACAGCAATAATAATAAAATGACACACACATTGTATAAACTCATGCAGACATCCTGTCTGCTGTAGGTAGACTGTGGGAAAAGCGATGCCCTGCAGTACAGGTAAAGGATTAAGGAACGGGATATAGATTGTATTTGGCACATTCGTCATAGACTATCCCATTCGCAAAAGTCAAGGCACTTACTAAGCACCACTTTACTCCCTGGTCTCTCCCTCCAACACGTAATAATTTTCAACAACAAATACATGTGCTTGGCAGTAGGGAAAGGAAACTTAACTTCCTCTACTGCACGGTAAATTGGAGGGATTAGGCCGGGTAAGTAGACCTTTTACTACAGAATAGTAGGGGTGTCACTGATCATCATCCTGTGCCTAAGCTTTGGCAAGTGAGTTAGTCACTGTGGTTGACAAATGTTGAAAGGGACAAATATAAACAAACGTAAATCTGTTATGGAAGCTATGATGAAATATATCACTTGGTCAGAAAAATGTGGTGCATGCCAAAAATTGATTTTTCAAATGTTTGGAAAGGCTGGGACAGGGCTTAGGCAAGAATAAAAGTGTGATTGAGTAGACGTGATTGAGTAGACGCTGGTAGGAAAGGGAAACAACACACCTTGTTTTTGAATTGCTGGGCATTGAAAACTTTGTAATGCCACATTAACTGAAGCAGACACACACTGCACAGCCAACACTGTAGTGCCAAATTGAACCACGCAGCAGTTAGGTCATCAAGGGTGGCACTGTCGAAATGCCATGGGTAGGGAGGGAGGGAGGGAGGGAATGCTTTATGATGGGTGGATACATAACATCTCCCTCACTTAATAAATACTGTGAGTCAAGGGAGTAGACAGAAATACCACCCCAACCCTTTGAATCAAAGCTTTGATAAAACCATTCCAAGCAAGTGAAGTAGGTGAGCACATCCAGAAGAGCTCCCTTCATTCTTCATCCAATCAGTTATCCATTCCTCAATTCATTGTTTTAGTATTCTTCACCCTTGGCTTTGATACACAGCATTTAAGCTCTGCATTCCCTTATACAGTCTTTCACTATTGAAAGCCATCCATCCACATATATCCATCCATCCAAACACGGCTCTCAACGAACCTTTCACCAACATCCATTTACCCACTCATGCATCCTTTCACCCACACACCCATTCTATTTTAACCCACCCGAGCATTCCTTTTACCCACCCAGGCAGGCATCCTTTCACCTCTATACCCTTTCACTCACCCAGGCAGGCATCCTTTCACCCATATACGCTTTAATCCATCCTTCACGCACCCATGTATCCTCTCATCACACATCATTATGCATCCTCTTACACATGCACCCTTTCACTCATTAAATTTCCCCCATCCCTTTTCCCCTTCCATCCTTTTTTCCCTTTTCCATCAACCCATTGTTGTTAAAGTTCAATATGATCTGTTGTATGTTGAGTTGCAGGTGGAAGAGGCCATTAAGTACTCAACACCCACTGTATCTGCTAAAGTGGGGTGTTCACAAGCCAATGCCTTTTTAGTGAGTCTATTACTAATTGTCAATAAGCAAGTACTGTGTCTACCCACCGCCCGTCCCTGCTGGTGCTGGGATTTCCCCTTCATCAACAGTCACTGCCACATCCACTCCACTGGTACTCTCGCTGCCAGCCTTGGCACTGGTGGTCTGTGTGGCTAAAAAAAAATATTACACATTTTAGATGGCAGATACGCCTCCCCCTATCATTTTTTAACAAAATACAACCACAATACATCACTACAGTTCAGTTGCAGTATCTTCTATCAAAATATCACGTTGGGCATTTTGTTGGTTGGCAATGTTTGAAAAGCCAGGTAATCAAGCCAACCAAAAACAGTTTGCAATGGAGGGGAAGAGCTATGATGAATCTGAGTCATTGAAGTGAAATGAAGTGGTTGAATAATTGATCAATGAAGGACTATGATCATGGTTGGCAACTTTAATGGGGCAATCCTCATACTTCCAGCCATGCTGCACTGTCATCAACTGTTGTTATACTATATTAATAACACATAAACAACATTCGGGGTCCACCATGACCATGGCCACTCTCTTATTTTAGTTTGAGCATGAGTAAGAAAAAGAAAGCCTTCTCAACAAACATGCATAGAATACCTTACTTGGGCATGCAATCTTTACAGTAGAGTACCTGACCTAACATGGGCTCTCGGAGTCTTACAGTACCAGTCCACAAGATATATAAGGGGAGAGGGAAACGTTACTGACAAAGCAGAAGAAAGAAAGCTGAAGACAGACTAGCACAGACAGTTTGAAGCCAAGTACAGAAACTTGAAATATAGAAAATAAGTTAATAGGATAATGGAGGAATAAGAAGAATTTAGCACACATTAGATAGAAGAAAGAGGAGTTAGAAAGAAATTAGGAGACAGGCACAGTAAAAAAAAAAATAATAATTCTAAATGTGGTGGTTTAAAGTTAGGGAAATGACTGTATGAGCTACTAAAAAAGAAAGGCACAGAGAAGTGAGAGAACGTTAACTCACTAATACTGTTAATTACCTATTTTAGTGACAGGACAAAGGAGTCTCTGCATGACTGCTTCAATAATCAGCCCAGGAGAGCACCAACGATTAAGATCAGGTAGCACTGAGAACCTGGCTAGATGATGATCAAATCATATTTGTAAAGTAAACTTAATTTACCTCCGAATGTGAGTAAGATGCTTGCTATTTGGGGAAACAATATGAGCATAGAACACAACAAATAAATAAATATTACTCACTGAGCCCCGCAACCTCAATGCCCAGCAGGTCGAACAGGTCCTGTTATTGTCAAGTATATCAGCCCACCAGTGCGTCAGCTGGTGTTGGGAGCACCCTCTTCCACTGCTGCCAACGCTCCCGGAGGCCATACCCACTGCCAGGATTGCAGCCTGCTGCAAGGTGGAGGGGAGGTGTTGCTACACATAAAAAACTGGCAAAGCCACCGCCACCTCTGAAAAAATGGCTTGGGCTGCACCTCTACATGGTGCGGCCGACCGCCAGGTAGACAGCTGGTGCTGCCGGTACTTCAGAGGGGCCTGGCGATGCCGCTCCCATGCTCTGCCTTGGAGCTGTGTGGGGGGAAGATGAGAGAGAGAAAATGAAAGGAAGGACAGATACAAAAATAGAAAGTATAGCGAAAAATGGAATACAATGTAGAAGTCACAAAAACAAGAAAATTACAACAAAATTTAAAATACAAAAAAAAACACACTAATATAATATATAAAAATGAGGGGTAGATAAGTTTGATGGGGAGGATTAAAGAGATTAGAGAGGGAGTGAAAAATAGGCCCAGCACTATAAACAGAGCAAAGCAAGATGGCTGCACCCATGCGAACTGCGTGGTGCCATTTGCACATGATTTCCGGTGTGATAACTCATGTCACGCTGAAGAAAAAATAATACGTCACACAAACGGGTGTGGGGAGTAGCTCTGCCCACTTTCAGAATTTCACATAGTACGACTAGGTTTTTGGGACACTTAGCGGAGTTCAGCATAGCTCAACTCCGTGAACTCCACCCAGGCCTTTTTGTCACTATAAAAAAACAAGAATAGGAAAGAACGGATTACCTTTTATTAGTAGAGTGAGGTAGTAGCAGGCTGTGTTGGTTTTCTTTGCAACATTTTCCTTCGAGGCCGAAGTCATTGTTAAGGGTGAATCCAAGTGATTTGGAATTGGGTGAAAGTTGTAGTTCAAATCCACTAAGACCCTAGTAGTTGAGCCAGGTTTGTTCTAGTTGTTGTTGCTGTTCTTGGTAAATAGCTCGATTTCTCTTTTATTTGTGTTGAGCTTCAGGTAGGTCTTGGAAATCCAGGTCTTTTTGATGTGCAGGCAGTGTTTGAGGCAATGCCTTTCGGCTCCAGGGGAGACTTTTAAGTAGAGTTGTGTTTCACTGACACTGACATATATAGTGCGGTTTTCTGTAACTTAGAAACTGGAGGAACTGAGGTGCATGACCAGGGAATTTCACAATGAAGCATGCAGCTCTGAAACATTATTGTGCTGTGCCACTTTGATTCCTGTTCCTGTCTGCTGCAGATGAGCAGATGTGGAGGAGTAATATTTATTAGATGCACTTAAATGTTTCTTCATTTCTCAATCATTATTGCCTGTAGAACCCTTATGGTTAAGTCAAACACTACCCAGGGTATGCAGATTTGGCTCTGGCTCTTGACCTTTCTTAGCACAATCAGAACAAATATAGCAGCTGCAAGTAGGCACTGTATCATAACCCTCTATTAGATGCAAATGTCATTGTTGTGATTCTACTATCACAACATATTAGGACAATAGTTGTATTTGAGTGGACATCCATAGTGATAGAAATTAATGACAGCTGAATTTCAAGATGTGCTAAATCCAAACAGTACACTGCTCTGTCCAAAAGTTCAAAACCCTAGACAAGGCAAAGGCTCAAATGTTCTTCCTTGATCTCTACCAGCTTCCTCACTAAGGAGGTGCTGAAATGTAAATATGTCAGTTGGGAATTAGCCAATGTTACCATGTGTTAGGGATTACAGCATATATACTAGGCACTAAACAACAGTGTCCCACTATGAAGAGTCGAACAACCAGCAATACCAAACAGAAAAAATAGGGGTGTCCACACACAAAGAGGTACTTTTAACATAAAATTATATACATAAGATCGCTATATTTCATCTGATGTGCGATGACTGAAATGGTATAAAATGTGATAAAGAAAGTGGTTGAATGTTTAGGAGTCGAGATAAAAAAATGTGTTTACAATCCCAAGATACAGCAGTATAAAAATCACTGAAATAATATTGACATAGAAAATATAGCAAATGAAAAATATTGATATTGTGGCAAAAATACCATCTAGAATTTGCATATTTCTAAAGTAAATCACAAAGTTATCTTATTGAAAATAATGTGGTATTACACATCAAAATTATATGTGAAACCAAATAAATGTTATAGGGACGTTATAGTTAGGCTGACATTTCACTCATACAAAACCAGAGAAATTCAGCAATTATAGTTAGGTGAGCTAATTATAACTCCTAAACGTTTTGTGCTCCGGAGCTTTCAGTGGGACAAGCCTAAAATCCAGGCCATGTCACTGTTTGTCATATTCGGCTTGACTCTCGACGTTGGGTTAGTCACATTATGAAGTCTTTTCCAAAAGTTGCTCCAAACTTCTGAAACGTCTTCTGAAGTTCCTCTTGTGGGTTTAAAGTGTCCAAAACACAAATCCAAAGCTCTAGAAGTTCTGAGATGGTCCTTAGGAGTTTAGGACTGCCATTTCCACAATGTACTGGCCAGATCCTTAAAAGTCCACTGGACGCACTCTAGGCTGAAGACGTCTTGGTGGAGGCGGTACACGTGAGCTCTGTTAACCTGTTGCTTTTAGGGAGTCCACTCCTTAATCCTCTCTGAAGCAAGGCAAAGTCCTCAGGGCTGTAGTTCCAAGTGTGCAGCAGGTGCAGTCATTCAGAGTGCAATTCTTTGGAGTGCAGGCCTGGATTCCGGCAGGGCAGTCCTTCTCCTTGTAGTTTCAAGCAGCAGATCTGAGGTGCCTGTCAACTGTCCGATATTTTTGCAGTGTTGCCTGGGCGTCATGCAGGGGACACCCATGATGAATGGAATGCAGGGTGCCACCCAGGTGTATGACCACTACCTCCATAGTGTGGCATTTTCTTGTCCCAGGAAACACTATTCTTCCAAAATGAAGAAAGTCTCTCCTGACAAGTTAGATGTGGCTAAGCCAACCCACTGGCATGGCTAAGATTCTCTAACACTCCCTTTCCAGCCCATTCACTAATCTAATTAAAGGGGCTCCTGTGTGGCTGAAGGTGCAGGATGTGGGAGTGAGCCTGTGCTGCCCTAAAGTAACATTCCCTTTTTGAAGACCAGTTTGGCTGCTTCACCCTCTGTAGTTTCAGTTCTCCTCCCACGGAAAATCCTTTGCCTCTCTAGTAGACCACTTCAAACCTCATTAAAACAGCTTTGGTCAATCTAGCAAGGGCTGGCCATTCAGGAGAAGGCCGCTAGAACGCTTGATTTTGGCTTACAGCCAACAAAGTCCTATAACGCCTTGTCTCCAATAGTTATTATAAATCTAACAGTGGCAAGTCACTGGATTTATCATAACTATCATTTAGAGTATTTGAAAGACATTTCTAGCTTGCTCTTGTCAATATTTATACTTGAATAAAATATTCCTGTGTTAGACTATGGAGTTAGTTTCATACAATGGGGAAAAACAAAACTGCCAATTTTTCCCTCACCAGGGCTTGTATACATGTTTTATAATGTCCCTGTTTATAGTTAAAAGGCATCCTACCCCTGGGGCACCTAAGGGAGACCTTGGGGTGGCATGTATGAACAAATAAGGTAGTTTGACACTTTGGAAGCACCTTTCATTCCCAAGTCGAATTTGCATATAATTATAAAGTCAGCCTGAAAGGCAGAATGTGTTTAAAATAACAACAGGCAGCACAGTAGTGCACACAGCGCATTAGGTCTACTGGGCTACATGCCATTTTATATACTAGGGAATTACAGCTAGGCTGTCAGTCGCAATTGTAATTAAACCTAATTACAATATACCTTAGAATCAGAACACTAGCCCTGAGTCTGTAAGCAGAGACATCTTTGTTCTCTGGGAAAAGGTTGCCTGCTGATGAAGGCAACTGGCTGACCAAGACCATTGTTCTAAAGCATCTGTCTGAACCACAAATTCCTTTGTATAGTCAGGGGGCAGTTACACTGGTGCTGGACACATAACATCTTTCAGAGTGTCAAAGGTCTTCTGACACTTTGGAGTCAAATTGGTTATCTTTGGCTGCTTTTTAGAAGTGAGTTCTGTCAGGCGGGCCACAATGGTTCCATAGTTCTGAACACACCTTCTAGAATTCCCAGTCAGGCCAAGGAATGCCCTGACTTGTGCCTGGGTTGTAGGAACTGCCCAATCTAAAATGGTTTGGATTTTGGGCTGGAGAGATTGTACATGGCCTCTTCCTATAAGATGGCCCAGGTAACCAACTGGACTATTCCCTATTTGGCACTTGCAGGCCTTAATATTCAGGCCTGTCTGTTGCCGGGGCTGAAGCACTTCTTTCAGGTGAATCACATGATCGTCCCAGGTGGAACTGTACACAACTATATAATCCAGGTAAGCTGCACGCAACCATATTCCCCAACCTTTGGAAGGTGGCAGGAGCATTCTTTAAACCAAAGGGCATTACATTGAATTGGTAGTATCCTTCTGGGTTGGAGAATGCGGATCTCTCCTTCCAATCAAATGAACTCAGGTACTTAGGAGGCCCTAACCTATCAATGAGCTCATCAGCTCTAGGTATACGGCGAGCATTAGTCAAAGTGGCTACATTCAGTCCTCGGTAGTCCACACAGAACCTTAACTCCTTTTTCCCCTAGGGGATTAGATTTGGGCACCAGCATCACTGGGCTGGCCCATGGACTATCAGGGGACTCAATTGCTCGCCAATTCCAGCATGTTAACTACCTCAGCCTTGATGCTGGCTCTGAAATGGTCAGACAACCTGTACAATTGATTTTTGACAGGTAGGCTGTCGTCAGTGTCAATGTTGTGTATACATTAATCAGTGTAGTGTTACATTGGTTCAATGATAACAGACCGGCAAACTGTCCCAGCACCTGCTTGCAGTCTCTGTGCTGCTGTTTTGTAAACTTGGGAGAGAATAGTACTCCTTCCAATGACCCATCTTGCACATTGATCCTGGTGGTGTTCAGGCTTACCAGGTAGGTGACCCCCACCCACAAAAGGGAGCCCCAATACTTGGAATGGACCCCCCTTATCTCAAGGGGCCTTTCAAATGCAGTCAGCCATGTGACAATGTGGCCCGCCTCTTCATACATGGGAACTATTCCCTTAGGAAGCCCGGAAGCAAACCCACCACCCTTGGGCATCTCATCAACTTCCTCTTCTCTTGCTGCCACCATTCTTTTCCCCCTGTCTTGCCCACTTCTTTTAAATAGGTCCAACTTCTTCTCTTCTATAGCTATGTAAGCTAGCTGAGCTTCTAGCTCCTTTTCTCTAAGGGACATCTCTGGGTTTTTTGTGTATGAGTCTCCCATGATCTGAACTCTGGAACTGTTGCTAGCAATAATGGACATGTTGTCATCCTCCTCTTGGAGGTTGCATCCTCCTCTTGGAGGTTGTTGAAGGGGTCATCCTCCCCTTCCCCTTCAATTTCTTCTGGAAAGTCCTCTGTGCCAGGAGTAACCCCTGCTAGCTGGGTCCCTACTCAGTCCACTGGGGAATTTAAAAAACTGCTTTCCTAGTATTAGTAGCAGCTGGTAACTCCCTGGCCCTATACAACTCTCTAAGCTCAATGACAGTGAGTGCGGGTTGGTTAGCCAGATCAAGCTCCAAGGTATCCCTAGTTTTGTGTCACAAAAACTTTACAAATCAGAAATAGAAACAGATTTAGAAAAATTCAAAAAGTGGATTCAAAATTAAAAAATCAAACGTTTTGTTGTAAGTCCATTTAGAGGATTTTTTAAAATCTTAACTTAATTACTGTATTGTGTAGTCAAACACAAGTATGTATCCTCACAGCTGATCACCAAATGTTGGAAAGTGGTTTATTAGTAGTGATAAGGCGGGACCTACCACCAGTAGTAAGGCCACAAACATACTAAAAGGTTCAGACAAGGTCTCAATAACTTATTTCCTTCCTCAAACCTTTGTATCTGGCAACGAGCAGGCAGGCTTAACTTAGGAGACAGACGTGTAAAGCATTTAAAAACAGCAATTCATTAAATAAGTAAGACACAATACACAGTAAAAATCCAACACCAATTTCTAACGATAGGTTATATTTTTATGAAAAATAGACACCAAAACAACAACCATTCAATGTAGGTAACTGGAGTGCTTAAAAAACAATAGTGCCAATTAGGAACATCTGGTTGCGCTTGACTGGAACAAACCCAAACTTTGGGGCTGACCACGAAGGAGCCCTGGTCAGATACACTAAGCAGGAGGCCTCGGTCAAACTTTCATTATCGCACGTAGACATTTTCCTGGAGGATTTTCTCTCAACGTCGAGCAGGCCTCTCCAGCAGGCCAGATTTGCAGTTGTTTCATCCAGCGTGAACACTTGAGCGTCAGTGCTTTCAGCTGGGCAAGCCTGAAATCCAGGTTGGGGTGTGTTTCGACGTAATCGGCTTGACTCTTGATATTGGGTTCTTCCTGAAGTTCCTCTTGTGAGTTCAAAGTGTCCAAAACACAAATCCAAGGGTCTAGAATCTCTGAGATAGTCCTTGGAAGTTTGGGACTACTATTCCCACAATCCACCAGTCCAGATTCTTAAAAGTCCACTGGACACGCTCCAGGCTGAAGACTTCTTGGTGGAGGCGGTACAGGTGAGCTCTGTTAAACTGTTGCTTTCAGAGCTTCCACTCCTTAAACGTTCTGAAGTAAGAAAATGTCCTAAAGGCTGTAGTTCCAACTTTGCAGCAGGTGCAATTCTTAGGGGTGCAAGCCAGTGTTCCAGCAGGGCAGTCCCTCTTCTACTTGTAGTTTCAGACAGCAGATCTGAGTTGCTTGGCATTTTTTCTGTATTTATGCAGTGTTCCCTTTGCGTCAATTGGGGGGTTGGCTCCTCTGACCAATGGGATGCGAGGTGCCACCTTGTGTATGACCACCTCCTCCAAAGTGTGGCATATTCTTGTCCAAGTAAGCACTATTCTTCCAAACTCCAAAATGGAGAAAGTCCCTCCTGAAGGGTTATATGTGGCTAAGCCAACCCACTTGTGTGGCTAAGATTCTCCAACACTCCTCTTCCAGCTCCTTCACTAATCTAATTGCAGGGGCTCCTGTGTGGCTGGGGGTGCAAGATGTAGGGGTGAGTCTGTGCTGTCCTAAAGTGTCATTTCCTCTTTAAAGAACAGTTTGGCTACTCCACCCTCATCCTGCCTTCTTCTGCCATTTCAGTTCTCATCCCAAAGGAAATCCTTGACTCAGCCTGGCAGAGGCTGGCCAATCAGGTAAGGGCAGCTGGACGGCTGAGTTTTGGCTTTCAGAAAAGAAAGTTCTATAACTTATTTTCTGTAATAGTTATTATAAATCTAAAAGTGGCAAGTTGCTGGACCTATCATTACTATCATTTAGATTCTTCGGAACACATTTCTAGCTTGCTACTGTCAATATTCACACTTTTATAAAATATTCACAAGTTAGCCTATGGGGCTAGTTTACTACCATGGGGTAAAATACAATTGGGAGCTTTTCCCTCACCAGGGCATATAATACATATTTATATAATGTCATTGCTTATAGTTAAAGCACCCTAACCCTGGGACACCTAGGGGAGACCTTAGTGGTGACATATGTCGAAATAAGACCTTTAATTCCAAAGTCAAATTTTCACATAATTTTAATGTAAAGGCAGCCTGAAAGGCATGGCTGCTTTTAAAATGACAGAGGCAGCACAGTAGTGCACACTTAAGTGCATTAAGTCTACTGGGCCTTTAAACCTACATACCCTATTATATATATACTAGGGACTTACAGCTAGGCTGGTAGTCCCAATTGTAATTAAACCTAATTACAATATGCCTTAGAATCAGAGCACTGGCACTAGGTCTGGTAAGCAGAGCCAAGGGCATAATCAGAGTAAGTAAGCAACAGTATCCATAAAAAAAGTGGGGCGATCAGGGCAAAAAGTATGAATTTCTCACACATTTCCTCTAGAGGAAGGCAAGTAATATTTATTGAGGTGCTAACTTACACAAAGCAATTAGAGCTAATTGTAAAATCGATAATTGTGTGTATTATCTTGCATAAGACCTTCTATTTTAAGTGTTTTTAATATCGGCGTTCTTAACCTATGTATTTTAATTGCTTAAAATGGAGTATCCACCTGAGTAGAAATCTCGATACATCATTGAGTTAGGAACACGTTACCCCAAAGGCCACAATATTGACAAGGAAATAGCAATACATCTCCATGAAGAATAAATGACGCAAAAAATGTTAAGTCAAGTGTAATATCACTGTGTCGTGAAACCTAATGTTAATAATTTTTCATTGTAGTTTTACTGAGTTTTTACTGAATCTCTATAGATCTTTTTACTGATTTTCTAGCAGCCTAACTGTTGATCCATTCTCTCTCTTTAGAGGAGGAAAGGAAGGAATGTTTTGGATAGAATCGATAGAACGAGTCCCTACCCTTTCTTCGTGGCATCATTCTCCTGATTTGGCGAATGCCGCAGATACGGCTTTGTTTCACTGTTTTCACGTTTTAGTTTATTTTCTGGTAGCATCACTGTTTTTTTATATACTGTCACTTTGGTTTTCCATGCCTCCATCCAGAAAACTGACCAAGACCAGTTACCCACTAGGGATGTACATGAATTATGTATTTGGTTTTATCCTGTATCAATCCTCCACTATGGGAACACATACATGTACTTTGTGTTTGGTTTTAATCATGTATTAATCCTCCACTAGGGGAACACATATACATACCCACTTTAAAACGACATGATCCATGACGAGCACACGCATTAATTGAGAATGTGATCATATAGAGTGCTGCCTTCGTATTAACCAATATTGACTTTACATGTCCATGAGCACAGACTGTTAAAGTTGTGAGACTCGCTATTGAAAAAAACAGATTATCCAAAATGGCGACCGTTATCACTTTAATTCCCGGCACACCCCAGAGACCCATTCACAATGTTCTCATACTCAGGATGAACTTAATGGACATAACGAGACAACACAGTTGATACCTGTAAATTTTGCTGCCCTGTGTAAGTCACTATTGCTTGAATATACTGTTTTCATTAAGATTTTGCACATTACAAATTGGCGTTTGCAGCAACTTGTATTTTCATTGCACTCTGTGTTCCACTGATGTCCTTTGTCAGTTTCGACAATAGAGTATGTAATGAGGCTTCGCATACCGTGCACTTTGTGTGATCAAGCCGCAAGGCGAAACGCGTCACGTTGATTTATGATTAAATAAATCGATACGTTTCCTGAATCCTGTCTCTGTGTCTGAGAGTGCGAGTGACTTTTCTTGGGATTACATATTGGATCATCGGCTGCTCCGCCGACTCTTGCGCCACCTCTCACGGGACTCCAACTTCCAGCAAGAGCATTTCTTTGTGGATATATATATATATATATATATATTATCTACTGGCGGTCGCCAGTAAATAGTTATAGTTAGGACCACGTTTCCATAGGAAATCCGCAACATTCTATTTGGAATAACTTTGGCGCCGGTCGACGAATCCTCGCGAAATTTTCAAAATAGGTGGGGCGCTACGCTCCGCTCCTACCCTGAAAGTCTCGGGGGGATTCGTCAAGCGGGGGCTGAGAAAAAAGGGGGGTCCCAAAACGCGTTTTTCCCATGCATTTTTCCATAGGACCTTTAGACACAGCTACAGCCCGAACGGCTGAACAGAGTTACTTGAAATTTGGCAGAGAGGTAGTCCTCAGGTCAAGGAAGTGCCTTTTGTAGGTCTGGTGTAAATCAGTTCAGTAGTTCCTGAGAAAATAGCCTTTAAATCAATATATATATCTGAGCCAGCTTACGGTGCGCTTACCGTGCGCTTACGGTAAGCTTACCATACGCGTACGGTGACGTGCGCGAGCGCGATTCTGATTGGCTGTTAGATCTTAGTAAACATTCGAATCGGTCGAAACCAGGAAGTGTCGGCCGCCATTTTCTCTCTCGCACTCTGAGGGGAGTGGAGGAAAAACAAAGTCCGAAAACAGTAAAAGCGGCTTGATAGACAGCTCCCAACCACCCAGTCATTGTTATGGTGTCCCCAAAGAACCCAAAAGACAAAAAATGTAAATTTTTTTATTTTCGAAAAATCGCCGATTACGCTTACCGTACGCGTACGGTAAAAAAAAAAAATAAAAAAAAAATATCCACGTTTTCCACACCCCGTGTGCAAAAGGTGCCCGAAGAGCACCTTTCGTTCATGGCTTTTCACCCATAAAGACAATCTGTAGATAACCATTAACAACGATGTGCCTAATACGGCCTCCGTGTGCGGACGGTGCGCGAAGCGCATCGTGCGTACATGGCCCATTCAGCGTAACGTGGGCATGCGGTGCGCGTATCGCACCGCGTGCCCACCGTGCATGCACGGCACTAACTGCGTAAAGTGGGCGCGCGCGTGCGCGCACGGAACAAACTGCGTAAAGTGGGCGCGCACGCCACGAACGGCGTAAAGTAACTTAGCATTTAAAAAAACGTACAAATTCACTGAAAAAAACATAGGTTTCACACACGTTATAGTTAGGAATTAGCATTTAAAAAACCTTGCAAATTCACTGAAAAAACCATAGGTTTCACACAAGTTATAGTTAGCGGACATTTTACTGATAAAAAACCATTGAAATTCCCCCGTTATAGTTAGTGCAGGCAACTATAACTCACGCGACCGCAATCCTCTGCTGATGACATATGTGTCTTTATGATATTTGTAATATATGTATAGCTAAAAATTTATGGAAGAAGACATGGGTAAATAAGTGTCTAAATACAGTATTAGCGATCGAACAAAATGCCCTAAATGCTCGGCCGAGGCCGTTGATCTGGTACACATGCTGTTCTCATGCCCTACTTTTGGGACCTTTTGGGGGGACATTCAAAGAGTTTTAAAAATTAAGATGGTTCAACTACCCTCATTCAACGCTGCCTCGGTCTTGCTGGATATATATCCCATCTCTTTTCCACAGGCAGGCCTGGCCTCAATCCTCATGTCTTGCGCTAAGTTAACATTGGCAAGAGCTTGGACTCGCCCTGATCCACCTACGGTATGGGATTGGTGGACATTGGTAACTGAGATTCACTCGATGGAGTTAGCATTAGCAAATTTAAGAGGGATAAGCTCCTTGAGCAAATACGAAAAGAATTGGGGAACTTTTATGGAATGATCCGGCTACGCGACCGCAATCCCCTGCTGATGCTAATACTGTATTTAGACACTTATTTACCCATGTCTTCTTCCATAAATTTTTAGCTATACATATATTACAAATATTTTTTTTTCATAAAGACACATATGTCATCAGCAGAGGATTGCGGTCGCGTGAGTTATAGTTGCCTGCACTAACTATAACGGGGGAATTTCAATGGTTTTTTATCAGTAAAATGTCCGCTAACTATAACTTGTGTGAAACCTATGGTTTTTTCAGTGAATATATATATATATATATATATATATTTACTTAAAAAACCATAGGTTTCACACATGTTATAGTTAGCTGGACATTTCACTCGTGAAAAACCATTGAAATTCCCCCGTTATAGTTAGTGCAGGCAACTATAACTCACGCGACCGCAATCCTCTGCTGATGACGTCAGATATTACATCACTGTATTTAGACACTTATTTACCCATGTCTTCTTCCATTAATTTTTAGCTATACATATATTACAAATATTTTTTTTTCAGAAAGACACATATGTCATCAGTGATGTAATATCTGACGTCATCAGCAGAGCATTGCGGTCGCGTGAGTTATAGTTGCCTGCACTAACTATAACGGGGGAATTTCAATGGTTTTTCACAAGTGAAATGTCCAGCTAACTATAACATGTGTGAAACCTATGGTTTTTTAAGTGAATTTGCAAGGTTTTTTAAATGCTAATTCCTAACTATAACGTGTGTGAAACCTATGGTTTTTTCAGTGAATTTGTACGGTTTTTTAAATGCTAAGTTATGTCTTTTTTTTAAGGTTTTTCACCGTGCGCGTACCGTACGCGCACGGTGCGCGCGCTGTGGGCACGCGGTGCGCTTCGCGTTTTCCCCATGCATTTTCCCATAGGACCTTTAGTCGAAGGTACAGCCCGAACGGCTAAACAGAATTACTTGAAATTTGGCAAAGAGGTAGTCCTCAGGTCAGGCATGTGCCTTTTGCTTAAATGGTGTAAATCCGTTCAGTAGTTCCTGAGAAAATCAAAAGTAAAATCACATATATATCTGGGCGGAGCCTAACCACACATCTCATCGTGAGATCTGATTGGCTGTCAGCACTTCATCCAAGAAGTGTTGGCAGCCATCTTGGGACTAATATACATGATAGCATTGCAGTTAATAGAAGGTTTTAAGACTTTAGTTACATTATAAATCATTTGTTGATGGTACCATACTCGTTTTAGGAATTGTGGTGTGCTCTAAGGTGATTTTACCATGTGAAAAAGCCTTCTGCTGTGATATCATGAATCATGTTTGAGAGAAAACTATTTTCTCATGCCTTTCCCACAGAGGTTTGGAAGGTGATCTATAAGCTAACTGAGAGCATATTTTCTGTAAATTCACATTATCTTTCTCAGTCATGTGAGAATGAAGTCTGACATTCTCAGTAAAACATGTACATCCAACAAGGGCAGAGACTGTCAGATGATTCCTTTGTGTTCTACTGCAGCTTCCCAGAGTGTTCTAAAGAACAACTAGAGCGCTAACAGTCCTACTTATGACAAACGTATGGCACACCTGAAGCCATCTTGGTTGGAAGGAACAAAATGAGGGGGTTCATTTTGCCTTAGAAAGTATGATTAGTGCTGCAGAAAGAAAAATTAGGGCACATTTTGAGTGACTTCTCAAATCCTCTTTTATTTCATTAAAAAATTCTGACATGCAGACTGAAACATGCACTTTCAATACCAGCAGCAGACTTCCCTGGTGAGCAGTAGCTTTACTACAGTGATCTAATAAGCAACTAGAGTGCTAACATTCTGAATTTATGGCAAATGTGTGACACATCTGAATGTCTTCTTAATGGAATGAAAGTAAAAAACCTGAAAGTATTTCCTACTGCGAAGACTGTTGTAAATGAGGAAATTAGGAAACTTCAATACAAATAAGTCTCCCAAGATGGCCACCAGAGACAAAAGAGCCCAAATGTAGCACAAATATCACCGAGATATAACCCAAGTATAGCCCAATGACAGAAATCCCAGAGTGTTTTAAAGAACAACTAGAGTGCTAACAGTCTTACTTATGACAAAAGTATGGCACACCTGAAGCCATCTTGAATGGAATAAAGTGGTAACACTTAAAACATTTAATTTACAAAGGAACACAATGAGGGGATTCATTTTGCCATAGAAATTATGATTAGTGCTGCAGAAAGAAAAATTAGGGCACATTTTGACTTCTCAAATCCTCTTCTATGTCATAAAAAAATTCTGACATGCAGACTAAAACATGCACTTTGAATACCAGCAGCAGACTTCCCTGGTGAGCAGTAGCTTTACTACAGTGATCTAATGAGCAACTAGAGTGCTAACATTCAGAATTTATGGCAAATGTGTGACACATCTGAATGCCTTCTTGATGGAACCAAGTAAAAAACTGAAAGTATTTCCTACTGAGGAGACTGCAGTAAATGAGGAAATTAGGAAACTTCATAACAAATAAATCTCCCAAGATGGCCACCAGAGACAAAAGAGCCCAAATGTTGCCCAAATATCACCCAGATGTAGCCCAAGTATAGCCCAATGACAGAATGTCCCAGAGTGTTCTAACGAACAACTAGAGTGCTAACAGTCTTACTTATGACAAAAGTATGGCACACCTGAAGCCATCTTGATTGGAATAAAGTGGTAACACTTAAAACATTTAATTTACAAAGGAACAAAATGAGGGGGTTCATTTTGCCATAGAAATTATGATTAGTTCTGCAGAAAGAAAAAATAGGGGACATTTTGACTTCTCAAATCCTCTTCTATTTCATAAACAAATTCTGACATGCAGACTGAAACATGCACTTTGAATACCAGCAGCCGACTTCCCTGGTGAGCAGTAGTTTTACTACAGTGATCTAATGAGCAACTAGAGTGCTAACATTCAGAATTTATGGCAAATGTGTGACACATCTGAATGCCTTCTTGATGGAACCAAAATAAAAAACTGAAAGTATTCCCACTGAGGAGACTGCAGTAAATGAGGAAATTAGGAAACTTCATAACAAATAAATCTCCCACGATGGCCACCAGACACAAAAGAGCCTAAATGCAGCACAAATATCACCCAGAAGTAGCCCACATGTAGCCCAATGACAGAAGTGTGCAAAACACTTATTTTTTGTGTATTTGCAGTTTT
This sequence comes from Triturus cristatus, assembly GCF_964204655.1. NCBI lineage: Eukaryota > Metazoa > Chordata > Amphibia > Caudata > Salamandridae > Triturus > Triturus cristatus. Next base: position 1,062,457,328 of record NC_140589.1, on the reverse strand, counting down.
ATATAGTGCAGACTTGTCAGGTATTGGAATGCTTTACATGAGCCTTGGTTACATCACACAAGATCAAATTCATTTTGGTTGTAGACATGGGGAGATTAAGTGATTTGACCACAATCACAGAATGTTGAGCTGAAGCAGAAACTCCAACCTGGTTCCCCAGTTGCAAAGTCTGCAGCTCTGGAAGTAACACCACATCCTCTCGCCAAGGTGCAACATTTAATCAAGTGGTCAACTGGATAAAAAAACATAAAGATTACAAATAATTTAAAAGTTCTTTGTCGCTATTTGAAAACTCACAAAATATGTCCTCATTTTAGTTTTTTAGAGCACTAACCATAATTTTGAGGCAAATAAGACCCTCTCATATATGTAATTTCTAAAGGAAATACTCTAGGTATTACAGTTTTGATTACATCAAGATGACGTCAGGCGTTCCACACTTTTGTAATAAATATAGAATGTTAGCAATCTAGTTGTTCATTGGGATACTGTTGAGAGGCAGCGGCCAGGGGCACGGACTCTGAAAATTGAAGGCAGGTAGGAGAGTGCAGAGGCAACAATTTGACCACACTGGGCAGGCAGGAAGGGCAGTGGCAGCACAACAGACTATGGAGGGCAGTGGAAAGGGGGGCAGGGGCAACAAACCAACAATACAGGACTGGCAAGAGAGGCTGTGGCAATATAATAGACCATTGTGGGCAGAAGGAAGAGGCAGTGGTAATACAACCATACATGCCAACAGACCCGTTTCAGCCAGGAAACATCCAATGTTCTTAAGCTCAAATGGGCTTTATTTGATCTGTCTCCTGTCTACAATCTCCTCTTTTTCAATGTAACTCAAAGGGGAAAATCAATACCCCAGTCTTTTTTCAAAATCTCCCTCTTACCAAGTTCAAAATGTTCGCAAGTATGGTACATTGAATCATGGTAGGCAGGAGGAATTGGGGTAGGGACATGGACTCGGATAACAGAGGACAGGAGGGACATGGAGAGGTGCACCAAACTGACCCTACAGGGCAGGCATCAGGGTTTGCAGCAGCACAATACACCACACAGCGCATGCGGGACGGGAGTGCAGCACAACAATCCATAGAAAGCAATAGGGAGGGGACAGGACCATGCACATGGACAACAGAGAACAGATGGGAAAGAGGCAATGGTAGCTAGCTGACCATAATGGACAGACAGGAGAGAAAGCTGCAGCATAACAGACCATAAAGGGCAGGAGGGACGGATCAGGGGCATTACAATGGAACAGACAAGCCAGGAGGGAGGGAATAGGGGGTCTGCACATGGAAACAGAGGGCTGGGGGCAAGGTGGCAGGGCAGGAGCAGCAAGATGACCATGGAGGTCAGGCAGGATGGGCACTAGAAACAAGACACACCATGGAGAGCAACAATGAGACTATGGTGGCATACACACAGACCATGGAGGGAAGGTGGGAGGGGGTCAGGGGCAGCTAGCTGACCACACAGGGAAGGTGGGAGGGGCCATGGCAGCACAGAAGACCATGCTTGGCAAGCGGGAGGGTTAGTGGCAGCACAATGGCTATGATGGGCAAGAAGGAGGGTGCAGGGGTATGCACAAAGGACCATGGAGGATAGAAGGGAGGGTCAGGACCTGGGCACAGACAAGAGAGTTCAGGGGAAGGGGCCTCACAACAGACCGTGCGGGGCAGGCAGGAGGAGCGGTTGCAGCACAACAGATCAGGGAGGGCAGAAGGGTGTGGCAGTAAAATGGACCATGGAGGACAGGAGGAAGGGGATAGGGGCATGGCATGTGGACAGGCAGGGTGGAGGTGGCAGGGACAGGTTACAGTCATCTGACAATGCTAGGCAGGTGAGAGGGGAGTGGCAGCTCAACAGAACACTCAGAGTAGATAGGAGTGGCAGGTCCATGGAACATAGTGGGCAAATAGGATGGAGCAGGGGCATGCACAAAGACATCGGAGGGCAGGGGGAAGGAGAATAGGGGCAGCAAGCTAAGCACAGAGGCTAAGCAGGAGGTCAATGATGGGCCATAGAATTGGGCAATGGAGGGCAGGAGAAGTGGACTGGTACATCATGCTAAATGGAGGGCAGTGGCAGCACATCAGACCATGCATGGCAGGAGGGAGGAGGCTAGTCCATGGATTCAGACAACAGAGGATAGGGAGGAGGTGGATGGGGCAGCAAGCTAACTGTTCAGAGAAGGTGGGTATTAGGAACTTTATTGTTTTTAAAATGTGTGTCTGAGCGAACTACTTAAAATATGAACAAGTATGCAGCATAATCTCACTTTTATTCAGGAAGAAGAGGACGTTTGTGACTGTGACTCCGGGCTCACTTGGCAGAAACACCCCCTGACCCTCCACCCCCATCGCAAAATGTAATGCCCGTGAAAAGGGTAGGTGGACGCAGTGTTATATAGAACATAGTCCTGAGAGCACGAATGAAAATGAAAACTAGATGTAGTATATGGAATAAACTATGCACCAAAAAGTGTGATATAAGATGAACCGGGGCGTGAAATATAATATGCAATACATTGTGCGCAATGACAGATTCATTGGAGAGCGCGAGATAGCACAGGCACTAGCGCGTGCTATGCGATAAGTGCCTTGGAGTGTAATATGCACAGGGCAGTGTTGTGTAACATAACTAGTCTCTAAAGTTGTAATATAAAATATGTGCTGGGGAGTGTAACGTTGCATATGCACTGTGACAAAGATGTGGATCCCAGATTGTAATATGTATGGCATAGCGCTGTGCGTTATAACATACACATCGAGGAAGGCACGTTAGATGGGGCAATATAACCCGTGCGAAGGCAAGTGTGGCATGACATATTCACGGGGTGGTGTTACAGTGCACATGGGCTAGAGAGTGTCATAGCTAACGCACTAGCTGGTGGAATACAACACAGAGGTGTGAGGCAATCGGCGGGCACTGGTGGGTGTAACACAGCATTGGGCTCAGCCAGGAGCACGCTGTGACTCTCAAGTGAGGTTTGTCTCCTTTCCAGAGAGCAAAATAAAAAGTATTACACATCCGGCGGTGGATGTGTTTTTTATTAACCGTGAGGGGGGTTTCTTGCATAGTTTGGTCGAATTTTTGTCGAATCCCCTTTGAATGGCTTGGTGTGCGTGTATATTAAATGTGCCCGTCAATAGCTACCCATACTTGTATAAATAAACGACAAGGGTGTCTACTTGGAGAGTACCCACCGGCGGGGGCGCCGGGATTAGGCACGGTAGGGCGTCAGACACGTCAGAGCTTCACTAGCGGTGAAAATACATTCCATGTGGATTTTTCTATGCATAGTCGCCTTTTAATGAATATCACGCAAATCGTCATGGTGATAGGTACATACGGTTTGTCCAGCATGTCCTAGGTGTTTCTATAAATATATATATTTTTAAAATATTAAAAAAACAAAGGCCGTGGGCGAGCGCAATTCTGATTGGTTGTTAGATGTCGGTAAACATTCGAATCGGTCGAAACCAGGAAGTGTCGGCCGCCATTTTGTCTCTCGCAGTCTGAGGGGGTGAAAAACAAAAGTGGAGAACGTGAAAAGGGGGCAGAGTGGACAGTTCCTGACCCCCTAGCCGCGGTCAGGGGGTCACAGAAGGACCCCCAAGGGAAAAAAAAACAAATTTTTTTTTTTAAATCGCGAGGTGCGCACACCCTGCGCGCACTGCGAACCGTGGGCGCTCGGTGTAAAACCTGAAAAAAAATAAAAATAATAAAAACATAACTTAGCATTTAAAAAACCGTACATATTCACTGAAAAAACCATAGGTTTCACACACGTTATAGTTATGAATTAGCATTTAAAAAACCTTGCAAATTCACTTAAAAAACCATAGGTTTCACACATGTTATAGTTAGCTGGACATTTCACTCGTAAAAAACCAATGAAATTCCCCCGTTATAGTTACTGCAGGCAACTATAACTCACGCGACCGCAATCCTCTGATGATGACGTCAGATATTACATCACTGATGACATATGTGTCTTTGTGAAAAATAAATATTTTTAATATATGTATAGCTAAAGATTAATGGAAGAAGACATGGGTAAATAAGTGTCTAAATACAGTGATGTAATATCTGACGTCATCAGCAGAGGATTGCGGTCGCGTGAGTTATAGTTGCCTGCAGTAACTATAACGGGGGAATTTAATTGTTTTTTTATGAGTGAAATGTCCAGCTAACTATAACATGTGTGAAACCTATGGTTTCACCAATGTTATCCTATGGCAGAAAATTCACTTAGCAGGTAAGTAGTGTTATCGTTAGTTTTTCTTACTCAGTGGTGGATCCTGTATCCAGCACTGGTACATCTCCTGTAAACAGTTGAAAGAATGTGTTTACGTCATACAGACGATTTTTTAGGAATATTTTTAGTTTGTGAAAATAGACACTGAGAAACTTTTCTGCTGAAAACCACACAATGGATTCCTATGGAAGGAAATACAGGTTACTAGTAAGTACGCTTAGAATTACTTTTCAGGGTCAGTGCGGGGCTAAAAGATGCAGCACTGAGTTCTCTCCTGATAACAGGTGAGTAAATCGGAATTCGTAGTTCGGCTGATTTTAGAGGAATATTTGTACGTTTCAAAAATCGACACTTGGAAACCTTTCTGCTGAAAACCACACAATGGATTCCTATGGAAGGAAATACAAGTTACTGGTAAGTACGCTCAGAATCACTTTTCAGGGTCCGTGCTGGGCTAAACGATGCAGCACTAGGTACTCTCCTGATAACAGGTGAGTAAATCGGAATTCGTAGTTCAGCTGATTTTAGAGGAATATTTGTACAATGGTGAAGAAATGGGGCGGGGCCTGAGGCGACGTGTGCAAACACGCCCTGTGGCGCGTTTTAAGTTGGGGAATTAATTCCTCCTCAATCCTGAGGGTCCGTCATTCGTCAACCGGCGCCAAAGTTATTCAAAATAGAATTTTGAGATTTCCTATGGAAACACGGTCCTAACTATAACTATCTACTGGTGACCGCCAGTAGATAATATACACACATACATATAGATAAATGCATATGCATATACATGCATATATATATGTGCGCGTGTAGAGAGAGGTAGAGAGGTAGAGGTGTAGAGGTAGAGGTGTAGAGGTAGAGGTAGAGAGGTATCGAGGTAGAGAGGTAGAGAGTAGTAGAGAGAGAGGTAGAGTGAGGTAAAGAGGTATAGAGTGCAGAGTGAGTAATAAAGAGTAGAGAGTGAGTAGTAGAGAGTAGTAGAGAGTAGCAGAGAGAGTAGCAGAGAGTGAGTAGTAGAGAGTAGTAGAGTGAGTAGCAGAGAGTGAATAGTAGAGAGTAGTAGAGAGTGAGTAGTAGAGAGTAGAAGAGAGTGAGTAGTAGAGAGTAGTAGAGAGTGAGTAGTGAGGAGTGAGTAGCAGAGAGAGAGTAGTAGAGAGTGAGTAGTAGAGAGTGAGTAGTAGAGAGTAGTAGAGAGTGAGTAGTGGAGTGAGTAGTAGAGTGAGTAGTAGAGAGGGAGTAGTAGAGAGTAGTAGTAGAGAGATTAGAAGAGAGTGAGTAGTAGAGAGTAGTAGAGTGTGTAGTAGAGAGTGAGTAGTAGAGAGTAGTAGAGAGTGAGTAGTAGAGAGTATAGAGTGAGTAGTAGAGAATAGTAGAGTGAGTAGTAGAGAGTAGTAGAGAGTAGTAGAGTAGTAGAGAGTGAGTAGTAGAGAGCAAGTAGTAGAGAGTGTGCAGTAGATAGTGAGTAGTAGAGAGTAGTAGAGTGAGCAGTAGAGAGTAGTTGAGAGCGAGTAGTAGAGAGTGAGTAGTGGAGAGTGAGAAGTAGAGTAGTAGAGAGCAAGTAGTAGAGAGCGAGTAGTAGAGAGTGAGTAGTAGAGAGTAGTAGAGAGTGTGTAGTAGAGAGAGAGTAGTAGAGAGTGAGTAGTAGAGTAGTAGAGTAGTAGAGAGTGAGTGATAAAGACTAATAGAGAGTAGTAGAGTGAGTAGTAGAGAGTGAGTAGTAGAGAGAGTAGTAGAGAGTAGTAGAGAGCGAGTAGCAGAGAGTGAGTAGTAGAGAGTGAATAGTAGAGAGTGAGTAGTAGAGAGGGAGTAGTAGAAAGTAGTAGAGTGAGAAGTAGAAAGTGAGTAGTAGAGAGAGAGTAGTAGAGAGTAGTAGAGAGTGAGTAGTAGAGTAGTAGAGAGTGAGTGGTAGAGACTAGTAGAGTTAGTAGAGTATTAGAGAGTGAGTAGTAGAGAGTGAGTAGTAGAGAGTAATAGTAGAGAGTAGTAGTGAGTAGTAGAGAGTGAGTAGTAGAGAGTAGTAGTGAGTGAGTAGTAGAGAGTGAGTAGTAGAGAGAGAGTAGTAGAGAGTGAGTAGTAGAGAGTGAATAGTAGAGAGTAATAGAGAGTGAGTAGTAGAGAGTAGTAGAGTAGTTGAGTAGTAGAGAGTGAGTAGTAGAGTAGTCAGTCCGTGTCAGTCAGTGTCAGTCAGTCAGTCAGTGGCAGTCAGTCAGTGTCAGTCAGTGGCAGTCAATCAGTGTCAGTCTCAGTCAGTGTCAGTCAGTCAGTGTCAGTCAATCAGTGTCGGTCAGTCAGTCAGTGTCAGTCAGTCAGTGTCAAGTCAGTCAGTGTCAGTCAATCAGTGTCAGTCATTGTCAGTCAGTCAGTGTCAGTCAATCAGTGTCAGTCAATCAGTGTCAGTCAGTGTCAATCTGTCAGTGCCAGTCAGTCAGTGTCAGACAGTCAGTGTCAGTCAGTCAGTGTCAGCTAGAGCAGCTCTGCTGACCTGGTTCTCTGGCTCTAAAGCAGCTCTTCTGACCTTGTTCTCTCCCTCTAAAGCAGCTCTGCAGACCTGGTTTCTCTGGCTCTAGAGCAGGTCTGCTGACCTAGTTCTTAGGCTACAGAGCAGCTCTGCTGATCTGGTTCTCTGGCTCTACAACAGCTCTGCTGACCTGGTTCTCTGGCTCTAAAGCAGCTCTGCAGACCCGGTTCTATGGCTCTAAAGCAGTTCTGCTGACATGGTTCTCTGGCTCTAGAGCAGCTCTGCTGACCTGGTTCTCTCCCTCTGGAGCAGCTCCCCTGATCTGGTTCTCTCCCTCCAAAGCAGCTCTACTGACCTGGTTTCTCTGGCTCTACAGCGGCTCTGCTGACCTGGTTCTCTGGCTCTAGAGCAGCTCGGCTGACCTGGTTCTTAGGCTCTAGAGAAGCTCTGCTGACCTGGTTCTCTGGCTCTAAAGCAGCTCTGCTGACCTGGTTCTATGGCTCTAAAGCTGCTCTGCTGACCTGGTTCTTTGGCTCTAAAGAAGCTCTGCTGGCCTAGTTCTCTGACTCTAAAGCAGCTCGGCTGACCTGGTTCCCTGGCTCTAAAGCAGCTCTGCTGGCCTAGTTCTCTGACTCTAAAGCAGCTCGGCTGACCTGGTTCTCTCCCTCTAAAGCAGCTCTGCTGACCTGGTTTCTCTGGCTCTACAGCAGCTCTGCTGACCTGGTTCTCTGGCTCTAGAGCAGCTCTGCTGACCTAGTTCTTAGGCTCTAGAGCAGCTCTGCTGACCTGGTTCTTTGGCTCTACAACAGCTCTGCTGACCTGGTTCTCTGGCTCTAAAGCAGCTCTGCTGACCCGGTTCTATGGCTCTAAAGCAGTTCAGCTGACCTGGTTCTCTGGCTCTAAAGCATACCTGCTGACCTGGTTCTCTCCCTCTAAAGCAGCTCTGCTGACCTGGTTCTCTCGCTCTAAAGCAGCTCTACTGACCTGGTTTCTCTGGCTCTAAAGCATCTCTGCTGACCTGGTTCTCTGGCTCTAGAGCAGCTCTGCTGACCTGGTTCTCTGGTTCTAAAGCAGCTCTGCTGACCTGGTTCTCTGGCTCTAAAGCAGCTCTGCTGACCTGGTTCTCTGGCTCTAGAGCAGCTCTGCTGACCTGGTTCTTTGGTTCTAAAGCAGCTCTGCTGGCCTGGTTCTATGGCTCTAAAGCAGCTCTGCTTCCTGGTTCTCTAGCTCTAGAGCAGCTCTGCTGACCTGGTTCTCTGGCTCTAAAACAGCTCTGCTGACCTGGTTCTCTCCCTCTAAAGAGCTCTGCTGACATGGTTCTCTGGCTCTAAAGCAGTTCTGCTGACCTGGTTCTCTGGCTCTAGAGCAGCTCTGCTGACCTGGTTCTATGGCTCTAAAGCAGCTCTGCTGACCTGGTTCTCTGGCTCTAGAGCAGCTCTGCTGACCTGGCTCTCTGGCTCTAAAGCAGTTCTGCTGACCTGGTTCTCTCCCTCTAAAGCAGCTCTGCTGACCTGGTTTCTCTGGCTCTATAGCAGCTCTTCTGACCAGGTTCTCGGCCTCTAGAGCAGCTCTGCTGACCTGGGTCTCTGGCTCTAGAGCAGCTCTGCTGACCTGGTTCTCTGGCTCTAAAGAAGCTCTGCTGGCCTAGTTCTCTGACTCTAAAGCAGCTCGGCTGACCTGGTTCCCTGGCTCTAAAGCAGCTCTGCTGGCCTAGTTCTCTGACTCTAAAGCAGCTCGGCTGACCTGGTTTTCTCCCTCTAAAGCAGCTCTGCTGACCTGGTTTCTCTGGCTCTACAGCATCTCTGCTGACCTGGTTCTCTGGCTCTAGAGAAGCTCTGCTGACCTAGTTCTTAGGCTCTAGAGCAGCTCTGCTCACCTGGTTCTTTGGCTCTACAACAGCTCTGCTGACCTGGTTCTCTGGCTCTAAAGCAGCTCTGCTGACCCGGTTCTATGGCTCTAAAGCAGTTCAGCTGACCTGGTTCTCTGGCTCTAAAGCATACCTGCTGACCTGGTTCTCTCCCTCTAAAGCAGCTCTGCTGACCTGGTTCTCTCGCTCTAAAGCAGCTCTACTGACCCGGTTTCTCTGGCTCTACAGCAGCTCTGCTGACCTGGTTCTCTGGCTCTAGAGCAGCTCTGCTGACCTGGTTTCTCTGGCTCTACAGCAGCTCTGCTGACCTGGTTTTTGGCCTCTAGAGCAGCTCTGCTGACCTGGGTCTCTGGCTCTAAAGCAGCTCTGCTGACCTGGTTCTCTGGCTCTAGAGCAGCTCTGCTGACCTGGTTCTCTGGTTTTAAAGCATCTCTGCTGACCTGGTTCTCTGGCTCTAGAGCAGCTCTGCTGACCTGGATCTCTGGTTCTAAAGCAGCTCTGCTGACCTGGTTCTCCCCCTCTAAATCAGCTCTGCTGACCTGGTTCTCAGGCTCTAGAGCCGCTCTGCTGACCTGGTTCTCTGCCTCTAGAGCAGCTCTACTGACCTGGTTCTCTGGCTCTAAAGCAGCTCTGCTGGCCTGGTTCTATGGCTCTAAAGCAGCTCTGCTTCCTGGTTCTCTAGCTCTAGAGCAGCTCTGCTGACCTGGTTCTCTGGCTCTAAAGCAGCTCTGCTGACCTGGTTCTCTCCCTCTAAAGAGCTCTGCTGACATGGTTCTCTGGCTCTAAAGCAGTTCTGCTGACCTGGTTCTCTGCCTCTAGAGCAGCTCAGCTGACCTGGTTCTATGGCTCTAAAGCAGCTCTGCTGACCTGGTTCTCTGGCTCTAGAGCAGCTCTGCTGACCTGGCTCTCTGGCTCTAAAGCAGTTCTGCTGACCTGGTTCTCTCCCTCTAAAGCAGCTCTGCTGACCTGGTTTCTCTGGCTCTATAGCAGCTCTTCTGACCAGGTTCTCGGCCTCTAGAGCAGCTCTGCTGACCTGGGTCTCTGGCTCTAGAGCAGCTCTGCTGACCTGGTTCTCTGGCTCTAAAGAAGCTCTGCTGGCCTAGTTCTCTGACTCTAAAGCAGCTCGGCTGACCTGGTTCCCTGGCTCTAAAGCAGCTCTGCTGGCCTAGTTCTCTGACTCTAAAGCAGCTCGGCTGACCTGGTTTTCTCCCTCTAAAGCAGCTCTGCTGACCTGGTTTCTCTGGCTCTACAGCATCTCTGCTAACCTGGTTCTCTGGCTCTAGAGAAGCTCTGCTGACCTAGTTCTTAGGCTCTAGAGCAGCTCTGCTCACCTGGTTCTTTGGCTCTACAACAGCTCTGCTGACCTGGTTCTCTGGCTCTAAAGCAGCTCTGCTGACCCGGTTCTATGGCTCTAAAGCAGTTCAGCTGACCTGGTTCTCTGGCTCTAAAGCATACCTGCTGACCTGGTTCTCTCCCTCTAAAGCAGCTCTGCTGACCTGGTTCTCTCGCTCTAAAGCAGCTCTACTGACCCGGTTTCTCTGGCTCTACAGCAGCTCTGCTGACCTGGTTCTCTGGCTCTAGAGAAGCTCTGCTGACCTGGTTTCTCTGGCTCTACAGCAGCTCTGCTGACCTGGTGTTTGGCCTCTAGAGCAGCTCTGCTGACCTGGGTCTCTGGCTCTAAAGCAGCTCTGCTGACCTGGTTCTCTGGCTCTAGAGCAGCTCTGCTGACCTGGTTCTCTGGTTTTAAAGCATCTCTGCTGACCTGGTTCTCTGGCTCTAGAGCAGCTCTGCTGACCTGGATCTCTGGTTCTAAAGCAGCTCTGCTGACCTGGTTCTCCCCCTCTAAATCAGCTCTGCTGACCTGGTTCTCAGGCTCTAGAGCCGCTCTGCTGACCTGGTTCTCTGCCTCTAGAGCAGCTCTACTGACCTGGTTCTCTGGCTCTAAAGCAGCTCTGCTGGCCTGGTTCTATGGCTCTAAAGCAGCTCTGCTTCCTGGTTCTCTAGCTCTAGAGCAGCTCTGCTGACCTGGTTCTCTGGCTCTAAAGCAGCTCTGCTGACCTGGTTCTCTCCCTCTAAAGAGCTCTGCTGACATGGTTCTCTGGCTCTAAAGCAGTTCTGCTGACCTGGTTCTCTGCCTCTAGAGCAGCTCTGCTGACCTGGTTCTATGGCTCTAAAGCAGCTCTGCTGACCTGGTTCTCTGGCTCTAGAGCAGCTCTGCTGACCTGGCTCTCTGGCTCTAAAGCAGTTCTGCTGACCTGGTTCTCTCCCTCTAAAGCAGCTCTGCTGACCTGGTTTCTCTGGCTCTATAGCAGCTCTTCTGACCAGGTTCTCGGCCTCTAGAGCAGCTCTGCTGACCTGGGTCTCTGGCTCTAGAGCAGCTTTGCTGACCTGGGTCTCTGGTTCTAGAGCAGCTCTGCTGACCTGCTTCTTAGGCTTTAGAGCAGCTCTGCTGACCTGGTTCTTTGGCTCTACAACGGCTCTGCTGACCTGGTTTCTCTGGCTCTACAGCACCTCTGCTGACCTGGTTCTCTCCACTCACGATGCACGCACCCGACTTCGCGAAAATATATTTAAAAATAATATAAGTTTATTCTAAGTACAAATATGTTATTTTTATGACTATCTTAGATAATCTCTTGCCCTAATATGTATATTAAAGACACATACATATCATTTTGGAACATAAATTTTTTTTGCGGGAGTTGCGCACCCAGCGCGCCCCAGCACATATATGACATCACGCGGGACCCGCCACCGCGCAAACATCTCGTACCGTAATGCGCATGTGTTGTGAATGCGCGGGAGCAGGAGTCGCAGACTGGTCGCATACCAATCGCGTACATCACGTAATATTAAATGTATATGATGTAACTGAAAAGCACGCAGCCGTCGCACACCGTACGCGGATCCTTCACGACTTTTCTAAAATAGCGGCTAGAATCCACGCACCCACCGTGATGTGTACACTTTGAGAGCGCGACTCCAAATTTTTTGGGGAAAAAACATTTTTTTAAAAGAAAATAATATAAATATATTAAAATCATTTTTTAATGTGTTTTTTTTGCAATTTTCAGAAAAATATATAATGTTATTTAATGAAAAAAATATTTATAAATGAACAGTTAAAAAAACTGTAGAAAATCAGTACAAAAAAATAGGTACAACTACTATCACAATTAAAAATGAGCATTTAAAAAACCTTTGAAATTCACTGAAAAAACCCAAAGGTTTCAGAGACGTTATAGAAAGAAATTAGCATTTAAAAAAGTTTTGAAATTCACTGAAAAAACCATAGGTTTCAGAGACGTTATAGTTAGAAATTAGCATTTAAAAAACCTTAGAAATTCACAGAAAAAACCATAGGTTTCAGGGGTGTTATAGTTAGCTGGCCATTTCACTCGTACAAAACCATAGAAATTCCTCCGTTATAGTTAGTTCTGCTAACTATAAACTCGCGCGCCCGCAATGCACTGCTGATGATGTCACATATTGCATCATTCATGACATGGTCAGTGACATCACTGATGACATCACTGATGACATCTCAAATGACATTGATGACATCACTGATGACATCATCCACGTGACAATCTGATACACCTCATCATACACTAGTATAACCTTTCATCATTCACTGTAAAATACAGAGTACCATATTTGAAACCACTGAAACACCAATACCAGTTACTACATACCTACTCACTGATTCCTAAGTCTACACACACAACTACCCATTCAACAACAGAATCATTTATACATGCAGTCACTAATTGATAGAACACTATCAAATGCACTTATACACATATATAGACATTGACACATCAGCAGTCATCTTAGTCGGTTATGCAGTCATCCTACTCACTCATGAAAAAAATTAATTACACTTACATTTACTCACTTACACAATTATCCAACAACACCTCATTTATTCAAACACATAGTTAATATGTTAAAAAATCACCATTACAATTATACACTCGTTCATATAGTTACTCTCACAATCACCGACTGTTACACATACTTATTTATATACACCAATTCTCACATACAATGCCTTTTATTTTTTTACTTTGTTGAAGATGTACAACTAAAACATATATTCGCTCACCAACACACAAATAAATACACTCTGTCACCCAAACAACTCTTTCCACATGCTCTCTTAAACCTATACATCTAGTCAATCAACCATTCACACATCTATGCATAGAGTTACACACACCCCATCCAACCACACACAAACTCAGTATCCCATACAAATACTCACCCAACTAATCAATAACTAATATACACACTCATGTAGTTAGTGACCAACTGATGCAGCACGTTATACAACAGAGACAGTGATGCACACATTCACATAGTTTAGTTACTAATCCATGTATTAAGTGAGACACTTTTAATTACTCACTTAAACAGACAGCCAGACAGCTACTAAATCCTCCATCCAGACAGTTATATATCCACTCAATCTTCAATACAGATTGGAATATATATATAATACATATTTAAATTTCAAACTAAACTACATTCACTGGATGATGTCATCAGAGATGTCATCAGTGATGTCATTTGAGATGTCATCAGTGATGTCACTGACCATGTCATGAATGATGCAATATGTGACATCATCAGCAGTGCATTGCGGGCGCGCGAGTTATAGTTAGCAGAACTAACTATAACGGAGGAATTTTTATGGTTTTGTACGAGTGAAATGGCCAGCTAACTATAACACCCCTGAAACCTATGTTTTTTTCTGAGAATATATATATATATATATATATCTATATATATATATATATATTACCTACTGGCGGTCGCCAGTAGGTAGTTATAGTTAGCACATATTTTCCATAGGAAATCCGCAACATTCTATTCCCAATAACTTTGGCGCCAGTTGACAGATCTTTGCGAAATTTTCAAAACTTTCGGCCAGCTCCTATCCTGAAAGTCTCGGGTGATTCGTCAAGCTGGGCCGAGAGAAAAAGGGGGTCCCAAAACGTGTTTTCCCCATGCAATTTTCCATAGGAACCTTTAGTCGCAGCTACAGCCCGAACTGCATTACACTAAATTTGGCAAAAAGGTAGCCCTTGGTTCAGAGTCGTGCCTTTTGGTTAAATGGTGTAAATCCGTTTAGTAGTTCCTGAGGAAATCAAAAGTAAAATCACATATATATCTGGGCGGAGCCTAACCACACATCTCATCGTGAGATCTGATTGGCTGTCAGCACTTCATCCAAGAAGTGTTGGCAGCCATCTTGGGACCAATATACATGATAGCACCTAATTAAAAAGCATTGCAGTCAATAGAAGGTTTTAAGACTTTAGTTACATTATAAATCATTTGTTGATTGTCCCATACTCATTTTAGGAATTGTGGTGTGTTCTAAGGTGATTTTATTATCTGAAAAAGCCTTCTGCTGGGATATCATGAATCATGTTTTGAGAGTAAACTATTTTCTCATGCTTTTCCCACAGAGGTTTGGAAGATGATCTATAAGCTAATCTGAGAGCATATTTTCTGTGAATTCACATTTTCTTTCTCAGTCATGTGAGAATTAAGTCTGACATTCTCAGTAAAACATGTACATCCAACAAGGGCAGAGACTGTCAGTTGAATCCTTTGTGTTCTACTGCAGCTTCCCAGAGTGTTCTAAAGAACAACTAGAGCGCTAACAGTCCTACTTATGACAAACGTATTGCACACCTGAAGCCATCTTGATTGGAATAAAGTAGTAACTCTTAAAACATTTAATTTAAAAAGGAACAAAATGAGGGGGTTCATTTTGCCATAGAAAGTATGATTAGTGCTGAAGAAAGAAAATTAGGGCACATTTTGAGCGACTTCTCAAATCCTCTTCTATTTCATATAAAAATTCTGACATGCAGACTGAAACATCCACTTTTAATACCAGCAGCAGACTTCCGTGGTGAGCAGTAGCTTTACTACAGTGATCTAATGCGCAACTAGAGTGCTAAAATTCTGAATTTATGTCAAATGTGTGACACATCTGAATGCCTTCTTGATGGAATCAAAGTAAAAATCTGAAAGTATTTCCTACTGAGGAGACTGTAGTAAATGAGGAAATTAGGAAACTTCATAACAAATAAATCTCCCAAGATGGCCACCAGAGACAAAAGAGCCCAAATGCAGCACACATATCACCCAGATGTAGCCCACATGTAGCCCAATGACAGAAGTGTGCAAAACACTTTTTATTTGTTGTGTTTTTGGAGTTTTATGTAGTGCAGACTTGTCAGGTATTGGAGTGCTTTACATGAGCATTGGTTACATCACACAAGAGCAAATTCATTTTGGTTGTAGACATGGGGAGATTAAGTGATTTGACCAGAATCACAGAATGTTGAGATGAAGCATAAACTCCAACCTGGTTCCCCAGTTGCAAAGTCTACAGCTCTGGAAGTAACACCACATCCTCTCCCCTATGTGGTCAACTGGATAAAAAAACATAAAGATAACAAATAATTTAAAAGTGCTTTGTCGCTATTTGAAAACTCACAAAATATGTCCTCATTTTAGTTTTTTAGAGCACTAACCATAATTTTGATGCAAAGAAGACCCTCTCATATATGTAATTTCTAAAGGAAATGCTCTAGGTATTACAGTTTTGATTACATCAAGATGACGTCAGGTGTTCCACACGTTTGTAATAAATATAGAATGTTAGCAATCTAGGATACTGTTGAGAGGCAGAGGCCAGGGGCACGGACTCTGAAAATTGAAGGCAGGTAGGAGGGTGCAGAGGCAACAATTTGACCACACTGGTCAGGCAGGAAGGGCATTGGCAGCACAACAGACTATGGAGGGCAGTGGAAAGGGGGGCAGGGGCAACAAACCAACAATACAGGACTGGCAAGAGAGGCTGTGGCAATATAATAGACCATTGTGAGCAGAAGGTAGAGACAGTGGTAGTACAACCATACATGCCAACAGAGCCGATTCAGCCAGGAAACGTCCAATGTTTTTAAGCTCAAATGGGCTTTATTTGATCTGTCTCCTGTCTACAATCTCCTCTTTTTCAATGTAACTCAAAGGGGAAAATCAATACCCCAGTTTTTTTTTCAAAATCGCCCTCTTACCAATTTCAAAATCTTCGCAAGTATGGTACATTGGATCATGGAAGGCAGGAGGAATTGGGGTAGGGACATGGACTCGGATAACAGAGGACTGGAGGGACATGGATAGGTGCACCAAACTGACCCTACAGGGCAGGCATCAGGGTTTGCGGCAGCACACTACACCACACAGGGCATGTGGGACGGGAGTGCAGCACAACAATCCATAGAAAGCAATAGGAAGGGGACAGGACCATGCACATGGACAACAGAGAACAGAGGGGAAAGAGACGATGGTAGCTAGCTGACCATAATGGACAGACAGGAGAGAAAGCTGCAGCATAACAGACCATAAAGGGCAGGTGGGACGGATCAGGGGCATTACAATGGAACAGACAAGCCAGGAGGGAGGGAATAGGGGTCTGCACATGGAAACAGAGGACTGGGGGCAAGAGGGCAGGGCAGGAGCAGCAAGATGACCATGGAGGTCAGGCAGGATGGGCACTAGAAGCAAGACACACCATGGAGAGCAACAGTGAGACTATGATGGCATAACCACAGACCATGGAGGGAAGGTGGGAGGGGGTCAGGGGCAGCTAGCTCACCACACAAGGAAGGTGGGAGGGACTGTGGCAGCACAGAAGACCATGCATGGCAAGCGGGAGGGTTAGTGGCAGCACAATGGCTATGATGGGCAAGAAGGAGGGTGCAGGGGCATGCACAAAGGACCATGGAGGATAGAGGGGAGGGTCAGGTCCTGGGCACAGACAAGAGAGTTCAGGGGAAGGGGCCTCACAACAGACCACACGGGGCAGGCAGGAGGAGCAGTTGCAGCACAACAGACCAGGGAGGGCAGAAGGGTATGGCAGTATAATGGACCATGGAGGACAGGAGGAAGGGAATAGGGGCATGGAATGTGGACAGGCAGGGAGGAGGTGGCAGGGACAGGTTACAGTCATCTGACAATGCTAGGCAGGTGGGAGGGGAGTGGCAGCTCAACAGAACACTCAGAGTAGATAAGAGTGGCAGGTCCATGGAACATGGTGGGCAAAAAGGATGGAGCAGGGGAAAGCACAAAGACATCGGAGGGCAGGGGGAAGGAGAATAGGGGCAGCAAGCTAAGCACAGAGGCTAAGCAGGAGGTCAATGATGGGGCATAGAATTGGGCAATGGCGGGCAGGAGGAGTGGACTGGTACCTCATGCTAAATGGAGGGCAGTGGCAGCACATTAGACCATGCATGGCAGGAGGGAGGAGGCTAGTCCATGGATTCAGACAACAGAGAATATGGAGGAGGTGGATGTGGATGGGGCAGCACGCTAACTGTTCAGAGAGGCGGGAAGGCCAGTGCAAGAACAACGGCCACACAGGGCTGTAATAAAGGAGCACGGACATGGACTTGGACAATGGATGGCTAGGAGGAGGGAAGGCAGGAGCAGCAAGCTTGGGTGGGGGCAGCACAATGCCAGGCCCTGCTTTCAACCCCCCACCATCCATTGTAATATGCATTTTACTTAACGTTAAAAAAAACCTAGAAATTTGCTGAAAGAACAAAGATTACAGGGACGGTATAGTTAGACTCAGATTTCACTCATACACAACCAGTGAAATTCAGCAGTAATAGTTACCTGAGCTAACTATAACTTACGCCCCCGCAATGTACTGCTAATGACCTCAGACATTACATCATTCATGACATGGTCAGTTACATCACTCATGACATCACTCATGACATCTCTAATGAGCTGTGAAAGGAATTGAACTATAATCGCTAGAACTTTATTTAGGGATAGTGTGTGTATATTAACACCCTTTTTTTCCTTTTCTTTCGTGTAATGAACCATTATAATACGCAACGTGCCCAGATTAATATGGCTGATAGCCTTTCACTTTAAAGTAATGTGTAGTCCATTGTTTATGTTCAGGTTTGCAATTCTAAGTATGTTTATTATGAATAAGTCACGTTGACGAACATACAGGTATGGCGGTCACGGGGCAAGATATGCTGAAATGACATTGTGTGCCTATTAACACTTGTTTTCTTTTCCTTATTGTATCAATTCCTGCATTTTCACATCGTGACCAGGCCAATATGGCCGCCAGCTTTTTGGATTAAAGTAATGCACTGCTGATGACGTCACATATTACATCACTCATGAAATGGTCAGTGACATCACTGATGACATCACTGATGCCTTCTCAAATGACATCACTGATGACATCATCTACGTGTTCATCTGATGCACCTCCTCACACCCTAAAATACAGACTACCATTCTCGAAACCATAGACACACCAATACTAGTACAGCTACAATGTTCTGTGCACTATGCATGCAGACCTCTAATCAGCTACATAGCTTTGATACAGTCTTTTAAATACTCAGTTAGTACCTATGTAGTCTAGGAATCTTTCTGTCTGTCCCATGCACTTCTCTGTTCAACCATCCAGCACTATCTACGTATCCTATCACTCTGCCAATACCTGAGCACTAATAAATTTAGCATGCACTCTCTTTGCAGCACTGAAATTACTCCCATTATTAGTCATATACTTAAGGAATGGCCTAGCCACTAACACAAGTGCAGGTACAATATTTTGTACACTATGCATGCAGACCTCTAACCAGCTACATACTATTGATACGCTCTTCTAAATACCCAGTTAGTACCTATGCAGTCTAGGAACCCATCTGTCTATCCCATGCACTTCTCCATTCACCCATTCAGCACTATCTACGTATCCTATCACTCCACCAATACCTGAACTTATGAAATGGCCTAGCTACTAACACAAGTACATCTATAATATTTTGTGCACTATCCAAGCAGACCTCTAACTATCTACATACTATTGATACACTCTTCTAAATACCCAGCTAGTACTCATGCAGTGTAGGAATCGTCCAGTCTGTCCCATGCACTTCTTTAATCACTTATCTACCACTATCTACTTATCCTATCACTTCACCAAAACGTAAGCACTTCTAAATTAAGTGTTCGCTCAGTTTGCAGCACTGTCATCATTCCAGTTACTAGTGGTATTCTTATAAAATGACCTAGGCACCAACACAAGTGCACATAAAATATTCTGTGCATGATCCCTACAAATCTCTAAGCAGATACATACTATTGGTCCACTCCATTAAATACTGAAGTAGTACCCATGCAGCGTAGGATACCTCCTGTCAGTCTCATACAATTCTTCAATCACCCATCCAGCACTATATTTTTATTGTATCAGTCTGCAAATACCTAAGCACTTATGGAGCAGATTTACAAGCACCCTGCGCCACCAGTACGTCACTTTTTGTAACGTAGTAATGGTGCCAGGCACTCCTTCATATTTACAAGGAGAGGAAAAGCCACCCTGCGTGTTTTTTCCTCTCCTTGTAAATATGACCCCTTCATACACAGAACTTTACGTTGAAGGGGTGTCCCATAGGTGTTGCTGTGGGTGTTCCCTCGCAACCCCCATAGAACAAGACACATCTCCAGATTTATGAGAAATCGTAAATCTGGAGATGTGTGTGAATGCTGCACCATCCTAGAGTTGGTGTAGCGAGGCGCAACAAGGAGAATTGTTTTCATTTCTCCTCATTTTTTCCTCTTTCAATGCATGCTGCATTCCACAGCATACACTGAAAGATGAAAATGCCTTTACTGATTGTTTTTGTGCAGGAAGGTGTCCCTTCCTGCACAAAAACAATCTCCACACGACACAGACATCCTTGCACCATGGTGCAAGGGTGCCTGTGTCACCGCATGGCTGCAGTTTGTGCAGCAGTGCAGAGGGAAGCACAGAGTTGCAACATATTCATGTACATATGTCACATCCCTGTGCTTCGGAAGTGCCACAGTGCAGTGCAGCTAAAGAGCTTGCAGTGTCACACTGCAGTACTTCCTCATAAATCTTCACCTATAAATTCACCATACACTACTAATGCATTCTTTCAGTCAATCATGCTGTATACATATATTCAACCAAACTTTCCCACATTACCTTGCAATTATAGTTCTTTCTTTAACCATATAAGGTAGTTCTGATAAGAACTTTTTTTTCTTCTTTTTTCTTTTGTATTTTTCTTTTATTTGTTTTTTAACAATTTTGTATTTTTTTTTTTTCAAAAAATGAACAAAAAAAAGAACGAATAAAACAGGAAACATTTGGAATTACTTCTCACTCCAAAAACAAAAAAATTAACAATGATGGTTGCGCTGCACAGCACAAACTGCCTCCACTGACTGCTCACCGAAGCATATAAGTTTCTTACACTTCACGCAGTGTTGCTCGAGAAAGGCGAATTCTGGCCTACTGTCCATTGCAGGTGTTCCTGAGGATACTCCAGATGTACTTGCCACAGCAGGTGAGGGGATCAAAGCAGCTCGCCTCATTTCCTTCCGAGCAAGATTGAGAGGATGTGTGGTCCGGAGATGCTTGTACATAGAAGCAGTGCCACAAGAGTATTTTTTTCACTGCCTCTTGACAGGACTCGGTCACAAATTTTGCACATCACCTTTCTCGCCTTTACTTTCTTCTCTCCAGGTGGAAAAGTGAAGAATTTCCACACAACAGATTCCGGCCTCTGTGGACGTGGTGCCTCCTGCAAGAATTCTTCTTCAGAAGATACTTCCTCCTGCTGCTGCTGCTGTCCAGATGCCATTTTGTTTGATATGTTTTGAAAAACACCAAAAAAAACAAGCAAAAAGGGTTTGTGTAAGAAAAGAGATGTCTCTCTAAAGATGCTCCAACAAGAATGATTAAAATGGGTGGGGTCCTTCAATAGTTACAGTGGGAAATGTTATGAACCAATGAAATCTTTTTTTTGAGGTCACATGGGATCCACGCACTCTGCGCTCACGAAGCGCTCACCCGACGCGACGTCACGAAAATATATTTAAAAATAATATAAGTTTATTATAAGTACAGATATTTTATTTTTATGAATATCTTAGATAGTGTCTTGCCCTAATATGTATATTAAACACACATACATATCATTTTAGAACATAAATTTTTTTTGCGGGAGTCACGCACCCAGCGCGCCCCAGCACGCATATGACGTCACGCGGGACCCGCCACTGCGCAAGCGTCACGTACCATAATGGGCATGTGTTGCAAATGCGCGGGAGCAGGAGTCACGAACTGGTCGCATACCAATCGCGCACATCACGTAATATTAAATGTATATGATGTAACTGAAAAACACGCAGCCGTTGCACACCGTACGCGGATCCTTCACGACGTTTCTAAAATGGCGGCTAGAATCCGCACACCCACCGTGATGTGTACGCTTTGGGTGCGTGACTCCGAAATTTTTTGGGATTTTTTTTTTAAAGAAAATAATATAAATATATTAAAATAAAAAATAAAACAAAAAAATTAAACAATATTTCAGGTGTCATTTTTTTAATTAATTTTTTGCAATTTTCAGAAAATAATATAATTTTATTTAATTAATAAAATATTTATAAATAAACAGTTAAAAAACTGGAAAAGTAGTACAAAAAAATAGGTATAACTAATATTGCACTTAAAAATTAGCATTTAAAAAATCTTTGAAATTCACTGAAAAAACCATAGGTTTCCGAGACGTTATAGTTAGAAATTAGCATTTAAAAAAGCTTTGAAATTCACTGAAAAAAACCATAGGTTTCAGAGACGTTATAGTTAGAAATTAGCATTTATAAAAACCTTAGCAATTCACAGAAAAAAACATAGGTTTCAGGGGTGTTATAGTTAGCTGGACATTTCACTCATACAAAACCATAGAAATTCAGTGACATCCCTGATGACATCACTGATGACATCATCCACGTGACAATCTGATACACCTCATCATACACTAGTATAACCTTTCATCACTCACTGTAAAATACAGAGTAACATAATTGAAACCATTGACATACCAATAACAGTTACTATGTACTCACTCACTGATTCCTTAGTCTACACACACAACTACCCATTCAACAACAGAATCACTTATACATGCAGTCACTAATTAATAGAACACTATCAAATGCACTTATACACATATATAGACATTGACACATCAGCAGTCATCTTAGTCGGTTATGCAGTCATCCTACTCACTCATGAAAAAAATTAATCACACTTACATTTACTCACTTACACAATTATACACACAAGACTTCACTTATTCAAACACATAGTAACTCATAGTTAATATGTTAAAAAATCACCATTACAATTATACACTCATTCATATAGTTACTCTCACAATCACTGACTCTTATATATACTTATTTATATACACCAACTCTCACATACAATGCCTTTTATTTTTTTACTTTGTGGAAGATGTACAACTAAAACATATATTCGCTCACCAAAACACAAATAAATACACTCAGTCACCCAAACAACTGTTTCCACATGCACTCTTAAACCCGTACACCTAGTCAATTAATCATTCACACATCTATGCATAGAGTTACACACACCCCATCCAACCACACACAAACTCAGTGTCCCATATAAATACTCACCCAACTAATCAATAACTAATGTACACACTCATGTAGTTAGTGACCAACTGATGCAGCATGTTATACAACAACAGAGACAGTGATGCACACATTCACATAGTTTAGTTAGTTACTAAACCATGTATTAAGAGAGACACTTTTAATTACTCACTTAAACAGACAGACAGCTACTAAATCCTCCATCCAGACAGTTATATGTCCACTCAATCTTCAATACAGATTGGTATATATATAATACATATTTAAATTTCAAACTAAACCACATTCACTGGATGATGTAATCAGTGATGTCATTTGAAATGTTATCAGTGATGTCATCAGTGATGTCATTGACCATGTCATGAATAATGTAATATGTGACATCATCAGCAGTGCATTGCGGGCGCGCGAGTTATAGTTAGCAGAACTAAACATAACGGAGGAATTTCTATGGTTTTGTACGAGTGAAATGTCCAGCTCGGCAATCCCACTGTGTGGAGCTTACTGGAGGTCTTGTTGGCCCCTAAGGACCCTCAGCAGCCATGGGGACTTCATCCCCCAATTATCAGCATGCCAGAGTGGTGGAGAAAAAGGGGGCCTCCAGCAAGTTGCTAGTTTTTGTTTTCTACTATGTTTTTTAGGAAGGGGGCTGCGTGCCCCACCCCCTTCCTTGGAACATTATGTGCTCCAGGGACCCCATAGCCCGTGGCCTGCCTCTTTTTTTATTACCCCTGCTCCCGGGCCTATATTTTTCAAGATTGACCCTGTCCCAGGGGCCTGCCTTGTTTATTTTTAATCTATTTTTTCAATAAGATGGGAGGGGCTCTCTACAGCCCCCTCCTCTGGCCTAGTTTGGCCCCAGGTACCCCATCCCCTGTGGCCAGGCCTTCATATTTTTTTTTAATTGTGAGGGGGACCCACACGGCTCCCCCCGGGCCAATATTGCCCTGAGGACCCCAGCCACTTTGCTGGGGACCACGAGGGGAGCCTGAAGGCCCTTGTGGATCCTGCCTGCTCCCCATCTCCTGCAGTAGTCCGCATTGCTTTGAGACCCAGGCAGCTCTTGAATATGTAGCTCCCTGGATCCCAAACCAATGTGTCTATTTCCCTGCACGCTTCACAGTGTCATACTAGTCATATGAGAGAGATGTCCGAAAGGAGAGACCAGTCAATCCACAAACCCTACTACGCATGCCTGTCATCTGAGAGAACGGTCTGATAGGAGAAGACAGTCCCTTTCCACACATGACCACGCACACCTGTCTTTTGAGAGAAAGGTCTGAAAGTAGATGCTAGTCCATCCACACATCCTACTTCTCATATCCCGTGATGTGAGAGAGAGGTATGAAAGGGGAGGCCAGTCCATCCATACTCACTGCTACGTTCACTTGTCATGTGAGAAAGAGGTATGAAAGAAGAGGCCTCTCCCTCCTTATATCCTACTATGCATACCTGTCATCTGGGAGAGAGGTCTCAAAGGAGTGGCCAGACCATCCAAACACCCTACTATGCCCACATTTTGTTTGAAAGAGAGATATGAAAGGAGAGGCACACTCATCATGTGACAGATCTGAAAAGAGAGGCCAGTCCCTCCCCACGCCCTACTACACATTTGAGAGAGAAGTCTCAAAGAAGAAGACAGTCCATTTCCACACCCTACTACACACATCTGCTGTGTGAGAGAGGTCTCAAAAAAGACAGTTCCTCTCCACTCTCTACTATGCAGATGCGTCATCTGATAGAGAGGTCTGAGGGGAAAGACCATGCCCTCCACATACGTATGCATATCTGTTATCTAAGAGAGAAGTTTTAAAGGAGAGGGCATTCCCTTCTCACACCCTAGTGTTATCACCCAATATCCAATAGAGGATTCTCAGTCGCGAGGCAAAGTCCCTTCCATATATATAGTACTATTTCCCTGCAAATCTGTTGCAATCCCGCGAGAGTCTGGTAAGAGTAGTGTGCAAGCTTCAGGAAGTGAAGCTTGCTGCATGGGGGTCGTTCAATCAGGGGAACATTTCACGAGACCTGCATGGAAAATTACTGAGCTTGCCATGAGGTGAGTCTTGCGAGATAGTATTGGGAGAAGTAGAAAAAAAGGTTAAGGCTCAACCAATAGTTACCATTCTTATTAGATGGTGGAAGAAATGCTCTGACCTGATTGGCTGCAGAACCAGAGATAGCTCAGATCGTCCTTGGTGCTTTAGTGGAGAAGGAAGTCTCTTTGAGTTGTGCTTGGCATATGTAACTTAGTTTGGAATTGAAAGACACTGGTATCTTCAGCATCATTTAAGAAAGAGCTCCAAGTTCAGGTATTTATTAATAGACTTTTATGAACTTTGAGAAGTATCAGTAAGTGCACTCCTGTCGGTAAACTTATTCTACAAAAGGTTTACTGAGTGAAAAGCTGCTTTTGTAGAGGTGTGGATTTCTCAATATAGTTTTTGAGAGGTAGACATTTGAATGTATAGAGATATCAGCAAGTATTGCAGATTGTGTTAAAAAATGAAGTGTTCAAACTGTATGTACTTGTAAGTTAATGAGGTAGTGGTTCTCAATTATAAAACAAAGACTGTATAATCTGTTAAAACAAGCCCTAGTTTAAAAAAAACTTTACTGTACATATACTTCACCCTTATGAGTTGTTTGGGTGGTGATATTGCTGTTTCAAGAGTAAATCACCGTGCTGACTTTTAGCAAAGGTGTGTCCAGAGGAATGTTTTACTTGATATACTTTTAAGGAATCAGGTTTGATAGCATGTTAGAATTTAGTTGTGAAAAAATACACTGGGTGAGGGTGTGTAATTTTTCAGGAGAAAAGAATAACGAGTTAGTAATGCACTAGATATCAATATGCGATTGTTGGTGAAAAATGTAGAAACATTTAGAGAAAATACTTATGAATCACTGCTATCATTTATTGACCAGTATGTAAATTTTCATTTTTTGTTTATTTTGTCTTTTTTGTAGAAGGAAAATGGAAAACAGAAGTTTTGAAAAAGAAAACACTGACAAAATATATTGAAGAGAAAAATAAGTCTTGTTCAGTTTTGAAAAAAAGGAAATAACTGTGGAAAGTTGGGAAAAAACTATTAATTGGAAAATGTATATTGTTTTATTGCATGGGGGCATTAGTGTTCTTGCACAAGCTTGTACTGCGTAGTTCTATTTGTCTCTGAGGAAATAATTATCTGTTTACATAAGCATCAAAAAAGAGCCTTGTTAAGATAAGCAGAATTATTGTGTTGTTCAACAGTAACTACCTGAGCAGCCACAGTGTATTCAGGTTGAAAGGATTTGGATGCATATGAAGAGCTCTTCAGTTCAACAGCACAAGCTAACTTTGTCCAACCTATCCCTTTGTGAACTCCTTTTAAAAAACTGTACACATGAAAAAACTTTTCTGAGTTTTTTTTACCACCTGGTCTCATATTAAAAAAACTGCCATACCAAAGATTCTTTGGCAGGCTGGGGTGGCTGAGGTGCTGCAACTACACTAGGCTGCTCATCATAATCTGACGAAGACTTTTTAAATTATTGAGTTTGATTGTTTTGTTTATTTTACAGTTATTGAAATAGTTTATTAATTTAGTTGTTGTAGTTTTGTTTTGTTACATTATGTTGTTGTAATAAAAAATGGCTTAAAGTTACTACTGATTTGTTTTCTTGATAGTTGCTATACAGTTGAATAAATAATATTACAGTATGGTAATGTTTACTAAAGCTACCTGTTCCATCTTCAGGAAGTTTTGAAGTGCTCCAGTATGTATATGTGTCTATACGGTACTATGCACATATTTTATGCTACAGAGAGTTAGTAATGGAGAAGTCATCAGCATCATCATCATCATAACTTTATTCGGTTATTACAAACCACTGAAGTGCCCAAACATGATCAAACAGTATAACAAGTACAATTCATCAATAACAGATATAGGGCCCGATGTAGGGAAAACAGAAATACCGAGTCCTTAAAACCAAATTTTACCGATTCGCTATTAAGGACTCGCAAAAATGAATGTAGGTAGGAACTGCTAAAATATTAGCGATTCCTTAACATTCCTTATTAATGAATCCCAAATTGAGATTAGCTAATAAGGAATACCTACCCATTCATTCCTATGGGCTGGGAGGCCCAAAGGAATGAATGGGAAGATATTCAGTATTAGCGATTCGGTATTAAAGAATGGCAAATAGCGGGTGCTATTTCAAGGGTGCCAGGGTGTCAAAAGGACACCCTGTTGCACCCCTAAAATGTGCATGTGTGCACATGTGGCGCACATACATGCCCATACATGCCCTAAGGGCATGAATGTGTGCCACATGGAACTTTAAAAAAAGCAAAAAAGTGCTTTTTTAAAGGAAATTGCTAATTACCACCAACTAATTAGCGATTCCTTAAGGCTAAAGTGCATTTACATTTGTGCTACTTACATTTGATTTAAGGAATCGCAATTCCCGATTCCTTAAATGCAGAGCAAAATAAGGAATCGCAATTTTGCCATTCCTTATTTTGCTAGTAGGTTTAAACTCACCTACATTGCTCGCAGCCAAATAGCGATTGGTTACGCTGGAATTCTGCTAATTTCAGCGTTACCGATCGCTATTTGGCCACCTACATCTAGCCCATAGAAATCAAACTGTCATTTGACCTTGAGCAGTCAGCAAATATGCTAAGATAAAAGAATATATACCTGTACATCGCATGTGTTTATAACTCATGTGATAACAACGCGGTCGTTAAAACGACTGTGTTGTTATATTGCAGTACCATTACAACGACTTGCTGTAGGGGGCGCTGGATTAGTATAATTCACTATTCCAACTCCAGTGTGTGCAACAGTAGGGAAGGTGTTGGAATAATAAATGATACTATTCCTTAGCTTAGAGCGCTCCCTTCAGCAAGTCATTGTAACGACTTGAGTTGTATTGGTATTGTGATGCAACAACGCGGTCATTGTAACGACTGTGTTGTAATCAAATGCGTTGTTACGCATGCAATGTAATGGCTGTTTCCCAGATAAAAACATGTTTAAAGATGTCTTTATTGCTCATTCACTTTCTGAATGAACAGAACACCTGTTTCTTCCAGCTTAAGTTTATTTGCCAGCAAGGTCGATTAAGTGCTAAAAATAGCTCACCATGATAAAATTTCACTTGCAATTGCAAGTGGACGAGTGGATTTTTCGAGGCCTGATGTGATATTCAGCTACCACATAAAACAAGCAGATTTGAAACAATACATGGTAGCTAAAGTGCGAATACATGTGAGAATGAGCAGGAAAGTGCAACCATTATGAATGTAAAAGCTACATTGAGAGACTAGTCCACTTATATCATGCACCCTTGCAAGTACTTTACTACAGCACACATTGCAAGTGGGCCTTGTCCTTTCATAAAAGCCAACAGCACAGATGACCTTTTGAGTAGAACCAACGTGTGACATGCCAGGATTATCCTTTGCTTGGCAAAGAAAATAAAATGTTTCTTGGTTTCATTATAATAGGAACAGATGCAGAATGCTGTGGAACTCACCGCATTATCTAGCCAAGTGCTTGAAAATGCTGCGTGGGAAAGAATGTCGTAGCAAAAGTTTAAAAATAGATATTTCGCAGTGGCAGTGCAAATGGTATCTAAAAGAAACACTTTAAAAGTTGAGATAAATTGAGTTAGCAGGTCTGTGGCTCAAGGGGCCATATTTTTAGCATAGTGCCTTTCCCAGAACCTTGGTTTTAACAATTCCAAAGAGCCCTGGACAGTAAGTTCAGGAAAATTAAAAAAAACTTCCCAGTCAAGCTCTAGCAAGTTTGTCTTGATCGATCTTAGCCAAGGAATCATCCTGGAAACTCCTGACCGTATTAGAATGTCAGCAAGACCCTCTCAATATGGCTTCAGCACATCCAAATTCCAGATATGCATCTAATAAATTAATGGACACACTTTTGCCACCTGGCCCAAAGGCCTCAGTCCAAGATTGAATCGTACAGGTAGCAAGGGGCAGGTCTGGGGGTGTGCTAATAATGATCGCACATGTTTGTTTTCCTTGTAATCCAGTTTGGTGAAATTTGAATGGGCCCATAATTCTCTTCCATGCAACACTACAGTTATAACCTGCACCCTATATATTTTTAGAGGCGATTAATCAGATGGGACTTGACTGTTTTCACAAATCTAAGTAAGGCCACGGATCTGTACATTAATGTATCAACACTCTTTTACATCTGCGCCTCCCATGAATTGGAGTCTGATACCCTAATACCAAGATAATCAATGTGCCTCACTCTAAGAAGAGAGACACTTTGCAGCAATAATTTCCCCTTCTAGTTTTTATGTGGATTAAAAACCTTATAATTGGTCTTGGCTGTATTCAGCTCAAGGCTGCACTGTTTGCAAAAGAGAGAAAATCGCTGCAGCAAAATCAACAGTAATCTAGTGGTCTTTGACAGAAAAAGGGCGTCATCAGTGAACAACTAGTCATGGACTTTGAGTGCTGCTTATGTAGGGGGTGTCATTCTGGCAATCAGTTAGGAAATCCAAACACCCATTAATAAATAATAAAAACAGGGTGGGGGACAGGACACAGCTGTGGCAGACGCCCTTTTCTATAGGAATATGCCTTGTCAATTCCTTTTTAAGGCCCCATCTAACTTGGGCACAAGTTCCCTCATGCAGTCTAATTACATTTTCTAAAAGATCATGGGCATCCCCTGCTCCCTCAGTACACACCACATGTTCTCCTTTGGAACCAGGTAGAAAGCAGAATGGAGGTCTACAAAAGTGACAAACAGGTTGCCGCCACTGATGTCCACCACCTTCAACTAGGTTCCACTTGGTTATCAAAAAACAAAAGGTCTGGTCAACAGCACACACATTATCTTGGAAGACAGCTTGAAAGTGGGTTATCACTTGCCTGTAGGCTAACCACCCATTGAGTTTATCAAGGATTTGTCTGCAAAAGAACTTTTAGTGGAGTCTCTGAGACTAATGGGACAATAGTTATGTGGCATATCCCTGGACCCCTTCTTATACATGGGACCAATCTCTGCACCTTTCCCAGTTTGAGGTATAGGAGTACCTGCAAGAATGGCATTAGAGATTGTATTGCTATATGGGACACAGATATCCAGATTTGACCTGAAGGGATCCACAGGGTACATACTGCATCAATTTTGGCGGGTGAGAAGGCAAAGATGATGGGTGACTAGCTGCCACACCTCTCTACACCTCTCTCTGATGGATCGTCGGCTC
This sequence comes from Triturus cristatus, assembly GCF_964204655.1. NCBI lineage: Eukaryota > Metazoa > Chordata > Amphibia > Caudata > Salamandridae > Triturus > Triturus cristatus. The sequence goes on along the minus strand of NC_140589.1, from coordinate 1,062,427,928 downwards.
GTTGAATAACTGCATGACCTGGGAGAGGCCCTTGCGAGCTGCTCTCTGTGCTCGCTGCTTTCATATGTGATACGGAGGGTTTTCTTTGCGTCTACTCATCGCTGCTTACTAACATTTGGGTCTGGCTGGCAGCCCCGGAGTTTTGGGAGAAACCCTAGGTCTAGAGCTATGGCAGCCAGAGGTGTAAAGCCGGCAAGAACGCGCACAGCAGGGATTACCGGTGCGGGGTGCAGCCAGCGGAGTCCAATGGTGAAATGGCTGATTCCCGCCAGCGCAGCAGTGCAAGCAAGATAAAGCGAGACATTGTTTCAAAGAAATCAACAGCTAAAACAATGAGACAGGAAAACCAATACAACCCACTGTTTCCTCTATATTTTCTCGTTTGGCCAGGGATGGGCATAAAGATTGTGTCTCATTAGAGGTGGGGGGAGTTGGGCAGGTAGAAGACGAGAAAAATGCTGAAAAGAGTAAAGGAGATATGGCACCAGATGCGCTGATGGAGCCTGGGCAGTCAATACAGATATTGCATATCCCCCTGACACTATCTCTGTCCCAGAGGACATTGTTGTTGAAAAAGATCCTGGAGAGATCATTGGAGTAAATCAGGCAATCACACTGGCGCCTATGGCACAAATTAGGCCTGGGCGGTAAATTCCGTTCCGCTTGCGGAATTTGGGTAATTTCGCGTGGCGCGGAATTGCAAAAAATTCCGCGGACCGCGACTATACGGAATTATTTGCTTGTTCGCGCATACAAAATGCATGTTCGAAAGATATTTATCCCCGAGCACGCAAACAGCGTTCGCGAACAGGAAAAAAGCATCGCGAACGGGTGGAACAAGCAATTCCGCATGTTCATGGAACTTTTGCGTGCTCGCGGAGATTTTTTACCGTTTCGCAGAGTTTTGCGTAGCACGTCTACGCAAATTCCACCCACCCCTAGCACAAATAGTCAATGCGAGTTTCCTGCGACACAGTAAGCTGGGGATATAAGTTGAAATATACCGGCTAATATAGGAACCTCTAAAGCCCCACGGTCTGCCAAGGGGGAGTTGTCACCCGAATTTCCAGGAGAGAAGTTTTTCTCGCTAACTGATGACTCTACGAACCAGGGAAACATACTCACAAGTACTGACACCCACTCAGACTCCAGGAAGCAAGTTGTCAGTAAGTGACTGTCTTGCAACACAGAGGAAGAAATCTGCGGGAAAAAAAGAGAAGGGAGAGAGACAGTCTAAGAAAGAGCTCCGCTAAACAACTTAAATGGGACTATTACGATACTCGATCTTTTGAGGAGGGGATGGATGAGCTACAAAAGGATGGATTAAAAAAAGATATACAGTACCTAGAACCCTCATTGATGGATATCTTTAGGTCTATAAAGCAAGTACAAGAAGATACCAGGAACGAAGTGCATAGAGCAAGAGTTATTGCTAAAAAGGTAAAAGCTGGACTGCGCAAACTTAACAAGACTTGTGGTGAAATAGCAGAGGAAATACGGACAGAGCTTCTTGAGGTAGAGGTTGAATCGCTGAAACAACAAAGCCTTGGACAAGGGATGACCAACACATATGTCATGTTCAAATTGGAGGAGCAAGAAAACCGCCAGCGCAGAAAAGAAATTGGCTTTTTGGGAATACCGAAGGGCGTGGAAGTCTCCAATCTTAGAAGCTACATGGTGAACCTTCTGAAAAACGCCTTCCCAGAGCAAACAAATTGAAACTGGGAAACTGAAATTCAGCGAACTCATCGGTTCCCATTAATGTTGAAAAAACAACAACAGCAAGAGAGACCCCGAGCAATGCTGGTATTCTTTGGAAATTTTCTTCTGAGACAGTTGGTATACAAACAAGCGCGGCCGAATGCCTCAAAATCCGGAGGCGTTGTCACATTCTTTGTTAAACCAGGTTTCGCTCATGCCACCATGGAGCGGCGCAGGCGATTACGACAGCTCCCTCTTAAAAAATAGGGGCTGGGGTGTTCCTTCAAAGTCCAGCTAGACTGACAATTAAATACAAGGGATCTAAACGCACCTTTACTTCAGAGATGCAACCCCAGGAATACCTGAAAGAACTAAAAAGAAGGGATAAAGGGGGAGACTCTTATATATAGTAGAAATATCACCAGGCTGTGCCTTTTTAAAGCCAGTCAAACTGAGAGATGAAGCAGCTGGCTCAATAGAATGTACTTGTAATGCAGGGTAGAATGACAGACATACATTGCTCAGGCTATGCCCGATTGCCTGTTTTTGTGGGAGGGGTGGGGTGTGGCAGATGTGGGGGACAGGATGGTTTACAGAAAAGGGGGGGGGGGTGTGGAGGGAGCAATTCAAGAAATAATCACAGTAGGGATGGGAGTGCCGGAATTGTATTTGGATTATCTTGGCGGATTTTTAAACCCTAAAGAAGGTTTAATAGATGTCAAAGATCAGTAAATTACGGATAGCAACGTTAAATATTTGTGGGCTAAACAATTTTAAAAAAAGACACAAGGGCTACAATTATTACAGGCAGACATAGTTTGCCTGCAAGAGACTCATCTGGAGGAGAAGCAGAAGGCCCTGTTAAAAAATCTGGGCTTAGGCACAGTGGGGGCCACCACTCAAGGGACCCATACCTAGGGGGTTGGAATTCTAACTCGCAACAAAAAGATACAGTTTCCCCGAGTTTGGGCGGATGCATGGGTCATGGTAGAACGCAGGGCACCAGGGTTCTCCTGTTTCTCATTATGCTCTCTTTACAGTAGTAATATTGATGACCCTGCCCTGTTAGATTGGACAACTGACTAATTTTCGCACTGGCAACTCCCCATTGTATTATGTGGTGACTTTAGTATTAATTTGGCAGGTATCTGGGGACACAGCCAAAGATATATGGGGAGAAAACCCAAAGTGCACCAAGCCCTTTGTAACCTGTGTCAAACCCATGGCTTGTGTGATTTATGTGCAGAAAAGAGACCTTTGGAGCATGGATATACATACTTTTCTGCACCTCACCAAAAACATGTTAGATTGGATTACTTTCTGGGGTCATCTTTGGTGAGGCAGAAGAGTACAATCAAATCTTTCCCCAGGTTTTTATCTGATCACAACCCTCTAGTACTAGAGATAAAGGGTGATGCCTCTAAGGAAAGACCTAGCTCTTGGACCTTTGAGAAGGTACCATTGCTGGATGAAAAATATATAAATCACATGAAAGTGTGGATACCTGAATTTTTGGAAAGAAATTTGGGACCAGCCTCACTGGATGTAGTTTGTGATACCCTGAAGGCTGGGATCCGGGGAGAGACACTCCAATTTGCGTGCAGGAAGAGAAACATGAATAGGGATGATATGCGGGTGGCCCAAGAAGAACTAGCCTAGGCAGACTGTAAACTGATTGCTGCGATACAAGCTAATAGTGGGTTAAGAGAAGCTCAAAAGGAAGCCGTACTTGCTAAAGTTACAATCGGTGAAAAATTTATGAAAAAGGTAATAGATAAAACAACAGCAAGGTAAGAGGAAATGTATGAGTGCAGTGAAAGGGTGGACAGGAACACATATATAAAGAAATTTGTTCTGTGAGGGATCCGGTGATGGGTCTGGTGTCAGAAAATGGAAAGATTAGAAATGCTTTTTATAACTTTTATCAATCCTTATATACGGAAGAGACTGGAAGTAGATCCGAAGATCTAACATACAGATACTTGGAAGATAAAGATGGGGAGATTCTATCCCAAGAGGAGAGGGAGCAATTAGACCTACCAATAACGTGGGATGAAATCCTGGTGGCAATGTCAAAATTACCCAGTGGGAAAGCTGTAGGGCCCGATCTGATTCCAACAGAACTGTATCATATTTTTTACGAGCAGTTAAAAGAGACTATGACAACCATGTCAGTTAAGGTATCGCAAGGAGAAGATCCACCAACCTCCTGGGCCTCAGCTAAAATTATAATATTTCCCCCCCAAAATAAACCTTTAAACCGTCCAATAACACTTATCAATGAGGATGTCAAAATATATGCAAAAGTCTTGGCCCCCGTCTGTCTCAGGTCAACCACCGGATTATATTCATGGGACAGCACTGCTTCATCCCCGGTAGGAGCACCATAGAGCATATAAGAAAGATTATCACCCTAATTGATGCCAGACAGGTGTCAGGAGACACTATGGCAGCAATTTGTTTAGACGCTGAAAAGGCATTCGATAGGGTCTCCTGGCAATTTCTATGGTTATCAATGCGTAACAAAGGAATAGAGCTGAAGTTTATCAATGCGATAAAAGCACTATATAGGGAGCCTGTGGCTAAAGTCGATATAAATGGGGAAGTGACAAAAGCTCTGAAAATATCAAGGGGAACGCAACAAGGCTGTCCATGCTCACCTCTCCTTTTTGAACTATATATTGACCCCTTCTTGAAGCAGCTGGAAAGGACTGTGGACATTCCCCCCCCTTAGTTATGTTTTGCCAGGAAAACAAGGTGTTGGCTTTTGCCGAAAATATAGCATGTTACCTCTCACCTGGACAAGGCGATTAAGGCAATTGAAAAAGCAACACAGAGATATGGAGAACTATCAGGGTACGACACAGATTATAATCAATGAATTTTCTCCTTTGAAAGATCATAGAGTAGTTATGAAAGCAATATATCTGGGGGTCAGGATAAGCCTTTAGCTGGATGCTGTGGTAAAAGAAAATCTAGACCCTTGTGCCAGCGAGATCCAAAAGGCTCTCAAAAGGGTGGATAATCTTCACTTAACAGTAATAGGGAGGTGCAATCTGATTAAAATGGTACATTTCCCCCAAATACTTTATTTCTTCAGAGCAATCCCTCTGATCTTCTCGAATTACTGGTTGAAGAAGTTTGAAAGGATTTTCTCTCAATTTATTTGGGCGCATGCAAGACCGAGGAGAGCGTTTACGTTCCTGACTCTATCCCAGGAACGTGGTGTTCTTGCACTACCCAACTTAAAATTGTATTGGTGGGCCGCTTCTTTGACGCAACATACAATTCTGTTGGGTAGGGAGTATAGTGGGAGTGATTATAGAGAAACTTCACCTTTTGAATTATTCATTGGCCCAGACACCTGGGGCTGTCTTTTGCAACACCTGGAGTATGGATATTACAAACGGGTTCAGTTCAAGACTCTGATCACAACATTCAAGGTATGGACCTCCGTACGTCAGCTGTTAGAGATAGGGAGGCTACATTTCTATACCCACTGAATAAAAAAAAAAACTCGCCGGACATATTTAATGATGCCTATTTTTATAAGTGGTCAAATGCTGAATTGAAACAACTAGGGTGTTTTTATACATCTTATGGTATTATAATATATGAGGAGTTAAGGGAGAAATGTAACCTTTCGCATCAAGAATTTTTTTAATATCTACAAATCAGAGATTACCTGCAGAGGAAGGGAGGAAGGACGGAATGATTTAGGAAAAATTATTTGGTTGAGAAACGAATACAGTCTGTCCTATCTCGTATCGAGAGCTTCTATAATATATTGAATGAATACATGAAGGATGACATGGAAATTGTTCAAACAAATGGCAAGCAAGGTTAACTATCTCCGACTCAACTTTCCAAAAGGCTTTTTCCAATACACTCACGACTTTGATGCCCGCTAATCTTCAATCCCAGTATCTTAAAACCTGTTTCAAGCTTTATTATACACCTTATCGAATAGCGAAATGGGGGTGGGGAAGGGGGCATATATGTCCTTGCTGTGCATTCTATGAGGCGGATTTATTACACATGTTTGCTACCGGTAAAGAGCTTTGGTCATTGATTATTGAAATTAACGGATTTCTAAAGAATAGTCTGCTCATACCTCCCAGCTTTAGATGCACAACAAAGGGAGGGAAAACAATGGCTGTATTAGGTACCAGAGCCTGGAACCTACTGCCTTTGCAACTGAGAATGGTAAAATCTGAAACACAATACAGGAAGGCACTAAAGACTTGGCTCTTCGGATCTTCAGATGAGCTCTGCCTCTCTCTCATTTAAGAACTTCAGAGCTTGCTCTTACCTCCGTACAAGCGCCAGGAAACTCCTTTCAGAGTGGCACTCAGCGCATTATAAATAGCGCTTTTCATTTCATTTCATTTCATACAGGTTGAGGTAACTCCCCTGGTAATAATGTTTGGTATTACAAATTTAAGGGAACATGACGGAGGGGCCATGATTTGCATAGCAATGGCAGTGTATAGATTGTGTATTGCATCAGCGTGGTTAGACCCTGTGCCCCCGGTGTTTCAACAATGGCTTGCTCAACTATTAGGGATATACAATCTAGAGAAAGCTATATGTAGGCAAAAGGGTCAGAGAGGTAAAAAGAAAAGGTTAAGTATATGGAAAGATTTTGCCAAATGGACTGAACATTGGAATATTTGAATTACTTTTAACTTGCTGCAATTCTAAAGTATGGGAAGCGGGAGGACCAGACACCGAGCATGATAGCCCTAGTAGGTTGTTATTTGTATATTATTTTTTTGTGCCAATCTGATAAAAGAACAGCAGGGATATATAAAATGAAAATTGTGCATTCTTCTTTTTCTTTGTTTACTGGTAATAGCACATTCCTGTCGGCTCTATATTACCTGTATATATCGCACTATCACACACTGTACTTGTTTATTTATGAAGTTCCAAAAGAGGTTGAGTAAACAACCCTTGTGAATAGTTTTGTAATGTATTGATATTGTCAGGTAGGGAGGGAGAGGGCTGGGCAATGGGGGGGTTTAAATGTTTTTAAAAAAAATTATAAATGTCTTATATCTTGTATAAGCTAAATATGAAAGAAGAATAAAAAAAGAAAAAAGAAACAAAAGGAAGAGTTCCACAAGGATCTTATCTAAGCTTGCAGTCTTCCCTTTCTTTTGCACGGTCACAGCCCTTTAAGTATCTATTAAATAAAAAAGCAGAAATTCTTCAGGGTGGCATTATCCACACTCTACCAAGGGGCTTGTGGGTAGCTTTATTTTCACATGGTGTGCAGGTCAAAGGGGCATGTGTAGCAGGAATTTAAAAGGATTCTCCCACTCATCACACCGAATTTGAATTTCTGGAGACATTGCCGCATGGGAAGATCCAAGTTTGACGTGTGCCCAAATTTATTAACATCTTATTAGTTGCCACACTTAAAAGGTCAGCCCATAATTCAAGACGTATTTGAATACCCTAGTATGTTGACTTGTCACACAACAGTGAGGTTTCAGTAGAGAAATCAGTTCTTGTCAACACTGTTGTATAGAGCCCTCTCATACAAGAGTTAGGCCTTGTACAGGAGGCTAGTACATCTTCATACTCTACAATTAACTGCTATCAGCTGTTGCACATATGATAGTGAAAGGGGAGTTCTTTTGCTCATGTTACTATATGTGTTTGTGACTCCGGAGAGAAGTTTCAGCAGAGAGGTCTATCTCTGTCAACACCCTACTACATATACCTTTCCTCATAGGGTGATGCTTGTAGAAGAGATGAGTGTGTCCTCACATTCAGATATGCACACCAGTTGTCCATGAGACAGTTCTCAGTGGAATGGGTACTCCATTTATTTACCCTACTATGGACATTCATCGCCATAAAGAGAGGTATAAACAGAAAGAGCAGCCTCTACCCACATTCTACTTTGCATATGTGTTACTCTGGGGAGATGTATGAGCTGACAGGGCAGTGTGCCTCAATACCCCGGTCTCTATAGTTGTTACTCAAGATAGACTATTCAGCATAGAGGTATTTTACTCTGAAAAAATTGAGGCGGCTAATAACTCCTCTAAGGAGCTCTTTAAAACCATCCAAGTGTTATCCAAACCGCAACAGGTCAGTCTATTTAGGCCAGATCAAGCCTTCAGTAATAAGATGGCGAACTTCTTTCAGACTAAGGTTTAACTAATTTATGACAACCTCCTTAATAATTTGCAGATTGCTGAGAACGGTCTTGACTCAGCATTGGAGGAGAAGACATTGCAGTGTCAATTAACCAGCTTCAGCTCTCTTACTCCAAAAGAAGTGAATAAAATCTTACTATCAACTAAATCTGGATCCCCTAAGGATCCATGTCCTCCGACCATCATGCACCTGGTTTCCGGGATGATTAGTCTACATCTAACCCCCCTCTTAAATCAAGTAGTTGAGTCTGGGACCTACCCGTTGATCTGGAAAAAAGCTTGCATCAGACCAATCTTGAAAAAGCCTGCCCTAGATCCCATGGAGGTCAAGAATTATCGACCTATTTCATGTCTGCCAATTGCAGCTAAAATCCTCGAAAGGTCGGTAAACCAGGAGCTAACGCAATATCTAGACTCCAAAAAGTCAGCTTGGTTTCCGGTCGTGCCATTCGACTGAGACTGCGCTGATCATGGCAACGGAGGAGATTCGCAGACAGGTGGATGGGTGGGGGAGAGCCATCCTCATTCTCTTAGACCTATCAGAAGCATTTGACACCGTGAATCATACGGTGTTAGTGCGGCGGCTGAAGGCAGTGGGGATTGGGGACACAGCTCTTTCCCTTCTCTCCTCATTTCTGGCTTCTATGGAACAGACCATACATTGGTAAAATCTGCAATCCGAATCATTCCTTCTCCTGTGTGGAGTGGTGCAGGGATCTGCACTGTCGCCAACTCTAATTCAAACGGAAGCATTTCGGAAGCGAGACGGATTGATGCTTGACCCTGCTTCTTACAGGTCATGCCGTAACGGACGCACCCGCCCGTTTGTCATAATTTTCCTGGATCAATACAAGCATTGCTCTTTAGAAATACCCCATCGACTGGTTTAGAATTATCACCGGTTTATCGATCACGTCCCATAGCGCAAAAATCAGCCCTGAAGAGTCACAGGTTACAAACCTGTTGACGACACACGTGTCGGCTGGCGTTTTGTCTTGACGTACTCCAAGCTTGTATAAACATCATTCATTACACGGACCTACCAGTGTCGACCTCTGTGATTTCTAATTTATTGAGCATCACAACTGTACTTTTGACATTACATATAATTGCATCCTTATACGTGTGCCTAGGACTTGGTTTTGAATTTGTTTATGTGGGTTCTTGGCCCATATTTCATACAGGGGTTTCGGGGCTTCCCCTGACCTGGATGCACCGTGAAGCATTTGTTCTTCCTTTTGCTCTATATACACCCCTACTAACCTGCGTGAGCGCCACTTTCCTGCTCATCCAAAACCCCTCGCAGAGATTATATACTGTCGCCAACTCTGTTTAATATATATGTCACCCCACTCGCCAGACTCCTCAGACAACATGGCTTTTCTCTTGTCTCGTACGCAGATGACTCACAGATTGTCATCTCTGTATCTAAACAGTCTGAGTCTGCTGCCGCTAGCTTCCATGCTTTTCTGACTCACATTATGAGCTGGATGAGTCACAATTCTCTTAAGATTAATACGGATAAAACAGAGGTGATGGAGTTTGGCAATGGGCCATCCCTGTGGAATGAAATCTGGTGGCCGACAAAGGCTGGTGAATGTCCTGTTCCATCCAACAAGGACAAGAATCTGGGGGTCATCTTCGACGACCAACCTAATTTCGCAGCCCAGATCAACCGTGTAACCTCTTCCTGCTTCTTTTTATTGAAGTTTCTTCGGAAGATTTTCCCCCTCATCCCTCAGGAACAAAGGAAAATGGTGGTAGTGGCCCTTATTCTCTTGATGTTAGAATTTTGCAATGCACTTTTCATAAGCATTGATAAGGCGCAGAGGGCAAAATTACAATCAATACAAAATGCTGCCGCTCATTTATTATTAAACATTCCTAAAGGCCATTCTACCTCTGCTGCCATCAGGTCACTACACTAGCTACCGATCCATCAACGGATGGAATTCAAGGCCCTATGCTTGGTCCATAAGGCACTATATGGCGGAGGGGCAGTTGATTTCCGGAAATTATTCTCTCGGTATACTCTCATGAGAAACCTTAGATCCGTAAACACGGGCCTCATCTGTATCCCCAAAATTCGTAGCGTCAGATGGGGAGGCAGGAGTCTATCACACTGTGCAGCCAAGCTGTGGAACCAGCTGCCTATCAGCATGAGAATACTATCGAATAGGCTGCTTTTTAGGAAATTGCTAAAAACCTGGGTGTTCCCCGCGATCTAATGGTCTGGTATAGCTGCTGCAGTTCCTCTATCTCACCTCTCAGCGCCAAGATGCCTCAGCATTCGATAGCTTTAAAAATTCTATCCTATCCTATCCTTACATGTACATCTGTCATCTTGGGGAGCGCTGTGACCATAGAGGTAAGCACCCTAATTTGCACACCCATCATCCAAGAGACAAGTCACAGGAGAGGGGCCAGCGTCTCTTCACATTGTACTATGCAGTCATCCAAGAGAGATGTGCCCCCAACAGCCTCCTATGTATATCTGTCAGCATGGGAAGAGGTATGAGCAGAGCGGTAAGTTCTACAGACACCTTTCACCCTGGGGAGATGTGTTAGCAGACAAGCCACTCCCTTCCAGACAGCACTGTGTATCCCTGTAGCTCTAGGGAGAGGTGTCAGCAGAGAGGCCACTCCTTACCCACACCGTACTGCACATCCATGTTGTCCTGGAGATAGGTATTAGCGAAAAGGACAATATTTCCCTACACATATGTGTGTCATTCTGAGGAGTGATACATCAATGTTCACAGCCTAATATACATGGCTATTGCCCTGGGAGAGGTCTTAGTGGAGAGGCCAATACCTCTCTTTCTTGCTATGCAATAGTGAGGTCTTACATGTGAGGTGGGTACCCTCCACACCCTACTATGCATACTGCTCAGCCTGGGGAAAGGTATGAGTGGAGAGGTAGTGTTTCTTTACACCCTGCTCTCCACATTAGAGACATTGATGCAAGGTGTCAGGGGAGAGGCCAGTCCCTCCCCATACTCTACAATACACAGGGGTATATTATCAAGAATGTGTGATAACTACCGCAAGAGTAGCTTATCGCAACTCACCACATCGCGTAAAAATAACATCTCCATAATGTGGCATTCACAAGCCGGCGGCACCATGAGATAGTCCCACAATAACGCGTCAAATGTCCGCGATAAAGTCAGTGCGACGCCGCAAAAACGTGAAACACTAACTCCCAAAAAGTTGCAATTATGCCAATCGTGACACTAAGACCAGCGAAAACCAGCCACAGGCCTGCATTTCCCACACGTCATGCAGGAAAATGCACCATAAAAGCCACAGAAATAAAAGGGAGATAAAAAGCAACTGCATAGCACCATGGATGCACCCGGACCGAGTGCAGTGGCCAACGCGAACCCCACAAGCCACCAGCAAGGAACAATGGGGTCAGGGAAGCCCAAGGAGAAGAGTGAGAGGAAGACGGGGTGCAGTTCGCAGGAAAAGCAGATCAGCGTCAGAACACTACCATCAACTGACCCACAATCATACCACCGTGAATGCAGATGGATTGTCAAGGAGGTCAATGGAGTAGGACAAGAGGCGCTGGCATGATGTGAAAATCAAAACCAAGCACATACCTGCTGCCAACAGGAAGGCAGCAACAGGAGGTGGGAGTCCTGCGCCACAGGAGGAGCTGGAGGAAACTGAGGCCACAGTCATCAGTGTGGAAACGCTGCAAGGAGGCGGAGGTCAGGACACAGCCTGAGAGGACCTGACACAACATCAACAGGGTGAGTAATGACCCGGGACTGGGGGACGGGGGGAGATGGGCACAATGGCACACATGCACACCGATGTGTAGCACACTGCACAACCACAATGACCCTGGAACATGTCCCTCCTCCCGTGGCACACAGCAGCACATACACCTAGCAATAACAGCACATCCACATTGACGACAATGTAGCACAAAGTGCAACACTGACACTGCAGAACAGAGGACACAACTGGCTGCGCTCATGCGCTGAAACATGCCAACCACATCTAACAGAGTAGGAAACTGTGAGAAGGAAATGTACGCGTACAAACCCACATCCGTCATGTAGTCCAAATGTCCACTGTCCCGCATCAAAATCCAGCACCTCCCAAACAGTCACAATGTAAATAATCATACAGTCTGCATGTAAACAAGGACAATGCGCCAACATACATGTCAACACAATGCTAACATGCATCTCCCCCTCACATTGCAGCGGGACAAACAACACCTCCAGCAGAGCAGACCAGACTACCCATCAGTGATGCTGGAGAGGACCACCCCACCATTGGCACCGACGCCCCACAACAGCCCATGGACATCTCAGGCAACCCACCCCCAGGAGCAGGGCAGCCAAGCCACACAGAGGAGACCCCAGCCCCTGCACAGACCACACAGCAGGAAGCACCCGCCACCACAACTGGCTCCCAACACATCACCTAGGCACACATTGCATTCCAATGCCAGGTGTCAGAATAACAAAAGGAGGTGGCCGAACAGGTGCGGGTGGGGCCCAAATCCATGGAACACGAACTAGGCCACATGCGTGGATGTCTAATTCCCTTCAGGGACCACCTACACCACACCAAGGAGACCCATACTGCGACAGAGACACATGCATGTGCACATTTACAGTACTGAAACACGCCCAGAGGCACACAATTATCATTCACACACCCACGCTGGACGTGCATTCGACGGCCCAGTACACTCCTCTAATGTATTGAGTGGGTGACGATAAAGCTACATGTTCAATGTCTAACACGCTACCTGCGGTGACATGTTGGCGTCCGCTGTACACAACACAATGTAATGTTGTCGGGCCTGGGGCTCTCGTGCATACATTATGAACACAAGGATACACGCAGATAGTTCGTGGAACTGGCCACGGACACGTGCTCCCGGCCCCTTTATTGGCAGGGCCACATGTACAGAGACACCTGTGCTGGATGTGTGTAGGGTGAGTGTATGCCAGACCGCAAGGAGTTGTTGGTGCTGGCAAAAACGTGAACAGTGAACAGCAGTAAAATGGAAATAGAAAGCACCAGCATAACAGAGACAACAGCGGAACTTCATGGAGGTAGCCCGAGCAAGTACAGAGGCCACCCAATATGCAAACAGAAGTGTCTGTGAGTTGCAGTGCACTGAGCTTGGGGCACCTGGAGTGCCAAGCAGGGTATCAGGCAGATGATAGCAGATGATGACATCAACCACAGGTGTGAGCAACTCAGTTAGTCTGCCAGTATGACTGTTTCAACTCTTGCAGATGGAGGTTGGAGGTGGACTTGGCGGTGGTGGCGTGTGCCTCCTGCAGTGATGCGTCGTCCGGGCTGCTCAGGACACAATGTGTGAGCCCTGGTGTAACGCAGTTGAGGCCGGAGGCAGGGGACAGCGCAGGGCCACAGACACAGGGTGTCGATGATCCCAAGGCCATCGTCTCAGGGGCCATCCAATATATCAGAAGACAGGGTCCCTGACTTGAGCTGCACAGAGTTAGTGGCCCCGGATGCACTGCAGCCGGCACAGGCACCCCGACACGGGACGATGACTTGCGGTGCAGTCAGATGGGCCACCCGAGCTGAGCGTGTCCTCATCAATGTCTGAGGTGAATGTGGCGGAGGGTTGCGGGAGACAGTGGAAGGTGTATTCCAGGGCATGATGCAGAGGGTGGAAGCAAATGGAGGAGTGGAATGCCACGGCATCCTTTTTGCCACAAAGTCAGTATCACCGACATGATGGTGACGACAACCCCAAGTCCATGGACTCAGTCGCCACCAAAGTTCAACCAGAAAGTGTCCTTGGGTCTCGGGGAACAGACTTAGTGGCACCGGGGCTGAAAAGGGATGCAGTCTGCGATGAGGCCTGTACAAATGACATCAAGTCAGCCATAAATAAATCAAGACTGAATTCGAAATGTGTGACCTACTCGACTGCTGTTTAGGCCTGAGGCAGCGGTCAGCGCGGGACAGACGCGGTTCAGCGAGCTCCTCCTGGAACTCGAACACACAACGTAGACATGGCATTTGGGGGTGACTGGTGGTTGACGGAGGCAAAAGCACCAGAGCCGAGCGGGTGTTCAGTCAGCGACGATGACGTGTCCTGCCTTGTATGGACTGGACTGGATTGGTGTGAGGCCTGCAGGACCACAGTGTAGGCCGACGGCGTAGTCATCATGGGCCCACAGACACGAATGGTTGGGATGCCAGGCACAGACTTGGTGTCACCACATCGAAGAGAGTACAGTGATGTAAACGCTGCATTAAAGTGTGTACTCGGACAATGTATGATCAAGATTCAGTCCGAAATGTGTGACCTACTCGCCCGCAGTGTAGGCCGGAGGCAGCGGTCAGCAGGGTCCCACAGCCACGTGTCATTGTCTTGCAATGCACAGAGTTAATGACACCAGGGCAGTTGTCAGTAGTGTACGATCACCTCCATAACGATGATCCTTTTTTACTCCGGACTGACACGCGTCTTCCTCTCACACCTCTCCTTGCGTGCAATGATATGTACTCTGCCATTGAAAAATCAAGACTCAGTCCCACAAGTGCGACCAACTTGAACGCAGCGTGGCCCAAGGGCAGTAGTCCGCGTGGGCCCACGGACACGTGTGGATGGAATGCTATGCACAGACTTGGTGGCACCACATCGAAGGGAGTATAGTGAGATAAAATCAGCCATAATTGATGTTCTCTGCCGTAGTGTAATCAAGACTCAGTTCCAAATGTGTGACCTACTTGTCCTCTGTGCATGCAGGTGGAGTACGTCAATGAGAAGGGAGTACTGCGGGCCGGTGTCGTGGAGGCCGTGATGGTCTGAGGAGGTTGCCAGGTTCGCGACACTCCGGCTTGGAGCTTGCACTGGCACGTGGTGGGCCCTTTTCGACACACGCCAGTGTCGGCAGGTGTGCATTGAGGCCTGGGTGCGCAGGGCCTGGCAGGACTGGTATGGGGACCTGCGGCCCGGGGTGCAGCAGGCGCACAGGAACGCAGGCAACACCACTCACGGCATCGGCCTTGTGGCCGAGTGAGGGGCACCACCCTGGCAAAGAATTTGGGCATTCCGGAAGAGGACCACGCCCAGAGCTACGTGATTTTTATTCACACCCCAACGCTGGCCTGGCGTACGCCAGGCCAGCTCACTTCGCTCATGCTTACTGGGGGGGACGTAACAAGCTACATTTCCGGGATCTTCCCCACTGGCTGGGGTGACATGGTTGTGTCCACTGTACACTGCACTCCATACACCAGTGGTGTATGTCGACATGGATATGTGTGTGGTCTGTATACTGCAGTCTGGCCATCGCTTCCACGCCACACTTGGCATTGTGTACATTCTCATTCATTGATCGCTTGCCTCTTTAGCACATGCCTGGTCCCCACCTCTTCCCATAATCTGCTATCGTGTGGCTGAGGTGCCATGAGGTTGATGGCTCATGTTCATGCCTGGCCCAGGTTGCCAGAGTAAGTTGTGCTGTCGTGTCTGGTGGGTGGGCATGTTTTATGGCATGTTGTATGTGAGTTTGTGACATGTGCATTCCCAGTGTTGTGAGTTGCATGGTTGTGGAGTTGAGGTGTAGGGTTTGTGTTCTTTTGGTACTTGCCAACGAACAGCGCATTTCAGTAGGTGCCAGCCAGGAAGCGGCGGGTGATGATGGGCTGGTGGAAGATATAGGACTCATGTACTCGGAATGGGTGGTTGGCGTCGACGTTGGTGGAGATTCCCAGGTGGTCCACTATTGCCTGAACAGTGATGGTATGGGTGTGCTTTCGGTAGCAGATATTGTGTGCAGTGTCACCAGGGGGCACAAGTGGGACATGTGTGCATTCAATTGCCCCCTGACACGTGAGGGAAGCCAGCTATGACTTTGACGCCTTGCTTGGTCTCCAGCTGTTACTGCGCAGTGTGGGGGAAGGATAGGTAGTGTGGCACCAAGCTGATGATGGCATCCAAGACAGTTGTGGGGGGCTTGGATTGGGCTGCTGTGAGACTCCTCCCACTCTGACGGTTGTTGGTTGGCATGTCCCAGAGGCCGACACGTGCAGCACAGCCAGCAGCTTTGTCTGCGGAGGGATGTTGGTTGTCCGCTGTGTTGGTACCATCGGCCTGTGGGCAATGGTGGTCAGGATGCGTAGGATGGTTGTCCTTTTCAACCGGTGGTGGGCTATGACATTCCCTGGTGTTGGGTCTGTGAGGTTAGTGCGTTTTCAGCAGGTCGATGTCTTTGTCTGCGCTACCTGAGTGTTGGTCCGGGCGGGGGGCGGAGGGGTCCGGGGAGGTCCTGGGGGTGGTGGCGGTGGGTATTGTTGCCCTATTGGGGCTCCGGGCTGCATGTTCAGTTGTCCGCGGGAATCTGTTGTTCTTCGTGTTTGGCTCTGGGTTGTGCTGCCCTGTCTGATGCAGGTTGTTGTCCGACTTTGCACCAGGTCAGAGCAGGTGTTAATTTCCTGCTGATAATGTGCCTTATCGCATGTTTTGTGATTTTATCGCCGATCTGGCTGGTCATTGAGAATGTTGTGGTGTGGTGTGGTGTTGTCGCGGCTTTCTGTACGGGAACGCCTACTCTGCATCTCATTAGCGATAGTTGCCGGGGTCATCTGTGGCAATGTTTTTTGAGGATACTATTGCCGGAAAACTGGTGATACGGGCTGTTAGCACCGGCTTGTAAATGGGGCGGTAACTTTATCGTGAGTTTGGCTGTGATAGAGTGCCGTTAACTCGGCGATAGCTCCTTGAGAATATGCCCCACAGTTGTTTGGATGGGGGAGGTGTCAGTGAGAACCCAGTCTCTTCTCACACCCTACTATGCACTGTTGTCATACTGTGAAAAGTTGTCATTGGTGAGGCCACTTTCTCTTCACACCCTACTAATGTAGACTTTAAGGCATAAGTACGGTAATGAAGGAAAGTGTAAATTCTCCCCTCCCCCCATCAAAAAGTAGTGGGGTAGAGAAAATGTTTCTCAAGAGAAAGGTTTCAGTACAGAGGCTTGTGTGTTTGCAGAGTCTAAATTTTACTCTCTATGATGCAGAGTCTAAATGTTACTCTCTACGATACAGAGCTACTATGCATTTAATATAACTTAACTGATTGAGTTTGCAAGCGTCTTGTGAGCGATGGACAAATATACGAGTATGAGCAGGTGCTTGGGTGTTCCTTCTCTTTTGAGTGTCTCAGGGTGGCAGTATCCCAAAAATGAATGGAGTTATAACATGACATAAAAATATAATATGTAGGAATGGTTCGGACAGGAGCCTTTGTGTTTATAGTGTGTAGTGTTCAGTTGCACATATAACTGGATGCATTCCTGTTATTAAGGAAGATCCATTTCCCTTCTGCAGTGAAGTTCACGCCATCTCAGCCTCTAGAGACCTGGCATATCAAACCAGATGTTGTTATGATATACAGATCCCATCCCATGGTATGTTGTTTATAGTGTGTAGTGTTCAGTTACACATATAACTGGATGCATTCCTGTTACTAAGGAAGATCCATTTCTCTTCTGCAGTGAATTTCACTCCATCTCGACCTCTAGACACCTGGCATATCAAACCAGATGTAGTGATGATATATAGATCCCATCCCACAGTCACAAAGAAATACAGAAACCGTTTTATTGACATGCTTCTGTGATTTTTCAATCTTAGGACAAAACTCTTTTGACCATTGCCATCTTTGCCTTTGATATATATCAAAATATACAAAGGCAGTGTGAGGAAATAAAGACATCAATTGTGATAAGGTCACCTTCATTTGGATTTAAAGTTCAACTCCTGTGAATGTGCCTAGATCATTGCCACCACAGTGCACTATCATGAGGTCTGTGTGCTCACAATCTAAAATGCTCTAAGCCAGAGGTAACAATTAATGACACTTCATACCGCTGTGACCAATCCAAGTTATGTCTAAGTTTGGAAATCCAAGATTTTTGCCAATACACAATTAATGGAAAATTCTCTAGCCCAGTGGATGAAACTGTGTCCTAAAATCCAGAGGCAAACAATGGTGCAGTATGGAGATCTCAGTCCTAAGAGGAGTGCTCAGCAGAATGAGTTAACCTCTAGGAGAAGGATAGAATTATAAGAGGAGAGGAAAAAATTGGAGGGTGACAATATTATAAATGTAATTGGAAGAGTTGTGGCAGTTACAAAAGTAGGTTAGGTTCTGATCAACTACTGTTAGTATGGCGCACAGTTACTTGATAACCAGTATGAGCTTTTCTATTGGGTGAATTTCAAATTTTGGTACGGTCTCGCAAGAGGCTTGTGAGACTAAAGCAGGCAGCACTGCCCCTTTGGACTGAACTCAGGGGATTGCTTACCTGGCTCTCAAAAGACTCTTGCAAGAGTTTTTAAAAAGGGGAAAAAGGGAAACATACACAAACAACATAGATAATGAAACTATAGGGTAGCTCTGAAATGAGCCGGTTTTGCTAACATTTTGTAACAACTTTACTTTTTTGTGTTTGCTAACTTTTTTGTCTTTACAAATGTTTTTATAGGGTAGAACTAAAACATACAACTTGGTAGGGAAAAACAACATCTCCTTAAAAACAAAACGGAGAAAATTGTGGAGAACAATAACTGCTCAAAAAAACACAATACTGCCTAGGGGGCATTTGTGATCTTGGACAAGCTCTTACTGTGCAAACCTGTTTGTCTCCAATAAGAAAATGATCTGCTTACATAAGCAGCAAAAAATCTTTATTAAGATAAGCAGGGTTGCTATCTGTTTCAGCACTCAGTACTTGGGCAGGCACAGTATCTCCAAGTTCAAATGAGCTGGAAGCCTTTGAAGAGTTGTCCAGCTCCGCAGCATGAGCTCATTCTTTCCGAGCACGTCTTTGTGGATGCATAGATCTGAAGTGCCTCCACATGCCTGTAGTACTCATTGTTTTGTTTAAATCTTTTTATTGACATTTCTTTTTTTTCCAAACAATAACCATAACGCAATGACATCATACATAGGGGTCTGAGGATGATGACACTGTGTTCCTTTGTGCGTTCACGTACTACGTATGTGGAGGTGCAGAATATCACTTATAAAGTTGCACTGTGCTGCTCATAAGGACCCAAAGAAGCTTTGTGGCATACAACATGCTTAAGGTCTGTATATGATGCATCACAAATTTGAACTGTGGGAGAGGGGTACAACATATTAAGGACAAAGTAAATCAATTCAGGGAAAGGGATGACTGCCTGAGGCCCGTAGCCTGGTGTGAGTACGAAGGGGTTCTCTGCCAAGTGTAGGTGTTGGGAGCCGTACACTGCAGGGGTCTAGATGGTGTTTTTTTAGGACCCTGCCCTCGCTGTGCCTTTATGGGCTCACTATCATAGCATGCCATTGGGATTGGTTGGGTCCCTGACCTCCCTTGAGAGTTCTCTGCGGAAGCCCCAAGGCACTGCATGTCAAATACCATGGCCGCCCAGCTACTGGCCAGGGGAAACCTATGAGAACATAACATGTCTTCCCTTTTCAAGGCTACTCCTTCATGCCCTAGCACATCTGAGTAGTGATCGGTGCCAGGCTATTGCGTGGGGGGCTTTTGGGGGATTTCCACCACTTGGTGATCAAGCGCTTCACTGTAACCAGGCCTAAGTCCAGAAACCGGGAGGTGGCCCTGTTTTTCTTATCCCTACTAAAGAGATGTAATATATATACCTTCCAGCAAAAAGGGATGTTGTGCCCTGTACAATTGACCAGTGTAGCCGCTATGGTAGTCCAGTATTCACCCAGCGATGGGCATTGCCACAACATGTGCAGAAGATCTGCATCAGGTAGCCTGCATCTGGAGCATTCAGAGTCTGTGAGATAAAAGTACTTGCTAGTCTGGGGTTAGGTATGCCCGGTGCAGGATGAAGAATTGTATTTGCTTAAAATGCTGATTGCGTGAGACATGTGTAGGGCCCTCTAATATGGCTGTCCATCCCTTGTCTGTGAGCGCGCGCCCTAGCTCATCCTCCCAATATTGCCTTAGAGAGGTAAGAGTAATGGCTGTGTGTTGAGTCGAGTCAGATGGCTCCCATCCCCCATTATAGGTAAATATTGAATCATATGACACGCGGGAGGTTCTGTGGTGAGAGTGCCCCATCTAGATAACAGGGAGGCTATGAGTGCTCTATGCAATAAAAATTGTCCAGGGTGTAGATTCTCCTCTGATATGAGCTCTGCGTATGGGATGAGAGAGCCATCAAGAAAAAGGTCCCCCTTGTCGTGAATATCCGCTATGTCCCAAGTGCGTAGTTCGGCTGCCGTGGTGAATGAGCTTCCTCGCAGTGTTCCCAGTAAAGGGATGGCTGGGGCATAAGGTATGGTGAAAAACAGGCGTCTGCTGTAGCATTTGTATGCTATGGTGAGTAATAGTGAATCCGAGAACCTGGGTTCCGTGCATGGGTGGAATGTGCAAAGTAAAGTGCATTGTGGCATTCGGGGTTGTAGTAAGGCTGTGTCAGGTGTCAAGAAGCTAGCCATCTAGCTATCCATTGAAACTGAGTGGCTAGGTAACAGTGTTTGAAGTGAGGCATTGCGAGCCCACCCTGCCCCGCTGCAAGATACAGCTTTCTCTGCGACTGGATGGCAGTGGTAGCTCTAATGACATTTCCCTCAAATACATCTGCCTTATTCCGATATATACGTACTCCTAAGTACCTGAAAGTCTCGGAACTGTGGAGGACAGCAAGAATGGGAAGAGAGTCGACTTTGCAGCATTGACACGTAGCCCCGATGCTTTGGCGAATAAAATAAGCGCTAAGCTCAAGGATGGTGGGATGGATTGAAGATCTCTCACATACAGCAGCAAGTCATTGGCGTAAGGTGAAATTGCATGCGTGCCATCTCCTAGGGGGATGCCCATGTCCACATGTGAACGGATGTATGCTACTAATGGCTCGACTGCCAGCAAGAAAAGGGGGGGATAACGGACAACCCTGCCTTGTCCCACGACCGACCCTTATAAGGTCTGAGATATAAGGTCCTGTCTTGACATGGACCGTCAAGCGTTTGTATAATAGCCTGACCATGTTAAGAAAGTAGGATCCTATTCCAAATCTGAGTAAGGTCGGAAGGAGATAATCCCATTTAAGGGAGTCAAAAGTTCTCTCGAGATCCAGTACCAGGTATCCTGATCAAGGCCAGTTCAGGGGGGTGTCATGGCCAGTTCAGGGGGGTGTACTCTGCCACCTGGAAGTAGCGGAGGATGTTGAGAGCAGTGTTACAGGCCGGAACAAACCCATTTTGGTCCGGATGCACCAGGGAGGGGCTATGTGGTGCGAGCCTGGTAGTGAGGATTTTCACTACAATTTTGTAGTCTGGGTTTAAAATCGCCAGAGACCTATAAGACTCTGGGGACGTGGGGTCCTTGCCCGGGTTCAATAAGAACACCACATTAGCCTTGTATAACGAGGGTGGCAGGGCAGCTCAGGGGATCGCAGTAGTGTAGAGAGCATGTAGGCGGGGCACTAGGGTCTCCATATATCTCTTAAAGAATTCTATTGGAAGCCTGTCTGGCCCAGTTGTTTTCCCTGATGCTAACGACGACAGAGCCTCCTGGACTTCGTCCACTGTCAAGGGGGAGTTTAGTGTTAGGTGCTGGTCAAGTGTTAAAGAAGGCAGTTTGACAGTGTCGAAAAACTCATTTATTTGTTGGGCATCCCCATGCGAGCCAGAAGCATACAGCCTGGAATATTGTCTCATCATGACAGAGTGAATGTCCCGTTGTATATCTCTCATTTGACCTAGCTCGTCCATTACTGACTGTATGGGGCGGTGTGGGTGTTCCTGCCAAATTAAATATGCAAGCAGTTTCCCTCTTTATCCGATGTTGAGTGGGTGCGTGCTGAATGAGCTAGGTAGTTGTTACAGTGCAGCTTTTCCAGGAGTTCTGCTCGATCCACTTGGATGCTGTGTTTTTGCCTCGGGCCGGGTGATACCCTATGTTTCCCAGCGAAGGAGCAGCTATTCAATGGCAGACAGGGATGTGTCTAGCTGCTTACAAATGTTCCATATAAGGCCTAAACAGTGTCCCCTTTGTCGCGACCTTAAAGGTCTTCCATTCTATCAAGGGTGAGTCAGTGGAACCAGCATTATGTTTGAAATAGTTAAGTATTTCAGTTTCCAGTGAACTATGAAACGCCTGGTCCTCTAATGCAGCTATTTGCAGTCGCCAGGTAGGGACCACAGAGGATCTCGCCTCCCAGATGAGTAGCATTATCTGGGGATTATGATCGGAGTGCGTCCGACCCAGGTGCTCAATGTTTTGTATGAGAGGGATCAATGCTGCTAAGGTCAATATGCAGTCTAAGCGCACGTGTAGGTTGTGGACCAGTGAGTAGAGAGAATATATCCGCGTCTCAGGGTTATGCGCGTGCCAGACATCTGTCAAGGACCAGTGACCCATCCAGTTGCACAGAGAGTGTGCGTTTGAAGAGGCTGTGGTGCGGGTTAGGGGGTGAAGGAGCAATCGAGTGAGACATTCAGGAACAAATTGAAATCCCCCTATAAGCCATGGGACATCTTTCCAACGGGGCAGGAGCGCAGATGGACTACAAAGGAAGGCGTTCTGTGTTAGGTGCATAAATAGAGACCAGGGGAATGGGCTGCCCATTAAGTCTACCTTTGAGGAAAACGTAGCGCCCAGCTGGGTCGGACACCACCTCCTCCTCCTCCCAGGGGAACCCTGCCTTTACACAGATCAACACGCCTCTAGCTTGGGATGAATAGTTAGTGCTGTGCACCTGCCCACGCAAGCAGCATCGCAATCGCGCAGCCTCCAGATGTGTCAAGTGTGTCTCCTGTAATAGGGCGATACTGGCAGCCCTACGCTGTAAATAGGTGTATATTGAGTACCTGCGTGCTGGAGTATGTATGCTTCTAACATTCCAGGTTACGATGTTTATAGTAGTCATGAGGGTGGTGCGAATCCATCAAACCTAACTTATGTTGCAGATTTATTCTACCTATGTGTACGTGACGGCAAACGGTCTCCAGATAAGGCAAGAACTCTATGGGGAAAACCAAGTGTGTAAACGATAAGTCATGTAACTTCATGACAGCAAACCCCAAACGGGAGTCAAGCCAAACTGTTGCGCCAAATTATGGCACTTAACTGGGGTCAGAGATTGACTCTGAAAGGGTGTGTAGAGTAGGAATGAGATAGAGTGGCCAATCACGCGTTTGTGGAACAATATGAGGTGACATTAAGGTATAGTGCCACATGTGTGTGATGTAACAGGGGCATGAGACTTGAGATACTAGGGATGGGCATGAGGACAGATCGAGAGACACCAGTACAGTGTAAGTAATACGTACATAAGAGGGCCAATATTAGGAGCATTGTCAAATAATTGCTTCTGAAGTCTGAGGTGTAACGTCCGGAAGCTGGCATGAGCTAGAGTCAGCTGACCACTCTGTTGTGGAGTCCACATCTCCCCGAGACCTGGATGGCAACGTCGTGGAGCCTGCCAAAGGAGATGATTTCTTCCAGACTGAAGGGCTGCTGCCACTTGTAGTACCTCCCGACGTTCTGACCTAATTTGCTCAGGGTCTGGGACATTGGCCGGTGATATCCTCCACCATGCGTCTCCACCTCTGTCTCCGCCACGGTTGCGTCTGCCCCTTTTCGGCATCAGGGGGTCTTCTTGAGGTCTAAGTGTAGTCGCCAATCCGTTTTCTTCCAGCCAATCCCAGGCCTCAGCTGAAGAGTCAAAGAAACGAGTATTGCCATTTTGGATGACCGATAGTGTTGCTGGAAAGAGTAACGTAAATCAAGATCACGTAGCTGACATTTCACTGGTCCGAATGTGTGGTGCGCCTCTTCTGCTCTTGAGCTGTGTAGTCGGGGAGGAAGGAGACGGTGACATTTTATACCTTGGGTCCAGGGTGTCTCCCCACCTCTCGCAATATCACATCTCTGTCACGGAAATTTAGCAAGCGAAACAAGAAGGGACGCAGATTAGCTCCTAGGGTAGGCTTACGGGTAGGGACTCTATGAATGTGCTCGGCCACAAATTGTGAGGAGAGTGAGCCCGGGGGTAGCAACTCTCTCATCCAGGACTCTGAGTAGCCCACCGGTCCTGACCCTCTGTCCCCTCTGGCAAACCAATTACCCACACATTATTAGGGCACAAGCGCCCTTCTGCACCATCCTGTCAGGACTGAGTTTCCATTCCTTAAGCATAGCCAGTCTGGGCCCTCATTTAGAGTAAAACAAGGGTATTCCATTTTACATGCTCCCATTAAGTGGAGTCAGCTAGTGGCAAGGCGTTCCTGGATGTTACAATGATTAATAGGTTCCCTCGTTTCTCTGCGATATTTCAAGATGGTGGCACTAGATTGGGGTTAGCGCACTAGTGTTCATCTCATTAGTGGAGCTGCCGGTATCGCGCGCGAGCACCGGAAGTGCTTTGCACTTCGACCGTCGTTTCAAGGAGGTGACAGGGATTTTCTGAAGCGCTTCAGGTTTTAACCTATTTGAATTTTTTCCGCGAGGATTTATCGCTCGCATTTCTTGCGCTGGAGCCAGCAGCACGTTTGAAGTAACATGAAGTGAAATTATTTTACCGCATCTGGAGGTTTGTTTATAGAATGCCAGCAGCGCGTCTGAAGAAATATGAAGAGAAATGAATCACCGCGTCTGAAGGTTTGTTTATAGAAAGCCAGCAGCGCGTCTGAAGAAACATGAAGAGAAATTAATCTTCGCGTCTGGAGTTTTTTTTATAGAAATTCAGCAACGCGTCTGGAGTTGCATGAAGAGATATTTGTCACCGCATCTTGAGGTTGGTGAACACAAATTCAACAACGCTTCTGGAGGTCTGTAGAGAATTTTACTTCCTCAATTTGTAGTAGTCAATTGTGAGTCTTCTTCGAGCTGATACTCAGTCCTTGCCTCCCAGTTTATATTTTTTGTTCAGCTCAGAAATCTTTAGTTGGTTGAGTTGTTTTTTCTTTTACTGAAGATAATTTTAATTTTTTAGCGCAGAGACTGTATATATTACAGCGCTATTTTTGAGTTTCTACACTAGCACAGTAGTCACAGGCTCTTTAGGTTCTGAAACAGTATAAACTACGAGTCTGTACAAAGTCTGTTAGAACAATATCGACAGAGCATCCTATATCAAGACCACTTAGTAGGGGAGGAGCCAAGATGGCGACCGGGACGGCAGCGTAGACTCCCGGCTCCGTGAACCTCCGCATCCCGCACGGATATCCTGCCTGAGATCCTCAACCTGTGCTACGTGGTCGTGTTTCTGAAGGAGGGGGGCTCCCGACTGTCTGACTCCGAAGTTGCTAGCTGCGGTATCGCCGGAGAAAATCGCATCTGAACTTTGCGGCCGACGCGGCCCTGGAGCCGGGACATCGAGTGGACGCCGTGGCCGGGTGGCAGTGCGACAATAGCGGCCAGTGGTGACTGGGTGGAGTCGGTCACCGGAGCGGTGCCGGACTCGGCCTACATTTCGACATGGTCACTTCTACTGTCCAGCGTAGCGGACCGAGTGCATGACCGGGGGTGCAAATTTTGGATCCTCCGGTGGCTGCCCCTGCCTTGATGGTGAGCTGCCCGGCCGCCGTCCGTATCCTGCCCCGATCGCGGCGGGCCGCCCCCGGATATCTGCGGGGGCTGGTCCGTGGTGGGGACGACTGTTGCCCGTGACCAAGGATAGTTTTTTGCTTGCCCCCGGAACCCGGCCACCCGCGACGTGGACACCGCGACGTTTGTCTCGGCCCCGGTGAGGGTCGGGCATACTTGGCGGCCATCTTTGGGCAATGAAGCCTACCATCCTGTCCGCTGGGTCGCGGCGGGCCTGTGAGCGTACGACTTCTGGGAGTATGGCGGCAAGAGCGCAGAGAGCTGAGCTGGGGTACGGCGACCTCCTCGAGGCTCTTGGTACTCTTCACTCCTCCTTTGTTCATGGTTTCGTGATCCTAGGGAATAGGCTCGATGGTGTTGCATCGGAGTTGGGGCAGTGGCGGCCCGCCTGTTCACACGAACGCAGAGACTACCCACACTGCGCGCAGGAGGATGCTGTGGCGGCCGCCCCTGAGGTTAGTGCACGACTAGACGCCCCGGCCAGTATGCTACAGGGTGTTCGACCTTCTGAGGGCCTGATCTCTCCCGGAGGCGATGGACCTGTGTGTGCTGTGGTGGCCTCGTCCCGTACATGCCCTCCTACGACTCAGGGACAACTCCAGCAACTAATGTCTGCTTTGGCTGCTTCTGCCTCCCTGAACCCTGCATGCAGTACAGATCCTAGGGCAGCCCTGGGAAGCCAGTTTCTTCACGCGGCGGACTGTGTTCCTCAGAGACTTCCACCCCACCTGTGTGTGTCGCTTCTCTGTCGTTGTTGGACATTTCTCTGCCTGGGAACATTGGGTGTGATGCTGGGTCGAGGGGTTGGCGTGGGCAGAATTCCGAAGAGTGGTCAGGGATGAGGCTGCCCCTCTGGGGTGGTCGCCTAGTGGACGGGCGGGCTTAGGGGTGGCGTGCTCTCCTTACGTGGCTACTGGCACAATAGGTGCATAATGCTCCCCATCGTGGTTTGAGAAGATTGTCTTGGTGCTGTTCCTTGTTCACTTTAGGGGAACCTTACCGTGCGGGAGGGAGAACGCCGGGGGTCTGTTATGAAGGCCCTCCTCCAAGTTTATAAATACTTTCTTTACCCCCCCGCCCGGTGGGGGTCCTTTCCTACCTCTTTTTCCCTACTCTTCTATATTTCGGGTCTGGTTCCAGGGCGACAGGCACACTGCTGGGGGGGGGGGCCGTACTCATTTGCAGAGGTGCAGGGTGGGGGGTTGGGGGAGGGGATTCTGTATTCTTTCATCTCCTTTTCCATGGCCTCCTTTTTCTTCTCTGACTCTTTTTGTTTTTTCTTTTTCCGGGATCAGCGTGATACACTCCCTGTTGTTATGCCTCGTTGCCGTTCCATGCGTTCACAACTTCCGAGGGGTTCTTGGGGAGTTTTGGCGGGGGCCTGCGGGCGCAACTGTATATTATGTTCTTCCCCATCCTGATGTTCTTGTGTTTGCGCCATCGACCTAACAGATTGCTGTAAATCGCTAACATCCATTACTCTGCAGATCCGTGATTGTTGTTTTAAAATTGCTTGTCACCTGATCCTACTGCCTTGTCTCATTATAAAATGAAAACCTTTTCTCCTGGTGCCCTACTTACGCTGTTCACAGTAATAGTAGTACGATTTTG
The DNA here is from genome assembly GCF_964204655.1 of Triturus cristatus. Lineage (NCBI taxonomy): Eukaryota > Metazoa > Chordata > Amphibia > Caudata > Salamandridae > Triturus > Triturus cristatus. The sequence continues at coordinate 1,062,400,852 of NC_140589.1, read as the reverse complement.
CTCCCCGAAGTGCTGCCTGTGTTTGTACTTGTCGTTATTGCCCTGATTGCTTAGCGGCCGGCCCTGGGGGGTTGTAGGCCCATACTTGTTCTTATTGAACTGTTCAATAAAGGTTTTCAAAAAAAAAAAAAAAAAAAAAAAAAAAAAAAAAAAAAGACCACTTAGTAATTATAAATATATATATATATATTTGTACCTACCTACAAATGCTGCAAAACATCTACAAGCTTCAACAGGAACTCTGTAAAAAAGAAACAAAAAGACTTATTTGAATTAATTTGCTTCAACGTAGTCTTCATATTTTTTGGAGCAGATAATTAGCAATCAGTCATCTACATAGGAGAGAAGCAAATTCCACTGTATTAACAGGTACTATACTTAAGCCATAGAATTGTTGTAGGAATTGTATACAACCAGAGCTGTAGTAATAGTTTGCTTGTGATTACAGATGCAGAGAACCAGTCCAGGGATTCATCCTAAGAGGTCACCGCAGTGGCAGTCTCTCGTTTCTTTCCCATTCCCTTTCCCCCTCGTATCTGAGATCAGAGTTGTTCTACTTCTAGAGACGTTTGGGAGTTGTGAAAAGATCATCGTAGACAGGACGTTCAGCCAAACTCCTCCTGTGGACATTTAGTTTTGATACGTTACCTGACAGATTGTAGTGCCATAAAGTCTACCTGGGCAGGATGGCTGAAGGCTTCGATGTTAAGGCTTTGGCATCTATTTTAGAAGTATTACAAAAAACAATTGAGTGAAACTAGGGAGGAGTTGAGAAAGTCTAGTCAGGAAACGGGTTTTCTTCGTCAAAGGTTAGATGACCTTACAGCTAGTTCCAACTCCAGCCTTAGTGAACCTAAAACTCAGGCCTTCTCGCCATCTCCTTCGTCAGCAGAATTAACTACTCAGGTAATCCATGCCATGTCCCCTACCATTCCATTGGCCCCTCCAGAAAGGTTTCAGGGGGACCCACACAAGGCCCAGATCTTCCTTACACAGTGTTCCCTGCATTTTTTATGTAAGCCCATTTTATTCAAGGAGGATCAGTCTAGGGTGGCTTTCATACTGTCTTACCTGAGTAGAGATGCTGCAGATTGGTCCATGCCTCTGGTAAATTCCAACGATCAAGTACTTTGAAGAGTTCAAGCCGGAGTTTCTTCGAATTTTTGACCACAGAACTACCTCTCAGACCACAGACAATGAACTGTTAGATTTGAAACAAGGAAACCGAGAGCTGGTAGCATAATTGGCACAATTTAACAAACTAATAGTGGAAACTAATTGGCCGGAGGCCAAGAGAGAAGCAATTTTTTACAGAAGGTTAAAGGATGAATTGAAAGATGGTTTAGCACAGATTCCGAAAAGGCCTACTGAGGTATCCAAATTAATTGATCTGGTCTTGCAAATTGATTAACATCTAGTGGAAAGAAGAAACGAACGCCAGAAGGAAGTACGTCATATACCGCCCCATCTTGATAGGATCAAGATGGAAAATTCCAAAACTAGGTAAGTTGGGAATTATGAGGAGCCCATGCAAATTGGCACAGTACGAGGACCGTTGACTAAAGAAGAGATAAAGAGAAGGAGTGGCAAGTTGTGTATGTATTGTGGAGGCTCCGGTCATTTTGTAAAAGAGTGTCCCACGAAACCGAAGAACAATTCATGGGTAAAAGACAGGCCCCACCAGTAGATGGAGTTCCTCTGGTGGGAGCTGTTGAAGAGACAACTCCAAACGCTTAGCTTTTAGTGAATACTTTGCAGTCTTCTGCCCCTCATTTAATAATTTCCAGTCAAATTAAGTTTCGGGATGTTGAGGTGGATAAAGTTTTGGTTAGGATCGATTCAGGTGCAACTGGAAATTTTTGTGACATCAAATTTGCTAAGACACTTGGAATTCAATTTGTCAAGAAGGGAAAGCCAGAACCAGTCAGAGCGGTAGATGGCACTAATCTTTCTTCTGGTCCCATTACTTGTGACACAGAAGAAATTAGTTTGATGGGACCTGGTGAACATCGAACTTTTGTGAGATATAGCCTCATTGAGGATCCCCAATTTCAGTTAATTCTGGGGCTGCCTTGGCTTACCGAACACAACCCAAAGATAGATTGGGCGAAAAGAACCATTGAATTAAATTCAGAATATTGTCTGGAAGATTGCTTTCACTTGGAATCAATTGATTTACAGCCTTCTCCATCGTCTGGCAGAGCAGCTGCATATGATTTGTGCTGTGGAAGTCCAAAGTATTGCAGAAGAGTATCGTGATTTGAGTTCAGTTTTTGATGAAGAGGAAGCACAGAAAGTGCCCCTGCACCGGGAGTACGATTGTAAAATTGAACTTGAACCGAGTGCATCCTTGCCCAGTAGCCAAATTTATGCTTTGTCGGAGGCTTAGAGTAAGCATTTAAAAGAATATTTGGATCAATACCTTGCCAATGGATTCATTCGGCCTTTAAAGTCTCCGGTCTCCTCTCCATTATTCTTTATCCCGTAGAAAGATGGAAAACTGAGACCTTTTATAGATTATCGAGCTTTGAATCAAGTCACTAAGAAGAACCGTTACCAGTTGCCTTTGATCTCTGAACTGTTGGATCAGGTCAAGGAAGCTCAAATTTATACAAAATTAGATCTGAGAGGGGCCTATCATTTAGTACGCATGGCTGAGGTTGACGAGTAGAAGATGGCGTTTCGGACTAGTTTTGGATTATTTGAGTAACAGTTTATGCCTTTTGGCCTGTGTAACGCCCGGGCTGCATTCCAGCATTTCGTAAACGACATTTTACGATAATTATTGGATTGTTTCACTGTCGTATACATTGACGACCTCTTCATTTTTTCTGCAAACATGGAAGAACATGTGCAGCATGTATGAGCAATATTGGAATGATTGCTTGAGAACCAACTGTATGTTAAGTTGGAAAAATGTGTATTTCATTCCAACCGAGTAGAGTTCTTAGGGCTCATCCTATCTCCTGAGGAAGTGTCCATGGATAATTCGAAAGTGAGATCAATAAAAGAATGGCCCGCTCCATGATCTGTCAAGGAAATACAGAGTTTTCTAGGCTTTGCTAATTTATATCGGCGATTCATTCCCAATTTTTCTGAGAAGGTTAGTCCCATTCAGCGTTCCCCCTAACGTGCGCCCTTGCGTGCCAGCGCAGCCGCCCTTTACAGGCCATGCAGTACGAGGCTTTGAGCGCGCGCATAAACATAGATCAGAAGTTGTCTCCATTATTCCCGTTTTAAGCAAACAGGTTTCTTTTTCATGTTCTATTAGCATTAGGGCGACGGCATTTCGAGAAAAGCTCACTCTTTGTTAAGTGCTGTATATTAATTATGACATGCTGCTGCACCTTTTGACCCCGTAATCCAGAGGCGGTCTGATTACTGGTTCTACTGTTGAGGGTCTGCAGCTGCTGTATAAGGTAGCACAAAGCAGCTCATAAATTCCTGTGTACTACGTGACCAATATATAATGATGCGGTGCTGCAAAAAGAACTTCAGAAACATAACTGAGTGTGCTTATTGATGCAATGCTCTTTGACATGCCACTTTGTAGAAACAGGACAGTGTGCAAAGCCCATCTGAGTGAAATGATTGGCTGTTTTTTAAATGTAACATTTATTTGTTCTTCTGATAAAATGTCTTGTGTGGAAATAAGAAGTCCAACTTGCATGATCTGATATGAATAACTGACACAGATATAAATAGCACCGTGTTTGTGATTTCCCTCTTTAAAAAAACATATCAAATAGTGCTGTGAGAAATTAGTGGTTCCTATCCCGTTAACAGGCTCGCCTCCTGCCATGTCAGCGATGTTTTCCAGTTTACATTGTTTTATTTCATCTTGCGTTCCCTAGGTGTACTTGCTTTCCCAGGTGTGGTTCTGTACTTTCTTCATGCAACACACAGCTCTTGTATATTGCATACTGTGCTCTGAGTGCCTTCTGCATGACTGGGTGAGCATAACTTGTGGATGAATGTTAATGACTGGGCACGATTGAGAGGCCTGTAGTTGCACACTACATGATAATCATCCATGGCCTCTTTGTAGAGTGCACAGAGTAATGGTCACATAATTGGTTATTGTAATTTCTATTTTATGTGAAGGACTAACAGACGGGGAGGTTATAGAGGAAAGTAGTGTGAAAAGAAGTACAGGAGTTAACAAGACACTATGAAGATGATTTAATTCAGTCTAATATTTTTATTCTAATTATCTAAAAATAATTATTGTTGTTACTCATTTATCAGATGCTGCCAACAAGCATTGACAATAGTTCTGGCTTGCTCTAGGTGTATGTTGTTCTAAATGCAATAACAGAAACCTGGGGGGAGGAGCCTAGCGCGCAACCAAGATGGCCGCGTAGGTGCGAGGCTCCCGAGGACCTCCGCAACCTCCCACGTTTATCCTGTCTTCATCCTGAATCGGTTGAGGGGACTGTGTCGGTGAGCCTGAGCCGAGGTGGCACCCGCTTTCCGTTTTCGAATCGGACCCCGGGTGCCGGGGTGAGCACCGACTGAAGTTTGCGGCCTACTTCTCTCCTGACCCCGGATTCGAGTTTGGGGGCGACCCAGTGGCGAAGTGAACAACAACGGCGGGCTGGGCCTGGCGAGTCGCGAACCCCACACTTTCACTTTCGCTATTGAGTCCCCTTGCCATCATCGCAAGTGGGATTACGGCGCTTCTTTGTGTGGGGGTGGCCTCGCTGGGAGACCCTGCCTGCCTGCCTGCGGTGACCCGCTCTGCCGTCCTGGGGTGACCCCCGGGGCTCTCGGCCTTGATTGCTTGCTCTCCACTGCGTGGCTGGTGAGGGTGCGAGACACACGACGATGGCCACGAAGCAGGATGGGGATCGGTTGAAGGCCAAATCGACCCGGCGTGGCACCGCACATCAGGCCAACATCATGGACCGCTACACCCTCCCGAAGGGGTCTCCCGGCGGATCGCACAAGTCCTCCGAGTGCCCCCCGGATGCCCCGGATTTGCCTACGGATCTGACTTTGCAGGACGTCATGGGCGCCATTGCTGAGATGAAGACCTCAGTGGGCCAGCAATTCGACACCTTGGCACACAAACTCGACGCGGTCCTTATCGATGTCAACCTTGTCAGAGCCGATCTCTCTAAGACAAATGACCGGGTCGATTCTTTGGCCCACACCGCGTCGGGCCTCACGACTGAGGTAGCGGCCCTTCAGACGGAGGTGCACCGGCTCCGTCAGGCAAGTGCGCTCATGGATCGGCGCCTGGAGGACTCCGAGAGCAGGGCCCGGAGGAATAATATTCGCATTATCGGAGTGCCCGAGGGACGGGAGGAGTCGGCGGCGGATCTCTTTGTGGAGGACCTGATCTCTACCCATCTCCAGCCTCGAGGACTTTGCGGTGGAGAGGGCCCATAGAGTTCCCTCCGCGGCCTCTTATTGCCCGTATTTTCAACTTTCGGGACAGGGATGCGATTTTGCAAGCTTCCAGACTGCAAGGGCCGATTAAGCTGGAGAACATGGAGGTGAACTTTTATCCTGATTTTACGCAGGCGGTCCAGAAGCAGAGACTGAGTTTCCTGGGCGTCAAGCGGCGGCTTCGAGGCATGAACTTAAAATACGCCATGCTCTTCCCGGCCAGGCTGCGGGTGGAGGCGGATGGTCGCACTCACTTTTTTGACCGTCCTGAAACAGCCGGGGACTGGTTGGACACTTTGTCTGGAGGACATGGTCGGGATGGGGGGGGGGGGCGACGGGAGGAGAGTGCCCACCGGACCGGGTCTGAGGTACTGACACGGGGGCTCACCCCGGATGATGCCACTTTCGGCCCAGCTTAGGGTCTTTTGACTGTTGTGTCTCGTTTCCCCTCCATTGGGGGTGGTGCTGGGTCTCGAGGGGGTTCTCCTTCCTCCTCTAGGGGGTCTTAGTAGTTTACTCTACATAGGGGCGACAGGCACACTGCAAGTTGGGGGGGCTGTTTAGGCTCATGCAGGGGTGCAGGGAGGGGGGAGTTTTGTTGGGGCTGTTGGGTTGGGGTTGGGTATTGTTTATTTGTACCACAAGGCAGAAGTATTGTTGTGCTATTTCTAAAGTGCTCTCTGGGGGGAGATTGATCGATTTCGGTTATGATGGGGGGTAGGGGACTGAGTATTTTGTCCTGGAATGTTAATGGACTGGGGGACAGGATAAAACGGGGGGTGGTCCTGCAGTTCTTAAAGCGAATTTCACCCGATATAGTATTTCTGCAGGAAACACACCTCATTGGCAACTCCTTTCGTGCCATGAACAGACGGGGCTATCGCCTTATAGCCCACTCGGGCTTCACGTCTGGTTCGAGGGGTGTGGGCATTATGGTTAAAACCTCGCTCCCGTTGGAAGTTGATGAGGTGCTCCATGATGACAGGGGACGATATACGGCTCTGGTGGGTAGATTGGAGGGTAGAGTGATTGTTTTCGTCTCTGTTTATGTCCCGCCAGGGTTGCAATCAATGACTTTTGCTGATCTGGGGCGCCTCCTCCTTGGCCTTCCGGAGGGGATTCTAGTGGTTGGGGGGGATTTTAACGCTGTAGTTTCCGGGACTGAGGATCGTCACCCTCCCAGGGATCTCCCCCGTGCCCAAACTTGGTTATCCGGCCTTTTGGATACCTTGGGGCTGGTGGATTGTTGGCGGCTGAAACACCCTACGCAGATACATTACACCTTTCATTCCGGGGCTCATGGCAGTCTTTCGAGGCTTGATTATGTCCTGATGCCAGCGGCACAGGCGGGGAGGGTTGGGAGGTACGACATTTGGCGCGGGGTATTTCAGACCACTCCCCGCTCCTGTTGCACTTCGACATTGTCCCGAGGGGGGAGGGGAGGGTGGTCCCGATTAATCCCTGGTACCTGCGTGACCCCACAATTCGCGCAGACATGGTTAAATCTCTTGAGCGATATTTTGAAGACAATGTGGGGTCTGTGTCGTCTGCGGTCTCTCTGTGGGAGGCGTTTAAGACGGTACTCCGGGGGGAGGCCCTATCCCTCATTTCCCATTCCCGGAGGCGTGAGCGGGAGGAGGTGACCCGTATTGAAACTGAGATAACTGAGTTGGAGGGTGATCTGGAGTGTGGGGTGACGGATGATAAATTGCATGCTCTCCGACTCAAGCAGGCGGACTACAAGGCCCTCGTCACGGAGGCAGCCAGGGGCCTCAGTAGAGAGCAACAGGGGAGACTGTATGATGTGGGTGATAAGGCTGGTAAACTGATTGCGTGGCTGGATAAAAAGGAGAGAGCGAGTCGAGTTGTCCCGTCAATTGAGAAATTGGATGGTGTGTGTGTCACTGAACCAGGAGAAATTGTTGATTGCTTCGCAGAATATTTCCGTGGGGTGTATTCCCCGGTATCTTCCCGCTCGGAAGAGGATTCCCATGCCCTGCTTAAAGACATTGCGCTGCCTTCCCTTTCGGAGGAGGATAAAGTGTTGTTGGACGCGACCCCAACATCCGAGGAGATTGCCCTCGCCATACGTTCGGTCGCCTCCGGCAAGGCCATGGGTCCTAATGGCCTTCCCATCGAATTGTACAAACTACGACCAGATACGCTGGCGCCGCATCTCCGTGCTATGTTTCTCGCGGCCCGCTCGGCGGGTTCCCTCCCGCTGGACCAGCGTCTGGCCATTATCGTGGTTATTCATAAGGAGGGGAGGCCGCGGGATCGGGTCACGTCTTACAGGCCCATTTTGCTGCTGAATGCGGAGCCCAAAATTCTAGCCAAGGTGCTGGCCAATCGGCTGGTTGGCGTGGTGTGCGATCTGATTCACCAGGACCAGTCCGGCTTTATCCCTCATCGCAACACCGCGCTAAACCTGCGGCGTTTGCATGGGGTGCTCGCGCGGGTCCGTTCATACGAGAGCCGGCCATTTTGGCATCCTTGGCGTTCGACACGCTCGAGTGGCCATATATTTGGGCGACGCTGGCTAAGTTTGGTTTTGGCCCGGGATTCATTGGTTGGGTGAAACTGTTATACTCCGGACCGCTGGCGCAAGTGGCGGTGAACGGTAGAGTGTCGGCTCCGTTTGAACTGGGCAGGGGCACGCGGCAGGGCTGCCCGCTGTCGCCGCTCCTCTTCGCGCTTGCCTTGGAGCCCCTGGCGGAGTGGCTGCGGTGGCATCCTTCTATTCGTGGTCTCCGATGGACCCCCGAGTATGAGGATCGCGTATCCCTTTACGCGGACGATATTCTTTTATACCTCGCTTCCCCGCGTAAATCGCTGATTGTGCTAGTGGATGTTTTGCATTCATTTGGCCGCAATTCCGGCTTAGTCATCAACTGGGCTAAATCCTGTGTGTATGTCCTCTCCGCGGAGGCTCCTATCCTTCCGCGGGGTTGTCCTATCCAGGTCGCTCCGCAGGGATTTAAGTACCTGGGTATCTTTATTACCCTGGACGCTGAGGCCCGATATAAACAGAACTTGCTCCCCCCCCTCCAGCGCCTGAAGGAGGACGTGGCGCGTTGGAGGCGCTTGCCGCTCTCACCGCTCGGTCGTGCGGCATTGTTTAAGATGATGTCGCTGCCACGTTTCCTATACGCATTACAGAACACGATGGACGTTGTCCCGGCGCGCTACTTTCGCGAGGTGGAGGGTCTGCAGCGACACCTGTTCTGGGAGGGGAGGCCGCGTATCGCCCTTGCGAAGCTGACGCTCCCATGGTACGACGGGGGGGTCGCCCTCCCAGACATCAAACGGTATTACTGGGCCTCCCAGTTGGCTGCGATAAACCACGGCCTTTTTGGGCCCGCTCTTAACTCGGCCTTTGCAATGGATAAACTGTTACTGCCGGGTGGTGACTATAATCGGGCGCTTTATTCTAGATCGCTCGACGCACGTCTGACGGGCCCTACGCGGGTCGCGGTACGGGTGTGGCACGCGGTGAACTTGGCGATGGGGTGGAAAGATCGGTTGACCCGGGCGACGCCACTGTATGCATCTGAGCGGCTGGGCTCCCTGTGGACCTCGAAGGGCTTTGAGAAGTGGGACATGATAGGCATCAGCAAGGTGGGCGATCTCTGGACGAGGGGGGATTCAAAACGTTCGATGTGCTGCAGACGGAATTCCAGTTGCAGGATAGGGAGTACTTTCGATATATACAGGTCCGTCACGCGTTGTGCTCCGTATTCCCGGATGTTGCCTCCATCCTGGAGTACTCCCCTCTGGAAGATAGAGTGCTAGATGGGCATGTACCGGATGGCACGATTTCATTGATTTACAAAAAGCTCATCAACGATCGCTCGGGACTGCTGACTAGCCTTCGTGAGGCGTGGGTTGCCGATGGATTGGAGCTGGATGACGAGGACTGGGTGTCTGCGGTGGCCTCCCCGAAAGAGGTGGCCATACCGGCCCGCCTTCGCTTCGTCCAGCTCAAAATACTCTATAGGGTCTATGTCACGGGGCCGGGCCTGATGCGTATGGGATATGCCGTGGATGGGTTGTGTAAGCGTGGGTGTGGTTCTTTAGGGACCTTCTTCCACATTTTGTGGGAATGCCCGGAGGTGGCGCGATTCTGGCGTGGTGTGCATGCGGTGTTGCAGGCGGTCACGCATGTGACGCTGCTTCCCGAGGCGAGGAGATGTCTGCTGAATGTGTGGGAACCGACTGACTACTCAGCACCGCAGACGTGGTGGGTGACTCTGGGATATGTGGTTGCCAAGCGTGACATAGCGCAATTGTGGGGCTCCCAGAGGTCGCCAACGGTCTCGGCGTGGAAGGACAACATGGATTGGTGTATGTTTCGGGAAAAGGTAGTGTATGTTGGGAGAGGTAAGCCTGGGAAATGGGTGAAAGTGTGGGGCCCCTGGAACTCCTACCGTGGCGGAATTTGTACCCCGCCACTGACGCCTGAGCTGGCACTGGCCCCGTCTCTCTAGTCTGCTTGTCGCCTTGGTTCTGGGAACTGAGTCCACTTTGTTTCCGCCCCGGCCTATCCCCCCCGCTATTCCTGTGGATCGGTAGGGTCCTCCCCAGGGGAGCTCGTACTGCTGCTTTGACTTTTGCTGCCTTGTGGATTTGTTTGTTGTTTCTTATATAAAAATGGAACCGCCATTTGGGGGGTCCGGACGGTGTGGCCGCCAACGCTTCTTTCAACTCCTGTGATCTCTCTCACGCTGCAGCGTGTGTTTACCAACTATATATTATGCTCTTACTGTTTGCTAGCGGCCGGCCCGAAGGTTGTAGGCCCATCTTTGTATATCTTTTGCATTCTGTAATAAAGGTTTCAAAAAAAATAATAAAAAAAAATAACAGAAACCTCAGTAACACCCAAATGCTGGTCAGGTGGCACACTGTCTGAAGCACAGGGTTTTGCTTTACATGTTTTAACCCAGATCCTTTATTACAGAGGCAATGCATTTTGGAATGGAATCCTACTTAAATTTTTTGGTGGCATCCCTTTCTGTTCAGACCTCCCCACTCCTACAAACATTTTATTTGATTCCAATTTCAGCATGGACATCATTAAGGGGTTGCAGCTGCAACCTCCGGCTTGCCCTTTGTAACCCTTGGCACTGCCTTTGCGACCCCTGACTTCAGAGGTGGCAAAGTCAGTGCCAGGAACACAGGGGCAGCTTGTCCTTATGAATGCTGGTTAAGGCACCCCTTTCCTTGTTTTCAATCAGTTTTTTTTTATTACACTAATGTGGTATAAAAATGGAGCACAATTAGCTGGAATATGACCCTATCTAGCAGCTTAGGTAAGTAAAAAATGCTTTTGAAAGTATGTTCTGTGTGTGCTTGTGTGTGAGTGTGCATATGTAAGAGAGAGTGTGTGTATGAGTGAATATGTGTGTTTGAGTGAAACTAAAGGTCAAATAGCATGTGATGTCATTTCCGCTACCCCAGACATTTTGGTGAATTGAGGTCCATGACTTTCAGTAAGATGCGTTTAGCTCAGAGGCAGGTATGCAACAGACCATGGCCACTTTTGCTCTTTACTTCGAAGCTCAGCTCTTAAAGCTTAAAACAAAATGGCTATAATAACATCACAACCAAAATCAATAATGAATTATCCCAGATATAAAAAAAAATATTTGTGTTTCTTTATTGAAACTTTGGGTGGCCATATTGAAAGTTAATATTACCATAAAAAGGCATGCATATTGTGGAAACACATTTAAGGTTAGTATTTTGGGGTAAATAACTATATTTCTGCATTTGGCTAACCAAATTAACAAGTCACCTGATACAACCTCCTTGCATATTCTCTTCCCTGGTGGAGCCTGGGTGGCGATAAAGTATGAGTCATACAAAGGATTTTGGATGTCCTCCTAAAGACTTGCTTACTCTACTTTCATCTATGTCTCTTACCATGATTTCATCAAGGGACTTTTGTACTGTATTTCAGATTTCACCTTTACGGAAACAATGTGACACTGCAGAATGAACCCTAACTAGATCATGGCCCTCGGATGGTCTTTGAGGCCGTGTGCCTGTGAAGGTGAAGGAGCTCAGCTCATCTCCTTCACAGTAGATCTGTATAGGTTTGAAATCCCATTAAAACATGTGGCATGACCTCACATTAATCGGATCTGACAAAGGAACATGGATTCTCCTTCCATTAACTTTCTCCACCCACACTCAAGGGTTAGGAATGACAGCCTGGCACAGGAATCCAGTCTGAGACTTTTCTCCTTCATCTAATTGTGAGTGGTCCCTGGTAGAGGGGCATGGGACTGCATCATCTGCTCACTTTGATTAGCACTCTTTGCAGGATTGTGAAAACCACCCTACTGGAGAGATGTGATGCACCGTCTCAGACCTCATTGCCTTCAGTTGATTTTATAAGTTAGGTTCATGAAAGAGATCTTAACTAATTTTCTGGGTAATTTGGATAGACCCAGGATATCACTTTTAGGGTCAGATATTAAGCAAGCTCTCCAAATTAATCAAGTTTTGGCATATATCACTGTTAAAACATATAATAATTAAGTTCAGTTTATATTGAATTGTTCACGTTCGCTCTTTCTTTCTCATTATCTTTAAATAGCCTTTTGCTGGATGAAAGCATGGCATCATAAACCAAAATCCATTTTTAAACCTATTGAGGTAGCTTGGTAAGCTAAGCATGCTTTACTGAAATCTGAATTTAATAGACAAACAACAGGGTCAAATCCTGCCATGGCTCACTCACCCCATTCACCCATTAAAGGTTGATAAAATCGCCACCACTGAATTGGGTCATTTTAAGATGTGTTATTAATGGATCAACAACAATGTATAACAGTGGTAGCAAGTAATATATATGAAAAACAAGTTTTTTATTACTGTATCCAGAATGTTCAGCATAACAACACAGAACTGTTTTGGATGGAGACATAGGTTCACCTTGAACTATTTTAAAATCAACAGAGTAAGTGTCTTTCTGCCTCTTTAATATAAATCTTCCTAAACTTGTCCCCACCTTAAACAAGGTACTGCGTGCACTACAATTGTACACTCAGTGGGCTCCTTGCCCTCTTTGAATGCCATGTATCTGAGAAAATTACTCCCTAACATGATGAACTGGTGCATAAAGCCTTGGCAGAGGTGCACAGAGACTCTTCATTGCCGCACAAGGAGGAAAGAAATTAGAGGGAACATTGGTCCCATTACTCAATTGTTAAAGAAGAAAGAAAAATTTGTTTGGAGCTCAGAAACTGAAGGGACTTTCCAGTTGCTCAAAGATACTTTCACCACAGCTCCAGTGTTGTTGCATCCAAATTTAGAAGAACCATTTTTTGTGGAAGCAGATGCATCCAATCTGGCAATTGGAGGAATTCTGTCTCAAAGGCATCTGGAAACTGGCCAATTTCACCCAGTGGCCTATCGCTCTCGTAAGTTAACTGCTGCCGAAGTCAATTATTCAATTGCAGACAAAGAATTGTTAGCTGTATAAGATGTGTTTCAAGAATGGAGGCAATATTTGATGGGTGCAAGACACGTAATCACAGTCTTTACTAACCATTGAAATTTGCAATTTCTTAAATCAAGCAAGAACACTTACCCCAAGACAGCTCCGGTGGTCACTCTTTTTTGCTCATTATAATTTTGTCTTGACTTACAAGCCGGGTTCTGTAAATGGAAAAGTAGATGCCTTGTCACGTTTGAACACTGAAGGAAATGAAAGCTTGAAACTAGGTCATATTACTCCAGAAGACAAGATTGTGGGATCAACAGTGTATGCGGATCTGGAAGAGAAGATCAGAAAAGACTTTTCTGAATCGCAGAAAATGGATTGGGTCCAGGAAGGGCCGGAAAGAGAGATCAAGGATGGAAGGCCTTTCTATCAAGGAAAGCTGTTTGTGCCTAATGAAGAATTGCGGAAGAAGGTCATCCAATTGTTTCATGACAACCCATTGGCTGGTCACAAAGGAGTTAAAAAGACTCTGGAACTATTGAAAATATCATTTTGTTGGCCTGGCCTGGCATGGAAGCTCAGGTGAGGCAGTATGTAGCATCTTATGAGCAATGTCTTAAAAGGAAGGTAATTCAGCAGCTCCCACAAGGTCTACTTATGCCCTTACCAGTTGCCCAATATCCTTGGCATACAGTATCCATGGATTTCATTGTTGATTTGCCGTCTAGTCAGGGGTATTCCACAATTTGGGTGGTGGTTGATCATTTTCCTAAGATCAGTCATTTCATTCCATTAGAAGCCCTTCCAAGTGCCCCGTAGTTTGCCAAACTGTTCACTCAACTCATTACAAAAATGGCATGGAATTCCAAAGATTGTAATTTCCAATCGAGGACGGCAATTTGCGTCTCATTTTTGGAAATCATTTTTAAAAGGTCTGGGAGTTGATTCTCGTTTGTCCACCAGTTTCCATCCAGAGAGGGTTGGACAAACTGAGAGGGTGAATCAGGATCTTGTGCAGTATTTGCGTATGTACCTAATGGATCAGGAGGGGGAGTGGCCAGCCTTGCTTTGGACAGCTGAATTTGCCTATAACAATTCAGTGCACTCTTTTACAGGTTACCCTCCATTTTATTTAAATTCAGGCAGACACCCCAACATGTTAGTAGACAAGGTAGACAGTGATGTCCCAGCTGTAGAAAAGGTTATTCATACTTTGCAGGAGGCCTATCAAATAGCTTACCAAACTCTGGCAAATGCTAGAAGAGCAAATCCCGTTTTTGAGCCTGGAGACCAGGTTTGGATCTCTACTCGAAATATGCGGCTGAAAGGTAATAGGAAGTTTCAACCTTGATTTATAGGTCTAGTTGAAAAAATGGTGAACCCCGTCAGTGTAAAGGTCCAACTCCCTAGTATGTTAAAGGAACATCTAGTTTTTCATGTCTCTCTGATCAAAAGAAGCCCTCCTGATTTAAAAGAAAGATTTTACCTCCAGCTCCAATTCAAGTGCAATCTTAAAAAGAACTTGAGGTTAAAAGAATTATGGATTCAAAGGTTAGAAGAGGGAGGTGATTCTATTTGATTGATTGTAAGGGTTTTCGTCGTGAAGAAAGATCCTGGGAACCCAGTATTAATGTTCATGCTCCTAGGCTGGTTAAGGAATTCCACAAGACCCATCCACAGAAGCCTAAAGAGGGAGGAGAAGGGGCTTTGGTGGGAGTACTGTCAGGACTGAGTTTCCATTCCTTAAGCATAGCCAGTCTGGGCCCTCATTTAGAGTAAAACAAGGGTATTCCATTTTACATGCAAGTGGAGTCTGCTAGTGGCAAGCTAGTGGATGTTACAATGATTAATAGGTTCCCTCGTTCCTCTGCGGTATTTCAAGATGGTGGCAATAGATTGGGGTTAGCGCACTAGTGTTCACCTCATTAGTGGAGCTGGCGGTATCGTGCGCGAGCACCTGGAGTGCTTCGCACTTCAACCGTCGTTTCAGGGAGGTGACAGGGATTTTCCGAAGCGCTTCAGGTTTTGACCTATTTGAATACTTTCCGCGAGGATTTATCGCTCGCATTTCTTCCGCTGGAGCCAGCAGCATGTTTGAAGTAACATGAAGTGAAATTATTTTACCACGTCTGGTGGTTTGTTTATAGAATGTCAGCAGCGCGTCTGAAGAAACATGAAGAGAAATTAATCACCGCGTCTGTAGGTTTTTGTATAGAAATTCAGCAAATCGTCTGGAATTGCATGAAGAGATATTTGTCACCGCGTCTTGAGGTTGGTGAACAGAAATTCAACAACGCTTCTGGAGGTCTGTAGAGAATTTTATTTCCTCAATTTGTAGTTGTCAATTGTGAGTCTTCTTCGAGCTGATAGTCAGTCCTTGCCTCCCAGTTTATATTTTTTGTTCAGCTCAGAAATCTTTAATTGGAAAAGACTTGAGTTGTTTTTTTCTTTTACTGAAGATAATTTGTATTTTTTTAGCGCAGAGACAGTATATATTACAGCGCTATTTTTAAGTTTCTATGCAAGCACAGTAGTCACAGGCTCTTTAGGTTCAGAGACAGTATAAACTACAAGTGTGTACAAAGACTGTTAGAACAATATCGACAGAGCATCCTATATCAAGACCACTTAGGAATTATAAATATATATATATATTTGTACCTACCTACGAATGCTGCAAGACATCTACAAGCTTCAACAGGAACTTTGTAAAAAAGAAAAAAAAATACTTATTTGTAATAATTTGCTGCAACGTAGTCTTCATATTTTTTGGAGCAGATAATTAGCAATCAGTCATCTACATAGGAGAGAAGCAAATTCCACTGTATTAACAGGTACTATACTTAAGCCATAGAATTGTTGTAGGAATTGTATGCAACCAGAGGTGTAGTAATAGTTTGCTTGTGATTACAGGTACAGAGAACCAGTCCAGGGATTCATTCTGTGAGGGCACCGCAGTGGCAGTCTCTCTTTCTTTCCCATTCCCCTTTCCCCCTCGTTTCTGAGTTGTTCTGGTTCTAGAGACGTTTGGGAGTTGGGAAAAGATCATTGTAGACAGGACGTTCAGCCATACTGCTCCTGTGGACATTTAGTTCTGGTACGTTACATGATAGACCTGACACATCCAGCTTCTGCTCGAGCATGCAGACCTGATCCACAAGGTCCTGCAGGGTCACAGTATGATTACAGGTTTTGGGCTGGAGATCCACAAGTGTGAGTTCATTATCATGAACGTGCTCGGCCATTTTCAGATGGTCTGCCCGCGAAAGAGTGAAGTCAGTTGTGATGTCATCGATTCTGTTCTCTAGAGATGTACGGCTCTGCTCTAGGGCCTTGCCAATTTTCTCTACTGCTGCCAGTACCAAGTCCAATTTGGCCAAGAGATCAGGCTGTGGCCCTGGATGACCCCCTGCCTGTGCCTTGCGATGAAGTGTTCTGGTGAGTGGTACAGCAAAGACGGCCCACAGCTATTTGCTGTGCGTTGGGCATAGGGAGCTGCTTGTGTACAGTTCTTGTTAGTCACGGCTGTCGTGAGGGTGGCAAAGTAGTGATGCCACCATCAAACTGTTCCTCTCTGGTGTAATCAGGCCACTCCCTTAGTCCCTAGAGACAACACCAGGATCCACAGAGAAGGGAAGAACCCAGTAGGGCGTACTGTCTGTACCCTGTCTTATCCGGCGTTATATGTGGGTACCCTTTTAATTCCCAGCAGTCGCCACATACCCCGTAGGGTGGTTGTGGTCCGGTGTGTAGACGCCTCTTGTTGATCCATTGAGGAAGAGCAGGAGGGGAAACAAACGGACACAAGAGGGTTCCCCTCCAGCTCAGGAACCCAGCTCAGTGCCCCTCTGCTTCAGGGAGTGACATAAGTGACACCAAGGAAGGAGGCCCACAGGACCAGCCGTGCCCTCCAGACGGTGTACAACTCAAAAGGTTGAGGGCCAGAGGGGTGAGTATTGCGACAACTACTGCAGCGCCCAGACCGCCTCAAGGGGCCAAAGCCAAAGGAAGGAGGCTTATCATGTGCCCTGCAAGCCCAGGGGCACGCCCTCAGTATCACAAATCCTGTGTCAGTGCCTGGGCAGAGCTTCTCTACTGAGCCTACCGACCCCCAAACTCCGTACACCATCAAGGGTCCCTGCAGCTCCGGAGAGGTAATAGACTGTAGGCACCCGGGCCTCCCGTATCCTCAGTCGCGTGTGTGTACAGTACCTCTGGAGCCATATGGGCAACAATGCCAGAAAGCAGGGCCGCTACGGGCAACCGAGGCTTGAAATAACCCGTGTCACCCCCAAACACTAGGTGGCGAATCCTCATTTAGTCGCACACCCTTTAGGTCAGCTCCACAGCGGCTTACCAGTATGCAAGGGGGGCCTGGGCCTGACCAACCCCAGGACCCACCACAGCCCTCACCACTCACCAGCAACAGTTCCCTGGGCTCACATGAGCAATCTTCTCTTTTGCCAGGGTTTAGAGGGTCACACGTGGCAGCTCTTCTTGCATCTAAAGGGGACCCAAGGAAAGACCCCTCGGTCGAAGGATCGCTGCTCTGTCTGCAATTTTTAGTTTGTTTCAGTGCCCCAGGCCCCTGTCGTACAGCAGCCCTGTCTCGATCCACAAGGTCGGAGTTAGGTTTCCTCGGCTCCCTCAGGCTCCGGAGGGGGCCAAATCCTGCCCGTCCAGGAAGCGGGGATCCGGCGGCCATGCCCGCTGCACCGTGTGATTCACCAGAGAGGCTCCAGACTAGGCCAAAGTCAGGCTGCACCCACTGGATCTTTTCTGGTAAGACGTCCGCAGTGTAGCGGAGACCTGCTCCGAGCACGAAGTGAGCTCCTCTATTCTTTCCCTCCCAGTGAACTCTGATTTAAGGGGGCTAATGCAGCGATGCTCTGGATAACCGGGGGATGGGACACGGAGCTCTATCAAAACGCATCTGCCTTCTTAGGTACTTGGCCACATCCTCCCACATGCCTGTAGTACTCATGCTGAACTGATTGTTTCGATTACCCCAGCTGAAATCCTTCTTGCAAAGTTTGCAGATGACATACTTTGCTGAGATGTGTTTGCCTCCCGGCCTCATGTCAAACAATTGACATACTAAATACTCTTTCACAGGCTGAGTTGGCTAAGTTGGTGCTATAGCACCAGGCTGTTCATCAGAATCCGAGGAAGATATTCTTCTATGCCAAAACAAAAAGGCACAAAGAGCACAGCAACACGGTCTAGCCACAGCAAACTCTAATAGCCAAATAAACCAAAAACCTGAGGGGCAGGTGAGGGAAGTTACCCCATCTGCCGCCTGGGGGACTGAAAGCCCACTAGATGCCTGGGAAATCTTTCTAAAAAATATAAGGGTAGGGCCATGCCCCCACCCCAACTAAATGGGGCATCAGTCTTTCTACCCTAATCCGCACACTGGGGACGAAAGCCTGACAAATGTCAGGGAAAGCTTTTTAGAATAGATATAGGTGTGTGATCTGCCCAGAATGGGCACGGCCATGGCTCTAACCCCAAAACAGAACATCATGTCTTTCTGCCCCCTTAGGGCACATATGGGGGTGATTACCCCAATCAGCCACACCAGGGGGGTGCAGAAATCCCACTAGACACCAGGATGTTTATTACAAAAAAGAAATATAGGTGTGAGAGCTGCCTACCATGGGCCTGGTCATGCCCCCACCCCAAAAACAAAGCAGGTAGCCTTTCTGCCTCCCAGGGACAGATGGGGCGATTACCCCAATATGCCCTCAAAGGGGGGCAGAAAACACAATAGACACTAAGGTCTGCATTCATGCAATATTTATTTGGGGGGAGCGCCCCAAGGTATGGGCTTGTGATCCCCCTCTGGCCCAATAGCCTTCCTGCACCTTCCTGCACCTCCTGGGGGTGGCTAGAGCATTTAACCTAGCAGACACAGACAGTTCTGAAAATTAGACATCAGGGGGAGTACAGGGTGGTGTGCTTTGCCTGGATTCCATACCAATGCCCTGCAAACCTCATACGTTGACTAAAAACACAAATTTTGCTCACAATTCTGTGAGATAAATTTCTGGAAAATGCAGGGAGCCACACATTTTCTACCACACAGCATTGCCCCAGTCTCCCTATAAAAAAACTGGTATGTATGTCATTATTTTTTGTTGTTGTTTTTTTTAACACATTTTTATTAGAGGATTGTAATACAGTACATCGTTGGGTTAAGTATTCCGCACGGTCATGACATAGTGGTGCAAGTCATACTATGATGAAACATTATCATACAACCTTTGTCACAACTTGTCACTTGTTTACCTGGAAGCATACCCATTATCATTCCTGCTTTCATTTTGTTACGTTATGAAGAGAAAACATCCCTCGTTATTCATAACTAATTTTCATGGAGCTCTGACAGGAGACATCCTGGAACATGGTATTCTGCCCAGTAAGCACTGTATCAACATATAGAACATAAGAATTTTAGACAAAACAACTAAATGTTACTAACTTCCCCTCCCACTCCCTCCCCCCGCAGGCTCAGCGGATGAAAGATTGCACAATCGTATACATAGTCCAATTCAGCGCATTGTCTCTTTGTTATATACATTCATTAGTATGCTGGCCTCCAGCAACCCCCCTATGCATGTCACAGAGTTCTGGCTCCCTCCAGGTGCGGCCCCCAACTCCAGCCTCCTCAGAATACACATTAGGGACAGTATTCTAGCATGTTCAAAGCTCCAAGCTCCTCCATCAACAAATTCCATTCCATGGAAATAGGCATCCTACGCAATCTGCGCTATTCTTCCCTTTTCAATTCCGTGCCCTCAGCCCTGCCCCACTTCAACAGCTCGTCATACCAATCTTTCAATGCCGGTGGTCTAGTAGCTTTCCATTTCATTGTAATATTACGTGTGGCCAGAATGAGCGCCAAGTTATTAAATTTGGTGACCGGACTACCTTTATTCCCTCCGGGGCCCAGCCCCAACAGAATGTATTCCAGGCTATCATTATTCCTCACTGGAGCTATACTTGTTAGTATCCCACAGACTGTCACCCAGTAGTGTCGTAATCGCGAACAGCTCCACAGCATGTGTCTCAAATCCGCTGCCTGTAGTTGACAACGCGGGCACACATCTGATGAGTCTGGGAACATGGTTTTCCACCTGCGCGGTGTCAAATAGGCTCTATGTAGGAGCATGAGTTGTATGAACTTGAATTTCGGGTTTCTTGACACCTTCCTGGGATATTCCACCATCACACTCCACTCCTTGTCACTAAGAACCCGACCTATGTCCGTTTCCCACTTGTCACGCAGAGTCTGAAGGGACACCGCTGCCACTGTGCGTATGCCTTTGTATAGCCACCTAGTAAGGTGTCGACCATTACCCATCAAATGCTGCATTGTGATCAATGCATGCGTGGCTGGGTCTACCCCCCCCAGGTGCCCATATAGTACGGATGTAGTGAGATAGACTTGCGTGCAAAAGGAACAGTGTGTCCGACGCTCCATGTTCCCGTACGAACCCATTGTGTGGCATCATGGTACCCTCCTTAAAGAAATCACCCACCGTGGTTACGCCCACCTCTTCCCATGCTCCGATCTTCCTCATGGTAGTCCTGCCCGTCTGAGTGGGAATCCCCAGCAGAGGTATAGTAGGGGCATACGGGGTCGTCATCTCGGTGTATCGAAGGGAATGTCTCCAATAGTGTAACGCAATTTTCAAAAGGTGTGGTGCCAACGGTGGGATTTTGCTATTAGGCAACAGAAGTGTGTGTACTGCACCTCTTCGCCAGTTGGAATGCGTCATGTCTATTTCCTGCAAGTTTCTCCCTGCCAGCCAATACGCGAGCCATTGCAGTTGACTCGCAAAGCAGTAGGCTTTCAGATCAGGGACTCCCATTCCCCCTTGTTTAGTATCTAGGTACAGTTTTGTATTCCCTATACGCCTCCTGCCTCTACCCCATATCAGTTCAATCAGCATGGAGGAGAGCAATTTAAACATCTTAGATGGTACCATTATGGGTAGATTGGTGAAAAAGTACAACAATCTAGGGAGCACCACCATTTTGGCAATGGCTACTTTGCCTGCCACAGATAAGGGCAACGTGACCCAGAATTTTATGTGTGAACGCAGCAAGGTGATGGCACGGCCCCGATTACCCTCTAGAAGATCCGCCGTTTCCCTATATATATTGATTCCTAGGTACTTGAAAGTGCCAGGCGCGATCTGGAACGACCAGTCTCCAAACACCCGCGTCCAAGTATGTGTTGCGTCCGTAAAATAATAGACATAGGATTTATTTGCATTAATAGACAGTCCAGACAGCTTTTGGAATGCGGTAAAGATCGAAGGCACGGGTTCACACTCATTATCCAAGTCCCTGAAATATGGTATTAGATCATCTGCATATGCAGATACAATATGTGTGGTGGGGCCCAACACTATTCCCCTATGACCCGCGGTAGCACGCAGTTTCATTAGTATGGGTTCTAATGCCAGAATAAACAGCAGAGGCGACAGTGGGCATCCCTGCCTGGTGTCCCTTGCAACCACATATTGCCTCGATATATGCCTACCCGTTCGTGTCCGTGCCGTAGGATCTCTATACAACAGCATTACCCATTTTATGTATTCTTCAGGGATACTGTATCTAGGTAGAGCATAAAACATATATTCCCAGTGTAGGGAATCAAAGGCCTGGCGCAAGTCCAATGAGATACAACCCACTGCATCAGCTCGCTGGAGAGTATGAGCCATTATCTGATGCAGCCTCCTTATATTAAGGGCCGTGCTCCTTCCCAGGACAAACCCACATTGGTCGTTGTGTATTAACTGTGGTATGTATTGACAAATCCGAACCGCCAGTATTTTACTCAGAATTTTATAATCTACATTTAATAAGGAGAGGGGCCTATACTCTGCCACGTCCGTGCTATCCAGCCCTGGTTTTAACAGTGAAACCACCGTGGCCTGCAGTGTAGTAAGCGGAAGGGTGCCCACCTCTAAGGATGAGTGATATAGCCTTTGTAGATGGGGTACCAACAGATCGGCAAACGCGGCATAAAATTAAACGGGCAGTCCATCCCCATCGGGCGATTTATTCCGGGGCAAGGTATGTATCGCTTTTTTGATTTGATTTCCATCGCGGTCACTTGGAGTCGGAGCTCCTCCCTGTGTGCCTGTAGTAATTGGGGAAGAGGGAGTCCGTCCAAAAAAACGTCCAAGTCAACTTCTCCTACGTCCTCTGGTCTAGTATATAAAGTTTCATAATACTCCCTAAAGGCCTCATTTATGTCATGTTGCGTACATACCATGTCACCTTTCGTGCTTTTAACCTCCAGTATGGGGACAACCGGTGGGGCATCCTTAATAATCCTAGCCAGTAGCGGTCCCGCTCTGTGCGGTACCGCATGTTGCTTCTGCGCATAAAGCCTATTATCCACTAGCCTTAGCTCTTCCAGCAGTTCAGCATAACGTATGTAGGCGTCTTGCAGCTGTGCCCTATGCGCCTCATCTAATGCAGTCATCTGTTCCAAGCCCCCTAATGTATTTTCTATTTCGGTACGCTGAGTGATTAGGGTATGCCTCAGTCCCACCCTTGTACTGATCGCCACCCCTCTCACTACAGTCTTGAATGCGTCCCATTCTATCTGTCTGGAGGAAGCCGTATTTGCATTTTCAGAGAAGTAAGTATCTATGGCAGTAGCTAGCGTTGTCTTGAAAACTGAGTCCTCTAGGAGTTGCAATTGTGGTTGCCATATCGGTACCATGGCCGGGATTTTTCCCCACTGCAGTCTGATCTCCACCGGATTATGATCCGATAATGTTTTCCCTAAGTGAGTGGAGTCACTAACTGCGTCCATCAACCTAGCCGAGCAGAATATCCTGTCAATTCGAGTATGTAATTTGTGCATTGGGGAGTAGAACGAGTATTCCCTGACCCCCTGGTGCTTTTCCCTCCACGCATCCATTATCCCCCAGCCGTGTGCCCAGTTTCGCAGAATAGCCGCAAGTTTCTTACTGGGTGCGTTATGCAGCGGTGGGTGAGACCTGTCTAGTTCAATATCTAACACCGCATTAAAATCACCCCCTATCACCCATGGATATCCCTCCCAGTCAACCAACAGCGTGTTCAAAACCTCCCAAAATCTGTTCTCCTCCGTGTTCGGGGTGTAAACACTTCCCAGCACAATGCGGTCACCATCGAGTAACCCATGTATCAACACATATCTTCCATCCTTATCAATCTTTTGTTCTAGTATCTTAAAGGGCGTTGCATTCCTAATCCACATCGCAGCCCCCCTAGCAAAGGCCGAATATGATGCAAAAAATAACTGCCACCTCCACTTCTTGTTTAACTTTACTGCCTCATCCTGATTTAAGTGTGTCTCTTGTAGAAACGCCACATTCACTTTCCGCCTATTCAATTGGGCGAGCAGTCTATGTCATTTCTGGATGGAGCTAAGGCCCCGAACATTCCAGGAGTGACACTTATAGGTATCAGGGTTTGCCATCAGGCCCTGCATAAAGTGGCCACCCTGGACCCCAGGAACCACTGAATCTGGACAGTAACATATTAACTGACGCTGAGCCCACAAACACAAGAAAACACCCCAATACTCGAGTCCCCTTATGAACAGCAGAGGACCAAACCACAACTAACCGTTCAACCAAAAATCTACCAAAATCATACCACAGTGCAGTCGCCAAGGGGGGGAAGGCAACCACCAGAGTGTTATTTGTCATTGACTTTGGTCATGTATCATACTTTCATCGCCCCATCACTAACCTTTTACGCTTCTGTGCAATGATATATAGAACAGGACAGCTTATTACATCAAAAGCAGAACAGATCACTAGGCATCACAGTATACAATACCACTTTTGTCTGGACCTCTTCACCAGTTCAGAAATCATCCGCCGTTTGGGCAGTCACTAAAGGGAACAATGTTAGACTAGATGCGGACTCCGAACGGGCCATTGCCCCCTCCGACGAGTTAGCAGAAACAGCTCAGGACCTGGCATCATGTTCCGCCAGCGCCGCCGCCATCAATAATGCGTCTCTTTGACTGCTTGTAATCTGTTCCATTGATGGAGACATACCTGGTTTCGACACTCTGTGTTCCATATCCGCCATAGCCAATAGTGCATCCCGTCGCGGTGGAGAGCTCCTAGCGCCTTCCTGTGGAAGGGAGTCCTGCGTGGCCGGGGAGGAGAAAGTAATCTCGAGCCAGTCCGCGGCCTCCTCCGGGTTCTCGAAGAAAATTTACTTTTGCCCATGAATCACCTTCAACCTGGCCGGGAAGTGTAAGGCATACTTCAAGTTGTGCGCTCTTAGTTTCTTCTTAACCTCCTGGAACGTGGCCCTGGCCTTCTGGACCGCCAGTGTAAAGTTCGGGTACAAGGAGGCCGTTTTATTTTCAAATTGGATAGGAGCATTTTCTCGTGCCGCTCTTACAATCGTGTCGCGATCCTTATAGTTCAGGATAGGGGCAATCAAGGGTCTCGGGGGTGCTCCAGGCCGTGGAGGCCTCGACGGCACTCTATGCGCTCACTCCACGCTGTACAGCGGCAACAGCCCCTCCTTCGCCACATGTTCTTTTAGCCATTTCTCCACGAACTGCGTGGGATTGCGTCCTTCACTTTTGTCCAGTATTGCCTGAATACGTACATTGTTCCTACGGGACCGCCCTTCTGCGTCGTCCACCCTGTCCTGGAGCCTTCCCAGCTGGCACCGCACCTGTTCCATTTGAGTAGTTTGCTCCGTTTGTTGAGGAATCAAGTCATCAATGGCGATTTTATTGTTTATCACCTTTTCTGCCAGTTTCTTGTGGTCCCCCTTTAACAGATTGAAGCTAGTAGAGAGAGATCCCAGCAGCGCCTCCATTGCCAAGCGCGAGTCTCTTATTTCTTTCAATATGAGGTCTAGTTTGTCCACAGGTTGCGCCTCATCTGTGGGGGAGATCACATCCACGTACGATTCCTGTGTCCGGCCACTCAACATTACTGTACCTGTAGGTGCCACAGCATGTGCGTTCTGGTGCTTTGCCTTAGTGCGCCCCATGTCACCGGGTGCCGTCTGTGGTCTTGGACTCCCTGCCTTCCAATCACGAAGATAATTGGTAGCACCAGTATTCCTGCCACACATGCGTGAGGGGAGGACTCCTGTATAGTTCCGCTCCACAGCGTCCCCTGGGTTTGGTCTGGAGTCGTGGCAAACCCTCACTCTGCCCACGTATCCCTTTCAGACTTTACCGGCGTCAGCACGTCTTCTGCAGAGGCCGCTTGCAGAGGCCGCTAACACAGCGCGCACCCAGCCGGGGGAACATGCCACCCTCTTAAGCCCCAGAGCCGCGTCCCCTCGTGGCCCCACAAAGTTCCAGGGCCCAAAACAGCAGGGTCACAGTCTACGCAGAGACACTTCCCGCAGGTCTCACGTGCGGCTGAGGCTCAGTACCACCGAGGGGTAAGGGTGTAACACTCCCAGAACAGCACGCCCTTCAGTCAGCTCAGAGTCTCATCTGCTAAGCTTGTGCAATATTATTGGCAGTCTGACATGTCTACTCCCTCTAGGCGGTTGTTTCCATTCACAAGGCCCCAGCCTCGCAGTCCCCCAGGCTCCAGTGCACCACACACCTCCTCACGTTTCCAGAGTCCTCTCGCCGTCATATCAGCCTCCAGGCAGCCATGGGTCCCAGCATCCAGTCTCTCATGCCACACATTTCCTTACCAGCAGTGTGGTGCAATCTACTCCTCTCCACCGCCCAAGGTCCGCGCAGTTCCTAGACCTCGAAGTCTGCGAAAGGGGGGAAGGGCGCAGCTCATAGAGCACAGCTCCCTACTATGCACGTAGTTCACAGTAGTGCCGCTCTCCCACCACCAGGTTCATGCCTCCATATGCGTCCGGTGATGCACTCCGAACCGCAGGATCGGGAGTCACGGTCCCGCAACGCCTCTGCTGCCTGTTATTATCGCTGTCTCCGTCTCACCGGCGCCATCTTGGAGCATCTCCACCCTACAGTGCCGCCAGGCCCCATCCGGCTCACACGCGACCGCAGTAGTATGCGGCGTGCACCCGTCTCGGCCCGTTCCAGTCCTCCAGTTCGTGACGGGCAACAGGAAAAAAGGGTGAAATTCCTTCCGAAGTAGCCCCGCGAGGCCCCGCGCCCGGCCGCGCTCCGGAGCTCCTGTCTGAACTTTCCTCCGGGTTTACCACACAGCAGCAGCAGCCCGACTTGTTTCACACAGGAGGGGGCCGCCTGAAGTCTTCATGTGTGGTCCGCTCGTCCCGTACCTGCTCTGCTACTACTTGCGGGTGTTTCTAGTGCAGAGAAGGCCCGATCTATCAGGATAATTTGGCAAAGTGTCGGGTTGGGCACGGAGCTTTCCTAGCTCACGTCCACCGTGCTTGGCAGTTAGCCACGCCCCCATGTTTGTCATTGTAAGGACAATTGGCGCGCATGGCTCCCCTAGCCCCATAAGTATTTTTGCCCACCACCGGGGGCAGATTAAAGTTGGCTACCTCCAATTCGCCCCGGGAGTGGGGCCAGAAAATCCACTAGGGATTCCTTTTGTTATACCTATATGTGTAGGAGTGGCCAACCCAGGCACTATGATTGGCCGTCACTGCTCCAAATCACCTGCAATATTCTTTCTCCCCCCCCACGGAGGCATATGGGGGTGTTTTCCTCCAATCTGCTCCAGCGGGAGTCGGTCGAGAAAGCCTACTAGAATCCCAGGGAGAGGTTTTATAGGGGGCAGTGGCCCCCTGGCAATGTGCTTGTGCTCCTCCCCCCCAGCCACAAATATTTTTTTACCCCTCGTTGGGTGGCTGTTTAGAGGTTATTACCTCTGATCTGCCCCATGGCAGGGGCAAAAAGCCTACTAGACACCAGGGATTGTTGTTTTTTTAGAACAGGTGGGGCCGTCCAGCCTATGCATCAGGCCCAGCCTCCAGCCCCCCAATTCACTAGCAACAGACTTTCTGTCTCTGTTCAGGGCAGATAGGAGGTGTTTTCCTCCAATCTTCTCCTGATGGGGGCAGAGAGCCCACTAGACCACAAGCAGTAGTCTTTTTGGGGGGGGGGGCAGCCTTCTCTGGCAATGGGCTAGTGCTACCCCCTTACCCAGCCAAAAAAATATTTCATCCCCCCAAAAGGAGCAGATAGGAGCTCCTTAGCTCTAAATCAGCCCACAGGGGCAGAAAGTCCACTAGACAGCAGGGAGATTATTTATTTTATTGCTGTCAGGGGTGGTAGCGGCCTGCCCAGACATTGAGCCCAGTCTCCACCCCCAAAATGACCCAACATTCCTTCTACCCATCTTTCCCTCAAATCTTCCTCTTGGGGGGCAGAAATCTCACTGGACTCCAGGGATATTTTATTTACTATTGTCAGGGGTGGGGGCTGCCGGCCAAGATTCCACCCCCATAATGACCACAGAAGTCTTCCTACACCCCTACCCCCATGGGCTGATAGGAGATCTTTACCTCTTGCCTGCCACCCTGAGGGTGGGGGCTGCAGAACGTCCACTAGATTCCAGGGAGTTTTGCTTCTATTATTGTAGCCAGTAGTGGAGGTGGCTAGCCCAGACATTGAGTCGAGCCCCACCCAAAATGGCCCAGGCATTCTCTCTGCCCCCTTTTGGGCAGTTATGATGTTTTTACCTCCAATCTGCCTCTGGGTAGATCAATGTGCCCACTAGACACCAGGGAGTTTTTTCTGTGCTATATACAAAAAGAGGTTGGGGGGGTTTTACCCACAATTTTACCCAGGATGTCAGAAAAAGTAAAGTGTCAATTATGGACTTATTTGTTTTTTGAGCCAATCCATTCTCTGGTGTCAAGTACCTTTTCATTCCTTTGGGCTAGATTTTGGGTAAGCACCTTAACCCCTTCGCTGCGGCAGGAAATCCGCCGCGGCGCTGGGGGGGGGTTTGGGGGCACAGCGGCGGCGCCGTGCTCATGACGGAACCACTCCGTCATGAGTCACGGGCGAGCTGTGCTCATGACGGAGTGGTTCCGTCATGACTCCGCCCACGGCGCTAATCGCCCGCACAGGCGGGGAATTAGCGCCGCGTGGGCGGAGCGGCCGCCAACGGCCGCAGCATGACGGAACCACTCCATCATGAGCACACGGCGCCCGTGGCTCATGACGGAGTGGTTCCGTCATGAGCACGGAACGGGTTAAAGCCGCCCCAGCGTGCAGAACAACTTATGCACCTGTTCTAGGGTGGGAGCACAGTATGATAGCTGGGTGAGCTCCCCCCACCCCCTTTTTTCTTATTTTGGAAATATTTTTCCCCAGGTGTCTATTGGCATTTCAGTATTTAGTATTGAATAAACACCCTCGATCCACTCCCAGGGCGCAGAAAGACTGATGCAGCTGTTCTAGTATGGGAGCACAACACATTGCCTGGGTGAGTCCCCTAACACATTTTTATTTTTGGGAATATGTTTCCGCAGGTGTCTAGTGTCTTTTCTATTCTCCAGCATCAGGTTTTGTGTAAAAACCCTCAAACAACACCAAGGGGCAAAAAACATATGCACTAGGATAGGAGCATGGCACAAGGTCCGAGTGAGTAGACCCCTCACTTTTTTTTAGTTTTGGAATATTTTCCCTTGATGGCTAGAGGCCTTTCGGTCCCCTGGAGGGCAGATTTTTGGTAAACACCTCAATTCATTCTCGGGGTAGATGCACCTGCTCTGGGGTGGTTGTACGACACCACACCTGGTTTAACCACCCAACCTCCTTTTTCTTATTTTGGGAAATATTTGTCTCCTTGTATCTAGTGTCCATCTGTTCCCCGAAGACAGATTTAGGGTAAAGATTCTCAATCCATCACCCGAGGAAGAAAAATGCACTTCTTCTGGAGTGGAAGAATGGCATGATGCCTGGGTGAGCCGCCCCACAACTTTAAAAAATTTGAATATTTTTCCCCTGGTGTCTAGTGGCCTTTCTGCCACCCGGGGACAGATTTTGGGTGAACGAAAAAATACTGATGTGCCTATTCTGCAGTGAGGGCATGGCGTGATGTGCCTGGGTGAACACATCCCTGCACCCAATTTTTGTTTAGAGTAACACATTGGTAGGGGGGTTGTCTCACCCAATCATGTTGTGTTCCTTTGCCTGAATAGTTACGTCTGTTTTTCTATCCCCTGACAAAGGGTAGATTGAGGGTGTTTAGCCAAAACATAAAGGCCACTAACTAGACACCTGGGGAAAAATAGGCCCAAAAATTAAAAAAGTGGTAGGGGCATCTCACACAGGCATCGCGTCATGCTCTCACCCAGAGCAGATGTATCAGTGCTGGACTGAGACAAACTCTGCTCCCAGAGGTGGATACAAAGACCACTATACACCAGGGATTTCAACATGGCATAAAACAAATATAGGCTAGGATCAACATACTCTGGCATCAACACTATACACCTATCCCAGAATGGGCAATAGAGTCTTTCTACTGAAGGCATCTCCATCCCTATGGCAAGTGGGAAGATTTACATTCTTTTGAATTGTTTTTTACATATAAGTATCATAGTGGGGGTAAATCCCAATATTGTTCTACTTCTAGGCAGAATGGGTCCACTTTTTGGGTTCAGGTCAGCTGCCACTTGGGGAAATCTACCAAACCCAGGCATTTTTTACAACTACACACCTGGGGCAGTCCAAGATGACGTGACTTGCTTTGATCCAAAGACATGTTTTTACCCATAATGCCCTGCAACTATCTAGCTTTGACTAAAATCGAACATTTTTCTTTGCATTTCTGTGACGTAATGTTTGGAAAAACACAAGGATCCAAAAAATTGCCACCAACCAGCATTTACCCACTTGTCCCCAAAAAAATGCTACCGCAGTTGTGGGGCTGAGTCCAATGCCTGTGATACAAATGGCCTCAAAACGCAATGTGTAGAAATCAGTAAAGGGGTGCTCTGGTGTTTAGGCCCGGACTCTGTGGCTACCCAGGGAAACGTCCCAAATCCAGACATTTCCGAAAACAAGATATCCAGAGGTGTCCAGGATGGGGTGTTTGGCCTGGATCTCATATAGAATTTTATAACCCACAATGGCGTGCACATCTCAAATTTTAACTAAAATTACACATTTTCTTTTTATTTCTGTGACGTAAACATCTGGAAACCACTGGGATCTACAAAATTCCTTCCAACCAGCATTTCCCCACTTGTCCAGATAAAATGCTACCCCCACTTGTATGGCTGAGCATAGTACCCCCAACAGGCACACTTCAAATCAGGGACAATTAGAGTCGCCCCATGGGACTCCGAATGGCCTCGGTTTGATGCATGTCTGATGCGGGGATAGCCCAGGCATAGAAGTGGGGTAGGATTTTTATCTGAATAAATGGGGAAATGCTGGATGGTAAGAATTGTGTGGGTTCCTGGTGATTCAAGAACTTGATGTCACAGAAATACAAGAAAAATGCAAAAATGCTGGCAAAGTTTGAGGTTTGCAGGGCATTGTGTATGAGAAAACTTTGTTGGATATACACAAGGCACACCACCCTGAACTTCCCTAGTTGTCTAATTTTCAGAAAGGTTTAGTAGTGATTGGTTTCTCTTGGCGGCCGCTACACTGGCAAAAAAACCGTAGCTAGCCCCATTGCCAAATCATATAATTTCTGTGACTGGAAATGTTGATGACTCTACATTGTCTTTGGGTCCTTTCCTGTCACAGGCACTAGAGCTACCCACACAATTGAGGTACCATTTTTATCGGAAGACTTGGGGAAGTTTAAAAAAAATGTGTACAACCACAAAAATACCACTCATTTTAAATATTGAAATAAACATATAAAATAGCTTTATTCACCACTTTAAATAAAAAATACATAATAAAATAGAATTGTATCTATCTATATATAATGAAATGTGGTAAAAACAGTGCTAGATATCGTGATATTTTCATTGATAATACTAAAGTGGAATGTATTAGTAGTTTTCCATATTTAGGCATCCAATTTGGGACTTGGGTACCAGCTGTGCGGGCGAGAAAACTGATGTTTATTAGTCCTATCGGTGCACTGTCCAACATTGCTAGAAGACTGGGCAGAAGACCGGTGCCAGAGTTAATACTAATATATAAAGCTAAGTGCCTATCCACAGCAATGTACGGAGCGGGCATTTGGAGTTACATGGATGTGCACTCGCTACAATTAATAGAAAATGCATTTACAAAATACTTAATGGCTGCTCCTAATAGCAAGGCCAATTTTATCTAGGGCTGTCATACATTACAGACCTGATTAAAATTGAACCGATTTTATTGTGGCACAAGATATGGGCCTCTGTGGATACTAATTTTAATAGTGATGTTGTCAGGGACTGTTTAGGGATGTCTAGGATGACCGCTATCCCGTGGTTAACTTATATTAAAAAGTTCACAAGTGATATTGTCCACCTTGAATATTTTGAAAAGTCCTGACAGTATTGTTGCAATTTCAATAAAGGAATTAAAAGCAATATGGTTGGCACATTAACAAACTATTAGACTAACTCTGGAGATTGTTAAACCTACAGTACTGGACCATCAATTAATGTTATCATGTGATGCCATCCAGCCATATTTTGTTTGTGTACCCGGGAGCTATGATAGGACGCTCTTCACTCGATTCCATTTGGGGTCGATTCACAGATTTATAAGCTTCCCAACAACTAATGATTTGTCCAAAAATGTGGGTGTTTGCCTGTGTGATGCCATATTGCAACAATATACACTGCATATTACCTTATTTTGTAAGTTTTATCTGTACACAAGAAAAAGATTTTTAAAACCGATTTTAAAAAAGAGGGGTTTGCGACAATGTCGCACAGCGTTCCTAGCGTTACAAATTTTAGATGGTGAGTTGACTATGTTATCTGTGGCTTCTTATTTGAAAAGTGTCATTAATTATAGAAAATCTATGGGGGTATTTGACCCCTGATTATTTTTAACTATCATTGTAATTCTCTTCTCTGCAAAAAATGTTTTTAGAGTGTATTTAAATGAATGTTTAAAATTGTGCTTTTATGATTTAGTTCTTAAATCGAATAAAGTTATCTTTGATTTGATTTGATATCTATCTATATTACCTACTGGTGGTCGCCAGTTAGTAGCTATAATTAGGACCAAGTTTCCATAGAAAGAGCATTTTTTGTTTTGCTTATAACTTTGGCGTCGTTTGATGAATCTTCATGAAAATTTCCAAACTAATTCTTTGTTCATATCAGCTCCTATGTTAAAAGTTTGGGGTGATTCGGCAAGGGGGACCAAGAAAAAAGGGGGGTCCCAAAACGTGTTTTCTCCATGCATTTTCCATAGGAAACTTTAGACAAGGCTACAGGTTGAACGGGTGAACAGAATTACCCCACATTTGGCAGGGAGAAGGGTCTTGGTCTAGAAAGAGAAATATCGAAATTTATAGGTATCGATATTTGGGAATTCTGTCATCTGATTGGCTGAGACGTTACGAGCCTGAGTTTGCTGGTTATTGGCTGCGAACGGTTGCAACTAGGAAGTGTTGGCAGCCAGTTTGTGATTCTGTTGAAGCGAGTAAGGGGAAAAAAAAAGGGGGAAAAAAGTAGGAAAGAGGAGGGTAGGAGCGCTGTGAGCTCTGTGGGGTGGTTAGGGTGTGCTATACAGGGAGTGTGAGGCGAAGTATTCACCCCTACCGGTGTGAAAGTGCTGTTTAGCCCAGAGTGAGATGGTGCTGGTACACTCGGGGATGAAACCGTGTGCCTAAACCGTGAGCTGATTGCTGTAAACTGATGTGCTCTGGGCGCTGTAGCATAGCTGTGCAAGTGGTGTTAGTATGCGTTTAGACTACAGCGGGAGTGGGAGGCAAACTACTCACCCCTACCGGTGTGAAGGCTCGAATGCAGTGTTTTAGCAAGCAGGAATAAAGAAATAATCATGAAGAATATAAGGCAGAATGTTGTAATGACACAGAAGACAAATGGTGAAATCAGGTGTGTCTAAGAAAGTGGCTGTGTGTAATAAAGCGATGGAGTCTGCAAGTTATATAAAAAGTGTCTTTATTTAAGGGCCATAAATGGACCCACTGGTGCAAGAGCTAAGGCATCCAGCTGAGGCAAACTCCAACCGCTTCAGCTGTATTCAAACCTAAGCTTCTGCATCAGAGAATTCCACATTACATATTACAGTTCCATGTGACATAAACAATACCTATTATACATGAATGACTCTAAATTCTATAATGAAAATAAAGGTAGGATACGATTACCACATGTATCCTTTAAGAAAAAAAAAATTTCCAAAATGTAATCATCAAACTTCTTAGGTACCCTGGTACTCCTTTTTATAACAGAAAATTATCAACAGTAGAACAGTCGGCAATCTCTTCTCCAGTAGATTCAATCTGGTGCATGTCAGAATTGGTAATAGTTCTACTCACATCGGAACTTTGAGGAGGAACACAAACATTGCGCTTCTCAGAAGCACATTCGGTACCCTTCTTATCAAACCATACATTATTGTCTTCAGCCCTTTCAAAAAAACAATCTTGTGCAAGAGCTAAGGCATCGAGCTGAGGCAA
Organism: Triturus cristatus; assembly: GCF_964204655.1. NCBI lineage: Eukaryota > Metazoa > Chordata > Amphibia > Caudata > Salamandridae > Triturus > Triturus cristatus. Next base: position 1,062,367,477 of record NC_140589.1, on the reverse strand, counting down.
ACTCCAACCGCTTCTGCTGTAATCAAACCTAAGCTGCTGCACCAGTGAATTGCACATTACATGTTACATTTCCATGTGACATAAACAATAGCTATGAGACATGAATGAGTAAATTCTATAATGAAAATAAAGGTAGGATACGATTTCCAGACTGTGCCAACTAGTTCCTAAACAATGTCGTGTTTTTTTATCTTGATCGCCAGCTTGTGAGCAGAGGCTGAAGATGAGCTAATTTGTGTGAAAGGGCTTTGTGGATAACAGGCAGGCAGAGAGACGTGTGCACAAAGAATAGACATGGTTTCAAAATGGATGTCGGGTTTAGGCTAATAGGCAAGTAAATAGCGTATTTGCATAGGGCATACATCACCCATCCCTGGTTAGGCTGGAGACGTAAGGAGCAATAATGAAAACAGAGTTCAAATGCCTGAGTATACTTAGAAAGTTATTATATGAAAATAGTTCATTTGAAGTGTATTAAAAACAATTATAGGAAAAAGTAAAAAAAAGTTGAAAAAAATCAATCCAAGGATAACGTGAATTTCTTCAAGTCTTGGAGATTGCAGTCTGGAAGTTCTTCAGCGGCTTGAGATGCGTAATGTTCCAAGAGGCGATTGTTGCCATCGTGTGAGGAAAGCAAAGCGATCCAATTCATATCCTCGAAGGGACAGTAATGTTCCTCGAATGTTGGAATGGCAATTTGAATTGGCAGGCAATCTGCGATGTTGTCAAAGGTCGCACGTTGCAGGAGATCTTTCACGGCTGCGCAGAAATCCCATTTCGCCAGGATACCTTTTTGCACACATCATTGTGATCCAGCACTCCACATTTTTCTTATAAATTATAATCCTCAATTGAGTCAGTCCATTCAGCAGGTGTTGTTTCAAACAGATATTTTCTTTATTGAATTCTTCTTTTTTTTCTTATATAAAAGGACACATACAATGTAGCCGACGCGTTTCATCCCAGAGGACTTCTTCAGGGCTACAGACAAATAGATACAAAATATTTACAAATGTATTCACATCATATCTACACATATATACAATTAAAAATCAATCCTATATTACATTTATGTACACATATTCTTCTTATATATAACACAGAATCTACAGCAGAAACGTTTTTGTATTCTCTCATATATACATCACTTTTCAACAATTCAGAAATCAATGATTATTCTTAAATTCAACACCTGCTAGATCATTATATTGATACTGTCATATCCCAGCAATTACTTACTAGAGATATATTAGTCCTATTTATTCATTCAAAGTCGTTTCACACGAACCAGATGAAGGCATATGGATAAACTCACTATTATTTTTAACTATAATAATGGGGCACATTTTTTAGCTAGGAGATCTTCTTTTAAAGCAGATCATCATCGTTAAATGGAATAATCTCCAACAAAAGAATTAATTTTTTTAGTGTTATAATCTCTTTTCAAAGCATGAGATACCTGATATACATTGTAAGAAACACCTATGTAGTTTCACAAACTTCTATTTGGTACATGATCTATGGATATTAGTAAGTCCGATATGTTATCTCACCAAAATTGTTAGAGAGCCTCGTCTTGTCGCTTCCCACATTACTAGTTGTAACAAAGCCTTCTTTGTTTAGCCCGGTCAAGTTTAGATAGAATGCCTTAATATAAAGAAGGAAAGAGCACACATGTATGCAATCTATTAGCTTTTACCTACTCAAGCTTATACATTAATTAAACTCAAAGCCGATTTACAAACATCGCATACCTTTTTTATTTTTGCTTTCACGATCTTATCCGGTTGGTATGATTTCACCCTTTATAAATTGTTGTTTTACTTTTAATAAAGATATCTGCAGTTTTTGTAAAGAAAGGGGAATAGAAACAAACATAAAGTTCAGTTTGATGGAAAGGGACCATTGTCCAAGTTAAACTATACTAAATTTCTTAACCGTAAATCATTATGCCAGATCCAGTTGGTCAGTATTATTCTGATGTTAGCGAAGAATAATATTCTTCACTAAAACATTGTATTGTCACCTCATCATAAAAGAGGAACATAGCACGAAGATACATAACAAAAGTATATGGCACCCAAAAAAGATACACTGTTGACCAGATTTTGTTGATAGGTGCAATCGGCTCTTACCCTATACCCCTTTTTTCTTGTGTGTGAGGATACCTTTTTGCGTTGCATCCGCCATTGCTCCACTGCCCGAACAATCAAGTTCATGGTTTTCAAGATACTCCGTTACCTGCTGGATATCGGAAGCGATTGTTGGGATGTTGGCAAGGCATAGATCCATTCGCTAGTCGAATGGGCAAGTTTTGCAATAAAAAGATGGTTGCACGCAGATTGCATATGTGTAAATAAATGTCATGTTGTAGCTGGCTCCGATAATAGATAGAGACAGGCAGCCGAAAAGTTGTTCCATTTTTTCATGGTATTGATGTAGCTTCGCGTAGAGGCATATTCTGTCGGACATGATTGTTACCACAGGGAGCGCAGCCATTTTTTACAAGCAAAAATAGTAGTAGGATGGCCGCAAACAGAGCAAGAATTATGGGCACTGTTCTTGTTATTCCAGGGATGATCGAATAAATGAAGTCTGGTATTATACCAAAAACAGTTTGAAAGCTTGTGACAAGGCCAAAGGAGACAGTGTTAAACAAATGTGCCAGACCTTGAGTGTCAGATGTGTTGAAAATTGTGTAACAATTCACAAAGTGTAATGGGAGGTTCGTATTTAAAAGGGACTGTATTTTACTTGAGGTTCGTGCTATCTGCAGTCGATAAATTTCTTTTGCAGAAGTGAGGGACACTTCTGTTTGAAACAAAAGCGCTTTCAGTTTGCTCAGTTTAATGAAATCTGTTTTCAAAGTAGGTATTGAAGGCCAAGTTGAACTGTGGGAGTTACTTTGTGTGGGTGGGAATAGACATTGCCACAGGAAGTTACTGGGTTTGAAACAGTAAGGACATATGGTATGCCAGTTCACATTCCGCAGCAGTCCATATTATTAAGAACCAGATAACTGCTGTTAGAAAGCTGTGTGAATGTTGGTCTGATTGTGGGAGTTGGCGTGCTTTTAAGAAAGCACGCAAGATTGGGGGCTGAAAGCTTAGAAGCGTTGTGTAGTTGGACATTCTTGCATAGTAATGAATGACTGCCATTGTGGTCGCACTTTTCACATGTGAGAAAAACTTCTGTATCCTCTTTAAGTCAGCGATATGTAAATGGGAGAAACCACTGCTCGTGAATAAACACGGTACCTTATATAATCACATACAACATGACAAACAACATGTACACCTAGCAGACACAACAACACTACGTACTGTGGGAACCGTGGCAGGCCATGTACACAAACCAAACATGGCATGGCACCTCTGCCACACAATGCAGAATGCGGGGAGAGATGGGAGCAAAGTATGTGCGAAGGTGGCAAGTGATTCTCGATTATAAAAGTATACAATGCAAAGTGTTGAGGGGATGTGCCGGAGAGACTTGAGTATGCAGAGCACAGACATGTACATGTCAACATACACTGATGGTCTATTGAGTGAAGTGGACGCAACCCTGATAGTACAGTCAGTAGGGAAGATTACGAACACATAGCGCGTACGTGCCCCCTCCCCCCCAAATCTTTAGCGTAGTGGGCTGGCTCAGCGTACGCAAGGCTAGCGTAGGGGTATGAATCAAAAGGCACGTTTCTCTGGGTGTGGTTCTCTTCCGGAATGGCGAATGTGTCTGCCAGGTCTGCGCAGCTTACATCGCCACAATGCTGACGCCGTGAGCGAAGGTGGGTGCGTGAATGATGCTCTCAGCCTGCTGGTACCCAGAAACCGTCATAGCCGCTGCGACGCACATATGCCCCACAGTTCACCTTTCGACACCGTCTTATGTGAAAGAGGGCCCACCATGTGCCGGCGGAAGCTCCTGGGCTGAGGTCTGTGAGCTGGGAAGGCTTCTGAGATCAACGCTGACTACCGCGACACAGGCACACAGCGCCCAGCCTGAGGCCCAGCACCATGGAGTGCTCTGTATACTACTAACACAGTAGTCCAACAGGTACCAACAGTGGAACGGTGTCTTGATCCCACAATGGACGATGTTAGAACTGCATCTGAGAGTGGAGATGAAGATACTCCCTTCAACAAGGTGCAACCAACTCTAGGTCCCAACAGTGGAACGGTGTCTTGATCCCACAATGGACGATGTCCGATATTACCTGCTGCTTGGTTTTCACAGAACTCCACCCGTTGAGATGCATCACACTCTGTGCTTCCATAGCTAACTGCTGCACATGATTATTGGGCTTGGTTGACTGTAGTCGGTGGACTACACCGCGGTACAGCAGGTCCGAACACTGAAACGGGGTCTTTATTCCATTATTGAGGATGTAAGAAGTTAAAGTCTGTGATGATTTCTGTGTACCCCCTCCGATCAGGTGCAACCAACTCTGTGCTTCCGAATCCAACGGCCCATGGCTGTGAGGCGTTAATGACCACTGCCTCTGGCCTACACTGCGGTCAGCAGGGCTCACAATTCAGCTCGAGTGGTGATTGATAAATTACGGAATCCAGTAGGCAACTAACTACAACGTCTATTGAAATATACACAATATCCTTTTAATATACTTGCTTAAAGAACTTTTTAGATGAGTTATAGGTTTAGTACAATGACCAAACTCTTCTTGGTAGTGGAAAAGAACACTGAATAACAGTCTACACTGTGGACAGCAGAGATCGCAATTCGAATTGTTTTGATTTATTTATTGCAGATTTTTTGTAAGTTATGTTGTTGTATTTTGTGAAGAGGGAGTGAGAAGAAGTATTCATGGATGTCTGTGCTGACTACTGCCTTCAATTTACACTGCAGCAGCAGTGTTCACAATTCAGATCGAGTCGCTATTGTAGATGACGCAGTCCTGTAGGCAAACACATTGCTGCAGTGTGCTCTGTCCGCACTACGCATACGCATCATCGCAGACTCCGCATACAGTTTTTGTTGCTTCGTGTACTGCAAACAGGACAGCTCAAGTCAACGCCACGTGGCTGTGGGCCCTTGCTGACCGCTCTCTCTGGCCTAAACTGTAGACAGCAGTGTTCACAATTCAGATCAAGTTGCTATTGCAGATGAAACAGTCCTGTAGGCAACAGACATTGCTCCTAGTACGGCCCGCCCGCAGCCCGGATCATTGCTGGCTGTGCACATGCTGAATGCTTTTGATGTGGCTATCTGAGTGCACTAGAACTGATGGACCCTTTATGATACAATCTTTTTGTGTATTATTTCAGATCTACTGCCTGTATCTCATTATGCCACAACTTCTGGTTCTTTTACAATAGAATCTTTTGTGTATTATTTCACATCTACTCTCCCTACCTTACAGCAGCACAACCTATTGACCCTTTTATTATTAAATCTGTGTGTGTGATCCAGTGATTTCTGTTGTAGTTGATGCTAGCAGCAACCATTCCCTGAGGGCTGGTTTACACTCACCCCACACGCATTCAGCACAGACGTCAATGGATATGTGACCCTGGTAATAAAAAGGAGTCGAGCGCACGTGCCCGTACCCACTTCCACTATCTATCTGTGTCCGTGTGTTCATTATCTATGCATGATACTGCCCCTGGGCCGTACCACATTACATTGTGCTGTGGACAGATTATGCAACCATGTTACCTCTGGCAATGGATAAAACTTCGGTTATGTAACTTTTAGGTGCATGGCTATCACAGGTGGAAGGCTACTTTACAGACCATGAATATTGATGAAGATGATGGTTGCATGTTGTGTGTAGTGTAAGATATGTGTACATAGCAAAATGTTTTCAAAAAAGGTCTCTAAGCAGAGGAAGTGTGTCTCATCAAATGCTGTGGCACATGGCAATCGCGCACCCAGCGCGCAAGGAGACCGCCCTCAACGCGATTTTGAGAAAATATATTTACCATAATATAAGTTTATTACAGTTAGAAATATATAAATGTTTAAAATATTTTAGATTATCGCTTGCTCTCATACACACTTTAAAGTTATTTAGATATAGTTTTGAGACATAAAGAAACTAGCACACTGTCAGCGTATAGGACGTATTTCTTAAAAAAAAAGGCAAAACTGATTTCAACTACATTAGGAGCGTGTTTACAGCAATCAATATATGGTTGCCCACCCGTGTTTAAGAGTGCGTCGTACTGCGCTATGAAGCCCCGCTGGGTGGAGTCGATGCTACATAAGATATTACATAAATAAATATAAGGGGCTGTTAACTTTGTTATTCTGTTCAGTCTGTCCTTTAACTGAAGACCCAATAAGAGTAGGCAGCTAACACTTGTCTGAAGAGGCAACCCCTTTCACTGGACCTATTTACCTCTCTTATCACAAGAGCCGGGCCCGCTGTCCCCAAACTAACCCCTCCAGCCACCTTTTCAGATCTCTTATCCATCACCAGCGGCCTCCGCCCATGCGAGAGACATTAAACCTCTGTTTACACAGTCGGGCCGAGTGTCTGGTGTCAAAGGACGGCTGGTTATACAGGGGCTCATTCACAGGACCTCGGCACCCGCTTTGAAGAGAAGTGAGGCAAACACGCCTGCATCCTGCAGCCAACCAGCTGAGCGTGGTTCGAGTCACTGCGTGCCAAGCCGGAGGCAGCCGCTGCACTACAGAGTAACACTTTTGGCGCGCATGCGCACAATGTAAAGCATCGCACGCATGCGAGAGTCTGGACAGGTCAGGCAAAAGAAAGTGCGAATACAGGCAGCCAATCATGAAAAAAAACATTTACAAATGCAATAGGACTCGTATTTACGTGAGTCCTATTGCATCGTAAACAAAAATGCGGGCGCCGAAGAAGGCAGCAAGGGAGTGGGTGGGGGGGTGGTGGTGGTCAGAGAAGTCACAGACTTTGGGAGGGAACAGGGGGAGGCAGGGAAACAAAAGAGTTGCTGAAGTAAAGGGGCTGATAGCCATGGAAGGATAAAAATAACGTCATGGCAGTAAGGAGGTGGGACTAATACGCCGGCAACCAATGAGAATGCAGCATTTCAGATTTGAGCCAATCAAAAGCATGGGCAGAAAGTGAGAGGGGCTTCCCCCACAATACTGTATACAGCATCTCTCGCCGAGACAGCGCATGTGCTGCCTAGGTGAAACCTAAAAATGAAGGAATGACGTACCCGGCGCAACACCACACGTCTGTGATGTAACACAGGGCCTGGCACTCGTCGCATACGGAACGCGCAGCCGGCGCGACCACATACGTATATGACCTAACGCGCGGCTTGGTACCGCGTACCCATCGCATACCAAACTAGCAGCTGGCGCGACCTCATACTTATATGATGTTAGGCGGGATGCGGTGCCACGAACCCGTCGGATACGAAATGTGCATCCTTTACGAGTTTAGCAATATGGCTGATAGGATTCGCGTGCTGATGGAGCTTGGTACACTACCACTACGGAACTCCAGTTTTGGGGGAAGATATAAAACATTACATAATTATAATTTTTAAAATTGAAAAAAAAGGATAATAGAGTTTCATAATATTACAATAAAAATAGAAAAAATATAGGTTTTATATAAATATGAAAATATGAAATTAACATTTAAAAAACATTTGAAATTCACTGAAAAAACTATAGGTTTTACAGACGTTATAGTTAGGAATTAGCATTTAAAAAAACCTTTGAAAATCACTGAAAAATCATAGGTTTCAGGGACGTTATAGTTAGTTGGACATTTGACTCCTATAAAACCAGAGAAATTTGCCCATTATAGTTAGTTGAGCTAACTATAACTCGTGCGCCCGCAATGCACTAATGATGACGTCACATATTACATCACTCATGACATGGTCAGTGACATCATTGATGACATCACTGATGACATCTGTGAGCAAGGGCAACCGCCAGAAACGCATCAGATTGCAGCTCTGTGAATAAAGTTTACCAGTGCCTGATTTTGGGATTCGTGTTGTTTCTGTTCGCCAGCTGAAGCGAGGAAGTGCGGAGACAGCGTGTTTTGTTTTATATACATATATATATGTGTATTTTCAATTGCTTTTTACATATAAGAATCATAGTGGGGGTAAATCCCAATATTGCCCTACTTCTAGGCAGAATGGGTCCATGTATATATATATATGACCCTAGAGTTATTAAAGCGCGCATGCATGTACTTTACAACTAATGATCCCCACCTGTGATCAAGGCAAAATGACGCCGAAACGCGTAAGGACATGGGGAATCCCTTGCGCTGCTATGCCGGTGAATAAATGCTTTTAACTCCGCATTGGGCCTCTTTGTGGTGCTTATCGGATGATGAATTGACAGGCTGCTCCATGCCTGTTGTCAGAGGCCGCCCTGCAGGGTCGGGGGCTCCTTAGCTTGGAGACTGTGTTTTGGATTTAACTACGGGAGCATGACCCACTCGCCTTTACAAGCCCACAGGGAAAAGCTATTTCAGCGAAAGTGTGAGGGCTGGGGAAGGGATTCGAAGTGGGATGATATCTCACTTTGATCGTGCTGGAGCCGGAGCATTTTTCACAAGGCCAACATGGAATACAAGCACTATGTAAGGATTTGAAATTCATGCCTGTGTGAGTGAATATTATCCACTTTGACATGGATGCACACAATATAAATTAACTTTAACATTGCTGAAAGAAAATAGATTCACTATGACTCTGTGCACTTTATTTTAACACCAGAGAAATGCACCATGGGAACTGTATTTTTTAACAACAGACATGTGACCCTAGAGTTATTAAAGCGCACATGCATGCACTTTGCAACTAATGATCCCCACCTGTGATCAAGGTAAAATGACGCCGAAACGCGTAAGGACATGGGGAATCCCTTGCGCTGCTATGCCGGTGAATAAATGCTTTTAACTCCAGCATTGGGCCTCTTTGTGGTGCTTATCGGATGATGAATTGACAGGCTGCTCCATGCCTGTTGTCAGAGGCCGCCCTGCAGGGTCGGGGGCTCCTTAGCTTGGAGACTGTGTTTTGGATATATAAATATATATATATTATCTACTGGCGGTCGGCAGTAGATAGTTATAGTTAGGACCGAGTTTCCATAGGAAATCTGAAAATTCTATTTTGAATAACTTTGGCGCCGGTTGACGAATCCTCGCGAAATTTTCAAAACTAATGGGGCGCTCCGCTCAGCTCCTACCCTGAAAGTCTCGGGGTGATTCGTCAAGCGGGGGCTGAGAAAAAAGGGGGGTCCTAAAATGTGTTTTCCCCATGCATTTTCCCATAGGACCTTTAGTCGAAGGTACAGCCCGAACGGCTGAACAGAATTACTTGAAATTTGGCAAAGAGGTAGTCCTCAGGTCAGGCATGTGCCTTTTGCATATATGGTGTCAATCTGTTCAGTAGTTCCTGAGAAAATTGCAGTTAAAAGTACATAAATATCTATAAGCGCGCACCGTGCGCGCACCGTGCACGTACGGTGCGCGCACCCTAACGTGCGCGAGCGTAATTCTGATTGGTGGTTACATGTCAGACTACATTCGAATCGGTCGAAACCAGGAAGTGTCAGCCGCCATTTTGAGTGTTTTGTGTGTGACAGGGAAAAAGAAAGGTGGAGAACGTGAAAAGGGGGCAGGGTAGCGAGTTCCCCCCTAGCCTGTGTCAGGGGGTCCCTGAAGGACCCCGAAGGATGAAAAAAACATTTTATTTCTTTTTCTTTTTCAAAAAATCGCGGGGAAAAAAACATTTTAAACGAGCCATTCCATATTACAGGATACAGTCAATCTATAACTATATACATAGGTAGTTTATTGTAAAATAAATATATAAAAAATATAATAATACATACATAACTTAGCATTTAAAAAACCTTACAAATTCACTTAAAAAACCATAGGTTTCACACACGTTATAGTTAGGAATTAGCATTTAAAAAACCTTGCAAATTCACTTAAAAAACCATAGGTTTCACACATGTTATAGTTAGCTGGACATTTCACTCGCAAAAAACCATTGAAATTCCCCCGTTATAGTTAGTTCAGATAACTATAACTCGCGCGACCGCCACTCTATCACAAGGATGATGTCATCAGTGATGTCATGAGTGATGCCCCTGACCATGTCATGAGTGATGTAATATGTGACGTCATGAGCAGTGGATTGCGGGCGTGCGAGTTATAGTTATCTGAACTAACTATAACGGGAGAATTTCAATGGTTTTTTACGAGTGAAATGTCCAGCTAACTATAACATGTGTGAAACCTATGGTTTTTTAAGTGAATATATATATATATATATATATTCACCAAAACATGCCCCTGCATATGGACACGCACTCCTCCAGCTGGTGATTCAGCAGCATCCTTCAATTCAAATGAACAGGCATTACTTCTCTGATCACTCCTGTCCTGCTGCCTGACGCGTTTCAGAGCTTACAAGCTCTTTCTTCAGAGGCAAGTTTGCCTGCACCACCATTACTCTGCAACCACAGTTCCTTGCGTTTGTTTAAACCTTTTTTAACCAGCCTCAGGTGTGCCGTTCCGTCATTTCCCTTGCGCAATGCACACTGGAACATGTCGTTTAATTCAGTTAGTCTTTTGGCCTCCGGTGGCTTCGTGTGCATTTCAAAATATTTCCAGGACTAATTTTCGCCCTCCAGTGGGCCTCAGAGTAGAATCCTGTTCTCATTAATTAAAAACCAGCTGCGCCGTCAAATTCACCCGCAAGACGATCCCCTCCGATATTTCTGAAGGGTGGTGCGACCTTCCCACGGCTGGACTCCCCATGCTAAAATCTTCACCAAAACATGGAGGGCAACAATTGGTCCTGGAAACGGTTTGGAATGCACACAAAGCCACCGGAGGCTAAAGACATTCTAGATTAACTACATGTTCCGGCGTGCACTGCGCAAGTTAAAATATTGAAAGGCACACCTGAGGCTGATTTCAAAGGTTTAAAAAGCGCAGGGAACTGTGGGTGCAGAGGAATGGTGGTGCAGACAAACTGCCTCTGAGGAAAGAGCTCGTAAGCTCTGAAACGCGTCAGGAAGCAGGACAGTAATAATCGAGGTAACAATGCCAGTTCCTGTGAATTAAAGATTCTGTGAATCACCAGCTGGAGGAGTGCGTGTCTAAATGCAGGGACGAGTTTGGTGAGATAAATGCATGGTTGGTCCATCCGTGGGAAGGTCGCACCGCCCCTACGAAAGATCGGAGGGGACCGTCTTGCCTGAATTCCTCGGGTGAATCTGTGATGGCGCAGCTGGGTCATAATTAATAGGAACAGGATTCTTACATCGAGGCCCACTGGAGGGCAACAATTGGTCCTGGAAACGGTTTGGAATGCACACAAAGCCACCGGAGGCTAAAGACATTCTAGATTAACTACATGTTTTGGCGTGCACTGCGCAAGTTAAAATATTGAAAGGCACACCTGAGGCTGATTTCAAAGGTTTAAAAAGCGCAGGGAACTGTGGGTGCAGAGGAATGGTGGTGCAGACAAACTGCCTCTGAGGAAAGAGCTTGTAAGCTCTGAAATGCGTCAGGCAGCAGGACAGTAATAATTGAGGTAACAATGCCTGTTCCTGTGAATTAAAGATCCTGTGAATCACCACTGGAGGAGTGTGTGTCTAAATGCAGGGACGAGTTTGGTGATATATATATATATTCACTTAAAAAACCATAGGTTTCACACACGTTATAGTTAGGAATTAGCATTTAAAAAACCTTGCAAATTCACTTAAAAAACCATAGGTATCACACATGTTATAGTTAGCTGGACATTTCCCTCGTAAAAAACCAATGAAATTCCCCCGTTATAGTTAGTGCAGGCAACTATAACTCACGCGACTGCAATCCTCTGCTGATGACCTGAAAGGTTGAAAAACAGTATTCCATACGGCGAATTCCTTAGATTAAAACGAAACTGCTCAAGACAATGTGATTTTGAGCAGGCAGCTGAGAGCAGTCTCAGGCGATTCGAAACAAGAGGTTATAATACCAATCTCTTAGTGAACACCTTACAACGAGTCAGACAGTTACCCAGGGAACAAATCTTGAAACCAAAACAAACCAATAGATCAATGGAAGGTCAATTTCGGCTGATAACGACTTTTCTAATGATGCATCTAGTCTAAGAACTATTTTAAGAAAACATTGGCATGTGTTAACAACTGATCCAATAATTGGACCTGATGTTTCGCTGACTCCTCAGATCACGTTCAGGAAAGCACGATCTTTTAAAGATAATTTGGTGCATAGTCATTTAGATCCAATGCCCCGAAAACAGGGTACCTTGAAAGAAATGAAAGGTTTCTACCCTTGTGGAAAATGCAAGGCTTGTGCCTTTAGCAAGAGAGTCTTAAGTTACAACGTGAAAGGCTTGAAAAGAGGGAAAACTATCACCAAATTTCTGACCTGCCAAACCTCATATGTGGTATACTGTTTGAAATGTCCATGTGGAGTCATGTATGTTGGCAGCACTATACATAGTGTCAAGATCAGAATCCTAGAACATATGCGAGCCATAGCGGAAAGAGATTTTAACTACCCCGTAGCACGGCATTTTGCCATAAAACACGGCAGCAATAGGGACCTTTTGCAGTTTTTTGCCATCAACTGTGTTTTTGCACATGCCAGAGGAGGGGATAGAGTGTCAAGACTTAGACGACTGGAATCGAGATACATAATCGATCTCCAAACAAAAACCCCTTATGGGTTAAATTCAGGAGAGGAATTAATAGTACATCTAGGGATCTAGAAGTACACATTCCAGTAGTCATCGTTATCTCAGCAAAACAATTGACCTTCCTGCTATCTGTTATCTGTGATTCATCATTGTGATTTATTATTAACATATTTTGATTATATTTATTGATCCTTTGATCTTTGGTCAAATTATGATATATTCGTGTTTTTCTTCTTCCTTTTCTTTTTTCTTTCTCTTTTCTCTTTACAAATGCTGATCGTCTGTGATCATATATTTGATTGGATAATATTAAGCTGATACACGGCTTGTATGAAGGGTTTAGCAACCGTTTACTTTCTCGGTTGCTAACTGCCGATCCACGGCTTTATGATCTGAATATGGGTTGAATCGCATTAAGCACAATGAATTGAGTGTTTACTTTCTTTGATTTGCCTTTCTTGATTTCGACTTTTGTATATAACACTAAGGGCAAATGAGGATTGGACGATGTCTGTCTATACGCAGGTCAATGCGCTTTGAAATGACATGTATAGATCGTTATTTTTATGGTCAACCCAATTCTTTTGCCTGCACATTTGTGTATAATATATTTTTGCACATAATATTGAAATAGTAATAATATGACCCTTCATACATGGCACTTAAGAATATTCGGTCGCCACCCCCTCCGACTACCTTTATGTTTACAAAGCAATCACGTGTATAAAAAAGCACTTTGTTATGAACTAAGTAACAACACTGAAGAAGGACTAGTTCCGAAACGCGTTTGTTGTTTTCTCCGTAATAAACGAAGCTGCCAAACTACCCACCCGTGAGTGCTCAAGTTTCCTTTTTTCATCTGGGAGGAACCTGGGAGCGTGAATATATATATATATATATATCTATATATCTACATATATATATATATATAAATTCACTGAAAAAACCATAGGTTTCAGGCACGTTATAGTTAGGAATTAGCATTTAAAAAACCTTAGAAATTCACTGAAAAAACCATAGGTTTCAGGGGCGTTATAGTTAGCTGGACTTTTCACTCGTACAAAACCATTGAAATTCCCCCGTTATAGTTAGTGCAGCTAACTATACCTCGCGCGCCCGCAATGCACTGCTGATGACGTCACATATTACATCACTCATGACATGGTCAGTGACATCACTCATGTCATCTCAAATGACATCACTGATGACATCATCCAGTGAATGTGTGTTTTTCTGAAAATTACATATGTTTTATCTATGTATATCTCAAGGTCGATGGAAGAATAAATGGGTATATAAGTGTCTAAATGGATGATTTGTTTTTGAAAAATTGATTGTATAACTGACTGAGTAAGTGTATCTTAGTGAATACATGGCTTAGTGAGTAATGTTTAAATATGTAAATATCTGTATCAGTCTCTCACTTTGTGTATAAGTGGCTGCATGGGTTGGTGAGTAGCTACATGAGTGTCTATATAGGTTATTAGTTGGTTTTTTGAGTATCAGTATGAGTGTCTGAGTTACTGTATGGTTCGGTGGGGGGTATTATGTAGTGCATAGGTGCATGAATGAGTGACTCACTGTTTGTATGTGTTGAAGACAGCATGCGTGCAGGACTGTATGGTTGGATGAGTGTGTGCATGGGTGTGTTAGTGAGTGAATGACTGTCTCAATAGTGTCTTTATGAGTAACTACATATGTTTTAAACTAGTATATGTGACTATTGGTGTAATAAGTGAGTATATGTGAGTGACAGATTGAAAAAGTTCCTGTATGAATAAGTATGTGTTTCTATCAGTGATTGTTTAAAAGACTAAGTATGTGCAAGTTTCTGTAGAAGTAAGTGTGGTGGTGTGTGTATAACTGTATATGCAAGTAAATGGATGTTTGATTCTTTAATAGCATGAGTGACTATGTGTGTGAGTAACTCTATGGATGAGTGGCGTTGTGTAACAGGATGTATGAGTACATATGATGAGTGAGTACATGTATGAGTGACTGTATAGGATTGTTGGTGAATGAGTGGATGTGTATGTGGATCTTAGAATTACTGAATAGGTTGTTGTAACTGATATTGGTATGTCCATTGTTTTGAAAATTTTAGTTTCTATTTTTGAATGTGTCTATCAAAGGTTATATTAGGGGGAGAGGAGGTCTGCCACTCTATCACAAGGATGATATCATCAGTGATGTCATTTGAGATGTCATGAGTGATGTCACTGACCATGTCATGAGTGATGTAATATGTGATGTCATCAGCAGTGCATTGCGGGCGCGCAAGTTATAGTTAGCTGAACTAACTATAACGGGGGAATTTCAATGTTTTTGTACGAGTGAAAAGTCCAGCTAACTATAACGCCCCTGAAACCTATGGTTTTTTCAGTGAATTTCTAAGGTTTTTTAAATGCTAATTCCTAACTATAACGTGCCTGAAACCTATGGTTTTTTCAGTGAATTTCAAAGGTTTTTTAAATGCTAATTTCTAACTATGCCTACAGAGATAGGACATGTGAAGAAAGAAGAAAAAACGCACAGAAAGAAAAAAAAGAAATGCAGAAAGAAGCAACAGAAGTCCTCAAAGACGAAGAAAAGTGCAGGAAGAAGGATAACGTGCAGAAAGAACAAACCAAAGAGCAGAAAGAAGCCTTGTTGCAAAATCATCCTGTACCCTCAATTTTTTCAAACGGATACTGTTGGTAAATGAGTCTGACTAACCAGTCCTAGAGCCAGTGCTATGTTAAAAGACACTCAGAATACAGTGAAAACACCTACATACACTAGGGAACACTATGCGTTGGGGTCCCCCTGTGATCAGCATGACCTCCTCTGTAAGCCCCTAGTATATAATAGGGCAGGGGATTAAAACTACCTCTTATAACGCGCCACAGGGCGTGTTTGCACACGTCACCTCAGGCCCCGTCCCCTCACTTCCCCACTGTGTAAACACGCCCTGTGGCCGTTTTAAGTTGGGAGATTAAGTCCCCATGAATCCTGAGGGTCCCTAGGGTCCAACTAGACCACTAGGTACCTCCAGTAAGCGCCACAGAGCTGCGTTGCAGAGAGATGTAAAAAGGGGCACGGCCTAGACCACCTCTATGCAACGCAGTGCAGTGGCGCTTACTGGAAGCACCTGGTGGGCTAGTTGGGCCCCAGGGTCCCTCAGGATTGAAGGGGAATTATTGCGCCCAACTTAAAACGTGCCACAGGGCTTGTTTGCACACGTTAACTCAGGCCCCGTCCCCTCCCTTCACCACTGTGTAAACACGCCCTGTGGCCGTTTTTAGTTGGGAGATTAAGTTCATTTGAATCCTGAGGGTCCCTAGGGTCCAACTAGCCCACTAGGTACCTCCAGTAAGCGCCACAGAGCTGCGTTGCAGAGAGGTGTAAAAAGTGGCACGGCCTAGACCACCTCTCTGCAACGCAGCGCAGTGGCGCTTACTGGAAGCACCTGGTGGGCTAGTTGGCCCCCAGGGTCCCTCAGGAGTGAAAGGGAATTATTTCCCCAACTTAAAACGTGCCACAGGGCGTGTTTGCACATGTTACCTCAGACCCCATCTCCTCCCTTCACTACTGTGTTACAGCACCCTGTGACTGTTCTAAATTGAGAGATTAAGTCCCCTTGAATCCTAAGGGTCCCAAGGGTCAAACTAGCCCACTAGGTACCATCAGTAAGCGCCACAGAGCTGCGTTGCATAGAGGTGTAAAAAGGGGCGTGGCCTCAGAACACCTGTCTGCAACGCAGCTCCCTGGCGCATACTGGAGATACCTGTTGGGCTAGTTGGCCCTCAGGGACCCTCAGTATTGAAGGGGAATTAATTCCCCAACTTACAACTGGCCAGGGGGAGCGTTTGAAAAATGCTGCAAGGAGGGGGCGTGGCCTCCAGCACGATGCCGGTCTTTTATTTATTTTATTTTTTTAAGAAGGAGGGCTGTGTGGCCCCCCCTTCTTTTTCTAATTTACTGGCCCTGGGGACCCCATCCCCCAGGGCCTGCACCCTATTTTTTTTTGTTGAAGAAAAAAAATTTGGCCCTCCCAAGGCCTTAATCGGCCCCGGGGACCCCAACCACCGGGTCATGGCCTTTTTAAAAAAAAATTCTTTAGGAGGGGGCTGCGTTGCCCCCCTCCTCAGGCCACTTATGGCCCCGGGGACCCCATCCCCCGGGGCAGGCATTTGTTTTTTATCATTTTAAATAAATATATATTTATAGAAACACCTAGGACATTCTGGACAAACCGTACGTACCTATCACCATGACGATTTGTGTGATATTCATTAAAAGGCGACTGTGCATAGAATGAATCCACATGGAATGTATTTACACCGCTAGTGAAGCTCTGACGTGTCTGACGCCCTACCGTGCCTAAACCCGGCGCCCCCGCCGGTGGGTACTCTCCAAATAGACACCCTTGTCGTTTATTTATACAAATATGGGTAGCTATTGACGGGCACATTTAATATACACGCACACCAAGCCATTGAAAGGGGATTAGACAAAAATTCGACCAAACTATGCAAGAAACCCCCCTCACGGTTAATAAAATACACATCCACCGCCAGATGTGTAATACTTTTTATTTTACTCTCTGGAAAGGAGACAAACCTCACTTGAGAGTCACAGCGTGCTCCTGGCTGAGCCCAATGCTGTGTTACACCCACCTGTGCCCAGCGAGTGCATCACACCTCTGTGTTGTATTCCATCAGCTAGTGCGTATGCTATGACACTCTCTAGCCCATGTGAACTGTAACACCCCCCGTGAATATGTCATGCCACACTTGCCTTCGCACGGGTTATATTGCCCCATCTAACGTGCCTTCCTCGATGCCTATGTTATAACGCACAGCGCTATGCCATACATATTACAATCTGGGATCCATATCTTTGTCAGAGTGCATATGCAACGTTACACTCCCCAGCACATATTTTATATTACAACTTTAGAGACTACTTAGGTTACACAACACTGCCCTGTGCATATTACACTCCAAGGTGCATATTGCATAGCACGCGCTAGTGCCTGTGCTATCTCGCGCTTTCCAATGAATCTGTCATTGCTCACAATGTATTGCATATTATATTTCACGCCCGGTTCATCTTATATCACACTTTTTGGTGCATAGTTTATACCATATACTATATCTAGTTTTCATTTTCAATCGTGCTCTCGGGACTATGTTCTATATAACACTGCGTCCACCTACCCTTTTCACGGGCATTACATTTTGCGATGGGGGGTGGAGGGTCAGGGGATGTTTCTGCCAAGTGAGCCCGGAGTCACAGTCACAAGCGTCCTCTTCTTCCTGAATAAAAGTGAGATTATGCTGCATACTTGTTCATATTTTAAGTAGTTCGCACAGACACACATTTTAAAAACAATAACGTTCCTAATACCCACCTTCTCTGAACAGTTAGCTTGCTGCCCCATCCACCTCCTCCCTATCCTCTGTTGTCTGAATCCATGGACTAGCCTCCTCCCTCCTGCCATTCATGGTCTGATGTGCTGCCACTGCCCTCCATTTAGCATGATGTACCAGTCCACTCCTCCTGCCCTCCATTGCCCAATTATATGGCCCATCATTGACCTCCCGCTTAGCCTCTGTGCTTAGCTTGCTGCCCCTATTCTCCTTCACCCTGCCCTCCGATGTCTTTGTGCATGCCCCTGCTCCATCCTTTTTGCCCACCATCTTCCATGGACCTGCCACTCCTATCTACTCTGAGTGTTCTGTTGAGCTGCCACTCTCCTCCCACCTGCCTTGCATTGTCAGATGACTGTAACCTGTCCCTGTCACCTCCACCCTGCCTGTCCACATGCCATGCCCCTATCCCCTTCCTCCTGTCCTCCATGGTCCATTTTACTGCCACACCCTTCTGCCCTCCCTGGTCTGTTGTGCTGCAACTGCTCCTCCTGCCTGCCCCGCGCGGTCTGTTGTGAGGCCCCTTCACCTGAACTCTCTTGTCTGTGCCCAGGTCCTGACCCTCCCTTCTATCCTCCATGGTCCTTTGTGCATGACCCTGGACCCTCCTTCTTGCCCATCATAGCCATTGTGCTGCCACTAACCCTCCCGCTTGCCAATGCATGGTCTTCTGTGCTGCCATGGCCCCTCCCACCTTCCCTGTGTGGTCAGCTAGCTGCCCCTGACCCCCTCCCACCTTCCCTCCATGGTCTGTGTGTATGCCATCATAGTCTCATTGTTGCTCTCCATGGTGTGTCTTGTTTCTAGTGCCCATCCTGCCTGACCTCCATGGTCATCTTGCTGCTCCTGTCCTGCCCCCTTGCCCCCAGCTCTCTGTTTCCATGTGCAGACCCCTATTCCCTCCCTCCTGGCTTGTCTGTTCTATTGTAATGCCGCTGATCCATCCCTCCTGCCCTTTATGGTCTGTTATGCTGCAGCTTTCTCTCCTGTCTGTCCATTATGGTCAGCTAGCTACCATTGCCTCTTTCCCCTCTGTTCTCTGTTGTCCATGTGCATGGTCCTGTCCCCTCCCTATTGCTTTCTATGGATTGTTGTGCTGTACTCCCGTCCCGTATGCGCTGTGTGGTGTATTGTGCTGCTGCAAACCCTGATGCCTGCCCTGTAGGGTCAGTTTGGTGCACCTCTCCATGTCCCTCCTGTCCTCTGCTATCCGAGTCCATGTCCCTACCCCAATTCCTCCTGCCTACCATGATCCAATGTACCATACTTGCGAACATTTTGAAATTGGTAAGAGGGAGATTTTGAAAAAAAACTGGGGTATTGATATTCCCCTTTAAGTTACATTGAAAAAGAGGAGATTGTAGACAGAAGACAGATCAAATAAAGCCCATTTGAGCTTAAAAACATTGGACGTTTCCTGGCTGAAACGGGTCTGTTGGCATGTATGGTTGTACTACCACTGCCTCTTCCTTCTGCCCACAATGGTCTATTATATTGCCACAGCCTCTCTTGCCAGTCCTGTATTGTTGGTTTGTTGCTCCTGCCTCCCTTTCCACTGCCCTCCATAGTCTGTTGTGCTGCCACTGCCCTTCCTGCCTGCCCAGTGTGGTCAAATTGTTGCCTTTGCACTCTCCTACCTGCCTTCAATTTTCAGAGTTCGTGCCCCTGGCATCTGCCTCTCAACAGTAACCCAATGAACAACTAGATTGCTAACACTCTATATTTATTACAAAAGTGTGGAACGCCTGACGTCATCTTGATGTAATCAAAACTGTAATACCTAGAGTATTTCCTTTAGAAATTACATATATGAGAGGGTCTTATTTGCATCAAAATTATGGTTAGTGCTCTAAAAAACTAAAATGAGGACATATTTTCTGAGTTTTCAAATAGCGACAAAGAACTTTTAAATTATTTGTAATCTTTGTTTTTTTTATCCAGTTGACCACTTGATTAAATGTTGCACCTAGGGGAGAGGATGTGGTGTTTCTTCCAGAGCTGCAGACTTAGCAACTGGGGAACCAGGTTGGAGTTTCTGCTTCAGCTCAACATTCTGTGATTCTGGTCAAATCACTTAATCTCCCCATGTCTACAACCAAAATGAATTTGATCTTGTGTGGTGTAACCAATGCTCATGTAAAGCACTCCAATACCTGACAAGTCTGCACTATATAAAACTGCAAATACACAAAAAATAAGTGTTTTGCACACTTCTGTCATTGGGCTACATGTGGGCTACATCTGGGTGATATTTGGGCTGCATTTGGGCTCTTTTGTCTCTGGTGGCCATCTTGGGAGACTTATTTATTATGAAGTTTCCTAATATCCTCATTTACTGCAGTCTCCTGGGTATACTTTCAGTTTTTTATTTTGGTTCCATCAAGAAGGCATTCAGATGTGTCACACATTTGCCATAAATTCTGAATGTTAGCACTCTAGTTGCTCATTAGATCACTGTAGTAAAGCTACTGCTCACCAGGGAAGTCTGCTGCTGGTATTCAAAGTGCATGTTTCAGTCTGCATGTCAGAATTTGTTTATGAAATAGAAGAGGATTTGAGAAGTCAAAATGTGCCCTAATTTTTCTTTCTGCAGCACTAATCATAATTTCTATGGCAAAATGAACCTCCTCATTTTGTTCCTTTGTAAATTAAATGTTTTAAGTGTTACCACTTTATTCCAATCAAGATGGCTTCAGGTGTGCCATACTTTTGTCATAAGTAAGACTGTTAGCACTCTAGTTGTTCGTTAGAACACTCTGGGACATTCTGTCATTGGGCTATACTTGGGCTACATCTGGGTGATATTTGGGCTACATTTGGGCTCTTTTATCTCTGGTGGCCATCTTGGGAGATTTATTTGTTATGAAGTTTCCTAATTTCCTCATTTACTGCAGTCTCCTCAGTAGGAAATACTTTCAGTTTTTTACTTTGGTTCCATCAAGAAGGCATTTAGATGTGTCGCACATTCGCCATAAATTCTGAATGTTAGCACTCTAGTTGCTCATTAGATCACTGTAGTAAAGCTACTGCTCACCAGGGAAGTCTGCTGCTGGTATTCAAAGTGCATGTTTCAGTCTGCATGTCAGATTTTTTTCATGAAATAGAAGAGGATTTGAGAAGTCAAAATGTGCCCTAATTTTTCTTTCTGAAGCACTAATCATCATTTCTATGGCAAAATGAACCCCCTCATTTTGTTCCTTTGTAAATTAAATGTTTTAAGTGTTACCACTTTATTCCAATCAAGATGGCTTCAGGTGTGCCATACTTTTGTCATAAGTAAGACTGTTAGCGTTCTAGTTGTTCGTTAGAACACTCTGGGACATTCTGTCATTGGGCTATACTTGGGCTACATCTGGGTGATATTTGGGCTACATTTGGGTTCTTTTCTCTGGTGGCCATTTTGGGAGACTTATTTGTTATGATGTTTCCTAATTTCCTCATTTACTACAGTCTCCTCAGTAGGAAATACTTTCAGGAAGAGTTTGTAGATAATGGCCCTCGATTAGATGACTCAGTAAGGGAAGAGTTGGAGATGGATATTAATGGGAGTGAGATTACAGCTGCCCTGAGGGAGCTAGCCATGGGAAAGGCCGCAGGTCCAGATGGGATCCTCTTGGAGGTTTATAAATGCGTCGAATCTGAGATCACCCCGCTTTTAATGGATTTATTCAATGGTATAATTTGCACAGGAGTGGGCCCAGAGTCATGGAGGGAAACTGATATAGTAGTCTTTCACAAGAAGGGGAAGCCCAGGGAGAAACCGGGATCTTAACGCCCCAACTCATTAATTAATGTGGACACTAAGTTATATTCCAAGATCTTGGCTAAAAGGTTGGGCAGGATCATTGGCGACCTCGTCTCCCCGTGGCAGCACGGGTTTGTACCTGGGCGCGGCACAACGGACCATACTAGGAGGGCAATAGCTCTGTTCGATGCCCAGGCCGCCGCGGGGGGCGAGATGGCCATGATCCTGCTCGACGCTGAGAAGGCTTTTGATCGAGTGGTCTGGAGCTTTCTTTGGGGGATTTTAGCAGGAAGGGGATTTGGGGAGAAATTCATCGGAGCACTCAGAGCGATGTATGTTGATCCAGTCGCGCGAGTTGTGGTTATGGGGGAGAGCTCTGATGAAATTTCTATAAATAGAGGCACCCGTCAAGGGTGCCCCTGTTCCCCAATCCTCTTCTCTCTCTACATCGATCCGTTTATCCGGGAGATATTAGAGAGCCCAAGGATCAGCCCCGTGGTATGTAATGGTCACGAAAGCAAGATCTTGGCGTATGCAGATGACCTGGCAGTGATCACTACTGATCCTCAGCAGGCACTTTTGGTTCTGGCACAAATGGCAAAGACTTTTGGTAGCCAATCGGAGTACCTACTAAATGAATCCAAAACGCAAATAATATGCACTAAGAATATTATCAAATCAGATATTAGATTTGTGGACTCAGCGAGCTATTTGGGGGTTAGAATCAATGCCTCAATAGATAAAATAGTAGCCGAGAATTTTGTTCCACTTAGTAAATCGATAGAAGCTGATCTGAAAAGAATTGATGTATTACACCTCTCATTGATCAGGAGGGTTAATGTACTCAAAATGTCAATGTTCCCTAAAATCCTGTATCTGTTTCGTGCCATACCCCTTTTTATTGAGGAGAAGATAATTAAGAATCTCGAGTCCATTTTTATAAGGTTTATATGGCAGTATGGGAAGGTGAGGCGCTCCACGAATCTGTCGCTTCCTAGGGAAAGGGGCGGGTTGGCCTTACCAAACCTGAGGTTCTATCACTGGTCTTGCTTATTGACGTAAATGTCTATTCTTTTCCAGTCAGAGCTATGTTCTAGTGCAGTAAACAACGATATTCAGATGCCCCACTCAATTTATGAGCTGCTAGTAGGAAGAAAAGCACTTGGCCTCTTGATGCGTGAAGTCGATCATAGATATTATAAGAGGGCCCGTTTCAAGATCTTGGAAGGGGTATGGGGGGTCTGGAGAGCTACTTCAAAGTTTTGTAAAATCCCCAAGATAAACCCATACCTCCACTTATGCAACTCAAGCCTATTCCCGCAGGTGGGTGAAGACAGGAACCTTCAGGTATGGAAGGACCTTGGAATCAAGACACTAGGGGACATAATGGGGGAAGACGGGATACTAGGGTTTGATGTCCTGTAGCGT
Source organism: Triturus cristatus (assembly GCF_964204655.1). Lineage (NCBI taxonomy): Eukaryota > Metazoa > Chordata > Amphibia > Caudata > Salamandridae > Triturus > Triturus cristatus. Next base: position 1,062,344,231 of record NC_140589.1, on the reverse strand, counting down.
AGTGCTGGTATCCCTTCAAACCATTGGCTGCTGTATGTCCAACTAGTGCGTTCGCTGAAGGCATTAAGACCGAGGATATTACCTTTGGCAGAATTCCCCATGTTGGACCTGCTGGTTAAAGGGTGTAAGAAGTTAAAAGTCGTTTATATGCTCTTCATGGGAGAAACTCAGGATGACTTGGAAAAAACTGAACGCGCTTTGGCCATAAAGTTAGGAAATCCCGATGTTTATCTGGATATGGCCCTCTTTTTGAATAAAAAAATATTTCGTTCTACAAACTTGAGGGCTCAGCTTTACAAAACCCTGTTTAATGTATATTATACGGCCGCCAAGCTATATGCTTGGGGGGTTAGGGAAGACGATAGATGTCCCAGATGTAATATGGGTCATGCAGATCTGCTGCATATGTTCTTTAATTGTGGCTTGCTAACTATAATCCAGGGTGAGATAGAAACATTCTGGGAGGGGCTGCTAGGTCAAAAGATCGATCTATCCCCTTCCCTGATGTTATTGGGCATCGACGATAGGTTAAAACTGGGGCAAGCTGAGGAAGCCCTGGTTTTTATTTCTGTAGCAGTACTTCGTATTTTAATTTCTTCAGGGTGGAAGGATACTACTGCTCCCTCTTTTCAAATGTGGCTTTCCAGATTATTGGGTATGCATAATATAGAGATTTCCCTATATGTTCAGAAGGGGAAGAAAACAGGGGATTTCGGGAAATCTATCTGGTCCCCCATTTCAAATTGGAGGGAGACTAGAATGGGAGGGGGAGAGAGAATATAGTATCCCGAAATGTGTATATAAGTAGGATTTTCTGTTCCTTTCTTACTATTGTCAGACACGAGAAGACAAAGGATGTTGGTAAATGTGCTGTTTTTTTTTATTATTATTTGTCAGTATGTTGAAACTGCATAAAAAAAAAAGGAAATACTTTCAGTTTTTTACTTTGATTCCATCAAGAAGGCATTCAGATGTGTCACACATTTGCCATAAATTCAGAATGTTAGCACTCTAGTTGCTTATTAGATCACTGTAGTAAAGCTACTGCTCACCAGGGACGTCTGCTGCTGGTATTGAAAGTGCATGTTTCAGTCTGCATGTCAGACTTTTTTAATGAAATAGAAGAGGATTTGAGAAGTCACTCAAAATGTGCCCTAATTTCTCTTTCTGCAGCATTAATCATACTTTCTATGGCAAAATGAACACCCTCATTTTTTTCCTTTTTAAATTAAATGTTTTAAGAGTTACCACTTTATTCCAACCAAGATGGCTTCAGGTGTGCCATACGTTTGTCATAAGTAGGACTGTTAGCGCTCTAGTTGTTCTTTAGAACCCTCTGGGAAGCTGCAGTAGAACACAAAGGAATCAACTGACAGTCTCTGCCCTTGTTGGATGTACATGTTTTACTGAGAATGTCAGACTTCATTCTCACATGACTGAGAAAGATAATGTGAATTTACAGAAAATATGCTCTCAGTTTAGCTTATAGATCACCTTCCAAACCTCTGTGGGAAAAGCATGAGAAAATAGTATTCTCTCAAACATGATTCATGATATCACAGCAGAAGGCTTTTCACATGGTAAAATCGCCTTAGAACACACCACAATTCCTAAAATGAGTATGGTACCATCAACAAATGATTTATAATGTAACTAAAGTCTTAAAACCTTCTATTAACTGCAATGCTTTTTAATGAGTTGCTATCATGTATATTGGTTCCAAGATGGCTGCCAACACTTCTTGGATGAAGTGCTGACAGCCAATCAGATCTCACAATGAGATGTGTGGTTAGGCTCCGCCCAGATATATATGTGATTTTACTTTTGATTTTCTCAGGAACTACTGAACGGATTTACACCATTTAAGCAAAAGGCACATGCCTGACCTGAGGACTACCTCTTTGCCAAATTTCAAGTAATTCTGTTCAGCCGTTCGGGCTGTACCTTCGACTAAAGGTCCTATGGGAAAATGCATGGGGAAAACGCGTTTTGGGACCCCCCTTTTTTCTCAGCCCCTACTTGACGAATCACCCCGAGACTTTCAGGGTAGGAGCTGAGCGGAGCGCCCCATTAGTTTTGAAAATTTCACGAAGATAAGTAAACCGGCGCCAAAGTTATTCAAAATAGAATTTTCAGATTTCCTATGGGAACTCGGTCCTAACTATAACTATCTACTGGCGACCGCCAGTAGATTATATATATATATATATACATATTACCTACTGGCGGTCGCCAGTAGGTAGTTATAGTTAGGACCCTCTTACAATAGGAAATCCGCAACATTCTATTTTGAATAACTTTGGCGCCGGTCGACGAATCCTCGCGAATTTTTTAAAATAGGTGGGGCGCTACGCTCCGCTCCTACCCTGAAAGTCTCGGGGGGATTCGTCAAGCGGGGGCTGAGATAAAAGGGGGGTCCCAAAACGCGTTTTTCCCATGCATTTTTCCATAGGACCTTTAGACACAGCTACAGCCCGAACGGCTGAACAGAGTTCCTTGAAATTTGGCAGAGAGGTAGTCTACAGGTCAAGGAAGTGCCTTTTGTAGGTTTGGTGTAAATCTGTTCAGTAGATTCTGAGAAAATAGCCTTTAAATCAATATATATATCTGAGCCAGCTTACGGTGCGCTTACCGTGCGCTTACCGTACGCGTACGGTGACGTGCGCGAGCGCGATTCTGATTGGCTGTTAGATCTTAGTAAACATTCGAATCGGTCGAAACCAGGAAGCGGCGGCCGCCGTTTTCTCTCTCGCACTCTGACAGGGGGTTGAAAAATAAAGGGCAAAAACATGTAAAGGGGCTGTTTAGACAGCTCCCAAGCACCTAGCCATGTTGAGGGAGTCCCCAACGATCCCCCAAGGCAAAAAAGGAAATTTTATTTTTTTTGATAATTTCGCCGATTACGCTTACCGTACGCGTACGGTAAAAAAAACAAACAAAAAAAAAAAACAATATCCACACTCTCCCCACCCCAAGTGCAAATGGAGCCCGAAGGGCACCATTTGTGCTTGCCATATCATACTTAAGAAAAATTAATATATTACATGTCACAACGATGCTCATCATATGTCCTCCATGTGCGCACGGTGCGCGAAGCGCATCGTGCGTTCATGGCCCATCTAGCGTAACGTGGGCACGCGGTGCGCGAAGCGCACCGCGTGCTCACTGTGCGCGCACGGTGCGCGAAGCACACCGTGCGCGCATGGAACGAACTGCGTTAAGTGGGCGCGCACGCCACGAATGGCGTAAAGTAACTTAGCATTTAAAAAACCGTACAAATTCACTGAAAAAACCATAGGTTTCACACACGTTATAGTTAGGAATTAGCATTTAAAAAACCTTGCAAATTCACTGAAAAAACCATAGGTTTCACACATGTTATAGTTAGCTGGACATTTTACTGATAAAAAACCAATGAAATTCCACCGTTATAGTTACTGCAGGCAACTATAACTCACGCGACCGCAATCCTCTGCTGATGACATATGTGTCTTTATGAAAAAAAAATAATTGTAATATATGTATAGCTAACATTTAATGGAAGAAGACATGGGCAAATAAGTGTCTAAATACAGTATTAGCATCAGCAGAGGATTGCGGTCGCGTGAGTTATAGTTGCCTGCAGTAACTATAACGGTGGAATTTCATTGGTTTTTTATCAGTAAAATGTCCAGCTAACTATAACATGTGTGAAACCTATGGTTTTTTCAGTGAATTTATATATATATATATATATATATATATATATATATATATATATATATATATATATATATATATATATATATATATATTCACTTAAAAAACCATAGGTTTCACACATGTTATAGTTAGGTGGATATTTCACTCGTGAAAAACCAATGAAATTCCCCCGTTATAGTTACTTCAGATAACTATAACTCGCGTGCCCGCAATCCTGTGCTCATGACGTCACATATTACATCACTCATGACATGGTCAGTGGCATCACTCTTGACATCACTGATGACATCATCCTTGTGATAGAGTAGCGGTCGCGCGAGTTATAGTTATCTGAAGTAACTATAATGGGGGAATTTCATTGGTTTTTCACGAGTGAAATATCCACCTAACTATAACATGTGTGAAACCTATGGTTTTTTAAGTGAATTTGCAAGGTTTTTTAAATGCTAATTCCTAACTGTAACGTGTGTGAAACCTATGGTTTTTTCAGTGAATTTGCAAGGTTTTTTAAATGCTAAGTTATGTATGTATTATTTTTTTTATATATTTATTTTACAATAAACTACGTATTAAAATTTTTTTTTTTTTTTTTTTTTTGGTTTTCACCCTGCGATTTAAAAAAAAATAAAAAAATTGGGGGGGGGTTTTCAGGGTGCGCGCACAGTGCGCGCACCCCCGCGATTTAAAGGCTAGGGGGTCAGGAACTCTCTACCCTGCCCCCTTTTCACGTTCGCCACCTTCCTTTTTCACTCTCGCACTGAAAACAAACAAAATGGCGGCCGACACTTCCTGATTTCGACCGATTCGAACGTTGACTAACATGTAACCACCAATCAGAATTACGCTCGCGCACGTTAGGGTGCTCGCACGGTGCGCGCACCCTGCGCGCGTATAGATATATATATGCATTTAAATGCTATTTTCTCCGGAAATACTGAACAGATTTACACCAGACCTGCAAAAGGCACTTCCTTGACCTTATGGCTACCTCTCTGCCAAATTTCAAGTAATTCTGTTCAGCCGTTCGGGCTGTAGCTGCGACTAAAGGTCCTATGGAAAAATGCATGGGGAAAACGCGTTTTGGGACCCCCCTTTTTTCTCGGCCCCCGCTTGACGAATCACCCTGAGACTTTCAGGGTAGGAGCTGAACGGAGCGCCCCATTAGTTTTGAAAATTTCGCGAGGATTCGTCAACCGGCGCCAAAGTTATTCAAAATAGAATTTTGAGATTTCCTATGGAAACACGGTCCTAACTATAACTATCTACTGGCGACCGCCAGTAGATAATATATACATATATATATATGAACAAACACCAGAGTTCCCACTGTCGTTTCCTCCAGATCGGAAAGCACAAATTGGGACACGGACTCCAAAGTAGGTGCGTGGTTTTCTTTTATTTAATCAAGCAGATAGATGCTTCGGCATGGCGGCATGACGTGTTTCGCCCAACAAGTGGGCTTGATCACATGATGAAATTCCCTTTCCCTTCACTATATATAGCACTTACACAGATACTCGTTGCTGGGTGACTTTTCTAAAATCATTGTGATCAAATACAATTATTTTGAATCAAGTGACTGTATGTATGATATCAAATAAATGCCACAATTATTATATAAATTATATAAATAATTTAAAATAATTAGAATCATAAATTACAAAGTGCAAAATGCAATGTGCTAATCGATGGTCATTGAATGGCTAACATTTATAGGTGCAAATACCTCAATGTAACAGGAACATCATTGTTTATGCACAGCATTGAAAGGCATACAATTTTGGAAAGAAGGAGTATACCTATTGTCCTTAAGTCTACAGCCACGAGTCATAGAGAGTCAATCCCCTGCAGGAGGATTTCCACAAGAACGGATACAATTATAAAAGTGTTTTAAAGTGCTGGAAATTAATATAAAAATAATCACAATTATTTTTATTGTGATTAGAAATCATAATCATTTTTTTAAAGAATTTCAAAATCTCGGGTTAACTTTATCACCCTGATTGTTTAAAGGGAATTTGGACAAGGAAGTTGCAAGATTCATTAACCCATTAAATAAATACATTCTCAGATTACATTCTCAGATTACAAGCAATGTATAGATTTTTTTGAGAGAAAAAAATGTCTCAATACACCCTGAGTTCTACATCTAAATCAACAGTTATGTTTCATCTAATTTTACTAATAAGATATAAGAGCCAGGGAGTCAGAAGATAGCCAAAACCTCAATGACACGGTGTATGAATCACCTGAAAAGTTGGTGTCATATGGGCATGATTTGGTATGAAGGGACTACATAATCAATGACTATTATAAGAAAAGGAAAATCGTGATAAAGTTGAAGGGGATCCAATTGCAATGTCAGTAAAATTCCTCCAATCTGTCTGAAATTAGTAGATTTTATCCAAAAATATATAAAGATTAAATTATTCTGACAATATTATAAATAGCCTTTAAAAAGATCTATATATAAAGATACATTTTTAAAATGAGAAAATGCATAAATATATTAAAAACTTTTTTCAAAAACCCCAAAAAATGCAATCTAAAAAAAGTTCCCCTCCCTTAATAACATGAAAAATTCCTTTTAAAATACAGTGAAATGACATCATATAAGCATCAAAAAGAATGGCCTCATAAGAAATTATATAGCTCTTCCCTATTGTTCAGTCCATTCGGGGTACGGGTGTTCAATTCAAGTATAAATTTGGATTCTATTTGTCTAAGAGCTTTTTCCCTGTTGCCCCCCCTTCTCATGGGTGGAACAGCAGAGATAACAAAATACTTGAGGTCCTCCAATTTGTTCATGTGCACTGCCTTGAAATGTCTGGCCACAGGTTATGTCATGTCAGAATTGACTATCGCTCTAAGATGTTGTAAGATGCGTACATGCACCTGGAACTTAGTGCTCCCTATGTATTGCAGTACAGCTTAATACATAGACTGCAAACTCCGTACGGCAGTTGTATCTGGCCTTGATTAGGTTATTAGACGCACCAAATACAGTAGTGTATTGGGAGGTATTGATTCCAAACCTGTAGGCCCTACATGTGCTGCATTTCAAAAAACCATTTTGTGGTTTAAGCCACATGGTACTAGTTTTGCTAGTTGGAGCTGTCAACTCTGGACTGGATTTGACTAAGGCATCATGTATAGATTTGGATTTTCTGAATGTCAGGGTTGGCGGAGCAGGAAATAACTGACTAAGTATCATGTCCGTTTGTATTATGGGCCAGTGCTTATTAATGATAGTCCTGATTTTCCTGTGCTGACTACTATATGTTGTTATAAATCTCATTGGATTGTTGTCAGTATCTTCATAGGCTACACCTCCCTTATTCCTTTCAATGGCAGTGGTGCAAGTCAGTAAATCATTCCTAGATTGAATGCAACCTTTAGCCAAAGCTGCGTTAATCACTTGATTATTGTATCCCCTTGCCAGGAATCTGGCCTTGCTTACTTTGATGCATTTTTCAAAGTAGTAGTCAGTGCTACAGATTCTACGAAGTCTCAAAAATTCCCCATAAGGGATACTTTTTATCAAATGTGAGGGATGGAAACTAGATGCATGAAGTGTTGAGTTTCCAGCGGTGCTCTTTCTATGCAATGTAGTTTCAATACTACCTTCACCAACACATACTTGTACATCTAAAAAATCAATGGACCTATCGCTAACCACTGCCGTGAACTGGAGATTGAGTTTGTTTTTGTTAAGTGTTGGATAAACTCTCTGACCAGTGTTTCAGGTCCTTTCCATACAAAGAAAATGTCATCGATAAAGCGCATCCATCCTGTGATGCGCTCTTCCCATATTACCCTGTGTTCTACTTTGAGGACCTGTTCCTCCCACCAGCCCATGTGTAAACACGCGTAGCTGGGGAAAAACAGCCTCCCATCGCTACTCCTCTGATCTGATGGTAAATATCTTTGTTGAATAGAAAATAATTGTTATAAAGACATAACCTAATCATTTCAATAAGCATCTTTCCATGTTGATAATATTCAATTGGCCTGTCCCCCAAAAAAGAATGAACTGCACTAATACCATCTGAATGATTGATGCTGGTATATAAAGCACACACATCAAGAGACACCAATAAATATTCAGGTGACCAATCAATGTCTTTGAGTTTCTCCCAAAAATGAGTGGTGTCTTTGATATATGAAAGTAGAGCGACTACCAATTCCTGTAGGTGAAAATCAATATATTCAGAGATCTTTTCAAGAATTCCTCCTCTCGCATTGATAATAGGTCTTCCTGGCACTGGCAAGATTTCTTTGTGTATTTTTGGTATGAAATACATCACTGGGGTTATTGGGAACTCCGTTCGTAAGTAATTGAATTCATCATTGGTGATCAGATTGTCTCTTTACCATTTGAAAAGTTGCTTTGAAACTGTTGTTTTTAACACTGTTAACTGTTGCGCATTGGATTTCGCATAGTAAAGGGGGTCATTTAAATGTTTGTCTGCTTCCAACAAATATTCTTCCCTGGGCCACAACACTATATTGCCACCTTTGTCGGATTGTTTGATGATAATCTCATTGTGGTTTTGCAGTTTATTTGATTCTGATATCGTTTGAATTTAAAGTTTGTTCCCATTTTACGTTTTTTGGTGGTTAAACGTAGTTTTTTGATTTCGTCTATAATGATATCTTGATAGATATCTATCGCGTCACGTGGCATGATAGGGACAAAGGTGGATTTGGGTTTAAAGGGGGACTTAATTCTGCTATATATATATATATATATATATTCAAGCTTCTCTTTCCGGAATCCTCAACCTGTGGTGGGTGGCGCGCTGGACGGCTGAACATGCCGGTAAAGTCAAGCCTAAGTACGTCCAAGTAAAGCACACACTCAGATACGATGTAGAATGAAGATGATTTATTCCATCAGAAACATATAGCGTGTTTTGACTATAAAACAGTCTTGATCAAACGAGGAAACAAAACAAGTGGGTCCCATTACATATTATAGACAAAACAGAGACAGAGGACTGTGAATCCAAGATCATGAACAGAACCTCGTTAACAAGGACAGCCATCATGGTTTGGTGAATATATGCATATATTGCCACGTAATACCAAGGGTAAACATATGTAGAGTCCAAGTGACTGTAAAATACATTTCATATGATAATGACTCTACACATAAGTACCAAAATATTCATGAACGTAGAAACGCAGTGTAATGCAATGGTATGATAAGGTCACGGCTGCAAAATACATTTGAAAATGACTCTGCGCATGTGCATCCAAATAATCGCAAGCCAGAAGTGTGGTGCCAAAGTGAGGAGCGAGGCAGCCTCAGTGTGTGCCCTGGTTGGACACACAGGCATGAAAGTCAATCAGACATGTCCCAGTGCAAACACCATTGGTATATGTAGGCTTAAGGCTGTGATATGGAAATGTGTGGTGCCCGTGTGAGTGACTCTGTGTGTGTGCTCCCATCAGTAAACGCAGGTCTCAAAGTAAATTCTTCACGTCCCAGCACGGATGCTAGTCATATATGTAAGCTTAAGGCGTGACATTGGAATTGATAAAATGTCACGAATCAGGGACAGCGTTTTATGAATGTGGTGGTTTAAACCCCAAGTGTGTGAATATACATTGTTTTTCAAGAAAGTCAGAATCTGTAGTGCCAATTTGTACGAAGAAATTGTATATATGTGTGAAATCCCAGGTAGGTCATGTGCAGATACACAGTAGATAGGATCTCAATAGCACAAATACAAGGGCCCCAACCTGTTAATGACACAAAAACAATTGAAAATACAAATTCAATGCTTCTTATATCAGTGCGACGATCACCAAGTGCTCACTCTATGAAGAAAAGGGTAGGGAACCTGTGTGGAAGTCTCTGACATACTCCTTTGGGCCCCTTCCTTTCCTCCTGCAAAGCATACAAAACATAAAATTCAGTTAAAACCATGAACATGTCAATACGTGTCTTCCCTTAGGAAGATAAGGAGACGGAGAAAGAGGAAAGAAGAGAGAAAGAGTCAATCCTGGATGTGTTTAGGCAGGCTCAGAGTGGGGGAGAAGGAAACCTAATCCTCATGAAGGTGTATGGCAAGTTCCTCATTTATGTTGTGCCCCACAGAGTTCTTTCTTTTGAGGTCCACAATTTACCTAGACTCCCTTTTCCTAAGTTTGAGTACTCTATTGCCTCCTCTTGGACCAGGATGTTCCTGTTCCACTGCAAAGTATTTCAAATTTGAGCTGCCAGAAAAATAATGGGTTTGAAAGTTTAAGGCTATGGGGTAATGTTGGTCTCTATTGGTGATAGCCCTCATGTGTTCAAGGATTCTCTTTTTGACCATAAAGGTGGTGTTACCGATGTACCTCAGACTGCATGGGCATTCCAGGATATACACAACATAGGTGGAGCTGCAGGTCAAAATTGCAAGTTAGTATTACCTCTGGGGGTGCAAAACTCCTTCCTCATGAGGCTGTTGTGGCAGGCTTTGTGTGTCCGCAAAGAAACAATCCCTGAAGGTTGTGCCCTCTGGTATGTTCAGTGGATGTGATGTCGCCATTGGTCAAAATGTCGCTAATACTGCAATCTTTCCTATACGTTATTCTGTGTCTGGGTCACTAGTCAAGATGTTCCAGTTTTTGGCTACAATTTTCTGTACGTCATTGGCATCATTATTGTAGATCAGTATAATTCTGGTAGTCCTTCACCAGTTGCAGTAGCAACCCGCTGGTTATCCTTCAGAGTGGGGGCCCTGTCCACCAGTCTAACATTATTGTGTGCTGTTTTGAGGGCACACGCAGGGTAGCTCTGTTCCATGAATCTGGAGATCATGGTAGTTTACTTAACTTTGAAAGACTCCTTTATGCTACAGTTGTTTCTGGCCCTAAGGAGTTCCATGGAGCTCCATTTCAGTTTGTAAAGATGGCTGCTGAGTGCATGCAGAAAGCTGTTGCTAGCCGTGGCTTTGCTGAACTGAGTCTGTATGCTGCAATTGACAATGTTGATCCTGACATCCAGGAACTCAATGATATATCTGCTCATTTGACTCGTCAAGGTCAGATTGCGATTATTGTGATTGAGCTTGTCAATGAAGATAGCTGCCTTTTCTTCAGTGCCTTTCTAGATGAGAAACAGATCGTCTATATAGGGAAGCCACCAGACCACCTATACCAGATTTGGTTGAAGGTTGGGATTCATGGAGATGTCATATTCCCATGTCCCCCATAAACAGAATTGCAAAACTGGGGGCAAAACAAGGCCCCATGGCAGTACAGAGAACCTGCCTGTACAGACAAATATGAATATGTTATTATGTAGACTGTGTCGGATCATCTCTAACAGCATGGTAGTGAGCTCCAAATATATGACAGGTCTTCTAGATAGGTAGTAATGGTCATGATCTATGATGGTATAAAGCGACTGAGGAGCAGATATTCGTCACTACACTGAATTCCCTAAATTTTGGCTAGGAAATCTTTGGTATCCCTCACATGTGAGGGAAGGGTGGTGACGTGATCTCTCAGGAAATGGCCGAAATACCTGGATACGTTTTCTACAGCACTGCAGTCGGAGGAATAATTGGTCTTCCAGGGCGTTGCTGTTGTTTTTGTGAAGCTTAGGGAGCAGGTATAAGATATAAGACGCGCTAATCCACAAGCCCGCATCAGCCTGTTACAGACACTCCTGAGGCGGAAGCCGGGAGGTTCGACCGCCGTTTTTTAAGCACTGTAATTGAATATCTGTTTTAAAACTACCTGTTGTTGCACATTTCCTCGGGCACTCCCCCCTCCTTGGAGCTGCTCTCACACACCGCGCAGCTGATCTGAACGCTGCCGCGGGCCTGTCAACAATTTGCCGCCATCAATCAGGGAAGTGAGGCGACGCCCACCGCCCTGAGGCTACGCCCCTTCCACTGTCCCCAAAAGGATGTGCCTCAGCCGGACGCGCAGCGGACGTGCGCTGCGGGCGCGCCGCCAGCGCGCCGAAGGCGCACCAAAGGTAAGCCCGTCTGGGCCTGTCCGCGCCAGTGCGTGCCCAGGGCCCAGCCCCCTCGTTCCTCTCGTTTCTTCCCCCATTACCTACTCATCAGACACTCTTCGAAAACTGGCAACAAGCACCCCAGATCTCTGTCTTCACTCAATTTCTCCTGATGAGCATTACAATAAATGCAATCACTGTGTATACAAACTCACTCCGCAGTCACCCCTCAAAAAGAGGACAATCAAAATGGCTCTGCTCAACTGCAGATCACTCCCCAAGCACAGCACCGAAATAAGCCTACTAATTCTGAACAATGACATTGAAGTGCTGTTCCTTACGGAAACATGGATAAATTCCGCATCCGACCCAGACATAGTCCAAGCCCTCCCTCAGGGCTATAACATTAAACACTGGACAGACCGCAAGGATCAGGAGGCGGATTAGCAATAATCACAAAAGCCCACCTCACCTGCCAGCTTAAGGGCAGTCCAGTCCTTAACTGTGAAAACGCTAATTTCTCCCTACATCTCTCCCCGGAAAAAACTCTGTTCGGTCTACTCATATACCGACCCCCGGGACCACTTGGACAGTTCCCGAACTCTCTGGTAGAGACTGTCACCTTCCTTGCCTGTTCATCTTCCAACTTTACAGTACTAGGAGACCTTAACATCCACTTCGATGACCCAGGGAACAAAATAGCGGGAGACCTCAAAGAAGATCTCTCAGCACTCAGCCTCTCCCTGAAAACTCTCCTGCCCACTCATAATAAGGGCCACCTTTTGGATCTTTTCAAATATCCAAGAACTCTCCACATCCTCTCCCCTACCCATCCCCTGGACAGACCACCACCTTATCTTCCTCAAAATCTCAATCGCCGGTCAAATCAGCCCCAGCCTTCCACTTCAAGCGCCTTTGCGCCCGTGGAACAAACTAAACACGGATGCTTGGACTCACCAGCTCACAGCCTCTACCCCTACCTTGAATCCGGACCCCTCACTAGCAGACATCCAATTCCGTGACTGGATAGAATCGTCTCTGAACGCGGTTCTCCCCGTCAAACAACTCCCTAGTAAGAGGAATTCCTACAAATCCCCCTGGTTCACTTCGGAACTACGAGATCTCCGAAAAAAATGCAAAAAACTGGAACGCCGCTGGAGAAAAGATTGGAACCTTAATAACAAAGAAACCTATAAATCGGCCATGAAGCAATATAAAACCCTCATCAAAAACACACAAGCCTCGTACTACGAAGGAAAAATCATAGCTGCCTCCAATTCCTCCAGGGAGACCTACCGCATAGTAAAAAGTCTCATGAAAGCCCCTGAACCGCAGCCGGCCGCCGATCCCACCGGTGCCAGGTGTACCCAACTCGCCGAGTTCTTCTCAGCCAAAATTCTAAAAATCATCAGGACCTTCCCCAATACCTATCCCCCAACTAACCTCCCAGCTGGGTCCATCGAACCTGACGCACCAACTCTGAAAGCTTTCCTCCCCGTCACCATTGAGAGGCTGTTGGACACTCTCAATCGTGTGAAGAGTGGCTCCCCGGACGACCCAGCCCCCATGAGCAAACTCAAACTAGTAGCCCCCACTATTTCCCCCCATCTCATGAGGCTGATAAATGCCTCTCTCTCCAGCGGGATAGTCCCCGCCAGCTGGAAAAGCGCGATAGTGCGTGCACTCATAAAGAAACCTCACCTAGACCCCTTGGACCCTTCTAACTTCAGACCCATCTCCCTCCTCCCAGGCATCAGCAAAGTGGCAGAGAGAATTGTGAATGAACAGCTCTCAACATTCCTAGAGACTAACAACCTACTTCGCCACTCGCAGACAGGGTTCAGACCTGGACAGGGAACTGACACCGCCCTCCTGGCCGTAACAGAGGAGACCAGGTCCATTCTGGATGCAGGAGGATCAGTGGCAGTGATCCTCCTGGACCTGAGCGCCGCCTTCGACACGGTGGACCACACCATCCTTCTCCACCGCCTCCAAAAAACGGGCATCTCGGAGACCGCCTTGGCATGGCTAAAATAATTCTTGGAACACAGGACCTTCCAGTGGCCGACAGCCACGGTCACTCTAAATCTCTCCCCCTGAACTGTGGAGTCCCTCAGGGCTCCTCCCTGAGCCCCACACTTTTTAATGTTTACATGGCCCCTCTGGACGACATCGCCTCTCCATTCGGCATAAAGGTGGTCATGTACGCCGACGACACACAACTAGTCGTCTCCATCAACCAGGCCGATCAATCAATGGAGAACTTAGTCTCCTGCCTGCACAATATATCTATATGGATGGGAGACTCCAGGCTCAAACTCAACGGAGAGAAATCCGAAATCATGCTTCTAGGCGACCCAAACAAACTCCCCAAAACCCTTGCCTGGCCACCTAGCATGGGCACCCCCCCCCACACCAAAACAAGAAATCAAAAGCCTAGGCTTCTGGCTAGACCAGAACCTCAGCTTCAGAGCCCAAGCGAGAAAGACAGCCGGCACCTGCTTTGGACTCATGCGAGCAGCTCGTAAGATCCTTCCGCTTTTTCCCCCCCAGTCTAGGAAAATTCTGATTCAGGGCCTCATCATATCAAGATTAGACTACGGAAACGCCCTATACCTAGGCGCACCTGTAGCTGTCATAAAAAAACTTCAGCACACCCAGAACGCTGCAGCAAGACTACTGACGAGAACGAAATCTAGATGCTCAGCCAAACCCTCTCTTAAGGCGCTTCACTGGCTTCCCATCCAAGAACGCATCTCCTTTAAAGCCTTGTACATCTCCCATAAAATCTTACAAGGCAAAGGCCCACCAATATTGAGATCTCTAATCAAGCCTCACAAATCTACCCGACAGCTCAGGTCAGACAACCTGTTTCTGGTGAGCGTCCCCAGAATAAGGAAAGCTCGCACTGGCGGCCGCCGCTTTTCTTATGACGCTCCTAAGCTATGGAACAGCCTCCCCCTCAACATACGCAAAGAAAACAATCTACTATCATTCCACAGACTGCTGAAAACCTGGTTGTTCCCCCAATAATCCATCCCTAGGAGTACTGTCAAGCTGTTACGTTAGCGCTGGGACGCCCGAGGGTAGCTACGTGCTCTAGAAATCTTTAATCAAATCAAGTCAAGATGGGTAACTTGAGGTAGTCACTTTGAGAAAACAGTGCTCCTCCCATTAAAGTATGCGCCTGTCTCGCCAATCCATGAACTTGCCCCATAAGTCCAGTACACTTAAGGGTAAGATCTCTCTGTTGGAAAGACACTATAGGCATAAAATCAGTTTGGGGTACTAAGGAATGGCAGGTTCAGGGAACAGAGGCACTATTTAGAGCATGCCTCATACCAAAACAGATGATTTTCCTGAACGACACTGTACAACAGGCTTCCTGTCTTGGGTTAGCCAAGATTAAGGAACTGAACACACCACACATTCCCTCACCTTCACACTTGGAGGGATGGCAGAACTATACAGAGGAGATGGAAAAGGTACACTCGATGACATCGTTCATGACGTTTCATACAATTCAACAGACCCCAATTGGAAGGGTTGGTTAATTTGGCCTATCAACACAAATAAGTGTCAGTCAAGATTCAGGGGTACCACCGAAGGGTTTCATATACATAGGCCCGACTTACGCCATGTACAACGAGAACACCCGGGTGGTGACATCATACAGTGTGGGGAAGTTATGCCTAGATTGGCTAAGAACCTCAACACTGTCTCAGGTGAAACAACACTTGTCTCTACTCTCAGATGACATGGATCTTAGGGATTTTTTACTAGGTCTCCGAAAGCCACGTCAGAAACCTACATTTACCTTACCATTGCACTACATAACAGGTTTTAGTATTGACCTTTTACCTAGTTAAGCGCTGCATATATGTTGTGTGGTTTTCCCCCAAAACTAGCCTAATTAATTATGCATGCGGATTCTCAGAATCACAGTGGGATTACCATCTTCTGCATAATAACTATATTTAACGGTCATCCCTTCCGTCATCCTCGGCCAACATGACTCAGCAAGGTAGAATCCCCTGAGGGTACCTTTTGGGTATATATACACCATATCTTTGCCAGGGCAGGCAGAGGAGGAAGACTTCCATTGTGACACACTGACGCGAGACACTGAGGCTCCTACACGCAGACACTCCAGCACGCAGTGGTCTGACATCCCTCGTGGTGTGTCCATCTCGAGACCAAGAAGGGGTCCTTCATTGTCTCGCACCAGGTAATGGGGTTGGCTTCATTCTAGGGGAATTATTGGCTCTACACCTAAATACATGCAAGGTACATCTAGTTAGGGTTGCATCGTAGGAGTACGCATTATTACTGTCATGTATTTATATGCTTGCATATATTAATTGTTTTAGCACTATAATAGAAATCTACCATCCGTTTACTCTGTTGGTGCATATAATTGTTTTTAGCTGTTTCTGTCTTATGGTTGTTTCAGCACTGCTATTTTATACTAAAATGACGCTGGCTCAATAAATTCTTTTCGAAAAATGTCCCCACCATTAACTCTTTGTTACACTCCGAGACAAGATGAGCACAAGTGACTGGGCGAAATGTATTGTACTGTTTCCACGATCCCCGATGGGACAGAGTTGTCATGTTCAATAGTTGCCAGGAACTATTCTCTCCTTGGTAAGAGGAATTTACAGTGGCACTGTGAGCTAGCTGGTATACAGGTGTACATATCTGGTGGGGGTTTCTGGAATCAGTCTGGACACCAATCCCACAGTTTATGTTGTCTAAACGTGCAGATACTATATAGAGTCATAGGAACTACACAACACCCCATTAAGTCCTCCTGTTGTTAATAATATTTCCCAAACCTTTACCATTCCATATTTAGAATTATTTAAATTTTTTATGTGCCAGACACCTAATATTTCTTTCCCACTCCTCTTTGTTCTATTTGTTTCCCAAATTCTTTTTATCCCTGCATTATCCTATTTACTTATTTTCTATATTTTAAGTTCCTGTACTTGACTTCAAACTGTCTGTACTAATCTGTCTGTTCTGTAGCTTCCTTCCTCTATTTTGTCTGTAAGCTTTCCCTCTTCCCTTAAATATCTTGTGGACTCTTGTGGACTGGCGGTAATGTAAGACTCAGAGAACCCATTTTAGGTCAGATACTCTACTGTGAAGATTGCATGCCCAAGTAAGTTATTGTAAGCCTGCTTGGTGAGAAGGCCTTCTTTTTCTTGTTCATGCTCAAAAAGTAAAACAAGAGAGTGGCCATGGGCATGGTGGACCCCAAATGTTGTGTATGTATTATTATCATAGTATACCAGCAGTCGATTACAATGTAGCATAGCTGGAAGTATAAAGATGACCCACTTGCATTAGCTAACCAAGACCATATGTCCTTTGTTGATCAATTATTCCACCCTTTGGTTGAGCTTCATTGACTCGGACTCATCATAGTTCTGCCCTCCATTACAAAAATGTTTTTCATTGGCTTGACTACCTGGCTTTTCAAACATTGCCAACCAACAAATTACCCAACGTGATATTTTGATAGAAGATACTATAACCAAACTGTAGTGATGTATTGTGATTGTATTTTGTTAGCAGATAATTTAATAGGGGGAGGTGTATCTGGCATCTAAGCTGCTTAGACCACCAGTACCGGGGCCGGCATTGAGTGTGCCAGTAGGACAGATGTGGCCGGGTAGTTGAAAGGGTGGTCCCAGAAGCGGCAGAGACGGGCAGTGGTAAGTCTCATTGCTTGCTGACTGACATTTAGTATTATACTCACCGCAAGGGCTTTGAATCGTGAACTCCCCGCTTTAGCAGTTTACAGCAGGAGTTGGGTAGTTAAGGGCCTCTTCTATCTTCAACTCAGCAGACAAAGGTTCATTATAAAGTTTAACAACAATGGGTTGATGGAAAAGGGAAAAAAGGAAGGAAGGAGAAAGGATGGGTGAAATGTAATACGAGTGAAAGGGTGCGTGGGTGAATTCGTGCGCAAAAGGATGCATATAGGTGGGTGATACGATGCATGGGTGGGTGAAGGATGGATGAAATGGTATACGGGTAATAGGATGCCTGTTTGGGTGGGTGAAAGGGTATGGGTGAAAGGAGGCCTGCCTGGGTGGGTGAAAGGAATGCTCAGGTGGGTTAAAGCAAGATGAGTGAATGGGTGAAAGGATGAATGGGTAGGCAAATGGATGTTGGTGAAAGGTTCGTTGAGAGCAATGTTTAAATGGCTGGATATATATGGATGGATGGTCTTCAATGGTGATAGACTGGATGAGAGAATGTAAACCTTAAGGATGAAGAATACTAGAACATTGAAATGATGAATGAATAATTGCTTGCATGAAGAAACAAGGGAGCTCTTCAGGATAGGGGCATGCTTACCTACTTCACTTGCTTGGAATGGTTTTATCAAAGCTTTGATTCCAAGATGTGGGGTGGTATTTCTGTCTACTGCATTGACTCAGTATTTTTTAAGCGAGTCAGATATTATGTATCCCACCCATCATCAATCACCACCTCCCTCCCTACCCATGGCATTTTGCCAGTGCCACCCATGATGACCTAACCACTGAATGGTTCAATTTGTCACTGAAGTGCTAGCTGTGCAATGTGGATCTGCTTGAGTTAATGTCACATTTACAAAGTTTTAAATGAATGGCATTGCGAAAAAAAGGTGCTTCCCTTCCCTCCCAGTGGCCACTCAGTTACTTCCTACCAGTACTTAACTCCTTTATTCTTTCTCAAGTTCTGTCCCAGTATTCCCAAAAATTTGAAAAATCCAATCTTTGTATGTGCCACATTTGTCTAGCCAAGTGATATGTTTCATCATGGTTTCCATAATGGATTTATGCCTATTCAAATTCTTCCCTTTCAACATTGTCAACCGAAGTGACTCAGTAGCCAAAGCTTAGGCACATGATGATGATCAGTAAAACATCTACTTACCTGGCCCAATCCCTATAACTTACCCTAGAGTAGAGTAAGTTAAGTTTCCTTTCCTTACTGCCAAGCAAATGCATTTGTTGAAAAAATTAATTACAAAGTGTGGTGGAAGGTGTGGCCAGGGAGTTAAGTGGGACTAACTAAGTGCCTTAACTTTTGCAGATGTGATAGTCTGTTATGAACATGCCAAATACAATCTATATCCTGTTCCCTAATCCTTTCCCTGTTCTGCAGTGCATCGCTTTTCCACCGTCTACTTACGGCAGACAGGTTGTCCGCATGATTGATTCTATACGTGAAGCGTATCAAAATTCATCTACCTTGTAGTCAGGCTAAGATTAAAAGGCATTTTAGAAAAGAGCAGGGCCATTGGAAAAAGATAATTGTCTATTACACCTGCCCCAGCTGCAGACAGTAGCAAAATACAACTAACGAGTACGACTAGGGAACCAGCTAAGCTAGCATGCCTCCATTAATTTAGCACAAGAGAGAGAATACTTGTACTCCATAGTGCATAATTCCTGGCTCATCAATGAGAGGTAATTGATTTTTATATTTCCACACAAAGTGTGTTTCGTTTTTACTAGGAATTTGTTTAAAATATAAAAAAGAACAGTTTTTTTAAAGCTGGTGTGGCTTAATTTCTTTTAGACAGTTAGTGCAATTGGCATTTGCCTTTAGTTTTATGTGAGGCATGTGAGGGTAAGGGCTAAGACTCTAGTCACATCAAATCCAATGGTCCTAGGGGACCAGCAATGTACTGCTTCTGAGCCACCCACAACATAATTTTTAACAATTGTGTTAAACAGAGCACTCTTTACAATTTCTCTTTTTTCTTTCTAGCTACTCTTGCTGGTCAAGATGTAGCAGCCCAGCTGCGGCAGCAAAGACTGGAGGCAATACAGGATCAGTACCATCGGATGGTGGCCCAGGACAAGGAGGAGGAGGCTACTGCCCAGGGCCCCAGCCAGCCAAGTGTCTCCGGCTTTTAAACACCAGTGCCGCAGTCTGCTGGTAGCCGCCCACCGGTGTTCCATCACTGCTGCCCCCCCCTCAATTTCTGGCTGCAACTACCGTCGCATCATGCAGAGGCTTAAATGAATTGGACTAGGCAGATCAAGATGAAGAGGCACCTTAAAAAGGTCCTGCCCATTGTTTGTGCCCTCTTCTGCCCCTTTTTAAGCCCTTTTTTTGGTGGGTGGGACTTGTTGTGGGTGGGAATGATGGGAGTTGGGACCAGGACAGTTTGGACTATAGGATTTTTGGGACATTTTGGACATTGGTTGGGGACAGGAGAATTGTTTGGGGACAGGGATGAGCCAGTTTGGGGTTGAAGAGGTGGATTTTTATTTTATTGTTTTTGCTAAGGTATAAATATTTATTTTACGTTATTTATGCTTCAGTTCTTTTTGGGGGTGTTTTACTTTGCACTGCTGCCTTTTAGCTCAGCTGCAGCCTGTTTTGAAGTTCTACTGATAGTGTATAACAATTAGGTATGTGGTACCCTTGTCCTACTGGTGAGCAGCCAAAATATCGAAACTAAAATATCTACCTACACAAATATCGAGTTTTAAATATCGAAGGGACAGAATATCGATGTCAATAATATCTATGGACAGAATATCGATCCTAAGGTAAGTATTTTAATATCGATGTCAGTAATATCGAAGTTAGTAATATCGACATCAAATATATCGATTTTACTAATATTGATGTTACTAATATCGATATTTATATTATTGTTATGTATTTTAATATGTATTTAATATGTATGTGTTATATGTTTTTAGTTAAGTGTTCTACTGGTTTTAACATATATGTATACAATTTTTATATGTTAACAATGGTTTTTTAAGTAAATTTTGTGTTTTAGTACCGTAGCGGGTTGTGGGTTTATAGGGTAATAGGGTGGGAAGTAATTTAATTATATGGAATTAATTATACATTTTTAGGAATTATAAATTAATTTTAATTATTTTTTGCGTTTAAGTTCTGTAGTGGGTTGTGGGTTTATAGGGGAATAGGGTGGGAAGTAATTTAATTATATGGAATTAATTATACATTTTTAGGAATTATAAATTGATTTTAATACATTTTTGCGTTTAAGTTCCGTAGCTGGTTGTGGGTTTATAGAGGAATAGGGTGGGAAGTAATTTAATTGTAATTAATTAATAATTTATTTTCATTTATTGGTATTGATAATTATATTATTGTTAATTAAGTATTAATTGGTAATTCATTTTTACTAATTGGCAATTAGTTTTAATTAGTTGATTAATTGATAATTATGTTAAGTGTATTATTTTATTAGTGGAGTGTGTCGTGCGTTTATAGGGGAATAGTGTTGGAAGTAATTTAAATCTAATTAAGTAATTATTAAATTAGTTTTTGGGTATTGATAATTAATTAATTGGACAATAATTATTAATTGGTAAATATTTTAAATTATAATATTTTGGTTATGAAAAATAATTAATTGTTGATTAATCATTAATTGTGAATAAATATAATTAAATATTATGCATTGATATTTCTAATTAATATATTAATAAGTAATTATGAATTGGTAAGTAATGTGTGGCGTATGGAAAATATTTAATAGTTCAATATTTTTTAATTGGTAATTAATGTTTCATAATTATTATTTTGCGGTATATATTTTTTTAAATGGTTAATTATATTTTAATTGGTATTTACTTTTTAATAATTCATACGTTTTTGGTTATGAAAAATAGTTTATCGTTTAATATTTATTATTTGGTAATTAATATTTATTAATTATTATTTATTGGTATTTATTATTAATGTATTGTTATTTAATTATTCTTTGGTAGTTATGTTTGTAATAATTATTTATTGGTATTTGTAAATAATTTTGAGTTATTTAATAATTAAATCACTAATTATTTTAAATAATTATTTTATTTATAACTATGTTATTTTTAACTTCTACGCTATTCAACACTTTCCCTACTGTTGCACCCTCTGGAGTTGGAATAGTAAATGTTATCCCTACGCTATCCAACACTTTCCGTACTGTTGCATTCTCTGGAGTTGGAATAGTAATTTTTACCCCTACGCTATCCAACACTTTCCCTACTGTTGCACTCTCTGGAGTGGGAATAGTAATTTTTACCCCTACGCTATCCAACACTTTCCCTTCTGTTGCACTCTTTGGAGTTGGAATAGTAATTTTTACCCCTTCGCTATCCAACACTTTCCCTACTGTTGCACTCTGTGGAGTTGGAATAGTAATTTTTACCCCTACACTATCCAACACTTTCCCTACTGTTGCACTCTCTGGAGTGGGAATAGTAATTTTTACCCCTACGCTATCCAACACTTTCCCTACTGTTGCACTCTCTGGAGTTGGAATAGTAATTTTTACCCTTAGGCTATCCAACACTTTCCCTACTGTTGCACTCTCTGGAGTTGGAATAGTAATTTGTACCCCTACGCTATCCAACACTTTCCCTACTGTTGCACTCTCTGGAGTTGGAATAGTAATTTGTACCCCTACGCTATCCAACTCTTTCCCTACTGTTGCACTCTCTGGAGTTGGAATAGTAATTTGTACCCCTACGCTATCCAACACTTTCCCTACTGTTGCACTCTCTGGAGTGGGAATAGTAATTTTTACCCCTACGCTATCCAACACTTTCCCTACTGTTGCACTCTCTGGAGTTGGAATAGTAATTTTTACCCTTACGCTATCCAACACTTTCCCTACTGTTGCACTCTCTGGAGTGGGAATAGTATTTTTACCCCTACGCTATCCAACACTTTCCCTACTGTTGCACTCTGTGGAGTTGGATTAGTAATTTTTACCCCTATGCTATCCAACACTTTCCCTACTGTTGCACTCTCTGGAGTGGGAATAGTAATTTTTACCCCTACGCTATCCAACACTTTCCCTACTGTTGCACTCTGTGGAGTTGGAATAGTAATTTTTACCCCTACGCTATCCAACACTTTCCCTACTGTTGCACTCTCTGGAGTGGGAATAGTAATTTTTACCCCTACGCTATCCAACACTTTCCCTACTGTTGCACTCTCTGGAGTGGGAATAGTAATTTTTACCCCTACGCTATCCAACACTTTCCCTACTGTTGCACTCTCTAGAGTTGGAATAGTAATTTTTACCCCTCTGCTATTCAACACTTTCCCTACTGTTGCACTCTCTGGAGTGGGAATAGTAATTTTTAGCTCTACGCTATCCAACACTTTCCCTATTGTTACACTCCCTGGAGTGGAAATAGTAATTTTTAGCTCTACGCTATGCAACATTTTCTTTACTGTTTTTTTTTTGGAGCTGGAGTAGTAGTTTTATTCTCTCTGATATTTAATATTTTTTGTATTATTTTAGCTAATGTAATATATAATTAATTTTAACAATATTCAAATTAAATGTAATTTTTTAAATGTGTTATATATAATTATTTAATTTTTATTCATGTTATTGTTTTATGTGTATGATGTATTTGTAATTTATAATAATTGCTAACAAGTTATAAGTTATTAAAACAATTATTAAAATTTATTATTAAGTAAGTATATATATTATATATTATATGTATATGTTTAATTAATGTTTTATTACATTATATATATTAATTATTAATTTTAAACATTATAACATATATTTAATTATGTTTATTTTATTTATAAGTATTATTTGGTTTATTTTACATATTTTTTTTAACTAAAAAATACTTTATATTTTTAATAACGATATTTTTGACATTCTATATTTTATTTTCGATATTTTTGTACTTACCATGTTGTAGATAGGATCTCGATATTCTTGTCATCGATATTTTTGTGTCGATATTTTTGTAGGTCGATTTTCTGTCCGTCGATATTCTGTTAGACATTCGTCCTACTACTACTCTGCGAGTGTCTGCAGTCTGCAACTATACTGACCACTAAGGGGAGTTGAGGGGGGCGGGTTCCACTTTCCTTTGCTTATTATGCCTACAAGTATAACAACGCTCCATAGTTCTCTTACCTGAGTAGATGAAACGAGGGCTGCATGGTTTCCCAAAGTACCATGGTGGTGGCAGTGGATAGCACACTAACAATGAAGGAGAAGTGAGGTTCCAATCCCACCTAGGTGAATTCCAACTGTAGGATTAATCAGAAGGATTAGTCATCACAGGCAACTAAATTGAAATAAAACTGAGTTAGTGGGTTATCTATATTATTATATCGTAGCTTTACAAATAATTGAGACCAGACTACTACACAACAAAGAATACCTGATAGTGAAAATATATTAAGCAGTGGTGAGCTAGTCTTTTAATAAGCACTAAAGCAGTAAATACTCGAACTGTGAAGTGGACTCAAAGTCTGGAGTTGACAAGCTTAACACAATGCCTGAATGATGATGTAGACAAATGATGTTCTTCTATAGCTAAAATAGTTGTCATTTTTTATGCATGGATAAACAAATGAGGCCAGTGTGGGCTATTGTTTAGGTCATTGAAAAACTGGTGATCCTGTAGTGAATTGGTGTTGCTCTCACCACATTCGCCTAACCAAGTGTGTGATCAATTATTAGTGTAAATTATTAAGTCACAACTCAATAAATCGCACAGCCCAGGGGAAGAGGGTTAGGGGTTTAACAAATGGATGGGAAAGGGGATTTAGGAAAAGGTGTGACAAAAACAAACACTACAGAAGACAATATTCATCTGGGCGATGAGCATCAATAATCAATCTGTTGTAGAAGGAAACGAAGCAAACACAAGGAGATGATGGAAGGAGCACTGAAACTTTTCAGACACTCACCCCCAGTCACAGATCTGGGTTGAATCCATCATCGTTCTTTTGCTCACTTCGCCCCCCCAGTCCAGACACATCTATATGCAAATTGACCCTGTGCGTCATGGGTACAGTCCAGCCCGAACTGCCAGTCCAGGTCTTCCCTGGATCGGAAACAAGCATCCAGCGACCGGTTTCGGGCTAACAGCCCTCATCAGCCAGGCTAACGACAATCCAGTGGCAAAGTGAGCAAGTTACCCACGTCTGGGCATACCCTCCCAACTTAGGACGAACAAAGCAAACACAAGGAGATGATGGACAGAGCGCTAAAACTTTTCAGACACTCGCCCGCAGTCACAGATCTGGGCTGAATCCATCATCGTTCTTTAGCTCACGTCACCACCCCAGTTCAGAAACAGTTATATGCAAATCAGTCTTGACCATGTGCCTCATGGGTACAGTCCAGCCTGACCTGCCAGGCCATTTCATCCCTGGACCGGAAACAAGCATTCCGGGACCGGTTTCGGGCTAACAGCCCTCATAAGCCAGGCTAGCTTGAATCCAGTGGAAAAGTGAGCAAAGGACCCACGTCTGGGCATACCCTGCCAACTTAGGGCGAACAAAGCAAACACAGGGAAGACATGGCTTGGCAGTTCGGGCTCGACTGTTCCCATGAGGCACAGGGTCAAGACTGATTTGCATATAGCTGTGTCTGAACTGGGGTGATGAAGTGAGCTAAAGAACGATGATGGATTCAACCCTGATCTGTGACTGGGTGTGAGTGTCTGAAAAGTTTCAGTGCTCCGTCCATCATCTCCGTGTGTTTGCTTTGTTCGCCCTTGGGTCCCTTGTTCACTTTGCCATTGGATTCAAGCTAGCCTGGCTGATGAGGGCAGTTACCCCAAAGCCGGTCCCAGGATGCGTGTTTCCGGTCCAGCGAAGACATGGCTTGGCAGTTCGGCTGGACTGTTCCCATGAAGCACTGCGTCAAGACTGGTTTGCATATAGCTGTGTCTGAACTGGGGTGGCGAAGTGAGCTAAAGAACGATGATGGATTCAACACAGATCTGTGACTGGGGGTGAGTATCTGAAAAGTTTCAGTGCTCCGTCCATCATCTCCTTGTGTTTGCCTTGTTCGCGCTAAGTTGGCAGGGTTAAGCCCAGAAAGGGTCCCTTATTCATTTTGCCACTGGATTAAAGATAGCCTGGCTGATGAGGGCAGTTAGCCTGAAACCGGTCCCAGGATGCTTGTTTCCGGTCCAGGGAAGACATTGATTGGCAGTTCGGGCTGGACTGTTCCCATGAGGCACAGGGTCAAGACTGATTTGCATATAGCTGTGTCTGAACTGGGGTGACGAAGTGAGCTAAAGAACGACTGTTCTGTGACTGGGGAAATGTCTGAAAAGTTTCAGCGCTCCGTCCATTATCTCCTTCAGTTTGCTTAGTTTCCTTCTACAACAGATTGATCATGGATGCTGATCGCCCAGATGAATATTGTATTTCTGTAGTGTTTGTCTTTGTCACACCTTTCCCCAAATCCCCTTTCCCATCCATTCGTTAAACCGCTAACACTGTTCCCCTGGGATGTGTTTCCAAGTACTCCTTCAAGCTGATGGTGGTCTGCTTGCCATATTTAGATGTTGTGTCAATAGACTGGAGACCGCAGTCATGGCGGTCTTCTCTGCTGGCTAACAGTACTCCATCAGCATCATGCTGGTGCTTTTCTGCCGAGTAGATTTAGATGTTCTGTTGTGCTGGTGGTGTCCTGACAGCGGTGTCATGATGGAGTGAGACCATGGTGGGGTGGAGACAGGTAAGTACAACTTATTATCTTCTCAATACACATGTATGTTGTTGATCTGTCAATATGTATATGTAGTTATTGTGTACTGCCCATATTTTTAGCATTGCACACAAACAACATACACACACTGTTGAATGTACACCCACATCCACCACAAAAGCCTACCTCAGATCTAGGTGGCAACTGGTGGCTGAGCGTCATGGCCAAGTAGCAGCAGCACAGGATGGACCTGGGCAATGTCGTTCAAGACGGAATTGGTTGTGGGAACCTGAAAAAAGATGATTTTTTAATCTCTTGTTCTTCCATTCTGCCAACACGAGCTTGGAGGTTCCCCACTACAGTTGCCTCGATGGAAAAGCCCATCGTAATCTGGATGGTGGGAATCTTGGTGGGACCTCTTCTGACAGCAGCTTCTGCCTCTGACGCTGTTGACGCAGGAGAAGGATCCTGGCAGAGGCGGTGGGACTGTGGCAGTCTTCCCTCCAGTGACCAACCAACATCTTAATCAAGCGGGTGGACTACCAAGGCGGCAGGCTGGAAGACCACTAAAAAAGCGATGGCAGGACCAGTCCCACCAAGATCTAAATGAGGACCTATGTTTTTACTTAATGTCCTCATCTAACATCCTTTCTATTTTGCCTTTTATTGCAAAGTACACATTTTCTCTCAGCTTATATGTACTTATAATTTCTTTTACATATAGATTTTTTACAGTACACTCTAACTCACATACCACTAAAATGTCTTTGCTGTTCTCCAACTCCTGCGCTCCAACTACTGCTCTCCAATTCTTCTCTTGATATCAGTTATTAACTCTTTTTAGTGCAAATCTCAAATCAGAAATATAACAATGCTCTTCCACTACAAAAGTACCAACAATGACTGCCCTTCCTACTCTCCTTTCAAGGATACTGCTGTACTTAGCAAATCACAGGCTTCATTTCATGTATTCATTTCGTTGTACCGCTACAAAACGGTCAGTAGTTTTTAACTCTTTCCAAGTTTCCTGTAATAAAAAGCCCAATTTGGTAGTTTTTGGGGCAAATCCACCACAGTGCTCAGCATGACCCCTGTGTAAATTGGCAGAGGATCAGTGGATCCACACAGAATCCCTTACAAGCATTTAACTATCTGCTGTTAATGCTTAAAATGTATATTTTACTTTGTAAAAAAATACTCACATAGAAGCCAAACACTCTCTAATGAGCTATGTTTGTACACCAATGTGCTTTTAAGTTTCACGGTGCAGTCTCTTTTCTTTCCTGCCCCTCCCCCACACTCGTTTGGCTCCGTTTCCATAGTAAACATGTTTGAAACACTCTCTGCTGGCACTAGGTCACAAGTTCACAAGACTTTCTCTGAGCACCCTTCTAGCTGCAAATTAAACTGTAATAGGTGTGGTTACCTGTTTGCAATTCCAAGCGTATCCCAAACAACATAACTTTTTTTTGTTTTTCTAAAGCCAATCACAAGGGTAGTCACTTTTTAGATCGAGCGTTAGCAGCAGCGCACATGAGCTGCTCGCTCTGCGGGGCATGCATTAGTAGAGTATGGGAGACATGCTGCCCTTACTCTCCACCCATATTTTTCATTGGATTCTGTCTTTGTCCTTCGTAAATTCTGTCTTTTGATTGATTATGAGGTTTGTTAGTCCCGCCTTATTATGGCCATGTCATCATTTGTACCCTCCAATGGCAATTGGACCCTTTACTTCGAGTGTTACGCTGTACGGTGCATGTTATTTAGAGCACTATTCTTTCCCCTTCCCCGCCCGCACTCCCGTTGTCCTTGCCTTCTCCCCCGCCCGCACTCTCATTGTCCGTGCCTTCTCGCCCCCCTCCCGCCTGCACTCCCGTTGCCCGTGCCTTCTTCCAGGCCCCTAAACTCTCTTTGTCCATGCCTTCTTGCACCCCCCGCCTGCACTCCCGCTGTCCGTGCCTTCTCGCCCCCCCTGCCCTCACCCGCCTGCACTCCTGTTTGCAATGCAATAGGTCTTGCTTAAATGCGAGTGATATTGCATTGCAAATGCTTGTTTAAAGCCATAGATACATCTGCTTGAAAGATGTTTGGGCGCACTGCACTGTCTGCCAAGTAGCCGCATTTTTCAAGAAACGTCTAACCGCCTAGCTAAAGGTTTCTCACACGTAGGTCACAGTGATCATAAGACTGTTAGGTTTACCGACCTCTTAGAAGAGTGACGCTATTAAAACTGTTGTTGGAATGTACTTTTGTTTTCTGCCGCAAGCAAAGGGCGCGTGATTTCAGTTCTCAGCTCTGGTGATGCACGGAGCAAGACCTTCGTCAAACATAACACTTGATGCACAGACAGTCAACATAGTTTTACCAAATTCGAGACATTGCTAAAATGAAATTTAACTGTCAAAAATACATGTGAAGAGTTCCTCATTTGACATTTTTTGACTGCCTCCTATTTTTTTTAAAACTATGTCACCCCTGTGGATGTAACACATTTGAGCATGGCTGTCTGTCACCAGAATGCAACTCTACCCACGTGGCCTTTCTTTGCAAGTATTCTTTTATGGCTGATGAATGTAATGCAAAGCATAACGCAGCCAAATCGATGTGGCGCATGCGTATAGGAAAGCTCTCCATTTAAATTTGGTTTAATTAGCAAAGTACTGTTACCCGTAATGTGATTTTTCAGTTGATAAACATATTTTCTGGTGAGGCCATACAGAAGTTTTTGATTTCTAAAGTTGAATTCTTTGAGCGGAGTGCCAGTTCGCCCTCTTAAAAACTTGAGGCTGTTTGGCAGGATGCATAATAACATTCTAAGGTGGATGTTCACCTTTACTGGCTTTTAAAAAAAATCAAATATTAAGTGATCCCCAGAGCAGTATGTTGGAGAACACTCTACACTTTGCCGTCAGTGGTATCTTCCATTCCCCATATATTCAATTTAACCCATTTCAGTTTGCTCGGTGTTGTGACAAAGAACATCTGCTCTCCTAAAAGAGGCCCTGTCCTCATTTGAAGCCTTATTATTATTATTACACTTATTAAGCGCACTGTCACCTGGCTGGCATCCTGGTGAGCAGGCAACAGCTAAACAATGGGGAAAAGCAAGGTTTTTAGTCTTTTCCTAAGGGGAAGGAGGTCCCTGACTTGTCTCAGTTCCAGCGGAAGCTCATTCCAAAGTCTGGCAGCTGATACACCAAAGGCTCTGCCGCCCGATCTGACTTTCTTGACTCTAAGTATTTTCACCAGCCTAGCTGAGGAGGAACGCAAGCATCTCCCTGGAGTGTACCATTCAAACTTTTTTTGCATGGAGAAGGGCCCGATCCCATGTAGGGCCTTGAACACCAAGCAGAGAGATTTAAACTGGATTCTTTGTCTAATTGGGAGCCAATGGAGCTCCGCCATAGCCAATGATGATGAAGAATCTCTGGGTCAGCCTAATGCTAGCTTGGCTGCTATTGATTGAATCCGCTGAAGTCTATCTAAAAGATATTCCGGGGACCCAAGTAGCAGTGCATTACAGTAATCTAATCTGCTTAGTATGGTACTTTGTACTACTAGTGCTTGCAAAGAAAGATCTTTCGCAGACTTCGAATAGTGGCGAAACAGCTACCCACTGTTTGGGAGCCTCGCCTGTAGCCCTGCAAGTTGCGTGGGGCCATTACCTGTGTGTTTGCTGTTCCACCGTGGACTCCTGCTGAATCCCTGAACTGGCTGAGTACCTGTGGGGATATATCTTGCCGGTCTCCCCCGCCGCCGCAGCCCCGTTACACCTGAGGGCGCGGCCGCTGTGAGGGGAAACTACACCACCCAGAAGCTTTAGCGGCCGGATGCCGCATATCGTCATCTCGCGCCAGGTGGCGCATAAAACTGAGCCGGAATTCCCGCCTCGCGGGACGCGCCGGGAGAAGCCCGGGACAATGGCGGGCCGTCTACGGCCGACCAAGGCCGACAGAGGCTGGGCAGGGCCACCCCCCCCCCATTTGCTGGTTGCTGAGAACTTAGTAAGATATCACTGTGTTGCATCAGTTGCTGGTCGATTCACTGCTCGCACTGTATTGTATTGAAGGTTGACAACGCTCCATCTCTTACTGCCATATCATGACTACCTGTCCCAGTAAATCTAAGAAATCCTTAGTGGGGGGCTCAGTTAGGGGGGACATTAGATCGTTTCATCACCAGGGCCGCCACTGTCCTAGAGCAGGAGATAGCCATAACAGAGCGCCGCCTGTCTCTGGACCCTTTGCATCATAAACGTTTGTCCTTGGGTCATATTCAGAACGCTCTTTCGCCGACGAATTCTAACATTGATACGGACCCTGCCTGTGACGTGGACCCTACTCGGCAGCCTCATGATGTAACAGATACACCGGTTGCACCCGAGGTCACCATTACGCATACTTCAAACACCCAACTCATAACGGATACTTCAATTGAGGACCTGACTCCAATAAAAACTATTAGAAAGATTAAGAAAAAGGTTATCAGAAGTAAACCCATTGCCCCTAAATCCTCAGCAAAGACAACATCGCAAAAAATAAAAGGGAGGAAAAACTTTCATACTGAATCCGTTAAACATACCCTTCAAACTCAACTGATACCAACATCTTTAGAACCCTCGCAAGACTGTACTCAGATACCTATGTCTTATCCTCCTAACTTATTACATGACATAGAGCATTTAGTAAAATCATTACTTTCTCCCTTGATGGAGAGGATTAAAAACATTGCAGCACAGCTATCATCCCTGGAAACTTCAATTACCTCACTTACTGTATCTAATAGGGACTCGAACACTTGCTTATCAAAAAATCCCATTCTTCTCCCCAACACTGGGCCCCCTTTATCTGATCGAAGAGTTAGTCAGCTAATTCCATCTAACAGAAAGGCGAATATACCCGCTGTTACACCCTTATCGGAGGTCAGTGTTTCCGGCAAAAAATATAGCACACTTATGCATACACATAAATCTGTTGAACCTGTTGAACCTCATTGTGATAATATTAACATGCAGCCACCCCAGAACAGCAGGGAGGGAATGACTCACCATATCGATTTGCCCCAAGAAGCAGCCCCATATGTGGTGATACTCACAGGTGTCCCGGAACTGGCTATGGGTAAAATAGAGGGATACCAAGAACTCAAGAACAAGGTAGTTCACTGGCTGAGTAAAAACCGGCCACTCCCCAATGACATCAATGGTGAAATACTTCATGTGAGAAGACTGGGATGGGTGGGCTATAGACCAAAGGACATTCAGGGAGACGTGATCATTATAAACTTCAGAGATCTCAGGGTATTGCATCATATTGCAGACTGGTATACCTTGACCAGTGGTGCAGGCATTACGACACACGGCCTAAGCTATTTTTATCCCCGCTCTCTCTTGTTAAATCAACCGAAATTACATTCATTATCCATGGTCAATACAGAAACTCACCACCTTCCCCTTCCAACCTCTAATAGATATGCTATCCTTTCCGGCCTGGACGATTTAGATTGACCATCACATCCTCAGAATGAGATTGGTAACACTGTCATTAAGAGTCCTTTTCAAACCACCTCAGATTCTGATTTTTTTAATCACAAGACCAACTTTATGAACCCTGGTAAACCTGAGACAAAGTCAAATAATTTTACTGATTTCCACTCTTTAAACCTTGAGCATAACTCATTAAGTGACAGTTCAATATCCAATTCTCGTCCGATCCACCATTTGACGAGCGACACTTTACGTCCATTAATTCCTTGTCAGCCACAGGAATTTATTGAGACCCCAAAGGATCACATGAACGGTAATATTGGCAACAAAAACATTCCATCGGGTGATGGTCTATTGTCTTGGAACGTGGCAGGTCTCCTTGACCGATTGACAAACCCCCTATGGGTCCAAACTGTTTCCACCTATAGTATAATTTGCTTGCAGGAAACTTGGAATATCAACAAACTTCATCTTCTGGGATATAAGACTCTACATACTCCAGCAATTCCTAGTTTACATGGCAGAAATAAGGGAGGCCTTGTGACTTACATATCTGTAGAATCTGGATTATCACACACAAATTTTATTGGGACTGATAATTACCAGATTATTTCTTTAATAGGTGGCCGCTTTAAAAACATCACCCTGGTCAATTTCTATAATAACATCTCTAGCTCTCGCAATGAACTGGTCCTCAACGGCTTAAAGGCCGACTTAATAAAAATTGAGACTCATCTTAAGACCGATATGCTGCTTATCTGGGTGGGGGACTTCAATTGCTCATTGTGCTCACCGAGTAATAGAGGTACTTGTGGTTTGGTTTCTATTAGTAGTGATACCTCTCCCCATTTTTCGCACACGAAATTAGGAGACCTTTTAAATGGCTTAATATCCCATTTCAACGTATCTTATATGAATGAGTTGTGCTCTCCACCGAAGTGCTTTAAACCAACCTATAACGGGAGAGGCTGCCACTCTATAATTGATTATACCTTGCTATCCTC
Organism: Triturus cristatus; assembly: GCF_964204655.1. Taxonomy (NCBI): domain Eukaryota; kingdom Metazoa; phylum Chordata; class Amphibia; order Caudata; family Salamandridae; genus Triturus; species Triturus cristatus. Next base: position 1,062,311,604 of record NC_140589.1, on the reverse strand, counting down.
CAGGTACCCAGAGATTGTATTAAACTGGGAGACACTTGATTGTGCTATTAGTGACCACTATCAAATAGCGGCGATTTTAAAATTAACCTCACCTATTAACGCTAATGTAAGGGTGAATCCGTCCCATCCCCCGCCACTTAACTTGGGAACTACCACGGGCCTCTACTTAAAATGGGATAAAGTGGTCCCCCCAGTTTTTCTCAATTCCCTGATTAATAATAAATACGAGCACATACAGATATGTCTGTCTGATATAGAAAGTCCTCAGGCATTAGGCAGTCTTTCTCCGCCATTTCGTCGGAGATTAAAAATTACTCTCAAGAGCTCCAAGGAAAATCTCACAAGGTAGTTCAGGCTGGTTCAACAGGACCTGTTCAAAAGCCCTGAAACATTTAAAAATTACTTTAAAAACAAATCCAAGAAACCAGTCAGAAATACGACAAGCCAGACAAAAATATCGCGCAGCTCGGAGGACCAGAAAAAACCAGCTGAAAGCAGAGGCCTGGTTAGCTTTACAGGAAGCTTCCAGAAATAGGGATAATACTTCTTTCTGGAAAGCTGTTAATGCACCTTTCTTGCAGTGCACTCAGTCAACAATAATCGATAGGGCTATAACCGCTGAAACCTGGGTTAATCATTTTGGTACTCTGTACGATTTATTAGATCCCACAGCGCATGCAGGTACCATGGATATTTATCCCAATTCTTATAAAGACCTGAATGTTTCTAGTTCTTTTCCTTTGGACCTTACCTTTGATTGTGCCGAGGTACTTGTGGCATTGACAGAAAGTCCTGACTGTGTACCAATTGATGTTTTTAAATCACAGCTGGACCTCTGGGCTCCCCGGCTCACTAATGTCCTAAATTCCTTGAACACTATAGGTTTTATTGATACATGGCCTGAGGCGGTTGTAGTGCCGATTTTTAAGAAAGGCGATAGGAATAATCCTTCTAATTACCGCCCTATTTCACTGCTTGACTCTTTAATGAAAGTCGCAGGGCGAATTATACTAAACAGAATACATGATTGGCTGGGCGAGCAAGACATAATTTCCAACCTACAATATGGCTTCAGACAGGGTAGAGGTACCATCGAGCAAGGCCTGAATTTGACCCTTATAATTCCCAAGTACACCCAGGCAAAAAAGGGGAACCTCTTTGTGACTTTTGTAGACCTTAGCTCCGCATTTGACTGCGTCGACCATGAGCTTCTTTGGGTATCCCTTGCTGAGATTGGCATAGAGCCCCCCATTCTTGCATTTATTAAAGAGCTTTATAGGAGAGCATCAGCACGCGTCAGATATGGTAGACGGGGAGAGTGTTCCGACAGGTTTTATACTAGGAGAGGTGTAAGGCAGGGATGCATTTTAGCCCTTCTGCTCTTCACCCTCTATATAAACTGTCGGCCATTACCTTAATAGAAACTATTATGATTATCCTACCATAAATGGGAAACCCATACCCATACTTCTTTATGCGGATGACGCTGCAATAATGTCACAGACCCGCATGGGGCTCCAAAGGGCGGTAACAAAATTCACTGAGTTTATGTCACAGAGAGGTTTAAAAATCAATGCCTCTAAAACCTTTACCATGTCTTGTGGCCTAGGAATTGGAAAGAAACAATGTTCCATTTTTATAAACGGTAGTAAGCTGGAAAACGTCGACAGGTTCCCTTACTTGGGCATCACCTTTGACAAGAAGGGTACCTGGCGGGCTGCCGCACAAGCTAGAGGAGCTGAATTCTCCAAAGCTTTAGGCGCACTGACCAATTTCTCGAAAAAATTGGGAGGACGCCCGATGAATCCCTTATTACAGATCTATGGGGCCAAGTGTGTCTCGACTGGCATATATGGATCTGGGATCTGGGAAATCGAGCAGGCTGATTACATCCAGCGCTCCGAGAATTTATTCCTGCGCTATCTCTTGGCCACTCCACGCGGCACTTCAACATATGTAATGCATAATGAACTTGGCCTGACGTATATTACGGACATCATTAGATCTTCTCCTATTATCTTATGGCACAAAGTCTGTACCACCTGTGAAACACACTTCAACAGGGAAATTATTACCGACTGTCTCAGCCTGAATGAGGTTGATAATATTAAATGGTTGAACTACGTAAGAAACCTGTCACTTGACATAGGGCAACCAGAATTTTTTACTGACCCCTCTACTTTAAACAAAATATCTAGAGTCATGTTAAAACGATTAGTCGCCACCCATTTGGCTAATCGACGCTGGTCCCTTGAAAAATCTAAATGTACGGTTGTGGAGTATCAACATTCTACTATTGTTGAAAGGATGCAGCAATATTTATCTCTAATTCCATCCCCTTTCATCCGTATGCTTGTGACCCGTTTCCGTACTGATATCTTCTTCAGACTGTTAACATTTCCCAATCAGAATTGTTGGTCCAGAAATTTGGAGAAATGTCCATGTGATGGCCTGTCATCACAATCTAACATTCACTGTATTTTATTTTGTAAGTTTTATCAATTGCCAAGGGTTACTTATCTGAAACCACTGTTAAAATCATGGGGATTACGCTCCTGCAGGATAGCTTATTACAAATTGAAAACATTGGATAACCCATTAGCCATTGCTGTGGTCTCTTTTTATTTGAAAGTGATTGTCAGAATAAGGGTATCTATGCAGCCTAGGATGATAATGGTTTTCTTGTCTGCACTTTTTTCCCTAAATGAATTTGATAAAGGCTGCTACAATATCGATCACTGCAATCTTTCCTTTTAAAGTTTTATGCTATTTTATAATATTTAAATCATGATTTTTATTGTACTTTTTATGATTATGTTTTTACATATCGAATAAAGAAAACTTGATTGATTGATTGATTGATTAACCTGGGCCTCCAACGTTAGTTTATTATTAAACATAACGCCCAGGTTCCGAACCTTCTCCACCGGACGTAATACGGAAGGTGAATCTAGAGGCCAAAAATTTACAGGCAGCAGCGAAGGAACCTTCCCAACTGAATAAAAAAGGACCTCGGTCTTTCCAGCATTAAATTGCAAAGAGTTTTCCCTCAACCAGTGAGCCATGTCCCGCAAACAAGTATGAAACACTTCCAGAGAAATCGACTGATCTCCCTCTAGGGAGAGAATCAGTTGCGTGTCGTCGGCATAGTTTACTAGATTAATATTATGCGCCCTAATGACCGCGATCATGGGTAACATGTAAATATTGAAAAGAATAGAGCTAACTGCAGAGCCCTGAGGTACACCATGTGTGATGTTTGTAAAGGCGGATTGGTAACGAGGAAGGGCCACCGCTTGACTCCTATCAGAAAGGAAAGATTGAAACCAGCCCAGAGCGAGGCCAGTTACCCCAACCTCCCTCAGCCTCCTCAGCAGGATGACATGGTTGACCGTGTCGAATGCGGCAGACAGGTCAAGCAGAATAAGAACTGCTGCCTGCCCTCTGTCTGCCCGCATCCGCAGCTCGTCCATCACGGTCACCAATGCCGTCTCAGTGCCATGTGCAGGCCGGAATCCAAATTGTACATCCTCTAAGATGTCATTTAGTTCGAGGTGTTTAGAGGGGTGGCTACCAACCACTCTTTCTACAATTTTGGCCGGAAAAGGCAAGAGGGAGATGGGGCGATAGTTATTTGGACTGGCAGGGTCCAGAGTAGGCTTCTTTAACAAAGGAGTCACCAGTGCCTCTTTCCACTGAGGCGGTACCACACCACTAAGGAGAGATTGATTAATAATCATCCGAAGTATAGGGAACAGCTCTACTTCAAACTCCTTCCAAAATTTCTGTGGCAGGGGGTCCAAAGGTGAGCCCGAAGAAATCCCTAGAGCCACCTTACCAAAGTCTTCTGCTGAGAGTATCGCAAATTCAGTTAGAGTATCAAAAAACTGACTCTCCGAGCCTCTAGGTAAGAGTTCATTGCCACCCAGAGGGTAGCCACTAAGACCATTGACTTCTGTCGAGGATCATCACCCAGGGCAGCAATAATAGTTTTGATTTTGTCATCAAAAAATCTTGCCAAACTATCGCAAAGATCTTGTGAGGGGGGGTGTCTGATTCTTAGTACAAATGTACACAACAACAGGGCAACCCACTAAACCCCAAGGGATTGGGTATAATATCTTGACACAAAAATAAACCTTGAGGATTTATTTAACTTATATTTATCAATTGAATCGTCACCGAAGTGAACATCATTTCAAGGAACTCAGACAAGACCACAATTCATTCTTTTGTGTTCTTTTTATATCAAAAATAAATCTTTTTTTAGAATGTTTCAACACCTTTCATTAATTAAGTACAGAAACTTCATTCAATTTCAACATTGGCAACCAAGACTACTGTCTTGTTTCACAACTTAAGCAGTAGTCATTGACACTTTTACAAAAATATGCACCTTACACAGTTGGTCATATGACATTAGACCAATTTACACATTTGTAATATATGCAACACAACACATGAAAATTATTTATGTTGAAGAAGTGTCACAGCGTCGACGTTTCGGTCTCTTAAAGTTCAATTCCTGAGACCATCATCAGGACTCAAGTTGCACCACGTATCTATCATAGAAATATACATAAATTACCAACGTTTTTAATCATCTGAGCTTATCTATTATTATTGTCACTTCACTGAAGGAAAACAGATGTCTCCCATTTAAACCACCCGATGAAGTATGTCCGTGTCAATTCACCTAGTGACCCAAAATGAAGAAAAGCCACATAACATAAAAAACCAAGTAACACCAAACATGTGCCGTGGAGTAAACTATAAAGTGTGTAATTTATACCACAAATAATATCTTCTCAAAAGACGTCCAATTACAACTATGCCTCCCTCCATCAAAACAGAGACACTTACTTATACTTTCATGTGAAGCCTTAAGCTCACGTAATCCAATTCTTTATGAGAGCACTCAATCTAAAACAGAATCAAAAACAGAATGGAAGTCCTAAGTCTCCTCAAAGGACCTATTTCAAAACGAAAGTTGGTAAACATGCTGTCTGTCAGTACTTACATAAAGCGACAACCTTCGTCTGCGCTTATACAATCTGAAATGAAAGAAACCGGGTCAAACGAAACTCGTCACCTACTATTATGTGGAGGTTGCAAAGCCCTCCCAAGAAAGGTGCTTACTTCGTCTCCACCAAGTCAGCTCTCTTCGTACCGCTCGCCCAACAAATCCGAGAAGCCACCACCCCCACGTGTGGGAATCATTTAAGCGTTAGCTTCATCGCAATCCGCCTTGTCTAGGGGTAAAAAGCGTCGGCCATCTTTGAACGGAGTCATCTACTCCGACATAGCAATGTAAATTCAATATTAAATGCCCCGAGTAGCATCATAAGGTTCTCTACTTTTAACCCACCAATTTTATGAACAGCAGAAGTGTATATAGAAATTAATACCCGTCACATATTGTAACTTCCGTACAAAATATTATATACTCAAACATCACCGTTTTAAGGTTAAGAATAATTGTTAGGTGGGTTAAGGCACCCGGATATAAAATTAGGCGCCATTATATTGGGAAATTCTACTCGTATGTAGTGTGACCTGGACTCAAAAGCGTCATACAGATCAGTCAGATATAAAGTGTAAACTGTCGGCCATCGTTAAACAGAGCCTTCTAATCCGGCACAACAATATCCTTGGACACAAGAAGTGCCCTTATTTCCACATACCAATGTTCTTGGTGACACAATTAAGAACATATCACATTAAAAACTGTTTACATGATATAACTCATTACTAATCTCAATCCTGAGCAGTAGTAAGAGGCCCCAGATAGAATATCAGCCATAGTCATATTTGTATACAGACTGGCGAATCTTGTGCATTGTATCCTGACTTAGTAAGTCACTTGTTGACACATCCCACACCATCAAATGAATAGCAGTCAAGGTTCAAACATATGACTCCAAATACAGGTACACTCATTCGCTATCTAACAGCAGAACCCGAGCACAGATGTATTGATGTATTTCGGAGCTACAAAGTTTACAAGGTGGCTAAAGTTTGCCATTCTATATAAGAGTTCAATCCCCTCTCAACAGTTTTAGCTGACCAGATCCACCTGTTTTCCTTCATTGTAAGTAGACGATCCACATTTTGTCTGCGTTTAGTGTTTTTCACAGTTTCTAACACAAACCACTTCATATCAAGAGGGGTGTGCCCCTTTTCCATGTAATGTTCCACCATGGGTGCTGTTACAATCTTGCACCTAATACGCGATTGATGTTGAATTATACGTTTTTTTAACTTCTTGCGTTGTTTTGCCAATATAATAAAGGGCACAGGGGCATTCTATACAGTAGATCACATTCCTAGTAAGACAGTTTGTATGCTGTCGTAATGCCCATTCTTTTCCATTCAAAACACAGGATTTTACCACTGATGTTGTGGAGCAAGCTGTGCAATGTCCACAGGGATGGTGGCCCATTATGGGTGGAAGTCCCCATAAATTTGTCAGAGTGGTAGGGGCTGGTTCTTTATATGCTTTGACAAGGGAATCTTTTAGATTCCTTGCCCTTTTAAATGCAAAACGAGGTGTTGTCAACTGGGGTTCTACCTTTTGAATCAAATGCCAATTTTTGGTTACTATCTTCTTGATAGAATTGGATTCAGTTCCGAAAGTTGTGACACAGGTAATAACCTCTTGTGTGGATGCCAATTTAGTCTTTGTTTCCAATAGTGCTTGTCGATCATAGTACCAAGCTCTTTTGAGAGAGCGTTTGACCAATCTATATGGGTAGCCTCTCATCCCCAATTTGTACTGTAGTATTTTGGCTTCTCTGAAATAATCCTCCCGTTTGGTGCAGTTCCGTTTGATACGAAGAAACTGCCCAAACGGGAGGTTATCTCGTAGGTTACGTGGATGATGGCTGGAATACTTAAGCAATGTATTCCTTGCAGTTGGTTTAGTAAATAAACTAGTAGACAGGTTGCCGTCATCATTCCAGATCCGCAAATCCAGGAAATTGACTGCCTGAACATCATAGTCCATAGTAAATTTTAGGTGGTTATTCTGTTGGTTGACCCAGGACAGGAATTCGTGTAATCTATCAACGGAACCCTCCCATATTAAGAATACGTCATCAATGTAACGGAGATATTTTTTTATCTCTTTCTCAAAAGGGTCGTTGTTATAAATCACCTTATCTTCAAATGCAGCTACATATAGATTCGCTATATCCGGAGCAAAAATTGCGCCCATAGTGACTCCCTTCACTTGGACATAGAAATCGCCATTGAAAATGAAGTAGTTCTGTTCAAGTGCAATTCTTGCACATTTGATGATAAAATCTGACGGTACCTGATGTGGGCGGACTCTCTGTTCTAATATAGTATTGATCACCTCTAGGGCCTCATATTGGGGTATACTGGTATACAAGCTTTCTATATCCATCGTAACGAGGATATTGTGATGTTTATCGAAAGCTTGTCCCTCTACCTCCACAATCACATGTGTGCTGTCTCTTGTGTAAGATTTTGTCAACACTACAAACGGTTTGATGAAAAAATCTGTATATTCGGCCAGAGGTTGTAAAATAGATTGGCAGCCAGCCACAATAGGTCTTCCCGGGGGTTTTTTGTCATCTTTATGTATTTTTGGCAGCGTATAAAACGCTGGTATGGAAAAGTCATTTTTGTTCAGTCTTGGTTGCCAATGTTGAAATTGAATGAAGTTTCTGTACTTAATTAATGAAAGGTGTTGAAACATTCTAAAAAAAGATTTATTTTTGATATAAAAAGAACACAAAAGAATGAATTGTGGTCTTGTCTGAGTTCCTTGAAATGATGTTCACTTCGGTGACGATTCAATTGACAAATATAAGTTAAATAAATCCTCAAGGTTTATTTTTGTGTCAAGATATTATACCCAATCCCTTGGGGTTTAGTGGGTTGCCCTATTGTTGTGTACATTTGTAAGCGCAGATCTTTCTGCAAGGGCCCTTTTGAAAAAGTGGTTGTTTTTGATTATTTGTATTGTTGTTACACTGAAGGTTATTTCAGAAATTGTTTGTAACAAAATCGTTTGTTAGAAATTTTGACAGAAAGCATTATTTAGTGATTAACCACAAATACTGCTCCCCGATGTCAGAACAAGAAACACTTACATACTCAGACGAATATATAGCAAAGATAGCAGGAGGACCATCTCTCCTAGGTCCATCTAGCGGTGGGAATAGTCAGAATATCCAACAGACCTCATTAAGGAATAATCTAGAAAGGCTACATAAGAAACTCATAAGAACAGAATTACATGCCAAATTCCTTACAGATTGTTTGAATAACAATATAATCCCGGTGGGGTTACAGGTACGGAATATTCCAGTCATTTTTGTAGATGATGAGGACTTCAAAGTAGGGTTCAGCTTCGTTTCAAACAAATGCTCACGTAGCTGGATGGTTCTCAGCATAGAAACAGCTTTAAAACATATAGATAAGCTGAAAGCAGAGATAGCAGATTTGGAAAAACAGATTCTAGAGGATACTACAGTAACGGATGCCCGAGAATTTTTGCAAAAACTAGAGACTATTATTTCTGATTTTCAGAAAAATAATATACTAAAAAAGACAGAAAAATTACAAAAAGATATAAAGAACTACTCTAGAGAGCGGACCTATCCATTTTTGAAAAAAGATTTTTTTCAACAGAATCCTAACCAATCTAATTGGGTACCTAAACACACAACGTTCTCTGATACTGGTTCTTCCAGTTCAGATGAGAATAACAGCCGTGGAGGTACTCCTAACTATAGATACGGCAGAGGACAGAACCAGACCACTTCATCGTCGTCTTTTTTAGGAAGGGGCACACACCCACAAAGAGGCAGAACACGCAATACCAGGAGAGGGTGGTTCAGGAACCAATACACTCCGGGATTTCGACAGACCAGGAACACATATTTCGAATGGTAGAGCCAAGGGTAACTGATAGTCCAACTACAATGAGTAGGCATAATCACCAGAACTTAGAGGTAGTTCCCATATTTAATCTATCAAAACACGAACTTGGTAGTAAAGAGATTGAGTTGCTGAGTCATGGGCTATCGTATGTTCCTACCAATAGAAATGATATGTTTGTAACACAAATTGAATTATACAAGTTTTTCAGAACTATTCGTCTAAAGTACATGTTCAGTAAAACTCCTTTTGTCACACAGAATAGTGTTACAGGTCTACGTTGTCCCTCAACTTTCTATCCACCTACTAATTTGATTCCCAAAGAATTAGTCACTTTTGAAAATATAGTACTGATGGAAATTGACCAAATGTTCAAAGACAGACAATATGTAAAATATAACTTTACAAAAGACGAACATCTTACACTGAAAACCCTTGCTGGCAGGGATGATATTATTATCAAACCTGCTGACAAGGGTGGCAGTATCATTATACAGGACAAAATTGATTATGATGCTGAAGTTCTGAGTCAACTAAATAACATCACCCATTACGTGAAATTAGCAAGAGACCCCACTGACAGGATCAGAAAAGAGATCCTGGATTTGACAAAGAGTGGGCGTGACAACCTATGGTTGAGTCCCAAGGAATTTGACTACCTGAACAAAAATGACTTTTCCATACCAGCGTTTTATACGCTGCCAAAAATACATAAAGATGACAAAAAAACCCCGGCAAGACCTATTGTGGCTGGCTGCCAATCTATTTTACAACCTCTGGCCGAATATACAGATTTTTTCATCAAACCGTTTGTAGTGTTGACAAAATCTTACACAAGAGACAGCACACATGTGATTGTGGAGGTAGAGGGACAAGCTTTCGATAAACATCACAATATCCTCGTTACGATGGATATAGAAAGCTTGTATACCAGTATACCCCAATATGAGGCCCTAGAGGTGATCAATACTATATTAGAACAGAGAGTCCGCCCACATCAGGTACCGTCAGATTTTATCATCAAATGTGCAAGAATTGCACTTGAACAGAACTACTTCATTTTCAATGGCGATTTCTATGTCCAAGTGAAGGGAGTCGCTATGGGCGCAATTTTTGCTCCGGATATAGCGAATCTATATGTAGCTGCATTTGAAGATCAGGTGATTTATAACAACAACCCTTTTGAGAAAGAGATAAAAAAATATCTCCGTTACATTGATGACGTATTCTTAATATGGGAGGGTTCCGTTGATAGATTACACGAATTCCTGTCCTGGGTCAACCAACAGAATAACCACCTAAAATTTACTATGGACTATGATGTTCAGGCAGTCAATTTCCTGGATTTGCGGATCTGGAATGATGACGGCAACCTGTCTACTAGTTCATTTACTAAACCAACTGCAAGGAATACATTGCTTAAGTATTCCAGCCATCATCCACGTAACCTACGAGATAACCTCCCGTTTGGGCAGTTTCTTCGTATCAAACGGAACTGCACCAAACGGGAGGATTATTTCAGAGGAGCCAAAATACTACAGTACAAATTGGGGATGAGAGGCTACCCATATAGATTGGTCAAACGCTCTCTCAAAAGAGCTTGGTACTATGATCGACAAGCACTATTGGAAACAAAGACTAAATTGGCATCCACACAAGAGGTTATTACCTGTGTCACAACTTTCGGAACTGAATCCAATTCTATCAAGAAGATAGTAACCAAAAATTGGCATTTGATTCAAAAGGTAGAACCCCAGTTGACAACACCTCGTTTTGCATTTAAAAGGGCAAGGATCTAAAAGATTCCCTTGTCAAAGCATATAAAGAACCAGCCCCTACCACTCTGACAAATTTATGGGGACTTCCACCCATAATGGGCCACCATCCCTGTGGACATTGCACAGCTTGCCCCACAACATCAGTGGTAAAATCCTGTGTTTTGAATGGAAAAGAATGGGCATTACGACAGCATACAAACTGTCTTACTAGGAATGTGATCTACTGTATATAATGCCCCTGTGCCCTTTATTATATTGGCAAAACAACGCAAGAAGTTAAAAAACGTATAATTCAACATCAATCGCGTATTAGGTGGAAGATTGTAACAGCACCCATGGTGGAACATTACATGGAAAAGGGGCACACCCCTCTTGATATGAAGTGGTTTGTGTTAGAAACTGTGAAAAACACTAAGCGCAGACAAAATGTGGATCGTCGACTTACAATGAAGGAAAACAGGTGGATCTGGTCAGCTAAAACTGTTGAGAGGGGACTGAACTCTTATATAGAATGGCAAACTTTAGCCACCTTGTAAACTTTGTAGCTCCGAAATACATCAATACATCTGTGCTCGGGTTCTGCTGTTAGATAGCGAATGAGTGTACCTGTATTTGGAGTCATATGTTTGAACCTTGACTGCTATTCATTTGATGGTGTGGGATGTGTCAACAAGTGACTTACTAAGTCAGGATACAGTGCACAAGATTCGCCAGTCTGTATACAAATATGACTATGGCTGATATTCTATCTGGGGCCTCTTACTACTGCTCAGGATTGAGATTAGTAATGAGTTATATCATGTAAACAGTTTTTAATGTGATATGTTCTTAATTGTGTCACCAAGAACATTGGTATGTGGAAATAAGGGCACTTCTTGTGTCCAAGGATATTGTTGTGCCGGATTAGAAGGCTCTGTTTAACGATGGCCGACAGTTTACACTTTATATCTGACTGATCTGTATGACGCTTTTGAGTCCAGGTCACACTATATACGAGTAGAATTTCCCAATATAATGGCGCCTAATTTTATATCCGGGTGCCTTAACCCACCTAACAATTATTCTTAACCTTAAAACGGTGATGTTTGAGTATATAATATTTTGTACGGAAGTTACAATATGTGACGGGTATTAATTTCTATATACACTTCTGCTGTTCATAAAATTGGTGGGTTAAAAGTAGAGAACCTTATGATGCTACTCGGGGCATTTAATATTGAATTTACATTGCTATGTCGGAGTAGATGACTCCGTTCAAAGATGGCCGACGCTTTTTACCCCTAGACAAGGCGGATTGCGATGAAGCTAACGCTTAAATGATTCCCACACGTGGGGGTGGTGGCTTCTCGGATTTGTTGGGCGAGCGGTACGAAGAGAGCTGACTTGGTGGAGACGAAGTAAGCACCTTTCTTGGGAGGGCTTTGCAACCTCCACATAATAGTAGGTGACGAGTTTCGTTTGACCCGGTTTCTTTCATTTCAGATTGTATAAGCGCAGACGAAGGTTGTCGCTTTATGTAAGTACTGACAGACAGCATGTTTACCAACTTTCGTTTTGAAATAGGTCCTTTGAGGAGACTTAGGACTTCCATTCTGTTTTTGATTCTGTTTTAGATTGAGTGCTCTCATAAAGAATTGGATTACGTGAGCTTAAGGCTTCACATGAAAGTATAAGTAAGTGTCTCTGTTTTGATGGAGGGAGGCATAGTTGTAATTGGACGTCTTTTGAGAAGATATTATTTGTGGTATAAATTACACACTTTATAGTTTACTCCACGGCACATGTTTGGTGTTACTTGGTTTTTTATGTTATGTGGCTTTTCTTCATTTTGGGTCACTAGGTGAATTGACACGGACATACTTCATCGGGTGGTTTAAATGGGAGACATCTGTTTTCCTTCAGTGAAGTGACAATAATAATAGATAAGCTCAGATGATTAAAAACGTTGGTAATTTATGTATATTTCTATGATAGATACGTGGTGCAACTTGAGTCCTGATGATGGTCTCAGGAATTGAACTTTAAGAGACCGAAACGTCGACGCTGTGACACTTCTTCAACATAAATAATTTTCATGTGTTGTGTTGCATATATTACAAATGTGTAAATTGGTCTAATGTCATATGACCAACTGTGTAAGGTGCATATTTTTGTAAAAGTGTCAATGACTACTGCTTAAGTTGTGAAACAAGACAGTAGTCTTGGTTGCCAATGTTGAAAGTGAATGAAGTTTCTGTACTTAATTAATGAAAGGTGTTGAAACATTCTAAAAAAAGATTTATTTTTGATATAAAAAGAACACAAAAGAATGAATTGTGGTCTTGTCTGAGTTCCTTGAAATGATGTTCACTTCGGTGACGATTCAATTGACAAATATAAGTTAAATAAATCCTCAAGGTTTATTTTTGTGTCAAGTGATTCTTAGTACAGTCAGGACTAGTTAAATTATTCAAAATTTTAAAAATACATCTCGATCTATTATGAGCATTCAGGATAGTATTGGAATAATAGTCTGCTTTGGCAATATTTCTTTCTTTCTTGTAACACACAATCAGACTTTTCCAAGAAGATTTATCCTCATCCTCATATCCCCTTCTCCACTTTCTCTCCGCCTGTTTACAATCAGGCTTCAATTTTTTTAATTTATCATTAAACCAGGGGGCCGAAGGTCTGCCTCCTCTCTTATGATCTTTTAGTGGGACAGATAAGTCTAATACAGAGGTGATCTGTGAGCAGAGGGAAGCATAATTCTCCTTCACTTGCTTAGTAGATGAAAAATATTCTTCCAAATGAAACACAGGAGCTGGACCTCTCTTTCTTAAGAGGGCCTTCCAGTCCCTGCTAGCATAAATACTCAGAGTAGTAACTACCTGAGAACTATGGCTAGGACTAGGCACTAGAAATGTAATTAAAAAATGATCAGACCAATCCAGCGGCAGAATGTCCATGATATTAAGGACTTGGTCCCCTGAGAAAATTAAATCAAGAATATGTCCACCTTTATGTGTTGCCTTGGCCACCCGCTGATAGAGGCCTAGGCCTGCACAGGACTGGAGGACATTATTGTAGCCAGAATCAAGGGTACCATTCAGCCACAGATTAAAATCCCCCAGAAGCACTAATCTAATATGAGTGGCAGCCAGATTAGTGATGGTTTCCATCAGTGACTGCTGCTGCTGCACACTCAGCGCCCCCGGGGGTCTATAACATACAACCCCCGTTAGAATATGTTCATGAGCGCCCTAAATAGCAAAGCAGAGTAATTCAAATCCTTCAATTACAGCAATATCTAATGTCACCAAATTTCAGGCATCTTTGTAGATCATACCAACTCCTCTGCCCCTCCCACTCAGTCTAGGTTTATGGAAAATGTTATACCCAGGTGGACAAGCCCAACCTGGGTCTACCTCACACTCTGAGTGGGTCCATGTTTCTGTCATGAACAGTGCATCTAATTCCTGGAGTTCCAGCAACAACTGGATTTCCACGCAATGCTTAGGTAACGATCTCACACTAAGTAGCCTGCAAATAAGTATGCCCTGTTTTAAAAAACCTGAACTAGGGAAGGCAATCTGCTCGAGTATAAATTCACCCCTACCCCTTCCAGCCTCACCAATATTGCATAGTTCTATGCTGGTATAACGTACAGGTCGGCTGTCTCCACCGGATCCCAAACTTCCTCCGACCGGGCCAGCATGGCTGGCGCTGAGCGCGTTGAAGTTGCAGAGCTGTGGCTTCCACAAAAATTCACAAGCAATTTTTGGTTATTCCGAATTCCAGCAGGGCTGAGGAAACTATACACATTCTCCTAACACTGACATTGTTTAATCCATCCCTTTTCTGGTACAGCAGACTTGGGTTGTTAAAGAACATACCAGATCAAAACGCAAACCCAGCCATCTGTTTTAAAAAGATTACTTCCTACTACCTTCTTCCACTGATTCATCCTGAGTGCCCTCTTCCAGAGTATGTTACTAAAGGCCATGATGGCTGAAACTTGCTTCAGTCAACCACCAGTGTTCAAAGTGAATTTTGAAGTGTGTAGAAAACAAGAACAATTTTATGCCTTTAGCACTGTCAGAAATAAAAAATGTCCCTTGGATTTACCCAACCATCGCTGAATTTTGGTTAAGATTCATTTAATTTGAAATGAGGATGTTATGACATCTCATTGAAGCTGCTAGCCTTTGCTTCTCTGCCTTGACCCTTGTCATTTACCCTCCCACTTCGTTGTCTAGTCCATATCTTTTGCAAGTCTCCTTTTTTGCTCACATTTCCTTTGGCCTCCTGGATAGTGTTGTGTCTCTTGAATTCCAGGCCCACCTTCCTCATGCCCCTCATTGTTCGCGCCTTTTCAAGTGTTTGACTTTTTCTTTCTGTGATCCTTTTACTTTCGGTTTCCTTTCTTTTATGTCTTTACTCCCACATTATTAGTGGGTAAGTATGCCTACAAGGGATGTATTACATTCAATATTTGTGCAATTACTGCAATCAATGTTTTACAAACTCTATCAAAGTAGTTTGCAATTCACAATTTCAAAACCAAATTTTAATTATTTACATATAATCAAAATTATCAAAGAAAGATTTGTCACATGAGTGTATGTATTGAAAAATAAAGTTTTATATTAATTACATTTCATTTAAAAAGGGTACAAGATCATACAAAACACAAAGCAAACAGAAGTTACAATAATATATATTCTTCTTTGTTACAATTGTGTACACTGTTTTCAAAAATTTACAAGGCAGTGTAACTAAATTCTGCAGGCAACTTTGCCTTTGATGCAATGATCTATGAAATCTGTGTAATTGTCGATGTTTAGGTCTACAACTGTTTGCATCCACTAGACCATCTTCAGGACATTATTGTTATGAAATACAGATGAATGACCCTTCAACAATAGTGGAAGTAATTATTGGTATTAGAATCCAAACCGGTATGTACTGGCACAGAGGCCTACAACTTATCCAGAAAGCAAGGTTTAGTATTGCTAGTTCAGAAGAGCTTCCACTCGTAAGTTGCTTAAAGCTAAATCAATCTGTATAGCCACAACGTGGACCACAGAGTCAGTAACGCTCGCTCAAAAAGTCGGCGTCTCCCACATGGCATCTTCCCCTTCATCTATGCTACCCTTCTTCATGTCTACTTGCTTGTTCTCCCTTACACTCTCATCACACTCTCCATTTCACCCTCTTCCATCTACCCTGGCGAGAGGGGTACTGGGGACAGGGCTTGAGCAAAGACAAAATCCTTTTATGGTCGAACCTACAGGCAGCAGGCATGCGCTGTCGCTATGGCGATGCTCTATTGTATTTAACAAAAAAACTCACAAGGGGCGTTTAGCCCACTCACACTCACAATTGGTTAAGAGCATAATCACTCTCCTTTGTTGCCTTCTAATTTGGCACAAGTCGTGATGCATCACTTCCCGTGGCTTGTATGGAGTACAGCTCAACTACTGATTAATTAAACTTAATCAGCATCCCTCCCCTGCAAGGGCTGTGATTTAGGTACTATTTCTACTTTCTTATTTGTGCAGTGTGGCACTTCATTGGTCCTTAGCTGCAGAGGGTAGACTGCAGGCTTCGTCTTAAGCTGTAACGCCCGCCATCCAAGCCTCACTCTGCCCTCATTAAATGAGCTAACTAACCAATGAAACAAGGCATTTATAAGATAATGGGTGCCACAAAAGCTGCAATACAATTAAAAAAAAGCAAACAGATAATTGCAAACTGTAGCGAGCGGCCGATGGGCTACAAGAGTAAAACTCACGTTTCTTGCTTTAAAAGACAACATCAGTTGTCAGCGTGGCCGAAACTTCTTTCCACAGACCACTAAAGCAGGGCAACACATACCATGATAACAAACTCTTCATCTCCCACAATCACCCACACACAAGCCTACAATATTGAACCTCCCCCATCTTTCTCTGACAATCTGCCTTAACAGCCCCAAAATCATTCACAACTTAACTCGTATTGTTTTAAACACTGAAAATGTGCTTTACTGACCTAAGCAACGGATCAGCAGACTGACCTTTTTACTTATGACCATAGTAATGGACTAAACCAAAAGCACACAGGTAAGGAGGGTGGGAGGGAAGGAAGGTGAAAAGATTATAAGTTTGGGATTTCAGTATTTCATAGTGCAAGCTCAACAGGTGTGTGTGTGCTGCATATAGAGGGTAACTTGTGGCATTTATAGGGAGACGTTTTCCGTTTTATGGTTTTGTGCAAAAATAATAACTTTTTAGCAGCTTCCTACTTGAAAGCTAATTAGCTATGGCCGGCCCCTGGCACTTAGTCCGACAGGTCTCCAACAATAAGCATCTCCAATGCAATAGGTCTCGCAATAAAAAAATAAACCTACAAAAAAAGTAAAACTGTGTTTAACAATGGGGAAATCTGAGGATAATGTTTCCCACTACACAAACCTACAGGGACCACATCGATCTCTACCTAATTCAAAGCATACATATTTCGACATGCCCTGAGGGATACAAATCTGCCATTTTATACAATATGACATACCGGTTTTGAATCCCTATTCTGCATATCCGCCCCCCAGCTCAAACAGCTCTAAGCACTAACATGATTTCTACTAATTCTTTCTTATTATCAGTCTATGTATTTGTGCCTGACGGCTGAGTTTATAAGCAGACACTTTGGGTCACTTATGTGGTCTCCTGCTTCTCAGTCCCTGTGCCGTGACAGAAATTTATAATGTGTTTTCCCTGCTTGGAATAACCCGCTCACCCCTCCACACCCCACTTCGAAGTCTGTGGACTTGAAAATTCGGGTTGTTAATGCACTTGCTGCAGTCGTTGGATGTCTTGTCTGCTTTTGACTCATCGAAGTAGCATGCAGTGCTAATGCACATGCTGCAAAGCATAACCTGAAACATGGAGATCACAAATGTATGTTTTATATACCAGCTCAATGGGTCACTGCTTTTATCCCAGAGATCCTTTCATTAGTACAGACAACCCCAACAACTGCATTACTTCTAAATCCTGTCTTTGTGGTTCTCCAGGTCAAGCACTCTTAACATTATAATCCCTACCAGTTCGGTGGATGTGAGACTCCGGCACCTTGTAACCAACAGTGATGGCATGAACAGCAAAAAACTAAATAAAATAAATAAAGTAGTAAGTGCTATATAAATAGTTATTAGTTTAATTACTCCTGCTTATATTTCTTACATCCTTACAATGAATGCATATCTCTTGCATACAGCGGTTCACCAAAGGCCAAAGGTGCCTCCAAATCATAGTTTGTATTTTAAGCACTTGTTAAGTGACAACAAGCTCTCAATGGCATTGACAGTAAGGTGTTTGGTGAATAGAACCCAGCTATCATAAAACTCAAAGAAAAGGAGTGTTTATGTCCCTTTTAGGAATAGTCTTTGAATAACCACTCCACTGCAAACTAAAAACACTTTACTAAAAGCATTGCCATTTACATTGCCAATAGTTCTACCTCCAACAAATGTGAGACCTATTGCATTGCAAATGCTTGTTTGTTAAAGTCACTACCTAATTTTAGATCCCTGTGCATCTCCGTCATCCAATCAAATATGTTCTCTTATATTTTACTTGCTGTCTTCCATTTTAGCTGCTTTTTATCTTCAAAACTACCTCATTCTGATGCAGCCTTTTCCTGTGTACTACTCCTGCTTGTCTCCAAAATGGTCAGAGTCTGGATTTTGGACCATAGTTTTGTGTTGGCCAGAGAGCGCTAGAAAGAGTAGTATTGAAAGGGAACTAGGTTTACCTAATGTAGACATAACTTGGGTTGGCGAAAGAGGGTTAAAGAGGCATCAATTTCTGCCTTTGGTTGAACACATTGCAGATTGCCAATATCCAGACCTCATGACTGTGCACTGTGGTGACAATGACCTAGGCACAATTATTTGGGTTAGACTGGAAATCCTAATGATGGATACCTTTGGTAAATTAATGTCACCTTTTCCCCACCCTGCCTTGGTGTTCTCTAACATTTGCCTAAAGACAGAAATTTGTCCACAGATAGGCAAGGCCAGGAAACATGTGAATAAAGCTGTTTCTGCATTCCTCCAAGACCACATCATGGGCTCAAAATACCACAAAAATGTACGCTTCGATATGGGCGGAATATTTTAAAAAGATGGAGTTCATTTTACAGATGGAGGCATCAGAGTGTTTCTCAACAACTTGAAAGACTGCATCCTCTTCTACGTGCAGTTGTCATCTAAACATCATAAACACAAAGGCTCTTTTCAGAGCCAACCCCTTTTCCCAAACACTGGTTCATTTTGTTTTCAAATTCTCTTTTTAATTTTTTCATTCGGATCTGCGAATCCTTTGTGGATCCCAAACCAAAAGCACACATTCAATACAGGACAGCAAAACATTTTGGCTCTGCGACAGACCCGCGGATCCATTCCCAACCAAATGCACTCATTTAAAACAACAACACATGTAATACAGCGAGCATGTGCCAGGCTCTATGGGTCTGTGAGTGGATGTATGAGTGGGTTTGTGGATCTGTGACTAGGTGTTTGAGTCTGTCAATCGGTGTGTGAGTACATGTGTCACAGACTATGTGAGTCTGTGAATGAGTGTGAGTAGTTGTGTGGGGTGTGACAGAGTGTGTGTGTGGGTGTGTAAGTGTTTGTATGGGTCTGTGAGTGGATGAGTGAGTGGCTGTATGGGTCCGTGTATGATGGTGAATCAATGTGTGGGTGTGTGAGTGATTAGGTGGGTGTGTGAGTGGGTGAGTGAGTAAGTGGCTGTTTGGGCCTATGAGCAGGTGTGTGAGTGGCTATATGGGTCTGTGAGTGGATGTGTGAGTATCTGTATGGGTCTGTGAGTGGGTGTGTGAGTGGATGTTTGGGTCTGTGCCTGGTTGTGTGAGTGGCAGTATTGGTGTGTGAGTGGTTATGTGAGTGTGTGAGTGAGTGTACAAGTGGCTGTATGGGTCTGTGAATTGGGGTGTGTGTGGCTGTATGAACTGTGAGTGGGTGTGTTAGTAGCTCTATGGGTCTTGAGTAGGTTTGTGTGTGGCTGTATGGGTCAGCGAGTGAGTGTGTGAGTGGCTGTATTGGCCTGTCAGTAGGTGTGTGAGTGGCTGTATTGGACTATGAATCGGTGTGTAAGTGTGTAAGTGGCCATATCAATGTGTGAGTGGCTGTATCGGTGTATGAGTGGGTGTGTGAGCAGCTCTATGGGTGTGTGAGTGTATGTATGTGTGTGTGAGCGGATGTGTGAGTGGCTGTGTGGGTCTGAGTGGCTGTGTGAGTGTCTGAATGTGAGTGGGTTTGTGGGTCTATTAATGGGTGTGTGAGTAGCTGTATGGTTCTGTGAGTTGGCATGAGAGTGGCTGTGTGGGTCTGTGAGTGTGACTGGCTGTGTGGGTCTGTGAGTAGGTATATGCGTGGTTATGTGGGTATGTGAATGGCTGTATGGGTCTGTGAGTGGTTGTGTAAGTAGCTGTATGGGTCTGTGAGTGAGTGTTTGAGTAGCTATTTGGGTTGAAGAGTGGTTGTATAAGTAGCTGTATGGGTCTGTGAGTGGGTATGTGAGTAGTTGTATTGGTCAGTGAATGGGTATGTGGATCTGTCAGTGGGTGTGTGAGTGGCTGCATCGCTCTGTGAATGGGTGTATAAGTGGCTGTATCAGTGTGAGTGGATGTGTGAGTGGCTGTATCGGTGTGTGGCTGGGTATGTGAGTATCTATATAGATGTGTGAATAGGTGTGAGTGGCTGTATGGGTCTGTGAATGGGTGTGTGAGTGGCTATGTGGGTCTGTGAGTGGGTATGTGAGTGGCTGTATAGGTCTGTGATTAGGTATGTGAGTGGCTGTATGGGTCTGTGAATGGGTGTGTGAGTGGCTATGTGGGTCTGTGAGTGGGTATGTGAGTGGCTGTATAGGTCTGTGATTAGGTATGTGAGTGGCTGTGTGGGTCTGTGAGTGGGTATGTAAGTGGTTGTGTAGGTCTGTCAGTGGGTATGTGAGTGGTTATGTGGGTGTGTGAGTGAGTGGGTGGGTATCTGAGTGGCTGTATGGGTCCATGAGTGGGTGAGTGATTAGCTGTAGGGGTCTGTGAGTGAGTGTGTGAGTAACTGTATGTGTCAGTGGTTGGGTATGTGAGTAGCTGTATGGGTTTGCCAGTGGGTGTATGAGTAGTTGCATCTTTCTGTGAATGGGTGTATAAGTGGCTGTATCGGTGTGTGAGTGGGTGGTTTTTTACGCAAATACATATATATATAAAGACCTAAAGACATGGATTTGCATGGGAACCCAGCACCTGCCTGTGGCTGGCGTAACAAGAAGAAATATCTTCTCGTCTGCATTCTGCAGCACACATATATAGAGGAAAAAGCCTAAAATGTTGTTTATGCAGGCAGGGACCCCTTCCTTCAGAAAGAAACTCTCATGGCCATAACACAGACATCCTTACTCAATGGATCAAGGCTGCCTGCATTTGTGCAAGGCAGCACATAATGTGGTGGTGCATGGAGAGAGCATAATTACACCATTTCTTGGGAGATAAGGCGTAGTTCTGGTCTCCCCAGCTGACGCAATGCAGCTGAGCAACTTTGCTTGTTGCGTTTCACTATTTGTCCTAAGAAGTGTGTTGTGGTATTGCATATGTGGCAATTAGTAGTAATACTTTTTTTAAAGAAGTTCATCAGATCACAGCATCGATAAACTAAGTGCTTTTTTGCTTTTCCACTTTGTTTATCGCACACATAACTCACAGACGCACATATCCACCCAGTGATTTAGAAGCATAGTTCTGCCTTCTACGTAGGACAAAATCTTTCAGAAGGAATGTTTTAGACAGGTTTTAGACAGTCAACAGAGAAAGCATCTTGGTTGAATACTACTGCCCAGGCTCTAACTCAAGTAATGGATGACAGTTTAGAGGCAGGATCAGATACTGAGCCAGCTTCAGAAGGAGAGGAAAATAGAATAGTTTCTGGATGCGATTTTTCAGTTGGCATGGTTCCATCCAATGACTTGTCGTCCACTGATTCTAAGGAACATGGTCATGCCAGTCATGATGTCCCTTTGGAACCACAATCTGTGCAGTGGAGAGAAAGTAGCAGGGTAGACCAACCCAAAGAGCAGGCATATGTCGCAGCAAATTCTCCCTCTGACTGCACAAGCTGGATGTAAAGTCAAACTAGGATGTTAACTTCCTTGAGGATATTGTACAACAAACAACTTACTATGCTAAAACAGTTTCTGAGGCAGTATGAAGGGCCTCTTGGGCCTCATTCTAGACCATGCCGTTGGGCTCCCACCTCAATTGGCTCGTTTACGAAATTTCTGGACCCTACTCTCAAAATGAGGATAGTGCACAAAATAAGCATACCGTCCTACAGGTCTACTTGCATGGTTGTATCAGCACCCTGGTATGCATTGGTCATAAGCAGAGATCGTTTTATGATATTGAAGGATATGCTGCATTTCAATGATAATTCTGCTGCATTTCCCCGGCACCATCCAGCCCATGTCAAGTTATTCAAAATTCAGCCTCTTGTGGAACATTTGGCAGCCTGTTTTCCAGAAACTAATACTCCTAGAAAGAATACAGCCATCGATGAGTCCTTGATTCTGCACACAGGGGGGTTATTGTTCAGGTAGTACATACTGAGCAAACAGAGCTATTTATGGAATCAACATATACATGCTGTGTTAGAGCTCTACTGGTTATGTATGAAGCCTGAGAGTGTATACAGGAAAGGACTCTACTGTAAATCCTGTAAGTTGCCATTCCACCCTAGGAATCACAGCAAAGATTGTATGGGACATTGTCCATTCACTCCTTCATAAATGTTATGGCCTTTATGTGGGCAACTCTACACGGGCATGTGATACAGTTCGATATCACCACAAAGGATTCACACAGGAACTTGTTTGTAAGAAGCTCCAAAATCCCAGAGCACTGTGTTGCATTCCAATAAACTGCTCAGTCAAATTCTCTGATAGGCAAGATGTGATGATTTGGGGTCATTTGGATGAAGTTCATAAGCCCACCTGTGTACTTGATTTCGACAAGCACATGGTCAGTGTGGATAAGAATAACAAATATACTTCAGCCATATAAAGCGAGTCCTAAAAGTTGGACATGGTATAAGAAGTTATTCCCTTGAATATCTTGTAATTGCAGAGTTTACCCTGAGCAAGGAAGGAAGCAAGTGCCCGTCTCAACCAGGCCTATGTTTTCTAACTTGCTTTATGCTGTTCAATACAAAACTGGAGTATTGTTAAATTGACTGAGGAGGAGTTACCCTAGAATATACCTTTCAGTGGCTGTGTATGTATTAATACCTTCCATGGGCCATTCCTTAACTAGGCAAGCAGCCCTTCAAATTGTTTCCTCTAGTTGACAAAATCTTGGACTTGCTTATGGCCCGCTTGACATCTTTATCCACTGTTAGAGAGTGGTAGATGTTCTGTTTCCCAAATGACAAGTGCATTACAGTTAGTGCACTGCACATATTGGTAAATAGAGCATAGGTCACATTGTCATGATGCAGCAAAACACAAAACTTTAGCAGTTTTTTAAGTGCTCTTTAGCAAACTTAGGACATCTTACCCATTATTTTTACCTTGGTTTCAAAGATACATATGCTTATTCAGTTTGAGCAATGTAGGCTGTGAGGCATCCTCTGACACCCCCCAACTTGCATTCACAAACTGGAAGGAGATGGATTTACTAAAGTTGCATGAAAGACACGTCTTCCTGAACCTCAGGTGGTTACCATGGAAGACGTTATTAAAGGTTCACTTGGCAAGTATATAGGATTAGTCAGGACTCTGAAGGAGACAGAGAGTAAAGCAGTAGGGAAATGTTAAGGCAACGTATGATTTCATAGAGCTATTCCATAGGCAGAAGGCAGATAGTCATGGTAGGAGAAATACACATGCAGACACTTGATCGTTACCAAAGGACTCACCCCCCTATGTTTGTCACAATCACTCCGATTGTCAATGACTCCCTCACTCAAGTAACCAGACGATTCCAAACCATACAGAACACAGCAGGCAGACTCACCTTAAACCTCCTATGCAGCACACACATCACCCCCAGTCTCAAAGAGCATCACATACTCCTCAAGCAAGCTTTCTTCAAACTCCTCACACACACATTCAAAGCTTTACACAACACTGGCTGAGCATACCAGCAAGTGCACTAAGGGAGAATGAAACACATGTCCTCCTGAGCCTCACGTGGCTGTCATGCCATCTGTTAGTAAAGGCTCACTTGACATGCATTCTTGACAGGTAGTAAAAACGTAGTCAGTGTTTCTTTTCATTTGTGATGTTGCGAAGCTTTTGCAGGCACTAACCGGCAACAAGTCTGGTCGTATGTGTGTAGAGGTTTGTTTATGGTTGTTTGTATGCACGTTGGTCAATGACTGGGTAAAAGGTGGGATGATTAGTGATTCTGTCCTGTTGAGTATGAATGTGATGGGCCCTTGAATGGCTGCAGTATGTTGATCTGAGTGTTCTGTTGTGTTTGATTGAGCCTGTGGCTGGCAGTGTGTGGTACATGAAAGGTGTGTGAATGCCTGTAAAGTGGTTGGTGCCTTTACATGGATTTGTTGCTCACCTTCAGCAGCCATGGGTTCGATATCTGTAGTTTCTTCCCTCTCATTTCCCGTGACTATCTGTTTTTCCCTCCAAATTTCTCTCTTGCTCTGTGCTCAGACCTGTTAGAGGACAACGTTTGTTAGGCCCTTACTTGCAGAAGTCCAAAGTGTGGATTGAGCTTCCCTTCCTAGCCCCACAGGGCCAGCGAACCTTAGCCTGCTGATTGGCTCCCCAGCTCCCAAGGAACCCTGAGCCCTCCTCTCACACCTGCCCAGGCCCCTTAAGGGTTTGCTGTGTGAACCCCTAAAACCTTCACCTCAATTTTGTGAGTTGCAGTTTCCCTGTGCCCCAGACAGCACTGAACCAAAGACCAAGAGGTGGTAAGGAGGCAGACTAGTGCTGTCTCTTTCCTAAAAAAATTAAAAAATAATTTTCCCCACCCGTGACAGCATCAGTTTTTATTCTTCTCACTGTTATGCTTGTGGTTGTTACAGTTTAAAAAATGTTGTTTTAAGCTGCCCGTGATTGCATAATTTCTCACCTGATTTGTATTTAAACTTGTGTTTTTTACTTGCCTGCGACTGCTTTCATTTAACCTGTTGAATTGTGGAATTTGCAGTCCAAAATCTGTAGTTTCTTCCCTATCATTCCATGTGACTATCTGTTTTTCCCTCCTAATTTCTCCTTTGCTCTGTGCTCAGACCTGTATGTTAAGCAATCCACCCCCAGCTCCCATTCTGTGTTAGGAAGTGAGTAAAACCAGAACCCCCTTCCCGCTAGCAACAGGTATATTCTACATCAGAGAGTGGACAGAGGCTGCTCCGAGAGAGCAGTAATCTGCTGTGAGCTGTTTAAGCTGTGTTTTATAGGGATTGTGTACTCGGTTTTGGGCTAGGAGAGTGACTAAAGTTTTAAACAAACAATATTGTTAGAGGACAAAGTTTGTTAGGGCCTTACCTGCAGAAGTCCAAAGTATGGATTGAGCCTGTCTGTCTCCTAGGAGATTCTGAATAGAGGAGCAGCTTCCAACTCCCTGGCCAGCAAACTTTCCTGAGGTCGCTGGGACCTTACATAGTCTGCTATTGGATGGTACATGTGTGCACTGATTGGTGGTTGTATCTGGTGTTTCTATTGGATTAGGGTTAGTGTTCTCATTGGTTGGGTATTTGAGGATTCCTGGGTCAGTGATTCAATTAATATAGGTTTAGGCATAGGGCTAGGGTTAGGCTTTCTATTGGAAATAGGGATTAGGGTTTCCTGTACGACTGGTTACTGGGACTAGGGTTGGGGCTAGGGTTAGGCCTTCTATTGGACGGAAGGATTAGGGTTTTGTGGCTGATTGAGTCCTTTGGACCAGGGCTATGATTGGCAGTAAGGTCTTAGTCTCCTACTGGTTCTAGAGTCTAGGGCTAGCGTTGTGGTTGGATAGGATTGGGCTAGAGTGCCCATTGGTTAAAGGGTCTGACTACTGGGATATAAAAGGCCAAGGCTTAGGGCGTCTCAGCCCGGGCGGCGAGGCTAAGGGCAGAGAGGACAAGGGTGACGGCCTGTTTGAGACAGTTCGAGATTGGTTGGGACTAGGGCCAGAAATGCTGTCCATTTTCTCATATAATAATACCCACCCTACTCCATCCACATCCACAAACAGATTAACACAATCACAACAAATGTACTCCACACATTTACTACACACCAACCCTATGCACAAATCAATGTACCAGCACACACTACAAAACCACACCTATAACCCTTCTATGCCAGCTACCACACATTTCCACCATCACATACAAACAGTACAAAACCCTGTCCTATACCACTAATTAATCCACTGATCACTAACACAACCAAAATCCATACCATACTTAACTACAACCCATTTAGACACTGTTAGACCTGTCAGCCCTTTGGGTGGTCCCTCCTCATCATTATTTATTTTGTCCCACTTTTGCCTCAAACCCTGTTAGTATTTTTCCTTTTTGGGAACCACCAGACTTTTTCGTATTGATGCAGATTCAGGGAGCCATTTTAGCTACCCATGGAACTTCTGTCTGAGGGCCTGGAGCACAAAATGGTGGCCACCTGTGACATCATCAGAACCCACTGGAACCTACCAGCACCTTCCAGAACATTCCAGAACCCTGTGACAGTTGGAGGCGGTTTGGAATGTTGGGAAGCTAAGCCAGAGTTGACAGTTGGAGCTGGCAGTTGGCACCTGACTGGTGAAGAGAGAGCAGCAGAAACCTGAAGGAGGAAGGAGTGAGGCAGCAGGGGTGGAAACTTGTGCCTGGAGTGGGGTCCATAAACCCACCCTTGATACTAGTCCCTACTGACTGAGCCCAGCCTGGAGCCCTGTGTGGGACAAAGCAAGAAAAACCATTTTAAGGACCTGGACAGCAGGAACAGGCCTTAGAAGTAAAGAAAAGCAAGAATCTGACCTGTTTATTGGTTTCCCTGGAGTCCGACGTCGAGAAGCCTGAGACCTGGAGCCCGAGGTGGAGAAGCGGCGCTGACTGGAAAGTAGACGTCGTACGCGTAGCCGCCAGAGGTCGAGAGAGGGCGCCGACGGAGGTCGTGGAGAGTACCAGAGGTCGAGGAGGAAGACACCTGAGGTCAAGTGAGCGGCGTCGACGGGGGAGTGAAGTCCGCCCTCCGGAGTCGCCGGAGACCGAGGTGAAGCGTGCCGGAGGTCGGGAGTGGAGATCGCACTCCGGAGTCGCCGGAACCTGAAGAGAATCGTGCCGGAGGCCGGGAGTGGAGGTCGCACTCCGGAGTCGCCGGAACCCGAGGAGAGGAGCACCGGAGGTCGGGAGTGGAGATCGCACTCCGGAGCCGACGGAAGTCGACATCGAGCCAAGGCCAGCCGACGTCATCGAACCGGAGCCGCTCGAAGTCGTCATCGAGCCAAGACTGCCCGACGTCATCGAATCGGAGATCGACATCGAGCCGAGGCCGCCAACATCGAACCGGAGCCGCCTATCGACGTCATCAAGAACTGACATTGCGCCGAGGCCGCCGACATCGAACCGGAACCGCCTCACGGCGTCGACTCGACTCCAGCGGCGTCGGAGCTTCATAAAAAGGGCAGTAAGTGGAATAGAGGGCGCCTAAGGCCCTGTGGAGCTCTAAGAGACCATCCTAAGGGATAAAGAGGTGTTAGAACCAGCCTGGAAGTGCCAGGGGTGGACTGAGACTGATACAGTGACCTGTGTGAGGGGTTGTGTAGTTTGGGAGAGCCAGATCACTAGATTACCCTTGATCTACCTCAGTTTTAGCCTCAGCCTTACCCAAGCTAGGTGAGACACCCTCAGGCCATCCACCTAACCACAAGCTGTGACTGGGCCAAATCAGCCCATAGTATTTTAAATGTGATCTGATTTTACAAATGTCATTGTTGGCTTTTATTATTTATTGAGGGTACTGTATTTATTGTATTTATCTAAATTATTCCTGTAATGTATTTATTGTCCTGAGCTAACTTATTTCTGTACAGTATTTATTCCCTCACAGTATTTATTTGGCCTGATCCTATTTATTGCACCTGTAAAGTGTTACTATTTATTTGACCTGCACTTTTTAAGGAGAAGCTTGTGTACTGTGATTGTATTATTATTTATTCAATCAGCAACTAAGAGAAAAGAAGATAAACACAGAGATATTTTCATAATTTTTAAGGTGTAGTGTCGTTTTTGGAACGGATGCACGCATGGTTATTGTGTGGGTATGACGTATGCTTAACACGGTGCCTGACCCCTGACCACTCGAGCCAAGCTACCACTGTGCATGTCTGGAGAGACCCCGTTACCACCACCCTTTCCGGTGTGGGAGTGGGGTTTTTCCAACAGACACACACTCCTCACTCTAATTAATTCGAACAGACCCCCTTTTATCACTAATAAACCTATACTCAGCCGTCCATCATTTGTCGGACCAACACCCTCCTCTTCTTTCTACCACAATAACACAACAACATAACACTTACACTCCATAGCACCACACATGTTAACTCTTGCAGAAATCAAGTCTAGGACAAACACTCTTAACTCCACTGCATCCCCTCCTACACATAACATACATTCTACTCACAAACACATCACCACCCCCTTTACCTTACAACTTAAACTCAAAAACAATAATATACAAACAAATCCATCTCATAAAACAAATACATCAGCACCTCTTTGCACTACCCCTAAAAACAAAACATACCATGCACACCAGCACAACAAAATCTCCACAGCCCAACACCTTATAATACTTACAGTCACAAAATACAATCATACACCCACCTTTCAAACTACACACATGAACAAACTACAATGTCAGGCTTTCTCTCTTCCACAACACCTAACACACATACAGCAAAACAACAACTCTCTTCTAACCGCCTCTCATCCATTGGATAATTTAGACCCTTACTACATGACCCACATGCGGCACCGCCACCCCTAACTTATTACCTTCCGCCCTAAACACAAGCAAACAATATGAGCAATGTGCCACAAATGAGAACTTTGCTTCACCATGTCTACTGCACAAGGTTACACCACAAAAACAACACAGCACACCAACTGACTCTCAAACACCATCTCCACCACCTAGGCACGCGGACACATCAAAATGCCTTCTCAGCTTGCTGGACGAGAAACACGTTACAGAACAGTTACACAATTGCTATCCTAATACAGCTAATACCAGCACTAAAAACACAGCTGCTACAAACCTGCACAATACTGATCGAGGAGAATAACATTTTATCGAATCTGAGGGCAGGATTTAGGGCCTCTACAAGCACTTTAGACCAAGTTTTGAGATTTATCCTGCTTATATGGAAGAAAGTGACTATTAGAGGGGGTCACTTGTATGTTGTGTTCGTGGATCTAAAAACGGCTTTCGATTCATAGACCGTACCCAACTCTGGACAACCCTTAGAGACTTAGGACTGCCAACCTACCTATTTAAAATCTTGATTCACCTGCACCAAGATAATTACGCTAAAGTTAGGTGGAACCTAAATGGCAGCTTATCAAACGATATTTCCGTTTGTAAAGGAGTACGACAAGGCTGTGTTCTCACCCCAACACCATTTACCATGTACATAAACAGGTTAATAGGAGAATTGTACGATTGTGGAGGTGATCCCCCAAAATAGGCGGGTAGCCCTGTGCCCTCCCTTCTCTTCGCAGACGACACGCTGCTTATTGCTAGGACGCCAAAGGGGATCCAGAACATCTTGAATACATTTGCTAAAGCTTGTAAGGATAAGGGTTTGGAAATTAACTGCTCCAAGACAAAATACATGACGTTTAATCCCTATAAATCCAATAAGGGTAATTTTAATGTTGGGCTCGCAAACTCTGGAGCAGGTTAAGGTATTTGACTACCTGTGAGTACAAATCAGTGACAGGCGAGTCTGGACACCCCAAATCGAAAAGAGTGTTTTAACTCTCCGGCATGTTGACTGTGCAATAGCAGGGAGGGCTAGGGGGTCTGCTTTTCGACCGTTCTCTCCAATTTTGGAACTACATAGGACTAGGAGCGGCCATATATGGGGCCAAGTTATAGGGGCTGGAGAACCTTAAGGACTTAGTCTCTGCTGAGAACAAATTTATAAGGGCAATTCTCAATATCCCTGTGAATACTCCCCTTTTGCCGCTAAATCTTGACCTTGGTCTTAAATCCATTAATAACTTTGCCATTCTTAAGGCACTTTTGTTCTGGGTAAGACTATGGACCAGTAGCACACAGGTCCAGGTGAAGTAGGACATAGCTTCTGATCTTACAAAAACAAACAGGTCGCCTTGCTTGGTTCAACAAGTTCAAGGAATGGCTTTTTAAATTGGGGTTGGGGCCCATGTGGGAGGACCCGGGGTCCATCATGAAAAAATGTGTTCCTCTCCTCAAAAAAGGTTCTGGGAGTACGTGGATACACAATGTATTGATGTTAATGCACATGGCACTTTAACTTCTAGTTTCATAAATGTAAAAGGATGCTTTGGTTTTGAAATGTATATGGATGATATTGAACCTCCGCAGGCAAGAGCTCTGTACATCCAATTCAGGTACGGGGTTCTCCCTTTAAATTTTAGGAAAAGTACCTGGGACAATGCATCTGTAACATCCCTGTGCCCGACCTGTCATTCTTTTCCTGAGACCCTTGAACACTTTGTTTATTGTTGTCCTTCTTACGCTGATCTCCGGAAAAATTGGATAATCCCTGACTGCCGTCTGCTTTCCTTTTCACGCTCCGCCGATGCTTTACGCATTTTAGGTCGGATACTACAAGTTGGCTAGTATTCACAATTTTGAGATACTTGCTCTATGCTTGGTGAAGAGGTCAAAAGTGCTAAATCATGACTGTGAAATTTAAAAGAACACGTAAGCCACCTGGTTATGGGGCTTCCAATGGACTACTGGGGTTCTGAATCATGGAACTCTCATAACATAGACTCTCTGTAATGTGGAATTCGTCTCTTTTAAATGTTTTTGAAAAATGTGAAATCTCCTGTAAAATTGTAAAACTCTCATAGGTATGTGATAGCCTGTTTTTAAATTATTTTATTTATGATGTAATGAAATGTTTTACTGTTTGTTATTGGCTGTGAACTTTTTGATGTAAATGATCATATTATTAATCGAATAAATATATATATATATATATATATATATATTCACTGAAAAAACCATAGGTTTCACACACGTTATAGTTAGGAATTAGCATTTAAAAAACCTTGCAAATTCACTGAAAAAACCATAGGTTTCGTACATGTTATAGTTAGCTGGCCATTTCACTCGTAAAAAAACAATGAAGTTCCACCGTTATAGTTAGTTCAGCTAACTATAACTCGCGCGCCCGAAATCCACTGCTGATGACGTCACATATTACATCACTCATGACATGGTCAGTGACATCACTGATGACATCACTGATGACATCTCAAATGACATCACTGATTACATCATCCATTGACTGTGTGTTTCTGAACATTTTTAATATGGTTAATATATATAGGGAAAGGTATGTTGAAGAATGAGTGGATGTACAAGTTTGTGAATGGATGATTTTCTGGGTGCGTAACTGAGTCTATATGTGAGTCATTAAATGTATATTACTGCAGAGTAGTGACTAAACTGTGTGAATGTCTGTATGTGTCTGTGTGTTGGTGTATAAGTGGCTGCATGGTTTTGTGATTACCTATATGAGTATTTATATGGGTTATGTATTTGTTATCTGAGTATGTGCATAGATATATGAGTGGGTGATCCTATGGGTACATGGTTTTAAGAGTGCAACTGTGATGGACTGTATGGTTGAGTCAGTGTATATATGGGTGTGTTAGGGATTGAATGTACATCTCAGTTGTAGATGTGACAGTAACTACATATATGAAACACAGTGTATATGTGTGTAAGAGTATATAACTATCTATATCTGAGAGTGTGTGATAGCGGAACTGGCTGTATGAATGAGTGTGTGCTTGTACTAGAAATTGTGTAAGAGTATCAAAATGTTTTATTATTTTTATAAGCAAGTAATCTTGAGTGTGTTTATCTGTATAGGTGAGTTAATTTGACTGTGCTTATTTATTTGCACAACTGACTAGGTGTGTCAGTACCTGAATGGTTGATTGGTAGTGTGTGAGTGTCTATATATGTTTATAAATGCATACGATAGTCTTGCACGGAGTGACTGTAAGTATAAGTGACTGTATACAGGTGAGTGAATTGAGGTGCATGTAGATCTAAGAGTCAATGTGTAGGTATGTCCTTATTGGTATTGGACTATCTATGGTTTTCAAATTGCCTGTCTTAAAGTTTGAGTTGGTGTTTCTAAATTTATTTTAGGGTGGGAGAAGATGTACTATTTTATCCCATATATGACGTCATCAGTGATGTCATCAGTGATGTCATTTGAGATGTCATCAGTGATGTCACTGACCATGTCATGAGTGATGTAATATGTGACGTCATCAGCAGTGGATTTCGGGCGCGCGAGTTATAGTTAGCTGAACTAACTATAACGGTGGAATTTCATTGGTTTTTTACGAGTGAAATGGCCAGCTAACTATAACATGTGTGAAACCTATGTTTTTTTCAGTGAATTTGCAAGGTTTTTTAAATGCTAATTCCTAACTATAACGTGTGTGAAACCTATGGTTTTTTCAGTGAATTTCAAAGGTTTTTTAAATGCTAATTTTAGAATTTTTTAATATATTTTTTTATATATTTCTTTTTCATAAACTTACCTATGTATACATTTATAGATTATCTGTATCCTTTAATTTGGTGTGGCTCATTTTTTTTTTGTTTGAATTTGGATAAAGTTGAACAGCATAGTTAATATCTTCTATTAACTTATGTACACTTTAATTCAATCTTTTTCTTTTTTTTCAAAATGTTTTAGGGTACGCGCTCAGAGCACGCACCTAGTACGCATGCGTACGTTTTTCATGTACGCATGCATACGTTATCTACGTACGCATACGTACGTTTTAGAGCGCGCTCGGAGCGCGCACCCAGTACGCATGCGTACGTTATCTACGTACGCATGCGTACGTTATCTACGTACGCATACGTACGTTATCTACGTACGCATACGTACGTTTTAGTACGCGCTTGCAGCGCGCACCCAGTACGCATGCGTACGTACGTGGTGGGCGCATGCGTACGTTCTCCACGTACGCAAGCGTGCCTCGTACGTGCTTTGTGCGCTACACTCACGCATATGCGCGGAGTACGCGCGCTGACGTTTCGCGCATGCGCGCGTGCTGCGTATGCGCGCTACGTACGCGTATAATACTTATGCGCATGCGCGCATACACGTTCGCGCATGCGTAATTGCACCGTGCGCGCTCTGAGCTTGCTCCGTGCGCGCACCTCGAGTTATGTGATTAATAAAACAACACTTTTAATTGGTTTTCAGTACTTTCAGTTTCAGATTCTTTCAACACCACACCCAATCCCCTCATGGCAAGTCATGTGATCAAAAAACATCACTTTTCATTGGTTCAAAGTACTTTCAGTTCCATATTCTTCCAAAAGCACACCCACTCCCCTCATTATTAGTTCTGATTCCCTGGGAGAAGGAGCTAATCTGTTTTTGTGAGACAATGGCAGAGCAGCAGCCATCTTCTGAGAGTGAACAGGACACTCTTGAGAGACAGAGGCAGAGGAAGCAGAAAGACTCCTTTATATGGCAGTTTTTCACTTTTCCTGAGGGGCAAAAGAAGGTGAATGCACCAAAAGTCACCTGCATACTTTGTCAACGGATCTTATCACGTGGGAATGCTAATAAGAAGTACTCTTTTAGAATTCACACAATGTTGAGGCACGTTGAAAAAGTGCATCCTGCGACTTTTCGTCGAGCTTCTGGGGCAAACCCTCCACCTGCTCAGCCGACGACATCTGCAGCAGCTCAGCCGAGCACATCTTCGGCAGCTCAGCCGAGCACTTCTTCTGCGATGGTGCCTTCACCTTCTTCCACACCTCTGGATATACGTCCTTGTTTTGCTAGGATGTCTACACGGTGCATGGATTGCGGTACTCTTATTTCTATGGGTGAGAGCAGTGTTGATCTCATTCAGAGAAGATTTGAGCAGCACTCTTGCACTAGGCCATAGTTTTTTTTTCTTTTTTTCGTTTTTCTCTTCCTCTGTCCCTACATTAACTCAAGGGCTCTTTTTAGAGCCACCTAAAATCTAAACACAAAAACTTGTTTTTTTAATCTGTCATTTTTTTTTTTAGGGTGCGCGCACGCTCCGCGCACCCAATGATGTTTTTAAAAAAAAAGAATCATTTTTTTCAACTTTAGTAAACCTTAAGGGACTCCCTGACAAAGACTAGGGGGTCAGGAAGTCTCTACCCTGCCCCCTTTCCATGTTATTCACCTTTGTTTTAAATGGAAACACATTTCTATTACTTTCAAATTTCAACCCTTTCCAAATGATTCCTACTTCTAACATGACTTCTGCCTGCTAGCATAGCAACAAATCAAGGAATACTGGTGTGAGCAGAGAGGTCAAAACTTCAGCACACAATGGGGCAGATTTACAAGCCCCTTGCACCACCTTTGCATCACTTGTAGAGAAGGAGTGAGGGAGTTACGAAAGAGTAGTAAAGCAGGAAGAGAGAGAGGGAAGAGAAATGAGAAAAGCAGAGTGAGGAGAGGTGAAGAAAAGGAAGCATGAAACGAAAGGAGTGAGAAATACAGATATTTTAAACTTACCTGACCATAAAAATAACTTATTTAGAAATAAATGTTTTTATTTAATTGCAAGGAAACTGAATTACATTTTCTAAATTTTCTTTCTAGTTCTGAAAAAAAGTATTAATATTCAAAAATACATTTTATTAAACAGTACATTTTTTTTTCATATTTAGCAAAGCAATTTTTTGCCCTTTTTTTTGCTGTTTTCAGAATGTTTTGATTTTCACTCAAAATAGTGAAATCAATTGTATCCTCACTAAAACATACCTTGATAGAAATGTCACATATATATTAAAAATACCTTTTAAGTACAATAACAATTTTCAAGAAATAACGTCCATAAACCTTGTTGCAAAAGAACATATGCCAAAATAATATCTGTCAAAGAAATCCACAATTGTTTGTTTTACCTTTCCTTGAGGCCAAATGGTAATTTTAAAATCCTTTTTGAGTGAAATATTCAATTTTAATCCTTTAAAATTTAAATAATGCTTTCTTCAGATGCTGAATTTAGTATTTAACATTTGGGTTTCAGAAAAATTAAGTAAGAATTGGGTAAATCATAAGGCAAACGTTGCTTGAAAATCAATTGAGAATCATTACACAGTGTCCAGCCTTTTTCACATTTTAGATAAACTGTGTAATGACCAGAAGTTATAGAAGGACCGTCATGAAAAATTATTGCAACTGCTACAAAAGTTTTTCCAGATATAGATAATTGATTTCCAACAAACTTCTTTAGTAAAGTTTCCAATTTTGTTCCATCAGCTCTACAACGTTGTACCATTAAAATTACATACTGTCCATATTTCTTTAAAAATAACGTTGACAACATTTCAGATTTACATTCAGAACATTCCATGTTGTGATTAGCATCTTTAACTAATTTACTAAACGTCACTGATTTACTTTCTGGTAATGGTAAATATATGAACCTTTCAGAATCAACATTACTACTGCATGTGTTCATACAGTTTTCACAACAATGTTCCCATTTATAAGAGACACCAAATACATTTTCTACTTCTACCCCTTCATCTTCCAGTACCATCAGCATATACATTAAGAATTCCTGTGCATCTTGCTGGACATTTTGTGTAAACTGTGTACATCCAGAACATACATCTAAAAGATTTCTAACATCAGTAGCACTTTCTATTTTAGTTTTATCATTACTCAGCTTCTCATAAAGGAGACTCAGCAAAGAACAGAATCTTTTTCCCTGATTTACTATTATCTGTTCTTGCAAAAATTCAAGATAAAATTCAACATTCAGCACTACATTTGCGTAGCAGTTGACACCAGAGCTATTTTCAAAATGACAACCAACAACCTCTTCCACACTGTCCTTTTTCTTTTTGCTTGCAGTCACATCACTGTCTTTTTATTTTTCTCTTCTGTACATCCTCATTACAGATATTCTCAAATCTCCTTTACCGACAAACAACACGTTTTTCAAACACAGGATACTGACCTAAATGAGGAGCATAGCTTCTTCTTAATCTATTATATTCCTTTACACAGTTTGCATCAGCACTAACTTTTGAGTCATCAAAGTCTATCATGAATAAACCAGATAATTTTTTCACGCGTGACAAAGCAACATTTGCCATACCTTCTTTAAACACACTAGATCCAATGTTTACAAAAGCACTATCTACAGTAAATCCTTGAGACTTGTGAATAGTTACAGCATATGCTAGAGAAAACGGAAAATGCTTCCTACGTACATATAAGTCTTTCACTAGCAAAAAACGAACTGAACAACGACTAATGTCTTTAACCTCTTCAATCTGATCAAATTTTATTTTTAAGAATTCAATTCCATCTTTTTTCTGGTACTTTACAAAACCCACAACTTTACCCATAGCTCCATTCACTAAACCTTTTTCTACATCCAAATTACGTCTTAAAATTACTCTACAGTTCATACATACATAAAGATTATTTTCCAAACCAGCTGTTTTTGAAATGTTTTTCTCCAGAGAATCCAATTTAGTAGCCAATTTGCCTGTCAATATAATAGTTATTCGTTCATGTTGAATTTTATCCACAGCTTCCAGTTTTATGATCTCTTCATTTTCCAATTTCAAAAGTTCTTGATTGAATACAGAGCATTCATGTAGTGTTGGCATTAAGCAGATTACAGTATTTTTTTCAGCAATTTTGTTGTATATTTTCTCTGGAACTATTTCTTCTCTTGTAAACAAATTACTCAGCAATCGACTCTGTAATGCTTTTCTGCCATGTTCTGTGAGTAGTCCAATTCTTATATCTTTCAGAATACTTACATAATCCTCATCATTGGCTTGCCTCATATTGGTAATGAGTTCCTTATACTCAAAATATGTCCAAATATTTACATTGCCTATACTTCCTAACAACTTTTTCGTCTCTTCATGTGTAAGTGTATGGAATACCGGTTGTCCTTTAACTGGAGTAAGTTGCAAAAGATCCCCAAAAATTATGACGTGTTTTCCTCCAAATAACACGTCATAGTCTGTCTTTAGTATTTGCTGCATTCTTAAATGCACAAAGGCAAGCATTAAGTTTGATACCATGCTTACCTCATCAATAATGAGTACTTTCATTTTCTTCAATACTCTTGAAACTTCAAAGCATGCTTCTCCTGCTAGTTTGAGGGATTGTATTTTGTTCTCATGCTCTACTGGTAACATTAGCAAACGATGTAAGGTAACTCCTTTTATGTTATACGCTGCTAACCCAGTTGGAGTAGTAACAACACAAGACAAAGTTGAATCCGTTTTGTTCTGTAGGTAGCTTCTAATTACATTAATTAAGAAACTTTTTCCAGTTCCTGCTTGTCCACTCACATACATTCTCATTGGTTCAAAAGATGTGCATGAGCACTCTTTATTTTCATGTAGTAATCCGTGATCAATTTTTTTCCTGACTTCCTCATAAATTTGTTGTTGTTCATCATTCAGTTGTTCTTCCAAATTCGGTAAGTTCATTAAATCATCCTGAGCTTGATTCATAGCTGTTTCGACTTCAGTCATGGCTATTGCTGCTTCGTTTTCTACGATTGGTTGTCCTAGAGGATCTTGACTGAACGTCCCAGAACTTTGACTGTCTTGAGAACTGTCCCTAGCTACTTCAGCTGCAATTGTTGCTTCTTGTTCAATTTCTTCATTTAACATTTGAACATAAGTTGTGAAAGTACTGCATTCTATGCTGTCTTTGCTAGCATTAAAGGAATCTTCATAACTCTGAAATTCTCCAAGTAGTTCGTCCTCTGAACGCCATGGTTTAAACAGCTGCAAAAGTGCCAAGTAGTAAAATTCCTTTTTGTCAGTAGTGTCGCAACTCAGCTTCCGGTGATTTATCAAACTTCCTTTTGTTTGCTTCACCAAACATCCTTCCTCACCACTGACTTTATATTTTCCATTGTTGATGTCTTCTGTGACATTCCGTTTAAAAATGTAGTTCTGCAGCACTTCATAGAGACACATGTTCTCAAGGTGATGACTTCTTTGTGGGTAATATGTGTCCAACATGTTTGTTCTTAAAATGTCTGTACTTTCTGGTTCGTACTCAGCTAAATATTCAATTTCTCGAATAGATTTCAGTAACCGATACCACATTCCTGCAAGGCCTAAACTTACCCAAATTATTCTTCTTGATTTCGAGTACAGACTTGCAGATAATAACCTATCTGAGCATTCGTAGGATCCAATTTCTCGATGCGATAACATCTTTAAACTGAAACTGTATAGCTTCCTACTGACAGTCTTCTCGTGAGAAATCTCTTCCCACATTTCCTTCAATTCCGTTTTCTCAGATTTAGTGATGTAAGATGTGACATACCGAGCAACAGCAATAGAATTGTCAGCCACATATTGAATATCCATGTTAGCATTCCACATGGATAACATGACTGGGTTGTAGTCATTTATATATTTTGACTCTTCTTTTCTTCTTAGGTTGTACGTATTTTTGGGAGATTTTCTTGAAATAGTATGTCGCACAGCTGACATAAAACTGTTGACTCTTCCTTTTGAAAGAACAGGTCGTGGAAATCCAAATCGACATTTTGTGTAGAATTTATCTTTACTCTTGTACTTTCGCCGACAGTATTTTCCACACCGATGACTTTGGAAACGTAAAACTTGCTCTTTTAAGTTTTTCTCTTCTGTGCTTTTAGGTATAGCACATGTTGCATATTCTTCAATGAAAGATAAAACTACTTCATCAGCATCTGTTCCAAATTTTGGGGCATCCTTGATCCACAACAGCATATGAATATGAGGAGAACCTCTTGCTTGGTACTCTTTTCTCCAAAAGAAATCCACAACTTCCCCAAGAGGTGGATTTTTTTTATTGCAGATGAAGGACATCATAGCCTCAAATCTATGATTAAAATATCTGCAAACATTAACTGGATCCAATGAGCACAATTCTCCTGCTGTCTTGTATTGGATGTTTTTAATGTTTGAATTTGCCTCTCGCAGAAAATCCAGTAAATCATTCCAAGCGTACTCAGCACAGCTCAGGGTAAGGAACCATGTAGGAGTTCCTAAATTCCGTAACATACACTTCAATTCTCCATGGCGTCGGTACCAATATTCATTAGTCCCACGCTGACAAGCCATCAAATTGATCAATTGAGATTCCAAATGATCATCTCGCTGTTGCACTTTGTTGATAAAGTCCTTTGCTGACACATTATGTAGATATACTCCAGTTTTTAAAATGTGATTTACTGCATAAGATAGTGCAGACAAGTCACTTTCAAATAAAAGATGGAACAAATAAGGAATACTTTGACGAAATCTGGGATCTTCTGCATATAATCTTGTAGTCAGATACTCAGAAGCAGGAATCTGTACTGGACGTTCATCATATCGTCCACCTTCTCCTGTAGGAAACAGTTGGGGAAAACAACGAGCTTCCAAGCTCTCCTCCCATACACTCACAGGAGTTCCTTTTGCTTTCTTCATCTGAAACAGATCAATAGCGTTTCCCATAACTTCTTTAGAATGAAGAGGATGTATGCTGAAATGTTCTTCTTCTTTTGACTTATCCACTTTTTCAATTTGCCCAGTTGGTATTCCTGTGTCTTCTAGTAAAACTTCTTCATCTTCATCCATATAAATTGTTTCATACCATTTATTATTTTTTTTCAAATACAAATTTGCTCTTTGTACTTTTCGTACATCTACCAGCTCCTGCCAAATTTTCTTATTCTTTGTAGGTACACCATTAACAAGAATAACTAATGGTTCAGTTTCCAAAGTATCTGCATCAATTGTTTCCATATTTTTTTTCAAATCCAATGGCAAATAGACAACTCTTCCTTTTAACCCCCTTTGTAAATCTGAAGGAGGTAATTTTCCTGTTTTGGGCTCCATACGCACTATGGTCTGAAATGGATGGACACATTGAATGAGTTTAGACTCATACGTATTTAAATCAGAAAGTTCTGGAGGAATATCAACGAATTCTAAATTATTATGTACAGCTCTAGCTGGCATTCTATTTTCTTCTAACTTGTTATAACAGTATTTACAAATACGCTGATCTTCACCCAATTCAAAACAATTTTCCAGAAATATATATGTTGCAAAATCCTTCCACTTGTAATTATCTTCATTTTCACTTTTTTTATACAGATCAACATTCCTTGTTTGAGTTTTATAATGGCTTCTCCGGCAACAAATACAAGTAATATTTGGTCTTTCATTAGAAATGATAGTAAATTTTGTCATTTCATCTTCAAAATTTTTACTAACAGTGAGTTCTACATTCTCTTCCACATTTTCATCAATAACTGTGTCATTTTCTACACTTTCTTGTTCTGGACCAAAGTAACAAAACTGAATCTCATCAGTAACCTTCACTACATCTGATACAGATCCACGGAACAGAGCATAATTCAACTCATTTAACTTTAGTGCTGGACTTTTAGCAAAATGCAATGTTCTCACAAACTTTCTCATTTCAGTATGATGTACTGCCAGCATCCTAAAATGGAGAAAAACACTTTGACAAACTTTCCTAGATAGACAAGTCAGAGAAAGTCCTTGCAAACCAGTATTCTCTCTCACTCTGTATGGATCTAGTCTTTGTAGCACCTTAATCTTCTGTTTAACACTCTTTTTACTATATTCTCTTAGAAAGTCACATAATTTATCAATAGATTCCTGACGCACAGTACAAATACTACTACAATTCCAAGTGTACACTGGGGCTTTAGGACGTCTCCCCATAACCTCATCAGCCATCACTTCTTCCTCATTTCTTGGAACCATTTTCTCCTTTTCCATTACACAACCATCTTTAACTTCATATGCTCTACCATTGGTGTCAACTGCATGCAACAAACTATTACTTTGAAGATAACTCTCTTCATTAAAAAATGGTTCAGTACTTGAACTATGCTTCCATTCTCCTAAGAACAAAAGTGATTTTTTTTCACTACTCTTTTCCTTTTGCTTTGTGACTTCATTGCATTGACTAATTTATCTAATCTACGCATCCTGTTCAAAATTAAAATGAATAGTTTTTTTTTTATTTCCAAAGCCTTCGTAACAATAGTTTCAATAAATTTCTTTTTCTTATAAAATTTGGTTTTCTTCTTATATTTTTACACATCCTTTAGCAAATTTAACATCACTCTTCTGTGAAACATTTTTCGACTAATGTTTTTAAAATCTATTTTTCGTGTTAAGTCACTCTTTCTTACTTCTGATTGTACATTAGCATTTTGTTTTTGCTGTCGACTCTGTTGTTGTTTTGTACTTGAAACACTGTTTGAAGATATCTTTTTAACATTTTTTGTTTTTTTGAAGATATTTTGTAAAAATTCTTTAGTCTGCTTACCAGAAGACTTTTTCTTTTTTCCAACACGAGCTTCTCCTCCTATTTTTTTTTTACCAGTTGTGTTCAAATATAGTTGTTGTTGCTTTTCTTTTCTCTTTCTTGACTATATAGGCATCTTTAAATTTTTTCACTGTTGCTCAGCAATACCTGCAAGAAACTAAAAAAAAATACCTTTATGTAATTTTAATTCATTACATTTTTTTTTTGAGCTTTTCAAATCCTATCAGATGAGCTGACCCTTTCCTATGAGTGCAAGTCTTACAAAACAAGAGAAACATGAAATAAATCCCTGACAACAATTCCTGTGTGCACACAGACTCATGGTGTGATTCTAGGCAGAAAGCGATATTTTCTTTGACAATTTGAAAGCACATTTAGTACTGTGGTGGAGCAAGTGATAATTACTGTGACAGCCTGACACATTTTCCTTATATTTTAGAGAAGCAGAAAAGAGCACATGTCCTAACAGCTCCTTGAGACCATGAGCATGTGTTACAGGGTGAGTGATTAGACTAGAGCTAAGGAAATGAGCCTTGGTGACGTTGAATGTGTTTGCGTTACACACTGCTATCTGAAACACCACACAGAGCTGAGTAGTACGCATGGGAGTGTAGGAGAAGTTGCTGCATGTGTGCAAAGAGTGTGTTTCTGGATACAGTGTATTGTGAGGTGCAAGAGAGATCTGCATGGAGACTTGCACAACTGCATGAAGAGTGCACAGATATGTGTAAGAGTACATGTGTGGTAAGGGTTAATTGGAGTTTTGAACATGTAGGAACTACCTCACCCATTGCAAGATTGGAAGGAAAATCTACCCTGTTGATTTCAAATGTGTTAGCATTTGCCTCTCATTTGTGAGATAGTGATTTCTGCCGAGTGCTAACCATCACAGTTGAAGAAAACAAGCTGGCCCTTTCCTGAAAGTGCAAGTTTTACAGAACAACAGCAACACAAATTAAATCTCTGACAACAATTCCTGTGTGCACACAGACTCATGGTGTGATTCTAGGCAGAAAGCGATATTTTCTTTGGCAATTTGAAAGCACATTTAGTACTGTGGTGGAGCAAGTGATAATTACTGTGACAGCCTGACATTTTCCTTATATTTTACACAAGCAGAAAAAAGCACATGTCCTAACAGCTCCTTGAGACCATGAGCATGTGTTACAGGGTGAGTGATTAGACTAGAGCCAAGGAAATGAGCCTTAGTGACGTTGAATGTGTTTGCGTTACACACTGCTATCTAAAACACCACACAGAGCTCAGTAGTACGCACGGGAGTGTAGGAGAAGCTGCTGCGTGTGTGCAAAAAGTGTGTTTCTGGAGACTGTGTATTGTCAGGTGCAAGAGAGATCTGCATGGAGACTTGCACAACCTCATGAAGAGTGCAGAGATGTGTGAAAGAGTACATGTGTGTTAAGGGTTAATTGGAGTTTTGAACATGTAGGAACAACCTCACCCATTACAAGATTGGAAGGAAAATCTACCCTGTTGATTTCAAATGTGTTAGCATTTGCCTTTCATTTGTGAGATAGTGATTTCTGCTGAGTGCTAACCATCACAGTTGAAGAAAACAAGCTGGTCCTTTCCTGAAAGTGCAAGTTTTACAGAACAACAGCAACACAAATTAAATCTCTGACAACAATTCCTGTGTGCACACAGACTCATGGTGTGATTCTAGGCAGAAAGCGATATTTTCTTTGGCAATTTCAAAGCACATTTAGTACTGTGGTGGAGCAAGTGATAATTACTGTGACAGCCTGACACATTTTCCTTATATTTTAGACAAGCAGAAAAGAGCACATGTCCTAACAGCTCCCTAAGACCATGACCATGTGTTACAGGGTGAGTGATTAGACTAGAGCAAAGGAAATGAGCCTTGGTGACGTTGAATGTGTTTGCGTTACACACGGCTATCTGAAACACAACACAGAGCTGAGTAGTACGCACGGGAGTGTAGCCGAAGCTGCTGCGTGTGTGCAAAGAGTCTGTTTCTGGAGACTGTGTATTGTCAGGTGCAAGAGAGATCTGCATGGAGACTTGCACAACTGCATGAAGAGTGCAGAGATGTGTGTAAGAGTACATGTGTGGTAAGGGTTAATTGGAGTTTTGAACATGTAGGAACTACCTCACCCATTGCAAGATTGGAAGGAAAATCTACCCTGTTGATTTCAAATGTGTTAGCATTTGCCTCTCATTTGTGAGATAGTGATTTCTGCTGAGTGCTAACCATCGCAGTTGAAGAGAACAAGCTGGCCCTTTCCTGAAAGTGCAAGTTTTACAGAACAACAGCAACACAAATTAAATCTCTGACAACAATTCCTGTGTGCACACAGACTCATGGTGTGATTCTAGGCAGAAAGCGATATTTTCTTTGGCAATTTGAAAGCACATTTAGTACTGTGGTGGAGCAAGTGATAATTACTGTGACAGCCTGACACATTTTCCTTATATTTTAGACAAGCAGAAAAGAGCACATGTCCTAACAGCTCCCTGAGACCATGAGCATGTGTTACAGGGTGAGTGATTAGACTAGAGCCAAGGAAATGAGCCTTAGTGACGTTGAATGTGTTTGCGTTACACACTGCTATCTAAAACACCACACAGAGCTCAGTAGTACGCACGGGAGTGTAGGAGAAGCTGCTGCGTGTGTGCAAAAAGTGTGTTTCTGGAGACTGTGTATTGTCAGGTGCAAGAGAGATCTGCATGGAGACTTGCACAACTGCATGAAGAGTGCAGAGATGTGTGAAAGAGTACATGTGTGTTAAGGGT
Organism: Triturus cristatus; assembly: GCF_964204655.1. Lineage (NCBI taxonomy): Eukaryota > Metazoa > Chordata > Amphibia > Caudata > Salamandridae > Triturus > Triturus cristatus. The sequence goes on along the minus strand of NC_140589.1, from coordinate 1,062,267,508 downwards.
TAATTGGAGTTTTGAACATGTAGGAACAACCTCACCCATTACAAGATTGGAAGGAAAATCTACCCTGTTGATTTCAAATGTGTTAGCATTTGCCTTTCATTTGTGAGATAGTGATTTCTGCTGAGTGCTAACCATCACAGTTGAAGAAAACAAGCTGGTCCTTTCCTGAAAGTGCAAGTTTTAGAGAACAACAGCAACACAAATTAAATCTCTGACAACAATTCCTGTGTGTACACAGACTCATGGTGTGATTCTAGGCAGAAAGCGATATTTTCTTTGGCAATTTCAAAGCACATTTAGTACTGTGGTGGAGCAAGTGATAATTACTGTGACAGCCTGACACATTTTCCTTATATTTTAGACAAGCAGAAAAGAGCACATGTCCTAACAGCTCCTTAAGACCATGACCATGTGTTACAGGGTGAGTGATTAGACTAGAGCAAAGGAAATGAGCCTTGGTGACGTTGAATGTGTTTGCGTTACACACGGCTATCTGAAACACAACAGAGAGCTGAGTAGTACGCACGGGAGTGTAGGCGAAACTGCTGCGTGTGTGCAAAGAGTCTGTTTCTGGAGACTGTGTATTGTCAGGTGCAAGAGAGATCTGCATGGAGACTTGCACAACTGCATGAAGAGTGCAGATATGTGTGTAAGAGTACATGTGTGGTAAGGGTTAATTGGAGTTTTGAACATGTAGGAACTACCTCACCCATTGCAAGATTGGAAGGAAAATCTACCCTGTTGATTTCAAATGTGTTAGCATTTGCCTCTCATTTGTGAGATAGTGATTTCTGCTGAGTGCTAACCATCACAGTTGAAGAAAACAAGCTGGCCCTTTCCTGAAAGTGCAAGTTTTAGAGAACAACAGCAACACAAATTAAATCTCTGACAACAATTCCTGTGTGCACACAGACTTATGGTGTGATTCTAGTCAGAAAGCGATATTTTCTTTGGCAATTTGACTGCACATTTACTACTCTGGTGGAGCAAGTGATAATTACTGTGACAGCCTGACACATTTTCCTTATATTTTAGAGAAGCAGAAAAGAGTGCATGTCCTAACAGCTCCTTGAGACCATGAGCATGTGTTACAGGGTGAGTGATTAGACTAGAGCCAAGGAAATGAGCCTTGGTGACGTTGAATGTGTTTGTGTTACACACTGCTATCTAAAACACCACACAGAGCTGAGTAGTACGCATGGGAGTGTAGGAGAAGTTGCTGCATGTGTGCAAAGAGTGTGTTTCTGGAGACTGTGTATTGTGAGGTGCAAGAGAGATCTGCATGGAGACTTGCACAACTGCATGAAGAGTGCAGATATGTGTGTAAGAGTACATGTGTGGTAAGGGTTAATTGGAGTTTTGAACATATACGAACTACCTCACCCATTGCAAGATTGGAAGGAAAATCTACCCTGTTGATTTCAAATGGTTAGCATTTGCCTCTCATTGGTGAGATAGTGATTTCTGCCGAGTGCTAACCATCACAGTTGAAGAAAACAAGCTGGCCCTTTCCTGAAAGTGCAAGTTTTACAGAACAACAGCAACACAAATTAAATCTCTGACAACAATTCCTGTGTGCACACAGACTCATGGTGTGATTCTAGGCAGAAAGCGATATTTTCTTTGGCAATTTCAAAGCACATTTAGTACTGTGGTGGAGCAAGTGATAATTACTGTGACAGCCTGACACATTTTCCTTATATTTTAGAGAAGCAGAAAAGAGCACATGTCCTAACAGCTCCTTGAGACCATGACCATGTGTTACAGGGTGAGTGATTAGACTAGAGCAAAGGAAATGAGCCTTGGTGACATTGAATGTGTTTGCGTTACACACTGCTATCTGAAACACCACACAGAGCTGAGTAGTACGCATGGGAGTGTAGGAGAAGCTGCTGCATGTGTGCAAAGAGTGTGTTTCTGGAGATTGTGTATTGTCAGGTGCAAGAGAGATCTGCATGAAGACTTGCACAACTGCATGAAGACTGCAGAGATGTGTGTAAGAGTACATGTGTGTTAAGGGTTAATTGGAGTTTTTAACATGTAGGAACTACCTCACCCATTGCAAGATTGGAAGGAAAACTACCCTGTTGATTTCAAATGTGTTAGCAGTTGCCTCTCATTTGTGAGATAGTGATTTCTGCTGAGTGCTAACCATCACAGTTGAAGAAAACAAGCTGGCCCTTTCCTGAAAGTGCAAGTTTTACAGAACAACAGCAACACAAATTAAATCACTGACAACAATTCCTGTGTGCACACAGACTCATGGTGTGATTCTAGGCAGAAAGCAATATTTTCTTTGGCAATTTGAAAGCACATTTAGTACTGTGGTGGAGCAAGTGATAATTACTGTGACAGCCTGACACATTTTCCTTATATTTTAGAGAAGCAGAAAAGAGCACATGTCCTAACAGCTCCTTGAGACCAAGACCAACACAAATTAAATCTCTGACAACAATTCCTGTGTGCAGACAGACTCATGATGTGATTCTAGGCACAAAACAGTATTCCTCAGTGATACCAGTACACCTTAACTTATAGTGAAGACATACTCCATAATATCTTACAAGTTCAAGACAGTTAAATATCTCCTAAAACACAAAATGTAAAACACAACTTTAAAAGAAGAATCACAATTCTATTATTTATATCAAAACTCACCACATACATCCCCTCTCAAACTCATAACTCACCTTTAAAATTAGTTTGTTGAGAAAGAAATGTGGCACTCAAACAGCAGATTATCAGAGCCAGAATCTCAGAGCTGTACATCTCTCCTCTCACCAGAAACAGTAAATGGCAATGTTTCCCTCTCTTTTTTCACACATATACATGTTAATGTCAAATCACAGTCCTTTCCACATTGTTTCAAATGGAATAACACATTTCTATTGATTGCAAATTTCAACCCTTTTCCAAATCATCCCTTCCCCCAACATGACTTCTGCCTGCTACCATAGCAACAGGTCATGGAACACTGGTGTGAGCAGAGAGGTCAGAAGTTCAGCACACAATGTTTCTAATCCAAAGAGCAAGAGTGCTTGACTTTTCAAACCTAACAGCAAATCCAAAGAAATGTTCTGTGGGAACACATTTTTCTGAACCAATACAAAACATGCTTTTAAAAATGTAAACATACAGCCTAGTTTTAACTGTAAAATGGTTTGAATCAGCCAATGAGTTATTTTTATTAAAAAAAAGTATGTATGCCTCCATTTTTTCAACTGTCTTTCTTTTCATATTGCCATTCTACTGAAAGACACCTCCTGAGTGCATCCAGATCTCCTTGGAAGATGTTCACAGTGTGGATTGTAGGTCATAGCTATGTCTTCTGGAGTGACAAATTTGCAGAAAAAAGAGGTATTGTGAAAGACCTTGCTTTGCCAAATGTAGACATTAAATGGATTGGTCAGAGAGAATTAAAGTGGCACCAATTAATGCCTTTGGTGAAAACCTTTCTACATCTCCCACAGCCTAACCTTATTATTGTGCACTGTGGTGGAAATGACCTAGGCACTTTAACTGGGGTAGGTCTGGAAATGCTTATTAAGGACACTTTTTTGCAATTGATGTCACTTTTTCCACAAACTGCCTTTGTATATTCTAATATATGCCAAAGGCAAAAGTGGAACTGATCCAACCAACATTGTCCGCAGATTGACAAAGCAAGAAAGCACGTCAATAAGTCTGTTTCTGCTTTCCTCAGAGACTATGGTATGGGTTCTATATACCACAACAACTTGCGTTACAACATGCAAGACATTTATAGAGGAGATGGTGTCCATTTTAATGATGAAGGGAACAGAGTCTTCCTCTTGAACTTTAGACTCTGCATCGGTACTTACTTGTAGGTACCGAAAAACACTCAATAAACACAAGGGCTCTTTTTAGAGCCACCTAATATCTAAACACTTAAACTTGATTTTTCTTTCTATTTTTTTTAAGGTTTTTTTTCGGGTGCGCGCTGGGTGCGCGCACCCCGCGATGTTTTAAAAAAAATTTAAATCTTTTTTTTTGGCCCTTCGTGGTCCTACTGTGACCCCCTGACAATGGCTAGGGGTCAAGAACTCCCTACTCTGCCCCCTATTCACGTTCCCCACCTTTCCTTTTCAGTGCGACAGACAAAATGGCGGCCGACACTTCCTGATTTCGACCGATTCGAATGTTTACTGACATCTAACAACCAATCAGAATTACGCTCGCGCACGTTAGGGTGCGCGCACAGGGCTTGCACAGTGCGCGCACGCTGCGTGCGTATAGATATTGATATGCTTTTAAATGCTATTTTCTCAGGAAATACTGAACAGATTTACACCAGATCTGCAAAAGGCACTTCCTTGACCTTATGGCTACCTCTCTGCCAAATTTCAAGTAATTCTGTTCAGCCGTTCGGGCTGTAGCTGCGACTAAAGGTCCTATGGAAAAATGCATGGGGAAAACGCGTTTTGGGACCCCCCCTTTTTCTCGGCCCCCGCTTGGCGAATCACCCCGAGACTTTCAGGGTAGGAGCTGAACGGAGTGCCCCATTTGTTTTGAAAATTTCGCGAGGATTCGTCAACCGGCGCCAAAGTTATTCAAAATAGAATTTTGAGATTTCCTATGGAAACTCGGTCCTAACTATAACTATCTACTGGCGACCGCCAGTAGATAATATATATATATATATATATATATATATATATATATATATATATATATATGCAAGAAAACCCTCGAAGAAGGTAAGAGTCGCACTCAGGATTCGTAGAAAAAGAGCAATTTAATGACTGACGCGTTTCAACCTCACGGTCTTTGTCAAAGTATATATATATCCAAATGAAGATGCACTCCTGTCGGAGAACGTAGCCCGTTGAGAGGTGGCACGATGCTGGTGGAGTATGCCGGTAATTAATTTTTGCAGAAAACCGAGTTCCACTCGTGCACTCAGGTCATGGAAAGGACTTCACCAAAACACCAAGGTTACTTCAAAGGGGGTTTATTGTCATCATAAATAATGTATATATATATATATAATATATATATATACTGATCACTCTTCTACAAGACAAAGTCTCACTGTCACCAAAACACATTCTCTAAACTGTCTGCTAATAAATGTTCAATCGCTTTCTAAAACAAACATCACATCTATGACCTTCTCACTGACTCAAAACCAGACATACTATCCATAACTGAACCATGGTTGGGAGATGATATGGCTCCAGTCCTGCAAGGAGCTGTTCCTCTAGGCTATCAAATAATCACCCAAAATTGTGTAGGCAAAAAAGGAGGTGGCCTAGCTGTTGTGTTCAGGCAAACATTACATATCACTAAAGTTGACGACATCTCCATAAAGAATTGTGACTCTTCTCACCTGATGCAATTCTACACCGTCATCCTCCTGTAACTTCCTGCTCCACCTAGCAAGGCGACATTCCCAGACACACTTCTAGACACAGTTTCAAGCCTGATAACAATACACTCTATGCGTTCTGGGTCACCTCAACATTTCGTTTGACAAACCCAATATGCCCCATCCAAAAACAATAATCACTGGCCTAGATGCGCTGAACCTGCATCAGATCGTCCACAAACCCACACACATCGTTGGACACATCCTAGATGTCCTTCTTACTAATAACGAACTAGTTACCTTTCAAACTATAACTCCAGTCACATGGTCAGACCACCATTTGCTTGCTTTCCAACGTAAAACAACACTAAGCGACTCACCTAAAACCACCTTACTTGCATCCACCTATCGACGGTGGAACAAACTCAATTTGTAACACTTAGAAACACAACTAACATCCAGTACAGATGTGTAAACAATAAATTCTGATAAAAAACTATATGAGTGGCCACGGGAATCTTTTTTTATATCCTAATACCACTCAAAACCACACAGCAGAACAAAATAAAACAAGCACCTTGGAGAAATACAGAGATAAAAGACATATAACAGAACATTGGAAAGCTGCAACGTGCCTGGCTCAACACAAACACCAAACAAGACAAACTTCACCTACAGAAAATTAACAGATTATACAAGCTAGTTATTAAAAAAGCAAAGAAAAGGTACTACTCAGATAGAATTCAAAATGCTAAATGTGCAAATAAAGAATTCTATAAAATACCCAATGAATTTCGTAAACCGAATTGCCTAGAAAGAACTCATCCGTTACTCAATATTTCACAGAGAAAATGGCAAATCATTACACAAACACAGCAGACACGTTGGACTCATAATTAAATCAGAGACAAAGCACCAGCACTAACCCTTTTACAAAACAACAACCTAAAAATACTCTAACCCAACCTCTCCGTTTCTTCCAACACATTTTGCACGATAAATTTATGGACCTGGTCAAAGCAAGCAGGCCTGCCGGCAGCCATTCTGACCTGTGTCCACCACAAACTTTCAAGACAATTCATCTAACAACCTCTGCTGTCGCTCCAGTAAGAAGAATCATCAACGATTCCTTAACTACCGGAATATTTCCAGAAGAACTAAAAAAGTCATACATGCACCCTCTACTGAAGAAAACAAACTTGGACCCACTGAACCCTGACAACTACAGACCCATTACAAATGGACCTATCCTGGGCAAACTGATAAAAAGAGCAGTGTTCGCCCAGATGTTACAATTCATTGAAGAGAATGCAATACTTTCAGATTTTCAAACAGGATTCCGTCTGGGAATAGGCACAGAATCTGCTCTCCTTGCCATCTGGGATGACCTGAAGAACACATTTGAACGCAACGGGGTTGCTGCTCTACTCCTCTTGGACCTTTTGTCTGCCTTTGACACAGTTGACCATGACACTCTGACTGGATTGCGTCCTACCTTCGAAGCAGAACTAATGTCATCCATAACCCAACTTTCTCATCCAAACCGTACTCCACAAAAGCAGGGGTCCCACAAGGCTCTATCATCTCAACCATGCTTTTCAACATCTACATGAAGTCATTACCGGTACTGTTCAATCAATTTCACCTCATGTGCTATAAGTATGCAGATGAAACGCAAATACTCATTCAACTGGAATGCCCCAAAGACATTGGAAACTGGCCAATTTTCAGTTGTCTCAGAGCCGTGGATCAATGGATGCCTTGGAGCCATCTCAAATCGAATTCTTCCAAAACGGAAATCCTCACTTGTGGCGATTGGAAACATTATGACCCGCTTGCCGCCTGGCCTGATGAACTGGGATCACCGCCTAAAGTATCGAAGGAAGTAAGAAACCTCGGAATGACCATGGACTCCAAGCTATCGATGAATACCCAAGTGGACAAACTAGCAAGATCAAGCTTGGTTGCTATAAAAACTCTGCAACGAATCTTCCCCCATTTGGGATTTCCACACAAGGTCAAAGTTACCACTCCCTTGTTCTGTCCAAACTCGATTACGCCAATAGCCTCTACCACGGATCATCTTTAACGACCATGAAAAGACTACAACGCATTTATTCAGAACTCGAGTGCCAGACTACTTTTGCCTATTAGACCACAAGAACACATCTCTTCTGCCTTGAAAGCCCTGCATTGGTTACCGGTTGGCAGAAGATCCACATTCAAGCTGCTCTGTATCACCCACAAAGCGAAACATGGAATATCACCAAACACATTCAACAAAGGAACCTCCGCTCTAGAGTGGCACCTCGCCTCAAAAGCCCAGGATACTATAAAAAAAAACATGGGTGGCACATCCTTCTTTGTTCAAGCAGCCAAACTATGGAACCCTTTACCCCCCAACATAAGATCCATGGACAACCATCTTCTCGTCAGAAAACTATTTAAGAATTGGCTCCTCCCCACAGAAGCACCATATGCAATCAGAAATATACAGCATATCCCTCTGTATATAAGCATTTATTTGTACTATAGATATGTACCTATATATGTGTATTGCTATGGATAAACATGTAAAATAATTATGTTTAAAAAAAAAAAAAAATGTATAACTGATTGCTGTGACCGTTGCGAGAGAGTGAGTGCGGATATTAGACACCTGGCTTGGGACTGCGCTCCCATTCAACGCTACTGGACGGAGGTGCTGGAGGCGCTTGGCCAAATGACCGGACTACACGTCCCTGATGACCCCCTTGTTACGATCATCGGCTTTACCGGGGCACTGGCCTGCCCCAGTTCGAAAGTACATCTCATTGGCACTCTTGCTAGCTAAACGGTGAGTTGCCTGCAGATGGGGTTGAGGGAGGGCGCCCAAATTCAAAGAATGGCTGAATGACCTTATATTTTGTCAAGATCAATTACACACCAATGCTGAACTCCTGCCACATTCCTCCCGCCCATGCGACATCTGGTCTCCCCTCCAAACCTACCTCTTAGTGCAAGCTGCCCCTAATGACACTGACGCTGAAACGCCGCTTGATGGGTGACGGCGCTCTCACATGGGATTTGACCTAGCTCACACTAGACCTGATTATGTCTGCAATGTCGACCCTACACTATTTATGCTAATGGGAATATTGATGTCCATCAATGCAATATGCTAATGCTCTTCCATCACTGCACGTTTAGATAATCTGCTTTATTGGAACTGTCGAGTGGCAATGTTTGCTGGTTAAGCTTATTGCTACATGACCAAAACTCAATAAAAAAATTAAAAAATATATATATATAAAAAATATAAGTACAACACTTGAAAATCAGAGTTTATCTAATGCATCTTTAACCTACGTATACTTACTTTTTATTTTTAGAGTTTTCTATAGCGCGAACAAGACCCAGATTAGGGTATGAGAGCGCTTCACAAAAAAGCAGAGTAAGAATACAACTTTTGCCATAAGAGAATGTATCAAAACATTTGTAACACGTTTAGGCAGGTAGCAGAGTAAGGATACAACTTTTTGCAAAACAGGGCAGATATAGTATCAAGACATTTCTAACAAGTTTCGTCAGGTCGCAGAAATGGTAATAGAGAGGGTTTGTACATAACAGTAGGAGCAAGTTCGAGTACGAGTAAGTCAAAGAGGCATAGGTGTCAATAAGGGGAATGTGGAGACAAGTTTGAGGTAGTGGACTGCTGCAGCGCCTTGTAAGTCAGTGAGAAGGCTGGTGTGCTAGTAGGGCACCATATGGTGAGGAATGTGTGGAGTTAAGGGAGGAATTTGGTTATCAGGAATGATTTTGCTTCCCTTTTGAATAAAGGTGTAGACAAGATTTTTCTGATGCACGGAGGTAGAGAGTTCCAAATTCTTGGTGCCGCTCCGGAGAATGCTCTGTCGGAAGTTTTTTATTGATGAAACAAAAGGGTTTCAGAAGTAGGTTGTCAGAGCTCCTAGAGTGTCTGTTTCCTCCAGATAAAGTGAGTTTCTAGGATAGGTACTGGGGGTGTTGTGGTGGAGAGCTTTATGAGTAATGCAGGCCATCTTTAGGTGGATTCTGGTTTCGTAGGGTAGCCAGTTGAGCGCATTGAGGTGTGAAGATATATGGTCAAAATTCCTAGATCCTGTTAAGAGTCTTGCTGCTACGTTGAGACAGGCTTTTAGAGGGGCTGTTGAGATTTTGGGCAGCCCCAAGAGGGTAGTACAACCGTATTTCAACCTCGTTTTGAGGTCAGGGCTCTCGATGAATGGTTTCATTTTTCTGAGATAGCTGAGGTGAAAGCGGGCATTTTTAGCCAACAGGTTGATGTGTGTTTGCATGTTAAGTTTTTTATCCAGTGTAATTCCCAGCGATTTGGCGGAGTCCACCAGAATCAGAGTGCAATTTAGGGCAGTGATCATATTGGCCCATTCCTTTCTCTCCACAGAGTTTTTAGGAGGGGAAATTCAGAGAAAGTCAGTTTTTTGCGCATTTAGCTTGAGGAAGTTTTTCATTAGCCAGTTGACGGTCTTTTCGAGATCTTGATTCATTATCTTTATCTCTTCAATGGACGTGATCTTGATGTAGAGTTGAGTGCCGTCCGCGTATATGTGATAGGAGATGTTCGCCTGCTGTAGTAGATCGGTTATTGGTTCGACATAAAGGTTAAATAACGCTGGAGATAGGGTTGAGCCTTGAGGTACTTTTAGTAGATTGGTTGAAGGGGCAGAGAGATTTTTGTTAACCATGAACGCTTGTGTTCTGTTTTACAGAAAAGATTTGAACCATTGAAGGACTGTGCCGGAAAAGCCCATCCTGTTTTCCAGTCTTCTTAGAACGTTGTCATGATTGACCATGTCGAAGGCTGATGAGAGGTCGAGCAGGACTAGTAGACATGTTTCATTTCGGTTAAGAGCAAGGAGGGTGTCATCATTTATATGCAGAATCGCTGTTTCTGTGTTATGCCCGGGTCTGAAACTCAATAGGCAGTCGTTCAGTAGTTTGAAATCTGTGATGTGTTGGTTCAGTTGTTGCTGAACACATTTTTCCAGGACTTTGGCTAGCATGGGAATGTTGGTTATAGGTCAGAAGTTATTAGGTTCAGAGGGGCTTGCTGTCGTTTTTTTTAGGATAGGGGTGACTTTACCAATTTTGTAAGCAGTCTGGGATATGACCTTGCGCTAGCGAGACATTGATGATTTTGGTCCAGAGAGTGGAGATGATGTTGTGGATGTGGGGTAGGCAGTTTGAAGGGACAGGGTTATTAAAGTGGTTATTGGGTTTGATAGTAGATAAGGTTTTAGTTATGTCACTGAGGTCGTAGAGTTTGAAGGTGGACCAGTGAGAATTATTTTTAGGCAAAGGTAGATCAGGTTGATTAGGATTTTCAACTTGGGTGATCATTAGGGAAGCTGAGTTAATTGCTGCCGAACTAAGTTTGAGTTGGAGGGAGTTGGTTTTTGCTGTGACAAATGAGGAAAATTCTTCACTGCAGAGCTGTGAATTCGAAGTTAGGAGAGCGGTTCTGGCCAATTTGTTTGATTGTTGTTTTAGCATTTCGAAGAGTTTCTTCGGTCTGTTTTTGGCATTGTCTAGTTCTGATCTGATGAACCCCAAATAACCCTTTCTAGACTCTCCAATCCTCTACCCCTTCTTGCATCATCTGACACCTCTTTTACTCTATCGGTCCACCAAAATAAGCCTTTCTAAATCTTCCCTCTGACTCTTCCCCTCCACATCCCATTTTACTCATCCCAAGACTCCTCCTACTGCTATGACCTCCAAAACAAAAGCAGAAAACAAAGTCTAAATCCTTCACTCTTCTATCCCTTCACTATCCTTTTCAATCAAGATAACAGACTAACTTGTCCACTTCTCAAATTTCATATTTCACTATACTAATTCACCACTAATCCTTCATGGGTTTCAGAGTAGCGTGCTACTTGCTGAAAAAAAGCTTCAACTCCTCATCAGGGGTAACAAGCACTATATATATGCAAACCTTTCCCCTCTTCTATCCCTCTGCTACCCTTCTCTATCCAAATAAATAAATAACACATCCACCACTCAAATTACTTTCATATTTCACTTCACTAATGTTAAACTAATTCTTTATGGGTTTTGGAGCAGCGTGCTACTCGCCAAAATAGCGCTTCATCACGCCATCAGGGGTAACAAGCGCTATATAAATGCAAACCTTTTTCCCTCTTCTATCCCTTCCCTACCCTTCTCAATCCAAATAACTGATTTACATATCAACCACTCCAATTATTTTCATATTTCACCATACCAATTCTACACTAATCCTTAATGGGTCCCGGAGTAGTATGCTACTCGCCAAAAAAAGCACTTCAACACCCCTTCAGGTGTAACAAGCGCTATATAAATGCAAACCTTTTCCCCTCTTCTATCCGTAAGCTATCCTGTCAATCCAAATAACTGACGAATATCCACCACTCAAATTACTTTCATATTTCACTATTCTAATCAAGGGTAACAAGCGCTATATAAATGCAATAATTTTTTCCTCTTCTATCCCTCCGCTATCCTTCGGAATCCAAATAACTGCGTAACCTACCCACCACTGAAATTAATTTTCATATTTCACTATACTAATTAAATGCTCTCTGAGGTCCGGAGTAGTGTGCTACTCGCCGAAAAAGCGCTTCAACGCCTCGTCAGGGGTAGCAAGCGCTATTTAAATGCAATTACAATCACAATACAATATTACTATACTATTATCAGTTTTTGCTCTTTGACGCTAGCTGTTCCGGAGTTGCAAAAACCTAATGGTATAAGCCTGTACTTCAGTACTGGGAGGACTTCAAAGGAACAATAAAAACTGCTCACATTTTTTTTAGAATGGAAAACCTGCAGGTGTCCTGGATTGTGTAACTTGCATTCATTCAAAAAGCTTTCCCACCATGCCCTGAAAACTTTGTTTAAATGGCTAAGATCACCAATTTATTTACATTTTGTGTGGAAAATTTCTGAATCTGTTGCGATCCACATATTACCATCCACCCAGGGTTCCCACATGTCTCCACATAAAAATTGAGCCCAATTTGTGGGTGGGACTAGCACCAGCAATAGGAAAGTGCACAAAAGCTAACTTGGCTAAACCATTTTCTCTACTCAAACCCCATATTTTTTGTAGTGTGGGTACCTGCGGACTATGAGCCTGTAACTGGATGTTGTTGATAGAAACCTACCAAATCCACTCATTTCGGAAAACTAGACACCCTGGATAGCCCAGGGTGGTATGCCTAGCATGGACCCCACGTTGTTTTCTTAGTCTATGAGAGGATCCCCATTGACCTTGGTTTGATCCGTTCCTGTCATAGGCTCTAGGTCCAGCCACAGAAGTGGCGCAGCACTTTCATTGGGGCAAGGGTAATGCTGGGTGGCAGGAATTTTGAAAATTCCTGCTGAGTCTGGAAGTTTTCCTCAAAGAAATGTGTGAAAAAGGTGCATTTTTATCCAAATTTGAAGGTTTGCAGGACACTGTGGGTAAAAGAAATCATGATGGGATCCATGCAAGGCACACCACCCTGGAATCCCCTGGATGTCTAGTTTTCAAAACTCTGTAGTTGGTAGATTCAAATGAGTGGTGGCAGAGCCTAGCCCCTATTTCTGATCTCTCCACTTAATGTTTTAGGGCCCTTTATATTAGAGTCTTAATGCCCATCCACACAAGTGGGGTACCTTTGTCACAGGGAGATGTGTGGAAATGGGTGGCAGGAAATTTGTGAATACCCACAGATTTGGGAACTTTGCTGCACACAAATGTATGACAAATGTGTATTTTTAGCCAAAATGTGTGATTTGTAGAGTCATTTGAGTGATAAACCTCATGAGATCCACGCAGGCCCATCACCTGGGTTTTCAGCACTTTTCAAGTTTTCAGAAATGTGTAGGCTCCCGTGGGTGGCAGCCAAGACAAGCCTTAAAATCCACAGCCATGCGGATTGGGAAAACAGAGTTGCCTTCTGTGGAAATATTTGATGTGCCCATGTTGCAATTTTCTGTGTTTCCTGTTATGGGTGCTAGGCCCACGTGCATGTGAGATACCATTTTATTCATATGAAGATGTGGGGAAATGCTGGGATGTAGGACATGTGTGACCCCCTTCAGATTCCAGAACTTTTTCTCACAGAAATGTGAGGAAGATGTGTGTATGTAGCCAAAGTTTCAAAACATCAAGGGTTCCACGCAAGGCACACCATCCTGGACTACTCTAGGTGTCTAGTTTTCAGAAATGAATGGTGTGATAGGTTTCCCTGGGTGCTGGCTGAGCTAGGGCCGAATATCCACAGCCATCCTTCCAAAGTAGAGAGCTACTAAAGAGGTGCACAACTTACCAAGTAAATAGAAGGAAAGAAAGCGATCACAACCTTATCACTATTGACCTCAACATAAGTGCAAAAGTGAACAAAAACTACAACCCAGCTGGCTGCAAGTTTCGAAACAAATGCGGGCCCTCTGATGAAAAGAATTAAATTGGGCCCAACCAACATGATCAACCATGAAGGGTTCTTGAAATAAAAAGGGCAGTGCAGTGCTGCTCACTGTTAAACAAGCTCCACGAGTCACTAATTCGACAAAATCGAAATAAATGTCAAACTGTGCTGAAAAGAGCGGGGCAGCCCAACTCCCTAGAACACAAAATATTTTAGAGAGCAAAAAATTGTATCGACGCGCTGAACAACTACATAGAAAAAAAGAACCATAACCACAGAAAAAAAACTAGAAGAGTCCAGAAACCAATACAAAACAATTGCACAGAGCCAATAGAACACAAGAAACTCAGGAACAGTGGAAACGCATATACTCATTGGTTCCACCCAGCAAGTCGAGAGCATTCTGGAAATATGTAAATAGCTTATCAACTATGTCATTCAGCAAGGAGAATATTGTACCAGAAATTATTTGGGAGGAGTATGTGGAGAACCTATACGTGAGTTCTGACAAAACTCAGACCTTCTACATTGACCTGCTGAAAAACTCCCTAGAAGATCCGGAGTACAGCAATATTACAGTAACTAGGGCGGAGATACTGAAGATATAAAAAAACAGCCGGAGTGACAGGGTCCCAGAAACGAGCGGCTTAACTGGGACTATTTTTAAAGAAGAGCGAACATTTTGGGCTCCAGTGACGCTGAACCTGTTTAATGAATGCCTTGACACATCAGTCATCCGATTAGCATGGAAGGGCACGATCCTCCCTTCCAATTCACAAAAAAGGAGCTCCGACTAGACCTGAAATCTACAGGTTAATTGCCCAATTGGACATGGATGGCAAAACATTTACCAAAGTGCTCCTAAAAGAACTAGGACATTGGGTAACAGATAATAAAATCATTCTGCCCTACCAGACAGGGTTTAGACTCTAGACAACATCATCGCACCACTTACCTGGGCTCAAAAGCGCAAGACAAATACTCCTCTTCTATATGCCTGCTTTGTCAATTATAGTGCGGCCTTTGATGGCAACGACCGCAGTATCTTATGGAGAAAACTGACAGGAAGGGGCATCCAAAAACAACTGCTCGCAGCAATAACCGTACTATACACAGATACTTGGGTGAGGATCAAGCTAACACAATCACACGCCACCGCACTGATACTCACCAACAGAGGCCTAAGGCAGGGATGCATACCCGCCCCGACCTTATTCAAATTGTACACAGCAGATCTTGGGGAAGAACTATTGAAAGGTAGAACCTTTCCAACAACATTAGGCCGGAAAACATTACCAATAATACAGTACGCAGATGACTTCGTCCTGATGGATCAGACTCGCATTGGGATGAGGAGGGCTTTGGATATCTTACAAACATAATAAGCTCAATGCTCTCCATGCGAATGCTGGGAACACAAAAGTCCTGTTTTTTGGCTAATGCCCCAAAAAACGCCAACTTAAATGGCAACTTGGTCCACTAAAAGTAGACACGGCCTCCAAATACAATTACCTCGGAGTTTAGCTGATGGACACAGGAAAATAAACACTGCACATAAAGACAGTAGCAAGCAAAGCAGCAAAAATCACGTATGCTTTATCAACACTGCACCACAAACTAAACAGCCATTCGGCAGAGGCAATTCGAAGAGTCATCAGGGCTAAACGTGTACCATCAATAAGTTATGGCCACCTATACCTATCCAGGAAGGCTAATGGAGACATTAGAATAGAACCACACATTGTCATACAAGAAGATATTCTCGCAGGCTACCTTAGAGCACTACAGGGTCAGATCTATGATCTCTGGACATAAGTTGTATGAGGCGAAGAGCAGGATGAAGGATTTTTATTATGATTTAGGTGACATAAATAGTAATTCACAAGCACAAAAGACTTATGAGGAGAGTATATACACAGGAAAGCTGCTGGCCTGGCAATCTAAAGAAAAGCAGGTGCGTAATAGAATAGATCAGTTAGTAGATCCCATCACTAAAATACGAGTTAAGACCCCCACTTCCATCGGTAAGTTATTTTTAAATCATTATGAGGGGATATATCAAGCAACTGAGGGCGCTACACCTGACTATCACGGAATTCCTACAGCCACTTGAAATACCTAAAATAGATGCTGAGGGTAAGGACAACCTTACACAGGATTTTTCACTATTAGAATTAGATGCAGTGATAGAGGCCTTCCCCAACGGCAAGGCCAATGGCGAGGATGGCCTTCCCATTGAATTTTTAAAAAAATTTAGGGGAACATTACGCAAGGAACTTTTGAAATTAATGAATAACTTACTTCAAGGAAACCCCCCGCCGGACTCCTTTCATACAGCGGTGGTGGTCAGTATTTTAAAAAAAGGAAAAGATAAGGAAAATATTAACTCATATAGACCGATTAACCTTTTGAATACCGACTACAAAATTTTTACAAAACTTTTAGCAAATCGATTAAATAAAATAGTAGGATCTCTGGTAGCACATGATCAGTGCGGTTTTATTGCAGGCAGGCATCTCCATTCCAACACTACATTTCTACTGGAGGCACTAGATTATTTTAAAACTAATAAGGTGAAGGCTCAAATTTGGTTTTTAGATGCGGAGAAAGCCTTCGATCTAGTGTCTTGGGATTGCATGTTTGCAATTTTACGCAGTTTTAATTTCCCGAATGTTTTTATTTCTCTTTTACGTCAATTGTATATGAATTCCAGGGCACAAATTATTGTCAATAATACTAATATTGGGTCCTGTGAGGTTACTAGAGGCACGCGACAAGGATGTCCCCTGTCGCCAATTTTATTCGCATTATTTATTGAGCCTCTAGCGATCGCCATTAGGAATATCAAAGCTGACACTGCCCCAATATTAGGAATGACAAACATAAAATTATATGCGTACGACATTGCCCTCTTCATAGACTCTAAACCCTCAAGTCAATTGAAGATTTTAAAATTTTTCTCTGACTTTCAAAGGCTTGGGGGTTATAAAATTAATGTAAACAAAACGGAAATTATTCTACTTAACTGCACTATAGACACTTTAGCTCCAGAATTTAGACGGATATACAATACGGATCCAAAGAGATATCTTGGATTACTCATATCAGATAACCCAGATGATCTCTTCTCACTTAATTTTTTACCTTTATTAAAAAAAGTGGGCTCTCTTTTAGATCGGTGGAATTTATTACCCCTGTCTCTTATGGGGCGGGCATCGCTAATTCGAATGTCGGTCTTACCCCTTTTCAATTTCCATTTTAGCGCAATTCCCTGCGCAATCCAGGCCTCTTATTTAAAAAAAATAGAAACCCTGATCTCCTCTTTCTTATGGGCAAAAAAATCTCCCAGACTAGCACTGAGCACTTTATATATATCATCTACTCAAGGAGGGCTGTCCCTCCCAAATATTAAAGAGTATTATTTTGCGTCTTTTGCACATTGCAGTCACAGGTTTCTTTTTTTAGACTCTCAAGAGACAGATAATTTCTTTATGAAAAGGATGTTGCTGGAATTGAAAATCTATGACCCGGTCAGAACCACGAAAGATCCCAAAAAACTCAGTTTCTTAAATTTTATGACCTATCGGTTTTGAGTAATAAGACGAATTTAAAAATTTTTAGTTTGAGAGATGTTCGCTGTATGGACCAAAATATACTAACTCTTTGGAAGGAGAATGGTTTTGAAAAAATGGAAGACTTTCTGCTTGGAAATAGATGGAAATCTTGGGACGAAATCCATAGCCAGTTAATCCACTCGCACTTAATACTGAAGTGGTCCTTTATAAGGATAAATCCAAAACTCAGAGAACTCAATATAGGAAATTTATTCAATAAAGAAAATATTTCCACTATTCTTAATAATAAAATACAAAAGAAAATGAGTATCTGGATTAAAATATTAAAAGAAAGCAAGGACCATGACCTCTATAGCAAGATTTCTGAAAGATGGGAGAAGAGGGAAGATATTACATTTAATCAACAGGTATGGGACAAAATAAATAAATTCAACAAAACCGTCTTTCGTGGAACAAATTTTAAACATATGCAATTTTATAACAAATGGTTACTTTATAGAACTCCGTCCTTTCTACACAAAATCTTCCCGCAAGTAGCCTACAAATGCTTCCGTTGTGATGGAAAAGGCACTTGGAAACACATTGTCCGGAAGTGTCCAAAAATTCAGCCTTTATGGAAGGAAATAGAAAAATATCTTTCAACTGCTCTCAAAACTAATATTGTATTTGATGATTTAAATCCCCTCCTAGGTTGCTCTCCTATCCACACCCAACATGATGAGTCCCTTTTTATAGCTTCTTTAATAGCTAAATCCCTCATTTTACAGTCCTGGAAAACAGATCTTGTTCCATCCTTTCAGGCATGGAAAACAAAACTACTTCTGATCCAGGGTAGGGAAAGAAAATATGCTCTCAGATTAGGGGCTCTCAAAAAATATGATAAATATTGGAGTGTGTTTGATCTTTAAATCTGTCCGGTTATTATTTAATCAGATTTATACTTTTCCGAGAACACCTATTTTGTCTACTAGTCTACTACGATTGTCTTGATTTCGCACGTTGCACTTTATAACTCAATTCTGGTATATTAATTGAGAAGACGCTCATTGTATCTAAATGCAATATATTCAAATTCTTTGTTTTTCAATGACATTTGATTGTTTGATTGTTTGCTTTTACACAACCTTGCACTTTATAATTTTAATGTTATAATGACAATCTGCATGATTGTTTTTAGCACTTTCATTCTCATACTGTATTAATTGAATTCTATCTGTGTTCTTTACTGTATTGTTATATTTGAACTCTCAATAAAAAAAATAAAAACAAATAAAAAAAAAGAAGTTATTCAGCATGCCAAAGAACACTCAGTGCTCTTTAATCCGTCTGCAATTTAATCTAGTAAGCATGGACATAGCATGTAAGAAAGACATAATCAACTATTATCTTCAGGTGAGCTGGGCAGATCCTGAGATCCTGAGTCCTTGCGGGGTGCCTTCATGGCAATGTTCTTGAATAAGAAAAGCGCCTGGGCGAAGTACTTGGACATTGCCGGATCAACATTAAATCTGGATCCATCAGTCTTATTAGCTCTCCCAATCAGCAAAGTGCAACTAAAGAACAATCTAAAGGCTCATGACAGAAAGGCCTTGAGTGTTCTGGGCTTAAATCAGGCAAGAAGCATCAGAGGCGCAGAGAAGCTTGTAGCATCCCATGAAGCCTTTCTTTGTCAACCATTTCTGAGAGCAGCAATTGGAAAGCACGCATTCAGAAACATTCTGTTAGTTAGGCTCCTAACAACGTCCATTAGGGATTACAGGGAAAATTGGATAAACTGGGTTCTGGGGCAGGAGCAATGTAGGCTAAGCAAATATCATTCTGAATGGACTGCGCATATTGTATGCTGCTTCACAAGCCTGCTACAATAGAGACGCAGGTACTTAAGGCCCATCTCCTTCATGCAACATGAGATAAGATCATATCAGGAAGCACTATCGCACATATATACATCTGTTACCCAGAAGGACCTAGCACAGCTTGGCAAATCTTTAGCGGAGGCGGTTAAATTACTACGAGAGTATGGACTCATAATGGGGGCCTCCCGCCACGGACAACAGACATTCTTATAAACATCTTATGGTTTTCCCGCTTGTTTTCACATTATGGAATAATAGGTAATATGGAGCACAATATAGTCCAAATCTCAATAAAACCACAGGACTTTGAGCTGCAATTTACATGAGCCCGTGCAATCCTAATAATATTTGTACATGCCGTTTTGGCACCCACTTTTTGCCAAGTGGAATTTGGGGGTATGCGGGGTCGCCCCACTTCAAGTGGCTGAAAATAAATTTTTTAAGGGGCCTTTTGGGAGCTCAACAAAGTGTACCATATGAAATTGTACATGAAGAACCAGGTGTAGAGTTTATTACAGATCTGCTGCGCCTCTGCCCTTTAAAGCATTGGGTCTCAATTTGGGTAAAGCAGGAACTAAATCTAAATAGACTGATTTTGCAGGACTGTTTAAAACTAGAAAAATCCTCCCAGATACCGTGGCTGGCATATGTGGCCTGTAGCGTACGGGCCTTGGAGAGCCCTGATCTGTATAATAATCCTTCTGTTACAACACGCTCTGATGTTAAATGGATCGAAACTGCCTTGAGGGATAAGATGGCATCAGAGCAAGAGGATTCTGCATTAATGAAATATTCCATGCAACATACTATAATAATAAAAACTGTTAATAACAGTGAAAATTACCTGACCAGGAATATGACACGGCCTCAAAGTCGTATAGTGACTTATTTTAGGTTGAATTTATTTCCCCGCCTTATCCCATTTAATCATGGATGTTTTACAAATTCGGACTTGCCCTGTGTAAATGTGATAACACATCTATTAATGATACCTTACATGCGGTTATGTTTTGTCCAAAATATATTAACTTGAGACATAAATATCTACGTCCTATTCTAAAAACATTGAATTTTACCCAAGTTATGCCAGCCCTACTGTTTTTACAGCTGTTAAATAGTCCTTTTATTTGTTTTTCTCTAGTACTTTTTTATGAGGGTTTTAAACTGAGAACAATAATGAATTTGGTAATGAGAAATTGTATTTTTTATGACTTGGCTTTTATGATTTTATTTATAAAATCAAATAAAGGTTATTGACTGACTGACGCCCATCTAAATTCTTGCGCTCTCACTTCTTAAACACTTGCATACTTGCACAGATCTTAGGGTCAATTTATCCATGTCTATAACATCCTTGCTTGCAATAGCTATTTTAATGGACTGAATTGTCTAGACACAACTATTTTATTACAAGTTTCATATTTGGTTTTTATAAAAGATTCACTGAAAGAACGCTGACAGCTAACTAACCTTAGACAAAATGTTAATATGTTTTATCCTAAGAGTGAAGTTTGCCCTCATGGCTACGGCAAGCCTCAAGTCGAAAAATGTACCCAAATATTGTACAATGTCTGGTTTATTTTCACACAAGGAATTAATGTTTTAACCATGCTTTTTTCAATTATGAATTTTGCTGTATTATGTTTTTACTATGCTAAAATTGTTACGGTTTTAATAACTAAACAATAAAAAAATCAATTAGTTGATTAATCAATCAATATCCACAGCTAGTCAAGTTGCCAAAAAAAGGATATTTTTTGGGATGGAAAAATATGATCTGTCCATGTTGCATTTCAGACCCTTCCCTGTTGTAGGTGTGAGATCCACCCACACAATTGAGGGACCATTTTTATCAGGAGATGTGGGGGAACACTGCGTGGTAGGAATTTTGTGGCTCTCCACAGATTTCAGAACTTTCCCTCACAGAAATGTGAAGAAAATATGGTTTAGCCAAAGCTGGAAGTTTGCAAGGATCTCTCCGCAAGAAAACCTTGTGAGAGTCACACACATCAGGCCACCCTGGACTCCACGGTGCCGGTTCCGATCCGTCCGACTCGTATCCGTATTTTTTTACGTACGAATCGTACAAGTCCCGTACAAACGGCGAAGTACGATTAGTACGTGAAAAATACATACGAATGACCTCGGGAAAAGTCTAAGAGACGTCCCCGGACAGTTTTGCGTACGAGTCGTAAAACTGAAGTCCGAGGGCACAAGTCTGATCTGTACCGGCGTCCCGAATACACAAGCGTATGGAAAACATCACGTACGGAGCGAACTTTGCACGACCCCTACCCCGGGTACACTTGTGCCCGAGGTACGAGCCGTACGGCCCCCCCAGCCTCCCACCCCTCCCGCGTACGTCCGCACCGGACCCCCCACCCCCGTATGTACGGCGCGTACCCCCAGCCCCCCCGGATGTACGCACCGTACCCCCAGCCCCGTATGTACACGACGTACCCCCAGCCCCCATATGTACGCGCCGTACCCCCAGCCCCGTATGTACGCGCCGTACCCCCACCCCAGCACCCGCGCATGTACGCGCCGTACCCCCCCACCCCAGCACCCGCACATGTACGCGCCGTACCCCAGCACACACGTATGTAAGCGCCATACCCCCCCACCCCAGCACCTGTGCATGTACGTGCTGTACCCCAGCACAAGCGTATGTAAGCGCCATAACCCCCACCCCAGCACCTGCGTATGTACGCCCCGTACACCCCACCCCAGCACCCGCGTATGTACGCACCGTACCCCAGCACCCACGTATGTACGCGCCGTACCCCCACCCCAGCACCCGCGCATGTATGTGCCGTACCCCAGCACACGCGTATGTAAGCGCCGTACCCCCACCCCAGCACCCGCTAATGTACGCCCCATACCCCCCACCCCAGCCCCGTACTTGGACGCACCGTACCCCAACACCGTACCCCAGCATCGCGTATGTACGAATCGTACAACACCATTGCATATGTGATCACTGTACAACAACATAGCTGTGGACGAACCTTACATACTTGAAAACGACTCGAACTGAACCAGGACACTGTAAAACAGCCCAAGGAGGGTCAATTCGACTCGCACAACACCACAAAACACGTCTACAGGACAAAAAACATCTAAAAGACTGACCTGCCACATCCAAACACGAAAACAGAGGCCCAAACTCACAACCACCTCTTATAACATACCCACCAAAAGTTCAAACCCAGCCACACCCACAAATGGACCAATAAAAAGGGCCCACAATCACAAACCATGAGCCTTTGCAACAGACCCACTGCTGGCAGACATCACACTCAAACAACTGCACCCATACACCTTAACTTACACACCTTCACACAACCCCCTTCTACACATACACACACACCTACACATTCACACCCACAACCATCCACACCCACACCCCACACCATGCCCACAGACAAGAATCCAAAATTCACAAGGGAGGAGCTGGACATCTTTGTCAACGAAGTCATCAGAGTCGAGCCACAGCTCTTTGGAACATTGGTCAGACAGACCAGCATATGTTATGTTATGTTATGTTAAAATTATTTATAAAGCGCTCGTACACCAAAACGGTTTCATGGCGCTGTAGCAGTAGTGTACTAGACCAAGAGGTTATAGGTAAGCCTGAGTGAATAAGAGAGTTTTCAGGAGGGTTCTGAAACGCAGAAGAGATGTTTCAAGTCTGAGTTCCGAGGGAAGAGAATTCCATTTTTGAGGAGCCAGAAAAGAAAAACTGAGTCCACCATGTTTTTTCCGGTTAAAGCGAGAAATAGTGAGAAAGTTAGCATGAGATGAGCGAAGAGCACGAGAAGGGATGTAGCGAGAAATTAAAGAGGAGATAAAAGCTGGACCAAGACCGGCTAAGGCTTTGAAAATAGTACAGCCCAGTTTGAGCAGGCAACGCTTGGCCACTGGAAGCCAATGAAGGTGTTTCAACAGGGGACGGACGTGTTGAGTACGTGGTTGATGAAAGATAAGCCGAGCAGCTTGGTTCTGAACCAATTGAAGGCGGTGGAGTTGATACACAGGAATACCGACGTAGAGTGAGTTGGCATAGTCCAACCGAGAGATGACTAAAGCCATGAGGACCACAGTAAGAGCCTCGGTGGTTAGAAATCTCGAGATCTTGCGGATTCTGAGAAGATGGAAAAAGCATGAAGATGTAACTGCGCTGATCTGAGATTTCATGGTCAAATCATTACTGATTATCACTCCAAGGCTTTTAACGGACTTAGTAGGTAAAGGGGGGTTGCCTAATGTGGGGGGCCAAAAGTTGTTGTTCCAGGGATTGGAAGTACCGCTCAGAACCAGCTCGGTCTTATCCGGATTGAGCTTGAGTTGGCTGGCGTTCATCCAATCCCTAATGAAACATAAGGTGGCCTGAAAGCTGGAGACGGATGTAGGGGAAGAATTGATATTAAACACAAGTTGGAGGTCGTCAGCATAATTAAAGCAAGCTACCTCAAAGTTGCGGAGGGAGTGGATTAGAGAGACCATGTATAAGTTAAATAGAAGAGGGGAAAGAGAGGACCCCTGAGGTACACCACAGGTCAAGCTGGTCCTTTTGGCAGAAAAGGTATCAAGGCGAACAGCCTGCGACCGATTCTCCAGAAAAGAGGAGATCCATTTTAGAGCCGTGCCATGAATGCCAGCTTCCCTGACACGGTCGATCAAAAGTTTATGATCGACCGTGTCAAAGGCGGCAGAAAGATCCAAAAGGACAAGGGCCTGGGAGAGATTGTCGTTGGCCCCCTTTCTGAGCTCATTCATGACGGCAAGTATGACCAGCTCGGTGGAATGAGCAGGCCTAAAACCAGCCTGTTGGGGGTCGAGAAAGGACGAGAGTTCGATAAAGGAGCTGAGGCAATGCGTGACATGAGCTTCTAAGATCTTACTCATGTAAGGAAGAAGGGAGATGGGGCGGTAGTTAGTGAGGTTAGTAGGATCAGCGTTAGGTTTCTTTAGAATGGGAACGACCTCTGCCACTTTAAAGGAGTCAGGGACAACACCTGTTTTTAAGGAGTTATTAAGGAGTGCAAGAGGGGGGTCGGGGCAGGAAGAAAAAGCTTCCTGAGAAAGAGGGAGGGACAGGGATCTAAAGGGGAACCAGAGCCGACCTTTTTTAGAAGTATGAAGAAGTCCTCTTTGGAGATCAGAGGTATTTGATCTAATACTTGCGTGTTCTTAGGCAGGGTCCCCGAGACTGAGGGAGTGGTGGGCAGAGGAATACTCCTTTTGATAGCAATAATTTTCTGTGAACAAGGAAATCATTAAGGGCATCACAAAGGTGTTGAGTTGGTGGAGGTTTGACAGTTACTCTATCAGGCAGAGATAATTCATTCACGATAGAGAAGATGTCTTTAGTTTTGGTGGCGGAACTCATGATTTTTGAGGAGAAATATGTGGATTTAGCCACAATGATAGATTTTTTATATTCATTTAGGAGCCCAGTGATGATGCCTTTTTTATCTGGAGAGTAGTTTCGTCTCCAACACCGTTCCGCTTGTCTAAGAAAGAGTTTTTTTAGTTTAAGATCCTCGGTGAACCAACGCTGGGCGTCATGAGGTCGTCTGAGTATAGAGAGTTTGCAGGGGGCAACGATATTATTGGCAGAGACTAGCCAGTGATTGATAGCGGTTGCCTGATCGTTGAGGCAGTCAGTTTCTACGGGTAAGGAGGTGGAGAGTAGGGAGCAGAACTCATCTTTGTTGGCCCGGTTCCAGTTCCTGGCTTGAAGCCTACCCAGTGTCAAGGGTTTAGCCGAACGGGGCAAGTCCAGGGAAAATTGAATAGAGTGGTGATCGGACCAAGGACAGGGAGAAATGGACAAGGAAGAAATGGACAGATTGGCCGTCCAGAGCTGGTCCAGGAGATGGCCTTTAGTGTGAGTGGCAGTGTGGACATGCTGGGTACAGTTAAGGCCAGAAAGAAGATCTGTAAAGTCTCGGGAATTGAGACTTTCTTTGGGGTCAGAGGGCCAATAATTGAAGTCACCAATTATAATTAATTCGGAGTTGTTGATGACTAGTTGGGAGATTAGATCCCCAGCTAACTGAGGGAAGGAGGGCGTGGAATGGGGAGGCCGATAGAAAAGGGCGCAAATAAGGGGGGCATAAGGGGACTCAAGCTTTATAACAAGACTCTCGACAGAGGGAATGTTAGTAACAGTTAAAGCGGTAAATTGTAAATCGTGATGAATAATAGCGGCCACACCACCACCTGGCTTCCCAGAGGGTCTATTGGTCTGCAATATATAATACCCCGTAGGGATTGCGGCCAGAATGTCCGGTAAAGAGTCATCCGTAAGCCAGGTTTCAGACTGAAGGAGCACATCAGGTTTTTCGGAATCAAGGAGGTGGAAGATTTCTAATTGATGTTTGGGTCGTGATCGCGTATTGAGGTAGTAGAACTTCAAGCCCAATTTGGTAAGATGAGAAGGGTTGGAGGTATCGACCGGGAGGACAGGAGAACACTTTCTGCGCAGTGGGCGGGGGAGTGCTGGCAAAGTGTGCCACGAAGATAGAATCCCGCAAGAGGATAACTTCCATTGTAGGCGAGGAGTAACGGGTCAGTCATGGTGAAGACCACGTACTCGGAGTACGAGTAGAAATGGGCAGGGTGGCAGGCCCCTGGTCCCGTACGGCCGCGGACGGGCGCAGACGGGCTTGCATTTAGCGCGCCTCCGGCGCGCTGTCGGCGCGCCCGCTGCGCGCTTGCGCTGGCATCCGGGATTTGTATCCTCGGGCCAGCGGCGCCTGGAATGCTAACCGCAACCCCCACCCAAGATGGCAGCCTGCTGCTGGCAACCAAGTCCTCCGCTCGCGGAAGCGCGACGGGTCCGAACAATGGCAGTGGCAGCAAGACACAGGTAATGTGGGTGAGAGTTGAGAGCATAAGTGGCCTAACAAACAGTTAAAATTACAATGCGGGTCAAACACAATAGAGAGTTAAAATTACCTCCCGGCTTCCGCCTCAGGAGTACAGCGTGTGCTATGCGCTTGCGCTGGCAGCCGAAATCTGTATCCTCGGGCTAGCGGCGCCTGGAATGCTAACCGCAACCCCCACCCAAGATGGCAGCCTGCTGGTGGCAACCAAGTCCTCCGCTCGCGGAAGCGCGACGGGTCCGAACAATGGCAGTGGCAGCAAGACCCAGGTAATGTGGGTGAGAGTTGAGAGCATAAGTGGCCTAACAAACAGTTAAAATTACAATGCGGGTCAAACCCAATAGAGAGTTAAAATTACCTCCCGGCTTCCGCCTCAGGAGTACAGCATATCCCAAAAAACTAGCCTGTGGCAGAGGATCGTCGATCGGGTGAATGCTGTTGCGCCCATCAGAAGGACCAGGAATGAATGCCAAGCCAGGTGGTACGATCTGCGGAGGTCAGTCAAGCGCAAAATGAACGAGGACTACGCCCAGAGTAACATCACAGGAGGTGGGCTGCCCCGCAGACCGGTACATTACCATCCCTGGGAGGAGAAGGTGATGGCCCTGCTTCTGCCTGTGGGAGTACACAGAGTCGAAGGAGTTCAAGAGCCTGGTGAGTACACAAACAACTTACGTAACATGGGGGTAATGGCATCCACACCCCAACTACAACAAATGCACTCACCTACCCCCAAGCCCTCACCTGACACAACCACACTCTAAACAACGCTCATGCTACTAACATGAGTATGCCCCATTCACAAAGCAAGGCCATGCCATGTCCCAGCCTACACAAACCACAAACCCAAGCCAGGATGTCCGGGATGCTGGGAGGGTGGGGATCACTAAACATATTGTACAACTCAGAAACAGACACCATTGCCCTCAGCCCATATGGCCCAGGTACATACCCATGCACCATGCGCAATGCACAGGGACTGGCAAAGTACTGACAAGGTAGCTGACACTTGGCCCTGCTGTAGGCAGCACAAGGCCCTCCTGTGACAACTGCAAACTCGAACACAAACACAACAAGCTCAGAAATCTAGGACAGGAACTCACACTCACTGACATGGCAGCATGCTTCATGGTGGGACAGATACATCACCTGGGAGACCCACTGCCAAATCACACCACACCCACCAGCAGGCACCGTCAATCAATCAACAATCGATCAGGGTACTTGTAAGGCGCGCTACTTACCTATGAGGGTCTCAAGGCGCTGGGGGGGGGGGGTTCCACCACTGCTCGAAGAGCCAGGTCTTGATGAGTCTCCTAAAGGCAAGTAGGTCTTGGGTCAGTCGTAGGTGGGTTGGGAGGGTCTTCCAGGTCTTGGCGGCGAGGTAGGAGAAGGATCTGCCGCAGGCGGGCGTACGTTGGATGCGGGGGACAGCTGCGAGGGCGAGGCTGCCGGAGCGGAGCTGGCGGGTGGGGGTGTAGAAGCTGAGTCTGATGTGCAGGTAGGCTTGTCCGGCGGTGTAGAGTGCCTTGTGTGCGTGGGTGAGGAGCTTACAGGTGAACCTCTTGTCGATGTGGAGCCAGTGCAGGTCTCTCAGGAGGGGGGTGATGTGGCTGTGGTGGGGGGCGTTGACGATCAGTTGCGCCGAGGCGTTTCCGAAGCGTTGTAGCCGCCGTTGGTGTATGGATGGGAGTCCTGCGTAGAGTGCAGTGGCGTAGTACAGTCAGCTGCTGACGAGGGCCTGTGTCACTGTTCTACTTGTTTAGGTCGGGATCCACCAGTAGATCCGGCGGAGCCTGCGTAGGGTGTCGTAGCAGGAGGAGGAGACGCCGTTGACCTGCTTGGACATGGAGAGTGAGGATGCGAGGATCACTCCTAGGTTGCGTGCGTGTTTGGTAGGTGTCGGTGATGTCCCCAGAGCGATCGGCCACCAGGATTTGTCCCAGGCTGAGGGTGTGGGTCCGAGGATGAGGACCTCCGTCTTGTCCGAGTTCTGTTTCAGATGATTGCTCCGCATCCAGTCGGCGATGGCCCTCAGACCCTCGTGGATGTTTGTCTTGGCGGTGTGAGGGTCCTTGGTGAGGGAGAGGGTGAGCTGGGTGTCGTCGGCGTAGGAGATGTTTTTGAGGTTGTGGTGGCGGGCCACTTGTGTGAGGGGGGCCATGTGGATGTTGAACAGCGTTGGGCTGAGGGATGATCACTCACCCCTTACACAAGCACACACCCCCGGGGCAGCCAATGGAGTCACACACACTCACAATGGACATGTGACACAACAAGATCAAGCCACAGCCAAAAAAGCATCCTATGCCAAATGCGACATGTCAAAGACCCTGGATAACATTTCAATCAGTCCCCTGCAACATACCCATCCACAAGTGAACATTGATGTGAATGCTAGGCACATACGACTACCTGGAGGAACTGTGGCAACTAGAACATGTATGAAACATGGATGTTGCATGAAACATCATTAACATTGTCTCTCTCTCACACACAGGGCAACGTCATGAATCTCCCCCCAACACTGGGGGGGAACAATCACAGGCCCAGGCTCGGCAGGAAGATGATCCCACCGGCAGCGACGACTCTCAGCACTCTGTGGATGCCCCCAACCAACCTGGACCCTCTGGTGCCCAAGCCCCTGCAGCACCTGCGTCAGGTACATCTGTGCCAACCACCACCCCCATTCTTGCCACATCCCAGGAGACACCCAGGATCTCTGCCCGCACAGAACAACTGAGCCAGTCTGACCTGGAGGGACAAGGTTCTCCGGCCACCCAGGAGGAGGCAGACAACCCTGCAAATGCCATCCCTCAGGGGTCCCGTAGACCCGATGTGCCCACAACGGCAGGCCAGGCTTGTGTGGGCAGGGGTGGTGTGAGTGGAGGCAGGCGGAGGCGCGAAACTGACCAGCCAGCTGAGGGAACCGGTATGTCATACATACGCCACATCTTGGACACATACCGGCGTGACACCAGGGGCATCAGCCAGGTAGTGGCGACCCTCAACGCGATTAAGAACCAGCAGGCCGAGCAACACGCCAGTCAACAACAACACCAAGGACGGATGGAGGCAAGACTGGCTGAGCTCCTGGCGGTGCAAAGGAACATGAGCCATTCGCTCCGTCGGATTGCCGACAACATGGGCAACCCTCCCTGTGACACCAGGCGCAGACCAGCACCAGCCACAGGGAGGGAGGAGGAGGAGGAGGATTCATCCGACGGAGCGTCCCAAACATCGTCAAGGCCTGCATCTGAGGGTCCCCGGAGGAAGGTGGGTCGTCCACGGAAAAGACCGTGAGAGGCAGCGGACCATCCACATCTCCCAGGTCACCTGGCCTGGCACCTGGCCTTCATGCGCAACAGCAGCACATCATTCACTGACATTCTCTGCCACATGGACTTGCTGGTCACAGTCTAACCAATGATGACCAACACTGTGGTCTGGACTCTGATGATTTTAAATGCCAAGGATCCCATCTCCCCCTGTGAACTTTGGATTCCATGCACACTGTATAGCACCTATTTGTCCACACTAAACAGGCCCCACACTGTGAATAAATCCTAATTTCTTCAATGAGATGTTGCATTCATTTAGCATGAGTACACAACCTACGTGTGGGAAAAATGTCAAACTATGCCTGAGTGTTGAACTAACTCCAGCCATCCATACCCTGGAATCTGAGTCTGGTACAGGACACACATGGGTCACAATGTATCATACAATACAGACATGGAGCACAATACTCACCCGTGATGGCCTCAAGCTGCTGAGGGGGGGCATGCAATACTGTGCGGACAGACCAATTGGGAAGAGTATCATGAAGGCGTAGAGGTCATGGCTCATGTGGATGTTGCCAGGGAGGGAGTAGGAGGTATGTCTTGCCAGGTGGGAGAACTATGTCCTGCATGCTGGAGTACGGTGGATCTGAAGAATGGTGGCCAGGGCAAGGTTGGATGCACGGAGTTGGCACAACGGGGTCTCGGATGACAGACGTGCAAGGTTGGTTTGGGGTCTGGGGTTGTGGCCTGCCTCCTGAGTGTGGGTGAGGAGTCTGAAGGTCATACTGCAGCAGACAGTGATCCATTGCAGCTATCTCTGGTAGACAGTGATGTGGCTGGGGCACGGGATGTTGAAGCGGAGGTGTGCACATGCAGCCTGGATGTGGACAAGTTTCCCGGGAGTTCGGATGTACTTGCTCCGTAGAGGGCGGGGCAGTAGTTGACACGGCTGGTGTCGTGGGCCTGGGGGATGGTCTGTCTTTCCTTAGAGTGGATCTATCTGTGGATCATGCGCATCATGCAGAGGGTGTTGCACCCTGAGGTACAGATGCTGGTGATTAGCATGGCAAATGTGAGTGACGAATCCATGATGCACACCATCTTGTGTGCGTGGGCACTGGGTGCATGTGCAGGGCTCTTGCGGGTGGGACACAAGCAGTTGACCCAGCTGTAAGGGGACAATCCTCAGATGATTACCTCAGTCCTGAACAAGTTCAGCCTCAGGGGGCTGATGTTCAGCCATTCATCCAAGGATCTCATGCCTACTTGAATGTTGGAACTAGCAATGGCTGCGTCTTTGGTGAGGGTGAGGAGCACCTGGCTGTCAATGGCATACGAGCTGATGATGAAGTGCTGTGCGCATGTGATGCCGGAGAGGGGGACCTGGACACATTGAAGATTGACACGCTGAGAGATGATACCTGGGCCATGTGCCAGATGATGCCACTATACGACATGCTGAAGGCTTGAGTCCCACTCACATGGCCTTGCTGGTGTACGGAGCCGGTGGGGAGTAGGAGGGACATGACCTGGTTGGTGTGACAGGGCCTGGAAGGCGGGGCAGCGCTGTGTAGGCAGTTGGAGTTGCACACTCATCATGCAAAGGTGTCATGTGTGCGCCTAGGGTATGCCTGAGAGCAGGCGGTAGATTTTCGGATGGACAATGCTTGGAGGGTGGCTGCAACATCAGACTGTAGTGTGATGTGGGTCATGCAAGGACATGAGGGTCGTGCAATGTGCACGTTGCATGCGCTGACGGTCCAGCCTTTGGCACCGCGTGGCCGCAACAGTGGTACAGACAAGCTGATGACAGCCAAATGAATGGGTGGAGGGAGGAAGGGCGGAGCATCTTTGAGGTGTCTATGCTGCCGAATCCGGAAACTTTGTGGGCCCTTGCTGCAGGGGCCGCAGCAGCAGGCGGCATGTCCTGGAAACTATGCCACAAGTTGCACACAAAGACAAGGATGTCAGAAAGGACAACTGCAACAGGCGTATGTAAAGGAAGGAGTGCCGGGTCCCCATGGCACACCCAGAGACAATGGATGCACAATCACCAAACATGACTGACACAGGATCAGGAAACTGAAGGCCGAGCTGCGCACAGGATACACACCCTCAGCAGGTGTTGACGGCCCGTTGTGGTGACCAACATGCCCAAATACATACACAACCATGGACATCATGCACAATAGAGATCCTAATCCCTGAAGAACTGCATGCATGTTGCTAAACTACACATAGACTCATATGCACAATCTTTGACAACTATGCCAGAGATGCCGCATGCAAAGTGGCAAGAGACCTGCATTGACAGAGATGAGGCACCTTGGAGGGTGAGGAACACCTTTATTACTCAGGTTCACACCTAGGGAAATGCATCAATATGAACAGACTCACAGGTCATTAGGCTGAACATGTGGGACCTACACTGGACACCCCCTTCACAAGACAGATGCTGTAAATCCATTGAACTGGCACACAAGTGAAGGGTGTGAGTCAAACACCACCTGCTGCACACGGAGGGTCTGCAATTCCCCATTGATCCTCTCATGGGGATGTCCCACACTATGTCCACCCGTAGTATCCCGTATGTTTCAGAGGGAAGTTGAACACACATTGATGCCTTCATCAGAATCCACAGTCCCATTACAGATTACTGTTACGAAGGGTGACTACCAATTCATGGGAGTCATGCAACATGTCATGTGCCCCATGGTGAGTCGACATGTATGTATAGTAACACAACATGCACAGGAGCAGTGCCCACACATTCCAAACACCTACCAACACCAAAATGCCTTGCAGCAAACCTTAACCAAAAAGACTTTTCACCATGTCCGTGCATGGGACGCTGATTCAGCACACGTTGCAATACTCATGAGGAATAGCGGGAGGCCAAGGATGACACGAGCAGACAGCATGCGCACCTACCTGGGGATGACAGACACACAAGAAGTCAGGGAAAAGATTGTCATCCGCATGCATGGTCATTTACTGTACAGGAATAAGTGTGTCAACATGCTATTTTTAAATTGAGTGTCTAAGCTAAAATGTATGGAAGGACATCATCCCTCGAGTGACACATCTGAACACACCTCTAAGTCACTTAGCGTACAGTCAGCTGGATACACACATTGCAACACATGCCACACAAGGCTCCAAGCGTGCACACTCAGACCCATGGACTCACCACTATGAGAAGAAGTTGCGTATGAGCTGACTCCGGATGTCGTCGTCCTCCTCCTCCTCACTTGCCTCGTGACCAAGCCCTTTATCCTCCACGGGTGGATGTTCCTGCTCATCCGGATCCAGGATGAGTGGCACAGCCTTCTCCACTGCCATGTTGTGCAGCATGCAGCACACGAGGAAGATTTTGCAGACCTTCACCGGTGCATATGGGAGGGACCCGCCTGTCTTGTGAAGGCACCGGAATCGGCTCTTCAGGAGGCCAAACGTCCTCTCGATCACTCGCCTGGTCTGCCCATGTGCGTTGTTGTAACGGTGATCTGCAGCTGTTCTAGGGTTGCGGAGAGGCGTCATCAGCCATGGCATGTTGGGATAGCCAGAGTCCCCTACATGGAAACATCATGTAAAGAAGTGGGTCAGGAGATGCCGTAAGATACAAAGATAGCGCTAAACAAAGGACAAACAGAGTATACCCACCAACAAGACATGCTCGTTCGTTGTGCAGCCGCAGCATCATTTGTGGCACCCTGCTACGCTTCATGATGTAGGCATCGTGTGCTGACCCTGGAAAACGTGCACAGACATGGGAAATCAGCATGTTAGCAAGACTCACCACAAGGGCATTTATAGAGTGGTAATGTTTACGGTTGCGATAGGCGACCTCCTGTGCCTGTGGTGGTACAAAAGCCACATGTGTCCCATAAAAGGACCCAATGACATGGGGCATCCCTCCCAGGGCATAGAAATCACCCTTGACACCTGTCAGCTCCTCAGGAGTCGGAAAATGGATGAATTCATCCAGGTGCTCCAACATGGCTTCTAAAACATCATGCAGGACACGGCTGAACATGGTCTGTGACATGCCACCCACATCAGCTATGGTGAATTGAAACGTACCGGTGGCAAAAAAATGTAGGGCTGCCATCACCTTCATCTTGGGGGTCAGCGCAGTAGGATACCTGTGTCGCGGTTGGAGGTGTGGTTCCAGCTTTGCGGTCAAGTTCTCAATCAACTGTTGCGAGAAGCGGTAACGTCTTATGCAGTCATGTTCCCTCATGGCACCCAAGTCTGGCATTGGTCGGGGGAGAGGCGGTGCCCTGCAGAAAATTGGAAGGAATTACGAAGAGTGAGTACATAACAACATCAATGTCAATGAACTGAGCACATGCTCAACTGCTACTACACATCTGCTAAATACAGAGTCTGGTCTGTGCAATACATCCAGGACACGTATGCCAGCCAGGTGATACTCCTACGAAAAGTCAGCTACACCCGTTGATTGTCAAGTTCTAAGTGACATGCCCCGAAACTAGCTGTGGGCCAGTGTAAGTGAACAGCCAGAGACATCACAGGAGTGACATACATCCACATATCTGCATTTGAAGGATGTCATCTCATACAGACAGCTGGCGGCAAGCTAGACGCACAGGTCACATGTCATTGAAAAAGAACAGATCACACACATTGCGATGAAGGGGTACACGTGAAAAACAAAAACACAGACATGGATACGGCACAGATATGTTCTCATGTCAAAAAACCATCTTCGAAGCATCCAGACACACGTAACGTGTGAATCCACATGGGGCATGGTGTGTGTATATGTGTGCCATGCCCATCTACACACAGACACATGTTGGATGCAGCAACAGCAGATGCAGTTGACGGAACACCAACAGCAAGCTCATGGGAACACATGACACACACAGGACATAGTCACATCGGGGCACGCTGGTACTTAGATGTCAGGTGTTAGTGTCCCTGTCCCTGGCATCAGGGGACAGTTGCGGGTGTTGGTGACTGTGCCATACCAGTGATGCAGTGCTTGACACGTTTGTACTACATGCACACATGTGCAGAGTGGGAAGGGGAAGTGTGCCACATACTGCCCCATCACACATGACATGTGTACACAGGTCATCACACATCTATTGTGCTAAAACATGAGGAGACATGTGCCATATCACTGCCTGACACACCTAGGCCCTGCACATGAACAAAGGTTACGTTACATGAGGCAGTGGTGGCCGTTGTGCATGTATCAAAAGCACACAAAATACAAGAGATAGCAAACAATACGTTACAAAAGGAAAAAGTGACAAGTGTGCATGTTACAAAAGCGTTCAAAATACAAGTACAAGTATAATACTTCAATAAATGGCAGACACTCAAAACACAAAAACACACTGGGAAGGCACTTCTATAGGCATGGAGAACAGAATTTCCTATAATGGAAGGACTTCCTTCAGAAAATAGAGGGCGTGAATTAAATTTGGAAGTGTCTTTGGAGGAGGAGAGCTTTGAGGTCAGTTTTGAAGGCCTGGGAAGAGCCATGACCGATGTTGTGGCCTCAGACATGATGTGCATGAGTGGGAGATATGCATAGTGCCGGGACGGTAGCTCATGTTACAGTCAGATCATTCCAGGACCATGGAGCAGTGTGCCCACTACAGTCCCCTAAGACACCCTTGCCTCGGAATCATGTCGGTCATCCAACACTGTGCCCATTCTCTGTGTGTTCAGCATAGGTTGGCCTCTGTGGCATTGTTCCCTGGCCTCCTTTGTATTTATCTAAAGTGTGCTACATGTGCCCATTGTACAGGCTGACCCCATTTGGCTTGTGCATCCTCACACTGGGCAGTGCCTGTGTGCCTATGTACAACTATCTGTTGATGGTTGTTTGTCACAAATATGTGTTGGCAGTCTCACGAGGTGATGTGGAGTACATTTCGGAATTCTTGATGCACATTTTAGTAAACCCAGATTAAGAGGTGTAACTTCTTGATCTGTCTCAATCACATTGTCTCAGGTATGGTGGGTTTGTGCGGGCAAGGCCTGCATGTCCAAGCCTTATGTCTCCTTGCCAGGTCTGACCTGTGTGTGATAATTGTCTGGACAGACACTCAACATGCAGTGACCCAGTCATGTTGTGCAGGGTTTAATGTTTGTGCTTTGCAGCATGTGTCAAAAGTTAAAATACATGGTTCATGCTCATCCATTTTTGCCACCAGTGTGTGGTCGAGATGCTACGTAGTTTGGTCTGTGTGTGCTGACATCTGTGTGGACATTCTTGGTTCCCATGAGGGTGTCTCCTCAGTGCAGGTGCTCCTTATCCCGACACAACTGCAGGCCCATTAGCTAATGCACTGACCTGTGTTTGGACATGTGTGCCACTCCACATGACAGGCAGTGGGTCAGATGTGTTGCCAACCGTGTCATCATGGTACGGATGGCCATGTGACAGGTGGCATGATTCTAGTTGTTAGTCAAGAAGTATTGTACCTTGGCACTCACTACACTTGTCAACATGTCTCAATTTTTCATATGCTTTACTTTGATGTTTTGTTGTGAAGGACAATAATGTGCCTGCATGACAGATGTCTCCCAAGGAAGTGCAAAAGAAAGTACCTTTATACTTTCCGGGGACAACCTGGCACATTTTAAAGAAAGGCACAGTTCGATTACCACTTGTTTTCTGATTATACATATCCATGTTCCCACAGTGTGTTTGCATTTGGGTAAGTCCTTGGTTGTTGCTGATATCAACTTACGAGTGTCAAGTCATCCAGACCACCGTGGTGCGATGTATATGTACTTACTGATACCCCATTTCTTCTTTACAGTGGCTTATTTGAATTCGGCTGGCAGCTCATACAATGACTGTGTAAATGTAGTTTTGTGTGCACCTCCTTGTGTGACTTCTGTTTTACAGGCACATGTGTGTTCTGTTCACAAAGTGGCACATTCACACATTCTAAACATGTAGATTGTGTAAAGTGTTGTGAGTCCCAAGGGATTGCAATGTTTTTCGTTTGGGTTTCAAAAGTACTCACAGGTCTCTGAGTGTGGGGACACCTTCAGCATTGAGGTCTGTTATTTGGTGTCAGGAATCCCCTCCCGCACATGGATTCCCTCCCACGATGCCACTTCCGTGAACCTGGTGCGCTTGGAGGAGAGCGGACTACAACTCCCAGAATGCCCTCCGGCAACAATTGCCTCATGGAACTCAAGAGTTCTGGTTACATAACACCAAGGGTAACGCCTAGTTTTCATGTTATGCAGCTCAAGAGTTCTGGTTGCATAACACCAAGGGTAACGCCTAGTTTGCATGTTATGCAACTCAAGAGTTCTGGTTACATAACACCAAGGGTAACGCCTAGTTTTCATGTTATACAACGCCGAGAGTACTACTTAAGGAGAAGATCACTGGGACTCGGCGTCGGATATTCTGATCTTTGCCGGAGTACCTGGTTGAGGTACACGGACCCGTTGGAGAGTGGAGCGGCGGAAGGAACATTCTAAGGAACGGAGGAGAGGTGCTGGCGTGTGCTTCCTGCCCGTGTCCTGTCCCGTTCTGAGAGCCGTATTCAACGTCATTGGGCACAAGTACCGTTGGTAGAGCCGAAGCTCCCAACGGCCTGACAATTCGGAGAAATCGAGGTTGGTGCGAGCCGAAGCTCCCAACCCTCGTTACTTGGGTGAACACACGCTTAGAGCTAAGACGCTATCCAGGAGGTGTTTCCGCGTCTTAGCCATCGACACTCGTAGGAGAACTGGGATAGGTAGAGCGGCTGCTCCCATCCATTCTCTGCACCACCTTGGGTATCATCACTTAAACCCGGATACAAGAGACGCACACTAGGAGGTGTTCCCAGCGTCTTTGTGTTGTGGCAGTACTCTGGGGGAAACTGGTAGAGCGGCTGTTCCCAGGTGGTAGAGAGCCCGGCCGGGTGACTCCCACGTGCCCCCCGTATATTCCACAACCTTGGAACTACCCTTCACAGCGGTCGAGTGGCATTGTCGGCCACTGCTTAGCACTGTGCCCTCCGTTGGAGCATACCGGGACCGGTGTGCATGCGGAGGACGGTTAGAAGAGCTGTGAATGGGTATCGTACTTTAACTGGTGATTCCAGTACCGGTATTCTTTGTTGTCTGTAGTTGTTTATCTGTTTATTAAATCCTCCTTAACCTCCCTTTCTCTGGTCCGTTGTCTGTTTGTCCCAACCCCGAGAAAGCCAGGACGTTACATTTGGCCTTGGGTGCACCAATACTGTTTCGTTCACAGTGAACAAGAGGTGGCATGCCTTCATATTCTTTCTGTGCTCAACTGTTCCCAGACACTAGCTTCTCAGTCTAATTTGATATAAAGTTATTTGCTGTTGTGTCATAATCTCCATTGTTTCCAAGTGCCATGGTGGGTCAACCAACTGGGGAGTGCAGGGTTACATATGTGCGGAGTATTCTAGATGTTACTCATGATGCATTTCCTGATATGCACTGTGACATTTTTTGTTTGGACTCATGTGTCAGATGTATACAGGTGACTGATTATTTTCTGTATCTTCCCCTTGCCCACAGCATCATCAGGGGACACCGAGGGAGGCACCTGCACGGACCTGGAGGAGGGATCCAGCACCCCTGCCACCGCTGCTGGCGAGTCAGCGGGAGCAAGTGGCACGGAGAGCAAAGGGAATCAGGCGGAGGACCTGTCTAGTGGCAACCCTGACTACGACGCTGACGGGTCTGAGGCGGAACTCCTCGAGGGGGCGGAGGCTGCTACAACACCTGGCAGAAGCACTACATCTGTCACCGCCCTCTCCATTCCCATCACCGCCCTCCCAGTTGCTCCGGTCCCTTCTGTCCGTGCAAGGCAACACTGTGTCTCCTTTGTGCCAGGCACCGCACCCCCTGCCCCTGTCCCCCCTGCTGCCCTCAGTGCAGAGTCTGTGGACATTCTGCGGCAGTTGCAGGTTGGCCAGACATCGATGCTGAATGTCCTCCATGGCCACACCAGACTGATGACACAGTTGGTGTCGTACATGGAGGGCATGTCATCAGCGATGTCTGACCAACGGATGTTGCTGAGGTCCATGGACTCTTCACTGACAGCAGCAGTGAGTCTCCTGCAGCGCTTCCTCCCCCCCACCCCTGCACCATCCACACTTCCCACTCCCATGCCTGTCCAAAGCACACCCAGACATTCCCAAGCACGCACCCCACCAGACACAGGCAGCACACCAACACGTAAGGGCAAGCGCACACCTCCTGGCACGCACACTCAGGGGGATGAAGGCACACCCACTGGGTCTGGGGCACAAAGGCATACACGCAGCCACAGTCCGAGTCCGCATGCCGCACTACCCAGTCCCTTCAATGGCACTCCCCTCAGCTCCCCTACCACACAATCTGACAAGGAGGCCTACTTGGCTGTGCTGGGCCTCAGCCCCTCTGGCTCACCAGCCCGCAAACGGGAACGGCACTCCTCGGGTAGGGGAGTTGAGTCCCCCCCCTGTTCACCCTCTCCCCCAGTAGCGCTGCACCCCATCCCTCCGACCCCCCCCCTCCTTTGAGCCTGTGTTTTCTTCGGGTGCAGGGGATACGCTGGACGACCTGGCAGCAGTGTGCAGCGCCGAGCTGACCTCCACCTTTGGCGCTGCCCCACCCCGTGTGGTGGAGGCGTCCGTCCCTGCACCCACCACAACTACCCTTACACCTCCTGTCCGTGCGGTGCCTGGTCCTTCCCCACATGATGCCCCCCCCCCCAGTCGACGAACCTGAGGGTTCTAATGTGCAGGCAAGCTAGGGGAGACGCGTGGCCATGTGTTCCCCCCAAGGACTTCTGATCTGGACTGGCCATGTGCCTTTGTAAATAGTGTCCTTTTATGATTTTGATTTTAATGCTGAATAATGCATTTTCTTTTCACTTTGAACACTATTGCATTTCAGGTATTGATGTGGGTGCTGATGCTCCAGGAGTTGGGGTTGTGGTAATGTGTTATGTTTCAGGGTAATGTTGCAGAATCTTTGGTTGTGTGTGCTATTTGTGTTCGGAGACATTGTCCCAAGGAGTGTTCCTTCCTCTGTGGCACCTGACATCTTCCCTGCAGGGAGATGCACAATTGTTGTGCTGACCTCTGTCTACATTTCCTTTGTTGGTGACGGATCCCTTCAACTATGGCCATGCCTGCTCAGCAATGTCTCCGGCTGCATCGTCTGTGCCATCCTTGCTAGTCACTGTACTTGTGTATTGAGTATGTTGTAATGCCTGAATGGCGAAATTCACCATTTTCTGCACTATGCATGTGTGTTATCCCAGCCTAGCACACAATTGGTACTTGTTCTGCAGGTTATTTTGGCACCTGACTGACAATTGTGGGCATTGTATCTGTGGGAACTCCACCCTATTCCTTCCATGAGAGGCAACATCTTGGTGGCTGTCTCAGCACCTGTACATTCCTATCAGTCCTGGGATGTGCGTAACAGTGTGTGTTCCCTTTGCCTCTCTTAGTTTAGTAGGCATTGACATGATTATACAGGCATGATCTGTGTGTGTATTGTGCTGTATCCGCCAGGGGTGGGTATGCATGTGTCATTTGTCCTCACACCCACATGTGGTGTGTCATGCAGTGAGGGAAATACATCCATCCTCATGGGAGTGGGACACTGCTGTCAGTAATGTGTTGTTATGGCACTATCAACATAGTAGAACATTAGAGATGCGTACGTACACCCATGGAGTTGTGGTCATCTGATCATGACGTACACACCCCCATGTCTCTGTCCACTACTGGGAGTGATAGGCACCCACCCCTCACATGTCTCTGTCCACTGCTGGGAGTGATAGGCACCCACCCCTCACATGTCTCTGTCCACTGCTGGGAGTGATAGGCACCCACCCCTCATATGTCTATGTCCACTGCTGGTATTCCTCTGCACCCACTCCTCACATGTCTCTGTCCACTGCTGGTATTCCTCTGCACCCACCCCTCACATGTCTCTGTCCACTGCTGGGAGTGATAGGCACCCACCCCTCACATGTCTCTGTCCACTGCTGGGAGTGATAGGCACCCACCCCTCACATGCCTCTGTCCACTGCTGGGAGTGATAGGCACCCACCTCTCACATGTCTCTGTCCACTGCTGGCATTCCTCTGCACCCACCCCTCACATGTCTCTGTCCACTGCTGGTATTCCTCTGCACACACCCCTCACATGTCTCTGTCCACTGCTGGGAGTGATAGGCACCCACCCCTCACATGTCTCTGTCCACTGCTGGGAGTGGAAGGCACCCACCCCTCACATGTCTCTGTCCACTGCTGGGAGTGATAGGCACCCACCCTTCACATGTCTCTATCCACTGCTGGGAGTGATAGGCACCCACCCCCATGTCTCTGTCCACTGTTGGGAGTGATAGGCACCCACCCCTCACATGTCTCTGTCCACTGCTGGGAGTGATAGGCACCCACCCCTCACATGTCTCTGTCCACTGCTGGGAGTGATAGGCACCCACCCCCCTGTCTCTGTCCACTGCTGGGAGTGATAGGCACCCACCCCTCACATGCCTCTGTCCACTGCTGGCATTCCTCTGCACCCACCCCTCACATGTCTCTGTCCACTGCTGGTATTCCTCTGCACCCACCCCTCACATGTCTCTGTCCACT
The DNA here is from genome assembly GCF_964204655.1 of Triturus cristatus. NCBI lineage: Eukaryota > Metazoa > Chordata > Amphibia > Caudata > Salamandridae > Triturus > Triturus cristatus. The sequence continues at coordinate 1,062,226,510 of NC_140589.1, read as the reverse complement.
GCTGGGAGTGATAGGCACCCACCCCTCACATCTCTCTGTCCACTGCTGGGAGTGATAGGCACCCACCACTCACATGTCTCTGTCCACTGCTGGGAGTGATAGGCACCCGCCCCTCACATGTCTCTGTCCACTGCTGGTATTCCTCTGCACCTACCCCTCACATGTCTCTGTCCACTGCTGGTATTCCTCTGCACCCACCCCTCACATGTCTCTGTCCACTGCTGGGAGTGATAGGCACCCACCCCTCACGTGTCTCCGTCCACTGCTGGGAGTGATAGGCACCCACACCTCACATGTCTTTGTCCACTGCTGGGAGTGATAGGCACCCACCCCTCACATGTCTCTGTCCACTGCTGGTATTCCTCTGCACCCACCCCTCACATGTCTCTGTCCACTGCTGGGAGTGATAGGCACCCACCGCTCACATGTCTCTGTCCACTGCTGGGAGTGATAGGCACCCACCCCTCACTTGTCTCTGTCCACTGCTGGGAGTGATAGGCACCCACCCCTCATATGTCTATGTCCACTGCTGGTATTCCTCTGCACCCACCCCTCACATGTCTCTGTCCACTGCTGGTATTCCTCTGCACCCACCCCTCACATGTCTCTGTCCACTGCTGGGAGTGATAGGCACCCACCCCTCACATGTCTCTGTCCACTGCTGGGAGTGATAGGCACCCACCCCTCACATGCCTCTGTCCACTGCTGGGAGTGATAGGCACCCACCCCTCACATGTCTCTGTCCACTGCTGGCATTCCTCTGCACCCACCCCTCACATGTCTCTGTCCACTGCTGGTATTCCTCTGCACACACCCCTCACATGTCTCTGTCCACTGCTGGGAGTGATAGGCACCCACCCCTCACATGTCTCTGTCCACTGCTGGGAGTGGTAGGCACCCACCCCTCACATGTCTCTGTCCACTGCTGGGAGTGATAGGCACCCACCCTTCACATGTCTCTATCCACTGCTGGGAGTGAGAGGCACCCACCCCCATGTCTCTGTCCACTGTTGGGAGTGATAGGCACCCACCCCTCACATGTCTCTGTCCACTGCTGGGAGTGATAGGCACCCACCCCTCACATGTCTCTGTCCACTGCTGGGAGTGATAGGCACCCACCCCCCGTCTCTGTCCACTGCTGGGAGTGATAGGCACCCACCCCTCACATGCCTCTGTCCAGTGCTGGCATTCCTCTGCACCCACCCCTCACATGTCTCTGTCCACTGCTGGTATTCCTCTGCACCCACCCCTCACATGTCTCTGTCCACTGCTGGGAGTGATAGGCACCCACCCCTCACATCTCTCTGTCCACTGCTGGGAGTGATAGGCACCCACCCCTCACATGTCTCTGTCCACTGCTGGGAGTGATAGGCACCCACCCCTCACATGTCTCTGTCCACTGCTGGTATTCCTCTGCACCCACCCCTCACATGTCTCTGTCCACTGCTGGGAGTGATAGGCACCCACCCCTCACATGTCTCTGTCCACTGCTGGGTGTGATAGGCACCCACCCCAATGTCTCTGTCCACTGCTGGGAGTGATAGGCACCCACTCCTCGCATGGCTCTGTCCACTGCTGGGAGTGATAGGCACCCACCTCTCACATGTCTCTGTCCACTGCTGGGAGTGATAGGCACCCACCCCTCACATGTCTCTGTCCACTGCTGGTATTCCTCTGCACCCACCCCTCACATGTCTCTGTCCACTGCTGGTATTCCTCTGCACCCACCCCTCACATGTCTCTGTCCACTGCTGGGAGTGATAGGCACGCACCCCTCACATGTCTCTGTCCACTGCTGGGAGTGATAGGCACCCACCCCTCACATCTCTCTGTCCACTGCTGGGAGTGATAGGCACCCACCCCTCACATGTCTCTGTCCACTGCTGGGAGTGATAGGCACCCACCCCTCACATTTCTCTGTCCACTGCTGGGAGTGATAGGCACCCACCCCTCACAAGTCTCTGTCCACTGCTGGGAGTGATAGGCACCCACCCCCATGTCTCTGTCCACTGCTGGGAGTGATAGGCACCCACCCCTCACATGTCTCTGTCCACTGCTGGTATTCCTCTGCACCCACCCCTCACATGTCTCTGTCCACTGCTGGGAGTGATAGGCACCCACCCCTCACATGTCTCTGTCCACTGCTGGGTGTGATAGGCACCCACCCCAATGTCTCTGTCCACTGCTGGGAGTGATAGGCACCCACTCCTCACATGGCTCTGTCCACTGCTGGGAGTGATAGGCACCCACCTCTCACATGTCTCTGTCCACTGCTGGGAGTGATAGGCACCCACCCCTCACATGTCTCTGTCCACTGCTGGTATTCCTCTGCACCCACCCCTCACATGTCTCTGTCCACTGCTGGTATTCCTCTGCACCCACCCCTCACATGTCTCTGTCCACTGCTGGGAGTGATAGGCACGCACCCCTCACATGTCTCTGTCCACTGCTGGGAGTGATAGGCACCCACCCCTCACATGTCTCAGTCCACTGCTGGGAGTGATAGGCACCCACCCCTCACATGTCTCTGTCCACTGCTGGCATTCTTCTGCACCCACCCCTCACATGTCCCTGTCCACTGCTGGTATTCCTCTGCACCCACCCCTCACATGTCTCTGTCCACTGCTGGCATTGATAGGCACCCACCCCTCACATGTCTCTGTCCACTGCTGGGAGTGATAGGCACCCACCCCTCACATGTCTCTGTCCACTGCTGGGAGTGATAGGCACCCACCCCCATGTCTATGTCCACTGATGGGAGTGATAGGCACCCGCCCCTCACATGTCTCTGTCCACTGCTGGGAGTGATAGGCACCCACCCCTCACATGTCTCTGTCCACTGCTGGGAGTGATAGGCACCCACCCCAATGTCTCTGTCCACTGCTGGGAGTGATAGGCACCCGCCCCTCACATGTCTCTGTCCACTGCTGGTATTCCTCTGCACCCACCCCTCACATGTCTCTGTCCACTGCTGGTATTCCTCTGCACCCACCCCTCACATGTCTCTGTCCACTGCTGGTATTCCTCTGCACCCACCCTTCACATGTCTCTGTCCACTGCTGGGAGTGATAGGCACCCACCCCTCACATCTCTCTGTCCACTGCTGGGAGTGATAGGCACCCACCGCTCACATGTCTCTGTCCACTGCTGGGAGTGATAGGCACCCACCCCCATGTCTCTGTCCACTGCTGGGAGTGATAGGCACCCACCCCTCACATGTCTCTGTCCACTGCTGGTATTACTCTGCACCCACCCCTCACATGTCTCTGTCCACTGCTGGTATTCCTCTGCACCCACCCCTCACATGTCTCTGTCCACTGCTGGGAGTGATAGGCACCCACCCCTCACATGTCTCTGTCCACTGCTGGGAGTGATAGGCACCAACCCCTCACTTGTCTCTGTCCACTGCTGGGAGAGATAGGCACCCACCCCTCATATGTCTATGTCCACTGCTGGTATTCCTCTGCACCCACCCCTCACATGTCTCTGTCCACTGCTGGGAGTGATAGGCACCCACCCCTCACATCTCTCTGTCCACTGCTGGGAGTGATAGGCACCCACCACTCACATGTCTCTGTCCACTGCTGGGAGTGATAGGCACCCGCCCCTCACATGTCTCTGTCCACTGCTGGTATTCCTCTGCACCTACCCCTCACATGTCTCTGTCCACTGCTGGTATTCCTCTGCACCCACCCCTCACATGTCTCTGTCCACTGCTGGGAGTGATAGGCACCCACCCCTCACGTGTCTCCGTCCACTGCTGGGAGTGATAGGCACCCACACCTCACATGTCTTTGTCCACTGCTGGGAGTGATAGGCACCCACCCCTCACATGTCTCTGTCCACTGCTGGTATTCCTCTGCACCCACCCCTCACATGTCTCTGTCCACTGCTGGGAGTGATAGGCACCCACCGCTCACATGTCTCTGTCCACTGCTGGGAGTGATAGGCACCCACCCCTCACTTGTCTCTGTCCACTGCTGGGAGTGATAGGCACCCACCCCTCATATGTCTATGTCCACTGCTGGTATTCCTCTGCACCCACCCCTCACATGTCTCTGTCCACTGCTGGTATTCCTCTGCACCCACCCCTCACATGTCTCTGTCCACTGCTGGGAGTGATAGGCACCCACCCCTCACATGTCTCTGTCCACTGCTGGGAGTGATAGGCACCCACCCCTCACATGCCTCTGTCCACTGCTGGGAGTGATAGGCACCCACCCCTCACATGTCTCTGTCCACTGCTGGCATTCCTCTGCACCCACCCCTCACATGTCTCTGTCCACTGCTGGTATTCCTCTGCACACACCCCTCACATGTCTCTGTCCACTGCTGGGAGTGATAGGCACCCACCCCTCACATGTCTCTGTCCACTGCTGGGAGTGGTAGGCACCCACCCCTCACATGTCTCTGTCCACTGCTGGGAGTGATAGGCACCCACCCCTCACATGTCTCTGTCCACTGCTGGGAGTGGTAGGCACCCACCCCTCACATGTCTCTGTCCACTGCTGGGAGTGATAGGCACCCACCCTTCACATGTCTCTATCCACTGCTGGGAGTGATAGGCACCCACCCCTCACATGTCTCTGTCCACTGCTGGGAGTGATAGGCACCCACCCCTCACATGTCTCTGTCCACTGCTGGGAGTGATAGGCACCCACCCCCCGTCTCTGTCCACTGCTGGGAGTGATAGGCACCCACCCCTCACATGCCTCTGTCCAGTGCTGGCATTCCTCTGCACCCACCCCTCACATGTCTCTGTCCACTGCTGGTATTCCTCTGCACCCACCCCTCACATGTCTCTGTCCACTGCTGGGAGTGATAGGCACCCACCCCTCACATCTCTCTGTCCACTGCTGGGAGTGATAGGCACCCACCCCTCACATGTCTCTGTCCACTGCTGGGAGTGATAGGCACCCACCCCTCACATGTCTCTGTCCACTGCTGGTATTCCTCTGCACCCACCCCTCACATGTCTCTGTCCACTGCTGGGAGTGATAGGCACCCACCCCTCACATGTCTCTGTCCACTGCTGGGTGTGATAGGCACCCACCCCAATGTCTCTGTCCACTGCTGGGAGTGATAGGCACCCACTCCTCGCATGGCTCTGTCCACTGCTGGGAGTGATAGGCACCCACCTCTCACATGTCTCTGTCCACTGCTGGGAGTGATAGGCACCCACCCCTCACATGTCTCTGTCCACTGCTGGTATTCCTCTGCACCCACCCCTCACATGTCTCTGTCCACTGCTGGTATTCCTCTGCACCCACCCCTCACATGTCTCTGTCCACTGCTGGGAGTGATAGGCACGCACCCCTCACATGTCTCTGTCCACTGCTGGGAGTGATAGGCACCCACCCCTCACATCTCTCTGTCCACTGCTGGGAGTGATAGGCACCCACCCCTCACATGTCTCTGTCCACTGCTGGGAGTGATAGGCACCCACCCCTCACATTTCTCTGTCCACTGCTGGGAGTGATAGGCACCCACCCCTCACAAGTCTCTGTCCACTGCTGGGAGTGATAGGCACCCACCCCCATGTCTCTGTCCACTGCTGGGAGTGATAGGCACCCACCCCTCACATGTCTCTGTCCACTGCTGGTATTCCTCTGCACCCACCCCTCACATGTCTCTGTCCACTGCTGGGAGTGATAGGCACCCACCCCTCACATGTCTCTGTCCACTGCTGGGTGTGATAGGCACCCACCCCAATGTCTCTGTCCACTGCTGGGAGTGATAGGCACCCACTCCTCACATGGCTCTGTCCACTGCTGGGAGTGATAGGCACCCACCTCTCACATGTCTCTGTCCACTGCTGGGAGTGATAGGCACCCACCCCTCACATGTCTCTGTCCACTGCTGGTATTCCTCTGCACCCACCCCTCACATGTCTCTGTCCACTGCTGGTATTCCTCTGCACCCACCCCTCACATGTCTCTGTCCACTGCTGGGAGTGATAGGCACGCACCCCTCACATGTCTCTGTCCACTGCTGGGAGTGATAGGCACCCACCCCTCACATGTCTCAGTCCACTGCTGGGAGTGATAGGCACCCACCCCTCACATGTCTCTGTCCACTGCTGGCATTCTTCTGCACCCACCCCTCACATGTCCCTGTCCACTGCTGGTATTCCTCTGCACCCACCCCTCACATGTCTCTGTCCACTGCTGGCATTGATAGGCACCCACCCCTCACATGTCTCTGTCCACTGCTGGGAGTGATAGGCACCCACCCCTCACATGTCTCTGTCCACTGCTGGGAGTGATAGGCACCCACCCCCATGTCTATGTCCACTGATGGGAGTGATAGGCACCCGCCCCTCACATGTCTCTGTCCACTGCTGGGAGTGATAGGCACCCACCCCTCACATGTCTCTGTCCACTGCTGGGAGTGATAGGCACCCACCCCAATGTCTCTGTCCACTGCTGGGAGTGATAGGCACCCGCCCCTCACATGTCTCTGTCCACTGCTGGTATTCCTCTGCACCCACCCCTCACATGTCTCTGTCCACTGCTGGTATTCCTCTGCACCCACCCCTCACATGTCTCTGTCCACTGCTGGTATTCCTCTGCACCCACCCTTCACATGTCTCTGTCCACTGCTGGGAGTGATAGGCACCCACCCCTTACATCTCTCTGTCCACTGCTGGGAGTGATAGGCACCCACCGCTCACATGTCTCTGTCCACTGCTGGGAGTGATAGGCACCCACCCCCATGTCTCTGTCCACTGCTGGGAGTGATAGGCACCCACCCCTCACATGTCTCTGTCCACTGCTGGTATTACTCTGCACCCACCCCTCACATGTCTCTGTCCACTGCTGGTATTCCTCTGCACCCACCCCTCACATGTCTCTGTCCACTGCTGGGAGTGATAGGCACCCACCCCTCACATGTCTCTGTCCACTGCTGGGAGTGATAGGCACCAACCCCTCACTTGTCTCTGTCCACTGCTGGGAGAGATAGGCACCCACCCCTCATATGTCTATGTCCACTGCTGGTATTCCTCTGCACCCACTCCTCACATGTCTCTGTCCACTGCTGGTATTCCTCTGCACCCACCCCTCACATGTCTCTGTCCACTGCTGGGAGTGATAGGCACCCACCCCTCACATGTCTCTGTCCACTGCTGGGAGTGATAGGCACCCACCCCTCACATGCCTCTGTCCACTGCTGGGAGTGATAGGCACCCACCCCTCACATGTCTCTGTCCACTGCTGGCATTCCTCTGCACCCACCCCTCACATGTCTCTGTCCACTGCTGGTATTCCTCTGCACACACCCCTCACATGTCTCTGTCCACTGCTGGGAGTGATAGGCACCCACTCCTCACATGTCTCTGTCCACTGCTGAGAGTGGAAGGCACCCACCCCTCACATGTCTCTGTCCACTGCTGGGAGTGATAGGCACCCACCCTTCACATGTCTCTATCCACTGCTGGGAGTGATAGGCACCCACCCCCATGTCTCTGTCCACTGTTGGGAGTGATAGGCACCCACCCCTCACATGTCTATGTCCACTGCTGGGAGTGATAGGCACCCACCCCTCACATGTCTCTGTCCACTGCTGGGAGTGATAGGCACCCACCCCCCTGTCTCTGTCCACTGCTGGGAGTGATAGGCACCCACCCCTCACATGCCTCTGTCCACTGCTGGCATTCCTCTGCACCCACCCCTCACATGTCTCTGTCCACTGCTGGTATTCCTCTGCACCCACCCCTCACATGTCTCTGTCCACTGCTGGGAGTGATAGGCACCCACCCCTCACATCTCTCTGTCCACTGCTGGGAGTGATAGGCACCCACCACTCACATGTCTCTGTCCACTGCTGGGAGTGATAGGCACCCGCCCCTCACATGTCTCTGTCCACTGCTGGTATTCCTCTGCACCTACCCCTCACATGTCTCTGTCCACTGCTGGTATTCCTCTGCACCCACCCCTCACATGTCTCTGTCCACTGCTGGGAGTGATAGGCACCCACCCCTCACGTGTCTCCGTCCACTGCTGGGAGTGATAGGCACCCACACCTCACATGTCTTTGTCCACTGCTGGGAGTGATAGGCACCCACCCCTCACATGTCTCGGTCCACTGCTGGTATTCCTCTGCACCCACCCCTCACATGTCTCTGTCCACTGCTGGGAGTGATAGGCACCCACCGCTCACATGTCTCTGTCCACTGCTGGGAGTGATAGGCACCAACCCCTCACTTGTCTCTGTCCACTGCTGGGAGTGATAGGCACCCACCCCTCATATGTCTATGTCCACTGCTGGTATTCCTCTGCACCCACCCCTCACATGTCTCTGTCCACTGCTGGTATTCCTCTGCACCCACCCCTCACATGTCTCTGTCCACTGCTGGGAGTGATAGGCACCCACCCCTCACATGTCTCTGTCCACTGCTGGGAGTGATAGGCACCCACCCCTCACATGCCTCTGTCCACTGCTGGGAGTGATAGGCACCCACCCCTCACATGTCTCTGTCCACTGCTGGCATTCCTCTGCACCCACCCCTCACATGTCTCTGTCCACTGCTGGTATTCCTCTGCACACACCCCTCACATGTCTCTGTCCACTGCTGGGAGTGATAGGCACCCACCCCTCACATGTCTCTGTCCACTGCTGGGAGTGGTAGGCACCCACCCCTCACATGTCTCTGTCCACTGCTAGGAGTGATAGGCACCCACCCTTCACATGTCTCTATCCACTGCTGGGAGTGAGAGGCACCCACCCCCATGTCTCTGTCCACTGTTGGGAGTGATAGGCACCCACCCCTCACATGTCTCTGTCCACTGCTGGGAGTGATAGGCACCCACCCCTCACATGTCTCTGTCCACTGCTGGGAGTGATAGGCACCCACCCCCCTGTCTCTGTCCACTGCTGGGAGTGATAGGCACCCACCCCTCACATGCCTCTGTCCACTGCTGGCATTCCTCTGCACCCACCCCTCACATGTCTCTGTCCACTGCTGGTATTCCTCTGCACCCACCCCTCACATGTCTCTGTCTACTGCTGGGAGTGATAGGCACCCACCCCTCACATCTGTCTGTCCACTGCTGGGAGTGATAGGCACCCACCCCTCACATGTCTCTGTCCACTGCTGGGAGTGACAGGCACCCACCCCTCACATGTCTCTGTCCACTGCTGGGAGTGATAGGCACCCACCCCCATGTCTCTGTCCACTGCTGGGAGTGATAGGCACCCACCCCTCACATGCCTCTGTCCACTGCTGGCATTCCTCTGCACCCACCCCTCACATGTCTCTGTCCACTGCTGGTATTCCTCTGCACCCACCCCTCACATGTCTCTGTCCACTGCTGGGAGTGATAGGCACCCACCCCCATGTCTCTGTCCACTGCTGGGAGTGATAGGCACCCACCCCTCACATGTCTCTGTCCACTGCTGGTATTCCTCTGCACCCACCCCTCACATGTCTCTGTCCACTGCTGGGAGTGATAGGCACCCACCCCTCACATGTCTCTGTCCACTGCTGGGTGTGATAGGCACCCACCCCAATGTCTCTGTCCACTGCTGGGAGTGATAGGCACCCACTCCTCGCATGGCTCTGTCCACTGCTGGGAGTGATAGGCACCCACCTCTCACATGTCTCTGTCCACTGCTGGGAGTGATAGGCACCCACCCCTCACATGTCTCTGTCCACTGCTGGTATTCCTCTGCACCCACCCCTCACATGTCTCTGTCCACTGCTGGTATTCCTCTGCACCCACCCCTCACATGTCTCTGTCCACTGCTGGGAGTGATAGGCACGCACCCCTCACATGTCTCTGTCCACTGCTGGGAGTGATAGGCACCCACCCCTCACATGTCTCAGTCCACTGCTGGAAGTGATAGGCACCCACCCCTCACATGTCTCTGTCCACTGCTGGCATTCCTCTGCACCCACCCCTCACATGTCTCTGTCCACTGCTGGTATTCCTCTGCACCCACCCCTCACATGTCTCTGTCCACTGCTGGCATTGATAGGCACCCACCCCTCACATGTCTCTGTCCACTGCTGGGAGTGATAGGCACCCACCCCTCACATGTCTCTGTCCACTGCTGGGAGTGATAGGCACCCACCCCCATGTCTATGTCCACTGATGGGAGTGATAGGCACCCACCCCTCACATGTCTCTGTCCACTGCTGGGAGTGATAGGCACCCACCCCTCACATGTCTCTGTCCACTGCTGGGAGTGATAGGCACCCACCCCCATGTCTCTGTCCACTGCTGGGAGTGATAGGCACCCGCCCCTCACATGTCTCTGTCCACTGCTGGTATTCCTCTGCACCCACCCCTCACATGTCTCTGTCCACTGCTGGTATTCCTCTGCACCCACCCCTCACATGTCTCTGTCCACTGCTGGTATTCCTCTGCACCCACCCTTCACATGTCTCTGTCCACTGCTGGGAGTGATAGGCACCCACCCCTCACATCTCTCTGTCCACTGCTGGGAGTGATAGGCACCCACCCCTCACATGTCTCTGTCCACTGCTGGGAGTGATAGGCACCCGCCCCATGTCTCTGTCCACTGCTGGGAGTGATAGGCACCCACCCCTCACATGTCTCTGTCCACTGCTGGTATTCCTCTGCACCCACCCCTCACATGTCTCTGTCCACTGCTGGGAGTGATAGGCACCCACCCCTCACATCTCTCTGTCCACTGCTGGGAGTGATAGGCACCCACCCCTCACATGTCTCTGTCCACTGCTGGGAGTGATAGGCACCCACCCCTCACATTTCTCTGTCCACTGCTGGGAGTGATAGGCACCCACCCCTCACAAGTCTCTGTCCACTGCTGGGAGTGATAGGCACCCACCCCCATGTCTCTGTCCACTGCTGGGAGTGATAGGCACCCACCCCTCACATGTCTCTGTCCACTGCTGGTATTCCTCTGCACCCACCCCTCACATGTCTCTGTCCACTGCTGGGAGTGATAGGCACCCACCCCTCACATGTCTCTGTCCACTGCTGGGTGTGATAGGCACCCACCCCAATGTCTCTGTCCACTGCTGGGAGTGATAGGCACCCACTCCTCACATGGCTCTGTCCACTGCTGGGAGTGATAGGCACCCACCTCTCACATGTCTCTGTCCACTGCTGGGAGTGATAGGCACCCACCCCTCACATGTCTCTGTCCACTGCTAGTATTCCTCTGCGCCCACCCCTCACATGTCTCTGTCCACTGCTGGTATTCCTCTGCACCCACCCCTCACATGTCTCTGTCCACTGCTGGGAGTGATAGGCACGCACCCCTCACATGTCTCTGTCCACTGCTGGGAGTGATAGGCACCCACCCCTCACATGTCTCAGTCCACTGCTGGGAGTGATAGGCACCCACCCCTCACATGTCTCTGTCCACTGCTGGCATTCTTCTGCACCCACCCCTCACATGTCCCTGTCCACTGCTGGTATTCCTCGGCACCCACCCCTCACATGTCTCTGTCCACTGCTGGCATTGATAGGCACCCACCCCTCACATGTCTCTGTCCACTGCTGGGAGTGATAGGCACCCACCCCTCACATGTCTCTGTCCACTGCTGGGAGTGATAGGCACCCACCCCCATGTCTATGTCCACTGATGGCAGTGATAGGCACCCACCCCTCACATGTCTCTGTCCACTGCTGGGAGTGATAGGCACCCACCCCTCACATGTCTCTGTCCACTGCTGGGAGTGATAGGCACCCACCCCCATGTTTCTGTCCACTGCTGGGAGTGATAGGCACCCACCCCTCACATGTCTCTGTCCACTGCTGGTATTCCTCTGCACCCACCCCTCACATGTCTCTGTCCACTGCTGGTATTCCTCTGCACCCACCCCTCACATGTCTCTGTCCACTGCTGGTATTCCTCTGCACCCACCCTTCACATGTTTCTGTCCACTGCTGGGAGTGATAGGCACCCACCCCTCACATCTCTCTGTCCACTGCTGGGAGTGATAGGCACCCACCCCTCACATGTCTCTGTCCACTGCTGGGAGTGATAGGCACCCGCCCCCATGTCTCTGTCCACTGCTGGGAGTGATAGGCACCCACCCCTCACATGTCTCTGTCCACTGCTGGTATTCCTCTGCACCCACCCCTCACATGTCTCTGTCCACTGCTGGGAGTGATAGGCACCCACCCCTCACATGTCTCTGTCCACTGCTGGGAGGGATAGGCACCCACCCCTCACATGTCTCTGTCCACTGCTGGGAGTGATAGGCACCCACCCCTCACATGTCTCTGTCCAGTGCTGGTATTCCTCTGCACCCACCCCTCACATGTCTCTGTCCACTGCTGGTATTCCTCTGCACCCACTCCTCACATGTCTCTGTCCACTGCTGGGAGTGATAGGCACCCACCCCTCACATGTCTCTGTCCACTGCTGGGAGTCATAGGCACCCACCCCTCACATGTCTCTGTCCACTGCTGGGAGTGATAGGCACCCACCCCTCACATGTCTCTGTCCGCTGCTGGTATTCCTCTGCACCCACGCCTCACATGTCTCTGTCCACTGCTGGTATTCCTCTGCACCCACCCCTCACATGTCTCTGTCCACTGCTGGGAGTGATAGGCACCCACACCTCACATGTCTTTGTCCACTGCTGGGAGTGATAGGCACCCACCCCTCACATGTCTCTGTCCACTGCTGGGAGTGATAGGCACCCACCCCTCACATGTCTCTGTCCACTGCTGGTATTCCTCTGCACCCACCCCTCACATGTCTCTGTCCACTGCTGGTATTTCTCTGCACCCACCCCTCACATGTCTCTGTCCACTGCTGGGAGTGATAGGCACCCACCACTCACATGTCTCTGTCCACTGCTGGGAGTGATAGGCACCCGCCCCTCACATGTCTCTGTCCACTGCTGGTATTCCTCTGCACCTACCCCTCACATGTCTCTGTCCACTGCTGGTATTCCTCTGCACCCACCCCTCACATGTCTCTGTCCACTGCTGGGAGTGATAGGCACCCACCCCTCACGTGTCTCTGTCCACTGCTGGGAGTGATAGGCACCCACACCTCACATGTCTTTGTCCACTGCTGGGAGTGATAGGCACCCACCCCTCACATGTCTCTGTCCACTGCTGGTATTCCTCTGCACCCACCCCTCACATGTCTCTGTCCACTGCTGGGAGTGATAGGCACCCACCCCTCACATGTCTCTGTCCACCGCTGGGTGTGATAGGCACCCACCCCCATGTCTCTGTCCACTGCTGGGAGTGATAGGCACCCACCCCTCACATGTCTCTGTCCACTGCTGGGAGTGATAGGCACCCACCCCTCACATGTCTCTGTCCACTGCTGGGAGTGATAGGCACCCACCCTTCACATGTCTCTGTCCACTGCTGGGAGTGATAGGCACCCACCCCTCACATGTCTCTGTCCACTGCTGGGGGTGATAGGCACCCACCCCTCAACTGTCTCTGTCCACTGCTGGGAGTGATAGGCACCCACCCCTCACATGTCTCTGTCCACTGCTGGTATTCTTCTGCACCCACCCCTCACATGTCTCTGTCCACTGCTGGTATTCCTCTGCACCCACCCCTCACATGTCTCTGTCCACTGCTGGGAGTGATAGGCACCCACCCCTCACATGTCTCTGTCCACTGCTGGGAGTGATAGGCACCCACCCCTCACATGTCTCTGTCCACTGCTGGTATTCCTCTGCACCCACCCCTCACATGTCTCTGTCCACTGCTGGGAGTGATAGGCACCCACCCCTCACATGTCTCTGTCCACTGCTGGGAGTGATAGGCACCCACCCCTTGCCTCTGTCCACTGATGGGAGTGATAGGCACCCACCCCCATGTCTCTGTCCACTGCTGGGAGTGATAGGCACCCACCCCTCACAAGTCTCTGTCCACTGCTGGGAGTGATAGGCACCCACCCCCATGTCTCTGTCCACTGCTGGGAGTGATAGGCACCCACCCCTCACATGTCTCTGTCCACTGCTGGTATTCCTCTGCACCCACCCCTCACATGTCTCTGTCCACTGCTGGGAGTGATAGGCACCCACCCCTCACATGTCTCTGTCCACTGCTGGGTGTGATAGGCACCCACCCCAATGTCTCTGTCCACTGCTGGGAGTGATAGGCACCCACTCCTCACATGGCTCTGTCCACTGCTGGGAGTGATAGGCACCCACCTCTCACATGTCTCTGTCCACTGCTGGGAGTGATAGGCACCCACCCCTCACATGTCTCTGTCCACTGCTGGTATTCCTCTGCGCCCACCCCTCACATGTCTCTGTCCACTGCTGGTATTCCTCTGCACCCACCCCTCACATGTCTCTGTCCACTGCTGGGAGTGATAGGCACGCACCCCTCACATGTCTCTGTCCACTGCTGGGAGTGATAGGCACCCACCCCTCACATGTCTCAGTCCACTGCTGGGAGTGATAGGCACCCACCCCTCACATGTCTCTGTCCACTGCTGGCATTCTTCTGCACCCACCCCTCACATGTCCCTGTCCACTGCTGGTATTCCTCGGCACCCACCCCTCACATGTCTCTGTCCACTGCTGGCATTGATAGGCACCCACCCCTCACATGTCTCTGTCCACTGCTGGGAGTGATAGGCACCCACCCCTCACATGTCTCTGTCCACTGCTGGGAGTGATAGGCACCCACCCCCATGTCTATGTCCACTGATGGGAGTGATAGGCACCCACCCCTCACATGTCTCTGTCCACTGCTGGGAGTGATAGGCACCCACCCCTCACATGTCTCTGTCCACTGCTGGGAGTGATAGGCACCCACCCCCATGTTTCTGTCCACTGCTGGGAGTGATAGGCACCCACCCCTCACATGTCTCTGTCCACTGCTGGTATTCCTCTGCACCCACCCCTCACATGTCTCTGTCCACTGCTGGTATTCCTCTGCACCCACCCCTCACATGTCTCTGTCCACTGCTGGTATTCCTCTGCACCCACCCTTCACATGTTTCTGTCCACTGCTGGGAGTGATAGGCACCCACCCCTCACATCTCTCTGTCCACTGCTGGGAGTGATAGGCACCCACCCCTCACATGTCTCTGTCCACTGCTGGGAGTGATAGGCACCCGCCCCCATGTCTCTGTCCACTGCTGGGAGTGATAGGCACCCACCCCTCACATGTCTCTGTCCACTGCTGGTATTCCTCTGCACCCACCCCTCACATGTCTCTGTCCACTGCTGGGAGTGATAGGCACCCACCCCTCACATGTCTCTGTCCACTGCTGGGAGTGATAGGCACCCACCCCTCACATGTCTCTGTCCACTGCTGGGAGTGATAGGCACCCACCCCTCACATGTCTCTGTCCAGTGCTGGTATTCCTCTGCACCCACCCCTCACATGTCTCTGTCCACTGCTGGTATTCCTCTGCACCCACTCCTCACATGTCTCTGTCCACTGCTGGGAGTGATAGGCACCCACCCCTCACATGTCTCTGTCCACTGCTGGGAGTCATAGGCACCCACCCCTCACATGTCTCTGTCCACTGCTGGGAGTGATAGGCACCCACCCCTCACATGTCTCTGTCCGCTGCTGGTATTCCTCTGCACCCACGCCTCACATGTCTCTGTCCACTGCTGGTATTCCTCTGCACCCACCCCTCACATGTCTCTGTCCACTGCTGGGAGTGATAGGCACCCACACCTCACATGTCTTTGTCCACTGCTGGGAGTGATAGGCACCCACCCCTCACATGTCTCTGTCCACTGCTGGGAGTGATAGGCACCCACCCCTCACATGTCTCTGTCCACTGCTGGTATTCCTCTGCACCCACCCCTCACATGTCTCTGTCCACTGCTGGTATTTCTCTGCACCCACCCCTCACATGTCTCTGTCCACTGCTGGGAGTGATAGGCACCCACCACTCACATGTCTCTGTCCACTGCTGGGAGTGATAGGCACCCGCCCCTCACATGTCTCTGTCCACTGCTGGTATTCCTCTGCACCTACCCCTCACATGTCTCTGTCCACTGCTGGTATTCCTCTGCACCCACCCCTCACATGTCTCTGTCCACTGCTGGGAGTGATAGGCACCCACCCCTCACGTGTCTCTGTCCACTGCTGGGAGTGATAGGCACCCACACCTCACATGTCTTTGTCCACTGCTGGGAGTGATAGGCACCCACCCCTCACATGTCTCTGTCCACTGCTGGTATTCCTCTGCACCCACCCCTCACATGTCTCTGTCCACTGCTGGGAGTGATAGGCACCCACCCCTCACATGTCTCTGTCCACCGCTGGGTGTGATAGGCACCCACCCCCATGTCTCTGTCCACTGCTGGGAGTGATAGGCACCCACCCCTCACATGTCTCTGTCCACTGCTGGGAGTGATAGGCACCCACCCCTCACATGTCTCTGTCCACTGCTGGGAGTGATAGGCACCCACCCTTCACATGTCTCTGTCCACTGCTGGGAGTGATAGGCACCCACCCCTCACATGTCTCTGTCCACTGCTGGGGGTGATAGGCACCCACCCCTCAACTGTCTCTGTCCACTGCTGGGAGTGATAGGCACCCACCCCTCACATGTCTCTGTCCACTGCTGGTATTCTTCTGCACCCACCCCTCACATGTCTCTGTCCACTGCTGGTATTCCTCTGCACCCACCCCTCACATGTCTCTGTCCACTGCTGGGAGTGATAGGCACCCACCCCTCACATGTCTCTGTCCACTGCTGGGAGTGATAGGCACCCACCCCTCACATGTCTCTGTCCACTGCTGGTATTCCTCTGCACCCACCCCTCACATGTCTCTGTCCACTGCTGGGAGTGATAGGCACCCACCCCTCACATGTCTCTGTCCACTGCTGGGAGTGATAGGCACCCACCCCTTGTCTCTGTCCACTGATGGGAGTGATAGGCACCCACCCCCATGTCTCTGTCCACTGCTGGGAGTGATAGGCACCCACCCCTCACATGTCTCTGTCCACTGATGGGAGTGATAGGCACCCACCCCTCACATGTCTCTGTCCACTGCTGCGAGTGATAGGCACCCACCCCTCACATGTCTCTGTCCACTGCTGGGAGTGATAGGCACCCACACCTCACATGTCTTTGTCCACTGCTGCGAGTGATAGCACCCACCCCTCACATGTCTCTGTCCACTGCTGGTATTCCTCTGCACCCACCCCTCACATGTCTCTGTCCACTGCTGGTATTCCTCTGCACCCACCCCTCACATGTCTCTGTCCACTGCTGGGAGTGATAGGCACCCCCCCTCACATGTCTTTGTCCACTGCTGGGAATCCTAGGCAGACACCCACCCACCCACCCGCACCCTTGGTGCTGTACACTGCAGTCCTGGCCATGAACACACCCCAATATACTGGTTATATGCTGCACCAGGCCCTAAGCCAACATTTGTGGCGTGTGTATGCCTTGTATCACAAATGTACTGGTGCCCTAGGGGTACGGGTGATGCGGTCCGTACCCTCGCAATCATAGGTTGGGTACGGTCCGTACCACGCGTACCCCTACATCACCACTACAATGGTTGTACGGGCCGTACCCGCGCCCTCCGAGCGTGTGTACGGCCCGTACCACGCGTACCCCTACATTACCTCTACAATGGTGGTACGGGCCATACCCACGCCCTCCGAGCGTGTGTACGGGCCGTACCACACGTACCCCTACATCACCACTACAATGGTGGTATGCGCCGTACCCACGCCCTCCGAGCGTGTGTACGGGCCGTACCACGCGTACCCCTACATCACCACTACAATGGTGGTACAAGTAATACCCACGCTTTGAGGGCGTGGGTACGGCGCGTACCACCATTGTATTGGATACGGGTACGCGGGGATTGGTGGACACGCCCCCCGAAGTGACCAGACCCTGGAGGTAATGTATGGACAGTATATGGTATTTTTAAAATTAGGTAGAGGTTATGTTTCCTGCCCCTTGCCCCCCCTTTGCCCTTGTGTGTTGTGCTGACCTTCTGCGGCATGCGCAGCGGTTTCGTGCACCAGGTCGTAGCCTAGGAGGGCCGGGATGACACGTAGGATGGGGTCCATGGCTGTCCGTCGCGTACCGTTGCTCCTTCTTCGCGTCGTCCTCAATTTCCCGGGAGTTTTTGGCGGAGTGACGTAGGCACGAATCGTACTTGCTGGTCCGTAGAACGCTGCATGACTCCGTCCGGACGTCACGTGCGCGATGTCCCGGATCGGAGTTGTGTGTATTTTTTAGCCGCACATAGTTTTTTATGAATCGTACGGAAATGGTATTTCTGTACGAATCGTACTTGCTGCTTTGTAAGGAAGATTTCCCGGGTACGAGTCGTATGGAGAATACGCGCCGTACGACCATTCGTACCCGGGTTTTACAGGATCGGAATCGGCACCCACGTGTGTATAGTTTTCAGAAATGTGCAGGTTTGGTAGGTTTCCTGGAGTGTCAGCTGAGCTAGATCCACATTTCACAGCCGCCATCGTTGCAAAAAATGGTTGATTTTTATGTGGAAATATTTGATCTTTCAATGTTGCGTTTTGAGATCTTTCAAGTCGTGGGAGCAAGACCCACTCACACAAGTGAGGTACCTACCATTTTTATTGGGACACGCGGGAGAATGCTGGGTGGAAGGAAATTTGTGGATCTCACACAGATTCCAGAGCTTTCCCTCACAGAAATGTGAGGAAAATACGTGTTTTAAGCACTGTTTGAGATTTGCAAGGGCTGCTGTGTAGGGAACTCTCATTAGAACCTCACAAGTAATACCACCCTAGACAGCCCCAGGTATATAGTTTTCAGAAATATCTTTGTATGGTGGGCTTTCCTGGGGGGCAGCTCAGTTAGGGCCCAAAATCCCCAGCTACCCACATGGTCAAAAAAAGCATAGATTATGCTGGGTGAAATATGATGTCTCCAGGTCACCTTTTATGGTGTTTTGTGTCACAGGCTCTATCCACAACCACACACATTGAGTACTGTTTTTATTGAGAGATGCCAGAGGACATATAATAGTAGAACATTTGTTATTTCCAATTAGATTTCTCTACTTTCGTACCTTACAATTGTACGCCAGTGTGAAAGAAAAACGATGTTTTGCAAAATGCACTCTAAATTACATGCTTGCATGGGAGCCCACAAATTCAGACATGTACAAATAACCACTGGTCCTAAACTCAATATCTGGTGTACATCATAGAAATACAAAGGTTTGGGGGCGTGTCCAAGACGGCGGCTGTGTAAACGTACACCTCAGAGCTCCGCCGGATCTCTAGGACCAGCTGCAACACAGCGAGGGACACGGGCGCCTAAAGCCGACGGAAGCAAACGCTTGCCCACAGACATCAGACAGGGGCATTTTTGAGGGTACGGTGGCGAAGTAGCGAGGACAGACGAGATCCGATTGACCGGAGCAGGGCCGCGTGGTGGAGACCTTTGGCTGGAGGCTACCCAGGGCGGGGCGAGTCGCGCCTGGCCCCCCTGACCCAACGATAGAGCCTTGGGTGTGAGGTGTTGGACTAGCAGTCCCCCCAGGACAACGCGGATTATGGTGACTGGAGGCACTGGGGCAGGTGGCGTGGGAGAGCAGCCCACCGACCATCGCAGGGCAGGAGAGCGCCAGCAACCACCGCTGCTTCCCGGCCCGAGAGTGGGACCCGGGCTCGGGGAAAAGAGGGGCCCTGAGAGACTGCTGTGAGACACCTCCCCCTATTTACCAGCAGGCACGGGGATTTGCACTGACCTCTCCTGGGCCTTGGAGCTGGAGATGGAGGGGAGGGCGATGGATTGTGTCCTTCTGCGGCTCGCTGGTGCAGGCCTGCCTGCTTCGCTCTAACCCAACGCAGCGCGCCTTTTCTCCCTTTATTGACGGGGCCGGCGGCCTCGTGAGGTACACTGACTTCGGCAGACCTTTCGGCGGTACCTGCGTGGCGGTAGAGCTGCAGGCCCTTCAACACTCGGGTGCTGCTTTCATGGGGGTCGCCAACGTGGAAATTCTGAGGCCTACACCGGGTGGACCAACCTGGTCTGTCTGGGTGGGCAGCTGTGGGCCCTGGTGGTGCACATGGGCCCCCTACCTTCCCTCCACGATTAGAAGCGCGTCTGAGGCCTGCACCGCCCCCCTTGGAGACACAGCATTAAAATTAGGGGAAAGGGCCCTGGATCACGGCCGTCTGTGGCCTATTCGTTATGACTGAGCCCTGATCTTGAGCACTTACCCGCTTCCCTGCTGGGGGCCCTGTACCCCGGGGCCCATCTGACCTGTGACGAAATACCCGCTGACATCTGAGGGGAGCCACCCTCAGGTGTGGTGAGCCAACTGGTGCACGGCAGGGGAGCCACTCTCTAGCAGGAATGTCTACCCTTCGTCAATTGAAGAAGGACCCCTCAGTAAAGGACATGTTTGCCCGATCGAACATGAAAAAGGCAGACGCATTACGGGAGCCCGAGGATCATGGGGTGTCCTTGGATAAAGCCAGTGGCGAGGAGGGTAGCAGGGAAGAGTCCCCACTCACACAAGCATTCATGGAGCGCCGGTTTGGCACTCTCCGTAAAGATTTTGCACAACTCAAGTGTGACATTGCCTCGGACATCAATGGAATCAAGCAAGATGTCACCGCCATCGACCATCGATTGGAGTCGGTGGAGCAGAATCAGGATGCCCGGGAGGAACAGTTGGAGAACCACCGCCAGGAGCTTCTGGAGCTATGGGACCAGAACTCAGAGCTGCGCTACCAGGTTAAAGATCTGAAAACTGGGGGGGTGGCATTTGAGAGCCCGAAGCAAGATGGCCGCTCATTAGTGCTGTTCTGCTGGTCGGGGTAACAATCCGGCAAATATCCTTCACTATCGCCACCGTCCAGCAGAAAAACGCCCATATACCAGCTACTCTGCGCAAGAAGAGTGAATTGCAGAGTAGAACGCCGCCGTCTGAGCGCTCGGTGGGCTGATTGCAGCGGTGGCAAGAACTGCGCAACATGGCGGCTCCCACGATTTGTTATTGCACCGAAGATATCGCGTGTCTGCAAGTGCTGGTGAGTGCTTCACGGAGCGGCTGTCTGGCATTCTGACAGCGACAGACAGCGGACGGAATGAGCACTCCCCTCAACCCAGTGAAACGCGGTAAGGTGGCATCACCAAACTGCGAGCACGAACGCAGATGACCCAGCGGCTCAATGCGGAGGCTGATGTGAGGTGCGCGGCGGCCCATGAACTAACCAAACGTGTAATATACTAGAGCGCATCTGTACTACCCAGATGCTCTTGTTGCTGCCGTTGCAGACAGTGGTGTAGGAGGATTGCTGCTGTGGGCACCAGAGCGACACACTTACGGCTTGTGGCCTTGCGGAAACGCAGCAGCGGCCTGACGCAAGCAGAAGCAGAGCTGCCTGGGGGAAGTGGTAGCACTAGACCGCGTAGAGCTGCAGTCCCAGTATTGTTGGCGGATTGCTTGGACTGTATTAATCTAGGCAGACTGGGGCGGCACTGGGCTCTGCGGACCCGTTTGCTGTCCCCTGGCGTAGCTTTGATAAAGTGATTGAGGTCCGAGTTGTGAACGCTGGAGATTGACATTGCGAAGCGGCCATATACACTGTGTCGGGCGATATACATTGGCAGCACTTGTGTTGATAATCGGCTAAAACTACAACTGCAAACAAATTGCAGTTTCCCAGGCAGCGCTATTCGATGTAACAAGAGAGCACAAGTCAGGAGCTGCGGGATACCGGCTACAGAGCAATTCTCTCAACGCGCTTGGAGTTTGCATACAGTGCACACCAAGTAATTGCGTTGCAGATGGTTATAGACTGGATTGCAAGCGGTGTGTTCAACACTTGTGTGCCAATACTGAAGTGAAGAGTGGTGGCGTGGCGTGGCGGAGAGCACGTGCTGCAGACTGACTGCGACAACTAGGTGTGCCAACAGTGTGCGAACGATCAACCGCTACTCAATAGTGAATGTGACACTATTTACCGCCGTGCAAGGCTGTGTGATGTAGCAGGACTATACCGCAGACAAAGTAAATACTAGCACACTGTAGGTCAGACCGTAGCCGGTGGCGAGCTATGTCACGCAGCCCTAGTGAAGTATGCCCATAGAGTTTGTCTATCTCGTGATTGAGCAGGATGAACGCAAGGGATAGTTTACAGTAAGCACAAATACTATATATTAATACCAACTAGTGATATGGAATAGGGGTCACCCTCAGTCAAACTATGTAAAGAGGCAGTGACATATGGTGCTGCACCAACATGTACACTCTGTGGAATTTTCATAGCTAAGAGGTAAAGCTCCAAGGAACCTTCTGCACCCTCACTGCATAAGAATATTCCCATAGAGTTTGTCTATCTCGCGATTGAGCAGGATGAACGCAAGGGATAGTGCACGGTTAGCACAAGTACTATATATTAGCACCAACCAGTGATATGATATAAGGGTCACCCTCAGCCAAACTACTTAAAGAGGCAGTGACATATGCTTCTGCACCAACATGAACACTCTGTGGAATTTTCATATCTGACAGGTAAAGCTACAAGGAGTCTTCTGCACCCTGACTGCATAAGCCTGGCACTCACACGTGCGGACCTGACGGTGTGACAATACAGGAACTATGGGAAAGATGGATAAGCAACAATCTAAGCTTTCCTTTGAGAACCGGCGGCTCACAAAATCCCAAACGAAAGCTGCATCAGATACCGAATTGGAACTGGAAACAGGTGCCAGTAGCAAACTGGAACGTATGATGCTCACTATGCAACACAGTTTGCAATCGATTGACAGCAAAATAGACACCCTTCATCTACGTATAGAAAACATGGGGCGAAGCTCGACAAACATGGCTCACGGCTAACTGAAGCGGAACAGCGCATCTCTACTACTGAGGACCAGATGGAGGTTGTAACTGCATCTTGCTCGAATATGGAAAAACTCTTGTCGGTGACCAGACGAAGAATGAAGACCTTGAAGCCAGGTCAAGGCGTAACAATTTGAGGATCACAGGTGTGCCTGAATCAACTAAATAGGCCAGGTCTAACCTGGGGTGGCATGGGGAGCAAAAGAATGATGGATTTAACCCAGATCTCTTGACTCGGTGTGAATGTTTTGATTTGTTCTGCATTCCGTCCATCAATTGTGTGTCTTTTGAATCAACCAACAAGGGCACACTGGAGCTGTATATCGAGACCATGCTAAAGGACATGTTGGGGGCAGAACACTTTTCGTCCATGTTGATTGTGGAGTGCGCGCACAGATCCCTAGCGTTCAAGCCTGTACACCGCGCCCATCATTGCCAGGCTACTAAATTACCGTGATCGTGACACTGCGCTTCGACTGACCAGGAAAAAAGGCACTACAACTTATCAAGGCATTGAGGTTGCGCTATTCCTCGATTTTACGGCAGCTGTCCAGCAAGCACAATGAGAATTTCATCCAGTGAAGAAAAAGATGAAAGGTTTGAAAATTCAATATGCAATGCTGTACCCGGCGTGGCTCCGGATACAGCATAAGGGCAAGGCCAAGATCTTCACAACACCAAAAGAAGCCATGCAGTTCGTGCATCAGATTGAGCGGCAAGAAACATCGAGAGCAACCGGAGAGAATGAAGACAATGAGGATTGAATACGTGTGCTACTCAGAGCAATGAGACTGGTAACGATAGCCAGAATGTGAACTGCTGCACATATGAGAGTAACTGGCAAGCATTGTTGTGTCTATACTGTGTGGTCAATGCTTAGTATGCTACTGAAGACACGACCAAAAGCTTTATAACATGTATTCTGAATATGTAGTGATGATATTTTTGATAATGCTGCATTCACACTGGTGATCCATTTGCATAGTCAAAGATGTAGAGACCTCATGATTGCTTGCACTCTGGTGCAAAGAGACTTGGCTGGATGACGTGGTTACTACATCTACCCCGAAACCCCCTTGTTACCGCATGGGGGTCTGACGGCTACTTGTGACCCCCTAAGAGGGTACATCCCAAATTGGTTTAAGGTTATCTCTGGACACCGTATGAGGTGTTATTGTAGATAAGAGACATGCGGTTGCATGAGTGTGTTCTTTTGTTTCAAATGGAGATCCTTAGCATAATTGGGATGCTGAAGTGGGTGGGTGGGACAGTTGGGGAACTACATACATGCAAAGGCGAGATGGGCAAAGTACAATGGTTGATAATGGCACATACACGATCAGACGGCATAATCAACAATCTAGCGCAATAGACAATGGCAGGTAGGGCAGGAATTAAGAGTAATATACTATCATGGAAAACATGAAATGTCAGAGGCCTCAATAGGCCTAAGAAAACAAAGCAAGCATTGGCTTGTTTAGACCGGTAAAATATTCAGGTGGCTCTGCTGCAAGAAACTCACCTCACTAAACATGCAGTGAAAGCAGTGGCAGCTAGATGGGCTGGAGTGCGTTTAACATCTTCTTACAACTCCTATGCGAGGGGTGTAATGATATTGTTTTAAAAAAATATACCCTTTGAAATTATACTTGTAGAAGAAGACGAACTAGGGAGATATATACTGGTACAGGGTAAGTTATGTGGCACACTAGTGACTAGTGTAAACGTGTATGGGCCTAATGCAGATGACCCTGTTTTTTATGAGACACTATGGGGTAAGATACACGAAATACCTACGTCAGCGATTATTTGTGGGGGTGACTTTAATGTTGTGCTGGTACCTGAAGAAGATTGCATGTCCTCTGCAGAGATCCCACTTAAAAAAGCAGCGCTTTCTATTACTAATGGTATGAGAGGCTTGGGGCTACTGGATATCTGGAGATTGCGACACCCTGGGATGAAAGAGGTACATGCCATTCTTATGTACATCGGTCGTGGTCGCGCCTCGACTTTTGGCTAGCCACGAGTGATGTGAATACATGGACTACTACAGTCCAACATTTACCAAAAACGTTGTCAGATCACTCCCCAGTTCTACTAAACATGATCATACCCACGCATACATCTCCGCAGTTTCAATTGCGTTTACAATCTTCCTCGCTACTCGATCAGGTCTTCCGTGAAGGGGTGAAGGAAGCAATCACGGACTGCTTCACACATAATGCGGGGTCAGTAGAGAGTGTGGGAACGATATGGGAGGCCTTAAAAGTGACCATACGCGGAGTTCTCAAATCGCTGTGAGTTACTATGAAGCAGCTAGAGTAAGAATTGGGGCTCCTTGAACAGGAGTATGAAATAACGTCCGACGCAGCTATGCTAGCAGACATTAGAGTTAAGGTCACAGAGTATAATGAAATAGCGGACCAAGAAGTATGTCACTTGTCATGAAGGTGGAAAGCCAGGTACTATGGTGAAGGGGGTAGACCTGGGAAGGCGTTAGCCGATAGAATTGCGGAACCATTGGCCAAAACTCATATAGTGAAAGCAATTGCGGATGATAACACTATATATTATGATACGCCGGGAATAATCAGCACATTTGTGCAGTATTACCAGAAAATGTACGCGAGTAGGCAGACAGTGGCAGAGGCCAAAGTAGCACAATATCTGGACGATATAGCGCTTGTATAGCTTTCGCGATGGCAGCTAGATGTTTTAATGCATCAAATAACGATAGACGAAATCTGAGATGCCATCACCGCGTTACCTAATGGGAAAGCAATGGGAGCAGACGGCTTACCAGCCGAGTTTTGTAAGGAATATATTGACTTATTAGCCCCCTATCTCCATGAGATGTATATGGAGGCGTACGAAGAACAGCGCCTTCCGAGCACACTTCGGGAAGCGTTGATCGTAGCGCTGTTGAAGCCTGGAAAGCCACCTGACAGTTGCAAATCTTATAGGCCCCTGTCGCTGATCAATACAGAAGATAAAATCTTGGTAAAAGTGCTGGCTACCAGACTACGTTTGCTGCTCCCCATAATGGTGCTCCCTGACCAATCGGGGTTTGTGCCCATCCGATCCACATCACATAATTTGCGTACGTTATTTGCAGTACTGCATGTGTAAGAGCCAACATTGCCTGCGGTGGCGGTCCTACTAGACACCGCTAAGGCGTTTGATTCTATCTCATGGAAATATATGTTTGTAGTCCTACATGGCATGGGGGTGCCCTTTGTTTACACAAACTGGATCAAACTGTTATATCTGCCCCTGTAGCGCGTGTGCGGGTCAATGAGCAGACGTCGGGTGCATTTGAGATACAGCGTGGTGCAAGGCGGGGATGCCCGTTGTCGCCCCTATAATTTGCAGTGCTGCTAGAACCCTTAGCATGCATCTTTCAGCAAAGGTATGCACAGGCAGCGCTGTGCTTTTACCAGTGGCCCCTTGCAGTATCCATGTACGCAGATGACATGGTCCTATATGTTCTTGACCCCAAAACATATTTAGAACAGCTTATCAGGGAATATGTACGGTTTGAGTGGCACTCAGGACTAGGTATTAACTGCGCCAAATCAATCATTCTTCCTCTGACTATCAACACTCCACAAGTAGAGCTTGGTTATCCACTGGAATGGAGTTCAGACACGGTAAAGTACCTGGGAATATGGATCCATAAAGATTTGCAGGTGGTTATACAAACCAATTATGGGAGAGCAATCACACGGATTTAAGAGCCAGTGGCTAGATGGATAAAATGACCGCTGTCACTAGCAGACAGAATAGTGCTGATCAAGATGATTGGACTCCCAAAGTTTTTATATTTATTTATGAATATTCCTATTCGCTTAACACAACACTTCTTTACCATGCTTCGCTCACTACTAATTACACTTGCATGGGGAGGAAAGAAAACAAGAGTGAAGTGGGAATTATTAACACTTCCATATGACATGGGTGGGTTCACAGCTCCAGATTTACACCTATACTATCTGTGCTCAGGCACATTATGCTTACTATTGGCTACAAGCTCCAGCTTTCATCCCACAAGTTGCAGTAGAAGCGGGTGCTGTCATCCGATGCCGCTCAAAGCTATGATTGTAAATACCAGTACTACATTTGAAAAGGGGGAAACAGATACGGTGCAGTGTACGGTCAACGCGTGGCAGGAACTTGGGAGACGAGCACAGAAGCTGCCACTATACGCACCAGATATGCCACTCTTCCACCATACTGGAATGTCAGTGACGAGTGAGGCTGGCGCGCTTCAAGTTCTCCATGAGGTAGGGGTGCACACGATGGGGGATGTGTTTCCAGAAGGGAAATTTATAGAGGTCTCAGCTCTCCTGGAGGAAGGGAAAAACGCTGCGATGAGGGTGTTCATATACAGCAGATTGCGTGCAGCTTTACGCACATTATACCCACAATATCATGAGGAACCGCAGGCCTTAGGGGCATTACAGTTAATCTACACAACGCAAACAAGATCCAAACTTATCGCACGATTATACCACGCTTCACAGAGAGATGGGGTGGCTGTGTGCGACGGATCACTCTGCAGGGGGAATGCTATTCTCTCTGAACCGCTGACTGTAGAGGATTGGAAGACATGCTGCAAATTGACAGGACAGCTGACTGCAAATGGGAATCTTAGATTTATTCACTTTAAATATTTGCTTCAAATGTATTATACGCCTGCTCAGCTTCATAAATATGGTCTAAGAGAGTCTGCATGTTGTGTGCGATGTAGAGCACCAAGAGCGGATTTCCAGCATTTGGCGTGGGCCTGTCCAAAGGTTGGTGAGTTCTGGATACAGGTCACGCACACTCTGACAAAAATGATGGGTGAACCAATAGAATGCACTCCGCAAATGTGTTTGTTGGGGAATGTTGCAAATATACAAGTCATTCATCGAAAATTGGTAGCTATAGCGCTGCTGTTAGCAAAGCGCAGTGTCTCCATACATTGGGGAGGCAGGCCCGCACCGACACATAAACATTGGTTGCAGGACATGGTGTTTTGTCGAGATCAACTTACGTGCTTTGCCGAGGAACTGCCAAGCGCATCTAAACAACGTGAAATATGGGGCCCATTCCTATCTACTAAATACGACTGCTGAATGATGCCTTTCCCTGCATTGTAAAAGATATACATTTGCTGTCAAATTGTGGAGTAATGTCACTTGATGTTTGTTGTAATGTGCTGATCTGTCCATCTGTGATTTGTAAGCCAGTACAAATGCTGACGAACCTTTCAGTTATATATGTTATGGAAACTTCATAAATCAATAAAAACATATTTTTTAAAGATCTGAAAAACTGGTCCAGCCGTTCCAACATATGCATCAAGGGTGTGCCGGCCTGGACCATCCCGAACGATCTGGAGGGGTTTGTGATCCATCTCTTCAAGCATGTGACGCCCTCATTTTAGGACCAGGAGGTCGTTCTGGACCACACACATCGGGCCGGGAGACCAGCGGGTGCACCTGGCCAACCCCAGAACATTCTCACGTATCTGCATTACTTTAAACAGAAGGAAGCTACAAAGAAGGAAGCTATAATGTCTGTAACACGAGATCCAAGAACCATTGAATTTGAGGGCTTCAAGGTTTGGCTTTATCAGGACTTATCCCTGACCATATTGCGGCGCCGCAGAGCCCTAAAGCCACTAACTGATTTTCTCTGTGCCCAGGAGATCCAGTGTAGATGGGGACACCCTTTCTGCCTACAATTTGTATAGACAGAGGAGGTATGGATAGTCTGCACCTTGGCCGACGCTTGCGAGCTCCCAGAGATACCAGAACTACTGCAGCATACTCCCTTGGGGTCGCCGACCCACAAGCCTGCAGACGAGGGGCAAAGAAAAAGGTGCTCTGCTATATGTGGGCAGAAAACGCTAAATAAACCTACAGAAGCCGATAGCCGCGATGAGCGCTCGCGGCAACTCCAACACGATGGTGCCCATGGGTCCGCTGCCGGTGATCATTAAGGGCCCGACATATCTGGTCCTCACCGGCCCTGTGGACTTAGCGTCTGCCTTCTGGATGGGTGCCGTTGGGCCTAGTCAAACCTGAATCCCAGGACCCTAGTTACAGGAATACTCCACCGGAGCGTCACTGAGACAATCACTTCAACTCCAACTCCCACACTCAACTGCGACATGGACCCCAAATCTGAGATTGTGATGACTCCCAGGTGGAAGACGTTGCCAGAGTTATTGTTCCTGTTGTGTTATTCTCTGTGTTCTAATTTTCACCTTCTCTTTACCCTCCTTGCCCACTTGAATGTGTGGTCAATGCGGTGCACCGGCACTGATCATGGTGTCTATACTTCACTTAATGTCAGAGGCCTTAACTCCCCAACGAAACAGCTGGCGGTACTATCACACCTTAAAGACACAAAGAGCAACATTTGCATGTTGCAAGAAACCCACCTACTCCGACAAGACTGTCGACGATTGCACTCTTGCTGGTTTGACCGCCAGTATTTCTCCTCTGGACCTGCCAAGAAAGCGGGGTTAGCCATCTTGCTCGCCACACACTTCGTGGGAAGGGTGTAGGGAGTCTGCATGTATATCCCAGGTCGTTTGCTAGCGCTACATGTACATATACAGGGCACCTGGTACACGATAGCCACATTCTATGCACCCAACGACAAACAGGAACTCTTTCTCAGGGAAGCCCTGGGACGATTGATCTCCACCCCTGACAGGGAGATGGTAGTGGGGGGCGACTATAATGTTGTAATGGACAGGCAGAGGGACAGGTCACTCCTCCTGGTGGGCCAGGATAGAGGTCTCACCCCGAGCGCTAAGAGCTGGCTGGACGAAGTGGGCCTAATTGACATCTGGAGTCACACGCACCCCACGGAAGTAGACTACACATTCTTCTCAGCGGTACATCAAGCATATACACGGATCGATTACTTCCTCACAACACCAAGGATAACGAGGAGTACACAATGGCAACAGACATAGGGGTGGCTGCCCTTTACAAACCTCCCCCATTAACCTACACTCCTGGCCCAAACCGCAACCAACAACTCCTCACCGCTGGTGCCTTAACACAAAACTCCTAACATATGATAAGATGCATACGGACACCTTAGTAGCACTAACTTCCTTTCTGGAGACCAGACAGTGCTGAGACGAATATTGTCACACTATGGGCAACACTAAAGGTGGTCCTTTGGGCCACTTCATTGGCATTGCACCGGGCTACAATAGGAAGCAGTGGAATAAGCGCTGTCAACTAGAAGTCCAGATTAAGGAGCTGGAGACAGCCCACACCCGATCAGGAGCCGTGATGGCTCATCGACTGCTGACGGCCACGCAGCAACAGCTACGAGCGATAGATATGGGGCGGGCAGAGCACGCACTATTGTGACTGCGCCAGAAATATTATGCTGGAAGCAATAAGGCGGGACGCATGTTAGCACATCGTCTACGAGCACAGATCATCGAACAGCGGATATCCAAAATACATGGGGCAGATGGCCCCGCGGTCACCACGGATGAGGGCATTGCGAGCTCCTTTGGAGCATTTTATAAGGCCCTTTACACTGCTGAACCATTAAGTGATGTAGATGTGGAGACATACCTGTCCCGGGTCTACCCACCTGGTCTGGAAGTACCCAAGCACACTGCCTTAAAGAAGGACATCACAATACAAGAGGTCTTCACCACTATACACAGGCTGCAACCCCACAACGCACCCGGCCTTGATGGCTACGGTGGGGTGTTTTACAAAACCTTCGCCTCTCACCTGGCTCTGATACTCACACGACTATTTAATTCCATTGACAAACAGGGTGCACTACCAGAATTAATGCGCAGTGCCACTATCATAGTAATTCCAAAGCAAGGCAAAGACCCCAAAAACTGTGCCTCCTACCGCCCGATTACATTGCTGCATGTCGTCGCGAAGATTTTTACTAGTGTGCTAGCCCTCAGATTGGGACCCTACGTGCAGGGACTGGTTGACCCAGACCAGGCTGAGTTCATCCTGAAGCGCGGATGTTGTGACAATACAAGGAGGCTATGCCACCTACTGGACAAAACGCAGCGCTCCCGGACTCCAGCACTCGTATTGATGATAGACGCGGAGAAAACGTTTGATCGTGTGCACTGGCCATATCTATACCGGGTGCTGGAGCTGATAGGCCCTGGCCCTTGATTCCGCAGCTGGTGCAAGCCTGCTACACAGCTCCCCAGGCCAACATCTGTGTAAACGGTGTACAGTCACCAACTTTCCCAATAGGGCAAGGAACTAGACAGGGTTGCCCCATGTCTCCTCTCCTTTTTGCACTCTAAATGTAGCCACTGGCCGATCGGATAAGGGACAATGTGAGGGTGACCGGGATTCGGATGGGAGGAAGGGAACACAAGATTATGCTATATGCAGACGACGTGCTCCTGATCCTCATCAACCCATCTAATTCGCGGACGACCGCCTTGGAAGAGCTCTCGGAGTTTGGGCGAGCCTCTGGATTCAAAATCAACCCACAAAAGTCTCTGGTCCTGGATTTGACACTACAGGAGCCTGAGCGGACTCAACTTCGTAGATAGTTTCCATTTCAGTGGGCAGAAGACAGGGTCCCATACTTAGGACTACAAATACTCCCCACTCTCCAGGCTAACATGGAGCATAATTACGTGAATTTACTCGCATGACCCGATCAGATCTCACTAAATGGAAGCCGCAGAGCCTCTCATGGCTGGGGTGGTTGGCAGCCGTCAAAATGACGTTACTCCCTAAGCTACTTTACATAATGCAAATGCTGCCGCTCCAGCCCCCACCCTGGATATTAGATAGACTACAGGCTCTAATCTGAGAGTTTATCTGGGAGGGTAAGCGGGTGAGAATGTCCAAACCACAGGACTTTCTTACAATGGCAGAGGGAAGACTGGGGGTCCAGAACATATGCAAATACTATCAGGCAGCCCAGCTGCGATACATGGTAGAGTGATCCCTCATGCTCACCGAAAAGCACTGGTGCTTTATAGATCAGACAATAGCGGGAACACACATCTGGAAAGTGCAGTGGTCATGCCAGCCGCATAGGCCAGTGGGTCTGTACATCTCACAGGTCACAAGGTTGACCTTGGGAGTCTGGGACAAGGTACAGCGGAGATATAAACTCTCTACTCCGATATCTCCTCAGCCCCCGCTGATAGGCAACCCGGACTTCCCCCTGCTTTGGAAGGTTCGGGATTTAAGGTATGGCAGGATGCCAACTGCAAGCGGGTGGAGGATCTATTCAAGTCAGATGGGCTCATGGACTTCGCCAAACTGCAGACATGCTGCCCACTCCCAGATTCGGTGAGATGGCAGTATCTGGCAGTGGCACACTGGGTGACCCGATAATTGATTCAACCACACTCCAGCAGACCCCTACTGCCTTTTGAGAAGTGGCTCATTGCGCGAAGCTCAGATAAGAAACTGCTCTCTGACATCTATGCATTTTTGGTGTGGCCTGTACACCCTTGAAGGTAAACACCCCTTTTCTGATAAAGAATGGGGCAACATCCTACACGAAGCACGACATCCCCCCTCAACACCACTACAAAGAAATGCTGCTCAAAATAGCCCACTACTGGTACCACACACCGGCCAGAGTTACGACATGGGACCAAAGGGAGGGCGGGCTGTATTGGCAGCAATGCGCACAGCAGGGCACACTCATGCATCTCCTATGGCAGTACCCCAAGATAGAATCATACTGGACAGGAGGCTTAGAGGCTATTAATACAGTGTTTAAAACGGACATACCAAAATTTCCTAGCTACATATTGCTAGGTCTTCCTAACCCGCTCACTTACCCATTGAAATCACCTAGAGGCAAAGCCATTGCTCTTACCTTGGGAGCGGCGAAGCAACTCCTTTTAGCCAGATGGGGGACAGATAAGGTACCCACACACCAGGACTGGTTACATAAGGTGTGGGAAATCCTGGGAATGGAGATGCTGACGTCCGCTGCCGCTCAGCAACTGCCCCCGCTCGACAAGATGTGGCAACCATGCATACAGTATTTAGCAGACGAGTTCCGCGAGTTGATCTGCCCCCAATACCTGTGGATCCTGCGACTAACAGCTACAAACATACCACGCCAGCCTAGGTCACACCCACTCCCCAAGGATGCAAGCGTGTCAGGGAAGCGATGGACCAGCCTCTCCCCCCCCTCAGCCCCTTCTCCTCATCTCTTTCTTTAACTCTCAACAGTTCGTTAATAAATGTTGTTCTTTATTATCTACTGGCTGCCTACTAAGTAACCAACCAAATGCACAGACCGCCAGCCAAGGGTTGTAGATGGCTTATGTTGTAATGTTGTCACACTACATAAAATCAATAAAAATGATTTAAACCGAAATACATACTTTATACCCATTTTTTGCTCTTTATTTTTTAACATATGAATTGCTCCAAACTCGCCACACAATGAAAAATTGTAAGGTGCAGCTTAGTTGCTGGCTCTGGCTACCTCTGGTTCTTGGATAATCTACAAACCCTTTTTATACCTGTGACCAGACTGGTCTATCGCACCTAATGGTATATTGGAAATCAGTCATCATGACAAGAAGTTAAAGATTAAACCTTCGTAACAAATGGCAGTTTTTTTTCCAGCTCATTTTCTATATATATTTTTTTCAACAGTTAGGGCCTGATTTAGATCATGTTGGAATCAGTCCTGCAGTCGCTTTTTCGGTGGTCTTCCCGCCTGCCCTATTCAGATATTAGTGATTGCACAGATAAAAGACTACCGCCGTCCCTTCGTCACCGCCAGGAAATCTCAACCATGTTGACGGAGATATATACATAAGCAGCTGTTGGAGGGGGGAACACCAGTATCTCTCCTGGGCCAATTATTATGTGCCTTCCCACTGACCCAAATGTGGCAGGCAAACCTCCACACCAGAGTCCGTGGAATGAAATGTATATAAGGCACAAACTCAACTTCCCACTTATTACACATCCTGCCTCTGCTGCAGTTGGCTGATCATGATGCAAATTAACACCGCTGTCACCAAAACCGAAGGTAACCTCCTCCATTACCTGTTAACTGTTCTCACTTGTCTGTTCACATATGCTCAAGATTCGTGCATTATGACATCTTATGTGCTTCACCAATTGTGCCACAGCGTGCCTGTATTGTTCCTAACGCCATGTGACTTCCTCCCCCGATTATGCGGACTACGCTGTAGCTTGCAAAATGGGCTGTATTGGTCCTGTACTCATGTTCCCTGGCATCATTGTGTATATCATATGATTCTGTTCCCTGGTGGCAGTAGTAGGTTCATGAGGTATCACATTTTGTGGTAAGGACAGACTCACATAACAAGAACACTCTGCAAGTGGCACAGGCTTCTGCCATGCTTCCCTTCTGCACGCGGCTCCTGCTGACAGCCGCACCCAGTGTCAACACGGGCACATGTCAACTGGCAAGAGCAAGTCCATTTCCGTGATAGGCTCCTCATTAACAAACTGTTACCTCACTACACATGCCACAGAGCAACTGTTCCTGCCAATGGGATATAAACCACTCTCGCATGAAGATCCACGCTTTGTATTGTTGGATTTTGGCACTTACCTGTTCCTCCAGTTCTATGACGTGGTGATCCAGTATCAACGCCTCCAGTCTTTGGCTCCCTCGCTGCTTCCGCAGCCAGTCTCCACACTTCCAGCGACTTCAGCGCGCAGCGTCCGACAGCATCCTGGAATAGAGAAACAAACATAGCCCATAAAAAAGGGCTAGCAGAGCAGGCTCTAGACTCCGATCGAGTCTTTCGTGGCACAGCAATCAGGTAACAGCGTTTGCATATTTTGGCGGATTTAAACCAGCACAGTATCTAGTGATACTTGAGACCCGTGCCAGCTGCACACATGGGTAAGCTAACTTGGAGCTTGTCATGCAATTGCTGCATGAACTTGAACATAGCACAAACTTGATCATGGGAGCAAGCGCATTTCTGGGACGGATTCAAATTCTGTTGTGTCAATGTTGCTTGGGGCTGATATAAATTCTGTTGTACCAGTGTTGATTGCAAGCTGAACAACAGAAAGGGAACTATAAGCAACCATGTTGTTGTTAACAGTTGTTATTCGCCACACTGGTGTTATTGACATATGCTAACATGTGTATATAACCAATGTGCATTGTTTGCTGCTTTTCCCTGAGTGTTCTCTTGGTAATAGCTGCATCTGCTTGATATTTACAGGTAGTGTCCTGCTAGGTTTGCAAGTTACCCAGGTAACAACTCAATACTCTCTCTCTCTCTCTCTCCCTCTCTCTCTCTCTCTCTCTCTCTCTTTCAGGGCAATATATTCTATGGCACTTCTATCTGTAGTTAGTACTCAGAGGGAGTTGGGGACTGTCTCCGCCCAATTGGAACCACCTGGAGTTTCAGGTGAGTGGTTTGCAACAGAAGGCTAAGACACAACAATTAACATTACCTTTGGGCAACGACATGGAGGACTTGGCTAAAACCTTAGCTGAGACTCCCTCTGAGCCTGAACATTTGACTACTAACAATCAGACCCTCCAGTTAGATATGCAGAACCTTAAGTCAGAGAATCAGGAACTGAGGGGGGCACTGGCCCAGGGTAAGCTTGTTTTCACGCAATAGAGGTTCACAACACAATCCCAACCCATCCTTAGTCCACCTAAAGTTGTGGGTCAGCCTGTCACCTCCTCTTCCACACCACACTCAAACCAAAATCTACACATCACTGTAATGACTCCTAGTCCTGTACCATTAGCCAACTCTGAACGGTTCACTGGAGATAGCGCACGTTTTCCTGTTTTTATGAGCCAGTGCCAGTTACATTTCTTTCGTAAACCCCAGATCTTCACGTCTGATGCAGCCAAGGTTGCCTTTATGATTTCCTACCTGGTGGGTGTGGCAGCAGATTGGTCTATACCCCTGGTTGAACAAACAGATCCCATCCTGTTTTATTTTCCAGCGTTTAAAGCTGCTATGACTCGCCTCTTTGCCAAACATGTCTTCATACAATAATCTGAAAATGAATTGCTAAATTTGCAGCAGGGCTCTAAGAATCTCTCATCATATAGCACCATCTTTAACCGCTTGGTAGAAGAAACTCACTGGACTGAAGAAAAGCACACATCCTTATTCTATAGAGGCTTAAAAGATAACCTCAAAGATTCACTGTCACATATAGTTGATTTACCTGAGGATTGTGTTGAATTTATTTATTTGGTGGTTAAGTTAGACCATAGATTAGGAGAACGAAAAATTGAAAGACCTTGGGGAGATACCAGGGTGGCAGTTCTAAAGACAGACAGGAAAAGTCTGGAAGATAAGACCAGTGAGGCAGAACCAAAGCAGATTGGAGAGATTAGGGGCCCCTTATCCTATGAGGAGAAAGACAGGTGACGTAAAACAAACTTATGTCTTTAATGTGGAAAACCGGTTCATTTTACCTGTGACTGCACAAATAAATCCAAGAAGAAAAAGACAATAGCCAGCATAGAGGTGGCTGCTGATAAGCAGGAAAACTGAAGCTCTCGAACAATATGGAGATTGCTTTTCCAAGAGGTGCTTGCAGTCAAATCTTCCAATTATTGACAAATGTTGTTCATCGTATTCCAAGACATAGGACTATCAGAATGACGATCATACTGTCTCCTCAAAAATGACCGAACCTTTCAGTACTTATCAGTTCACGAGCCACAGGGAACTTCTTTAACCTAAGTTTAGCAGACAAATCGGGAATCTCACGAGTCCTCAAAGCTGAACCAGAACCAGTACATGCAACGGACGGTTCCGTATTATCCTCCGTACTCATCTGGTTCCACAATGATCCTATAACTCTTGTGTGTGACAATGGTCACACAGAACAAATGACTTTTGACTTAATTGATATCCCTGCTTTTGGCATAATTTTAGGAATCCCGTGGCTAGAGTACCACAATCCCAAGATCGATTGGATGCGTCAAACTGTAACTTTGGATTCCCCTGTTTGCATGACCACTTGCTACCAGGAAGTCCACCATCCAGTGACCCCTGTTCACTGTGGAGCCACTGACCACTGTACTCTTGACTTATTACCTGAAACATGCCATGACTCTCAGGACGTGTTTGACCCAGTCCAAGCTGCACAGCTACCCCCTCATAGGATCTATGATTGTCGCATTGAGTTAATACCCGGGGTACCAGTTCCTTTGAATAGGATATATGCCCTGACAGAACCCAAAACACAGTTTCTTTGCAAATATCTGCATATGGTCCTGGACCTAGGGTTCCTAAGACACTCTACCTCGCCCATCTCCCTACCCCTCTTCTTTGTTTCAAAAGAGAATGGGTATTTATGGATCTGTATGGACTACAGAG
Organism: Triturus cristatus; assembly: GCF_964204655.1. Lineage (NCBI taxonomy): Eukaryota > Metazoa > Chordata > Amphibia > Caudata > Salamandridae > Triturus > Triturus cristatus. Next base: position 1,062,189,394 of record NC_140589.1, on the reverse strand, counting down.
CAGTCAACAAAGCACAAACAAAAATGGTTATCCCCTGTCCCTCATCCCTATCCTCTTAGGCAAGGTCTTAGAATCCACCATATACACCAAGCTAAATTTGCACGGTGCTTTTGACCTCATACACGTAAAGGAAGGGAATGAATGGAAAATGGTATTAAGACTTAAATTTGGCCTTTATGAGTACACTGTAATGCCTCAGCAGCATTTCAATATGTAATTAATTATTACATAACTTCCTCGATGTATGTGTTATCGTCTATATAGACGATATCCTCATCTATTCCAAAACTGAACAAGAGCATGTTCACCATGTACATTCTGTACATGCATTGTATGCCAAATTAGACAAATGCACCTTCCACACCAGATTGGTGGAATTTTTCATGTACCATTTGTCACCAGAAGGGATCACCATGGATCCCAAAAAGGTGGACACTATCCTAGCCTAACCCCCTCCTACCACAGGGAAAGAAGTTTATAGACGCCTCATTGCACACTTCTCTGAAATTGTGGTCCCCATCACCAAGCTGCTCAAAAATGGACAACCGTTCGTTTAAGGACCCTTAAGCAAAAGTAAACTTTAGCACCCATTTTACAACACTGGGACCAACCATTATTTCTATAAGCCCATGCTTCCCAATTTGCAGTAGGGGGTGTAGTATCCCAAAAGACCAGAGAAAAGACACCTTCATCCTCTAGCCTACTATTCTCGAAAATTTCTCCCTGCAAAGCAGAACTATACAGTGACAGAAAAGGAGTTACCTGCTATAGAATCTATATTCACAGAATGGAAACACCATTTACTTGGAGCCAAGCACACCATAACAATCCTTACTGATCATAAGAACCTACAACGTACAATTCTTCAGTTCTGTAAAGGCTCTCATGCCCCATCAATGCGCTGGTTGTATTTCTTCAGCAACTTTGACTTCCTCATCACATACCGGCCTGGGACAAAACAACTACAGTCTGACATCTTATCCAGATTAGGGCACGCTGAGAACAATGACAAAGTTGACCCTCCACTTAACAGAATACCAATAGAGAAAATTGTTGCAGCAACAGAGGTTCATACCTTTATGACCGCTGTAAAAACAGCTCTCAAGACCCATCCTCCGACACACTGGACTCAAAGCCCTAAAAACCATATTAGTAAGGGGTACTTCTTCCAGTGCTCTGTCAGGGCATCTTGGAGTCCAGAAAAGCATTTATAATTGCTTACAACATTTTTGGTGGGACTCAATATTCAGGGAAGTGCAATATTACGTTTCCAAATGTCCAGTGTGTGCCTGCACCAAAGCACAACACATAGCAACCTTCGGTCTTCTTCAACCCCTACCCATACCACAAACTCCTTTGCATGTACTTAGTCTTTATTTTATCACTAATCTATCAGGATCAAATAAACATACGGCAATTGTGGTAGTTGTAGACATGCTTTCTAAAATGGCATTCTTTATACCATTAAACGGCTTACCCTCAGCTACAGAACGAAGTACTATTTTCCCTTCAGCACATGTGCATGTGTGCCCACCAACTAATTTCTGACTGTGACTGTCAATTCACATCCAAGTTCTGGAAGGCCTTTTGTTTGACCTTGGGGGTTGAGGTGGCTCTGTCCTACACATATCATTCCCAAACTGATGGCCAGAAAGGACGGGTTAAACAGACCTTGAAACAAACTCTGAGAAGTTTGCCATCAACTCTGACTAGCAACTGGGGCCTCATCCTTCTACTTGTTAAATTTACATACAATAACAATGTACACACTTCCCTTGGGTGTTGCCCTTTTCATAATCTCACTGGTTTTCACCCATGAATGCTGCCATCTCTTGCCACAGACGCCAACACTCATGCCCTCAGTTTCTGAACGTCTACTGGAGTTAACACACCTCCAAGACAAGGCTAGACAGTCCTTGGTAAAAATTAAAGTGAAAATGAAGATGCAGACTGATAAACATAGAACCCCCTGAACCACACTATCAGGTAGGAGACCTTGTTTGGCTAGCCACATGCAACATGACATTAGACTGGCCCAGAAAATTACAACCACGATTCATTGGGCCCTACCTACCCTATTCAAAAAATCTTGACTCCTGTCACAGTCGGTCTGCAAGTACCTCCAGAATATGCGATACACCCAGTATTTCATGTATCCTTAATCAAGCCATACCATTTTAAAACTCACAAAGACACTTCCATTGTCCCATCATGATAGATAATCATCAAAACTATGAAGTACATCGAATCTTGGACACAAAACGCATCAGTGGAAAACTGTACTACTTGATAGATTGGAAAGGATATGATCCATCTAAGCGTTCTTGGAAACCCGCTTCTTTCGTTTATGTCCCCAGTCTGAAACAGTGGTTTTACGTTCTAAATCCAATCCTACCAAACCACGACCTGTTGGGGGGCCTTTGGGAGGGGCGACTGTTATGTGCTTCTCCAATTGTGCCACAGCATGCATGGATCATTCCCAACTTCATGTGCCCCCCTCCTCGATTATGTGGACTATGCTGTAGTATGCGATATGTGTTGTATTGGCCCTGTGTTCATGTTCCCTGGCATCAGTGTGTATATCATATGCTTCTGTTCCCTGGTGGCAGTCCGTTCATGAGGTGTTACATTCTGTGGTAAGGGCCGACTCACATAATAAGAACACTCTGCAAGTGGCACGAAGTTCTGCTATGCTTCCCCTCTTGCTGACAGCCGCACCCAGTGTCAACAAACAGCACGTCAACCGCGTTTCTTGCGTGCTTTCCCTCTGCATGGGGCTCCTGCTGAGAGAACCCCTAGAATCAACAAGCGGCACGTGTCAACCGCCAAGTGCAAATCTATGTGCGTGATCAGCTCCTCATTGACAAACCGTTACCGCACTGCTCGTGTCACAGAGCACCTGTTCCTGCCGACGGTATTTAAACAGCTGGCGCGAGCAGGTCCACGCTTAGCCTCGTTGGATGTTGGTACTTACCCGTCACTCAAGTTCCCCCATGGTGATCCCGCTCTGCCGTATCCAGTCCTCGGATGCCTCGCCGCTTCCTTATCCAGTCTCCCGCACTTCCGGTGACTTCAGCGCTCCAGCGTTCTACACCTTCCTGCAAAAGAGAAACAGACATAGACAGTAAGAACGGTCTAACGCCGCCGGTGTTCTAGACTACGATCTAGTCTCTCATAGCACAACGATCAAGTATCGGAGTTTGCATCTTTTGGGGGATTTAAACGAGAACAGTAAGTATCTAGTGACATTTGAGACTCGTTCCAGCTGCACATAGAGTAATCTACCTTGGAACCTGTCCTGAAATTTAGTGGATGAACTTGAACCTAGCACGAACTTGAACATGGAGACAAGTGCATTTCTGGGACGGATACAGGTTCTGGTGTGTCAGTGTTGCTTGAGACCGATACAACTTCTGTTGTGCCAGTGTTGCTTGCACGCTGAACAACAGAAAGGAACTATTAGCAACTGCTTTGTTGTTAACAGTTGTTATTGGCCACACTGGTGTGTTATGTTGAGCAGACTACCCGAATAGTCACATGATAACTGTTGGTATGGTCATATGCTAATGTAAGTATATAACCAATGTGTATTGTGTTCTGCTTTTCCCGAGTATTCTCTTGGTAATAGCTGCATCTGCTTGTTATTTAAAGGTAGGGTCCTGCTTTGTTTGCAAGTTAACCAAGTAATAACGCAACCAAAACGCTCATCACTCCGAAGCCAGTGACGCTGTCCGATGACAAAGATGAAAGTCGGGTATTGTTTCTTTCTCTCACTCTCTCCTAACCCCCTGTTGTTAGGGTGACCAACTGACATGGGTGCAAATTCAGGACAGTGAGTGTAAAAATTCAGGACAAGGGGTTAAAATTCAGGACAAAAATTCAGGACAGGAGGTCAAAATGCAGGACAAAAGGTACGTTTTACAGACATATCAGAGAAGGTTGTGCAATAGTATACAAGTAAGTAAATAGGCAACTACTAAAGTACAAGTGAAAATAAGTTTATATTAGGTTGAGACAATTGTGCACTTCATGGTTTGTCAGTGTGCGCGCAGCTTTAAGCAAATGTGCAGGTCTTTTTGTGGTAACAAAACCGCCCCCACCTTTCCAGCTCCCAGGGAAATGCCTGGTGCCTGGTCCTGCCAGTCCGGCCTTGCTACCACCCTCCAATGGCGCCCCTCATCTTCACATAGACCCTCTCTCATGTGTATTTAATTTCTTCTATAGTCCTACTCATCCCAAGTATGTGGGGCAGAGTGTTGGAGTGCGTTACAACACACACATATTATAAAGAGACAATCACTCATATAAATGTGAAAGTCAATGTATAGGAAATGTTGCTTAAGGTAATGGGGCTTACAATGTGTAATCATACTTTCATCCGTCATTCAGTCTTTCACCATTCATTCTGTCCTTCCATCTGTGCCCGTCCATGTTCAACCATTTACAAACCTATCCATCATGTATCCTTCCATCCATCATTTCACTCATCCATCCCTCAATCCACCCTTTTACTCATCCATCCATCCACCCTTTCACCCTATCCATCCGTACACTCATCCATCTAGTCTTCCACCCATCCATCCATTCACTCATCCATCCAGCCATTTACCTATCCAGCCATCCTTTCACTTACTCATTCATCCATCCAGTCACTCATCCTTCTACCCATTCACCCGTTCAGCCATCCATTTACCCATCCCCCTTTCACTTTCAATTCCCCTTTCACTTAGCCATCCATCCTTCCTTCCATCCATCCACCCACCCACCCATCTACTCATCCACTCATGAATCCATCCATTGAACCTATCATTCATCCATCCTTTCACTCATCCATTCATCCTTTCACTCATCCATCCACCCTTTCACTCCTTCACTCATCTATCCATCCTTTTGTCCATCTACCCGTCCTTTCACTCACTCATCCAGCCTTACATCCACCCTTTCACTCATCTGTACATCCATTCACCCTTTCACTTATCAATTCAGCAATCCACCCTTTCACTTATCAATTCATCAATCCATCCATCATTTCACTCATCCATCCACCCATTCTCTCGTCCGTCATCCACCCTTTCACTCATCCATCATTTCACTCATCTATCCAGCCATCCATCCATCCATCCCTTCACTTACTTACTCACTCACCTTTTCACATTAATTATGAGATCCATCAATAACTCCACCCTTGCTGTAGTTCCTAAAGCAAGGGGTGGGGTGGGGCAGGGTTCACTATGCCCCTGCACTTAGGCAATCTGAAAAAGTGGAAGGCATGAGTCATGCACAGTGCCTGGACGTGGGGCGACTGTGACATGGTGTTTCCAGAGCTTTAAGTGGGATGTAAAAACTAGGGGGGTCTCTCCAAAAGGGTGTTTAATGTAATAAAATGTGTGGCTTAAAACACATAAGCTAAAAATCCGTGCTTAATATAATGTGCCGTGTGCCGCCCGAATGGTATTTTTGTTGCTTGTGTCATTGCATCCAGATATATAATACAACAAGTAACGTTACACTTGGAACAAGTAACATTACACCTACAACAAGCCAGAACTATTGGCTTTGTCAATGGTTGTTAGTTGCATAAAATAAAAAAGCAGCAACCATGACTGCTATACTATAACTACAATCCTTTCCTTTGAACTTCTTTCACTGCCTTCCTTCGATTAACTGGATTCTCAGGTGGCAGCAGCATGGGCGTTTTGCGCTTCCAGGTGACAGAATGCCCTGCCCTGGACCGAGGCTGGAGGAGGCCACCACATGCTGTGCCAGCCCAGACTGACCCATTGTCATTCTGTATGTGGCAATTAGCCCCACACAAAATGACAATGGGCGGGGTGGGGCTGCTCTTGTGCTCAGAGGAGGAGTGTGAGGCGGCCCCATCAGGGAGCTGAGGCCTCTCGCAGGGGAACATATCAGTTCCCTAACATGCCTAAAATTACGGACAAAAGGCGTCCGTAAAAAGGATCCTCACGGACAACGGACGTGAGGTCCAATTTACGGACTGTCCGTGAAATTTACGGATGGTTGGTCACCCTACCTGTTGTGTAGAGACCGGGGTCAGGAGAACTTTCGGCCCTCACGCAAGGTTGGATTGGGATTGAAAATCGGCCCGGGCACGCAAAAAAAAAAGTGGCCCACGTTTGCATATATCGTTGCCGCAAAACACTGCTTCGGCGAAATTTTATGAAAAAGGTGTGGGGGGAGCGTTAAAAAAATGCAGGGATTAGTTTACACTGGTGAAACACACCAGAAAACAAGTGAGGCCACTTTTGCTCAGGCCCCCTACCCCTGTGTAACGGTCTAGTTGTTCCCGCGACGGAAGACCCGTAGCCCGGAAGGGCAAGCACACATTGTAACACTCTCTGGCCAGGCATAGCCGGAGAGCTTAAATAAACAGGTGGAGGTTGCAAGGGACTTCCGGCCCAGACCACAACCCGAGTGTATATGTTGTGTGTCTGTGGTAGCTGTGAGTGACCAGGCCGTGTTCAAGATCCAACTCTACACTGGCGACGAGGGTGGGCGTGTATGCCCATCTACTGACGTCCTCCTACCTCAGCCTAAGGGTGTCTGGGGCCGATCGAGCTTCATTGTCCCGGCGCACTCCCGCTGTCTCCTGAAGCAAGCCTGCTGCCGCACGTGAGCAGCGAGAATCTTCGGCCGTGCTTCTCGCGCGCTGACGAGGTGTCACCCTGCCAGCCTCCACACATTGTCCGCACCCTGCCCTGGGTGAGTCACAGCCCACAAGCAGCCTCAACAGCGCACGCGGGCATCCTTCAGCCGCGTCTGTTACCTGCCGCAGCCCTCTGGCCTTCCCGCTCCACCACCCTGAGACACGCCACACCACCTGCTGGTCTCGAAGAGCAATTGGGCGCTGCAGATGCGCTGCATGTGCTCCTATCCTCGATCCGCTTGGCCCTGCATGTGCCCTGTTGCCTGGCTATTGTGCATACCTGCACATTCATCCGTGGGTGCAATGGAGGTAGAAGACACCCAGCCTGCCAAGTGGGGGGCCCATCACCCTGACACCTCAAGGAACAGAAAGAAGAGAGGCACTACCGAGTTGGCCAAACAGGCCCAACACGCACCAACTCCCAGCTTGTGAGGGGCTTGATAGACCCTACGGTGAGAGTCACTTTGCTGCCGCCCCCAAAGTACCGTCATGTCGCTCCCAGCAGCCACGCAGGCAGCTCAGCACAACGTGCCGCAGCACTCACAGATAACAGCACTGTCCCCGTTCAGCGAGCTGATTGATCCAGCCACAGCGTCACCTAGGTGGACGGTTTGGATTGGCAGACTCAACAATTACTTCACCTCCACTCGTGAGACGTACGGCGAAGTTAAAAGGTTGCTATTGTTCCATTTTGGTGGGGAAGAAATATATAAACTATTCGCTCACCTCCCAAACACCGGCGCTCCCACTGATTATGACGCAGCAGTCAAGGCGCTAAATGCCCATTTCGACCCACAACTCAACCCAGACTACAAGCGCTTCATGCTCCGTCAAGCGCATCAGAGGGAGGGTGAAACAAAGGACACCTTCCACGCTCGCCTGCGAGAACTGGCCAGTACCTGCATTGACGACGACCAGAATAAGGAAGAGCCCAAGCAATCCAAGGGTGCCGCAACAAACATCTTCGGACCCTCATACTCCGACAGCCAGGAATCACCTTGGAAGAAATTTTTATCCTAGCAAGGTCGCACGAACTATCCGATGCCAGAACAACGGTTATGGATGCCGCGCTGGCCCAACAGGCAGAAAAGCCAGCAACGATTAAAACTGAACGAGCGGATGCAGTACGCACCCCATCCAGAGGCACCAGGGGGCGATGGCCAACCAAAAACCCGCGAGGACCACGATGTGGCTACTGTGGGAAAGACGAACACCCACCAGAGGAATGTCCCGCACAGGGTCAGACATGCTCCAAGTGTGGCATCCCCAATCACTATGTGAGCGTCTGCAGAGGAGCGCGCGGAAGACGACCACCGTCCAAAGCGGTGCGACACTTATCGCTCGACGAGGCGGACAGCCCCAAAGCGAAAAAAAGACACCAGCCAATTGGAGGCAGTATTTGGAAGACTCATCCACAGAAGACGACGCAGAGCTTGATCTAATATCATTTGCCAGTGACCTTAAAAGAAGACAGAGACCACAACGACCTGTGCCATCGAGATTGCAGGAACACCGGTGACAGCCCTAATTGACACAGGGGTGTCCGTAAATATAATGAGTTGCCAGCAGTATAAGCAACTGAGGCCAAAGCCTGCGTTAACCCCGTCAAACGTGAAAATCCTGACGTACGGTAGCCAGAAGCCGTTACCTCTAAAAGGGAAGATGATGGTGCAGGTCAGACAATCAAGAGGTCACCACGACGTTCCATGTCATAGACAGAGAGGCAGACATCTTAGTAGGCAGCCACACAGCTGAAGATCTTGGGCTGGTGACATTCGCCAACGCGGTCAAGACACTACGGACCGACAACATCCTCGAGCTGTTCCCACAACTCTTCAAAGGTCTTGGGAGCATGAAGAGACCCCCGGTGAAGCTTCACATTGATAAGGCAGTGAAACCAGTTTCCTTACGGCACCGTCGCATATCTTTTCATCTCCGGCCACTCGTTGAGCAAGAGCTGCAGAACCTAGAGCAGCAAGGGGCAATAGAAAAGGTTACGGGACCGACGTCCTGGGTGTCGCCCTTGGTCATCACTGAGAAACCGAAGCAGCCAGGGAAGATAAGACTCTGTATCGACATGCGCATGCCGAATCAAGCAATAAAGCGGGAGAGACACCTTTCCCCAACTGTCGACGACATCCTGGCTGATCTCAACGGCTCCTGGTGGTTTTCTAAGCTCGATCTCAACGTCGGCTACCACCAGCTGAAGTTGGCGGAAGAAAGAAGATATATTACAACCTTCTCAACCCATCTAGGGCTACGCCGCTACAAGAGGTTGAATTTTGGTATTTCTTCGGCAGCAGAGATATTCCAAAACGCAGCCAGAGAGATGCTGTCGGGACTTCAGGGAGTCCTCATTGTCAGTGACGATATACTCATACATTCAGCAACTCTCGAAGATCATCATCATCATCTCCGGGCCACTCTCCAACGCCTGGCCTACCATGGAGTAACACTCCACCGGGACAAATGCCAATTCTTCCAAAAGTCCATTGAGTTCTTTGGCTATGTGCACAGTCAAGACGGCGTGCAGGTAGACCCCGGGAAATCGCAGGCTATTCATCAAGCACCGGCGCCTGGCACAGCATCAGAAGTTCAGAGCTTCATGGGCATGGCCACATACTGTGGGCGGTTCATACCTAATCTTCCTACAGTGGCTGAACCTCTAAGAGCCCTCACCAAGAAAGATGCCATCTGGAAATGGGGAAAAGAAGAGGAAGAGGCCTTCCAAAGGGTAAAGTCGACCCTGTTGAGCAAAACCACCATGGCCTATTTCGACACTGCCCGGTGTACGGAAGTGATAGTGGACGCCAGCCCCGAGGGATTAGGAGCACTCCTCGCCCAAGAAATAGAGCCAGGGAAGTGGGCCCCACTGGCATTCGCGAGCAAGGCACTCACACCAACCAAAGCTCGTTACTCCCAAGTTGAACGAGAAGCGCTAGCTATCAAATGGGCTTGTAACCACGTTCACCTCTATGTCAGCGGGCATCCTTTCAAGGTCGTAACCGACCACCAGTCACCACTCCCGCAGTTCAGAGGCACCGCTCCGCATCCGCCTCCCAGAATCAAAAGGTGGGTGATGCAACTACAGCATTACCAAATGGAGATAGAGTACAGATCCAGAGCCACAAATCCAGCTGATTTCCTGTCACGGCATCCCCCAGACTTGCTCCGAGGAGACACTGAACAGGAACAGCGTACCGAAGAATACGTGCACATGCTGTCACAATGGGCCTGTTCACGAGTTCTCACAGTAGAAGAGATAAAAGCGGAAACGGACAATGACAGAGTACTTCAGAAAGTACTAGAAGCCCTACGCTGTGGATCGTGGGAAGGTTTCCTCCAAGGCATCACAGGATGGAATGAAACAGACCGAACCCGGCTGGGGGAAATGTGGAGAGTCCACGATGATCTAAGCACTACCGACAGCGGCATGGTACTACGTGGGTCACGGATCGTCATTCCAGTAGACCTCCAAGAACGAGCAACAGTTCTAGCGCATGAAGGCCATCAAGGGACAGTGAGAATGAAGTCACGGATGAGTGAGAAGGTTCCCTGGCGTAGAGGTGGCCGTAGACACAGTTGTCAGGAACTGTCGTGCCCGTCAACTCACCAGCAGCCCAGAAGTGCCAGTGCCAGTGATAACAGAGGATCCAGCGCCCTTTCCGTGGTCGTGGGTGAGCCTGGACTTCGGGAGCTTGCCAGACGGAAGGGTGACTGCCGTCCTGGTCGACAGTTACACGAAGTACCCTATTGTAGAAGTCATACCATCCACATCATTCAACCGTCTGCCGCCAGTACTGGAGAAGACGTTCGCCCTTTTTGGACTACCACAAGTTGTGAAAACCGACAACGGGTCACCGTTCCAAGGGGGAGAGTTCAAGGAGCTATTAACACAGCTAGGGAACAAGCACCACCGTATCACCCCGCAATGGCCGCAAGCAAATGGCAGAACGCTTCATGCGGATGCTAAATAAAATCCTTCGGATAGTGGTAGCAGAACAGTCCGATCCAGAAGTGGCACTTCAACGATTTCTAAGAGAGTATCGCAGTACCCCACACTGCACTACACAACGGTCGCCGTGGGTACTAATGCTTGCTGGCCCCTAGCGGGACACTATTCCAGTATTAGACAACTGCGTACCAGAACCATACAATCCAGTCGACACGCAAACTCAACGAATAGTAACCAATAACAAAGCTACCAGCCGAAGAAGAGCACAACCCAGAGTCATAGCACCAGGATGCACCGTCCTAGTGCGGCACCGCCATAGCGGAGGGAAATTCCGCACTGTGTACGAGTCAGGACTGTGGACAGTACTGAAAATCAACAGAACTGCCCTCACCACCAAGAAAGGAGGAGAGACCATCACCCGGAACATCTCCTGGTTCAAAAGAGTTCAACCGGACAATGCTGAGCCGTCGCATCCTAGTGGACTAACTGACGAGGACCTTCCAAGAGGAGGCCTAGCGCCACGCTCAGACGACCCTCAGGGCAGAGATCACGGAACCATCACTCCAACCACGGATGGTGGACAACATAACATCATGGAGACTCCGGCGGCAGCCAGCCCGATGAGAAGTCAACGATATACACAACACTGGTACAATTTAAGGCCAAATCCCAGGCCGAGTCAGAGACTGGCAGACTTTGCATGTTGATCAAGCCGTTAATATTTTTGAACACTGACTTGAGATGAGATGTAACGGTCTAGTTGTTCATGCGAGGGAAGCACCGTAGCCCGGAAGGGCAAACACACATTGTAACACTCTCTGGCCAGGTGTGGTCAGAGAGCGTAAATAAACAGGCGGAGGTCGCACGCGACTTCCGGCCCAGACCACAACCCGAGTGTAAATGTCGTGTGTCTGTGTTAGCTGCGAGAGTGACCAGGCTGTGTTCAAGGGCCAACTCTACACCCTGCTCAATATACAAACATTAATGGGCTGGTCCAGCGAGACAAAAGGAGTGACACCTCTGCCCCTTGGTAAAAGGGAGGTAATGGATGCCCATCTACCTCCAGAAAGGCCACTCAGATACCCACTGGGCTGTTGCTGGCATCGAACAACTCAGAAACCACCCAAATTGGCCCCCCAGGCTGCTAAAAAAAGCAGCCCACAGCAGGAGCTCGGACACCTGCCCCTCGGGCATTGCCCGAGTGCCCTCGTTACCAATCCGACGCTGCCCTCCCGCTAGTGGTGCGATACCGGTGGCGCTGATGCAACAGTGCAGGCCTATCGGTGTCAATAATTGGACCCCACACACAAAGTTCAGGGTTTCTCGCTGCTGCGCAGGGTCCGTCATTGCGACACTTCCCTCAGCAGCGGTCTTTTATTACTTAAGCCCACATGGCGTGGGTCAAACCAACATACCAAATTGAAACTGGGAGTGTGGAGGCACACCCCCTCCCAAGGCAGATCACCTGATTTAACCCGGGATAACGTATTGCAACAAGCAATACTGCATTCCTCCCCAAACAAAATTATATGTCAAATAGTGCTATACACCATGATCAACCCAAATACAACAAGTGAGGTAGTTCCTCAATTTCACAGAGTCCCCTGCGTCACCAAGAAAACCCCCATTCAAACTTGCAGCATGCTTTGTGCTTCCTCTCACAATGTGCTTAATTAGAAATGTACCTGCCTCTATGTGTTGACATGAACCAGCTACCACATAAGGTCCTTCAGCCTGCTTGATGGCTTGGGATTACTCTGCAGACCATAGCTGGTCTGTGACTCAAGACCCAGTTCGGGAACTGACAGCTGACCTTTTCATTATACCTCTTCCTCCGATCATACAGCAATGATTCTTTCCAAGGAGAGATGTCCAGGGGCTCGACCAGTGGTGGATTGGGGAGTCTGTCGATAGTCCATCAGGAAGGAGTAAATGCCTTGCTCGGGGTATTCGCTAATTGTAGCTGCGATTCGAATGACCTTATTCAAGGCCCTCATGAAGCGTTCAGCCTCTCCGTTGGCTTAAGGCCATCTGGGAGTAATCTTCCTGGGGACGATTTCCAGCTAAGTGAAATATGATGCAATTTTCTGCCCCTGAAAGGGAGGGCCCATTGTCAGTTGGAGTTCCTTGATTAGCCCATGTGTAGCCATGATCTTTTCTAGCTTCAGTATAAATTCAGATGCACTCAGGGATGACAGAACTTCTACCTCCGGATACTTGGAGTAATTATCAATCACCACCAGGGTGTGCCTCCTGTCTGGGAGACTCCCAAAATCCATGCTGGCACATAGCCACGGGCCACTCAGACTTTGCTCTGTCAGTATGGTTGTGGGAGGATTTGAAGCCCCTGGTGACTGACACTATGGACAGGTTGGCACAGCCTCCTCCACCTTCTCATCCATCAGAGGAAACCATAGTTTTGTTCGTAGATGCTTTTGGTCTTCACCATGCCCTTGTGACCAGCATGAGCTAGTTGGATCACTCGATCAGCAAGCGAGGCAGGGATGACTAGGCGATGGCTCTGCATCAGACACCCATTAGGATCAGCTCTCAATTCCTGATGCACGTTGTATAGGCTTTTCAGAATCCGTCGGGCTTCCGGGATGAGGAGAGCCCACTGGCTCTTGAAGTGGTGCCACCTGTTTGTCTTCACCATCTCCAGAGTCTTCTGTAACATTCGTCCTGGGATGTGGCTTGGCACAGGTCCTCCAGGGAGAGTGGTATTGGGCGAGATCTGTCCACGACTTATCAGACATACTCCTCGGTCTCCACCGCACCATCCTCTTTGCTTACTGTGGCTGCACAGTAGTGACCAGGAATGGTTTTCCATATACATACAGGTGGAAGTGGCAGCATCCCCAGTGTATTGTGATGGCCTCCTTCCTGATCTGAGAATACCTCAGCTCCATGCTGGTCAGCGACCTGCTTGCAAACGCCACCGGCGCCCATTCATCCTCAGCATTCAATCTCTGCATCAGGACCGCTCCCAATCTGCGAGGACCGGCATCAACGGCAATCAGGGTATTTTGGAGGGGATCAAAATACCTCAGGGTGGTAGAAGACGAGAAGGCATCCTTGGTAGCTTGGAATGCGGATTCCTGTTCAGGACCCCATGATCAAGGGGACAGATGCCTTGGTTAGCTCTCGTATTGGTAGCGTCAGCGAGGTGGGATCATTTATGAAACGGCCACAGTAGTTAACCATGCCGTGGTAACTGCACGTCTCACTTACTAAGTTGGTTGCAGGTGCTTCTTTGATGTCTTTCACTTTCTCTGGGTCAGGGGCAAACCCTTCTGACGAGAATATGTACCCAAAGAACTGTAGTTTTTGCTGCAAAAAATCACATTTAATGCGGTGGAGGGTGAGCCACGAGTCCTGGATTTGTTGAATTACTTTCCGTAGTCTGGCGCTGTGCTCTGATAGTGATTTTGCATGAATCAGAGTGTCATTGCTGACATTGACCACTCCCTGGAGATCTGCATGAAGCTCTTGGATGGTGTTTTGAAACACCTCAGTGGCACTCAACACTCCAAAACTCAATCGCCGATATCGCCTCAATCCCACATGTGTTGAAAAAGTCGTTATGTACCGCAACTCCTCATCAAGAACCAGCTGGTGGTAGCCTGAGCATAGATCTAGCTTTGAAAACCAACTAGCTCAGCTGAGCTCGCCGATGAGATCATCAATTGTTGGAGTGAGATGCCGTTCTCTCTTGATCTCTGCATTCGGTAAGCACATAGCTACACAGATTCTCACTTCTCCAGGTTGCTTGGGCTTCCGTGCGACGACGATGGGTGACACCCAGGGCGTGGGCCCCTTCACCTTCTCTATGATTTCTGCAGCTTCCAGCTGGTTCAGCTCTTTTCCACAAGAGGCCTGAGGGTAAATGCAATGTGCCTGTGTCAGAGGGCTACTGGTTGCACTGACGAGTCTATATGTAGGTGTATTTGTTTTCGACAGAGGCACCCAATGCCATCAAATACCTTGGGTAGCTCGTCGAGGATGTGGTTTATGGCCTCTTGATGTATTCCGAAGGCAAATGTGACGATATCCAGCACCTCTGCTGAGCATGCTGTGACCTTCTTCTGTTGCATACACTTGAGATTCAATGGATTGATATTCATATGTGAGAGTGGTCTTGAACCGACCTCGCATGACGAGGGGTCGTTCCTGCGCATAGACAACATTTTGTATTTTGGCTGGGACTAGCTGCGGGGCGAGCACGTCTTGCCATATGCTTCAGAGGACATGATATTGATTGTCACTCCAGTGTCAACAACCGCAGTGGAAGGATGTCCGCCCACCATTATTTGGCACTGGGGTAAATGCCTCGTGGTCTGAGATGCAGTTCCAAATGTGAAAATGGAATGGACTGTATGTTCCTCACTGTCATCATCGTCCAGGTAGCTGCTTCTTTCCTGTCCCTTCGGGATACTATTCATGGTTGAGGGCAGAGCTCGTCCTTTTCCTGAGCGGCATACCTTCATAAAGTGTTTTAGTTTTCTGCACCCTGTGCACTTCTTAACTCTCGGGCCGATGAGTGGGTCTCCCGCAGTAGCCACAGGATCATGTTCTATGATTTCTCTTCCTGTCAGATTGTGAAGGGGTAGACGGGATAATGACGTTGATAGGTTCTGTCTAGATGGGCTTTGGAGAGACGCTTCCATGTGCGCAATACTAGCTCTTGACAGTTCTTTGGTCCTTCCAAGCGTTAGAATATCAGCCAAAGGTTTGTCGGACTCTTCTAGGATCCTCTCCTGCAGTTTCGCTGAGGCACTCCCCTGAATTATTTGCCCTTTTATCTCTTCCGTCTCATCCTGGAAACCACACATGCTTGCTAACTCCTTCAGACGGGAATGGAACACATCAAGGGATTCTTCTGGTTGCTGCCTCGCCTGTCTGAATATGTATCTTTGGTAGTCCTGGTTAGCCATGGGTTCAAAACGGGCTGCTAAGGCTGTTATAAGGGTGAGGTGAGTCTTTGGTGTGGGTTCCACAATTGATTTAGATATTGTATAAATGTCTTTCCCACCCAGATGGAGTAGCATTGCTCGCTTTTGTGCATCATCAACTTTAGTGGCCTCGAAGAACAGAAGAACTCTCTCCACCCACTCCTTCCACATCGGCACTGGGGCTGATGCGGCTCCTTCCACTGCAAATGGCTCCACTGCTGGAATCTGAGCCATCTTTTGAATTGACCTGTTATGGAAGTCCCTTAATTTTCTGATAGGGGGCTACTTTCCTGATCACTCCCCTCCTGACATGAACATTTATAGTTTCATTTAAAACCTTATGCCCATTGATTTTATTGTGTGTTAGTTTATTTTTCTTGCCACTTACAGGTGATGACTTCTCTCCATGCACCGCCACGGGCCAGAGTGTGGTGTCTGTTTCTGCCGAGCGAAGCAGCCTGCAGCTGGGGCTCCCTGCTCTTCCTTCCCACGCGCTGGGCCTCCTTGCAGTGGGGACCAGGTCGATGGTCCATGGCGATGCCACCCGGAGCTAATGGGTGGTGATGTGATCCGTGGCATGAGCACCGTGCACACATATATGCAGTGCATGGCCGCTGCAGGACATGGAGGGCAGTTAGGACCGCCCCTGCAACAGTGAATAGAGAGGAAGTTTCCCGACGGGACAGCACTTGTTCCTGGGAGCCTACGAATACCGGGTCTTTGACAGTGGAGCCCTGTTTCTAAAAAGGCCACATGAAGGGCTTCAACTAAAGGGTGCCAACTAATTTGGTAGTGATTGTTAATTGAACCCAGGATTTTCTATGAAGATTCGGATTTGTACAGACCAGTACATCATTTAAGGACACCTCATTTCAACCAATAGGATCTATTGGTAGCCTAGGACTAATTAAGTCTTAAATAGTATGCAACAAATTTGTTTTATCATACCCACTTATGGAAATAATCTGAAACATTTTGGTTTGGTCCTGAAGAAGGTGACAGGCACATCATTTGCCAACACCGAAACGTTCGTTGACCTTGGTTGGATAACAGATCCCAGCCCATAACATCACAGCGGACAACAACTATTGCTGTATTATTGCTGAGGCTCGTTTCTAAGTGGAAACAATTGGCACTGATGTATGAATGTTGAATATATTAGTGTAGCAGTGTGGATGGTAGTTAGATTATGAATGGTGTGTATGATCTTAGGGTGAACACATAGGGTAACTGTGAGACTGTAAGCGCAGGGACCACATTCTTACCTGACGTCATGGATCCACACTATAATGGCGCTGTCTCTCTCAGAGTCCGGTCCCCGAGGGATGAATTCCGGAAGGCAGGAGCTAGACGAGAAACACCCACTTGTCCTATCTCCCTACAGCGGGACCGAGACCGGAAGTGGGCGGTGATGACACCGGAAGCAGTTCCCCGTTTCCAATGAAAGTGAGCCGGAACGAAGGAGAGGGGTCATCAACCAACTGCTGAGCAGAGGCAAGCGGGAAGCAGAACGAGGAAAAGCCAGAGAGTGAAGACAGCGACCGTGTCGGAGAGACGGACGAAGATCCAGACGAGCGGTGGAGTGATGAGTGGTGGTGTCCACCAGAGGAGGCTGGAAAGATGCGGCAGAGCCGGTGAGTTACTGCGGCTCTGGGGACCTTGAGGGAGGGTACAATGGCAGTGGGAGGGCAGACAAGTTAAAGGGTATGGGTTAGAAAAGTATGAGGACCACAACCAACCCCGCTACTCGTGTGTGACTCAACCCCTCTTTTGTGGCACATGTTTGGTTTCCATTCTGCCGAGCACTATCTATCCTCCTTTATTGAATGAGAGGTAGTACTCGCCCTGACTTAGCCCGCTTGCATTTAATTCACCCCCTGATTGATTCTGTTGAGGTGACTTCCCCAAGACATTTTTCATGTTTGGTTTCCATTCTGCCGAGCACTGTCTATCCTCCTTTGTTGAATGAGAGGTAGTACTCGCCTTGACTTATCCCGCTTGCGTTTAATTCACCCCCCTGATTGGTTCTGTTGAGGTGACTTCCCCAAGACATTTTTCCTGAACATTTCCTGAATAGTCACAAGACAGCACCCTTGGTGTGGTGGCAGGTAGTTACTAATTCTCACTCCACAATCCACACAGTGATTGACGGCTTCCTTTTCTCCTCTCTTATGAACCTCTGGGATAACACCACAGAGATGGAAGAGCCGGGTCCCACAACATCCGACCCCCCGCCGAGCTCGACAAAGATGGACCAAGAAGAAGAGAGAAAAGAAACACCATCTTTATCGTCACCTAACCCAATCACTGATAATAAAAAGCGCACATTTGGAAAGTACATTCAGCCTCCGCGTCTGTTTATCCAACCTGCCCTCCCACAAGTGGTGTCAGAAGTGGGATCCGTTGGAGACATGGAGGTTGCATACACCAAAATGGCAGAAAACCAGGAACACCTGGGAAAAGTAATGGAGTGTTTCCTGACTGTGGTGGAAGATGATTGGGGCAAGCTGCAGAAAGTACTCACGGGACAGAGTCAAACACACGGAGCCGCTATGGATAAGATTACCGAGGCCCTTGGACATCAGAGGGGGCCCACAACTCTTCCCTCTGCAGTCCTACAACGGTATGTAGCGGCGAAGATCCTGACTATTTTTTTAACAACTTTGAAAGAATGGCCACTGCAGCTTCATGGCCAGCAGACAAATGGGGACAGTACTTGGGTCCCCTCGTGTCCGGTGACTTACAGGCAGCCTATTAGGCCGCAACAGCGCAAGGAGTAGTACCATACACCGACATAAAGCGATGTATTATGGAGCGGTTGGGAGTGGATGACGAAACGTACAGGATGAAGTTACGTCAAATGAAAGAGGGACCTCAAGAAACACCTCAGGCCCTGTACTTTAGGGTAAAAGACATGGCTGATCGCTGGTTAAAACCGGCCACAACTGATAAGGACGGGATTATGGCCAAAATATATCTGGAGCAATACCTATCTTCCCTTCACCCACCCATTCAGAAGTGGGTTCGCCAACAGGCTCATCTTACCCTGGAAACAGCGGTAGAAATAGCCAGGGCGTACAGTAGAGCCCAAGAAATCCAAAAGGGGCAGGAAGACCCAACCGGCAGATCAGGAGGAGCAGCGATACATCAACCACCCCACCTGCCTCTGGTGAAGAAGCCCGAACCTGTCACCATCATACCCGGGACCCCAGTGTTCCGACACCCTCCCGTAGGACCTCAATGCTTTCATTGTGGAGGGATGGGACACATTGCCCGTTTCTGTCCCCAAAAGGAAGAGCCAATGGAGATAGGGATGGCCCGTAACTACTATTGTTCTCCCTCTGAAAAGAGACTGCCACCCTATTGCTGCAAAGTGACTGTGAATGGACAACTGGTTACCTGATTGGCTGATACTGGATGCCTACAATGTGTAGCCAGACCACAAGACCTCGGACCAGGGATTGGTCCTATCGACGGGACCGTAGGCATACGCTGTGTCCATGGTGATACAAAACCATACCCCACAACATGAGCACAGATACAACACCCACATGACCCAGGAACCACTCTAAAGGTCGGACTCATTATCCGTTTACCTGAACAAGTCATCCTTGGGAATGATTACCCAAACCTATCGCAGTTGTTGAAAGAAACTTCACCAGAAGAAGAAGAGTGGTGGACCATGGCGCCTTATTCCCAAGAAAAGGACCAGGACTGGCCACCTTCCAAAATACGGAAAAGCAGAAAACAAAGAAGGGCAGAGAAAGAGAAAAGCCCGTCCGTTCTACCTGTTATCCAGGATGAGAACCCCTGGGAGACTGACCGAAGCTTTCATGCCGCATAAAGAGAAGACCCCATACTACGAGAAGCCTGGGGCAAGGCCCTAACAGATGAAGACCCACTCCATGTAGGTCCCTATTTCTTTATCAAAAATGGGTTGTTATATAGGAAAGGGAGTCCCAACCAAAATCCCCAATTGCTAGTCCCGGGACCATTCCGTGATAAGATGTTATATCTAGCCCAGAGCCACCTCTTAGGAGGACACTTTGGAACCGATAAAACCGAAAAACAGATCACGGAACGCTTTTACTGGCCTGGAATTTACCAACAAGTAAAAAAATATTGTCGTGAGTGCCCCATATGCCAGAAAAACAGCAGATATCATCCTCCCCGGGCACCCCTCCACCATTTTCCTATCATTGGGGAACCTTTCAGTAGAATAGGGATGGATATGATAGTCCCTTTGTTGCCTTCCCGAAGCGGGTGTCGTTACGTCCTGGTTATGGTACACTATGCCACCCGTTTCCCGGAAGCCATACCCTTGTGTCGTCCGGATGCCCCTAACATTGCTAAAGCCATGATAACGGTTTTCTCACTGGTAGGATTCCCAAAAGAGGTCCTAACAGATCAGGGGACACCATTTGTGTCCCAAATAATGAGGCAGGTATGTGCCCAGCTAGGGGTCAAACAGATACGTACTGTGGCATACCATCCACAGACGGATGGTTTAGTCGAACAATATAATGCCACCATTAAAACCACCCTCAAGAAACTCCTGGCCCTAGAATCCAGAAAATGGGAAGACATGTTACCTTTGGCGTTGTTCGCCATTAGATGTAAAGAACAAAAAAGCACTGGGTATTACCCTTTCGAATTGTTGTATGGCCATCAGCCACGTACATTATTGGAGATGGCACAAGAGAAATGGGAAACCGAACCGAACAATTCAAAACCCCTGGTAGAGTACGTCTCCAACTTGAGAACACATCTGAGGCAAATCAGGACTATAGTCAGAAATAACCTGGAGGAGGCACAATTAGCTCAGAAGGGACAGTATGATAAAAAGGCAAAAGAAAAGTCCTTCGATGTAGGTGAATCCGTGTTACTAATGATGGCTTCATCAGATCCCAAATTACTGGGACAATGTCAGGGCCCCTATACTGTGGTTGAGAAGGTGACACCTGTGACCTACCGCATCGAAACGGACACGGCTAGGCGTACCTCCCAGATCTATCAAATTAATTTGTTGAAGAAATGGGAGGGGCCCCTACCGGCGCTCGTGAGCAAAGCTGAATCACAGATTCCCTTATTCGACCCATGTATAGATCCTGTCCTTCCTTCTGGGTTGAGACAAGCATTAATGGATGTACTACACCCCCTCCAGGATAACCTTTCCAGCTCTGCAGGCAGAACCACACTGTTTGAACATGCCATAAAAACCCCTCCGGGGAAACGTGTGCGTCTTAGACCATATCGCATACCCGAGGCCTGACGACAGACCATTAAAGAAGAAGTACAGCAGATGTTGCGGATGGAGATTATCGAACCATCTGTAAGTGAATGGAACTTGCCCATTGTCCTTGTACCGAAGCCGGATGGCTCGGTATGCTTCTATATTGATTTTAGAGAAGTAAACAAAAATCTCTGAATTTGACGCCTATCTTCTTCCTAGGGTTGACGAAATGGTCGAGAGAATAGGCAGGGCTAAGTATATCAGTACCCTGGATTTGTGTAAAGGGTACTGGCAGATTCCATTGCGAGCACATGATAGAGAAAAGACTGCATTCTGTACTCCCGATGGGTTATATCAGTTCAAAGTACTACCTTTTGGGTTACGTGGGGCCCCAGCCACATTTCAAAGAGTTATGAATGTGATAGTTCGACCCCACGAGAATTATGCCGGGGCATACATTGATGATATAATTGTCTATAGTGAAACCTAGGAACAACACTTGTTACATCTGTCCGGGGTAATACAGGCTCTAGAACGACATGGACTCCAAATAAAGCCAGCTAAAAGCCATCTAGCAGCCCAGCCAGTACGCTACCTTGGCTACCTGATAGGGGAAGGGGTTATTAGACCCCAAAACACCAAACTCACTGTCATCTTCCAGATACCCTTACCACGGTCAAAGAAAGACCTTTCTAGGCTTGTTTGGTTATTACCGTTGATTTACCCCCAGGTTTTCAGAGCTAGCAGCCCCCCTTACAAATCTACTGCATTAAATGGGCCAAAGATACCCTACGGTATTATTTTGAGGGAAGAGAGTTCACCTTGTACACAGATCACGCACCCCTGGAATGGTTAGCCCAAAACAAGGGTAACAACGAAAGAGTACTTAGATGGTTTCTGTCTTCACAACCATACCGGTTCCAAACAAAACACCGAAAAGGGACAGTGCAAGGGAATGTGGACTACCTGTCTAGGTTTCCCCAGGAACAAAACCCTAGTAGAAAGACAGCAATGGAAAGGGGATGTGAGACTGTAAGCGCAGGGACCACATTCTTACCTGACATCATGGATCCACACTATAATGGCACTGTCTCTCTCAGAGTCCGGTCCCCGAGGGATGAATTCCAGAAGGCAGGGGCTAGACGAGAAACACCCACCTGTCCTATCTCCCTACAGCGGGACCGAGACCCGAGACCGGAAGTGGGCGGTGATGACACCAGAAGCAGTTCCCCATTTCCAATGAAAGTGAGCGGAACGAAGGAGAGGGGTCATCGACCAACTGCGGGGCGGAGGCAAGCGGGAAGCAGAACGAGGAAAAGCTGAAGAGCGTAGACAGTGACCCTGTTGGAGAGACGGACGAAGATCCGGACGAGCGGTGGAGCGAGGAGTGGTGGTGTCCACCGGAGGAGACTGGAGAGCGGCCGCAACTCAGGAGAGTTGCGGCAGAGGTGGTGACTGACTGCGGCTCTGGGGACCATGAGTGAGGGTTCGAGGGCGGTGGGAGGGCGGACGAGTTAAAGGGTACGGGTTCGAAAAGTATGAGGACCACAACCAACCCCGCTACTGGTGTGTGACTCAACCCCTCTTTTGCGGCACATGTTTGGTTTCCATTCTGCCGAGCACTATCTATCCTCCTTTATTGAATGAGAGGTAGTACTCGCCCTGACTTAGCCCGCTTGCATTTAATTCACCCCCTGATTGATTCTGTTGAGGTGCCTTCCCCAAGACTTTTTTCATGTTTGGTTTCCATTCTGCCGAGCACTGTCTATCCTCCTTTGTTGAATGAAAGGTAGTACTCACCTTGACTTATCCCGCTTGCGTTTAATTCACCCCCTGATGGGTTCTGTTGAGATGACTTCCCCAAGACATTTTTCCTGAACATTTCCTAAATATTCACAAGACAACACCCTTGGTGTGGTGGCGGGTAGTTCCTAATTCTCACTCCACAATCCGCACAGTGATTGACTGCTTCCTTTTCTCCTCTCTTATGAGCCTCCGGGACAACACCACAGAGACAGAAGAGCCGAGTCCCACAACATCCGATGCCCTGCTGAGCTCAACAAAGACGGACGAAGAAGAAGAGAGAAAAGAAACACCATCTTTATCGTCACCTAACCCAATCACTGATAATAAAAAGCGCACATTTGGAAAGTACATTCAGCCTCCACGTCTGTTTATGCGAATAGAATTATTTGTCTCAGGGGGTTACCTTCCTACATTTGAGGACCGCCCTCTTCACCAATTTTGTGTAGTGACCTCGTGTCAGGAGCACCTTTGGTCCCTCACTCTAGTGGTGCGATACCGTTGGCCCAGATGCAATGGATCAGGCCTATTGCTGTCAATAACTGGACGCCACACACAGTGTTCAGGGTTTCTCATTGCTGCGCAGGGTCCGTCACTGTGGACAAGACCCACAGCAGCGGTCTTTCAATATTTAAGTCCACGTGGCGTGGGTCAAACTAACATACCAAACAGACACAGGGAGTGTAGAGGCACACCCCCTCCCAGGGTAGATCATCTGGTTTAAGCCGAGATTACGGATCGCAACTGGCGATACTAATAAAAAACATAACATGTACTTTTGTATAGCACACGTATCACCCGAAAGTCTCAAGGCACCGAATAACAGATGTATATTGTTACCCAACTCAATGGTACTCATTTTATCAACCTCAGATGGATGAAAGGCTGAGTGGACCCTCCAGGATTAGAACCTGTGACCACGAGGTCGAACACAGGCCCCTACAGTGGATGCATTTGTCCACTGCACCACCAGACCGGGCCTACTACAACCCCCCCAGCACCTTGGGACTCCTGTCGGTGAAGTATATTCTGTACCACTGCTACTTTCACTTAGTCCTAAGAGGGAGTTGGGGACTGTCTTTGCCCAATCTGAGCAGCCTGGAGTTTTAACTAAGTGGCTCGCAATATGAAATTTCTCACACAAGCTATAGCATACCAATGTGAAATGCAAACGTCTCTAATGTTGAGGTTTAAGAAATTTAAAGTAATACACCTTTATTACCACATTGTGTTCATAAATCGGGTGCAAGCTGCCTTTGAAAAAATGGACACTAGCACAAAAATGTATATCAAATCAAAAATCAGAAACCCACCATACAGGTGTGTGGAAATAAAGTATGAAAATTGTCAAATGAAAAACATATGCATCACAAATCGCTGGGATAAATGCATTTTAACCTCATGTAAAAATTGCATTAGGCAAGTTGTAACTCTCACCTCACAGATTACCTGGGAAATAAATCGCAGTCCCAAATCTGAAGCACTCTACAAATTCCTCCATGTAACATTTCCCCTCTTCTAGTGCAAGTCCTGTATTGTATGCTATTTCATTTGACACATGATGTTACAAGGTGAAATGCATATGCATACATACGCATCAGTAATCCAGGTGAAACTATCACACCTGTGGGGCGGAACTTGCCTGAGCTCAAGATGGCCGCGTCTTGATCGAGCTCTGCAAGCCATCATAAATATTGTTCAGGAATCCTAAACCCAGAGCACAAATGAACACAGAACGTGACTTGTGCTGAGGAGCCCAGGCGAATAGCGACTGATCGGTGCCCCAGTTGTTGCACAAAGATACCCTGGGGTGCGTTGAAGCGCTTGGGGGCTGCGGCCGGCAGCAAGGTTGGCGGATCAGCGTGGCGGCTGGCAGACCCGAAGGTGCCGGATGGACCCCCTGGCAGCTGGGGGGATAGGTGACTGACGCTCGACCGGCTGGTTTGTGTGGGCTACTGCCGTCCACCTTCCCTGAGGCGCTGTGGGTGCTGCGGTGGGTGGCCTGGGTGCTGCGCTGATCGTGGGCCACCTGTGCTGAGGTGCGCCCCATGCTGGATGGCTGCTCCCCAGAGATGGAGGGCTACTGACTGGGCCTGGTCTTCTGCCTACCGAAGTAGGAGCCTTCCCTCACCAGTGCTGTTGATGCTCAGCCAGGCATTGCGGCGTGACAACTGACAGATCTGGGGGCTCCAGACGGACCCTTGAGTGGCCAAATTGGGAGGCGGGTGGCGCATGACTGACCTGCTTGCTTGATACGCCGCCACCCGCCTCTCCTGAAGAGTTGTGGCCGCAGCAGCGTGTGACCTGGGTGGTGCGCTGACCTTATGCCTCCCGTGCTGAGGAGCGCCCGTGCTGGATAGCTGCTGCCCGGAGACGGTGGGGTTGCTGACTGGGCCTGTTCTTCCGCTCGCCTGAGCTGGAGCTTTACCACACCTGCTTCAGCGGAGCTCGACCAGGCGTTGCGCTGAGTGCGACGTGGGACCGGCTCTTTAATTACATCTGCAGCAGTCTAGGACAATTACAGCTCAAGCTGCGGGCTGCCGGAGCGGATTGACCTGCGGTCCCCGAGCGCTGGAAAAGTGCGTCTGGCTGCAGCTCACACTTGAGTGGAACTTGAACCAGCAGTCCATTAGAAGCCTAAACTACTGGTTGACCTGGCCTACAGTTTCACTGCGACATAGAGACTTGGCCTACATTCATACCTTGCCGGCCAAAGAGTCATTGATGTGCGCCTCAGACCTAGGTGGGCCCCCTGTGATTGGACTACGTCTAAACGCTCACTAACAGTTCAGCTTATCACCAGTGACTTACAGTAAGAGTGCGCATTTCTCCTTATCACCTGGGCTCTATCTCGGCTCCTGCCCTGGGGCCAAGTGGCTACCACCCGCACTTCCCCTGCATCCTGAGCCCCTCTGTGCTACGACCCGAAGATCTTCGGCCTGCATGCTGCTATCGATATAACTAACTGCTCTTGTGACTCAGCTGCTGCACTGGTTGATCTCTCTGGCGCCTCTTGATCTCTGGAAGAGGGGGACATCAAGGAATACCTCACTTCAGCCCTGCCCTACCTACTGAAATGGGCAAGGTAGATTAGTCTCAATCTGCAGTTTGCGCAGCGCAAAACGAGGAATAAAGAGGTGGATGAGGCTAATCCCCCAGATAATCTGATGGATGTGACGAGGAATCCTCTGGAGACATATGTCAAATCTTGTCAGCAATGCAGAAAAGCCTATCCACCATAGACGGTAAAATCGACGCATTAGTTGTTTGTGGAGAAATTTCTGGTCTTATTGTTGGGCCGTGATATCTTCTCTCCCATGTTTGTAGTTGAGCGCGCTCATCGCTCCCTTGGGCCCTGGACCTCCTCAAGTCATTTCTGAGCTCTTGAATTATAGAGACAAAGATGCCGCACTGAGACAGGTCAGAGAGAAGAGAGATCTGCAATTTGAGGGCTCCTCGATGTTGCCCTTTCCGGACTTTACTTCGAGGGTGCAAGAAGTCAGACCACAGTTTGCCCCTCTGAAATGTAAACTCTGTGACTACAATCTTGAATACACAATGCTCTACTCTGCCAGGCTGAGGGTGAATTTGAATGGCAAGTCAAGGATTTTTGTGGATCCCAAGTCCTTATAGGGAGCCCTTAAGGAATATGCTAAGACTGAAAAACGGAGCGGCGAGGTGGAAAAGCTTTCTGAGGATGCTGGTGGCAGCCTGGAGGAACAGGACTAACACTGTGTGCTGCATAATTTCTGGTGAGACCTTCGAAGGGTAGGTGATGTGTGTGTTTCCTATGCAAGTTGCCTCACTGAGGAGGTCTGGTCCCTTGCCCCCGAAAAAGCACGGGGACACTGCTGATCGAACATAAAGGACTGCATCCGACTGATGCTGACATAATTATCAAGACTTTGGAACATATGAGGACCTTCATTGACCTGTTATAGCAATTTGGGGACTACATGGGCAGGGGCAGCGGGACTTGACCCTAGTTATTGCAATTCATTGCATCCTATATTCTCTGGTTGTATACTCTAAGTTTTGATGGCATTACTAGACCTCTAATATGTAGAGCTACTAGGCGGAGCAGAGTTAACATCCGCCCCTGCATGTTACCCACTCAATGGCACTATGCCAGACAAGTTTTGAATTGGGGGGAAGGGGGATTTTCGACCATGGCAAGCTGGGGATTGTATGGCGAGGGGGAGGGGATTTATTGGTTTGTACTTTGGACACAATGGGGCAGATTTAAAATAAACTAACGCAGCAGAGTGCAGCAAGTAATTTTGCTGTGCCGTGCTGCGTTAGTTTGGAAAGCACAGCGATGCGACATATTTACAACAATATGTCGCATCTTTGTGCTTCCCCCTGCTGGCAAACTGCTGCCATGCGCTGACGCAGGCACCCTTGCACCATGGTGCAAGGATGCCTGCATCGTGGGGAGATTGTTTTTGTTGAGAAACCCTTCCTGTACAAAAACAATCATTAGAGGTGATTTCCTCTTTCAATGTGTGCTGCAGAATGCAGCAGGCTTAGAAACAGGAAACAAAAACGAGGAGAAATGAATACATTTCTCCTTGTTGTGTCTCCCTACGCCTCCCCTGGAGAGGCATAGCATTCACACGCCTTTCGAGATTCATGACTCCTCGTAAATCTGGAAATGTGTCTGTTGGAAGGCGGACCCCGAGAAGTCGGCGAGACCACTCAGGGGGGGCCCCCACACTGTACGAAGTAGCCGAGCGCTGCAGAGAAGCCTCCTGGGAGATCCTTCTCCTATTATGTACTAGCACAGTAACACCACCACACAGGACTCAAGGAGGTTGTCTCAAGACGAGCAATTCTTTATCAGCACTTAAAGGTTACGGGATCAATATTTACACGAAAAGGGATCAAGGGATCCACAAAAGTCTCAGTGTCTCTTTAGAAGGGAAGGGGTAGCGGGACAGTCTTTGGCAGGAGCTTGGTACGAGGGTACCTGGGGCCCAGTTCTTATCCTCAAGCTGGAGGGCCTCCGGAACTCGGAGGGGTCGAGCCGCGACGGCGTCAGCAGGGCTCTGGCGTTCAGTTCGTGGAGAGCCGCGACCAGGTCAGCGGGGCTCTCAAGATGGTTTCTACTCAGCTCGAGCTGCGACGTCGTCAGCAGGGCTCCGAGGGAGGTTTCAGCGAGGTTGGGCCGCGACAGCGTCAGCAGGGCCCCGATGTTCCGGGGGGCTTCAAGGTTTCAGCAAGAAGGAGCAACGACGCAGTCTGCAGGGCTCGTGGTGGTTTCAAGCAAGAGTTCTTCTCCATAGGGTCGGCCGCGATTCAATCAGCAGGGCTCTCGACTCCGGGATACAACTGCCGGTCTGTTGCGGGGTCGCCCCAGATATAGGCCTGGAGCCCTTTGAAGTCCGGACCCTTGCGCCCGGAGGGGCGGAGAGGCCGGGGTGGGAGCGGCCAGACGCCCAGCAGGAGAGGCGCCGGGCCCAGGAGAGATGGAGGCCGATCGCACCTCGGTGTGTGGGGACGGTTGGGGGTCCCATCGATACCGCCCTCCGCCAGGGCGATGAGGTGTTCACGTGATACCCCCTGGCCAGTTCTTGGTGCCTCAATGTCTGGGCCTCGCTGGGGCCGAGGCCGGGTTGAGCGGGGTCAGGTGGACTGGTGTGCAGGGTCACGTGGCAGGCAACAAAATGGTGGAGCCCCGAGGTGTATGCGACCTCGTGCGGCTCGAACGGGTGGCCCGTGGAGGCCAGGGCGGGGAACGGGCCCAACCCCAGGGAAGTCAGGACCACACCACGAGGCCGGGTCCAACAGGCGTCCCCCCCAGCCGAAGGCAGGGAGAGTCACCCATCTTCTTGGGGACTCTCCTCGTCAAGGCGGAAGAAGCGGGACAGGCCGTCAGCGTTGGCGTGGTCATTGCCGGGTCGGTGCTCAACCGAAAAGTCCATCCCTTGCAGGGCAATGGACCATCGCAGCAGCTTAGGATTCTCGCCTCTCATTTGCATTAACCACCGCAAAGGCCGGTGGTCGGTCTGGACCCGAAAGTGGGTACCGAAGAGATAGGGCCGGAGCTTCTTAAGGGCCCACACTACAGCGAAGGCCTCACGCTCGATGGTGCTCCATCGTTGCTCCCGGGGCAGCAGCCGTCGGCTGATGAAGGCCACCGGGCGGTCGAGTCCCTTCTCATCAACCTGAGACAGGACGGCCCGATCCCATATTCGGAGGCGTCTGTCTGTACGATAAACTCTTTACTGTAGTCAGGGGCCTGGAGCACAGGGGCAGTGCACATCGCGGCCTTGAGAGTCTCGAAAGCTGATTGGCAGCGGGGAGTCCAGTGCACCTTCTTGGGCTGTTTCTTCGAGGTGAGCTCCGTGAGAGGCCCCACAATGCTCCCATAGTCCCGGATGAACCGCCGGTAGTATCCGGTGAGGCCAAGGAAGGCCCGCACAGCGGTCTGGGTAGTGGGAGGTTCCCATGCCTGGATGGCATCGACTTTTGGTTGGAGGGGGGCCACCTGACCGCTTCCCACCTGATGGCCCAGGTAGGTCACCGATCCTTGGCCGACCTGGAATTTGCTGGCCTTAATTGTGAGCCCAGCCCTTTGGAGGGCGGCCAGGACGGCTTTGAGGTGAACTAGGTGCTCAGCCCAGTGGTTGCAGTACACGGCAATGTCATCCAAATAGGCCGCGCTGAAGGCCTCGAGCCCGGCCAGGACCTTGTTTACGAGTCTCTGAAAAGTGGCCGGGGCATTCTTCATGCCGAAGGGCATCACCCGAAAGTGGTAATGCCCATCAGGGGTAGAAAAGGCGGATCTTTCTCGGGCGCCGGGGGTAAGCTGAATCTGCCAGTACCCGGCAGTGAGGTCCAGCGTGCTCAGGTAGCGGGCGGACCCCAAGCGATCGATGAGTTTGTCGGCCCGGGGTATGGGATGGGCGTCCGTCTTGGTCACAGCATTCAGGGCCCGGTAGTCTACACAAAATCGCAGCTCCGGGGGATGGCCGAGGGCTGCGGCCTTTGGTACCAGGATGACAGGGCTGGCCCACGGGCTGTCAGAGGACTCGATGACCCCGAGGGCCAGCATCTTCGCTACTTCGGCCTGGATGCAAGCCCGTACTCGGTCGGGTACCCTGTAGGCTCGGTGTCGCACGGGGGGGCTGTCCCCGGTGTCGACGTCGTGGACGCACCAGTGGGTCACCCCCGGGGTGAGGGAGAAGAGGGCTGCGTAGTCCTGCAGCAGTTGTTGACAGTCGAGGCGCTGTTCCGGGGTCAGGGAGGAGGCGAGCTGGACACCTTTGATGGATCCGTCGTGGACGTCGTTCTGCAAGAGGTCGGGTAGGGGCTCGGAGTCGTCCTCGCCCCCCTCGTCGGTCGCCAGCAGCAGGCTCAGTTCGGTCCGGGCGAAGTAGGGTTTGAGCCTGTTAGCATGTAGAACCCGGAGGGGGTTCCGGAGGGACTCTAGGTCAACTAGGTAGGTGACGGGGCTCTTCTTTTCCACCACCTTGAAGGGCCCAGTCCACTTGTCCTGGAGGGCGCAGGGCTCAACAGGGGCCATGACCCAGACTCGCTGGCCTGGCTCGAACTCGATTGTCGAGGCGTTCCGATCGTACCACCGCTTCATGTCCTCCTGGCTGGCTTCGAGGTTGGCTTCGGCCAGGGCTCGGAACTTGCGGGTCTGGTTACGTAGGGTCAGGAGTATCGGTAGATGTCAGGAGGGGCGCCCTGGAGCTTCGTCTCCCAGCCCTCCTTGACCAGGCTGAGGGGCCCGCGGACCGGATGTCCATACAATAGTTCAAACGGGCTGAACCCCAGGGACTTCTGCGGGACTTCCCGGTAGGCGAACAGGAGGCATGGCAATAGGACATCCCATCTCCGCCGGAGGGGCTCTTCCAAGCCCTGGATCATCCCCTTTAGGGTTCGGTTAAAGCGCTCTACCAGCCCGTTCCCCTGGGGGTGATAGGGGGTTGTGAATTTGTACGTGACCCCGCACTGCTGCCACAAGGACCGCATGTATTTGGAGATGAAGTTTGTGCCCCGGTCGCTCACCACTTCGCGGGGAAATCCCACTCGGGAGAAGATTCCCATTAAGGCCCGGCCCACCACGGGGGCCGTTACAGTTCTTAGCGGGACAGCCTCCGGGTACCTGGTGGCGTGGTCCACGAGGACCAGGATGAAGCGGTGGCCCAGGGCAGTCCGGGGGTCCAGGGGCCCCACAATGTCGATCCCGACTCGTTCGAACGGGGTGCTGACGGCTGGAAAGGGCTGGAGGGGGGCCTTGACCCGACCCCCGGTCTTCCCGCTGGCTTGGCAGGTCTGACAGGACCGGCAGTGGTTGTCCACGTCTTTTCGCATCCAGGGCCAGTAGAAGTGGGTCACCAGACGGCTGTAAGTTTTGTCTTGTCCCAGGTGCCCGGCGAGGGGCACGTCATGTGCCAGGTTGAGAAGGAACTCTCGGAAGCGGAGAGGGACCACCAACACGCGGCTGGCCCCGAGTTCTGCCACTTTCTGTTCACTGTACAATAGGCCCTCGGCCCAGTAGACCCAGTGGGTGCCGGTCTGGTCACCGTTGGCTTGGGCGGACGCTTGTCGTCGGACCCCTTCGAGAGAGGGACAGGACTGCTGTTCTTGCTGGAACTGTTCTCGCGAGGGGCCCCCTTCGTGGCGCCATTGTGTAAGTTCTGGTAGGGTGCCTAGGGAAGCAATCTCTTCGGGGGAGGGTTCAGTCGGTCCAGTGTCGGTGTCCGCCTCCCCCTTGCTGCAGGCGGGGGTTGGTGCGAGCCCCTCGGGCTGGGCGGTACCGGGGGCCTGGGATGAGCTGGGGGCCTGGGCGGCCATGGACCGGGTGATGGCGCAGGCCCATTCGGATAGTCCCAGCATTCGGAGGTGCTCTCGTCGCTCCACTTGAGCCCAGGGGGAACTCTCTAGGTCGTTCCCCAGGAGGCAGTCCACGGGTGCGTCGTCCCGGACAGTCACTTTCAGTAGGCCTGTTACCCCTCCCCACGCGAAGGGGACCAGGGCCATCTGGTGTCGTACTTTAATATTCGGGACCGCGTAGGGAACAGGGCCCTACCCCTGTCTACCTTGGTATTAGCGAACCGCAAATGGTAAATGCGGCATGTACGAGTGCTTTATATATCGTTCTAGCTATGAATGCACTGTATACACGTTATTCAGCTTCACTACGCGGGTTCCATTTTGGAAGCAGTGGCCATCTTGTCATTGCCCTCACATAGGCTATAATGGAGTAAATACGGGCCTCACAGTACATGGGCTTTCCCTCTGACTTCTCTGTGACCTGGGCAGCTGGCTCTGCTGCCCTGGGTCAAACCGGTCTCACGAGCTCCCCTTCCTCCGTCCACCTGTGATTAGCATCAGGGTTTGACCCGTCATAAAGTCCTTTCATTCTACACAATCCCCCGGCTAATCTCTTCCACACCTGCTTGTTCCTGCTTTATGACTTGTTTCCCAAAACAGGAGATGCTCATGTTTATTGGGGGGTCTATTTACATCAAACATGGGATCTGAACCTTACTGTGTAAATCATTGTGGGCTGGCCGAACTGGAATGTGGGATGGTCATCATGACTCTGCTTTTTCGTTTGTAATGTATACTTATAATGGCCATATCGTAAACCAAGGAATGTGTGCCTGGAGCATGATATTTTGTACTTAAGGAGAAGTCCGTTCCTATGATTTTCAGCAGTCTCCTGAGAACATACACGCTGTTGTACTTCTAGGATACCTGTCATTGGTCTGCAGCCAATAAACGAATCTTTGACTTCACCCAGAAGACTCTGTGTTTCTGTAGGTCCGGAACAGGGTGAACCCAGAAGTCATAGGGTGTGTGCCCCTGCACCGCTGGGTCTAAAATACCCAGTACTTCAGTTTGGCGCCCAACGTGGGGCGATTTCAGCGGTACCAGTCCAAGCCAGAGGTTCGTGAGGAGCTTCGTGTGGAAATTCCGGAGGAAGGCCGCCACTTCATCGACCCCTGCATGTCGACGTGGTCCGAAAGTCTTTTCTGCGAGGTTCTCCGCGTCCCGACGGCTACGAAGGACTGCTGCCCTGATTAATCGGCCTGTTTTGGACCCTTGATGAGTTTTGAGAGAGCGAAACAATCGAGAGAGTCTTCTGGTGACGCCATCGATCAGCAATATTCAGTTAAGTATAAGTGGAGCGTCTCCTATTTGTTTTTGGTATCCTTCGGGATCGTTTGACTTGGTAAATTGGTACTTTGGAGTTTGCAAACGCCAAAACCAGAGGACTCGTGTATTCACGAGGCTATCGTAATCGATACTCCTTTGACGTTTGGATCTAGACTAGTGAGCGAAGATGCCTGGTTCTGGAATATTTGGTAGATTATTCTGTTTGGGTTGTGGAAAAGATTTCCAGCTAGAGGAATCATGTCCGGTTCCTCCGGTTGGAACTCCAACTTATGAGCTCTATGTAAAACATGGCGTAGGCCCCATTGCATATAACGAAGTGTGGATCCACTACACCAGGAAAGATGGTGTTTTAAAATGGCCCCAAAATGGTAGTTTTGATACCGATATTTTAGATAATTTGGAAATTAAATTGTTTAAGAAGAAAGCCCGGCCGGCGATGTTTGACTCTTTCCGCTTATGGCGAAAGGAAGCCAAACAGAAGGAAATTAAGTTAGCGAAAAAGAATAAGAGAGAGAAAGGTATGACAGTAATGCAAGCAGCTGTACAATTTAAAGACAATGAAGAGGAGCAAATGAATGAGCAATTGCACAGGCAGCGTAAGTTAGGAATTGACAAATGTTACCCAGCTTTGCCACATTCTAAGCAGAGTGAGTCAGAAGAAAAGGAGAAAGATCCCCTGATGTCACATTTATTGAGTTCGCCACCCCCGTATGCTCAAACTGCCACGGCGCCTCCCCAGCTTGTAAATATGCCACCTCCAGTGCATATACTGCAAGCCTTGCCGCAACCGCCAGTTGCTTTGCAGCCAGTTCCTATTCCTGTAGCGCAGCCCTCTCAAGCGCCGCCAGTTGTGCTTCCCACTGCCCCCGCACTTCCTGCGACTTTGCCTAATCCAGTAACTGCCTCCCCTAACACTCTTCCTTCCACCACTCCAGTACCTGTCTCTACATCCTCTTTTCTTCCCTCTGTTTTTCCCCCTGTTCTCGCCTCAACTTCTCTTTCAGCGCGACAGCGCTTAGCTAACGTGGTTACTACATTAATGTCTCCTCTCTTTGGGTCATCTGGTGCAACTCCTGGTTTACAGCGTAAGCAGTTGCGCAGCCAATTACCTAACCCCGATGAGAAAAAGGTAATAGATCACATGGCGCGTAGATGGATCGTTTTCCCTTCACTGTATGATGTGGAATCAGTTGTCAACACTTTCCATCAATGGGATGCCCCTAAACAGAGATATGTGTTCGAGAAAATGTGCGAAATTCTCTGTGAAGAATTGGAGGATAGTGGTAAAAATCCGAACCCGCAGGAGTTGTGTAGAGTGAGGTTCGATTTTGGAACTGGTATAATTGTGGACCGCGAAGTAGATAAAGCAGTTGCGGTTGTATTGTCCTTTAGGAATGACGATTGCCAACAGTCATTGTTTGAACAAGAGGTCCTTGTGGGGAAAAAGGCAAAAGCGCGACAATACCCTATGAGAGAAGTTCCCCCGGTATGGAAGGAAGCGGTTGCAGCTGTCGGTGGTAACCCCGCTGTGGCAGCGCATTTCCAGCGTGTTTGGGTGCATGTTCCATGGAAGCGCTCTGAGGTGTTAGCGCTTAAGCAGTCCTTGCCTGATCCCCGTAAAAACCCAGCAGGTTATTATAAAGAGTTGTCACAGACGGCAGGGTCATGCATTATGAATCTGGCCGATATAGACATGTTGTTTGGTAATGTTGTTCCACAGCCTCTATGGGGATCAATTCGTAATGTAGATCACAATGCAGAACTAGGGGCTACATGGGCTAACATTGTTGCTGCTGATGCTAGACAAACGGGTGGTGCGAAACCAGAACCTTTAGTAGCTGAATTGCCTGGTAGAATCATCACGTATATGAAGACAATAATGCCTGCGATGCGCGTAAATTGGGACAAGTTATCCGCATGCAAGCAGAAGAAAGATGAGACAGTGTCAGACTTCTTTACTAGGTTTGAAGAAACGTTTATTGACCACAGTGGGCAGGATATGAGTACTGAGGGCGGCCAACGGTTGTTTGTGGACAAGTTTGTGCAGAATTTACTTCCTGACTTGTGTAAAAAGCTAAAAGATTCGGAAAGTTCTTGGGCTGTTTCTTCTTCCGCGCAAATACTGGCTACTGCACAGTATTATGAAAATAGAGATAAAGACGAGAAAGATAGAACGGAGAAGAAAACGAAGGAACTAAAGACAAAGGTCCTTTTACAGCAGGCCTATCCGCCACGTGGAGGTCAGAATAATTATAGGCAACCCCAAGGTGTCTATCACCAACCCCAACAGTTTCAGAACAATCAGCAAATAAATGGGTATTATCAACCACGTGTCCCTGTAGGTCCCAACCAATGTTCATACTGTAAAGAGGAAGGTCATTTTAAATACAGTTGCCCTAAATTAATGCAGCGGAACGGTAATATGTATGGCGCAAGAGGTAGGGGTGGTCAGCAAGCTCTTAGAGGCAGAGGGCGTGGAAATGCTCCCCAGAACGCGCGTCCTCTGCCGCCTCAAAGTACCATCAATAGCTTTGATCAGCAAGCTAACGCGACTAGTAATACGGCCCAGTATTATAATAATGATTATTATGCAGAGGACGGTGATGCAGAGAATAATGATTACTAGGACAGCCATAGACGGAGAGAGGGAGTTGTTTCAGTGCCAGTGGATCAGAGTGGACCGTATGTTGAGGTGACGACAGCAAATGTAACGGAGCCTTTTCTGCTAGACACTGGTGCTGCAAAGAGTTCAATCATGCATTCAAAACTCCCTGGCGCACCTTTGTCTGGCGATATAAATGTTTCAGTAGGTTTTTCTGGCGCCCCGGTTAGGAACCCGATTTCCAGTCCTATGTCACTTTCTGTTGGACCTTGCGAGCTGAAAGCACCCTTGATTCTGACAACAGGTTGTGGTGAGAATTTGCTGGGATTAGATTTGTTGAAAAGATTACACGCTACACTGTACTGTTCTCCTTCAGGAGTACAACTTACATTAGGTAAGAAAGTGATTTCCCCAATGTATTTGTCTAAAGACACGATGCCACCTGAATTGTCATCCCTTCCGGATGCCCTTTGGGCTACTGGTCCCAATGATGTGGGCCTCTTGGAGATACCGCCATATGTGGTGACTCTAAAGGCTAATGTCAGACTGCCACGTATTCCCCAGTACAAGATCTCTAATGAAGGGCAGAAAGCATTGTTAGACATTGTCAGCGACTTAATTAATAAGGGTGTGATTGAAGAGACAAGAGGCAACGTTTGCAATAGTCCGATTTTACCTGTCTTAAAACGAACGGACCCTTCACAGCCACCTGTTTACAGATTTGTGATTGATCTTAGAGAGGTTAATAAGATTGTTGTGCCACAGTTTCCGGTTGTCCCCGATATAACTGCCTTGTTAACAATGATTCCAGCCTCTGGTGCATGGTTTTCAGTAATCGATTTAAAGATTGCTTTCTTTAGTATCCCAATTGCAGAAGAGAGCAGAGATATTTTTGGGTTTAGTCTGGGAGGCCGAAGCTTCCGCTTCAAACGCGCTCCCCAGGGCTACTGTGAGAGTCCATCCATATACAGTCAGGCTTTGAAAGCGCAGCTTGATGCACTTGTTTTACCTAGTGGCGCTATCCTGATTCAGTACGTGGACGATTTACTGATCGCCGCGGATACTCAGAACATCTGTAAAGAAGCCACACTGTCACTGTTGCGCCATTTATCCGCTTTCCATCACAAAGTGTCTCTCTCTAAGCTGCAATATTGTCGACAAGAAGTGACCTACTTAGGTCATCTCTTATCGAAGGAGGGAAGGAAACTGACCCCAGAAAGAATTCAAGCCATTGCACAGTTGAGTGTGCCGAAAACACAGAGAGAAGTGCGTGCTTTCTTGGGCATCACTTCATACTGTAGGCATTGGATCCCTAGTTTTTCTTTATTGGCAAAACCTTTGTTAGCCTTAACATGCAAAGACACACCGAATCCTATCCCATGGTCTGAAGAGTGCCAGAAAAGTTTTGTGGAATTGCGTAATGCATTATGTTCAGCACCTGTGTTGGGTACTCCTGACTACAGCAAACCTTTTACATTGTATGTTCACGAGAAAGATGGATGTGCGTTGTCAGTGTTAACACAGCCTTTTGGTGACAGACCGCGCCCATGCGCATATTTTTCATCTACCTTGGACCCTGTAGCGAGGGCATTGCCAAGCTGTCTGAGAGCGACAGCTGCTGCAGCAATGTCTATCCGACAATCTGCTGGTTTAGTAATGGACAACACACTGATTGTCATGGTTCCACACGCTGTAGACACATTATTAAATAGAACTAAGACACAACACTTGACTAGTGCACGATTATCGGGCTACGAACTTACACTGTTAGCTAATCACATACACATAAAAAGATGCAATACGCTGAATCCAGCCACATTGTTGCCAATTCCAGCAGACTCAGATGAGATTGAGCAACATGACTGTCTGTTCAGGACAGAAGAAGAGACGAAAGGAAGAGTGGATCTAAAAGATACTCCCCTGACTGAGTGTGATGGCATTTTATGGGTAGATGGGTCATGTTTCAAGCTCCCTAATGGTGACACGACTGCTGCATATGCTATCACGACTTTGCACACAGTCGTGGAAACTGCACGAGTGCCACATAATTCGGCCCAAGCAGCAGAATTAATCGCCCTCACGAGAGCATGTGTGTTGTCTGAAGGAATGAGAGTGAACATATACACAGATAGCCAGTACGCCTTTGGCGTGGCTCATAATTTTGGGCGACTGTGGAAGGAGCGTGGGTTCCTAACGTCGCATGGAACTAAAATTCAGAATGGCAAGCTGGTGAATGATCTCCTTGAGTCATTGACCCTACCGTTGCAAGTTGCGATCATGAAATGCAGTGCGCACAGGAAAGTCACAGATGATGTTGGACGTGGGAATGCGTTTGCTGATGAGACCGCGAGAGAAACAGCACAGAATGTGAAGACTAGAATGTATGTTGCAGGCCCCGCAAGATGGGTTAATGATGTGGGAATGTGTGAGAACACAATAGAGAGTGTGAAGTCG
Source organism: Triturus cristatus (assembly GCF_964204655.1). Lineage (NCBI taxonomy): Eukaryota > Metazoa > Chordata > Amphibia > Caudata > Salamandridae > Triturus > Triturus cristatus. The sequence goes on along the minus strand of NC_140589.1, from coordinate 1,062,151,591 downwards.
CTTCAAGCTGAAGCCACAGAGGAAGAGTTAAGCAAGTGGAGAGAAAGTATGGGTAAGTTGGATGAGAATGGTTGTTGGATTGATCTGACAGAACATAAGCGATGGTTATTGCCTGATGCATATGTGCTTCCAGTGGTTACTATGGCACATGGAATGGCACACATCAGTACGAAAGGTATATGCAAGTTGTTGGCCCCAGTATGGCAGAATGCTGGGATTCCCAAGTGTGCAGAGAATGTGGTCAAGAATTGCATAGTATGCTTGAAGTACAACCCTGGTAGGGGAACCCCAACTCCGGCTGGTCACTTTGCACCCCCATCATGTCCATTTGAAGTTTTGCAGCTGGACTTTATTCATATGGAAAGATGCAACAACCTGAAATATGTACTGGTGGTTGTTTGTGCTTTCTCAAAATGGATTGAGGCTTATCCTCTAAAAGATAACACTGCCCTATCCACAGCCAAAGCCCTTGTGAAGGAATTCTTCCCTAGGTTTGGGATGCCAAGAATGGTGTGGTGTGATAATGGAAGTGAGTTTGTGGGTAAAGTGATGAAGAATGTATGTGAAGGGCTAGGGATAAAGCAGAAGTTCCACGCTGCAAATCACCCCCAATCAGCTGGATTAGTAGAACGCTACAATGGAGCCTTAAAGCTCAAGCTGGCCAAAATCCAGGCGAGCACCGGTCTTAAATGGCCTGACGCTCTGCCTTTAGCACTCCTGTCCACCAGAATGACCATACACTCACGAGTGGGACTTAGCCCTTATGAGGTCGTCTTTGGCCGCCCGGCTAATGTATGGGGCGTGCCAAGACCGGCGAAATTTAGTGAAATAGAGCATCCAGTACTGCTCGACTACCTGTATGATTTGACTGTTAAACTGCGTGTTTTGCACCAACAGGTACATGATACTCTTCCCCAAGCCTCTGAACCTCCTGGACACCCTATCAACCCTGGTACGTGGGTGCTAGTCCGAAACTTCCAGCGCTAGAGCAACGACGAGCCTCGCTGGATCGGCCCTCATCTTGTTCTTCTTTCAACAAGATCAGCAGTGCGAGTGAAAGGGAAGAAGCACTGGATTCATGGTACCCACTGCAAAGTAGTCCCCTTGCCTCTGCCATATGACCAGTGGGTCAAGGAGGGTATCGCCGACTCAGAGACAGACATTGTACCTCGCTTTGTACCATTCAGTGACGCACGCTTAAGAGGCGCAGTTTCAGACCAAGAGAGTGACAATATTCTGCAGGAAGCTGTGCCACCAACAAATCGACTGGACACCACTGAGCCTGAACTTTTGTTTCAAGACCAAACAGCACCTGGCCGTCTCCGCTATAATTTGAGACCTAGGCCCATGGACAAATAAAGATTTCCTCATTATTTCCCTTTTGACATTTTTGCTCTCCCATCTGAAGGACTTTCTTGATTTTTGTTTTTCGAACCACCATCCGGGTTCTGCCGCAGGGTCGCGGTGCCAAGACTTTGGGGTACAGGCCGAAGACGCTAGGTCGACGGTTCTGGTTGGTCTAGGGCGTTTCCCTGGACTGACAGGCGTACTCTTTAGCAGAAGAAACTCATCCACCGCGAGCGGCCCGAGTAGAGGATGGAGTTTTTTAAGATGGAGAGACCGATTGAGGAAATGAACTTTTACGCAAGGATGTGCAGAATTGTGAAAAGTAAATGTTTTGTCTTTTTGTGCCTTTTTACACTGTGTAGCATAATAATGTTTATTGTAGGATTTGTGTTTTTCTCCGCTCAAAAGCCCATTGAACCCACTCAACAGCCTATATCTCTTTCTACTGCCTCCTCTCACTCTTTTCACCCTTTGCCTGAGCACGAACAGACCAGACGATCAGAGTTCGTAAATAACTCGTTTATCCAGCTCTTGCACCAGCACCAACTAGTAATGAATACGACCAATTGCTGGGTGTGTGGGTTAATGCCCCATACCATTAACAAGGGTATTCCCTACCTGGTGCTGCCGTACAGTTACAATGGATCGTCATGGGCATTCCAAACCATGTTTCTCTATGCTCTAGATACATACTCCCCTCGCCAACCGCGTTCCATCAGACCTATCACCAATAATAAGGCTTTGATGAAAGGAGTTGCCGATATGAGCAGGGATATTAATGCATACTCCTCTATTCCCAAAGAAGAGTTGAGACTTTATGTAGGATGGAACGCGACGGGGTATAGTATTAGTTTGGGTGAAAGACAGCGAAAAATCTCGTCTCCAATCTGGGTCGTACCCCACATGGGTCGGTTCTGCTTACAGGGTAATGGTCAGAATCCTAGAGCTCAACTGGGAAGAAGTGACTGTACCGAAACGTACACCTTCCCGTCACAGTTTTCCCCTGCGTTTTTGGCTGCTAAGGGCACATATTTTATCTGTCATGACCGAGCATATACATGGCTGCCCCCTGATTTCTCGGGCACATGTTATATTGCGAACTTGCTACCGCCGACATTTACTGCTGCCTCTGACTATCACAAGACCAGAGTTGTGAGAGGTGTGATTAGTAAGGAGGACACTGCCGGTCAGGAAGCAGGAGACTTCTTCTTGGGTTTCCTGCCGTTTTGGGGACCTATGGTCAATAGTAGGAACCTGAGACAGCTGACTCGTGTAGTTGAATCCACTGTCAATGTAACGGCTGGTGCCCTTAGTAATCTGACAGCTGAGCTCCAAGCGGATCGCCTTATGACTCTGCAGAACCGCATGGTTCTAGACGTTATTCTTGCAGACCGCGGTGGGGTATGCAAGGTCATCCAATCCAGTTGCTGCATTTTCATACCAGATAATGCTCCAACAGTGTATCAAGCCATCTCCAAACTCCATAAAATATCTGAAGCCATACACGTGGATAAGGGAGATTGGTCACTAGTGGGGTGGTTCTGGGAATTGATATCTGCCTGGGGTTGGAAAGTTCTAATGGTCGTTGGAGTGATCTTAGCCATTCTTTTCCTGTTCTGTCTGTGTATACAGTGTGCTCCAGCGATATGTGGTCTCTGTGCTACCTTATGTGTAAGGAAACCTGTATCGAGGGACGAGCTAAGTAATAGAATGATGCTACAGCAACATCTCCATGACTTCGTGAACATTGACCTAGACTCGGATTAAGATGAGTATAGTGATTGCCTATGTAAGGGCAAAAGGAGGGTCTGTCGTACTTTAATATTCGGGACCGCGTAGGGAACAGGGCCCTACCCCTGTCTACCTTGGTATTAGCGAACCGCAAATGGTAAATGCGGCATGTACGAGTGCTTTATATATCGTTCTAGCTATGAATGCACTGTATACACGTTATTCAGCTTCACTACGCGGGTTCCATTTTGGAAGCAGTGGCCATCTTGTCATTGCCCTCACATAGGCTATAATGGAGTAAATACGGGCCTCACAGTACATGGGCTTTCCCTCTGACTTCTCTGTGACCTGGGCAGCTGGCTCTGCTGCCCTGGGTCAAACCGGTCTCACGAGCTCCCCTTCCTCCGTCCACCTGTGATTAGCATCAGGGTTTGACCCGTCATAAAGTCCTTTCATTCTACACAATCCCCCGGCTAATCTCTTCCACACCTGCTTGTTCCTGCTTTATGACTTGTTTCCCAAAACAGGAGATGCTCATGTTTATTGGGGGGTCTATTTACATCAAACATGGGATCTGAACCTTACTGTGTAAATCATTGTGGGCTGGCCGAACTGGAATGTGGGATGGTCATCATGACTCTGCTTTTTCGTTTGTAATGTATACTTATAATGGCCATATCGTAAACCAAGGAATGTGTGCCTGGAGCATGATATTTTGTACTTAAGGAGAAGTCCGTTCCTATGATTTTCAGCAGTCTCCTGAGAACATACACGCTGTTGTACTTCTAGGATACCTGTCATTGGTCTGCAGCCAATAAACGAATCTTTGACTTCACCCAGAAGACTCTGTGTTTCTGTAGGTCCGGAACAGGGTGAACCCAGAAGTCATAGGGTGTGTGCCCCTGCACCGCTGGGTCTAAAATACCCAGTACTTCACTGGCACAGGCTTTCGCTGTTGTCGGCCGTCCGGACGGGGCACAGCACATCGGGTAGGATTTGTTCGGGGGTCACCAGGTGGCAGCGGACAGCGGTGACACTGGCGCCGGTGTCACGAAGGGCTTCGGCCCGTCGGCCATTGATGGTGACCTGCTGCCGGTATTTCTGGGTGTTGCTTGGGATTGTTGTGCGGGGCACCATTTCTCGGCTGCCCAGGCAGACCAGGGACATGGCCGCCGGCTCCCATTCGGTGGTTCCTCGGTCGAGGATTTCTTCTTCTTCCTCTCCGTCCCCCAGGGCGGCGGCCACCAGCTGTCGGGGCGGGGGCCCGCCGGCCCCGCTTCTTCGGTTCAGGGGGCATACCGGATCGCTGGCATAGTGTCCGGTTTGTTGACAGCCGTAGCAGGTTACTGGGGGGCGTGGTCCGGTTCTGGCTGAGGTCGCCCCTCTTCGGGCTAGGCTCGGGGAGAGGTGTTGCGGCGGCGGCCCTCGAGGCGGGCTCCTGGGGGCCCCGGCGGGGGGGTCCCGATTCCAGTTCGGCCCTCCCCCTCCACCGCGTTGGCGTGGAGGTCCGGTGGGATTCCTCTGGTACTCCCCCATCGAGTTCCGGGGGACGCGGGTGTTGACCCATCGATCGGCCTCGACGGCGAGTTTACGTGGGTCGGTCATCTTGCTGTCGAGGAGGTGTTGCCTTAGCTCCACGAAGCAATTGTTGGAGAGATGTTCCCAAACAATGAGGTCGACCAGCTGCCCGTAGGTGGTGACCTTGCTACCCTTGATCCATCCTTCTAGGGCCCGGCTGAAAAAGTCCACATATTCCACCCAGGTAGTGCCCGGGATCTTCTTACAGTCTCTGAACCGCTGGCGGTACATTTCCGCGGTTAGCCCGTAGCGGGTGAGCAGGGCCTCCTTCATGTGGTCGTAGGAGGTCATCACCTCCTCTGGCAGCAGGAGCAGTGTGTCTCGACCTTCACTAAGGAACCGACCCCACAGGCCGGCGCCCCAGTCCTTTCGGGGCACCCGATGGGAGGTCATGGCCACCTCGTATGCTTTGAACCATTGTTGGATGTCGTCATTTTTGTAGTACTCCTTGACGACATCTTTAGGGATATGTACCTTGTTTTCGGCAGGCGGTAGGGTGTCTCTATTACTGGGGGTGTCGGTCCCCCCGTTCTTTGCCTTGATTTCGAGCTCTTTGAGACTTCGCTCGTGCTCAAGGGTCAGTCTTTTTTCCTCCAACTCTCGGTGCCGTCTCTTCTCTTCTATCTCCTCTTGTAGCCGTAGCTGCTCTAGGGCCAGTTTCTTTTCTGCTAGCTGGAGTTCGCCGTCCAGCCGTAGTCGTGCGAGCTCTAGTTCGTGGTTCCGGACCTTCTCCCGTTCTCGTATCTCCTCTTCGGAGAGGCCGATTTCTAGGCTGTTTCTTCCTCCGGTTGCCGGAGTCGGTGCGGTTGATGTGGCCACAGTCAGGGGCAGTGGACCTTCGTCCTGGGAGGGGCCTGCCCCGGCCTCTAGCCAGGTCCTCAGGGCTTTCTGCATCTCTTCTTTGGTACCTAGGCCGGTGGTTGCAATGCCCTTGTCTTTGCAGAACTGTTTCAACTCTTTGTGCGTGTATTCCTCCAACCGTTCGGGCTGGAACTCCGTGGTCGTGTTGTTCTCTTGGTTGCTCATGCCTTCCGGTTGTTTGGATGGGTAGCTAGTGGGTTACTGGCTTGTACGTACTGCGTTCGGCTCGGATCCCGTCGCTGGCCACCAAATGTTGGAAGGCGGACCCCGAGAAGTCGGCGAGACCACTCAAGGGGGGCCCCCACACTGTACGAAGTAGCCGAGCGCTGCAGAGAAGCCTCCTGGGAGATCCTTCTCCTATTATGTATTAGCACAGTAACACCACCACACAGGACTCAAGGAGGTTGTCTCAAGACGAGCAATTCTTTATCAGCACTTAAAGGTTACGGGATCAATATTTACACGAAAAGGGATCAAGGGATCCACAAAAGTCTCAGTGTCTCTTTAGAAGGGAAGGGGTAGCGGGACAGTCTTTGGCAGGAGCTTGGTACGAGGGTACCTGGGGCCCAGTTCTTATCCTCAAGCTGGAGGGCCTCCGGAACACGGAGGGGTCGAGCCGCGACGGCGTCAGCAGGGCTCTGGCGTTCAGTTCGTGGAGAGCCGCGACCAGGTCAGCGGGGCTCTCAAGATGGTTTCTACTCAGCTCGAGCCGCGACGTCGTCAGCAGGGCTCCGAGGGAGGTTTCAGCGAGGTTGGGCCGCGACAGCGTCAGCAGGGCCCCGATGTTCCGGGGTGCTTCAAGGTTTCAGCAAGAAGGAGCCGCGACGCAGTCTGCAGGGCTCGTGGTGGTTTCAAGCAAGAGTTCTTCTCCGTAGGGTCGGCCGCGATTCAATCAGCAGGGCTCTCGACTCCGGGATAAAACTGCCGGTCTGTTGCGGGGTCGCCCCAGATATAGGCCTGGAGCCCTTTGAAGTCCGGACCCTTGCGCCCGGAGGGGCGGAGAGGCCGGGGTGGGAGCGGCCAGACGCCCAGCAGGAGAGGCGCCGGGCCCAGGAGAGATGGAGGCCGATCGCACCTCGGTGTGTGGGGACGGTTGGGGGTCCCATCGATACCGCCCTCCGCCAGGGCGATGAGGTGTTCATGTGATACCCCCTGGCCAGTTCTTGGTGCCTCAATGTCTGGGCCTTGCTGGGGCCGAGGCCGGGTTGAGCGGGGTCAGGTGGACTGGTGTGCAGGGTCACGTGGCAGGCAACAAAATGGTGGAGCCCTGAGGTGTATGCGACCTCGTGCGGCTCGAACGGGTGGCCCGTGGAGGCCAGGGCGGGGAACGGGCCCAACCCCAGGGAAGTCAGGACCACGCCACGAGGCCGGGTCCAACAGTGTCTCATTCCATGGGTGTTGCGTGGTAACACCCACAGCAACACCCATGGGACACCCCTTTCACGCAAAGTGCTGTGTGCAAAGGGGCCATATTTACAAGGATAGGAAAAGCCACGCAGGGTTGCTTTCCCTGTCCTTGTAAATATGGGGCATTTTATTGCGCTGCCAGTGCGTCACAAAAAATGCTTGTAAATCTGCCCCAGAGTGTGCTTTTCATTTATCTACCTTACCAGAGGTGTTTACCTGCTGATATATTTACAGGGTAGTAAAGCAGATACAGTAGGTGTGTATACAGTAATGTTAACCAATCGCAGTCCTAGACCAAAGTAGCAAGGTGCGCTTCCTAACATGGAACGTTAGGGGCCTCAATATTTTTAGAAAACTGTGAAAAGTGCTAGCATACCTCACCATGCATGGCATAGATGTTGCTCTTTTACAGGAGACTCACTTGCCCCTATACAGCAAACTACTTACTCCCAGATGATTGCATGGTCTTTTCCACGCTGCTGGCTTTTCCACACATGCAAGAGGAGTCCTAACCTGGGTTAACCTAAAATCAGGTATCACATTAGAGGCTATTGGTGAGGCTGGCCTGGGCTGGTAAGCAATCCCAAGCTCAGTGGAATATCATCACTCGCCCTTATTCTATGGGGGAATTGGGTGCTCCAGATTTAGAGCTCTACTACAGAGTTGCGCAGTGCCCGCATGCTTACTATTGGTTACACCAGAACACAGCTCTGCCACGCTTGCAAATCAAAAAAGTGGGATCTGCCCCAGATCTCCATGTAGTGTCATTGTTTCGCACCCCATCTAGAAGAGTCGGGATCTTGGACTCAATCAGCGCTATGGTGCATGCGTGGCACAACCTGCTGAAAAGGCAGGCGGGAGCTATTTTGTATCCCCCTGACACCGCTGGAGTGATGTCAGTGGTTGCCAACCTCCAGGGATAAAGAGGTGGTCAGGGCATTGGGAGCAATTAATATCACCAAAACGGGAGATCTGTTCACAGGGGGCATTGCTCGAAGTTCGACCGAAATTGAAGCTGATGGTCATAATACGTCCCCACTGATGAGGTTTCACTTCTTCAGAGTGCGGCATGGTCTCCATGGGTTGCTTGGTGAAGACACACTTGAGCCGCCTGAGTTCGCCCCCCTATCTCACATACTGTGCGCTGACTCCCCTACTAAGACAGTCTCTATCATTTATAGTTTAGTGCAGGACAACCGCACAAATACCTACACTAAAGCTAGGCTGGAGTGGCAAAATGACCTTGACATGATCCTTGATGATACCACTTGGCTTTACTGCTGTGAGTCCATGAAACACATCTACCTCAATTGTAGACATAGCCTTATACAATTTAAATTCCTAAATGTATTACCCCCAGCTCGATTACACAGATATGGTCTTAGAGATACCGCTGAGTGTGAAAGATGCAATACTGAGCCAGCGAGATTTATGCACCTGGCTTGGTCAGGCCCCTCCCTATGGACCCATTGATGGCCCTCCTGGGACACGCTCAACAGCTGAAGAGTGAATCACGCAGATTAGTGGATATGGGCTTGCTCATAGCGAAGCGCAGAATAGCAATGCGATGGGCTCTGGGCCCGGTGCCCACTGTTGCTGAGTGGTCTAGGGACATGTTATACTGCACCACACAGTCGTAATTGTACAGTGAACTGCTCCCCCCCAGAGTCGTCCCAAGAGTTTATGGAGTCTATACCAAAGTTACCTAGCCGCAAGAGAGTTGAATGCGCTAGGGTGAAGGAAACCAGCAGGCGACACTAGTCCATCTCGTAGATGCTACAGCGTGGCCCAACTAGAGAAGGTCACATGGTGATTTTGGTAGACTTAGCACTGCATGTAAGTTTCACTTTACCTTTTGTTATCTAGGAGCCTGTTAAGACCCTTGCTTGGATACGCACTGCAGGCGATGCTTCCTGTGCAGATTTTTGAAATGTAGGCTACCGTAAACTCTGTAAACATGTACGAAGTTATATGCTTAAGTCACCATTGATGTCCATTATGGTTTTTTTTCTTTTCTTTGTTCCTTGTCTTATGTTTCTAGCTTGTTTTCTACAGCAAAATCTATAAATAAAGCAATTAAAAAAACTATCACACCTATATCAAAATTTTCTTAAATAATGTCTCAACATCTGTTTGTAGGTGCAAGTGTCCACTACTATGTGGAATGGCTGCACCTAATTTAAAATCACCATCACATACCATGTGAACAAGTGTATGCTCTTTACATAGTAGACATGTAAAAGGTATGTAGTAAGGGTGGGCGGAATTTGCGAAATTGCCTTTTGCAAAATTTTCGCGAAATGGCAAAAATCTCCGCGAACACGCGAAATTTCGCGTGCTCGCGGAGATTTTTTGCTGATTAATGCGTTACTGGATGTGACCTTGAACTCGGGCACCTGCTTTATTTATATCTGTAAGTGCTTCCTGTTGAGGTTTAATTTTTGTGACAGAAGCATCGTGCCAAAAGGAATCCTGCCCTGCATATTTATCCAAGAAAATGCCACCGTTTTGTGCAATACCTCTACTCAACTGGAGTACTTTCTACTGGCTAATCAGTAAGTGCTACCTCGGTGGGTAAATGTATAGTGCTTTTCCTACACTACAGCTGCGTAAAGGGCCAGAAGAGTTGTCTTCAGCGACCATGTGTGTCTGTAACTTTTGCCACCGCGCCGATGGGCGCCGGGGTCCCTCGAGTGAGCTGTCCATCATAGTGGAGAAAGGGCGGGAAGACGTTGCACACCGCTGGTGTGTGGGCTGGGGCCAAACGGGCGGGGCTTCTATGCAGTTCACATGCCTCTTGTTTAAAAAGGGTCAGAGACCGACCAGAGCAGCAGATGAGGAGACAGAATCTCCAGGTGTCAGGAACTACACGGAGATTGCGCTCGAGAAACTCATGGATGCACAGACCTCCATCAAGGATGTCGTACTTTACTCTTCGGAACCGCGTAGGGGACCAGGCCCTACCCCTGTCTATCTTGGTATTAGTGAACCGCAAATGGTAAATGCGGCATGTACGAGTGCTTTACTCGTCGTTCTAGCCCTGAATGCACTGCGTACACGTTATCTTGCTGCACTACGCGGGTTCCATTTTGGAAGCAGTGGCCATCTTGTCATTGCCCTCACATAGGCTATAATGGAGCAAATACGGACCTCTCAGTACATGTGCTTTCCCGTGACTTCTCGGTGACCTGGGCAGCTGGCTCCGCTGCCCCGGGTCGAACTGGTCTCACGAGCTCCCCTTCCTCCGTCCACCTGTGATTAGCATCAGGGCTCGACCCATCGTAAAACCCTTCTCATTCTACACAAACCCCCGGCTAATCTCTTCCACACCTGCTTGTTCCTGCTTTATGACTTGTTTCCCAAAACAGGAGATGCTCATGTTTATTGGGGGGTCTACTGACATCTAACGTGGGATCGCAACCTTATTGTGTAAATCATTGTGAGTTGGCCGAACTGGAATGTGGGATGGTCATCATGACTCTGCCTTTTCTTTGTAATGTACACTGTTATATTGCCGTTTCATAAAACTCAGGAATGTATGCTTGAGGCCGAAAAAGGCCTATTTAAGATGTAGTCCGTTCCTATGATTTTCAGCAGTCTCCTGAGAACATACACGCTGTTGTACTTCTAGGATACCTGTCATTGGTCTGCAGCCAATAAACGATTCTTTGACTTCACCCAGAAGACTCTGTGTTTCTGTAGGTCCGGAACAGGGTGAAACCCCGAAGTCATAGGGTGTGTGCCCCTGCACCGCTGGGTCTAAAATACCCAGTACTTCAGTTTGGCGCCCAACTCGGGCCGATTTCAGCGGTACCAGTCCAAGCCAGAGGTTCGTGAGGAGCTTCGTGTGGAAATTCCGGAGGAAGGCCGCCACTTCATCGACCCCTGCATGTCGACGTGGTCCGAAAGTCTTTTCTGCGAGGTTCTCCGCGTCCCGACGGCTACGAAGGACTGCTGCCCTGATTAATCGACCTGTTTTGGACCCTTAACGAGTTTGAGAGAGCGAAACAATCGAGAGAGTCTTCTGGTGACGTCATCGATCAGCAATATTCAGTTAAGTATAAGTGGAGCGTCTCCCATTTGTTTTGGTATCCCTCGGGATCGTTTGGTTTGATTTGGTAATTGGTGATTTGGTGTTTGCAAACCCCAAAGCCAGAGGATTCGTGTATTTACGAGACTATCGTAATCGATAATCCTTTGACGTTTGGATCTAGACTAGTGAGCGAAGATGCCTGGTTCTAGAATATTTGGTAGATTATTCTGTTTGGGTTGTGGAAAAGATTTCCAGCTGGAAGAATCATGTCCGGTTCCTCCGGTTGGAACTCCAACTTATGAGCTCTATGTAAAACATGGCGTAGGCCCCATTGCATATAACGAAGTGTGGATCCACTACACCAGGAAGGACGGTGTTTTAAAATGGCCCCAAAATGGTAGTTTCGATACCGATATTCTAGATAATTTGGAAATTAAATTGTTTAAGAAGAAAGCCCGGCCGGCGATGTTTGACTCTTTCCGCTTATGGCGGAAGGAAGCCAAACAGAAGGAAATTAAGCTAGCGAAAAAGAATAAAAGAGAGAAAGGTATGTCAGTAATGCAAGCAGCTGTACAATTTAGAGACAATGAGGAGGAGCAGATGAGTGAGCAATTGCACAGGCAGCGTAAGTTAGGGATTGACAAATGTTACCCGGCTTTACCGCACTCTAAGCAAAATGAGTCCGAAGACAAGGAGAAAGATCCCCTAATGTCACACTTGTTGAGTTCGCCACCCCCATATGCGCAAAATGCTACGGCGCCTCCTCAGCTTGTGAATATGCCACCTCCAGTTAATGTATTGCAGGCTTTGCCGCAACCACCAGCTGCCGCACAACCGGCTCTTATTAATGTAACGCAGCCCCCTCAAGGGCCGCCAGTTGTGCTTCCAACTGCCCCCGCGCTTCCTGTAACCTTGCCTAATTCACCAGCGGCCTCTCCCAACACTTTTCCTTGTACCACTTCGGTACCTGTTTCTACGTCCTCTTTTCTTCCCTCTGTTTTCCCCCCTGTTTCTGCCTCAGCTTCTCCTTCAGCGCGACAGCGTTTAGCTAATGTGGTTACTTCATTAATGTCGCCTCTCTTTGAGTTGTCTGGTGCGACTCCTGGTTTGCAGCGTAAGCAATTGCGTAGTCAGTTGCCTACCTCTGACGAGAAGAACGTAATAGACAGCATGGCGCGCAGATGGATTGTTTTCCCTTCATTGTATGATGTGGAATCAATTGTTAATGTCTTCCATCAGTGGGATGCCCCGAAGCAGAGATATGTGTTTGAGAAGATGTGCGAAATTCTCTGTGAGGAATTGGAGGATAATGGTAGAAATCCGAGGCCACGAGAATTGTGTAGAGTAAGGTCCGATTTTGGAGCTGGTATGATTGTGGACCGCGATATAGATAAAGCAGTTGCGGTTGTACTGTCCTTCAGGAATGATGAATGTCAACAGTCATTGTTCGAACAGGATGTCCCTGTGGGGAGAAAGGAGAAAGTGCGACAATACCCCATGAGAGAAGTTCCCCCGGTATGGAAGGAAGCGGTTGCAGCTGTCGGTGCTAACCCCGCTGTGGCAGCACATTTCCAGCGTGTTTGGGTGCATGTTCCATGGAAGCGCTCTGAGGTGTTAGCGCTTAAACAGTCCTTACCTGATCCCCGTAAAAATCCGGCAGGTTATTATAAAGAATTGTCACAAACGGCAGGATCATGTATTATGAATCTGGCCGACATAGACATGTTGTTTGGTAATGTTGTTCCACAGCCCCTATGGGGGTCAATCCGTAATGCGGATCATGACCAAGAGCTAGGGGATACATGGTCTAACATTATTGCTGCCGATGCAAGACAAACTGGTGGCGCGAAACCTGAGCCTTTAGTGGCTGAACTCCCTGGTAGAATCATCACGTATATGAAGACACTAATGCCAGCAATGCGCGTAAATTGGGACAAGTTATCTGCATGCAAGCAGAAAAAGGATGAAACAGTGTCAGACTTCTTTACTAGGTTTGAGGAAACGTTCATTGATCACAGTGGGCAGGATATGAGTACGGAGGGTGGCCAACGGTTGTTTGTGGATAAGTTTGTGCAGAATTTACTCCCTGACCTGTGTAAAAAGTTGAAAGATTCAGAGAGTTCTTGGGCCGTTTCCTCTTCAGCGCAAATACTGGCTACCGCACAGTATTATGAAAATAGAGATAAAGACGAGAAAGATAGAACAGAGAAGAAAACGAAGGAATTAAAGACAAAGGTCCTTTTGCAGCAGGCCTATCCGCCACGTGGAGGTCAAAATAATTATAGGCAACCCCAAGGTGTCTATCACCAACCCCAACAATTTCAGAACAATCAGCAAATGAATGGGTATTATCAACCACGTGTCCCGGTAGGTCCCAACCAATGTTCATACTGCAAAGAGGAAGGTCATTTTAAATATAGTTGCCCTAAGTTAATGCAGCGGAATGGTAATATGTATGGCGCAAGAGGTAGAGGTGGTCAGCAAGCTCCTAGAGGTAGAGGGCGTGGAAGTGTTCCCCAAAATGCGCGTCCTCTGCCGCCTCAGAATACCATTAATAGCTTTGATCAGCAAGCTAACGCGATTGGTAATACGGCACAGTATTATAATAATGATTATTATGCAGAGGATGGTGATGCAGAAAATAATGATTACTAGGACAGCCGTAGACAGAGAGAGGGAGTTGTTTCAGTGCCAGTGGATCAGAGTGGACCGTATGTTGAGGTGACTACAGCAAATGTAACGGAGCCTTTTCTGCTAGACACTGGTGCTGCAAAGAGTTCAATTATGCATTCCAAACTCCCTGGCGCACCTTTGTCTGGCGATATAAATGTTTCAGTAGGTTTTTCTGGCGCCCCTGTTAGGAACCCAATTTCTAGTCCCGTGTCACTTTCTGTTGGACCTTGCGAGCTGAAAGCACCTCTGATTCTGACGACAGGTTGTGGTGAGAATTTGCTGGGACTGGATTTGTTGAAAAGATTGCATGCCACGTTGTATTGTTCTCCTTTGGGAGTACAACTTACATTAGGCAAGAAAGTAATTTCCCCAATGTACTTGTCCAAAAATACAATGCCGCCTGAACTGTCATCCCTTCCGGATGCCCTTTGGGCTACTGGTCCCAATGATGTGGGCCTCTTGGAGATACCGCCATACGTGGTGACTTTAAAGGCTAATGTCAGACTGCCACGTATTCCCCAGTACAAGATCTCTAATGAAGGCCAGAAAGCATTGTTAGACATTGTCCACGACTTCATTGATAAGGGTGTGATTGAAGAAACAAGAGGCAACGTTTGCAATAGCCCGATTTTACCTGTCTTAAAACGAACGGACCTTTCACAGCCTCCTGTTTACAGATTCGTGATTGATCTTAGAGAGGTTAATAAGATTGTTGTGCCACAGTTTCCAGTTGTCCCTGATATAACTGCTTTGTTAACGATGATTCCAGCCTCTGCTGAATGGTTTTCAGTGATCGATTTAAAGAATGCTTTCTTTAGCATTCCAATTGCAGAAGAGAGTAGAGACATTTTCGGGTTTAGTCTGGGAGGCCGAAGCTTCCGCTTCAAACGCGCTCCCCAGGGCTACTGTGAGAGTCCATCTATATACAGTCAAGCTTTGAAAGCACAGCTTGATGCACTTGTTTTACCTAGTGGCGCTATCCTGATTCAGTATGTGGACGATTTACTAATCGCCGCGGATACTGAGGTGATCTGTAAAGAAGCCACATTATCATTGTTGCACCATTTATCCGTTTTTCATCACAAGGTGTCCTTATCTAAGCTGCAATATTGTCGACAAGAAGTGACCTACTTAGGTCATCTCTTATCGAAGGAGGGAAGGAGACTGACCCCAGAAAGAATTCGAGCCATTGCACAGTTGAGTGTGCCAAAGACACAGAGAGAAGTACGTGCTTTCTTGGGCATTACCTCATACTGTAGGCATTGGATCCCTAGTTTCTCCTTGCTGGCAAAACCTTTGTTAGCCTTAACATGCAAAGACACACCGAATCCTATCCCATGGTCTGAAGAGTGCCAGAAAAGTTTTGTGGAACTGCGTAATGGATTGTGTTCGGCCCCTGTGTTGGGTACTCCTGACTATAGTAAACCTTTTACATTGTATGTGCACGAGAAAGATGGATGTGCGTTGTCAGTGTTAACACAGCCTTTTGGCGACAGACCGCGCCCATGCGCGTATTTCTCATCCAGTTTGGACCCTGTAGCGAGGGCATTGCCAAGCTGTCTGAGAGCGACAGCTGCTGCAGCGATGTCTATCCGACAATCTGCTGGTCTGGTAATGGACAACACATTGATCGTTATGGTTCCACATGCTGTAGACACATTATTGAATAGAACCAAGACACAACACTTGACTAGTGCACGCCTATCGGGTTACGAACTTACACTGTTAGCGAATCACATACACATAAAGCGATGCAATACACTGAATCCAGCTACGTTGTTGCCGATTCCAGCAGACTCAGATGAGATTGAGCAACATGACTGTCTGTTCAGGACAGAAGAAGAGACGAAAGGGAGAGTAGATCTAAAAGATACTCCCCTGACTGAGTGTGATGGTACTTTGTGGGTAGATGGTTCATGTTTTAAGCTCCCTAATGGTGACACGACTGCTGCATATGCTATCACGACTTTACATACGGTTGTGGAAACTGCACGAGTGCCACATAATTCGGCCCAAGCAGCAGAATTAATCGCCCTCACGAGAGCATGTGTGTTATCTGAAGGAATGAGAGTGAATATATATACAGATAGCCAGTACGCCTTTGGCGTGGCTCATAATTTTGGACGTTTGTGGAAGGAGCGTGGGTTCCTGACGTCACATGGAGCTAAAATTCAGAATGGCAAGTTGGTGAATGATCTCCTTGAGTCACTGACCCTACCGTTGCAAGTTGCGATCATGAAATGCAGTGCGCACAGGAAAGTCACAGACGATGTTGGTCGTGGGAATGCGTTTGCTGATGAGACCGCGAGAGAAACCGCACAGAATGTGAAGACTAGAATGTATGTTGCAGGCCCCGCAAGATGGGTTAATGATGTAGGAATGTGTGAGAACACAATAGAGAGTGTGAAGTCGCTTCAAGCTGAAGCCACAGAGGAAGAGTTAAGCAAGTGGAGAGAGAGTATGGGTAAGTTGGATTAGAATGGTTGCTGGACTGATCTGACAGAACATAGGCGATGGTTGTTGCCTGACGCGTATGTGCTTCCAGTAGTTACTATGGCGCATGGAATGGCACACATCAGTACGAAAGGTATATGCAAGTTGTTGGCTCCAGTATGGCAGAATGCTGGGGTTCCCAAGTGTGCAGAGAATGTGGTCAAGAATTGTATGGTATGTTTGAAGTACAACCCTGGTAGGGGAACCCCAACTCCGGCCGGTCACTTTGCGCCCCCATCATGTCCATTCGAAGTTTTGCAGCTGGACTTTATTCACATGGAAAGATGCAACAACCTGAAATATGTACTAGTGGTTGTTTGTGCTTTCTCAAAATGGTTAGAGGCTTATCCTCTAAAAGATAACACTGCCCTGTCCACAGCCAAAGTCCTTGTGAAAGAGTTCTTCCCCAGGTTTGGAATGCCGAGAGTGGTATGGTGTGATAATGGGAGTGAGTTCGTGGGTAAAGTGATGAAGAATGTATGTGAAGGTTTAGGCATCCAGCAGAAGTTCCACGCTGCAAATCACCCCCAATCAGCTGGATTGGTAGAGCGCTACAATGGAGCCTTAAAGCTCAAGTTGGCTAAAATCCAGGCGAGCACCGGTCTTAAATGGCCTGACGCTCTGCCTCTAGCACTCCTGTCCACCAGAATGACAATACACTCACGAGTGGGACTTAGCCCCTACGAGGTGGTCTTTGGCCGCCCGGCTAATGTATGGGGTGTGCCAAGGCCCACGAAATTCAGTGAGATAGAGCATCCAGTGCTGCTTGATTACCTGTATGATTTGACTGTTAAACTGCGTGTTTTGCACCAACAGGTACATGATACTCTTCCCCAAGCCTCCGAAACTCCTGGACACCCTATCAACCCTGGTACGTGGGTGCTAGTGCGGAACTTCCAGCGCAAGAGCAACGACGAGCCCCACTGGCTTGGCCCTCATCTTGTTCTACTATCGACAAGGTCAGCGGTGCGAGTGAAAGGGAAGAAGCACTGGGTTCATGGTACCCACTGCAAGGTAGTCCCCTTGCCTTTGCCATATGACCGGTGGGTCAAAGAGGGTATCACCGACTCTGAGACAGACACTGTACTCCGTTTCACACCATTCAGTGATGCACGCCTAAGAGGCACAGTTTCAGACCAAGAGAGTGACAATATTCTGCAGGAAGCTGTGCCACCATCGAATCGATTAGACACCACTGAGCCTGAACTTTTGTTTCGAGACCAAACGGCACCTGGCCGTCTACGTTATAATTTGAGACCTAGGCCCATGGACAAATAAAGATTTCCTCACTATTTCCTTTTTGACATTTTTTACTCTCCCATCTGAAAGACTTTCTTGATTTTTTGTTTTTCGAACCACCATCCGGGTTCTGCCACAGGGTCGCGGTGTCAAGACTTTGGGGTACAGGCCGAAGACGTTAGGTCGACGGTTCTGGTTGGTCTAGGGCGTTTCCCTGGACTGACAGGCGTACTCCTCAGCAGAAGAAACTCACCCGCCGCGAGCGGCCCGAGTAGAGGATGGAGTTTTTTAAGATGGAGAGACCGATCGAGGAAATGAGCTCTAAAACCAGGATGTGTGGAATTGTAAAAAGTAAATGTTTTGTCTTTTTGTGCCTTTTTATACTGTGTAGTATTATGATGTTTATTGTAGGACTTGTGTTCCTCTCCGCTCAAAAGCCTATTGCACCCACTCAACAGCCTACCCCTCTTTCTACTGCCTCCTCTCACTCTTTTCACCCCCTGCCTGAGCACGAACAGACCAGACGATCGGAGTTCGTAAATAACTCGTTTATCCAGCTCTTGCACCAGCACCAGCTAGTAGTGAATACGACCAATTGCTGGGTCTGTGGGTTAATGCCACATACCATTAACAAGGGTATTCCCTACCTGGTGTTGCCGTATAGTTCAAATGGATCATCATGGGCATTCCAGACCATGTTTCTCTATGCTCTGGAGACGTACTCCCCTCGCCAACCGCGTTCCATCAGACCCATCACCAATAATAAGGCTTTGATGAAAGGAGTTGCCGATATGAGTAGGGATATTGACGCATACTCGTCCATTCCCAAAGAAGAGTTGAGACCTTATGTAGGATGGAACGCGACAGGGTATAGTATTAGTCTGGGTGAAAGACAGCGACAAATCTCATCTCCAATCTGGGTCGTACCCCACATGGGTCGGTTCTGCTTACAGGGTAATGGTCAGAACCCTAGGGCTCAACTGGGTAGAAGTGACTGTACCGAAACGTACACTTTCCCGTCACAGTTTTCCCCAGCGTTTCTAGCTGCCAAGGGTACCTATTTCATCTGTGATGACCGAGCATATAAATGGTTGCCCCCTGATTTCTCGGGCACATGTTATATTGCGAATCTGCTACCGCCTACCTTCACTGCTGCCTCTGATTATCACAAGACGAGAGTTGTGAGAGGTGTGATTAGTAAGGAGGACACTGCCGGTCAGGAAGCAGGAGACTTCTTCTTGGGTTTCCTGCCGTTTTGGGGACCTATGGTCAATAGTAGGAACCTGAGACAGCTGACGCGTGTGGTTGAATCCACTATCAATGTAACGGCTGGTGCCCTTAGTAATCTGACAGCTGAGCTCCAAGCGGACCGCCTTATGACTTTACAGAACCGCATGGTCTTAGACGTTATTCTTGCAGACCGCGGTGGGGTATGCAAGGTCATCCAATCCAGTTGCTGCATTTTCATACCAGACAATGCTCCAACGGTGTATCAAGCCATCTCCAAACTCCATAAAATATCTGAATCCATACACGTGGATAAGGGAGATTGGTCATTGATGGGATGGTTCTGGGAACTGATATCTGCCTGGGGTTGGAAAGTCCTGATGGTCATTGGAGTGATTTTAGCCATTCTTTTCCTGTTCTGTCTGTGCATACAGTGTGCTCCTGCGATGTGTGGCCTCTGTGCTACCTTATGTGTAAGGAAACCTGTATCGAGAGACGGGCTAAGTAATAGGATGATGCTACAGCAACATCTCCATGACTTTGCGGACATTGACCTAGACTCGGATTAAGATGAGTATAGTGATTGCCTATGTAAGGGCAAAAGGAGGGTCTGTCGTACTTTACTCTTCGGAACCGCGTAGGGGACCAGGCCCTACCCCTGTCTATCTTGGTATTAGTGAACCGCAAATGGTAAATGCGGCATGTACGAGTGCTTTACTCGTCGTTCTAGCCCTGAATGCACTGCGTACACGTTATCTTGCTGCACTACGCGGGTTCCATTTTGGAAGCAGTGGCCATCTTGTCATTGCCCTCACATAGGCTATAATGGAGCAAATACGGACCTCTCAGTACATGTGCTTTCCCGTGACTTCTCGGTGACCTGGGCAGCTGGCTCCGCTGCCCCGGGTCGAACTGGTCTCACGAGCTCCCCTTCCTCCGTCCACCTGTGATTAGCATCAGGGCTCGACCCATCGTAAAACCCTTCTCATTCTACACAAACCCCCGGCTAATCTCTTCCACACCTGCTTGTTCCTGCTTTATGACTTGTTTCCCAAAACAGGAGATGCTCATGTTTATTGGGGGGTCTACTGACATCTAACGTGGGATCGCAACCTTATTGTGTAAATCATTGTGAGTTGGCCGAACTGGAATGTGGGATGGTCATCATGACTCTGCCTTTTCTTTGTAATGTACACTGTTATATTGCCGTTTCATAAAACTCAGGAATGTATGCTTGAGGCCGAAAAAGGCCTATTTAAGATGTAGTCCGTTCCTATGATTTTCAGCAGTCTCCTGAGAACATACACGCTGTTGTACTTCTAGGATACCTGTCATTGGTCTGCAGCCAATAAACGATTCTTTGACTTCACCCAGAAGACTCTGTGTTTCTGTAGGTCCGGAACAGGGTGAAACCCCGAAGTCATAGGGTGTGTGCCCCTGCACCGCTGGGTCTAAAATACCCAGTACTTCAAGGATTACATCAAATTGTTGACGGTAGATATGGGGAGAAAGCACATGCCTAGCCTCCACCGTGCTCACGAATCTCTTGTGCTGATTAATGCTTTACTGAATTTGACCTTCAACTCGGACACCTGCTTTATTTATATCTGTAAGTGCTTCCTGTTGAGGTTTAATGACAGGAGCATCGTGCCAGAATGAATCCTGCCCTGCATATTTCCGTTCCGCCGCGGATCGCGGAAGTTTCGACATTTTCGCGTTCCCCGCGTAACGCGAAAACGTCGAAATTTTGCAATTTCCGCGAGCGGAACGGAAATTGTCACCCACCCTTAGTATGTAGTAGTTGCTGCTATCATGCTAAAGAAAAATAGGTACCACGCATTTGACACTGAAACATTGCTAAGAATTTAACAGTTGCTTAGGAAAAATAATGCTAGGACACACTTGGTGAAAAGAAACATTGTGATTTAATCATAATGAGACAATTCTCTCAGGTAGTTTAAAACAAGAAAAATGCCTGTCCAAATGGTGAGCTGTGCACAGGTGTACCTCAATTTGCCTCCAATTGCACTGTCAGGGGAACCTCCCCTGAAAGGGTCTCATCTAGTAGGCAGAGCAGGCACCTCAACGATGTTACTTTGGAGGGGTGTGGTTGGGTTTGGGTTTGTGAGGAGGTGGTTCTGAGTGGGGTGGTCTTGGATTTTGGAGGGGGATGTGGATTTTGCAGGGGTGGTTTTGCTTTTGGGCTGGGGGTCTTTTCCTTTTTTAGGGATTCCTTACAGGGTAGTAGGGGTGAGTATGGTCTTATGATGAGTGGTTTGGGATGTGGAAGGGATTGGTTGGGGGTTGAAAGTGTAAGTGTGGGTTTGGGAGGGGTGGGTATGACAGGGCTCAGGGCAAGGGCAAATAGAGGACTTTCATGAGGAAAAGGGTTAGGATGGTCAGGAAGTAGTTGGGTTTGAGGGGTAGAGGGAGTGGAAATGTCTGCTGTGCATGTATCTGTTGATGGTGCAGGTGTCTGTGGGTCTGGAGTATTTCATGAACGTTTGGGTGTGTCTTGCTTTGTTGGTGTGTGTTGTATGGGTGAGTGTGGGCATTTGTGTGTTTCGTTTATGTGTGCTGTGGAGGTTCTGGGTGTGCTCATGGTGAATGTGGCTGTGGTGGTGGGTGCAGTCTATCCGGGTGTGCTGGTGGTAATGAATGTGTCTGAGGTGGTGGGTGTAGTGTCCGGGTGTGCTGGGGTGGTGGATGTGTCTGTGATGATGGGGCAGTGTATGTGGCAGTGCTGAGAGAGGTGGATGTGTCTGTGGTGGTGGGGGCAGTGTCTATGGTGGTGCTGGGGATTGTTGTGGTGACTGTGTGTTTGGATGCATGCCTCTTTTTTGTGTTTGTGTGTGGGTGTTCTGCTTGTGTTTGTCTGAATGGATGCGTGCAAGGTGTAAATGTGCTTGGTACCAGTCTGGGAATAGGGAATTTGGATGGGGACAGGGTTGGAGGTGAGACATAAGGTTAGGATGGTTGGGAGGCTGTGGCC
The DNA here is from genome assembly GCF_964204655.1 of Triturus cristatus. NCBI lineage: Eukaryota > Metazoa > Chordata > Amphibia > Caudata > Salamandridae > Triturus > Triturus cristatus. Next base: position 1,062,130,010 of record NC_140589.1, on the reverse strand, counting down.
AGTGAGGAGACTAGACCTTAAAAAGACATTTGGTGGCCAGACCTAGCACTGTGAATGCATTCCAGATAGGCTAGCATTTGTCCCATTTGGCTACCAAGCCATTAGATGGTATTCAATAGTGCAGACTGGCCTACAGAGATATTCCTGAAGAGGTCAATAGCCTCCTCACTCAATGCAGCAAAGGGGACATGGGTAGGGAGTGAGGTGCCTGGAGTTAAGGAGATCCCAGGCCTTTTAACGTGCCTGGGTAGGCAAACTGGGGGACAAGAAGGAGGGTGGAGATAGCACTTTGCGTGGCGGACAAGGATGCAGGTGGAATTGGAGCTGTAGGGTCCACCACTATTTGTGAGTGTTCAATGAAGGAGGCCTCAGAAGAAGATGTAGAGTCACTGGTGGCTTCCGTTGCACTCCCCTCATCCTCTAGGCCACTGTGTCCCTCGGTGTCGGTACCGGAATCACTGTGGCCTGATGCTTCCCCACCTACTTTGGCAAGTTCTCGTTTTCCTGCCCGGATGATGCTGAAATGACATATACAATAGTGTTATTGTATATGTGTAAACAGAGCAGATCATTAACTATTACTGCAAAACAGTTGCCAAGTCGTCAGATTTCACCTGCTTCAAGCCTCTCAAACTTTGGTTCTACATCAACATAAGCACATTCATGAAGGCAACATTTTCAGAAGTCACTTGGTCACAGTTATGTCATTCCCCGCGATAGCTGCCAGATCATGTATGATGTTGTCGCTTATCCATTATTATGCCCCTCCAGGAACTGATTCACACTTCAGAATTTTTAGCCTTTGTTGTACAGAATAGTGTCCCGATGTCACCAAAAAGGATATACACCAGCAATATCTTTGTACTGTGTGTTCACTATGCCCTGAAATCTGCATACTTATCATTCTCAATAAGTAATATATTAATCAAGGTCTGTCAACATATACTGCAAAGCTGTACCAATATTAACATCTACTGAAAGCAGGTTACCTTTGTTTGGACATTTCACAATGGGAACACTCACTTCAAGTCACTAAAGAATATGTCAAGTAAAAAGAATTCTACATGAAGTTTGTACCTAAGTAACTTAGCAAAGTCTCACATACTATCTGCATACCTATGCTGTTGAAGACAGTCTGAAACTAATATTTGTGACGATTGACAAATGACTACTGCAACATACTGAAATACATAGCCCTTGAAATATTTCTAATACACTTGAGTACAGAGCAAATGCATCTCCACATTTTACCCTGAAATATCTATAGTTATTTGAACTTTGTTGTATCTTTGTGAAATAGTGTCACTAAATATGTTGGCTTTCACTGTAGTCAACACATTGTAGAACATCACACTAATCATTACATACAATGAATCATATATGATATTTACTGCAAAGACTGAAATGTGAATCACAATCTGCAACATAGTACACCTATATGCATTTCAACATTTGCCTATTGAGTCGTGAGTTTGGCCTGAACCTGAGTTGTCTTGATGGGATACTCATTCATATATGTGATGGAACATTCCATCTTCCAAAATACCTTTAAGTTTCCCATTCTACTCCATCATTGATAGTTTATCTGGACATGACAAAGGACATTGAGGAATGGGTTTGGGGTATTTGGCACTCTGTCACCACTATGTATACATTCCTGTCTGTGTTTTATCAAAAATGGTATGTCTGTCCCAACAAATTGGCCAAAAGCAGACAGGCCCATACACACATTTGTGAAGCACTAAGACATTATGCAAATCTCTCACTGTTTAACATGTATGAAACAGTATTGCTGATGTTGGACACATTTTAGATATGTCTTGATACCAATATGTAGCCATCAATTCTGCAGTCACTATTCATTTTGGATCACATGCTCACTCTGGGTTGTGTAGAATCCCAATGTCCTAATGTGACGGTTGGGACATCCACTGTATCATAAGTGCCTAGTATGCTATGTCACCTGTAACAGGGCTAACATGACATCATCCAGTGAAGGAACATCACACCTGACACAATAAAGACAAGTTGTCTGTTTGTTACAGCTGTTCCTCATAACATTAAACAACATGATGTATATGTGGAGTTTAGGCAGCCACATATCTTCTCAGAACAGCCTATTGGTTGTAGGCAGGAATAAGGTGAGCTCATTATTCAAAAACAGTAAAGAAAAACATCATCATACACCTTGTACAAAACTTGCACATTCAAGAACTCTTCTTGAGCATTGGACACAGGTACCCCTGAATGCTGATAGCAAAAATCCTGGCTGTACTAGAAAATGTGTACTGTAATGTGTAACTCTGATAAGATATTACCCCCTTTTGCTGCTGTTGGGCCCTCAACTAACTGCCCATCAAGCTCCAGATAGGCCACCACAAGAATCCGGGCCATTAGGGGGGTCAGAGTTGCAGCTTGTGACCCTCACACATTAGGAGGACTTCTCGAGCTGGATTTCTGCGATCATACGAGTCCAGCGTTTTAGGTCCTCCCACCTCTTGTGCCAATGGATGCTGCACCGCTTGTAGACCCTCAGGATCTGCACCATCCTGGAGAGGGCCTTCCATATGTTGTGCTTCTGATAAGCTTTGACCTGTTTGGATACGTGAAAGGAAAGAACAAACAATGGTATTGTTACTTTTTGTTTGTCTGAATTGCTGTCATAAAAATTGTCTACAGCTATCAGTAGCTTAACTCAAAAGATACCATACAAAATGTGTATTGTCACATGCTGACCTAAACTAATATCCTCATACATACTTTAACAGTGACCGGTTGCCCATCCTTATCCCATGTCATGGTCTAAGCACACAAATCCAGGTCCGGGACATCATCTAGCTCAGGGACCCCTACGTAATCTGTGATGAGACCTACTTCTGATCAGTGCTAAAGATTGTGAACTAATGAAGGTAAACATGAATGATTATGGCATAGTGAATAGCGGCCACTATGAGTAAGGGGCCTGAAGTTTGGACATGACATTCTTTGAAATGTGAGTCAATTGAAAAGTAGTGTTAGCTCAAGAAGTCAGGGAACTCTCCCTTTCAACTCTTGTCCATTTAAAGCATTCAGGGGCATATTTTAAGGACACCACAAAGTTTGACATGCAAAGAAAATATATTCTTGACAGCTGTATCTCTGTGCTTCAGTTTTATGACCCTGTGACTCATCCCCAGCCTTGGCCCTGGATTTTGAATGAGTACTGCTTAAAGACAGGCGTTGCTATCTGCAGCCTGATGATAATGATGTCACACAAACACAGCCTTTTTCTCAACTTTCACCTTACAAGGGTCACCTTGTGCCCATCCAATAATTGACCTCAAAGCTGTGTGCTACTGTGAAGGGGTCTAGGAGCTACTGGAAAAAATCCCTAGGGCCAACTTCCTTCATTCGTTACGACCAGATAGTCCCAAACCTAAATGCCCTCACTGCCCCTTCACATTCATTTTCCTCATCCCTCCCCCCCCCCCCCCCTCCTCTAGTCCGGCTTTCAATTTCTTCCTGCTAAACTGCAGATCCCTCCCTAAGCACTCCACGGAAATCTCGCTCTTCTTACAAGACTCCTCCCCCGAGGTGCTCTTTTTAACTGAAACATGGCTCAGCGCCAGCTCCGATTCAGATATAATGCAATCATTGCCCCAGGGGTATGTGATCCAGAGAGTAGATAGGTCTCTAGGCAAAGGTGGGGGAATCGCGATTGTCTATAAGGACCACCTCACTTGCAGCCTACATGGCAGCCCTCTCCAGGACTGCGAGAATGTCCACTTCTCCCTACAATTCTCCCCCCTTCTCTCACTATCAGGCATTCTCATCTACCGTCCTCTGGGGGCAGTAGGCACTTTTTGTAACTCCCTGGTGGAAACTGCCATCAATTTTGCTAGCACCTCTGCGAACTTCTTGCTTCTCTGCGATCTTAATCTTCATTTCGGCAATTATCGGTCTACAGTAGCAGTTGAACTAGCAAAAGACCTTGCTTCCATCCAGTTGGTGCAAAACGTTCTCCTTCCTACACACTTGCAGGGACACTACTTTGACCCAGTGTTCTCTAATCTGGAGACTCTCCAGGGAAAGGACCCTATCCCCATCCCCTGGTCCGACCACCATCTGGTGCCTCTCTCCTGGCACCCCCAAACTCTTACTCCCCCAGTCCCTCCCCCTTGGATCCTTATCCGCCCCTGGTTCAAGCTTCCTCAGGAGAAGTGGATCCATGAACTCGGAAAGAACACACCTCAGTCTTCCTCCTGTCTGGTGGCAATGTATAATAATTTCTGCAGCTGGATAGATGACTCTCTGAACCTCGCCCTCCCTAAGGTCAGGATTACCAAAAAGCACGGCTGCATTATATCGCCTTGGTACTCTGCTGAACTGCGCAATTTGAAACAGAGTTGTCAAAGTTTAGAAAGAGGATGGAGGAAAGATTTTGCGGCTGAAAGCGAGTTCATTTACAGGAAAGCTATATGCAAGTATAGAAAGAAATCGAGGAAAGTCCAGGCAGCCTATTACGAGGCAAGCGGCTAACTCCCCCAGAGAGACCTTTGCCATTATAAATAGACTTCTTAAATGTCCAGCCGCCCGTCCCGACAGACCACCCATGGAACTCGTTGCGAAAACCAAGCCAAGTTCTTTGATAACAAAATTCAGAACATTTTAAAAACCCTCCCTCCAATTGACCCTCCAGCGACGTGCTGCCCAACAGACCCCCCCTCTACCACTCACCGCCTAGAACGTTTTCCCCCGCTCTCCCTGGAAACGCTCCTGACGCTTCTGCCCACAGTAAAAAGTGTCTCACCAAGAGACCCGGCGCCTATGAACATCCTAACCAAAGCTGCCTCTTTCATCGGTCCTACAATCACCCAAACGATCAATGCCTCTCTCTGCACGGGAATAGTCCCCCCACTTTGGAAGGAAGCTATGGTTAAGACCCTTCTTAAAAAACCTCACCTCGATCCCGCAGATTTGGGCAACTATCGCCCTATCTCCCTTCTACCTGGAATCTCAAAAATCACGGAGAAGTATGTAAATCACACCCTCTCTGAGTTCCTGGAAACCTCCAACCAGCTACATCCTTCCCAAACTGGCTTCCGGCCTAGGCAGAGCACGGAGACTGCATTGCTGGCGGTTGTGGAAGAATGCAGGAAACTTTTAGATGCAGGAGGCGTGGCAGCCATCATCCTATTAGACCTGAGCGCAGCCTTTGACACGGTGAATCACCAGGTCCAGAGCCATCGTCTTGGCAAGCTGGGAGTAGCAGGAACAGCCCTGAGATGGCTGTGCTCCTTCCCGAAAGGTCGCACATTCCAGGTTTTTGAAGAAGGCACAAGCTCCAAACCCCGGCCTCTCCAGTGTGGTGTACCACAGGGTTCGTCGCTGAGCCCGACGCTTTGCAACGCGTACATGGTTCCCTTGGCATCAATTGTGGCCCCCTTCGGGATCCATATGGTCACCTATGCCGACGACACCCAACTGGTCGTAGCTCTAAACCAATCCATACCATACTCAACGACCCTGAAAGCTTATCTCACAGAAACAAAGAAGTGGTAAACTGGATGGGGTCCTTCCACCTGAAACTTAATGGAGGAAAGACCGAGGGCACTCAGGACCATCTGGCCAGCATGCATGGGTCCAGTTCTAACTCCTAAACCCGAAATAAAGAGCCTGGGCGTCTGGCTAGACCACAACCTGACTTTCCAAGTGCAAGCCAGCAAGACAGTGGCAACTTGCTTCGGCCTGATCAGAATGGCAAGGAAAGTGCCCCCTTTGCTCCCTCCCCAAGCTAAGAAAACCATGATCCAGTCTATTTTGCTCTCTAGACTGGACTATGGCAATGCTCTCTATCTGGGATCCCCCACCTCGGTAATCTATAAACTACAGGTCATCCAAAACTATGCAGCCAGATTGTTGATGGGAACGCCCAAATCAGTCTCTGCAAAACCCGCCCTCCACCTCTGGCTGCCAGTAAAAGTGCGAATCAGTTTTAAATCACTCTGCATTGTTCATAGATCCCGCCAAGGGACAGGCCCCCCTGATCTCAGCCTTAATTCAGCTATACAAAGCCAGGAGAAAGCTTCACTCGGATGACCTCCATCTCATCGCTATCCCCAGAATCAAACGAGCTAGTAGTGGCGGCAGACTCTTTTCATTGAATGCAGGCAGACTTTGGAACGCCCTGCCACTCCATCTCCGAAATGAACCTAGTCACCGCACCTTCAGGAAACAGCTTAAAACCTTTCTATTCCCTTTATTCATTCATTCTATCTGTCCTCTCGCTCAGTAGTCCTGCCTAGTGCTGGGAGGCCTCCGGGTAGCCATGCGCTCTACAAATGCCCTTTTCATTTCATTTTCACTGGTAGCTCCCAAACTACATTTTGGTGAGCCCTGATTTAGGCTGAGTGATTTGTTGGACTATACACATAACTAACATAATTTTCAATAGTTGTTTGCACAGTACATACATATCTCCAGGTATAAAGAGTAAATTATGTGTTTACCATTTACCATGATGCTATTTGGCAACTTACCACAAGTACATCAAAAATATGCATGCATAGATCTCTGCATGCATACCAATTTGAAACTGGGGCTTTAAACACACAACACATATTGATGGTGTTGTATATTTGACATTTGAAAGTGCCTACAAATCCCTTAAATCTTTGTCCTTTGTAAGGACCACACTATGTGGCATGTAACACCAATCACTACACTTTACTCTGGAACTCAAAAGGACATAGTAGCCTGTGAAAATGGAAAAGAGCCGGCTAGACAGATTCACATATGTATGTCAGACATGTACCTGTTCTTCTTGTGAGCCATAGAGCTGGCCATCCAGGAAAGGACCTCCTTTGCCAGCAGCTTCTCTCGCATTAAGGCAGGGGCCCTCTCAACAGCTGCAAAAGAGAATGAGGTCTTGATAGCGACAGTGCTAGAAGGTAAGTGAGCTTTTTTTCCAATCGTCGCATACATGTATGCGGTGTACGCGACATACACGATCTTCAGCAGAGACAGACACAGCCATTGGGCTTCTACCGTTAAGTTTACCAACATTAGCCTATGGCTGTGTCCATCGTAGTATTTACCGCCCACTGCGTGGTCGACTTCCTCCACTGCCGTCTGATTTCAAATGTCCTATTGGCGAGGTCAGGCACTCTCCATTTTAGGACTTCAAACTAGTATGTTAGTGACTGTTAAGTGCATCACCACCACTACAAATGGGTGCCAGTTTCTTCAAATATTCACACTTTGATGGACACTTAGTTTTTTAAAATAAACATTTATGTGTAGAGCGTTATTGTGTTGAAACCCAATACTAGGACAGTGTTGTGTACACCTCTGTTGACCGTATTTTTGAAGGCAAAAACGTAACAAATACAAAATAATGTGTAAATAATACATTTGAAATGAATAATTTGCACATTTATTTTTCAGATTCCCATCAAGGCCATAAATGTAATTTGTAATAGTTAAAGGACAAGAATGACCTTTTACTTCAAAATATGTATCAACCCATATACACTTCATCCAAATACATCACTTTTGTGTTATTTATCAAATATCTTGCTGTAGATATGTAAAAAATATTCACATGTTCCTTCAATGCAGACATTTGAACCCTGTGAGAATGAGGAGATGACAGTCTCCAGTGTACCGCTCATTTTCAGAACTTGCCACCACGGAGGAAAGGAATATAATGAAGAAGTTCAGATTGAATGGGCAGACTATACTGGATTTATGTCACCAGCTGGAGCCAGATCTTCAGCCTCACAACAGAAATCCCACATCTATTACACCATTTGTCAAAATCATGTCTGTCTTTCATTTTGTGGCCACGGGATCCTTCCAATACACTGTGGTAGTACCTGGTAGTATGTCACAACCAACTTTCAGTCAGTTGTGTGCCACAAGATGTTCCACGGCAGGAGCAGCCTCCCATGCATGGTTCAGTGCTCTCCCAATTAAGAAAAATTGACCTTCTTCCCACACTGTGGGGTGATTGGAGCATTTACCCTGAATTGCATCCCCAAATAGATTTTGTGTAGATATCAGCCCAAGCTTTGGACTGCATCCCCCACTCCACGATGATCCAAAGCAGTCTTTCTGTTCCCTTTTGGGCATATTGATGGGATTACAATGACAAGGGAGTCAGACTGTTCACTACACCAGTGAATGTTTTTAAAAAAATGAATAGGTTTGTGGCTACCTCTCATCAGTCCACCCTTCTTTACCCCTTATGACCCACCTTTCTACAATCATACCCACCTCCTGGGGGTAAGATTGGTGAATTTGCTCCAAATATCCCCTAGAGTGCAGAAAGCAAATTGGATGTCAGTGATATTTTAAAACAATTGGCGGAAAATGGCCTGTCCAGTCATCAGACCACACCCATACCCCTAAAGGCCCTATGTATTTTCTGCTGTCCAGGGGCCTAGAGCATCCTTATGGCAAGTGTAGTTTTGATATATGGGCTACCAGAGCAGTTGTGAATTATGCTTTTGCCTAATATTTCTGTTGGGGAACGTTCAAAACAAAATGTTGACTACCCTGTGCTCCCATGTATAAATGTTCAGTGGAATAGTGCTTTGTAGCTTTTGCATTCTTAAAAATATGATTTTTCTTTTTAAATAGCGCAAACTTGGCCCAATTGCATTAGAATATTTTACCAGAGCCCCAAATTACAGTAAAAAAGAACTGATTCTTTTTTGGGATGGGTTTGAGTGTTTTTGGGCACCACAAGATTAAGAGACTTATTAAAAACTGCATTTTGCAGTACATTCCATAGTTCTGCAATACCACTAATAAAACACTACACAATGTTATTCACAAGTCTGCAATTTGGAGCAGAGATTTATTCTCCAGATAGAACCTGGCACCTTCATACACAATAAGATCACATCACACTTTTCGTATGGCACAAAAGAACAAAAGATGACCATTAGGTCTGAAGTAAGTGTGTGCCAGGCAATTCCAATACAGTTCAATGTTGGAATATGTCACTGCATCATGGGTCGGGAGGTCACAAGTCTGCCGACGACAAGGCAAAGTACCCTGGTAAGGAGAAACATAAAACACAGTCAGGAACTCATAAATCATTTGGCCAATTTTACAAGAAATTTTCATCAAAAGCACAAAATTGTCTGTGTGAACATTAGATAGGATTCATGTTAGCACTGTACCTGTTAACTTCCAAACTTAATTGAACCATATTTTTTGAAAAAATCATGTTAATTATCACACACACACACATACATACACATTGTTCACAAGCAACACACAAACCAACAATTGGGCTTTGTCGCCTCCTTTCATTGCATACTTGTGAAAAAGTTGTGGATGAGCTGTCTTTGAAAATCCAAGCGCTCCTTCTCATCACCACTGGCAACATCTCCCAGTCCTAGATCCTCTCTCGCCGGTGGCTGCTGGTCTCCGTCATCCTGTATGAGAGGTATCTCATTCCTTGTAGCCAGGTTGTGGAGCATGCAGCAAACTGTGATGATTTTACACACCTTCAATTGTGCATATTGGAGGGTTCCTCCTGTATGATCAAGGCAGCAGAATCGGGTCTTCAGTAGGCCAAAAGCCTGCTCTACCACTAGCCTGGTCCTACCATGTTCCTCATTAACCGAACCTCTGCAGGGGTGACAGGGTTACGGAGTGGTGTCAGCAACCAAGGCTGGTAGGGGTATCCAGAGTCTCCTACATTGAACACAGAAAATACTTCAATTGTCTGACAACAGAGCACTATCTGACATACAATCAACACACACCACAACATAAACATACAACATCACCTACCAACAAGCCAGGCATGCTCAGGTTGCAGCTGAGACATCAACTGGGGGATGACACTGTTCCTCATGATGTATACGTCATGTGCAGATCTAGGGAAACGTGCACAGACGTCGGGGATCATCATGTCAGCCAGACATACCACCTGGATATTTATTGAGTGGTAATGTTTGCGGTTTCTGTATGTCTGCTCATTGGCTTGTGGTGGTATCAGATCAACTTGGGTGCCATCAATTGAGCCAATGACATGTGGTATCCGTCCAAAGTCATAGAATTGTCCCTGGATGTCTGCCAACTGTCTAGGTGTCTGGAACTTAATTTAGAGGGCCAGGAAATGTAGCAATGTCTCCCACACATCCCGAACAACATGGCTGAACATGATTTGGGACATACCACCAAATGTTGCCACTGTATACTGGAATGACCTTGTGGCAAAGAAATGTAGTGCTGCGATCACCTTCACCTTGGGGGTCACCGCAGTAGGATGTGGGCGCCCAGGCTGCAAATGCAGGGCCAACTGCTCAGAAAACTCTACAATAATTGGCCTGATGAAATCCCATTCTTTTGTGGTCTGGAGGTCGGGGAAGGGCCTGTAGTCTGGAGGTCGTCTGCGATACCAATGTGTAGAGTTTAAAGAGAGTTGGAGTCAGTTTACAATGTACGAAGCAACCTGCATTGAAACAAACTGAACATGAAATCTGAACACAATAAAGGTACAGAACATTGGAAATACACATTTCTAATTAGTACCCTTCCCAGACATGTTACCAAGGTATGGTGGCACAGAAATTAGAGTGCTGTACTGTAAACAGTCTCTAATGTCACCGTTCATGTGATCAAACATCATATACTCCACAACCATCCACCAAATAAGCCAAGAGATAGGTTTGTGACAACAATTACATGGTTGAAAGGTACACACAATAGGATCATGAATGCCAGATATGTGGGCCAAATGATATACATAGTATCTCACAATGAGAATCATGCACACTACTGTCACAGGGTAGACACTGTCATGTTGTCATGTCTGCCAAACACATACAATCACATACACAGAACATGTACAATGTAGAAGTTGCATATATTATGCCATCATCCTCTTAATTCTGGGACACAAAGATACACTAGCAATTCACATAACAAACACAAGCTGATGTGGCTGCCTAATGTCACAGTCTACTCATTCAGAGGTAAATGCTATCTATATGACTTCAACACCCACCACTTACAGTCAGAAAATTCACAGATTACATACTGAGTCACACAGTCCACAAAAACAGTAAATATGTAATGAAAAAACATGTGTATCCCCCAACACTCATTGGCACTGTGACCAAGAGTAGGAGGGTTAAAGGAGTAGTATTGTCTTAATGTTGGTATTAGCCTCACAAACAGTGTGTCATGTGTCCCTTAAGGTCAGCTCCTCATGGGAGTTTTAGCTAATAATTCAAAGGTAAATTTTATCATGTAAAAACTGTCTCCACACATGTAATGCACATACATTTCATCAATTACAGGAGTGTCTGCCCTGCCGACTGATTATTGGAAGGACGTGGTAGCCGCATCCTAACAGATTCTGATTGAGCCACAGGCTGCAAGTTGTAATGCTGAACAACGTGGGTGAGTATTCAAAGGACACTGTAGCTGCATCCGAACCAATTCGGTCACAGCCATTGGCTGTTGGTTGTTATGGTGACAGACGCGGGTGAGTATTCAAAGGATGCAGTAGCCGCATCAGAACCGATTCGGTCACAGCCATTGGCTGTTTGTTGTGATGGTGAAAGATGCGCTTTTCGGTTTGTGTCCTCATCGCGTGTAAACCGACTTGGTAACATTCCATCACCAATGTATCAAAGTCAATTGCGGTGCGATCATGAGTTTTTGAACGTCGCGGTAAGCGTGTTGTTTGCAAACAGTGTTGTGCATTGGACCGATTTGGATAATGAGACCGACGTGAACCAATAACTTTGTCACATGCAATTAAGACCGCCTTTGCCCTTTAGCTATAAGTCTGTCTGTTCCCTAGACTTCACTTATCTGCACTACCTGCATCATTCCTACACCTCCCCATCTCTCTGCTTCTGTTTCCATAATCTCTGGTAGCTACTATAGCATGTACAGTGGACAGGCCCCCGGCTTTCAGCGAGGAAGAGAACCAGGCCCTGTTGGGCACCCTCCTGCCACTGTACAGCCAGCTCTATGGCAAACAAGAGAAGCAGCTGAGTGATGATCACACTGCATTTTCATTGGATATGTGCAATCACCATGCTATACTACCATTAGGAATTTAATTGGCAAGCATGTAAAATGTTTTCTGTGAGTTTAAAAGTGTGTAGATAACTGTTCTGGGCAGGTACACTGCTGTACAAGTATGTGTACTGGGGTATAGATCTTATCACTGTTCTCGGACAGAGTCATCATTGAACCCAGGACAACTGCACAGAATGCCATATGCCAAGCCCTTAGACATTGTTGCCAAACTGACCATGACTAACGTGCACAGGTGTCTGTCTCAGAAACATGTTGCATGTGAACTAAAGTTCTGTCACCATGTCATCCTTACAGGTCAACGCCCATGAAAAGATCAAGATGTGGAGGACCATCGTCCGTAAGGTGTGCTTCGTGGGGTTGGAGCTTAGGCGCTTTCATCATTGCTGCAAGAGGTGGCAGGACCTTCGTGGGTGGGTCAAGAAGATCTCTGAGGTCCAGCTGGGCTTGTCACATCCAGGCAAGAGAGGCGGGCGCTGAACACTGACCCCCCACATACTCTGCATGCTAACGGTGGTCTTCCCTGACCTGGATGGGCAGTTGACAGACAGACTGTAGAAAGGAGCCGGTGAGTATGTGCCATTTCGAACACTTAGTTAAACATGCATGTTACAGTACCTTAGTCTGCTGACCCTTTTACAGGTTGTAAGTCAGCCAAACCCACTGATCAGTTTTGTATGATGCATATGCACAGGGATAATTTGATGCCCGGTTATGCTCCTTTCATCAGGAAGATGTAAGTCAGTTATGTTCAGGGAGTGACAGTAGTGCCATGCTTATATGATCACTACAAATCACAGAAACATGTGCATGGATGTAACCTCTGGAGTCATGCAAATGCCCAACATGTGCCAGCACATTGACTAATGTAAGACCTGTTCTCAGTTCGGTTTCCACAAATGTGTGAAGCATGTTGTTATTGGAGCAAACAAGTGTGAAGAAGCCATGCTATACATCCCTGCAGCGGTTGACATCAAGACTGAGGCACTGGTGAGCTTTGGTTGCTCATTATGCCACTGTTAGGTCCCAGCCATGGAGCTCAAAAAATGTATCCTAAGGGTCAATTACAGGCATGCTAACTCTGGTCATCTTTCACACTGGCCAGTCACATGATTGTGTGGAAGATTCCATTCTCTCATTCAAAAGAGTGAGTCCATGTGTCTGACTCTGTAACAGTGACAACACATGCAATTTACTGACAAACACAGGTTGTCACTGGTTGAAATATGGCTGAAAATGTGAGGTCTGATGTTAGATACACATTAACAACAGTTGCCAAGTGTGAAAATTCTGTTGACTATACATACTTGGGGCTTTGTAAACCATGTGTATGATGCATCACTGTCAGCCTGAGAGGTGTAAAATATACATCATTGTGAAGTGAATCAACGAAATGAGATGGGAAAGAAGAGCAATCTACGCTGTAGGAAGTGGGCAATATGTCTAATGGAAGTGAGGAACATTCAGACTTGAGCCATACAAATGGGGACCTCTGCAGTCTAGACAGGATTGGTACACAGTCTTGACTGGACTTATGAAGAATGGAGGTTCAGTACTGATAGTCTGTATAGACAATGCAACCAGACAGGCCATTGGCATGGTGTTACACTAGAAGCAATGTGAAGATGCAGTCATCGTACTTGGAAGTGTATTGACCATCTGAAATTGGTGAGCTGTTTGCAATGTGCAGAACATTCTAATTCATCTTCATGACACTGTGCATAGATGACACAAGACAGTGGGTCACGTGCCTCTCACCCTGACCATGCCTACTACTCTGGTGAATCCTCAATCAGAGTCAGATGTGTGACCTGACAGTAGAGAACCCTAAGTTACAGGACAAATTAGCACAATTACTGTTATCTGTGTGACATGAGTCATGCAATGAGTACGCAAACTAAAAGTTGGACAAGGATGTCACTTGACCTGTGACATTATGTTTCCCAATTTGATGACTAGGGATTGCAGAATGGATAACATGTCCTAATTCAATTGTGTGAATCCTATTCCCATTGTGAGCTCTATACTCCCTTGCAGGAGTTGAGACAGGTATGCCAGGACACGAGACCGTCAGGTGCAAAAGACGATACATCACCTGCTACATAGTGAAGTAGTCAACATTGTGGTTGTGGCAATTGATGTTGATACACCCAATGTTGCAGATAACCACATGTGTAAGGGAGCAATGGTTAACTTGCAGAATGACAAGTGTCATGCATTTGAATGTATGAAAAGTTGATAGCACTAGCAAAAATGATGTCGTTGTTTGTACTGTGAGGATTTGTGATGTTACCTATGTGTCAATTACATACAGATTAATCTTTTTCATTTTTGTTCACAGCATCAACATCGGCCAGTGGAGGAGACAGTGCCACGGATGTAGGGGGAGCAGTTTGCCAGTCTGGGTCCAGTGCCAATTCAGACGTGGAGGGATCCACTGGCAGGGAGGATGAGGGGAGTCACACTAAGGGCAGGTCTGCAACGCCATCTGCAGCATCTGAAGACCAGTCAGGCTCCAAAGATGACTCCTACGAGGTGGAGGACACAGGAAATGATTCCTCAACATCAGAGTCCACCACCACTCCCATCTCCACCCTCCCAGCTGCTCTCAAGCTTAGTGTCTGTGGCTGGTCCCCTGGCAGGGGACCCGTTTCCTTTGCACCAGGCACCTCACACCCTGCCCCTGTCTCCCCTACTGCCCTCAGTGTGGAGGCGATCAACATCCTGAGGCAGATCTCTGATGGGCAGACATCAGTGCTGAATGTCCTCCATGCGCATGCCGCTCTTTTGACACAAATGGTGTCAGTCCTGGAGGGCATTCACTCTGACATGCCTGCCCTACAGAGACCCAATCAGGCTCTGGCCTCCACACTGACGGCAGCAGTGTCCCAGCTCCAGCAGTTCCACCCCTCCTACCTCTTCCCTATCCACTGGCCCAACTACCCTCCCTGACCCAAGCAAATGCAAACACATGCATGCACACACCTTAAAAGCCACACGCAGCATGAAGATACAAAGGCAAACCCACACACAAGCACACTCAGGAGACAGACAGCACACTCATCACCATAGACTCACCAGCAGATGACACACATGCATCCAGAGACACTCCACATACCTCACAACCCTCTGTCTCTACAACCCCTACCCTTTCCTTTCCTGTTCCCCCCTCTGCCCAGAAACTCTTCCTATGTGATTTTGGCCCCTTCCCTACCAACCCATCCAAACCCCCTCCCAAGAAGAAGAGGCAATCCACCCCCCGGCGCTGACATCTGAACCTGCAGCCCCCTCTGAAAAGCCAAGGCCAAAACCCCCCACCTGCAAATCCTCTTGGTCGCTCATGTCCCAAACTCCTCCACCCACCCGTACTTCCCAAGACCAGCCCAGTAGATACTTCAGCTAAAAAGCCCCTCCCAAACAGTCTGAGTCCCTCCCTTTTGCTTTACCTTCCATTAAAGGTTATACATCCCCAAAATAGTAAAACTCTTTCCATTCCATTGTCCATCTAGCCATATCACTAGAGCTGCCCCCCTCAGTCTGAGCCTGCCACTGTAGTTGAATCCCCCCTCAATCTGACCCAACCACTGCAGTGGACCCACACACCCCTCCTGATCCCATCCCTCCCAAAACCCAACCCGTTCCTCGCTAATTTGGTCCCTTTGGTGCCTGGCATGCCCCCTAGATGCCCCTCCCAGGGGAGATGACCCTTAGCAGAAATTGTGCAGGCAGGATTTGATAGGCATGACTCCTCTGGCCCATGTTTCAGAGACTTTTGGACTGGCCATTGGCCTTTTGTTATTTATTATCTCCAGTTATCATGCTGAATAAAGCAGATTCGAATTTGCGTTTGCAGATTACTGTGTTCTTCTAATTGTTATTTTTGTCAACTGTAAACATGTTCAATTAGTAGTGTAAGTATACAATTATGTTAGTATGGCATGGTTTGCATATGGTCCATGTAGTATGAGCACTTTGACAGTATGTATTTAAGGTTTTTGTGTCTATATTTGCTGGGTGTCATTGTCCACATCAGTTTTGGCTATGAGTGTGACATGAAGTCACAAACCTTTCCTTTTATACCTTACAATTTCACATGTTTCATGCTTTAATATGTCAACATAGTGCAACAGTTTCAAAGTGCAACAGTTTAGGAGGAGCATGCTGCATATGTTTGTGATGTACAGAAAGACACCTGTCTCATCGATACACCTAGGTACATATGGATTTTGACTACATGGTAGTAACTTTGAACACACCCATGTATACAAAGTAATGATACAATACATGTATGTGACTTGATAGTGGGGGACTCATGTCTGTGTCTTCTTTAGATCTGGTAGACTAGAGGCAATGACAACCTTGCCATAGGTAGCATGCCACTGTAGGCAAATACCCTTCATGGCTGTGTACTCATCTGATACATTTCCTGAGCCCATGATGAGTGTGAGGTGAGCAGTATTCTCACAGTCTTCAGATCCTGTTTACTCCAAGTACTCCACTTTCTGCATGGATTCATGTTAGGCAAGGTGTGTGTTGTCTTAATAGTCCATTGCTTTCTACTTCATATGCCATTCATGCCCTCCTGCTTTTGTTTTGGAACATCACATGCATGGATTTTTTTAATCTGTCCAAGCTTAGATTTCATATTCACAACCACACACCAGTCACAGTTGTGCATGTGAATTTTGTGTATTTAGTCATTTGTGGATGACTGACAATGGGTCCCTTTAAGCAATGATTGATGCAGTTCCAGATCACACAGAGCTGAACTTGGAGAGCTGTTATGTCTGTTGGATTGCACAGTGCTACATGTGGTAAGCCAAGTGGACAGTGAGTGCACAGGAGTGAGGTGTGCCCATCTACTGTGCAGATGATACATGAGCCAGTGTCACATCCATGCTTTTAGTTCGCCACACAGGGGAGGATATGTTTTTTTTAATGTGGGGCCTTCCTGCAGATGTGTTAACCAAGGTTCATGTTGCATGTGCTGAGATTGCTTAAACAAGGGTAAAGGTGAGAGTGACTTGTCTTTCTAATTTTTAGATGGAGTGGAGCTTCATACGTAATGGTGGCTGTACTAATTTAGTGATTGTCAGAGAGTGTAAGGTATGAGTTAAGTTTATAGGCAGATCTTGTGTAGGAGATGTGAGGTCACCCAATGTGAGTGGTTAAACATACACAGGTGTGAATTAGAATATGTGACCCAGTTAGACTGGTTACATGCTGTGCAAGTGATGATAGGAATAGGTAGATGTGATAGGGGTATGACCAGGTGGACAAGGTTTGATTCTAGCAGTAGATGAGATCTGTGGTCTGTGTCACTAGGGTGAGAGATGACTGTAACGGGGCAGCGCCAATGAGTGAAGATGGTTTTTAATGTGCCTAATTCAATTGCGGTATGGATACTGGAAGTTGTATGTGGATGTGACAGGGCCACACTGAGCTAATATTAAACTTGCCATTTGTAACAAAGTTGTTAGGGGTATGTCAAGCGTATACACCAGTTGTGAAAATTAGGGTGCTGAATGGTAACATATGAGGTGTTGTATAGTTGATGTATGTTGTGTTTGAATCTGTGGATGCATTTGTTTTCGAAATGACAATCTGTAGAACTTAAGCAGAGTATGGTGTGTGTATGTTTATATGCACATGGCTGAGGACATATTCATTGAGCAATGTAACTGTCTTGTTGTGAGATGTGTTGATGTGTTAAGTGAGCATGTCAGAGTGGACTGTGATGCTGCATGTTGTGATATGAGTGCAGTCCTAGACATTACTTAGGGTGCAACTGGTGATGAGAGATGTCCATTTGACTTGTTACGTTTGATGTCTGCTGAGGAGATGATGAGTACAGTACATTGTGTACATGTCATGTATGTGTGAGGTGTAGTGCTCATAGTGATGTTATTTGAATGTAGGTGTAGATGTAAGAAGGGCAGTGCACATGTGAGATTGTAAAAATCAGTTTGGTAAAGTTTAAGTACAATGCTTGAGCATGTGGGTCAGACATACTTTCCGCCTAGATAGCCCTGAGTGTCCTTATGACATGCTTGTGTGTTTATGATAGTTTTGAGAGATGAGCATGTACTGTGAAGTGGATGTGAGGGGGGTCATAGCCACACAAGTGGAGATCATGCAGGCCATGAGGTAATATAGAAATGTACATATGTGTAGATTAGTTGTATGTACGTAGACAAAATCAGTAGCCAGAGTAAAGATGAAGATGTGGAATGTGTTTGCTGCAGCTTGCTGTCTGCCACTGAATGTTCATGACTGATTGTTGTAAAGGCCACTCTGAGTACACTGGCATATGCAAAACCTATTGTCCTCACAGGACAATTTGCCTCCGCCGAGCCTTGTCTGAGGTGTGTGTGGACAGCTGTTTGGAGTTACCCTTTGTAGGAAACTGTGGTCACTGATTGTTTATTCTTGACATTTCTTATTGCCTTTTGATGGAGGTGGTGATTGGTTATATTGAAATGTCATGATGCTTGAACATTGGATGACAGTGCATTGCTTAGAGGGCTTTGGCACCCTCAAGTGGGAAGTCAATGATGTGTGTTTTTGTGCCACCTGGTGTCAGACTGCTCCAGAAACGCATCCCCACACTTCACAGAAGACTACATGCACATGTTTTTTGTTGGCATTCTGACATAGATTGTTCATGTTATTTGGACATCAAGGGAGATGGAGTCATTGTGAATATATATCTGGTTGTGCTGCAGAAAACACATTGCACTGTATGCAAAGACACATGTGACACTTAAACATTACACTCAGTTCCAATGTTTGTATGCATTTTCAATATTTTACAACTTCTATTCTGGTTTGGCAAGGATAGCCCTTGTGTGTGTCCATGGGTGCTCCCATTTTGCCCATTAAACACTGTCCTAGAGCGTGATGGCAATATGTCTTTGTGGAAGGTCTCCTTGACATTCTCATAGATTTGAAGACAGTGTTTCAGTGCCAAATGTGGACATAGCAGACTTCATTCTACACATATCCCTCATCCTCACAAGATGTACCCATATCCCCTGTCTTGAGGATGGCTCTGCCAATTGTGTTGGAGAGCCGCAGATTTTGCCACCCCCCTGGCATCCTCACCAGTACTGGCAGCTTATCTCACACAATGGTCTGTGCACTAGACCCTCCAACACTGTTTTTGGATTCTCCGTCCTGAGACTCATGTGTACTCCTACTACTCTGCAGGACACATCTGTACATTCAACATGTGATTTTTTGGGGGGCACACACTACAGCCTGAGGAGCTCGATGGAGAAATGCTGTGAGTGACATTCTCCAAAGACAACAATGTACACATACAGATTGGGAGGTGTGTGCAGCACCCACAGTCAACACCTGGTGACTGTATCCCACCTTGTAGTTGGCCCATGCTTCTTTCAAACCCTCAATGGATTTTGTCTACAAATGATACAATGATGAATGTGACACAGCCGCTTCTAGGTTGTTGTATTGGGAGGCCCTGAAATCAGTACAGAGTGGCAGGGTCTGTGGAGTAGTGTGTTGTCTGGGCCAATATCCTTTGGTCTTTAATGTACACAGAGGCATCTCAGTGTCATACTTTTGTGAGTCCATTAGAGTTCTGTTGCTCTGCAATGTTTCAGTGTGTGTTGTGTTGGACTCATGCATTCTCTTTGTGATACATACATATGTGTGGGTATGGCAATTCCAGTTCCAACTTCAAAAGTGTGTTTCTTATAGTATTTTGCGGGGTAAGTGTACCTACCTGATGATGACATTCCCTCATTGAACATGCACAACATGCTTGGGACCCATGGTTGGATTGAGATCAGAATGATGCTCGAGCACTTTGAAAGTAATTGACACACATTCTGTGATCATCTCTTTCATTGTAGCCTCTGTGCTTTTACCTGTCAAGGGTTGTTTTACAGAAGCACACTGCTGCTGATCAAGAGGGTGGTGTGTAGGTTAAACTGTCCAAATGAGACTTGCCTCCCTGCAAGGCTCCCAACATACAAAGCAACCTCCCTGCACTGAACATGACCTGAAAGTGATGGGCGGGTGGGGGAGATGACACTGCTTCTGTCAAGGCATGCAAGGCAGTGCACCAAGGTGAGTATTCTCCAAAGGCTGCCCCCCAGCCTCAATTCACAACACAGCTGGTGAGTAGACAACATACTTGCATCACATTGCAGTGACCTGATGGGGACTGGTGAAGTATGTCAGTGTTTCTATGTGTTTTACAGAGGTCACACAACCGGGCACACATGTGACCCTGGTGCACCAGCCCTTCGACCAATGGCCAATTTCACACATAGCCAATCAAAGCCTATGCATGAAAATTTCTGTTCAAAGTCAACACCCATAAGGGCTCTATAGACTTCAGCCCACCCCGTTGTGTGTGTTGTCCCAGGCTGAGACAGCTTCAACCCACACAAGTACAGTCCATGGGCTGCTGTGTGTGGCTGGTCTGTCATGTTTGTGCATCAGCGCCTGAGTATTTCACATGTTTTTTATGGCCCATTTACTAGTTGATGAAGCTTTATTTGTTTTTCAACAGTCCATTGAGCACCAGCATCTCCACTCTGCCCATTCCTCAAGGTTGCCAGTTACTTTTGCTGCAACACTGTGGGAATGTATTTCCTGAAAATTACCTTCATGTTTATTTTTTGAAGAATTCCTGCTACATGAACTCCACCTGTTGGTATTGCAACACTTTGCATGAGCACCAATTACATTGTTCAGGTACCCATTGCTGTGGGTATTTACCCCCCAACCCTATTTACCCTTCAGCCCCAGGTTTGCCACTACATTGTTGTGGGTATTTACCCCAACCCTAGGTTTGCCCCTACAATGCTGTGGGTATTTACTACCCAACCCCAGGTTTGCCCCTACATTGCTGTGGGTATTTTCCCAACAACCCCAGGTTTGCCCCAACATTGCTGTGAGTATTTGCCCTTCAACCCCGGGTTTGCCACTACATTGCTGTGGGTATTTACCCCCCAACCCCCGGTTTGCCCCTACATTGCTGTGGGTATTTCCCCAAACCCAGGTTTGCCCCTACATTGCTGTGGGTATTTATCCCCATCCTCCACTTTGGGTCAGAATTGCTGAAAGTAGTAGCTTCCGTCGACATTTGCTACTAATTGCTGGTAGTATTCCCCTCCACCGAAATTTCCCTGTAGTAGTGCCCCTGCTTTGTCTTGAATTGTCTTTTGCGGGGTAGTTGTGTTATTGTGTATGGGTAGATGTCGGACTTACCGTCTGCGAGGATCGCTTCTGTTGGAGTGGTAGTATTCTTCGTAGGCGTACAGTATGGGGATGACGTGAGCAATGGGATACATGGCTGCACTGTCTCGTTCGCAGGAATAGTGTTGTGGCAGGAATCGAAGCTAAAATTTTCCCCTTCTGGATGCTCTGATGTGTAGGTTGTGGCGACCGATTTGGCGCATGAGAAGTGCGCATTATACTTGTCAGGTCAGATTCGGCCTGGGAAATGCCTTCGGATGACTCAATTCTGCATTTCCAGAGAGTTCTTGTTGGGAAAATGAAGGCGGATTCGGAGTGACCGAGTTGTTCGGTAATTAAAGGGTTTTGGGCATTGTACTGCATCATTTAGTTAAGCCGGATCCCAGTACATGTCAGTTGGAAATTCCGACTCCGGACGGCTCTGGGATGGCCTTCCTGACAACATCGTAATCGGGCCCTTAGAAGAACATGTGGTAGGAACCAGGGAGAGTAGTTGAAAAAATGGGAATATCCACTTCTAAATAGGAGGGGCTTAGAGAAGAGTAAGGAAGGGTTTAAAGAGGGACATGCACCAACCCACAAAAGAGCAATTCACAAACTTCACTTCTAAAGTTACTATGGCTTAAAAGGGTCTCAAAACAGTAGTAAATTACTTTCAAGTGCCTGGATACCCTCATGAATGATTAGCATGTTCTACAAACTACATAACATAGCTCAGAGCTGGAGTAAGTCCAGCACCACACATGGTAAACCACTGGTACTGTAATGTCCTCCCATAGGCAATAATGGAGGTAAGGACTTAAAATAAGCCACCATTGGAAATAATGTTAGAAATACAAATAAATATAATTTAAGGTGAAACACGTTTTTAAAAATACATATTTATTATTTAATCATAAAATATTTTAATGGCCTTTTTAATATAAAAATTAATCAAACATTAATCTTTATAAAAATATCATTACACATTACTTTTAATTCATTTCATACATCAGTTTTAATTATTAATGCTTATTTTCTACTTTTGGTGGGAATATATCTGTTTATTGAAACATTAGCAAAATCATTTTTTAATTTAATTTAATATATTTAAAGATTTGCCTTAAAATGTAGTTAAGTTAATAGAGTTTGTAGTATTTTTCCTTTTGTTCTACATTTATAATAAACCTATAAAATTATTTTACATTAATATTTAAAATAATATTATTATTGCTATTATTTTTAGTTAAATAAACTGTTTTACTTTTCCCCATACTAGACCATACAGCGACTCCACAGTTAGCAAAGAGATCTCCGCATGTTAAAGTATAGGGAAAAGTTAAAAAGTGTATTTAACTCGAAAAAATACAAAGAATATTTTTATGTTAAATATGAAAGTAAATTAATTTAATGATTATACTGTCTGATGGGAAGAAAGCGGCCAGCATAGGTGCAACAACTTTTTATAACAAGCATGAGAGTACACCCTGTGCAGAACCCTCTACACGTTACATTATTGTCCACCATCCCCCTCGTGATGAAGGGCTACAGGATTCACTGCCTCCTCCTTCGAGGAAAAGCAGTGTAGATGATCCTTCCCAGCCTACCCTTCCAATACCAGCACATCAATTGTTGTTAAAAATGGGAGTAAATGTGGAGAAATATTATCAGAAAGCTGTTCAAGTAGATACGAACCATTAGTCGTTCTAGAAGGGGTAGAGAGCACAAGAAATAAAAGTGTGGTACAAAATTACAAGTCTAACAAAAGTATTTGCAAAGACAAGTCGGTGCAAACCCTAACTGTAGCCAAGTCCCCAGATAAGGTTGAGAACGCTAAATTAACGACTGACCTCCGTCTGAGATTAGATTCTCTGTCTAAAGAGGTAATAGCTCTGAAAAAAGTAATTGGTGAGTTAGTAGTGCAAAATAGAAATACTGGGAGTGGAAACGAGGGTGTCACCAAAAAGTACACCGCCGAGAAAACTAGAACAGGCCAAGGTTGTAACCCACAGAACCAGTGGCCACAATCACAACCCCACCTCGTCACTCATGGAGCATATAATAACAATATTGAATACTCAAACCTCCTAACCATAACCACCGGGCTGGAAATGAATAGGCGAAATACAGGATCAAGTGCACTAAGTGACCACTCGAGGGTGGGAGGGCCAGCTACGGGAAGGAGTTTGGATACTTTTAGGATGAATACAAACACTGGTTCCTCAACCAATCCCCACTAACCTGTAGATGCAGACAGATGTTTGAACTACAGATCAGAACAGGGAGGATCGACAAGACTTCAGCCATACTTAGACATGGTGGTTGGGAGGATGAGGATTCCTTAAAGTATATGGTGATAAATTGGATTAGGCATAGCCGCAAATGTCTTTCCCTTGTAAGATCTTACATAGCCAAAGTCAAACATCTTCAGAGCACCAATGGGAACTTAGTTGAGACACTGCTAGTATTTTGGTTAAAGCCCATTGTGGATGGCCTGATAGCTTTTGAATTACGTACCGATTCACTAATGTAGTCTAGGATAAGAGTCAAGCTGAGCAAGACTATCTTTGAGAAGAATCATAATCAAGGAATAAGGCAGGAGTCAGGCAACCCCTGCATAGCCCCCATGCTGTTGATAACCTGGAATCTGCAGATTGACTGGCTATGTGGGTCACCAATAGTGCTAATAGTGGACCCACACCAAACTCACAAGGGGTCGATCGTAACCTTTTAATGGTAGGCTAATTGGAGAGACAAGGAATTCAGGCAGAGAGTAGAGTAACCACTGGTACAACGGGCAGTAGAAATACACAACCCACATGTAGCCCTGACTCTAGTATTGAGCCTCCACATAAATTAAGATATAGGACCTTTAGAGTTGGAACAATACCCTCTAAAAAAGGGAGGCCCTCTGGTGGGTTGGCTATATGGGTAAAGATCAACCTAAACATTACTATAGATGCCATGAACATTCCTTCACCAGATTCCTAGGGCTGAAGCTAAGAACGTCCAACAGAATGGACTTATATGTTTTCAATGTTTATATAAGACCAAGGTTACCCACTGCAGAGTCTCCAGTGATGCATTTGTTAGGTGGAGTCTTTGATTTTATGCAACCAGTCGGAGTTGTTTTTATTGGTGGCGATTTTAATTGTAGATTTGAGTCCATAATGGGGCTAGAATCAATTCTTGAGGATGTAGGCCTGACCAGAGGAATTGACTCTTTAAGTATAAGTTCCTCGGTTCTGTGCACTACAGCGGTTATGCAATTAGCCCACTTTACCACAGTGCGAGGGCTGAGATCTTGCAAATGTCAGTTTATTTCAGATAGTCTATGTGCCTATACTTTTAAAAGTGGTGCTACCAAGTCTAGAATAGACTACATCATGGTGAGCACCACATATTGGGGCTACCTGAATTATTTCAGGGTGGACACATGAGAAGAGAGCGATCATTTTCCATTGTGTTTAACTGTGACAGGGAGGCTGATTGAAGTTCAAGCTGTTGCCAACGCGATTAAGCTTTCACAGCCATCGATCAGTAACAATCGCAGGTCAGTTAAATGGTCTAGTATTGTCAATAAAACTGAGCCTCTATCTTGAATCTCTAATGCTTTCCATGACGCTCATATCCTCTATAGCAATGTACGTCTGGATGCTATACCGATAGTATAAATCTACCACTGCTTGGTTGAGAGCATGACATTTTACCTGACTACACCTCGAAAAACAGGTCCAAACACAGGTGCTCCTAGGAGGTCATCTAAGACCCCTTGGTATAATAATGAGTATTCACTAGCTAAGATAAGGCTAATAGTGGTACTCAAGACCAAACACGTGACACAGATAAGGCAACTTAGAGTAGAATACAAAAATGTATTAAAAGTGGTGTCAAAGAGCTGGGAAGACACCAATTGGGATGAACTTCTAATTGGAGCCAGAACTAAAGACCAGGCCACTTTTTAGTGAATAATAGTGCATGGATGCAACAAAGGCACAACTAATACCGACCATTACCTGGACCCAGGCACCTGGTGCAGACACTTCTCTGAACTATACTCTAGGGCCCCTGAGTTCTGCACAAATCCTACTGAATCCCCAGAGGCTCTATCCCACAAACTGCTAGAACCGACTCTCCATTTTAGCAAAGAAGAGACTAGAGCAGCCATAGATTCCATAAAATCAGGGAAGGCTGCAGGACCTGACAAAATGCCTGGGGACCTTCTGAAGCACGATTTAGAAATATGGGCAGATTCTGTCAATTTATAAAGCAACGCAGTGACGTCAGGATCGCCTATCTCAAAATCGTGGAAGGGGCCGAAATTGTCCCCATCCACAAGAAGGGAAGCAAGGAAGATCCGCCCAATTACAGGCCTATAAGCGTAATTGGCATCCTCCAAAAAGTCTATACAAAGCAGATACTAAATAAATTAAACAACTGGATAACAGAGAACGATATTCTCTAAACATGCCAGGTGGGCTTTCAGAACTAAGACAAGTACGAATGATCAGGTGTTCAGACTTTCATGTATAGCTTAAAAATATGGCAAATTGAAGGCTGGGCATTTGTATCTTGCTTTCATTGATCTGAAAGTTGCATTTGACCTGGTACTATTATGTACCTCAATGTACCCCAATATAGGCCTAGGTAGCTACACAACCGTTTACCTACATTTGTCTTACCTTGCTCTGCATATCGGTTCTAGCTCTGACCTTTTACCCAGTTATGTGCTGAATAAATGTCGATCAATTTCATGGAAACTAGCCTCATTTATTATGCATGAGGATTCTTAGAAAAGTCCCTGCACATGACGTACATAACAGCATAAACATACTTTGCGTAAAAGTCATGCTCATCTTCATACGAGAGCGAAAGAACTACTTTGCATAATTGCAGGTATTGTTCTAGGCTCATTTGCATAATCATATTCACAACACATCGATTATGTAAGGAATCCACCCTCCACCAGTGGACGCAGCGTGCTGAGTTCACTTTGGACCAGACTCTGTGCTTCTGAGGACACCCGTGATTTCAAGGGTTCTAACCGCTCATACGTCCTCCGCTGAGGACCCCAGCGCACACTGGAGGCTTTGGAGCGCCACAGTGGCAGCGTGCTCTCTCCGGGGACTTCCGATTGAAGTTTGACTCAGGGTTTGCTCTGGTTGTGGAAGGATTGCACCCGCCTCGAGACTGGGTTTGCTTTTCCAAAGGCGCCTCGCTCGTAGCCTGTGATGAGGAGGGGTTCGCTGGAGGTCAAGGTGGATCAAGAATACGGGAAGTGGAATTAACAAAGGCTGACAGAAGATCCTCTCTTATTTTGATGAGCGTGGTCTCTGAACTTGCTTGTGGCCTGATCCCTCACTGAGAATTGTGTAGCAGCTGAAGAGATTTTGCAAAACTGTGTTTCTTTTATGACCATTACTTCTGCAATTCTTTCCACTGAGTCCTGGTGGGTGGAAAGAAGTAATGACGAAGCTCGTTTGTCCTGTTGCCTCAATCCTCCTTGGGGCTGGGGGAGCCTGAACTGCACTCCCCAGCATTGTCCACGGCCGGACTGCCACCGACGCACACCGCAGCGCCAGCAGGCACTTGAAAACTTGCCAGGGGCTCCCACAGCACGGGAGGCCCGTTTGTCCTGCTGCCTCAATCCTACTTGGGGCTGGGGGAGCCTGAACTACACTCCCCAGCATTCTCCACGGCCGGACTGCTGCCGAAGCACACCGCAGTGCCAGGAGGCGCTTACAAACTCACCAAGGGCTTCTGCAGAGCGGGACGCGCGAGGGCTTGCCGGGCCAAGGGCGGGCCTATCTGCGCCCGTCAGCGACCAGAATAGGCTGGGCTGGGCCATACCTCCTGAATTTTCTCATCAAGGGTACTAAGTAAATATAAACAAAAGCAGGTGAGCGTTGAACTGAACATTTTGTAATGTCTAAATTGAGATTTGAAGGAGGCCTGAGGGGGGGGTCTTACACGGTCCTCTGTGACTTTAGACTCTGTGTTAGAGAGAGTGGTGGGAATAGTCTCTAATGAGATCGATCTCACAGAGTGTCACTTGTCTCTTGATTATGATGTGTCTTCTTATCTGTTGCCCACTGAAAATGTCATGGAGGTGGGCGGAGAGTCCAATATTTTGTTGGCTGCCGCTAATAAGGATGGCCTGATGCTGCCAGGTACCTTATACACCTCACATATTTTACCATGTAATGACGGGAGGACTAATATGCCTGGGAGTCCCGATATCCAGCACATCTCATCTGGTCAAGAAAATGTATGCACGACAACGCCACAAGCAACAACAACTGTTCAAAACATGGTAGTTAAAAGGACAGCCAATAAACAGACAGGATATAAGAGGAAGCAATCGCCAAGAGCAGTTGCTAGCAACAAACATTTCTTAAAGTGGGCTCAACTTGTCCAACCTGCTCAACAGGAGATAATTGCAAACACTAAGCAAGCCCCACCTCAACCAGGCCTGCCACCATCAGACGTACTGTTGGGCAATAATCCTTTGAATAGTAACAACGATGATTTAACTACCCCCATTAGGACCCTTCCTTGTGTGACATTTTATGTGACAGGATCAGCAACATTTTGGGCATTAAATTAAAACCACTGTTGGAGAGACTAACAGTCCTTGAGAAGAGACTAGGACCTATGGTTAGTAATGACAAATCACACAATGCTGACAAAGGTATAGAGCACCCTTCTGGCAAAGTACCCCATGGCGTACCCCAAACCAGAGGCACAGCAGAACATATATCGATCAATATAACTCAGTTTGACATCACCACTAGCAACCGTCAGGGACCCACCCGACTACACTAACCCCATAGTCACATTCCAGAAGTTGGAAGGAGGCCATCAACTACCAGCATTCAAGAGAAGGATACTATTAATAACCACAACCGTATTTCTTATAGGAATAATGGTGCCAATCCCCCAAATAAACCAATACTGCAAGCACCCAAGTACTCTACAGTCACTTTGGACCTCCCACCAGCAGTATGCCTCTATGTAGTCGTTTTGGAGGGCGTGCCTCCATTGAAGGCAAATCAAAAATAATCCTGGGAGGACTTGAGAAACAAATGTGCCTAGTGGCTAACTAAAAACAGAGGCCCTAGGCCCTCTGATTTTTATAACTCACTAATGGTGCGGAAGGTGGGTTGACTAGGGGTTCCGAAAAAAGGATTGTGGGGGACTGCATTGTGATCAACCTGTGCCAACCAATTCTTGCCCGCAATTTGTTATTCTATCAGGAAGAGACCTGGGCCCACCCTACTAACATCTGTTGCCTATCACTTGGCTTTTTTTATAAGCCCATGATGATAGCACCAACTCTTATACATGCCCCTTTTACACAAGTAGAAAATAGATTTGCCATATCAGAAGGTCTGGATGGGCTAAACTGCCTGGAATCTTCCACAGATCGAGCTGCCCCAACTATTCCTGTGCCAGTCTCGGACCCTCCTTTTGCATCTATGTCAAGGTCTGGCATAACCGAAAATCTTGGAAATGACACCCTGAAAATTCTGAGTTGGAATATAGCAGGGGTACACTCTAAATTGTAATGCCCTGAGTGGATCTCATTTATTTCCAATATATGACATCTTAATGTTACAGGAAACCTGGTCTAGGACAGAATCATATATTAATGGCTTTGTTGGTTTCCTTAACCTAGCGTCCCCGTCAAGTTCTGGTCGTGCTATCGAGGGCCTGGTAACTTGGGTCAACATTAAAGCAGGAGGAAGTGCAAAGATCGTTAAAACAAATAATGGCAACATCCTAATGATAAAATATAAAAGAGGAGGCACGTTATATTTAATTAACCACTATAAAATGATTGTTCTAACGTGCCAAACACTAACCTATCATCATTATCTGATCATATATCCCTACTTCAGCATAAGATCTCAGTCAGTGGGCAGCCTGCGGGAATATGTATAGGAAGTGATTTTAACATAAGACTTCACTCGGTTTCCAGATATGTTTCTCATATGAGAAACCCGCTCTCAGATCTAACAAAGGCTAATGCAATTGACAGCAACCTTGATGGTAGGGGACGCGAGTTGATTTCCCTGTTGACCAAATAAAATCTAGTTAATATGGATCTTGCCTGTACTGATGCTGATACTCTCCATACTTTTACAGGACGAGGTTCTGGTTCCACTATTGACTACTTCTTTATATCTTCCTTCGTTATAGACCACATATCACATGGTAACGTGCTTTCCTCCAGTTTCAGTGATCATAATCCCATTGAAGTCCATCTAATGATGGCTTCTAGGCCAAAGTATAAAAAGGCTATTGGGGCGCAACAACTCGATCCCTCAACAGATGGCCTAAGATTAAGATGGAGATCTGTAGCACCAGAACACCTTTTTCACAAGGTTATAGTGGGAAATGATGCCCTGGTACAGGCATTTCTCACAGAGACTGGCACTATTAACGCTGCAGTAGTTCCCTTTATATATCTCTGTAGCACAATTAAAAAAGAGCTTACGGACCCAAACTCAGAGTGCATTAGTAGCCCATGGTGGTTTAACCAGGATTGTTTGCGTGCTAATAATCATTTGCGAGCAAAAGACATGCACCCTAAAAGCTTTACCCAAGAACTCTATAGCTACAGCCGAAGCACAAAAGTTATACAAGCAGGTACTACAAAAAAGAAAAACTGAACTGTTGACTCATCAATGGGATATTCTTATCTTAGCTGCAACCGGGAAGAATGGTAATCTTTTTTGGGTCTCAGTCAAACAGATGAAGCAACCTAATTGTATAGATCCTAAGATCGGGTGTCTTATCTCTAGTCAAGACTGGGACAATCATTATTCTAAAATTTATGACCAGGCTAACTTAACTACAGATACCCTGCCGGACCCTGATTTTAGTTTAATTCAATTGACCCTGGAGGAAGTCGAGGAGGCACTACAACATGGTGCCGGGGGCAAGGCACCAGGCCCTGATCGAGTCCCTATAGACCTCTTTAAATATAACCCGACATTTTGGGCTCCATTATTACTACATTTTTTAGTAGCCTCGCCATTGCTTCAATTCCAGAATCCTGGTCGACATTGATTATAGTCCCAATCTTTAAAAAAGGGGACCGTTCTCTGCCCAGTTGTTACAGACATATCTCTTTAATAGATGCCACTTTAAAAGTACTGGGCAGAGTTTTATATAAGCGTATAAATGACTGGACACAAGAAAAAGCAATATTGCACCCCAGCCAGTATGGCTTTGGACCAAAAGTGGGTGCTATAGAGCAGTGCCTAAATCTCAAGTTAATTATATGAAAGTATACAGTGGCAAAAAGCTCCACTTTGTACCTAGCTTTTATGGACCTATGAACAGCATTTGATAGTGTTAACCGGTCTAAGCTATGGTCTATTTTAATTTCTCTTGGTCTTCATGTAGCGCTAGTTCACTTTCTAGCGTATTTGCATAGCGGAATGAAAGCCAGAGTCAGGATCAACATCAATGGTGAGGTCTCAAATTATGTCAGTATTATGAGAGGTGTGAGACAAGGTTGTGTTTTAGGCCCACTTTTATTTATTTTATATATAAATAATCTCCACCCCTTTTTAACTACAGTTACCACTGATGTTCCCTCGATTAGAAGTTCGCTGCTACCTGCTCTGTTATATGCAGATGACGCTGTGTGGATGGCCCGCACACCAAAGACTCTTTATCTTTTAGTGAGCAGCTTTGTTAAATTTATGGCATCATTAGATTTAAAGATTCATTTTACTAAATCTTTCATTATGTCCTGCGGCCCCAAGAAATATAAAACACCCTCACTGAAGGCAGGTGAGCGCAGACTATTAAGCACCAGGCGGGCAACTAGAGCAAAATTTCGGGGGGGGCTGAAAAAGATTTCGGGGGGGGCTGAAAAAGATTTCGGGGGGCTAAGTCTTCCAGCCATAGGCAGAGTGGCTGTAAGAAGCGGTGAACACACAACAAAAGCCTCATTAACGAGTAAAAGGTCTTTTAAAGACCTGTTAAGTACTCGGGTGCGGCTGCAATCAGACGGACGCCAGCCCGCGAGGCTATCTCAGCCGGGCTGACGCACATGACGGGGGGGGGGCTGAAGCCCGGTGAGCCCAATGGGTGTTGCGCGCCTGATAAGCACAGCACTTTTACATATCTTGGTATGACTTTTAATGACAGTGGCACTCGGGAAACACACATAGTTAATAGTGGAATAAATTGACTAGAGCCGTAGGATCACTATTCAGCTTGCCACGCCCTAAGAAAGGGAATGTTTTAACTCCCTTATTGCAGAGTTACAGATCACAGTGCCTGCTGTCTGCAACCTATGGGGCAGAGGTTCGGGGGACTGAGAGTAGCCTCTCAGTACAATTAGAGGAAAATAGATTCTGTAGAAAGATGCTGATTGCACCGATCTCTAGCTCTAGTTTTATTTGTCACAATGACCCAGGCCTCCCCTTTGTTGAGGATTATATTAGTGCCTGTCCCTGCTTTTTTGGTATGCCATTTGGCGAAATACAGAGGGAGCACATCATAAAAGACTGCCTTGTATGTGACAATGGTAGAAAAATTCCTAGGATAAAGTACATTGAATCTTGTCTGCAGATAATTGGTCTTAACCAACTATTTGAAAACCCAGAGGGCCCTTGTTCTATTACTAAGAAACAGCTGCTGGTGTGTTGGTACCAGCACACGCAGGAAGAGAGAATAAAGAGCGAGATAACAAAACCAAGAGTTTCGGGCTATCTTACTAGGAATCAGGAAAGAATTGTCTCACCCCAAAGTTACTTGACCGGCAATATGAGTGATTGGGAGCGCAGTTTACTCTTTCGTTTTAGAGAAGGCACTATAAAATATTTACTGAACTTCCCATTAGGCTTCCAAGCTAACTTACACACCCGTCCCTGCCCCTGTGACAGAAAATCCGGTCAATCGATGCTGCACTTTTTATTTTTTTGTAGTTTTTATCTTTTATATACTAAATCTATCCTTCTTCCCGTGATTAAGAAGCTACACTTTAGTAATTTTAGAGAAACTAATGATGCACTACTTCAACTGGATGATGAGGCCATTATTAATTGTGTCATCTTGTTCTTGAAAGTTGCAATGCAGGCACGCAAATCAATGTCTGAATTAGATTTTTAATTTGTCTATGAGTCTATATTTGTATCCTAAAATCTGTTTGATATGAATCGTGCTGTTTTTATCATATGTTTTTATCATATATTTTATCCTATCTTCATCATGTGCTTTTATGGTTTAAAATGCTGAAACCGAATAAAGAATCTATTGATTGATTGATTGATGTAAGAAACCCTAAGGCTATCTTTATGGTATAAATGAACCATACCAAGACTAGATAGGCAGAGGAGAAGCGTCACACTGACACTAGACATTGAGGTCCCAGCCTGCAGAAGCTCCAGCAAGCAGTGGTCTGACATCCCTTGCAGAGTGTCCAACTGGAGACCAAGGTGTGGTCCTTTGTTCTCTCCCATCAGGAAATGGGGTTGGCTCTTTCCAAGGGGATTCTTGGCTTTACAACCACATAAATGCTAGGTACACTTAGGTATACTTAGATAAGGTTTGCTTCTCAGGAATATGCTTGATTACTGTCATGACACTATATGCTTGCATATATTCACTGATTTAGCATCATGGTAGACTTTTAACCTTTGTTTACTCTGTTGGTGCTTGTAATCTTATATATCTGTTTCTGTCTAATGGTTGTTGCAGCACACATGTTTCATACTAGAATGATGCTGGTTAAAAAAAATGCTTATTTAAAACGTCCCCATTGTTTATTCTGTGTCTCTCTCAGACTAAGTGAGCACGATTAACTGAGCGAAAAGTACTTTACTGTTTCCATGATCCCTGAAGGATCTAGGGTTGTCATGATTGATAGTTGCCAGAAACTATTCGCTCCATGGTAAGGTTAGGGGGCTTATGGTGGCACAGTGAGCTAGCTGTTGTAAAAGCTGACATATCCTTTGGGGGTGTCTGGAATCAGACTGGACACCAATCCCTTGTTGTCTAAACGCGCAGATCCTATATATTTGTAGGAAATACACAAATCTACCAAGGGATCTCCTATGGGAATCAATGCAACATCAAGGTGTACCGGAAGAAATCCTGACACAGATAATCAGGTTTCACCAAGACAACTTTGCAAGAGTGCAATGGGGACCGGGGGGCAAGTTTGCAGAGGCCATTCCTGTCATGAGGGGGTGCAACAGGGCTGCGTCTTGGCACCCACTCTCTTTTCATTGTACATCAACGATGTAGTCCAGCACTTACGAAATTGCACTCATGGTTCTCTGAAATTAGGAGGGGCCCCTATATGTGCGCTAATTGCAGATGACACAAGCTTGCTGTCTTGATAATTTTAGCAACTAGTGTAGATTAAAGGGCCTTGAAATAAATTCCAGCAAGACCAAATACATGGCCATCAAACCACACAAAACGATCTGCCAATTGTTAAAAAGCAGCAAGCTACAGAGTTCAAGGCGATCTCTCCAGGAGGTTTATAGATATAGAGCCCAGACAGCAGCCCTCTGTGGGGTGAAACTATGAGGTGGAAGAATTTGAATTCAATTGTATTTGGAGAAAACTAAGTGATTTGTATATTAATGTGTCTCTCCCAAAATACACCT
This sequence comes from Triturus cristatus, assembly GCF_964204655.1. Taxonomy (NCBI): domain Eukaryota; kingdom Metazoa; phylum Chordata; class Amphibia; order Caudata; family Salamandridae; genus Triturus; species Triturus cristatus. The sequence goes on along the minus strand of NC_140589.1, from coordinate 1,062,096,108 downwards.
TTGATTCCACTGTTCCATGATACTGGTATCAAATGACTGGAACATTTAGCCATACTGAGACCCCTATTGTACTGGTTAAGAATCTGGGTCACAGAAGAACCAAACCCCTAGAGACAAGGACTGAGGGAGCTACTGGAACTTCATGGCCAGCTTACTTTTCCGTGGTACAGTCATGTGAGTAATTGGCTCCATGAGATGGGTCTGAGTAGGTTCTGGACTGATCCTAGTTCACTGACTGCAAACTCTTAGAACGAACTAAAGCGCAATTATTGTGAATTTATAACGGATAGTGACCATCATGATTGCAGAATGGGAAGACTCACTACACAATTCCTAACATTCAAAGCATTGCCAAGCTTTGAACCTTATCTGGATGAAATCCAACCCTAATTAGCAAAAACTCTTTCTATGAAGTTTCAACACAATACTCTCCAGATCAACTCAATTATAGCCAAATGGTTGCCTGGTCAAATAGTAGGGAGAGAAACCAAATGAACTTTATGTTCATTAGATGCCGAAGAAAACATTCCACACTTTCTATTTTTCTGTTCGTAATACACTGTCGTAAGAAGGAAATTGATGAAACCAATGGGCCAGCGTTTGAGGATTAGGATATTTTCAGAGGCCCTAAGAATTTTGAAAACAGATTGCTCATGAATAATTGTTTTTGGTGTCAGCAGATGTTCGCTTGCCGTGAGCCAGATATGAAGGAAGAGAGGATTGAGATTTTAGCATTCATATAGTACATTATGTTTTACTGTCTCGCAGTCTCTCTGACACCGCATAACAACTGTAAATAACTTCAAACAATTGGGGTTATTTTTATCCTGTGTTATATGTTAAAGTGCTTCTTTAGGATTATCCTAACCGAAACAAAATCTGCCCCGATTGATGTTCTAATACTTTTACTTATGTACTACACACTTTATGTGGGTAACACTTGACCATCTCCGAACCAGTGCATACAGCTAGACATTAGGGTCGGCATAGCGCACCCTTCTAGGGCCTATTTATATTCCCTTTCTGAGATTTTTGCCGGCTGGACTTTGTTTAGCAAGGAGTTATTCTTGTGTGCTTTAGCACAAACAGATGCAATATGCTCGTAAATTGTTTATTTTCTTTAAACTAGTTTCTGCAATGAATCGTGCATCAGCTGAAATGGAATCACCTTGCTAGGGAGATGTATTTTGCGTTCTACTTTTATATACAGATCTTTTATGATATTCATTTATTACAGAGATGTACCCTAATGAATAAATAAAGTGGGAAATTAAAAATGTAATGTTTATTTTAAATGTAGAACAAATAAAAAATGCCACAGCACTATTAGTTTCATTTTTAAGCAAATAATGAATGTAAATAGATTACATTTACCCAAAAATATTTTTCTGAATTTTAAATGTAAAAACAATTCTCACCTGAAGTAATTTTGTACTATGCATTAATAATTATTAAAAGTGATGTATAGGTTTATATTTAAACTAATGTATTCCTCCAGCACTCTGTTATGGTATTGCTACCTCCCTTTTCCCCACGCCACCTTTGCACTGCTTGCCCTCTGCAATCCCCCACCCTCCATTGTTACTGCTTCCTCCCTCATGTTGCTTGCTTCCCCACGCTCCACCCCATGACAGTTGTGTTGCTAACCCCTCACAGTTCACCCTGCCAAATCCAACCCTCCAATCCCCTACAAGTGCTGCCTCAATACTAATAGATAGGGAGAAGAAACAGTAACATTATTGCTAAACGTGTATCTCTCACTTCAAAATAATCTTCGCATGGAATGCTAGCAATATAACTTAAGTGATCTAGGTAACATAATCTCTTGCAATATAAGTGTCTGCTATTTGAGCTAAGCGTCTGAAAAGTAAAAGGAACGATGTGCGAATGATGCATTCCGTTTCAGTGTATGTTTTTGCTGGATGGAGAAACTTTTCAGAGATCGATATTATCCAATCAGAAACAGAGCATAACACCATCTTAATGCTAAGGAAGCAGTACAATGTAATAAAAACTTCATAAATTACTAATTTAATGACTGAAATCATTCATTCTGGTGGGATTGCCGTTGCATGCTACAAAGTGAAATTTCAATTGTTTTGGATCAATTGTAAGTAGTATAAGTGAAGCTCTGCTACCCCCTTCCTTATTACGATCACTGCATTACTTTTTATTTGCTGCTTGGTTTGCCAATCCAGCTTCTGCTGTGCTGCTCAAAAATATCTATTGCAATTGCAAGTGCTATATTTAATATTTTTTTAGACATATTGCATAGCAACAAGGCCTGCTGTGCAACATGGCTTAAAGAAAAAAAGCGATATGACACGGTCAATGCTGGCCACATCAAAATGTTTTTTTAACTTTAGGTCATGTTGTATAGCAGCCTACATTGCTGTACAACATGCCTGAAAAACGTTGACAAAGCCAATAGATCTTGCATTGGGAAAGCCTATTGTCTTTGCCAATGCTTGTTTGGCAGCATTAACTTACACTCGTAAGCTTGACTCAATCTCCCCTTTTCAGTGGGCAGAGATATGTAAGTCTACACTTTTGATAACCTCATACTCTTATTTTTTCTGAATAGCCAAAAGTAGTAAAGTTACTGAAAAGTGTAAATTACTGCGGGGGGGAGGGGGGCATGGCTTGACGCGCAGCAAAGATGTGTGCCTTTCCTTGAGCTCCGTGACATTGCCGGTGGGGATGTTCAATTAATATGCTTTGCGGGTGATTTTTTGTTCACCTCTGGATGGCGAAGAGTGGCAGAACGGTCAGTGAGCACTAAGAAGACTTTTTTCATGCTCTTAGCTGTTTCCCTAGAGTGCTTGTGTATTTCATCTCTGGAGACTACAAAATGGTGGCTGATGACAGAACCCTCATTGTCTTGTGCAAATCCTGCTTATGGGTTCTAGTCTGTTTAATGAGTCATAATTCAGTGCTTGATTTTTCCTTCATTCTCTTCAGCAGTGCTGCTTTATTAGTGGCTTATCCATATTGCCCTGCCTGTTCTCCTCAGTGCATACTAAATCTATCTCAGTGTGGTTAGTACGAACATGGTGAAAGGTATGGGTGGTAACATTAAAGATAGAGATTCCAAAGGGAACCGGAAACGCTGTAAACACTGTTCACATATCCTGGGTTCACCAGTTAAAGATAGTCCTGACTCTGCCTCAGCTTTAGAAGCTATACTACTCAAGCTCAACACAGTGCACGATATAGCTCAAGGTACCAAAACGAATACAGATCTACTCCAGGTGGAGGTGGCAGGGATTCGTAACGACTTTAAAGATCTCTCATTACGTGTTTCTAACACTGAGACAAAAATAAGCAATGTGGAAGATTACAAAAATAAGCAAGCAAAACTCATCCAAAATCTGGAATGTTCCATCACATCTTTAATCTTTAAGGAGAGACTTGACAGAACAGGAAGAGCATAATCGTAGAAGTAATCTTCGTATGTTTGGAATACCAGAGGGGTGTGAAAATTCTGCCCCTTCAGTAATTGACTTCTTGCTTACTTGGATCCCAAATGTCCTGCAACTCCCTTTCACAAAAGACTTTGAAAAAGAACGAGCTCACAGAGTTCCAACTTTGAAACCCAGGAATTTGTCCTCTCCACGACCATTGATTTTTAAACCTTTGTGACATCAACACACAGAGGAAGATTAAGATGATTCAATGGGAAGGGCAAAAAAATTCTATTTTGCAAGACTGTGCCAGAGACACCGTAATCTGCCGCAAAGGCTTCCTCAATCGACGCCGAAGGCTTCCTGAAATGGGCATTCCATTCTCTTTCTTTGGGCCCTCAAGATTCCGGATAATTTTCAAAGGTCATCTACAGATCTTTTATGAACCTGCAGATCTCTCCACTTTCTTGGATAATCACTCTGAATCTCAGTTGGACTCTGACTCTCTACCTGGTACTTCACGCTCCTAGTCTTCCATATGGATTGACCTGACCTTCTTCTTATGTTTCCATGATAGCCATTTCCTGCTGTTGCTCAATTGTATTTGGCTCTGTCTTTGTATTTTCTATATGTACAAGATTTTATATTACTTGTTCTAGTTATTATAGGTTGCTCTTACTGTGTATTCTACAGCAGCCTCTGTTGTGATTTTGCTCGATATTGAGGCTCCAATACATTTTGCTATATCGGTGCTGATGTACTTTATATTCTGAACAAGCCTCATTTTGATGTTTGATATTTTATACAGCACTATGCACTACCTAAGTTGTATTTGGATCACTTTGGGAATACACTTCTTTAAGAATGTCTTTTATAAATATGGTAGACCTATCTGATATGGTCTATTTAAACAATATAGTTTTAGTCTTTTTCATAGCTCCTTGGCTATAGGGAAGTATTCTACCCCTTTTCCTTTATCTTTGATCCTTTTTATATAGAAGTTTGTCAATATGCTATTTATTATTTAATGGCTTCACTGATCACCAATGGAATGCTTTATTGTTTTTTAATGGTCTTTTAATATATTTAATATATTTATTTTGCTTTGCCTCCAGTGCCACAATTACTGTTATGTCTTTATGAGATTCATCTGTAGAATGTGATTTTCATAATCTATTAATGCTTTATATTGTATAGTTATTTTATAATATTATTGTACGTATTACATTTGAATTTACCTGAATGTTCTTTAAAATGGAATGAAGTATTTATAAACTGGATTTATATGCTATTACAGATATGACTTGTTCATTTATGAAATGTCATCTTCTTGCAGACATTCTGTTTGTGTCATATTCATTTAGTTAGCAACTACCTAGTGCTACACTCTTGTCATGCGTTTGCTATGGTTATGCATTTATGATGGCAACATTTGTTCTGCTGCTGTGCGGATTATTTATGTTGGAGCGGTCTACGCCGTTGATGGTAGCCTTTGCTGCTGCTCGTTCTTGTTAGTTCCTCATACAATATGTCTCTTAAATACATCCCATGGTGGAAATGGGCTTCGATGTTGCTCCGGCCATTTCTGGAGTGCGTTTGAGCCCTCTTTTCTCTATTCTTAATTCCTCCCCTTTATCCACACCTTAATATTGGGACATCGGCCTCACTTCCTCGGTTCTTTAAGTATGTATTAACTGTCATTGAACTCCTTTATCAGAAGTACCTGCTGTCTGTAAACTACATATACGAATGCCCGGTATAAGTGTAGTTTCTGTCAATGTTAAGGGTTTGAATAACCTAGTTAAAAGAGCCAGGATGTTAGATGTCACATGCTCTGAAGCTTCTGGGAAGAAGAACGGGGTTATTACTCTTATCACTAAAAATCTGGCTTATCTATAATTGCAGCTGAACATGATACCAACGGGAGACGGTTACTTGCACGACTGACTCATGGTTTAGAAGATCTATATATTAAGAATGTATATGCCAAATATAGATGACCCAAATGTTTGGCGTGCGATAAACAAAAAACATCAGCACATCCCACATTCCACAAAATTCAAAAACAATTGTTGGAGGAGACTTCAATCTTCCTTTCGATCCTATTTTGGATAGGCACTCTGCTTTTAAATTTCGACCCCCTAGATCACACAAACACTTGCTTAGTATGTATTTGTCACATCATGCCTTGGATGCTTGGAGATTACATAAACCTACGGGTAGCGACTTCACTTTTTTCTCCTCCCCTCATTTCAGCTTCTCTCGTATCGACTATCTTCTTGTTGACGCTTCTCTTTTAAAACATACAACGAATGTCATGATTCATCCAATAGTTGTCTCTCATCATGCTGCAGTTTCGTTAACCATCCTTAACCTTAAAGATACAAAAGGACACCATAATTGTCGTTTAAACACAGAAATCTTGGAGGATGATGCTGAGGTCAAAGAACTTAATGATGAGATTGTTGGTTTCTTTAAAGAAAATGAATTATCCGTGGATTCTCCGATAATACTATGGGGTGCGTCTAAGTGTACTATAAAAGGTTACATTATTAAAAAAGTGGCCAAAAGAAATAGCAATTTTAGAACATCTCTTCAATCTTTGGGAGATGACATTATACAAATAGAGGAATTATATAGACATACTAGTGGCAAATATCGCTTGCAGGACATTAAACATTTAAAATACTCCTTTAATTCCATAGTTACCAAAAGAGCTTATCTTGGAGTGCACGCTCAGAAGTCTTGTCAATTATTGCTACATAATAGAGCTGACAAATTGTTAGCTACAGCCCTGAAACATCAGAATAGCAATACCTCTCAAATTACTCATATTATTGATAAAAACGATTCGAAAAAGTTTCCTACCCAAGAAATCCTTGAAGTCTTTAGGGAGTTTTATGAAAAATTACATACATCTCCAAGTCAGTGCACAAAGCTTAACTGTCAACAATTCCTTAACTCTCTCCCTACTACTACAAATTCGGACAACAATAAAGTCAAGTTGGGTAAGCCAATTGAAATTGACGAGATTATTCAGGCTATTGAAGCTACTCGTTCGGGGAATGCTCCTGGACCGGTCTGGTATCCCATTGCCTTTTATAAAACATTCACCTCTTCAATCATTAAATATCTTAAAACAGATTTTTGATTATGTTTTTTTCTGTCAAAGTTTCAGGTATGGCTGCTGAGGTTACTATAGTAGTTATACCAAAAGAAGGTAAGGATCATTCTGACTCAAAAATCATCTGTCCCATTTCCCTAATAAATATGGAAGCAAACATTTTTGCCAAGATTTTAGCAAATCGACTAGAATGTCACATTCCTAATCTCATCCATGGCTCCCAAACAGGTTTTGATAAATGTAGACTTGCTAGGGACAACATTTGTACATTCTATCACATTTCAGAAAAGGCAAAACTCTCTTCATTACCATCTGGAGCGATTGCCCTTGATGCCGAAAAGGCATTTGATAAGGTATCTTGGCCTTTTTTACATTCAGATTTAGAGTCTCACAATCTTGGCAACTCTTTTATTAATATGGCCATGGTTCTTAATGCGCAACCTAAGGCCAATATTAGAATTATTGGCATAATGTCCTCCATTTTTAATCTCCACCAAGGAACGAGGCCAGGGTGCTCACTTTTACCCCTTCTCTTTCTTTTATCCATTGATCCACTTCTCCGCTTGCTTAATCTAAACCCGGAGATTAAGGGGTTCCAATTTGGATCACACATACTTAAAACACTTACGCTGACGATGTTCTTATATTTTCAGAAGATATTGAATCAGCGGTCTCTTCTATTTCTAGCAATTATTTGTAATTTCTCGGAAGTCTCTGGCTATACTCTTAACAAAGAGAAGACAGAAGTGTTCCCATTGAAGCTTTTGTGTCTTTCCTCTCACTTAGGAGATTCAGGTTTTAAATGGCAATCCACGCACATTAAATATCTGGGGATCTGGTTCTGCAAAGATCTTACACATACTGTTGTTTATAATGAATCCTACATAATAAATAAAGTTAAAGATCTCCTGTCATCCTGGTCTCCTAAATATATCTCTAGGTGGGGTAGGATACAATCTCTTAAAATGATGATAAACCCAATTATTAATTTTCTATCTTCTATGTTTCCTTTAAAACTTTCATCATCTTTCTTTCATGAGATTGATATACTCATGTCAAGATTTTTATGGAACAATAAGAGAGCTAGAATTTCTTATAAATATTTTAGGAAACCCTCTATATTGGGAGGTTGTAACCTCCCGGACTGGAATCCATACCAGATATCCTTTTTGGTGGCCCAAGGAGCAATTTGGTTTTTACCAGATTCGCAATATTTACCTCCATGGGTTTAAATAGAACGAGAATTGTGTGCTCCCTTTAGCACTCTTTCTATGCTCACAGCTTCAAAATTTAGCATAGCACACTCTCAACGTATTATGTTAGATACAGTTAGTGCCCTGAAATACCTTGATCGGAAACTTTCAAAACCTGTTCATAAATCAAGATGCAGATCTTTACGGCTTAATCCTAAACTTGTTTCTGGCATTTAATTTAACACTGCTTATCTATGGGCTGCTCAGGGTATTAGACTAGTGAAAGACCTCTATGATACTAATAATGATCCTCTCCCCTTTTCTTTCCTAGCCAAAAAATATATTCTCAGTAACATGGATTTCTATACTTTTTGAAAGCTAAAAGTCAAACTTTCTAAGATAACCCTTTCTCCAGATTTGGTTATTGTCTCACTTCTTGCTATCTGATGACGCTTAGGCCATACCGCTTCAAACATTTATACATTTTTATCTCATGTCTCATCTCACACTCCTAATATCCTTTCCCTTCTCTCCTCTCCCTTTCTTTCACTTTTGCTTTTTCACTTCTTTCCCCTTGCTGATGTATTTTATTTACCAAGTGATACACATTCTATCATACATGACTTTACTGTGACATGTGAGGATATTCCATCTGTCCTGTCTTCCTTGGGATTATACTTAATATTTGATGAATTTGAAATACCTGTTATTTGTCATGATATTTATTTGATCATTTTAAAATAATAAGGTTCTATCTCTTCATCCCAGTCCAGATATTGCTAGTCATGTAATCCTTTTAAACTTTTTTATTCTTTACTTGCATACATCATTTTCTGATTTTTATGTATTGCTTTTGCTTTGTAACTGTATTTATTTTTATCCAAACACAATAAAATATTTGAACACTAAAAGTGTAAATTACAAATGTAAATTGCTCACTTGTGTAACTTGCCTTTATGAATAGCCCATCCGTGATTTTGTACCTGGTGCGCCAATTCTAAAGTCAGCAAAGTTGGCCATTAAGCCCCATCTCCCTCGATCTTAATATAGCACTTCATAATGCACTTATGCAGCTTCTAAGCTATCAAATGTATTGGAACTTAATTGATCGACCTTGGAGGGATGATATGCTAATTGTTCTCTGCAGGATTCGAACTTGTCAGCAGATTATGGCATATTTCATTGACAAGTGACAAGCTATTCTGCCAGAGTTGCCTACGTGTTATTATGCGAAGAAACAAACACAAAGCTTCATGTACACTAGTTTAAATAATAATTTAATCCCGAGGTTCTTTAGACCACCCATTTTCTTTTACTGCTGCAGACAATGAAAAGGTGCACTTCCATTTGTGTCTATGACGTGCTTTAAGTGTGCGAAATGACATTTAAAACATAGTTTACAGCAATATTGTCATGCACCATTTTCAAATATCAAAAACTTGATTCTGGGAAACGGAAGAGCATACACAGTTCACCATATTGCCTGAAACATTATTTCTGTTCCTCTTCACGCCTTCCATGGCATCAGTTTCGGGGAGACATAGAAAGACACATAGGCACCAACATACCTATATTTGTCAAATGGGCTAATATAAAGCTGTGAATAATTTATATTGCAGTGGTTACTTAACCGCTTGATAACGCAAGCCTGTGCTATCCACATTTCTAAATTCCTAAACTCTCAGAGAAGCTTTTGTGAGAAGATTGAGAAATGCTGGCTGTTTTTTTCCACTTTCATTATCATTTCCCCCTTTCCTCCACAATTTTGTTTTGTTTTTAGTATTTGACTGCGTGAAACCAGAACCACATTCTGGGAAGGGGGGTGTTGTTAGACTCAGCCTGGCATCAGTTCTGAAACCCAACTGGTATTGGGGAGGAGCTAGGTCTTTATACCACTGTGGGAAACCGTAGGATAATTTCTTTCTGAAAGGGGGAGGGGATTTCAGGGTGCGGGTGCCAATACAGAGAAGGTGCGACCTCCCAAACTTTATGAATGGTAATGGTAATGGGACATAGACTGGAAGTCACCAGAGAGTCGAAAGAGCACTTAAAAGGATATTTCTTGATGTGTGTTTTTCCCAATAGCAGGGCTAACCTGAAAATGGTGTGGTGAACTAGACCAATAGGCACTTATTTAGAGTTTGGCAGATGTACAGGAACTGCCACAGACAGGCAGGGTTTCTATCCTCCACCATGATTTACTGGCAGTGGCGTAGCTAGGCCTTCTACCACTCATGGCGGCCGAAAGGAGTAGGGGGGCGAAGGGTGCTGGCGAACAAATCCAGCGTTTGCCACCCCGCGCGGCCGCAAGAAGAATCCCCCAAAACTCGTGCGGCCCGAGGTGCACCGCCCCCCCCCCCCCCCCTGCTACGCCCCTGTTTACCGGGCGTATAATGAGAATGTAAAGCATTGACGATGAACCTCCTTCATCGAACTGTTGTCTTTGCCACACTTCCACTCTGCCATCAATGCCTGTTTGGTTGAGAATTGGCTGATTGGAAAATGCCTGTCCTGCATCTGCATAGTTAGGGAACGTAGTCTGTCAGTTGGATTCCGGGCAGACAATGCCCCATAGGAGCAATGGAGGTGCACACTATAAGTATCCAAACCCCCTCCACTCCCACACAGTTATATTTCTGAATAATGACCCCCAGAATAACGTGATACAAGCATACTGAGGACAGAAATACCATACCAAATACCAAAAAGCATACCGAGGGACAAAATAACAAGTAAGTGCATACAGTGAAGCATAGATATACCATTCTTAACTCCATAGTACCGCCAGGGGCACCCCTCTGTCCCCCCTCCCCCAAAATGCATACCAACATAACACACACATAGACTGTTGAGTTGGGTAAAATTTGCTGCAGGTTTATTACATATTACAATATGTAATGGGTGGGTTATCTTACGGGCGATCCAAGGGCAGGCAACCAACTGGGCCGCCTGCCCGCCTGATGAGCCGGGCAGCGCGGGAGCGAACCCCGCCTTTGCTGCCATCCAGGTGATTCTTTTCTAAGATCACGTCCCGTTGGTAACTTCTACTCACGCCCCGCCTCTCGGGGCGGAGCGTCGCATAGCAAACCCCCCGGTTGTTCAGGCCCACAACCGCCCGCAGGACTAGTGGGGCGCCGACACGGCTTCCGGGACCCTCCCCTGAGGCTCCTCGGTTTTGGCTCAGGCACCCCCTATGGTGCCGCGCAGAGGTACCCTTTGTACCGGCCTGCTTCCAGATCGCCCTGTAACTCCGCCTGCAACGAAAAAGAAACATTACAACGCTCTGAAACCCCCCCACCCGACCCCTACGCCTGGTAAGCGGTAGGGAGGGATGCGGCGTGGTGGGCAACAAAGAGGTCGCCAGGAGGGTGGGGGAAGGCTAAATAGCCTCCCCTTCCCCACAGGGGCCAGGAAGTGACGCGCTTGGGCGTCACATCCGGCCAGCACGAGGAGAGGGGGACACCGGTCGGCGTCCCCACCCCCTCCCCTTGAGGGGTGACCGGTGCCCCGACGGCACTAGGGCGCCGACCGCTGTAGTGGCCCCCTGTGGGGGCCGCGGTCGGCGGCACATCTACATACCTTGAAGAAAGTCTACTACATAGGCACACATATGTGGAGTCAGGTATAGAAAATCTATACGTATCTATATTGTTTTCGAAATTGTGTCCTTGATGTTGTGTCTGATAGATATTTTGGGGTCAATATTCTGGGTGCGCATGCTCCCAGACCATAATCAACAGAAGAAGGATGCGCCTGCTGCTGCAAAACCTGGACATTCATCTTTAATTAGTATGCTACCCACTTGCAGTTACTCTGCAAATACAAAGGTATTTTTACATACAGTATTCAACAGGAGTACGTATAGCATTTTTAAATGTACAGAAAACAGAAAAGTGGAACAGAAAAACGTACAAACTGTTATCTTAAAGGTGATGGTTTGTGGGGGGCGTGGCTTGCGCGCCGCGGCGAGATGGCGGTTCGCGCTTGAGCTCCGTGAAGAGCGAGGGCTGACGGAGACATTGCTGACGCTGAGGAATGCCCCGCTCAGCGCCGAAGATGGAATATTGCATGGGAAACTGCCGTGTATGCTACGAGGGAGTTTTCTAGAGGTGGAAAGTGGCCAGAGTTCACTTATTGGCATTCTAAGGTGGCGCTTCATGTTTTCACGAGCGGCCGCCATTTTGTTTCTTCTGTGAGGGAGTTTTACTCTCGCTTCTACACGACAACGCTACTGGATTATCCTGCCAGGAGTGGTGGCATACAGGAGCTGGTGACGTTTTTTTCACCTTTCTTGAGTTTATTTTGTTTTTTCCTGCCGCCTATTGCAGTGCTGCCCCTTGTGTGAACTTGTTGAGGTTTTTGCTACCATATTATTCGTCAGACGCACTGCCACTTCCTTATGTGAGGCTTCTTTGCTCTGGGCTTGATTTTGGTTATTTTCGTAGTCGGTGAGTGCCTACTTGCGCCTGCAGCACATGATATTTTTTGTGAAGTGTTTTTTTTTGACTGGGATCGCCTGCCATATTCTCTGTTCGGCGTTTTTTGATGCAAGTACATTATTTCTTCCTGTCCATTTTTCATCTTGCACATTGAGTGTTTTACAGCCCCTGGCATTTCTTGCTATCACTATATCTGAGGAGGTGTATTTTGTTCCCATTGAGGTGGTTTGCCCTATGGCTGAGAATATGGCCCCTTCACCGAATGCTAAGGACGTTAAGGAATCTAAAGCATCGCTTAAGAGGTCCAAACAGATTTCCCCAACACCTGAGCCTGCTCCTAAAGACACTAATTCGACTCTTGAGTCCCTCCTGACGCGCCTTAATGAGGTCTATGAAATTGCGCAGTCTACTAAGACTAATACAGATTTATTGCAGGTGGAGGTGTTAGCCATCAGGAATGATTTCAAGGCCCTTTCCCTTCGTGTTTCAGGTACAGAAGCACGAATTAGTGGCGCAGAGGATACCATGCAAAAGCACTCTAGATCTCTCACGCAGATAGAGCGTTCCATGGCAGCATTGAGGAAAGACCTCACCGAACAAGAGGATCGTAATCGTAGATCTAATCTGCGAATTTTTGGTCTTCCAGAGGATGTTGAGAAAGAGGCATCTTCCATGATTGAGTTTCTTTATCAATGGATCCCATCTACACTACAAATTTCTTTCCATAAAGATTTTGAACTGGAACGGGCACACCGTGTCCCCTCCTTTCGCCCCAAGTCGGCTACGCAACCAAGAGCGATAATTTTTAAACCGCTGCGTCATCAACATACAGAGCAGATCTTGGCTCATATGCGGAAGGTTAGAGCTGTCTCTTGGAATGGCCATCGTATCTCAATTTCTCAAGACTTTGCCAGGGACACGGTGATAAGGAGAAAGGGCTTCCTTAATCTTCGGAAGCGTTTGTCTGAGATGAATATCCCCTTCTCCTTTGCTGGTCCCTCAAAATTCCGCATTACTTTCAAAGGCCGTGTCAGAATTTTCGACGAACCTGCGGATTTGGCCTCGTTTTTGGATAATCAAATGGAGTTGCAGATGGATCTTCAAACGGGGGCTTCACATGTTCCTGGTTCTTCTGGCACCTGATGCGGCTATACATAATCCATTGTTTTTTGTCTTTGTCAGATCTATTAGTCTAGCTGCTTTTAGATCTGCGCGGTGGTCTTTTTGTCCATTGGTTTTGACGTATTTCTGTCGTCTCTTGGTGCTCCCCTATTATCGTTATGGTGTTTTGGTCTTTTGTGTTGTTAGTTTTATTGTATAAACCCTTTAATTTTTTGTCGTAGCATCTCATGTTGGCTTGCCTTCACTCCTGTTCGCGTGTCGTCCTGTTAATCCTTGCCTCCCCAGTTTGTTTCTCGACGTATTAGGTCATGGTCCTTTTCCTTTCCCGTTGTCTGTCTTTGGTATGTGCGTCGACTTTTGTGGTGAAATTTGGTTAACCTATCCTTTTGTGGTCGGTCTTTTTGCTTCATGGTTGTTTTTTGTTATTTCGTATTTTATGGAGTTGGTCATTGTCTTTTTATTTGCGTTATCAACGTGTTGCTGTATGGTTTGTCTAGGTGTTTTAATTATATCTGTTTACTAGGTATTTATTTATGACTATATTTTGAGTTAATATGGGTCATTCATATAGTTGTTAGTTATACCTTCTTTATTGATGTTTCATTGAGTGATTTCAGTACATTGTGTTATTAATTGTCTTTTTCGAGTAGGTTAGTTTTTTATAGATGCTTTGTAATTGATAGATCTATGCCTCTCTTACCTACATGCCCACTTACTTAGGCAAGTATACTTATTTTGCCAGTTTGGGTGTATATGGCTTTATTTACTCATGGCCAGTTGTCTATAAGTTTGTATATAGATTTTACATATTTATATGTAGTATTAGATCTCTTATTTAGCTGCCATAGGGATTCATGGACTGCTATATTGATAGGATGTTATATGCCGTTTTTTAGTATGTCTCACTTATTGTTCCATATTGTTTCATATAGTATGCTTTAGATTGTATTTCTTCTTTTCTCTGCATTATGGTCCTCTTTCTCTTGATGGAGTCCGTTTTGGGCTGGTTCTACCTAATAGTAATGTTATCTTTTAGTTCACTTTCCATCAGCTCTTATTGCCTGAACGTGCTTCCTTTTTCTCTCTCTCCTGCTCCTACCGCTTTCTAGGATTCATTTTAATTGTTATATATATATTAATTTGGTCAAACATGTTGCCTTTATAGTCTCTCATTTCGCTTTATTTTCTAAAGTTATAATTGATTCCAGCTCTTAGTTTTTAGATAGTTTTTCTTTTAAAATGTATAATCAGCTGTGCACTGTTCTGGGGCTTTTTATGCTGTTGTTGTTATTTCTCCTGTTGGCCCCTCGCTCTTTTTCCCATGTCCCCCCTTGTATGAATTTGGTCTTTTTCAGACCTGCCGGATTGGCCCTTCTCTCTCTCTTTTTCTGTTTTCTTTTGCTTTCTTTTTCCTCCTCTTTCCTTTTTTCTTTTCGGATTTCTTCTTTGGTCTCACCCTGTTTTGTGTTGGCTGTTGATGTCTGCTGGTTAGCTCTCCTGGTTGTTGCGCTCCATTTGTCACATAGGGAATATCTTTTTTTCCTGATAATGGTTCTATGTCTGGACTAAATATACTCTCCCTTAATGTTAAAGGGTTAAATCATCCAGTCAAAAGGTCAAAGATTTTGGACTACTGTAAATCTCTTTCTTCGGATCTCGTCCTTTTTCAGGAGACAAAGCTCTCTGCCAAGGAGGCGTTGTTCTTGAAGAAAGAGTGGGTCTTTGATGTTGCTTGTTCGGATGCTTGTGGTAAAAGGAATGGGGTTATTACCTTAGTTTCTAAACACTCTGGGTTATCTATCGTTTCCTCTGAACAGGATACAGAGGGACGTTGGTTACTATCTAAGGTGTCCAATGGTAATGCTGTCTTATTTGTCATGAATATTTATGCCCCCAACAAGGATGACCCGTCCTTTTGGAATGCGATCACCAAAAAGCTTGAAGATACCCCTCACTCTGGCAATCTTATTGTAGGTGGTGATTTTAACTTGCCAATGGACCTTATCTTGGATAGGAACTCTGCCTTTAACTTTCGTCCCCCTAAAGCTCACAAACAAATGATTAATATGTGCTCTCTTACCCATCTTCAGGATGTTTGGCGTCTTCATAATCCCACTGGTAGTGACTTTTCCTTTTTTTCTTCCCCTCATTCGTCTTTTTCACACATTGATTATCTTTTGGTTCACTCTTCTCTGGTTCAATTTTCTTCCTCCCCGCTTATTCACCCTATTTTAGTTTCTGATCACGCCGCAGTGACATTTACTCTTACGTCCTTTGTCCCTAGGGCACGAGCTCGTTCGTGGAGACTCAACACAGAAATTTTACATGATGAGTCCTTGGTGCGAGAGTTTTCCAATGACATTGAGACTTTTTTTACTGAGAATGTTGGGTCAGTCAGTTCCCCTGTTGTTCTCTGGGACTCTTTTAAGTGTACTTTCCGTGGTCAGGTCATTAAGTGTATGTCAGGGAGAAATGCAGCCATTAAGAAGGAACTCACGGACTTAGCAGATGAGATCAAACGTCAGGAATCCCTTTTTCGACACTCTCAGGACAAGACCTGCCTCCAGTCTATTAAGAACTTAAAGTATTCATACAATACTATAGTCACTAAGAGAGCTCATATTGGCCTGCAGGCTCAGAAATCTAAGAGACTGCTGTTAAAAAATCGTGCGGGCAAGATTCTTGCAGCCACTTTAAAGTTCCAGGAATCTTCTTGTAATACCTTCCAAATTTCTTCTATTACTGACCAGTCTGGTAGGAAAAAATTTCAAACTGCAGAAATCCTTGAGGTTTTCCGTGATTTCTATAATAATTTATATACCCCATCGGCCCAAGCTTCTTTTGAACAATGTCAGGAGTTCTTGAAGTCGGTTCCTTTGAAAGTCGTTTCGGAGGAAGATAATCAATCATTAAATTGCCCGATTACTTTTGATGAAATCATTTCCGCGATTAAAGCTACTCGGTCTGGTAAAGCTCCTGGTCCTGATGGTTATCCTATTGCGTTTTATAAAACCTTTATTCCCGTGCTTGTCTCGAAACTCCAATCCGTTTTTGATGCTTTTATTAAGGATGGTTCTGTGTCTGGTTCCGCGGCTGATGCTACTATTGTAGTTATCCCCAAAGAAGGGAAGGATCACGCAGATCCCAAAAATTTCCGTCCCATTTCCCTTCTTAACATGGAAGCCAAGATCTTTGCTAAAATTTTAGCTAAACGCTTAGAGTCCTTTATTCCTCAATTGGTTCATCCCTCCCAAACAGGTTTCGTAAAAGGACGACTTGCACGGGATAATATTCGTACTTTTTGTCATATTCTTGGTGCCGCTAAGCGATCTAATCTTCCGGCGGCTGCCTTGGCCCTTGACGCTGAAAAGGCCTTTGATAAGGTTTCTTGGCCTTTTTTAAGAGCTGTTCTATGTGCACATAACCTTGGTGATTCCTTTATTCGTATGGTTATGTCTCTTTATTCCCGACCTAGGGCTAATATACGGGTGAATGGTGCTACGTCTTCTTTTTTTAACCTTTGTCAGGGCCCTAGACAAGGGTGTCCTTTGTCCCCTCTCTTATTTTTGTTGTCCATTGATCCTCTCCTTAGAATGATTGACTCGCATCCAGATATTAAGGGATTCTCTTTTGGGTCTCATCAGATAAAAACAGCTGCATATGCAGATGATGTTCTCATTTTTTCTGATGATATTGAACTGGCCATCCCTGCTATTTCGGATACGATTGCTCTTTTTTCAAAAGTTTCAGGTTACACTCTGAACAAAGATAAGACAGAGATGTTTCCTTTAAATGCTTACTGCTTCTCCTCTCATATGGGTTCGGCTGGCTTTAAATGGCAATCTAAACAGCTAAAATATCTGGGTATCTATTTTTGTTCCACCCTATATGCTACGGCTACTTATAACGAAGCCCAAACTATTCTTAAGGTGAGACGTCTTTTAGAAAATTGGTCTCCTAAACATATTTCTTGGTGTGGCCGTATCCAGACTCTTAAAATGATGATTACTCCTATTATTAATTTTGTTTCCTCTATGCTTCCAGTAAGGCTTTCTGATTCCTTCTTTCATGAACTTGATTTGCTTACTTCTAAATTTTTATGGAATGATAGAAGGGCTAGGATTGCTTATAAATTTTTACGGAAATCTTATGATATGGGAGGCTGTAATTTTCCTGATTGGGGGAAGTATCAAACTGCTTTTCTGGTGTCCCAGGGTGCCCTTTGGTTTTCTTCTCCAGCTATTCATGTTCCAGCATGGTTGACAATAGAACAGGAATTGGCCTCCCCACTGCCGACTGCATCTTTTTTAACCACAAACACCCTTTCTATTCCATTCTCTCGCTCTATTATTTTAGACACTATTGCTGCGGTTCGTAAGGTGGATAAGAGAGTAGCGATTCCATTACATAAAACTAGATGGTCGTCTATTTGGCGCAATTCTAAAATCAAAATTAATATTGACCCTGAGTTGATGTCTTACTGGGCTGGGAAAGGTGTCTCACTTGTTAAACATCTCTATGATTCCAATAACGATCCTTCCCCTTTCTCATCCCTTGCTCAACAATTCTCTCTATCTAATTTGGATTTTTATACTTTTCTTAAGATTAAGGTTGCACTTGCTAAAGTCCACCTTCATCCTTCTTCCCCTATGATTACGCTTTTTCAGCTTTGGATCAGGACTGGTCATGTTGCGTCTCGGATTTACAAATTTTTATCGTCCTCTACACTCCCTTCTCAAACTGCCACACAGCAAAAATGGGTACATCATTTTGATCATAGTGTTACTGCTCATATCTCTTCTGATACCTGGCAAGATATTGGTAAATTTTCTCTTCGTAACAAAATTGCCCCCTCTCTAACACAGTCTAAATTTTTCTCTATTAATCTTCTTCATTGGACTCCCATTCGTCTATATTCACTCAATCTCAAAGAAGACAATTTGTGCTGGAGCTGTGGGCTTCTACCAGGCGATTTTCAACATATGTTCCTTGATTGTTCCCTTCTCCAACCCTTCTGGGATTTAGTTCACAAACACCTCATGCTCATCTTTAACGTCAAATTCCATCTGTCTTTTCCATTAATTCTTTTGGGTCCGTGGGCGGCCCCAGTCCCTTTGCCCTTAGATCCCATGGAGTTACAGTTGTTGGACCTCTTGTTAACTATTGCAGTCAAAGTAATTCTCATGGAGTGGAAATCTTTTTCCTCCGTCTCTTACCATACTTGGTGGGCTTGGGTTTCCTTTCTACGAAGTGCTCATACGTCAGTGGACCATGCTCATCTTTCTCCTTCTATTTCCTCTGGTGTTTGGAAAGACTTAGACTCGTACATGGAGTTGGCATCTGAAGGGTTGGTGGAGCAATATCCCTTTGATTTGTCTGGTTAGTGTTGTCTTGTGTGTTGGGTGATTCCTTTGGAAATCCTCTCCTCTTCTTTTTCTTCTCTCTGTCTCTCTTTTTCTTTCCTCCTCTCTTTCCTACTCTTTCCGTCTTTTCTTTTTTCCTTTCTTCTCTTTCCTCTTTTCCCTAATTTGCCATCTGTGGGTGATACTTTTGATATATATCTTTGCCAGTTATCATTTTGGGTCTTCCCTTCTTAAGTAATTTATTTATCTGATGTCTGTAAATTAATGTATGACAATGATTTGTTCTCCTATTTATTATTTCTACATTAATGTATCTATTACCTTATTGTCCGATATCAATTGTATCACTTTGGCTTGTATCTTATGCTTCATATTTGCGCTTTTAAAATAATAAAATTCTTTTGAAATCAAAAAAAAAAAAAAAGGTGATGGTTTGTTGGACTTGGCCCTTTTTCCCGAAATTTTTCGCTTTTCGGGGAAACTAAATGATATATGAATGCTGATTGAATGTGTGCAGACTGAGTTTCCCCATTTTAAAAATATAACTTAAAATGGATGCCAAAGCTGTGTGGTTGCGCCGTTTGACTGAGCTAGGTTGACAGTCTAGGCGTTATTTCCCAGCAGCCCCAGCTTTTGGAGGGAAGCCTGGCACCCAGGGTGCTCTACCCCTCCCCCTAGGCCAGTTAGAGCCAGTTTCCCCAGACGCTTCTAGAAGCTTCTGGCACTGTCTGGAAGGTGGGGTGAGGGGCGTCTAAAGGGAGGAGCTGGGTTGCCATGCAGGCAGTCAGAGGGTGGACCAGGGAGAGAGGGGACCTGCTGCCAGGGGTTACCGCCACATAGGCCTGTTTGCTGGGCCCTGAGCCTACCTACCCTCCCTACTGTCCACAGGGCGAGGGAAAGATATAGTTGGGGCAACGCAAACCTGGAGAAGCCCTCGCAGGAGTTTTAGGCGGTAGGATCAGTCAGGGACCTATGCCTCTGAAAGTGACAGGGCTTAGGTGCTGCCTTTCAAGTGAGTGAGGGATCCTGAACTACCCACTGATCTGGCCCGGCGAGAGGAAAACCCAGGGACGACAGGCAGAGACTACTTAGTCCGCCTTCAACCACCAACGCAATTCCCCCCCCTCAAGAAACCCCCAAACAAGGGGCAGGAACCAAAGAGCGCTATTTACAAAGGAGAGCGCTATTTCCAAGCTGCTCCTGGAAGGAGAGCGCTATTTACAAAGGAGAGCGCTATTTCCAAGCTGCCCCTGAAAGGAGAGCGCTATTTACAAAGGAGAGCGCTATTTCCAAGCTGCCCCTCGAAGGAGAGCGCTATTTACAAAGGAGAGCGCTATTTCCAAGCTGCCCCTGGAAGGAGAGCGCTATTTCCAAGCTGCCCCTGGAAGGAGAGCGCTATTTACAAAGGAAAGCGCTATTTCCAAGCTGCCCCTGGAAGGAGAGCGCTATTTACAAAGGAGAGCGCTATTTCCAAGCTGCCCCTGGAAGGAGAGCGCTATTTCCAAGCTGCCCCTGGAAGGAGAGCGCTATTTACAAAGGAGAGCGCTATTTACAAGCTGCCCCTGGAAGGAGAGCGCTGTTTACAAAGGAGAGTGCTATTTCCAAGCTGCCCCTGGAAGGAGAGCGCTGGATTTGGTGAGCGCTATCTTTGAAGTGGCTGTGCCTGCAGCCGGAGAGAGTGACAGCCTGCTGCTGGGAGGCCGCCGAGACGCCTGCAGCCGAGAGCCCGGTGAGTGGGGCATTGGGGGAACCAGTTGCGTGGAGGGGGCAACGGGGCACATTATCGGTGCCCGCCCCGGGGGCCCTTCACATTTTTGGGACCTTGTGGGGGCGCACTTGGAGGGTGTGTCGGGGCACATTGTCGGTGCCCGCCCCCGGCGTCGTGTGGGACTGGTAGTGGAGGAGGGGGGGCAACGGGGTACATTGCCGGTGCCCGCCCCTGGTGCCAGGAGCCTGCACAGCTGCCCCACAGGACAGTGGGCAGCTGCAACGGCCTAGAGGGATGCTGGAGGGGGTGGACACCTCGGAGGGCCCACGGACCTGCCCGGACTAAATGCAATGCCTAGCCCTGCAGTGGCCGGCCATGGTTATTGCTCCCAGAGCTTGCCAAGTCTACTGCCCCAAGAGCTTGCTATGCTGAATGCTCCCAGTGAGGGCCCTATCTGAAGCGCCATTGATCTGCTAGGTGTAGCACTATGCTATAATGCCATATTTAAAGCGCTATGGTCAATGCTAGTTGGGCAGCGCTATATTCAAATGTCATGCTCTTAAGCGCTATGTCAATGGCTATGTTTTGAAGCGCTTTCGCCGTGATATGTGCAGCGCTATATTCAAATGTCATGCTCTTAAGCGCTATGTCAATGGCTATGTTTTGAAGCGCTTTCGCCGTGATATGTGCAGCGCTATATTCAAATGTCATGCTCTTAAGCGCTATGTCAATGGCTATGTTTTGAAGCGCTTTCGCCGTGATATGTGCAGCGCTATATTCAAATGTCATGCTCTTAAGCGCTATGTCAATGGCTATGTTTTGAAGCGCTTTCGCTGTGATATGTGCGGCGCTATATTCAAATGTCATGCTCTTAAGCGCTATGTCAATGGCTATGATTTAAAGTGCTAGTCATGTGTTGTATGCAGCGCTATGTCTAGATGCCAGGTTTTAAGGTGAATGAATTGCCTATTTTGATTCCTGCCTCAGGGGACCTCCAGGTTTTAAGGGATATGGTCAGGTCATGATGTGTTTTATTACAGGTGGTCCGGTCTAACGCCTAAGGTTATGCCCTGAGTTGACTTTATTGCAGGTTGCAGCTAATGGACTTACTTTTACTATCTTCTAAATCGCAATGATTCCGGCAGGGGCCCGATTGGCCCTGCCCTGTACATAGTGGGCAGAGATATGTAAGTCTACACTTTTGATAACCTCATACTCTTATTTTTTCTGAATAGCCAAAAGTAGTAAAGTTACTGAAAAGTGTAAATTACTGGGGGGGGGAGGGGGGCATGGCTTGATACGCAGCAAAGATGTGTGCCTTTCCTTGAGCTCCGTGACATTGCCGGTGGGGATGTTCAATTAATATGCTTTGCGGGTGATTTTTTGTTCACCTCTGGATGGCGAAGAGTGGCAGAACGGTCAGTGAGCACTAAGAAGACTTTTTTCATGCTCTTAACTGTTTCCCTAGAGTGCTTGTGTATTTCATCTCTGGAGACTACAAAATGGTGGCTGATGACAGAACCCTCATTGTCTTGTGCAAATCCTGCTCATGGGTTCTAGTCTGTTTAATGAGTCATAATTCAGTGCTTGATTTTTCCTTCATTCTCTTCAGCAGTGCTGCTTTATTAGTAGCTTATCCATATTGCCCTGCCTGTTCTCCTCAGTGCATACTAAATCTATCTCAGTGTGGTTAGTACGAACATGGTGAAAGGTATGGGTGGTAACATTAAAGATAGAGATTCCAAAGGGAACCGGAAACGCTGTAAACACTGTTCACATATCCTGGGTTCACCAGTTAAAGATAGTCCTGACTCTGCCTCAGCTTTAGAAGCTATACTACTCAAGCTCAACACAGTGCACGATATAGCTCAAGGTACCAAAACGAATACAGATCTACTCCAGGTGGAGGTGGCAGGGATTCGTAACGACTTTAAAGATCTCTCATTAAGTGTTTCTAACACTGAGACAAAAATAAGCAATGTGGAAGATTACAAAAATAAGCAAGCAAAACTCATCCAAAATCTGGAATGTTCCATCACATCTTTAATCTTTAAGGAGAGACTTGACAGAACAGGAGGAGTGTAATCGTAGAAGTAATCTTCGTATGTTTGGAATACCAGAGGGGTGTGAAAATTCTGCCCCTTCAGTAATTGACTTCTTGCTTACTTGGATCCCAAATGTCCTGCAACTCCCTTTCACAAAAGACTTTGAAAAAGAACGAGCTCACAGAGTTCCAACTTTGAAACCCAGGAATTTGTCCTCTCCACGACCATTGATTTTTAAACCTTTGTGACATCAACACACAGAGGAAGATTAAGATGATTCAATGGGAAGGGCAAAAAAATTCTGTTTTGCAAGACTGTGCCAGAGACACCGTAATCTGCCGCAAAGGCTTCCTCAATCGACGCAGAAGGCTTCCTGAAATGGGCATTCCATTCTCTTTCTCTGGGCCCTCAAGATTCCGGATCATTTTCAAAGGTCATCTACAGATCTTTTATGAACCTGCAGATCTCTCCACTTTCTTGGATAATCACTCTGAATCTCAGTTGGACTCTGACTCTCTACCTGGTACTTCACGCTCCTAGTCTTCCATATAGATTGACCTGACCTTCTTCTTATGTTTCCATGATAGCCATTTCCTGCTGTTGCTCAATTGTATTTGGCTCTGTCTTTGTATTTTCTATATGTACAAGATTTTATATTACTTGTTCTAGTTATTATAGGTTGCTCTTACTGTGTATTCTACAGCAGCCTCTGTTGTGATTTTGCTCGATATTGAGGCTCCAATACATTTTGCTATATCGGTGCTGATGTACTTTATATTCTGAACAAGCCTCATTTTGATGTTTGATATTTTATACAGCACTATGCACTACCTAAGTTGTATTTGGATCACTTTGGGAATACACTTCTTTAAGAATGTCCTTTATAAATATGGTAGACCTATCTGATATGGTCTCTTTAAACAATATAGTTTTAGTCTTTTTCATAGCTCCTTGGCTATAGGGAAGTATTCTACCCCTTTTCCTTTATCTTTGATCCTTTTTATATAGAAGTTTGTCAATATGCTATTTATTATTTAATGGCTTCACTGATCACCAATGGAATGCTTTATTGTTTTTTAATGGTCTTTTAATATATTTAATATATTTATTTTGCTTTGCCTCCAGTGCCACAATTACTGTTATGTCTTTATTAGATTCATCTGTAGAATGTGATTTTCATAATCTATTAATGCTTTATATTGTATAGTTATTTTATAATAATATTGTACGTATTACATTTGAATTTACCTGAATGTTCTTTAAAATGGAATGAAGTATTTATAAACTGGATTTATATGCTATTACAGATATGACTTGTTCATTTATGAAATGTCATCTTCTTGCAGACATTCTGTTTGTGTCATATTCATTTAGTTAGCAACTACCTAGTGCTACACTCTTGTCATCCGTTTGCTATGGTTATGCATTTATGATGGCAATATTTGTTGATGGTAGCCTTTGCTGCTGCTCGTTCTTGTTAGTTCCTCATACAATATGTCTCTTAAATACATCCCATGGTGGAAATGGGCTTCGATGTTGCTCTGGCCATTTCTGGAGTGCGTTTGAGCCCTCTTTTCTCTATTCTTAATTCCTCCCCTTTATCCACACCTTAATATTGGGACATCGGCCTCACTTCCTCGGTTCTTTAAGTATGTTTTAACTGTCATTGAACTCCTTTATCAGAAGTACCTGCTGTCTGTAAACTACATATACGAATGCCCGGTATAAGTGTAGTTTCTGTCAATGTTAAGGGTTTGAATAACCTAGTTAAAAGAGCCAGGATGTTAGATGTCACATGCTCTGAAGCTTCTGGGAAGAAGAACGGGGTTATTACTCTTATCACTAAAAATCTGGCTTATCTATAATTGCAGCTGAACATGATACCAACGGGAGACGGTTACTTACACGACTGACTCATGGTTTAGAAGATCTATATATTAAGAATTTATATGCCAAATATAGATGACCCAAATGTTTGGCGTGCGATAAACAAAAAACATCAGCACATCCCACATTCCACAAAATTCAAAAACAATTGTTGGAGGAAACTTCAATCTTCCTTTCGATCCTATTTTGGATAGGCACTCTGCTTTTAAATTTCGACCCCCTAGATCACACAAACACTTGCTTAGTATGTATTTGTCACATCATGCCTTGGATGCTTGGAGATTACATAAACCTACGGGTAGCGACTTCACTTTTTTCTCCTCCCCTCATTTCAGCTTCTCTCGTATCGACTATCTTCTTGTTGACGCTTCTCTTTTAAAACATACAACGAATGTCATGATTCATCCAATAGTTGTCTCTCATCATGCTGCAGTTTCGTTAACCATCCTTAACCTTAAAGATACAAAAGGACACCATAATTGGCGTTTAAACACAGAAATCTTGGAGGATGATGCTGAGGTCAAAGAACTTAATGATGAGATTGTTGGTTTCTTTAAAGAAAATGAATTATCCGTGGATTCTCCGATAATACTATGGGGTGCGTCTAAGTGTACTATAAAAGGTTACATTATTAAAAAAGTGGCCAAAAGAAATAGCAATTTTAGAACATCTCTTCAATCTTTGGGAGATGACATTATACAAATAGAGGAATTATATAGACATACTAGTGGCAAATATCGCTTGCAGGACATTAAACATTTAAAATACTCCTTTAATTCCATAGTTACCAAAAGAGCTTATCTTGGAGTGCACGCTCAGAAGTCTTGTCAATTATTGCTACATAATAGAGCTGACAAATTGTTAGCTACAACCCTGAAACATCAGAATAGCAATACCTCTCAAATTACTCATATTATTGATAAAAACGATTCGAAAAAGTTTCCTACCCAAGAAATCCTTGAAGTCTTTAGGGAGTTTTATGAAAAATTATATACATCTCCAAGTCAGTGCACAAAGCTTAACTGTCAACAATTCCTTAACTCTCTCCCTACTACTACAAATTCGGACAATAATAAAGTCAAATTGGGTAAGCCAATTGAAATTGACGAGATTATTCAGGCTATTGAAGCTACTCGTCAGGGGAATGCTCCTGGACCGGTCTGGTATCCCATTGCCTTTTATAAAACATTCACCTCTTCAATCATTAAATATCTTAAAACAGATTTTTGATTATGTTTTTTTCTGTCAAAGTTTCAGGTATGGCTGCTGAGGCTACTGTAGTAGTTATACCAAAAGAAGGTAAGGATCATTCTGACTCAAAAATCATCTGTCCCATTTCCCTAATAAATATGGAAGCAAACATTTTTGCCAAGATTTTAGCAAATCGACTAGAATGTCACATTCCTAATCTCATCCATGGCTCCCAAACAGGTTTTGATAAATGTAGACTTGCTAGGGACAACATTTGTACATTCTATCACATTTCAGAAAAGGCAAAACTCTCTTCATTACCATCTGGAGCGATTGCCCTT
Organism: Triturus cristatus; assembly: GCF_964204655.1. NCBI lineage: Eukaryota > Metazoa > Chordata > Amphibia > Caudata > Salamandridae > Triturus > Triturus cristatus. The sequence goes on along the minus strand of NC_140589.1, from coordinate 1,062,070,291 downwards.
GATGCCGAAAAGGCATTTGATAAGGTATCTTGGCCTTTTTTACATTCAGATTTAGAGTCTCACAATCTTGGCAACTCTTTTATTAATATGGCCATGGTTCTTAATGCGCAACCTAAGGCCAATATTAGAATTATTGGCATAATGTCCTCCATTTTTAATCTCCACCAAGGAACGAGGCCAGGGTGCTCACTTTTACCCCTTCTCTTTCTTTTATCCATTGATCCACTTCTCCGCTTGCTTAATCTAAACCCGGAGATTAAGGGGTTCCAATTTGGATCACACATACTTTTTTTTTTTTTTTTTTTTTTTTTTTAAAACCTTTATTTTGGTAAATGCACAATACACAGCGTCTGCCTACAACCCCTCGGGGCCGGCCGCTATGACATATCAGAAAAGGATAAAAGAAAAAGAAAAAAAAACCAAAAAAAAAAAACCAATTGGGCAGAGCGCCGTTAAAGCAATCTCTGAGTGAAAAATACCGTGTAGAACATAGAACAATAATGTCAGGATAAGAAAAGGTTTAATTTTATGATTTTGTCGAGTACAATGTAGTGAACTACGAGAAGAGTCGAAGCTGATCACTGACCAGGAGAGACATCACCGTTCACGGAGCACCCAGAAGGAGGCGTTATATAGGAAGGCATTTGTAAGGAAACAGGTGGCCACCATCCAGGAACTAAGAGCAAACGCTATACCACAGAATGATAGAACACAATAAACTCCCTACTAACACTGAACCCCGACCCCGAAGAAACAAAGAAACATAGAAGAGAAAGAAACCGAAGAAGAAGAGAGAAAGAATGATAAAGAGGGCCATAGAGACAAAGAAAAGACATAGAGCACATCCCATCCCCCCACCCTGCATACCAGCGGAAGGCCACGGCCCACCCCCCCCCCCAATAGGCATGCCTGTCGCCCCAAAAGAACCCCAAGTGGGAAAGAGAGTCTGGAGAGTGGGAAAGAACATCCCAGTCTCCGACTCCCAGAGAAGGCAGGAGGAGGAAATTTTACATACTCCCGGTCACCACCAGCCCCATAAGCATCCCCCACCCTGAATATCATCAGCACAACTGAAGTAGCAAGCAAAGCAGCAGGTGGGGAGACTCCATTCCAAATGTGCGAATAAATCAGATAATTAGCAGTCCCATCCTAGTCCCCGCCCGCCAATACGTACAGCAAACTAAAGGAAATCGCCCAGCCCTGGCCCGATCCTAAGTGGCCCCACAGATCCACCCCCGCAATCAACAATAGCAAATTACACGCATGCGGCACATCAGATACATAGACAAATATTCTAGTCCGGGTCATGCCAGGCGGTCAGGCAGGATCATCAAGGGAGGCAACATCAGCCCTGGCCAGAACGCTGAAACCCCACCAAGCATGGCCACCGCTGGGAGTGTACCTCAGGCAGAACAAAGGAGCAAGATGGCCGCTCCCGGCATAGAAGACGCAGAGGAAGAGGAAGCGAGAGTTCCCAATCATAGACCATCACCACATCGATAGTGACCAACACAGTTTTCCCCACAGAACGGCACACACTCCGGCGATGTTGAGGAAGCCGTGGCAACACTTGCAGAGGCAGAGTCTCAGCTTGTAGAGTGGAAGGGAGCTTTGTATCTGCAACTTTGTCATTAAAAGAACACTCGACACTGTAGCCAGGGAGAGGACGTTCCACAGTATCCCCCTGTCGCCACATTGTATCCGCCTCGAAGGGAATGAGAGGCATTGGGGGGTCAGACAACCGCAGTAGTTCCCTGGATGGCATAGCGACATCGATCTTCCGCTCCAGTTCTCGAGTGTTTTGCCACAGTGTCGCCCTCAAGTCTTCCAGGGCTAGAAGGATATCACCATAGGTCAGGTCTGCTCCCCGCTTCAGCATGTCGGCAGTGTGCAAAGGCGCCACCGGGACACCCTCCAGCTCGACAGTAGGCAGGGCAGCTTGCGTCAGGGATATGGAGGCTTCCGTCTTTCCGGCGAGGTAGACCGGCACCGCCACCATTTTTGCAGTCAGCCCACATCGGAGGGGTGAGGGTGACTCCATTGGACGGAGGAATAGCATTTAAGGCAAGAAGAGATACTGCTCGCTATACGGGGCTCACACGATGTGAGAGCCCTCGGCTGTATAGCAATGCGGGTGGTGGGCGCTCTAAAACGGATACCGCTCTGACCGCTGGTAGCATGACAAAGGAAGGTTCGCCAGCCCGGACCCAATCATACAGGAATTCTCTCCGTCGCAAAGAAGGCTCCGCCAAGCCGCCCACTCCACAGCCGGTCACATTTCCCCAGGCGCCGGTCCGGCCCCAGGTCGTCTCACCGTACGTGATAAGCGGTGTCCGGTGGCGGTGGTCGGGCCAGAGTGCGTGGGCAAAGTCCAAAGTCGGCAAACTCTATGAATCCTCGACCAAAAAAGCCGGCGGGGACATCGGAGGAATGCGGAAAGTGTCAGCGCATTCGTGGTTACATTTGCGCGCGCTGTAGGCAGGATTAAAGATCAGGATGTCATGTAAACAGCAGACGGGCTGCGGAGCCGGGAGCTCAGACGTCCTGTCCGTCCGCCATCTTGGCTCCTCCTCGGATCACACATACTTAAAACACTTACGCTGACGATGTTCTTATATTTTCAGAAGATATTGAATCAGCGGTCTCTTCTATTTCTAGCAATTATTTGTAATTTCTCGGAAGTCTCTGGCTATACTCTTAACAAAGAGAAGACAGAAGTGTTCCCATTGAAGCTTTTGTGTCTTTCCTCTCACTTAGGAGATTCAGGTTTTAAATGGCAATCCACGCACATTAAATATCTGGGGATCTGGTTCTGCAAAGATCTTACACATACTGTTGTTTATAATGAATCCTACATAATAAATAAAGTTAAAGATCTCCTGTCATCCTGGTCTCCTAAATATATCTCTAGGTGGGGTAGGATACAATCTCTTAAAATGATGATAAACCCAATTATTAATTTTCTATCTTCTATGTTTCCTTTAAAACTTTCATCATCTTTCTTTCATGAGATTGATGTACTCATGTCAAGATTTTTATGGAACAATAAGAGAGCTAGAATTTCTTATAAATATTTTAGGAAACCCTCTATATTGGGAGGTTGTAACCTCCCGGACTGGAATCCATACCAGATATCCTTTTTGGTGGCCCAAGGAGCAATTTGTTTTTTACCAGATTCGCAATATTTACCTCCATGGGTTTAAATAGAATGAGAATTGTGTGCTCCCTTTAGCACTCTTTCTATGCTCACAGCTTCAAAATTTAGCATAGCACACTCTCAACGTATTATGTTAGATACAGTTAGTGCCCTGAAATACCTTGATCGGAAACTTTCAAAACCTGTTCATAAATCAAGATGCAGATCTTTACGGCTTAATCCTAAACTTGTTTCTGGCATTGAACTTAACACTGCTTATCTATGGGCAGCTCAGGGTATTAGACTAGTGAAAGACCTCTATGATACTAATAATGATCCTCTCCCCTTTTCTTTCCTAGCCAAAAAATATATTCTCAGTAACATGGATTTCTATATTTTTTTAAAGCTAAAAGTAAAACTTTCTAAGATAACCCTTTCTCCAGATTTGGTTATTGTCTCACTTCTTGCTATCTGACGACGCTTAGGCCATCTCACACTCCTAATATCCTTTCCCTTCTCTCCTCTCCCTCTCTTTCACTTTTGCTTTTTCACTTCTTTCCCCTTGCTGATGTATTTTATTTACCAAGTGATACACATTCTATCATACATGACTTTACAGTGACATGTGAGGATATTCCATCTGTCCTGTCTTCCTTGGGATTGTACTTAATATTTGCTGAATTTGAAATACCTGTTATTTGTCATGATATTTATTTGATCATTTTAAAATAATAAGGTTCTATCTCTTCATCCCAGTCCAGATATTGCTAGTCATGTAATCCTTTTTAACTTTTTTATTCTTTACTTGCATACATCATTTTCTGATTTTTATGTATTGCTGTTGCTTTGTAACTGTATTTCTTTTTATCCAAACACAATAAAATATTTGAACACTAAAAGTGTAAATTACAAATGTAAATTGCTCACAAGTGTAACTTGCCTTTATGAATAGCCCGCCAGTGATTTTGTACCTGGTGCGCCAATTCTAAAGTCAGCAAAGCTGGCCATTAAGCCCCATCTCCCTCGATCTTAATATAGCACTTCATAATGCACTTATGCAGCTTCTAAGCTATCAAATGTATTGGAACTCAATTGATCGACCTTGGAGGGATGATATGCTAATTGTTCTCTGCAGGATTCGAATTTGTCAGCAGATTATGGCATATTTCATTGACAAGTGACAAGCTATTCTGCCAGAGTTGCCTACGTGTTATTATGCGAAGAAACAAACACAAAGCTTCATGTACACCAGTTTAAATAATAATTTAATCCCAAGGTTCTTTAGACCACCCATTTTCTTTTACTGCTGCAGACAATGAAAAGGTGCACTTCCATTTGTGTCTATGACGTGCTTCAAGTGTGCGAAATGACATTTAAAACATAGCTTACAGCAATATTTTCATGCACCATTTTCAAATATCAAAAACTTCATTCTGGGAAACGGAAGAGCATACACAGTTCACCATATTGCCTGAAACATTATTTCTGTTCCTCTTCCCGCCTTCCATGGCATCAGTTTCGGGGAGACATAGAAAGACACATAGGCACCAACATACCTATATCTGTCAAATGGGCTAATATAAAGCTGTGAATAATTTATATTGTAGTGGTCACTTAACCGCTTGATAACGCGAGCCTGTGCTATCCACATTTCTAAATACCTAAACTCTCAGAGAAGCTTTTGTAAGAAGATTGAGAAATGCCGGCTGTTTTTTTCCACTTTCAGTATCATTTCCCCCTTTCTTCCACTATTTTGTTTTGTTTTTAGTATTTGACTGCGTGAAACCAGAACCACATTCTGTGAAGGGGGGTGGGTTGTTATTAGACTCAGCCTGGCATCAGTTCTGAAACCCAACTGGTATTGGGGAGGAGCTAGGTCTTTACACCACTGTTGGAAACCGTAGGATAGTTTTTTTCTGAAAGGGGGAGGGGATTTCAGGGTGCGGGTGCCAATACAGAGAAGGTGCAACCTCCCAAACTTTATGAATGGTAAAGGGACATAGACTGGAAGTAACCAGAGAGTCGAAAGAGCACTTAAAGGATATTTCTTGATGTGTGTTTTTCCCAATAGCAGGGCTAACCTGAAAATGGTGTAGTGAACTAGACCAATAGGTACTTATTTAGAGTTTGGCAGATGTACAGGAACTGCCACAGACAGGCAGGGTTTCTTTCTATCCTCCACCATGATTTACTGGCAGTGGCGTTGCTAGGCCTTCTACCACCCATGGCGGCCGAAAGGAGGAGGGGGGCGGAGGGTGCTGGCTAACAAATCCAGCGTTTGCCGCCCCGCGCGGCCGCAAGTAAAATCCCCTAAAACTCGTGCGGCCCGGGGCGCACCGCCCCCTCCCCCTGTTTACCGGGCGTATAATGAGAATGTAAAGCATTGACGATGAACCTCCTTCATCGAACTGTTGTCTTTGCCACACTTTCACTCTGCCATCAATGCCTGTTTGGTTGAGAATTGGCTGATTGGAAAATGCCTGTCCTGCATCTGCATAGTTAGGGAACGTAGTCCGCCAGTTGGATTCCGGGCAGACAATGCCCCATAGGAGCAATGGAGGTGCACACTATAAGTATCCAAACCCCCTCCACTCCCACACAGTTATATTTCTGAATAATGACCCCCAGAATATTGTGATACAAGCATACCGAGGACAGAAATATCATACCAAATACCAAATACCAAAAAGCATACCGAGGGACAAAATAACAAGTAAGTGCATACAGTGAAGCATAGATATACCATTCTTAACTCCATAGTACCGCCAGGGGCACCCCTCTGTCCCCCCTCCCCCAAAATGCATACCAACATAACACACACATAGACTGTTGAGTTGGGTAAAATTTGCTGCAGGTTTATTACATATTACAATATGTAATGGGTGGGTTATCTTACGGGCGATCCAAGGGCAGGCAACCAACTGGGCCGCCTGCCCGCCTGATGAGGCGGGCAGCGCGGGAGCGAACCCCGCCTTTGCTGCCATCCAGGTGATTCTTTTCTAAGATCACGTCCCGTTGGTAACTTCTACTCACGCCCGCCTCTCGGGGCGGAGCGTCGCATAGCAAACCCCCCGGTTGTTCAGGCCCACAACCGCCCGCAGGACTAGTGGGGCGCCGACACGGCTTCCGGGACCCTCCCCTGAGGCTCCTCGGTTTTGGCTCAGGCACCCCCTATGGTGCCGCGCAGAGGTACCCTTTGTACCGGCCTGCTTCCAGATCGCCCTGTAACTCCGCCTGCAACGAAAAAGAAACATTACAACGCTCTGAAACCCCCCCCACCCGACCCCTACGCCGGGTAAGCGGTAGGGAGGGATGCGGCGTGGTGGGCAACAAAGAGGTCGCCAGGAGGGTGGGGGAAGGCTAAATAGCCTCCCCTTCCCCACAGGGGCCAGGAAGTGACGCGCTTGGGCGTCACATCCGGCCAGCACGAGGAGAGGGGGACACCGGTCGGCGTCCCCACCCCCTCCCCTTGAGGGGTGACCGGTGCCCCGACGGCACTAGGGCGCCGACCGCTGTAGTGGCCCCCTGCGGGGGCCACAGTCGGCGGCACATCTACATACCTTGAAGAAAGTCTACTACATAGGCACACATATGTGGAGTCAGGTATAGAAAATCTATACGTATCTATATTGTTTTCGAAATTGTGTCCTTGATGTTGTGTCTGATAGATATTTTGGGGTCAATATTCTGGGTGCACATGCTCCCAGACCATAATCAACAGAAGAAGGATGCGCCTGCTGCTGCAAAACCTGGACATGCATCTTTAATTAGTATGCTACCCACTTGCAGTTACTCTGCAAATACAAAGGTATTTTTACATACAGTATTCAACAGGAGTACGTATAGCATTTTTAAATGTACAGAAAACAGAAAAGTGGAACAGAAAAACGTACAAACTGTTATCTTAAAGGTGATGGTTTGTTGGACTTGGCCTTTTTTCCCGAAATTTTTCGCTTTTCGGGGAAACTAAATGATATATGAATGCTGATTGAATGTGTGCAGACTGAGTTTCCCCATTTTAAAAATATAACTTAAAATGGATGCCAAAGCTGTGTGGTTGCGCCGTTTGACTGAGCTAGGTTGACAGTCTAGGCGTTATTTCCCAGCAGCCCCAGCTTTTGGAGGGAAGCCTGGCACCCAGGGTGCTCTACCCCTCCCCCTAGGCCAATTAGAGCCAGTTTCCCCAGACGCTTCTAGAAGCTTCTGGCACTGTCTGGAAGGTGGGGTGAGGGGCGTCTAAAGGGAGGAGCTGGGTTGCCATGCAGGCAGTCAGAGGGTGGACCAGGGAGAGAGGGGACCTGCTGCCAGGGGTTACCGCCACATAGGCCTGTTTGCTGGGCCCTGAGCCTACCTACCCCCCCTACTGTCCACAGGGCGAGGGAAAGATATAGTTGGGGCAACGCAAACCTGGAGAAGCCCTCGCAGGAGTTTTAGGCGGTAGGATCAGTCAGGGACCTATGCCTCTGAAAGTGACAGGGCTTAGGTGCTGCCTTTCAAGTGAGTGAGGGATCCTGAACTACCCACTGATCTGGCCCGGCGAGAGGAAAACCCAGGGACGACAGGCAGAGACTACTTAGTCCGCCTTCAACCACCAACGCAATTTCCCCCCCTCAAGAAACCCCCAAACAAGGGGCAGGAACCAAAGAGCGTTATTTACAAAGGAGAGCGCTATTTCCAAGCTGCCCCTGGAAGGAGAGCGCTATTTACAAAGGAGAGCGCTATTTCCAAGCTGCCCCTGGAAGGAGAGCGCTATTTACAAAGGAGAGCGCTATTTCCAAGCTGCCCCTGGAAGGAGAGCGCTATTTACAAAGGAGAGCGCTATTTCCAAGCTGCCCCTGGAAGGAGAGCGCTATTTCCAAGCTGCCCCTGGAAGGAGAGCGCTATTTACAAAGGAGAGCGCTATTTCCAAGCTGCCCCTGGAAGGAGAGCGCTATTTACAAAGGAGAGCGCTATTTCCAAGCTGCCCCTGGAAGGAGAGCGCTATTTCCAAGCTGCCCCTGGAAGGAGAGCGCTATTTACAAAGGAGAGCGCTATTTACAAGCTGCCCCTGGAAGGAGAGCGCTATTTACAAAGGAGAGCGCTATTTCCAAGCTGCCCCTGGAAGGAGAGCGCTGGATTTGGTGAGCGCTATCTTTGAAGTGGCTGTGCCTGCAGCCGGAGAGAGTGACAGCCTGCTGCTGGGAGGCCGCCGAGACGCCTGCAGCCGAGAGCCCGGTGAGTGGGGCATTGGGGGAACCAGTGGCGTGGAGGGGGCAACGGGGCACATTATCGGTGCCCGCCCCGGGGACCCTTCACATTTTTGGGACCTTGTGGGGGCGCACTTGGAGGGTGTGTCGGGGCACATTGTCGGTGCCCGCCCCCGGCGTCGTGTGGGACTGGTAGTGGAGGAGGGGGGGCAACGGGTTACATTGCCGGTGCCCGCCCCTGGTGCCAGGAGCCTGCACAGCTGCCCCACAGGACAGTGGGCAGCTGCAACGGCCTAGAGGGATGCTGGAGGGGGTGGATACCTCGGAGGGCCCACGGACCTGCCCGGACTAAATGCAATGCCTAGCGCTGCAGTGGCTGGCCATGGTTGATGCTCCCAGAGCTTGCCAAGTCTACTGCCCCAAGAGCTTGCTATGCTGAATGCTCCCAGTGAGGGCCCTATCTGAAGCGCCATTGATCTGCCAGGTGTAGCACTATGCTATAATGCCATATTTAAAGCGCTATGGTCAATGCTAGTTGGGCAGCGCTATATTCAAATGTCATGCTCTTAAGCGCTATGTCAATGGCTATGTTTTGAAGCGCTTTCGCCGTGATATGTGCAGCGCTATATTCAAATGTCATGCTCTTAAGCGCTATGTCAATGGCTATGTTTTGAAGCGCTTTCGCCGTGATATGTGCAGCGCTATATTCAAATGTCATGCTCTTAAGCGCTATGTCAATGGCTATGTTTTGAAGCGCTTTCGCCGTGATATGTGCAGCGCTATATTCAAATGTCATGCTCTTAAGCGCTATGTCAATGGCTATGTTTTGAAGCGCTTTCGCTGTGATATGTGCGGCGCTATATTCAAATGTCATGCTCTTAAGCGCTATGTCAATGGCTATGATTTAAAGTGCTAGTCATGTGTTGTATGCAGCGCTATGTCTAGATGCCAGGTTTTAAGGTGAATGAACTGCCTATTTTGATTCCTGCCTCAGGGGACCTCCAGGTTGTTAAGGGATATGGTCAGGTCATGATGTGTTTTATTACAGGTGGTCCGGTCTAACGCCTAAGGTTATGCTCTGAGTTGACTTTATTGCAGGTTGCAGCTAATGGACTTACTTTTACTATCTTCTAAATCGCAATGATTCCGGCAGGGGCCCGATTGGCCCTGCCCTGTACATAATTCCCCCCCTGTAAATGTTAACCGAGCGCCAGTTGGTGCAGTACAGAGATTGCCTATTGACACCTTGTGGTTTTGGACAATACAAAAGTTATATTTACCTAAACTGGTGTGGTGTCTCTTTTTGTAGTGTGCCTTGTGTGTCGCCTGTGTGTACTGCGTGGATGCTTTGCACATTTCCTCCGGAGTTTGGCCCGCCCGCCCGCTCTGCACCACGCTACCCGTTTCCAACATGGTTCTAAACAACCGAACCACGAGAAAAACACACAAATAAATATGTTTCTTTTACCCTTTAACATGTCAATCGCACTGAGGGGTTGCTTACGATGTCGTCTGGAAGGGCATTCGCGAAGCCTTTCAGAGTCGGACCTTCCGACCGGCTCGTGTTCGGATTCTGCTTACCCGAACGACGCATTACGATGCCCACAAACCCATTACTTATCGACTGACTAGGTTTCCCAGAATCCGACTGGATCTTCCTATTGAAAAGCCTCCGGAAACGCAGAATGGAGTCGTTCAGAGGCACTTCTGAGTCCGAATCTAAATGCCCCTGTACGATGCGTACTTCCTATGCACCAAATCGATTAGACCAACCAACACGTCAGAGCAGTCGGAAGGGGAGTATTTCTGCTCCCAATCACATCACAACTCGATTCCTGTGACCGAGACTGTGCAGCTCTATATTATATATTTGGAGTTTGCAGCGTGCGCAGCTACCTCCAGCGGAGGTGTCCTGGCGCTAAGGCAGTCGAGAGACACAGGGCACAAGTAGGCTTAGTGACGGTTGAATAGCCAGGTTTTTAGAGCTCGTCTAAAGGCAGGTTCAGGTTCGGTCACACGGAGAGGGAGCGTGTGGTAATTTGTTCACTTTGTTTTATCTTATGTATTGTTATTCATGAACAGCTCTCATTTGCGTGACAGCTATGAAGTAATTCAGAACCTTATTATGTCATTAGGAATTCACTTATGTAATGGTGATTGTTTAAATTGGGCAGAAGCAGTTGGAGTCTGCTGTAGCTGGATGTCTTTTCTTCATGCACCAGTGGGTCATTTTATGGCACTAAATAAAAACCCATATTTTTATACATTTTGACTCCCTCGCTTCATTACAGAGTGGCATTGTGGTCCACAATTTAGTGGTCCTAACTGCATACGCTCTGCTGCCTACCCTGCGAAAGCAGGGGGTGGTGAGGAGTTGCAGGTGGTTAGATCGCAGGACCCGGTCATGCTGGTGGTGTTGGAGTCTAGCTCTCAAGTAGGCCGGCATCGGGTCCTGGTTGCTCTGTAGATCAGGGTGAGTGCCTTGAATTCTATTCTCCTTATGACGGGTAGCCAGTGGAGGCTTCTTAGATAGGGTGTGATGGAGTGTCGGTAAGGCACCTTCCAAATCAGTCTGGCCACTGCATTCTGTATCATGTGCAGTCTGCAGATCAGATATGCAGGGAGACCCAAGTAAAGACTGTTGGCATAGTCCAGATGGGATGTAATAAAGGCATGAACCACCGTCCTCCTGCAGTACATCAGGAGGAAGTGGAGAAATTTCAGCAGAATACGTAGGTTCTTGAAGCAATAGGAAGAGACTTGCCGAATCTGGGACTTGCAAGAAAGGGCATTAGCAAATCTGAAACTCAAGTTTCTCACTGAGTGTACAGGCTCAGGATGGGGTTCAATTCCTGCAGCCACCAGAGCCTAGAGGATGGAGTGGCTTTTTGATTGAAGAATAGCACCGAGTTTAGTTTTAGACAGTTTTGGGTCATCCAGGTCGAGATGTGACTTAGGCAGTTTCTGAAATTAATAAAAGCAGCATCTGAATGTTCTTTAAAAGAAAACAGAAGCTGGGTATCGTCAGCGTAGGAGATCACCTTCACACCCAGGAATTCAATCAGAGCTGCAAGCGGGGCGAGATAGACATTGAATAGGAAAGGTCTCAATGCTGAACCCTGGGGGACTCCACAAACAAGGGGCTCCTGGGAAGAGACAAAGGGACGTAGGGAAACTTGTTGTGTTCGGTTCTCCAGGAAGGACCGTATGCAGGCAAGGGCCGTACCCTAAATGACCAGAAGTGTGAGTCCCTCTAGGAGAATCGGATGCACCCCATTGCGCATGTCATCCCCCTAATCTACATCCACGATGAATACTACAACCCCACCGAACGCAGTCATCACAGACGGTAAGTTAGACACCTCCCCCTACAAAACAACGTAACTACTTCGCGAAAGACAATACAAGAGAAAGCAGGGGTGTAACTACAGTTACATTTGGGGTGGGGGGAATACTGCCAGCAATGTAGAGGCAATTGTTGGGGGGGCTAATACTTCCAGAAATTTAGCCCCAAAGGGGGCCTGCGGCTATTACTCCCAGCAATGTTGAGCCAGAATTGGGGGTGGGGGGCCAACACTCCCAGCAATGTGGAACAAAATTTGGAGTGTGGGGGGCTAACATTCTCAGCAATGATCAGCTAAATTTGGGGTGGGGGAAAACACTCCCAGGGGGAAAACACTCCCAGGAATGTAGAGCCTATTTGGGGGTGTGGGGGGCTAACACTCAGCAATGTGGACCCAGATTTGGGGTGTGGGAGGCTAACACTCCCAGCAATGTAGAGCCAATTTGGGGTGTGGGGGGCTAATACTCCCTGCTATGTAGAGCTTATTTGGGGGTGTGGGGGCTAACACTCCCAGCAATGTGGACCTGAATTTGGGGTATGGGGGGGCTAACATTCCCAGCAATGTAGAGCCAAATTGTGGGGGGGGGGCTAATACTCCCAGGATTGTGTCCTTGAATAATGTAACTGGTGCTCATGCAAAGTGCCTTAATTCCTCTGGGTGGAGCACAAGCTGCAGCAAACTGTAAAAAAAAAATAGCCTAAGGTTAATTGGCAGGAAATGCATTCTCACACTGTGGCTGCAAAAGTAATTGGAAACTTTAAGGAATGGGCAGAGTGGAGTTGCTGGTGCTCTAGGGACTGTTGAAAAACCAACAAAGCCTTATCATCTAGTAAAAGGTCCCTTAAAAACCTGTGAAATACTCATGTGCTGATGGGCAAAGACAACAGACCAGCTGCCCACAGCTGCTCCAGAACTGTCTGTGTGTGTTAGGAAGCTGTCTGAGCCTGGGCTGACACACACGACGGCAGGGTCTGAAGCCCATAGAGTCCTATGGTCATTGCGTTCTATCAGAAAGTGCTCTGTATAGCCTTGGATTGGCAATGCGAGCAATTGGCCATTGGTTGATGGGCCGGTACACCAGGGTCACCTGTGGCCCATGGTTTTGGGGCCTTTGTAAACCACACCAAGAGACTGACTTACTTCACCAGTCCCCACGAATGCAATGTGGTGACAGTATGTTGTCCACTCCCCAGCTGTGCTGTAAATTTAAGCTGGGGGACAGCCTTTGGGGAATACTCATCTTGGCACCCTGCCTTACGTGCCTTGCCAGAGCAGTGTTATCTCCCCCACCCGCCCATCACTTTCAGGTCATGGCAGGTGTAGGGGGGATGCATTGTAAGTAGGGGCCTTACATGGGAGCAAGTTTCATTTGGCCATTCTAAACTACCCCCCTCCCCTCCCAACCCCTTGATCAGCAGCAGTGTGCTTTTTGAAACCACCCTTGCCAGGTCAAAGCACAGAGGCTACAATGAAAGGGATGATACGGAATGTGTGCCAATTACTTTCAGAGTGCCCTAGCATCATTGTGACCCCAATCTAACCATGGTTCCATAGCATGTTGTGTCTGTCAAATGAGGGAATGTAATCATCATGTAGGTACAGTCAGACCACTAAATACTGGGAGAAACACACGTTAGAACAGGAATGCCCATAGCCACATATATGTATGTATCAGAAGGTCACTCTGAGTTTGGGGTGTTGATGACTGCACGTGCTGCCAGATCAAGTTCAGGTAGATTCAATCCAGTTAAGGATCAGGAAACGCCTACCATGCGCTCAGAGTACACTTTGAAGGATTCATGGATGGTTGCCTGACTAGTGTGCATCTGTGGCAGGTGATCTATAATCAGCAACATCTGCTGGGTTGTTGTGAAGCAACAGAAGAGGCAGGACACAAGTTGCTCTGACTTATCCCACTCTGTGTTCATCACAGCTTGTCATGTTGCAAAATAAAAGTAACCCAGTTTCTCAATCAGATGGGTGTGGTGTGTTTGAGCAACTGTCAGCATGGCTAACATCACAGCCTGCAACTGAACCACAGTCTATTGATGACAAAGTGATGTCTCTCTCTAGAGAAAAGCCCTGAGGATATTGGCTCAGACAACGTACAAGTCCCATGCCCCAGCCACACAGTAATGATGTCAGTGATTCCCACACCAACAACCTTGAAGTTGTTGTGTCCCAGTCGTCAGTGAAATATTTGGAGACAAAATCCATTAGAAATTAGAAAAATGCATGGGCCAACAACAATGTCGGAAACTGTCACCATGTGTGGACTGGGAGGGCTTCACACGACACCCAATCTGTATGTGTCTAGGGTCATCTTCTGAGAATGTCATTCACACCAATTCAGCATCTAGATCCTCAGGCTGTAGTGTGTGCTGCTAACACATAATTCCATTCTGAATGTGCAGATTGTGTACTGCAGAGTAGTAGGAGTACTCTTGAGTCTCAGGACGTAGGATCCACTGACAGTGTTGGAGTGACCAGTACACAGAACATTGTGTAAGCTGAACTGCCAGCACTGGAGAGGATGCCCGGGGGGAGGTTTGCGGGGGGCCTAACCTGTGGCTCTCGAACACAATTGACATAGCCATCCTCATGCCAGGGGATATGGGTACACCTTGTAAGGATGAGGGATATGTGCAGAATGAAGCTTGCTTTGTCCACATTTGGTAATGAAACACTGCACCCTAATATTTTAAAACATCAAGGAGACCCGCTACAAAGTCATATTGCCATCAGGCTCTGGGGCACTTTTCAATACAGTAAATGGGGCCTCGTATGGACCCACACAAGGGCTACCCTTGCCAAACCAGATCAGAGGAGGGAATTTATATTGACAATGCAAACACTTATGGAACCGGGTGTAATGTTACGGTATCACGTGTGTTTTGTGACAGTGCACTGTTTTTTCATTAGAACAACCAGAGATATCATCACAATTAGTCCATCTCACTTGGTGTCCCCATATGTCTGACATTCTAAGTTAGAATGCCATTGGTATCCATGTGTGTGCAGTCTACTGGGATGTGTGAGGATGCGTTTCTGGAGTAGTCTGACACCAGGTGGCCCAACAACACACATCCTTGACTTTTCACTTGGGAGGGTTATAGCTCTCTAAGTAATGGACTGCCAACCAAAGTTTCTGCATAATGACATTTAAATATGAGCAATCACCACCTCCATCCCAGGCCAGTATCCAAGGGGAAGAATAATCAATCTGTGACAACATCTACCTACAAAGGGTAACTCTCCACTCATGCCCACACACAACTCAGACAAGGCAAGGCTAGGTGGAGGCAACTTGTCCTGTGATGCCAATTGGTTTTGTATATGCCAGTGTACTCTAAGCGACCATTCCAACAATCAGTCATGAGCATTCAGTGGCAGACAGCAAGCTGCAGCAAACACATACTACATCCTCATATTTAATCTGGCAGCTGTTTTGCCTACTTACATACACATAATCTATATATGTGTACATTTCAACATTGCCTCTTGCCCTGCCTAATCTCTATTTGTGCCTCTGTGACCCCTCTCACATCCACCTTAAAGTGCATGCTCATCTCTCTAAACTATCCTACATACACAAGCATGTCAAAAGCCCCTCTGATGCAGCTCTCTGGAAAGGCATGTCTGCCCCACAAGCTCCAGCCTTGTACGTGAACTCTTCCCCCCGAATCTCACAATCTCACACTGGCGCTGCGCATCCTACACCCATATCACCATTCACAGCACCACTCTTCATCACTTTGTACACACCACCTCTCACATACATGTACAGAATGTACTATACTCATTACCTCCTCAGCAGACGTTAACAGAACATGTCAAATGGACCACTCTCATCACCAGACTCGCCCTCAGTAATGTCTTGGACTGCACTCATTTCACAATGTGCGCCATCACAGCCCACTCTGATATGCACACTTAACACATCACCACATTTCTCAACTAGACACATTGGTCAATGAATATGTCCTCAGTCATTCGCATATCACAATTCACCCCTCCTACTCTGCTTAAGTGTCCTACTCTGCTTAAGTGCTTCAGATAGTCATTTAAAAAACAAATGCATCCACAGATTCAAACACAACATACATCAACTGGACAACACCTCACATTTCAACATACAGCACTCTAAATGTGACAACTGGTGTATTCCCTTGACCTACACTTATATACTTTGTTACAAATGATAAGTTTAACCTTGTCTCCCTGTGGCCTTGTCACGTTCACATCTGAGTCCCCTGCTCCATACCTCCATTGGCTTCTGCACATCAACACCTATCCTTACTCAATGTCACTAACCTGTTACAGTCATCTCTTCCTGTAATGCCACAAACTACAGCTCTCATCTTCTGCCAGTCTCTAACCTTGACTAGCTGGTTCTACCCCATCACATCTACTTATTCCTAGCATACCGTGAACAGGATTTAACCAGTCCTACAAAGTCCATCCAGGCAGGTGCAGGTTGCAGTCACATCCATAGCACTCACAAGTGATTTGGTCACATGCCGTAATGATAACAATGCATTGTGTACGCTGTCTGTGGAGTGAATACAAGTCAAGTGTGGCATGAAAGCTAAGGCAGTTTAAAAAATACGACATTCAAGTCCATGAATGAAAGGTGCGTGTGCCAAACACATTTACATCCCAGCAAATTCCTAAGTGTCCCAGGTGAGGGGTGTTGTGTGTTGATTCGGCATCACCCTGTTGCACTATGGATGCAAATCTAAGGGAGGGGTCTGCCCACTTGTAGCTCGTAACAGTGACTGCACACTAGAGACTGTGATCTGTTGCTGGGCTCTGGGGACCCTGGCCAGCTGACCATATGCAGCGTCGGCCTAGACTGGCACAAAGCTTCCACCCTAAACTAAACCACTCTACACCACTTCTGGTACCAACAACTGAAGTTCAGACTGCTTGCATGGACTAAGCCAAGAAGGGGATTGTTGCTGGGCATTATTTTCAGTGGCGGCTGGTGACATTTGAAACTGGTGAGGCATAAAACAATTGTCGTACTTCATTGTGGTGAGCAAGCATAGCGAGCGAGCCTCAACCACCTACGGTGGGTTCGGGGGGGTTCTCCCCCCTAGAAAATTTTGAAAAAAGAGTAGGCAAATGGTGCATTTTCACACAAATTTGAGAGTGTGACACTATCCCGGAAGTGCTGCACGATTTCAGCCGCTGGCCTTTAAATATATATAACAGCCCAGGTACTCCACATAAGCTGCAGCCTGGTTTCAGCCAGTGACACCCAACATGCAGGCCTGTACCCAGAAATCATCCCCACATGTGTCTGAAGCCAGTACACCCCGCCCCCTCTTTCCCTATCTGCACCCAGTGAGTTACTCCCTTGGCTTGTCTGCACCCACTGACCTTTCAAACATGCCCTTAGCAAGTATTTCACCACATGCATGTCTGGAGCCAATGAACCTTACTCGGGGTATTTGTAGCCGATCACATTGGCCTGTCAACCGCCAGTCACTGCCCCCACAATTCTACAACCATTGACAGATCAAAGGACAGACGTGGTTGTGTCTTACACAGCATACCAGAGCTCCCCGCCACCTTCCAACAAAACTCACGTCTGAAAGCGCAGCCAGAGCCATCATCTTAACCACAAAAGTGCAAAACGGCGCCCACGCCCACCTCTTCAGCAAATACCAGGGCGCATGAGCCGCATGCATCAGAAAGAGATAAGACGAGTGTCCTACAACTACCATTAATTCATTCATTCATTGTACGGTGCTCGCACAGATAGCGTAAGACAATTGTTGGAAGTGTGGGTGTTCTTTTTGCTTAACTAAA
The DNA here is from genome assembly GCF_964204655.1 of Triturus cristatus. Lineage (NCBI taxonomy): Eukaryota > Metazoa > Chordata > Amphibia > Caudata > Salamandridae > Triturus > Triturus cristatus. Next base: position 1,062,052,808 of record NC_140589.1, on the reverse strand, counting down.
CTCATGCATGAACAATGTTAAGCACACCCTATTGGAGCAACTAAATCCATTTGTTATTAAAAACTGTACACCAACAATCGGGGGGTTGCGCGGGGGTGGGGGCCGGGGGGGGGGTAAAAATAAAGTAGCACATCACCTTCTTTGTGTTGTTTTCTTTTAACAAGTCACGCTGAAAACTATGCGCTGTGTAAAGGGTAGGCTGGGTTCTCGAGCCCCTGCACCCTTGCTGCCGCACCTCCTTTTTTCCAGGTTAGGGGGGTCACTCTTAGCCAACGCACGTCAATTTTCAGAATACTAGAGTGGCTTCCTGCAGGCAAAGCTAGTTGTTTAACATTTTTAAACTGCCACTCATGGAGATATAAGCAAGACTACAAGTCCTTGAACGGAAACTAAATATTGGCTAAAACACAAAGGACTGACTAAAGTTCTGCGCTTCATTTTGTCTACACATGCCCTTGCTGCACCAATACCATGTGGCTCGGTATACCTGTGCGAATCACTTGTACGTGTAATGTTAGACCTGGCACCTTGGCGTGAGTTTCCCTTCCACTTTTTGATGGTGTGCCTCGATTGTTTTGCTGGTGTTGTCCGCTCAGGGCACTGCGCCATGGCTAATCCGTGCCGCAGTGCAAGTGCTCCCTAGGTAAAGTGTACCTGTAATTGATGTTCATGATTGGTTTATTGGATTCACTGTCAGTCCCCAGTAAAGTGCACCAGGGGTGCCGGGGCTTGTGAATGCCAATGCTGCTGGTGGGCTTGCAGCGCTGGTTGCGCCACCCACAGAAAGCGGCCGTGTAAAATGTGTCTAGGGTCTGCCACCGCAGACCCTGTGCGCGGTCTGGGACCGTCGCGCTGACTGCGCAAGTGCCCCCACTTGCCAGTCCCTAAACCTTCCCTTACCTACATATTAGCCACCCCTCTGGTAGGCCCAAGGGCAGGGTGCATTGTAGGCATAAGGTAGGACATGCCCTGATGTGTGTGGCATGTCTTAGTAGTGAATTACAGCCATTTTCGTTTTTCACTATTGAAGGCTACCTGCTCTCTATAGGCCAGAATGGGCTGCTGGAGTCACTACACGCTGTGACCCCAGTGGACTCAGAGAGCATGGTAGAATGTCAAGTTTAGTGTGCCTGATCTCAGAATAATAAAATACTTCTTGTAGTCAAGTTTATTTTAATATCCTGGGTTTGTAAATACTACTTTTAGAAAGTTAGTATTTACTGACCTGGCCATTTCAGTCCGCCTCTGCTGTGTGTGTGTGTTCTGCCTAGCAACAGTAAGGAGCAGGGTTAGGGGAATCCCCAGAGACAGGTTGGCTGCCAGGTGGTGGGTAGAGAGATGACACCAGGATGGGTGGGAGGAGTACACCTTGACTCTTGAATAGACCTGTGCTCTGCCACCACAAAGCCGGCGCCGCCCCCTGTGGAGCGGCTGATGTCTCTGCCCTGCTGCTGAAAGGAAAGAGCAGAGTCACCATAACAAAGTGCTCTAGAACTGGACTGAGCCAGGCCCAGGCCCCCTGGCGCTAAAGAACAAAAGAATCACGGTATAAAAGTAGGAGCCTGGCTCCTAAGAAATCAGAATCCTGTTTTGCCACAAAGAACCTCTGCCCGACTAGAAGGAGAAGAAGACGCTGGAGGAGCTGGCCTGCTGCTTGCCTTGCTGAGAGAGGAGAGGAAGAGACTACTGAAAAGACTTTGCTGCTTTGTGCTTTAAACATTCTCCAAGGGCTTGATCTGAGCTTGCCCCCTGAACTGAACCCCAGGACCAGTGGGTTCTCTGTGCTTTTGCTCGTCCTCCGATTCGAGCCGTGTGTGCATCCCGCTGGAAAGAGACTGCGCCCCTCAACGCCCCTCCTAGGGCCGTGACACTCAGGAGCTCGCCTGCCGCAACCCCGTGAGAGCCCCGCTCCGTCCGGAGCCGCTCTCTGCCCCCGGGCTAGGCCGCCTGCGCCCCTGTCACCGCCTGCCACTGGAGCGCGCTGAACGCGCTATCACCCCTCCCGCCGGAAACCGTCCGACGACTGTGATCTACGCCGGGTCATCCAGCTGCACTGACCGTGCCCTGTGACCCCGCTTCGCTATCCCCGGACACCTCAGGCCGCGCCGCCCCCGCTGTGGAGACCCCCCTGCACCGCCGTGCTGAGGGTCGCTGGCCGCGCCTGCCTACCTGCCCACACCCGCTGATCGAGGACCCAAGACCACTCCCCAAGCTGAGAGTCGCACCGACCTGTGCCGACTCTCCCCATCACTGAAGAAGTTCCAGTATCGGGCTCGGGGCCCGCAACGCCTTATTTCCCCGTTCGCAGGAGTCGATCTCTGTAAGTACTGGAACCATAAGTAACATTTGCAAGAGACTACAAGGTATCCATTTGAAGCAGCTACGAACAAAGAACATTTGCCTGCTTTACAACCTGGTGGCATAGCGAAAACGTTATTGGTCTTGTGATAAGTCTGCTGAGATATGTATACCTATTTTTACATAAAGAAGCGTATTTTTCTACATATCCAAGTCTGGTGTCCGTTTCTGGGGGGATTGATGTATTTACTGTGTGTGCGATTGTAAGTGCTTAACCAACAACGCCTGAGGAATCGCCTTGGCTGCTCACGCCACGCACCTAGAGGGTGAGCAAGGGTCATTCACGAGGGGTTATCCTGCGCCCTGACATAGAGGAGAGGGTTCCTGCTTGACACAAGGACAACCTTGCGCCAACCAGAGACCCCCAAGTCTAACATTGTTGGCAGCGGCTGGGATTTCGGATTTGCATTTGTAATTTGCATACAGTGAATTATTAATCACCAGATAGTGAGAGCAGACCAAGTAACGCAGCCACATGTTTTCATTTTTGAACTTTGTTGAGACATCTGCCATTACTGCAACCATGCCTGGCTCACTCTCTGCTGGAAGAGCACTCTCTGTGATTTCTGGAATGGATGAGGTGGATTGGGAGAGACTGGAAGGCTACACGGTAGAGCAATTGAAAGGCTACAGTGTAGAATTCCGAGTTCCCCATGCTGGATTCAAGAGGAGGGTCCAGTACGCCAAGGCTTTGAGAGCCTGGAAGGAATCACGAGACCCACGGAATGCGGGGGACATCGTTCCACCCGACAACCTTGAGGAGCCCAGCAGAGTCCGGTCGCCAGAGGAGCTGGCAGACAGGGCAGCCGACAGGGCGCATGCAATGGAGATGGCAAAGTTGGCAGGACAAATGGAAATGGAAAAGCAGAAGTTGGCCCTGGAGGCACAACAACGCCAAATGGATCATGATATAAGATTGAAGGAGTTGGAGCTGAAGGCGAAAAGTTTGGACACCGCTCCTTCTGGTGGCAGCACTCCACCGGTGCAGGTAGAGTCCAAGGTGTACATCCCCAAAGATGTAGTAAAGGAGTATTTTAGAAAGGATGACATAGGGCAGTGGTTTAGAGCCTACGAGGTGGCCATGTCTTCACACCGGGTCCCTGAGAAAGACTGGGGAGCGGGGTTGTGGGGAAGGTTCCTTGCTGAAGGGCGTGACACACTGTTAGATTTGCCCTTAGATCTCCAAGCCTCATACCCCCATATGAAGGAAGCTTTAATGACCAGGTATGGGTTAACTCCTGAGCTATATAGACAGAGGTTCAGGGAGACTAAGAAGATCCCTGAGAGTACGTATGTGGAGTATGTAACCTTTTTCTGCAGAGCACTGGATGGTTGGGTGAAGGGTAGCAAAGTGAATGATTATCAAGGGCTGCTTGATTTAATTGCATGGGAGCACTTGTCCAGTCAATGTTTTCCTGAGCTACGCCAGCACCTGATTGATAGCAAGCTGTCCAACCCGAGGAAGCTTGTTGAGGAGGCGGACCGCTGGCTCAGCACCAGGGTCCACAAGGGTCAAGTGGGAGACTCCGCCAAAGGTGGGCAGGGTCCCCAGCAGAAGAGTGGGGGGGACAGGGGTAAACAGAAAGGGTTCCAAAAAGGCCCCCAAAGTAATCCCCAAGGGAACCAGCAGAAGGGTTCTCAGCCTCCCCCACCCCCGCAGCAGAACGGGGCCCCGACAGGTAGACCTGTTCCAAAGGGGCCCTTCAATTGTTATAGTTGTGGTGACCCGGGTCACATTGCCTCTGATCCTAAGTGTCGCCTGTTTGGTAAGACCGCACCCACTGGTGCTCCACCCCTGCAAGTAGCTAATATTAACTTTGGGGAGGAGGTAGCAGTTCAGGATGGTGGGGGTCCTGGGCAGATGACCCTAGTCTCGCTAGGAGACAGTGAGATGGTCCCTGAAACCTACTTACCCTCTAACACTAAGAAATATGGGCAAGTAGTGACCATCAATGGAAAGAAGGTTGAGGCTCTTAGAGATACAGGAGCCAGCGTGACCTCGGTGAGGCAACACCTGGTGTCTCAGGAGCAGATTGTACCCAATGCCTACTGTAGGGTTGTCAATGCTGACAACATAGAGAGTCGTTGTCCAATGGCTCAAGTTCCCTTTGAGTGGGGGGAGGTCTCTGGTACTCTACAAGTCGCTGTGAGAACTGACATGCCTGTAGACTGTCTGCTAGGGAACGACCTGGAGAGCTCCCCTTGGGAAAAGGTGGAGAAGACCACGCATCTGAGGATGGTGGGTCTACCCGACTGGGCGTGCGTGACCACCCGGTCCATGGCAGCCAGTAGGGGTGTTGAGAGGGTCCTGGAGCCTGAGGGAGAGGTCCAGGAACCGGCCTTAGGGAGAAGGCGCAGGAGGCGCGGGAAACCGGCCCCCGAAGTTCCCACGGCCCAGGAGGAAGTAGACCCTGAGGGGGATGCTCTGGAGCCTACCGGGGAACAGATTGCCGAACTGGGAGACCTGCCTGAGCTGACCCATTGGCAGCAAGAAGGAGGTCCCTCCAGGGAGGAATTCTGCAGGGAGCAGAAAGAATGCCCTTCTCTCATGGGTATGCGGCAGCAGGCTGCAGACCAGGCCAATGGTGTTCAGGCCAAAACACACTACGTGTACTGGGAGAGTGACCTCCTGTATTCCGAGCCTAAGGCTGCTGAACCTGGGTCAGCCCGTGTGCTGGTGGTACCCCAGAAGTTCAGAACCTTCCTACTGGGGCTGGCTCATGATGTGCCTTTAGCAGGACATTTGGGGATGGACAAGACCTATGACAGGCTTGTCACCCACTTTTACTGGCCCCAAATGCACAAGAATTCAGATTCCTACTGCAGAACCTGTGAGACTTGCCAGGCAAGTGGTAAGAGCGGAGGGAAGCACAAGGCTCCTCTGCAACCTTTCCCTGTGGTCAGTACGCCATTCCAACGAGTGGGTATTGATATTGTGGGGCCTCTGGACCCCAAGACAGCCCTGGGCAACAGGTTCATCCTGGTCTTGGTGGACCATGCCACCCGGTACCCTGAAGCCATCCCTCTGAGGACAGTGACGGCCCCCGTGGTGGGACGAGCACTGATGGGAATTTTCTCCCGAGTGGGATTCCCTCTAGAGGTGGTGAGCGACAGGGGGACCAATTTCATATCCACATATATGAAATCCCTGTGGAAGGAGTGTGGGGTAACTTACAAGTTCACCACTCCTTACCACCCCCAAGGAAATGGGTTGGTTGAGAGATTCAACCGAACCCTCAAAGGCATGATCATGGGCCTGGACGGTCCAATGAGGCGTAAGTGGGACGTCCTCTTGCCATGCCTGCTCTTCGCTTACCGAGAGGTGCCACAGAAGTCTCTAGGGTTCAGCCCCTTTGAGCTTCTGTATGGTCACCCGGTAAGAGGACCTCTGAGTTTGGTAAAGGAAGGCTGGGAGCAATCTCCCAGGAAACCTCCCCAGAATGTATACAGTTACATGCTGGCCTTCCGAAACCAGACTAGGCGTTTCAGGCAACTTGCTGAGGCAAATCTGGAAGCCAGCCAGGAGGAGATGAAGCGGTGGTACGACCGGAATGCCACTCTGGTAGAGCTTCAACCTGGACAAAAGGTGTGGGTCTTGGCCCCAGTGGAGCCTTGTGCACTTCAGGATAAGTGGACAGGTCCATTTGAGGTTGTGGAGCGCAAAAGTCCTATCACCTACTTGGTGGACATGCGGTCTCCCAGGAACCCTTTGAGGGTCCTACATGTTAACCGCCTTAAGCCTTACTTAGAGAGGACCGAAGTGGGCATGCTGCTGGCCACTGATGATGGAATGGAAGAGGAGACCGAGCCTCTTTCTGACCTCTTAGTGGCCGCCGAGAAAGATGGGTCAGTGGATGGAGTTAACCTCTCACCCACCCTGACGCCCGAACAACAGGAAGATTGCCGCCACTTGCTGGGGCAGTTTCCAGATAGGTTCTCCCTGGTTCCTGGTGTCACAGATTGGTGCGTCCATGATGTGGACACAGGAGACAGCTTACTTGTGAAGCACAAGGCTTACAGGGTAACTGACAGGGTCAGAGCTTGCATCAAGGAGGAGGTCTCCAAGATGCTTGCGCTAGGGGTGGTTGAGTCCTCCAGCAGTCCTTGGTCCAGCCCCGTGGTCTTGGTCCCCAAAGCTGCTGCGCCGGGAGCCACACCTGAACTCCGGTTCTGTGTGGACTACAGAGGACTCAATTCAGTAACGAAGACTGACGCGCATCCCCATCCCCAGAGCTGATGAGCTCATTGATCGGCTGGGGGCTGCCCGGTTCCTCAGCACGTTTGATTTAACGTCTGGGTACTGGCAGATCGCCTTGACCGATGGGGCCAAAGAGAGGTCAGCATTCTCTACACCAGATGGGCACTTCCAGTTCCGAGTCATGCCATTTGGAATGAAGAATGCCCCTGCCACCTTTCAGAGGTTGGTCAACCAGGTACTGGTTGGGCTGGATGCGTTCAGTGCCACCTACCTGGATGACATTGCAGTGTTCAGTGCCACCTGGCCCGAACACCTGCGCCACCTCTGGGAAGTGTTGATGGCTCTGCGCCGAGCAGGCCTCAAGATCAAGGCAATCAAGTGCCAGATCGGGCAGGGTTCTGTGGTGTACTTGGGACACCAAGTGGGGAGTGGCAAGGTGGCACCCTTGCAACCCAAAATTGAGACCATCCTGGCTTGGGAACCCCCCAAGACGCAGACCGCAGTGAGGGCCTTCCTGGGGCTCACTGGGTACTACAGGATGTTTGTCAAGGGCTATGGAACGATTGTTGCCCCCTTGACAGAGCTGACTTCCAAGAAGCAGCCCAGGAACGTGATCTGGACTGACACCTGTCAGAAAGCTTTCGACACCCTGAAGACTGCCATGTGCACGGCGCCCGTGCTCTTGGCCCCTGACTTCTCCAAGGAATTCCTAGTACAGACAGACGCTTTAGAGCATGGTGTAGGGGCTGTTCTCTCACAGATGACTGAGGAGGGCTGGGATCAACCCGTAGCCTTCATCAGTAGGAGGTTACTTCCACGGGAAAGTAGGTGGAGTGCCATTGAGCGAGAAGCATTTGCTGTGGTCTGGGCGCTGAAGAAGCTAAGACCCTACTTGTTTGGGTCTCACTTCCGGGTTCAGACGGACCACAGGCCCCTCAGATGGTTGATGCAAATGAGGGGTGAGAACCCGAAGCTGTTGAGGTGGTCCATCTCCCTACAGGGTATGGACTTTACGGTGGAACACCGTCCTGGTACAGATCACGCCAACGCTGACGGTCTGTCCAGGTATTTCCGCCTTAGTGACGAGGAACCCCCTGGGCAAGGGTAGTTCTCCCCACATTTCAGCTGGAGGGGACACGTGTTAGACCTGGCACCTTGGCGTGAGTTTCCCTTCCACTTTTTGATGGTGTGCCTCGATTGTTTTGCTGGGGTTGTCCGCTCAGGGCACTGCGCCACGGCTAATCCGTGCCGCTGTGCAAGTGCTCCCTAGGTAAAGTGTACCTGTAATTGATGTTCATGATTGGTTTATTGGATTCACTGTCAGTCCCCAGTAAAGTGCACCAGGGCTGCCGGGGCTTGTGAATGCCAATGCTGCTGGTGGGCTTGCAGTGCTGGTTGCGCCACCCACAGAAAGCGGCCGTGTAAAATGTGTCTAGGGTCTGCCACCGCAGACCCTGTGCGCGGTCTGGGACCGTCGCGCTGACTGCGCAAGTGCCCCCACTTGCCAGTCCCTAAACCTTCCCTTACCTACATATTAGCCACCCCTCTGGTAGGCCCAAGGGCAGGGTGCATTGTAGGCATAAGGTAGGACATGCCCTGATGTGTGTGGCATGTCTTAGTAGTGAATTACAGCCATTTTCGTTTTTCACTATTGAAGGCTACCTGCTCTCCATAGGCCAGAATGGGTTGCTGGAGTCACTACACGCTGTGACCCCAGTGGACTCAGAGAGCATGGTAGAATGTCAAGTTTAGTGTGCCTGAACTCAGAATAATAAAATACTTCTTGTAGTCAAGTTTATTTTAATATCCTGGGTTTGTAAATACTACTTTTAGAAAGTTAGTATTTACTGACCTGGCCATTTCAGTCCGCCTCTGCTGTGTGTGTGTGTTCTGCCTAGCAACAGTAAGGAGCAGGGTTAGGGGAATCCCCAGAGACAGGTTGGCTGCCAGGTGGTGGGTAGAGAGATGACACCAGGATGGGTGGGAGGAGTACACCTTGACTCTTGAATAGACCTGTGCTCTGCCACCACAAAGCCGGCGCCGCCCCCTGTGGAGCGGCTGATGTCTCTGCCCTGCTGCTGAAAGGAAAGAGCAGAGTCACCATAACAAAGTGCTCCAGAACTGGACTGAGCCAGGCCCAGGCCCCCTGGCGCTAAAGAACAAAAGAATCACGGTATAAAAGTAGGAGCCTGGCTCCTAAGAAATCAGAATCCTGTTTTGCCACAAAGAACCTCTGCCCGACTAGAAGGAGAAGAAGACGCTGGAGGAGCTGGCCTGCTGCTTGCCTTGCTGAGAGAGGAGAGGAAGAGACTACTGAAAAGACTTTGCTGCTTTGTGCTTTAAACATTCTCCAAGGGCTTGATCTGAGCTTGCCCCCTGAACTGAACCCCAGGACCAGTGGGTTCTCTGTGCTTTTGCTCGTCCTCCGATTCGAGCCGTGTGTGCATCCCGCTGGAAAGAGACTGCGCCCCTCAACGCCCCTCCTAGGGCCGTGACACTCAGGAGCTCGCCTGCCGCAACCCCGTGAGAGCCCCGCTCCGTCCGGAGCCGCTCTCTGCCCCCGGGCTAGGCCGCCTGCGCCCCTGTCACCGCCTGCCACTGGAGCGCGCTGAACGCGCTATCACCCCTCCCGCCGGAAACCGTCCGACGACTGTGATCTACGCCGGGTCATCCAGCTGCACTGACCGTGCCCTGTGACCCCGCTTCGCTATCCCCGGACACCTCAGGCCGCGCCGCCCCCGCTGTGGAGACCCCCCTGCACCGCCGTGCTGAGGGTCGCTGGCCGCGCCTGCCTACCTGCCCACACCCGCTGATCGAGGACCCAAGACCACTCCCCAAGCTGAGAGTCGCACCGACCTGTGCCGACTCTCCCCATCACTGAAGAAGTTCCAGTATCGGGCTCGGGGCCCGCAACGCCTTATTTCCCCGTTCGCAGGAGTCGATCTCTGTAAGTACTGGAACCATAAGTAACATTTGCAAGAGACTACAAGGTATCCATTTGAAGCTACGAACAAAGAACATTTGCCTGCTTTACAACCTGGTGGCATAGCGAAAACGTTATTGGTCTTGTGATAAGTCTGCTGAGATATATATACCTATTTTTACATAAAGAAGCGTATTTTTCTACATATCCAAGTCTGGTGTCCGTTTCTGGGGGGATTGATGTATTTACTGTGTGTGCGATTGTAAGTGCTTAACCAACAACGCCTGAGGAATCGCCTTGGCTGCTCACGCCACGCACCTAGAGGGTGAGCAAGGGTCATTCACGAGGGGTTATCCTGCGCCCTGACATAGAGGAGAGGGTTCCTGCTTGACACAAGGACAACCTTGCGCCAACCAGAGACCCCCAAGTCTAACATGTACTCAGTGGATGAGAGTTGTGTGTTCCTCTGTCAAACACGTGTGCAATACAGTTATGGAGATGACTGCTGTTCTGCAATCCCTGTGCCAGTCTCCACAACCCACCTCCTATAGACAAAGGACTAGTATCTCTACGTTTATCGTTTGCACACATTAGCCCAGGCAGGGAAAGGTTCTGTTTCCATCTGCCAAGTAACTGAGGCATATAAGCCGAGGTGAAAATATATCACTTGTATCAAGTCCACGGGTAATCCAACCCCAGAGGAGTAAAGGTCTGTATCTGTCACTTTTCAAAACCCTCAAGGCCCAGAGCAGAGGTAAAGTGGTACCAGTGAAAAAGAAAGAAGGGGGTACCTAGCAGGTGAGTTCAAGACACTTGACCGAACTATACTAACCTAGAAGTGAGAGACTACATTAATTAAAGCTTACACACTTTTAACAGGTACAAATCTGATTGCCCCAAAGTCACCCGTATCACACATTCACTACGACAAAGTTAAGTTCGCTTACTCTGCTGGTAACATGTGCTGGCTCGCACGCACATATAATCAGGGATAAATACGCAAGTTCTCTTGCATAGGTTCCCCTGACAGAAAGATTTAAAAGTCGTGGCTCGCAATACTCGCGGGGGGGGGGGGACTTTAAAATTTAAATATAATAAAAGAAAACCTACCGGTCCGCTCCACCTCTGCTCGACTGCTCCTGGGCCGGGGTCCCGCGCTCTTCAACAAACAGGAACAGCCGCAACGTCACTGCCAACCCCTCTACTGATGCTGCTCCAGCAGCGCCACAATTGATTTAGGGCAGGAATTCTCCCTGCCCATTAGGAGACCGGGGGCTGTGGCATGAAGCAACCCTCGGTCTCTTAAAGGGAAGGCTAGTGCGCATGTTCGGGCTGATCGTAAAAATGACCAGCCCAAAAACAAACATGCACACTATTGCGGTGACTGTCTCGCTGCTGTCACTCAACTCCCTGAGTGCTGCTGCAGCCCCGCCCCATCCCCACCTCCTCCCACCCCCTTCAGCGTCCCTCGGCCTACTTCTCCGAAGCTAATTCCAATCAGAAGGCCTGATTGGAATTAGCGTCGGAGAAGTAAAATGAAGAATGTGAATGGAGCCGTGCCGTGGCATTAGTGGGTCAACGCCCCAGCGCCCCCAAAGGACTCACCGCCACTGATTGTCATACTGAATAAATATACCTACAGCTGTGTCACATGAGGGGGCTAGAAGGGACTTCGAATTACCAAGCACAGACAAATGTTGTACACGCCGAACGTACTAACAGGACTTGCCATTGCCTATCATTACCAACAGGTCAATTTGATGCCACAAAAATTAAAAGCTTAGAAATTAGTAGAGTTTGCCTAAATGTCTGAAACATAAATGACACACTAAGAACTGGCAGCACCCAGCATTGTCCCAGAACAAGTAGATGAGATATACTGGACACAAAATGGACATTCCACACAAGACAGTATCGTGACAACTCCTGATCCATTTGTTGCTAGGTCACATGTGTGTCACCTAACTGAGATAAGTATCACAGCATTTGGCACATAATGTCTGCCATCTCAGTGACAATGTTATGTGTGTCATAACCCATCTGTTAGACTTGGCATCTTTTGGCGTGTTTCCCCTGTCTTTTTGCTCTCGGACTTCCCGGTTTTGACTCTGTGTTTGCTGGTTTAGTGTCTCTGCACACTTTCTCACTGCTGTTCTGTGGTAAAGTGCAAGTGCTCCTGTTGTAAATTGTTATTATGGATTGCTGTTCCCATGATTGGCATATTTGATTTACTGGTAAGCCCCTAGTAAAGTGCATTTAGTGTGCCAGGGCCCGTAAATCAAATACTACTAGGAGGCCTGCAGCACTGATTGTGCCACCCACATGATTAGCCCTGAAAAGGTAACTCAGACCTGCCACTTCAGAGTCTATGCGCAGTTTGTAACTGCCATGTCGACTTGGCAAGTGCACACACTTGCCAGGCCCCAACCTTCCCTTTTCTTACTTATAAGTCACCCCTAAGGTAGGCCCATGGTACCTCTGTGGGAAGGGTATTGTGTATGTGAAAGGTAGGACATGAACTGGTGTGGGTGACATGTCCTGTTGGTGAATTGCAGGATATTTTGTTTTTCACCACTGCAAGGCTATCTGTCCTATAGGAAATAATGAGAATTTTACTTAAATCATCTTATTTTAAAAAAAAATATCTTTATTGGTTTTTTCTTTAATTTTGTTCCTTCTCGTTGCACTTTACATGACAATACAGAATAATTAAGAGCAACATGTAGATCCGCATAACACAACCGTATTATATCACTATGTAGATCAACACTGTACATTACAGAGGCATAATCAGAATGTATCATAGCTCTCAATGTATCGGCAACAAATAATAAACCTTGCAAAGCTATGATTGCCTGCTCACGTTTCTGCACCCTTGTTGCTAGTTCGCAATTGAAATCACTAGCACTATGCATTAAACAATGCGATAATACACAGTATATACGCCATCAGTAGGCGTAGTGGAAATCGATGTACAGTTGCTTCAATACCCAACAGAGGAGTTTCGCAAAAGAAAAGGAGGAGAGGAAATGAGGAAATGGGGATGCACCAATAAGACATATACTATCTAATGAACATCTACTAACAACGTACTAAAAACAAAGAAGAAATGGGGGCTGCTATTGATTAATAAATATGATAATCTTTGCTGGACTGTGTGTAGGACGGTGTATCTCCGCCTTTCGCAGTAAAGAAGTTCGTCAGGGTGGGGCTCAGACTCATAGAAATTCTGAGGGGCAGTTTTTTGTCAGTGGATATTCTGGCAGGAAGGGGTGTGAGGTCCTCCACGTCAGATTACAACTATGCTATGGCTCCTAACAGGTGTTAACTCCCACCCACTGATATCGTATCCACCTTGATCCGGGACCCCTAGCATAAGCACTATGTTTCAACCGGGCGAGTATCGTCTACGTCCTCATTTCCCTCGTTGTTGAAGGCTGAGAGTATAGTGGGGAATTTGCGTAGCCCTGCTGTTTCCTCCCTGTGTAGCGCTGTGCTTTCCGCCTGAGCCTAGATCGTAAGTGATCTCTTCCAGCTGATCTTTTCAGGGGGATCTGAATGTATCCACCGTTTTGTAATTAAGCGTTTTGCAACTATCAGCCCTAAGTCTCTAAACCATGATGTTACTTTGTTTTTCTTGGTCCTTACATAAACTCCCAGTATACAAACCTCCCATGATGGCAGCAGGGATGTGTCTGTGTAGAGCGCCAGGGATGCGGTGACTTCGCTCCAGTGGCTTTGGAGGGAACCACAGGACCATACTATATGCAGTAGGTCCGCATCAGACCGCCGACAGCGCGGGCACTCAGAAGTAGTAATTTTGAAGTATCTGTTAATTTTATCGGGGAAGAGATATGCCCTGTGTAAGATGTAAGTTTGTATTCATTTGAATTTGGAGCTTCTTGGTATATACATGGGGCTTTCCAGGATATTGCCCCATTCCTTGTCGGTCCAGGGTTGACCGCAATCCGCTTCCCAGCGGGCATGGAGGGACATTATCGGTTTCAGCGTGTGCGTAATGAAGGCCAATGTACCATATGCGATCCCGCCCCCATGACGTGTAGATACTGTATTAATAAATGCATTGGAGGCTCAGTCGTTAGATCTGCCCAAAGAGTCGATAGGGCTCTCACTAGAGAGGTGTGCAGTAAAAATTGCCCTACAGGTAAGTCAGTGTCATCCGCCAGAGCCCCGAACGTTAATAGTCCCTATAGAGGTCGCCTAGAGTTTCCACACCTGCCGTGCGCCAATGTGTAAGGGCCCCCTCAGAAGTACCCGCTCTCCCACTTGGTGTCCCCAAAAGTGGTAGTATCGGGGCATACGGAAGAGCCGCGCGGGTGAGATGCAGGCTCCTCCTGTAACATCTGTACGCTAATCCTAAATGTAACTGGGACGGGCGTAGGGGCTTTGTCGCAGGATGAAACAGATGATAGATTTGAGTGTGAGTGCACGGCTGCTGCAAGGTCGCCGTGTCGTCCAAATAGCTGCAGCTTAGCCACTTTGTTACCCATTGCAGCTGGGCAGCTATATAGTACAGTTCCATGTTGGGAACTGCTAACCCCCCTGACTGATAGGTGCGTATAATCTCCATAACGCGACACGTGGCCTGCCCTTATTGCATATGAAATCTCAGGGCATGCTCTCCAAGTCGCGGAAGAGTTTGGTTGGGACATAGACCGGGAGATTCGAGAAGTAATATAACAACTTGGGAAGGACTATCATCTTCAGCAGGGTGATACGACTCATAACATTCAGTGGGAGCGTTTTCCAAAACTGCACCTGGCCCCGTACCACTGAGATCGCCCTCATTAAGTTGCCCTCCAGCAAATCATCAGGTGCCCGATAAATAAATAACCCTAGATATCGTAAGGTAGTAGGGTACCATGGTAGTTGTGAGCCATTGATGCATACATCCGTTTCCTTCATGTGTGCATCAAAGTGGTACACTCCAGACTTGGCCCAGTTAATCCGAAGGCCGGACATCGTCTCAAAGGTCCTCAACACGTCTGCAATGGACGCGGGGATGGCAGCAATATCACGGACATAAAACAATAAATATACGGCATACAGGGACACAGTATGAGTCCCGTCCCCAGCGGTATGCCCCAGTCCACACCACTGCTATGGAGTAGCATCACCAGCAGTTCCATGGCCAGGGCGAAGAGTAGCGGGGACAACGGGCAACCCTGGCGCGTCCCCCACCTCAATCTGAAGGAATCTGATAGGAGCCTGCCGATACGGACCAGGACAGTAGGGCGTTGATATAGCAACTGGACCATACTGAGGTAATGGTCCCCAAGCTCATATTTATTGAGCACTGCCGCCAGGTAGGGCCATTCCAAAGAGTCAAAGGCCTTTTCCAGATCTAGCACCAGGCAACCAGAACAAGGCCATTTATGTAGTGCGTATTGCTGTATCCAAAAAAAAACGATGGAGATTTAGTGAGGTATTCCTGGTGGGAACGAAACCACTCTGATCTAGATGTACCAAAGTTTTCACTAAAGGTGAGAGCCGTCTAGCAAGTAGTGATGCAAAGACTTTGTAATCAGTGCTAAGAAGCGCCAGCGGTCGGAAGGACCCCAGGGATTCAGGATTCTTGTCAGGTTTCAGGAGAGAAACTAACAGTGCCTCATTCTGCGTATCAGTGAGTGTGGACAGATCTAGAGCAGCCTCATACACCTTCAGCAGCTGCGGCACTAATATATACGCATAGGCTTTATAAAATTCAGCTGGTAATCCGTCCGGCTCTGGCGACTTCCCATTGGATAATGAGAATATGCCATCTTGATTTCCTACCCAGAGAGAGGGGCGTTCAAATCCTCTTTCTGTGTACGTGTGGGTTGAGGTAGTTCTATCTGTTCTAGGTAGAGCTGTAACTTCAAGGGCGTGGCCTGTGCCCGACAGTTGTATAGGCCCTGATAATGGGTGACGAATGTGGCGTAAATGTCGCGCTGTGTGTATGCTGTGTTTCCTAATGCCGTTCGCAGAGCCGTGATAGGGGACGATGACTTCTTGACGGATGAGCTACGTTAATAGGTTTCCAGCTTTATCCCCCCGTATGGTGCGTCCGCGCGGAGTGCGCAGCATAATTGAGGCATCGCAGCATCTCTAGCAATCATGCATGCTCTTCTCTACAGTGATCTAGCTGCCTCCGGGTCCCCTCGATCGCCTCCTTCTCCCGATCTGCCAGTTGCCTCTCTAATGCGGTAAGGTCTTTATCCAGCTGTACTCTGATGCCTGCCTGTGTACCCAAGCAATGACCCCTAACTACTACTTTGAGGGTGTCCCACTCCACCAGCAGTGACGAACCAGTACTCGCGTTATCATAAAAGTACTGAGCCACGCTGGTAGCCAGGGAGTCCCGAAATGGTGCATCAGGTAGACTTTCTGGCTGAAGTTGCCACATGGGGATTGGTGGTATCTCGTCCTCCCATCCCAACTCTGTTATATACAGATTATGATGTGAACGTGTCCGTCCCATGTAGGAGGATCTTAAAATGAAGAAGATCATTGGACACCATAAAGCGGACAAGGCGCACATGGAGTCCATGTGCCCCTGAATAAAAAGAATACACTCTGTCATATGGGTTATGGTGGCGCCAGGCCATTGATTTAGCACCTTCGCAGCGGTGTGCGTGGTTGTTTACAGGTGGGGGTGGGGAAAGACCGATCCAATGATACATCCAATTCACTGTTATAGTCACCACCCAGTATCGAGGGGACATCGTGCCACCCGGCTAGTTTAAGGGAGATCAGTTCCAGGAAGGCTGCCTGCTCTGTGTTAGGTGCATACAGCGAGGCCAGCAGAATTTGCCTCCCATCCAAAATAGCCTTAACTATGACGTACCTACCCTCTGTGTCTATGTGGGAGTATACCACTCTGAAAGGGGTCCCTGGTTTTACCCACACCAGCACCCCAGATGGAAATGCTGAGTAGCCCGTTGCGTACAGCTGACCCCTCCAGCGCCTATGCAGTCGTTGTATTTCAGACTTATGCAAGTGAGTTTCCTTGAACAGTGCTATTTGTACATAATGACGTTTCAGGTATGAATAAATAAGGTATTGGCGTGACGGACTATGGATGCCCCTCACATTCCAAGTCATGATCCTGATAGGTGCCATATCATTTGTAAGTTAGTCGTACATGCGGCCTCGCCAAGCCCATCAGTGGGAGGAGGAAGTATAGTGTGTATGCATTGTATGCATTGGGCCCCAGAGTGCGTCCCCCTGTACACAATATCATCACAACCGTCCCAACTCAGTCCGTGAATTATGGCATGACGAGCCCAAAAATAATAATAATTATCAGCAATAAAATTTAAAATAAACTTTTCACACAGACCAGTGTGCAACGGGCAAACGCTCAAACTAAAAAAAAAATACCAAAAGGGCGAATGTGCAACAGGCAATCGTCCAAACCATATGCAGAGGCATCTAACAATCTAAGTCAGTGGAGGTGTGCTGCGCCCTATAATCTAAATGTGTCAAGGGGAGAAGAGAGTCTCCTCGGGCCCCCCATTCACTGACCAGTAATGGATTTTTCAACGCTGAGCCAACCAGAACAGGCTTCCAGTCGCTCTCAATAAAACAACAAAGAGAGACAGCTATTAAAATAAAACATCAAAGAAAAAGTCTCAGGGTCACTGTATGTCATAGGAGGAATACTGCTACCTTGAATAGTGAGGAAACCATAATCATAGTTGACAACAGTGAAATAAAGCAAACAACAGTATGTGCCCTGCACATCTAACAGTGCATGTCAATATACAGCATATAACTATATACTTGCGCGTATAGGCACGAGACATGGATAAGTTCAAACAACTGGAGAGAGCAGTGATCATCAAACAATGTTATCGGCTGTCTGAGGGGTGACATCTGGCAGATCATATGAATCTTGCGTGGTCAGAGGATCATCCAACCGATCTTCAGCATCGACATCGCTGGCCTGGTCTTGCTGGCTGGAGATGGACGCACTGTCCTCCATCTGTGTTCCACTGATGCTTGCCACCGCCTGAAGAGCTCCCTGCTGGCCTTGCAGTACCTGGTCCAGATCTGGACCTGTCTTCAGTGAAAGTGGTAAGTGTCTCGGCTTCTTTCCCCTGGGGCGGCGTTGCGCCTCAAAAGTTGGTTTACTGCTTGCTTGACCAGTTAAAGACGTAGTTCCCGATGGAGAGTAACTGTCGAGCCAGTCCTCGGCTTCCGCGGAAGTGGTGAAGAAGTGCATTTTCCCATTTGCCACCACTCTCAGGCGCGCTGGGAACAATAAAGAGTATTTCAAATCGTTTTGCCTGAGGCGCCTCTTCACTGTCATTTACGAGTATCTCTGCTTTTGCACTTGGATGGTGTAGTCAGGAAAGAACATCACTTTATGATTGTCCATATGGATGTAGTGTAATTTCCTGGTTTCCTGCAATATTGTGTCCCTATCCCTATAGTTCAACAGCCGAATCAGTAGAGGCCTGGGATTGGACCCTGTCGGCAGGGTTCTGGCTGGCACCCTGTGCGCCCTCTCCACCACGAAATGTGGGGAGAGGGTTCCTTCCGGCAGGAGGTCACGTAGCCAGGATTCTGCATATGCAACAGGATTCCGTTCCCTCTGGCAAACCCACCACTCCCACGTTATTGCGGCGGGCCCGCCCTTCCGCGACTTCCGCCCTGTTTTCAAGGAAGTCCACTCTGTTGAGGAGTTGTTGGATGTGCTTGTCCATTTCCGCCACACGAGGGGACATCTCTGCCACCGTGACCTCGAGCACACCGGTGCGGTCTGCCAGCTTGCAATGGTCTGCGTGTAGTAACGTTAGATCTATAACTGCTTTATCTATTTTACTTTCTAGGGCAGTGCGGTGTGATTCAAGGTTTCCCCCAGTTTTTCCACAGCGGCAAAGACCGCATCCAGTTTGCCGGACATATTGGCTTGTGATTCTGCTCCTGCCATCTTTCCCGTCTTGGCTTTTGTCTGCGGAGGCAGGGCCGCTGCGTCGGGCATGTTTGTTTTGAGCCGCCTGCCCCGCAACATCGATCTAGGGGTGACGTTGCTCTTGGGCTGATACCTCACAATCTGACGTCCAACGTGGTTGATGCTATGAAGAGAGGTCCTTTCACCATATCCCAGAGGCCACCTCCAGCTGAAACACACTCAACGGCTACTCCTGTGCCCCCATGCCCACTCCTCTCTGCATCAGCCAAAACACAGCCCTCCAATTGATCCAAGCCGTGAGGATGCTGCTCTGGACAGTAGGTTCAGCTCCAGGACCATTCATCTGGGGCCGGATCACAAGCGCTTCTCCAATGCCAGGGTATTTCTGGGTCTCCCAACCTGGCAGGTATAGGACAACACTGCTATGGCAGCTTCTCCTTAGATTCCAAGGGCACCACTAAGTGCACAACCACCGTGAGGCCCACTCACGAGCACACACATCCGCCACGCTCCCTTCTCAAGTCACTACCAGTAGAGGACACGATGCCCAGCTACAGGGGGGATCCTGCAAGTTCAGGATTCATCAGGGCCTCAGAGTCGTAGAGATCGCGGCCCACATGCAGGCCTTTAGTGTGGGAACTCATCTGGAGGGGCCCAGATGGCCCTCAGTGCCAGCCACCATCGCATACCCAGCCCCAGGCACAACCAGGACCCCGTGCAGACCCCCACTCTCACCTCTGTTGTGCATGCAGGGGGGTCGGGTCATCTTTAGCAGCAGGGGGGCCGGCGGCAGGGTGACAAATATTGGGCTGTAGTCTCCGTAATGGCAGGGCTGCGGCAGGTCAGAGAACAGCCGCCACAGCCCAGCCTGTGGTGAGTTGTGCGAAACACGCCACTGTATAAAGCCCAGCAGGCAGGACCAGTCCCTGCGTCCATGTGAATGACCGCGCCTGTTCAATAGCAACCACACCGGGGGAGGCCGCCATCCTTAATGTAGAAACCCCGACTCAAACACCCCGATACATTCAGCGGGGGCCCAGGGTGGCCTCAGCAGTCCGTGGGGTGAGATGATGTCCCAGCGGTGCAGTATGGGCAATTGGTGCGGCCTGTAATGGGAGCCGCTAACGGGGCCCACAGTTGTTCTGCGCCAGATCCCGGGTCGTGAAGTGCAAGTTAAACGATACGTGTGGTGCCGCGGCGTAACTTGGCTCCGATTGTTGCCGGCCATCTAGGACCGATCATCAGAGTCCCAGCAGCCTGGCGAGGCTGCACGAAGGCTCAGGGTGCTGTGCGTTCACAGCTTTGCAGGACGACTCCGGCTCCGTGCAGTAGCGTCCCTGTAGATCAACTGCACCATTCGGTTTGGCCTTATAGGCGGAGCTCAACCGCGGGCTTGCGTGGTCCTCATTTCCAGCCAGTTGCGAGCTCACCCGGCTTGTCACAGAGCAGAGGGCCTCGGCACGGTATACAGTCGTCAATTTGTACAAAGTTCACCTCGAAGCTTTAATGGATGTTCAGGTGTCTCATTGCCAATTTGCATCCACCACGGATCATTGTAGTCGGAGAAATGAGGCCAGAACGGGGAGCCCTCCGGGAAGCTCTACCCGAGCACGTCTGCCACCATTGCTGGCTTAGCCACGGCCCCTTACTTAAATCATCTTATAAGCATAACTTCCCATTGGGACAAGATAGGGAAATGGAGTATGCCTGGACTCCGAATCTAAAAATGTATCTTTTACTAAAGATGACTTTTATGTTCTGTGTTTGAAAATACCACTTTTAGAAAGTAAATGTTTTCTTGCTTAGCCATCCTGTGTGCATCTGTTGGGTTTGTGGATTGTCTGTCTGGCTTTTGAGTGACAGGGGCTGGAGATGTGCAGTGGCTCCAGAGAGTCTGGATGAGCCCCCTAAAGCAAGCCGTTGTAACAACCGCGTTGTAATGGCATGCGATGTAATGTATGCAAAGTAAACAATGTCTACCCTCAGGGACGGCAAAGACTTCACCAACCTCTGGGTACTGCTCCAGAAACCTCTGTTTTAGTTGCCACAGAGAAAGGAAACGCAACCGACTCTAGCTCTGTGTCCTGACGGCACCGCAGAAGGTACCGTCCGCATCTTTTACCGCAACCCTGGTCTAACCGACGACGATGATTGCCCCGACCGAGCAGCTGCTTGCATGTGACCTGTGGGCACCGCACTCAGCACCGCCTTGCTTCACTTCTTCATCCTGGTTTTGCCAATGCTGTCACTGCTGCTGACTTTGACACCTGTGACCGCATCGTGGCTAGGGGCACTGCTCGTAAGTTTCACGATGCCTCCCCTCGTCCCACATAGCAGTCTGGGCCGACCGATGCCAGCTGCCGCTAACCGGCTCTGTCGCTTGCACTGCAACCTGCCAGTTCCGCATCAAGCACTGCCTCGCCCTGCACCACAAGCCATGTTCTCACAAACGCCGTCTGGGCGATTGTCACCGTGCTGCAGCCTGCACCGCATCGAGAGGGCACTGCACCCTGCATCGCTTCCATTTTGCAATGCAACAGGTATGGTTGCCACGACTGGCACGCACCAACATGCCAGCCGCAACGAGAAAGGTAATGTTACCAAGTCTGTCCGCGCTTTTGCTGGCCCGTACCGACGCGGTCATCTGGAACTGCTATACTCTGTTGTTTTCAGCATCGCGGTAGCCCCAGATGGAGCTACCGACTCGTACGAACTGTGTTTTTGAGGTATTTCTGCAGTTTTAAGGATATCTTGCAAAGTATATATTTTTTAAGTACTGTATGTTGGATTTTTATTGTTTTGGTCTTGTTTTGGAGATATAAAAATATTGGAAATTTTTCAAAACTAGTGTGGTGTCCTTTTGTAGTGTTTTCTCTGTATTACTGTTGGTCATGTGCAAATGCTTCACACAGGGTTCTGAGATAAGCCTAACTGCTCGTGCCAAGCTACTAAGGGGGTTGGCAGGGGTTATTTCAGGAGTATAACTCCCTTACCCTGACTAGGAAGAAGGGTCCCTACTTGGACAAAGGCGCAAACCCTTGCCAACTACAGACCCCATTTCTAACAACATCTCTGAATCGAATGCCTGAAACAACAGCATTCACAACTTGTGCACATTTGTGAAATGCACAGGCAAGTTGCTCAGGTGGGTTGAAAAGGCAGACACATACTCATGACACATATCCCTATGATGACACACAAACCAAACCTTGACAAACCAGGATACACAGTACGTCTCACAAATCAACAACACAAAGCTTATCACAATGCCAAGAAACATTTGAACAAACAACAAAACCACATGACTGAAGTAGCATGCATTCTGTCTTGCTTACAGTTAGCTTGCTTACACATCCTCTCTGGCCATGGAGGCACACTCAAAATCACTTATCACACAAATACTCATTGTAAAGCTTGCCCACCATATTGCAAATAGCATCAGCCTGGGATAGACAATACATCCCCATCCTGCTGCTTACCATAGTCTGGTCTGGTGCATCATAATATGGTTGTATACACAAAAGCACGGGCGTGTGTACACCAATACAGATCCAAATTGAATATCAGATGAGCATGATGTTGTTCAAGTCCACTTAACAGAATTGGGAAATGCCCAGACTCTCACACCATAACTGTGGCATGAGGCCAGAATTAGCCGTACATCACAACACCAGCTACTGTACAACTTCGCAATCACAGCATGTCATCACTATAATTCAAATTGTGTGACAAACATGCATGTACCATGTATGCTGTGTACAGATTAAACCAACACATACAACAACTGTATCCCTGTGAAGACAGTAAAACACTGTAACTGACTGAGACATGTCCTGGACACACACACCATCCACATGATGTACCCAAACAAAAGCAGGATGCAATGACTGACATCTAAATTTGAGCGCCCTAGACTATTAAGACAACAGACACCTTGCCTAACAGGAATATCTGCAGGAACTGGAGTCCTTGGAGGCAACAGGGTCAGAATACTGTGAGAATACTGCTTACCTTATACTCACCATGAGCACAGGAAATGTATCAGATAAGTACACACCATGAAGGGAATTGGCCCACAGGGGCATGCCACCTGTGGCAAGGTTATCATTGCCACTAGTCCACCAGATCTATAGACGACACAGGCAATGGTCCACCACTATCAAGTCACCTGAAAGATTTGTGCCATTACTTTCTGTACATGGGTGTGTCCAACGTCACTACTATGTATTCAAATGCCATTTGTATCCAGGTGTATTGATGAGACAGGTGTCATCAGTACTCGGTGGACTGTACAAGGGAAAGAATTCCTCAAAGTCATAGGAATCTCTGCTTCCCAAGTAGCGTACGTTCACCTACCCTCTCCACCGAGTCCGGATGATGACAGGTTAATGACCGATTAGGGTAGTTCCTGACATCAACAGGTATTGAGTCAAAATTTGTAGACAATTTACAACCCCAACCTGAATAGGTCCATACATTGTAGATATAATATATTTTTTGATAAGGTCCTGAAGAATCGCGAGTAGAGATACTCATTGCGAGAAACATGTTGACCAACTCCTGACAGCTACATGCCACTTTAATTAGGGACATTACACCCGTATGAGTGCTATGTACACATGTTTTTAATCCTAGGTAGGAGGCCACCAGAATAAAAAATTTTCACCTGGCACTCCTTACCTCTTTTTAACAACACTACCCCATATCTACAATTACCAGGCCCCACACCCGCACTTCACCAATATGGCAATCGGATAAAAGATCTCCGCTAAAGTGCCCCTTCGAGGGAGCCCGTCGGGCATTGCACCGCCGGCCCGACGAGGAGCAGCCCAAATGATGAAGCATGACACCTGCAAGGGTGTGTGAGGGCATTCAAATCCGACATATGGATTTTCCAATTAGGTCTACACGGTGCTTCTAGGTTATGTCAGCCTTCTTGTTGACACCATTCTTCCTTTTTGAGGAACTATAGGAACACTTGTTGTTATCGTTGTCTCTAGGGAACAGACAGATTTATATCTAAACCTCAGAGGCAGTCTTCATTCCTAGCGGCCAAAGCAATAGGTTTGCATTGGTCGCATTTTTCGTATCGGTCCAATGCATTACATTAGTTGCAGATGACACGCCTAACGCGCCGTCAGACTAGATTTCATCAGACCACAGGTGACTTTGCTACATTGGCAATTGGAGGTAACCGAGTCGGTTTCCAGGCGATGCGGACTCATTTCGAAAGCCGAATCTGTCACCATAACAACCACAGCCAATGTATGTGTCCGAACCCTTTTATGTTGCGCCGAGCGCGTCCTTTGAATAGAAACCCGCATCTGTCACCATGATAACTGACAGCCAATGGCTGTGTCCAAATCTGTTAGGATGCAGCTACCGCATCTTTTGAATATACACCCACGTCTGTCACCATAACAATTGCAGCCTATGGCTCTGTACGAATCGGTTAGGACGCGGCTACCACGTACTTTGAAAATACACCCGCTTCTGTCACCATAACAAATTGCAGCCTATGGCTCTCTACGAATTGGTTAGGATGTGGCTACCAGATCCGTTAATTAATCGATAAGCAGAGCAGACACTTCTGTAATTGATGTATTTTTGTGCATTACATGTGTGGAGGCAGATTTTTTATGATGACATGACACCTTAAATGATTAGCTCACACTCCCATGAGGAGCTAACCTTGATGGGTACATAACACACTCATTGTGAGGCTAATACCAACAAGAAACAAAACTACTCTATTTAGCCTCTTAGGCTTGGTCACAGTGCCAATGAGCTTTTGGGGATGTACAAGTGCATTCTTGAAATATTCACTGCATTTGGAGACTGTGTGACCCAGTGCGCAAACCGTGTGATTTCTAAATGTAAATGTTTTTTGTCAAAGTCATGGATAATGGATTTACCTTTGAATGAGTAGACCGTGACATTAAGCAGCCACATCATCTTGTGTTTGTTAGGTGATTTACTAGTGTATCTTTGTGTCCCAGACTTAAGTGGATGATGGCGTTATAAATGCAACTCCTACATAGTTAATTTTTTCTGTATGTGTATTGCAGACATGACACCATGACAGTGTCCACCCTGTGACAGTAGTGTGCATAATTTACATTGTGAGGTGCTGTGTGTATTTGGTGTTCCAAATATCTGGCATTACATGATCCTATTGTGGGTAAATTTGAACCATGCAATTGTTCGCACAAACCTATATCTCGGCTTATTTGTTGGGGAGTTGTTGAGTATGTGATGCTTGATCACATGAACGGTGACAGACACTAGTGAAGTTTTCACTACGGCACTCTAATTGCTGTCACCATGTCTTGGTAACATATCTGGCAAGGGTCATAATGCTGTGATATGTATCAAAGGACAACCTTATTTTCTGAAATGTGTATTTCCATTGTCATATAGTTTTAGTTGTGTTCATATTTCATGTTATGTTTGTCTAAATGCATGTTGCTTTGTACATTGTGAACTAACACCAACTGTGTTTATACTCTACACATAGGTATCGCAGATGACCTCCAGTGTACAGGGCCTTTCCACCCCTACAGACCAAGGAAGAACATGATACCATACAGAAATACTTTTTCACAAGGCCAATAATTGAACAGTTGTCTGAGCAGGTGATGGCAGCATTACATTTCTTTGCCACGGGTACATTCCAGTACACAGTGGCAACATCTGGTGGAATGTACCAGGCAATCTTCAGCCATGTCCTTTGTGATTTGTTGGAGGCATTGCTCCGTTACCTGGACCAGTACTTAAAGTTCCTGACACCTGGAGAGTTGTCAGACATCAAGGGGGAATTCTGTGCCCTGCGACAGAGACCCCATGTCATTGGCTCTATTGATGGCACCCATGTTGCATTGATCCCACAACAGGCAAATGAGCAAATCAATTGGAACAGAAAACACTACCACTCTATCAATGTCCTGGTGGTATGTTTGGGTGACATGTCCATCTCCCACGTCTGCACACATTTCCCTGGCTTGAGACAGAATGCATATATCCTGAGAAACAGCATCATCCCCCATTTGATGTCTCAGCTGCAACGTGACCATGCCTGGCTTGTTGGTAGGTGATTTGTATGTGTATGTTGTGGTGTGTGTTGAATGTATGTCAGATAGTGCTCACTTGTCATACAACTGAAGTTTTTTCTGTGTCAAATATATGAGATTCTGGATAGTCCAACCAGCCTTGGTTATTGACTCCGCTCCGTAACCCCCTCACCCCTGCAGAAGCGCGGTTTGATAAGGCCCATGGTAGGACCCGGCGAGTCGTGGAGCGGCTACTGAAGACCAGATTCCGCTGTCTGAATTGCACAGGAGGAGCCCTCCAATATGCTGCATTGAAGGTGTGCCAGATCATCACAGCTTGCTGCATGCTCCACAACCTGGCAATAAGAAAGGCAATACCTCTCATACTGGATGACACAGACCAGTAGCCACCAGCGAGGGAGGATCACTGACTGGGACATGATAACAGTGGTGATGAGAAGGGCTTGGATTTGAGACAACAGTGTTTCTACAACTTTTTCACATGAGTGCAAGAATGCAATGAGAGGACGTGACAAACCCCATTTGTTTGTTTGTGTGTTCCTGGTGTACAAGTGCATGTATGCCTGTGAGTGTATGATAACTGTCATGAGCTTTTCACTGAAATGGTTCAATTACATTTGCAGGTTAACATGTACAGTGCTACCGTGAATCCTACCTACTGTTCACACTGATATTCTTGTGCTTTAGATGACATAGTTTGCAAATTTGTGCTGAATAAAGGTATTAAAAAAAAAAAAAAAAAAAAAAATAGTTTGCAAATTTGAGCTACCTTATTTCAGATTTCCTGACTCTGTTCTATGTTTCTTCTTACCAGGGTACTTTGCCATGTCAGCCTCAGAGTTGTGACCTCACCAGACCCATAATGCTGTGACATACTCAAACATTGAACTGTTGCAGAAATCCCTGGCATGCACTTCCTTCGGACCTGACAGTCATTTTTATTTACTTGGGAGCTTTTGTGTGATGTGATTTGATTTTGTGTTAAGGCACCAGGTTGTATTTGGAGAATAAACCTGTGTTCCACATTGAGGTGTGCCTTGTCTGTTATCACACATCCAAAGATTTTCAGAAACACATATGGACCATGATTTTTTTTTTTTTTAAAACATGTTTTTTATTGCAACATTTTCAGCAACATAACCATCGGGGCAACCGGCACCCCCTACAATCTCCGATCATATTCTTCGGTTTAGCAATGCACACAGCCATTCAGCCCACATCCCGGGGGCCGGGCGGCATATATAGACAGTTAAGCAATGTAACACACCTATCGCCTCACAGCGGTGCCTGGATCATGCCCCATGGGAGCCTCTGCTTTTCTGTCCCAACAGCTACATTCCTCATCCAACTCAATATAGCATTACCCTCCCACCTCAGGGAACTCCCCCCCCTCCCATCCCACCCCCCAACTGCTGCTGTTGTGGGCCCCTCCAGTGGTCCCTAACTCTAAGTCGTGCCATCCATCAGGGGTACATCTATTGTCCTCAGCCTCAAGGAACTCCGTTCTCCTCGCGCTCCCGTTCCGCCCGCTCGAGCCGGCAATCCTGCAGGGCCTGCTCGATCTGCTCCCATGCCCTTACCCATTCTAACCCCTTTTCATTGTCCGCCTTAATCGCTTGGCGCCGTCTGACTTCACTCTCACATCTAGACCATTTTAATAACTCGGAGATCCACCGCCCGATTGATGGGCCCTCCCGGGACTTCCAGTGCCACGTAATCTCTCTCTGAGCCAACATAAGCCCCAAGTCAATAAATTTACTCGTCACTTTTGTCTTTGCTGTGTGAGGGAACCAGAGCAGCAGGCACGCCCCCATATCAAACTCGACCTCCCTGTCCGTCGCAGTATTCAAGATCTCTCCCACCTCAGTCCAGTACGACCCGAGCTTCGGGCACCCCCACAGCATATGCTCTAGTTCAGCTCCCAGTGTGAGGCAGCGCGGGCAAGCGGCCTCCTGCACCTTAAAGTGCCGGCTAATCTTTCCCGGGGTCAAATACGCCCTGTGAATGATGAAGAAGTGCACCTGCTGAAAGCGGGCATTCCCGCTACCCTTCCATGTCCTCCGCATGATGTGGCTCCAGATCGTGTCCGGAATGGGTTTGCCTATGCTTTCCTCCCACCGCTCCTTCAATGCCGCAAGCGGCTCCAACCCCTCCTGCAGCAGTCTAGCCTGTAGGCATGTCACCGCCTTAATCGTGCCCGCCGCCATTGCCACGTACTGGCAGGTTAGTGCCACAGAGGGCTCCTCCAGCCCCTTTCTCCAGTGTTTTTGTATCGCCGCGCTCACCGCCGCGTGCAGGAGATAACTCCCATCCGGGAGGCCAAACTGCTCCTGCAAAGCCCCGAAGGGGGCCAGCACCCCATCTATATAGAGGTCCCCCACCATCTGCAACCCCAGCTCCTCCCACTCCGCTAGCGGGGACCAGTCGCCTCCATGCGGCAGCGCCGTCAGCATCCCCAGCGGGATCTCCGGTGCATAAGGTCTTACCGTCTTTGCTCTCCGCATGCCCCTCTGCCAGCATAGCCGGAGAGTCCGCTCCTCGATGGACAAATCTCTCAGGTCTAATTTCTGTTGCATGACTATGTAAGACAGGACATGTCTCTGGATGCCCGTCCCTCGTCCCAGCTCCGGGCCCCGGAATACCTTGGCCACATTCTGTGTCAGCACTTGTAGCTGCGCCGCCAGGTAGTATAATTCAAAATCGGGGACCGCCAGTCCCCCCTCTAGTTTAGGCCGCATCAGAACCGTCAGGGCTACCCGTCGCCGTCCCGTCCCCCATAGGAAGCTGATGATCTGCGACTTCAATTCTTTAAAGATCCGCTGCGGGATCCATATCGGCAGTGTGCGGAAGTAATAGAGCAGTCGGGGCAGAGCCACCATCTTCAGCAACGCGACCCGGCCCAGCACCGAGAGCGGGAGGGCAGCCCAGAAGGCCATGCACCCCCTCAAAGCCCTTATGCAGCGCCCTACATTACCGTCCAAGAGATTTTCGACATTGTGGTATATCCGGACTCCCAGGTAAGTAAAGCATTTAGCTTCCCATACCACATCCCGAGTGGGAGGGCAATACGGGACATCTGCCCGCAGCGGGAAAACGCAGGTTTTGGTCCAGTTGACCCTGAGGCCCGAGAGCTCGCCAAAGCGCGAGAGCATCTCCACAGCCCCCTCCAAGGCATCACCGGAGTCCTCCAGGTACAGCAGGAGGTCATCCGCGTACAGGGATATATGATGTTCCTCCTCCCCACAACGAACCCCGCCGTACGCCGCTCCTGTCCGCGCTTGCGCCGCCAAAGGCTCCATCGCCAAGGCGAACAACAGGGGAGATAACAAGCAACCCTGCCGTGTGCCCCTGCGTACTGGATATGCTGCGGACACGACCGCTCCCAGCCGCACCCTGGCCGTAGCAGAGGAGTAAAGGACCCGTGTCCAACGTCCGAACCCCTCCCCCAGGCCGGACTTCTCGAGCACCGCGTCGAGGTATCCCCATTCGAGGCTATCGAAAGCCTTTTCGATGTCCACGGCGAGCACTGCCGGCCGCTGTGCTGGGTCCCAGACGCTGTCCATGATACGGACCAGGCGGCGAATATTCCAGGCTGTGCTCCTGGTGGGGATAAAACCGGCTTGGTCCCCGTGAACCAGTTTGGTCATGTGCGGTAATAATCTAGTGGCTAATATGCGACTCAATATTTTGTAGTCGACCGTCAGCATAGACAAAGGTCTATATGACGTCACATCCGAGGCATCCCTGCCGGGCTTCAACAACGGCACCACCAAGGCCTCCCTCATCGACTGGGGGAGTCTCCCCAGCTCCATGGCCTCAGTGTAGACCAGCAAGAGCCTGGGCGCCAAGGCATCCACAAACTGCGCGTAGAATTCGATCGGCAGGCCATCCACCCCCGGCGTTTTGTTTCTGGCCATCTGCTTAATAGCCACCCGAATCTCCTGCAGCGTAATGGGGCCTCCCAGCACCATCGCAGTTTCCGCATCTACCCGGGGGAGGCAAAGAGTCGCCAGATAATCAGTTATCTCGGAGTTCTCCACCCCCAACTGGCTCTCATAGAGGACCGAATAGTATGACCTGAACCGCTGGAGCACCGCCCCCTGCGAGTAAACCATCTCCCCCGTCTCCGTTCTAATACTTAGAACCGGGCAGCCCCGGGGTTCCGGGTTCGCTAGTCTAGCCAGTAGCGTTCCTACCTTGTCCCGTTCCGCATGCACTCTGACGAGATACCGCTTGTAGTCAAAGCCCCGCAGCCGCTCAGTTTCCGTCGCAACCACCTCCTTCGCCTCAAGCAGCCTGTCCTGCAACTCTGGTCGCTCAGGCCTACGCTGCTCCAGCTCCCTCAACACCCCTTCCGCCTTCTCCAGAGCCGTCAGGATAGTAGTCCTCACATTCGCAAATGTTCCCATACAAACGCCTCTGGTCACCACCTTCATGGCATCCCATTCCATCGCCCTCGTGGCCGTTGAACCCTCATTCTCCGTAAAGTACTGCTCTACGCCCCGCTTGACCGCATCACTAAACACTGGATCTTCCAATGCCTCTGGCCTCAAGCGCCATGTCGGGACCGCCGATCTCGGCCGCCGCCACTGCAACGTCAACAGCAGCGGGTTGTGGTCCAATATAGTTCTAGTGAGGTACTCCGTGTGGGCCATCACGGGCGCCAAGTCCCTGCTGCACAACATAGCATCTATCCTAACGTGTAGCGCGTGTAACGCGGAGAAGAAGGAATAGTCCCTGTTTCCCGGATGCTGCTCCCTCCACACATCTATCAGCCCCCACCTCTCCTGCCAGTCCGCCCTGTGCGCCGCTAATCGGCGCACCGGCGAGTCAGCCAATGGCGGATGCGACCGGTCCAGTGCCACATCAGTGATCGAGTTGAAGTCCCCTCCTATCAATATGGGGCCCGCCAAAAAGTGCGCCAAGGAACCCGTCAAGCTAACAAAAAAGCGGGCCTGATCCGTGTTGGGGGCATATATACTGCATAAGGCCACATCCTGACCATAGAGCTTCCCTTCCACCACCACAAATCTACCCCCCGGGTCCACCAACTGAGTCGTGGCCTGAAATGGGATTCCTGCCCGCACCCATATCAACACTCCCCTGGCAAACGCTGAGCATGTAGTCCCAAACACCTGGCCACGCCATCTCCTCTGCAGCGCAGTGAGTTCCTGTTGAGTCAAGTGAGTTTCCTGCAGGAGTGCGATTTGTATGCCTCGCCTCACCAGATGGGCATGGACCTTGTGTCGTCTTGACAATGTGCGGAGGCCACGAACATTCCACGTGAGGCATTTCAAATTAGGTAATGTCCCCATTGCAACCAGTACCCCCCCAGCACACCAACATCCCCGGCCCACCTACAGCAGCGCAACAGAACCCCGCAACCAGAACAACCCCACAAACTCCCCCCCACCCACTCCCCAGAACAGGACCTAATAATGCACTATCAGCCCCCATCCAAACCTGCAACCCACCAAACCGTCCCTACTCTGTGGTCGTCTCCACAGAAAGCCTTAAGGGCCGCTCGAGGGTGGTCAGAACCGACCTAGGGCAGGCCAAGCCCCCCGCCCCGCACCCAGCATCCCCCGAATGTCTCAACACCATACCTGCATGTCCGTCGAGCACCGGGACCCCCAGTCAGAACCCGGAGTCACAAATGTGGCCCCACCCTCCGCATCACCCGTTAAATAGTCCATCCGCCGTCTGTGGGGTGACCACCGGCCCCCCGGAGCTGTCAACCTCCGACATCTCTCCGCCGGACTGCCCGGCCTCCTCGCCAGAATCCGAGCTCACTGAAGTCTGCTCCCCTTGAGAGCCCGTTATGATCGCCGTCGCTGCCAGCGCCCTCCGCCTGTCGTCCGCCATCTGTCCATCCCGCTCCGCTCTCTGAAGTTTGTTGCGCTTGCGGATACGTTGAGATTTCCGCACTTGGACCGGTTTCTGCCTCCCTTTTTCCTCCGTCCTTCCCCGGGCCGTGCCCGCCCGATACGACTCCAGCCATGTCCACGCTTCCTCAGGGGTCTGAAAGAAGTGGGTCGTCCCGCTCAGGATTACCCGCAGTTTCGCTGGGAACAGCAGGGAGTACTGTAGGCCCTCGATCCGTAGTTCCTTTTTTACGGCCAGAAAGGAAGCCCTGTTCTTCTGTACCTCCTGCGTGTAGTCTGGGAACACCGTGACCGAGCTGTTGGCCACCTGGAAGGGGCCATTTGCACGCGCCTTCTGGATCAGCAGGTCCCTGTCCCTATAATGCAAAAGCCTGACCAACATGGGTCTGGGAGGGCGGCCCTGCGCCGGCGGGCGAGCCGGGACCCTATGCGCCCGCTCCAGGGAGAAGAAGGGGGAGAGGCCCTCCGGGGCCACGGTCTTCCTGAACCAGTCCTCCATATATGCCACGGCGTCATCCCCTTCAACTTTTTCCGGCAGGCCCACCACCCTCACGTTATTTCTCCGATTGCGACCTTCGGCGTCTTCCGCTCGCCTCTCCAGCGTCGCCAAACGGCCCAGGATCTCAGCGATTTTGCGTTCTGCGGTCGCCGCCGCCGGCTTGAGCTCCCGGATCGCCACCTCGTTGTCTTTGACTCTGTCCGCCAGTTTGGCATGATCGGCCCGTAAGAGTCCCAGCCCAGTAGCAACCTGCGCTATGTCCTGATGCAAGGCCTCCTTGGTCGCCGTGATGGCCTCCAGGATCCCATCCAGCCGTTTGTTTAAGCGCCGTTCCTGCGCTGTGTCCCCCGGGTCATCTTGGGGTCCTCCATCTGCGGCCGATTCCGCCGCCCGGTCGTGCCTAGGGGGCACATGCGGCGCGACACCCTTCGTGGCCATCCCGCCCTGCACCAGCTCCAGTTCAGGGCCCCACCAGCAGGCAGATCTATTTCGCCGTCCGTCCACTCCGGGAGCGAAGAGCCAGGGCCCGGCACCCGCTCCCCGTTCTCAGTGTGCTCCTCGGGGCGGTCCGCTCCCCCAGGGCCCGGCAGCCCAGCAGCTCAGGGCCCCTCCGCTCGTAGCCAGCAGGTCGTCCTCGCGCCAAGGCCACCCGCCACCAGCACACGGGTCCTCCGCGGCTTCACCCAACGACAGCGCACAGCGCGGGCTCACCACCTTCCTGCTCCAGCGCCGGGGTCGCTCCCGCTCAGTTCACCCCAATGGGTCAACCTCACCTCCGGGGGGAGGGCGCCTCCACGCGGTCCTCAGGCCCTCCGCTCCGCAGCGCTCCCGCAGCCCAGCGCTGCTATCTCTTCAGGCCGCCATCACCATCCGCCACCACCAACGGGCGCGAGTCGTCCGGCTCCGCCGCCAGCTCCTCCGCAGCTCTCGCTCTCGCCCCCTCCGCAGCCCAGCTGCCGCATTCGCCCGCGGGCAGGCGCCCTGCTCCGGTGTCCAGCGCCGGCTCCGCTGTCCCCTCTGTAGTCTGTGTCGGGTGCCCCGAGGGGGGAGGGGCCGGCGGGATCCGTCGTCACCGCTACGGCGGAGAGCGCCGCGCCCCAACACCGTGGTCCCGGAGCCCCGGGCAATAGGCGATCAGCCCCGCTCCGCTACACCATCGGCCGGCTGCTCCGCGGTCACCAGCCTCCGTCTGGGGCTGTTTACTCTTCTCCGTCTGGGGCCGCCGCCATCTTGTGCAGCATACGCCGTTCGTCCCGCTCCGTGTCCCGGCTCTAGCACCTCGCCTGGGCCCCCGCCGTCTCGTGCGCGGCGTCCACCGTCGTCCCGGTGCTCAACGCAGCAGGTTCGCGCCAGCTGCGGCGCGTTTTGGCCGGAGTTCAGGATAAATATCGGGGATTAGGCACGGAGCTGCAGGCTCACGCCGCCATCCCGATCGGCGTCCAAACCACGCCCCCCACATATGGACCATGATGAGCTGGTTTGCTAACAATGAGTGTTGATTCTGCTGGCAAACGGTGATTGTTTTGTAGACATCCATTGAATCAGTACCATGTACTACGGGTAGTGTGATAACCTGGTTGTGTTTATCTATCATGCTGTGACAAGGTACATTTACTCACACGCCATTAGTTAACATTTTGGAAGTGATTCTTACCAATGTTGTTGACACTTTCTTCTTTGTGATTTTGCGTTTCATTTCAATCTATACATTTGGGATTCTGAGTCAAGACATGAACAAGTATTTTGTGAAAAGTGTTTTCTTTTTGTGCACGAAGGTAGTAGGTAATTCCACACAATGGTGGTGTGCCCACAACAAAAAAATAGAAAAGTGCAGATAGGAGTTGAAAGTATTTGTAGATGAAGTCCAATGTGGGACACTTTTTTTTTAACACTGTTTATTGAAAAAGTCACTGTATAACACAACCTCTCGCCTACAACCTTGGGGCCGGCGGCATACCCATAGTAAATAATAAACACAGCTACTAAGCCAACATCCCAGGGGGGCAGGCAGCATTTAGAAACCAAAATATTCAAATGACAATTTGTACAAGTTATGCATGGTGCACTCTAGAACGTCCTGTTGCACAAAACCATGACAATATACTGTGGCAATAAAGAACAGTCCCTAAATAAAACATTGCGTGGTCAGTTGCGAGCAAAGTACATCCATCAGGTGTGGTATCGAGCTTGTCTGAGGGCCCAAGCCCGCGAGGTGTCCCCTCCTGAAACACTACACCCCCCATGAGCCAGAGCATCCAGCCTTCCGCACACTCAAACAGGCATCATTGTGTGCAATGCTCGTATAACCCCGCTATCCCTACATGGGGCCAACCACCGAGACTACGAAATCGGCATGATCAGAGAGCACAGCAGCGCCCCCGCCTGTATTTGCCATATGGTATGCCAGGCATGTCGCGTCGAGTTACTAGAGTGTAGTATGCCAGTCCTGTGATCTATAGGCTCAAATATCGTGGCCGGGAGGGGAACAATTTTTACATACGAAGAAACAGGATGTCCGGGGAGCCATGTATCCAGTAATACGCGAGCGCTCATTGCGCCGCTCTATAATATAAATCCAGATCTGGCACGCCCAGTCCCCCCATATGGTATGGGAGAGTGAGTATTTGCCACTGCACCCTCGCGTGTTTATTCGCCCAGGCCAATTTTATCAATGATTTGTTAACTCTGTGAAAAAAGGAGCGGGGCAAAACAATGGGTATATTTGTGAAAAGAAACAAAAATCGGGGCAAAATCACCATTTTCTAAGGGAGACCCGGCCAAGTAAAGACAGCGGTAACCTAATCCAGGCCTCCACATCATCCTTCAGCCTGCTGACTGCAGTGCCATAATTCTCACGAAACATGATCTCCGAATCCGTGTGGAGACGTATGCCTAGATAGCCGATTTAGTCAGTGGACCAAAGCAAGGGGTAATCCGCCTCGAAGGCAGTTGTGACCGGGGTGAGCGGGAAAATTATGGACTTGGACCAATTTACCCGTAGATCCCCCAAAGTGCACCACTTCCATTAGAACAGAGGATAAATTGTTTTCTGGGTCACGTACATATAGCAGCGTATCGTCTGCGTAGGTGGACACTATTATCTTATAGTTAGGGAAACAGATACCTCTGTTACTATGGTAATCTGTTAATGCGCACGTGAGTGGCTCGGCGATTAGAGCATATAAAATAGGGGACAGTGTGCAGCCCTGCCTAGTCCCTCTGGATATTGCAATAGCTTCCGTAACCAAGTTGCCTAGTCTTATTCTTGCCTTGGGTGCATTGTACAAGACACCAATCAGCTGGAGGAAGACAGCGCCCATACCCATCCTGGAGAGGACACAACTCATGAAGGGCCATTCGACCGAGTCGAAGGCCTTCTCCATGTCAAAAAAGACCGCGACCGCTTTAGTATCCTGTTTAACATATTGTATGGTCCCAAACACCGTGCAAAGATAATAGGTAAGGTTTCTCTCAGGAATAAACCCCACTTGCTCAGGGGCCACCAACACCGGCGCCAATGGGGCCAAATGATTTGCCAGTATCTTAACAAATAACTTGGTATCTACATTCAGCAAGGAAAGTGGCCGATACGACCCACACTCGTCTAGTGGCTTACCCGGCTTCGGGATGGCGACAATAACCGCTTCCTCAATGTGGGACAGTTCAATGAAAGTCAACAAGGTGAACGCTTAGCACACAATAAAGGATATCAGGGGAAGATTCTCACTTCCTAGGGGTGATGCATTGCCATCTCTCTCTCAGGGATTCTTCCTCGGACGACCCTTCCCACATTTTGCGTGGGACCCTCAGGTGCAGGCAGCTGCGGTGCTGGGGACTTTCCACTAGACTCCACGTCCCTCCCTGTGGCTTGTGCAAATTTTGAGGCACCATATTGTGTGGACATGTTGTTTGCGATATGGCGGAGGCAGGTGACAATATCCCGGTGCACCGCAGTCATTTAATCAATTTTTGATATGAAAGTGTCCAGACATTGGTTTTGGGCTGCCTGCAGCTGTTCAATGTTCCTGAAGATCCCTACGACCTGGCCAATTTCTCCCTAGTAACCCTCATAAGCGTGGAGTATCCGGGAGAGGTTTCGGTGTTCCTTGAATACGGTGTCATTACCATGACACCGTGTTCAATATTAAAAAACCATGCATTCAAAGTTGTACTGATAGAAATCATGCCCTAAGCACATGCAAAACTACATATGACTAACTCTGTAGCATATGATGTCTATTTAAGGCTGATACATACAAACATTTGTATTTAAGTTTAGAAACACTTGTCCACATGTACGATAGACATAAGGGCTTCTAAGCAAGGAGGAAGCAACCAAAAGCGGGAAAAGTAAGATAGCTCGTCCCCATCACAAATGAGGTTGCCATCACGAAAAATGTTCTTTAAATAAAATATATATTTTAATATAATATGATGTAATATAAAACAATGCAATATGATATACTATATTAACAATATATATGCTAAATTATTCTATTCAAACAAAAAAATTTTTTACACTGCATTAAAAAAAGAATCATATTTATTAAACATAATTTCAACATAATTTACAAATATTAAAAGCTAATAATATTTGTGAGAGTGGGTAGCATTTAAAAATTAGTTTTTGAAATTAAGTAATTGATATATTTCAAATAAACAATTTTTTATACATTTAATTTTATTAGAAAAAATAGAATCTTACAGTACATTAGCTTTAGGTTAAAAATTAATATTTTAACTTATTTACATTTATATTATACCACTCAATTTACAGGTCCAAAGTTATTAGTAGTAGCTTTGCACTCATGAATTCTGTTGTAGTATGTTCACCCCTGATAAAAGTAAGTAGAGACATGTAGGGTTAAATGTAGGTGTATATCTCCTCTAAATAATGGTGAATATCAAAAAAGTGAAGCGTTACACCTAGGTGTAGTAGTAAATATATATGTCTATGTTTACTTTAGTGAATCAGACCAATTAATTTTTAAAACAATTTGGCAAAAAGCATATGAAATTCATAACGATTTACAATAATTATTGTAGTGCAACTGTACTTCTGATGGAAATCGCTCCTACCAAATCCAAATATCTCGTATGTACGGGTGCTTATGTGTCATAAGGCAGAGCCCACAAATGCATTGATGCAAAGTATGCTGAAGATTTTTAATGTATAATAACTGCTTAATCAATGTCGTTTTTTTTCAAACTTTGTTTATTGGCATTTCCAAAGTTAGGCAACACACAATATAGGATACCAGTATCACAATTTCAATTTCTCCAGTTTGCTTCTTACATTTCAGTTTTCGATCTTATACATTTTTAAACATATCACCTCTGTTTCCTAGGGCTGTCATAGCCATTATTGGTCAACATCATACTGTATAAATTCCACTTTTATTTTGCATCTGTATTTACAAGTACCCAATTACTTGCTATGCCTGTTACAACCTTAGCTAAGAACTCTGTGCCACGTAACTTGTACTTTTGCTAACCTGTGCTGTGGAGGGTTTGGGTGCGCGTGTGGGGCCGGTGCTAGGCATGCCGTTTCGGCAGTTCCTTTTTCCGCAGCAATCCTCTAGGGCAGAGGTCTTCAAACTTTTGGATGCCGAGACCCCCCTGTCAACATTTTGAGGCGTAAGGACCCCCGACTGACAAAAATGTCTAAACCTGTTGACTAAATTGCGTGGGATGAAAATGTAAATGAGGTTATGTGATGCCGCGTATTTTGGGATAGCATTGCTTCATTATTTTGATATTTGTTACACACAGTAACGCTGAGGAAAGATTTCACCCAATCAGTACCCATTTATAACCAAAATACAGCAATTATCATCAGAAAGATTTCAAGTCAACCTTTGTGAAGGGCCTTCCACTCTGCAGCAATACGTGCTGCCACATTAGAAGCTCACCTGGCCCTGACCGGAAGAAGCAGGGGTCCCTTAAAACCCTGGCGGTTTTGTGTAGAGTTAAGTTTACCCATGCAGCTTTCCTCTCACCCCCTCCCTT
Source organism: Triturus cristatus (assembly GCF_964204655.1). Lineage (NCBI taxonomy): Eukaryota > Metazoa > Chordata > Amphibia > Caudata > Salamandridae > Triturus > Triturus cristatus. The sequence goes on along the minus strand of NC_140589.1, from coordinate 1,062,014,946 downwards.
CCATCCCTCTCTCCTCTCCTAACCCCGGATCCCTCTCTCACTTTGCAGGTCATTTTCTTTCACCCCTTTTTACAACTTCTGAACTCTCCCCATTCAACCTCTCACTTCACCTTTAATCACCTCTTGCCATTCTGTCTTTTCACTGCCCTCATCTCTAACAGTCTCTCACATTTATCTCATGGCCTCTCTGGCCCTGTCACCTCCCGTGCCCCTCAGCACTTCTCATTCACCTCGTCTCTTCATTCAAATTTGTGTCTATTTGTATCTTACACCTCTCCAGTCCCCCCATTCCTCTTTCACATCTCCCCTTTGTTCTAACAGAAGCCCTCACCTTTGGATCACACTCACTTCTTGCGTGTCCACACTTCTCTTCGGCAATTCACATTTCTCCTCATCCCTGACCCCTTCAATCAAATTCTCTCACTCCCTTGCTGTCCTCTCTCATTTTGGGTGCGGATGCAAGTTCAGAATGGGATGAATGAATGTATGATTACTGATGGGCTTGTTTGAGTGAGTTGCATATTGAGTAGTGAGGGGGACAGGTGAGTGAAGTGTCACATGAGTGCAGGATGAGTAGTGTACTCGTGTGACTGCAGGTTGAGGTATAGTGTGAGCAGGACAAGTGCATTTTGAGTGCAGAGTGATCACTGTGAGTGCAAGGTGAGCGTGACAATAAAGGGCGAGAATGAGGAATGAGTTGTCTGAATGCAGGGGGCATTCCCAGACCCATGAAGTAACTCAGCATGTTATTGACGGGGCGTAGACTTTAAGATCTAAGTTAAACTATTGCGGCATTAATCGGGGATCGAGGGTGAAGGAAATAAATAATGTGCTGATCCTGCAACAAACTTCCAGTCCTATGGTTAGGGTTACCAGCAGATTATTTTGATGGCCCAGTCGGTACAAAAAAAAGCAGTCACCTAAAGCAGTATTTTCAGCGCTTATCTGTGCATACTTCCCAGGGCCGGCTTTAGTGCTGGTGGTGCCCTGTGCGACAATGTTTGTTGGTGACCCCCCAATAACCACCCCACCACGGATTCTCTCACTAGCACCCTTTAACAGTGACCAAGTCTCCATAACCCCACACTCTCAGATGCATTGAATTAGTTATATAGTGCCACTCATACCAGTGTAGGGTGTCCGAGCACTTTGCATCACACACACATTACACAGAGACAATCAATCATAAGTGTGTAAATCAGTGTATAGGAAATGTTACATAAGCCAAAGGACTAAAAGTATAGGAGTCACATGTCATCCATACTGGTAGGCAGCATAGTTCAAGAGTGCTTGGTGTGGAGAAGCACAAACTCAGAGTCGAAAAAGAAACAGCATAGTTGGGAGTTTCCTTTAATAATAAGAATTGATTTCTAGCCAAATTAACCCTTTTTGCAACATTAATCAATGGTCTAATAATGTACTCTTTGTAGTGTGCATGTTGTTCTAGGATGAAAGTTAATAGCTCACTATCCTATATTAGGACTTTAAGTTATAAATTGCAAGTAACAAAAGGATGTCTCTTTTGAAAGCAGTAACCTGCTGATCTCTTCACATCATACGCACTCTGTAATCTACTTGATACACGTTCTTTGCAGCAGGCATATTAACCCTCTGCACTAACTTCACCTAAGTCAAAACCTCAACTATACAAAATTCTGATCTCTCTCCAGGAAGATAATTAATCACAGGAGTTATCTTGACATTTATGTGAGGCCTGGTAATTGCCAGGGAAAGAAACGCTGCAGCAGGTGCTTCAAAAGCACAATAAACTTTCACACACGGCGCCCCCAGAAGGCCAACTTTGTATTCCTTTCCATGAAATGCATTCTCACACTACTGCAGTGAATGTAAAATCCAAATGTAAGGAATAGGCACAGTGGGGACCCAGGGGGTACTGGAACCAGCAAAAAAAACCTAAGCCTCTGTAAGCAGTTTACAAAGGCATGTTAAAATGCAAATGGTCTTTAAAGACCTGTGAAAAAACACGGGGGTGCGGAGATAGGAATCCAGACACTGCCCAGCTGAGCCCCCAGCAGCTCAAGTTTCACTGCAGCAGCCCGGCTGAGACACAGGAGGGGGGGAAGTGTGGGGGGATGCTGAAGCCCTTGGGCCTGGGCAGAAGTGTGACTGGGAAGGCGCGACCCCCTTTGCATCACTCCACGGCCCCCCTGGGGGTCGCGCCCCACAGTTTGAAGACCCCTGCTCTAGGGTCTTGGGTATGTCCCCTCTGCTGCCCAGAGGCGCAACTAGAGCCAAATTTCGGGGGGGGGGGGCTAAGCAAAAATTTCGGGGGGGGGGGGGGCTGAATCTTTAAACAGTAGGCAGAGTGGCGCTGATTTCGGGGGTGGGGGGGGCTGAATCTAGGCAGAGTGGAGCTGCATGGGCTCTTAGAAGGGGTGAAACAACAGCGAGGCCTCATTAACATGCAAATGGTCTTTTTAAAGACCTGTGAAGTGCTCGGGCGCGGCTTTGTGTCTGCCCGGGAAGCGGTCTTATCCCGGGCTGCCACACACGACGGGGGGGGGGGGGGGGGGGGCTGAAGCCCTTTGAGTTCAATGGGTGTTGCGCGCCTGCTGCTGCCCTATATCTTCCCTTACTTGAGCACTCTTATCTGATGTAACTACTATTCTCAATACTGTGTAGGATTGGATAATTAATGTGGGAGCTGTGCTTCCCCCTCGTTCTCTGTCTCGTCATTTTCTAGATCCAGAGCCTCCCAGGCTCTCACCAGGTCCTTCCACTGATCTGCTATAGGCTTCTTTCATGTTCCCCTCGCTTCCTCCCTGAGGAGCGCCCTCATCTCTGCGTCTGCCCAATTTGTGAGGTCTCTCTTCCAGCTTTCTATCCGTGGACCTCTATCAACCTTCCATGCCATCGCAATTCGTCTCTTCACAAGGGCTAGCACCAGATTGACAAATTTGTTTCCTACCTTCCATTTCGGTGGGCGGGGGAAAAGCTCCAAGAGGCACGCCTCTCTGGAGTAACTCAAATCCCTCCCTAATGTCGCTCCCATCTGTCAGGCCACTTTGGTCCAGAAGGGGATCAACACTGTGTGTTCCCTGAGTTTGGGCAGCGTCGGCAGTAATGCTTCCACCAGTATCATATAAAACCATTTCACTTGGTGCTCCGCCCCTCCCAATGTAAACACCGCATGGAGTAGGAAATGCGTTTCCAACTCCACCCCACCTCCCCCCCATATGTCTCTGAAGGAACGGACCATGGCTTCAGAGTGCAAGAACACGCCCACTGGGAGTCCATATTGCTCCACTAGCTCTGGGAAGGGGATCAGCGCCTTGTCCCGGTATATGTCGCCTACTATCTCAAGACCCATTCACTCCCATTTTATTAGTTGCTCCAAGGTGAAAATTTGGCTTGGGGAACCATGTGGTAGGCCCACCAAAGGGAGCTGTGGTGAGTACCTAGGATTCTCGGTAGTCTAGCCAGGCTTTTCTGCCAGCATTTTAACTCTGTGGTCTGTTGGATCATCCTGTAGGGTGTGACAACTCTTTGGTCCAGTATCTTGGCCAACACCTGAGTAGGATGGATGTCTGGGTCTCCCATGAATGTTCCCTCCATGTGCGCACCTTCCAGCCACTGGTCCAGCCACTGCAGGGTGAGTGTTTGCAATGTTCAAACGCTCCGTCCATCATCCCCTTTGGTTTTGCTATGTTCGCCCTAAGTTGGCAGGGTATGACCAGACGTCGGTCCCTTGCTCACTTTGCCAATGGATTCAAGATAGCCTGGCTGATGAGGGTTATGAACCCGAAACCGGTCCCAGGATGCTTGTTTCCGGTCCAGGGAGGACATGGCTTGGCAGTTCGGGCTGGACTGTTCCCATGAGGCACAGGGTCAGACTGATTTGCATATGGCCATGTCTCAACTGGGGTGGCAGAGTGAGCTAAAGAATGATGATGGATTAAACCCAGATCAGTTGACTCGGGGTGAGTGTTTGCAATGTTCAAACGCTCCGTCCATCATCTCCTTTGGTTTTGTTTATTCCTGCCTGTGTCACCGGGCTTCCCAAGGACTCCCTATTTTGCTCATCTAGCATGGGCAACTGCAGGGGCGCTAAGAATTCTCTGATTTCCCTTGGAGGGGGTGGAGACGGGCTGCAAATAGCATTTTGTAATTTTTCTTGAAAAGGGTATTTACGTCCTCTGGGTCGTACAAAATAGTGTCGCTCCATTAATAATATGTGTTACAGGTGATCCACGTGTTTCTGGCTTGATCAAAATCGCTAATATTCGGCCTGTTTTGCCCTCCTCATCATGTGTTCTAATCAAATACCCTTTGTAATCAAATCTCCGAAGTCTTTCTAGTGACTCACTATACTGAGCCCTAGCATCTGTGAGGTCCTCAGAGCTGTTACGTCCATCCGCTTCCTATTATCCAACGCATGAAGACGCCCCTCCAGTTTGTCCAGCTCCCAGCACAGGGTTCTCCGTACCCCCACCCTCTGACTAAGACAGTGGCCATGGACAACCACCTTGAAATCCACCCATTCCACTAATTCAGAAGACACGGATTGTGTATTTGTGTCAAAGTAAGTGTCTATGCACGAACCCAGGGATTCCTTGAAGGGGCCATCTTCTATCAACTCTGGTCTGAATCGCTAGAATGGGATCGGGGGTTTATTTCTCAAGGGACAGTAACAAAGCAGCAATGGGCTATGATCTGAACAGGTGCGCCCCAAGTATTCGGTGTGGGTGATCATCTCATGGATGTCTGCAGAGCACAGCCTGGTGTGTGGGAGAAGTTGGCCTGGTATATGCTGTCCACTAATTAAAGTGAGCACCTTGTACCATTCCAAATGACCCTTATGATGTATAAGGTCAAAGATAACCTTTAGAAAGCTATCCTAGTGGTAGCTGTGGAGACCAGCTCTATCTTGAAAGAATGTAAAGCAGCTTTTTTGACCAGAATATCACCTCCTGAATGACTAAATGAAGGAGAACCACACAGTTATATAAAAATATGTATTTCTTAATATAACACTCTCGATCAAGACAAGGTCTGGAGCACGTAGAATCGCTGGGACCCCAAAGAATCACCCATGGTGAGTAGACAGGGAACCCACAGAGGCCGGGTGCAGTGTGGGAACACAACCGCGGGCTCCGTACAATTCTATGGGGATGTCGGGGTTACATTTTTAAAGTTTAAGGACACTTCTAGGAGGACTTCAAGCGAACCCCTTGGAACTTAAGAGATTGAAGAGCCACCCCATCCGTGGATACCGAAGTATCCGAGTTACTTATCTCAGAGGAGCCGGGTGCATAGGTCTGATGTGGCATCGCAAACTGCAGTCGTTCTCAATGGCGAGCTGCAAAGAAGTGCTGCTGCCGTGAAAGTGAATCCAAGCCTGAATTCTGGAAGGAAGGAACCTGAAAGCAGAGGGGACAGAGTCTGGGTCACTTCAGAGTGACCAGGGGCTCAGGAGACGAATGCCCGCCGATGTCGGGTGCTTCAGGTGCGAAGAAGGGATGCTTGACTCTGCAGCCACGAGTAACAGGAGACATCCAGGATGACCAGGAGCTAGAGGTGAGCTGTCCCACAAAGGATGTCGAGTACTAGTGCGGAGGGGTCGGTGTCCGGCGGGAGCACCAACAAGCCTTGGCAGAAAGCAACTCATGCAGGAAGGTCGAGCAGGTTACGGTGTAGACGAGCAAGGTCCAGGGGACTCTCCAAGCAATGGAGAGTCAGGGCACATCTGGAGCAACCGGGAAAGCCCAACAGAAACCAAGATGACCCTCCGGAGGACCCACAGGCTGGATGACCAGGAGTCAGTCGGTCAAAGTTACTTTATTCGGTTCATAGCAAAAACCATAAAAGTACGACGAACATAAAACAATACAACCATTGTAAAAACATTTGACATAAATTACGGACGTATTAAAAAACAGATACATTTTTAGTCAAAATTCAGAGATGATATACACTATGACCATGTGATCTTTTTCCTCAATCTCATTGATATTACTAAAAAAGTGGCTATGTTAAATATCTCCCATGGAGAACCCAACATCTGAAGATACATGAGTGCTGGTTTTACCTGTCTGAAACCTTTATTTTTTAATAGAGGAATAATATATTTTTTACGGATAAAAGACAGGTGGCCACAAAAGAAGATAAAGTGCGTGGTATCTTTAATGGAAAATCTGTCACATGAACAGATCCCCAGATCCTTCTCCTTAGTCCAACCAGGAGAATCAGTAAGTAAAAGATGGAATTTATTCATTCTGAACCTAATTAATAAAAAACGGTGGTTCATCATATTAACAATACCCAAGTGAGGCTCTAAACTGTTAGATGTAGTAATCAACTGATGTGCCTTTACGGTGGGTTTGAGTAATTCCTTTTCTTGCCTTATTAGCATTGCCCTCTGTTTATGGGTGACTTTAGCCCATTTTAAATCCCCCTTTACTATAATGCTTGGATTTTCAAATAACTCGGGTCGACCCAGGTACCTGGCTAGATATTTAATATAATTCTACCACGGGATAGTTTTGCCATAATCTAAAAATAGGCAATCTTTTAAAATCGCGTGATTCAATTCTAGTTCAGGATTTAACCAAATTGAAATCCATTTCAGGAGTGGGGCAATAGCTATGCGATCAGTTAAGTAGTCAATCCCACACTCTTGGTGGACAATATAGCCCGATGTTGAGCAGGGGAGGGATAATAAAGATTTTAAAAATCTATCTTCTACAACCTGCAGATCAGAGATATTTTTAAATCCCCACAAATCAGCACCATACAATGCAATGGAGGTGCATTTGGCTACGTAAATATTCAACATGGCTTGCATGGGCTTCACTCCCAATTTGCGTCCAAAACTCCAAAACAGTGAGTGTGGCCCTAGCAAAAGCATTACGTTTGGCAGCTAATTGTGGGGCCCAGGTGGACTTGTCATCAAAAATGACACCCAGGTAAGGGAATCTCGTACCCCGTGATAAAACATGACCTTCACAAAACATAGTCTTTACACGCTTTGATTTGGTACCCACAATCATCACATGGGATTTGGAGAAATTCACTCCAAGGTCAATTGCAATCATGAATTTTGCAAAAGAGTCTAAAAGATTTTGGAGCCCTACAGCCGTGCGTGCTAAGAGCGCGGCATCATCAGCATACAATAATGCTGGAATGGCGAATTTGCCTGCCCTAGGAATGTCCTTGCATGACTTAATTAATGTAGAACCCAAATCATTAATATAAAGTGTAAAAAGCAGGGGGGCTAAAATGCATCCTTGCCTAACGCCGTTAGTGATTCCTATCTTATCCGTGGAATTGCCAAGACGGTCATATCTGACCGTGGCGGTGAGGTCTCTATGCAAATCCGCTAGGAAATAAACAATATTAGCATCTATTCCACATTTAAGTAGTAACCCCCACAATTTTGAACGATTTACTCGGTCAAACGCCGAGGACAAGTCCATAAAGGCCAGATACAAGGCCCCTTTTTTTGCAATGGTATACTTGCCTATTAAAAGTTGAAGGTTCAGGCTCTGGTCTATGGTCCCGCGGCCCTTACAAAACCCATATTGTAGACACGAAAGAGTGGCTGTGTCTTCTAACCAATCAGTTAGTCTGCCCAGGACCACACGCCCCAGAACCTTCACAGCTGAATCAATAAGGGAGATAGGCCGATAGCAACTGGAGTCCCCCCTGTTGCCTTTCTTAAAAATGGGGATGATCACTGATTCGGACCAGGTGTCCGGAATCCCATCGACACATACCCGGTTAAAAACATTGGTTAGAACTATGGACCAAGTCTCAGGATCAGATTTGAAGAGGTCCGCTGGGACGCCATCGGGGCCAGGAGCCTTATTACTTGTCATTTTGCCGATGGCCTCAACCACCTCTGTTTTAGAGACTAATAAAGTATATGGGTTCACGATAGTGGAAGAGATACTCAATTCGACCAGGAGTCGCTTGGGGACCTCGAGCAAGATTGCAAAGTACCAGCCCACGGAACACTCGGTGTGAGGAGGCCGGAGTTCTTTGGTGAAAATACTGCTCAGGGTCTCAACTACATGGAGTCTAATGCACATGCCCAGGAATTGCCAACAAGCATATCCACTTGCAAATGGACGTGGTGCACAGGGGTTCGGGTTATGCAGTCCCCACAAGCGATACTGGCCTCAAACTCAGTGAGAGGGCAGATCGACCTCAGGGAACCTTGGAAACCAACCTCCTGTGTAGCTGAAATCTTGGAGTCTTCAGGAGCTCAGGAGCAGCAGACCAGTCAGTTGGGGTTAGGTGCCTGTGCATGCAGGGGAATGACTCCTTCACTCCAAGGGAGATTCTTCAGTTGTCTTAAGTGCACCACAGGTCCTGCATGGAGCCTGTATGGAGCAAAGGCACAAACTAAGCTTTGGACAGAAAAGGTAACAAGTTGAGCCCAGTCGAGGTCCAGCGAAGTCCAGAGTGTCCAGATGGTTGAAGGTTAGTGGTTTCTTCTTGTAGAATCTTGTCCACGTAAAACCTAAAGTCTTACAGCCAGGTAAGCCCTTTTGTACTCAGGGTAGAGGGTTGGAAAGATTCGGGGGACCCTCCTACGGAAGGGGCAGGACAGAAGGGTGGTTACACCCATGTCCTTTGTCCAGTCTCGTGCCAGAGCAGGAGCCAATGGCTCACAGAACTAGGTTGAGCTGGACTATGCACAGGGACACCAAATGTGCCCCAAGTGCAGACTTCCAGGCACTCTCAGAGTTCACCCATTCAGCCCCAATACACTAAACCCTGTCTGGGAGGTGTCACCTCCCTGTGACAGATGCCTATTGTGCTGCTGTCCTCTGCTCGAGCTTGGCTCAGCAGCAGGAGGGCAGAAATGTGTCTCTGGTTGGCAGCATCCATTTTTTGCTGTCTGGGTCAAGAAGTAAGACCAGTGAGCCCACGAAGTTCGCTTCAGAAGAGTGGAATCATACCTCCCAAACCAGTTACTGGTGTGGAGGTATGATTCCAAGGTGTTTGATACCAAACACAATATGTTTCTATGCATCCGTTTTTGAGATAGCATTTACCGCAATGAACCTCTACGTATATATCCGGCTGAGTCACAGACAACCCAGGAGAATGGTCTCCAAAAGCTGCAGAGGGGTTCTGCTCATGTAGGGGCACCCTCTCACATAAAACCCAGCACCCTGTCTTCAGGATTGTTAAGGCCTGCTATAGGGGTGACTAATACGTTTTAAGTGTAGTGACCAATAGATATAGTGAACCTATATCTATAGTAAGTGGTGCAAGCACCAGCTTACACAGGCTGCTGTAGCAGACCTAGGGTTCAATTTGTTATGGCCTCTAATGGGTGGAACACAACATACTTCAGCCCATGGGAGGCTTCTGGGGTACCTATGCCCTGAGTACATGTGTACCATATACTAGGGACTGATAAAGGTACCCCAGTATCCAATCTGGAGTGTACCAAAGTACATGTATGTCAATTTAAGGGAGAAAGCAGATATACTGGGGTCCTGATTAGCAGGATCCCAGTCAGACTAGTCAAAAACAGTGAGACGTCAAGAAAAAAGTGGGGGTAACCATAAGAAGCAGATCCTCCTTTCCTACAGTATGCAGTTGGTTTAGAGAAGAGAAGAAGGAGTATTCCTTTTCTGTCATGTGTTGAGCCCTACAGGTATCTACTAGACCCCAGCGGTCGCCCCAATCCCATAACCCTGTTGCTGTGTGGTGTGGTTGTACCCTTTGGAGGGGAGGGTGAGACCGGTCCAGCCCTACAACTGTCACACAATTAAAATCACCACCACCATTGGCAGGTCTGTCATTTGTGCCGATAGTTTCTGCACGAAAGCCAGTTGGTCATGATTTGGGGCATATATATTCCCGATGGATATACTTTTACCATTTAGCTTCCCATGTAACAACCCATACCTCCCTTCTTTATCTATCTTGGTGTCGGTGATCTTGAGAGCAACCCTAGCCCTTATTCACACCAAGACCCCTCTAGCAAACGCAGAGAAGTTTGAGGTATATATCTGCCCTCTCCATCTTTTACGCTGTTTCATTCTTCATCAAGTGTGTTTCTTGGAGCAAGGCAATCTGGACTCCCCTCTTCCGTAAATAGCTATGCACTGCACGACATTGTCTCATTGAGCCCAGTCCCCTGACATTCCAAGTGAAAAAATTAACAATTCTTGGGTCTCCTGCCATGGCCAATGTTATCTAGCCAACATCTAGGTCCTCACTACTCTCCCCCAAACCCGCCCACTGCTGCGAACTCACTTGCACTATAAAGGAAGGACATTGGTACATGAAAGTAAGAAAGAAACACCACTTTTCCCAGTAACAAAAAACGTCCTTCTCCCAGAGCACTTCAACAACGGTCGGCTGCCCAAACATTCTCTCAAGCACGAACCACCATTGTAGTGCAGGAATCAGAGTGGTGCCCTCCCGTCGGGGAGGCTCAGCCAGTGAGTAAGTTCTGTAACCCGCTCTGTGTCTGCACCAGCTCAGTTCAGATCATCTGGGTATGCCCAAAGTCCACCGGGTCCCTCTGCTTACAATTTACCGTCCCAGCTGGTCTTGTTAGGCAGTTCTCCAATGCATCGCTAGATAATGTTATCTGCTGTCCCGGGGGTGACCACCAGCAATATTCTGCTACTGCGTTCAGAGGTCTCTGACTCCGATCCCCCCTTCCCCTTAGTGAAACCTGACCTCACTCTGGTTGAAGCCTCAACACCACTCATGATGTCTGCCACTGCTTGCAGTGCTGCTTCTCTCTCTTTTTCAGTCTGAGAGGGACTCCGTTTTTTGCTCTCTCTCTCTCTGCGGGGCCTCCTCTTGGGTTGTTTTCGCTGCTCACCTTCTGGTTGCCTCCGTGGCCGGTCGCCATCTCCCTTTGGATTCCCGGTTCCGTACTCTTCCAACCAGTTCCAGGCCATTTTCGGGTCATCGCAGAAATGTGATTGCTCATCAAGGATTATACGTCGGCGGGCGGCGAGCATCAGCGAGTATTGAAGTCCTTCCTCATGTAGGGCTTTCTTTATCTCCAGGTAGGACGCTCTCTGTCTTTTGACTTCAAGAGTGTAGTCCGGAAATATAGAGACCTTGCTGTTTTGCACCCTGTATGGCCCATCCGATCTCACCTTCCGTAGGAGCAGGTCTCTGTCCTTATAGTGTAGCAGTCTGGCCACCACCGGGTGCGGGGGCTGACCCAGCACCGTAGGCCTCCCAGTGACACGATGCGCTCTCTCCAGGGTGTAAAAGGTGGATAACCCCTCTGGTGCAACAACTGTCTGAAACCAATGTTCTAGGTAACCCACCATGTCTTCACCTTCTATTTTCTCTGGCAGGCTTATTACACGTATTGCGGCCTTCCACGTCTTCCACTCTCCGTTCAAGTATGTCTACTCTGGTCTTGAGATCTAGGATTTGATGTGATGCCACAGCTTGGACCGGTGCCAGATCTGCTAATGTTGTTTCCGCAGTTTTTACTCATTCCAACAATTTGTTATGTTCAGTGAGGAGGAGCCCCAACCCTACCGAAACCGTACTAATGTCCTGGTGCAGGATGGCCTTAGTGTCACTAGGATCTTTATCAATTGCTGTTGCACTGGATCTACCGGCTGCTGTAGTTGAGCATCAGGCTGTTGTGAATCCTGGGGGTCTTCCTCCTGAGCAGGGGGGCGCCTTCCGATTTGGTCCGGGGTTTGCCCATGATGTCACACTACTTCGCACCGATCAGTGGGGGCCAGCTGTCTCTGCAGGTCAGCACATGTGTCTCCACTACAGGTAGCGCTGGCTTGTTTCTGCTGTCCCGGGACTCACGTGGCGATCTGCCACAGTACTCTTGTACTGCTGTTCTCTTCATGTCTAGGCGAGGCCTATGGCCCTGCTAGGCCTGTCTCGCCAGCCTCTCTGTGGCTTCACCCAGCTTTTCACTTCTCCGAGCTGCTCCCTCCTACTCTGTGTATATGTTGCCTGTTGTGCCTATCAAGACATTTTCACCCCCACTCTCGGGGGCTCAGATCAGGACCTTTGCTATAGTCCCCTTCCTCTATTACCATGGCAGGTCCTCCGCGCGGCAGGTCTGTACTGTGTCACAACGCTATTTCCGGCCTCTACGTGGCAGCTGGCTCGCGGCTGCCCAGTCGGTATTGTGTCTACTCTCTGGACGGTTACTCTCGCGCCACTCCACTGCCCGGCAGTGGCTCCCCTTGCTGTAGGCGGCACCTTCGCCACACCTTTGCTCGCAATCACCCTCTCTGGGCTCAATCACACCTGCGCTCCTCCTGCATTCACATGGACTGCCACCCTCGATCTGTACGCCTCACTTTCAGACCTACTGAGGTCTGCACCGTGTTCCACACCCACAACCTGCTTTCCTAGTGCTAACACATCGCCAGTAGCATAGCAGGCCAGTCACCACCACTGCCTCCGGATTCAGTCTTAGCCTAGGGCCTCAGCCGGTCTCCAGACTCTTAGCTGCAGCGCGGAGTGCAAAATCCCTCCCTCTATCACAGACCAAAGATCTCACCTACACACATTATCCATACATTCGCTGGTGGGGCCCATAACACCAACATTCACTCACCATTAATCCGTGTGGGAGGTGATTATATTCCAAACGCTGGTATGAGAAGGAAATACCACTTTTACCCCAATGAGTGACAAATCTACACCACCTTCTGTTACTCATTAGGCCCTATATTCCATCTATGGTATTCCTCCCATAATTTGGGCGGTGGATCTGCTAGTTGCTGTTTAAATGATTATCTAATTCTCTTTTCCCTTCGCATTAATACATTTTCATAAATAAACAAACCAACTCATTTCTGTAATGAATCAAATCAATTCTTTATCTAATTAATGCAAGTAAATTCATTAGTTGTTCAAGCAGCTGACCATCATATTTACCTATTCTGGCTAATTATCGTCTTCTAAGTCAAATCCAGTAGTCTCGTCAATCAATGCCCGTCAAATTTGAAAGTTCAGTTCATCAGGAAATTTGGCATCCGATCAGTCTGTCAAAGATTCAGGGAAACAGCTGTCCTGCAGTGTCACCGTCCTCTCCGTCAGCATAACATCAGGAAATTGGAAAACGACCTCGTTACCTCTCTATTCTACCATAATTTATAGTAAAATCAATGTTAAAAGTATCAAAGTTTGGGCATCCGAGTTCGCTGATTGGACAATCAGGGATCATCCTTTTGGTTTCTCACGAAAGTGTCTTTTGGGTTATGACCCTTGTCAGTTCCGGTTCACATAACAGTCTTTGTTCAAAATATTTGTCTGATGTCCCAGACTGTCCTTGGAGGGTACATGTTCATCTGGGGTCAGGTCCAGGCCACAGTTGCTAGCGGTGACGCATGCGCACTTCACCCAGAACTTGGTGCAATGGAGCCGGTTTCATCAGATACAGAAGTCAGCCATTTTGTGGCCACTCAAAATGGTCAACTTAAGCAAAGAAACACAAAAACGTAATTAATACATAGAAATGACTAATTAAATGTTATTCCCTCGCTAATACCCATATGTGTGTATATTTATCTAGCAAAAGCAACACTTAGTGCGGTTTATACTTACTGAATAAAGCACAAAGCTCGCGCCGGGACACTCCTAGGAGTAGCTGAGCGCGCTACAAATATACAATAACATAACATAACAAATCACAATTGCATCACAAAAGCGACATATATCATGCAATATTCTAATTGTCTATCATTAATATGCGTACACAATTTAGTTCATGTATTAATTAGGCCATGCAGGTGCAAATCCACGTATAATTCATATATTAGTAAGGTTGGTAAGTATTTTCCACATCACTCCAAACCATTTGTTCGATTATATTTAATTAATTAATCTAATTAGTAAAAACAACATGCAAAATGGGGTGGGTATACAAAATGTTTGTATTACCCGCTCCAGCAATCCCCCCTTTGGTGATTTTATCACCATACCACCCGAATTTTTTTTTCTGTCTTACAGAATCTTTAGAATGTTTTCTTGCTCTTAATCATAATTCAGTTTCACCTAATTCTTCTCTTTTTGCTGATTTATACATACTTTCCTTCCATTCTTCTAATGCTATCTCTTCCAAATCTCTATCTTGATCCTTGTCCTTTCTTTTTCATTTTTCTCTTTTTATTCTTTTGTTATTTTTCTTATTTTTACAGCACATACAACCTAATCTAATCACTAATAATATGAAAATTACACATGTTAATGGAAATAATATTTTACCTATAAAAGTACTACCTATTTTTACTAAGACATTTTTATAGCAGCTATTTTCTTTCCAATCTTTTCCCAAACACCTTCAACCTCCAGTGGTGCAATTTCATCATGCAATTCAGTAATATTCTTAATATAAATTTTTAGATCTTCGCTTTCGTCAGGAATGTAAGTACAACAATGTTGCACATTCAACATTCCACAGACTCCACCCTCTTTTGCCAATAATATATCAAGGGCAAGTCGATTCTGCATTACCATAGCAAGCATGGCAACCATTTCAGTGTTGACCAATATAAATCCTCCAGCGGTGCTTGTTGACAAGCGATCCACTACTGTTGATAATTTTCTAATTTTTTTTGTATTCAGAGTTATTCCCACTGCTGGTATTAATGCCTCGAAAATATCACCTACAATTTCTGCCCAGGATTCTCTCTTACTCCTCGCTAAATGATTACTTAAACTATGTACACCATCTTCTCCTCTATCCATATGAAAACTTTTCGGAAAGACCAGGCCTACGTAACATGTGCCATACCAATGGTCTGGCAAACGATAATATGCCCTGTTCCCACAAATAAAATATAATCCAGGAAAGACTGGATCTTTACCACCTTTAAATCCCCATCCACCCATGATTCGATATGTATCATGGCACTCACTATTACCTAGAAAATAATTATCATACACAGTTTGATTCCTTCGGATGCAAAATTTCCCTTTCTGAGGCCAATCTAAAGCTATAGTTGGACTAGCTTCTCCTTTCAAATGTTTTTCTTTTTCTATATCCCAGACTGTTTTCTCCACTTTCCCTTCTGTTGCCTTTCTTTGCATTTTCAATCTCCTTTCTTCAACCATGTCTAAGAATGTCTTTTCCTCCTTCTTCAAACTGCATGTCAAATTGTTTCTAAAAATATACTCTAATGTTAGTTCTTTAGTTTCTAAGAAAAATTCACCTAATACCCTAGCAGGTTTTACTTTGTTTAATTTATTATAAGAAGGCACTTGCGCAAAAATGTTATCTACATCTGAAAAATAATATTCTAATTTCCCTGTCTGATAAAATAAACTAGCTATCACACTACATGTTATTCCATACGTTGCTGGAAGGTGATGATAAGTCACTCCTTCAGAAACAGATGCAGGTAACTGCATACATACGTAGCAATCCCGCACATCCATTGTCTTTACATATTCATACAATAATTTTTAAAACACATTATTAGAAAAATCTGTTATTGACCTGTCTTTATGCAAATAATTATTATCTATTCTAGTTGGAACTAACTTTGGAATTTTCCCTATATTAGTTTTGTTTTCACTATGTCCTTCTAATGTATCTATAGTGACCTTAAAAGAAATGACAAGAGCAAGGATGCTCCATAAAAGCATTAATAATCCTGTACAACAACAACACATTTTACACCATCTTTTCATGAATGTACATCTACCTTTGCTACTATCTATGTTAGCCATCTTTGTTAAAATGGACTGTGTCTTTTGACTTAGCCTCTTTCACTTCACAACTAGTTTTCTAACCTAAGGTTCTAACACCTATTTGGTTCTACCGGTCTCTATCTTTTGATTCAATATCTTGTTCTCTTCATCAATATTTTTCTTGATTTATTCAGTTTGGCATCTCATCATTCTTCACTTTCCTCTCGTCATTCAAATACAGACTTTCCTGAACTTCCGTTTCTTCTTCTCCAATGTCGGACAAGAAAACTCTCAGGATTTCCGATTCTACTTCATCCTCAACCACTTTCAGTACAGCTTCCTCTGGATTTTCTTGACTATCTGCCTCTTCTCCCTTTTCAGGCAGAGCCATGTACGTCCATTCCGGTGACTTATACTTCTGGTTAGGTTTCCTTGTTCTTTTACTCTCTTTGTCTTCAGTTAATTCATCTTCTTTTGATTTTTCTTGACTTGTCACTTCATTCACCTGTTCAGCTCTTGGTGAATTTACTCGTGTCAGTCGATATCTTAGTTTCCTTATTTTATTGGGCCAAACATCATCTCTCGCAACTCTTTTTACTTTACTCCCTTTGTCATTCTTTTCATTCCTCCAAGCTCTCTTTCTTAGAACTCGACCTTCAGGTATTTCATTTTCACTCTCTTCAGACTCTGTCTCAACTTGCTTTGTCTTTTCAACGACTTCTTCTTCCACCACTTGTTTTGTTTTCCCTACTTCTGTCTCTCCTCAGATCTCCGACACGCAATCTTCCTGCTGGCAACTTGTCCCTTCACCTAACTGGATGTTGCAGTTCCCTACAACTCCTCGGGGGTCTTCCGCAGAAATCTGTCCCTCTCTCTCTGTACCTGTCCCTTGTTCACTTAAATTTGTTATTTCAGGTGGAATTTCTCTCAGTCTCTCATCTGGTACTTTCTTTTCACGAATTTCTCTTATTGTATCTTCAGCACTCTTTCCTTTTTTCTTTCTGGGTTCTTGTTTAGAACCCTGCGCTTCTTGCTCGTTTCCAGAATCGCTGGATTCAGAAATCTGCAATCTTCTTCTCAGAGAGCTACTTCTGGGGACCAAAGCTGGACTTGGTTCTGTTTCCCCCTTTCAGAGTTTTCTCGTGTCTTTGACCCTTCATCATCTGACTCAGTACTTGATTCTGATTCATCAAAATATTATTTTCCTGTGCTGTCCACCGGATTCGGAATTCTCAATTTATGACTTGCATGGATCCAGTTTTTCAGTCTAGCACACTTCACAGCTGTGGTCGTGGTCAGAATGACTTGTCGTGGTTTTTCCCACCTTGAAACCAAACAATTTCTTCTTCTGTGGACCTTTATCCTTACCCAGTCACCTGGGCTCAGATCATGGGCTGGCTTCTTTTCAAGTGTACTGGCATCTGCTCCAACCTGATGAAACACAGAATAAACTGCGTCAGCCAGGCCTTTACTGTATTCCAACGCCATGTCATCAGTTATAGTCATCAGCTTGTTGACTGGTATAAACACATGCCTCATAGCACGTCCCATGATTATTTCATGAGGACTCAATCCTGTAGTTCTGTCTGGAATTTACCTAATTGTCATGAGTACCAGAGGCAAGACATCAGGCCATTTCATACCTGTGGCCAAACACATTTTCCCTATTCTATTTTTGATACTACCATACATCTGTTCAACCACACCAGAAGCCTCTGGTCGGTAGGCACAATGTAGTTGTTGTTGTACATTCAATGCTTCACAAATTAATCCTACAATCTCATTATGGAAATGTCCTCCTCGGTCTGACTCAATTGTCACTGGGAACCCGAACCTAAGGATGAACTCTCTCAGCAGTAGCTTGGCTACTGTCAACCCATCATTTCTTCTTGTTGGGAATGCTTCCACCCACCTAGAGAATAGGCAGACCACAACCAAAACATACCTCAGTCTGTTACAGGGAGGCATCTCAATGAAATCTACTTGCATTCTGGTGAAAGGCCCTCCTTCTCGCCCTATTGTTCCCAGACTTACTACTGTCTTCCTTCCCGGATTGTATTGTTGACATATTAGGCACCTTTGACAAAGACTTTCTGCTACAAGTCTGAATTTTGCATTGTACCAGGTCTGCTTAAATGACCTGATCATGGCATCTCTCCCTATATGTCACTGGCCATGATACATCCGTGCCATGGTAGACATCATGCTTTCAGGCATAACTGGTCTTCCATCTCGATAGACCCACACATGATCCTTTTCCCTTGGGGCACATCCTGCTTTTACCCACTGTCTCATTTCCTCATCTCCTGCCTCTTCTTGTAACTGCCTTACCTCTTCCCAAGTCCCTACAATGTTAGTAAACATCAATGAGCAAGAAGACATTTCTCTTTCCTTGGCCCGATTGACCGAATTCTGATTTCGTGCACAATACTGTGCCATGTCATTGGCGTACCTGTTCCCGGTGGCGATATAATCACCACCTTGACTATGAGCAGCACATTTTACAACAGCCAATTGTCTAGGCAGCTGTATCGTCTCAAGCAACTTTCCAACCACTTCTGCATTCTCAATAGGAGTTCCACTCGAGGTCAGGAAACCTCTTTGTAGCCATAATTGGCCGAAGTCATGGACCACTCCAAAGCCATACTGACTGTCAGTTATCACAGTCACTCTCACACTCTTCCCAATCTTGCATGCTTTCAGATATGATGCTTCTATTACTGCTGCAACTGTGCATACTGCATATGCTGCACTCAGCACTCCTTCATCTGTTCTCAAACATCACAAAATCACTTTCTGGAAAAGGTACATCTTTTATATCGGGTCGGGGTTTTGTACAAAAATCAAGTACATCCAAACAATCATGATCTACTTCATCTCTTACTTCCACAATCTCAGCATCAGGATTCACATTCAAACATCTTGCAAGACTCACATTAGTTGCACCCAATATGAACTTCTCATATTTAGTCAGCCGACTGTGTGTCATATACTGAGTACGACTCCTTGTCAACAGAATCGCTACATCATGAGGTACAAACACTTTCAATGGATATCCCATCACAATTCCTTCAGTCTGCTCCAAACTTCGACATGTTGCAGCCACCGCTTTCAAACATCCAGGTAAAGCTACAGCTACTGGATCAAGCATTGATGAAAAATATGCAATTGGTCTTCTCAGTTTTCCATGCTTCTGTATCAACACAGAGAGTGCACATCCATTTCTCTCACTGCAATACAACTCAAATTCTTTCTCATAGTCAGGCATACCCAATGCAGGTGCTTCACACAAACCATCTCTCAATTTTCTGAATGCTGCCAATTCCTCCTTGTTTAATTCAATGGGATCTCTCACATCACTTCTCGTTAATCGCACCAAAGGTTTTGCGATCAAGGAAAAGTTGCTTATCCACTGACGACAGTATGCAACCATTCCCTAAAACATCCTCACTTCTCTTTGAGTCATGGGAGCTCTCATTCCTTTTGTTATTTTGATTCTGTCTATGGTTATTTTCCTTAGTCCTTTCTCAATGTTATGTCCCAAATACTGTACTTCCGTCTTACAAAACTGTAGTTTCGATGGCGACACTTTAAGTCCTCCATCTGCCAAATGATTCAGCAAGGCTATTGTATCTACCTCACAAGCTTCATGTGTTTTTGACGCCACCAAAAGGTCGTCAATGTATTGGACTAATTCAGAGCTTTCGGGCATTTCTAGACTCTCCAAAGACTTTTTTAATAGCTGATTGAATATTGAGGGGCTTTCTGTATACCCCTGTGGGATTCGGCACCATGCCAAAATACGCTCACCAAAACGAAAGGCAAAAATTTGCTGACTGTCGTGGTACAATGGGATGGAAAAGAAAGCATGACACAGATCAATCACTGTATACTATTCTGCATCATGGGGAATCTGATATAAAATCACTGATGGATTTGGTACAATTAGACAACATGATACCACAATTTTATTCACCTTTCTCAGATCTTGTACTATCCTGAATTTCCCATTAGGCTTTTTCAGTCCCATTATCGGTGAATTACATGGCCTACTCATTATTTCTCTTAAAATTCCTTGCCTGATCATTTTCTCTATTACAGGAGTTACACCTTCAATTATTTCAGGTGTCAACTTGTATTGCGGAACATTTGGATATGTTACTCCTTCCTTTACGGTTATTTTGATTGGATCTACATTTCTCATTAGCCCTACATCTTCTCCAGTGAAATCCCAAACTTCTGCTTTTATAGATTGTCTCAATTCTTTTGGTAATTCATCAGGGTTGAATACAGCATATGTTTCAGTAACTACATTTTCTCTGTTAGCTATTGTCATCTTGTACAATACATCATCATCTGGTGTTTCAAAAGCTATTCCATCCGGAGTACAGAATATAGTGCAATTCATTTTGCACAACAGGTCCCTACCTAATAAATTCACAGGACTGGTGTCACACACCACAAAGCGGTGCAATTCTGAAAATTTCCCTATGCTAACTTTCACTGGGTCTGTAAGATATGTTTTAATCTGGCTGTTGGACACACCAACTACTTGGATCGTTTCATCCGAGAGAGGAAGATTCTTAACATCAGCTGATCTAACAGTTGATCGAGTAGCACCAGTATCCACAAGGAAAGTGATATTTTCTTTTTTTTTTTTTTTTGAATTTTTTTTATTTAAATCAGGACAAGTGATCAGATCAACAATTCATTCGAAAATACAAAATAATTTATACATTATCATATCAATATATCTTAGACAGCAGGGGTATAAATGTCATAATTAAGTTTGCTAGAACACAGCATTTATATAATTCTCAATTGCAGGTACAGCATACAAAAAAAAAAAAAAAAAAAAAAACACCCAAGGGAAAAGAAGGAGGGGGGGGGGGGAGCGGGTAAGGATCAAATACAAATAGGCCCCCAAATTCTGTCTAGCTTCTGAAGAGAATTAACTCCTCTAATTTTAGCTAGAGAGGATTCCATAATGTAGATTTCTCTGACAAGAGTCCACCATTCCATCACATGTGGTGGATTGCTTGCGGTCCATGCACGAGCTAGAGTCAATCTAGCACAGCTTATTAAAATGTTAGAGAGATCCAATTGTGGATCTGCTTGTGCATTGTTAAAAATCTGAAAGCCTAATAAAACATTGATTATGTTAAGTGTTATTGATCTAGACATAATCAGTGCCATCCCTTGTTCTACATTAAACCAGAATTCCCTAAGTCGAGGGCATGTATAGAGCATATGTTCCAAGCTTGCAGCTAAAACAGCACATTTAGGACAATTAATCCGCTGATTACCAGTACTATTAATATACCACTTAGAAAGTCTTTCGGGAGTGTAATATAATTGGCAAATAGTTTTATAATGCTGTAGCCTCAAGCTAGAAGAGTGAGTTATACGATTTATATGACTGAAAGCAGAGGAGATCTGGTTAGCAGTAATATTAAGACCTAGTCTAGTGCTCCATTTCGACGCAATTTTCCCACAATCATCTACTTTATATGAGATTAGAACACCATATCCGAAGCTAATAAGTGATCTATCTTTGCTGGAATAGAAGCATGTCCAAATATCAGAGTCGGAGACATTTAGGATCTTCATTTTACGTATAAAATAATCATGGATCTGTATATATTTGAAACGTGCATTTTCAGATAATTTATAAAGTATTCTAAGTGTCTCAAAGGTCAGAAGACCATCATTACCATATAAATCTCCGAGTGATTCTATTCCAGCATTTACCCAAGTTTTAAATGACCCATCATGGAATATTCCTGGGAGACCTGGATTTGCCCATAAAGATAGTTGAGAGTGATAAAAGGTCGTATTACATTTAGTCAAAATTGATTGACAGATTTTAAAACTGTCTTTGACCGTCTTAAATTTTACTCGTTTAAAGTAGTTGGGATCATTCATTTTTGCTAGAAGCATGTTAGAATCCTCACCCATCGAAAGTTGATAAAAAAAACATGTATTCTTATTACGGATAAACAGACTCCGAAGACGACTAAAAAAAGCTGAAAAAAAATATCGTCTAAAATCAGGAAAATTAAGACCGCCTTGGTTATAAGACAGTTTAAGCAGATTGATTGATCTTCGAGCCTTTTTGTATCCCCAAACATAACTACTAAAGATCCCATCTAATCGTTTAAAATAAGAATTAGGAACAAAAAGTGGAATAGACCTAAATAGGTATAAGAATTTAGGTAATATGCTCATTTTAATTAAGTTAATTCTACCTATAATGCTAAGAGGAACCTTGTGCCATTTTTTTAATGTTAAGGCTGTTTCTTTAAGAAGGTCCTCATAATTAAGAGTAATTATTTCATTAATATTAGGGGAAATTTTAACACCAAGATAGGTAGCTGTTTGGCATGTCCCCGGAATCGGAGCGAGCGGCTGATAATTAAGAATAACTTGTGTCTTGTGTGAATTAAGTTTATAGCCAGAGACAGACCCAAATTTATTAGCCTCCTCCATAATACCCAATATAGCTTCTGACACATTAGTAGAATATATCGCTATATCATCGGCATATGCCGTAATTTTTAACGATATCTGTCCATGTTCGAAAGGGTTAATTCTAGGGTGGCCTTGCAGGGCAACTAGAAAAGGCTCCAGAGATAGCGCAAATAGTAAAGGTGATAATGGGCACCCTTGTCGTGTTCCACGTAAAATTGGAAAGCTAGGCGAGATTAACCCAGCATAGCTAAGCTTAGCTTTGGGTAAATCATATAGAGACTGTACCCATTTAAGGTATTGGCCGTTAAAGCCCATAGTAGTCAGTGTAGACCAGAGATACTCCCACCCCACTCGGTCAAACGCTTTTTCGGCGTCCAAAAGTATCATACCTAGTGGGGTGGGACCAGTCCCAGCCACGTCGAATGCCGTAATAGCCATGTTGATATGAGAAGTGGTGTCTCTTCCCATAACAAAACCATGTTGATGAGGAGTCACAAGATAAGGTATACAAGGAGCTAATCGCGTGGCCAGCACTTTAGCGAAAATTTTAGCATCTGTATTGATCAGTGATATGGGCCGGTATGACCCACATTGGTCACCTGGTTTACCTTTTTTTTAAAAAAAAATGATCCTAGTTGTGTTCCAAGAATCAGGTGCTTTTCCGGAAACTCCTATGTTGTTCATCACACTAGATAGTACAGGTAAAAGTTCCTCTGAGCATAATTTATAAATTTCCAATGGAATAGTATCCTCGCCAGTAGCTTTACCTGAGGGGAGCGCGTTAATAGCTGATTTTATCTCTGACTCGGTAATATTATCAGAAAGCAGCTCGGATCCTTCAATCTGTTGATCCTTTGCTAAGTTAGTGTTTAAATATTCTTGGATCAGATTCTGAGCCGGATGCTCCTCTGGAGTATATAATGCTCTGTAAAATATAGCAAATTGCTCTAGAATCTGTTCTGATTGTGTATATACTATATTATTTGAGTCTTTGATTTCTTTAACAAGGGTTCTAGATTTATCGTCGGCAACTTTATAAGCGAGAATTTTGCCTACCCTATCTCCACTCTCATATTGAGAGAGGTGGTACTTATGTAAGCTTGTCATATTTTTTTCCATAAGCCTGGTTTTAATATTGAGCCTAGAGCTGGCTAATTTTTGACATATGTCTGCTAAATTTACTGAGCCCTGGATCAGAGCCAATGAGAGTTGTTTTTCCAATATACTTACAGCATTAACCAAGATATCCTGACCAAGTTTATATTTAGAATTTTGAATTAAAACATACTGTTGTGTAAAGCCCCGTATACTCGCTTTAACCGTATCCCAGACTATACTGAGTGTAGCTGAATTAATATTAAACGTTATAAACTCCGATATATGTGCTTTTAATTGTGAAACATAATCCTTATTAAACAGCAAATGCCGTGGAAATGTAAATGATCTTGGTTTTGGACAACTATGTTGAATATTATAGGACAGTATAATGGGATTGTGATCCGAGGCAACTCTCGGGCAGATCTCCATACAACTATTAGCTATTACATTATCCGACACCCAAGCCATGTCGATTCTTGAACAAAGTTGATGTGGTGCCGAATAGTAAGTAAAACCAGCGGCAGGAGGATATAGTGAGCGCCACGCATCTTTAATATTATGAATGCGTCCAAGTTCGATAATAGCCGCTCTAGATCGGCGCATCCTCTGAAATGAGTGATGACGGGTAGTATCGATATTGTAGTCCATGATCAAATTAAAGTCACCCATTAAAAAAAGTTCTCCTCTACTATCAAGCAATTCAATATTTAGTCTATCGATAATAGAAGAATCATCTACGTTTGAGCCGTAAAACACACAGAAAGTATAAGTGTTACCATACCATTGTATTTGAGCACTGGCCCATCGCCCAGCTTTATCGACCTTCGTTTTAGTTATTGCTAGATTTAGACCCTTTTGTCTTAAGATGGCGACACCTCTAGTTGGCATATTACATTCTGAACAAACCACCACTTCATATCCTAATTGTTGGAGAAGCTTACGATCTGTGTAAGTGATGTGTGTCTCAGAGAGTAGAACCATCTGGGGTTTATACATATTTAATTCTTCTGTGACAAGTCGTCTTTTATTCTTGCTGTTGAGACCTGCAACATTCCATGCCATACATCTAATTCTATTCATTGAATGTATATATTTCTGCTCCCTGCTTATTATTTTGAAAATTCATATATTGTTTCAAAGAAAATTTTTAAAAAAAGAAAATCGTCTCTCTCGTCCTGATCATTTGAACATTTTTACCCACTCCCAGCCTACCCCCCCGAGCCCTACGAACCACCCAAAGGAGGTTCAAACTGAACCCCCACACCCAATCCCCAAGAGGAGAAGAACCTCTTATACCCTGCTGCCGCTGGATGGGCAGCTCTAAAGAGAAGCAGCATAAGAGATTAACCTGCAAAAAAAAAAAACATAGATTTATTTATTCATAAGCTCGAGAAGCTCCAAACATTCCAAAAATTCCATAAAGTCCGTAGAATCCAAGTTATATAATACTCAGGACAGCGGTTTTCCTCCCCATTAACTTAAATTACCACCCCTCAACTCTCACCCCATGAAAATAATCATCAGTAAAGCATGCCAAAGTGTAGGATGATCCTCCACCTAAGCATAAGTAAGCAGGTACATGAAAAGATAGGGAGTAGATAGTAGGTAGCCACTGTATAGGAGTTAAAGCTAAAGGGTCTTTTCCCTTTACTATTCCCTTTCTTATTCTATTCTATTCTATTTCCCCATCAGCTTAGATTAGCTTTCCCTCCCCACCTTCTAAGTTTTTAATTTAGAGAGCACCTGTTCTGCCTCCTTATCATCGGTAAATATATATGTGCGCCCCCCATTAATCACCTTTAGGCGGGCTGGTTCCTGCAAAAAAGCCTGACCTCCCAGAGACTTAAATGGATCAATAAGCTGGCGCAGCCGCCAGCGTCTGTCCATAGTATTTTTACTTAAATCAGATCGTACAAAAAAAGAGATAGAGTCTACCAAAATAGGAGAATTTGGCCTGGCTTTAAATGAGACTGCCTGCCTAAGCAAAAAATTACCGAAATAAATCAGAAAAGGGCGAGGGAATTTACTGCCCTTATTCGCTGCAAATAATGGCAATCTATGAACTCTTTGGAGCTGAGAGTCCCAGTCCCAGTCAGAAAGATCGGGAAAAGCCTTCTGGAATAATGTCACAATATAAGTCCTCGGGTCACCCCCTTCAGATCCCTCGGGTATGCCAAAAAGTCTTAGGTTAAGCCGCCTTTGCCTGTTCTCCATATCCTCCAGCTTATTTTGTAGCCACCCAATTTGCTCCTGTTGTCTATCCGTCGCATCTTTATGAGATGTACAAGTTGCCTCAACCGTTAACACCCTTTGCTGTAGAGATTCCAGATCTTGAACTACCCCTCCAATTTTATTATTTAGTTCCTGCATAGAGTTCTGAATCTTGGTATTATCTTCCCTCAGTTGAAGAAAATGTTGTTGCGTTTCCTTATGCTGTTCAGAGAGAGTCTGTAAAATGATATTAAGAGGGAGAGATTGCTTTTCAGAGCGGTCAGGCTCAGCAACTGAAGGTGTACTTAAAGAGCCAGATATAGAGGCAGAATCCACAGAAAAGGCTGGAATTTTATCATTATACGTAGATATTTGCTCCTCAACGAGAGCTGGAGTCATAGAGTCCGACCCGGTAGATAGATTAAGGACCGCTGGTAAAGATTTGGAGTGGGCATCGATGGAGGAAAGTGGGAGAGGTATCGCTGTATCCGTTTGTATTTGAAGCTGGATTGGAGAAATTTCTTTTATCTGATCTCCCAATGTTGAAATGTTACCAGAAAGACGTAGAGCCATTTTCTTGACTCTCCCACTGGGCTGGATCCATTTGCTGAGTGGGCTTTTATCCGTGATAGACCGTCCATATAGGGCATTCGTAGCGGATTTAGATAAAGCTGGGGATTTACCCTTCTTTGGTCTATTTTTGGCCTTGGATTTCCCTTTTGTTTTGAATATACTTTCCTTAACAAAATCTGCTGGGGAATCTTCCAAGGGCTCCAGGGCAGCGCCCCCCTCATTATTACAACTTGGGCTTGGGCTTGTATTTTCTAACCCAGAAGTAACACCAAGATCAACATCCATTGCCCCACCTTCAGGTATCTCACTAGCCGGTATTGATAAAGCCCGAGAGCCCTGGTCAAGAATGTTTAGTGGAGTGGAGCCAGGAGCAACAGATTCCACCAAAGCGCCACCATCAGATATATCAATAACACCAGACCCGGGTCGTGGGGTCTCCAAATGGGGTGAACAAACACTAGTAGTATCATATCCGACATGCTCCAACCCAGCTCTGTCCGCGGGGGGGTCCCCCTGTACATTTGAAAGAGCTACTACAGAGGCCTCCCCGGTATTGCCACATATAGCTAAAGAACAAGCATCAGTCAAAATAGCAGTCGAGGTAATTCCTGCAGACATAGTACGCTCACTGGGGGCAAGTCCAGATGCTGATACCCCCCCTGAATCCACCTCACGGCCATCGCGGTGCAGAGAGGAGCCCTCCTCATTTTTCCCCCGGGTAGCATTTGTATTCATGGGAGCCAGCAAGGGAGGGCGGATCAAGGGCTTACCCGTACTGGATAGATGCCGGTCCGGAAGGAGCGATCTTTGACTGCCTCCAGCATCGTACCCAGTCACGTTGATTGAAGCAGCGGAAGCCCGAGAACAGGTTGTAGGGACGGGTACTTGAGTTTGCGCTTGAAAGCTCTTTCCAGCGCGGCCCCCCCGAGCGTGTATTTTAGGAGCCATAGTGACCGGACTCCAATATCTGCTACCCCCAGGGGGCCCACGGATGTGAGCGGGGCACGCTGAAGCTACGGAGAAAAAAAATCAAAAACCGGCAGGCAATCGAGACTCCAGCCGCTTTAACGCCGGAAAAGAAGATTGCACCGCCCACAGCAAGAGTTTCTCGGAGCCGGTTCATCTGTCTTCTATTCGGAAACTAATATTTTCATCATTAACCTTCCCATCTACAAAAAGTCCTGTCTGGTCTACTTCTAGAGTTGCGCCAAGTACGCACTCTCCTTCCTCCCTTCGGCACCATCAATAGCTCTCTTCTGAGTCACTCTCATCGCGTTGCAGCCAATACTGTGAGACAGCGCTAGCACGTGGCGGCTTATTTACCTGTTCTTCATTGTAGAATCCCGATTCACTACTATAATTCTGTGTGTTTCTGCTCTGTGGAAAAGGCGGTTTTGGCACCTGATTCTGTGGGGGAACAACTTGCTGCTGTTGCTGCAGTTGACCACTCACCTCATGCTGCATCTGTGGGTTCAATGATGAATTTTCATTGTTAGTACTCGGGGGAAACTTACACTCGGATTTCCAATGCCCTATCCTGCCGCAATTATGACACGGAAATTTCTTTTTAGCTTCTTCAATATTAAATTTATACTTCCCAGTATTACATTTCGGCTTTGACCCTGCTTGTTCCACTAATTGTGCTTCTTGTCTCTCCGCTACCTTTACCTGTGTCCACATTGCATTCTCTTTCAGCTTCGGCAGTTTTGCTTCTATTTCATCACTGAAGTATTTAGTATGTCTCAATACTTCATCTATTTTCTTGTTTTGCCAATCTACCGCATGCTGTTTAATCATCTCACCAATTTCTGAACGTAAACCATATACAAATCTGTATACAAAATGACTCAAATCCTATTCACTCAGATTCTCATCTCCGCTAAACTGCTTAAAAGCTAGTATTAGCCTCTCGTAATATGCATGTACTGACTCTTTACTTTCCTGGTGTGTTCGATCAATTTTTACCCAATCTGTCTCTTTAGGAGGCACTTAATTTTTCAAAAATACCATAACCTGCTCATATTTCTTCATTACCTCGGGTCTGGAGCTCCTGTTTTAGGATCCCTAGGATATTCCTGGGTTGGCCAATTAATCATTAGTTTGCACTTTGTCCATAGATCTGCTGGTACAATTATGTCAAACAGACTATTCAAATCAATCCATAATACTTTAGACAATTTCACAAATCTGTCTACCTGCCTGTACCACTCGACGGGCTTTTCACGTAGTCGAGGGAAATCATTTGTAAAAGACAAAATATCCTGTCTTGTCCATGGGACATGTACATATCCTCCTCCTGGAATCTCTCTCATAGGGCATTCTGTCACTACCTTCTCCTTTTCTCTTACAGGAAAGGCTGAAAATGTCTTATCTGAGGCATCATCGCGTTTTCTATACCACCTGCTTCTCCATTTATCCACGTCTCCCCATTTTCTCAACAAAATGATTATGTCCTTAATTTGACCTATTCGTCCTGTGGTGTTCATATTCTCAATGTCCTTTTCAGTGAAATCTACTCGATATGGTTTCTGTAAGGCTTTTACCTTTTCAATATCAATGCCCATCTCATTTGCTACTTCTAACCTTTCATGTAAGTTTTTTGCTCTCCAGGTCACACTCTTGCACAAAAATAATAATTCTTCATCCTGATAGGTTTTCAATTTTTCTGTTGGGATAGTCACTACTATTAATTCTTCCAATACCATTCGTAACTTGGCCACATCAATTGATTGTGATTCTTTGTCTTTCCTCTGCAAGCTTCTCAACAATTCACTTAACTCTGTTGATGGTCCTACTGGTTTTTCTATACTTCCGTGTCCAAAATCTTTTTGTGTTTCTGACACTGTCTTTATCATTGTCATGCGTCTCTCTGCACAATTCTGATCTACAAATGGATTATTTGTAAAATTCGGTTCCATTACACTCATAGTCTGTCTCCATGGATTCTCATTCTGACTCACTCTTGGTTGTTCTACTTGTTTATTACTTCTGTAAGGGACTATCAAACAATGCTCATTGTCCTTCTGTTTGTCAAAAATAGGCATTACTGGACCTATTGTTACTGGAACAGTTACCGCTTCTAGATTCTTAGTCAATTCTCTTATTTTCTCAGTTAATTCCAGGGTTGTTTTCGTTAATTCTACAGAATTTTCTCCATCTGTTTTTTCTTCCAACCTCTTTTCTACTTCCCTAGTAGTACTGTTTTTACTCAAACTTAGGGATTCTGGTTCTGATTTTATAATTCGCATCGTTTCTCTCATTGGGGCACTTGGAGTTAATATTTCTGGTTCTGGTCGATACGGTGGGGGATTTTTATAGAACAAATCATCAAGAACATCATCCTCGGACTCATTCACTCCATACCCTCTCAACTCCACATTATGCCTCTTTTCTACACACTTTCGTCCTTCATTCTCTCCAACAGTTCTTACAGGGAACACACCCTCAGTCATACTTTCATCCCGCCATCTTCTCATTCGATCATTATGTGTTTCATGTCCGTAAGGTCTTCCAAACAGGTACCTATATCCTCTACCATTTCTCTGTCTCTCTCGTTCATGCATTTTGTCTTCCCATTCTGTCAAAGCCTCAAACTGCGTCGGTCTAGGTCTTGGTTCTAAGTTCATCATTTTTTCTCTCAAGTTTCTCAAAACAGCCAAATTAAATGAACCATGCTCTGGAAAAGCTAATACTCTGTCTTCCTTCGTATATCTCACCCAGTTATCTAACCAAATACAAGTATGATACCCATATTTCGCAATCATAAAAGATGCAGGGGTTTTTGGTGGAGGAAGTAACTGTCCTTCCCTAGTCTTTACTGGTTTGTCATTCTTAAACCACTTCTTGATTCTTCCTAACCATGTTTTTTTCTCTTTTTCTGGTGGATCGTAATACATTTTCCTGCCTTTCGCGTATCGCTAGTCTCTCTTTGCAACTGTACCGCTAGTCTATCCAATCACAGTGCGACCCACACTAACGCACCAATAAGGAGCGTCCACGTCACCCTGTATTTCTCCACTCCTAGCGCGGCGTACACTAATGCACCAATCCGGAGCGTTTCACAGTTCTGACCGACTGTCCAATCCCAGCGCGGTCGTTCTGACGTCAGCAGCCGCTGCGGCAGCTCATGCTCCTGCTTCTGTCTACCCCTCCTTTACAAATCTGCTCAGTAAGTTTTTTGTTTCAATTTCTACACTTCTGTTAGTAACAACATAAAAACATCTTCATTGTCCGCTTCGCTAACCAAAGAACAGCCAAAAAGACCTTTCTCACGAGAATTCCGTCTTTCCCGAGAGCAGCGCTTACCTCTGCTCTACTACGGAATCGTTAATTCCGTTGATAAAGTAGCACATCCCTCTACTTCACCCTTCTAACAAGCATTAGCTAATTGTTTCTCTAGTATTTAAGACACATAGTTGGAGACCCAATGCTCCTGAGAAATAAACCCAGAGTTTCGCAATCAACCCGAATGCCTTTACATTCACGCACATTCACACAAGAAAAATGTAGTACATTCACACAGAATCCTGCCTTTCCCGAGAACAGAGAACAGTCTGTTCTACTACAGAATTATGACATACGTTAACAAAGCAATGCTTACCTCTCCTTTGTCCTTCTAACAAGCTCAAAGAGTACCTATTACCTTTCCAGTGATAAGCGTTATCGGAATGCCAATTGGATCCCTGGTATCTAAGACCAGAACTTCACAGGTAACCTTCGCTACCATACACTCTTCTCTCATACAGAAAATGTCTCTAATGGCAACACACGACGATGCAACCGAGTCGAACCCAGACAATGCGTCGTGCAACTTCAATTGTCACACGTTTCCCCTGTGTACATACAGGGCAACAACAATTCCGTCTTTCCCGAGAGCAGCGCTTACCTCTGCCCTACTACGGAACCGTTACAAACTTCCGACTTCCTACATCCCAGAATCCGTGCAAACATCATATAACTCAACGTAACTCAACATAGAATGTTAGTACATAAATCAATACCAATCAATAACCAAAAATGAATAAGCAATGTACAAGCAATAATCACTAAACCAAAACAATAACAACCATCATCTTGCTACCAGAAAAACTGCTCCAGCGCGGAGTGCAAAATCCCTCCCTCTATCACAGACCAAAGATCTCACATACACACATTATCCATACATTTGCTGGTGGGGCGCATAACACCAGCATTCACTCACCATTAATCCGTGTGGGAGGCGATTATCTTCCAAACGCTGGTATGAGAAGGAAATACCACTTTTACCCCAATGAGTGACACATCTACACCACCTTCTGTTACTCATTAGGCCCTATATTCCATCTTTGGTATTCCTCCCATAATTTTGGCGGTGGATCTGCTAGTTGCTGTTTAAATGATTATCTAATTCTCTTTTCCCTTCTCATTCATACATTTTCATAAATAAACAAACCAACTCATTTCTGTAATGAATCAAATCAATTCTTTATCTAATTAATGCAAGTAAATTCATTAGTTGTTCAAGCAGCTGACCATCATATTTACCTATTCTGGCTAATTATCGTCTTCTAAGTCAAATCCAGTAGTCTCGTCAATCTATGCCCGTCAAATTTGAAAGTTCAGTTCATCAGGAAATTGGGCATCCGATCAGTCTGTCAAAGATTCAGGGAAACAGCTGTCCTGCAGTGTCACCGTCCTCTCTGTCAGCATAACATCAGGAAATTGGAAAACAACCTTGTTACCTCTCTATTCTACCATAATTTATAGTAAAATCAATGTTAAAAGTATCAAAGTTTGGGCATCCGAGTTCGCTGATTGGACAATCAGGGATCATCCTTTTGGTTTCTCACGAAAGGGTCTTTTGGGTTATGACCCTTGTCAGTTCCGGTTCACATAACAGTCTTTGTTCAAAATATTTGTCTGATGTCCCAGACTGTCCTTGGAGGGTACATGTTCATCTGGGGTCAGGTCCAGGCCACAGTTGCTAGCGGTGACGCATGCGCACTTCACCCAGAACTTTGTGCAATGGAGCCGGTTTCATCAAATACAGAAGTCAGCCATTTTGTGGCCACTCAAAATGGTCAACTTAAGCAAAGAAACACAAAAACGTAATTAATACATAGAAATGACTAATTAAATGTTATTCCCTTGCTAATACCCATATGTGTGTGTATTTATCTAGCAAAAGCAACACTTAGTGCGGTTTATAGTTACTGAATAAAGCACAACTCACAATTACATCACAAAAACGACATATATCATGCAATATTCTAATTGTCTATCATTAATATGCGTACAGAATTTAGTTCATGTATTAATTAGGCCATGCAGGTGCAAATCCCACGTATAATTCATATATTAGTAAGGTTGGTAAGTATTTTCCACATCACTCCAAACCATTAGTTCGATTATAATTAATTAATTAATCTAATTAGTAAAAACAACATGCAAAATGGGGTGGGTATACAACATTTTTGAATTACCCGCTCCAGCACAGTCACCCAGTCTGCCCACGCAGGTCCGCTGCATCTGCGCTGGGGCGCCGCTTCTGCCAGTCGCAAGCTCCCCAGCTCCCCTGCACTGACTTCAATGTTCCAGGTAGGCTGTCCCGAGGCTCTCTGCCGCACTCACCCAGTATGCCTGCTGCATTCCACACTGAAGCACCGCTCCCGCAGGTTGCGAGCCTCGCAACTCACCCGCACTGCCATCAGTATACTAGGCAGGTCTTCTCTGAGCTCAAAGCTGCTCAAACCCGGTCCGCCTGTTCAGGCCCACTACATTCTGCGCTGAGGCGCCGCTCCTGCCAGTCGCAGGCCCCGCAGCTCCCCTGCACTGCCGTTGGTGCTCCAGGAAGGCTGTAGCTATCTTCACTGGACCTGCTCTGACCACTGAGACCCCAGCTCGCCACCAGACCGTTGTCTCCACTATTCCTTTGGAACCTTCTCTCGCTCCTGCGCCACTTCACACAGTCCCAGGAAGCAGATCTCTGCGGTCCCCAGACTCACTCCTCCGACCTACCGCGGTCAGGCAATGGGTCGATCTTCCCAGCCTACGCCCTGCAGGCCACTCCTGAGGCACACTCGTGGCCGTCACTTGTCGCTTTCATGACGATCTGCCGCAGTTTTGACCCCCCGGGCACTCAGGGGTTTCTCCAGTGCTGAGGGGGTCATCCGCCGTTATACTGTGCGGCCCAGCCTCCAGGAGCTCTAGGATAATTAGCGGGCTGGTGCGGAGCTCCGAGCTCACTCGTCCGCCATGTTACTCGCTTAGGCATGCCTCGCTTAATCAATGTCTCTACTGTCCTATATGAAAAAATCACCAATCACATACCATTATGTAACCCACACTGCTTTATTTTCATTTTTACAGCAAGCACTAACATTTCTGGATGTTCCATTCACTATGTTCATAGAGCCATTGACAACAATGCACCCCTAATATGGTGGACATGATATTCCCCATTTTCTGACACATATTGGGCATTTACAAAAATATAAACAAGGCACTCTGTTGCAGCCCATTTTTATCCTACAGAAAGCACAAAATACAGCCCATCACATGTCATCCAAGAATAGCACTCCTATATCAGACATTGGGTCTTAAACTAAGTTGTATGGATGTTGTATATCATCGGAAAACTGATGCATGTTGCATACATTATATATTTGCTAAATTCATTTCAATATCATAAAAACATGTCAGTGTGGATATTCTCAACATTTTAATGTGTTTATGTTACATCCATCAAACCCAAAGTAAGGGTCAAAAGCATTCCTATGATAATACAGCAGACAAGAATGAAGTGATTACATAAGGCAGGTAAGTGTAAGAGCACATACTTTATTGACTGTTCGTCTCCACAGCCTCCAGGAACTGACAACCTCCTGGGATTCAAACCATAGCATTCCATTGTCATGACAGTGACATCATTGGCAATACAAAGTGGATGGATAACATGCTTATGGGAAACTACTACAACATCTCCTCTCTTTCCATTGATACAAAGAGGAAAATAAAACAGTAGAAGGCGAAAAAGAATAGTGAAGGCAGAAGAGGTGAATAGGAAAAGGCAAACCAGGGAACAGGGAAGAGAGAGAGGCAAAAAAAATACCTTCATGGATAACAATCAGCGAGAAAGAATAAATGGACAAAGAGTCCACAAATACAAGTTCAAGCATGGTATAAGAAAAACAGACTAAAGATTTAAACGACTTGGTGGGACACTCGTCCTACCACTACTCAATGGAGGAACATATTTGAGAGAGGTTTTCCCTACCTGGGCAGGCTGGGAAGACCTCAGCATACTCTCCTTAACAGTGTGCTTATTTTTTTTAAGCGATTGGGGCAGAACATTGTTCTCTGATTCAAGACCCAAGTGCAACACAACTTTCATAGGAATCTTGTAAATCCTGGACAGGTTCCACCAATTTTTTCCAGTGACCCTTACAGCAAAACGCGAGGTAGCATCCACCTTAACAGGAGGACCAAACTTTGAGAGTCCTTTGGGAACATTGAGAGGGGACTTAATCCTCACCCAATCTCCCACAGAGACAGAAGACTTAAAGTTGACTGTATCGGGGACAACAGGATGTGAAAGCGTGCCATCAACTCCTTGTGTCGGGACTGTATGTAGTGACAGTCTGTCACTATTACCCTGTGTCTCCCGGCACCTTGACAGCAAACCCCACTTCTTCATCCAAGCAGGACACATGTGGAAAGAAGCTTGTCTACCCCTAAGTAAAGCGAAAGGACTCAAACCTGTGATGGTGCTGGAGCGGGTAATGCAAACATTTTGTATACCCTCCCCATTCTGCATGTTTATACTAATTAGATTAATTAATTAATTATAATCGAACTAATGGATTGAAGTGAACATTTTTTACCAATCTTATTAATAACTGAAATACACGTGGGATTGCATTTGCATGACTTAATTAATACGTAAACTAAATTATGTACGCATACTGATGATAGACAATTAGAATATTGCATGATATATGTTGCTTTTGTGATGTTTTTGTGATTGGTGTTTTATTCAGTAAGTATAAACCGCTTGAGTGTTGCTTTCTGCTAGATAAATACATACACATATGGGTATTAGCGAAGGAATAACATTTTATTAGCCATTTCTATGTATTAATTGCGTTTTGTGTTTCTTTTGCTTAAGTTGACCATTTGGGCCTGCCACAAAATGGCTGCCTCCTGTATCTGACTTGACTGACGAAGCTACACGAGGTTTCGGGTGAAGTGCGCCTGCGCTAACGCCAGCAACAGTGGCCTCGTCGTGACCCTAACCAGACTGTACCCACCAAGGTCGCCCTGGGAAGCAAGTCAGCTTTTCAGAAGAACAATAAGATGTCTCTTAAAACCGGAACAAGCAAGACTGATGACCTAAGAGACATTATTCCATGTGAACTCTGTCGGACAATCTCTGATTGTCCAATCAGAAGAGCTGAAAAACAATATTTGATACTTTTTGACAATGATTTTACTATAAATTATGGTAGAATTGAGAGGTTGCAGAGCGCTTTCTTGTTTCCCTGACGTTATGCTGATGGAGAGGACGGTGACGCTGCAGGACAGCTGTTTCCCTGAATCATTGATGGACTGAATTAATGCCCAATTTCCTGACGAACTGAAATGACCAAATTTGATGGGCATAGATTTGCGAGACTACTGGATTTGACCTAGAGGACGACAATTATCCAGAATAGGTAAATATGATGATTGGCGGCTTGAATAAATGAATGATTTAATTTGCATTAATTAGATAAAAATTGATTTGATTAATTACAAAATGAGTTGGGTTGTTTATTCATCGAAAATGTTTTGATTCAAAGGTAAACAGAGAATTAGAAATTAACCTAAACCAGCAACTAACTGATTCATCCCAATTTATGAGAGGAATACCAAAGGTGAAATTCAGGGCCTAATGAGTATCAGAAGGTTATGTGGATTTGTTGCTCATTAGGGTAAAGAGGTATTTCCTTTCATGTCAGTGTTTGGAAGATAATTGCCTCCCGAGAAACACAGATCGATGGTGAGTGAATGTTGGTGTTATGGGCCCCACCAGCGAATGTATAGATAGTGTGTGTTTGTGAGGTCTTTGGTCTGTGACGGAGGGAGGGATTTTGTACTCCACGCCGCAACAATGGCACTCGGGGTAGTACGATGTGCCAACAACATACTCTGGACAGCTTCCTTGATGTCCACTCTGGATGAAACAGCCCACTGAACACATTCAACCAAAATATGCTTGGTGTGCGCTCAATGAAACCATTAGCCTGTGGGTGTTATAAAGCCACACGCCGGTGGGTGATACCACACTGGGTCAGAAAATCAGACATCTCTTTGGACTTAAACTGTACCCCATTGTCGGATACAATCTCTTTGGGGAAACTTGATGTCCTCATGAGAATTGGGATCTGTCATAAAATGTACTTCCCACCACTTGCTGAAATAATCGGCAACCACCAATGCAAACTTGTATTTATTGGGCAGCACATTGAAGGATCCCACAAAGTCAATGGCTAACTTCAACCAGGGACCATCGGGTGCCTACACCTGTTGTTCAAACCATAGCATTCCATTGTCATGACAGTGACATCATTGGCAATACAAAGTGGATGGATAACATGCTTATGGGAAACTACTACAACAGTAAAAAATACTGCAAAACTTATTCCAGAATGTCCTTTGGTAAAAGTGCTATAAAATGGAAGAGTTAACCCCTTGCAGACATTGCCAATTTCAGTGTCTCTCAGGATGATAGACACAGCCCTGTGTGCCCACAAAGATTTTGAACGTGATGACTCTCAGGGCAAACGTCACGATGGAAGACTCAGATAGCAACAAACACTGCTGAGATGTCACGCGCGGTGTCTCGGAGTACACAGACACTGCACACAAACGCTACGCTAGACGATTCAGAAGACTTGCTCACCATGAACCAGGCTACAAGAAACCACACCTGAGGGAGTGTTGAAATTACTGGAAGACAACTTGCTTCTGCATGGTAAAGCGTATACCGTGTGAAGCTCCAGACAGCCAAATGTCAGTCAACACGCTCAACGCACTCAATTCCCGTTACTCGGAAAACAGAGGCGCACCTTGTGACTCGCTGGATACTCTTCTCATTTTCAGTCGGCAAGGATACGAATGCAAACGCACACAGTGTGACCTGCTTGATGCTCTGCTCTAGCGCGTCAGCAGTAACCAAGGCAAATGCAGGCGCCCACAGTGTGACGTGCTTGACGCTCTTCTCAGTGTCAGCAGTAACTAAGGCAGCGCAGGAGGGCACTTCTCTGCTAATACATCCGAACATTCCACACCGTCATCAGTCTTCAAAAGACAGCGCCACAGAAGGATAACTGAGCAGCCAAAAACAAATGGCCAGACTCGCAGAGTGAACACGTGCTCAGCAAACCAGCAGCATAGGACAAAGCCAGACACACAGAGAAACTTTGCTTGCCCAGAGAAGCAGTAGCTGCTCACCTGCCAACAAGTGGAGACTTTTCTTGAAAAAACTTGGCAGAAAGCAGCAACTTCTCTTGATGTGGTGCCTCAGTGTCCCAAAGTCCTCCAGTATCAATAAACTAGCACCTTTCAACAGCACTCCAGTAGTTGATCCTCAATGTCACATAAAGAAGATCAATGCGGCATGTGAAATGGATTAGTGCTGGCCACCCTCTGCTTGAGGTCCCAAAACGGTGGAAGTCCAGAATGCAGCTAGGCAAGAAAGCTCACAAAAACCGGGACCAAGACCACGGGAGACCGTCACTGCACACGTGGGTGGAGAGAGGAACAGTCAAACTCGTCGCCAATTTGAAGAAATTATACCAGGCAGGTAAGTGTAAGAAGAACACATTCTTTATTGACTGTTCATCTCCACAGCTTCCAGGAACTGACAACCTCCCGGGATTCAAACCATAGCATTCCATTGTCATGACAGTGACATCATTGGCAATACAAAGTGGATGGATAACATGTTTATGGGAAACTACTACAAAGAACTATTGGTCACTGTAGAGATTTCACCTACTCTGTGTCTTTCCATAGTATGCTCATCATATCAACAGACTGTAAGCCTGATAACGAGTTTGTCGGTCTAAGAGCAGACCACCAC
Source organism: Triturus cristatus (assembly GCF_964204655.1). Taxonomy (NCBI): domain Eukaryota; kingdom Metazoa; phylum Chordata; class Amphibia; order Caudata; family Salamandridae; genus Triturus; species Triturus cristatus. The sequence continues at coordinate 1,061,976,860 of NC_140589.1, read as the reverse complement.
GCTGGTGGCCTGCTACCGCACCACCAAACCCCTGTGCGCACCGCCCACCACAGTACAAGTCTCCTCGTGTCTGGTGGCCTTTTTTTGCCAGTTCCATCATGGTACCTCTGAAAATGGAGACTGCAATAAGCACACCAAAAACAGTTCCTCACAGCATGAACTGTAAAGTCCATGCTGTGCAGGAACTGGGGTGCGTACACACAGGGGGGCACATGTTATCCCCCCTGAATGCATCCCCATGCACATGGGCAACAGAGGATCCTGTTGGGCCACCTTTGTTTCAGGACTGCCTGTCTTTTCATGGAGTGAAGACCTCCTTGACACCACTGACAGTCCTGAAACTCGTAATATGCATGGCAGTGCCGCAGCAGCAACACCAGCATATTGCTGAGCACCATTGCCTGGCGGTTGCAGCGGTGCAATGGCAGTTCAACCGTTTAAGTTGTAATTTGGTGGTCGGACCACCGGTGCGGCCGTGGCTGGACAGCTCAACCCCACGGGTCTGGTGGTCCTCGAACTGGCAGACTCGTAATTAGGCCCCAAGTGTACAGATAATTGATAATGCCTATACTTGGAGAACAAATAATGTATCAGTGTGAATACTGCTCTAAACAAACCCTCTTATTCCTGCACCTTTGCATTCGGCTGTTTGAGAAGGCTACCAACAAGATCTGCCGAATTAAGTGGGTCATTGAGTTCCACCCCGTTTACTTTTGCTGGGTTGACCTCCCCAGCAGATGCAAGCATGTTAGGTGCATTCAGCAGAGGAGATATATTCTAGTGTAGTTCTTTAGCGAGAGATCTCTAGATCATTTTCTTTATGTGAGAATGATGTATACCATGAAATAAAAAAGGAAACAAAAACTCAGACACACGTCCATTGTCAAAAGCATGAACAGGTCAATGCTCAAATGCATACATTTAAACAATGACTCACAAAATATACCCTGCTAGTTAATAATAACTTTGTTTCTGACAATTAAATTGAACATGGCATTATTTATAAATTCTAACAAATGTTTTTAGATCATCCAGGCCTGTGTAATGTAAGGCTTCAAGAAGATAGGATCAAAACTCCTTCATATTACGAGGTAAGCACTTGACTGTTGAAATCCTCTGTGGATTGCTGTCTTATTGGCTCCTGTTAGCACATAAAGCAACAACTTAATAATGTAACATAGGAGCCTTCATTTACTAATGGTTGTGTGACCACTCATGCTTAATTTTTCTAATGGTACATAAATCAATGCAATGCTTTGCGACGCTTTAAGACATGCAAGCACCAATGCAAAACCTTATTAAATTACCCCCAGGCTGTTATTTTGGAATAACTTACAGATCAGATTTCTACCTTCAAAAAACGTGGTTGATATCTTGTTCACTGCTTATAGAGTGCCATTTCAAATAAGGTGGTGGACGCCACATCCACAAATGCAATTATTGATTTCCCTTTGATAGAATGTGACTATAACCTTGTTATGTTTTTGCATATGCAGGGTATCTTTGATAAATCACATATAGGGGCCGATAATGATGAGGCTCAGTAAGCCTCTGAACGCAGTTCGGAGGCTTTCTGAGCCTCATCGTGGTTTCAAAACGGAAAGCCTCATTACATTGGAGGATGTTGGTTTTGAAACTGGCCGGGCATTCTTGCTGCCTTCTGATGGGCTCAAGGAGCTTGTCTGCCAGTCGAAACCGACATGTAATCCCTATGGACTGCGTTTTATTCCATCTGAATTACGATGCTCGGTTTCTTAAGGCTTTTCATGCAGGGCTTTCCGACATGGAAAGCCTGTTGGAAAGCGAGTTTGGGGTCCCTAGCAGGGCCCCCTTCTTCCTGCGGCTTCTGGTTAGGGGCGAGTGGACACCTGCGGTGCCCCCCTGTTGATTCCTGAACCATGTAGCACGCGGTGCAGGGATGAACACAATTTCCTTTTCTGTATGGTTTCCAACCGCAACACAAGCTCCCATACAGAAAAGGGAGCTTGCAACAGCACCATGTGCGGTCGCATCATAACTCAGCAGTCTGGACCGCCAACCAGAGGTTGATCAGACCCATATTTGCAATGTCTGTCCGACATCTTAATAAGGCCCATAATGTTCAATTCAACATTTGTATTCATGTATTCCTGAATCTGTATTATAAATAGAGTGGATGGGATAGCAGTATTTTAATAATAGATTTCAATCATACATAAAAATGAAAATAGCCAACAGACTTCCTTGCCAGGCAGGTGATAAAATGAATTTTATTTGGTTGCTACTCCAACTTGCAGGTGGACACACTGGCCCTTGAAACCTTAGTATGCTTTATTAGCAACCCAATCAATCAATCAATCAATCAGTGGTTTATAAAGCGCACTCCTCACTCGTGAGGGTCTCAAGGCGCTGGGGGAGGTGGTGTGTGCAGCTCCGGGTCGGTCGAAGAGCCAGGTCTTGAACCAAAAAAGAAAAGATCATTAGGCAACATCAGTGTAATACTGCTATGGGAATTTAGGCCTGCATTTTCATAACATCGGGCTCAATCGCTTTTCTGCTGGGCCATATAAATTATACGTGATAAAATAACACTAGTGGACCTGGCACGACAACTGAACGAATTTCTTTTAGTCAACCACTCATTGCACCAATAATTTATCAAGTCCACCAAATAAGGATTCGCTTTTGTGCTTTCATTGACAGCAATGTCTGATATCCATTGTTGTCGATTATGTCATTCACCTTCACGCATCCGTCTTTGTAAACACTCATGATGACAATGGTTAATGCCGACTTCATGGTGGATAGGAAATCCATTATTGTACAGCATCAGCTGTCATCCTCAATGGAAGGTCTGCCAGGGACAAAAGTGATGTCCACCATGATAAATAGTATTATTCATGGTTTGTAAACTTGCCGTTTGGCATGAAGTAAGGGAATAGCTGAAAAGCGGTGCACACCAGGTTTAAGATGCTTCACATAGCCCAGCAAAGCCATTAATGGGGAAGGGTTCAGTTTGGATTTGATCATTATGGTAAAGTAGCGCAAGACGTCACTCCAATACGCTAGTATTGGCGCGCAGTTCCATGCCATATGGGCAAAGTCTGCATGGCACAACTAGGGCAAATGTGGTATTTGGTGGGGTCCATTTTTACCAATAACTTAGGTGTAATGTATGCTCTGTGTATGTATTTGAAGTGAAAGATCATATGGCGGTGATTGAAGGCGATAAACCGGGTTTGTTCGCAACAGTAGGTCCATGTTTTATCAGGTATGGGGTGGCCCAGGTAATTCTCCAAAGCTGCACATACCCCTACGCCTACTTGCGGTCTAAGTGTAAGAGCCAAATGGTAGAGCCTAGAAACCGAATGGGCACCTGAAGTGGAAGTAATAATGAAGAGTGAAAGTGAAAGGAATTCTGCTAGTTTCTTCAGTAGATGCTCTCAATGCCAACTTTCAGTGAAGTGCGTGTTCTATGCAGCAGAAACCTGTGAATGTGGGACACATTCCACCCCCCACGAGATGTGGTACTTTAAAATTTGGGACCGCGTAGGAGGCAGGGCCCTACCCCTGTCTATTCCGGTATTAGCGAACCGCGAATGGCCAATGCGGTATGTACAAGTGCTTTGCATAACATTTCATCGATAAATGCACTATGTATACAATGTTACACATTGACTTCGGGGGTTCCATCTTGGAGCGGTGGCCATCTTATGGTTGCCCTCACATAGGCTACACATTACGAACAAGTACGGGCCTTTAGAACACATGTGCCTTCCTTTGACTTCTCTGTGACCTGTGCGACTTGGCTCCACCGCCCCAGGTCAGTCCGGTCCCACGAGCTCCCCGTCCTACGGCCACCTGTGATTAGCATCAGGGTTTGACACACCATAAAGCCTCTTCATGAACACAAGCCTCCGGCTAATCTCTTTCACACCTGACTCTTCCTGCTTTATGGCTTGTTTTACAAACAGGAGATGCCCGTGTTTATTGGGGCCTGTTGATATCTGATGTGGGATCTGAGCCTCGCTGGGTAAATAATTGTGGGCTGGCTTAACTGGAATGTGGAATGGTCATCATGACTCTGCCTTTTCGTTTGTAATGAATACATGTGAATGACCATATCGTAAAACGAGGAATGTGTGCCTGAAGCATGATATTTTGTATTTAAGGAGAAGCCCGTTTCTGTAATTTTAAGCAGTCTCCTGAGAACATACATTGTGTTGTACTTCTCGGACACCTGTAATTGGTCTGCAGCCAATAAACAAGATCTTTGACTTCACCTAGAAGACTCTGTGTTTCTGTGGGTCTGAAACAGGAAGAACTCGAAGCCTTAGGGTGTGTTCCCCTGCACCGCTGGGATCTAAAAACCCAGTACTTCAGTTGGCGCCCAACATTGGGCGATTTCAGCGGTACCGGTCCAAGCCAGAGGTTCGTGAGGAGCTTCGTGTGGAAATTCCGGAGGAAGGCCGCCACTTCATCGACCCCTGCATGTCGACGTAGTCCGAAAGTCTTTTCTGCGAGGTTCTACATGTCCCGACGGCTACGAAGGACTGCTGCCCTGATTAATCGCCCTGTTTTGGACCCTTGACGATTTGGTAGAGCGAAACAATCGAGAGAGTCTTCTAGTGACGCCATCGATCATCGATATTCAGTTAAGTATAAGTGGAGCGTCTCCCAGTTTGTTTGGTATCCTTCGGGAATTTGGTATCCTTCGGGATCGCTTTGATTTGGAACTTGCAAGTGCCAAAGCCAGAGGACTCGTGTATTCACGAGACTATCGTATTCGATAATCCTTTGAAGTTTGAAACTAGACTAGTGAGCGAAGATGCCTGGTTCTAGTGTATTTGGAAGATTGTTTTGTTTGGGTTGTAGAAGGGATTCCCAATTAAAGGATTCATGTCCGGTTCCTCCAATTGGAACTCCAACTTATGAGCTTTATGTCAAACATGGCGTGGGCCCCATTGCATATAATGAAGTATGGATCCGATACACCAGAAAGGACGGTGTTTTAAAATGGCCCCAAAATGGTAGTTTCGATACAGATATCTTAGATAATTTGGAAGTTAAATTGTTTAAAAAGAAAGCCCGGCCGGCGATGTTTGATTCTTTCCGCCTATGGCGAAAGGAAGCCAAACAGAAGGAAATTAAGCTAGCGAAAAGGAATAAGAGAGAAAGAGGTATATCAATGATGCAAGCAGCTGTGCAATTTAAAGATAATGAGGAGGAACAATTGAATGAACAGTTACATAGACAGCGCAAACTAGGGATCGATAAATGTTACCCAGTTTTGTCACCCCTTGTACAAGATGAGACAAAAGAGAAAGAAAAGTATTCCCTAATGTCCCATTTGCTAAGTTCACCACCCCCGTATGCGCAAAATGCCATAGCGCCTCCACAGCTCGTGAATGTGCAGCCTCCAGTTGATTTGTGCCGCAAGCCTTCCCACAGCCGCCAGCTCCTCCTCAGCTGGCTCCTATCCCTACAGTGCAGCCCTCTCAAGGGCCGCCAGTTTTGTTACCTGTTGCCCCCGCGCTTCCTGCGACTTTGCCTAGTACACCAGCTGCCTCCCCTGGCGCTTTTTCTTACACTACCCAGGTACCTGTATCTGCATCCTCTTTTCTTCCCTCTGTCTTTCCCCCCGTTTTCGCCTCAACTTCTCCTTCAGCACGACAACGTCTAGCTAATGTAGTTACTAGTTTAATGTCGCCTCTCTTTGGGTCATCTAGAGTGAGCCCTGATTTACAACGTAAGCAATTGCGTAGTCCGCTGCCTGGTCCTGAAGAGAAAGAGGTGTTAGATCATCTGGCGCGTAGGTGGATTGGTTTCCCTTCACTCTATGAGGTGGAATCAGTTGTTAACGTTTTTCACCAATGGGATGCCCCGAAACAGAGGTATGTGTTTGACAAAATGTGTGAATTCCTCTCTGAGGAATTGGAGGATCATGGTTCAAACACAATCCCGCAGGAATTATGTCGAGTGCGATTTGATTTTGAAACAGGTACAATTGTGGGTCCCGATGTAGATAGAGCAGTTGCGACTTTACTGTCCTTCAGGAATGGCGATTGTCAACAATCATTGTTCAAACAGGAATTCCCTGTGGGGAAAAAGGTAAAAGCGCACCAATATCCGATGCGTGAGGTTCCCCCAGTTTGGAGACCTGCTGATCCAAATGCTGCTCCACCTGTCTTAGCACATTTTCAGCGTGTTTGGGTACATGTCCCATGGAAGCGTTCTGAGGTGTTAGCGCTTAAGCAGACATTGCCTGACCACCGTAAAAACCCTGCAGGATATTATAAGGAGTTATCACAAACTGCAGACTCATGTGTCATGAATCTGGCTGACATAGATATGTTGTTCGGGAATGTGGTTCCACAGCCTTTATGGGGATCCATCCGTAATACGGATCATGCTGCAGAACTAGGGGGCACATGGGCTAATATTATCACTGCAGACACTAGACAAGTTGGTGGTGCCAAACCTGACCCTTTGGTAGCAGAACTCCCTGGTAGAATTATTACATACATGAAAACTTTAATGCCCGCGATGCGCGTGAATTGGGATAAACTATCTGCATGCAAGCAGAAGAAAGATGAGACAGTGTCCGATTTCTTTACAATGTTTGAAGAAACGTTTATCGACCACAGTGGTCAAGACATGAGTACTGAAGGTGGCCAACGGTTATTTGTTGATAAATTTGTGCAGAATCTACTTCCCGAGTTGTGTAAGAAATTAAAAGATTCAGAAAGTTCTTGGGCTGTTTCCTCTTCAGCGCAAATACTGGCTACTGCACAGTATTACGAAAATAGAGATAAAGACGAGAAGGATAGAACAGACAAGAAAACGAAAGAACTGAAAACGAAGGTCCTTTTACAGCAGGCTTATCCGCCACGTGGAGGACAGAATAATTATAGGCAAACCCAAGGTATCTATCAGCAACCCCAACAGTTTCAGAATAACCAGCAAATGAATGGGTATTATCAACCACGTATTCCTATAGGTCCCAATCAATGTTCATATTGCAGAGAGGAAGGTCATTTCAAGTATAGTTGTCCTAAATTAATGCAGCGTACCAGTAATGCGTATGGCGCGAGAGGTAGAGGTGTTCAGCAAGCTCCTAGAGGTAGAGGGCGTGGAAATGTTCCCCAGAACGCGCGTCCTCTTCCGCCTCAAAATACGATAAATAGCTTTGATCAGCAAGCCAATGCAACTGGTAATACAGCTCAGAACTATAATAATGATTATTATGCAGAAGACGACAATGTGGAAGGTAATGATTACTAGGACAGCCATAGACAGAGAGAGGGAGTTGTTTCAGTACCAGTGGATCAGAGTGGACCGTATGTGAAGGTGACGACAGCGGGTGTAACAGAGCCCTTTCTACTGGATACTGGTGCTGCAAAGAGTTCAATTATGCATTCAAAACTCCCTGGCGCGCCTTTGTCTGGCGAAATGAATGTTTCAGTAGGTTTTTCTGGCGCCCCAGTTAGGAACCCGATTTCTAGTCCTATGCCACTTTCTGTTGGACCTTGTGAGTTAAAAGCACCCCTCATCCTAACGACAGGTTGTGGTGAAAATCTGCTAGGATTAGATTTGTTAAAAAGATTGCATGCAACGCTATATTGTTCCCCTTCAGGAGTACAACTTACATTGGGTAAGGAAGTGATTTCCCCGATGTACTTGTCAAAGAATACATTGCCGCCTGAATTATCATCCCTTCCAGATGTCCTTTGGGCTACTGGTCCCAATGATGTGGGTCTCTTGGAAATACCGCCATACGTGGTCACTTTAAAAGCCAATGTCAGATTGCCACGCATTCCCCAGTACAAGATCTCCAATGAAGGTCAGAGAGCGTTGTTAGCAATTGTCAGCGATTTGATTAAAAAGGGTGTAATTGAAGAAACAAGAGGCAACATTTGCAATAGTCCGGTTTTACCTGTCTTAAAACGAACGGACCCTTCACAGCCACCTGTTTACAGATTTGTGATTGATCTTAGAGAGGTTAATAAGATTGTTGTGCCACAGTTTCCAGTTGTCCCAGATATAACTGCCTTGTTAACTATGATTCCAGCCTCAGCTGCATGGTTCTCAGTGATCGATTTAAAGAATGCTTTCTTTAGCATCCCAATTGCAGAGGAGAGTAGGGACATTTTTGGCTTCAGTTTAGGAGGTCGAAGCTTCCGTTTTAAACGCGCTCCACAGGGCTACTGTGAAAGTCCATCAATATACAGTCAAGCTTTAAAAGCGCAGCTTGATGCACTTGTTTTACCTAGTGGCGCTATCCTTATTCAGTACGTTGACGATTTACTAATCGCCGCGGATACTGAAAAGATTTGCAAAGAAGCTACATTGTCATTGTTGCGTCATTTGTCTGCCTTTCATCACAAAGTGTCTCTCTCAAAAATGCAATATTGTCGACAAGAAGTGACCTACTTAGGTCATTTCTTATCGAAGGTGGGAAGGAAACTGACCCCAGAAAGAATTCAAGCCATTGCACAATTAAGTGTGCCAAGAACACAGAGAGAAGTGCGTGCTTTCTTGGGCATTACTTCATACTGTAGGCATTGGATACCGAATTTCTCTTTGCTGGCAAAACCCTTGTTAGCATTAACATGTAAAGACACACCGAATCCTGTCCCATGGTCTGAGGAGTGTCAGAAAAGTTTTTGGGAATTGCGTAATGCATTATGTTCAGCTCCTGTGTTGGGTACCCCTGACTACAGCAAGCCTTTTACATTGTATGTTCACGAAAAAGATGGTTGCGCATTATCAGTGTTAACACAGCCTTTTGGCGACAGACCGCGTCCATGCGCATATTTTTTGTCAACCTTGGACCCGGTAGCGAGGGCATTGCCAAGTTGTCTGAGAGCTACAGCCGCAGCAGCTATGTCTATTCGACAGTCTGCTGGACTAGTGATGGATAATACATTGATCGTAATGGTTCCACATGCTGTGGACACATTGTTAAACAGGACCAAGACACAGCACTTGACTAGTGCTCGATTGTCAGGATATGAATTGACACTGTTGGCAAACCATATACACATAAAGAGATGAAACACGTTGAATCCAGCTACATTATTGCCGATTCCAGCAGACCTAGATGAGATTGAGCAACATGATTGTCTGTTCAGAACAGAAGAAGAGACAAAAGGAAGAATAGATCTTAAAGATACTCCCCTGACTGAGTGTGATGGTACCTTATGGGTAGATGGTTCGTGCTTCAAGCTCCCGAATGGTGATACGACTGCTGCATATGCTATCACGACTTTGCACACGATTGTTGAAACTGCACGTGTGCCACATAATTCGGCTCAAGCAGCAGAATTAATCGCCCTTACAAGAGCATGCGTGTTGTCTGAAGGAATGAAAGTGAACATATATACTGACAGCCAGTACGCCTTTGGCGTGGCTCATAGTTTTGGGCGATTGTGGAAAGAACGTGGGTTCCTGACTTCGCATGGAGCTAAAATTCAGAATGGCAAGTTGGTGAATGATCTCCTTGAGTCACTGACCCTACCGTTACAAGTTGCAATTATGAAATGCAGTGCGCACAAGAAAGTCACTGATGATGTTGGTCGTGGTAATGCATTTGCTGACGAAATCGCGAAAGAAACAGCAAAAGATGTGAAGACTCGAATGTATGTTGCAGGCCCTGCAAGATGGGTTGGTGATGTTGGAATGTGTGAAGACACGATAGAGAGTGTGAAGTCCCTTCAAGCTGAAGCCACAGAGAAAGAGTTGAGCAAGTGGAGAGAAAGTGCGGGTAAATTGGATGAGAATGGTTGTTGGATTGATTTGTCAGAACATCGGCGAAGGTTGCTACCTGATGCATATGTGCTTCCAGTGGTTACTATGGCACATGGAATGGCACATATCAGTATGAAAGGAATCTGCAAGTTGTTGGCTCCAGTATGGCAGAACGCTGGAATTCCCAAGTGTGCAGAGAATGTGGTCAAGAATTGTATGGTATGTTTGAAATACAACCCTGGTAGGGGAACCCCAACTCCAGCTGGTCATTTTGCGCTTCCATCATATCCATTTGAGGTTTTGCAGCTAGATTTTATCCACACGGAAAGGTGCAACAACTTGAAATATGTACTGGTTGTTGTTTGCGCTTTTTCAAAATGGATAGAAGCATATCCCCTAAAAGACAACACTGCTTTATCCACAGCCAAAGCCCTTGTGAAAGAATTTTTCCTTAGGTTTGGAATGCCAAGAATGGTGTGGAGTGATAATGGGAGTGAATTTGTGGGTCGAGTGATGAAGAATGTGTGTGAGGGGTTAGGGATAAAGCAAAAATTCCACACTGCAAATCACCCCCAATCAGCTGGATTAGTAGAGTGCTACAACGGCACTCTAAAGCTCAAGCTGGCCAAAATCCAGGCGAGCTCCGGCCTTAAATGGCCTGACGCTCTGCCTTTAGCACTCCTATCCACCAGAATGACCGTGCACTCACGAGTGGGACTTAGCCCATATGAGATCATTTTTGGCCGCCCAGCCAATGTATGGGGTGTGCCAAGACCGACAAAATTCAGCGAAATCGAACATCCAGTACTGCTTGACTATCTGTACGAATTGACGGCTAAATTGCGTGTTTTACAACGAACAGGTGCATGATACTCTCCCCCAGGCCTCTGAAGCTCCAGGACACCATATCGACCCTGGCACGTGGGTTCTCGTGAAGAACTTTCAGCGAAAGAACAACGATGAGCCCCGTTGGATTGGCCCTCACCTCGTACTTCTATCAACAAGATCAGCGGTTCGAGTAAAAGGGAAAAAGAATTGGATTCACGGCGCCCACTGCAAACGGATCCCTTTGCCTCTACCATATGATCAGTGGGTCCAGGAGGGTGTCGCTGACTCTGAAACAGACACTGTACCTCGTTTTGTACCATTTAGTGATGCACGCGTGAGAGGCACAACTTCAGAACAAGAAAGTGACGATATTTTGCAAGAAGCTGTGCCACCGTCAATTCGATTGGACACCACAGACCCTGAACTCTTGTTTCAAGATCAGTCAGTACCTGGCAGAAACCGCTACAACTTGAGACCAAGCCCTTACTATTTTTTGATATTACAGCTCTCCCATCTGAAGGACTTTCTTGATTTTTGTTTTTCGAACCACCATCCGGGTTCAACCGCAGGGTCGCGGTGCCAAGACTTTGGGGTACAGGCCGAAGACATTAGGTCAACGGTTCTGGTTGGTCTAGGGCGTTCCCTGGACCGACAGGCGTACTCCTTAGCAGAAGATACTCACCCGCCACGAGCGGCACGATTAGAGGATGGAGTTTTTCAAGATGGAGAGACTCGCTGAGGAAATTAACTTTAAAACGAAAATATGTAAAATAATGAAGAGCAAACGTTTTGTATTTTTATGTCTGTTTATACTATGTAGTATGATGGTGTTTACTGTAGGTTATGTATTCTTCTCCTCTCAAGAGCCCTTTGCACCCACTATACAGCCTATACCTCCTCCTACTGTCTCCTTGCACTCTTTCCACCCTCTGCCTGAACACGAACAAGCTAGACGTTCCGAATTTGTAAACAATTCATTCATTCAACTCCTGCACCAGCACTAATTAGTCATGAATACAACCAATTGCTGGGTGTGTGGGTTAATGCCACATACCATTAACAAAGGTATTCCTTATCTAGTGCTGCCGTTTAGCTATAATGGATGGTCATGGGCATTCCAGACCATGTTTCTTTTTGCATTAGATGCCTACTCCCCGCGAGAACCGCGTTCCATCAGACCTAGCACCAATAATAAAGCTTTAATGAAAGGAGTTGCCGATATGAGCAGAGATATCGACGCATACTCATCTATTCCTAAGGATGAATTGCGAGCTTATGTAGGTTGGAACGCGACGGGGTATAGCATTAGTCTGGGTGAAAGGCAGCAAAAAATCTCATCCCCAATTTGGGTCGTACCCCACATAGGTCGGTTCTGTTTACAAGGTAATGGTCAGAATCCAAGAGCTCAACTGGGGAAAAGTGACTGTACTGAAACGTACACTTTTCCATCACAGTTTTCCCCTGCGTTTTTGGCTGCCAAGGGTACATATTTTGTCTGTAATGACCGAGCATATACATGGTTGCCCCCTGATTTCTCGGGCACATGTTATATTGCAAACTTGCTACCGCCAACATTTACTGCTGCCTCTGATTATCACAAGACCAGAGTTGTGAGAGGAGTGATTAGTAAGGAGGATACTGCCGGTCAGGAAGCAGGAGACTTCTTTTTGGGTTTCCTGCTGTTTTGGGGACCTATGGTCAATAGTAGGAACCTGAGACAACTGACTCGTGTGGTTGAATCCACTGTTAATGTTACGGCTGGTGCCCTTGGTAATTTGACAGCTGAGCTCCAAGCGGATCGCCTCATGACTTTGCAGAACCGTATGGTTCTAGAGGTCATACTTGCAGACCGCGATGGGTTATGTAAGGTTATCCAATCTAGCTGTTGCATTTTCATACCAGATAACGCTCCAACAGTTTATCAGGCCATCTCCAAACTGCATAAAATATCAGAATCCATACACGTGGATAAAGGAGATTGGTCACTGATGGGGTGGTTCTGGGAACTGATATCTGCCTGGGGTTGGAAGATTCTGATGGTCATTGGAATGATCTTAGCCATTCTTTTCCTGTTCTGTCTATGTATACAGTGTGCTCCTGCGATATGTGGCCTCTGTGCTACATTATGTGTAAAGAAACCTGTATCGAGGGACGAGCTAAGTAATAGGATGATGCTACAGCAACATCTCCATGACTTCATGAATATAGACCTGGACTCGGATTGATATGAGTATAGGTATTGCCTATGTAAGGGCAAAAGGAGGGTCTATGGTACTTTAAAATTTGGGACCGCGTAGGAGGCAGGGCCCTAGCCCTGTCTATTCCGGTATTACCGAACCGCGAATGGCCAATGCGGTATGTACAAGTGCTTTGCATAACATTTCATCGATAAATGCACTATGTATACAATGTTACACATTGACTTCGGGGGTTCCATCTTGGAGCGGTGGCCATCTTATGGTTGCCCTCACATAGGCTACACATTACGAACAAGTACGGGCCTTTAGAACAAATGTGCCTTCCTTTGACTTCTCTGTGACCTGTGCGACTTGGCTCCACTGCCCCAGGTCAGTCCGGTCCCACGAGCTCCCCGTCCTACGGCCACCTGTGATTAGCATCAGGGTTTGACACACCATAAAGCCTCTTCATGAACACAAGCCTCCGGCTAATCTCTTTCACACCTGACTCTTCCTGCTTTATGGCTTGTTTTACAAACAGGAGATGCCCGTGTTTATTGGGGCCTCTTGATATCTGATGTGGGATCTGAGCCTCGCTGGGTAAATAATTGTGGGCTGGCTTAACTGGAATGTGGGATGGTAATCATGACTCTGCCTTTTCGTTTGTAATGAATACATGTGAATGACCATATCGTAAAACGAGGAATGTGTGCCTGAAGCATGATATTTTGTATTTAAGGAGAAGCCCGTTTCTGTAATTTTAAGCAGTCTCCTGAGAACATACATTGTGTTGTACTTCTCGGACACCTGTAATTGGTCTGCAGCCAATAAACAAGATCTTTGACTTCACCTAGAAGACTCTGTGTTTCTGTGGGTCTGAAACAGGAAGAACTCGAAGTCTTAGGGTGTGTTCCCCTGCACCGCTGGGATCTAAAAACCCAGTACTTCAGAGATCTGGGATGGGACGCACTTGGGCGTTGTGGATAAGCTGTCCAAGAGTGTGTAATAAACACAGAGTTATGGTTCTATTAGTCAGGGTCTCCACAGTTGGGGATAGCCATGGGTTGTCTAGAAGTGGTATGTGAGGGGAGTACAGGAGATCAGAACGCAAGTACCAGCATAGCCTTGCCCAGGCCCAGAATGTTGTTTGGAGTGTCTGTATTTCAAAGCGTGATCTAGGCAGACCATGAGGTATAATAGCTGACAGTGAGTGGGGTCAAACCTGGATCCACTTCGGCTTCAAGTACTGCAGGCGGGCATCAGGGTGGTACCAGTAATATGTAAAATGCACCTGTGCCACCAGATAATGCAAATAAAAGTCTGGGACACCGAACCCACCACGTTGATATGGCATTGTTAAACTGATGCGCGGCTGCCCGCCCGCCCATATCAGTCTGATGAGCATCCCCCATAATGTATCAAAGAATTTGGTGGTAAGGGGAATGGGAATATTAAGAAAGAAGTAAAAAAATCGAGGGAGAACCACCATCTTCATAATGGCAATTCTTCCAGCCACAGACAGGGGAAGTTTGATCCACTTTTCGATTTGCATCGACAAGCAGTCAACAGCCAGTCCATAATTTTTTTTTTTTAAACGATTTTTATTAGCATTTTGCTTAGTGTTACATTGACAGTATATTTCACATAATGTACAGACATAGATGGAATAGTGTACAGTCTTTAATTTTATCTCTTTCCCAATAGAGACAAATCCTCCCAAACTCGTTTGCCCAAGTGAACTCTCAGAGCGTGATCCATAGTTATCAAACAGTACCGTGTGCTCCTTCACTAGTATCTGACTCAGACTCATCCAATGGAGGGGGCTCACATATATTGCCTCGATAAGTGTTCCAACCTCCCCAGACCTTTGTTCATTTTTTGGGGCACCCTCGATAGATATATACGGACTTTTCCGCAATCATCGCCATGTTCATTTCTATGCACCATTGAGTAAGAGTAGGGCTAAATCTGGATCCCCAACGTTGTGCAATGTTGCGTTTTGCTACTGTCATACCTAGTGTTACCCAGTCCTGTGCAACCGTGTTCAAATCTGTGGGTTCCCAGATATTGAGGAGACAGCACCTCGGGTCTGGAAGTATCGTGACACACGTGACTTGGGAGAGCGTACGCATCACCGCCATCCAGTAACACGCTATCTCTGGACATAGCCACATAGTGTGGTAAAATGTACCTGTTTTTCCACATTGTCTGAGGCAAAGCGGCGTATCTATGTGGTGTATCGTATGCAATAGCGTCCTGGTGTAGTACGTGAGGTGTAGGATTTTTAATTGCACTAATCTAAGTCTTGACGGTTTTGCAGCCTCTCTAGGGGACGCAAGCACCTCCCGCCAATCAGCCTCATCTATGTCCCCCACTTCTAGCTCCTATTTGGTCTTCAGCGCCGTCGTGGGGTCTGGCCGGTTATTTACTATTTTCCGATAGGTCTATGAAATTGCCTTTTTGTGGAGATGGTCTGTTAAAAGTAACCCTGGGCGTAGTTCGCGAAGTAGCACTACGCGAAGCAACGCAAAGTGCACTTCGCACTACGCGAGCTACGCGTAGCACTTCGCGAACTGCGTAATACCCTGTTCGCACTGTGCAAGATGTCGTTTTCAATGATTGCACAGTGCGGACAAGCAACCGGCACTGTGCAATCATTGAAAACGGCATCTTGCACAGTGCGAGCTGTAGTTTTCTGCTGCTCGAGTAGATTTTTAATCGAGCAGCAGCTTTCTCAACGCGGACTGGTAGTTTCTCATCGCGATCGCCAACTTGATGTTGCTGATCGCGAACGAGGAAAAAGTCTCGCCGGGATGTCATTTTGCTTGCTCGCGGTCTCCAACTTGACATTGAGGACTGCGAGCAAGCAAAAAATGACCGCTGCACTCCGCAACACTACGCTACGCGTGTTTGCACTGTGCTACGTGCAATTCACGTAGTGCGAAGTAGCGCAAACTTCGCAAACTACGCGAGCGTAGCGTAGTGCTTTGCCCAGGCTTAGTTAAAAGCCTATCCGATAGCGGGGAGGATTCTTCGGGTCGCGTTCCCGGTGGTAGTAAGGACTGAAGTGCATGCCTGATCTGCATGTAATGAAATAGTTCTGTCTGCGCTAATCCGTAAGTGGCCTGTAGATGGGCAAATGTGACTTTCTCTCCCTTTTGCCACAGATCTCTGACTTTCGATATTCCTATCAAATCCCAGCTATGAAAGCCTTTGGCGTTGCGCAGCATCCCCAGTCTCTTTGTATCCCATAACGGCATTGCTTGTGTCACCACCCCTTCCCAGCCTAATGCTCTTTGTGCCTCAAACCACGTGTGTACCGTGTGCGCCGTTGGGCCTGTGAGGTTGTGTCATCTCGTTTTGTTGTAGAGTGCCCCCATGATCCCTGACGGGGCCAAGAGGTGTCTATCCCTCCAAAACGCTGGATCTTCTTGGGGGGACATGGAGCCATTGGCTAATAGCCACCAAAGCCAGTCCATAATTGAGCCGAATCACCACTGCTGCACTGCGGTATAAACCAACTCTGAGATATTTGGGGGGGGTCATCTCACCATCGTAGAGGGAACTCAAGAGTAAATGGGGTTGTAGCATCTGTTACTGGAAATGTTTCAGATTTGGCCCAATTGATGACAAGTCCAGAAAAGACCCTGATTGCACAACCTCTCGGAGAAGGGGAGGGAGATTAGTTTTAGGATCCACAGAGAATAGTATAATGTCATCAGCATATAATTAAGCCAGCAAGGGGCCTCGGCGAAAGTGGAGCCCTTCCTGCAGGTTCCGCTCCTGCAGATGGCAAACAAGAGGGTCCATTGTGATAATAAACAGTAGTGGTGACAACGGACTGCCTTGCTTGGTCCCCCGCGAAAGCTCGAATTTATCTGAGAAGCCGCCATTTATGTAGTCGGGCAACAGGGTTCATGTACAAGAAACGGACAAGGTCGGAAAAGTTTTGGGGGATAGCAAGTTTCCGAAGAGTGGCATAAAGAAAGGTTCACTCCAGGGAGTCCAATACTTTTTTAGCATCAAGTAATATTGCAGCTGCTGGAAGTTCAGGCGTGATCTGGTTGATTACTGCAATGATCGTGCGAAGATTCACCGATGTGGAGTGATTTGGGACAAACCAGTGTGATAAGGTGATATAACTTTATACACTAATAGGGAAATACGAGTCGCAAGCACTTTAGCAAGAATCTTATAGTCTTGGTTTAATAGACAGACCCTCCAGGATTTCGCAATTTCGCGATTTGCCGCAAAATCGGCACTTTTGTAAAAATGCCGCGATTTTTACAAAAGTGCCCGCGAAATCGGCCCTTTTGTAAAAGTGCCGCGATTTTTTTTACAAAAGTGTCCACGAAATTGAAGGGTAGCGGCTGCTGGCCCAGGCTGGAGGAGGGGTAATTTAGGTAAAACAACAAAGCTGTTGCTACTTGAGCAATAACAAAACGTTCGATGTGCAACATGTAATTAGCTTTCTACTTATTTATTGTGACTCACTTTTTCGACGGCTTTTCACCAAAATGTAACATGGAGTGACCTTGAATTAACTGCCACCACCTGGCTCACAATTTAATAGGTTTCCTTTCTCCAGGTTAACGAAGCTGGCACAGACGTAAGCAGTGTGCCACGCAACCAACGCATCTCAGAACCAGCACCTCAAACGAGGAACAGAGGACTAAGATTTAAGGACACAAACAACCCATCAAAATGTAGTGGTGGCACTGAAGCATTTCCTGTAAACAATCTGTAAAGACAACCAAACTATGATGGAATGACACCTAAAAAAAGACAGGAATGTATTCAAACAATAAACAGAACTGATACTCAAGACAACAGCAAAGGTGTGTGCAGAACACATAGCGGATTTTACTGAGAAATGTTCAGTTTCTTTTAACTTAGTGAAGAATAAACGTTAACGTGCACAGGAATATACGTTGTTAACGTGCACGTGTGAACCTCAAGGAGCTAAGACAAGTTAGGGCTTACTCGGTTACATCATGCAGTAGGCTAGTACAGCCAAGAAAGTGAGCCAAACTTCAACATCTAACGTTAACGCCAGTGATCTTGCTCTTCCCCGCAAAATCACTTTAAAAAATACGTCTAAATTGGATAGGAAAGTTAGTTGAGCACACAGCACGCCACATGTAGTTTTCAGGACGGTGTCAGTTTTCAGAAGCGCTTGCGTTCCTTGATAAAGGCAATAATAATAAACTTTATTTTTCAGAAATAGTTTTGGAGCGGCTAGCACAATCGCCTAACTATACAGAAAAAATAGCTCATAGTGCTGTTAATGATCAGGCTATATGGTTTAACGCACAGTATGGCCAAAAGAACCAGGGTATTTAATATATGAGGAAAGTACCCAATTCATTTATTTAAGCTATCCATGTCACTATTTTTTTTAAACAAATCTGTTTTACCTTCCATGCTGGTAACTAGCGCCTTTCGTAGTTTTTTATGAGTGTGCAACATAGACAATAATTTAATAAAGTTACTTGCCCTGTTGTAGTTATTTTAACACTTGTTGAAACGTATGTAGAATTGTACATTTACATACGTTTTATTTGTGGGATTTACTTTTTAACCTACATTAAATAAATTCTATTTAGCTTGAACAGTAACTTGGTCAGCTAGATGCGCAGTGCTGATCCCGAGAGCCAGCATCTAGCACGAGTACCGCTGCCAATAGTCATTGTCTTACTTCCCTATACAGACCCTCAAGGATTTCGCGATTTCAGGCTGAAAATGAATGATTATGAGTAAAATAAAGTGCCGCAAAAATGCCGCTAAATTTCCATATTTGTGCCGCTAAATTTGCTAATCCATGCCGCTATATCCTGGGGGGTCTGAATAGAAAGAGGGGCTGTGGGAATCACAGCATGATGGAGGTTTACCAAGTTTTAAAAGTAAAGATATGATGGCCTCATGCATTGTGGGGGAAAGCACTTAATTCTCAAAGGATTCAATGTAAACTTTCAGTAAATATGAGACAAGCAAGGGCTTAAATGCCCTATAGAATGTGACAGACAACCCGTCTGTACCTGGAGCACGAGCTCCGCTGAGGTCATCAATTGCCTGGGATATCTCATCTGCCGTAATAGGGGAAGTCAGAAATTGGTGTTGTCCATCCTCGAGGCAGACCATGGCCACCTCAGATAAATAGACAGCAAGTGCGTTATTGACGGGGGGGGTGAGTGGGGTATAGACAGATATAATAAGAGAAGAATGTTGTAGTGACTTCTGCCCCGCTAGTACTCGAAGCACTGTCTGACAATTGAACCTGTGTTATGTAGGAAACTGATATTGAGGGCGCAGCAGTCTAGCCAATGTCCGCCCAGGTCTCTCCCCTTCCCCATACACTCTAGCCCGTGCATACTTGCCCAAATAGTTGGCCTCACAGGCAGCAAGAGCTTGAAACCCCACAGCAAATTCTGCCCTTTTCTGCAACGGAGACGGGGCACCCCCCAGTGAAAGCTGTGCATCAAGGTCTCTTAACTGTTTCTCCACCTTCTCAAGGTCCAGATGTATGGACCGGAGAACCCCAAACTGTTTGGCGATTCAAGTTACCCAAATGCAGACCTTAAATGCCTCCCAAAGCGTGGAATAGCTGGATACTGATTCAGTGTTCAACTGAAAAAATTGCACAATGGCCTCACTTATCTCGCCTTGGAATACGCTGTCTTGTAAAGCCTCCACAGGGAAGTGCCAAGGTGTAGCGCCTGGTACGGAGAGGGTCAATGGCACCGGAGAGTGGTCAGACAGTGTAAGAGAAAGATGTTCCAGGGAGAGTGGGGCCATTGTAAGGTTGGGTGACAAGTACCAATGGTCTATGAGGGACCATTTCCCATGAGAGAATGAGTAAAAAGAAAATTCTTTATGCAACGGATTGCAGGCACGCATCACACCCGCCAGCAGAAACAGTGTGAGATTAAAGTCCCCACCCATTAGAATAGTGTCAATGCCTAGCTGGGAAATATGCATAGCTATATTGGCAAAGATCTTGGTGGGTATACATTGGGAGCATAAATGTTTACTAGGAGTATACTTTCGCTTCCTAAAGTTCCGACCATTAACAAATATCGGCCCCTGGGGTCTGCAACTGACTTATGCACCCTAAAAGGTAATGTTCTATGAATGAGGATACACCCCCCATTGAGTAGGAGCTATATTTTGTAAAAAAAATGGTTTTCCCCCCAATTTGATGCAAATTGGTTAGCAGAGATCTGGGTATAGTGTGTCTCCTGAAAGAATGCCACCTGAATATCGTGCCGGGCAAGATGGGACAGTATCTGTCGTCCTTTCTGAGGGTTAGATAGGCCTCACACATTCTATGACATAAATCTCAATCCTAATGCCCCAGAACTCCCAGTCGCAGATTTCATATAATCTGTGTGATTGTGAATGTATTGGGAACAGTGCCTGAAAGGGCCATAAAATGGCCAGCTTGCTCATCAATGCCCTGTAGGAAAACTGTCATCAAACATATAACAGATAACGTTCCATAAACCACCCAATCCCCCAATCCCATTGTATAACAACCCAACCGGTATCCGGTAAATCCCATTTCCCCATCAAAAAGTAGGAGATCTCCTTGGGGAGAAGCAACGCTCAGAGATCGCTGACACCATCCACACATGTATGTCATCTTAAATTGCCCAAGGCAGCAAACACTACAGAATAGAAAGCAAAAGGGGGAAGAGTGGGCTGCAAGACCGGTCTTAAAATTGTTCAATAGGGCCACCAGCCAATCCCGACCCATTCATCTGTATGTAAAAGGAAATCAGCCAGTGGATAAGCAAGGCAGAGGGGGGCACAGTAACCTACATTGTAAGCTTGTTCCTCAGGTCCGAATTTACTGGCCAGTGGAAGATGAGCATGATGGGATCTTCTGGCCCCCTACCCCAGGAGAGGCAGAATCCGTCTGGTGTTGCTTCCAATAATCAGCCAATTAGGCTGTTGAGTGGAAGATATGAGTTTTACCGTTCATATGGATTCTAAACCTTGCCGGGTAAAGCATTGCATAGCGTACTCCCGCTTTCTGTCAGGATTTTTTAACCCCTTGTATGCGCACGATGGCTCCCGGCCGTCGTGCATCACGGTGGGCGTGTGCACACGACGGCCGGGAGCCGTCGTAATCCCGCCCACCGTTTATTTCTCCCGCACAGCGTGGGAAATAAACCCGCACCCAAGGGTTAATGTCTAGGAATTTCCAATGGGCCTCCTGCACCAAGGGGGTGAAGTCAGGGTATAAAGCAAGTGTCATTCCTTGGTATTGGATGGACTCCCTGCCCCAAGCCAGGCGGAGGGCAACATCCCTGTCATGATTGTTAAGGAGCTCATGATCAAGCGCGGGGGGAGCTCCAGGAGCAGCCCTAGGGGCCAAAGAATGATGGGCTTGCTCCACTGCAAACGTGGACAAGAAAGCGCCGCTCCCAAACAGGCGATTGTGTCTCCAAATCTTCAGCTTTGGTGGCGACCATCTTAAGAAGTTGTTCTATGCATTCCAGTCGTTTAGCCATGACTGGCTGTGCATCCTTCATCTCTGATATGCGGTGCTCAGTCGCATCTATGCTGGTTTCATGTTGGGCCAAGCAGATTCTCCAACCGAGCAACCAGGGTGAAAAAGCGGCGCATCAATAGCCTTGAATCCGGCTCTCAGCTCCACCATAATAGCCGCAGACACATTTGGCAGAGAAGGTTGGGGCACGGCCTGTCTCTGGGGGTCCACGCTCAGAGGGCTTGCATCCTCCTCGCACCTGGGGGTCCTGGCGGCATCAAAGGACAGTTGACATTGCTTCAGGTCTCCCCGTCCCATAGTGTAGTTGAGAGGGGGCACTGCGTTTAGGCAGGATAGTCCGAATTTCGTGTGCCAATAGGCGGAGGCAAGTTTATTTCTGATGCAAGGATAGGTGCGACGGCAGCCTCGAGGTCAAAGTTGCAAAGGAGTGCAGCAGCGTGATGAAGCTGGGGCCCTACTGGGTGCACAATCCTGTATTGCTCCATATAATCGATGTCCCCATTATCAGGCACCGCATCACAGCCGCCCGCAGTTCAGGGCTCTGCAGGGTCACCCGGCACCCAAGTGAGGGTATCTATGGTCTCAGGCAGCTCTCCTGCTGTAATGCAATGCTTGCAGCGCGCAGGCTGCTGACCCGACTAATCACCATCAGTGCGGCTCATAGGGGTCACAACCACCCTAGAACCACAGGCCCCAGCCAGGCAGAAGGCCCCAGATCCCAGGAAAAGTGCAAAAGCTGTGGCTGGCCAAGCATGCTCACCACCGCTGCCCAGGACCAGCAGCCAGCCGGTGTCACGACTTGCCCAAATGTAGAGTCACTGTCGGCATGCTCTGGAGACACTCCAGCAGCCCGGGCGCCACTGGCTGCACACAGGCCGAAGGTCCAGTCTGCTGGGAGCAAGATGAGGCAGCCGCAGGCCGACAGGAAAAACTCACCGCCCCAGCCTGCGCCAGGGATCAGCCGATATCGGTGCACTGTAGGCATCTATGCAGCGTGGTGCTGCGAAGCATTCCTGATCTGCAGGTAATCACTGCGGTCTTTATCGCCGGCAACCCCGCCCTTAGGCTCACCATGGTCCCTATCGCTGCGGGGCCTCCGGACGCCACGTCGAAATGCCGGTCTCGCAGTTTTGGAGGGCATGCGGTCATCCCGCTGTCAGCCCTCATGGGTCGCCAGGGCCAAGGGGTCACATCACGCCTCTGAATCCGCCACGAGGCCCAGGCATGCAGCATTGGAATCATGGATTACGAGCAGTGGCTCCGGAGCTTCACGAACAGGCGGCCATCTTGGAGCCCGCCCAGGCCATGCCCCCACCCTCCCATTATAAATAATGAAAGTAGGGACTTAAAATAAAACCCCATCGGAAATAAGATTAAATTAAATTGAAATATTTAAAATAGTTAAAAATATAAATGAATAAAAACGAATGTTACAAAAATACATAAAAATAGTAGATACATATTATTTAATTATAAAATACTGTAATGACCTAGTTTGAATGTAAAAATAATGTAACAATTTGTAATAAAAAAATTATCATAATTTTTATTTAAAATAATGACATTAATTGTAATTCATTCTAAATACCACTTTTAAGAATTAACAATTCACAATATTTTTTTCTTTCGGTGCAAATTCAGTTTTTTATTTAAACATTAGAAAAATAAACTTTCATTTAATACTTTTCAATTTATTAAAATTTTTATTAAAAATTAATTTAATAGTGCTGTAACATTTTTCTATTTTGTTCTAAATTTAAAGTTAATAAATGAAATGAATTTACATTAGTATTGAACATAAAAATATTTTAATATGTATTTTTGAGTGAAATAAAGTGTGTTATTTTTCCCTGTACTTTACTATGGTTACTGCCATGTGTGTGGGATCTTCTTATGGTAAAGTAAAAAGAAAACTGAAAAAATTATTTAACTAAAAATAAATATTAAAAATAATTTTATGTTAAACATGAATGTAAATTAATTTGATACTTTAACTTCAATTGTAGAAGAAAAGAAATTAAAAAGCAAATGTATTTTGCATTAAAACTTTATTTAATGGGATTTAAATTGAATTATATTAACTTTACCAGAGTTCAAATTAAATTACATTCCCATCTAAAGATTTGTTAATGTGAATGAATCATTTTTAAAATTGATGTATAGAATTGATGACAATTATCAAATGTATTGTTAAAATAGCTTTTAAATTCAAAATAGGTTAATAAAATACTTTCTAATCAAACAATGACTCTTTATTATTTCTATATACTTTTAACATTAAATTATATTTATTTGTACTTTTAATTCTTTTAAATAATTTACTCTAACATTATTTCCTCTGGGATTTTATTTGAAGCCCCTATCTCTACTACTTTCTATGGTTTTCTATGGGAGAGTGTTGCAGTATAAGTGGTTTGCCATGTCTGGTGCTGGATTTACTACTGTTATTTTTTTTAATAGTAACTTACACTTTGAATTTGTGAATACCAAAAAGTAGTTACCTTACTGAAAACTGTAAACTTACTCAAGTCAAATCAAAATAACTTTATTCGGTTTCATACGAAACCATAAAAGTTCATAAAATCCTCTTATTTCAGTGGTCAGAATACAAAGTAACATAGTAAAAAATTTATGCACATCAATTCATTATATAAAATGTGAAACAAAATACACCTTAAAACAGTCTTCTGGTAAAATTACAGTCTATATTACATGACACTTTTCACAATTATGGCATGCTGCTCCCTCAATTAGAATAGATCAGTGCTTAATTTTATTTGTTCGGGGAATTACACTAATCGGCTTCAGTAGAAATGGCTAATATCGTTTCTTAATCGCCATAGCTACTTTAATATAATTGGAAACCTTAGTGCATATATCGTAAGTGGCCAGTGAGGCTAAATAATAAAACCCTTCAATATAAGAACATGGCCTAATCTCTTTTAAAAATCGGAACTAATAATCTTTGTCTTGGTTCTTTGTAGAGGGGACAGAATAGCATAAAGTGCACAGTTCTCTGAGCTGCCGACTTATCACAAGTGCAAGGCTCCAGTTTATCTTCCCACCCTGATTGTTTGGGAAAAGCCATCACGAAAGGCATGGTAAGTAAGCGTAATCTAGTAAAATAAAATCGAGTCTGTACATTTATCATAAAAGTTAGATAAAATTGCAGTTGATTCGAAGATAAACAAAAGTGGCTTGTTACGTCAAAGTGGGAACGGGATATCTTCGCCTCTGCAGAATGGGTCTCTTTTATAATATTTTTTGCATTTTCAGGGATGCTGTCTGGGGAATCAAAATAATCTCCCAAACCTAATTTACAGAAACTGTCCTTTATGAATCGTAGCCAAGGAATTGAAAGTGCTACATCAAGCGTGATACAATCCTTAATAAACTCTCTGGAGAACACTAGCTCTTCGGACAGCCAGATTTTGGCCCATAAAAGCAGGGGGGCGATTTCTATGCGATCCTCTGCAAAATGGGGGGGGGGGGGGGGCACTATTTAGAGTCATCAGTAGTCTTTTAATAAACTTGTTTTCCATGACATGTAGTTGTCACAACAGGCACACATTTGGTTTTGTAAAGTGTGACCAGCTCAATCACTGGCTTATGACCCAGCTTTCTGGCAAAGTGGAAAAGCCCCTCAACTACCCTACCTGCTTGTTGTCCCCTTGCTGTGACGAGCGAATCTCAACTTAGCCTATTATTGAAAACATTCCGTAAATAGTAAAAATTATTCAGTTTATCAAGTCGCTTGTGTCCCACCATATATTTCCTTGTTTTTGTCATTTTCGGGCCACACACCATAACATATGATTTTGTAAAATTCACTTTTAAATCAAGAGCCAACATAAAATCTGTGATTGCATTAAACAGTTTTTGGAAGCCAAGTGCTGTAAGGGCCATTAACACAGTGTCATCCGCGTAGGAAAGTAGCGGGACCTGTGTGCCTCCGATACTCGGACAATCAATTTCTTTGGCGATTAAAAAGGCCTCTTATCCATTGGTGTACATTTATTTTAAAAAGGGGCCAGGATACATCCCTGTTGTACACCTTCCGTAGAGTCTATGGGCCTTGTTTTTTCCCCTTGGGGGCCATATCTTATAACAACAGAAGTTGATGCGTGAAGCCTGAGAAGAAGAGAAATCAGAGCCTCCTCTATGTCCATGTTCCCTATAAGTGCCCACAACTTCTCCCTGTTTACAGTGTCAAAAGCACTAGACAAGTCCATGAAGGCCAAGTGAATAGAACCCTTCCTGGCCCTCATGTACTTGTCCATAACCAGTGACACGTTCAGACACGGTTCGATGGTGCCCATCCCTCTCCTGAAGCCATATTGCATCCTTGCCATCACTCTATTGTCTGTCGCCCATGTTTCAAGTCGGGCAAGGACAACCCTCCCCAGCAGCTTTGCCATAGCGTCAATAAGGGAGATTGGCCTATAACCGGCGGGGTCACACTGATTACCTTTCTTGTATATGGGGACAATGACAGCCTCTCTCCAAGATACTGGAATTGGGCCAATGATCACTGCCTTAGACATTGGTCAGCAATGGGGCCATAGCTGGGGATTACTTTTAAAAAGATCTAGAGGGACGTCTTCAGGGCCTGGCGCTTTCATGCAGACTCCTTTAGCTAAGGCTTCCTCGACCTCTGCCACTGAGATAGATTAACTTAACTTGAAAGCCAAGGTTAAGTTTAAAGTCAGATCCTCACTTGAAGCCTCTAGAAGTTGGCCATAAGGATTAAATATGGCCGCAAAAAAACTTTTCCAAACCTCCCCTGGGATCAACGAATCTATCTTCCTCACCTCTTCTGTAAAAAAGAGACTATTTATAACCTCCCACTCAAAAAGTGTGTTACCTTTGTGAATGTGGCCTATCATTTCCAAATACAGATTGAAACAACACAATATTGGCCTTAAAGAATCTATAAAAATCACAATTTAAAGCTGATGTTTGTATTATGATAGCTATCACACAATTTCCAAGGATCATGTCAGTGTTGCACTTCTGTGCAACCAGCTCTTTCTAAGAGACTTTGACAGAAACTAGTCGCACATCACAACGATTATAGTTTTCTGCCTTGAGCCAGTGCCTTAATATCATGTTGCAACATATGCTCGACTCTACTTACCAGTGGGTTTGGCATCACTGAACATCAAGGGAGAATTTTATGGTCTGGGGAGAATGCCACATGTTGTTGACATCATTGATTGCACTCATGTAGTATTGGTTCCACCGCATAACCGAGAGCAAGCATACCTAAAACTGAAGCATTTTCAGTCCTAGAGCATGCTAGTGGTTTGCACTGTTGACCCCTTCATCACCTGTGTTTGTGCAAGGTTGCCTGAGCCCATCCATGATTCAATGGGGGCTTTTCAACAGAAATGTGCCACAATTAATGGGAAGTCTTGCACCAATGACAACCTGGCTGATGATAAGTTGCAATAATATTTACTGGTTGTGTGAGAAATAACGGATGTACTGAGCTGGATAACAGCGAAAGGCTCTCATATTTTGTTGTGTCTGAAGATTCAGAATCTACCTGGATATTCGGGTAATTAATAACATTGAGAAACCCAACAAATCCATGAGAGATCATTATATCGAGGCACATGTATGCACCAGGGGACCTGTTGAGTGGACATTAGGTTTCCTTGAAGGCATGCTTCTGATACCACAGTTGGTGTCCTATTTTGCTCTCCTGGCACATGCTGCAAGAAGGTTGCACTCTACTCTGTGCTTCACAATATTGCCTATGGTAGAACATCCCACTCATCCTTAATGATGATTATCAGTCAAAGCCTAAGATTGATGGAGGAGGACGACTGGAAGATGCCAGTGATAGAGACAATTATATAAAAGTCTGGCGTAGACTAATTGAAAACATCTTTGAACAAAGGTAGGTTTATGCCTATAAAGGGATATTGGTAGCTCACATGCTGCAGCGGCAGAGCATGAATAAATAGTCAGCAACCTCAAGGAACATTTATTGTGTAATAATTTAGTTCTGGAGTGGATTCATACTTGTAAATAGCTTATTAGTTTGTTTTGATGTGATGAAACTTAATGTTATGAATATTAAATGTTCATACAAAAAGGTTTTAATCAGGGCATGTTATTATTTCCAAAGGTCAATGGAACTCAAGATATCAGCAATGCAGCGTGCCTGTACAGATATACATTTTGAATGTTTCCAGATGTGGTATATGGTGATATTATTTGGACCCGATACATTTGTTTAGAATCTACATACATGGAAGAGAGGATCAATGTAATACATTAATATCATATCCACAGGGCACAGCAGGACTTCATGCGTTTATTCACACATTACCTTCAGGACCTACGATCATTCATTTGCTTTTTCCCATTTTCTTTTCTCAAAGACTGATTGCAGGGGAGCATAACAATGACATGCTTTTTGTAATTGATGCCTTTCAGGTTTGATACTAATTCCATCTTCAAAATATTGCATCATTTTTTATTTTGAAAAATATTGTGTTGTGTACTAACCTGAATATAGATATGATATTTTATGCGTGCATTGAATACTACATTAATATATGCGGTTTGTAAGTGAATTATTAATTGGGGTGGCTGGAATTCTGCCACAGGTAGCGTAGCAAAGTAACTAACTTTTTACCTCCAGTCAAGGGTTTCAGCAACTTTAACCTGAGCTCATCCCCTGCTAGCTTTGGCACAGTGCAGATCTGCTTAAATGTCAGAACTTAAAGACAACACGGAAAGCACTTAGAACTGTTAAAAGGTCAAAAGCACAAGATAATAAAAACAACTCCAAGTCAGAAAAATAGAGACAAATGTAATAAAATGACACCAAAACAAAAAACATCCAATAAGTCTTACTGGAGATATGAATTTTGGAAGGGTTAAGGTAAATTAACTCCAAAAAGCAGCATGTGCCAATGATAATTTATGGTTGCAGTAGACTGGGGCCTAGGTACAATTTCAGGTGAACAGGAAAGGAGTAAGGGTCAGTTACTCCAACCAGGTTCATCCCGGTTTAAGATTTGGGACTTAGGCCCCGACTAAGAGTCTGGTGGTCCACAGACTAACAGAATCACTTGGGCGCAGTAGTGGCAGTCTCCCAACTGCCCTATTAAGAGTCGCCATTCACTGGCATTGTTGCAGCGGTCAGGAGACAGTAATATGCTTGGCAGGACCACTGCCAGGCATTTTACAAGTTTCCTCTCTGCCACAGTTATCAATGCAGTTCCACCACCATAAAAACCATGGTGGAGAGGAAACAAAGGGTGCCTCACACCCTGTGAATGCACATAGGCCAGGACAAAATGTGCCTCCCTGTGTGCATGCACACCAGTTCCACCATGGCATGCACTTTTCAGTCAATCTGTTTTTGGTGTTCCCATTGCGGTGCCCATTTTTAGAGGAACCGCTGTGGGAAATTCCTACTCTACCGGGTGGCCCGCCCATGGCTTTGGTGGTGCGGTGGGGGGGAAGGGGAGACCCATTGCCGCACCGTCAAAGTCTTAATCGGGCCCCTAGTCTCTGAAACAGCAGCTGACACCTTCTATTGGTGCAAAGTTGCAAACTATATTGGGGGAAGTCCTCTCAAAGACAGATAGTCATTAAACAGGGTCGTTATAAAGCCATTGATTTTGTGGGAAAAGGTCACAACCAAATTCCACACCCAGGGAAGTCCTCATGTCAGCTGGATACTTTTGGTATCATTGCCTGGTCAAAGAGTCTCTCTTTGGGAGCTCAGAATCCTCCAGTGGAGCGAGGTTGCAGTTTGTATCCAACAATGAGTTCAACAAAGCCAAATACCTTCTCCCCAAGGGCCAACTGAAAGGGATTTGGTCCTGCGGAGCAGCTCCACTTGGAAGAACCCTGTTTCTTCAGCCCAGTGAAGTCGCAACTTGGGCGGATTGGATTTGGTGGTGGGTCCTAGATTTTCAGAGGTCTGGGAGTTCAAGCATTTTCTAAGTGCTGACTTTTCAAAGTTGTTAAGAGAAGTCCAGTTAGACACAGCCACAGGTCTCAGGACATCAGGAACAACATTTGGGGCTCAAGACTCACTCCTGCAGAGGCCACCAGCAAGGTCTAGTCCAGGTACAGTTGCAACTGATCTGATGGGCACTTCAAGGAAAAGGCCTCTTACAGTTTGCTGTTTCCCTGTAGCCACACAGGAGGTCAGCCAACTATTCTTGCAGTCCACCTCTCTGTCCTGGGTACACGTGGGTGCAGGTGCAACCCTTCAAGTCTCCTCACTGGTCTCCAAAAAGCATATACAAGCTTTTCTTCTTCCACAGGTCCAGAGAGTGTTCTGAGGAGGGTGCCCTGGTGAGCCACATTTATGGTAAGACACACCCTTTCGCTCACACTCTTGTAGTTGTCCACAATAAGATCTGACTGAGACACAAACAAGTTTAAAATATTTATTTTAACTAACATGCTCTACTATGCAGTATACCTGCCACAATAAGCGGAAAAAAGCATAACACAAATACAGTCAGCATAGCAAGTAGTCCGTAAATCATAAAAGGAGCTGTCATTGTATAAGACAGTGTAGCCTAACCTACCTCCCCTTGCAAAGAGCATGATGATGATATACTAGAAGATCTCTGGGGGTATCTACAGACCCTTACCTCAGTGTATAGATGGTAGATCTACATCATAGGTGCTGACATGCTCTTCTCCCTGGAAAGGTCCATTTCCAAGTGTGTGCTACCTATCAATGCATTCCCATAAGACCAAAGTATGTATTCCCAAACAACAGCTGCATCTGTATGATTTGTCTAGGTGCTAGGGCCTCACCAGAACAGAATAACTAGGGGCATTGTTGTGCTACCTTGTTCATAATGTTCAGACATAATCCCATGAACCTGCAGAGTGTGAAAACAGCGGTAGATTCTTATGTGAAAATTTCAAAAGAGGCATTTGCAAAATAAACTTGTGTAGTACCGTGATCAAAGCAGCAGACAGTCTGCAGCGTGCTCGTGCTAACTTAGAGAAGACGAAAATAGCCACGTGACAAGTCAGTCCACAGAAAGAACAATTGATGTATTTCATGGACATTTGAAACTCCGTTCAAGCATGTGTGCCTTGCCAGACATAGTAGGTAAAAAAAGAGATCCAGTCATTCAGTGGCGCCTCTTTGAAAAACAATACAGTCTATTACTTTGGCAATCAGGCTTGACTATAAGCAGAATTCTGGATGTGGCTGGACAGGATTAGTGAATTAAATGTGTTTCATTGGTTGACAGCTAAAGTGGAAAGTCTTGCTGACACTTGCACATTTACCTGGACAACCAAGGGTGGCCCAGGGAACAAGCCCCAGGCAATAGGCAACAAGGAAGGTTACAAGTAAGAACATGTTACAACTGTGGTACCAAGGTGCATCATGAGGGAAATTGCTTGGTAAAAGTCCTCGTTTTTCAAAAATATATCAGGCTCAAACACTTTTCAATGGCATTTAGGTTGGGTGGTCAGTCCAGAGGTGTGAAATGGAGAGGCGTACAGACCATGCTTCATGCCAATAGGTGGGTAAAGTAGCAGATGACAAGAGTGGGGTGGAGACCTCTAATAGGTAGCTGTTGTACTTCTTTGGCAAGATTTGGTGTGTTCTGGCAAGTCAGCAATCACCACCCAATGATATCATGGTTTGGAAACCTTTGGAGGATAGATGTAATGGACATAAGAGTGTCAGTCAACTAGACATCTGCATGTCAGTACCTCAGCTAGGGTCAGCCACATATTCAAGGCCTATGACAAAAAATGTTACGCCTTCAGTGATGCAAAACCCTCCCTGCTGGGATGCACGTTCACAGTTACTCATAGTACAGTAGATCAATTGTTATAGTTTGTGTGCTGTGTGGCTACATTTTTGTGAATTATCCTCCTGTGCTGCAAATCCACTAATGTGGGCGTGGTAAGTTTGCACACTTACATTGACACAATGACCTGCATCATTTCTTGGTGGAGTATATTATGATATGTTATGTTAAATTATTTGTAAAGCGCAACAAATACCCGAGGATGTCTTGGCGCTGAAATAGTAAGCAACGGAAGGGGTGGGAACAACCTACTGATTGAAAAGCCAGGTTTTTAGAAGCTTCCTAAATTGAGACAGGGAAGGAGCTGATCTAAGATTGAGTGGAAGAAGATTCCAGGCTGTCGCAGCTCTAATCACAAAGCTGTTGCCACCCAATTTCGATTTTTTAAATCTGATGGTATTTACTCTGAAAGAGCCTGCTGCTCTTAGATTTCGTGAGGAAGTGTACCATGATAAGGCTTTCTTCAGAAAAGAGGGTCCTGAGTCATTGAGGGCCTTGTAAGTCAGGCAGAGGGCCTTAAATGTGATTCTGTATTTGACCCTCAGCCAGTGGAGATCCTTGAGAGCAGAGGAAACAGAGTGGTGCCTAGGCAGGTCCAGTAGGAGTCTCGCCGCAGAATTCCAAAGAATCTGCAACTTATTCAAATATTGAGCATGCAGGCTAATGTAAAGGCCATTATAATAATCGATCTTGGATATTACAAAGTGTGGAAATGACTAACTTCCTGACTGAGATGGGCAAAAATATTATAATATTTCTAAGTATTCTCAAGGTGTTCTGTGAGGAGGAGACCACTGCGTTGATTTGATTGCCCAGGAGTAAATGGTGATCAATCATGACACCAAGACTCTCGGCTTTCCTGGGGGGTACGGGAAGGGGGCCCATCTCCCCAGGCCAGCATGGGGCAGTTCAAAAGATAGTTATTACCGAGTACGATCACCTCAGTCTTTCCAGCATTAAGCTTAAGATTGTGTCTGTTTATCCAACCATTAATATGTTTCATACAGTCGTGTATGTGAGCACCAGTGTGGTTGGCATCATTAGAGGCTGCTAACACGATTTGCGTGTCATCCGTGTAAGAAGTGAGGGAAAACCCAAAGGATTCAACCAGGGGGGCAAGGTCTGCAATGTATATATAGAAAAGGGTGGGGCTAAGGGAGGATCCCTGTGGAACCCCGCAGGGCAAATGGAACAAGCTTGATGAGAAGGCGTCCAAGTTGACCATGTTTTCCTTGTTTGACAGGAAGGATGAAAGTAATTTCAAGGCAAGGTTTTTTAGGCCTTTTGCTTCCAGACAGTGGATAAGGGTGGACAACGATGGATTTAGACCCAGATCTCTGTACTGGGGTGAATGTATGACATTGTTCTGCATTCTTTCCATCAACTGTTGTTTTTGCATTTGTCACCCTGAGTGGGACGGGTAAGCCCAGACGTGGGTCCCGTGCTCTCCATGCCACTGAAATCAAGCTATCCTGGCTGAAGAGGGGTGAAACATCGAAACCGGTCCTAGGATGCTTGTTTCCAGTCCAGGGAGGACCTGGCTTGGCAGTTCCGGCTGGACTGTTCCCATGAGGCACAGGGTCAAGACTGCTTTGCATATGGCTGGGTTCAAACTGGAATGGCATGGTGAGCAAAAAAACGATGGATTTAGGCCCAGATCTCTGTACTGGGGTGAATGTATGACATTGTTCTGCATTCTGTCCATCAACTGTTGTTTTTGTAAGGGTGGAATGATCCATCGTGTCAAACGCCGCAGATAAGCCCAGCAGGATAAGGGCGGCTGATCCCCCCTTATCTAGGATGAATTTGAGCTCATCTGTGGACTTAATCTGAGCAGTCTCTGTACTATGTTCAGATCTGAATCCGAATTGAGTGGGATCCAGGCAGTTGGAGTCCTTGATGAAGTGATTTAGTTGAGTGTTTATTACTTTCTCCACTATGTTCGTGGGAAAAGGAAGCCTGGAGATAGGTCGATAATTGGCCAGGTCCTCAGGATACAAATTGGCTTTTTTTAATAAAGGCAGGAGGTTTGTTCCATTGGGATGGAAAGATGCCAGTTCTAAACATATTAAATATGTCTGAGAGGTAGGTAGCAATAATGTCAGGGACTAACTTTATAACTGAGGGCGGACAAGGGTCGTCTGGAGAGCCTGACTTGGTGTTTAAGATAAGGTTTCTTATTGCTACGGTGGAAATGGGGGAGAAGAACTTGAAGCTTTTAATAGACAAGTCCTTATCAGAAGCTGAGTTCGCATTAACTTGACCGATGAATGGGGAAGAATGACCACAGTGATCAAAAGAGTAGAAAATAGTGTCAATTTTACCCCTGAGGTGTGAAGCAACATCATCGCAAAAGGACTGGCTTACCAATCTCTTTGTTGCTCTGGATGTTTAGTTAATTTTTTGATGACTTGATAGAGTTCTCTGACTGAGTTTTTGGAAGATTTGATTTGCGAGGAGAAGTAGGCTGCCTTCTCTGTAACCAATTAAGCTTTGTATTTAGTTAGTGAGTATTTATACATTTCTCTCCTGTATCTGTCATATAGGGCTCTCCATTTCCTCTCTTGGCATCTGCAGCCTTGTTTTTCTACTCTGAGAGCCTCTGAAAACCAAGGAGCGAACGGGCGGGTGCTACTTGTGCCGCCTGTTTTTATCGGTGCAAGTTGAGAGAAGATAGAATTAAGCCAGGTAGAGTAAGTCTCGATTACAAGTTCGGGATTGTCCTCCACCATGGGACTTGAAATAGTAAGAAGTTGCTCAAGCTGATTTTGATCAACTTTAGCCCAGGATCTGTCCTGAGAAGATTTAGACCTCTTGTTTGAGGCTATATAGGTGGTGGGACAGTTGATAATAAAGAAGACGGCTGAGTGATCGGACCAAATCATAGGAAGTACTTCAAGACTAGAGATATCTTTGTTATTTGAAAACAACACATCCAGCATATGACCCCCACGATGAGTGGGATCAGAGCAGAGAAGTTTAAGATCAAAGGCATCCATGATTTCAATTAATAAAACTGTATCCTTATCTCCTGTTTGCTCTAAATGAAAATTAAAGTCCCCAAGTACCGTAAATTTAGAATTGCAGTTCTCTGCCTCAAGTAGGGAACTAATAGAATTTAGAAAGATGGCATTAGAGCCTGGAGAGCGATAAATTAGAGAACTTTGAAAAAAGTGTAATTATTTGTAAGACCAAGTTTGAAGAACAGTACTTCACAGTCATCAGACAGTATAGTTATAAAATAAAAGTATGGGGATTTCTTCCAGGGCCACAGATTTCTAAATGAGTTCCCAATTAAACTTTCAGGTTATATTCCAACTCAGTGCCTAATTTGTAAAACAATGAGTGCTGGTGCCCAAAGCTTTGCTCAGAAGCCTGAAGCCAGCTCTACTAAATGTCATGAGCCAAATACCAAAGCTACAAAGTCTTGAATCCAACTCAGACCGCTTACATCCACTACCACACACCCCCTGCTCCGTTATCTCAAGCTGAGGTTTCTGCTTTCTTCCTTTGTGATGGTTTTCCCATCTCTTGCTGCTTTTTCTTGTTTGTGTGTTTCCCTCTTTGGCTCTCAGGAAATGTCTGATTAGGAAAAATCCCCAAAAATGAGTGCTGTCGCCCCCATCAGCAACCACTGGCTGAAAATAAGCTCCACTCCAACGTAAACCTCAGCCATATGAGTGACAGTAGACTCAGATTTATTTTCATGTGTGTGGAGCTTCACAGCGCAGATGGCAGACTTTTCTAAAGGAACATATATTGAGTTGCTCGTAGTATGCGGCAGGTAAATGCTGAGGATAACATGCATGCTGGGTCATAAGTATTTATCCTGACAAGTTTACTGAGACTTCTAACCCAGAGTCTGGTGAGGTTCCTTATACATCCAGGAAGGGAAGATTACCTAGAACTTATCTTACTAGCTACCAGGGACCCTTAATTTGTGCAGCCCATCTGCAGAGGCCACAGACTCCACGGTGTGTACAGATCACTGACAATGACAACTGTGAGACCCCTGGTATGTAGAGCTTTTTATTTTGTTTATTTATATATTAATTTTTGAAGCTTATTGAGTTGCAGAACAATTTACATCATAACCAGGCATTACAATTGCATGTTACATCTTACAGTGCGTTGTCTTGCTAGACAGTAGAATTGATAAATTCCCATTTGGTACATTTGTTTTTACACTTTGGTACATAGTGGTAGACATTGTTACGCTCAGGTTCAACAACAGCAGTATTTTACCAGCATAACCCCTTCCAATGTCATTGTTTAATGAACTTATTTCTTCTGCAGCATTCTCACTCCTTGTATACTCAGTCGATTACCTCCCCGCTCCATCTATGTCACCTCCCTGTTATTTTCCCTTGTGTCGCTAGATTTTGCTTCTGTTTCCTTGCTGAGTAGGTATGATTGGTAGGAACTCCAAAAGCTTTTGGGTCTACTGGTGGGTGGGAGTAGTTCATTGAATTTATCTGCTTGTGTATTGCAGTAAATCATGTCTGTGTGCCAATCTTTTATTTTCGGTAATGGGTCTCTAGCCCATCTCAAGGCTGCTCATCATTTGGCTAGTAAAAGGTCAATAGCTATTGGGGGCGTGTGGTTTTTCCTACACTTAGGTCCCACCCTAGCAATGCTAGCTTTGTGTCTGGCTTTAAGTCCGCACATATAATGATGCCAAGCTCATGAAATATTGCTTGCCAGAATTCCTAGCATTGCCAGGCTAGGTGCATAAATCCTGCTCCGTTGCTCCCACATCTCTGGCACTTAGAGTCCTCCCTCACTCCATACCTGTATTGTCTTTCAGGTGTGTAGTAGGCCCTGTGCAGAAATGTATAATAGATGAGCCTGTGCCTCCCATTCATAGAGACACTTTTTGTTTGGGCACAGCTGTATTGTCATTCTTTGTCGCTTAATGGGCTGCCTAAATCCCTCTGCCAGTCTAATCTGACTTCAGCTTTACCCGTAGCCATGCTCTGCAGCGCGCCCCTAATTTCGTCTGTCTGCAAAGCAGCCATCAGGTGTTCTCTGTGTTCTGAAGCCAGCCACGTCATTTTAAAGCATGACAGGTATTCAGTTAGTGCATCATCTGTCGGAATTTGTGAGGTGTATAGATCCATGTATTAAGTTCTGAACTGCTCTACAATATCTTCTGGGGTATACAGAGTATGCCCTCCGTCATCCACTATTTCCTACATCATAACCATATATCTCAGAAGTCTCAGTATCCCTGCTAGTGTGGCAACTGGTCTGACCCGTTCCCCATAGGGGTGTGCAGTCGCGTACTTTCCCATGTGTTGATTTCATTGTTTGGTGTTTCCTGGAATTTGAACAGTTTTTGCTTAAGTCCCGCCGCAGTATGGAGCCCCTCGTCTCTCTGTAAGGAGCTTTCTATATTACTGATATCTTTTTTCAAAGTCTCTAATCTACTTGGAATAGAGAGTAGAACTCCAGCATGAGAGGATAGCTCTACTTCCCTGATATATACCTTAAAGGTTTCCCACACAGTGGCAAACGTTTTGACTGATCCAATGTTACATGCAGAGAATTTTTCTATAGTTCGTGTCAATTTAACTTTGAAGACGGTATCTAGTAGTGAGTATGGTGAGACCCACCAGGGAATCCTGGGTGCTCAGTATTCTAGCCTAGTTAAAATGGCGAATGGTCAGAGTATGTTCTGGAGAGGTGACTGCAGGCTACTACCCTTGTCCCCAATCCACATGACAGCAACCAATAATCTATGCAGGTATGCGTATCATATGCTGTGGAGTAGTGTGTATAGCTCTCCACATTAGGGGATCTGTGTCTCCAAATGTCTATAAGGTTCCCCCTCTGCTTTATATCTAACATGGCCAGTGCAGCTGCAGCTGGGCGTCTGGTTGGTCTCCTAGATCTGTCCATATCGGGATTGAGGATACAATTGAAATCACCTCCCCATACCTGTGATATCCCGGCCCATTGTGCTAGTTTCACCTCGACTGAATTGTAGAAGTGGGGGTCATCATAGTTCGATCCGTAGATACCCACCAGTAAAAAATTCAGGTCTGCTTTGCTACACTTCGCTACTACATATCTGCCATTTGGGTCTTTAAGGAGTCCCGTCAAAGTCACCCAAGCTTGCCTGTCTACCCATAGTAGTACTCACTCCTCTTGCGTGCGATGTGTAGTCTGCTGCGTATCACTGGGCCTGCATTTTGTGTTGCACTACTACACAGTTTCCTGGTTGGAGGTTTGTTTCCTGTAAGACTGCAATGTCTACATGTGCCTCTTTAAGTAAGCTTGTATTTTTCATTTTTTTTTCTGTTATCAATAAGGCCCCTAACATTCCAGGTCATCAGCTGCAGTCACTGTTGCTTTGTACTTTTTTGTGCCATTGGGTTTACGTTTTTGGCTGGGAAAATCGCATCACTATGTTGGTGTATTGCCTGGTATTACTTTGATGTTCCTCACTCCCCAGTTGAAACATCTCAATAAAGTTAACCCTTAACAACCCACCCACACTATGAGCAACCCCAGCTTCCATAGCTACAATGGATCCCTCCCCCACTCCCCTATTTGCCTCCCATTTCAAGAACCTTGTATAAATCATTCTGAATAGTGTTGTACACTTGGGGGCTGATGTTACCTTCCCTCCCTGGCGTGTGATGCCACCATTCTATCATTCACATCGACAATGGTACCAAGATATTTACACACATATCAGTACTTGACTCTGCTCCCCATCCCAAAGTTCTAGTTCTAGTTAGCTGTTAGCTTTGGGGACTTGCTACAGTGTGTGATTACCTCAAGAATGATCTTACCAGTTATGATCCCTGGTTAAGTCTTTTATAATAAGATTCCAACATCTAGTATACGAATACATAGGAGGTGGGCTACTTATCAGTGTTGTTTTATTGATCATCAGTTCTTGAGTCATGAGGGATCTTCGCTCTTCGGGAACTGGGCTACTCCTCAAGAGTGAGGGACTCACGAGTGTGAATCTTCTCACTGCTTCCTGCAACTGCATAACTTGTCCTCAGTGTCCTGAGTTTCTCCTTCTCCCAAGCGGGAACCACAAGGGGGAGCCACGGCATCTAGATGTTTGCTCCTTTTTCTTGAGAATCTGCATTATGGCCTTTGGGTCTGTAAAAAAGTGCACCTTACTGTCCATTACTGTCCATTTTTATCCTTAACTTGGCAGGGTATTGCATACTGTAGTCAAGATTCAATTATCGAAGTCATTTTTGTGCAGTAATGAACCGGCATCTTGTTTCTTGAACTTGTAAGGTAAAGTCTGGGAACAGAGATATGTCGGTACCTTCCAGCCGTAGTGTCCCTATTTCTTGGGCTTTCCCTAAG
Source organism: Triturus cristatus (assembly GCF_964204655.1). Taxonomy (NCBI): domain Eukaryota; kingdom Metazoa; phylum Chordata; class Amphibia; order Caudata; family Salamandridae; genus Triturus; species Triturus cristatus. Next base: position 1,061,938,452 of record NC_140589.1, on the reverse strand, counting down.
GCTGCATCAAGATCCCTGTAGTTTAGCATCCTTGCTATTATTGGTCTCGGGGTCACCCGGGACCGGTCGGGGTGTCAGCATGCGGTGGGCCCACTCCACAATGAATATCTCAGAGAAAGTTTCTCTGCCCAGGAGATTGATCAGTATTTTTTCTACATACTGTTCCATATTTCCAATAGTCGATGACTCTGCTATGCCCAGGATTCGGATGTTGTTCGGTCTTCACCTGGCCTCAAAGTCTTCTGCCTTAAACTGGATTGATTGCAGGAGTTTGTATATTGTTTTTTGTGCCTCGATTTTACTGTCTATTTTTGATAGACTCTGTTGCATGGTGCGAAGTATATGTTTCAGATCTGTATCGGCTAATGCCTCGTGTGGATCTGGTGTTGCCTCTGGTTCTGTGGTAGTTAGTTCTCGCGACCTGGGGGTTTTACGCAGGTCATATTGTAGCTTTGATTGAGTTTTGTCTGTTTTGCCCATTGTACTGTTTTGAGATAGTGTGCACGGTTCCCTTATTGTTGCCAGTGTGGCTCCGGGTGGCGTAGTTATTTATCTCTTTCTTGTTCTGGGGGGTGTGAAATTGATGTTCTTACAGGAGCACCTGGGCTCTGATAGATGGATTGGCTAATGACTCTGGTGTGTGGCACAGTCCTTTTCAGCTCTAGGCAGGCAAGGTGGGCAAATTCTTGGCTTTTTGGTGAGGTCTCCTTGTTTTGCACGACCCTATGTAGTGCAGAAATAATTGCGCTCAGGGGGTTTCCATGGTTGTTGGATGTTTTTTTATTTTGTATTCCATTTTTGATAGTGGTTTCTATTTAGCCAGGCAGTGCGCTTTATAAGTTGCTTAGGCGTTATTAATATACTTGTGCTTCCCTGCGCTTCGTTCTTTTTCCCCTGCACCGGCGTATGTGTATTTTACACTCTTTGGGCAAGGGTGTTGTGGGCTTGTGGCTGGTTATTTTGTGGTGCCCCTATCTGGAGCCTCTCCTACGACTCGGAGCTTGGTGCCTTCAGGCTTACACATGCTAATATTCAAATGTGACTCCTGTCCCTCCGTAGTTGTCTCTTCTGCCCTACATGCTCTCTGGTCGGGTCCCGCTGAGAGCACCTGTTCTCCTGATGGTCTGTTTTTCCGGGCTTCTTTGCTGTGGCCTCACGACTTACTCGGTCTCCCCTAGTGAGCTCTACCCCTTTTCAGAACTCACTATGGGTCTATGTGGAGTTCCACCGCGCGTTGTCGATTAGGCTTACGGATCCTGCCTATGCAATGTTACAATGCTCGTTGTCCTCCCTTCGCTCTCCAGCGCTGATGGGGCTAGTCCACTGTCATTTACAATTGTTGGAACTACAGACGTACCTGTGTTCCTTATGCCCTACTATGCGCCCCTCTGAGACCCCTAGGTATAGGTATGTGTGGGGTGATGCAGGTCTTTACTTTGCTGCTGCGCCCTCTGTATATTCCACCTTCGTGTTTGGTTCTGGAGGGCTGCATCATGTTGCCCTGTGTTCGGCTCCCGCAGTATGCCCCTGGTTGGCCTTGGGTCTCTTCCACCACCTCCCACACCAGCCTGCTTCTGCGCACCGCCCAGACGTTTACTCCAGCTCGGGGCCCTGGAGTCACTCACTGCTTTCCCAGGCTGATATGCCTTCACTAGTGTGACCGCCCGCTAGCCTCTCTTGACTCGGCTGCATGTTGTTCCGGGGTCTACTCGTGTCTCTCCATAGGCCTCCGCCACCACCCCGCTAGTTCGTTTCTGCGCAACCGCACGGCTCAGGCCCCAGAGGTTGCTCACTGCTTTCCCTGGCTAGTGTGTTTTCATGGAATATAGGCCTTTACATCGAATGCGTTTACAACGCGGTCGTTACAACGACCGCGTTGTTACATCGCAGTACCATCACAACGCAAGTCGTTACAATGACTTGCTCTACGGGGCGCTCTGGACTTAGAAATAGTATAATTTACTATTCCAACTCCAGTGTGTGCAACAGTCTGCATGATTTTGGAATAGTGAATTATACTATTCTTTAGTTTAGAGTTCCCCCTAGAGTAAGTCATTGTAACAACTTGTGTTGTACTGGTACTGCGATGTAACAACTCGGTCGTTGTAACGACTGCGTTATAATCACATGCATGTGAAGGCTGTTTCCCATTTTCATGAATGCGGCTGACTGCTTGCCTCTCCCACCTTGCCTGCTCGTTGTTCCGGGGCCTGCTCGCTTCTCTCTGCAGGCCTCTACTGGTTTTTGACATTCGTGCTCGATGTTGCACCCAAAACTTGAAAATGTCGGTTTCCCTGGTTAGCTGGTCACCACACCTCCTAGTCTGTTGTGGGGTGTTTTACATACGATATGCAACAGGATTATGTCGGATATTGGTGGCAGACGTCGGAGCTTCCTTTGTTAACTGCCATCTTGGATTCAGACAAGCTCTGCCCCCCTCTGGTATGTAGAGCTTAACTGTTAAATCACATAGAAAGAGAAACACCCACAGCAATATGTAGGTTGTTGTAGTACTTCTGTATGCTCTGATGGCATGTAAAAAGGCAATATTAACTATAGAAGCGGCAGTATTATGGTTCCTATATTATGAGCATATTTTAAAGAGACATTTAAATATTCTTATCATGTGTGTTTCTTACACAAGGGCTGTCAAACTGGCAACTGTTTGTACTGATCATATAAGACTTTCTCTAAAACATCAAATGCGGAGGCAACATAATGGGAGGGAAAGAATTAAAAGACACATGATGTAATTAGGCACTCAGTTTGTCGCCTGTCATGTAAGTGAACGCTCTATGTCCTCATAAACACCTTGCACAACTCTGGATAGGGCATTGTGGTACTGTAAATTTCGGAACCATGTTGGTAGCATGGTCCTACCATGCCGATTTTGGTATCAGCGAACCGCAAATGACTAATGCAGTATGTATGAGTGTTTTCGTCATGTTTCCCCGATGAACTCACCGTGTATACGATACTACATATTAAACCCTTGGGTTCCATTTTAGAACGGTAACCATTTTGTGGTTGCCCTCACATAGGCTGCGCACTAAGGCCATGCCTAGGCCTAAAGGACACGCAATCTGTCTGTGACTTCTTTGTGACCTGTGCAAACTGACACCGCTGCCCGAGGTCAGTCCTGCCCGGCCGGTTCCTTTTACTGCGGCCAAATGGGATTAGCATCAGGGCCCGACACATCATAAAGTCGTGCATCCCACACGAACCCTGACTAATCTCTTTCACATCTGACTCTGTTTCCTACTTTATGGCTCGTTTTACAAGGAGGGGGTGCCCGTTTTTATTGGGGTCTGCTGATATCTGATGAGGGTTCTGAGCCTCGCTGGGTAAATAATTATGGGCTGACCGAGCTGAAATGTGGGATTATCATCATGACTTTGCTCTTTCTTTGAAGCGAAAATATGTGAATGACCACTTGTAAAATATGGGCGGTGTTGCCCAGAGCGTAATATTCTGTATATAAGAAAAGACTGGTTTTTGGTTGAGGAGCAGTCTCCTGAGAACATACACCGTGCTGTACTTCTCGGATACCTGTGATTGGTCTGCAGCCAATAAATACGATCTTTGACTTCACCTAGAAGACTCTGTGTTTCTGTAGTCTGAAACAGGAAGAAATCGAAGTCTTCGGGTGTGTCCCCTGGCACCGCTGGGTTGCTTACGAAAAACCCAGTACTTCAGTTGGCGCCCAACGTTGGGCGATTTCAGCGGTACCGGTCCGAGCCAGAGGTTCGTGAAGAGCTTCGTGTGAAAATTCTGGAGGAAGGCCGCCACTTCATCGACCCCTGCATGTTGACGTGGTCCGAAAGTCTTTGCTGCGAGGTTTTCCGCGTCCCGACGGCTACGAAGGACTGCTGCCCTGACTATCGCCCTGTTTTGGACCCTTGATGATTTGGTAGAGCGAAACGATTTAACGAGTCTTCTGGTGACGTCATCGATACCTCAGTTAAGTATAAGTGGAGCGTCTCCCAGTCCTTAGTTTGGTTCTTAGTTTGGTATCCCTTTGGGATCGCTTTGATTTGGAACTTGCAAGTGCCAAAGCCGAAGGACTCGTGTATTCACGAGACTATCGTATTCGATAATCCTTTGAAGTTTGAAACTAGACTAGTGAGCGAAGATGCCTGGTTCTAGTATATTTGAAATGTTGTTTTGTCTGGGTTGTAATAAGGACTCCCGATTAGAGGATTCGTGTCCGGTTCCTCCAATTGGAACTCCAACTTATGAGCTTTATGTGAAACATGGCGTGGACCCCATTATGTACAATGAAGTATGGATTCGATACACCAGGAAAGATGATGATTTAAAATGGCCCCAATATGGTAGTTTCGACACAGAGATTCTGGATAATCTAGAGGTTAAATTATTTAAAAAGAAAGCCCGGCCGGCGATGTTTGATTCTTTCCGCCTATGGTGAAAGGAAGCCAAACAGAAAGAAATCAAATTAGCGAAGAAAAATAAAAGAGAGAAAGGTATGTCGATAATTCAAGCAGCTTTACAGTTTAAAGATAATGAAGAAGAACAAATGAATGAGCAGTTGCGAAGGCAACGTAAACTAGTGATTGATAAATGTTACCCAGTTTTGCCGCCCCTTCAGCAAGATGTGTCAAAAGAAAAGGAGAAAGATCCCCTTATGTCACATTTGCTGAGTTCGCCACCCCCGTATGCGCAGAGTGCTACAGCGCCTCCGCAACCTTTAAATGTACAGCCTCCAATTAATTTGCCGCAAGCCTTCCCGCAGCCGCCAGCTCCTCCTCAGCCGGCTCCTATCCCTACAGCGCAGCCCTCTCACGGGCCGCCGATTTCGCTACCTATCTCTTCTGCGCTTCCTGCGACTCTACCTAGTACATCAGCTGCCTCTCTCGGCGCTCTTCCTGATACGACCCCTGTACCTGTATCCGCACCCGTTTTTCTTCCCTCTGTCTTTCCCCCTGTTCTTGCCTCAACTTCACCTTCTACACGACAACGAATAGCTAGTGCGGTCACTAGTTTTATATCGCCTCTCTTCGGGTCATCTAGTGCGACCCCTGGTTCACAACGTAAGCAGTTGCATAGTCAGCTGCCTGGTTCTGAAGAGAAAGAAGTATTAGACTGCATGGCACATAAATGGATTGTTTATCCTTCAAGATATGATGTAAGGTCTGTTGTAAATGTTTTTCATCAATGGGAAGCACCAAAACAGAGATACGTTTTCGAGAAAATGTGTGAATTCCTCTGTGAGGAATTGGAAGATCATGGTTTAGACTCAAGCCCGCAGGAGTTGTGTCATGTACGGTTTGATTTTGAAAAAGGTATGATTGTGGGTCCCGATGTTGAGAAAGCAGTTGCGACTTTATTGTCTTTCAGGATAGAAGGTCCTTCTCAGTCACTGTTTGAACATGACTCCTCTGATAAAAAGGTTAAACAATACCCGATGAGAGAAGTCCCTCCGGTATGGAAGGACGCTGTTGCAGCTGATGCCGCTCGAGGTATTGTTGCTGTGCCAGCTCATTTTCAGCGTGTTTGGGTACATGTTCCTTGGAAGCGATCTGAAGTTTTAGCCCTTAAGCAGACCTTGCCTGACCTCCGTAAAAACCCTGCAGGATATTATAAGGAGTTATCACAGACCGCAGAATCGTGTGTCATGAATCTAGCTGACATAGATATGTTATTCGGGAATGTTGTTCCGCAGCCTTTATGGGGATCGATTCGTAATGCAGATCATGCTGCAGAACTAGGTGACACATGGGCTAATATCATTGCTGCAGACACTAGACAAGTTGGTGGTGAGAAACCTGAGCCCTTAGTAGCACAACTCCCTGCTAGAATTATTACCTACATGAAAACTTTAATGCCCGCGATGCGTGTGAATTGGGATAAAATATCCGCATGCAAGCAGAAGAAAGATAAGTCAGTGTCTGATTTCTTTACCAGGTTTGAAGAAACATTTATCGACCACAGTGGTCAAGACATGAGTACGGAAGGTGGTCAACGGTTATATGTTGATAAATTCGTGCATAATTTGCTTCCCGAGTTGTGCAAGAAATTAAAAGATTCAGAGAGTTCTTGGGCTGTTTCCTCTTCAGCGCAAATACTGGCTACTGCACAGTATTACGAAAATAGGGATAAAGATGAGAAGGATAGAGCAGACAAGAAAACAAAAGAATTAAAGATGAAGGTTCTGTTACAGCAGGCCTACCCACCACGCGGTAGTCAGAGTAACTATCAGCAACCTCAGCAGTTTCAAAGAAACATGCAAAGGTTCGAATATTCCCAACCACGTGTTCCTGTAGGTCCCAATCAATGTTCGTATTGTAAAGAAGAAGGTCATTTTAAGTATAGTTGTCCTATATTGTTGCAGCGTACGAATAATGCTTATGGCACAAGAGGTAGAGGTGGTCAGCAAGCTCTTAGAGGTAGAGGGCGTGGAAATGTTCCCCAGAACGCGCGTCCTCTTCCGCCTCAAAATACGATGAATAGTTTTGATCAGCAAGCCAATGCAACTGGTAGGACGGCTCAGTACTATAATAACGACTATTATGCGGAAGATGAAAATGCGGAAGGTAATGTTTACTAGGACAGCCATAGACAAAGAGAGGGAGTTGTTTCAGTGCCAGTGGATCAGAGTGGACCGTATGTCAAGGTGACTACAGCGGGTGTGTCAGAGCCTTTTCTATTGGATACTGGTGCTGCAAAGAGTTCTATTATGCACTCAAAACTCCCTGGCGCGCCTTTGTCTGGCGAAATGAATGTTTCAGTAGGTTTTTCTGGCGCCCCGGTTAGGAACCCGATCTCTAGTGCAATGCCCCTTTCTGTTGGACCTTGTGAGCTGAAAGCACCCCTTATCCTAACGACAGGTTGTGGTGAAAACCTGTTAGGATTGGATTTGTTAAAGAGGTTACATGCGACATTATATTGTTCTCCCTTAGGAGTACAACTTACACTGGGTAGGGAAGTGATTTCTCCAATGTATTTGTCGAAGAATAAACTGCCAGCTGAATTGTCGTCTCTTCCAGATGTCCTTTGGGCTACTGGTCCTAATGTTGTGGGCCTCTTGGAAATACCGCCATATGTGGTCACGTTGAAAGCCAATGTTAAATTGCCACACATTCCCCAATACAAGATCTCTAATAAAGGTGAGAAAGCGTTGTTAGCGATCATCTATGATTTGATTGAAAAGGATGTAATTGAAGAGACAAGAGGCAACGTTTGCAATAGTCCTGTTTTGCCTGTTTTAAAACGTACTGACCCTTCTCAGCCACCTGTTTACAGGTTTGTGATCGATCTTAGAGAGGTCAATAAGATAGTTGTGCCACAGTTTCCAGTTGTCCCTGATATAACTGCCTTGTTAACTATGATTCCAGCTTCCGCTGCTTGGTTCTCAGTGATCGATTTAAAGAATGCTTTCTTTAGCATCCCGATTGCAGAGGAGAGCAGGGATATTTTTGGTTTTAGTCTAGGAGGTCGAAGCTTCCGTTTTAAACGCGCTCCACAGGGCTACTGTGAAAGTCCATCATTATACAGTCAGGCTTTAAAAGCGCAGCTTGATACAATTGTTTTACCTAGTGGTGCTACCCTTATTCAGTATGTTGACGATTTACTAGTCGCCGCGGATACTGAGGAGATTTGTAAAGAAGCTACATTGTCGTTGTTGCGTCATTTGTCTACCTTTCATCACAAAGTGTCTCTCTCAAAACTGCAATATTGTCGACAAGAAGTGACCTACTTAGGTCATCTCTTATCGAAAGAGGGAAGAAAACTGACCCCAGAAAGAATTCAGGCCATTGCACAATTGAGCGTGCCAAGAACACAGAGAGAAGTGCGTGCTTTCTTGGGTATTACTTCATACTGTAGGCAGTGGATCCCGAGTTTTTCTTTGCTGGCAAAACCTTTGATAGCATTAACATGTAAAGATACCCCGAATCCCGTCCCGTGGTCTGAAGAGTGTCAGAAAAGTTTTTCAGAATTGCGTAATGCATTATGTTCAGCTCCTGTGTTGGGTACCCCCGACTACAGTAAACCCTTTACATTGTATGTTTATGAGAAGGAAGGTTGCGCATTGTCAGTGTTAACACAGTCTTTTGGAGACAAACAGCGTCCATGCGCGTATTTTTCGTCGACTTTGGATCCAGTAGCTAAGGCATTGCCGAGTTGCTTGAGAGCCACAGCGGCAGTAGCTGTGTCTATTCGACAGTCTGCTGGGTTAGTGATGGATAACACGTTGATTGTCATGGTTCCGCATGCAGTGGACACATTGTTAAACAAGACCAAGACACAGCACTTAACTAGTGCTCGATTGTCAGGTTAGGAGTTAACACTGCTAGCGAGTCATGTGCACATAAAGAGGTGCAACACGTTGAATCCAGCTACATTATTGCGATTTCAGCAGACACAGATGAGATTGAACAGCATGATTGTCTGTTCAGAACAGAAGAAGAAACAAAAGGGAGAGTGGATCTTAAAGATACTCCCCTGGTTGAGAGTGATGGTACCTTATGGGTGGATGGTTCGTGCTTCAAGCTTCCGAATGGTGATACGACTGCTGCATATGCTATCACGACTTTGCACACGATTGTTGAAACTGCACGTATACCACATAATTTGGCTCAAGCAGCAGAATTAATTGCACTTACAAGAGCATGCGTGTTGTCGAAAGAAATGAAAGTGAACATATATACTGACAGTCAGTATGCCTTTGGCGTGGCCCATAGTTTTGGGCGCTTGTGGAAAGAACGTGGGTTCCTGACTTCGCATGGAACTAAGATTCAGAATGGTCAGTTGGTGAATGATCTCCTTGAGTCGTTGACCTTGCCGTTACAAGTTGCGATTGTAAAATGCAGTGCACACAAGAAGGTTACCGATGATGTTGGTCGTGGTAATGCTTTTGCTGACGAAATAGCGAAAGAAACAGCAAAAGATGTTACAACTCGAATGTATGTTGCAGGCCCTGCAAGATGGGTTGGTGATGTTGGAATGTGTGAAGACACGATAGAGAGTGTGAAGTCCCTTCAAGCTGAAGCCACAGAGAAAGAATCGAGTATGTGGAAAGAAAGTAAGGGTAAATTGGATGAAAATGGTTGTTGGGTTGATTTGTTAGAACACCGGCGATGGTTGTTACCTGATGCATATGTGCTTCCAGTGGTCACGATGGCACATGGAATGGCGCATATCAGTGTGAAAGGGATTTGTAAGTTGTTGGCTCCAGTATGGCAGTATGCTGGAATTCCCAAGTGTGCGGAGAATGTGGTCAAAAATTGCATGGTATGTTTGAAATACAATCCTGGTAGGGGAACCCCAACTCCAGCTGGTCATTTTGCGCCTCCAACGTATCCGTTTGAGGTTTTGCAGCTAGATTTCATCCACATGGAAAGGTGCAACAATTTGAAATATGTACTTGTTGTTGTCTGCGCTTTTTCAAGGTGGATAGAAGCATATCCCCTAAAAGACAATACTGCCTTATCCACAGCTAAAGCCCTTGTCAAATAATTTTTCCCTAGGTTTGGAATGCTAAGAATGGTATGGAGTGATAATGGGAGTGAATTTGTAGGTCGAGTGATGAAGAATGTATGTGAGGGACTAGGTATTAAGCAGAAATTCCACGCTGCAAATCACCCCCAATCAGCTGGACTAGTAGAGTGTTACAATGGCACTTTGAAACTTAAGTTGGCTAAGATTCAGGCGAGTTCTGGTCTTAAATGACCTGATGCTCTGCCCTTAGCACTCCTATCAACAAGAATGACTGTGCATTCACGAGTGGGACTTAGTCCGTACGAGATTGTGTTTGGCCGTCCGGCCAATATATGGGGTGTGCCAAGACCGACAAAATTCAGCGAAATTGAACATCCAGTATTGCTTGATTACCTGTATGAATTGACGGCTAAATTGCGTGTTTTACACCAACAGGTGCATGTTACTCTGCCTCAGGTCTCTGAAGCTCCAGGACACCCCATCAATCCTGGATCAGGGTGCTGGTAAAAGACTTTCAGCGGACGAAAAATGATGAGCCCCGTTGGACCGGCCCCCATCTCGTCCTTCTCTCGACGAGATCAGCTGTTCGAGTGAAAGGGAAAAAGAACTGGATCCACGGCGTTCATTGCAAGAGGGTCCCTTTGCCTTTGCCTTATGACCAGTGGGTCCAGGAAGGGATCGCTGACTCAGAGACTGAGACTGTGCCTCGTTTTCTGCCGTTTAGCGATGCACGAGTAAAAGGAACGCTTTCTGAGAAGGAAAGCGATGACATTTTGCAAGAAGCTGTGCCACCGTCAATTCGATTGGACACTACAGAACCTGAACTTTTGTTTCAAGACCAAACAGTACCTGGGAAAAGCCATTACAATTTGAGGTCAAAGACTATGGACAAATAAAAAATTCCTTTCCCTTGCTATTTTTTAATATTACACCTCTCCCATCTGAAGGACTTTTTTTTTTATTTTGTTTTTCGAACCACCATCCGGGTTCAGCTGTAGGGTCGCGGTGCCAAGACTTTGGGGTACAAGCCGGAGACGTTAGGTCAACGGTCTGGTTGGTCGAGGGCGTTCCCTGGACTGACAGGTGTACTCCTTAGCAGAAGACATTCATCCGCCACGAACAGTACGATTAGAGGATGGAGTTTTTCGAGATGGAGAGACCCGCTGAGGAAATAAATTTTAAGAACAGAATATGTAAAGTAATGAATAGCAAACGTTTTGTAATATTATGTCTGTTTGTACTATTTAGCATGATGATGTTTTCTGTAGGTTATGTATTATTGTCTTTTCAAGTGCCGTTTGCACCCACTATACAGCCCATACCTCCTCCTACTGTTCCCTCACACTCTTTCCACCCTCTGCCTGAACACGAACAAGCTAGACGTTCTGAGTTCGTAAACAATTCGTTTATTCAACTCCTGCATCAGCACCAACTAGTTATGAACACAACAAATTACTGGGTGTGTGGTTTGATGCCGCATACCATTGATAAGGGTATCCCGTATCTAGTGCTGCTGTTTAGCTATAATGGGTCATCATGGGCATTCTAGACTATGTTTCGTCTTGCACTTGAGACCTATTCCCCACGACCACCGCGTTCCAATAGACCTAGCACGAACAATAAAGCCTTGATGAGAGGAGTTGCTGATATGAGTAGAGATATCGATGCATATTCATCTATTCCCAAGGATGAGTTGCGAGCTTATGTGGGTTGGAACGCGACGGGGTATAGCATTAGTCTGGGTGAGAAACAGCGTAAAAGTTCATCTCCGATTTGGGTCGTACCCCACATAGGTCGGTTCTGTTTACAAGGCAATGGTCAGAATCCAAGAGCTCAATTAGGGAAGAGTGACTGTGCTGAAACGTACATTTGTCCATCACAGTTTTCCCCTGCGTTTTTGGCTGCCAAGGGTACATACTTTGTTTGTAATGACCGAGCATATACATGGTTGCCCCCTGATTTCTTGGGCACGTGTTATGTTGCAAATTTGCTACCGCCGACATTTACTGCCGCCTCTGATTATCACAAGACCAGAGTTGTGAGAGGCGTTGCTAGTAAGGAGGATACTGCCGGTCAGGAAGTGGGAGACTTCTTCCTGGGTTTCCTGCCGTTTTGGGGACCAATGGTCAATAGCAGGAACCTGAGACAACTGACTTGTGTAGTTGAATCCACTGTTAATGTAACGGCTGGTGCCCTTGGTAACTTGACAGCTGAGCTCCAAGCGGATCGCCTCATGACGTTGCAGAACCGTATGGTTCTAGATGTCATACTTGCAGACCATGGTGGGGTATGTAAGGTTATCCAATCAAGCTGCTGTATTTTCATACCAGATAACGCTCCGACAGTCTATCAGGCCATTTCCAAACTGCATAAGATTTCCGAATCCATTCATGTGGATAAAGGAGACTGGTCGATGATGGGGTGTTTCTGGGGACTGATATCAGCTTGGGGATGGAAGATTCTAATAGTCACTGGGACGAGCTTAGCCATTCTTTTCCTGTTCTGTCTATGTATACAGTGTGCTCCTGTAATGTGTAGTCTCTGTGTTACATCATGTGTAAGGAAACCTGTATCAAGGGACGAGCTAAGCAATAGGATGATGCTACAGCAACATCTTCATGACTTTATGAATATAGACCTGGACTCAGATTAGTATGAGTATAGTTATTGCCTATGTAAGGGCAAAAGGAGGGTCTGTGGTACTGTACATTTCGGAACCATGTTGGTAGCATGGTCCTACCATGCCGATTTTGGTATCAGCGAACCGCAAATGACTAATGCGGTATGTATGAGTGTTTTCGTCATGTTTCCCATATGAACTCACCGTGTATACGATACTACATATTAAACCCTCGGGTTCCATTTTAGAATGGTAACCATTTTGTGGTTGCCCTCACATAGGCTGCGCACTAAGGCCATGCCTAGGCCTAAAGGACACGCAATCTTTCTGTGACTTCTTTGTGACCTGTGCAAACTGACTCCGCTGCCCGAGGTCAGTCCTGCCCGGCCGGTTCCTTTTACTGCGGCCAAATGGGATTAGCATCAGGGCCCGACACATCATAAAGTCGTGCATCCCACACGAACCCTGACTAATCTCTTTCACATCTGACTCTGTTTCCTACTTTATGGCTTGTTTTACGAGGAGGGGGTGCCCGTTTTTATTGGGGTCTGCTGATATCTGATGAGGGTTCTGAGCCTCGCTGGGTAAATAATTATGGGCTGACCGAGCTGAAATGTGGGATTATCATCATGACTTTGCTCTTTCTTTGAAGCGAAAATATGTGAATGACCACTTGTAAAATAGGGGCGCTGTTGCCCAGAGCGTAATATTCTGTATATAAGAAAAGACTGGTTTTTGGTTGAGGAGCAGTCTCCTGAGAACATACACCGTGCTGTACTTCTCGGATACCTGTGATTGGTCTGCAGCCAATAAATACGATCTTTGACTTCACCTAGAAGACTCTGTGTTTCTGTAGTCTGAAACAGGAAGAACTCGAAGTCTTCGGATGTGTCCCCTGGCACCGCTGGGTTGGTTCCGAAAAATCCAGTACTTCAGCATTGTCAAACTCAAACTCACAATATGTGATCCTGGGCAGTGGTCTCTATTTTCTGAGACTCTTGCTTCATTGCCTCACTGGTGTGTGATCCTTTCCACTTTCCTGTACTCACAGACACCCTATGTGCTCCTCAGCCCTAACCTCACACTCAAAGGTATCAAACTATTACAGGTTCATCTAGTTTTTCCATATGCTAGTACACCTTGGTTTGACTCTATACATTAATCAGTGACTTGAGTCCCTCTATTTCTCTCACTCTTTTAATCCTCCCTCTGTAGCCACCTCTGCTATTTACTCCTAGGAGTGTAGCAAGCTGGCAAGCAAAGTCTTGTATATATACATCATGATTGCTGGCTGTACTTCTCAGAATTCTGTGCGTTTGCTTTCTGGTATACTTTTTTGTCTAAAACAATTGACACTATTTCCTTGTGAGAGCTAAATTGTCACTGAAAGTACCTGTACCATTCTACTGTGTTTACAACTGTTTATCCTGCAATTGGTTTTAATGGATTGATATTACTGATCTTCTTTTTTATTCCTACAACCTATAAGGGGTGTATTTGCTTTCATTTGAATGTGAAAATCCACATGAAGAGGACATTGGTAGCTGCTCCTGGCAATCATAGTATTTATGATAAGTACAGAAAGTTTGTGAGAAAAAACATTATAACTTTACAAATTCCTTCTCTGTTTCCTTTCTTCTTAATCCCTTTTACTTTCTCTCCTTACATCTCTCTCACCAATGTGGTCTCTCTTCTGTCTTTTTTACCCTCTCATTCCCTCACTATATTTCACCTTCATGGCCTTACTTATATCTGTTACTTTCTCTTTCTAGCTACACACTTCACTTTCTTTCTCCTCTGTTATCTCACTCTTTTCTGTAACTCTCATATCCTCTTTTTTCGATAGTCCTTTCTCCATTTCTTTAAATTTTGGGGGCTTTCTTTTCTTTCACCCATTTTAATGCTGCCTTTGCTTTTTATGTACAAACGGGCAAACAACAGCAGCTCACGTTTGGCCATTTGAATTATTCTCATGCACTTGCAATTATGTTTTTGCCACAAATTCCACATGACTATATGAGGTGGTGCAATTTTGGGAATTTTGCATAACAAGTGTAGCGCAAATTTGAAAAAAATACATGAATTACACAGCTTAATTTAAATTTCTGCCCTGTCTAAAAATGATGGTACAAATGGTAATAATGGTAAATGGTGATATGGGAAGTAGCAATGCATCTTTTTTTTTAAAGGCAGGGACACTGTTAAAATATATATCGTTGACTTCGGGGAATAACATCATAATGTGGAAATACGGGTAATGTGAAAGATTTTTAACTGAAAGAAATTCTGCTAAAGAGTAGAGTATACTATAGGAACAAGAAGTCAGTTAGACTGAAAAGGACCTGCTTTAAAAAAACACACAAACATTCGCATGCAGGCAAAACTTGTAGCTTAGTGTATATTTAAGTCAAAGCTACAGGCTTTCCTTCTGCTTCTGGAAAAAAGTGATGACATCCAATTGAAATATAAATGTGTTTTGTTAGGCATTTGCCTCTGGGGGCCTGGCCTTTTCACACAACTTAAAGAATATTAAATAGTTCATCAACCAACATAAAGACATGGGGAGCTCACTTTGAATGTTTTAACGGGGCAGCTTTGTTTTATCACACACTTGAGAAGCGGGACCTAAACTCCCCAAAATAAGACTATAGCAGCATACTTTATTGGGAAGTATGTGCAACAGCAACTTGCTATTATATCTTAATTCCACATTTACGGTTGCAATTATGATTTATGACCGCTATTCCTTACTGCAAAGCATAATGGGTTTTTAAGCTTGTGTGCTATGCAAATGTAAGAGTTTAATAAGTGAGTGCAGTCATTAGATATTTACAGACAAAGGTAGGGGACTGGGAATGTCGAGGTGTAGGTCCTTTGTCATCCAGACCAGTCTAAGAGAGCGCCCTTTCTGACCTCTTCCTTGGCCACTGGAATGACAAATGAAGCCCTCACCTTGCCCATCAACAGGAGGGGGAAGGGACTGTTCCAGAAGATGGAGTGGGGCTCGAGCTCTTCTCTTCCAAGTGTAATAATGTTACCGGGTATGCAGCAACAGGAAAGTGAGTTTCTATTATTAAGCCCGTGAGATGGCGCATTTGAGAACATTGAAAGGCTGATTTGCAAATTGCTTTTAAATATCCTCTGTAAGCAATTTTTGGTTTGAATAATTAAGAGTTAATCTCTAGCAAAACAAGCAATGCCCTAATTCAAATCTATAAATATAAAAAAAAACTCAACTCACATTACTGTGAGAGGTTATTTCTGAAAAGCACACACTTTGAACTGCTTTGTATGTGCTTGTTCTTTTACTTTAATTTGAAGTGCATCTATAACATTTCTGGCTTTGTTTTTGAGATATTTTCCTAAGTGATACATGTATGATTTCTCAACACTGGGTTGTAGCAAGCTTCTTTGTCCTAAAAAGCAAATTTAGCGCATAAATGCTGGGCTCGCACAGAGTAATAGATACCATATCCTGGCTTTAGTTTTTTAAATCAATAAACTAGCAGATTCGCTTTTCTGACAACAAATGCAAGGCTAGATGCCCTAGGCTGGAAAGAAAAGATTTTCAGGGCGACTGCTCTTGAATGCCATTATCTCTGGGTCAGGGGCATAACTTCCATTACAGCAGGAGGTGCAATTGCAGAAGGGCCAAGAGCCCTGACAAGCCTACTGAACCCTTATTGCTGTACTTCTCAGTTCAAACAGCACCCATGGGACCTATTTCCGTCCTTGCACTGGGGTCCATGTCATACTGACTACACCACTGCACTGGTAACAAACATGACTGTTAGGGCCTTATTATGAGTTCGGCGGTGCGAGAGCAGGACCACCTCACTCCCGCACAGCCAAACCCATGTTTGAACCGCCCGTCAGATTAGGCATTTTCTCCTGTTTGGCCGGCTTTTTTGTGGCATTCCCATGGAGGTTCCTATGAAATAGGCAACGCAGTCGGAACATCAAAATCAGTACCTGCACGGCATGGCATGGCATGGCACGACATGGCAGTCCATGCTGTGCGGGTACTGGAGTGCATGCACACAAAGGGGCACATGTTATGTTCACATGTGTGTATTCACATGGCATATGAAACCACCAGGGAAAGCATGGGGGTCCCAAACTGGGAAAAGATAATCCCACGCAGTCAGAGCAAAACACCAGGGTGTTAGGGCCATTCGTTTTTTGTTTTTTAAAACAAACATCAGTTTTAAGATTTTTTTTTGTCACACAACACAATTGCTGTGTGGAAAGCTCCAAATACTGGTCTGTGTTCAGCTCTGACTACAGATCTATGCCCAACTGCAAGCTTGTGCCCATCTTGGACTGGCAGCCCTATGCCCAGCTCAGACTGCAGACCTGTTCTCAGCTGAAACACTTCTATACACTTCTGCATGCCTGAAAGCCATTGCCTTTTGTTTGGCAATTGTCGTCTATCCCACATCATAGTAATATCCCTCTTCACTAGCATAATTCCCAATTGCCAAAAAAAAAGACTGGATTTTAAAGCATTAGGGCCGGTGTATAGATGGATATAGTGTGTGAGTGCAATGTGGTCTATGTGAGAGTAGCTTATTTGTCATGCATGTATTTAAGAGACTGTTCAAACTATGTTACAAGGAGTGTGTTTCTACAGATATGCATGTATTTAGGAAAAGTGTGAGGATAGACAATGTACTGAAAGTATGGATACTGACCATCTTGAAAGAGGTGTGTATAATACCGTTTAAATCACTTTAGTGTGAAACATAGGAAGAGCCCATAACTAAAGGTACTACCAAGTGCCAAGCTTGTTTTTACTAACTGTAGTATATATACAGTCCACTCAGTAATGGCAAATTAGCATAGTATTAGGCATTATAAAACCAGCCACATAATTTGTTCTGGTGGTTCACCCCCGATCAGAAGAGAAGCAAACCATGGAGATGAGCACCATACAACCAGCATTGATATATGCTCTGGGACATTGACCCAGTTGCAGCAAAGCTCCAACTCATGGAAGTGGGTTCTAGTAGTCCTATGTAAGAGTATGTTTTTCACTAAACATATGGAAAGATCTAATAAGAATGTACATAGAAAAGCAGAAAAAATGGCATCAAAGGAGACTAGGGCACAGACTCGCCTAAAGCCCTTTCCATAGGGTTTTAATTGTCTAAACTTTACATAGACGTCTTGGCCAGAGGTCGTGGGAAGAATTCATATAGGCAGCTGTGATGGATAGTGAGGTTTCAGGGGAGGCTAGCCAATGCTCTTGGTGAGGAAGAGAGGAACTGGACCAAAGAGGGAGCTCAGATTTGAGAGGGGGAAAGGCCACAAATAGGAAAAGCAGCCTTAAAAATACCACAGATGAAGACTCGCAAACACTATTACCAGTTCTCTCCAATAATGGTTTCTAAATCCAGACTTTTCTCACCAGGGCTTCCAGAAAATAAAGTTGCATCTGTGCACTATTAGACAACCTCTCTGCTTGTGATGTGATTTTAGAAGGAGTTCAGGAGCTGTCACCTTTGAGAGGGCCAGCACACAACAGATAAGGGGCGTTTCTCTCCTTGGCCAAAGAGGATTTCATTAGTTAAGGTGAATATCATAACAAGGCTTATGTAAACAAACCTTAATATAATTTATCTGTCTTTAAGTACCATTCAAGGAACTAGACTCTTGAATTTACTGACTTGCCCCCTGTTAAAGCCAAAAATCCATATTGAGTATGACAGTATTAGAACCAACAGGGGCCCTAATTTGTTCTCAATGGTATAAATATTTGTTTTTTGTTACTGTGAAGGACTGTGGATACTCAATAAACTCTCTGTTGCTAACAGATCAAATGTTAGGGACTTTTCTTTTGTATATTACTGGTGCAGTACGTGAAGAGTGAATCCATAATATTGATAGAATGATGTAAATTGCTAGATTTTGCACCTAGACACCTGGGCTCTAACCTCTAATTGAACATTCTATACTAGAAAAGCTTAGAGAAGCTTATATAAAAAGCAATGGCAAAATTAATTGGTTGCACCATTTGGCTTGGGGAATGCAGCCCCATTGGCTTTGTCAGTGTTTTTGCTAAACGTACAAGTTCTAACGCAAAAAGTATAAGCAGAGATTGTTTAGAGAATGTAAGGGTGAGTATATGGGCTCATAGAAAGAAAAGGGAAATACTTAGTAGTGAAATGTATGTGCTGGTAGTTCTTTGTATTTTTTTCAGTGAAGAAGAGGCTGATGTCAATGCACTTGTTCAGTGTGAGTGTGGTCTGTTGGGTAAAGGATTGTTGCAGTGCTTGATTCTCTTAAAGAACATTCTGCTTTTGTTGGCAGTGTCATTGATTGATTGGAGCAGGGGTGTGACTAATCTACATATGGCTGGTTCCAAACTAAGGGGACACGGTGGGTCACCTTTTGTGTGTTTGATGTAATGCCCGGAGTGACTAAGGGTTTGCCCAGACGTAGGTCCCATGTTTGCTGTGTCACTGGAATCAAGCTAGGTTTCAGTTCCCCAAAGCGTAATCACAACCCCATAGCGTGAGTGTGTTATCACACCCAAGGCCCCACAAATATAGTAACACCAACCCCCCACACACACAGAATCAGCAAAGGCCCTTACAGCTCCACTTACCGGCTCAGTGAAGAGGGGGTGATGTGATGATGGCTGGTCACAGCAGATCACAGTCATAATCTAATCAGTACAGGCGAGGTAGGCGGGAGCCAATGTCATGTTACTTACCCATTTTGATTTTTTTCAAAAATGTGAAATACAAAATGCTATATAACAAGGGGAGCATATGCTGTTACCAGTGGCACCCTAGATTGGCTGCTGGCACCTGGCACAGTAACCAAACCAAGAGAAGTGCTTATCCATCACCAAAACTAAATAACATATTGATGCTAAGGATATTTTTTTGCTTTCAGTTTATTTAATTTGAAAGTTCTTTCCTTGAATTTGGAATGCCTAAGACTTGGCACCTGAAGCAACCACATAGTAAACCTATATCTACAACTATAAACTCTGACAGTAACTTTTATGTGTTAAAGTGAAGCTTGCGCTGCAGGTGCCGGAAAGTCCAGATTCTCTGTGGGTTGACTATTGCACTACCGATTCCCACACAGCACTTTTATGTGTTCCCATGCCAGCTAGTCTTCTCTTTTTAGCCACAAGGGCCCCTTGCTTGCTACAAGTTTTCAGCCATACTCTCAATATTAAAAGAAAAATTACAAGTCCTAAAATGCTCGATGTAGACTAAAAAGTGAAGACTGACATCTCTCATAAAATAGAGCCACTTGACACAGGTTGCACCAGAAAAAAAATAATTTGGTTATGTTTACAAACTGAAATAGCCAAAAGTTGGCACATGAAAAGCTATCTGTGTGAAGTGCTCTATATTAATTTATAACAATGATGCTTCCTTTTTATCATCATTGTAGGAAATGACCATATTTTGTGTGGAGGTTTTGCTGGCTTTACAACTCTGTGCAATTTACCCCTGCTAATAGAGTACATGTGCGCCCTTGCAGATGTAGTTTATTTGGCTTATTCCTCATTGGAACATTTACCATGCCTGGAAGTCCCTACTATATGATGTGGAAAATGAACACAGGGTCTGAATATTTATGGCACTAGAGGACTGCAGTAACTATAGTGACATTAACTGCAGCAGCTGTGCAAACATGGCTTCAGGCCTACCCGGTGTATCCTGATTGCTGCACTGTAACACTTACTGTGCATTCTTTCAACATAACCCTTTTTGAGAGGTAAAAACATTCCTTTTAGATATCAAAAAGTCACTCCTATTTAGGCCTTGTAGGCCAAAAAGCAGTTTGCATAGTATATACAGTAGAAATGTTAAGTTAATATGGCCTTATAGTGACTATCACCCAAAAGCTATTTTCACCATAAGAAGCCTCTTGCCATCCCAAAGAGAAACACTGAGAAGCAATAGTAAAAATAAATGTTGGTATCTCCGGTTAGTATTCAGCTAAATAAAGGATGAACCAACTATTTTTAATAGTCATTGCAATCCCAACCCATACCGTCAAAAATTATTTATTTGGCTAATAAAAGCCATACACATACAAGATAAATACACCAAGAACAATTGTTAAAGCAAGACAATGGAACACCATAATACACAACAAATCAAGTTTACAAATATAAATTTCCCTAAAACCATATTTAAATAAAGAATAAAATAGGTATATGGCGTATTATTAAAAACAGAGACTGTATTATTTTTGAAAAAAAACATATGTGCAGTTGTATTTCTAATGGATATTATGGAAAGGTATAGTTAAGAAAGTTACCTTTTCGCTGCTTGAAGCTGCTTGAGCCTAATTTGCATTCACTCATAAGTAGTGGCACAGACAGGAATTGGCTGTGATGAATGGTATGATAACTGATCCCAGGTGAGGTGCAATGGCTTGGGTGTTGGGAGATGTTTTTCTCTTCCCCAGACAGGAAGATCAGTGGGGTGGGTGCAGGATCCTAATTTACTTCGAAGGGGTACCCCCTGCAACAGGCACATTTTTCGTGACTTCTGGAAAGGCCCCAGCTGGCACCAAACACAGTGGTGGGAAAGCTACCTCCAGAACTAGGTTAGGGTGACCTCAGAGAAGAAGAGTGTTTATTACCCTGGCCAAACCTCTGGGTGGGTACACAGGCTCGGCACAAACAGAAAATGATTTCCCCCATCTTGGATTTTAAGAGTGAGGGGGCACTGTGGGATTGTTTACAGAAGGGCAAACAGGAACAGTTTCAAAAGATTGTGGGGTTACCCCAACAAACCTTTACCCATTCACTTTGGGAGAAGCCAGGAGTAATACACTAGTTGGTGCCAGGCATAAATATAGCACCCCCAGACACCCTTTTTAGAACATTTTATGGACCTGTGGAAGAAGAGAAAAGGGATTGACCTGCTGTCTGTAACCAGAGAAGACCCTTGAAGGATTAGACCTGCTTCCCCTTGTAACCAGAACAAAAAAGTGGACTCCAAGTGTCAGTTGGCTGATCTGTGTAGCTACAGGGACACAACAAGCTGCAAGAGAGCTTTTTCTTGAAGTGCACAGCTGACCAGTAACAACTGGAGCTGACTTGGAATCTGCTGATGGCCTCTTCTTGAGTGAGTCTTGACTCACAAGTGCTGTTCCTCAGGTCCGGAAAACCTCAGCTGTATCTAATGGCACTTGTCATACCACCTCTGAAAATCTGGGACTTACAAACCTTTTGGATTTCCAGACCACTGCGGAACCAGAACAAATAAACCCAGTCTATCCACCCAAGGCAAGGGTTTGTAGGTTTGAAGAAAGAGGTTTCTCCCGATTAGAGCTTCTCCGCAACAAATCAGTGCGCCCTGTGCAATAAGGTACCCGGCCTCATGGAACACAGCGCCGTATACAGCATGGCGGCTTGACCCACTGAAGGATTTTTACTTCAATTTCACAGACTGAGTCTCAAGGTAAAACTCTTTTTGTGACTATTGACTATCACTGGCAAGCAATTGTTTTCAGCGCTATTATCACCTTAATGTACAAAAATTCATATGTTTTTTCACCTTGATGGATTATTCTTGTTTCGGTGACATTTTACTTATTAGAGTTTACTCTGTTTTTCTAATTCGGTTTGAGAATTTTATTGCTTGGTGTTGTGACTTTATTACTGTTGTGACAGTGGATAAATATGTCACACATTGCCCTAAGTTAAGCCTGTCTGCTCTGCACCATTACTATGAGGGGGCGGAGCTCAGGTTAATGAGTGACTTTGTAGGATTACACTGTCTCAAGTTGTGATTATTCTTTTTTTTATGTTTGAAAAACGTAAAATTTAATGAAAAAAGAAAAGGGAAAGGAAACAGGAGGGAGAAAATACAGAAAAAATATATATAAATTACATTTCTGAAAACCCTAAAATTACATGGCTAAAAGGTTATATAACAATATAAAAAGATAAATACGAGTATAGTATAAGTCTGGCTAAGTACTAAAAAGTGCACAAAATATAATGAAAGTAGTTATATAAACAGTATTGAAGACAAGAACAAATGAGAATGTCAAGGGGGTTTCAACACTTCTTGATCCAAGATTTTGCGTACAGAGGAAAGTTTAGCATGACGTTCTATAAAACTTGTAACTGGGGACCATAAAAACAAACGTTTGAGAGCTAAGGAGATTGGGAATACATAAACAGTATCTATCCTGTGATTATAACACACAGCATACCACCAAGCCTGAAAGGACAGTCAGATCAATGTTTCCAGTGCTTGGTAATCTGTTGAAATGCTACACCCAGAAGTAAGTCCAAAACCTGAAAAGGCAAAGAACAGCTCGACCAGTCCTCACAAAGAGAACGCAAAAAAAATTAACAAATGAAAAGGGAACTATCTGATGAAAAATGTGGGTCATTTGTTTCCAGACATTCTTCCAGAGTCCTGAACAAAAGGACAGAAAAAAAGTAAATGTTTTAAATCAGCATTAGTGGATGAACATAACCAACAGGTGTCAGGGAGTTCAGCATTGATCCTATGCAAAAGTGAAGGGGAAAGGAGTAATCTATTATATATGAAAAAGAGTGTCTGCGTGGTATTAGCTGCTCTGGATGTTTTCTTTATTTTAGCCAAATATGATTCCAAACTTGAACGGACCTGTCAACCTTAAGATCCCGTTCCCAATCCAATTCTACCTTGGTTTTGTCTCTAGTAAGGGTCGGCTTGTGTAGGTAGTTAATAAATTGCCGAGGCTTTGGGTCCAGAACTCAAAAAAGTATGAGCGTTCGTGGAAGTAGCCATTGGTTGACTTAAGGATGGGACAATTTTCTGAACTGCTATACTTACAGCATGCTGTAGCAAAAGATATTTATTAGAAAAAGAAGTAGGGAAATTAAATATAAGTTTAGCTTGGGGAAAAGGTATAAGTTTATCATTTTGAAATAGTTGATGAACCCAAATGAGGCCCTTTTCTCTCCATGACTTCCAATAGATGGGTTTGTCTTTGATGATTATGCGATAATTGTGCCAAACTGAGGATTTAAGAAGTGACTTGATATCAGGGAAACTATCTAATAAAAGTGGGTCTAATAATTTGTGTGTAAGCTTGACAATAGGTGTAGATAACCTTTGAGGTTTTTGGGTGAAAGAGAGGTATTCTGAAAAGGAGAAAGGAACAATAAATGACTGTTCAAGTGTTACCCAGAGAGGGGAATCCGAAGAGGGGGTTGTAAGCCAAAGAGATGACTGACGAAGGTTAAAAGCTTTATGATAAGCAGGAAAGTCTGGAAAGTTATCCCCACCTTCTGTTTTAGGGCGGCTAAGCTTTGCTAGTGACATTCAAGCTTTTTTCTTACTCCAAAGAAAGGAAGACAACACAGAATTGATCTTTTTGAAGTACTTTTGGGGTATAGTAACTGGAATATTAGAGACAGTAAATAAGACAATTGGGGATAACATCATCTTGATGGTATTTAGCCTCCCCCACCAAGATAGGTCCAAGGGATGCCATCTATCAATAAGAGAGGACATTTTTGAAAAGCATTTGTCCAAATTAATGGAAACTGATGAGTGAATAGAAGAAGAGAAATCTAGTATTTTATATGGTTAGTGTTCCAAGTGAAGTGGTATTTTTAAAGTCCTCTTTAAAGGTGAACTTTGTTAGGGGTAATATTTTGCATTTGTCATTGTTTAATTTATAACCAGATACGGAAGAATAGGATTGAGTTTCAGATAGAAAAGCAGGTAGAGAAGAGGTGGGGTTAGACATGAACAATAATATGTTGTCAGCATATGTTGCCAATTTAACGTGTGAATCACCATAGTTGAAACCCTGAAAGTCAGTATTTTGATGAAGTTTACACAAAAATGGTTCTAAAGCTAAATTGAACAAAAAGGGGGATAAAGGACAACCCTGACGGACACCCCTGCCCAAATTAAAATACAAATAAGCGAGGCCATTAACAAATATAGCAGCTTTAGGATTTGAGTATAAGAGAGATATCAAAGAATTAATTTTAGGACCAAAGCCAAACCATTTGAGAGATGAAAAAATTAAGGGCCAATAGACTCTGTCGAATGCTTTTTCTGCATCTAATGCTATAGCCGCTAAAGAATCAGATGAGTGAGAGGATTTCGAGAGGATATCAAAGAACAAGCGAGTATCATCAGTAAGAAAAGGACCTTTCACAAAGCCTGATTGTTCTGTACCTAAAAGATTCAGAAGCAGGGATTCTAAACGCAGGGACACGGAGTTTGAGAACATTTTGTAATTAATGTTAACCAATGAGATTGGTCTATCATTTTTGCAAAAACGGTGTCCTTTGTTTTCTTTAGGAATAAGACAAATGAGAGCTTCTAAAAAGGAACCTGAAGCAGTACCAGTTTGTAAGAAAAAGGTCAAGAGTTAGTGTAATTTAGGATGGAGAAGTTGGGAAAAATGAGAAAAAATTCAACAGTGAATCCATCAGGACCTGGGCTTTGTCCTTCTTAAGAGTGCACAAAGCATTGTGTAACTCCTTCGTGAAACATCCGATTCCAATGATTGAAAGTCTAAATTACGATCCGGGGCATTAGTAATGGAAGAGAGGTAGTCTGTGATGGATTCATCTGTAGGACAAGTCTCAGGTGTATACAGAGAATTGTAAAACGAATGAAATTCTTGTAAGATTTCTGAATCTTTAAATTTGGGTGCCTGCTGAGCATCCAGTATTGAGTCGATATTGAATTTGTTTTTTTTTTACTTTGAGGTAATTTGCCAATAGTTTGCCTGATTTGTTGTTACCGCCATAGAATTTCGCACTGGACTTAAGTAAATACAAGGAAGCTTTATCAGTAGATACTTTATTAAACTTAAGTTTGGCAGCTAATAGGGTGTCTAAACAGTCCTTTGATTTAGATACGTAGTAAGCATGTTCTAGGAATTTTATTTTAGCAAAAAGATCTGTGGCGGATTTCCGGGCCATATGGCGTTTCTTGGAGACATAGTTAATAATAAAGTCTCATGGTGCCGCCTTGAAAGCGTCCCAGACAACAGAAAAGGGAAGGGTGTCGGATTCGTTAAAAGAGAAATATTCAGTAAAAAAAGAAGTAAAGGAAGAAGTAAAGACAGGATCGAGTATTAATGAATTATTAAAGTGCCAGCGCCTAGGGGTAGCAGACTTATGAAGAATGTCTAAGGAAACGGAGACTGGGGCATGATCAGAGATTAGGTTGGAACCAATATCAGAAGAAATTAGAGACTGAGAAAGGACATGAGACATGAAAATGTGATCAATGCGTGATTGTGTATGGTGCACTGGAGAGAAG
The DNA here is from genome assembly GCF_964204655.1 of Triturus cristatus. Classification (NCBI taxonomy): domain Eukaryota; kingdom Metazoa; phylum Chordata; class Amphibia; order Caudata; family Salamandridae; genus Triturus; species Triturus cristatus. The sequence goes on along the minus strand of NC_140589.1, from coordinate 1,061,913,099 downwards.
AAAGTATATTTCCTCAAAGAGGGATTGCACAATCTCCAGGCATCAACTAAGTGTCTGTGTTGAAAAGAATGTAAAAATGTTTTATGAGGTTTGGAGGGTATAAAAGAGGAAGTGGAAATACGATCAATAAAGGGATCAACAATTTGGTTACAATTACCAGCTAAGATCAGATTATCTTGAGGGAGTTGCATTAATTTCCCTGCAAGATGGGACCAAAATGGGCAGTCGCCTGTAGTTGGAACATATATATTAAATAAGGTAAGGGGAGTCTTCCTAATCAATAGGTCTGTAAGTAACCAGCGACCTATGTCATTGGACTCCTGAGAAACAAGTTTAGCATGAAGAGACTTGTGACAAAGGCTAGCAACGCCATTACGCTTGCCATCGCCTAGAGAAAAGAAAACCTCTCCAACCCAATCTCTTTTTAACTTCAGGGATTCAGATTCAGTGAGGTGAGTTTCCCGAATCATGCCTATATTGGCATTCAATTTAGATAAATGGGATAATACACGTTGCCTTTCAATCGGGGAATGTAAATCCCGGACATTCCATGTAACAACATTTAATGTCATATAAAAATCATTAAGAGAATAAACAAGATAAGACCAGATAACACAGTAACCTTGTCAAAAAGTAATCATAAATACATATTAGTGAAACAGGATATAATAACATTTGAAGAAAGAATCATATAAGTAATTAAGTAATTGACTTTAGAGAAAACAATGTGAATGAAATCAGAACTAGGATAAACAGGATAAATAAAGGGAAGTATCAGAAATAAGAGGGTAAAAACAGAATAAGAAAAAAAGAAGAGAGAAGAAAGGAGAATATAAAAAGCAGAGGGCGAGGAGAAAGGGGAAGAAGATATACAGAAAACTGAAGTAATAACGTTTAAGAAAAGCAAGGGGATAAAAGATAATACTCGGTGATTCGAGAAGTAGCACAGAAAATGAAGAAGAAACATGTTGAAAAAGAGAGAAACAGAAAATACCGGATATAACGATGAGATAGCAAAATCTAGAGAAAAGAAGCAAGACAAGAGAAGAAAACGCAAGAAAGAGAAGTAATAGAAGTGAAGAACAAAAAGTGAAGAACACATACCCATAAAAATCCAAAAATGGGAGGGTGAAACCACATGGAAGGGCGGCACATCCAGATCTCACGAAGGGACGCACGGAAAAGACTGGATAATACAGGGTGCGAGACAACAGACGAATACACAACAAGGAAACCTATTGTGGAGAAAAAATACAATTAAAATGCAAACTTAACAATATAGGCATTATATTGAAGCCAAAAAGACAAGAGCATAGAAATAGATGAAACATGCTGAAGCAGAAAAGAAAAACATGCTAACTAACAATACAGGGGGTCTCCCTTCCATTTTTCGCTGTTGTCTCTGTTTTTGCTGGTAATAGATGCTCTGGGCGCTGTGCCACTGCCATTCAGTGCCACAGTGCGAATGCTCCCTGTGTAAAGATGACATGTGATTTGGTATATCCATGATTGGCTTATTTGGTTTACTGTTAGTCCCTAGTAGCGTGGCCTGTGTACCCCCATGGCTGGTAAACCAAATGCTGCTAGTGGGCCTGCAACGCTGGTTTGTGCCACCCACAGACACAGTTTATAAAGTGTGTCTCAGACCTGCCACTGCAGTGTCTGTGTGCAGTCTAGAGCTGCCATCTTGGCTGTGAAGTGCACCCACTTCCCAGCCCCTGAACCTTCCCTTGGCATCATGTAAGCCACCCCTATGGTAGGGTGCACTGTATGTGTAAGGTACGACATGCTCTGATGTGTGTAGCATGTCCTGGTAGTGAATCACACCCAATTTCTTTTTCACTACTGTAAGGCTACCTGTTCTCCATAGGCCAGAATGGGAGGTTTGGCTATTACATTCTATAGTCCTAGCTGACCCACAGAACAAGGTAGAACAACGAATTTAGTATGCCTGAGCTCAGAATATTAAAATGCATCTTTTAGTAAAGTTTATTTTTATATTCTGTGTTTGAAAATACCTTCCAGTGTGCTCTGCTGTTATGTGTATTGGCTGTCTGGTTTTGGAGGGACAGGGCAGGCTGAGTCAGACCTGGGTTGAATAGAAAGATCTGCATTGGAGTATGGGGAGGGGTACCTCCTGGACCTGAATAGGGCTGTGCCTGGCAAGGTGAATGCTGGCTCCACCTCCCACTGTGCGTCTGATGGCAGACCCCCTCTTTCTGAAAGGAAGGATGCAGCCTGGTAAACAAAGTGTTCCAGGGCTGGGCAGAACTGGTTCTGGCTGGGTTCAGTGACTTGTAGCTTCTGAGAACAAAGACTTTTGGGGTATAAATATCTGTGGTGAAACCCCTACAATTTGTATTGCTCCTGGACAACAAGAGGAACCTCTGTCCGTGTAAATGAAGGAATCTGCAGGAGAAGAATGTACTTGTGCTTGTGTGCTGTTTCTTGGACTGGCCTGCAGTGGTTACTACTGGACTTGGAAGAAGAGGAAAAGGACTTTGAAGGAACTCTTATTTTATCTTGCTACAGCAATCACCCAAGGGCTAGAAGAGAGCTAGCCTCCTGCTGGAGTCTCAGGCACATTAGACTCCACCACCAGCTTCCTGTTTCCTCCCAGCGGGATTTCTATCTGCAGGTGAGGCTCCTGTGAGTTCCAGGGCCTCTAGTTCTACTGTGGAGAAGAGAGTGCTGAAAATTGTCGCTAACGCCCGTTAGCGAGCCGCCGCAGCTGAAGAACGTAAGGAAAATCATCGCGCTGCTGCCGCTGAGTGCTCGCTACGGAGATCATCGCATCACACATTTGCGGGCTGCCAAATGCTCGCTAACCCGAAGATTATCGCATCGCATGTTTGCGGGCCTCCAAGTGCTCGCTAACCAAAGATCATGGCATCGAGTTCATCGCTTCACGACATCGCAGCGCGGATGCCAAGCGTTCGCCATTTTTCATCGCATCGCATCAGGATCGTCGCTCCCTCGCGGGGCGCCATTTCTTTTCATCGCAACAAGTTCGCACATGCAACAGGCTCGGCGCATCATCCTCCCTTCGCGGCAAGGATTTCATCGCATCGCCGGCTTAGTGTGTAGAAGTTTGTCGCTTTGTCATGCACACAGATCAGCGCATCATCCTCCCTTGCAGCAAGGATTCAACGCATCGCTGGTCACGCATGAGGAAAATCATCACTACAACTCCTGAGCGACATTTTGGTTGCTTTGCTACAGAATCCAGGTAGTTTGTGAGTAAAAGGGTCGCAGAGACCACTGCCTTGAACTGAACTCCTCTTTGCACACTTTGAACTATTTTTGCTGCATTTTAGGAGTAACCCTATTTTCTAGTACTGTGCATTCTGTCCATCAACTGTTGTTTTTGCATTTGTCACCCAGAATGGGACAGGTATGCTCAGACGTGAGTCCCATTCTCTCCATGCCACTGGAATCAAGCTATCTTGGCTGAAACCGCGAAACCGGTCCTAGGACGTTTGGTTCCAGTCCAGGGAGGACCTGGCTTGGCAATTTGGGCTGGACTGTTCCCATGAGGCACAGGGTCAAGACTGATTTGCATATGGCTGGGTTCAAACTGGAATGGCATGGTGAGCAAAAAAACGATGGATTTAGGCCCAGATCTCTGTACTGGGGTGAATGTATGACATTGTTCTGCATTCTGTACATCAACTGTTGTTTTTGCATTTGTCCCACCGAGTGGGACGGGTATGCTCAGACGTGAGTCTCGTGCTCTCCATGCCACCGGAATCAAGCTATCCTGGCTGAAGAGGGGGGAAACCCCGAAACCGGTCCTAGGATGCTTGGTTCCAGTCCAGGGAGGACCTGGCTTGGCAGTTCGGGCTGGACTGTTCCCATGGGGCACAGGGTCAAGACTGATTTGCATATGGCTGGGTTCAAACTGGAATGGCATGGTGAGCAAAAAAATGATGGATTTAGGCCCAGATCTCGGTACTGGGGTGAATGTATGACATTGTTCTGCATTCTGTAATCAACTGTTGTTTTTGCATTTGTCACACCGAGTGGGACGGGTATGCTCAGACGTGAGTCCCGTGCTCTCCATGCCACTGGAATCAAGCTATCCTGGCTGAAGAGGGGTGAAACCCCGAAACCGGTCCTAGGATGCTTGGTTCTAGTCCAGGGAGGACCTGGTTTGGCAGTTCGGGCTGGCCTGTTCCCATGGGGCACAGGGTCAAGACTGATTTGAATATGGCTGGGTTCAAACTGGAATGGCATGGTGAGCAAAAAAACTATGGATTCAGGCCCAGATTTCTGCACTGGGGTGAATGTATGACATTGTTCTGCATTCTGTCCATCAACTTGTTTTTGCCTGAGGAGAAAACGGCGGTCGTTTCATAAAAGGGAGCAGAGCATAATATCAGCAGGAACATGTCTCAAACAAGTAAGCTACAGCCATAAATAAAGGAAGTCCAGAAATGGCAGGATGAAGGAGGCTAATGCATTTAGAAGACGAAAAACGCTCACCGCTGCATGATAATGAGGCAGGTGATAGCGGGACGCAGAGCACAAAATGGCAGATGCGAACTGAGGCAGCGGCGATAATGTGAAGAAAACCTCCCAAAAACCACGCTGGCTTCAGTATAAGCTCACCCCAACCACTGTCGGGTGATCCTGGGTGTTGGAGCTTACGTTTCCGATGTATGAAGCAGCTCAGGAGACGCACATAGTGTGTTCGTGTAGCGCTGGTCCGTCGGAGCTCACGCCATCTTTCGTGGGTGTCAAGCCACACACCCCCCAAGTTGTGATTATTCTTTGAGATGGGCAGTCGTCCACTCAAAATAATAACCCCATTTTTTACAATTATGGAAGAAATAGATATTTTAAAAAGATTTCTTTGTGCGCTTCTTGTTTTACATTTATACGTCAAAAGAAAGGAAATACATAATTGTATTCCTTCTTTAATTAGCATGGACACGAAAATATAGAGCAGACTGGTAAAATAACAAAAAGCTTGTATGAATCTAACCAAACGCACTGTTATTCAGCTTACTGTGCAAGTTATGTGTTTGTTAATTACACTTTGTAACATATATTCATCATACAAAAAACAAAGCACTTTATTTCCCCGTTTTAATATCTTGCTCTTAATCATTGCCTTTTTTTTAACCTTCATCCTTCATTCTTTCACACTGTTTGATATTGGTTTTTCCCATATTTTAGCCCCTGCCTTTGTTTCTATCCTCTTTCATTTTCTTCGCCTTGTGTTTATTTCGTTATGATTCCACATGCTCCAGCAAATATTTTCCTTGCTTTCACTATGCATATTTACTTAATCGTCCTTTATGTCACCTTTCATTCTTTATATTTATTACTGTCTCTATTTGTGCAGCAATGACCCTCTGCAATATCAGACAAGTTCCAGGTGATTTATAGCCAGAGCTGAGTTCAGCATCCAGTTGAATCGTGGCGTATCTCCTAACTTAGCCTGAGGAGAGATCAGCTGCTTCTGTCTGAACCTGCCTGGGTGGAGTTTTGTTTCTAAAAAGTGCCGAAGAGCAGGGGATACACTATACAATGGGGATACCAGATATTACACAACACCGGCAACCTGCCAAATACCATCAGCACTCCTGCGGCCCTATTAAGCATTTTCATTTTTTGCCCCGGACGCACCTATTTAAAGGTGCGCGCGGTGCAAACAATGAAAGTGCGCCCTGTTACGGTGAAGTCACTGTCCCCAGGGCTGCAGCGAACTTGTGCTGCTCGTGGAGAAGTGCATTCATGTAAAAACAGTGCAGGCAGCACCTGCATGCACTTTTCCACGGGATTAGAGATTCCCTTGCAGGCGGAAGCAGTCAGTGACTGCACCTACCTGCAAGGGAATGTCTGGAGGTTCGACAGGACCCCCTTTTCCCCTCCAGAGGGCTATTCTCAGGGGGCGCACACACGGTGCGCCACCTTTCCGTGAGTGGCCCCATGAGAGCTTATTTGCCTCTGCACCAGCATCTGTAAGACGGCGTGTGCGCAGAGGAAAACGAATCCCCTCATTTGCATAAGGCACACCCCCATGACAATGAGGGAACACCCCCTGAAGGTATCTCAGGCACTTTAACTGCGCCAGCGCTATTGGTATTACTGAAGGGGACACGCAAGCATCGGCACCCCTTTCTGTAATAGTAAAGAGCAGAGCACCCGGGGTGCACAAAGCGGGTGCAAACGCCTGTTGCGCCCCATGGCACTTACTGTAATACGGCCCCAGGTGAAATCAACAACTCGCAAAATGCACTATCATTACTTATATGTCATAACACAAGAGAAATACGTAAAGAAAGTGAAACAAACTGAAAATGAAAAATGAGTGGAAATCATGCATAAAGAGACTGCTACCACGACAGAAATCATGCAGGAACACTGCATGACAAGCGGCTTCCATGAAAATCACATGCTGTCACAGCACTGATGAATATCGAATAGACAATAACATAAATCATAACATGAATCATGACGTGTAATGTTGCAGGTTAAAAAGGAACATCTGGAGGACATTCTAAAGATTTCCAAGCAGAGATGTTTCTAGCAGGCTCATCTGCACAAAAATATCTTGCAGAAAGGCAGAAACTACTACCCTCCTGTACTCCTCTCTGAGGAGAAAAAGCTTGCCCAGCTTGACTGACTGACTGAACCTCTGAAATTGTAGATGCACTGGACACTGATTGGCAGTTGGACTGAATGTGCATTCCGAAGAGGAAAGTTGGCGTGCTGTCCACTTCCTCCTGGCTATAACTAAGTCTGAGGGCCTTCTGAAGCTCCACATGTTTGCCTTACTGCCACTGTTAATCTTTCCCTGTGTGTAAGCCCCTAGCCAAGCCAAGGAGTTTTGTTGAGGAAGAGTCTGGGCCTTCTCTCTCCATTACACTGAGATAGAGGAGAGCTAGTGAAGGATCAAACTCTCCAATATCATCTGCTTGCCAGCATCAACCGAGCTACTCTAACCGTTCACCAGAGACAAGGTTGGAACACCTACGAGGTTGTCCTAACGTGCAAATGAGATGTTGGGCATACTCCTCACTGTTCCTATTTTTGCTTTTTGATCAATTTTTGGCTACTTTTTTGATATTCTGTGTTAGGCAATCCACCATCTAGTTGCCTAGACATTTAGCTGGATTCAAAGATGTTTGTGGAACATCGTGAGCCCCACATGCTTCTGGGCTTTATGTCCAACACAACACCCTAAGGTAAGCCTCTGACCCTGGTGTCCTTGAATACACACACAAACTCCAAGACAATCTCTCCTTCGATGGGTACCCCAGACACTGCACTGTAACTTACTTTTGTGTTTTCTTGGGCTGTTTGTTTTAAAATATTTCCAAACCTCAACAGTTGCACACTTTAAACGATTCCTGTGGGTCCCCCGTAACTCATCTTGAGATGGGAAGTTGGCTTTTCTCTACTGTTCATACAGCAAACATTTATTGTTTCCAAACATTAGCAAATTGCAAACATTACATTAATGGACTGTTAGTCCCATATTGCATTGAATAGGTATTGTGCACTGACACTCTGTCTGTGTTCTGAGATTCAAGGCTATTAGTTAATCACATTAATGGTATAATGTGAAAGAAAACAGTAGTTTTGATTCTACTTAAGGTCCAAAACTTTTTTAATATGCAAACATAAGCAAAATTAGCTATATCAATGTACAAATACAAAGTTTCTCTTCAGAAATCGAAACTTCAATAGTTTGAGTTAGCATGTGTTCCGCAGTCTCAAGAGAAGTCCACAAAAATACCATGAAAGTAAGTTAGACGAAGTGAGCGTCATTTGCTGAGCTAACAAGATTCTGAATTCTAGCTTGAGAGTAGCAGGAATGAAAGTGAAGCTTTGGACGTTGCAAGCGAGTTGCAAGCGAGTTTATGAACATCAACAGTGAGAAGATATGAATCTCTAAGCATAATATAGGAGTATAAAATGGCTGAGGACTAAACAACTTGGCAATTGCAAAAGTTGTATTAAATCGGCAAAAAATAGCATGAACAATTTCACAACATTGTGTTTAGCTAGGAGTCCTGGTTTTATCTCCGAACACTGTCTAATATTTTATTTAACGTTCTCATTGCGAGTTTACCAACTCAATGTTTCATTGTACCATTAATATGCTGCATTGTTATATTGTGTTTTGTATCATATTTCCAAATATATATATATATATATATATATATATATATATATATATATATATATATATATATATATATATATATATATATATATATATATATATACATATATTATCTACTGGCGGTCGCCAGTAGATAGTTATAGTAAGGACCGTGTTTCCATAGGAAATCCGCAACATTCTATTTGGAATAACTTTGGCGCCGATTGACGAATCCTCGCGAAATTTTCAAAATAGGTGGGGCGCTCCGCTCCGCTCCTTCCCTGAAAGTCTCGGGGGGATTCGTCAAGCGGGGGTCCCAAAACGCGTTTTCCCCATGCATTTTTCCATAGGACCTTTAGTCCAAGCTACAGCCCGAACGGCTGAACAGAATTACTTGAAATTTGGCAGAGAGGTAGTCCTCAGTTCAGGGATGTGCCTTTTGCAGGTCTTGTGTAAATCTGTCCGTTAGTTCCTGAGAAAATTGCAGTTAAAAGCATATTTATATCTATAAGCGCGCACCGTGCGTGTACGGTAAGCATACCGTACGCGCACGGTGACGTGCGCGATCGCAATTCTGATTGGTTGTTAGATGTCAGTAAACATTCGAATCGGTCGAAATCAGGAAGTCTCGGCCGCCATTTTGTCTCTCGCAGTCTGAGGCAATGAAAAACAAAGGGGGAAAACGTGAGAAGGGGGCAGCATGGACAGGTCCTGACCCCCTAGCCTTTGTCAGGGGGTCACTGAAGGACCCCCAAGGGAAAATAAAAAAAAAAAACAATTCTGAAAAATCGCGGGGTGCGCGCACCGTACGCGCATGGCACGAACAACGCATCGTGGGCGCTTGGTGCGCGAAGCGCACCAAGCGCCCACAGCGCGAGCATGGTGCGCGAAGCGCACCGTGCGCGTACGGTACGCGCACGGTGAAAAAACTTTTAAAAAAAACAAAAAAAACCCATAACTTAGCATTTAAAAAAACGTACAAATTCACTGAAAGGTTTCACACACGTTATAGTTAGGAATTAGCATTTAAAAAACCTTGCAAATTCACTTAAAAAACCATAGGTTTCACACACGTTATAGTTAGGAATTAGCATTTAAAAAACCTTTCAAATTCACAAAAAAACCATAGGTTTCACACATGTTATAGTTAGCTGGACATTTCACTCGTGAAAAACCATTGAAATTCCCCCGTTATAGTTAGTGCAGGCAACTATAACTCACGCGACCGCAATCCTCTGCTGATGACGTCAGATATTACATCACTGATGACATATGTGTCTTTCTGAAAAAAAAATATTTGTGATATATGTATAGCTAAAAATTAATGGAAGAAGACATGGGTAAATAAGTGTCTAAATACAGTGATGTAATATCTGACGTCATCAGCAGAGGATTGCGGTCGCGTGAGTTATAGTTGCCTGCACTAACTATGACGGGGGAATTTCAATGGTTTTTCACGAGTGAAATGTCCAGCTAACTATAACATGTGTGAAACCTATGGTTTTTTAGTGAATATATATATATATATATATATATATATATATAGTTGAAAATGTCATGTGACCAAGGCTGTCTCTAACGGCCGGAACGCGTCATGGCGACATGGTGATTGCAAAATAAAAATCACTTGGAAGAATCTGGGTCTACTCTTGTCTTCTTCAAACGGTACGGAGAAACAGGCAAGCGCGCTGAATATCTATATATATATATATATATATTACCTACTGGCGGTCGCCAGTAGGTAGTTATAGTTAGGACCACGTTTCCATAGGAAATCCGCAACATTCTATTTTGAATAACTTTGGCGCCGGTCGACGAATCCTCGCGAATTTTTCAAAATAGGTGAGGCGCTACGCTCCGCTCCTACCCTGAAAGTCTCGGGGGGATTCGTCAAGCGGGGGCTGAGATAAAAGGGGGGTCCCAAAACGCGTTTTTCCCATGCATTTTTCCATAGGACCTTTAGACAGGGCTACAGCCCGAACGGCTGAACAGAATTACTTGAAATTTGGCAGAGAGGTAGTCCCTAGGTCAAGGAAGTGCCTTTTGTAGGTTTGGTGTAAATCTGTTCAGTAGAATCTGAGAAAATAGCCTTTTAATCAATATATATATCTGTGGCAGCTTACCGTGCGCTTACGGTGCGCTTACCGTACGCGTACGGTGGCGTGCGCGAGCGCGATTCTGATTGGCTGTTAGATCTTAGTAAACATTCGAATCGGTCGAAACCAGGAAGCGGCGGCCGCCATTTCGTGTGTTTCACTCAGAAAAAAAAGAGTGATATCTTAAAAAGGGGGCAAGGTGGAGAGTTACAGACCCCCTAACATTTGTAAGGGGGTCAAAGAAGGACAGAAAAGTTCAAAGAAAACATTTATTATTTTTTTAAAAAAATCACGGGGTACGCGTACGGTAAGCTTACGGTAAGCTTACCGTACGCGTACGGTAGAAAAAAAAAATGAAAAGAGAAATAAAATTCAGATTTAAGTGTTTAGATATTAGGGGGCTCTAAAAAGAGCCGTTGTGTTTATGAAGTGATTTTTTAGTGGTACCTACAAGTAAGTACCGATGCAGAGTCTAAGGTTCAAGAGGAAGACTCTGTTCCCTTCATCATTGAAGTGCACACCATCTCCTCTATAAATGTCTTGCATGTCGTAACGCAAGTTGTTGTGGTAAATGGAACCCATACCATAGTCACGGAGGAAAGCAGAAACAGATTTGTTGACGTGCTTTCTTGCTTTGTCAATCTGCGGACAGAAATGATTGGACCAGTTCCATTTTTGCCTTTGGCATATGTTGGAAAACACAAAGGCAGTTTTAGGGAAAAGTGAAAACAGTTGTGCAAAGGTGTCCTTCATAAGCATTTCCAGACCTACCCCAGTCAAAGTGCCTAGGTCATTGCCACCACAGTGCACTATTATGAGGTCAGGGTGTTGGATTTGCATGAAGGATTTCACCAATGGCATCAATTGGTGCCACTTTAACCCTCTCTGACCAATCCATTTAATGTCTACATTTGGCAAAGCAAGGTCTCTCACCATACCTGTTTTCTCTGCAAACTTTTCACTCCAGAAAACATAGTTGTGCCCTACAATCCACACTGTGAACATCTTCCAAGGAGATCTGGATGCACTCGGGAGGTGTAATTCAGTAGAATGGGAAAATGAAATGAAAGACAGTTTGGAAATGGAGGAATACATATTTTTTTCATAAAAAAAAGAACTGATTGGCTGTTTCATACCATTCTAGAATAAAAACTAGGCTGCATGTGTAAATTAATAGAAGCATGTTTTGTATTGGTACAGAAAAATGTGTTACCAAAGAACAGTACTTTGGATTTGCTGTTAGGTTTGAAAAGTCAAGCACTCTTGCTCTGTGGAATTGAAACATTGTTTGGCGAACTTCTGACCTAACTCCACACAGCAGTGTTCCATGAGCTGTTGCTATGGTAGCAGGCAGAAGTCAAGTTGGGGGAAGGGTACTAGGCAGAAGTCAAGTTGGGGGAAGGGTACTTTTGGAAAAGGGTTGGTTTTCAACCAATAGAAATGTGTGATTACATTTGAAAAAAAGGGGGAAGCACTGAGATTTGAAATTAACATGTATATGTGTGGAAAAAGAGAGGGAAAGTTTGCCATTATCTGGTTCTGCTGAGAGGAGAGAGGTGTAAAGAAAAGAGATCCTGGCTCTGATAATCTGCTGTTTGAGTGCCACATTTCTTTCACAGCTAACTAATTTTAAAGGTGAGTTTAGAGTTTGAGAGGGGATGTATATGGTAAATTAAGAAATGAATAATAGAAATGGAATTCCTTTTGTTGAAGTTGTGTTTATCATTTTCTGTTTTGGGAGAAATTTAAATGTGAGGAACATGTAAAATAATATGGACTATGTTTTCACGATAAATTAAGGTGTACTGGTATAAAAAAAGAATAGTTTAAGGGTTTGAGGTTGGACTCAGTAATGCAAATACATTCAGCATCACTAAGGCTGGTTGCCCTTGCTGGAATGTAGGCAGTCACCCAGGTTACACATGGTGGTGGTCTGAAAAAGCAGTTTGGACATGTGCTTTTTAAAAAATCTGAAAAGTGGATTCATAATGTGTCAGTCTGTAAAAGTGATTATCACTTGTCAAAAAAAAGAGCAGTAAGTGTGCTTTCAAATTGGCAAAGAAATTTAGTTTTGTGACTAATGTGAAAACATGACTCTGTGTGCAAAGAGGAATTATAGGCAGAGATTTATTGCGTATTGCTCTGGTGATTTCACAGTTGCATTAGATGGAAAGGGGGTGCCATTTTTTGGTGCAGAAGCAGACTCTTAGCACACACCCAGCTGCTTACCATGTGGAATCATGCACAGTATTTACAAGCGAGTGGGGTTTGAGGTTTCAGTCAGTAATGCAAATACATTCAGCATCACTAAGGCTGGTTGCCCTTGCTGGAATGTAGGCAGTCACCCAGGTTACACATGGTGGTGGTCTGAAAAAGCAGTTTGGACATGTGCTTTTAAAAAAATCTGAAAAGTGGATTCATAATGTGTCAGTCTGTAAAAGTGATTATCACTTGTCAAAAAAAAGAGGAGTAAGTGTGCTTTCAAATTGGCAAAGAAATTTCGTTTTGTGACTAAGTGAAAACATGACTCTGTGTGCAAAGAGGAATTATAGGCAGAGATTTATTGCGTATTGCTCTGGTGATTTCACAGTTGCATTAGATGGAAAGGGGGTGCCATTTTTTGGTGCAGAAGCAGACTCTTAGCACACACCCAGCTGCTTACCATGTGGAATCATGCACAGTATTTACAAGCGAGTGGGGTTTGAGGTTTCAGTCAGTAATGCAAATACATTCAGCATCACTAAGGCTGGTTGCCCTTGCTGGAATGTAGGCAGTCACCCAGGTTACACATGGTGGTGGTCTGAAAAAGCAGTTTGGACATGGGCTTTTTAAAAAATCTGAAAAGTGGATTCATAATGTGTCAGTCTGTAAAAGTGATTATCACTTGTCAAAAAAAAGAGCAGTAAGTGTGCTTTCAAATTGGCAAAGAAATTTCGTTTTGTGACTAATGTGAAAACATGACTCTGTGTGCAAAGAGGAATTATAGGCAGAGATTTATTGCGTATTGCTCTGGTGATTTCACAGTTGCATTAGATGGAAAGGGGGAGCCATTTTTTGGTGCAGAAGCAGACTCTTAGCACACACCCAGCTGCTTACCATGTGGAATCATGCACAGTATTTACAAGCGAGTGGGGTTTGAGGTTTCAGTCAGTAATGCAAATACATTCAGCATCACTAAGGCTGGTTGCCCTTGCTGGAATGTAGGCAGTCACCCAGGTTACACATGGTGGTGGTCTGAAAAAGCAGTTTGGACATGTGCTTTTTAAAAAATCTGAAAAGTGGATTCATAATGTGTAAGTCTGTAAAAGTGATTATCACTTGTCAAAAAAAAGAGCAGTAAGTGTGCTTTCAAATTGGCAAAGAAATTTCGTTTTGTGACTAATGTGAAAACATGACTCTGTGTGCAAAGAGGAATTATAGACAGAGATTTATTGCGTATTGCTCTGGTGATTTCACAGTTGCATTAGATGGAAAGGGGGAGCCATTTTTTGGTGCAGAAGCAGACTCTTAGCACACACCCAGCTGCTTACCATGTGGAATCATGCACAGTATTCACAAGCGAGTGGGGTTTGAGGTTTCAGTCAGTAATGCAAATACATTCAGCATCACTAACGCTGGTTGCCCTTGCTGGAATGTAGGCAGTCACCCAGGTTACACATGGTGGTGGTCTGAAAAAGCAGTTTGGACATGTGCTGTTTTAAGAATCTGAAAAGTGGATTCATAATGTGTCAGTCTGTAAAAGTGATTATCACTTGTCAAAAAAAAGAGCAGTAAGTGTGCTTTCAAATTGGCAAAGAAATTTCGTTTTCTGCCTAATTTCAAACCATGACTCTGTGTGCACACAGGAATTGTTTTTAGATATTTAATTTGTGATGGTGTTATTGTGATTTTCACTTGTAGGAAAGGGGTACATAGTATTTTAATATTTGAAAAGATCATAAAAAATGTAGTAATATATTTAAATTAAAAAAAGAAATTTTTTTTTAGTTTTTTTCAGGTATTGCTGAAGAGCAGTGAACAAAATTTAAGATGCCTACAAAATCCAGAGAAAAGAAAGACCACAAAAAAAACCTATATTTGAAGACAACTGGAGGACCTAAGTTAGTTGGAGATGCTCATGTTGGGAAAAAGAAAAAATCTTCTGGTAAGCAGACAAAAACATTTTTAAAGAACATCTTCAAAAAAAGGAAAAATGTACAAAATGTCTGTACTGGAAAGAATGTTCTCAATAGAAAAGGACAGGAAAAAATTGAGAATTTAATTAATGCAAATATACCTTCTGCAACTAAAACAATTAACTTAAACAGAAAAACAGCGTTTAAAGAGATACGTAGAAAAATGTTTCAGAGAAGAGTTATGTCCAATTTGATAAAGGATGTGAAGAAATATAAGCAAAAGGCTAAGTTTTATAAGAGAAAAAAAGAAATTGAAGCCATTGCAGCAAAGGCATTAGAATTAAAAAGGAAACTATTCATTTTAATTTTGAATAGGATGCGTACATTAGAAAAAAAGGTTAATGTACTGAAATCACAAAGCAAAAGGAAAAGAGTAGTAAACAGAACAAACTTTTGTAAAGTGTTTTTAGGAAAATGGATGCATAGTTCAAGTAGTGAACCTTTTTTTAATGAAGAGAGCTATTTTCAAAGTAATAGTTTGCTGCATGCAGTTGACACCAGAGGTCGTGCTTACGAAGTGAAAAATGGTTGCATAATGGAGAAGGAGATAATGGTTCCAAGAGATGAGGTACAAGTGATGGCGGATGAGGCTATGGGGAGACGTCCTAAAGCCCCAGTGTACACTTGGAATTGTAGTAGTATTTGCACTGTGCGTCAGGAATCTATTGTTAAATTTCGTGAGTTTCTAAGAGAATATAGTAAAAAAAGTGTAAAACAGAAGATTATGGTGCTTCAAAGTCTAGATCCATGCAGAGTGAGAGAGAATACTGGTTTGCAGGGTCATTCTCTGGCTTGTCTATCTAGAAAAGTGTGTAATAGTGTTTTCCATCATTTTAGGATGCTGGCTGTTCATCATACTGAAATGAGAAAGTTTGTGAGACGGTTGTATTTTGCTAAAAGTCCAGCAATAAAGTTAGATGATTTGAATAGGGCTCTGTTCCGTGGATCGGTATCAGATGTAGAGAAGGTTGTTGATGAAATTCAGTTTTGTTACTTTGGTCCTGAACAAAACAGTGCAGAAAAGGACACAGTAAATGAGGAACAAGTGGAAGAGAATGAAGAACCCTCTGTAAGTAAGACATTTAATGATCACATAACAAAATTTGCAATAATCTCTAATGAAAGACCAAATATTACTTGTATTTGTTGCCGCAGAACTCATTATAGAAAACAAACTAGGAATGTTGATCTCTACAGAAAGAGTGAAAATGAAGATAATTATAAGTGGAAGGATTTTGCCACATATATATTTCTTGAAAATTGTTTTGAATTGGGTGAAGATCAGCGTATTTGTAAATACTGTTACAACAAGTTAGAGGAAAATAGAATGCCGACCAGAGCTGTACATAATAATTTAGAATTGGATGCTATTCCTGCTGAACTTTCAGAATTAAATACATATGAGTCTATACTCATTCAATGTGTTCATCCGTTCCAGACCATAGTACGTATGCAGCCCAAAACTGGTAAATTACCTCCTTCAGATTTACTGAGAGGTTTAAAAGGTAGAGTGGTGTATTTGCCCTTGGATTTGAAAAAAAATATGGAAACTATTGATGCGGATACTATGGAAACTGAACCATTAATTATTCTGGTTAATGGTGTACCTACAAAGAATAAGAAGATTTGGCAGGAGCTGGTAGATGTACGGAAAGTACAAAGAGCAAATTTGTATTTGAAAAGGAATAACAAATGGTATGAATCAATTTATATAGAAGAAGAAGAAGAAGAAGATTTACAAGAAGACACAGAAACACCAACTGGACAAATTGAAAAAGTGGACAAGTCAAAGGAAGAAGAAATTTATGAACATTTTAGCATACATCCTCTTCATTCAAAAGAAGTTATGGGAGACAATATTGATCTGTTTCAGATGAAGAAAGCAAAAGGAACTCCCGTGAGTGTATGGGAGGAGAGCTTGGAAGCTCGATGTTTTCCCCAGCTGTTTCCTACAGGAAAAGGAGGACGATACGATGAACGTCCAGAACAGATTCCAGCTTCTGAGTATCGGACTACAAGACTTTATGCTGAAGATCCCAGATTTCGACAAAGTATTCCTTATTTGTTCCAGCTTTTATTTGAAAGCGACTTGTCTGCACTGTCTTATGCAGTAAATCACATTTTAAAAAGTGGAGTACATTTACAAAATGTGTCTGCTAAGGATTTTATGGAGAAAGTGCAGCACCGAGATGATCATTTGGAAACACAACTGATCAATCTGATGGCTTGTCAGCGTGGGACAAATGAATATTGGTACCGACGCCATGGTGAACTAAAATGCATGTTACTGAATTTAGGAACACCAACATGGTTCGTTACCCTAAGCTGTGCCGAGTACGCTTGGGATGATTTACTGGATTTTCTACGAGAGGCCAATTCAAACATTAAAAACATCGAATACAAGACAGCAGGAGAACTGTGCTCATTGGATCCGGTTAATGTTTGCAGATATTTCAATCATAGATTTGAGGCTATGATGTCCTTCATCTGCAATAAAAAAAATCCACCTCTAGGAGAAGTAGTGGATTTCTTTTGGAGAAAAGAGTACCAGGCAAGAGGTGCTCCTCATATTCATATGCTGTTGTGGATCAAGGATGCCCCAAAGTTTGGAACAGATACTGATGAAGCAGTGTTATCTTACATTGAAGAATATGCAACAAGTGCTATACCAAAAAGCACAGAAGAGAAAAAGTTAAAGGAGCAAGTTTTACGTTTCCAAAGTCATCGGTGTGGAAAATACTGTCGACGGAAATACAAGAGCAAAGATAAATACTACACTAAATGTCGATTTGGATTTCCTAGACCTGTTCTTTCAAATGGAAGAGTAAACAGTTTTATGTCATCTGTGAGACATACTATCACAAGAAAATCACCTAAGAATACCTACAACCTTAAAAGAAAAGAAGAATCAAAAAATATAAATGACTACAACCCAGTCATTTTATTTATGTGGAATGCTAACATGGATATACAGTATGTAGCTGACAATTCCATTGCTGTTGCTCGATATGTAACGTCTTACATTACGAAATCAGAAAAAACAGAATTGAAGGAAATGTGGGAAGAGATTTCTCACGAGAAGACTGTCAGTAAGAAGCTGTACAGTTTCAGTTTAAAGATGTTATCGCATCGAGAAATTGGATCCTACGAATGTTCAGATCGGTTATCTTCTGCAAGTCTCTACTCGAAATCAAGAAGAATAATTTGGGCAAGTTTAGGCCTTGCAGCAATGAGAAATCGGGTACTGAAATCTGTTGGAGAAATTGAATATTTGGCCGAGAATGACCCAGAAAGTACAGATATTTTGAAATCAAACATGTTGGACACATATTATCCCAAGAGAAGTCATCATCTGGAGAACATGTGTCTCTATGAAGTGCTGCAGAACTACATTTATTCACGGAAAGCCGCAGAAGACATCAACAATGGAAAATATGAAGTCATTGGTGAGGAAGGATGTTTGGTGAAGCAAACAAAAGGAAGTTTGATAAATCACCGGAAGCTGAGTTGCGACACTGCTGACAAAAAGGAATTTTACTACTTGGCTCTTTTACAGCTGTTTAAATCATGGCGTACAGAGGATGAACTACTGGGAGAATTTCAAAGCTATGAAGATTCCTTTAATGCTTGCAAAGACAGCATACAATGCAGTACATTCACAACTTATCTGCAAATGTTAAATGAAGAAATTGAACAGGAAACTACAATTGCAGCTGAAGTAGCTAGAGACAGTTCTCAAGACAGCCAAAGTTCAGGAACACTCAGTCAAGATCCCCTAGGACAACCAATCGTTGAAAATGAAGCATCAATAGCCATGAATGAAGTGGAAACGGCTATGAATCAAGCTCAAGAAGAATTTATAGACTTACAAAATTTGGAAAGACAACTGAATGAAGAGCAGCAACAAATTTATGAAGAGATCAGAAGCAAAATTGATCACGGATTTCTACATGAAAAAAAAGAGTGCTCATGCACATCATTTCATCCAATCAGGATGTATGTAAGCGGACAAGCTGGAACTGGAAAAAGTTTCCTAATAAAAGTCATCAGAAGCTACCTACAGCAAAAAACGGATTCTACTTTGTCTTGTGTGGTTACTGCTCCAACTGGGTTAGCAGCATATAACATAAAAGGAATCACCTTACATCGTTTGCTAATGTTACCAGTGGAGCATGAGAATAAAATACAATACAACAAGCTAACTGGAGAAGCATGCTTGGAAGTTTCAAGAGTATTGAAGAAGATGCAAGTTCTCATTATTGATGAGGTGAGCATGGTATCAAACTTAATGCTTGCCTTTGTGCATTTAAGAATGCAGCAAATTCTAAGGACAGACTATGACGTGTTATTTGGTGGAAAACATGTCATAGTTTTTGGGGATCTTCTACAGCTTACTCCAGTTAAAGGACAACCAGTGTTTAATACTGTGACACATGAAGACACAAAGAAGTCATTGGGAAGCATCGGTAATGCAAATATTTGGTCCTTCTTTGAGTAAAAGGAACTTACTACTAATATGAGACAAGCAAACGATGAAGAATATGGAAGTATTCTGAAAGATATCAGGATTGGACTACTCACAGAAGTTGGCAAAAAAGCATTACAGAGTCGGCTGCTACATAATTTATTTCCAAAGGAAGAAATAGTTGCAGAGAAGATATACAAGAACATTGCAGAAAAGAAAAGTGTCATCTGCTTAATGCCAACTCTACGTGAATGCTCAATATTCAATGAGGAGCTTTTAAAATTGGAAAAGGAAGATATCAGGAAATTGGAAGCAGTGGACAAAATTGAGGATGGAAGAATTACAATCACATTAACAGGCACACTGAAAAATAAATTGGATTCACTAGAGAAGAACATTTCCAAAACTGCTGGATTAGAAAAAAATCTATATGTTTGCATGAACTGTAGAGTATTTTTAAGGAGAAATTTGGATGTTGAAAAAGGTTTAGTTAATGGAGCTATGGGAAGAGTTGTGGGTTTTATTAATTATCAGAAAAAAGATGGAATTGAATGTTTAAAAATTAAATTTGATCAGATAGAAGAAGTTAAAGACATTTGTCGTTGTTCAGTTCGTTTCATGCTTGTGAAAGACTTATATGTACGTAGGAAGCAGTTTCCGTTTTCTCTAGCATATGCTGTAACTATTCACAAGTCTCAAGGATTGACTGTAGATTGTGCATTTGTGAACATTGGTTCAACTGTGTTCAAAGAAGGTATGGCATATGTTGCTTTGTCACGAGTGAAAACATTAACAGGTTTATTCATGATAGACTTTGATGATTCAAAAGTTAGTGCTGATACAAATTGTGTAAAGGAGTATAATAGATTAAGAAGAAGCTATGCTCCTCATTTAGGTCAGTATCCTGTGTTGGAGAAACGTGTAGTTTCTCGTAAAAGGAGAAATGAGAATATCTGTAATGAAGATGTAGAGAGGAGGAAAAAAAAGAGGAGTGATGTAATTGCAAGCAAAAAGAAAAAGGAAAATGAAGAAGAGGTTGTAGGATGTCATTTTGAAAATAGCTCTGGTGTCAACTGCTACGCTAATGTAGTGCTGAATGTTGCATTTTATCTGGAAAGTTTGCAAGAGCAGATAATAGTAAATCAGGGAAAAAGATTCTGTTCTGAGTTGAGTCTCCTTTTTCAAAAGCTGAGTAATGATACAACTCAAATAGAAAGTGCTACTGAAATTAGAAAACTTTTAGATGTATGTTCAGGACGAACACAGTTTTCTCAAAATGTACAGCAAGACGCACAGGAATTCTTGATCTATTTTCTTCAGGTACTGGAAGAAGAAGGGGTTCCCATTGAAAATGTATTTGGTCTCTCTTATAAATGGGAACATAGTTGTGAAAACTGTTTCAATACATGTGGCTCTAATGTTGATTCTGAAAGGTTTATTTATTTAACATTGCCAGAAAGTAAAACAGTCACTTTTGCTAAATTAGTTAAAGATGCTAATCATAGCATGGAATGCAGTGAGTGTCAATCTGACATGTTTTCAACGTTAATTTTAAAGGAATACGGACAGTATGTAATTTTAATGATGCAACGCTGTAAAGCTGATGGTTCAAAATTAGATACTTTAATAAAGAAGTTTACAGGACAGCAATTATCAATTTCAGGAAAAACTTTTGTAACTGTTGCAATAATTTTCCATGAAGGACCTACTGTTACTTCTGGACATTACACAGTTTATCTTAAATGTGAAAAAGGCTGGACACTGTGTAATGATTCCCAATTGATTTTCAAGCAACGTTTGCCTTTTGATTTAGCAAATTCCTATCTAATCTTCCTGAAACCTAAATTTTAGAGAGACTTGGCAAGATGTGTACAAAACAATTTTACCATTTTATTGGATTACCATTGGAATTTTCAAAAAAAATGATTTTTCAAATTATCATTTGGCCTAATGGAAAGATAACCAATTGTAATGTGGACTTTTTAAATTTTTAATGAAACTTTGGAAAACCAAAAATTTAGACAAAATCGGTAACATCTGCACAATTTAAATTTTGGAATGTTATTGGATTGCCATTGGAAATTTATTCAAAAAAGATTTTTAAAATTACTATTTGGCCATGAGGAAAGGTAACCAATTGTATTGTGGACTTATTTAATTATTAATTAATCTTTCGGAAACCAAAATGTTACAGAGAATCGGTGAGATCTGTACAATTTAAACTTTAGAATTTTATTGGATTACCATTGGAAATTTAATCAAAAAAGAATTTTAAAATTACTATTTGGCCTAAAGGAAATGGAACCAGATGTATTGTGGAGTTATTTGAAATATATTTTTGTGATTATACTTCTGAAACAAAAATGTCAGACGGTATTTTAAATAAATAAGTTTTGATATTAGTTGATATTTTTTTTAGAATATTATGCATTTCTTTAAAGTTATGTTTAAGTTAAAAGTGATTCTGGGCTTTTTTTATACAATCTTTTAGATTGTTATTTTTTTTTTGCCCGCTGTTAAATGATGAATGCAATTGCTTTCACAATTTATAGTGAAATGCAATATATTCTGAAAACAGCAAAAAAAAGGCAAAAAATTTTTGGGGAAAAATATGTAAATACGTGTACTGTGTTATATATTGATTTATTTAATATTAATACTTTTTTCTTTTTTTTCAGATTGTGAAAGAAAATTTTCAAGAAAAAACAAACCATTTTTTTCAAGTAAATACAATTACATTTTAATTATAAATTAAATTGTTGGGTGGGACAGGTAAGTGAGAAATTAGAAGGTCTCTTTCTTCCACTTTATCTCAAAAAGATTTTTAAAAATTAGTTATTAATTTCTCAAGGATCTTGAGATGTGGTAATTGATTTTTAGTGTTTTTTAAAAAAAAAAAAAAAAAATACGCTTACCGTGCGCGTACGGTAAAAAAAAAAAAAAAAGTTTCAAAGAAAAAATAAAAAAAAGTTGAGAGGTAAGGTTGGCTCTTATAAGAGCCGTTGGGTTCATACAGGGATGGAGGAAAGAAAGAATGGGAGTATTATGAGCGTCTACAAACATGCTGGTCTATCTTATTGTTAATAAGGGGAAGACTGATCTCCCCAAAAACAATAAGACCACCACATCTTGTACACCTCATTTCAACCCGCCCAAATCGAGGGTTGGTGTCCACAGGAAAAGAAGAAGGTGATGCTCCAACATCAGAGGAAGGGCTCAGCTGAGCTGCCGATGATGTACTCGGCTGAGCATCTGAGGCTGGGCTCTGGTGACTTACTGAAGAGTTTTCTCCAGTATGTCGGGCAAAGGTCCTTGGGTGTCTGTCCTGGAGGTGTCACTTCATAGAGTGATTTCCAAAGGAATATTTCTTCCTTGGATTTCCTCTTGATAAAACACGACCACAAAGTATGCAAGTGACCAATTGAGCATTCACCTTTTTCTCCCCCTCTGGAAAAGTGAAATACTCCCATACAAAAGAAGTCTTTTGTTTCCTCCTTCTCTGGATCATGGTGGTGCTGCTAGCCTCACTCTCAGAAGAGGTCTGCTGTTCTGCCATTGTATCCCAATGTCAATCCAGCTCCTGCTCCTAGAGAATCACAAGCAGAAATGAGGGGAATGGGTGTGGTGTGGGAAGAATCTGGAACTGAAAGTAGTTTCAACCAATGAAAAGTGTTCTTTCAAGCAGTAATGAGGGGAATGAGTGTGGTGTGGGAAGTTTCTGGAAGTGAAAGTAATTTCAACCAATAAAAAGTGTTCTTTGTAAGTCACATGACCTGCCGTGCGCGCACGTGACGCTTACGGTGCGCTTACGAAGCGCGTACGTCACACTCGCGCATGCGCATTACACGCCCCTGCGTAACCGCGACGTTGCTTCCAGGTGTACGCATACGTCACGCCTGTATCGCGTATCGCGCATGCGCATTACACGCCCCTGCGTACCCGCGACGTTGCTTCCGGGTGTACGCGTACGTCACGCACGTATTGCGTATCGCGCATGCGCATTACACGCCCCTGCGTACCTGCGACGTTGCTTCCGGGTGTACGCGTACGTCACGCACGTATCACGTACGCGCACCGTACTTATGACGTACGAAGCGCGTACCGTCAGCTTACCGTACGCGCACGGAAAAAAATGCATTAAAAAAAAAAAAAAACCTTTCTATAATGCAGGATATAGTACATATAATATTTTATACAAAGACTTACAAAAAATGACAAAAAAAAATTTGCATTTAAAAATCCGTACAAATTCACTGAAAAAACCATGGGTTTCACACAAGTTATAGTTAGAAATTAGCATTTTAAAAACCTTGCAAATTCACTGAAAAAACCATAGGTTTCAAACATGTTATAGTTAGGGATTAGCATTTAAAAAACCTTGCAAATTCACTGAAAAAACCATAGGTTTCACACACGTTATAGTTAGGAATTAGCATTTAAAAAACCTTAGAAATTCAATGAAAAAACCAAAGGTTTCACACATGTTATAGTTAGCTGGACATTTCACTCGTAAAAAACCAATGAAATTTCCCCGTTATAGTTAGTTCAGCTAACTATAACTCGCGCGCCCGCAATGCACTACTGATGACGTCACATATTACATCACTCATGACATGGTCACTGACATCACTCATGACATCACTGATGACATCTCAAATGACATCACTGATGACATCATGTGTCAGTCTGTAAAAGTGATTATCACTTGTCAAAAAAAAGAGCAGTAAGTGTGCTTTTAAATTGGCAAAGAAATTTTGTTTTGTGACTAATGTGAAAACATGACTCTGTGTGCAAAGAGGAATTATAGGCAGAGATTTATTGCGTATTGCTCTGGTGATTTCACAGTTGCATTAGATGGAAAGGGGGAGCCATTTTTTGGTGCAGAAGCAGACTCTTAGCACACACCCAGCTGCTTACCATGTGGAATTATGCACAGTATTTACAAGCGAGTGGGGTTTGAGGTTTCAGTCAGTAATGCAAATACATTCAGCATCACTGAGGCTTGTTGCCCTTGCTGGAATGTAGGCAGTCACCCAGGTTACACATGGTGGTGGTCTGAAAAAGCAGTTTGGACATGTGCTTTTTAAAAAATCTGAAAAGTGGATTCATAATGTGTCAGTCTGTAAAAGTGATTATCACTTGTCAAAAAAAAGAGCAGTAAGTGTGCTTTCAAATTGGCAAAGAAATTTCGTTTTGTGACTAATGTGAAAACATGACTCTGTGTGCAAAGGGGAATTATAGACAGCGATTTATTGCGTATTGCTCTGGTGATTTCACAGTTGCATTAGATGGAAAGGGGGAGCCATTTTTTGGTGCAGAAGCAGACTCTTAGCCCACACCCAGCTGCTTACCATGTGGAATCATGCACAGTATTCACAAGCGAGTGGGGTTTGAGGTTTCAGTCAGTAATGCAAATACATTCAGCATCACTAAGGCTGGTTGCCCTTGCTGGAATGTAGGCAGTCACCCAGGTTACACATGGTGGTGGTCTGAAAAAGCAGTTTGGACATGTGCTGTTTTAAGAATTTGAAAAGTGGATTCATAATGTGTCAGTCTGTAAAAGTGATTATCACTTGTCAAAAAAAAGAGCAGTAAGTGTGCTTTCAAATTGGCAAAGAAATTTTGTTTTCTGCCTAATTTCAAACCATGACTCTGTGTGCACACAGGAATTGTTTTTAGATATTTAATTTGTGATGGTGTTATTGTGATTTTCACTTGTAGGAAAGGGGTACATAGTATTTTAATATATGAAAAGATCATAAAAAATGTAGTAATATATTTAAATTAAAAAAAGAATTTTTTTTTTAGTTTTTTTCAGGTATTGCTGAAGAGCAGTGAACAAAATTTAAGATGCCTACAAAATCCAGAGAAAAGAAAGACCACAAAAAAAACCTATATTTGAAGACAACTGGAGGACCTAAGTTAGTTGGAGATGCTCATGTTGGGAAAAATAAAAAATCTTCTGGTAAGCAGACAAAAACATTTTTAAAGAACATCTTCAAAAAAAGGAAAAATGTACAAAATGTCTGTACTGGAAAGAATGTTCTCAATAGAAAAGGACAGGAAAAAATTGAGAATTTAATTAATGCAAATATACCTTCTGCAACTAAAACAATTAACTTAAACAGAAAAACAGCGTTTAAAGAGATACGTAGAAAAATGTTTCAGAGAAGAGTTATGTCCAATTTGATAAAGGATGTGAAGAAATATAAGCAAAAGGCTAAGTTTTATAAGAGAAAAAAAGAAATTGAAGCCATTGCAGCAAAGGCATTAGAATTAAAAAGGAAACTATTCATTTTAATTTTGAATAGGATGCGTACATTAGAAAAAAAGGTTAATGTACTGAAATCACAAAGCAAAAGGAAAAGAGTAGTAAACAGAACAAACTTTTGTAAAGTGTTTTTAGGAAAATGGATGCATAGTTCAAGTAGTGAACCTTTTTTTAATGAAGAGAGCTATTTTCAAAGTAATAGTTTGCTGCATGCAGTTGACACCAGAGGTCGTGCTTACGAAGTGAAAAATGGTTGCATAATGGAGAAGGAGATAATGGTTCCAAGAGATGAGGTAGAAGTGATGGCGGATGAGGCTATGGGGAGACGTCCTAAAGCCCCAGTGTACACTTGGAATTGTAGTAGTATTTGCACTGTGCGTCAGGAATCTATTGTTAAATTTTGTGAGTTTCTAAGAGAATACAGTAAAAAAAGTGTAAAACAGAAGATTAAGGTGCTTCAAAGTCTAGATCCATGCAGAGTGAGAGAGAATACTGGTTTGCAGGGTCATTCTCTGGCTTGTCTATCTAGAAAAGTGTGTAATAGTGTTTTCCATCATTTTAGGATGCTGGCTGTTCATCATACTGAAATGAGAAAGTTTGTGAGACGGTTGTATTTTGCTAAAAGTCCAGCAATAAAGTTAGATGATTTGAATAGGGCTCTGTTCCGTGGATCGGTATCAGATGTAGAGAAGGTTGTTGATGAAATTCAGTTTTGTTACTTTGGTCCTGAACAAAACAGTGCAGGAAAGGACACAGTAAATGAGGAACAAGTGGAAGAGAATGAAGAACCCTCTGTAAGTAAGACATTTAATGATCACATAACAAAATTTGCAATAATCTCTAATGAAAGACCAAATATTACTTGTATTTGTTGCCGCAGAACTCATTATAGAAAACAAACTAGGAATGTTGATCTCTACAGAAAGAGTGAAAATGAAGATAATTATAAGTGGAAGGATTTTGCCACATATATATTTCTTGAAAATTGTTTTGAATTGGGTGAAGATCAGCGTATTTGTAAATACTGTTACAACAAGTTAGAGGAAAATAGAATGCCGACCAGAGCTGTACATAATAATTTAGAATTGGATGCTATTCCTGCTGAACTTTCAGAATTAAATACATATGAGTCTATACTCATTCAATGTGTTCATCCGTTCCAGACCATAGTACGTATGCAGCCCAAAACTGGTAAATTACCTCCTTCAGATTTACTGAGAGGTTTAAAAGGTAGAGTGGTGTATTTGCCCTTGGATTTGAAAAAAAATATGGAAACTATTGATGCGGATACTATGGAAACTGAACCATTAATTATTCTGGTTAATGGTGTACCTACAAAGAATAAGAAGATTTGGCAGGAGCTGGTAGATGTACGGAAAGTACAAAGAGCAAATTTGTATTTGAAAAGGAATAACAAATGGTATGAATCAATTTATATAGAAGAAGAAGAAGAAGAAGATTTACAAGAAGACACAGAAACACCAACTGGACAAATTGAAAAAGTGGACAAGTCAAAGGAAGAAGAAATTTATGAACATTTTAGCATACATCCTCTTCATTCAAAAGAAGTTATGGGAGACAATATTGATCTGTTTCAGATGAAGAAAGCAAAAGGAACTCCCGTGAGTGTATGGGAGGAGAGCTTGGAAGCTCGATGTTTTCCCCAGCTGTTTCCTACAGGAAAAGGAGGACGATACGATGAACGTCCAGAACAGATTCCAGCTTCTGAGTATCGGACTACAAGACTATATGCTGAAGATCCCAGATTTCGACAAAGTATTCCTTATTTGTTCCATCTTTTATTTGAAAGCGACTTGTCTGCACTGTCTTATGCAGTAAATCACATTTTAAAAAGTGGAGTACATTTACAAAATGTGTCTGCTAAGGATTTTATGGAGAAAGTGCAGCACCGAGATGATCATTTGGAAACACAACTGATCAATCTGATGGCTTGTCAGCGTGGGACAAATGAATATTGGTACCGACGCCATGGTGAACTAAAATGCATGTTACGGAATTTAGGAACACCAACATGGTTCGTTACCCTAAGCTGTGCCGAGTACGCTTGGGATGGTTTACTGGATTTTCTACGAGAGGCCAATTCAAACATTAAAAACATCGAATACAAGACAGCAGGAGAACTGTGCTCATTGGATCCGGTTAATGTTTGCAGATATTTCAATCATAGATTTGAGGCTATGATGTCCTTCATCTGCAATAAAAAAAATCCACCTCTAGGAGAAGTAGTGGATTTCTTTTGGAGAAAAGAGTACCAGGCAAGAGGTGCTCCTCATATTCATATGCTGTTGTGGATCAAGGATGCCCCAAAGTTTGGAACAGATACTGATGAAGCAGTGTTATCTTACATTGAAGAATATGCAACATGTGCTATACCAAAAAGCACAGAAGAGAAAAAGTTAAAGGAGCAAGTTTTACGTTTCCAAAGTCATCGGTGTGGAAAATACTGTCGACGGAAATACAAGAGCAAAGATAAATACTACACTAAATGTCGATTTGGATTTCCTAGACCTGTTCTTTCAAATGGAAGAGTAAACAGTTTTATGTCATCTGTGAGACATACTATCACAAGAAAATCACCTAAGAATACCTACAACCTTAAAAGAAAAGAAGAATCAAAAAATATAAATGACTACAACCCAGTCATTTTATCCATGTGGAATGCTAACATGGATATACAGTATGTAGCTGACAATTCCATTGCTGTTGCTCGATATGTAACGTCTTACATTACGAAATCAGAAAAAACAGAATTGAAGGAAATGTGGGAAGAGATTTCTCACGAGAAGACTGTCAGTAAGAAGCTGTACAGTTTCAGTTTAAAGATGTTATCGCATCGAGAAATTGGATCCTACGAATGTTCAGATAGGTTATCTTCTGCAAGTCTCTACTCGAAATCAAGAAGAATAATTTGGGCAAGTTTAGGCCTTGCAGCAATGAGAAATCGGGTACTGAAATCTGTTGGAGAAATTGAATATTTGGCCGAGAATGACCCAGAAAGTACAGATATTTTGAAATCAAACATGTTGGACACATATTATCCCAAGAGAAGTCATCATCTGGAGAACATGTGTCTCTATGAAGTGCTGCAGAACTACATTTATTCACGGAAAGCCGCAGAAGACATCAACAATGGAAAATATAAAGTCATTGGTGAGGAAGGATGTTTGGTGAAGCAAACAAAAGGAAGTTTGATAAATCACCGGAAGCTGAGTTGCGACACTACTGACAAAAAGGAATTTTACTACTTGGCTCTTTTACAGCTGTTTAAACCATGGCGTACAGAGGATGAACTACTGGGAGAATTTCAAAGCTATGAAGATTCCTTTAATGCTTGCAAAGACAGCATACAATGCAGTACATTCACAACTTATCTGCAAATGTTAAATGAAGAAATTGAACAGGAAACTACAATTGCAGCTGAAGTAGCTAGAGACAGTTCCCAAGACAGCCAAAGTTCAGGAACACTCAGTCAAGATCCCCTAGGACAACCAATCGTTGAAAATGAAGCATCAATAGCCATGAATGAAGTGGAAACGGCTATGAATCAAGCTCAAGAAGAATTTATAGACTTACAAAATTTGGAAAGACAACTGAATGAAGAGCAGCAACAAATTTATGAAGAGATCAGAAGCAAAATTGATCACGGATTTCTACATGAAAAAAAAGAGTGCTCATGCACATCATTTCATCCAATCAGGATGTATGTAAGCGGACAAGCTGGAACTGGAAAAAGTTTCCTAATAAAAGTCATCAGAAGCTACCTACAGCAAAAAACGGATTCTACTTTGTCTTGTGTGGTTACTGCTCCAACTGGGTTAGCAGCATATAACATAAAAGGAATCACCTTACATCGTTTGCTAATGTTACCAGTGGAGCATGAGAATAAAATACAATACAACAAGCTAACTGGAGAAGCATGCTTGGAAGTTTCAAGAGTATTGAAGAAGATGCAAGTTCTCATTATTGATGAGGTGAGCATGGTATCAAACTTAATGCTTGCCTTTGTGCATTTAAGAATGCAGCAAATTCTAAGGACAGACTATGACGTGTTATTTGGTGGAAAACATGTCATAGTTTTTGGGGATCTTCTACAGCTTACTCCAGTTAAAGGACAACCAGTGTTTAATACTGTGACACATGAAGACACAAAGAAGTCATTGGGAAGCATCGGTAATGCAAATATTTGGTCCTTCTTTGAGTACAAGGAACTTACTACTAATATGAGACAAGCAAACGATGAAGAATATGGAAGTATTCTGAAAGATATCAGGATTGGACTACTCACAGAAGTTGGCAAAAAAGCATTACAGAGTCGGCTGCTACATAATTTATTTCCAAAGGAAGAAATAGTTGCAGAGAAGATATACAAGAACATTGCAGAAAAGAAAAGTGTCATCTGCTTAATGCCAACTCTACGTGAATGCTCAATATTCAATGAGGAGCTTTTAAAATTGGAAAAGGAAGATATCAGGAAATTGGAAGCAGTGGACAAAATTGAGGATGGAAGAATTACAATCACATTAACAGGCACACTGAAAAATAAATTGGATTCACTAGAGAAGAACATTTCCAAAACTGCTGGATTAGAAAAAAATCTATATGTTTGCATGAACTGTAGAGTATTTTTAAGGAGAAATTTGGATGTTGAACAAGGTTTAGTTAATGGAGCTATGGGAAGAGTTGTGGGTTTTATTAATTATCAGAAAAAAGATGGAATTGAATGTTTAAAAATTAAATTTGATCAGATAGAAGAAGTTAAAGACATTTGTCGTTGTTCAGTACGTTTCATGCTTGTGAAAGACTTATATGTACGTAGGAAGCAGTTTCCGTTTTCTCTAGCATATGCTGTAACTATTCACAAGTCTCAAGGATTGACTGTAGATTGTGCATTTGTGAACATTGGTTCAACTGTGTTCAAAGAAGGTATGGCATATGTTGCTTTGTCACGAGTGAAAACATTAACAGGTTTATTCATGATAGACTTTGATGATTCAAAAGTTAGTGCTGATACAAATTGTGTAAAGGAGTATAATAGATTAAGAAGAAGCTATGCTCCTCATTTAGGTCAGTATCCTGTGTTGGAGAAACGTGTAGTTTCTCGTAAAAGGAGAAATGAGAATATCTGTAATGAAGATGTAGAGAGGAGGAAAAAAAAGAGGAGTGATGTAATTGCAAGCAAAAAGAAAAAGGAAAATGAAGAAGAGGTTGTAGGATGTCATTTTGAAAATAGCTCTGGTGTCAACTGCTACGCTAATGTAGTGCTGAATGTTGCATTTTATCTGGAAAGTTTGCAAGAGCAGATAATAGTAAATCAGGGAAAAAGATTCTGTTCTGAGTTGAGTCTCCTTTTTCAAAAGCTGAGTAATGATACAACTCAAATAGAAAGTGCTACTGAAATTAGAAAACTTTTAGATGTATGTTCAGGACGAACACAGTTTTCTCAAAATGTACAGCAAGACGCACAGGAATTCTTGATCTATTTTCTTCAGGTACTGGAAGAAGAAGGGGTTCCCATTGAAAATTTATTTGGTCTCTCTTATAAATGGGAACATAGTTGTGAAAACTGTTTCAATACATGTGGCTCTAATGTTGATTCTGAAAGGTTTATTTATTTAACATTGCCAGAAAGTAAAACAGTCACTTTTGCTAAATTAGTTAAAGATGCTAATCATAGCATGGAATGCAGTGAGTGTCAATCTGACATGTTTTCAACGTTAATTTTAAAGGAATACGGACAGTATGTAATTTTAATGATGCAACGCTGTAAAGCTGATGGTTCAAAATTAGATACTTTAATAAAGAAGTTTACAGGACAGCAATTATCAATTTCAGGAAAAACTTTTGTAACTGTTGCAATAATTTTCCATGAAGGACCTACTGTTACTTCTGGACATTACACAGTTTATCTTAAATGTGAAAAAGGCTGGACACTGTGTAATGATTCCCAATTGATTTTCAAGCAACGTTTGCCTTTTGATTTAGCAAATTCCTATCTAATCTTCCTGAAACCTACATTTTAGAGAGACTTGGCAAGATGTGTACAAAACAATTTTACCATTTTATTGGATTACCATTGGAATTTTCAAAAAAAATGATTTTTCAAATTATCATTTGGCCTAATGGAAAGATAACCAATTGTAATGTGGACTTTTTAAATTTTTAATGAAACTTTGGAAAACCAAAAATTTAGACAAAATCGGTAACATCTGCACAATTTAAATTTTGGAATGTTATTGCATTGCCATTGGAAATTTATTCAAAAAAGATTTTTAAAATTACTATTTGGCCATGAGGAAAGGTAACCAATTGTATTGTGGACTTATTTAATTATTAATTAATCTTTCGGAAACCAAAATGTTACAGAGAATCGGTGAGATCTGTACAATTTAAACTTTAGAATTTTATTGGATTACCATTGGAAATTTAATCAAAAAAGAATTTTAAAATTACTATTTGGCCCAAAGGAAATGGAACCAGATGTATTGTGGAGTTATTTGAGATATATTTTTGTGATTATACTTCTGAAACAAAAATGTCAGACGGTATTTTAAATAAATAAGTTTTGATATTAGTTGATATTTTTTTTAGAATATTATGCATTTCTTTAAAGTTATGTTTAAGTTAAAAGTGATTCTGGGCTTTTTTTATACAATCTTTTAGATTGTTATTTTTTTTTTGCCCGCTGTTAAATGATGAATGCAATTGCTTTCACAATTTATAGTGAAATGCAATATATTCTGAAAACAGCAAAAAAAAGGCAAAACATTTTTTGGGAAAAATATGTAAATACGTGTACTGTGTTATATATTGATTTATTTAATATTAATACTTTTTTCTTTTTTTTCAGATTGTGAAAGAAAATTTTCAAGAAAAAACAAACCATTTTTTTCAAGTAAATACAATTACATTTTAATTATAAATTAAATTGTTGGGTGGGACAGGTAAGTGAGAAATTAGAAGGTCTCTTTCTTCCACTTTATCTCAAAAAGATTTTTAAAAATTATTTATTAATTTCTCAAGGATCTTGAGATGTGGTAATTGATTTTTAGTGTTTTTTTAAAAAAAATTAATAATAATAATACGCTTACCGTGCGCGTACGGTAAAAAAAAAAAAAAAGTTTCAAAGAAAAAATAAAAAAAAGTTGAGAGGTAAGGTTGGCTCTTATAAGAGCCGTTGGGTTCATACAGGGATGGAGGAAAGAAAGAATGGGAGTATTATGAGCGTCTACAAACATGCTGGTCTATCTTATTGTTAATAAGGGGAAGACTGATCTCCCCAAAAACAATAAGACCACCACATCTTGTACACCTCATTTCAACCCTCCCAAATCGAGGGTTGGTGTCCACAGGAAAAGAAGAAGGTGATGCTCCAACATCAGAGGAAGGGCTCAGCTGAGCTGCCGATGATGTACTCGGCTGAGCATCTGAGGCTGGGCTCTGGTGACTTACTGAAGAGTTTTCTCCAGTATGTCGAGCAAAGGTCCTTGGGTGTCTGTCCTGGAGGTGTCTCTTCATAGAGTGATTTCCAAAGGAATATTTCTTCCTTGGATTTCCTCTTGATAAAACACGACCACAAAGTATGCAAGTGACCAATTGAGCATTCACCTTTTTCTCCCCCTCTGGAAAAGTGAAATACTCCCATACAAAAGAAGTCTTTTGTTTCCTCCTTCTCTGGATCATGGTGGTGCTGCTAGCCTCACTCTCAGAAGAGGTCTGCTGTTCTGCCATTGTATCCCAATGTCAATCCAGCTCCTGCTCCTAGAGAATCACAAGCAGAAATGAGGGGAATGGGTGTGGTGTGGGAAGAATCTGGAACTGAAAGTAGTTTCAACCAATGAAAAGTGTTCTTTCAAGCAGTAATGAGGGGAATGGGTGTGGTGTGGGAAGTTTCTGGAAGTGAAAGTAATTTCAACCAATAAAAAGTGTTCTTTGTAAGTCACATGACCTGCCGTGCGCGCACGTGACGCTTACGGTGCGCTTACGAAGCGCGTACGTCACACTCGCGCATGCGCATTACACGCCCCTGCGTAACCGCGACGTTGCTTCCGGGTGTACGCGTACGTCACGCACGTATCGCGTATGCGCATTACACGCCCCTGCGTACCCGCGACGTTGCTTCCGGGTGTACGCGTACGTCACGCACGTATTGCGTATCGCGCATGCGCATTACACGCCCCTGCGTACCCGCGACGTTGCTTCCGGGTGTACGCGTACGTCACGCACGTATCACGTACGCGCACCGTACTTATGACGTACGAAGCGCGTACCGTCAGCTTACCGTACGGAAAAAAATGCATAAAAAAAAAAAAAAACCTTTCCATAATGCAGGATATAGTACATATATTCTTTTATACAAAGGCTTACAAAAAATTACAAAAAAAAATTTGCATTTAAAAATCCGTACAAATTCACTGAAAAAACCATGGGTTTCACACACGTTATAGTTAGAAATTAGCATTTTAAAAACCTTGCAAATTCACTGAAAAAACCATAGGTTTCAAACATGTTATAGTTAGGGATTAGCATTTAAAAAACCTTGCAAATTCACTGAAAAAACCATAGGTTTCACACACGTTATAGTTAGGAATTAGCATTTAAAAAACCTTAGAAATTCAATGAAAAAACCAAAGGTTTCACACATGTTATAGTTAGCTGGACATTTCACTCGTAAAAAACCAATGAAATTTCCCCGTTATAGTTAGTTCAGCTAACTATAACTCGCGCGCCCGCAATGCACTCCTGATGACGTCACATATTACATCACTCATGACATGGTCACTGACATCACTCATGACATCACTGATGACATCTCAAATGACATCACTGATGACATCATGTGTCAGTCTGTAAAAGTGATTATCACTTGTCAAAAAAAAGAGCAGTAAGTGTGCTTTCAAATTGGCAAAGAAATTTCGTTTTGTGACTAATGTGAAAACATGACTCTGTGTGCAAAGAGGAATTATAGGCAGAGATTTATTGCGTATTGCTCTGGTGATTTCACAGTTGCATTAGATGGAAAGGGAGAGCCATTTTTTGGTGCAGAAGCAGACTCTTAGCACACACCCAGCTGCTTACCATGTGGAATCATGCACAGTATTTACAAGCG
This sequence comes from Triturus cristatus, assembly GCF_964204655.1. Lineage (NCBI taxonomy): Eukaryota > Metazoa > Chordata > Amphibia > Caudata > Salamandridae > Triturus > Triturus cristatus. The sequence goes on along the minus strand of NC_140589.1, from coordinate 1,061,878,846 downwards.
AGTGGGGTTTGAGGTTTCAGTCAGTAATGCAAATACATTCAGCATCACTAAGGCTGGTTGCCCTTGCTGGAATGTAGGCAGTCACCCAGGTTACACATGGTGGTGGTCTGAAAAAGCAGTTTGGACGTGTGCTTTTTAAAAAATCTGAAAAGTGGATTCATAATGTGTCAGTCTGTAAAAGTGATTATCACTTGTCAAAAAAAAGAGCAGTAAGTGTGCTTTCAAATTGGCAAAGAAATTTCGTTTTGTGACTAATGTGAAAACATGACTCTGTGTGCAAAGAGGAATTATAGACAGAGATTTATTGCGTATTGCTCTGGTGATTTCACAGTTGCATTAGATGGAAAGGGGGAGCCATTTTTTGGTGCAGAAGCAGACTCTTAGCACACACCCAGCTGCTTACCATGTGGAATCATGCACAGTATTCACAAGCGAGTGGGGTTTGAGGTTTCAGTCAGTAATGCAAATACATTCAGCATCACTAAGGCTGGTTGCCCTTGCTGGAATGTAGGCAGTCACCCAGGTTACACATGGTGGTGGTCTGAAAAAGCAGTTTGGACATGTGCTGTTTTAAGAATCTGAAAAGTGGATTCATAATGTGTCAGTCTGTAAAAGTGATTATCACTTGTCAAAAAAAAGAGCAGTAAGTGTGCTTTCAAATTGGCAAAGAAATTTCGTTTTCTGCCTAATTTCAAACCATGACTCTGTGTGCACACAGGAATTGTTTTTAGATATTTAATTTGTGATGGTGTTATTGTGATTTTCACTTGTAGGAAAGGGGTACATAGTATTTTAATATTTGAAAAGATCATAAAAAATGTAGTAATATATTTAAATTAAAAAAATAATTTTTTTGTTTAGTTTTTTTCAGGTATTGCTGAAGAGCAGTGAACAAAATTTAAGATGCCTACAAAATCCAGAGAAAAGAAAGACCACAAAAAAAACCTATATTTGAAGACAACTGGAGGACCTAAGTTAGTTGGAGATGCTCATGTTGGGAAAAAGAAAAAATCTTCTGGTAAGCAGACAAAAACATTTTTAAAGAACATCTTCAAAAAAAGGAAAAATGTACAAAATGTCTGTACTGGAAAGAATGTTCTCAATAGAAAAGGACAGGAAAAAATTGAGAATTTAATTAATGCAAATATACCTTCTGCAACTAAAACAATTAACTTAAACAGAAAAACAGCGTTTAAAGAGATACGTAGAAAAATGTTTCAGAGAAGAGTTATGTCCAATTTGATAAAGGATGTGAAGAAATATAAGCAAAAGGCTAAGTTTTATAAGAGAAAAAAAGAAATTGAAGCCATTGCAGCAAAGGCATTAGAATTAAAAAGGAAACTATTCATTTTAATTTTGAATAGGATGCGTACATTAGAAAAAAAGGTTAATGTACTGAAATCACAAAGCAAAAGGAAAAGAGTAGTAAACAGAACAAACTTTTGTAAAGTGTTTTTAGGAAAATGGATGCATAGTTCAAGTGGTGAACCTTTTTTTAATGAAGAGAGCTATTTTCAAAGTAATAGTTTGCTGCATGCAGTTGACACCAGAGGTCGTGCTTACGAAGTGAAAAATGGTTGCATAATGGAGAAGGAGATAATGGTTCCAAGAGATGAGGTACAAGTGATGGCGGATGAGGCTATGGGGAGACGTCCTAAAGCCCCAGTGTACACTTGGAATTGTAGTAGTATTTGCACTGTGCGTCAGGAATCTATTGTTAAATTTCGTGAGTTTCTAAGAGAATATAGTAAAAAAAGTGTAAAACAGAAGATTAAGGTGCTTCAAAGTCTAGATCCATGCAGAGTGAGAGAGAATACTGGTTTGCAGGGTCATTCTCTGGCTTGTCTATCTAGAAAAGTGTGTAATAGTGTTTTCCATCATTTTAGGATGCTGGCTGTTCATCATACTGAAATGAGAAAGTTTGTGAGACGGTTGTATTTTGCTAAAAGTCCAGCAATAAAGTTAGATGATTTGAATAGGGCTCTGTTCTGTGGATCGGTATCAGATGTAGAGAAGGTTGTTGATGAAATTCAGTTTTGTTACTTTGGTCCTGAACAAAACAGTGCAGAAAAGGACACAGTAAATGAGGAACAAGTGGAAGAGAATGAAGAACCCTCTGTAAGTAAGACATTTAATGATCACATAACAAAATTTGCAATAATCTCTAATGAAAGACCAAATATTACTTGTATTTGTTGCCGCAGAACTCATTATAGAAAACAAACTAGGAATGTTGATCTCTACAGAAAGAGTGAAAATGAAGATAATTATAAGTGGAAGGATTTTGCCACATATATATTTCTTGAAAATTGTTTTGAATTGGGTGAAGATCAGCGTATTTGTAAATACTGTTACAACAAGTTAGAGGAAAATAGAATGCCGACCAGAGCTGTACATAATAATTTAGAATTGGATGCTATTCCTGCTGAACTTTCAGAATTAAATACATATGAGTCTATACTCATTCAATGTGTTCATCCGTTCCAGACCATAGTACGTATGGAGCCCAAAACTGGTAAATTACCTCCTTCAGATTTACTGAGAGGTTTAAAAGGTAGAGTGGTGTATTTGCCCTTGGATTTGAAAAAAAATATGGAAACTATTGATGCGGATACTATGGAAACTGAACCATTAATTATTCTGGTTAATGGTGTACCTACAAAGAATAAGAAGATTTGGCAGGAGCTGGTAGATGTACGGAAAGTACAAAGAGCAAATTTGTATTTGAAAAGGAATAACAAATGGTATGAATCAATTTATATAGAAGAAGAAGAAGAAGAAGATTTACAAGAAGACACAGAAACACCAACTGGACAAATTGAAAAAGTGGACAAGTCAAAGGAAGAAGAAATTTATGAACATTTTAGCATACATCCTCTTCATTCAAAAGAAGTTATGGGAGACAATATTGATCTGTTTCAGATGAAGAAAGCAAAAGGAACTCCCGTGAGTGTATGGGAGGAGAGCTTGGAAGCTCGATGTTTTCCCCAGCTGTTTCCTACAGGAAAAGGAGGACGATACGATGAACGTCCAGAACAGATTCCAGCTTCTGATTATCGGACTACAAGACTATATGCTGAAGATCCCAGATTTCGACAAAGTATTCCTTATTTGTTCCATCTTTTATTTGAAAGCGACTTGTCTGCACTGTCTTATGCAGTAAATCACATTTTAAAAAGTGGAGTACATTTACAAAATGTGTCTGCTAAGGATTTTATGGAGAAAGTGCAGCACCGAGATGATCATTTGGAAACACAACTGATCAATCTGATGGCTTGTCAGCGTGGGACAAATGAATATTGGTACCGACGCCATGGTGAACTAAAATGCATGTTACGGAATTTAGGAACACCAACATGGTTCGTTACCCTAAGCTGTGCCGAGTACGCTTGGGATGATTTACTGGATTTTCTACGAGAGGCCAATTCAAACATTAAAAACATCGAATACAAGACAGCAGGAGAACTGTGCTCATTGGATCCGGTTAATGTTTGCAGATATTTCAATCATAGATTTGAGGCTATGATGTCCTTCATCTGCAATAAAAAAAATCCACCTCTAGGAGAAGTAGTGGATTTCTTTTGGAGAAAAGAGTACCAGGCAAGAGGTGCTCCTCATATTCATATGCTGTTGTGGATCAAGGATGCCCCAAAGTTTGGAACAGATACTGATGAAGCAGTGTTATCTTACATTGAAGAATATGCAACATGTGCTATACCAAAAAGCACAGAAGAGAAAAAGTTAAAGGAGCAAGTTTTACGTTTCCAAAGTCATCGGTGTGGAAAATACTGTCGACGGAAATACAAGAGCAAAGATAAATACTACACTAAATGTCGATTTGGATTTCCTAGACCTGTTCTTTCAAATGGAAGAGTAAACAGTTTTATGTCATCTGTGAGACATACTATCACAAGAAAATCACCTAAGAATACCTACAACCTTAAAAGAAAAGAAGAATCAAAAAATATAAATGACTACAACCCAGTCATTTTATCCATGTGGAATGCTAACATGGATATACAGTATGTAGCTGACAATTCCATTGCTGTTGCTCGATATGTAACGTCTTACATTACGAAATCAGAAAAAACAGAATTGAAGGAAATGTGGGAAGAGATTTCTCACGAGAAGACTGTCAGTAAGAAGCTGTACAGTTTCAGTTTAAAGATGTTATCGCATCGAGAAATTGGATCCTACGAATGTTCAGATAGGTTATCTTCTGCAAGTCTCTACTCGAAATCAAGAAGAATAATTTGGGCAAGTTTAGGCCTTGCAGCAATGAGAAATCGGGTACTGAAATCTGTTGGAGAAATTGAATATTTGGCCGAGAATGACCCAGAAAGTACAGATATTTTGAAATCAAACATGTTGGACACATATTATCCCAAGAGAAGTCATCATCTGGAGAACATGTGTCGCTATGAAGTGCTGCAGAACTACATTTATTCACGGAAAGCCGCAGAAGACATCAACAATGGAAAATATAAAGTCATTGGTGAGGAAGGATGTTTGGTGAAGCAAACAAAAGGAAGTTTGATAAATCACCGGAAGCTGAGTTGCGACACTACTGACAAAAAGGAATTTTACTACTTGGCTCTTTTACAGCTGTTTAAACCATGGCGTACAGAGGATGAACTACTGGGAGAATTTCAAAGCTATGAAGATTCCTTTAATGCTTGCAAAGACAGCATACAATGCAGTACATTCACAACTTATCTGCAAATGTTAAATGAAGAAATTGAACAGGAAACTACAATTGCAGCTGAAGTAGCTAGAGACAGTTCTCAAGAGAGCCAAAGTTCAGGAACACTCAGTCAAGATCCCCTAGGACAACCAATCGTTGAAAATGAAGCATCAATAGCCATGAATGAAGTGGAAACGGCTATGAATCAAGCTCAAGAAGAATTTATAGACTTACAAAATTTAGAAAGACAACTGAATGAAGAGCAGCAACAAATTTATGAAGAGATCAGAAGCAAAATTGATCACGGATTTCTACATGAAAAAAAAGAGTGCTCATGCACATCATTTCATCCAATCAGGATGTATGTAAGCGGACAAGCTGGAACTGGAAAAAGTTTCCTAATAAAAGTCATCAGAAGCTACCTACAGCAAAAAACGGATTCTACTTTGTCTTGTGTGGTTACTGCTCCAACTGGGTTAGCAGCATATAACATAAAAGGAATCACCTTACATCGTTTGCTAATGTTACCAGTGGAGCATGAGAATAAAATACAATACAACAAGCTAACTGGAGAAGCATGCTTGGAAGTTTCAAGAGTATTGAAGAAGATGCAAGTTCTCATTATTGATGAGGTGAGCATGGTATCAAACTTAATGCTTGCCTTTGTGCATTTAAGAATGCAGCAAATTCTAAGGACAGACTATGACGTGTTATTTGGTGGAAAACATGTCATAGTTTTTGGGGATCTTCTACAGCTTACTCCAGTTAAAGGACAACCAGTGTTTAATACTGTGACACATGAAGACACAAAGAAGTCATTGGGAAGCATCGGTAATGCAAATATTTGGTCCTTCTTTGATTACAAGGAACTTACTACTAATATGAGACAAGCAAACGATGAAGAATATGGAAGTATTCTGAAAGATATCAGGATTGGACTACTCACAGAAGTTGGCAAAAAAGCATTACAGAGTCGGCTGCTACATAATTTATTTCCAAAGGAAGAAATAGTTGCAGAGAAGATATACAAGAACATTGCAGAAAAGAAAAGTGTCATCTGCTTAATGCCAACTCTACGTGAATGCTCAATATTCAATGAGGAGCTTTTAAAATTGGAAAAGGAAGATATCAGGAAATTGGAAGCAGTGGACAAAATTGAGGATGGAAGAATTACAATCACATTAACAGGCACACTGAAAAATAAATTGGATTCACTAGAGAAGAACATTTCCAAAACTGCTGGATTAGAAAAAAATCTATATGTTTGCATGAACTGTAGAGTATTTTTAAGGAGAAATTTGGATGTTGAAAAAGGTTTAGTTAATGGAGCTATGGGAAGAGTTGTGGGTTTTATTAATTATCAGAAAAAAGATGGAATTGAATGTTTAAAAATTAAATTTGATTAGATAGAAGAAGTTAAAGACATTTGTCGTTGTTCAGTTCGTTTCATGCTTGTGAAAGACTTATATGTACGTAGGAAGCAGTTTCCGTTTTCTCTAGCATATGCTGTAACTATTCACAAGTCTCAAGGATTGACTGTAGATTGTGCATTTGTGAACATTGGTTCAACTGTGTTCAAAGAAGGTATGGCATATGTTGCTTTGTCACGAGTGAAAACATTAACAGGTTTATTCATGATAGACTTTGATGATTCAAAAGTTAGTGCTGATACAAATTGTGTAAAGGAGTATAATAGATTAAGAAGAGGCTATGCTCCTCATTTAGGTCAGTATCCTGTGTTGGAGAAACGTGTAGTTTCTCGTAAAAGGAGAAATGAGAATATCTGTAATGAAGATGTAGAGAGGAGGAAAAAAAAGAGGAGTGATGTAATTGCAAGCAAAAAGAAAAAGGAAAATGAAGAAGAGGTTGTAGGATGTCATTTTGAAAATAGCTCTGGTGTCAACTGCTACGCTAATGTAGTGCTGAATGTTGCATTTTATCTGGAAAGTTTGCAAGAGCAGATAATAGTAAATCAGGGAAAAAGATTCTGTTCTGAGTTGAGTCTCCTTTTTCAAAAGCTGAGTAATGATACAACTCAAATAGAAAGTGCTACTGAAATTAGAAAACTTTTAGATGTATGTTCAGGACGAACACAGTTTTCTCAAAATGTACAGCAAGACGCACAGGAATTCTTGATCTATTTTCTTCAGGTACTGGAAGAAGAAGGGGTTCCCATTGAAAATTTATTTGGTCTCTCTTATAAATGGGAACATAGTTGTGAAAACTGTTTCAATACATGTGGCTCTAATGTTGATTCTGAAAGGTTTATTTATTTAACATTGCCAGAAAGTAAAACAGTCACTTTTGCTAAATTAGTTAAAGATGCTAATCATAGCATGGAATGCAGTGAGTGTCAATCTGACATGTTTTCAACGTTAATTTTAAAGGAATACGGACAGTATGTAATTTTAATGATGCAACGCTGTAAAGCTGATGGTTCAAAATTAGATACTTTAATAAAGAAGTTTACAGGACAGCAATTATCAATTTCAGGAAAAACTTTTGTAACTGTTGCAATAATTTTCCATGAAGGACCTACTGTTACTTCTGGACATTACACAGTTTATCTTAAATGTGAAAAAGGCTGGACACTGTGTAATGATTCCCAATTGATTTTCAAGCAACGTTTGCCTTTTGATTTAGCAAATTCCTATCTAATCTTCCTGAAACCTACATTTTAGAGAGACTTGGCAAGATGTGTACAAAACAATTTTACCATTTTATTGGATTACCATTGGAATTTTCAAAAAAAATGATTTTTCAAATTATCATTTGGCCTAATGGAAAGATAACCAATTGTAATGTGGACTTTTTAAATTTTTAATGAAACTTTGGAAAACCAAAAATTTAGACAAAATCGGTAACATCTGCACAATTTAAATTTTGGAATGTTATTGCATTGCCATTGGAAATTTATTCAAAAAAGATTTTTAAAATTACTATTTGGCCATGAGGAAAGGTAACCAATTGTATTGTGGACTTATTTAATTATTAATTAATCTTTCGGAAACCAAAATGTTACAGAGAATCGGTGAGATCTGTACAATTTAAACTTTAGAATTTTATTGGATTACCATTGGAAATTTAATCAAAAAAGAATTTTAAAATTACTATTTGGCCTAAAGGAAATGGAACCAGATGTATTGTGGAGTTATTTGAGATATATTTTTGTGATTATACTTCTGAAACAAAAATGTCAGACGGTATTTTAAATAAATAAGTTTTGATATTAGTTGATATTTTTTTTAGAATATTATGCATTTCTTTAAAGTTATGTTTAAGTTAAAAGTGATTCTGGGCTTTTTTTATGCAATCTTTTAGATTGTTATTTTTTTTTTGCCCGCTGTTAAATGATGAATGCAATTGCTTTCACAATTTATAGTGAAATGCAATATATTCTGAAAACAGCAAAAAAAAGGCAAAAAATTTTTGGGGAAAAATATGTAAATACGTGTACTGTGTTATATATTGATTTATTTAATATTAATACTTTTTTCTTTTTTTCAGATTGTGAAAGAAAATTTTCAAGAAAAAACAAACCATTTTTTTTGAGTAAATACAATTACATTTTAATTATAAATTAAATTGTTGGGTGGGACAGGTAAGTGAGAAATTAGAAGGTCTCTTTCTTCCACTTTATCTCAAAAAGATTTTTAAAAATTAGTTATTAATTTCTCAAGGATCTTGAGATGTGGTAATTGATTTTTAGTGTTTTAAAAAAAAAAAAAAAAAAAATACGCTTACCGTGCGCGTACGGTAAAAAAAAAAAAAAGTTTCAAAGAAAAAATAAAATAAAGTTGAGAGGTAAGGTTGGCTCTTATAAGAGCCGTTGGGTTCATACAGGGATGGAGGAAAGAAAGAATGGGAGTATTATGAGCGTCTACAAACATGCTGGTCTATCTTATTGTTAATAAGGGGAAGACTGATCTCCCCAAAAACAATAAGACCACCACATCTTGTACACCTCATTTCAACCCTCCCAAATCGAGGGTTGGTGTCCACAGGAAAAGAAGAAGGTGATGCTCCAACATCAGAGGAAGGGCTCAGCTGAGCTGCCGATGATGTACTCAGCTGAGCATCTGAGGCTGGGCTCTGGTGACTTACTGAAGAGTTTTCTCCAGTATGTCGAGCAAAGGTCCTTGGGTGTCTGTCCTGGAGGTGTCTCTTCATAGAGTGATTTCCAAAGGAATATTTCTTCCTTGGATTTCCTCTTGATAAAACACGACCACAAAGTATGCAAGTGACCAATTGAGCATTCACCTTTTTCTCCCCCTCTGGAAAAGTGAAATACTCCCATACAAAAGAAGTCTTTTGTTTCCTCCTTCTCTGGATCATGGTGGTGCTGCTAGCCTCACTCTCAGAAGAGGTCTGCTGTTCTGCCATTGTATCCCAATGTCAATCCAGCTCCTGCTCCTAGAGAATCACAAGCAGAAATGAGGGGAATGGGTGTGGTGTGGGAAGAATCTGGAACTGAAAGTAGTTTCAACCAATGAAAAGTGTTCTTTCAAGCAGTAATGAGGGGAATGGGTGTGGTGTGGGAAGTTTCTGGAAGTGAAAGTAATTTCAACCAATAAAAAGTGTTCTTTGTAAGTCACATGACCTGCCGTGCGCGCACGTGACGCTTACGGTGCGCTTACGAAGCGCGTACGTCACACTCGCGCATGCGCATTACACGCCCCTGCGTATCCGCGACGTTGCTTCCGGGTGCTAATACTGTATTTAGACACTTATTTGCCCATGTCTTCTTCCGTTAAATTTTAGCTATACATATATTACAAATATTTTTTTTTCATAAAGACACATATGTCCTCAGCAGAAGATTGCGGTCGCGTGAGTTATAGTCGTTCCGTGCGCGCACGGTGCGCTTCGCGCACCGTGTGCGCACAGTGAGCACGCGGTGCGCTTCGCACACCGCGCGCCCACTTTACGCAGTTAGTGCCGTGCACGCACGGTGGTCACGCGGTGCGCTGCGCGCACCACGTGCCCATGTTATGCGGGATGGGCCATGTACGCACGATGCGCTTCGCGCACCGTGCGCACATTTGTTAATTTCATATGTCTTATATCCCATGCACAAATGGTGCACTTCGGGCGCCATTTGCACACGGGGTGGGGAGAATGTGGATATTTTTTTTTTTTTTAATTTTTACCGTACGCGTACGGTAAGCGTAATCGGCGATTTTCCGAAAAAAAAATATTTTTTTTTTGGGGGCTTGGGGGTTGTTTGGGGACCCCTATATCAATGCTGGGTGGTTAGGATCTCAAGAAACTGCCTCTTTAGACATTTTTGGGCTTCGTTTTTGCTGCCCAACTCAGAGAGCGAGAGAGAAAATGGCGGCCGCCGCTTCCTGGTTTCGACCGATTCGAATGTTTACTAAGATCTAAGAGCCAATCAAAATCGCGCTCGCGCACGCCACCGTACGCGTACGGTAAGCTTACGGTAAGCGCACCGTAAGCGCACCGTAAGCTGCCACAGATATATATATTGATTTAAAGGCTATTTTCTCAGAATCTACTGAACAGATTTACACCAAACCTACAAAAGGCACTTCCTTGACCTGAGGACTACCTCTCTGCCAAATTTCAAGTAATTCTGTTCAGCCGTTCGGGCTGTAGCTGTGTCTAAAGGTCCTATGGAAAAATGCATGGGAAAAACGCGTTTTGGGACCCCCCTTTTATCTCAGCCCCCGCTTGACGAATCCCCCCGAGACTTTCAGGATAGGAGCAGAGCGTAGCGCCCCACCTATTTTGAAAAATTCGCGAGGAGTCGTCGACCGGCGCCAAAGTTATTCAAAATAGAATAAAATCACCACAATCCAAAAGGAATTTCCAAAGGAATATTTCTTCCTTGGATTTCCTCTTGATAAAACACGACCACAAAGTATGCAAGTGACCAATTGAGCATTCACCTTTTTCTCCCCCTCTGGAAAAGTGAAATACTCCCATACAAAAGAAGTCTTTTGTTTCCTCCTTCTCTGGATCATGGTGGTGCTGCTAGCCTCACTCTCAGAAGAGGTCTGCTGTTCTGCCATTGTATCCCAATGTCAATCCAGCTCCTGCTCCTAGAGAATCACAAGCTAATTCTTTTTTTTAAAAATCGCGCACGGAATGAACTGCGTTAACTGGGCGCGCACGCCACGAATGGCGTAAAGTAACTTAGCTAAGTTGTTTTCACTGTGAATAAAAGAGGCTTGCAATGTGGCGGTCGCCGACACTGACGAAGGCGACCTGCCGAAATGCGTTTGTTTTGAGTATGGAGCAGTAAGAATAACTAAATCCAGAAGAGGATTTAAAAGTATTACCTACGAGTGCTGGTCTGATTTCATTAGCAACCGTAATACTTACGCGAGTCTGCCCTCGCGTGACATAGCACCCGCGTGCGAGTGAGGAAACATTGGCAGACAAGCAGCAGGATCATACATATATACATATTATCTACTGGCGGTCGCCAGTAGATAGTTATAGTTAGGACCGTGTTTCCATAGGAAATCTCAAAATTCTATTTTGAATAACTTTGGCGCCGGTTGACAAATCTTCGCGAAATTTTCAAAACTAATGGGGCGCTCAGCTCCTACCCTGAAAGTCTCGGGGGGATTCGTCAAGCGGGGGCCGAGAAAAAAGGGGGGTCCCAAAACGCGTTTTGCCCATGCATTTTCCCATAGGACCTGTAGTCGAAGGCACAGCCCGAACGGCTGAACAGAATTACTTGAAATTTGGCAGAGAGGTAGTCCTCAGGTCAGGGATGTGCCTTTTGCATATATGGAGTCAATCTGTTCAGTAGTTCCTGAGAAAATTGCAGTTAAAAGCACATACATATCTATAGCCGCACACCGTGCGCGCACCGTGTGCTCACCCTAACGTGCGCGAGTGTAATTCTGATTGGTTGTTACATGTCAGTCAACGTTCGAATCGGTCAAAATCAGGAAGTGTCGGCTGCCATTTTGTTTGTTTTCAGTGCGAGAGTGGAAAAGGAAGGTGGCGAACGTGAAAAGGGGGCAGGGTAGAGAGTTCCTGACCCCCTAGCCTTGGTCAGGGGGTCCCTGAAGGAGCCCGAAGGCAGAAAAAAACATTAATTCTTTTTTTTTTTTAAATCGCGGAGGTGCGCGCACGGTGAAAAACATTAGCTCACTAGTTAGGTAAATTTTTAAATATCACTCACACCACTCCCCCTACACTGCACTACACATATCTTCATAAAGGAAGTGCTCCTAGGTAACTCCGCAAGTCGCAGCACGCCCCAAGCAGTAAATGTTTGGGATGGCCCCAATGATGAAGCAAGTCACCTAGGGGCAACCCTGGGTGAGTGAGGGGACTCAAGAAAAGAAATGTTTCTTTTCTACTAGCAGAGGCGTTTTTTCACCCAATTGGTGAATCCCCCATTTTTTCTTGGCTAGGTTCTTTTGATCCGTCATCTACGGATTCTTTTTGCTGTACTCTGAACACACAGGAGGGTGAACCTAGCCTAAACCTCCTCCTCCCCCTCTTTTTGATTTATATATATATATATATATATATATTCACTGAAAAAACCATAGGTTTCACACATGTTATAGTTAGCTGGACATTTTACTGATAAAAAACCAATGAAATTCCCCCGTTATAGTTACTGCAGGCAACTATAACTCACGCGACTGCAATCCTCTGCTGATGCTAATACTGTATTTAGACACTTATTTGCCCATGTCTTCTTCCATTAAATTTTAGCTTTACATATATTACAAATATTTTTTTTTCATAAAGACACATATGTCATCAGCAGAAGATTGCGGTCGCGTGAGTTATAGTTGCCTGCAGTAACTATAACGGGGGAATTTCATTGTTTTTTTATCAGTAAAATGTCCAGCTAACTATAACATGTGTGAAACCTATGGTTTTTTCAGTGAATTTGCAAGGTTTTTTAAATGCTAAGTTACTTTACGCCATTCGTGGCGTGCGCGCCCAGTTAACGCAGTTCGTTCCGTGCGCGCACAGTGAGCACGCGGTGCGCTTTGCGCACCGCGCGCCCACTTTACGCAGTTAGTGCCGTGCACGCACAGTGGTCACGCGGTGCGCTGCGCGCACCGCGTGCCCACGTTAAGCGGGATGGGCCATGTACGCACGATGCGCTTCACGCACCGTGCGCACATGGGGGACATATTTTGCGCATCTTTGTGAAATGTATTCTTTGTTAACTTCGTGGCTGAAATAAGCCATGCACAAATGGTGCCCTGCGGGCACCATTTGCACACGGGGTGGGGAGAATTTGGATATTTTTCTTTTAAAAAAAATTTTACCGTACGCGTACGGTAAGCGTAATCGGCGATTTTCCGAAATTTTTTTTTTTTTTTTTTGGGGCTTGGGGGTTGTTTGGGGACCCCTGTATCAATGCTGGGTGGTTAGGATCTCATGAAACTGCCTCTTTACACATTTTTGGGTTTCGTTTTGGCTGCCCAACTCAGGAAGCGAGAGAGAAAATGGCGGCCGCCGCTTCCTGGTTTCGACCGATTCGAATGTTTACTAAGATCTAACAGCCAATCAGAATCGCGCTCAAGCACGCCACCGTACGCGTACGGTAAGCGCACCGTAAGCGCACGGTAAGCTGCCACAGATATATATATTGATTTAAAGGCTATTTTCTCAGATTCTACTGAACAGATTTACACCAAACCTACAAAAGGCACTTCCTTGACCTGGGGACTACCTCTCTGCCAAATTTCATTAAATTCTGTTCAGCCGTTCGGGCTGTAGCCCTGTCTAAAGGTCCTATGGAAAAATGCATGGGAAAAACGCGTTTTGGGACCCCCCTTTTATCTCAGCCCCCGCTTGACGAATCCCCCCGAGACTTTCAGGGTAGGAGCGGAGCGTAGCGCCCCACCTATTTTGAAAAATTCGCGAGGATTCGTCGACCGGCGCCAAAGTTATTCAAAATAGAATGTTGCGGATTTCCTATGGAAACGTGGTCCTAACTATAACTACCTACTGGCGACCGCCAGTAGGTAATATATATATATATATATATATATATATATATATATATGATATGCACACTCAGGAGATGCCACTCAGTGCAGGTTTATTAGTCCAGTAGTTACGCGTTTCGACTTGGCCCATATATATTTCATTGTGTATATGTCAGTCTGCACCCACGTGTGTTGGTAGAAATGTCATTACACTTATGTAATATTGGTATTTAATTTACAACTAGATCTACACATGGTATTACTTCTCATGTGCCAAGCGCATGAGTAGCCACAATTGTCAGTGGTTCAGTATGTGTTGGCATTTGCATATCACTGCTTTGTATTTAACGAGCACCCGGACTCATTGCATTTCTCTGAACACAACAATGTTCCAAGATGGCCCCCACATTTGCGGTGGATTGTATTTACGTTAACTTGGAGTACTTTGTCTATGTTTTCCCATGGCTATGTATTGCACTACCTCTGTTTAGTCAGTGTGTGATCAAGACGGAACTACTGGACTAATAAACCTGCACTGAGTAGGATCTCCTGAGTGTGCGTAACATTGGGACTATACATGTGGTATTATTGACCGGCTTGTTCCCCGGCATCTCGCACTACCTGCCAATGGGCTGTGGATTCCAGAAGGAACACTGGTTTTGTTTAGATATATACATATACATATTTTTAGGTTAAAGTGACGTTATAGTTAGGTGAATATGTCAGTGACAACATTAACATTTTGAACACAAAAAAAACACAGACGATTCACCAGTTATAGTTAGCAGAGCTAACTATAACTTGCACGCCATCATGAACTGCTTATGACCTCACACATTACATCACTCTTGACATGTTCTAGGACATCCTTTACCACCTCACTGATGACATTCCAGATGACATAATTGATCACATCACTCCCCGAGCCTTATTAAACCCTGTGGTTCCCATCCCCGGGCCACTGGCAATAAAAAAGGGAAGGTGGCCATGCAGCCCCTTCCCTGAGGCTTCTTGGGCCACCAGAGATCTGCATCCTCAGAGTAAAAATCTTAAGGGAGGGGTGCAAGTAGTCCCACTGCTGAGCCTTAATAGGCCCTGGGGATCCTATTCCTCTGGGCCAAATATAACCAAGAAAACGAGGGGGGCAAATGGGGAAAAATATGATAAAAAAGGGGAAAGGGTCGAGCCTCCTCAGGCCCTGGGGACCCCATCCCCCAGGGCTGTATGTGTTTTAATAGAGGAATGCTGCCCCCCTCCCTGAGCCATCTCAGGTGTCTGGGATCCTATCCCCCGGAGCCTGTCTTTATAACAGGTGGGTGTCCCGGTGGCCACCCAGGGCACCCACCAACCAACTCATTGGGGGCTGAGGGTCGTACCTCAGGGCCCCAGCCGGCTTCCCGCATAGTGTGGGAGCCTGCATTGCTCTTGCCCGGAGGGAGCAGTTACTTATACTGTTGCCTCTGAGCGGTAGCATTATGTGTGTCCCTACTGGGCCTCAGTACATTTATATTTTTTAAACTTGAGGACAGGGGACTAAGTCCCCAAAGTACTGCAATGGCTGCCAACAACATTATTATAAGAACTGAGGAAACTACTATAAGATTAATTTGTAGATATGAATGGAATGTATACCATTATGCAACGACGTAGTGCCTTATAAATTACTGCGATAACGTAGAATCTGTTGTAAGTGACCACACTCCAAGATATCGCTACATTAAGCACTGAATCAATAACGTGCTTCACAGTTGTTTTCACTGTGAATAAAAGAGGCTTGCAATGTGGCGGTCGCCGACACTGACGAAGGCGACCTGCCGAAATGCGTTTGTTTTGAGTATGGAGCAGTAAGAATAACTAAATCCAGAAGAGGATTTAAAAGTATTACCTACGAGTGCTGGTCTGATTTCATTAGCAACCGTAATACTTACGCGAGTCTGCCCTCGCGTGACATAGCACCCGCGTGCGAGTGAGGAAACATTGGCCGACAAGCAGCAGGATCATACATATATACATATTATCTACTGGCGGTCGCCAGTAGATAGTTATAGTTAGGACCGTGTTTCCATAGGAAATGTGAAAATTCTATTTTGAATAACTTTGGCGCCGGTTGACGGATCCTCGCGAAATTTTCAAAACTAATGGGGCGCTCCGCTCAGCTCCTACCCTGGAAGTCTCGGGGTGATTCGTAAAGCAGGGGCTGAGAAAAAAGGGGGGTCCCAAAACACGTTTTCCCCATGCATTTTCCCATAGGACCTTTAGTCGAAGGTACAGCCCGAACGGCTGAACAGAATTACTTGAAATTTGGCAAAGAGGTAGTCCTCAGGTCAGGGATGTGCCTTTTGCATATATGGTGTCAATCTGTTCAGTAGTTCCTGAGAAAATTGCAGTTAAAAGTACACAAATATCTATAGCCGCGTACCGTGCGCGCACCGTGCCGTGCGCGAGCGTAATTCTGATTGGTGGTTACATGTGAGTCAACATTCAAATCGGTCGAAATCAGGAAGTGTTGTCTGCCATTTTGTGTGACAGTGAAAAAGAAAGGTGGAGAACGTGAAAAGGGGGCAGGGTACAGAGTTCCTGACCCCCTAGCTTTTGTCAGGGGGTTCCTGAAGGACCATGAAGGGTGAAAAAACATTTAATTTTTTTTTTTTTAAATCGCGAGGTGCGCGCACGGTGGAAAAAAAATAAAATAAATAGAATTAAAAATCAAATTTAAGTGTTTAGATGTTAGGTGGCTCTAAAAAGA
The DNA here is from genome assembly GCF_964204655.1 of Triturus cristatus. NCBI lineage: Eukaryota > Metazoa > Chordata > Amphibia > Caudata > Salamandridae > Triturus > Triturus cristatus. The sequence goes on along the minus strand of NC_140589.1, from coordinate 1,061,862,477 downwards.
GCCGTTGTGTTAATAGAGGGACAGAGGAACAGAAAAATGGCAAAAATTATAGGGTGCCGCACGTGTGCTGCTGTATCTTGCTCTCTATTAGGGGAATGCTCGTGTCCCCATAAGTGAGAAGAGCATTGCACGCATTGCACAGTATATGCACCCTCTTAAACAGAGGGTGTATATCCAGAGGAACAGAAGCAGGTGAAGCTGCCACCGCAGATGAAGTGCTCGGCTGAGCTGCCGATGATGTGCTCGGCTGAGCTGCTGCGGATGTGCTCGGCTGAGCTGCTGGAGGGTTTTCTCTAGCAGCTCGAGCATAAGCCACAGGATGTACATCTCTAACGTGCCTGATCATAGTGAAGATACTAAAAGAGTATTTCTTTTTAGGATCTCCTCTTGATAAGACACGATCACAAAGAGTGCAGGTGACTTTTGGAGCATTCACCTTCTTCTGCCCCTGTGGAAATGTAAAAAATTGCCATATAAAAGAGTCTTTCTGTTTCCTCTGTCTCTGTCTCACAAGGGTCTCCTGCTCACTCCCAGAAGATGACTGCTGCTCTGCCATTCTCAAGTACTGGAGTACTGAAAAGCTGCTCAGCTCCTTCTCCCAGGGAATCAGAAGTAATAATGAGGGGAGTGGGTGTGGTGTTGGAAGTTTCTGGAACTGAAACTACTATAAACCAATGAAAAGTGTTGTTTCTTAATCACATGACCTGAAACTACTAAAAACCAATGATGAAAAGTGTTGTTTCTAAATCACATGACTTGCCGTGCGCGCACCGTGCGCGCACGGAGCACGCACGCATGCGAGTACAGAGCACGTGCGCATGCACGTACAGAGCACGCACGCATGTGCATACGGAGCACGCGCGCGTGCGCGCATGCGCGTACGCGCATGGAGCACGCACGCATGCGCGTACGGAGCACGTGCGCATTCGCGTACGGACCACGCACGACGTACGCATGCGCACGTGGAGCACGTACGCATGCGCACACAGAGCAAGTACGCATGCATTCACTGTGCACGCACTATGCGTGCACCGTGCGCGCACGGACAAAAACCCAGCCAGAGTGCTGTGCTGAGGGGGCCCCCTTGAGCTTGGGGGCCCCCCCGCCTGTGTTACGCCCCTGAGCCTGAGGAGGAGGTCATGAGGGGGAGGGGCTATAGAGAGATGAGGGGCACTGGTGGAGGGTGGCAGTGAGGGAATCCGAGGAGGAATTCATGAGGGGGAGGAGCTATGGGTAGATATGGGACACTTGTGTCGTGTGGCAGTGAGGGAATATGAGGAGGAGGTCAATAGGGCGGCCATGGAGGACTGAGGGGCACTGTTGGAGGCTGGCAGTGAGGGAATCTGAGGAAGAGGTCATGGGGAGGGGCTAGGGAGAGATGAGGGGCACTGTTGGAAGGTGGTAGAAAAGGTATTTACAGAGAAAGAGGTTATTGGTGCGGCGCCAAAAATGACTGTCGCATCAGCGCTGAAGCCGGCCCTGTCATGGCCTTTCTGTTTTTGTTTATTTAATTAGCAGTCAGGTCATAAGGGCTACTGTGGAACATACTTTAAAGAGCGTGCTAATTATATTTACTGCTATATTCAATGTTTTAAGTTGGAAGGTGATTTTACTAATGTTTTTACCAGGAAAAATGAAAGTGGAGACCGATGGTGCCAGATATGGGGCTGGGTTCCAAGGTCAGCTGTGAGATAAGGTGCACTGGAGAGGAGCAGTGGATAATCAAGCCTGTAAGGGAGTGCGTTGCAGAGTCCGGGGTCAGGTGGAGGTAGTAATGAAGAGGGATCCTCCATGAAGGCTCGAACAGAGGGAGCCCGAGAAGTGTCACTTGCCTGATACTCCCACCTCAGAAACCTCCTCTTCCCATCAAAGGAACATTACATGGAAAAAACACTTTTTGAGAGTGATAATATTTAGAAAGAGATTTGGAAAAGAGTGCGTTTTACTGGGCCTTGTAAGACTAAGAAGAGTTAAAGGAGGGCCCGGAAGCAGGCCTGCCTAGACATCTCTGCAACAAATCGAGCCCGCAGTGGCCCACCCAAATGCACCTTTGGCCCACCCAAATAAAACTTCCTGAAGCCGGGCCTGCTTGAATCTGTCCGTTAACTGTCCGTCCAACTGTTCCAGTTAATTTCTTCGTCAGAACACAGCTGTCCAACACTGGTCGCTCATTCACTCTCTCGTCTCTGTTATCTGTAGAAGAATATACTTACCACGAAACATAAGCCGTTCTCACGTATGTTGACTTTCCTTAAGTAGGTAAGGGGATTAAGAAGTACTCCAAGTGAAGTGTTTTTTTCTTTAAGCTGCTACACCATATATTATCAAATATTGAAATACAGCGAATCAGAAGTAATTGCTTTGATTAAGGAAACAACTAGTGATGGTGGCTGACTCTGATCAAATTCCTCTACAGTTGAAGCTTAATAAACATTTCTCTGTGCACAACGATCATTTAACATATTTTACGCGTTTATTTATTTTTGTGGTTTAACATTAACACGACCAGGCAACCTTGGGAGTCTGAGCGTCCCACAGTTACGTAAATAATCTCATTAACGTGAAAGAGCAATGAACTTCAGTTCAGGGATTTATTCGTAACACGTGAGAGGAAAGCTCACGTCAAACCAAGCAGGCGTCTCTATTGGTAGCTTCAGCCTCCGCCCCAGTGGCTGCAAGAAGTATCTGGTCCAATCACCGGCAGAAAAAACTCGCATCAGGAGTTTGCCCTTAAAATGGGAAATCCTTTTAAGGCTGCATGGGGTGTAGCAGCAGTCGTGTATCATGCAGTGAGGTTCGAGCTAATCTCGATCACATCCCACTGCGACCAAAACGATAGGTCTGCTGTCCGAACACCCTGCCTACAACATCGGTGTGACCTGAGCAATATCTGTGGCGTCTGGGAGCCCTACCTGTAAGACTTGTATGACCTGAGTGATAGCTCTGCTGCTTTTACGCCCTAACTGCAGGAACTGAGTGACCAGAGCAATAAATAGATCTGTTGTCTTTACACCCTACCTCCAAGACCAGTGTGGCCTGAGTGATAGCTCTGCTGTCTTTATGCAATATCTCCAAGCAAAGCAATAGCTCTGGCGCTGTGAACTTTTCCTATAGCACTTGTGTGACCTGAGTGATAGTTCTGCTGCCTTTACACCCTACCTGCAAGATCTGTGTGACCTGAAAAATTGATTATCTGTCATTACACCCTATATAATAAAAATACAACATTCTGCCAACCCCACGCACTAGCTCATGAGTTAGCGTGCTCCCAATTAATTAATACGCTTCAGCTGTTGTGGCAGGGTATGAAGTGCTGTATATAAAAGCTGCAATGCAATACAGGACTAAAAGTGAGCAAAGGCTCCTTTTCCAAAGTGCAAACCTGAGAAGCAGTGTTCGGCAGACTGAATCAACACTCGTTGCTGGCTGTAACTGGGATTCAGAGAGATTGAATTAGGACTTGTCTAAATTCTAAAACAGCAAACAGCACCTATTGGCCTCTACTATTTCTGGTCAAAGGTCTCTTGTTAGCAGGGGTGTAGCCACCAGTGGTGCAGACTGTACAGAAGCACTGGGGCCCATTTGTGGGAGGAGGTCCAGTCTATCCTGCACCAGCTGAATTTATTTTAGAGATTGGTGGCTTAGATTTTTTCAAACACAGAGAATGCATGGGATCTGGCTCTGTGTTTACTCTTTGAGGAGAGCGGGAGAGAGGGTTTCAAAAGGAGTAGAGGATAAGGAAGAAATGAGAGGAAGGAGATAAAGAAAAGAGTACGAAAGAGCGGAGAGGAGAGGAAAAAGGGATAAAATTAGAGAAAGAAATGAGGATAATGTTGTATCTTACCAGACGTAGCTGAGTTGTATTTTAAGTATTTCTTTATTAACTTCAAGTTGCAGGAAGGTAAATATGTACATCAGTCCATAAGCCTGGTGATCCTGTTACACCAGCCCCACCAGGAGCAGCCTGCCTGCAGCTCAGCCCATTTTCCAACTGTCACCACTCATCCACACAAGCACCCAAGCATTCCAAGCATCACAGTCACACCAACATTCCACTGTCAACACACACTGGCTGAACAGCAGGGAGATAGATAAACTGGGAAACATATACACAGATAAGCAGGATATAACAGCTAAACAAGAAAGAGACAGGAGATAAGGGTGAGCAAAATGGGTATGAGAAGATGAAGAGAAAAGGGCCATAATTAGGATGTTGGGGTAGAGAGACCGAGAAGGGGATAAAGAGGAGAGAGTAAAAGTGTAAAGGAGGCAAGAGGAGAGAGGAAGGACATAGGGAGACAAGAAAGAAAGGCAGGTAGAATGAGTAATTGGAGAGCAGTAAGCATGGAGGGCTGTAACTGTCATGAGTGCAGCAAAGGCAGTGACACCAGGGTCCAGGTTGTGATGGGCGCACTGAATCTCAATTATGTCAGTATTTTAATACTGATCTGGAGGCTCAGTTTCCTTCTTGTATTAGGGCTAATCACACACACTATGTCACAGCTTGCTAGCCGTAAGAGCAGAGTTAATTCAGGGATTGGGGCAGAAGTAGAAGGAAACAGGCAGAAGAAAATAAAATGAAAATTAACCTGTGGAGACATATATGAAAGCTGTTTTTCACAAGGCTCATAGGAAAGAGAGGAACTTTCAATATGACAGGTTACAGTGGATACCAGTCTCATCTCAATTCTGTGTTTTTTCCCTTCACCTGGAATTTTTGACTGCTGAGAATAGCCAAACATTCCAGGTGAAAGTCTGGCTCACAATGAGGAATTATCGAGGCAATAGGGCCTGGAATCAGCCATTACCAATAATGAAAATAGTTGCATCAGAGACAATTCTAGATAGACTCCTCATGTAATCTGGAAGGGTCTCTGGTATCTAAGAAAAGTATTGGGTTCCAATGAGGGTTGATGGCAAAGGGGTAACATTGGGAAGGCCGGTTTGCTCCTGCTGTGTCAAGGCAGCAACCTACCAAGTGCTTTGTTTCTCATCCTTGGGTGTGCAGAGTGTCGTATCGCTAGGGTTTGAACCATGACATAACTAGGGCTAGCTTGACTAGTGCGTGTTCATCTTTTGGGGGCCTTGGGAACATGAAAGGGACTTTGGACACAAATGCTGCTCAAAATTTGTATTTTCTTCAGCCTAGCAGGAGTAGGTTTAAAGATTGTGGGGTTTCAACTGAGGATTCCAAACCTGATTGAACTCTTGCCTCATTCATGAGGTGCAATTGTGCAGCAGTAGACAGTGTATCCCTGGCTTTAAAAAAAGTGCATGGCTACCGGTCATGTTACACACCCATACTTGCCCACATGGCATCATTTCATTTATTCAACAACATTTTTGACTTGCACATTTCGAAATGTAATCACTGGCCTTCTCTGATAACGAGCCCCCCATTTTTTGGTTTACATGCACAAGGCATCTCACTGCCTATCTGGCTACACTATTGCTGTGGAGCTGCTTATATGTTTTGTGCAAACTCTAATTATGATGTGTGGATCGATCTCTCACACTTCCTCCGCCACCACACTGCTCGGCTCTGCAACCCAAGACAAGATAAGGGCACTACTATATTCACACAGGCATGACACCAAAATGCTTCTCATGTAGGATCACAACAAATACATGTCTGTCAATCATACACTTCCCATGGTGTAGTATGCTATATGTCTGGACATGTACTTCAATGCCTAACAGAAGAGTGTGAAACACTTTATAAATGCTGCAATACAATATAACCACACTTTTAAAAATTAGCTGACATAATTTCAATATAATCAAATAAACAGAATACTAACGTGACCTAGGCATTGCACAAATCATTCTAAATAACGTAGAGAAAGACTAAACAAACAAGGAAATATACAAAGAGAATATGAATCACACTTTTCCCCATTAGAGAAGGAGAAGTAATAATCAGGGTTTATAAAAAGCGAACAAAAAAACAAATATGCCAATAGAGTCATAGTTGTACCCATCTGTTTGACCAGGGTACTAATCGAATAAACAGATGTAAGATTGAGTTCAGAGCTCAGAGAAGCCAGAGGCCTCTAACTGGACTCTGATGGAGCACGATGGTGTTCTAAAATTTTAGGGGTGCATCATAACCATGGCTAGTCTGCATCTGCATATATTCTTGTATTGTATTAATTTTGATTAGTAGCAACAAATTGTAATAACAAAATGTGCAAGTGAAGTAATAGAAAGGTATTTTGTATCATGCAGAATAGAAATTAAGTGATGTTTATTTGAAATTGTAACCTTTAGTATATTGCAGCCGTCTAACAGAAAGCTTATGTGTAGTGAAATGCATTTCTGATTTTAACGTGTACCATTATGAAAACTGCACAAAGAAATAATGAGTTATGCTTAACATGTAATATTCGTAGATTTTTGCAACAAGAAGCATTATTAACATATGTGTAAATCCTAATGTGTAAAGGCCTAAACGAATGCTCACGTTGTGCTATGAAAGGCCTATTCGTTTATTCTTATGTTAGCCAAATTGTGTAGGCCTGGAAATGTAATTTCTCTGGTAAGCTCTCGCATTTAGAAGTAGTCAGTGAATTTCATGTGCACGTAAGGATGTTCTGTTCTCACGTTTCAGTTGCAATTGGAAGAAGCTGCCTTTGTTAGTTAGAACTAACGCCTTTTGTTTTAGGAGTTAGGCATGGAGGAGAAGTGAAACAAAGTAAATAGAAGGCTGATAATTAGGAGCCGGTGTTCTTTCTCGTTGAGGAGGCCTGGGAACCAAGGTCAACGGAATACACATGGAGAAGACGGTGGAAAACTACCTAAGAGAGGTGTCCATTAGCATGAGGTGATCTGTGGGCGTGTTTTACATTTTTGTATTTTGTATTAGGAAAAGTGCCCCGAGAGAGGAGAGGCAGAAGGAGACAGGATGAGTTAGGAGAAGGGGTTAGAAGATTGATCTAGGAAGAGTATCTTAGAACGAGCTCTGTAGCTTTGGCTACCTGACTTACATCGTGAATGTGCTTCTTAGGAAGTCTTCACGTGCTGACACCTTTTCAACTGATTTTGCTTGGGAAATGCTAAGTAGGGATGTCACCTTAGAGATAGAATAGGGACAGACTAATGCTTTTCACCTTCCAGCCACAGATGAAGTTTGACTTAAATGTTGGAGCAGTCTTTGCTTGTGCTTTATTTTTGGAGTTGTTTATTCTATTCATGATTCATCGGAGCAGACTCATTCGTAGATTTGGTTTTGTATTAGTTCCCATGTATTTTTACAACCTCGTCTTGAGGTGCTTGTATATTAAGTTGTTTTTGGCTTTGTAATAAACCCCTAAACTGAAGTTTGGAGTCTGTGATCTTTTGAGTCATGGTTACTATTGGAAGTTGAATTACTTAATTTGAGTTGCTTCTCCCCTTTACACTTCTCAGCAGATAAAAAGAGACATCGAACTAGGATTTTTCTTTGAAATTTTAATAGCGGAACCCAGCTTTATCAACTCCAATGTGGTTTTTGACCCAGACCGAATGCTTACGAAAAAGTTGTTGTGGGCCCTCTTCAGTACATCTCCCATCACACTGCACCAAGTCTTACATTCTAAACTTACCCATTCTGGATCATCACGCTATGTGGGTTGACTTTCATCATTTTTCTAGTATTGCTATACTTCAGACAACCTTTCACGGAAAAATTAGGCTTCAAAATTCCAACCCACTCTCCTTCCTTGAAGCTAGCCGTATATTCTTGTTACAATCGTGTCTTGATTTCATTGACTCCTGCTTGCTACTCACCCCTTAGTCAACTTCCTTATTCATAGACCTTTTCTCCATTTCCCCACCAACCTCTTTTATAAACCACTATGGTCAGAGTACACAGCCGGTTCTCAGTCTTTAAGCAACCTAAATGGACTTCCTTCACTGGTGATGTGAGGTATGATGCGATAAAGACTAGGTTTCATGCAAAGAAAATCCCTCCACTCCATCCTACAAGTTTATGACAACAAGATTTCTCCCAGGGTTGTCCAGGCCAAACACCAGAGTGAGTGGTAAAGATTTCACCATTGACATCTTCTCACTGGTATCCTTGTCAGGGTTAATACCCATAGTCAATAAATGAACTGAAGCTCAACCCCCTCGTAGCAATGGAACAGAGAAGATAGACCTAATGTAAGGCAATGTGTAAAGTTGCTGTGCTGTATTAAAAAGAAATAAACTCAAAATACAGCAAAATAAAAATCCTAATCTAAATTTAGAACAATAGAGTAGTTGTTAATAAAATAATGACACCAAAATGACAAAATCCAGTGCGGGAACCAAAGCTATGAATTTTTAAAGTTTTAAATAAAAATAGTGCCAAAAAGTGTTAAGTGCCACCTGCGGTCAACTGGTATCGGTAGACAGGGACTTAGCCACAATTATATCCTGACCACAATAGAGCACAGTTCATATACAGACAATAGGTTTAACCATGGTGAAGGTCTTACCTTTGGAATTAGTCTCAATATTGGAAGTCGAACATCCTCAATGGGGCATTGCAGCAGGCTGTAGTCAAAGAGGGCTCTATGAGGTCAGATAACTGTTGTACCTGGACCCGGCGAAGCCATTGATTTTGGTGGGAAAAGCTTAGAGTGGAAGAAAATATTTTTTTTTGCCCAGGGAAGTCATCCTGCCAGCCGGATACTGTTGGTGCCTTTGCCTGATCAAAGTTTCAATGTTCACACTTAGACACTTTTTTCGGAGCTCGGAATCATTCAGCAGGGTGAGGCTGCTGAATGTAGCCAAGAGGCCGATATCTTCCCCAAGAAGTCCAGCTGAATCAGATTTGCTGCTGCAGAGAAATGTTTGAGTGGGAGAAACCTGAATCTTCAGCCCAATGGCAATGCACCTTGGATGGAACGGCTTGGGATGTTTGTCCCAGTCCTCTGGAGATCTTGAAGTTGAGAAAGATTTTAAAGCCACAGGTTATCAGGGGTGGTAGGAGAAGTCCAATCAGATACACCAAGGGTTCCAGGACCTAAGGTACAACACTTTGAGGTCAGGACTTACTCCAGCAGAGGCCAAACACAGGGTCCAGGGCAAGACGAGTTGGAACTGATCAGCTAGGCCGTTGCATGAATATGCCTCCTGTAGCTTGTTGTGTCCCTGTAGCTTGAAAAGGAAGGTAGCCGTATGACCCTTAGATTCCACTTCTTTGTCCTGATTATAAGAGGTAGCAGGTCTAGTTCTCCAGGGCTCCTCACAGGTCACAGATATGAGGCCCAGTTCTCTGCTTTTGAAGAAGATTTCAAGGGATCTCACATTTATGCCTGGCACTAGCTAGGGTAGGGTGGTGTTACTCCTGGCCCCTCCCTAAACAACTGGGTAAAAGTTATCAGGGGCAAACCTACCCACGTTTGCAGCAGTTGCTATCTAGCCTAGTGCAAACAATCTCACAGTGCCCTTCACTCCTAAAATCCCAAGTGGTAAAAACCTTCTTCTGTTGTGTAGAGCCTGTGAGCTCACCCAGAGGTGTTGCCAGGGTAATGAGCTGCCTGTCCTTTGCCATCACTCCAAACCAGTTCTGGGGGAAGCTTTCCCTCCACTAATTTCAAAGCCTGCCCGACATGGAGGACAAAAGAAGGGACTTGACTGGGTATTATCTGGCATATGCTTGTGACAGGTGAGGCCCCTTTGAAGTAAATTAAGTTCCTGGGCACAGATCAAATGGTCAACCTGCCATAGAAACACAAACATCACCATATGCCCAGGCCTTGTCTCTGCTTTGGAAGCACTTTTCATATCTTATTCAGGGCCAATCACTCAGGGCTGCAGCTGGACGTTCATGCCAATTAGCCTCCAGAGGCTTTAGGCAGGGATATGGTCAAATTCAAAAAGTTACTTTTGCATAATATTTATTAAAATTCCAACTTTACCATTGAGTTGGGCTTTTAATAAATATCAAAAAGGTTTGTTGAATCATGTTTTCATACTTCCCTACTTGGAGATAGAAACATCGATAATTAATATTGGTTACTAGAGTTTGTCTATGGGCTAGTCAGCCTTCATACAGTGAAAATAGCTTTTAGGTGCTAGGCACTCTAAGGGCGTGTTAACATTACATTTCTACATGTCGTGCTTTTAAATACCATGTACTTTGCCTGGTGGGCTATAAGGCCTAGGTAGGGGTGACAATAATTAAAAGGAAGGGTTCATACGTGTCAAAAGGGTTTATTTTAATAGATTGCATTGCAGTTTTTCACTGCTAGAGTCAGGCTACAATGGTATGCATGATGCACTCCCACAGTAGTGGATGTCGCACTTTGCTACAGTGCAGTAATGGCATTTCACTTCCTTGCCATGTGTGCCATTTGCTCCATTTACTAGTGACCTGTGGGCAAGGTTAAACATGCAAATAAGGAGTATGCTAATCCAACCATGTTAGAAGGGGGAGCACAGGCAATGTACCACTGGTTAGCAGACGTAACGTGCACAGAGTTCTACAGCCATCAAAAACAGATAGGGCAAAACATCTGGGGGTACACCACTCAAAAGATGGTCATTTCCTACATACCTAATTGGCTAGTTCAAGATTTTCTTATGCCCCATTCTAGGAAGAGCACATTTCCCTTCCTTCCACTTCCAGCTCCTTCGAGATATTACAGTTTGAGAGTATAAAGTCTCACAGGGAGGGACAGGGGGCTTGATAGGTCCAGCATACGTGCCCCAACCATAAGCATGCTGTTCCTAGCGAGTTGGAAAGGGGAAAGGGTGTCAGACCACATCAGTATGGCAGTTGTTGGTAGATGCTTGTCAGGACAGGGTAGATAGTGCTCATCGAGGAATAGCTCCAATAAGGAGCAAGGGCCCTCACACACCCCGAGGGGAGTCATGCTTCATCACAGGGCAGCTCCTCGTTGGGCCGGGGCTGCAATGCCCAATGGGCCCCGCAGGGGGCTCTTTGCCAGAGGTCTTCTTGCTTTTGCCGTCGTGAAGCTAGATGGTTTATGTGAGGGAAACCTATGTGAAGTGAGTAGAGGTGGGACTGTGTGGATGTGATTTAAAAATGGCTCCTGGATTCTCCAAAAGGAGTTTATTTGAGGAGTACCTGGGCCATAAATAAAAACAGACTCAAAAAGTTGTCAACTGAGTTGGGAAAATTAGACCCGTGTCAGTTCTAGTTCTGCAAAGGGTCAACATGTTTCTTGCCTATAAAAAAGTCCATAAGGATCTTGGCAATTCATCAGGACCTGTAATTACTCTGAAGGAGGCGACAGTTTGTGCAAGGGAGAAAAGTAGTCAAAGTCAGGTCCCCTTATATCAGGATTCCTTAGTAGTCCTTGGTATGTGAAAAAAACAAATCATAAGTGAGGTAAAGAATATATACCTGATGGAAAAAGGTAGCACCGGAAGGTTAAGGTAATGGAGCCCCAGCAGGGACAGGCCGGTGAACGCGCTCAAGTTGCGAGGGGGACCAAATGTGGTCCACAAGGTATCCAGTGTGGGACCTACCCATGGCCAGCTGTCCCTAGGTGAGTTTGAGAGTATCTCAGGAGGTAGAATCTTGTGGTTAGGCCAACCATACTTCGCCCATTTTCACAATTAGAAAATTATCTCATTCTTGCCATCCTCTGCCTTCCACTTTTCTACACTGACTCCGTTAAAGGAAAAAACTTCTTAAATGGAAGCAATAACCCCCACATTCTTGTTGGCATTTATTTTTGTCTCCTCATCTATAGGAAGACTCAACAATCAGCTCTAAGACTAAATTTACCAGGTAAATACTCTACACAAAAGCTATATTCTTGGAACTTAGAAGTCAACCTGGCAATAACTACAGCAACATTCCACCTCCCATGCGAGAACAATATTTCTACAAGAAGTTTATGATCAGTGTGAAGAACAAAGTGACTACCCTGTACATAAATCCTGAAATTATCTATGGCACATATGCCTGACAAAATCTCGTTTTCAACAGCAGCATACCTCCTCTTTGTGGCATTTAAGGTTCTTGAGTCAAAAGCCACATTTAACTTCTCCTCTCTAGTTTTTTGTCACAAAACCGCACCCATACATTAAAGATTGACATCAACGGTAACTCCACACACTTGCCTCATGTAAGACAATTTAATGGTGGGTGCATGGACAACAAGTGATTTGATCTGGTTGAAGGGCTTCTGTTCTACATCAGTCCAACAGAAAAATGTGTTTTTAGATAACCTTTCACTGGCTCCATTTTCTCTGCAAATGTACTTTCACAATTATAGGGGTACCTGCAGTGGCCTGAAATCAAAAGTAATTTGTCTTTGTTATAAAAAGCAGGGGCTCTTTGGATTGCTTACACCAACTACACTTTGGATACAGCACCATCACCCAACACAGTTTGTAAAAAATAATCAACTTTGTTGGAGAGTAATTTGCTGCTATTGCTGGAGCAGGGTTTTCTATTGAAAATTTACTGAAATTTAAACTCCAGTTTATGTTTATATGTCATAATTAAAATTACTGATAATTAATTATTAAATATAAATTTTGTTGAAGATTCTGATTAATCAACTTTACTAATGAAAGAATTACACGCAGGATTGCATTTGTGTTGCTTTATTAATACATGAACTAAGTTGGTGAGCAAATTAATTAAATAAGTGTTGCTAAAGTGCTATTTGTTTTGTGTTTGCGCTTTAAAATAACGTGCTTTAATGCTTCTTTATGTCGCAGATGGCTAGATAAGTACATACACATAAGGGTATTAGTGGGAATTAACACTGAATAATCATTACGATGTAGTAACGTTGTTTTGTGTTTCTTTTAATTAAGATTGTCCATTCTGGCCTAGTTAAAGATGGCCGATATTTACAGCCTGCATTTGAGTAGCTGAAATACGAAGAGAGGCCTCGCTGAATATGGATGAAATCCTGACTTCGGCCTCTGTCTGTATTAAAAGTTTCCGTGAGGACAGCAGCTCCGGGCTTGATGCCAGTTGCCCTTGGAAAAGAATAAAGCCACAATGAACTCTGATAAACTTGCGGTGGCTTCACTATGATTCCGAGGAAGAGCATTCATGGATGTTAAATTTTTTAGTTTGAGCTTCCTTCTTCCGTGTTTTTTATTTTTGTGATTTTCGAGAGCGGTATGCAGTATGATGGTTATGATTATTGTCTTGATCTGATAGATTGCTTGTACATAGGCTTTTGGATTTATTGATTTATTGATTGATGTTGATATATGTACTAACAGTATATGTAAAAGTCGTCGTATTGAGTTCTATGTAGTGTGTACGGCTTCTGGAATGTGGGGAGCTGGTGACGGTTCCGTAGTAGGGCAGAGGGAAGTGAGTGCTGCTCTCGGGAAAGACGGGATTGTTAGCCCTGTATGTATGCAGGGAAAAGCGTGTGACAATTGAAGTTGAGCGTCGCATTGTCTGGGTTCGGAATCAGTGACATCGCTGTGTGTTACTATTAGAGACATATTTTCTGTATAAGAGGAGTGTGTATGGTAGCGAAGGTTATCTGTGAAACTCTGGTTTAAGTCCCAGGGATCCGTAAGGTTTGCCGTTAAAGCTTACTGCTGGAGAAGTAATAGGTATTCTCTGAGCTTGTCTGAAGGACTGGGCAGAGGTAAGCGCTGCTTGGTTAACGTGTGTTATAATTCTGTAGTGGGACAGACTGTTTGCTGTTCTCGGGAAAGGCAGGATTCTGTGTGGATGTGCTACATTTTCTGGTGTGAAAGTGCGTGAATGTATGAGCATTTAGTTAATTGTGAGACTCTTTGGAGCATTCCTAGAGGAAACAGTTATTGGATGCATGTTAGAAGGGCAGAGTAGAGGGATGTGCTACTGTGTCAACGAGAGTAATAATTCTGTAGTGGAGCAGAGGTAAGCGCTGTTCTAGAGAGAAGCGGGATTCTTGTGAGAAAGATCTTTCTTTACTATTCTATGGTTAGCGAAGCAGACAATGGAGATGTTTATATGTTGTAACTAATAGATTTTGTAGAATCTGAAACGAAGTCTACTGAGAAGGCTTTGTAAAGGAGGGGTGGACGAGTGACAGAAGACAGAGTAGAAGCGACTGCAGCGACTACTGACGTCAGACAAACCGCGCTGTGATTGGGCAGTGGATTGGAACAGTGCTCGCGCTGTGGTTGGTGCGTTGGTGTGAGCCGCGCAGGGATTGGAAGGAGTACAGGGTAACGTAGACGCTCCAGGATTGGTGCGTTGGTGTGAGTCGCGCTGTTATTGGACAAAAATCGTACAGTTGCGGAAAGGACTAGAGGGTTGTGGTAAACGCGAAAATGTATTACCAAATGGAGGAAAAGAAAAAGAAATCCTTGTTCGGTAAAATTAAAAGGTGGTTCGACAAGGATAAGGACATAATAACTAGAGAAGGCGAATTGCTACCTCCGACAAGAACTCCTGCATCCTTCATGGTTGCGAAATATGGGTATCATACCTGTATATGGTTAGACAATTGGGCTAAGTACACTAAAGAGGATGGTGTTTTAGCGTTCCCGGAACATGGTTCATTTAATTTGGCCGTGTTGAGAAATTTACGGGAAAAGATGATGTGTCTAGAGCCTAGACCAAGGCCGACACAGTTTGAGGCGTTGGTAGAATGGGAAGATGAGGTGCATGAGCGAGAAAAGCAGAGGAGTGGAGGTAATTATAGGTATATTTTTGGGAGGAAATATGATCGTGAAACTCATCATGATCGAATGAGGAGATGGCGAGATGCTAGTATGTCAGAGGGATTATATCCTATGAGAACTGTTGAGGAAGCAGAAGGGAGGAAAGGTGCGGAAAAGGTACCTAATACAGAATTGAGAAGGTATGGGGCTAATGATTATGAGGATGAGGTCTTGGATGACATGATTTACAAGAGACCACCTCCATATAGACCAGAACCAGAAGAGAGAACGCCAGTTGATACTCCCATAAGAGATACTTTGCGAATTGTTAAAACAGAAATTGCGACACCTGATTTGAAAAGTGGTAGCTCTTTCACGGAAAGGGAGAGAGAGAGAGAGAGCGAGAGAGAGAGAATCAAATTGGGGACGAGAAAACAAGAGAGTTAGCAAGAACAACATCTGAGTTGACAGAAAAGATCAGGGAATTAACAAAGAATCTAGAAGCTGTTACAGTGCCTGTAACCATAGGTCCGTTTATGCCTATTTTTGATAAGCAAAGAATGGGTGAAAATGGTTTGACAGTTCCCTATGTAGGAAATGGTTTGGTTGGTTCTTTGGAGGAATCAGGAATGAGGACGGTAGAAAATAATTTGAGACAGCTGAGACATGACACATGTAGTGGAGGATCAGATGTACAGCCTAATTCAGGATTGAATAATGGTTGTTTAGGAGGATCAATTTTGGAACCACAGAGGATGGCAGAACGAGTGAGTACAGTGAAAAGGTCTACAGAAATAACAGCTGAGGATTTGAATGATTGGTTGAAAGTTCTTCAAAAGAAGGATAAAGATTCACAGGCAATTGATGTAGCCAGGTTGCGCATGGAACTGGAGGAACTCATAGCAGGGACAATTCCTACAGAAATGTTGAAAAATCATCATGATGGAGAGTTGTTATTTATGTGCAAGAGTATTACCTGGAGGGCTAAGAGTACACATGACAGGTTGAGAGGAATAGCGAGTGAAATGGGAGTTGATATGGATAAGGTGAAAGCTTTGCAGAAGCCTTACAGGGTGGATTTTACTGACAAAGACATCGAGAATCTAAATGATATTGGCAGAACAGGGCAGATTAAGGAGATGATTTCCTTATTGCGAAAATGGGGTGATGTGGAAAAATGGAAGGATAGGTGGTACAAGAAAAGGGAAGATTCAGTGGACAGGACTTATTCAGCATTTCCCATGAGAGAAAAGGAAAAAACAGTGGATGCTTATCCTATGAGAGAGATTCCTGGAGGAGGATATGTACATGTCCCATGGACTAGACAGGATATTTTGTCATTTACGAATGATTTTCCTCGACTGAGAGAAAAGCCCCTCGAGTGGTATAGGCAGGTAGACAGGTTTCTGAAATTGTCAAAAGTGCTGTGGATTGACCTGAATAGTCTGTTTGATATAATTGTTCCAGCAGATTTGTGGGCAGAGTGCAAAATAGTTGTAGATTGGCCTGCTAAGGAGTATCCAAGAGATCAGAAAACAGGAGCACCAGACCCAGAGGTCATGAAGAAGTATGAGCAGGCTATTGTGTTCCTGAAGAATAAGGTACCCCCTAAAGAAACAGACTGGGTTAAGATAGATCGGACACATCAGGAAGCAAAATAATCAGTTCATGCTTTTTATGAAAGGCTGATACTGGCTTTTAAACAGTTTAGTGGAGATGAACACCTGGGTGATAAGGATTTGAGTCATTTTGTATACAGATTTGTATATGGCTTGAGACCTGAAATCAGTGAAAGGATTCGAGAGCACACAGTTGATTGGCAGAGTAAAAAGATTGATGAAATCTTGAGACATGCAAAGTACTTCAGTGATGAAATTGAGGCAAAACAGAGAAAGCTGAAAGAGAAAGCAATGTGGGCACAGGTGAAAGTTGCAGAAAGACAAGAAGCACAGTTGGTGGAACAAGCAAATAATCCAGGAAATAGGCCCAGATATGGCACAGGAAAAGGAAAGGGGAATTTAGAAGAGGCCAAGAAGAAGTTTCCATGTCACAACTGTGGACAATTGGGGCATTGGAGATTCGAGTGTACCAATCCACCATTAGTGAGTAATGAGAATAAATCATTGAATCAACAGGTGCAGAACGAGGGGTGTAATCATCAGCAGCAACAGCAGAAGGTTGTCAGACAGCAGAGTCAAGAGCCAAAACCGCCCTTGCCGCAGAATAGAGGGTCCCAGAAATATAACCAGGACTCAGGATTCTACAATGATGAGCAGGTAAACAAACTGAGGCGTGCTAACCGGGTACAGCAGTACTGGCTAAAGAATGAGGGGAGTGAGTCTGAAGGGGACTACTGACGGTGCCGAAGAGAGGAGGAAGAGTGCATACTTGGTGCAACTCTAGAAATAGACCAGGCAGGACCATTTGTAGATGGGAAAATAAATGGGGAAAGTGTTACTTTTTTGGTAGACACAGGAGCGACGAGATCAACTGTCAGGTCAGCAGATATAAGAAATCTTCCTCTCTCGGATGAAGCAATCCAAGTGGTTGGTGTAGCTAATACACAGATTAAGACTCGTCTTACCGAACCAGTAAGGGTAAGAATAGGGAAATTTTCAGACATGCACAGATTTGTAGTCTGCGACACTAGTCCAGTGAACTTGTTAGGTAGGGACTTATTGTATAAAATGAATTGCACAATTTTTTGTACTCCGGATGGAATAGCTTTTGAGACACCAGATGAGGATGTCTTGTACAGGATGACTCTAGATAATAGAGAAAGTGAGATTGTTGGGACATATGCTGTATTTAATCCAGATGACTTGCCTCAGGAGTTGAGGGATACAGTAAAAGCAACGGTTTGGGATTTTACTGGAGAAGATGTGGGATTGATGAATAATGTAGATCCAGTGAAGATTTCAGTGAAAGAGGGAATAACTTATCCTAATATCCCACAGTACAGATTGACGCCAGAGATAATTGAGGGAATAACCCCTATAATTGACAAGATGATTCAACAGGGTGTTTTGAGAGAGTTACTGAGTAGCCCATGTAATTCACCGATAATGGGGCTGAAGAAACCTAATGGTAAGTTCAGGATTGTACAAGATTTGAGAAAGATTAACAAAATTGTGGTAGCATGTTGTCCCATTGTGCCAAATCCGTCAGTGATTTTGTATCAGATTCCTCATGATGCTGAATGGTACACGGTGATTGATTTGTGTCATGCTTTCTTTTCAATTCCATTGCATCATGATAGCCAGCCGATTTTTGCATTTCGGTTTGGACAGCGTATTTTGGCATGGTGCCGTATCCCACAGGGGTATACAGAGAGTCCATCAATATTCAATCAGTTGTTAAAGAAGTCTTTGGAGAGTCTGATCATGCCTGAGAGTTCGGTACTAGTACAGTATATCGATGACCTACTTGTGGCATCGAAGACACGTGAAGCTTGTGAAGTAGATACCATAGCTTTACTGAATCATCTGGCAGATGGAGGGTTAAAGGTATCTCCGGCCAAATTGCAATTTTGCAAGAAAGAAGTACATTATCTTGGGCACAATATTGAGAAGGGTCTGAGAAAAGTGACCAATGACAGGATCAAAATTATCAGAGGAATGAGAGCCCCAATGACCCAGAGAGAGGTGAGGATGTTTCTGGGGATGGTGGGTTATTGTCGTCAGTGGATAAGTAATTTCTCCCTGATAGCAAAGCCACTGATTAAATTGACTAAAAGTGAGGTGAAAGACCCATTGGAACTGAATGCAGAACAAATGGCAGCATTTGAAGAATTGAAGAGCAGAATGTGTGAAGTTCCTGCTTTGGGAATGCCAGATTATGAGAAGGAGTTTGAGTTGTACTGTAGTGAGAGAAATGGATGTGCACTTTCGGTGTTAATCCAGAAACATGGACGACTGAGAAGGCCAATTGCATACTTCTCATCAACACTTGGCCCAGTAGCTGTGGGTTTGCCAGGTTGCCTGAAAGCAGTAGCTGCTACATGCAGAAGCTTGGAACAGAGTGAGGGTATAATAATGGGATATCCTGTACGGGTATTCGTACGTCATGATGTGGCAATTCTTTTGACAAGAAGCAGGACCCAATATATGTCACATAGTCGGCTGACTAAATATGAGAAAATCATTCTGGGAGCATCAAATGTTACCCTTGAGAGATGTGTAAATGTGAATCCAGCAACTCTTTTGCCAGATGCTGAAAATGTGAATGTGGGAGATGATGTTGATCATGATTGTTTGGATGTGCTTGACTACTGTACAAAACCTAGACCAGACATAAGAGATCTGCCACTACCTGAGAGTGATCATGTGTTGTTTGTGGATGGATCATGTCTGAGAACTGATGATGGTGTGCTGAGTGCAGCATATGCGGTGTGCAAGGTTTCAGAAGTTATGGAAGCTTCGCCTTTGAAAGGAGTTAGATCTGCTCAAGTAGCTGAATTGGTGGCATTGACGAAAGCTTGCAAGATTGGGAAAAATTTGAGAGTGACTGTGATGACTGATAGTCAGTATGGATTTGGAGTGGTTCATGATTTTGGCCAATGTTGGCTACAGAGAGGTTTCTTGACGTCGAGTGGGACTCCCATAAAGAATGCTGAAGTGATTGGGAAGTTGCTTGAAGCGATACAGCTGCCTAAAGAACTAGCAGTTGTAAAATGTGCTGCTCATGGACAAGGAGATGATTTTGTTACTCTTGGTAATCGTTTTGCAAATGACATAGCACAGTATTGTGCAAAGAACGATCATTCGATTAACCGGGGAAGAGAAAGGGAAATGTCTTTTTGTTCTGTAATGTTTACTAATGTCCTGGAAACATGGGATGAGGTGAAACAGTTGCAGGATGAAGCAGGAGATGAGGAAATGAGGGATTGGATCAAGGCAGGTTGTGCACCAAGAGAGAAAGATCATGTTTGGATCTATAGAGGTGGAAGACCAGTTATGCCTAACTCGATGCTATCAACAATGGCAAGGATGTATCATGGCCAGGGACATCTGGGAAGGGACGCTATGATTAGGTCCTTTAAACAAACCTGGTACAATGCAAAGTTCAGGCTGATTGCAGAGAGCATCTGTCAGAGATGTTTGATTTGTCAGCAGTTCAATACTGGGAAGAAGACAGTGGTGAGCTTAGGAACAATAGGCAGAGAAGGAGGTCCTTTTACCAGAATGCAAATAGATTTCATTGAAATGCCTCAGGTCAATAGATTGAGGTATGTTCTAGTGGTAGTCTGTTTGTTCTCAAGATGGGTATAAGCCTATCCGACTAGGAGAAATGATGGAATAACAGTGGCAAAGTTACTGTTAAGAGAGTTGATTCCTAGGTACGGGTTCCCAGTGACAATTGAGTCGGACATAGGGGGACACTTCTACAATGAGCTCATGGGTTTAATTTGTGAGGCATTGAGCATACAGCAGAAGCTACATTGTGCATACAGGCCAGAGGCTTCTGGTGTTGTTGAACAGATGAATGGCACAATCAAAAACAGAATTGGTAAGATGTGTTTAGCCACTGGAATGAAATGGCCTGATGTCTTGCCTCTAGTGTTAATGACTATTAGGTCTACTCCAGATAGAACTACAGGGTTGAGTCCACATGAAATATTGATGGGACGAGCAATGAGACATGCTTTCGTGCCTGTCAACAAGTTGATGACAATAACTGATGACATGATTTTGGATTACTGTAAAGGCCTGGCTGACGCAGTTCATTCTGTGTTTCACCAGGTTGGAGGAGACGCCACCACACTTGAAAAGAAGCAAGCCCATGATCTGAGTCCAGGGGACTGGGTGAGGATAAAAGTGCACAGAAGAAGAAATTGCTTGGTTCCAAGGTGGGGAAGGCCAAGACAAGTTATTCTGACTACGACAACTGCAGTAAAGTGTGCTGGTGTGAAAAACTGGGTTCATGCAAGTCATACTCTGAGAGTTCCGAATCCAAAGGATGGGACTGGTAAAGAGTATTTTGAAGAGTCAGATTCCAGTGATGATGCAGAGACTGAACCAGTGAGAAGAAAAAAGAATCCTGAAAGGGGGGAAGGAGAAAGAGAGTCAGGTGATTCTTTTTTCTTCCCGAGAGAGACTTCAAGAGAAACATTGAGAGCTTCAGAGGAGAGTTCAGATTCTGTAAGAGTGCCTGAAGTTGTTCCAACAAGCAGTGGAGAAAATAAAGGAGGGAAAAGGAAAGAAAAGAGCAATTCCACAGAGACTATACCTGAATCAGATGAAGAGGTTGAAGATCCACCTGAGATTATTTCTGAAGAAGTAGGGTCAGAAGAAGATAGAGAGGGACAGATTGCGGAAGACCCCCGAGGAGGTGTAGGGAACATTCCTGATAAGCTAGGTGAAGGGACAAGTAGACAGCAAGAAGATTGCGTGTCGGAGACCCGAGGAGGGACAGTAGTAAGGAAATCTCAATCGGTGGAGAAGAAGTCTGTGGAGCAAAAGAGAATTGTTGATGAACAAGAGGCAAATGAGACAGAATCAGATGAGAGTGAGAATGGAAAATCAGAGGGTCGGGTTCTGAGAAAGAGAACTTGGATCGGAGAAAGGAATAATAAAGAAGTGAGACCGAAAAGGAATGTAAGAGGAGATCTTTGGCCTAATAAGATAAAAAGGCTGAGGTACAGACTGACACGAGCGAATTCATCGAAAGCTGAACAGGTGAACGAGGTGTCCAGTCAGAATCAAGCAAAGGGTGAAAAACAAAAGGTGTCAAAAGAGCCAGAGGAGATCAAGAGAATCAGAAAGCCTAACCAGAAGTATAGGTCACCGGAATGGACGTACGTGGCACTGTCTGAAGAAGAAGAGGCAGAAAGTCAAGGAAATCCAGAGGGGACCTTACGAGAAGTGGTTGAGGAGGAGAAAACTGTTGGAATCCTGAAAGTTATCTTGACTGATATTGGAGAAGAGTCAGATGCTCAGGATATTGAAGATTTGATACAGTTTGATGAAGAAGAAGTAAAAAGTGATGAAAATCCAAATTGAATGAACTGAAGGAGTCACTTGGAGAAGAGTGAAAAAGAAGAGTTTTAAAGATTAGCATATTGAAATAATCCAGTGTTCTAGAGATTAAGTAGTGGAGTAGAAGAGGCTAAGTCAAAAGACACTGCCAAAGTAGTAAAATGGCTAACACAGAAAATAATCAAAGTAGATGTACCTTCTTGAAAAGATGGTGTAGAATGTGCTGCTGCTGTACAGGATTATTAATGCTACTATGGAGTGTACTTGCTTTATTGGTTACTTTTAGAGTGACAATAGACACTTTTGGAATACATACTGAGAATGTGACTAACATAGGGAAGAGTTCACAGAAAATAGTGCCAACTAGAATTAGTAACATTTACATACATAAAGATAGATCGATTAATGATTTTTCTAGCAATGTTTTTTCAAAGTTGTTGTACGAATACGTAAAGACAATGGAAGTAAGGGATTGCTACGTCTGTATGCAATTGCCTGCATCCGTTTCAGAGGGAGTTACTTATCATCATCTTCCAGCTACGTATGGGATTTCATGTAGTGTGCTAAGTAGTGTTTTTTATTTACTAGGGAAAATAGATTATGAGATGTCTAATAAAGATAACATTTTTGGGCAATTGCCTATGAATAGAAAACTGAACCCTGCAAAAGAAGCTAACATTTTTGGTGAGATTTTTATTGAAACAGAAGAATTAACATTAGATTATATTTTTAGAAACAATTTAACTTGCAGTTTGAAAGAAGAAGAAAAAGCTTTCCTGGATATGGTAGAAAAAAGGAGAGTGAGCATGCATGAAAAGGCAGGAGAATATAAGATGAGTGAGACAATATGGGATATTGAGATGGGAAAGGAGTTGAAGAATGGGGCCAGACCAAATTTGGCTTTAGATGCACCACAGAAGGGTAAACTATGCATTACCAGAAGGAAATCTCAATATGATAATTATTTCGTTGGGACTAGTGAGTGTCATGATACATACTTTGTTGCAACAGGATGGGGATTCAAGGGAGGAGAAGATCCAGTTTCCCGGGAGTGTATTATATTTCTGGGAATAAGGCTTATTACAGGTTGCCTGACCATTGGTATGGCACGTGTTATGTTAGCCTGGTCTTTCCAAAGATTTTTCATATAGATAAGATAGAAGATGTAGAACAAATTAATTTACTAACACACTTTAAGAGAGAAACTTGGTCAGAAATTGTAGGAGATATTTTTGGAGCTTTGATTCCAGCAGTGGGAATTTCATTAAATGCATATGGAATTCGGAAACTGTCAACAGTGGTGGATCGCTTATCGACAAGCACCGCTGGAGGGTTTCTTTTGGTAAATACGGAGATGGTTGCCGTACGCGCCATGTCTATGCAAAATCGACTTGCCCTTGATATTCTATTGGCCAAAGAGGGTGGAGTCTGTGGAATGCTGAAGGTTCAACATTGTTGCACTTACATTCCTGATGAAAGCAAAGATCTGAAGATCTATATCAAAAATATTACTGATTTGCATGAAGAACTAGTACCACTGGAAGCTGAAAGTATTTGGACTAAAATGGTTAATAAGATGATTGCTGTTAAGAACTTTATTGCTAAGATAGGTAGTACCATAATTGGTAAGATATTATTTCCTTTGACATGTGTAATTGTTGCTTTATTGATACTAAGATTAGGGTGTTTGTGTTGTAAAAACAGGGGAGGGAAAAAGAAAATAATAAGACAAAATACTGAAAAGAAACAAAAGAGGTCAAAGAGAGACCCACAAGAAATAGAATTAGAGAAATTTAGGGAGAGTGTGTACCTAGAATCGAGAGAAGAGGATGGAAGAGAGACTGGTGTGTAACATGTTGTTCAAAAAGACATTTGAATTTCTCCTAAGAAATGGGGACTACATTTTTTTTTTGGGTTGGTTTTTGTGGTGATAATTTATCACCAAAGGGGGGATTGCTGGAGCAGGGTTTTCTATTGAAAATTTATTGAAATTTAAATTCCAGTTTATGTTTATATGTCATAATTAAAATGACTGATAATTAATTATTAAATATTAATTTTGTTGAAGATTCTGATTAATCAACTTTACTAATGAAAGAATTACACGCGGGATTGCATTTGTGTTGCTTTATTAATACGTGAACTAAGTTGGTGAGCAAATTAATTAAATAAGTGTTGCTAAAGTGCTATTTGTTTCGTGTTTGCGCTTTAAAATAACGTGCTTTAATGCTTCTTTATGTCGCAGATGGCTAGATAATTACATACACATAAGGGTATTAGTGGGAATTAACACTGAATAATCATTACGATGTAGTAACGTTGTTTTGTGTTTCTTTTAATTAAGATTTTCCATTCTGGCCTAGTCAAAGATGGCCGATATTTACAGCCTGCATTTGAGTAGCTGAAATACGAAGAGAGGCCTCGCTGAATATGGATGAAATCCTGACTTCGGCCTCTGTCTGTATTAAAAGTTTCCGTGAGGACAGCAGCTCCGGGCTTGATGCCAGTTGCCCTTGGAAAAGAATAAAGCCACAATGAACTCTGATAAACTTGCGGTGGCTTCACTATGATTCCGAGGAAGAGCATTCATGGATGTTACATTTTTTAGTTTGAGCTTCCTTCTTCCGTGTTTTTTATTTTTGTGATTTTCGAGAGCGGAGGTTTTTCTAAATGTTGCGAGTCAAAATCCTTTCCTGCTCGCTCTGCTCAACGGCTCAACGGACGTCCATAGTTTGTTTGTAACTTTTAAAATGTTAGTTTCCCTATAAATATTGTTAGACTAGAGAGGGTCTAAGGCCACTTCTTCCCGAACCTATGCTCGAGAGGATCGACGCTGATTGAGAGGACGGTGACTCGGGAGACTTTACTGAGAGACCTGTCCTGACCTAATTACGACATTTAGCTAGAATAGGTAACTATGAGAATAATGATTTTGCTATTGATTGACTTTCATTTGAACTAATTTAGATAAAATAACCTTTTGTTTGAATCACAGTGTCGGGTGGTTATTTCTTTGTCATTTATTGAATTTTCAAATGTGAACTTATTGATTAAATCATGACAATTAGGTCGCATTGACCTCAGTTTAGATGCAGATTGGTTTAGGAGTTCTCTCGTATATCCAGTGTGGATAGAGTAATAGTATGAATATTAGTGTGATGGGCCCTAGCGTATGATGAGTGTATGTGCGTGTGACTGTGAAATTACTCTGTCCGTGGAAGTAGGGAGAATTTGTATGCTCTGATCTGCAGCACTGTCATACCTCAAAGTCAAACCATTTTAATTTTAATCTTTTTCAGACCTCCTTCATATGCTCTGTATGTTCATTCTCATGCCTCAAGAACACCAAAATTCACGTATGACCCTTTTTCTTGGAAAATGTGAAATATAGCCATTTGGAATACCTAGGCTGCCAGTGCCAGACAAGAAGACATACAGCAGTCCAAAAGTTACTTTCGGGCACTCCTCCCATTTCCAGGCACCCTC
Source organism: Triturus cristatus (assembly GCF_964204655.1). NCBI lineage: Eukaryota > Metazoa > Chordata > Amphibia > Caudata > Salamandridae > Triturus > Triturus cristatus. The sequence continues at coordinate 1,061,837,440 of NC_140589.1, read as the reverse complement.
TCAATTTCTGTTTCACAAGTACAGCATCATTCTTCAGTTCAATTGTATGAACACAACCCACCTCTCTCACCATGTTTGGTGTGTGACCACATGTTACAAATCAGCGCTTAAAGACTACTCAGAGTGGTCTCAAAGTGAATTATAACCCCTTTATTTAGGCGTATGCAACTATTTTATTTGTATTTTGAGTACAATCCTTGTTCAAGTCTTTCACTCGTCTTCTTCTCTTCCAGGTCCGCCAGAGGCCCTCTCCACCAGCACCCTCGACGAAAACAAAGAAGCAGGTAAGTGTCTGCTCTTGTTTTGTAGTGTTAGTTGTTATTTGGGTAGACGGTGCACGTGTAAATGTCTAAATCAATGTGGGTTACCATATAACAATATTATTTAGGTAGCCCAAATAAGCGGTGCAATTCTTTATCCCTTTCCTTCTCCTTTCATAAGAGGAATATTACAGTCCTCTTCACTTTTTCTTCCTTCCACGTTAGGCTCTTTATTCCCCTCCCTTCTTTGTTTAGGGTCTTCTCTTTTTAGCCTTTTCTTTATAGATTTCCCTTCTCCCCCTTTTCTGTTTCTTTGTGTGTCCTGTCTTTCCCCTTTTCTTTTCCTCCTCCCTTCTCTTCCCCGTTCCCCCATCTTACTTTGCCCCTTCTACTGTTTCTGTGTAAAGAAACGGGCACGCACCTGGTGAAACCACGCTCCTCCTGGGATGCAGCAGGTATCCCTTGCCGACTGGCGGTGAGCTGTCTCCTTCCCAGCTGGGACTTCTTCCTCTCCTCTAGATGGCATGGACTCACTCGGCGTTGCTCCTTCCCGTGTTTCCTCCAGGAGGTCTTCTTCTGCTTGGTTTCCTCCCTTCTCTTGTCTCGGGACTCCGTCTTCTGTTTTCTCCTCCCTGCAGCACAATCTCCTGGCTTCTTGAAGTTCCGGGTCTGGCGTGGTGACGTGGCTCCTCCCAGAGGCCAGGCAAAGAAGAACGGGATAACTGTGGCATTGCCGTCGCTAGGCTGGTGACAGATCCCCATCCCTGGATTTTCCTGATCGGGAAATAGGGGAAAATGTGATAAGAAATCTGATGCTATAAGGCCTCTTCCTGATTTATGGAGCACATCAAACTGGAAAGGTTGTAATGAAAGGAACCACCTAAGCACACTGGGGTTATTCCCTTTGTTTTTGCTCAGCCAAGTGAGAGGTGCGTGGTCTGTATATAACACAAAAGGATTACCCTTGAGATAATGCCGGAGTTTCTCGACTGCCCATTTAATGGCTACGCACTCCTTTTTATGGTAGAGTAGACAGTCTCACAGGGAAATAATTTCCTGCTAATAAATAAAACTGTTTTTTCTACTCCTTCATCATCCTTTTGTGCAAGTAGAGCCCCTATGCCTACATTGGAAGCATCCGTTTGCAAAATAAAGACCTTATTGAAATCTGGTGCAACAAGAACCGGGGCAGAGGTGATGCTTTCATTCAGAGAATGGAAAGCATCCAGTGCTTCGTTGGTAGGCTTTTGGAATCTGGTCATAGATGTCCCTTTCTTTAAGAGATCGGTTAAAGGCGCCGCTATGATGGAGTATTTAGGAATGAACCAACGATAATATCCTACCAATCCTAAGAAGCATCGGAATGCCCTTTTATTGTTTGGAAAGGGTATTTCAGTGATGGCCTTGATTTTCTTGGTTTGGGATTCAATCAGCCCATTGCCCAGCAAGTAACCTAAATATTTGACTTTGTTAAAACCTACTCTTGACTTCCTTGCGTTTATGTGAAGGTTGGCCTTATGTAAGTCAGTTAGGATTGTGTGCAAATGTCTCAAGTGGTCGTCCCAAGAGCGGCTGAATATGATGATGTCATTTAAATAAGCGGAGGTGTATTTGAGATTAGTTTTTAAGTTAATGTTCATTAGCCTTTGAAAAGTGGGGGGTGTCCAAAAGGGAGCACTGTAAAATGAAATAGACCAAACGGTGTGGAGAAAGCTGTTTTCTCCCTATCTTCGCTCCTCAAGGGGACCTGCCAGTACCCTTTCGTAAGGTCGATCGTGGTGATATATTTGGCATCTCTTATTCCCTCAATTAACTCGTCGACCCTTGGAAGGGGGTCGGCATCTAGTATGGAAATTTTGTTGACTGCCCTAAAATCTATGCAAAATCTTATACTGCCATCTGGCTTGGGAATCAATACAATGGGGAAGACCAGTTGTTCTGGAAGGGCTCTATCACCTTCATTTTTAGCATCTGCTCTAGTTCCGCCTGTATTGTTTTCCTCCTGGCTGCGGGGATTCGATTGGGCCTTTGTTTTGCTACACTTCCTTCAGGAGTTTCGATAGAGTGTTGGGCAAGGTGAGTTTTTCCTGGGATGTCGGAAAAGACCGAAGCAAATGGTTATAATACTCTGTTTAATTCTTCCTTTTGTTCATTAGAAAGGTCTTCATTGATGTTTAGCTGATCTAGGGTGGATGGAAAGTCAGGTTCTAGGCACGTTAGGTGTACACTCTGGGGTAAAGGACCGAGCCACGTTTTTTAAGAGGTTTATATGGAAGGTCTGTTCCCTATGCTTTCCCATCCTTAACCTGTAAGAGAGGTTACCGACCTTGGTCATAATTTTATAAGGGCCCCTCCATTCAGACTTTATTTTATGAGAAGTAGGTAATAGTACCAAAACCCAGCCGCCTGGTTGGTATATTCGTAATCTTTTTCCTCGGTCATACAGTCATTTTTCTTGGTCTCGCATAGGCAGGGCATGCACTGCCTCTACGAGGCATCAAGTAATCTGTATGTGTTGGCAAGCAGCCGGTAGTTTCTCCTGCTGCTTGCTATATGGTGGCACAGCTCCTGTTAGCTGGCTTTTTACTGGCTGTTGATGTCAAACTGACTTCCGTGTAGTCCGGAAGCAGCGGCCACTAACTACAGTTTTCGTCTGCCAGATCGCACCTTTTTTTTGTCGCGCCTCTCTGCCTGATGTAAACATTGCAGCGGCGCAAGCGCAAGGCTGCGTCAGGAGCCAGTGTGCGCGAGGGGCGGGCAGCGCATGCTGCTTGTTTTTTTTGAGGCCTTCTGTAGTTTGCCACATCGGAGGGGGTGCCGCAGTCAGCACTGGTAGTAGGTCTCTCCAATCCCTTTCCTTCTCTTCTCTTTCGGCACCTTATTTGGCCATGCGGCATTTTATGGTCCTGGCGGCTGCACCAGGTTGAGAAAGCAATGCCGGTCAGCCTTGCCAGCACGAAAGTAACAGCCTGCCGAACTCTCCTCGATCGGGCGATGAAGCCCAGCAGCAGATAAAGGTGGCTGAGTGGAATCCGCCGCATACTGCAATATCCTCAGGTAATTATTGATTTAATTAACTTTTAGAGAGCCATCTCCTGTTGCAGCATTCACCGGAGCTGCCTGGAGTGATTAGCGTGGCGTTCTAGGTAGCCGCCATCTTGCCCCCATAGAACATCCTAAAGTAGCAAACGTCACTTGCAACATAACCCGGTACATTGTAGTATGTACAGGTGAGCCATCATCTGATATTCCCAGCATCACCATGGAGCTGTTCCACAGCAGTACAGGCTGTTCTGTGATCTGCAGCTCCCCTTCTGGCCTCCGCGGTCTAATTCATTCCTGTCTTGTCTTCCCAGAGTACGCAGACTGATTGTCAGATGGCTGTTTAACTCTGCGCTTTCCCAGTTGCCGTAGCGCAGACATATCGCCTCTATCCTCTGATTGCCTCTAGAATTCTGAAAAGCTGCAGCGAGAGAATTGGTCCCATGCCCTAGACAGCAGGCATGAGGGGAGAGTGGGCAGCTTACACCAGCTGGCTCTGGCTCGCTGTTCTCCACCCCTCATACTGCAGCTGCAAGCACTTTCACAGACCGGCCTGCCACAGCCCTCCTCCCTTATTTTAATTGCTCCTGCCGTCCTGCGCCTTAGATATTAGGCATAGGAAGTGTGCGCCCCGTTGTGGAGCAGAGCTGGGGAAAGAGCCTAAAATCGGCAAGGTGAGAAAATGTTGCGGGCATAGGCTTCAAGGAGCTGCTTATGTGACGTTAGTGCTATCAATTGTTGCTAAAGTACTTCATGAGTGCATGTGATTTCCAGTTGTTGTTTCTCTTGTGTGCTTCCCTCTCGCTCCTCCCGACCCCCTCCATGTTGTTCTCTCTCTTCAGGAACCCCATGCTGCTCTTTCACCAGTTTGCTTCTCCACCCCCTCAGCCCCCAAACATCGGTGTATCTCGCTTCTGTGCTTCACCCCATCCAGTTTTGCTCTCCATCGCATGCATCTCCCCCACTCGCTACCCCATTGCTTCCCAAACCCACAGAGCTATTTTTTTTAATATACGCTTAAAAAAGCTCTTCCGCGCTTCTATTAATCTATCGAACCTTTTCGGATCAGTAAATAATAATAATAAAAGAGGCTTGTGAGTCATTTGTAATGTTTCACACACATTCAGCTCCCGCACTTCAACCAGCACGGCTGCCTTGAATTCATGAAATGCAGTTGGGCTTTCTCCAGCAGCAGTGGAGTTCACTTCCCCATTGAGCTGCCGTAAAATAGTTACCCCCGCCCTCTTAACAAACACTTGTTATACTTTCTGCACCCAGCAAGATTGTCGCTTGGTTCGCATTAAAAACATTTAAAATACAAAATGAAGGAAAGGAAAAGTAAACAACAAAGCACATGTTAAATCATGTTGCCTTTACCTAAAGATTGTTTTTGTTGTTTAAATTTATAAATCACTTAGAAGGCACACACATCAATCTGCTGTACCTGTCACAACATTACTGAAAGGCAGTGTACCTTTTTTAATGAGGAGAGAAACCCTTATCCCAGTTGCATAATGGTTGCTTCTAAACTAGCATGGGGTGAGATGCGGTAGGAAAGAAATAACCTAGCTGTCAGTATACAAAAAATGTGGATCATGCTTTTTACACCATGCCCACTAAGAAGATACATAGCTGTTTTCTAATGCTATAGAAAAGTGTCTTACATGTGACATATATAACAAGCATTTGCAATGCAATAGGACTCACATTTGCGAAAATTTTAACTATTGGCATTGTAAATGACAATGCAAAACCAAAGGGGATGATGGACGGAGTGTTGAACACTGCAAGCACTCACCCCCAGTCAACTGATCTGGGTTTAATCCATAATCATTCTTTAACTCACTCCGCCACCCCGGTTCAGACATATGCAAATCAGTCTGACCCTGTGCCTCATGGGAACAGTCCAGCCCGAACTGCCAAGCCATGTCTTCCCTGGACCAGAAACAAGAATCATGGGACCTGTTTCAGGCTAATCAGCCGTCATCAGCCAGGCTAGCTTGAATCCAGTGGTGAAGTGAGCAAGGGACCCACGTCTGGGCATACCCTGCCAACTTAGGGCGAACAAAGCAAAACCAAAGGGGATGATGGATGGAGTGTTGAACATTGGAAGCACTCACCCCCAGTCAACTGATCTGGGTTTAATCTATCATCATTCTTTAGCTTACAACACCATGTGCATCCATTTTTTTGTTACCCAAACCAACACACGTGTAGTTCTTGATACCTTAGAAGTTTTCACACAATTCAACTTAGATCGTGAACATTGCAATACCAACCTTCTTACTTCTATTTCTATTTCTATTTTTACTTTTAACTTTTCGCTAGAACTCATTTACATGGTAACCCATGTTTTCTCTTCCACGCGTAATGAATAAAACACCAGACACATCGAGAATGCCCAGTTCTTCCCCCATACATACAAGAACAACATTCAAAGCTTCTTTCCACAATGATAAAATAGCTAGCACTGTGATAATCAATCATCATACATTAGATATTTACTGATCTCCTCACTATGATTGCTTTTTTAGATTTGTCCCTGACGAAGGGTTGAAAGGAACCCGAAATGCGTTGGACTGCAAAGAAACATCTGAGTTACAAGATGTCTTATACAATTTGAAACAAAGAATGAACTAAAGCATAAATGAACATGCGGATAAAGAAAAACGCAATGAATAAAACTGCTTAAACCGCAAACAAAGTGTAATTGAGCTTATTTTTTCTAATTGAATCTCTAAAAGGGGACCTACCAGTGTTCCCAGTGGGTCACATTCAAACTTGATTGTGCTATCTCTTTCCTTATCTACACATGACGTCCCTTGACCGATACGTCACCCCAGGAGCACCTTCAAAACTTTTTCTTCAAAACACCCCCAAAAAAACTTTATTAAAAGACTTATTTCAAACTACTGTTGTAGCGCGCACTACTCTCTCATCTCTACGATTCCGTCGGCCAACACGTGCGCAGCATACATCCAAAAATGGCATATGAGGAAATTTCCAATATTACTGACATCAGGGCTGATACCTTTACCTTTGCCGAAGATGAAGCAAGCAGAATTTATGCACTCATACACGAGGAGACTACACAATCCAGTACAAACCGCAATAAGGAACGAAATATCAAACAATTACTATATCTTTCAAAACGTGAAATCAACCAACGTCTTCACGCTAGCACGTTAATAAAATACCATCAGGCACAAAGAATACCCAGGGGACTGAGGATCCCACTTAAACCTTCATTATGCAAAAACGCCCAAAAATTTTTTAAGACCGCTGGTACGCCATTTTAAATAAATGCTCCCTTGACCTCATTCTATCGATCATCGAAGAACTCTCTGGTATCCTCAAAAAACTATCAAAAGAAATAGTTACAGTTACCAACGAATTAACTAACTCCATGTCATCAGATGAATGGACCAAGCTTTTAGAAGACATCAACGAACAACTAACCAAACATTCACAAGAAATAAATTAAAGAAAGATCCGCAAATTTCGACGAGATACCGTCGATTACAAACTAGGAGAGGTATACAGCTGGGCTGAAGTATATGCCCGTAGAAGACAAAATAAACCTTATGACCAAGAAACAGACACATCTTCCTCTAGGAGTGATATGTCAAACAAACCAAGATTCCAAAGACGTGAAACAACCCATGGATCCGGACAATCACCAACCCCAAGAAACAATACAACACATCGAGAAGAACCATCAACATCAACGTCAAATGCATCTAAATCCACAACAGTGGAGTCTTTTTTAGAAATGGGACAAACAGAAAGAGACGACCCCGGAGGGGAAAAAGACAAAGGAGCACCTATTACCAGGAGCACTACAGCGACGACCAAGAAGGACAAGGGCAAGAAACAGACACAAAAAACTTAGTCATCAACATATCTCAATATAACCTTAATGACCATCAACTTAAATTACTTCAAAAGGGCACTTCATACATACCGACATCAGCGACAAACCAACTGGAACTAGAAATCAGCCTCTTTAAGTTTATGAGAAAACTCAGACTACGACACTTCTTTGACAACGTGTTATCAAACCAAAGTTCGGATGAACCGGACCAATTGCTAGGATTAAGACCTCACAGCACATATATGGCACCAATTAGTCATAAAACACTGGACACCTTCGAAAATCTTGTGAAATCTGAATTGACGAAACTTAACTACGAGCAAAAAAAGAAAAAGTAACTTGACACAAAAAGAATTTGGAATCCTCAAAAGACTGGCTAATAACCCCAACATAACCTGCACAAAAGCTGACAAAGGGGGAGCTATTGTGATCCTGGATACGTCACATTACGAATAGGAAGTAACCAAACATGTCATGGACCAAACAACCTACATTAAACTCAACAACAATCCCACCGAATCATTCTTGAATTTGCTGAAAACAATTGTTGATAAAGCACACAACAATGGCACCATCAATAACAAAACTGTGAAGTTTCTTATACAGAATAACCCAAAAAGTCCCACACTTCACATGTTACCAAAAATTCTCAAAGATCTGCACAATCCTCCTTCAGACCAATTGTATCCACTAAAGGAAGTCTACATGAGCCCATTGGCCAATTCCTTGATAAATATCTCCAACCGAGTGTAGCCAAAATGAAAACATACATTAAAGACACCACAGATTTTCTATCGCAAATCAACAAAATACAGATTGACCCTCAAGAATCTATCCTACTGTGTACCATTGATGTCAAAACATTGTACACGTCAATCCCACATAACCTTGGCATTGAAGCCATTGAACACGCATTAATGTACTCAAACATCAACCAAGATATGCAGCTCTTTTTAATGGAACTACTACACTTCACCCTATTTCAGAGTTATTTCAAATGGAAAGAAGATTGGTTTTTACAAATGACTGGCACTTTTACGGGCAACTGCGCTGCGCCAGCGTATGCAACCTGTTCATGGAGAAATTTGAGGAAGATCACATAATTTCCAAAGCCCCATGGAATACACACAACAAAATGTTCATTCATTATATTGACGACATTTTCTTAATTTGGAATGGATCAAAAAATATGCTAATACAAGCTTTAAATGATCTGAACACCATCAATGAACGGATACAATTTTCCTACGAAATACAAGAAAAAAGTATCACTTACCTGGACGTGACCATTACCAATGTCGACAACACATTGCATACAGACCTACATCGGAAACCAACCGACCGCAACAACATTTTACACTATTGCAGCTTCCATCAAGAACCTCTCAAAAACTACCTACCATACTCGCAAATACTAAGGGTCAAACGCATTGTTTCACAACCACAACTGGCAAATGAAAGGATACGAGAAATGTCTTCTCGCTTCAAACAAAGAGGATACCCCAATGAAATTATAGAGCAAGCTATCAAGCGCTGTCAACAAAAAACACGTAATGAACTGTTCTTAAAATCCACCCTGAATACCAACAAACGGAATGTTTTAGTATCTAAATACTCCACGGTCAGTAACAATTTCAAGAAAATAATCAAACGACATTGGCCTATTCTAAAACAGGAACAAGATTTCAACAATTTATTCAACGATCTTCCGATTTTTGCATTCACAAGGAACAAAAATCTGGGTGAATTACTGAAAGTTAAAGATGAAAGACCAAATACAACATACAAAGGTACTCAACCATGTTATAACTGCAACAATTGCAACAGCATCATTCAAGGATCCTTCACTCCATACCCACGGAAAGGACACATCATCAAACTACAAGTCACAGCCACCTGTGACACAACTAACGTGATATATCTACTAAAATGTCCGTGTGGTTTAGTTTATATTGGAAAAACTGAACGAAAAATCAAAATAAGACTTAATGAACACAAATCCAATATCTGTACACACAACATCAAATCCAGCATTGCTATTCACTTTCTAGAAAACCACCACAACATCAGCCAATTGAAATTCTTAATTTTGGAAACTATTACAAGAAAAGAAGGCAGAGACAACAACAAGTACTTATTACAACGTGAGAACTTTTGGATCAAGAAAATTGATTCTTTAAAACCGCACGGCCTCAATGACCGTATGGAATACCAATGTTACTTATAGAGATAAACATTGTATCTGGACATTGCATCTATTCATGACCTTTTCATTTTTCAAAAAATGTATTGTTTTCAACCTTCACTGTATACAGTTAACACGCTTCTGCTATTTATAGAGACAAACAACGTATTTGTATCTATCTTTTAGAAGTGGAAGTTCTTGAATTTAACGTTCATATATTAACCTGATATTGCCATATCATCATGTGTTTAATTGTTGACCTAAGTCTAATTAACCATTGTTTCATTTCACACTTCTGTATAATCACTTCAATGGCACCTGACGAACGTCACACACATTATAAAACATAATATATATTTTGTTACCCTACGAATCCCGTTATTATACGGGAGTAACGTTACATATATCATACACCTTAGTACACCAATTCAACATCGCCACCAACAGAACATATTATATATGATTAACACTTCACATTATATTTCCTTTATATTCGATTTCTTTATACATACCCGCACACTAGTCTAACATGGCCGCCAAAATACCCCTATAACATTTCACATTTTGGATACAACGCACCAATAGATCTTGGCCACGTCACATATCCATATAATGATCCATCTTCTATTTCTATACATTCACTAACTGACTAGTCCGTTATTTATGGCTAGCATGAAACAAACGCCATTTAACTACATCGCTACAAAAGAAACGTACACCAGCGCATCACGAACTCGAAGTAAGTAATTTTTTCCACAACTCTTCCGGTTATTTTAACAAACATGTGAACAGCCTTTGATATCTCACAAGCTTCCACGCAATTTGACATAGGCCGTGAACATCGTGTTACAACACCATGTATACACATTTTTTTTCGTGATTCAAACAAACATGTGAACATCCTTTTAATATTCATTAGAAGTTCCCACGCTATTCGACATAGACCGTGGACATCGTGTTACAACACCATGTGCATCAATTTTTTTTGTTACCCAAACCAACACACGTGTAGTTCTTGATACCTTAGAAGTTTTCACGCAATTCGACTTAGATCGTGAACATTGCAATACCAACCTTCTTACTTCTATTTCTATTTCTATTTTTACTTTTTACTTTTAACTTTTCGCTAGAACTCATTTACATGGTAACCCATGTTTTCTCTTCCACGCGTAATGAATAAAACACCAGACACATCGAGAATGCCCAGTTCTTCCTCCATACATACAAGAATAACATTCAAAGCTTCTTTCCACAATGACAAAATAGCTAGCACTGTGATAATCAATCATCATACATTAGATATTTACTGGCCTCCTCACTATGATTGCTTTTTTAGATTTGTCCCTGACGAAGGGTTGAAAGGAACCCGAAATGCATTGGACTGCAAAGAAACATCTGAGTTACAAGATGTCTTATACAATTTGAAACAAAGAATGAACTAAAGCATAAATGAACATGCGGATATAGAAAAAGGCAATAAATAAAATTGCTTAAACCGCAAACAAAGTGTAATTGAACTTATTTTTTCTAATTGAATCTCTAAAAGGAGACCTACCAGTGTGCCCAGGGGGTCACATTCAAACTTGATTGTGCTATCTCTTTCCTTATCTACACACGACATCCCTTGACCGATACGTCACCCCAGGAGCACCTTCAAAACGTTTTCTTAAAAAAAAAAAAAAAAACTTTATTAAAAGACTTATTTCAAACTACTGTTGTAGCGCGCACTACTCTCTCATCTCTACTGTTTAACATCCCCATGTTCACATCTAATATGTACGTTTCTCTCAGGTAGGATCTGTCAAGGTGATACAAGTTCTGCCCTAACAATGGATTGTTTGCAATCGGAGTCTAACAAGGCAATTATTGACTTTGGTTAATCCGTACACTTACAAGAAATACGGGACCCATCTCCTCGGTGTAGTAAATGGGGCTTGGGGCGTAATTGATCTTCATCGGTTCCTCTGACACTTTTTATTTTTACAAAAACGGGCAATATGGCCCAATTCGCCACATTCAAAACATTGAGGACCAGATGAAAGCTGAAGATCTGATTTACTCTGGTTGGCTCGTCTACCCTTTCTGCTGAGAGATTAACGGCTCTGGGGTTATTTCTGTGGGGTCTTTCTACCTCGTGGGAGGATAATCGGGGCTGGACCTGTGAGAATGAGGTGGCCATTTCAACAGCTTGTTCGCTATTGAGTCCTGAATGCTGGTGAAGCCACCATTGAGTCTGGTGAGGAAGAGCTTCTATAAACTGTTCAAGACAATTTTTATCCACGATTTCTTCGTTTGTGTGGTCATGGGGTTTTATCTATTTGTCAACAGCCGTTCTCAACTTAAAATATAAAACCTTTGGGGTGTCTCCTGGCTTGCCCCTCTCTTGCCTGAATCGCAACCTATACACTTCTTCGTCTAGACCCGCCCTGTGTAGGAGTATTTTCTTTACTTCCTCATAGGTAGCTGTTCCTTGAGGGTTGGCAGTTTGATAAGCTGCCTGGGCATCTCCAGACAACAAGGGAGTGAGATAAAGAGGCCATCTTTCTAGAGGCCATGCACAAACTCTCGCCGTACGTTCATAATTCGTCAAAAAGGCATCAATTTCATCGCCGAGTAACAGTTTTTGCAAGGTCACCATCGGGGCGTTGGGTGGGATTGTTTTGTATGTCATCTGGCCTTTGGTTGTTTGTAACTGTTCCTGAGCCAACTTAACCAGTTGGTCTGTCTGGGTTTTTAGTGTGTCCGAAGCAACTCTCGGTCAGCCTGGGCGGAAGTCATTTGGTGTCCCAAAGCCCACTCGAGCTTTTGTTGCCCTTGCACAAGATGTTCAATTTGGGCTTCCTTTTTTTTCAATGGTAGGGCTTTGCCCGCATTCTCCACCAAATGTGACCACTTGCTTAAAATCAGCGCTTAAAGACTACTCAGAGTGGTCTCAAAGTGAGTTATAACTCTTTTATTTAGGCGTATACAACTATTTTATTTGTATTTTGAGTACAATCCTTGCTCAAGTCTTTCACTCATCTTCTTCTCTTCCAGTTCTGCCGGAGGCCCTCTCCGCCAACACCCTCGACAAAAAAAAGAAGTAGGTAAGTGTCTGCCCTTGTTTTATAGGGTTAGTGGTTATTTGGGTTATTTTGGGAGACAGTGCATGTGTAAATGTCTAAATCAATGTGGGTTATCATATAACAATATTATTTAGCTGCAAACAAGATTCTACTTACGCGTAGGGTGAGATGGGTGGCCAAAAAACAAAAGACATAACTGATGACATTATTGTAATCAATTTCAGAAATCCCAAGGTTGTAAGGTCCCTCCTAATGCGAAACAGTCAAAGACACGAAGGGGGGATCAGACCCCTTCCATTGGGGTATTTCTACCCACTGAGACCCATCCCAGAAAGCAGCTCGTGGTGCAGGTCTTAGACACAGGCCCGAGCAAAATTTCAGGCCGGGGCAGGACCAACCGAATTTGTTGCTTTTTAACCTTCCACTTGTAAATAGATTTGCAACACTAGAACAAGTTGATTGACTAAAATCATTTCAGCCACTCAATCCAGAGCCAAGTTTGCAGAGGGATCATTGGGGAAACCACCCGAATGGGAGGATACTGCATAAGATTTCCGTTAACCCTAGACAGAATTTAATTCAGGGATTAAGGAAGGCTGTCGGGGAGGATGGTGCCCAAAATGAGGGGGTGGAGGAGCACTCTCATACTAACATCTATACTACACCAGACATATTACTGAACTCTGTGCTAACACCCATAGCCCAGTGGCAGCCAACCACAGTAATCATACCCACTAAGTCTGATGGGAACGGGAATGGCCTTAAGCCGGCCATAGTAGCTATTGATAGCTCAAACCAGCCACCCAGAAATCTATCCAAATTCCATGTCCTATCGTGGAATATTGCGGGTCTTGCATCTAAACTAGAAAATCCAGAGTGGGGAGCCCTCATACATGCAAATGACATCTGCATGTTCCAAGAAACCTGGGCAAGGGAGGGCACCCATAGAATAGGCTATGCAACCTTTTGCTTAGCAGCCACCAGCGGAGGCAGGGGTAGACCTGCGGGAGGACTCTGTACATGGTTTGCCGTGCATCTGGGTTGCACTGCAAAACAGGTTGAGACATCTTCATGGGATATACTTTGTGTCATTCTGACCTTTTCTGCTAAGATTAGAGTAGCCATAATTAATGTCTATTCCTGCCCAGTCAGCTATGGCCAGGAGTCGTCAACTTTCGAACAATTGTCCAGTTTTTTGCACACTATTCCAGATAATACCCCGATAGTTCTTGTTGGAGATTTCAATTGCCAATATGAACCCCTGAAAGATTTAATCGGAGGTGAGCCCAACGAGGAAGATCAACAATGGGCTATACCAGAACCGAATGCACCAGCCACCCGGGCTTGGACCCCATTGGTACTCCAAATGAATACCCTCACACTGACCCATTCTATTAGGGCTTGTAATGGCCGCACCAAATCTAACTCCCCGGCTAACCATGCCTACAACAGACCAGGTTGTTCCTCCATTTTGGATTATATCCTGTTGGACACCAAAACCTGGCACCGGGTGATTGATTTTAAGGTCATTCCCCGCCATGACAGCGACCATAATGCCTTAACTTTAGAGATAGTATCGTTCTGTCCTATGATTATTCATGCAAATCAATTTCCAATTAGATCCAGGCCACTGTTATCCAACTGTAGGAGGAGAGTAAAATGGGGGGCCTTCTGTAACTCGCAGGAAAAGATATCATCTCTTTATGAAACCATCATCCTTTATTTAGAGGCTGCTGATCAATTCAGTCATACTGTTGCCTGCGATATAGCCCGCACAGAAATTGGGAAGAACCATCAAGGTTTAGTGGGTGACTTGGCAAACTTTTTTTCCCCTCTAGTAAAAACTAAGAAAAAAGATCCCACGGACCATCCTTGGTATAATGGTGACTGCCGGAAGGCTAAGAAGGCACTAATCTCAGCTATTAGAAACAAAGATCGTCTCACGATAAAAGACAAATGGATAGCTCATAAAAATATGATTAATATGGAAAAAAACGGTGGGTGGTAGACAAATGGGAAAGCTTGAGATTTGCCCTATGTTTCAGGGACACGCGGTCCTTTTGGAATCTAGTTAACACTGGCTCCACCGAGGGCAAGTCGGCAATAGAACCAAATTTGGGGGCAGAAATCTGGAAGATCCATTTTGAAGCCCTCTATACAAGGGTAGAGGAAGATGAGCGTCAAGCCATCCATGAGTGTGTCTCCCCGCATGCCCCATAATTTCACCGTCATTGACATTTCTCTGCTAGAGATAATGGGAGCACTGAGAAGGGTATCCCCCTCAAAGGTGCCAGGTCTAGATAAGATTCCTAGTGACCTACTATGCAGTGAACCTAATATTTGGACCCCTACCTATGGACCCTGTTTAATGCCATCTTACATGGAATGTCGATTCTCCCGTCATGCCTGGGGGCGGAGATTATTCCAATTTATAAAAAGGGCTCACCACTCCTCCCCACCAACTATCGTTCATTAAGCCTCATAGATGTTACTCAAAAAATATACGCAAGAGTGCTATTGGATTGAATGGAAAGCTGGATGGAGGAGCATTCTATACTCAGTCCCTACCAAGCAGGTTTTAGAGCCAAGATGTCCACAATAGATCAGATACTCAGGCTGCAACTTCTGTATAGGAAGACAGTGCTTTTGGAGGGAGGCAGCCTCTATCTGATCTTTGTGGACCTAAAATCAGCCTTCGACCTGGTCCCTAGAGATAAATTGTGGTCCATTTTACTAGACTTGGGGATTCTCCCTTATCTCTGTTATCAGATGAAATGGCTCCACGAAAACAACTACGCCCAAGTTAGGTACGCTAAAAATGGGGAGCTTACTGACTCCATTCCAATAGACAGAGGGGTAAGACAAGGATGTGTCCTGGCCCGACCCTCTTTTGCCTATTTATTAATGGTCTGGTGGAGGCTCTGAATGCTGGGAGAGACATAGATGCCCCTAGGTTGGCGAACAACAGGGTTCCGGCCCTTATGTTCGCCGATGATACCCTCTTACTATCCAGTGGGAATACAGAGGGCCCTGGATATCTTCCATCTTAGGCCTAACACTCACCGACAAAATGGAGTGGACCGCACAAATCAAGAAGGCCAGCTTAAAGCTGGCACAGATAGCTGGGGGGATAGCAAAGATGTCTGGGAAGTGCACACACAAAATGGTTAGTCCAGCAATGGAAATCTACAAGGCCCAGGGTAGGGGAGCGGCCTTATATGGGGCAGAAATCTGGGGCCAGCGACCATGTGATCACTTATCTATGAATGAGAACTCTTTTATTAGGCAGCTTTTAGGTCTCCCTAAAAGTACACCATTGAGACATAGATGCCCCTAGGTTGGCGAACAACAGGGTTCGGGCCCTTATGTTCGCCGATGATATCCTCTTACTATCTAAGTCCCCAAGGGGAATACAGAGGGCCCTGGATATCTTCCATCTATTTTGTAAAAACAGGGGTTTGGAAATCAAATCACTAAAGACAAAATATATGTTTTTTAACGGAGGTAACACCACGCGACCAAAACCTCTTTTAGATGGGAAACCATTAGAGAAAGTGTCTGTTTTTGACTACTTAGGCCTAACACTCACCGACAAAATGGAGTGGACCGCACAAATCAAGAAGGCCAGCTTAAAGCTGGCACAGACAGCTGGGGGGATAGCAAAGATGTTTGGGAAGTGCACACACAAAATGGTTGGTCCAGCAATGGAAATCTACAAGGCCCAGGGTAGGGGAGCGGCCTTATATGGGACAGAAATCTGGGGCCATCGACCATGTGATCACTTATCTATGAATGAGAACTCTTTTATTAGGCAGCTTTTAGGTCTCCCTAAAAGTACACCATTGATGCCGCTCCGCATGAACCTTGGGGTTAACCCAATTGCGGAGGAAGTTGCCCTTAGGCCTCTTCTCTATTGGAGACGTATCTGGAGTACTCCAGAACTTGAGTTCTTTAGACAAGAGCTAAAAGAGGTCGTAAATCTACAGAGAATTGACAAAATCCCATGGCTGTCCTATATTAAATACATCTTGGCTGCTATGAGGATGGGAGACCTTTGGGTTAACACTGAAGCAAGTTGCACGACAACTCCCAAGAAGGCCTTGTCCAAGATCTTTAGAGAATTTAAACTTAATCAGATAAAGGCCAATTCTGACACAGGCGCACTGACCCTGTCTTTTTTAGAGGCAAAAGACCAATACAAGCTATAGCCTGTTCTTGATGTCATACAGCCTCAATCTTGCAAACAAACTGTACCTACAATTTAGGTACGGCGTATTACCACTGCGCGCATTTACAAGTAAATGGGGAAATACTTTGACCCAAGGCTGTCCAGTCTATGCGGATATTCCGGAGACGGACCAACATGTCCTATTTGTCTGCCCGGCATACAAGAAGGCTAGATACCGATGGTTACAACAGGTGTGCCGGAATCTTGGCACAAAGTATTGTGCAGAGGCCTATAGGATCCTAAAATATGATATTAGTCTGCCCATAGTGTACTCAGTTACTCATTATTTATTTTTTATGTGGTGTGTCCGGTCATCTATATTAAAAGTTGGGTCTATTGGATAATTTAATTTTGTTTACACAAACAAAATGTATCAATACTTTTTAATTACCTTTTTAACTGTTTTATAAATATCAATTCTGAATCAGCACCTTTTATATTTATATTCAGAACTCCTTTTTTAGGTCTCGCTGAGCCCAGCGCATGCGCTGGCTCGGAGAGACATTTTCTATGTGAGTTTTCAAAGTGCTGCTGGATGGCCTAGCACTCGCATTCACGTGATCGTGCACGAGCGCAGCCGGCCGCCAGCAGCACTTTGAAAACTGGGTTTTAGCGCGTCATCGCGATCACTTTCGCTTTCAGAGCGATCACGATGACTTTCGCAAAGGTTACAGGGCAGTGTAGAAATATTATATTGTAAACTGCATTAATAGTGCAATTGCGATATAGGAGCGTGAAAGCGGCCGAATAGAATAGCCATTTTAAACTTCATTAGAAACAACATGTTTTTAGGATGAGAGATAAAATGCACTTTCAAATTTAAAAAATAATATTTTACATTGATTTCTTTAGAGCAACATAGTGAGTTAGAAGACTAAGTATAAAATAATCAAAATTGTGCAAACAAGTGTGCTTGAGAAAAGTAGCTTATGTTTTCCCTATAATTTTAATATGAGGAGGACACCACCTTGAAGTTTCAAGATGGCCGTACTGTTTGACGAGGTTCACCAATTTGGGGCATCCATAGGTTATGTGTATTTTCTGATCATTGGCTATCTTCGGAGCTCTGTCCTATTGGATAGCAGCTCTGTAACCCCGTCCATACACGGAGCGGTGTAATTAATGTTAGTCAGTGCTGCTGCGCTTTGACGCTATATGTTCATCCCTTTACTGATTGGGATAGCCAGCCAGTGCCATAAAAGCAAAGGTTTTAGATCGTTTATGTTTGACATTTTCATAATTTCAGTGTGATTTTGAGTGACATTCTACAATTATGAGTGACACCATCTCGTAACCCAGCCAAGTGCCTCATTTCATCACTGTACCTCACTGACTTACTCCGTGACGTCATGTCAGTGATTCTGTGCCGCGGGTGATTAGAAGACTATTGACGGCAATATCAAGATGAGTTCTTGCTCTGTAACGTCCAGCAGCTTCAAGGTGTGTGCTTGTTGTGTGCATGCATGTGTGTGCACAGTATGAGTGGAAAGGTGCATGTCTATGGGTATCTCTGTGTGGAAGGGGCTATTTGGGGTATGTGTGTATCAGTATGTGTGTTGTGTGTATCTTTATGTGTTCTTTCTCCCTGTGCCTGTGGGTCTGTGTACATGTGCAAGTATGTCTGTGTCTACCCACATGTGCTAATGGCCATCTGTGGTTCTCTCCGAGTTGTGCTTGTGTGTGCATGCATGTATGCATGTGTGCATCTGTTTTTATTTGTTTTGTAGACGTGCTTACCTGTGTACTTGTTAGTGTGCCTGTATGTGGTGGTGATCTCTTCTAGCAAGACAATGGTTCTGTGTGTGTGCTTGTTCAATGCATGTGTTTCTGCGCGTGTTTCAGTAGGTCTGTATGTACATTTCTTTTCATTCAAGTGTTTTTGAATATGTGTGTGAATGGTGTGTTTCTTAATAAGCATGGGGTTGCGTGTGTCTTGGTGTAGGCTGGCTGTGCGGTATGTTTGTGTTTCTGTATGCTATGTCAGAATTTGGGTAACTTTTATATACGTTTTGTGTGCGTTTGTGCATGTATGTGTCTTTTTGTGTGCCTGTCTGTATTTCTATGATGGTATGTCCTTTTCGGGTGGGTGTCTGGTTGAGGTATGAGTATTTGTCCAGGTACAGCCGGAGTGACTGTTTTGCAAAGCACAGCATATAGTGCTGGCAGCCAAGCCAAGAATGCACAAAGCAATTTCTTTGTTGTAAATCTGCAGTTGTGGTGCGAGCGGTCTCCTAGAAGGGCTCTTTATCACTACTCCTCCCTCAGCTGGCTGGCACTCGTTCACTGTGCTGTTACTGAAGCATCTCTGCCTGTCTACGATTTAAATGGCCTACTTATGGGAACGTATCAATTAGCACAGTGGGCTTATGCAAATTCCCTGTATTTTCACACTGCTCAAGTAAGCGTTGCCAAGTTGGCTTTAAAATTCTGAATTCCACGAAAAGAGGTCTAAATTGATTCATCTAAGGCAAACAGCAAGTGAGCAACATCAGGAAAGGCTGTCTGTGCCATATGAAATTTTACCCTAATTACCATTCCCTTTTATGAGCAGGGCATGCTGTACATTGCAACGCATGCTGGTACTTGTTTGTACATTTGACTGCTATCTCCTTACTGGTAAACCACTCTTTGATCATTACAAAGAACAGAAGTCTCCAACCTTTTCTGTAATATAAGCTACTGCTGTTCAATGAAAATCCCCCAGAGCTTCTATTTGCATAGTGACCACATTATGCAAGATTACTTTAGTGGGCATCCGATGCAAGATTACCAGTAGTGATCCCCTCAGTGCATCATGGAGGGTTGCCAGAAGAGATATAACAAGCATTGGCATAGCCGATAGGTATCGCCTTTGGGACCTTTAAAGTGCTTAGCCATGCAACAGTTGATTTTATTACGGCAAGGATATTCTGCTGCACAACTAAATACTTATAAGGTTCCAAAAGGGAGACCTATTGGCTATGCCAATGCTTGTTAAATATTGCAATGCACGCGCACTTTATCTCTGCAAGAATCATGTGTACAAACTGTGCTGTATTTTTTTCTTTGTGCTTTTATGGCCATAACGGCCAAAATAAAGAATTTTTTAATTGAATTGAATATTATTTAGGTAGCCCAAATAAGCGGTGCAATTCTTTATCCTGTCTTTTCCTTTCATATGAGAAATATTACTGTCCTTTTCACTTTTTCTTACTTACAAAGAGACACTGACTATAATATTGATATCAGTTAGGCATGGAAATGTAGAGGACAGCTGTAACTAATGAGGCAGGATGCGGGTATACTATATATTTAGGGGTAGTTGATGCAGTCAATCTCTTGCATGGAGAATACGATTCAAAGAGGGGCCGTGGCCAGGCGTGGAGATAATAATGTGTTATGATAAAGTTCGGTCAGAAATTAATACAAGCATTGGTAACTGCATCAGGTTTTGCCTATGTGATAAATATTATTTTCTTTTGTTGTTGTAAGACATATTGGTCAGCAGTTATGCAATATAAGTTACTGAAAATCCATAAAAATGTTATGACTTGTTTATTGAGAAAGCCAATATATGGTGCAATAACTGGTGATAATATAATGAGCGGAGGACAAAGAAAAAAAACATGCAGTGTCCAAGCACGTTTGATATGCGTGCCATACTCGAGAAAGCTCATGAACTAAACTTGCATAGAGCTGCGAAATGCTCTCAACCTGCCTCAAGAAGAGAACTGGAAAAAAGAGTAAATATTATAAGACACACACAGGAGTCAATCTGAGCTTGTTCCAAGGGGGAACACTCTTACTTAGAGGATGGGCAATAGGTACCGATTGCCAGGGGAAACCAGGTGGTTTCAAGTTTTGGGGAATTGTAAAAAGACAAATGCAATCTATGCTATTTATGCATTTGCTGGTGCATTGATCCTGATTATATACTAGCAGGGCATGCTTTCTTTCCACTGCTTTTCACAGGAGTGTGGAGAGTGTTGTGAGGTTACTCGCTGTGATTCCTTGACTGCATTCCATTCGCTCTTAGGATTATTCGCACTAGTCCTTTAACATTTATTGCTGTGGCAGTTGCTAAATTTCTGGGTTGGGCTTGGGCCATTAGAAGGAAATCTCTTGCCTAACAGTAGGCTAGGTGAAATGAATATTAGTCCACTGCCCCTTCCCCCAGTCAATGAGAATCTAGTCTCTTTGTGTTTATACTGGCTAAATAACTGCATTTGACATGATTTCTAGTTTTCATTGATGAATTTTAATATTATTGATGCCATGATGTTTTATCATTTTAAAGATTTTATAAGAGATTGTAAATATGTTATAAATGTTTCATGCTTTTATGAGTTTTTTTATCTCGAATAAAGCAATTAAATCGCATTCCATTCCAACAAGTCTTCGATTCCTCATGTGACACAATTCATACATGCCAACATTTCAGAAGAGCAAAGTGGGAGATTTAAAAAAAAAAAAAACATCGGGCGAATGGGGCCTTGAATCGGGTTACTGTCATGTATGGGCTTCGGTAGTGTGCTGCTGCAGGATCGGACATTTGAAACGTAAATGCACGTTTTTTTCTTACCTTTCAGAAGCATGGAGCGCAATGGCAGGCAGAGAGAGGGTGATGCAAGCGTTGTGCACTGGCCTGGCAGGTTGCTGGTAGTGCATACATCACCCCAACCCCCCTGTGTGGCAGCCCAGGTGAAACAGCTTCTCCAACACACACAGCCGTCACCGAGTGCTTCACAGGTCTTTAAAAGACCATTTGCTTGTTAATGAGGCTTTGTTGGTTTTTCACCCCTTCTACACCCCCTGCATCGCCACTCTGACTATTGCTGGAAGAATTAGCACGTTAAACAATACCAAACCCTGTCAGCTGAAACCCCGAGTAATCGGGTTTTTGCTTGCAGGAATCTGGAGGCGGGAGACTAGCATTTAAATCGGTAGTCTCCCGCCTGAATCGGGAGGGTTGGCATGTCTGCACAATTTATTGCCATCAACTGTGATCATGCCATGCAAGATGGGGACTCGGTTGTTTAGCACTATAGGTGGAAATGCTTGTAACCCATCGGTAACCCCGTGCTGACCAGGGCAGGGATTATCAAAAGGCAGAGGGAATGTGCTAAATATATTTGTTTAAGTATGATTTTCTTTAAAACTATATAATTTCAAGGCGAATACCGGTCCATCAACCGGGAAAACAAAAAGCATCCAAGGAATGTATATGCAGTTGTGGCGCTCAATCTATTAAAATGCGAGCAGCCTCCGAGAAGAGGGAACCGAACTCTTGTGTATCCTCTGTAAAAACAAGACGAATTTACACGAGTCGAGAAAGAAACTCAAAAAGAAAAATTAAGTAGGAACAGACAAGGTCCAGAATCGACAACCAAAAACTTGCTTGTTACACATATGATCATAGAGATGAAGTTGTGTGGTCGGAATTCACAATAAACCACCACAGCAATTGTACCAACAAACAGCGTGTGTATCGCCATAGCGGCATTTAAATAAAGCAAGAAGTGTATGGTGGAGGCAGAATAGCCAATCAATCGACCCTTTCAGTGCAACCCAGGAATTCTGGGATCTGTAGTTAATAAAAACAGAATTGATTTAGACACACACGCAGCCCAAATTAACAGACAGAGAGGTGACAGAGTGCTGTGTTCGTGAGAGAACAGAACAATGAGGAGCCAAGTTAGTCGGAAAAGGATGTTTGTAACAATGATCTCTGGTGGATGGTAGAAAGATAAATGGGAAAGAAAATCCGAATCAGAACCCTGACACGGCAAGTAAATTTATACAAATGAAACCAAAACAACAGACAGAGATCCTGTGTACTCTAACAAGCATCAATACTGGGTCACAGGAAATCACCCCCAAAGGACAACAAGATTAAAGGATCGTTAGTGATTTCTCATGAGGCTTACTTTGGTAAAGTAAATTAAAGTCTCTGAACTGCCCAAGTAATTCACTCTGTCAATGCTTGTCAAATGGGAAAAAGGGAAATAGAGCCAGGTTCTTTTTCGAGTTATCAGAGTCTTTGAGTCAGATGCCATACCCACCATACCAAGAAGAACTCTATGTATGCAGTGGTAAGGTCAGTAAGGCCCCATTCCCAACCTCACAAACCCACACACAACACACACTTCTTTTCCCTTCACTTCCACATGAGAGCTGCTGACAGGGCTCGAGTCGGGGTACCACGCGGGTGGACGGCGTCCCCCCACTTATTTTACCGGGTGGACGCCGTCCCCCCTGCGCAAAAGCTGGCCGCATTGAGGGCTTCACGAGGAAAACATAATCCCAGCACACCACCAAATAAAGCAAGAGAGGAAACGGCGCGCGCTCACAAGGGGGCCGGGTTTGGAATAGGAAGGAAGTGTGATGACAACGCCGAGGTTTGCTGGTGGCAGCTTGCCCCCTTCACCTTTCGTGACGACACTTCCTATCGTGACGTCACTTCCGGTGACACCACCTAACTTGGAGCGTCCCCCCACTTCTTTTTTTAGGACTTGTGCCCTGGCTGCTGACACCTTTTCCTCTACAATACCTGATGAGGCACTCACACGACCGTCGAACAAGAGACCAGTGGCTGCACCGGACATCAACATGAAGCCATGAGCTGTGCAGTGCGACTTGCGCTGCTGGCAGCAGTGCAACAGTGGGTACCCATGGGAGAGCCAATAGACAAAAATGTAGGGCTACAATAAAATGCACATGTAAGGGAAGGGCATCACACACTGGAGCGGGCACCATGAAAAGCATGCAGACGACAGCCACGCTTCCACTACTTGCAGTCAGGGAAAGATTACAAACATTCTTCAAATGCGTGCAGGCAGGGATAGATTAGGTAAGCCTAAACAAAAAACATGCTTCCGATGAAACCGGAAAACGCTGCTGAAAAGGAGTACTTGGGCCTCGAGAGACTAAGAGCAAACAAACGAGGAACAACAGGAAATAGTGAGCGACAACCAATAGAAACGGAGGAAAAGTAAGTGGCAAGCATGCAAACCAATGAAAAGTGAAGATGGGATGTAAGATTTATATTACGCACAATAGATTTCACAAGCACAGCTCAAGCGTGGTGCAGGTGACACCGAATAAGGAGTAGTGGTTGGATGCAGACGTTGACTGCATATAGTGGGGCATTGTAGTTCATATCAGGGTTTGTTATGTATACTCGATGATGGAAAGAAATTGTTTTTAAGTAGAGTATTGAAGGTGGTGACCAGCTCTTCCTATTTGAGTGACAAGGGGTCTTTTCTGAGCTGGAGGAGGGTGCAGGCTTTCCAGCGACAGGCAATGCAGTGCATTTCTAACAGCAGAGCTAAGTCTTGGAAGCTAGCCTACTCTTTCTCTTTTTTAGAGCGTTAGACTAATTCCAGAGCAGTTGGCACAGGCAATCTCCATGACATGTGCTGTACATGTGCATTAATCCACCGGCATCTTGGACTGTTGGTGTTGGCCCCCGGGAAAAGTGTGTTAATCTTTCTGGGAGCCAAGTATTCCCTGTGTACTATATAGAATTTAAAGAGCTTAAACCTAGTGTTCCTGGATATGATAGAGTGGTAAGCTAGTATGTGGTCTCATTTGGTGTCTTTGAGTTCTCTTCCTATCTGTGCCATCCATTTATTATAGGTCAAGAACTGTGTGGCGCGGTGAGAGTCAATAGGGTTTTCAGTGGTACGCTGTTTTTTTATGGTTCACACGAAATTATACGTATAACTGTATGTCCGGGAAGTAGAAGGTTCCAGACTCAAAATAAAGATTGGAGATCAAAGGAGCGACTGTCCGTCGGTTTCCTCTGCAGGATAGGGGTCCAGGACTTGGTCAGGCTTCGGTCTTCTGATTCTAGTCCCGGCGGGGGGGTGGGGGGGGGGGTTTCTTGTCAAGCCGTCGGTCGGTTCCCAAAGACAAAGGAGGGAAGAAAAAAAAAACAAATACTAGGTATAAGTACCGTCGTTATGAGAGCCACGTTTCAGCAGGAAGGGGAGTGAGGGAGCACCCAGTTTTCCTGCCCCGGCACCGTGTATGAAGGATCGCTATTTTAGGGACAGGAGTGGTGGCGTGCTCTGGGTACCCCTAGGAGTCCGTAATAGGACTCCACCCGTTTGGGTCCCCTCCCCGGTCTCTGGTTCCCGCCCCGGGTAGGGGTGTTCCATATGGCCCCTAGAGTTCCCCGTACCTTGTCAAGCCATGCCCCTCCAGGGACATGGCTCGCTTGCTGGCGGTACCGGAGTAGGTCCGGTTCCCTTCTTTCTGTTGGTTCCTCGATCCTCGGTGTGGCCATCTGGTCGGAGCACTCTCTCTCGGGCTCTGGGTCAGGATCCTCGTCGCGAGGTTGGGGTGGTATTATGAAGGTCTGGAGCTTCTCAGAAGGAATCCGTCTCTCGTCCGCACCCGGCGTCTCCCACACCCCTCTGCTGTCTTCCGCGTCTCTTAACTCCGCCCTCGGGTCAGGTGACCCGGTCACATGGTGACCGGGTCACACGGGTCTTCGGGTGGGCTGTCCGGAGACGACCCGTCACACATCCCATCCCCAGAATGTTCCCGGTCGGGGAACAGAGGTACGCGGGAAAGAAAGTCAGCGTTCCCGTTATCCACCCCTTTCCGATGTCTGACCTCGAAAGAGAAGGGTTGTAGGTAAAGGAACCAGCGAAGGATTCGAGGGTTGTTCCCCTTGTTGCGGCTCATCCACAGTAAGGGGGCATGGTCCGTGAATAGTATGAAGTGGGAGCCTTCCAAGTAATAGCGCAGCTTATCAACAGCCCACTTCAGGGCCAAGCACTCTTTCTCGATTATAGGGTATCTTTGCTCTCTCAGGAATAGTTTGCGACTCAGAAATAGAATAGGATGTTCTACGTTCTCATTGGACATCTGGGACAGGACAGCTCCCAACCCATGCTCAGAGGCATCTGTGTGGAGAATGAAGGGCTTGGTGAAGTCGGGAGAATGTAACACCGGACTGGAGGTTATCGCTTGTTTTAGGAGGTGAAAATCGTTTAGGGCAGCTGGAGAAGGATGGGTGAGCTCTGTGGACGGTATCCTTTTCTGGAGGAGGTTTGTGAGGGGTGATGCGATTTCTGAGTACTGGGGTATAAACCTCCTGTAATAGCCAAGAAGGCCCAAAAACGCCCTTACTTCTTTTTGGGTCTGTGGGAAAGGAGTCTCTTTAATGGCCGTGACTTTCTCCTCCTGTGGCTTTATAAGGCCCTCCCCCAACCGATACCCCAAGTATTTGACCTTCTGGAAGCCTACAGTCGATTTCTTTGCGTTGATGTGCAACCCGGCCACCTCCAAGGCGTGTAGAACCTTTTTCAAGTGCAGGAGGTGTTCCTCCCAGGAGGGACTGAAGACGACGATGTCGTCTAGATAGGCTGAGGAGTACTGTTGATGTCCTGCTAGTACCTTGTTCATAAGACGCTGGAAGGTGGCAGGTGCCCCATGCAGACAAAAAGGTAAGACTGTGAATTCATAGAGGCCCATGGGTGTAGAAAAGGCCATTTTTCCACGATCCTCGGGCCTGAGGGGAACCTGCCAATATCCCTTGGTGAAGTCTATGGTGGTGATATAGTGTGCGGTCCCCAGCCTCTCTATCAACTCGTCTATGCGTGGGAGGGGGTAGGCATCGCACTTGGAGATCGCATTGACAGCCCGAAAGTCCATGCAAAACCGGACCGATCCATCCGATTTCGGGACCAATACGATCGGGGATGACCAGTTGCTTTGCGAGGGCTGGATGACGTCTAGCTCCAACATGTTCTCCACCTCTTTTCTTATGGCCTCCCTTCTGGCTGCGGGTATGCGATAAGGCTTGAGTCTTACTCGTTTCCCTGGAACAGTGTCGATACAATGTTCAGCCAAGCTGGTTTTCCCGGGACGATCAGAAAAGAGGTGTGAATATTGGCGTAGTGCCCTCTGAAGGGAGTCTTTCTGTTCTGTTGAGAGATCAGTATTTATTACTAGGTGACACAGGGTGGAGGGATCGCCCGAAAGGGGCTCGATAGAGTGTATCTCTTTGGGGAGAGGGCCCAGCCATTTCTTCAGAAGATTGATGCGGTATAGCTGGGTACGCCGGGGCGTGATTTGTAGTCGATAGGTGGTAAGGCTGATTTTCTCTAGTACCTTAAAGGGCCCTTGCCACTCGGACCGTACCTTAGCTATGGAAGAGGGTAACATGACCAGGACCCAATCCCCTTTTTGTAGGACCCTCCACTTTTTCCCCTTGTCGTACACGGTTTGTTGCTTTCGCTGAGCTCTTTTGATGTTGGAGTCAGCAAACTCTCTGAGCTTCCCCAGTTTGGAGCGCAGTCTCCGTGTATAATCAAGGAAGGTCCGGGTCTCTTCTTCGGTTTCGTGCTCCCAACTCTCCTTGGTTATTTCCAGGAGACTGCGTGGTTCTCTCCCATACAGGAGTTGGAAGGGGGAGCACCCTAGACTGTCTTGTGGTTGATTCCTGATTGCATATAAGGCCAGGGGAAGTAGCAGGTCCCATTCTCTGCCCTCTACCGTCAAGAGTTTTTTTAAGGTCAGTTTTAACGTGGCATTGTAGCGCTCACACAACCCGTCTGTCTGGGGGTGATAGACAGAGGTTTTCAAATGGGAGATGTCCAAGGTCTTGCAGATTTGTGACATCAACCGAGATACAAAAGGCGTTCCTTGGTCTGTTAGAATCTCCCGGGGAATTCCTACCCGAGAGAACAGCTCTATCATCTTCGTGCTGATGTTCTGGGTAGTAAGGGGCCCTTAGGGCCTGCACGAAGGGATGAAAGAGGTAGCCGAGTGGATGACGACCAGCCGCCTGAAACTGAACTCTGACAAGACGGAGGTCCTCATCCTGGGCTCTTCACCCTCCGCCTGGGACGACTCATGGTGGCCTCCCGCCCTGGGCACCGCACCCAAACCAACGGACCACGCACGCAACCTGGGCTTCATCCTGGACTCCTCCCTCTCCATGACCAGGCAAGTCAACAACGTCTCCTCGGCGTGCTTCAACATCCTACGCATGCTACGGAAGATCTTCTGGTGGATCCCCACCGAGACCAGGAAGACCGTCACCCAGGCCCTCGTCACCAGCCGACTGGACTACGGCAACGCCCTCTACGCCGGTACCACCGCCAAGCTCCAGAAGAGACTCCAGCGGATCCAGAACGCCTCAGCCAGACTCATCCTCGACATCCCACGAACCAGCCACATCTCCGGACATCTGAGAGACCTTCACTGGCTCCCCGTCAACAAAAGAATCACCTTCCGCCTCCTCACCCACGCACACAAAGCCCTACACGACCAAGGCCCGAGCTACCTCAACAGCCGGATCAACTTCTACGCTCCCAAACGCCACCTCCGATCAGCCAACCACGCCCTCGCCGCCGTCCCCCGCATCCGAAGAGCGACTACAGGAGGAAGGTCCTTCTCCTACCTGGCCGCCAAGACCTGGAACTCCCTCCCGACCGACCTGCGCCTGACCCAAGACCACCTCTCCTTCAGGAAGAAGCTGAAGACCTGGCTGTTCGAGCAGTAGCGGCACCCCCCCCCCCCCCCCCAGCGCCTTGAGACCCTACGGGTATGTAGCGCGCTCTATAAGTGTCATTGATTGATTGATTGATTGATTGATTAGGGGAAAGGCCTCGGGATATCTTGTAGCGTAATCAACTACTACTAAGACATACAAACAACCAGCCTTAGTGCGTGGCAAGGGTCCTATGAGGTCCATCCCCACCCTCTCAAAGGGTCGGCCTATAATAAGTAGGGGTTGTAAGGGAACGCTGGGGGGCCTATAAGGGTTTTTCTTTTGACAGACCTCACACTTCTGGCAGAACTTAGTAACCTGGGAAAAAACACCTGGCCAGTAGAAGTGTTGTAAGACCATCTGCGTGGTTTTATGGGCCTCCCTATGTCCGGCTAACAAATGTGCATGAGCGTAAAACAGTACTTGTTCACGGAAACTTTGGGGTACTAGTAGCTGAAGGGTTCCTCCCTCTTCTCCCATCCTATATAAGAGGTCTCTATCTATAATGAACCTCGGGTATGTGATGTGGACGGTGGTCTTCGTGTCTTTAGCCTGAGCCCATGCATTCTGTAGTGTAGGATCATTCTGCTGGCTAAACTGAAAACTACCGTCCTGAAGCCACGGACTCTGTGTTAGCAACGAGGAGGGTACTGGTCCCTGGGTACTATGGGCTTGTACATGGCACCGTAAGCGAGAAAGGAACTCTGGGTTGTCCTGCCTGACTATCATCTCCTCAGGCAGGGAAGGGACTACCCCTAATTTAGTGTTCACTACCCTCCCACTTGGCAGACCGACTGGGACTGTTACCGTAGGATAGCCTTTGATATCCCCGTGTACGCATCTAATAAGTACAGTCTCTATAGGTGACCGTTTTGATGTATGTAGGTGGGAACTGCGGATGACTGATTGGCGGCACCCGGAGTCCAACAGGG
The DNA here is from genome assembly GCF_964204655.1 of Triturus cristatus. NCBI lineage: Eukaryota > Metazoa > Chordata > Amphibia > Caudata > Salamandridae > Triturus > Triturus cristatus. The sequence continues at coordinate 1,061,808,366 of NC_140589.1, read as the reverse complement.
CTTTTATAGGGCTGCCGTTCAGGGTCACACTTACATAAAAGGCAGGTCCTATTTCATCCGTATACAGGATGGAACGGGGAAGATAGCTCACATCCATCGGTTCATCTGTTATTTTATTCCGAGGGCACAGTCGTGCGATGTGACCCCACTCCCCACAATCAAAACACTGTGGGCCCCTTGATGGAACAGGCTCAGGGCGGTATGGTCGAGGTTTCGGGGGCTCTAACCCTAGACGGGGTGTTTTCTTTTCTGCCTTAGGGAGTAGGTTAGGGGTTCGAGCGGGTTTCTCCACCTCCCAGGGCTAAGAGCGGGGCTGCGCCCGATAATATGAGGTGGCCATGTTGACTGCTTCTTCGGGAGTCAGCCCCGAATGTTGTTTTAGCCACCTTTGGATAGGATAGGGTAATGCTTCTAAGAACTGCTCCAAATAGATCTGATCTATAAACTCCTATTTACTGTGTAAGTCCGGTCTGAGCCATTTGTCGGCGGCTGCTTTCAGTTTAAAGTAGAGCATCTTGGGGTTATCTGCCGCCGACCCACGTTCTTTCCTAAACCGGACCCGATAGGCCTCGGAATCCAAGCCCAAGTGATCTAACACAACCCGCTTTATCTCAGCGTAAGACGTATTGCCGTGGGGGTTGGCCACTTGATAGGCGGCCTGGGCTTCTCCGGTGAGCAACGGGGCCAAAAAGAAGGGCCACTTGACTTCAGGCCATCCTGACGCCCGTGCGGCCCTCTCGAAATTTAACAGAAATGAGTCAGGGTCTTCGCCGGTCTGGTATTTCTGCAACGACACATGGGGCCCGGTGCTTGCTTTATTCTGTAACTGCACGACCAGTTCCTGACGGTCGTCAGCGACCTTCTGAAGGTGCTCTGCTTGACCCGCTATACTGTCCTTGAACAAAGCCCTGTCGGCCTGGGCGGAAGTCATTTGTTTTTCCACGGCCCACTCCAGCTTCTCCTGGCCACGGATCAGTTGCTGTATTAGGTTCTCCATCGTGGAGGCGTCTGATCCCACTTCTGACACCACGTGTGGCGCGGTGGAGAAGCAAGGAGAGAGAGAGTCAATTGGGTTCTCAGTGGTACGCTGTTTATTTATGGTTCACACGAAATTATACGTATAACTGTATGTCCGGGAAGTAGAAGGTTCCAGACTCAAAATAAAGATTGGAGATCAAAGGAGCGACTGCCCGTCGGTTTCCTCTGCAGGATAGGGGCCCAGGACTTGGTCAGGCTTCGGTCTTCTGATTCTAGTCCCGGGGGGGGGGGGGTTTCTTGTCAAGCCGTCGGTCGGTTCCCAAAGACAAAGGAGGGAAGAAAAAAAAACCAATACTAGGTATAAGTACCGTCGTTATGAGAGCCACGTTTCAGCAGGAAGGGGAGTGAGGGAGCACCCAGTTTTCCTGCCCCGGCACCGTGTATGAAGGATCGCTATTTTAGGGACAGGAGTGGTGGCGTGCTCTGGGTACCCCTAGGAGTCGGTAATAGGACTCTACCGTTTGGGTCCCCTCCCCGGTCTCTGGTTCCCGCCCCGGGTAGGGGTGTTCCATATGGCCCCTAGAGTTCCCCGTACCTTGTCAAGTCATGCCCCTCCAGGGACATGGCTCGCTTGCTGGCGGTACCGGAGTAGGTCCGGTTCCCTTCTTTCTGTTGGTTCCTCGATCCTCGGTGTGGCCGTCTGGTCAGAGCACTCTCTCTCGGGCTCTGGGCCAGGATCCTCGTCGCGAGGTTGGGGTGGTATTATGAAGGTCTGGAGCTTCTCAGAAGGAATCCGTCTCTCGTCCGCACCTGGCGTCTCCCACACCCCTCTGCTGTCTTCCGCGTCTCTTAACTCCGCCCTCGGGTCAGGTGACCCGGTCCCATGGTGTTTTGTTTCCTGACGCTGCGTGTCTGCTTTAAAGTGAAAGGGCCCTGGTGATACGGGTCCCGGCTGCAAGGAGAAAGATAAGCGGGAAACGGGTCTTCGGGTGGGCTGACCGGAGACGACCCATCACAAACTGACTCTGTGGAATTCCATACTTCTCAGCAAGTTTCTCAAGGGTTAGTAGATACCACTCTTGGAAGAGGATGCTTAGAGTTTCCATCCCAAGGCGCACAACTGTAGGAGACTGGCAAAGGCTATCGCACCTCCTGTGGGGAGCAGGCTTGATAGGGGAAATGCTGGTGCCTATTGGAGTTACTGAGCTGCAAGATATAGAGCTTGTCGATAATATCAGTGAATGACACTTATTAGTCAGGGGGATGGCTGGGCAGCGAGGCCTACCGGGCAGAAATGCTGGAACATGCTGGATACAAGCCACAGCCATCACTGAAAGCGGCAAAGTTCTGCAAAAGGATACTTGGCTTCTAAGGGTTGTAATGGTGTGCACCACATTGCCATCAAACATATCTTAGTCTTAATGATAAATGCAAATGCCTAGGTAGTGGAAGGAAAGCTGCTGCCATTGAAGCATGCAACTGCCGATATACATCTCTGACTCTGGAGCTGGAGAGGAAAGCACGAAAAGACAATATTTCTGCCAGTTTATCAGATGGCTGGACACTTTTCTTATGCCTTAAAAGCTGCTATTATAACAGAGTGGTCCCTGGTTACATATTTTAAATGCAGCAACCCATCATCTGCATAGAAAGAAATTACATGTGTTCCGTCCCCAGAGGGATGCCCAATGTTTACTGTCTATTGCGCAGACAGATAGCAAGTGGCTTCATAGCAAGGACAAAAAGGATGGGGGAAAATTAGCATCTCTGTGTAGTGTCCCAGCAGAAAGTTATGGGGTCCGAAATATAGTACTGATGCAGTGGAGTTTACCAGCTCTACACATTCATACACACAACATTCATTTTGGGCCCATATACATTCATACACTCAATGAGCTAGCAAATATCCACTGGTCATTAATTTTGATTACCCTAGGAAACCTTTACACCAGTATTCTTACCATTCCTGTCTCCTGAGTAAATGCACATTCAAAAGATCTAGTAGTAGATTAGAATAGGGAGGAAATACAATAATACAATAATACATTTATCTTGTATTCAAAGAACCACATACTCAGAAGGAGTTTTAAAAGTTGCTCTGAATAATTTTGTAGGTCAAATCAGAATACACATAAATATACCATATTTCTCCATCAGGAAAAATAGTAAACTTAATTTATAATCAATTTGCATTAAATTCTTGCAATGACAGTACCTGAGGAGTGAAGGAATAGAGAGCAAATCCAGAGCATTAACCCCACAATTATATTTACCTAGAATGGTGTGAGGACCCCGACATCAGAGTGTCAAGGATTCAGGACCATTTCAGGACCGGGAAGGTGACCTCTTCTAGTGTAATGCCAGCGTTACACCACTCTCTGGTGCTACTCTCTCTGGCTTGGGCTCGTCTGTACCCCTTCCTAGAAGTGCCCCCTCGGTTGTTCCGCGAATTTCCCTAGTGTTGGATTCTTCAGTCAGATTGCAGAAAAATCGGGCAGCATCTCAGCATAGCTTCAGCATCTCGTGGGTTTAGTGTGTCTAACGATCTAGAACTTACCTCTGTTATACCAATTCACATGTATGATCCACCCCCAAATGTTTCAATTCCATGTTCACCCGTAATTTGATTGGGCCAAGCAGTGGGGTGAGGACATCACACCATACTAAGTGCAATAATTTTCTTTAGTTCTATTGTCTAATTCCCTGCCCCTTAATTTTAATACCCACAAGCTTTATTCCCACAAGCATTTCATATGGGGATCGATAAATCTGTAATACAATGTTTCGGATTCTTCCTCTCGTAGGGTCAAAAGTTGATCTTCCCATGTCCTTGCTGGGCACATGGATTGGCAGTCACCCAATGACTTCATTGGTCTCAGAACGAGAAGGTTTTCACGCATGCGTAGTTATCGCAAAGGGTAGGGACATCAGTCACCCTCCAAGGCCCAAATACAAACTATTAATAAAGTCAGAGAAAAACATGCTAGAATACAAAATTAAATGAGTTCACGGTATACCACTTACTCCTACTCTAACCCCATTTACTTAATAAATCTTTTGCATTAATGGCTTAGTAAAACTTGCATGGGTTAGTTTCAGCTCAGCATATGCGTTAATGCGATTGTTTTGAGCAGCCGTATTACAAGCTATTGTGCAGCTGCAAAGATTTCCCCCCAAGCGGTGTAAGACGTCATACTACGTAGATGTAGTAGACGCATGCGCAGAAAAGTTCCCGCGTTTTTGGAGGCCATTTTAGGACACTCGGGTTACTTATTAGTAAAGCACATAGAAAAGCTTCCCCTACATACGATATGTAGAATGTGGTGCAAAATTAGTATTCACAGACAGGTTGGTTGCAATGTTACAGGTCATTCGAGAGGATTACATACAAGCAAGTTTCCTTTTAATACGAAACCTTGCTCCATCAATCCCCTCTCTGATGGAATTTTATGCCATCACTAGCTTCTATTAAATCAGATGCCAACTTTAGCATTCTACCATTTCGATGTCTTCAAATCTTTTACTCTTTCCTTTATCCTTCTTAAATTGTGATCCTTTCATTCTTTTGTAGATATTTCCCTTCAATTCTTCAAGTCGTATTCCTTGTAATTTTCTTTACCTACCCTTCTCATTCACTTCGTACCTCTTTCTTTTCCCACTGCATTTGCGGCAACACATTAACATCAAAACTAATAAAGTTATGCTCATGATTGGCAATAATATTTTACCTAAGATACTCTTACCTATGTTAGAAAACCAACTACTTATAGTGGAAAAACTATTGGTCGGTTTCTTCCATACACTGTCAGCCTCCAGTGGTTTCAGATCCTCTTCCAAATGTGTAATATTTTTAATATACCTTCCAATCTCTACACTTTTGTCAGGTATATAAGTGCAACAATGTTGCGCTTTCAACATTTTACAGACTCCGCCCTCTTTTGCTAACAAGATATCAAGGGCACGTCGGTTTTGCAAAACCATAGATCTAACAGCAACTAGTTCTGTATTGATCAGTAAAAATCCTCCAGCAGTGTCAGTAGATAACCGATCCAGGACTGTTAACAATTGACAGATGTTTCGAGAATTTAACAGACCCCCACTGAAGGTATCAATGCACCAAATATATCACCTACTATTTCAGAAAAACTAGCTTTTATATATCTGTTTAGTCCATTACTGTCATTATTGCTTCCAGTGATTCTTTTAACATGATAGATTTTTAGGGAATACTATTCCGAAATAGCAACTCCCATACCAGTGATCAGGCGACCTAAAATAGGCTTTGTTTCCACAAATATAATAAATTCCAGGAAATACTGGAAAAGTTCCTCCTTTTAGTCCCCAACCGCCAATTACGAAGAAGTTACGTTCACATTCACTGGACCCAATAAATACATTGTTATATTCTGTTTTAAGTCTATGGAGACAGATTTTCCCTTTTTTTTCAAAATCCAGAGACATAGCAGCATGTGTCTTGCCAGTTACAAAAAGGTCTTCCCTTTCAGCCCATTTAGATATCTGAGGGTTTGGTTCTTTGGAAATCCTGTCTCCTTTGTTCTACTAAGTTCAAAAATATATTTTCTTCTTCATGCAATTTACAGGTAAAGTTGCGTTTATGTGCATCAGCTATATCTATTGTCTTCCCCATGAATTGTGAATCTCTAGTACTAAGGACAGGGTTCATGCTCTTTCGCATAGGGACTTAGGAAAATACTACATTTACATTTTAATAATAATACTGCAGCTTTCCAGTTCTACAAAATAAACTAGCTAATACACTACATGAAATACCATATGTCAAGGGTAAATGATGATAAGTTACCCCTTCAGCTACTGAGTTTGGCAATTTCATGCAAACATAACAATCACTAACTTCCATAGTTTCTACATAATGTACTAAGAGATTAGCAAAAACATTTAAATCAGTCTCGTTTTTATCTACAGTGTGGTGTAAATCTAGCTCATCTGGTGTTTCTAAGTCTACTCTATCTCCTTTTATGTTTGCTACCTCTGTAAGTGTATTAGCACTATTCGGTTTGTTTGTAACCATCAAATAGGAAATAGCTATTGCTAATATTACCCATATTACGAAAATTAATGATAAGCTACATATACAGATCCTACAACACTTCTTTATACAGCTTTGTTTTGGTTTTCCAGCAACTTTATTATCAGACATTGTTGGACAAGAAGATTTGTCTCAGAACTTGGTATGAGATAACATCTTAAGCGTCTTCTCTCTTTCAAATCCGGTTTCACTTCTTCATCAATTCGGTCAACATTCAGCTCTTCATCACTTTCTTCATTTAAGTTGAGATTTTCAAAGTCTTCAAGAATAACATATGTCCACTCAGGACCCTTGGACATGTTATTCAATGTCTTCAATCTTTGACTCCTTCTTTTTGGCGTTACTGTAGAAGGTCCAGATTGACTGGTTACTTTGTTTACTTGATCAGGTTCTTCACTGTTTGTCTTAAGACGATATCTCAGCCTCTTGATAATTCTTGGCCAATTATGACCTTTTCGACTTTTCTTAAACTTCACTGTACTGCCAGGTTCTTCAAGACTCCTTTTATTTTCTTTAGATTTCGGCACAACTTGATCAGCTTCATCTTCAGATTTCCTCTCTATCTGACCTTGTCCAGGGCTTATTGTTCTGGCCTGTTCTGCCAGGATGGGTTCATCTACCTCAATCGGACCCTGTTCAGGATTAGTGATGTCTGTTTTTTCTTCTGTATCCTGAACTTGCGTTTCTATGCCTATCTGGTCCCGTTCAGGTCTTTTTACTTCTTTACCTTCTTCTGCCTGAATGTTTTCTCTAAAACCTTGCTGTCCCTCCTCCAACTCAGGAATGGGGCTTTGGTTTTCTTCTGTCTGAGTATATTGTTCTTTCCTTAACTGTTCCTGCTCAGGCTCGCTAACAGTCGTTTCCTTACTTTCCTGAGTGAGTTCTTCTACACCTGTCTTGTCCTCACTCTTTTCCTGTCTGTCTAGCTGCGTTTGACTCCTAGTTTTTATAAATATTTCAGGTATGTCCACCACTGGAATCCAGTCATCCTGATAAGTGCTCGGTTGTTCTTGGGCAGCTACTTCAGGATCTTTTATAGGAAGTTCTTCAGCTGCACAACCTTCAGCAACATCAATTTCTCGTTTCAACTGAAACTCTTCTTCTTTAGGAGCTGGTACCCTTTTGGTGTGACTTGCATGGATCCAATTAGGCAATCCTGCACACTTCAGAGCTGTTGAAGTAGTCAATATAACTTGATGCGGTTTGTCCCACCTTGGTGCTAGGCACGATTCTCAAGTGTGATTCTTCACAGCTACCCAGTCACCGGGATTCAGATCATGCGATTGGCTCAGCTGTCTGGTGAAAGCGTCTTCTCCAACCTGATGAGAGATAGAACGCACTCTGTCAGCCAACTCTTTGCAATACTCCAAAACCAAGACATCAGTTATATTCAACAGCTTGTATCCTGGTACATATTCTTGTCTCATGGCTCTTCCCATGAGTATTTCATGGGGACGCAATCCAGTATTTTTGTCTGGAATACTTCTGAGTCCCATCAGAACCAGAGGTAAAGCATCAGGCCCTTCCAGTGGGGTGGATGCACACACCTTTCCGAGTCTTGACTTGATTGTGCCATTTAATTGTTCTACTACCCCAGAAGCCTCTGGGCGGTGAGCGCAGTGCAATTTTTGTTCGACTTTGAATGCTTAACAAATTAGTTGAATTATTTCATTATTAAAATGAGACCCTCTATCTGATTCAATCGTTACTGGAAAACCAAATCTAGGGATGAGTTCTCTTAATAAGAGTTTGGCCACTGTCAAGCTGTCATTTCTTCGGGTCGGGTATGCTTCCACCCACTTTGAAAATAAACAAACTATGATAAGTACATATTTCAACCCCCGACAAGCAGGCAGTTGAATGAAATCTAACTGAAGTCTTACAAAAGGACCCTCTGCCTTTCCAATCTTTCCTATACAGACCACAGTTTTCCAGCCTGGGTTCATTTGTTGACATATTAAGCATCTTTGGCAAAGGCTCTCTGCTACATTCCTGAACTTTGCGTTAAACCAATCTTGTCTGAAAAGTCAAATCATTGCATCTCTGCTCACATGTGTGTCTCCATGGTACATTCTAGTCATCGGTGCAAGCATACTGTCTGGCATGACTCGTCTGCCATCATAACACACCCATACACCATCTTCTGCCCTTCTCTGACATCCTATTTTTACACATGATCCAGCGGTAATTACCTGGCAATTTCCCTATTCAAAACCACATCACCTATGGTTTACCGCTGTAAAGGGTGAAAAATTATGGATCTTTTGATGACCTTTTTCACAAGAATTCCATCTTTCCCGAGAACAGCGAACAGTCTGTCCTACTACAGAATTATGATATACGTTAACAAAGCAGCGCTTACCTCTCCTTTGTCCTTCTAACAAGCTCAGAGAGTACCTATTACCTTTCCAGTGATAAGCGTTATCGGAATGCCAGTTGGATCCCTGGTACATAAGACCAGAATTTCACAGGTAACCTTTGCTATCATACACACTTCTCTCACACAGAAAATGTCTCTAATGGCAGCACACGACGATGTCACCGAATCGAACCCAGACAATGCGTCGTGCAACTTCAATCGTTACACGTTTTCCCTGTGTACCTACAGGGCAACAATAATTCCGTCTTTCCCGAGAGCAGCGCTTACCTCTGCTCTACTACGGAACCGTTACAAACTTCCGACTTCCTACATCCCAGAAGCCGTGCAAACAGCATATAACTCGACGCGACTCAACATAGAATGTTAGTACATAAATCAATAATCAATAAATCTGTCCTATGAAATTACCAATTCAATCAATAATACAAAATAAAAAACATCAAGTCAAAATGAGCAAACTTTCATCCACAGTCAAAACCCTTACTATTGTTCAACACCTCAAAAACATACCTGCAGGCACATTAACATTTCACAATCCTATTAATACTCACACCACTCCAGCAATCTCCTTCTTGTATCACCTTTCCAGTACTGCTTTGCCAGTCTTCAGGTTCTGAGCACAAGAATCAGGACTTTATCTAACTTGGGCAATTATTTTCTTGCGCTAGGCATTAAACTATTTATGCTCCTTTTGGTGATGGCACTAACCTTAACTCTGCTACCAAAAACTGATCCATCGGTAATTACCTGGTAATTTCCCTATTCAAAACCACATCACCTATGGTTTACCGCTGTAAAGGGTGAAAAATGATGGATCTTTTGATGACCGTGTTTCACCAAACAGGAGACTTTACATATATATATACACATTAAATGCAATCAATATGAGAGGCAATAATGAGAGTGGTGAGTTCTTTTAAAGGGTTTTATTTTAAGTCAAAAGTTAAGGTTCTCTGACTCTTTATTCATTAGTCAAATATCAATCAGGTTACAGCATTAAAAAATAGGAAAAATAGCATTAATACAGAACATATTACAGTCTGCATATAAGCATCACATATAGGAAGGGAAATGTGGCGCAAATTGTCAGTCAAAACTCTTAAAGAGTTTCTAAGAAAGAAAAAGAGTAAGTCTTTTACAAGGTTAATCAATAATTAATAATGGCAAAAATATCCCATATAGAGAAATAAATGCAATTTAGCACCTAAAATCTAAATCTGTTCTGATCATTTCAGCTTTTTCCCTCTGCTTCGCTGTGCTAGTCTGTGTCTCTGTCTCAAGCTGCACCATAGCCCCCACAGAATGCAGCCCCTCCCTTTCTCTGTGTCCAGCACAGAAACTGGGCCTGGAGAGAGACGAAAAGCAAGGCAAAAAGGAGGCACTCCTCCCACTTGTAAGCCATATTTCAAGGAAAAGTTCACGTGCTCAGTCCTAATAGCTGGTCCAATCAGAACTTCAAGACATATCATCTCCCCATGGGCTGACTGGATACGTCATTAATCAGGCTTGTTCCTGTTCAAATTTCAGTCTTGTGATTTATGAAAAAAGTGTGTTCTTCTCTCCACCTATAAACAGGCTACAAAAATATGCAACATTTTGAAGGTCGAAGGAAGCTCAGAGCCCGTTCATTGAAAGTTGCTAGGGAAAACGTAGCACATTCCAAACTGTTTCAGTGTAGTCCACTAAGGCAAACTAAAATCACGTGGTTTTCTACACTGTGAAACACAATGCAGCACATTTCTACTCTTGCAAAAATACATGATGCCATTTTAAAAGTACAAATACATTTTCTAAATTAATGTGCATTCTATAGCTCATGCTCAGCGTTGTTCAAGGGTTCCTCTTGTATGTCAGGACGTGGTATGGTGCTAAGTTCAGTCATGTCAAGACATTCATGTTCAACCTCATCTTTCACTTCTTCTTCATAAGGATCAGGTAGTAGAGTTGCTGGATTGAGAACAGTACACCTTACTATAGTCACGTTTTCAGCCCCCAGTATTATTCTTTCATAGTTTGTCAGCCTACTGGGAGTAAGGTACTGCGTTCGGGTTCTGGTCAGTAAAATCACCACTGCATGAGGAACGTACACCTTGACAGGGTGTCCCATCACAATTGACTCACTCTGTTCTATGCTTACACAAGTTGCAGCAACAGCTTTTAGGCAACTTGGTAATGCACAGGCCACAGGATCTAGGGTAGCAGAAAAATATGCCACTGGTCTTCTCATTAATCCATGTCTCTGGGTCAGAACTTAAAGTGCACAATTACCCCGCTCTTAGCAGAATAATGCAAATTATTTTGAATAGTCCGGCATTCCTAAAGCAGGTGCTCCACACAAACAATCTCGTAACTTTCTAAAAGATCCCATTCTTTCATCATCCCATTCTATGGGGTCCTTCACTCTCTTTTTGGTCATTTCTATCAGGGGTTTAGCTAGTAAAGCAAATCCTATAATCCACTGCCTACAATATCCTATAACTCCGAGGAACATTCTTATTTCTTTTTGGGTTCGTGGCAACTGCATTTGGCTTATTATTCTGATTCTTTCAGAGGTCACTCTTCTACTTCCTCTTTCTATTTGATGTCCTAAATATCTGACTGAGTTTTTGCAAAATTGAAGTTTTTCAGGGGACACTTTATGTCCACCCTTTGCCGAATGATTTAGCAATGCAATTGAATCAGTAACACAGTCATATCGCGTATTTGACACCACCAATAGGTCGTCAATATATTGCACCAAGACTGCCTCTCTGGGCAATACAAGAGATTCAAGGCTTCTTTTGAGAATCTGATTAAAGAATGAAGGACTTTCAGTGTACCCTTGAGGCACACGATTCCACACGTAAACATGCTCTTCAAATTTGAACGAAAATAAAAACTGGCTATCTGGATGCAATGGAATGGAAAAGAATGCATGGCATAAATCAATTACTGTGAACCAACCTCCTTTCCAAGATATCTGATAAAGATTCACAGCAGGGTTTGGCACTACTGTGCAACATGGTACAACAATCTTATTCATTTTCCTAAGATCTTGGACCACTCTATACTTCCCATTAGGTTTCTTAATGCCAATTATAGGTGAGTTACAAGGGCTACTCATTATTGCTTTGTTCGACTAATCGCTCAATCTCTGCTATCTACAATCTATCTACATTTGCCATTAATCATATTTATTTCCAGTAAAATCCCATATTTCTGCATTTACAGTCAGTTTGACTTTGGCAGGTAATTCAGTTTGTCTCATCATCGAATACAATTCATTCACTTCTGTTCCTTGTTTAGCTAACATGAATTTGTAAACTCCGTCTTCATCCGGTGTTTGTATTGCAACACCATCCGGTGTGCAAAATATAGTGCAATTCATTTTGCACAACAGGTCTCTTCCAAGCAAATTTACAGGACTTGAGTCACATACCACAAACTTATGCATTTCTTTAAAATTTCCAATTCGCACCTCCATTAGTTCTGTGATCAGAGTTCTAATCCGTTTGTTTGAAACACCTACAACTTGGATGTCTTCACCCGAGAGGGGCAGGTTAGGAATGTCTGCTGTTCTCACAGTAAACCTGGTAGCACCAATATCCAACAAGAAAGTGATATAATTTCCTTCTACTTTACCTTCTACGTATGGACCTGACTGATCTACCGGTAGGAATGCGCCAAGTACGCACTCCCCTTCCTACCCCCTCAGGCACCATCATTCCTGATCATAATCAATTAGTGGGTCCTGCAAAAGAAACTGTGATGTTACAACATTTTTATTATCACTTCCTTCTGGAAATCTGGCGTCCACACTGTACTTGGCTTAACTCACAAAATTTTACTCTGGGGCAGGTGGCAATTGACAGTGAAGCTCTATACCCTGTTGCTGATGACTCATTAACACCTCATTCTGCGTCTGTGGATTTAAATTTTGATTCGGGCCATTGTTAACTTGTATGACTTTACACCCGTTTTTCCAATGCCCCAAATTCCCGCACCCGTGACAGGGAAACCTTTTCTTTGCCTCTTCCCAATTCAACCTTCACTGGGGTTTTCCCCCATTATTGTCACCTTGACCTTGTGCTCTTCCTTGATGATTTTCTGACTGTTTATTTAATTGAAGCTCCTGTTGTTCAGCCAATTTTACTTGAGCGCACATTACTTTTTCTTCTAAGGCTTTCCGTTTGTTATCGATTTCATCCCCACAATATTTAGCATATTTTAAAATTTCATCAATGGGCTTTGATTGCCAACACAGCATGTGCTGCTTAATCATTTGAGATATATCCAATCTCAGCCAGTTACAAATCGATACACGAAATGAGTCATATCCTTATTTTCTAAACTTTCAAACCCACTATGCTGTTTGAGCACCTGTAAAAGACGTTCGTAGTAGGCATGTACAGACTCATTCTTTTCTTGGGTTGTTCTGCCTATTTTTACCCAATCAGTTTCTTTCGGGGCAATTTTACTCTTTAGGAAGGTGATTACTTGATGATATTTTTTCATTACATCTTCTGACGGGGCTCCTGTCTTTGAATCTCTTGGATACTCCTCACTAGGCCAATCTATAGTAATTTTACACTCTGTCCACAAATCCGCAGGTACTACTATGTCAAACAGACCATCCAGATTTAATAAAACCTTTGAAACTTTCACAAACCTCTCAACTTGTCTGTACCACTCCACTGGTTTCTCTCTCAATTTTGGGAACTCATTCGTAAATGACAAAATATCCTGTCGAGTCCATGGCACATGTACATACCCACCTCCGGGTACTTCTCTCATCGGATACAACCTCTCAGCCTTTTCTGTTTCTCTCATGGCATATTCAGATGTCGTTCGATCTGTGCATCTTCCTTTTTCTTTGCCCATCTAACTTTCCATCTTTCAAGATCTCCCCACTTTTGTATCAGAAATAACAATTCCCTATACTGCAATTTTCTTCCGGACACATTCATGCTTTCCAAATCCTTATCGGAAAATTCTGCTCGATATGGTTTCTGCAACACTTTTGACTTCCCATTTCCGATGCGAGATTTGTCAGTTTTTCATGGAATACCTTTGTGTTTTGTGTAATGCTTCTACAAACAAACAGTAATTCGTCCTCAATGTATGTGTTTAATCTGTCTAGACCCACATTTCCATCAACCATTTCTTCCAGTTCTACTCTCAATTTGAAAATGTCTAATATTTTTGGTTGTGACTTAGGCTTCTCTATTTCTTGAGACCATCTCCTTATATCTTCTGGGGTTACTATTGTGGCACTTCTAGATCCTGTTGAGGTTTCTAGTCCAATTTCCTTTGAACAACTCAGTAAATTTCTTTTCGGGGTTTCCATTATTGGCTCTCTTATGGGCAAATCCATTAATGATATTAATGATTCACATTCACTTGCTTGGTCATCTACTAGCACCTTTTCTTTTCTAGGTTCTATGCTTGGGGTAGGCATTACAGGAGCTTTAGAACAGTTGAACTTTTCACCATACAATGGGACTACTGGTCCTATGATTACTGGTATGGTCAATGCTTCAGGATGTGCGTTTATCTGAGATATTTTCTGCATCAATTCATCTCTATTCTTATTAAGTGCTTCCCTTTCCTTTTCTTGAAGTACCCTGTTGGCGGTGTCATGTACTATTTGTGGAACCAAAGGTGTTCCTATCATCGGGGCACTAGGGGTCATTCTATTGAATCCTTCATTATATGGTGGAGGACTTTCCATCAATACATCTTCTAAATACCCTTCTTCTGCTTCTCTGCTATCTATCATGGTTAAATGCTTAGTTTTCTCTGTACACTTACCTCCCGTCTGCTCTTCTGATGTTAACACAGGATATAAACCTTCTGCTACCATGGCCTGTCTCCATTGTTTCATTTGACTATCTCTATTCTCTTGGGGAAATTTTGGATAATATTTGCTTAAGGTCCTGTTACTTCGTGGTCTATCACGTTCAAAGTGTTCCATCACCCATTCTTCTAAAGCCTCATACTGAGTCAATCTAGGTCTGGGTTCTAATTAATTCATTTGTGTTCTTAAATTGTGCAATATTCTTCCATCAAAGCTTCCGTACTCAGGAAATGCTAATATTCCATCATCTTTTGTGTATTCTACCCAATGTTCTAACCATACACAGGTATGATAGCCTCTCTCCACCATCATGTATGATGCAGGCGTATTTGGTGGAGGAATGAGAATCCCTTCTCTACTCTTAATGGGTTTGTCCTTTTTGAAATAATTTGTAACTTTTTGCATTAATGACATTGTTCTTTTTTCCCCGTACATTGCGTGCTTGTGCTTGTTAAGGTACTGCTCGTAAGCAACCCCTATAAATCTTCTGTTTGGACGAGTCCCTGAAAATGTTGGATCGTACACTGTCTATTATTATTCTTGGGATCTCTATTTTGATGACCAGTCAAACGCTTGCTTTAATCCTAATATTTCTCCAATACTAGCGTGTTTTCTATTCTGAGGACCAATCGACTTCTACCCTGTTCGCTCGCTCAGCCAATGTTTGTGCGGCTTTTCTGTGATGTCAGTATCCCTCCTTACTACTGACCCCTCCTTTGCAAAGTCACATCAACTACACGCCCGCTGTTTCAACCAATTGCAGCGCGGCTCTCAGTGACATCAGTGCAACACCTGCAACTGACCCCTCCTTTACAAGGTAATGCGAAAACTTATTTTCTCATAACATTTTCACACAATTTCATTAATTAACAACGTATAAACATTTACTATTGTGTCTGACCCACTAATTCAAAGAACAGTAGAATTTCTTTCTCTGCAAGTAAAACCCTTCCGCTTACTCTTCACACACTACGAGTACAAACCTTTTCGCTTACTCTTCACACAAGCATCAGAGAACCTGCTACTCCTTCAGTATTACCCTTTCTAGGTGATATAATACCAAACTTTCACCAGCGATCTCCTTGCTACCAATTATTCTCACTAACATACACAAAATTATTCCCTAACTTAGTGCTTCTAGTCCTGCATAACTTTCAGCACTTTCTTGATCCAGACCAATAACCTCACTGCAGTGTGGCTTCCATTTACCACCCTCTATTCAATATTCCCGGGAATTTCCAGACAACATAAAACAATACATAACGGCTTTTGGTTAAAACATAAATCAATCATTCAAATTTCAAATACAATCCTCACCTAACTAACTATACTAACCATACCTCTGCTACCAAGAAAAACTGATGCAGCGGAGTTTACCAGCTCTACACATTCATACACACAACATTCATTTTGGGCCCATATACATTCATACACTCAATGAGCTAGCAAATATCCACTGGTCATCAATTTTGATTACCCTAGGAAACCTTTACACCGCTATTCTTACCATTCCCGTCTCCTGAGTAAATGCACGTTCGAAAGATCTAGTAGTAGATTAGAATAGGGAGGAAATACAATAATACATTTATCTTTTATTCAAAGAACCACAGACTCAGAAGGAGTTTTAAAAGTTTATCTGAATAATTTTGTGAGTCAAATCAGAATATACATAGATATACCAGAATTCTCCATCAGGAAAAATAGTACAGTTAACTTATAATCAATTTGCATTAAATTCTTGCAATGACAGTACCTGAGGAGAGAAGGAATAGAGAGCAAATACGGAGCATTAACCCCACAATTATATTTACCTAGAATGGTGTGAGGACCCTGACATCAGTGTCAAAGATTCTGGACCAGTTCAGGACCGGGAAGGTGACCTCTTCTAGTGTAACGCCAGTGTTACACCCCTCTCTGGTGCTACTCTCTCTGGCTCGGGCTCGTCCAGACCCCTTCCTAGATGTGCCTCCTCGGTTGTTCCGCGAATTTCCCTAGTGTTGGATTCTTCAGTCAGATTGCAGCAAAATCAGACAGCATCTCCGAATAGCATCAGCATCTCGTGAGTCAAGTGTGTCTAACTATTATACCAATTTAAATGTATGATCCTCCCCCAAATGTTTCAATTCCATATTCACCCGTAATTTGATTGGGCCAAGCAGTGGGGTGAGGACATCACACCATACTAAGTGCAATAATTTTCTTTAGTTCTATTGTCTAATTCCCCGCCCCTTAATTTTAATACCCACAAGCTTTATTCCCACAAGCATTTCACATAGGGATCAATAAATCTGTAATACAATGTTTCAGGTTCTTCCTCTCGTAGGGTCAGAAGTTGATCTTCCCATGTCCTTGCTGGGCACATGGATTGGCAGTCACCCAATTACTTCATTGGTCTCAGAACGAGAAGGTTTTCACACATGCGTAGTTGTCGCAAAGGGTAGGGACATCAGTCACCCTCCAAGGCCCAAATACGAACTATTAATAAAGTCAGAGAAGAACATGTTAGAATACAAAATTAAATGAGTTCACTGTATACCACTTACTCCTACTCTAACCCCATTTACTTAATAAATCTTTTGCATTAATGGCTTAGTAAAACTTACATGGGTTAGATTCAGCTCAGCATGTGCGTTAATGCAATAGTTTCGAGCAGCCATATTACAAGCTATTGCGCAGCTGCACAGATTTCCCCCCAAGCGACAGAAGACGTCATACTACGTAGATGTAGTAGACTCATGGCAAGAAAATTCCCGCGTTTTTGGAGGCCATGTTAGGACACTCGGGTTACTTATTAGTAAAGCACATAGAAAAGCTTCCCTAGATACGATATGTAGAATGTGGTGCGAGGTGCCTCGCAGCCCCAATTGTTGTAGTAGTTTAAAGAGATCATTCCAGCTAGAGGAATCAAATGCCTTCTCTAAGGCGGGCATCAAACAAGATGTTCTGGGAAGGCTTATAGTGCATTCTCCATGACATGGTATATGCGTTGAATATTTAGAGATGTATTTCTCTCTGGTACAGAGCCACTTTAATTGGGGTGAACGAGTTGGGGTAGTAAAGAAAGCAACCTGTGCACCAGTATCCTGCTCATGTTCTTATAACCTGTATTAAGGCTTGTCAGTTGTCGATAACTCCCCAGCTCAGTGGCCTCTCTTCCTGGCTGTGGGACAGAGACCAGCAGGGCTTCCTGCCTGGTTGAAGATAAAGATCCCTCAGAGGCTGCTGTGTTGTACAACTTTTCTAGTTTTGGGGCAAGGAGGTCAGTGTAAAAGTGGTAAAACTCCAATGTGGTCCCATAATGGCCTGCTGTTTTACCAATGGCTTAGGAACAAATGGCCACCTTTATTTCTGCAGCTGTGATGGGTGCCTCAAGCTCTAGCCTTTTCTCTGGGGAGAACCACAGCAGCGGAACATCATCTAGATAGCCAGTTATTCCCCGCGATGAAGCACTCCCTAGTGATGAGTAAAGTACCTGGTAATATTTAGAGAAGGGTTTATGAAATTCATGTTCGATTAAGAGTAGCGTGTCAAGGATGACCCAAATGGAAGTGATGTAGTGCTGTATATTTTCTTGTTGTATGAGCTAAGCCAGTAGAGTGCTGGGCTTGTCAGCTTCAGTGTGAGTCCCACCGGCATGGGAATTATAATTAACAGCTTAGGTGCTCAAGGAGCTCAGCATGTTTGCCGCAGTCTGCAGCAAAGGAAAAACTAGAATGAGCCTGAGCGGCCTGCTCATTCTCTAGGGAGAGTAGATTATCTTCTATCACTTTTAGCTGTGTCTCAAGGATACATCACACATACACCACTGGTCTAATGCAAGGCCCCCAGATGGACACCTGAAACGCTTCTCATTCCACAGTGTTGGAGGAGGCAGTACCTGTCCTGGTTCAGATTGAATAATTCAGCTATATTGTTCCTAAATAAAAAGCGAAAGGCAGCATCCTCCAGGATTGAGGGTTGCATACACCAGGTGGGGATCAGAAGGGCATGTGTCTCCTGTTCAACACCCTTTGCAGAGAACTGTGATCTGATAAGGCGTCACCTAAATAGTTTGTGTGCATGAAACAAGTGCATGGTGAGGAGGAGCATAGTATCCTGTCCAAGCGAGCATGAAGGCCCTGAGGTGCAGAGTAGAAGGAGCAGACCCTGATGTTAGCATTGCTGTGGCAGCAGATATCAGTGAGGTGCCAGTGGTCTAGCCAGTGTGTAAGTAGAGATTGTGGGAGAAGTGAAAATGATCTATCTAGGGTGACATCAAGCACATTGAGATTAAAATCTCCACCAAAACCAAGGGATGATGTGCCCACTGTGCCAAGTCTAAGGATAAAGTCAATAAAGGTGGATTGGTCAGTGTGAGGGTCATACATACAGAATAGTAGTAATAAGACTTTTCAAGGTCCTATGAAATAAAACATGTCTGCCCTCCTTGTCCCGTGCAATGGATATATGTCAGTATTGCAGTCCCACCCACATCCAGATCAAGGTACCGCAAATAAATGCAGGGAAGCCAGTTAAGAAGATGTGGCCGTGCAAATGCCTTTGAAGCCGCATAGCTTCAAGGTAGGTACACGGTCAGTGAAATGTGCCTCCTGTTTATGTGAACTGCTCTGCCCTTAAGTTAGCAATAAATTGTATAATGTTTGCAAGCAGAGCTAATACCTCTAATGTTCCACATGACTATGTTATGGTCAGTGTGTAGCTGTGCTTGGCGCATTGCTACCATGAGAGATAATATACAGAGTAGTCCCAAACCTCCTGCTTAGCGGGTGGGGTGGTCTCATTCGCTATGAGCTCCAGCATGCCAGTAAAGACAGTAACGGTAAGTGCCTGAGCCCCCTCTTAAACCATTGAAAATTAGGGAGGATTTCTATCCAAACGAGACAAGCTAGGTGAGAATCTTTAGAATGGGGTAGGTATAGTCACTACTAGTTTAGGGAATGCTCTACCTATAGCCATAATGCAGCAACAAGGGTGGAGTAAAGCTCAGGTGCTCATGTGTCTGCACTAAACTGTGTGCAAGGTGTGAGAGGCATGCCAACAACGGGTTGTGAAACTGATGGCTCTTTGACTGTCAGAAAGGCACATTGAGGATAATGGGGTAACCCAGTGACCCTCAGAACCTGGGTATGATTGCAAAGCAAGGAATGGTTCTGTCGGGAATCAAGAAAACTGAGTTTCTCTTGTACTTAATACATTATGCAAATGTTTACATTAAACATTCAATGAGAGTAGAAAACACATACAATACATCTTCAATATTAATCAATAAGAGAAGAAGTTCATTGAATGCAATTCTTTTTTTACTCTTTTAAATTATTCAAACCAATTATAATAGCATAAGGCTGTCCACAAAAACAGGTGCAGTGAGACAATTAGTGACTTATTGTGTTTCGTGATAAGGTGCTATACACAAAGTAACATATATTACATATATTTAAACAACAAGACTATGTACAAAAGTCCAAAAGATAAATACATAGACCACAGCAGGTTATACAATTTCCTTATTGAAGTTGTGGTTTTGCAAGGACAAATTGAACTTAGAACGTCAACGTTTCGACCCTATGTTTTAGTGCAGATTCGTATGCATCTATTGCGGGTCTACATCAGGACAGAAAAGCATCAGACAGCCTGGTAACTAGGAAGTGCAGTCATATTCTGTGAGAAGTTGGCCTGGCATATGCTGTCCACTAGTTATAGGGGACACCTTGCACCAGTCCAATTCGACTCTTAAGGTGATAGGTTAAAAGACAACCTTTAAAGAAAGGTATCCTAGTGGTAGCTGTGGAGAGCAGCCTTCAGGCTAAGTCTTGAAGGAGTGTTAAGCTTATTCTTTTACCATGGATAACCTTTTGAATGACCAAATGAAAGAGTAGTCCACACAGGTATATATTAAAAATATATGTATTTATTCTAAGAACAAATCCCACTAGTCTCTTGAGAGGCTGGAGGTAAAGATACAATTCAATAAAGTATTTATAAACACAATAAATAGCACTGGAGTCACAGGGCCCCGGGGGGGACCAAACCATATATTAAAAAAGTGGTATAAGAACCACGACAGTTCTGTAGACAGTGCCTAGGGCACTTAGGATCGCTGGCCCCTTACAAAACCACCCAAGGTAGTGAGGAAAGGGACCCACGGGGAGCGTTTGCAGTGGTGAAACTACAGTCGGGATCCCTGTTAAACCCTATGGGAAATGTTGCGGTTGGAAAATGCAGGAATCTAGACACTTCAAGCAGGAGTTCAAGTTCAGGAGTTTTAAGTTAAGCTCTTGGAGGGCCCACACCCACGATAGTTCCGAGGTACCACTGTTACCTGCCCCAGGGAAGCCGGGTGCATAGGTCGTTTTCAGTGTCGGGTCGATGTCTCGTTTTCGATGGAAAAACGTGAAGAACAGCTGCAGAGGGGACAGAGTCTGGGTCACTAGCCAGTGACCAGGGGCCTCAGGAGAAAGAGCCCTTCAATGTCGGGTGCTTCCCGGTCGAAGACGGGTAGCTTGGATCAGCAGCCACGGGGTCCAGGAGGTGACAAGGAAGGCCAGCTGCTGGAGAGCGACTGTCCCACAAAGGATGAAGGCCGCTGCGGTGTTAGTGTCCGGATTGGATCCACTAAGCCTTGGCAACTGCAACCCACGCAAGGATAAAGAAACAGCTACGGTGCAGACCCACGAGGTCTGAGTGAGGTATCCAGCAGGGAGACTGTAGAACAGGCCTGGAGCAATCAGGAGAGCTCTTGAAAGTGAAGTTTGACCTCCGCCAGGGCCCACCAGTCGAGAGACCAGGGACCGCGGGAGGCAGCAATTTGGAGTGCGTAAAGATGCGCCCACGGGTCGCCGGAGCGGGCTGGGGTGTCGTTCTTTGGCACAGGTGATGCTGAGAGATTGGCTCAATGATGGGCCAAAGCACAAATTCCCCACTCGTCGGGTTCGTGTGCTGGGCAAGAGGTGGCCGGTGTCCTGGGGTATTGGGTATCTCGGCACCCACGGGGTCCACGGTGCTCAGCCTTGCTGTGCACACTCACTGGCCTCTGGGATGGTTGGGAACCCACCTCAGGGTAGACATAAGTATTTGATGTCCGTAGGAACAGCGGAGTGCCAACCAGGTCACTTGCAGTGTTTCAGGTGCCTGCCAAGCAGGGGGGTAACTCCTTTACCCCAAGGGAAATTTCTTCCGTCAGCTGAGCGGCAGCTCATCGAAGTTTCAAGTCTTTGAAGCAGAGTTCACGTCCAAGATTAATCTGAGGCTCTGGGGACCCTGCACCCACCTTTATCCAGGGATTAGGGGAGTGTCTAAATCAGGGCCCACCAATGGGAGTTCAGGCGGGAAAGGGTGGCTACACCCTCTCCCCTTTGTGTGTTTCCCACCAGGGCAGGGGACAGGATGCCCCTGAACCGGTCTGAGGCGGGTGTATGCAGGAGTAGGCACTGGAGAAGCCTACGTGCAAGTTTGAAAGGCATCCTAAGGTGCACCCACCCAGTTCCAATCCACATAGTCTGTCTGGGGAGGTGAGGACACCTCCCTGCAACAAGATCCCTATTGTCCAGCTGCTGTGGCTGGAGTTCTGCCCAGCAACAGGCAGCCAGAATCGTGTGGGTGGCGGGTAGCATCCATTTTGTACTACGTGTGCTCTTTTAAATTGGTGTCTAAAATCAACCGCTTTTACCATATCACCCCTCTAGCAGGGTGGAATCATGCCCTCTCTCCAATGACTGGATTGGGGGTATGATTCCAAGATGTTTGACACCAAACACGACATGGTTCTGTGCAGCCATTCTCAAGTTAGCATCCTATCGCGATTGATTATAATGCGCTTAAGAGTATACGGTATGGCTGCACTACAAACAACCTCACATTCGTTTTAACGAAAGTTGCAGGGGGGCCCTACTCAGGTAGGGGTTCCCCCTCACACATATCTCAGCACCCTGCCTTGTAGGATTAGCAAGGCCTGCCTTAGGGGTGACTTATGAGGATATGTGTGTTGTATTTAAGTGGGATACAGGATACCTATATCCCTGTAAGGGGTGCAAGCACCACCTTACCCAGACTACAGTAGTGGTCTGGTGGTGTCAGTTTGTATGGCTGTCCCAGGGGTGGCACAATGAGTGCTTCAGCCCCTGATAAGCCTCTGAGGGACCCATGCCCTGGGTACCTAGGGTACCATCTACAAGGGGCTCATAGGGTGTCCTCAGTATCCAATTGGTATGTACCTAGGGTACTCACATCAGTTTAGAGAGGAAGCAGATAGGCTGGGGTCCTGGATAGCAGGGCCACAGCCTGGCTAGAGTAAAACAACAGTCAAAACATCAGCAAAAAGTTGGGGGCAACTATGCAGTCGATGCCAATCTCCTACATATTCCACTTATGGGGGTGTCCACTGACACCATCCATTACATTAGAATAACGTATTGTTCTATTGTAATTGTTTTATTCTTTATATGTCCTACCGGTTGCTTGTAGGAAGGCCCCGCCGTAGCGATCGCCAAGAAATGTAAAGAATGACTTTTGTGCATAGTCTTGTTGTGTAAATATATGTAATATATGTTACTTTGTATATAGCACCTTATCACCAAACACAATAAGTCACTAATTGTCTCACTGCACCTGTTTTTGTGGACAGCCTTATGCTATTATAATTGGTTCGAATAATTTAAAAGAGTAAAAAAAGAATTGCATTCAATGAACTTCTTCTCTTATTGATTAATATTGAAGATGTATTGTGTGTGTTTTCTACTCTCATTGAATGTTTAATGTAAATATTTGCATAATGTATTAAGTACAAGAGAAACTCAGTTTTCTTGATTCCCGACAGAACCATTCCTTGTCAGAAAGGCACAGCATAGCGAGTAAGTGATGATACAGTGTATATTACAAATGGGCTGAGATGACTGACAGTATCAAGTAGTTCATCTGCAGTCTGGGAAGTCACATCCTGGGGACCCCCTTAGTGTGCGAATTAAGGGAGGTGGAGTCAGCTTAACTGGCATGGTCAGCTTGTTCAGAATCGGGCATTTGCGCGTGCCTGCAGAATGTTGCTGCAACCTCAATGGCTGAGAGCTTACTTTCTTGGCTCACACATGGGACCATGTCTCTCTGAGTTGCTGTTCGGGACCAGCATCAGTATTGTTTGTGGGTGTGTCTGTCGGCTGGCCACTCTCTACCCTCAGTTTTCCCAGAGGAAGAAGAGAGAAAGATGGGACCACCAAGACCTGGGATTTGTTCTGAGCAGGGATCTGGAACTTAGCTAAGAATAGGAGGGAGTATTTAAGGCCTAGCTCATGTAGTTTGCATTTTACTCCATCCAAACATGCATGTTGATGCAGCACTGCAGAGTATAGTCTGGGAACAGCATTACTCTGTGGTTGTCCACCTCTTGTAGCCCTGCTCGTCTTGTCTATTATAGAATCGCATAGTCAATTTTGTAGTCAAAAAGCTTTACCAGCAAAGGTTGTGTAGCAGATCCCAGAAGAGGTCAACATCCTAGGACTTAATGAGCTTTTTCTATAGAGAAAAAGGGGGTCAGCCTTTGGGGAAACATAATACATCTGAACCATGTCTCCAGGTATTCCACCTGGTACGGGCCCTCCCTGTCCTATGTAAGGCCCACTAACCTAATACTGCTCCTACGGGCATGACCTTCAGCATATCTGCTCTTCCCACCAGGTGCCTGATCCAATCTGCCAGCACAAGCAGTTGGTTTTGAGAATCTTTTGCTTGCAGTTCCTGAAGGGAACTCTCCTTCTGGGATACACATTCGGCCAGCTTCCTGTGATCATCTCAAAGAAGACTCATTTCGACAGCAACTGCTGTTATCTATTTAGACTTACAAGCTTTGATTGCCTTCGCTATCGAGTCCATTTAGTCTGACGTTTCAGGCAGTGATGAAGGAGGTAGTTCGTCCCCCCCCCCCCGTTTGGACCAAGAGGGGACAGGGGGTCGGATCCTTGGCTGGTTGAGTTTGTGATGCTGTCCGAAGGCACCCCATGGTAGCGTGCTTGTTGAGCACGAGCAGCATGGGTAACACAATCCAGCTACGGTCAGTTGACACTGAATACAGGCCTGCTTGTGGTGAGGAGCTCCGGGTATACCACCACCGCAGCACTTGAAGCTTGCCCTGATCCAGATGGGGGACCCACATGCAGGGGCATATCAGGGCCAGAACGCCATTTGATCTTGCTGTAAGTTCCACAAGAGAGGTGGTGTTAAGCTCAGGGGTTCTTCCCTCACAGCCCAGTACCATGCACTGTTTGAATACACTGAGGCTCAAGGTGATAGGTTACCTAATGTTGTTGCAGCCTGTAATAGTGTCATGTGCTCAAGTCTGCGTTTGGAGTCCAGAACCGCGTGGAGCGGACAACAGGTGGGGCACAGTTATTGCGGGCCCTGGCTTGCTTCCCAGAATTATCATTAGTGGTATGGGCTACCCCTTTCCAGGGCTTCAACTTTGCTCCAGTTATGCTCCTTTGCTGTTGTTCCTGTAGTGCGAGGGGCAGAGGGATCCCCTCGCTACATGCCATTCAGTTGCAGCCTTTCCCTCATAGTCCCCTGGACCCTTGAAATCCTCTTTTGTGGTCTCTTGCCTGGCATTGTTGAAAAGGGGAGGAGGAGACTGACAAGCCGCATGTAATGAACAGCCAGGAGGCCCTAAGGGACACTCACCTGCCGCCACCCAGCGTTGCTAACAAGAGGGTCAGCATTGTTCTTGTGCAGTGTTAGGCAGTTGATTGGATAGTAATGCAGCTGAGGGGAGCCAGGCATCACTTACCTCCTTTTTAGGTCGAGCGTAAGCGTACGACCTCTTGTATACTTTAGTATACATCTGTATGGGTCTAAAACCATTCCCAGGCTTCTCATTTGTTGGTTTCAATATCCTTTAAAAATCCTTGCTTGCTAGTGGCTAGTCCTGCTTCTTTGACCCTCCTTGTTCCTCCAAGGAGCAGGGACTTAGTACAATATCATTACACTTCGTTCTGTTGATCTGCTCGTGGGGGGGACTATTTTATTATGTTTTCAACCTCATGTTACACTGTGGGTGCTGGGACCCATAGCTGCTTACATTTCATCACAGCATTCATCCCTCCCAGGTCCTGCCATGTGGCTGATATTCTTTTTTTTTACTGTCCGAAGGCAGCCCCCAGGGTGGCTTGTTTACAGTTTGTGGATGCTCAGTAATAAATACTTTTTCATATGGGAGCACGCTTATTTTTATCATGTGCAACTTACAGAGGCAGTTTTGCTTCCTGCATGTGTATTTGGTTCTGCTCTTCTAGAAAATTACCCCCAGTGTTGCACACGCTTCTGCAAGAAGCATAAACTTGTTTTAACTTCCTTCTCTGTTTTGAAGTTCTTCCCACGGGAATGGGGTGAACTGGTTTAATATGCCCCACGGCACCATTTCTCAGCTTCTTAACCCTTTCACCGCGGCGGGAATTCCGCCGCGGTGCTGGGGGGTGCGGGGGGGGCAGCGCGGTGGCGCTGTGCTCATGACGGAGCCGCTCCGTCATGAGACACGGTTGAGCTGTGCTCATGACGGAACGGTTCCGTCATGACTCCGCCCATTTGCGTTGTCCCCCCGCACAGGCGGGGAAACAGCGCCGCGTAGGCGGAGCGGCCGCCAACGGCCGTAACATGACGGAACCGTTCCGTCATGAGCACACGGCAACCGTGGCTCATGACGGAGCGGCTCCGTCATGAGCAGGGAAGGGGTTAAAGGAGGTTAAAAAGAGGTCAAAGTAGAATGAACATCCAGGAGGACAATGACCAGACACGCAGTGGGTAATAATAGGACTCTTAATTGTATGCCATCTTGTGGGTGGAGTTAGGGTAGTTCAGATAACAGCTGCTCATTATATGGGCAAGATATATTTCCTTGCACGTTGCCTTTCATATTTAACATGCTCGGGTTTCAGCTGCCACCAGCCCAATGAGTTTGCATAATGCATTAGAAATTCTGTATAAAGATTGACAATGTGTTTTAAAAAGCAACTCATTTGCTTCTCATTGTAAGTCCTTTTCTCGAGACCCTATGCTAGCTGGTGTTTGCTGCACAGTATCTATGATGGTGGCCTAGTGTTCTAGGTTTGCCTACGTTTGCGTCCCTCCATTCGTCCTTTTGCTTTTTCTCCCTTCTGTACCAGCCATTTCCTCCACATCCCTCTCCATATCTTCATCCCATGCCTTGCCCATGTCTGATCTCTTATGTCACCTCATCTCCCTTCCTTTCTAACCCCCTCTCTTCCCTGATCACGTTGGAATGCGGAGCAGAGCTTGGAAGTACAGTCTCTGTTTGCCTACAACAAGGTTGGCATTACCTGTTTAGAGCACCCTTGCAAATCGACATGCAGCGTTTTTATTTTTCTTCTGTCAAAGCAATGTTTTCTTTTAGTTATAAACGCCAGGCAACTAAGAGAATAAAATGCCTTTCTGCACTCGGTACAAAAGTGACAGACTGTTTTTACGATCTTACATTTCAAAGTTCCATCCTAGGGATCAAAAAGTTTCAAACATAGTTTTAAAAACAGCACTTTAGGCTCCTATGAAAGTGCAAGATCGAGGTAACTTTGCCGTGCTGTTTTTTTGTAAGTTCTTGCTATTTGTGAGCAGTGTTGCTTTGTCTTGATGGATTTCAAGCGTTTATCTCTGGATTTAGTAATTACTGTCATCGTCAGAATCTGTTTGTAGGTTCCAAAGGACAGAGGAAACATGTAATTATAGTTACCTCTATGGGATCGACCCAGCTATTTTGACTTGGGGACCTCACACACTACATGTTTGGCAAATACATAACTGCTGTTCAGTTTTTTAAAGTTTTTTTGGTATTACATAAAGTGCTGAACCATATGGGACTACCAAGTATCCTGCCTAAACGTTTCTTTTGAATCCAGTCTGCAAAACATGTTTAAGTGTACGGTCCACTGGTGTAATATTGCACTTTTTATTTGCAGCTGTTTTCAATGTTTGTTACACTGTATGGATTATCAGTGTCCAACACGAGTCCAAAAGGGCTGGATTCACAACAGAATTTCTGAACAACCGCTATGTAAATGATTTTCTATTACAGTTGTTGTATATAAATGCATGTTGAGCACACAGTGCTTGCAAACATGAGCTGGAAACGATATACATGTGTCAGTATGATGCTTTTTGGATCCTAAAATTGTTTATGGCACTTTTCAGCACTGGTATGTGGGCATCCAAGGCCCGTTTGTCTTTAAGTGGTAAGGTGGTGATGAAAGGGTGAAAGATGCTTTCAGTGGTTGCATGCACAGATGGTAGGGTGACCAGATTCTCAAAACAAAAAACCGGGAGAGTTCATAGACATAGACGTAGGACTACAGTTTGCAGTAACGGTCGACATAAAAGTAGGACTCTTATACAGCTGACATAGACATTGAAAAGGGACTAAAATGACAGCCGCCTCCACAGACACAGATGAAGAATTACAGACAAATCATATGTGTGACACAGACTTAGCCGAGGGAGACGTCGAGGTTTCAGTGACCGTCATCCGGGTGACCCGCTAATTGCACGGTGTGATATCCTTACTTGGTTACACTCATGGCTCCTTGTAGATTGCAAAGTATGACTCACTGCACAGCCTGGACAACACGGCCTGGAGGCACGGATTGAGCAACAAACCCAAATTACCTCGGCATGCAGTGGCTCGCGGCCTGAGCCTGACAGTACCTGCAGCCTGGCCAGCCTTGGCAGAGTGTGTTACAGCCCAAGTAAGTTTAAGTTTTACGCCTGGGGGCCAATGGCAGCGCGCGATCCTGCAGCTGCAGAGCCTGCGGTGTTACTCAAAATGGTGAAATGGGTTGCAAGACTGGTGCCGTGTGAAGTGTGTTTTATGTTGTTGGGGCCTCTCTGACATAGGTTCCCTGTTGGGCCGGGTCACTCACATGACATCAGAGAGTGGCCCGAGTCGTGATGTTCTCCTGACTTCCGTTTGCTGGGAAGGAGGGGGGCACGCAAAGGCTGGCAATCTTTGTGTTGATTTATCTGCTGGCCCATCCAACAACAGTAGCCACCAGAGTGTTGTTATGGCCTCGCACATCTTTTTTGGGCTGGGTCTCACCTTGAAGAGAGGCACAGGGTCACTCATGTGACGTCAGAGGGTGGCCCGAGTCCTGATGTTCCCCTGACTTTAGTTTGCAGGGAAGGAGGGAGGCCACCACAAAGGCTGGCAATCTTTATGTTGTTTCTCTGCTGGCCTATCCAACAACAGAAGCCACCAGAGTGTTGTTAGCAGTTCCTCGCACATCCTGTTTGGGCTGGGTCCCACCTTGGAGAGAGGCCCTGGACTGAGTGATGAACTCTGCGCAATATCATTAATTACGAGGGAGGAACCAGAGGGTCCAGTATAAGTCAGCAAAGGCTGGAGGTACAAGCCTCAAAAAACAAATAACCACAAAAAAATAAAAAACAGCTCCTGACTTAGTGTGCAGAGAGACCCTTGATTTAATATGTTGCAAGGGAGTTTCCTGATATTTGTACGATTCTAAGTATATTTACTTAGACATGAGTATAAATGAAAGTTGTTTAACCATTACTTCTTACGCTTTGCAGCAGCTAACGTAGAGTTTCTAGTTGCTCAAATGGGTGCCATATCTGATATTTATAAGTTTCCCTCGTTTTAATATCTTGATTTTGCTTGCAAGAAAGTGCCACTCATAGTCGTTAAAATGTGTCACTCATAATTACTCAGAAATTATGAAAATGTCACACATAGACATCTGAGACCTTGGCAGCTATGCATGTAACATTACACCTACAAGCCAGGACTATTCGCTTTTTCAGTTGTTCTTAGCTGAATAAGATAAATAACCAACAAACTTGGGCTTCGGTGTACATAACATTGAAAATGCTTCAGTTCTGGGATGATGAGACTGTGAAAGAACTATAATGAGTTTCTTTGAAGGCAGTGAGGGGTGATATTGCTGCTGCAGCATTATGATTGTTTTTTCATCCTGAGGGCAAAAATGGACAGCCCACCTGTGCTAAGTAAGCAGAGAAATGTCCCGGTTTTTAAATAGTGTTTCAGTGCGAGACGCTATTTAAAAACTGGGGTATTTCTCTGTTTAACCCGGGCACTGCCCAAAAACCGGGACATTTCTGTAATTAGGAGCAATGCGTCGGGACACCGGGACACTGCTCCGAAAACAGGGACCCTCCGGGGAAAACCGGGACGTCTGGTCACCCTAACTGATGGTAGTTGTTGGACTTGGCCCTTTTGGCAGGTTCACCCCTAAACTTTTTGCCTGTCTCCTAGCCTTTTCCCCGTGTTGTGTTGGTGGTTTTAGGCCTCTGGGCACTTTGGCACTGTGGCCCAGTGTAAAGTGTGTGTGCTTTCTAAGTGCGTGTGGTGAGATTGGCCTGCCCTCCCATAGGAATTGTTAGAATCCGAGTTCTCTGGTTGGCACAGGTAGGTACTTGTGTCAAGCAGGGAACCTTTCCTCTAGTCAGGGTAAGGGGGTACACTCCAACAATAACCCCTGCTCACCCTCTAGGTAGCTTGGCACGAGCAAACAAGGCCTATCTAAGAGGGTTTAGATTAAGCATTTGTGAACACACACACAGTAACTCAGTGACAACACCACAAATGGACTCAACACTGGGATATATAAAAATAGCACTTTATATATATAGTTTAGGCTTAGCACAAGACCAGATCACGTTTAAACGGCCCACAATACGATTTACAAAAAGAGTTCTTTACTTTAGCGTAGTGTTAATGTTCTGTGCGCTTCGTTCCTTCCAGTACGCTTCGTACGCGTCAAAAATAGGCTTGGGGAACGGGTCTTACACGCACTGTAGGCGCTTCGGAATGAAGCGTACACCCTACGGTGCGAACAGGCACAGTACCTTTGTCTTTGGTGAGTTCGTCACGAAGGCTGCACGGGCATCAAGCGCGATGTACGGTGCGTTGTCCTCCTGGGACGGTGCGTACTACGATACGTTAGACCTTGGGTGTGCAGAGCTTTAGGGGACGGTGAGTAGGTATGGTGCTTTCAATGTGCATCGTGGTGTTCACGCCGTACCATGAGATCGGCAATCGTGAGTTGAAGTGCTGGACACAAGCGAACAGTACGCTCCGCACAGGGGAGACGTACGCGACTACCGTACGCACCGCAGCCTTTCCAAAGCAGGGGAAAGGAGCGTACGCTGGGCAGTACGGTTCGTAGGGGATAGAAGCAAGTACGGTTCGCAGTCCTTCCGTTACGGTGCGAGTTACGGCTCGTAGGGGCCTGTTAGTCGCGTTGCTCAGGCCGGACGATACCTTCCTTTGCGGTGCGAGCTACGGCTCGTAGAGGGGCCTTAGTCACTTTGTTCGGGCCGGACAGCTTGGTGCAGGCTTCCAGGGGGGTACGCTTCGATCGTCGAGGCGTACACAGCAGTTCGCTTTAAGATTACGAGGAAAACGGTCTGTTTTCCGGTGCGCTCTCACGGCGGTGAAGTCCACTGGTCCTGGAACTTCGTTCAGGGGGCAAGCTCGCTCACAAGTCCTTGGAGATCTTCAGCACAAGTCAAATAAAAGTTTCTTGGGTCTTTTCTTCCTCTTCTTCAGCAGCAAGGCAACCACTGCAGGCCAATCCCCCAGGTCAGGGACAGTACTCCTCTATGCAGCTTTCCCAGTTCCTTCTCGTCGGACAGAGGTTTCTTCTTGGCAGGACAGGATCTAGTTTCTTAGGAGCAGGGCTCCTACATTTATACCACCACAAATCTTTTGTTCTCTCAGGCCAGGTGGGCCCTTGCCTAGTTCAGTCCAGTTCTGGAGCACTTTGTTGATGCGATGCAGGCTTCTTCTTTCAGTGTGCAGGGCAGAGTCATCAGACACTCCGCAGGGGGTGGAGCCAGCATTATGGTGGCAGAGCACAACCCTATTCAGAGTCCAGGTGTACTCCTCCCACCCATCTATATGTCAATCTCTCTATTCACCACCAGGTTACCTAGCCCTGCCCCTCTGGGTTTCTCCAGCCCTGTCATGCACACAAGCCAGACAGCAGATACACATCAGCGCAGAGGCGGGTTGAAGTGGTTAGGCAAGCAAAGGCCATCTTTCTAAAAGTGGCGTTTGCAAACACAGAACATTAAAATAAACCTTGCTAACAGATGTATTTTATTATTCTGAGTTCAGGCATACTAAACTCGATTTTCTACCATGTTCCCTGGGCCTGTTAGGATCATAGGATGTAACAATTCCAACAGCCCATTCTGGTCCATGAGAACAGGTAGCCTTACAATAGTGAAAAACGAAAATGGCTGCAAATCACTATTAGGACATGCCACACACATCAGGGCTTGTCCTACCTTATGCTTACAATGCACCCTGCCCTTGGGCCTATCATAGGGGTGACTAACATGAAGTTAAGGGAAGGTTAAGTGCACCCACTTGCCAGTCAGCATGACAGTACCAGACTGCATGCAGGTTCTGCAATGGCAGACCTTAGACATATTTTACCAGGCCGCGTCTGTGGGTGGCACAACCAGTGCTGCAAGCTCACCAGCGGCATTTGCATTTACAAGCCCTGGGCACTCCTGGTGCACTTTACTGGGGTCTGACAGTAAACCAAATAAGCCAATCATGGAATCCAACCAACATATACATTTTACATAGGGGGCACTTGCACTGTGGCACTGGTTGGCAGTGGCACAGTGCTCTGAGCAGCTAACACCAGCAAAACACATGAGGCACAGTGACAAAAAGTGGAAGGGAGACTCACGCCAAGGTGCCAGGTCTAACAGGAATGCATGGGGGATATGTGTGTCCATGGTAATTCCTGGTATGAGAGGAGTGCAGGGGCAAGTTTAGTATGTATGAACTCGTGAGAATAAATGCTGCGCAATGGTGTGCACAGATTTATGGTGACTGGTGGAGAAATGCCACTTTTAGAAGTTGGCATATCTGTGTGCTATGTGTCTGCCTGCCTGATGTGAATTGCATGTCTGGCTTGTGAGTGACAGGATCTGAGGGGTGTGGGTGGCTCCATGAGGGGCAGGGTGAGTCAGCTAGGCTGAATGGACACCTGGAGGAAGAGTGGTGGGAGGAGTAATCCCCTGACTCTGAATGGGATAGTGCTTCCATAGTACAATGCTGGCTCCACCCCCTGTGTTGTGTCTGATTACTGAGCCCCCACCGGACAAAGGGGAAGAGGAGCTGGGTAAACAGAGTGCTCCAAATCCCCCCTGAACCATTTGCATCTGATTTTCCCCCCAGCCCTGTGCCTACAGACAAAGGAAAATGTCCTATAAAAGAAGAAGCTGTGACCCCATGAAAATGTTGGGCTGTTCCTGACTTGGGGGGGCCTGCTGCTGCTACTGGGCTCCAGGAGGAACCGCTACGAGGGACTGCCTCCCTGCTGGAGGGTCCTGTGTGCTGGCCTGCCTGGGCCCAGCCTTTTGCCCCCCCCCCCAGACTTTTGGAGAAGCGCCTGAAGAGCGCTTTTACTTATTTTTGGCAGAGCGTTTGACTTTTGTCCTTGTGAGCGCTATATTTCTGCCCAGGAGGACTGCTGGTGGCCTACAGCGCGAAGCTGCATCGTGTGGGATTTCCCTACTTGGCTTGGGGAAAGCAGGAGACCACCCCGCGTTATTGCCGCCTTTGGTATTTATTTACGAGCGGATGCCACCCCGCATTGCTGTGTATGCTGCGGGTGCCCACCCCGCATCTCTGTCGTGGAGTCACTGCCGCAGCCCAGGAGTTGAAGTAACGTTGCTGGGCCGCTGCCGACACGACCCGGAAGCCAGGCGGCCCTGCCTGGTTGTTTGCAGGGACACGTAACGCAAGACGGAAGCGTGAGGGGCATTGGGAAACCCGGGCGGGAGCCTACCCCGCGCCGGGACGTGCTGGAGAGGACGGGAGCCTACCCCGCCTCCACGCGCCCCATTGAGAAGTCCTGGGTCCCAGGAGGGGGCCCAGGTGAAGGGGAGAGGCGGCCGGAGCAGTGAGGCCGCGACGTGACTAAGAGAGTTTCCAGGCGGGACCCCCGTAGTGAAGAGGGAGTCCCGCGGGCAGCCACAGCGTGACCGAGAGAGGAGGCAGAAGCGCCGTGTCCGCCCCAGCCCCGCGCCACGAGAGAAGTGCTGCCTGCAGAGGAGAGAGCGGAGACGTTGCAGCAGAGAGTCCGGTGAGTGGGGCTCAGTCTTCAGTGGTTGGGGGGGTGTCGGGGCACATTGCCAGTGCCCGCACCCTGTGCCAGTGCTTATTTGTGCTTTCCAGCTGCCCCATCTTTCAGCCCCTCACAGTTGCGCCGCCGTTGTGGGCAACTGCATCTTGAGGGCATTTGTGTCGTATTCCCCGCATTCCCGGCGGAGTCCCCGCAGGGGCCCCGGGTTGATTAGGCATGAGTAGTGCCAGTGCCGTATTTGCCCTTCCCAGCTGCCCTGCAAGAGTGCAGGCAGCTGCAACATTTGGGGCATGTTGTATTACTAAGGAGAGCCAGGAGTGAGATATACTCCTGCCTACGCCCCAGCGCTTTGCGCACTTTTGCTTTTGCTGCTTTTGCAGCCAGCCCTGAATTTGCGGGACATAGGGCCTTTGAGCCCCTGTGAGAGGCCAGGTGGCCTTGGGCCAGTTCCAGGTTGTGTGCCTCCGATTGGCTACACTGTGTTTATGATGATTATTACCTAATGTGTTTATGCACCATGATTCTTGCCTAATGTGCTTTTACGTATGAGGTTGGTGCATAATGTGTGATGATAAGGAGGTTTGGGCCTAATGTAGTTTTATGACTAATGAGATTCATGCCTGATATGATTTAGGTGTCCCATCTTTTATGTTGCAGGATAATGCTGAGTACAGTGTTTGCCAGTAATTACTGGTTGTGATCTACCTTTATTACAAGTTCTACACCTACTCTTTCTACTTTGTGATGGTCCTGACAGTGGCCCAATTGGCCCTGTCAGGTGTATATAGTCCCCTGTAAATACTGCCTGGTGCCAGTTGGCACCGTGTACATTGTGTGATTACTATCTAATGTGTTTATGACAATACAAAGGCTATTTTTTTATTTATTTTTTGCAAGCCACTCATGTTACTTTATTTTTTTGTAGTTTTACTTTATTTTCTGCATTTTTACAAAACGCGGACTCGCCAGAAGATCGCTTTTCACGAGCACACGTTACATTACATAAAGTCATGTTCATTTCTATGATTTTTTTTTTTTAAATAACATTTTATTAACAGCGAACACCGCAGCAGGTACAGCAATCAAGACACTCATGTAGCACCGACTTAGACCAAATACATGTTAGGGCATTGGAGACGACAAGCTCCACATCAAGGGCACTTGGCACAGAAACAAAAAAAGCATTGAAACATTATCGAGGTGGTTCCCGGAACAGTTTAGGACCAGAGAGGCCACAACACATACAATTTAGGCTAGATTTCTCCAAGAGTTCAGGTCAGCGCACTTACTCCCAAGTTGTCCAGTATGGCCTGTCTCTCTCGTCGGAGTTCAATTGTGGGAGAAATGCAGATGTCCCCCCGATATTTATTCCATCGTCCCCATTTGTGGTCCCATTTTTTAGGGCAGCCTCGACACTTATAGACCGTTTTCTCCGCTACCGTCGATAAATCCATATCCTTGGCCCATGCGCGCAGCGATGGCACGGCGGCTACCCCCCATTTCTGGGCAATATTCCTTTTAGCTATGACCCAACCTAACACCGCCCACTCCTGCTCCGCTTGAGTGAGGTCCGTATCATCTCACACATTTAGGAGGCATAGCTGAGGGGAACAAAGGCTATTTTTGAGATAACCTTGTGTGGAGTTCCTTTTGTGGTGTACCTAGTGTGTTGCTGCTGTGTGAGTGTGTTGTGCAAATGCTTTACACATTGCGTCCGGGATAAGCCTGACTGCTCGTGCCAAGCTACCAAGGGGGTGAGCAGGGGTTATCTTGGCTTGTAACTCCCTTGCCCTGACTAGAGTGGTGGTCTCGGCTTGGCTTTGGTGCAAGCCCTAGCCAACCAGAGATCCCATTTCTAACATTGGTGGCAGAGGTGGGATAGGACTTACGTTTGCACAGTACCACAGCGACAACTGGTTGCACTACAAACTCTGCATTTAGATAATGATGTGTTGGGGATTATTGTTTCTGAGTCTCATTTTATTTTTTCTCCTAAAAGTGTCTTTTTTGAATTACGTACCCCTGTTGAAGTTCTTGCACCTAGGTCTACTGTGTTGCACGTGTCTCTGAGTGTCCTGCCAAAATGGAGTCTGCCTGTAATTTTTATGGTCTGTTTAGATACAGTATGTGGGAGTTGGTGGAGTTCTGTGAGGAGAGAGACATAGCAGTGAGTGGGTCAGACGCCACGTCAAAACTGCGGGAAAATCTGATCCAATGGCAAAAGGATGAATGGGACCGTGAGCGCAAGGGGGAGACGAGGGCCCTGGCCGCACGCCAAGAGGGTAATGGGTCTGAGGGGGTCCCTGAGGAGTCTGAAGAGGAGGAAGAAAATGACAGGACAATGATGCCAGTAGATAGTGAGGACCCCATAGATAGGGAGTCCCTTGCTGGGTCCAGTGTTGGGGGCAGTGCCCCATCCCTTTCCCTATCCCCAGAGGAGTGGGTAGATAGGAGGGAAGAAAGGGAGCATCAGCTGACTTTGGAGAAGCTCAGGTTAGAGCATGCCAAGGAGATAGCGCAGCTGAGTGTGAAGGAAAAAATGTTCGAGACCGAGAGGGTCTTAGCGCAGGAGAGGATAGCAGAGGCTGAGAGGGTCTTCACCAGGGAGAAGTTAGCTCTGGAGGGTAGATTATCCCCTGGGTGCAGTTGTAGTTTTCTGGAATCCCCAGGAAGGGTGGGATCCAGTGGTGGCAGCAATATGGAGTCCAGTACAGGAAGTCCCATTCCCAGTTCCCAGAGTATGTTACCTGTTCCCCAGAAGAGGAGTACAGGTTGAAGTTCAGGGGCAGTAAGATACTGTCTTACCAGTCTTGGGCGGAGTTTGCCGATGAATATAATGATACACTGGCTGATTGGATGACGGTTAACACGGAACAGGATTTTGAAGGAATGTTCAATCTGGTTATCAAAGAGCACATGCTCAGTCATTGTTTTCCGGGGATGCGCCAACACCTGTTGGAGTGTGGGTTTGCTAATCCATGGGACCTTGCACAGGAAGCAGACCTCTGGGAAAGTGCCCGAGGTTCGGGAGAGGCATTGGGGAGTGATCCCAAAAGTAGTGGCTCAGGTATCTTCCAGTCCTTTATTGGGGAAGAGGTTCAGAGTTGCCCAGCTAGGTCCCAGTGTAGTGGGAGGGGTGTAGGGGCTCATGTCCTGTCTCAGTGGAGTAGAAGTGAGTGTGGGACTGGGTGTCCCCAGGTGCCCGAAACCCAGTCTCAGGACCTGGATGGTTTCCGAGGGGAGCACCAGGTTGGGGGCCTAGGCTGTCCTGTTAGACCATTTGAAGAGGATCTCCTAGTGTCTGGAGAACCTGGAGCGTCTGTAAATAGGGCTCCAGTGGTTCTGGTGTCTGGCGCTGCCGCTCCAGTTGGGAGGGTACAGAAGTCCAGATTGAGGGGTGAGGGGGGATGTGTTCCCCAGTGGAAGAACCAGTGGGTCAGGGACCAGCCAGAAGGGCTGAGTCCCCTTGGAGTGACCACGGTGACACCACTTCTGTTGTGGGGGATCTTCACGCACTGTCAGGTGGACAGGGGACGGGAGATCTGCACCAGGCAGACTGTCACACGACACATGAGTCATGTGTTACCCTCGGGGGGATACTGTGTGATACCCAGAAGTCCTGGCATGCCAGGCAAGTACTCAGCCAAAGGGTATAGCCCCAAGGTTGGGAGGCCAGGTTCAGGATCTGCCTGACCTGGAGGGAAGGACGTCTGTAACCAGTGTCCTGACCGGTTCATCTTCCAGGGGTAGGGAGGGAGGGTGCAGAACTCTGGAAGGGGGTGCAGAGAGAGGGAGTCCTCGCCTCTGGCCCCGGTGCAACCTGAGGGGTTAGACCCTAGGTTGGGAGACCAGTTGTTGGAGATAGGTCCTGAACTGGTGGGAGAATTGTGTTCTGAGGGTGCCTCTCAAAGGAGGAGAGCGCAGAACCCTAGAAGGAGAGGTAGGGGGAGGAGAGCCTCGCCCGTGACTTCTGGTCAGCCTGAGGGTGCGGGCTCGAGGATCAGTGGCAGCCTAGAACTGCCCTGATTAGGGGTAGAGTGGAGAATGGTTACTATGTGCCAGGGGTTACTACCCCCCACTCTGTGGATGGGCAAGGACCAGTGGCATCTGGATAGCCTTGGGCCTGATCCTGGCCGCGGACAGCTAGGGAGTACCAGTGGGGTACCCCAGTTGGTCCGGAGAGCTTTTACAGAGGGAACCACATGGGTTCAGAGTGGCGTAGAATGGGAGGGTGTCCCTGCCATTGCGGGCCCACCTCCGTGTTCTATCGCCCAAAGCAGGGAAGTCCATCAAGGCAGTGATTGGTCTTCCCTGCGTTTTGGCTGGAAGGGGGTTGTGTTGGACTTGGCCCTTTTGGCAGGTTCTCCCCTAAACTTTTTGCCTGTCTCCTAGCCTTTTCCCCGTGTAGTGTTGGTGGTTTTAGGCCTCTGGGCACTTTGGCACTGTGGCCCAGTGTAAAGTGCGTGCACTCTTTGAGTGCGTGTAGTGAGATTGGCCTGTCCTCCCATAGTAATACATGGGGGATATGTGTGTCCATGGTAATTCCTGGTATGAGAGGAGGTCAAGGGCGAGTTTAGTATGTATGAACTCGTGAGAATAAATGCTACGCAATGGTGTGCGCAGATTTATGGTGACTGGTGGAGAAATGCCACTTTCAGAAGTTGGCATGTCTGTGTGCTATGTGTCTGCCTGCCTGATGTGAATTGCATGTCTGGCTTGTGAGTGACAGGAGAGCCAGGGTGAGTCAGCTAGGCTGAATGGGACACCTGGAGGAAGAGTGGTGGGAGGAGTAATCCCCTGACTCTGAATGGAATAGTGCTTCCCTAGTACAATGCTGGCTCCGCCCCCTGTGGTGGGTCTGATCACTGAGCCCCCACCGGACAAAGGGGAAGAGGAGCTGGGTAAACAGAGTGCTCCAAATCCCCCCTGAACCAGTTGCATCTGGTTTCCCCCCAGCCCTGTGCCTACAGACAAAGGAAAATGTCCTTTAAAAGAAGGGACTGCGACCCCATGAAAATGTTGTGCTGTTCCTGACTTGGGGGGTGCCTGCTGCTGCCACTGGGTTCCAGGAGGAACCGCCACGAGGGACTGCCTCCCTGCTGGAGGGCCCTGTGTGCTGGCCTGCCTGTGCCCAGCCTTTTGCCCCCCCCTAGACTTTAAACTTTCAAGTGCCTGTGAGCGCTTTATATATCAGTTTGGAGAAGAGGCTGAAGAGCGATTTTACTTATTTTTGGCAGAGTGCTTGACTTTTGTCCCTGTGAGCGCTATATTTCTGCCCAGCAGGACTGCTGGTGACCTGCAGCGTGAAGCTGCCTCGTGTGGGATTTCCGTACTTGGCGTGGGGAAAGCGGGAACCCACCCCACCCCACGTTATTGCCGTCTTTGGTATTTATTTACGAGCGTGCGCCACCCCGCATTGCTGTGTATTTT
Source organism: Triturus cristatus (assembly GCF_964204655.1). Taxonomy (NCBI): domain Eukaryota; kingdom Metazoa; phylum Chordata; class Amphibia; order Caudata; family Salamandridae; genus Triturus; species Triturus cristatus. The sequence goes on along the minus strand of NC_140589.1, from coordinate 1,061,769,547 downwards.
GCGGGTGCCCACCCCGCATCTCTGCCGCGGAGTCACCGCCGCAGCCCAGGAGTTGAAGTAACATTGTCGGGCCGCTGCTGACGCGACATGGAAGCCAGGCGACCCTGCCTGGTTGTGGGCGGGGCCACGTAACGCAAGACGGAAGCGTGAGGGGCATTGGGAAACCCGGGCGGGAGTCTACCCCGTGCTGGGACATGCTGGAGAGGACGGGAGCCTACCCCACCTCCATGCGCCCCATTGAGAAGTCCCGGGTCCCAGGAGGGGGCCCGGGTGAAGGGGAGAGGCGGCCGGAGCAGTGAGGCCGCGATGCAGTCAACAGATCTTCCAGGCGGGACCCCCTTTGTGAAGAGGGAGTCCCACGGGCAGCCACAGCGCGACCGGGGGGGGCAGAAGCGCCGTGTCTGCCCCAGCCCCGCGCCGCGAGAGAAGTGCTGCCTGCAGAGGAGAGAGCGGACACGTTGCAGCAGAGAGCCCGGTGAGTGGGGCTCAGACTTCGGTGGTTGGGGGGTGTGTTGGGGCACATTGCCGGTGCCCGCCCCCTGTGCCAGGGCTTATTTGGGCTTTGCAGCTGCCCCATCTGATAGCGGGCAGCTGCATCGTGAAGTGCTTTCAGCCCCTCACAGTTGCGCCGCCGTTGCAGGCAACTGCATCTTGGGGGCATTTGTGTCGCATTCCCCGCATTCCCGGAGGAGTCGCCACAGGGGCCCCGGGTTGATTAGGCACGTGTAGTGCCAGTGCCATTTTTGTCCTTCCCAGCTCCCCTGCGAGAGCGCAGGCAGCTGCAACGTTTGGGGCATGTTGTATTACTAAGGAGAGCCAGGAGTGAGATATACTCCTGCCTACGCCCCAGCGCTTTGCACATGTTTGCTTTTGCTGCTTTTGCAGCCAGCCCTGACTTTGCGGGACATAGGGCCTTTGAGCCCCTGTGAGAGGCCAGTTGGTCTGGGGCCAGTTCCAGGTTGTGTGCCCCCGATTGGGGCACACTGTGTTTATGATGATTATTACCTAATGTGTTTATGCACCATGATTATTGCCTAATGTGCTTTTACGTATGAGGTTGGTGCATAATGTGTGATGCTAAGGAGGTTTGGGCCTAATGTAGTTTTATGCCTAATGAGATTCATGCCTGATATGATTTATGTGTCCCACTTTTTATGTTGCAGGATAATGCTGAGTACAGTGTTTGCCAGTAATTACTGGTTGTGATCTACCTTTATTACAAGTTCTACATTTACTCTTTCTACTTTGTGATGGTCCTGACAGTGGCCCAATTGGCCCTGTCAGGTGTATATAGTCCCCTGTAAATACTGACTGGTGCCATTTGGCACAGTGTTCATTGTGTGATTACTATCTAATGTGTTTATGACAATACAAAGGCTATTTTTGATATAACCTTGTGTGGAGTTCCTTTTGTGGTGTACCTAGTGTGTTACGCAAACGCTTTACACATTGCCTTCGGGATAAGCCTGACTGCTCGTGCCAAGCTACCAAGGGGGTGAGCAGAGGTTATCTTGGCGTGGAACTCTCTTGCCCTGACTAGAGTGCTGGTATCGGCCTGGCTTTGGCGCAAGCCCTAGCCAACCAGAGATCCCATTTCTAACAGTAGTTATTCAAGGGGCTACTGCTCTTTGAGTGTCAAAGTAACCACCTCTAAAATCTTTATGAAAATAACGGCTCTGTTTCTTTGCTCAATCCATCTCTCATTTGAGACTCGTAACAACCAAATTATTTGTTTCTCTGAATATAAACTCTGCACATGACCATTCTTACCAAGTCTCTGTGTTGCAATAACTCTGACTTTCAAGCCCACTTTTTGTGGATGTCAAATGATCACTCGTATAGTAGAATATTAAGCGTGCACTTTATGAGCACCACCTCAGTATCACTTAGCAACAGTGCAGCTCCAGCTGAGCACCACCTCAGCATCAGTCTGCACAGCACTACTTTAGCACCACCTAAGCACCACTGTAGCATCAGCGCAGCACCACCTCAGCACCAGAACATCATTGCAACACCACCGCAGTACCCACCGCAGCACCACCTCAATATCTGCTTAGCACTTATTTAGCACCAGTTAGTGTCACTCAGCACTACTTCAGCAGCACTGCAGCATCACCAGAGCATCTCTCTGTAGCACCTCAGGACCACTACAGCACCACCTTAGCACCAGTGCATTAGTTCAACACCTCCACAGTACCTCCTCAGCACCACTGCAGCACCACCTCATCATCAGCAGAGCACCACTTCAGCACAAGTCGGCATCAATCAGCACCACTTCAGCAGCACCACCTAAGCTTTACTCAGCAGCATCTGAGCAGCATCACAACACCACCACAGCACCACCTCAGCAACAGCACAGTAACCACCTCTGCATCACTCAGCCCCAGCGCAGCACCACCTCACAACCAATACAGCGCCCCCTCAGCATCAGCGCACAGCACAGCATCACTCAGCACCACCACAGCATCACTCAGCAACAGCTCGGCCCAAGCACAGTATCTCCTGAGAATCACGCAACACTACCACAGCACCATGTCAGCATCAGCACAGCACCACCTCGTATCAGTGCACCACTAATTCAGCACCAACACAGCCCCACCACAGCATCAGCACAGCCCCACCACAGTGCCAGCACAGCACCACCTCAGCATCAGTGCAGCACAACCTCAGCAGCAACTCAGAACCAATGCAGAACCACTTCAGTATTAGCGCAACACCATTTCAGCACCATTGCAGCATCACCTCAGCACCAGTGAAGCACCAACTGAGCTTCACTCACCATCACCTGAGCATGGGCACAGCGCCACCTGAGCACCACCAAAGCATCACTCAGCACCACCGTAGTATCACTCAGTATCACATCCACACAAGCACACCACCACCTCAGTATCACTCAGCACCACTTCAGCACCAGTGCAGCACCATCTCAGCACCACTTCACTACAAAATTATGTTACACTTAGTACAATTTTATTACTATGCACATAATTTTACAGCACACTATGCCACATATTTCCAGTATACAACTCTACACCACAGGATTCCACGCCACACATTTCCACTAAAACCAATTCCAAAACAGCCCACCTCTTCGTCGCACTTCCACCAAACCAGTCATCTCTCCACGACATACCCACTGACCCTCTCATCTCTCCCTCACTCTCCCACTCCCCCTTTCATCTTGCAATCCCACTGGTCCTCTCATCCCTTCCTCACACTCCCTGTCTCTTCTCTATAATACCTTCTAACACATGCTGCCTTCTGGTACCTCATCGCGCTGTGCACCAGTCCACATCTTTCCTCCCCCTCGGCTGCCCCTCCCACTTGTCCCTCTCTCTAGTGCCATCTCTCACCCCTCTCTCTTGCTCTCTCATGCACTCTTCCCGCTTCTCTCATGTGGTTCACTTGAGGACTTTGACCACAATCACTTTCCCGAGCCTTTTCAAGGTTTCAGTCCCTCAAACCCACGCTCTCCTCCTCTCCATCTGGTGTCTTCTGCATACATAGTTGCTCACTCTTTATGCCTGCTGTCCATTTCTTTCTCTCTTTCTCACACTCTCTTTCTGCTCCTCTGTCTGCAGTTCATGAACCACTTCACACACAAACTACCTATCCCTCTCTATCTCTTTTTCTATCTATTCTCTAACCCCGATCTATTCATCATGCCACAAATTCCCCTACACAAATACACTATACACCACACAATACCACCACACACAGTTCCACAACTAGGATTTTCAATCCAACCCACATAATTCCACTCCACTCCAAAACACACCACCTACATCCACAATGCTCCAAACAAAAACACATAGGTAAAAGTCATTACCATTTACAATGCCAATAGCTCTAACACTCACAAAGGCGAGACCTATTGCTTTGCAAATGCTTGTTGTTTTTGACGTGAATAAAGCCACTGAGTCAGTTGGGGCACCTGCTGAATAGAGTTTGGAGGTCAGGGCCCCGTACGGCAAGGTACAGCCCGGTGCCACTCCTAATCCCAGCTAAGCCATGGGTCTCTCACTCATGCGTAAAAGCCAGCTGAGCATGGCTTTCCCTCCCAAAGTGAAGTTTTTATCACGGGAAAGATTAGGTACAATGGGTTAATGAAAAGAAGAATTGTGACAGATTAAGGGTTTGGTCTGTGGAGCACAGTGTTCAAGTTTCTGCCATCTTGGATCACGAGGCCACGCCCCTCCATTCAAACATATTCACCCCCATATAGTTTGATATTAGCACATCTGCTTTACATCTCATATTTTTTTTTTTACTTTATTTTTATTGGTTGTTCAAGCAAATAATTCAAAACTCAATAAGCACACATTGAGAGGCACGGCTTATAGTCACATACGGTACATTTGCATTGCAATTGAGTTGACAGGGTACTATAAGATTAATCACATAGTTCAGCACGCTCACTATGTACAGTCTATAATCCATTCCTACCCCATGCCTCTGTTTTGAGCAATTGTAGCATCTCTTTGGGTTCCCATATACATTTGACAGTTAGACATTCAATACAACATCATTGGTCTGGGACAGGGGTACTCATAGTACGGCCCGCGGGCCGCCAGCGGCCCGGCAAGCCTTTCTTGGCGGCCCGCGGACCTTTCAGACATCGTACCGGTGTTTTTTGTTTTTTTTAACAGTGTCAGCAAACACAGACTCTGCTCTGTGGGGGCCCGGGGATTCAAGCGATAGTCCGAGTGGAGCTGCTGGGGCGCTAAGAGGTGAAATACAACAAAGCCTCGTTATAATGCAAATGGTCTCTTAAAGACCTGTGAAGTACTCGGGTGGGGCTGTGTGTGGGCCCTGGAAGGGAAGCTGCCTCAGCTGCCACACAAGCGGAGGGGGGGGAGAGGTGACAAAGAATGACAAGAGAACATCAGGGCGTGAGAGTCGGGTAAGGGGACAGAGGGTGACAGAGGGCAGTAGGGAGAGACAGAAACAGACAGAGACAGATAGAGATAGAGACTAACAGAGACAGGGACAGACAGAGACAGATAGGCAGAGACAGGGACAGACAGATAGAGGCAGAGACAGACAGAGAGGCAAAGAGACAGACGGAGAGGGAGACGGAGAGGGAGACGGAGAGGGAGGGCGACAGAGAGAGAGGAAGACGGAGAGAGAGAGGGAGACGGGGAGAGGGAGTGAGATGGGGAGGGAGGGAGAGAGACAGAGAGGGAGGGAGAGAGACAGAGAGGGAGAGAGATGGATAGAAGGAGAGAGGGAGGGAGACGGAGGAGGGAGGGAGATGGAGGAGGGAGGGAGATGGAGGAGGGAGGGAGACGGAGGGAGAGGGAGGGAGACGGAGGAGGGAGGGAGGCGGAGGAGGGAGGGTGACGGAGGGAGAGGGAGGGAGACGGAGGAGGGAGGGAGACGGAGGACGGAGGGAGATGGAGGAGGGAGGGAGACGGAGGACAGAGGGAGACGGAGGAGGGAAGGAGACGGAGGAGGGAGGGAGGGAGATAGAGAGAGGGAGAGAGAGAGATATGTGTATGCCGGGTCCGGTGGCTCAGTGGACCAAGGTCGCCCGCTGCAGGGACCTGTGTTCCACCTCATGGTCACAGTTTTTTTTGTTGCTCTAGCCCCACCCCCTCCCCCAATGACCCCGCCCCCAAGGTGCGGCCCTCGGCCACAAACCACACTGTAAATTTGGCCCCCAAGAGAAAGTTTGTGAGTACCCCTGGTCTGGGACATCACAGAGCTAGACGTGATGATGGCAAACATTAACATGGTAGAGATCCATTACTGGACGATACATTTCAAAGTGTAGTACCCGGCACATACCTCGTGATTATTACACGTGTCTCTTGTGGGACAAAGTTTAAGGTGTAATTAGTTTCAGGCTGCTATCTGGGTCCTCCATCGGATGTGCAAGGAGGTAGCTTGTGAGGGGCCCCCAGATATCTCTGGGCCATGAGGTGCTGGGTAGCAGCTCCGCGTAGTGGGATAATTTCTCCTGACAATATATGAGATCGGTGAGCCAATCCTTAAATTTAGGCGCTCTTCGTCTGCCCCAACGGCAGGCGATGCGCCTTTTAGCCATCAAGAGCCCCAGTGAGACATATCTGCGTTGTGATTTAGGGTTGTGTTGGGTATAACCCAATAAAGGTAATAGTGGAGATTTATCGATAGCTAACGCTGTCATCTGCTCTATGGCTTCCAATACCTGACTCCAATAGTCATGTACTCCAGGGCAGTCCCAGGCTAGGTGTAGAAAATCAGTGCTCGGGGTTCCACATCTATCGCAACAATCCGATTCCCTAAGGTTGTACCTGCGCATTTTACTGGTTGTGATCTACCTTTATTACAAGTTCTACACCTACTCTTTCCACTTTGTGATGGTCCTGACAGTGGCCCAATTGGCCCTGTCAGGTGTATATAGTCCCCTGTAAATACTGCCTGGTGCCAGTTGGCACCATGTACATTGTGTGATTACAATCTAATGTGTTTATGACAATACAAAGGCTATTTTTGATATAACCTTGTGGAGTTCCTTTTGTGGTGTACCTAGTGTGTTGCTGCTGTGTGAGTGTGTTGTGCAAATACTTTACACATTGCGTCCGGGATAAGCCTGACTGCTCGTGCCAAGCTACCAAGGGCGTGAGCAGGGGTTATCTTGGCGTGTAACTCCCTTGCCCTGACTAGAGTGGTGGTCTCGGCTTGGCTTTGGTGCAAGCCCTAGCCAACCAGAGATCCCATTTCTAACATTGGTGGCAGCGGTGGGATAGGACTTACGTTTGCACAGTACCACAGCGACAACTGGTTGCAGTACAAACTCTGCATTTAGATAATCACGTGTTGGGGATTATTGTTTCTGAGTTTCATTTTATTTTTTCTCCTAAAAGTGTCATTTTTGAATTACGTACCCCTGTTGCAGTGCTTGCACCTAGGTCTCCTGTGTTGCACGTGTCTCTGAGTGTCCTGCAAAAATGGAGTCTGCCTGTAATTTTTATGGTCTGTTTAGATACAGTATGTGGGAGTTGGTGGAGTTCTGTGAGGAGAGAGACATAGCAGTGAGTGGGTCAGACGCCACGTCAAAACTGCGGGAAAACTTGATCCAATGGCAAAAGGATGAATGGGACCGTGAGCGCAAGGGGGAGAAGAGGGCCCTGGCCGCACGCCAAGAGGGTAGTGGGTCTGAGGGGGTCCCTGAGGAGTCTGAAGAGGAGAAAGAAAATGACAGGACAATGATGCTAGTAGATAGTGAGGACCCCATAGATAGGGAGTCCCTTGCTGGGTCCTGTGTTGGGGGCAGTGCCCCATCCCTTGCCCTATCCCCAGAGGAGTGGGTAGATAGGAGGGAAGAAAGGGAGCATCAGCTGGCTTTGGAGAAGCTCAGGTTAGAGCATGCCAAGGAGATAGCGCAGCTGAGTGTGAAGGAGAAAAAGTTCGAGACCGAGAGGGTCTTAGCGCAGGAGAGGATAGCGGAGACTGAGAGGGTCTTCGCCAGAAAGAGTTAGCTCTGGAGGGTAGATTATCCCCTGGGTGCAGTTGTAGTTTTCTGGAATCCCCAGGAAGGGTGGGATCCAGTGGTGGCAGCAATATGGAGTCCAGTACAGGAAGTCCCATTCCCAGTTCCCAGAGTATGGTACCTGTTCCCCAGAAGAGGAGTACAGGTTGAAGTTCAGGGGCAGTAAGATACTGTCTCACCAGTCTTGGGCGGAGTTTGCCGATGAATATAATGATGCACTGGCTGATTGGATGACGGTTAACACGGAACAGGATTTTGAAGGAATGTTCAATCTGGTTATCAAAGAGCACAGGCTCAGTCGTTGTTTTCCGGGGTTGCGCCAACACCTGTTGGAGTGTGGGTTTGCCAATCCATGGGACCTTGCACAGGAAGCAGACCTCTGGGAAAGTGCCCGAGGTTCGGAAGAGGCATTAGGGAGTGATCCCAAAAGTAGTGGCTCAGGTATCTTCCAGTCCTGTATTGGGGAAGAGGTTCAGAGTTGCCCAGCTAGGTCCCAGTGTAGTGGGAGGGGTGTAGGGGCTCATGTCCTGTCTCAGTGGAGTAGGAGTGAGTGTGGGACTGTGTGTCCCCAGGTGCCCGAAACCCAGTCTCAGGACCTGGATGGTTCCCGAGGGGAACACCAGATTGGGGGCCTAGGCTGTCCTGTTAGACCATTTGAGGAGGATCTCCTAGTGTCTGGAGAACCTGGAGCGTCTGTAAATAGGGCTCCAGTGGTTCTGGTGTCTGGCGGTGCCGCTCCAGTTGGGAGGGTACAGAAGTCCAGATTGAGGGGTGAGGGGGGATGTGTTCCCCAGTGGAAGAACCAGTGGGTCAGGGACCAGCCAGAAGGGCTGAGTCCCCTTGGAGTGACCACGGTCTCACCACTTCTGTTGTGGGGCATTTTCACGCACTGTCAGGTGGACAGGGGACGGGAGATCTGAGCCAGGCAGACTGTCACACGACACATGAGTCATGTGTTACCCTCGTGGGGATACTGTGTGAGTCCCCAGAAGTCCTGGCGTGCCAGGCAGGTACTCAGCCAAAGGGTTTAGCCCCAAGGTTGGGAGGCCAGGTTCAGGATCTGCCTGACCTGGAGGGAAGGACGTCTGTAACCAGTGTCCTGACCGGTTCATCTTCCAGGGGTACCGCTCCAGTTGGGAGGGTGCAGATCTCTGGAAGGGGGTGCAGAGAGAGGGAGTCCTCGCCTCTAGCCCCGGTGCAACCTGAGGGGTTAGACCCTATGTTGGGAGACCAGTTGTTGGAGAGAGGTCATGAACTGGTGGGAGAATTGTGTTCTGAGGGTGCCTCTCAAAGGAGGAGAGCGCGGAACCCTAGAAGGAGAGGTACGGGGAGGAGAGCCTCACCCGGGACTTCTGGTCAGCCTGAGGGTGCGGGCTCGAGGATCAGTGGCAGCCTAGAACTGCCCTGATGAGGGGTAGAGTGGAGAATGGTTACTATGTGCCAGGGGTTACTACCCCCCACTCTGTGGATGGGCAAGGACCAGTGGCATCTGGATAGCCTAGGGCCTGATCCTGGCCACGGACAGCTAGGGAGTACCAGTGGGGTACCCCAGTTGGTTCGGAGAGCTTTTACAGAGGGAACCACGTGGGTTCAGAGTGGCGTAGAATGGGAGGGTGTCCCTGCCGTTGCGGGCCCACCTTCGTGTTCTATCGCCCAAAGCGGGGAAGCCCATCAAGGCAGTGATTGGCCTACCCTGCGTTTTGGCTGGAAGGGGGTTGTGTTTGACTTGGCCGTTTTGGCAGGTTCACCCCTAAACTTTTTGCCTGTCTCCTAGCCTTTTCCCCGTGTAGTGTTGGTGGTCTTAGGCCTCTGGGCACTTTGGCACTGTGGCCCAGTGTAAAGTGAGTGCACTCTTTGAGTGCGTGTGGTGAGATTGGCCTGCCCTCCCATAGGAATACATGGGGGATATGTGTGTCCATGGTAATTCCTGGTATGAGAGGAGGTCAAGGGCGAGTTTAGTATGTATGAACTCGTGAGAATAAATGCTGCGCAATGGTGTGCACAGATTTATGGTGACTGGTGGAGAAATACCACTTTCAGAAGTTGGCATGTCTGTGTGCTATGTGTCCGCTTGCCTGATGTGAATTGCATGTCTGGCTTGTGAGTGACAGGAGAGGAGGGGTGTGGGTGGCTCCAGGAGGGCCAGGGTGAGTCGGCTAGGCTGAATAGGACACCTGGAGGAAGAGTGGTGTGAGGAGTAATCCCCTGACTCTGAATGGAATAGTGCTTCCCTAGTACAATGCTGGCTCCACCCCCTGTGGTGTGTCTGAGCACTGAGCCCCCACCGGACAAAGGGGAAGAGGAGCCGGGTAAACAGAGTGCTCCAAATCCCCCATGAACCAGTTGCATATGGTTTCCCCCCCAGCCACGTGCCTACAAACAAAGGAAAATGTCCTATAAAAGAAGGGACTGCGACACCATGAAAATGTTGTGCTGTTCTTGACTTGGGGGGGGGGGGGGCCTGCTGCTGCTACTGGGCTCCAGGAGGAACCGCCACGAGGGACTGCCTCCCTGCTGGAGGGCCCTGTGTACTGGCCTGCCTGTGCCCAGCCTTTTGCCCCCCCTAGACTTTAAACTTTCAAGTGCCTGTGAGCGCTTAATATTTCAGTTTGGAGAAGTGCCTGAAGAGCGCTTTTACTTATGTTTGGCAGAGCGCTTGACTTTTGTCCTTGTGAGTGCTATATTTCTGCCCAGCAGGACTGCCCGTGACCTGCAGCGCGAAGCTGCCTCGTGTGGGATTTCCGTACTTGGCGTGGGGAAAGCGGGAACCCACCCCACGTTATTGCCGCCTTTGGTACTTATTTACGAGCGTGCACCACCCCGCATTGCTTTGTATTTCGTGGGTGCCCACCCCGCATCTCTGCCGTGGAGTCACCGCCGCAGCCCAGGAGTTGAAGTAACGTTGCCGGGACGCTGCCGACGCGACATGGAAGCCAGGCGGCCCTGCCTGGTTGTGGGCGGGGCCACGTAACGCAAGACGGAAGCGTGAGGGGCATTGGGAAACCCGGGCGGGAGTCTACCCCGTGCTGGGACATGCTGGAGAGGACGGGAGCCTATCACACCTCCACGCGCCCCATTGAGAAGTCCCGGGTCCCAGGAGGGGGCCCGGGTGAAGGGGAGAGGCGGCCGGAGCAGTGAGGCCACGATGCAGTCAACAGATCTTCCAGGCGGGACCCCCTTTGTGAAGAGGGAGTCCCACGGGCAGCCACAGCGCGACTGGGGGGGCAGAAGCGCCGTGTCTGCCCCAGCCCCGCGCCGCGAGAGAAGTGCTGCCTGCAGAGGAGAGAGCGGACACGTTGCAGCAGAGAGCCCGGTGAGTGGGGCTCAGACTTCGGTGGTTGGGGGGTGTGTTGGGGCACATTGCCGGTGCCCGCCCCCTGTGCCAGGGCTTATTTGGGCTTTCCAGCTGCCCCATCTGATAGCGGGCAGCTGCATCGTGAAGTGCTTTCAGCCCCTCACAGTTGCGCCGCCGTTGCAGGCAACTGCATCTTGGGGGCATTTGTGTCGCATTCCCTGCATTCCCGGAGGAGTCGCCACAGGGGCCCCGGGTTGATTAGGCACGTGTAGTGCCAGTGCCATTTTTGTCCTTCCCAGCTGCCCTGCGAGAGCGCAGGCAGCTGCAACGTTTGGGGCATGTTGTATTACTAAGGAGAGCCAGGAGTGAGATATACTCCTGCCTACGCCCCAGCGCTTTGCACATGTTTGCTTTTGCTGCTTTTGCAGCCAGCCCTGACTTTGCGGGACATAGGGCCTTTGAGCCCCTGTGAGAGGCCAGTTGGTCTGGGGCCAGTTCCAGGTTGTGTGCCCCCGATTGGGGCACACTGTGTTTATGATGATTATTACCTAATGTGTTTATGCACCATGATTATTGCCTAATGTGCTTTTACGTATGAGGTTGGTGCATAATGTGTGATGCTAAGGAGGTTTGGGCCTAATGTAGTTTTATGCCTAATGAGATTCATGCCTGATATGATTTAGGTGTCCCACTTTGTATGTTGCAGGATAATGCTGAGTACAGTGTTTGCCAGTAATTACTGGTTGTGATCTACCTTTATTACAAGTTCTACATTTACTCTTTCTACTTTGTGATGGTCCTGACAGTGGCCCAATTGGCCCTGTCAGGTGTATATAGTCCCCTGTAAATACTGACTGGTGCCATTTGGCACAGTGTTCATTGTGTGATTACTATCTAATGTGTTTATGACAATACAAAGGCTATTTTTGATATAACCTTGTGTGGAGTTCCTTTTGTGGTGTACCTAGTGTGTTACGCAAACGCTTTACACATTGCCTTCGGGATAAGCCTGACTGCTCGTGCCAAGCTACCAAGGGGTTGAGCAGAGGTTATCTTGGCGTGGAACTCTCTTGCCCTGACTAGAGTGCTGGTATCGGCCTGGCTTTGGCACAAGCCCTAGCCAACCAGAGATCCCATTTCTAACAGTAGTTATTCAAGGGGCTACTGCTGTTTGAGTGTCAAAGTAACCACCTCTAAAATCTTTATGAAAATAACGGCTCTGTTTCTTTGCTCAATCCATCTCTCATTTGAGACTCGTAACAACCAAATTATTTGTTTCTCTGAATATAAACTCTGCACATGACCATTCTTACCAAGTCTCTGTGTTGCAATAACTCTGACTTTCAAGCCCACTTTTTGGGGATGTCAAATGATCACTCGTATAGTAGAATATTAAGCGTGCACTTTATGAGCACCACCTCAGTATCACTTAGCAACAGTGCAGCTCCAGCTGAGCACCACCTCAGCATCATTCTGCACAGCACTACTTTAGCACCACCTAAGCACCACTGTAGCATCATTGCAACACCACCGCAGTACCCACCGCATCACCACCTCAATATCTGCTTAGCACTTATTCAGCACCAGTTAGTGTCACTCAGCACTACTTCAGCAGCACTGCAGCATCACCAGAGCATCTCTCTGTAGCACCTCAGGACCACTACAGCACCACCTTAGCACCAGTGCATTAGTTCAACACCTCCACAGTACCTCCTCAGCACCACTGCAGCACCACCTCATCATCAGCAGAGCAGCACTTCAGCACAAGTCGGCATCAATCAGCACCACTTCAGCAGCACCACCTAAGCTTTACTCAGCAGCATCTGAGTAGCATCACAACACCACCACAGCACCACCTCAGCAACAGCACAGTAACCACCTCTGCATCACTCAGCCCCAGCGCAGCACCACCTCACAACCAATACAGCGCCCCCTCAGCATCAGCGCACAGCATCACTCAGCACCACCACAGCATCACTCAGCAACAGCTCGGCCCAAGCACAGTATCTCCTGAGAATCACGCAACACTACCACAGCACCATGTCAGCATCAGTACAGCACCACCTCGTATCAGTGCACCACTAATTCAGCACCAACACAGCCCCACCACAGCATCAGCACAGCCCCACTTCAGTGCCAGCACAGCACCACCTCAGCATCAGTGCAGCACAACCTCAGCAGCAACTCAGAACCAATGCAGAACCACTTCAGTATTAGCACAACACCATTTCAGCATCACCTCAGCACCAGTGAAGCACCAACTGAGCTTCACTCACCATCACCTGAGCATGGGCACAGCGCCACCTGAGCACCACCAAAGCATCACTCAGCACCACCGTAGTATCACTCAGTATCACATCCACACAAGCACACCACCACCTCAGTATCACTCAGCACCACTTCAGCACCAGTGCAGCACCATCTCAGCACCACTTCACTACAAAATTATGTTACACTTAGTACAATTTTATTACTATGCACATAATTTTACAGCACACTATGCCACATATTTCCAGTATACAACTCCACACCACAGGATTCCACGCCACACATTTCCACTAAAACCAATTCCAAAACAGCCCACCTCTTCGTCGCACTTCCACCAAACCAGTCATCACTCCACAACATACCCACTGACCCTCTCATCTCTCCCTCACTCTCCCACTCCCCCTTTCATCTTGCAATCCCACTGGTCCTCTCATCCCTTCCTCACACTCCCTGTCTCTTCTCTATAATACCTTCTAACACATGCTGCCTTCTGGTACCTCATCGCGCTGTGCACCAGTCCACATCTTTCCTCCCCCTCGGCTGCCCCTCCCACTTGTCCCTCTCTCTAGTGCCATCTCTCACCCCTCTCTCTTGCTCTCTCATGCACTCTTCCCGCTTCTCTCATGTGGTTCACTTGAGGACTTTGACCACAATCACTTTCCCGAGCCTTTTCAAGGTTTCAGTCCCTCAAACCCACGCTCTCCTCCTCTCCATCTGGTGTCTTCTGCATACACAGTTGCTCACTCTTTATGCCTGCTGTCCATTTCTTTCTCTCTTTCTCACACTCTCTTTCTGCTCCTCTGTCTGCAGTTCATGAACCACTTCACACACAAACTACCTATCCCTCTCTATCTCTTTTTCTATCTATTCTCTAACCCCGATCTATTCATCATGCCACAAATTCCCCTACACAAATACACTATACACCACACAATACCACCACACACAGTTCCACAACTAGGAATTTCAATCCAACCCACATAATTCCACTCCACTCCAAAACACACCACCTACATCCACAATGCTCCAAACAAAAACACATAGGTAAAAGTCATTACCATTTACAATGCCAATAGCTCTAACACTCACAAAGGCGAGACCTATTGCTTTGCAAATGCTTGTTGTTTTTGACGTGAATAAAGCCACTGAGTCAGTTGGGGCACCTGCTGAATAGAGTTTGGAGGTCAGGGCCCCGTACGGCAAGGTACAGCCCGGTGCCACTCCTAAACCCAGCTAAGCCATGGGTCTCTCACTCATGCGTAAAAGCCAGCTGAGCATGGCTTTCCCTACCAAAGTGAAGTTTTTATCACGGGAAAGATTAGGTACAATGGGTTAATGAAAAGAAGAATTGTGACAGATTAATGGTTTGGTCTGTGGAGCACAGTGTTCAAGTTTCTGCCATCTTGGATCACGAGGCCACGCCCCTCCATTCAAACATATTCACCCCCATATAGTTTGATATTAGCACATCTGCTATACATCTCATATTTTTTTTTTTACTTTATTTTTATTGGTTGTTCAAGCAAATGATTCAACACTCAATAAGCACACATTGAGAGGCACAGCTTATAGTCACATACGGTACATTTGCATTGCAATTGAGTTGACAGGGTACTATAAGATTAATCACATAGTTTAGCACGCTCACTATGTACAGTCTATAATCCATTCCTACCCCATGCCTCTGTTTTGAGCAATTGTAGCATCTCTTTGGGTTCCCATATACATTTGACAGTTAGACATTCAATACAACATCATTGGTCTGGGACAGGGGTACTCATAGTACGGCCCGCGGGCCGCCAGCGGCCCGGCAAGCCTTTCTTGGCGGCCCGCGGACCTTTCAGACATCGTACCGGTGTTTTTTGGTTTTTTTAACAGTGTCAGCAAACACAGACTCTGCTCTGTGGGGGCCCGGGGATTCAAGCGATAGTCCGAGTGGAGCTGCTGGGGCGCTAAGAGGTGAAATACAACAAAGCCTCGTTATCATGCAAATGGTCTCTTAAAGACCTGTGAAGTACTCGGGTGGGGCTGTGTGTGGGCCCTGGAAGGGAAGCTGCCTCAGCTGCCACACAAGCGGAGGGGGGGGAGAGGTGACAAAGAATGACAAGAGAACATCAGGGTGTGAGAGTCGGGTAAGGGGACAGAGGGTGACAGAGGGCAGTAGGGAGAGACAGAAACAGACAGAGACAGATAGAGATAGAGACTAACAGAGACAGGGACAGACAGAGACAGAAAGGCAGAGACAGGGACAGACAGATAGAGGCAGAGACAGACAGAGAGGCAAAGAGACAGACGGAGAGGGAGACGGAGAGGGAGGGCGACAGAGAGAGAGGGAGACGGAGAGAGAGAGGGAGACGGGGAGAGGGAGTGAGATGGGGAGGGAGGGGGAGAGACAGAGAGGGAGGGAGAGAGACAGAGAGGGAGAGAGATGGATAGAAGGAGAGAGGGAGGGAGACGGAGGAGGGAGGGAGATGGAGGAGGGAGGGAGATGGAGGAGGGAGGGAGATGGAGGAGGGAGGGAGACGGAGGGAGAGGGAGGGAGACGGAGGAGGGAGGGAGGCGGAGGAGGGAGGGTGACGGAGGGAGAGGGAGGGAGACGGAGGAGGGAGGAAGACGGAGGACTGAGGGAGATGGAGGAGGGAGGGAGACGGAGGACAGAGGGAGACGGAGGAGGGAAGGAGACGGAGGAGGGAGGGAGGGAGATAGAGAGAGGGAGAGACAGTGATATGTGTATGCCGGGTCTGGTGGCTCAGTGGACCAAGGTCGCCCGCTGCAGGGACCTGTGTTCCACCTCATGGTCACAGTTTTTTTTGTTGCTCTAGCCCCGCCCCCTCCCCCAATGACCCCGCCCCCAAGGTGCGGCCCTCGGCCACAAACCACACTGTAAATTTGGCCCCCAAGAGAAAGTTTGTGAGTACCCCTGGTCTTGGACATCACAGAGCTAGACGTGATGATGGCAAACATTAACATGGTAGAGATCCATTACTGGACGATACATTTCAAAGTGTAGTACCCGGCACATACCTCATGATTATTACACGTGTCTCTTGTGGGACAAAGTTTAAGGTGTAATTAGTGTCAGGCTTCTATCTGGGTCCTCCATCGGATGTGCAAGGAGGTAGCTTGTGAGGGGCCCCCAGATATCTCTGGGCCGTGAGGTGCTGGGTAGCAGCTCCGCGTAGTGGGATAATTGCTCCTGACAATATATGAGATCGGTGAGCCAATCCTTAAATTTAGGCGCTCTTCGTCTGCCCCAACGGCAGGCGACGCGCCTTTTAGCCATCAAGAGCCCCAGTGAGACATATCTGCGTTGTGATTTAGGGTTGTGTTGGGTATAACCCAATAAAGGTAATAGTGGAGATTTATCGATAGCTAACGCTGTCATCTGCTCTATGGCTTCCAATACCTGACTCCAATAGTCATGTACTCCAGGGCAGTCCCAGGCTAGGTGTAGAAAATCAGTGCTCGGGGTTCCACATCTATCGCAACAATCCGATTCCCTAAGGTTGTACCTGCGCATTTTACTGGTTGTGATCTACCTTTATTACAAGTTCTACACCTACTCTTTCCACTTTGTGATGGTCCTGACAGTGGCCCAATTGGCCCTGTCAGGTGTATATAGTCCCCTGTAAATACTGCCTGGTGCCAGTTGGCACCATGTACATTGTGTGATTACAATCTAATGTGTTTATGACAATACAAAGGCTATTTTTGATATAACCTTGTGGAGTTCCTTTTGTGGTGTACCTAGTGTGTTGCTGCTGTGTGAGTGTGTTGTGCAAATACTTTACACATTGCGTCCGGGATAAGCCTGACTGCTCGTGCCAAGCTACCAAGGGCGTGAGCAGGGGTTATCTTGGCGTGTAACTCCCTTGCCCTGACTAGAGTGGTGGTCTCGGCTTGGCTTTGGTGCAAGCCCTAGCCAACCAGAGATCCCATTTCTAACATTGGTGGCAGCGGTGGGATAGGACTTACGTTTGCACAGTACCACAGCGACAACTGGTTGCAGTACAAACTCTGCATTTAGATAATCACGTGTTGGGGATTATTGTTTCTGAGTTTCATTTTATTTTTTCTCCTAAAAGTGTCATTTTTGAATTACGTACCCCTGTTGCAGTGCTTGCACCTAGGTCTCCTGTGTTGCACGTATCTCTGAGTGTCCTGCAAAAATGCAGTCTGCCTGTAATTTTTATGGTCTGTTTAGATACAGTATGTGGGAGTTGGTGGAGTTCTGTGAGGAGAGAGACATAGCAGTGAGTGGGTCAGACGCCACGTCAAAACTGCGGGAAAACTTGATCCAATGGCAAAAGGATGAATGGGACCGTGAGCGCAAGGGGGAGAAGAGGGCCCTGGCCGCACGCCAAGAGGGTAGTGGGTCTGAGGGGGTCCCTGAGGAGTCTGAAGAGGAGAAAGAAAATGACAGGACAATGATGCTAGTAGATAGTGAGGACCCCATAGATAGGGAATCCCTTGCTGGGTCCAGTGTTGGGGGCAGTGCCCCATCCCTTGCCCTATCCCCAGAGGAGTGGGTAGATAGGAGGGAAGAAAGGGAGCATCAGCTGGCTTTGGAGAAGCTCAGGTTAGAGCATGCCAAGGAGATAGCGCAGCTGAGTGTGAAGGAGAAAAAGTTCGAGACCGAGAGGGTCTTAGCGCAGGAGAGGATAGCGGAGACTGAGAGGGTCTTCGCCAGAGAGAGTTAGCTCTGGAGGGTAGATTATCCCCTGGGTGCAGTTGTAGTTTTCTGGAATCCCCAGGAAGGGTGGGATCCAGTGGTGGCAGCAATATGGAGTCCAGTACAGGAAGTCCCATTCCCAGTTCCCAGAGTATGGTACCTGTTCCCCAGAAGAGGAGTACAGGTTGAAATTCAGGGGCAGTAAGATACTGTCTCACCAGTCTTGGGCGGAGTTTGCCGATGAATATAATGATGCACTGGCTGATTGGATGACGGTTAACACGGAACAGGATTTTGAAGGAATGTTCAATCTGGTTATCAAAGAGCACAGGCTCAGTCGTTGTTTTCCGGGGTTGCGCCAACACCTGTTGGAGTGTGGGTTTGCCAATCCATGGGACCTTGCACAGGAAGCAGACCTCTGGGAAAGTGCCCGAGGTTCGGAAGAGGCATTAGGGAGTGATCCCAAAAGTAGCGGCTCAGGTATCTTCCAGTCCTGTATTTGGGAAGAGGTTCAGAGTTGCCCAGCTAGGTCCCAGTGTAGTGGGAGGGGTGTAGGGGCTCATGTCCTGTCTCAGTGGAGTAGGAGTGAGTGTGGGACTGTGTGTCCCCAGGTGCCCGAAACCCAGTCTCAGGACCTGGATGGTTCCCGAGGGGATCACCAGATTGGGGGCCTAGGCTGTCCTGTTAGACCATTTGAGGAGGATCTCCTAGTGTCTGGAGAACCTGGAGCGTCTGTAAATAGGGCTCCAGTGGTTCTGGTGTCTGGCGGTGCCGCTCCAGTTGGGAGGGTACAGAAGTCCAGATTGAGGGGTGAGGGGGGATGTGTTCCCCAGTGGAAGAACCAGTGGGTCAGGGACCAGCCAGAAGGGCTGAGTCCCCTTGGAGTGACCACCGTGACATCACTTCTGTTGTGGGGCATTTTCACGCACTGTCAGGTGGACAGGGGACGGGAGATCTGAGCCAGGCAGACTGTCACACGACACATGAGTCATGTGTTACCCTCGTGGGGATACTGTGTGAGTCCCCAGAAGTCCTGGCGTGCCAGGCAGGTACTCAGCCAAAGGGTTTAGCCCCAAGGTTGGGAGGCCAGGTTCAGGATCTGCCTGACCTGGAGGGAAGGACGTCTGTAACCAGTGTCCTGACCGGTTCATCTTCCAGGGGTACCGCTCCAGTTGGGAGGGTGCAGATCTCTGGAAGGGGGTGCAGAGAGAGGGAGTCCTTGCCTCTGGCCCCGGTGCAACCTGAGGGGTTAGACCCTATGTTGGGAGACCAGTTGTTGGAGAGAGGTCCTGAACTGGTGGGAGAATTGTGTTCTGAGGGTGCCTCTCAAAGGAGGAGAGCGCGGAACCCTAGAAGGAGAGGTACGGGGAGGAGAGCCTCGCCCGTGACTTCTGGTCAGCCTGAGGGTGCGGGCTCGAGGATCAGTGGCAGCCTAGAACTGCCCTGATGCGGGGTAGAGTGGAGAATGGTTACTATGTGCCAGGGGTTACTACCCCCCACTCTGTGGATGGGCAAGGACCAGTGGCATCTGGATAGCCTAGGGCCTGATCCTGGCCACGGACAGCTAGGGAGTACCAGTGGGGTACCCCAGTTGGTTCGGAGAGCTTTTACAGAGGGAACCACGTGGGTTCAGAGTGGCGTAGAATGGGAGGGTGTCCCTGCCGTTGCGGGCCCACCTCCGTGTTCTATCGCCCAAAGCGGGGAAGCCCATCAAGGCAGTGATTGGCCTACCCTGCGTTTTGGCTGGAAGGGGGTTGTGTTTGACTTGGCCCTTTTGGCAGGTTCACCCCTAAACTTTTTGTCTGTCTCCTAGCCTTTTCCCCGTGTAGTGTTGGTGGTTTTAGGCCTCTGGGCACTTTGGCACTGTGGCCCAGTGTAAAGTGAGTGCACTCTTTGAGTGCGTGTGGTGAGATTGGCCTGCCCTCCCATAGGAATACATGGGGGATATGTGTGTCCATGGTAATTCCTGGTATGAGAGGAGGTCAAGGGCGAGTTTAGTATGTATGAACTCGTGAGAATAAATGCTGCGCAATGGTGTGCACAGATTTATGGTGACTGGTGGAGAAATACCACTTTCAGAAGTTGGCATGTCTGTGTGCTATGTGTCCGCCTGCCTGATGTGAATTGCATGTCTGGCTTGTGAGTGACAGGAGATGAGGGGTGTGGGTGGCTCCAGGAGGGCCAGGGTGAGTCGGCTAGGCTGAATAGGACACCTGGAGGAAGAGTGGTGTGAGGAGTAATCCCCTGACTCTGAATGGAATAGTGCTTCCCTAGTACAATGCTGGCTCCACCCCCTGTGGTGTGTCTGAGCACTGAGCCCCCACCGGACAAAGGGGAAGAGGAGCTGGGTAAACAGAGTGCTCCAAATCCCCCATGAACCAGTTGCATATGGTTTCCCCCCAGCCATGTGCCTACAAACAAAGGAAAATGTCCTATAAAAGAAGGGACTGCGACACCATGAAAATGTTGTGCTGTTCTTGACTTGGGGGGGGCCTGCTGCTGCTACTGGGCTCCAGGAGGAACCGCCACGAGGGACTGCCTCCCTGCTGGAGGGCCCTGTGTACTGGCCTGCCTGTGCCCAGCCTTTTGCCCCCCCTAGACTTTAAACTTTCAAGTGCCTGTGAGCGCTTAATATTTCAGTTTGGAGAAGTTCCTGAAGAGCGCTTTTACTTATGTTTGGCAGAGTGCTTGACTTTTGTCCTTGTGAGTGCTATATTTCTGCCCAGCAGGACTGCCCGTGACCTGCAGCGCGAAGCTGCCTCGTGTGGGATTTCCGTACTTGGCGTGGGGAAAGCGGGAACCCACCCCACGTTATTGCCGCCTTTGGTACTTATTTACGAGCGTGCGCCACCCCGCATTGCTTTGTATTTCGCGGGTGCCCACCCCGCATCTCTGCCGTGGAGTCACCGCCGCAGCCCAGGAGTTGAAGTAACGTTGCCGGGACGCTGCCGACGCGACATGGAAACAAGCCGGCCCTGCCTGGTTGTGGGCGGGGCCACGTAACGCAAGACGGAAGCGTGAGGGGCATTGGGAAACCCGGGCGGGAGTCTACCCCGTGCTGGGACATGCTGGAGAGGACGGGAGC
Source organism: Triturus cristatus (assembly GCF_964204655.1). NCBI lineage: Eukaryota > Metazoa > Chordata > Amphibia > Caudata > Salamandridae > Triturus > Triturus cristatus. The sequence continues at coordinate 1,061,748,750 of NC_140589.1, read as the reverse complement.
CTATCCCACCTCCACGCGCCCCATTGAGAAGTCCCGGGTCCCAGGAGGGGGCCCGGGTGAAGGGGAGAGGCGGCCGGAGCAGTTAGGCCACGATGCGGCCAAGAGATCTTCCAGGCGGGACCCCCTTTGTGAAGAGGGAGTCCCACGGGCAGCCACAGCGCTACCAGGGGGGGGCAGAAGCGCCGTGTCTGCCCCCGCCCCTTGCTGCGAGAGAAGTGCTGCCTGCAGAGGAGAGAGCGGACACGTTGCAGCAGAGAGCCAGGTGAGTGGGGCTCAGACTTCGGTGGTTGGGGGGTGTGTCGGGGTGCATTGCCGGTGCCCGCCCCCTGTGCCAGGGCTTATTTGGGCTTTCCAGCTGCCCCATCTGATATTGGGCAGCTGCATCGTGAAGTGCTTTCAGCCCCTCACAGTTGCGCCGCCGTTGCAGGCAATTGCATCTTGGGGGCATTTGTGTTGCATTCCCTGCATTCCTGGAGGAGTCCCCACAGGGGCCCCAGGTAGATTAGGCACGTGTAGTGCCAGTGCCGTTTTTGTCCTTCCCAGCTGCCCTGCGAGAGCGCAGGCAGCTGCAACGTTTGGGGCATGTTGTATTACTAAGGAGAGCCAGGAGTGAGATATACTCCTGCCTACGCCCCAGCGCTTTGCACATGTTTGCTTTTGCTGCTTTTGCAGCCAGCCCTGACTTTGCGGGACATAGGGCCTTTGAGCCCCTGTGAGAGGCCAGTTGGCCTGGGGCCAGTTCCAGGTTGTGTGCCCCTGATTGGGGCACACTGTGTTTATGATGATTATTACCTAATGTGTTTATGCACCATGATTATTGCCTAATGTGCTTTTACGTATGAGGTTGGTGCATAATGTGTGATGCTAAGGAGGTTTGGGCCTAATGTAGTTTTATGCCTAATGAGATTCATGCCTGATATGATTTAGGTGTCCCACCTTTTATGTTGCAGGATAATGCTGAGTACAGTGTTTGCCAGTAATTACTGGTTGTGATCTACCTTTATTACAAGTTCTACATTTACTCTTTCTACTTTGTGATGGTCCTGACAGTGGCCATTTGGCCCTGACAGGTGTATATAGTCCCCTGTAAATACTGCCTGGTGCCATTTGGCACAGTGTACATTGTGTGATTGCTATCTAATGTGTTTATGACAATACAAAGGCTATTTTTGATATAACCTTGTGTGGAGTTCCTTTTGTGGTGTACCTAGTTTGTTGCTGCAGTGTGAGTGTATTACGCAAACGCTTTACATATTGCCTTTGGGATAAGCCTGACTGCTCGTGCCAAGCTACCAAGGGGGTGAGCAGAGGTTATCTTGGCGTGGAACTCTCTTGCTCTGACTAGAGTGCTGGTCTCGGCCTGGCTTTGGCGCAAGCCCTAGCCAACCAGGGATCCCATTTCTAACAGTAGTTATTCAAGGGGCTACTGCTGTTTGAGTGTCAAAGTAACCACCTCTAAAATCTTTATGAAAATATCGGCTCTGTTTCTTTGCTCAATCCATCTCTCATTTGAGACTCGTAACAACCAAATTATTTGTTTCTCTGAATATAAACTCTGCACATGGCCATTCTTACCAAGTCTCTGTGTTGCAATAACTATAACTTTTTTGTGGATGTCAAATGATCACTCATGTAGTAGAATATTAAGCGTGTACTTTATGAGCACCACCTCAGTATCACTTAGCACCAGTGCAGCTCCAGCTGAGCACCACCTCAGCATCAGTCTGCACAGCACTACTTTAGCACCACCTAAGCACCACTGCAGCATCAGCGCAGCACCAGCTCAGCACCAGAGCATCATTGCAACACCAACGCAGCACCCACCGCAGCACCACCTCAATATCTGCTTAGCACTTATTCAGCACCAGTCAGTGTCACTCAGCACTATTTCAGCAGCACTGCAGCACCACCGGAGCATCTCTCTGTAGCACCTCAGGACCACTACAGCACCACCTTAGCACCAGTGCATTAGTTCAACACCTTCACAGTACCTCTTCAGCACCACTGCAGCACCACCTCATCATCAGCAGAGCACCACTTCAGCACAAGTCGGCATCAATCAGCACCACTTCAGCAGCACCGCCTAAGCTTTACTCAGCAGCATCTGAGCACCATCACAACACCACCACAGCACCACCTCAGCAACAGCACAGTAACCACCTCTGCATCACTCAGCCCCAGCGCAGCACCACCTCACAACCAGTATTGCACCCCCTCAGCATCAGAGCACAGCACAGCATCACTCAGCACCACCACAGCATCACTCAGCCACAGCTCGGCCCCAGCACAGTATCTCCTGAGAATCACGCAACACTACCACAGCACCATGTCAGCATCAGCACAGAACCACCTCGTATCAGTGCACTACTAATTCAGCACCAACACAGCCCCACCACAGCATCAGCACAGCCCCACCTCAGTGCCAGCACAGCACCACCTCAGCATCAGTGCAGCACAACCTCAACAGCAACTCAGAACCAATGCAGAACCACTTCAGTATTAGCGCAACACCATTTCAGCACCATTGCAGCATCACCTCAGCACCAGTGCAGCACCAACTGAGCTTCACTCACCACCACCTGAGCATGGGCACAGCGCCACCTGAGCACCACCAAAGCATCACTCAGCACCACCGTAGTATCACTCAGTATCACATCCACACAAGCACACCACCACCTCAGTATCACTCAGCACCACTTCAGCACCAGTGCAGCACCATCTCAGCACCACTTCACTACAAAATTATGTTACACTTAGTACAATTTTATTACTATGCACATAATTTTACAGCACACCATGCCACATATTTCCACTATACAACTCCACACCACAGGATTCCACGCCACACATTTCCACTAAAACCAATTCCAAAACAGCCCACCTCTTTGTCGCACTTCCACCAAACCAGTCATCTCTCCACAACATACCCACTGAATCCTCTCATCTCTCCCTTACACTCCCACTCCCCCTTTCATCTTGCAATCCCACTGGTCCTCTCATCCCTTCCTCACACTCCCTGTCTCTTCTCTATATTACCTTCTAACACAATCTGCCTTCTGGTACCTCATCGCGCTGTGCACCAGTCCACATCTTTCCTCCCCCTCGGCTGCCCCTCCCACTTGTCCCTCTCTCTAGTGCCATCTCTCACCCCTCTCTCTTGCTCTCTCATGCACTCTTCCCGCTTCTCTCATGTGGTTCACTTGTGGACTTTGAGCACAATCACTTTCCCGTGCCTTTTTAAGGTTTCAGTCCCTCAAACCCACGCTCTCCTCCTCTCCATCTGGTGTCTTCTGCATACACAGATGTTCACTCTTTATGCCTGCTGTCCATTTCTTTCTCTCTTTCTCACACTCTCTTTCTGCTCCTCGTTCATGAACCACTTCACACACAAACTACCTATCCCTCTCTATCTCTTTTTCTATCTATTCTCTAACCCCGATCTATTCATCATGCCACAAATTCCCCTACACAAATACACTATACACCACACAATACCACCACACACAGTTCCACAACTAGGAATTTCAATCCAACCCACATAATTCCACTCCACTCCAAAACACACCACCTACATCCACAATGCTCCAAACAAAAACACATAGGTAAAAGTAATTACCATTTACAATGCCAATAGCTCTAACACTCACAAAGGCGAGACCTATTGCTTTGCAAATGCTTGTTGTTTTTGACGTGAATAAAGCCACTGAGTCAGTTGGGGCACCCGCTGCATAGAGTTTGGAGGTCAGGGCCCCGTACGGCAAGGTACAGCCCGGTGCCACTCTTAATCCCAGCTAAGCCATGGGTCTCTTACTCATGCGTAAAAGCCAGCTGAGCATGGCTTTCCCTCCCAAAGTGAAGTTTTTATTACGGGAAAGATTAGGTACAATGGGTTCATGAAAAGAAAAATTGTGACAGATTAAGGGTTTGGTCTGTGGAGCACAGTGTTCAAGTTTCTGCCATCTTGGATCACGAGGCCACGCCCCTCCATTCAAACATATTCACCCCCATATAGTTTGATATTAGCACATCTGCTTTACATCTCATATTTTTTTTTTAACTTTATTTTTATTGGTTGTTCAAGCAAATAATTCAAAACTCAATAAGCACACATTGAGAGGCACAGCTTATAGTCACATACGGTACATTTGCCATTGCAATTGAGTTGACAGGGTACTATAAGATTAATCACATAGTTCAGCACGCTCACTATGTACAGTCTATAATCCATTCCTACCCCATGCCTCTGTTTTGAGCAATTGTAGCATCTCCTTTGGTTCCCATATACATTTGACAGTTAGACATTCAATACAACATCATTGGTCTGGGACATCACAGAGGTAGATGTGATGATGGCAAACATTAACATGGTAGAGATCCATTACTGGACGATACATTTCAAAGTGTAGTACCCGGCACATACCTCATGATTATTACACGTGTCTCTTGTGGGACAAAGTTTAAGGTGTATTTAGTGTCAGGCTGCCATCTGGGTCCTCCATCGGATGTGCAAGGAGGTAGCTTGTGAGGGGCCCCTAGATATCTCTGGGCCGTGAGGTGCTGGGTAGTAGCTCTGCATAGTGGGATAATTTCTCCTGACAATATATGAGGTCGGTGAGCCAATCCTTAAATTTAGGCACTCTTCCTCTGCCCCAACGGCAGGCGACGCGCCTTTTAGCCATCAAGAACCCCAGTGAGACATATCTGCATTGTGATTTAGGGTTGTGTTGGGTATAGCCCAATAAAGGTAATAGTGGAGATTTCTCGATAGCTAACGCTGTCATCTACTCTATGGCTTCCAATACCTGACTCCAATAGTCATGTACTCCAGGGCAGACCCAGGCTAGGTGTAGAAAATTAGTGCTCGGGGTTCCACATCTATCGCAACAATCCGATTCCCTAAGGTTGTACCTGCGCATTTTAACGAGAGTATAATACAGGCGATGGAGAAATTTAAAGTGCAAGATGAATAGCCTGCTACTAGCAGATATTTGCTCCGTTTTTGAACAGCAATATGTCCAGTGGGCATCCAACAGTACAGAGCCAAGTTCTGATTCCCAATGTGCACGTGAGGGGCAAGGAGATGTTTCCTGTAAAGTATGTACGGTGTGATAGATCCTGGAGACCAGTTGTCATGGGGAGGCAGCGCAAATCATCAAGTGTAGGGGGATGAGACAGGAAGGCTCCTGCGGGAACTCCGGGGTGATGGAGCGGATGTCCTGATGGAGGCGAACATAAAGGAAAACATCTAGGGGAGATGGTTGGTGCCCATGAAAAACGTGATCAGAGTTTCGAAACGTCCCAGCATGGTAGAGATCCCCCCACATGTTAATGTGAATGCGCTCTCTGAGATGTCGGAATGCCGTTTCCTGAAGGAGCTGCATATTAGGGTGGTAGGCTAGGGGGAGTGATGGGGAGTAGAGCATGGGGCATTGCAGGATAGCACTGAGTCGATTCCAAGCCTTAATCGTACATGTAATTGTGGTGGGCTCTTTATCCCGCAGATCAACAGCAATGTAGAGTGCTCCCGCGATGGGTATGGGGTCGGCTAGCCAATGCTCCGCAGCCACCTGCGGCATGTATCGTGGGGGATGTATCCAGTAATAAGTGTAGTGAGCTTGTGCACTTATGTAATACAACTCAAAATCAGGAATGTCAAATCCTCCCTGTGCATAGGGCCTAGTGAGAATGTTCCATTGTAATCGTGGCTGCTTGCCTCCTCATACCAGTCGAATGATTTTGGACCGTAGAGTTTTGAAAAAATATCCTCCAGGGTGATAGGGAATATTTAAAACACATATAGTAACTGCGGGAGTACAACCATCTTAAATACGGACGCTCACCCCGCCAGAGAGAGCGGCAATGCGATCCAACGGGTGACGCAGTTGCTGATGCGCTCGATAGTGGTGCCAGAATTAAGGCGCATCAACTCATCTCTGTCTCAAGAAATGCGAATCCCCAGATATCGCAAGTCAGTGTCACACCTTTCGAATGGGAAATCTAGGGGAAATCAGGTAGTTGATGTGGTGAGAGGGAAAATATGTGATTTCTCCCAGTTGATATGTATTCCAGACAGCCTCCCGAATACAATGAACTCTTGTAACATGGGGTTCAGATTCTCTTGCTGGTCTCTGATGTACATTGTAATGTAGTCCACATACAGAGACACCAGAATCTGTCGTAAGTTGCATCGGAGTGCTTTATTTTGATGGTGTTGCCTCAATTTAGCAGCCAGAGGTTCTACCGCAAGGGCAAAAAGTAGAGGCGATAAGAGGCAGCCTTGTCTGGTGCCCCTGGAGACTTCGAAAGCTTGAGCTAAGTGACCATTAATAAGAACCTTGGCCGTGGGCTTTTTGATAGAGAAGTTTTATCCAGGAGAGGAATAAAGGAGGGAAGCCCATACGCTGCATCACCCCAAACATGCAATCCCATTCGACCGAGGCGAAAGCCTTGGTGGCATCTAAAAATAACGCAGCTATCGGGAGTTCTGGCGCGACGTTGTTAAGGACTGTGAAAAGGGTCCGCAGGTTGTGGGTAGTAGCCCTCCTGGGTACGAACCTGATTGGTCAGGAAGGACCAATTTTTCCATTAGAAGGCTGATTCTATTGGCTATGAGTTTGGCCAGAATTTTTGTGTCACAATTAATCAGGGAAAGCGGCCTGTACGAATCAAAATGAACTGGGGATTTCCCGGGTTTCAGCAGTGAAGTGATAACCGCTTCCCGCATGGACGGAGGGAGTGTGTTAAATTCCAGCGAATCTTTGTATACCTCGCGAAGAATGGGAGCCAGTTGGTCTATATATGTTTTATAAAATTTGATGGGTATACCGTCCATGCCAGCTGCTCTACCGAACTGTGTGTGCATTATAGCCTCCCATACTTCATCTAGATGGAAAGGAGCGCATAAAAATTCTCGTTGAGAATCCCCTAACCATCCAAGTGCCACGTCCCCTAAAGACTCGTCAAGGTCAAGTCGGTCACTCCGAGTGGATGTGTACAGTGAGGAGTAATGCATGGTGAACGTATAAAGGATATCCTCTGTGTCACGATATACAACCCCTGCAGGCCCATTCACTTCAAGGACATAATTGGAGAATCGTGGCTTTCGTATGGTCTCTGCTAATGCCTTCCCAGGGCGTTGCCTTTCCCGTAACGCCTAGCCACCCAGTATTTGCCTCTGAATTTGGTTTCTCTGTAGGCGGTATCTGTATAATCTGAAAGTTTCTCACGGAACTCTCGTTGGGCATCGGCATCCGAGCCAGACGAGAGTCGTGTCTCCAATGCTTTTAGCTCTGTCTCAAGTTTCCGTAGTGTGCTCTGTATGTCCTTAAGTACCCCCGCGCTCTTGGAAATGCAGATTCCCCGAATGGTAACTTTAAAGGCCTCCCAAATGGTACCCACGTCCTCCACCGAGCCCTTATTTCTTTGGAAGAAATCCTGAATTTCTACCCCTAATTCGCTGTGGAAAACTGTCTCATGCAGTGTTAAAGGTTGCAATCGCCAGCCAGCCAGGTGTGCCATAGCCTGGTGATGTCAGTGTAAGCATGACTGGAGAGTGGTCGGAATATGTGCGTGCTAAATTTGTGACAGTCTTTATGGCAGGACCAAGTCCTCGTGAAAGAAACCAGTAATCCAGACGTGCCCATGAAGCTGCCTGCACAGTGAAATGTGTGCCTTCCTGTCTGTGGGGATGTATGTGTCGCCATGCGTCAAGTAGGAGACTAGTTTTGGTTATGTCCTCTAGGAACGCGCAGGCCTTTGTGTAGTAGTGTGGTGCTGGATTGGATCTGTTGATGGAAGGATCGTGTGCTGCATTAAAATTCCCCCCCCCCAGATTATGTGAGTGGAGCCTACTTCCACAATCTTGCCCCATAAGGTCGTAAAAAATTCTGGGGCATCCACATTAGGTCCATAGCAACATGCAAGTGTTACAGAATCTGTACCTAGTCTAGTTTTTTTTTTAAAGTTTCTTTTTATTAAGCATCAAGCAGAACAGCAATACAGACATTAGTACATTTCAGGGGCGCGCAGGCTCCGAGGTTGCAAAACAGTCAGCTAAGGTGAGTGCAGCTTAGTACTGCCCCAGGTCATACCACACCCCCGAACAAAGTGAGCGATGCTAATTGTAAAAGAACATAACCCTGAGGAGGTTCTTCAAACCAGAACCCATCCCACAAAACCCCCTCTCCCCCCCGCCAAAATAATACCCCCCCGTCCCGATGGTGGTAAGCTTATATAACAAGAAACCTAAAGGAAAGTCTCATTGTCACAGCATGATGTGAGAAGCCCAGGACCCCCAGAGTTGTGTATTAAGGGCCCCGTCGTGACAACCAGGCCCCGGGACCACCTATATTTGGAAAAGGTGCATAGCCCGCACCGAAGGAGGACAGACTGTAGAGGGTAGTCCCCGGGACAAAAAAGCAACCAACGGCCCCCAGCTGAGTTCGAACCCTTTATAATTATCTCTAAGGATATCTGCGAAGCGTTCCAAGGAAAGAATCCTCCACAACCGGGCGTGCCACAGTGATACCGCTGGGGCGTCTGCTTTCTTCCATGCAGCTGCTACAGTTAGCTTAGCAGCCCCAAGGCACATCCACAGATTCGCCTTGTCAGCCTTAGATTGATATTCTAAGGTGGGATCCCGTACCCCTAGAAGGGCAAAATCTATGGTAGTAGGAACGGGGTACCCCAACATATCCTTGATGTGAGATAGGATCTCAGCCCAAAAAGGCCTAATCTTCGGGCAATCCCACCATATGTGCCGAAAATCTCCCTGCAGCCTGCAACCCCGCCAGCAGAGATCTGAGGTCCCAGGGAAGATCTGTCGGAGTTTGGTAGGATACAAGTACCAATCATGCAAAGTCTTGTAGTGTGCTTCCCTTAGGGTCATAGATTTGTTGTGTTGGGCAATGTCTCTCCAGACGTGTTTCCATTCTACCTCCGACAGGTCCCTGCCCAATACTCACCCCCAGAATGTCATGAATCGAGCTGGTGGAGAATGTAGAGTGTTCAAGAGCATGTTATAGAGTGCGGAAATGGTGCCTTTCATGGTACCTGCCTTAGAGATCACCAACTGCTCCATAGATGTGAGGGCCCTAGTGGTCGCCTCCCTAACGCGTGGGGACGTAGCCCAATGTTTAAGTTGAAGATAATGATAATGTTCACTCGAGGGGAGGGCAAATTCCCTCTGACAACTTGTGAACTTTAAAACCTCATCATTATGGAACAAGTCAGACAATTTAAGACATCCTCCTTCTTTCCAACTATCGAAAAGACCCTCGTGAAGCGCCGGTGGAAATGCCAGATTAAAATGAATAGGAGTATAAGGGGATGGAAATGAAGTCCAGCCCTCCCTCCGTGTGAGTCGGTCCCAGATGGTCAGGGTTGTGCGAGTGGGGGTGCTAAGATAGCATTGGAGGGTCGGTCTCCCCTTGGCTTCCAGAGGATATCCCAAAGAGATCGTCCCACCACAGAGCGGTCCATATGGAGTCAGTGTTTCTCGGACTCCCTCGCCGACCATTCCATTACAACCTTCATCTGAGCAGCTTGGTAATACAACTGAAAATCGGGTAAAGCCAGTCCACCTCTATCCCTTGGGCGTGGGTGGAGCAGGCGTGCCCGACCCCCTTGCCAGATAAAGTTAGTGATCAGCGAGCGGAGACGGGGCAGGAGAGATCGATCATGATCAATGGGGAGAGCTTGAAACAAATATAATAATTTAGGCAGTACTGACATTTTAACTGCATTGATCCTCCAGAGCCACGAAATATACAGGGGAGACCACCGTTTAATGTCTTGTTGAAGCTGCGTCACCAAAGGCGGGTAATTTGCTCTATAGACGTCACCTAGCTGGGCCGTAAGGTGGACTCCCAGATAGAGTAAAGAGCGTTTGGCCTATTGAAAGGGCGTTTGGAGATGCAGTCTGTTCGCGTCCGCAGAAGTCAGGGTGAGTTTAAGTATGTATGATTTAGACAGGTGTACCTTAAACCCCGCCACCCGCTCGAATCGACATAATTCCCCTTGCGCCGCCTGTAGCGAGGAGACCAGCTCCGTCAGGGTAAGTAGTATATCGTCGGCAAATAGAGATGCCTTATGCTCGTACCCGCTAAAGGGAATGCTTCGGACATCGTCATTGGAACGAAGCCTGACTGCCAGGGGTTTAATACTGAGGGCGAATAAAAGGGGGGATAAAGGGCACCCCTGTCGGGTGCCTCTGCTCAGGGCAAAGGGGGCGGAGGGACAACCATTGACCAGGACTCGGGAGGCTGGGAAGCGGTAATTGGCCCGTACCATTCAGAGGAAGGGAGCTCCAAACCCAAACTTCTGCATAGTTAAAAAAAGGAACGCCCAATCCAACCTATCAAAGGCCTTCTCCGCGTCCAAACCCACCAGAATCACAGGAATGTTAAACTTGGAGGCCTTCTCAATCAAGTGAATGGTGCGTCTGATGTTGTCATGCGTTTGCCTGCCCTTTATAAACTAGGATTGTCCGGATGTATTAATTCTGGCATCAAGTGTTCAAGCCTCGCTGCTAGAATCGCGGAATATAATTTGGCGTCAAGGTTTAGGAGCACAATGGGCCTATAAGAGCCGCAGAGGTGTAGATCCTTTCCGGATTTAGGGATCACCGTGATCACAGCCTCAGCCATAGAATCTGAAAAACGGGCGTCTGAAGCTAAGGCCTGGAATAGAGTCGTGAGGTGAGGGACTAGCTCGGAGACAAAACATTTTTTAAATTGAGCCGTGAGGCCATCGGGTCCGGGGGCTTTATGTAATTTGAGTCTGGAGATAGCTACACGTACCTCTTCCGAAAATATAGGAGAATCTAAGACGTCAGCCGCCGAGCGGGAAAGCTGCGGGAGCGTAACCTCATCAAGAAACTGTTGTTGTAAGGCCGTATCAGGAGTAGTGCCCTGATATAGTTGACCGTAGAAATCTCCGAAAATGTTAGCCTTAGCGGTATCGGAGTGTGTGAGGTGTCCCTGTTGATCCCGAATCCACCCAATAAAGTCCCGTTCCCTATTTACTTGAAGTTGACGGGCCAAGTGCGTGCCCACCTTATTGCCCTGGGCATAGGATGATCGGCGTAGTTTCAACAGTGTGATCTCCACTCGATTTGTGTAAATGGAACAGAGTTTACCCCGAAGGGCGGTGAGTTGTCGCTGCAGGGCACGTGTTGGCTTAGCTTTGTGGGCCTGTTCTGCAATCTCCAACTCCCCCTCAAGAGCCTCCCTCTCCTTCGTCCGTTGTTTGTTGAGGATCGAGATAAGTTGGATGCACTTCCCTCTCAGAACGGCCTTGAAGGCGTCCCAATTATTCTGCGGGGATGTGTCTTGGGGAGTGTTATGAGTAAAGAAATCTACAATGGCAGCCCTGAGCTCCTCCCGGAGGACCGCATCTCGAATGAACGCCGAAGGGAAGTACCACCTAGAAGGCCCTTTAGAAGGACAGGTCCAGCTAAGGCCCAAGGTGATCACGCTATGGTCTGAAATGGAAATCGGCAATATCTGTGCAGCCTGGAGGGCCCCCAACAAAGATTGGCTAACAAAGAAGTAGTCTATTCGGGAGTATGACTGATGCACATGGGAGAAGTGTGTATAGTCTTTTGCGGTAGGATGAAGGAAACGCCAAGCGTCACATAAGCCAAGGGTAGATCATTTCCGTCTAATCCCTTCAGAGAAGGTGGTGGCTGCCGCCCTGTTAGCGCTGGTACTGTCTAGGGTCCCATGCCAAGCTAAGTTAAGATCCCCCATCAGGACAATGGGCCCTTCCGCGAATCCCCCTATCTGGTCAAGAGCGGTGGAGAGAAACTTAGACTGACCGAGTTAGGTGCGTACAGTGAGATGAATGTGCATATCATGCCCCGCAGCCTCCCCTTAACCATCAACAGTCGCCCCTCACGGTCTGTCTTGACAGAGTCAGGTTGAAAGTTCGTTGAGCTGTGGAAAAGTAAGGCGACCCCATTGTGTTTAGTGGTGGTGGACGAAGTATAGCTTAGCGGGTATGGTCTGTGGCGGAGTCTAGTGACCTCAGCTCGCATGAGGTGTGTCTCCTGCAGTGCCACTACTTCAAATTTGCGATCCACAAGATATTTCCAGATTTTTGGACGTTTCTGCGGGGAATTCAAGCCTTTACCATTCCAAGAGGATACGTTAACCATCAGGCAAGGAACGCTCTCCACCCCCTCCCATGCGGGCCCGCAGGTCCTGTCCACTCATACCCGGCCACTCTCAGTAGAATATAATGTACCCCTCCCCAGACCACACCCCCACCCTCCGTCCCCACAACCACGCTGAGATGAGTTAGGTATCCAGAAAATTGAAAAACCATACCCCCAAAATCATCACCGGGACCTCTCCCCCCACACACCCACCCCAACTCCCCCATAAACTGGTGACCCGAGGGCCAACGGAACCTCGGCTCACACTTCCCCCAAAAACCATAGGAGATATAATGGGTAGCACGGTCAAGGCCCGCACCCCCCGATTGCAAAGTCGTACAAACTGGGGAAGACCATTATACTGAATGGGAGAAAATGGAAATCTCAGTGTCTATAGTGTCTTGATCAAAAATCGAGCGCAACCATGGCGGCCCCCTTTAGGATCCAGTGGGTCGCAGCTGACAGCACCGTCACTCCCCGGTCAGATAATCAAGCCGCCATACAGCTGGGAATCTCTCAACAAACCGGCAAAAGGGTCCCCCAAGAGAAAAGGACTAGGTTTCAACGGTTTTTTGTGACCTTGTACCAAGAGCCGGAGCGTCTCCTGGGAGTTTCCACCCCAGCCGAGGCCTCCAAAGCCGGGGGTTCCTCCGCGGAAGGCAGCCCCAGGATGTGGAGGCCATCAGAGAGCTCAGTGACATGGTGTGTCTTGTTCCCATACTCAAATGTAAGGCCGAAGGGGAATGTCCAGCGGTAGCGAATGCGATCCTCTTGCAGTTTGGTGGTGATCGGTCGCAACGTTTGCCGGAGAGCCAAGGTCGCGGGGGCCAGATCTTGGTAGAGAGAGCATCTATGGTCTTGAAAGGACACATCTTTCTTCTTCGTGGCCTCAGACAAGATCGCTTCCTTCACTTTGAAAGAATGGAGTTTGACCAAGACATCTCTCGGGCGCTTACAGCCCCCCGCCTGTAACATGCCCACACGATGGACCCTGTCCAGCTTGATTTTCAGGCGTTGTGGGGAGAGGATTTCTTCAAAGAGGCCCATCACAAAAGCCTCCAGATCAGGCCCTTCCACCCCCTCTTCCAAATCCTGGATCCGAATGTTCTCCCGTCGGGTCCTGTTCTCCACATCTTTCGCCTTAAGGAGGACTTGCTGAAGCTGGGTTTGGAGCGCTTGCTGCGAATTCTGTACCTTGGAAGTAGCCGTCGCCAGGTCCCACGTCTGTTCCTCCACCTCCAGTACACGAGTGCCTACTGCGTCCACATCCTGCCGGAGGGTGGTGAGCTTCTCGGTGAGGTCAGCTTTCAATTGGTCCACCGAGGACTGCAAGTCTTGTTTGATCTCTAAGCACAACTCCGCTTTGAAATCACGAAGGGTGGCCACCAGGTCATCACGCGTAAGCGCCATAGCCTGCAGAGGTGTGGTTTCCGCCGGAGGGAGCGCCGTCTCAGGTGCCCTAAAGTACTGGGAGACTTTGTTGACATTCTTCTTGGGCGGCATAAGGGCACCGCCACACTCACTTGAACGTTATGTCACCAGAATTCTCCAGCCCCTGCCAGAAGGAAGCACAACAAGAGGCCAGTGCGTGTCGTGTGCTCCCCCCTCACGGTGGAGTCAGACTCTCGTCGCCCACTGCTCCCCGGTATGCTCTTGAGGAACAGAAAGTAAGGGGACCAGTCCCGCTGCAGGCTCCTAGGGGATTCCCCTCCAAAGCGCGACCCGCCGCTTCCTCACACTGTAGCTGGGAGGCTGAAGCAACATCAAGGCCCAGATTGCCAAGCCACCGCTGGTGCCTGTCTCTGCCCCGCCGCCATCTTAGGGTCAGGCACAGCCCTCGTGGAACATTCCTTTCCCCCCCGTGCGGTGAAAACTGCAAGGCGCTCCAGTCGCGGGTGATGGGGCCCCAGGTCGCTCCAAAACTTCATGCAGAGTGCCCCCCTGCCACCGCTCCCCAGTCAGCACATCTCGGCCACTGCCGCGCCAGCGCCATGGAACTCGCAAAATGGCGGCAACGTGGGCCCGCCGGCACTCACCGCTTCAGAAGGACTGGGCCCAGCAGAAAGCAGGACAGCGGGGCACCGCCGTGCCAAGGCACCGCTTCGGCGAAAGGAAGAACCCCCCACGGCCTCCTCCAGCGATCGCGGCAAGTTGCAGGAGTCCCACACCGGCCCCTTACATCAGTCTGCGGCGGGCCTGTGATCTCATGAACGCCGCCTCAGCTGCAAGATGTCGGAGATCCGCGGCAGATCTCACATCGCCGGCAGGCCATCCGGCACACGGACCACCACAGACATCTAGTCTCATATTCACCAGGCTACTGGATAGCGCAGAAAACAATCGGTGGGGTCCGGAGCCGAGTCGGGTCACAACCGCTCCGCCATCTTACTTGGCCACGCCCCCGGCATTCATTTTTTGATGATGATGGCCGTCCCTCTAGCATACGATGAATATGATGAAAAGACCCTGTGGTCATCCCATTTATGTGCAAAATTATTGTTGTGTGCGGGATTGATATGGGTTTCCTGTATCATCGCTATGTGGGTTTGGTGCCCATCTAAATAGGCCAGTATCTGATGTCGCTTCCGTGGATCCCGTAACCCCCTGACATTCCAAGTGAGGATGTTAATTTTTCCAGAGCATATTGTGTCAGACATGGGCCCTGAGTAGTTGTAGAAATTGGCTCAACAGCCACACAGTGAGTGTGATACCAAGCGTGTAATTACCTGTCAGTCTAGAGTGCTCTGCCGTGTTCATGTTAAATTCAGAAGAAAACAAACCCCCCACCGCCCCCTCCCACTGAAGCTACCCCAACATGCCAGAATTACATTCCCCACCCCCCTCCCTAACTCCCAACAACAAGAAATACATACTGCGCATGTTATGCAGCTAAAACAATGAGGGATCGCCCGCCCGGGGGAACCACTAGGTGCATGTATGTGTACACCTCGCCTTCAGAGATCGGGATTGGTGGTATGAATGATCTCAGAGAGGGCAGAGGGTGCCCAGCGCAATGTTTTATCCGGTATTTGTACTTTCCGGAATACCGAGAACGCAAATATTATTGCGCCGGCTTCGCGCTTCCAAATCTTCGTTCTTGGACGCTATTAATTTCAACATTTTGTCCATTTGTGCGACATGTGACTTGACCTGGGAGGTAGTGTCCTCTGTATCAGATATACGACGCTCTACATCTTTTATTCATTCTTCATGACCTTCCAGTTTATGAACAATAGCGTCCATTCACGACGACATGCCATCCATTTTTTCCGCTATGGTGTAAAACCCTGTAGGACCTCTTGCAGGATAGTTTTCATGTCCTCACTCATCACGCTGGAGGAGTCTTTAGTGGCGTCCCCACCGGCCGCACCTAGCTCCTCCTGCTGCATCCGATTACTCTTCTTGGCCTCAAATGTAAGCCGTGGTTGTCGCGTGCCCGGCTTCCCCATCGTGACCACTAGGTTAGACTGAAGGGGCAGAACGCAGTGATGACGTTCCCCACGTTTGCTCCAGTGGCAATACTACTCGTGGTATTCAAATGGCTCAGTCGGTAGGAGCGCGCTGGTCTTGAGAGAAGTTGGCCCTGTATTGTCTGCTTTCCTGCGTGTGCCCCCTATTCAGAGTGTCCGCTACATATATGCTCTGCCTCTATGTTAGCCAGATATAATTGCAGGGGTACGAATTCCAGAAGCGTTCAACAGTAAATGCATTGAGCAGAATGTGTCTCGGGCGGCCCACCAAACGCTTGTGCCCTCCAGCGATGCAGAACAACGATTCTGCTGCCACCCGTACTCCGCACGTTATGATTATGCTTCAGCGGCCATGACAGTAGCGGACATAGGGGTCCAGCACCATGCGCTCGCGTCTACTGCAACGCGTACAATAGGGAATGACTCCGGTGCAAGCACAATGCCATGCAATGGAAGCGGGTCAGAGCAATCCCGCAAATGGCCCTTGGAACACGACTGGCGGCTAGGCCCGGTGCTGCCGTCACAGCTGGGGGGGCCTTCTCACCACGATCGCGCCTGTTCGTGCTCAGCGCAGAGTCCCCGGATCCCTTGCCGGTTTGTATGGTGATGCGCGCTTGTCGTGTCGAGGCCGAGAACAGCGCGACACAGCCTCACCTCCTTCCAGCGTTGAGTGCTCCCCCGAGTTCCGCCCAACCACCACGTGGAACCCGCGAGTCTCTCGTAGTGCCGCACGCCGACCGGCGGTTCCAGGCTGCAAAGGCGGCTGTAGCGGTGCGGCCGAACCAATCGTGCAGCAGCTCCCAGGAAAGTACTATCGAGCTCAAACTTGCGTCGGAGTTACAGCTGCTGATGAACTCCAGATTGCCATGGTGATTACCAGCACAGGTGCATGTGGGCAGGATGAATAAACGGATCTTTTGCGACGAGCTGCAGGAGCCTCACAACAGTGCGGCCATCTTGCTTGTGCGCCACCTAGCGCCCCCCTTTACAGCTCATATTTACTCTGGAAAAACTATCCGTATAAATTGTGCTCCATCAAAGGCTTTAGCCACTACATGTGATTGCTCTAAATCATCCAACCTTATCAACCCATCGAACACTTGCAAGAACAAGTCATTAGCAATTATAGACCAGGGGAACCTGAATACACCATAGGTGAAAGGGTCTGCACCAAAACTGACACTTGCCACATTGAAGATCTATTAACACCCCCTCACTTGTCTTGCTCTTGAGATTCTTAAGTGCAAGTACAGAGCCTTTACTCTTGTGGGACTCATTTTTGCAATCCCATTTCATACAGGAATAGTCCTCGCTCTCCATTACACATGCCATTTTACATTGCTTTGTCTTTGGTGCCATTCTTCGCTTCCCTGAAAACGTTAGCATAGTGGGCACATTTTCACATTTCTTGCACTCCTTTCCCACTGCGGGGCACAACAGAGGCAAAGATACATGAATAAGAGTGTCACATATATAGCACACATGCACTTTCCTCTCTGTTGGTGTGAAACTCCGCTCTGCTACTAAAAGAATTTACACTACATAAATCGTTAAACTTGAAATGACTCTTATCCTCGAGCAAACAATTCCAAGAACAGTTGTGGGAACTGAGTGACCCCAAACGTCAAGATGTTTTTGACACTGCCAAGGCTACTATAAACGTATTCGGAGAGGTGGAGACTTTTTTTTATAGTAGCTTGAGAAGTGGCAATAGTATCTTGAAGTTTGGGGTCCCCAAGTACTCCCATCTACTATTGGATTGTTTTGCTGCTAACATTTATTTAATTCAGTCTCTGATCAACTCATCCGCCATCCCCCCAAAGTTATGTGACATTAGCAGTGCCTTGAAACCAGGTAAAAATGTATCAAACAATTCACACCCTCTCTGGGCACCTCTATAAAATATATAATTATTGGAAGGAAGATTGGCTCTGTGTTTATGTATATCCAGTTTTTAGAAGAGCCTCGTCAAATTTATAGATGTTCCCTTGCACTCCCTGTAGTACATGTGGCAAGGCCCTGTACATCATCTGATTTTCGGAAGCTAAATAAAGAGATAATATGTTTTTGCGACTCTTTACTGGAATGTTATCTGCCTTAAAAGTCATAAACTCTTATTTCCATCTGCTCCATGAAATTGAAGATTCACCTTTAGACTATATGAAGTTTGGTGGCTGATCAAATTGCACGTTGTAAATTCATATAATGATACAACAGTAATAAGGCAAAGCATTATGTGTAGTTGATACTTGATGAGGGACTCTTGCAACACTAAGGCACTCCAAAGGTGTGTATACAATATTGTGAGGCTATTGTAGGATCCTGCCCCAGCTCAGGTACTTGTAAATGATCACGCCACAAATGGAGCTTGGTATTACACATCTTTATTCATCAGCGTGTAACAGTGAACTGAACATTCTACATCATGAATGCACTGTACCTAGGTTCTATCTGGCACAGATGGAAGGACGTTCTTTTGCAGTGTTGGGTCCGAAAATGTGGAACTCCCTTCCCAAATGCCTCAGGGCCATACTTTTCTGCTTGCGTTCCGCAAAGCCTTGAAGTCATAGTTATTTTAGGTTGACAATCTGGCTTCTGTCATGCTTAGCGCCGGGCAACCCCTTTTGGGTAGCTGTGCGATTTACAAGATTATAAAATAAATAAATAAAAATAAATATGACCTACACACTTACGTCACTGTTCTACGGAGTCCGCCAGGAAGCAAAATGGTCCTAACTCACAAGACACTACATCCCCCTTTTTGTTAAATAAAAAGTACCAATTTTCGCGCGTATTGCATTGTGCTGTAATCTGCATCTGTTTTAAAAAGAAGCTAAAATTTACCTGAAACGCTTTAAAAACTGTTGCTTTTAACTTTCACGGCGTTTTTGCCAACTCCACTTCGTTTGTCTCTCCCTACACTCCCCTCCCCTGATCTTAGCCAATCGGGTGCTAGGAGGCGGAGCAAGAGGGTGGGGCTTTGGTTCAAAAGCTCGTGGTAGCGCGAGAGCGGGGAATTGTCCTCTGTGTTTTCGCGCGGATAGCCGCTTGCATTGTGCTGTAATCTGCATCTGTTTTAAAAAGAAGCTAAAACTTACCTGAATCGCTTTAAAAACTGTTGCTTTTAACTTTCACGGCGTTTTTGCCAACTCCACTTCGTTTGTCTCTCCCTACACTCCCCTCCTCTGATCTTAGCCAATCGGGTGCTAGGAGGCGGAGCAAGAGGGTGGGGCTTTGGTTCAAAAGCTCGTGGTAGCGCGAGAGCGGGGAATTGTCCTCTGTGTTTTCGTGCGGATAGCCGCTTGCATTGTGCTGTAATCTGCATCTGTTTTAAAAATAAGCTAAAACTTACCTGAAACGCTTTAAAAACTGTTGCTTTTAACTTTCACGGCGTTTTTGCCAACTCCACTTCGTTTGTCTCTCCCTACACTCCCCTCCCCTGGTCTTAGCCAATCGGGTGCTAGGAGGCGGAGCAAGAGGGTGGGGCTTTGGTTCAAAAGCTCGTGGTAGCGCGAGAGCAGGGAATTGTTCTCTGTGTTTTCGCGCGGATAGCCACTTGCATTGTGCTGTAATCTGCATCTGTTTTAAAAAGAAGCTAAAACTTACCTGAAACGCTTTAAAAACTGTTGCTTTTAACTTTCACGGCGTTTTTGCCAACTCCACTTCGTTTGTCTCTCCCTACACTCCCCTCCCCTGGTCTTAGCCAATCGGGTGCTAGGAGGCGGAGCAAGAGGGTGGGGCTTTGGTTCAAATGCTCGTGGCGGCGCGGGAGCGCAGCGGACGCGCGCAGCGGGCACGTCGGCGGCGCACCAAAGGCGCGCCTAAGGCAAGCCCGTCTGCGCCCGTCCGCGCCCTGACGGGCCCCAGGGCCACAAACCCTGGCCAAATCATCATGTATTCCTCGCCCTACTTGCGCTCGTTTGCCAAGCGCCTGTCACCCATAACTCAATCCACTAAAAATCGTCTCATAGAACACAACATCTATGCGCACTCCCCTGACCATCGCACCCCCCTCGCCCATAGCTCTCAATCCCTCATTACCAGTTTCTGTGGACCCACAACATTTACCACGCTTCGCACACTCTACCTTAACACTCGCTCTCTGGTTAAACACCAAATTGATATATTTCTGCTACTTAGCCTTGAGCAGCCGGATATTCTTCTGCTTACGGAGGACCTGGCTCACCCAGGACTCGTCACCTGACATCTTAGCAGCCCTCCCCTCGGGTTACTACATTCTGGCCGCAAATCGACTTCAGGGCAAAAATGGTGGTGGAGTGGCTGCTATTATCCATAAGAATCATGTTTTTACTGCCCTCAGTCCTTTGATCCTTCCAGAGGTGGAGAATTTAGTGATTAGGTTAGAGGCCGCTTCCGGTTCTATCGTCCTGGTGTTATTATATCGATCCCCTCTTGCCATGCCCACCTTCCCCTTAGCCCTTAGTGAACAAATGGCTAACCTCTTTACCAGGGGCGGTGGGTGAGATTTTAAAGTGGTGGGGCGCAAACGAATTAGCATACAGCACCGTAGCGAGCGAGCGCAGCGAGCGAGCCCGAACCCCAAAAGGGGGGTTTGAGGGGATTACCCCCCCAAGAAAATTTTGAAAAAAAAGAAGAAAAATCGTGCATTTTCAAGCAAATTTGAGAAAGCAGGAAGGTTAATAAAGCAATTGTGAAAGTGCAGTTATTACATTAATAGATCGCATAACATAGGTAGCTGCTTATTCAGTATTACCACAGCGCTTCATACATTCTGTCCTATTATGCTCAGGTGCTGAATTCAGACTATAAGACTCATGGAAATCTCAGCTCTAAGAGTAGAAGAAGTTGCACAGCAGTGTAATGGTTGCCAGGCTCGTTCCGCAGGAGCGTCAGGAACTTGAAGAAAAGTCCACAGTCTTCCCCTACGGCCTTCCGACTCTATCAGACTCTAGAGTAACGAATGGCACGCAAGGGGAAAACAGGGAAACAAAACAAGGAAAGGCGGGGGAAGAAAAACAGTCTTACAACATACTGAATATTAGACTCTAGAGTAACGAATGGCAAGCAAGGGGAAAACAGGGAAACAAAACAAGGAAAGGCGGGGGAAGAAAAACAGTCTTACAATATACTGAATATAAAAGAGGCAGCGCAATGCGGTGTTACCGTGATTCTGGTTGAGCTGAGCTTTGTACACACACTTCACATAGGTCCACGCAAGTACCCCAAATATAAATAGTATAAAGGTTTTCGCAATTTGCCAAGAGGAAAGGTTTGATAGGCAACACAAGCAACGAATCGTTCACCCTGCGGGAGACAGGTCCGGCCAGTGAACAAAGGTGAGCAAATCTGTGTAGTCTCCAAATAGAACAAACACTACAAAACTTTTAAAAACAGAGATAACAATGCATTTCTTACCTCAATCAGAATTTTTTGTATTCAACAAACAAGTAGCAGCATTCACTTTTTGTAAATGAAATCCGCACGTCTGTCTTTCAGTGTAGCAAACTTGTCAATTACTTTCATGTTGAAGTCCGGTATCTTTTGGACTAGCTTGCTCTCTACAGATAGCATCGCCAAAGCATTTAGTCTTTCCTCTAGCCTGGTGTTCCTGAGGAATGTCTTTATGCGCTTTAAGGCTGAAAAACATCGTTCAGCTTCTACTGTTGTCATTGGAGTCGTAATCACAATTTTTAGTAAAGTCACTGTCTCTGTAAGTGAGTTTTCCATATGCAGTTTATGAATTAAACTCAGCAAAGTCAAGGCGCTGGTGGCCTTCCGGTACACAGGCATTCCGTAGAGTACAGTTAACTCAGTTCTCAGCTGCTCTTTTTTGAGCATAGGATATGCTTCCACAGCCTGATTCAGAGCACGCTCAGGGAAGGATTCATCATATTGTGCAAACTCTTTACTTTGCAATAAAGTTGCACTCACCAATTGTTTTGTGAATGAAAAACGTTCTTTTGCCTGCACAATTACAATGTCACATATCTCCTTTCCAATTCGAACCAGAGAGGTGATGTTTTGTCTGCGGTTTGCAAAAATAGAATGCTCCGGCAGTTTGCTCTCTAAATCTTCAACCCCATCTCTCACTTTCATAATCTGTTGTACAAATGCAGATGTATTGGCTTTCACAGAGACAGTATCTAGGTCTTTTCTTTGCAACTGATCGTATAACACATCAACAGGAATCATTATGTCATGAAATAAAAACAGTAAGAACTGAAACTCTTTGTCTTGTAGTGTTCTAATAAAGCCATGGGCTTCACTCTGACTTGTGTGATCAAAGTCTGCTCTGGATGCTATGGCGACAAAACATTTCTCAAGGCCCTCCCTCTGTTCAAAGATTAAGTTGACTGTACGAATGTGAAAGTTCCAACGAGTTGAGGATCCCCTTGGTACGCTTTTGTCCACAATCTCATGAAGGGCTTCTGTTCTTTTGGGGGAACGTGTGAAGAATGCTGCTATGCCTCCGATATCCTGAAAGAAAACTCGTGTCTCTCTGATCTTTGATACCGCCTGTTGCATAATAAGATTGAGTTGGTGGGCGTAACAGTGCACAAAATGAGCATTAGGGTACACATCTCGAATTCGTTTCTGTACTCCACTAAGGCTTCCACTCATTACGGACGCACCATCATAGCTTTGTGCGATAAGTTTTTGTTTTTGAGGCAGGTCCGGGAAAATTAAGTCCAGTTGACACAGTATTGCTTCAGTGATGGTTGCTGCACTAGAGTCACTTAAATGCGTGAAGCCATAAAATCTTTCCACAACGTTTCTGTCACTGTCAAGGTACCGAAACACTAACACGGACTGTGTTTGAGTGGACACATCAGTGGTGTCATCAGCCTGAATAGCCACAAAGACTGTGTTTCGCAACTCTTGCACAATATGGCTTCTTATAATTTCGAGCATACAGTCAAGGAGTTAATTTTGTATTGTATTAGAGATGCCCTTAAAGACTGTAGCATGTGCTAAATGTCTTTCCAAATCCTGGTCTATGGTTGACATTAAATCCACTAGGCCTCGGAAGATCCCAGGTTTTGAGGAAGTTTCTGATTCGTCATGGCCTCGCAATGCCAGTTCGAAAGCACCACAGAAAGGAATGCAATCAATGATCTTGGATAGATTTTGTCTGTTCTTATCAACAGCTTCATTGTGTTTTTGAATGGATTTGCGATACGCATCATTTATCTGCTGCTCAATTGGTGCGTCTTCCCCCAACATTCCCAGTCTTGTCAGGTTTTCCAGATGATTTCTTGTGAGCGCATGCTTCTTTATTTTTTCAGCGATGTGCTTCAGGTCGACCATTCCTTGCCGTGTCCAAGAAGAGTCACCGCCAAACAGCAAGCAGGGGAAGCAGAACAGAGAATTTCTTATAGGGCACCCTGTAAGCCAATCAGCTTTTGTGTACCAGACATTTGAGAATGTACGTTTTGACATTTTTCCTCTGTCCTGGGTAGTTTGCTGTAGGTTTATTTCAGGCTGATGAGGTCCTAATTGTTTTATCTGTAGTTTTTGTTCAAGTGGCCGTGACTGGAATGACTTTGTAATCAGCTCTTGTACTGTATTCATGATGGTGTGTTGCTGGCCTTACCAATATATATATATTAACCCCTTCCCCGCTCATGACGGAGCCGCTCCGTCATGAGCCACGGTTGCCGTGTGCTCATGACGGAACGGTTCCGTCATGTCACGGCCGTTGGCGGCCGCTCCGCCTACGCGGCGCTGTTTCCCCGCCTGTGCGGGGGGACAACGCAAATGGGCGGAGTCATGACGGAACCGTTCCGTCATGAGCACAGCTCAACCGTGGCTCATGACGGAGCGGCTCCGTCATGAGCACAGCGCCACCGCGCTGCCCCCCCGCACCCCCCCGCGCCGCGGCGGAATTCCCGCCGTGCGAAAGGGTTAAAGAAACCTGTCAATAATCAAAGTACAACGTATAAGGTGCAGTGCAATAATATCAAATTTCAGTATAAATACATTATACATATATCTTGTGCATTATCCTAATACATCTCAAATGACTGCTAAAAATAGAGCCGTACTGCCTCCTGCCTCTCTGTGCCATAGTGGTTGCTGGAGCCACTGAAAGACACTGCTTGAGGGCCTTGAGAGTGACCACATACATACATAGCCCTAACTCCCATGTAAAAAAATATATAGCATCAGTTTCCTTACCTTTAACACTGGTGTTTGCTGGGTTGTAGCCGGGGTCGGGTGAGAGAGCAGCAAAGGAGGTTGGGGTCCTCTTGTTGTTTGCTGGAAAATTGCCCCAAAATGCGGTAATGTTTCAGGTTGTCAGGTGCTGAAAATGAAAAGATAACAATTTATTTTTGAAACAGTAGGGTAATGAAACAAAGACTGTGGGGAAAAAACATAACGCTCCAATTTTTTCCTTGCAGTTTGCATCCAGTTCTTAGATGACAGTTAATAGCTCTCTGTTGTATGTTAGGATTTTAACTTAGAAACTGCAAGTACCAAAAGGATCTCTCTAACAAAAGCAGTGCCTCACTGACCTATTTACATCATATGCATTTTGTGATCTGCATCAGGTATATATGTTCTTTGCAGCAGGCACATTAAGCTTCTGCGCTGCCGCCTGCTGCTAGTTCACTACTGGGACGGTGGGACCACAAACATAGTCTGGCAGACTGCCAACGCTCCTACATATATAGGCCAACAACTGATGTTTCTATTTTTTGTTTTATATAGCGAAGTAGACCCGAGACATCGGATCGAGCATGTATTTTATGTATGTGTTGTAAAAACTTGCAAGTGGTTGTAAACACGCACTTTTCTACTTTTCGTCGTTGCTTATGAGAACCAAGGCTGGCAGTAACTGCGCCTCGTTTACTGCCAGACTTGCTTGTCGAAAGCAAGGACTACAAGTACAAAGTGCTTATTTACTCACCGCTTTCAGGTTTTCAAAACACATAAATAAAAGGCATTGTCAATAGCTCAAACTCTTGCAAATGCGAGACCTATTGCATTGCAATTGCTTGTTTTTATAGCGGCCTAATCCTCAGCAAAGATAAATAGGCTGCCCTGAATCACCTCTGTGGGAAGGGAAGAAAGACTTTTACACTCCTGTTCCCCGAATATGCATTCCTTTGCCTCTAGTCACATTCACTTCACGTCCATTATTTCTGTAAATTCGGATTCCTACTCTGAGTGCCAGAAAACAGGCATTTAAGAGGGCAAAAAAGATGTTGGTGGATTGATTGCGCTTCACATAAAATGCTAACCACTTAAAACTCCCACCGCCTGGAGTTCTTCTTTCAGCGTTTTATAACGTATTCATCGCTCTAAGAATCTGAGCCATGTGACAAAGCCAGAATTGACTCCCTTACCTACATTTGGACCAAGCTATGCTTCCCTAGCAAGCTCTAATGGGTAAATGCTCTTTTTCAAGGTGGGTTTGAATGGTATTTCTATGATATAAAAGCAGGAATACTTTGTATGGAATGGTAAATGTTTCTTGGTTTTTGGCTCAGGATTTCGCCAATCTCCTACAAAGGATCAGAGAGAATACAGACGTTTACAGCGTTGCTGGCCCACAACTTTCTTTCACTCACATGAAATGCTCTCTCTCTATAACTGGAAGCACCCAGAGTTCTTTATCCCACCCACCCGCAGTGCACCAATAAGAGGCCGTACCCCCTCACCTCCGGTGCCCTCCCTTCTGGGACCACTTCCTAACTGAAGCCTGCTTCTCCTAGTCCTGTCCCTGGTAGATTAGGATCAATGCATCCATTCTCCCTCACTGATTCTGTATTTATGTGCCAGGAAGGAAATGTCCCCGAATCCTCTTATGTTTCAGAATCCGCCATGCACTGCAGGGACAATTAGAGGATTTCCCATTGGAGCTGGCGGCTCTTACCCATATAAAAGAAAATGAAGACAATTACAAAAATGTACAATGAGGCCGTGGCAATCGAAATTGTTACGAGGCAATGGGTAGATAACCTGGGGGTACACAGACCAACAATGGGGATACTTCAGTTCACAAATTAAGCCGATATCTTTCAATAGAACACAAAATGATACATTTCAAATTCCTACAGTGGTTCTACTACTCACTGGTCAGGCTATATGAATTCCAGCTGTGACTAGATGCTAAGTCTGCAAGATGTTCCTAACCACAGGCAGATTTCATACTTTTGGCCTGGGAACACTCAGAAGAGAAATGATTTTCGTTAAGATCTGCAGTATGACAGAAATCAAGCATCTCCCCACCCCATTGATAGCATCACTGGGGCATGGTAAGTAGATCTCATCAACGGAAAGGTGCTTTACAGCTCTTGCAATGGAGTTGGCAATTTATAGCACTTGCAACGAAGTTGGCTAAAATACAGTTGAAATGTGTTGCTATAGAGGCCACAGCCCAACCATGGAGCCCTAGAAGAAGGATTCAATACTCTGCAAGGAAGCATCAGAGTCTTATTCGCTACTCCTGCCACGTCAGGCCAGACCAAAAGATATTTGGGAACCCCCGAGAAAATAGTTACGAACAGGAGAATAGGGGAGTCCTTCCATATACCCGAGGTACACATCTTAAAAGTGCAGGAGATTATTTGAGCTATTCCGGAGGAGAGATGTTTGAATTAAAGCTTATATGTGTTAGGTGCAGGGCCGAACTGGAAACCAAAACCGGCCCTGGCAAAGTGCTTGGCCCCCCCTCCCTGGTAGCTCCATATAAACAATAAAGTTAAAAAGAATGTCACATATCAGCATGTGGTGTTAAACAGATCACCAATTAATACATAAAAAATGGTCATTAATACATAACAAATGGTCAGGAAAGGCGTTTGTACATACATTAAGCATTTGTAACCTTTCCCTCTCTTCCTTCTCTTTTACACCACCCCCAGTTATTTCCCTCACTCGCTGCTCTTTAACATCACATTCAGTTCCTTTCACCCCTCTAGCTCCTCTTTTAGGACACCTTCAGTCCCTTTCCCTCGCTCGCTCCTCTTTTCGGTCTCCTTCAGTTCCCTTTCATCTCGCTGGGCCCCTGTAGGTCACTCTCAGTTCCTCTCGCTCACTCTTTTATCCTTTCCATCACTCAGATCTTGGCATTCTTATTTTTGTTTGCCTTCCCCGTAGGTGTTACCCGTCATTTCCAGTTCTTGTCTTTTACATGCAGCTCCCAACCTTTCCTTTTAGCCCCTGTCTCTCACCCTCAGTAACTTGTCGTCTTACCCAGATGCCACTCTTGCTCCCCGCCTCCCCACTTTCAGTCCTTGCCTCTATCGGCAGCTACCCTTCACTTTCATCTCTTGCCCCTCACTCTCAGCTCTGTCACTCTCTCCAACTCTTATCTCCCACTTATCCCTCACTCTCACGGTTGTCACTCCTACTCGTGCCCCTCATTCTCTGCTCTGTCACTCTCTTCTGTCTCTTGCCCCTCACACTCAGCTCTGTCACTCTCTTCTAACTCTTATCACTCACTCAAGCCTCACTCTCATCGTTGTCACTCTCTCCAACTCTTGCCCCTCATTCTCGGCTTCTGTTACTCACTGCCAGCTCTTGCCCCTCACTCTCAGCTTTGTCACTCTCTTCCGTCTCTCGCCCCCCTCTCTGCTCTGTCACTCTCTTCCAACTCCATCACTCTCTTGACTTCTATGACCCTCAATCTCAGCTCATGTCCCTCAATCTCAGCTCACATCCTCGCTCTAGGCTCATGTCCACCACTCTCAGCTCATGACCTTCACTCTCAGCTCACGGCCCTCACTCTCAGCTCACGTCCTTCAGTTGCGGCTCACGTCACTCACTCTCAGCTCACGACCTTCACTCTCAGCTCACGTTCTTCCGTTTCGGCTCACGTCCCTCAATCTCAGCTCACGTCCTCGCTCTCAGCTCACGTCCCTCACTCTCAGCTCACATCCCTCAATCTCAGCTCATGTCCTCGCTCTCAGCTCATGTCCATCACTCTCAGCTCATGACCTTCACTCTCAGCTCACGGCCCTCACTCTCAGCTCACATCCGTCAGTTTCGGCTCACGTCCCTCACTCAGCTCACGGCCCGCCTCACTCTCAGCTTACATCCTTCAGTTTCGGCTCACGTCCCTCACTCTTAGCTCACGTCCTTCACTCTCAGCTCACGTCCTTCAGTTTCGGCTCACGTCACTCACTCTCAGCTCACGTCCTTCACTCTCAGCTCACGCCCCTCACTCTCAGCTCACGTCCCTCACTCTCAGCTCACGTCCTTTCGTTTCGGTTCACGTCCCTCACTCTTAGCTCACGTCCCTCACTCTCAGCTCATGTCCTTCAGTTTCGGCTCACGTCACTCACTCTCAGCTCACGTCCTTCACTCTCAGCTCACGCCCCTCGCTCTCGGCCCATGCCGCTCACAGTCACCGCTTGCAAGCTCAACGTGTTTCGGTGTGGTTCTGGTTCAATCACGTTTTTCTCAATGATAAAAAATAAGCCTGCCATGACTACGATCAGTTTTTTTTTTTAAGTAGCCACTGAAGCCCAAACAAAAACGTAACATATATGACTTGTAAATGAATTTGACGTTCTTACCGACTACAAAAAAAATCCAGCCAAGAAATAAATTCATTTGAGTCGAGACACAGGAGACATGAATCGGTCGGACCCTTTAAAAGCACCTGTCCCTGTGGAAAAGCTCTGAACACTGAACTATACACATTATTCAAGAGCCGAGACAAAGGCTGTCCTATTCCGACATAACTACCTTCCACACGCCAGCCAGCACCAGTGCACCACTCCACACACCGTCCACGAGGTCCACGAGGCGACGCGAGTGAACCGTTACCGAACCGGATCCAACGCAACGACACTGCAGCGCCGCACGCCGCAAATGGCCAATCACTGCATGACTACATTAAGTCAGAGACAGTGATTGGCCATTGTGCAGGGCGGCTGAGCCACCCACGCTCGGCATCCAATATGGATTGCCCCTGCTGTGCTGCGCGGTGACCGGCCAATCCTGGCGCTGCATGCAGCGCCAGGATTGGCTTGGAGGGCACACTAACTGCTCGCCCTGTCGCCCTTTTGCTGCCAGGGGCTGCCGCCAGCATAAACCTGCACCCCCCCCCCCCCCCCCTACTAGCTAATGGGGCCATGGCCCATGGGACTTTCATGCTCGGGCAAGTTGCTGCCCGAAGCATACATGCGGGAAAACAACTGAAGACGTCACCTCACACAGTGTCAATCAATCACCAGCCCGCCCCCCCTGCGCACTCCCGATTCAGTCGGGTGCTGCCCGGCGGCACCGGATAAATATCGTGCTAACTTAGTAAAAACATTTATTTTAATTATTACGGCAGCCGCGGGTCCAAGCAGGGCTGGTGGGGCTACGCCCCTATGTCCCAATGGACGCACCGCGGCTGCTCTTTACCAACTACGCTAGCATTATGCTAATAGGCGACCGGAATTATTGGTTCAATGACGCTCGCGGTGGGCCCCATGCTGCAGAACTGTCAGAACTGCTGGTTAGCTTGAATTTCACTCAAAATGTTTCCGTGCCTACCCATGTCAAAGGCCACATTTTGGACCAAATTTGGACCTCAAATCTTACTCTATCTGCGCTCACTGTCTCACCCTGCATCTGGTCCGATCACCATCTCATTGAATTCACGCTCACTACTACTATCATCCCTAAGATTGTCTCAAAAGACGGTGGCATATCGAGGAAATGGAGCTCTATTGATAAACACGCGTTTCTCGATACTCTAGCCAGGTCCTGCCCCCCCCTCAACTCAGATGTTGATGTCATGAATACTGCCATCTCTAACTGGTTACTAAAAGCCTGTAACTCTCATGCCCCCCTCGCAAAATTCACTCGCTCCCGACATTCCGATGCTCATAAGTGGTTCTCCACGGAACTCATGAAACAGAAATTGGAGTTAAGGCAAAAAGAAAGAAAGTGGAGATCACACTATATTTTGGAGGATAAACTACAGTTTTCCGCAGCCCGCAATGACTACAAAAAGACCATCCGCGAAGCTAAAGCCGCTTATTTTTCCGCCAGAATTCTTAATCCTGAAAATAAATCAAAGGAGATCTTCTCCATTATAAATGATCTGTGTAGTTCCGACAGAATTCACCCTGATCAGCCACCTACTCAGGAGTTTTGTAGTTCTTTGAACCCATTTTTTTGGACAAGATCTCCACAATAAAGGCCAGTATCCCCACCACATGCTGTTCTGACCACATTGATCTGGTCATGACTAACCCCGCTACCCTAAACCATTTTCCGGTTCTATGTCCTCAGCTCTTCTCAGAATTACTGGCCCGAGTCAAGTCTGGGTCACCTAACGACTGCTGTCCCCCTCATATCCTAAAATAGGTCCTATCTGCCCTCCCCCATGTTGTACTCCCCTTCCTAAACGAATCCCTCACCCAAGGTAAGGTTCCCTCTGCCTTCAAGAATGCGATAGTGGTCCCACTAGTAAAAAAACCCGGGGCTGACCCCCTGAATCATTCCAACTATCTCCCGATCTCTTTGCTTCTCTATTTAGCAAAAATTCTTGAGGCCCACGTCACCAAGTCCCTCTCAAACTTTATTGAACAATCTGAGTACCTGGAACCAAATCAAGCCGGGTTCCGCCCCGCACACTCCACGGAGACAGTCATCCTTACCGTGCTAGACACCCTGCGAGCAAATACGGATAAGGGCAATCATCAGGCCTCATCCACTTAGATCTGTCGGCCGCATTTGACACGGTGGATCATTACATCTTATTATCCTGTATCAAACAAGCAGGTATCCAAGGCTCGGCTTACAGCTGGATCAAATCTTTTCTTCAAGACAGATCGCAGGCAGTTCGACTAGGCACTTTCACCACCCCCAGGATGGCTACCTCCTGTGGAGTGCCTCAGGGTTCATCACTCTCCCCTCTTTTATTCAATCTTTACCTTAGACCCCTCATTAGTTCCTTAAAAAAGATGAAGGTCACAACTTTTAACTACGCAGATGACCTCCAACTTATTTTCACACTAGACGGTCCTAACTCAGCCTCTGACTTCCAAGATACCATGCTACACATTCAGCGCTGGATGAATCTCAACCATCTCAAACTTAATCCTGGCAAGACCGAGCTAATCCTGCCAGGCACTAGCGCAACCATGTGGGGCCCTCAATTTTGGCCTGATAATCTTGGACCACCTCCCTCTCCCTCTTCTTCAGTAAAAAGCCTTGGAGTGACTTTGAACGCCGACCTATCGCTCAGGGGTCAAGTGGGGTCCATAGTCTCCTCATGTGTCTTTCAGTTGCGGAAACTCAAAAAAATTGCTCACCTTCTTACCTCCTCGGCTCTCACTCAGGCGGTGATTGCCCTTGTACTATTGCGTCTCGACTTTAGCAACTCTATCTACTTTGGCCTACCCATGTTCCTGCTTAAAAGTCTTCAAATGATACAGAACCAGGCAGCCAGATTGATACTCAAACAACCCAAATGGAATTCCGCCAGCCCCCTTTTGGCTAAACTACACTGGCTCCCTATTGCTCAACGTGCAGCTTTCAAGATCGGCTGCCTCCTCTTTAAAACCCTGCATTGCAAGAGCCCTAAATTTCTTAGTAACTTGATCATAAAATACATACCACGCCGCTCTCTACGGTCCAGCAACCTCATGTTACTAACTACTCCAACCATCAAACGGAAACGCCAGGGAGGGTGTAGGTTCTCGTACCTTGCACCTGGCCTCTGGAACTCGCTACCTCTTGACATCCGAATGCAAAACAATCTGCTGAGCTTCAGAAAGGCCCTGAAAACACAGCTGTTTGCACTATCATGCAACTAGTCCGTCCACCGCACCCTCTCATGACAATTAAGCGCCATGAAACCTCCGAGTGTACGTGCGCTATATAAATTCCTCCTAACATAACATAACAATAATCCATATATACATCACAACTCTTCAATATGTCGTTTTGGTGCTTGAATCGATCACCTAGATCTGGTCATATGAGGCCGAGGAGATACCAGAGAAGGGACCATGACTGGCATTGGTGACAGAGACATCAGTAAAGTTAATAGGCTCTCTGGACTCTCAGGTGGATAAGTCTCAATCCTGACATCTGGAGTTGGTGATGGTCAAGGTAGGTGCTTGAAATGCGAAAAATCTTGCCTAATGGACTTTACAAGATGGTGAGCAGTCACCATGAGTCCATTACTGGTCACAACCAGGGCTGGACTGGCCATACCGGACATCAGGCATTTCCCTGGGGGGCTGGAGGCCACGGAGGAGATTTTCACCGAAGTAGACCGATTTTCATCTATCGGGCCCCTCTCACTTAAGGCTTGGATGGGTCACAGTAATTCCAGCAGCTGATGCAATGAAAATTCAAGCCTCAGTGCAGCCAAACGGATCTGCCTGAGACTGACTATGCAGTGAGGGGGCTGGTTCAACAAAGTTTTCCAGGTCTCCTTTTGGCTCTCAGTCTGGCCCTGGTCACAACCCTCAGTGGGTCAGCATCAAAAGGAGCATCAGATTTCCGTTTCTGCCTTACAATCACTTAGTCTCCTTGAACACAGTGTTCGGCGCACAGTGACGTCTGTTTGCATAGATCTCATGTGACGTTTGTGAGAAGAGTCAGTACTGCGAAGTTTATCAATATCAATAGATCTCTCATTGCTCCATTGTGGCGCTTTGTTGCCGATGGCTCTCCCAAACATTAAGGTGGCAGGCCTTTCGCCTGTGGTAGAATGCGGAGTTGACCTGTAGGCACGAAGCGTAGACTGAAGAACTGATTTGAATTCAAGCTTTTTCAGTGCAGCGTAATGCACTCTGGTTGACTGATGGTGTGGCTGTGATTGGCAAATCGGAGCGGGGATCATTCCACGGCAGCAGAAGGGGCGGAGCTTCAGCAGAATGCAGGCACGTAGTTGCGGCATGGAGCAGCAGGGAGCTGGCCAAGGTGAGGCTGAGGAGAAGGAAAAGCCCGATCAGCGGGTGGCTTTTCAATATGGCACTCTGCTGAAAACTCTGCTGGATCTGTCCCCGGCCCTAGTACTAGCCCTGCCTCCCCTCCAGCTATGCCTCGATAGCAGACAACCCGTAGGCAGAGCGTTTAAAAAAGCTCCCATCTTCTAGCAGCGGTGGAGGTGGTAGGGAGACAGCAGGGGCTATGGCATGCAATGGAGGGCCGGCGGTGGTGGTTCAGTAATGCCTAACACTGAGGATGAGAGCAGGTATGCCAGCACTTTGGCAAGGTGCTAAAGTGACAGAGCTCTTGCGCTCCCCTCCTCCACATATCCCTTGTGTTCTCGGCCCTTTGATCTTGCTCCCACTGTACTAGGACCAGCACTACTGCAATGGTGTGGTTGCGAAAAAACGCCAACGTGGACAAGGGCGCACTGACCGAGGCACAGGAAAGATTCTTCGCAAACCTTTCTTTACAGTATGTTGTGGCTCCTGGCCACTGGTCCTCTGGCCCTAGCTTGGATCCCAGTGGGGGAACGACAAGAGACAGACCTTGGGGCAGGGCAGAAGCCGAGTGGAACACAACTCTGGAGCCTGGTGGAGTTGGCAAAAGTAGGTTGTAGGCGAGTTGTTTCTCAGCACGCACGTTGTCTCCCAGCTCTGACTCCCTGCTCCCAGCTTTACCGGCTCTCCCCCCTATCCCAATGGTCCTCGGGCAGGAGTGGAGCATACTTTTAAGAGCTAGGAGGAGCAGTTTAAGCAGGGTGCAGGTGGGGCTCTAGGGCCGCAGTTCTTTTCCAGCAAGCGTGGAAACAGCTGACGTTAGGCTGGTGTGGTCTGCTCCTCCTGGGGGGGGGCATGCTGCACTGCTCCTTCAGTTGCCGCATTCCACAAATCTGGAGCCCATCATTGTTGCATCGTTGTGACATTCGCTGTTATTTTTTAAATCTACCCAATTAGGACCTATAAATATTGTTCTCCCGCTGTCACACCTGTTCAGAGAGATATTCATAAGGGATTAAGCCAGGCTGGTGGTCTTGAAGAACCTTTGGGATTTGTATCTATTGCGGTTGGGAGGGTGGTGATATGTAAGGAATCGAGGGTTGGGGTAAATTTTACACTCCTAGATATTGATATTGAAGCTCAATTAGGGAGTTTGGGAGGCCCTTCTGATTGTGCCACTTAGGGGGGAAACAACCTTTAAAACGCAGTCATTACTTCGCACTACCTTTACATAGCAGTCATTACATCGCAACATCCTTTACATCGCATGTCATTACAACGCAGCCATTACATCGAATGTCACTACAACGCATGTCATTACAACGCATGTCACTACAACGCAGGCATTACATCGCAAGTCATTACAATGCATACCATTACAACGCATAGTACCCTTACACTATCCAACATTTGCCCTACTGTTGCACTCCCTGGAGTTAGAATAGTAATTTTTACCCCTACACCATCCAACACTTACCCTACTTTGCACTCACTGGAGTTAGAATAGTAATTTTTACCCGTACACTATCCAACACTTACCCTACCGTTGCACTCACTGGAGTTAGAATAGTAATTCTTACCCCTATAGTATTCAACACTTACCTTAAATGCAATGTAATGGTATGCATTGTAATGGTATGCGTTGTAAAGGTATAATGCGATGTAAAGGATGCGTTGTAAAGGTAGTTTCTGAAAATGCTATGTAATGGCATGCGATGTAAAAGAATGCGTTGTAAAGGATGTTGCGATGTAAAAACTGCATTGTAAAGGCATGCATTGTAAATGTATGCGTTGTAACATCATACATTCCACTTAGGGCGATCCTCAAACTATTAGATCTAAGTAAAGGCGTTCTTTAAACTTAAGTTCGTCACCCAGGCGTCTTTATATGCCACCCTTGTACTGGGGCTTAAACCATTTGATTGGTTCTTCTTCGGAATCCGTTCATGATGTATTCCTGCCATGTACACAGCCTAAGATTGGAAATGGTGGGGATGGTGTCCCCTCTGAATACCTTTTTGTATCGAAAAGGTGTTATATTCTAATTTGTCTCTATTAGAGAAATCCGTGTTAAGCTCTGATCATATTCTGGAAATGATGTCTGCAATTTTGTTTGAAGTGCATAATGTAAATAAGTCTCTCCCTGTTAAGCCAATATCTACAACACATTTTCCTATGGAATTATCTGCAACCACAGCCCCCTTCTGTCTACCCCCCTTGGAGGGCAGAGAGATGCTTCTGTTCAAGCGAGTATACCTTCCTATCTGCTGTCTCCCCCAGAACCTGTGTGTGATCTTGAAAAGGAATAGTTTTTTCTAAACACTTTATTTGGGGATTTAGAAACAAGTCCCTCTTTGGGAAATCCAATATTAAAAATATTCCCTTTGTTCAAAAAAGGTCGAAAAGGGGCATTGGAGAAGTTGGAAAACCCAGTGTATTTGTATCACAGTCAGGTAGGGGAGGGGAGGGGGAGCTGTCAACTCCTACTACCTCCCTCGCCCCATACCCTAATTTGTTGAGGGCAGGTGGTTTGAAGGAAGGGAGGGGGGCAGCCCTATAAGAAATCAAAAGGACGAGAATAAGAAAAGGAAACATAAAAAGATCAGACGATTCCCCAAACAAAACGCCACAAGGTTGCACTTTCCAAGGATCCCTGACAGGCAGTGTGATACACAAAGAATGAGGGAGAAGGGAATATTAAACTCCCCCTCTAGAGGGGGTATTCCTATGGTGGCTCCCACACTGCACACTGCTCCTGTAGGGGGGACTGAGAGCTTTGGAGCGGTGGTGTCTTCTCCAAATTTGACGAATCCGTCCCCTCATGAAGTACAATTCCCCTTACTCATTGAGTTGGTTGGACCCACTGGAGGGGAAATGGGACAGGGATCTAGGGTCACCTTGCCCCAGTCAGTGATCGGAGTTAGGGAGGTTGGAAATCCAGAGGGGTGGGCTCAAGAGAGATGTGCTACTCAAGGTGGCCCCAACAAGGTCCATACAGGGTCCAATCTTTTGTCCAAGAGAAATCTGGAGGGCAGTCCTCCCAACGCTCTCGCTAAACACTCTAGTGTCCAGCCTAATGGTTGGGCAAAAGCCTCTAGCTACAGGGATAGGGTACCCTTATGGATCCCCTCGAGGGATGCTTTAAAGAAAACCAGTGAGTTGAAGAATACTTCATCTTCCATCCTGGACTTCACTTGATTATTTGACAATTAATTCTCTCTGGTAAATAGAGGTTTCATTATTAGCTCTTTCTCTGAGATTGAGGTCTTAAAGTTGATATCCATCAGGGACATTTCAAATGTGAAGATGTTCTCTTCCTATACTCTCCCTAATCTAGGATCACATTCTGCTCCCTGATTTTTGCAAATTTGGTTATGCAGAATTGTGAGTTCTTCCTTAAGTGAGGGATTGACCTTAAAACTGTTATAGAATATAAGAAATCTTCCCCTTGCATCCCGTAACTCAGTGTTTGTCCTCGAAATCTGTGGTGTCCGATGCAATGGGTCCTGACTCCAAGTTCTTACCCGGTAACCCCAAAGATATTGTGGTTTATTTAGGCCAAAGGAGACGAATAATAAATATGGTGATAGGCTTGGCAGCTTAGCCTCAGGTTCCAGGTACGGAAGACGATTTGGCCCAGTGGAGCTGGGTGGCGGGAGCATTGAATAATGCCCATCCCCCAGCGGAAAGGAGTGATCCTTGGGGGTAGCTTGGGGAGGTTATGGGTCTAAACAAGGACAAACTGAATTCTTTGGAAACGTTGAGCCCTGTAATTATGTGTTTACAAGAAACTTGGTCCTGTAAAGAGTTTGATTGTAGTGGTTATTTTGTGTTTTTAAGTAAGCTAAGCATTCTGAAAGGGGCCACGATAGTGGGGGGGAGGGGGGGCTATCCTGCTTAAGAATTTGATTAACTGGAACCAGATGGTTTTTAGTCATCCTTCGAATGTGTGCCTATGATTGAAGCTGGCATGTTTTGGAAATAATGGTTGTCCATCTTTTTTGCTATTGGCAAATACGTATATTCCACCTGGGAGACACTTTGACCATTTGGTGAGTGTATTCTTTTCATTTGTTTATGATATAGCTATCAGGGAAGAATGTCCCCACAGAATAATCATGTGAGACTTAAACACCAAGGTCTCCAATTCTGCCTTTGAAATTAACGCTAAGCTCGCTAAAGAAGAAATCTGGTCCATACCTGAGATTTTACTCCTGGAAAAAATAAGAACGGATAAATGAGGGTTCTCCTTCCACGAGATCCTTAGAAGACTGGATCTGATCATATTAATTGGGAGAGCACCCGCAGTTCAAGCTGCTCTTTTTACATTTCATACCCCCCCTACCCAGAGACTTTTAAACTATGTGGTTATTTCTTATCAAATGTTTGGAGTTTGTGAAAATGTTTTTGCTCTCCTATTGGTAATGAGTGACCATAGTATAGCGGGCATGACAGTGGATTTTAATTTACAGGCATTGGACCAGGGGAATTATTGTCTGGGTATGGCCACTTTTACTATATCAAATGGTCGCTCCGTTTGGACATCAAAAAAGATGGCCGTGGTCAGTTTGAAAAATAAGGGGGTTTATGCAGATCAGTTGGGATGTGTTCCCGACAATCTTATTCAGTTTTTCAAGGCCCAAATGAAAGAGATGCATACTTTAAGTTCTAATTTTGTTGGCCCTCGATTGCTTAAACGGGGCAAATCTCCTTCAAAAATAGTAAATCAAGAAATAAATCAATTAATACCAAAACAGCATTTCCAGTGCTCCATCGCTCGCCAGCAGAAAAGTATTCGTCTTCTAGGAGTAAGAATTCGCAGTAAAATCAGTAGAAGGAGAAGGGATTACGATTCGAAGTGGATTGATTTGAGAGAAGCTACAAGGGCTAACGATTGCAGGACGTACTGGTGTCTGTTTGCATGTTTGCAGAATACTGCGATTCAAGGCAGAAGGCACTGCCTATTCTGATTTCTGAAAAGGACTGGCTGGATTATATCACCCTATTGTATTAGAACAATAGATCAGTTGCTACTGTGGTGCTTGGGGTGGATGAAGCCTCTTTCTTGGTATAAGGTCCTCCTTCAGGGGAGGATATAGTGAGGTTTATAAATAATGCTAGAACATTAGATGGTCAGGGCCCTGACGGAATTTCCATTTCAATAATCAAAAAGGAGGCTATTTCCTGGGGAGCCTTTATCATCCCGCTATTTAATTATTGTTTTTGAATTGGGAAAATTCCCAAATCTTGGAAGGGAAGTGTTGCAGTCCCTATGTACAAGAAGGGCCCTAAAACCGCCCCATCTAGCTTCAGACAGATTACTTTGCTGGTCTCCTCGGGAAAATTATTTGCTAAGAGCATCCTCCGCTATTTACAACAATGGGCTCATGATCAGAATATTATACCCCAGAACAAGCCGGTTTCAGAAAGAAGTATAGTACATTAGATAATATTACGGTCCTCCAGACTATTGTAGATAAATATGTCTTCCTGCGGGGTATGTCAATTTATACGGCATTTATCGATTTCTCCACCCGTTTGATAGAGTCAACCGTCAAACGCTGTGGAAGAAGATTCTTTTATTGGGTGTCCCACATCATCTCTTGGGTCTAATTATGGAGTTGCATTCGGATACTTGGTGCCAAGTTATGATGGAGGATCGCAGGGATTATCCTGTCGCATTAGAACACATTATGGGCTTAAGCAGGTTTGCCTGCTGGCCCCTTTCTTGTTTTCTTTATATATATCTGATCTCCCTGGTGCCCTAAATTCTGTGAGGGGGACTCCCCCAGGATTGGTTGGCTCTTTATTATATCCTGATGATGTGTCTATCTTTGTTTAAACGCCGATTGGCTTGCAACATCATTTGGAAGCCCTAACCAAATATACAGAAGCCCACTTTTTGAAAATAAATTAAAATCACCAAAAGCAAGATCCTGATCTTTCGCAAGAAACGGCTCAGAGTAAAGAGGTTTTTCCAGTGGCTGTTGGGTTCTGTAAAACTTGAACTTGTTGATTCCTACCTATATCTTGGAAAGGACTTTTCAAAAACTGGGCGGGATATAGAACATATGAATCTCTTTGCAAGCCGGGCTTTTTCTCAGGCTAGCGCACTGCACAGATTCTACAGAATCTGTGGGAGAACCCATTTTGGGAATGTTCTGTCAGTATTTAGGGTCAAACTTCCTTCCTCTTTGTCCTATGCCGCTGATGTGCTGGAAATGAGCTATTGGCTTTCCGTTGATAAGGCCAAAGGTTGAATCGTGTGTCAAATATGCAACTTAAACTCTTTGGCTGGCCCCCATGCCTTGCGCCTTGAATTCGGTATAGTCTCCTCATATATCTGCTCCTAGGC
The DNA here is from genome assembly GCF_964204655.1 of Triturus cristatus. Taxonomy (NCBI): domain Eukaryota; kingdom Metazoa; phylum Chordata; class Amphibia; order Caudata; family Salamandridae; genus Triturus; species Triturus cristatus. The sequence continues at coordinate 1,061,709,891 of NC_140589.1, read as the reverse complement.
AGTGTTTTTGAGGTGGGACAATTCCCTCCTTTGGGGGATGAGGTAACACTTAGGGGTGCCCTGAGAGTTGACATTTTTCTAATGCTGAAAGATCAGTCAACATTCTTTAGGTCCTTTGAGCGAGCAGATGATGCTTTCGGGCTTAGCTTGAATATCGATCCCACCATGTTAAGTCTGCGTTGAAGCTGTTTATAAAAAGGACTGTGTCCTCCATTAGCTTGGCCAGAGATATTGCCTTTAGTCAGCACAAGTCGCACAATGAGGTGGCCTGTGGGAGTGCTTTGGGGAACAAACCACAATCCTACTTAACTTGGAATCTACCTCATTGGATCAGAAGGCTGATGCTATTGTTGAGACTACAATTGCTGCCCTTAAGAGAAAATAATGGTATAAAATACTGAAAGGGGAGAGAATTTGTGTGATGTGTCTTATACAAGTGCAAGATATTATTCATGTGCTATTTGTGTGTCCAGAGTTGCAAAAGGCTAGGTGATATTTTTTACAGCCTTTATACCTTAAATGTAATATTCACTCCGCCCTTGAGGCCCATTAATTTATTTTGTCCCCCCCCAAATTAAATGGTTTGTAACAGGATCTATTTTTAAAACCTTTCTAGTTATATATTAGGAATTCTTAAAGTTATTTTTTACATTGCAATGTTTTTAATTCTCCTCATCTAGGTGTACGGGCGTTGCAATATTTCTTAGGAATGTTCGGCTTCTATTTTCACTTTATATATTGCACTTTGCTGTTTTACAAGATTGTTTAATTTTCTTCTGCATTTTGTGTAGCATGTATGGTAATATGTTTTATGGAGGTAGTTTTGTATAAAGGAAAATTATTTATCGAAGGAAATGTATTTTTTATGTCTTATCTCTAGTATATAATTATGAGGACCTTGTAGGAGTTCCATCAGTGCAGCGTGCTGCATGGTCTTCTTGAAGGTATTCATACATCTCTCAACCACACCATTCGACTGTGGCCAGAGAGGTGTGCTTTTCTGATGCTTTGGTATTTAAATGAGTGAGAAAGTCTTTAAATTCCAGACTATTGAAAGGAGGGCCATAGTCAGATTTCCAAATCAAAGGAACACCCGAGTTGCAAAAATACTTTCCAGGCTCTCAATGAGGCTGTCATGAGTTGTTGACGACAGATCTTCCGCCAGAGGAAATCGAGAATATTCGTTCACAAATACTAGTAGATGAGGTCCATTGTCAAGGGAACCAAAGAAATCAATTACAATCTTCTCCCATGCATGCTTTGGGAGATCAGACATGTTTAATGGATGTGGGGTTGTCTTAGATGACAAACAGTTGCAGAAATGACAGGGCTTTAACTCTTTTTCAACTCTTTCATCAGGACGGGGGAACCACACTTAGTCCTGTATAGCTTGTTTCATAGCAACAAGCCCACCATGTCCCTCATGGGCCAGTTCCACAACTTGTTTTGTCAGACTCTCGGCTATGACAATTCTCGACCGTTGTGAGATTATGTTTTCTGGAGTAACTGAAAGTTCCTCTTGCACATTTTTGAATTTCTGGTATTCAAGGTTATCATAAAGACGTTGAGTATGTGTTTGCCATTATTGGTGTGCAATATTGTCTTTTAGTGTTAGCAAATCCCCGTCAGTACTCGTGGCAGCAATGATTTGTTCTACTAATATGACAGAAGGGGAACAGGATTTTACAATGAAATTAACTTAGGCATCAGCCGCTTTAGAAGTAGTGCCATGACACTGTATTGGCACGCGTGAGAATTTGTCAGCAGGGTTTTGATCTTTTTCTGGAGGATGTTTAATCATATAATTATACTCTTACAATAGCAACCCCCACCACTCAATGCAAGGGGGCATCTTGGCGTTAGGATTTCCAAAAATGGTGAGCAATGCTTAGTGGGCAGTGACAACTGTGAAATGTTTTCCATACAGGAACACATGAAAATGTTCACAAGCAAAAACTGCAGCTTGGCTTTCTTTTTTCAAGTTTGTGAATAAGCACGTTCTTTTGCTGAGAATCTTCGGCTAGCATAAACCACAATGAGTCTCGAGGTCTCCAAAAATGAGTGCCAGTGGCCCCCACCGGCAACCACTAGTTCAAATTAAGCACTGCAGGCACCAAAATAAAAGTGGCCCCATTAGCGAATTAGATAGTTAATAAGGCGCCATACATTTGCAAATAGCCAAATTTTGATCTTGTAAATAAACATTGTAGAGGTATTTTGCAAGGTATGGGAGCCTGCATGGATTTTGTGCTAGCTACTGGCCATAAAACAGGCCCACAAATATGTCACTTAAAGTCCATTATGAAACACCTGGTGTACTTAAAAATTTGCACAGATCACAATTAACCTCCTTGAACACACGAATGCTGCTTTCATTTCCTTCATTGCTATAGCACCAAGCCACTCTGTTGAAAGAGGGAAAAAGAAAGTCTAATAGTCAGTGTACTGTTCGAATGGGTTGTTACCAGATATTCAAATAGGAGCGAAGAGGTCTTACATCGCAGGGAACACCCAGGTCAAACAAGATTACTTTAGAAGCCATCCCAGAGTCATTAGATGATCATCCAACTACATTAGAAGTCATTTTCACATCATCAGACATCATCAAGCTCTTGAAGTCATCAGCAAAGTTTAAAAGCCCAGCCTCATGATTTAATGATGACTAGAAAATTAGTATCTGATTATTTCAGAAGGTGTCATTATTCCTGATGATTTAAGGATGACTTGAAACTGAGTATTTAATTACTTTAGAAGATGAGATTGTTTCTGATGACTTCAGGATGATTTGAAAGAGAGTTGTCTTTGTTTATTTATATCACTTAGCTAATGTCCCATGGTTTCCCCGGGGGAGACGGTAGCCGGTTGTCACACTCGCTTCAAGGCTATAACTCTGCCAGTTCACCCTGTAGGGTGTTGCCCGCTGGGGACCGGATTCGAATATGTGGTCCCGGCAGGCAACACCCAGTAGGTGTACCGGCATAGTTGCAGCCTTGAAGGAAGTGTGACAACAGGCTACACTCTCCTCCAGAGGAAACATAAGGCATTAGCTAAGTGATATAAATAAACAAAGACAAAGCTCTTTCAACTTTAATCAGTGGCTTGCCACCATAACCAACAAAGTCCAGTTACATTGAGCACAAGCTGTTCCATAAGAACACCTCCACCCCACACACCACTCTCTTCCCCTGCAGACACATCTCATCCCCACGGGTCTACCCAAATACTCCAACGTACCCATTTGGGCTGCAGCCAGCATACTGTTTTTAAGCGATTTGTGTTAAAAAAAATGTTGTCTGTTGAGCCAGCCCTTTTCTAAATTAAAAGCGAGAAGACAAGGTGTGTGATGTCCATAATGTTGGAAATGTATGTGCTAGCAATTCAGCCCTTTGTCCCAAATCCCATCGAAATATCATGGCCGATCTCATTTATTTTTTACAGTTTTAATGCAGCGCAAACGCAACCTAGGGCATAAGAACTTTACGTGCACAGCAGATTGCATGGTCCGATTGGTATTTTTGAGCATGGGGAGATAAACAATCTGCCTAGAATCACAGGGTATTCAGTTAGTGCTGGGACCCGAACCTGGTTCCTCAATTATAAAGTCAGCAGATCTTGTCGCTCGGCCACTTGTCCTCCCTACATCGCTTTTAATTTATTTATACCAGTCTTGTAGTTTTCTGTGCCTGTCACACACACACATCGAAACGATCTAAATGTTTTAGTTTGGATTCCCACTTGGTATCTGCTGCCCACTCACCTCTATGGAGCGACCTGAATGAAATCATCTCATCCCCATGTCGGGCTGCCCAAATGCTCCAACATACCTGCTAGCGCTGTGCCGGTATGTATCTGCTTTCAAACACTTTTATGTTAAAACCATTCCATGCGTCAAACCAACCTTTTTTCAAAATAAAAGTGAGAAGACAATGCTTGTGACATCCATAAAGCCAAATGTTTCCGTTTACATTACAGCCCTCACATTTATTTATAAAGTTTTGATGTAGTGCAAACTCGACAATAGGGCTTTGGGGGGGCGGCCGACCAGCGGGAGGTTTTGGGCCGGGGGGGGCAGCCGGAGCACGGGGGCTGGTTGGGCTAGTTTTGGGCTACTTGGGCTGGTTGGGCTCTGGTTGGACTCCTTTTGGGCTGGTGGGCTATATAGCCGGCCATTTTGTGTGGCGACCCACCATTTTGGTGGATTGTGACACAACGGCCGGCTGGGTGGTTGGCGCGAGCTTTGTTGGGCCTAGGCAGATTGTGGTTGGCACTTTCTGGGAGATCGACGGGCAGAGGGTGCTGAGTTGTCCTGCTAGCGGAGCAACGTCCGGAGGATACAGAGGCGGGTGCGCAGAGTGACAGGTCGAGTCAGCGTGCGGTGAGGCAGCGGTATGGCACGTCGGGACGACCTGAGGGTGGTGGAGGCCCTCCGCCTCCTTGCTGAAGCGGGCCGCACTGATTTGTTGCGGCCCGACATGAAGGTGAGGCCTCAGCGGCGCGCGGCAAGCGGAGTCGCCGCGGCGATTCTCGCGTGTGAGCCGCCGCGCACCGGGAAGCGGGGGGGCGCGGCCACGTGGGGGCGGCAGCGGCACCGGCACGACAGAAGTGGGGGGGCGGCGGGGTGGGGCACCGCGGCCCGTGCTGCAGTTTGTTGGGGGTGGGGGGGTTCACCGTGTGTGTGGGGGGGCAGGCGTTAGCCGGAGAGGTGGGGCAAGCAGGGGGAGAGGGCGCCCAGGATGAAGGCTTGTGGCTGGGTGGGAGGGGGGAGCGACGGCAGTGGGGGTGGGTCCTCACCATTACTGATAGAGAGCTCAGAGGAGGGGGGGAGCCCTGCGGCCAGTGGGGGGGTGCGTGGGTGGTGAGGTTGTGGAGCCCGGGGGGGAGGAGCAGGACGGGGGGGTGCCGGGGGGGCTGGTAGCAGTGGTAGAAGGGTGGGGGTGGGGAGAGGCGGGGGTGTGGTCTCGGAGGTGTTGCGCAGGAGGTCCGGTGGGGTGGCGGAAGGGGAGGGTCCTGGAGTGAAGCAGGGGGGCGTACGGGGGAGTGGCCTGAGGGGTACCGGCGGGGTCGGCGGGCGCTGGGGGTGGGGTGGGAGTGCTGGGTACGGCCCGGGGGGTGGGGCAGTACGGCGGGAATTGGATTCACTGGAGTGGAGTGAAGGGGAGGAGGGTGCGGGAGGGTGGGGGGTGATGCTGGTGGCGGGGGGTGGGACGTGGGGGCATGGCGGTCATCTCCTGCACGGCAGGGGGTCATTCATCCTGGGTCTGGAGGGGTGGGGGAGCGTGGGGGGATGCGGGAGGGTGGGAGCGGTGGCGGGCCACTTTAACCCCGGCATGTTGGACTCCACCTATTTGTTTCCACAGGACAGGGTGGCGAAGTGCTCGGGGGAGCTGCATGCGGCTCCAATCCGCCGAGGGGATGGGCCGGCTCTGCCTTATGCGGGCGGTCGCGCTCCAACAAGGGACCTGGCAGCGGTGGCACAAGAAAGGCGTGGCGGTAAGTCCCCGCCAGCCCCACCCCAACAGGTAGATGCGGCCACTGGGGGACGGGGGCAGCGGTCCGTCCGCTTAGATCGGGACCCCGAAGTGCGGCATACCAAGCGGCGGAGGGAGAGTGTGGATCTTAGTGAGCTGCTACACACGTGTAGGGAGCGGGCTGGTTTGAGCAGGCTGGAGCCCGCAGAGGGCGGCCTATGGCAGGACCCCGGGGTTGATTATGAGGATGGGGGAGTGCCACTGGATTATGAGGAGGAGAGTGAAGAGGAGGGGGAAATCCGCAAGCAGGGGCGGGGGAGGAGCGGGGGAGGGGAGCAGAGTAATGCCTTGTCTAGTACCTTACAGGAGGCGCCCCGTCGGAGCAAAGCAGCGAGAGTGACGGTCCCCCCCGTTCCACTGGTGAGGCGGCGGGATCCGGTGCGGATGCCGACCTTGACGCCAGGTAAGGCAGAGAAGGGGGTAGGGAGGGGTTCAAGTGGGGACATGCGCACAGTCTCGATTGGCACGCATGCGGGGGGAGGGGGGTGCGTCTGAGTAAGGGCACGTACGTGTGCGAAGTGGGGGTGGGACCGGATGGTGCGGGTTCGGCGGGGGGGGCTCTGCGGCCCCGGACAAGGATGGGGAGAAGAGGAAGGGCGGTAAGGAGGGGAAAGAGAGCCATGAGCTGCCGGTGCTCAAGCTGCCCTATATGGGCATTACAAAACCTTTGGGGGCGCATTTGTCGTTGGCCACTAAAGAAAAGATCTGGAAAGGGGACTACGTGGACATCCTGAAGCTCCTGCATAGGGAGCTGACGGCGAAGGAGGGGTCCAAAGAGGAGGAACAGGAGTTAGCCAAGCGTCCGAGGGTGCCCCTGAATATAGAGAATTGGTCCGCGGGGTTTTTGATTTTCGCCAGTGTTTACTGCGAAAAATATCCAGAATGGTCCGTCGCCCTTTTTAAGTACATGGATGTGGTCCGGAGGGCACAGGTTACCTATGGGGGTTACGCGTGGTCACATTACGAGGAGGAGTTTCGGGCGCATTTGGCCTGGGATCCAGAGGCGACATGGGGGTAATCGATTCAGATCTGTACCAGCAGACCATGGGGGGGGGCGAAGTTTGGCAAGACAATCTATACGGCGAGTGGGCTGCCCCTTGTGCCCCGCCCCTTTCCCACCCGCCCCACCCGTGGGGGGGTGGGGCAAGGCCACAATAGCGGGGGGCCCCCAGTTGGGGCATGCTGGGATTTCAACAAAGGTCTTTGTACACGGCAATATTGCAAGTTCAGGCAGGAATGCTCCAAATGCGGGAAACGTCACCCGGTGGTTCAATGCTGGGGGACGGGAGGCAACCAAGGGCAGCAGTACGCTCCAGGGGGACAGCAGGCGGGCAGTCGGGGAGGTCGGGGGGGACAGGGGACTGTGGGAAAGGGCTCGTACGCCAGTTAGACAGGATCAGTTGGAACCCCTGCTGGCGTCTTATCCACGGACCGAGGACCCGGGGCTGATACGGCGGGGTTTCCGGGAGGGTTTTCGGCTGGGCTACGAGGGTCCGTGCATCGCCCGGTGGGCCGAACACTTGAATCGGCGCATAAGTCGGTGGGCCGGGAGAAATTGGACAGGGAGGTACGGGAGGGGCAGATGGTGGGGCCGTTTGGGGAGGCGCCGATCAAGGGATCTGATAAACTCGCCCATCGGAGTGGTGCCAAAGAAGGAGCCGGGACAGTTTCGCCTGATCCAGCATCTGTCCTGGCCGGAAGGGGCGTCGATCAACGATTACATTGCGGCGGAATTGTCATCGGTATCGTACGCATCAGTGGACGTGGCACGGCGTTTGGTGACGGCGGTGGGGCCCGGTGCACTCATGGCAAAGTGCGATATCAAGTCGGCGTTCCGGTTGTTGTCCGTCCACCCTGATGATTATCAACTGTTGGGTATACAGTTCGACGGCGCCATTTTTGTGGACAAAGCGTTGCCAATGGGGTGTTCGATTTCTTGTGCTTTGTTTGAGCGCTTCAGTACCTTCTAACAGTGGGCATTTTCATGGCACATGGGGAAGTTGATGATGACGCACTACCTGGATTACTTTTTCCTGGTGGGACTGCCCGGTTCGGCGGACTGCCAGCAACAGCTGGACAGTTTTATGGAGCTCATGGGCTACCTGGGTGTGCCCCTGGCGCCAGAGAAGACACAAGGTCCCAGCACGGTGCTGTCATTTTTGGGGATTGAGCTAGACTCGGTGGCCATGGAGGCTCGGTTACCGGAGGAGAAGAAGTTGTGCATGCTGGGTTTGGTGGACGACATGCTGGGGCAGCGGAAGGTGACGGTGCAGGAGGTGCAGGTTCTTTTGGGACATTTGAATTTCGCTTGCCGGGTGGTGCGTGCAGGGCGTATGTTTTGTAGACGGCTGGGGCGGGCCCTGGCGGGAGGTACATTGCCGCATCATCATATGCGATTGTCAGTGGGCACGAAAGAGGATCTGCGTATGTGGCGGGCGTTCTTCGCGCATTTTATGGGATCCCGATGGCGCCCACAGAGGACTTGGAGTGGGATGTCACCATCTCTTCGGATGCGGCGGGAGTGGGTGGTTTCGGGCTCTTTTGGCAGGAGAGGTGGTGCGCGGAGGAATGGCCGCCGCATTGGCAGGGCGGAGGGAGGAGCATCGCGTTTTTGGAATTGTTCCCGTTGGTGGTGGCAGTGACGGTGTGGGCGCGGGAGCTGGCGCACAAACGTGTGATTTTCAAGGTGGACAATATGTCAGTGGTACATGTCGTCAATCTGCAGTCCGCTAGAGATCTGCAGGTGCTCAAGTTGTTGCGGGTGTTTGTGCTGAGTTGTTTGAAGCATGATATCTTGTTTCAAGCACGGCATGTGCCGGGGGTGGACAATGACATTGCGGATGCTTTGTCTCGTTCACAGTGGCAGAGGTTCCATGGGCTAGCCACGGAGGCGGACGAATGCAAGATGCCAGTGCCAGCGGGATGTGGTCGGTAGGAGAGAAAGGGTCGTTCAACTGGTAAGAGGGTCGGTGGCCAGGTCAATGTGGAGGGCATACGAGCAGGCATGGCGGGAGTTCGTAGACAGTGGGGCGGGGAGGCAGGGTGATCGGGGGTTCGGTGTGAGCAGGTTGTTCAGTTCATGTTGACATTGATGGACAAGGGTATGTCAAAGGCGACGATTGCGGGAAAGTTGTCGGCCATAGCGTTTATGGGGAAGTTGTGGTGGGGCTATGCGCCGTCAGCGGGGGAGTTGGGCGCACGCTTACTGGAGGACTGGGTGCGAGAACGAGGTGCCACGACTCGTCAGCGTCATCCTATCACAGGGCGCATGCTAAGGGGTGTACTACAGCGCCTGCCTGGTTTCTGCCATAATCGGGAAGAGATTCTTTTGTTTTCCACTCTTATATCGTGGATGTATTTTGGGGCCTTCAGGGTGTCCGAGCTGGTGGGGCAGAGGGGGAAGCCAGGGGTGTGCTGGGAGGCTGTGGAGTTGCGGGCTGGGGAGATGGAGGTTTGCTTGCATCGCTCGAAGACAGATGAGCGGGGTGAGGGGACCTGGGTTTTTCTAGGGCCCGCGTTGGAGCAGGACAGCTGCCCGGTGGTGTGGGGGGGGGGCGGTTGGCATCCCGGTTGCGGTCGGTGGAGGGTGTAATATTTCACCGGGTCGCGGGGGAACGGGTGACGGCGGCCCAGCTGCTGTGGGTCCTGCGGCACGCCCTGCTCTGCATGGGTGAGGAGCCGAACATTTTCGGGACGCATTCCTTTCGGATAGGGGTGGCAACGGATGCAGCTCGCCAGGGGTGGGGGAGGGAGGACATTATGCGTTTGGGGAGGTGGAAGTCGGACTGTTACCAGACATACGTTCGGTCGCAGGCTTCAGGGGGGGGGAAGTAGGCGGAGTACTTCCTTTGTGCTGACATGTGTCTCTTTCCAGGTGCGGTGGCGGGGCCGGTCGTGGCTGGGTTGTCCATCCTCATCCTGAGCCACTCTTTCGTCAAGCGAGCGGAGCGATATAAATGGGACAAGAGCAGGAACCTTACTTAGAATTGGATCCTAGGTTGTTTCGATGTCAGTGGCAGGGGCAAGGGGGTATGAGATGGCATGAGCTTTTTCCGGTGCTGAACAGGGCTGTAAAGGGGGGAGTGTGTCCTGATGTTTTGGTCATACATTTAGGGGAGAATGATTTGGTGCAGTGCAAAGGCCTGGCGTTGTTGAAGCAGATGAAAAGGGATTTGCTGGAGATTCGGACACAGTGGTCAGGTTGCTACGTTATTTGGTCAGAATTCATTCGGCGGAGAATTTGGAGGGGGGCTGCATGCCCGGCGGCCGTAGATAGGGCGCGCCGGAAGATTAATAGGGACATGCAAGTTTTTTGTGACAGGGAGGGGATAGGTAGGATGAAACACCCGGAATAACGCTATGCGGCAGTGTATTTTTTTAGAGAAGACGGGGTGCATTTGTCTCGGTATGGCATGGAGTTATATATTATTCAGCTGAAGGAGGCATTGGACAGGGCAATGGGTGTGTGCAGGTACCCGAGGCGTCAGGAGGCCTAAAGGGGGGGTCGAAAGCCGGCAGTTCCGACTTTCGAGTGGCGTTTTTCCTAGGTCATGGGGGACATATACTGAGCTATGGTTACGGTGGGATAGAACATAAGAAGTTACCTAGTTAGGTAGGGTAGGAAAGTTAGGAATTGTAAGTTGTGTTATGATTGTTGCAGGGGGGAAACAATTTTAGGGGAGGGGGTGTGGGGCCAGATAGGAAGGCTATATTTAGTGAGGATTCATTTTGTACAGCACAGGCCAAGGTATGTTTTTATGTAAGGTGCACCTGTTTCCAATAAAGCGGCCTTTTTCACACCAACAAGCTAGCCTGTGGTCTGTGCTGCCCCCCGTAGGGCCCAAAGGGCCATTGTAGCGCTTTACCTTCACAAAATGTTACATAGTCAGCTCTGTTGTTTGAAGTGGTGAGAAATACAACTTGCCTAGAATCACAGGATGATGTGTGGGCGTTGCGAATCGAACCCAGTTCCTAAATTATAAAGTGAGCATGACTTTTACTGCTAAGATCTTCCTCTCCACACACACTCTTAGAATTATGCCTTTTTTTGTAGTTTGCCTTTAGAGCCCATGGAAATAACGCTACCTCAATCATATTTGTTTGTACAGTTTTCATGTAGTGGAAAACTCAACATAGGACCTTTGCAGCGCTTTACGAGCACAGAATTTTACATAGTCAGCTTTTTTTATTTTTTAAGCATAGGGAGATAAACAATTTGCCTAGAATCACAGGATGTTGAGTCAGGCTGGGACTGGAACTCTGTTCCCGCTGCTAGGCCATTTCCCCTCCCTATGACTCCTTTGATATACGCAACTCTTGTAGTTTGCTTTTTGCTCCCATGGAAACAACATGCTACCCAATCACATTTATTTATACAAACATTTATTATGTAGTGCAAACACAACAAAGGTCCATTGCAGCGCTTTACTTGCAAAATATGTTACATAGTTAGATCTGTTTTTAAAAGCATGGGGACTTAAACAATTTGGCCACAATCACCGGCGCTGGGACTCGAACCCAGTTTTTCAGTTAAGAGAGCAGATCAAAGTCCATCCAAGTCGACTTTGACGAGAGCAGATCTTTCTACAGCAACTTTCATTTTTGACATTCTTCTAGTTTGCCTTCATTGCGCCTGTCACATACGCATTTTTGTAACTGCTGTTCAGTTTTTTAAAGTTTCTTTGATATTACATAAAGTGCTGAACTATATGGAAATACCAAATATCCTGCCTAAACGTTTCTTTTGAATCCAGTCTGCAAAACATGTGCACGATCCACTTGTGTAATATTGCACTTTTAATTTGCAGCTGTTTTCAAAGTTTTTATTATGTTACACTGTATGGATTATGAGTGTCCAACACGAGTCCAAAAGGGCTGGAATCACAAAAGAATTTCTGAACAACTGCTATGTAAATGATTTTCTATTACAGTTGTCGTATATAAATGCATGTTGAGCACACAGTGCTTGCAAACCTGAGCTGAAAACGATATACATGTGTCAGTATGATGCTTTTTGGATCTTAAAATTGTTTATAGCACTTTTCAGAACTGGAATGTGGGCATCAAAGGCCCGTTTGTCTTTAAGTGGTAAGGTGGTGATGACAGGGTGAAAGATGCTTTCAGTGGTTACATGCACTGATGGTAGGGTGACCAGATTCTCAAAACAAAAAACCGGGAGAGTTCATAGACATAGAAGAAGGACTACAGTTTGCAGTAAGTCGACATAAAAGTAGGACTATTATACATCTGTCATAGACATAGACAAGGGACTAAAATGACCGCCGCCCCCACAGACACAGATGAAGAATTACAGACAAATCATATGTGTGACACAGACTTAGCCGAGAGAGACGTCGAGGTTTCAGTGACCGTCACCCTGGTGACCCGCTAATTGCACAGTGTGATATCCTTACTTGGTGACACTCATGGCTTCCTGTGGATTGCAAAGTATGACTCACTGCACAGCCTGGACAACACGGCCTGGAGGCGCGGATTGAGCGGCAAACCCGTATTACCGCGGCACGCAGTGGCTCGCGGCCTGCGCCTGCCAGTGCCTGCAGCCTGGCCAGCCTTGGCAGAGTGTGTTACAGCCCAAGTAAGTTTAAGTTTTACGCCTGGGTGCCAATGGCAGAGCACGATCCTGCAGCTGTAGAGCCTGCGGTTGCAAGACTGGTGCCGTGTGAAGTGTTTTTTATGGTGTTGGGGCCTCTCTGACAAAGGCTCCCTGTTGGGCCGGGTCACTCACATGACGTCAGTGAGTGGCACTGAGTCGTGATGTTCTCCTGACTTCATTTTGCCGGGAAGAGGGGGGCACGCAAAGGATGGCAATCTTTGTTTTGATTTTTCTGCTGGCCCATCCAACAACAGTAGCCACCAGAGTGTTGTTAGGGCCTCGCACTTCTTTTTTGGGCTGGGTCCCACCTTGGAGAGAGGCACAGGGTCACTCATGTGACGTCAGAGGGTGGCCCCGAGTCCTGATGTTCTCCTGACTTTAGTTTGCCGGTAAGGAGGGGGACCACAACAAAGGTTGGCAATCTTTATGTTGTTTCTCTGCTGGCCTATCCAACAACAGTAGCCACCAGAGTGTTGTTAGCAGGGCCTCGCACATCCTGTTTGGGCTGGGTCCCACCTTGGAGAGAGGTCCTGGACTGAGTGATGCTCTCTGCTCTGCATCATTAATTACGAGGGAGGAACCAGAGGGTCCAGTATAAGTCAGCAAAGGCTGGTGGTACAAGCCTCAAAAAACAAACAACCAAAAAAAAAAAAACAGCTCCTCACTTAGTGTGCAGAGAGAGCCTTGATTTAATATGTTGCAAGGGAGTTTCCTAATATGTGTACGATTCTAAGTATATTTGCTTAGACATGAGTATAAATGAAAGTTGTTTAACCATTATTTCTTACGCTTTGCAGCAGCTAACGTAGAGTTTCTAGTTGCTCAAATGGGTGTCATATCTGATATTTATAAGTTTCCCTCGTTTCAATATTTTGATTTTGCTCGCAAGAAAGTGCCACTCATAGTCGTTAAAATGACACTCATAATTACTCTGAAACTATGAAAATGTCACACATAGAAATCTGAAACCTTGGCAGCTATGCATGTAGCATTACACGTACAACAAGCCAGGACTATTCGCTTTGTCAGTTGTTCTTAGCTGCATAAGATAAATAAGCAACAAACTTGGGGTTCGTTGTGCATAACATTGAAAATGCTTCAGTTCTGGGATGATGAGACTGTGAAAGAACTATAATGGGTCTCTTTGAGGGCAGTGAAGGGTGGTATTGCTGCAGCATTAAGATTGTTTTTTTATCCTGAGGGCAAAAATGGACAGCCCAATAGAGACCCGTCTCAGCACCTGTGCTAAGTAAGCAGAGAAATGTCCCGGTTTCTAAATAGTGTTTCAGTGCGAGACACTATTTAAAAACCGGGACATTTCTCCGTTAAACCCGGGCACTGGCCAAAAACCGGGGCATTTCTGTAATTAGGAGCAAAGTGTCGGGACACCGGGAAACTGCTCAGAAAACAGGGACCGTCCGGGGAAAACCGGGACGTCTGGTCAGCCTAACTGATGGTAGTTATTCAAGGGGCTACTGCTGTTTGAGTGTCAAAGTAACCACCTCTAAAATCTTTATGAAAATAACGGTTCTGTTTCTTTGCTCAATCCATCTCTCATTTGAGACTCGTACCAACCAAATTATTTGTTTCTCTGAATATAAACTCTGCACATGGCCATTCTTACCAAGTCTTTGTGTTGTTGTGACTTTCAAGCCCACTTTTTGTGGACATGTGCAGTGGATGTCAAATGACCACTCGTATGACTACTCGTATAGTAGAATATTAAGTGTGTGCTTTATGAGCACCACCTCAGTATCACTCAGCACCAGTGCAGCTCCAGCTGAGCACCACCTCAGCATCAGTCAGCACAGCACTACTTTAGCACCACCTAATCTCCACTGCAGCATCAGCGCAGCACCACCTCACACCAGAGCATCATTGCAACACCACTGCAGGACCCACCGCAGCACCACCTCAACAACTGCTCAGCACCTCTTCAGCACAAGTCAGTGTCACTCAGCACTACTTCAGCACCACTGCAGCACCACCAGAGCATCTGTCAGTAGCACCTCAAAACCACTACAGCACCACCTCAGCACCAGTGCATTAGATGAACAACTCCACAGTACCTCCTCAGCACCACCTCAGCACCACCTCATCATCAGCAGAGCACCACTTCAGCACAAGTCGGCATCAATCAGCACCACTTCAGAAGCACCACCTAAGCTGTACTCAGCAGCACTGAGCACAATCACAACACCACCACAGCACCACCTCAGCAACAGCACAGTAACCACCTCTGCATCACTCAGCCCCAGCGCAGCACCACCTCAGCACCAAAGCACCACCAACTCAAGGACCACTGCAGCAACAGCACAGCACCACCTCACAACCAGTACAGCACCACCTCAGCATCAGCGCACAGCACAGCATCACTCAGCACCACCGCAGCATCACTCAGCAACAGCTCAGCCCCAGCACAATATCGCCTGAGCATCACGCAACACTACCACAGCACCATGTCAGCATAAGCACAGCACCACCTCGTATCAGTGCACCACTAACTCAGCACCAACACGGCATCAGCACAGCCCCACCTCAGTGCCAGCACAGCACCACCTCAGCATCAGTGCAGCTGATGGAGCAGGGTTTTTACTTTAAAACCGAATACCTGTTTCATTTTCGCATGTTATAACTAAAAGTACTACTGATTAATTATAAAGTATTAAAAGTTTGTCAAATGTTGTCTAATCAACCTTATTAACAAGAGAATTAAATGTGGGAATGCTATTGCATGGCTAAATAACAAGTGAACTAAGATGGTGAGCAAACTGACAAAAAACGATGTTGCTTATGTGATGTTATGGTGTTTTGCGCTTATAATTAATATGCATTAATGGCTTCTGATGTCGCAAATGGCTAGATAAATACACACACATAAGGGTATTAGCAGGGGAATAACACTGTATAATCATTTCTATGCAGTAATTCTGTGTTATGTCTCTTTTGCTTAAAGTTGTCCATTGTGGCCTGCCACAAAATGGCCACCACCCGCAGCCTGCATTGGAGTTGCTGGAAATTTACAGAAAGGCCTCGCTCTGCCTGTGACCTTGCACCTCCGATGAACTGAAAAGCCATAAGCATGATGACAAGTCTGGGACATCTGCCAAAAGACCCTGAAAGACGGAAAAGCTGATACGAACTTAGTGTGAACCCATTTTTGAAACAAATTCACCTAGTAGAGACATCCGTAGATGTAGCGAATTAGTCATGGACGTTCAATTCTGCTATTCATTATTTTGGACAATCTATGTGTGAGAACCTCCCGTATAATATCGAAAAAGTACCAAGATGACATTATTTCCGCCATTCATCCGTTCTGAATAAAGAAATGTTACTTTTTAGAATGTAAATTTCAGTATAAATAATAGTAGACTAGAGAGGTCTAGCGCCACTTCTTCCCGAGCTGATGATGCGAGGTCCCTATGCTGACGGAGAGGACGGTGACTCTACATGACGGCAGAAGACTCTAATACTTCTACAGAGGACCGGTTCTGACTTAGGATCTGACATTTAGACAGAATAGGTAAATATGAGAGAAATGAAATTTGCATTTAATTGGCTTTTCTTGAAATTTTAGATAAATGAACAATCTGTTTGAATTCCTGTCTCGGGTGGTTATTTCTGGTCATGTTTATTGATTTATTGTATATTCTTTGAAATGTATTTTACTAGATCCACAGCAACTAGCTGGTCGCATTGACCTCAAAGTACAGGCAGATTAGATAGAGCATATGTGAAAGGTGTTTTCTCCTTTACAGGGCACGGATAGTGTGATTTAGGGTGAATGTTGGTGTAATGGGCCCCACCAGCGTATGATGTGTGTATGCGTGTGTGACTGTGAACTCATTCCGTCCGTGGAAGTTGAGGGGATTCGGAAGCTCTGATCTGCACCAGTTTCTTGGTAGCAGAATGATGGTTAGCTATTGTCTTGATCTAGCGAATTTGCGTGTATATAGGCTTGTTGATTATTGATTGATATTTGTACTAACACTATATGTCGAAGTCGTGTTGAGTTCTATGTATTGTGAACGGCTTCTGGGATGTAGGAAGTCGGTGACAGTTCCATAGTAGAGCAGAGGGAGTGTTGCTCTCGGAAAAAGGCGGGATTTTTGGCCCTGTATGCAGACAGGGGAAAACGTGTGACAATTGAAGTTGTGCGTCGCATTGTCTGGGTTCGACAAGGTAGCATCGCCGTGTGTTGCCATTAGAAACTTATTTCTGTGTGAGAGAAGTGTATATGATAGCAAAGGTTATCTATGAAACTCTGGTCTTAAGTCCCAGGGATCCGTAAGGTATTCCGTTAAAGCTCACCGCTGGAGAAGTAATAGGTATTCTCGGAGCTTGTTAGAAGGGCAGGGCAGAGGTAAGCGCTGCTTTGTTAACGTATGATATAATTCTGTAGTAGGACAGACTGTTCGCTGTTCTCGGGAAAGACAGAATTCTGTGTAGATGTACTACATTTTCTGGTGTGTAAGTGCGTGAATGAGAAGGCATTCTGGTTAAATTGTGAAACTCTTAGGAACATTCCGGAGAGAAACAGTTAATTGGTGCTTGTTAGAAGGGTAAAGTAGAGGGATGTGCTACTTTATCAACGGAAGTAACGATTCTGTAGTAGGGCAGAGGTAAGCGCTGTTCTCGGGAAAGGCAGAATTCTCGTGGGAAAGGTCTTTTGCTGTTCTGTAGCTAGCGAAGCAGACAATGGAGATGTTTATATGTTGTAACTAACAGACTCGTAGAAGTTGAAACAAAGTCTACCAAGTAGTCTTGTAAGGGAGGGGTAGACGAAAGAGACAGGAGACAGGAGCAGAAGCGACTGCAGCGACTGCTGACGTCAGAGAGACCGCGCTGTGATTGGACAGTGGGTTAGAACAAAGGAAGCGCAGAGATTGGTGTGCTAGTGTACGCCGCGCTAGGATTGGGAGACATACAGGGTGACGTAGACGCTCCAGGATTGGTGCGTTAGTGTGAGTCGCGCTGGGATTCGTGGACTAAGTCAGTGACGTAGACGCTCCAGGATTGGTGCGTTGGTGTGAGTCGCGCTGCAATTGGACAAAAGATCGTACAGCTGTAGTAAAAGTAAACAGCTAGTGGAAAAGAAGGAAAATGTATTACCATGCTGAGGAAAAGAAGAAAAAATCCTTGCTTAGTAAGGTTAAAACCTGGTTTGACAAGGATAAAGACATAGTGACAAGGGAAGGACAGTTATTGCCCCCGATAAGAACCCCGGCATCCTTCATGGTTGCGAAGTACGGGTATCATACCTGTATTTGGTTGGATAACTGGGTAAAATACACTAAAGACGATGGAGTGTTAGCGTTCCCAGAACATGGTTCATTTAATCTGGCCATACTGAGGAACTTACGAGAGTAGATGATGAACCTAGAGCCTCGGCCTAGGCCGATGCAGTTTGAGGCATTAACTGAATGGGAAGACGAAATGCATGAACGAGAAAAGCAGAGGGGTGGGGGTAGCTACCGATACATGTTTGGGCGAAAGTATGATCGCGAAACACATCATGACAGAATGAGAAGGTGGCGAGATGCCAGTATGACCGAGGGGTTATATCCTGTAAGAACAGCAGAGGAATCAGGAGGGAGAAAGTGTACAGAAAAAGAACATAATATAGAGACCAGAAGATATGGGGCAAATGAGCCTGATGATGATATCTTAGAGGATATGCTTTACAAAAGACCACCCCCGTATAGAAGAGAACCGGAGGTAGGAACAGCAGTTACCCCAATGAGAAACACCCTGCGGATTATAAAGACAGAGGCTACAGCCCCTGAGTTGAAAAGCGGTTGTTCTCTGGCAGAAAGAGAGAAAGAGAGAGTAGGAGAGAGAGATAGAGATAGAGAGAGAGAGAGATAGAGAGAGAGAGAGAGAGATAGAAAAAGAGAGAGAGAAAGAGAGAGAGAGAGAGAGAGAGAAAGAGAGTTAGAGAGAGAGAGAGAGAGAGAGAGAGAGAAAGAGAGATAGAGAGAGAGAATGAACTTGAAAATGAAAAGACCAGAGAACTAGCAAGAACTACATCTGAACTAACAGAGAAAATCAGGGAGCTGACTAAGAATCTTGAGGCTGTTACAGTGCCTGTGACAATAGGCCCGGTTATGCCGATTTTTGACAAGCAGAGGACGGGTGAAAATGGTTTGACGGTGCCATATGTGGGCAATAGGTTGATTGTACCTCCGGAACAGGCAGAAATGAGAGCGGGAGAAACACAGTGGAGAACAGGAGAAAATCAGTGGAGACACTGTATGTGGAGGGGAAATGAGTGTGCAGACTAACTCAAGTTTGAATTCTGGATGTATGGAAGGGACCAGAGGATCAATTTTGGAACCACAAAGGGTGGCAGAACCAGGGGGTGTGGAAAAATCTGTGATAACTGCTGAAGATTTGAATGACTGGCTGAAAACATTACAGAAAAAGGAGAAAGAGTCACAGGGAATGGATGTAGCTAGGCTACGTATGGAGATGGAAGAATTGATAGTAGGAACCATACCTACAGAAACACTGAAGAATTATCAGGAAGGGGAGATTCTCTTTTTATGTAAGAGTATCACATGGAGAGCAAAGAACATACACGACAGGTTGAAAGGAATAGCCAGTGAAGTGGGAATTGACATGGATAAGGTGAAAGCTTTACAGAAAACATACCAAGTGGATTTTTCAGACAAGGATATTGAGAATCTGAACAATGCAGGCCGAACAGGACAGATTAAGGAAATGATTGCCTTGTTAAGGAAATGGGGAGATGTAGAAAGATGGAAAGACAGATGGTATCGAAAGCGAGAGGATGGAGTGGATAGAACCTACTCAGCATTTCCCCTAACAGAAAAAGAGAAGGCAGTGACAGCTTACCCCATGAGAGAGATTCCAGGAGGAGGGTACGTACATGTCCCATGGACCAGACAGGATATTTTATCATTTACGAATGATTTCCCTAGATTAAGGGAAAAGCCTGTGGAGTGGTACAGACAAGTCGACAGATTTGTAAAGCTGTCAAAAGTACTGTGGATTGACCTGAATAGTCTGTTTGATATAATTGTACCAGCAGACTTGTGGGAAGAATGTAAAATAGTAATAGACTGGCCCACTAAGGAATACCCGAGAGATCCAAAAACAGGAGCTCCAGATCCGGAGGTAATGAAAAAGTATGAGCAGGTTATGGCCTTCTTGAAAAATAAAGTACCCCCTAAAGAGACAGACTGGGTTAAAATAGACCGAACACATCAGGAATTGAAAGAATCAGTCCATGCTTACTATGAAAGACTGATACTAGCTTTTAAGCAGTTCAGTGGAGATGAACACCTGAGTGACAAGGATCTGAGTCATTTTGTGTACAGATTTGTATATGGTTTGCGGCCTGAAATCAGCGAAATGCTACGGCAGCATACCGTGGACTGGCAGAGTAAGAAGATTGATGAGATTTTGAGACATGCAAAACACTTCAGTGATGAGATTGAGGCAAAGCAAAGAAAGCTGAAAGAAAAGGCAATGTGGGCACAGGTGAAAGTTGCAGAAAGATAGGAAGCTCAGCTGGTTGAACAGGCAAATAACCCAGGAAATAAACCTAGGTTTGGTTCAGGAAAAGGAAAAGGGAATATAGAGGACGCAAAGAAAAAGTTCCCCTGCCACAACTGTGGAAAATTGGGGCACTGGAAATCCGAGTGTAAGAATCCACCGTCCACTAACGATGATAATTCATCATTGAATTCGCAGGTGCAGAGCGAGGGGTGTGGTCAGCATCGGCAACAGCAGAAGGCTGATAAGCAGCGGAATCAGGTGCCAAAACCACCCTTGCCACAGAGAAAAGGATCCCAGAAGTACAGCCAAGAATCAGGGTTCTACGATGAAGAGCAGGTAATCAAACCAAAACGCGCAAGCGCTGTATCTCAGTACTGGCTAAAAAATGAGGGAAGTGACTCCGAGGGAGACTTCTGACGGTGCCGAAGAGAGGAGGAGGAGTGCGTACTTGGCGCAACTCTAGAAATAGACCAGGCAGGACCTTTTGTAGATGGGAAAATTAATGGTGAGGGTATCACTTTCCTAGTTGATTCTGGGGCCACGAGATCAACTGTCAGGTCAGCTGATATAAAGAATCTTCCTCTCTCGGATGAAGCGATCCAAGTGGTTGGTGTGTCCAACACACAGATCAAAACACTACTTACTGAACCAGTAAGGGTTAGAATAGGGAAATTTTCAGACATGCACCGATTTGTGGTGTGTGACACCAGTCCAGTGAACTTGTTAGGCAGGGATCTACTGTGCAAAATGAACTGCACTATTTTCTGTACTCCAGATGGTATAACCTTTGAAACACCTGATGAGGATGTGCTATACAGAATGACCATGGATAACAGAGAATGTGAGGCTTTGGGAACATATGCAATATTTAATCCTGATGCATTACCCCCAGAGTTGAAACAGACAGTGAAAGCAGCAGTTTGGGATTTTACTGGAGAAGATGTGGGCCTGATGAGAAATGTAGATCCAGTAAAGATTACTGTAAAAGAGGGAGTGGTTTACCCAAACATACCGCAATACAGATTGACACCTGAAATAATTGAAGGGATAACACCCTTAATTGAGAAGATGATCCAGCAAGGGGTGTTAAGAGAAATATTGAGTAGCCCATGTAATTCACCGATAATGGGACTGAAGAAACCTAATGGAAAGTTCAGAATAGTACAAGATTTGAGAGAGATTAACAAGATTGTTGTGCCATGTTGTCCGATTGTGCCAAATCCATCAGTGATTTTGTATCAGATTCCTCATGATGCAGAATGGTACACGGTAATTGATTTGTGTCATGCTTTCTTTTCAATCCCATTGCATCATGACAGCCAGCCAATATTTTCCTGTAGATTTGGAGAGCGAATTTTGGCATGGTGCCGAATTCCACAGGGGTATACAGAGAGCCCCTCAATATTTAATCAATTGCTAAAGAAATCTCTGGAAAGTCTGACAATGCCTGAAAATTCAGTTTTGGTCCAATATATTGATGACCTACTTGTGGCATCAAAAACACGTGAAGCTTGTGAAGTAGATACCATTGCATTGCTGAATCACTTGGCAGATGGAGGATTAAAGGTATCTCCAGCCAAATTGCAGTTCTGTAAGAAAGAAGTCCAGTATCTGGGACAGAATATTGAGACAGGCCTGAGAAAAGTGACTATTGACAGAATCAAAATCATTAGGGGAATGAGAGCCCCAATGACACAAAGAGAAGTGAGAATGTTCCTGGGAATGGTGGGTTACTGTCGTCAGTGGATAAGTAATTTTTCCCTGATTGCCAAACCATTGATTAAATTGACCAAAAGTGAGGTGAAAGACCCATTAGAACTAAACCCAAAAGAAATGGCTGCATTCAGAGAGCTGAAAGACAGACTTTGTGAAGCTCCTGCCCTAGGGATGCCTGACTATGAAAAGGAATTTGAATTGTACTGTAGTGAGAGAAATGGATGTGCACTTTCAGTGTTAATCCAGAACCACGGACGTCTGAGAAGGCCAATTGCCTATTTCTCAGCAACTCTTGACCCAGTAGCTGTGGGATTGCCAGGTTGCCTGAAAGCAGTAGCTGCTACTTGCAAAAGTTTGGAACAAAGTGAGGGAATCATAATGGGATACCCTGTCCGGGTATTTGTACCTCATGATGTGGCAATCCTTTTAACAAGGAGCCGGACACAGTTTATGTCTCATAGTCGGCTGACTAAATATGAGAAAGTCATTCTTGGTGCAACCAATGTAAGTCTGGAAAGATGTGTGAATGTGAATCCGGCGACACTGTTACCTGATGCTGAATGTGTGGGAGTGAGAAATGATGTTGATCATGACTGCCTGGATGTACTTGATTACGGCACAAAACCAAGGCCAGACATAAGAGATCTGCCACTGCCTGAAAGTGATCATGTGTTGTTTGTGGATGGATCTTGTCTGAGAACAGAGGAAGGAGTGTTGAGTGCTGCATATGCTGTGTGCAAAGTCTCGGAAGTTGTGGAAGCATCACCCTTGAAAGGAGTTAAATCCGCTCAAGTGGCAGAATTGGTGGCACTGACAAAAGCATGCAAGATTGGGAGAAGTGTGAGAGTGACTGTGATGACTGACAGCCAGTATGGCTTCGGAGTTGTCCATGATTTTGGCCAGCTATGGCTACAAAGAGGTTTCCTGACCTCAAGTGGAACTCCCATAAAGAATGCTGAAGTGGTTGGAAAACTGCTAGAGGCGATACAGCTGCCTAAAGAACTAGCAGTTGTAAAATGTGCTGCTCATGGTCATGGTGACGATTTTGTAACAGTTGGTAACAAGTTTGCCAATGACATAGCACAATATTGTGCAAGGAACAATCACTCAATTAACAGGAGCAAAGAAAGGGGAATGTCTTCTTGTTCATTAATGTTTACTAATGAAGTGGGGACATGGGAGGAAGTAAAACAGCTACAGGATGAGGCAGAAGATGATGAAATGAGAGATTGGGTGAAGGCAGGTTGTGCACCTAGAGAAAAGGATCATGTGTGGGTCTACAGGGATGGAAGACCAGTCATGCCAAACAGCATGCTGTCGACAATGGCAAGGATGTATCATGGCCAAGGACACTTGGGGAGGGATGCTATGATAAGAGCCTTTAAGCAAACCTGGTACAGTCCAAAGTTCAGACTGAAAGCAGAAAGTCTCTGCCAGAGATGTCTGATATGTCAGCAATTCAATCCTGGAAAGAAAACAGTGGTGAGCCTAGGAACAATAGGCAGGGAGGGAGGACCCTTCACAAGAATGCAGATAGACTTCATTGAAATGCCCCTAGTCAACAGGTTGAGGTATATCCTGGTGGTGGTCTGTTTGTTCTCAAGGTGGGTGGAGGCGTACCCAACAAGAAGAAATGATGGGATAACAGCGGCAAAATTACTGTTAAGAGAGTAACCATTGAATCAGACAGAGGAGGACATTTTTATAATGAAATCATGGGTCTAATTTGTGAAGCATTGAGTGTACAGCAGAAGTTGCATTGTGCCTACCGACCAGAGGCTTCTGGGGTTGTTGAGCAGATGAACGGTACTATCAAAAACAGAATTGGCAAAATGTGCTTAGCCACAGGAATGAAATGGCCCGATGTCTTGCCTCTAGTCCTGATGACCATTAGGTCTACTCCCGACAGAACAACAGGTTTGAGTCCACATGAAATTATCATGGGACGTGCTATGAGGCATGCATATGTACCAGTGAACAAGCTGATGACTATAACTGATGACATGATTTTGGATTACTGCAAAGGCCTGGCTGACGCAGTTCATTCTGTGTTTCACCAGGTTGGAGAAGACGCCACCACACTTGAAAAGAAACCAGCCCATGATCTGAGCCCAGGGGACTGGGTAAGGATAAAAGTCCACAGAAGAAGGAATTGCCTGGTTCCAAGGTGGGGAAGGCCAAGACAAGTCATCTTGACCACAACGACTGCTGTGAAGTGCGCTGGTGTGAAGAATTGGATACATGCAAGCCATACACTGAGAGTTCCAAATCCAAGAGGTGGTACTGGAAAAGAATACTTTGAAGAATCAGACTCCAGTGATGATGCAGACAGTGAGGCAGTAAGGAGGAAAAAGAATCCTGAAAATGGGGAAAGTGAGTCGAGAAAAATTTTCATCCCACCAGAAGAGGTTCTGAAGAGAACAGTGCAAACTGCAGAAACAAGTTCAGACTCAGAAGAATTGCCTGAGGTTCCAATTGACAGTGACCAACACAGAAAGAAAGAAAGAAAAGAAAAGAACATTCCAACAGAAGAGACACCTGAGTCACATGAAGGAATTGGACAAGTTCCACCTGAGATAAATACTGAAGAAAAAGGGACAGACAAAGACAGAGAGGGACAGATTGCGGAAAAACCCCGAGGAGGTGTAGGGAACATCAACAACAAGCTAGGTGAAGGGACAAGTAGACAGCAAGAAGATTGCGTGACGGAGACCCGAGGAGGGACAGAAGTAGGGAAATCTCAAGTGGTGGAAAAAGAAACTGTTGGAGAAAAAGAGACTGTTGAAGAAAAGAAAGCTGTTAACGAACAAGTAGCAACTGAAACAGAGTCTGATGAAAGTGACAATTAGATACATGGAGGACGAGTTCTGAGAAAGAGAACTTGGCTTGGAGAAAGAAACAATAAAGAAGGAAAGCAAAAGAGAAATGCTAAAGGAGATCTTTGGCCAAATAAGATAAAGAGATTGAGGTACAGACTGACACGAGTTAACTCTTCGAGAGCTGAACAGGTGAACGAAGTGTCAAGTCAAAACCCAACCAAAGAAGAAGAAGCAAAGATACCTGAGAGAACTAAAAGAGTAAGAAAACCAAACCAGAGGTACAAGTCACCGGAATGGACGTATGTGGCACTGCCTGAAGAAGGAGAAGAGGCGGACAGCCAAGGAAGTCCAGAGGAGGCTTTACTGAAGGAGGTTGCTGAAGAAGAAGCTGTGGGAATCCTGAGAGTTATCTTGTCCGACATTGGAGAAGAGACGGATGTTCAGGACCTGATACAGTTTGATGATGATGAAGAGACAGTGAAAAATGATGAAAACCCAAATTGAGTGAATCCAAGGAAAAATCCCTTGGAGAAGAGAAGAAGAAGTAGTACTAAAATTAGTAGAGTTCAATAATCTGGTGGGTACTTGCTGCCCTTAAAACTTCAGTAAAGGAGTAGAAGAGGCTAAGTCAAAAGACACGGTCAAATTAACAAAATGGCTAACACTGAGAATAAAAGTAGATGTACCTTTCTGAAAAGATGGTGCAAAATGTGCTGCTGCTGTACAGGTTTATTAATGTTGCTTTGGAGCGTGTTTGCTCTACTGATTTCATTTAGAGTCACTGTAGACACTTTGGAAGGTCATACTGAGAACAAGACTAATATAGGGAAGAGTCCATTAAAAATAGTTCCAACTAGAACTAGTAATGTACATATTCATAAAGATAGGTCAATTAACGATTTTTCTAGCAATGTTTTTTCTAAACTGTTGTATGAATACGTAAAGACAATGGAAGTAAGGGATTGCTACGTCTGCATGCAATTACCTGCCTCTGTTTCGGAAGGAGTGACTTATCAT
The DNA here is from genome assembly GCF_964204655.1 of Triturus cristatus. Lineage (NCBI taxonomy): Eukaryota > Metazoa > Chordata > Amphibia > Caudata > Salamandridae > Triturus > Triturus cristatus. The sequence continues at coordinate 1,061,684,671 of NC_140589.1, read as the reverse complement.
CATCTTCCGGCTACGTATGGAATTTCTTGTAGTGTGTTGATTAGTATTTTTTATCAATTAGATAAATTAGATTAAAATATGTCTAATGTAGATAATATTCTTGGGCAGTTGCCTATGAATAAAGCACTAAATCCTGCAAAAGATGCTAACACTTTAGGTGAGATTTTTCTAGAAACCAAAGAATTAACCTTAGACTACGTTTTTAGAAACAATTTAACTTGCAAATGGAAAGGAGAAGAGAAGAATTTTCTAGACATGGTTGAGAGAAGAAGGTTGAACATGCACAAGAAAGCAGAAGGGCATAAAATAAGTGACACAATGTGGGATATTGAGAAAGAAAAGGAGTTGAAAAATGGAGCCAGTCCAACCATGGCTATAGATGCCCCACAAAAAGGGAAACTCTGCATTACCAGGAAGAGATCCCAATATGATTATTATTTCATAGGGAATAGTGAGTGCCATGATACATACTTTATTGCAACCGGATGGGGATTTAGAGGAGGAGAAGATCCAGTTTTTCCGGGAATGTATTATATTTGTGGGAACAAGGCTTATTACCTTTTGCCTGACCATTGGTTTGGTACATGTTATGTTGGCCTGGTCTTTCCAAAGATTTTTCACATGGATACAGTAGATGATGCTGAACATTCTAACACATTAACACGCTATAGAAGAGAAACATGGACAGAAATTGTAGGAGATATTTTTGGAGCTTTAATTCCAGCAGTGGGAATTTCTTTAAATGCATATGGCATTCGGAAGCTGTCAACAGTGGTAGATCGCTTGTCAACAAGCACCGCTGGAGGCTTTCTTTTGGTTAATACAGAAATGGTTGCTTTGCGTGCTATGGCGGTGCAAAATCGACTTGCCCTTGACATTCTTTTGGCAAAGGAGGGTGGAGTCTGTGGAATGCTGAAAGTTCAACATTGTTGCACTTACATTCCTGACGAAAGTAAAGATCTAAAAGTTTACATCAAAAATATTACTGATTTGCATGAAGAATTAGTACCGCTGGAAGCTGAAAGTATCTGGACTAAAATGGCAAATAAGATGATTGCTATTAAGAACTTTGTAGCTAAAATAGGTAGTACCATTTTTGGTAAGATATTATTTCCATTAACTTGTGTAATAGTTGCATTATTGATCCTTAGATTAGGATGTATGTGTTGTAGATATAGAAGAAATAAAAAGAAAATTATAAAAGAAAATGTTAAAAAGAGACAAAAGAAATCAGAAAGAGATCCACAAGAAATAGAACTAGAAGAACTAAGAGAAAGCATGTATATAGAAAGTAAAAAGGAAGATGAGATGGAAACTAGAGTATAAAAACAAGAACAAGAAGACATTTCAAATTCTTCTAAAAGGGGAAACTAAATTGATTTTTGGGGTTTTGATTTTTGTGGTGATTATATATCACCAAAGGGGGGATTGATGGAGCAGGGTTTTTACTTTAAAACCGAATACCTGTTTCATTTTCGCATGTTATAACTAAAAGTACTACTTATTAATTATTAAGTATTAAAAGTTTGTCAAATGTTGTCTAATCAACCTTATTAACAAGAGAATTACATGTGGGAATGCTATTGCATGGCTAAATAATAAGTGAACTAAGATGGTGAGCAAACTGACAAAAAACGATGTTGCTTATGTGATGTTATGGTGTTTTGCGCTTATAATTAATATGCATTAATGGCTTCTGATGTCGCTAATGGCTAGATAAATACACACACATAAGGGTATTAGCAGGGGAATAACACTGTATAATCATTTCTATGCAGTAATTCTGTTTTATGTCTATTTTACTTAAAGTTGTCCATTGTGGCCTGCCACAAAATGGCCACCACCCGCAGCCTGCATTGGAGTTGCTGGAAATTTACAGAAAGGCCTCGCTCTGCCTGAGACCTTGCACCTCCGATGAACTGAAAAGCCATAAGCATGATGACAAGTCTGGGACATCTGCCAAAAGACCCTGAAAGACGGAAAAGCTGATACGAACTTAGTGTGAACCCATTTTTGAAACAAATTCACCTAGTAGAGACATCCGTAGATGTAGCGAATTAGTCATGGACGTTCAATTCTGCTATTCATTATTTTGGACAATCTATGTGTGAGAACCTCCCGTATAATATCGAAAAAGTACCAAGATGACATTATTTCCGCCATTCATCCGTTCTGAATAAAGAAATGTTACTTTTTAGAATGTAAATTTCAGTATAAATAATAGTAGACTAGAGAGGTCTAGCGCTACTTCTTCCCGAGCTGATGATGCGAGGTCCCTATGCTGACGGAGAGGACGGTGACTCTACATGACGGCAGAAGACTCTAATACTTCTACAGAGGACCGGTTCTGACTTAGGATCTGACATTTAGACAGAATAGGTAAATATGAGAGAAATGAAATTTGCATTTAATTGGCTTTTCTTGAAATTTTAGATAAATGAACAATCTGTTTGAATTCCTGTCTCGGGTGGTTATTTCTGGTCATGTTTATTGATTTATTGTATATTCTTTGAAATGTATTTTACTAGATCCACAGCAACTAGCTGGTCGCATTGACCTCAAAGTACAGGCAGATTAGATAGAGCATATGTGAAAGGTGTTTTCTCCTTTACAGGGCACGGATAGTGGGATTTAGGGTGAATGTTGGTGTAATGGGCCCCACCAGCGTATGATGTGTGTATGCGTGTGTGACTGTGAAATCATTCCGTCCGTGGAAGTAGAGGGGATTCGGAAGCTCTGATCTGCACCACAGCACAAGCTCAGCAGCAACTCAGAACCAATGCAGCACCACTTCAGTATTAGCGCAACACCATTTCAGTACCATTGAAGCATCACCTCAGCACCACTGCAGCACCAACTCAGCTTCACTCACCACCACCTGAGCATGGGCAGAGCACCACCTGAGAACGACCAAAGCATCACTCAGCACCCCGTAGTATCACTAGGTATCACATCCACACAAGCATACCACCACCTCAGTATCAATCAGCACCACCTCAGCACCACTGCACTACAAAATTCTGTTACACTTAGTACAAATGTATTACTATCCACATAATTCTACAGCACACCATGCTACATATTTCCACTATACAACTCCACACTACAGGATTCCACGCCACACATTTCCACAAAAAACAATTCCAAAACAACCCATCTCTTCGTCGCACTTCCACCAAACCAGTCATCTCTCCACAACATACGCACTAACCCTCTCATCTCTCCCTCACACTCCCACTACCCCTTTCATCTTGTAATCCCACTGGCCCTCTCATCCCTTCCTCACACACCCTGTCTCTTCTCTATAATGCCTGCTAACACATGCTGCCTCTGGTACCTCATCTTGCTGTGCACTAGTCCACATCTTGCCTCCCCCTCGGCTGCCCCTCTCACTTGTCCCTCTCTCTCGTACCATCTCTCACCCATCTCTCTTGCCCTCTCATGCACTCTTCCCGCCTCTCTCATGTGGTTCACTTGAGGTCTTTGAGCACAATCACTTTCCCGTGCCTTTTCAAGGTTTCAGTTCCTCAAACCCACGCTCTCCTCCTCTCCATCGGGTGTCTTCTGCATACGCAGATGCTCACTCTTTATGCCTGCTGTCCATTTATTTCTCTCTTTCTCACACTCTCTTTCTGCTCCTCTGTCTGCAGTTCATGAACCACTTCACACACAAACTACCTATACTTCTCGATCTCTTTTTCTATCTATTCTCTAACCCTGATCTATTCATCATGCCACAAATTCCCCAAATTCCCCTACACAAATACCCAATACACCACACAATATCACCACACACAGTTCCACAACTAGGAATTTCAATCCAACCCACATAATTCCACTCCACTCCAAAACACACCACCTATATCCACAATGCTCCAAACAAAAACACATAGGTAAAAGTCATTACCATTTACAATGCCAATAGCTCTAACACTCACAAAGGCGAGACCTATTGCTTTGCAAATGCTTGTTGTTTTTGACGTGAATAAAGCCACTGAGTCAGTTGGGGCACCTGCTGCATAGAGTTTGGAGGTCAGGGCCCCGTACGGCAAGGTACAGCCCGGTGCCACTCCTAATTCCAGCTAAGCCATGGGTCTCTCACTCATGCGTAAAAGCCAGCTGAGCATGGCTTTCCCTCCCAAAGTGACGTTTTTATTGCGGGAAAGATTAGGTACAATGGGTTCCCGAAAAGGAGAATTGTGACAGATTAAGGGTTTGGTCTGTGGAGCACAGTGTTCAAGTTTCTGCCATCTTGGATCACGAGGCCACACCACTCCATTCAAACATATTCACCCCCATATAGTTTGATATTAGCCCATCTGCCTTTTCATCTCATATTTACCCTGGAAAAACCATCCGTATAAATTGTGTTCCATCAAAGGCTTCAGCCACTACATGTGATTGCTCCAAATCATCCAACCTATCAACCCATCAAACACTTACAAGAACAAGTCATTAGAAATTATAGACCAGGGGAACCTGAATAGACCATAGGTGAAAGGGTCTGCACCAAAACTGACACTTGCCACATTGAAGATCTATTAACACCCCCTCACTTGTCTTGCTTTGAGATTCTTAAGTGCAAGTACAGAGCCTTTACTCTTGTGGGACTCATTTTTGCAATCCCATTTCATACAGGAATAGTCTTTGCTCTCCATTACACATGCCATTTTACATTGCTTTGTCTTTGGTGCCATTCTCCGCTTCCCTGAAAACGTTAGCATAGTGGGCACATTTTCACATTTCTTGCACTCCTTCCCCACTGCGGGACACAACACAGACAAAGATACATGACTAAGAGTGTCACATATATAGAACATATGCACTTTGTCCTCTCCGTGGGTGTGAAACTCCGCTCTGCTGCTAAAAGAATTTACACTACATAAATCGTTAAACTTGAAATGACTCTTATCCTCGAGCAAACAATTCCAAGAACAGTTGGTGGAACTGAGTGACCCCAAACGTCAAGATGCTTTTGACACTGCCAAGGCTACTATAAACATAGTCAGAGAGGTGGAGACTTTTTTTTAATAGTAGCTAGAGAAGTGGCAATAGAGACAAAGATACATGATTAAGAGTGTCACATATATAGCAAACATGCACTTTGTCCTCTCCGTGGGTGTGAAACTCCGCTCTGCTACTAAAAGAATTTACACTACATAAATCGTTAAACTTGAAATGACTCTTATCCTCGAGCAAACAATTCTGGGAACTGAGTGACCCCAAATGTCAAGATTCTTTTGACATTGCCAAGGCTACTATAAACGTAGTCAGAGAGGTGGAGACTTTTTTTTTTATAGTAGCTTGAGAAGTGGCAATAGTATCTTGAAGTTTGGGGTCCCCAAGTACTCACATCTACTATTGGATTGCTTTGCTGCTAACATTTATTTAATTCAGTCTCTGATCAACTCATCTGCCATCCCCCCAAAGTTACGTGCCATTAGCAGTGCCTTGAATCCAGGTAAAAATGTATTAAGCAGTTCACACCCTCTCTGGGCACCTCTATAAAATATATAATTATTGGAAGGAAGATTGGCTCTGTGTTATGTATATCCAGTTTTTAGAAGAGCCTCGTCAAATTTGTAGATGTTCCCTTGCACTCCCTGTAGTACATGTGGCAAGGCCCTGTACATCATCTAATTTTCGGCAGCTAAATAAAGAGGGAATATGTTTTTGCGACTCTTTACTGGAATTTCATCTGCCTCAAAAGTCATAAACTCTTATTTCCATCTGCTCCATGAAATTGAAGATTCACCTTTAGACTATATGAAGTTTGGTGGCTGATCAAATTGCACTTTGTAAATTCATATAATGATACAACAGTAATAAGGCAAAGCATTATGTGTAGTTGATACTTGATGAGGGACTCTTGCAACACTAAGGCACTCCAAAGGTGTGTATACAATATTGTGAGGATATTGTAGCATCCTTCCCTAGCACAGGTACTTGTAAATGATCACGCCACAAATGGAGCTTGGTATTACACATCTTTATTCATCAGCGTGTAACAGTGAACTGAACATTCTACATCATGAATGCACTGTACCTAGGTTTTATCTGGCACAGATGGAAGGACGTTCTTTTGCAGTGTTGGGTCCGAAAATGTGGAACTCCCTTCCCAAATGCCTCGGGGCCATACTTCTCTGCTTGCGTTCCGCAAAGGCTTGAAGTCATAGTTATTTTAGGTTGACAATATGGCTTCTGTCATGCGTAGCGCCGGGAAACCCCTTTTGGGTAGCTGTGCGATTTACAAGATTATAAAATAAATAAATAAAAATAAATATGACCTACACACTTACGTCACTGTTCTACGGAGTCCGTCAGGAAGCAAAATGGTCCTGTCATCTCTAACTCAGAAGACACTACATTCCTTCCTTTGTTAAATAAAAAGTGCCAAAAATACATATATACATCACAACTCTTCAATTTGTCGTTTTGGTGCTCAAATTGATCGCCTAGATCTGGTCATGTGAGGCTGAGGAGATACCAGAGAAGGAACCATGACTGGCATTGATGACAGAGACATCGGTACAGTTAATAGGCTCTCTGGACTCTCAGGTGGATAAGTCTCAATCCTGACATCTGGAGTTGGTGATGGTCAAGGTAGGTGCTTGAAATGCGAAGAATCTTGCCTAATGGACTTTACATGATGGCGAGCAGTCACCATGAGTCAATTACTGGTCACAACCAGGGCTGGACTGGCCATACCTGGCATCAAGGAACGTGGAACAGGAGTAGATCTGTTTACCCAGTTGAGACCGGGTGAATTATAATAGCAAAACAACAATGTCTCAACCATTAATTATAAAGGCAATTAAAATGAATGCATAAATCATTAAAGAAGGGAAACAGGAGACCAAGATAAGAAAAAAGGCATTATTATTATGCAAATAATTAGAACAGCACTATATTACAACTGAATTAAAGTTGCCAAAAAACACCAATTGTGTTGAGGAAATATGAATTTTGTGATCAGTTATGTCCCCTATCGTAGACCCCAACGGCTCCATGTGCATGCTATAAGTACATGTATGTTCCCTCCTGCTCCAGTTTTGAAGACGCAAATATATGTGCGTCCACCGTCAACATGTCCTCTTTCAGATCCACCATGAATGGGTCAGATATTCCATTCCTAAGTATGAAAGGCCACCGACTTTATGTGGTTCACTTTCCACATTTTACAGATTCAGGCGAGTAGGCCCGAATTCTGTCATCAAGCCTTTTTCTGCCTTCTGCCTCTGAAAGCTCCAGTCTGAGCCTGCATCTGTATCCATGAACTTTGTCCTACTCCCTGCGCGGCTAACGGTGCCTGATCCAGCCCGTCGCCTGCCAAAAACTGTATTTCACCTTCAAGATTATCTCCTCCGCTCCTCATCCGATGCATTCCTGTCTAGTAGTTTAGGTAAACATTCCTCCAGCTACCGTGCACAGGGCCAGGCCTCGCTGCCCTCATGCAAGTAATTCATAGCCCCGTTACCATGGAATATTCCTACCCCCTCGCATCTAGTGTAGACACTTAGACGCTTGTACACGCACTAACAGTCAGTATAGAATAGATTCCATCCTAGAGACCTCTCCTTTTGGATAACACAGTTCTTTAAACATAGGATATTAGATATGATTTGGGATTAGGTTGACACGACCCCCAGACTTCTGTCTCCACATGTAGAGCTAAATGTCAAGTCCCCTTCACCCTCTAGTTGCACGTCAATCACACGTCATGCGGCTGCGCGCGCATCTCTGCCAACTATTTCTGCTGACATTGCAGGATTCTCTTATGGATCCACCCACTTGTGACATCATGTATGATGACGTTTATTAAATTACGCCCATGTACCGCCTCTATTAGTTACGTATGCACCTTTTATCTACACTATCAGCTGTTACGCCTCTTGAATCTGTTTCACTGTAATGTATTTTCTATAAAACTGCCTATCTGTCAATAATGTATGCCCTTCCTTCCTGAACTTTCGTGGTGACGGAATAGAATGCCTACAATTCGAATTGTATTCCTTTGTATAGGAATAAAGCCTTTTAAAACCTCTAATACCACGGATTCTGCCTCTTATATTTACTGAGTTATTCTTAATAGACTTTACCGCATAAAAAATAGTACCGGTAACGAAATATTTACCACATAAATTGGCGCCCGAACAGGGACACTTTCTCATCTCACGCGCCGGCGGTGCGTTGCAGGCCCGGTCTCCTGCCACAGCTGAACGGACAAAAACGCGTACCTGCAGGATTTCCTGTATCTCCCTCCGGCCAAGCGGGGACGACTGAGGCTGCGATCAACACCCAGACGAGGCGGTGAGAAGTGCGAAGTATCCCGACCAGAGCCTAGCTGAGAGAGCAAGATCCGAGGTATACAGAGACCCGCCAGGTTCCGAAGTTCCGAGTCCAGTCGAGTCGAGTCCAGTCCGGTCCAGTTTCAGTTCCGTTCCGAGGCCTTCCGTTCCGAGCTACCCGGTGAGTACCATTACCGGGGAGGCATTTAACGTGCACATAGTCTGTGCCGGTCAAGACGGGTTTGGGTACACAAATCCGGTCTGCACTGTTTTAGCAGTGTATCTGTACTGTTTAGCAGTACATATAGTATGTCTTGCATATAAATAAGTACTATCTAGTGTCAGTATTATGTCAGTAACTAGTTTTCTATTAGTTATCATTGTTCGTAAAACTGTTAAGTGTTAAATGTTTTAAAATACGTTCTATATACTGTGGTGTGAATGACTGTTCATTATTGTATTTTTTTTGTATAAAGTGTGTTCTAGTAATAAGGTCTAAAAATGCCGCTCTTTTCGAAACTAAGACAGATCAAAACTAGAAAAGGTGTACTCGAAGAAGCTGTTCCCATCCCACCTAGGGACACTCCAGGGTACTTTATGTATCATAAGCATGGCCTAGATGCCGTATTATTTCTTGATTTATGGGTGGACTACACCAAAGAATTACCAGAGAGTCAGAGATGGCCCGCAGCGGGGACCTGGGATGCAGATTGCATCATGAGAGTAGAAGAAGAATTATGGAAAAAGAAAGCCAGACAGTCACAGAAAGATGCCATTGAATTATGGCGTAAAGAATCATATAGACGTACGGAAAAAGCACTCAGACAGGAAGAGAAAGGTAGAGAGAATTCAAACAAAACCCGAGAAAATCTATTACTTGAGGAAGGTACCCGAGTAAAATCAGAACAAGTAGATAGACAAAGAAAAGCTCTTATGAATGGTATGTATCCTCTTCTGGCCGAAGGGTTACCTAAGGCTACCCCGGAAATACCAAAAGACTTAACTCCTCCATTGCTCCCGATAAAAGCACATCCTAAAACACATCCCAAAACAGCAAAGGACGTTTTCCTTTCCTCCTATTTAGATGACGCAGCTCCCGAGTATGCTAATGCCATACCACCCACACCGCTTGCCGATGGTGTTCAACACCAAGAGCATCCGTCTGTATCCCCGAAACTACAAACTCCTACACAAGTTCCAACAGGCCCGTCCGTCTCTACAGTTTTTCCCGCATCTACAATCTCTATCCTACGCCCAACGAATCCTTTCGTGCCTAGCACCTCAGATGGTGCTACAGGAGGTACGACAGACATGTTTGCCACACCGCCGCGAAATAAACAGACCCTTAGAGATTTAGCACTCCAACGTACACCCCAGCTAGCGACATCCGACATGTTTAAAGAACAGCTTGTGGATTGTAGATACGACCCAGTACCAGGTAGACAGGATAAATTGCTCATATCATCACTACGTATAAGACGAGCTACATTATATTTAATGACAATACCAGGAATGGGTGAACACCTAGACGAAATATATCGCTTTGTCCAAACAGGGCAAGGTCCAGAAAGTATTAACGAAGCTATGGAATACCAGAAAGTGGATGTCCAAAGACAACTACTACGTTTTTTCATAAATTGTGTAATCAGGAATCAAGACAGGCCTGGGGCAGATCACGAAACCATGCAAAGACTTGCCAAATGGGGTCAGAACATATCAGAAGAGAAACATGATAGACAGGCGTGTATAATCGCCATGTGTCGAAAGATCCGCAAGGAAGTAGAACGAATACATAAAGAAAGACGAGAAACCGACAGAGTAGAATCAGAAGAAGAGGAGGAGCAAGAATCAGAGCAATTAGAAACAATAGCTTATGTAGGTAGAGGAAGACCCCATAATAATACCAGAGGTTTTAATGACCCGACACGTCCAATACGTCCAGAATATAATAGACATTTTCCAAACCCTATGTTAAATACAAAATCCCCTGAACACCTATTCCAAGCCGCTGATAAATTACTCCGAGATCGAAGGGGGTACCACATGCTCGATTCCATGGACGAACAAGAATTAGCCAGGTCAGCAGTACAATGGGCTGACGGTCCCGGCGAATACAATGATGATGTACTTGCACACACGTTTCTGAATCTTGACCCATACGAACAGCGTTTAGCTAGTATATACATGATTCAACACCTCCTTATATTATATAAAAGCCAACACTCCGATCCAGGACCCTTACCTGACATATTGACAGAACTACTCACGAATATATGGAGAGGGTCAGGTACTGATTTGATTAAGGAAATTCTAGAATCCCGAAACCAATATTTAAATTTCGTATGCCCAGAACACGTCTCAGTTCCCATCATGGGAAGAAAAATGTATCACATAGATAGACAGAACCCGTTACGCGAAGTGCACCCAATAAGAGGTGCCGGTGATAATTTTACACGCGTGTTTGTGTACACGCCTATAACTAAATTGGAATTATTAGAAATGAAGAAAGTAGTACCCAGCCATGACAAGGACCCAGCAGGTTTCCACCGTGAGATAAAAGACATGTTACTCATGGGAGAGTATACCTACCCCGATATTATGAAAATATTAAAAGTCCTATTACCCGCCGGTGTTTACGAAAAACTCAAAGAAAAGGAATGGGAGGTGGGAGACCAAAAGATAGATTGGACAGCATTAGAAAACGAAGAAAAGGCCAGAGCTGCAGGAGCAGGGCTTGGGGAAAAGACTACAGCACTAGCAGGATTACTAATACAGGTACTGCCACGTTTATTAACTACGAAAAAGGAAGACTGGGGTTCAATCTCAGCCTGTAAACAAAAACCAGATGAAGACACTAGTGATTTCTATTCCCGATTTGAAAAATGTTTTAGTATAAATAGTGGCATAAAAGCCAGTAGTGAGTCATATCCACATCTGTTTGTGACAAAATTAGTTGAAAATTCTCTGCTGCAAGTCAAGAATAGAGTATTGAAATTCGAAAGTACCTGGCAAGGTAATACCCCATCACAGATGCTACAGATGTTACAATATCACCACAATAGAATTAGAGAAGAACAAGAACACGAACAAAGACGTATGAAAGATACAAAAATGAAAATGCTTGTTGCACAGTCAGTTCCAGCCGATAGTCATCAAAAGGGTGATTCCGCAGGTCCTGTGAAAGGGACATGCATGATGCAACTATTGTAAACAACCAGGTCATTATATACACGATTGTCCAGTCCTGAAACATAATATAGCCACAGGTAGAACGCATGGGAGACCACGTCCACCTAGACAGGATCAGAATCAACAACAAATCCCTCAGAATGCACAACCTAGGTTAGCTCCGCAACAACTAGCTCCGCAACAGGCAGCTCCACAACAGATCGTAGCACCACCACAAGCGCAGCCTATTGCTGCAACACAAGCAACAACACAACAGATGTATCAGTATGCACAAACAGATTATCCCGATTATCAGCGATACTCATGAGATAGCCTAGAGAGGGAAGTTGGCTTACCCCTTATTGAGGTTCCTGTAGACCAAGAGGGACCTTATGTACATAGTGAACTATTAGGGGAAGACAGAAAGTTTTTACTTGATACAGGGGCAAGCAGAACAACTATAAGACGCAGTGACGTTCCAGGGGCACCCCTCTCAGGCTCACAGAATATTTCCCTTGGATTCTCAGGAAAACCTATAATCAATGACGTAACACAACCTCTTCCACTTACAGTCGGTCCATTGACACGTACTACAGATTTATTGCTTACTAAATCATGTCCAGAAAACTTGTTAGGCATAAAAACATTGAAAGCTCTAGGAGCCATAATATGTTGTTCTCCGGAAGGAGTACGACTATTTTTACGTGACTTTAAAGGTCACTACGTGTCCAGAGACATGGATCACCGACTGCAGAATTTACCTACACATTTATGGGCACAAGGCCCCACTGATGTTGGTTGCATGAACATTACACCATATCGAGTTACACTGAAAACAGGAATAGTACTACCACGAATGCGACAATACAAGTTACCACCAGATGCTGTAGTGGCTTTACTGCAAATCATTGACGAGCTCATTGCACAAGGAGTGGTTGTCGAAACTGACTCCAATGTATGTAATTCCCCGATAATTCCGATTCTTAAAAGAACGGATCCAAAAGCACCACCAGTATATCGATTAGTTATTGATCTGCGCGAATTAAATAAATGTATTGTACCACAATACCCTGTGGTCCCAGATATCTCTTCATTACTCACAGCTATTGACTCAGAAGCAACGTTTTTCACTGTAATTGATCTCAAGAATGCTTTCTTTAGTGTCCCAATCGATCCGGAAAGTCAATATCTGTTCGGTTTTAGTTTAAATGGACGAAGCTTTAAATTCACACGCGCACCTCAAGGATTTACAGAAAGCCCCAGCATCAATAGCCAAGCACTGAAACGAGAACTTGACAGTATCCACATGCCAGTTAACACTGCCTTGCTTCAATATGTCGATGATCTGCTGATCACCGCCCGAAGCGAACCTGAATGTGAGACAGCGTCACTGACGGTTTTGAAATTTCTGGCTGACAAGGGGCACAAGGTGTCCCCTTCTAAGCTGCAATTCTGTGTCCAGCGAGTTGTTTACCTTGGGCACTCGCTGTCCAAGGAGGGAAGGCAGCTTACATCCGACCGCATCCAGTTAATTGCTAACATGCCACCACCCAAGACACAAAAGGAGGTGCGGGCTTTTATAGGCCTCACTTCATACTGTAGGCAGTGGATCCCTCAATATGCATTTCTAGCAAAACCACTCATCCAGTTGACAACACAGGAGGCAGCCACATCGACTGTCCTCCCTTGGACTCCAGAACATACACACGCTTTTGAAAGCTTAAAGAAAGCTTTATGCCAAGCACCTGTCCTAGCAACACCATGTTACAGTAAACAGTTTACACTCTTTGTTACAGAACGCGAAGGTACTGCCTTGTCAGTACTCACTCAGGAACAAGCAGGATCACACAAACCATGTGCTTATTTCTCTAGTACATTAGATCCAGTAGCTCAGGCACTTCCAGCGTGCCTGAAATCGGTGGCAGCAACAGCTTTAGCAATCAGACAAAGCGATGCCATAGTGCTAGGACATCAATTGACAGTACAAGTACCACACGCAGTAGAGGTTCTCTTGAACCGCACACAAACACAACACTTGACTATAGCGAGACTCACCGGTTACGAATTGACATTGTTTCAGCCACACATAGAAATCAGACGTTGTAATACGTTAAATCCTGCCACACTGTTACCAGTAGGCGGAACAGATCCATTGGCACATGATTGTGTCGAAGTCATTACTATCACGACGAAACCCAGACAAGACTTGACAGATATCCCTTTGTCAGATCCAGACTTGACATTGTATGTAGATGGGTCATGTATGAGAACAAGTACAGGAGAGTTAGTGGCCGCATACGCAGTCACAACAGACACTGAAGTCATTGAAACCAACTGTATTAACACTTTGTCAGCTCAAGCAGCAGAGCTCATCGCTCTAACACAAGCCTGTATTCAAGCCAAAAATAAGAAAGTCAATATATACACAGATTCCCGTTATGCATTCAGAGTCGTCCATGACTTCGGCGTACTGTGGCGAGAGAGAGGTTATTTAACTTCTCACGGTGCTCACATCCAACACGGACCCCTCATTCAAGCCCTATTAGACGCGATTCATCTACCTACTGCAATATCGATTATGAAATGCAAAGCCCACACAAAAGTTACCGATATCATTTCTCAGGGTAATGACCTAGCTGACAGAACAGCTAAACAGACTGCTCAGAATCAGATTCACACAACTGACACGACAAAGACAATAGTTCCGACACCAACACATTGCATGACAGTTAAGGATCCCGCCCTTGATGTAATTGACATACAGACACATGCTACACCAGAAGAAATAAAGAAATGGACTGAATTAGGAGGGATCCAAACAGATCAAGGATGGATGACGAAGGAAAAATCTATATGGTTTCTTCCCGACTCAATGGTTCAAGTCATCATTAACACTATACATAGTCCAGCGCACCTAGGAGAAAAAGCTATGCTAGACAGCATTCAACACATTTGGTTCAACAAACATTTACGAGCCGCAGCTAAACAAAAAGTTCGTACCTGTATGATATGTTGTCAGTTTAATCCAGGTAAAAGCATCCCCGTAGAGCAGGGTGGATTTCAAACTCCCGATCATGCTTTTGAAGTCCTCCAGATGGATTATATCCAGATGGAACGATGTCGAGGATTCAAATATGTTCTCGTAGTTGTCTGTGCTCTTTCCCGTTGGACAGAAGCATACCCGGTTTCAGATTACACTGCCCCGACTACTGCCAAACAGTTAGTTCGAGAATTCTTCCCACGGTACGGTTTACCACGTGTTGTCTACTCAGATAACGGCCAGCCGTTCTCATCCGAACTAATGAAACACGTTTCCCTTTTATTAGGCTACCAATGGAAATTCCACTGTGTCCGACATCCCGAGGCGGCAGGTCTCGTGGAACGCCATAATCAAACTCTGAAAATTAGATTGTCCAAAATATGTAGGGAAAAAGGAGTCGATTGGATAGTAGCCTTACCAGTTGCGCTCTTTTACATGAGAATGGTAGCACATTCTCGAACAGGGCTATCCCCGTACGAGGTGATCTTCGGTAGACCACCAAATATGTGGGGGATGCCTATACCTCGCAAAATCACTGATGTTGACTGTAATATGCTGACAGATTACCTGGCTTCCTTGATGTCTGCACTACAATCTTGTCGTTCACAGGTATCCGCAGCTTTTCCCGACAATACTGAAGTGAAGCCCCATGACGTGGTTCCTGGGGACCTGGTGCTGGTCAGGAATTTTGACCGGAAGACCCAACTGGATCCTAGGTGGAAGTCACCGAAGTTGGTTCTACTCACCACAAGGACAGCCGTGAAAATCGAGGGACGGAAAGGGTGGTTGCACTCGAGTCATATCAAGAAATTTTATGGACTACCATCCAGTGTAGATACTCAACCCTGTATTCCCTCACAGACAGACTCAAAGCTCCCCTTGGCTGAATTAACAAAACCAGAACTTTACAAACTAAAATTGAGGTCTAGTAAGTCAGACAATTTGATTGTTTAAGTCCTCTCCAAGGTGAATCGGTTGAATTTGTCTCTGACATGTATCCTCTAGACCGGAATAGAGAAAGAAATCATCAGATGCAGCTCAAGAAGCATGCGTATTGTAAATCATTTCGTAGTCACTGCACAGTAACATTATTAATTTTGTTTTTTCTAAGTCTTCTGATCATCATTGTCAGCATACTATTGCACATGTATTGCCCTATTCCTAAGCGTGCTTACAATATAACTGCAGAACATTCTTTTAGTGAATTACCTCCGCATGAGTTGTCCTATAGATTTGCGCTGCGCAACAACACATTCATTAGTATGTTACATCATTCCCATCAAACCAGCAATGCCACAAATTGTTGGATATGTGGCCGACTCCCTCCCTATCAGAACTATAAGGGAGTTTTGCCCCTCTTTCCCTATCCGTTCACACACAATGGCTCCTGTGGAGCATGGTTTAGTTTGATTAATTCCCTAGATTCAAATTCCGCAGTTTATCAAGACAACTGGGTATGGGGAAACCTGAACTTAGTTTTGCTTAAAGTCTGCTACCCTAACAAGGAGGGACTTCCCAAAAGAACAGGAACTGATCTAGAAAATGAAGTATATGGATTAGGTAATTTTACACTTAACCTCATGATCCTGAACGTTGAATCTGAAGCTACACCAATCTTGCCCACCATGTCAGTATTCCCAGTAAAAGGGGAATTATGTGTAAGAAAGAATGGTTCCATACACATGGGCCATAGTAAATGCACCACTGTAATAAGATTCAGTGATCAAGGCAAGTCTACATTCAGAGCTTCTCGCCATTCCTACTTTATATGTGGCCAGACCGCATATATACGTCTACCTCTAGATTGGGATGGTACTTGTTACATAGCATTCCTTCTGCCACCTGTTTTCCTAGCTCCTCCTGATTATCATAGAAATACCCATTTAGTACACAATAGACAGCAGAGAGATCTCCCAATTGTCGATTACACTGAAACAGCATGGGAAAAATACACAGATTTCAATAAAGGTTTCTTTCCCTATATAGGTACAGTCACTAATAGTAAGCTGATACGTAGATTAACCAGAACCCTTGAAGCAGTAGTGAACGAAACTATTTCCGCCTTAGGCAATTTAACAGAAGAGCAGTCTGCTATGCGGATTGTTGTGCTTCAAAATCGTCTTGTCCTTGACGTCATCCTGGCCGATAGGGGCGGAGCTTGTAGGGTCATCGGATCAAGTTGCTGCATTTTCATACCAGAAAATTCGCCGTCAGTATATAAAGCCATAACTCGCCTTCATAAGATTGTAAGCCAGATACACCAGAGTCCAGGCACCTGGACTTGGTCCGGTTGGTTCTGGGGCGTGTTGTCAGCCTGGGGATGGAGAATCCTATCCTTCCTAGGTATTGGCTTTCTCATACTATTCAGTTGCTGCTTATGTCTACAATGTGGGCCAGCGATTTGTGGTCTGTGTGCCACCTCGTGTATCCCACATCCAAGTTTTCGTTCGAGATCCCGGAAGAAGAAAGAAGAACAAATGATGCTATATGAACAGATCGATGGATTGATGAAGATCGATATCTCCTGAGGGTCCGTAGGGGACAAGGAGGGAATGAGGAAATATGAATTTTGTGATCAGTTATGTCCCCTATCGTAGACCCCAACGGCTCCATGTGCATGCTATAAGTACATGTATGTTCCCTCCTGCTCCAGTTTTGAAGACGCAAATATATGTGCGTCCACCGTCAACATGTCCTCTTTCAGATCCACCATGAATGGGTCAGATATTCCATTCCTAAGTATGAAAGGCCACCGACTTTATGTGGTTCACTTTCCACATTTTACAGATTCAGGCGAGTAGGCCCGAATTCTGTCATCAAGCCTTTTTCTGCCTTCTGCCTCTGAAAGCTCCAGTCTGAGCCTGCATCTGTATCCATGAACTTTGTCCTACTCCCTGCGCGGCTAACGGTGCCTGATCCAGCCCGTCGCCTGCCAAAAACTGTATTTCACCTTCAAGATTATCTCCTCCGCTCCTCATCCGATGCATTCCTGTCTAGTAGTTTAGGTAAACATTCCTCCAGCTACCGTGCACAGGGCCAGGCCTCGCTGCCCTCATGCAAGTAATTCATAGCCCCGTTACCATGGAATATTCCTACCCCCTCGCATCTAGTGTAGACACTTAGACGCTTGTACACGCACTAACGGTCAGTATAGAATAGATTCCATCCTAGAGACCTCTCCTTTTGGATAACACAGTTCTTTAAACATAGGATATTAGATATGATTTGGGATTAGGTTGACACGACCCCCAGACTTCTGTCTCCACATGTAGAGCTAAATGTCAAGTCCCCTTCACCCTCTAGTTGCACGTCAATCACACGTCATGCGGCTGCGCGCGCATCTCTGCCAACTATTTCTGCTGACATTGCAGGATTCTCTTATGGATCCACCCACTTGTGACATCATGTATGATGACGTTTATTAAATTACGCCCATGTACCGCCTCTATTAGTTACGTATGCACCTTTTATCTACACTATCAGCTGTTACGCCTCTTGCATCTGTTTCACTGTAATGTATTTTCTATAAAACTGCCTATCTGTCAATAATGTATGCCCTTCCTTCCTGAACTTTCGTGGTGACGGAATAGAATGCCTACAATTCGAATTGTATTCCTTTGTATAGGAATAAAGCCTTTTAAAACCTCTAATACCACGGATTCTGCCTCTTATATTTACTGAGTTATTCTTAATAGACTTTACCGCATAAAAAATAGTACCGGTAACGAAATATTTACCACAGTGTACTGACCGTGCTCAGTGCAAGTGATAAGTGCAGTTACACAAGTGATATATATACAGCGTGAAGCAGCGCAAAATAGAAACAGACAATAATAACAATCAACATAAATACAATAAATAATTTGTGTTAAGGATTTAATCCTGCGGAGGCTGTAAATTACACTGGAATGTCGACGGCGTTTCGACCTTGTTCAATAAAGGTCATCATCAGGACAGTGGCTACAGTTTTTTGGAAGTGCTGAAACCATGTAGGTAACAAATCCCAGGACAATCGCAAGGGTCGCTGAAGAGCGATCGTAATCAATGGATGATGTAAACAAATAAATTGAGAATAAGCATCAACGCGGGAGATGCACAGGAACGTTCTCCATAAATTAACCGATGCAGCGTTATGGCCGTAAGTTCAAGGCAAAGTTTAGCAGGAGGGTATCAGCTGTGCCAATTCGTAATACGAAGACGACTGGTCCAAAAATCGGTAAACGGAGTTCTTTTAAGTTAGTCCCCAGTAACAAGAGCAATCAATGCACGGGTACAACTTAATCACCCAAACGAATAAGCCATTTGGGAATACCTGGCATCAGGCATTTCCCTGGTGGGCTGGAGGCCAGGGAGGAGATTTTCACCTAAGGGGACCGATTTTCACCTATCGGGCCCCTCTCACTTAAGGCTTGGATGGGTCACAGTAATTCCAGCAGCTAAGTGCAATGAAAATACAAGCCTCAGTGCAGCCAAACGGATATACCTGAGACTGACTATGCAGTGAGGGGGCTGGTTCAACAAAGTTTTCCAGGGCTCCTTTTGGCTCTCAGTCCGGCCCTGGTCACAACCCTCAGTGGGTCAGCATCAAAAGGAGCACAAGATTTCCTTTTCTGCCTTACAATCACTTAGGGTCAGATGTAGGTAAATCTGAAATACCGAGTTCTTAATAGCGAATTTTACCGATTCGTAATTAAGAATTCGGTATTTCAGATGTAGATAAAAAAATCGGTAAAATGTAACGATTCGGTATATATATATTTTTTTCAATCAAAAACCACTTTATTCGATAATTTAAAATCATAAAAGTGTACAATACATGATTAAACAAGTTAAAAACAGCCCAACATTTTCATAGTTAAAAAATAATTTACACGGTGAATCAGATTTGTAAAAACTAATTAATTTCCTCCAATGCAGCCAGTCTAATCCTCCTTGAGCTGATGGAAGCAACGAGGAAGCTAGCTACACAAAACATAGTTCTAGGGGATTCCATTAATTGTAAAAACAATAATGCGGGTTTAACTTGTACGAAAGCTTCCTCTCTCAGAATAGGGAAAATGAACTTTTTCCTAGCTTCACAATACAAAGGGCAAAAAAACATAAAATGCATTGTATCTTGGGCAGAAAAATCGTCACATTTACAAGGGACCCCATCATCCGGCCTAAACCAAGCCTGTGGAACACTTAATACTAAGTGGATCTGATTAAAACGGAGTTTAGTCAAAAGCCATCTATGGTAAAAATGTGTGACCGTTGACAGATACGGGTGCATAGCCATAGATAGATTAAGCAAGAGGTGAGCCCTTACTGTAGATTTACAGAGCTCTTGAGATTCACGGGCAACCTCGCAGTGCTTAATATAATATGTTTTGACCCACGATAGATCTGCTTTACATAAACCTTCAGGATTGGTAAAAAGCTCGGGGCATCCTATTTCCTTAGAAATCATATTAATATAGGACAGCCACTGGATTTCTTTCCATTTGTCTAATTTAGTGCAATCTTTCAAAATACTATGATTCAGCGTAAGGTCCGGGTTCAACCAGGTTCTAATCCATAACAGAATTGGAGCAATTTTTATAATGTCAGAAATATATCCTAACCCCAGTTTAAGGTGGACCGAGTGTGTCGCTGTGGATTGGGGAAGACCAAGAAGAACCCGTAAAAATTTGTTCTCTTCTGTTTGAATGGGTTCAGGGTTAGTGTACCCCCAAATTGCAGCCCCATACCTAGATATTGAGACAGATTTTGCTTGATATATTTTTATGATAGCCTCACAGGGTTTCCCTCCCAGCCTTTTCGCAAAACCCAAAATTGCAGCTGAGGAGCTACGTACTGCTTTCACCTAAGTAGCTATTTGAGATGCCCAGGTAACCTTATCGTCGAAGACGACTCCCAAATAGGTGAATACTTTCACTCTAGAAATAAGATTTCCATTACATTAAAACGTTTTATGATTGTTTCCTCCCTTACCCAGTGCCATAGTGTGGGATTTACCGTTGTTAACCACAAGGTCCAAGGATTTCATAAAATCCCCAAAGGAATTCAATAGTCTTTGCAGACCAAGCGGTGTCCTGGCCAATAAAACTGTGTCATCGGCATAGAGAAGTACGGGTATGGGAGTACTATCTATCCGTGGTATATCAAGAGATGCAGCTAGCAAACTATCTTCAAGGGAATTTATGTATAATGTAAATAACATAGGGGCAAGGATACAACCCTGGCGTACCCCTCTACCAGATTTAAAACTGGCAGTACATTTCCCCTCCTGAGACATCCTTATTGAGGCTTTCAAGTCTTTATGTAGTTCTTCCCAAAAATACACAAGAGGCCTATCCAGACCCAATTCCAGAAGTTTTGACCACAGCTTAGACCTGTTAACCAGGTCAAAAGCCGTGGACAGGTCCATAAAGCCTAAAAAAAGCGAACCCCCTGCAGCTTTTGTGTACTTTGCGATGATTAAGTGCAGATTAAGACATTGATCCTCTGTACCCCTCCCCGGTCTAAAACCATACTGTGCGTTGGAAATTACACCTTTCTCTGTGGCCCAATTTGTTATCCTAGCCAGAATAATCTTTCCTAAGATTTTAAACGAGGAATCCAGCAGGGATATGGGACTATAACATCTAGGGTCACCCCTTTGGCCCCTCTTAAACACTGGGATTATAATCAAAGGGGACCACGATTTCGGGGGGACTGTTACAATCGCTGAGTTAAAAACATTTAACAAAATTTTGGCCCAGTACCTAGGATTAGCCTTGTACATATCCGAAGGCACCCCGTCTGGGCCAGGCGCCTTACGCCCGGCCGTACCCTCGATGGCTTTCTCCACCTCTTCTAAGGTGAAATTAATAAGGGGGAGGGACGAACTGGAAATTGGTATCGTAAAAGCGTCCATTACGAGATTACTCCCATATATTATTTCAAAATGACCTAACCAGTCCTCCTCAGAGATATTCAATTCTAGCACAGAATTCTGGGAACCGGATAGCAAAGGGGAATTAATAATTTCCCAAAATTTGGAGCTATCTTTCAGAATGGCATTATCCATTAGGGCTACCCATGCATCTTGTTTAACTTCCCTTTTCCGTGCCTGTGTTACTTGCGAATACTCTTTCCTTAGCTGTGTGACTAGCCCTTTGTTTCTAGGTTTATCATTAAGGGCTTTTTTAAGTTGATTTAAGGCTAAGGTACAACTATGATTAAACCAACCGCAGGCAGATTTACTTTTAACAACTCTGCCTTTTGTGGTGAGATCGTTAGCCACTTGTAAGCAAATAGCTTCAAAAGCCAATATTACATCCCTGCCATAAGAGGAGGGGTCGGCACAAGTGCTTAAATGTGGGCCAACCTTTAGGGTGATTAAATTAAAAAAGTCTTCAGGAATTACCCTACTCCATTTTAATCTCCTCCCTTGGTCTTTAACTTTCACGGTGACCAACGCGGGTGTCAAGGCTGATTTGTCCATAAGGGGGAAAACATTAGCTAAAAACAATACCACCGGATTATGATCACTAAAACAAGAACGTAGGGCATTATAAAAAAAGACATACCTTAAAAGCCCTGCGGATAAAAATATAAAATCAATTATAGATTCACTATCCCTAGCAGCATAAGTGGGAACACGGGTATTCTTGTCCGAGAACCCTACTTCATACAAATCATTATTAGACAAAAGGGACTCCAAGGCTACCCCCCTCGGACTATGTTCAAAATGTTGAGGGTTAGTGAATTGTGGGCCATCCTTGTCTCTGTAATGGCAATTTGATTTACATAGATGTACATTAAAATCACCCATCAGGATGTAATAACAAAAAGTGGTTTGATTGTCCTTATAGGATTCTAAAAATGTTGACAGCCAGTGAATGTGCTTATTAGGGGACTCTTCTTGCTGTGAATTATAACAATTAATTAGAATAAGCTTGGTATTATTTGGCAGGCTAACTTCCAGTACAAGGCAATTATGGGAGGTACATACAACCTTCTTAACACTTCCCATGATATTTACTGAGATCAGAAACATGAGACCACCCCTGTCTCTTCCTGCTATAGAGCTCTGTGCAGGCACGAAATAGGAGGTGAAACCATCCATCCAAAAATCACAATCCTTATCCCAAGTCTCTTGTAGGGCTATAATGTCATATTGATTTAATAAACTTAGCCAACCATTATCAGTCTTTTTGGTCCGTAAGCCCGCAATATTCCAGCTTTACATTTTTATTATTTCCCCAGGATCAATTACAGTGCTATCAAAATTAGATTGTAAATTTCCATTAATCTCTATAGTATCAATAGATTCTCTGGGATCCAAAACAACCGGACTCGCACTCTCCTGCGTCTCAGGAACCTCCCGTCAATCACAGGCCTCCAAACCTGAAAGTGCCCCAAATCTATTATGGGTAATGATGTTACAACCGTATTCACCAAGATTAGCCGCGTTAAACCCTTGAGGGGCTACAGGCGTCTGAGATCTCATGAATAAGGGAGGACTTGGTCTCGCACAATTAGGGGATCTGAGTAAGTGCTTATAAAAATAGCCCAGAGGTCGCACACCAACACTGTTGGCGTCGCCCACTAAAGATGCTGCACGTAGCAGGACTGTATTAACATGTTGGGGATATCTAAAATTAATTATAACACAGTCCCCACTACAGCCTTTTCGGGATGGCCCGACCCACTTAGTCCTTCTAGTGGATAAAATGTGATCTGCAAAATGTATCGGGAAACCACATCTTCTATTGAGCCAGGACACAGTTTTATTTTTTAGGGACTCATGTGTTTCGTCACGAGGCTGGGCATGCTGATTTTCTACGGTAGGCACATTTGTCAAAACGACTACAAAGGGTGCACACTCTGGGGGAAGGTTGTTATAACCGATATTAGTTCCAAACCTAGGGGTTGAAATGCCACCTTGACCCATAGAAGAATGGTTAACTAAGCCACTAGATAGTAAAGGGACAGGGGGGACAGTTACTGGTGTAACAAGGGACTTGGTAGGTCGCTGGGGAGAGTCACCTAATGTGCCATCAGAGACACCAACAATACCCGTGTCTAAAGCCTTAGTTTTACCACTACCAGGCACAATATTCGCTAAAAGGTCACCAAGCCTCTTAACCTCCAAGTTAGCCGTACTTAGTTGAAGCAATAAAGATTGAGTGTGCTCGGCTAACTTGGCTTCAAATTTAGCCTCGAGGGTAGCTACTAATAATGCAAATTGGTCTGGTAATAGATTAATGCAGGCTGAGCTATTACCTTCCTGTAGTGCAATTCCACGAGCAGAAGTATTAGGGGCTTGTTGTAGAGCTTCCGATCTTTTTTTAGTGTGCTTCCCCCCCTTTTGTTAAATTGTTTCCTACAAGCTCTCACCGGTGTCGGACTAGGGGGAGCTTCCTCTAAATCTATTGTGGACGTATCCAGAGGATCCTCCAAGCACTCTGAATGAACCTGAGCTACGGCCGTTAAAACCGTACAAGTACTCACACTGATTGTGTCCTCAGGTAAACTAACAACCTCAAGATTAGAGGTAATATCAGAAAGAGCAGGGAGACCCCCCTTGCAAAGGGATGCTCTTCGATCATTATTAATTTTATTGACCACTTTGACAAGATAATTGTCCATTAGACCAGTTCCAGCTACCG
Source organism: Triturus cristatus (assembly GCF_964204655.1). NCBI lineage: Eukaryota > Metazoa > Chordata > Amphibia > Caudata > Salamandridae > Triturus > Triturus cristatus. The sequence continues at coordinate 1,061,660,537 of NC_140589.1, read as the reverse complement.
GTTTAACATGTTTACCGTTAGACATAATCAGCAACAATATACCAGAAAAGGGTTACTGAGGCTACTATAAGGGACCAAGCTATGAAATATACAGAGCAATATTTAGACCATATCAGAGAGAGTCCACAATACTGGGAGAGCTCACGTGAACTATAGTCCGTGTCGGAGGTGAACAGTCCGTAGCCCAGCCCAGCCTCTGCCGGCCCCTGACGGCCACAGACGGCCTGCCCTTTGCCCGGGCTTAGCCCGGCACCCGCCCGCGCGCGTCCCGCGACGCGGAGGAAACAGCGGGCTTTTGAGCGCCTCCGGGAGCGTAGATAGCGTCAAGGGGCGCTAGGGCCGCTGGGGGCTGTAGTTTTCCCCGCTTCCAAGCCGCGAGGTGATATGGCGGCGAGGGCAGGGTACACACAGCGTAGCGGGCCTGGGGAACACCAACAAGCTAGCGGTAAGTGGGGGAGGCCACCAGCAACGACCCCCGTACAAGGAGCAGGTTTCTCGATTTCACCAGGCGCAGTATTTTAAACTTCCCGCTCCGCCGAGGGAACAGCGGGCTTTTGAGCGCCTCCGGGCGTGTAGATAGCGTCAAGGGGTGCTAGGGCCGCTGGGGGATGTAGTTTTCCCTGCTTCCAAGCCGCTAGGTGATATGGCGGCGATGGCAGGGTACACACAGCGTAGCGGGCCTGGGGAACACCAACAAGCTAGCGGTAAGTGGGGGAGGCCACCAGCAACGACCCCCGTACAAGGAGCAGGTCTCTCGATTTCACCAGGCGCAGTATTTTAAACTTCCCGCTCCGCCGAGGGAACAGCGGGCTTTTGAGCGCCTCCGGGCGCGTAGATAGCGTCAAGGGGCGCTAGGGCCGCTGGGGGCTGTAGTTTTCCCCGCTTCCAAGCCGCGAGGTGATATGGCGGCGATGGCAGGGTACACACAGCGTAGCGGGCCTGGTGAACACCAACAAGCTAGCGGTAAGTGGGGGAGGCCACCAGCATCGACCCCCCGTACAAGGAGCAGGTCTCTCGATTTCACAGGCGCAGTATTTTAAACTTCCCGCTCCGCCGAGGGAACAGCGGGCTTTTGAGCGCCTCCGGGCGCGTAGATAGCGTCAAGGGGCGCTAGGGCCGCTGGGGGCTGTAGTTTTCCCCGCTTCCAAGCCGCAAGGTGATATGGCGGCGATGGCAGGGTACACACAGCGTAGCGGGCCTGGGGAACACCAAAAAGCTAGCGGTAAGTGGGGGAGGCCACCAGCACCGACCCCCGTACAAGGAGCAGGTCTCTCGATTTCACCAGGCGCAGTATTTTAAACTTTTAAACGATTCGGTAAAAATCGCAAACAAAATACCGATTCCTCATTACCGAATCGGTATCACCGATTCCATAATACCGATTCGGTAATTAGCAAATCTGGTATTTTGAAAAATCGCAAATTGGTGAATCAGCCAATCCTGTGCTTTCTGATGACCTCACAACCAAGAAGTGGCCACACCCATGCAGCTGCACTGATCCTGAAGCTGTTGGAGAGACAGGGAGCACAGCAAACAACACAGGAGCAGCTTCACAAAGTACTTGCTGACACCCCAGACCAGAAATGGACAACCAGGAAAAGGAAAAGGAGGCAGGAGAGCGCAAAAGAAAACACAAATTTAGTGAGAGGGAGCTGGAGGTGCTGATAGAGGAGGTGACAAAGGACCATGATAAGCTGTTTGGCAAAAATTCCCTGCACATCCCTGAATCACAAAAGAGGCAGATATGGCTGGTTATCCAGGAGAGGATAAATGCCATTGGCGTAACCCAGCGCTCAATTGAAGAACTAAAAAAACGCTGGTATGACCTCAGCAAACATGCAAAAGAGAGGTTGGCTGATAGGCTCAAGCAAGCCAAGCAGACAGGTGGTGGGAGATCTACAGCGCCTGTACCAACTGCCCTGGATCTTTTGGTGGAGTCCACCCTCCAGCCGGAGAGCGTGAGTGGGATTGGAGATGCAGACAGCTCAGCCAGAGCTGGCAACAGGCAAGGTAAGATGCATGCACAGCATGTTGTGCCCCCCACTCCCTAACCCCAATCCACAATCCCCAATGAGGCAGTATGATTCCCACTCCAGTACATGTTTTCCTAAAAAACAGCAATGCATTATGGGAGATGTAGTCAGAAGTAACATATATCATAACAGTCAGTCCACTGAACCCAAAGGCATGTGACACACATCAGCAATTAGCAAGCTGAGGACAGTCAGTTTGATTGGCAGTCATGAAGTTTATTAATATGCCAATGGTGCCAGACAAGTGAGCAAATGTACATTCTGTCTCCGCAGGTGAGCCATTGCACAAGGCTGCTGAAGGGGACACAGGAAAGGCACCCAAGAGAGACAACACACAGGAGGAGGAGGTCTTGTCGCCTGCAGAGAACACACCACCACCACCACCACCACCACCAGCACCATCACCATCACCACCACCATCACCACCGCCACCACCACCATCACCGCCACCACCACCGAGAGCCAGGAGGCATACAGTGGCTGGCCTCCAGCAGATGGAGGTGTCCGAGGAATACAGCATGGGAGGCCAACATTCCACGCTGGTAGAGGATGACAACAGTGCTGGCACATAGTCCCCCACCGAGCGTGCCCACACAGGTGTCAGACGCCGCAGAGCAAGGGCAGCCAGTCCTGTTGCACAGGGCGAGGATTCAAGCGTATTCGCCGGTCTCGAGGGGAATATGCTCAAGGTACAGCACCTGCAAGGCAAAGCAATTAGATCAGTTCAATGGCAGATGGTCCACATGAACAGATACATGCTGGGAATTAAGGAGGACATAAATAGCATGAACAATACTGTGGCTGAGGGTATTTAGAATAACGATGCATTCTACAAACAGTTTTCCAGACAGTTAGTTTTATTTTAGTTAAACAATTTGCTTCTTTCAAATACTACATAGCTGGAGATAATCCAATATTCAGATCACGGCCATGTTTTCCATCCCTTGTGAGAGTACACTGTCTAAGTCTCGTTTTTGTTAGCCAAATTAACTAGGAGGCTACACTTTGGGCATCATAATTAGGAGCCTGATTTTGTCTTCCTTTTAAATAGAGCGGGGCCCCCTTCCCTGAGTAAGGACCAGGTTGAGGTGAGGGCGCAACCCAATGACTATGGGTAAGTGCAATTTAATTCAATTATTAAGTGCTTTGAAGCATCACTGAATGCTCTAGTTCTGACCGATTGCTGAATCTAAGCACACCAGGAGCAATATTACTACCAACTGTTCTTTTGTTTTCCTAGGTATCCGGTTTCGATATCTTGAAATGTAAGAATTGACCGGTGCGGTAGGATTCTTTTCTTGAAGTATTTTTCACTGTATATATTATTTTTGTCACGTTTTTCACTTAAATAGCAGCATCTAAGATCCTGAGGAAAGCCCTGATACTTATAGATCATAGTGGGCAGAAACATGTCGACCCTACCAATATGGACAATAGCATAAACATTTGTGCTAAATTGCCATACTGCTTTTTAAATATGACAGGGGCACTCTGCTAAATAAAGAACATTTGAGCTCCTCTAGTCATTTTTATTTTTCACTATTATTATTTAGTGCTGCTTATTTTAGGACCCTCTTCACAACTTTTGGGCATACTATCGCTTTTTGACACATATTGAGATCTGACAGCAACCCTCCTTTGTTGCGTTCTCTCTGTGCGTTACCTGGTCGATATGTCAAGACCATGTTCGTTACACTGAGGAATACAGACCCAAATGATGACAAATCCACCACCTTCTGTGATTGATGGGTCCTGTCTTAGAAGGGTTCTCTCCTAAAGAGATGTCAGAACAGTTGTAAATGATGCTTCCTGGTTTAGTTTTTTGATTCAGCACCAGACCCAGGTTATTTTTGTGGTTATTGTGTTGACAAGAGGGAAATATAACCTGCAGGTCTATAAACTTTTCCCTTGGACCTTCCCTTAGTTCTAATTGTGTTACTAACTCTGTGACACACCACCTGCCACATCTATCACCCCCTGGTAACTACTTGATGCAAGTAGGTGCAGGCTACAGAGCACCTGAACATGTGTTGGTATAGCGTGCACCCTTGGTGTCTGATGCTCCAGGAGTGGGTGCAGGTCCCGTATCAGGTCTAGGATAGTTTGGGGGTGTAGCCTGTACCTCTCATGGATTTCAGCCTCAGTCAGTTGGAACAATGTAACGCACAGTCTGTACACGCGTTCCTCCTGTCTCCAGATCCTCAGTCCTGCTGCTTGCATCCGAAGCCGCCTTGCAATAACATTGTGTTCACACTGTTGCATTTTGGGGCTGTTTAAATGCAGTGCACCTGATTACCACCTGCTTTGAGTCAGTGCGACTCCTAAATACTGAAAAATTATAAAATCGGTATTAGCGATTTTTGGTACATCAATCTGCGAGTTTTTAAGGATTTAAGGATTTCTTATTTTGCGATTTGGTATTTAGGGTTTCGGTGTCTGCTAATCGCAAATTAAGGAATCGCTAACTGGTTTCCCTTATTTTTAGCGATTCCTTATTTTGCAATGGCGTTTTTTGTTACCTACATTGTACATGGCTATTTACCGGTCGGTAACGCAGAAATTCTGCAAATTTCTGCGTTACTGCTTGGTATTTGGTCACCTACATCTGGCCTTTAGTCTCCTTGAACACAGTTTTCGGCGCACAGTGGCGTCTGTTTGCATAGGTCTCATATGACGTTTGTGAGAAGAGTCAGTACTGCGAAGTTTATCAATATCAATAGACCTCTCATTGCTCCATTGTGGCGCTTTGGTGCCGATGGCTCTCTCAAACATTAAGGTGGCAGGCCTTTCACCTGTGGTAGAATGCTGAGTTAACCTGTAGGCATGAAGCATAGACTGAGGAACTGATTTGAATTCAAGCTTTTTCAGTGCAGCGTAATGCACTCTGGTTGACTGATGGTGTGGCTGTGATCGGCAAATCGGAGCGAGGATCATTGCACAGCAGCAGAAGGGGCGGAGCTTCAGCAGAGTGCAGGCACGGAGTTGCGGCAGGGAGCTGGCCAAGGTGAGGCTGAGGAGAAGGAAAAGCCCGACCAGCGGGTAGCTTTTCAACACGGCACTCTGCTGAAAACTCTGCTGAATCTGTACCCGGCCCTAGTACTAGCCCTGCCTCCCCTCCAGCTGTGCCTCGATAGCAGACAACCCGTAGGCAGAGCATTTAAAAAAAGCTCCCATCTTCCAGCAGCGGTGGAGGTGGTAGGGAGACAGCAGGGGCTACGGCATGCAATGGAGGGCCGGCGGTAGTGGTTCAGTAATGCCTAACACTGAGGAGGAGAGCAGGTACGCCAGCACTTTGGCAAGACGGTAAAGTTACAGAGCTTCCACGCTCCCCTCCTCCACATATCCCTTATGCTCTCGGCCCTTTGATCTTGCTCCCACTGTACTAGGACTACCACTACTGCAACGGTGCGGTTGCGAAAAACGCCAACGTGGACAAAGGTGCACTGACCGAGGCACTGGTAAGATTCTATGCAAACCTTTTTTTCCAGTATGTTGCGGCTCCTGGCCACTGGTTCTCTGGCCCTAGCTTGAATCCCAGTGGGGAACGACAGGAGACAGACCTTGGGGCAGGGCAGGAGCCGAGTGGAACACAACCCTGGAGCCTCGTGGAGCGGGCAAAAGTAGGTTGTAGGCGAGTTGTCTCTCAGTATGCAGCTTGTCTCCCCGCTCTGACTCCCTGCTCTCAGCTTTCCCGGCTCTCACCCCCTATCCCAATGGTCCTCGGGCAGGAGTGGAGCATACTTTTAAGAGCTAGGAGGAGCAGTTTAAGCAAGGTGCAGGTGAGGCGCTAGGGCCGCAGTTCCTTTCCAGCAGGTGTGGAAATGGCTGACGTTAAACTGGTGTGGTCTGCTCCTCCTGGGGGGGCCATGCTGCACTCCTCCTTCAGTTGCATCGTTGTGACATTCGCTGTTATTTTGGAAATCTACCCAACCTTCGGCCCTGCTGCAGCTCTATCCTCCTGTTGTAATCTCCTGCTGGCTTCAGAACCTGCATTGAAAAAGCCAGAAAGGATTAGCGCCTAATGCCCTTGTAAAACCCATCGACTTACTATAAGAAAAGCTCAGATCTCCTTTTTGCTTTGTCCAGGGCTTCAACCAGGGCCGCATAAAAACTTCAGGCATATGATGACCTCAAGAAAATTATGCCTTAGTCGTTTGATTTCCTCTTCACACAGACAGACTCATAAAGTAAGGAGATCACACAATAGCACCAAAATACTCCACCAACATTGTTATAAATCTTATCCAGCTATTACAGGATTCTTCCAAAAGATGTCCCGGATTGCATCTGAGATGGCAACAGTGACCCTTGATGGACTGGCCCCTACTCCTCATCTAGTTATGACCTCTACCCCAGACTATGTTAGCCCTCAGGGGGGGGTCATCGTGTTTCTGTCAGGGACAGTACTCAAATAAATGAGGGTGCCCAGGAAGGCCTAGTCTCACAATGTACTGCCGCTCCTTCTCCTTTGGATACAGATGCTCCCATTGTTCTTAAGGAACTGGTCCATAATTCCCCAATTAGGACCTATAAATATTGTTCTCCCGCTGTCACACCTGTTCAGGGAGATATTCGTAAGGGATTAAGCCAGACTGGTGGTCTTGAAGAACCTTTGGGAGTTGTATCTATTGAGGTTGGGAGGGGTGATATGTAAGGAATCGAGGATTGGGGTAAATTTTACAATCCTAGATATTTATATTGAAGCTCAATTAGGGGGTTTGGGAGGCCCTTCTGATTGTGCCACTTTGGGGGTAAACAACCCGTACAACGCAGTCATTACATCGCACTACCTGTACATAGCAGTCATTACATCGCAACATCCTTTACATCGCATGTCATTACAACGCAGCCATTACATCGAATGTCACTACAATGCATGTCATTACAACGCATGTCACTACAATGCAGGCATTACATTGCAAGTTATTACAATGCATACCATTACAACGCATAGTACCCTTACACTATCCAACATTTACCCTACTGTTGCACTCACTGGAGTTAGAATAGTCATTTTTACCCCTAAACTATCCAACACTTACCCTACTGTTGCACTCACTGGAGTTAGAATAGTAATTATTACCCCTATAGTATACAACACTTACCTTAAATGCGATGTAATGGTATACATTGTAATGGTATGCGTTGTAAAGGTATAAGGCGATGTAATGGATGAGTTGTGAAGGTAGTTTCTGAAAATGCTATGTAATGGCATGCGATGTAAAAGAATGCGTTGTAAAGGATGTTGCGATGTAAAAACTGTGTTGTAAAGGCATGCATTGTAAATGTATGCATTGTAATGTAATACCTTTCACTTAGGGCTATCCTCAAACTATTAGATCTAAGTAAAGAAGTTCATTAAACTTAAGTTTGTCATCCAGGCGTCTTTATATACCACCCTTGTACTGGGGCTTAAACCATTTGATTGGTTCCTCTTCAGGATCCGTTCATGGTGTATTCCTGCCGTGTACACAGCCTAAGATTGGAAATGGTGGGGATGGTGTCCCCTCTGAATACCTTTTTTGTATTGAAAAGGTGTTATATTCTAATTTGTCTCTATTAGAGAAATCTGTGTTAAGCTCTGATCATATTCTGGAAATGATGTATGCAATTTTGTTTGAAGTGCATAATGTAAATAAGTCTGGCCCTGTTAAGCCAATATCTACAACACATTTTCCTATGGAATTATCTGCAACCACAGCCCCCTTCTGTCTACCCCCCTTGGAGGGCAGAGAGATGCTTCTGTTCAAGCGAGTATACCTTTCTATCTGATGTCTCCTCCAGAACCTATGTGCGATCTTGAAAAGGAAGAGTTTTGTCTAAACACTTTATTTGGGGATTTAGAAACAAGTCCTTCTTTGGGAAATCCAATATTGAAAATATTCCCTTTGTTCAAAAAAGGGGCATTGGAGAAGTTGGAAAACCCAGTGTATTTGTATCATAGTCAGGTAGGGGAGGGGAGGGGGAGCTGTCAACTCCTACTACCTCCCTCGCCCATAAGATCAGACGATTCCCCAAACAAAAGGCCACAAGGTTGCACTTTCCAAGGATCCCTGACAAGCAGTGTGATACACAAAGAATGAGGGAGGAGGGAATATTAAACTCCCCCTCTAGTGGGGGTATTCCTATGGTGGCTCCCACACTGCACACAGCTCCTGTCGGGGGGACTGGGGGCTTTGGAGCGGTGGTGTCTTCTCCAAATTTGACCCCTCCGTCCCCTCATGAAGTCCCCCTTGCATCCCATAACTCAGTGTTTGTCCTTGAAATCTGTGGTGTCCGAAACGATGGGTCCTGACTCCGAATTCTTACCCGGTAACCCCAAAGATATTGTGGTTTCTTTAGGCCAAAGGAGACAAATAATAAACATGGTGATAGGCTTGGCAGCTTATCCTCAGGTTCCGGATATGAAACACGATTTGGCCCAGTGGAGCTGGGTGGCAGGAGCATTGAATAATGCCCATCCCCCAGCGGAAAGGAGTGATCCTTTGCGGTAGCTTTGGGAGGTTACTCCTGTCATGGAACATCTATGGGTCAAAACAAGGACAAAATTAATTTTTTGAAAACGTTGAGCCCTCTAATTATGTTTTTACAAGAAACTTGGTCGTGTAAAGCATTTGATTGTAGTGGTTATTTTGTGTTTTCAAGTAATGCTAAGCATTCTGAAAGGGGCCATGATAGTGGGGGGGGGGAGGAGGGGCTATCCTGCTTAAGAATTTGATTAACTGGAACCAGATGGTTTTTAGTCATCCTTCAAATCTTTGCCTATGATTGCCTTGTGTCTGGGTAGCTAAACCTTGATGACAATGTTGATGGAGTAGATGTTGAAGTCGGTGTTATCCGTCAGCGGACCGGGCTGGCGAGGATGGGGGCGAGGGAGGGGCGGAGTAGTAAGGGTGGAGATTGTAAGGTGGGGGGGTTTAGGTCAGTGACGCTGCCCCCCCAGAGGCTGCCTAAAACCTGGTTGTTACTCCTTCCCCACTCGTTGAACAGGAAACTCGGACCCCTGCTGTCTACTCCTCCTCCTGCTTCATGCCCTGGCCACTATGGTGCACGTCACCCCTCAGAGGGAGAGCCAGGAGGACACAGGAGGGCACCCGCCCCCACGCGGTTACACTGGTCCTACAACTGCTGCTCACGACGGGCGTACTCCTGCTCGGTGAAGCTTGAGGAAAGCAGAAGTGCCAAAGTCTACACAGGCACTGAGCGCAATGACCTGAAAGGTGGCTGAAGCGGGGGAGCGTGCTACCTGAGATACCTGTGGCACCCCTGACCGCAGCACGGCCCCCAGCAGACGCCCTCAGGCAGAGGCCCACAAGCCGCACCCAGAGCTGGCCGAGCTGCTTCCGTGGGACTCCTGGGGCTCCTCTCTCGCTGCAGGCTAGGCTGCCACGGGCAGGTGTGTCCTCTCCACAAAGCTGCAAAGCTGCTGCACGCCCCCCTCTGTCCGCTTACCGCATAGAGTCTCGATTCTCAGTACGGGACAGTAGACCAGCAGGTGAAGGCTTTTAGGCGCAGGCACAGAATAGGCAATGGCGGTGCGATTCCCCAGTGCTCTTTGGCTCTACTATGTTGCTCCTGGCCACAGCTGAAGAGACGTCTTCCTGGATGGGGGAAGTACGTCGCTGTGCTCCTGCTTTTCACTCACTGCAGCTTGCTGTTTTTGGCTTCGCTCGGTTCATGGCTGCAGAGCTTGCTGGATGGGCTGGCAGACCGGCATGCTGGATTGCTGGATTAGAGGTCACGGCTCGTGGCTTGCAGCTACGGTCGTTTCGGAGTACTTTTTTTGCGATGTTAAAGGCCCAATTCTCACACGCTACACCGCTGCTGCTGCCCCTGCCGCCTCGCTCGCTCTGTGCTCTGCTGTGCTCTCTGCTCCAACACTCTGCTCTCTCGCATCACTGAATTGATATGTTAGAACATTTTCCAGACCCGGTCTGGTGCTTGAGGATTAGGTTCAAAATAAGCAATCTGCGGGGGCTGTCACATGCATTAAATAACAGAAACCAAGTTCCACGCCGTGTGTTTAAGGAGAATGACTGCAGCTTCGAACACCATAGCTGCGTACAGGAAGCGGCTGGCAAGCTGCGTACAGGAAGCAGCATTTTCGTTGCTATGACAACGAAAGCATCGCAAGATGGTGTTGTACTGTCCACAGTCCCAAGGACACGCGCATGCTGTTTCCTTTGGACAAATGGCAAGAGCATCCATCTTTGTCCATGCAAACGCGTGCATGAAAGCCCACAGCAGAATTGATTCCCAAAGGTGCCTGCAATGGTAAGGGCAGCGCATGCGCTTCTTTCACCAGGCGAGACCTAAAAAGGACTGTGTCCTCTATTAGCTTGGCCAGAGATATTGCCTTTAGTCAGCCAAGTCGCACAATGAGGTGGCCTGTGGGAGTGCTTTGGGGAACAAACCACAATCCTACTTAACTTGGAGCTACCTCATTGAATCAGAAGACTGATGCTCTTGTTGAGACTGCATTTGCTGCCCTTAAGAGAAAGTAATGGTATTTGGAACAAAATACTGAAAAGGGAGATAATTTGTGAGATGTGTCTTATAAAAGTGCAAGATATTAATCATGTGCTATTTGTGTGTCCAGAGTTGCAAAAGGCTAGGTGCTATTTTCTACGGCCTTTATTCCTTAAATGTAATATTCACTCCGCCCTTGAGGCCCATTCATTTATTTCTCCCCCCCATTTTCAATTCTCCTCATCTAAGTGTACGGGCGTTGCAATATTTCTTAGGAATATTCTGTTTCTATTTGCACTTTATATATTGCACTTTGCTGCTTTTCAAGATTGTTTAATTTTCTTCTGCATTTTGTGTAGCATGTATGGTAATATGTTTTATGGAGGTAGTTTTGTATAAAGGAAAATATTTTATCGAAGGATATGTATTTTTTTTGTCTTATCTGTAGTATATAATTATGAGGACCTTGTAGGAGTTCCATCAGTGCAGCATGCTGCATGGTCTTCTTGAAGGTATTCATAAATCTCTAAACCACACCATTCGCCAGTGGCCAGAGAGGTGTGCTTTTCTGATGCTTTGGTATTTAAATGAGTGAGAAAGTCTTTACATTCCAGACTATTGAAAGGCGGACCATTGTCAGATTTCAAAATCAAAGGAACACCCCAAGTTATAAAAATACTTTCCAGGCTCTCAATGAGGCTGTCATGAGTTGTTGACGACAGATCTTCCACCAGAGGAAAACGAGAATATTCATTCACAAATACCAGTAGATGAGGTCCATTGTCAAGGGGTCCAAAGAAATCAATTACAATCTTCTCCCATGCATGCTTTGGGAGATCAGACATGTTTAATGGATGTGGGGTTGTCTAAGATGACAAACAGTTGCAGAAATGACAGGGCTTTAACTCTTTTTCAACTCTTTCATCAGGACGGGGGAACCACACTTGGTCCTGTATAGCTTGTTTCATAGCAACAAGCCCACCGTGTCCCTCATGGGCCAGTTCCACAACTTGTTTTGTCAGACTCTCGGCTATGACAATTCTCGACCGTCGTGAGATGATGTTTTCTGGAGTAACTGAAAGTTCCTCTGGTACATTTTTGAATTTCTGGTATTCAAGGTTATCATAAAGACGTTGAGTATGTGTTTGCCATTATTGGTGTGTAATATTGTCTTTTAGTATTAGCAAATCCCTGTCAGTACTCGTGGCAGCAATGATTTGCTCTACTAATATGAGAGAAGGGGAACAGGACTTTACAATGAAATTAACATAGGCCTCAGCCACTTTAGAAGTAGTGTTCACCCTGTAGGGTTTTGCCCGCCGGGGACCGGATTCGAATATGTGGTCCCCGGCAGGCAACACCCAGTAGGTGTACCGGCATAGTTGCAGCCTTGAAGCAAGTGTGACAACAGGCTACACTCTCCTACAGAGGAAACATGGGGCATTAGCTAAGTGATATAAATAAACAAAGACAAAGCTCTTTCAACTTTAATCAGTGGCTTGACACCATAACCAACAAAGTCCAGTTACATTGAGCACAAGCTGTTCCATAAGAACACCTCCACCCCACACACCACTCACCACTCTCTTCCCCTGCAGACACATCTCATCCCCGCGGGCCTACCCAAATACTCCAACGTACCCGTTTGGGCTGCAGCCAGCATACTGTTTTTAAGCGTTTTGTGTTAAAAAAATGTTGTCTGTTGAGCCAGCCCTTTTCTATATTAAAAGCGAGAAGACAAGGTGTGTGATGTTCATAATGTTGGAAATGTATGCGCTAGCATTTCAGCCCTTTGTCCCAAATCCCATAGAAATATCATGCCCAATCTAATTTATTTTTTACAGTTTTAATGCAGCACAAACGCAACCTCGGGCATAAGCACTTTACGTGCACAGCAGATTGCATGGATCGATTGGTATTTTTGAGCATGCGTAGATAAACAATCTGCCTAGAATCACAGGGTATTCAGTTAGTGCTGGGACACAAACAGGTTCCTCAAATATAAAGTCAGCAGATCTTGTTGCTCGGCCACTTCCTACATCGCCTTTAATTTATTTATACCAGTCTTGTAGTTTTCTGTGCCTGTCACACACACATTTCAAAACGATCTAAATGTTTTATTTTGGATTCCCACTTGGTATCTGCTGCCCACTCACCTCTATGGAGCGACCTGAATGAAATCATCTCATCCCCATGTCGGGCTGCCCAAATGCGGCCGCCCTGGCACCCGCAGGGCGCCCTAGAAGGGCAGGCCTCTAGTGCCAGCTAGGCACCAGCCCACCCCCTTTCTGCTAGGGGACCCCTCGGGGAGGAGTCCCCCCACTCTTAGCAGCCTGTGGCTGCAGCGCGCAGGGCACATCATGGGCACATTCTGGGGCGCGAGGAACGAGGGGGGTATATAGGCCTCCCCCACCCTCTGACCTTCCTCTTTTTGCGCCCTGGACACGTCGTCTGCCCCGTCTCTCCACGAGTCCGTGCCGATCCGACCATCCGGTGAGTGTATCCCCTTCCGCACCCCCTCCCTAGTATGTGCGGCTGGTATCGGCCATTGCCCATTCCCGGTCCGCCGATGGAGGGGGTGGGGAACAGCTCACGGAGCGGGTTTCTGTGAGATCCAGGCACCGGAATGCTTCTTGGTCGGAGATGCATCGGGCAACTGGAGGGGGGCCTGGAACATTCATGTCCAGTACCAGCCTCCCCTTCCCGCCAGCTGCCCTGGAGGCACTTTGGGTTGGGTAGAGGGCAGCGGCGGTGTACACACGGGTAGAGAGGCGCATCGCCCCAGCAATTAGGTTGTTTCGGCGGCATTTCCGGACGTTGCAGCCGCAGGTAGGGGAGGCTAGGGGTATATTGGACTGTGCATGGTGCGGGAGCTGTGAGGCGAGCCGGGTCACTCACAGGCCCTCCCGAGACCCGCAAGCCCCTATTTGCAGCCCGTGCGCATCGGCTTAAACCGCTGTAGAGCAGAGGGAAGCACGGCAGGTTCCACGGTCAGTCTAAGGCGATGGCTGCACTCCAAGGTCGGGTCATGTGAGCCGGTCCCCGCTCCCCACTGGCGGGATCAGCATGGCTCAAGCGATCTGACCCCCGGTAACTACCTGTCCCCACTTACAGGGAAGGGGGTTGGACTTGCCTGTATCGCAGTCCGCTTGTTTTAACCATGCCGGCCCCTCGACCTTCCGTATTCCCAAGCCTTTGAGAATGATGACCGAGGTGGGAGGTACCATTTTGCAGAAGCTCACACTAGCATTGGGAATGTAGCTCCGTGGAGAGCGCATGCGCGCTGGTATGAGGCCCCGGTCCCAACCCCCCCGTTCGCATCTACATACAGGGACCCTGGGGCCTATCGCGCATCCTCCCCCATCCGGCCGCTGCAGCCCACCCTCTCCTCCGGAGGGGAGCGCCACCCACACATTGCCGGGCCGTTCCCGGGTGGTCGGAGCAGCAGCTTATTGCGCTAGCGGCGGGCTTCGCTCGCTCATCCAGGCAGCCCCGCGGGTCCAGGTATTGGCGGAGGCGTGTGCGCACTCGAAGCCTAATGTTTGGTGGTCTTGGCGGCGGTAGCGCTGCCTCGCGGTGTTCCCGGTGACCCGACCTGGAAGAGGATGGGGGCAGCAATTCATTTATTTATCTATCTCATGCGTTTTAGAGCGCGGACTTTACCTGTAGGTGTCAGCGCACTTCATAACATGTATAGTATGGATACATAGGAGGAATCACAAGTGAGCATGTTAAAAAAGGAAACGTTACATCACATGAGGCAATAGTGTTAATTGTGAAAGTATCTAGAGCATACAAAATACGATAGGTAGCACACGATCGTTACAAAAGGAAAAAGTGACAGGTGTGCGTGTTACGTGTTGTGTGTAGTTGGTTCGCTGGGGGGGGTCACTTTCCACAGGACCTTTTCACCATCAGGAGTTTCATCAGGTGGCTTTTGACGCGAGGGTGGTATTATTAAATCAGCGTGGCCTGCATTGCATACGTCCTCAGCCATGTTGTGGGCTTGGCACGGAAGGTGGGGGGTGGGGCAATGAGTGCCCATGTGCTGGATTCTGCCGCCACCATAACTCAGAATAGCTTGAGTGCAGCGAGTTGTGGGCGCACCCCCCATCCAGTGAGGGTAGCGATGGAGGCGCGTCGCCCCCACATCCGGTGCCTCTGGGCAAATGCTTATCTCCCTTGCCTGAAGGTACTATGCTAGCGCTGGCAGACTAGCACTCCAATACCGTGCAGTGCTCCGGGGCGAGGCACCTATTTCCCGTGCCTGACGGTTATGTAAGGCGGTGCGCACCTATACCATCCTGTGCTTTTGAGCAAATCAACTCCCCCAGCCCTGTGCGGGCAGCGCAAAGCTGGGCGCTTGCTAGCGCCACCACGCCGTTGCTCGCTTCCGGGCTATCCTCTATCCCCTGGGCCCCATGTGCAATGGATACGGGGCACCGCTAGCGCTCCTAGGCCATCCGTGCTGCTGGGCTCACTGACCCCGGTGCCTGATTGTGCAGTCAATACCGTTGGGGCCCCTGGGCAAACCACTTGCTTATGTGCTAGGTTTTGCGGCGGGAGGATAAGTGTGCAAGTTCAGTCCCTGCAATCAAGTGTGTAGTTAGGCCAAGCGTCAGGTGCTGTCTCAGGGTCCTGCACCTGGCCGTGCATTGTCAGTGACTGCCATCACTGGGGACCATAGGCGTGTGTGGCGAAAACTAGGTTCCATTGCACGGCCCACTAACGTTATACCCAGCAGGGAGAGCTCATTGCAGATACAATGGCACTAGCAGGAGCACCTGGGTATAGGTGTCACTGAGCATGCTGCGGTCGGCAGAAGCAAAGGTCGCAGCCTCGCTCGGTTGCAAAGTGCGGAGGCTTGCTGCGGTGTCCCTGCTCACTTTTTAAATGTTTTGCCATTTGTATATAGGCGCATGACGGTTCTGATTGTGGTACAGTCAGTGTCGGCAGCGTTTACTGAGGTTGCCACAGCGTCGGGTCTGCTGGATTCTCCATGGCGGCCGCCCCTTGTGGGAGGTCTATCTGCTGATGGTTGTTACAGTGCTATGTGTGAATGGCTGATGCATCGATGATCGCAAGCACTTTCGGTTTGCAGTCAGTCCTTGGTGCAATCGCTGTGGATCTTTGTTACACACAGTCATGGTTAACCTGCTACTAGTTAAGCTAGTAATATTCAAGCCTTACCACACTGAAGGCGTCCGACCCCAGAATATTTGATCAAACAAGGATTAATTTGAAGCACTGTGTTACTTGTGCACGTAGCTGTGCGACTGGTTTTGGGGCGTCATGATGCCCCATTCATTTCATTGTATAACAAGTGCCACTAGGGCAAGGCACTATACCAGTAACGCACGCACTCTGTGAGGATTTTTGGATAAACATTGGATTCATAACTTGTATGGTGTGCATCCCATTACTTTCGTATCACTAATCATGAATTATTGCCCGATTTATGGTTTGCACCCAGCACTGGAAGCAGGAGTAAAGACTAAATGGACTTGGAAGCTCGATCCACACAATGGCTAATACATCGTGTTCTTTTTGAACTGGGGGATAAGAGTTAAGCAGTTTCGTCAACAAAAAGAGAAAGCAGCATTTGCAAAGAGCACTCTTTTATGCACGTTTATTTATTGAGGATGGTTTCACTTGGGAACGCATTTTTACAGTATATTAACGTTGGGACAACAATCGAGATCATTAAAAGCAAAGTACTTTGGGGATTGTAGTTTTTGCCTACTGAGAAGCGGTAAACTGCCAGATCAGGTGATTAATTAGTGCATTAGGGAGGGGCTTTTCTTACACGCGAGGTTTAAAAACCGAGCGTTTCTACAGGCAGGTTAACATTTCGTCTTTGTGATGAGGATCGTGAATTTGTAATATTCCCGGGCAGGTACGTGCGTAATATGTTGAACATATTAAGTTATACCCGTTTGAAAGATGCAGCATAGTTGGGACCCCACGGGCACAATACTAACATGGGAGGAGTGGAGTAATCATTATAAAAGCAAATTACTGACGGTTTAGAAATAGTGTGTCATTCAGAGAGGGGCCGTTTTCATGTGTTTAATGCGTGTGGCTGGTCATGAAGAGGGTTTTTATTATAAATACAGGGGATATGTTGGCAGTCATCTAAGCGGCTTCGCATTAGAGCGCAGAAGGGGGTGTTTATGGGGGTGTGATAGCGAGGGGGATGTTTGCCCATTTTATTAATTATTTTTGGTTTTCACATTCATGTATAACAATTATTAGAGTACAGTAGATGATCGCAGAGTTTTGTTGAACAGAAACATCATGTTATATGTACATGTTTATTATTAATTACAATATGTCTTACTTGTAGTTACCCCTGACGAAGGACTCGAGCAGTCCGAAATGCATTGGGTTTTAATAAAGAACATGCCTGGGAGGAATCATGCGTTTATCGTGTTTGTGATAGAAGTCCGGATGGTCTCATCAGAAACATAGGAAACCTGGAAAATAGCATGGCTCTCCAAGTGGAGTTGAGTTGGAGAAGAGAATGAATGAATATTTGATCAAACAAGGATTAATTTGAAGCACTGTGGTACTTGTGCACGTAGCTGTGCGACTGGTTTTGGGGCGTCATGATGCCCCATTTATTTGACTGTCTGGGAATACCAGGTGCAGCAATTTGGTAGAATAAACAGGTTTTATCGAGGAGGCAGTGTTTCCGAATGTCAACTGGCTAGCTGCACTGTTCCCCCGCGCGCCTGCCCCTGAAATTTATCATGGATAAATTGTGCTTCCCTGGTGTGTGAGCTCTTCAATGTGTGAACGGGAGGGGCTGCGGGTCCCTGGTGGCTGCCATCTCCCTGCTGCCTTGTGTCATTGAGGTGGTTAAGAAAACGGTAAATACAGAGCTCTGTACGTTAGAAAGTGTAATGCGCACATTGCATGGGGGGCACATTGAGTCCTTCGCTGCATTGTCTGTCGAGAATGTGGTCAGGGCAGTGCTGTGACATTGTCACAGTATCAGCGGCATTAAGTAAAAGCTTTCAATATCAGAGACGAGCCCAGTGCTGCGTATTTACCTCAGGCGACCAACAACCTATAACTAAGCCAAGAATCCTGACATGTGCAGGTTGTTCTGGCTTTATCAATATAATTGGAATGCAAGGGCAGAAACAGCAGCATACTTGGCGTGCAACTCCTCTGCCATGCAGAGAATTTTGCTTGCACGGGTTTGCCATACCCTTACGGAGAGAAGTTTTGCGGTAACTGCTTCGGAGGGGCTTTTGAAGTTTAGTTATCGTATCACAGCAAATATATTGGGTGGCTGGGGAAACACAGACGTGCCTGAGGTTGCCGGGGGGCACATTGATTTATTAACACCTTCTCCCTGTTGGCAATGCACTGTCTTCTTCAGGATGTGTGGAGGGCTCTGGCGCACTTACACGGCAATTTGTAGGTTTTAGGTCAGGAGTGCCTACTTATGCTCAACAGCACATGCGGTAGTAGTAGCAGCTGCCCTTGGTACAAACGTATCTGGGGGCCCCCGTTTGAACAGGGTTGTACTCGATCCAGTCCAGCTTTTATGCCCACTTTGGGTTAGTTACTGACAGTGCACGGACACACTCTTCCAATTTCTAATGAGTTTGCATCCAATAATCTGGGATGGTGACGTGTTTTCAACACGGTCACACAGCAGCAGCTCACTATTATTCCGAAATAATAGGCCACCACACCCTTAGCATGTAGGAGGTTCGGCTATGTTCATAAGAAACCCCCTTTTAGTGACGTTGTAAGGTGTAACACTTGGCCCAGGCAGCGCATGGTGAAGATTTGCAGGTAGGCATACGGGGGTCGGTAATTGGACCGTTGTGGGTCAGTAGTGCGACCATTGATGTTAGTTTTGCTCCCACAGGTGGAGAGGATCAAAAGGAAACTAGTTCTTGGTTGGAACCAACTTGAGCAGGGACTGTGTTCTTTGCAAGCACATGGAGTTGGCTAACCGGTGGGTGGCTAACATACAACCTATGGACTTTTTACTAATGTGGGCAATTGCAAAGGTGGTCTATGCAGCCTTATGCATCATAGGTTCAAAGCATTCAAAAAGGATATTAAGGGAACATTTGGACGGGCTCTGGTATCCTAAACGTGTCGTGTCTCATGACTCCAGCTTTGCGAATAAACTCCTGAGGAGTTACCTCGGTCACTGGTCTTCAGTTAATTAGCTTTCATGGTGACTTGCGCAGAGGGTTGGGTTTGTGGTGCCTTTCCTTGGAGTCGGGTTTTCGGTGTAAACCTCGGTGTCATGTCTGGCGCCTGGGTGGAGTGCGCCGTGAGAAGTCTGTTTCGTATTATTGCATGAGCGAAGATTTCGCTGCTTGCCCACCAAGGTCCTTTGGCCACCAGGAGTTATGCAGGTGGCCTTTAACAATGTCTTATTGAGGTATTGTGCTACTGTTGACAAAGGGTAAACTGGTTGTTGGTTTTGGCCGGGGCTCGGCAAGTATGGTTTCATCTTTCTCACCTAACACTTGGCATTATCTGCCTGAATCCAAGTATACTAAACGGGGCTCTGCTCACACCTAAATGGGCCAAGATCACACAAAGCACAGGGGGAGAGTGCGGTGTCAGCCATATATGGGAATTATGATAAATATGCCAGAGGTAGCGTATATGACAACACAGACTTGATCAGGGATATCATCTTGGTTCATCCTCTGTCCCACGGACAGGCTCTGTTTTGGCAAAGAATAGTTATGTTGTCTCGCATGTGCCTCTCTCGCAGTACAAGGTCAATTTTTGTCTCCTACGTGGGGATTGTGTGCCCCTATTCCGTTTCCAAAGGGCTCCCGCACCTGGCTCACGGGCAGGTGTCCTGTCTGGCTGTTGCGGAAGTTGATTAGTGTATTGGTCCCATTTGCGGTAGAGCTTGCTATTCATCAATGGGAGACAGTTAATGAATGTTCAACACGTTAAGGTGACAGTCCCACCAGTTCAGAATGGAAGCATCCTCAATATGCTATGCAGGGAAGCCAGAATTTTGGCTTCAGTTATCTTTTACACTAACAAGCATTGTTAAAGCCAAGGGTACTGGCGTGTAGTAAGGTACTGGGGTTGGTAGTATATATTCGGAGGAAAGGTCAGAAGCCGCAAAATAACAGTCGGCCTTTGCCACCGGTTAACAGCCCAAGGGTGGGAAAGTATAATTTTACACTTACTCAATTAATTTTAACGCAATGAGAGGCACTGCGAAATACTGGGACTGCATTGTGCATTTGGCTACGAGGGCCTTCATGGGGAACACCTGCGGGCACCATATAGAATTAGGTAACATGTACACTGGGTGGGCAGTCCCCTGCAGCCTAGGAGCCGGTATCAGGTACCTTCAGTAAGACATATTCACCCGCGCATCTACCAGGGCAGCAGGCGGGTGGTGGTAGTTGTCAGCTAACGAGTGTGCTGTGGCGCGGAAAAGTTTGATAAGCTCTGCGTAGTGCCAATCGGCGACAGGGTATTTCCGACCTTTTGGCGTCCCTAAATTCAGGAAAGTGCAGTTACTTTGCACACAACTTTCCCCCCTGGTTCCGCAGACTTGTCTGCCCCTTCCTCCCCCCCATCCGGGTTATACTTCTGCGGGCTAGAACCTGAAAATAGATGGGGCATCGTTTGGGATTGGGGTCCTTAACTCATTGATAGTCGAGCGCTGGAGTAGATGTGCCAGGTAAGGCAGGGTAACCACTGGGGTGGTCCTCAAGTTCTGGGGTTAAAGTGGGTTGGAGCATTACGTCTTCAGTTCTGGGATAGCATCCAGCAACCCCCCAGTCCAAGTAAAGGCAGTTAGGAGAGATAAGTATCAGCGAGGGGGTAGCATACACTGGCTAGCAGCGCCATCGTGGCCCAGGGGCAGGCACGCTTTACAAATACACAAACCTGCAACCAGAAGGGTGCCAAGTGGCATAACGAGTAAGATGTTTAAGAGGGTGTCTCTGGCATTACAGCTGGGTGGAGCCAGTCCCACTTAGAGGTACGCCCGGGGGACAATGGTGTGCTCCTTTAGATACCCATGACCTAGGTGGTGTGTGGCATCTCCCACATCTAAGGTTAGGCACTAGATTACAGACAGTGCGCCCTGTTTCGTATCAGCAGATTCTCTAAGCGGGTATGCCTAGGGGACTTCCCAGAGGGAGCTGAGCGGTCAAAATTCTTATAAAGAATAGGGGATACAGGGCAAGTGCTGGGGTGCAGCTGTGCTCCATGTTCTTACGCCGTTAGGAAGATCCATGTGCGCATCGATTTAGCAAGTAAAGGGACGGTGCCTAGGTTAAGAATAATCCTTCCCGTCCTAATAGCCTAGGAACTGCCGCCTAATAAGTGAGTACTGTCCCAGCGATCGGATACACATGTGTCCAGTCACACAAGGTGCCAGAAGGGTGGCATCCAGTGTGATCAGCAAATAGGTGGGGCATTATGAGCCAGGGTGTCTGAAACTGACCCGCCCTGTGTGGGACGGGGCTGAGTCATGTGACGCAGTGGAACTTTGCGGCGTGAGGTGATTAGTGCTTGGCACAACCTCACAGGCATTGGGCGTTTGTTTCATCAGACACTAGCTGATCCAAGCTAATGTCTAGGTCTATTGGCCTATAGATGGGCAACGATAACCAGTAGGGATGTTCTTCCATCTAGATTTGCAGGAGGCTCTAGACAGCAGATTTAGCGGGCAAGACTATAGCTATTTTGGTGGGGGGCTCTGGCGGCGACGGTGGCCACCTCCAGAGCTGTGGCGGAGTTACAGGGCGATCTGGAAGCAAATGGGTACCGAAGGGTACCTCTGCGCAGCGACATAGGGGGTGCCAGAGCCCAGGAGCCTCATGGGAGGTTCCTGGAAAACCGTCAGTCCTTCGGGCGGTTGTGGGCCTGAACAACCGGGGGCTTGCCTTGCTACGCTCCGCCCTGAAAGGGGCGTGAGTAAGAGGGGACAGTGATCCGGGAAGAGGATCACCGAATGGGCAGCACAGACGAGCTTCGCCCCAGTGCTGCTTGGCTCATCAGGCGGGCAGGCGGCCCAGTTGGTTGCCTGCCCTTGGATCGGCCGTGAGATAACCCACCATATTACATAACGGGGTATGTAATAAACCTGCAGCAGTTTCTTACCCAAACAAAAACTTGTGGGGTCTGTTTTATTTATGTGTAAGAACATTCATGCTATTGTGGGGGGTGGGGACTGTTGCCACCTGCTGGTGCTACGCGGCTGCCCTGGCGCCCGCAGGGCACCCTAGAAGGGCGGGCCTCTAGTGCCAGCTAGGCACCAGCCCACCACCCTTCTGCTAGGGGACCCCACGGGGAGGAGTCCCCCCACTCTTAGCAGCCAGTGGCTGCGGCGCGCAGGGCACGTCACTTCTGGGGCGCCAGGAATGAGGGGGGTATATAGGCCTCCCCCACCCTCTGACCTTCCTCTTTTCGTGCCCTGGACACACCGTCTCCCACCCTACTGCTTACCCGGCGTGGAAGCAGCGGGGGAGGCATAGAATGTTGTAATGTTGTTCTTTTTCGTTGCAGGCGGAGTTACAGCGCGATCTGGAAGCAAATGGGTACCGAAGGGTACCTCTGCGCAGCACCATAGGGGGTGCCAGAGCCCATGAGCCTCATGGGAGGCTCCTGGAAAACCGTGTCGGCGCCCCGTCAGTCCTTCGGGCGGTTGTGGGCCTGAACAACCGGGGGCTTGCCTTGCTACGCTCCGCCCTGAAAGGGGCGTGAGTAATAAGTGGCCGTGATCCGGGAAGAGGATCACCGACTGGGCAGCACAGACGGTGTTCGCCCCAGTGCTGCTTGGCTCATCAGGCGGGCAGGCAGCCCAGTTGGTTGCCTGCCCTTGGGTCGCCCGTAAGATAACCCACCATATTAAATAACAGGGTATGTAATAAACCTGCAGCAGTTTCTTACCCAAACAAAAACTTGTGTGATTTGTTTTATTTATGTGTAAGAACATGCATGCTATTGTGGGGGGTGGGGACTGTTGCCTCCTGCTGGTGCTATGCTCCAACATACCTGCTAGCGCTGTGCCGGTATGTATTGGCTTTCAAACACTTTTATGTTAAAACCATTCCATGCGTTAAACCAACCTTTTTTCAAAATAAAAGTGAGAAGACAATGCTTGTGACATCCATGTCTCCGTTTACATTACAGCCCTCACTTTTATTTTTACAGTTTTGATGTAGTGCAAACTCGACAAAGGGCCATTGTAGCGCTTTACCTTCACAAAATGTTACATAGTCAGCTCTGTTGTTTGAAGTGGTGAGAAATACAACTTGCCTAGAATCACAGGATGATGTGTGGGCGTTGCGAATCGAACCCAGTTCCTATATTATAAAGTGAGCATGACTTTTACTGCTAAGCTCTTCCTCTCCACACACACTCTTAGAATTATGCCTTTTTTTGTAGTTTGCCTTTAGAGCCCATGGAAATAACGCTACCTCAATCATATTTGTTTGTACAGTTTTTATGTAGTGGAAAACTCAACATAGGACCTTTGCAGCGCTTTACGTGCACAGAATTTTACATAGTCAGCATTTTTAATTTTTTTATCGTGGGAGATAAACAATTTGCCTAGAATCACAGGGCGTTGAGTCAGGCTGGGACTGGAACTCTGTACCCGCTGCTAGGCCATTTCTCCTCCCTATGACTCCTTTGATATACGCAACTCTTGTAGTTTGCTTTTTGCTCCCATGGAAATAACATGCCACCCATTCACATTTATTTATACAAACAGTTATGTAGTGCAAACACAACAAAGGTCCATTGCAGCGCTTCACTTGCAAAATATGTTACATAGTCAGATCTGTTTTTAAAAGCATGGGGACTTAAACAATTTGGCCACAATCACCGGCGCTGGGACTCGAACCCAGTTTTTCAGTTAAGAGAGCAGATCAAAGTCCAAGTCGACTTTGACGAGAGCAGATCTTTCTACAGCAACTTTCATTTTTGACATTCTTCTAATTTGCCTTCATTGCGCTTGTCACATACGCATTTTTGAAATGGCCTTCATCTTTTATTTTCTATTCCCACTCACCTGATTATCTGCTGCCCCTCCCCTCTTTGCAGGACCCTGAATGAAATCACAGATGGCCTCGCAAAAGCCCTATGCTTATCCTTTAGTGCTAGCAAGTGATATCATTGTACTGCAGCCCAACAGAATACCGTGAGGTTACAATGGTAAATATCAGCTAATCTTTATTTAATAATTTCACAGATGATCACACAAGACCAGCGTGATATAAAACACACACAGTTAATAAAAAAAAGTCAAATATTTAAAATACAGTAATAAAACGGAATGCGTAGCAAGCATCAGACCATAATTAAAAATCCAACCTTAAAATATAAACTAATATAATACATAATTAAATTGGAGCAAAAGATCATATTGGCCAAGACATAAGGTTCAGATGGAAATGAGCGAACAATATGTAAAATAACATTGCCTTTGTCAAATGTAGGATACTCCTCAAGAAGCAGCCAACCAAATACAGGCATCTTGATCGTTTAGTTGCTGTAGGAAGAGCAAGGCAGCTTTACACTTAGTGAATTTGTGCCAGCGCCGCAGGGGCAATACAAAGGGGCAGATTTATGACGACTGGCGCATCCCTGCATATCAGCAGGGATGCGCCAGTTATTATGCGCCACAGCTGCGCCACCATGGATGCGCCGCATTTATAATGCGGCGCACCATGGGGCAAAAACGGCACAGATGCGTGACGCATCTGTGCCGTAAAAGTGGCGCATTGCTGGAGTTGCGTCGCAAGCGCGACGCAGCTCCAGCAATGATCTGGGGGGCCCTATCTGTACAATGCTGCGTCAATCCTTACGCCTGCTTCAAGCAGGCGCAGGGTTTTGACGCAGCATGGGCCTAAAAGCGACTGAGTGAAATCTTGTAGATTTCACTCAGCCACTTTTAGGAGGCGTTCCTGCGCCGGAACGCCCCCACCTGCCCTGGAACGCCTACATGTGGCGCAGGGCTTTACAACGTGACGCATCTGGGAGATGCGTCATGTTTGTAAATGCCCCGCACCATGGCGCAGGATTTGCGCCGCTGCTGCGTCACAAAAGTGACGCAACGGCGGCGCAAAAGTGCCGCAAGTGCAACATAAATCTGCCCCAAATTTCCTAGTGCAAGGGAGATAATAATGAACAAAGTGCAATAAGGTCTGATTTGATTGCTCATCACATGGGCAAATACAAATATCGTCTGGGGAGTATTGCCCTAAGGGAAAACACAGCAACCTACATGTTGGTCCTTGCCTAACTAAATCGAGTCAATAAGTTGTGTTCATACATATTCTGCACAAATAATAAATACAGGGCGATCCAGACAGCAGTCTCTTATAAATGACATCACCACTTCCACAGCCTCCCTAGTGGCCTGTCTGTGCTTAAAGAGGCAATCCTGAACCCAGATTTGATCTTTCTCATTGATGGGTCTGAGTTCTCAAACAAGTATGCACAGCCCAGAGCCGAGGTGGTATCTCTTATATATTTTGGCCACAGGATGTTCAATGCAAGTTCACAAGAAAGACAGTCTGTTACAACTGCTCCGTTGAGCTCTGCTTCCTTATTTGACTAAATGGGCCACCAAAGAGCCACAGGAGTAGTGTCAATGAGGTCCTGAACATACTCAAGACCTAATTCTTGATGTAAGGAAAAATGGGGGGTTGAGGGATAAACCCAGAGCAGACGACGACAAAATCTAATCTCTGCTACTTGGTTGACAGCAACATCTCTGTAACCCCATACCCCCATGCCATACATCAAAGTCGGGAGGCACTTCATCATCATCATATCTTTATTCAGTCATTTGTAGAAAAACCATCAAAGTATACAAGAAATAAAACATAAATATATCTACAATTAAAATAGTATTAAACCATTACAATCGCAAATACAAATGACATTTCAAATCAATTTAAGAACATAAGTACATATACTATCAATCTAATCATGCTTAGGAAGGAACGCGATACAATCACCAAGCATATGAGATGTAACCATGTGAATCAATTAAAAATATAAAATACATATATATCATGAGAGAATAGAATAAAAGGAGTTAAAAAATGGTGTCATAACTAACAAAGACATTTTTTGTGAATCAGCCAGAAGTATAACAAAAAATGACTAAGGGAAAAGACAATTGGTCCAGAAGTGTCTGTTTTTAAAATTCTAAACGCGACCTGGTACTTCCTAATACTCATGTTAAGGCAAATAGGTCTAATCCATCTCCTTCGTACCTGCCTGTACTTGGGGCAGACAAATAATATATGTTCTTCAGTTTAGTCAGCTACGCAGCATGCCAGACAGGTGTCTATAACTAGGCCCCTCCCCTCTTTCCCTGGGAATTTTAATAACAGATTACCATACCTAAACCTGATGTACAGGCTTTTGGCAGGAGAAGGCGAGATCAGGTCAAGGAACGGTTCAAATAGAGAGCAGGATTTTATGATTTAGAAATTTGTTGTTAGCTGTCCGCTAGTTGGATTATTCATGTAGTGCTCCCCCACCACCTTCCAGTAAATAGCTTTTAAGGGAAAAAATGTCACGTCTAGTGGCCCTTTCTGGGTACTCCCATAAGCCCATTAGGTTCAATAGCTTGCACCATTTGGCGACATGCTTGAACCAAGGAAGTTGTTTTGCCCCATTAAGCGCCAGGACCTCCCGTAGAGAGTTACGATATTCAATTAATTGGGAAGTGTGTCCATAGACGCAACTAATAGGTTAGGGGTTTAAGGACGGCCAGATCACCAATTCTTTTTAGTCCAAGGTCACAAAAAAGTGGAATGAGTGGTGTTGTGACAGGTAGTGCGATCAAAGCCCTTACAAAGTTATTCTCACAAATCGTTAGCTGATTTACAGGAGTGATTCCCCAGTTCTCCGCTCCATATAGGGCTCTGTTTTGGGT
Source organism: Triturus cristatus (assembly GCF_964204655.1). Lineage (NCBI taxonomy): Eukaryota > Metazoa > Chordata > Amphibia > Caudata > Salamandridae > Triturus > Triturus cristatus. Next base: position 1,061,634,113 of record NC_140589.1, on the reverse strand, counting down.
TTTTGCACGGTATATTTGAAATGCCGGGGAGAGGGGTTGGGTATAAGATTGTTTAAAAAATCTTAAAACTGATTATATCTCTGGCATAGGGTTAGGAGGCTCTTCCTCAGCTGATATTTCCAGCTAAGTGACTCATTTAGGCCTATGCCCAGGTAGTCAAAGTCTTTTACTCGTTCCAAGGGTTCATGTATGATCTTAACCTGCCGCATACCACCCCTTGTTTTACCGAGCACCATAAATTTTGTTTTAGTGGTGTTCATCTCCAGTTCCCTCTCCTTACAAAAGCTCAGGAACGTATTCAATAAAACTTGTAAGCCTATAGGGGTAGTGGATATTAGTAATGAATCATTGGCAAAGAGCAAAATGGGTACTTTTGCATTGTTCAACGAAGGGGCGTCATTTTTACAATCCATTAAACAACCCACCACATCATTAATATACAGAGATCTTACCAGTCTCTGCCCCTCCGTTAAATGTTCCCTGAATGGTGCATGTGTCATACGGTGATGTTTATAAAAGTAACCGAGAGGTAAAATGCTGATCCCTGTTCGTGCCATCTACCAATTACCCGCCCTTTCTAAGATAGCATGAACTAGGTTGGGTGATCCGAAAGAAATTACTACGCAATCAATTCAATTATAATCTTTATTCGGTTCTTAAAAAGACACCATAAAAGCGCAAATACGATATATATACACAAATTAAAAACACAGCAAGTGATATTCAGTTTAAAAAGTATAAATGTTAAGATTTTCTGTACTCAGGGAGAGGGCCAGGGGATTTAAAGAGTTTAAATGTTCAAATCACGTTAGGGGCCAATGTCTCTGGTGTTCCTCAGTCTTGTTGCAATTCGAATAAAGTTTATCGTGCAAAACAGGGTATAAGCGTCCTCCGCTTCCTGTAGGAATCTCAGCGCCAGTTTTGCGTGTTTAAATTTGAGCTCTTTCAGGATTCCCACCAGGAACTTGCGTCTTGGCATCGTGTAAAATGGACACAGTAAAACAAAGTGGAGGGTATCCTGCGGAGATCTAAGATCGCAGCCGCAGGTACCCTTCTCCTCCACTGTGTGGGTAAACCCAGATGGCACTGCAAGGATGTGGTGTAACATGTTAATTCTGAAACGGGTCATGAGGTAGCGATCCTGCGCGTTGTACATGACCCTCAGATAGGGTTCCATGCCTTGCTTCGCAGTGAGGTCGTTATACGAGAGATTGGTGGGTTTATGCTTCTCTTTTTCAGCCCTTGATGTCTTCAGGTGTGTAAGAAAAAGTTTTTTAACCAAGGTCTTGCTCTCCGGGGTCAGAGAGTCGGGGGATGAGAAGTATTTAGAGCAACCAATCTCTGTTAGCGACTTCTTGACAAATTTCAGCCAGGGGATTGCGTGGCCTTTGTCTCCTTTGAGGCAGTCCTCAATGATTTGTCTTGTAAGGGCCGCCTCAGGGTTGGTCCATACTTTCACCCATGCCAGGAGAGGTTTGGATTTGATTTTGTCCTCTAGAAAGGGTTCTCCTACCTCTTCGTGTATAATGTGGGCCGAAACACTCTGTGGAACTTTTAATATTCTTCGTAAGAATTTGTTTTCTTCAGTCTGAAGCGGCTGTGCTTTTTTGCCCAGGAAGCCCCACACTTCTGCCCCATAACTTACTTTCGCACAGCAGATGGATCTGTATAAGGTCAGAATTTGTTCCGGGGACCATTTCCCTAGTCTTTGCCCATACCCCATGATTGCTCCTACTGCAGCTGCCAGTTTTGTAGAGTGCTTCTCAATCAGGGGTTTAAACGATAAGTCGTGATCGAATAACACCCCCAAGTACGTAAAAGACTTGACCTGGTCTATTTTATGTGACCCGATGTTATAAGTGAAAGTTCCTTTTGTGGGTTTCCCAGATGACATAATATAGGACTTTTCCAGGTTTGTTGCCAGGTCCAGTTTGTCCATGAATTTGACAAACCCGTCAATTAGTTTTTGCAGTCCCAGCGGTGTTCTAGAGAGCAGGACCGCGTCATCGGCGTAGAGTAGTACGGGCACTGCTCGATGACCGATTTGGGGTGAGTCAACTTTAAGCTTAAGGAGGTCCTTTTCCAATGCATTAATGTAAATAGAGAAAAGGAAGGGCGCAAGGCTGCATCCCTGCCTTACTCCACTATTGCAGATGAAGGGATCGGTCTTTTTACCTTCCTGGCTGTACCTTACGCTTGCAGAGGTGTTCCGGTGGAGGTTTTGTAGAGTGTCGACTAGTGATTGGTCCGCTCCTAGTTCCTTTAGCATAGCCCAGAGCTTTCTCCTGTTTACGCGATCGAAGGCCGCTGAGAGGTCCATAAACCCCATGTGTATTGACCCCCTCCCGGCGATGGTATATTTTGCAATCAGGAGGTATAGATTTAGGCATTGGTCGGTGGTAGATCTGCCTTTCCTGAAACCGTATTGGATTTCGGAGAGGATTTGTTGCTCCTCTGCCCAGTCTTGCAATCTCAATAGGATGACTCGCCCCAGGACCTTGGCTGTCACATCGATGAGAGAAATGGGTCGGTAACATTGGGGGTCATCACGGTTGCCTTTTTTATAGATGGGGACTATGGTCGCCGTTGACCAGGACTGGGGGAGGCCTGCCTCCACTGCCTCGTTTAGCACCCTCGTAAGTAACGGAGCCCATAGTTCAGGTCTATTTAGGAATAGGTCTGGTGGAATTCCGTCCGGGCCCGACGCTTTATTTTTGCTGAGCCCGGTTATTCCTAGTTCAACCTCCTTCAGGGTGAAATTTAGCTTAACGGGCTGATGGGCCTCCGCTAACTCCTCCTGGGGTGCCTGGTTTGAATGGTTATATAGGCTCTGGAAATGTTTCTGCCATTGCTCCGGCAGAATGGTGTTCATGATTTTTGGAGCCCCTTGGTCCTGGAAGCAGGGGGCGTTGATCACTTTCCAGAAGGCAATATAGTCTTTTCTTTCTGCGGCGTCCCTTAAGTCTTCCCAAGCCTGGTTTTGTATACTTTGCTTTCGTGCCTTCAGAGCTTTTTTGTATTCGGCTCTGTTCCGTGCCACCTTCGTTTTGTCCCTTGGTTGGGCATGGAGGCTATCCTTCAGGTTTTTCAGCGCCTTTGTGCAATTTGAGTCAAACCAACGGGGGTTTAGGGGCATTTTATTCTTAGCTCCTGTGGTTTGTAGGGAGTTATTTACAACCTGCGCGATTTCTTCAAATGCCTTCACCACCTCAGCTCCGGTTACGCAGGGGTCAAGACATTTATCGATTGCTGCTAAGGCTTCGAGTAATAGTCTTTTGTAAAAGCTGTCCACATTAATTTTGGCCCATTTGTTTCTTCTACCCTGGTCCACTGCTCTTTCCATGATAGCAGGTCTCTTTTGGAGTGAAAAAACAACCTTCCATTTTAATGATCACCGGATTGTGATCACTGAAGCTGCTGGCCTCTATGATGATTGTGCTGATGCTTCTTTTTAGATTGGGAGAGACTAGTGCAAAGTCGATGTAAGAGTGACAACCTCTTCCTTTGAATGTTGGGGTTAATTCTCCTTTCTCGTTTAGGATAACAAGGTCTAGAGTTTGGATTAGGTTGTGCCTTTTCATTAGTCTTTCTAGATCCCAGCCCTCTGTTGAATGGGTGAAGTGTGGGCCTTTCATGATCGTGCATCTTGACCAGTCGTTGTTGAAGGGTATTAGTTTCTCACAAAGGTGACAATTAAAATCTCCCATTAGTATTAAGCCCGTGGGATTTGGTGTCTTAGATAAAAAGTTCAAACAATTTTCTAGTTCATTTATGGCTATACCCTTCTCCGTTATAGCCGGTGCGTTGTACCAGTTCATTAGCAGGAATGTTAATCTTGGTGAAGTGAACCTTAGTACTTGGAGGTTGTGTGTGGCCCATTTGGTGTTGGACCAGGTGCCCTTGATGTCTAAATTGACATAGACCGCGAGCCCCCCACTTGCTCTCCCCGAAGTAGCTTTTTTTGCAGGGACGAAGAAGCTTTTATAGCCTTCCAGGCTATAGGCGTGCGGTTCAGTGGCCCAGGTCTCTTGCAGGCATAAGATATGGAATTTGCTTGTATAGCTGAGCCAGTCCTGAGATGCGAACTTGGTCGCTAGCCCTGCAATGTTCCAGGTAGCTATTAGTAGATTATCATGGATCATGACCTTGGGTGTTCTTTTTCCCTCGCCTAGCAAAGGCTTTGATTGTTTATCCGTTGCGGGTACGGCAACCCGGCTTGGTTGCGGCCTGTAGGGGGTAGCAATTCTTCTATGAATAGAGTGGGAGTTATCTGTTGTGGGATTTGTCCCCTCCCCTTTTCCCCGGATGGTATTCGGTGGTGTGCTACTGCCTCCTATGGTATGCACAGGACCCAAAACATCAGTTTGGCCCTGGTCTGCTCCTTCTTTTATCCCTGTTGATGGTAAACTTGGCTCCTTCCTGTATTTGGTTTTTGGAGATGAACAGCCCAATCTCTGTCAGTCCACCCCTTCAAGTGTACTGAACCTGTTCCAATGGGCGTACTGCGTTATAGAGGAGTCATAGGTTGGGAATACAGGATTTGGCCTTTGCCATTGAGGTGGGCCATATTGGAAACCCAAATGCGGTGTTCTGTTAGGACCAATATTCTGCCTGGGCCTTTGAGGTGCAAAGGGGTAAAAGTAGGATAGATGAACCGGGTGAATTTGTGATCGAGTATAACTCGGGGGGGCGTTGCAGATGAAGTTAACAGCCGCCATGTCTCTAAAGTTCACCGTAATAATGTCCCCTGCAATGGTCTTGGTACCTTTGCCGATCCACTCGCCCCTTCTCACTGAAAGGATTTCCCCGTAGATGTTAGGGGGCAAAGGTCTGTGTATTTGCAGCCACTGTGCACATTTGTTTTTTAGTTCGATTTGTGATTCCCGTTGACCCTCCTTTAAAGGAGGAACTCCTGTTAGGACGACTACAAAGGGCAATGCCTCAGGCGGAAGATTAATTGTCCTGAAGCGTGTTGCAGTTTTCTTTTCGTTGGTGGTTGTCGCGGTGGGAATCCGGGAGGACTTAGGGTCCGCCTTAGGGGTTAGGGCCTTATTTTCTTCTAGCATTTGTGAAGATCCGGGTGGGGGTTTATTGTTGCCAGTGGGTGTTTGATTTTTATTTTTGCCTGTTTGCGGGGTAGAGGCGACCTTTTGTTTTTCCTTAGCTCCTTTCTGCGTGACACTGGTATTATTGAGCTTAGCCCCCCCATTGGTTGCTAAAGAGACCTTATCTTTTGGTAAACTTATTGGTGTAGGGTCCTTTAGTTTTGTCGAGACCCGTTCCTGCACAGGATGGGTTTTCGGGCTGATCCCCTTATTGTTAACCAGTGATGTCAGTCTATCTATTTTTGCTATGAGGGGTTTTAACAGCACCGTGATGGAGTGCTCCAGGTCAAGTTTAAGATCCGCCACCATGTTGGTTATCCAGCATGGTATTCCGGGTGTAGATGGGTTTATAGGCGTGATCAGATTGTGATTGCTAGATTTTACGTGACCTTTTTTCCTCCCTTGTTTGTGGCCTTCCCTATGCGGCGTTTTCTCCGCGGGGAGTACGTCTTTGTCATAAGTGTTTGTTTGAGTGCTTGTTTGTGCTACAGGTCTATCCCTGCAGGTTTCAGCGGGCGCCTGGGCACGAGGAAGGTCAGCAAAAGATGGTGGGGTTATGGGCCGGCTAGTATCGATCTCCTCTGCCAAGTCTTCGGAGGCTTCTGATAGATTAATCAGTGAATCCTGAGTTTCTTGGATGATAGTTACAGGTGGTAAGGACATTCTTCTCTCGGTGTTAGTTATGGCGTCGGAAACCGCCCCTATAGTCTGTTTGAGCATTTTGTCGATGGCAGTAAGGGTCGGTAGAGGGGGTGGATGATCCGATTTGGCTTTTGTGCTCGATCTTAGGGTAGGCATCCTGGTCTTCTTAGTAGTTTTCCTCATTGCAAGGGGTACTGTGTTGGGGGGTAACGGGCAGATGTAGCTTGTCTCGATGGGGATGGCCAGTAGTCAGGCTAGTTGCCGTGAGACTGTTAGCGATGAATTTTTAAAAGGGCAATCACCTTCTCTAGTCTTGTTCGAATTCCCTACCCACCCAACACGTGTCACCATTTTGAAATTTGAATGGATCGGGTTACCTATCCTTGTCCTCCTATTTAGCTCGAATAAGGATTTATTTTTCAGATTGGACCAGTGTTCCAGCACTCCTGAAGGCAATTTAGGAACGTTGACCAACACTATTGCGTACAGAGTTGCCTCAGGAGGAAGATGGAGCACATTGTTACCTTTCGTGTCACTCCCTTGTTTATTGTAGAAACCGTTAAATCTTTGGGACTGTATTTCCTCAATGCGTGCATAATTGGGCTTATTATAAGAGGTTGTTGTTTGAGTATTAGGGCACAGTTCATGTGTACTTGGGATATAAGCTGGGTCCGTGGCTCTCGTTAGGGATGTTCCCGTACAATTAGAAACTTCGCTATTAGAAGGAGCGGGATTATGAACTGGTAAGGAGACCATGCCAGAGTTAGTAGATTCACCATTGCGACTACAGTTAGTCCCAGAGTACTGAGCAGATTTAGCACTGGATGCTCTGACCGGGGAAAGCTGAGGGGGGTGAACATTTATACGGCGTGGCTGCTTCTGCGAGTCTAAAGAAGCAGCACTTACAAGTTTATCGATAGCCTTTTCCAATTTAGACAGCTTTTGCATCAGTGGGTTCAGTAAGAAAGATACATTACCCAATTTAGACCAGAACTCTTCGCTATCAATAGATAACAAAGAGGGTAAAAGTGGTGGAGCCGAGGCAGAATTATCCATTGTGACACTAGAAGTGTCCTCAACATCCTCGGCAGCCTCTCTCGTCGCATCTCTACGCCCTCTTTTCGATGATGGAAAGATTTGTTTGCCAGGACCCGGCCCTTTCCGTTTCTTGGGCTGGGGTAAGGCGCTGCCCCCTTGGGAATCTTTAATTATTTGACTTCTAGTATGCAATTTAGATCTAACAACTGTTTCTTTTACCACTGGGGCAGTGCATAGCACAGGACCCTGGGCGGGCGGAATGACTGTTGCCAAGGATATAGGTGATCTAGCAGAGGAGCCCGGGTCAGGGTGGGCATCCGGGTTAATACAACTGGAGGCATCAACTTGTAATGGGGGGGGGGGGGGGGCCTGGGGCTCAAGAGAAAGTCTACGCTTGGTGAGAGCGATTTCGTGAATAAGGACTGACTCAGCCCTCGATAGAAAGGAATCCAAAGTGCCTGCCATCCCCTGTCCCACCACGATTTCCTTTTAGCTAGTTCCTTCTGCGCCATAGTCCCAAAAAAAAGCTTGGCACGCGGAAGTAGAATAGAAAAAAAATAGTACAAATACCCTGTACCTTGTTTCCCAGTACTTGTCTTCCAGTCTCAAGTCCAAGTCAGGGTACGAATTCCCAAACAGAGGTCAGTGCACCGTGAAAACGGCTTCTGCCAAAGCCAAATAACGTGGCCCAGCCCTCTTCAGCCTCTGATGGCCTCAGACGGGCCCGCCCTTGGTCCGGGCTGCATCCCGCGTGCGTCCCACGCTGCGGGTGGAGAGGCAGCGCTATATGTGATGTGACCACTCCTCCCCCTAACTCGTGGCAGCTGGACCTGAAAGATGGCACTCTGGGAGTTGAAGTCCTCCTCCAGAGTGTTAGCGGCGGCAGTGTGGTGAATTAACCCTGGGACCTCGTCCCAGCAGGGTGCTACAGCCAGTAGGAAAGGAGATGCAGCCAAGCAGGTGAACAGGTGAGACCTCAGCTACAGCGGGTAAACAGTCCACGATAAGGAAAAGAGGTCACCCTATCTAATTTTTTCCCTCCATGATTTCCACAAAACTACTGAGCAATGTCTTCATGCCATTCGCCATTCTAGCGAGAAGCATAGCATCATCCACATATAATATGGTGGACATGGCTTTATTCTCGACAAGCAGTACATGCTACAGCAACATCCAATGTCCTCTCCAAATAATTGATGTTGAGTAAGAAGCGGATAGGGGCAAGTAAACAACCTTGGTGTCCTCCACGAGTGACTTTAAATGAGGGAAAACACTTACCAGCCTCGCCAAATCTTACTGAGGTATGACTTGGCAGTTTGGGCTGGACTGTTCCCTTGAGGCACAGGGTCAGACTGATTTGCATATAGCCATGTCTGAACTGGGGTGGAAGAGTGACCTAAAGAATGATGATGGATTAAACCCAGATCAGTTGACTGGGGGTGAGTGCTTGCAATGTTCAACACTCCGTCCATCATCCCCTTTGGTTTTGCTTTGTTTACCCTAAGTTGGCAGGGTATGCCCAGATGTGGGTCCCTTGCTCACTTTGCCACTGGATTCAAGCTAGCCTGGCTAATGACGGCTGATTAGCCAGAAACTGGTCCCAGGATGCTTGTTGCCGGTCCAGGAAAGACATGGCTTGGTAGTTTGGGCTGGACTGTTCCCATGAGGCACAGGGTCAGACTGATTTGCATATAGCCATGTCTGAACTGGGGTGGCAGAGTGAGCTAAAGAATGATGATGGATTAAACCCAGATCAGTTGACTGGGGGTGAGTGCTTGCAATGTTCAACACTCCGTCCATCATCCCCTTTGGTTTTACTTGGATGACAGCAACATCTCTGTGATCCCCATACCCCCATGCCATACGTCAAAGTCGGGAGGCACTTCCTTTTGCAGATTTCTAATAACAGGGCCACTGGCCTTCTAAAAATACAGGCAGCAAGAGAAAACCTGGTGCCAAAAGCACAAGGGAATCAGGTCAATCTGCTTCTAAAGCACACAGACCATGCTCACGCATCATCAAATTCCAGTCCACGATAAGGATAAGAGGTCACCCTATCTATATTTTTCCCTCCATGATTTCCACAAAACTACTGAGCAATGTCTTCATGCCATTCGCCATTCTAGCGAGATGCACAGCGTCATCCACATATAATATGGTGGACACAGCTTTATTCTCGACAAGCTGTACATGCTACAGCAACATCCAATGTCCTCTCCAAATATCTGATGTAGAGTAAGAAGAGGATAGGGGCAAGTAAACAACCTTGGTGTCCTCCACGAGTGACTTTAAATGAGGGAGAACACTCACCAGCCTCGCCAAATCTTACTGAGGTCCTGGTGGAGGATTCTAAGAAAGGACACCAAGTCTGCCTCAAAACCCATAAGCTCAAACATTGCCCAAAATTTGGATCTAATCGCAACCAAAGGCGCTAGATATGTCCAAGAATGCGAGATGGATTGAGGTGCCCCTTGCATATTTTTTTTTTAGCATGTCAGTGTGCCGTGGGGGAGAGGAACTGCATTCCCCAGGTGCCCTGGCCCAGAGGAGGGCTGCACCTTTTGTCCGGGGCACCGTAGCGGCATTTAAACAACAAAGGTGTCCCAAAGCGCGGAAGCCATGTCAGTATGTTGCGGGGGAGAGGAATTGGCATTCCCCAGCTGCCCTGGCCCAAGGAGGGCTTGGGGGGGGGGGGGGGGGGGGCAGCTGACAGCAGGGAGGTCCCCCCCACGGCCGTTTGGTAGGGGCGCGGGGCTGGCCTCGCGCCGGCCATTTTAGTATTGGGTTTGTTTGTCGCCCAAAAGGAGCCCAAGCATAAATGCTTTGGGCTCCTGCTCCCAGCCACCATTTTAGGTTTGGGGACCTGGTGGCTGGGAGCTTAGGCTGAGGTAGTTTTTGTTTGAGGTAGTTTTGTTGGGTTAGAGTTGTATTCGTGCCAGCATTAGTGTTACTTTTGGATTGGCGGTCGAGGATTACCGCGTTTTGAAGGCCCTCCGGCTCCTGAGCGAGGCGGGCCGGATGGACCTGGTGATCGGGGAGGTGGCGGGACCGTCGCACCCTGCTTGTCAGGCCTCAGTGGGTGTGGCAGCGGCGGAGGCCGCCTGCACGTCACCCAAACGCCCGCGACTGTTGCCGGTAAGTGAGCGGGGCCGCCCGCATATTAAAAAGGCGGCCCCTGCTCGTTTATTACAGCCTGGGGTAGGGGGAGCGTATGTGGAGGTGGGCGTTATGGGCAGCGGGGGCGGGGATGTGAGGCGTGGGACATCTGAGCCAGCGGCAATGCTTTTACTGGGCGAGCGTTCTTCTTCCTCACCCGCTTTGAGAGTGAAGCGCTGGGAGGGCGAGGCAGTAAACAGCGTTCTGCCTCGCTGCCTTCAGCCCAAGAGACGGCATCAATTTCTGAGGCCGGGCGGGTAGGGGACTCGGGCGGGGTGATTTCAGGAGGGGCGGCAGAACGGAGCATTGTTGTTGAAGGCGGTGAGGGTTTTCCCCTCTCCGTGCGCGCGCCTGACTCAGTGGGGCGTCTTATCAGCGCAGAGGGCAGCAGAGGCTCTCACGCATGAGGCCATTTTGCAGTGAGGACGTTTTAAACTGGGATTTTCCCTACTATGCATAGGGGCGGGGCAGAGACGGTGGCTGTTGTGGAGGGGGACGCAGGTGAGGGACTGTTGTCTAGCCCTCTACTGTTTTCTTCTCCATTTTCTTTGAAGGGTGAGACAGGGTCTGTTGGGGGGAGCTCTTTGGTGGTGGGTGGGGGGTGGAGCAGTCAGCAAAAGGTGGTTTCCTCTATGGAGTATGGGGGTTTTGGGGCCCCGCTTTCATCGCGTTGGGGGGGTTTGGGTGCTCCTGTCAGGGGTGGGGAGGAACAGTTTATGGGTACAGGTGTCAGAGAAGCTGTATTAGGGGATGTAGATGAGATTTCTAGTGAGTTGGACCCTGCTGGTGGGGGCCCAGCTTGGGAGGGATTGGATATCTTCCCTTCGTGGGCAGAAGGGGTTCGGGGTCTCGGGGGTGGGTAGTATTTGGAGGATTTTCGGGTCATGGGGCGTGAGGGGGGTGCGCGTGGGCTGTTAGTTGAGAAGGTGGGGGCCAGAGGAGGGGAACAGTCAGGGTTTGGGGGTACGTTGGATTGGGAGGGTCAGGGATTGGGGTCTGCGTCTGCGGTGGTTCAGGCAATGCTGGAATGGAGTGGGGAGGAGGAAGGGGGGAATCCCCCCCGGGGAAGTATAGTTCATTCTGGGTTTTCTAGGGGTAGGCGGACTAGGGATACTGTTTTGAGTTTGCAGGGGGTAAGCTTTTCAGATACTACTCAGGGACCCAGCACACCAGTCCAAACTTTTTCTTTGCAGGGCAGGGAGCGTGGCAGTGCGGCGGACTCGGTAGGGTGGGGTGCGGCCCATTTACGCTGAGGAGAAGGGAGGGTGAGGCCTTGCGCGGCACATTCCGTTCCGGCTGGGGATCCCGTCACGGCCAGCACACGAAGGTTCGGCGCGACCGCGCTGGCCCCAACAACAGGCAGGCCAAGATGGTCAGCCTTAACAACTGAAATGGATTTTCAAAGAGGTCAACACATGGGGGAGCACCGGCGGGTACAGTCGGCTCCCCCGCAAGGTGGACATTCAGGGGCCGTTAGGGCCAGTTTGGGTCATGCGGGGTCTGGTAAGGCCAGTGCTATTGATTTTGCTACTGAAGTGCTCCAGGTGGAGGAGCCAATTTTGCTTGACTATGATGAAGACAGCCCAGAGGAAGGGGAATTGCGGGATAATGAGGAGGGGGGGGGGCCCTCTCACGTGTCTCATAGTTTCTTACAGGTTTCGGGAGCGGTGCCCCAAAAACAGACAGTGACGGCAGGATTCAAAAGAGAGCGCGGCCCATCGGTGAGGGCTCCTTGAACAGGGGATCCATCTGAGAAGTTGGCACGGCAGTCGGAGTCTGTCCGAGCATCCTCATTAGTGCCAGGTGAGACCGCTAGAACACAGGCCAAACCTAAAATGGTGTCTGTGGGGACGGGGAGTGAAGTGGGGGGTGACGGAGGGGAGATTGCACAAAGGTAGATACGTTAAGGATACAGGGGTAGGCACTGGAGATGGGGGACTAGCGCTGGGTACCAAGGTTGAGAGCGGGACTAACACAGACGCAGCTGGAGGTAAGGAGCCTTTGGTAAGTAAGGAATTGAAAATTAAGAAGCTACCTTACATGGGGGTGACAAAGCCTTTGGGGGGGCCATTTAATGCTGTCAACCAAGGAGCGCATATGGAAAGGAGAATACATTGAGATATTGAAGCTCCTTCATAGGGAGGTAAGGTCCAAAGAGGGCTCTAAGGAAGAGGAGTATGAATTGGCCAAGCGCCCTAAAGTACCGTTGAAAATTGAGAACTGGACAGCAGCATTTTTGATTTACGCTAGCGTATACTGAAAGAAGTTTCCTGAATGCTGCGTGGCTATATTTAAGCATATGGATGTAATCCGGAAAGCCCAGATTACGGGTAGTGGTTATGCATGGGCCCAATATGATGAAGAGTTCCGGGCACGAATGGCGTGGGACTCAGAGGCAAAATGGGGAGAGTTGGACAATGATTTATGGCAGCATACGATGGGGGCGGCGGCTGGGGGCAAGACCATTTTTACAGCTAGTGGGCTGCCTTTAGTTTACCGGCCCTTTCAGGGGAGGCCCACCTGGGGCAGGCCGGGGTGGGAGGCGCAGCTGCAACGCAAACTGGAATTGGGGAATGCTGGGACTTCAATAAAGGATTATGCACAAGGGAGTACTGCAAGTACCGCCACGAGTGCTCCAAGTGTGGAAAGCGGCATCCCCTTGTTATCTGTTTGGGCGTCAGACCACAGGGTGGACAGCAATGGCAGCAGTCAGGCGCAGGTACATCTGGCACTTCGCAGCAATCCCAGGGCGGTAGGGGGGGTAAGGGAGCACAGGGTACTGGGCCGAAGGGCTCCTACGCCAGTTAGGGTGACAAAGCTAGGACTGGCATTGCAGGGGTATGAGGATTTGGGGGAAAAACAGATACTTTTGGAGGGCTTTCAGTGGGGATTTCATTTGGGCTACCGGGGACCAAGGCAGAGAAGGTGGGCAGATAACCTGAAATCAGCGGCGGAACATAGCAGGGTTGTGCAGGAAAAGTGAGTAAGGAAGTGCGCAAAGGGAGAATGGCAGGCCCTTTCGATGATTGGCCAATTGAGAATTTGATTATATCACCCATTGGAGTAGTGCCTACAAAAGAAGAAGGTCAGTACAGACTGATTCAGCACTTGTCATGGCCAGAGGGGTCTTCAGTGAACGATTTTATTGACGAGGAGGCTGCCTCTGTGTCATATTCCTCAGTTGACGTGGCCATGTCACTGGTAGTGAACGCGGGCGCAACTGCAGACATGGCAAAATGTGACATTAAGTCGGCATTTCGGTTGCTTCCAGTCCATCCAGACGATTGGGATCTTCTGGGAATCCATTTTGAGGGTAAATGTTACGTGGACAAAGCATTACCGATGGGTTGCTCTATGTCATGTGCTTTATTTGAATGTTTCAGCACCTTCCTGCAGTGGCATTTCACACAGCGCACAGGTCACACGTTGGTAACACACTATTTGGATGATTTCTTCTTTGTCGGTTTCCCGGGCTCCGCGGACTGCCAGATTGCTCTGGACACTTTCCATGAGCTCATGGAGGAACTAGGGGTGCCTTTGGCACCTGAAAAGACAATGGGACCTGCTACAGCCTATCCTTTTTGGGAATTGAGATTGATTCTGTTGCAAGGCGGGCTCGCTTGCCAGAAGACAAAAAATTGAAAATGCTAGAATTGTTGGACAGAATGTTGTCAAAGCAGAAGGTGACGGTGAAGGACATTCAAGTGTTACTGGGTCATCTTAACTTCGCCTGCAGGGTGGTCAGGGCGGGGAGGATTTTTTGTAGGCGTTTACCTCACCATCATGTCCGCTTGTCAGCAGGGAGAAAGGAGGATTTGCATATGTGGTCAGTTTTTCTAAACTCCTTTAATGGAGTGCCATTGGCTAGGGAGGAGGATGTCCAGTGGGATGTTCAAATGTTCTCTGATGCAGCAGGCAGTGATCGTTTTGGCATATATTGGCAGGGCAGGTGGTGCGCAGAGAAGTGGCTGCAAGAATGGAGGATTGGGGGGAGGAGCATAACATTTCTGCAGCTCTTCCCTCTACTGGTGGCTTTGACTCTTTGGGGTGAGGAGTTGGCACATAAGAAGGTGCTTTTTTGTGTGGATAACATGGCAGTGGTGGAGATCATCAATAGGCAGATTTTAAAGTTGTTGCGAGTGTTTGTGCTGGGCTGCCTTAGACATGACATTTCATTCAGAGCCTTGCACATACCTGGTGTGGACAATGACATAACCGATGCTTTGTCTCGTTCGCAGTGGGGGAGATTCCATGGGCTGGCCAAGGAGGCGGACAGGACACCAACCCCATTGCCGGAGCACCTTTGGTATGTAGGCAACGTAGGGTATTTTAATTGGTGGTAGGTTCATTGTCAGCATCTACTCAGGCGGCATATGCACTTGCATGGAGGGATTTCTTGGCAACTGGGGCTTGTAGGCGGGAGGAGGTATGGCGTCGTTCTGAGGATGTGATACAGTTTATTTTAGACCTCATTGAGAGAGGCCTTTCCAGGGTTACCATCGCCGGGAAATTAGCGGGAATTTCTTTTATGGGGAAACTCTTTTGGGGCTATTCCCCTTCCGCTGGAGAAGTGGGGAGGAGAATGCTCGAGGGTTGGGCTAGGGAGCGGGGAGGGGTTCAGCTGTCCCGTTTCCCCCTTTCTTGGCAGACCCTGGCACGTTTGTTGGAGGTTTTACCTTGCTGTTACAGGGATGATTTTAAGGCTTGCTTGTTTGCCACCCTTATGGTGTTCATGGTTTTTGGGGCGTTTCGAGTCTCTGAGCTCCTGGGTACCAAATCGAAACTGGGCATTACTTGGCAAGAAGTGTTCTTCGCGGAAAAAGGTTTGCGTATTTTTCTGGCCAATTCGAAAACTGATCAGAGAAGCATTGGGAAAGGAGTGTGGTTAGAAGCGGAGGCTCCCAGTTCTACTTGTCCTCTTCGTTTGGCCTGTCGCTGGAAGACTTTGTCAGGAGGGGCGACTTCGTTTTTCGGCATATCAATGGCGCCCGAGTAACAGATTACCAACTGCGTATGGTTCTGCGTAAAGCATTGCAGAGGATTGGGTTGGACGGGGCGCAGTATGTGACTCATTCTTTTAGGATTGGGGCAGCGACTGAAGCTCACAACAGAGGTTGGTCTCAAGGGGATATTATGCGGCTAGGGTGCTGGTCGTCAGACTGTTTTCAGCGGTATGTGAGAGGGAACGCAGGGGAGGCGCATGCGTCATCCTCCTTATTGTGAGTCTCATTATATTTTTCTCTTTACCGGTTCGGTGGCCGGGCCCCACTCGAAAGAGTTGACTGTTTGGATAGTGGGGCATTCATTCATCAAATTGGCACAGGTTCAGGCATGCCAAAGTTATTTCGGGAACATGTCGGGTTTCAATGAGCATCTTTTTAAAATTGTGTGGAAGGGCAAGGGAGGTAAGCTTTAGAGGGAACTTATACCGTGTTTGAATAAAGCGATGGTGAAGGGCCAGTGCCCGGATATTTTGTTGATACATCTCGGTGAGAATGATCTTTGTGGAGTGAAAGGTGTGGTGTTGCTGAGGGCAATGAAGAGGGATTTGTCCCTGGTAAAGGAGCGATGGTTGGGATGCCATGTTTTGTGGACTGAGTTGGTTCTGCAGAGGATTTGGAGAGGGGCGGTGAACCCTAGAGCTATTGACAGGGCACGGAGGAAAGTGAACTCTGACATTTCTAGGTTTTGTTGCAGTTTGGGGTTCGGGAGAGTGACTCACAAAGAAATTCGTTTTGAGGCGGTGGAGTTTTTTAGGGATGATGGAGTGCATTTATCCAGGCTTGGTATGGACCTGTATTTGCTGGAAATTAGGGAAGTTTTGTCAAGATGCTTGAACGTTCAGAGGCATGGACATGGAGTCTGAAGGTTCTTTCCTATGTTAGGGGGCAGAAAGGGGGGGTAGTTTCCTCCCCCTCTTCTTTCTGGGTGGCAGGGGTTATTTGAATTTTGACAGGTTTGGCAGAGGTTTGTTGATTAATTGTTAAGTTGGGTTATCGACAGGGAAAGGACAGGTTGGTTATTTGTAGTTCGGTTACACAGGTTGGGTGATTAAAAGCTGTAAAGGGGCAGGCAGGGGAGTTTGTTTAACAGACGGGTTGTATTTATAGGTTTATATTGGGTTATACAGTAATGTAATGTTTTGTATTGTTTGAAATGTTGTAATGTAATGTACGGGTGGGGGCGGGTCCAAAGAAATTTAGGGGAGGGGGTGGGTTGCGGGGTTAGGTATGTGGTTTATTTATTGAGGCTTAGTTTTGGAAGGCTTTTGCTGAGGTTTATTTAAATTGTTATGTGCACCTGTTCCAATAAAAGCGGCCTTTTTCACAAAGTTCTTGGTCCATGATCTGCTTCCCCCCGCCCCTCCCTCCCAAGGGGGTCTTGGGGGGGCAGCCGACCGCAGGGAGGTCCCCCCTGGGCAGTTTGGGAGGGGCGGGGGGCTGGCCTCGCGCCGGCCATTTTAGTATTGGGCTTGTTTATTTGTAGCCCAAAATTGTTATGTGCACCTGTTCCAATAAAAGCGGCCTTTTCACACAGTTCTTGGTCCGTGGTCTGCTTCCCTCCCCCACCCCTCCCTCCCAAAGCAGGGGTGCACCTTTCATCAGAGGAGCTGGAGCGCCATTTAAACAACAAAGGTGTTCTGCAGCACAGGATTCTTGTCAGTGTGCTGCAGGGGAGAGGAACTGCATTCCCCAGCTGGCCTGGCCCAGAGGAGGGCTGCACCCTTCGTCAGAGGCACCGGAGCGCCATTTAAACAACAAAGGCATCCCGCAGTGAGGGAGCCTTGTCAGTGTGCCGTGGGGAGAGGAAATACATTCCCCAGCTGCCTCGGCCCAGAGGTGGGCTGCAACATTTGCCAGAGGCGCGAAGCGCCATTGAAACAGCAAAGGCATCCCGACATGCGTGGGTCATGCCCGGGCATGGCCCGGGCGAAGACCAGGCCAAGAGCGGGGCTGGACAAGGCTGGGCTTGGCCACCCCACTTGGCTGCAGACCCTGGATACAGCGGTAGGTGTGCTCACTATTTTACTTTTCAATGGCATTTGATCACTCATCTAAGATGGTAAAATGGAAGATCATGGGTGATAAGGAGGGCTCCCCTAAGAGACCCAATAAGAGACCCAAGGCACCCCCCTCGATTGTTTTTTGGTGCATGCCACAAGGGTACTTGACAATGAAATTATACTGGCAGAACGTTGAATATCAAGGGACATGGGAGATAATAATTTACCTTGTGCAGTTACAAATTCCTGTAATGGTCTTGCAATTGCGCAAAATGAAATCACTCAGCAGGCTGAAATTGCCATCAGGGACTCATTAGTTGCTCCAACTTCTCCTAATCTATCCTCGTTGTCTGCAGGTGAGCCTCCAATGAAGAAGAAGAAGAAAGGCAAACACATAAGCTCTAATCACGTGATAAGCACTAGATCCAAGAAGACCCCGATTGTACAACAATGTGGGGGGAGCACGGTCAATTTAAACTCTTTGTCCTGCACAGACAAGACTCTAACTTCTACCTCTGATTCTATGACCCAGTCAAATCTGAACATTATAATCAGCAAATTTGACTCTACACTGATTACTAGTTCTCACCTCTATTGGATAGACTTAGTTTGGAGGTTTCTGTGTTAAAGCTACAAACTCTATAGAGAGCATCAGTGTATGATAGCATTGCGAGGTCTGCACCGAGTTGTGGGACAATTGAAGGTGAACGCGAGGATGATGGACCCTAGATACAGATTCTAAATCAGTCTTGCTTTGTTGTTCCTTTCATGCCCCCTGGTATTACTCGCAAAAGGGATCACTTCATATGGGTGGGAGAGGTTGGGGATGAAGGACCATCAAAAGACAGCGCCATTAGAGTTGATGATCCTAACAAAAAGTGGTCCCGGGGTATGGTGGATCAGGCCCAACAAAGACGTAGTGGAAGTGATGTAAAAGCAAATTTAGGGGAATCCCTACAAGTTATCAACAAAACAAGTCATTCCCAATCAGGAGAGGACGGATCTTCCACCTGAGTGTTATCATTATGTGGCAATTTAACGAATGTTCCCCACCTACCTGCTAATAAGTATGATTCCACGGGTCAATTGAAACCTAAAGTCTGCCACTGGCTATCACGCAATACCGACTTTACAATCTCTAGCTACCAAGATATTCTATTTGCTAGAAGAGTGGGTTGGGTTGGACCCTTTAGAAAACACATACAGGGTGACTGCACTGTGGTCAATTGCAGATTTCCTGACCTTGCAGAACAACTGATTACATGTGGTGAAAAGTTACATCGTGAGGGTGCAGGCCACGGGATCAGCATTATGCCCCTGGGGTATTTTTATAAACATTGTATGCATAATTGCGCAACCTCGACTGTCAGCGGTTGTTCAACCCAGAATACGCACTGAGGTTACCATCCTATGCAATAGCAACTCATAACAGGTTCAAACCCCTCACTGATCTTGACAGTTTAGATTGACTCCCAAATGATATTGATGAATGTAAAAAGAAGCCACCTAAAGAATTAATAAGTCATCCACAGAGGGATAGCTCTCACAGAGTTAATATCCCAAATAATCAGTTAATAAGTTCATCGCAACGTCAAGCCCAACCTGAGCTAGCCATTAACCCAGGAGGGGGAAAGTAATCAGAGGGCCCTATAATCCATACGTTTAAAAGCCCAGAACAGCAACTTAAAGTAATCTCGTGGAATGTAGGAGGGATAAGGTCCAAACTGTCGGACTCTAACTGGGCCAACCAACTCAGCAGATGGGTGTCATATATGTCTGTTTCAGGAAACGTGGACAACTGAACCAATCTTCTGGGTGGGGTATACTAATTATAGTGTTTAAGCTAGACCATGGCGAAAAGGTCGTTCGGCTGGAGGACTACTTATTTGGGTCAACACAAGTTTGGCCTGTAAAGAAGGCAGGCTAAACATTGAGTTACCAGATATATTAGGACTTGACCGTATATCCCTAAAAGAGGAGTTTGTATTAAGGTTAATAAACATATACAATAGTTTCATCAATCAAAACCAGGAATCTGCCACAATATCATCTTTGACTAATTTTCTAGGGAACTCAGAGAGGAGGCATTACCTCATTCTAGCCGGATACTTTAATGTAACCTATGAACCACTGGACTATGTACAGGATCTCGTCCAAGAGGAAGAATAGCAAGAGGTAAAAAAAAATGCAGATACCTTCCCTCAAGAGATGTACAAAGGTGGGGCAGCAAGTTTTGTCTTTTACTCTAACCTATGGAGTCCGTGCGTGTAATGGGCGGACGCCATCTGATCTAGATGCATCTTTTACCTTTAAAATGGCGAACCTGTAAAGCAGGATCGATTATATAATGGTCGATCCAGATTTGTGGCACAAAGTACAAGACATGACCTTTCCACCCAGATACAATAGTAATCATAATGCATTGGTTATGGGGCTAATTGACATCTCTTTTCTGTTAAACTATGCTGATAGAGTGGCCTTGCCTATAGTCACTTCAAACAATGACAGGCAGATTAAATGGAGCCATGTAGTAACAGTTGAGAAGTCTTTAGCAGCTGTACATGCTGAGGTGCTCTCAACTCTACTTACCCGGAGACAGCTTGATCACGATGCCCCAAGAAGTATGATTACTTTCACCAATCTTTTTAAGACCATTAAGAGCTACTTTGTAGGCAATCCCAGAGCATCTGTTAGGCAGAAGGACGCAGCCTGGTATAATGGGAACTGTAAACACGCTAGAACTGCATTAGTCCTTGCTGTGAAGAATGGCAGTAGCATCGCCATAGCAGAGAGAAGAAGGGCCTACACTAAGGTACAGGCACAGTCTAAGAAAAGATGGGAGGACAAAAACTGGTGCACCCTATTTAGCCGTCAAGAATGAAAGATTGTATGTCATTTTGGCATTTACTGGCCAAAGGAACACTGCATGAGGTAAAAAAAGAGGATTTTTATAATTCAACCACACGTCTGGGAAGAGCATTTTATGCAACTGTATTCAAGGGAGGAAAGGGAATCGGACCTTGAGGCTACTAAGTTTTCAATGCTGTTGCTCATGTGGGGGATATCCAATGCACATTGAAGAGTGCTGAAATCATCCCAATATTTAAGAAAGGGGATTAAGGGCACCCTTCCAATTATAGGCTAATTAGCCTTAAAGAGACCGCATAGACAATGTTTTGCAAGTTGATCTTGACACATGTATACACTTGGATTGAGGAAAATGACATACTGTCACATCTGCAAGCAGGTTTCAGGGCATCCACAAGCACTCTGGCGCAGGTGTTCCGATTACTATTGCTCATTTGGAAGGAGGTTACTATTAGGAAGGGTCACCTCTACACTTTGTTTGTGGAACTTAAACAAGCGTTTGACTCCATAAATCTTTATGGGTTGCACTGAGGGATCTAGCCTTGCTAAGTGGGTTATTAAACTTATAGTGCATTTGCACCAAGATAATTACACTCAGGTGCGGTGGAACCAGGGTGGGTAACTTTCTGGTAAGATAAGAGTGCAAAAAGTAGTCCGCCAAGGTTGTGTTTTAGCTCCAACCCTATTTACTTTATATATGAATGAGCTAATTAGTGAATTATTTTATTGTGGGGGGTGACCCTCCCAAATTTGTGGGCAGACAAATCCTTTCACTCCTATTTGCTGATGATACGTTGTTGATCGCAAAAACACTAATGGGTATGCAGAATATACTAAGTAGATTTGCAACAGCTTGATCGACTTTGGCCTTGAGATCAACTGCACAAAGACTAAACTCATGGCCTTTAACCCCCATAGATCCTTCAAAGGTACATTTTCTTTTAACACTCTATTTATCATTTTCTGACATATACATATCGAAATATCATATTTCACAGTGGTTCATTAACTGACATTAACATTTACAACCACATAAGACCATCGTGTCTAGCCATATACAGAGTATGTAGCAAATCACAATAAAGCATACATTGTTCAACCACTTCATGATGTTCCTCATTTATCAAACCATCCTTCAATGCCCATGCCTGCATCCCCGTTATGTGCCGGAAATATTTACACAATATTTTATTGCCTCTTTCATTCAGCCCACTCCGGTCAGGATTATTCCTGCAGGTGTGTGGTTAGGGGTGAGGGGCTCCAGGTTCTGCAAGTATGCCTCAAGTGGACCCCATATGTTGCTGGGTCGGGACTTGGGTGGGAGCAACGTGGCGTACAATTCGCAGTTTGTGTTGCAGAAGGTAAGACTAGCAAGCCAAGCGTCTGATGTAGGGAGAATTCTGTTGCCCCATCTAATAGCAATCTCACGTTTAGCCAATAGCAGTGCCAGTGCGAGGAACTTGCGCAGTTTCTTTGGCATATTGTAAACATATCCCAGAAGTGACACCTCAGGTGTGGGGTCTATTTCCAGCTGTGTCATCTGGGATATTGTTCGGAAAATGGCTGTCCAGAACTCCCCAATCTTGGGGCACGTCCACGTAAAGTGAGAAAAATCAGCATGTGGGCTGCCACACTTCCAGCAATTGTGGGGCCGGGCTGGGTCAATAGTGTGAAGCTTGGCTGGCGTCATATACGCCCTCCATAAGTATTTAAAATGTATCAGCTTATGCCTACTGTTAAGGGAGACCTCTCTGATTTGTGTACAGCAGAAAGCCCACTGGTCATCCAGGATGGGGTGCCCTAGGTCTCGCTCCCAGGGTGCTTGAATCCCAGCATCCTGTCTCGGCACAAGAGTCCTGCTGGCCTTGTATAACCGCGAGATTAATTGATTCCCATCAGCATTAGATATTAAAAGAGTTAAAGGAGCGAAGGACTGCGGTTCCAGTGGGTATTCCGATATTTTGGCTCATAGTGCCCTGTGCACCCGACTAAAATAAACTGATCCATGAAGATCGCTCCGGCCCCTTTGTCCCCCTTGGTACTATCAAATACATGCCCGTTTGGGAACAGTTTGCCAAACTTAGTCATGGAGTGGGATTTCAGTACTCGCAGAACTAATTTCTCTTCTGTGATAGGGAACCATGGATTAATTGCCATAGGTATTTCCGAGGAATATAGGGAGCTGCTCCCAGTCACTTGCGAGAGTTTACGCCATGCCCAACTCATATTGGACACTGTCTGAATGTTCCCCGGGTCACAAGGAAATCCCTGAGGCACAATAGCATGGAGAGGAGTCGGGAGCACCAGGTCCGCTTCAGGCATACTGTAGGAAATACATGCATCTGGATGATACCATGAGTGAGCAAAGCTGCCCTGCGCCACTAGGTAATACAATCTTAAATCCAAAGTCCCCAACCCTCCCCTTTTGTATGGCAGGGTCATGGTGTCCCATCGTAATCTAGGTCTTTTGCCACCGCATGCTAGTCTGATGAGGTGTGATCTGATGGTATGGAAAAATCTAACTGGAAGTGGGATGGGGATGTTGTGGAACATATATAAGAACTTAGGAAGCACTATCATCTTCATTAGCGCAATTCTACAGGACATGGACAGCGGGAGCCTTATCCAATGTTCAATTTGCACATCTAGGTTGTGTATAGCCGAACTGTAGTTCAGCCTAACAATTTGCTCAGCGTCTCTATGAATCTGAATTCCCAAATACCTGACCGAGTCATGGCACCACTTCAATGGGAATTCACACGCCCATTTGTCAGTGCCAGTCATCAAAGGGAGTAGCTTGGACTTGCTCCAATTGATACCCAATCCCGAATATCCACTAAAGTGGAGAATCTCTCTGATAAGGGGATCTAAATTTTCCTGTGGGCAGTATACATATAGCACGATATCATCCGCGTATAACGAGATGAGGAAGAGGCCCTTATTGAACTGGATACATCTATGAAGGTGTGTTTCCTGAAAGTGTCTAACCAGAGGTCAAGGGCCAGTATATAAAGCAAAGGGGATAACGGACATCCCTGTACGGTGCCATGTGTGAGAGTGAACGGGATGGACAGTGTGCCATTCAAGTGGAGTTGCGCGGTGGGAAAGGCGTAAAGCAACACCCTGAGGTCGATGAAACCCTTGGGGATACCTAGCTTTCTCATCACGGCCCATATGAAGGAACATTCTAAAGAGTCGAATGCCTTTTAAGAGTCTAGCAGGACAGCCGCCACTGGCACCTCTGGGGTAATTCTGTGTAACACAGTGAACAATGTGCGCAGATTTAGCGCTGTGGATCTGTGGGGAACTAAACCCGACTGCACCGGGGATACGATGCGGTGTGGGAGTAATGCCAGTCTCAACGCTATCATTACGGCCAGCATTTTATAGTCCAAGTTCAAAAGAGATAATGACCTATAAGAGCCGCAGCTCATTGGGTTCTTGCCAGGTTTGGGTAGCAAGACAATTACCACCTCACGGAGTCTAGGAGGTAGAGACTTGGGGCCCGATTCACAGAACTAACTTAAGACAAAATCCTAAACTTACTACCATTTTGGTATTCACAGAAGGCACTTACTCATTTCGGTATTCACAGAAGTTAGGAGTCCTAACTTTAGGACTCCTAAATGCCTTCTGTGAATACCGAAAGCCTTAAAATTAGGATTTTTCTCAGTTTAGTAGTAGTATAGTTAGGACTCCTAACTTTAGGACTCCTAAATGCCTTCTGTGAATACCGAAAGTCTTAAAATTAGGATTTTTCTCAATTTAGTAGTAGTAAAGTTAGGACTCCTAACTTTAGGACTCCTAAATGCCTTCTGTGAATACTGAAAGCCTTAAAATTAGGATTTTTCTCAGTTTAGTAGTAGTAAAGTTAGGAGTCCTAACTTTAGGACTCCTAAACTGAGAAAAATCCTAATTTTAAGACTTTCGGTATTCACAGACGGCATTTAGGAGTCCTAAAGTTAGGACTCCTAACTTCTGTGAATACCAAAGTGAGTAAGGGCCCAACTCACAGAACTAACTTAAGACAAAATCCTAAACTTACTACTTTTGGTATTCACAGAAGTAAGGATTTTGCCTTAAGTTTGTCTTAACTTTGTCTTAAGACAGACTTAAGACAGACTTAAGACAGACTTAAGAAAGACTTAAGTTAGGATTTTGTCTTAAGTCTGTCTTAAGTCTGTCTTAAGTTTGTCTTAAGACAGACTTAAGACAAAATCCTAACTTCTGAAATACCAAAAGTAGTAAGTTTAGGATTTTGTCTTAAGTTAGTTCTGTGAATCGGCCCCATAGTGTCTTCTGTGAATACCAAAATGAGTAAGTGCCTTCTGTGAATACGAAAATGGTAGTAAGTTTAGGATTTTGTCTTAAGTTAGTTCTGTGAATCGGGCCCCTGTTTTCCAGGGCTTCATTATATACCTCGAGGACGTACGGGGTAAGTATGTCTTTGTAGTGCTTGTAAAATACGCCTGTGAAGCCATCTAGCCCTGGCTCTGTAGTACCATTTAAGGCCTCTATGATGCTAACTATTTCATCTTTGGAGAATAGCTCCTCTAAGAACTTTTACATATAGTCTTCCAGCCATACTATGGCTATCACATTCAGGTATTCCCTTCAATCTTCGTCATTTTACGCTTTGTGTGTGGTGTATAAGCTGGTATAGTACTGTAGGAACTCCTCCTTGATCTCTGCTATGTCAGTGTGTACCTGTCCATCGTCGGAGTGGATGGATGTAATGTAGACGTTCCCCACGCAAGGTCTCAACAATTGTGCCAGTGTGCGACCCAGCATACCCCCCTCGCCATACCGCCTAGCGGTGCCGTATTTCCCCAGAATTTTTTTTTGCTTTCAGCATCTTCCCTGAACTCGGTCAGCAACAACAGATGACGGGCCTGTCTAGCCGGGTCCGGGTGTTTGAGCTGCTCCTCATCTAATGCTTTTAATTGGTCCTCTATATGAGCAATTGTGCCTCTCAACAACTTCCATAGCCCGGCGTGCTTGGCGATGCATTCCCCCCTTATGTATGCTTTGAATGCCTCCCACAAGGTCGCCCATGTACTGACCGAGCCCACATTGAGATCAAAGTATGTCACTATTGCCTTCAGAATCTCTGCGGAAAATACTGCATCATTTAGAGCCTGCCCCGGAAATCTCCACTGTCTCTCACTACCCTCTGGTCAGTCGGATTTGCATGTCAACAGGCGAGTGGCATGAATACGTTCTGGGCAGATGAAGCATAGACCGGTACCAGGGAGACATGGTGTGCGAGGTCAGCCAGAATTCCAGCCGCGTCTAAGTGTTGTGTGGCGCCGAGTAGTGAGTGTATGCAAGTTTGTTTGGGCCACGTGCATGCCATGTATCGACCAGCCCAATAGAGTCACAAATGTCTCCAAGCACGAGGCTGGCTCGAGGCTTTGCGGCTGGGGAATCTGCAGTACTGTCCTTTTCTGGCAACAGAAAGAGATTGAAATCTTCCCCCAAGCAGATGTAATCTGCGCCTAGGGGGAGTAGCAGGGCATACAGAGTGTGGAAACACTCTGGGTCATCCACATTAGGCGCATATAGACATATTAGAGCGATGTTATATCCCATTTGTCTCCCAGTCACTAAAGTGAAGCGGCTTGCCCTATCGTTATGTGCGCTGTGTAGTTGGAAGGGCAATCGTTTATGTAAAAGCATAGCAGTGCCCCTGGAATATGTACTATAATTCGCAAAATAGTGGTGCGTTCCCCAACTAGAGGCAACTGTGTTGGACGAGGTGGGGGACAAGTGAGTTTCCTGCAGAAACACGATGTCAGCCTTGTGATGCTGCAAATCATTTAAAACATGCTTTCCCTTTCTAGTATTGGTCAAACCCCGCACCTTCCATGTGAGGTAATTAATGTCTGAGACAGTGGAGAGCCTACCCGCCATCATCACATGTGGTCTGAGTTGTAAACTGCACAAGTATGTCAATAGTAGCACATGGTGTGTAACAGTGAACCAATTGTGTCAGAAACAGATAATACCAAACTACGAAAGAAAACCCCAACCCCACCCCCCTGCCACCCACCCATCCCCTCAACCTCAACCTCGACCTAGGGGAAATCCCAAATCCCGATAGTGTTCTTAAGCAAACGTTACTATTACCGAGTATGAACATACCAAGAAGTGTGCAACAGCACTGGGGGGAGGCAACGCCCCACCTTATCACCGTTACTTAAACAAATAATGAAATGAGTTCAGCACGGCCAGTGCCCAGCGATCAATACTTTAACTTCTGGAAAACAAAGGAATGAAGTAAATACACTCAGTACTTATCAACGTGTTGCAATGACAGAGTCTTTCAGCTGGCAGAAAACAGTTCTATACTGGAACCAGAGTCCAGCATTTGGGGCGAGCGCTCTAGCGTGGGCGATTTCCTTGGTGGCCCGATATTTACTTGAGTTCTGAGGAATTCTTGTACCTCCACTGATGAATTGAAAATCCTTGACCTGCCGTTGACATCCACCTTCGATCACGCTTGATGTAGCATTCCATATTTCAGTCCTGCCTTGCGGAATGTGGTTTTGATCGTTGCGAATTTCCAACGGGCCTCTTGCACCATCGTGGTGAAATCGGGGTACAGGGAGATGGAGGAGCCCTGCCATTCTAGTGGTCTAGTGCCATCGGCAAGGCTGTATCCCTGTCCTTAAAGTTTAGAAGCCGTGCCATGATGGGGCAGGGGGATAGTCAGGGTTGGGCTGGGAACCGAGGGACCTGTGTGCTCTTTCAACAACAAAGGTGGTGATGAAGGATTTCCTCCCGAATAAATCAGTTAAGAGACCCTCCACAAAACCATCCAGTCAACCTCTTTTTGTTGATTCAGGCACTCCCATGATGCAAATGTTGTTAAGCCTCCCCCTAGCTTCAAGGTCCTCGTTCTTTATGGAGATATTCTTCAGGAGGCCTTCCATTGTCTCCAACCGCTTGGTAGCTTGAGCTGAGCCATCCTCTAAGTCCGAGATTCTGCCTTCTAGCCTTTAGTCATGCTGATCCAGTCTTTCCCCATCTTGTCCAGCCATTTGTCAAGCACATCAAAGCAAGTATCCAGGGCCTTAAAGCCTGCTTTGAGTTCAGCCATGAGTGCCTCGTTGCCTTGTGTAGGGGGCAATGGTGGGGTGGTGATATTGTCTCCTCCCTCCGCCATCATGGTGTTTGTAGAATCTGTCCCGCCGCCATCCTTTTCAAAGTTTAAATTCCTCTGCTTTGGATCCCCTTTGCCCATGAACTTGGGAAAACGCCTCAAGTAAGTGGTGGCGCGATAAACCTAGTGCAGTTGCGCCTGGCGTTCCCCGAGTGTGTCTCCCAAAGGGCGAACTGTCCCTGAGGCAACGAGTCCCCTTTTTTTTACCCCCGCTGATGTCAAGCACGGTGGCCCTCGGTAGCGTGGTCTTGCAGATGTCAGTGGGGCTTTCTGGTTATGATGCCCACACTGGTATACCAGTGTGGTTAGCGCGGGTCACTTCCGCTAAGGACACCTGCTTCACCTCTAGGTTTTGTACCGCCCTGTGGGTCAAAGAGATGACGTAGCTACCATTGAGGTTATGATGAGGGCTCCAACCCGCATAGTAGAGGTAATTCCAGAGTCTGATAAAGTAGGCGATCACCAGGCCCGAGGCGTGGCTTTCGGTCTTCCATGGCGCCGGGGTGTCGGGCGGGCCTACCTTCTACTTGCTGGGCTGCCTGATGAGTCCTGGCTGCTCCGTGGTGTCTATGCAGTGCAGGTTGCAAAGTGTCTCGGGGTATGTTGTGGCGCTGCCTGTCCGTGAATAAGTCCATCAGCGTCCGAGTTGAGTGAGGGCCGCCCTCTGCCCTCGACGGCGTCCGAGATTCACCCAAGCCTGCGCCTTAGCAGTGCGTTGCAGGCCTCAGTACACACTTTGGGGGTGTAGCGGTTCCCGACATCGGAGATCGTGCAGAGTGGCATTGATGTGCTCAGGATTCCATAGACGATGCTGTTGCCCTATCGCGGTGGTGCATTGCAGTGTGCAGGCTCAAGGATGGCTGTTGTTTCCGGAGATATCGGCGGAGCTCCATCACTACGCGGCCATCTTGGTCCGCGGTTCGGCCACGCCCCGTCCTTCAAAGGGAAGTTGAGGCTGGGTTCAAATATCCTTAAACAAGTCAAGGTTTTCGATTACCTAGGGGTCAGACTGACTAGCAATTTGACATAGTCTCAACAAATTCAAAAGAGTAGCCTTGCACTTCAGCACGTAGGCACCGCAGTAGTTAAAATACTCAATCGATCTGTCTATCGCCCCATTTCACCAGCAATTGAGATACATCAAGCTAGAGGACTGTGTGTTGCTCTCTATGGTACTGAGTTCTGGGGCATGGAGCAGACGTAGAGCTGATAGTTGGCACAAAATAAATGTATAAGATCATTATTAAATATTCCAACAAGCGCGCCATTAGTGCCAGCCCAGCCGGATCTTGGGTTAAAGAGCATTACACATGTATCAGAGCTGAAGGTTTTAGTGTCTGGGCTAGTTTATGGACTAGTACAACTCAGATCCCAGTTAAAGAAGATGTAGCTGAAATACTAATCCTTGATAAAGCAGCTGGACGAGTGAAGTGGCTCAGGGAGGTTAGGCAATGGCTGCTGAGATTGGGAGGGACGTGGGAGGATCCCAACTACCTGACGAAAGAAGCTGTTCCTCTTTTAAAAGCGAAGTTTTGGAATTACATTCAGGATTTCTGTTTTAATGCCGTAGTATCTGGGACTTTAACCTTAAGGTTCCTAGATTTTAAATGTACATTTTTCCTTGAGGCAGTTATGGATGAGATCGAACCCCCACATGCACTTGCACTTTACTTACAATTTAGATTTGGAATTTTGCCCTTGAATTACAGTAGAAGTGAATGGAAGTATGCTACTATAACTCCATTGTGCCCTGTGTGCAGCCTCAGTCCCAAAACTGTAGACCATTTTATGTTTTTTTGTCCCATTTATGTTCAGGTTAGGAAAAAGTGGATAATCCCGGCATGTCGTCTATTATCCTTCACACGACCAGCAGAAGCTCTGGGAGTGTTAAGATCAGAAACCACAAAATGGCTAGTGTTCGCTTTAACAAGATACTTGCTATAGGCCTGGCGCATTAGGATTAAGTTACTAACCATTACTAAGTAATATGGTTCTAACATGAGTGCACCCAGGAGTGGTTTCTCTATTTTTTTCAATTTTTTCTTCTAAAAGAGGAAGGAGAGGGGAAGAAAAGGTAGAATGGAAGAAGGAGAAAAGAAGAAAGAGGACAAAAAAAAACCAATATTACAATTTGAGTAAAATATAGTACATTTTTGGAGAGGTTAAAGTTGTTGACAGGGTTTTAATCCTAGGGATGTACTCATTTAAGTGTACGGCAACATGAGGAATTGAATAAATCATTGGATGATTGGACGAAGGGTCCACAAGCCTTATGGCACCCAGGTTCCTTGGGCACAGCTTTCATTTTAGTGATGAAAATTTTATACTTTTTATATATTTTTATACTATGCTTATTCCATATAATTGTGATCCT
The DNA here is from genome assembly GCF_964204655.1 of Triturus cristatus. Lineage (NCBI taxonomy): Eukaryota > Metazoa > Chordata > Amphibia > Caudata > Salamandridae > Triturus > Triturus cristatus. The sequence continues at coordinate 1,061,604,762 of NC_140589.1, read as the reverse complement.
TTTACTGGATGTCTATATTTTTAGCATTGTATGATTTCTTTTTGTAAGGAAGATTGTTCTGTATATTCTTATATGAATGATCAGGTGAGCAGTCTAAATATCGAGTTTTAAATTTCGACCTACAAGTATATCGAGTTGTAAATATCGTAGGTAAAGAATATCTAAGTCAAGAATATCGATGGACAGAATATCGACCCCAAGGTAAGTATTATCGAAGTTAATAATATCGAAGTCATTAATATAGATGTAAGTAATATCGTAATCAAAAATTTCGATGTCAAGAATATCTATATTTTATTAGTGTAATGTATTTTAATATGTATTGTATTTGTATGTTAAAGATTATTGTAATGTATTTTAATACATTTAAAAATAAATGTTTAGAGATTAATAATTATTTAAAATATAATTTAGCGTTTTAGTATCAGAGCGGGTTGTGGGTTTATAGGGGAATAGAGTGGGAAGTAATTTAATTATAATTAATTAATTAATATGTATTGTTTAATTGGTATTTATGATTAATTAATTGTTAATTAATTACTAATTGTTAATTAAATATATTAATTGATTAATTAATTGTTAATTAATTAATTGTAAATTAATTTTATTAATTGGTTAATTATATAAGTTATAATTAGTTTAATATTAATATTTATTTATTGGTATTGTTAATTAATTGTTAATTACTAATTAATTGGTGATTTAATTTTATTAAGTGATTAATTGATGATTAAATTAATTATGTGAATTTTTATGTGTTGGGGGTTTATAGGGGAATAGGGTGGGATGTAATTAAATTCAAATAATTACTGATAATTTTTATTTATTTGTAATTAATAATAATTAATTGTTAATTATTATTAATTGGTAATTAATTGTTATTAGTACGTTAAATATAGTAAATATAAATAATTTATTATTTCATGTTATTTGTTGTTATTGCTAATTAATGTATTGTTAATTAATAATTTGTGAATAATTGTAATTTGGTAGTTAATATGTATAAATTTGTAAATAATCAGTATATTAATTATAAAGAATGTATTATTAATTGTAAATAATAGATAAACTGATATTTAAATGTATTGTGTATTTTGTATGTGTAGTGTGTTGTGTGTTAAAGGGGGAATAGTGTGGGATGTAATTTAAAGTTATTTATATAAATATTTATTTTAAATAATTGGTATTTAATAATACATATTTTGTAAATTAATTATTAATATGCTATTTTTTTATAACTAATTATTTAATTGGTTATTATGTTTATAGAATCCCTATGCTATCCAGTGCTTTCCCAACTATTTTACTATCTGGAGTTGAAATAGTAATTTTTAACCCTACGCTATCCAGCGCTTTCCCTACTGTTTCACTTACTGGAGTGGGAATAGTAATTTGTACCCCTACGCTATCCAGCGTTTTCACTACTGTTGCACTCTCTGGAGTGGGAATAGTAATTTTTACTCCTACGCTATCCAACGCTTTCCCTTCTGTTGGACTCACTGGAGTGGGAATAGTAATTTTTACCCTTACGCTATCCAACGCTTTCCCTACTATTGCACTCTCTGGAGTTGGAATAGTAATTTTTACCCCTACGCTATCCAGCGCTTTCCCTACTGTTGCACTCTTTGGAGTGGGAATAGTAATTTGTACCCCTACGCTATCCAACGCTTTCCCTACTGTTGCACTCTCTGGAGTTGGAATAGTAATTTTTACCCCTACGCTATCCAGCGCTTTTCCTACTGTTGCACTCTCTGGAGTTGGAATAGTAATTTTTACCCCTACGCTATCCAGCGCTTTCCCTACTGTTTCACTTACTGGAGTGGGAATAGTAATTTTTACCCCTACGCTATCCAGCGCTTTTCCTACTGTTTCACTTACTGGAGTGGGAATAGTAATTTTTACCCCTACGCTATCCAGCGCTTTTCCTACTGTTTCACTTACTGGAGTGGGAATAGTAATTTGTACCCCTACGCTATCCAGCGTTTTCACTACTGTTGCACTCTCTGGAGTGGGAATAGTAACTTTTACCCCTACGCTATCCAACGCTTTCCCTACTGTTGGACTCACTGGAGTGGGAATAGTAATTTTTACTCCTACGCTATCCAACGTTTTCCCTACTATTGCACTCTCTGGAGTTGGAATAGTAATTCTTTTCCCTACTCTATCCAACACTTTCCCTACTGTTGCACTCTCTGGAGTGGGAATAGTAATTTTTACCCTTACGCTATCCAACGCTTTCCCTACTATTGCACTCTCTGGAGTTGGAATAGTAATTTTTACCCCTACGCTATCCAACGCTTTCCCTACTGTTGCACTCTTTGGAGTTGGAATAGTAATTTTTACCCCTACGCTATCCAGCGCTTTCCCTACTGTTTCACGTACTGGAGTGGGAATAGTAATTTGTACCCCTACGCTATCCAACGCTTTCCCTACTGTTGCACTCTCTGGAGTTGGAATAGTAATTTTTACCCCTACGCTATCCAACGCTTTCCCTACTGTTGCACTCTTTGGAGTTGGAATAGTAATTTTTACCCTTACGCTATCCAACGCTTTCCCTACTGTTGCACTCTTTGGAGTTGGAATAGTAATTTTTACCCCTACGCTATCCAGCGCTTTACCTACTGTTTCTCCTACTGGTGTGGGAATAGTAATTTGTACCCCTACGCTATCCAACGCTTTCCCTACTGTTGCACTCTCTGGAGTTGGAATAGTTATTTTTACCCCTACGCTATCCAGCGCTTTTCCTACTGTTGCACTCTCTGGAGTTGGAATAGTAATTTTTACCTTTACGCTATCCAACGCTTTCCCTACTATTGCACTCTCTGGAGTTGGAATAGAAATTTTAACCCTACGCTATCCAACGCTTTCCCTACTGTTGCACTCTTTGGAGATGAAATAGTAATTTTTACCCCTACGGTATCCAACATTTTCCTTACTGTTTTTGTTGGAGTTGGACTAGTAGTTTTATTGTGTCTGATATTTCATATGTTTTGTATTATTTTTGCTATTGTAATATATAATTAATAATAAAAATTATTCACATTAAAAATATTGATTATTATTTGCTATATCTAATTATTAAATATTTATTAATGTTATTATTTTATGTGTATAGATGTATTGGTAATTTTTAAAAACATTTAATAATTTATACGTTACAGAAATTATTAGTAAAATTAATTATTAAGTAAGTATATATATTATATATTATATGTATATGTTTAATTAAAGTTTTATTAAATTATATATATTAATTATACATTTTAAATATTATACAATATATTTAATTATGTTTATTTAATTTCTAAGTATAATTTGGTTTATTTTACATATATTTTTAAAGTAAAAGAAAAACGATATTTTTAATAACGATATTTTTGACATCGATATTTAATTTTCGATATTTTTGTACTTACCATGTTGTAGATAGGATGTCGATATTCTTGACATCGATATTTTTGTTGCGATATATTTGTAGGTCGATTTTCTGTCTGTCGAAATTATGTCATACAACCGAATGATCATTAATTGCTCGAATAAAGTTACTACTACTACTGTTTAGCCACGATAAGATGTAAATACAAACACTGCTCGATAGTTCCTAGGCCCTTCTGGAAAATGTACTGAATCCGGGATATAATGTTACTCTCTCTTGAACACAAGAGAAGTCTTTCTAAGACTACTCTGCCAACTATTTTAGTGGTGGAGTCGAGCAGAGATATCGGGCGGAAGCACCTCGGATCGTTGGCATTCCCATTCTTAAAAATGGCTGCAACAATTGAAAGGCTCCAAGATGGTAAAATTCCCTCACTGCAAACCGTGTTAAAAAACAGAAATGAGTATTGGTGCCCAAAATCCTGGGTCCTCCTTAATTAAATCCATAGGCACCCCGTCCGGGCCTAGTGCTTTTTTTACTCGGACTGTCGTGGATGGCTTTAAGGACTTCCTCCTCCTTAAAGGACAAATTGCCACAAGAGAATTCTTCAGACAATCCCTCATCTATGGTCACAGTTTCGGAGGAGTAAACAACTGAAAAATGATCTAACCACACCTCCCAAGTAACGTGGACCATGACTATGCCCAGGGGCTGGACCGATGACATTCCTGCCTGCACCACCTTCCAAAATGCCCTGGAGTCTTTGGTCTGGCAGGCTACCACTATTACCTCCCACTTCTCATCCTTGATTGCCAATTTTCTCTTATTTAGTGCCAAGGCATAAACTTTCCTGCAAGCTGCAATTAAAATCTGATTTCTAGGGATTAGCTTTTTGGCCTTCTGTAGATTATCGCCCACCACTATGCATTCATTGTCAAACCATGGCTTGTCCTGATTGGGAGACCTGCCCGTGGTCCTTGTCAGAAAGCCTTTGACACAGACATAAGTTCCCCAAAGTCCAGGCCTTGCGCATTTGACAAACAAAGACTCACTAAATCCATACTACAGTCCATGATGTGATTCATAACTAGGTTCATTGAGCCAGACCAGTCTCCGACCAGTGTTTTTAATAGTTAGTGCCTGACTTCTTCCAGCATACTGGCGCATCATAGGTAATCTGCCACAAAATGAGATTATGGTCACTAAACACTGAAGAGCAGACCTCACCCCCCATGATGAATGGAAGTAGACTCCGTGATGTGAAGGCATAGTCAATTGTAGACCTAATCCCCTCCTGGTGAATGTAGGTATGGTTGTTGTGGCACTGGAGGAAACTACATTCTCTAGATCATGGGCCGCCCAATGTGGGTACACTAAACAGCCCCTGGAGTTCATGGCATCAAGAACTGCTTCCATAATGAGGGGATCAAGAATTGATGGCGAAAAATGCAGCGATGTGCCCAATTTTGCAATAAAATCGCCTGCCAAGAGTAGATTGAAGGGTCTGCTGGCCTGAGACTCCCTATCAGTAAAAGAGCCAATCAATGAAAACAAGCCCTGGAAAAGCAAATCACACCTTGATGAAAGCCATTATTATAGAAGTTCACTACATAAATCATGAATTTCTTTTTTGATAGCCAACTTTATTGATTTTTGTAAGGGTCATTCGTAAAAAGACAAAAGACCGACAGCAAGTTCAGAACATATGAGAAATGTAGTATCCTTACGGGGTTTTACATGACCTTGATGAACAATAAGAAGCAGAATAGCACCCAGTGCATCTCGCAAGTGTCGAAGGAGAGCATTAGTCTTCTTTCACCCCCACCCATTTACCCCACACCTTACGATATTTCTTCAGACATCCCCTGACCTCGTACAGGGGCCGCTTCTGTGCCGCGCACCAGTCCACCCCCCTGCGCCACCGTGACATGGCGGGGGCAGTCAAGTTCAGCCAATTCGCTGCAATGTCCCTCTTGGCCACCATCATGGCTGTATTCAGAAAAAGTTTGTCGGCTCTAGAACCATCCAGCCCTTCAGTGATTCCCAGGAGTACATTTGTCGGGTTCAGAGGTACTTCCCAGCCTAGTGTAGTGTAGTTCCTATTTCCCTTATAGGCTCTGCGCATTGGAATAATATACACTATAGTTTTTGCATAGGACTAAGGTCAGTATGTTCCTATCGAGTACATTAAACTTAATTACTTGTGTGTGCCAGCTAACTCAGAGGTCACTAGAAACTTGTCGAATGAACAAGAAGGGATTAGTTTCTGACAACCGCATAAACATGACAACTTTGTTTCCCTTAGAATCGTAACACGTTTCAGAATCGTGGAAACAATAGATAACAGTTTCACTCAGTCAATCGTGCATGCTTAGTTTCTCCAGAGTTACACAGAAATAGAAAGAGAGGTGTTTCAAAAAAAGGATTTCTTGAACAGTTTTGTTTCTCGTGTAAGAGATATGAGCTGTTACAATCATTAGACAGTAAGCAAGATATAATACGCAGTGTAAGCAGTAAGAAGAAATGATACTGCAATAGCATTGTCTTTTAGCTATGACATATATGCATATTTACATACATAAATAACACAGGCTAAAATGTGAATACGCGTCTGATGCTTCTAAATAGTTCTACCCCAGTGTACCTAACCTAAGTGTAGTACGAGGTAAGAAGTAGATGTTGTTTTCTATAGTATGGTATATACTAAGTTTAGTATGCCAAGAGTCCCTCTAGGTTCTAGTCGGCTCCATACCTTTAGAATGAGCGAGGTGGGACTCTCTATCCGGGTCTCAAACTCTAACACCCCATGAAGGGAGTCAGAACACTGGAAGCTGGATTCTCTGCGAGCAGGAATGACAGCGTCTGGTCAGTGCGTCAGGCCGGGATCTGGTCTCTTCCGAACTTGCCGTGGCGAACAGTGCAGTCAAGTCGTGCTGAGTCGTGCCGTGGTTTGCCATGGTAAGGGAAGGCATATTTATACCTGGAAGGTGCTTAGGAATGCTAGCATTGACGTAAAGTTGGGCAGAGGAAGACGTCATGGATGAACCCCTAAGGAATAGTAGTTCATGCATAATAGATGAGTTCTTGAATAAATCAATAATCCTAGCTAGGGAAAGTCCCGTTCGGCTTAAGGGTCTGGTTTCTAATAACTCGTCGTGACGTGGGATGGACGGATGTAGGTGACCATGCCTGTATTTGGTTAGCATGGCTAATGCCTAAATAAGGACTGGCATTCTATGCCTAAATAAGGGCAATGTGAATTGTGCCTATATAAGGACATGATTCAGGGAAACCTATATACGTGTATCTAAATCGAAACACAACACTAGGACCTCAGTAAGTTCCCCTGTCACTGATTCCCAGAAGCGTGTGATAACAGAGCAAAGCCATACCATATGGAAGATATTGGCCTGTTGGTGGTTACAGTGTGGACAAGCACCGTTGAACCAGTCATGCAGAGTAAGGAGCCCAGTGACTAAATAATAGAGGTACAGGTTCGTCATCCCCAGACCGCAGTCAAAGGGCGGGATCCGGCACTGAGTGAGGGCCAGACAGGGTCTCTGATGCCCCCATAGGAACTTGATGGCCAGGCTGTCCATTTCCCGAAACCACGCACATGAGAAGGGAAGAGATGTGTTCTGAAGCATGTAGAGGAACCTAGGTAAAATCATCAATTTGAAGAGGGCTATTCTGCCCATTGGGTTCAGCGGCAGTGTTTGCCATTGAATGAGGTCAGCCCGAGCTTACTTCACTATGGGAGTGACGTTGAGCGCCCAGGCGAGGTTTGGGAGGAGGGCTACTCAGATCCCGAGATACTTGAAGGACTGTCCTCAAAGGGGTATCGTGGACTGCCATTCAAAGCACTCTCTTGAGAGATGAAGTAGGACCAGGACGGACTTAGTGGAGTTCAAGCGAAGACCAGAGGTCTGTTCGAAAAGTCTCAGCTCCCGGAGGCACCGGGGTCCCGACTGCGCGGGCTCCGCGAGGTATAGGAGGACGTCGTCCGCGTATAGAGCGATTTTGTCCTCCGCTTGCCCAGGCCATTTCCACCCCATAATCCACTCGTCAGACTTCTGATGGGAAAGGACTGCGACAGTGCTCCGTTGACCAGTACTCGGGACTTCGGCCGGCAATACAGTGTCTTCACTAATTTGCAAAAGTTTGCCACAAATCCCATTTCCATCAACACTGCATCCAGATACCGCCAGTTCACTGAATCAAAAGCCTTCTCGAAGTCAACGAGAAGAAGGGACAAATATGGAGTCAAGCGCTGTCGGTTCGCCAGGGCGAGGTGGAGAGGCCTGAGGCAGTGTCTGGTGCCCCGCGATGGTATAAAGCCGCATTGGTCAGGATGAACTAATTTGGTCAGGCACAGTCGTATACGATTGGCCAAGACGGAGGCAAACACCATAAGCTCCGAGTTGATGAGCGAGATAGGAAGGTAGTCAGAGCAGTGCTTCGAGGGGGGTTGAGACTTGGGAATCACCACGATGGTGGCCAATTCAGTTTCGGTGCGGAACAAGCCTTTTTCAGTCGCCTCTGCGTACAACTCAAGGAGGTGGGGGACCCGATAGGTTGCGTAAAACTCCTGTGGGAGTCCATCTGGCCCCATGGTCTTACCAGAAGTCATGAGAGAAATTGCCTCGTTGACCTCCTCCGGAGTAATCTTGAGGTCCAGCGCCTCTGCCTCAGGTTCACTAAGTCACGGGAGAGGGATCTGGTCTCGATGGAGCAGGTCTGAAAGTAAGAGAGTGGGGGGTTGCTCGGTGTAGAGAGCGGTATAATATGCAGCGAAGCACTGGGCTATTGTCACTGGGGACCGCTGGACCTCGCCATCTGGGGATATCACTTCAGGAATGATGCAGTTGGCCATCGGGTATGTGGCCAGCCTATGGAGGAGCTTCCCATTCGTATCCCCCCACCCGTAAACTCGCGCCACCGAAGACCTCCATATCAGTCTGGCAGCCTCCAGGGAGGTCTGCCTGATCTCATCATGCAGGAATTCCAGTCTCCTGTCCAGGGCCTCGGTCCTCTCTTCGGGCGGCTGACCTTCAATTAGAGTGGCTTGAGCTTCTAGGTGGGTAAGCCGGAAGTCCTGTGCAGTTCATTTAAGTTTGAGCTGGCCCGTTGCGAAACCGCGAATGGTGGACTTACCGGCCTCCCATAGAGAACCAGGGGAGGGAACGGAGCCTTGGTTGACCGTGAAGTAGTAACGGAGCTCGCTGCCCACCGAGTCACGAAATTCTTGGTCCTGGAGAAACCAGACGTTCAGCCTCGGAATCGGGCGCGAAGACTCTGGGAGATCACCCACCGGCATCAACACCAGAGAGTGGTTGGATATACCTCTGGGGAGTATGGTCTCCACCGTGATCATCCGACAATCTAGGGCAGGCATAAAAATGTAGTTGAGTCGTGCATGAGTATGGTGAGCTGCCGAGGTGTGGGTATAGTGTCAGGCCATGGGGTGCCACAGTCTCCAGGCGTCGCAGACCCCTAGGGCTGTCGCCCAGTTCGATAAAAGCTTGGCCCAGGAAATCCTAGAGGTTGAGGGGTCCCCAACCGCATTGAGGGCAGGGTCCATGACTGCATTGAAGCCTTCCCCTATAATGGTCATACCTGGAGGCAGGGCGGTTATCAACCCCGCAAGTCGCTTGAGTGTGGGAGCCATCAGCAATGGTCAAGAGTATACGGACAGCAGGTTCAGAACTCGGTCCCCTACAGGGCGACGTAGGTACCCTGAGGATCAACCGTGACCTTACGGAGAGCGAATGGTAGGGCGCGGTGCATCAGAATGGCGAAACCTCTTGATCCCCTAGTAAAGCCAGCATGCTAAACCCTATCATAGCCGTAACACGCCAGGAAGGGGCAGTTGTTGCCTAACAGGTGGGTTTCTTTGAGTAGCAGTACATCAATAGTGTGGCACTGTGCATATCGCAGGACCGCTGTTCGCTTGACCCTATCTAGCAGCCAGTTGATATTCCAGGACATTACGTGGAGTGACCCCTTCCCTTTGTGGATGTCGGTCATGGGGCATGTGAGCGCAGGAGACATCTTGAGTGGGAGATAGGCGCAGGCGAAGTATGCGGCCCAAGTGAGGCACTGGGAGTATCCCTGCAGGGCTGACAGTGGGCACGCTCTCTATGCTGGTGGTCAAGGGTGTGAGTGTGGTGTACGACATGTGACAACAAAGAGCCAGGACAACGGTCTCTGCTGTGCATGCTGTCATTGTGCTGTTGATCAAAGATGCTAGTGCAGCGAACAATATGTGACATAGGAAAACCGGGACAACGGTCCCCCCCAACCCTACCCCCTCCCTATACTTCAGGAACAGAAGCATCTGTCACCCTAACAAGGAAGAACTAAAAGAGAAACAAACTAGAATGCTTGGGAATGGGGAATCGTGGAGGACCCCTCCTCACAGCAGGATGTTCTGTGGCAGTGTCCATCGAGAGATAGAAGTGATAATAAGCTGAAGTGCAGCACCAGGGCCGCGGAACTGGTTACGGCCGGAAGGATATGGTGGGCTCAAGAGGGCCCCGTGGGAAGGGTCGGGCTTCAAGAGAGGTTTGTGTCCGCTAGGTCCAGCAGCGATTGACTGGGTGAGGTGCCCCCCGGGTCCGAACGGCTTGAGGAGCCAGTTCGCTGCACGGTGAGGGGATCACTCAGGGGCGCTCCGGATGCCGGCTGACGAGAGGGACCCAGTGGTGTGTCCGAACTGGTCCGTCGCGGGCCTCGCCTCCTGTGGGAGCGGGTGCGCTGCGGCTGTGGGCCAGGAAGGCCCCGGCGGGTACCTCCAGTGCTGTCTTTGGGAGACGGACTCCAGGCGTTGAGCCTTAGAGGGCACTCCTCTGTCACCCACGCCCAGGCCTCTTCAGGGGAGTCGAAGAAAAGGGTTCTGTTCTGGAACACTACCCGGAGGCGGGCTGGGAAGAGGAGCCTGTATTGGATGTTGAGGCCCCGCAGCTTTTGTTTAACTTCTCCAACCAAGAGACGCTGGCCCTGGACCTCGTGGTATAGTCGGGGAAGATCTTGATTGTCGGGCCTTGATACTTGAGGTGCTGCTGCTTACAGGCTTCGGCCAGGATGGAGTCCCGGTCTCTAAAGTTAAGGATCCAGAATATTATCGGTCTATAGCGTGCACCCAGCAGTGGTTTGGGCGCAAGAGATTGGTGCACCCGCTCAATTGCGAACCATGGGGAGAGGGAGCCCTCGGGCATCCACGAGTGCAGCCAGCGGTCAGTGAAGTCAGCTGTCCGGCCTTGTTCTGCACCCTCCGGAAACCCCACCAGGCGGAATAAATCCTGAATTTATTAGCCCAGCTTAGGTCGAAGGCCTGTAACATATCTATTTCAGGTGCTATGGGATAAATTTCACAACCGATATCCACCTCAAACCAAACTGCTAGCTCCCCTTTGGCAAACCCCTTGAGAGAAGGGATGGCTAGAGAATAGAATCATGAGAATCCATCACATAAAAACTCAGTTGTGGCCCATGTTTCCTGCATAACCACACTATCATAGCCTTAAACAAAGGACTGCCATCCCTCAAGGGTAATTTGGGTGGCCAAGCCAGCAACATTCCAACTGAGGAAGTTAATATTAGAGTTGTGCACGTTCAGACTATCACCACACGCTACCATCTCGGTATCAGCACAGGACATCATGGAGGAGACAGGATCAAAATCCATATGCAATAAACCTGAGGTTACCATCATCGGAGAGATCGATACACAACCGGGGAGCAGTGAGACGCACAAGTTGGCTCTCTCAGAGCCACAATAGCTGAATCGCAAACTCCCTCCTGTCCTGTGTGTCAATCATTATCTTCCAAGCCTGCCAACACTTCAAATCTATTTTGGGAAAGATGTGGTAATTCCATCCTACTGGGCAGTTAGGGGGAAACCATAGATCTGCTTAATCAGGGGGTATCTGGGGCGAGCTGCCTAAAAAAAAAAACAATGACTAGATCTTAATCAAACTTGTTGTGATCATCCCCACTTGCGCAAGGATTTCTCCTGCAACCAGGGGATTACATACATTAACAATTCTGACATTCCCAGGAAATTGCTTTTGCATACAGTCAATACCCCCCACCGCCATACAAATAAGTTCTACCTGTGCAGGTCCTGTGGGCCCCTCACATTGCTAGACAGCCAATGAACCACTTTATTCTTTAGAGTCTCTGTTATTTCTAGTGAGGCAGCTGATGCATTAGGAACCTTGGCTAAAACAATTACATAAGGGCACGAGACTGGAGGAAGATCCATCACAGGGAGGAAGTCCAATTTTGAATGCTCATTGCACCCCGTTGGGTGGCTGCAGCATGCACGGTTCGAAGCCCAGTTCCCTGCTGAGAAATAGATTAAACTGGTGACAAGAGTAGACTATGCTTGAATTCCATCATTTCCTCTACTCCTCACATTTTTGTTAGTTGCTGAATGATGCAGGACTCAGATTGCGGAAGTGGCTGGTGGGTTGATACCATCCTTTGGATGGAATTGCTGCTCCAGGAGGCGAGCAATGCCTTACTCTCCATTCTTGGGCAAGTTACACTGACTGACCTCAATAGTTGCAAGCTGATTAAAAACTGGGCGTAGTTTAATATTCAACAGTTTACCTAGCTGAATCAACAGGCTATCCCAGGGGTTGACATTCTCTGTGGGCTCGGTCCTTTGATTATTCAGCCTACGTGCTCCCTTTGTTACTGTAAACTCTAGCAGCTTTGATTTTTATGCATTTTATCCTACATTTAGCTGATGGACCAGAATCTGGGCTTGGTGAACAGGCCATAGATCCTCATCCAACATTTATCTCTACCCCAACCTCTTCCAAGTCAGGACATAGCTGACTGTTATAGTTTTCCCTTTCTAGCATTGTCAGGACTATTGATGAGGTAGAGAGACCTGAGGAAACTGAGGGCTCTACATTATAGTGGGATTGAGAATGAGTTGAAGAAACCAGGGGCAAGGGACCAAACCCTCTGTTGAAAGGGAAAGTCAGAGCTCTGCCATTTTAATTTTTTTAGAAACAAGACTCACTGCTCGTGTCAAAGAAACGTTCATGAGTGGTGTGTGGATGCGATTCAGAACCCGGCGATGGCGTAGCAGTTGCCTTCCTCTTGCCTATGTTCATTTTGTAGTAGCTTCAACTATATTAATTCCTGCAAATCTTGGTCAATTCAAATTTACTAAGAATGGCAATAAATACAAAGTGATTGAGGAATAGAAGACAAGAAAAATCATCCAGGCATCAGAAGGGCAAAAAACTATGAGGCAAAAGGGTGAGCCTGCCTGTTCTCTGTCGGGCTATGACAGGGTAAGACGGGCCCGTCTTGGCTCAGTCTTTCCCCAGGCATGAGCCCGTGCTTGTTCTGCACAGCGGGATCGATGAGACTCTAGTATGCGCCTCGTGGTGTGGAATAGCAAGCATTGTTGGCCCTCCTATGCCGTAAGTGAGGCTGGGGGTAGGAGTTCTTACCCCCGTCGCTGGAATTAGTCAGCGGAGTTGCGATGTGAACGTATTCCCAATTTAGTGGCTCTGAATGTTGTTGCCACAATAAAATAACTTCCAATGAAAAATCCTGTTGAATCAGGATGGAAGAGAGAACAACTGATGTAATATTATAAATTCCTCCAAAATATTCGCAAAGCAGTGGGGTCCCAGATCACTTCAGGCAAGAAGGAGGAGAATTCCTAGGTTTGAACTTCTTGCTTATCAGATGCAGCTCGGTGATTATGATACTGGCCTGGCCCCCATCAGCAAAATAATAGGTTATGAAAGTCACTTCATCCAGAAGCTTGCCAGGAAAATAGATGCAAGCTCACTTCTCGCTACAATGTATCTGAGTGGCCGTGGTTGCGCCCGCACTCCTTCCAGTACAATATCTGGTGAATATTGTTCCCACCCAAAAGACGGCTCCTAAGACACCCTCTCAAGCCTCCATAGGTCCTCAGTGCCCCCAGTCGCTGCAAAACTGAAGCAGTGTGCAATGGTATTCGTATGAAAGGTGCACAATTGCTCAGCCCTGCTCTCTTTTCAAGTTTTCTAGAACTTTGCCCACACTTGCAAGCAGCTAGAGTGCTTTATTTCTGGCATATCAGGTAAGGTCATGTAGAACTGTTTTTAAAAAAAACTATTGGTCGGAGAATTTACTGGGACACGTATGCCTTAGCTCGCCCACTATCTTATTGTAGTAGGGATGTTTGTGAGCTTGCTATTGGTGCAGCTGCCCATTAAAAGGGATTGCAGTCATCCCTGGGGTTACACTTGGTCAAGTGGCTCCAAATGGATGACAAATGTGATCTTTGGGGAAGAAAGTTGAGGGAATACTACTGTTTTGCGGGCTTTGTTAGTCCCTCTGATTCACTGTCCAATTTCATAGCAGGTCAGTGGAGGCAGATATCACAAATGCACCGTGCAGCGTATGTGCACCAGCCAATTAATCCCAAGTCAAAAAGGATGATTTACCTGTAGTCATTCTGAAGTCGTCTGATGACTTCAACTGGGTTGTTCCTGCTATTATCTGGTGAAGTCATCTCAAACCATCCTGAAGTATGTGTATAGGGTGAAATATTTAAATGGGATGACTCTAGAATCATCACAAAACTACTCTAGGATGGTGTTCTGATGACTTCCTCTGACAGTGAAAGATGTCCTTTTTACAACTTCACGAATACTATTTGACAACTTCAGGATGACTGTGAATTACTCCAGGATGGTCTCAGGACAATTTTACGATGACTGTGGATTACTCTAGGAGGATTCTACAACAATTTCAGGATGACTGAGGATTATTCCTTGATGATCTTATGACCGCTTCAGGATGGTTGTTGATTACTCTGTAATGGTCCAATGACAATTTAAGGATGAGTGTGGATTACTCAAGGATGATTTAATGACTACTCAAGAATGAGTATGGACTAGTCAGGATGGTTTTAGGACAACTACAGAATGAGTATGGATTACTAAATAATTACTGCATAGGGCATTTCAGATCATTGTGAAATACTCTTTGATGATTTTATGCCAACTTCAGGTCAAGTGCGGATTACTCCTAGATCATTTAATGAATAATTTAGAATAGCTGTGGTTCGCTGATAAATCATTGTGTTTGGCTGCACCATGACAATTCCATGTTACAAGCACATTAACTGACTGCCAGTATTCACTTTCAGGACCCCATTTGTAGTTTAGTAATGTGGATTTGTTGGTAGGGAAAACTTTGAGGACCACCTCCTATATGTACCTTCCTATTGAAAACAGGTCACTGTGATGTAATGTGCGTTTTTTACACAATACATTGAATTGTTTGCAATGCCATGAGTTCTAAAGAACTAAGTCCCAGATTAACAAAACTGTCACAGAACGCAGAGCAGCACCCAAAGTTGCTGCGTTCCATGACAGGAAGAGAACAGGAAAGTGCCATAGTTACAGAGATATGGCACTCTTCTACTCTATTCGCAGGCACACAATCAGGCAGCTGAGTGCCATGCACACACCTTTGCACTATAGTCTGTGAGAGTCTAGCTCAGGTTTTTGTTCTGAAAGGGTCCCCATCCACTACCAAATAGAATGCCTAGACAAACTTGGAAACTTTTTGAAGAGTGCTGTGCAGTGCAGCACACATGCAAAGTGGAAGCATTTCTCCTTTACCAAGTGGTGTTATGTTTTGGCACAAACCCCTGTCTACTATTATTAGTTTGTAGGGTTTTGCATCAAAAATCATGGGCGGCTGCACAGAGCGCCCATGTACCATCCTTGAAATGCCCCCCCTTGATGCAGAGTAATGCAAAGCAGTGCTTAGCACTGGTTTTGATACACAGTTCCCACTAAACAGGTAGGACTGCATATTAGGACAACAGAACTTCAGAATGTAGTGACAGAGTCCAACTACGCCATCAGAGAATGTTTCCCAAATTTCTAGCTAGCTAACAGTGCCTCACCTGAACCCCTAACCTTCCTGGAGTGGCAGGTGATTTCCGCAACCTCAAACATGACACTCTGATCCCCAAGGATATAGGGGAAACAGATCTTACACCTTCATTATTTACTTATGCATGCTCATGGTAAACACAAGAAAAATACAAATATAGTTTTCAGTAGATTTATTGAAACAATCGTAGTCTTGCATAGAAAAAAATAGCTGTGATTATATTAGGCAGATACAACTAAGCAATGTAATCAGATTAATGAACATGGTGAAAAGGATAAACAGTCCAACCATGGCAGTCTGATTTCCTATCTATCACTACTCCTACTCTGAGAGCACAGTCGGTGTACACTTTGGTTGAACGCTTAGGCTAGCCTGAGCTCCCAGACTTGATAAATTGGACAGGAAATCAGCCTGAAGTTGGATTGGCAATTCTTCTCTGCAGATTAGAAGATTAGCATCAGCAGAGCTGCATGTTGACAGAGGATTAGTTCCAGGACAGTCATGACCAGAGTGCTCCTTCGATCACGAAAAGGGCAGTCACTGTTTGTATTATAAAAACCACTGTGTTAGAGGTACAGCTCTGGTGCAATGATATGTCTAGATGTTAGAAGCTGTCTCCGAATGGGCAGCACAAGCACTAGGATCTCTTGTTCTGTGTTCCTAGCCTTGAATGGAGTGTACTGATGAAATAAGCAATATGTACAGTGTCTTCTCAGAATAATATAGTGCAAGCAAAACATGTAAAATAACATTTCTAAAATGTATCTGCTTAATTAAACATGTAAAATTGAGAACCACAAGTGGGCAATAGAAGACCTCACAACACCCTCCCCTTGGTCATGAAAAGACAAAGCTTCTATGTGAACTATACTAAAAAATGATAAACCATAGCCTAAAAAATGGTCACGTTCCCAATCTAAGCAAACAGAAGCCATCTAAAAATATGGCGATTAAAATGTGCTATATAAAGAATAAACATTCAAAACAATTTATAAAAATAAGGACTGAATTAAAATTGAAAATAGGCTCCCAAGATGTTATCCATGTTCTCATTGTCAAAGGAATCCAAGATGAACTCCTCATCAGCAGACAATATTTCTACAATGGCCTCATTGATGAGTTCCAAAGAATAAACATGGTGTGCAACTTCAGCCATTGCTGAAGGTATGTCATCCTGCAGTGTGCCTGCATTAGAAGATCTGGGATCGAGGAACTCAGGAGCCGCAGCATCCAGATCCAAGGAGAATGGCCCATAGAAAGCACCCTGAAGCAATGGCAATCTCATGGGACAACTCCAAAAATGGGTCCTCATTGGATGCATCAGCAGATCTATGCCCATAGATGGTACCAATGGCATTGCAAGACAAATGTCGAGTGCGCACTTGAAAGTGCACCACAGACAGCAGAACACAGGCTGCAAATGGTTAAACCACACTGATCTAAAGGACCGGTCACTGTTCTGTTCCTGAAGCAAAGGCACTCCAAAAAACTGCATCATGCAGTCACAAAACAGTGGGCCTGCGGTAGATCCATCACCATTTGGCCTAGAAAACATAAAATGTATGAAGGACGGTATCACTCCAGAAATGGTCTGAAACATGCAGACAAAGTCAGACCCAACCGCTTTTAAAAGTGTATCACACCTACGGTGTTGGAAGCATTAAATATGCAATGCACAAGTTCACCAAAATGCAGAGGAAAGTTTGTGCATAGCAGCGATTGAATTTCGGAGGATGACCTTGCTACTTGAAGTTCAAAGGTTTCACAGGCAGATGTAAGTGCTACGTCCTTCTGAAATAGGCTTTTAGTCTTTTCAGATTGTCAAATCTAATCTTGAAAGTTGGAATGGAAGGCCATAACCTAACTTCTGTAACCCTGTGCATTGGAGGAAATAACACAAAATTAAAACATGTTACTATCTGAGAGACTGAAACCACATATGGGACACCTGCTCTCATCCCACAGCAACCCTGATCATACAACATAAAATAACGTCTATTTGAAAGTAATTTAATGACTGGATTAATGAAAAAAGCTATTACTCCCTTCAAAGAGCACGCCAAATTGGCCATCAAAGCATTACATGCCCTGTGCAGTGTTATTTCTTTATAAATTAGTGAGAGGCCAAGCAAAGATTCACATTCATTTCCACTAAGGAGCACCTCCTGTTCCTCACTTACACATTTGTAATCAAAGGGCAAGGACCACAATTTGTGGCCGAAACTCTCCCCTAAATACTGATATATGGCGACTGGAAAATGGTTCAGGCAAGATGTAATATGAAACATTGAAATTGGTAATGAGATCACCTTGTGATTTAACCATACTGCTGACCGTGTCTCAGTTACTGTGAAAGATACATTTTCTAACTTCTAGGGGGTCGATTCACAGAACTAAAAGATAAAATCCTAAATTTACTACTTTTGGTATTCAAAGAAGGCATTTAGTAGTAGTAAAATTAGGACTCCTAACTTTACTACTACTAAATCCCTTCTGTGAATACCAAAAGTAGTAAGTTTAGGATTTCATCTCAGATTAGTTTTGTGAATCGGCCCCTCGATGTTTAACATTTTATAGATACCATCTTTCTTAGCCATTACCTGTTGACTACGAGTTAAATTAAAAGGCAAGAACAATTCTGTTGTTCTCAAGTATCTCGATGGCATGAGGTGAGATTTTAAAACTTGTAGTGTCCAACTACACTGCAGAATCAATCTAAGCTGACTCTGACCATAGTATAATAATGACATGTCATTTTGTATAATGTCAGTTACAGAGGATACAATGTTATTCAAACTACAAATATGAGCTGACAACATATTCATGCCATTAGTTTCCAAACTTCTTTATAAGCAGCATAAATGAATTTTTAGAAAGTGGAGACCTAGGACCTAACAAGAAATCTTGCAAATCCATGTCACCCAAAGGGTGAGATGTTCTTTTACTGCAGGCAAAGTGGAATGTTGCAACCATTGCAAGCATAACTTTCTAATTGAATAGGTATTAATAAGCCCTTTGTTTTGAGAGTGACTGTAACAAGATTCCAGTCTGCTAGCTTTAAAACCCTGTGTAGAGTTCAAAAACGTGCATGACAACCATTTGTGTCCACTGGCCACAATAACCACTCTTTAGGAGCTGTCAGCATAGAATTGTATGTACCATTTTGCAACGTACTATTGAGTTATTCATCAGTGTAATCTACCAAATGTTGGCAATTATCAAAATGGGCAATAGAGGAAACTCTGGGCATACTGATTTCTTTATTTTTGGCTAGACCCAAGCAAGTAGTCTGTTACTCTGTCTCATTTAAGAAAATCATCTGTGTTGAAATCAAGCGGATTCTAAATCAAGTGTCTGTTCCGTACACTTACCAGTGGCTAGTTCTCCAAACTATATTTTTTTAAATCAATAGTATCTTTCCAATGGTCATAGCCTTTTAGACTGAGTTGGGAAATGAATGAATCTGAATAAACCAATTGTGTTTGGGTCAGCATATTTTTCTTTGCTCGTGAAGGATTAAGTTTCAAATGAATAGAAAAAGGATCTAAAGGATTATGCCCTTAAAAATATGCAAACCTGTCCATATATGTTTTGGAGATACCCACTGGAAGAGTCGAGCAGTGTTCCCATTGTGTGAAATTGAAAACTGTACATGGAACACAAGCTCCATGTAAATAATGATGTGCATAGTGCTGATAACAAAACATCTCTCCATAATTAGCAGAGTTAAGGTACAAATCTTCCCTTTTAAATACAGTATAATATTCAAGCAAGCTCTGAAAGCATTGAGGTAACTGTTTTTACATCTCTGTCATCAGAAATAAAGCCTGGGGTAATCACGTCACCCATCGCAACCTTAAAAACATAAGCAATCTGCAGAGTCCCTGTAGGACCAAAAATATCATATGGGACCCTTTCCACACAATTCCATCAAGCACTGGAAAATTAGAAATGTTCACGAGAGACAATCCCTTCGCACTTTATTTGAAGACGATTGAGGTTTCAACACCTCGACTACCAGTACTGCAGTCGACCGCTCTGGGAGATAGTGTCCATTAATTAGCAAGAAGAAAACAGTCACAAATCCTATCCAAAACGCAGGAAAAGTAATGAGATGGCAATCTAAATGTAAAGTCATTTAGGGGTTAGATAAGTGTGTTTCAGCCAAAGAAGAAAATCATGTACACCTTCTAGGGAAGTGTAAGGAGAATCTGAAGAAAAATCATCAACATCTACAAAGTAACCAGAAGCAGTCTGTTGAAAAACATGGGCTTCAGTTGGCGGAAGAGAACTGGTAGACACCTCCAAAGGTGGTTCATCATAAACAACTCTGTTGTTCGAAATAGCAGTAGCAAGCTGTATACTCACATCCGATATATGGATTGGATTTATAGCGGTAACAGGAATCAACAACAGTTCATTCTCCGCCCTCCCCAGCTAGGGAGAAACAACATTGGTGTTTCTCAAAACTTGTAGAGGAATTTCCTGTTGGGTAGTGAGAGGAGTCAGGGAACTAACCAGGAGTCCACGTGGCCTACTGTGAAGAACTGGCCACATGATGCAATTTTGCTTGATCAATTGAGACAAGTCGTTTGTCTTTACAAACAAGAAGTGGTGGAAAAATCACAGTTCTTTTAACTTCAATGCAGAGGACTGGCACTGATTCACGGTATGATGGGCCAAACTCTGTTTTTTACTGCAATCTTCTCTCAAACTAGATCCCTAACTTTAGTAATCCAACTGAAAGGTGGTGGTTGTTCCTTCACTCCATAAGCGGCAGAATTTTGTGAAAGTTCGTTAGACCGTCTATCCTGGAAGAATTGTCATTCCTGTAAGATAGCAAAAGGTTATTTTATGTCAAGAGGTGTATCTGCCGCAACTGTACCAGCACTGTCAAGATCTGGAACGTACATATAGATGCCAGACACGACCTTGTAGGGGGTCCGGCCACCCAGAGATCATTGAGGCAGCTTATTTATTGCTCTCTAGATGCCATACAAGTGATGAATTCAACGATCTTAACCTAATACGCTAGCTGTTAAGGATTGCTTTAAGTCATTGTTCTTCCTCTACACAATCAAATTTCCCTCAAGATGATAAGGTAATAAATAATGCACAGCAACACCCTGGGTTCCAATGGTATCCCTGTAAGTCTTAGAGGCAAAAGCAAGGCCCTGGTCTGAGTGGAATGCAGCTATTGCATATGTCCCGATAAAGATTTGTAAATCTTTAATAACAGTGCAAGCATCAGCCGATCATTATGGCCACAATCATAGGAATCTGGAGCAAGAATCTGCAGCAAGTAGAATGAATTTAAACACACCATCTGAATTTAAGGGACCGCAATGATTGAGGTACACCCATTGGAGCGGTTTACTTGAAACTAAGAGGGGTGTCTGTATGGGCATGCAATGTTGGAGCATTTAATTTGTTGGCAAATGTCACAACTAATGATAGACTGTTTTGGCTGCTTTTACAAACTGTGCCACCAATAGCGCTTCTGTAGTAAAGGAATTGTGAAACACCAGCGTGGGCAGACACTAAACCCCCATGGGCAGCTATGATTAATTCTAGCCTGCCGTCCTTGTTGGGAATCAGACAATCACCCATCCCCAGGGATGGTAGTAAAAGGAATATTTTGGGCACTTAAGTAATGGGAATATTTTCTTGTTATTCTTTAGGTAAAGGGGTGCTGTTGCGCGATGCATTGCCAGCAGCCATGATATCTTAATCTACCCTCGTATGAGAATGAGTAATTGCAGCTGCTTAGGCGGGTTGACTGCTGATTTGACAGCTTCATCAGCCAATTTCCTGCAATGTGCAATCCAACTCGCTGATAACTCAATGTGTGTATGACATGAGCCAGTAACAAACTGTCTTTAAGTAGTACCACCTTTCCCCAAAGGCAGCTTATGCTTTATGGTATTCCCTGAATCTATTCAGGTGCCAGTAATGTAAATTTTCATTAAAAGACTGGACACAATATTATGTATCGCACACTATGAGTGTGGAGAATTCTGGATCTGTATTTTCTAGTACCAGAATCAAAGCTTTCAATTCAGCCAGTTGTGGAGTTGAATCCCGCAATTATGTGGAATACTAATTTGTTTTGTTGACACGTTTATGTAAGTGTCTTGATGCATGTAAGTTTGTCTGTAGTGATCTGAGTATTTGTGTATGTTCTGATGTACAATGTGTACTGGAAAAATCAGGGCAAATTAAATTGTATAAAGGTTTTATGTGTTGTGTATAATCTGGTGTGAATGTTCTGCAAAAATTGAAGAATCCTAACAAGGATTGCAATTTTTTAATGGTGTTTGAAGGTTGTAAAAGAGCCCATTTCTATAGGAAAAGTTGCTCCAGGCACTTGAGCTCATTTGGTAACTTGTATCCTAAAAATAGGACACTGAAAAAAGCTATTTTTGTTTTCCTGAAATTGAATTTGTAGCCTTGTTCAGCAAATCTTAACATAATACTGTCTGCTCTGGCTAAGTGTGTGTTGAAGTCCTCATCCATTAGATATATATCATCACCAAAGAACAATGCTTCTGGGTCAGTATCATGTAGAATTGACATTACTCAGGCAGCATACAATTCAGGATTGTTCTTATACCCCTGAGGGAGCCGACAAAAGCGTTATTATGAGTCCAGTGTGGAGAAGGCTGTTAGAGCTCTGCTTTCAGGTGCTATGTTTTGGCAGAGAAACATTTTGGAAATATCTAAGGTTGTTTTGTATTTTTTACGGACTATGCTGTTCATTAAAGCAGTAGTTTGTGAATTTTGTATAGCAAATGTGTGTGTATGACTGTTTAAATGTCTGTAGTCTAACACTTCAAAAGGAATGATCTGGTTAAGCTAAAGAAAATCTGTGATTATTCATAAGAGATCTGCAGGTTTCAACTATTCCCTAGTACTCTAGCTGTGAGACAATTTTTCTTACAGGAGCTTTTGCTTCATGTTTAATTGGGTATTGTGGTTGCACTTGTAGGCAGGACCTTATGGGTATAACATGATAAGGTGAGTCCTTTTCCTAGCCGACAAGGTTTAGTGGTCCCCAATTCGTGTATGGTATGTAGCTGTTTTTTTTTTTTTTTTTTTTTTAAAGACCTTTATTGTGCTAAAGAATGGTCACACCGCGTCACGCCAACAACCCGGAGGCAGGCCGCAATATCAACAAGTGTTTACAATTAAGGTGTACCAGATTAGGAGACGTAAACAATGTAATATCCTAACATTCATGGCGATACACACCCTCAACCCTGGTGAGGAGTACCAAGGTGTAACCAGTGCAGAGTGGATTGGTCTTACATTTTTGGGTTCGTGAACTGGAAACGAATCCTAGGCTCACGGTCTCATCCAGACACTCCGGCGAGTACCAGGACCGCAGCACATGAAAGAGATACTGTATAGGTAAATCGTCCACTACCACCTTTACACCCAACCCCCCCGCAACAATCGGAAGGAAACAGCAAACTTCGGTGCAGAGCTATTACAAAAAGAAAAAAAAAGAACCAACAGACATCTCATCTCGCATACGCAGGGGCTCACGTACAAGGACCCGTCCGTCATTGAGGGACAACTACAAGCAGTATTGGTGGCTGCAGGAGGAACGCAAGGCAGCGGCCATGGGGCGGGGGCGGGGGAGGGGGGGGAGAGAACGCGGCAGGACAAAACAGCAGGGCGCCTGGACGGGAAGGGGGGCAATACGTCCACCCGATAGGATGCAACAGGCCTGGGATCCGGCAAGAGCAACACATTCCACAGCCCTCACACACATCAACAAAGCATGTATCCATCCATCCCAACACAATGCACACAGGGCTCAAAGGTTCACCCCATGTCATCCGAAACACCCGTCCCAGGGGAGTCTACAGAGGCATCCGAACCCGCCTGCTCTCTAGGTATGTAGCTGGTTAATGCTGGCCATGTAGCCCCGTCATAGCTGAGGGAACTCAGTTGAATGCTTTGTAATACATGTGGGAGAGCATCTTGGAACCAATGTGTTTGTTCCTGAAATGTTAATGGTAGTTCTCAGTCATTATAGGCTCTGTATTCACCTGGTAAAGCAGCTTCAGTGTATGTGTGAAAATGTTTGTGTATTAGCATCTATTGTGGAAAAGTGACCCATGAGTAAAATACTTCAGTTCTATCAGCTTTGTGAGCCTCAACCATGAAGGTAACATCCCCATCCCTATTGGGTAGCCCATGTAATGTTAAATGTATTGTACAGCAGGTCTGCAATTTACAGCAATCTTATTTACATTCGTCATTGGAGTGAATGGAATTGAAAGGGGAATTACTATAGTGGGGTATCCTTTTACATGTTTAAGCTTGAACAACCTTCAGACATAAATAGGTGCTTCCTATAAGGCTGAGTAGGATTTATTCCTAACACCATCAACGTCTCCATTTAAAGGTGTATAGGAGAGCTTGGGCACACACAAGAAAAGCTCAGGACACCCATTAAATATGTACCTGACCTATGAACTTTGGTGGTGCCAAATTTTTACGGTTCCCACTAAAAAGGTAGGACTGCATATTAGGATGACAGAACTTCAGAATGTGGTGCTGAGACCATCTACACCATCAGAGAATGTCGGCCCAATTCCTAGCTAGCTCACAGTGTCTCACCTGAACCCCTAACTTTGCTAAGGTGGCAGGTGATTTTGGCAACCTTGAACATGTGTCTGGGATGTCCATTGAGAATCTGAAACATGTACAGTTACTTATGACACTAGCGGAAGGTGATCATCTTAGTTTAAATGATGTAGCTAGTATGTTAAATGTACCAGTGGATTATGACTGTACTAGTGGTTTACATCCAGCATCAAAGTTTGTACCACAAGGAACACAATATGCAGCAATTGACCTGTTTGTAACTAGGACTGTTGAAGAGTTACATAAACTTGAGGATAGGAGGATGAACAAGACTTAACCCACATAGTAATCTAACAATTGATGAAATAAGAGCCATTAGAAGTTTAAAACAGGATAACAGCATAATAATACGGAAAGCTGACAAGGGTGGGAATATTGTTTTAATGAATAAAACTGACTATGTTGCAGAAGTGAAGAGACAAGAACTGTTATCTAAAACTATCCTATAATCCCATTCCAGAGGCGAGCAGGTTGATCTCAGGGAAGCTGTAGGATTTGAAGGAAGCAGGGTTACTTGATGAAAAGGAATTTAAATATCTTAATGTGACTCATCCTGTATATCCCTTCATATACGTATTATCTAAGGTACATAAATCTCTGGTCGATCCACCAGGAAGACCTATCGTGTCAAGTATGGGTAGTATCACTGAGCATGTATCAGAATTTGTGGACTTGTTTTTAAAACCACTGGTGTTAAATTTGCCGTCGTACGTTAAGGATACTACTGATATTTTGAATAAGCTTCAAGATATTGTATGGGACGAAAGTCTAATGTTAGTAACCCTAGATGTAGTAGGGTTATACACTTGCATCAAGAGTGACAGTGGGAGACAGGCATTGCAACATTTTTAAGTCAGAGAAGTGCTAGCCATTTAGAACATTCAGATATGATTTTGGAAATGTGTGATTAATTCTAAATAATAATTTCTTTCTGTTCGGTGGTGAATGGTACCATCAGATAAGAGGGACTGCAATGGGATCCAGGTTTGCTCCCTCTTATGCCAACCTATTCATGGGTTGGTATGAGAGGGAGCATGCCTGGTCACAACGAGCAGCACAATGGATAGACTTGATCGTCTTTTCGGGCAGATTTATAGATGACGTTCTGATGATTTGGTGGGGTACAGTAATGGAATTGAAAGAATACTTTGACTATCTAAATTCCAATGACTTTAATGTACAGTTTACTATGTGTCACAATGAAAGAAAAATTGCTTATCTGGATGTTGAGTTGTTTATATGTGACAACTCCATTCAGAGCAGACTATTTCGGAAAGATATAGCGACTAATTCAGTTTTACGAGCAGACAGTGCTCATCCCAAACCAGTGGTTAAGGGAATTCCATATGGAGAAATGGTTCGCTTAAGAAGGAACTGCAGTCAGGAAAATGATTTTAGATCAGGTTTAGATGAATTGCAAAACCGCTTATTAAATAGAGGCTACTCTAAACAAATTCTTTCTCAAGCAAGAAGTAAGATAGAGAAAATTACAAGAGAGAGCACTTTAACAACAATTAAGAAGTCTAAAGCTAATGACAGGATTGCATTTATATCGACGTACAGTAGAGAGACTAATCAGATATTCAGAATTTTAAATAAAAACTGGAGTCTACTAAAAGGTGTGCCTGGATTAGTGGGCGTAATTCCGGAAAAAACAATAATCACTTATAGAAACTGTCCAAATTTGGGGAGCATGATTTCGAAAAACTATGTAGAGAAGCTACAGGATGAGGGCACGAACTGGTTGCCATCTCCACCCAAAGGCTTTTATACATTTAATAATTGCAATATCTGTGCTCTTGGCCTTAATCGAACTAAATCATTCAAATATAATACAGATAAAACTAATATTATTAATGAATTTATGAATTGTAATAGCACAGGTGTTGTGTATGTGATCATTTGTAACTGCTCCAAGGTGTATTTTGGGAGTACTAAGAGGATGTTGAAATCACGAATACAAGAGCATAGATGGGCAATCATGAATGAGGATGTGAAGTCTCCCTTATACCAAAATATTAAATCTGAGCACAGTGAAAATAAGTCATTTAAATTTCATGGTGTGCAGAAAATTGTATTAGGACCAAGAGAAGGAGACTTAGTGTTACGTCTGAGACAGCAAGAATCCAGATGGATTAGTAGATGTAGAGCGGTGCATTTTGGTTTGAACATTGACTCTGAGTTGCACTATTTCCTCACATAGTTTTCACCTTTTAGAGTGTATACAGACAATGTGATGTTGAACACTGGGACGAGTTCGGGCTTTATGTTACAGTGTCTTAGGCAACATTAATTAGACAAGATTTAAAGTCTGTATTCATATCGACTGGTATATTCTTGCCAGAGTAAAACATTGGGTCATCAAGGGGTTGTGTTTAATGTGAGATGCCAATAGTAATTATTTCCAGTGTGATATTTCAGTTGAAATATATATTTTATAAGTAATTCATGAAAATAATGCAGTTAAGATATGTGTTATATTTTATTTTTGTGAATTAGAAGCCTATGTGATATTAAAATCTCAATGGAATATTGTTGTCGGACATTTGTTATAATAGACTGTTTAGGAGCAGTCTTGGATCGTGTGGTGAGTGTTAGCTCCTTGAAATAATATGGTGTCAATACAAATTTGGAGGTCGCGAGTTCGAGACCGGCATAGTAATTGTGGCGCTACTGGGCAGTCGATATACAACGTGAGATAGTAATTATTTCTAGTGTGCTTTTTCAGTTGCTATATATATTTTTTATAAAGTAATTAATGATTAAAATGTAGTTAAGATATGTGTTAGATCTTATTCATGAGAATTAGAAGCCTATGTGATATCACAGTCTGAATGGAATATTGTTGTCGGGCATTTGTTATAATAGATTGTTTAAGAGCAGGCTTAGCTCGTGTGGTGCGTGTTAGCTCCTTGAGATAATATGGTGTTAATACAAATTTGGAGGTCGTGAGTTCTAGACTGGTATAGTAATTAGGGCGCTACCGGGCAGTCGATATACATGTTTTAAATAATTGAGTACATAAGTTGAGTTTAGCTAATAGATTTAGCATGTTTTTGAGAACCAGATAAGTCGGACTAGTGGCACAAATGGTAGGTGTGGAATGCTTTGTTTTACACATTGTGAAAATTTAGAAATTCGTGAGTTCGAGACCGAGTTGGGGATAATTCCATCTTTGTGATTTTTGTTCAAGTAATGGAGATTTAACATTTTAGGTGTTTTTCAGTTTATATCATCATATATTAAAGGTTTTTTAATGTTGTAGATTGATATTAATGATGTAGTTTGTAAAAGGTATCCATTAGGCTGGTTCACGATGGCTGACCAGAATGGAAGCAGTAGTATGGTAATCAGTGGGATAGTATTTCTAGAGTGTGATTGGCTCAAATTTCATTGCTTTAATGTGGTCAGTAAACAGGTTTAAATAGGGAGTAGCATCCAGAGACGATTACCGCTTGGGATTTATCGGGCCCGCGGCAGGAGATAGGATCGCTGTGAAATAAGATTGATAGGTGAGTAAGATTATGGGAAGGTCGACTGCTAGTAGTTTTTGTTAGGGGATATCTTGAACTCATAATAGTAAAATATAACATTATTGTAGGAAGGTGGAATCTGACTAATGGTTGCCCTCAACCTTTTGCCTGGTATTTGAGTGGTTTTTGACTAGTCTGGCTGGGATCCTGCTATCCAGGACCCCAGCCTATCTGCTTTCTCCTTAAAACTGATGTAAGTACCCTAGGTACAAACCAATTGGATGCTGAGGATGCCCTGATAGTCCCTTGTAGATGGTACCCTAGGTACCCAGGGCATGGGTCCCTCAGTAGGCCTACCAGGGCTGCAGCACTTATTGTGCCACCCTGGGACAGCCATACAAACTGACACCACCAGACCACTACTGTAGTCTGGGTAAGGTGGTGCTAGCACCCCTTACAGGGATATAGGTACCCTGTATCCCACCCCATTACAACACATATATCCTCATAGGTCACCCCTAGAGCAGGCCTTGCTAATCCTACAAGGCAGGGTGCTGAGGTATGTGTGAGGGGGGACCCCTACATGAGTAGGGCCTCTCTGCAACCTTCATAAAATCATTACTGGGTTGTTTGTAGTGTAGCCATACCATATACTCTTAACCGCATTATAAGTCTATCGCGATAACGCGATAACTTGAGAATGGCTACACAGAACCATATTGTGTTTGGTGTCAAACATGTAGGAATCATACCCCCAGTCCAGCCATGGGCATGAGGGTACAATTACCCCCTGCTAGAGGGGCGATATGGGAAAAGCGGCAGAATTTAGACACCAATTTAAAAGTGTACAAGTAGTACAAAATGGCTACTACCCGCCACCTACACGACCCTGGCTGGCTGTTGCTGGGGAAAATCCCAGCCTCGCCAGCTGGACAATAGGGCTCCTGTGGCAGGGAGGTGCTAGCATCTTCCCAGACAGGATAATGTGGATTGGAACAGGGTGGGTGCACCAAATGTCCTTTCAGAGTTGCACGTAGGAAGGTACAGCGCCTGCATTCTGCATACACCGCTTGGAACCGGTTCAGGGGCATCCTGCCCCTCGCCCAGGCAGGAAACACACAAAGGGGAGAGGGTGTAGCCACCCTTTCCCGCCTCACCACTCATTGGTGGACACTTCTCTGGACACTCCCCTAATCTTGGGGATAAGGGTGAATAACGTGGTCCCAGATCCTCAGATTAATCTTGAACTTTACAGTCTTGACCTTCGACTTGCTGCTGCCCAGCTGACGGAACAAATCTCCCTTGGGGTAAAGGAGTTACCCCCCTATTTGGCAGGCACCTGAAACACTGCAAGTGACCCGGTTGGAACCTCGCTGCTCCTACAGGCTTTGACGACTTCCAGCACCCTTGAGGTGAGTTTCCTAAGCATCCCAGAGGCCAGTGTGTGCACAGCGAACCTGAGCACCGTGGACCATGTGGGTGCCGAGATTCCCAATACCCCAGGACACTGGCCACCTCTTGCGTAGCACACGACCCTGACCAGTGGGGAAGTTGTGCTTTGGCCCATTATTGAGCCAATCACCTAGCAGCATTTGTGCCAAAGATCAGCACCCTAGCCCCCTTCGGTGGCCCGTGGGCTCCCTTTTACGCACTCCATTTTGCTGCCTTCCGCGGTCCATTGTCTCTCGACTAGTGGGCCCGAGCGGAGGACAATCTCGACATCTAAGAGTTCCCCTGGTTGCGCCAGGCCTGCTCTACAGTCTCTCCAAAGAAGACCTCTCACAGATCTCGTGGGTCTGCACCAGTAGCTGATTTGTTTATCTTGCGTGGGTTGCGGTTGCCAAGGCTTAGTGGATCCAATCCGACACTAACACCGCAGCAACCCTCATCCACCGTGGGACAGTTGTCCTCCAGAAGCTGGCCTTCCTTGAAGCCTCTCGGAGCCCGTGGCTGCAGATCCAAGCTACACCTCTTTCCACTTGAAGCACCCGACATTGAAGGGCTCTTTGCTTTGAGCTCCCTGGTCACTGTGCCGTGACCCAGACTCTGTCCCCTCTGCTTTCAGGTTCTTCTCTTCAACTTCTACAACTTCAATCTTCACGGCATCATCGACGCTTTTGGCTAGCAGCACTTTTGAACATTTTCCCATTGAAAATCAGCCCGCGACCTGACATCGAAAACGACCTATGCACCCGGCTTCCCTGGGGCAGGTAACAGTGGTACTTCGGTGCTCTCGTGGTAGTGGGCTCCTCAAAAGCTTAACTCTAAAATTTTAACTTTGAACTCCTGCTAGAAGTATCTTTAATCTGTGTAAATCAAACCGTGACATTCTCCATAGGCTTTAATAGAGATCCCGATAGCAGCTATTTCCACTGCACGCGCCTCCCGTGGGTCCCCTTCCTCATAACCTGGGGTGGATTCTTAAGGGGCCGGCGATCCTAAATGCCCTAGGCATTGTCTGTAGAATTTTCGTGGTTCTTATACCACTTTTTTGATATATGGTTTGGTCCGCCCCGGGGCCCTGTGATTCCAGTGCTATTTATTGTGTTTATAAATGCTTGTTTGAATTGTAACTTTGCCACTAGCCTCATAAAGAGACTGTGGGATTCTGTCTAGAATAAATACATATATTTTATATATATATACCTGTGCGGGCTACTCTTTCATTTGGTCATTCAAGAGGTTATCTATGGTAAAACAATAAGCTTAACACTCCTTCAAGACTTAGCCTGAAGGCTGCTCTCCACAGCTACCACTAGGATAGCTTTCTTTAAAGGTTGTCTTAAACCTATCATCAATAAGAGTCGAATTGGACTGGTGCAAGGTGTCCCCTATAACTAGGAGACAGCATATGCCAGGCCAACTTCTCACAATTATCTTTATTAAAAGTGGAGGGACTAATAGTCTTTCTTTGGTACTTTGTGCTTTTTTTGTCACAGAGTGAAATATTTTGAACTTAGTGAAAGGAAGAGGACTGAAGGATTTCAGAAAAATAATGATTGATTATTTTCAAGGTATGTTTCGAACTCTTGACTGTCAGTCAACAGATTCAGTATGTTTTTGAGAATAAAATGTTGATGGGATATTTGAACCGTGAACTGACTAGTGGATAAGTCTGATCAGTGGCGTAATTGGTAGGTGTGGAAACATTTTGTCTTACACCTTGTGAAAATTTGGAAGTTTGAGTGTTCGAGACCGAGTTGGGGATAATTCCATTCCAGAGAAATAATATTTGATTATTTTTAAGATATGTTTTGAAATCTCGAATGACAGTAGTTGAGGTAATGGATGACTTTAGCTAAAAACAGTCTAGTTGCATAATATTTTTGGGTGGCAGTGTTGTGATTAATTATCTGGTTCTTGGATTTTTATTTTTTACACAGTGATTATCTTTTGAACATATTAAAAAGAGGAGTATTGAAGAAATTATGAGAAATAAGAATTGATGGAATTCAAGGTAGGTTTGAGCTTTTCCATTGTTCACCTCCTGATTTAATAAATACTGCTAGGTACTAATTCAATGGGGACCTTTTGTTTTCTTATTATTTTTTAGAGACTTAATAAGGAATTAGGTGTGAGACGTTTCTATTTCAAAAATCAATTCAGGTCAGTGCGACCTTTGTTAATATAAAAGTAAGGAGTACTTGAGTAGCCTTAATTGGAAACTATCTATGATATTAATGTTTAAAACAGGCTTTATTCCTCATCCATCACAGAGATTTGGGGGCACGCTGTTAATTAGATTATGTATGTGTTTATGTAGACATAAGTTCATATATCAGGTTACACTGGTTCAATGAGTAACGTTAGGGAATGTGTTTTTCTAACATGTAAGAAAGGGAGATGGATGAATTCTTTTAAACTAATGGAGAAGAGAATTTTCAATACGTTTCATTTCCCATTTACTACAGATATCTGGTTGTGCGCCGCAAATTTATGACACAAAGTATTCGATGTTTAGAAAAAGAAGATAATTCTTCTCTCTAAAATACAAGGTGTTTGAAGTTTAACAATCATTACTATAGTTTATTGGAAAATGTTAATTTATTAAGTTTATAGAAGTTACTGTTGCCTTTTTCATTTGGTGTGGGGTGCTATATATCATTAGTAGAGGAAGTGTCTGTATTAGAATCAGGTCATTTAAACTAAATGTTTGTTGCATCACATGGTTTTGGTATATTGTGAATATCGGGTGTAAATTGTATGTTTATTTGTTTATTATTACAGCCCTGATGAAGTCCTAAGGGAAGGACGAAATGCGTAGGCAGAAAGGCTGTTGATCTATAGAAAATGCAACTGTGATCTACAAATCGATTTTGTATTTTCGATTGAAGCAACTCGTTGAAGAATCAGCAAATTTGAAAAAATAAAAAAATAAAAGGTTACTGAAACCTGAAGGAAAGATTTCATGGACTCTATTTTTTGATGTTCCTTCCTAACTGTACCCTTTCATTGTTTACTTATGCATGCCCATGGTAAACACAAGAAAGATACAAATAAAGTTTTATATATGTTTATTGAAATAATTATAGTCTTGCATAGAAAGAATGAGCTGTGATTCTTAGGTAGATAAAACAATGTAACCAGCATGATGAACATGGTGAAAAGAATAAACAGTTCAACCATGTCAGTCTGATTTCTATATATTCCTATCTATCACTACCCCTACTCTGAGAGCATAGAGGGTGTACCCTCCACCCGATCTTAGATTGGCCTGAGCCCTCATACCTGGATAACTTGGCCAGGGAATCGGCCAGTAGTGTGATTGTCAATTCTTTCCTCTAAAACGGAAGAGCAGCTTCAGAAGAGCTGCATGTCTTTGTTTCATTCTAGGACAATCGTGACCGGAGTGCTCCTCTGACCCACAAAAGGGCAGTGCATCATTGATATAATAAAAACCAGTGTGTTAGAGGTAAAGCTCTGATGCAATGATATGTCTAGATGTTGCAAGTTATCTCAGTATGGGCAACGCAAGCACTAGAATATCTTGTTATGTGTTCCTAGCCTTGAAGGGAGTGTAATGCTTACTAGCGAATGCTTTCCTAAACAAGCAACACGTACAGCGTCTTTTCAAAATAATATAGTGCAAGCAAAACATGTAAAAATAACATTTCTAAAATGTGCCTGCTAAAACGTGTAAAATATAAAACTAAAATGGAGAACCAAAGTGGATCAAAGAAGGCCTCACAACAGTTTGTGTTACTTTTTCTTACAAACCAACACAAATACCAATGTGCTATGCTTTGTAAATCCTGAAAAGGATTATGCATTGTCTGCATTATAAAAGTAAAGCAAACCAGATGCAAAATGTTCATAAATCAGGCCCTAATAATCAGACCAATATTCTCCTGCTTTGGAAAGGTTACTTTTTTAACTCTATGGTGAGGCGGGCAACCGGTATAAAATAAATCCCAGAAGGTTGCTTTTTGGCTAGGTTTGAAATACCATATGCATACAAAAGTAGTTGCCTGCAACAATGTTCTACATTGTATTCAGAAAAGCTTAGCAACTTGTGCCGACCCTCCCCTGATCTTGACTCACTGGGACTTTGAGGTACAGAGCATTATCTGAAGCTATTTTACATGGTGACCAGTGGCAAAAGACTAAACAAAACAAGTGGTTGAAGTAAAAAGGATGTGTCAAAATATAATTTTATTGATCTAAAGCACACATTTGGTCCTTAGGAGCCAGGATACGGAACAAGAGAACAAAAGAAATCCAGGACATTGTGAAGGAGAAAAAAAAGAAAGGGCAAAATATTACAAAAGAGAACAAAAAGAGGAAACTAAAACCAGCAACTTTGTTTGTTGCTCGATTAGGATTTTTTGTTAGTCCTCTTCTCGCAATGCAAATCTTTATAGCCAACTTCCTCCACATAGATCTGTTGCCTAGTGATGGCCAGCTGTTAACACTGCACACAGACTTCATGAACTCAGAAAAAATTATATATATCAGTATCATGTTACAAACACTATTTTAGGTTTTTAATAGGGCTGGGCTCCTTTAAAATGTTCGAATCCCAATATTTTGTATAGTGTGCCAGATAAGGTATGGTTATGGTTACAAGGGTTCATAAATTTAACAATAAGGGCACTTGATCAAAGAGGCACAGGTAAGAGCACGGCGTTCATGAAGAGGGGGCAGAGGGTGGAGAAAGAAAATGGTCCTTTACGAACTGAAAGGGTGAGGAATCAAGTTGTGGATTTAGAAAATGATTTTCAGAGTTTTTGAATGAGGACAGAAAAGGTCCATCTACAAAAAGGTCTTCAAACCTTTTTGCTCTGAGCTCTCCTAAGTAATATGTTTTGAAGTTGGGCCCCCTTCCAAACCTTACTGTAGGACTTGGGATAGCAGGAGTGGCAAGGCTAAGAGTAGAGGGTGGGGCTTATGAGAGAATTTCAGGGATACTTTTCTGTTCCTGAACATCTACACTAAATGTGAGAATGATAAAAGAGCAAATATGACTAACAAAACCAGCAATTGATCACAAATCACTTCTCCACATATCTGGGGACTGTAGACTGTAGACAGTATGCCAAATGCCATAGAAATAGGTGGATAAGTAGGTGTAGTGTTAGAGGCACTCTAATGGTGTGACACCACATGATGACCTTTGACTACCATCATTTTAATTGTCTTTTACATTACCCTAGCATGAATGTACGACGTCCTGCATATGTCTTGTTTCCCTTGAAGATTTCGTAGCTTTAATGTGGGAGCTGTCAGAGTGGAACAGCTTGCCAAGAACAGAACATGTGGGATGTGGAGAGACTGAGAGTGAGAGTGAGAGTGAGAGTGAGAGTGAGAGTGAGAGAGAGAGAGAGAGAGAGAGAGAGAGAGAGAGAGAGAGAGAGAGAATATGAAAATTAATGTACTTTTTGGTCTCGAAGTGCAGTGTTATGAGCAGAGGTGCTCAAATGTGCATTATGTTGTACATTGAGAGATGAAGTGTGTGGTGCTATAGGCAGTGGTGCAAAAATGTGCACTGTGTTCTACATTGGGAAGTGTTATGAAGTTCTTACTATTGGCCTTGACATGGCCTCATGTCATTTTGAATTCTGACTCTGTTTTGCTAGAGCATTCTGCACGCACAGGCCTACAGAGCATTGCTAGTTGTTTGGGTTAATCACATTCAAGGTTGTTTTGTGAGAGAATGTTTAATGTACCCAGGAAGGCTTTTATAAGCTTCGTTAAGATATAGGCTGGAACATGTGAGAATGCAGAGGGAATGTGGGAACTCCTTTTGTCGTTAGAATGCTTGCATGGAAAATGGCCAATTCCATTAAGTTTCCTTGGCGCAGAGGAAAGACTCTCAAACCTTCTAGTGGGTTTTGAGACTATAAAGCTGAGGTTTCTTGACTTAGAAACTGGGATTGTTGGAGCCTGAAGGTGGATGCATCGTCGGTGCAGGCATCTGGTTGCTGAGTCTCCTGG
The DNA here is from genome assembly GCF_964204655.1 of Triturus cristatus. Classification (NCBI taxonomy): domain Eukaryota; kingdom Metazoa; phylum Chordata; class Amphibia; order Caudata; family Salamandridae; genus Triturus; species Triturus cristatus. The sequence goes on along the minus strand of NC_140589.1, from coordinate 1,061,569,890 downwards.
CTTCGGCTGTGGGTCCTCCAGTCTGGAGTGGGTCAGGATGAAGATTGCACCAGGTGAAGTGTTTTAGTTTTGATTATTGCCATTGTAATGCGCGACCAGTGGCTATGATCATTTGAGGTGTTTTCTTTGGGATGTGTTAGTGAGTCAGAGTGCACATCCAAAGTTATCATTTGATGTTTTTAGTGTATATATCTTTCTGATTTCTTGCAGGGCGTCCAGTATTATTTGCTGCTTGTTTATTATTATTGTTATCCTTGCATTTAACTGTTGTATTTGGCAAGTGTGTTATTATTGCCTGCATATATATATATATATATATATAGTAGATAGTTATAGTTAGGACCGTGTTTCCATAGGAAATCAGTAAATTCTATTTTGAATAACTTTGGCGCCGGTTGACGAATCCTCGCAAAATTTTCAAAACTAATGGGGCGCTCCGCTCAGCTCCTACCCTGAAAGTCTCGGGGTGATTCGTCAAGCGGGGGCCGAGAAAAAAGGGGGGTCCCAAAACGCATTTTCCCCATGCATTTTCCCATAGGACCTTTAGTCGAAGGTACAGAATTACTTGAAATTTGGCAGAGAGGTAGTCCTCAGGTCAGGCATGTGCCTTTTGCATGTATGGAGTAAATCTGTTCAGTATTTCCTGAGAAAATTGCAGTTAAAACACATAAATATCTATAGCCGCGCACCGTGCGCGAGGGTAATTCTGATTGGGGGTTACATGTCAGTCAACGTTCGAATCGGTCGAAATCAGGAAGTGTCGGCCGCCATTTTGTTTGTTGTGGGTGCGAGAGTGAAAAATAGAGGTGGCGAACGTGAAAAGGGGGCAGGGTAGAGAGTTCCTGACCCCCTAGCGTTTGTCAGGGGGTCCCTAAAGGACCTCGAAGGGTGAAAAAACATATATTTTTTTTTTTTTAAATTGCGGGGTGCGCGCACGGTGAAAAACCTTAAAAAAAAAAACAAAAAAAACATACATAACTTAGCATTTAAAAAAGCGTACACATTCACTTAAAAAACCATAGGTTTCACACACGTTATAGTTAGGAATTAGCATTTAAAAAACCTTGCAAATTCACTTAAAAAACCATAGGTTTCACACATGTTATAGTTAGGTGGACATTTCACTCGTAAAAAACCCATGAAATTCCCCCGTTATAGTTAGGTCAGATAACTATAACTCGCGCGACTGCCACTCTATCACAAGGATGATGTCATCAGTGATGTCATGAGTGATGCCACTGACCTTGTCATGAGTGATGCAATATGTGACGTCATGAGCACTGGATTGCGGGCGCGCGAGTTATAGTCCACCTAACTATAACATGTGTGAAACCTATGGTTTTTTAAGTGAATATATATATATATATATATATATATATATATTATCTACTGGCAGTCGCCAGTAGATAGTTATAGTTAGGACCGTGTTTCCATAGGAAATCCGCAACATTCTATTTTGAATAACTTTGGCGCCGATTGACGAATCCTCGCGAAATTTTCAAAATAGGTGGGGCGCTCCGCTCCTTCCCTGAAAGTCTCGGGGGGATTCGTCAAGCGGGGGCTGAGAAAAAGGGGGGGTCCCAAAACGCGTTTTCCCCATGCATTTTTCCATAGGACCTTTAGTCCAAGCTGCAGCCCGAACGGCTGAACAGAATTACTTGAAATTTGGCAGAGAGGTAGTCCTCAGGTCAGGGATGTGCCTTTTGCAGGTCTGGTGTAAATCTCTTCAGTATTTCCTGAGAAAATAGCATTTAAATCAATATATATATCTATAGGCGCGCACCGTGCGCGTACGGTAATCCTTACCGTACGCGCACGCTGAAGTGCGCGAGCGCGATTCTGATTGGTTGTTAGATCTTAGTAAACATTCAAATTGGTCGAAACCAGGAAATGTCGGCCGCCATTTTGTCTCTCGCAGTCTGAGGGGGTGAAAAACAAAGGTGGATAACATGAAAAGGGGGCAGGCTGGACAGTTCCTGACCCCCTAGCCTTGGTCAGGGGGTCCCAGAAGGACCCCCAAGGGCAAACATGTATTTAAATTTTTTTACGAAAAATCGCGGAGTGCGCGTAGCGTACGCGCACGGTAGAAACGGAAAAATTCCGCGAACTACGTAACGTGGGGGCCCACAGCGCGCGCACGGTGTGCGAAGCGCCCGTGCGCGCACGGTACGCGCACGGTGAAAAACCTTAAAATAAATAAATAAATAAATAAATACATAATTTAGCATTTAAAAAACCGTACAAATTCACTGAAAAAACCATAGGTTTCACACACGTTATAGTTAGGAATTAGCATTTAAAAAACCTTGCAAATTCACTTAAAAAACCATAGGTTTCACACATGTTATAGTTAGCTGGGCATTTCACTCGTGAAAAACCATTGAAATTCCCACGTTATAGTTAGTGCAGGCAACTATAACTCACGCGACCCCAATCCTCTGCTGATGCTAATACTGTATTTAGACACTTATTTACCCATGTCTTCTTCCATTAATTTTTAGCTATACATATATTACAAATATTTTTTTTTCAGAAAGACACATATGTCATCAGTGATGTAATATCTGACGTCATCAGCAGAGGATTGCGGTCGTGTGAGTTATAGTTGCCTGCACTAACTATAACGTGAGAATTTCAATGGTTTTTCACGAGTGAAATGCCCAGCTAACTATAACATGTGTGAAACCTATGGTTTTTTGACTGACTGAATGATTAGAGTACTACAAGGAGAGTGCCTGGGTAAATTTATAAGTGTTTGGCTTTTGGCGCAGTGAATAGATTAGTACATGGTGCTGAATGGGTCACTAGAGGAGTGCAAGGAGAGTGACAGGAAGTTTGCTGGAAGTGTATGAATACTGACTGGGAAATTGAAGGTGTGAAAGACAAGTGTGCAGGTGGTTACAGGACTGCATGCATAGTGGATAGGCATTTGAAGCAGTCCATGTGCTAAGGCCTGGCTCAGTGCATGAGTACTTGGGTACTGACTGAATGATTAGAGTACTGCAAGGAGAGTGTCTGGGTGAATTTATAAGTGTTTGGCTTTTGGCGCAGTGAATGGATTAGTACATGGTGCTGAATGGGTCATTAGAGGAGTGCAAGGAGAGTGACAGGGTGTTTGCTGGAAGTGTATGGATACTGACTGGAGAACTGAAAGTGTGAAAGACAAGTGTGTAGGTGGTTAGACTGCATGCATAGTGGATAGGGGTTTGAAGCTGTCCATGTGCTAATGCCTGGGTCACTGGATGAGTACTTGGGTATTAACTGAATGATTAGAGTACTGCAAGGAGAGTGCCTGGGTGAATTTATAAGTGGCTGGGTATTGGCGCTGTGAATGGATTAGTAGATGGTGCTGAATGGGTCACTAGAGGAGTGCAAGGGGAGTCTCAGGGTGTTTGCTGGAAGTGTATGTATACTGACTGGGGAATTGAAGGTGTGAAGGACAAGTGTGTAGGTGGTTAGAGACCTGTATGCATAGGGGATAGGCATTTGAAGCAGTCCATGTGCTAAGGCCTGGCTCACTGCATGAATACCTGGGTACTGACTGAATGATTAGAGTACTGCAAGGAGAGTGCCTGGGTGAATTTATAAGTGTTTGGGTTTTGGTGCAGTTTTTAAAAAATTTTCAGATGGGTAATAGTGGTAACTGACTCTGACTAACCAGTCCTTGAGCCAGTGCTATACTAAAAGACACTTAGAATACAGTTAAAACACCTACATACACTAGGAAACACTATGCGTTGGGGTACCCCTGTGATTAGAATGACCTCCTCTGTAAGCCCCTAGTACATGATAGGGCAGGGGGATTAAAACTACCTCTTAAACCGCACCACAGGGCGCGTTTGCACACTGGTGAAGGGAGGGGGGACTTAGCTGACATGTGCAAACACGCCCTGTGGCCGTTTTAATTTGGGTCCCCTTGAATCCTGAGTGTACCTTGGGTCCAACTAGCCCACCAGGTATCTCCAGTTAGCGCCAAAGAGCTGCGTTGCAGAGAGGTGTAAAAAGTGGCACGGCCTGGACCACCTCTCTGCAACGCAGCACAGTGGTGCTTACTGGAAGCACCTGGTGGACTAGTTGGCCCCCAGGGGCCCTCACGATTGAAGGCAAATTATTTCCCCATCTTAAAACGCGCCACAGGGCATGTTTGCACACGTCACCTCAGGCCCCGTCCCCTCCCTTCCCCACTGTGTAAACACGCCCTGTGTCCGTTCTAAGTTGGGAAAGTAAGTCCCCTTGAATCCTAAGGGTCCCTAGGGTCAAACTAGCCCACTAAGGTACGTCCAGTAAGCGCCACAGAGCTGCGTGGCGGAGAGGTGTAAAAAGGGGCGTGGTCTCAGAACACCTGTCTGCAACGTGGCGCATACTTGAGGTACCTGGTACCAGGTATGCGCCAGAGAGCTGCGTTGCAGAGAGGTGTTCAGAGACCACACCCCGTTTTACAATACTCTGCAACGCAGCTCCGTGGCGCTTACGGAAGGTACCTGGTGGGCTAGTTGTTCCCCATCTGCAAACGCGCCAGGGGGCAGAGTGCTGACAAGAGGGGGCGTGGCCTCCGGCGCAATACCGGTCTTTTCATTTTTTTATTTTTAAAGAAGGGGGGCTGTGTGGCCCCCCCTTCTTTTCCTAATATTCTTGGCCCTGGGGACCTCATCCCCCAGGGCCTGCCCCCTAATTTTTTTTTTTTAAATAATTTGAAAGGGGGCCATGTGGTCCCCCTCTGGAGGCCTTAATCGGCCCCGGGGACCCCATCCCCCGGGGCATGGCCTTTTTTTGTTTTTTATTTGTTTTGGAGGGGGGCTGCATTGCCCCCCTCCTCTGGCCACTTATGGCCCCGGGGACTCCATCCCCGGGGCCGGCCTTTCTTTTTTATTTTTTTATTTTGGGGAGGGGGCCGTGTAGCCCCCCTCCCGGCCACTTTTAGCCCCGGAGACCCCATCCCCCAGGGTTGGCCCTCTCCGTTGGGGGCCGTGGGGGGTCCCCAATCCCCCCACGGTCCCGCCGGCTCCCCGCGTCCTTCGGGAGCCGGCTTTGCTTTTCCACATGGGGAGCTGCTAAGATGCAGCTCCCCGTGTGGAAAAGCAATTTGGTTTACATTTTGAAAGAGAGAGAAGATTTCCCTGCTCTCTCTTTCAAAATGCAAACCAAGTTTGCTATGGCACGGCGGGAGCCGCAAGGCTCTCGCCCTTCCATAGCAAACTACAGTGTCCCGGGGGTGGGCACCCCGGGACACTGCAGGAGCCGTCCCTGGGGGGGTGGCGATCCCCAGGACCATCAAGGGCTCCAGTAGGGGGGCCGCGCGGCCCCCTCCCACCATTTCCAAAGCCCCAGAGGGTGGTGGTCCCCGGGGCTGGGGGGTCCGTCACGGACCCCCCAATTTGAATATTTAGATATATGGCGGTCTCCGGGGCGTGTGGGGAGGCTTGAGCCCCCACACAGTTTTTTTAAAAACACAATCCCCGGGGGGTGGCGGTCCCCGGGGCTGCGGGGGGCCATGAGCCCCCCGCATATATTAGAATAAAGCCACAGTGGTGGCGGTCCCCGATGCTTGGGGAGCCTTTGGGCCCCCCACCCATGTTTTTTAATGCCCCGGGGGGTGGCGGTCCCTGGGGCTTGGGGGGCTGAGAGCCCCCCACATATTTCAGGAAAGCCCCAGGGGTGGCAGTCCCCAGGGCTGGGGTGCCCCTCTGGGCCCCCATTACTATAATATATTGCCCCCGGGACTTGGCCCCCCATGGCTAATTACAAACATAGCGGGGGAGCCCGCGCTTTGGTTTTTTTTTCCGAGGCGGGATGCGTGGATCCTATACACATTCCGCGATTTAAAAAAAAAAAAATACTTTTTTGGGCCTTGGGGGTCCTTGTGGGACCCCCTGAGCAGGCCTAGGGGGTCAGGGTGTTTCTACCCTGCCCCCTTTGCGTGTTTTTCATGTTTGCTTCAATCCTTTCTTATGCCTCTGTTCTACATAGGCACAAGATGGCTGCCAACACTTCCTGGTTTGGAGTGCTGACAGCCAATTAGCATAAAGCTCGTGCTCGGGAGGATCCGTGGCCCTAGATATATATATGTTTTTATTTTTGAATTTCTCAGCAACTACTTAACGGATTTACACCATTTAACAAAAAGGCACCTTTCTGAACCAAGGGCTACCTCTTTGTGTAATTCCGTTTAGCAGTTCGGGCTGTAGCTGCGGCTAAAGTTTCCTATGGGAAATTGCATGGGGAAAACATGTTTTGGGACCCCCCTTTTTTCTCGGCCCCCGCTTGACGAATCACCGTGAAACTTTTAGGATAGGAGCGAACTGGAGCGCCCCACAAGTTTTCAAAATTTCGCAAAGATTCGTCAACCGGCGCCAAAGTTATTGGAAATAGAATGTTGCGGATTTCCTATGGAAAATAGGTCCTAACTATAACTACCTCTTCGCAAAATTTTCAAAACGTTTGGCCAGCTCTGGTCCACTCCTAACCTGAAAGTCTCGGGATGATTCGTGTAGCAGGGGCTGAGAAAAATGGGGGTCCCAAAACATGTTTTCCCCATGCAATTTCCCACAGGACCTTTAGCCACAGCTACAGCCCGAACTGCTGAACGGAATTACACCAAATTTGGCAGAAAGGTAGACCTTGGTTCAGAGTCGTGCCTTTTGCTTAAATGGTGTAAATCCGTTTAATAGTTCCTGAGAAAATCAAAATCACATATATATCTGGGCGGAGCCTAACCACACATCTCATCGTGAGATCTGATTGGCTGTCAGTACATCATCCAAGAAGTGTTGGCAGCCATCTTGGGACCAATATACATGATAGTGCTGGAGCGGGTAGTACAACATTTTGTATACCCCCCCCATTCTGCATGTGTATAGTAATCTGAATAATCAACTAATAGTAATATTATTAATTTGTTTGAAGTGAAAACTCACCAATTATATTAACAAAAGAATTACACGTGGGATTTGCATTTTGCATGGCTAAACTAATTGTATATTAATATATGTACGCATACTAATGGTAGAAAATTTGAATATTGCATGATATATGTTGCTTTTGTGATGTAATTGTAAATTGCACCAGATTACATCACTGGGTGAATATAAACGCCTTGAATGTTGCTATTATGCTTAATAATTACTTATACATAGGGGAATTAGTGAGGGTTTAACATTTTATTAGCCATTTCAATGTTTTAATTACATTTTTGTGTTTGTTTTGCTTAAGTTGACCATTTGGGCCTTCATAAAGATGGCTGATTGAGACGTACGACGTGACTGCTGCTGTCTCACAAGGTTTTGGGTGAAGTGCACATGCGTCACCGCCAGCAACAATGGCCTCGTCCTGACCCCAGGAGAGATGTACCCACCAAGGTCATACTGGGAGAGTAGCCAGGACCTCAACAATGGACTGTCTTTATAACCGGAACCAACAAGTGCGATGACTTAATCTTACGGACTATGTGAGAACTTTACAGAATGACCCCAAACCCACCAATCAGGACCTTCTAAAACTGATTTTTGTTACATTTTTACGTTGGTTTCATTATAAAAGTAGGTAGACAAAGCGAATTAGGGAATCCTTCTTTTGAGCGAACTTTCATTTCCTGACGTTATGCTGACGGAGAGGACGGTGACACTGCTGGACAGCTGTTATCCTGAATCTTTGGGAGACTGAATTGCGGCCTGACTTTGATGAATTTAAAGATTTTTCCACGACTTGACTGATTTAGAGAACTTCTAATAGCCAGATTAGGTAAATATGGTGTTCTGCGGTTTAGACGATGATTTTCTAACAATTTGCAATTTAATTAGATAAACGATGTTTTGATTAATTGACAAACGTGTTGTGTCGATTATTTGAAGAACTAAGGAAAAGAGAAGAGTGTAAATAAATGAATCGAATTGCCAAACTATAATACAACTAACTGATTCATCGCCAAATGAGGGGAATATCACGAGGTTTGAAGTTAATAAAAGTATTCAATGTGCATTAGGGTTTAGGTGAAAAGATATTCCTTTCATGTCAGCGTTTGGAAACTTATCCCTCTAGGGAAACAGATCAATGAAGTGTGAGTGTTGATGTTATGGGCCCCACCAATGAATGTATTTGTGTGAATGTGTTATTGTGATATTTGGTCTGTGACGAAGGCGGGAATTGGACATTCCACGCTGTAGCAATAGCACCTCATTAAAAAGCATTGCAGTTAATAGAAGGTTTTAAGACTTTAGTTACATTATAAATCATTTGTAGATGGTACCATACTCATTTTAGGAATTGTGGTGTGTTCTAAGGTGATTTTACCATGTGAAAAAGCCTTCTGCTGTGATATCATGAATCATGTTTGAGAGAAAACTATTTTCTCATGCTTTTCCCACAGAGGTTTGGAAGATGATCTATAAGCTAAACTGAGAGCATATTTTCTGTAAATTCACATTATCTTTCTCAGTCATGTGAGAATGAAGTCTGACATTCTCAGTAAAACACGTACATCCAACAAGGGCAGAGACTGTCATTTGATTCCTTTGTGTTCTACTGCAGCTTCCCAGAGTGTTCTAAAGAACAACTAGAGCGCTGCAGTCCTACTTATGACAAACGTATTGCACACCTGAAGCCATCTTGATTGGAATAAAGTGGTAACTCTTGAAACATTTAATTTAACAAGGAACAAAATGAGGGGGTTCATTTTGCCATAGAAAGTATGATTAGTGTTGCAGAAAGAAAAATTAGGGCACATTTTGAGTGACTTCTCAAATCCTATTCTATTTCATTGAAAAATTCTGACATGCAGACTGAAACATGCACTTTCAATACCAACAGCAGACTTCCCTGGTGAGCAGTAGCTTTACTACAGTGATCTAATGAGCAACTAGAGTGCTAACATTCTGAATTTATTGCAAATGTGTGACACATCTGAATGCCTTCTTGATGGAATCAAAGTAAAAAACTGAAAGTATTTCCTACTGAGGAGACTGTAGTAAATGAGGAAATTAGGAATCTTCATAACAAATAAGTCTCCCAAGATCGCCACCAGAGACAAAAGAGCCCAAATGTAGCACAAATATCACCCAGATGTAGCCCAAGTATTTACCAAAGACAGAAAGTCTCAGAGTGTTCTAACAAACAACTAGAGCGCTAACAGTCTTACTTATGACAAAAGTATGGCGCACCTGAAGCCATCTTGATTGGAATAAAGTTGTAACACTTACAACATTTAATTTGCAAAGGAACAAAATGAGGGGGTTCATTTTACCATAGAAATTATGATTAGTGCTGAAGAAAGAAAAATTAGGGCACATTTTGAGTGACTTCTCAAATCCTCTTCTATTTAATTAAAACATTCTGACATGCAGACTGAAACGTGCACTTTTAATACCAGCAGCAGACTTCCATGGTGAGCACTAGCTTTACTACAGTGATCTAATGAGCAACTAGAGCGCTAACATTCAGAATTTATGGCAAATGTGTGACATATCTGAATACCTTCTTGATGGAATCAAAGTAAAAAACTGAAAGCATTTCCTACTGAGGAGACTGCAGTAAATGCGGAAATTAGGAAACTTCATAACAAATAAATCTCACAAGATGGCCACCAGAGACAAAAGAGCCCAAATGCAGCACAAATATCACCCAGAGGTAGCCCACATGTAGCCCAATGACAGAAGTGTGCAAAACACTTATTTTTTGTGCTTTTGCAGTTTTATATAGTGCAGACTTGTCAGGTATTGGAGTGCTTTACATGAGCATTGGTTACATTACACAAGATCAAATTCATTTTGGTTGTAGACATGGGGAGATTAAGTGATTTGACCAGAATCACAGAATGTTAAGCTGAAGCAGAAACTCCAACCTGGTTCCCCAGTTGCAAAGTCTGCAGCTCTGGAAGTAACACCACATCCTCTCCCCTAAGTGCAACATTTAATCAAGTGGTCAACTGGATCAAAAAACATAAAGATAACAAATAATTTAAAAGTGCTTTGTCGCTATTTGAAAACTCAGAAAATATGTCCTCATTTTAGTTTTTTAGAGCACTAACCATAATTTTGATGCAAATAAGACCCTCTCATATATGTAATTTCTAAAGGTATTACAGTTTTGATTACATCAAGATGACATCAGGCGTTGCACACTTTTGTAATAAATATAGAATGTTAGCAATCTAGTTGTTCATTAGGATACTGTTGAGAGGCAGAGGCCAGGGGCACGGACTCTAAAAATTGAAGGCAGGTAGGAGGGTGCAGAGGCAACAATTTGACCACACTGAGCAGGCAGGAAGGGCAGTGGCAGCACAACAGACTATGGAGGGCAATGGAAAGGGGGGCAGGGGCAACAAACCAACAATACAAGACTGGCAAGAGAGGCTGTGGCAGTATAATAGACTATTGTGGGCAGAAGGAAGAGGCAGTGGTAGTACAACCATACATGCCAACAGACCCGATTCAGCCAGGAAACGTCCAATGTTTTTAAGCTCAAATGGGCTTTATTTGATCTGTCTCCTGTCTACAATCTCCTCTTTTTCAATGTAACTCAAAAGGGAAAATCAATACCCCAGTTTTTTTTCAAAATCTCCCTCTTACCAAGTTCAAAATGTTCGCAAGTATGGTACATTGGATCATGGAAGGCAGGAGGAATTGGGGAAGGGACATGGACTCGGATAACAGAGGACAGGAGGGACATGGAGAGGTGCACCAAACTTACCCTACAGGGCATGCAGCAGGGTTTGCAGTAGCACAATACACCACACAGGGCATGCGGGACGGGAGTGCAGCACAACAATCCATAGAAAGCAATAGTGAGGGGACAGGACCATGCACATGGACAACAGAGAACAGAGGGGAAATAGGCAATGGTAGGTAGCTGACCATAATGGACAGACAGGAGAGAAAGCTGCAGCATAACAGACCATAAAGGGCAGGAGGGATGGATTAGGGGCATTACCAGGAGGGAGGGAATAGGGGTCTGCACATGGAAACAGAGGGCTGGGGGCAAGGGGGCAGGGCAGGAGCAGCAAGATGACCATGGAGGTCAGGCAGGATGGGCACTAGAAACAAGACACACCATGGAGAGCAACAGTGAGTCTATGATGGCATACACACAGACCATGGAAGGAAGGTGGGAGGGTTCAGGGGCAGCTAGCTGACCACACAGGGAAGGTGGGAGGGGCCGTGGCAGGACAGAAGACCATGCATGGCAAGCGGGAGGGTTAGTGGCAGCACAATGGCCATGATGGACAAGAAGGAGGGTGCAGGGGCATGCACAAAGGACCATGGAAGATAGAAGGGAGGGTCAGGACCGGGGCACAGACAAGAGAGTTCAGGGGAAGTAGCCTCACAACAGACCATGCGGGGCAGGCAGGAGGAGCAGTTGCAGCACAACAGACCAGGGAGGGCAGAAGGGTGTGGCAGTAAAATGGATCATGGAGGACAGGAGGAGGGGATAGGGGCATGGCATGTGGACAGGCAGGGTGGAGGTGGCAGGGACAGGTTACAGCCATCTGATAATGCTAGGCAGGTGGGAGGGGAGTGGCAGCTCAACAGAACACTCAGAGTAGATAGGAGTGGCAGGTCTATGGAACATGGTGGGCAAATAGGATGGAGCAGGGGCATGCACAAAGACATCGGAGGGCAGGGGGAAGGAGAATAGGGGCAGCAAGCTAAGCACAGAGGCTAAGCAGGAGGTCAATGATGGGCCATAGAATTGGGCAATGGAGGGCAGGAGGAGTGGACTGGTACATCATGCTAAATGCAGGGCAGTGGCAGCACATCAGACCATGCATGGCAGGAGGGAGGATACTAGTCCAACAGAGGGACAACAGAGGATAGGGAGGAGGTGGATGGGGTAGCAAGCTAACTGTTCAGAGAAGGTGGGTATTAGGTACTTTATTGTTTTTAAAATGTGTGTCTGTGCGAACTACTTAAAATATGAACAAGTATGCAGCATAAACTCACTTTTATTCAGGAAGAAGAGTACGTTTGTGACTGTGACTCCGGGCTCACTTGGCAGAAACATCCCCTGACCCTCCACCCCCATCGCAAAATGTAATGCCCGTGAAAAGGGTAGGTGAACGCAGTGTTATATAGAACATAGTCCTGAGAGCACGATTGAAAATGAAAACTAGATATAGTGTATGGTATAAACTATGCACCAAAAAGTGTGATATAAGATGAACCGGGGAGTGAAATATAATATGCAATACATTCTGCGCAATGACAGATTCATTGGAGAGCGCGAAATAGCACAGGCACTAGTGCGTGCTATGCGATATGCGCCTTGCACTGTAATATGCACAGGGCAGTGTTGTGTAACCTAACTAGTCTCTAAAGTTTTAATATAAAATATGTGCTGGGGAGTGTAACGTTACATATGCACTGTGACAAAGATATGGATCCCAGATTGTAATCTGTATGGCATAGCGCTGTGCGTTATAACATAGGCATCGAGGAAGGCACGTTAGATGTGGCAATATAACCCGTGCGAAGGCAAGTGTGGCATGACATATTCACGGGGTGGTGTTACAGTGCACATGGGCTAGAGAGTGTCATAGCATACGCACTAGCTGGTGGAATACAACACAGAGGTGTGTGGCACTCAGCGGGCACTGGTGGGTGTAACACAGCATTGGGCTCAGCCAGGAGCGCGCTGTGACTCTCAAGTGAGGTTGATCTCCTTTCCAGAGAGTAAAATAAAAAGTATTACACATCCGGCGGTGGATGTGTGTTTTATTAATCGTGAGGGGGGTTTCTTGCATAGTTTTGGTCGAATTTTTGTCGAATCCCCTTTGAATGGCTTGGTGTGCGTGTGTATTAAATGTGCCCGTCAATAGCTACCCATGTTTGTATAAATAAACGACAAGGGTGTCTACTTGGAGAGCACCCACCGGTGGGGGCGCCGGGATTAGGCACGGTAGGGCGTCAGACACGTCAGAGCTTCACTAGCGGTGTAAATACATTCCACGTGGATTCATTGTATGCATGGTCGCCTTTTAATGAATATCACGCAAATCGTCATGGTGATAGGTACATACAGTTTGTCCAGCATGTCCTAGGTGTTTCTATAAATATATTTAAAAAGAAAATATTAAAAAACAAAGGCCGGCCCCCGGGGGATGGGGTCCCTGGGGCCGTAAGTGGCCTGAGCAGGGGGGCAACGCAGCCCCCCTCTTACAGAATGTTTTTTTAAAAAAAGGCCATGCCCCGGGGTTGGGTTCCCTGGGGCCGATTAAGGGCTTGGGAGGGGCGCGGCCCCTTCCAAATTTTTTTTATCCCAAAAAAAAAAAAAAGGTGGCAGGCCCTGGGGGATGGAGTCCCCAGGGCCAATAAATTAGAAAAAGAAGGGGGGCCCACACAGCCCTCCTTCTTAAAAAAATTTAATAAATAAAAGACCAGCATCGCGCCGGATGCCACGCCCCCTCCTTGCAGCACTCCGCAAACGCGCCCCCTGGCCAGTTGTAAGTTGGGGAATTAATTCCCCTTCAATACTGAGGGTCCCTGAGGGCCAACTAGCCCAACAGGCATCTCCAGTATGCGCCAGGGAGCTGCGTTGCAGACAGGTGTTCAGAGGGCACGCCCCTTTTGACACCTCTCTGCAACGCAGCTCTGTGGCGCTTACTGGAGGTACCTAGTGGGCTAGTTTGACCCTAGGGACCCTTAGGATTCAAGGGGACTTAATCTCTCAACTTAGAACGGCCAATGGGTGCGTTTACACAGTGGTGAAGGGAGGGGACGGGGCCTGAGGTGACGTGTGCAAACACACCCTGTGGCGCGTTTTACGTTGGGGAAATAATTCCCTTTCAATCCTGAGGGACCCTGGGGGCCAACTAGTCCACCAGGTGCTTCCAGTAAGCACCACTGCTCTGCGTTGCAGAGAGGTGGTGCAGGCCGAGCCTCTTTTTACAACTCTCTGCAATGGCACTTACTGGACGTACCTAGTGGGCTATTTTGCCCCTAGGGACCCTCAGGATTCAAGGGAACTTAATCTCCCAACTTAAAACGGCCACAGGGCGTGTTTACACAGTGGGGAAGGGAGGGGCCAGGCCTGAGGTGACATGTGCAAACACGCCCTGTGGCGCGTTTTAAGTTGGGGAAATAATTCACCTTCAATCCTGAGGGACCCTGGGGGCCAACTAGCCCACCAGGTGCTTCCAGTAAGCGCCACTGCGCTGCTTTGCAGAGAGGTGGTCTAGGCCGTGCCCCTTTTTACATCTCTCTGCAACGCAGCTCTGTGGTGCTTACTGGAGGTACCTAGTGGTCTGGTTGGACCCTAGGGACCCTCAAGATTCAATGGGACTTAATCTCCCAACTTAAAATGGTCATATGGCGTGTTTACACAGTTGGGAAGGGAGGGAACGGGGCCTGAGGTGACGTGTGCAAACACGCCCTGTGGTGCGTTTTAAGAGGTAGTTTTAATCCCCCTGCCCTATTATATACTAGGGGTTTACAGAGGAGTTCATGCTAATCACAGGGGGACCCCAACGCATAGTGTTCCCTAGTGTATGTAGGTGTTTTCACTGTATTCTGAGTGTCTTTTAACATAGCACTGGCTCTAGGACTGGTTAGTCAGACTCAGTTACCACCAGTATCCGTCTGAAAAAGTTGAGGGTACAGGATGATTTTGCAACAAGGCTTCTTTCTGCTCTTCTGTTTGTTCTTTCTGCACGTTATCCTTCTTCCTGCACTTTTCTTCGTCTTTGAGGACTTCTGTTGCTTCTTTCTGCATTTCTTTTTTTTCTTTCTGTGCGTTTTTTCTTCTTTCTTCACATGTCCTATCTCTGCAGGCATAGTTAGAAATTAGCATTTAAAAAACCTTTGAAATTCAATGAAAAAACCATAGGTTTCAGGCACGTTATAGTTAGGAATTAGCATTTAAAAAACCTTAGAAATTCACTGAAAAAACCATAGGTTTCAGGGGCGTTATAGTTAGCTCGACTTTTCAGTCGTACAAAACCATTGAAATTCCTCCGTTATAGTTAGTTCAGCTAACTAAAACTCGCGCGCCCGCAATGCACTGCTGATGACGTCACATATTACATCACTCATGACATGGTCAGTGACATCACTGATGACATCTCAAATGACATCACTGATGTCATCACTGATGACATCATCCTTGTGATAGAGTGGCAGACCTCCTCTCATCCTAATATAACCTTTGATACACACATTCAAAAATAGAAACTAAAATGTTCAAAACAATGGACATACCAATACCAGTTACAACAACCTATTCAGTAATTCTAAGATCCACATACACATCCACTCATTCACCAACAGTCCTATACAGTCACTCATACATGTACTCACTCATGATATGTACTCATACACCTATACATCCTGTTATACAACACCACTCATCCATAGAGTTAATCACACACATAGTCACTCCTGCTAATAAAGAATCAAACATCCATTTACTTGCATATACAGTTATACACACACCACCACACTTACTTCTACAGAAATTTACACATACATAGTCTTTTAAACAATCACTTATAGAAACACGTACTTATTCATACAGGAACTCTTCCAATCTCTCACTCTCACATATCCTCACTTATATACACCAATAGTCACATATACTAGTTTAAAACATATGTAGTTACTCATAAAGACACTATTGAGACAGTCATTCACTCACTAACACACCCATGCACACACTCATCCACCCATACAGTCCTGCACACATACAAACAGTGAGTCATTCATTCATGCACCCATGCACTACGTAATACCCCCACCGAACCATACAGACACTCAGACACTCATACTGATACTCAAAAAACCAACTAATAACCTATATAGACACTCATGTAGCTACTCACCAACCCATGCAGCCACTTATCCACAAAGTGAGAGACTGATACAGATATTTACATATTTAAACATTACTCACTAAGCCATGTATTCACTAAGATACACTTAATCAGTCAGTTATACAATCAATTTTTCAAAAACAAATCATCCATTTAGACACTTATATACCCATTTATTCTTCCATCGAACTTGAGATATAAATATATAAAACATATTTAATTTCCAGAAAAGCATACATTCACTGGATGATGTCATCAGTGATGTCATCAGTGATGTCATTTGAGATGTCATCAGTGATGTCATCAGTGATGTCACTGACCATGTCATGAGTGATGTAATATGTGATGCCATCAGCAGTGCATTGCGGGCGTGCGAGTTATAGTTAGCTGAACTAACTATAACGGGGGAATTTCAATGGTTTTGTACGAGTGAAAAGTCCAGCTAACTATAACGCCCCTGAAACCTATGGTTTTTTCAGTGAATATATATATACATATACAAATATATATATTCATTTGAATGCTATTTATTGACATCTGGGAAAGCCTTTCTGTTAGACAGCATTGCATAAATAAAACCCCAAGCCTTATTCTAAAAAGAGAGTGTGTGATCTGTTACATTTTATAAAGGGAAGCCCCTTTCTAGGTGTTTTTTTGTGTTACATGTTTTCTGGTTCGTTGTGTTTGAGCAACCACGTGAGAGTGGTAGTTGCAGAACTCTGTATTGTCTGGAGGGCAAAGCAAGACAGTAGGGCCTAGTGGGATTGCATGCAAAGCATTATATGTTGACCACATGAAGCTTCAAAGCACCAGGAACAAATGCAAGAGTTTGAGACTGTAGACAGTGTGGCAAAAGTCACAGAGAGGTGGAATAGTTGGACACAGTGTTCTCAAAAGCACACGCATATGCACACAACACTATTGCCCAACTATGTGCAACTTCAAATCACCAGGAGTGAAAACAGAGTTGGGGACAAAATTGAAACCAGAAAGAGGACAGCAAGCGCAATGTACACAAACAGTTCAAAGTATGGGTATCGTCTTTGATGTGACCAATGGCTGCACTGATGCCAGAAGGGTAGGGGTCAACGAGTGTGAGTAGGGTATAGGGGAAGCAAAGCATGTCCATGAGGTAGGCAGTGAGCCATTGAGTTATTTTGAGGGTTTCATTCCATACTGCCATGTAAATTAAGCCCCTAGTCTCTAGAAGACGGATATAGATGACAGTACCGTGTTATCCTGTGTCTGAGTCGCTATCCCTCTACCACACCTTGTGTTAAGTCTTCTCTACTTGCTATTGCTACCATGGTCAAGTTAAGTGTACAGAGCAATTGGAATAGAAAATAGAATTTTAGACCTCACAAACTCCTTATGCCTTTAGTCTCTTATCTAATCTTTAGGTGTGCCTAGAAGCAGGCTCAGTTAGGGTAGTGAGTGTTGCAAAAAACCCTTAACAAAACCCCCCAAAAAGCTGTGCAATTCACAGAGATGGGCAGACACAATCAACCCACCTCCAACGCCAGACATTGGACAGTAGGAAATATGAACCATTCGTGCACTAAGAGGAAAGACAGTTGGTATGTAAATACTCCTTTTACATCCCCTTTATTCCCGCAAGACCTTGTTCTGGCTAAATTCAAATAAAAATGACTTGGCACAATTTTTTTTTTTTTAAGTGCTTCACCTCTCCTTAGAGTTGGCTTCACATGGTATTAAATACATGATATAAACAAGCATTGGCTTCGTCAATTTTTAAGACACAATGCACAGCTGCACAGTCTGCTGTGCAACATGGCATAATGTTTTTGACAAGTGCTAAGACGCAGCCAGCGTTGACCGTGACATAGCGCTTAAAAAAAAGGATAGAGCTCGCAAAGGCAAAACCTATTGGCGTTGCCAATGCGTCTTAAGTCTCTGACAATGTCACGAGAATGTGTCTGCTATTCTACCACAGGCAAAGCATAATTAAGATGTGTGCTGTTCAGGTACTGTACAGTGCTCTGAAATCCATCTGGGTAGAGTTTGCTCTATAGAAGAAAAGAAACAAAAGACAAGATGTCGAAGCCTTTTCTTCTATCATCTCTAAAATGTATTCCAACAGAACGAGGATCCTGTGTTGACTTAAAAACTTTATTGCATACTGGAGGGGTGTGTGGGTATCAGGAAGAGATAAAACAGATCAAGAAGAGCTCCCTGCAGTGGTTGATTTGTAAAAAATAAATAAGTGGCAGGGCCCTCGACAGGAGACAACTGCAGCTTGTGACACCTATTGCCCTTTCCAGTGCTATCAATGACAGTTCCAACATAACTGCTAACCATCACCCTGCTACAAGTGTGACAATTCTGACTGTTTCTTGCAGCCGATGCTATAAGAACGGCTTGGGCGGCAGGTATTAGTCATATCTAGTGTTATATTGAATGAATAAACAACTGTTGCTGCCCTGATCTCTAAATGAGACATACAGCTCCACCATGTGGCAGACTGTCAAAAGTCCTGGGGCTGACAATTAAGTGCATGGCCCGAGCACCAGAAACCCCAGGTTCAAATTAAGCACTGGCACCATGCCAGAATGTGCCTTTTGGTGTTTGAACTGACAGCGCAGAAATATATATCAGGCCATTAACTGGAGTGTTCCTCCTGAACAAAACTCATATATTGATCTGTCAAATTAAATTCTTAAGCCATGTCACAGTTGAGATAATCGTAGAGACCAGGCATGCTGGGGCTGTACTTGTCCAGGGTCACCTTGCACCCTCAGACACCGACTGCTTCGAATTTCACATCAAAGTGCATGAAAGGAAAGTGTCCACCACACAGAAGTGGGTGGCTATCTGTTCAGTGGGAGAGGTTGAGAGGTATTGCAACAGGTGGCAGGGAAGGTGTCACATGCAGAGGTGGGAAAGCTAGGAGATCTTGGGATGTACATTAGCATGATAGTTTCAGTCTGACTTAAAATATGTGAATCTCATGATTTGCATGGATGCACATATGACAACTGTGCCATGGCCGATTATGCCATGGCGAGGAGTCAGTTTTCACACCTAGGACTGCTAAACATCTCTGTAAATAGTCTGCAGTCAACTTCCCCCGTATATGATTGTATAGGACCAACCATTTTGTTTTGTAATTTTCTTAGGAGAATTTCCTACTTTTCCACTCTCTGACTGGTCAATTATCTGAGGTAAGAGTGTTGATTTTCTTTTAGATATTGATCACCAAATCCCAAGATCAGTGGGCCATACTTTACCATTTTATAAAGATCTCAGCATTCCATAATTTTTCGGGGATGCTCAGGTCATAAACATGATGAGGGTCCCGTCTTGTGTTCCATTGGCATGATCAACAAATGGGACACATTTTGAGGCACTGCATATAGCAGCACATTGTGGTGGCTGACATTACCTGCCTCGTAATAAATATATTTAGCATTAGCACCGTGGGTCCCTGAATAGAGTACATAGGGTAAACAGCCATGGCTACTCCCCTTGGGACTGTCATGTAAGTAATTAGACCTTAGATGGATTTTCATCAAAGTTAGATTTTAAAGAAAATACAGTGCCCGGGTTTAAAGAGGGAGACACAATGTACTTTGAAACGAATGCTGCTTAGCACAGATACAGATTCATCTAAACACTTGACTTAACAGAGGTAACAATTGCATTATTTGACCACTGATAAAACCTGAGGACCTACCCCTAGTTCTGCCTTAGCTACACAACAGCCTCCTGTTTACTCAGTAGCAGCTGGCGAATTATGAAAGTAGTGGGACATAAATACCTGCCGGGAACCTGGCCATACAAAGCGAGCAAGCCTGAAGGGAACATTACAGTAACATTTTTCTAATGCATTTTTGAGATTTTTTTCTATGCCATGCTACAAATCAGCCAGTAGTGGGTATCTACTTGTATTTCCTTTTTATGTTAATGATAAATGAATCTTTTGAAGCCTTGTCTGCTATAGTCCCAGGGAACGCCCCTCGGCTTAGTTGCATTCCATGTGACCTGTTCGCTGCAGAACTGTTTTAATGGGGCCCATATTTTAACTTGCTCTCAAAATCCATCCTGGACGGTGGGCCACTTCCTGAATCTTGGCATTACTCTGAAAGGGTCCCCATCTATAAGAAGGCTAGTCGTGAAGACCCCCGCAACTATATTCCCATTAGTTTGATTGATGGGCTGCAAAATCTCAGTTGTCAAATCTTGGGGAAATTTACAGATTGGGCCACTGAGAATAACATCCTATCAGATCTTCAAGCAAGATTTTGCCAGAAGATAAGCATAATAGACCACATTTTTTGCTTCTGTGCAATATATTGGCAAAAAATCATATTGGAAAAGAGCTATCTGTATGTGGTTTTTGTTGACTTAAAATCAGCTTTCGACTTGAACCCTCGCCACAAGCTCTGGGATGTTCTAGGTACCATGGGGGTCTCAAATACCATTTTATCTGTTTTAATAAGACTACATGAAAAGAATTATGCATGTGTTAGGTGTTGCAATAGGGGTGAGCAGACTAATTGCTTCAGAATAGAGAAGGGAGTATGACAGGGCTGTGTATTGGCCCCAATCCTTTTACATTTTATTTAGACCTACCTGGGCAACGATGCTCTAAAATTAGGTGCTTTTAAAATTTCAACACTACGGTCTGCAAATGACATGCGTCTCATCTCTAAAACTCCGGCTGGTTTGCAGGCCCTAGTGGATTGCTTTCTAATTTTTTATTCCGAGAAGGGGTTACAATTGAACATTAAGAAGGCAAAAATGATGTCCTTTAATCCTTACAAATATGTGAAGAGCTGTATCAAGGCTCAGAATGAACTGCTTGAACGAGTTCAAGACTTTGATTACCTAGGAGTCAGATAAACCAATAAATGTTCTTGGTTGCTGCAGATCAATAAGAGAGCATTAAAGCTACATCAGGAATCCAGTGCCATTTTGAAGTCAGTCAAGAATGCCAAGACCAGAGTTCTTTCCCAAGCAGTAAAAATATATAAAGTCAAAGCTAAGGGGTCGTCCCCCTATGGTCTAGAACTATGGGGAAAGATCCTTTCCAGCGCAGGCATTACATCGTAATGCCTTTACAACACAAGTATTACAATGCATGTGCCATTACATCGCATGCCATTACAACGCATATGCCATTACAACGCATGTCATTACAACTAATTTTAAGGTAAGCAATGGAGGTAAGTGAGAAGTTTTTATTTTTGATTTAACCTTATAAATATTTGGGAATGTGTAAAAGTATGCGTTGTAATGGTATGCATTGTTAACGTCATATATTCCAACACCTTCCCTGAGGCAATCACCTGTCGGAGTAGGAAAAGTAAATTTGCTCCCACCACCATCCAACAGCTTCCCTGAGGCAAAAACTGGTCGGAGTAGGAATAGTTAATTTGCCCCATCACCATCCAACACTTTCCCTGAGGCAAAAACCGGTCGGAGTAGGAATAGTAATTTTGCCCCACCACCATCCAGCACTTTCCCTGAAGCAAGCACCTGTCGGAGTAGGATTAGTAAATGTGCCCCCACCACCATCCAACACCTTCCCTGAGGCAAACACCTGTCAGAGCTGGAATAGTAAATTTGCCCCGACCGCAAATTTAAGAAAAAAACAAAGAAAACATAACATGAGTTGTAATGGTATGTGTAGTATTAGTATGCATTGTAATGGAATGCGTTGTAATGGTAGTTTGAATGTATCTCAATGAACATGCGTTGTAATGGCATGCGTTGTAAAAACACGTGATGCAATGGTAGTTGTGTTGTAAAAACTGCGATGTAAAAGTATACCGTGTAATGGTATGCTTTTTAATGTCATATGTTCGAGCTTTGGGGTCATGCAAAGGAGAAGAGCTATACAGTGTCTGAAAACAAATTTATCAAGTCCTTACTAAATCTCCACAGAGCGCCCCTCACCTACCTCAACTACATGATTTTTTTTTTTTTAACATAGTTTCTTTCCTTTGGTCTATTGCATAATCATACATTTGCCCCTTAGAACATTGTAGTACTTTCAATTCACATGATACTATATTTTTCATATACATTCCTCATCCCTGAATGTTCATCTGTACTTGCAGATCCCTTCTGATTCAACTATTCTTGTTTGAACCCACCTCCAACTCCCCCCTTCCTCCCCCTCACTGCAAGCATTTTAGAGACCTCATTTCCGCTAGTTGTCGCTTTCCTTGCTACTCATTGCTTATTCTTGTAGCTTTCATGTTTTCCTCCCTTTATCCCACCTTACTCTGTCTGCCTTGATATATTTAGGGGGTAGTCTCCCCGGGTTCTAGCTCTGGGTCGCCTTCTGGGCCCTGTCTCAGGGGGCTCCCCTGTCTAGAGTTCGCTATTGGGGTGGTATTGCCAGATTCCTGGTCATTGCGTTTCATCTCTTCCACCAGTGCTTCCCACGCCTGGGCCCTCTCTAGTTTGCCTAGGCCCCGTCTTGTGTTCCTCATTAAAATTCTACTCTCGCAGCCTGCCCACTTCTCCAGCTCCCGCTTCCACCTGGTGATGATAGGGCCATTCTGTGATTTCCAAATACTGGTGATTTCCCGCTTGGACAAAATAAAGGCCAGGTCCTGAAATTTGGCAGTGACTTTGGTCTTGGCTGTGTGTGGGAACATGTTGAGCAGGCAATGTGCTGGTGTGCCTAACACTACTCTGTCAGTTATTCGGGCCGTTTCCGTCGTCACCTCCTGCCGGAAGTGCGCCAGGGCCCGGCAACTCCACATCACGTGGATGAAATTCGCTTCCACTTCCCTGCATCTCGGTCATTCTTCATCGTCCCTATGCAGGTAACGATTTATTTGTTCTGGAGTAAAATACGCACAATGTAGTGCATAGAAGCTGATCAGCCCAAACCGTGCGTTCCTGGATACCTTTGGTGCCCTTTGCAGTATGTTTTCCCAGTCCTTGTCCTCAAGGGGGAGGTCCTAGATCCTCCGCTCAATGGTTTCTCAATCCATCTAGCGGCTTAGCAGAGTCCCTCCCTATCGCCCAACACAGGTATGTGACTGTCTTTATGATGCTACCAGCTATCCTAATGTACTCGCATGTGGCGTGTCTTGGTGGTTCGAGGGTGCCCATCTGCCAGTGTTGCCGTATCGCCCCCATGACCGCCCTGTGCAGCATAAACTGGCCCTGTGGGATGTCCCAGTCAGTACTGAATTCCTCAAATGAAAGCAGTTCCCCGTCCCTATACAGATCCCCTACTTTTGTCGCCCCTGTCTGTACCGTTTTATCTAGTCCTCCCCATTGTCTCCCGTGTGGCAATGTCATAATCAGAATTAGTGGCAATTCCGTGAATATAGGTGCCTCGTCTGGGTCCTCTGGAGGCATCTGCTCCCGCACCGCTGTATCACTCTATGCTCATTGGTATGTATGTGCTGTGGCTTTGCGGTCCTCATTAGGGTGCAGAGTAATTCATCCCTCTCCGGGGTGAAAGCGGGCACTTCCCTTTCCGGTGTCATCCTCCCTGCTATCCATTGGGTGAATCTCTGCAGCTGCCCTGCCAGATACTATGCCTCAAATTCCGAGGTTGCCAACCCTCCCTCTGCTGATGGCCACTTCAGCGTGGCCAGGGTCACTCGTCGTTGGCCAGACCCCCATATGAAGGCTGAGAGGCATGAGTCCAGCTTCTGGAACCATGCCCGGGGATCCATGCGGGCAGCGTGGCAACGAAATACAGCAGTCGTGGGAGGGCTAGCATTTTTTAGCAAGGAAATCCTTCCCACTACAGAGATAGGGAGTTTCCCCCATAATCCCATGCTGTGTTTTAAGACCCTCATTGCCCCCCAGTAAGTTTCCTTCCTGTATGTCCTGGGGCGAGTGGAAGATCCTCACCCCCATGTATTGAAAGCATCGGGGCTCCCACCTCAGGTCCTCCAGCCCCTCATGCGGCTGTCGGTTTGCTACCATTGGGAACAACCAGGATTTCTGCCAGCTTACTCGTAGGCCCGAGAGGGTCCCAAACTCCTCCATCATATTCCTAGCCCCTTGCAGGTCCTCCCCTCAGTCTTTCAGGAACAGCAGGAGGTCATCAGCGCATAGCGCTATATGGTGTGCTTGTCCTCCCAGTCGCAACCCTCTGTATCTGTCACCCATCCTTGCCACACAGGCCAACGGTTCCATGGCGAACAGCAGGGGGTACAGGGGGCATTCTTGACGAGTGCCCTTCTCCACCTGGTGCAGTCCAGAGATCTTGCCGCCCGTGTGCACCCTAGCCGTCGGGCCTGCGTATAGCAGTCTCACCCAGCGTATAAATCCCTGGCCTAGTCCCATCTTTGTTTATACAGCGTAGAGGAATTCCCACTTGAGGCTGTCAAAGGCCTTTTCTATGTCTATTGTGAATATCACCCCTTCCTGCTCTGCACTGCTGCCCGATTCCAGGATAGGGATGAGTCGGCGTATGTTCAGAGTCGTGTTTCTACCTGGTATGAAACCCGCCTGGTCCGAATGGACCAGAGAGGTCATGTGTGGGAGCAGTCTAGACGCCAGTAGCTTACTTAGGATCTTGAAGTCGAGATTAAGCATCAACAAGGGTCTATAAGCTGTGCAATCCAGGGAAACTTGTTGGGTTTAAGTAGTGGAATCACCATTGCTTCCCGGGTAGTCTGTGGCAGGGTTCCCTCTTGCCCGGCCGCTGCATATAACGCCACCGGACTGGGAGCCAGCTCCTCTACAGAGGTTGCATAAAATTCTATATGGAGTTGGTCTGTACCAGAGGTTTTGCCTTTCGCCAGTTCCTTAATGGCTACTCTAATCTTATGTTCTGAGATGTCCCAGTTGGTCTGCTTCCTTCCCCAGTAGCGTGTAAAGGGGGAGCCCTTCTAGGTATTCTCTTATCGCCCCCTCCCCTCGGGGCCCAGAGCTCTTATATAGCTGTTTATAGTAGTCTAGAAACCTATTATTTATGTCCGTCTGCCTATATAGGGGGTGCCCATCTTGGTCAGCTATTTCTAAGATGTTATTCCCTCTGCAGGATGGGTTGGCCTGCCATGCCAGAAACCTGCCCGACTTGTCTCTCTACGCATGAGTCCGGTTCATGAATTTTTTATAGTTGAAGCATCTCAGGCGCTCCTTCTGAGCTGCCACTTCTTCCTTTGCCTCTAGGAGTTCCTGCCGGAGCTCCGGGTGCTCAGGGCGCATCGTCTCAAGCTCTCTCAATACTCAGTCTGCCTTTTCTACGTTTGTGAGTAATGCCCGCCGTACCCCAATCGATGTTGCCATCCACATCCATCTGATCACAGCTCTAAAGGCCTCCCATTCCATCAATCTAGAGTCCGTGGAGTGGGCGTTGTCGGTGAGGTAGGAGTTAATGTGTCCTCTGATATCATGGTGGAATACCTGGTCTTCGAGTGCCTCTGGTCTGAGGCGCCATGTTGGGATGGGTTTGGTTGGAGTTGTGCTCCCCACTGTAACCTTATCAGCATAGGATTATGGTGTGATATTGTGCGAGTCAGGTACTCTGCTGCTCGCATCATGGCATGCATGTCTGGAGAGCAGCTGGACGTGGAGCTCATGTGTGTGTAACAGGTGCGAGTATTCTTTGTCTAGTGGATGTGTGCACCTCCAAGTATCTACCAGTCCCCACCGGGTCTGCCAGTATCTAAAGGCCCTGGCTGTTCAGTATACTGGAGAGTCACAGAGCGGAGGGTGAGAGCGGTCGAGATCCGGATCTGCCACACAGTTAAAATCTCCCCCCATAATAACTGAGCCAATCATATAGGGTGCTAACATCCCAGACATCTTCTCCAGGAAGGCCACTTGGTCTGTATTTGGCCCATAGAGATTAATTTGCGTCACATCTTGTCCATCCAGCCTGTCTGTGACTATCAAATATCTGCCCTACAGGTCGACTTTTTGTCCTGTGTGTTGAAATGGGACCCCCGCCCGTATCCAGATTAGTACCCCCCTCGCGAATGCTGCGAACGAGGTGTAATAAGCCTGGCCCCCCCAACTCCGGTATAGTGCAGCGCACTACGAGGCCAGATTATGGGTCTCCTGTGGCATGGCGATGTCCGCCCTACGTCTGTAAAGGTATGAGAATATTTTATGTCACTTGTGCATGGACCCCATTCCCCTGATGTTCCAGGATATCAGGTTGTATTTCATTCTTGTGAGAAGTTGGCCTGGTATATGCTGTCCACTAATTAAAGTGGGCACCTTGCACCAGTCCAAATGATCCTTATGATGTATGAGGTCAAAGATAACCTTTAGAAAGCTATCCTAGTGGTAGCTGCGGAGAGCAGCCTTCAAACTTAGTCTTGAAGGAATGTAAAGCAGCTTGTTTTACCAGAATGTCACCTCCAGAATTAATCAAATCAAAGGAGAACCACACAGTAGTTATATAAAAATATGTATTTATTAATATAGCACTCTCTAGTATCCTCTACCCGAGGATAGAACACAAAGCACACAATATGATATCAATAGAACAGCTGTAAGTAGCACAATACACAGTGGGCTCCAGGGGGAGACCATACCATATACTAAAATAGTGGTATAACAACCACAACTCGGGTCAAGACAATGTCTAGAGCACGTAGAATCATTGGGACCCCAAGGAACTGATGCAGCGCGGCTATTAAAAAACGTTTCCTTATGACATCAATCCAGGAAACCCCTACACCTCTTTATTCATATAAACCTACGTCGGTGGGGCCCATGACACCGAATACACAAATTTACTCAGTTTTCTGGATTAATGATAAGTAGACGAGCTGCAGGACGAACGGGGTACCTTATTGAAATGACCGAATGTACATTATACACATCATATACATTAATCTTATAAACTATTGGTTCTAAACATCAAGGTACTCTGCTATTCGGTCAATGGACCAAACAGTAGAATCAGTTGATGGCGATTAAGTCCAGCTCAATCACAAATAAAACCTTTACCATTTATTGATCATGTTTAATTTAAGAATCACAGACTCAATCTTAGAGTTAGCATATGATTTTATATGAATTCATTGAATGAAAGTAAATAAGTAACGTTTTATTAGGCAAATACATTTAACATTATCCGTAAGCATTTAAGTAAAATTAAAATAGAAACGGAAAATACTCATTACCCGTGGCCATAGGGCGAAGAAGAGAATGGTTCACCAGAAAGAAGAATGAACCGCAGATCACATGATAGATCTTCGAACACTGACTGACTGTCCCTCTAACCTCCTCGGACACAATCTCCTCCCGGGACAACTCCCGCGACGGACTCGTTCCTACTCCCCATCAAAGTTCGAAGTACAAAATGACAGAGTCTCTCGTGGCATCAGGATAGAAAAATGAAGAAATATCGAATCGAATCTGATCGAACAACACCGAACCCACCATAATGAAAGCGCAGACACATTTATACCTTTTCCTCTAACTCGCTACACTCAATATTAAAATCTTTAGGGGCTGAATTCATTCTAATTGGTCCGTTGGAGGGGTGGTGATGGTCACCTCATCGCCCTCCTTGATCGAACCGGTTCGCAAACAATAAATGCATACAGTAGTTCTCGTGATCCACAATGTCCAAGGGAAATTTAACTTGTTAATGAAATTTGTAACAAACTCCGATGGTCATCCTCTGTAGCTCAGTTCTCCCATCCCTTCCCATGCATACATGCTGAACTCTTGGCACGACTCTCGGTTCAGGTCAGGCTGGCCTTGACATCTCTCACTCCGGGCATAGGCCGCAAACACATGACTGGAGCATCCACTCTGCTCATGCGCGGGGCCATCTCATTCGGTGCATGCAATCCCGTCCCTCTCCGGCAGCCATTTTCAGGCATGGCCTACCAGGCCCGAATGGAACTAATATAAGAACACACACAACAGAATTTAGACATAGAAAATAAGCCTTTCTGTTTACCACCCGCCATTCTAATAACCTGTGTTAGATATTACCTAGCAAAAGCGACATTTAAAGCCACTTACCATCTGCATTCTTTGCCACAGTATAATTTTGCTACACAACAAAATCCATTTAATTTTACTCTATTTATTACATAAGCCACAAGACCTATGTTATTTAATCCACACTTGTAAGTAAATCAGATTTTGCAAAGCCAGTTAATTTTCCCACATGTAGTGTCTAATAAAGGTGCATTTATTGATTAGTACATGTGTTCAAACAATTTGTATCATTAAAGTTATGAGGTCATTAATTTCAAAGGGGTACAAAAAATATTTTGTTTCCCCTGCTCCATCAGAACCACCTAAAGTGAGTAGATATGGATCCCACGGAGGACGGGTGCAGTGTGCTAACACGACAGCGGGTCCCATACAATTTTATGGGTAAGTCGCTGTTGCAATTTTACAGTTTAAGGACCTTCTAGGAGGACTTCGAGGAAAACCTTTGGAATTTAAGAGGTTGGAGAGCCACCCCACCCATGGATACCGTAGTACCCGAGTTACCTATCCCAGAGGAGCCGGGTGCATAGGTCTGGAGTGGCGTTGGAAACTGCCGCCGTTCTCAATGGAGGGCTACGAAGAAGTATTGCTGCCGTGAAGGTGAAAAGGGTCCGGTGGAATCCCAGCCAGTATTCTGGTTCAGTTCAGAGGGACCATGGGCTCGAGAGATGAATGCCCACCCGATGTTGGGTGCTTCAGGTGCAAAGAAGGGATGATTGGCTCTGCAGCCACGAGGATCAGGAGATGTTGTCAATGACCAGGAGCCAGATGCGAGCTGTCCCACGAAGGATTTAGAGTGCTGAGGGGTCGGTGTCTGGCTGGAGCACCAACAAGCCTTGGCAAAAGCAACCCACGCAGGAAGGTCAAACAGGTTACGGTGTAGCCCGGCAAGGTCCAGGAGACTCACCAAGCAATGGGGAGTCAGGGCACGTCTGGAGCAACCAGAAAAGCCCAACAGAATTCAAGATGGCCCTCAGGAGGACCCACAGGCCGAATGACCAGGAGTCGCAAGGGGAACTCGAGCAAGTTCACAAAGTACTAACCCACGGAGCACTCGATGTGAGGGGCCCAGAGTTCTTTGGTGGAAATACTGCTCAGGGTCAGGACTACACTGAGTCCAATGCACAAGCTCAAGAATCGCTCAAGAATCGCCAACAAACATAACACTTGCAAATAGACGCGGTGCACAGGGGTTCAGGTTATGCAGTCCCTGCTAAGGATTAAACTAGCTGAGGGGGCTGATCAACCTCAGGGACCTTCGAAACCCACCTCCTGTGATGCTGGAGTCTTCAGAGTCTGCAAGAGCTTGGAAGCAGCAGACTGGTCAGTTGCGTTTAGGTATCTGAGAGGGGAGTGACTCCTTCACCACAAAGAAGATTCATCAGTTGCCCTTAGTGCACAACAGGTCCTGCACGGAGCCTGTATGGAGCAAGGGCACAGACAAAGCTTTGGACGGAGGGGGAGACAAAGTCGGCCCACTCGAAGTCCAGCGAAGTTCAGAGTGTCCAGACGGTCGAAGGTCAGTGGTTTCTTCTTGCAGAATCTGGTCCACATAAAATCTAAAGAGCTACAGTCAGGTAAGCCCTTTTGTACCCACGGGGGACCCTCCTAGGGGAGGGTCAGGACAGAGGGGAGTTTACTTCTATGTCCTTGGTCCAGTTTTGTGCCACAGCAGGAGCCAATGGCTCCCAGAACTGGTTTGAGCTGGACTATGCACAGGGACACCAAATGTGCCCCAGGTGAAGACTTTCAGGCACTTTCAGAGTGCACCCACCCAGCCCCAATACACTAAATCCTGTCTGGGAGGTGGTCTCACCTCCCTGTGACAGGATGCCTATTGTGCTGCCTTCCTCTGCTCAAGCTTGGCTCAGCAGCAGGAGGGTAGGAATGTATCTCTGGTCGGCAGCATACATTTTGTGCTGACTGGGTCGAGAAGGCTACACCGGATAGACCAGTGACCCCACGAAGCTCACTTCAGAAGGGTGGAATCATACCTCCCACATGGGTTACCGGTGTGTAGGTATGATTTCAAGGTGTTTGATACCAAACACGATAGGTTTCTATGCAGCCGTTTTTGAGATAGCATTTACCACAAGGTTATAATGCACCTTTACCTATATGTTCGGCTGAGTCACAGACAACCCGGGAGAATGCTCTCCAAAGGCTGCAGAGGGGCTCTGCTCATGCAGGAGCACCCTCTCACATAAAACCCAGCACTGTGCTTTCTGGATTGTTAAGGCCTGCTATAGGGGTGACTTATAAGTTTTAAGTGTAGTGACCTATAGATATAGTGAACCTATATCTAAGGTAAGTGGTGCAAGCAGACCTGTAGTTCAATTTTGCATGGCCTCTCATGGGTGGCATAATACATGCTTCAGCACATGGGAGGCTGTAAGAAAGTGGCTCTGCATATACTGCACCAAAGTAAGGTTCAGTGTGCACAGAGTCTACAGTCCGCAGAGGTTTAGCAGAGGCTAAAGTTAGATATAACCATACTCTCTAAAGTGGTAGGTTGGTTGAGCAGTAAGGCAGTATGAGAGGGCAGTGTAAAGCACTTGTTGTACACACTCAGTCAGCAAATGGTCTCACACACTCAAGAACTGAACTCTAGGCCAATTGTTTTGTATATAAAAATATATAGTTGTTTTATTTTAGAACCAACAATAGGTATCAAAATACTTTCTCAGAATAAAAATTATGTAGTTGTATACTTTCAATAAGCAGTAGACTTTTAAATGCAATAGTTACACTTGTTGCAATAGGCAACACAATTCAAACACATTTATAACATTGAGCTCAATGGGAGTTTTTAAGTAAATGCAATTTCAATTACTTTGCGTATGATTTTCTTACTCGGGGTTGGATTCTGGATTCAACTCTGGTGCATTTCCTGTAAACAGTTTAAAGAAATCGTTTTTGATACACAGACGATTTTTAAGGAATATTTGTATGTTTCAAAAATCGACACTTAAAAGAATTTCTGGTAAAAACCAGGCAATGTTATCCTACGGAGGAAAATCAAGTTATCGGTAAGTACAGTTGTGATTACTTTTCAGGGTCAGTGCTGGGCACCAAGATCCAGCACTGGGATCTCTCCTGATAACAGGTGAGTAATTTTGTTTTCGGCTGATTTTTGGTGAATATTTTAAAGTTTCAAAACTCAACACTTAGAAGAATTTCCAAGTGAAACCAGTCAATTTACCCTATGGAGAAAATGTAGGTTATTGGCTTTCAGGTGAGTACTCGACTGGCAGAGTTAAGGTTCTGGCATAGACTCAGGGGTCTCACAGGGTCAGGTAGGTACAGTTGTTACACCCTCAGCGGCACAGGGGCAGCCGGGTGCAGAGAGAGTTAGGCCCTATGTTAGCCTATGGCGGGCAGGGGGCCTTTGGTTGGTGGCTGCTAGCAGGCAGGCCAGGCGGCTGTGGGAGCTGGGCTCCTGGTCACTCACTCAGGGCAAGTAGGGAAGAAAAATAGGATAGAGGTTGCACTTCCAGGGGCACTTGGGTGCAGGCTGCTTTTGAGCCGTCGGGCGCTCAATGTATTGCAATGGAGAAGTTACCAGATGATCAAAGGCTGCAAGCTCGGGGACGGAGATTTTTCAGGTGCGACCACCACTTCGAGAGGTAAGTTGGGAAGCTGTAGGTTAGGTAGGCACCCAGGAGTTGGGCACAGGGCGCCGCAGGGCGCCGGGTGCAGGGGTGCCTTTTGGCGTTGGGAAATTTTACCCTCTGCTGGTCGCGGTCGGAGGTGTCCCTGGTTCTGAGGCTGCAGGCGTCGTCTGGAGCATCGAGGATGGTCCTTGGGTGCTGGAGTCTTGGTCACAGTCTCTGGGGGGACGTCCTCGGGATCTTTGTTCACTCAGGCACAGGCCGGGCTTGGCGGGTGCAGAGTGTGCAGGAGTCGCGGTTCCTGGCTGGCACCAGGGGTTTGTTACTTGCTTTGAGCAGAACCACTGCTTGTGGGAGTCCCAGTCTTTTAGAGTCACAAGGCAGTCAGGTCCTCCGGGGTGTTCGAGGTTGCTGACCACTGGAGACGCCGGGGTTTAGCAGGAGCAGAGTCGAGGGTCGACAGGCCTGTAGGGCTGGGGCCAAGTCAGTTGGTGTTGTCCTCTTGTTAGCAGCTGCACGGCAGGTCTTCTTTCTTCTTGCCTGTTTTGGATTTGGGATCTGAGGAAGGAAGGTTCAGCGTGCCCCTAAATACTAAATTTAGGGGCATTACAGGTAGGTAGAGGTCAGGGACCAATGGGTCCCTTCCCTGGGGTGGGTACACCCCCTATCCTGCCACTCTCCAGTGGGAGGGGGGCAGGAGCCTAGTCCTGATTGGGCAGGGCTCCCCATCTTCAAGATGGCGAGAGCCCGGAGAATGTGCTTCACCTCGCCTCCACCACCTGAGGGGTGGGGTTGGCAGAGGCTGGCACACCCCCTTTCCTCACTTGGGCTTTCCCGCTAGTCTTCCCGCCAGAGTGGGCGCTAGAACTGGTGGGGACCAGTTGCTGAGTACAGCAAGTGGTCTGGGGGGCTCACAAAGGTGGCACGCCTTTGAAGCTTCCCCCTGCCCATCCTGAGGGAGGAGACCTAGCACCTCACCCAGGATGTGCATTGTTGCAGGCCCAGGAGAGCGGATGGCTCTCTACCCAGGGGTCCAGCAACATGTCAGCTGGATAGCAACCTAGGCAGCCTCTCAGACAGGACGTGAATTGTAGGTTAGGTTCAGGGGACAAATCCAAGTTGCCCTCTGTCATGCATTTTACATTAAATCCCACACTGGCATCAGTGTGGGTTTAATGTGCTGCGAAGTTTGAAACCAAACTTCTCAGTCTTCAGTGTAGCCATCATGGTGCTGTGGAGTTTGTGATGATGACCTCCCAGCACCATATACTTTTAATGGCAGCACTGCACTTACAGTGCTCAGGAATGGCCCTAGGTACTGTAGGGGTACAGGGCTCATGCACCTGTACCCTCACCACTGGCATAGTGCACCCAGCTAGAGGGGTGACTGAGGTATGCCAGGGCAGTGTGTTTGTGGGCATGGCACACAGGGATGTGTGCCATGTTGACTCAATGTCTTATTCTGCACCAAGATACTCAGCCTGCAAAGGCAGTGTGTGTGTCAGGGTACAGGGCCTCTAAGGGTGGCACAATAAGTGCTGCAGCCCTTAGGGCCCTTCTCTGGTCACAGAGCCCTGGGTACCTAGGGTACCATTTACCAGGGGCTGACATGTGGCCAGAGATCCCAATTGGGTTTTAGGCTTCATGCAGTTTTAGGGAAGGAACACAGGCCCTGGGCACCTGATTGGCAGGAGCCCAGGGCACACTCAGTCAAAGTACAGCAGCAATTCAGCAAAGAGTGGGGGCATACCATGCAAGAAAGATGGCACTTTCTCACAGAGGCCTCTGGGTACCTATGCCCTGGGTATATGTGTACCACATACTAGTGACTGATAAGGGTACCCCAATATCCAATCTGGAGTGTACCAAAGTACATGTATGGCAGTTTTGTTATATTCCATATAGGTCCCGTATATAGGCGCAGGTAACATTATAACCTTTCACCTATTTTTAAAAAAAAAGTATTTCTATTGGCATTTTGTATTAATCAACATACAAATTATAATTTTCGAGATATCAACATCAGAAACATGTAATCTAGCACTATAACACATTCTAGACGAACGCTGCTTAATGTCCATAAGCCGGACCAACGCTGAGCCTAGCTGCACATTTCTTCATCTATACATGTAATAAAGCGCATTCTAACAATTGTCTATCATTTAACTGCCACTTTCAGGCCATGACCATGGTTCGTAGTACATGCTCCACTAAAGTTGTGCACAATAAATTACACGTGAGGGTTTCCATCAACGGTCCTGAATACAGTATAATATTCGTGGTTATCGACATGCTACTTCGTTTATTAAGCGCAATACTCATAGAGAAATAACACAACTTAAACAATAAGGAAATAAAGAAATACCCTTTCACCTTTATCCTTCCCTACATTACATACATAATGGTTCTTGGAGACTGACCTTTTACCCAGATATGACACTGCATTCAGAACTCGTGTTTTCCCTAGTTCAATTCTCATAGATTATGCATGAGGCTTCTTGGAAGCACAGCAGGACTAACAGCAGGATTACAGTCTCCTGTATAAAATCTCTGTATAAAGTTCAGGCCCAATGTCATCATTTAGGCCGATACAGTAACACAGCAAGATAAGACCCCTGGGTAGACCTATGGGTATAAATACATCACATCTTGCTTAGGAAGATAGAGAAGACCGAGACTTCCCGGCTGACACACTGACCAGAGACGCTGAGGTTCCTGCATGCAGACGCTCCAGCTAGCAGTGGTATAACATCCCTTGCGTGGTGTCCAACTCGAGACTAGGACGGGGTCCCATATTCTCTCATTCGCAGTTAATGGTGTGGACTAGATCCTAGAGGGATTCTTGGCATAACACCTACATAGATGCTAGGTACATTTAGGTACATCTAGTCAGGGAAACACCGTAGGAGTACGCACCTTTTATCGTGTGTTTTATATACTTGTGTATGTATTCGTGATTATTGCAAGATGATAGAGCTATACCATCCATTTACTTTCTTAGTGCTTCTAATCATATATCTCTGCTACTGTCTAATTGTTGTTGCAGCTCATATATTCTACACTAGAATAACAACTGTTCAATAAATCCTTATTGACAAATGCCCGGTATGTTTATTCTGTGTATCTCTCTGAGACAAAACTAAGTGAGCACGAGTGACTGAGCGAAAGGTAGTATATTGTTTCCTTGATCCTGGGGGATCAGGGTTATCATGTTCTGAGGTTGCCAAGAACTATTCTCTCCCCGATAAGAGGAGATTCTAGTGGTGGCACTGTGATTTAGCTGATACAGACAGGCTAACATATCCGGTGGGGGTGCACAGAATCAGTCTGCCACCAATCCCACAGTTTATGTTATCCAAACGCGAAGATCCTGTATAGGGTATATAGGAACTACACGACATGGCGCCGCCAACGTTGGTTGGGTACTTATTTAACAGTAGAATCTCAGTAGTTCAGTCATCCTATTCTCAGAGACCTCTACTCACAAAACAGCAGAGACGTCTGGAGTGGGTGGATACAAACTCCGCCACAGCTGAGCAGGCTAAAAAATCCTATTTATTGGCTGTTGCTTAATCAAGCTTGAAGGACATAGTGCTCCTAAAATTGTGCATAAACACCTTAGCTTGGTGCCCTTGAAATGTTATTTAGCGTTCTAAAAACAATGACTAACCAAGAGTTAGACCCATTGCAACCAGCACTGCCCCTCTCTGAGGAGGAATATGCAGATGCAATACAAATTGCACCGAATTTTAGGAATACTATCACCCTGAAACTGCTCGCGCATGGTTTATCATCTAGGGTGGCTTAGTAGTTTTTGTGATTGAGGCGCATGAATCAAACAGAACAAAAATATTTTATTTGTGGGTTACACTCCCAGCAGCAAATGCAAGAACAAAACATATCACTCCTACAGAGAAGGAGAAGCACCAGCGGAATATTGTCCGTTCAAGGACATTGAGGTTCCACTCACGTACCAGAAACACTTATACTGGTTTAAAGGCGCCCTACCTCACATAAGAAGAAGAGTAAGACTCGGCCCGCTTGGAACAGAAAGGGCAACATGGCCATTATTAGCGGCTGAAGCAAATACAAGGAGACGATGGATGGAGCGCTGAAACTTTTCAGACACTCACCCCCAGTAACAGATTTGGGTTGAATCCATCATCATTCTTTAGCTCACTTTGCCACCCCAGATTAGACATAGCTATCTGCAAATCAGTCTTGACCCTGTACCTCATGGGAACAGTCCAGCCCGAACTGCCAAGCCATATCTTCCCTGGACTGTAAACAAGCATCCTGGGACCGGTTTCTGGGTAACACACTTCATCAGCCAGGGTAGCTTGAATCCAGTGGCATAGTGAGCAAGGGACCCTCGTCTGGGCATACCCTGCCAACTTAGGGCGAACAAAGCAAGCACAAGGAGATGATGGACGGAGCGCTGAAACTTTTCAGACACTCACCCCCAGTCACAGATCTGGGTTGAATCCATCATTATTCTGTAGCTTACTTTGCCACCCCAGTTCAGACATACCTATATGCAAATCAGTCTTGACCCTGTGCCTCATGGGAACAGTCCAGCCCGAACTGCCAAGCCATGTCTTCCCTGGACTAGAAACAAGCATCCTGGGACCAGTTTCTGGGTAACACCCTTCATCAGCCAGGCTAGCTTGAATCCAGTGGCAAAGTGAGCAAGGAACCCACGTCTGGGCATACCCTGCCAACTTAGGGCAAACAAAGCAAACACAACAACACAAACATTTCATTCCTACACAGAAGGAAATGCACCAGCGGAATATTGTCAATTCGAGGACATTGAGGTTCCGCTCACGTACCAGGAACACTTATACTGGTTTAAAGGCGCCCTGTCCCACATAAGAAGAAGAGTAAGACTCGGCCCGCTCAGAGGAGAAGGAGCAACATGGCCGGTATTAGCGGCCTACACACCACATCCTGACATTGAAACAATGCCACCAGGAGACTTACTCACACAACACAAAGATTTAAGCAAAATCTATAGGAACATGACGTCATTCGTCATGAGGACAATTACAGTCTAACCAGCAATAGTTGCAACAATTGGAACTCAACCTCAGGATGCAGCAACTAAAATCACACCACAGACATTACATGCGGGGATGGGTAAAATGCCCTCTAAACGTGAACAAATGCCATTCTGGGTAGCTCAGAAAATAACACAGCTAGAGGCAGTATTCCCGAACACTACCCTGTATGAAAAACACAGAATGCTAACAATCTGCTTGCCCATGGGATTAACACCACAAGAAGATGATTACACCACTTGGGTTACAGTCTTTACTGCCATTTATAACAGAACTCATGGTATCACATCATTAGCAGTAGTACCAGATGTAGTAAGACAAATACAAAATGAGTACGGAGCACAGTACGGATTAAGTTAATAGGTAACTATGCACAAGTATCAGCCGTAATACTAGCTAATATTAAAGGGGAAGCAACTTTAGTGGCCATCGGCCAAAGACTAAGGGAGTTCAGTCCTTTAGAACAGGAACACAAACTACCCAAAATAATTGAAACTGCATATGCAGAATTAGGCAGAGACAGTCGGGGTCGGAAAGCTTTGAAACCACAACTGATGGGCAGTCCTGAAAAGGACACTTGCAAGCAGATACCTGCTTCAAATAAGAAGAAGTGGGACAATAAAAAGCAACAAAACTTTAAAGGAAACAGATCTCAATCCAGAGGTAGATCTCTTCCACAGGAGACCTCCGAAAAGAGGTATAACCTTAGGAATAGGGATAATATTAGGAAACCTGACAGGTATCAGGATACTGATACACGTTCCTCTCATTCCTTTCAGGGTTCATCGAAAAACTCAGAGAGGGAAGGATGGTCAGACAGACAAGAAGAGCGTACAAAATCCAGAGACAAGCAGCACTCTCAAGACCACACTTCCAAGAAAGAAGAAAAACCAAAGCAAAAATCACAGTTCAAAAAGAAGAAGGTTGCAGGTCTAAAGATCAGACATGCCCAGAATTCTGAGGACTCGACTACTGAATGGGAATGTGCTCTGATGATGCTAGACAGTGCAGCAGAAGTAACAATAGCTCGCCAGAACCTGATGGAATTTCTGGTGACAGCAGACTTGAATGATTATATCACGGGAGAAACACCCGATACTAGGGTAAGTGTCCCACATAAGTTATATGAAATAACGCTCCAGATGGAGGGGGACAAATGTAGGACAGTGAGAGGTCTCTTTCGGGAGAACCTGATATTTGGCTATGAACTTTTGCTAGCTGAACGAGATTGGCCGCCAGCATTCGTCATGGATTGCCCTAGAGGAGAAACAGTAATTTTACCAGCATTCTCAGATCATATTCCCACGCACCTTAGACACACATATGCCCTGGCTCCAGCATTATACAAGAACCATGTTGGATGGGATGAGGATTCAACCCACCAAATAATTCCTTTAAAAACTACTCCAAGTGCACAGAGGCAGTATCCAATAAAGCAAGAAGCTAAAAAACAGGTCAGGGAGATCTTAGATCAACTTGAATACCGAGGGGTGATCGAAAACTGCACCTCGTCAATGAATAATCCTTTGTTTCCCGTATCGAAACCAGACGACACATATCGTTTAGTGTTAGATTACAGACATTTAAACACTTGCAGAAAGACGTTTGCAGTCCAAAATGCACACAGTGCCGCATTAATGAATAACATTGTGCGGAAAAAATATAAAACAACACTTGATATCTCAAATGGATTTTTCTGCCAAAATATAGTGCCTGAAAGCAGGTACCTAACTGCATTCTCAGCACTAGGGTACCAGCGGCAATTTTGTTGACTCCTCCAGTGGTATGAGAACAGCCAGAGAAAGCAGATAGACTGAAGTCCTGATTAGCAGGATCCCAGTCAGACTAGTCAAAAACAGTGTAACATCAAGCAAAAAGTAGGGGTAAACATAAGAAGTAGATCCCGCTTTCATACAATTCTTTGATTCATCTTTGTTTATTCTGCTTTGTTCCCCCTTACCTCATGGCTGGGATCTCCCAGGAGACAGGGCAGGTGGTTGTGGTCACTACTAGCTGCCTCAATTTTAATTCTAGCTGCCAGCAGTGTCCCCAACTTAAAACTTTATGAACACCCCAACACCCCCTCCCCAGAACAAGTGAAGTTCTCTCCCCCATCCAAACTATGCGCTCGTGTGCATCTATGTCGATTGTTCAAAATTCAGATAGTGACGGAACATACGCTTAATTTAGAGAAGAGCCACATCCTCCCGCCCCCCCCTGGATTCCCCCACCCGTGCCTGTAGAATTTAGACATTAGGCCAAGACCTCAGGCCCTCTCAGCTCGTCAGAGCTCGTGTTCAGTTCTCTGGGTCTCCCCTATTTGTGGAATTCCCTGATCATACATGCAGTGATTCAAATCTTATCGTCTGCCGATCTGGGAGTCACATCTGGGAGCTCCTGACTGGGTTCCCCCACTGTGCTAGAGCTGTGTTTGGAGTCCGAGTCTCTTGGGTCATCCCCCGGACAATGATGCAGTGTCTTGTCATCCATGCGCACTGAGGGATGCTATCACCTCCACTGCTCTGTCCTGTTCCTGTTGCGTTTCCTCTGCTGTGGGTGGGCTCGCATGTTTCCTTCCCTTCCCCCGTGTTGGACCTTGCCTTTGTCTTGTCCTTTGTGCCTCGCATCCCCTCGATCCTGTGGGGCATGCTGGTCAATCCACTCCCACACTTCCTGCGGCGTGGTGAAAGACTTGGTCCCACATGCAATCACCAGCATTAACTTGGCTGGGAACACCATTGAGCATTGTATATTCAGCAGTCGCAGTTTGACGGTAACATATGATGCTCTTTGCTTCTGAACCTCCCGGGAGAAGTCTGGGAAGATTCTGACAATGCTGTTTGCCACTTTGAGCTACCCTTTCTGCCGAGCCTGCCGCAGCACATGGTTTCTGTCCTGATAGAATAGCAAGCGTGCCACCACCGGTCTCGGTGGTCGTCCTGGTGGGGTGCTCTTTCGGGGCCCCTCTGCACTCTTTCCAGTGCAAATTACTGGGATAACCCCTCTTCTGCCACTTTGGTGTGGATCCAATGTTCTAGATAAGTCACCATATTGTTTCGCTCAACCTTTTCCAGAATGCCCACTATGCGTAGGATGTTACACGGTGCTCTGTTTTCTGTGTCTTCCACCCGAAGTTCCAGTGCCTGCACTCGCTTCTCCATGTTAGAGAGCCTTTGGTTAGATGTGGTCACCTGGGGTTTTAGATCGCGGACTTCGCTCTCCGTTGCTGAGACTCAGTCTGCCACTTTCCGATGTTCCGCCCTCAGTATCCCCAGGTCTTCTCTGAGGGTACGAATTTTGGTTCCCACCCCCATACTTGATGTCTATATGGCTCGGAGAATGTCTGCGAGGGAGGGCGATTCCGGGGTATCCTTCCCCACATTTCAGCCCATTGCCCTCATAGATGTGCCCCCCGGTTCGTCCCCCGGCTGTTCTTGTTTTTTCTGCTCCCGCCTTTTGGTGATTTCCCCATGCCACCTACCACCTTGTGGGGAAGTCTGCTTGGCAGGGTTCTCTTGTGTTGCATGAGACTGTGACCATCAATCTGTGGACCGATCTCTCGCGCTGCTTGTGACTTGGGTGTCCCCGTATTTGTTGGTCCGGGAAGAGTCTCCTGGTTGCGCAGTGGGCTTGGAGGCTGCTCTGCCGCCTGTTAGGCTCCCCCTGCACCCCAACTGCTGGGCAGACCGGCAACGTAGGCCAGTGTCCCGTGTGTAATTGACCTACTGGTGCAAGTTCTGCCCGGGGCTAGCTCCCAGCCGGTCCCGGACTCGTGGCCTCTCTTTTAATTACCTGCCAGCCCCTTATCGCTGAGATCAGGCCTCCGGTAGTTTTCAGGTGTGTTGTGCCCCCACGAGCTATCTTCTCCAGTGGCCAGCCTCTTCTGTAGTTCACTTAGGCCTCCCTCGTGTTGGTGCTCTGCTGCTCCCGCGGGGGCCTCTACTATCCCGACTGCCCCTCATGCAGCTCCATGACGGCCTTCTCTTCGCCCCTGTGCGTGGGAGGGAGGGGGGAAGCACACCTCCGCCTGAGTCTGCCCAGGGTGATCGCCGGCGTGCTCACCACCTTGTTCTTGCCGCCACTGTCCTTGCACACGTTCGGGGCTCTGTCCGCCCCCTGCTACCTAGGTTGACTTGGGGGCTATAATTCCCCTAGTTGGCCTCATCTACAGCCCCCCTCTGGTCGCACTGCAGGGGTGCAGTTAGTGTTCATCAGTCTCACCGCTCTACTGCTGCCTCTCTCTAAATAAGTTCTATAGCTTCACCGAGCGGGCTTCTCTCGCCTCTCGCTGTTTACTCCCACCGGGAGGCTCCGATGCAGTTTGCTCTTCTCCCTGCGCCAGTGGGGGCTCATTTACTTGGTCCAGCCGCTGCTGGACCAAGTAAATCTCGAGGCTCAGTCTACTCCCCTCCTGCATGCACTGGGATCTCCCTGGTGGGCTCGGCTATCGGCTGTCCTACGGTCATGATGTGGGGTTCAATTACCGTGCTGCGAGCTCACTGCTCCGATGCCAGCGCCATCTTGGTTAGCCCCACAGCTTTTCCGATCAGGCCTCTCTTGCTACTCCCCGCCCGCAGTCACCAGGTGGCCTTGTTTCAGCTCGTCTTCTTTGCTGTTTCAGCAGGGTTTAACCCCCGTACTGTGTAGGTCACCACTGCACCTAGGTACTGCCACCGGACTCAGCTCCGCGTCTCCCGCTCCTGCTGTCGGCAGTTCCACGGCTCTTTATAATCCCTGAAATGCGGTCTGTTTGCTTCCCCCGTGTTTCTGGAGTTGGGAAGTCTGTCTTATTCTTCTTGGGACCCCATGTTACAGTCAGGATGGCACTGGATGGGGGATCGCCGACAGGAGCGCCGATCGAGGCTACCTACTCCATTGGAGACTGGCCACGCCCCCTACCTAAATTATTTGATCCAGGCATGTATTCGATTTCTTCAGTAATCAAAATTAGACCCCTATTGCATTGGCAGAGATGGTGGTCCACTGATGAGCTAGCTCCCTATGGGCTACCACTTGTGGAAATACTGCGATCGAATGGTTATTTGAACATTTCCTGGCTAGTTGATGTTAAAAGAATGATATACAGTCTTGATTTTTCCGCTGTCTGGGAATTTCCTGCTGATGCTGTTTTAGTGCCAGGATCAGCTTTCAAAGAGAAATTAAAGTCTCTCCTATGGGATGAGGAAATACTTAGATGTAAGCCGGATAGCTTGATGGACAGGTTTTTCTTGACACGATCACGTGTCCCTTAAGTCAAGTAGTTGTACATTAAATTCAGTCATGGGATCCTTGCAATTAACAGCTTTTGCATTCGCTGGGGTGAGAAATATTGCACTAGCACTTTGTTTGTCATGCAGGTTTGAGATTGAACCTTGCACTACTTCCTTTTCTTTTGAAATGCTTATGCAACTGCTTCCAAGAAGTCTGTCTGCCATCTCTTAGGAAGTAGACAGTATGACATTGCACTGAGAATTTTGAGAACTGATACCGATGAAATGATCTACATCAGTGTTGGCAAAGTTGTATCCTCTGCATAGGTTATACACAAGACATTACTAGTTTTTGATGTTGTTCATATTTTATAGCGTTACTAATACTTAGCATTGCACTTTTAATTGTATTTTGTATTTTATTGCACAGCTAGCACATAACTTTTGATATGAGTTATCTTTGCTATTCTCACGACTTACATGTAAGGTTTTGTGGTTTTCAATGCTGCTTTTATTTAGGAAGCATTTTTAATGCTAATGTCACCATTATTCTGTCGATTATAATTTATACCTTGGCTGTTTTGCACAATGTATCTGTAGCACTTGTTCTACTTATGTGATATATTCTAGGTTGATTTAAAATCTTTAACAAGTTTGAATTCTTGCTTGTTTTGTAGAATATATCTGTAGCACTCTTGCTGCTTATGTGATATTTTGTAGGTCAAATCGCCATGGCTGTTTGATCTTCCCAAGTCCAATATTGCTGTGATTAGCATGTGATGATTTTATAAACTTGGTCTTTCTTATTTAGGTATGTTTTTAAGGATTTTGAATCCGAAATAAAGTAAATGAAGTTAAAGCTTTGTTTTTACCTCTGTGCATTTTCTGCAGTTTTTGTATGGCACAACAGAG
This sequence comes from Triturus cristatus, assembly GCF_964204655.1. Lineage (NCBI taxonomy): Eukaryota > Metazoa > Chordata > Amphibia > Caudata > Salamandridae > Triturus > Triturus cristatus. Next base: position 1,061,527,391 of record NC_140589.1, on the reverse strand, counting down.
GGTTTTTAGCTGCTTCGCATTACACAAAGTTACACCTATTTGTTTCTTAGCCATGGGAAGATTACGTGAATAGCTGAGACCCTCAAGATGTTGAGCTGATGGGGAGACTCCGACCCGGCTCCCCAGGTCTAAAGTCGGCAGCTCTGGCTGTAAGGCCACATTCTGAATAGAATGAAGGTGGCAGTCAGAAGCCGCCTGAAAGCTCTACTCATTATGGGCTCAAGTCTTCAACAGTACCTTGAGCCAAGCTTCAGGCTCGAGCTTTCAGTGGCCTCCACTTCTCTATGGGCTCCTCCGTACACTCCGCGGGCTCATCATTTTGTGTTATGCCGCTGCGCTGACCCTCACAGACGGGCAGCCACTGAGCGGCGAGCCTTACAGCAGCAGGTGCTGAGGTGGCACTACTGTTATGTCGGCGAGTCACAATTACAAGCGATCTCGCCGAGAGTGATTGTGCGTTGCGGGGAACCTTGTTCGCTGCAATGAACACTCGGAGGCGTAATGGCTAATCTTGTGGCTATCGTGGTTGTACGCCCTAATGGCATACACACACGTGCCACGTTTTTTTAACCACTGGTCACATGACCCAACGTAGCGTGCCTGTTGCGTCACAGGCACGACATAACATTCCTCCCCAACAAACAACAAAACTTAATCACTTCACCATTGTGACGTTCAGCAGTCCCTGAGAGTCTCTAACACCCCTTACACACCGAGCATTGAATAAACTGGAATGTTCTTACATGAAATAGTCTCGCAACCTGTGATTCGGCTCCGGATTCCTGCGAAGTTGATACTGGTAACTGCCACGCCCCTCCGACTGGCTCACCTCGGCTCCAGCCTGCGAGTCACCTCGACCATCAGGGGAACTGCAAGCCCCCTCCACTGACGCACCAGCCACTGGTCCTTCTGCGGGCGTCGGGACTTGATCAGTGGCGTCGTTAGATGTCGGCGCTCGCGGAGGCTCACATCTTGAGTACACATTCACCTCTGTCGTTCCACGGAGTTCGGGTAGATCCTCCAGCGTGTCGGATGGATTCGCCATTGAGGCCTGCTGGAACTTCTTGAAAAATGCAGCATTTCTTATTACAGTTTCTCTTCCTCCGAGAATGTGTACCCAAAGAACTGTATCTTCCTTTTGAGAAACTCGCACTTATCTCTGTGGAGCGTGAGTCCAGCATCTTGCAACCTGTGGAGCACCTGAGTCAGTCTGGAGTTATGTTCTTTGATTGTCCTGGCATGGACCATGATGTCATCGCTGACATTTATGACTCCTGGTATGTCCGTGATCAGCTCCTAGATCACGTTTTGGAAGACCTCCGCCACGCTGGACACCCCAAAGCTTAGGCGAGTATACCTACGGAGACCCACGTAAGTGGAGAAGGTGGTTATGTTGCGGGACGCTTCATCTAATACCAGCTGATGGTATCCGGACCTCAGGTCTAATTTCGAGAACCAGCACGCCACCGCCATTTCTCCAATCAGATCATCGATTGTGGGCGTAATGTGACGCTCTCTTTTAATGGCCGCATTTGGCAGCCGCATGTCCACACAGATCCTAACGGCTCCAGGTTGTTTGGGCTTTCGGGTGACGACGATTGGAGAAACCCATGGAGTGGGCTCCGTCACCTTTTCAATGATGCCTGTCGCCTCTAACTTCTTTAACTCCTCTTCCACTTGGGGGCGCAAGTGAAAAACCACACGCCGGTGGTGCAGGGCTACTGGTTGCACAGTAGGGTTTATATGGAGATGTACTTCCTTGCCTTTGAATTTTCCAATTCCTTTGAATGTCGTCACAAACTCCTTTAGGATGTGTTGAACGGACTCCTGGTGCACGCCGAAGGCAAAGGTCACTACCCCCAAGTCTTCCGCAGCACGGCAACCCAGTAACATGCCTTGTCCATCTTCCGTGACGTACACATTTGTGGTGATGGAGGGAGCGCCGTGAGAGATGGGGGTCTTGAACCGGCCTCGTATCTTTAATGGAGTGTCCTGTCCATAGACAAAGACCGTGATAGAGGTGGGGTGTAGCATAGGAGCAGTGTCCATGGTTTCGTACAGGGCAGCAGCCATGATGTTAATCGTGGTGCCTGTGTCTACCACCGCTGCAACGTCATGCGAGCCCACCTTGACGTAACATTGGGGCAGTCGTCGGGCCTTTCGAGTGGTAGTTCCAATCATGTGCACTTTGTGTATTACCCTCTCCTCCTCGTCATCATCATCCATGTCACTGGTCTCCCCACCGCCTTCTGAGATTGCGTTTACCGTTCGCCTGGGTTTTCGGTATCTTTTCGACCTGCATACTTTCTCGAAGTGATTGTACTGTCCTGTTAGACCTGGCACCTTGGCGTGAGTCTCCCTTCCACTTTTTTGTCGCTGTGCCTCATGTGTTTTGCTGGTGTTAGCTGCTCAGAGCACTGTGCCACTGCCAACCAGTGCCACAGTGCAAGTGCTCCCTATTTAAAATGTATATGTTGGTTGGATTCCATGATTGACTTATTTGGTTTACTGTCAGACCCCAGTAAAGTGCACCAGGAGTGCCCAGGGCTTGTAAATACAAATGCTGCTGGTGGGCTTGCAGCACTGGTTGTGCCACCCACAGAAGCGGCCTGGTAAAATGTATCTAAGGTCTGCCATTGCAGAGCCTGCGTGCAGTCTGGTACTGTCATGCTGACTGGGTAAGTGCACACACTTGCCAGTCCCTAAACCTTCCCTTAACTTCATATCAGTCACCCCTATGGTAGGCCCAAGGGCATGGTGCATTGTAAGCATAAGGTAGGACAAGCCCTGATGTGTGTGGCATGTCCTAATAGTGAATTACAGCCATTTTCGTTTCTCACTATTGTAAGGCTACCTGTTCTCCATAGGCCAGAATGGGCTGTTAGAATTGTTACATTCTATGATCCTAACAAACCCAGGGAACATGGTAGAAATTCGAGTTTAGTATGCCTGAACTCAGAATAATAAAATACATCTTTTAGTAAAGTTTATTTTAATATTCCGTGTTTGCAAATACCACTTTTAGAAAGTTGGTATTTGCTTGCTTGACCATTTCAGCCCGCCTCTGCTATGATGTGTATCTGCCTGTCTGGGTGTGTGAGTGACAGGGCTGGGGAAACCCAGGGGGGCAGGGCTAGGTAGCCTGGTGGTGAATAGGAAGATTAGCAGTCAGATGGGTGGGAGGAGTACACCTGGGCTTTGAATAGGGTTGTGCTCTGCTAACACAATGCTGGCTCCACCTCCTGCGGAGCGGCTGATGTCTCTGCCCTGCACCCTGAATAGAAAGGCAGAGTCATGTCAACAGAGTGCTCAAGAACTGGTTTGGACTGGGCAAAGGCCCCTCAACCCCAGAGGAACAAAGGAATTAGGGGTATAAGTATTGGGACCCTGCTCCCAAGACATTAGATCCTGCTGAAACAAGAAGAACCTCTGCCAGAGGAGAAGGAACTGGGAAAGCTGTAGGAGGAGTAACTGTCCCTGACCTGGGGGATTGGCCTGCAGTGGTTGCCTTGCTGCTGAAGGAGAGGAGAAAGACTGCTAAAGACTTTACTTCAACTTGTGCTTTGAAAAGATCTCCAAGGGCTTGAACTGAGCTTGCCCCCTGAACGAAGTCCCAGGACCAGTGGACTTCACCCCCAGCTCCCCAGAGTCTTTTGGAAGTGTCTGCTGCTGTTGTTGGGCCTTCTGAGGGACTGCGTGTTGCAAGGAGCTGGAAGCGCGACGCAAGGAAGAGAAGCGTGCCGCCGTCGGAGCCGCTGTCGTCGCATCTCGCAGAAGGGGTGTCGCCGCTCCAGCATCGCATCGAGCGGAAGCGGCTTGCAACATCGGAGAAGAGTGCCGCTGCCAAGGCCGCTGTCGTCGCATCTCATCAAGGGTGACGCCGCTGTAGCTGACGCATCGAGTCGAGTCTTCTCGCAACATCGGAGAAGCGTAACGCATCTGGAAGATCCCGTCTTTATTTCTTTTGCACCAAGAACTTCAACGCATCTGCATCGCTGCAACACTTTCATTGCCCTGCGCGTCGCATCTAAGGTACATTGACTTAAAGTGTCGCATTTAAGAACTTAAGAGAAACTAAGCAATCTTCTACCAACTAAGCAACCGTATTGTGTATTTTTAATCGTTTAATGGTCTTGTGATAATCCTATATAAAGAATCCTTATTTTTAATATAAATACCTGTGTGGTGTCCATTTGTAGTGTTGTCACTTGGTTACTGTATGTGTTCACAAATGCTTAACCTATAACGCTCTGAGATAAGCCTTGTCTGCTCGCGCCAAGCTACCTAGAGGGTGAGCAAGGGGTTGTTTTAGTAGTGTAACCCCTTACCCTGACTAGAGGAAAGGTTCCCTGCTTGTCACAAGTACCTACCTGTGCCAACCAGAGAACCCGGATTCTAACACGTCCACATCCAGAACACCTTTTGCCCTTGGCCGGGCACTCCGCTGCTGTGTGGGGGGGTCCGCCGCAGTATCCACAGGTCTTCGCCTGTCCCTGAAATGCAGTTCCTGTTCCTTTCTTGTTCCACCGCGGCCTTGGCTTCGTCGTGATGGCATTCACCGGTTCCGTCTTGACTGGTGACAGGAGCGCGGCCTCCATGTGGGCTGCTCGGGCCTTCAATAGTTCCTTGGTGTGACCCAGTGTTAATATGTCTGTAAGAGGTTTTCCGGATTCCTCTAGGATCCTTTCACGGAGTTTCGCTGACGCGCAGCCTTGGATTATTTGCCTTCTTATTTCTTCAGTTTCGTCTCTGATTCCGCACGTGGATGCTAGATTCTCGAGCCTGGCATGGAAGGTGTCGAGGGACCCCTCAGGGAGCTGGCGCGCCTGTTGAAATATGAATCTTGCGTAGTCTTGGTTAGCCATAGGTTCAAAATATCCATTGAGGGCATTGGTTAGTGTGTGGTGGGTCTTAGGCGTAGCCTCAGCGAGCGTCTTTGTTATGTTGTGAATGTCCTTGTCCCCCAAGTGCAGTAGCATGGCCCTCTTCTGGTCCTTGTGGACCTTCGTAGCCTAGAAGAATTTGAGTAGTCTGTCGACAAAGTCCTTCCATTTCGGCGCTAATGCCGATGGGGATCCTTCTACCACAAAGGGTTTGATGAGGGGAATGGTGGACATGATGATTCCTTGCTTTGATGTCTGACCGCGTGGTCCAACCACCTGACGCTGGGGCCAAATTAACTTCAGTGGCGCAGTTGTGCAGTGCTGCTCAGGCTTTGATTCGATGCCCCTTCAGTGCTCTGGCTGGTTTGGGTGTGGGTTAGAGGCCTGTGCGCTGTGTTGGACTGTCTGTGGGTGTCAGGGGTTAGTGCGCTGCTTCCACGTAGTGGCTGCCTTGAGTGCTGGGAATCCCCGAGCCACTGTCCTCCCACCGGGGCTGAAATGCAATGCAGCGTGCTCGTGGGGCACAGTATTCACCAGGTGCAGCAGGTCTGCACACTAGACAGGGCAGGATGGCCATCCTCGTCGCCAGCTGTTATGTCGGCGAGTCGCAATCACAAGCGATCTCGCCGAGGGTGATTGTGTGTTGCGGGGAACCCTGGTCGCTGCAATGAACACTCGGAGGTATAATGGCTATTCTTGTGGCTATTGTGGTAGTACGCCCTAATGGCCTTACACACACGTGCCACGTTTTTTTAACCACGGGTCACATGACCCAACGTAGCGTGCCTGTTGCGTCACAGGCACGACATAACAACTACCACTCACACCAACATCGCACATAAAGGAGTGCACACGCTGGTGAAACAGCAGGCACGTGCCCTACCTAGCACTGGGTCAATGAAGAAAGGGAGGTGTAACAGTGATGCTCGAAGGCCACTGACACCGGCTCACTGAACAAAGAGTCACAACGTTTATGCTGTCAATTGGCGCACAGGTCTGGAGAGCTCGAAATTCCTTAAAGTACATCACACAATGTGATGAGTGCTTATGATTCATGTGCATGCACGGTTAAAGATATCTTCACTGCTAACCACCCACCTGTCCGTCAAGTTCTTACGTGGCAACACTACTTTGCACCCATAAAGGTATTATCCAAATGGGTGCTTTTTAGATACCTCGACTAAACGATTTTGTCTCGAACATAGGTCAGATGGTTCACCATAACTCGGCTGTCACACCAACACTGCACGGTGCGCTTGTGGAATCCGCCTCCACTAAGCTGCTAAGCAATTGGGCAGTGAATCATAGGGACTAACAAAGCCCTAAAAACAGTGTTAACCCCTCGACTTTCTCCCATAAAGATCCCAGGCATCATCCATTGAGAGCCACTGGACCAACCGCATACCAGGGGTGACTGAAGTCCTTTTCAATGGGCAGCTATACCCATAGCAAGCTCATAAACTCCTCTATTGCCATCCTGCGGATCGCCGTTTTCTGGCTGGCCGCTTACAATAAGATAGTGGCACACGTGTCCTAGCAAATTCCCTGTCAAAAGGAGCAAATGATGGACGGAATGCTGAACAATGCAACCATTCACCTCCAGTCACAAAGATCTGGGTTTAATTCACCTTTCTTTTGCTCACCACCCACCCCAGTTGGACCCAGCCATATGCAAATCAGTTTTGACCCTGTTCCTCATGGGACTAGTCCAGCCCCAACTGCCAATCCAGGTCCTCCCTGAACAGGGAACAAGCATCCTGGGACCGTTTCGGGGCATCACCCTTCATGTGCCAGCCTAGCTAGAATCCAGTGGCGCAGTGAGCGATAGCTTTTCTTAAAAAAAAGTCCTGCATGCCCTTACCTGATATGCCAGAATTAAAGCACTATTGCTACTTGCATGTCTGCGCAAAGTTCTGGAAAATCTTGAAAAGCCATTTGTGTCCATTTCATACAAATACCAGTGCACCCTCAAGGTACTCCGTTTGCGCTGCAATACAATGATGTCACTTCCGGTAGGGCTTTTACGAGGCCATCCGTTACCATTCAGTTACCAGCAGAGGTGAGTGGAAAGCAGATAATCAGGTGTGTGGGAAGGAGAAATAAAACAGGCTGTTTTACAAATGTGTATGTGACGGGTGCAGTAAAGGCAAACAACAAGAGGGGCAACAATCAAAGGTGCTGTAGGGAGGTAAAGTGGTCTAGCGGCAAGATCTCCTCTCTTAATTGAGGAACATGGTTCGATTCCCAGCACCAGCATCCTGTGATTGTAGACAAATTGTTTAAGTCCCCAAGCTTAAAAAACAGATCTATGTAACATGTTGTACAAGTAAAGCGCTGCCATGGAGCTATGTCAAGTTTGCACTATATAAAACTGTTTGTATAAATAAATGTGATTGGGTAGCATGTTACTTCCATGGGAGCACACTAAAACTACAAGAGTGGTGTAAATGAAAGAGGATGTCTGGAGGGGAAGAGGCCTAGCAGGAGAACTGAGTTCCAGTCCCAGCGCTGGGTCAACATCCTGTGATGCTACACAAATTGTTTATCTCCCCACGCTTACAAAAATTGAGCTGAGTGCTGCCTATGTAACATTTTGTGCATGTATACCCCTGCAAAGGGCCTATGTTGAGTTTCCACTACATAAAACTGTTTGTATAAATAAATGTGATTGGGTAGCATGTTACTTCCATGGGAGCACACTAAAACTACAAGAGTGCTGCTGACCGAGGCACCCACAGGGGGCCACAAGAGAGGTCAGCACTCTAGTGTCGCCTGGGCACCCCACACCGCCATCCCCCTTTGGGGGCAGGGACTCTGGTTGGAGTCCCCCCTTCCTATCCTGCCTGGTTGTGGCGCACAAGGGGCGTCACTTCCTGGGCGTCCTGGACTTGGGGGAGGGGGAGGGTATATATCCCTGCCCCACCATTTTGGCGACCTCTTTGATCGCCAAGCACGCCGTCTGCCTGGAAGGTCGTGTGGTGCTCTCGTCTCGTCGTCGCTCCTCGGGCCTCCCGCGACATCCCAACGGTGAGTGCAGCTCTGCCACCCCCCGCCCTGGCCCCGTCCCTGGGCAGTACCAGGTTGCACAACCAGGTTGCACAGGGGTCATGGCACGGACTGCCATGGGTGGGGGGCGCGAGCTCACGTTTGGGTTTTTCGTGCCACTTAGGGATGCGTAGGCCCCTGGGGGGCAGGACGGTGCTCGCTGTGCCAGCGCACACTGTGGTAGGTGCGGCAGGCCATGCTGCTGTGAGGACGGCCCTTGCGGGAGCCAGCTCTGAGGGTGCGATTCGGCCCGCCATCCCGGGCCTGGGTTCGCTCTCCTTTGTCCGCACGGGTCTCAGTTCCACCTCCCGCGGCGAGGGGGGGTGCCGGGCTTCCACGCCAGTGGAGTGCGCCTCCTCCAGGGATCCCCCTCCCTCTCCGGCACGAAGTGCATCCCGAGCCCGCACGGATTGGCCACGGGCCAGGGCGGGCTCCGGGGACAATTGCGGGATGCACCTGGTCTGTCCGTCCGGCCTTTGCCGGAGTTGCAGTTGGGCCGGTGGGGGCATGTGGCGCGGCTCCCCTAGGCCTGCGGCATCATCTCGCTCCCGTTTTCCCTCTTGTGCGACCTGTGGGGCTTGGGCGGGGGGGCTGGACAGGGTATGCGGCCATGTCCTCCGCTGTCCCCGCACGGGCTATCAACGGACGGCGGCAGGAGGTGAGTGTTGCTCCCCTTCCGTCCTTCCCCAGCGCGGGGTTCAGGCACCTCTGCTTTCCCCCCCACTCCCCGTTCCTGCACTCGGGGCCCTGGCGGGTCACTGGACATTACCGGAGTTCCCTACTCTGCAGCCCCCCCAACCCCCTTGTGGGGTCACGTGTCTTTCGCTGCCTCCTCCCCTTTGTTTTCATCGTGCGGTGTCCTGTGGCCCTGACCGTTGGGGGGCATTTAGGCCCAATGGGGCCCAGGGCTAAACGGGGCAGTTTGCTGGTTCTCTCAGGCGGGGGCTGAGGCCAGGCGGACGTAGCTGGCGCGTCTACTGCTTCTGCACACTTCTGCTACTCCCTGCATGCTACTTTCCTGGGGTCATGAAGTAGGTTCCCCGGCGGCCCTGCCTGCTTGGTCTGGTCCCGGCCGATTTCACCTCGGCGTCTCCCCCGGTTAGTATGCTGCCGTCACACGATGCGTGTGAGGCGCGGTGACCGAGGGGAGAAAGACACGCTGTTGCTTCTGTACCGTACCTGTGTGAAGTATGCTCAGGCACACATATAGCTGGCTTTGCAGGTACGGTGCGGTTCGGAAGGTATGGCAAGCGCGAGTCACTGTGGCCAATGGTTTAGGTTGTGACTCACACTCTCTAGGCTACGTGTTCATTCCCCGGTGCTCCTGTTCCTACATTTAAGGAGTTTTGCCTGGCAATTTTCTCGTTCCCGGCCCATCGTTCTGGTATCTTTGGGACTGGATACCAGATAGCAGGCTCGCACGAGCGATGTCCCGGCGGTGCGCGATGGGGGCTAGGGTAGCTCAGCACCTTGTGCAGGGTCTCGTGTGACAGGCGGGGGCAGACACCTGGCATGCCATATTTTGGGAACTCCATTGGTGGGACGGTCTTTTAGCTGTTGTGATCATTACAACATAGTTCCTGTTGCTCCACTGCGTTCAGTTATCTCCTTTTGATCTTTATCTGCCTGTAAGCGGTTTGGGTATGGGTAACTGATTGTTGTGCTTTATTTTCCCAGCTTTACACTGCCCGCCACCAGGCGAACCGTTTGCCTATCAATGTGCCCACCCCACTTACCACTGGGTGATTCATTAGAGTTTGCTGCGTGGCCGGTTCCGCCGCTTCTTCAATAGCGCGCAGGTGCTATGGCCTGACAGATATGTGGCGGCCCACCTGTCTGACATGCCTCACCCCGCACCTTCTTTGTTTTTCAGCTGCTGAGGCACCTCACAAGGTTCTAGGGGAGAAGTGCAGGCTCAATACGTTTAGATACGAGGTTAAGGTAACTAGATGGGGAGGCTCTATCTTTAGGTGGCTTCATGGGTGGGAAGGCACAACCACGAAGGGCGCAGGACATGGCACCCACCAGCACCCCCCTTGGTGTTAGGGAGGGGACACTGTCCAGCGGGCAGTATTGGAGGTCAGTACTGTGCCAGCCCGTGCCTTAATCTTGGTTTTGTCTCCACAAGCAGGTCTATATCGGACGGTCAGCGCAGATAACGCCGGATCTCACCGGGGATTTACGCCCGCAGCAGGTATGTGTGCCGGGGGGCGATCTGGTTGAACATGCAGCAGCATACAAAAGTTTCAGCGAAGCAGGGAGATTGCATGCCCTGTTTTGTTCCGTATGGTGGCAGTGGAGGGTCACAGGTTGAGCCCGCGTTTTGGGGGTGTTGGGCCTGGAGGGCTGGTGCATGGGAGGTATGGGGGCGTTCCTTAACCTCTATCCTTCATCTCCACACACAGTGACTCCGAAGCACCTTCCGAACGGCACCAGCGATATGTTCTTTATCCCTCCGGGCGTAAGTAAGTACGGAGCCAAAGGGGGGGCTAAGTGGGGTTCCCCAAGACAGGAGCAGGGCAAGCCTGGCACCGCGGCCAAGGCTCCATTGGCTAAATATTTCACTTTTCTTCCAGATTGTGAGGCAGTCGCAGGAGACAGGATGGATAGTCAGGGATACCCACCGCTTTTCTCGCAGAGGTCCCAAGACGATGAGACCCAGCCAGGCACCTCCCAAGATGCGCGGATCACAGCCTTCATCGACTTGGCCAAGACCAAGGGATTGGCTTGGGCCACAGAGCTTTTGAAGGCCAATAATCCGGAGGACTCGGGATTCGCCAGTGAGGTCCCGTTCACAGAACACAAGCCCAGTGATGAGGCAGGCCCCACTAGGTCTAAGAGGACACGCAGACCCATGGTCAAAGACTTCCCAGCAGAACCGCTGCCCACCAAAAGCCGGGCCATGCCCCCCACCTCATAGCACCACCCCCCTTTTACCTGCACCACCGGCCCCGGGACATGGACCAGTAATCCCCTCGGCCAGCAGCTCGCTCCCAGTGGCCTACGCGACAACTGAAGACTTGGGTAAGCTCACAGACACTTTGCGGAGCTTCATGGCAGAGGTCAGAGCTGGCCTAGCAGTGACCAGCTCACACAGTGGGGGGGAAGTGCCGTTCTAGCTCTTCCTGGTGGGGCACCTGGGGTCCCATCTATCATGCAAGTCTGGGGAGGGGGGGTCAGCACGGCTAGCACTTCTCTTCCACAGGGTGGGGGATCAGCCTTGGGCCGCCCCCCAGAGGCGGTTGGGCAGCAACTAGCAGTGGTCGCCAGCCACAGTCCCCTCCCCCATGGTACTGCCCCCTGTGGCGACGGTGCCCACCGCTCCACAGGTTGTTTCCACGATCACGCATCCTGCTGAGTTGCCCACTGCCGCAGTGGTGCCCAAGCCTTTGGTCACCATGGTGCCTCTGCTTTCCGGACGATGCTGTTTGGGGTGGGAAGTTCCTTTGGCAGCCAAAGAGGGGATTTGGAGGAGAGAGTTCATAGACATTTTTACCCTGCTCATGCACGGGGCTGAAGGGGTTGATACTAGAAAAATGGGGGGTAAGGATGATGACAAGAAAGTGTGTTTCCAATCTTGGCCAGAGAAGAATATTGCCACGTGGGGGCAAGCTTTCGTCATCCTGGCGGCAGTGATAATGGAAAAATACCAGGGGCCGGGGTTATTTCAATACGCCAGCATCATTACCAATGAGGCTGAGACAAGCAGGGGGATGGGATGGTACAGCTATGACTGCGAATTTACAAAAAAGATGGCCATGTGTCCAGAATTGGTGTGGGACCAATTGGAGTTGAGACTTTGGGTCAAGTACATGGGAAAGAGCAAAGTTGAAAGGACAGTCAAGCCTAGCACTTCCAACAGTGGGGGTGATAAGCCCAAGGATCAGAAGCAGAAAGCGAAGGGCCATTCCAAGAAGTCCTTTCGGGGGGGGTCGCGGAGGGGGCAGGAAGCATGGAGCAAGAACAGTGTACAACGGGACCTGCAGGTTATACAACGCAGGGTCTTGCTTTTGGGGGAAAGCATGCAGGTTCTCCCACAATTGTAGCAAGTGTGGGGCCACACATCCAGCCTCCTCCTGCACCAAGCGAGACAGTTCAGCGCCGCTACCGAGAAGACAGGATAAATAGACCAGTCTCTCCCTCCAGCCCCCCTATACCTCTTCCCTCCCTCCCACTCCCACCCATCAGCGATGGCCCCTCTGTGCTCTCTGGGGGGGTCCGCTATACTACCCTTGGCTAAGGGTCCATCCCCCATCATCGACAACCTCCTCCCCTTGATCCATGAGTATGCTAACACCAAGGACAGATTGCTCCTCGCCGAGGGGTTTGTGGAAGGATTCAGAATTGCGTACAAGGGCCCACTAGTGAGCAGGGACGCTGAAAACCTCAAATCAGCGAGGGATAAACCTGAGGTCGTGCTGGCAAAGATCAATAAGGAAGCTTCATTGGTGAGGGTGGCGGGCCCCTTCAACCAGCCACCACTAAAGCACTTTGTCATCTCCCCGCTGGGGGTGGTACTCAAGAAAGAACCTGGGGCCTTTAGGTTGATCCAGCACCTGTCTTATCCGGTGGAGGATTCAGTGAACTCTTGGTTAGACGAGGGGATGTGCTCTGTTTCTTACCGCTCCCTGGACCTGGCGGTGGACATGGTCAGGAGGGCTGGGAAGGAAGCATGGTTGGCCAAGTCAGACATTGAGTCGGCTTTCCGCCTGCTGCCGGTCCACCCTGACAGCCAACACCTCTTGGGTTTCAAGTGGCAGGGCAAAGTCTTATTTGATAAGTGTATGCCCATGGGATGCTCCGTGTCTTGTGCCTACTTTGGGGCGTTCAGCTCTTTCCTGCAGTGGGTGCTGTTGAGTAGGTTCAAGGTTGAGGGCGTAAGCCACTACTTGGATGATTTCCTGTTCATAGGGGGCAGAAACGCAGGAGTGCAGTAGAGGCTTGCAGTGCTTTCAGGACATGGCTAGGCACCTGGGGGTTCCATTAGCACCTGGCCAGACTGAGGGTCCGGCGCAAGTCCTGACATTTTTAGGCATCGAGCTGGACACGATCAAGGGCGAGTCCAGACTCACTGCAGACAGGGTATAAGCGCTGCGTCAGGACATTCAGGCATTGCTGGGGAAAGACAAAGCCACACTGGGTGGCAACCAATGCCTCTTGGGCAAGCTTAACTTTGCCGAAAAGGTGATCCCCGTGGGTAGGGTGTTTGCCAGGAGACTAACTAGGGCCACCACAAAGGTTACGAAGAAGCACCATTGGGTCCGTTTGGGGACAGACTTGAAGAATGACCTCGCCATGTGGTGCGATTTCCTCAAGCAGTTCAATGGGACGGTGATCTGGCGGGCACCCTGGGCAGACAGTCCGGAGCTCTGCCTCTTCACGGATGCTTCAGGTAGAGAGGGCTTTGGGGCAATTTTGGGCGCCGACTGGTGTGCCCAGGAGTGGCCCAATGCCTGGTGCAGGTTAAACATCACGGCGAACATCACTGTCCTTGAATTGTTCCCTATCGTCATTGCGCTACATCTATGGCCTGAGACACTGTCAGACAGAAAGGTCCTATTCTGGTCTGATAACATGGCGGTAGTTCAGGCCATCAATGGGCAGACAGCTAAATGCCCGTTGGTCCTCTGCCTGCTCAGAGAGTTGGTCATGGCTTGCCTACGCTGTAATGTTGAATGCAGGGCAAGGCATATTGAGGTGGTCAAGAATGTGGCGGCTGATGCTCTTTCTCGTTTTCAGTGGCTCTGCTTCAGGGAGGCCTGGCCGCGGGCAAGAGCACAGGTGACCCCCTTCCCGGCACACCTCTGGAGGATCCTGCCGTGGACCAATGATTGAGAGCAATGGGGGAATGCGTGCTGGCTCCAGGTACTAGGAAGCATTATGGGGCACACCTGGCCACCTTCAGGACAGTGTCACAATCCCTGGGACTTTCTTCTCTACCATTGGAGGGCAGAGTGCGGGCATTTGTGGTTTGGGCTAGGGAGCAGGGGAGGAGCCACTCCTGGGTGTGTGGCCACCTGGCGGCCATGAGCCATGACGCCAAGCTGAGGGGGGGCTCGACCCAACTAAATCTTTTGTCATTAGGGCAGTCCTCATGGGGTGGACCAGGGACGAGCCCAGGGACCCCGACAGCAGGGCCCCTATTGACTTTGACATTCTCAAGGGCATGGTGGGTGTCTTAGACGGGGTCACCTATTCGAAGTTTGAGGTGACTCTCTTTGCGGCAGCCTTCTGCTTGGCGTTCTTCGGCGCCTTTCGGATTAGTGAACTGGTGGCAAGATCCAAGACTGACAGTTCGGGGGATGCCTTAAGCATTCAAGATGTGGCCCTCACAGACACCCTGTCCATCCGCCTTCGGAAGTCCAAAACAGATCAGGCAGGTAAGGGTGTTGATGTGGTGCTAATGCTGCTGGAGGACCTCCGGTATTGTCCGGTCACCAAGGTCAGGGAGTACCTCGCGTGCCGTCCTCATGCCCCCCGCTACCTACTGATGCATGCAGACCAGGGCCCCTTGACTAGGTACCAGATGGAAAGAATAATTAGGGCGAGCATATCTAGGGCAGGCCTGTCTCAGCCAGATAAGAGATATTCCAGCCACTCTTTCAGGATAGGGGCGGCCACGGCTGCTTTGAAGGCAGCTATGGAGCCAGGGAGCATAAAGAAGGTGGGGCGGTGGGAGTCTGATTGTTACAAACTCTACGTCCGCCCTTGATGTACTTTGTTTACATGTAGTGTGCAGTGAATTGCAGTGTTTTCATGTCTTATTTTGTGTGTTATGGACAATCATTAAATGAGTAGAGTGTGTAAATCGTGTCTCTTGTCTTACTAGGGCTCCCGGTATGGGTGATCGGGCATTCATGCATCTCCAGGGTGGCTCAGTGGGCGTCGCACCGGAACTGGACACAGACAGAGTTTGAGTGGATGGGTTTCCATGGCATGAGATGGAGCAGCCTCAGGAACAAATTGGAACAGAGACTGGCAGCACAGGGGGCTCCCCCAAAAATGTTAGTGATTCACTTGGGGGGGAATTACCTCATTGCCATGGTTAGAAGGTTACTCTTGCAGGCCATGAAAAGTGATTTAGGTGAAATCAGCAAACGCCTGGGGCAATGTGAGGTTTTCTGGTCAGAGATGATTCCACGTAGAATGTGGCTAGGGGCTAAATCTAGGGAGGCGGTAGAGCATTCAGGGAAGTGACTTAATTGGGCAATGTGCAAGTTCACTGACCAGAGGGGTCTGGGATTCATCAGACACGAGGTGGGTACTTTGAGGCCGATGGCATCCACTTATCGCCAGTAGGCATGGACCTTTTTCTCTTAGACTTAAGTGAGGTGCTAGAGATGAGAGGTTGCAGGTAAGATCGTAGCTGTGGTGGGGTCTCTGGCGGTGACGGGGGCCACCTCCAGAGCTGTGGCGGAGTTACAGGGCGATCTGGAAGCAGGCCGGTACGAAGGGTACCTCGGCACAGCACCTTTGGGGGTGCCAGAGCCAAATCCCAGGAGCCTCATGGGAGGGTCCTTGAAACTGTGTCGGCGCCCCGCTAGTCCTTTGGGCGGTTGTGGTTGTGGGCCTGAACAACCGGGGGGGGTTGCTATGCGATGCTCCGCCCTGAAAGGTGTGAGTAAGAAGGTACCAACGGTCACGTGATCCGGGAAGAGGATCACTAGTAAGGGCAGCACAGGCGGGGTTCACCCCAGTGCTGCCTGGCTCATCAGGCGGGCAGGCGGCTCAGTTGGTTGCCTGCCCTTGGATCGTCTGTAAGATAACCCACCTATTACATAACGGTGTATGTAATAAACCTGCAGCAATTTTACCCAAACAAAAAATTTGTGTTGTGTGTTTATTCATGGGAAATGTATATTATGTTGGAGGGGTGGAAAAGGATGCCAATGAAGATACTATGGTGTAAATAAAAGGGGATGTGTGGAGGGGAAGAGGCCTAGCATGAGAACTGAGTACCAGTCCCAGTGCAAACTGCAAAGTAGTGCAAATCAAAAGGGATGTAGGGAGGGGAAGTAGCCTAGCCGTGAGAACTGAGTTCCAGTCTCATCGCTGGGTCAACATCCTGTGATGCTACACAAATTGTTTATCTCCCCACACTTACAAAAACTGAGCTGAGTGCTGCCTATGTAACATTTTGTGCATGTAAACCCCTGCAAAGGGCCTATGTTGAGTTTCCACTACATAGAAACTGTAAAAACAAATACGATTGGGGTAACGTTATTTCCATGTGCGCAAAAAGCAAACTACAAAAGTGGCATGAATCAAAGGGGTGTAAGGAGGGGAAGTGTCTTAGGAGCAAGCTCTGTTCACTTTGTAATTCAGGAATAGGGTTCTATTCCCAGCATTTCATCAACCTGTGATTCTATTCAAAATATTTTTCTTGTCACGCTCAAAAAAACAGAGCCAGCCGACTATATAACATTTTGTGCATGTTAGTCGCTGCAATGTCTCTATGTCGAGTTTGCATTGCATAAAAAAAGGTATAAATTAAATGTCATTGCTGTAATGCAAACAGATACATGTCTAGCGTTATTGATTTCGCACACATTGTCTTCTCACTCTCATTTTGAAAAAGTATTGGTTTGACTCATAGGATGGTTTTAACATAAAGTGCTTAAAAACAGAGACACTTGCGCAGTGCTAGCATGTAGGTTGGAGGATTTGGGCAGCCCCACATGTGGATAAGATTGTATTGTATTGTAATTGCATTTATATAGCGCTTACTACCCCTGACAAGGCGCCAAATCGTTTGGTAGGCGAGTAGCACGCTACTCCTGAACCCATAAAGAATTAGTGGTGACTTAGTATAGTGAAATATGTTAGTCTGTTATTTGGATTGAGGAGGATAGTGGAGGGATAGAAGAGGGAAAAGGTTTAAAACAAAACAATATGGAGGTGCATGGGATAGAAGGGGTAGAAGAACTATAAAAAGCAGGGATAGGGTAAGCAAAAGGGAGTGAATGGGTAACATGTTTTCCCCATGTTGTTTCAATAGTATAACTGGCATGACAACAAAGTGCAGGCACAGTGGGACCAAGGTATTACACACTCATCAAAATGGTCAGTGCCATCACCACCTTGTTCCATTACTCCTGCATTGCTCCTTTGTGCATCACTTTTACTAATAATTTCTGACTTTAATTGTATACAGCTGTAATTAAGCCTTCAATTTGCTTTTTTCCCTACATTTTACTCTCCCTTGAAAGTATTTGTGCACATTTTGCTGGATTGGAATCACACTCTACATGGAAACGTACTCATCAATTTTTGCAGAAGGCTCTTGTCTGGTATATCCCTCATGAGCAAGCCAACTCAAACTAGCATTAGCGATGATGATATATTTGACACACATTCTTTAATTCCGCAATGATAGGTTTTCCCTTCCCATTTTTAGTGGGTTCAGAATGCAGTTTATGAGTAATCTTTCCAGGTAAGTCTGAACTAGTTCTCTATTTTTTAAGCAAAGTTGCTGAAATTTATTCGTAAACTGTACTTTGGCATCTGGCCCCATGCTTTAGCTGGGCCAGTTAGAATATGCCTCCTTATCCCGCAGTCTTTTTGTCCGCAGGTAATCACAACGCGGTCGTTACAACGACCGCGTTGTGATTCCGCATACCATTACTCCGCAAGTCGGAAGAACGACTTGCGGAGGGGGGGCGCTGGATGTTGGAATAGTATTCTGTTAATTCAATTATTCACGCATTGCTAGCCCTGCTCACTGAAAGTACCAGCACTCTCTTTTATGTTAAAGCCTTAGATATAGAAATCCTACTACTCTGAAATGTACACTTTTGGCAAAAAGCAGAAAGATCAATTCCGATCCTGAGTACAAGAATCCAGAAAATGTGAATGTGATGGTTAGCAAAATTGTTTAAAAATACCATGTTTTACAAAGGGCAGTAAATGTTATGTGGACAGCCATTGTAAAGATTAATACTATTGGATATATGGAGATTGTTAAATAGTGTGGCAATGAAAAGATTTACTGGACACGGTATTCTTCATTCTTGTTACTGCAACTTGCATAGACAATGAAACTACACTTCACTGTACCCGTCACCCTACTGCCCCTGCTCACATCTCTCATTTACACCCTCACATCTCTCATTTACACCCGCTATTTTCTGCAACTGTGTACTGAACACATTTTGCCATTGTTTTTAAGTCTGTCTGTAGATGGCGACATATTGTGGATAACACAGTACATAGATGCTCTCTGGGTCAGACCATTGTTTACTATTGGTTCGCTTTCTTGTCAATCTCATTTGCTTCCTTCTAATTTGATGGCTGTGTTTTTCCTTCTTCTTGATGATTTCATTCAGGTCGCTCCATAGAGGTGAGTTGACAGCAGATACCAAGTGGGAATCCAAAAAAAAAGATTTAGTGCCTTTAAAAATGTGTGTTTGACAGGCACAGAAAACTTCAAATCTGGTATAATTAAAGACGATCTATGGAGGAGAAGTGGACGAGCAACAAGATCTGCTGAGTTCATAACTGAGGAACCTGTTCGTGTCCCAGCACTGACTCAATACCCTGTGATTCTAGGCACTTTGTTGATCTCCTCATGTTAAAAAAACAAATCTAACCTTGTGATCTGGTGAGAAAGCTAAATAAAGTTCACATACCGATCTTCTAACTTTGTTACTGAGGAACAGGGCTCGAGTCCCAGTGAGCTTAACATCCTGTGATTCTAGGGAAATCGTTTATCTCCCCATGCTTAAAAATACCAAAAAAACAGACCACGTAATCTGTTGATCATGTAAAGGGCTATGCCCTTAGGTTTAGTTTGACTACGTAAAACTGCAACGGATGAATGTGATTGGGGATGGTCTTTCGATGGGCTTTGGGACAGAGGACTGCAATGTTAGCACATTCATTTCCAACATTATGGATGTCACAAACTTTGTCTTCTTGATTTAAAAAAAGAGGCTGGTACAGCAGACTTAACTTTTTTTTTAACACAGATCGCTTGCAAACAGTATTCTAGCTGTAGCACTAACGGGTACGTTGGAGTATTTTGGTAGGCCCGTGGGCATGAGATGGGTCTGCGGGGGAAGAGAGGGGTGTGTGGTGTGGAGGTGTTCTTATGGAGCTGCTTATGCTCAATGCAGTTGGCATTTGTTGGTTATGCTGACAAACCACTGATAAATATTATAAGCCAGATGTTTATTATGGGTATTTAAGACAAAGGCAGTGAACCTCACTTATTTATAGTAAATATTGTATCTTAAAGTAAATAGGCCCTTGTGGATGGATAATTATCCTACTGTGCGAGGTGGCCAATATGGTGACCGACTGATTTGCAACTAACTGAGCTCTGTGAACCCAGTCCATGGCCACACATCCTCAAGGTATCCATCGCACCCTGCTGCACAGCTCTGGTACTCCCTGGACCTGCTGGTTAGTGGTGTGGGCCCGTGGACACCCCCATCATGGCCTGGGAATCAATTTGCAATGGAGGCGGCATGATGATGTTCGCAGAGCTGCCTACTCGAGTGGGGCAGGGCCTGCAGCGCAGTTGGCCTTTCAGGCATTTTATCTGATAAAACACCCACACAGTGCATCGGACCAGGCTACCTTGACTCTTGCGACCACATTGGGCTGAACTTTCCTCCAGCGATGGCAAGGCCACTGGCTGGTGGCTCCACTCGACCAGGACAGACACACTGCGTGGCCCCAGAGAAGGTGGGCCAAGGCATGGCTGACATTGGGGCCACTGCGCCCCTTGTATTTTGCCCCTGCCAGGCGATCATGAGGCCCTGCAAGTTACCTCTCATCCCCACTTCTCCTTATCGCTAGCATGAGTGGGGCACGAATGAGGGGCGACAGCCACTGTGGGGGCCCTCCACTCCGCTCTCTTTTTACACCGCTAAGCTGCTGCAGTCTGTGGCCAAACTCCACTCATGATAATGTAGCCTACACTGGGGGGTCCTTGGTGATGGGCACGCCCCCACTTTGCACTGCAACTGGGTCCCTGCAGTGCTGCCCATACATGGGCTCACTTTGTGACCAACAGTGGGATTAGCGGTACCCCGAAGGCCCGGGCATCTCGGCTCCCTGACCGCTGCTGCCTGCTCAAGTGGGGCCCCTTTTGAGGAACTGTGACAAAGAGGACCCCCCGTCTGACTTCCACTGGTAACTATGGCAAAACTTTGCACCTGTGAAGGCCATCCTTCTTTTTCTTAACAAATCGAAGGCACATGCCCCCCCCCACCTGGCTCATTGCGTTGAAAGACTCTTAACAGCTGCAGGCGTATGGTACTGCATCTTGCGCACACGGTAACCCTTGATATGAGCCGTGTGGATTGCGTCCAGTGTGCTCAAATACTTAACCTGCCCCCTTTGTAGGAATCCTTGTTTGTCCTAAACAGGATAGGGCAACTGCAGCCACCTCAGAGGAAGGGAGCAGCGGCTTGGAGGGGAGTGCTTTGAAGCCTCCTGATGCAGTTCTAGAGTTCACACTGCTGGATCACTCCCGGAAATTTGATGAGATTCTAAAGGCTGTGCTGGACATTAAATCATCACTAGAACCTAAAATAGATGCCCTGGGAATAGACATGGGGCTCATACGCAAAGATCACAAGAAGTTGAAAGTTCGAATGGATGACTCGGAATGTACTTTGGCGGCTCTCAGGCCAGCGGTTGCGGATGCTCATCTCAAGGCCCTCCAGGCTAACATATGCTACCTCAAGAAATGGGTCGAGGATCATGAGGGCTGCTCATGTCTCAACAATATATGGATAATGGGTCTACCAGAACCCGTTGAGGGCCCTGGCATGGAGCTTTACCTTAAGAATTGGCTTGCACCTTGCAATTTCCTGCCATTCTAAAGATAATGCACAAATAAAGCACCATCTTGTGCGCAAAGAGGTGTGGACCTTACTGGAAGGCCAGGGCATTGTTTCGCCCTTCAAGTGTGAGGGAGAACCTGGGGGATGGCAGATAAAGAAGCACTGATGACCTCAGGGTATGGAAAAGAGCATGGGCCCCACAAAGCAGCAGGTGACCAGGGAAAGAGCTCAGGCGGTTGCCATTGCTGAGCAGCACAACACATCTTCTCCTCCCCCCTCGGCTGAGACTAAAGGGGTGGACCATGAGGCTCTAGACTCAGACTTTGCACTGGCATACGCCCTGCTGAGAGAGGCCCCAGCCCTCAAGCCTGTGTCGGTAGACAACCTGGTTTGAACCAACTACATCAGATGCATGGTGTGCTCAGCGACTTGCATCAGAAGGTAGGCCCTCGCTTAGCTGCAGCTTTACTCTTAAGAGGTACTGTATGTATTCTACGAAAGGGTAGCCTATGGGGTCTTATGAACAGACGGTGGACTGGCCACATGGATTTTCCTCTTTACCAGAACATTGTCGCCGTATCAGCATATGCATCAGGCAGCTTGGATGCTAACTCTTTTATCTGTTATTAGATACTGTTTCTATGCATTGTAGTGCTGTTGGCTGACTGCCCGTTGGTGTATCGGCCTGGGAAGAGAAGTTAGGGTGTTATCATTGAGCTCCTTTATTTTTTGCCTTTTTGTGTTCTTTGAATGGCATGCATTCACATGGGGTTAGGGGGTGGTTGGGTGGCTGGGGGTGGCAGGGGTAGGTGGCCTGATACATGTTCCATTGATCATGTCGGTTGATACTCACATTCCCGCAACACATTACCAACTCCTGGCCTGGAAATTTAGGGGCATGGCTTGCTAAATCAAGAGCTATCCCATTTGCCAATACCTGAGGAGGCGTGGTGTGCACATAGCCTGCCTCCAGGAGACCAACCTCTCTTTCCCTGCTGTGGATGGGTGTGCGCAGGAGATGGAAGTGTACAGTGGTGGGGACCACGTATTCAAGGTAAGCAAGGGAATTTTGATATGGATTGCCCCAAGGGTGCCACTGTCAGTGTTGCACACTAAAACTGACCCAGAAGGGAGGTACATGGGTTACTAGATGGATTCCGTATTTCCCTGATAGCATTGCATGCTCCCAACTCCAATCAGGCACTCTTCCTGGACTTGTTAAACCCCGCACTATTAACTGACACACTAGCTCCATGTGTCTCGGGAGGGGGCGGACTACAATTGTGTCCCAGATGTGGTGCTAGATCACTCCCACTAACCAAACCCAAAGCATAATCCATCTCATTGTCAAAACAGATGCAGCAATGGGCGTTCCACACACAGGTTTCAGACGCCTGGTGCTGCTTACACCCAGTAGGTAGGGAATACTCACATTACTCAAACCTACATGACCTCCACACCAGAACTGACATCTTCTGCTGTAGCACTGATGCACTTTCCAGAGTGTCACAGGATGAATATCCTAGGTAAACTTGCTCAGACTGCAAGCCACTCCAGCTCACACTATTATGGGGCTGAGGATGACCCGGCACACCGACATGGCACCTACCCGTTGAAGCTTTGGAAAACACGGCATTTCGTGCCACTCTGCCTGACCACCTGGAACTGTACTTTCAGTAAAACAAGGTATCTACCATGGTGCCCGAATAGAGTGGGATCCATTCAAGGTGATCCTTAGATGTCTAGCCATCAAAACAACCTACAGAACTAAGTTAGTTCTGTGCAGGGAGCTCCAGTGCCTAGAAGTAGAAATTAGAATACAAGAATTTGATAATACCCACCGACCAGATGGCTGCTATCCCCCCTGATGCAGGCGAGGCTCACACACAATACTACTCTATTTAAATTGGGTGCCCATGACTACAGTGAGTATTTGTCTAGAAAACATGTGGAGGGTGACACGGCGGGTAGGCTTCTTTCATGACTTGTCTGCTCAGACTCCCCCAGGACCCCTATCAGGACTATCAGGGACGAGTCCAACACTGCAGTTAACTCACAGGAAGTGATCAACCTCACTTTCTGCCTCTATTACAGCGCACTATACTCTACCCCAGTGAAAGCGGATGCACCCGCAACGCAGACATTTCTAGACACACTACATCTCCAACAAATGCAGGAGTCGCACTGGGCAGAGTTAGAGGCCCGCTCTCTGCAGATTAAATAATGCAAGGCTTCAAGCAAATGTTGCGCCGTAAGAACTTGGGCACGAATTGGCTGGCCCATGGAATTCTATGTCACTTTCGCATCACGTCTGACCCAGCACCTCCCCACGTTTATGACTCTAAATATTCCACAGGGATACTCCCACACTGTATGAAGGAGGCAATACTTGTAGTGCTTCCCAAGCCTGACAGGGACTCCCTGCTGATGGAGTCTTATTGCCCGTTGTCCCTTTAAAATATGGATTATCAGATTCTCAGTATAATGCTAGCCAGTAGGCTGATGTCTATAGCACAACACCTAATAGAACTTGATCAGAATGGTTTAATTCCTCTTAGAAAAACCTTCTTAAATTTACGCAGCCTTTTCATGATAATCGACCTGGCAAAAGCATCCAGAGTTCATCCCTGGGTAGCTGCCCTGGACATAGAGAAGGCATTCTACACTTTGGTGTGGGCTTACTTAAAGTAGGTCCTCCATTGACTGGGGGTGGGCCCGAATTTCCTGGCCTCAGGTTTGTTGCTGTGTAATGCACCAATGACAAGGGTAAAGACGGGATCTTTCATATCTGAACCGTTACACATAGAATGTGGTGCACAGCAGGGTTGTTACCTATATCTGACCATCTTCGCTCTAGCCATGGAACCACTGCATGCGCTCCACTCGCCAGGGACCCAGATTGGGGCCTTTGGGTAGAGGAACGGTGACATATAATATCACTATATGCAGATAACATATTGGTTTACCTTTTATGAGGGGGAGGTCAATATCCAGCGCCTGATCGACCTACTACATCACTTTGGTGAGGCCTCTGGCCTTAAAATAAACTAGGACAAATCCCATCTCTTTCACCTGATAGCGACAACAGACAAACAATTAACAGAGACTACCCCGCAGCACCTACCCTGAAGCTATGATACCCTCAAATACTTAGGGGTTAGAGTTTATCACATAGACAAAGACCTGGTAGACTGCAATATAGGAAGGGTGTTGTCTGCTGTGAGAAGCTCCCTACCTTTTTTGGACGGGCTTTCCGCTCTCCGCTGTGGGGCACATAGCCATTTTCAAAAGGCTGGTACTCCTGCGTTTACTATAATTCTTCTTTACATCCCAGCCCTTTTGAATAAAGGATTTTTCGCAGTGCTACATTTGTTCCTGACTATGCTGATATGGGGCACCGGGAGAAGCAGGGCGATGATCACCAAATAATATGAGAGCGGCTTAGAGGCACCAAACTACGAGTATTACTATATGGCGGCCCAGTTTCAATGACCGACCCGCTGGCTGACAGAGTCCGCATGTTGGAACGGGTGCACCAGTTCATGGCAGCTTCTCCACCCAAGGTGGTTACTAGGTTCTGAGGTGGTGGTTTTTAGGTGTTATGGGTGGCAAGAACTTATTAGCAGTTTCATTAAGTTAGCATGGATGACTCAACTCATGTCAAGTTGGAAAAGGTTGTTCTGGTTGTTTCACCAGAGCATGTTTGATGTTATTTACCATGCAGAATTATGTGGTTGATATGCATGGTGTTATTCAGCATTATATTATTCATCATTATACATTCTGAAATATGTTTGTTGCATTTCACGAGACCACTTGCCTTTGGTTATTGCCAACTGTCTAAACGATATGCTTCCTGATCACGAGCGGTTCACAGACGACAACCGCTTCAACGTGCGCACGTGTAAACTGCTCCAACGTGCACACTTGCGCTTAAGAACAGAAGCCGAGCATTCAGGTATTTAAACCCCGCTCGCTCCTGCTCGTAAGCCTCGCTTTTTGGGTTCCCAGTACTCACCTGGCTCCAGCCTGTTCCAGCGTTGCTTTTGTCTTCCCGCAGCTCCTGAGGAAGTTCCAGTTTCTGGTCCCGCTTGGATTCCAGTCCTCTGGTGCGCCTTCCGGTCCCTAGGGTGAAAAGTAAAGAACTCAAGATCGGTTGCTTGGCAACGGTAAAGCTAGATCAAAAGAGAATATCATCATTGCGGTAAGACTTTCATGCCTATTAAAACCTTGCCAAGACATTAAAAGTGTAAATCAAAGAAACTATCATCACGGTAAGACTTTTATGGTTTATTAACCCTTACCTGAAAAGTTAACCCCTTCTGTGCGCACAACGGCCGGGAGCCATTGTGTGCAACAGTGCTCGTGTGCCCAGGATGGCTCCCGGCCGTCCTGGCACATGGCACCAGAAATCCCTCTGGTGTAGGCACCAGAGGGATTCCTTTTTCTCCCCTAAAGCCTCAGGTAGCTGGGGAAGAGCTTCCCCAGCTCCTGAGCCCCTCCCCCGTTTCTGTGAAATGACGATCAGCGCGCAGGTTGCACTGACATAATTTCATAGAAACCGCAGTTTCACTTTCTATGTGCTCAGGGAGCTATCTCAGCCCCCTGAGCACGCAGAAAGACAGGAGGGGTATCATTGGAAAGGGGAGAATCTCCCCAGTGGATCCCTGCTTGGGGATCACCCCAGGAGGGCGATCCCCAAGCAGGGATCCACCCACTAGACACCAGGGAGGGGGAAGCGGCCCCTTGGGCAAGGGCCTCTGCTCCCCCTCAAATAAATTGGACAAATTCAGTTTTTCTGCCCCCGGGGGGGCAGGAAGCCCACTAGACGCAAGGGATTTTTTTGGGCAATTTTAAATAGGGTGGGGGCTGCCCAAAATGGGCATGCCAATGCCCCCACCCCGCCACAATTACAGCCTTTCTGCCCCCCCGGAGGCAAAAAGCCCACTAGATGCCAGGGATTTTTTGGGGGCAATTTGAATTAGGGTGGAGGCTACCCAAAACGGGCATGCCAATGCCCCCACCCCCACAACAATTACAGTCTTTCTGCCCCCCTGGGGGGCAGATGGGGGGGAGTAGCCCCCAATATGCCCCCCGGGGGGACAGAAAGCCCACAAGAAACCAGGGATTTTTTGGGGGGCAATTTTAATTAGGGTGGGGGCTGCCCAAAATGGGCATGCAAATACCCCCACCCCACCAAAATGACAGCCTTTCTGCCCCCCCAGGGGGGCATAAAACCGACTAGACGCTAGGGATTTTTTTGGGCCAATTTTAATTAGGGTGGGAGCTGCCCAAAATGGGCATGCCAATGCCCCCCCCCCACAAAAATTACAGTCTTTCTGCCAACCCATGGGAGGCAGATGGGAGCTGTAGCCCCCAATCTGCCCCTTGGGGGGGCAAACAGCCCACTAGAAACCAGGGATTTTTTGGGCAATTACAATTCGGGGTGGGGGCTGGCCAAAACAGGCAAGCCAATGCCCCCACCCCCCACAAAAATTACAGCCTTTCTGCCTCCCGTGGTGGGCAGATGGGGGCAGTAGCCCACTAGACAACAGGGATTTTTTTGTCAATTTGAATCAGGGGTGGGGGCTGCCCAAAATGGACATGCCAATGCCCCCATCCCATCCCTAATAAATACCAGTCTTTGTGCCTCCCCTGGGGGGCATTTGGGGGCCGTAGCCCCCAGTCTGCCACCCAGGGGGCAGAAAGCCCAGTAGAAACCAGGGATTTGTTTTTGTATTCATGTAGGGGTGGGGGCTGTCCAAAATGGACATAACAATATCCCCACCCCCAGAGAAATTCCAGTTTTTCTGCCCCCGGTGGGGGCAAATGTGGGCAGTGGCCACTGATCTGCTGCCCAGGGGGGGGGGGGGGGCAGAAAGCACACTAGGCGCCAGCGATTACGCAGGTTTTTTTAATGAGTGGGGGATGCCCAGAATGGGCATACCAATGCCCCCACCCCCCCAAAAATTAGCCACAGTCTTTTGGCCCCCCCGGGGACATATCAGGGCAAACCCCCCACAATGTTTTTAGCAATGTGCCTATCTGTGGATTTTGGGCCCTAGCGCAGCTGGCACATAGGGAAACCTAGCAAACCTGTACATTTTTAAAAACTAGACACCAAGGGGAATCCAGGATGGGGTGACTTGTCTGGCTCTCACCAGGTTCTTATTAGAGTCCCTTGCAAACCTCAAACTTTGTAAAAAAAAAAAAACAACACATTTTCCTCACATTCGGAGCAGACGGCAACGGAGGGAAGGCTGAAAGCGTTCAGGTTTCCCACCTTCATGTTTGACCTGGACTTTTAGTTTAGAGTTTAGAATTTAGAACGGAGGACAGAGCTCGAGCAAGAGAAGCGGAGCTGCCTCACCTCGCCTCGCTTTGCCCTGCACAGTGTGTTCCGGCTAACTCGTTCAAGGCTTGATGCTCGAGGAAAGAGGTTAGAGGTTCGAGGGGGACCACGATACAACGATACAACGCGGCGTAGGGGGAGAGCTCCCGTCCTCTCTCTTTCTCTCGCGCCCTCGCCGGACCGGACTCCTGTGGTCCGACAGAGTGTGGCGGAGGGGGAGACCCCGAGTTGTCATTAGAGCAGGGGGAAGGAGCGAAACGATCCCCTCTATCGGATCAGCGTGATATTGAACAACAGGGCAACAGGTCTACAACCGGATTACCCTTACGTACAGTTCATACGCGAGACTCCATCTAAAGAACCCGGACCCGCTTTTTCCAGAGAGACTAAGCCAATACGGGGCGGCAGGGGATCGACCTTGAACCCGGTCCCAGCGCTTCTAAACAGATCCTCAGGTGAGGGTGCGTGCTGAAGCTTATAGAGAGGTAGAGGTGGAGGGTGGTGCAGGGGGCTTCCCGGGTCAACAATTTCGACGAAGTTAGAGGTAATTGCATGACTGCATCACCGGGGAGGAGAGCAGAATACTACTAGAGGCTTTGAACCGGGGATCGTATTCGGAGCAGCAAACACAGCGCCACGCAACAGTTCTTTCCTGGCTCCTGGGCTGGGGGACAGAGAGTCGCAGGTAGTCTCCCTCGCCGCCTCCCATTACACCGAGGCCGCCGTGGAGGAGGACTACAGTCCCCAGCAGCCCTCCAGTGACCCGCCGGAAAGCGCGCCCGGAGGCGCTACTTCAGCAGAGGTTCCCCCGGCGGAGCGGGGGGATCGTATTCGGAGCAGCAAACACAGCGCCACGCAACAGTTCTTTCCTGGCTCCTGGGCTGGGGGACAGAGTCTCGCAGGTAGTCTCCCTCGCCGCCTCCCATTACACCGAGGCCGCCGTGGAGGAGGACTACAGTCCCCAGCAGCCCTCCAGTGACCCGCCCACATCCGCCGGAAAGCGCGCCCGGAGGCGCTACTTCAGCAGAGGTTCCCCCCGCGTCGCGGGACGAGCCCGGGCAGAGGGCGGGCCGTCTGTGGCCGTCAGGGGACGACGAGGGGCGGGACGGGTAACCCCCCTTGGCCCCAGCGCTTGCATCGGTGAATAGACCCAGGTATTGTATTACCTGTTTGCGCAGGGAAGTTGGACAGGGTACTGAATCCCTTTGAAAAACAGCAGTTTTACCCTTGACATCAGGGGCATTATGTCCACTCATCCCAACACTCGCTCCGCTGGGAATAAATCAAACAAAAAACCCACCCCTAAACCAACTCGGGGGGAAACTACGAAGGAGGGCGCCCTTGCTAATGGGAAGAAACCAACTGCAATCGACTTAATGCTAAAGAAAGTGACTGGCGAAATTGAACGTATGGAAAGGAGTTTATCCTCCTCTCCTAACCTTAACGCCATCATTCATACACCCTATAGAGATGTCTTAACAGTAGATAGCCCAAATACTCAGGGCAGTGTATCCCAAACAACCAATGATATAGAGGACGTCCCCTGTGCACAAACCGCAGGCTTAGAAACCTCTGAGCTTAATGACATGCCCAGTAGGAAAAAAAGGATGCGATTGGGGAGAAATAAGGGACATCAGAGACAGCGGAAAGAACTACCAAGAGACAATTCTCTATCATGCACCCAAGAGCACACAATAGCAGCAAATGACTCTCAAGTAGAATCCGCACCACCAGGGTGGATTGACACGGTAGTTTTGGATTTGAAAATACAGCTAGAATCTTTCATCACGACACAATTAAAGCCTATTATAAGTAAGGTGGATAAAATAATGTGTGAGCTCACCAAACTATCGAAAGCCCTAGAGCACACACTTACAAAAACTCCACTTGCTCCACCCCATTCAACTGAGGTAACCACAAATGAAAAGGCAGACTCAAAGAGAGCACAAAACAACAATTGTGTCAGTCACTCCCACCAAGAAATAGTCCAGGTTCATGAGGCCCCCAAAATTGCCCAAAACCCTAAAGGGGGTACCAACGATAACTCCAGAGGAAGACACAATCAAGGTGTAAGTAATACACAAAGAGAGAAACCGATCCCTCAACCTTTAATGCAATGGAGACAGGACGATCGTACCCAGAGGGAAGGGAATTATAATAACTGTTATACAGACCCTGATCCCTTTTATAACAACAATGCTCCACACATAGATCTCCCCCCCGAGGAGTGTCCTTTTGTAGTTATTTTTGCAGGGGTCCCGGAAATTAGGCCTAATGAGAGAGAAACCCATTATCAACTGCTCACCAAAATTTCCAAGTGGCTGAATATCCATAGACCCTTAAGCATGGGGGAGAGAGGAGAGATAGCAAGTGTAAGAAGGGCAAGCTGGATTGGGGGAAGGAATAAAGACATTAGAGGTGATTGCATAGTTGCACACTTCACGGACACTAGTCTGGCTGAGTACATTCTGAAGAACTCCAATAGGAACCAAACAAGTACCATTTGTGCACTCCCACTCGGGTATTTTTACCCTAGATCCAGGAATAATAATAATAATTATGGGGGTGACGAGGGAGGGTGGACGCGGGTCAGAGCGCAGCGCCCACACAGACCGAGACTAGCAAGCCGCCCTGAACAGCCTTATCCCCCCAGAGATCGCGCACAATGGACAAATAGATTTGCCCCATTTCAATCATTAGAAGATATAGATTGACTCACACCCACAGAAATCACTAGCGTAGTAAGCCTGGCTACCAGTGGTTGCTCTGGCCTAGACTCATGGGGCACAGGTGGGATTGAGGAAAGTACCCAATCTGGGAGATTGGACTTACCACGGAGGCAGAGGGGAACCAATACATCCAATTTCGATCTACCGATAGCTGGGGAGGACAGTTTAACTTTGACTCCCACAACAAAAGGCAAGGACAAGATGGAGGGTTTGACCATCCTTTCTTGGAATATTGCAGGGTTGGAAGTCAAATTTAAAAGTAAGGAATGGGTAGAATTTATAAAATCCTTCCATGTCATAGCACTCCAAGAAACTTGGGCAAAGGATTCAGGCCCATGTCAATTGGAGGGCTACAAGTGTTTTTTCAGACCCGCACAAGGAACAAACTCGGGTAGGGCAAAAGGAGGCCTAGTAGTCTATGTGGACTTAGACCTGAAAGGTACCTGGTCTTACCCAGATTGTTCCTCAGACAATATACAAACAGTTAGACTTCTCCACAAGGGGGAGAGTCTACTGTTAGTAAACTTTTATAACTCCGGCCCAGTGGAAGGGAAATTTCCAATATTAGTGGAGCTGGAAGGCAGACTAAATGAGGAATTAGAGCAAAGGACGAAGGGGCCAGAACCAACTGTTCTGTTAATGGGTGATTTTAATTGTCATTTATGCCCCAAATTACTCCCTCCAACTCCTGACTGGTCAGCTTGCCCATTAGAAAAGGGCCCCCACTTTTCTCATTGCAAAGAGGGAACAACTCTGATGAAGTTATTAGAAGACTTTGCCCTCAGTCATGTCATGGACTTAGCTGCTCTCAATGTAGGCGAATCCCTAACACCAACATTTAAGGGCAGAGGGGGGGGGTCTATAATAGATTACATAATGATCTCAACTAGCGCAAGAGATCAGATCTTAAATACCTGGACAGAGTGGAGCCCCCACAGTGATCATAATCCCATTATAATAGAACTCAAAGGGAATGATTTAACCAAAAAAGACCCAGGGTTGATTCATCAATCTGAAATTCAACCAGTAGACCAAGGAAGACGCTTAAGGTGGTCAGTGATCAACCCCCAGGAATTTTATGTCAAATTAGTGGATGAAGGGAAAGCCCAAATAGAGATCTGTTTAGAACACACCTCAGAGGACAAAGGAGTAGTAGAGGCGTTTGAGAACTTGACTAAAATAATCGAGAGACTCCTAACAACCAAGAAGCCCGCAATGCAGTCATCCTCGCCAAGATGGTTTGATTCTATCTGTTCCAAAGCGCTAAGAGATCTAAAACTAAGCCTGAAAAAAACCCCAAGGGACAAGGTAGAAATTGCTCGCTGCAGAAAAAACTACAAAGATCAATTAAAGATCAGGAAAGGGACCCTTCAAAAAGAAGTATGGGCAGACCTTAGGGAGGCTGGTGAGAACAAAGACTATGCCCAGTTCTGGAAAATTATAAATAGACCTTGCTTCCACGACTCAAACTCTCCAGTCATCAGCTCTAACATCTTACCAGAACAATGGATTGCTCATTTCAAATCCCTGTATAATCAACAGGAGATGGACACTGGTGATGGAATATGGAGGGGACCAAGGGCAGATAAATTTGAACTATCTTTGGATGAAGTTCGCAAAGCAATTTTAGGCCTAACACGCAACAAAGCCCCGGGCCCGGACGGGACCCCCCCGGATCTTTTTCTTAGCAACACTGAGCTATGGGTTCCAATGGTAACAAGAGTTTTGAATGCAGCAATTAAAACGGGTCTGCCGAGATCATGGTCCACTGCGGTGATTGTCCCTATTTACAAAAAAGGCTGTAGGGACAGCCCGCAGTGTTATCGACCAATCTCGCTCATTGACGTCTCCGCCAAGGTATTAGGAAGGGCACTCCTCAATCGACTAATAGATTGGACTGACACCAACAACACCCTGGTGGACACCCAGTATGGGTTCAGAACAGGCAGGTCAACCACCGACCAATGCCTTAACTTATACCTGATCACTGCTAAGTATACCAAGACGTCTGAAGGCACCATGTATATGGGGTTTATGGACTTAGCAGCAGCTTTTGACAATGTCAACAGAGCCAAACTCTGGATACTTATGTCTAATCTAGGCATTGACCCGGATCTCATTAACATTTTAAGGGAGCTACATTGGAACACCACTGCCAAGGTCCGCTACAGTGCGGGGGGGGTGAGCACTGATCCCTTCCCGTGCTCGGGCGGGGTGAGACAGGGGTGTATCCTGGCGCCATTCTTGTTCTCCCTCTACATAAATGGCCTGGAGAATGACCTCGTTGCACTGGGAACTGACTGCCCTAAGGTGGGCACGCGTCATCTGCCAGTGCTTTTGTATGCCGATGACGCGGTGCTCCTAGCCCGAACAGCTGTTGGTCTGCAACTTTTAATCAAGGGTTTCGCGGATTTCATGAGGAATTTGGATCTCTCCGTCAACATGAAAAAATCATTCATTATGATAGCGGGGAAGAAACCTCGAAAGAAATTTGTATTCAAACTGGGGGATCAGGTCCTGGACACTGTTAAAACATTCCCATACCTGGGCCTTCAATTTGACGATAAGTTAAACTTTGTCCCGCTGATTGAGGAGAGGGCAAGGAGACTAGTGTCAGCTAATGGGGCTATACTGAGCTTTGCACGTCGAATGGGTCGTTGGTCACCAGAACAGGTGATGACTTTGTATAGATCAGTTAGTATTTCCAAGACCATCTATGGAGCAGAAGTGTGGGGCTGCAGAGAGGCACAACTAATTCAAAGTGAGGAAGACAAATTTTTAAAAAAACTGTTAAAACTTCCGCCGAGCATCACTGCAGCAATTACTCATGAAGAGCTGGGAATCACATATATTGCTGACATCATCAGACTGAGACCTATACTGGCCTGGCTCAAAATTTGGACAAATCCAAATGCAGGACTATCCAGACAGATCATCCAGGATTGTTTGTCGAAAGAGAAATGTCTTCAAATCCCATGGCTGAAATATGTTAAAGACACTCTGGGGGATATTGATGAACAAATGCTATTCCTGGACCCATCCAAGGTGGACATATACTCCAGACACTATGTTCAAAGCTCATTGTTGGACAAATTTAATGGCAGGAGGAAGGAGTTGGATTTAACTAAATCCTCGGCAGTTGCCCACTCCCTTGTCTCTAATCAAGCTGGCATGGAACCATACCTCTTCTTATTGTACAGTCACCACGAGAGGTTTTTAATGACTCGTTTTAGGCTCAATTTGTTGCATCATATTTTAGCTTATCCATCAGGTTTCACTCAAACAATTGAGCAGAAGGGTGCCTGCGGCTGCGACAATAGGTCTCCGCAGGACACCCTTCATTTTGTATTATTGTGTCCTTTTTATAAAACACCGCGCCAAAGATTTTTAGTAGATGTTTTAAAGGTCTCAAATATTATCCATGCTAAACCTGCCTTATTGTTCTTGCAAAGAGCCGCTGAAACGCGAACCTTATTCGCTGTTATAAGTTTCCTCAAAATTGCTTTTAAATTGAGAAACACAAGGGAATGATGAAGGGTGGGTTAGGGAGGTACGGGAAATATTATTATAATACGGGGTCTCGTATCACTGTTGCTCACAGGTTTTTATCTTTTACAAAAACCTAACTTTTTTTTTTATTGGGATAAACTTTCTCTTTGTCTTCTTAACAATTGTGACGTTGCTCAGAATGTTCTTTTTGTGATTACATATTATGATTATTATGTATTTTCATGATGGTTTTTAACCTTCGAAACAAATAAATGAACTGAACTGAACTGATGGAAAGTTCTGGAATCTGCATGGATCCAAAAAATTCCCCCTACCCCGCGTTCCTCAAAGTCTTCCAACAAAAATGGTACCTCACTTGTGTGGGTAGGCCTAGTGCCCGCAACAGGAAATGGCCCAGAATTGGCTAAAAACGTATTTTAAAAAAAATGTAGCGCTTAGAATTGTCGGTGCTATACCCTAAATCCCTATGTTTTGGGCTCTTCCCAGTCACAGGCCCTTGCCCCAGCCACACAAGTGAGGTAATATTTT
Source organism: Triturus cristatus (assembly GCF_964204655.1). Lineage (NCBI taxonomy): Eukaryota > Metazoa > Chordata > Amphibia > Caudata > Salamandridae > Triturus > Triturus cristatus. Next base: position 1,061,493,550 of record NC_140589.1, on the reverse strand, counting down.
ACTCATGAGACTGAAAGGAACGCTGTGGGTAGGACATTTGTGCTGGCACGGTGATTCCACCTAAACATTTGTGGAAAATGTGTTTTGTTCAGCCAAATTTGAGGTTCGCAGGGCATTGTGGGTAGGGAAACATTGGGGGATCCACGCAAGCAATACCTCGCTGGACTCTCCAGGGTGTCTAGTTTTCAGAAATGTGTGTTTTTTGTAAGTTTCCGTAGATGGCCGCAGAGCCCGGGGCCAAAAACTCATGGGACCCCCCTTGCAAAACCAGGTTGTTTTGTGATAGGTAATTTTGATGTTGCCTCAATAGGTTTTGGGCCCTTGCCTGGGTGGTAGGAAATTTAGTGGATCCACGCAGATTCCAGAACTTTCCCACACAGAAATTTGAGAAAAAAGTGATTTTTTTTTCAGCTAAATTTGAGGTTTGCAGGGGATTCTGGGTAGGGAAATGTTGTGGGACCCATGCAAGCAATACCTTGCTGGACTCCCCCAGGTGTCTAGTTTTAAGAAATGTGTGGGTTTGGTAGGTTTTCCTAAATGGCCGCTGAGCCCGGGGCCAAAAACTCATGGGACCCCCCTTGCAAAACCAGGTTGTTTTGTGATTTTGATGTCGCCTCAATAGGTTTTGGGCCCTTGCCTGTCGCGGGTACTTGACCCACCCACACAAGTGAGGTATCATTTTTCTCGGAAGACTTTGGGGAATGCTGGGTGGGTGGAATTTTGTGGATCCACTCCGATTCCAGAACTTTCCACCACAGAAATGTGAGGAAAATGTGTTTTTTTTTAAAACAAATTTTGAGGTTTTCAAGGGATTCTGGGTATCAGAACCTGGTGAGAGCCAGACAAGTCACCCCATCCTGGATTTCCCTGGGTGTCTAGTTTTCAAAAATGTATAGCTTTGCTAGCTTTCCCTATGTGCCGGCAGAGCTAGGGTTCAAAATCTACAGCTGGGCACTTTGCAAAAAAAGGGTTCATTTTCACTGTGAAAATGTGGTGTGTCCACGTTGTGTTTTGGGCCGTGTCCTATTGCGGGCACTAGGGCTACCCACACAAGTGAGGTACCATTTTTCTCAGAAGACTTTGGGGAATGCGGGATGGGTGAAATTTTGTGGATCCACACAGATTCCAGAACTTTCCACCACAGAAATGTGAGGAAAATGTGTTTTTTTGTTTTACAAATGTTGAGGTTTGCAAGGGATTCTGGGTAACAGAACCTGGTGAGAGCCAGACAAGTCACCACATCCAGGATTCCCCTTGGTGTCTAGTTTTAAAAAATGTATAGGTTTGCTAGGTTTTCCTATGTGCCGGCAAAGCTAGGGTTCAAAATCTACAGCTAGGCACTTTGCAAAAAAGGGTCAGTTTTCACTGATAAAATGTGGTGTGTCCACTTTGCGTTTTGGGGCGTTTCAAGCCGCGGGCATTAGGCCTACCCATACAAGTGACGTACCATTTTTCTCGGAAGACTTTGGGAAATGCAGGATGGGTGGAATTTTGTGGATCCACGCATATTCCAGAACTTCCCACCACATAAATAAAATGTGTTTTTTTTTTTTTACAAATTTTGAGGTTTGCAAGGGTGTCTGAGTAACAGAACCTCGTGCGAGCCAGACAAATCACTCCATCCTGGCTCCCCCTGCGTGTCTAGTTTTCAAAAATGTATAGGTTAGCTAGGTTTCCCTAGGTGACGGCAGAGCTAGGGTTTAAAATCTACAGCTAGGCACTTTGCAAAAAAAGGGTCCGATTTCACTGTGAAAATATGGTGTGTCCACGTTGCGTTTTGGGCCGTTTCCTGTCGCGCGCACTAGACCTACCCATACAAGTTATGTACCATTTTTCTCAGAAGACTTTGGGGAATGCAGGGTAGGTGGAATTTTGTAGATCCACGTAGATTCCAAAACTTTCCACCACCAAAATGTGAGGAAAATTTGTTTTTGTTTTAAAAATTTAGAGGTTTGCAAGGGATTCTGTGTAACAGAACCTGGTGTGAGCCCGAGAAGTCACCCCATTCTGGATTCCCCGGGTGTCTAGTTTTCAAAAATGTATAGGTTTTCTAGGTTTCCCTAGGTGCCAGCAGAGCTAGGGTTTAAAATCTAAGCTAGGCACTTTGCACAAAAAGGGTCAGTTTTCACTGGGAAATGTGAGGAAAATGTATTTTTATTTTTTACACATTTTTAGGTTTGCAAGGATTCTGAGTAACAGAACCTGGTGAGAGCCAGGTAAGTCACCCCATCCTGGATTTCCCTGGGTGTCTAGTGTTAAAAAATGTATAGGTTTGCTAGGTTTCCCTAGGTGCTGGCAGAGCCAGGGTTCAAAATCTACAGCTAGGTCAAGTCACCCCATCCTGGATTTCCCTGGGTGTCTAGTGTTCAAAAATGTATAGGTTTGCTAGGTTTCCCTAGGTGCTGGCAGAGTCAGGGTTCAAAATCTACAGCTAGGCACCTTGCAAAAAAAGGGTCCGTTTTCACTGTGAAAATGTGGTGTGTCCATGTTGCGTTTTGGTCCATTTCCTGTAACAGGCACTAGGCCTCCCCACAGAAGTGCGGTACCATTTTTCTCTGAAGACTTTGGGGAACGCGGGGTGGGTAGAATTTTGTGGATCCATGCAGATTCCAGAACTTTCCACCACAGAAATGTTTGGAAAATGTGTTTGTTTTTTGACAAGTTTTTAGGTTTGCAAGGGATTCTGAGTTTCAGAACCTGGTGAGAGCCAGTCAAGTCACCCCATCCTGGATTCACTGGGTGTCTAGTTTTCATAAATGGATAGGATTTCTAGGTTTCTCTAGGTGCTGGCAGAGTTCGGGTTCAAAATCTACAACTAGGCACTTTGCAAAAAAGGGTCCATTTTCACTGTGAAAATGTGGTGTGTCCGTGCAGCGTTTTGATCTGTTTCCTGTTGCGAGCACTATACCTACCCATACAAGTGAGGTACCATTTTTCTTGGAAGAATTTTGGGAATGTAGGTGGGTGGAATTTTGTGGATCCACTCAGATTCCAGAATTCTCCACCACAGAAATTTGAGGAAAATGAGTTTTTTGGGACAAATTCTGAGGGTTGCAAGGGATTCTGGGTAAAAGAACCTGGTGAGAGCCAGACAAGTAACTCCATCCTGGATTCCCCGGGTGTCTAGATTTCAGAAATGTATAGGTTTGCTAGGTTTCCCTAGGTGCCAGCAGAGCTAGGGTTTAAAATATACAGCTAGACACTTTTCAAAAAAAGGGTCCTATTTTCACTGTGAAAATGTGGTCTGTCCATGTTGCTTTTTGGGCCGTTTCCTGTTGTGGGCACTAGAGCTACCCTTACAAGTGAGGTACCATTTGTCTTGGGAGACTTAGGGGAATGCGGCTAGGGTGGAATTGTGTGGATCCTCGCAGAGTTCAGAACTTTCCACCAGATAAATGTGAGGAAAATGTGTTTTTTTGGACAAATGTTGAGGTTTACAAGGGATTCTGGGTAACAGAACCTGGTGGGAGCCCAACAAGTTAATCCATCCTGGATATCCCTGGGTGTCTAGTTTTCAAAAATGTATAGGTTTGCTAGGTTTCCCTAGGTGCCGGCAGAGCTAGGGTTCAAAATCTACAGCTAGGCACTTTGCAAAAAAAGGGTCCGTTTTCACTGTGAAAATGTGGTGTGTCCACGTTGCGTTTTAGGCCGTTTCCTGTCATGGGCACTAGGACAAGCCACACAAGTGAGGTACCACTTTTCTTGGAAGACTTTGTGGCATGCGGGGTAGATTGAATGTTGTGGATCCACCCAGTTTCAAGAACTTTCCACCACAGAAATGTGAGGAAAATGTTTTTGGTTTTTTTTACACATTTTTAGGTTTGCAAGGATTCTGAGTAACAGAACCTGGTGAGAGCCAGTTAAGTCACCCCATCCTGGATTTCCCTGGGTGTCTAGTGTTAAAAAATGTATAGGTTTGCTAGGTTTCACTAGGTGCTGGCAGAGTCAGGGTTCAAAATCTACAGCTAGGTCAAGTCACCCCATCCTGGATTTCCCTGGGTGTCTAGTGTTAAAAAATGTATAGGTTTGCTAGGTTTCCCTAGGTGCTGGCAGAGTCAGGGTTCAAAATCTACAGCTAGGCACCTTGCAAAAAAAGGGTCAGTTTTCACTGTGAAAATGTGGTGTGTCCATGTTGCGTTTTGGTCCATTTCTGGTAACAGGCACTAGGCCTCCCCACAGAAGTGCGGTACCATTTTTCTCTGAAGACTTTGGGGAACGCGGGGTTGGTAGAATTTTGTGGATCCAGAACTTTGCACACAGAAATGTGAGGAAATTATTTTTTCTTTATTTTACAAATGTTTAGGTTTACAAGGCATTCTGGGCAAAAGAGCCTGGTAAGAGCCAGACAAGTCACCCCATCCTGTATTCCCCTGGTGTTTAGTTTTCAAATAGGTATAGGTTAGCTAGGTTTTCCTAGGTGCCAGCAGAGCTAGGGTTTAAAATCTACAGCTAAGCACTTTGGAAAAAAAGAGTCCGTTTTCACTGTGAAAATGTGGTGTGTCCATGTTGGGTTTCGGGCCGTTTCCAGTCGAGTGCATTAGGGCTACCCACACAAGTGAGGTACCATTTTTCTCGGAAGGCTTTGGAGAACGCGGGTTTAGAAGAGTATGGTCTGCTTCTTATAGTTACCCCTAGTTTTTGCTGATGTTTCACTGTTTTTTTACTTTAGTCTTGCTGGGCCCCGCTTAGCCATGGCCCCAGCCTAGCTGCTTCCTCTCTAAATTGATTGTGTGTACTTTAGGTACACTCCAGATTGGATTCTGGGGTACCCTTATAAGTCCCTAGTATATGGTATACTATATACCCAGGGATAGGTACCCCAGAGGCCTACCAGGGGCTGCAGCATGTATTGTGCCACCCCTGGGAAGCCATTAAAAATGACACTACAGCAGCCTGTGTAAGGTGGTGTATGCACCCCTTACTGAGATATAGGTTCCCTATATCTCTCCATATCACTGCACATATAAACCTATTAGTCACCCCTATGGCAGGCCTTATCAATCCTGAAGGCAGGGTGCTGGGTTTTATGTGAGAGGGTGCGCATGCATGAGCAGAACCCCTCTGCAGCCTTCGGAACCTTTATTCCTGGGTTGTTTGTGATGCATAGTAATCAATGAGGGGGGAAAGAGAAGCTGTGATCCATTCGGCTTCCAATGGTTAGTACAAAAATCAGAGAGCGGGGAGAATGGACCACTTGTCCTGTATAACCAGGGTCTTTGTTCATGTGGGAACCGTCATAAAAACCCTCATATATGTACACAGGCAATTGGCGGTATATCTTGGTTCTCCGCCTTTGTGTACTGTTACAGCATCATCATTGGGTCTTTTCCTTTGTGAATATGCTGACCTCCACCTGGAAGAAGACCAACTGGTTTGTCAGTAGTGGCCAGAAATGAAAAAGAGAGGGCGTGCTCGTGCTCTGGTCAAGTGAGTTAAAATTCCCTACACCACTTTTGAAACACGTGTTTATTGGAAAAGTTGTGAAGTGGAAAATTAAAAACGGTAGTTGTGCATGTATAGATCCAGTTACTAATCTATCGCACTGGTATTGGTCAACATGTTTCAGCCTTGTGGATACTCTAGATGCTTTCTTCAAGCATGAGTGATGAGTACAAGCCCTCTATTAGGAGCCAGAATGCGCTCTTAAGAACACACCTCGGTCCTGACGAAAGCCTCTACAGTATCCACGAGGCTAAAACATGTTGACCAATACCAGTGCGATAGATTAGTAACTGGATCTCTACACGCACAACTACCGTTTTTTATTTTCAACTTCACAAATTTTCCAATGAAAAAGTGTGAAAAAAGTTGTGTAGGGAATTTGAACTCACTTGACCAGAGCACGAGCATGCCCTCTCTTTTTCATTTCTGACCACTACTGACAAACCAGTTGGTCTTCCTCCAGGCGGAGGTCAGCATATTCACAAAGGAAAAGACCCAATGATGATGCTGTAACAGTACACCCAGGCGGAGAACCAAGATATACCGCCAATTGCCTGTGTACCTATATGAGGGTTTTTATGATGGTTCCCACACGAACAAAGACACTGGTTATACAGGACAAGTGGTTCATTCTCCCCTCTCTCTGATGTTTGTTTGTGATGCAGCCAGACCATATACTTTTAAGTGCATTATAACCTCGCTGTAAATGCTAACTTTGGAATGGCTGCACGGAGACATATCGTGTTTGGTGTCAAACACCTTGGAATCATACCTCCACACCAGTAACTGGTGTGGGAGGTATGATTCCACCCTAATAGAGGGATCAATATGGCAGCACCGGTATACCCGGTCCCAGCTTTGCAAGGGCTGGCATCACAAAATGGATGCTGCCAGCCACAGACACAAGTCTGCCCTCCTGCTGCTGGACAAACTCCGGCAGAGAAGGCTGGGACAATAGGTTTCCTGTCACAGGGAGGTGTGACCACCTCCCAGACAGGCTTTAGTGTATTGGGGCTGGGTGGGTGCACTCCAATAGTGCTTTGAAGTCTGCACTGGAGGCACATTTGGTGTCCCTGCATAGTCCAGCTCAAACCGGTTGCAAGGGCTGCCAGCCCCTACTCTGGCGCGAAACTGGACAAAGGATATGGGTGTAGCCACCCCTCTGTCCTGACCCTCCCATAGGTGGGTCCCCAGAGTTTGTCCCACCCCTTCCTTGGGTATAAATAGGCTTTCCTGTTTTCGGTTTCTATTTTTGGGAAATTCTGGTGGTGTTTTTTCAGTGATTTCAATACCTCAAAAAAACAGTGCTTTTCAGTGGTTACTTATTTTAGCGCCATAAAAAACAACTGAAACAGTGTTTTACCGGTGTTTATGGAACGCTTTGCTTTTATTATTGCTTTTTCCATTTTTCTTCAGAAATTGTATACTGCTCTACTTTTCAGAAGCTTAATACAGTCAGGAAATACTTTCCATTGTCCTTTGATTCTGCAGCTCAGATTTAACAAGCATTTGCAATGCAATGGGTCTCTCATTTGTGAGTGCAAAACCCTAAAAAGCAATGTATAAGGTGACACGGAGTTGCAAGATTTTACGTATGGCAATGCTGCCAAGTTAGGTCTCCTTCAGTTGCCAACATATGATCTGGACCACAGTGGCGAGGCCATGAGAATACCCCATTACCATAGGGCTTTATTCCCTTCATTATTTTATTTTATTTTTTGCATATGTTATATAGCGCAAACTCGACCCGAAGGTATTGGAGCGCTTTACATGAGCACCGTATTTACATTACACATTCAGGCACGGGGAGATTAAGTGATTTGCCCAGAATCACAGGATGTGGACGCGACCTCGATGCTCGAACCCTGGTTTCCTGCACCAGAGACGGCAGCGTAGCCGACGGACCACAATTAGAATGGTTCAGTAATCATATTTTTGGTTTTAGTTTGTGTCTAATTTTGCTCCGAGTACTACAAGTGCCATAAAACACTGATTTTTAAACGTAATTCCGAGAATTGATACCCTGTAGTTAGCGTTCACTGGAGATCTTCCTGGGGCCCCCTCAGCACATTACCCTGACATGAGCGCTCCTCCATGTATGTTGGAGAAGGGGGGAGGAGGGGGTAGGGGGTGGAGAGGGGTGAGGGGAGGGGGATGAGGTGGGTGTGGGAGGGAGGCCGCTCAAGTTTCCTTATGTTTTAACTGCCAGAGCTGCCGACTTTGGAGCAGATACAGACTCATCTCTGCCTTCCTCCTCCTCCTCCAGCCGGAATAAACCTACTGTGTGTGTATCTGATTCTCACCTGGTAAAGCTCTCCGAACACGCACCCGCTGATTTCACACTTGTTGGACCAAAGAGTTCTGCAGATCGGGCGGGGGACCTTTCTTCCTTCTACGGGTTATTATGTTACACTATATTACTGGCAAACCACACCCACTGCAGTAGGGACTCTCTGCCAAATATCAACTCCGTGAAATCTGGGAGTGTCTGCAAAATACCGACCTAAACCGCGCTCTGACAGCGTAAAAATACGTTCGATTACTAGAGAAATTCGTTTAATTTGCAGACGCCAAGAGCTACGAAAGTGCACAGCTTTCTCAGTTGAACATCAACATAGCGGCCGTAGAATAGAATGACAACGCTCTCAATTTAGGAGGTAAAGAGTCTTGATTTTAAAAGCCCCAAATATCTGCATGTTAAAATTGTAACGCGACGAAAGAAGCCACTTCCTTGCACGCTATTTTTTCCTACCTTCCCTGATTTCCCAGCCATCTGGCGCATAACTAACTATACATTTAATCAAGATAAAAGGGAGGCAAGTTAGCTCCGGGGCCCGCTACGCACTCACCGCCTCATCTTCGCTTCTTTAGGCTCCCCGTTGGTTGTCAGGGCCCCCTAGATGCCCGCCACCACGGGTGGGTCCACGCGGCGATCCACACACCGAGGCACCAACACAGCTCCAGGGCAGAAGGGGAAAGAGTGCACTCAGTTGTTCCAACAAATCGCCTCGCTCAAGCGATCCCAGCAGCACCACAGCCTTTGGCGGTCAGGTCCAGCAGGTCGCTCCAGTGCCGCGATGATCTGCATAAACCTGGCAATGAAGACCGTTTCTGCGCTCAGCCCCGCCCACAGGGGCTCTGAGAAGGGGCGAAAGAACAACAAAGCCTCGCTATCTAAATGGTCTTTTTAAAGACCTGTGAAGTACTCGGGTGCGGCCGCAGTCAGAGAGACGGCAGTCCACAACAGCTCCTCTTCCCCGTCAACTGTGAAAATCAGTGACACTCGGTTTAAACCGGGTCAGCTGATTTTCATCCGGTAGGGTACTGTCGGTCAGATTCGGTTTAAACCAAATTCCGGACAGCCTAGGTATAAAGTAGGAACCCCTGACTACAAGACTTTAGATTTGCCTGGACGAAACTCTGCTACAGAATCCCAGAACTTCTACTATCTACACGACGTTGGATGACCGAAGAATCTCCCTTGGAGTAAAGGAGTTACTTCCCTGCAAGGCAGTCACCAAAGATGCAGCTATCCGGTTGGCAACTACGCAGCTCCTGAAGGACTCCGAAGTTTTTGCAACACAGGAAGTGGGTTTCCAAGCTTCACCGAGGCCGATCCATGCTCTCAGCAAACCTGAGATCCAAAGCCCTCATGGGGACCGTGGTACCCGAACCTCTGGACACCGCGACCATTTGCAGCAGCATCTGCTTTTTGGCGACCCCTAAGGCTGTGCTTTGGGCTACTTGTAGTCCAGACCCCGAGCAGTGATTCAACTGAAGATTACTGGCCTACACTACTCGAGTGACCCGTGGGCTGGTATTGAGTGATTACTCTTGAGGTCCCTTCGCGATCCCTTGTCCGTGGAGTCAATCTTCACCTCTTCGCACCTGAAACACCAGACATCAGAGGGCATTCATCTATTGTGCCCCTGGTCACTGGCAAGTGACCCAGACTCTGTCCCCTCTGCTTTCAGGTTCTTCACATCTTTGATCCAGGTTTGGATCACACCGGACACTTCTCCTTTCCACGGCAGCAGCACTTTGCAGCACATTGCCATTGAAATCAACGACGATTCCCGACACCATTTGACACCTATGCACCCGGCTTCTCTGGGTGAGGTAACACGAGTATTATGGTGCTCTAGTGGGTGCTGGCCCTAGAACCCTCTAAGTCTGAAGGGGTTTGCTCAAAGTCCTCTCCTAAGTGTCCTTATGCTTTAAAATTTTAACTGCGACATTCCCATTGAATTGTACGGGACTCGCTGCTGTGTTCTCACACTGCACACGTTCCCCGTGGGTCCCCTGTGTCACTGCCTTGGGTGGTTCCTTGGGGTCCCAGCAATTCTACGTGCTCTAGGCACTGTGTCTGGTCAAGTCGTGGTTCTTATACCACTTTCTTAATATATGGTTTGGTCTCCCCCTAGGGTCCATTGTATATTGAGCTATTTACTGTCGTTTAATAACTGTATGATTGTGTGCCTTGCTTTCTGATCTCATAAAGAGGTCAGGAGAGAGTGTTTTGAAATAAATACATATATTTTATATATGTACCTTGTGTGGTTCTCCTTTCATTTGGTCATTCAGGAGGTTATAATCTGGTAAACCAAGCTGCTTTACATTCCTTCGAGACTTAGCCTGAAGGCTGCTCACCATAGCTACCACTAATAAAGGTTGTCTTAAACCTATTCATCAATAAGGGTTGTTTGGACTGGTGCAAGGTGGCCACTAGAACTAGTGGACAGCATATACCAGGCCAACTTCTCACAGCGGGGTGGATGGAATTTTGTGGATCCACGCAGATTCCAGAACTTTCCACTACTGAAATGTGAGGAAAATGTGTTTTTTTGGACAAATTTTTAGGTTTGCAAGGGATTCTGGGTAACAGAAACTGGTGAGAGCTAGTCATGTCACCCCATCCTGGATTCCCCTTGGTGTCTAGTATTAAAAAATGTATAGGTTTGCTAGGTTTCCCTAGGTGCCGGCAGACCTAGTGTTTAAAATCTACAGCTAGGCACTTTGCAAAAAAAGGGTCCGTTTTCACAGTGATAATGTGGTGTCAGGAACCCCTTGCCCGATGTCAGTAATTGTTGTAAAGGAGCTCTCTCCACACCACTAAGAAGGCCTTGGGTTAAATACTGTTGTACAAAAGGAAGACTTCATCCTTGTTGGAGATCTTCCCTATGTACTGTATTGCGCCAGTTAAGCAAATCTGCTTATTAAGGGAATGACTCGATCGCTACCACTTCCTGTGGGGTTGGCGGTCTAGTTGTTTTTCCCTCGAGACATTCCGGAGCTGTCATTGCGTCTGCGCGAGCCTCGCGCGACGCACTTCAACTGAAGACTAATTCTGTGAGGAACGTTTCGGCAGCGCTCCATTATCTTGTCAGGAATTCCTCGCAATTTAATAGTTCGCGTTTGGCTCCGCTCTTAAAGGATAGTACAGAGAACTAGCTTCAAGCTATTTCAGTGATAATTTGTTTACTTGTTGTTAAATTCTCTTGACAGAGAAAAGGCAGTTTTAAGTTGCTGACAGACTTCGTGGTCAATTCTTCAAAGAGCAATCTCGCCAATTTCCAGAGAACCGCCTGTTTTCCTGAATCATAGTGTTGAGAAGGAGGTGTTGTTTTACAAACAAGGGAGTCACTTCTGTGAAGAGAAGTCGACTCTCGCCTTTTCAAGTAAGACTATTTATTGCTTGCCTATGCTCAGCAGAATCGAGTTAAAGGAGCAGCAGTCTAGTAAAGGAATAACTGTAATTCAGAGACTTGGATATTCCACTTTCTGCAGATAAGACTGAAGGAATTGCAGGATATATATATATATATATTGACACACACACACAATGGAATTTAATTCTTAAGAACTTAAGGTGATGGTAACGTCTCTTTTGAGATAGATGATTCGAACAGTCAATCAAACACCACAATATCTCAGACAAAACAGATATTCTAGAGAGAAGCTAGTCCCGGGTCATTAACAGGTAAAATCAAGATTAAAAAGAATAATGTAGATAAGAATAGTGTGAGCAAGAGCAGGGTTAAATAATTGTCCCTTGTATTTTGCAGGGAACTCCAAGATTCCAAAAAGAGTTTCTGAAGAAGAAGTAGGCGCCGAGCAGTCTCTCTTGTTTTGTCTTCCACTTCCCCTTTCCCCCTTGCTGAAGCTTGAGACAGTTGTCTTCACCTGTCGCTGGTTTCGGTGGAGAGGACTTGGGGCAAGATCATCTGCCCCTGAGGAGGTCGAGTTTCGTTGTTTGACATGTGGTGTGTCCACAGTGTGTTTTGAGCCATTTCCTGCCGCGTGCACTAGACTTACCCACACAAGTGAGGTACCATTTTTCTCAGAAGACAGTGGGCGGAATTGCGTGGATCCACACAGATTTCAGAACTTTCAACCACAGAAATGTGAGGAAAATGTGATTTTTTTATAAATTGTGAGGTTTGCAATGGATTCTGGGTAACAGAACCTGGTGAGAGCCAGACAAGTCACCCCATCCTAGAATCCCCTGTGTGTCTAGTTTTCAATAATGTATAGGTTTGCTAGGGTTGCCATGGTGCCGGCAGAGCTAGGGTTTAAAATCTACAGCTAGGCACTTTGCAAAAAAAGGGTCCATTTTCACTGTGAATATATGGTTTGTCCATGTTGCGTTTTGGGCCGTTTCCTGTCGCAGGCACTAGACCTACCCTACAAGTGACTTACCATTTTTCTCAGAAGACTTTGGGGAATGTGGGGTGTGTGGAATTTTGTGGATCCACGTAGATTCCAGAACTTACCCACCACAGATATGTGAGGAAAATGTGTTTTTTTGGATAAGGTTTAAGGTTTGCAAAGGAGTCCGGGTAACAGAACCTGGTGAGTCACCCCATCCTGGATTCCCCTGGGTTTCGTTTTCAAAAATGTATAGGTTTTGCTAGGTTTCCCTAGGTGACGGCAGAGCTAGGGTTCAAAATCAACAGCTAGGCACTTTGCAAAAAAAGGGTCAGTTTTCACTGCGGAAATGTGGTGTGTCTCGGGCACTAGGCCTACCCACACAAGTGAGGTACCATTTTTCTTGGAAGACTTTGGGGAATGTGGGGTGGGTGGAATTTTGAGGATCCACGTAGATGCCAGAACTTACCCACCACAGAAATGTGAGGAAAATTAGTTTTTTGGGACAAATTTTCAGGTTTGCAGGGGATTCTGGGTAACAGAACCTGATGAGAGGCAGACACGTCACACCATCCTGGATTTCCTTGGGTGTCTAGTTTTCAAAAATGTATAGGTTTGCTAGGCTGCCCTAGGTGCCGGCAGAGCTAGTGTTTAAAATCTGCAGCTAGGCTATTTACAAAAAAAAGGATCAGTTTTCACTGTAAAAATAAAAGGTGTCCAAGTTGCGTTTTGAGCCATCTCCTGTTGTGGGCGCTAGGCCTACCCACACAAGTGAGGCACCATTCTTTTCGGGAGACTTAGGGTAACACAGAATTGTAGAACAACTGTTATTACCTATTGGCTTTCAATGCATTTCTGCCTTCCAAATGAAAGACAATACGTAAAAAAAGAAGTCATTTTGAAAAATGACCTATAATTCTCATGCTCGTATGGGTACTAACAATTTCGGAAATGTGCAAATATCTACTGTTTCTAAACTTTATATTTTGTTCCAATTTCAGAAATACTGCTCAAGGTTTAAGTGGCCCTATCCGCCTTATATGATATCCCATCGGCCTGCTGAGAGGGCACCTCTCAGTAGCTCCTGCAACGGTGGATACATTGGAAACCTTTTACCTTTCATACTGGGAGGTCCACTGGTCGCCGATGTTGGGGATCTTGTACAGGTGCGTCCGAAGCGGGAGGAGAGGTGAGGGTACAGGTCCTTGCCGTGAGCACTTGGTTCAGTAGTGTTGCCTGCGGGAGAGAACTGGGCACGTGTTGTAATGTAGTAGATTGCTAGGCTGTGTGTACTTTCCCCCACAGACTCTCTGGAGACGTTCTACTTGGAATTAACACCTTTATTATACTTTATAAGCACCTATGGAGAGAGCGCCGGGCAACACGCTCCGATCGCGTCCCTCGTTCGCGCCGCTGTCCTCGCGCATGCGCTGTAGCGTCCGACGTCCGCTACGCGCCTCTGCGTCACTCCGTAGTGCGCGCGTCCACTAGACCGCGACACTACATATCTCCCCCTTTTCACACCACTCACACAAAGTCCCCGACCCGAAGGTCAGTCCATTTCAAAGTCTCTGAACTTGGATGGTCTCACCACTGCTCTTCCCCCCCGGGTGTGTCTTACCGGAGTGGAATGTCCTTCTCGGCTTCCCTCTGTGACCGGGCCTCCGTCTGTACCTTTCGGAGTGCCCGGACTCTCTTTCTCTTTTACCTCGCCATCTTCTCTCGTGGTCTCCCCCACGGGTCTTCTCCCTGAGTTGTCTCTCTCTCTCTCTTGCTCACCGCCCATGTCCTCCCCTGGGCCTCCTTCGGATGAGTCTGTGTCCTTTATCACCCCCTCTGCCTGGTTTTCCCCTTCCGTGCACTCTCGGGGCCACTGTAAGATCTTATTGCATTTGGCCATGCGCTCGTGTGACCACACGTTGCCGTCACTGAGCAGCGCCGCCCTGTCATACACCTCTTCTACTCTGAGGGGTGGGGAGTATTTGCTTTCTCCTTTCCGCTTAAGGACAGCCAGCTTCACTCTGACCCACTCCCCTTTTTCCAACGCCGTGTCTTTTGTCTTCTTATGGCGGTTGTAGTGCTCCGTGTAGATGCGTTGAGCCTTCTGCAGGTTGTGCTGCACCACTGCCGGAGACCATTTGCTGGTGATGGTCTTCTCCTGCCATGCCACATTGTCTTTGGTAAAGGGTTGCCGTCCCCGTAAGATCTGGAAGGGACTGTACCCCGTTCCGGTGGGGGTGATGCGGTATGCCCATATCGTGCTGAGCACCTCCTTTTCCCAGTCTTTACCTCTTGTGATGGCCGCCTGTATGGAGCCCATCAGCACCCTGTTAAACCTCTCTACTTGTCCATTGCTGGATGGGTGGTATATCGAGGTGTGTTTGAGTATTATGCCATTCCTGTTCGCAAACGTGACCCACTTGTCGGAGATGAACTGGGGACCATTGTCACTGATAATGCTCCTGGGTATGCCTTCCCGAAGAAACATCGCCTTGAGGAAGCGTAGGATCTCGTCCGTGTCCATGACCTCGTTGATGTGCACTTCTGGCCATTTCGAGAATTTATCCACTAGTACGCATAGAAATTTGGGGATACCTTGGTCGTCCAGTATCGGTCCCAGGATGTCCACGGCTACCTCTTCCCACGGGTTGCTGGGGTTAGTGAATTTCCCTAGGGGTGGTCTCATCGGTTTGAGAGTCTTGTCTGCCCCTTGGCATTGCGCGCAGTCCTTCACATGCCTCTCGACATGCGTGTCCATTCCTGGCCACCAGTAAGTTTGTTTTGTTCTGGCCTTTGTCTTCACTATTCCCAGGTGGCCTTCGTGAAGTATGGCTAGCAGGGTAGGTACGATGTTCTCCGGCGGCACCACCCTGTCACCCCTGTAGACGAATACTCCATCGTTGCCCACCGACAGCTCTTCTCTGACTTCGTAAAACTGCCTGATTTTTGGCCCTTGTCTCCTCCTGTCCGGCCATCCCCTCACAATGCACGCCTTGACTTCCTCCATGTCGGCATCCACCTCATATGCGTCCTTCCAGTCCTGCCTGCTGATGGCCTTTTCCGGATCGTCTGTCAGAGCCACCATCTCCTCGTCGTCTTCCCTGTCGTTGGACGCGCTGTCCATCGCAGATGCCCTGCTGAGGTAGTCCGCTATTTTGTTCCTGGAGCCCGGGATGTACTCCACGTCGTACCTGTACTCCAGGAGTTTCAGTGTCATTTTCGCTATCCGGGGCGTGGCGCTGGCATGGCCATCTGATGTCAGTACTTTCACGAGAGGCTTGTGGTCTGTCTTCACCTGGAATCGGGTCCCCCACAGGAACTGACGGTACTTCGCCATGGCCCACACTACCGCTAGCATCTCTTTCTCTATCACGCTGAACTTCTGTTCCGATGCTGTCAGCGTCCGGGACGCGAAGCTGATCGTCTCCGTGCCGCCTTCTGGTCTTTCCTGCATGAGCACGGCTCCCAGCCCCTTGTCACTCGCGTCCGTCATCAATATCGACCGCCCCTGGGGGTCGAATCCTTGCAGCGGGACTGCTTCGCCGATCTCCCGTTTCACGGTGTCGAACTCTTCTTGTGTCTCCTCCGTCCATCTGAACGCCGTCTTGTCCCTCGTGAGCTGCCTCATGTGGTGGGTTTTCGTGGCAAAGTGGTGGACGAATTTGCTATAGTACTCCGCCATCCCTAGAAACGACCGTACTTCCTCCTTGGATGTGGGTGGCGGTGCTTCGCAGATGGCCTTTACGTTCCCTCTCTTCGGCGTTATTCCTTGTGCCCCTATCTCGTGTCCCAGGTAGGTGACAGATGTCATCCCAAAATGGCACTTCTCCCACTCTGCTGTGAGGCCCTTCTCCTCCAGGATCTTCAGTACTGCCGACAGTTTCCTGTCGTGATCCTCCTGCTCCGTCCCCATCACTAAGATGTCGTCCTGGAAGTATTGCACTCCCTCAATGTCCTTGAATAGGCGGGCCATCAGCTTCTGGAATACCGCCGCTGCCGAGGCGAGACCGAAGGGCATGCGGCAGAATTGGTAGCAGCCGAACGGCGTGATGAACGATGTCAACTTCTTGCTCGTCGGATGTAGTGCTACTTGATGGTACGCCGATTGCAAGTCTATGGTGGAGAACCATTTCACTCCTTTCGTGCGGGCCAACATTTCCTCAATGCGTGGCAAGGGGAACCTCTCCACCACTATGCACTTGTTCAACTCCCTGAGGTCCACACAGAGGCGCACTTTGCCTGACGGTTTCATGGCCACCACCAAGGGAGCCAACCACTCTGCGCTGTCAATGGGCTCAATGATTCCTCCTTCTTCCAGTCGGAGGAGCTCCTGTTGCACCGCTTCCCTAACGGCGATCGGGATGTTCCGTACCTTGTGCGCGACTGGCCGGGCGTTGTCTTTGAGGACGATTTTGTGGGAGAACTTCTCCAGCCTCCCTATCTTCCCGCCGAAGACCTTCGGGTGCCCGCTCCGCCATTTTCCTGCCGTCGGCTCCTCTCCGTCCAGTGTCGCCAGCACTTGGGTGTCCCCTCCTGCGTTCAGCTGTATTCCCAACACTCCTTGGTCCATCCAGCCCAGGACTGACGGACCTTTCTCCGCGACGTACAGCTTGCAGATCGCACTCCTCTCCTTGAACTGGAACTTCATTGTCTTGAACCCTACCATCGGGATCGGGTCCCCTGTGTAGGTGACAGGTCGAATGTCGGGGGGTTCTAGGTGTGCGCCCCACGTGGGTCTGAACTTCTCGCTCCATACTGAACGTTGGATGATCGTGTAAGGAGATCCAGAGTCCGCCACGATGGTGATGGGTATGCCTCCTATTATCATGTCGCATTGGGGCTTGCGCGATCTTCTCTCCTCTATGCCCAGTACCTGGTCTTCAATACACAGGACTTCCTCGTCTTCTTCACGGCCTTCTGCTTCCTCCCCTTCGTCCTGTGCCACGAACTTCACCGCCTGCTGTCTTCCTTTCCTGCGGCAAACCTTTTCGTAATGGCCGACTAGGCCGCAGAACGCGCACTTGGCTCTGAATGCGGGACACCGTTTGTCGTGCGCTGCATGATTCGAGCTGCCGCACCTGTAGCATTTCATGGCCTCGCCTTTGCCCTGTTTCCATGTCGGTCCGGGTCTTGGTTTCCCTGTGGCCGCTCCTCTGTACTCCCCCGTCGTTTGTTTCCCCCGCGTCTGGTGGTCCGCGTCGTCTACTTTGTTGACTGTGAGTCTGGGGGCCTGTTCTCTTTTGGCTGCTTCCGCACAGCGTTTTGTTAGCTCCGCTCTCTTCACTATGGCGATCACTTCATTCAGCGTTGCATCTCCATTCGCCCATAGTTTGTCCTGTACCGACTTGCTTGTCGTGTGCATGACGATCTGGTCCTTGATGAATTCGTCCTGCAGTCCGCCGTACCTGCACGTCATCGCCAGCTTCCGCAGTGCCGCCACGTAGTCATCCACGGATTCTCCCACTTCTTGCTTCCTCTGCTGGAAGTTATAGCGGTCAATGGAGGTGCACACTGCCGGTCGGTAGTGGTTGTCTAAGTCTTCTATGGCGTGGGTGAACACGTCTGTGTCTCCTACTGGTCTGGTGATCGGTGTGAGATTTTGGAACACCCGTATCCCTTCTGGTCCTAGGTTGTGTAGAAGTATCCTCTTCCTCCTGGCGCTAGAGAACGCCTCCTCGTTCTCATCTTCTAGCGCTTCCAGGTAGTTTCTGAAGTACTCCCTCCAGTCTTCCCACTTCATTATGGGTTCTCCCGGGCGTGGTAGGAAAGGTATCGGCGTCGTCAGGGTCGCTGACTGTGCACTCATTTTGGCGTCCACTTGCTTCCTTGGGCTACCTGGTGCGTCCGTCCCCACTCCCTTGCTTCGGGTACCTGGGACTGCGTTCGAGCCGGCTGCTCCGTCGTCCCCTGACTCCGCCAGGATCTCTTCTGCGGCTCCGCCGTCCGTCCGCGATATCCTCTACCACGTGGCTGGCTCCTCGTTGCCCACGTGCCACTCTCCGGCTTCTATCTGCCTCTGCCGCGCTCTCCCGGTGTGTAGGCGTATTCTGTTTCGTCTCTCCGGTCTCTCACCGTGTATGGTGGTGTCTCTCCTGGCAGGCTTCTCTGTGATGCTGGTTAGGGGGGCACCTTCCGCCTGTAGCACCTGGGGTTCTTCTTGTCCCAGTCTCGTCGCCACTGTAATGTAGTAGATTGCTAGGCTGTGTGTACTTTCCCCCACAGACTCTCTGGAGACGTTCTACTTGGAATTAACACCTTTATTATACTTTATAAGCACCTATGGAGAGAGCGCCGGGCAACACGCTCCGATCGCGTCCCTCGTTCGCGCCGCTGTCCTCGCGCATGCGCTGTAGCGTCCGACGTCCGCTACGCGCCTCTGCGTCACTCCGTAGTGCGCGCGTCCACTAGACCGCGACACTACACGTGTGTGGCTGCTTTCTCGGACGCAGCGCGGTATTTGTTGGTGTGGGTTAGGTATTATGTTCATGCTTAATTGCCTGGGTTTACGATATCACTTTAAGGGCAATTGTTTCGCCAGGTCAGCAGGTGGGGATCAACTATAACTAATTGGAACTGGCCCGCACCTGCTCCAGGGCCTGGGAGCTTGTGCCTTGGTCCTTTCTCCAGAATGTCTGGGAAGAGGATGTGGTACCAGAGCTTCCGATTTTGGGACTGGGGAACCAGGATCCAGCTTCGGCGTCTGCTCATGTTCTGTGATTCAGGGCAAATTACTTGATTCCCACGTGCCTAAAAAACATGAATGGGAATTTGCTTAATGTAACTATTGTCCTATAAGGCCCCCAATACCTTCGAGTCGAAATCGCGCTATTTAAAACTGTTTAATCCGTCCTCGCATTGTTGGTGTTATAGTAAGGAATACTAGATCCGTTGCTCTTATAGCAAAACAATTAATTTACGAATATATGGGAATTTCTCAGAAGCTTCCGAAAAATTAATGTTTCATTATAAAGCCTGAACTTTTAGAAACATTTCCTTCGAATGTTCAATGTTTGTTTTAGTTAAGATTGCTATGAACATTTCAAAGTAAACTGCCATTTATCAAAGAAAACGACTTTCATGTATTAATTATGTCCCTGTGATAATCACGATGCTATTCTGTACATACTGTAACTTAATATGAAAATGAAAAATTTGTTGTGTTTATGAGATGTAATAATATGGCCAAAGAATGTTTTATTCTCTAATGCAGTAATGGCGTCTGGTATTGGATCCTCTTACAGAACCAGCTATATGTTAATAGGGGTATAATGTCTGGTTTGTGACATGACCGGTCTCGCTGGGTCCCCCATCTAACATCTGGAGAGCTCGAAATTCCTCAATGTACATTACACAATATGATGAGTGTTTATGATTAATGTGCCTGCATGGTTTAAGATAAATTCACTGCTAAGCACCCAACCGACAGCACCTAGGGTGACCAACTGGCATGGGTGCAAATTCAGGACGGTGAGTGTAAAAATTCAGGACAGCAGGTCAAAATTCAGGACAAAAATTCAGGACAGAAAGTCAAAATTCAGGACAAATCTTCCGGACAAAAGGTACGTTTTACAGACATATCAGAGAAAGTGGAGCGATAGTATAAAAGTATGTAAATAGACAACCAATTAAGTACAAGTCAAAATAAGTTTTAGATTAGGTTGAGACAATCGTTTTTCGGTATAGGTGCAGCTTTGAGCAACTGTGCAGGTCTTTTTGTGGTATTTCATATGATAATAATCTATTTATATGGTTACTGCACTGGGTTGTCCAGACTGATGTTTTGTTTACAACTCATGGTCCTGGCAGGCATGTTTGGTGAGAGAAGTGGTCAGGAAGATCTGCTTGGATAGACTTTGTTACTAGCATCTTACATCTGAGTGCCATTGTGAGATGTAAAGCGGCACACATAGGTGAACTAAAGGGAGGATTGCTGTGATGAACCCACTATAAGGAACGCATTATGGGTGTTTCAGCACGTGGAACTTAAAATATGGAATCTGACTTTGCTTATGGGGGCTTCGCAGAGAGTTGCACTAGCTGACGGAAGTCACAAAGGTGCTTTTCCCTGCAGCTTTCTTCAAGAATGTACTGTCAATGATACTCTATTGCATAGTTTATTTTTCACGCCTTGCCTATTGCTACAAACATACTATACAACTCAAGCACAGCTCATGGCACTAGGAGGCTCTCCCTAAAACCTTACACCTAAAACAAAGCATGCAAGCATTTACAATTACTAGTGCAACATTCAAGTAGCAGTTGGGTGTCACTCAAAATGTCATATGCATGATGTATAGATCCCACACGTAAGCACACAGCAAATACAGAATATTAACACATAGGCACCAAGAAAGCAGAGTAAGTCATCACAACCCTCCTCAGAAGAGCTCTCTTGTCCAATGATCTAGCCATTCATCCTTTCATCAAACTCCTGATATCCACCATTCCAAATTTACATTCTGTCATCTATTAAATCTTTCATTCATCATTCAGTCTTTCACCATTCATTCTGTCCTTCCATCTGTGTGCCCATCAATATCCAAACCTTTTCAACCATTTGAAAACCTATCCATCGTCTATCCTCCCATCCATCCTTTCACTCATCCATCCCTTCATCCATCCATTCACTCATCCATCCAACCATTTACCATTTCACCCAAGCATCATTTCACTCATCCATCCACTCTTCCACCCATCCACCCATTCACTCATCCATCCAACCATTTACCCTTTCACCCATCCAGCCTGTAAGACAATAAGAAATGTACATTTGTCAGGTGTCAAGCTCTGTGAAATGTGCATAATGGGTGCATGTGTGAACTTGGACGACCCCAGTACATCATTCACTGAAAAAACCCATAAACAACAGAGTGCACTTGTAAAGCGCACATTCATTCTGAAAGGTTATTTGGCGCTGTATACCTGATATGTATTGTTAGACTCCTTACTCAAATTAATTATCATAATTTTATCGATCTAGTGAAGATGGAAGGCTGATACAGCAGCATGAGATTAGGGCACCTAACACTTTTACACTCATTCACTGAAAAACGATTGCATCCTGTTATGTTGAATAAACCGAAGTGCACAAACATGCGTAAACATTCAGACACAAATGAAACACATCCGGGGTGTCTGTGTATTCTTGTGCAAGAGCTATGAATACCAAAACTTACAGTGGAGTGGGGCATGCTTCCTCACCTTTCCAGGAATGAAGAGGGTGGTTCTTGCCTTTTATGCACAGCCAGTTGCGGAGTGGTCGCCTCTCTGATTTGAGCGAGCAGGCTGGAGAGAAGGGACTAGCGTGCCTCTTTGGGAACTCGACTCACCCATAAACAGCCCTTCAGGAGCCTTCGCTGCTCAGCTTTTTTTTTATTTTAGACAATACTGTGTGATAAACCAGCCTTAAAATAATTAAACTTTTATTTGAAACACATTACACCCTCTGTTCATTTTCAAATGTTGCACATCGTGTTAGCTTTCAACATCTGCCAAAAGAGAGAGAGAGAGATACGGACTCCGGACCCTGTGGCCAGCAGCATACTTCTGGTGAGGTTTTTGGGAATGCCCTTCACCAGCTGTTAATGTTGCCGGCGGCCGCTACTGCGCAGAAGGCTGCCCACCACATACTGTAACACCCAAAACTGGTCCATTGTCATTCTGTATGTGGTAATCAGCCGCATACAGAGTGACAATGCGCGGGGTGGGGCTGCTCTTGTGCTTCACAGATAAGTGCCCTATCAGGGAGTTGAGGCCTCTCACAGGGAACAGCCATGTTCCCTGCAAAGCCCAAAATTACGGACAAAAGGCATCCATAAAAGGGATCCTCACGGACAACGGATATGCGGTCCAATTTACGGACGGTCCGTGAAATTTACGGACTGTTGGTCACCCTAGCAGCACCACTTTGCATCCATAAGGTATCACTCAAATGGTACGGTTTTCAAATACCGCGACTAAACGATTTTGTCTCGAACGTAGGTCAGATGGTTCACCATAACTCAGCTGGCACACCAACACTGCAGGGTGCGCTTGTGGAATCCGCCTCCACTAAGCTGCTAAGCAATTGGGCAGTGAATCTGAAGGACTAACAAAGCCCTCAAAACAGTATTAACCCCTTGACTTTCTTCCCCAAAGATCACATGCATTATCCATTGAGAGCCACTGGACCAACCGCATAGCCAGGGGTGACTGAAGTCCTTTTTAGGTCTCGCGTAGGCAGCGCTCATGCGCTGTCTCTCCGAGGCATCTAGTTATCTGTATAGCGAGGGTAAGCCCAACTGCTGCTTGCCTCCTACTTGCAATTGGCTTTTTCATGCGTCACTGTGACCTTTTCACGTGTCACTGTGATTTACGGCCTCCCTATTGGTTGCTGGTCGGATGCATCAGTTCCGTTTTTATCGGAAGCAGCACCGACCAACTACAGTTATATTGCGCTGTAGGACTTTGTCTGTTTCCTTTAGGGACTACTTGTTTTAACTGTAGCTTTCTGCCCATTGCTTTTCTGCATAGTGCTGCTTCTTTAATTTATTATTTCTTTAGAAGCACTTTTCACATGCGCTACTCATGCCATGCCGCGCGCTGCCATATGCCGCTTCCAGACAGCAATGCTAACCCCTCCATCCCCCCTCCTCCTGTCTTGACAATTGTCAGGTGAACTTAACGAATCACACAGGAGCAGAATGACGCTAACTCCTAATGCCCTTCTCAGGACCCCCCCTGCTAGGTTTGTTTTAATCCATCGCAGGTAAGTTCTGAGGGGGGAAAGGGGATTGGACAGAGAAGAGACAGCTCCAAAACACTGCTGGTCCTGCTTAATCTTCTTCTTCAGGTTGTTAAGCTACAAACATTAAATAGTCAGATATATCGGTTACCTTGACAGACTGCTTTCCTTAATATAGATACATATACATATAATAACTAATCTCACCAGTAAGTAGTTTTGGGCTTGCCACTCTTCTTACTTCTCTTGAGCGTTGTGTGTGCATACCCAGAGAAGCCTTCTCTCTAATCACTTGTTATTTTCCTTGCAGGTCGTTCTATTCTAAGGTTCTCTGTCTTGATAAAGGAAAAAACAAGGTAAGTTATCTTTCTGTTCTGTAAGTATGTAATGTAGTTCGATGTTCCCTTCCTACCTATGTACTTACTGGACAAGTGATTGAGATGTTTATAATTTGTTGCCTGAAGTATGAGAACTTCAATTAAATAGAGATATAAGGACAATTGCACCTGTCTAAGATTTTTTCTAAATGGAAGATTTGCTGATTTATGCTTCCCAGCCAATTAGAGAAGGTGCTTATAATCAGTTTGGTATGACTATTTATCACAGCTCGTATGGCGGCTGCCAAGACGTGTGCAATTTAATATTTTCCTTCTCAGTGAAAAAATGTAATAAAGCGCGAACGGAAATCTCTCTGTGTTCGCACTTGTTCGTTTTTTTTTTTAAGTACGCAGCTCAAAAGAGAAGCGAGTTTAAATATTGCAGAGGAATTACTGTAACCTTGCCGGTAGTGCGCACGAACTGAAACGTGCGCACAAGTTTAATTCCTGCAGCCTTTAGATACCGCGAGGCACAAATGGAACAGTGCCCGCGAGTAAACTTCAAATCCAGAATGAGAAATTCGATCTAGAATAACGCAGCTCAGAGAAACAATGCTCGCGTTTTTCCCTAGTACGAATTTACAGGACGTTAAGAGTTAACTGAACTTGTCAACATTCTCTTCCTTGTCATTCTCTCAGGAAATACAATACTAAATATATTTAATTGGTTAAAGTTGAATTAATCTTCTTCACAGGTTTATTTAAATCGTTAGCGTAAGCAAGGCTTCAGTCAGAATTATGTTTCAGCAGCTTATTGCCTGAAAACTTGGATGGGAACAGAAATAATACTTTGAAGTTGACACTAACCTTTCATCTTGAATATTGGTAGTAACCGACGAAGCTAACCCCGCATATTCCGCCACTACCCTGACTAACTTTCGTGACGCATGAACAACAGGTGCTGCTCCAGAGGAATCTTCAGTGAAGTGCGCAGTAGAATGTTGGAGCACACCTCAACAACTGTCATTTGCTGAAAGACTAGACTGCTAAACAGCGTTATGCTGTTGCAATGTCAGGATGTTGGCAGCCATGTTGGAGTTTCTACGGTGCCAACTAGCGCTCTAACCAAAAGGATTAGCTACTCTTTGAGTTTGTGAAGAGAGAATAGTAGCTACGGAGGAAATAGGAGGAGGAAACCTCCTGTGATTCCTGACAGTTCCCCCTCCCAACGGGGTTTCCTCCACTCTGGGTTTGGTAGGAAATTTAGCATGGAAGGCTTTAATTAATCGAGGGGCATGGACATCAGTACTTCTTTCCCAGGAACGTTCATCAGGTCCATAAGCCTTCCAATCAATGAGGTAAAAGAGTTCATCACGGATGAGTTTTGAATCTAAAATCCGTTTAACTTCATACTCAGCCTCACCATGCAGGATTAGAGGATCAGGAGGGCAAGACCTACGCAACCCGGGGTGAATTGGTTTCAAAAGAGAAACATGAAAGACCGGGTGAATTTTGGTGGAACCAGGAAGAGATAATCGATAAGTAACTGGATATGACCTTCTCAATTGGATAAGGACCCATAAAAAGAGGCTGGAATTGACGGGAACCTTTGAGTCTAAGATTTTTTGTACACAACCAGACTAAATCTCCCACATGAAGCTCAGGTGCCTTTTTACGTTTTCGATCAGCGAAGTGTTTGTAACGAGCCTTTGCTGTGGACAAATTCTGGGTTACAGTGTGGTGGATCCTAGCCAACTGGTGGGCAATATCCTGAATTTCAGGAAGGTTAGTATTGTCAAAATTAACATGGGAATTAGGATGCCTGGCTGAATTTATAAAGAAAGGTGAGCAACCTGTGGAGACATGAAGAGCGTTATTGTAGGCATACTCAGCAGTCCATAAATGGTCAGGCCAGTCACCCTCCTGATCTAACAAGTATAACCTAAGGTGTTGTTCAAGTTCTTGATTAATGCGTTCGGTTTGACCATCAGTTTCAGGATGAAAGCTGGTAGAATAACGGTGGTCAATGTTAAGGCCCTTAATGTAAGCTTTCCAAAAGTGTGATAGGAACTGAGAGCCCCTGTCTGAAATGAGTACCTTAGGAATCCCATGAAGGCGAATAATGTGTTGATTGAAAAGTTGAGATAGCTGCTTGGAAGTGGGTGCACCCTTAAAGGGTACAAAGTGTGCCATTTTACTAAATGTGTCAACCACAACTAGAATAGTGTCATAACCATGAGAGGAAGGTAAATCAACAATCAAGTCTAGGGAAACCGTGTGCCAAGGATATGGGGGGGTTGGCATGCGTTGTAAGAGGCCCTTTGGAGCTTGCCTGTCCAATTTCCCCAGTGCACATAGTTCGCAACTCAAAACATATTGACGAATATCACGGCACATGTATGGCCACCAAAAGTTTCGTTTAAGTAAATCTTCAGTTTTTAGGATGCCCTTATGACCAGCCAGTGGATTGTCATGACTCTCCTGCATGGCTTTTAACTGGAGTTTCTTAGTAGGTAGATACAAGGCAGAGTTGTGGTAGGGAAGACCGTTGTGAATGGAATGTAGCGAATCTTCTGAGAGCCAAGTCTGCATATCCAGATCTGACATCAAATTGCGAACATGATGTTCAAAGGGTTCCAAGGAAAGCACTGCAATGAATTTGTCATCAGGTATGATTGGTTGATTTTCAATGACTGGAGTTTGATTTTCTGTATCTAGCCGTGAGAGGACATCAGACTTTCCATTTTTGGATCCGGGACGAAAGGTAATAACAAAATCAAAGTCTGCAAAGTAGAGAGACCACCGCAATTGACGTGGTGTGAGTGTACGCGCAGAGCGCAAACATTTTAGATTGCGGTGATCTGTGAACACAGTTACAGTGTGTTTATCCCCCATTAAGTAATGCCTCCAATCCTTGAAGGCATCCTTAATGGCCAGAAGTTCTTTTTCTGTGATAGTGTAGTTACATTCCGCAGGATTGAGTTTGCGTGAACGATACGCTACAGGATGCAGCTGCCCAGTGTCTTTGTGTCTCTGTGAAAGAATTCCTCCGATGGCTAGGTCTGAAGCGTCCGTCTCCAGATAGAAGGGTTCGGAGGGATCTGCGTGAAGTAAAACTGGGGCTGTGGTGAAACTGGTTTTCATTAATCGGAAGGCCTCTTCAGCTTCATCAGACCAGTGGAAAGAGATGCCTTTCTTCAGAAGACGAGTTAAAGGAAGAATTTTAGAAGAGAATCCATGAATGAATCGTCTGTAAAAATTGGAGAATCCAATAAAGCTTTGAAGTTCTTTGATACTAGTAGGAGATTTCCAGTCTGTTATTGCTTTCACCTTCTGTTCATCCATTTGAACTCCACTAGGCGAAAGTACAAAGCCAAGGAATTCCACTGTGTCTGTGTTAAAGAGGTATTTCTCCAGTTTTACATATAGAGAGTTTTCCCGTAGGCATTGTAAAACCGCTCTGACCTGATCATAATGTTCTTCAGTCGTATTTGAATAAATTAAGATGTCATCAATGTAGACTATTGCACATCGGTCAATAAAATTACTTAAAACATCGTTGATAAAGTATTGGAAGGCCGCAGGTGCGTTGCACAGACCATACGGCATTACAAGGTACTCATAGAGCCCGAATTTAGTTCTGAACGCGGTCTTCCATTCATCGCCTTCTCGGAGTCTGATTAGATGATATGCTCCAAGTAAGTCTAGGCGAGTGTAAATTTTAGCTTCTTTCACCTGATCAATCAATACCGAGATGAGGGGTAACGGGTATCGGTTTTTGATAGTGATTCTGTTGATTGCTCTAAAGTCTATGCAAGGCCTGAGATCCCCCCTTCTTTGGCACGAAAAAAAAGGGGGGAAGAGACAGGGGACTGGGATGGCCGAATAAAGCCATTTGCCAAGTTCTTGGTCAAATAGTCTTTTAAGGTGAGATTTTCCTTTTCCGTTAGGGCATAAACTCTACTGCAAGGTAGGTTGGCTCTGAGGTTCCAGGTCGATTTTGCAGTGATAAGACCTGTGTGGAGGTAATGTTTCGGCTTTCATTTCATCAAAGACATCTGTGAATTCTTGGTAAAGCTCTGGTATTTCAGGTGTTTGAATGACACATATAGAATTTCCATTAGTGCATAACTGAGTGACCGCACTGGTTACGGTAGGGTGAGCCATATCTTCAAAACAATGTCTTGCACCACATTCCGAATTTAATTGAATAGTCCGGGCTCCCCAATCTATCAACGGATTGTGTTCAGTCAACCAAGGTAGGCCCAAGATTAGTTGAAATTGGGGGGCGTCAATTAAATTAAACTGCAGGGTCTCTTGGTGTCCTTCAATGGTGGTCATGTGTACCGATTCTGTATGACTGATTATTGGTCCTGAAGTTAATTCAGTACCATCAACTGCTCGGACCTTCTCGCTTTTCTCCTTTTTAATGGCTTGTAATCCAATTTGATCCGCAAATTTATGGTCGCAGAAATTACCTGTTGCTCCAGAATCAACCATGACAATAACTCCGGTCAAATTTATACTTCTAAATCGAAATGTTACTGTCATAACCAAATGGGGCAAAGAGACTTGTAACGTGTTCGCTACCTGATGGTCTGTTGGAGTTGTTGCTCCTTTCGCAACCACGGGTCCAACTCCGCTCACCCGTGGTGCCTCTAGTTTTCCTTCTCCTTTGCTGGTAATTTTGGTCTTTTTAAACAGTTCCTGACAAAATGTCCACTTCCTCCACAATACAAACACAACTTGTTTAATCTTCGTTTCTCTTTTTCTTCCTTGGAGAGTGGACCTCTGATTACTCCAATTTGCATGGGTTCTGCTCCAGTGGATCTTTCCGCTGTTCGTGACGGTTCAGTTTTTACTCGATCAAAACGTGGAACACTAGGTCGAAACTCCCGTCTACGTTCTCCTTTTCGCTCGGTTTGCCGATAATCAATCTCTAGAGTCAAATCCACTAGGGCAGAGATGTCAGTAGGTCGATTCGGGATTTGGGAAAGGGCATCTTTCAAATCTTCTCGCAATCCCCTGTAAAATACTGCTGCTCTTTTATTTTCTGGCCAATTCGTCTCTACTATTAATTTATTAAATTGAGCTAGATAGGCCACGAGTTCTCGGTTACCCTGATTTAATTCTAACAGTTCGTTGTCAGACGCCTGTGATGCAGTTCTACGATCGAAGATGCGAAGGAATTCTTTCTTGAAGTCTTCAAGGTTATATAAAATTGGATCATCCTGAGACACTAGTGGCATGGACCAGGAAGCGGCGTCCCCACTAAGGTAGGACAGGATGAACGCCACACGGGATTGGGCATCAGGTAAAATGGTTGGACGGCACATGAAGTGCAATGAACACTGGGTCAAAAAAAATTGTGCCTTTTGCGGATCTCCATTGAACCTCTCTGGTGGAGCAAGAGGAATTACGGGGGATAATGAGTGAATGACTTGGGTGGTGGAAAAAGACGGAGTGCTAGCGTTTGGATTCTGTGTAGTAAAAGATAAGGAGGCTTGACTGGCTACCGGAACTGGTGTTCCCGTTTTAAAGGTTATAATCTCCTGTCTTAATATCTTATTCTCCTCCCTCACTGCCTCTAAGTCCCTTTGTATATTACTTAAAATCTCGCCTACATTTTTTAGATCCAGACCTTCCGTCATTCTGCTCAGGCGTTAGTACCAACGTGGGCACTCTGTCAGGGGAATTTAACGAATCACATAGGAGCAGAATGACGCTAACTCCCAATGCCCTTCTCAGGACCCCCCCTGCTAGGTTTGTTTTAATCCATCGCAGGTAAGTTCTGAGGGGGGAAAGGGGATTGGACAGAGAAGAGACAGCTCCAAAACACTGCTGGTCCTGCTTAATCTTCTTCTTCAGGTTGTTAGGCTAGAAACATTAAATAGTCAGATATATCGGTTACCTTGACAGACTGCTTTCCTTAATATAGATACATATACATATAATAACTAATCTCACCAGTAAGTAGTTTTGGGCTTGCCACTCTTCTTACTTCTCTTGAGCGTTGTGTGTGTGTACCCAGAGAAGCCTTCTCTCTAATCACTTGTTCTTTTCCTTGCAGGTCGTTCTATTCTAAGGTTCTCTGTCTTGATAAAGGAAAAAACAAGGTAAGTTATCTTTCTGTTCTGTAAGTATGTAATGTAGTTCGATGTTCCTTTCCTACCTATGTACTTACTGGACAAGTGATTGAGATGTTTATAATTTGTTGCCTGAAGTATGAGAACTTCAATTAAATAGAGATATAAGGACAATTGCACCTGTCTAAGATTTTTTCTAAATGGAAGATTTGCTGATTTATGCTTCCCAGCCAATTAGAGAAGGTGCTTATAATCAGTTTGGTATGACTATTTATCACAGCTCTTATGGCGGCTGCCAAGACGTGTGCAATTTAATATTTTCCTTCTCAGGGAAAAAATGTAATGAAGCGCGAACGGAAATCTCTCAGTGTTCGCACTTGTTTGTTTTTTTTAAATTACGCAGCTCAAAAGAGAGGCGAGTTTAAATATTGCAGAGGAATTTCTGTAACCTTGCCGGTAGTGCGCACGAACTGAAACGTGCGCACGAGTTTAATTCCTGCAGCCTTTAGATACCGCGAGGCACAAATGGAACAGTGCCCGCGAGTAAACTTCAAATCCAGAATGAGAAATTCGATCTAGAATAACGCAACTCAGAGGAACAATGCTTGCGTTTTTCCCTAGTACGAATTTACAGGACGTTAAGAGTTAACTGAACTTGTCAACATTCTCTTCCTTGTCATTCTCTCAGGAAATACAATACTAAATATATTTAATAGGTTAAAGTTGAATTAATCTTCTTCACAGATTTATTTCAATCGTTAGCGTAAGCAAGGCTTCAGTCAGAATTATGTTTCAGCAGCTTATTGCCTGAAAACTTGGATGGGAACAGAAATAATACTTTGAAGTTGACACTAACCTTTCATCTTAAATATTGGTAGTAACCGACGAAGCTAACCCCGCATATTCTGCCACTACCCTGACTAACTTTCGCGACGCATGAACAACAGGTGCTGCTCCAGAAGAATCTTCAGTGAAGTGCGCAGTAGAATGTTGGAGCACACCTCACCAACTGTAATTTGCAGAAAGACTAGACTGCTAAACAGCGTTATGCTGTTGCAATGTCAGGATGCTGGCAGCCATGTTGGAGTTTCTACGGTGCCAACTAGCGCTCCAACTAAAAGGATTAGCTACTCTTTGAGTTTGTGAAGAGAAAATAGTAGCTACGGAGGAAATAGGAGGAGGAAACCTCCTGTGATTCCTGACAACAATGGCCACTTGCGGACACATCGTCTTTGTATGCTGGGCTTCCTGGTAAGCACTTTTCACAAGCGCTACTCATGCCATGCCGCACTCTTCCCCCCTTCCTGTTTTGACAATGGCCACTTGCAGATACACCGCTGCGCGGTAAGCCTTTTCACAAGCACTCATTCCATGCTGCGTTTTTCCGTATGCCACCTCCAGATCGCAATGCCTCCTGTTTTGACAATGGCCACTTGCGGGCACACCGTTCTTGTATCCTGGGCTTCATGGTGTTAATTGTTTTGCGTCGCCTGAAATGCTACTGTTTAGGTTGTTTTTTTTTGTGGCGTTTAAGTAATTTTTGGGGTGGCAAAGGGTCGGACTGTGTTGGCGAAGCGCTAGTGCAGCCATACACAGGGCCAGGTTCACAACAGCGATGTCAGAATTTTCATGAACAGTAGGGTGTGCTCCTTTTGTTATTCATCGATATCTACTTTCCACTTCCAGGGACCAACATCCGCCATGCGTGAACGCTGGCAGTATATGGGTGCTGCAGCACCACGTCAAAAGCAGACACAAACACAAAACTATACTCGAGGTGGCCATTCTGTCACGTGGATTCCCTACATAGACCCATGTTTCCTGCTTCTCCCCCTCCTACCCTTGCGGCATTCCGTCTCGTGGATTCCCTACACAGACTCATGTGTTCCACTTCTCCCCCTCCCACCGGCGCAGCTTGCATTGACCCCCATTCCCCCAAACCTCCAACGAAACGTTTCCACCCGGCCCTCTTACCATCTTCAAAGGCTGCCACAAGTACCCCGGTTCAACTTAAAATACTTGCAGTCCAGTCATGACACACCTTACTCCCCACAGGAAAAAACACAATCACAGGACAAGCCCCTATAGAGCAATGCTTAACACTGCCGGAGGAGCACATTATATTTTCACTTCAGGCAACAGGCTTTTCTGCAAAGCACACTCTTCTCAACTCCGAAACTGCATGGAGCAGGCTCATCATATGCCTTAGTTATTTATTTACGGCTCCTTTATGTTTCTTTTTTTGCATTGCCTCTAAAGTACATCCCTCCCACCTATGATAGCATCAAACAGTTCTCACTGTTTGCCTTTATTAACATCGCCGTATGCTTGTCTTGGGCTTCTTTTCACTTCTTTTAATGGAGGTGGGGTTTATTAATTGTAATGTCCTGCTGGCCCTGGGCCCGCTAACTCTCCCCTTGGCTGCTGACGCTAAGAGGGGCAGCCCCGTCTCCAGCAAGGTAGGGGCACCAGCCTACAGGATCAGTGCATTACACCAAGAGCCCTAGGCTTGGTATGCAGGGTGCAGCACTTGGGTGCAGCAGGAGTCCGAGTGCATGCAGTAACGTTGCCCCGGTGTGCAGTGCAATTAGGGAGCATGCAGCTGCAAAGTGCATGTGCACTACGAAATCGCATTAGATAGACGTGCTATATTTAATTGCACTGCACAGGTCACTCCTGTGCAGTGAGATGATACAGCGCATCAGGAGCGGTTACAGTGTGTGCAGTAATTCTGTGTACTGATCCGTGTGCAGAAAGTTTGTGCAGCAGTAGGAACATGCTGAAGAACCGAGAGCTGCAGCTCACACCTCCTGACCACAGAACTGCACAGTAGTGAAGCCTGTAGGGGTAGTGTCCAGTCCGTGAGTGAGTCAGTTGATAATTTGGCTCTGGAGGGGCGGGCAGGCCAGGAGCTTCATTGAAGCTGAAACTACTGCCCTCTTGTCACGTGGTATTGTTCGCGTGCACTAAGTACAGCAGACAGCTGAGACCATGATGATTTGACCCCTGAGACACAGATGTTGCTGGTTGCAGCTTGCCTTTCAGTTGCTGTTCTGCTGCCAGTGCCACCCGGTCTCGAGACAGCAGGTCAGTATATGGGATAATTGTGTCTGTTTGTGGGCCTATCGGGCTAGGTGGGTGTGTTGGGTTAAACTGATTAAGAAAGCTTAAATGGACGGAGTGTGACATATGCAAACCACGCCTTCTTCAGCGCTGTTGTGCGGTTTTCACTGCAAGTCTATACTGGTTGATGCAACAGAGTTCCTTACTGTCCTAATTGAGATGAACAACGGGGCCTCAACTGTTTTATATAATGGTTATCTTAGAAAGCGGTTTTCAGGAGTTTTGCATTAGTTTCAAGTAATTTTTAAACATTCTCACTGCTTAATAGTTTGAAGTTTCTTGTATTTTAGCTTTTTCAATGCCACTCTCAGTTTCATTCATCATAAGTCCATTGAAACAATGAAAATGTCATATATAACCAATCTGAAAACTTGGCAGCTATGGTGTAAGTCATGATCTCCTACTGTTACACTGACTTCCTTATGCTATGAAAATGTGCCTTTCCTTGCACAGTCACGTTGCTCAAATAGGTGTAATTTCTGATATTTATTTATATGTTTCCTTCGTCTTCATTGCTTGATTTTGCTCGCAAGAAAGTGTCACTCATAGTTGTTGAAATGTCACTCATAATTACACTTAAGTTATGGAAATGCCACACATAGCAATCTCAAACCTTGCAGCTATGCATGATATATAGTACTTTTCCCACTCTCTCCATCAGTATCTTCCTATAAATACAAGTTTAGACTGATATGAGCAGGCAAACAATGAGCGTGCACTCCACCGTTTCACCGGGGGACAAGCAGGGACCTCCTTGTGGGCTCCCATGTTCTTTGTTCACTCGTCAGTGCCCCTGGGGCCAAACCATCCACATCCGTGTGCCTTGTTTCTTCTTGTTTCTTTTGCATCCTTTGGAGTCATGCAGTAAGCAGAGTAGGGTGTGTTTTATTTGGACAGCGGTCCTTCCATGCCTTGGACTGCAACTCAGAAAGGCAATAGAGTCTGTGTTTACATTGGCTTTGAACTTCAGTGCCGCAAAGTAAGTGGGGAAGTGGTTTTAGTACATTAAATCAGTGCGATCCCTGCCACTGACAGCTTCGCGAGTGCTATTTTGTGGCAAATCAATACAGTCTCCTCATTTTCACTCTGTCATCCTTTCCTGGTCGTACTGACAACCAGCTTCAGTAGCCGTTCATTTTTCAATTTCTAACTTTTTTTATCTCTCTTGAGAATGGCATGTAATGTACGCTGCAAACTGTCATCATTTGTGATAATGTTTTTATTCATGTGTATAGTACAACTCTGTTTCTTGTTTAAAGGCTCTGCTTGTTTGGTTTAATTTTATCCAATCACTCTCTAAGAGAGCATTTTGGCAGTCAGACCCCCGCAGCTCCCTCCCTCCTCCCTTGGTAGGTAAAAAATATTGCCATTTACAATGTCAATAGCTCTAACTTAAAAAAAGCTAGACCTATTCCATTTCTAATGCTTGTTAATGCGCAGCTGCGCCCATAGCAAGCTCATAAACTCTACTATTGCCAGCCTGCGGATCACTGTTTTCTGGCGGGCCACTTACAATAAGATAGTGGGAGAGCTAAGGCACACGTGTCCTACTAAAGTTCCTTGTGAAAGGAAAAAATGATAGACGGAATATTGAACAATGCAAACATTCACCCCTTCACAAAGATCTACATTTAATCCAACGTTCTTTTGCTCACCACCCACCCCAGTTTGGACCCAGCCATATGCAAACCAGTCTTGACCCTGCTCCTCATGGGAAAAGTCCAGCCCAAACTGCCAAGCCAGGTCTTCCCTGGACTGGAAACAAGTATCCCGAGACCGGTTTTGGGGTAACAACCCTCATCAGCCAGGTTAGCTGGAATTCAGTGGCGCAGTGAGTGATAACTTTTCTTAAAGAAGCATTTGCAATGCAATAGGTCTCTCATTACTAAACGTTTGAGTTAATGGCATTGCTAATAATCGGGTGGGTACTTAATTATACAGTGCTATATTTCAAACATTGTGTACATCTTATATACATGTCTCATGTGAGAAGATGGGTTGGTATATGCTGTCCACTAGTTAAAGTGGGCACCTTGTACCAGGCCACACAACCCTTATGATGTATTTAGGTCAAAGATAACCTTATTGAAAGCTATCCTAGTGGTAGCTATGGAGAGCAGCTTTCAGGCTTAATCTTGATGGAATTTAAAGCAGCGTGTTTTACCAGAATATCATCTCCTCAACACTAAATTAAAGGAGAACCACACAGTGTTTATATAAAAATATGTATTTATGAATATAATACTCTCTACTAGTCTCTACACAAGACTAGGGCACAAGGCACACAATACTAAATCAATAGAACATTCGTAAATAGCAAAATACAGAGCGGGCTCCAGGGGGAGACCGAACCATATACTAAAAAAATGGAATTACAACACCAACTTCAATAGACACAGGGCCTAGAGCACCTAGAATCGCTGGGACCCCAAAGAACCACCCAGAGGAGTGACACAGGGAGCCCACGAAGGACGGGTGCAGTGAGGAAACACAGACGTGCGTACCCTACAACTCTATGGGAAAGTCGCGGTTGGAAAATTACAAGTTAAGGACACTTCTAAGAGGACTTCGAGCAAACCTTTTGGAACTTAGGAGGTTCTAAGGCCAACCCACCAGTGAGTACCGAAGTACACGTGTTACCTATCCCAGAGGAGCCGGGTGCATAGGGGTCAATTGGTGTCGGAAACCTTCGTCGTTTTCAATGGAGAGCTGCAAAGAAGTCCTACTGCCCGTAAGACGAAGAATGTCCGGTGGAATCCAAGCCTGGATTCGAGGTGAGAAGAACCTGAAAGCAGAGGGGACAGAGTCTGGGTCACTTAAGGTGACCAGGGGCTCGGTAGTCGAATGCCCACCGATGTCGGGTGCTTTAGGGATGAAGAAGGGTTGCTTGACTCTGCAGCCACGGGGACCAATAGACATCGAGGATGACCAAAGTCTGGAGGTGAGCTGTCCCACGAAGGATGTCGAGAGGTAAGGGGTCGATGTCCGGCTGGAGCACCAACAAGCCTTGGCAACTGCAACCCACAGGGTCAGAGGAAATAGGTTACGGTGTGGACCAGCAAGGTCCAGGGGACTCTCCAAGCAATGGAGAGTCAGGGCACATCTGGAGCAACCAGGTAAGCCCAAGAATTAGCAAGGTGACCCTCGCAAGGCCAGGCCAACAGACCAAGGATCGCAGGAGACCTCAAGCAAGTCTGCAAAGCACCATCCCACAGGACACTCATGGAGTGGAGGCCCAGAAATCTTCAGTGCAAATACTGCTCAGGGTCAGGACTACACAGAGTTCAAAGCACAGGCTCAGGAATCGTCACTAAGCACATGCACTTGCAAAAGTACCCAGTGCACAGGGGTTCAGGTTGCACGGTCCCCACGCGGGATACAGGTCTCAGATTCACTGAGAGGGCAGATCAACCGCACGGACCTACGGGAACTCACCTCCTGTGTTGCTGAAATCTTTGTAGTCCTCAGGAGCTCGGGAGAAGCAAACTGGTCAGATGCATTTAGGTGCCTGCTTTTGCAGGGAAGTAACTCCTTTACTCCAAGGGAGATTCTTTAGTCGGCCAGCATCGTGCAGGCAGTCAAAGTACTTGGGGGCATATTAAAAAGGAACTATCGCCGAGTTAACGGCACGTTATCGCTGCCAAAGTTGCGATAAATTTATCGCCCCATTCACAAGCTGGTGTTAACAGCCCACAGCACCAGTTTACCCGCGATAGCAGCCGTAAAAAACATTGCCACAGATGACCCCCGCAACAATCACTAATGAGATGCAGAGTAGGCGTTCCCGTGCCCAAAGCCGCGACAACACCACTCTGCAATATTCTCAACAACCAGACAGAACTGCGATAAGAACACAAAACAGGCGATAAGGCGCATTAGCTGCAGGAAAATATTACCTGCTCTGACCTGGTGCTAAGTCGGACCACAGCCTGCACCACGAAAGGGAGCCCAGCCCAGAGCCACACATGCAGAACCACAGATGCCCCCGAGCAACTGCTCATGCAGCGTGGACACCCATGAGGGCCACAAAACCCACCGACACCACACCAAGGCCAAGCAACCCCCCCCCCCGGGCTCCCCCCCCGGACTCCCTTCGGACAAATAAATTGCACACCAACACCGCAAATCCCTAAAAAAATAAAACTTTGACTGATGTCGCACAAGCAGGAATACCAACACACATGCATGCCCAGAAAATGGAGAATCAGTCATTCAAGCAATGCAATCACCAACACAAAATACCATTCAAACCAAAACCCAAACAGCATTCAGATGAGTCCTAGCGGGTCTGCACTGGACAATCTGTAGGACACAGCCTGGAAGACAAATTCCAAGAGAAGGAGCGCCATGCGCACAACAAAGGAAAGAGAAGGAGAGAGGGAGGGAGAGAGCGAGGAAGAGAGACGGAGTGAGACTGCACAAGCAGCGCAAGGCCTCCCGGGCACCTGGCCCTACATACCAACATGTGTGTGTGTGTATCTCTATCAGGACACCATGAGCCCAAGGCCTTGCCCCAATCTCTACGCCAAAGCCATATCACATTCCGAAAACACAAGTAGTAGTCAGACACACATCTGGGATGAAAGCTCCTTTGTACCAATGCAGAAGGCGGGAGGACACCTGCACTTCCGACCTTGGTCCTGAACACGGCTGGAACACCCTGAGAGAGATGCCATGGCAGACATGGATGAATCTCACACCACGCATTGTGCAAATGAACAATCCAACTTATCCACACCCCACACACAGAAGGCCCGGCCTGAGGTACCCCCACATGGGATGCCCTTGACACTCACGGAAACAGCAACCCATTCTACCCAACGTGGCACACACAATCTAATCATAGCCCAGAGCTGTGGCATATCCTCCACACAACTGCCGCAGTCAAGAAGAGTGCCGGTTCCACGAGACGCAACAACGCAATGTCAGGTCATCCCGGGCACATGCACAACCCCCGTCACGTGGAACAGTACCGGGCACATTTGTTGCATTCACTGGGCGCACTGCCACTGGCAGTGCTGCTGATTAGCTACCGGCTGAGGTTCCGCCTGGCCTACGTCACCTGCGTCCAGCCCTGGTTCCACTGCCGAACACGCACATTCGAGTGTCCCATGAATGTCTGCCTATCCAACACAACCGTGTATGAATTGGACTTTGACGTGTGTCTGCGCCCCCTGTTGGATCACGAACAGGAGTGTAACCGAGACAGCCGTGCATGGGATGTATTGACATACTGCATATGTATTGGCAGTTGTGCATGGGAGATTGCACAATTCCTTGTGTGCAGTGACCACATCGAGGCGCTCCTCTATTGGGCTGTGTTGCGGATTTGGGAAACGGCGTGGGCTGAGCACACCTACTCTGACCAGTTAATGGATAGGCTCACTCTGGTGTGCCTCGAACACGACAATGACGTACTATTGGAACACATTGCACATGAAGATGCCCTGGCATTCATGGATGAGTAACTGCGTCCCTGCAGCCACATCGGATTGACACCCACAGCACAGGTCCCAACAACTTGTTGCATCATGAGGAATGCTCACATATGAATACTGTAAAATGGGGGTGAACCTGCACACCAATTTTAGAAAATTCGGGTACTCATGGAGGAGAATTACATAATCTTACTGCTGCTGTGGTGTGCTGTCATGTATTAGGGTTTTAGCCCTAACCCTATCTGTATGAATTGTCAAAAAAGAGGGATGGAGTGGTCCAAACCTGCATGACGCACAGCTAGACGAACTCAAAGAGTTTTCAAGGAACGGTGTTTAATATAGTAAAGCAATATTCAAATAACTATTGAAACCAGGTAATCTAACCTGTAATGCAAAACAGTATCTATATGACATTCATTGATGTAAATGTGTATAACCAAAAAATTAAGACAATCATTTCTTGATGTTTGCACATAAATACAATTCTGAAAAATCAAAATACATCTAAGTTTTCATTACGAAAGCACAGTCCCAATGCATTTCGGGTTGTTATAACCCTTCTTCAGGGGTTGAAAATTCAAATACAAGTTCTAGTTTGTAGACAGTCCAACGCAATAGTCACTACAACAAAACATAAAAATACACCGTGTTAACAATTTTTAAACTAGGATTTGCACTCAGAAACTGGTTAGTTGTGAATGTTGTGTGAAAAGATACAAAAAGTGTCACGTGTGCTTGTTACAGTTTAAGCCCGTTATCCCAAGGTAAGATTACTCCAAAGAGATCGAATGAAATCAAACTTGTGCTGTAATTACAAGCGCCAGTGCCGAATAGAAAAGGCTCAAGTGTGATTGTATGGAGACAAGATTAAAGAAATGGAAAATGCTGGTCATAGGAAAACGATTTAATTAAAAGCGAGCCAGGATGAAAGAAAGACATTAGAATGCGTAACGGGGACATGGCAGCATGCTTCTGATTTGACTCACTACGTTATCTTGAAGAATACGTGGAGACTAATAACGGCGTATATCCAAAAGGTTTGATATCTGTCTATGTGACAAGAAAAATATACAGGTTTATGTAAAGGGATTGCCTTTTCCTCATAAGGTAAAAAGCGTCGTGCTAGAGGAGCGGATTCTCGAGATATGTAAACTCTTACCCAGATGAACTCCAAATGTTATAATCGGGTTCAGAATCTTGGAAACCTGCAACACAAACAGTGCAGAGGATGTCTTAAAGATCGGAATAAAGTCGAACACAACAAGAAAGCCGAAAGAACCTGTGGTGATTAGAAGCTTACCGGTAAAACGAGACGAAAGCCGCGAACAGCGTAGAACGTCATTCAGCGTGCGTAAAGACTCGTGTCATCACGCTGTGTGGCTTAAAGGGGCCGTTTTATAGTGAAATGGTTTGTAAGGAACAAACTTTATTGAAAGTG
This sequence comes from Triturus cristatus, assembly GCF_964204655.1. Lineage (NCBI taxonomy): Eukaryota > Metazoa > Chordata > Amphibia > Caudata > Salamandridae > Triturus > Triturus cristatus. The sequence continues at coordinate 1,061,454,335 of NC_140589.1, read as the reverse complement.
TCTCAGGACACTGAAAAGCATCACTGCGATGCCTCGATAAGTGCTAGAACGTTAGAGAAAAGCTAAAGAAACAGAAACAGATATGAGAATCATGAATAATTAGGGAATGTAAACGAGTGCAAATCCTTTACAATTAGGATGTTCTTCAAGGGGCATTTGCGTGCCCAATATCTAGAGCTCAGAAGATTGTAGGGAAACGATTCATAAAAAACATTGTAATTCAATATGGTCATTCAACCCGCCCGGTGTCAGTGTACCAAGTTTTTATATCCAAAATGTTTCCTTTCTTGCTAAAATGTTATGAAAATCCATGCATGTGGTAGTGGATATTTTTTCTAGAATGGTGAAACGAAGTTGAGGTATGGTATGTGCTGTATTTGTCCAATGTGTAGCTAAGCAAGATTTAGCATTCTTGTTGCGAATTGTGCTTTTGTGCTCTATTATTCTGATTTTAATCTTCCTGGAGGTTCTGCCGACATAAACTAACCCACAAGGACAACGTATCGCATATATAACTCCTTCTGTGTTGCAGTCTGAAGAGTGTCTTAAATAGATCTTCTCTCCTGATTGGGGATGAAAGAAAATGTTTCCCAAGATTACGTTGCCACATTGGCCACAGTTGTGGCACTTTTGCATACCTTTGTAGATTTGTCTGGTTGGTGGCTGTTTTGATTTCAAGATTTCTCTGATGTTTTTGAATCTGGTATGTGCGTATAACGGGGGGCCTCTGTATAGATCGGTGAAATCAGTTTCCTGTGACATGTCAAGTGGTCGGCCCCTTCCACCTGATCACTGTCAGCAGAGCAGACAATATGCGTACTCCAGTTGCAGAGCACTATGCTGATCACATGGGCAGTTAGTCGAGCCCCCTCACATGGGGCAATGGGCAGATGCCAGACAACACATGACTCGTCCAGAACGGCAAGGTGTGCTAAGAGCGTTGTCCATTTTTGCCTCACCATTTCCTGAACCTCGACATGTTCCCATGCTGCGTGTAAGCACCTTAAGCCTGTCCCTGCCTGTTGTGGCAGTTGCCTCATCCGTACTGATACACACATGCCAATAAAGTCTATGCCAATCTACTGTTGTCTAACTGTGATGAGTGTTGAATCGAATGTACACTCGTGTGCCACAATGTGCATGGTCCCTACATAGGGAGGAACTGACTGACACATGTACAATGGGGGTGGCTCCCTTTTGAAATCCCCACCTCTGTGGGCCAGACATTGTAATGGGATAGTTGCTGGCCGACCTGTGTACTTACGTGACTTCTGAAATGAGAGTATGGGGTCCAAAATCAGATCATGTGTAGCTATGTCATGAATTGTAACAGGACGGGGCCACACAGATGTGTGCGTGTAGGTATGCGATGTGAGGTCCGGTTGTCACATGTGTTGTAGGACACTACCTCTGGCCTGCTACCGATTGGGCATTCCTACACACAGCCCTCTTCAATACATCTACGTGTGCCTACATTGGGGGGTTGTGAGACTGTAGTTAATGTGCAATGGGGACACAGCTAGTACTCACCTCCACAGTCATCTAATTGGCCATGTGTCTCAGGGATACACATACGCATAGATGTCGATTACCAGGGTGTACCTACATGTGCATCATTGTCCCTACATCCCGCCATACCTCTATACGTAAGTGAACATAGTCATGACACATATGTGTGATTTAGAATGTTTTATTCACATTCAGGTGATTGACGGAGCTGGAGCTGTACATGGCCATCCTAGCCCACATTACTAAGCCTGGGCAAAGCACTACGCTTCGCTCGCGTAGTTTGCGAAGTTTGAGCTACTTCGCACTAGGCGAATTGCACGTAGCACAGTGCAAACACGCGTGGCGTAGTGTAGTGCAGCGGTCATTTTTTTGCTTGCTCGTGGTCCTCAAAGTCAAGTTGGCGACCGCGAGCAAGCAAAATGACATCCCGGCGAGACTTTTTCCTCGTTCGCGATCTGCAACATCAAGTTGCCGATCGCGAGCGTGGAAAATAAACCTCCCGGCGAGATTCTCAATGCGGGGAGGTCAGGTTTCTAATTGCGAGTGGTCGCGTATGCTTGTGACCACTCGCGATGAGAAACTACCAGTCCCCGTTGAGAAAGCTGCCGCTCGAGTAAAAATCTACTCAAGCGGCAGAAAACAACAGCTCGCACAGTGAAACATGCTGTTTGCACTGATTGCACAGTGCAGACAAGCATCCGGCACTGTGCAATCAGTGCGAACAGCATCTTGCACAGTGCACTATGCAGTTTGCGAAGCTACGCATAGCTCGTGTAGTGCGAAGTGCACTTCGTGTAGCTACGCGTAGCGCTACTTCGCAAACTACGCCCAGGCTTACACATTACATGGAAGCCCAGCGGTGGGCTAAACATAGTCCTTTGGGAATGAAAAGTGTTTTGGACGAGAGGGAGTGCAGTCCGCAGCAGGCTTGCTGTGTGATTGACCAGCAGTGAGGATGGCAGTCCGTGTCGGGTTCCGGGTGAATGTCGCAGAGTGTTCCGTGGGTCAGGGGGAGGTGTTGTTCCAGGGCATGATGCATAGGTCAGAACCAGGCAGAGAAAGGCCATATGGCAGGGATGGATGCTACTGCCTCCTTCCTCACACAGTGATTTCCATCCCCATCTTACTCCCCTGATACGGGTTCTATGTCCGGTGTGTCCGGTGTATGTGGTGGGGTAATGGCTGCATCACTGTGTGCCACTGACACATCAGGGGTCAGAGCTGTGTTTGTCGATGTTCCCGCTGCAGCCATCTGTGACAGGCTCAGTGGCATCAATGGTAAGATGATGTACTGCAGGGCATTTAAGTTCCCAGCTACTGCTCGCTGGTGTCTAGAGGTGGCAGCCAGACATCCAGCCTGCATCTGCTCCATGGTCTCCATTGCCCTCCGCAGCTGTGCCAACTCTGTGCTGTCATCGCTGGTGCCTGTCTGACCAGACAGTTCTTGTATCCAATTAATGGCCCCAGCGAGGTCAGCCAAGGTCTGTGGTGGAGCATGGTGCATGCAGGGGGTGTCCGGTGGGGACTGTATGTGGTCCATGATGGGACTCAGACACCCACGTATGGCATTGAGTTTGGCTGCCACAAGCTCGAATCCCACCTGGAGCTGATCAGCCAACTCCACCTGGCATGCCCACACACGCTGTTGTAATTCCATGTCTTGGTCGGGGGTCCCGGGAGACTGCCGTGGTGGTGTGTGTTTCCTGCTGTGTGGTCTGTGGGGGTGGTGGGGTCACCTCGAGGCAGCTGGCCTGCCCTGCTCCTGGGGATGGGATGCGGAGGCTGTCCATCATCTGTTGGAGGGTGCCCTGAAATATGTGCGGGTTTTCCTGTTCATCATCACTGATGGGAAGTGTGGTGTGCTCTGCACGAGGTGTTCTTTGTCCCTCTGAAATGTAAAGGGATGATGTAGGTTAACAGTGTTGCACATGTATGTTGAAGGATTGCAGATGTTTACATTCAGACTGCATGCCAATGTACATTGTGACTGTTTTGGTGGAGCTGGATATTTGATGGGAAACAGTGTGTTTACCGACTACATGATAGATATGTGGTAGTACCCGTACATTGTCATCACACAGTGTCAGGCAATGCATGATGTGAGTGGACAGTTGATATGCATGAGCGGAACATGTTGTGAGCTCTGTCCTCTGGTGTTGCGCATTGTACCAAGTTGCCGTCGTTGATGGTGTACTGTAATTACTATGTGTATGTGCTGCATTGTGGGCGAGTTGCCCCTACAGCTCTGATTTCGTGTACCCTTCTCCCTTTGAGGCGGGGTGCCTTTGAATTGTGTGCTTTTCGGGGGCTGTATTGTTTTTGACTTGGGTCATATGTGCTCCCGTACAGATTTTGTGGCCTGGTGCATTGTTCGTGTGCTGCGTGTATTGTGCGACATGGGTTGTGGGTGCACGTGGATATGTCAGAGTGTGACCTGCTCCTTTACGGATGTGATCCGCACTGCGGCACCTCCATGTCGATTCGTGGGCCATGGCATGTATTGAGACTTCAGCCATGCTATCTGTCATGCATTGTCACTTGCATAGTCAGTGTGGCTCACAGAGCCGCTGCTTTCCTGGATTCACCACATGTGCATGGGTAGGCTGTGTTATTGGTGTTGGGGAGGGGGGCCCCTTTGTGCACATAGTGGACGGGGGCCTACTTGGTGTTTCTATGTGTGCTGCAGTGTGCCAAGGCTGTCGTGGACATGTTCCACGATCATTGTGGGTGTGCAGTGTGCGCCACATATTTGTGCATGTGTGCTGCAGTGTGCCCATTTTACCCCGTCCCCCCAGTCCCTGGTCGTTACTCACCCTGTTGCTGTTGGGTCAGGTCGTATCGGGCTGTGTCCATGCCCCCAACTCCTGCCACTGTCTACACACTACTGACTGTGGCCACCATTTACTCCAGCTCGTCCATCTCCTCTTGTGTCGCAGGACTCCCACCTCCAGTCGCCGTTGCTGCATTCCTGTTTGCGGCGAGTTTCTCCTTCGTTTGGCTGTGCACTTCATGCCAGCTCCTCCTGACCTCCTCCATTGAACTCCTTGACACACCGATTGCATTGACTTTTGTGACGATGGAGTGCCACATTTCCGTTTGTGTTGCCAGTGCCGCAGGGGAGGTGCCGAACAGTTGTTGATAGTTTTCTATCACCTCCGTGACGATGATCCGGTCTTCCTGCGGACTGAATCCCGCCTTCCTCTTCCTCTTCTCCTTGCCCTTCCCCGACCCTGGGGCTCCGTGCTGGTCCTCCGTCGTGCTTGGTGAGTTTGGCATGTCCTCTGGGCTCGGTCCGGGTGCATCCATGGTGCTACGCAGTTTGAATTGGTTTTGGTGTTTTGTTTTTGTTTCTTTTATGGTGTATTTTCCCACCAGTCGCATGGGATCTGCAGGTCTGTGGCTGGTTTTCGCAATTTTTTTTACGCGATTGGCCTCATCGCATGTTTGTTTACGTATCGCGTTTCACATTTTTGCGGCGTGGCGTTGGATTTTGCGCAGCCATTTGATGCGTTATCTGGAGACTATCGCATGCTAGTGCCACGTTGTGAATACTTGGTTGGCATGGCATAACTTTCCCGCATTGGGCTGCGATGTTGGAAGTTTCATTATGCTACTCTTGTGGTAGTTATCACACGTTCTTGTGAATATTCCCCTTGGTTTCTACTTAGCAGAATCTTGTCCAGGTAAAATCTAAAGTCCTGTAGCCAGGTAACCCACTTTATACCCATGGGAAGGGTGCGGAAAGATTCTGTGGACCCTCCTAGGGGAGGGGAAGGACAGAGGGGTGGCTACACCCATGTCCTTTGTCTAGTTTCGCGGCAGAGCAGGAGCAAATGGCTCTTAGAACTGGTTTGAGCTGGACTATGCACAGGGCCACCAAATGTGCCCCCAGAAGAGGTGTGGCGCAGCGGCCAGGGCCAGGGCGACTGACTCCGGAATCCGGGGATCAAGGTTCGATCCTCGGCGCCGGCGGCAGATTAGCCTAGCACCATGTGACTCTGGGCAATAGCTTGCTTAATCTTCCCGATGGCCTCCTGCGCCTAGAGACCCTTACGGGTGATTGTTCGCGCTTTACAAATGTGGATTATTATTATTATCTTATTAGTGCAGATTTTCTGGCACTCTAAGAGTGCACCCGCCCAGCCTCAATACACTAAATCCTGTCTGGGAGGTGGTTACACCTCCCTTTGACAGGATGCCTATTGTTATGCCTTCCTCTGCGCGAGCTTGGCTCAGCAGCAGGAGAGCAGAATCGTGTCTGTGGCTGGCAGCATACAGTTTGTGGTGCCCAGGTCGAGAAAGCTGGTACCCGGTATACAGGTGACCCACATATGTCCCTTCAGAAGGGTGGAATCATACCTCCAGAGGTATGATTCCAAGGTGTTTGACACCAAGCACGACATATTTCTAAGCAGCCATTTTAAAGTTAGCATTTACCGCGAAGTTATAATGCACTTAAACATATATGTCTGGCTGCATCACGGACAACCCCGGAGAATGGTCTCCGAAGGCTGCATAGGGGCTCTGCTCATGCAGGGGCACCCTCTCACGTAAAACCCAGCACCCTGCCTTCAGGATTGTTAAGGCCTGCAATAGGGGTGACTGATAGGTATTTAAGTGTAGTGATTTAGATATAGTGAACCTATGTCTTAAGTAAGTGGTGCAAGCCCCAGCTTACACAGTCTGCTGTAGCAGGCTGGTCGTGTCAATTTGGATGGCCTCCCAGGGGTGGCACAATACATGATTTAGCCCATGGGAGGCCTCTGTGGTACCTATGCCCTGGGTACATGGTGTACCATATACTAGGGACTGATAAGGGTACCCCAGAATCCAATCTGGAGTGTACCTAAAGTGCATGCGTATCAATTTACAGGAGAAAGCAGATAGGCTGGGGTCCTGGATAGCAGGATCCCAGTCAGCCTAGGCCAAAAACAGTGAGACATCTGCAAAAAGTGGGGGTAACCATAAGAAGCAGATACAACTTTCCTATACCTCACACTGCAAAGAATGCTAAACACAGTAGTTGCATGTAATTTGTCCAACATTTTCTTAGTGCAGCATTTTTACCTCCGTAGAACACCTCAAACTGTAGTAGAATAGACAAGGAGTACTAAAGATCGTACCACCAGATATACGCAGCCTTTATAGTCCGTCAGTATGCAACGGCTTACTACATCGCATCGAGAATGATACATTAATACTAAATCAAATAAAATTACATATTTAAAAAAAAATTCATGTATTGTCTGTGGCACACCTCTTCCTGAAGAATCTTGCGCCTAGAACACGCAGTACTAAATCATATAACAAAATGAGCAACACATGAGTGTGACCTGTATTATAATTTTATGTACAGTTTGCTGACTCAATCATGTGCTTCATCATGCTGTGAGCAACTACAGTTCACCCCCGAGGTGCTTGCGGATCGACTTCATTTAGAGCAAAGGTGGAATCGACCCTGGACAGTTCTGATCTGGTCTAAATACCTGCCGTAGATTCCTCGAATAAGGGGGCTCTTTATAAGCCCCGAGGAACATGCTGTCAAAACTACATTTTCATCGCCTTTTGACTCTTGGAAACGATGGTGACATCATAAGGGAACCTTAGGATCAAAATAATAATTATACGTGGGACACCGACTGGGTGCTGCCTCCTGCGCACCCCCACCTTCCTTGCACCCTGGCATTGCAAACATCCAGACAGTCTGCCCCTGCATCACTGCCCCCCCCCCACCCAATCAAAGATAGGAAAGTAATGGCCTCAAACATTTAGACTGGGTTGTAGTGCACCAATCTGTTTATTTTTTCCAGGGTGCTGCATGTCCTGGTTCAGCTTGAAGGAGCTGTGGCTGTTTCTTGCTCCAGAAGGCGCTACACAGTTAATGCTGCCATGATCAGAGAAACCACATGTTCAAGGGGACAGGAGAAAAGCTGGTTACATTGGGTGCAGGCGTTAGTGTGGTCTAACATTTTTCAACTGTCTCTAGAAGTTATTTGGAAAATGCCAAACGAGGCTGTCACAAATATGTTTATCTTACCCCCAAGAGCTTTGTGAAATACAACACAATAATTATGAAGATTTATTTACAGCTGGACCACGAAATGAGACTGTAGCTGGTCATTGCAGGGCTGCCCCGCTTAGTGCCACAGGATGGCAAACGACGAGTCAGCCTCCCAGCGTTTGGGACCCTCGTCGGTCCCCCATGCCCACGTCACTTCCGGGCAGGAGGGGGTGGGGGGGAGAGGTACATATACCTTTCCCGCCCACTGGTCGCCCTCTTTTTTATTCTGCGAGGATGCCGTTTAGATGGGTCTCCCTGGAGCTATACCTTATTGCGGTGAGTCGGTGAACTCCATCCCCCCCATCTTGATTAATTAGGCAGGGCATCCAGCGCCCAGCTATTGCCGCGGCTGCGGATCCCCAGGGAAGGCTTGGTACAGCTCCACGGGTCCATGTGTGGCGTCCCTGTGCGTGGGTTGCGGCTCGGGAGTCATCTCGTGGGGTTACGTGGACCCCCTGCCTGGTACTGCGCGCAGGTATTTTAAACCATGTGTTTGGCTAGGGAGTTCTCCGCTTGCGGTCCCTGGTTTGGTGTCGGTTTTGTTCGCCACCCCCCCCCGGTTTCAGGAGCGGGGGGAACGACTGAGCAGCATATGGGTGACCCGCCACCCCTTCTAGGGGGTCTTGCGGAAGCTCAATGCAGGCTCAATGCTAATGCGATTGTGGTATCGAGGCCTCGCCCAAGACACACTTAAGGGCGAGGCAATCGGTGTGTGTGTAAGCAGAGGTGGACTATGGTGTTAGGGCCGACTGGAAGGCCTATGAGCCGGGAGACGGTCTCAGCGTCTGCACACCCTGTGATCCTGGGCATGTTGCATTGCGGGATCATGCCTGCACTTTGTAGGCCTTTTTCCAGTGTGGTCTGTGCAGGGCCCGCCAAGCCGAGGGGAATTTTTATAGAAGTTTGGGGGCTGAGTATGTAGAACCGTCGTAAGTGACAACTGAGCCCCGGCTCGGTTGGAGGGTTGGAGACGCACGGCCTGGCTTGTTTTGTCGCCTGAGGATAGGAGGCGTTGGGGGCGTGCGCTCCAAGCAGTTTTGTTTAAGAATGCGGCCTGTCTGGTCACCGGCCGGGCCCTGTGTCGCGATGAGGGGAAGTGGCAGGTATTGTTGCAGACACATATTACTGTTGCAGGGGCACCCGTGAACGGAAGATTGCGAGTTCGGACCCCCGGTAAGATGAAGTCGACACTTCTTAGGATAGTTTCTCTGATTTGCAGATCCTAGGCAGCCTGTGTTGTGTCATGCAGTCTCCTGCGACCCTGGTAATAGTGCCAATATCGGCAACAGTTATCACAAAGCACATAAGTACATAAGTACATAAATAAAACACACGACACTGTAATGGAAGTGGAGAAATATTGCTGCAGGTTTATTAGCATAACCAATATGCAAACAAGGTGGGTTATCTTACGGGCGATCCCAGGGCAGGCCAGCCCTATGCCGCCTGCCCGTCTGATAAGCCTAGAGTCACCATGGCAACGCCAACTGGTGTATACCAAATATTGGGAGGGTCCACCCCTCCCATCCGTGGACCACCAGTCCACATGCTTCACACGCCCCCCCGTGATGGGTGGGCGGAGCATACATGGCAGCCCCCGGTTGCTCAGACCCACAACCGCCTTTCGGTTAACGGGGCACCGTCGTTCTTCCAGGGGACCCGCTAAACATCCCTGGGTATCCTGGCTTAGCACCCCGCGGTGCTGCTGCATGCTGTACCCCTTGGTATGTGCAGACCCTGGATCGCCCTGTAACTCCTCCTGCAACACAAAGTAAAATTGTTAGAAAAAACATGCCCCCCCCCTTTTGTCCCTCCGGACGCCGGGTAAGCGGAGGGGCGGGCAAGGCGAACGAGCGGACAAGAGGAGGCGGAGACAGTATGAGTACCCCTGTCTCCTGCCCGCCCTCGCCGGAAACAACTATCTGTTGGGGTCTCCCCCGGACTAGCCCAGGGACTCGACCTCCCACCCCTGTGCCTTCCTGTGGCACTAAGGCGGCCGCCCTCCAAGGGGCGGGCCGCTGCGCAACCCCCCCCCGGGCAGCCTTACATAGTGCCAATATCGGCAACAGTTATCACAAAGCACATAAGTACATAAGTACATAAATAAAACACACGACACTGTAATGTAAGTGGAGAAATATTGCTGCAGGTTTATTAGCATAACCAATATGCAAACAAGGTGGGTTATCTTACGGGCGATCCCAGGGCAGGCCAGCCCTATGCCGCCTGCCCGTCTGATAAGCCTAGAGTCACCATGGCAACGCCAACTGGTGTATACCAAATATTGGGAGGGTCCACCCCTCCCATCCGTGGACCACCAGTCCACATGCTTCACACCCCCCCCCGTGATGTGTGGGCGGAGCATACATGGCAGCCCCCGGTTGCTCAGACCCACAACCGCCTTTCGGTTAACGGGGCGCCGTCGTTCTTCCAGGGGACCCGCTAAACATCCCTGGGTATCCTGGCTTAGCACCCCGCGGTGCTGCTGCATGCTGTACCCCTTGGTATGTGCAGACCCTGGATCGCCCTGTAACTCCTCCTGCAACACAAAGTAAAATTGTTAGAAAAAACATGCCCCCCCCCTTTTGTCCCTCCGGACGCCGGGTAAGCGGAGGGGCGGGCAAGGCGAACGAGCGGACAAGAGGAGGCGGAGACAGTATAAGTACCCCTGTCTCCTGCCCGCCCTCGCCGGAAACAACTATCTGTTGGGGTCTCCCCCGGACTAGCCCAGGGACTCGACCTCCCACCCCTGTGCCTTCCTGTGGCACTAAGGCGGCCGCCCTCCAAGGGGCGGGCCGCTGCGCAACCCCTCCCCCGGGCAGCCTTATATAGTGCCAATATCGGCAACAGTTATCACAAAGCACATAAGTACATAAGTACATAAATAAAACACACGACACTGTAATGTAAGTGGAGAAATATTGCTGCAGGTTTATTAGCATAACCAATATGCAAACAAGGTGGGTTATCTTACGGGCGATCCCAGGGCAGGCCAGCCCTATGCCGCCTGCCCGTCTGATAAGCCTAGAGTCACCATGGCAACGCCAACTGGTGTATACCAAATATTGGGAGGGTCCACCCCTCCCATCCGTGGACCACCAGTCCACATGCTTCACACGCCCCCCGTGATGGGTGGGCGGAGCATACATGGCAGCCCCCGGTTGCTCAGACCCACAACCGCCTTTCGGTTAACGGGGCGCCGTCGTTCTTCCAGGGGACCCGCTAAACATCCCTGGGTATCCTGGCTTAGCACCCCGCGGTGCTGCTGCATGCTGTACCCCTTGGTATGTGCAGACCCTGGATCGCCCTGTAACTCCTCCACAGCCTTGGGAGTGGCCACCGTCACTACCAGGGCCCCCCACCAAGGTAGACCTGTTTACTTACAACCTGCTGCAGCCCAAGCTTCCCCTAGGTCCAGTAGGAAAAGGTCCATGCCTAAACTAGAGAGGTGCACCCCATCTCCCTCCAGGCACCCTGTTGACTTGACGTGTATAAGACCATGCCTGATGAAGCCAAGACCTCTTTGCTCTGCGCAACTGCGCATGGCTCCCGATAGGCCTTCATACCTACAGCATATTGAAACCGGGCTTCTCCCAGGTCCAGCCAAAACAAGTCTACGCCCAACCGGGCCGGCGGCCAGCGGGCACAATCAGGACATGTTCCCCCATCCTTTCTCACTCCCCCGTGGATTTGACTGAAATGACCTTAAACCTAAAATAGCAGATGGTCCAAGGTTGCCATTGCATGGCTAAATAAAAATCTCTTTGCCGAGACACTCCTGCCTGGCAGTGCCCATGCGGGCGGAGGTAATGGTTGACAAGCCTGCCTTACTTCCTCCTTCACTCCGTTGGAGTACGCCCATCGTATTCCATCAGTCACCACCAAATGTAAAGCCTTGCCCTCCCAAAATTCTGCTAGTATACCAGGGAGAGACAGATCAGGGTGACCACAGAGGAGAACCGCCAATTGTTCTCCTGTAGATTTGTAGCCCAAAGTGTTGCCCCGTTGTTTCCCTTAATCGTATGGACCATAAGCCACTTCCACAACCTGCATAGCTGCCAGCCAGTGCTGGAGGGCGGGAGAAGTTACCCGGTACTGATACTCGCATCAAGGTACCCGTTTCGTCGAACTCAAGGGCGGGCTACTAAGTGAGCAACCAGGCTCCGCCCTAGTATCCAGAGGTCAAACCCAAGCCCCTCCAAGTTCTGCTGCCTCACCTGCCTGTTAACACGAATCCCAGGGCAGGCCACCGGCCTATAACCCATGCATGGCCATGCCCGAGCTAAAATACCTCTGAACAGCATGACAACAGGCTAACCACCAGCATTGCGTTCTGGATGTTTCTGACACTGCCAAGCAACATGCGCATAACTAGAGCAACTGGCACCATGCCATAAAAGTATCAATTCAGCCTTCTATGAATGCAAAATGTGCTCTTGTGGCAATCCGTATTAGTGTTCCCTCCAAACCAGCAGCCCTAACCAGGCAACCCGCACCCTCTTGGCACTGGCACACTCCCGCCCCAGCAGCACAAGAGTGCCTGGTCGTGTGTAGCCACCACCTGCGTATTATCACTGACGTTATATCGGGGTGAGATGACACTCACTTAACTCTATTGCTGAGTGCCCGTTGCACCATCGCAAGTATGTATTTGCCTACTCCGTGTCTGACTGCAAAGTTAGATGACCGTGGCAGCCCAGTCCCGGGCGAACATAGCAGCTTTACAGTTTCTGGTGCTATAGACAGTACCCGTAGCTTGATGGAACAGAATGCAATTCCCTTGCTCCTGTTGAGCACGAAACCCACAACAATTGCTCACCATGGTTCAATACCTTCCTGCTGCTCATCATGTCCTGGCAGAATGTTTAGAAATCTATGTTCTGCAATGGCACTGCTTCGCAGCCTGCACCATTCTGCCAGTGCCGAAAAGACCTTTGTCATGCTGCCTGGCCTAATCAATCTTGCCCTGTTCTAGAAGCGCCCGCTTCCGCCCTAGAGCAAACAATGCCTGTTAACCTGAATCCCAGAGCAGACCACCGACATCTAACCCATGTATGACCCGGCCTGAGCTAAAACACCTCTGACCGGCATGACAACGTGCTAACCCCCCCTTGCATTCAGAAAGTTCACAGACATCTACCAAGGGAAATGCGCATGATGAAGCAACTGTCACCCTGCCATCAAAATATCAACTTTACCTTCTACGACTGCAAGAGAGCTCATATATTGTCTGTGTTACTACTCACTCCCTTACCTGTCAGCCCTAACCAGGCAACCCGCACCGTCTTGGTACTGGCACCCTCCCGCCCCGGCAGACAGAGGGTGCCTGATCGTATGTAGCCCCAGCCATACGATGTCACTGACGGTATACCAGGGTACAATGTTAACAACCATGTCCTGCCATAGCGGGAGTGCAAGCTCTACTCAGTTCCTAGAAGAACCCTGGTTGACGCCCCCAAAATTACCACTTATCGCCATGTTGCCTGGGCAGGAGCAACTTGTCAACGTATCCAATAGAACCCAGCAGTCTAACCTTACCCATAATAGTGACCCCATCTCGATCTAGTGATAAGGAGGATATCTCCCTTGGCATGCCATTCCTTTAGCACCACATTTACAGCCTTAAACATGCCGCTTAAAAGGTATGTTAATGCTAAATGGATTGACTTCTGCTCTTGACAGCATCCCTTCTAACCAACTGTGTGGGGATCACTCAAGTTGATTCTAATGCGAGTCATCCTCTGTTAACCTGGCACTGCCTCACTTGTGACATACCGGTCACCCGAAGTGAAGGCTAACATAAAGCCCCCTACGGGGAAGGGGGAGCCCATCGTAGAGTTCAAGGATCATTTAACAATTAACTAATCTGCAGGGCTGCCCAGCACGCTCAGGCGATCCCCCTGGCAAGCAGACAGGCCACCAGCACACCGTGTCGTTACTAGGTGTTCCGCACATTGAAATCCTGCCTGATCACTATTCATGGCGAATTTCCGCGCATTGAGAAACCTCTCAATGTAGAAATGTAACAGCTGTGACGCCGGAGTAGAAACGTGAAACAAGAGCTCCCCGAATATGGGATACTGAGCACATGACATGCGTCCCTATCTTTACTACAAAATAAGCACTCCCTACAACCCACCCATCTGGTGGCTACCCAGCTGACCAACAGAATCATAGCGAAACTGGCTCAAACGTGCACGTGCCGTGGGCCCACTGGAAGGCAACAGCCTTAAGATGCCTGACAGGTGTCCCGCTCTGTGGATGCCTGCCTGATCACCCTTACTCACATCACTGATACCTGTTGTGTCGAACTCAAGGACGGGCTACTAAATGAGCTTGCCCGGCTCTGCCCTTGTAACCAGAAGTCAGGCCCATGACCCTCTAGGTTCTGCAGGATCACCTGCCTGATAACAACTCCCAGGGCAGACCACTGACCTCTAACCCCTGCTTGGCCATGCCTGGGCCCGAACCCTTCTGGGAAGCATGACAGCAGGCTAGCCACCAACAAAGCATTCTGGATGTTCCTGACACTGCCAAACATGCGCATAAGTAGAGCAACTGGCAAACTGCCTAAAATGTCTGTGTATGTGGGTGCAAAGGTGTAGAAACGATAAACATGAGCTCCAGTTACATGACACCTGCGCACATATCATCGCATCCCTACATTTACTACGCGAGGAGCACTACCTCCCAAAGCCCATCTATCCGCTGATCAGTGCTATGATTGCATATCGTGAATTAATATCCCATCATCGCTCCGTTGCCAGGCCCACCGAGAGCTATTCTACATTATGTCATCCTGCCAACGAATACGACAACTGGGCTGTCCCCCCACCTAGAAAACAGTCAATTCTAACACCACACCCGGGGGAGCCCTTACCAAGCAGCGATGATGACGGAAATGCACAAGATATACAGCGACCTTCTAATTGCCCAAATGCGCACCCGACGCGGGCTGCCGTCGACACACCTGGCTGACCGCCCTAAAGTGACAGGGCACACAACGATGTGAGAGACACTTATCCGTGACCATAAGTAAAGGGGGGAGAAAGCATGTTGCGATGGTGAGAGAGATCTATATCCATGTATTGGGACAGAACGCGGGAGAGTAGCAGTGTTAAGGAGGGACAGTCTGCTCAGCGGAGGTCCAAGTCAACCTACGATCGAGACCTGCTGGAGAGACAGAAAATATAGGAAACAAGGAGACCTCGGAGTGTCACCTTCCAGGAGGCGCCCGCCCAAGCCAGGTGCACGTTAGGACATCTTGGCCCCGCCGTCCCTCAGCTGCAACCCCCTTGTGAACCAAGTGTTAAGCAGCAGATGCATGTGTCCCCACATGGCCACTCGCCGGCAGGCTCGTGGTGACTAATATGTACTCTCATTAATTTCCTTGGTATCATTGTAACTGGCAGCTGCGCCCCTCTTCCCTATCACCCTGCCCTAGAGGGGAAAACTGGCCAAGTGCCACGGCTCTGACCCCACTGCCCGTCGCGCCTGGCCCGAATGGGTGGGCCTGTTGCCTGCGCACTGCACAACATTTGTTACCATCCTACCTCTGATACATGGCGCCAACTCGACCCAGGGAATGAGCGCTGTACATGAGACCGTACTAACCTACATATTCAGACCCGGGGGATTAAGTGATTTGCCCAGAATCACGGGTGTGAACGCGACCTCGACGCTCGATCCCTGGTTCCTGTACCCAAGTCAGCGGCCTGAGCCTCGGCGCGCTGCGCGGACTCGGCGCTCCAAACCACCCCACCGCCGAGCCTAGCACTGCACCCCCCGGGAGGCCCGGCGACCAAGAGGAGCCGCGGTGGGCGCGGCCCCCCCGGACGCGGGGCGCACGGCGCCTCCTTACTGCCGAAGTAGCGTGAGGTCGCTCAACAGAGCAGGGAGCGGGGCCACGTGGCGTATATAGTGCAACTCGAACCCGGAGTATACAGGCGCTAAGCATTAGACAGTATCGCAATACATAATCAGACATGCCACTAAAAATGAATTGTCTCAGAAATACGTGATGAAAACGCGAGGCTCGATCCCTGGTTTCCTGTACCAACATTCCGCACCCTGGCCTGGGGACACGCGCATGCCAGGCGTCCCACCCCCTCGAATGCCGTGCAGTGCCCAGTACCCACCCTGGGAGGCATGGCAACCATGAAGCCGAGTGAAGCGCCGCCCCGCAGATGGC
This sequence comes from Triturus cristatus, assembly GCF_964204655.1. NCBI lineage: Eukaryota > Metazoa > Chordata > Amphibia > Caudata > Salamandridae > Triturus > Triturus cristatus. The sequence continues at coordinate 1,061,438,574 of NC_140589.1, read as the reverse complement.
CGCAATGTGGACCGCACGGCGCTTAGCAACCTCACTGGAAGATTAAGTTTGAACAATTCCACAACCGAACAGGGGGGCAGCAACAAGGCGCAATGTGCACGAAATTTGACCGAAGGATAGGGGCGCAGCACGTGAACCTGAATTTACATGACATTCAGTCACAGTGAATTGGTGAATTGCCACGCGCAAGCCAGCGCTCCACACCCTCACCGCCGTGCAGCGCCCAGCCACTCCGGTAGTCGTGGCGTTAACAAGAATCCGGGGACTGCAGTCGACCCTTGAATCTGCCAACCGATTGCTATGCTCAATTGTAGTTTTTTCGTTTTGTATTTAAGACCACGTGACAGGTCCGTAACCGGTAATCTTAACCCTGCGGAACAAATTCCACTAATGATTTTGTGGTTTAGAAATGCGTGTAGGTTTCTGGGTCTTTACACACGCCCTCGCTCAATCTGGCGATTCCGCATTGTTATTGCTTTTTTAAAAAAAAAATAAAAAAAAATTCCAAGCAATTGTGCATTCCACCTCAGTGTATCGACAGTTGCCCACTTCGCCAGCTCCTTAATCACGGTTTCCACCAGCATCCCCACTAACGTAAAGACCCAACCGGCCCGAAATAAGCAAAGTCACAAAACCGGTGTAGTCCTTATCTACGTACTTGGAACCGCGACACAAGTAATGTAACAATAAATACATGAGGAAGTATACCTAATTCTGGCCAGTACGGGGGTCCAACCACGACCTTGGCGTTATTAGCCCCCGATCTAACCAACTAAGCTCACCGACCAAGATGAAAGCAGCACGGGTTTTCCAACATTCAACGAGGGTCCGAGGGACTCTGAAAGAGCGTCGCTTGACTAGCAGCGTCGGCGAACATAACACTGAAATGAGGAATGAGTCCTACAACTCATCAACTTCAATACGAGATATGAACCATATACCGGTGTAACTCACTCATTAACAATTCTAAACCCGGTAGGCAAACGCACCCATAGCAATTGCTCTTGTGCAGCGTTGATCGTTCCTAAAATTAAGCAACAACTGTAGGCTACCGCAAACCCGCACGTCGGCGGTTTTAGCCAGGCGCCAAGAGGGGGTAAAATGTATAACTTGCCCAGGGACCCTGTCTGCTGAGCCCCCCCCCCCCCGCCGAGTCTAGTCGCCTGCAACCCGCACCCCCGGCAGCCGACTGCCCACTCCTGCCGGGCCAAGCGACGTAAAATTAAGCGAGGGAACACCCGGCCCGCTGGCCCCATATGCCCTGACGCGAATCAGGCCGTAGCCGGATATGCGAGAGGCCCCTTGCATCCGCTGCGTAGGTGCGAGGCGGATGTCTGCGGCCAGTGGCCCCCGACCTGATTTTCCACGGCGCCGTAGTCCATCCGGGCGCCCACCCGGCCTGCTATACCAGAAATAATGAAAACTTAACACTGTGCCCTTAAGGGAAGAGCCTCCGCCGTACCCTCTGCCACAGCGACTCAATCGCGGGCGCCTACCCCGCCTGAATGCGTTTCCGCCCGGTCCGAACCGGGAACTATCGCAAGAGTGCTTGTCCTTAGCGGGTGCCCACCCCGTCCGGGACCTGACGCTGACAACGAAATATCGGGTGCCCACCCCGCGATAGGTAAATTACGCGGGAGCCTACCCCGTACTTTCAGCGGCCGCCGGGAGCCCTGTTCCGCCGCGCTGCCCACAGCGACCCGGAAGGGGCTCCCAGCAGCCTCGTGTGACCGAGGAATCCTGCCCCCCCGCCGGTGAACGTGGTAGACCGAGCAAACCCCCGCTCCGACGGGCGCGTTGGTAAGAGACGAGCCCCGAGAAGGCTCCAGCCTTCCCTTGACACCTGTAAGCGCGGGGGAAACCGAGCCCATCGCCGGAGGCGTGCGCGATCCCCCCCCAGACAAGACTTGTTTCTCTGCTCCAGGCCGTCACGACGGGATAGTGGGGGGGTGAGATTTGCCTCTGAACACAGCTGAAGACGCGACCCCCAGGACCAAACCCGTGTCCCGTGTACTGCAGTCGATGCCGAGCTGCGAGTATTCTGTTCACTCATTCCCCCACCGTACACGTTAAAACGCGACCCCGACACTCGTACCCCCCCACGTTTCGGCAATAGCTAGCCTCAGCTCAGGGCACGACCACCCCCGCCCATGGTACGCCTACCACAGGGCCCCGTCACCTGGCACTGCCCAGGGACAGGGCCGGGGCGAGGAATGCAACCGGCCAACTCACCGAAATCAGAAGGAGCAGGCGCAACGGTACGACGACTCGCGACGACGATCTAACCCAAGGCGAACGAGCGGACAAGAGGAGGCGGAGACAGTATAAGTACCCCTGTCTCCTGCCCGCCCTCGCCGGAAACAACTATCTGTTGGGGTCTCCCCCGGACTAGCCCAGGGACTCGACCTCCCACCCCTGTGCCTTCCTGTGGCACTAAGGCGGCCGCCCTCCAAGGGGCGGGCCGCTGCGCAACCCCCCCCCGGGCAGCCTTACATATCATCAGTAGAAGGGTCCCACCCCCCCAACAGCGGGGTCTGAAGGGGTTACTTTACCCAACCTCACGAGCTGAAGCAGGCGGCCAGTTCGGAGGGGGCGCAATGGTCATTGGTATGTGAAAACAGCAGCCATCGGGGGTAGGTTTCCACCGCCATAGCAGACTACCGCTTGGCCCCAAGTCGGACAAGCACACAGGGTTAGGGGTCAGAGTTGGTTGTGTCCGTCAACGCCGCTTGGCCAGGGAAGGAGGTGTCTTTCCTCGGTTATCGCCTGCGCAGGGCCAGGCAGGCTGACCTGTTGTGTGAGTTTGTTGTGTGGCCAGTGCCCGGGTATGCAGTTTGCCTGTTTTTCGACTTCTCAGCTGCCTGTTTGGCGGCATCTTGGCAACCTCTGTGGAAATCGAACAGAACCTAACACAGCCCTCCTTTTCAGTGTCACATTTATTTAATTTGTTCATAAGGTGATTGAGTGCATCCTTTCACCTAATTTGTTTTTTAAATGTCTGCAATATATTTCAGGGCACCTTTGTACCGTGTCAAAGCGTTGCTCTTCAAGACGGACACTTTTATGTCTGACACCGGTCGCAGAGGTGTATGTATAGTTTGAAACCTCGACACCACGGCAAATGGGGCCGGGCGATGACTGGAAGGAAGTTGTTCTACGTCCTACATTGCCCGATCGTGGCCTTTTGTGTCTAACCAGTACAAACCGGACTAGAAATTTATTCCAAGGTATTACCAGCCCAACACATGTATATTTAAATTCACGCGCCAACGATGAGGCCGGTACTGTACAAAATCAGACGCCTTGGAACTAGTGCGAGGCGGATGTGATTTATTACAGCACAGATAACTTACCACCAGGACTTTTAACGGGCCCGTTCCTGCTGGTGCTGAGACGGGTCTCTTTGAGGGAACCTGAAACAGACTCGTTTTATTTTGTCCAGTCTCTTCGTTTCTGAACTGAAGCATTTGCAATATTATATACAAGAGAACACAAGGGCACCTCTTTACGGTGCCCATTGAGCTGCACAACCTATTAGAATGAATCCAAAGGATCGAACTCATAATCAGCTCTATTTTTCTTCAACTGTTTATCCAATATTTATTCCATTTTTTCTCTGGTAATTGCTTCAATCCGTTTTACCCATTCATTTTTCCATACTGGTTAAAGAAACGCAGGAGAATAACTGTTTCCACATGTCGCGTTTTAATTAAAATCACCCAATGCATTTCGGGAATGAATCCCTTCTTCAGGGGTTTCTGCGATACAAAAAGAATTAATTACAATCACTTACATGAATGATGTTTAAAATACAATGTATCACAACCGTGTAATACAACAACATTATTTCTGTAGCTTTAATTCCGACAACGTTATTACTATAGTTTTGTTACCAACAATGTTAGCACTAGTAGAAAACTACACATCACAAAAAAACTGTTTTCAAAGATGTTAATTTGTCCCTCGATTTTAGTGCCTCCCTTTAACTGAGTTCTGCTCTCGATTTTAGTAATCCTCCAATGTGCAATCACTGTTACACATGCTACTGAACTAGTCACTCGCTTACTCTGCCCACTAAAGGAATACTAAACTCTCAATTCAAAACCTTCACTGCGCGCTTACCGTCACACGTACTGATGGAAACTTTACATCTCGGAGCTTTAAACTGAATGTCCCAATTCATTTTTCTAGGATGCCTGTATCTGAAAAGCCCAAGCGCTGTTGCTCTGTTCACTTGAAGATGCAAACTGGAACTCACTTGAGAATAATTAACGCCAGCCTTGATATCCCACACTACCATCAGCTCAAATGTCACGTGTCTGTAGGCAAAAGCTAAACTGCGCGCTGAACTCCGGGATTGTTCATGTGATTCATTTATTTAATGCTGACATAGTGCACCTCCCATCCCACAATGCCCCTGTAAGGAATACGAAATTCTAATCTTCTACAGTGCCTGATCTAGATTGGCGAGACAAAAAGTTGGAAACGTAAAACTGAAAACGGAATAAATTGCAACTCTAGCACATTTTCATTAACTGCTCACTATTCAATAATCACGATCGTGTTACAAAAAAACTGAACTGTTTTATCAAAAACACATAATTTCTTGTCAGGGAAACGAAACTCCTGCGCAAACGATGTTTGTCGATGTAATCTGATGTACTGGTTCCTCTCAACATTACTCCTTGGGTGCAAAATCAACGTAGGGCAGAAAGTTCATTCAACATCACAGACAGGGTGTTGAAATGCACACCGTTGTACTCAAGCATAGATTGGTATCAAAATGTACTCCACTGTTTTAACTTTGTCGGCGTGCTCGCTCACTTCGCGCTCTGCCCATTTGCGCTGCAAATTAGTAGAGAACACAAGGGCACCTCTTTACGGTGCCCATTGAGCTGCACAACCTATTAGAATGAACGCAAAGGATCGAACTCATAATCAGCTCTATTTTTCTTCAACTGTTTATCCAATATTTATTCCATTTTTTCTCTGGTAATTGCTTCAATCCGTTTTACCCATTCATTTTTCCATACTGGTTAAAGAAACGCAGGAGAATAACTGTTTCCACATGTCGCGTTTTAATTAAAATCACCCAATGCATTTCGGGAATGAATCCCTTCTTCAGGGGTTTCTGCGATACAAAAAGAATTAATTACAATCACTTACATGAATGATGTTTAAAATACAATGTATTACGACCGTGTAATACAACAACATTATTTCTGTAGCTTTAATTCCGACAACGTTATTACTATAGTTTTGTTACCAACAATCTTAGCACTAGTAGAAAACTACACATCACAAAAAAACTGTTTTCAAAGATGTTAATTTGTCCCTCGATTTTAGTGCCTCCCTTTAACTGAGTTCTGCTCTCGATTTTAGTAATCCTCCAATGTGCAATCACTGTTACACATGCTACTGAACTAGTCACTCGCTTACTCTGCCCACTAAAGGAATACTAAACTCTCAATTCAAAACCTTCACTGCGCGCTTACCGTCACACGTACTGATGGAAACTTTACATCTCGGAGCTTTAAACTGAATGTCCCAATTCATTTTTCTAGGATGCCTGTATGTAAAACAGTGGAGTACATTTTGATACCAATCTATGCTTGAGTATAACGGTGTGCATTTCAACACCCTGTCTGTGATGTTGAATGAACTTTCTGCCCTACGTTGATTTTGCACCCAAGGAGTAATGTTGAGAGGAACCAGTACATCAGATTACATCGACAAACATCGTTTGCGCAGGAGTTTCGTTTCCCTGACAAGAAATTATGTGTTTTTGATAAAACAGTTCAGTTTTTTTGTAACACGATCGTGATTATTGAATAGTGAGCAGTTAATGAAAATGTGCTAGAGTTGCAATTTATTCCGTTTTCAGTTTTACGTTTCCAACTTTTTGTCTCGCCAATCTAGATCAGGCACTGTAGAAGATTAGAATTTCGTATTCCTTACAGGGGCATTGTGGGATGGGAGGTGCACTATGTCAGCATTAAATAAATGAATCACATGAACAATCCCGGAGTTCAGCGCGCAGTTTAGCTTTTGCCTACAGACACGTGACATTTGAGCTGATGGTAGTGTGGGATATCAAGGCTGGCGTTAATTATTCTCAAGTGAGTTCCAGTTTGCATCTTCAAGTGAACAGAGCAACAGCGCTTGGGCTTTTCAGATACAGGCATCCTAGAAAAATGAATTGGGACATTCAGTTTAAAGCTCCGAGATGTAAAGTTTCCATCAGTACGTGTGACGGTAAGCGCGCAGTGAAGGTTTTGAATTGAGAGTTTAGTATTCCTTTAGTGGGCAGAGTAAGCGAGTGACTAGTTCAGTAGCATGTGTAACAGTGATTGCACATTGGAGGATTACTAAAATCGAGAGCAGAACTCAGTTAAAGGGAGGCACTAAAATCGAGGGACAAATTAACATCTTTGAAAACAGTTTTTTTGTGATGTGTAGTTTTCTACTAGTGCTAACATTGTTGGTAACAAAACTATAGTAATAACGTTGTCGGAATTAAAGCTACAGAAATAATGTTGTTGTATTACACGGTTGTGATACATTGTATTTTAAACATCATTCATGTAAGTGATTGTAATTAATTCTTTTTGTATCGCAGAAACCCCTGAAGAAGGGATTCATTCCCGAAATGCATTGGGTGATTTTAATTAAAACGCGACATGTGGAAACAGTTATTCTCCTGCGTTTCTTTAACCAGTATGGAAAAATGAATGGGTAAAACGGATTGAAGCAATTACCAGAGAAAAAATGGAATAAATATTGGATAAACAGTTGAAGAAAAATAGAGCTGATTATGAGTTCGATCCTTTGGATTCATTCTAATAGGTTGTGCAGCTCAATGGGCACCGTAAAGAGGTGCCCTTGTGTTCTCTACTAATTTGCAGCGCAAATGGGCAGAGCGCGAAGTGAGCGAGCACGCCGACAAAGTTAAAACAGTGGAGTACATTTTGATTCCAATCTATGCTTGAGTACAACGGTGTGCATTTCAACACCCTGTCTGCAATATTATATACAAGCCATAGTTGTTGCCTATTTACCTTATGCAACTAACAACCATTGATAAAAGCCAAATGGTCCTGACTTGTTGTAGGTGTAATGGTAGCTGTTTATATATCGTGGCAATGGCAGAAACAGCAAAGTATCGAGAGGCACACTATGCTAAGCACAGAATTTTAGCAAACTTGTTTTAAACAGTTTATAATGATCAGCTTTATTGCATTATCTGTGATTGAATGCGACCTAAGATCGGAAGCAAAAACAAATTTACAGCGTTTTTCATTATAAAATGTAATAAGCCTATTTGGAGTGAGAGTAGGGGGTGTGGCAGCCAGCGTATTGTGCGTACTCATGTGCCTCCCAGTTTGTTGTTAGGGACTGCGGACTGCTGTGTTGTGCTTTTGCGATGCTCAGGCGGCCCGTTTGCACCGCCGAGGTCCACTTGCTGGACATGTCAGAGTAATTAGCATGTTTTTCCATTAGTCGCATCTCACCTGGGTGACGGGAGGTCATCGCTGTCTCTGGTACTGGCAGGGGGTTGGGGGACCCCCCCCCCCACAAGGTCACTCTGCTGTTTTCAGTGGCTGTCTTAGAGGTGCGCAAAAGATTGTGGCTGGTATATCATTCCAATGTCCGTCAGTGGTTCAGCTGTCAGGAAGATGGGATGCTAGATTACAGAGTAGGGTGTTGTGTCCACCCTCTTTCTTGTCAGTGTATGGGAGGCCGCAAAGGCCTCAAATGCTATGGACGGTGTGCACTGATGCGAAAAGTCAGACCTCTCGAGGGCCTCTCTGGCTTGGAATGTCAGACTGCCTTGCGGAGACCGTCTCTCAGCACGATCCCTTTCCGTTCTAGGCCTGTACCCCGAACTCGCGCAGAGGGGCTTTCTTACTCAGTGTGCCCTGTTTCCGGTGGTGATACGCCAGGCCTGTTTCGGGTCCATACACTTTTAATTAATATAATTATGAAGTGCTTAGTGACGGGAGCAGAGGGGGTGTACATCCAGGCTTAGTTTGGGCCGGTGGCTTCCGGTGCTCAGCACCAGTACTTAATCTGTAGCCCCAGTGCCTCTGATAGCCTGCCACTTTGTGTCCCTGTCAGCCATGTTTTGGAAATGAGCACAACAACAGCTGTTTTTTAAGTTAATTACTTTACTACCACTCATACATGCCACCCAAGCTAAATTTGTGCTTTGGTGTCTGGTATGGTATGAATTGTCACGCTTGTAGGAGTGTGACGGTTAGTAGTTATGTTGTTACTATCATTGGCGGCGGTCGCAGGGGGCAAGGGAGGGTGCATGCTGCCTTGTCCGCTTGACGAGAGCCCTGACACTCATAGTATTACTAATTATTCACTGTGTACATCGCGTCCCCTCGGCTGGTACTGCCCTCAGGTTTGCGAACTGAATGATTCCGTGCCATCTGGTGGCTTCGGCAGGCACAGGTGTTTTTCTTTGATCGCTTTTGACGGCGGGGGGGCTCCAGGTTTGCCTCACCTTGGTCGTGTTTCATAGATCAAGGGAGGAGAACGAACAGTGACATGTGAGACGTGCTTGTGTAGGATTGCCGATCCGGGTAGCGCTTGTCTCATGTGTAATGCAGCGCTGGCGAATGCGGATTCTAATTTTGCGCAAAATGTGACGTTTTTAGGTTGGGGTCGCTGTTATCTTGTGTTTTACACTGCCTTCTGTTTGTGTGGCGGTGCATCCGCCTTGGCTGGAACCGGACTGGGTGCCCATCAGTTTGTGGGAATAAGGGTGCGGAACTATTTTATACTGCCAGGGTGCCATAAAGTGTGTAGGCTACCCGGGGACAGTGTTTCTCACTTTGCCTGAACATGTTGGAATACTGTTTTCATTCACCTTGACTGATCAGGGGAATTGCACTACATAACCACGGAAGCACGTCGGGAATGTTTTCTCATACCCCCTACTTTGAGGTGCGACGGGGCATATTTGACTGAAGCGGTGGAATGCACAGTCAATTCATTGTAAGCTTATCACGTGGGGCCTAACTCTACAGTCAGTATGTGCACATGGCATACAGCCCGGTGGGGCAGCGGTGCCATCTTGATTGCATGGGACCTGCTTTTCCACGAGTGAAGGGTATAGGCACAGTTAGTCGAGCATAACTGATCCTGAGGTGGCAACGTTACTCTGCGCCAAGTTGCCACGGGGTGAACATATCTACAATCAGTCCGAAATGGAAAGTTAAAGGAACTTTGCAAAATGCTGGGGGGCTGGGGGCATGCCCTTACTTCTCTGAGGCAATAGTGGTGGTGGATGGGCATGCAGGCAAGAAGGCCAGGGTGTTCCTCCCCTTGCTGTCTATATCGTGGGCATAGGCTGAACCCAGTTTCGCGCAACATGGGCCATCTCTATGTATGTGTCGCAGTGTACAGTTTTAGGTCAGAGCTTGTGTTTCACTCTTCCTTCAGTTGGCCTTGCGGGGCGTCTGGCTGGGCGGTAACCGGACAGGGTGCCCTGGGTGGGGCTAAACAGTATATCAAGTCGGGGTTGATTATTGGGCGTTCAATCAATTTGTACTGCCAGGGTGCCATAAAATGGGGAGGCCACTTGGGGGGCAGTGTTTCTGTCTTTGGGATCATGAATGAATACTGTCTTCATTTACTAATACCGATAGGGGCTTGGCTCCATCCTTCTCAGCGAGGTGACCTAAGCGGATTGATAGGTCCTCTGAATTTGAGGAGCGATTCATTCAGTGCTGTTTGTTAAAAAATTATACATCTCCTAAATAGGAGGAAATAACATTTAGAGACAATATTGGATAACACCATACATCAATGCAGCAACCCAGCGTTGCAGTGATTCACAGGCGGGCCTGTTGTGGTGTGTCAGTCAATTTTAATAGAGAGGTGTCATATCTGGCACGGCATATGTCAATTCAGCCAGGAGGCAGTTGCTCAGAGCCAGGCATAAGTATTGGGATAACGTGGCAGATGCTCATGTATGGCGCCACGATACCTTCAGCTTGGGTATGTGCTAGATAGAACGGGGAGGGGACTCCAATGGCACTTAGCATTCATTTTATTAATGGGAGCGTTAAGCAAATAGTTTGGGCATCAGGAGGTTGGGTGAGCACGTCCGTTTCCAGCGTAGTGGCTTTGCCTCCTGATGTTGACTCCTTGAGTCCATAGTCCTGCTTGTGGTAGACGAGGGCATGATTTTATGGCAGGCAAGGCGGGTCCTGACAGGTGCATTTGCAGTCATTCCTTTAGCAGGGGCAGCAGACACAGCGTTCTGTGTGGGCTTGGCAGCAGAGCGCAACATGCAGGTGGGAGGATGGGAATCCCAAGGTTTTATAGGTACAGCTGTCGGTGGCCACCCAGTGGAGTGGCCAGATTGAGAGGTTAAGTGCATCATGTACAGTCGAACTTTAAGTTGTCCGAAGGCATCCGGTGGCACCTTTGGTGACGGGGTGCATTGTTATTGTGCAACTAGGTGCAAGCACAAGTAGTTGTATATATGGTGTATAGTGCTCATTAAGGATGCTAGCAACGGAGCATATCTTTATTTTGCCAGAATCTAGGTCTGGGCTAGGGCCGTCCATGCGTCCTGAGTGTGGCGTGACGGGCGGAATCCAATAAATGGAGGCATGGGTTCTCCACCTCGGAATTACCGGGGGGCATGTTCTCCCCTCCCATCATTTTGGTCATACACTAGGGGAGGCATGAGTGACTTTCCTGGGTAGGAAGCCACTGCTGTAAGATTTGAAGTCCTCCTTGCGTAAGATGAGCAGCTAATTGGGTAGCGTATGAGTTATAGGGGTCAGGGATAACCCCACATCTAGTATGGCGAGGAGCCCGGCCAGGGGAGGCCAGGAATCCTTGCGCATGAAAGTTGACATTGCCGTGCGTAAAGTTCACTAAACTAAGGTCGTTTAGCATTATCAGGCATGGGTTTTAGCAGGCATGGGTACTCAAGGCATTTTGATTATGAGGGGTTCACCTGTCCGGAGTGAACAGGGACCTTGTACCGGGAAGAGGCCTGGGAATCAGAAGGATACAGGTAAAGATGCCTACCTTGGTGGGGGGCTCTGGGGTGACGGTGGCCACACCCAGTGCTGTGGCGGAGTTACAGGGCGATCCAGAGGCTGGAAGGTACAGAAGGGTACCCTCTGCAGGAGCACAGTAAGGGTGCTAAAGCCAAATATCCCCAGGGAGGTCCTCGCGTTGGACCCTGGAGGAGCGACGGCGCCCCGTTAGTCCTAGGGGCGGTTGTGGACCTGAGCAACCAGGGGTTGCCTCAACGCTCCACCTCTCCTAGGGGGGGCGTGAGTAAGGGGGTGGACTGGTGGTACACCGGTGGGAGGGGCTATCCCCTCCCCCAAATCTAACAAACACTGGTTGGCTAGGGCCACAGTGAATTTTGGCTCATCAGGTGGGCAGGCGGCGAGGGGCTGCCTGCCCTGGGATCGTCCGTAAGATATCCCACCATGTTGGTATATTTGTTATGCAAATAAACCTGCAGCAATTTTCTCCACTAAGAATGTGTCTTGTCTGATTATTTCTCTAAGATATTGCTGTGGGAGGGATGGGGAGTATTGCCGATGTTCGTCTCATGGAGAAGGAAGGGGCAGCTTCAGAGCCACGCTCCCTCACTTGACTGGCACCCTGGGACTGCCTGGCACCGCTCCTGATGTTCAGTACTTGAGCCCGGCCACAGCCCAACACTCCGTTCAGAAGCAGCTTGCATGATGGTCCGGGACTTGGATGACAATGGAGGAATTTTAAAGCAGAGACTCTGAAATATTTCAGCTTTACCCAGGAGTCTCTGGGCAGGCTGTGATAGTAATATGAAACATGTTTTCCCCGAGCCCACTCCTCCCTTACCCATCAAACAACAGGAGGCAGGAAAAATTTAAATAAATAACGGGCGTCTTGCTTAAATATAAAGCGTAGCACCCGTGCATATTCAAGTCATGTGCATGGCGAATCGTGAAGCAGGCGCCATGGTGAAAACAAATAAGCAAAAAAAAACACGAAACCGGGCACCGTGCTAGGTGCCGTGGTGGCACAATATAGAATAAAAGTGGCCCCTAAACCGAACAAATGAGAATTTACAATGTAGCAAAAATATAGTTGGTCGGTGCTCCTTCTGATTCAACGGAAGTGATGTATCAGGATCACCAACAAATAAGGAGCCAGCAAAGTAGACTGATTCAGGAGTCACCCTATGGTAATGGGGAGGCGGGATTACACACACTATACCGACTACAAAAGGTCTTGCAGACAGTGCATGCGCGCTGATGCTTGACCTAAAAATAGTGTGACTGTAAAACAAAAATATATTGTGATAAAGTTGAAACTGACATTGAAAAATGCTGAACTCCGAAACGCGTCTGTCAGTGCAGGAGGTTTGCACATTAAAAAGCATTTTACTTTCAAGACTCCGTGAGTGCGCCCATTCTTGGCTGATCTGGAATATATCGCCATTGGGGATGTGTGTGTAGCAGTTTACCACCGTTGGGGCAGCACCAGGGACGCATGGAGTGGCGGCGATGACCTGTGGTTTCCGAAAATGTTTGTTGCCGCCAGCCCAGTTGCTGCAGTAACGATGATCGCTTGAGGATCATCGGCGTAATGAAAATATTACCACAACGCAGGGCAGTGTGAAGCCTGCCACTGATTGGGAACTCTCGAAGGACTCTGGGTCGGAAAACACGGAACTTTGGTGGCGAACCATTGGTGGGTGAGCTTATATTCACTGCTGTTCATCAGTCATTCTTAATAAGCAACAGCCCGAGGGACTTTAATGATTTTATGCACTCCTCCCATAAATATGTGTTCTAGCTAGCATGTTAACTGTCACTGAATGTGAAGAAGCGGATGCGGACACCTTTAGGCAAGGAGCTGATAGAGGAAAGACTAATCAGAAAGGGACTAATGTCACCACCAGCAAGAAAAGTAATCTGAAAATACCATATCAGGCCCTCGAAAAAACCTACGAGAAAGAGATACGAAAGTAGTGGGAGGCCACTTCACTACGGAAGTACCTGGATTGTGAACGAATTCCAAGGGGTCTTCGCATATTTACAGTTCTATCATATGAGAACCCTGATCCACAACTGTTGAAGGACTGGTCAGAGCATACCAGAGAGTTGACGCTGCCCAGTTAGCCGAGACGTCGTGACTGACACTTCAGGAGCTCCCTTTTGGCCCTTATGAAGGAGGCCGTCACCCAACTACCATTCAATATTGCCGATTCACGTGGATCCCACTAATATAACAAGGTCTGGATTAAGTTGGGCCCTTGGAAACCACGTCCTCTAAACTTTAGTCATGTCTCAACTCCCAGCTTTATTGCCCTGACAAAGTTCAATTCTTGAACGAAAAACGTTGGCTGATGTGTTTTATGAACCGTATGAAGTGTTAACAATAAAGATTAATGCAACAAAGACACTGATCAAGCTTCTTTATTAACGCATTATTGGCTTGGGAGTGCACCGCTCCATTGTTCTTCAAGTTCTAGTTTCCTGCTCAGCAGGTGGCATCCCACAACGGCGGTTGCAGGAGCTGGATGTGCACACCGCATTGCAATTTATATATATAGCATTTCTTGGGGATCACACTGAGGATTGTGCAGCATTTAGAGTCCGCTGTTGGTTCTTTGTTTATATAGAGTTGACCAAAGTTATGGTAAGGATTTTAATCAAATATGCCTGGAGCGATAGAGACAAATTGTTGGAAGAGATCAAAAAACTCGAGGAGATGATCAATAAAGACAAAGACACCAAACAAAGTGAAGAACTTAAGAACATCATGATGAAACCTCTAAGGGAATATGAAACTGTGATTCGACGACGCAAACAAACTAAATTCCAAAGGGATGAGCAAGATTACATGACAGGCCGAATTCTCACCCTCGCCCAGAAGTATGATGCCCCCAGGAAGAAATTGGGCCAACAAAGCGTTGCTACGCCCTCGAATAGGGAGACATCGGAGTCAGAGGTGGAGACCTCGGAAGGAGAGAAGTCGACCACAACCGTTGAAAGAGCCAAGACTGGGGAGCCAAGTTATTTTCGGGAGTACAAGCTGATCAGGGAAACCAGACAAAGACCAGCGCAAAGGACCCATCCTACAGAACAACAACAACAAAAACACAAAAAACAAGGAGGGGTAAGAACGGAAGGAGGGGAGGTCCCTACCCAGAGAGTTACTGGCAGCAGGGGGAAGAGAGGGAAATGGTAGACCCTACGGAAGCAATGACAGTGATACATTTGTCAAAAAGAATGTTTACCCAAGATGAAATAAAGGTGTTACAATTGGGCCTGATATTCTGCTCTACAGCGGTATCCAACTAATCACATACTTGTATAGATTTCTTTAAATATATTAAAAAATTGAAATTACAGAAAATCCACTATCCCAAGAAAACACAATGTGATGGAGCTGACACACCGCATGACATGGATCTTCTTAGTGGTCATGACCTTGAAATACTAATGATACTACAATCTCTTGATTCCACTAGTGAGAGCAGTGGACTAGGGTACATGGAGGATGTGGATGCATGCTTAGTAGAAGCAGGCATCACCCAGACTGGTGAAGGTGTAAACTTAAAAGAAAATCAAGGATAATGCCAAAAGAAAAACCACAATGCCATTGATGTTTTCAGTGAAGCAATCATCACAGACCTGAAGAGCCTGACAAACAAAGATATCCACAGAGAACCCCAGTACAATCCATCTCGGGAGCAATGGCAATCGATACAGACACTTAAGAAGGATGATTCCCTAGTGTTCAAACCTTCGGACAAGGGGGGGAACATAGTGGTTTTTGATAAAGAACAACATCACAAGGAGGCAGAGACAACTCAACGTTATGCAATGTTATCTGCCTAGCAAAAGAGTGGAATATGCTAATTCTATCCAAACATTTCATCGATGTTTACAGAAATAGGAAGATGAGGGCATGTTAACACAAGATGAATACCTGTTTCTCTACTGTGAACGTCCGGTTCTCCCTACTTTTTACCACCTTCCAAAAGTTCATAAAGACATGTTAAACCCTCCAGAAAGACCCATTGTGGCCTCCATCTAGAGCCTTCTGAAAAATACTTCTATTTACATCGACTCCTTTTTATTACCCCTGGTCAAGGACCTAGCCTCACATGTACGAGATACTTAGGATTTTTTAAGACTCATTGAGGGCATAACATGGGAGGAGGACATGCTAATAATTACTCTTGATATCATGAGTTTATATATATATGTGTTAATCATGAACACGGCATGATTGCAGTAGAATGGTTTCTAAACAAAAGATCATTGAAATATCAAAAACACAACCAGGTGCTTTTAGATATGGTTACATTTTTCTTAGAAAAAAACATCTCTGCATTCTCAGGACAACTGTACAGACAGCAACGCGTTACCGTGATGGGCACGTGCTTCGCAAACTTGTTTGTGGGCTGGTGGGAGAAGCACGTGGCCTGGTGCGATAGACATGAAAACTGGATTGACAAGGTGGCCTTATGGGCCAGATACATAGACAACTTGTTAATTGTATGGTGAGGCAGTCGTTCTTCAGCTGAAGAATATATTGCATCACTGAACACCAATGACCTAAATCTGATTTTTACAGCACATATCAGCAACACTAAGGTATGCAATTTAGATCTAGAAGTATACATAGAGGATGAAAAATTGCTGACAAGACTGTATAGTAAACCTACGGCAGGGAATTCCATCCTGCATGCAGAAAGTTACCATCCAAAAAGTCTTGTCAAAAATATTCCTTTTGGGGAACTGTTACGCATGAAACGTAACAGCACAACACAGCCCGATTATCAAAAAACAAAGAATAAATGATTTGAAGCCAGTGGTTACACCAGAAATAGCTTATACGAAGCTGAGGTGAGGGCAGAACGAGTGACTAGGCCTTAGTTGTTAATAGCCAAGACTGCCAGTGACAAAGGTAACCAGGAACAAGAAGGGCTAGTTAGGATGATCACTCATTATAATGAGAAGTCATCACAGCTAGTCCAGATTTTCAAAAGGAATTGGCACATCCTACAATCCGATAATGTCCTGAAAAGAACGATCTCCACTAAACCTCAGATAACTTATAAACGATGAAAATCCCTGAGCGATTATCTAGTACATAGTCACTTTCGCCCAGTACCATCAAAAATAGATACAGTCACAGGCTTCTATCCTTGCACCAAACGTAAGGCCTGTAAATACAGCAAGAAAGTTACACATTATAACACCATAGAACAGGACAACAGAACATCTCGGAGGATTAATTTGTTGTTAAACTGCAACTCCGAATTTACAGTTTATTGTCTAGAATGCCCCTGCCACAAGCGTTCTATTGGGAGCACTAACCATCCTGCCAAAGAACCCATATTAGAGCACATGCGTGCCATCAATAAGAAAGTTAGTACTTATCTGGTGGCCCACCATTTTGAAACTGTACATCAAAGCAACAGAGACCTTCTAAGTTTCTTCTGCCTAGACCAGGTCCCTAAGGATGAAAGAGGGGGAGATAGAACTAGAAAGTTACTTATTTTAGAATCAAAATACGTAATAGAACTTCAAACTAAGGCCCCCCAGTTCTCAATAATGACAAAGAATTGTGGGTCCATCTTGAGTAAAACAACCAGAAACATTAAACTATGCACTGGTACGTCCAGGGAATTGGGCTTTCCCCCACCACTTCTACCTCTTAGGTGAATCTCTGAAATCTGATATTAACCACACTAGATACTATTGATAACATGTGATACTAAAGATGTAGCCTATTTTTAAGAAATGATTATGGAAATGAAAAACAAAATTTAGTTTTATGCTGCTGCAATAGTTCCGTGAATCAAGTAGGATGCCCATTCAGGGCGCAATTGTGTAGATATATAAAAAATGTACTGGATGTTTTTGAATCGCAACTTCCCATATGGCATAAGATAATTGTGGATATTTACTATGAATTTTCATTAATGTGTATGACTGCCCATTCAGGGCGCAATTGTGAAGACGCATGAAGGTACCATGGAATTGTCACTAGTCATATGGCACAAGGGGATGTATGATTGACATGCATTTTGAATTGATTTAAATGATGGTCCTCATCCCTCAGTGCAATTTTATAAGACGACCAGTCTTGATGTATGTGGAATTTCTTATTACATTTATTATTTGCACTTATAATGACACACATTTATGTTTTTGAGCACGTTATAAGATGGCCATCACAATTCTGGCAATTGATTGAGACAAGAGGACCGTCTTTTTTGTTTTCTATTGACAGCGATACACATGTTTTGATTAAAATGGCTCTTTGATAAAGTTGGAACTGGCATCAAAAAAGGCTGAACGCCGAAAGTGCGGAAGGCTTGCACATTAAAAGGCATTTTACTTTCAAGACTCAGTGAGTGCGCCCATTCTTGGCTGATCTGGAATATATTGCCATTGTGGATGTGTGTGTAGCAGTTCAACACTGCTGGTGCAGCACCCGCGACGCGTGGATCAGCGGCAGTGACATGTGGTTTCCGGATATAAATACATATAGATACATCTCTCTCTCTCTCTCTCTCTCTCTCTCTATATATATATATAGATAGTAGATAGTTATAGTTAGGACCGTGTTTCCATAGGAAATCTCAAATTTCTATTTTGTATGACTTTGGCGCCGGTTGACAAATCCTCGCGAAATTTTCAAAACTAATGGGGCGCTCTGCTCAGCTCCTACCCTGAAAGTCTCGGGGGGATTCGTCAAGCGGGGGCCGAGAAAAAAGGGGGGTCCCAAAACGCGTTTTCCCCATGCATTTTCCCATAGGACCTTTAGTCGAAGGTACAGCCCGAACGGCTGAACAGAATTACTTGAAATTTGGCAAAGAGGTAGTCCTCAGGTCAGGGATGTGCCTTTTGCATATATGGAGTCAATCTGTTAAGTAGTTCCTGAGAAAATTGCAGTTAAAGTACATAAATATCTATAGCCGCGCACCGTGCGCGCACGGTGCGCGCACCCTAACGTGCGCGAGCATAATTCTGATTGGTGGTTACATGTCAGTCAACTTTCGAATCGGTCGAAATTAGGAAGTGTCGGCCGCCATTTTGTTTGTTTTGAGTGCGAGAGTGAAAAAGGAAGGTGGCGAACGTGAAAAGGGGGCAGGGTAGAGAGTTCCTGACCCCCTAGCCTTTGTCAGGGGGTCCCTGAAGGACCCCGAAGGCAGAAAAAAATAAATGTAATTTTTAAAAAAAAAATTGCGGGGTGCGCGCACGGTGCGCGCACGGTGAAAAACCATAAAAAAAAATAATTTTAATACGTAGTTTATTGTAAAATAAATGTATAAAAAATATAATAATAAATACATAACTTAGCATTTAAAAAAACGTACAAATTCAGATAACTATAACTCGCGCGACCGCCACTCTATCAAAAGGATGATGTCATCAGTGATGTCATGAGTGATGCTACTGACCATGTCATGAGTGATGTAATATGTGACGTCATGAGCAGTGGATTGGGGCGCGCGAGTTATAGTTATCTGAACTAACTATAACGGGGGAATTTCATTGTTTTTTTACGAGTGAAATGTCCACCTAATTATAACATGTGTGAAACCTATGGTTTTTTAAGTGAATTTGCAAGGTTGTTTAAATGCTAATTCCTAACTATAACGTGTGTGAAACCTATGGTTTTTTCAGTGAATATATATAGATATATATATATATATATATTATATATATATTACCTACTGGTGGTTGCCAGTAGGTAGTTATAGTTAGGACCAAGTTTCCTTAGGAAGATATATATATATATATATATATATATCGACTTCTCTTTTCCTCTTTTCCTTGGAACAGCTGCCGCTCACCAAATCACCGGGTGCGTCGTCGTAAAGGACCGCCAAGGAAAAAGGTCCGTAATATTGCTTCTTTCTTTTTCACACCGAAAAAGATTGACGACTCGTTGTTCTGGCCAATTAATTTATTGGAACAAGCTGTTCCAATAAATTAATTGGTCAGAATAACGCGTCGTCAATCTTTTTCGGTGTGAGAAAGAAAGAAGCAATATATATATATATCTCACTGAAAAAACCATAGGTTTCAGGGGCGTTATAGTTAGCTGGACTTTTCACTCGTACAAAACCGTTAAAATTCCCCCGTTATAGTTAGTTCAGCTAACTATAACTCACGCGCACGCAATGCACTGCTGATGACGTCACATATTACATGACTCATGACGGACCCTCAGTATTGAAGGGGAATTAATTCCCCAACTTACAACTGGCCAGGGGGCGCTTTTGCAGTGTGCTGCAATAAGGGGGTGTGGCCTCCGGCGGGATGCTGGTCTTTTATTTATTTTTTTAAGAAGGAGGGCTGTGTGGCCCCTCTTCTTTTTCTAATTTATTGGCCCTGGGGACCCCATCCCCCAGGGCCTGCACCCTAATTTTTTTTGTTGAAAAAAATATATTTGGAACGGGGCCACGTCGCGCCCCTCCCAAGGCCTTAATCGGCCCCGGGAACCCCAACACCCGGGTCATGGCCTTTTAAAAAAAAAATCTTTAGGAGGGGGGCTGCGTTGCCCCCCTCCTCAGGCCACTTATGGCCCCGGGGACCCCATCCCCCGGGGCCGGCCTTTGTTTTTTATTATTTTAAAAAAATATATATTTATAGAAACACCTAGGACATGCTGGGCAAACCGTATGTACCTATCACCATGACGATTTGCGTGATATTCATTAAAAGGCGACTATGCATACAATGAATCCACGTGGAATGTATTTACACCGCTAGTGAAGCTCTGACGTGTCTGACGCCCTACCGTGCCTAATCCCGGCGCCCCCGCCGGTGGGTACTCTCCAAGTAGACACCCTTGTCGTTTATTTATACAAACATGGATAGCTATTGACGGGCACATTTAATACACATGCACAACAAGCCATACAAAGGGGATTCAACAAAAATTCGACCAAACTGTGCAAGAAACCCCCCTCACGGTTAATAAAACACACATCCACTGCCGGATGTGTAATACCTTTTATTTTACTCTCTGGAAAGGAGACGAACCTCACTTGAGAGTCACAGCGTGCTCCTGGCTGAGCCCAATGCTGTGTTACACCCACCAGTGCCTGCCGAGTGCCACACACCCCTGTGTTGTATTCCACCAGCTAGTGCATATGCTATAACACTCTCTCGCCCATGTGCACTGTAACACCACCCCGTGAATATGTCATGCCACACTTGCCTTCGCACGGGTTATATTGCCCCATCTAACGTGCCTTTCTCGATGCCTATGTTATAACGCACAGCGCTAGGCCATACATATTACAATGTGGGATCCATATCTTTGTCACTGTGCATATGCAACGTTATACTCCCCAGCACATATTTTATATTACAACTTTAGAGACTAGTTAGGTTACACAACACACCCTGTGCATATTACACTCCAAGGCGCATATCGCATAGCACGCGCTAGTGCCTGTGCTATCTCGTGCTCTCCAATGAATCTGTCATTGCGCACAATGTATTGCATATTATATTTCACGCCCCAGTTCATCTTATATCACACTTTTTGGTGCATAGTTTATACCATATACTATATCTAGTTTTCATTTTCAATCGTGCTCTCAGGACTATGTTCTATATAACACTGCGTCCACCTAACCTTTTCACGGGCATTACATTTTGCGATGGGGGGTGGAGGGTCAGGGGGTGTTACTGCCAAGTGAGCCCGGAGTCTCAGTCACAAACGTCCTCTTCTTCCTGAATAAAAGTGAGATTATGTTGCATACTTGTTCATATTTTAAGTAGTTCGCACAGACACACATTTTAAAAACAATAAAGTTCCTAATACCCATCTTCTCTGAACAGTTAGCTTGCTGCCCCATCCACCGCCTCCCTATCCTCTGTTGTCTGAATCCATGGACCAGCCTCCTCCCTCCTGCCATGCATGGTCTGATGTGCTGCCACTGCCCTCCATTTAGCATGATATACCAGTCCACTCCTCCTGCCCTCCATTTCCCAATTCTATGGCCCATCATTGACCTCCTGCTTAGCCTCTGTGCTTAGCTTGCTGCCCCTATTTTCCTTCCCCCTGCTCTCCGATGTCTTTGTGCATGCTCCTGCTCCATCCTTTTTGCCCACCATGTTCCATGGACCTGCCACTCCTATCTACTCTGGGTGTTCTGTTGAGCTGCCACTCCCCTCCCACCTGCCTAGCATTGTCAGATGACTGTAACCTGTCCCTGCCACTTCCACCCTGCCTGTCCACATGCCATGCCCCTATCCCCTTTATCCTGCCCTCCATGGTCCATTTTACTGCCACACCTTCTGCCCTCCCTGGTCTGTTGTGCTGCAACTGCTCCTCCTGCCTGCCCCGCGCGGTCTGTTGTGAGGCCCCTTCCTCTGAACTCTCTTGTCTGTGCCCAGGTCCTGACCCTCTCTTCTATCCTCCATGGTACTTTGTGCATGCCCCTGCACCCTCCTTCTTGCCCATCATAGCCATTGTGCTGCCACTAACCCTCCCGCTTGCCATGCATGGTCTTCTGTGCTGCCCCTGACCCCCTCCTACCTTCCCTCCATGGTCTGTGTGTATGCCATCATAGTCTCACTGTTGCTCTCTATGGTGTGTCTTGTTTCTAGTGCCCATCCTGCCTGACCTTCATGTCCATCTTGCTGCTCCTGCCCTGCCCCCTTGCCCCCATCCCTGTGTTTCCATGTGCAGACCCCTATTCCCTCCCTCCTGGCTTGTCTGTTCCATTGTAATGCCCCTGATCCGTCCCTCCTGCCCTTTATGGTCTGTTATGCTGCAGCTTTCTCTCCTGTCTGTCCATTATGGTCAGCTAGCTACCATTGCCTCTTTCCCCTCTGTTCTCTGTTGTCCATGTGCATGGTCCTGTCCCCTCACTATTGCTTTCTATGGATTGTTGTTCTGCACTCCCGTCCCGCATGCCCTGTGTGGTGTATTGTGCTGCTGCAAACCCTGATGCCTGCCCTGTAGGGTCAGTTTGGTGCACCTCTCCATGTCCCTCCTGTCCTCTGTTATCCGAGTCCATGTCCCTACCCCAATTCCTCCTGCCTACCATGATCCAATGTACCATACTTGCGAACATTTTGAACTTGGTAAGAGGGAGATTTTGAAAAAAAACTGAGGTTTTGATTTTCCTCTTTGAGTTACATTAAAAAAGAGGAGATTGTGGACATTTTGAAAAAAAAGCTGGGGTTTTGATTTTCCTCTTTGAGTCACATTAAAAAAGAGGAGATTGTGGACATTTTGAAAAAAAACTGGGGTTTTGATTTTCCTCTTTGAGTTACATTAAAAAAGAGGAGATTGTGGACATTTTGAAAAAAAAACTGGGGTTTTGATTTTCCTCTTTGAGTTACATTAAAAAAGAGGAGATTGTGGACAGGAGACAGATAAAATAAAGCCCATTTGAGCTTAAAAACATTGGACGTTTCCTGGCTGAAACGGGTCTGTTGGCATGTATGGTTGTACTACCGCTGCCTCTTCCTTCTGCCCACAATGGTCTATTATATTGCCACAGCCTCTCTTGCCAGTCCTGTATTGTTGGTTTTTTGCCCCTGCCCCCTTTCCATAGTCTGTTGTGCTACCACTGCCCTTCCTGCCTGCCCAGTGTGGTCAAATTGTTGCCTCTGCACTCTCCTACCTGCCTTCAATTTTCATAGTCTGTGCCCCTGGCCTCGGCCTCTCAACAGTATCCCAATGAACAACTAGATTGCTAACATTCTATATTTATTACAAAAGTGTGGAACGCCTGACGCCATCTTGATGTAATCAAAACTGTAATACCTAGAGCATTTCCTTTAGAAATTACATATATGAGAGGGTCTTATTTGCATAAAAATTATGGTTAGTGCGCTAAAAAACTAAAATGAGGACATATTTTCTGAGTTTTCAAATAGCGACAAAGAACTTTTAAATTATTTGTAATCTTTATGTTTTTTTATCCAGTTGACCACTTGATCAAATGTTGCACTTAGGGGAGTGGATGTGGGGTTACTTCCAGAGCTGCAGACTTTGCAACTGGGGAACCAGGTTGGAGTTTCTGATTCAGCTCAACATTCTGTGATTCTGGTCAAATCACTTAATCTCCCCATGTCTACAACCAAAATAAGTAAATAATTGGCATCCCAATCCACATTATTAATGAGTCTTAAAAAATCACCCGAAGGACATTGGCATCCCAATGTTGATTGGGATGCCAATTATTTACTTATGAGTATGGATGTGAGTAGTCTCTACACCTGCATTCCACAAGAACTTGGGATACAAGCATGTAGATTTTTTCTAAAACACAGATCACTGTCATTCCTTTTCCACACTGAGATGCTACTTGACATGATTCAATTATGTCTGAGCAAGAATTTTTTCATCTTTGACAATCAGATGTTTAAACAAATACAAGGGACGGCGATGGGAACCTGCTTCGCCCCCAGCTTTGCAGGATTATACCTCGGCTGGTCCGAGGAGCAGGTAGTCAATAACATCCGACTATTCAAAGACCACGTCGTCCTCTGGCTAAGATATATTGATGATATTTTCTGTATATGGAATGGTACAGAAAACTTGGCTAACGAGTTTGTTGATGGCCTAAATCAGAATGATCTCAACTTACAATTTACTTGTAACAATAATGCCACCAGTCTTGAATTCCTAGATCTACAACTGTCAATCAATGATAACAAATTGAGCACTAAACTGTTCAGGAAGGCAACTTCCGGAAACAGTTTACTACATGCCAACAGCTGTCATCCAAAAAATCTCATTCGCAGCATTCCCTTCGGAGAATTATTAAGAGCACGCAGAAATTGCAGCGATGATGAACAATATTTTATTGAGAAAAATGTTATGACTGAGAGATTCTTAGCTAGAGGATATGATAAAACCCTAGTTAAAGAGGCTTCAGAAAAAGTTGAGATGTTAAATCGACAGGAGTTGTTATGTCCAGTCGATACGAATGCTAAGAAGGATACGAGAGAACGTTTAAGGTACATTACCACCTTCAATAATCAAGCTTGGGAAGTCAGAAAAAGTCTCAAAAAATTCTCGGAAGTACTAAGAAATGATGACGATTTGAAAGAGTACGTGGGAGAATATCCATCACTTACTTTTAGAAAACCCAGATCATTAGGTGACATATTATGCAAAAGCATGCTGTTAAATAAGAAAAAGAGTGACATAAAGGGATTTTTTGTGTGCAATAATTGTAAAGCCTGCAAATTCAGTAACAATTGTAAATCTATCAGACTTTCAAACGAACAGGCACCATTTGTCATACAAAAACATTTGAATTGCAATACTGAATACGCAGTATACGCACTTAGATGCCCCTGCAATACATTTTATGTAGGAAGCACCATTCACAAGTGCAAGATTAGAATACTCGAACACCACAGAGCAATCACCAAGAATGATAAAACCTATCCAATTGCACGCCACTTCAATGAGTTTCACGGCCAGAATCCAAATCTTCTCAAGTTCGTTGTTCTGGATGACATCCCTCTTAGGTGTAGGGGTGGTAACAGGACAAGAGAACTTAGAAAACTGGAATCAAAGACTATTATCAAATATAATACCATGGCCCCTACTGGCCTTAATCTTGATGAGGAGCTGTCAGTACACTTGTGAAGTCATTAACAGCATATTTCGGCAAAGTTCTCCTGTGTGTTTTTAACTTTTTGTGTTAATTTTATTTGGTTAGTGCACTTTAGATTGCTATGACAATTTGTCTTATATCCAATTTTTTACAGGTGACTTGACGGAACTGGGACAAATTATGTGGAAGATTATATAACATATTCTTTTTGAGCGTGTTGAAGAAAATTGCTTACCGACAATGGGTTTAACTTTGGCTATTTTTATTTAGTTTGCGAGAGCGGTATTGAGCTTTTACTATGTCATACTAAGTCTAACTTGTCTAGGAATTTTCCGAATGATTGACCAATGCCCACTGGGGCTGTATCTTTAGCAATGTTGATGTTTGTATGTTATGGTTCCAAAAGGGATAGTGTTTTACCCGTAACACCAAAGTACATTTTTATGAACAGTGTTCAGACTGGGTTGTAAACGAACCTTTTTGACTGTTGATTTAGCCCACTGGGGCATGACGGTCAAGCGAGGCTGTTAATGTTGAGCCAGCATGGTAAAGGCATTTCACTCGTGAATTGTGACGCATGCACTGGCGAGTTGATAAAGCTCGATTTGTTCAAAAACCCAGTAGGAAGCACTACACCGTGGTAAAAATATGCAGCGCATTGTCAATGATTATTTTTATTTTTCCACACAGTATGGTTTATTATAATCAGTCATATGCATGTCAAGTCATGTAAAATGTAAAACAATATGTGTTAAATACGAGGGATAGTATTTTCACCATGTTCATAGCACGTGACCGGCACTGGCACTTTAATTATGCGAAACAAACACAGTCTGTTGCCCGTGATAAAGGAGTGCGAGTAAACTCCGAAACGCGTCGGACCTAGTGTTTAAATAAACACACTTTGATTTGTGGCCGCGGCTCCAGTGCTTTCTTTCGTCCTGTCATTTGGAAAGTAAGACGCAGTGGATTATTTGGCATATATATATATATATATTAACATCCTGAGCGTCACTTCAACAAACAGGCACCAACTCCGTGAGTAATTTTGACACAGAAGACGATTTATTCCAAAACTAGGTCAGACGCGTTTCGGCGGCAATACGGCCTTCTCACTGCATGAATATATATATATATATATATATATATATATATTATCTACTGGCGGTCGCCAGTAGATAGTTATAGTTAGGACCGTGTTTCCATAGGAAATCTGAAAATTCTATTTTGAATAACTTTGGCGCCGGTTGACGAATCCTGGCGAATATTTCAAAATAGGTGGGGCGCTCCGCTCAGCTCCTACCCTGAAAGTCTCGGGGGGATTCGTGAAGCGGGGGCTGAGAAAAAAGGGGGGTACCAAAACGCATTTTCCCCATGCATTTTTCCATAGGGACCTTTAGTCCAAGGTACAGCCCGAACGGCTGAACAGAATTACTTGAAATTTGGCATAGAGGTAGTCCTCAGGTCAGGGATGTGCCTTTTGGATATCTGGAGTCAATCTGTTCAGTAGTTCCTGAGAAAATTGCAGTTAAAAGTACATATATATCTATAAGCGCGCACCGTGCGCGTGCGGTAAGCATACCGTACGCGCACGCTGCCGTGCGCGAGCGCAATTCTGATTGGCTGTTAGATGTCAGTAAACATTCGAATCGGTCGAAATCAGGAAGTGTCAGCCGCCATTTTGTCTCTCGCAGTCTGAGGCAGTGAAAAACAAAGGTGGCGAACGTGAAAAGGGGGCAGGGTGGACAGTTCCTGACCCCCTAGCCTTTGTCAGGGGGTCACTGAATGACCCCCCAGGGTGAAAAACATATTATTTTTTTTTTCGAAATAGCGCGAGGTGCGTGCACCGTACGAGCACGGCACGCACAACGCCTCGTGAGCGTTCGGTGCGCAAAGCGCACCGAACCCTCACAGCGCGCGCACGGCACGTGAAGCGTACCGTGCGCGCACGGTGCGCGCACGGTCAAAAACCTGAACAAAAAAAGAATATTAATAAATACATAACTTAGCATTTAAAAAACCGTACAAATTCACTTAAAAAACCATAGGTTTCACACACGTTATAGTTAGGAATTAGCATTTAAAAAACGTTGCAAATTCACTTAAAAAACCATATGTTTCACACATGTTATAGTTAGCTGGACATTTCTCTCGTAAAAAACCTCAATCCTCTGCTGATGACGTCAGATATTACATCACTGATGACGTATGTGTCTTTCTGAAAAATAAATATTTGTAATATATGTATAGCTAAAGATTAATGGAAGAAGACATGGGTAAACAAGTGTCTAAATACAGTGATGTAATATCTGACGTCATCAGCAGAGGATTGCGGTCGCGTGAGTTATAATTGCCTGCACTAACTATAACGGGGGAATTTCATTGTTTTTTTATGAGAGAAATGTCCAGCTAACTATAACATGTGTGAAACCTATGGTTTTTAAGTGAATATATATATATATATATATATATATATATATATATTCGCTGAAAAAACCATAGGTTTCACACATGTTATAGTTAGCGGAAATTTTACTGATAAAAAACCAATGAAATTGCCCCGTTATAGTTAGTGCTGGCAACTATAACTCACGCGACCGCAATCCTCTGCTGATGCTAATACTGTATTTAGACACTTATTTGCCCATGTCTTCTTCCATACATTTTTAGCTATACATATATTACAAATGTTTTTTTTTATAAAGACACATATGTCATCAGCAGAAGATTGCGGTCGCGTGAGTTATAGTTGCCAGCACTAACTATAACGGGGCAATTTCATTGGTTTTTTATCAGTAAAATTTCCGCTAACTATAACATGTGTGAAACCTATGGTTTTTTCAGTGAATTTGCAAGGTTTTTTAAATGCTAATTCCTAACTATAACGTGTGTGAAACCTATGGTTTTTTCAGTGAATTTGTACGGTTTTTTAAATGCTAAGTTACTTTACGCCATTCGAGGCGTGCGCGCCCACTTAACGTAGTGTGTTCCGTGCACGGTTTTTATCAACTTTAATAAGCCCTGTACACAAGCACAGGGGGTGGGGTCAATGTGGATAGTGTTTTTTTTATTTCGATTTTATAATTTCATGTTGCCAAAATATAGTTTTTTTACTGATGTAATAAGCCCTGTACATTTGGTGGCCTACGGCCACCAAAAGCACAGGGGGAGGGGTAAGTATGGATATGGTTTTTTAATTTCTATTTTTTACCGTACGCTTACGGTAAGCGTACGGTAAGCGTACTCGGCGAAATAGCCGAAAAAAAAATAAAACCGTTTTTGCTCTTGGGGGATGTTTGGGGACTCCCTCAACATGACTATGTGGGAGGGAGTTGTCAAAACAGCCCCGTAACATGTTTTTGGGCATCATGTTTGATAAATAACACTCAGTGCGAGAGACAAAATGGCGGACGCCGCTTCCTGGTTTCGGCCGATTCGAATGTTTACTAAGATCTAAGAGCCAATCAGAATCGCGCTCGCGCACGCCACCGTACGCGTACGGTAAGCGTACGGTAAGCGTACCGTAAGCGGGCTCAGATATATATATTGATTTAAAGGCTATTTTCTCAGAATCTACTGAACAGATTTACACCAAACCTACAAAAGGCACTTCCTTGACCTACGGACTACCTCTCTGCCAAATTTCTAGTAATTCTGTTCAGCCGTTCGGGCTGTAGCTCGTTCTAAAGGTCCTATGGAAAAATGCATGGGAAAAACGCGTTTTGGGACCCCCCTTTTATCTCAGCCCCCGCTTGACGAATCCCCCCGAGACTTTCAGGGTAGGAGCGGAGCGTAGCGCCCCACCTATTTTGAGAAATTCGCGAGGATTCATCGACCGGCGCCAAAGTTATTCAAAATAGAATGTTGCGGATTTCCTATGGAAAAGGGGTCCTAACTATAACTACCTACTGGCGACCGCCAGTAGGTAATATATATATATATATATATATATATATATATATATATATATTCAGTGAAAAAAACATAGGTTTTACAGACATTATAGTTTGGAATTAGCATTTAAAAAACCTTAGAAATTCACCGAAAACACCATAGGTTTCGGGAACGTTATAGTTAGTTGGACATTTGACTCATATAAAACCAGAGAGCTAACTATAACTTGCGCGCCTGCAATGCACTGCTGATGACGTCACATATTACATCACTCATGACATGGTCAGTGACATCACTCATGACATCTCAAATGACATCACTGATGACATCACTGATGACATCATCCAGTGAATGTGTTTTTCTGTAAAGTTTAAATATTTTTCATATATATCTATGCCAAGGTCTATTCAAGAATAATGTAAAAGTGCCTGAATACATTATTTAGTAGATGCATGACTGACTCTATAAGTCACTGATTGAATGTATGTTACTGAATGCATGGATTAGTGACTAGACTGTGTGAATGTCTCTCTTAGTCTCTCACTTGGTGTGTAAGCAGTTGCATGGCTTGGTGAGTAGCTACATCAGTGTGTATATGTGTTTTTCATTGATTGTATGAGTATCTGTATGGGGTCTGACTGTCTATGTGGGTGTGTGGGTGGTGTCTGACTCTGTGCATACATGTCTGAATGGCCGATTCACTGGTTCTATAGATTCAAAAGTTCATCTTAGAAGGGCTGTATAGATAGCTGACTGTGTGAACAGGTGTGTTGATTAGTGAATTGATGTCTCAGTTGTATATATGTGAGTGACTATATATGTTTTTACACACTATATGTGAGTGTTGGGGTGTATAATTTACTTCGTGAAAGACAGTGATTGCAAGAGTGTCTACATACATGAATGTCTACATCTATTAGTGATTGTATAAGAGAGTAAGTATGTGATAGTATCTATATAAATAAGGAAAGTGATGAGTTGGCCTAACGGTTAGGGCGCTCGACCTCGGACCTGGGGGAACTGTGTTCGAGTCTCGGTAACGACGCTAAACCTCCTGTGATTCTGGGCAAATCACTTAATCTCCCCGTGCCTAACTAAAAAAAAAAAAATGAATGTGTGTCCTCATGTAACGTAACTGGTGCTATGTAAAGCGCTCTGATACCTGATTGGATTCGGGTCAAGTTCGCGCTATATAAAACTCTGCTAAAAAAAAAATAAGGCAGGTGTTGTGTATATATCTGCATAGGTGAGTACATGGGTGTATGATTGATTTTTGGCCTGACTGAATAGATGTGTGAGTAACTCTATGGATCAGTAGCACTGTGTAAATGTATATATACGTGTATAAGTGGATATTATACTGATGTAATGATGAGTGACACCATGTATGAGTGACTGTATCAGTGTTTATCTGGCTCACAATATATAGATAGGAATCAGTGGATGGATATCTAGTAACTGGTATCGGTGTGTCTATGGTTTTCAAAACGGTAGTCTGTATTTTAGAGTGCGTCTATCAAAGGTTATTTTACAGTGTGAAGAGGTGTGTCAGACTACCACGTGGATGATGTCATCAGTGATGTCATTTAAGATGTCATCAATGATGTCATGAGTGATGTCACTGACCATGTCATGAGTGATGTAATATGTGACGTCATCAGCAGTGCATTGCAGGCACGCAAGTTATAGTTAGCTCAACTAACTATAACAGGCAAATTTCTCTGGTTTTATATGAGTTAAATGCCCAACTATCTATAACGTCCCTGAAACGTATGTTTTTTTCAGTAAATTTCTAAGGTTTTTTAAATGCTAATTCCTAACTATAACATCTGTAAAACCTATGGTTTTTTCAGGGAATTTCGAAGGTTTTTTAAATGTTAATTTTATATTTTAATATTTATAAAACCTATATGTTTTCAATTTTTTTTTTAGTATTTACAAATTATGTAATCTTTTATATCTTCCCCACAAAATATGTATATCTTTTTTTTGGGGGGGGGGAGAAAACTACAGTCCCGTACCGGTAGTCTACCAAGCTCGATCAACACGCGAATCCTATCCACCACATTTAAATGATGGTGGATATCGTATCTGACGGGTTTGTGGCACCGCGTCCCACGTAACAACATGTACATATGAGGTCACGTCAGCTACTACTTTGGTATGCGACGGGTACGCACTACCAAGCCATGCTTTACGTCATGTACGTATAGGGTGGCGCCCGCTGCGTGTTGAGTATGCAACGAGTGCGCGCTGCCACACCCTGTGTTACGTCATAGACTTACGATGTTGTGCCGCATACGCCATTCCCTCATTTTGTTTGTCTCAAAACTATATCTAAAAAACTTTAAAGTGTATATGAGAGCAAGCGATAATTACAAATATTTTAAACAGTTATATATTTTTAACTCTGATAAACCTATATTATAATAAATATATTTTCTCAAAATCACATCGGGTGCGGTCTCATTGCGTACTGGCTGCGCGATTGCCATGTAACAATAAAAAAAAAGCATTTAATTAGTTCATAACATTTCCCATTGTAACAGTTCGAAAACGCCACCCATTTTAGTCAATATCATACTGCATTTCATGAGACACACCTCTTCTGCTTAGAGAGCTTTGTTCAAAACTTTTTGCAATATATACATATCTTACACTGACTAGACACAACATGCAACCATCATTTTCATCAATATTCATGCTCTGTAAAGTAGCGTCCCACCTATGATACCCATACATCTAAAAGTTACAGTGTCGAAATGTTCTCCAATACCACAGGTAACATGGTTCAATACGCTGTACACAACACAACGTAATATAGTGCGGCCCAGAGACAGTATCACGCATAGATGATGAACACACGGACACGGATAGATAGTGGAAGTGGATACAGGCACGTACGCTCGACTCCTTTTTATTACCATGGTGACATATCCAGTGACGTCTGTGCTGGATGTGTGTGCGGTAAGTCTAAACCAGCCTTCAGACAATGGTTGCTGCTAGCATCAACTACAACAGTAATCATTGGATCACACACAGAGATTCAATATTAAAAGAATCAATATTTTATGCTGCAGTAAGGTAGGGACAGTAGATGTGAAATAATACAGAAATAATTCCATCGTAAAAGAACAACAACTTGTGGTATACTGACACACAATCAATAGATCTGAAATAATACACAAAAAGATTATATCATAAACGCTCCATAAGTTCTAGTGCACTCACATAACCACATCAAAAGCATTCAGCATGTGCACAGCCACCGATAATGCGTGCTGTAGACAGGCCGTACTAGGAGCAATATCTGCTGCCATCAGCACTGCATCATCTGCAATACCGACTCAATCTGAATTATGAACACTGCTGTCCGCAGTGTAATCCATAGAGAGCAGTCACAAAGGACCCACAGATACGTAAAGTGACTTCACCTACCCAGTTTGTCGTCAGCGAAGCAACAAAAAAGAGTCTGCAAAGCCTTCAATGATACATATGCATGGTGCAGACAGTACACACTGGAGCAATGTCTTTTCCTACCGGACTACCTCATCTACAATAGCAACTCAATCTCAATTGTGAACACTGCTGTCTGCAGTGTAGGCCAGAGTGAGCGGTCACAAGGGCCCACAGCCACATGGCATTCACTTGAGCTCTACAGTTTGCAATACACAAACTAAAAAAAAACGTGTGCAGAGCCTGCAATGATGCATATGAATGGTGCAGACAGAGCGCACTGGAGCAATATCTTTTCCTACAGGACGGCATCATCTACAATACCGACTCAATGTCAAATGTGGGCACAGAAGTCTGCAGTATAGGCCAGAGAGAGCATTCAGCAAGGGCCCACAGCCACGTGGCATTGACTTGACCTCTACAGTTTGCAATACACGAAGCAAAAAAAGTGTACAGAGCCTACAATGACGCGCATGAGTGCTGCAGACAGAGCTCACTGGAGCAATGTCTTTTCCTACAGAACTACCTAATCTACAATAGCGACTCCATCTGAATTCTGAACACTGCTGTCTGCAGTGTAGGCCAGAGAGAGCAGTCAGCAAGAGCCCACAGCCACCTGGCATTCACTTTAGCTCTACAGTTTGCAATACAGGAAGTAAAAAAACGTGTGCAGATCCTGCAATGATCGATATCAGTGGCGCTGACAGAGCGCACTGGAGCAATGTCTTTTCCTACAGGACTGCATCATCTATAATACAGACTCAATGTCAAATGTGGACACTGAAGTCTGCAGTATAGGCCATAGAGAGCGTTCAGCAAGGGCCCAAAGCCACGTGGCATTCACTTGACCTCTGCAGTTTGCAATACACGAAGTAAAAAAAAGTGTGCGGAGCCTGCAATGATGCATATCAGTGGTGCAGACAGAGCGCACTGGAGCAATGTCTTTTCCTACAGGAATGCATCATCTATAATACCGACTCAATGTCAAATGTGGACACTGAAGTCTGCAGTATAGGCCAGAGAGAGCGGTCAGCAAGAGCCCAAAGCCACGTGGCATTGACTTGAGCTCTACGGTTTGCAATACACAAACCAAACAAAACGTGTGCAGAGCCCACAATGATGCGTATGAGTAGTGCAGACAGACCACACTGGAGCAATGTCTTTTCCTACAGGACTGCATCATCTGCAATACCGACTCAATGTCAAATGTGAACACTGAAGTCTGCAGTATAGGCCAAAGAGAGCGTTCAGCAAGGGCCCACAGTCACGTAGCATTGACTTGAGCTCTACAGTTTGCTATACACGAAGCAAAGAAAAGGTGTGCGGAGCCTGCAATGATGAGTATGAGTGGTGCAGACAGAGCACACTACAGCAATCTCTTCTCTTACAGGACTGCATCATCTACAATAGCAACTCGATCTGAATTGTGAACAGTACTGTGTGCATTGTTAATTAAAAGCAGTACTCACACATGCAACCATCAATACTTTTTCTCACTCCCTCTTTACAAAATAAAACAACATAAATTACAGAGAACTCTCCAATGAATAAATCAAAACAATTTGTATTGGTATTTCATCTCTCCACAGTTTACACTATTCACTGTTCCTTTGGACTTCCAAGATAAATTTGGTCATTTCACTAAACCTATAACTGATATAAAAAACTTCTTGAAGCAAGTATACTAAGCAATATTGTGTATGTTTCAATAGACGTTCTAATTACTTAACTACTGGATTCTGTAATTAAACAATCACCACGCAATCTAAATTGTGAACCCTGCGAACTGCAGTTTACACCAAATCCAGTGGTCACAACTCAGAGCCACATACCGTTGGATTCGGAAGCATGGAGTTGGTTGCATCTGATCAGAGGGGGCACACAAAAATCATCACAGACTTTAACTTATGACATCCTCAATCATAGAATCAATACCCCATTTCACTGTTTGCACCTGCTGTACCACAGTATACTCCACCGAGTACTGTCAACAAAGCCCAATAATCATGTGCAGCAGTTAGCTATGGAATCATAGACTGTGATGCACCTCAACACACGAACTTCTGAAAAAAGAAAGCAGCAGGTAATATCGGACATCATCCATTGTGGGATCAAGACACCATTCCACAGTTGGGACCTAAAGTTGGATGAACCTGATCGAAGAGAGTACCTTCATCTCCACTCTCAAATGCAGTTCTAATATCGTCCATTGTGGAGTCAACACACCGTTCTACTTTTGGAACCTAGAGTTGGTTGCAGCTGGTAGAAGGGAATACCTCCATCTCCACTCTCAGACACAGTTATAACATCATCCATTGTGGGATCAACACACCATTCCACTGTTGGGACCTAGAGTTGTTTGCACCTCATCGGAGGGGGTACACAGAAATCATCACAAACTGTAACATCTAACATCCTCAATCATATAATTAACACCCCATTTCACTGTTTGGACCTGCTCAACTGCGGTGTATTCCAGCAATACCAGTCAACAAAGCCCAATAACCATGTGCAGCACTTAACTACAGAAGCACAGAATCTGATGCACCTCAACAGACGGAGTTTTGTGAAAAACCATCAACAGGTAATATCGGACATCGTCCATTGTGTGATCAAGACACCATTTCACTGTTGGTACCTAGAGTTCGTTGTGCCTCATCAGAAGCTATACACAAAAATCATCACACACGTTAACTTCTGACATCCTCAATCATAGAATTAAGACCTCGTTTCACTGTTCGAACATGCTGTACCGCTGTGTACTCCAGCAACTGCAATAAACCATGCCTAATAATCATGTGCAGCAGTTAACTACAGAAGCACAGAGTCTAATCCACCTCAACGGAAGAAGTTCTGTAAAAATTAAGCAGAATGTAATATCGGACATCTTCCATTGTGGAATCAAGACAACGTTCCACTGTTGCAACCTAGAGTTGGTTCCACCTGGTCAAAGGGATTACCTTCATCTCCACTCTCAGATGCAGTTCTAACATAATCCATTATGGCATCAAGACACCGTTCCACTGTTGGGACCCAGAGTTGATTGCACCTGATCGGAGGGGGTACACCAAAATCATCATAGACTTTAACTTCTGACATCCTCAATCATAGAATCAAGATCCCGTTTCATTGTTCGGACCTGCTGTGCCGCGGTGTACTTCACCCACTGCAGTCAACAAAGCCCAATAATCCTGTACAGCAGTTAGCTACGGAAGCACAGAGTATAATGCACCTCAACGGAGGGAGTTCTCTGAAAACTCAGCAGCAGGTAATATCGGACATCGTTCATTATGGGATCAAGACACCGTTCCACTGTTGGGACCCAGAGTTGGTTGCAGCTGGTCGAAGGGAATACCTTCATCTCCACTCTCAGATACAGTTCTAACATCGTCCACTATGGTATCAAAACACCGTTCCACTGCCGGTACCTGTCGGACTACTGTGTTACTATTATACAGAGCACTCCACGCTCCTGGGCCTCAGGCTGGGCTCTGTGTGCCTGTGTCACAGTAGCCAGCGTTAATCTCAGGAGCCTTCTGAGCTCGCAGACCTCGGCCCAGGACCTTCCGCCGGCACGTGGTCGGCCCTCTTTCACATACAGCGGTATCGAAAGGTGAACTGTGGGGCATATATGCGTCACAGCGGCCATGACGGTTTCTGAGTACCAGCAGGCTGAGAGCATCATTCATGCGCCCACCTTCGCTCACAGCGTCAGCCTCGTGGCGGTGTAAGCTGCGCAGACATGGCAGACACGTTTGCCAATCCGGAAGAGCACCACACCCAAAGAAATGTGACTTTTATTCATACCCCTACGCTAGCCTTGCGTACGGCGAGCCAGCCCACTTCCCTAAACATTTGGGGGGGAGGAGGCACGTACGGGCTACCATTCCGTAATCTTCCCTACTGACTGTTCTATCATGGTTGCATCCACTGTTCACTTCACTCAATAGACCTTCAGTGTATGTTGACATGTACATGTCTGTGCTCTGCATATTCAAGTCTGTCCGGCACATCCCCTCAAGACTTTGCATTGTATACTTTAATAATCGAGAATTATTTGCCTCCTTCGCGCATACTTTGCTCCCATCTCTCCCCGCATTCTGCATTGTGTGGCAGAGGTGCCATGCCATGTTTGGTTTGTGTACATGGCTAGCCACGGTTCCCACAGTACGTAATGTCGTTGTGTCTGCTAGGTGTACATGTTGTATGTGATTATATGGAGTAGCGCGTTTATTCACGAGCAGTGGTTTCTCCCATTTACATATCGCTGTCTTAAAGAGGTTACAGAAGTTTTTCTCACAAGTGAAAAGTTCAACCACAATGGCAGTCTTTCATTACTATGCAAGAATGTACAACTGCACGACGCTTCTAAGCTTACAACCTCCAATCTTGCGTGCTTTCTTAAAAGCACGCCAACTCCCACAATCAGACCAACATCACACAGCTTTCTAACAGCAGTTATCTGTTTCATAATAACATAGACTTCTATGGAATGTGAGCTGGCATACCGTATGTCCTTACTGTTTCAAACCGAGTAACTTCCTGTGGGAATGTCTATTCCCACCCACACAAGTAACTCCCACAGTTCAACTTGGCCTTCAATACCTACTTTGAAAACAGATTTCATTAAACTGAGCAAACTGAAAGCGCTTTTGTTTCAAACAGAAGTGTCCCTCACTTCTGCAAAAGAAATTTATCGACTGCAGATAGCACGGACTTCAAGTGAAATACAGTCCCTTTTAAATACGAACTTCCCATTACACTTTGTGAATTGTTACACAATTTTCAACACATCTGACACTCAAGGTCTGGCACATTTTTTCAACACTGTCTCCTCCGGCTTTGTCACAGGCTTTCAAACTGTTTTTGGTATAATACCAGACTTCATTCATTCGATCATCTCTGGAATAACAGGAACAGTGCCCATTATTCTTGCTCTGTTTGCGGCCATCCTACTACTATTTTATATCGCTGTCTTAAAGAGGTTACAGAAGTTTTTCTCACAGGTGAAAAGTGCGACCACAATGGCAGTCATTCATTACTATCCAAGAACGTCCAACTACACGGCGCTTCTAAGCTTACAGCCCCCAATCTTGCGTTCTTTCTTAAAAGGACGCCAACTCCAACATTCACACAGCTTTCTAACGGCAGTTATCTGCTTCTCAATAATATGCACTCCTACGGAATGTGAGCTGGCATACCATATGTCCTTACTGTTTCAAACCGAGTAACTTCCTGTGGCAATGTCTATTCCCACCCATACAAACTAACTCCCAAACTTCAACTTGGCCTTCAATCCCTACTTTGAAAACAGATTTCAATAAACCAACCAA
This sequence comes from Triturus cristatus, assembly GCF_964204655.1. Lineage (NCBI taxonomy): Eukaryota > Metazoa > Chordata > Amphibia > Caudata > Salamandridae > Triturus > Triturus cristatus. The sequence goes on along the minus strand of NC_140589.1, from coordinate 1,061,401,287 downwards.
ACTGAAAGCGCTTTTGTTCACAACAGAAGTGTCCCTCACTTCTGCAAAAGAAATGTATCGACTGCAGATACCACAAACTTCAAGTAAAATACACTCCCTTTTAAATAGGAACCTTCCATTACACTTTGTGAATTGTTACACAATTTTCAACACATGCCACACTCAAGGTCTGGCACACTTTTTTAACACGGTCTCCTACAGCCTTCTAACACGCTTTCAAACTGTTCTTCTTTTAATACTAGACTACATTCAGACATTCTTTCCATCATCTCTAGAATAACAGGAACAGTGCCCATATTCTCACCCTCTTTGCGCCCATCCTACTACTAATTCTACTTCTAGAAATGGCTATGCTCTCTATGGTAACAACTATGTCCGACAGAAAACGCCTCTACGCCAAGCTACAACAATACTGTAAAAAGACGGAAAAACTTTTCGGCTGCCTGCCTCCATCTATTATCGGAGCAAGCTACAACATAATATTTATTAACAATTATGCAATATGCGTACAACCATCGTTTGATTGCAACACTTGCCCATTCGACTGGCAAATGGATGTATGCCTTGCCAACATCTCAACAATCTCTCCAGATATCCAGCAGGTAATGGAGTATCTTGAAAACCATGAACGTGAGTGTTCTGGCAGCGGAGCAGAGGCGAATGCAATGCAAAAAGGAATCGCAGCGCAATGGGATTTCTGCGCAGCCACGAAAGATCTCCTGCAACATGCAACCTTTCACAACATCGCAGATTGCCTACCCATTCAAATTATCGCTCCAACATTCGAGGAACATTTACTGTCCCTTCGAGGATATGAATTGGATAGCTTCACTTTTCTCACACGATGGCAACAATAGCCTCTTGGAACATTACGCATTTCAAGCAGCTGAAGAACTTCTGGACTGGAATCTCCAAGACTTGTAAGAAACTCACATTATTCTTAAATGGATTTTTTTCCCATCTTTTTTTACTTTTTCCTTTAAATTTTTTATAATACACTTCAATCCTACTACTTGATATAATAACTTTCTAAGTATATTCAGACAGTCTAACCAGGAATCGGTGATGTATGGCCTATGCAAATACGCTATTTACTTCCAAAATTAACCTAAACCGACACCCATTTAGAAACCATGTCTATTCTTTGTGCACACACCTCTCTGCCTGACTTTTATTCACAAAGCCATTTCACATAATTTTGCTCAAAGTCAGCCTCTGCTCAGAACCTCACGTTAAAAATATAAAAAGACGACTTTGTTTAGGAACTGGTTGGCACAGTGTGGTAGTCGTAAACTACCTTTATTTTCATTATACAATGTATTTATTCATGTCTAATAGCTATTCTGTAGGTCACATAGAACTGTAACATATAATGTGCAATTCACTGATGCAGGAGCTTCGATTTGACTACAGCAGAAGCAATTGGAGTTTGTCAAAGCTCGATGACTTAGCTCTCTACACAAGAATGCTTTTTTGAAACCGCTGAAGACAATAATGTACGGTTTGACTACAAAGGTACCGAATGTGCTTCTCAGAAGCGAAATGTTTGTATTCATCCTCAAAGTTCCAATGTGGTTAGAACTAGTACCAATTCTGACATGCACCACATTGAATCTACTGTACAACAGATTGCTAACTATTCTACTGTTGTTAATTTTCTGTTACAAAAAAGCACTGCCAAAGTACATAAAAAGTGTGATGACTACATTTTGCAATTTCTTTTTTATTTCTTTCTTTTCTTAAACGATACATGTGGTAATCGTATCCTACCTTTATTTTCTTTATAGATTGTAGAGTCATTCAAGTGAAGTAGCTATTGTTTATTTCACATGCAACTGTAACATGTAATATACAATTCACCGATGCCGGAGCTTACGTTTGAATACAGCAGAAGTGGTTCAACTTTGCATCAGCTGGATACCCTAGCCCTTGCACCAGTGGGTCCAATTATGGCACTGAAATAAAGACACTTTCTATATAATTTATAAACTCCATCCCTTTATTACACACAACCAAATTCTTAGACACAACTTTTTTTCTATTTTCCTTCTCTGGCTTTGCAACATTCTGCATTATATTCTTCACGATTATTCCTTTATTCCTGCTTCCTAAAACACTACATTCCACTCTTCAGACCAATAGGGATGAGTAGTTCATTTGTCACTCCCTGTACAGAATAAACTGACACTAACACTACTTACACAGGTATGCTACAGCAGCCAGTAATCTACAGCGCCCACAGCACATCACTTCACAGCAATAAACTCACGACTTACACTCACAGTTTCATCCCCGAGTCTTCATACTGATAACACTAAGTACTTTGCTTCCCACTCCCGCTATACTCTAAACGCATACTAACACCACCTGCACAGATATGCTACAGCGCCCACTATGCTACAGCGCCTAGAGCACATCACTTTACAGCACTCAGCTCACAGTGTAGATGCACGGTTTCATCCCAGACTGTACTGGCACCTCACCACAGCACCATCTCACAGTGGGCAAAACAGCACTTTCACACCAGTAGGGATAAATAATTTGCTTCACACTCCCTCTATAGCATACCCTACCCACCCTACAAACCTCACAGCGCTCCTACCCTCCTCTTTCCAACTTTTTTCTCCCTTTTTTCCCCTTACTCACTTCACCGGAATCACAAAATGGCGGCCAACACTTCCTAGTTGCAACCGCTTGCACCGCTCGCAGCCAATCACCAGCAAGCTCTTGCTCGTAACGCCTCAGCCAATCAGATGGCAGAATTTCCAAATATCGATCTCTGTAAATTTAGATATTTCTCAAAAACTACTGAACAGATTTACACCAAATAAACAAAAGCGTGCTTTCTAGACCAAGACCTTTCTCCCTTCCAAATTTGGGGTAATTCCGTTCTCCCGTTCGACCTGTAGCCTTGTCTAAAGTTTCCTATGGAAATTAACATTGAAAAAACACGTTTTGGAACCCCCCTTTTTTTCTTGGCCCCTCCTTCACGAATCACCCCAAAATTTTCAACATAGAAGCTGATCTCGGCAAAGAATTAGTTTAGAAAATTTTGTGAAGATTCGTCAATCGGTGCCAAAGTTATTGGGAATAGAATGTTGCCATTTTCCTATAGTAACTAGGTCCTAACAATAACTACCTACTGGCGACTGCCAGTAGGTAATATATATATATATATATATATATATATATATATATATATATATATATATATATATATATATTAGCTACTGGCGGTCGCCAGTAGATAGTTATAGTTAGGACCGTGTTTCCATAGGAAATCCGCAACATTCTATTTGGAATAACTTTGGCGCCGGTTGACGAATCCTCGCGAAATTTTCAAAATAGGTGGGGCGCTCCGCTCCGCTCCTACCCTGAAAGTCTCGGGGGATTCGTCAAGCGGGGGCTGAGAAAAAAGGGGGGTCCCAAAACGCATATTCCCCATGCAATTTTCCATAGGGACATTTAGTCCAAGGTACAGCCCGAACGGCTGAACAGAATTATTTGAAATTTGGCAGAGAGGTAGTCCTCAGGTCAGGGAAGTGCCTTTTGCAGGTCTGGTGTCAATCTGTTCAGTAGTTCCTGAGAAAATCAAAAGTAAAATCATATATATATGTGGGCAGAGCCTAACCACACATCTCATCCTGAGATCTGATTGGCTGTCAGCACTTCATCCAAGAAGTGTTGGCAGCCATCCTGGGACCAATATACATGATAGCACCTCATTAAAAAGCATTGCAGTTAATAGATGGTTTTAAGACTTTAGCTACATTATAAATCATTTGTTGATGGTACCATACTCATTTTAGGAATTGTGGTATGTTCTAAGGTGATTTCACCATGTGAAAAAGCCTTCTGCTGGGATATCATGATTGAGAGAAAAATGTTTTCTCATGCTTTTCCCACAGAGGTTTGGAAGGTGATCTATAAGCTAAACTGAGAGCTTATTTTCTGTAAATTCACATTATCTTTCTCAATCATGTGAGAATGAAGTCAGACATTCTCAGTAAATATGTACATCCAACAAGGGCAGAGGCTGTCAGTTGATTCCTTTGTGTTCTACTGCAGCTTCCCAGAGTGTTCCAAAGAACAACTAGAGCGCTAACAGTCCTACTTAGGATAAACATATGGCACACCTGAAGCCATCTTGCTTGGATTAAAGTGGTAACTCTTAAAACATTTAATTTAAAAAGGAACAAAATGAGGGGGTTCATTTTTCCATAAAAAGTATGATTAGTGCTGCAGAAAGAAAAATTAGGGCACATTTTGAGTGACTTCTCAAATCCTCTTCTATTTCATTAAAAAATTCTGACATGCAGACTGAAACATGCACTTTCAATACCAGCAGCAGTTTTCCCTGGTGAGCAGTAGCTTTACTACAGTGATCTAATGAGCAAAAATAGTGCTAACATTCTGAATTTATGGCAAATGTGTGACACATCTGAATGCCTTCTTGATGGAATCAAAGTAAAAAACGGAAAGTATTTCCTACTGAGGAGACTGCAGTAAATGAGGAAATTAGGAAATTTCATAACAAATAAGTCTCCCAAGATGGCCACCAGAGACAAAAGAGCCCAAATGTAGCCCAAATATCACCCAGATGTAGCCCAAGTATAGCCCAATGACAGAATGTCCCAGAGTGTTCTTAAAAACAACTAGAGTGCTTACTGTCTTCATTATGACAAAAGTATGGCACACCTGAAGCCATCTTGATTGGAATAAACTGGTAACACTTAAAACATTTAATTTAAAAAGGAACACAATGAGGGGGTTCATTTTGCCATAGAAATTATGATTAATGCTGAAGAAAGAAAATGAGGGCACATTTTGAGTGACTTCTCAAATCCTCTTCTATTTCATTACAAAATTCTGACATGCAGACTGAAACATGCACTTTTAATATCAGGAGCAGACTTCCATGGTGAACAGTAGTTTTACAACAGTGATCTAATGAGCAACTAGAGTGCTAACATTCAGAATTTATGGCAAATGTGTGACATATCTGAATACCTTCATGATGGAATAAAAGTAAAAAACTGAAAGCATTTCCTACTGAGGAGACTGCAGTACATGAGGAAATTAGGAAACAAATAAATCTCCCAAGATGGCCACCGGAGACAAAAGAGCCCAAATGTAGCCCAAAATCACCCAGATGTAGCCCAAATATAGCCCAATGACAGAAGTGTGCAAAACACTTATTATTTTGTGTTTTTGCAGTGTTATATAGTGCAGACTTGTCAGGTTTTGGAGTGCTTTACATGAGCATTGGTTACATCACACAAGAACAAATTCATTTTGGTTGTAGACATGGGGAGACTGAGTGATTTGACCAGAATCACAGAATGTCGAGCTGAAGCAGAAACTCCAACCTGGTTCCCCAGTTGCAAAGTCTGCAGTTCTGGAAGTAACTCCACATCCTCTCCCCTAAGTGCAACATTTAATCAAGTGGTCAACTGGATAAAAAAACATAAAGATAACAAATAATTAAAAAGTGCTTTGTCGCTATTTGAAAACTCAGAAAATATGTCCTTATTTTAGTCTTTTAGAGCACTAACCATAATTTTGATGGCAATAAGACCCTCTCATATATGTAATTTCTAAAGGAAATGTTCTAGGTATTACAGTTTTGATTACATCAAGATGACGTCAGGCGTTCCACACTTTTGTAATAAATATAGAATGTTAGCAATCTAGTTGTTCATTAGGATACTGTTGAGAGGCAGAGGCCAGGGGCACGGACTCTGAAAATTGAAGGCAGGTAGGAGGGTGCAAAGGCAACAATTTAACCACACTGAGCAGGCAGGAAGGGCCGTGGCAGCACAACAGACTATGGAGGGCAGTGGAAAGGGGGGCAGGGGCAACAAACCAACAATACAGGACTTGCAAGAGAGGGTGTGGCAATGTAATAGACCATTGTGGGTAGAAGGAAGAGGCAATGGTAGTACAACCATACATGCCAACAGACCCGATTCAGCCAGGAAACGTCCAATGTTTTTAAGCTCAAATGGGCTTTATTTGATCTGTAACTCAAAGGGGAAAATCAATACCCCAGTTTTTTGTCAAAATCTCCCTCTTACCAAGTTCAAAATGTTCGCAAGTATGGTACATTGGATCATGGAAGGAAATGGGGTAGGGACATGGACTTGGATAACAGAGGACAGGAGGGACATGGAGAGGTGCACCAAACTGACCCTGCAGGGCAGGCATCAGGGTTTGCAGCAGCACAATACACCACACAGGGCATGCGGGACGGGAGTGCAGCACAACAATCCATAGAAAGCAAGAGGGAGGGGACAGGACCATGCACATGGACAACAGAGAACAGAGGGGCAAGAGGCAATGGTAGCTAGCTGACCATAATGGACAGACAGGAGAGAAAGCTGCAGCATAACAGACCATAAAGGGCAGGAGGGATGGATCAGGGGCACTACAATGGAACAGACAAGCCAAGAGGGAGGGAGTAGGGGTCTGCACATGTAAACAGAGGGCTGGGGGCAAGGGGGCAGGGCAGGAGCAGCAAGATAGCCATGGAGGTCAGCCAGGATGGGCGCTAGAAGCAAGACACACCATGAAGAGCAACACTGAGACTGTGATGGCATACACACAGACCATGGAGGGAAGGTGGGAGGGGGTCAGGAGCAGCTAACTGACCACACAGGGAAGGTGGGAGGGGCCATGGCAGCACAGAAGACCATGCATGGCAAGTGGGAGGGTTAGTGGCAGCACAATGGCTATGATGGGCAAGAAGGAGGGTGCAGGGGCATGCACAAAGGACGATGGAGGATAGAAGGGAGGGTCAGGACCTGTGCACAGACAAGAAAGTTCAGGGGAAGGGGCCTCACAACAGACCGCACGGGGCAGGCAGGAGGAGCAGTTGCAGCACAACAGACCAGGGAGGGCAGAAGGGTGTGGCAGTACAATGGACCATGTAGGACAGGAGGAAGAGGATAGGGGCATGTCATGTGGACAGGCAGGGTGGAGGTGGCAGGGACAAGTTACAGTCATCTGACAATGCTAGGCAGGTGGGAGGGGAGTGGCAGCTCAACAGAACACTCAGAGTAGATAGGAGTGGCAGGTCCATGGAACATGGTGGGCAAAAAGGATGGAGCAGGGGCATGCACAAAGACATCGGAGGGCATGGGGAAGGAGAATAGGGGCAGCACGCTAAGCACAGAGTTTAAGCAGGAGGTCAATGATGGGGCATAGAATTGGGCAATGGAGGGCAGGAGGAGTGGACTGGTACATCATACTAAATTGAGGGCAGTGGCAGCACATCAGACCATGCATGGCAGGAGGGAGGAGGCTAGTCCATGGATTCACACAACAGAGGATAGGGAGGAGGGGGATAGGGCAGCAAGCTAACTGTTCAGAGAAGGCAGGTATTAGGAACTTTATTGTTTTTAAAACGTGTGTCTGTGCGAACTACTTAAAAAATGAACAAGTATGCAGCATAATCTCTCTTTTATTCAGGAAGAAGAGGACGTTTGTGACTATGACTCCGGGCTCACTTGGCAGAAACACCCCCTGACCCTCCACCCCCTATCGCAAAATGTAATGCCCGTGAAAAGGGTAGGTGAACACAGTGTTATATAGAACATAGTCCTGAGAGCACGATTGAAAATGAAAACTAGATATAGTGTATGGTATAAACTATGCACCAAAAAGTGTGATATAAGATGAACCAGGGCGTGAAATATAATATGCAATACATTGTGCGCAATGACAGATTCATTGGAGAGCGCGAGATAGCACAGGCACTAGCGAGTGCTATGCGATATGCGCCTTGGAGTGTAATATGCACAGGGCAGTGTTGTGTAACATAACTAGTCTCTAAAGTTGTAATATAAAATATGTGCTGGGGAGTGTAACGTTGCATATGCACTGTGACAAAGATATGGATCCCAGATTGTAATATGTATGGCATAGCACTGTGCGTTATAACATAGGCATCGAGGAAGGCACGTTATATGGGGCAATATAACCCGTGCGAAGACAAGTGTGGCATGACATATTCACGGGGTGGTGTTACAGTGCACATGGGCTAGAGAGTGTCATAGCATATGCACTAGCTAGTGGAATACAACACAGAGGTGTGTGGCACTCAGCAGGCAATGGTGGGTGTAACACAGCATTGGGCTCTGCCAGGAGCGCGCTGTGACTCTCAAGTGATGTTCGTCCCCTTTCCAGAGAGTAAAATAAAAAGTATTACATATCCGGCAGTGGATGTGTGTTTTATTAACCGTGAGGGGGGTTTCTTGCATAGTTTTGGTCGAATTTTTGTTGAATCCCCTTTGAATGGCTTGGTGTGCATGTGTATTAAATGTGCCCGTCAATAGCTACCCATGTTTGTATAAATAAACGACAAGGGTGTCTACCGGGATTAGGCACGGTAGGGCATCAGACATGTCAGAGCTTCACTAGTGGTGTAAATACATTCCACGTGGATTCATTGTATGCATAGTCGCCTTTTAATGAATATCACGCAAATCGTCATGGTGATAGGTACGTACGGTTTGTCCAGCATGTCCTAGGTGTGTCTATAAATATATATTTTTTAAAAATAATAAAAAACAGTGGCCGGCCCTGGGGATTGGGGTAAAAAAAATATAATTAGGAGACAGGCCCTGGGGGATGGGGTCATCAGGGCCAATAAATTAGAAGAAGAAGGGGAACCACAAAGCCCCCCTTCTTAAAAAATTAAAATAAATAAAAGACTGGCATCGTGCCGGAGGCCACGCCCCCTCCTTGCAGCACTCTGCAAACGCGCCCCCTGGCGAATTGTAAGTTGGGGAATTAATTCCTCTTCAATACTGAGGGTCCCTGAGGGCCAAGTAGCCCAACAGGCATTTTGTCAAGAATTCCTGTCATACAAGGGAAACACGCCCTTATGTAAACAGGAGAGCTGTTACATAACTCAAGGGAAACACGCCCTTATGTAAACAGGAGAGCTGTTACATAACTCAAGGGAAACACGCCCTTATGTAAACAGGAGAGCTGTTACATAACTCAAGGGAAACACGCCCTTATGTAAACAGGAGAGCTGTTACATAACTCAAGGAAAACACGCCCTATAAAGGGAGGAACCGGGAGGTACAAGGCTGTCGGATATTGTGTTTACACCGACGTACCTGCTTCGTGAAGAGCAGTGTTCCGGAGTGGTGCTCCAGTAAGGCAAGAACGGAGGTAGGTCGAGTCGTTACTCCCTGGGCCGTGTCTTGCCCCATCGTCACCTGTGAAGGACCCGGAAGCTCTACCGGTCAACCATTGAGCTTCGCTTTTTGACTCGGCTGAGTCCAAGCGCAGTGGCGCTTTTGCTGGTTGGAGTCGTAACTCCCAGCCCGACCAGAGACACAGGGACTGCCAGCTGTAACGCACACCAGGAGGTGTTTGCCGCGTTAAAGACTCGGAAGTCCACAGGATCGATCGAGCGGCTGCTCTCGGTTCAGTCTTCTTGCTTGTGATTGGGGTATCGGTGACGCATCACCAGGAGGTGACTCCGCGTCCCGGTGCAGTCTGAGGAAGAGGTTGAGCGGCTGCTCCCTTCAGGTAGAGACCCCGGCTGGGTGTTTCCCTGACTCCTCGATTCTCCCCAACACTCTTCGTGCCCCTCACAGCCTACCGATTGGCATTGTCGGCCATTTCATTTCTGCCCTCTGTTGGCATACGCCGGGATCGGCGTATATGCAGAGGACGGTTAGGACCATCCGTGCTGTGGGCTGGTAACGTACTTAGCCTGGAGGATTCCAGTGACTATAACTTTTGTTTGTTCTTTGTATTTTATTTGCCTTCATTAAAAGAACTAACCCTTCACAAGTGGTTGCGTCCTCATTGTCGTGTCTGTTAAACGATCCTGAGACGTTCAGGGCGTTACACATTTCCAGTATGCGCCAGGGAGCTGCGCTGCAGACAGGTGTTCTGAGGCCAAGCCCCTTTTTACACCTCTCTGCAACGCAGCTCTGTGGCGCTTACTGGAGGTACCTAGTGGTCTAGTTTGACCCTAGGGACCCTTAGGATTCAAGGGGACTTAATCTCTCAACTTAGAACAGCCACAGGGCGCGTTTACACAGTGGTGAAGGGAGGGGACGGGGCCTGAGGTGACGTGTGCAAACACGCACTATGGCACGTTTTAAATTGGGGATATAATTTCCCTTCAATACCGAGGGCCCCTGGGGGCTAACTAGCCCACCAAGTGCTTCCAGTAAGCGCCACTGAGCTGCATTGCAGAGAGGTGGTCCAGGCCGTGCCACTTTTTACACCTCTCTGCAACGCAGCTCTGTGGCACTTACTGGAGGTACCTAGTGGGCTAGTTGGACCCTAGGGACCCTCAGGATTCAAATGAACTTAATCTCCCAACTAAAAACGGACACAGGGCGTGTTTACACAGTGGTGAAGGGAGGGGACGGGGCCTGAGTTAACGTGTGCAAAAACACCCTGTGGCCAGTTTTAAGAGGTAGTTTTAATCCCCCTGCCCTATTATATACTAGGGGCTTACAGAGGAGGTCATGCTAATCACATGGGGACCCCAACGCATAATGTTCCCTAGTGTATGTAGGTGTTTTCACTGTATTCTAACTGTCTTTTAACATAGCACTGGCTCTAGGACTGGTTAGTCAGACTCAGTTACCACCAGTATCCGTCTGAAAAAGTTGAGGGTACAGGATGATTTTGCAACAAGGGTGCTCTCTGCTCTTCTTTTTGTTCTTTCTGCACGTTATCCTTCTTCCTGCACTTTTCTTCGTCTTTGAGGACTTCTGTTGCTTCTTTCTGCACTTCTTTTTTTTCTTTCTGTACATTTGTTCTTCTTTCTTCACATGTCCTATCTCTGTACGAATAGTTAGAAATTAGCATTTAAAAAACCTTTGAAATTCACAGAAAAAACCATAGGTTTCAGGCACGTTATAGTTAGGAATTAGCATTAAAAAAAACGCAGAAATTCACTGAAAAAACCATAGGTTTCAGGGGTGTTATAGTTAGCTGGACTTGTCACTTGTACAAAACCATTGAAATTCCCCTGTTATAGTTAGTTCAGCTAACTATAACTCGCGCGCCCGCAATGCACTGCTGATGACGTCACATATTACATCACTCATGACATGGTCAGTGACATCATTCATGACATCACTGATGACATCTCAAATGACATCACTGATGACATCACTGATGACATCATCCTTGTGATAAAGTGGCAGACCTCCTCTCACCCTAATATAACCTTTGATACACACATTCAAAAATAGAGACTAAAATTTTCAAAACAATGGACATACCAATACCAGTTACAACAACCTCTTCAGTAATTCTAAGATCCACAAACACATCCACTCATTCACCAACAGTCCTATACAGTCACTCATACATGTACTCACTCATCATATGTACTCATACACCTATATATCCTGTTACACAATGCCACTCATCCATAGAGTTACTCACACACATAGTCACACATGCTAATAAAGAATCAAACATACATTTACTTGCATATACAGTTATACACACACCACCACACTTACTTCTACGGAAACTTACACATACTTAGTCTTTTAAACAATCACTTATAGAAACACATACTTATTCATACAGGAACTCTTTCAATCTCTCACTCTCACATATACTCACTTATATACACCAATAGTCACATATACTAGTTTAAAACATATGTAGTTACTCATAAAGACACTATTGAGACAGTCATTCACTCACTAACACACCCATACACACACTCATCCACCCATACAGTCCTGCACACATGCTGTCTTCAACACATACAAACAGTGAGTCACTCATTCATGCACCTATGCACTACGTAATACCCCCCACCGAACCATGCAGACACTCAGACTGATACTCAAAAAACCAACTAATAACCTATATAGACACCCATGTAGCTACTCACCAACCCATGCAGCCACTTATACACAAAGTGAGAGACTGATACAGATATTTACATATTTAAACATTACTCACTAAGCCATGTATTCACTATGATACACTTAATCAGTCAGTTACACAATCAATTTTTCAAAAACAAATCATCCATTTAGACACTTATATACCCATTTATTCTTCCATCGACCTTGAGATATACATATATAAAACATATTTAATTTTCAGAAAAACACACATTCACTGGATGATGTCATCAGTGATGTCATCAGTGATGTCATTTGAGATGTCATCAGTGATGTCATGAGTGATGTCACTGACCATGTCATGAGTGATGTAATATGTGACGTCATCAGCAGTGCATTGCGGGCGCGCGAGTTATAATTAGCTGAACTAACTATAATGGGGGAATTTCAATGGTTTTGTACAAGTGAAAAGTCCAGCTAACTATAACACCCCTGAAACCTATGGTTTTTTCAGTGAATATATATATATATATATATATATATATATATATATATATATATTCACTTAAAAAACATAGGTTTCACACATGTTATAGTTAGCTGGACATTTCCCTCTTAAAAAAACAATGAAATTCCCCCGTTATAGTTAGTGCAGGCAACTATAACTCACGCGACCGCAATCCTCTGCTGATGACGTCAGATATTACATCACTGTATTTAGACACCTATTTACCCATGTCTTCTTCCATTAATCTTTAGCTATACATATATTACAAATATTTATTTTTCAGAAAGACACATATGTAATCAGTGATGTAATATCTGACGTCATCAGCAGAGGATTGCGGTCGCGTGAGTTATAGTTGCCTGCACTAACTATAACGGGGGAATTTCATTGGTTTTTTACGAGGGAAATGTCCAGCTAACTATAACATGTGTGAAACCTATGGTTTTTTTAAGTGAATTTGCAAGGTTTTTTAAATGCTAATTCCTAACTATAACATGTGTGAAACCTATGGTTTTTTAAGTGAATTTGTACGTTTTTAAAAATGCTAAGTTATGTATTTATTAATATTTTTTTTTCAGGTTTTTCACCGTGCGCGCATCGTGCGTGCCGTGCGCGTACCGTGCGTGCACCTCGCACTTTTTAAAAAAAAAAAAACATTTTTTTCACCCTGGGGGGTCCTTCAGTGACCCCCTGACAAAGGCTAGGGGGTCAGGAACTGTCCACCCTGCCCCCTTTTCACGTTCTCCACCTTTGTTTTTCACTGCCTCAGACTGCGAGAGACAAAATGGCGGCCGACACTTCCTGATTTCGACCGATTCGAATGTTTACTGACATCTAACAACCAATCAGAATTGCGCTGCGCGCGGCAGCATGCGCGTACGGTATTCTTACCGTACGCGCACGGTGCGCGCTTATAGATATTTATGTACTTTTAACTGCAATTTTCTCAGGAACTAATTAACAGATTGACTCCAGATATGCAAAAGGCACATCCCTGACCTGAGGACTACCTCTTTGCCAAATTTAAAGTAATTCTGTTCAGCCGTTTGGGCTGTACCTTGGACTAAAGGTCCCTATGGAAAATTGCATGGGAAAAACGCGTTTTGGGACCCCCCTTTTTTCTCAGCCCCCGCTTGACGAATCTCCCCGAGACTATCAGGGTAGGAGCGGAGCGGAGTGGAGCGGAGCGGAGCGCCCCACCTATTTTTAAAATTTCGCGAGGATTGATCAATCGGCGCCAAAGTTATTCCAAATAGAATGTTGCGGATTTCCTATGGAAACACGGTCCTAACTATAACTATCTACTGGCGACCGCCAGTAGCTAATATATATATATATATATATATATATATATATATATATATATATATATATATATATATATATATATATTACCTACTGGCAGTCGCCAGTAGGTAGTTATTGTTAGGACCTAGTTACTATAGGAAAATGGCAACATTCTATTCCCAATAACTTTGGCACCGATTGACGAACCTTCACAAAATTTTCAAAACTAATTCTATATATATATATGTATATATATATATATATATATATATATATATATATATATATATATATATATATATATATATATATTACCTACTGGCGGTCGCCAGTAGGTAGTTATCTTTAGGACCCCTTTTCCATAGGAATTCCGCAACATTCTATTTTGATTAACTTTGGCGCCGGTTGACGAATCTTCGCGAATTTCTCAAAATAGGTGGGGCGCTACGCTCCGCTCCTACCCTGAAAGTCTCGGGGGGATTCGTCAAGCGGGGGCTGAGATAAAAGGGGGGTCCCAAAACGCGTTTTCCCCATGCATTTTTCCATAGGACCTTTAGAACGAGCTACAGCCCGAACGGCTGAACAGAATTACTAGAAATTTGGCAGAGAGGTAGTCCTCAGGTCAAGGAAGTGCCTTTTGTAGGTTTGGTGTAAATCTGTTCAGTAGATTCTGAGAAAATAGCCTTTAAATCAATATATATATCTGAGCCCGCTTACGGTACGCTTACCGTAAGCTTACCGTACGCGTACGGTGGCGTGCGCGAGCGCGATTCTGATTGGCTCTTAGATCTTAGTAAACATTCGAATCTGCCGAAACCAGGAAGCGGCGGCCGCCATTTTGTGTATTTCACTCTGAAAAAAAAGAGTGAAAACAAGAAAAGGGGGCAATGAGGAGAGTTACAGACCCCCTAACATTTGTAAGGGGGTCAAAGAAGGACAGAAAAGTACAAAAAAAACATTTATTGATTTTTTTAAAAATCACGGGGTACGCGTACGGTAAGCGTACGGTAAAAAAAAATTAAAAAAATAAATGAAATGCAGATTTAAGAGTTTAGATATTAGGGAGCTCTAAAAAGAGCTGTTGTGTTTATGAAGTCATTTTTTTAAGTGGTACTTACAAGTAAGTACCGATGCAGAGTCTAAGGTTCAAAAGGAAGACTCTGTTCCCTTCATCATTGAAGTGCACACCATCTCCTCTATAAATGTCTTGCATGTCATAACGCAAGTTGTTGTGGTAAATGGCACCCATACCATAGTCACGGAGGAAAGCAGAAACAGATTTGTTGACGTGCTTTCTTGCTTTGTCAATCTGCGGACAGAAATGATTGGACCAGTTCCATTTTTGCCTTTGGCATATGTTGGAAAACACAAAGGCAGTTTTAGGGAAAAGTGAAAACAGTTGTGCAAAGGTGTCCTTCATAAGCATTTCCAGACCTACCCCAGTCAAAGTGCCTAGGTCATTGCCACCACAGTGCACTATTATGAGGTCAGGGTGTTGGATTTGCATGAAGGATTTCACCAATGGCATCAACTGGTGCCACTTTAACCCTCTCTGACCAATCCATTTAATGTCTACATTTGGCAAAGCAAGGTATCTCACCATACCTGTTTTCTCTGCAAACTTTTCACTCCAGAAGACATAGCTGTGCCCTACAATCCACACTGTGAACATCTTCAAAGGAGAACTGGATGCACTCAGGAGGTGTCTTTCAGTAGAATGGCAATATGAAAAGAAAGACAGTTTGGAAATGGAGGCATACATATTTTTTTAAAAACAAAAAGAACTGATTGGCTGTTTCATACCATTCTAGAATAAAAACTAGGCTGTATGTGTAAATTAATAGAAGCATGTTTTGTATTGGTACAAAAAAATGTGTTACCAAAGAACAGTACTATGGATTTGCTGTTAGGTTTGAAAAGTCAAGCACTCTTGCTCTGTGGAATTGAAACATTGTGTGGCGAACTTCTGACCTAACTCCACACAGCAGTGTTCCATGAGCTGTTGCTATGGTAGCAGGCAGAAGTCAAGTTGGGGGAAGGGTACTAGGCAGAAGTCAAGTTGGGGGCAGGGTACTTTTGGAAAAGGGTTGGTTTTCAACCAATAGAAATGTGTGATTACATTTGAAAAAAAGGGGGAAGCACTGAGATTTGAAACTTACATGTATATGTGTGGAAAAATAGAGGGAAAGTTTGCCATTATCTGGTTCTGCTGAGAGGAGAGAGGTGTAGAGAACAGAGATCCTGGCTCTGATAATCTGCTGTTTGAGTGCCACATTTCTTTCACAACTAACTAATTTTAAAGGTGAGTTTAGAGTTTGAGAGGGGATGTATATGGTAAATTAAGAAATGAATAATAGAATTGGAATTCCTTTTGTAGAAGTTGTGTTTATTATTTTCTGTTTTAGGAGAAATTTAAATGTGAGGAACATGTAAAATAATATGGACTTTTTTTCATGATAAATTAAGGTGTACTGGTAAAAATAAGGAATACTTTAAGGGTTTGAGGTTGCAGTCAGTAATGCAAATACATTCAGCATCACTAAGGCTGGTTGCCCTTGCTGGAGTGTAGGCAGTCACCGAGGATACACATGGTGGTGGTCTGAAAAAGCAGTCTGGACATGGGCTTTTTTAAAAAAATCTGAAAAGTGGTTTCATAATGTGTCAGTCTGTAAAAGTGATTTTCACTTGCCAAAAAAAAAGAGCAGTAAGTGTGCATTCAAATTGGCAAAGAAATTTCGTTTTGGGACTAATGTGAAAACATGACTCTGTGTGCAAATAGGATTTACAGGCAGAGATTTATTGCGTTTTGTTCTGGTGATTTCACAGTTGCATTAGTAGGAAAAAGGGGGAGCGATTTTTTGGGGGAAGAAGCAGACTCTTAGCACACACCCAGCTCCTTTCCATGTATAATCATGCACAGTATTTAGAAGCGAGTGGGGTTTTCAGGTTTCAGTCTGTAATGCAAATACATTCAGCATCACTAAGGCTGGTTGCCCTTGCTGGAGTGTAGGCAGTCACCGAGGATACACATGGTGGTGGTCTGAAAAAGCAGTCTGGACATGGGCTTTTTTTAAAAAATCTGAAAAGTGGTTTCATAATGTGTCAGTCTGTAAAAGTGATTTTCACTTGCCAAAAAAAAAGAGCAGTAAGTGTGCATTTAAATTGGCAAAGAAATTTCGTTTTGTGACTAATGTGAAAACATGACTCTGTGTGCAAATAGGAATTACAGGCAGAGATTTATTGCGTTTTGCTCTGGTGATTTCACAGTTGCATTAGTAGGAAAAAGGGGGAGCGATTTTTTGGGGGAAGAAGCAGACTCTTAGCACACACCCAGCTCCTTTCCATGTATAATCATGCACAGTATTTAGAAGCGAGTGGGGTTTTCAGGTTTCAGTCTGTAATGTAAATACATTCAGCATCACTAAGGCTGGTTGCCCTTGCTGGAGTGTAGGCAGTCACCGAGGATACACATGGTGGTGGTCTGAAAAAGCAGTCTGGACATGTGCAATTTAAAAAATCTAAAAAGTGGATTCATAATGTGTCAGTCTGTAAAAGTGATTTTCACTTGCCAAAAAAAAAGAGCAGTAAGTGTGCATTTAAATTGGCAAAGAAATTTCGTTTTGGGACTAATGTGAAAACATGACTCTGTGTGCAAATAGGAATTACAGGCAGAGATTTATTGCGTTTTGCTCTGGTGATTTCACAGTTGCATTAGTAGGAAAAAGGGGGAGCGATTTTTTGGGGGAAGAAGCAGACTCTTAGCAGACACCCAGCTCCTTTCCATGCATAATCATGCACAGTATTTACAAGCGAGTGGGGTTTTCAGGTTTCAGTCTGTAATGCAAATACATTCAGCATCACTAAGGCTGGTTGCCCTTGCTGGAGTGTAGGCAGTCACCGAGGATACACATGGTGGTGGTCTGAAAAAGCAGTCTGGACATGGGCTTTTTTTAAAAAATCTGAAAAGTGGTTTCATAATGTGTCAGTCTGTAAAAGTGATTTTCACTTGCCAAAAAAAAAGAGCAGTAAGTGTGCATTCAAATTGGCAAAGAAATTTCGTTTTGGGACTAATGTGAAAACATGACTCTGTGTGCAAATAGGAATTACAGGCAGAGATTTATTGTGTTTTGCTCTGGTGATTTCACAATTGCATTAGTAGGAAAAAGGGGGAGCGATTTTTTTGGTGCAGAAGCAGACTCTTAGCACACACCCAGCTCCTTTCCATGTATAATCATGCACAGTATTTAGAAGCGAGTGGGGTTTTCAGGTTTCAGTCTGTAATGCAAATACATTCAGCATCACTAAGGCTGGTTGCCCTTGCTGGAGTGTAGGCAGTCACCGAGGATACACATGGTGGTGGTCTGAAAAAGCAGTCTGGACATGGGCTTTTTTAAAAAAAATCTGAAAAGTGGTTTCATAATGTGTCAGTCTGTAAAAGTGATTTTCACTTGCCAAAAAAAAAGAGCAGTAAGTGTGCTTTCAAATTAGCAAAGAAATTTCGTTTTGGGACTAATGTGAAAACATGACTCTGTGTGGAAATAGGAATTACAGGCAGAGATTTATTGCGTTTTGCTCTGGTGATTTCACAGTTGCATTAGTAGGAAAAAGGGGGAGCGATTTTTTGGGGGAAGAAGCAGACTCTTAGCACACACCCAGCTCCTTTCCATGTATAATCATGCACAGTATTTAGAAGCGAGTGGGGTTTTCAGGTTTCAGTCTGTAATGCAAATACATTCAGCATCACTAAGGCTGGTTGCCCTTGCTGGAGTGTAGGCAGTCACCGAGGATACACATGGTGGTGGTCTGAAAAAGCAGTCTGGACATGGGCTTTTTTAAAAAAATCTGAAAAGTGGTTTCATAATGTGTCAGTCTGTAAAAGTGATTTTCACTTGCCAAAAAAAAAGAGCAGTAAGTGTGCATTCAAATTGGCAAAGAAATTTCGTTTTGGGACTATTGTGAAAAGAAATGTAGTAATATATTTAAATAAAATAAAGGATTTTTTTTTTAGTTTTTTTCAGGTATTGCTGAAGAGCAGTGGACAAAATTTAAGATGCCTACAAAATCCAGAGTTCAAAAAACGCACAAAAAAAGCCTATATTTGAAGACAACTAGAGGACCAAAGTTAGTAGAAGATGCTCATGTTGGGAAAAAGAAAAAATCTTCTGGTAAGCAGAAAAAACAATTTCTAAAAAATATATTCAAAAGAATGAAAAATGTACAAAATGTCGGTACTCGAAAGGATGTTTTGAACAAAAAAGGTGAGGAAAAAATTGACAATTTAGTTAATGCAAATATACCTTCAGCAACTGAAAAGATTTATATAAATAGAAAAACAGCGTTTAAAGAGATACGTAGAAAAATGTTTCAGAGAAGAGTTATGTCCAATTTGATGAAGGATGTGAAGAAATATAAGAAAAAGACAAAGTTTTATAAAAGAAAAAAAGAAATAGAAGCCATTGCAGCAAAGGCATTAGAATTAAAAAGGAAACTATTCATTTTAATTTTGAATAGGATGCGTACATTAGACAAAATGGTTAATGTACTGAAATCACATAGCAAAAGGAAAAGAGTAGTGAACAGAACAAACTTTTGTAAAGTGTTTTTAGGAAAGTGGATGCATAGTTCAAGTAGTGAACCTTTTTTTAATGAAGAGAGCTATTTTCAAAGTAATAGTTTGCTGCATGCAGTTGACACCAGAGGTCGTTCTTACGAAGTAAAAAATGGTTGCATAATGGAGAAGGAGATAATGGTTCCAAGAGATGAGGTACAAGTGATGGCAGATGAGGCTATGGGGAGACGTCCTAAAGCCCCAGTGTACACTTGGAATTGTAGTAGTATTTGCACTGTGCGTCAGGAATCTATTGACAAATTTCGAGAGTTTCTAAGAGAATATAGTAAAAAAAGTATAAAACAGAAGATTAAGGTGCTTCAAAGTCTGGATCCATGCAGAGTGAGAGAGAATACTGGTTTGCAGGGTCATTCTCTGGCTTGTCTATCTAGAAAAGTGTGCAATAGTGTTTTCCATCATTTTAGGATGCTGGCTGTTCATCATACTGAAATGAGAAAGTTTGTGAGACGGTTGTATTTTGCCAAAAGTCCAGCAATAAAGTTAAATGAATTGAATAGGGCTCTGTTCCGAGGAACGGTATCAGATGTAGAGAAGGTTGTTGATGAAATTCAGTTTTGTTACTTTGGTCCTGAACAAAACAGTGCAGAGAAGGACACAGTAAATGAGGAAGAAGTGGAAGAGAATGTAGAACCCTCTGTAAGTAACACATTTAATGATCATATAACAAAATTTGCAATAGTCTCTAATGAAAGACCAAATTTTACTTGTATTTGTTGCCGCAGAACTCATTATAGAAAACAAACTAGGAATGTTGATCTCTACAAAAAGAGTGAAAATGAAGATAATTATAAGTGGAAGGATTTTGCCACATATATATTTCTAGAAAATTGTTTTGATTTGGGTGAAGATCAGCGTATTTGTAAATACTGTTACAACAAGTTAGAGGAAAATAGAATGCCGACCAGAGCTGTACATAATAATTTAGAATTGGATGCTATTCCTGCTGAACTTTCTGAATTAAATACATATGAGTCTATACTCATTCAATGTGTTCATCCGTTCCAGACCATAGTACGTATGGAGCCCAAAACTGGTAAATTACCTCCTTCTGATTTACTGAGAGGTTTAAAAGGAAGAGTGGTGTATTTGCCCTTGGATTTGAAAAAAAATATGGAAACTATTGATGCGGATACTTTGGAAACTGAACCATTAATTATTCTGGTTAATGGTGTACCTACAAAGAATAAGAAGATTTGGCAGGAGCTGGTAGATGTGCGGAAAGTACAAAGAGCAAATTTGTATTTGAAAAGGAATAACAAATGGTATGAATCAATTTATATAGAAGAAGAAGAAGAAGAAGATTTACAAGAAGACACAGAAACACCAACTGGACAAATTGAAAAAGTGGACAAGTCAAAGGAAGAAGAAATTTATGAACATTTTAGCATACATCCTCTTCATTCAAAAGAAGTTATGGGAGATAATATTGATCTCTTTCAGATGAAGAAAGCAAAAGGAACTCCCGTGAGTGTATGGGAGGAGAGCTTGGAAGCTCGATGTTTTCCCCAGCTGTTTCCTAAAGGAAAAGGAGGACGATACGATGAACGTCCAGAACAGATTCCAGCTTCTGAGTATCGGACTACAAGACTATATGCTGAAGATCCCAGATTTCGACAAAGTATTCCTTATTTGTTCCATCTTTTATTTGAAAGCGACTTGTCTGCACTGTCTTATGCAGTAAATCACATTTTAAAAAGTGGAGTACATTTACAAAATGTGTCTGCTAAGGATTTTATGGAGAAACTGCAGCACCGAGATGATCATTTGGAAACACAACTGATCAATCTGATGGCTTGTCAGCGTGGGACAAATGAATATTGGTACCGACGCCATGGTGAACTAAAATGCATGTTACGGAATTTAGGAACACCAACTTGGTTCGTTACCCTAAGCTGTGCGGAGTACGCTTGGGATGATTTACTGGATTTTCTACGAGAGGCAAATTCAAACATTAAAAACATTGAATACAAGACAGCAGGAGAACTGTGCTCATTGGATCCGGTTAATGTTTGCAGATATTTCAATCATAGATTTGAGGCTATGATGTCCTTCATCTGCAATAAAAAAAATCCACCTCTTGGAGAAGTAGTAGATTTCTTTTGGAGAAAAGAGTACCAGGCAAGAGGTGCTCCTCATATTCATATGCTGTTGTGGATCAAGGATGCCCCAAAGTTTGGAACAGATACTGATGAAGCAGTGTTATCTTTCATTGAAGAATATGCAACATGTGCTATACCAAAAAGCACAGAAGAGAAAAAGTTAAAGGAGCAAGTTTTACGTTTCCAAAGTCATCGGTGTGGAAAATACTGTCGACGGAAATACAAGAGCAAAGATAAATACTACACTAAGTGTCGATTTGGATTTCCTAGACCTGTTCTTTCAAATGGAAGAGTCAACAGTTTTATGTCAGCTGTGAGACATACTATCACAAGGAAATCACCTAAGAATACCTACAACCTAAAAAGAAAAGAAGAATCCAAAAATATAAATGACTACAACCCAGTCATTTTATCCATGTGGAACGCTAACACGGATATACAGTATGTAGCTGACAATTCCATTGCTGTTGCTCGATATGTAACGTCTTACATTACGAAATCAGAAAAAACAGAATTGAAGGAAATGTGGGAAGAGATTTCTCACGAGAAGACTGTCAGT
The DNA here is from genome assembly GCF_964204655.1 of Triturus cristatus. Classification (NCBI taxonomy): domain Eukaryota; kingdom Metazoa; phylum Chordata; class Amphibia; order Caudata; family Salamandridae; genus Triturus; species Triturus cristatus. The sequence continues at coordinate 1,061,379,353 of NC_140589.1, read as the reverse complement.
AAGAAGCTGTACAGTTTCAGTTTGAAGATGTTATCGCATCGAGAAATTGGATCCTACGAATGTTCAGATAGGTTATCTTCTGCAAGTCTCTACTCGAAGTCAAGAAGAATAATTTGGGCAAGTTTAGGCCTTGCAGCAATGAGAAATCGGGTACTGAAATCTGTTGGAGAAATTGAATATTTGGCCGAGAATGACCCAGAAAGTACAGATATTTTGAAATCAAACATGTTGGACACATATTATCCCAAGAGAAGTCAACATCTGGAGAACATGTGTCTCTATGAAGTGCTGCAGAACTACATTTATTCACGGAAAGCCGCAGAAGACATCAACAATGGAAAATATAAAGTCGTTGGTGAGGAAGGATGTTTGGTGAAGCAAACAAAAGGAAGTTTGATAAATCACAGGAAGCTGAGTTGCGACACTACTGACAAGAAGGAATTTTACTACTTGGCTCTTTTACAGTTGTTTAAACCATGGCGTACAGAGGATGAACTACTGGGAGAATTTCAAAGCTATGAAGATTCTTTTAATGCTTGCAAAGACAGCATACAATGCAGTACATTCTCAAGTTATCTGCAAATGTTAAATGAAGAAATTGAACAGGAAACTACAATTGCAGCAGAAATAGCTAGAGACAGTTCTCAGGACAGCCAAAGTTCAGGAACACTCAGTCAAGATCCCCTAGGACAACCAATCGTTGAAAATGAAGCATCAATAGCCATGAATGAAGTGGAAACGGCTATGAATCAAGCTCAAGAAGAATTTATAGACTTAGAAAATTTGGAAAGACAACTGAATCAAGAGCAGCAACAAATTTATGAAGAGATCAGAAACAAAATTGATCACGGATTTCTACATGAAAAAAAAGAGTGCTCATGCACATCATTTCATCCAATCAGGATGTATGTAAGCGGACAAGCTGGAACTGGAAAAAGTTTCCTTATAAAAGTCATCAGAAGCTACCTACAGCAAAAAACAGATTCTACTTTGTCTTGTGTGGTTACTGCTCCAACTGGGTTAGCAGCATATAACATAAAAGGAATCACTTTACATCGTTTGCTAATGTTACCAGTGGAGCATGAGAACAAAATACAATACAACAAGCTAACTGGAGAAGCATCCTTGGAAGTTTCAAGAGTATTGAAGAAGATGCAAGTTCTCATTATTGATGAGGTGAGCATGGTATCAAACTTAATGCTTGCCTTTGTGCATTTAAGAATGCAGCAAATTTTGAAGACAGACTATGACATGTTATTTGGTGGAAAACACGTCATAGTTTTTGGAGATCTTTTGCAACTTACTCCAGTTAAAGGACAACCAGTGTTTAGTACTGTCACACATGAAGACACGAAGAAGTCATTGGGAAGCATCGGAAATACAAATATTTGGTCCTTCTTTGAGTACAAGGAACTTACTACTAATATGAGGCAAGCAAGCGATGAAGAATATGGAAGTATTCTGAAAGATATCAGAATTGGACTACTCACAGAAGTTGGCAAAAAAGCATTACAGAGTCGGCTGCTACATAATTTATTTCCAAAGGAAGAAATAGTTGCAGAGAAAATATACAAGAACATTGCAGAAAACAAAAGTGTCATCTGCTTAATGCCAACTCTACGTGAATGCTCAATATTTAATGAGGAGCTTTTGAAATTGGAAAAGGAAGAGATCAGGAAATTGGAAGCAGTGGACAAAATTGAGGATGGAAGAATTACTGTCACAGTAACAGGCAAACTGAAAAATAAATTGGACTCACTAGAGAAGAACATCTCCAAAACAGCTGGATTAGAAAAAAATCTATATGTTTGCATGAACTGTAGAGTATTTTTAAGAAGAAATTTGGATGTTGAAAAAGGTTTAGTTAATGGAGCTATGGGAAGAGTTATGGGTTTTATTAATTATCAGAAAAAAGATGGAATTGAATGTTTAAAAATAAAATTTGATCAGATAGAAGAAGTTAAAGATATTTGTCGTTGTACAGTTCGTTTCATGCTTGTGAAAGACTTATATGTACGTAGGAAGCAGTTTCCGTTTTCTCTAGCATATGCTGTAACTATTCACAAGTCTCAAGGATTGACTGTAGATTGTGCATTTGTGAACATTGGTTCAACTGTGTTCAAAGAAGGTATGGCATATGTTGCTTTGTCACGAGTGAAAACATTATCAGGTTTATTCATGATAGACTTTGATGATTCAAAAGTTAGTGCTGATACAAACTGTGTAAAGGAGTATAATAGATTAAGAAGAAGCTATGCTCCTCATTTAGGTCAGTATCCTGTGTTGGAGAAACGTGTAGTTTCTCGTAAAAGAAAAAATGAGAATATCTGTAATGAAGATGTAGAGAAGAGGAAAAAAAAGAGGAGTGATGTAATTGCAAGCAAAAAGAAAAAGGAAAATGAAGAACAGGTTGTAGGATGTCATTTTGAAAATAGCTCTGGTGTCAACTGCTACGCAAATGTAGTGCTGAATGTTGCATTTTATCTGGAAAGTTTGCAAGAGCAGATAATAGTAAATCAGGGAAAAAGATTCTGTTCTGAGCTGAGTCTCCTTTTTCAAAAGCTGAGTAAAGATAAAACTCAAATAGAAAGTGCTACTGAAATTAGAAAACTTTTAGATATATGTTCAGGACGAACACAGTTTTCTCAAAATGTACAGCAAGATGCACAGGAATTCTTGATGTATTTTCTTCAGGTACTGGAAGAAGAAGGGGTTCCCATTGAAAATGTATTTGGTCTCTCTTATAAATGGGAACATAGTTGTGAAAACTGTTATAATATATGTGGCTCTAATGTTGATAATGAAAGGTTTATTTATTTGACATTGCCAGAGAGTAAAACAGTCACTTTTGCAAAATTAGTTAAAGATGCTAATCATAGCATGAAATGCGGTGAGTGTAAATCTATCATGTTTTCAACATTAATTTTAAAAGAATACGGACAGTATGTAATTTTAATGATGCAACGATGTAGAGCTGATGGTTCAAAATTGGATACTTTAATAAAGAAGTTTATAGGACAGCAATTATCAATTTCAGGAAAAACTTTTGTAACTGTTGCAATAATTTTCCATGATGGACCTACTGTTACTTCTGGACATTACACAGTTTATCTTAAATGTGAAAAAGGCTGGACACTGTGTAATGATTCCCAATTGATTTTCAAACAACGTTTGCCTTTTGATTTAGCAAATTCCTATCAAATCTTCCTGAAACCTAAATTTTAGAGAGACTTGGCAAGATCTGGACAAAATAATTTTACCATTTTACTGGATTACCATTGGAATTTTCTAAAAAAAAGAATTTTTAAATTATCATTTGGCCTAATGGAAAGATAACCAATTGTAATGTGGACTTTTTTAATTTTTAATGAAACTTTCAAAAACCAATAATTTAGAGATAATCGGTAACATCTGCACAATTTAAATTTTGGAATGTTATTGGAGTGCCATTGGAAATTTTTTCAAAAATGATTTTAAAAATTACTATTTGGCCATGCGGAAAAGTAACCAATTCTATTGTGGACTTATTAAATTATTAAAAAAAAATTCTTGAACCAAAATGTTACGGAGAATCGGTGAGATCTGGACAAATTAAACTTTAGAATTTTATTGGATTACCGTTGGAAATTTAATCCAAAAAAAATTTTAAAATTACTATTTGGCCTAAAGGAAATGGAATCAGATGTATTGTGGAGTTATTTGAGATATAATATTGTGATTATACTTCTGAAACAAAAATATCAGACGGTATTTTAAAGAAATAAGTATTGTTTTTTGATGATATTTTTTTAGAATATTATGCATTTCTGTAATGTTAAGTTTAAGTGAGAAGAGATTCTGGGCTTTTTTAATACAATCTTTGAGATTGTTATTTTTTTTTTGCCCGCTGTTAAATGATGAATGCAATTGCTTTCACAATTTAAAGTGAAATGCAATATATTCTGAAAACAGCAAAAATAAGGCAAAAATATTTTTTGGTAAATATGTAAATACGAGAACTGTATTTTAAAATGTTTAAAAAATATTAATACTTTTTTCTTTTTTTTTCAGATTGATATAGAAAATTTTCAAAAACTAGAACCATTTTTAAAGCAATTTTTTTTTAAAAAAACAAATGAATAAATATTTTTTTGAGGGGGTATGGTAAGTCAATAATAATAATTGTAGTGTTTCAAAGTCCTTGTAATGTGATTATTGATTTTTAGTGTTTTAAAAAAAAAATAAAAAAAATTACGCGCACCGTACGCGTACGGTAAAAAAAAAAAAAAAGTTTTTAAAAACATCTATAAAAAAAAGATGAAAGATAAGGTTGGCTCTTGAAAGAGCCGTTGTGTTCATGCAGGGAGAGAGGAAAGAAAGAATGGGAAAATTAGTCTCTGTGACAAGTGTGCTGATCTATTTTGAGGTCCACTAGGGAAACACTGGTCTCCCTATGACAAATTAGATCATGACAAGAGGCACATCGAATATCAACCCTCAGAAATCGAGGGTTAATTTCCAGAGGGCCAGCAAAAGGAGATGCTCCCCCCACAGATGAAGGGCTCACCTGACCTGCAGAAGAAGGAGTCAGCCCTGCAGATGATGGTCCAGGCTGAGCTGCTGTGGATGTGCTTGGTTGACTTTCTGAAGGGTTACCTCCAAAAAGTCGAGCATGTGTCCTTCTGTGTACATCCCTGAGGTGCCTCATCATGGTATGATTCCCAAAGGAATACTTCCTGTCAGGATTACCTCTTGAAAGTACACGCTTACACAGCTTACAAGTTACTAAGGGTGCATTTACCTTTTGCTGGCCTTCAGGAAAAGTAAAAAAATCCCATACATAAGAAGTCTTTTGTTTCCTCGCTCTCTGCCTCAAGGTAGTGCTGCTAGTGCTAGCCTCACTCTCAGAAGAGCTCTGCTGTTCTGCCATCGTATCACAAAGACAACCCAGCTCCTTCTCCTAAGGGATCACAAGCAGAAATGAGGGGAATGGGTGTGGTGTAGGAGAGTTCTAGAACTGAAAGTAGTTTCAACCAATCAAAAGTTGTGTTTCATGATCACATGACCTACCGTACGCTTACGGTATGCTTACGGTGCGCTTACGGCAAAAGTGCGCATGCGCGTAAAAAAGACACGCGCTTGCGCGCATGCGCATAACAGTCACTACACGACACTTCCGCGTAACGTGCGCGTGTAGCGTACACGCGTACGCGTCCCACGCGGAGTACGCGCGGCTACGCAAATTGCGTAACTATACGCAAACAGCGTAGATAACTTACGGACATTGCGTAAACCGTACGCTTACCGTAAGCTTACGGTACGCGTACTAAAAAAATAAATAAAAAAAAAAGGAAAAAATGTATTGCTAATAAATTTTACCTGTTTATTTTATAAAATATATTAAAAAAACATATTATAGAATTTTAAAAATTTAACCATAGTCTTTAAAAAAGGATAGAAAATTAAAATAAAAATATGTTTAAAAAAATAGAAGAAAAAAAAAAAAATTAGCATTTAAAAAACCTTGCAAATTCACTGAAAAAACCATGGATTTCACACACGTTATAGTTAGGAATTAGCATTTAAAAAACCTTGCAAATTCACTGAAAAAACCATAGGTTTCACACACGTTATAGTTAGGAATTAGCATTTAAAAAACCTTAGAAATTCAATGAAAAAACCAAAGGTTTCACACATGTTATAGTTAGCTGGACATTTCACTCGTAAAAAAACATTGAAATTCCCCCGTTATAGTTAGTTCAGCTAACTATAACTCGCGCGCCTGCAATGCACTGCTGATGACGTCACATATTACATCACTCATGACATGGTCAGTGACATCACTCATGACATCACTCATGACATCTCAAATGACATCACTGATGACATCATCCTTGTGATAGAGTGGCAGACCTCCTCTTCCCCTAATATAACCTTTGATACACACATTCAAAAATAGAAATTAAAATTTTAAAAACAATGAACATACCAATACCAGTTACAACAACCTATACAGTAATTCTAAGATCCACATACACATCCACTCATTCACCAACAGTCCTATACAGTCACTCATACATGTACTCACTCACCATATGTACTCATACACCTATACATCCTGTTACACAATGCCACTCATCCATAGAGGTACTCACACACATAGTCACTCATGCTAAAAAAGAATCAAACATACATTTACTTGCATATACAGTTATACACACACCACCACACTTACTTCTACGGAAACTTACACATACTTAGTCTTTTAAACAATCACTTATAGAAACACATACTTATTTATACAGGAACTCTTTCAATCTCTCACTCTCACATATACTCGCTTATATACACCAATAGTCACATATACTAGTTTAAAACATATGTAGTTACTCATAAAGACACTATTGAGACAGTCATTCACTCACTAACACACCCATACACTCAATCATCCACCCATAGAGTCCTGCACACATGCTGTCTTCAACACATACAAAGAGTGAGTCATTCATTCATGCACCCATGCACTACGTAATACCCCCACCGAAACATGCAGACACTCAGACTGATACTCATAAAACCAACTAATAACCTATATAGACACCCATGTAGCTACTCACCAACCCATGAAGCCACTTATACACAAAGTGAGAGACTGATACAGATATTTACATATTTAAACATTACTCACTAAGCCATGTATTCACTATGATACACTTAATCAGTCAGTTACACAATCAATTTTTCAAAAACAAATCATCCATTTAGACACTTATATACCCATTTATTCTTCCATCGACCTTGAGATATACATATATAAAACATATTTAATTTTCAGAAACACACACATTCACTGGATGATGTCATCAGTGATGTCATCAGTGATGTCATTTGAGATGTCATCAGTGATGTCATGAGTGATGTCACTGACCATGTCATGAGTGATGTAATATGTGACGTCATCAGCAGTGCATTGCGGGCGCGTGAGTTATAGTTAGCTGAACTAACTATAACGGGGGAATTTCAATGGTTTTTTACGAGTGAAATGTCCAGCTAACTATAACATGTGTGAAACCTTTGGTTTTTTCATTGAATTTCTAAGGTTTTTTAAATGCTAATTCCTAACTATAACGTGTGTGAAACCTATGGTTTTTTCAGTGAATATATATATATATATATATATATATATATAAAGGGCCTATAGAAAAATCACGATTTGGGGTCCCTCCCCTTTTGTCAGTCCATGCTGCACGGATCTCCCTGAACCTTTGCAGGAAGAAGCTGAGGTGGAAGAAATTTTTGGGGGAAAGTTCTGTGCAGAATCGTCAAACATTGCCAAAGTTATTAGGACAACAAAGAATATTTTCCTGTGGAAACACAGTCCTAACTATAACTCACCGGGTAAAAAATATTTTATATATAAATATATATATAAATATATATATTACCTACTGGCGGTCGCCAGTAGGTAGTTATAGTTAGGACCTATTTTCCATAGGAAATCCGCAACATTCTATTCCAAATAAACCTGGCGCCGGTTGACGAATCTTCGCAAAATTTTCCAAACTTTTGGCCAGCTCCGGTCCGCTCCTATCCTGAAAGTTTCGTGGTGATTCGTCAAGCGGGGGCTGACAAAAAATGGGGGTCCCAAAACACTTTTTCCCCATGCAATTTCCCTTAGGACCTGTTGACGCAGCTACAGCCCGAACTGCTGAACGGAATTACACCAAATTTGGCAGAAAGGTAGACCTTGGTTCAGAGACGTGCCTTTTGCTTAAATGGTGTAAATCCGTTCAGTAGTTCCTGAGAAAATCAAAAGTAAAATCACATATATATCTGGGCGGAGCCTAACCACACATCTCATCGTGAGATCTGATTGGCTGTCAGCACTTCATCCAAGAAGTGTTGGCAGCCATCTTGGGACCAATATACATGATAGCACCTCATTAAAAATCATTGCAGTTAATAGAAGGTTTTAAGTCTTTAGTTACATTATAAATCATTTGTTGATGGTACCATACTCATTTTAGGAATTGTGGTATGTTCTAAGGTGATTTTACCATGTGAAAAAACCTTCTGCTGGGATATCATGAATCATGTTTGAGAGAAAACTATTTTCACATGCTTTTCTCACAGAGGTTTGGAAGGTGATCTATAAGCTAAACTGAGAGCATATTTTCTGTAAATTCACATTATCTTTCTTAGTCATGTGAGAATGAAGTGTGACATTCTCAGTAAAACATGTACATCCAACAAGGGCAGAGACTGTCAGTTGATTCCTTTGTGTTCTACTGCAGCTTCACAGAGTGTTCCAAAGAACAACTAGAGCGTTAACACTCCTACTTAGGATAAACGTATGGCACACCTGAAGCCATCTTGATTGGAATACAGTGGTAACTCTTAAAACATTTAATTTAAAAAGGAACAAAATGAGGGGGTTCATTTTGCCATAGAATGTATGATTAGTGCTGCAGAAAGAAAAATTAGGGCACATTTTGAGAGACTTCTCAAATCCTCTTCTATTTCATTAAAGAATTCTGACATGCAGACTGAAACATGCACTTTCAATACCAACAGAAGACTTCCCTGGTGAGCAGTAGCTTTACTGCAGTGATCTAATGAGCAACTAGAGTGCTAACATTCTGAATTTATGGAAAATGTGTGACACATCTGAATACCTTCTTGATGGAATCAAAGTAAACAAGCATTGAAAATGCAATAGGTCTCACCTTCGTTTAAGTTAAAGCAATTCTGTTTGTAATTAGGTGGCTTTTTAGCTTTGCTTGTATTAGAGTTTTTCAAACTTTCATGTACATACCATGCATATGTATGCATATATGTATATGTATATGTTTGCATGCATTTCTATTTATATAGATATGCAGATTATATTTATATTTTTATATATGTACATATATATACACATACATATATATAAATGCATATGCATATATATGCATATATATCTGCATATGTGTGCATGTACAGAGAGGTAGAGAGGTAGAGGTGTATAGGTAGAGGTGTAGTGGTAGAGAGGTAGAGGTAGAGAGGTAGAGAGTAGTAGAGAGAGAGGTAGAGAGAGGTAGAGAGTAGAGAGTAGAGAGCGAGTAACAGAGAGTAGAGAGTGAGTAGTAAAGAGTAGTAGAGAGTAGTAGAGGAAGTATCAGATAGTGAGTAGTAGAAAGTAGTAGAGTGAGTAGCAGAGAGTGAGTAGTAGAGAGTGAGTATTAGAGAGTGAGGAGTAGAGAGTAGTAGAGAGTGAGTTGTAGAGTGAGTAGTAGAGAGTAGTAGAGTGAGTAGTAGAGAGTGAGTAGTAGAGAGTAGTAGAGAGAGAGTAGTAGAGAGTGAGTAGTAGAGAGAGAGTAGTAGAGAGTAGTAGAGAGAGACAGTAGAAGAGAGTGTAGTAGACAGTGAGTACTAGAGAGTAGTAGCGAGTGAGTAGTAAAGAGTAGTAGAGAGTGAGTAGTAGAGAGTGAATAGTAGAGAGTAGTAGTAGAGAGTAGTAGAGAGAGAGAGTAGTAGAGAGTGTAGTAGAGAGTGAGTAGTAGAGAGTAATAGCGAGTGAGTAGTAGAGAGTAGTAGAGAGTGAGTAGTAGAGTAGTAGAGAGTGAGTGGTAGAGAGTAGTAGAAAGTAGTAGAGTGAGTAGGAGAGAGTGAGTAGTAGAGAGTGAATAGTAGAGATTAGTAGAGAGTGAGTAGTAGAGAGAGTAGTAGTAGACAGTGAGTAGTAGAGAGTAGTAGAGCGTGGGTAGTAGAGAGTGAGTAGTAGTGAGTAGTAGAGAGTAGTAGCGAGTGAGTAGTAGAGAGTGAGTAGTAGAGTAGTAGAGAGTGAGTAGTTGAGAGTGAGTAGTAGAGAGTGAGTAGTAGAGAATAGTAGAGAGTGAGTAGTAGAGAGTGAGTAGTAGAGAGAGAGTAGTATAAGAGAGTAGTAGAGAGTCAGTAGTAGAGTAGTAGAGAGTAGTCAGTCAGTGTCAGTCAGTGCCAGTCAGTGTCAGTCAGTCAGTGTCAGTCAGTCAGTCAGTGTCAGTCAATCAGTGTCAGTCAGTGTCAGTCAATCAGTGTCAGTCAGTCAGTGTCAGTCAATCAGTGTCAGTCAGTGTCAATCAGTGTCAGTCAGTGTCAGTCAGTCAGTCAGTCAGTGTCAGTCAGTCAGTGTCAGTCAATCAGTGTCAGTCAGTGTCAGTGTCAGTCAATCTGTGTCAGTCAGTGTGAATCAGTCAACGTCAGTCAGTCAGTGTCAGTCAGTCAGTGTCAGCTAGTGAGTAGCAGAGAGTGAGTAGTAGAGAGTGAGTATTAGAGAGTGAGTAGTAGAGAGTGAGTAGTAGAGTAGTAGAGAGTGAGTAGTTGAGAGTGAGTAGTAGAGAGAGAGTAGTATAAGAGAGTAGTAGAGAGTCAGTAGTAGAGTAGTAGAGAGTAGTCAGTCAGTGTCAGTCAGTGCCAGTCAGTGTCAGTCAGTCAGTGTCAGTCAGTCAGTCAGTGTCAGTCAATCAGTGTCAGTCAGTGTCAGTGTCAGTCAATCTGTGTCAGTCAGTGTGAATCAGTCAACGTCAGTCAGTCAGTGTCAGTCAGTCAGTGTCAGCTAGTGAGTAGCAGAGAGTGAGTAGTAGAGAGTGAGTATTAGAGAGTGAGTAGTAGAGAGTGAGTAGTAGAGTAGTAGAGAGTGAGTGGTTGAGAGTGAGTAGTAGAGAGTGAGTAGTAGAGAATAGTAGAGAGTGAGTAGTAGAGAGTGAGTAGTAGAGAGAGAGTAGTAGAAGAGAGTAGTAGAGAGTCAGTAGTGGAGTAGTAGAGAGTAGTCAGTCAGTGTCAGTCAGTGCCAGTCAATGTCAGTCAGTGTCAGTCAGTCAGTGTCAGTCAGTCAGTCAGTGTCAGTCAATCAGTGTCAGTCAGTGTCAGTCAATCAGTGTCAGTCAGTGTCAGTCAATCAGTGTCAGTCAGTGTCAATCAGTGTCAGTCAGTGTCAGTCAGTCAGTCAGTGTCAGTCAGTCAGTGTCAGTCAATCAGTGTCAGTCAGTGTCAGTGTCAGTCAATCTGTGTCAGTCAGTGTGAATCAGTCAACGTCAGTCAGTCAGTGTCAGTCAGTCAGTGTCAGCTAGTGAGTAGCAGAGAGTGAGTAGTAGAGAGTGAGTATTAGAGAGTGAGTAGTAGAGAGTAGCAGAGAGTGAGTAGTAGAGTGAGTAGTAAAGAGTAGTAGAGTGAGTAGTAGAGAGTTTGTAGTAGAGAGTAGTAGAGAGTGAGTAGTAGAGAGAGAGTAGTAGAGAGAGAGAGTAGTAGAGAGTGTAGTAGACAGTGAGTAGTAGAGAGTAGTAGCGAGTGAGTAGTAGAGAGTAGTAGAGAGTGAGTAGTAGAGAGTGAATAGTAGAGAGTAGTAGTAGAGAGTAGTAGAGAGAGAGAGTAGTAGAGAGTGAAGTAGAGAGTGAGTAGTAGAGAGTAGTAGCGAGTGAGTAGTAGAGAGTAGTAGAGAGTGAGTAGTAGAGTGGTAGAGAGTGAGTGGTCGAGAGTAGTAGAAAGTAGTAGAGTGAGTAGTAGAGAGTCAGGGGAAAGATGGCGGCCGCTTGAGACCGCAGTGTAGTGCGAACTGACCGGCGCTCACAGGCAGACAAACTGAGGCCGATATGCTGAGAGGTCTGCTTGGAAAAGTTATTGTTGGGAAGCCGAGGTCAATAAACTAACGACACTACAATGCTGCAGGAGTTATTTACGAAGAAAAACGGAACATTGGATATTACTAGAGTTACAGCACTTGGCTCACTGATCGGCCTATCTGTAATCCAGTATCTATGCAACAAACAACCCCATAAGAACTACTTGCAAACTTACCAGAGTGCTGCAGCGGACCTGCGGACCAGTACAGCAGAGCAGAACTGTGGGATGCCTCCAAAGAATACTGCGAAAGGTGCGGCTGCTGTGACTGCCGCGGCAGCGAGGACAAGAGAGGCGAGAGAGGCGAGAGCCATGAGATCTGCTACCCGGGAGGTAACAGAAACAACCGTAGCAGGGGGATCAGAGAGGATCCCGTCTAAGGCGTTGTATGCAGGCGGTGCCACCCGGAAGACCAGCTAGCCCGCTCTATCGGTGGTTGAGCTCCTCCGCGGAACTCCGGCAAGACTTCTTCCGGGTCGGGGGGGGCAGAATCAGCCCAGTGTGCCGAACGCGTCAGATACTATCCCAGGCGCTGTTGCGGATACCGCGGATACCGCAGAGTCAGACCCGGAGCCTGATGCCGGGATTGAGCTTCAAGACCATACGGTGAGACGGATTTCCCCTCCAATAGGGGGTCATCCTAAAATTATATCAAAGGTTGCAAGACACGAGATGCACCTACACACACAGTCTGAGACAGAGAGGGGGGGGAAAATTGACAGTAACCTCCCTTTGACTCGTGTCTCGGATCTCGGAAGCAATGTTTCTGTGGTTAAAGATCCCCAAATAACTCTCTCTGCTCAAGAAAATAGCTTGGGAGCCCCACAGATAGATGATGCCTCAGTGTCTATATCGGACGGGCCTCAGATGAGGCAACAAGGCTCTGAAAACCCTAGTGAGGAGGAGACGGATAAAGACAGGGACAAGGATAAAGACCCTAGCGACTTTTACTCTTTCTCAGATGAGTTGGGCTGGTCGACCGATACGGCATCTCATTTGAGTGACTCAAGCAATGAGGAGAGCAATGAGAACAGAGTCAGAACTGCTCAGAAAATGGCACTCAAACATAGGAAAACTCATCATGACTCAACAGATTTGACATGGGACTATACACCTACCAGCAATCTTCTCCCACTGGAAACCCCTAGACAGCCTCAGGGGCTCGTCCCTGGCTCCGTTCAACATCAGGAGATAGGAACTCCCCAAGATACACCAACAGCAACGCTAGAAACTGTGTTGTTAGCTATAGCCGCTCATAGGGAAGAGACTTCCCATGATGGTCGTAAGGCTCAAGCAGAGCTTCGTAAAGTACAGGGGGTGGTCCGCAAGCTCACAAGGAAAATCAGTACTTTCAATGATCGAATGACTGAGATGGAGTCAAGATTGCTGGTTAATGAAAAAGAAATAGTTCTAAGTCAGGTAAAGACTGATGCGCATGATAAAGAACTCTACGATATGATGTGGAAGCTCGAGGATATGGAGAATCGTCTAAGACGAAGCAACCTACGAGTCCTGGGAGTTCCGGAGGGAGCGGAAGGGGTGGATGCTCGTTCCTTCATAATTAAACTCTTCCGGGACTCCCTTCCCGAGTTTTCATTCTGGAAATGGGAAATTGAAGTGCAGCGTGCACATAGTGTGCCCCTCACTATGAGAAATACACCTAAACCCGGAGCATATCCAAGAGCAATATTGGTATATTTCGGAAACTTTCTTTTAAGACAGGCAGTATGGGAAAAGGCTAGACCGGAAGCTAAAAAAACCAATGGTCAAATAACCTATTTTGTACGACCTGATTTTTGTCATGCAACAGTTGAGAGGAGGCGGCGGCTCCGCCAGCTTATCGGACCCTTCCAGGACAAAAAATCTCAGGCCTTTTTGATTAACCCTGCCTGTCTGAAAGTGATCAATGGTGATCAGATAAAGATATTTACCTCGGAAATTAAGGCTAAGGAATATCTCGATACCCTCTAGGGACAAAAAAAAAAAATATATATATATATATAATTTCTGTTGCTTAGATATACAGACTGAAAACAGGTTGTCTCTTTATGCCTTCCCTATGCTGTCTTTGGAAGAGAAGCGGTAAAAATATTGGAAGAAGGGGAAGTATTGATTTGCTTAAACTGTGAGCGTCGGTTCATTCACTACACTTTCATCACTATAGACTCCTACGGAGTCTATTCACTCCATTGCGGGAAGCTGGGGGGGGGTAGGGTAGGGTGGGCTAGGGTATTTGTTGATGATAAAGGAGGGGATGGAGGAAGGTGGAGGGGGGGAGAGGGGGGAAAATATTCAAAAATAGCAACCTTGGATGTAGAAATCAAAACCGGAACCAGATACAGGATTGGTATATATGTATTTGGGCTTGAGCTTGGTCACAGGATAGAATGTGCTTGGGTAATAAAAAAAATAAGAGAATATGGTTAGTCTAAAATTATGTTCATGGAACATAGCAGGACTTAACGATAGAGGGAAAAGGGATCAGATGTGTGGATTAATTATCCAAAATACATTTGACATACTCTGCTTACAGGAGACACATATCCCATGGGTAGAAAGAAATGTATTGAGGGTCCCGGGTTTTGATTTATTGGCATCTACGACCCACACCACTAAAACAAGAGGAGTAGCCATTTTGGCCAAATCTTTTTTAGGACAGCCTATACGTAAGGCAGTTGACCTTATGGGAAGATGGGTGATTCTCGAGCTAAAAATAGGTTTAACCATTTGTTCTATTTATGCACCCAACCAGGATGATCCCTCCTTCTTTACTGATTTGGAATTGGAACTAGCATCTTGGCCCCATACACTAATACTCTGTGGGGATTTTAACATTTCTTTGACTCACAGAGGGTCATTATGTAGTTATGGTCAACATAATTATATCGGATATAAACCAAAGGTATATAGAGCTGTTTTACAACTAAAGGATAGTTTAGGCCTGACGGATGTATGGGATCTGAAGCACCACTTAGATCCGGGATACACATATTTCTCACACCCACACAAAAAATATGCTCGCATCGACTATATCTGGATGACAAGTAGTTATGCTAACGAGACACAAATAAATAAGCTCCCGAAGACCATCTCGGATCATAATCCCTTAGTGCTCACATTGAGTGTTAATAATATTTCGCTCAAACTGGTCATTCGATAGAAAACTACTAGTCAATAATGACTATATAGAATACATCAAGGTGTGGGCACAGGGGTTTATTGACTGCAATCGGTATAGTGCCTCGCGTGAAATGGTATGGGACTGTTTTAAGGCCTCAATCCGCGGGGAAACAATAAGCTATGTGGCTAGAAAGAGGAAACAACTTGGTAGAGTTAATGAACTCCAACTCCAAAAACTAGCCGATATAGAGCAGAAGCACACCGCTATAATAATGCAAGGTGGAGATGGTGCCCCGACTCTTAGAGAGATGACAATCCTTAAGATGGAGATAAATAGCAGGCTATCACAAAGAGCAGCCGAGACATATCAATCTCATCGTAAGAAGATCTATGAGGCGGGCGAGAAGGTCGGAAAGCAACTGGCCCTCCGTACTCGCCAAAATCAATCTTTGAGGTCAATTGATAGTATTAAAGTAGGTGGTCAAGAATATACAACACCCGAAAGTATCTCAGAGGTTTTTAAAGAATATTACCAGAAATTATATCAAAATGAGGATATGTTGGATCCTATAACAATTAAAGCTGAACTTGCTAGATGGGCAACTGAGCAGGAGGGCATTCCAGGAATGGAGACTGCTACTAGACAAGTTCTAGAAACGGACATAACCTTGTTGGAGGTGCAAATAGCTCTTGCAGAGCTTGCTTCAGGAAAAGCCGCGGGCCCAGATAAAATACCACTGGAGCTATACAAAATACTAGGCAATATTACAACACCGCTACTCCTTGATTTATTTATAGGTATTCAGGTCCGTGGCATCCCCCCCAGATCATGGATGGAAACAAATATAGTTATTTTTCCCAAAAAAGATAAGCCTCCTGATCTGCCTGCTTCTTACCGCCCAATATCCCTAATAAATACCGATTCGTAGCTTTACTCCAAGATTCTGGCCAATCGCCTCAGGGGGGTCGTCGAGCGCCTGGTATCCCCGTGGCAGCACGGCTTCGTCCCGGGCAGGGGCACCACGGACCATACCCGTCGTGCTATTGCTCTGTTTGATGCCGTAGGTGTCACGGGGGGTCGGATGTCGATGATCCTCCTAGATGCTGAGAAGGCATTTGATAGGGTTTCATGGGAGTTCCTATGGGCAGTACTAGAGCAGAATGGACTTGGCCCCCGCCTCATGAAATCTATCAAGGCAATGTACTGTACACCTAAGGCAAGGGTCTTGGCAATGGGTCTAGAGTCTGGGTACTTCAATATTTTTCGAGGGACTCGCCAGGGCTGTCCATGCTCTCCGATCCTTTTTGCCCTCTATATAAACCCTTTAATTCTAAAGTTACTGAATTCACAGATAATTAAACCCGTAACAGTAGGCCCTTTTGACACAAAAATTTTAGCTTACGCCGATGACGTGGCGGTAATAACATCCCACCCCACCGAGGCCATACTAGAAATTGAACGGATTACTTATGTCTTTGGTCGCTTCTCTGGATATTCTTTAAATAGAGACAAAACAATGGTCATCTCCACTCAGAATACCCAGTTTGTGGACCCAAGAAGGGTTGATAGTGCAGTATACCTTGGTGTTCGGATCTCCTCTAAAATAGAGGAAATTGTTAAAATAAACTATGACCCTCTTCTGCAAAAAATCAAGGAGGATTTGAAAAGGGTCGATGGATTACATCTCTCAATCATTGGAAGAGGTAATTTTCTTAAAATGAACATTCTACCCAGAGTGTTATACCTATTCCGTGTGATCCCGCTATTAGTTGGGGATGAAACTGTTAAGGCCGTGGAGTCTCAGATGGCTAAATTCGTCTGGGGGTACGGGAAAATAAGAAGATCTATACAGTATCTTTCGCTACCAGTTATGAGAGGGGGCTTGTCATTGCCTAACCTGGGATTTTATTTGTGGGCTACTCTCCTACAGCGGATGACCATATTATTTTTTGTCAAAACACCCCAACACGAATTCGGGGATAAGTACATTCCATCAATCTTTGAGCTGGCTGTGGGAGAGAAGGCTAACTGACTTTTGGTAAAGCAGCTCGAACCCTCGTACTATAAGAAAGTCAAGTTCAAGATTATAAAAAGTGCGTGGGGAATCTGGAGGAAAACTACGAGGCACCTAAATATACCTAAATACAATAGATATACTTCACTGTGGCATTCTACAATTTTACCAGCACAGGTATATGATAGTATATCCAGAAATTGGGAATATTTGGGAGTTCTAACAAAAGGGGATTTTTTACTGCATAACAGTATCAATAGATTTCAAACACTGCAGAGAAGATTTCTTATTCCTGCTAACAGTGTATACGATCTTAAATATAAAAAGCGCTGATCTATCTCTTGACAATATCCCTGTACTGGACTGCTTGACCAAGCCCACAATTAGGATTGGTACTATACATGGAATCCTAATGGAAAGTCAGCAGGATGATTTAGAAAAAACGGAAACGAGATGGGCAAGTAAATTAAATAATCCCAATGTGGATATTGATATGTCCCTAACCTTTTCAATGAAGGTGCTTATTACATCTAATCTGAAAGCTCAGCTATACAAGACCATATATGATCTCTATTTTACACCATCCAAGCTTTATTCTTGGGGGAAAAGGTCAACTTCCGAGGGCCCAAGATGTAGCAAGACTGGGGCACATTTACTTCATATGCTTTATGAATGCGATAAACTTAAAGATCTGAAAGATATGATAGCCGGTTTTTAGAGGGAAGTCTTTGGGCACTCGGTAGCTGAATCGCCCACCTTGTATATGCTGGGCTATGATAATTCATTAGGACATACTAAGGAACAAGAAATATGTCTTTTTTTGGGGACGGCGGTCTATAGAATAATTCTGACAGCTCGCTGGAAGGATATAGACCCCCCCCCCCCAATTTCCAGGTTTGGTTTTCCAGGCTGTTAGGCATGTATAATTAGGAAAAAGCGATTTTTGCATGTAAAGGCAAAACGGCGAGAGCCTTTGGTAATAAGATCTGGAAACCGATTGAGACGTATATTAATAGATCTATGTAATTGAACTATCTCTAAATGTATCTATTGGTTTGTAATGGATTATTGTTTTTAAGTCTATTAGACTGTATGTATAATGAATTTTGAGTGTAATGTTCAAGGTTGCAATAAAAAAAGAGTCAGTAGTAGAGAGTGAATAGCAGAGAGTAGTAGAGAGTAGTAGAGAGTGAGTAGTAGAGAGAGTAGTAGTAGACAATGAGTAGTAGAGAGTAGTAGAGCATGAATAGTAGAGAGTGAGTAGTAGTGAGTAGTAGAGAGTAGTAGCGAGTGAGTATTAGAGAGTGAGTAGTAGAGTAGTAGAGAGTGAGTAGTTGAGAGTGAGTAGTAGAGAGTGAGTAGTAGAGAGTGAGTAGTAGAGAGTGAGTAGTAGAGAGTAGTAGAGAGTGAGTAGTAGAGAGTGAGTAGTAGAGAGAGAGTAGTAGAGTAGTAGAGAGTCAGTAGTAGAGTAGTAGAGAGTAGTCAGTCAGTGTCAGTCAGTGCCAGTCAGTGTCAGTCAGTGTCAGTCAGTCAGTGTCAGTCAGTCAGTGTCAGTCAGTCAGTCAGTGTCAGTCAGTCAGTGTCAGTCAGTCAGTGTCAGTCAATCAGTGTCAGTCAGTGTCAATCAGTGTCAGTCAGTGTCAGTCAGTCAGTCAGTGTCAGTCAGTCAGTGTCAGTCAATCAGTGTCAGTCAGTGTCAGTGTCAGTCAATCTGAGTCAGTCAGTGTCAATCAGTCAGTGTCAGTCAGTCAGTGTCAGTCAGTCAGTGTCAGCTAGAGCAGCTCTGCTGACCTGGTTCTCTGGCTCTAAAGCAGCTCTGCTGACCTGGTTCTCTGGCTCTAAAGCAGCTCTGCTGACCTGGTTCTCTCTCTCTAAAGCAGCTCTGCTGACCTGGTTTCTCTGGCTCTACAGTAGGTCTGCTGACCTGGTTCTCTGGCTCTAGAGCAGCTCTGCTGACCTAGTTCTTATGCTACAAACAGCTCTGCTGATCTAGTTCTCTGGCTCTACAACAGCTCTGCTGACCTGGTTCTCTGGCTCTAAAGCAGCTACGCTGACCTAGTTCTATGGCTCTGAAGCAGTTCTGCTGACATGGTTCTCTGGCTCTAGAGCAGCTCTGCTGACCCGGTTCTCTCCCTCTAAAGCAGCTCTACTGACCTGGTTTCTCTGGGAATGCAGCAGCTTTCCAGACCTGGTTCTCTGGCTCTAGAGCAGCTCTGTTGACCTGGTTCTTAGGCTCTAGAGCAGCTCTACTGACCTGGTTCTCTGGCTCTAAAGCAGCTCTGCTGACCTGGTTCTATGGCTCTAAAGCAGCTCTGCTGATTTGGTTCTCTGGCTCTAGAGTAGCTCTGCTGACCTGGTTCTCTGGCTCTAAAGCAGCTCTGCTAACCTGGTTCTCTGGCTCTAAAGCAGCTCTGCTGGCCGGGTTCTCTGGCTCTAAAGCAGCTCTGCTGACCTGGTTCTCTCCCTCTAAAGCAGCTCTGCTGACCTGGTTTCTCTGACTCTACAGCAGCTCTGCTGACCTGGTTCTCTGGTTCTAGAGCAGCTCTGCTGACCTGGTTCTTAGGCTCTAGAGCAGCTCTGCTGACCTGGTTCTTTGGCTCTACAGCAGCTCTGCTGACCTGGTTTTCTGCACTCACGATGCACACACCCGACTTCGCGAAAATATATTTAAAAATAATATAAGTTTATTATAAGTACAAATATATTATTTTGATGAATATCTTACATAATCTCTTGCCTTAATATGTATATTAAAGACACATACATATCATTTTGGAACATAAATTTGTTTTGCGGGAGTCACGCACCCAGCGCGCCCTAGCGTGTATATGATGTCACGTGGGACCCGCAACCGCGCAAACATCTCGTACCGTAATGCGCATGTGTCGCAAATGCGCAGGAGCAGGAGTCGCAGACTGGTCGAATACCAATCGCGCATATCACGTGATATTAAATGTATATGATGTAACTGAAAAACACGCAGCCGTCGCACACCGTACGCGGATCCTTCATGACTTTTCTAAAATAGCGGCTAGAATGCGCGCACCCACCGTGATGTGTACACTTTGAGTGCGCGACTCCGAAAAAAATTGGAATTTTCTTTTTTAAAGAAAATAATATAAATATATTCAAATAAAAAATGAAAACAAGAAAATTAATCAATATTTCAGTTTTAATTAAAACATTTTTTTTTTGCAATTTTCAGAAAAATATATAATGTTATTTAATGAATAAAATATTTATAAATAAACAGTTAAAAAACTGTAGAACATCAGTACAACAAAATAGACATAACTACTATCACACTTAAAAGTTAGCATTTAAAAAACCTTTGAAATTCACTGAAAAAAACATAGGTTTCAGAGATGTTATAGTTAGAAATTAGCATTTGAAAAACCTTAGAAATTCACAGAATAAAACATAGGTTTCAGGGGTGTTATAGTTAGCTGCCCATTTCACTCATACGAAACCATAGAAATTCCTCTGTTATAGTTAGTTCTGCTAACTATAACTCATGCGCCCGCAATGCACTGCTGATGATGTCACATATTGCATCATTCATGACATGGTCAGTGACATCACTGATGACATCACTGATGACATCTCAAACGACATCACTGATGACATCATCCACTTGACAATCTGATACACCTCATCATACACTAGTATAACCTTTCATCACTCACTGTAAAATACAGAGTACCATATTTGAAACCATTGACACACCAATACCAGTTACTGCATACCCACTCACTGATTCCTAAGTCTACACACACAACTACCCATTCAACAACAGAATCATCTATACATGCAGTCATTAATTAATAGAACACTATCAAATGCACTTATACACATATATAGACATTGACACATCAGCAGTCATCTTAGTCGGTTATGCAGTCATCCTACTCACTCATGAAAAAAATGTATCGCACTTGAATTTACTCACTTACACAATTATCCAACAACACCTCATTTATTCAAACACATAGTAACTCATCGTTAATATGTTAAAAAAGCACCATTACAATTAGGCCTGGGCGAAAATTCCGTTCCGTTCGCGGAAATTGCGATAATTTGACATTTTCGCGTTCCGCGGAGAGCGCGAAAATGTCAAAAATTCCGGTTTCCGCAGCTTGGCGATAATTTGTTTCTTGCTCGCGCTGTAAAATAATACATTCTCGCGCGCGCGATCGCCTTACCTGAATCCCTGCGTTCGCCGACAAGTTTTCTTGATCCGGTCGCGATCTCCATGAGATGTTGTATTGTTTTTAGCCATTTGCGCTGTCTCGCGACAGTTTGCGCCCGCAGTGACGTCATGTGTCGCGCGATCACGTCTTTCTTCTCACGATCATGCACCGCGAGACAACTCAAAACAAGATGGCCGCGCCCGCAAGCAACCACTTGGGTAAGTTGGCGACCCGCAACCATGCAGAAAATCTCGCGAACATGCCGGAAAAAAACGTCCGCATCTTCGCGATATTTCCGCTTGTTTGCGATAATTTTAAACATTTTCGCGATAATTTGCGAAAGTTAATTTCGCAAATTCCGCCCACCCCTAATTACAATTATACACTCATTCATATAGTTACTCTCACAATCACTGACTCTTACACATACTTATTTATATACACCAACTCTCACATACAATGCCTTTTATTTTCTTACTTTGTTGAAGATGTACAACTAAAACATATATTCGCTCACCAACACACAAATAAATACACTCAGTCACCCAAACAACTGTTTCCACATGCACTCTTAAACCCACACACCTAGTCAATCAACCATTCACACATCTATGCATAGAGTTACACACACCCCATCCAACCACACACAAACTCAGTGTCCCATACAAATACTCACCCAACTAATCAATAACTAATATACACACTCATGTAGTTAGTTACCAATTGATGCAGCATGTTATACAACAACAGAGACAGTGCTGCACACATTCACATAGTTTAGTTACTAATCCATGTATTAAGTGAGACACTTTTAATTACTCACTTAAAAAGACAGTCAGACAGCTACTAAATCCTCCATCCAGACATTTATATATCCACTCAATCTTCAATACAGATTGGTATATATATAATACATATTTAAATTTCAAAATAAACCACATTGAAATTCCTGCGTTATAGATACTTCAGCTAACTATAACTCGCGCGCCCGCAATGCACTGCTGATGACGTCACATATTACATCACTCATGACATGGTCAGTGACATCATGAAGAAAGAGAACCTCTTATCTGACCTGTCTTATTCTTATAGAGTTAATCACTAATTTTGCTTGCACTAGAATTGGAGTAGGATCTTTTGCCAGAGATGGTTTGTGGTTTTTAATGAAAAATCAAAATTTACCCATGGAGAATGTCTGTTAGTATGCAAGAGTGAGTGATAGGTGAGAATGTTGATGTGACGGTTTTTCTGATTTTCCTTTGGGGTCTCTCAACATAAGTCTTTTTATACAGTTTTGTTTCTTATGTTCACAAGTATCTATGAAATTCAATTTATGAGGAAACACAGTGTGAAGCAATGTATGTTCTACATATGAATTAGATGCCAATTTAACAATTATGAATGTTCTGCTATGTATATATATATTTTTTTTTTAAAAAGTAAATAATAAATACTTTATAAAAAAAATGAAAATGTTTTTTGAGTAACTTTGCACCTTGGGGGTCTCTATAGTACACTAGTGATTAACTCTATAAGAATAAGACAGGTCAGATAAGAGGTTCTCTTTCTTCATTTGTCTTCCTCCCCTCCTCTTGGACCTAAAAGTACCTAGGGGAAACCTTTCGCTCATATGGTCAGTGACATCATTCATGACATCACTGATGACATCTCAAATGACATCACTGATGACATCATCCAGTGAATGTGTGTTTTTCTGAAAATTACATATGTTTTATATATGTATATCTCAAGGTCGATGGAA
Source organism: Triturus cristatus (assembly GCF_964204655.1). Classification (NCBI taxonomy): domain Eukaryota; kingdom Metazoa; phylum Chordata; class Amphibia; order Caudata; family Salamandridae; genus Triturus; species Triturus cristatus. The sequence continues at coordinate 1,061,356,650 of NC_140589.1, read as the reverse complement.
GAATAAATGGGTATATAAGTGTCTAAATGGATGATTTGTTTTTGAAAAATTGATTGTATAACTGATTAAGTGTATCTTAGTGAATACATGGCTTAGTGAGTAATGTTTAAATATGTAAATATCTGTATCAGTCTCTCACTTTGTGTATAAGTGGCTGCAATGGTTGGTGAGTAGCTACATGAGTGTCTATATAGGTTATTAGTTGTTTTTTTGAGTATCAGTGTAAGTGTCTGAGTGTCTGTATGGTTCGGTGGGGGTATTACATAGTGCATAGGTGCATGAATAAGTGACTCACTGTTTGTATGTGTTGAAGACAGCATGTGTGCAGGACTGTATGGGTGGAAGAGTGTGTGCATGGGTGTGTTAGTGAGTGAATGACTGTCTCAATAGTGTATTTATAAGTAACTACATATGTTTTAAACTAGTATATGTGACTATTGGTGTATATAAGTGAGTATATGTGAGAGTGAGAGATTGAAAGAGGTCCTGTATGAATAAGTATGTGTTTCTATAAGTGATTGTTTAAAATACTAAGTATGTGTAAGTTTCTGTAGAAGTAAGTGTGGTGGTGTGTGTGTAATTGTATATGCAAGTAAATGGATGTTTGATTCTTTATTAGCATGAGTGACTATGTGTGTGAGTAACTCTATGGATGAGTGGCGTTGTGTAACAGGATGTATAGGTGTATGAGTACATATGATGAGTGAGTACATGTATGAGTGACTGTATAGGACTGTTGGTGAATGAGTGGATGTGTATGTGGATCTTAGAATTACTGAATAGGTTGTTGGAACTGATATTGGTATGTCCATTATTTTGAAAATTTTTGTTTCTATTTTTGAATGTGTGTATCAAAGGTTATATTAGGGGGAGAGGAGGTCTGCCACTCTATCACAAGGATGATGTCATTTGAGATGTCATCAGTGATGTCATGAGTGATGTCACTGACCATGTCATGAGTGATGTAATATGTGACGTCATCAGCAGTGCATTGCGTGCGCGCAAGTTATAGTTAGCTGAACTAACTATAACGGGGGGATTTGAATGGTTTTGTACAAGTGAAAAGTCCAGCTAACTATAACGCCCCTGAAACCTATGGTTCTTTCAGTGTATTTCTAAGGTTTTTTAAATGCTAATTCCTAACTATAACGTGCCTGAAACCTATGGTTTTTTCAGTGAATATATATATATATATATATATTTTTAGAAAGCCGATAGGTGCTCTATGGAAAACGCAGTAGAACGATCCATTCAGGACATGCCAACCGGCATTCAAAGTAAGGGCGGTGTCACGTGCTTGTTGGGAGCTGCCGTAGCCTCTGAGGAAGGAGTTCAGATTTTCCTCCGAAACGCTTCAGGCATGATTAAAGGCAGCGCTGTGATTGATATCGGTGTGCGGGACTGTGTGCATACCTATTAAAGGCTGGAAGCCTCATAACTTGTGTCAGAGTGCTTCTTAACCGGTTGGGTAAACCTTGTAGCAGAAGATATATATATATATTCACTGAAAAAACCATAGGTTTCAGGGGCGTTATACTTAGATGGACTTTTAACTCGTACAAAACCATTGCAATTCCCCTGTTATAGTTAGTTCAGCTAACTATAACTCGCGCGCCCGCAATGCACTGCTGATGACGTCACATATTACATCACTCATGACATGGTCAGTGACATCACTCATGACATCACTGATGACATCTCAAATGACATCACTGATGACATCACTGATGACATCATCCAGTGAATGTGTGTTTTTCTGAAAATGACATATGTTTTATATATGTATATCTCGAGGTCGATGGAAGAATAAATGGGTATATAAGTGTCTAAATGGATGATTTGTTTTTGAAAAATTGATTGTATAACTGACTGATTAAGTGTATCTTAGTGAATACATGGCTTAGTAAGTAATGTTTAAATATGTAAATATCTGTATCAGTCCCTCACTTTGTGTATACGTGGCTGCATGGGTTGGTGAGTAGCTACATGAGTGTCTATATAGGTTATTAGTTGGTTTTCTGAGTATCAGTATGAGTGTCTGAGTGTCTGTATGGTTCGGTGGGGGGTATTACGTAGTGCATAGGTGCATGAATGAGTGACTCACTGTTTGTATGTGTTGAAGACTGCATGTGTGCAGGACTGTATGGGTGGATGAGTGTGTGCATGGGTGTGTTAGTGGGTGAATGACTGTCTCAATGGTGTCTTTATGAGTAACTACATATGTTTTAAACTAGTATATGTGACTATTGGTGTATATAAGTGAGTATATGTGAGAGTGAGAGATTGGAAGAGTTCCTGTATGAATAAGTATGTGTTTGATTCTTTATTAGCATGAGTGACTATGTGTGTGAGTAACTCTATGGATGAGTGGCGTTGTGTAACAGGATGTATAAGTGTATGAGTACATATGATGAGTGAGTACATGTATGAGTGACTGTATAGGACTGTTGGTGAATGAGTGGATGTGTATGTGGATCTTAGAATTACTGAATAGGTTGTTGTAACTGGTATTGGTATGTCCATTGTTTTGAACATTTTAGTTTCTATTTTTGAATGTGTGTATCAAAGGTTATATTAGGGTGAGAGGAGGTCTGCCACTCTATCACAAGGATGATGTCATCAGTGATGACATCAGTGATGTCATTTGAGATGTCATCAGTGATGTCATGAGTGATGTCACTGACCATGTCATGAGTGATGTAATATGTGACGTCATCAGCAGTGCATTGCGGGCGCGCGAGTTATAGTTAGCTGAACTAACTATAACGGGGGAATTTGAATGGTTTTGTACAAGTGAAAAGTCCAGCTAACTATAACGCCCCTGAAACCTGTGGTTCTTTCAGTGTATTTCTAAGGTTTTTTAAATGCTAATTCCTAACTATAACGTGCCTGAAACCTATGGTTTTTTCAGTGAATATATATATATATATATATATATATATATTTTTAGAAAGCCGATAGGTGCTCTATGGAAAACGCAGTAGAACGATCCATTCAGGACATGCCAACCGGCATTCAAAGTAAGGGCGGTGTCACGTGCTTGTTGGGAGCTGCCGTAGCCTCTGAGGAAGGAGTTCAGATTTTACTCCGAAACGCTTCAGGCATGATTAAAGGCAGCGCTGTGATTGATATCGGTGTGCGGGACTGTGTGCATACCTATTAAAGGCTGGAAGCCTCATAACTTGTGTCAGAGTGCTTCTTAACCGGTTGGGTAAACCTTGTAGCAGAAGATATATATATATATTCACTGAAAAAACCATAGGTTTCAGGGGCGTTATACTTAGATGGACTTTTCACTCGTACAAAACCATTGAAATTCCCCTGTTATAGTTAGTTCAGCTAACTATAACTCGCGCGCCCGCAATGCACTGCTGATGACGTCACATATTACATCACTCATGACATGGTCAGTGACATCACTCATGACATCACTGATGACATCTCAAATGACATCACTGATGACATCACTGATGACATCATCCAGTGAATGTGTGTTTTTCTGAAAATGACATATGTTTTATATATGTATATCTCGAGGTCGATGGAAGAATAAATGGGTATATAAGTGTCTAAATGGATGATTTGTTTTTGAAAAATTGATTGTATAACTGACTGATTAAGTGTATCTTAGTGAATACATGGCTTAGTAAGTAATGTTTAAATATGTAAATATCTGTATCAGTCCCTCACTTTGTGTATACGTGGCTGCATGGGTTGGTGAGTAGCTACATGAGTGTCTATATAGGTTATTAGTTGGTTTTCTGAGTATCAGTATGAGTGTCTGAGTGTCTGTATGGTTCGGTGGGGGGTATTACGTAGTGCATAGGTGCATGAATGAGTGACTCACTGTTTGTATGTGTTGAAGACTGCATGTGTGCAGGACTGTATGGGTGGATGAGTGTGTGCATGGGTGTGTTAGTGGGTGAATGACTGTCTCAATGGTGTCTTTATGAGTAACTACATATGTTTTAAACTAGTATATGTGACTATTGGTGTATATAAGTGAGTATATGTGAGAGTGAGAGATTGGAAGAGTTCCTGTATGAATAAGTATGTGTTTGATTCTTTATTAGCATGAGTGAATATGTGTGTGAGTAACTCTATGGATGAGTGGCGTTGTGTAACAGGATGTATAAGTGTATGAGTACATATGATGTGTGAGTACATGTATGAGTGACTGTATAGGACTGTTGGTGAATGAGTGGATGTGTATGTGGATCTTAGAATTACTGAATAGGTTGTTCTAACTGGTATTGGTATGTCCATTGTTTTGAAAATTTTTGTTTCTATTTTGGAATGTGTGTATCAAAGGTTATATTAGGGGGAGAGGAGGTCTGCCACTCTATCACAAGGATGATGTCATCAGTAATGTCATCAGTGATGTCATTTGAGATGTCATCAGTGATGTCATGAGTGATGTAATATGTGACGTCATCAGCAGTGCATTGCGGGCACGCATGTTATAGTTAGCTGAACTAACTATAACAGGGCAATTTCAATGGTTTTGTACGAGTGAAAAGTCCAGCTAACTATAACGCCCCTGAAACCTATGGGTTTTTCAGTGAATTTTTAAGGTTTTTTAAATGCTAATTCCTAACTATAACGTGCCTGAAACCTATGGTTTTTTCAGTGAATTTCAAAAGTTTTTTAAATGCTAATTTCTAACTATGCCTAAAGAGATAGGACATGTGAAGAAAGAAGAAAAAACGCACAGAAAGAAAAAAAAGAAATGCAGAAAGAAGCAACAGAAGTCCTCAAAGACGAAGAAAAGTGCAGGAAGAAGGATAACATGTAGAAAGAACAAACAGAAGAGCAGAAAGAAGCCTTTTTGCAAAATCATCCTGTACCCTCAACTTTTTCAGACGGATTCTTGTGGTAACTGAGTCTGACTAACCAGTCCTAGAGCCAGTGCTATGTTAAAAGACACTCAGAATATAGTGAAAACAACTACATACACTAGGGAACACTATGCGTTGGGGTCCCCCTTTGATTAGCATGACCTCCTCTGTAAGACCCTAGTATATAATAGGGCAGGGGATTAAAACTACCTCTTAAAACGCGCCACAGGACGTGTTTGCACACGTCACCTCAGGGCCCGTCCCCTCCCTTCCCCACTGTGTAAACACGCCCTGTGGCCGTTTTAAGTTGGGAGATTAAGTCCCCTTGAATCCTGAGGGTCCCTAGGGGCAAAATAGCCCACTAGGTACGTCCAGTAAGCGCCATTGCAGAGAGGTGTAAAAAGGGGCACGGCCTGCACCACCTCTCTGCAACGCAGAGCAGTGGCGCTTACTGGAAGCACCTGGTGGGCTAGTTGGCCCCCAGGGTCCCTCAGGATTGAAAGGGAATTATTTCCCCAACGTAAAACGCGCCACAGGGTGTGTTTGCACACGTCACCTCAGGCCCCGTCCCCTCCCTTCACCACTGTGTAAATGCGCCCTGTGGCCGTTCTAAGTTGAGAGATTAAGTCCCCTTGAATCCTAAGGGTCCCTAGGGTCAAACTAGCCCACTAGGTACCTCCAGTAACGCCACAGAGCTGCGTTGCATAGAGGTGTAAAAAGGGGCGTGGCCTCAGAACACCACAACTTACAACTGGCCAGGGGGCGCGCTTGCAGAGTGCTGCAAGGAGGCGGCGTGGCCTCCGGCGCAATGCCGGTCTTTTATTTTTTATTTTTTTTTAAGAAGGAGGGCTGTGTGGCCCCCCTTCTTTTTCTAATTTATTGGCCCTGGGGACCCCATCCCCCAGGGCCTGCACCCTAATTTGTTTGGTTGAAAAAAAATAATTTGGAAGGGAGCCGCGTGGCCCCCCTCCCAAGGCCTTAATCGGCCCCGGGTACCCCAACCCCTGGGTCATGGCCTTTTCAAAAAAAAAATTTTTAGGAGGGGGGCTGCGTTGTCCCCCTCCTCAGGTCACTTACGGCCCCGGGGACCCCATCCCCCGGGGCCGGCCTTTGTTTTTTTAAAATATATTTATAGAAACACCTAGGACATGCTGGACAAACCGTATGTACCTATCACCATGACGATTTGAATGATATTCATTAAAAGGCGACTATGCATACAATGAATCCACGTGGAATGTATTTACACCGCTAGTGAAGCTCTGACGTGTCTGACGCCCTACCGTGCCTAATCCCGGCGCACCCACCGGTGGGTACTCTTCAAGTAGACACCCTTGTCGTTTATTTATTCAAACATGGGTAGCTATTGACGGGCACATTTAATACACACGCATACCAAGCCATTCAAAGGAGAATCGACAAAAATTTGACCAAACTATGCAAGAAACCCCCCTCACAGTTAACAAAACACACATCCACCGCCGGATGTGTAATACTTTTTATTTTACTCTCTGAAAAGGAGACGAACCTCACTTGAGAGTCACAGCTTGCTCCTGGCTGAGCCCAATGCTGTGTTACACCCACCAGTGCCCACCGAGTGCCACACACCTCTGTGTTGTATTCCACCAGCTAGTGCGTATGCTATGACACTCTCGAGCCCATGTGCACTGTAACACCACCGAGTGAATATGTCATGCCACACTTGCCTTCGCATGGGTTATATTGCCCCATCTAACGTGCCTTCCTCGATGCCTTTGTTATAACGCACAGAGCTATGCCATACATACTACAATCTGGGATCCATATCTTTGTCACAGTGCATATGCAACGTTACACTCCCCAGCACATATTTTATATTACAACTTTAGAGACTAGTTAGGTTACACAACACTGCCCTGTGCATATTACACTCCAAGGCGCATATCGCATAGCGCGCGCTAGTGCCTGTGCTATCTCGCGCTCTCCAATGAATCTGTCATTGCGCACAATGTATTGCATATTATATTTCACGCCCGGTTCATCTTATATCACACTTTTTAGTGCATAGTGTATACCATATACTATATCTATTTTCAATCTTGCTCTCAGGACTATGTTCTATATAACACTGCGTCCACCTACCCTTTTCACGGGCATTACATTTTGCGATGGGGGTGGAGGGTCAGGAGGTGTTTCTGCCAAGTGAGCCCGGAGTCACAGTCACAAACGTCCTCTTCTTCCTGAATAAAAGTGAGATTATGCTGCATACTTGTTCATATTTTAAGTAGTTCGCGCAGACACACATTTTAAAAACAATAAAGTTCCTAATACCCACCTTCTCTGAACAGTTAGCTTGCTACCCCATCCACCTCCTCCCTATCCTCTGTTGTCTGAATCCATGGACTAGTATCCTCCCTCCTGCCATGCATGGTCTGATGTGCTGCCACTGCCCTGCATTTAGCATGATGTACCAGTCCACTCCTCCTGCCCTCCATTGCCCAATTCTATGGACCATCATTGACCTCCTGCTTAGCCTCTGTGCTTAGCTTGCTGCCCCTATTCCCCTTCCCCCTGCACTCCGATGTCTTTGTGCATGCCCCTGCTCCATCCTTTTTGCCCACCATGTTCCATGGACCTGCCACTCCTATCTACTCTGAGTGTTCTGTTGAGCTGCCACTCTCTGCCCACCTGCCTAGCATTATCAGATGACTGTAACCTGTCCCTGACACCTCCACCCTTCCTGTCCACATACCATGCCCCTATCCCCTTCCTCCTGTCCTCCATGGTCCATTTTACTTCCACACCCTTCTGCCCTCCCTGGTCTGTTGTGCTGCAACTGCTCTTCCTGCCTGCCCCATGCGGTCTGTTGTGAGGCCCCTTCCCCTGAACACTCTTGTCTGTGCCCAGGTCCTGACCCTCCCTTCTATCCCCCATGGTCCTTTGTGCATGCCCCTGCACCCTCCTTCTTGCCCATCATAGCCATTGTGCTGCCACTAACCCTCCCGCTTGCAATGCATGGTCTTCTGTGCTGCCATGGCCCCTCCCACCTTCCCTGTGTGGTCAGCTAGCTGCCCCTGACCCCCTCCCACCTTCCCTCCATGGTCTGTGTGTATGCCATCATAGTCTCACTGTTGCTCTCCATGGTGTGTCTTGTTTCTAGTGCCCATCCTGCCTGACCTCCATGGTCATCTTGCTGTTCCTGCCCTGCCCCCTTGCCTTCAGCCCTCTGTTTCCATGTGCAGACCCCTATTCCCTCCCTCCTGGCTTGTCTGTTCCATTGTAATGTCCCGGATCCGTCCCTCCTGCCCTTTATGGTCTGTTATGCTGCAGCTTTCTCTCCTGTCTGTCCATTATGGTCAGCTAGCTACCATTGCCTCTTTCCCCTCTGTTCTCTGTTGTCCATGTGCATGGTCCTGTCCCCTCCCTTTTGCTTTCTATGGATTGTTGTGCTGCACTCCCGCCCCGCATGCCCTGTGTGGTGTATTGTGCTGCTGCAAACCCTGATGCCTTCCTTGTAGGGTCAGTTTGGTGCACCTCTCCATGTCCCTCCTGTCCTCTGTTATCTGAGTCCATGTCCCTACCCCAATTCCTCCTGCCTACCATGATCCAATGTACCATACTTGCGAACATTTTGAACTTGGTAAGAGGGAGATTTTTAAAAAAAACTGGGGTATTGATTTTCCCCTTTGAGTTACATTGAAAAAGAGGAGATTGTAGACAGGAGACAGATCAAATAAAGCCCATTTGAGCTTAAAAACATTGGACGTTTCCTGGCTGAAACGGGGCTGTTGGCATGTATGGTTGTACTACCACTGCCTCTTCCTTCTGCTCACAATGGTCTATTATATTGCCACAGCCTCTCTTGCCAGTCCTGTATTGTTGGTTTGTTGCCCCTGCCCCCCTTTCCACTGCTCTCCATAGTCTGTTGTGCTGCCACTGCCCTTCCTGCCTGCCCAGTGTGGTCAAATTGTTGCCTCTGCACTCTCCTACCTGCCTTCAATTTTCAGAGTCCGTGCCCCTGGCCTCTGCCTCTCAACAGTATCCCAATGAACAACTAGATTGCTAACATTCTATATTTATTACAAAAGTGTGGAACGCCTGACGTCATCTTGATGTAATCAAAACTGTAATACCTAGAGCATTTCCTTTAGAAATTACATATATGAGAGGGTCTTATTTGCATCAAAATTATGGTTAGTGCTCTCAAAAACTAAAATGAGGACATATTTCTGAGTTTTCAAATAGCGACAAAGAACTTTTAAATTATTTGTAATCTTTATGTTTTTTTATCCAGTTGACCACTTGATTAAATGTTGCACTTAGGGGAGAGGATGTGGTGTTACTTCCAGAGCTGCAGACTTTGTATCTGGAGAACCAGGTTGGAGTTTCTGCTTCATCTCAACCTTCTGTGATTCTGGTCAAATCACTTAATCTCCCCATGTCTACAACCAAAATGAATTTGATCTTGTGTGATGTACCAATGCTCATGTAAAGGACTCCAATACCTGACAAGTCTGCACTATATAAAACTGCAAATACACAAAAAATAAGTGTTTTGCACACTTCTGTCATTGGGCTACATGTGGGCTACATCTGGGTGATATTTGTGCTGCATTTGGGCTCTTTTGTCTCTGGTGGCCATCTTGGGAGATTTATTTGTTATGAAGTTTCCTAATTTCCTCATTTACTGCAGTCTCCTCAGTAGGAAATGCTTTCGGTTTTTTACTTTGATTCCATCAAGAAGGTATTCAGATGTGTCACACATTTGCCATAAATTCTGAATGTTAGCAATCTAGTTGCTCATTAGATCACTGTAGTAAAGCTACTGCTCACCACGGAAGTCTGCTGCTGGTATTAAAAGTGCATGTTTCAGTCTGCATATCAGAATTTTTTTATGAAATAGAAGAGGATTTGAGAAGTCACTCAAAATGTGCCCTAATTTTTCTTTCTTCAGCACTAATCATAATTTCTATGGCAAAATGAACCCCCTCATTGTGTTCCTTTTTAAATTAAAATGTTTAAGTGTTACCAGTTTATTCCAATCAAGATGGCTTCAGGTGTGCCATACTTTTGTCATAAGTAAGACAGTAAGCACTCTAGTTGTTCTTAAGAACACTCTGGGACATTCTGTCATTGGGCTATACTTGGGCTACATCTGGGTGATATTTGGGCTACATTTGGGCTCTTTTGTCTCTGGTGGCCATCTTGGGAGATTTATTTGTTATGAAGTTTCCTAATTTCCTCACTTACTGCAGTCTCCTCAGTAGGAAATACTTTCAGTTTTTTACTTTGGTTCCATCAAGAAGGCATTCAGATGTGTCACACATTTGCCATAAATTCTGAATGTTAGCACTCTAGTTGCTCATTAGATCACTGTAGTAAAGCTACTGCTCACCAGGGAAGTCTGCTGCTGGTATTCAAAGTGCATGTTTCAGTCTGCATGTCAGAATTGTTTTATGAAATAGAAGAGGATTAGAGAGGTCAAAATGTGCCCTAATTTTTCTTTCTGCAGCACTAATCATACTTTCTATGGCAAAATGAACCCCCTCATTTTGTTCCTTTGTAAATTAAATGTTTTAAGTGTTACCACTTTATTCCAATCAAGATGGCTTCAGGTGTGCCATACTTTTGTCATAAGTAAGACTGTTAGCGCTCTAGTTGTTCGTTAGAACACTCTGGGACATTCTGTCATTGGGCTATACTTGGGCTACATCTGGGTGATATTTGGGCTACATTTGGGCTCTTTTGTCTCTGGTGGCCATCTTGTTAGATTTATTTCTTATGAAGTTTCCTAATTTCCTCATTTACTGCAGTCTCCTCAGTAGGAAATACTTTCAGTTTTTTACTTTGGTTCTATCAAGAAGATATTCAGATGTGTCACACATTTGCCATAAATTCTGAATGTTAGCACTCTAATTGCTCATTAGATCACTGTAGTAAAGCTACTGCTCACCAGGGAAGTCTGCTGCTGGTATTCAAAGTGCATGTTTCAGTCTGCATGTCAGAATTTTTTTATGAAATAGAAGAGGATTTGAGAAGTCAACATGTGCCCTAAGTTTTTCTTTCTGCAGCACTAATCATAATTTCTATGGGAAAATGAACCCCCTCATTTTGTTCATTTGTATATTAAGGGCCTCATGTAGGTAAATAAATTTTACCGTTTCTTAAATACCGAGCCGTACCGAATCGGTAAATTAGAGTCGGAAAGTTATATGTAGGTAAAAATTCGGTAACAGTTACCGATTCGGTAACATTCGGTAATCACGAATCGGAATTCACCGAATCGGTAAATACCGAGGTGGTATTTACCGAATCGGAAAATACCGAGGTGGTATTTACCGAATCGGAAAATACCGAATCGGTATGTACGGATTCGGTAAATAAAATCACATGACTCGACGAAACAGCTAATCCTGTGCAACGACAGCCCACCCAACCAGGAAGTGCCCACACCCAGGCAGGTGTACATAATTAGCCGAAGTGGCCACACCCAGGCAGGTGTACATAATTAGCCGACCCTGGAGAGGCTTGGAGTGCAGAGGAGAGGCAGGGAGCCGTTGCATGTGCGAGCGGGTAAACGAACAGCATGTCCAGCCAGAGAACACAGAGAGACGGAGGGGAAAGGAGGAGGAAGCTGAAATTTAGCCCCAAGGAACTCCAGGTGCTGGTGGAGGAGGTGGTGAAGCAGCACCAGAAGCTGTTTGGAAGGCAATCCCTGCAAGTGCCTGAGGCTGAAAAGCGCAACATGTGGCTGGCCATCCAGGCGCAGGTCAATGCTGTGGGAGTGACCCACAGGGACATTGAGGTCCTCAAAAAGCGCTGGTATGACCTGAGGATTGTAACCAAGAGGAAGATGGGCGACATCCAGAAGGAGGCCAGCCAGACCGGAGGTGGAACCAACAGGGCACCTGCCCTCACCGAACTGGAGGAGCTGGTGGCGGCCACAATCGAGCAGGAGAGCGTCGTGGGTCTTGGGGACGCCGACAGCTCTGCCAGAGCCGCAACACACCAAGGTAAGACGAAAGCACAGCAATGTAGCCCCCCCTACCCCTATCCCACATCCCCCATTGTGAAACGAGAATCACACTGCAGTCCACACGTGTCAGTGCAGACAGGCAATGCATTCCGGGAGATGTAGTCAGGGCAACACTAACCATGACGTAAATGTCACAGGGCAACAAGGCATGTCACGCACTCGAGGCACAAGGAGACAGAGGACATATTGGAATGTGAAATGTTTATTGTGACGCTTGCAATGCAGCCCTTCGGGGACACTGAGCCAATGTTGTATTTCTGTCCACAGATGTGACATCATGCATGACAGGGCATGCTGCAGGAGAGACGGCACACCGGCCACAAATATCACCTCTAGCCAGCACAAGTTCAGACCAGGGAGCAGGCCCACTGGCAGCCGCACCACCAACACAGCCAGCCTCGCCGCACCCAGAGCCAGCATCACCTCACCGAGAGCCAGCTGCACCACAACCAGAGCCAGCATCGCCACTCATGTTCGAATCACCGGCCACATCTCCGCTTGCAGGTGTGAGAATGAGGAGGCGTCCAGCAGCCAGGCTACGAGCCTTAGACACCTCGTCAGACGACAGCATGGGCCCAGAAGACCGCACCGGGCCCCAGGAAGGGAGCCATGCCACTGTGCCCCACACCTCACAGGCAGCACAGACGGGAGCAAGAGGGCGCCGCAGGTCGCGTGTCCAGAGTCCACCAGCACCCACTGACGGCCATGGTGTCTTCTTGGGGCTCGAGGGCCAAATGTTGAAGCAACAGCGCCTGCAATCAAAGGCAGTTATGTCAGTCCAGAGGCACATGCGGGTGATGAAGACAACATTAGTCAACATGGACAATAACATTAGCGGCATGGCTGCGGGCATTCGGGACATGTCCCAGTCAATCCAGCAGTTGTGCAGCAAATTAGATGCTGACATCGAAGCACGGCGCCGGGAACGCCAGAGGAGGGACACTACCAGCAGGGCACTCAACCGTCTGGCAACTGCGACTTCTCTACTGTGCCGGCGCTCTGTGACGATGCAGGAGGGCCTAACACAGTGCTGCAGCGACCTGTCTCGGGGGATGGTGCAGGTGACAAGTGCACTAGGGGTGCTATTGACTAAGGCGTCGACAACTGCTGCAGGGGATGCTGCGGAGAGCATCGACACCAGCAGCAGCATCACACCCCCCGTCCCAGAAGCACGCAGGAGCAGCAGGCGGCTTGGGGTTGGCTCTAGTGAGGATGCACAGGCCGTGCAATCCACCACTGCAGCGCGTATGCGCAAACATTGATGTAGCCCTGCTTAGCCACTTCCCATTGGGTGACGTAACCCTGGACATACTCCTTGTATAGATGGTATATTGCCAGATTGGCCTGTTCATGTGTTCATGGCGTGGTGCCACATTAAAACTACGTCATGACTTCTCACAACTCGCTGTGTCCCCTCACTTACTCAGAAATAGTTGCATGTGATCTCTGCCCGTCTCTCTCTCCCATCGATTGCAGTTGGCACTCTAGCTGCGTTGCCCTCTGGCTGGCCTGACTCATCCTCGTTGTCCTCAAAATATGTCAGTTCCACATCTGTCCCTTTTTTCGTGGCAAGGTTGTGCAGCATTGCACAAGTGGCAATAATCTTGCAGCAGGTGATGGGTTTGTACTGGCGTGCGCCTCCGCTCTTGTGCAGGCAGCGGAACCTGCTCTTCAGTAGTCCAAACGTGCGCTCCACCACATTGCGTGTTGTTTTGTGTGCCACGTTGTATCGTCTCTCACTCTGGGTTGCTGGGTGTAGGTAGGGAGTGAGGATGAATGAACGGCATGCATATGCACTGTCGCCTGGATGAGTAAAAGGGAACCATCAGTAACATGCCTCTACACACTATGATTTGCAGGTTTCAAGGGGCGTCACTGTTACTTACCTAGCAGGTATCCCTCTCCGAATTCTCCGGCACTCAGTCGTGTGTAGATCCCACTATTCTGGAAGATGTAAGAGTCGTGGGTGCTCCCAGGAAACTTTGCAACAATATCTGTGATGATGTTCCCTGCATCACAGATCACCTGCACATTGATGGAGTGGGTGGACTTCCTGTTCCTGTAGATGTGCTCTGTGTCAGCTGGTGGACAGATTGGGATGTGTGTACCATCAATACAGCCGATGACATGGGGGAACTGTGCCATGTGATAAAAGTCTGTTTTTGTTTTCTGCAGTGCAGCCTGTGTGTTTGGGAAGCTTATGTAGTGGTGCATTCTCTGCATCATGGCATCCAGGAACTTCCTGAAGAAACGTGACAGGCAACTCTGGGATACCCCACCCACCGCAGCTATCACCACCTGATAACTGCCAGATGCCAACAGATGTAGGCTGCAGAGCACCTGCACATGTGGGGGTATGGCGTGCGCCCTTCTTATTGGATGGTCCAGGAGTGGGTGTAGGTCCCTGATTAAGTCCATGATGGTTTCGGGGTGTAGCCTGTACCTCTCATGTATCTCTGCATCAGTCAGCTGGAATAGTGTGATGCGCTGTCTGTGGATTTGTTCCTCCCGTCGCCACACCCTCAGTCCTGCTGCCTGTAGACGTAGGCGCCTTGCAATGACGTACATAGCGGCCATGTTGTCCACGCTGTTGCATTTTGGGATTGCTTATGTGCACTGTTGATGGTTACCACCTGCTTTCAATCCGTGTTAATTACCGACTCTTATTTACCGATTTTCCTGGATTTCTTAATTACCGAGTGCTCCTACATGTCATTTTAATTTTTACCACTTCATATTTACCACTTCATATTTACCGATTCGTTAAGTATGTATTCGGTAAATCTGATTCGGTATTTTAGAATTCGGTAAATATGAATCGGTATTTACCGCCTCATATTTACCGAAAAGTGGTTTTTGGACTCCTACATCTCACTTGTCTGAATACCGGTCGGTAACGGCATATTTACCGAAAATCGGCCGTTACCGACCGGTATTTGGCTACCTACATGAGGCCCTAAATGTTTTAAGTGTTACCACTTTATTCCAATCAAGATGGCTTCAGGTGTGCCATACTTTTGTCATAAGTAAGACTGTTAGCGCTCTAGTTGTTCATTAGAATACTCTGGGACATTCTGTCATTGGGCTATACTTGGGCTACATCTGGGTGATATTTGTGCTACATTTGGGCTCTTTTGTCTCTGGAGGCCATTTTGGGATACTTATTTGTTATGAAGTTTCCTAATTTCCTCATTTACTACAGTCTCCTCAGTAGGAAATACTTTCAGTTTTTTTACTTTGATTCCATCAAGAAGGCATTCAGATGTGTCACACATTTGCTATAAATTCAGAATGTTAGCACTCTAGTTGCTTATTAGAACACTGTAGTAAAGCTACTGCTCACCAGGGAAGTCTGCTGCTGGTATTGAAAGTGCATGTTTCAGTCTGCATGTCAAATTTTTTTAATGAAATAGAAGAGGATTTGAGAAGTCACTCAAAACGTGCCCTAATTTTTCTTTCTGCAGCACTAATCATACTTTCTATGGCAAAATGAACCCCCCTCATTTTGTTCCTTTTTAAATTAAATGTTTTAAGAGTTACCACTTTATTCCAATCAAGATGGCTTCAGGTGTGCCATACGTTTATCATAAGTAGGACTGTTAGCGCTCTAGTTGTTCTTTGGAATACTCTGGGAAGCTGCAGTAGAACACAAAGGTATCAACTGACAGTCTCTGCCCTTGTTGGATGTACATGTTTTACTGAGAATGTCGGACTTCATTCTCACATGACTGAGAAAGATAATGTGAATTTACAGAAAATATGCTCTCAGTTTAGCTTATAGATCACCTTCCAAACCTCTGTGGGAAAAGCATGAAAAAATAGTTTTCTCTCAAACATGGTTCATGATATCACAGCAGAAGGCTTTTTTACATGGGAAAATCACATTAGAACACACCACAATTCCTAAAATGAGTATGGTACCATCAACAAATGATTTATAATGTAACTAAAGTGGAGAGGTGTGGCTCACTGGTTAGTGGCGGCAGACCCGTAAGCAGAGAATCGGCCAGGGACCAGGGTTCAATTCCCGACGCGGCAGGGTCGCGGGCCAGGGTCAAAACGGACTCGATAATTCTCGCCTTAGTACCTACTCTAACCAGGAACACACTTGGCAACTCTGGGCATTCAGCTTGCCTCATCTCTACAACGGCCCCCCACAGATGCCGGGGATGCCTGGTTTCACCTTGGAGATACCCAGAAAGGGACCATCTCACAGGAATAGCCAGGATGGGTTCCCCAGCGGTCTACAGCGCCGGGACGCCCCGTTGCTGGGGCAGCTGTGTGCTTTACAAGTCTACAACATTTACATTTACATTTAAAACCTTCTATTAACTGCAATGCTTTTTAATGAGGTGCTATCATGTTTATTGGTCTCAAGATGGCTGCCAACACTTATTGGATGAAGTGCTGACAGCCAATCAGATCTAATGATGAGATGTGTGGTTAGGCTCCGCCCAGATATATCTATCTTTTTAACTCTAATTTTCTCAGGAACTACTGAATGGATTTACACCATTTAAGCAAAAGGCACGAGTTTGAACTGAGGACTACCTCTTTGCCAAATTTGGTGTAATTCCGTTCAGCAGTTCGGGCTGTAGCTGCGTCAACAGGTCCTATGAGAAAATGCATGGGGAAAATGCGTTTTGGGACCCCCCTTTTTTCTCGGCCCCCGCTTGACGAATCACCGTGAAATTTTCAGGATAGGAGCAGCCGGAGCTGGCCAAAAGTTTGAAAAATTTCGCGAAGATTCGTCAATCGGCGCCAACGTTATTCCAAATAGAATGTTGCGGATTTCCTATGGAAAATAGGTCCTAACTATAACTACCTACTGGCGACTGCCAGTAGGTAATATATTGTTTTTTTTGTTGAGAAAGCCGATAGGTGAAACGCGTTTGTCAGTGGAGGGGGGGAAATTTGCATAATAAACACCAGCGAGGAAATCATCCGAGTGTGCTCTCCGTTTTTTACAGCGACGAAAAGGCAGCTGTGTTGTAGAATATAAATATATATATATTCACTGAAAAAAACATAGGTTTCAGGGGCGTTATAGTTAGCTGGACATTTCCCTCGTACAAAACCCTAGAAATTCCCCTGTTATAGTTAGTTCAGCTAACTATAACTCGCGCCCCCGCAATGCACTGCTGATGATGTCACATATTACATCACTCATGACATGGTCAGTGACATCACTGATGACATCACTGATGACATCTGAAATGACATCACTGATCACATCACTGATGATGTCATCCAGTGAGTGTGTGTTTCTGTTAATTTTAAATATGTTTAATATATCTATAGGGAAAAACCTATGGAAGAATGAGTGGGTGTAAAGGGGGGGAATGGATGATTTAGTAGGTGCGTGACTGACTGTATAAGTGAGTCATTAAACGTATCTTACTGCAGACTAGTGACTCAACTGTGTGAATGTTTGTATCTGTCTGTCTGTTGGTGTATAAGCGGCTGCATGGTTTTGTGAATAGCTATCTGAGTGTCTCTATGGGTTATTGGTTGGGTGTCTGAGTATCTGTTTGGGTGCCTGAGTGTTTGTGTGGGTGGGGTGTGTTTGACTCTGTGCATACATGTGTGAGTGGGTGATTCTATGGGTGCATGGTTTTAAGAGTACATCTGTGATGGACTGTATGGTTGGGTGAGTGTATGCATGGGTTTGTTAGTGATCAAATGTATATCTCAGTGGTACATGTGTGAGTAACTACATATGTGAAAGGCAGTATATATGTGTGTAAGAGTATATAAGTGGGTATATGTGAGAGTGTGTGATTGTGAGAGTGGCTGTATGGATGAGTGTGTGCTTGTATCAGTGATTGTATAAGAGCGTAAGAATGTGGTACTATTTTATGAGTAAGTGAACTTGTGTGTGTATAACTGCATAGGTGAGTAAATGGGAGTGTGATTAATTATTTGCATGACTGACTAGGTGTGAGAGTACCTCTATGGATGATTGGTGGTGTGTGAGTGTCTATGTAGGTGTATAAATGCATATGATAGTCCTGTACTGAGTGGCTGTAAGTATGAGTGACTGTACAGGTGAGTGAGTGGATGTGTGTAGATCTAAGAGTCAATGAGTGGGTATGTAGTTATTGGTATTGGAGTATCTATGGTTTTGAGAATGGACGTCTGAAATTTTAATTGAGTATATCAAAGGGTGTGAGAAGATGCACTAATTTATCACATGGATGACGTCATCAGTGATGTCATCAGTGATGTCATTTCAGATGTCATCAGTGATGTCACTGACCATGTCATGAGTGATGTAATATGTGACGTCATCAGCAGTGTATTGCGGGGGCGTGAGTTATAGTTAGCTGAACTAACTATAACAGGGGAATTTCTAGGGTTTTGTACGAGGGAAATGTCCAGCACTATCTACTTATGCAATCAGTCTACCAATACCTCAGCACTTATAAATTCACCATGCACTCTCTTTGCAGCACTGTAATCATTCCAGTTACTCGTTATGTACATATGCAATGGCCATAGTACTAACACAAGCACAGCTACAATACTCTGTGCACTATCCATGCAGACCTCTAACCAGCTACGTACTACTGATTTACTCCTCTAATTACCCAGGTAGTACCCATGCAGTCTACAAATCCCCCTGTCAGTCCCCATGCACTTCTCCAATCACCCATTGAGCACTATCTACTTATCTAATTACTCCACCAATACCGATGCACTTATACATTTACCATGCACTCTCTTTGCAGCACTGTAATCATCCAGTTACCAGTCATGCAGTCTAGAAATCCTTCTGGCAGTCTCATGCGCTTCTCCAATCACCCTTCCAGCACTATCTACTCATCCAATCACTCCGCCAATACCTAAGCACTTATTAATTCACCAGGCACTCTCTTTGAAGGACTGAAATTACTACAGTTACTAGTCATACACTTATGCAATGGCCCAGGTACTAACGATATCCCAGCTACAATACTCTGTGCACTATCCATGCAGACCCCTAACCAGCTACATACTATTGATTCACTCCTCTAATTACCCAGGTAGTACCCATGCAGTCTAGGAATCCCCCTGTCAGTCCCATGCAGTTCTTCAGTAACCCATCCAGCACTATCTACTTATCCAATCACTCCGCCAATACCTAAGCACTTATAAATTCACCATGCACTCTCTTTGCAGCACTGTAATCATTTCAGTTACTAGTCATGTACTTATGCAATGGCCTAGGCACTAACACAAGTACATCTACAATACTCTGTGCACTATCCATGCAGACCTCTAACCAGCGACATAGTACTGATTCACTTCTCTAATTACCGAGGTACTACCCATAAAGTCTAGGAATCCCCCTGTCAGTCCCATACTCTTCTCCAATCACCCATACAGCACTATCTACTTATGCAATCAGTCTGCCAACACCTAAGCACTTATAAATTCACCATGCACTCTCTTTGCAGCACTGCAATCATCCAGTTACCAGTCATGCAGTCTAGAAATCCTCCTGGCAGTCTCATGTGCTTTTCCAATCACCCTTCCAGCACTATCTACTCATCCAATCACTCCGCCAATACCTAAGCACTTATAAATTCACCAGGCACTCTCTTTGAAGGACTGAAATTATTCCATTTACTAGTCATCCACTTATGCAATGACCCAGGTACTAACAAAAGCCCAGCTACAATACTCTGTGCACTATCCATGCAGACCTCTAACCAGCTACATACTGTTGATTCACTCCTCTAATTACCCAAGTACTACCAATGCACTCTACGAATACCCATGTCAGTCCCCATGAACTTCTCCAATCACCCATCCAGCACTATCTACTTATGTAATCAGTTCACCAATACCTAAGCACTTATAAATTCAGCATGCACTCTCTTTGCAGCACTGTAATAATTCCAGTCACTAGTCATGTACTTATGCAATGGCCTAGGTACTAACACAAGCACAGCTATAATACTCTGTGCACTATCCATTCAGACCTCTAACCAGCTACATACTACTTATTCACTTCTCTAATTACCTAGGTACTACCCATGGAGTCTAGGAATCCCCCTGTCAGTCCTATGCACTTTTCCAATCACCAATCCAGCACTAGCTACTTATGCAATCGGTCTGCCAATAACTTAGCACTTATAAATTCACCATGCACTCTCTTTGCAGCACTGTAATCATTCCAGTTACTAGTCATGTACTTATGCAATTGCCTTTGTACTAACACAAGCATAGCTACAATACTCTGTGCACTATCCATGCAGACCTCTAACCAGCTACATACTACTGATTGACTCCTCTAATTACCCAGGTAGTACCCACGCAGTCTAGGAAAACCCCTGATAGTCCCCATGCACTTCTCCAATCACCCATTGAGCACTACTTATCCAATTACTCCACCAATACCGAAGCACTTATAAATTCACCATGCACTCTCTTTGCAGCACTGTAATCATCCAGTTATTAGTCACGTACTATCCATGAAGACCTCTAACCAGCTACATACTATTGATTCACACCTCTAATTACCTAGGTAGTACCCATTCAGTCTAGGAATCCTCCTGCCAGTCCCATGCACTTCTCCAATCTCCCATCCAGCACTATCCACTTATTCAATCACTCCGCCAATACCTAAGCACTTATAAATTCACCATGGCCTTGGTACTAACACAAGCATAGCTACAATACTCTGTGCACTATCCATGCAGACCTCTTACCAGCTACATACTACTGATTTACTCCTCTAATTATCCAGGTAGTACCCATGCAGTCTAGGAATGCCCTTGTCAGTCCCCATGCACTTCTCCAATCACCCATCGAGCACTATCTACTTATCCAATCACTCTAACAATATCCAAGCACTTTTAAATGCACTCAGGCACTATCCTTGCAGTATTGTAATCTTTTAGTCACTAGCCATGTACTCATGCAAGGATACAGATACAAACCATGCAGTTCCACAATCACATGTGTACTACTAATGCTCTGCTCCAGTATCTTACACACTACTCATACACTCCTCCAATTATGCAGGTAGCCCTGTTCCACTGCTCTAATCATTGATGTAGTTTCTTTCTATGTATTTTATAGTTATATATGTGAACATTTTTATATAATTATTTTAATTATATTAAATTGTTTTCAAAACTTTTCTTTTTTTACA
Organism: Triturus cristatus; assembly: GCF_964204655.1. NCBI lineage: Eukaryota > Metazoa > Chordata > Amphibia > Caudata > Salamandridae > Triturus > Triturus cristatus. The sequence goes on along the minus strand of NC_140589.1, from coordinate 1,061,335,655 downwards.
GATATTTTGCATAATTATTAAGACAGAGTTACAATGACAAGAAAACAGCAAAGAAAAAGAGAACGAAGAAAAGAGGCCCATGTAAAAAAAATAGCAAAAGAGCAATTAGATCAAGTACAACATGGATCCTTAAAGAAAAAGCCTTCTGGTAAGAGAAGTAAAGATTTTTTAAGAAAACTTTTAAAGAGTGTTTTCAAATTCTGAAAATAAAGATGAGAGAGATAGAACAAGAATAGTGAAACGAAAAGGAAAAGAAAAATTTACAAAAAAGTGCAAAATTGGATTATCAGAAAAAGAATTATGTTGGAAGCAGGAGGAAACAATTTTCAGAAATTTGAAAAAGATTGTATAAAAGTAGAGTACTCCAAAATTTACTTAAAAAAAACTTAAAAAATAAAAATGGAGATCAGCATTTTACAACCAAAAAAGGGAGATTCTAGTTGGCTTTGAATTGAATTGTTGAATTAAAAAGAAAATTGTTTATCTTAATTTTAAAAAGATTGAAAACTTTAAATACAATAATGCAGTCTATGAAGGACAAATTTAAAAGAAAAAATATAACTACTTTTTGTAAAATATTTTCCGGGGAATGGAAGCATACTTCTAGTACGAACCATTTTTTAATAAAGAAAGCTATTTTCAACAAAATACATTAGTGCATGCAGTTGATACCTGTGGTCATTGTTACGAACTGAAAAATGGTTGTCCAATTGAAAAAGAAAAGATAGTTCCTAGAAATGTGGAAGTAGTAATAGCTGAGGAAGTTCAAGGGAGACATACCCGGGCTCCATTGTTTACATGGGATTGTAGTAGTATTTTTTTAAAGTTGAAAGTAGTTTCTGGTGAAAATCGCAACTATATTTGTATTTGTTGTAGACGTACTCACTATAAAATTCACACTAGGAATGTAGATATGATTTTAAAAAGTGAAAAGGAATACAATGATAAATGTGGAGAATTTGCTGATTATCTGTTTGTGGAAGGTCATTTTGAGTTGGGTAATGTACAATGTATTTTTAAAAATTGTTACAATAAATTAGAAGAGAAGAAAATGCCAGCTAGAGCTGTCCATAATAACCTAGAATTAGTAGCTATACCTCTAGAACTTAAAGATTTAAATACATATGAGTCCATCCTTATTCAATCTGTGCACCCGTTTCAGGCTATAATTTGTATGGAGCCTAAAACAGGTAAGCTGCCTCCAACAGATCTTCAAAAAGGTTTAAAAGGAAGAGTTGTGTATTTACCTTTGGATTTTAAGAAACATTTTGAAACTGTTGGTGTAGAAAGAGAGGATACTGAACCTGTAGTCATTCTTGTTAATGGTGTACCCACAAAGAGCTGCAAAATATCGCAAGAGTTAGTAGATGTCACAAAAGTCCAAAAGGCTACATTATATCTGGTGCAAAATAATATTTACTATAAAATTGTAAATGTAGACGAACAAGAAATTAGTTTAGAAGATGAAACACACATTTCAAGTGGACAAATAGAAAAAGTGGAGAACTCAAGAAAAGAAGAAATTTATGAACATTATACTATACACCCTCTGCATTCAAAAGAACTGATAGGAGATACTATTGAATTGTTCCAGATGAAGAAAGCAAAAGGAACTCCCATGAGTGTATGGGAAAAAAGTTTGGAAGCTCGTTGTTTTCCACAGCTGTTCCCTACTGGAAAAGGTGGACGATATGATGAACGACCAGTTCAGATTCCAGCTTCAGAATATCGTACTTTACAACTATACTCAGAAGAACCAAGATTTCGCCAGTGTATTCTAGATTTGTTTCATCTTTTATTTGAAAGTGACCTGTCTGCACTTTCATATGCAGTCAACCATATATTAAAAACAGGAACTCATCTTTCACATCTTTCTGCAAAGGAATTTATGGACAAAGTTGAAGAAAGAGACGAACATTTAGAATCACAGTTAATTAATTTGATGGCATGTCAACGTGGCACTAATGAATACTGGTATCAACGTCATGGGGGACTAAAATGTATGTTAAGAAACGTAGGAACCCCTACGTGGTTTGTTACACTTAGCTGTGCTGAGTACGCATGGGATGATTTACTGGATTTTCTATGAGAAGCAGATTCAAATATAGAAAATATTGAATTGAAGAGAGCTGGAGAACTGTGTTCCTTGGATCCTGTAAATGTTTGCAGATATTTTAATCATAGATTTAAAGCTATAATATCTTTCATCTGTAATAAAAAGAATCCACCTATTGGCGAAGTTATTGATTTCTTTTGGAGAAAGGAATACCAAGCTAGAGGTGCTCCTCATATCCATATGCATTTATGGATCAAGGATGCACCCAAATTTGGAACTGATTCGGATGAGACTGTTTTATCTTTTATTGAAGACTATGTTACCTGTGCGATTCCAAAAACAGGAGGAGAAAATACCTTAAGTTTTACAGTTTCAAAGTCATCGATGTGGAAAATATTGTCGACGGAAATACAAGTCGAAGGAAAAATTTTACACAAAATGTCGATTTGGTTTTCCACATCCAGTAATTTCCAAAGGAAGAGTGAACAGTTTTATGTCAGCAGTGAGGCATGCTACCACTCGAAAATCACCCAAAAAATCTTATAATATAAAAATAACAGAAGAATCAAAGTACATTAATGATTACAATCCAGTGATTTTCAAGATGTGGAATGCAAATATGGACATATAATATGTTACAGATAACTCAATTGCTGATGATTGCTATGTCACATCATATATTACCAAATCTGAGAAGACAGAATTGAAAGAAATGTGGGAGGAAATTTAACAGGAGAAGACACTAAGACACTTAGTAAAAAATTGTGCAGCTTCAGCTTGAAGATGCTTTCACATTGAGAAATTGGATCTTATGAATGTTTAGATCGATTGACATCTGCAAGTTTATATTCAAAGTCAAGAGGAATCATCTGGATAAGTCTAGGTCTTGCTGCAACACGAAATCGTGTTTTGAAATCTGTACAAGAAATAGAATACTTGGCACTGAATGAACCGGAAAGTACAGATATTCTTGAAACAAATATGTTGGATACATACTATCCAATTAGAAGTCCACACCTTGGAAAGATATGTCTATATGAAATACTGCAACATTATAGTTTTAAAAAATATTTTACGGAAAATGTAAATCAAGGGAAATATGCTGTAATTGGATCTGTAGGATGTTTGGTAAAGCATGCTAAAGGAAATCTGATTAATCACAGGAAACTAAGTTACGATACTCCAAATAAAAGGGAGTTTTTCTATTTAGCTCTTCTGCAACTCTTCAAACCTTGGCGGACTGAAATGGAATTACTTGGAGATTTTGAATGCTATGAATATTCTTTCAATGCATTTAAAGATAGCATTGAATGTACAATTTGTCCAAATTATTTCCAAATGTTGAATGAAGAGATTAATCAAGAAAGAACTATTGCAGCTGAAATAGCTAGAGATAGTTCTCAAGATAGTCAGAGTTTTGCTCCACAAAGTCAAGATCCACTAGGAGAAGCCATACTTGAAAATGAAGCAGCAATAGCAATGAGTGAAGTGGAAACGGTGATGCAACAAGCACAATAGGAGAATATTGATTTAAAAAACTTAGAGGAACATCTGAATACTGAACAGAAAGAAATATATATCCAAATAACACAAGAGATAGAACATAGATTACTGCATGAAAAGAATGATTGCCAATGTACATCATTTAGACCTATTCTTATGTACCCCAGTGGACAAGGTGGAATGGGGAAAAGTTTCTTGATTAAATGTTTGTCAAGTTATCTACAGAAAACAACAGATTCATATTTTTCTTGTGTTGTAACTGCTCCAACTGGGTTAGCAGCACACAACATTAAAGGGATTACATTACATCATCTATTTATGTTACCAGTAGAACATGAAAATAAGTTGGAATATCACAAGCTATCTGGAGAAGCTTGTTTCGAAGTTTCAAGAGTACTGAAGAAAATGAAACTTCTGATAATTGATGAAGTAAGCGTGGTCTCAAATGTAATGCTTGTGTTTGTACATTTGAGGATGCAGCAGATTTTAAAAACAAATCCCGATGTTTTATTTGGAGGAAAACATCTAATTGTATTTGGTGATCTACTACAACTCACACCTGTGAAAGGACAACCAGTTTTTAAGACCCTTCTTCATGTAGACACTAAAAAATCATTGGGAATTATTGGAAATGTGAACATTTGGACTTATTTTGAATATAAAGAACTTATTAAGAACATGCGACAAGCAAATGACGACGATTATGAAAATATTATTCAAAATATTAGAATTGGTGTCTTAAAGGATGGAAAAAAGCTTTAGAAAGTCGGCTACTAAGAAACTTGTTTCCAAAAGAAAATATTGCACCTGAAACAATCTACCAAAAAAATTGCAAAAAAGAAATCTATAATTTGCCTTATGCCAACACTGAAAGAATGCTCTACATTCAATGAAGAACTCTTGAAACTGGAGAATGAACCAATAATGAAAATGGTTGCCACTGATAAAATAGAACATGAAGGAGTAACTATTCTTCTGTCAGAGAAATTACAGTTAAAATTAGACTCTTTGGAAAAATCAATATCTAAGACTGCTGGTTTGGAAAAGACCTTATATGTATCTGTAAACTGTCGGGTAATATTACGGCGTAATTTAGATGTTGAGAAAGGTTTCGTAAATTGAGCAATGGGGAAAGTTGTTGACTTTGTTAGTTATCCAAATAGAGATGGAAGTGAATTTTTGAAGATTAAATTTGATCAGATTGAAGAGGTGAAACAGATTGCACGTTGTTCTTTTCGTTTCTTGCTTGTAAAAGATTTGAATGTTCGTAGAAAACAGTTTCCTGTTTGTTTAGCATATGCAGTGACCATTCATAAATCTCAAGGTTTAAGTGTAGACAGTGCTTTTGCACATATTGGAAGTTCTGTGTTTAAAGTTAAAGAGGGTATGGCATATGTTGCATTGTCTCGAGTAAGAACAATATCCGGATTGTATTTGATTGATTTTAATGAGCAAAAGGTTAGTGCAGATGTAAATTGTGTAAAAGAGTACAATAGGTTAAGACGACTCTATGCTCCTAGCTTAGGTGAATATCCTAATTATGAAAAACGTTTGATACGTCCAAAACGAAAATATGAAAAACATTTTAGTGAGATTGCAAAGAAGAAAATAATTGAAAAGAATGATGAGTCTGAAAAGAAAATGGAAGTGCACACGGTTGCTAATACTGTAGGATATCAGTTAGAAAATAGTTCAGGTATCAACTGCTATACTAATGTAATCATGAACATTGTGTTTTTTTTAGAAAATCTACAGCATGCAATTATGGAAAATCGAGACTAAAGATCCTGTTCTTTGTTACATTACATTTTTGAAAAGTTGAAAACTGATAAAACTAAAATCCATACTTCTTCTGGCGTGCGGGATCTTTTGGATATATGTACTGATTCTTTACAATTTACACTTAATGTACAGCAAGATGCTCAAGAATCTCTTATGCTTATGCTTGCAGTATTGGAAGATGAAGGAATACAAATTGAAAATCTGTTTGACTATGCTACAAATGGGAACATACATGTGACAGCTGTTCATTTTCATCTACCACTAAAATAGACACTGAACAATTTAGATATTTGACAATACCAGATTTCAAAACAGTGTCTTTTAATGAATTAGTGAAATCAGCTAATCAAGATATGGTTTGTACTCAGTGCAAATCGGAAATGTTGTCAACATTATTTATAGAAAGATTTGGACAATATGTCATTTTAATGCTGCAACGTTGTAGAGCAGATGGAACAAAATTGGAAAACAAAATAATTTTTTTTGAGGCAGGTCAAGTGTCAATTTCAGGAAGAACTTTTAAAACAGTGGCTATTGTTTTTCACGATGGACCTACTTCAACATCTGGACACCATACTGTGTATTTAAAATGCAATAAAGGCTGGACACTGTGTAATGATGCACATTTAGAGTTCAAATGCCGGTTACCTTATGAATTACCAAATTCATTCTACTATTTTTGATGCCAAAATTCTGAGAAGATGTCAACATGAATTAAAGAGTATATTTTGGATATTTTCACTACAAATGATTTCAGAAACATCATTCGGCCTATTGGGAAGATGACAATATGAATTTAGAAGTTTATCTTGGATATCCTTAATGCAAATGTTTTCAGAAACATCATTTGGCATATTGGAAGATGTCAATAATTACGGTTTGAGTTATTGATTCTGTTCTTTGATATTGCATTTGGAAAATTCTGCTTGAAAGAAGGTGCTCATATATTTAATCTTTGTATTATATACAGTATTATTAAGGATGTTCATTTGTGAAAATGTAAATAGAGGGTTGAGTTTGTTGTAGATATTTGGAAAATAGATATGTTTTTTTTTAACAATCTTATTGATTGTATTTTTTTGCCCACTGTCACAGGATGATCAACTTTGAAATCACTTTGTATGGTGAAATTCAATAGAATCCGAAGACAACAAAAAAGGCAAACTGAATATGTGATGTAATTGTAAAATTATATTGTTTTCTTAAAACTATAAAATTATATGTAATAACAGGATTTTTTTCTTCTCTTTTACAGACCCTACTACTAAAGTTTAAAATATTTTAAATTTACATTTAAAAAAAAGAAGTGAAAAAATGTTTTAATCAGTTTCATATCTACTTCAAAACAGGTAAGATTAAGTCACCCAAGCACTATCCATGCACTGCTACAATACCCTGTGCACTATCCATGCAGACCTCTAACCAGCTACATACTATGTATTTACACCTTCAATTATTCAGGTAGTACCCATGCAGTCCAGCAATAACACTGTCACTCCGTATGTTCTCCTGCTATCACCCATCCAGCACCATGTACTTATCCAATCACTCCACCAATACCCAAATACTTATAAATTCACCATACACTCTCTTTGCAGTACTGTAATCATCCAGTTACTAGTCATGTACTCATGCAATGGCCCAGGCACTAACACAAGCACTGCTACATTTCTCTGTGTACTATCCATGCAGACCTTTAACCAACTACACACTACTGATTCGCTTCTCTAATTACCCAGGTAGTACCCATGCAGTCTAGGAATCCCCCTGTCAGTCCCATGCACTTCTCCAATAACCCATCCAGCACTATCTATTCATCCAATCACTCCGCCAACACTTAAGCACTTATAAATTCACCATTCACTCTCTGTACAGCACAGTAATCATCCAGTCACTGCTCACATACTCATACAATGGCCCAGGAACTAACACAAGCACTGCTACAATCCTCTGTACACTATCCATGCAGACCTCTAACCAGGTACATACTACTTATTCACTCCTTCAATTACCCAGTTGGACCCATGCAGTACAGCAATCACTTTGTCACTCCTCTCGCACACCTCCAATCCCCCAAACTATTATCCATGAACTCATTCAATCACGTTCCACTACTGAAACATTTATAAAACAACCATGCAGTAGCCTTGCAGTTCAATAATCACCCACACAGTCTCCATACACTCGTACAATCTCACAGGTAATTTTTCTTTTTTTAACCAGTTGAGGTGGTTCCGTGAGAACCGTTGTTTTTTTGTTTTGTTTTTAACAATTTTGATTTTTTTTGTATTTTTAAAACTTTTGTAATTTTTTTGTGTGTTTTTGATTTTTTTTAAAACAGAAAAATGAGGAACACGAAAAAAACTTAACAAAAACCGAAGCACATAATTTTTTTTTAGCATTTATGTGCTTTCAATGCATCAGTAATAACATCAAGGCATTGTTCAGCAATGCAGAGTTGAACATTGCACTTCTTGCAACATATAGTTGCATTCAAGTATTCAGGCACGATGTGGGGCCTTGGAACAGTTGCAACTTGCTGACCAGATGTTGATGCAGCATTACGGTCTTGCTGTGCTGCAGCATTCAACTCCCTTCCGTCGTTGTTCCTTAGAAAGATGGACTGGATGTATTGTTTCCAGGTGCTTCTTCATACTAAAAGTGCCACATGAATACTTCTTCTCAGATCCTCTTGAAAACACTCTGGAGCATATAATACAGGTCATGTTTGTGGCATTGACTTTTTTATGACCCTCTGGAACTGTGAAGAAGGCCCACACAATACTCTCCTTCTTCTTCTGGTTCTGCTGCTGAAGCTGTTTCTCATCCTCCACATCAAATGGATCTACTGTAGCAAGATTAGATGCCATTCTTGCTATCAAAAAAACAAATACACACAAAAAAACTACAAATGACAGAGAAGCAAGAAATAGGTCTTCTCTCAATGGATATTAAAGATAAAGGGAAGTTCATAGGGATGGATACCCCCTCTGATAGAATAAAAATGATGTAAACCAATCAGATCCTTTCTTTTTTTCACTGACATAAAGTCGCGCACGGTGTGCGACTACGTCACGCACCCTTCGCGCACCCGTGAAATATTGCATATATGAATATAAACTATAAATAAAAGTTTCTATAATATTTTAGTAACTATATTGTCAAACCTATTTATACTAATCTCATATCCAAACTTTCTATAGTTATTTTTTCAACTTTAAAAATACACCGAAGTCGCAACATCGGCGCGATCACGGCGCGACCTCAGAAATACGTGCGGGGAGATGTTGCGCACATTTACTTTCGTCTAAATTATATTGAAAATAATACTTTAAAAATACTTTTATAAATAAATTTAGACAAACACTTAAAGGAAAACGTTTATTTATAATTAATTTAAACATGTTTCATACTTTACAAACTACACCGAAGTCGCGACCCCAGTGGGACTTTTCAAAATGGCTACTGGAATGTGCGCAACCGTCGTGTAGGGAGCGCGAAGGGTGCGCGACTTCTGTATAGTATTAAAAAAAAAAAGAATGTATATAGTTTTCCTAACTAAAAATGATTCAATTTAAAAAAAAAATTATATATATATATAGCAAGGCGTGGTGACGCCGAAACCGGTCAGGACTTGAGTTATATATATGCTGCTTCAGACGAATAAAGTCTTGTGTTTGCACAGAAGTCGGAGTGGGGCTTTATTTTTGAAGCATTGAATATGCAGGCTTCTCCGCTCCTGCAACCTTTGAGCCCACCCTGCAGAGTCGGTGGCCCCCAGTAAACGGAGGATGTTGTGTTGGATTTTACGGAGGGGGCATGACACGCTCTCGCGCACCAAACGAAGGATTGCCAGAAGTATTGGTAGCGCATCAGAGAGAAAGGGAATAGGGGAGTTTTCTCCTCTTGGAAGCTCCGCAGTGCTAACCCTTATCATGGACAGAGGCAGCATAAAAGTGCACTTGCTATGAGAAGGAATGCGTGCACATTACAATTTGGTACGTTGTTGAGACATTGTTCATAAAACGCTATTTGGGCAAAACATGAATACTAAGCAATGCCTCGTGATTACAAAGCAACGATGATGCATGCTGGGCGCTGTAGTTGATCCTATGGCCTCGTGACCACATGGTAAATATTGAACTCACCTGTGAGCAAGGCGTGGTGACGCCGAAACCGGTCAGGACTTGAGTTATATATATGCTGCTTCAGACGAATAAAGTCTTGTGTTTGCACAGAAGTCGGAGTGGGGCTTTATTTTTGAAGCATTGAATATGCAGGCTTCTCCGCTCCTGCAACCTTTGAGCCCACCCTGCAGAGTCGGTGGCCCCCAGTAAACGGAGGATGTTGTGTTGGATTTTACGGAGGGGGCATGACACGCTCTCGCGCACCAAACGAAGGATTGCCAGAAGTATTGGTAGCGCATCAGAGAGAAAGGGAATAGGGGAGTTTTCTCCTCTTGGAAGCTCCGCAGTGCTAACCCTTATCATGGACAGAGGCAGCATAAAAGTGCACTTGCTATGAGAAGGAATGCGTGCACATTACAATTTGGTACGTTGTTGAGACATTGTTCATAAAACGCTATTTGGGCAAAACATGAATACTAAGCAATGCCTCGTGATTACAAAGCAACGATGATGCATGCTGGGGGCTGTAGTTGATCCTATGGCCTCGTGACCACATGGTAAATATTGAACTCACCTGTGAGCAAGGCGTGGTGACGCCGAAACCGGTCAGGACTTGAGTTATATATATGCTGCTTCAGACGAATAAAGTCTTGTGTTTGCACAGAAGTCGGAGTGGGGCTTTATTTTTGAAGCATTGAATATGCAGGCTTCTCCGCTCCTGCAACCTTTGAGCCCACCCTGCAGAGTCGGTGGCCCCCAGTAAACGGAGGATGTTGTGTTGGATTTTACGGAGGGGGCATGACACGCTCTTGCGCACCAAACGAAGGATTGCCAGAAGTATTGGTAGCGCATCAGAGAGAAAGGGAATAGGGGAGTTTTCTCCTCTTGGAAGCTCCGCAGTGCTAACCCTTATCATGGAAAGAGGCAGCATAAAAGTGCACTTGCTATGAGAAGGAATGCGTGCACATTACAATTTGGTACGTTGTTGAGACATTGTTCATAAAACGCTATTTGGGCAAAAACATGAATACTAAGCAATGCCTCGTGATTACAAAGCAACGATGATGCATGCTGGGGGCTGTAGTTGATCCTATGGCCTCGTGACCACATGGTAAATATTGAACTCACCTGTGAGCAAGGCGTGGTGACGCCGAAACCGGTCAGGACTTGAGTTATATATATGCTGCTTCAGACGAATAAAGTCTTGTGTTTGCACAGAAGTCGGAGTGGGGCTTTATTTTTGAAGCATTGAATATGCAGGCTTCTCCGCTCCTGCAACCTTTGAGCCCACCCTGCAGAGTCGGTGGCCCCCAGTAAACGGAGGATGTTGTGTTGTATATATATAATTATATATATATATATATATATATATATGTATATATAAAAACATAGGATTGAGGTACATTAGAGTTACACATTTTCATTTAAAAAACCTTTGAAATTCACTGAAAAAAACATAGTTTTAAAATGTTATAGTTAGAAATTAGAATTTGGAAAACCATAGAAATTCACTGAAAAAACCATAGGTTTGAGTCACTATATAGTTAGAAATTAGCATTTAAAAAACCATAGAAATTCACTGAAAAAACCATAGGTTTCAGGCACGTTATCGTTAGAAATGAGCATTTAAAAAACCATAGAAATTCACTGAAAAAACCATAGGTTCCAGGACCGTTATAGTTAGTTGGACATTTCACTTGTACAAAACCATAGAAATTCCAGCGTTATAGTTAGTTCAGCTAACTATAACTCGCGTCCCCGCAATGCACTGCTGATGACATCACATATTACATCATTCATGACATGGTCAGTGACATCACTGATGACATCACTGATGACATCTCAAATGACATCACTGATGACATCACTGATGACATCATCAAGTGACTGTGTGTTTCTATAAAGTTTAAATATATTTTATATATATGTGAAGGTGTATTGAAGAATGAGTGGGTGTATAAGTGTCTGGATGAAAGATTAAGTAGGTGCGTGACTGATTGTATAAGTGAGTGATTAAATGTGTCTTACTAAATGCATGGGTTAGTGACTAAAGTGTGTGAAAGTGTGTATCACTCTGTCTCTTGTTGTGTAAGCTGCTGAATGGGTTAGTGAGTAGCTGCATTAGTGTCTATATGGGTTATTGATTGGCTGCCTGAGAAAATAACTCGTGTCATGGACATATGCAGGTAGGGATTGAATGTAGGATCTTAAAAAGAAGTCTATATACTTTGAAGTATTTTCATATAGACTTCCCATGGAGGAGACAATAGGTCTTCCAGGAGGTCTCTAGTTGTCTTTATGAACCTTCGGTAAAAGATGTGTGGAAAAAGGATATGTTACTGATGACATTAGATGAAGGGATTTTTTACCTGTAGATCATGTAAAGCTTGCAAATACAGTGCTAATGTGAAACAAATTGAGTTATCCAAAAATCTAAAACTGTTTGTCATTAATAAGCATTTGACATGTAAATCGGATTACTGTGTATATGCATTAATGTGTCCTTACCCATTTGACTAAATAATATCAAACTTCAACTTCTGACATCCTCAATCATACAATCAAGACCCCATTTCACTGTTCGGACCTGCTGTACCACAGTGTACTCCACCGACTAGTGTCAACCAAGCACAATAATAATGTGCAACAGTTAGCTACGGAAACACCCAGTCTGATGCACCTCAATGGAGGGAGTTCTATGAAAACCAAGCAACAAGTAATATAGAACATCTTCCATTGTGGAATCAAGACACCGTTCCACTGTTGGGACCTACAGTTGCTTGCACCTGGTCGAAGGGAGTACCTTTATCTCCACTCTTAGATGAAGTTCTAACATCCTCCATTGTCAGATCAACTGTTGGGACCTAGAGTTTGATGCACCTCATCGGAGGGGGTACCACAAATCATCACCACCTGTAACTTCTGACATCCTCAATCATAGAATCAAGACCCCGTTCCACTCTTCGGACCTGCTGTACCGTGGTGTACTCCACCAACTACAGTCAACCAAGGCCATTAATCATGTGCAGCAGTTAACTACGGAAGCACAAAGTCTGATGCACCTCAACAGAACGACCTCTGAAAATTCACCTGCACGTTATATCGGACATCGTCCATTGTGGGATCAAGACACCGTTCCACTGTTGGGACCTAAAGTTGGTTGCACCTGGTCAAAAAGAGTACCTTCATCTCCACTCTCAGATTCAGTTCTAACATCATCCATTGTGGGATCAAAAGACCGTTCCTCTGTTGGAACGTACAGTTCGTTGCACCTGATCAGAGGGGGTACACAAAAACCATCACACACTTGAACTTCTCACATCCTTAATCACAGAATCAAGACCCCGTTTCACTGTGCGGACCTGCTGTACCGCATTGCAATTTCAACTTCATGCATAGCAATGGCTGCTTCATTTTCCAGTATTGCTCGTCCAAGAAGATCGTGACTACATGGACCATTAGTTTTACTATCTTGAGAACTTTCATTACTAGTAATAGTATTTTTCTGTTCAACTTCATCATTCAACATTTTTTTTAAATATATAGCAAAAATTGTACATGCAACGCTACTTTTACATGTATTACAAGAATCTTCGTAACAGTCAAAGGCCCCAAATAATTCACTTTCACTACACCATGAATTAAACAGTTGCAGAAGTGCTAAGTGTTAAATAGTCAAATTCTCCCTTATCTAAACTATCACAACTAACTTTCTTGTGGTTTATGAGATTACTCTTTGCATGTTTTACTAAACAACCATAACATCCAACTACTGCATATTTTCCTTCTTTTACATTCTCTTTAACATTTCAAGCTGTAATGTTGAAGTACTTCATACAGACATAGCTGTTCCAGATGTTGACTCCTTTTCGGTTAGTACGTGCCCAACATATTAGTTTTAAGATTGTCTGTACTGTCTGCTTCATTTACTGCTAATTCTTCAATTTCTTCAAATCATTTCAAGACTCCATTTCGTTTGCAGGCAAGACCTAAACTTACCCAAATGATTCCTCGTGACTTTGAATTTAAACTTAAAGAGCACAATCAGTCTGAACATCCATACAATCCAATTTCTCGGTGGGAAAGCATTTTCAAAGTAAAGCTGTATAATTCTTTCCTAAGGCTTTTCTCTTGTGTAATTTCTTCCCACATTTCTTTCATCTCTATTTTTTCTGATTTTGTTATGTACGATGTAACGTAACATGCAACAGCAATTGAGTTATCTGCAACATACTGAATGTCCATGTTCGCATTCCACATTTTTAAAATGACTGGATTGTAATCATTGATATACTTTGACACTTTTCTTCTTTTTAACTTGTAGTTATTCTTTTGAGATATCCGAGTTAATGTGTGCCTTAAAGAAGAAAAAAAATAATTTACTCTTCCTTTACAAATGACTGGACAAAAGAAACCAAACCGACATCTGGTGTAAAATTTTCCTTTAAGGTTGTAGTTTCTTCTGCAATACTTTTAACCCCTTCGCTGCCAGGCCTTTTCCCCCTCCTGTGCCAGGCCTTTTTTTGGCTATTTGGGGTAGTGCGCGATGAGGCCCCTGTAACTTTTTGACCACATAAGGTATCCACGCCAAATTTGCGTCCTTTTCTTCCAACATCATGGGGATTCTAAAGGTACTCAGGGTTTGTGGATTCTCCTAGAGGGGTCACAGAAATGAGCCAAAATACAGCAAAATTTTGTTTTTTTTTCGGAAAAATGGGAAAAACGGGCTGCAAATGAAAGCATCTGGGTTTTTTCCTGCAACTGTTATGAAAAAAGGGTTTGTGGTTTTGAAATCACCATTTTCCCAGCTTTTCGGGGATACCAGAATTCTGTCAGAAACCCAACATTTTATACACAGTTTTTGCATTTTTCTGGGACATAGCCTATTTTTGCTATTTTTTGTACTTTTGACCTCCTTCCAGTTAATGGCAGAAATGGGTACAAAAGCAATAATGGATCCTGGAAAGCTATACATTTTCGAGAAGAAGACAAAATTCTGAATTCAGCAAGGGGTCATTTGTGTAGATCCATCAAGGTTTTTTTTATAGAAACAAACAGTTAAATATAGGATAAATTGAAAATTAGTTGAAAAAAACAGCCTTCTGTGTCAACGTTTTCACCCGTAACTTCTTCTAATTATGACAGCTCTTTGAAAGCAATATACCTTTGCATCCGCTGGACATTACTGGTTGTGGGGATATATAGGACTTCGGTATGAAAGACACCTATGTATTTCTGAAATGTGAACAAAATATAGGGTTTAGAAACAGTAGATATTTGCACATTTCTGAAATTGGGAATACTCATACTAGCATGAGAATTATCAGTCATTTTTTAGAATAACTTCTTTTTTACACAATATCTTTCATTTGGAAGGCAGAAATGCATCGAAAGTCAATAGATGATAAAAGTTCCTTTACAAATCTGAATTACCCTAAGTCTCCCGATAAAAATGGTACCTCACTTGTGTGGGTAGGCATAGTGCCCGTGACAGGAAACGGCGCAAAACGCAAGGTGGTCACAACTCAATATCGCAGTAAAAATTTACCCTTTTTTGGCAAAGTGCCTAGCTCTAGTTTTTGAACCCTAGCTCTGCGGGCACCTTGGGAAACCTAGCAAACCTATACATTTTTTAAAACTAGACACCCAGGGGAATCCAGGATGGGGTGACTTGACTGCCTCCCACCAGGGTGTGTTACCCAGAATCCCTTGCAAACCTAAAAAATTGTCACCCAAAAAAATTTCCCCCACATTTCTGTCGTGGAAAGTTCCGGAATCTGGGTGGATCCACAAATTTCCACCCACCCCGCGTTCCCCAAAGTCTTACAAGAAAAACGGCACCTCACTTGTGTGGGTCGGCCTAGTGCCCACGACAGGAAACGGCGCAAAACGCAACGTGGTCACACCTCAATTTCGCAGTGAAAAATGACCCTTTTTTGGCAAAATGTCTAGCTGTAGTTTTTGAACCCTAGCTCTGCGGGCACCTTGGGAAACCTAGCAAACCTATACATTTTTGAAAACTAGACACCCAGGGGAATCCAGGATGGGGTGACTTGACTGCCTCCCACCAGGGTCTGTTACCCAGAATCCCTTGCAAACCTAAAACATTGTCAAAAAAACCACATTTTCCCCACATTTCTGTGGTGGAAAGTTCCGGAATCTGCGTGGATCCACAAATTTCCACCCACCCCGCGTTCCCCAAAGTCTTACAAGATAAACGGTACCTCACTTGTGTGGGTCGACCTAGTGCCCGCGACAGGAAACGGCGCAAAACGCAACGTGGTCACACCTCAATTTCGCAGTGAAAAATGACCCTTTTTTGGCAAAATGTCTAGCTGTAGTTTTTGAACCCTAGCTCTGCGGGCACCTTGGGAAACCTAGCAAACCTATACATTTTTGAAAACTAGACACCCAGGGGAATCCAGGATGGGGTGACTTGACTGCCTCCCACCAGGGTCTGTTACCCAGAATCCCTTGCAAACCTAAACAATTATCCAAAAAAACACATTTTCCCCACATTTCTGTCGTGGAAAGTTCCGGAATCTGCATGGATCCACAAATTTCGACCCACCCCGTGTTCCCCAAAGTCTTACGAGAAACACGGTACCTCACTTGTGTGGGTCGGCCTAGTGCCCACGACAGCAAACGGCACAAAACGCATCGTGGTCACACCTCAATTTCGCAGTGAAAAATGACCCTTTTTTGGCAAAATGTCTAGCTGTAGTTTTTGAACCCTAGTTTTGCGGGCACCTTGGGAAACCTAGTAAACCTATACATTTTTTAAAACTAGACATCCAGGGGAATCCAGGATGGGGTGACTTGACTGCCTCCCACCAGGGTCTGTTACCCAGAATCCCTTGCAAACCTAAAAAATTGTCAAAAAAACAAATTTTCCCCACATTTCTGTCGTGGAAAGTTCCGGAATCTGCGCGGATCCACAAATTTCCACCCAAGACGCGTTCCCCAAAGTCTTACGAGAAAAGCGGTTCCTCACTTGTGTGGGTCGGCCTAGTGCCCGCGACAGGAAACAGCGCAAAACGCAACATGGTCACACCTCAATTTCGCAGTGAAAAATGACCCTTTTTTGGCAAAATGTCTAGCTGTAGTTTTTGAACCCTAGTTCTGCGGGCACCTTAGGAAACCTAGCAAACCTATACATTTTTGAAAACTAGACACCCAGGGGAATCCAGGATGGGGTGACTTGACTGCCTCCCACCAGGGTCTGTTACCCAGAATCCCTTGCAAACCTAAAAAATTATCCAAAAAAACACATTTTCCCCACATTTCTGTCGTGGAAAGTTCCGGAATCTGCGTGGATCCACAAATTTCCACCCACCCCGCATTCCCCAAAGTCTTACGAGAAAAACGGTACCTCACTTGTGTGGGTCGGCCTAGTGCCCATGACAGGAAACGGCGCAAAACCCAACGTGGTCACACCTCAATTTCGCAGTGAAAAATGACCCTTTTTTGGCAAAATGACTAGCTGTAGTTTTTGAACCCTAGCTCTGCGGGCACCTTGGGAAACCTAGCAACACTATACATGTTTGAAAACTAGACACCCGGGGAATCCAGGATGGGGTGACTTGACTGCCTCCCACCAGTGTCTGTTACCCAGAATCCCTTACAAACCTAAAAAATTGTAAAAAAAAACAAATTTTCCCCACATTTCTGTCGTGAAAAGTTCCGGAATCTGCGTGGATCCACAAATTTCCACCCACCCCACGTTCCCCAAAGTCTTACGAGAAAAACGGTACCTCACTTGTGTGGGTCTGCCTAGTGCCCGTGACAGGAAACGGCGCAAAACGCAAGGTGGTCACACCTCAATTTCGCAATGAAAAATCACCCTTTTTTGGCAAAATGACTAGCTGTAGTTTTTGAACCCTAGCTCTGCGGGCACCTTGGGAAACCTAGCACACCTATACATTTTTGAAAACTAGACACCCAGGGGAATCCAGGATGGGGTGACTTGACTGCCTCCCACCACGGTCTGTTACCCAGAATCCCTTACAAACCTAAAACATTGTCAAAAAAAACACATTTTCCCCACATTTCTGTCGTGGAAAGTTCCGGAATCTGCGTGGATCCACAAATTTCCACCCACCCCCCGTTCCCCGAAGTCTTACAAGAAAAATGGTACCTCACTTGTGTGGGTCGGCCTAGTGCCCGAGACAGGAAACGGCGCAAAACGCAATGTGGTCACACCTCAATTTCGCAGTGAAAGATGACCCTTTTTTGGCAAAATGACTAGCTGTAGTTTTTGAACCCTAGCTCTGCGGGCACCTTGGGAAACCTAGCAAACCTATACATTTTCGAAAACTAGACACCCAGGGGAATCCAGGATGGGGTGACTTGACTTCCTCCTACCAGGGTCTGTTACCCAGAATCCCTTGCAAACCTAAAACTTTGTCCAAAAAAAACACATTTTCCCCACATTTCTGTGGTGGAAAGTTCTGGAATCTGCGTGGATCCACAAATTTCCACCCACCCCGCGTTCCCCAAAGTCTTACAAGAAAAATGGTACCTCACTTGTGTGGGTTGGCCTAGTTCCCGCGTCAGGAAACGGTGCAAAACGTAGTGAGGTATCATCAAAATGGCCTATCTCAAAACCACCTGGTTTTGCAAGGGAGGTCACTTGGGTTTTTGGTCCGGTGCTCGGCGGCCATCTAGGGAAACCTACCAAACCCATACATTTCTGAAAACTAGACACCCGGAGTCTTCCAGGGAGGTATGGCTTGCGTGGATCCCCCAACGTTTCTTTTCCCAGAATCCCCTGCAAACATCAATTTTAGCGGAAAAAATCACTTTTTTCACACTTTTTTGTGTGGGAAAGTTGTGGCATCACCGGGCTCACTCAAATTTCCCACCTCCCAGCATTCCCCTGGGTCTCCCGGTAAAAATGGTGCCTCACTAGTGTGGGAGGCCCAAGTACCCGCGACAGGCAAGGGCCCAAAACTTAGTGATGCGACATCAACGGACGGACAACCTGGGGGGTCAATAGTAGAATCTCTACCAGTGTACACACAAAAATTAAAAACATATCCTGTCCTACTCTCAGACAACATATACAGCTTAATTCCATAGCGTGCCCTCTTGCTAGGGATGTACTGCCTAAAAACCAAATGGCCCTTGAACAAGACCAAAGACTCATCAATAGATATTTCTTTCCCTGGAGTATAGATCTCAGAAAATCGATCTACAAAGTGATCAAGAACGGGACGAATCTTAAAAAGACGGTCACAGTCAGGGTGATCTCGTGGCAACGCCATAGAATTATCAACAAAATGCAGCATACGTAGCAAAAGTAAATACCAATTACGTGTCATAACTGCAGGAAATATGGCAGTTGCCAACAAGGGGCTAGTAGACCAATATGAAGCCAAGGTTGGCTTCCTTACCACACCCATCAATAAAGTCAAACCCAAAAACTTCTTAATCTCTTCCAGATATGTGGGAGTCCACCGGGTAGCTCTAGACTGAGGCCTAAGTTTGTCGCTGTTGTCCCTCAAAAACAGTTCAGCATACAAATTTGTCTGCTCAACAATCTCACCCAAAAATACATCATCCATAAACAACTGAAAAAACTGTATAGGCAAAAAGTGTTCACAATCCACTGTACACCCTGCATCACCGCTAAAGGCAGACAACACCGGCTGCACCATGTTTGGATCAACCCAAAGTCCAGCACTTCCAGTAGGAAGCCTAGCAGCCTCAGACTGCAATCCAGATGCCTCTTGCACCATCGGCACAGTAGTTTCCTCCTCTAAGACAGGCACTTCATCCGCACTGAGAGTTGCTTCATCCACACCAAGAGTACCTTCATCTGCACTGAGAGTACCTTCATCATCCGATGGTTCCATGTTGAGAGAAAACTCACTGCCAGAATCTTCCCCTCCCTCCTCTCCCTCAGACGCACTGTCAGTCTCATAATCATGCTCAGAGGAAGATTCAAGAAGCATACCAACCACCTGTTGAGCAGTCATTCTACGGCTAGCCATATTGCTTACTAATAAAGGTAACTTGTCAAACAAGTCAACAACAACAAACACTTTGTAAAATAAGTAATAAACAAAAAGCACCTTTATCAAAAACTCATATATACTCCAAAACAATACCACTCGCTTGCCAGAGGCAGCTAAATTACTCACCACCACCTACTCTGTACAGATAGTATGGATCAACAATATCCCACTAAAAAAGAAAAAGAAAAGCAATTACACATAAGACTATGCAAAACACATTGCAAAAAAGAATTTTATGCTCAAACCACTAACTAAATATGCCGCCATTATGACATCACTTACAAAAAAATTCATTCAGACATTACAATATTACTCATTTGGAGTAAATACAACAAAAAAACATTTCTTACCAATACAATGCAACTACACAAAACTGCAGAACAACCACTGTCGAAACCGGAAACAGGAATCAAAAGCTTTAAACTAGAATAAAAAGGAGAAAAAAACTTGATTGTCACATATGCATATAATGCTCTAGACCATCACGTACTGCGCAAAATGTATTACTTGAACCTCCCACTTTCAAGAAGGAAAGATCGATGGCCCAATCCTTTACAAGCAACGCGGCGAGAATCTGGAACTCAGCCTCAGCTCCGGACCACCCCCTCTTCCCCCTCTTCCCAGTCCTTCAAAACTGACCTCAAAGTTCTCCTCCTGCAAAGACACTTCCAAACTTAATTCACACCCTCTCTATTGTCTGAAGGAAGTCTTTACAGTATAGGAAATTCTGTTCTCCATGCCCGTAGAAGTGCCTTCCCAGTGGGTTCCTGTGTTTTGAGTGTCTGCCATTTATTGCACTTTTATACTTCTACTTGTACTTTGTACTCTTTTTTAACTTGCACACATGTCACTTTTCCTCTTGTAACGTATTGTTTGCTACCTCTTGTATTTTGTTTGCTTTTGATACATGCACAATTACCACCATTGCCTCATGTAACGTAACGTTTGCTCTTGTTTTCAGAGTGTCTTCCATTTATTGCAGTATTTTACCTCATGTGACATCCATCGGAGAGCTGCGTGAATAATTACCTGGTAATCCCCTCAGCACAATGCAAACATGCACATACATGACACTGTTCAGGGATCTATCATCTACAGCTGACATTAAATGACCATTCATCATGGTCCCCCCATTAAAGCAGTGCACTTTGTGATCTGCATGGTACATGTTCTTTGCAGCAGGCACATTAACCCTCTATGCTACCTTTCCAGGAGTCAACCCTTCCACTACACAAAACTCCATCTCTCTCTAGGAAGAACATTAATCACCGAAGCTATCATGACAAGAGGCAGCAAGTTTTTTTCAAACCATAATGTACTTGCAAACACTACGCACCCACCCGAAATAGGTACCCAGTGAGGTCACTCCGTTCGCATCGCCCTAACCTGCTCAAGGTTCATGTGACCTCAGTGACAGTCACAGCAACTGGATCACTGTTGCTCTAGGGTGTGCTGCTTCGTAGGCCTGCCCGCAAGACTGGAGATGAACTTCAGTATGGATTGTGGTGGACAGGCCTTCAAGGTTAACCCACAATTGACACCACTAGGGTACACCTGCTTGTGCTAAGACATCAAGCCTTCTAAGGTCTACTGGGGCCTTCTACGGTCTAGCATGGGAATGTGCTCCCTCAGTACAGTGGTGTGGTGGACTGGTCATGAATGCTGAACCTGGTTCCCCAGTTCCAAATTCGACAGCTCTGGCCATAGTGCCACATCCCCACTGAACACCATACTTTCCCACTGAGAGAAACTCGCACTGCCTTCAGTTATAACCAAATTGTGCCCGCTATAAACACTTGGATCTGGCTCAATTCAAATTTTGCACTTGATAAGAGTAATATGCTGCCTAAAAAAAGCAACCACTCATAGGGAATGCAAAGCATGTGAAATGTAAGCAGAAACAACATGGTTACCTAAACGATCTCTCACTAACTATTCAGAAATCAGCGAGTGGTTTCACCTGAAAAGTTATGGACATGACTAGAGGGCCCTGAAGGGAACCGTTTCACTGTCCATTGCTTACATCCTTACAAAACGTAAGCAGTATGGTATAAAAAGACCACATCCATAAACACAGAGCCATGGTATACATTGTGTTTTCCAATCCACCCATCAACCAGGTATTGCAGTACCTCCAGGGATGGTACACTCTCCCAACCTGGAAACAACAATGTTGTTCAAAGAAAGACGAGAAAACGAAAGTAGCACTTCACTGGCAAACTCTGTAAAGTGATGCTGGTGTATTTGGATGTAAATAAAACAAATCTGGCCACTTTGCAACCCCTCTGTCTTGCTTTATTTAGTTAGGTATTTAATTCTCATATAATACATTCTATTTCTCTCCATCCTGCTGCACTTTGGATTAGAAAATTTCAAAAGAAGGGCATTTCTCGGCAGAGCGTTTTTCATTTTTGGATCCATTTCACAGGGAAGCAACTACAAACACGAGCGTTTTTCATTTTTGGATCCATTTCACAGGGAAGCAACTACAAACACACACGAACGAAGCCGAGCCTCGTGGCATGCCTTCTGCCTACATAGTGCTCCCACCCTAACCAAGCCCACCGATGCCAAAATACCCCCTCCCCAGCCTCAAAACTCACCTTCACTCTCGGACGTGCAGGAAGCAAATGGCTTCCTGCGCCTCCGAGAACAAAGGGAAACCTCCAATGACGTCAGCACGGTTCGTGCGCTGACGACATTGATGACGCGGGGGTGGGGGGCGGGGAGAGGCAGGGGAAGGTCTTCCCCTGCCTTCCCAGTAAATAAAAAATAAGATCGACCACTCACGGGGGGAGCGCCAGCGCTTCCCCCGTGGGTGGGTGTCATGACGAGCTGGACTCGTCATGGGCACAGGGCGACTGTGCTCCATGACGAGTCCAGCTCGTCATGGGCACAGAACGGGTTAACAACTGTGACTTTGGAAACGTAAAACTTGCTATCTCAAGCTTCTATCTCCTTCTTCTCTTCGTATCTCGCATGTCACATACTATTCAATGAAAGACAATACTGTTTCATCAGAATCATTTCCAAATTTAGGTTCATCCTTGAACCATAGTAGCATATGTGTATGAGGTGCACCTCTTGGTTGATACTCCTTTCTCCAAAATAAATCGGTAACCTCTCCAAGAGCTGTATTCTTTTTATTGCAAATAAAAGACATTATAGGTTGAAACCTATCATTACAATATCTGCACACATATACAGGATCCAATGAACACAGTTCACCACAAGTCTTTATTTCACCATTTTTTATATTGGAATTCGCTTCTCTCAGAAAGTCAAGCAAATCTTCCCATGCATACTCTGCACAGCTTAGTGACACAAACCATGTTCTTGTACCTACGTTCCGTAACATACACTTGAGTTCTTCATGACGACAATACCAATACTCATTTGTTCCATGTTGACATGCCATCAAATTGATTAAGTGTCCTTCTCAATTTTCATCTCTTTCTTGAAGTTTCTCCACATATTCTTTCGCAGAAAGAACTTATTGATGAACTTTAGTTTTAAGTATGTGGTCCACTGCATACGACAAAGAAGACAGATCACTTTCAAACAAAAAGGTGAAATATGTATAAAATGCACTGTCAAAATCCAGGATCTTCAGAATATAATCTGAAATTTCAAGTGGTCAAATAGAGAAAGTGGACAAGTCAAGAACTGAAGATATTTATGAACATTACACAATATGTCCTTTGCATTCAAAAGAAGTAATAGGAAGCAGTATTGAGTTATTTGAAATGAAAAAAACACAGGGAACTCCAATAAGTGTATGGAAGAAAACTTTGGAAGGTCATTATTATTTATTTTACAGCTGTTTCCCACAGGAGAAGGTGGACGGTATAATGATCCACCTGCACCGATTGCAGCTTCAGAATATCGATCAACAAGATTCATCTTCTAAACTTATTACCTGCCCACCCACATTTACAGTTTTGTAATAAATATTGTTCTCTATAAGATATAAGGTAGCTTTTTCAACTTTATTAACACCCACAAAATCTTTCCATATTTTCCGACTTTTTGTTACTACAACATTTACTAGAATGACTACTGCCTAATTTTCCTTTTTCACTCCAGCAATAGTTTCAATATTTTTCTTAAAATCCAAAGGTAAGTACACCACTCTTCCTTCAAACCTCTTTGCAAGTCTGTTGGTGACAGTTTACATGTTTTAGGCTTCATCCAAATTATAGTTTGAAAAGAATAAACACATTGATTTAGAACAGACTCATATGTATTCAATTCTGCTAGTTCCTCTGGAATAGCTACTAATTCTAAGTTATTACGTACTGCTCTAAAAGGCATTTTGTTCTCTTCTAATTTGTTATAACAATATTTACATATACGTTGATCTTTACCTAACTCAAATTGACCTTCCACCAACAAGTAAATTGTAAATTCTACCCACTTACCATTGTTCTCCTTTTCACTTTTCAAATACAAATCAATATTCCTACTTTGACTTTTATAATCAGTACATCGACAACAAACACAAACATAGTCTCGTATTTCACACAACACTACATTAAAATTTCCAATTTCTTCTTCAAACTGATAAGTGCTAATCACTTTCCCATCTCCTCCAACATCTGTAATTGTCAAATTTTCACATTCTATGAACTGCTCCACTGAACCAAAATATTGCATTTCAATATCATCACACTTTTTTTGAACAACTAATAAAGAAGCATATAAAAGACTTGTACTCAATTCACTTAAAAATAATGCAGAACTTTTTACATGGTACACTTTGCTCATAAACTTCCGCATTTCTGAATAACATACTGCTAACATCCTCAACTGATAAAAAACACTTTTACAAACTTTTCTTCAAAAACAAGCCAGAGAATGCCTATACTTCTCAGTATATTTTCTTATGTGACATAGATCTAGTCCTTGTAACAACTTAACTTTCTCTAAAATCACAATGAATAACTTCTATTTTAAATTGAAAGCACTATCCACTATACTTTCAATACTCTGTTTCTCTTTCAATTCAAAAACATTCCTTTTATATTTGAAGCATTCTTTCATTGAATTCTGAATCACTCTAGACCGAAAAAGTCTCTGACGATTTTCATGAAACTCTGTTTGTCTCCGAGTAACAGATACTATTTCTTTATCAACTTTCCTTTTCCTGGTATTTGAAATTGAACTCTGCTTCACCTTACTTGAAAAATTCCTATCTTTCCTCTTGTGTGATCCTTTTTTCATCTTGTACTTATAGTAGAGCAAAGTTTTTCTGTACTACTCACATTTTTTCCAAATACAAACTTTTGCCTTTTGCACAAATATGTATTTTTCTTCTCTTTTCTTTTTTTTGTACTTCTTCTTGGCATTTACACATTTTAATCCAAATGAAATAATTTTCTGAAAAAAAAAGTAGATTCAATTATTTTTCACATTTGTTCACTATGTTAAAATTATAACATACAATTACAAAACTTCCACTAACGACTTCCACACCCAGTGCTGCAACGTGATTGAACACAACAGAGCAGCCCTAACATGACAAGTAGTGCCATAGAACATACAGCAAGTATTTATTTAATTATTTACAAACACCTTTACAATGTATATGTAACTGCACTACCTCGTACTTTTCACCTCTCCGCCGCACCCCGCCACCCCGCACCACTCTCTCTGCAACCCACCACAGACAACTTTATAGACAGTATTTTTAATTTTTTTTAATCTAGGTACTTAAAATGATATTATCAACCAAAAAGCACACACAAAAATGACCATTATTAGCCTACAATTTTATCTACAACTTTCCAAACATAACGCTGCCCCCCTGGTTTTAAGTGCGTGGGGAGGGGTGTCTGTGGGTGTCTGAGCAACAGCACTTTATTTTAGGTGGCCTCAATACAGGTCTTTATGGGGGTCTACTTTCGGGCCTCACAAACCTCATCCCTTTTTTACGTTATTGCACTGCTGTGAGACTGTGAGAGCATGCACATTAGTCACTACTAAGAAGTACAGACATCATGCCAGGTGACTCGCATTGTAGGAGAAGGGAAATCCTTTAAAAAGACACTTTTTCTCTCAGAATTTCCCTTCTCTTTTTGCAACACAGGAGCAACATCATCATGGGGTAATTAGCAAACACACCACCAGGCGCGCATCACCCATTGCCCCGGACTCTCTCAAACAGCTTCCCGAGCACACACACACAGCCGCACCCGAGTACTTCACAGGTTTTCAAAAGATCATTTTTTGGTAAAGAAGACTCTGTTCTTTTTCACCCCTTTTTACAGCCCCTACATCCCCACCCTGCCTATTGCTGAAAAAATTAGGCTCCCCCGAAATTTCGCTCTGGTTGCGCCTCTTGAAACAACCACAAGCAAGCAACTCCAGCACAAACCTGCTCTGACCTTACACATTCTCTTGTTTTAGGGCTACGAAAACACACGCTTCTCTTGCCTCACTTAGTTCTCACACCCCCTCTTTAATATGAACATAAAAGCTTTCCAATTACTTTTATATTCCTATACTGTACTTCAAATGGAAATATAGAAATCAAGGTTCTCACCACCCCAAATTATCT
The DNA here is from genome assembly GCF_964204655.1 of Triturus cristatus. NCBI lineage: Eukaryota > Metazoa > Chordata > Amphibia > Caudata > Salamandridae > Triturus > Triturus cristatus. The sequence continues at coordinate 1,061,309,609 of NC_140589.1, read as the reverse complement.
CTCTGGTATACTTTCTCAAATGTAAGAAATACAGGTATTCAGTATCTGTCAGTCACAGCCACTTTTAAACAGTGTACCTATATACAACTCGACAAAATGTTATGTTTCTAAATTAACGTCTTACACTTAAAAGCTCCTTTACATTTCTTTCGCTATATGTACTTTTCTTTAAAACACCACCAGAGAAGGATGGTGAAGTATGCTCCATAAAGAGCAACTCAAAGCTTTGTTATTCTTTATAAAATAATCTGCCTGTCAATGCTTTTCGCAAACCTTTTCGACCCCTTAACAGGCTGAATGGATGAGTATAATACGTCGTATTTAGGATCGGGGGAGGACGATGCCCAAAAATAAGAACGTATAGTTGAATAAAAAGCAAGTGGATGCATGGCCAGATGCATCAATGCATATATACATAGATGGATTTATCAATGTATGAATGGAAGGATAAATGAATACAGGGACCAGTACTCACGATAGACTGGTGGACTGATAGATGCTTAGGATTAGTTATGGGACAGATGTATCTATGGATATATAGGCGTATGGCTGCATGAATGACACAGTGCTTACAATAGGCGAGTGCGCTCATAGATGCTTAAGACAAGTGCAGGAACAGATGTATATATGTATATAAGTAGGAATGTATGCATCAATTAAAAGATGGTTGGATGGCGCAGTGCTTAGGATAGATGAATGCTGGGCTTTAATTGGGCCGGGTCTGAGGACCAGCACTTATTTTCAAGGAGCCTCCAAAAGGGTCTCTATCAGGCTCCATTTTCAGCCCTCGCAAACATAGTCAATTTTATTTTCGGCCCTCGCAAACATACTCAATTATTTTATTTTTTTATTGCACTGTAGTGAGAGCATGCACATCGATGTACGCATGCTTATTTTGCTCACTACTGAGAACTGGAGACATCACGCTACGTTGCCCACGTTGTAGAAGGAAGAGAAATCCTTTGAAGAATGTTTTTTTCCAAACGTAGGATAATTGTAGAGAATTTTCTAAAGCACACAATGATACTTATCTTGATTTAGACCACGGCCCAACTTGCATAGCCCACACCCCTTTCAGAGCTTTGCCCCCCCCCCTTTTAGAGCACCCCCACTTTCTGAAACGCTCATAAGCAAAGCGTATTAATACATGCAAATTTGCGAGTAAAACATATACCATGCCATAGGGCACTTTATAAGTGCTCCCAGTGGTACTACATCACCTTTATTAGCTCGACATCTACACGTTACTATATTCTGTGTCTTAATCAGAAACATACCCACCTCCCCAACACCCACAACCACCCATACCCTTCCTTAACAGTACAAAATAAAAAAGAAACCCCCACCATTCCTAGTAGCACCACTAAACCTATACACAGGCTTAATTTTAACAGGTGTGTGCCGGAACACTTATCAAGAAAAAGTATTCAAACATGCAAATTTGCGGGAAAAACATAAACAATACCATAGCACGGTTAATAAATGGGCCCAGTGAAACTACATTACCTTTACTAACAACACATGCCCACGTTACAAATGTCCGTCTCATAACCAGCAACATACGCACATACCCACCCCCACCCATACCATGCTTAACCTTACGAAATCAAACAATGAGCCCCTGCACTCCCGTTACCGCCACTATAGCCATAGATAGACTTAATGTCAACAGGTGTCTGCCGGAACGCTCATCAGCAAAAGCTATTAAAACTTACAATTTTGCAACTCAAACATACACCATACCATAAGATGGTTTATAAATAGTCACAGTACCACTACACCACCTCAACACCCGCCCTCGCTTAACTTTATGCAATAAAAGAAGGAGCCCAAGCAAACGTAGAAGCGCCACTATAGCCATACACAGCCTTAACTTCAACAGATGTCTCCTGGAAAGCTCATCAGCAAACCGTATTAAAACATGCACATTTGCAGGTAAAACATATACCATGCCATAGGGCGCTTTATAACTGCTCCCAGTGGTACTACATCACCTTTAGTAGCTCCACATCTCCACGTTAATATATTCTGTATTTCAAACAGCAACATAACTACCTCCCCCACACCCACACCCGCCCTTGGTTAACAGTACGAAATCAAACAGAAACCCCCCATTCCTAGTAGGCCCATTTTACCTATACACAGACTTAATTTTAACATGTGTCTACTGGAACACTTATCAACAAAAACTATTCAAACATGCAAATTGGCGGGTAAAACATAAACCATCCCATAGCACTGTTTATAAATGGGCCCAGTGAAACTACATTACCTTTAGTAACTACACATGCCCACGTTACAAATATCCATCTTATAATCAGCAACATACGCACCTCCCCCACCCCCACCCATCCCTTGCTTAACCTTCTGAAATCAAACAACGAGCCCCAGCACTCCCGTTACTGCCACTATAGCCATACATAGATTTAATGTCAACTGATGTCTGCCGGAATGCTCATCAGCAAAAGCTATTAAAACCTGCAATTTTGCAACTCACACATGCACCATACCATAAGACGGTTTATAAATAGTCACAGTACCACTACACCACCTCAACACCCGCCCTTGCTTAACTTTACGCAATAAAAAAAGAGCCCCACAAACGTAGAAGCGCCACTATAGCCATACAGAGGCTTAATTTTAACAGATGTCTCCTGAAAAGCTCATCAGCAAAACGTATTAAAACATGCAAATTTGCGGGTAAAACATATACCATGCCATATGGAACTTTATAAGTGCTCCCAGTGGTACTACATCACCTTTAGTATCTCCACGTTACCATATTCTGTGTTTCAAACAGCAACATAACTACCTCCCCCACACCCACCCCCGCCCTTGCTTAACAGTACGAAATCAAACAGAAACCCCCCCATTCCTAGTAGCGCCACTATACCCATATACAACGTTAATTTTAACAAGTGTCTGCCAGAACACTTATCAGCAAAAAGTATTCAAACATGCAAATTGGCGGGTAAAACACAAACCATCCCATAGCACGGTTTATAAATGGGCCCAGTCGAACTACACCACCTTTACTAGCTAGACATCTATATGTTACGAAAGTCGTTTAAACACTCTGTAGAGTGTATAGCAGGGCATGGGGAGAGTAAACAAAGTTCTAATTCCCAAACTTTTGATATACAGTCCCTTTACTGTATCTATATTACAGATATTAAATGGAATGAATAAATTGACGAGTGTCTCAAAAGGGATAGTGAAGCTCACCATCAGTAAAACACGAACCACTTCAAGCCTACATATATCCGCCACAGCGACACAGCCTGTCAAATAGTATCACTTATAATCACATGTAGTTCTCTAATGTCAACAAAGTCATACGGAAAATATACCGCACATTTACATTTTTTTCTCTCTCACACATTTATAAAACATCTCTTCTAAAGAAGCACTCCCAAACTACTTCTATTCCATAAGAACAGACAATAATTAATACGTTTACTACCATATATTTTAGTATATCTACCTTTTTATTATTCACCAGTCAGAAACTACAAAAACTATTAACTATACCCAAATGCAAACCAGAAACCATATTCCCATTATATCTCAACTTAGGATCACATGATTCAAACTATGCGTACATATAAAAGGAACGTATCGCTTTTCCTATCTCCATCTCCTCTCCATGTAATCTCCAAACACTGTACACGGCCCCACTGTACAACAACCTATCCTGACTTACATTCAAACCTACCTCTTACTGTCAAAAATAAGACCACAACCTGCCCACATAACATTTCTGCATTTCGTTTTATCGTTTTTAACTTAATAATACATACGTCTCCTACCACCACCCCCCCACCCCACTATTTCCACAAAAAGTATCAGTTCAAAACGTGAGACATTTTCTTTATCTCCCCAAATACATTACAAACTCAAATTAACACTGTACCTCATTTTCAAAACAATCCAGTCATATAAAGATGACAAACTACACTTCTTCTCTGTGAAAAATTCCTAAAAGTATATAAAATACTTATATAACAACAGCTCAAATTTTATGCATATTTCATAACCAATATCAAACACCACACTTTACTAACACTATATTACTTTGAAATAAAAAATACTTTCAAAATTAAAAACATCACCTCAGATACTTAATCAATACTATAAAACACATAACACACCTTGTTCATTTCTAATTCACCTTTGTAATTGTTATCCAGATTTCAAATGACACACGCCTACAATTCTTTCTTTCTAACATAGTACTTGTAAACCTCCGACTTCATCAAGAATGAAACCAGGAATGGCACAATTTCTCTGTCGCTCCACACATAAATACATGTAAAGAACAAATCAGACTACTTCATTCCTTCAACGACATTCCAAAACTTACCTCCATTGGTTAATTTTTCATTTTCCTTCCGAAAAGCTACTTATTATTCTGCGCCACATACAGGTCACAAGTTCAACCTATTTTATCACCACACTTTCTGGAACCTTCTACGACACCTGCAGGTTAAAAGTTCATCATTTTTTTTTTATAGACTTTTGCAACATTTTATCGAACATTTAACAGTGCTCCTACCCTCCTATTTCCCACTTTTTTCACCCTTTTTTCCCCTTACTCGCTTCAACGGAATCACAAAATGGCAGCCAACACTTCCTCCTTCCATGAGACTCTGGACAATACCTCACATATTTTCCGTACCCAGGACTTTCACACCACTACGGGTCAGTAGTTCATCCTAGTAGGTATAAACACATGCTGACACTTCTTCCACAACTGTACTGCAGCGGCCAGGGCACATGACTTCACAGCATAAGACACACAGTGTGGGCTCACGCTTTAATCCTCGAGTCGCGCACAAGCTTACCTTAGAAACATCACACACTAGCCAATACCTCACTTAATTTTCGTAGCATAGAACTTTCACACTGGTAGGTATGAGTAGTTCACTTCGCACCCCCTCTATAGCACACCCTAAACACCCCACAAAGGTTACAGTGCTCCTACCCTCCTCTTTCCCACATTTTCCGTCCTTTTTCCCCCTTAGTCGCTTCAACGGAATCAGAAAATGACAGCCAACACTTCCTAGTTGCAAACGCTCACAGCACTCGCAGCCAATCAGCAGCAAGCTCGTGCTCATAACGCCTCAGCCAATCAGATGGCAGAATTCCCAAATATCGATATCTGTAAATTTTGATATTTCTCAAAAACTACTGAACGGATTTACACTAAATAAACAAAAGCGTGCTTTCTAGACCAAGACCCTTCTCCCTGCCAAATTTGGGGTAATTCCGTTCACCCGTTCGACCTGTAGCCTTGTCTAAAGTTTCCTATGGAAATTAACATTGAAAAAAACACGTTTTGGGACACCCCTTTTTTCTCGGCCCCCCTTGCCGAATCACCCCCAAACTTTCACCAATGGAGCTGATCTCAACAAAGAATTAGTTTGGAAAATTTCACGAAGATTCATCAATCGGCGCCAAAGTTATTGTGAATAGAATGTTGCCAACTACCTACTGGCGACCGCCAGTAGGTTATATATATATATATGCACAGCCTGAATAAATTTACTGCTGCAATCACCAATGTGTCCGTGATACTTCTGGAATTCGGGAGGTGTTTGATTAATGGATACAGGGTTTCCGGTACCCTGAACGCGGACCACCCTACTGACAGCCTCTACCCCGACCGGATTCTTGTGTGATATATATATTATCTACTGGCGGTCGCCAGTAGATAGTTATAGTTAGGACCGTGTTTCCATAGGAAATCTCAAAATTCTATTTTGAATAACTTTGGCGCCGGTTGACGAATCCTCGCGAAATTTTCAAAACTAATGGGGCGCTCCGCTCAGCTCCTACCCTGAAAGTCTCGGCGGGGATTCGTCAAGCGGGGGCCGAGAAAAAAGGGGGGTCCCAAAACGCGTTTTCCCAATGCATTTTCCCATAGGACCTTTAGTCGAAGGTACAGCCCGAACGGCTGAACAGAATTACTTGAAATTTGGCAAAGAGCTAGTCCTCAGGTCAGGGATGTGCCTTTTGCATATATGGAGTCAATCTGTTCAGTAGTTCCTGAGAAAATTGCAGTTAAAGTACATAAATATCTATAGCCGCGCACCCTAACGTGCACGAGCGTAATTCTGATTGGTGGTTACATGTCAGTCAACGTTCGAATCGGTCGAAATCAGGAAGTGTCGGCCGCCATTTTGTTTGTTTTGAGTGCGAGAGTGAAAAAGGAAGGTGGTGAACATGAAAAGGGGGCAGGGTAGAGAGTTCCTGACCCCTTAGCCTTTGTCAGGGGGTCCCTGAAGGACCCCGAAGGCAGAAAAAAACATTGAATTTTTTTTTTAAAAAAATCGTGGGGTGCGCGCACCGTGCGCGCACCCTGTGCGCACGATGAAAAACCCCCAAACACATTTTTAATACGTAGTTTATTGGAAAATAAATATATAAAAAATATAATAATAAATACATAACTTAGCATTTAAAAAACCGTACAAATTCACTGAAAAAAACATAGGTTTCACACACGTTATAGTTAGGAATTAGCATTTAAAAAACCTTGCAAATTCACTTAAAAAACCATAGGTTTCACACATGTTATAGTTAGGTGGACATTTCACTCGTAAAAAAACAATGAAATTCCCCCGTTATAGTTAGTTCAGATAACTATAACTCGCGCGACCGCCACTCTATCAAAAGGATGATGTTATCAGTGATGTCATGAATGATGCCACTGACCATGTCATGAGTGATGTAATATGTGACGTCATCAGCAGTGGATTGCGGGCGCGCGAGTTATAGTTATCTGAACTAACTATAACGGGGGAACATGTGTGTAACCTATGGTTTTTTAAGTGAATATATATATATGTATATATACGCCAAGGTGTATTAAAGAATGATTGGGTTTTTGGGTGACTGAATGGCTGATTTAGTAGGTGCGTGACTGACTGTATAAGTGAGTGATAAACGTGTCTTACTGAGGGCATGGGTAAGTGACTAATCTGTGTGAATGTCTGTATCAGTCTGTTAGTTGGTGTGTTAGAGGTAGCATGGGATGGTGAGTAGCTTCATGAGTGTTTATATGAGTTAATGATTGGTGGTGTGTGTATAACTGTATAATGAGTAAATGGCAGTGTGATTGATTCTTTGGGTGACTGACTAGGTGTGAGTAATTCTATGAGTGAGTGGCGGTGTGTGAGTATCTGTATAGGTTTATGAGTACCTATAAAAGTGGCTATATATATTTTTTTATTTATTTATTTCGAAAATTAAGTGACACAATCAATTTATCTTAATACACGTAAAAGTGGCTATATTGATGAGTGACTGTGTGTATGAGTGACTGTATGGGTGAGTGGATGTGTGTTTAGACCTAGGAATCAGTGAGTGGGTTTGCACTAACTGGAATTGGTGTGTTTATGGCTTCGAGAATGGTATTTTGTATTTTAGAGTAGGTGTATGAAAGGTTATATTAGGGTGTCAGGAGGTACATCAGATATTAAGTGGATGATGTTTTTTGAGCAATTTGACCACCATGGCCACTGATGACTATATCAAGGATGCAGGAGGGTGCAAGAGAAAGCTGAAATATAGAGAGAAAGAACTTGAGGTGCCGACAGAGGAGTGTGTCCAACACCATGACAAGCTTTTTGGAAATATCATTGCAAGTTCCTAAAAGTAAGAAGCAGAATATTTGGAAGGACATCAAGGCGAAGATCAGTGTAGTTGGTGTTACACAGCATTTTTTTGAAGAAGTTTTCAAACGCTTGTATGATCTTCGTACACACCAAAGAAAAGGTTGCAAGCAGGCTTGCAGAGGCATTGCAAACAGGTGGAGGATCATTCACTCAGCCACCATCTAGCCCTCTGGAGGGTATGATTGAGGCTACGTTGCAGCCCAAAGCTATTGTTGGGGTCTCTGACATTGGTACCTTTGCCACAACCAGTACCAGAAAAGGTAAGAATTTGATTTTGCCACATATAAAAATTTATTAGGTACAAAGTAATACAACTAGAAATGTAGAGTTACCTAAAAAAAAATCTATTACAGGCCACATTTTATCATTATCTCACCAAAGCATTAGGGGATTTCTCGTTGTCGGTCCAATAGTAAAATACATTTGTAAAATGAAGCATTTTGTATTCTTATCATCAAATCACTTGCTCCATGACTCTGAATCAAGGTTCCTTGCTGGATATAGCACTGAGTCTGCCCTTCTTAAAGTCTCGTAATACATTAAAGCTAACCTTGATTTAAACACTACGGTCCTGGTGATTCTTTTGGATCTCTCTGAAGCTTTCGATACCGTCTCCCATGCTATTTTGCTGGAGAGATTGTACATGATCAGTGTCAGAGTTTGAGCCCAATGTTGGCATTATTCTTTAATTAGTGGTCTGTTTTCCTTGAGCCTTTTACTTCTGAGGCTAAACCCCTAGTTTGTGGGGTTCTGAAAGGTTTGCCTCTCAGACCAACACTTTTCAATATTAGCCTCCGGCTAAGTTAGTGGAATCCTGGGGAATGAGAGTTATATATCACGTGGATGATACTCAACTCCTTTTGGCTTTCCAGGAAAACATGCCCACGCCCCTTGACTCCTTCAAGCTCTGCCTGAAATCTGTGGTGGACTGGATGAACACAAGATGTCAGTGACTTAACTCAGACAAGACAGAGGTTCTTTTTTTTGGTACAAAGCCCTCCCTATCACCCAACCTTTGGTAGCCATTGAAGCTGAGGATTCCGCCCAGCCCTGCTTTTGTGGTGAGAAACCTGGGGTGAAATTTGACTCAGGCTTGATGTTTGAACCCCAGGTTTAGTCTTTATCCTATTCCTGTTTTTTCACCCTAAGGTCTTTAAGAAGGATGCTGCACCTTATCCCTATAGATCATCGCAAGTCAGTTGTCCATGTCTTAACATCTAGGCTGGACCATTCCAACAGTCTGGCTCTGGGCCTTCCTGCCTTTTTGATTCAAATCCTTCAGACCATTCAAAACCCTGCTGCCCAGCTGATCTTAAAGATCCAGCAGCAAACGTCGGTGGTGGGTCCCATAAGTGCCCTAAATTGGCCTCTGGTCATTAAGAGATCCCAGTTCAAAGCTCTGATCTTAGCCTTCAGGACCGACCATCATAAGGGTCCTCGTTACCTCAGGATTCATTACAAACCCTGTTCACACGAGAGATGCCTGAGATGTAATAATCTCAAACATTCCACATTCCCCGCATTCCCAGGGCCAGAAGTCGGGGCAAATTGTTTACCTTTCTGAGAGGAATAAAGAAATAGAGGGAGAGAGAAAGAGAGAGAGAGAGGGATAGAGAGAGGGAGAGAGAAAGAGAGGGAGATAGAGGGAGAGAAAGAGAGCGAGAGAGGGAGGGAGAGAAAGGGAGAGGGAGAAAGAGAGGGAGATAGAGGGAGAGAGAAAGGGAGAGAGAGAGATGGAGAGAGTGCCGACGCTGCAGACCCAGGCCCCACTGCTCAATTGCAGCCACCGGTGTGTCTCCAACCACGTGCCGCTACACACTGCAATCCCCAGGTCACTCATCTGCAACAGTTGCCAAAGACATGAATGGCAGAGTCCATACAGTAGCACATGCCATCATTGCTTGCCCACCCCTGCGCACACAGGCTGCTGCACCCCAGCCCCTCCCACCACCCAGTGGAGACTGCCTGCCCCTGCGCAACCAGGCCTCACTGCTCAGCTTTCGCCACCGGCGTGTCTCCAAGAGGGTCCACCACGTGCCGGTGGGAGCTCCAAGCCCGAGGCCCGAGACAATGGCACCCTCCACATCATGCAGCCCCACACCGCGGGCCACCAGGTCACACACTTGATCCTGGGTCTTGATTTCGCAATGGCAGAGAACATATCAGTGCACACGGCCTCATCGCAGGCTGCACACCCGATCAGCCCAAAAGGTGCCACTAACTCTGTGAACCGCGAGGCAACGCCATGTGTCGGTGGGCCCGCACTGCCCCCTGGCTCAGGCCTACACTGCGGTCCATAATGCCACCATTCCAGACCGCCTGAAGGGCGCATCATCGCAGGCTGCACACCTGCTCAGCACTGAAGGTGCCCCTACCTCAGTGCACCGAAAGACACTGTCCCGTGGCGGTGTGCCTGCTGCAGTGTATCCGGTGCCACCAAGTCTGTGCACCGTGAGCCATGGACCCTTTATGATTGAGTCCAGTGGTGTGGACACCATCATGTCACCCCTGGCACTGGGAAATGTGAGGTGGCAGGGCCCTAGGCCCTCATGCATAAATGATACCCACATGGAGACACCCAGTTCGAGAGTGGAAATTGCATCCAGCACGTGCGCCAGGCCCTTTTAACTGGCAGGATCACAAGTCCTGTGATGCCATTGCTGAATGGGTGTGGTGTGGGTGTGAATCAGCCATGAGGGAGTAGCTGTGACATGCTGACAACTAGACTTGTGAGCAGCAGATCCCTACAGGGAACACCTGGGACATGTAGCGTTGTCGTCCCCCCTGTGAGCGTAAGCATTCCGTAAGTCACAGCCTGTAAGATAGAAATACAGATAACAAGGTGTGTCATGAGCCCATCAAAGGACAGAGAGAGAGAGCGACACATAGAGAGAGAGAGAGAGAGGGGAAGAGGGGGAGAAAAAGAGAGAAAGAGAGAGGGAGAGAGAAAGAGAGGGAGATAGAGGGAGAGAGAAAGAGAAAGGGATAGAGAAAGAGAGAGGGAGAGAGAAAGAGAGGGAGAGGGAGAGAGAAAGAGAGAGAGAGGGAGAGAAAGAGAGAGGGAGAGAGAGAGAGAAAGAGAGGGAGTCGCTCTTTCCACATGCTTACGCTCCCTGTCATCCATGAGCCTCCACATGAGTCCAAACTCCCGGGCGAGCTCGCTGAAGTCACTCTGACTGGACAGTCGTTCTTGTCTCTGAGTCAGGACTCTGGTGATGTGAGCCATGGTTTGTTTGAGGGCATGGAGCGGACTGTGGGTGTCTGTTAGGACTGTGAGTGGTCCCTGATGGGACTCAGACACCCACGTATGGCGTCTAGTTTGTCTGCCATGCGGTCGAACCCCACCTGCACCTGTTCAGCCAGCTTCTTCTGGCACTCCAACACATGGAGTTGGGAGGCCATGTGTTCGTCGTGGGAGTCCTGGGGGTCCTGGGAGGCAGCTGTGGTAGTGGGTGCTGCCTGCTGTGTGTACAGTGCAGAGGGTGGGTTCTCCTCATGGTAGCTGGGCTGTCCTGCTCCTGGAGGTGGGGTGCGGAGGCTCTCCATGAGCTGTTGGAGGGCATCGGAGTCGAAGGTGTGGTGGTCCTCTTCGTCATCAGAGAAGAGAGGTTGGGACTGCTCTGCAGGAGGTATTGAATTTCCCTCTGCAAAGAGACGCAGTTTGACATTGTGTTCACATGTATGTTGACGCATTGTACATGTTTACATGCAGACTAAATGACAGTATACATTGTGACTGTTTGTGGGGAGCTGCCTATATGATGAGGGACAGTGGACATTTCGACAACATCACGGATGTGTGTTTGGACTTGTACATTGTCAACTCACATTTCCCTGCGATGCCATAAGTAATTGGCCAGTTTCTGCACACATGCGGCACCAGTTGTGTCCCCCGTTCTGTTTTGGACGTGTTGCAGATTGTGCCACATCGTTGTCAATGTTGATGTGCTCTGCATGTGATGTGTGTGCTGCATTTTGGGGGATTCGCCCCTGCAGCTCTGATTTGGCTGCCCCTGATCCCTTACATGCGGTGTGCCTCTGACTTCTATGCTTATACAGTGCTGGGAAGTTGCATTCTTGGGTGCATTGGTATCTTAGTGGGAGTTGGGGGTCTGCAGATGTGCTATGCTTACTTGTGCATGTTTGCCATTGTGCCCGTCTCCTCCCGTTCCCCCAGTCCCTGGTCGTTACTCACCCTGTTGCTGTTGTGTCCGGTCCTTTTGAGCAGTGTCCGGGCCCCCAACTCCTGCCACCATCTCTCCACTGATGACTGTGGACATTATTTCCTCCATCTCGTCCAGCTTCTCCTGTGACACTGGACTGCCACCTCCAGTCTGCATTGCGGCCTTCCGGTTGTTTGCAAGTTTCTGCTTGGTTTTGCGCTTCATGTAATTCCAGCGCCTCTTGACCTCTTCAATTGTCCTCTTCAGCACTCCGACTGCATTCACCTTGTCCACGATGGTCTGCCATATTCCATTTTTAGTTTCCAGTGGCACAGTGGAGGTGACAAACAGTAGTTAATGGTGTTCTATCACCTCCGTTATCAGGATCCTGTTTTCCTGCGGACTGAACTGATACTTCCTACTCTTCTTGTCCTTGCCCTTCCCTGACTCCGAGGTCCCAGGCTGGTCCTCCGGGGGGCTTGTGGGGTTCTGGTTGTCTTCTGCACTTGCACCGGCTGACTCCATTGTGCTTTGCTGTTGTTTGGCTTTTGTATGTGTTTTTTTTCAACTTTTGAAGTGCATTTTCCGCATGTCGCATGGGGATTGCAGGCCTGTGGCTGGCTTTCACAGATTTTTGTATCGCGATTGGCGTCATCACCTCTTTTTTTGCATTGGCGTTTTGCATTTTTGCGGTGTCACGTTGCTGTTAATGTGTTCGTTTGATGCGTTGTCGTGGGACTATCGTATGGTGCCACCGGCTTGGGAATACCACGTTAACACAGAGTTATTTTCCCACGATGGACTGCGATGTGAAGTGTTGTGTTAAGCTAATTTTGCTGTAGTTATCACACGTTCTTGAGAATTTCCCCCAAGTCAACTTCGAGCTACGTACGTGTAATTTGGTTGAGATTCAATCACTGGGAATAAGATTAAAGGCATCCCCGCCATCCTGTGAAATCTTATGGGACTCTGCTGTTGCTACAACTAACTTGGACGAGATTGACGGACTAAGGTTGTCTCCTATAATGGCTTCTAAGTCATCAATGAAGTAGAACAAATTAAATATAACTTGTAGATTGCATTTAGCCTCCTATGCGAATGGGTGCACTGATGTTATTGCCTTATCTCCTGTTGATCAAAGTAATTCTATTGCTTACTGTGCTGGAGATGAACTGATCCATCGCAGGGGCAATCATCGGGCGGGATTGAAGGATCTATGTAGTTCAATAGGGAACCAGGGATATGCAGCCTCTCACGTTACTGGGTGCACTGATGTCCTTGCTCTACCTCTTGCTGACTTAATAATTTCTGTGATTTCTGTGCTGGGGATAAAGCGATTAATCGCATGGTTAACCACCGGGTGGGGCTGGTAGATTTAACCATTCCAGAAGGGAACCAGGGCCATATGGACGCAAACCCTATATTACTAACCCCTTGTGAATTGGACAAGAATGTTGTAGATAATGGGTGTAAGTACTATGCTGTTAACAGTACCAAACTCACAGGGAATCTTGACCAAGTAGAGATATTAGCTGTCCCGACTGGAAATGGGTTGAATAGGCAGAGTAATCGCCCACCCTTTTTAAAATTATTATACTGGAATATGGCCAGCTGTTTTAGGCCAAAACTAGTTGATTCGGACTGGATGGCATATATAACCAAACAAGATATTTGCCTGCTGCAAGAGACATAGGCAACAGAAGTATTTATCGACGGGTTCACTAGCTATAGTGTGGAGGCAAAACAAGGCAGCCCACTTTAGAAGAGCTATAGGAGGGCTGATGATTTTATTTAAGGTTGGATGTGTTAGTAATTCAACTTTGATGGTGATTGATAACTTGGACCTAATGGGGATTATTGTGACTTTTTCATCGGGTCTCTGTTTGCCTATCTTTAACATTTAGGTTAGGAGTTCTAGGGGACAGGATAAATCCCTCACATTATCCCTCCTCGAGGGACTTATAGATAATTTGGAACCCAATACAAAAATTGTAGTAGCAGGTGATTTTAACACCTCCTTTGAACCCTTGACCTATCTAAACGAGACAACAAAAGAGGAGTGTTGGACTTGGCCCTTCTGGCAAGTTCTCCCCTAGAACTTTTTGCAGTATCCTAGCCTTTTTCCTGTGTTGTACTAGTGGTTTTAGGCCTCTAGGCGCTTTCACACTGTGTCCCAGTGGAAAGTGCCTGCGCTCTGGGTTACATTGAGTGAGACTGACCTGTCCTCCCATAGGAATGAATGGGGAATGGATGTGTCCCTGGTAGTTCCTGATGCGTGGGGAGTGCAGGTGCGAGTTTGGTATGTACGGATTCATGTGATTAAATGCTGCGTGATGATGTGTGCGGTGTCCATGTAGCTAGTGTGGAAGTGCCACTTCTAGACGCTGGCATAAATGTGCAGTGACTGCCTGTCACGTGATTGGCTCGCTGAGGTCATGTGATGGGCTAGGAAATCCCCAGAGTCAGGATGGGTCTGCCCCGGTGGTGAATGGAGAGAGCTGCATGTGGATGAGTGGGAGGAGTACACCTGGGACATGAATAGGGCTGGGCTTTCCCCACACAATGCTGGCTCCGCCTCCTGTGGTGCGACTGATGACCCTGGCCTGCTCTGTGAATAGGGAGAGGGGCTGAGCAAAACAAAGTGCTCAAGAACCAGTTGCATCTGGTTCGCCCCTCCCCTGCACCTTGAAACAAAGGTGATCTGTGTATAAAAAGGGGCTGTGACCCCATGTAAAATGTTCTTGTTCTTGCGTTCTGACTTGAATCTACCAGGGGCGTGGGGCCCAGGGGAATGCTTGCCTCCCTGGGCCCTGCCCAGCCCCTGGATGCCCTGGATGCCTGGAGGACCGTTTGGGACCCTTTTGCTTGCTAAATTCCCTTATTTTTGGGTGCAGGACTTTATGATGGCTCTAGCGCCTCCAAGGGCGCTTTATTTCGGGTTTCCAGGAGGAAGGAGCGCTGTATTTCCATTACAGCCAGGCGCCGTAATTGTCCTAGGAAGGAGCGCGAGGGCTCCGCTGCGCCAAGCTGTCCGTGCAGGAGGGAATCCCCGGTGTAGGGATTTCCCCGCGTTTACTTGCAATCACGGGAGCCTACCCCTCATTGTGCCATTGTTATTGATTTATTAACGAGGCGGGTGACCACCCCGCGTTCACCGCCGCCGGCCCGATCGAAACCAGGAAGTTAGGCATCCCTACCCGTGCCATGGGCGGGGCCTGTGAAGCGGCCGGAAGAGGCCAGTGCAGCCCATTGAGGCGGGGCTCCCTTGAGGAAGGGAGAGCCCCGCGGTAGCAGTCGAAGTCCTGCCAGCCTGGAGACGCGAGGTAGAGAGCAGCGAACCTGGCGGTATCGAGCAGGTGAAAGCCCCGCCAGACGTGCAGAAAAGTCCCGAGTCCCAGGAGGGGGCCCGGGTGAAGAACAAAGGTGGCTGAGGCCGCCGACGGCAGCGCGGGGCTCCCAGGAGCAAAGGGAAGCCCGCGCCGCGACAAAGGTGCTGCCTGAAGGAGAGAAGACCCCGAGCGGCAGCAGGAGCTACAGCGAGATCACCTGTCCCGGTGAGTGCGGGTTCACATTGTGTGGGGCACAGAGTCAGAGCGGCCCCATCTGATAGCGGGCCGCTCCAACGAGCGGGGCAGTATGTAGGTAGTTATGGGCCCCAGTGGGACTTGGGGGCAAGTTCTGTCTGTCGCAGGTGTATTTTGTTGTTAGGTCTCCCTAAGAAAAAGTTTTCAAATGTCGCCCTAGAACTGGCTTTGTTTACATTAAGTAGGGGCCTCAGAGCATGTAATGGGTGCACTCGCTCTGATTCTACTAGGGCAGCAACATTCAAAAGAGGGGATTGTACCAGTACTATTGACTATGTTTTAGTTGATATAAGATACTCCTGCATGATATGAAAGTGGTGACGCATCTGGATAGTGACCATAGTTCCCTTGAAGTAACTCTGACTGGTGACTCTTTAAACCAAGACAAAAATGACCAGATAACTATTGTACCCGCCCCCTTGGTAACAAACAACCATCGCTATGTTTCCTGGCCGAATGGTATTTCCAACCAGAAATTATTCACACAGATTTATAAACTCTGTTACATTTCTTGAAGCATATGTAGGATTGAATGAGGCTGTAATTCCTATTTTAGATATGCATGTTGGCCTATTTAAACCTTTACGGGAATTTTTTTCAAATTAGTACTGTCAATATTTCTAACTCTTCTAAGGTGAAGAAATGGTTTATTCCACCTTGTAAATTAGCAAAGTCAGCCCTGAGGAAGGCTATAATAGCAGGGAATAGTAACAACGTCAACGCAGTGAGAAGCCTATATAAATCTACCTTGATTAAAGCTAAGAGCAATTGGGAAAATAATCTATGGCAAGACATTTTGGACGCTGCTAAAAATAATGATATTAGACTATTCTGGCACCTCATTGCTCAAATTAAGTCAGAAAAGCCTAATTCACATCATTATAATATTCTCCGGGACAAATGGGTATCACATATTTCTACCTTTTATGCTCCAGGCGATTTTCAGGCTTTTAATGGCACTAGCACGTTAAATGCACAATTCACATTGGATTCCATCTCTCCCACTGTTTTTAGTTTAGAAGATACAACTAAAGCGATTGATTCACTGAAATCTGCTAAAGCCCCAGGCCCGGACGTAATTCATGGGGACTTGTATAAATCTGAACCCTTGATATGGTCTTCAAATCTTAACATGTTGTCAAATGCTATTGCAGTTGGGGGTAAGGTACCAGATTCCTGGCTTGGGGCTGAAATCATAGCAATACATAAAAGAAGTGATCCAAGGGAGCCATCAAATTATAGGCCTATCAGCCTTATCGATCACGCCCAATAAAGAGTTCTCAAAGCAAATCTTGGTGAGACTTCCTGACTGGGTTAATACCAATGAAATGTTATCTCCCCTCCAGGCAGGTTTTATGTGAAGAATAAGTTCAACAGACCAGATTTTTAGATTTGTTTTTTTATGTTGGAAATATGTGTTCCTCTGGAAACTCTATGTGGCTTTTATTGATCTCAGAGCAGCCTTCAATCTTATTCCACGAGCCGCTCTCTGGCAAGCTCTGACAAATATGAGAGTCCCAGCTAATTTAGTACACCTGCATGTGAATAATTTTGCACAAGTTACGGGGAGGCCTCAATGGCAAACTGACGGATCGTATCCTTATAGAGAGAGGAGTTCGCCAGGGCTGTGTTTTAGCACCTACCCTATTTTCACTGTATATTAATGATGTTGTGGACATTTTAGAACATTGTAGAAATGACTCCCCAGCCTTGAAAACAAGAAGATACCTATTTTACTTTTTGCTGATGACTCACTTCTTATATCGAAATCACCAATGGGTCTCTAAATTTTAATTGATACATTTTTAAACTTCTGTAATTCAAGAGGCTTAGAATTAAACATAAACAAAACCATGTTTATGGTGTTTGACAAAAGGAAAAAGGGAAGTTGTGGTTTTCATGTAGGTAGCGAAGCCCTTGACAGAGTACATAGTTTTGATTATCTAGGGGTTAGGCTCATGGACATCCTAAGGTGGACAAGTCAATTGGAAAAATCTGCATTAAAGATTGAACATAGATCCAATGCAATATTAAGGTTCTATAATCAAACCAAGTCGTGTGCAATTTCCCCTGCTGTGGAAACTTACTGCGCAACTGCTCAGGGAGCTGCTCTTTATGGGGAGGAGATATGGGGCTGTGGTAATTTACATCCACTAACGATAGCCGAGAATACCTTTTTCAGAAGGCTACTAGGTCTACCATCCAGTTCACTACTAACCCCCATGTACTTTGATGTTGGGATAAAAAGAGTTGCTTACCTGGCTATTTTAAAAACTTTAGCATATTGGATCCGAGTTTGGTCTACACCTGAACTTGGAGTTTTCAAAGATTCACTGGTAGAGCTATTGAATCTCCAAGGAGCCAGGGAAATTCCATAGGTCAAATCCGTCTCTGGATGGTTCTCTAAATGTGGAATGCAGAACTTGTGGGATGACAGCAGTACTATTACAAAATCTGACAATAAGTTGCTAAAAATCCAGTATTGGGCTTATATTAACGACCAATATGTTACAAATAGCCAAAATGGGCCTGTAACCACTACATTCCTGGCTCACAAGCATACTCCTATATTTGAAGAATTCCAAGATTTAATATTTCCATCTTCAACTAGGAATTTGTATATAAGATTTTGCTATGGAATTCTACCATTGAGGTCTATTACAAGTAAATGGTGTACTAATCAAGAATTTAAGATCTGCCCCACTTATGGCTTGGGTAATGAAGTTGAGAAACATTTATTGTTCTTTTGAATGGAGTATCGTTTCGTACGTCCCCATCTGCCGCAGCATGGCTACATGCAGTCACCTAGAAGCTTTTAGGATTTTAAAAAGAGACACATCGCAATATATAGTATTTACTGTAAGTACATTTTTACAAGCAATGTGGTACAACAGACTAAAAGTTTTAAATGCTACAGAATGATGTGTTTTACTAGTTGATGCTTCCCCTTATATACTGTAATTCAACTTATGTACATGCACGGTCCATTTTGCACTTGTTGCACAGCCTTTATAGCACACATGAGGGCAATATTTGTAAATGTACAAGAGGTCTTTTGCTGATGCGCTTTATATACAATCAAAAAAGAGAAGTCTGAGGCCCAAGTTACTCGTTTTGCTAATTTTCTGAAGTAATACATATTTTAACTTATTTTGTATCTTTATATTTGCTGTTTTTATCACGATTTTTTGTGTATTTTACTATTTTATACTACCTGGAGGAATATTATGGATATTAGGAATTAAAAAGAACGTTTTAATGAACTGACTGAAATTTTAATTGGAACACTGTGATGCTGTATTTGGGAGTATATAGGTCCCCTTATAAGAAAAAATTGAGCCATGTCTGTTATTTTTCTTCTGAATTGTTTGTTGGTACTTTTGTTTTTACATGTTTGTGTATACTTTGATGGTTATTTCAACCGAATAAAGTTAATACTACAAGATATATCATAAAACATATACGGAGCTATACTATTTATCATATATCTCACAAAACTACTTGCAACAATTGCAGAAAAAACTGATCAGGAGGAAATTTTAGACACTCAGGCAGATATACAGCCTGAAAACATTGTGACTCCAACACACACAACACCTGCACTACCCAGATGCAGAGCAACAGTGTCTCCACACCCTGATTTTGCGTAAGAAAATTGTTTGCATCACAGCAGACATGCCTAGAACTTTATCTGACGTCAGATCTACACAAAGCCATCAGTTCCTTATTCGGCGTTGAAACAATCCCATCAGAAGGAGTAGAATTGGTGTAGAAGGTCTTCTGTGGAAATTGATAGTACAGCTGTATTTGGTGGTTTGGAGGTATCTATATGGTGCAACGGCTGCAATGTAAGAATATAAAGTCTTTAAAGACACCGTTGGTGTCAATGAATAAGAACATTTGTGACATTAAAGATGGCATCAAGTAGCTAAACACAACTGTTGAGGAGGAGCAAAAAGCAGCTGCTAAAATTATAAAGAGCTGGTCATTGCCATCAAGGAATTATGCACAGTAGTGCAGCAAGATAATGTTACACACCAACGGCAGTATAATCAACTCATAGGCAGATTGGATGGTTTCACTAGATCTCTCTATCGCCTGACAAATGCTACTGCAACATTATCTCGCGGCGCAGTCACCATGCAATTTGAGATGGTACATTGCAGTGGAGATGTAGCATGAGGTTTAGTGCAAGTCACCAATCATTTGAGCATATGAAAACAGCACACATATCAGCAATCAGTGACTGAGATGGAGGGGAAAGTGAGGAGTTATCCAGCTGAAGTAGTATTACTGCCCCTAAAATTAGGAATAGGCATCTTAGTTGTAGACAAAGTGCATCCACAGAGGGATCACCAAGGCAAATGCAGAGCACACCGAAAGACCAAGTGGAGTGCAAGGGAAAAATACTAGTTTAAACATGGTTGTATGTTCACTTTTCTGATTTTTATGGAGCTGCTAAAATACTACAGTATAGGGAGGGGTAGAACCAACAGGGTGGGGTATTTTGTAAAGGTAGTAGACCATAAGAGGATTAATGATTCTAGCATAAGAGAAAGAGGCATGGGGTGGAAGTAGAGCTAGAGATGCTGAAGCATTGGTTGGGGTAGCATAGAAGGCTGTAGGGAGGACTCATAGTATTAGGGTATGAGCAGAGAATGGAGTATGGGTAGTAGAAGTTAGTGTGTGTTGAAGTACTATGGTATAGATAGGAGTAGCTGTACTAGAGAATTATGGGGGTAGAGGTACTAGAGTTTAGGCAGGGGTAGAAGTGATAGGGTATAGAAAAGGGTAGTGGTAAATAGTATTTGCCATGATAAAAGTTACAAAATATAGACAAGGCCTAAGGTACTACAGTAGAGGTAGAGGTACTAACTATAGATATTAGGATAGGTGCTAGGGTGAAGACATTGGTAGGGCCTTATTAGGCCCTGGGGACCACAACCCACATGGCCAGTTTTTTTTAAAGGGGATGGGGATTTATGACTCCCTTCCCTGAGCTTCATTAAGCCTTGGTTCCACATGCCCTAGGGTCCTATGTACTTTAAATGGGAGGGGAGTCATATGGCCCACCTCCCTGAGCCTCATTAGGCCCTGCATACCCCATTCCCCAGAACTGCTTTTCTATTTAAAGAGAAGGGGGGCCATGTGACACCCCTCCTGAGCTTTCAAAAGGCCCTGGGGACCCTATCCCCTAGGTACATGTTTTTTTAGAGGAGGGGGGCTGTGTGGTCTCTCTCCCCAAGCCTTTTCTGGCTCCAGGAACTCCACCCTCCATGACCTGCATTTAATATAGGTTGGTGCCCTGGTGCTCTCCTAAAGAATCCACCATGCACAATGTTGGGGCCCCCACTGCCCCAGCTGGCTCTCTGCATTCTGCAGGAGCAAGCATTGCTCCCACCCACAGGGAGAAACTATGTATTCTGCTCCTCCCCCAGGTGGGAGCACTATCTTGATCAGTTTCCCTGCTGGCATCAGTGCATCCCAGGAAACAGATCAAAAGTCTGCTCCTAGCTAGCGAGAACATTTTTAAAGCTCCAGCCCCTTGGGAGCAGACTTTGTGTTTGCTCACTTTTGATGGGAGTTTCAAAAATGCTCCTGCCAGACTGGAGCAAACACAAGTTTGCACCGGTGCATGCAAGGCACTGCTGTGTCCCCGGGTTGGTTCCCTGAGACACAGAAAGTGAGCTGGCCCCGAGGCTGGGATCCCAAGGGCCATTAATTGCTCAGGAGGGGGCGGGGTAGCACCTCTTCCATATTTTAATAGTAGCGGCCCTTGGAGATGGGGTCCACAGTACCTTTGAAGTGCTCAGGAGGGTGGTCGCTCAACCCCCCTCCCCTTAAAAATTATTTGGGGAGTTGGTCCCCATGGCTGAAAACAGCCTGGAGGCCACATGCCCCTCCCCAATAAATATAAACGTTTCATCCTCCCCGGTCCTGGCCCAGCCAAGGAGGTTTAAAAAAGAAGAACAGGAGCCACCACTTATTTTCTTTTAAGACACTTGCTGCAGATTTTTGGATTGTCAGTGAATTTGGGGCAGCATTTAAAAAAATATAGGTTTTTGGCCCCAGGTGGGACTCCACCAGCAGGCCCAGAGAGTCAGTTTTAACCTACCATACACAACCCCTTATGTTGTTTAAAAAAGAAAGAAATCTTAGGACTCAAGACTGTGTCTCGAATCCTAAGATGACTGCCACCACTTCTTGGATGTGGTGGTGGTAGTCAAGCATATCTCAATTTTAGATTTGTCTGCTCAGAGGATCCTCTACAAAGTGATACATTCATTTTTTTTTGCCTTCATTTTTCCAAAACTACTGAACGGATTAATAAAAAAAACAATCTGTCTGGACCAAGATCTAGCTTTCTTCTAAAGTTGATGTAAATTCTTTCAGTGGTTTTAGCTGCAGCAGTGTCTAAACTTCACATGGAAAGAAAATAAATACATTTTATATGCACTTTAAGATTGTATGTTATGTTATTTGCACATTGGTTAGCACTTTAAACACTTTGCACTTCAAACAGGCAGGCTGATGGGTACTTGCGGGATTTATCCCAATCGAAAGCGGAGAAAGGAGTGTGCTCAGTGAGGTGTCCTAAAATATTAGCATTCACGCAGGCATAAAGGGCAGTCAAAACAATATTATGTAGGGTCTTTGCACTTGCGGATACTCTATGCCATCTTTAACATTCAGGAGGATTTATGCATATATGTATCTTGGTGTACCAAATACTATTTTGGTGACAGTGTACATTGAGTGATGTATTTATTTATTTATATATTTAT
This sequence comes from Triturus cristatus, assembly GCF_964204655.1. NCBI lineage: Eukaryota > Metazoa > Chordata > Amphibia > Caudata > Salamandridae > Triturus > Triturus cristatus. The sequence continues at coordinate 1,061,287,398 of NC_140589.1, read as the reverse complement.
ATATGTATATATTTATAGATTGTATTTATATTCTCTTGTATTATAGATGGACTTATTAATATATTTTGGAATTGCTTTGTGATCATGGGCGTATCACCTCCATTTGAAAAGAAAGAGAAAAACTCAATGAAAGGAGCAAAATAGAAAAAAAGACTGCGTACCAATTCAAAAATGGAGTTAGTATTTTCACTATGTTCATTTTGTGTGTCTTTTCACGTGGTTCATGCATTTAAAAAAATGGCGTTTTTACCTCACGATTATGTGATCAAGGGCAAGTGGTGCCCAAAACGCGTAATCCGAGAAAAACAGAAATAAATATCTAAGTTGCCTATATTTCCAGTGGTTCGTGGTTCCTTTTCGGCAGAAGCAGGTGCGGTGAGTCGACGGAGGACCTTTCTGGTATATATATATATATATATATATATATATATATATTTATTTTTTTATATATATACATATATATCTACACACACATACATATATATAATATATATACACGCATACATTAATATATATATATACAGAGACTGACTTATTCAGGAAGAGTACTGCGGGAAACTCAGTACTTCACGCAACTAGTTGTCATCCTCAGAATTTCAGGTGGAGCATACCCTTTGGTGAATTCCTCCGTGCTAAAAGAAATTGTAGCACGGAGGAAACATATGTCAGAAACAAAGAAGAAATGTCAGAGAGATTTCTTGCTAGAGGGTATCCCTATAAGATGCTTAAGAGAGGTGAGAAAAGAGCAGATGCCATTACTAGAAGCGAAGCATTGTATAAAGCACCCAGAAGCAAAGAAACTGAGAAAGAAACCCCTATCAGATTGATAACCACCTTTAATTCGCAATCTAGTCTTTTCCATCAGATTGTTAGAAAAAGATGGGATGTCCTAACCCAAGACAAAACACTGAAACAAAAACTAGGCCCACATCCAGCAGTCACCTACAGAAAAGGCACTTCAATCAAAGACATGTTTGTAAGAAGTCACTTCAGCAATATCAAACCTACATGGTTAGACAAATTAGGTGGGTTCCATCGATGTGGGAAATGTAAAGCGTGCAGCCACAGTGTCAATGTAAAAGAAGTAGTCCTTGAGAGAACCAAGAGAAAGTGGTATATTCGAAAGAATATACAATGTGGTACAGACTTTGTCATCTATGTGATCACTTGCCCATGTGGCAAGTGGTACATAGGTTCTACCACTTTCCCTGTGAAGAAGAGAATATTGGAACACTTGCGTGCCATAACCAATAAAGACTTCAGTTATAGTACAGCCAGACACTTCCATGCTGAACACAATGGAGATTGGACTAAAGCTAAATTCTTTGCCCTCAACACCATTATCAAAGACCCCAGGGGAGGGAACAGAATTCAGGCTCTACGTAGAGCAGAATCGAGGTTCATCCTACAAGCAGGAAGTGTAGCCCCTTTTGGGATGAACAATGATGAAGAGATGCATGTTCATCTGTAAATTGAATTGTTGGTGATAGATGTAGCTTTAGCCTCTTAGCACCCTGCTACTCCAGTTCATTGTTATATGGGTTCAGTCCATGTTGTAATTTTAAGCCACTGCATGTTTTGATGTCAATGACCTGTTTAGTCAACTTTGTTAGAGAATCCATTTATGTATACATAAACGGACCACGTATATGAACAAAAGAACTTTTTTATATGGTTTTGTCCAATAGGCTATTTTAGGCCTTTGTTATTATTTTCCACTTAGGATATGAGACTGACACATTGTAGGTAGGAGTCCCTTCACTTTTTTATATGACTTATGGAATGTAAGTTTGACGTTTCACTGTACTACTGATATTAATATTTATTCCCCTTCTGTTTTTTGCATCTAGATGGGACCTGGAAGCTTACAGACACTATTGTTACCGTTAACTGATACGAGCACGGAGTAACTGGTGGCTTTACTTTAGCACCATCTCCTTAAGGGTCATCTTTATGTCTATCGTTTTCATTAATTCTTTCATTTTTTATAAATACACCTTGATCTTTTTAGACCTGGTGGGAACACAGGAGAGGGAATATGTGAGTATCGTGTGGATACAGTAACTTAGTCTCTTTTTTCCTTATGAATAAGGTACTATACCTTGATTGTTTGTGGGACTTGAGAGCAAAGGAATTTGTACCTTTTTCCTATGTCTTCTTATCCATATGTAAAATACTCACTACAAGTTTGATTATGTAAATATACAATTTCAGCTGAATTAATGATACTTATTCAATATGATTCTCATAGATTTATGTATACCACAGTGGTTCACCATACAGTATCTGTATGTTTTTGAATTCTTTAAAAATATGTTGAATCTATCTGGAAACATTACGCGGTAATTTGACAAAATATTATTTTGTACCTTTGGTTTCTTCTTTTACTCTTGTTGTCTGAGATCATATGAATTAATGAGTCTTTTTTCCATGTTTTGCATGTCTTTAAATGCATTGAACCCAGAACTTATGGTCATGTGACCAAGAGCTTGTGTGCTCGAAACGCGTCTTTTTTTGCCCGTGAAAATAAAACTTTGAAATTGAACTGGATTCGTGTGGCTCGTGTTTACAGAAGGAAAGGAGGCTGTGAGCTGTCAGTGGATATATATATATATAGATATATCTACTTAACAATCCAAAGGTTACAGGTAAGTTATAGTTAGAAAGCACAATAAAAAAACCTTAGAAATTCACTTCAAAACAAAGATTTCACTCGTACGAAACCAGTGAACTTCAGCAGTTATAGTTATCTGAGCTAACTATAACTTATGCTCCCCAAACGCACTGCTTATGACGTCACATATTACATCACTCATGACATGGTCGAGACATCACTGATGACATCACTAATGGCATCTCAAATTACATCACTCATGATTTCATCCACAGAAATATTCACACACCTGCTCACACCCCTATACATCTTCTCATACACCCATTCACACGCCCACACGACCACTCACATACCCATTCACTGACCCAAACAAGTACTCACACACCTGTTCACTCACTTATATAGCCATTCACACAACCAGTGAACTTCTAAGGTTTTTTAAATTCTATTTCCTAACTATAACTTCCCTGTAACCTTTGTGTGTGCAGTTAATTTGAATGGTTTTTTAAAATTATTTGCTAACTATACCATCCCTGTACCTTTTGTTTTCAGTGACTTTCTAAGTTTCTCTACATTTTATTTCCTTTCTGAGTAGGTGTTTGAGTGCTTGTATAGGTTGGTGAGTAGGCGCGTGAGTGCTTGACTCTGTGAGTGGGTGTGTGAGTGGATGTGTGGGTCTGGGGGTTCCAAAAAGCAAAATCCGAATGCATTTTCCATAGACTTCCTCAGCCAGGGATACATCTTTGAGAAGTGCAGATTAAATTCTGCCTTTATTTTTCATTTAGGGCCTCATGTAGGTAGGCTAACATTTACCACTTCATAAATACCGAATCATACCGATTCGGTATTTATGAAGTGGTAAATGCTATGTAGGTAATCCGTCGGTAATAATTACCGAATCGGAATGGGTCGGTATTTAAGAATCGGTAATTACCGATTCGGTAATGGTAACTGGCTTCCCATTGATTCCTATGGGCCAGGAGGCCCATAGGAATCAATGGGGAGCCAGTTACCATTACCGAATCGGTAATTACCGATTCGGTAATGGGGGGAGCACAATCAAGGGTGGCAGGGTGTCACATTGACACCCTGTTGCACCCCTGATTCCTGCATGTGTGCACATGTGGCACACATACATGCCCTAAGGGCATGTATGTCTGCCACATTGCACACTTCTAAGCGCTTTAAAATGCATTTACACATCCATTCTTCATTTACCACCAACTATTAGTTGGTGGTAAATACCGACTCCAGACAACACCCACACACTCCCCCTACATCTCATTTCTGTATTCGGTATTTACCGAATCGGTAAAATTACCGATTCGGTAATTTTACCGATTCGGTAAATACCGAATGCAGAAATGATCCCCCTACATCTCAAAAGCCTAAATACCGGTCGGTAACGGTATAATTACCGAAAATCGGCCGTTACCGACCGGTATTAGGCTACCTACATGAGGCCCTTAATCTCTAAAACTTCATCTAAAACAACAGCAACACGCTTGCAGGACCAATTCAGTTCCCACCCATTTGCATGTGTTATGTTTGCTGTACCTCTTAGCCTCAGGAACCTACCAGAGTGTAATAGATGCATCAGGAAGGGTTTTCCAAAGTGCACTTTCATATTTTTTTCATGCATTTCTCGATGCATTGCTCATGAAAATCAATGAGTAATTTCCAAACACAGCATAAGAATTGCAGCTTACCAAATTATTCACGTAAAATAGTTTTTCATTTCAAAACACAATATGAAATGCATATTCTGTGCCAAAGCAAAATTACCCACATAGACACTACAAATGTTACCACATTTCAATTTTTGCAGCGATCCGATCAAAACCATATGCCATAAATGATGTCATAGAACATGTCACTGGTGATGTAATATGTGAAGTCATGTCATAAGTAGTGCATGGCGGGGGTGCAAGTTATTGTTAGCTCTGCTAGCTATAACTGGTGAATTTCTGTGTTCTTTCTAGTTCAGAACGTTAATGTTGTCACTGACATATTCGTCTAACTATAACATCACTGCAGTGGCACTTCGCTGGTAGTCACACATTTAGGGCCCGATTCCGATGTCATTTGGAAGGCCTCTGAATCAAATTTGGCTTAGCCAGATATGATTCATAGCCCTTATATTCGACCGAATCATACTTAGGTCCAAACGACCAAGTACGATGCAAAGATCGCATAAGCGCAGACTGAATTGTTTCTGGACTCGAACCGCTCCGTACGTCTCATCTGTAAGCCGAACCGTGCCGCACAATTGAGCCAATTTCCAACCGAGCAAGTAGGATGCACGATTCGGACAGCCGTTTCGCCTCGGTCTCAGCGAGATGAAACGGCTGTCGGAGGTGTACTTCGGGGGGCCATAGCAGGCTCCCCTTCACCCGTGACCCTCCGATTTGGTCACAGGGTGCCCATGGGTCCACCCAATCCAAGCATGCACAGTATGGCAGGCACCATGGGGTGCCTTTCCTCACCCACCCCTTTTCTGCTATGGGAGCCCGAGTAGTCGTCTGTACACAGGCTCTCATAGAGTATAATGGGAGTCGGAGCAAACCGAGTCCGTAAGCCTACGGCAGCATTGTCCTCTCTTGTCCAGACTCCTGGAGCACGTTCCGCTCGGAAAGACCTCCAGATCCGAATTCAATGGGGAGCTTTCCAAGCAAGATCAGAATCGTGCCCTTCGTGTTCGGTAGAATCAACATAGTGATAATCACTAACCTTGCCTTGCAGTGATGCAATAACTCGTATTATTTTATCATGATGATGTGGTAATGCATTTGAGTGGTGCTAAACGACATGCAACTGAAAAAACAAATACTTAAATGATGGCAGTCATTAACAAATGTGATATGTTCCAGCTGTGGTTGACTGCAAGTCAACAATTGCTGAAAAAGGGTCGGGCTGTGCAGCAGAGAAACATTCATGGCCTGATTACGAGTCTGGCGTCCGAGGACCGCCAGACTCTCGTGATACGATACGATGGAGGTGGTCCAGTCACCGCCGCATCAGCAGTCTGACCGCCCTTTTACAAGGTGGGCTATCAGACTGACATCGGCCTGCCGCAACCACTTGAGGCAGCAAAATGCTTGGTAGGACCACTATGGTACCACCAACACCAAGCATATTACGAGTTTCCTCTATGCCACTGTTTCATGGCGGAGAGGAAACAAAGGGAGCCCTATAGGGCCCATTTGTACCTCAGGGCCATGGGGTGCATGCCCACTGTGAGCATACACCCCAGTACCTGCACGGCATGGACTGCAGCAGGTGCAAGTACTGTCTTTGATGTTCCCATTTCACAGTGTTCATAGGCACAGCTGTTGGAACACCTTAGAACAGTCCGCCAGTAACTTAAAACATCATAATCTGGCAGGCGGTGCGCACATGGGCTTGGTGGTGTGGGAGTGGGTCGTCAGCGTGGCTGTCCGCTCCCTCACCGCCAAACTCGTAATCAGGCCCTTAAAGACTTTTATTGGTCCAATTGTAAAAAGGTCACGTTAAAAGTGCTATGTGTCTTAAAAAGTGGTCTGCCTTGCATATATCACAGATAATAGTGTTGGTCTTGTCTTAGATTTATGACCAATGCCAAATATTTATCACCATAGCGCTGATTAGTCAAATTGTGATGATGTATCCACCAATAGCGCTATTTGGCAGTAAACTGACAGACAAATGTTTAAAGGCTGTTTATTGTGACAAACTAGTCTGCACTGAATAAAATGCGGGTATAGTGCTAGTCAAGCAAATTCATGTGCCCAGTTTATTTTTCTGAGTATACTCCGGCGCCACTAGATTTTAGAGAACATACATACCTACACCCAAAATAATTTTAGGTGAGGCACAGTAAATGCTAGCAGGACTTAGGACTAGATGTACAAAGCCTTTTCTGCGAATTGGTCCATTTGTGACAACAAAAAATGCTTTTTGTGATGTACAAAGCCCAGTTTGCAATTCGGTAACTTGCTTACCAAATCACAATTTGGGCGTGTTGTGGGCATGCTTTCCTAATCCCGGATTGGAATGGTAAGCAGGCAAAACATTTACAATTTACCGCCAATTGAAAGTTGGCAGTAGACCATTCACAAATAGGACAGGGTCCCCAAGAAACCCCTTTTCCTTTGATAATGGCTGAACAAATATATTTTAAGAGCAAGAAGTGGTCCAGGGGACCACTATCTACTCTTAGAAAATGAAACTTCAAAGTTTTACTTTTGCTATTGTAAATCCATCCGGTTTTCTTTTAAGGAAAATGGGCTACGTTTAAAAAAAAAAAGATTGTTTTATTTAAAAGCAATCACAGACGTGGTGATCTGCTGAACCCAGCAGGCCACCATCCCTGCGATGGCAGCAAACCGTAGTGGGTCACAAATTGCAACCTACCTCATTAATATCCATGAGGTAGGTCTACTTGTGACCCACTGTAAATCGGTAATGAAATTTAAAAGAGTTTCATACATTAGGAATAGCGATTTCCTAATTGCGATTTGCAAAAAATCACAATTAGGTAATCATTATTCCTATATTTGTACATCCAACCATTACTTTGTCAACAGGATTCACCATAAGAGTAATCACTAGAGTCCTTGAGGCACTACTTGTGGACACCGAATGAGATTCATTATCCGGTAACATTTTGTTTTGAGGCATCATATCGATAATATATTCATCACCAGGGAAGGTAATGACTGACAATGAAGCCTTACAATTCACTGATTGGGTAACAGCTTGTTTTAGATGGAATGGATGTCTTATCTGAAAAATTTTGAGTAGAAAATCGGTTGTGACAGGGGTGGGTTTTCACACTCCTCCTATTTAGGTTTTTTTCTTCCTTATTTACTCATTGACAACAGCAAATGTGAGCTCTTTTTCTCTAAAAATAGGGGAACCCCATGTCCCCTGTCTGTTGCATGCTAATAATTCAGTCATAACTGACTATACAGAGAGAGGCCTGAAGAGAAAAGTAGTTGCTCTTCACTCTTATTGTGAGAATAATAGACACACAGTAAGTGTGGAGAAGAAGAAGACCATGACTTTTTTCCATCGGCCTAAGGCATTCTTGTGGTTTCTAAATAATACTCTTTTAGAACATGTTAAGGAATATAAATAGTTAGGAATTATATTTACAAGTAATTTACTATGAGATAACCATATAGTTAACTTGAGAACGTCATCTTTTGCTACTGTGAATACCCTAAAAAGGTTTCATTGCCATCTTGGGGTCTCTCGGTAGTCCGTTATTGGTAAACTAATACTGCAGGTGTTGTATGGGGCAGATGTATGTAAGGCAGAATTGCTTACTTTAGATCCAAGATTAAAATGGAAATAGTTCAGGAGTTTGTTTTGAAAAACTCTTCTTGTTCTTCCCAAGACTTAATGGTTCAGGCAGTCAGAAAGGAGCTAGACTTAGATTTCTGTATATTATTAGCTCAGTCTAGGGCATTGAAATGGTCAAGGAGACAAACTTCCAGCCCTAACCCTGAACAACTCAATGTTTTGGTCTGAAGAATGTAAGCGGCTATTCTCAAAATTATTATCGAATTTCAATTTGAGAACAGACATATTCAAGAAAGAGTTCACCTTTACCTTCTATCAAAGTTCTATAGATTATTTTAGTCAAAGCTAAGGCGAAGAAAAATCTTTTTCCTTTTAGACTCAAGTCCCAGACAAGAGTATATGTAACATTATTTTACAACTCAGGATATATTTAATCCAGGCTAGAGAATCGCAGATCTAAGAGATAGAGTTCCTGAAAATAATGGTTTCTGTCTGTCTGAGTTACATCTGAAATATACTTTATTCCTTCTATTGGGCAGTACTCTTTTTTTGGGTGACTGACTTTCAGGCACTTTTAGAGAAGTATTAAGTTAGAACTAGAAATGATGCAAGAGTCACTTTAAGTTCTTGTAATTTCATTGACAAGATATATATCACGTCATTCACAATTAGTACAATTTAATGTGATTTTAAGATTCTGTTTTAGAAAGACAGATAATTATTTGGAGACATTCGACCGGAGAAAGAGGTCCATTACAATCTGTGCTAACTTGATTAACTTGATTTTCCTTACTCTGCGCCATGGATAGTCTGTATTTTTATGCTATATTTATTCTGTGGGCTTTTAGTGGAATTGATTAATGTCATTCAGTGTTCTTGCTTGGAATGGGAAGGAAAATAATGTAAAATTGATTGAATTGATAATACACATGAGAAGTTTGTTGATGTATATTTCTACAAGATGCTTTCTTGAAAATAAAGTATTTTATAACTGTAGCTGTAATTTTAATATTCCCTGAATATTTACATTTTATGCCTATTATAGATGTTTTTGGCCCAATTAACAAATATTGTGAGTTTTTGAAAGAGTACAATAGGAGTACTACTTACCTATTCCAAAATGCTTTTGTGAATAGGCCCCATAGATCTGATTTAAATGTCTGCACAAATTCATTTGTTGTTTTATGCGGCATTAATAATAGTGTGTTTTGGTATATACATGGACCTGTGTATGAAATTAGACTGCTTTATACTCACATTTGTTCCTTTAAAATAATTTAGGGGCTGATTAGGATGTTATCAGGGATGGAGACCGCCCGACATGCTGTCAGCGGTCCCATAGGGCAAATTAGGATGCAACCGGCACTGTGGCGGTTGAATTGCCCATCTTTTGCCACCGCAATGTAAAAAAGGGATGTTTCACATATCCCTGCACTATGTGACAGGCACCATGCGGTGCCTGTCACATGGTACAGGGATATGTAGGGTGCCCCCAGGTCCCATGACTGGGGGCAGGGTGGAAGTGGGGCCCACTACGGACCCCGAATGTCTCTTTCCGCCAGCCTTTTCATGGTGGGTGAAAAGCCATGAAAAGGCTGGCGGGGAGAGACAATGTTATCCCTATGGCTGTGCCTGGTAGGGACCGCCACCATTCTGGGGATGCAGAGCGGTCCGACAGGCAATCGGAATGATTGCTACTGTCTGCTTTCCGCCAGCCAGCACACCGCCCACCATCAAAGTCTGGCATGCAGGAAAGCTGCTTAGAATGCAAGAGACCACCACCAACAGCCTGTCGGTGGCGGTCTCCCCGCCATCCTAAGCAGCCCCTTAGATCGTATTATTAGAAAGTATCATAAATATTACAAAAGTATTAAAAGTATTAAAATCATAAAAAAAATAAACCAAATTGGTTACCTGTGTTGTGCATTGTGTTATTGCTAACTGTGTATCTACGTTAGAATCCTAAAGGTGACAAATATTGTTAATGATAAAAAGAAATATTGTGGTATTGTTTTATATTTCTGATGTAAGGAAAGTGATCCTGTGTACATTTAGGTGTACTTACTAATGAGAATATTTTTATATAAATTCCTTATTTTACTAAATTTCAGTTTGTTTTCTGATATCTTCCTCAAGTTTGTTTAAGTATTATGGGGTTCAGCATCGAACAGATGCAGTGTGGAAGTACATGTCACAGGGTAATATTGTCATACCTTTGTCTGTTTTTTTAATTGGTTTCTTAGATGAGTATAGTTACATTTGTAACAAAAGTTTGTAGATTTTTATAGTTGTTACTACAAAGGTAAAAATGTTAACATGGTATGTTGTGTGTGCACTTACCTTTTGTTTTTCTGGGTAGCTGCCATTGGAGAGACAAATAGTTGAAGATGTATTTCCATGCCTTGTCGTAGCAGAGGCATTATGCTTCTGTTGATTATGGCAAGGTTGGGCCTGACTATTTTATAGTTTTTTCCTCCATTGCGGTTGTGGATCATTGTCAGCAACAACATAATCTAAATATGGCACACGGAAAAGAGTTATGGGCTGGTCCATAGGCCAGTTTTCTATCATACAAATGCTGATGGAGAAGTAAGACTATGGAGGAGATTGTAGAAGGAAAAGATGGAAGTTCTGCCATCAGTCCATCAGACTCTAAATATAGCTGACAGTAATTTACAGTGAAGATGGATCATCTGCTGGTTTTTGAGGGATCCTCCTCGTCCACTAAACTCTAAATATAATCCCAGAACAGTAGCTATTAACTAAAGTTACACCCACAATTACTCAAGAGGCACATTGGACCTAACAGGCTCAAATCTACTCCAGGCAAGCTTTAGAATAAAGTAGACAACACACAGCCACTCACTGTTACAGCAATGCAGTCTCATAAAAACTAAAGTAATGGTAGAATAACACTTACATCACAGAAGAAAAACAAGGAAAATTAGACATTTTATATTTATTTAATACTGTTTTTATTTCTTTAAAAAAGTCAAAACAAACACATAAATGTAAACGTGGCTATAATTAGTATACAACGCATACAGCAAAAATGCTTTATTTACATTCAACTCATTTAATAATACAAGGGAGTGGGGAGTCGACAGTCATGACCGCACCACAATCAACAACTGGTTAAATTCACTAAGTTAAGGTAAGATAAGTTTATTTAACACTATTCGCCGATGACCTTTCGTAAATGGAAAATTAGGCACAGTTAGATGAAATGACAGTGATCTAGATAAGATTGAAAACATTTTAACATAAATACAGCATGCAGTTCTTAGCATCAATTTATCTATAGTTATGAAGCAATAAAGTACAGTTAATCACATTGACAGTGATTTAGATAAGATTTCAAAGATTACCAGGACTGATTAAGAATGGATATGTAGTTATGGAAAATAACCATCACGTGGCCAAGGTTCATGACAAACATTCACCAAGGCAAAGATCAGGATATCAATTTGTTTGACTCACAGAAGATGGTCAACATGCCACAATTAGGTAAACTGATATTGATTTAGATGAGATTAGAAAGATTAAAAGGACTTATTATGAATACAGCATGTCATTCTTACCGTCAGTTTACTATAGTTACGGAAAATGGCCATCACGTTGCAAAGGTTCAGAGCAAATGTTCACGAAGGCAAATATCATAACACCAATTTGGTTGAGTAACAGAAGATGGCCAATATGTAACTGTTAAATGAAATGACAGTGATTTAGATAACATTAGAAAGATTAAAAGGACTTGTTATGAACACAGCTTGGCAGTTTTCACAATCTATTTAATTATAGTTACAGAAAATGGCCGTCACGTGGCAAATGTTCAGGGCGAAAGTTCACCAAGGCAAAAGAGCATGTTATAAATTTGTTTGAGCTCCAAATGAAGGCCAACATGTGCCAAATGTTATCTGGGGGGAGGATCATAAATTAAGTTATCATTGGAATTAGGACTTTTATGTCTTACCCACTTTAGGTGCTAAGACTCATCCATGAAGCAGCCTATGTGTGCAATCGGTGCTCTCCAAAAAGAGGAATATCAGTGCTGATTTTGAGTTCCATGTGCCAACGTTCCTTAGTAACAGCCAAAGAGTCCTTTTTTGAATGGAATGAAACAGACTATAAAATAATACACAGGATGTGTAGGTGGCTGTACATTTTTGCTGCCTACTTGCCTAACGCTGATTTAGTACTGGGTATTGTTTACAACCATGACAAGTAGCCTTTTCCGATTAGCACTCCTTGTTTCAAAGCCCTAGGATCCAAACCAGATAATGCTCCTCTTTGATTATAGGCTCAAGGGGCCCGATTCACAGAACTAACTTAAGACAAAATCCTAAACTTACTACCATTTTGGTATTCACAGAAGGCACTTACTCATTTTGGTATTCACAGAAGGCACTTACTCATTTCGGTATTCACAGAAGTTAGGAGTCCTAACTTTAGGACTCCTAAATGCCTTCTGTGAATACCGAAAGTCTTAAAATTAGGATTTTTCTCAATTTGGTAGTCCTAAGTCTAAATTTAGGACTACTAAATTGAGAAAAATCCTAATTTTAAGACTTTCGGTATTCATAGAAGGCATTTAGGAGTCCTAAAGTTAGGAGTCCTAACTATACTACTACTAAACTGAGCAAAATCCTAATTTTAAGACTTTTGGTATTCACAGAAGGCATTTAGGAGTCCTAAACTTAGGAGTCCTAAATTTAGGACTACTAAATTGAGAAAAATCCTAATTTTAAGACTTTCGGTATTCATAGAAGGCATTTAGGAGTCCTAAAGTTAGGAGTCCTAACTATACTACTACTAAACTGAGAAAAATCCTAATTTTAAGACTTTCGGTATTCACAGAAGGCATTTAGGAGTCCTAAAGTTAGGAGTCCTAACTTCAGTGAATACCGAAATGAGTAAGTGCCTTCTGTGAATACCAAAATGAGTAAGTGCCTTCTGTGAATACCAAAATGGTAGTAAGTTTAGGATTTTGTCTTAAGTTAGTTCTGTGAATCGGGCCCATAGCAATTAACAGCACTCTCCACTCATGAAGACACTCCTTCAGCAGACGTCCAACCTGATTTTTAACAACATTGGTTGAAGACATTTGATCCAGGAAGTGATTCATTTTTAACTCTTTGTGCATTTTGAGCATTGTTGGATGTTTAAGATTAATTGGTTCTTTATGTAAAATATGTACCAGGTGGTTAACTTAATTGCATAGAAAAGCCATGCATGTGCAGCTCTTACTTCAGTCTAGTCATATCCTAGATCTTTTTCATATGCAACCATTGTCCATGTTTGCAGTAGGCCAGATGCTTTTTTCCCAAATTCATCTTTCAATTCTTGGTAAATTGACTACAGTTCCCCAGATTTCAGCACCATAAAACAGAATGCCTCCAATTTTAGCTTGGTCCTCCAGCTCCAAAGTTTTTTGGAACCACATTAGCATGACCTCTTGCATATTTTATTGCACTTTTAGGCCTTACTCAAGCCTTAGTTAAGCTGCTTCCTGTACCATATAAAACTAACATCCAGGTATATTTCGGCAATTTTTTTGCTAGGGCAGAGTGTATATAACCAGGCTCGCCATAACTCGAGAAAGGAGCTTGAGGGAGTCTCATTTTTTGCCCTTTCCTGCTTTCGCGCACGCCACTGTGGAGCATCGATGGCGATTAAGACAGTTGTTTTCCCCCTTCCAGAAGCTGGGGGCGAAGGTCTATTTCCAAAATGCAGCAACGCTGAATGTGGTTTTTAAAGGGTCGCACTAGAAGTTTTTTTCAGAGATACAAGCACAGGAATATCTGGATGAACTGAAGATGTATTGTTAAATAAGGGGACAAGAGTGGAGAAGTAGAGAGACAGTATACACAAAAAGGGGGTTTAAAAAGTGGAGAGGAAGGGGGAAAAATACAATATTAAAAAGGAAAAGGAAAAGAAAGAGGCTCAAAGGTTGAAGGGATTAGGGACCAGGGATGCTTGATGAGGGAGTAGGGTGGAGGAGGAGAAGCATCTCTTGTGACTTGGAGGCTATCACTTAGGCAAGGCCTGGCTGCCTATTAGATGGGTAATGTTGTGGGCGGGGAATTCTTGGGGGGAGAAGGGAAGGAAGGGTGGGGGGATCCCATTCGCACGTAAAAAAGGGGCAGGTTGGATGCTTTAGGTGGGAGTATTGAGCTGTTTGGGAAAATGGATGTTTGTATACCACAAAATAAGGATCAGAAAGGTGTTTTGTTTTTGTACAATAGATTAAACGGGTGATATAACCAGCAGACCCAGTGACTCCCACTCGCTTTCGCCTGCTCTACTCTTCCATCTCAGGTGTGTGTTTGGATGTGGTTAATCTGTCATTGTCAACGGCATCAGCCCCACGGGCTTGGAATCATGCTAAAGTCGTCCCCTTGCTGAAAAAACCCTCCCTAGACACTGCCGAACCGGGAAATTATCGACCCATCTCTCAGTTACCCTTTCTGGCTAAAGTGGCGGAGGCGCATGTAAATTCAATTTTGGCTGGCTTTGTTGAGCAACATGCCATATTTGGCTCTACACAACACTGCTTCCGGCCCCGGCACAGTACTGAGTCTGCACTCCTGGTCGTGTCGGAAGCAATTAGGAGCAATCTAGATGTTGGGGACTCAGCGGCCTTGGTCCTTTTGGACTTAAGTGCCGCCTTTGATACGGTATCACATAAAATATTCCTGAAATGTCTGCAGGACATTGGGGTCAGGGACTCAGCCCTGGCCTGGATTAAATCATTTTTAGCGGAAAGATCCTTTCAGGTCTTGGCGCCTCCCTTCTCCTCACAAGAGTTTGCTCTACACCAGGGGGTACCACAGGGCTCTATACTGAGCCCACTATTATTCACTCTTTATGTTAGCCCGCTGGCGGAGCTGGCAAAGGGAAGGGGGCTATCGTTGGTATCATACGCTGATGATACCCAATTGGTGATAGCCTTTTCTAGGAAATGTACCATCAATCTAGATAACTTTAAGGACGATCTGCTGGCTATCTCCGACTGGATGGCAGCTAATTGCCTACAACTTAACTCCGGTAAATCTGAAATCCTGTTATTTGGGAAGGATAGGGAGCTGTGGACTGACTTCACTGGCCGGACCGTTTAAAACCTGCCCCAGTCCCTAGGGACATTGTAAAAAATCTTGGGATTTGGTTTGACTGAGGATTGACCTTTGAGAAACAAACAAAAGCTGTCGCTGCGGTCTGTTTTGGACTCCTGCGGGGTCTTAAGCCGCTGCTCGGGTTTTTCCCCCCTCCGGTGCGCCAGACTATCATCCAGGCGTCTGTTCTATCTAGATTAGATTATGCCAATTGCCTATATTTGGGAGCAACAAGGGCCAGCGTAAACCGCCTCCAGAGGGTCCAGAACGCAGCAGCACGGATCTTGGTCTCACTACCTAAGCATTGCTCAGTCGCCCAGGTGCTTCCCAAACTTCACTGGCTGCCAGTAGATAAGCAGATACAGTTTAAAGCATTATGTATCTCACATAAGATTCTAGCAAAAAAGCTCCGCCGGGCCTTCTACATTTGTTGGAGGCTTATGTACCTAAGTGTTCACAGCGATCTGCTGAACAAGCTTTGGTCTGCGCTCCTCGAGTGTGGAGGGCCAGGGTAGGGGGCCGTTCGTTTCGATATTTGGCAGCAAAACTGTGGAACTCACAGACTACTACTAGAACTATTTCCAACCACCTGGTTTTCCGTAAGGCTTTGAAGACTTGGCTTTTTCCCCTCTATACCATTTAACCGCTGCGACTTGCTCATGCTCTCGTTCCTGGTACTTGTGCTGCGCTGGGACGCCTTGTTGCTGTGGCAGCCATGCGCATTATAAACTCTAAATAAATAAATAAATACAAAGGATAGGTATCACCTCTATTAACATCTGTGGTCTGAACGACCCTAGAAAAAGGTCAAAAGTTGCAATGGGTATACAGGCCCTGAGGGTTGACATCATACGTCTTCAGGAAACCCATCTAGAAGGCTCACAAAGGAATACTGTAATCACTATTGGGTATAATCTTGTTGAGGCAACTTCACAAGGGGCACGTACAGGAGGAGTCGCAATTTTTGCTAAGGGAAATTGGTTAACATGTACACAGGTGGCTGCTGATACTCATGGTCGATGGGCAGTGGCTGTCTGTCAAACCGTGAATGGTGATAAGTTTACCCTGGGTACAATATCCCACTGTGTTTGAGCAAATATCTAGGGAGTTGATCACTCGCCCTCTTCCAATTGTTATGTGTGGATATCTAAATATCAACCTCCCGAGTGATTGGAACAGGTATGCTCAATATCTTTATACAGGTCAAAAACCAAGAGTGTTTAAAGCTCTAGAAGGCTTGTCTATGGAACATGGGCTGTTCGATGTTTGGGCCAGAGTGAGATCAGCTGAACATGGAATTACATGTTTTTCTGCTCCACATATAACACACGCTCATTTAGACTACTTCTTCATTTCAAATTGCCTCCTTAGCTCTTGTAAAATCGAGAGATACCCTAGGGTCCTCTTTAATCATAATCCACTGGTGTTAGGAATACAGGGAATAGGGGGGAAACCTAGAAATGCCTGGAGCTTTGAACGTTCATTACTCACTAATCAGGATTACTGTACATATATCAGTAACTGGATCCCAACATTCTTTAAAGAAAATATGGATAGCACTCTATTGAGTATAGTATGGGATACATTCAAGGTCTGCTTAAGGGGTGAGACGCTTAGATTTTCACTGAATAGGGTAAAGACAGAGAGGCAGCTTGTGCAGACCAAACAAGATACCTTAGCCTTAGCTGAGGAGAATCTGATAAGAGTCATACAGCAAAGAGGAGATGCCAAAGAAGCCCAACTTCGAGTAATATCAGCCAGGGGCACGATAGATGCAATCTTTGTGGATAGGGCAGCAGAAATATATAGGACCTGGAAAGAGAGGGTTTATGAATGCAGCGAATAGGCTGGTCACCATTTGACAGTCAGAGCTAGGCAGAAAAGGCTGAGAAACAAGATTCGAGAAATTCGGGATCCTAATCTCGGGTTAATCTCAGACTCAAATAGAATTAGAAGTGCTTTCCAAACTTACTCTCAAGCTTTGTATACTGAAGATAGGGGGTGCACTGTATCATCTATAGAGGAATTCCTTCAGACAGTAGCCGCAGACTATCTATCGTCTACCGAGAGGGAATCCCTAGAAGAAATAGCATGGGAAGAAATTTTGGTATCTGTCTAAACACAGAAGTCCAGAGGTGTAAAACTAGAAAACAAAAAAACAAACAAACAAGAAAGCGATTGAGCTCAAAGTGTCTGGAAGCGTCTAAACTAAAGCCAAGTCAACAAAGTCCTCATAAAGAGGACATAATCCCATCACCCACCGTGGTGGCATGCTTCATCATGTGGGATCTCCTCTCAACCAAACCTGGTTTGGCTGAGGAGCTACTACTCCCAATATGCAACTAAGGGAGGAGCTCGCGGATGTTTTGTACTACGCTAGTGGAATGCGATCTCCTAAAGATCGCTGAAGCTGGCCTAAGTAAGGTGAAAATTTTAAGTGCAGTGTAAAAGGGGTGATTTAAAATTGACTACAGGAACAAAAAAAAGACTTTAATAAGGAATGTCCCTGTGCCAACGTAAAAAGCAGAGTAGTAGCGCGGTCTGGCCCAATTGCAGAACGCGCTCACAAAAACCAAAAAACGGTCTACATGTTTCAGCCTGTAACGATCAAGAAATTTGGATCAAGGCTTTCATCAGGACCACTACAACAAAAACTACTGCACCTGCGAAGAAGTGCAAAAAGCACTGACGTGAACTAGTGTCTAAGTGGAAACAGGCCGATACACCAACCTTGTACCGCAGGATCAGATTCAAGAGTTTTAAGTATCCTGCCAGTCAAAACGGTAAGTACCTGTGTCAATAAAACAGAAAAACATATAATAAAAATAATAACTAAGCAATGTAATACAAACAAGGCACAGGCCCACATGGGCTAGAACAATCGGACTGCTATATGTCAGTCTTACCCGTAATTGAATCGGGACTACGCCTGCCGCTCCTGGTAACAACTCAGGGCGTGAGACAACGCACTGTGAAAGAAGAAGATAAAAGCAGCGTATAGTATCGTGAACAAAAACCAACAAACATGTACCAGGCCGTCAGGCCAGTCATTGTTAATACTGAAATGGAATTTGTGGATGGTGTGTCCATCTTCTTCTCAACCGAGGGGAGAGAGAGAGGGGGAGAGAACCATGCAGACTAGATCCCGCTGTTAGTGGCCGAAAATTCAGCCCTAAACAAAATCATGCTGGATATAAACAGAACCTATCGTTGATGTACCCAGGATCCGCTATGAAAATTGCGTATAACCAAGGACTGTACTCTCATCAACACATACTCATCCTTACAACATTTTACAAGGTAAGGCAAGTAGTCCCTGCAGATTTACTAGAGAGACAAATGCCGTCGAACTGTGGGAGGGAACAACCTACATGCTTACGGTATGCATATAGAAAGGACCCTATGGATCGCTAAATGGTTTTCATACAAGGAGGCTTAAGAGGTTTTTAAAAGAGGGTTGCAAGATACTGGTACAGAGCAGCCCTTTATTTATAGTGACAACCTCACACGTAATAAAGACACCTCCGCTGAGGCAACAATCGTACAAACCATGACTACGTTTTGCCAATGCCGCCGCGGCTAAACTTTCTGCCGGTATTAATGCGGGGCATAGAGGAATCGCCTAGGAGGCAGCGCTATCTTTTTCTGTCTTCGTGCACATCTTAGCCACAAAGTGAAATAAGGCGTAATAACAATCACCCAAAAAAAGATCGGTAAGCCCTAAGGGCAATATTCAGGGGTTACCCAATCATATAATATCTCATTACAAGTGTCAATTCTCTTTTGAGCGTAGAGCCTGTATAAAACAGACCTAAGCAGAAAGTGTGATAATACACACCCAAATGAAGTCTCCTACCTTTCTGGCGCTACCCCAGGCCTCCTTCCTGAATGCTAGTGGCGGCCCCAAACGACTACAACCTCTGAGATTAAGAACAGAGGCCACGTCTAGACGCATCGGTGCACGCCGTCACGTGTAGGCCAGCAGTCCACAAGTGATGACGTGACTGCGTGCCCGAGCAGTCTGGGTAATGTAGTCAAATCCCCTGGGAACGCATAATGCAGCGTCTCGTTGTTGCTATGGTGATACTCACGAAGAAATCAGAATGTAACCACGCCAGAAGATATACAAGAGACTATTCATCTATGCGATTGCGTGGTGCTTTGATAGTTAAAACATTTCCCAGTGAATATCGTATAATGTCTAAATTGAAATGAGGTGTCCAAAATGCAAATATGCAGCAAGACGTGTCACCATTTGACAGTCAGAGCTGAGAAACAAGATTCGAGAAATTCGGGATCCTAATCTCGGGTTAATCTCAGACTCAACTGGAATTAGAAGTGCTTTCCAAACATACTCTCAAGCTTTGTGTACTGAAGATAGGGGGTGTACTGTATCATCTATAGAGGAATTCCTTCAGACAGTAGCCGCAGACTATCGTCTACCGAGAGGGAATCCCTAGAAGAAGAAATAGCATGGGAAGAAATTTTGGTAACCATTTTGGTAACCATAACCTCCGGAAAGGTGACAGGAACAGATCTTATCCCTTCTGAATGTAAAAAAAATTTGCCCCTCAACTCAAAAATCATTTTACTACATTATTTGATTAAATATATGATGGTGTAATTTCTCCTCCCTCATGGTCTGTGGCTAAAACCATAGTTTATCTAAAAAAGTATAAACCAGAGGTAGAGCTGGGATCGTATCGGCCGATTACATTAATAAATTCAGATTCGAAAATATATTCTAAAGTATTGGCCATGAGATTAGGCCAGGTCATTACAAAATTGGTGGTAAGCCAGCAACATGGATTTATTCCAGGGAGGGACACCACGGATCACATTAGGCGTATGATTTCACTATTTGAGGCTACTCATGCCGAAAAAGCGTTCAATAGGGTCTCCTGGCAATATCTTTGGAAGGTCATGCTAACAAGGGGTATCGGCCTAAGATTTATACAGGGAGTGAAAGCCTTGTACTATAAGCTGGTGACAAATGTGTCTATCTCCGGAGGAATAACTACACCAGTGACAATCTCTCGGGGACTCGACAGGGATGTCCCTGTTCCCCACTTTTGTTCGCTATCTATATTGACACGTTTATATGAAAGATTATGCAGAACATCTTGATACCACCTATAATTTCCCAGGGATTTGAAAGTAAAATTCTAGCTTACGCGGACGATATGGCAATAGTAACTCCCAATCCAGAAATAGCCATTAAAGCAATCGAGAGAGAAAACATCCTGTTTTGGGGACGTCTCAGGATTATCACTAAACAAAGAGAAAACTCAAGATGTAATTAATGATAAAATTATATGGATGGATAATCGAGTATGTAAACAAGCCGTATATTTAAGTGTTTGCATCTCCTCCAATGTAGAAAAAAATTGTAGAACTGAATTTAGACCCAGTTATAGTCAAAACTAAGAAAGAGCTATTAAGGCTGAACAATTTACACCTTACCATGATTGGCCGATGTAACCTCTTAAAACTGATTTTTCTTCCGATACTTTTATATTTTTTAAGGGCGATCCCGCTGGAGTTTTCTAACAACCGGTTTAAAGTACTTGACACCATATTCTCGTATATTTATATGGGCATACACTAAACCTAGAAGTGCACTAAGGTATCTATCACTGCCAAAGGAAAGAGGGGGGTGGGCACTTCCAAACCTAAAATTATATCACTGGGCCACGATATTGCAATACAGCCTCATTTTACTGCTGGACCCCCCCATCCCCATCTATATTGGATGGCTCTCCTCAGGTTACCCCTATGTTCTATGAATTATTGATAGGACAAGATGCGTGGGGCTGCCTCTGGAGGCAGATAGAACCAAGCTTTTATGAAAAATGTACGAATTAAGTGCCTCCAGGGTCCCTTCAGGGAATAGTTAAGGATAAAGAAGCTACTTGGCTTAGGGAGACTACATTTTTATACCCAAATACAGAACAACCCGAGTCTACCCAAGGTTTTTAGGTATGGTAACATGCAAAAGTGGAAATTGGCTGGTGTAAATAAATTGGGTGTCTTTTTTTCACCCTATGGCTTGGCTACTTTCGATGAATTAAAGGGAGAGTATGCCATCGATAATAGGGTTTTTAATAAAAAATATTTTCAGATAAGGGATTTTTTGCAACACAAGGGGGGGTGGCTCAACCGGTTTTGACAAGATAGAATTTTAGAAAACTTACGGGCACAGACTCATATACACATTGGGACACTTATAGGTGCAGTTTTATAAGACTTATTTTTATTGTACTACACACCTGCGAGAATTGCGAAGTGGGGTACTGGCTGTAGCAAAAATGTACCCGTTGCGCTTCAGCATGTGTCGATAAAGTTCATATGTATGCTACCTGTGCAGTATTAAAACCTCTTAGAAATGATATTCAAGGGGGGCGTGGCTAACCGCCGACGGGAATGGCGGCTCGGTAGTTGTACTCCGGAGCGCCACTCCCGCAACATCCGATTTCATTGCTCCTCTGCGTGCCTGCCCACTGCCCCGAAGGCGGAATCCAACTGTTGAGGGGCCCGTGGACCCTCGGACCAAGTTTGGCGGAGATCGGAGCAAGTGGGAGTTCGGAGCTCCGAGGGCCCGAGCGACGGAAGGCTCCGGGCGGGCGAAGGTGCTGTAATGCACGGCTGGTGCGCTAAGCGAGCCCGGGGCTGCGGCCTGGTCCAGCGTGGGGGAAAGTGAAGAAGCGAGAGCAGGTCCGGAGGGTGCATCCGCCCACACATGACGGCGGAGGGGGGCGATTGAGCGCTCCTGAGCGGAGGGGACCCGCTTGCCCCAACGGAGGTCGGGGACCGGACCCTGCGACGCGCAGATGTGCAATCGTGGCCAAGTGTAGGCGGCCTAAGCAGTGGCGGTGAGTGGCGCCTGCGGAGAGGATCGGGGGCTGCTGGAAACCCGAGTGAGGCGCCAACTGCAGGGATCTCGGCCCCAACAGGGGATGAACAATCTTTGGTGGCTGCTGTTCGTCTGGGGGAGTGTGGTCTTCTGGGCGCGGGTGTTGTTGGGGCGGAGGGGCCCGAACCTCCGCTGATCTACTGCCGGGACAGACCCGTAAGGGGCCTAGAAGCGGCATGAATACAGCATAAGGGCGTGCGGGCGGTAACGTGCCCCTGAAGGAGGAATAGTGGGCCGGACCAGAGGTTTCCCCGGGGGGATAAACGTGGGCACCATAAAGAGAGCTCCGGATCGAGATGGGGCGGAACTTTGAAACGGTAATGGACCCCTTCAGTGTCCTGATCTAGATACCGCGGACGGAGGAGGGCGGGCCCCCCCGGATGGCGATCTGACCGCCGGGCACACGCCTAGGCAGTACAAGGCGACGCCTATCGTTGGAGACGCAAGTGGACGATGGCGGAAGCGGTGGGTCGGGGCCCCTCGGACTGGGGTTCGAGGTGGGGACACCCGGCTGAAAAAAGGGTCTTGGCCAGCCAGCACTCACCCCCGCGGATGGAGCCTCCTGCGAAAACCGACAGGCCGAGTGGGGATTCTCCCGGCAGGCGGCGGCGACTAGCGGGGGAGCTCCGACCCCAATCGTGGCCCTTGGGGCCTAAAAGTGGCGACCGGCAGGACGACCAAGACTGCGACCCAGGCGAAACTGGATAAGTTTGCATGGCAGAAACAGCAGATGGAGAACAAACGGGAGTCTGCGCCACCGGGAGACACCCCGGAGCCTTCGAATAGGGAGCTTCTGGAGGCAATCATGGGGGTCAGGACCTCACTGGAGGTGAGAATAGACACGGTGGCCACGGAGGTGGCTTTGATCCACGAGACCATGAAGAAAATCACTGAGAGAATGGGGACGGTGGAGAGCACCGCCAAAGATCTAACCGCTGACACGGTCCGGCTTAAGGAACAGGTTAAGATGCTTAGCTCAGCCCAAGAGGCGAAGGCCCTACAGTTGGATGACTATGAAGGACGAATGCGTAGAAACAATATCTGCATAATTGGGGTCCCGGAGCGGGCAGAGGGGCAGGCGGTGGACCTGTTCGTTGAGGACTTGGTCCTCAATCGCCTGCAACCCTGGGGGCTTTCAAAGTGCTTTACCATTGAGAGAGCTCACCGAGTACCCGGGGGCCGGCCGAAGCCGGGAGCCCCACCAAGGCCG
Organism: Triturus cristatus; assembly: GCF_964204655.1. Taxonomy (NCBI): domain Eukaryota; kingdom Metazoa; phylum Chordata; class Amphibia; order Caudata; family Salamandridae; genus Triturus; species Triturus cristatus. The sequence continues at coordinate 1,061,264,263 of NC_140589.1, read as the reverse complement.
TTGTTGGCAAGGGTGTTCAACTTCCGTGATCGGGACGTAATATTGCAAACAGCAAGGGCTGCCCCAACACTCACGATGGAGAACAGTCAGATCAGGTTTTTCCCGGATTTCACGCTGAGGGTGCAGAAGCAGAGGCGCGGTTTCCTTGAGGTTAAGAGGGCGCTTAGAGAACAGGAACTCAAGTACGCTATGATGTTCCCAGCAAAACTACATGTGGAGGCAAACGGCAAAACGTGTTTTTTTACCCGCCCGGAGGAGGCCTGGGAATGGTTGGAGGGGTGGCGCAAAGTGGACAGGAAAAGGCACAAGACACCCTCGGCGGCTGATACAGAGGAGGACTGGCGCCAACACCGGTGCCCCAGGGCGCACTCTGACTCGACCCACCGGGATCAGGAGGAAGGGTGCCAGTCGGGCACCGGGTGAGGCTGGTTATGGTTTGTGGATCTAACCCTGGGTGCCCTGGGGTGGCTGGGAAAGGGGTCATAGAAACGAGACAGCCTAGTAAAGAGAGACCTCATGGTTCGGGGCTGCATGGGGGTTGCCTGGCGAGACTCTATAGGGAACACAATCGTCATGGACTTGTTGGGACGGTCCCCCCGGGGCGACTACGTACTTTGGCACACACCAGGGTTGCACATTGGTAGAGAACTGAACTGCTCCTTATTGATTGGTGCTTGAGTTAGCCTAAAATAGGCAGGGCAAAGTTGGAACTCGGAGACCAGATTGGGGTGTAACTGGGCCTAAATCGGATTGCATTAAATTGGGTTTGGGGCGGGGGCGGGAGGGAGGGGAGTAGCACATACCTGATAGTAGACTGCACAGGGAGTGGGGTTATCTGCGTTCCCTATAGTTGTATATGGGGGGGCAACAGGCACTCTGCAAGTTGGGGGGGCGGGCAGTTTCAGGTCCGCGATGCAGGGAAGCAGGGAGGGGGACTTGTTTTTATGGTTTGCATTACGGGGGAGTTTGATCAGGGGGGGAAGGGGGAGGGGGGTTGGGTCAGAGGAAAGTTTTGATGGTATCATTCAATTTGCTATAAGTTGTTGTTTTGCTCAGTTCACAGCGGAAACCATCTATGTCTACGAAGTACTAGGGGATGTCCAGTTGTTATGCAGCCCACCGCACAGTCAAGGATCAGCCACCATATGCCCCCGAGGAGGGCAGACCAGGCGCGGCTAGACACATATGGCAGTAGGGAAAGGACTTAGGCTAGTAACCTGGAATGTAAATGGGTTGGGGGATAGGATAAAAAGGGGGGTGGTGTTGCAGTATGTCCATCGCCAGGGACTGGATGTGGTGCTCCTACAGGAGACCCATCTGCATGGCAATTCATGTAGGGCTTTGGATCGGAGGGGGTACCGCATGTTGGAACACTCGGGCTTCACCTCTGGCTCTAGAGGGGTGGGCATACTCCTGAGGAAAACTTGTCCCTTCATACACCACAGGACCTCGACTGACCATTTGGGGCGATTCGTAGCCTGCACGGGCAGTTGGGAGGGTAGAGTCCTTAATTTCGTCTCGGTTTATGCACCATCCGGCCTGAAGTCCACAACACCTCCCAAATGGGACACTGGTGGTAGGGGGTGACTTCAACCTGACTATGGACGGCTTAGTAGACAGATCCCCCCCGACCTGATCCGGCACGTGGTTCCAGGCTGCGTGGCTTTGCCGAGGCCCTGGGGTTGGTGGATGTCTGGAGGTGGAAACATGTAAGGGATACACACTTTACATTTCAATCGGGGGTCCACGGGAGTCAATCAAGACTGGATTATCTATTCACACATGCGCAACACGCCCAGGACTTCTCGGACACCTGGTGTCTGGCGCTGGGCATCTCGGACCACTCCCCGGTGGGCGCGGGCCTGGGGCTGCAGCACCCGCCGCAGCCGGGCCCCATACGGATACCACCTTGGATATTTAAGGTCCCTAGGATTAGGGAGACTCTACGGGCAGATACGGAATACTATTTTGCAGAAAATATTAGTTCGGTTGCATCAGCAGTTACATTGTGGGGAGCATATGGAGCGGTAATCAAGGGAAGGGCTCTGTCGGTAATGGCTGGCCTCAGAGATGAGCGCCGTAAGAAAGTGCAGGAGTTGGAGGCTGACATCCTAAGGCTTGAGGGTAGGAACTCCCTAGATCCAGGGGAGGATACGCATCACCTACTAAATATAAAACAACAGGAATACAAACAACTGTTAGTGGAGGACGCGAGCAGGAGACTGTTGGCCAGTCGACATAGACTCTATGAGCAGGGGGAGCGCACTGGGAAGCTATTGGCCTGGCTGGAGCGGAGGGAGCAGGCAGCACGTTGGGTGCGGGCACTCAAAGGGATTGGCGGCACCCAGATTACAGATCCGCGTGAGATCGCAGAAACATTTGCCAGACACTACAAATCAGTTTACGCAGCACCAGAGGCCTCCCGGGCGGCCTGGGCGGCTGATTTCCTGGCCACTATCGAAGTTCTGGGCCTGTCCTAACAGGACGGTAGGACACTGGAGGCTGAGTTGACCACGGAGGAGGTCCATAAGGCCATACTAGACGTCCGGTCCGGGAAAGCGGTTGGCCCTAACGGCATCCCGGTGGAATTACTTAAGCTGATGGCCTAAATGCTGGCACCCCACCTGCTCGGCCTCTATAATGAAAGCCGCGAGCTTGCCCTGTTGCCAGTGGATGTTCGAGAGGCCGCTATAGTGGTTATCCACAAACCCGGCAAGTGGACGAGTGCCAATCCTATAGGCCTATCTCTCTTATTGCCATTGAGGCTAAGATATTGGCCAAGTTGTTGGCGAACCGGCTGCTTCCCTTCTTGCCGACCTTGATTCATCCGGATCAGTCTGTATTCATGCCTGGGAGGAATACGGCGCGTAACCTGCATCGGGTCAACGGAGTCATTGGGCGTGTGCATACACTTGAGGAAGAGGCCATACTGCTAGCACTAGATGCACGTATGGCATTCGACACAGTGGCGTGGGAATACCTATTTGCTGTCCTCGACCGCATGGGATTCGGCCCCAAATTTAAGGGATGGATTCAGTTGTTATATGCGCAACCCAGGGCACACGTCGTGGTGAACAACTATCGGTCCTCCTCCTTCCCCCTCGGGCGTGGCACCAGGCAGGGCAGCCCGCTGTCACCCCTGCTTTTTGCTATGGTTCTAGAGCCATTGGCGGTGTGGATACGGGGAGACCCCGAGATCAGAGGCCTGAGGTGGACGGATGAGCACGAGGACCGCATTTCGCTGTATGCCGACGACATTCTGCTATATCTGGCTTCCCCCGCTCGGTCGCTCCGTCGGGTACTTCATATTTTCCACATTGTTGGGGCGCACTCAGGATACCAAATTAACTGGTCTAAATCCCAGATGTGTCCCCTCTGGGGGGAACCCCCCCTAAGTCCAAGAGGCTACACCATCCCGATGACCAGTCAGGGGTTCCTCTATTTGGGTATATTCATCACCACAGATGTGGAGTTGTTTTTGGAGAGGAATCTCCTGGGGGTACTACGGCGATTTTGAGCGGATGTGGCACACTGGAAAACCCTTCCTCTCACATTATTGGGAAGGGCGTCCTTATATAAGATGCTCGGTCTACCCCGTTTTTTGTACGCGTTACAGAACACGCCCTACCCGGTCCCCAATTCCTATTTTTCACAGATCGAGGCAGCGGTACGTGAATTGCTCTGGGACAATAAGCCGCCACGTATTGCAATGGCTAAGCTAACTATGGGATGGTACGATGGGGGAATTGGACTGCCGGACTTGCGCCTGTACTACAAGCCTCACAGCTGACGGCCATAAACAGTTGGGTGTTTGGGAGACTCGATGACCCAAGCTTCCGCACAGACCACTGGCTTTTAGGAAAAGGGGGTTATAACAGAGCCCTATACACCAATCACAAGAAGTTGGGATTGACAGGCCCAACAGCACGCGCGGTGGAAGTGTGGCACGGGGTACAGAACCATATGGGGTGGAGGGGTCGCCTGACGAAGGCAACCCCACTATGGGAGCCGGACATACTGGGGAGACTCAGTTCCTACGCAGGATTCGACAAATGGGACTTGATCGGAATCTCTAGGGTGGCAGATGTGTGGGTTAAAGGACGAAAGGCATCTTTCCCGGAACTTCAGGCCAAGAACCAATTAGCCCCATTGAAGGGATTTCGCTACTTACAAATTAGTCATGCGATAGAATTGGCACGGCCCAAAGATGCACCCCTTCTGGACTCCTATCCCTTGGAGGATAGACTCCTGTTGGATCCCATGAACCGCAAGGCAATATCACTCATGTACAAGAAGCTGATCAATAACAGATGGGACCCCATGGCTAAGTTGAGAGCAGTCTGGGAAGCCGACGTGGGGGACATGCCCGATGAGGACTGGAGGGAGGCATTGTCCTCGCCGCGAGAGGTGGCTATCCCTATGCGTCTCCGGCTGGTGCAACTCAAGGTCCTTCATAGGGTATACTTTGATGCCAAACTGTTGCACAGGCTCAATAGGCGGCCAGACTCGCAATGCCTCAGGCAATGTGCACTGACTGGCACTTTTTTCCACATACTATGGGAATGCCCCCGCATACAGGAATACTGGGTTAATGTCACAGGCAAATGGCCAGGGCTTGTGATAAGACAATATGCCCGACACCCACGCTATGCTTACTGAACATCTGGGTAGCGACAGACCTCACGCAAATTGAGCAAGAATGGGCCTCAGGGGGTTGGGGTGTAGCCAAGAGAAACATTGCACAGCGATGGGAGTAAGCACTTTGCCAAAATTAGCGGATTGAGCTAAAGATATGGACTATGCCATGCTAGCTGAGAAGGCGGTGTTCAAGGAGAGGGGGTGCCCGCGTAAATGGGATCACAAATGGGGGAAATGGAATAAGTATAGAGGCAATATCTGTATCTCTCCGACAATTGAACTCAGGAATGAGAGACATCGGATACTGGGAGGGGAAGCACTGGATCAGCATAACACTGAATAAAGGGTCCCGAGAGGCCACTGGTCAGGAGGACTCCTGGTTAAAGGGCTGGTATGACAAAGCAAGTGCCACGAGGGGCGATCTGTCTACACGGATTCACAATGAGGTTGATTGGCAGTGCGGTGAAGGGGCGGAGGAATGGAGGTAATGGTAATGGTGGACATCTTCGTATTGTCAAAATATGTGTTATGCTCGCTGTATTGTTTATCAATAAAAAGTGTTTTAAAAAAAAAAAATGATATTCAAGATTTTTTATATGACAAATTAAATATAGAGGTTTGATTGACCCCAAAATTAATTTTATTTGGACTTTCTGTAGAGGGTCAAATGCATGACACAGAATCATTTCTTGTGGATGCAATGACGATTTTAAGATTGGTAATTGCCACTGCATGGCTTGATCCACAACCCCCACAGTTTCAGGTATGGCTAGCCCGGTTGTTAGCAGTGTGTAACCTCGAGAAGGCGATATATGCAAAGAAAGGATATAAAGCAAGGAAAAGAGAATTGCTAATTTGGGCCCCATTAGCGAAGCTTACTGATTAGCATAGGCAGAAAATGTGGTTGCTCTACTGAGGGTCGCTCGTATAGAACCCTTGTCTCTTCTTTTCTCTTTGTACACTTGCACTTGCACTTTAATATTAACTAGATCCTAGTTTTTAGGAAGCTTTGCTTATCTTATGTGGTATATTAATTCTTAAAACTAATAGCTATGGATTGCACTATATTTGCTACTTATTACTTGTGTGTTATCTATTTTAAAACACATATTATGAATTGTAAGACCTGTGTTAGACCTGGCACCTTGGCGTGAGTCTCCCTTCCACTTTTTTGTCACTGTGCCTCATGTGTTTTGCTGGTGCTAGCTGCTCAGAGCACTGTGCCACTGCCAACCAGTGCCACAGTGCAAGTGCTCCCTATTTAAAATGTATATGTTGGTTGGATTCCATGATTGGCTTATTTGGTTTACTGTCAGACCCCAGTAAAGTGCACCAGGAGTGCCCAGGGCTTGTAAATACAAATGCTGCTGGTGGGCTTGCAGCACTGGTTGTGCCACCCACAGAAGCGGCCTGGTAAAATGCATCTAAGGTCTGCCATTCCAGAGCCTGCGTGCAGTCTGGTACTGTCATGCTGACTGGGTAAGTGCACACACTTGCCAGTCCCTAAACCTTCCCTTAACTTCATATTAGTCACCCCTATGGTAGGCCCAAGGGCAGGGTGCATTGTAAGCATAAGGTAGGACAAGCCCTGATGTGTGTGGCATGTCCTAATAGTGAATTACAGCCATGTTCGTGTTTCACTATTGTAAGGCTACCTGTTCTCCATAGGCCAGAATGGGCTGCTAGAATTGTTACATTCTATGATCCTAACAGACCCAGGGAACATGGTAGAAATTCGAGTTTAATATGCCAGAACTCAGAATAATAAAATACATCTTTTAGTAAAGTTTATTTTAATATTCTGTGTTTGCAAATACCACTTTTAGAAAGTTGGTATTAGCTTGCCTGACCATTTCAGCCCGCCTCTGCTAGGATATGTATCTGCCTGTCTGGATGTGTGAGGGACAGGGCTGGGGAAACCCAGAGGGGCAGGGCTAGGTAGCCTGGTGGTGAATAGGAAGATTGGCAGCCAGATGGGTGGGAGGAGTACACCTGGGCTCTGAATAGGGTTGTGCTCTGCTACCACAGTGCTGGCACCACCTCCTGCGGAGCGGCTGATGTCTCTGCCCTGCACCCTGAATAGAAAGGCAGAGTCATGTCAACAGAGTGCTCAGGAACTGGTTTGGACTGGGCAAAGGCCCCTCTACCCCAGAGGAACAAAGGAATTAGGGGTATAAGTATTGGGGCCCTGCTCCCAAGAAATTAGATCCTGCTGAAACAAGAAGAACCTCTGCCAGAGGAGAAGGAACTGGGAAAGCTGTAGGAGGAGTACTGTCCCTGACCTGGGGGATTGGCCTGCAGTGGTTGCCTTGCTGCTGAAGGAGAGGAGAAAGACTACTAAAGACTTTGCTTCAACTTGTGCTTTAAAAAGATCTCCAAGGGCTTGAACTGAGCTTGCCTCCTGAACGAAGTCCCAGGACCAGTGGACTTCACCCCCAGCTCCCCAGAGCCTTTTGGAAGTGCCTGCTGCTGTTGTTGGGCCTTCTGAGGGACTGCGTGCCGCAAGGAGCTGGGAGCGCGACGCAAGGAGGAGAAGCGTGCCGCCGTCGGAGCTGTTGCCGTCGCATCTCGCAGAGAGTGTCGCCGCTGCAGCATCGCATCGAGCGGAAGCGTCTCGCATCATCCGGAAGTGTCTCACAACGCCGAAGAAGCGTGTCGCCATCGTAGCTGTCGCATTGCACCGCATCGAGAGAAGAGTGCAGGAAGGCACTTCCTAGTTGTTCATACCTGCCTAGGGCGTAATGTTTCATGCACAAACTGAACTTAAACAGGGGAAACGGTAACGTGATCAACCCGTGTACTAGCCACACAGCGGAGTTTAATTCAGCAATGGAGAAAGGCAAAGGCTCTAATTTTTCAATGTGCAGCAATGAATATGTAGCATCTTTCATGGACATGAACTGTTGTTTTGCAGTTAAATTAAAAGGAAGGAACAAAGATGAAGTATTCATATAATCCCAGGGGACTTTCCCAGCCTTTAACGTTTGCAAAGTCCATGCAAACTGCATAAAAGAACGCAATTGATTTTGACCATGATACAATACAGACAAATCATCTTGCATAATGTCTACAACAGATGAAACAATATTATCTAATGTATATATTCTTGAAGACAAGGTGTTAATGCTATTATCAATTACAGCCAATACTTTTTCCATATTGGCTTGGTCAATTGCTCTTAATCTGGATGCAGCCTCAATTTGTGAACGTTTCCAGATTTCGTTATAAACAGCATACACCCATCTCTTGGACCTGCCAACTGCAGGACCCTTAACAAAATCATTCAAATCTATTTTGTCGTTTAGTCGCGATAAATGAAGTTTAACAGACGATAAGGTAGAATGTTGCAGCCATGACTGGCATAACTTACCTACCGAGTAGGTAGTAACTGTGTGAGAAGATTCAAAACGGGGGTCCACTCGAACCTGAGTATACCCCGGAGTTAAATCCAGAAACCTATGTTGACATGAGTCCGAGCTCGTTCGCCATACTAACCACCCTTCAGGATCCAATGCAGAAATATTGAAGGTTGTGTTGGAAACATATGACTGCAACTTAGTAAGGGACAGATCTGTATGGTTAGCCCAATTAGGATAAGCACCCAGATCCGGGATAGAGGGAGATTTCAATTTTTGAGAGGTAGCCAATCCGAAGCAAGTGATCTGAAAAATTGAGGAATTCAAAAATAACATATGGTTCAGAATGAGGCAGGCACGATGCAAAGCTTCTGTTCCTTGTACCTGCCATGGTTTAGAACCCCAAACCGATTTAGGATCGATAGTAGCTTTCCATGGGTCATAACCTCCAATAGCCAATTCGTCCATAAAGGACTTAGAATACAACAATTTGGTGTGCGTCAGTCTTACTTTAGAAGCAGACTCAGGAGCAACCTTAAAATAAAAGGAGGCCGGGTTAGACGCACTAAAATCCGAAAAGTATGTGAACTTGTTCACCAACGTAGTGGAGCTTCCAGGCATAGGGGCTGGACAATGTTCCCATTGTGTAAAATTTACAAAATTTCTAAACGTATTTGCTCTGTGTAGGAAATGCGTGCCATAATGTTGATAGCAAAATTGCTCATCATAATTTGCAGTATCTAAATACAAATCTTCAGCATCAAATGCAGCATAATATTTTAAATCAGAAAACAGTGCTTCTATGGCTTGTACATCCCAATCATCTGATTGGACGTTCTGTTTAACTACATCACCCATAGAAACACGAAATACATTTGGCACATTGATTACTTCAGTGGGGCCATGAATTTGGAATTTTACAGCATCCCAAGCAATTCCATCACGCACAGGCCAGGCAGTAATGTTCACAAAAGTCTGGTCCCTCTTCATAATGTGCGATGATGAGTGGGGGGCCAAAGTTCCATCAATTAATCCAATTGTAGATCTTTCATTCAGGTAGTGTCCATTGATAAGTCTAAAAAACACTACCACAAAGCCAATGGACATAAACAAAAAGATACATGTGAGCACCAGCCAAATGTAAATCCAAGGAGGAATTAAAAAATGTCTTTTGAACCAGGCAACAAAAATAGAAACTTTGGACGGGGCACTGGAAGTCATTGAATTAGTGTCAAACGAATCATGCGACTGGTTAATTGCGGTGGATTGCAAAAGAGGCACCGGGACATCCGCAGGATAAGTATACTCAGGATCTTCAGGTAGACCACCAGACGATGGCGGCAGTAAAGGACCAGTAACTGTATGCATCTCGACGGCAACATCAGGCAAGGAGTTAGAAGCCGGGCCACAACAGAATTTCGCAGTATCGAAGGGCAAGAAATTGCTGGTGTCATACTAAGAAGTATCGGCCACTCGCTGTAGCTTGACATTGTCAATAGAGATGTACCTGTTATCCTTGCGACCAGGAAGTGGAGGTAAAATGACTGTACGTGTACCCTGTACTCCAAGCACCGGCACTGGTGCACGATATGAGGGGCCAAACTCTTTTTTGTTCTCCACCTTCTCCCGGACCAGGTCACCAACTCGAGGTAGCCAGCCCACTACCGGAACCTGCAGCTCTGCGTCAGGTGAGGAGGGTACGTGTTCTTTTGCTAGAGTGTCTCTGGCTTCTTGAAGATTCTGCAATACAGCACAGTGATCCTCTAGGTCAAAGGGAGCGGCAGCCGCTGCCATGTCTAGACCGTCAAGGTCTGGGACAAACATTCGAATACCAAAGAGCATCATGTATGGGGTCCGCCCAACCAGAGACCTTCTAGGGAGATTATTAAGTGCATGTTGCACGTCATACAAGTGGGCTAGCCAGTTCCGGCCAGTACCTAAAACCCTGGCTGTCAAAGATTGCTTTAAGTCACGGTTCATTCGCTCCACAACACTATTGCCCTCAGGCCGGTATGGAGACGAAAATTTGACTTGGACCCCCAAACTTTTCATTGCTTCTTTGTACGCCTTAGAGGCGAACGCAGGGCCCTGATCAGAATGAAAGGTACCACATGCAAAACTTCCAACAAAGACACGCAAATCCTTGATGACAGTGCGGGCATCAGCACTCCTTTATGGCCACACCCACAGAAAACGTGTGCACGAATCCACTGCAACCAAGATGTACTTGTACGCAGTATCAGAGGTAAAAGGACCGCAGTGATCTAAGTAAACACAACCAAGTGGTTTATTAGATATGTACAACTGAGTTTGTGGTGGGCGCGCCGCAGATGAAGGCTTTATCTGCTGACAAATGTCACAATTAAGTACATAGGCGCGGGTTTGTTTGTATAACCCAAACCACCAATAACGTTGTTGTAACAAAGATACAGTTGCCGCAATGCCGGCATGCGCGGACGCCATGCCCTCGTGGGCTGCTAATATCAAAGATGGTCTGCAGTCCGCTTTGGGAATCAATCTGTCACCAACGTCGTTAATCCTCACTAACGGGACGTTATCGGGACTTAAGCGATAATGGTAACGAGAAGGGAAACCTCTCGGGAATTTTGTTCCCTTCTCAGTAGCAGCAATAGCTGCCAAGATGTCATCATCAATCTTACTTTTGGATCTTGTAACTGCTGCTACTAAGTATGTTGCCACTGCGGTTTTTGCTGCCTCATCAGCCAAGCTGTTTCCGACAGCATGGATGCCAACTCGTTGGTGACCAAGAGTGTGAATAACATTCACGAGAGGCAGACCTTCTTTAAGTTCCGCCACTCGAACCCAAAGCGTTTTATGCTTTATTGTGCTACCTTTGGAATCACAATATTCATTTTGACTCCAGAAGTGTAAATTGTCGTTGTACGCTTGTACACAATAGAACGAGTCACTCACTATAAGAGTAGTGACCCGAGAATCAGCAAACTCCAGTGCAAGCACTAGAGCCCGAAGCTCCGCCAATTGAGCGGTACAATCACCCAATGACTGCGTATGCACGACATCGGATTGGAACTCACCGTTCACGAAAGTACCGACAACAATAGCGCAATCCGCTGAGTAGGCATGCCTCGATCCAGTAGCCGGTTGCGCAGAACCGTCAGTGTATATGACACAATGGTAATCCTCGAGCGGGCGCAAAGACAGGGGAGCTGGATGAACAAATTCATACTGTAAGAACTCCTGAGTCTGTAATGCCGCGTCAAAGATATATGTGACGTCAGGCGATGTCAAGGAAGTAGCCCATTGTATCCATCTTGGATGCAAAGCTTTAGAATTTGGTACACTAGCTTTTGTCACCGCCTCAAGGGCAGGATACGGTGTTACCACCAACATGCGTTTACCCTGTGATAGCGGTCGTTCTTTCAGAATCGCCATTTGCACAGCTGTCAGAACTTTCTCGAAAGCAGAAAAGCGCAGTTCAGCTGAAGTGTACAGATGTGATTTGTAAGCAATGGGGACGGTGTCGCCCTCATTGAACGTTAAGTACGTGAAACCCACTGCTCCCGGCACAATTCTAATGACCAGGTTGGTGTGGTTGTCACGTGTCAGTAAGTATTTTGAAGCAAGAAGATCAGCTTGCAATGACTGCAAAATAGCTGAATGCTCCAGCAGCCAACAAAATTTGGTGAAAGTAGGTTGTACCAAGGCGTAAAGCGGCTTGATACGCTGGACATAATCAGGAATGTAAGTCCGACCGAAATTCAGAAAGCCCAGCAAGGATTGTAATTTCTTCAGTGATGTAGGAGCACGGAGGCATGCTCATTTCTCTAGGAAGTGCGGGGCCAACCCACGACCTTCGTTGTTGAGTTCGTACCCCAGGAACAACACTTTGTATTCTGCAATGTGTGACTTTGCAAAGTTAAATTTGTAACCGTAGTCTGCAAACAAAACAATTATGCGATCCACACGACTCAGATGCGGCATCAACTCGTCATCTGTGAGATAAATATCATCCCCATACGAGTACGCATCAGGGTCTATTGTCTCTAACAGAGAGACAACACGAGCGGCAAAGATGCCAGGACGATTCTTATAGCCCATTGGCAATCTTTTAAACTGTTTTTGTTTGCCACCCGAGGTAAACGCCGTCCACTCACCACTGAGAGAGGACAGGTTATGGCTATAAAAGCCATTGGAAATGTCAAGTGTTGTTTTAAATCGTTTTCTCACGAGACTATCGACGAGAGCCGAACTGTGAGTATTCTGTACTGCGCATGTACGGCAATTAGAGTTAAGATGCCGATAATCCAAAACTAGGCGGTACGACCCATCAGGCTTCGTCACAGTGAATAAAGGGTTATTCATTGGTGACACACATGTTTCGATTACTCCTTGATATTCTAATTGTTCAAGGATAGACCCGACGTGAGGTCTTGCTTCGCGACGCATGGGGTATTGGGGTTGTGGCTGGGGCGTGGACCGCAATGGAATCTCATGACTGGGAGACAATTTATCCCATCCAACCTGATTGCGATACAACGCAGGCGCAAGCACCTGAGCCCACTCCCCGGCGAACTTATTAGCTTGGACCTTCGGCACTGTGTGCGCAAAGGATGGGAGGATTACTTCCTCCCCTCTCGGAGCTTCTAATACGAAAGCCGGGGGCCAATCAGCCTCCGCCAATAGAATATCATAGGAAGTGGTCAGATTGTCCCAAAAAACCCCTTTAATTTTACGTTGTATGTCACCTTCAATGCAAAGGACTATTTCATATAGCCTATCAGGGGGAGCTACGCGAGTGTCAGCAGTTTCAATATTTACAAATGTATTAGTTGCTGTCGCCACCAGAAAGGGACGCAGTGCTTGTCACACTACTGTAACTTCCGCCGCGCTGTCTCGCAGCGTTAGCGCCCTTGTCAGGTTCAGAAGTTGCGTCCGTACCATCTGAGGCATACCTCGCTGTTAGAGCAGCCACTTTCTTCTTTTGAAACGGGGGTCTTTGACGTGCAGACTCGTTCTGCTTTCCTTTGCCGTCAGTCTGACGGGGTTGCTCACGACCTTGGGCACCCCTTCCTTTCCCACGGTCTCCGCCACCGGAGTATGAAGCCGATGTTTCCTGTGAAGAACGAGGAGAGCGTTGTTCAGAAACCTGAAATCTATCAGGAGACTTAATACGAGATCGATCACGCAGATCATATGTGTGTTTGCTAGACGACTGAACGGGTGAGACTGGACTGCTTCCCCTGTTTTTTAGCTCGCCAACTTTGCTTAGGAAAATTGGGCTTTTCGTCTTTAGTAGACGAACTCACCTTAGTGTGCTGAACTACATCAGGAATGATTACGGTGGGTTTTATGCCCAAGGCGCTGCGACCCACCATTCTGTAGGCTTTCACAATTATTTTTGCGAATTTCCTGGGCCGGTCGGCCACATCCACGAGCTCCAGCATATTTGCTACTTGGAACTGCATGGCATCTCCTTTGAGGTTGCCCATTACCATGGTACTCACCACATCGAAGCTGTCGACCAGCCGCATTCCCAATTCAATAGCCGCCTCCGCACCATGATTCTCCTGAACCTTCTTGATGACGGAGGGTAGTACAGACATAGACGGAGTGCCATAGCACTTCGAATAGGTCGCAGCAAAGACCTTGCCCCAATTGTCACAATCGACAATATCTGGGACCAGGTCTTTCGGCAAAGTAATGGTGAGTATCCTGTGTTTCTCCACAGGAGTGGTGTGCGGAAAAACCGCTTCCAGTTGATCAAATTTCTCAGCAAGCCAGTAAGGGAACTCATCGCTACTCTGGGGGCGCTTGCCCACAACCGAATTAACCAGAACAGGACTAATGACCACTGCGTGGTGGTCAGTCGTGTGACCCGCAACCGCAGGAGCCCCCGCCTGCACGTTGCGTGATACGTACTGCACTAAAGCCCTATGGACTGTAATGAGGGCCGTGTGAAGTACTCGTAACTCAACCACCCCTACCGTCAAGTAGCGGGGATGAGGTGTAAAGCCGGCTAGCACCGGCCAAGTGGCCCCTGCAATCGACAAAGGGCCAATTCTCGCCGGTGCAACCGCATGGGGAAGGGCGCCATTAAACCAAATGGTATGCTGCCAGGCAGTAAGAGGAATTTCCAGTGTCCTATATGGGGCATAGACCGCAGGGACCTGTGTGGCAGTATAGGTGTGGAACGTATCATCGTCTGCATCCACTGCCGGAAAAGTCACCCACGAGTAAAACAACTCATATGGGTAGGCTGCATCAGCACATACCACAAAAATAACAGTCATCCCATCATCAGGCACCCCAAACGTCGTCAAATGACGGCGCAGAGGGGTCCGACTATGTGCGGCTATATCGACCGCCATTAGGACACTAAGGAGAAACAACGATATGTACAGTAGCACTGGGGTTCAGAAAAAAATAACCTTTTTAATGATCAAGCTTGAAAGAACCTATTAGTCGAAACCTAGGTAGGTTAACCCGTCACTCCCGTTATCCGGAAACTAGAGTGAGGGGGTTGTGGACTAATATAAGCACTACTAAGGCGTTTTCAAATCAAAAGACCAAACGTTAGGTGCGCCATGTTGCAGGGATTCTGCTTATGCGCAGAACTATGCGCAGGAACCCAGGACCTCAGTGAATTGTGGTGTACCAAAAACTCACCTCAGAACCCAGAACCCCTATCCGGCCAGCATCAGTGTCCCATTCGTTATCCGAGATCTAGCTCGGCGGTCCCAATGTATAGACAACCCAGAACAAGCGACTTAGAATATTTCTCAGGAGTGGTGGGGATCAGAAATACCTTTTCTTAATTATTCTTATATCAGTCCACAACAGAATAAACAGAGACGCGGTATAAGTTTAAAGAGTTTATTTTATAAACCTTGCATTCTAAGATGCAGTACTTTGGCTAACATAAGCAGACAAATGGTCAAGATCAGAACCATCAGCATTGTTACAATACCATAGAAAATGAAAGGAGCAATCATAATAAAATGACAGTGGCAATCGGCCACCTTCCTTTCTCTAGCAAACTAATATTATTATTATGCTAATAAAAGGTCTCTAGGCTTGAATGGGGAACCCCATACCGTAAGGATCAGCTTAGTGGAATCACATCACAGGATCAGCAAGGCTCTCTCCTGGGAATGCTCTTCTTCTGAATGACTCTAAAACATGCTGCACTGCAATATTAAAAGCACTCGTCTTTCAGGTATCTGCAGCTGCATGCGTGTTATGGCTAAATAGTGGGACGATCAACCTGTACCTCACAACATGCACCGTCTAGTGACCCAGACTGTTTCTTTACACAATGGACAGACCAAGGTCGCTGCTCACTGTTAATGATGTTAACAACAGACAGTTCTCATGTGAAGCAAAGCCGAGTAAGCATTTCTCAAATAATAACATGTAACTACAGTGTCGTGTGCAAAAGCAGCAAAAGCAGCAACATGGCTTTCTAACATTTACGCGGTTGTGCTAACTTAGCATTGTACATAGGGAGATAGTAATCTTCACTACAGTTTTGTGCCCCATTTTGCTTTCTGTGCCACTGTTTTCCCCCTCGTTTTGTGCCCCGTTTAGCTTGCTGTGCCACTGTTTTCCCCCTCGTTTTGTGCCCCGTTTTGCTTGCTGTGCCACTCGTTTCCCCCGCCCCTGTGTCTCCTGCAGCCCCTCCCCCGGACTGCCCACTGCCCATTCGCTGCTCCCACCTCCCAGCTGCTCCTCCCTCCCACCTCCCCATATATGCCGCCTGCTGCGCGGTGAGGAGAGCGACCCTTGACCCTCCTGGTAGGTCGCTCCCCCTCCGCACAGCTCCGCCTGTATGCCCCTGCCCCAGCTGCCGCTGCTGAGGACGCGCTCGTAAGTCTGCTCACCTTCCGCTTCTGCATTTCCCTGTTGTGTCCTGACTTCTGTGCCACTGTTTTTCCCCCTCGTTTTGTGCCCAGTTTTGCTTTCTGTGCCACTGTTTTCCCCCCCTCGTTTTGTGCCCCGTTTTGCTTTCTGTGCCACTGTTTTTCCCCTCGTTTTGCTTTCTGTGCCACTGTTTTTCCCCCTCGTTTTGTGCCCCATTTTTCTCTGTGCCACCGTTTTCCCCCTCGTTTTGTGCCCCGTTTTGCTTTCTGTGCCACTGTTTTCCCCCTCGTTTTGCGCCCCATTTTGCTTTCTGTGCCACTGTTTTCCCCCTTGTTTTGTTCCACGTTTTACTTGCTGTGCCACCCGGTCCCCCCACCGCTGTGTCCCCTGTGGCCCCATCCCTCGGACTGCCCACTGCCCATTTGCTGCTCCTGCTTTCAAGCTGCTCCTCCCTCCCACCTCCCCATATATACCGCCCGCTGCGCCGTGAGGAGAGCGACCCTTGACCCTCCTGGTAGGTCGCTCCCCCTCCGCACAGCTCCGCCTGTGTGCCCCTGCCCCAGCTGCTGCTGCTGACGACTCGCTCGTAAGTCTGCTCACCTTTCACTTCTGCATTTCCCTGTTGTGTCCTGACTTCTGTGCCACTGTTTTTTCCCCTCGTTTTGTGCCTCATTTTGCTTTCTGTGCCACTGTTTTCCCCTCGTTTTGAGTCCCGTTTTGCTTTCTGTGCCACTGTTTTCCCCCTCGTTTTGTGCCCCGTTTTGCTTTCTGTGCCACTGTTTTCCCCCTAATTTTGTGCCCCGTTTTGCTTTCTGTGCCACTGTTTTCCCCCTTGTTTTGTGCCCCGTTTTGCTTTCTGTGCCACTCATTTCCCCTGCCGCTGTGTCCTCTGTGGCCCCGCCCGCCTGACTGCCCACTGCTTATTTGCTGCTCCCGCCTCCCAGCTGCTCCTCCCTCCCACCTCCCCATATATGCCGGCCGCTGCGCGGCCACACCGCCTAAAGCAAGCCCGTCTGCGCCCATTCGTGCCTGGACCGCGCCCAGCACCAGGAACCCTGGCCCCCGCAAACATCACGACGCCCGCCTCCGCTACGACTCCAGCACTCTCCACGCACTCAACACCGGACGATCTCGCACCTGTAGCCAGGCCACCGCAAAACGCACCCAAGGACCCTTCTCCTGCCGGAACTGCAGCTTCACCAGCATCCGGCCCGCCAACCCGCCCAACATGGAAACCAACTTCCTCAGATGTATTCTGCTCAACACCCGCTCCGCCCGCAAACACGCCGTTGAACTCTGGGACCTACTCGACACCAACACCCCAGACATTGCCTTCCTGACGGAGACCTGGCTGACCCCCCCCTCGGCACCTGACATCGCCATAGCCATCCCGGAAGGCTGCAAGATCACCCGCAAGGACCGCACCAACGGAATAGGAGGAGGAATTGCCATCGTCCACAGAAGCACTCTCAAAATCTTGACACACGCTGACGACACCCTCAGCACCTCCTAACAGCTGCACTTCCAGATCCACACCGACCCCAACACCACCCTCAGAGACACCCTCATCTACAGACCCCCCGGACCCCGACCGCAGTTCAGCGACTCCATCACCGACCTCGTCAGCACACACACCATCTCCCTGCTCCCGTTCCCGGCGAAGGTCATCGAAAAGGCCGTCAAAAAACAACTGACCAGCTTCCTCGAAGAGAAAAACATCTTGGACCCATCCCAGTCCGGGTTCAGCAGCAACCACAGCACCGAAACTGCCCTCATCACCGCCACCGACGACATCAGGATCATGCTCGACAACAGAGAAACCGTGTCCCTCATCCTCCTGGACCTGTTAGCAGCTTTCGACACAGTCTGCCACCGCACACAAAGAGCACGCTTCGTCGACGCCAGAATCCAAGAGAAGGCCCTGGACTGGACTACCTCCTTCCTCTCCGGGAGAACCCAGAGCATCTGCCTTCCCCCTTCCGCTCCAAAGCCATCGAGATCATCTGCGGCGTACCCCAAGGCTCATCTCTCAGCCCAACGTTGTTCAACGTCTACATGGCACCACTCACCCACGTCGCCCGACAGCATGACCTAAACATCATCTCCTACCCCGACGACACCCAGCTGATCCTCTCGCTCACCAAGGACCCCCACACCGCCAAAACCAACCTCCACGAAGGAATGAAGGCCGTCGCTGACTGGATGAGGAACAGCCGACTGAAGCTGAACTCAGACAAGACGGAGGGCCTCATCCTTGGCTCCACCCCCTCAGTCTGGGACGACTCCTGGTGGCCGATGGCACTAGGAGCACCCCCTACACCCACCAACCACTCACGAAAGCTAGGGATCATCCTCGACTCCACACTCTTCATGACAAAGCAGGTCAACGCCATCACCTCCTCCTGCTTCAACACCCTCCGCATGCTTTGCAGGATCTTCAAGTGGATCCCCACTGAAACTAGAAGGACGGTCACCCAGGCCCTCGTCAGCAGTAGACTGGACTACGGCAACGCACTCTAAGCAGGAGCCCCGGCCAAACTCCTGAAACGACTCCAACGCATCCAGAACACCTCCGCACACCTGATCCTTGACATCCCCCGCCGCAGCCACATCACACCCCACCTGAAAGACCTGCACTGGCTCTCCATCAACAAGAGGATAACCTTCAAGCTCCTCACCCACACACACAAGGCACTCCACGCCACCGGACCAGCGTACCTCAACAGACGACTCGGCCTCTACACCCCCACCCGCCAGCTCCGCTCCGCAGACCACGCCCTCGCAGCCCTCCCCCGCATCCGAAGAGTGACCGCCGGCGGCAGATCATTCTCCCACCTCGCCGTCAAGATGTGGAACACCCTCCCCATCCGCCTACGGCAGACCGAAGACCTTCTAACTTCAGGAGACTCCTCAAGACCTGGCTCTTCGAACAGTAACAGCATTCCCCTCCCAGGGCCTTGAGACCCTCACGGGTATGTAGTGCGCTTTACAAATGCTATGATTGATTGATTGATTGATATAGTGCTATTTTTTGGAAAGTAGGCCAGCAACAAAGAACTTGATCTTTTTATTTGCTCTCAGACTTTGAGCCAAAGGTTCTATATAGAGATGGAAGAAGAGCAAAAAAGGGTGCATCCCTGCATAGTACCCCTCTCTATTTTCACTTGCGCAGACAGACTATCATTTACTAGCACCAGGGCCTCTAGAGTGCTGTAAAATTGTCAAATCACCATCAGGAACATGTCCCCACATCAACATGCTTCACAACTGTCATTAAGTAATTCGCATTCAATCAGCCTTGGCTGCGCCCAGGGTCATAATGCTAACGCACTCCCTGAGGTCCATAGATCTAGCAGAAGCAGCAAAGTCTCCACTGACAATTATGACCCTGGGCACAGCCAATGCATTTGACTGATTAATTTGGGATTACTTAATGACAGTTCTGAAGCATGTTGGGGAGGGGACATGTCCCTTAAGGTGATTTGACAATTCCACAGCACTCCAGGGGCCCGGGTGCTAGTAAATGATAGTCTGTCTACTCCAGTGAAAATAGAGAGGGGTTCTAGGCAGGGATGCACACTTTGTTGCCATTCTTCAATCTCTATATAGAATATTTGACTCAAA
The DNA here is from genome assembly GCF_964204655.1 of Triturus cristatus. NCBI lineage: Eukaryota > Metazoa > Chordata > Amphibia > Caudata > Salamandridae > Triturus > Triturus cristatus. Next base: position 1,061,244,803 of record NC_140589.1, on the reverse strand, counting down.
GTCTGAGAGCAATTAAAAGATCAAGTCTTTTGTTGCTGGTGTACTCACCAAAAAAATAGCACTATAGGCCGACAACCTGATTGTGTTTTTGTCAGAGGCGGACAGTGCAGTATTCCAAGTAAAATGGGAAGTGAGGCAGTTTGGGGAATTCTCAGGGTATAAGGTGAATGAAACCAAATCAGAAATAATGACCTGGAACTCTGTATGGGAGGGAATGGAGCGCAAAGAAAAAAAAGGTACTTGGGAGTTAGGCTTGTGCAGAATCATGAGGACATCCTGAGGGTTAATCCGAAAAGAGTTAGCAAGGAGGTATAAAGACTACTGAAAAAATGGAGGAATCTGCCACAGACTATATATGGAAGGGTAAACCTGGTGAAAATCTCCATCTTGCTGAAATTCGCCTTCCTATTTGATAACATTCAGCTGAGATTCAAGAGGGAAGAGCTAGGGAAGATTCAATGGAAGATCAAAACATACAGGCAAAACATACAGTTGTCATTGAAAAAATCTGGAGGAGGCTGGAGAAAGGGCGGTTGGCACTAACCGGCATCCTGCTCTATTGTTGGGCATTTCAGTTAAAAAACTGCAGGATGATTTTCTTCCACCCAGATGAATCCTCCGCAGGGAATATGTAGGGCCATGCCAGTAGGCCTACCAAGAGAGAGGTGCCTATACAAGTATGGGGCAGCAATTTATTTTTATAAAAGTACAGTTGAAGTGCCTTAGCTTAGCTGCCAATCTTTGGTTTAAGATAAAATCTTTCCTCGGAATCCCATGCTATAGCAAACTATCACCAACATGGAACTCTCCAGGAATGCAGGAGCGCTTGAAAGAAGACTTAACAAGACCACTACGACATTGTTGAATAACTAAGTAGGGCCAGTTAATGGAGGAAGGGAAGGCATTACCATGGGTGAGGATCACTGAGGAGACACTGCCAAGATTCAGATATTACCAGCTAACTACCTGGCTGGCAGACCAGGGATGGACCCACTTGGAGACCCACAGTATGGAGGAGGAACTGCAGGATCCTAGTACAAGGAAGAAGGAAGCGGCCTTGTTGTATCAACTCCTATTAGAGGCAGCAGAGGTGACCATGAAATCAGCACACCATGTCTAGGATGGATACTTGCCAGATGCTGCCTTGGAGAAATTATGGCAAGTATCGATTAACTTACTTTACACAGTAGTGAAATCAGCGCATTTAAAAAGGAACCACCTGTTCACTCTCCAAAGAGCCTTCTGGTCACGCCGAAAGTTGGCTAAAGTCAGGAGGAGTAATGACACCCCTTTAATAGGTGTGGAGGTCAAGATGCAGGTTATATGCACACTTTTGCTGGCTGCCCCGTGTTGGAAGATTTTTGACTGAGAGTGGGTAAGACAATATCAGACCTCTCAGGAGTACCAATGGAGGTAAGCAACACTACCATTTTATTTGGTGTATCATGGAAAGATGGAGGGGTGTAAAGAATGACATCAACCCAATTAAAATTGATGTTCTTCCTATATCTCCTGGCAAGGAGAGAAATTTGTGAGAAATGGAGTAAATCAGTGTCGCCCATTTGGTTTGACTGGTGGAACTCTGTTAAATTATTTTATAAATTAGATACAAAAATTGGGGTTGCATGTTTTTTCTGGTAACCAGCCGAACCTAGTTAACATCAGAAAATTAGTCCAATGATTAGATCTCCTCTGTCAGGAATGGTGGGAGGAATTGTTCGGAGTGATAAGCCATGTTACTGATGGTCTCGAAGAGTGGCATAGAGCACTATGGATAGTCACAATTACAAGAACGTGCTTTAGTGACTAAATGAAAATAAACCCGATTAATCAGAATAATAGAGTAATGACTGCAATGAGTATCTGAAGGATCGGTGGGCATGGAACATGCCAATTCTTTCTCATAATTCCCTAATCTAAGACGAGAAGGAGAAGCACCCCTTGAGAAGTTGAATTTTGGGCCAAAATTCCGTCGAACTACCTGCCTTATAGACAGTAAACCTTCGGCCAGGCTGGTGGTAAATGGCAGATTGACCAGGCCATTTAGAATCAAAAGAGGAACTAGACAGGGCTGCCCCCTCTCCCCTCTCCTCTTTGACTTGTATATAGAGCCTTTTTCTCAGTGTCTCAGGGAGGAGTCAGCTATTTTACCATTTAGGAGTGGAACAAGGGAGAGGAAGGTAGCCTTGTATGCCCACAATATTCCTATTCTTTCATCAGACTTAGAGTCATCTTTTCCTCAGGTCATCAATTTAGCGAGGGATTTTGGCCGAGTCTCTGGCTATGAGGTCAATGCAGAAAAGACTGATATCATGACTTGGAACCGACACCAAACCAAAAACGAGATGCGGTATTTTGGGAGTTAAAATCGTCCCGAAGATAGATTTGATAGCCAAAGTAAACCTCGTGAACACCTTAACCCCTTCAGTGCCACGCCCTTTCCCCCTCCTGTCCCCGGACAGGTCACCCCCCGAGCACACTCCCCGTGAGTGAGCCCGTCCCCTGGTGCCACCTCTGCCATGAGCTGGGCCCTGCGCCCTCTGCCGTGCCCTGACCGCCGGATCCGCTTGGTCTGCGGATCTCCTGTCTGTGCCCCCTGCCACCAGCTTGCTTCGCCGCCGATCGTTCCCGCCGTTTTACCCAGCCCCTGTGCTCCCCCCCTCCCTCGCCCAGCCCCGGCCACGTTTCCCGCCACCTCCCCGCCGCTGCCCCCCTGCGGCCCCGCCCCCTTCCCTCGCCCGCCCTCCCCATTCACCACCCCGCTCCCCCTCCCAGCTGCCCCTCCCTCCCACGAGACTACTTAAGCCCGTCGCTGCCAGCAAGGTGCAGTGACCTCTGTCCCCGGACAGGTCACCCCCCGAGCACACTCCCTGTGAGTGAGCCCGTCCCCTGGTGCCACCTCTGCCCTGAGCTGGGCCCTGCGCCCTCTGCCGTACCCTGACCGCCGGATCCGCTTGGTCTGCGGATCTCCTGTCTGTGCCCCCTGCCACCAGCTTGCTTCGCCGCCGATCGTTCCTGCCGTTTTACCCAGCCCCTGTGCTCCCCCCCCCTCGCCCAGCCCCGGCCGCGTTTCCCGCCACCTCCCCGCCGCTGCCCCCCTGTGGCCCGCCCCCTTCCCTCGCTCGCCCTCCCCATTCGCCACCCCGCTCCCCCTCCCAGCTGCCCCTCCCTCGCTCCGCCCCCCCACTCTCCTCATATGGCAGAGTGGCCAACGCGCAGCGTGCACGCGCAGCGGGCGCGCCGATTGTGCGCCGAAGGTGCGCCAAAGGTAAGCCCGTCTGCGCCCGTCCGTGCCTGGCCCGTGCCCAGCGCCCGAACCCCTGGCCCCCGAGGACCCCACCCCACCCGCCGGACGTACGACGCCGCCACCCTCAATGCACTCAACACCGGCCGAATCCCAGGATGCTACCGAGCCACCCCGAGACGCACCCACGGACCCTTCAGCTGCCTCGCCTGCAAGTACACCTGCATCCGGACCTGCCCCGCACTAGCACCCGCCAAGCCGAACACCAGCAGCAACCACCTCAAGTGCATCCTGCTCAACACCCGCTCCGTCCACAGACACGCCATCGAACTCTGGAACCTCCTCGACACCACATCTCCAGACGTTGCCTTCCTCACGGAAACCTGGATGAACGACTCCTCAGCGCCCGACATCGCCATCGCCATCCCAGAGGGATACAAGATCACCCGGAGAGACCGCGACAACCAGACTGGAGGAGGCATCGCCATCGTCCACAAGAACACCATCCGCATCACGACCAACACCGAGGACACCCTGACTACCGCCGAACACCTACACTTCCAGATCCACACCGACCCCAAGACCACCCTCAGAGGCACCCTGATCTACCGAACCCCGGGACCACGCACAACATTCAGCGAAGACATCGCCGACTTCATCAGCCCGCACGCCCTCCCCTCCGCTGACTACATCCTCCTGGGGGACATCAACTTCCACCTGGAGAACAACAACGACCGCAACACCACCACCCTGCTTGACAACCTCGCCAACCTCGGACTCAAGCAGCTGGTGTCCACCCCCACCCACCTCGCCGGACACACACTAGACGCCGTCTTCTCATCCAGCAAAGACATCGCCTTCAGCCACGCCACTGGACTCCACTGGACGGACCACAGCTGCGTCCACTTCACCTTCAGAAGAACCACGATCCACCACCACCAGCAACAGGAGGCTCGTAGAAGCTGGAACAAGATCACAGCCGACCAGCTCGCCGCCTCCCTGAGACAGCACCCTCCAGCCAGCTCAGCGAACCCTAGCCAGGCCGCCGACAACCTCACGAAGTGGATCAGCACCTGCGCGGACGAACTCGCCCCACTGAGGACCCCGCCCAACAGACCCGGCAGCAAGAAGGCCCCATGGTTCACCGACAAACTCAAGAGCTCCAAGAAGAACTGCCGAGCCCTCGAGAAAGCCTGGAGAAGGGAGCCAACACCGGACAACATGACCACCCTCAAGCTCGCCACCCGGAAGCACCATCAACTAATCCACGCCACCAAGAAAACTGCATTCAAGGACCGGCTGGACAACAACGCACACAACTGCAAGGAACTCTTCAACATCGTGAAAGAGCTCTCCAACCCCAACGCCGGAAACAACGACATCACCCCATCGCAAGACCTCTGCAACTCCCTCGCCTCCTACTTCCACAACAAGATCGCTGACATACACAACAGCTTCATTGCACAAACAACGCCCCCCACGACCGCACCAACGCCCCCCACCACCACCCTCAGCGCCTGGACCCCGATCAACACAGAAGACACCATCCACACGATGAACTCTATCCACTCCGGATCTCCGACCGACCCCTGCCCTCACAACGTATTAAACAAGGCCGACGCTGTCATCGCACCCCACCTGCGAGACATCATCAACACCTCCTTCGACACCGCCACCTTCCCTGAGAGCTGGAAGCACGCCGAACTCAGCGCTCTACTAAAGAAACCAACAGCGGACCCCACCGAACTCAAGAATTACCGCCCCATCTCGCTCCTCCCGTTTCCAGCCAAAGTCATCGAGAAGACCGTCAACAAGCAGCTGGCCGCCTTCCTCGAGACGAATGGATCCCTCGACCCTTCACAGTCTGGCTTCCGAGCCAACCACAGCACCGAGACCGCCCTCATCGCTGCCACCGATGACATCCGAGCCCTGCTGGACAACGGAGAAACAGCGGCCCTCATCCTCCTAGACCTCTCCGCGGCATTCGACACTGTCTGCCACCGCACCCTAGTGCAGCGCCTCAGCAACGTCGGAATCCAGGAGAAGGCACTGGAATGGATCATCTCCTTCCTCGACGGAAGGACACAGAGAGTCCGCCTACCACCGTACAAGTCAGAGGCCACCGAAATCATCTGCGGCGTCCCCCAAGGTTCCTCACTCAGCCCCACCCTCTTCAACGTCTACATGAGCCCCCTTGCGGCCATCGCACGCCAACACAACCTCAACATCATCTCCTACGCCGACGACACCCAGCTGATCCTCTCCCTGACCAACGACCCCGCCGCCGCCAGAGCCAACCTCCACGAAGGGATGAAAGACGTAGCCGAGTGGATGATGACCAGCCGCCTGAAACTGAACTCTGACAAGACGGAAGTCCTCATCCTGGGCTCCTCGCCCTCCGCCTGGGATGACTCCTGGTGGCCCCCCGCCCTGGGCACCGCACCCAAACCGACAGACCACGCACGAAACCTGGGCTTCATCCTGGACTCCTCCCTCTCCATGACCAGACAAGTCAACACCGTCTCCTCGTCCTGTTTCAACATCCTGCGCATGCTACGGAAGATCTTCCGGTGGATCCCCACCGAGACCAGGAAGACGGTCACCCAGGCCCTTGTCACCAGCCGACTGGACTACGGCAACGCCCTCTACGCCGGAACCACCGCCAAGCTCCAGAAGAGACTCCAGCGGATACAGAACGCCTCAGCCAGACTCATCCTCGACATCCCCCGAGGCAGCCACATCTCCGGACATCTGAGAGACCTGCACTGGCTCCCCGTCAACAAGAGAATCACCTTCCGTCTCCTCACCCACGCACACAAAGCCCTACACGACCAAGGCCCGAGCTACCTCAACAACCGCCTCAACTTCTACGCTCCAAAACGCCATCTCCGATCAGCCAGCCACGCCCTCGCCGCCGTCCCCCGCATCCGAAGAGCGACAACAGGAGGAAGGTCCTTCTCCTACCTGGCCGCCAAGTCCTGGAACTCCCTCCCGACCGACCTGCGCCTGACCCAAGACCACCTCTCCTTCAGGAAGAAGCTCAAGACCTGGCTGTTCGAGCAGTAGCGGCAGCCCCCCCCCCCCCCCCCTAGCGCCTTGAGACCCTCCGGGTGAGTAGTGCGCTTTATAAATGGCTTGATTGATTGATTGATTGTGCCGGGCGTTGCACTAGTGGGTGGGGTTCATGACGAGATAGTCTCGTCATGGGCACAGCGCAACCGTGCTCCATGACGAGACTATCTCGTCATGGGCACTGAAGAGGTTAAGAGACAGTCAAAAACTAATGAAATCCTGGGCTCACCTTCCACTGTCTATCTTGGGAAGAGTCAATTTGGTAAAAATGACAATCTTACCAAAAGTAACTTTTTTATTTAACACCATCCCATTGCATTTTGAGAAACAAATAATTGATACATTTAAGCAATCTATCAACTCATTTGTGTGGGCCTATAAAGCAACTAGAATATCTTGGAAAAAGCTAAGACGAAGAAGGGAAAAGGGTTGTCTTGCACTCCCAGATATTCAATACTATGCTTGGGCCTTTCAGCTAACACATTCAAGAATGCTGTTAAAATCCCCAGACTCATCAGGAAGAGGAAAAATGTTTTCGGCCATGTTGGAACAATTGGGACTTCCACATGAAGGTTTCCTCTTTAAATATGGGGACCAAAAATTCTTCAATAAGGTAAGGCTGAAAGTCTTATGGGGCGCAGCTCAAATATGGGCTAGAATAAAAAAATTAACGGGTCTTGAATACTACTCAAGGTTAGCGCCATTGTGGGATAGCCCGAGGACACCAAGCTGCCTTAAAGATATGCTGGCTGTCCCTCTAAAAACAGCAGGGTTATTAATATGGGGGGATCTAGCAGCAGAAGGATCTCTCTTGCCTTGGACTACACTAAATAATATATTGGAGGTGGGCATGTCAAGATTTAAATATCTGCAACTAAGGAGTTGGTCCCAGAACCTTAAAAATCCGATAGGTCAGGGGAACACTCTGGAAGAACATCTGGTCAATAAGCCAGCAGGAAAGAAAGAGATATCATTCTTCTATTGGACAATTGAAGAGGCCATAGACGGGGAGTTTAGATTCGCTGGTGAGTTGTGGGAGGAATCCATCCCAGAGACGGACTGGGAAGAACTGTGGCAAACTTCTTACAGCACTTTGTTCTAAGTCGTAAAACCAGCTTGGCTGAGAAGAAATCATTATTTTACTACACATTGAGCATACCTTTACCCGGCGAGACTTTCTGAAATGTCCAATGGTCCACCTGCTAGATGTAAAAAATGCAACATGGGAAATGCCCAGATACACATATGTTTTGGGCCTGCCCATCCATTTCTGAATTCTGGGAAAAAGTTGGAAACTCCTTAACGTCTATTTTGGGACACTCAGTACAAATTTCCCTCAGGCTTATTATTTTTGGTATATCAAGTTAAATCACTGGCCATAATAGAGGTTTTTTATTTTTCGCCATATTACTAGTCAGACGGGAAATATGCACGAGATGGGTTGAGATCTTACCCCCCACACACTCGGACTGGCTATCCTCCTTATATAAAACCTCCAAGACTGACTTGGCCAGAGGGAAGAACACTAAGAAGAGAGCCATTTGGGATTGCTTGTTAAATTGGACCTCAGTTTAAATAGCCCTTTTTCGTTATGTTCTTTTTTGTTTTTGATTATATTATTCATATAATTTTTTTTTTTTTTTTATCCTATGATTAAGCCTCATGGGAAGCTCTCAGTCTGTGCTGGGTCGTGCTACAACCTTAGGGGCCCCAGTTTCGATCTAAGGTAGGCCCTCAGCAACAGTCTTCGGGTTCTAAGAAATCAGCAGAGAGCACAACCACCCTCTCAATAACAACGAGAGGTCAGCAACTGGATGGAAGTTGGTATGCTACTGGTAGGCGGGCAGACGATGAAGGGAGAGAAGTACTTCCCCCAAGGCCTACTTCTCTTAAGTGAGTAACAGTGGCGACCTTCTGATCGCTAAGTTAGCTGGGGTTGGAGGCGAATGAGGAAAAAAAAAAAGAAGGAGAAGCACCTGGAACAATTTCTATTTGAAAACAACTTTATCTCAATTTTAAATTCCATTCTGCTATAATTGACTACCTCTTCATATATGAACACAACACAATCTCTTTGAAGAAATTGTGATTCCTTGTAGACCTCTGGTAGTGATCATAATCCTCTGGGTGTGGTATTTCTACTAAACATAAATGACACAGAAATGGAATCTCATCCCAGTATAGAAGATGTAGGGCCTATCAAGCAGAAATTGGAGCAATTGTCCAAACGACCTAGCGCCAGATGTAGGTAGACAAATTGTGATTGCAAACGCAGAAATTCGCAAAATGTCCACGTTTGCGATCGCAAATGACCCATGTGAAATGTAGAGACAGAAAAAGCGATTAGCAAAAAAGAGAATCGCTAAAAATAAAGGAAAACAGTTAGCGATTCTTTATTTAGCAAATATGCCACACCAACTCCCTGTATTGCGATTCGCTAAATAGGGAATCGCAAAACAAATTTGCAAACCGATGTACAAAAAATCGCAAATAGCGATTATTTGAAAAATTGCTATTTAGGAGTCGCAAATTAACACGGACTCAAAGCAGGTGGTAACCAGGTGCACTGCATATAAACAGCCCTAGAATGCATCTGCGTTAACACAATGGCGGCCATCTATGTTATTGCAAGGCGGATGCAAGCAGCAGCACTGAGGATCTGGAGACGACAGGAACGCGTATACAGAGTGCGCATTACACTATTTCAACTCACAGAGGCAGAAATCCATGAGAGGTACAGGCTTCACCCCACCACCATCCTAGACCTGATACGTGACCTGCACCCATTCCTGGAGCACCAGACACCAAGGGCGCACGCAATACCACCACATGTACAGGTCCTCTGTTGCCTGCACCTACTTGCATCAGGTAGTTACCAGGGGGTTATAGCTGTGGCTGGTGGTGTCTCACAAAGTTGCCTGTCACGCTTTTTCAGCACTTTCCTGGATGCCATGATGCAAAGAATGCACCACTATATCCGGTTCCCCAGCACACAGACGGAACTGCATAAGACAAAGAGGGATTTTTAGCAGAAGGCCCAGTTCCCACATGTAATAGGGTGCATCGATGGGACACATATTCCAATCTTCCCCCCCTCTGCTACTGAGTACATATATGGGAACCGTAAATCAACACATTCAATCAACGTACAGGTCATTTGTGATGCGTCTCACATCATCACAGATATTGTAGCAAAATTTCCATGGAGCACTCATGACTCCTACATTTTCAGGAACAGTGGGATCTATACACGTCTGGCTGGGGGTGAATTTGGAGAAGGATACCTGCTAGGTAAATCAATGTGACACACCCTGATGTATACCTTGGATGTATCTGTTGCTGACTGTGAATAATGTTAGTTACTTACCACTTAGGTGATAGCGCATATGCGGTGCGGGCATTTATCCTGACTCCATACCTCAACCCATCTACACCGAGTGAGAGGAGATTTAATGTGGCCCATAAATCTATGCCGAATGTGGTGGAGCGTACATTTGGACTCCTGTAAAAGAAGCTTCTACTGCCTCCACAAAAGTGGAGGTGCACTGCAGTACCGCCCGCTGATCTGCTGCAAAATAATAGCAACATGTGCCATGCTTCATAACCTGACCACAAAGAAGGGAACATCCGTGGAACTCACTGAATCAGAGGATGAGGATGAGGAATGTCCACAGCCACTGCACCGCGCAGAAGGTGTCATAGCAGCGCCAGATGGGAGACACAGACGGGCTGAGATCACACGCAACTATTTCTGAGTAAGTAATGAGACAAAGCGAGTAATTGCAATTGTGTAACGGTGTTTTATTGACCTTACATCAGGCAAGAGGAATGCACACCGCCGCACCATATTGGCCTCTCAGTGCCTCAACAATCCCAGCAATGGCATTAATACACTGCATGCTCATTGTCATCCCTTATCATTTGGTCACATGGGTTACTTTACCCATCTCCCAATGTCAGCTGAAGCATGGTTTAATTTCCTGCGGCCACGCACAGCACTGCTCTGCTCACTTTGCACACTGCCCTCCCTAGAGGACTGTCCTGTGGCTGGACCTTGCCTTGCACTGTGCCTCCTAGACTCTGGAATTGGTGGAGTGATGCTTCTGCGGCTTGTTACCTCCTCACTCTCACCACCATCCCCAGACTCTGTGGCAGCGATGTGTGTTGTCTATATCACTTCCAACGCAGTGGTGATAGTAACCAACCCCCTTGTAACGTCCTGGCTGCAGTGGGCCATTTCCAACTGCATGGCCACTGAGCGTCTGCTAAGGACAGAGGTGGCATTGCATAGGCGGTTTGTGTATTTTTCCATGCGCTGTCTGTCCCTGCGCCTTGCCCCACGTTCAATGTCCATTTTGCTGCACAACAGCCTTACAGCATCGGCCGTTTCCCGCATGCCCTCTGCAACGGTGGTGTTTAGAGCATTTATGCCCTCCTTCATGTCCCTCATGTGTTTGTTCATGGCCACCATCTGGCGTTGCATTGACCGCATTGTTTTACCTTGCAGCTGCTGCACCTTCAACATGTTTCCCTCCAGACCTGCAAATGACTGTGTGCCCTTGGTCTGCGTCATCAGGCACTTGTGTGGCAATGCTCCATGGGTGACTGTGTCTCTGGAGTCTGTTCTGCCTCTTCCTGCATGGTCTGTGGGGCTTCTGTGCTCTCCTCCTCTGTCCCCTCCCTCTCCAGAAGACTACCCACTGTGTACCTCCTGGGTCTCGGTGGTGGTGGTGGTGTTGGTGGTGGGACATCTGCGGGTGACAAGGTCTCCTCATCCTGATTGTCTTGTCCCCTAGGTGCCTTTTCTGACTCCCTCGCAGCAGTCTGGGGTGTATGCTCGCCTGTGGGTACAGAATGTCACTTTACTGACTTGCCTTGCAGCATTTGTGTTTCATTGAATTACATGAATGCCATTCAAACTAACAGTCCCCAGCTTGCTTATTTACTGATGTGGGTCACATGCACTTGGGTTCAGTGGACTCACTGGTATGCCATGTGTTAATTAGGACTACATCTGCCAAGATGCATTGCTGGTTGTTAGCAAATCATGGACTGGAGTGGGATTCATACTTGCTCATTGGGGATTGGGGTTTGGGGAGGGGGGGCACACCATGCTGTGCATGCATCTTACCTTGTCTGTTGTTTCCTCTGGCTGAGCTGTCCACATCTCCAATGCCAATGATGGCCTCAGGCTGGATGGTGGACTCCACCAATTCTTTCAGGGGTGTTGGTTCTGGCACAGTGGATGTTCCACCACCTGTCTGATTAGCTTGTTTGAGCCTCTCAGCCACCCTCTCCTTGGCACGTTTGCGGAGGTCATACCAGCGCTTCTTCAGCTCGTCAATGGAGCGCTGGGTGACACCAATGGCATTAATTTTTTCTTGTATTTCTAGCCATATCTTACGTTATTGGATTCAGGAACATGCAGGGATTTCTTCCCAAACAACTGGTCGTGAGTCTTTACCACCTCCTCAATTAAAACCTCCAACTACTTCTCGCTAAATTTGCGTTTCCTGTTCCTCTCTGCGTGCTCCTTTCCCTTCTCCTGTGTGTCCATATTCGTATTTGGTGTTTGCTTGGTGATTGCTGTGCAGCTCCTGGGTGTGTGGTCCTGCTCCCTGCCTCTTCCACAGCTTCAGGCTCAGTGAAACAGCATGTTTCAGGCCACTTCCTGGTTGTGATGTCATCAGGATGCACCTGAATGGCAGATTCGCTAATTTGCGATTTTTTTAAATTGTGAATTTGCAATCACCGATTCGGCAATACCGATTCGGTATTGATTTAGCAAATATTACAGATTCGCTAACTTTTAGCGATTTTTTTATCTACATCGGATTTTGCGAGTTCTTAATTACGATTCGGTAAAAATCGCAATTAAGAACTCGCAATTTGGTTTTTACCTACATCTGGCCCCTAATGATTATAGAGAACCTACCATGTACTTCAGATATATGATAAGCTGTTACAAAAAGTTTCTCCCTGCTTGATGAATGAAACAGACAACAAAAAAGGACCAGAAAAAAGACAAAAACCATGGTTTGATAGTGATGTCCCATCCAATAAGGCTTTAAACCAAGTGACAGTTCAATGTTAAATAACTAAGAATAGAGCAAACATTCTTACCAAATCAGAAATAAGGAATTTGAAAAGTCACAATCACATATTTTCGTAGAAGCATCTTAGAGCAAGAATGTGGTACAATTCTGGAGGTTATTTATTTATGTATTTAATTTATAGGGCGCAACAGCTACCCAAAAATGATTTACCGGCGCCAAGCGGACTAGGTGTAGCTAAAGGCAGTAGTAGAAGGAGTTACTGGTTAAATAACCAGGTCTTGAGGGATCTGCGGAAGCGTGTATAAGCAGTCTCTTTGCGTATGGCGGGAGGAAGGGTGTTCCACAGTGATGGACCTAGGTAGGCGAAAGATCTTCCCCCCATCCTGGATAGTTTGAACCTTGGTACTATGAAATAACCGAGAGTGGTAGATCGTAGATGGCGAGTGGGGGCATAGGGATGGACGAGGGAGTTAAGATACTGTGGTGCCGTTCCCATTTTGACCTTGAACATATAGCTCAGGGTTTTAAACTTAATGCGGGTCTCCACCCTGAGCCAATGTAGGTCACGGAGGTATCCAGATATCGGGGTGGCCTTGGGAACCTCGCAAAGTAATCTTGCTGCAGTGTTCTGTACCAACTGCAGTCTACGGGTCACTGCTTTGTTTGAGCCAAGATAAAGGATGTTTCCATAGTCCAGCCGAGAGGTGATGAGGGCATGGGCCACTGTTTTCTGGGTGTCCCCTGGCAGCATCCAGATGATTTTACTGAGCCATTTCAAGATGGTAAAGCAGATGGCTGTGACCTTTACTGCCTGATGGTGCATAGTTAGTGAGTAATCGATAGTTATCCCCAGATTACGGACATGGCTGGAGGGTTTGGGGAGGGCGCCCAGGTTAGTTGCAAATGGTTCAGGAAGCAGCTTAACTAAGGCTCGATTAATGCCTAAAAGTGCAATAACTATGCAAGAGGTCATGCTAATGTGGTTCCAAAAAACTTTGGAGATGGACGTCTAAGCTAAAATTGGAGGTATCTTGTTTTATGGTGCTGAAATCTGGGGAACTGTGGTCAATTTACCAGCAATTGAAGATACATTTGGGAAAAAACATCTTGCCTACTGCAATCATGGTCAATGATTGCACATGAAAAAGATCTAGGATATGGCTAGACTGAAGAAAGAGCTGCACATGCACTGCTTTTCTATGCAATTACATGCCAATGTAATGTGCAAAGCCCCCTGGTACATATTTTACGTAAAGAAACAATTAATCTTAAACATCCAACAACGCTCAAAATGCGCAAGGAGTTAAAACTGAAGCACTTACTGGATCATATGTCTTCAACCAATGTTAATACAAAAATTAGGTTAGACGTCTGCTGAAGGAGTGTCTTCCTCAGTGGAGAGTGCTGTTAATTACCGTAAGCCTAGAGTCAAAGAGGAGTATTATCTCGTTTGAATCCTAGGGCTTTCAAACAAGGAGTGCTAATCGGAAAAGGCTACGTGCCATGGTTGTAAGCAATACCGAGAACTAAATAAGCATTAGGCAAGAAGACAGCAAAAATGTACAGCCAGCTGCACATCATGTGTATTATTTTATAGTCTGTATCATTCTTTTCAGAAAAGGTCTATTTGACTGTTACTAAAGAACTTTGGCACATGGAACACAAAATCAGCAGTGCTATTCCTCTTTTCGGAAGAGCACCGACTGCACACATAGGCTGCTTCATGGATGAGTCTTAGCGCCGAAAGTGGGCAAGACTTAAAACACCTAATTCCAATGATAACTTAATTTATGATCCTCCCCCCAGATTACATTTGGCACATGTTGGCCATCGTCTGGAGCTCAAACTAATTTATGACATGCTCTTTGCCTTGGTGAACTTTTGCTTTGAACCCTTGCCACTTGATGGCCATTTTCTGTAACTATAGTTAAATAGATGGTAAGAACTGCCAAGCTGTGTTCATAAGTCCTTTTAATCTTTCTAATGTTATCTAAATCACTGTCATTTTATTTAACTGTAGCATATTGGCCATCTTCTGTTGCTCAACCAAATTGGTGTTATGATATTTGCCTTGGTGAACATTTGCTCTGAACCTTTGCAACTTGATGGCCATTTTCCATAACTATAGTAAACTGACGGTAAGAATGACATGCTGTATTCATAATAAGTCCTTAGTGTGTCAAACAAATTGATATCCTGATCTTTGCCTTGGTGAATGTTTGTAATGAACCATTACCACGTGATGGTTATTTTCTGTAACTACATTCAAAAAGGCGTTAAGAACTACTACTCCATTCATAATCAGTCCTGTTAATCCTTGCAATCATATCTAAATCACTGACAATGTACTTAACTGTACTTTATTGCTTCATAACTATAGTTAAATTGATGCTAAGAACTGCATGCTGTATGTATGGTAAAATGTTTTCAATCTTATCTAGATCACTTTCATTTTATCTAACTGTACCTAAGTTTCTGTTTACGAAAGGTCATCGGCCAATAGTGTTAAATAAACTTATCTTACCTTAACTTAGTGAATTTCACCAGTTGTTGATTGTAATGTGGTCATGCCTGTTGACTCCCCACTCCCTTGCATTAGTAGATGAGTTGAATGTAAATAAAGCATTTTTGCTGTATGGGTTGTATACTAATTATAGCTAAGTTTACATTTATGTGTTTGTTTTTACTTTTTTAAAGAAATAAAAACAGTAATAAATAAATATAAAATGTCTCATTTTCCTTGTTGTAAGTGTTATTCTACCAATAGTTTCTATGAGATTGCATTGCTGTAACAGTGAGTGGGTGTGTGTTGTCTACTTTACTCTAAAGCTTGCCTGGAGTAGATTGGAGCCTGTTAGGTCCAATGTGCCTCTGGAGTAAATGTGGGTGTAACTTTAGTGAATAGGTACTGTTCTAGGATTATATTTAGAGTTTAGTGGATGCGGAGGATCCCTCAAAAACCAGCAGATGCCCCATCTTCACTGTGACTTACTGTCAGCTATATTTAGAGTCTGAAGGACTGATGGCAGAACTTCCATCTTCCTTCTGCAATCTCATTCACAGACTTATTTCTCCATCAGAATTTGTATGATAGAAAACTGACATATGGGCCAGCCCATAGCTTTTCCAGGTGCCATATTTAGAGTATGTCTTTGCTGACAATCATCCACAACCGCAATGGAGGAAAAAACTTTAAAATAGTCAGACCCACCCACACCATAATAAACAGAAGCATTATGCCTCTGCTACGACAAGGCATGGAAATACATCTTCAACTAGTTGTACCTCGAATGGCAGCTACTCAGCAAAACAAAAGGTAAGTGCACACACAACATACCATGTTAACATTTTTATTTTTGTAGTAACTACCATCACAATCTACAAACTTTTGTTACAAATGTAACGATACCACTCTAAGCAACCGATTAAAAAAAAACAGACAAAGGTATGACAATATTACCCTGTGACATGTACTTCCACACTGCATTTGTTTGATGTTGACCCCAACAATCCTTGATGTTAAAAAAAAACTTGATGAAGATATCAGAAAACAAACTGAAATGTAGAGAAATAAGTAATTTATATAAAAATATTCTCATTAGTAAATACACTTACATGTACCCAGAAGCACTTTCCTTACATCAGATATTTTAAAAAACGATACTAAAACAGTTCTTTTTTATCTTAAACATGATTTTTCACATTTAGGTTTCTAACGTAAATATACATTAGTTTAGCAATAACACAATGCACAACACAGGTAACCAATATGGTTTATTTTTAATGATTTTAATACTTTTGCAATATTTGTGATACTTTTTAATAATACGATCTAAGGGGCTGCCTAGGGTGATGTGGCGACCGCCACTGACAGGCTGTTGGTGGCGTTCTCTCCGCCATCCTAAGCAGCTTTCCTGCATGCAAGACTTTGATGCTGGGTGGTCTGCTGGTGGGCAGAATGCTGACCTTTGCTCACATTCTGTGCATCCACCAGAGCCACTGCGGAGGTCGTACCTTCCCCTACCTAGCCGGCAAGTCCTGGAAAGATCTCCTTCTACACTAGCGACATGCCCCTTAACTGGAAACTTCCAGAAGAAGCTCAAGACATGTCTTTTTGACCAATGGTCACAGAAGCACAGTGCCTGGAGACCCCCCTGGATGACAAGTTACTCTTTACAAAACTGATTGATTGATAGAGGGATAGAAACTTGGAAATAGGACAAGAACGGGTAACCAGTAGGAAGCTCAGCCTCTCTCTCAGGTAAGGTGCGAATGGAGAGAGCTTATGTCAAGAAGCAGTTGGGTGGAACAGATATTATCTAACAATCAACAACACTGCACAAAAGGAGTAGCTCTTTTAAATAGATCAAACTCAAGGGTAGAACTTGTAAGTACAAATCAGATGAAGGGGGTGATGCTTGGTTGCAGAAATTAAAGTAAGACATAAGATACTACCCACAGCCAGCTATTATGGCCCAAACAGTGATGATATTAACCCACTGACCCAGCTTTTATGCTTTTATCGAACCTTTTAGAATGTATGGGTCCTCTAATACTTGGGGGTGACTTAATCATTCTGCTACATAATTCTCTAAACAGGTCATCACCACGTCTTCAAATAAGCAACGCGAAGAAGAGGGCCTATCTTTTGTTTTATTAGAGACTCTCAACTTATGTGACACCTGGCAAAGAATGTGTGGTAAACATAGAGATTACACTTTTCAAAGTAAAAAATATAGCCATCTCTCATATAGACTATCTGTTCATGGATCGTAAGGAGTCAGGATTTCGACAATAGAACACCTCCCAATAGACTACCTATTGAAGATTCTGAAGATCTTGAGTGTGAATCTGAATTTGAAGAATGTTTTATTGCTCATGTTGGTGAGTTCACCATGTGCAGTAAGAGTGAAAATTGGGTTAATACTGTTGAGGAGGATAATTTTTTGAAAGAGGAAGTTTCATTAGTGAAATCTGGCTGTCCAAAAGAGAAGAGTTGATCTTACGAATTGCAAATGTTTTGGAAAGTTACGGAGGAATTATCTATGGAAGATGGGTAGTCACAGCATGGGTACAAATTAATTCCACCAATGCATCATTGAGTTGGTACTTTTGGGACATTTAGGTTCTACTATGACTAAACGGAAGGTTAGGGAGGATTTCTGGTGGCCAAGAATGGATAGTAAAATTGCGGAATTTGTAGGACATTGTTTGAAATACAAAATGAGTGACAAAGGTTTAGTACCTGAGGGTTTGGTTGAATTAATTACATTGTGTCCAAGCAAAGCTTGGCAACGTGTGGATGTGGAAGTCTTAGGGCCTTACCATGTATTACCCAGCTACATGAGATACTTTGTGGTAATGATTGATCATTTGTCAAGGTGGGTGGAAGTGGAACCAGTTTGTGCATCTACTACAAGGAAAGTGATTGATTGTTTTTAGAGAATTTTTACTAGTGAAGGGATTCCAGGAGAGATTCTGACTAATAATGGCATTCAGTTTACTTCAGTAGAAATTATGTTGTTCTTAAACAGATGTGCTATAAAACATTTTAGGACACCATTATAACATCCCCAAAGTAACAGGAAAATGGAACGCCTCAATAAGGTGTTGGTGAAATGTGTACAGTCCACGAATGGAAGCAATATGGATGTAGGTGAGACAGTCAAAGAGTTGGTTTGGTCATACCGCACTACACCACACAGTGTCAGTGGGAGAACTCTGTTTGAGTTGATGAGAGGGAGGAAAGCTGTAATGGAATTTTGCCCTTTTTGGATGGTTCAATGGCTGCCAAAAGAAGAAAATATTTTTGAATAGTGGAGACATGCTGAAATTAAGTCTAATTTGAACAATTTGGAAAGAATGAAGACTAAGAGGAAAACGCAAGAGTGTACGTTGAAAATAAGAGATTGGGTGTGTGTTAAGAATTCCATTTTAGTTGGGAAGGGACTATCTACATTTAGAGAACAGGCTCAGGTGTGTGAGTCACGGAAAAATTCTGTGAAGTTGTCAGATGGCAATTGGTAGTGTACTACCTTTGTGGTATTGATTCCTGATGACTAAAGTAAAATTACCTGGAAAAGGGTGAATGATGATTCAAGAATGGATGAGTTGGATAATTCTATAAGAAGAAGTACTCGTACCAGATTTATGCCAAAAAGAATAGCAAGATTTTTCTCAGACAGTTAAAAGGAAGGTTAGTGTATTTTATTAAGCACTGCATTTCTTGTATGTTTTTTTTTCTCTTTACTTCTTTTTCCTTTCCCTTGGTTGTGTATTTTATGTATGAATTGATGTTTGGGGTGGGTTTGTTAGATAAGGAATGTATATAAGTAATGCTCTGTGGTTAGGTTGAATCAAGGAGGTGTATTTCTTTATAAACATATGGGAAATGCAGCAATGTCATAAGTGTGGCATTCTATGAGTGTCAGTTACTTCTGTGCCCCTCTTGATGTAGGCGTGTCTACTTGACTGTAATAAACTATTTCGTCTTACATCACTTCCTGTGAAGAAGATCACTACATGTATCCAGGTGCTGGAAGCCATGCTTCTCATGAATAAATCAGTTGAACAGCCAGATCTTAAGGTTGTTTCTGAATTCTTAGTGAGAGGATGAGGTCCGGATGTGGAGGCTATTCCAGGACTTTGAGGCGAGGTAAGAGGAGGAGTGTAGTCCACTGTTGCTTCTGCGAATGCGGGGGTGTGAGTGAGGGAGAGGGAGGCAGAACGCAGGTATCTGGAGGGTTGGTGGAAGCTCAGGCAGTGGTTGATCTATGCCGGTGCTTGATTGTGCAGGGCTTTGTAGGCAAGGGTCATCTTCTTGAATTGACATCTCTTGCAGATGGGAAGCCTGAGGTGTGGGCTGATGTGACTACATCTGGGGAGGTTGAAGATGAGTATGGCTGCTGAGTTCTGTATGGTCTGCAGCCTCTTCAGAAGGTATGTGATAATTCCTACTTAGAGTGTGTTGTCGTAGTTTTGGTGGCTAGTGATGAGGGCTTCAGTGACAGTGCATCTGGTGTTGACTGGGAGTCAATGTGCAGATCTTTCGGAGCATGTAAAGAGTGAGGAAGCAGGTGGAGGAGACTGCATTGATCTGGTTTTTCATGATGAATTTGCTGTCCAGGGTGATGTTGAGGTTCCAAGAGTGGTCTGTAGGAGTGGGTGAGGGTCTAGCTTAGAAGGCCACCAGGAGTTGTACGATGGGGGGTGTTGTTCCCAAAGATCAGGACTTCTGTTTTGTCAGATTGAGTTTGAAGCCGTTGTTTTGCATTCAGTCGGCAACGCTGGTCATGCACAACTGAAAGTTGGACCTTGTGGTGGATTTGTCTACAATAGAGAGAGGATGAGCTGGATGTTGTCTGCTTAAGATATGATGTTCAGACTGTGGGTTCTGATGATGTTGGCCAGGGGGGTCATGTAGGCGTTGAACAGAGTGGGGCTGAGGGATGAACCTTGAGGGACGCGGCACTCATTCTGAGGTAAAAGATGGTGGGCGGAATCTCTGGATTCTTCCAGGTGAGGCAGGATGTGATCCATTTGAGGATGTCCTCTTGGATGCCAATCTGATGAAGCCTATTTATCAGGGTGTTCTGGGACACAGTATTGAAGGCTGCTGAGAGGTCGAGGAGGATCAGGGTGGCCGTTTCTCACCGGTCTAAGGGGGTTCTAATGCCATTGGTGTCAGCGATCAGGGCAGTTTCAGTGCTGTGGTTTATGTAGAATCCAGATTGGGATGGGTCCAGAAGATAGTTGTTCTCTAGGTATTCGGCTAGTTGGAAGTTGATGTCCTTT
Organism: Triturus cristatus; assembly: GCF_964204655.1. Classification (NCBI taxonomy): domain Eukaryota; kingdom Metazoa; phylum Chordata; class Amphibia; order Caudata; family Salamandridae; genus Triturus; species Triturus cristatus. The sequence goes on along the minus strand of NC_140589.1, from coordinate 1,061,224,637 downwards.
TCGAGGACCTTGGTGGCAAAGGGGAGCAAAGAAATGGGTTGATAGTTCTTGAGCTCATTGGAATCGGCAGACAGTTTGTTGAAGAGGGGTTTGACTTCAGCGTGTTTCCATTCTTTTAGGAAAGTGGATGAGGTGTTTGATGCGCTGCTGATGGTAGTGAGCTTGTTGCTGATAGTCCTATTTCTGAGGTTGAACATGTGGTGGGGAGATGTCCATGGGTGCTTCTGAGTGGATGGAGTTCATGAAGGCTGTGGAGCTCTGTGTGGTGAACTGGTCCCAAACGCTGATCTAGTGGTCAGAGTTTGCGTCTGTGGGGGTGAGGAGGTTAAGGATGTCAGCAGCGGTAGGTTGTGGGTCGAAGTGTTTGTAGATGGTTGAGATCTTGACATGGAAGAAGTCCACCAGGGATCCTGGGAAGGGGTGTTGCTGAGAGGTTGGAGAGCTCCTTGACAATGCAGAAGGGTTCTTTGATGTGGTTAGAGCTGGCTTTGATGCGGTCGGCTAGGGTGTTCTTTTTCTTCTCTTTCAGGAGATGGTGGTAGTGGTTGAGTGCTGCCTTGAAGGTGGTGCAGTCTGTTGGCTCCTTGCTGATTCGCCATTACCTTTCCAGTTGCTTGCAGTTGCGTATCATGGTTCTCAGTTCTGAGGTGTGCCAACTGGCATGTATAGTGGGTCTCTTCATTTTAGTGGGTTTGATGGGGACGACCATGTCGTCGCAGTTGGTGATCTAGGTGGTGAAGGTCCTGACAGCCTGTTGAAGGTTGGTAGTGGTGTCAGGGTGGGAGATGTTGAGGGCGTCGCTCCATTGAATTTCGGCTACTTTTTTCCAGCAGTGGTGATTGGTGCTGGGTGGCTTGGTTGTGGTGTTGGGGGCTAATGTGATGGTAAAGTGGACGATTAAGTGGTCCGTCTAGGTGAGCTTGGTGACATGGCTGTACTTGACTGTCGCTGGCTGTGAATATAGGGTTGAGCGTATGTCCTGCGTTGTGTGTTGGGTTGGTGACTAGTTGGGTGAGGCCGATGCTGTTCATCCTTTCAAGGAGATTGGCTGTGTTGGCATCGTGGGGGTTGTCAAGGTGAAAATTGAGGTCACCGAGGAAGATGTAGTGTTGGGTGTCGATGCCTTGTGCTGCAATGAATTTGTGGATGACGTTGCAGAAGCCAGGGCATGATCCTTGGGGGTCAGTAGGCTAGGGTGCTTCTGATAGTGGTTTTGCTGTCTGTTTTCATGATCGGGGTGGCATTATCTTGACAGTTACGATGAAAGCGAACCACTGATACAGCACTTATGATTGTATATAGTGACTGTAGATATTGTACATAAACTCTGGAATGGTTGCTTTCTACAGAAAGAATCTTTGAAACCTTGTAAATATTGTCATACACTGTGTCACATTGTTTTAGTTTCATTTAGCACCTAGAACACTTTGCACAATTGCCTACTGTAATGTAATTATTGACTAATACACATTTTCATGTTTAAAAGATCATTGGTGTACGTGATCTTTCTCTCTCACCGACATCCACCTAACCCTTTCCATTGCGATTGTGCTGTTCTATTATCTAGATTTATTTATACCATTCCACAGGAACCATTGTTTTTGTGTATAACGTCTTTAGTCTGTAAGCACTATTTTCTTTAATGGTTTCTCTTAAAGCAGGAGGGCAGGAGGGTCTCTCGTGCGCAGTTGTGACCATCGGCTTGTTGATTTAACTCATAGCAAATGGGGAGCTCATCAGGGGCCATGGGAGACAAAAGGGGGGGGCAACTCAGCGATGCCTTCAAGCATTTGGAATGTAAAAGGTCTTGAATTTGCGAGAGTTTAAGCTATTGGCATTGTAAATGACAATACCTTTTATTTATGTTTTAAAAATCAAAACATAAATAAAAGACATTGTCATTTACAATGCCAATAGCTCAAACTCGCATAAATGGGAGTTTGAGCTATTGCAAATGCTTGTTTTGTTTTTTGGGCGTGTCCTGGTGGCCGAAAACTGTTTTCTCCGGGTCCCCAGCGGTTGTTATGCAGTTGGCCCGTGAGGTCCCCTTCAGGGGCGGCCTCTTTGAAAACACAACATGTTACGAGGGAGCTTGATGTGAGGACAAACTGGTCATGTAACCTTGCTTGGCCATAACACGCAACCTATGATTGAGAAGGAGGGTAGGAAAGGAGGCCAGGCAATAATAAGTAGGTGTTAGGAAGAAAACAGGAAGAAGCAGGTTTCTTTTTTCCTTAAACCACTAAAATCCAACAAGAACACAAAGCAATGTAAACAAAGCTCCTCAGTAAAGGGTAGGAAGGACTTGCTAGTGTGCACACTTTACTGCATTTCTGCATTTCCAGTATAGGTACTACCAGTGGCTGCTGGTGACATTTGAAAGTGGTGAGGCGTAAAACGAACGAAATGGCCAATCACTGTCTGCACGGCTGCACATAAGCCACAGTGATTGGCCATACGTTTTCAACAAGTGCGGCAGTGCCACCCACGTGCAACACCCAATGCTATTTGTGCCTCAGGCTGCGCGGTGTCTCAGCCAATCCAGATGATGCATTAGCAGTGCCGGGATTGGCTTGAGCAGAGATACTCCCCGCCCATTAGGAGACCAGGCAGGGGCTGCGGCATGAAGCAACCCTCGCTCTCCTAAGGGGAAGGCTAGTGCGCATGTTCGGGCTGGTCGTAAAAATGACCAGCCCAAAACCGAAAATGCGCACAATTGCTGCTGCGCTTAGTGCGCTGTCACAACAGTCTGTCAGTCAAACCATGAGTGCTGCCGCAGCCCCACCCCCCTCAGCATCCGATTGCCTCAGGCGTGGCCTGGTGGAATTAGCGTCAGTGAGCGAGTTATTTATTATAGACAACTTTATGAATAGGGCCATGTAGCATTAGTAGGGCAACGCCGCAGCGCCCCAATGGACGCACCACCACTGAGTAATAACGGAAACGAGAATTATGGCTATGAATTGGGAAAAAAACTGTTCCAGTGTCTTTTTTACTTGCCCTGTTCAATTCAAATATGCCAGAAACAAGACTTAGTTTAGCACATATGTGCTTGCTTCATTTAAATCACTGGTGGCAGAATGGAGACTTAAGAGTAATCATGGAGGTGCCAGGAGTAGCAAGGAGCAAGCTAGAGGTCTCAGCTGCGACCCCTGACTACCTCCAAATGACGTCCATGAGAGTAATCGAGTTAATAAAAACTTTCTCTGTTCACACTTTAAAATGATTATAGTAAGCCATGGCTTAAAGTTGTGAAAGAAAGACAAAAATATACTCTCATTTATAATATCTTAATTTAGTTGTAGGTTATGAATATCTTTCTTATGAATGTAAGTCGCAATCGAACGAATATGGAATATATAATGTATAACATTATTTATTGTTCATTTATTGTGTAACAGATGCCAAACATGTTCACATATGAACATCACTAACATTTTGCTGCCACCTTGTGTACTGTTTAGAAAATTGAAGCTCGATAAGAAATGGAGCTAGTAACTTACAAAATACAGGGCAAAATCTATATAGCGCAAAGTCGATCTGAGGTTTCTTTACATGAGTACTAGGTACATTACACAAGGTCACTTTGAATTTTTAAACACTGGGAGATAAAGTGATTTGCCCATAATCACCGTGGAGCATATTATCAACAAACGGCGACAATGGGCATGATAACATGCTCTAGAGACTTCCAATAGAAGCCCATGTTCTGGCGTCAACATGGGCTTCTATTGGAATTCTCAAGGGCATATTATCAAACACATTATCGCCGCTTTAGCGGCAGTTAAGCGGCGATAATTTTATCGCCGTGCTTGATAATATGCCCCCGTATGCTTTGCCGACGCCGAGGCTTGAACCTGTTTCCTCAGTCGGCAGCTCTGGTCTAAGGCCACATCCTCTTCCATATTTTATTGTATTTTAATTACTAAGATAGCGCAAACTACCGCTGACAAGGCGTTGAAGCGCTTTACTCTGTGCAGCACTGCCGAATGTAAATAATCCCCGATTCATGAGTCACTCACTCTTCTGTAGTCTTAGAATCTTGTATTCTCTTCCCTAAATCATAAATAGATGTGTCCATCTCTAAACAATCATAGGGGCATATTATCAAGCCAGGCGATAAAATTATCGCCGCCTTAGCGGCAGAAAACTGCCGCTAAAACCGCGATAATGGGCTTGATAATATGCTCTATGAAATTCCAATTGAAGCCCATGTTAGTTGTCCTTGACATCTAACCTGAGCATCAATTGGAATTCCATAGAGCATATTTACAAGCCCATTATCGCCGTTTTAGCGGCGATAATTTTATCGCCTGGCTTGATAATATGCCCCATAGAGATTTAGCACAGTCGGGAAGTTAGTAGGGAGAGCCGTGCAAGGTTTGAGCCATGGGTCTGCCTTGCCTATTAGCGCCAGACTTCGAGCCACGCCATGAAGATTATTTGGCATGTAAATTGTGGAACAATGATCATGTCAATATATGATATATTCACAATTAAAAACGTGTATTTCTTTAACATCTGGAAACGTGTTCACTTGAATGCATCAGATTTTACTGTGGCATGTATAATAAGTGATAGTATCTAAACATTAATAAATAAACCATTTTCCTCTGACTGGGTGACAATAAGAGGCAACTCAATTTTCATGGCCACCCTCTATATATGCTATCGTGGCGCCTCTTCACAAATATACACACATTGCATTATGTTTAATAGTGCCACCGTAGTACTACTTGTGTACAGTAAAATACTCTTCACAGACCTACATGGTATTCACACACCTACGTCCCTATGCCTCTGTGCTTCTACTGAATCTGCTACTTCTATATGGTGTTCTCCGCTCAATTGCAAAGGGCTCCTTTTAGCAGTACATGTGGGAGGAAATGGGGGAGTGGCTGGAAAATGGGCAATGCTTACTACTAAATAGGATGAGTAGGGGGCTAAAATGGGTTTAAGGGAGGATAAGGAGCGGTGTGGGGATGGGCATGCAATTATAAAACACACCCACCCACTAGCGAGTAAGCCCATTGCTATTTACAAATTATACTTCTAAAGTTACTATGGTCAACAGGAACCGAAACTCCAACCCAGCCTTGGAGTAAGTCCAGCACCACACATAGCCATTCAGAGGTACTGCAACGAACACCCATAGAAAATAAAGAAGACAGGGACTTAAAATAGCATCCCATAGAAAATAATAGTACATTTTATTTTTAATCTGAAATTGTGTGTGTGTGAAAAGTTATATTCAATGTAAAATATTCTTCCTAATTAAATACATTCATATTTAAGTTAGCTTTGTTTAAAAAAGAATTAAATAAAGCATCTAAACTTTATTAAAAATGAAAATGAAATAAAATTAACTAAATAAATAGTTTTAATAAATGTTTCTAAATAAATAAATATAAAAATGCCATAGAACTTGGGATTTTTTTAAAGTATATTAACTAATAATATTTATACACTTAAATGTTCTAATTTTTATTATTTATTAAACAATATGAGGCATGATTGTGCTGTAACATGTATTTACTTACATTCTAGGTTACTTTCTAAAAACAAATTGAACTTTCTTATTTTTGCTACACTTTATAACAGGGGAGTCTCCAGCCCGTTGGCGAAAACCTCCACTGATAACTGAAAAATGAGTAGTAGTAACTTTATTCTTAGAACATCTTTTCTAGCGGGCTCCACCCCTTGTTTTGTGGTGGTGTAGACTTGTAAGTCTGTATTTAGTATTAAATTTAGGGGTGGGTGGAATTTGCGAAAGTGACTTTCGCAAATTATTGCGAAAATGTTACAAATCTCCGCAAACACGCGGAAATATCACGAAGATGCGGAAGTTATTTTCCCGCCCGTTCGCGGTATTTTCTGCATGGTCGCGGCTCGCCAACTTACCCTTGCGGTTGCTTGCGGGCGCGGCCATCTAGTTTTCACTCTTCTCGCGGTGCATGATCGTGAGAAGAAAGACGTGATCGTGCGACCAATAACATTACTGCGGGCGCGAACTGTCGCGAGACAGCGCAAATGGCTACCAACAATCCAACATCTTGTGGAGAACGCGACGGGATCGGGAAAACTTGTCGGCGAACGCGGGGATTCAGGTAAGGCGATCGCGCGCGCGCGCGAGAATGTATTATTTTACAATGCGAGCAAGAAACAAATTATCGCTAAGCTGAGGAATGCGGAAATTTTGACATTTTCACGCTCTCCCCGGAACGCGAAAATGTCAAATTATAGCAATTTCCGCGAGCGGAACGGAAATTTAGCCCAGGCCTAATTAAATTCACACTCAGAAATGGTGAATACCTAACAACTGGGGGGTATATTCACAAGAATGTGTGATAACAACCGCAAGAGTAGCATCACGCAACTCTCAACATCGCAGCCCATCGCAGGAAAATAACCCTGTGTCAATGTGGAATTCACAACAAGGCGGTACCATGTGATAGTCTGCTTAAACCGCGGACAATGTCCGCGATACAACCATCTCGATGAAGATAAAAACACAAATGCAAAAAGAACTATTGGTGGACAGAATGCAGAACAATGTCATACATTCACCCCAGTACAGAGATCTGGGCCTAAATCCATTGTTTATTTGCTCATCATGCCATTTGGACCCAGCCATGTGCAAATCAGTCTTGACCCTGTGCCCCATGGGAACAGTCCAGCCCAAACTGCCAGGCCAGGTCCTCCCTGGACTGGAAACAAGCATCCTAGGACCGGTTTCGGGGTTTCACCCCTCTTCAGACAGGATAGCTTGATTCCAGTGGCATGGAGAGCACGGGACTCACGTCTGAGCATACCCGTCCCACTCGGGGTGACAAATGAAAAAAGAACTATTGATGGACAGAATGCAGAACAATGTCATACATTCACCCCAGTACAGAGATCTGGGCCTAAATCCATTGTTTCTTTGCTCACCATGCCATTCCAGTTTGGACCCAGCCATATGCAAATCAGTCTTGACCCTGTGCCCCATGGGAACAGTCCAGCTCGAACTGGCAGGCCAGGTCCTCCCTAGACTGGAAACAAGCATCCTAGGACCGGTTTCGGGGTTTCACCCCTCTTCAGCCAGGATAGCTTGATTCCAGTGGCATGGAGAGCACGGGACTCACGTCTGAGCATACCTGTCCCACTCGGGGTGACAGATGCAAAAAGAACTATTGATGGACAGAATGCAGAACAATGTCATACATTCACCCCAGTAAAAACACAAACTACAGCACAAAAAACCTGAGATGGGCCAAAGTGCAATGAGGAAATCAGCGATAAGCAGCGCCAGGCCTGCAACACACACCTGCAGGCAGGAAAAATTACCATAAAAGTAGAAAAAACACCCAAACACAAACTGACCAACAACCAAGCACCATGGAGGCAGCCGGAGCTGGCCCAGAGGATGAGCACAACCCTACAAGCACCACAGACGACCAGCCCGGGACTGGGAAGGGCAAGGACAAGAAGAAGTGGAAGACGAAGTTCAGTCCGCAGGCGAACAGGATCATAGTCACAGAGGTGATGGAACACCACCAACAACTGTTCGTCACCTCCAACGTGTCATTGGGCACCAAAACTAGAATATGGCGGGACATCGTGGAAAAGGTGAATGCCGTCGGAGAGTACAAGAGGACAATGGATGAGGTCAAGAGGTGATGGAATGACATCAAGAGAAAGACCAAGGAGAAACTCACAGCCAACTGGAAGGCAGCAATGCAGACTGGAGGTGGGGGCCCAGCGCCACAGCTCATGCTGGATGACATGGAGGAGCTGTTGTCGATAGTCATCAGTGTGGATACTGTGACCGGAGTTGGGGGACCGGTCACTGCTCGACAGGACACAACACAACAGGGTGAGTGACCACCAGGTACTGGGGGGATGGGTGGAGATGGCCAGGAAGGCACACATGCACAATCAAGCAGAGCACAGTGCACACACTCAATGACTCTGGGTCATTGCCCAGATCTATAGACTGTCACAATGTACAATGCCATGCTGTCTGAATGCCAACATGTACCATGCAGCTACATACATGTGAACACATTGCAATACACCATCTCCCCTTCACATTGCAGGGCCACCATCAACACCCCCTGCATAGCAGTTCCAGCCACTCTTCACTGATAACGAGGAAGACAACCCCAGCATCGACGCACAAACCCTCATAGACATCATTGACATCATCCGCAACTCACCTCCAGGATCAGGGCTGACCAGCTGCATTGAGGAGACCCCCCCACCACCTAAACCACCCAGCAGGAGGCACCCACAGCCCCATCAGTCTCCCAAAACCCCCAGGAACAACACACAGCCTTCCAATGCCGTGTGCTGGAGGGAGACGGCTGAGCAGGTGCGGTTGGGGTTCGACCTCATGGCCACCAAACTGGATGCCATCCATGGCGGTCTAGACCCGCTCCATGGTCTCCGAGCCTTGACTGACATTGCTGGAGTCCTGATGTGGAGAGAAGAACACCTGTCCGTTCAGAGGGGCAATAGTGATACCAGCAGTGAGCTGGCACACATGCAGAGGCTCATGGTGGACAAGGTGCGGATGGAGGGGAAAGGATGGCAGCCACTGCTGTCATCAGCGAAATGTATCTGGGATCTACCATGTCCTGCAGATCATCATCATGGCATTGCTGCCACAAGGCGTGGTGCAGATGAATGCTGCTTCCCTCCACACCATCCACATCTCGGCCCCCTGGTGTGCCATCGCCTCAAAGTGCGGCAGACGTATCCACTCCGGCACCTGATGTGTCAGTGGCACCCATCCGGGGACAAGGACTTGGATGGGTTTGTGATCAGGAGGCAATAGCATTAATTTACGCCACCTGGCCTGTTTATGCTTGGTGCCGCACATGGCCTCATGACCTTCCACTGACCCCTGATACACTCCGATGCACTCACCTTGGACAGCGACATCGACTGCCATATTCTCTTTGATGACCAATGACACGGCGACCAGACTTCGGACTGTACCCTTCCACTTCCGGATTACCTGTCATCCCCGGATGGACTCTGGCTGGCATTCCACGGGCCCATATTGTGTAGTGTGCTCGGCATTGCCCTCTACCGCTCCAGCTGCAAAACTGCACTGGATGTGCAATAAACATCCAGTGACGCACTGCTGTGTCATATCTTTCATCATTCATGTGTGGATGTCTGCTTAAGATATGATGTTCAGTCTGTGGGTTCTGATGATGTTGGCCAGGGGGGTCATGTAGGCGTTGAACAGAGTGGGGCTGAGCGATGAACCTTGAGGGACGTGGCACTTATTCTGAGGTAAAAGGTGGTGGGCGGAATCTCTGGATTCTTCCAGGTGAGGCAGGATGTGATCCATTTGAGGATGTCCTCTTGGATGCCAATCTGATGAAGCCTATTTATGAGGGTGTTCTGGGACACGGTATTGAAGGCTGCTGAGAGGTCGAGGAGGATCAGGGTGGCCGTTTCTCACCGGTCTAGGGGGGTTCTAATATAATTGGTGTCAGCGATCAGGGCAGTTTCAGTGCTGTGGTTTATGCAGAATCCAGATTTGGATGGGTCCAGAAGATAGTTGTTCTCTAGGTATTCGGCTAGTTGGAAGTTGATGTCCTTTTCGAGGACCTTGGTGGCAAAGGGGAGCAAAGAAATGGGTTGATAGTTCTTGAGCTCATTGGAGTCGGCAAACAGTTTGTTGAAGAGGGGTTTGACTTCAGCGTGTTTCCATTCTTTTAGGAAAGTGGATGAGGTGTTTGATGCGCTGAAGATGGTAGTGAGCTCGTTGCTGATAGTCCTATTTCTGAGGTAGAAAATGTGGTGGGGAGATGTCCATGGGTGCTTCTGAGTGGATGGAGTTCATGAAGGCTGTGGAGCTCTGTGTGGTGAACTGGTCCCAAACGCTTATCTAGTGGTCAGAGTTTGCGTCTGTGGGGGTGAGAAGGTTAAGGATGTCAGCAGCGGTAGGTTGTGGGTCGAAGTGTTTGTAGATGGTTGAGATCTTGACATGGAAGAAGTTCACCAGGGATCCTGGGAAGGGGTGATGATGTTTTCTGTTGCTGAGAGGTTGGAGAACTCCTTGACAATGCAGAAGGGTTCTTTGATGTGGTTAGAGCTGGCTTTGATGTGGTTGGCTAGGGTGTTCTTTTTCTTCTCTTTCAGGAGATGGTGGTAGTGGTTGAGTGCTGCCTTGAAGGTGGTGCAGTCTGTTGGCTCCTTGCTGATTCTCCATTACCTTTCTAGTTGCTTGCAGTTGCGTATCTTGGTTCTCAGTTCTGAGGTGTGCCAACTGGCATGTATAGTGGGTCTCTTGAGTTTAGTGGGTTTGATGGGGACGACCATGTCGTAGCAGTTGGTGATCTAGGTGGTGAAGTTCCTTCCAGCCTGTTCAAGGTTGGTAGTGGTGTCAGGGTGGGAGATGTTGAGGACGTCGCTCCATTGAATTTTGGCTACTTTTTTCCAGCAGTGGTGATTGGTGCTGGGTGGCTTGGTTGTGGTGTTGGGGGCTAATGTGATGGTAAAGTGGACGATTAAGTGGACCGTCTAGGTGAGCTTGGTGACATGGCTGTACTTGACTGTCGCTGGCTGTGAATATAGGGTTGAGCGTATGTCCTGCGTTGTGTGTTGGGTTGATGACTAGTTGGGTGAGGCAGATGCTGTTCATCCTTTCAAGGAGATTGGCTGTGTTGGCGTGGTGGGGGTTGTCAAGGTGAAAATTGAGGTCACCGAGGAAGATGTAGTGTTGGGTGTCGATGCCTTGTGGTACAATGAATTCGTGGATGACGTTGCAGAAGCCAGGGCATGATCCCTGGGGGTCAGTAGGCAAGGGTGCCTCTGATAGTGATTTTGCTGTCTGTTTTCATGATCGGGGTGGTGTTATCTTGACAGTTACGATGAAAGCAAACCACTGATTCAGCACTTATGATTGTATATAGTGACTGTAGATATTGTACATAAACTCAGGAATGGTCGCTTTCTACAGAAAGAATCTTTGAAACCTTGTAAATATTGTCATACACTGTGTCACATTGTTTTAGGTTCATTTAGCACTTGGAACACTTTGTACAATTGCCTACTGTAATGTAATTATTGACTAATACACATTTTCATGTTTAAAAGATCATTGGTGTACGTGGTCTTTCTCTCTCACTGACATCCACCTAACCCTTTCCATTGCAATTGTGCTGTTCTATTATCTAGATTTATTTATACCATTCCACAGGAACCATTGTTTTTGTGTATAACGTCTTTAGTCTGTAAGCACTATTTTCTTTAATGGTTTCTCTTAAAGCAGGAGGGCAGGAGGGTCTCTCGTGCGCAGTTGTGACCATCGGCTTGTTGATTTAACTCATAGCAAATGGGGAGCTCATCAGGGGCCATGGGAGACAAAAGGGGGGGCAACTCAGCGATGCCTTCAAGCATTTGGAATGTAATAGGTCTTGAATTTGCAAGAGTTTAAGCTATTGGCATTGTAAATGACAATGTCTTTTATGTTTTAAAAACCAAAACATAAAAAAAAGACATTGTCATTTACAATGCCAATAGCTCAAACTCGCATAATGGGAGTTTGAGCTATTGTAAATGCTTGTTTTATTTTTTGGGCGTGTCCTTGTGGCCGAAAACCAGTTTTCCAGGTCCCCGGCGATTGTTATGCAGTCGGCCCGTGAGGTCCCCTTCAGGGGTGGCCTCTTTGAAAACACAACATGTTACGAGGGAGCTTGATGTGAGGACAAACTGGTCATGTAACCTTGCTTGGCCACAACACGCAACCTATGATTGAGAAGGAGGGTAGGAAAGGAGGCCAGGCAATAATAAGTAGGCGTTAGGAAGAAAACAGGAAGAAGCAGGTTTCTTTTTTCCTTAAACCACTAAAATCCAACAAGAACACAAAGCAATGTAAACAAAGCCCCTCCGTAAAGGGTAGGAAGGACTTGCTAGTGTGCACACTTTACTGCATTTCTGCATTTCCAGTATAGGTACTACCAGTGGCTGCTGGTGACATTTGAAAGTGGTGAGGCGTAAAACGAACGAAATGGCCAATCACTGTCTGCATGGCTGCACATAAGCCACAGTGCTTGGCCATACGTTTTCAACAAGTGCGGCAGTGCCACCCACGCGCAACACCCAATGCTATTTATGCCTCAGACTGCGCGGTGTCTCAGCCAATCCAGACGATGCATTAGCAGTGCCAGGATTGGCTTGAGCAGAGATACTCCCCGCCCATTAGGAGACCAGGGGCAGCGGCATGAAGCAACCCTCGCTCTCCTAAGGGGAAGGCTAGTGCGCATGTTCGGGCTGGTCGTAAAAATGACCAGCCCAAAACCGAAAATGCGCACAATTGCTGCTGCGCTTAATGCGCTGTCACAACAGTCTGTCAGTCAAAGCCTGAGTGCTGCCGCAGCCCCACCCCCTTCAGCGTCCGATTGCCTCAGGCGTGGCCTGGTGGAATTAGCGTCAGTGAGTGAGTTATTTATTCTAGACAACTTTATGAATGGGGCCATGTAGCATTAGTAGGGCAACGCCCCAGCGCCCCAATGGACGCACCACCACTGAGTAATACCGGAAACGAGAATTATGACTATGAATTGGGGAAAAAACTTTTCCAGTGCCTTTTTTACTTGCCCCGTTCAATTCAAATATGCCAGAAATAAGACTTAGTTAAGCACATTTGTGCTTGCTCCATTTAAATCACTGGTGGCAGAATGGAGACTTAAGAGTAATCATGGAGGTACCAGGAGGAGCAGGGAGCAAGCTAGAGGTCTCAGCTTCGACCCCTGACTACCTCTAAATGACGTCCATGAGAGTAATCGAGTTAATAAAAACTGTCTCGGTGCACACTTTAAAATGAATATAATAAGCCATGGCTAACAGTTGTGAAAGAAATACAAAAATATACTCTCATTTATAATATCTTCATTTAGTTGTAGGTTATAAATATCTTCCTTATGAATGTAAGTCGCAATCGAACGAATATGGAATATATAATTTATAACATTATTTATTGTGCATATTGTGTAACAAATGCCAAAAATGTTCACATATGAACATCGCTAACAATTTGCTGCCATCTTGTGTACAGTTTAGAAAATTGAAGCTCGATAAGAAATGTAGCAAGTAACTTACAAAATACAGGGCAAAATCTATATAGCGCAAAGTCGATCTGAGGATTCTTTACATGAGTACTAGGTACATTACACAAGGTCACTTTGAATTGTTTTTAAACACTGGGAGATAAAGTGATTTGCCCATAATCACCGTATGCTTTGCCGACGCCGAGACTTGAACCTGTTTCCTCAGTCGGCAGCTCTGGTTTAAGGCCACATCCATATTTTATTGTATTTTAATTACTTAGATAGCGCTTACTACCTCTGACGAGGCGTTGAAGCGCTTTACTCCGTGCAGCACTGCCGAATGTAAATAATCCCCGATTCCTAAATCTGTAGTTTTAGAATCTTCATAACTTCTATTTTCTTTCCTAAATCATAAATAGATGTGTCCATCTCTAAACAATCATAGAGATTTACCACAATCGTGAAATTAGTAGGGAGAGCCGCGCAAGGTTTGAGCCATGGGTCTGTCTTGCCTTTTAGCGCCAGACCTCGAGCCACGCCATGAAGATTATTTGGCATGTAAATTGTGGAACAATGATCATGTCAATATATGATATATTCACAATTAAAAACGTGTATTTCTTTAACATGTGGAAACTTGTTCACTTTAGTGCATCAGATTTTACCGTGGCATGTATAATAAGTGATAGTATCTAAACATGCACTTGGAAAACATTAATAAATAAACCCTTTCCCTCTGACTGGGTGACAATAAGAGGCAACTCAATTTTCATGTCCACCCTCTATATATGCTATCATGGCGCCTCTTCACAAATATACACAAATTGCATTTTGTTTAATAGTGCTACTTGTGTACAGTAAAATACTCTTCACAGACCTACATGGTATTCACACACCTACGTCCCTATGCCTCTGTGCTTCTACTGTATCTGCTACTTCTATATGGTGTTCTCCGCTCAATTGCAAAGGGCTCCTTTTAGCAGTACATGTGGGAGGAAATGGGGGAGTGGCTGGAAAATGGGCAATGCTTACTACTAAATAGGATGAGTAGGGGGGCTAAAATGGGTTTAAGGGAGGATAAGGAGCGGTGTAGGGATGGACATGCAATTAAAAAACACACCCACCCACTAGCGAGTAAGCCCATTGCTGTTTACAAATTATACTTCTAAAGTTACTATGGCCAAAAGGAACCGAAACTCCAACCCAGCCTTGGAGTAAGTCCAGCACCACACATAGCCATTCAGAGGTACTGCAACAAACACCCATAGAAAATAAAGAAGACAGGGACTTAAAATAGCATCCCATAGAAAATAATAGTACATTTTATTTTTAATCTGAAATTGTGTGTGTGTGAAAAGTTATATTCAATGTAAAATATTCTTCCTTATTAAATACATTTATATTTAAGTTAGCTTTGTTTAAAGAAGGATTAAATAAAGCATCTAAACTTTATTAAAAATGAAAATGAAATAAAATTAACTAACTAAATAGTTTTAATAAATGTTTGTAAATAATAAATAAATATAAAAATGCCATAGAACTTGGGATTTTTGAAAAGTATTTTAACTAATAATATTTATACACTTAAATGTTCTAATTTTTATTATTTATTAAACAATATGAGGCATGATTGTGCTGTAGCATGTATTTACTTACGTTCTAGGTTACTTTTTAAAAACAAATTGAACTTTCTTATTTTTGCTACACTTTATAACAGGGGAGTCTCCAGCCCGTTGTCGGAAACCTCCCCTGATATGAAAAATGAGTAGTAGTAACTTTATTCTTAGAACATCTTTTCTAGCGGGCTCCACCCCTTGTTTTGTGGTGGTGTAGACTTGTAAGTCTGTATTTAGTATTAAATTTAGGGGTGGGTGGAATTTGCGAAAGTGACTTTTGCAAATTATCGCGAAAATGTTACAAATCTCCGCAAACACGCGGAAATATCGTGAAGATGCAGAAGTTTTTTTCCCGCCCGTTCGCGGTATTTTCTGCATGGTCGCGGCTCGCCAACTTACCCATGCGGTTGCTTGCGGGCACGGCCATCTTGTTTTCACTCTTCTCGCGGTGGATGATCGTGAGAAGAAAGACGTGATCGCGCGACCAATGACATAACTGCGGGCGCGAACTGTCGCGAGACAGTGCAAATGGCTACCAACAATCCAACATCTTGTGGAGGACGCGACCGGATCTGGAAAACTTGTCGGCGAACGCGGGGATTCAGGTAAGGCGATCGCGCGCGCGCGAGAATGTATTATTTTACAGCGCGAGCAAGAAAGAAAATATCGCTAAGCTGCGGAATGCGGAAATTTTGACATTTTCGCGCTCTCCGCGGAACGCAAAAATGTCAAATTATCGCAATTTCCGCGAGCGGAACGGAAATTTAGCCCAGGCCTAATTAAATTCACACTCAGAAATGGTAAATACCTAACAACTGGGGGGTATATTCACAAGAATGTGTGATAACTACCGCAAGAGTAGCGTAACCCAACTCTCAACATCGCAGCCCATCGCAGGAAAATAACCCTGTGTCAATGTGGAATTCACAACAAGGCGGTACCATGTGATAGTCTGCTTAAACCGCGGACAATGTCCGCGATACCACAATCTCGATGGAGATATAAACACAAATGCAAAAAGAACTATTGATGGACAGAATGCAGAACAATGTCATACATTCACCCCAGTACAGAGATCTGGGCCTAAATCCATCGTTTTTTTGCTCACCATGCCATTTGGACCCAGCCATATGCAAATCAGCCTTGACCCTGTGCCCCATGGGAACAGTCCAGCCCAAACTGCCAGGCCAGGTCCTCCCTGGACTGGAAACAAGCATCCTAGGACCGGTTTCGGGGTTTCACCCCTCTTCAGACAGGATAGCTTGATTCCAGTGGCATGGAGAGCACGGGACTCACGTCTGAGCATACCCGTCCCACTCGGGGTGACAAATGCAAAAAGAACTATTGATGGACAGAATGCAGAACAATGTCATACATTCACCCCAGTACAGAGATCTGGGCCTAAATCCATCGTTTCTTTGCTCACCATGCCATTCCAGTTTGGACCCAGCCATATGGAAATGAGTCTTGACCCTGTGCCCCATGGGAACAGTCCAGCCCAAACTGTCAGGCCAGGTCCTCCCTAGTCTGGAAACAAGCATCCTAGGACCGGTTTCGGGGTTTCACCCCTCTTCAGCCAGGATAGCTTGATTCCAGTGGCATGGAGAGCACGGGACTCACGTCTGAGCATACCTGTCCCACTCGGGGTGACAGATGCAAAAAGAACTATTGATGGACAGAATGCAGAAAAATGTCATACATTCACCTCAGTAAAAACACAAACCACAACACAAAAAACCTGCGATGGGCCAAAGTGCAATGAGGAAATCAGCGATAAGCAGCGCCAGGCCTACAACACACACCTGGCAGGCAGGAAAAATTTACACACACACTGAGAGGGGGACAAGGAGCGAAAATTAAGAAGTAGGTCCTGTACCAATGCTCCTAAGATAACTCCACATATAATAGGGTAGCAGTTACTGAGAAAGACAGTGCCAGTATGGTCAACTGCCTGAGGGGTAAAATACAGAGCAACAGGGAAAATAAGAAAGAGGTTCGTGAATGTGGATGTGATGTAGACCAGATACTCCTGGGTGGTGTTCGAAGTGCCCTCACACACCCTTGCGGGTGCAAAGCATCATCATTGGGCGGTGTTCCTCGTGGGGGTGGCGCTGCAGTCCCTCACGGGCCCTTCAAGAGGGCTCTCTGTCGGAGATCTTTTAGTCGAATAGCCGTAGTTGTGCATGCGGGTGTGTGGGGAAGTGCGTGACGTGGTGTGGCTAAAAAGACCCTCTGGTACCCCAAATTAATTTATTAGTGAGTCCGTCGGGTCTAGGTAAAATCTAACGGGGAATAGTGCCTGGATAGCACTGTAGTTAAGATGGGAAAAGGTTGGTAATCCCACTGCTCTCAACCCGTGTGTGAGGTTTTTAGAGTGAGAGTGAGGATGTAAGGAGGGTGGTCAACATGTTTTGCGCTGCCCGTGGTCCCTAGTGGATCCTTAGAGCTTCGTCAGGACCTTGGTGAAAAGGAAAGAAAAATCGAGATACAGGAACAGGTATGTCCTATAATCCCATCATGAGTGGAGGGGAACACGTATTATTCGTGTCCCATACGTCGAACCTAAAGGAAAAAGGGAAGATAAGAGAAGCACAATGAGGAGGTCTTCGCTAGATCCAGGGTCATGGTACAGGTCACCAGTGTGGAGAGCGGACCAACTCAAAATCATGCTGGGGAGGTGGTTGTATCTACTGTCAGGGAGGAAAAGGGGGGCTGGGTGAGTACAACCAGGCCCTCGTTGGGGCAGTAACAAGAAATACTGGTAGCTCGGTGAACTATGCAGGTATGGAGTTCATGCACGTCTGTATCGGATGCAACACAAGGTACATAGGTAACAGGAAGTGCGAGGCATAGCAGTGTTAGGATCATGCGAAATTGCATACGGAGGAAACCAACGGCATTGCGCATGGTATCGTGGTGATTAAGAGAAGGTCTGGGAACAACGTATAATTAGCATCGTAAAGGCACATGTGTGACAGAAGGTGCGGGGCATATTAGCGCATAAATTAATGCGAGCTGGCCAGAAAGTCTAACAATCGTGAAAACAGCATGGTGCAAGGTCGCAAGTCTATGCAGTATGGTGAATAACGTTAAAATCACGTCGTCCGATAGGTTGGGAGTGTCATAGTGCCAAACGTACGACCGTCAACAAATCTCTATGGCGAGGGGTGGGTGAAGGAAAACAATGGCCGAACCGGTGGTGCCGATTATGAGTGGCCGTGACACTGTAACAACTAGATGCTAAAAACAACATTAAGCGAGACAGGAATCCTACCCGCATTGGTGTGGGTCCAGACTGTACCGGAAAGAGACCAACTGGGGCGGGGGCAGCAGCTAGAGATAAACCATATGCTTAGCAAAAAGAAGTAGAATGCGGGGCTTATTCCATGCCATATCAAAACGGGATAAAAAACAGACAGTAGGATGCAGATTACAGAGCGACTGTCAAATGGTGCAGGGAGCTAGCAAAGTGCTGCCGGTACTTACATGCACGCCGGGGAATACTGATCCGTAAACCTAAGGTGCCTCCAGGGTCGCCGGTAGGTGGTGTTGGGTAGGAGCTCATTATATGCGGGGAGTCAATTGGATAATTGTGGTCCCGGAAGTGAATCAGCTGGGTCTGTGTTGGAAACTGAGGAGAGACTCTTGTGTCCCTGAGAGAGGCGGCCATGATGGAACAGGTCGGCATCGCAATAGTGAAACTGACGGGTTGTTCCAAAATACTAGTGTCTAGGTATTGAGAACTGGCTGAATGTGAGAGAGAGAGGCTGGAGAGATTAGTCTTAGTGTCTCCAAAAGAAAGCCTGAGTAGTGAGTTCGATATAAAATACTCGAAGAATCAGACCCATAATCACGTTCTCATCCCAGCACCAGGCTATCATATACCAAGGAGCAGCCATGTTGGAACAGGTCCATGTTAGGACTATTAAATGTGTAGGTCTGCTAAAGTTCTCTCATTTCTTGGTATAGTAAAATAACAAAAGGAGTCTGGGTGTAATAGACAGATGGAGCGTATCTCGTCACGCACTTCCCCACACACCCGCATGCACAACTACGGCTACTCCACTAAAAGATCTCCGACAGAGAGCCCTCTTGAAGGGCCCGTGAGGGACTGCAGCGCCACCCCCACGAGGAGCACCGCCCTATGATGATGCTTTGCACCCGCAAGGGTGTGTGAGGGCACTTCGAACACCACCCAGGAGTATCTGGTCTACATCACATCCACATTCACGAACCTCTTTCTTATTTTCCCTGTTGCTCTGCCTTTTACCCCTCAGGCAGTTGACCATACTGGCACTGTCTTTCTCAGGAACTGCTACCCTATTATATGTGGAGTTATCTTAGGAGCATTGGTACAGGACCTACTTCTTAATTGTCGCTCCTTGTCCCCCTCTCAGTGTGTGTGTATATTCTAGTACGGCAGCCAGCCGTGGGACATTCCCTCTGCTCCCTTTCCTCGCTATCCCCTTTTTTCCTCCCCACAACAAGATTGACTCAGCTTTCCCACATCCATTATGGATAATCCCGGTCTCTGTTTTGATGATGAAACAGTAGCAGAAATCCTAAGGGCGCCCTCTTTACTATCAGAGGATGGTAACCTCCCATCAGGAAGTAGAGACGACGATTGGAAGTCACTACAAGCCTTGAGAAGATTACAAATTAAAACCGCTTTACATGGTACAGTCATGACTGAATACCTCAGAGCCAATATTGCCCCTAATGGCCTTCTTGTCACTCTGGCACCTAGAATATTTCTGGAAGATCTTATCTTCCGGCGGGAATGGTCACGCGTCTCCTGGAAATGTACCAGAGACTGGCTGGTACTAATCATCAATACAGCCAAACGGCTGTCAGACGAACTCTTGATACAGATCACCCTTTCTGAGAACAGATTAAAGACAGGTATTGCCATCACGACATTCAAATCCCGCCTCTCCGAGATTAACCAGGAAATGAACGAACACAAGGAATACCTTACAAAACAGAAGATACAACAACTCCAGAAGGATGTCAAGCGGTTCGATAAGGAAAAGATCTATCCTTATACCAAGAAAGACTATGTCTTCCAAACCACAGAAACATCGGACGATGCCAGTAGTAATCACTCATCAGGTTCCCACTCTACCAATAGCAACTCGAGCTATGAGAATAGGCAACCAAGGTACCGTGGAGGGTACAGACATCCATCCCAACCTCCTCCTCGGTTTCAAGGTTTCCCGGGCCTTCCGTACCAACCACCCATGTATCAAGGACCCTGGATGGGCCCACAACCCATGTGGAATCCTGCCTTAGGACCTAATCCACCTATACCTCAATACCACCAATTCCAGAACCCCCCTTTTCTGAACAGAGGGAGGGGCAGAGGAAGAGGCAGAAGAAGAACAGGACCCAAAACTGTTCAGTGGCAAGACCAGGAGCAGATGATCCTCAGGAGCAAATCCTCCAGACCCTTGTAGTGAACTTGTCCACCAAAGTTTTGACAGTGGATGAACAGAGACTTCTGGAAAAAGGCCTCGGTTTCGTCCCCAACCCCAAAGAGGACGATTTCAGACTTCACCAAGAACTGCACCAATTCTTCAGGAAGGTGCGCCTAAAAGCATTTTTTGAAGGCAAACCCGTAACACCAACGGTAGGGACTGGCCTTAAGAACAAATCGAAGTTCACCCCGACTTCGGCCATGACACCTAACGAAGTTCTTACCTTTGAACAGGCGGTCCTGAAAGATGTCTCCGATACAACCACCCACCATCATTATGACAACCTTTCCAAAGAGGAACGGCACATCCTTATCAAATTTTCAGACAATCAGACCATCATTCTTAAACCTGCTGACAAGGGTGGAGCCATCGTTATCCTTGACAGAGGGATCTACGAAGCTGAATGCGAACGCCAACTCTCTAATACCAGATATTATCAACCAATCAACGTGGACCCCACGAAGCATCTTATGACCAAAATACACAGCTTGACCGCTGAAGCCGAAGCAGAAGACTGGATCTCACATGATGAAGCAGTGTTCCTGAACCAAACCAATCCTCAGACACCGTATTTCTATTGCCTTCCAAAGATCCACAAAGGCATCAACCCTCCCCCTGGCCGCCCCATCGTCTCAGGGATTAACTCCGTACTGGAACCACTGAGCAAATTTTGTGATTTTTTCCTACGACCCCTCGTTACTCAAACTCCCACCTACTTGAGAGACACCATGGAGGTTCTCAATCTGATACAACAGTTTGAATCCCCTGAAACTATTGATCTTCTTGTCACTCTTGATGTAGAAGCATTATATACCAACATACCCCAGGACGCCACTCTGACCGTCCTGGAAGATGCTCTACATAGTCTGGATCCCTGGCCATTTGTTACTCCAATACCCTTCATTTGTGAATGTGCCCAACTTGCACTCAAAGAGAATTTCTTTGAGTTCAACAACAAACTCTACTATCAAACTCAAGGCACATGTATGGGGAGCACATTTGCGCCGAGCCTGGCCTGTGTCTACATGGCCTGGTTGGAGGAAGAAAAAATCCAAAATCCATCTAACCCCTTTCAAGATAACATCCTTCTGTGGCGCCGGTACATCGACGATATCCTTATCTTTTGGAGGGGGAGCACAGATGAATGTGCAGCTTTCTTCACCTGGATGAATACGATTAACCCCTTCCTCAAATTCACGGGCACTCAATCACACGAGTCCATTCCCTTCTTGGACCTCTCGATATCCCTCAACAATGGCAGTTTACTAACAACTAACTACAAAAAATCAACTGATAGGAACAGTCTCCTACTCTATCAGAGCCACCATCCCAAAGCGTTGAGGGACAATCTTCCTGTGGGACAGTTCCTACGTCTGAGAAGGAATTGCAACACCCTCACTGAGTTCGAAGCCCAAGCATCCATCCTTAAAAAGAACCTGATTGCCAGGAAGTACCCCACTAGCATCATTAAAACAGCGCACAAAAGGGCTAGAAATAATCACCGTGACGCCCTGTTGGAAACCAAAACGAGACCAGAGAATACTGCCCTGACGTGTGTCACTTCCTTCACTCCTCTCTCTAACAATATCCAGAAGATAGTGAAAAGACACTGGAAAATATTGACAACGGGTTCTTTTGACCCTGGTCCTCTTCCACTTTTTGCGTTCAAACGCACCCAGAATCTGAGAGACATTCTAGTACATACTCGCCCTAGAAACCAAGCAAAACCGCCAGAGACCCTTTGGTCCTTACCTCCAGTGGTAGGTCATTTTCCTTGCGGTTCATGCACCTCCTGTCCCCAAACCAAACCCATGAAGGAACTGGACCTGGGACTACCAAGACCATGGCAGTTAAAACGTCATACGAACTGCAATTTTAAAAACTGCATTTATCTACTCACCTGCCCCTGCGGACTCCGATACATAGGCATGACTACCAGACCTGTCAAAACCCGTATCGGTGAGCACAAGAGAACGATACGATGCAAAAAAACCCAGACCAGACTGCAGAACCACTTCCTTGAACTCAATCACCCCCCTGATAGCCTCAGCTGGACTGTGATTGACCACAATCCTCTATGGACACCGGCAAGCCTTTTCAAAACTGAACAACGTTGGGTCTTCAGACTCAGAAACAATGTCATTGGCCTTAACGACGATATCCCATGGAGCTCCCTCCTCCCATAACACCCGGCAGAACACACCATATCCTGCTTGTGCTCCCTGCATTACACTGACCCCCAACGTGACCAGGATTTACCCTTTTCCAGTCACCCACCCCTATTTTGTGGGAACATACCTCACTATAGACATTTGCCATGCTTCTCCCCCTTGAAGTCTAGTATGACATATCCATTATGAGCTTTTAAGTGACTAAACTTGACTCGCAGGCTGACTACCCCCAGCAACATCTATTCCCTGGTGGGATCCACGATGCCTTCCACCTCTCATTCCGACTTCGGGTAGCTCGTAATTGGGCCATTACACAGCTTCACCATACAGCCTTATCACATGGCACACCGAGATCAGCTCCATCTGTCTATTACACCGAGACTCCTTTTGTTATTTTACTATACCAAGAAATGAGAGAACTTTAGCAGACCTACACATTTACTAGTCCTAACATGGACCTGTTCCAACATGGCTGCTCCTTGGTATATGATAGCCTGGTGCTGGGATGAGTACGTGATTATTGGTCTGATTCTTCGAGTATTTTATATCGAACTCACTACTCAGGCTTTCTTTTGGAGACACTAAGACTAATCTCTCCAGCCTCTCTCTCTCACATTCAGCCAGTTCTCAATACCTAGACACTAGTATTTTGGAACAACCCGTCAGTTTCACTATTGCGATGCCGACCTGTTCCATCATGGCCGCCACTCTCAGGGACACAAGAGTCTCTCCTCAGTTTCCAACACAGACCCAGTTGATTCACTTCCGGGACCGCAATTATCCAATTGACTCCCCGCATATAATGAGCTCCTACCCAACACCACCTACCGGCGACCCTGGAGGCACCTTAGGTTTACGGATCAGTATTCCCCGGCGCGCATGTAAGTACCGGCAGCACTTTGCTAGCTCCCTGCACCATTTGACAGTCGCTCTGTAATCTGCATCCTACTGTCTGTTTTTTATCCCGTTTTGATATGGCATGGAATAAGCCCCGCATTCTACTTCTTTTTGCTAAGCATATGGTTTATCTCTAGCTGCTGCCCCCGCCCCAGTTGGTCTCTTTCCGGTACAGTCTGGACCCACACCAATGCGGGTACGATTCCTGTCTCGCTTAATGTTGTTTTTAGCATCTAGTTGTTACAGTGTCACGGCCACTCGTAATCGGCACCACCGGTTCGGCCATTGTTTTCCTTCACCCACCCCTCGCCATAGAGATTTGTTGACGGTCGTACGCTTGGCACTATGACACTCCCAATCTATCGAACGACGTGATTTTAACGTTATTCACCATACTGCATAGACTTGCGACCTTGCACCATGCTGTTTTCACGATTGTTCGACTTTCTGGCCAGCTCGCATGATTTTAGCACTACTATGCCCCGCACCTTCTGTCACACATGTGCCTTTATGACGCTAATTATACGTTGTTCCCATAACTGCATAGACCTTCTCTTAATCACCACGATACCATGCGCAATGCCGTTGGTTTCCTCCGTATGCAATTTCGCATGATCCTAACACTGCTATGCCTCGCACTTCCTGTTACCTATGTACCTTGTGTTGCATCCGATACAGATGTGCATGAACTCCATACCTGCATAGTTCACCGAGCTACCAGTTTTTCTTGTTACTGCCCCAACGAGGGCCTGGTTGTACTCACCCAGCCCCCCTTTTCCTCCCTGACAGTAGATACAACCACCTCCCCAGTATGATTTTGAGTTGATCCGCTCTCCACACTGGTGACCTGTACCATGACCCTGGATCTAGCGAAGACCTCCTCATTGTGCTTCTCTTATCTTCCCTTTTTCCTTTAGGTTCGACGTATGGGACACGAATAATGCGTGTTCCCCTCCACTCATGATGGGATTATAGGACATACCTGTTACTGTATCTCGATTTTTCTTTCCTTTTCACCAAGGTCCTGACGAAGCGCTAAGGATCCACTAGGGACCACGGGCAGCGCGAAACATGTTGACCACCCTCCTTACATCCTCACTCTCACTCTAAAAACCTCACACACGGGTTGAGAGCAGTGGGATTACCAACCTTTTCCCATACTAACTACAGTGCTATCCAGGCACTATTCCCCGTTAGATTTTACCTAGACCCGACGGACTCACTAATAAATTAATTTGGGGTACCAGAGGGTCTTTTTAGCCACACCACGTCACGCACTTCCCCACACACCCGCATGCACAACTACGGCTACTCCACTAAAAGATCTCCGACAGAGAGCCCTCTTGAAGGGCCCGTGAGGGACTGCAGCGCCACCCCCACGAGGAGCACCGCCCAATGATGATGCTTTGCACCCGCAAGGGTGTGTGAGGGCAATTCGAACACCACCCAGGAGTATCTGGTCTACATCACATCCACATTCACAAACCTCTTTCTTATTTTCCCTGTTGCTCTGTCTTTTACCCCTCAGGCAGTTGACCATACTGGCACTGTCTTTCTCAGGAACTGCTACCCTATTATATGTGGAGGCAGGAAAAATTACCATAAAAGTAGAAAAAACACCCAAACACAAACTGACCAACAACCAAGCACCATGGACGCAGCCGGAGCTGGCGCAGAGGATGAGCGCAACTCTACAAGCACCACGGACGACCAGCCCGGGACTGGGAAGGGCAAGGACAAGAAGAAGTGGAAGACGAAGTTCAGTCCGCAGGCGAACAGGATCATAGTCACAGAGGTGATGGAACACCACCAACAACTGTTCGTCACCTCCAACGTGTCATTGGGCACCAAAACTAGAATATGGCGGGACATCGTGGACAAGGTGAATGCCGTCGGAGAGTACAAGAGAACAATGGATGAGGTCAAGAGGTGATGGAATGACATCAAGAGAAAGACCAAGGAGAAACTCACAGCCAACTGGAAGGCAGCAATGCAGACTGGAGGTGGGGGCCCAGCGCCACAGCTCATGCTGGATGACATGGAGGAGCTGGTGTCGACAGTCATCAGTGTGGATACTGTGACCGGAGTTGGGGGACCAGACACTGCTCGACAGGACACAACACAACAGGGTGAGTGACCACCAGGTACTGGGGGGATGGGTGGAGATGGCCAGGAAGGCACACATGCACAATCAAGCAGAGCACAGTGCACACACTCAATGACTCTGGGTCATTGCCCAGATCTATAGACTGTCACAATGTACAATGCCATGCTGTCTGAATGTCAACATGTACCATGCAGCTACATACATGTGAACACATTGCAATACACCATCTCCCCTTCACATTGCAGGGCCACCTTCAACACCCCCTGCATAGCAGTTCCAGCCACTCTTCACTGATAACGAGGAAGACAACCCCAGAATCGACGCACAAGCCCTCCTAGACATCATTGACATCATCCACAACTCACCTCCAGGATCAGGGCTGACCAGCTGCATTGAGGAGACTCCACCCACCACCTAAACCACCCAGCAGGAGGCACCCACAGCCCCAGCAGTCTCCCAAAACCCCCAGGAACAACACACAGCCTTCCAATGCCGTGTGCTGGAGGGAGACGGCTGAGCAGGTGCGGTTGGGGTTCGACCTCATGGCCACCAAACTGGATGCCATCCATGGCGGTCTAGACCCGCTCCATGGTCTCCGAGCCTTGACTGACATTGCTGGAGTCCTGATGTGGAGAGAAGAACACCTGTCCGTTCAGAGGGGCAACAGTGATACCAGCAGTGAGCTGGCACACATGCAGAGGCTCATAGTGGACATGGTGCGGATGGAGGGGAAAGGATGGCAGCCACTGCTGTCATCAGCGAAATGTATCTGGGATCTACCATGTCCTGCAGATCATCATCATGGCATTGCTGCCACAAGGCGTGGTGCAGATGAATGCTGCTTCCCTCCACACCATCCACATCTCCGCCCCCTGGTGTGCCATCGCCTCAAAGTGCAGCAGACATATCCACTCCGGCACCTGATGTGTCAGTGGCACCCATCCGGGGACAAGGACTTGGATGGGTTTGTGATCAGGAGGCATTAGCATTAATTTACGCCACCTGGCCTGTTTATGCTTGGTGCCGCACATGGCCTCATGACCTTCCACTGACCCCTGATACACTCCGATGCACTCACCTTGGACAGCGACATTGACTGCCATATTCTCTTTGATGACCAATGACACGGCGACCAGACTGCGGACTGTACCCTTCCACTTCCGGAGTACCTGTCATCCCCGGATGGACTCTGGCTGGCATTCCACAGGCCCATATTGTGTAGTGTGCTCGGCATTGCCCTCTACCGCTCCAGCTGCAAAACTGCACTGGATGTGCAATAAACATCCAGTGACGCACTGCTGTGTCATATCTTTCATCATTCATGTGTGGATTAATGTAGGGACAGTGATTTCCCTTGCGTCAATGATGCCCATCCTGTGGGATGCCAGTCAGAGGGTGCTACATTGCCTATTGTGTACCGGGTACTGTGAACACTACAACAGGGACCCACGCATCAGTCACTTCCATGTCCGGACATGTACTGAACCACGGCCAGAGCCCACGAGTCATTGTTGCAAGCCCAGCGCTAGTCCGGCGTACGGCAGGCCAGACCACACCACTCCACTTACGCTCCAAGGGGAGGCCCTCTTTGCTACCAATCGCAGGCATACTCGCTGATGGTGTGCAGGTCACTGGTATAGTTGTCAGCATGTCACAGACACTCCCTGAGGGCAGGTTTGCACGCACACCACACCCATCCGGCACAGGCATCACAGGCCATGTGACTGTGCCAACATAAGGGGCTGACAATGTCACATTCCCCTCTTCGAGTGGTGACTGGATGACGGACGCTCCACGATTCTCAATCATAAAGGGCCCCTGAGTTGTTGCGCACAGGGTTAGTGGCACCCGAGGCCTTGCGGCAGTCATGGGCCTACCACCACATGGCGCTGACTGGGGTTGCACAGGGTTAGTGGCACCCGGAGTATTGCGGCCGGCACAGGCACCCCACCACGGGACGGTGACTTTGGGTGCACTGAGTTAGTGGCACCTTAAGCTGCTGAGCGGGTGTGCAGCCTGCGATGATGCCCCGTCCCGGCGGTCCGGACAGGTCAGGTTTGGTGTGCCCTGCTGTTCCGCAGTGTAGTCCAGAGCCAGTGGGCAGCGCGGGCCTACCGCCACGTGGTGTCACTTCCGGGATCCCAGAGTTAGTGGTACCCATTGCACTGAGCGGGTGTGCCGCCTGCGATGATGCCGGGTGCACTGGTATGTCCTATGCCATGGAGTAATCAAGACCCAGCACCAAATGTGAGACCTGGTGGCCTGTGGAGCGGGGCTGCATGGTGTGGAGGGTGCCATGTCCGCGGGCCCCGGGCTTGTGGCTTGCAGCGGCACGTGGTGGGACCTCCTGTCTACACGCCGGTGGCAGAAGGTGAGTAGTGAGGCCTGGGTGTGCATGGGCGGGCATGCTCCGATGGGCGGCGGGAGGGGCTGGGGTGCCTCTGCCTGGGTGTGCATGAGCGGGCAGGCGATGTTGTCTTGTGCAAGTGTGCGTGCTGTGCCAATCATGTATCTGGACTCTGTTTCAGATGACGGCTCTGTCTCAGATGTGTGACCTGGCGTACTGCTATACATACCGGAAAGTGGTTGGAGACACACCAATGGCAGCAGGTGAGCAGTGTGACCTAGGGTGCGCAGGGGCGGCACTCTCTCTCTCCCCCTCGGATGTATGACGTTACAATGCATGCTTTTACAATGCATGCTGTTACAACAAATTTTTTACAACGCAAATGCTGTGACAACGCAAGTCTTTACAACGCAAGTCTTTACATCGACTTGCAGTAGATGGCGTGCTAACATTAAAAAAGGGTAATTTACTATTCTAACTCCAGTCCACGTTGCAGTAGGGAAGGTGTTTGGATAGTAAACTACACTATTTTTAATGTTAGCACGCCATCTAGTGCAAGTCGATGTAAAGACTTGCGTTGTAATGGCATGCGTTGTCACAGCATTTGCGTTGTAATAGTTTCGTTGTAATGGTAGTGCGTTGTAAAAGTTGCGTTGTAAAGGTTGTTCCCCTCCCCCTCTCTTTCTCTCTCTCTCTCTCTCTCTCCCCCTCTCTTCTTCTCTTGCTCTCCCCCTCTCTTCTTCTCTCTCTCTCTCTCTCTCTCCCCCTCTCTTCTTCTCTCTCTCTCACCCCCTTTCTTCCTATCTCTCTCCCTCTCTTCCTCTCTCTCTCCTTCGCTCTCTCTCTGTTCTTTGAAGTGCACAGGACACACCTTCTCATCATGATTTTTGCCTTGCAGGCTGTGACCTACGGATTGTACTGAGGGGAGCCGCCATGTGTCTTCATTTCATTTCAGTGTTCATTTTAATAAAGTTTAATTTGTTGCTTTGAAAGTGAATGTGTGATGCTCATTTTTGTGTTGACACATGCATGTCACCAGTTGTGATTGTGCGACATCAAGCAGATTTTTTTGTATATGTTTAGGTGTAGCTGATGGGCCATGTCTTTGGTCAGGTGGTGCCGGGGAGGGGGGGTCCTGGGGGTGGTGGCGGCGGGTGTTGTTGCCCTTTCGGCCCGCCGGGCTGCATGTTGAGTTGCCCGCGTGCATCTGTTGTTCTTCAGGTGTGGGTCTGGGCTGGGCTCCCTTTTGTGGTGCAGGCTGTGGTCCGACTTTGCACCAGGTCAGAGCAGGTGTTATTTTCCTGCTGCTAACGTGCCTTTTCACCGGTTTTGTGTTCTTATCGCAGTTCTGGCTGGTCGTTGTGAATGTTGTGGACTGGTGTTGTCGTGGCTTTTGGCACGGGAACGCCTACTCTGCATCTCATTAGCGATAGTTGCGGGGGTCATCTGTGGCGATGTTTTTTGCGGCTGCTATCGTGGGTAAACTGGTGCTGTGGGCTGTTAACACCAGGCTTGTGATTGGGGCGATAAGTTTATCGCAACTTTGGCTGCGATAAAGTGACGTTAACTCGGCGATTGATCCTTGTGAATATCCCCCTGTAAAGTTTAAACATGAGTAAATCTACACATGTAAATTTACCTATGTCAATTAGAGACAGAACAACATTATGGTTTATTCAACTATATATAAGATACATACTTATACTGAGCACATCTGACTCTGGTGTATTTCAAGGTGCTCTCAACTGTAATGTTCAAGGAAAAGAAACTACAGTGAAGTGTAATAATTGTCTAGAATGGCAAATTTGGTCTAGCAGGGAATCCAGATTGACCCTATGCTTTCTTGCTGTTCTTTGTGCAAATCAGCCATTGAATGGATGGACATCTCTTTTTCTCTTTCCAGTTTATATTACCTGCCGATGCTATGATTCCAATCCACAAATCCATGTATAAGAATATGAAGTAGTAGTTCCATAGTAACACTTCAGATATTCATAAATGCCTGTGTGAATTGGCTCCTTAATGCTTAACCTAAATTAAATTACTGTTTTCATTTTAGTTGGTCCCTTTTTAAATATCGCTCTTTTGGCCCATATGAAAAACATTTTTCATACTCGTCTATATTCCAAACCCTGGGCCAATTCACAAAGGTTTTTACGAGTGCATGAAGTAGCATTTTGGGAGCACAACTTCACATTCTCATACATTGCTTTGTAAAGAATTGTCCCAGGACTGAATCTAGGATCCAGTCCTGGAGTTAGAAAAGTAATCCTGAAAGTAATCTATTGCAAATAACTTAAAATTCCCATTGAGCTCAATGTACTATTGTGTTTGAAATTGTGTTGCCTATTGCAACAACCTGTAACTATTACCTACAAAAGTCAATTGCATATTGAAAAAGTATATAACTAAAGCATCTCATTCTGAGAAAGTATATTTTAATACCTATTGTTGGTTCTAAAATAAAACAACCATATATTTTTTATATAAACCATTGGCCTAGAGTTCAGTTCTTGAGTATGTGAGACCATTTGCTGACTGAGTGTGCACAACAAATGCTTTACACTGTCCTTTGATACTGCCTTACTGCTCGACCAAGCTACCACTTTAGAGAGTAAGGTTATATCTAACTTTAACATCTGCCAAACCTCTGGGGACTGTGGACTCTGTACATACTGTACCTATTTGGGAACAGTATAAACCGAGCCACTTTCTCACACCAGTTAAATGCAGACCTGGGCTGCAGACACAGAGTTCATACTGTCAAATATTTGACTTCCTGCATTTTACATTTTGGATTATCCTCTGAGCAGGTGATGGTTCAGATTTGACGATGGTGAATATGCTGTAGAGGGCTTTGAAATGTTTAGAAAGGGATGTAATGTTAGTGATTTTTTGAAATTTTTTGATCACTCAGGAGATTGGTTTAAAATCACTAGCGTAATACCCTTCTCCCAGCGCTTTGAGCACTTTCACAGCATAATACCTATTGCCCTTCTGACCTCCCACACAGAATACTCAAACATGCAAAAAATGGTAATGCTAGACTGACCAGAACGGCCTCTGCTGTAGAATGGATGATCAGGAGCAGAGGAAATGGGGACTTGAAGAATGAGGCTTGAGCACATATCAGAAGCCACATGAAAGCTCTGCTCACTTATTATCTTGAGAACCAAGAAGATTTCATTTTCAAACAGATCCAGGCATCTGGCTTGAGCCAGGCTTTGGTTTTCAGTGGCCCGCCCAACTCTTCACAAATACCCCTTTTAACCAATTCAAAAGCACAAAATGCTCTTCGTCTACACTGTTCTCCCTTCCCTCAGTTTCTGTTCCTCTCCAGGGAACTTTGGAAGGCTCTACCCAGACCACTTTCAGTTGATCAAATCCTGAAGATCCTGGCAGTGAGGGATAGTTTTTGATTTCTTCTATATTTTTGCCTCATGCATACACCTTATTGTTAGAGTGGACATGGGTGGCATTCTTTATTTCTTTGATGCTTAATCACTGCATTCTATGTTTTTCTCATAGAGCCTTTCGTGAGGTGGGTTGCTTCTCTTATGATATTATCTGTGCTTTTGGGTTCCTTTTGAGTATGCTCACGGGGAATAGGTTGGAATCTTCATTGATGCCTTTTCTTTGCAGAGCTGTCCAAGATTATGCTATACAGGAGAAAATCATTCTGGATCACTGTGGACAAAATGCATGTCATAAATTTGAGAAACCCCTTACTAGCCACATAAAAGCTGTTTTGGAAAAAACATGCAGACCCGATGCTACAGTATGTCACAATATTTCAGCTTTCTTCACATGGTCACCAGGTGACGTGCTGAAATCACAAAGTGGCAGGAAAGATGAGCTGGAAACAACTGGACACAATGGCTTTCCAGCTTGTCTTTGGAGGCAGTATGCAGCCGATGTCCATTAACGGGTGAAAACAACCCAGTATATCAATCACAGCCTCAGGGACCCTTTGTTTTTTTCATGTGGTGGAGAGGATGGTCGCCTTGGTGAAGGGCTGAGTGCCTCTTAGGTAAGTCTCAGCACAAGGCCCTGCCCCCTCCAAGGACCAGTGGCATTATGAAATTTGAGGGCCCAGCTCTGGGTTTTATCAGGAGATCTCAGACAAGAGTAATGTGCTGAGGGGGCCCCCTGCAGCTCGGCGCCCCCCCGCATCACGGGGGCTGCGGGGGCCTGTGTTATGCCACTGCCAAGGTCCCACCCCTCCTCAAATGGTAAAACCTATTGACAAGTAGGCCTACACTGCGGTGCAGTAGGTCACACATATGGAGTTGTGTCTTGATTACATGATGTCCAAGGCCATAGATACATGGCAGCCTTACTTCGCTGTACACCCTTTGATCAGGTGGCAGCAACTCTGCATGTCATCCCAACGACACATGGCTGTGGGACCATGCGGACCGCTACCTCCGGCCTAGACTGCGATCCAGCATGACTCACTCCAATACAATCCAGTCCGTAGCAGACAGAACACGGCATCGTCGCTGACTGAACACCTGCTCAGCTCTGGTGCCACTGAGTCTGTTCCACAACATCCATGGACACTTTCTGGGTGAACTGTGGTGGCGAATGAGTCTATGGCATTGGGATTGTCGTCATCATGTCTGTGATACTGACTTTGTGCGAAAACGAGGCAGTAGCATTCCACTCCTCCATTTGCCGCTACCGGACGGCTTGTACCCTCTGCATCCTGCCCTGGAGGACACCTTCCACTGGCTCCCGCAACCCTACGCCTCATTCACCTTGGACATCGATGAGGACCCGCTCAGCTCCCGTGTCCCGATCTCAGTGCACCATAAGTCACCGTCCCCTGCGGGTGTGCCTGTCCCGCCCACAGTGCATACGGGGCCACTAACTCTGTGCATCACGTGCCAACCACATGTGCCTGTGTGCCCCTGCTGACCGCTGCCTCGGGAAAACACTGCTGGCCAGTAGGTCACACCTTGGAACTGAGTCCTGATATATCCATGGAAGATTGTACATCATTGCACTGGCCTCATCTCAGACTGCATCCCCTTACAACTCTGGTGCCACTAAGTCTGTTCCCCGACATCCATGGACACTTTCTGGTTGAACTTTGGTGGTGACTGAGCCTATGGACTGGGGGTTGTCTTCAACATCATGTCGGTAATACAGACTTTCTAGCAAAAATGAGGCTGTTACATTCCACTCCTCCATTTGCTGCTTCTGGCCAGCTTCTGCCCTCTGCATCCTGCCCTGGAGTACACCCTCCACTGTCCCCCGCATAACCTCTGTCACATCCACCTTGGACCTCAACGAGGACCCGCTCAGCACTTCATGTGCCCCTCTCTCACTGCACCACAAGTCACCGTCCCTTGTGGGTGTGCCTGTGCCAGCCGCAGTGCATCCGGGTCCACTAACTCTGTGCAGCTCAAGTCAGGGACCCTGTCTGCTGAGATATTGGATGGCCTCTGAGACAGTGGCCTTGGGTCCCCAATGCCATGTGTCTGTGACCCTGAGGCATCAGCAGCGGTCCACCATAGCTCACACATCAATTCGAGTCCTGACCGGCCCGGACGTCTCATCACCGCAGGAGGTACAAGCCACCACCATCAAGACCACCTCCAGATGACAACAGCCAGAGTTGTATGTGTCTTACTGCCAGCCTGTCAGAGTTGATCTGACCTGTCTTGGATGCCATAATCTACCTGATGCCCTGGTCAGCACTTGAGGTGCTACTGACTCAGAGCACCACGACTCATGGACCATTTCTGAATGGGTTGTGTACTGTGGGGAGCTCACACAGCAATGTCACCTGAGGCAGTGTGGGAGACTGGGGACGATGTTGAGGAAGATGATGCAGGTGTAACACAACCCACTGCAGCTGCATCAGGTATTTCCCGAAGGGACACAATCCTTGACATTTTCTTCACATGAGCGAGCTCAGCTCTGATGCCCCAACATCGGTTCACTGCAACTCACAGACACATCTGTTTGCATGTTGTTTGACCTCTGTACTTGCTCCCGATACCAACATGATGCTCCGCAGTAGTCTCTGTAATGCTGGTGTTTACTGTTTTCGTTTCCATAGTGTTCACTGTTCAAGTTGTTGCCAGCACCAGCTACTCCGTGCTGGCTGGCTTACACTCACCCCACACACATCCAGCACAGGCGTCACTGTACCTGTGACCAAATAAAGGACCCGGGCGCTCGTGCCCATAGCCAGCTCCATGAACTATCTCAGTGTGTCCGTGTGGTCATGATGTATGCATGAGGGTCCCTGGGACTACAACATTACATTGTGCTGTGTACAGCATGCACAACAATGTTACCTTTGACAGTGGGTAAGACCGTGGACATGAAGCTTTGTCGTCACCCGCTCAATGTGTGGGAGGAGTGGACTGGGCCGTCGTACGGAGGTCCAACGTGAGGGTGTGTATGATGATTTCTGGGCTCTGGGCTTGGTTCTTTTCAGGAAGTATGCATGTGTCCGTCGAGGTTTGGGTCGCCTTTGTGGGGTGTGGGTGGTCCCTGGTGGGACTTGAACACCCACGTGTATGCTCTCGTTCAGATTCCATGTGCTCTGACCCCACCCGCACTTGTTTGGCCACCTCCTTTTGGCATTCTGACACCTGCGTTGGAATGCGATGTGTGCCGAGGTGGGGTGTTGGTAGGCAGACGTGGAGGTGGGTGCTTCCTGCTGTGTGGTCTGTGCAGGGGTTGGTGTCTCCTCTATGTGGCTTGACTGCACTGCTCCTGGAGGTGGGTCGCCTAAGATGTCCATGGGCTGTTACAGGGCGTCGATGTCAAAGGTGTGGTGGTCCTATCCAGCATCACTGATGAGTAGTCTGGTCTGCTCTGCTGGAGGTGTTGTTTGCCCCTCTGCAATGTGAAGAGGAGATGCATGTTGACATTGTTTTGACATGAGTGTTGGTGCATTATTCTGGTTAACATGCAGATTTTATGACGATGTACATTGTGACTGTTTGAGAGGTGCTGTGTATTTGATGAGGGACAGTGGACATTTGGAGTACATGACGTAGGTGAGGATGTACACGTGCATTTACATCTCGCAGTTTCCTGCTGTTTTACATGTGATTGGCCTGTTCCAGCGCATTTGCGGACCCAGTTGTGTCCTCTGTTCTGCAGTGTTGGTGTTGCACTTTGTACCAATTTGTCGTAGGATGTGCTGTTATTGCCATGTGTGTGTGCTGCAGTGTGCCATGGGGATCAGGGACATGTTCCAGGGTCATTGTGGTTGTACAGCGTGCTGCACATTTGTGTGCATGTGTGCCATTGTGCCCATCTCCCCCGTCCTCCCAGTCCCTGGTCGTTACTCACCTGGTGGATGTTGTGTCAGTTCCTTTCAAGCTGTGTCCGGACTCCTAACTCCTTGTGCCATCTCCACCCTGATGACAGTGGCCTCCATTTCCTCCAGCTCCTCCTGTGGCGCAGGACTCCCACTTCCTGTCACCTTTGCTGCCTTCCTGTTGGCAGCAGATTTGTACTTGGTTTGTCTTTTCACATTGTGCCAGCACCTCTTGTCCTCCTCCATAGGCCTCCTCGACACTCCGACTGCATTCACTTTTGTCATGTTGATGTTCAGTGGATGGTGGTGTTCTGTCACCTCTGTAACACTGATCTTGTTTTCCTGCGGACTGCATCCTGTCTTCCTCTTCTCCTTGCCCTTCCCCGACCCTGATGTTCCTTGGTGGTGTTCTGTGGGGCTTGTGGGGTTCACGTTGGACTCTGCACTTGGTCCTGGAGCATCCATGGTGCTATGCAGTTTCTTTTTTTATCCTTTTTTTTTTTTTACTTTTATGGCGCATTTACCCGCATGACGCGTGGGTATTGCATGCCTGTCGCTGGTTATCGCTGATTTTTGTATCGCGGTTGGCCTTATTGCTACTTTTTTGCGTTGGTGTTTCGCATTTTTGCGGCGTCGCGTTGACTTTATCGCGGACATTTGACACGTTGTTGTGGGACTATCGCATGGTGCCGCCGGCTTGTGAATACCACGTTGACATGGTGTTGTTTTCCCGCGATAGACTGAGATATGCAAAGTTGCGCTACACTAAATTTGCGATGGTTATCACACGTTCTTGAGAATATACCCCATATATTTATCTTTTTAATGGATTCCACCTACTAAGAACAGTAGTCCTCATAGCTATGTCCAGAGAAAATTCTCCTAGATTCTGAAATAGAGGCCCATATCTTGCAGAAACTATAGTTGGTGTGAATCTGGTTTGCAGCTTCCACCCCAAAAGCTGTAAGCATTGGTAAAATGTATATCAGGAGCAGCAGTGGTCCGTGGAGGTAAGAGCAGTGGGGTGGTGGGGCCGGGTGAGAGGGGATTTCGACAGACCATGAGGGAAAATGAATTATCTATTTGATTTTCCCTCATGGTCATTTGTCAAATCCCCCCAACCATGCCCCACCACACTTACCTTCACGGGCCACTTCTGATCAGGAGGACTGTACCACAGAAGTGAAGCCATTTCAGTAATACACAAATGGATTCACTAATATAATATCTATCTGCTCCCATTTTTCAGAGATAAGAGCTGAGGCTCTGGGAAGAGATCAATGTAATGCGAATAACAGCTGGTGAAATGACTTGCCACTTGATGTCCTGAATCTTATGTTCAGCTTGAAGGAAATGCCCTTTTTGTGGTTCTGCTGCTTGCATAAGGGAGTATGGAAGCATAGCATAGTCATATATATATATATATATATATATATATATATATATATATATATATATATATATATATATATATATATATATATATATATATATATATATATATATATATATATATATATGCAACTCGATACACTTCTTCTCCAGAAAGTATACACGGACACCAGGGAGATTTGCAGTTTCAAATCGGTTTTAATGAACTGCACTCGCTACGCGTTTCAGCTTTCGCCTTGTTCACGCTGAAGCAGTATTTTTTTTAATAAAGTTATATAAAGTTCATAAACGCAAAAATAGACAACAGACTCTTCACATCAACAGAATGTAATGCAGAGACTTGGTAATTTAGGCGGCCATCTTAGCCTAGTACAAAATTCATTCTACAGGTATATATCCTTCTATATATCTCGTAGCATATACATAAAATAACTGTACGTTCACATAATTATTGGAAATAAGTGCATATTATATCACATTATCGTGTTTCCAAATAATATAAACACAATACCACACCCTGTACAATATGCATAAATTATATACAATATGTACAATATATACACACATGTTATGCCCCAGTGGGCAGATTTACAAAGTTATTCCAACAACTATTGGCAATAAGTATCTCAACCAGATGGTAATCTTATTCATGTACATGCGCAATCTTGTCGCCCCAGTGGGCATACAGCAAGAATACATAATACTGCAAGTGCAACTTGAAGTTCCTGAAGGGCCACAGCATGATTCAGTACCAATCTCTAAAAAACGGAAATAAGATAAGTTTTAGTATATCATAGACCAAGCCCTAATATGATGACAGATCTTACTTATGCAAATGTACAGATAGCTCTTCGCTAGAATTCAACCCTTTCGGGACCATTGTGTCAAAATCTAGGATATATCTAGATTCTAATTGTCTCAGGAGAAGTAGTTTATTCCCTCCACGTGCAGTATCCATGACAGCATCAATCACCACCATTTTCAACAATTTTTCATTTTGAGCATGTTCTTCAAAAAAATGTCGTGCAACAGGATATTGTTTGTTGTTATGGCGTAATGCCCTGACATGTTCTAATACTCTCTTTTTTGCACGGTGGATAGTGCTGCCAATGTATGCCTTGTTGCATGGACAGGTTAACGCATAGACACAGTACATAGTATTGCAAGTTAAGGATTTCTTGATGGTAAACTTGCCATTCATACTAGAGAATTGTACCTCCATGCAGTCACTGCTGTTTCTGCAGGCCTTACAGTTTCTGCAGCAGCGGAATCCTGGCCTACCAACACTTTTAGGAGGTGTAATGCTAGTTATTACACTGGGGCTAAGTTCATCCCTCAAAGAGTTACTTCTCTGGAATGTGACTTGCGGATGATTGGTCAAATGTTCTTTGAGATGGCTATCGGTTAACAGGACATGCCAGTGTTTATCTAGAATACGACGCAAGTCATGCGCTTGTCCAGAGTATGTGGTGATGAAACGTAAACTCTCAATTTCTGGTACTCGTGGCACAGGGTGTAGTAACCCATTACGGGTAACATTATCCACTTTATTACAGGCTTCTTTAATCGTACGTGGATGGTAGCCTCTCTCTCTAAAACGTTGTATCATCTTGTTCTTTTCAGTTGCATAGCTACTCTCCGTACTACAATTGCGTTTGGCACGCAATAGTTCCCCATATGGGATGCTGTACACTAGCTTTCGGGGATGCGAGCTAGAGGCACTCAAAATGCTATTACCGGCTGTCAATTTTCGGTAAAGATGTGTGTGCATAACTTGTTCTATGATCTCCACAGTGACATCGAGGAACTCCACCGAGGTCCTGCTGACGTGTTCTGTGAAGACCAAATTGTAAGAATTGTCATTCAGTGGTTTGACAAATGCAGTAGCAGAATTCAGATCACCCTTCCAAATTAAAAAGATGTCGTCAATATATCGGAGCCACAGGACACAGTTAGAAAATTGTTCCAGCTGTGAGGCCACCTGCTCCTCCCACCAGCCCATGACAAGATTGGCATAGCTGGGGGCGAAGCAAGTCCCCATCGCTGTGCCCTGTGACTGCCGATAGACGACATCATCAAATAGAAAAAAGTTATTTGTTAAGCAGTATTCGATCATAACCATGATCATCTCTGAATGATGGAATAAAGAAATGGAACGACTTTTGAGGAAATGTTGCACAGCCTTTAAACCTAGCTGGTGTTGAATGCTAGTATAAAGGCTGCCAACATCCAGGGTGACCAAGGTAAAATCAGGTTCCCAATGGATTCCATCGATGATGGTCAGAAAATGGGTAGTGTCGCGTAAGTAAGCTGGTAAGGCAACAACATAAGGTCGTAAGTAGTGATCGATGTACCGAGAGGTGTTCTCTAATAGAGACCCAATGGATGACACTATGGGTCTACCAGGGGGATTAGCCGGATTCTTGTGCAACTTAGGAAGTAAATATAGCACAGGTATCCGAGGGTGAGGACATCTCAGATAGTTATACTCATCCCACTCTAATAGCCCCTTCTCTCTCCATTCTACTAGAAGTTCCCAATATTTCTTGTTAGAAGCAACAATAGTCTTCCTATCCGATACTGCATAACATGTCTGATCACTCAATTGTCTGACACCCTCACGCAAATAGTCTGATTTGTCCAATACCACCACATTACCACCTTTATCCGACTGACGGATAACAATGGTATCATCGGCCTTTAAGTTAGACAAAGCTTGAATTTGATGCCAGTTCAAATTCTTGTCACACACCGGAATCTTAACCTGTCTCATTTTCTTAAGGTCATTTGAAACACCCCTCTCGAATACTTCAATGGCATCGCATTCAATGTTCGGTAAAAACACAGATTTGGGTTTGAAATGACTCCCAGGGTTAACATTCAAGTCAACTGCAAAATCATCCAGATTTATACAATGGTCAACATCATAGTTATCCATAGAGGATATTGCATGTAAAACCTCCATATCATCCACATTAAGATTACTCAAAGGTACAACCATAGAAGCACTAGCTGTTTTGTTGTGTTTGGTTTCAAACCATTTTTTCAATTTCAATTTGCGTGAGAAATAAAACAAATCAATTCGTGTTTTGACATAGTTAAAATTGGAAGTAGGACAAAAGGACAAACCTAAGCCAAGGAGGTCTCTCTCATCTTCCGTTAGAGAACGTTTGGAGAGGTTGATGACCGTCATTGTGGGGTTTTTTTGCCCCTCGTCACCATTCCCATTGGGCTTCCTATTTCTTTTCTTCCTCCTCTGTTTTGCCTGTTTGTTCCTCTGGTTTTTCCTCTGCCGCCTCGTCCTCTGCCTCTCTGACCAGTTTGGTCTTGATATTGCTCTGTCCGTCCCTGATTTAGCATTTGGAACTGGGCTAAAAAATTATTCGGTTTCTTTTGAGGGTCTTGACTAACCAAGCTGGCAGCCACTGACATAGGAATATCCGATAAGCTGCCGTCTGATACATCGCTCTCACTGATATCCACAGTTGCGGATGCTGTTGGCGGTGGCATGGATATTGTACCATTAGTATCAAAAAGGTGATCATATTTCTTATGAAAAGTAAGAGTACGGCCTGATTGATAGTCCTTGAAATCTCTTAGAAACTTCCGCTGTTTCTTGGCCGTAATCTCCTCTTCTAGCTTATCCATTCTTGACAATAGAGATTTAATAAAAGTCTCTAATACATCTTTCGCCACCAATTTTTCAAGTTGGGCAGTCAACTGATCGATTTCTGCCAATAATTTGCTACGGTCTTTAAGTGCAAATTTTACAAGAATCCGCATCATGGTTGTGGAGCAAGCAGCAGAATTATTGGACCATTCCTCCAACATCTCAGGGTCAGGGTCCTCGTAGGTAGGAATAGTAAAAATACACAGCCCTCGTGGCACTCGGGCTACGTCAATATATCTTTGTAAAGACTCTGCTTCCCACCATTTGGAAAGTTCTTTTTTATATAACTTTTCCAATTGAGAATAGAGCTGTTGGACTTTAATCTCTTCCGTGATAGCAGTGGCTGGGCTACT
This sequence comes from Triturus cristatus, assembly GCF_964204655.1. Classification (NCBI taxonomy): domain Eukaryota; kingdom Metazoa; phylum Chordata; class Amphibia; order Caudata; family Salamandridae; genus Triturus; species Triturus cristatus. Next base: position 1,061,184,270 of record NC_140589.1, on the reverse strand, counting down.
CATATCCCCATTAGCATCACTCTGTGAAAAGAAAAGTCTGTTGGCCGTTACTTTGCGTTTGGCTTCTAAAGCTGCAGCCATAGTAGCCGATTTAGATTAACTGCAGATCTCCCCCGCTGTCACAAATGAGACGTGTAAGTCCCAGTATCAGATCAGCTCCCTTCTCAAAGCCACCTCAGTGCGTGACTAACGCGATGATCCCAACACCCGAACCAGAGACCGAGACTCTCGCTTCGAGGCTGTTCAGCCGAACGGAACCTCAGCAGCACAGAGAATCAACCTCTCAGGTAAGATGAGACCTCCAAATCCTCAACGATGTCAGAGGAGCTATATAAGATGCCGCCGTCACTCACCGCATCGGATTTCAATATGCGGTATTTCGGAGACAATCCCAGTGACCTCCGCTATAACGGAATCTGCGTAAATCTGCACACACAGCAAGGGAGGTGGATGAGGTCAGCCTTCCTTCAATTTCAATCAACAACGCCGGTCCCGATAATGATGAAGGCTGTCTGTAGGGCGGTCCGTGTCGGGGTAATCGGAAACCCCAATTATGCAACTCGATACACTTCTTCTCCAGAAAGTATACACGGACACCAGGGAGATTTGCAGTTTCAAATCGGTTTTAATGAACTGCACTCGCTACGCGTTTCAGCTTTCGCCTTGTTCACGCTGAAGCAGAGATACTTATTGCCAATAGTTGTTGGAATAACTTTGTAAATCTGCCCACTGGGGCATAACATGTGTGTATATATTGTACATATTGTATATAATTTATGCATATTGTACAGGGTGTGGTATTGTGTTTATATTATTTGGAAACACGATAATGTGATATAATATGCACTTATTTCCAATAATTATGTGAACGTACAGTTATTTTATGTATATGCTACGAGATATATAGAAGGATATATACCTGTAGAATGAATTTTGTACTAGGCTAAGATGGCCGCCTAAATTACCAAGTCTCTGCATTACATTCTGTTGATGTGAAGAGTCTGTTGTCTATTTTTGCGTTTATGAACTTTATATAACTTTATTCAAAAAAATACTGCTTCAGCGTGAACAAGGCGAAAGCTGAAACGCGTAGCGAGTGCAGTTCATTAAAACCGATTTGAAACTGCAAATCTCCCTGGTGTCCGTGTATACTTTCTGGAGAAGAAGTGTATCGAGTTGCATAATTGGGGTTTCCGATTACCCCGACACGGACCGCCCTACAGACAGCCTTCATCATTATCGGGACCGGCGTTGTTGATATATATATATATATATATATATATATATATATATATATATATATATATATATATTATCTACTGGCGGTCGCCAGTAGGTAGTTATAGTTAGGACCACGTTTCCATAGGAAATCCGCAACATTCTATTTGGAATAACTTTGGCGCCGGTCGACGAATCCTCGCGAATTTTTCAAAATAGGTGGGGCGCTACGCTCTGCTCCTACCCTGAAAGTCTCGGGGGGATTCGTCAAGCGAGGGCTGAGATAAAAGGGGGTCCCAAAACGCGTTTTTCCCATGCATTTTTCCATAGGACCTTTAGACACAGCTACAGCCCGAACGGCTGAACAGAATTACTTGAAATTTGGCAGAGAGGTAGTCCTCAGGTCAAGGAAGTGCCTTTTGTAGGTTTGGTGTAAATCTGTTCAGTAGATTCTGAGAAAATAGCCTTTAAATCAATATATATATCTGTGGCAGCTTACGGTGCGCTTACCGTAAGCTTACCGTAAGCTTACCGTACGCGTACGGTGGCGTGCGCGAGCGCGATTTTGATTGGCTCTTAGATCTTAGTAAACATTCGAATCGGTCGAAACCAGGAAGCGGCGGCCGCCATTTTCTCTCTCGCTCTCTGAGTTGGGCAGCAAAAACGAAGCCCAAAAATGTCCAAAGAGGCAGTTTCTTGAGATCCTAACCACCCAGCATTGATATAGGGGTCCCCAAACAACCCCCAAGCCCAAAAAAAAAAAATTTTTTTTTTCGGAAAATCGCTGATTACGCTTACCGTACGTGTACGGTAAAAAAAATTTTTAAAAAAAATTATCCACATTCTCCCCACCCCGTGGGCAAATGGTGCCCGAAGGGCACCATTTGTGCATGGCATATAAGAGCTATGAAATTAACAAATGTGCGCACGGTACATGGCCCATCCCGCATAACGTGGGCACGCGGCACTAACTGCGTAAAGTGGGCGAAGCGCACGGTGCGCGCACGGAACGAACTGCGTTAACTGGGCGCGCACGCCACGAATGGCGTAAAGTAACTTAGCATTTAAAAAACCGTACAAATTCACAGAAAAAACCATAGGTTTCACACACGTTATAGTTAGGAATTAGCATTTAAAAAACCTTGCAAATTCACTGAAAAAACCATAGGTTTCACACATGTTATAGTTAGCTGTACATTTCACTCGTAAAAAACCAATGAAATTCCCCCGTTTTAGTTAGTGCAGGCAACTATAACTCACGCGACCGCAATCTTCTGCTGATGACATATGTGTCTTTATGAAAAAAAAATATTTGTAATATATGTATAGCTAAAATTTAATGGAAGAAGACATGGGCAAATAAGTGTCTAAATACAGTATTAGCATCAGCAGAGGATTGCGGTCGCGTGAGTTATAGTTGCCTGCACTAACTATAACGGGGGAATTTCATTGGTTTTTTACGAGTGAAATGTACAGCTAACTATAACATGTGTGAAACCTATGGTTTTTTCAGTGAATATATATATATATATATATACATATATATATTCACTGATAAAACCATAGGTTTTACAGACGTTATAGTTTGGAATTAGCATTTAAAAAACCTTAGAAATTCACTGAAAAAACCATAGGTTTCAGGGACGTTATAGTTAGTTGGACATTTGACTCATATAAAACAAGAGAAATTTGCCTGTTATACTTAGTTGAGCTAACTATAACTAGCGCGCCTGCAATGCACTGATGATGACGTCACATAATTCATCACTCATGACATGGTCAGTGACATCACTGATGACATCACTGATGACATCTCAAATGACATCACTGATGACGTCACTGATGACATCATCCAGTGAATGTGTGCTTCTGTAAAGGTTAAATATTTTTCATATATATCTATGCCAAGGTGTATTGAAGAAAGAGTGAATTTACAAGTCCCTGATTGGATTATTTAGTTGGTGCGTGACTGACTGTATAAGTGAGTGATTGAACATGTGTTACTGAATGTATGGGTTAGTGACTAAACTGTGTGAAAGTCTGTATTAGTGTCTCAGCTGGTGTATAAGCGGCTCCATGGGTTGGTGAGTAGCTACATGAGTGTCTATATGGGTTATTGATTTGGTGTCTGAGTATCTGTATGGGTGCCTGAGTGTCTGTATGGGTGGGTGTGGGGGGTGTGCATACATGTCTGAGTGGGTGATTCACTGCTTGTATGGACTTAAATGTGTATCTGGGAAGGGGTGTATGGGTGAGTTAGTGTGTGTATGGGTGAGTTGGTGAGTGAATGAATGTCTAACTGGTATATGTGTGAGTAACTACCTATGTTTTAAGGCAGTATATGTGAGTGTTGGAGTATATAAATGACTATACGTGAGTGCAAATTATTTGAAGAGTGGGTATATAAAAGAGTGTCTGCTTCTATCAGTGATTGTATAAGACAGTAAGTATGTGTTAGTATCTGCATAAATAAGTGATGTGGTGTGGGTCTAAATAACACAGTTACACTGTATACATGAGTAAATACCTATGTGATTGATTCTTTGCATGACTGACTAGGTGTGTGAGTAGCTCTATGGATGAGTGGCAGACTGTGACTGTATGTATAGGTATATGAGTGCATATTATATTACTGTATTGATGAGTAACTGCATGTATAAGTGAGTGGGTGTGAGAAGTTGGCCTGGTATAGGATGTTCACTAGTTAAAGTGACCACCTTGTACCATGCCAAGCAACCCTTATGGTGTGGTTGTAAGTCAACCTTTTCAGGCTAGCTGCCCTAGTGGTAGCGTAGGCTAAGCAGTCTTTGAGGCTAAACTCGTTAAAGCGTGTTAAGCAGGCTGTTTTACCATATGTAACCCCCTTTTATACCAATGAAAGGACACCACACAGATATATATTCAAAATATATATGTATTTATTACTCAAAGTATCCCCGAGACTCTTTATGAGCACAGGAGCACAAATCGTTAAACAAGAAAGTATTACAATATACAGAAGTTGCACTTTATATGGATCGGCCCTGGTGGCCACTCAAACCACATACTAAAATAGTGGGATAAGTACCACGACTAGGAAAGGGAAATGGCCTAGGGCCTCTAGAATCGCTGGGCCTACAAGGAGCTAACGTCAGTTAGTGACCAGGAGGTCCACGGGTCGCGTGTGCAGTGAGGAAAGTTACACACGGGCTCCCATAGGTTTTCAATAGGTGCGTAAAAGTTCAAACGTTACTGCTAGAAGGGTCTTCTGGATGGACTACGATCTTAAGACTTAAAACACAGACACTAGAGATGTTTCTCTACACTTGGGCACCGGAGTGCCAGCTTTACCTCACCCACAGGAAGCGGGTGCATAGGTCTCAAAGTGCGTCGGGTTTCGTCTATCTGTTCAATGGAGCCTGGTGACAAAGATGCTGCAGGCGGCCGGTCCAGAAGAGATGCGGTGGATCCAAGAGTGGATCGGAGTTGTAGAAGACCTGAAAGCAGAGGGGACAGTGTTCACAGTCACTAGCCAGTGACTGGCGTGGCACCAGGTAGGTACCAGGCGATGTCGGGTGCAAACAGGTGAGGAGGTGTAGCTTGTCTCCACAGCCACGTGGTCCCTGAAGGTCGACGACGTCCAGGAGTCGGTTCACAAGCTGTCTCACGCAGGCTCTCGCTGTCGGCAGTGTCGGCGACTCAAAGGAAGCAAACAAGCCTTTGCAAAGGCAGGAGTCGTGGAAAGTGAAGAAAGCTGATTGCTCTGACCAGCAAGGTCAGAGGGGCTGCTCCTTTGGAGGGCAGCAGGGGCCAGTCTGGAGCAACCAGACCAGCATTGTAGTTTTCAAGGTTCGTCGCCAAAATGGCCACTAGCCAACGGGCCAGGGACCGGGCAGGCGCGTCAAGATGCAAAGTGCAGAGGGGCCCCACGCAGATTGTGGAGATGCTGGAGGGCTCACCTTTGGTGCAGATGCTGCTCGGATGTTGGGCTTCTCAGGACCCAAAGCACAACTTGGAGGGAGCCTCTGTTGTTGCGCTTGCAGCTTGTCGTGGGTATTTCAAGATGGCTGGCTCCACGTGTCTCGGTGCCTCCACGGGTTCCTTCTTTTCAGGGACTGTGGATTGGGCGGTGAGAGGTCTGGAGGTCCAGGCCTTGTCGGGCTCTGGGCTTGGGCTCCGGCAGGAGGCGGCAGCAAAGCAGACGTCGAGTAGCTGGTTGGTGCTTGCGTTAGCAAGATGGTCACTCCCTGACCATAGGGGAGATTTCCTTCTGTCCTCTGTGCAGCAGAGCATCGAAGTTCCCGTCTTCTTCTTTGTAGTAAGTTGATTCCAGGATGTCTGAAGTCTTAGGACACAGCTCCTACCTTTAAGCGGATTCTAGGGGCCGGACTACCTGCTAGGTCCCTCCCTAAGGGTGGGACCAGGAAGGGGGGTGGTTACACCCCCAATCCTTTGTCCAGCTCGCCCCAGGTCCGGGGCTGGTGTGCCCCAGGACCGGTTTGAACTGGCATATGCACCGAGGCTCCTTGTGAGCCTCAGGCATGTCTGATTCTATTCAAGCCCTACCTGACCAATACACAAAATCCTGTCTGGGGTGGTGCACGCACCTCCCCTGGCAGGAAACCCTTTGTCCACGTCTCCCAAGCTGGAAGGACTCCCAGCAGCAGGAGGGCAGACTTGTGTCTGTGGTGGCAGCATCCATTTTGTGGAGCTGAGGCTATGTCTGATTTTACCCGGGTTTCAGGTACTGTACATGTCGTGTCCCTCTAGAGGTGGGAATGCTAACCCCGTCGCCAGAATTGGCGAGGGGTTAGTATTCCAATTTGTATGACACCTTACTCGACATGTTTTGATAAAGCCAAACCAAAGATAGCATTTAACCGCGAGGTTCATAATGCACTTAAGAGTATATGGTATGACGATATCTGGAAACGGTAGAAGGAAGTTGTTCCGACCACTGCAGACATGCTCAGCTCATGCCAGAGCACCATCTCACATGGAACTAAGCACTCTGCCTTCAGGATTGTTAAGGCCTGCCATAGGAGTGACTTATAGGTTTAACATGTGTCCCATTTAAGGTTAGGTATAGGTACACTACACCTAAGTAAGAGGTGGTTACACCAACTTACCCCAGCTGAGTGATCAGCCAGTTGTGTCAAATTGCTAGGCCAGGCCAGGGGTGGCACAATACATGTTTCAGCCCCTGGTAGGCCTTAGATACACCAATGCCCTGGGTACCTAGTGTACACTGGTACAGGGGCTCACATGGTGATCCAATTCCAATTGGTTATGCACCTAGAGTGCATAGTGTCAATTTAGTAGAGAGAACAGCAGGCTGGGGGTCTGATTAGCAGGCCCACAGCCTCAATATGTCAAAAACCAGAGAAGCAAAAAGCAAAAATTTGGGGTGACCATAGGATAGCAGACCCTACTCTCCTACACAACCCCCCCAAACGCAGGGACATTAAACTAACCTTGACCAGTCTCGTCTTCATGTCCTAAGTGGAAGTACCTGGAGAGACCATCTGCATTCCCATGGTCTGTACCTGGCCGGTGCTCCACTGTAAAGTCCATCCCCTGTAGGGAAATGGACCACCTAAGCAGTTTGGGGTTTTCACCCTTCATCTGATTTAGCCACAAGAGGGGCTTATGGTCGGTCTGAATCTTGAAGTGAGTGCCAAACAAGTATGGCCTCAGCTTCTTCAGGGCCCACACCACAGCAAAGGCCTCCCTCTCAATAGCTGACCAATTCTTCTCTCTGGGGGTCAACCTTCTGCTAATAAAAGCAATGGGTTGGTCTTGACCATCTACATTAAGTTGTGACAGCACAGCTCCCACACCCAACTCAGAAGCATCTGTTTGGACAATAAACTCTTTGGAGTAGTCAGGACTTTTCAGGATAGGTGCAGAGCACATGGCCTTCTTCAGGTCATCAAATGCCTTTTGACAGCTTACTGTCCACTGAACCTTTTTGGGCATCTTCTTGGATGTCAGATCATTGAGAGGAGTCACAATGGACCCATAGTTCTTAACAAACTTCCTGTAGTACCCAGTCAAGCCCAAGAAAGCTCGAACTTGAGTCTGGGTGGTTGGAGGAGACCAGTCCTTGATGGATTGTATCTTACTCTCCAGTGGTTGAACTTGGCCTCCACCTACAAGGTGGCCCAAATACACAACCTTACTCTGCCCTATCTGGCACTTAGTAGCCTTGATAGTGAGGCCTGCCTTTTGCAGAGCCTCAAGTACCTTCTTCAGGTGGATCAGGTGATCCTCCCAGGTGGAGCTAAAGACAGCATTGTCATCAAGATATGCTGCACAAAAGTCATCCAACCCAGTAAGGACTTGATTCACCAACCTTTGGAAGGTGGCAGGTGCATTCTTCAGACCAAAGGGCATCACCAAAAATTGATAATGCCCACCTGGGGTTGAAAATGCTGTTTTGGCCTTAGACTCCTCAGCTAATCTGATTTGCCAATAGCCAGCTGTCAAATCAAATGTGCTCAAAAACTTAGCAGGAGCCAGTTTATCTATGAGCTCATCTGCCCTTGGAATAGGATGTGCATCTGTCCTAGTGACAGCATTGAGTCCTCTGTAATCCACACAGAACCTCATCTCTCTCTTGCCATCTTTGGCGTGAGGTTTGGGGACCAGAACCACTGGGCTAGCCCAGGGGCTCTCTGAGGGCTCAATGACACCCAGTTCCAGCATTTTGTGTACCTCAGCCTTTATACAGTCCCTGACTTGGTCAGGTTGTCTGTAAAGTTTGTTCTTTACAGGGAGACTGTCACCAGTGTCCACCACATGGGTACACCAGTCAGTTTGACTAGGTATCAGTGAGAACATATGTTGAAATGATTGTAGAACTTGTCTACATTCAATCTGCTGATGCTCAGTGAGGTTGCCTCCAAGGGTCACTCCTTCAACTGAACCATCTTCAGGGTTCTGAGACAACAAGTCTGGGAGAGGGTCACTCTCTTCCTCCTGTCCCTCATCTGTAGCCATGAGCAAGCCCATGTCTGCCCTGTCAACATATGCTTTTAACCTGTTAACATGGAGTACCCTGTGGGGACGCCTGGGAGTTTCTAGGTCCACCAAGTAGGTAACCTCTCCCTTCTTTTCCAGGATTGTATGGGGTCCAGACCATTTGTCTTGGAGTGCTGCTGGGGCCACTGGCTCCAACACCCATACCTTCTGTCCTGGCTGAAACTCAACCAAGACAGCCTTTTGGTCATGCCAAGCTTTCTGTAAGGCCTGGCTTGCCTCAAGGTTTTTGGATGCCTTCTCCATATACTCAGCCATACTGGAGCGGAGACCAAGTACATAGTCCACTATGTCTTGTTTAGGCTTTTTGAGAGGTAACTCCCATCCTTCCTTCACTAAACACAGTGGGCCTCTTACAGGGTGCCCAAACAACAATTCAAAGGGGCTGTAGCCAACTCCTTTTTGTGGGACCTCTCTGTAAGCAAACAGAAGGCAGGGTAGAAGGATGTCCCATCTTCGACTGAGCTTTTCAGGTAATCCTTTGATCATACCCTTTAGAGTCTTGTTGAATCTCTCAACAAGCCCATTGCATTGTGGGTGATAAGGGGTGGTGAATTTGTAGTTGACACCACATTCCTTCCACATAGCTGTCAAGTATCCTGACATGAAGTTGGTACCTCTGTCAGAAACCACCTCCTTAGGAAACCCCACTCTGGAGAATACTCCCAGTAGGGCCCTGGCCACAACAGGAGCTGTAGTGGTCCTAAGGGGAATTGCCTCTGGATACCTGGTGGCATGATCCACTACCACCAGTATAAATCTGTGCCCAGATGCAGTGGGAGGATCCATGGGACCCACTATATCTATTCCCACTCTTTCAAAGGGGACCCCCACCACAGGTAGTGGTATTAGGGGGGCCTTTGTTGTGCCACCTGATTTGCCACTGGCTTGGCAGGTCACACAGGAGCGACAAAACTCCTTGGTATCTTCATTCATGTGAGGCCAGTGAAAGTGAGGGACAAGCCTGTCCCAAGTCTTGTTCTGGCCTAAGTGTCCTGCTAGAGGAATATCATGGGCCAAGGTAAGAAGGAAGCCCCTAAATTGCAGAGGTATAACCAACCTCCTGGTTGCACCAGGTTTTGGGTCTCTAGCCTCTGAATAAAGGAGCCCATCATCCCAATACACTTTATGGGTACCTTGAGCATTCCCAGCAGCCTCAGCAGCAGCCAGCTGTCTGAGGGGTTCAAGAGATGGACAGGTTAACTGAGCCTGCCCCAAGTCAGCCCTGGAAGGTCCCCCTGTCCCCAGAAACTCAACCTGATCAGGTTCAAGCTCTTCAGGGACAGTTCCTTCAGGGTTCTCTAGATCATCTTCCTGGGAAGGCTGATCATCACTTGGAGGCAGGGGGGAAGGCACAGCCTTAACCCTCCTGTTCTTCTTCTTGGTAGGTGCTTGGTCCATTGTTCCAGGATCCAAGACCTGTGGTTCAGTAAGGCACTTTTTGGCCTGTGACCTGGTCACAGCAAGGACATGTGGTGATATACCTAACATCTCTGCATGTGTCCTGTACTCCACTTCTGACCATAGAGAACTCTTTAGGTCATTGCCCAACAAACATTCTACTGGGAGGTCTGCACTAACCACAACCCTTTTGAGACCAGTTACCCCCCCCCCCATGAGAAGTTAACAATAGCCACACTATGTGAAGTAGTGGCATGGCTGGCATTGGTCACCAGGTAATTCTCACCTGGTATGTACTGTCCAGGGTCCACAAAGCCTGGTGTCACCATAGTGACACTGGCACATGTGTCCCGGTAGGCTTGAGCCACTTTTGCATTTATTAAAGGAGTCTGTCTGTACTTGCCCAGGTTACTGGGGCTCACAGTCAGGGACAAATCCATGTCCCCATCACAGATCAAGACTGCCTGTGTAAGGGTTCTGTCTAAGTCAGAATCTCCTTCAGTTCCCATAGTGATTCCCACTACACCCTTTGTCTGGGGACCAACACTGCTAACAGTAGTACTGGGAGCAGGTGCCTTAGGGGCAACAGTGTTGGGGGCTCCACCCTTCTTACAATCACTAGTCCAGTGAGTTGTATTCTTGCAAGATTTGCACCAGGGTTTCTTTGGACCTTCTTTCTTCTTACCTTTAGGTTGTTGGGACCCACCCTCGTTAGTACTAGTTTGGGGCCCTGTTGAAGACTTCTGGTCTTTGGATTTCTGATCTCCACCCTTTTGGTCTGTGTTCTTCTGATCACCCCCTTGGCCCTGGTTCTGGTTCTTTTGCTTAACCCTGGTTCTGACCCATTTGTCTGCCTTCTTTCCCAATTCTTGGGGAGAGGTCAGATCTGAGTCAACCAAGTGTTGATGCAGTTGCTGGTTGTGACAGTTATTTAAAATCTGTTCTCTCATCGTCAAATTGTACAATCCTGTATAATCAGACACCTTACTTCCCAGCAACCAACCCTCCAAAGCCTTAGTGGCACATTCAATATATTCAGACCAGTCCTGAGTCTGTGTCTTCTGGGTATCTCTGAACATTAACCTGTACTGTTCAGTGGTTAAGCCTAACCCATCAACCAGGACACTCTTCAGGGCTCTGTAGTTTCTGACATCCTCCTCCCTAACAGTGAGGAGTCTATCTCTGCCTCTCCCTTCAAAGGAGAGCCATAAGATTGCTGCCCACTGGTCTTCAGGAACCTGCTGCACTTTGCAGGCTCTCTCAAGAGCAGTCATCCATTTGTGGATATCATCCCCACTTTTGAAGGGGGGCACAACCTTGGACAGGTTCCTATTGTCAAACACCCTATCTTTGTCCTTAGGGACAATGCTGCCACCAGTGGGTATAGACCCACTCTCTCTAGGTTGCCTAGCCTTGTTCAGTTTCTCTTCCATCAGGGCTACTTCTAGCTCCTGTCTCCTGATCCTCAGCTGAGCTTCCTTCATTCTGGCCTGATGCTCCCTCCTCTGAGGGCTGGTCATCCCCCTTCTGGAGCGACCTTGAGAGCCTCTAGAGGCATGAGAAGCATTAGAGTCAACCTGAGTGATTCCTCTGCCTCCCAAGCCCCTGGTTAAGTCCACTAGGGAGATCCAATGGGGTGAACCCATTGTCAGTCCCAAGTAGCCTTAAGTTAGCTGGGCCACGTATAACACTTGGCACTGGGCTAGTTCTCCCTTCATACCCACTACCATCTGTATCAGTACCCTTATCACTTTCATCCTCTGTAGTGTGATTCTCATCTAAGGGGTGACTATTGGAAAGGGGTACTTCAGTAGCATCTTCAGAAGGGGGGCCTCCTGTTCCAGTCCCTAAGGGGCCTAACTGGGAGGCTTTCTTGAGAGCTCTCTGATCTTCATCAGCTTGTAAGAGTTCTCTGAGTTCAGCAGAGGTAGGGTTCCTGGGCTGTTTAAGGCCTCTGATATTTGCCAACTGCCTGAGCTCATTTTGATTTAGGGTAGCAAAGATGGTTGGTGCCCTCTGGGGGTCACTCTCGACAGAGATGGGTACATTGGACCCCTCTGCCCCAGCCATTGCTCTTAAGTGTGGGTGGATGTGTTGCAACTACCTACACTTGGGTTTTCCTACTAAACCTATCTAGTAGTTGTAGTCAGGGTGTGCTACTCCCTTTGCTCTACAACAACTAAGTTCAGTAGAACTTAAGTATTTCTAATCTTGTTTTATATGTACCTAAAGGTACCTGTATGATCTTTCAATTGGTAACAAAGAGATTACAGAGGTAAAACACAGCAAGCTCAAATCCAACCGCTGCTCACCAATGTGAGAAGTTGGCCTGGTATATGATGTTCACTAGTTAAAGGGACCACCTCGTACCATGCCAAGCAACCCTTATGGTGTGGTTGTAAGTCAACCTTTTCGGACTAGCTGCCCTAGTGGTAGCGTAGGCTAAGCAGTCTTTGAGGCTAAACTCGTTAAAGCGTGTTAAGGAGGCTGTTTTACCATATGTAACCCCCTTTTATACCAATGAAAGGACACCACACAGATATATATTCAAAATATATATGTATTTATTACTCAAAGTATCCCCTAGACTCTTTATGAGCACAGGAGCACAAATCGTTAAACAAGAAAGTATTACAATATACAGAAGTTGCACTTTATATGGATGGGCCCTGGTGGCCACTCAAACCATATACTAAAATAGTGGTATAAGTACCACGACTAGGAAAGGGAAAAGGCCTAGGGCCTCTAGAATCGCTGGGCCTACAAGGAGCTAACGTCAGTTAGTGACCAGGAGGTCCATGGGTCGCGTGTGCAGTGAGGAAAGTTACACGCGGGCTCCCATAGGTTTTCAATGGGTGCGTAAAAGTTCAAAAGTTACTGCTAGAAGGGTCTTCTGGATGGACTACGAACTTAAGACTTAAAACACAGACACTAGAGATGTTTCTCTACACTTGGGCACCGGAGTGCCAGCTTTACCTCACCCACAGGAAGCGGGTGCATAGGTCTCGCAGTGCGTCGGGTTTCGTCTATCTGTTCAATGGAGCCTGGTGACAAAGATGCTGCAGGCGGCCGGTCCAGAAGAGATGCGGTGGATACAAGAGTGGATCGGAGTTGTAGAAGACCTGAAAGCAGAGGGGACAGTGTTCACAGTCACTAGCCAGTGACCGGCGTGGCACCAGGTAGGTACCAGGCGATGTCGGGTGCAAAAAAGAAAGCTGATTGCTCTGACCAGCAAGGTCAGAGGGGCTGCTCCTTTGGAGGGCAGCAGGGGCCAGTCTGGAGCAACCAGACCAGCATTGTAGTTTTCAAGGTTCGTCGTCAAAATGGCCACTAGCCAACGGTCTTCTCCAGCACCATGTACAAACTCCCCAAGATTCCCCGCATGACAGCCCTACTGTAGTGTCTGCTACTCTTCTTTCTTTCTCTTCCTCTGATGTCACCATGTGGAATGTTGGTACCCATGACAACTCAGTAGAATGTTTGTTCCTAGCTCTGTAATTTCATTTGGAAGCTTGGGACTGAGCTGTAAGGAGACAGCTCCTGGTGGGGTTTTTATATTCTCAATTATATCTTATTCTTGACTTACCACCTTGTACCATCATACTAAAATAAATATATATTCTTACAAGAACCTACATGGACCTGATCTTCTTTTACTTATAAATATTCTACATTATGAACTTTTGTTCATTTCAAATCGCGGCTCCACCGGTACACTGACTCTGTCCAGACTTCACCGCATTATATTCTGAGGATTTCGGGTTTGAATTCTCCAGCTTTTCAAAACGGTATGCTCTCTAAGTTGCCCCTGTAAGCAGGCATTTATACAAGAGTCTCGCTGAGAACCATTCATATTCACTTGACATTATGAACTCTGTTCATTTCAGACAGCGTCTGCTTCTGATGACTGAATTTGGAGACGTAGAGGTTAAACACTAAGACAAAGGTACCCCGGTAATTTACACACGTACCCCGAGTTAGTTCCCACACGTGATAGCACCCCCATAAGTTGTGAATAGAGCACAGATTTCTCTCGAACTATGTCACCTTGGTGGAGGGCCTTTTGTTCATTTCCATGCTGTTTTTTTAAAGCTTTACCAATTGCTTTTGACAGTTTAAGTGTACTGAAGTAGTAACTGCTTTGTTGATCAATGACGCTAGCACACCCATAATTGTAAAGCCTAATTTCTCTGTTTATGTTCGTAGAAATTAAGCCCATGAAGAAGAGCCAGAGTAGGCTTGAAATGCATTGGGCAGCAAGATGAATTGTTGAATACTTTATTGATTTGAATACTTGGATCACACAAAAAAGAAATTCAAGAACTTCCAATGAATCAAAATTAAAAATTGGAATGTATTTACAAATTTTGTTTTGGATTTGTTCAATTCAGCATTGTACATGATGTTTATGAGAAGTATTAAATTCATAATGCACACTGGGTGTAAATTATAAGATACGGCGGGTATTGTTTACCCAATAGCTACTGTGCGCAGAGGTTGGGTCCCATTGACCCTTATATTGTTGAGCATATCATCAGGCATACTAGACTGTCACATGCCCTCCTCCGCAGCACGCTTTATTTAAGAAAGGTTCTAAATTAGTATAAACATTATTAGAGTTAGCTAAAATTAGAGAGTGCCTCTCCTAACAAAATATTGCTACTCCAGATAGAACCACAGGTTTGAGTCCACACAAGATCATCATGGGACGTGCCATGAGACACGTGTTTGTGCCAGTCAACAAGCTGATGACTATAACTGATGACATGATTTTGCATTACTGTAAAGGCCTGGCTGACGCAGTTCATTCTGTGTTTCACCAGGTTGGAGCGGATGCCACCACACTTGAAAGGAAACCAGCCCATGATTTGAGCCCAGGGGACTGGGTAAGGATAAAAGTACACAGAAGAAGAAATTGCCTGGTTCCAAGGTGGGGAAGGCCAAGACAGATCATCTTGACCACAACAACTGCTGTAAAGTGTGCAGGACTGAAGAACTGGATACATGCTAGTCACACACTGAGAGTTCCAAATCCAGCAGACGGCATCGGGAAAGAATACTTTGACGAATCAGAATCAAGTGATGAGTCAAGCAATGAGAACCTAAAAACAAAAGAAAATCCTGAAAGGGGGGAGAATGAGCCAAGACTAGTTCAGACCCCCAAAGAAGAAATTTTGAGGAAAAGATTGCAGATTTCAGATACTTCAGATTCTGGAGATGAGCAAAACGCCAGTGGTGAACACAGAAAAAAGAAAAGAAAAGAAAAGAACATCCAGTCAGAAGTACCTTTTGCACCAGATGAAAGAGTAGAAGAAATTCCACCTGAGAAAATACTGGAAGAAGAAGAAGGGACAGTTACAGAAAGAGAGGGACAGATTGCGGAAAACCCCCGAGGAGGTGTAGGGAACTGCAATGCCCAGATAGGTGAAGGGACAATTAGTCAGCAAGAAGATTGCGTGCCAGAGACCCGAGGAGGGACAGAAGTAGGGCCAACCCAAGAGGTGGAAAAGGAGACATCTGAAAAAGAAAAATCAAATGAAACAGAATCTGAAGACAGTGAAACAGAGATACCAGAAGGTCGAGTTCTGAGAAAGAGAACTTGGATCGAGGAAAGAAACGGCAAAGACGGTAAAACAAGAAGGAACGCCAAAGGAGACATTTGGCCAAATAAAATTAAGAAACTGAGATACAGATTGATACGAGCTAAACCCTCAGAGGCTGAACAAGTGAATGAAGTAACTAGTCAGCGTCCAGAGAAAGAGGGAGAAACAGAAGTGTCAGAAGCAAACAAACGAGCAAGAAAGCCAAATCAGAAATATAAGTCACCTGAATGGACGTACGTGGCACTGCCTGAACAAGGAGAAGAGGCAGATAGTCAAGGAAATCCAGAGGAGACTTGGCTGAAACTGATAAAAGAAGAAGAAACTGGGGAAATCCTGAGAGTTATCTTATCCAACATTGGAGAAGAAGCGGAAGATCAGGAAATCCTGCATGTGGATGACGAGAAAGAAGTGAAAAACGACGAAAGGACAAGCTGAGTAATTTTAGGCGATCCTTGTAGGGATACACAGGATTGAATAAGAAAATTGTAATATTTGGATAACCTGATAAGTTTTAGCTTTAAAAGCTATAAGATGCGGAGTAGAAGAGGCTAAGTCAAAAGACACGGTTAGATCTAACAAGATGGCAAACATAGATGATAATAAGAGTAGATGTACCTTCATGAGAAGATGGTGCAAGACATGTTGCTGTTGTACAGGACTATTAATACTTCTTTGGAGCGTACTCGCTCTTTTGATCTCTTTCAAAGTAACTTTAGATACATTAGCAGGACATACTGAGAATATGACTAATATAGTGAAGAACTCACAAAAAGTAATACCGGTTAGAACAAGCACAGAGCATGTGCATCAAGATAGGTCAATAAATGATTTCTCTAGTAATGTGTTTTCAAAATTGTTGTATGAATATGTTAAAACAATGGAAGTAAGGGATTGCTACGTCTGCATGCAATTACCTGCATCTGTTTCAGAAGGGGTGACTTATCATCACCTCCCAGCAACTTATGGAATAACATGTAGCGTCTTAACTAGTATATTTTATCAAGTAGGAAAACTAGAGTACAATTTGTCTAACATAGATAATATTCTTGGACGATTGCCCATGAATAAAGAATTAAATCCAGCTAAAGAAGCTAATACATTAGGAGAAATTTTTATAGAGACTAAAGGACTAACCCTAGAGTATATTTTTAAGAATAATTGAACTTGTAGTTTGAAATCAGAAGAGAAAACATTCTTGGATATGGTTGAGAAGAGAAGATTAAAAATACACAAGAATGCAGAAGGACATAAAGAAGGGGAAAACATTTGGGCAATAGATGGGAACAAGGAAACGCAAGGTGATGTTAGACCGACAATAGCTATAGATTCACCACAGAAAGGCAAATTATGCATCATGAGAGAAAGATCCCAATATGATTACATATACATAGGGACAAGTGAGTGTCATGATACATACTTCATTGCATCCGGATGGGGATTTAGAGGTGGAGAAGACCCAGTTTTTCCTGGATTGTATTATATTTGTGGGAACAAGGCTTATTACAGGCTGCCTGAACATTGGTATGGCACATGTTATGTAGGCCTGGTCTTTCCAAAGATCTTTCACATGGATAGAGTAGAAAATAGTGGACCAAATAACCTACTAATGCGTAGCAGAAGGGAAACCTGGTTAGAAATTGTAGGTGATATTTTTGGAGCCTTGATACCAGCAGTGGGAATATCTTTGAATGCAAATAATATTCGGAAGCTGTCCACCATAGTGGATCGTTTGTCCACAAGCACAGCTGGAGGATTTCTATTGGTAAACGCTGAATTAGTTGCCATGAGTGCTATGATTATGCAAAATCGACTTGCCCTTGATATTTTATTGGCAATATATATGGCAGCTATCGCAAGTGGAATTTTTCCATGAGAGTAATGAATGTTGCAGTGATGGTAATGAAAACATCAATATAAGATGGCCACAATTTTCCATATAGTTCTAGAGGACCCCTGCCCAATTCAGAGCACCAAGCAGACCCCGGTATGCTTCTGCTGGGTGTCCTCCTTCTGGTCCCACCGGGGCACTCCATATCAATTTAGAATGCCCGCCGTCCTCCCTAAAATTCCTGCAGGGAGGGGTTGTAAATGACTGGCTCTGAGGAATCAGATCCTGCATGGTCGGGGACGGCTATAGGCATCAAATTAGTGCAACACCACTAGAGTGCCACTAAAGAATTGTGTGTATATCGCTTCATTAAACCCTCAGTGCCTCACAAAATGGAATGTTGCCACTGGGTAACAATCGTACAAATTGGTTATTTCGATTGAAAGAGATATGAGCATCAGCAAGAGATTTCTTTAGTGTAGGAACGTGTTGTAAAAGGCTTTTTATTAAACTTGAGGAATTTCATTGCAACACATAATTGCACACACTGTACTCTCTCCATGCAGTGAAGTGAGCTTACTTCAAATGGATGGAACTATTCACAAATTTAGGTGAAAATAGGGCAAGATTTACCTTCTGAAATTATTTGCTAGAAAGGCAAATGTTGCATGAAAATGAAAAGTTATTTGGGGGGGGGGGGAGTGCAGACATGATGCAAGAAACCATGCCCCCAACAGTAAAATGTATATTCTTAAAACGTAGTCAAATAGAAACTTAGCACTGCAGCGTCGAACAGACATACTTGACCGGCAGCAAGCAGAGCTATTTCTGTGAGGTGAATCTGAGTAATGTGCATGGTCAAAAGTCCGCCGACAGCAGCGCACCCCATCCATTAAGTGGAATAGGTGCATTTCCATGCATGTGCTCAAATGGCTGTCCCGAACTGGGGTACGTCACTCTTCTAACCATCCAAATAATCCAGGTGCCCAGCCTCGATTTGTGTCGGTGTACACCCACAAGATATCCACATGGTGTCCTTGTTTTCAAAGAGTTGGGAATAGAGAGCTAAAAATATCGGTTAGTTATGTTTTTACAACACTGTCAGCCTCATCAGCAAAAATAAATAGCAGTTCGCATTCTCCAAATGGTGTGGATGGTTTTGTAAATGGCGTGGCCTTTTTACAAAACTGCCAATTTCGCAATTTGCAAAAAATCGCAAAATACTGGAGGGTCTGTAGATATGGTACCATACTCTAAGGACCGTATGTATCAAGTCAATGGACCTGGCTGTAAAGGTGTCTGTACAATAATGCATAAATTGTTTATTATGTCATGTTTCATAGTTGCTCACATCACAGTACATGTAGGATGGCCCTGGGCTACATGATGTTAGTGGGCTGGCTTAATCAGTGTAGAACATGACCAGGGATGAGGATAGTCAGCAGATGACTACAAATGTGTGTATTCATGTCTCTGTAGTGCTAAGCATGTGAGAACTACACATGTTGTGTTAACTTTTGATTTATGCTTGTGCCAGATGTATGCAACTTGTGTGTCATCAAAACAAATTTCCAAAACCTTGCAGTGATTTTTGTTTTGAAATCATTATTGCCATTTATATTCAATACATCATACCGTGGAGAAAATGCAATTAAAAGTATCATCCAGAAGTGAATATTCAAACATGGCCAACTTTTAAAAGTAAAGTAGGCTGCAGGCACAGCTGAAATAGAAAATGTGGCAATTGAGATACGTAGGATAAACCTCTGGTTATACAGTTCATTGAATCCCACAAAGAAATAATCAAATTGGCTGTTAGAAACTGAGAACAAGCCAACAATCAACAAAAACCCACTGGCTAATGCTGCTGAGAGGCAGAAGGATGGGGAGTGATAGAAATCCATCAGGAGTTCCTTTCCAACCCTGCGTGTCGACACATTACTGCAAGTGGGTGAACGGGGGGGGAGAGGAAGGCACAAGGGTGTAACACAACAGGGACCCTTTGAGGTGCCTATTCGGGGCACAGCACTGCCTCACATCTGCCTGTGTTTAAGGAGATTTGAGGCACTTAAGGCTCTAAGGCTCTTACCCTGTGTAAGTGCATAGAAGTCTGTCACCTAAGGGGGGCTCATGTAGTTTGTTGACTAAATTAAGAACATATGTATCCCAGAGTCAGGTGGCACCACTCCCCCCCCACTGTCGACAATCATGGGCCAGAGTATCTGCTTCAGCCCGAGCCCATTTGTGAGTCACCTGAAGCCAGGTTCTGAGTATTGGTAGCTGCAGATCCTACCAAGCCATAGCTATTAAGCCCTTAAAAAGGACAAGCGCCAGGGTCACCAGCTTGAGATAGTGCATATTAGACTTGGTCTACCTTGTGATCCCCAGCAGACATAAGAGTGGATCCAGTGGCACCTGTACATCAACCACCAGTGATACCTGTTCCATTGCGTGGGTTTGGTTCCAAAGTAATTGGGGGCATTCCCATACCAAGTGCAGAAATGTGGCGTATGCATGTCCACAGTGCTGGCAGGCCAGCGAGACACCCGGGAACATTCCATGTAGGCGGTGTGGTATAAGATATGTCTGGTGCATGTAGTTGAATTGTGTAAACTTCAGACGAGCATTGCGGGAAATGCCTTTCACCCGCTCCAAGGCCATGGCCCATTTTTGACTGTTAAATCCTTCCCTAGACACTCATCCCACCTAGGCTTCCTTCAAGCCTGGAGTTCAGTGCGACCTGCATGTAGGGCAGCTTATAATGCCGAAGCCACTCAGCGGCCTATGCCGTGTGTCAAAAACCATTGTAAACCAGAATGTAATGGAGGCTCATCCTGTCCAGCCGACCTCACCATCCTAATGGTGGCCGCAATTACATTGTGAGTGAGAAAGGGGCCCAGCCCTAATCCATAGAGTTTTCTTAGGACCTGGAAAGAGAACAAAGCACTGTCTCCATATAGGTCGTCCAATTGAGCAATCCCTGCCTCATGCCAAGGGGAAGGGTCATGCACCCCAAGCAGGGCCCTAAGAGTGGTTACGCTCCATAGGAGTAGCGGTGGTGTGTAAGGGGCCAGCGCACTTTGAAGACGAATGTAACATACCCAAACAAGCTTGGCCACCCGAGAGAGTCTGCTTAATCTCCCGTAAGGACCGCCCAGAGGCAACAACCAATCCAGTAGTCAAGCCCCCTAGGTCTGCTCCTTTGAATGTACCGTCCGCAGCTCCAACATCAGCAAACCAGCGCATTGGCCATTGCAGCTGGTATGCACTGAAATACAGTTCCAAGTTTGGAACCCCAAAGCCTCCTTCAAGCATTTGACGGTGGATCATAGTGAGTGAAACATACTTCTGAGCGGGTCCCCAGACAAGATCAGATTCTAAACTTTGTAAAGCTGCAAAAAAAGGATCTCAGGGGAAGCACTGGTAGAGCAGCGAAAAAATACAAAAGCAGTGGGAAGATAAGCATCTTTGTTATTGGGGCTCTGCCCATTGCTGAGACGGGTAAACTAGTCCAGAAATGTAGGGAGTGGCATGGCGAGGTCAACGTCCTGCCATAATTCCCATCAACTGAGTCCCTGTCTGTGTGATAGACATTCACTGTGAGAAATTGCCCTCTTTCTTGCATGGTATGCCCCCACTTTTTGCTGAATTGCTGATGTTCTTTGACTGAGTGTGCCTTGGGCTCCTGCTAATCAGGTACCCAGGGCCTATGTTCCTTCCCTAAAATTGCGTTGAAGCCTAAAACCAATTCGCATCTCTGGCCACATGTCAGCCCCTGGTAAATGGTACCACAGGTACCCAGGGCACTGTGACCAGAGAAGGCCTCTAAGGGCTGCAGCACTTATTGTGCCACCCTTAGAGGTCCTGTACCCTGACACAAACACACTGCCTTTGCAGGCTGCATTTCTTGGTGCAGAACAAAGTGAAGAGTTGACATGGCACACATCTATGTGTGCCATGCACACAAACCACTGCCCTGGCATAGATCAGTCACCCCTCTGGCAGGGTGCATGTAAGAAGCGCTTCTTCAATTAAAATGATGATGAATCCACAAAGGAGTAGTTTAAGATGAGAAGCTTTAATTTCCTTATAAGTAACCCACGACAGGTCCAGTTAAGCAACAGATACAAAATGAATAATGCACACCAAACATTCTATATCTTAGAATACAGAAATCTTTAAATTCTATTAAAGGTATACGACATTAAACATACCTCAAACCACTCTCTACACACCCCCCTTCCTATAAAAAAATAAAAAAACACAATAATAATAAACAAAGTCATCAGAACGAAAAGGTGAAGTTCTGATACGAGAACTGCATCTGACTTGAATGTTATCTCCAGATCCTTTGACATTACTTGGAGCATTTTCTGAAGCAACACAAGAAGAAGAAACATTATCACCTTCCCCCCTATTTTCTAAAGAATGAGGGGTAAAAGTGGTGTCAGCAAAATTGTCATGCTTAGGAACAAGTTCCCCAACATCAAACCAATCAGAATCAGATTGAATTTTATCTTAGCTTGTTCCTCTGTAAGTTTTATTACCACATTTTGATTCCACCACCCTATATTCTGTAACATCACTGCCATTATAGATAATTTTACAATTCTTGCAGGTTCAGAAAATCTAGATTGCCCTTTGCAAACTTTAATGAGGTTCTTTATAAGAACCCAGCCACCAGGAGATAAAGAAGTTATTTTAACATGTTTTCTTATGTCGTAATTCTCCTTATACTTTCTTTGTTTTTCTTCCACATGTTCTCTAACTTTATGCAAATCAATAGTATTAAAATCAGTATTACCAATTTTTTTTCCTCAACCATGATGGTCTAAACAGAGAAGCAGGTTTTTTACCACGTAGCAAAACATAAGGAGAAATATCTGTGGTTGAATGGGGAGTAGTATTATAACTCCACACCTTTTCACTTACATACTTGTATACATCAAGACTGTTTGCCATAGCTGTTTTCACCCCTTCTTTTAATAGCCTGTTCGCTCTTTCCACAAGACCATTTCAGGCAGGACTATATAAAGGTACCAAAATGTGCTTAACCGAGACTTTTCAAACTCATTGGATACAAAATGAGTACCAAGTCAAGTCAAGTCAAGTCAAGAAAGCTTTATTCGACGATTGTCATAAAAGCATATATGTACCATACATTTACAAGATAAAACATTTTAAGATATTTTAAAATGGTTTAAAACAATAAATAAATAAAGATATTTACAGACTGATTGAGCAATTCACGGGAAGGAAAATTAATCAAGACAACATTTTGCTCCTAATCACCCATGCCCTGCCAAGAAACTTTGCAACAGATATATAAACAAATGAAGTTTCAGCAGATCGTAAAATACGAACTGCCACCTTGGTATTCCTGGTACCCAAGGTCCGGCACATTGGTTTAAGCCAGGTCTGTCGGGGGATTATATAGGAAGGGCATTGGAACAAAAAGTGATTAACAGATTCAATAGATGCAGTACAACCAGGACAATTGAGTACATTTTCTGTGGACCATCTAGATGTAAACTCTCTTACTGGGAGACTACCAACTCTGAACTGAAAATAAAGCTTCCTGTCCAAAGGACTGGTTATATCATCCCAAAAGGGTGCCAAGGAAATGGTGTCCTTAAAGTCCAAGAAGATGCCAGATAGTGAAAGCGGTGCTGTTGATCTGAAAACTCTGGATGCTACCATTTCCCAGTACAAAGCCTTCAGGACTTGTTTGGTGGGGAAGCAAGCATTTTGAGGATCCTCCCACAGGTTTTTTAGACCCAGGTCCCGAAGCGACTCATAAATCCTACGGAGCCACTTGACCTTTCGGCAAATATCCAGTTTAATAATGTCCATGAGGCCAAGAGCAAAAAGCCTAAGTTCGGGGGTGACCCATAAACGCCTCCAGTATAGAATAGGGCGGAATGAGGCAATTAATGCTATCGGTCTCATACCAAGGTCATAGAATAGGGGGCAAAGGGGAGTACTCTGAGGTAGACTAATTAAATTTCGAAAGAAATTATTTTCAGAGGAAGATAGCTTATGTACATTTTCAAATCCCCACAATTCAACTCCATAAAGTGCAGCTCCAACCACTTTGGCATCATACCATTATCGGTCACAATTTCAGAAGGAAGGTCTTCAATTAAAAACAAACGTTGTAAAAACGTAATGACAGACCTAGAATCAGAATTTCTCACAAATGAGAAATACAACCATTTCGAAAAAATAATCAACGATTACAATTAAAAATTTATTATCACTCCCGAGAAGATTAAAAGGACCAGAAAAATCGAATCCTAACTTTTGCCACGGACCTTTTGGCCATTCAACCGGACATAAAGGAGAAGTGGAAGTACACCAATGCTTATCAGAACACAAGCATTCTGGACATTTATCAACAAAAGCCTTAACCTGACTATCGATGCCAGGCCACCAATACATTTCTTTTACTTTCCGAACAGTACTAGAAATTCCTAAATGTCCTTCATGAGCAAGGGAAATAATTTTACACCTCAGACCTTCAGGTGGTACTATTTTGTCTTCTCGAACTAGAACGTCATTCACTAAAGACAACTCTGCAGCAACTTGTGAATAACATTTGTCTTGCATAGACAAGCTTCTATCACAAGGCCAACCCTGAACTAAAAACTTCTTCACTCTTCCAAGACAAAGATCATCCCTATCACAAGTAATCCATTCTTCCTCAGTTAACTTGCTAGACTGTGTCAAATCATTAATGGTGAAAACAAAATCACAATCATTGTCCTTAATAGGACTATCCATATCCACACCATCCAAAGTAATACGTGACAAGCAGTCTGCTCTGATATTTTTGCCACCTGGAATGTATTTAATATCAAAGATAAATTCTTGCAACCTAGCCAAGAGTCTTACCAATCTTGAAGAAGCTTTGTTAGAGCAACTGTCCCCAAGCATATAAATTAAAGGTTTGTGGTCTGTGAACAGTTGGAACCTACAACCCCAAATATACCTCCTGACTTTTTCTACGGCCCAACAGCATGCTAAAGCTTCCCTTTCTATTGTGCTATAATTTGCCTCTGCTCCGCTTAATGTTCGGGAGGCAAATGCAACCGTAAACTCTTGACCATTAATGATTTGACTCAATACAGCACCTAATCCTTTAGAGCTAGCATCAACGGTTATGACACTAGTTTGACCATGAGTAAAAGCTCTAATAGCTGGTGCTTCCAAAATTATTTTTTTAACTGAATCAAATGACTTTTGAGTTACATCAGACCAAATGTATTTGGCATTTTTTTTTATAAATCCCTAAGTGGTTGCACAATTATGGCGTAACTTTGTACAAAATGAGCATAATACTCGCTAAGCCCTAAAAATGATCTTAAAGCATCTTTATCTTGAGGTCTGGGTGCATCTTTGATTGCATTAATTAATGATAATTTTGGTTTCATACCATTAGAAGAAATATTGTGACCTAAATAGTCAACGTCTTGAGTGATAAATTTACATTTGTTCTTATTAACAGTCATACCAACTTCCTCTAACTTTTGCAAAACAGTGTCAAGTAGACTATAATGTGATTCCAATGTTGCAGTGTGAATCAAGATATCATCTTGAAATGCCTGGATACCATCGATATGTGAGAATAATTGGTCCATCAAGTGTTGAAAAACACTAGCAGCGGATACTAGTCCAAAGGGCAACCGTTTGTAGATATAGACCCCCAAAAGGAGTAACAAATGTGGTTAAGGGTTGAGATTCTTTTGAGAGTGGGATCTGATGATACGCTGATTTTAAGTCTATTGTGGTAAAATACCTACTACCACCCACCCAGATTCGCCAACATATCCTGTGCGGTTTAGAGCCCATAAATCCGCACATAAATGGATCTCGCCAGAACTTTTGTGAGCGACAACACTGGCGGAAACCCACTCAGAGGATTCAACAGATGTTATGATGTTCTGTACACATAAATCATCAAGCATTTTCTTTAAATCGTCTCTGGCTGACAAAGGGATGGGTCTGCATTTTTGAATCACTGGGATAGCATTTTTTTTAACTTTAATGTTGTGTTGGAAGCCTTTAACCAAACCTACTTTGTCAGAAAACACACTAGCATATTTGGTAAATAAATTCGCTAACACAGTATCATCATAAGTTTTGACAGTATCATGTAAAATAGACAAATTTGGCAAATCACCCAAGACAACAGGTTCTGGATGTCCGGGTTTCGAAATAATTCCTAAATTCGCTTGATCCTGCCAGCCTAAAATATCACGACCATTAACCTCTTCGCTGCGGCGCAAATTCCGCAGCAGCGCTCCCGCAGTGCTGACATTCCAATCGCGGGCGTGGTCATGACGTCTCCCAGCCGTCGTCCGCACACGCCCATTGTGACTCATGACGGCCGGGAGACGTCATGAGCATGGAAGAGGATAACAGCCACGTATACTTTGGTATAAATAACTCTCCCTTTAAAATTGATGGAATATGAAAAATATCCGTGCATGATAATATCGAATTCCCCAAAAGCCTTGGGATTTACACCTGTGGGTTTAAGCAAAACTTTAGACCAGAATTTGTTGAAAGTTTTAACATCAAGTATCGTGATTGGAGACCCAGATACAACTATAACATGTAAGTTAATAGGTCCTATAGATACATTGCATAAGGGACCTTTACATCTTTTAGTATCTTCATGTAATGTGTTAATTTCAATGGTAGACAATGTGTTGCTCATGGCCTGACACAATTATATTTAGCTGATCTACACACAGTATTGAAATGGCCAATCTTTTTACATATGCTGCACCTCTTACATTGTGCTGTACAACTTGAATTATTGCCCATATGATACTTTGAACCACATCTGTAACAAGAACCCTTTTTTTCTACATTGAAATTTGGTCTAAATTTCGTAGAAACCACGTTAACAACTGGTTCATTACCTTTAATATTGGGAGGAACTTGTGTGAGATCTAAATTGTTAGAAGATTTACTAGCAGAATCTTGAGTTAAAATTTTAGATGAGATAACAGATCGTTCAATACTTCTAGCAATATCCATTACCTCATCAAGGGAAGGATTTTTGCATGTTAATATGCGCTCTTGAATTTTTTTCTTATAACAGTTGAAGACCAATTGATCACGCAAGGCTGTGTCCAAGTATAAAGCAAATTGGCATTTTGCTGCCAAAACACGCGGAACAGCCAAATAATCTTAAATTGACTCATCTTGTGTTTGTTTACGCTTAAAGAACACATGCCTTTCAACCATGACAGATGGTTCATCAACGTAGTTTTTACCAAACCTAGCTAAAGCCTCAGAAAAAACATTCCCATGTTTCGTCACCAGATGGCGCTGGTACTACAGGTAAGTTATCAAATACATCTTGACCAGCACTTCCTAGAGGATTCAATAAAAGTGCTTTTTTCCTTGAAGCAGAATATTTTGTAGCATCTATTGCCTCTAAATAATGATCAAAAATCCTGTACCATTTATGCCAAGGCACGAGAGGCTTACCTGGGTTTTGTAAGAAAGGTGGAGGCTGCATTACATTGTTAGAATTAGATGAAGCCGTTATGTAAATACTTAAAACAGTAAAGTGTTGTGTATAAGTGCAATAAAATGAAATATAAGTAACATAAGACCATAAATGTTAGAAACTGTATATAAGTTAAAGAGTAATAATAAGTATCCAATCTAAGGTTCAAAGCGTGTGCTAATCACGGAAGAAAAGCACAGATGAAATGGATATCTGAAGAAACTTGAAGTTCATCTGATCAACAGCTTAGAAAATCGTCATGTAAATCTTGGATGCGTGAATCTAAGATGGCCACCACTGCGTGAATAACGTGATGACAGAGGACGTGAAGAATAACTCAAGCGTGATGATGATAGATGTGAGTAGCGTCTCTGACGTGATGGAAGATTGTGCAGAGAAGGTTACGCAGACATCATTCTGAGAGCTTTGTCAAGGAATACTCGGCGCATTCACGAGTAAAAGAATGGATGAAATTTCAAATGAAAGCAATCAGCAAACGGTGGACAGAGTCAACGGTAACCAAAATCGTTTAGCTGGCGAAAATTAAGTATTACACTCTGGCGCGCATTAGTTATTTTTAAGTATGCGTGCATCTGAATGTAGAATTCAGCTGTCTGTCTTTGCAAAACAATAAAGTTGCACAGTACCTTTTTTATGTAAGCTTAGTTTTGCCATCAGGAATCAAAAGGAAGATAGCAATCCGGAGCATAGAGCAGTATAGTCCAATAAAAAAGATCACAATTCCTCGGCAAAATGATAGCATGCAAGTAGAGACAAAATGACTAAGTATTCCTTAGGAGTATTTATCTGAAGAATAAAATAAATATCTGGATCCAAAATTTTCTTCATAACAGTCGGTCGGTGGGTTTTAGTTTCAATCATCGCCAATAAATGTAAGAAGCGCTTCTTCAATTAAAATGATGATGAATCCACAAAGGATTAGTTTAAGATGAGAATCTTTAATTTCCGTACAAGTAACCCACGACAGGTCCAGTTAAGCAACAGATACAAAATGAATAATGCACACCAAACATTCTAGATCTAAGAATACAGAAATCTTTAAATTCTATTAAAGGTATACGACATTAAACATACCTCAAACCACTCTCTACAGTGCACTATACCAGTGGTGAGGGTACAGAGGCATGAGCCCTGTACCCCTACAGTGCCCAAGTCCATTATTGGGCATTGTAAGTACAGTGCTGCCGTTAATAGTATATGGTGCTGGGAGTTTGTCATTTCGAACTCCACAACACAATAATGGCCATACTGAAGACTGGGAAGTTTGGTATCAAACTTCTCAGCACATTCAACCCACACTGATGCCAGTGTGGGATTTAATGTAAAATGCACAACAGAGGGAATCCCCCCTGAAACTCTACCAACTTATAGTGACCCGACTGAGTGGCTGCTTGGGCAGCTGCCAACAGATGTTTCTGGACCCCTGGATCGAGAGCCTGCTGCTCCCGGGGGCCTGCAACAATGCACATCCTGGGACGAGGTGCCAAGCCTCCTCCAGCAGAATGGGCAGGGTTCATGAAGGGGAAGGTTCAAAGGGATGCCGCCTTTGTGAGCCTCCCCAGACCATTTGCTGCTTTCAGCAATTGGTCCCCACTGGTTCTACCCCCCACTTTGGGCAGGAGAACCGGCGGGAAAAACAAGTGAGGAAAAGAGGTGTGCCCACCTCTGCCAACTCCACCCTTCAGGTGGGGAAGGCAAGGTGAAGCACAACTCTGAGTCCCCGCCATCTTGAGGATGGGGGGACATAGCCAACCAGGGACAGGCTCCTGCCCCCCTCCCACTGGAGGGTGGCACTATAAGGGGTGTACCCACCCCAGGAAAGGGACCCATTGGTCCCTGTCCTTTACCTACCTGTAACACCCCTAAATCTAGTATTTAGGGGACACCCTGAAACTTGTTTCCTCAGATCCAGAAACGACAAGAAAGAAGAAGAAGGACCGAACAGCCGTGCAGCCAGCTAACAAGAGGAAGACGCCCACTGACTTGGTCCCAGCCCTACAGGCCTGTCTCCCCTTGAACCTGCTCCTGCAAAATCCCAGTGTGTCCTGCAGCCAGCAAACGCAAAAACCCCAGAGGACCTGCCTGCCTTCAGACTGCTTCTCCTGGGAACACTGGATTTGTTCAACTGCAACCTCTGGCAGCATCCGGAGACCGGAATCTAGCCCACTCTGCACCCGCCGAACCCGGCCCGAGGTCGAGTGGAAAAACACCACGAGGAGGTCACCCCGGCAATCTTGATCTGAGATCCGGCAAACCCTGACCTGCCTCAAGCCTCCAGCCAACGCTTGCAGCCTAAATCCAGAAGGCCCCCCTGACAGCGACCCGGAGCTGGTAAGAAGATCCAACCACAAAAGGCACCCCTGCACCCAATGCCTCACAGCCTTGTGTGCCCAAACCAACAGTACCTAGCCAACCCTTAACTTCCCAACTGAGCTCTCGATGTGGTGGTTGCACCCAGAAGTCCTTCATCTCCCTGCTTTTGCAAACTGGAGGTTCTCCATTGAAAACAACAATGCGCCCAACATCGAAACAGCAATCTGCACCCAGCCTTCTCAGTGCCGCTGAGGGTGCACCTTTTGTGCTACTTTGTTTCCCCATTTGCCCTGATCTAAACCCTAGGTGCTTTGCTTTCACAACCCAGTGGCCTGCTTACCAGGAGCCACCAACCGGAGGCCCCCTATCCTCCATTGGTAACATTGGGCCTCAACACTCTGCACCCAGCCGCCCTAGTGCCACTGAGGGTGTAACAAGACTGCATCACTGACCCTGGGGGACCCCTGAGTCTAACCCCAGAACCTTAACTCCCACAGTCGATAACTTGCCTGTGAACCGATAACCTGTTTTTCCTCCATAGGATAACATTGACAATTTTCTTCCAAAAAGTTTTTGTGTGGAGTTTTGAAATCTAAAAATATTCTTTAAAAATCACACAAATAACCAAAACGTATTTACTTACCTGTTTGCAGGAAATGTCCCACTTCTGAATCTAGATATCCAGCACTGAGTTAGAAAAGTAACATAAAAAGTAACTTACCTGTAATTTACTGAAAAAGCCTATTCATTTCAATGTACTGTATTTGCTAAGTGTTGCAACCTACTGCATCCCCTGTAAATCAAACAAAGTACAATTTCCATTGCATTTTCACACTGTTCTACATTCAGCAACATAATACTGAAAAATATTTAATGCTTACCTGTGCCAGGTGTGCTTGGTTCTAAAAATAAAACAGTATATTTTTTACAATAAAACAATTGCCATAGAGTTCAGTTTTTGGGTGTGTGAATTAATTTGCTGACTGAGTGTGTATATCAAGTGCTTAACATTGTCTTCTGATACTGCCTTACTGCTCGACCACTCTACCACAAATAGAGAGTAGGGTTCTATCTAACTTTAACCTCTGCCTACCTCCGGGGTCACCTGGACTCTATACTCATTGGATGCCTGAACTTCCACCTCGACAACCCCAGCGACCCCAACTCCACTATTCTTCGTGACAAATTCACCAGCATCGGAGTGAAATAACTCGTCAACACACCGACCCACAGAGCAGGACACACCCTCGACCCCATCTTTGTTGCAGTAAACAGCGTCCAATTCAGGCACACAGCGTGACCGCCATGGACCAACCACCACTGCGTACACTTTGCCATCAACAAACCCAAGGCACCCAAACCAGCCCCACGCCCACCACGAAGGAACTGGAGCAAAGTTACCGACGAGTAACTTAACTCCACCCTTACCCGAGACAACCACACCTGGGCACCCGACGCAAACAACACAGCCAAAGAACTTCACACCTGGATCTCCATCTGCGCAGACAAGCTTGCCCCGCTACGCAACCACGATAGACAACACCCGAGGAAAGCCGCCTGGTTCACCACCGCTCTACAAGAAGCCAGACACACCTACAGACACCTGGAGAAGAGCTGGAGAAACACCAAGACAACCGAATACCACACCACCTACAAGGACGCCAAGAGGAACTTCATGCCCAACAAAATCCTGGCCAACTCCACCAACTCCAAGGAACTTTTCAGTGTCATTCAACAATTCACCAACCCACGCAGCAAAGCCACAGACATCACCCCATCCCAGGACCTCTGCAACAAGCTTGGAACCAATGTCCACCTCAAGGTCAAAAACCTCTACGACAACTTCATCGACCATCCACCAGGCGCCACAGATGGCCCCCCCAATCCCCAGAAATACCAGCCAGTCCACCAACTCCAACTGGACACCGATCACGGCCGAAGACACCGCCTCTACCATGAAAAGCATCCACTTGGGGGCCCCCACCAACCCCTGCCCCCTCACATCTACCACAGAGCCGCAGCCGCCATCGCACCCGAAATACAACGCACCATCAACACCACCTTCAAAACAGGCAACTTCTCTGACGACTGGAAACGCGCAGAAGTCAGACCCCCATTCAAGAAGCCCACAGCTGACCCAACCGACCTTAAGAACTATTGGCCCATCTCACTCCTGCCCTTCGCAGCCAAAGTTGCAGAGACAACAGTCAACAGGAAACTGACATAATTCATTGAGGAGAATGCCGTCCTCGACCTGTCCCAATCCGGATTCTGAAGCAACCACAGCACAGAGACCGCCCTACTCGCCGCCACAGACGACATCTGCACCCTCCTGGACCAAGGCCACTCTGTAGCCCTCATCCTACTCGACCTATCAGCGGCCTTCGACACCGTCTCCCACCACACACTAGTCGCCAGACTACACGACACAGGCATACAAGGAACAGCCCTGGACTGGATCCGATCATTCCCCACTGGAGGAAGTCAAGGGATTAGACTTCCACCCTTCCTCTCTGACCCCACGAAAATCACCTGCGGAGTCCCACAGGTTTCATCCCTGAGGCCCCCCTCGCAGCCATTGTCCAACAACATGGCCTCAACATCGTATACTATGGCGATGACACCCAGCTCATCCTCTCCCTCACCAAAGAGCCCACAACTGCCAAACTCAACTTCCAGAAAGGAATGAAAGATGTCACAGTCCGGATGACCAACAGCTGCCTGAAGCTCAACGTCAAGAAGACAGAAGTCCTCGGTACCACCCCTTCTGCATGAGACAGCACCTGGTGTCTGACTGCCCTCGGAGGCCCACCTACCCCCTCAGACCACGCCAAGAACCTCGGCATCGTACTCGACTCATCACTCACCATGAACCGACTGGACAACGACGTCACCTCCAGCTGCTTCAAAGCTCTTCGCATCCTCTGCAAGACCTTCAAGTGGATCCCCCCTCAAGGAAAACAGTCACCCATGCACTCATCACCAGCAGACTGGACTATGGAAACGCACTCTACGCCGGTATTAACAAGTCCCTACTCCACAAACTCCAGACAATACAGAACACCGCCGCTAGACTCGTCCTCAGCATCCCCTGACACGAACACATCAGCCAACACCTATGAAGTCTCCACTGGCTCCCGGTGGAGAAAAGAGTCACTTTCAAAATCCTCACTCGCGCCTACAAATGCCTACACAACAACGGACCCAAATATCTCAACAACAGAATCAACTTCCACGTACCCAAAAGAAACCTCCGATCTTCCAAGCACGCACCGGCTGAAATCCCATGCATCCACAGAGCCAGAGCAGGTGGAAGATCCTTCTCTCACATTGCAGCCAAGACCTGGAACGAGCTACCGGCAGACATCAGGCAGACATCAGACGCGCACCCTCCCTGAACACCTTCAGGAAGACCCTCAAGACCTGGCTCACCAGCTAAACAGATCTGCGGACCGCTCCCTCAGTGCCTTGAGACCCTCATGGGTGAGTAGCACGCTTACAATTCCCTGATTGATTGATTGATTGATTGATTGATTGATTGATTGATTGATTGATACACAATATACCTCATTTTGGTGTAGTATATATAGAGCCAGTTTCCTACATTCACACCCAGCAACGGAAGGTCTCAAAGCTCCAGGGAAGATGGCCATCTGGGGGCGTCACACTATATTCAGGGGCCACACAGTGTAGCGGAAAAATACAGGATTTTCCCCAATTCACCCCGAGACATGTCATGTCGCCAAAAATGTCAAGTAGGGCTTGGAGTCCAGTATGGCAAGAGCATGGTCCCAAAGAAATACGAATACATCAATGGCGTATAAAGACAAGGTGTGCCAATCTACTCCGGCCCTGATACCCCAAGCTGGACCCCTGGCACGCAGCTGGACTGTGATGGCTCCATGGCCAGCGCAAAGGTCACCAGGAGAAGGGAGCACCCTTGTTGGGTCCCCCTCTCGATGGGACCCTTGTTTGTAGAGCGATATATAGTATCTTGACCCATTGTAAGAAGTCAGGGCCAATCCCAAAGGTTCCCAACACTTTAAGCTGGTATGACCAACTCAGCATATCGACGCTTTTTCCAAATTCAAGGAGACCGCAACTGGAATGTCCACCTCTTGGGAAACAGCGTCCTTGATATGATATAGACGTCGGATATTTGATTGAGTCAACCGTTGCGGCACAAAGAACTGAGCACCGGGATGAGTCTGTTTTCGAGGACCTTGCTTAATATTTTATAATCAACGTTCATCACGGATAGCAGGCAGTAGGAACTCACCTCAAGAGGGTCTCTGCCCAGCTTGGGCAGCACCACTATAAGGGACGCTCGAAGAGCCCCGGGGCAAGAACTGCAGCTGTGTGCCTCCTAGTATACAATAGTCTGGGGCAAAGGTTTCTTTGTAGGCAGCATAATATTCCACAGGAAACCCGGTGGTTCCTGGGGTCTTACCACGAGCCATCTGACTGATAGCCAGATGAATCTCTTCTAGCTGAAGGGGGTGCTCTAATTCCCACAGCTGTATCGGGGTCAGACAGGGAAGTACCACTGTGTGGAGATGATGGGCTCAGGCCAAATATTGTGCACGTTGAGGGCCTGAGCCGATCGTCTAAAGTGTTTCATGGCTTGCAGACGCTGCATGCCCGGGAGCGAGGGAACAGAACAGTCTAGGTCCATTTCATGTACGCAGTTAAAATCACCACCCCATGGACACAGAGCTCGTGGATCAAGTAGCATGGCTTGGGAGAGGGAGTTCATAAACTCACCTAGGAAAGTGTTGGGGGCATATGTAGATGCTATAAATAATGGTCAGCCATCCAGGTCCCCCTCCAGGGTGACATATTTGCCTTCTGTCATTTAGGAGTTGGAGTTTCATGAACAGGACCTTTGGGGAAACCAAAATCACGACCCCACGAGCATACGCCGAGACGCTCGTACCATATACCTGACTGCTGCATAGTTTTCCAATTTTTTCAAGCCCCCCCGTTGTAAGGTGTGTCTTCTGGAGCCATGCAAAGTGGGCATATCGGTGCCTGAGGAAAGCATACAGGGCCCGATTCACAGAACTAACTTAAGACAAAATCCTAAACTTACTACCATTTTCGTATTCACAGAAGGCACTTACTCATTTTGGTACTCACGGAAGACACTTACTCATTTCGGTATTCACAGAAGTTAGGAGTCTTAGGACTCCTAAATGCCTTCTGTGAATACCGAAAGTCTTAAAATTAGGATTTTTCTCAGTTTAGGACTCCTAAAGTTAGGACTCCTAAATTTACTACTACTAAACTGAGAAAAATCCTAATTTTAAGGCTTTCGGTAATCACAGAAGGCATTTAGGAGTCCTAAAGTTAGGAGTCCTAACTTTACTACTACTAAATTGAGAAAAATCCTAATTTTAAGACTTTCGGTATTCACAGAAGGCATTTAGGAGTCCTAAAGTTTGGAGTCCTAACTATACTACTACTAAACTGAGAAAAATCCTAATTTTAAGGCTTTCGGTATTCACAGAAGGCATTTAGGAGTCCTAAAGTTAGGAGTCCTAACTTTACTCCTACTAAATTGAGAAAAATCCTAATTTTAAGACTTTCAGTATTCACAGAAGGCATTTAGGAGTCCTAAAGTTAGGAGTCCTAACTTTACTCCTACTAAATTGAGAAAAATCCTAATTTTAAGATTTTCAGTATTCACAGAAGGCATTTAGGAGTCCTAAAGTTAGGAGTCCTAACTATACTACTACTAAACTGAGAAAAATCCTAATTTTAAGACTTTCAGTATTCACAGACGGCATTTAGGAGTCCTAAAGTTAGGAGTCCTAACTATACTACTACTAAACTGAGAAAAATCCTAACTTTAAGACTTTCGGTATTCACAGAAGGCATTTAGGAGTCCTAAAGTTAGGACTCCGAACTTCTGTGAATACCGAAATGAGTAAGTACCTTCTGTGAATTCCAAAATGAGTAAGTGCCTTCTGTGAATACCAAAATGGTAGTAAGTTTAGGATTTTGTCTTAAGTTAGTTCTGTGAATCGGGCCTTCTGTATCTCCTGGCAGGGGTCGCCATGCCTTGTGCATTTCAAGTCAAGGCGTTTAATGTGTCAGCCCTTTTATGCTGTCAAAAACAAGTCCAACTATGCCAATGGCACCCTGCATACCCCCACCCCAACCATCCCCCACACCTCCACCAGCCAAAGGGTTAAGAGAGAAACGAAAACAATAAAACGAATATGGTAAACAACACCTGATCCCAGGCCTGAATGCCTTTCGGCCTCATGCTACAACACACTAAACAGTGCAACATGAACATGTCCATGCGGAATACTCTATCGGAGGGGAAGGCCAGGTAGCATCTCTCATCTAGGAGCCACAGCTTCTGCTACTGATGCCAGGCTCAGCCATATAACTAGCAGAAACAGTGCCTCTTGTCTAAAGCCAGTAATGGCTCTGGGGCCCGAGAAAATACATAACCAGGCAGCCAATAATTGCAGGAGGAGGTCTCTGTCTCCGAGCTATGATGGGGGGCCTTGCACTGGAGGTTGACCAGAAACCCAGTGTGCTCTTTCAATGGAGATAAACTTTGGTACTTTATTGGCCAGGACCATAGTCATGAGATAGTCTTTGAGGAACAGCACAGCATTATGGCCCTCAGTCCTTTCTGGGAAACCTATTAGGTGGCTATTATTATGGCACGAGTGTCCTTCCGCATCCTCGGCCTTAGTTTGCAGTATCTACATCTCAGTCTGTAATGTTTGCAGTTGTTCCTGGACAGTCCTCATTAAAGGTGTGAGGGAGCCCAGCAAGTACTCGGGCTTATCCATCAGTTCCACCAGGCATGCATGTTCCGCTCATATCAATCCAGTCTTGAACTGTATGGCTCCCAGTTGAGCTTCCATTTACCATGGAGTATTAAATCACCTGTAGGATTTAATCAAACATGTCGGTGTGCTAAATCAGCATGGCCTCCAGCAGTTTGATTGGATCTGCATGGTAAAGCGCTGCCCCCAACATGGCCATAATGAACTTCTGAGGAGGAGGCACCGCTGCCTTGGTGCAAACCATATCCCTCAGCCAATACTTGTCCCAGACAAAAAGGCATGCATCTCTACTCCATCAGGCAACACTCTCAGTAGCCCCAAGGGCCGCACAGGGCTGGCAGCTGTAGGTATATGGTCAGCGCCAGGGTGGGGTTCCTTAAAGCATGACCCTCCAGGCCACACCGTGTCGAGTCTAGGTTCCGAGGCAATGTGCACCACCCACGCCTTCAGCAATCAGCAACCCCAGGCCCTGCACAGCAACCCCATTCCAGGAGGGAGGTGCCCATGGCAACAGTTTTTTATCTGGCTCCTGATGTGTCCCAGGAGATCTCCAGGGGGCAAAAGGAGAGCCCACATCCCACCACCTCTCACTCAATGACAGCAAACTTGTCAGGGTAATTATGGGCAACTGCTAAAATTCTGTGCAGCTATCCATACAGGCGTACTCACAGTACAGCATACAATGTGTCTCCCTCTTTATCAAAATCAGGTGAGGCCTCCCCTGCTACCTGTGAGGGAAAAGAGGACTCCTGTGGGGACAATGCAGGCAGGGTGTTCCTTTGTAGAGCCTTGTGGCTGGTTACAGACCCCCAGTGCAGCAGCAGCCAGGAAGGACACCTTAGTCAGCCAGATCTGATCACTACATTCCCAGAAGGGGGGAGGCACCCTCCCCAGTTGCTGCCGGAGCTGTGACAAATTCCTCCGGGACGCAGCAGTGATGCACTCAGGCTGCAGCAGCCATGTAGGTTCTAGGCTCCCACTGCCGTCTCTGCCCCAGGTCAGGGCCCGAATTCAGCACCCCTTCGGCTGCTGAAATCACATCGGTCCACACAGCTGCTGCAGGCCTCACCTCCTGCAAGCCACTCCGAGATGGCCCTTAGAGCCCATGTGCCCCCGCTCAGTCCGCTGAGTCACCATCATGGCAGTCTTCCACATGTTTCAGGACAGCACAGCCTGCCGCAAAGCACTGCGCTGCCCTGTCCCACACTAATGCCCTGGCCCGTGGCCTAAGTCCAGGCCCAATCTGTGGGTGGCCAGCAGGAAGCAGATAAGGGCAGGTAGTCACCCCTGTGTGTATCAGTCATCAAGGACTTACAGTTTTGGGCATTCCAGCTGCAGATGCCTAGAGGCAGGGCAGGATAATTGCAGGCCTCGGCAGAACTCCTTAGAGCACTTCCGACCTTGCCGTCATCTTGGCCATTAGCCCCTCCCAAAAACTTGCAGTGATAATCTGTTTTGTCCTCTCTTGTATCCATACAGGTCAACACCAATCAGAAGTGGGCCAATTGGAAGGCCTTCGCCCGGAGGGTGTGGCTCCTGGGGGTCTATGGCCAGCGCAGCTTCCATTGCAGAAAAAGGTGGGAGGACCTGAAGCAATGACCCAGAAGATCGTGAAGGTCCAGCTGGGAAAGTCTTCCCGGCATGGACGGGGTGTGTGCCGAACACTGACTCCCCTAACGGCCTCCATATTGGTGGCAGCCTACCCGGAGCTTGATGGGATGTTTAGTGCCCGACAGCAACTGCAAGGGGGTGAGGCCAGAGTTGTACACGTTACATTGGCAACTTATTTTGTTACAGGCAGCCATTTCCCTATCATCATTGGGGTGACCCATGTCCAATGCAGAAGAAGAGTTCTTGTTTGCCTAGGTCTAGTAGGAAGTGCATGATTAATACAGTGTAGGCCCTACAAAAGGACACCTCAACAGTTTAGAAAAATATCCAATATTTTTATATACTTAAAACAAGACCAAAAATGATAAAAATCCACAATAAGGTACTTAAAAATCTTCAGTTATCAAAATAACCTTCAAAAACAGTTCCTTGATGTCGATATCTCCATCCGGGGCTATCACGGCATAGTGAGCAAACAAATCCAAACAGTTCTGGCTAACCACGGCGTCGCGGGCCAGCTATGGTGTTGGGAAGACCCGCAAACAATACCTTTCAGAAATGCAGGGCGTCGATGAGCTCTCGTTGAGCTTCCGAAGACGCGGCGTCCGCAGGCGTCGGTTTCGGAGGTAGGTACAGGACTCGTCGGGCCCTCGAAGTCACACGCATTTTCGATCAAACTCCTCTTTGTTGAAGTCAGAAGCGCTAGCGTCAGCAGGCATCGGGTGCTGCGTGCAGCGGTGCGGTGCCCTCAGGTTGGGGTGCGAGCAGCAGCCCGGTGGTGGCATCAGATGGCGTTGTTGGTGAGACCAGGATTGCGGTGTGAGATAAAGGCGGTGCTCATCACGGTGCTGGCAGGTCACGGTGCAAGCAGCGGCGGCGTCATTGCTAAAGTGCTGTCGTCGGCTGATGAACTGGAGTCAATGGCACCGGCGTCGGTAGGCCAAGGCTGCGGTATGGGATGAGGGCATTGCATCGTATAACGTTACGAGCGGTGCCCTCGAACCACAGTGCAAGCAACGGCGTCGATTCCGGCATGGAGCGTCGTCGTCAGGGAGGCCAAGGCGTCGTCGTGAAGTGAGGCGATGCGGAGTGCGGTGCCCACAGGTCGTGGTGTGAGCAGCGGCTCGGTGGCCGCAACAGCAGGCATTGTCAGTGAGACAGAGTCGCGGTGCGGCGTTGCAGTGGTGCCCTCAGTGGTGCTAAACACGGAGTCGGCATCGCCGTCATAGACGTCATTGAGTTGCTTTTCTTCTGTTGCAGCACAAAACACACAGTCGCCAGTGCTGAGGGCAGAAGAGATTGAAGTATTTGCTGTTCCTGAGACCTCTTGAACAGGGGGCAAGCTCTACCTCAAGCCCTTGGAGAAACTCACAAAGGTAGATTGCAGAAAATTCAGTCCAGTCTTTCACTGCCCAAGACAGAAGCAGCCACTGCAGGCCTACACAACAAAGCACACAGAAAAGTGGTAATTCATCCTCACAGCTTCTCCAGCATTTATGCCCTTATATAGGTACAATTCACATTGTGCTTATTTGGACATAGAAATCCGGCCCTTATTTAGACATTGTCCTTACAAACCAAATACAGGCATGGCCACCTACATCCGTCCATCCACGTCACAACGAATTCTTGGAAAACCAGAACCTTAAGCCTTTAGGAATTTCCCCCAACTTGAATATTGATTTCTCCAAGAACTCATTAAGTATGCATGAACATCTATTCCTTAGGGGTTCATTCATGACGTTCCTCTGCCCGACTTTTACGTCAATACTGGCATTCCTAGACACCTTCAAGGTATAAATATACCAGCACTTGCCCAGGCAAATTGCGGTTCCTGGAGGATTCGATCCAACCCAGACTACGCAGTTCGCCACGGCAAGTTCGGAAGGAGATCGAGTTCCAGCCTGATGCATTGACCTGACGCTCCCATCCTCTTCGCAGAGAATCCAGCTCCAGTGCTCTCTGACTTCCCTTGCAGAAGGTTAGACTATCAAGTCCAGAAAAGAGATTCCAACCTCTCTCATTCTAAGGTATGGAGCTGACTAGAACTTAGCGAAACTTTTGGCAACTCTTGGCTAAACTAAAATATAGCTAGCTATACTTTAGAAATGGTACCTATTTCAAACCTCGTACTGCACTTAGGTTAGGTACACTGGGGTAAAACAATTTAGAAGCATCAGATGAGTATCACATTTTAGCTTATGTTATTTATATATGTATTTTGATTAATATATGTCATAGCTACAAACCATGCTATTGCAGTATTATTTTATCTTACTGCTAACCTCGTACATATTGTACTTTGCAGTCTGTCTTACGATTGTAGTAATTCATATCTCTTGCATGAGAAATAAGACTGTTCAATAAACCCTTTTATTGAAACACCCGTCTCTGTATTCTGTGCAACTCTGTAGAAACTAAGCATGAACGATTGACTGAGTGAAAGTGTTATCTATTGTTTCCACGATTCTGAGATTGTTCCAATTCTAAGGGAAACAAAGTTGTCATATTTATGCGGTTGTCAGAGACTAAGCCCTTCTTGTATATTTGAAATGTTTCTAGTGACCTCTGAGTTAGCTGGCACACACAAGTAATTAAGTTTAATATACTCGATAGAGACATACTGACCTTAGTCCTATGTCAAATCTATAGTGTATGTTATCCCAATGCACAGAGCCTATCAGGGATATAGGAACTACACTACATGGCGCCCAACGGTTTGGTAAGGCACTAATTTAACGCTAGATACCGAAGTAACTCAGTCATGCTTTTCTCAGAGACCCTCTACTCATAAAACTCCATAAGATGTCTGTAGTGGTTAGGGATAATATCTGCCATAGCTGAGTAGGACGAAAGTCCTATGTATTAGCTGTTTGGTTTCATTCAACGTTGAAGGATACAGTGTTCCAAAATATTGTGCACCTTATCTTTGTTCCTTTGAAACTTGCTCTGCATTTTTCATTATACAATGTCCGAACACGGTGATGTTGTCGCTGAAAACGGTACAGCTGCGGCTGATGTTACAGGTTTTAATGAAAACGAAGTGGGTGTTAAACACAACCCACCAAATTTAAGGAGAGCCATCACTCTAAAACTTATAAAACATGGTCTGACACCAAGAGGTGGTAGAGCAGTTTTTGTGATAGAGGCACATGAATCTCACCAGACAGAGGTATTCTATTCATGGAAAGTATTCCCAGAATCAAATCCAGTAACACACTTGTTTCACTTCTACAAAGAAGATGAACCACCTGAAGAATATATTCCTTTCGAGGATATTGAAATTCCACTCATATACCAGGAGCATGAGCTCTGATATATAGGCGCCCTAAAACATTACAATCACATTACAAGGCTCGGTCCACTAGGTAGACCAGGAGCAACATGGCCGATTTTAGCCGGCTACACACCTCATCCTGACAATGAAGAAATGTCAGCTGTGGATCTACTAGCTCAACTCAAGGAGCTAATCAAAATTTATAGACAATTGGTTCAATATGTCATGCGGACTTTCACAGTCCAACCACCATTAACCATTCAAAATCCAGCCCCTCATCAGGGGAATACACTAAAAATCACTCCACAGACTTTACACGCAGTCATGGGTAAAATGCCCACAAAACGTGAACAAATTCCATTCTGGATAGCTCAAAAAATTACTCAAATCAAAGCGGTATTTCCTAATACCAGCCCTTATGAGAAACACAGAATTCTAACAATCTGTTTACCAATGGGGATCACACCACATCTGGAAGACTGTACCACTTGGGGCACAGTCTTTGCTGCAATCTATACAAAAACACATGGTGTTCCGTCCATGGCGGAAATACCTGATGTCCTGAAACAAATTCAAAACGAATACGGGGCAGAGCCTGCTCTGAATTTAGGTATGAAGTTAGTGAAAAATTTCGACCAGGTCTCAACAATAATATTATCTAATATTAAAGGAGAAGCAGCATCAGTGGCGATCCGCCAGAAATTAAGGGAATTTGATGTAACAGAACAACCACAAGAACTAGCCAGAATAATTGAAAAATGCTATGAAGAATTAGGCAGAGACAGTTTGGGGGGGAACCAGTAAAACTACAACTGTCTGAAAGTCTTGATAAAGTCTTTCCTAAAAACACTCCTACCTCTTCTAAAAAGAAGTGGGAAAATAGCAAACAGAATTCCAAAGAGAAGCGTCTTCATTCCCGAGGCAGGTCTCCTCCACAGAAGGAGCCCTCTGGAAGGAGGTACAACCTCAGGAATAGGGATAATTTGAGAAAACCTGACAGATATCAAGATAATGATACACGTCCCTCTCGTACCTTTCAGATATCGTCACAGACATCTGAAAGAAAATGATGGTCAGAAAACAAGGAAGAACGCGTGAAGTCCGAATACGATCAACACGTTCAGAAAAATAAAGCAAAACATCAATTCTCCAAGAAAAAGGTAGCAGGTCTGAAGATCAGACATACCGAGAACACTGAGAACCCAACTCAGGAACGGAGAATGGGCCCAGACCATGCTGAACAGTGCAGCAGAAGTTATAATAGCTGGCCAGAACCTGAAGGGACTTCTGGAGACAGTGGACTTGAATGAAGACATACAGGTTGAGACTGTAGACACCAGGGTTAGTTCTCCACATAGGTTATATGAAATACCACTCCGGATGGAGGGAGACATACCAAGAAAAGTGAAAGCACTCTTTTGGGAGCATCTTTTAAAGGGTTATGATATAGCAGAACAGGACTGGCCCCCAGAATTTGTCAGGGAGTGCCCACATGGCGAGGACATCATTATGCCTGCCTTCTCCAACCATGTTCCAGTTCATTTAAATTATACATTAGCCTGGAAATGGGCAGTAGCCCAAGCCCCAGCACTGTATAAAATCATGTAGGATGGGATGAGGACTCACCTCACCATAAAATCCAGTTAAAAAATCAACCGACTGCACAAAGGCAGTACCCAGTTAAGCAAGAAGCTAAAAAACAGGTCAGGGAGATTTTAGATCAACTTGAATATCAGGGGGTGATTGAAACATGCCCTCATCAATGAACAATCCTTTGTTTCCTGTCTCCAAACCAGACAATACATATTGTCTAGTTTTGGATTACAGACACTTAAATTCTTGTTGCAAAACATTTGCAGTGCAAAATGCACATAGTACAGCATTAATGAATAACATTGTGTGTAAAAAATATAAAACCACATTAGACATTTCAAATGGTTTCTTTTGTCAAAATATTGCACCAGAAAGCAGATATTTGACCGCTTTCTCAATAATGGGGACCCAGCGTCAATTTTGTTGACTGCCCCAGGGATTCAAAAACAGCCCGGGGTTATTCTCAGCAAGGGTAACAGAGTTACCTCAAACTTATGATGATGAGGCATTGTCATATGTCAAAGATATATATCTGACAGACGATGACCTGGATAGGCACTTGAACAGGGTGAGCACCATAATATTGGACTTCGCCTCAGAGGGTTACAAATTCAACTTTAAAAAGTCAAGAATTGCCCACCTCAACGTCCTTTTCCTAGGATATGAACTATCAAGTGAAGGCAAAAACCTGGCAGTCAACTTTTAGAAAAGTGTGCGCTGCTCCACTGCCAAAAATGCTGAAAAATTTACAGTTGATTCTAGGTTTCTTGAATTTTGGAAGAACTTACATTTTAAATTACGCAGAAAGGGTTAAACCTCTCTACGATTAATCAAACATGATTTTAAAATAACACATTGGACACAAAAACACACAGAAATTTTGCGTTCACTCCAAACAGACATGTTAGCAATGAAATACTTGCAAACACACGTAAACATACGCAACTTAGTGATCCAAATAATTCCGGGTCAATGCAGATTCACCTACTTAACTTTTAACGAAGGTGAAAAAGTACCAATTGCATACAAATACCACTTGTATACACAAGCAGAAATGAAATTCACTTCTACAGAAAAAATTCTGACAGCATTTCAAACCGCTTTAGCAAAAGAAAGAGCACTAGCACAGGGGAAACACATTATGGTTGTGACTCCTGTACCAGCCCTAGAGGCAGTTACAAAGGCTAGCATTCCAAATGCAAAAGCTTTACATCCGAGATGGATACAATGGGTTAATTCTCTTGCTGCAACTGATGTTGAATACGTTTTTGATCCATATTTAAAAACACAAGCATTCCTGCAATATGAACACGAATGTCCTCTGCCTACTGAAATTCTCCCTCTTGACAAGTACAAATGTATAATTTATACTGACGAATCTGCACAACCCGCTACGGGGAGTAAACAAGCTTACACTGCAGTGTGTGCCATCGTTAAAGGTTGCAT
Organism: Triturus cristatus; assembly: GCF_964204655.1. NCBI lineage: Eukaryota > Metazoa > Chordata > Amphibia > Caudata > Salamandridae > Triturus > Triturus cristatus. The sequence goes on along the minus strand of NC_140589.1, from coordinate 1,061,140,601 downwards.
GCGAGATGGCAAATTCCGACCAATGGTCACAAAAACCCAATCTCTAGGAGATTGTACAGCTCAGCAAGCTGAACTACAAGCATTCAAGATGGCACTTGAAAAAACAGATCACGAATTCCCCACACTGATAGTGTGCGATTCTTTTTACTGTGTTCAATCTCACAATTAATATTTACAGAATTGGATTCAAAATGGTTTCAAAGATGCAAAAGGTGGCACAATCAAGCACAAATTGCTTTGGAAACAAGTAGTTCAGTTGCGAAATGGACTACAGAACACTCACGTGATACACACGTTGAGTCACCAACGTGATGGCGTACACGTTGAAGGGAATTCATTGGTTGATGAAGCCGTGAAAGGGGCTGTGCAAACGGCTTCCGTAGCTGCAATCACTCATTCAAAAACGAAAATAGACAGCAAAATAATGCTGGCTGTCAATGCATCAAGCAAAGGTAGCGGTGCGGCATTACCTAAAACGTTTCCACTCAAATTCTCATATATAATTGATGCAAACAATGTTCTGTTTGCTCGAATCCCTGGAGTGGGGGATAGAGTAATTCCAAACATGGAACATAGACTAGGGCTAATCCTAGCAGCACATGAAGGGCTCGCCTCTGCCCATGCAGGTGTTTCCGCCACAGTAGCATTATTAAAACAAAGGTACCGGTGGCCCGGCATTAGGAAACAGACTAGAAATTATGTTTTGTACTGTGAGATCTACCAAAAGATGAAAGTCTCTACTGTGAAACGTCCTGCGCAGACGCCCCTGTTAATTTCAGATAAACCATTAGCGTGTGTTTACCTGAACCACTGCGGCCCCTTACAAAGGGATGGGAACTATAAATAAATCATGGTCGCAGTGGATTTGTGCTCTAGGTTCCTATGGATGTGGCCTCAGCACTCGGCTGATGCTCGAACTGTTATAAAAGATTTGCGAGTCTTTATCGGCACATACGCAATAAGCACAATACATTCTGAGCAGGGTCCTGCGTTTAGCTCTAGGGCTTACAAAGAAGCCATGGCCAGTCTGGGCGTAGCATTGTGGTATTCTTCTCCATTCCATCCTGAGGGAAATTCTGTTGTAGAAAGAAAAAACCGGGACATAAAGCAGTCTATAAGAGCTAGGGTATTAGGTTCGGGTGATGGGTGGGTCAAACATTTATATGGGGTCCAGCGCGCAATGAACAACTTGCCAAGAAGTTCTCTAGGGGATGTCACTCCATACGAGGTCCTGTTTGGGACTAGAATGTTGGTTCCAGACTTAGATATCAAAGGCACAGTGGTGAAAAACAAACAATTTGATATCAAAGATCGTATGGCTGTTTTACAGGACTTAAATGAACTTAGAACGCAACAAAGCAACGTGGTCCTGAAGCCAACCACCACTGAGAAAAAAGGCCTGTCTGGATCCCAAAGCTTGGGGATCTAGTCAGAGAAAAGATCACGGATAAGAAGGAATTTGGGCCTTCTTACAGACAACCAGTACCTGTCTTAGCAATCCATGGATCAAGAACAGTACTTTTGCTGCCCCTTGCTGGTAAAAAGGAGAAAGGATTTGTGTCCATCGACCTGATCAAACCACACTATGTGGCAGATACTGAACAGTAGGCCAAGTGGACTCCGCCAATGTAGCAGACGCTCTCCTCTAGCTACAATCCAAGAGGTTCAAACTGAGAGACTCATCACCTTTGAAGATTTGACAGTAAGAAATAGAGGACTAAGCAACAATGCTATGGACCTTGTACCTCTTGAGACCCAAATAACAGTTCGTCCAGATACACCTGTTTACAACAAAGTAACAAGTAATCAACTGGTTCCAGCGATTTCATCAAATATGGATGCAATTCCAACCATTGACAGAACTGCTTCTGGCTATTTCATGAACTTTGATACGTTTTCTGAGGATCCCAGCGAGCCTGAAATGACGCCAGTACAAAGAACTTTCAAAGAACAAGCAACAAACTTTTTTCATCTACTGGAAAAAACTTATCTGGTTTCACCATGGATTGAACTATGGATTGTTTTGGGAATATTCTTCTTTCTACTTTGGTTAGCTCTGGTAATGACTCTGGTTATGGTGATTAATGGAAGATATATTCAAATGGACACAGCAAGTAAAAGAGTGAACTTACTTCTCCAGCCACACAAATCATCCCAAGTGAGAGACATGTCAGCAGTGAACATCACAGCGATTCCTATACCCGATGGTATAGTTTGGGACAAAACCGAATATGACATTTTTGGCCCGTCGGAGCTTATGTAGATTCCACATTTATTTAAAATTTCATTAAATTACTTTATTACCTCCAGTACCTTTTATGATAATTGGGACTTCGAGACTGTTAATAATACAATGTCTGATCTAGAGATGTCAACTGCATTCACTAATAATGAATATTTGCAAGGTTCATCAGACTATGAACAACTGTATTGTTATAACCACTATGGTCATCATTTCTTTCATAAATCTGCAACACCTAGAAATGAATTAATGTATAACCAATGGGAACATTGTCCTACGCCACCAAAGGGTAGCTCGAAAACATTTGCAATTAAATTTTCATATTTTTCAGTGTTTATTATCTCAAATGCAGAGACATTTTACTTTAAGAATGTCAATAAGACAGCAAAGAATACTATGTTAACGAATACCAAACAGATTTATTCTACAGCCTTTATTGCCCAACTGTCTAGACAGGGTTACGACTTATGGAAAGACAGCATTGAGACAAAAACTGTCTGGGGTAGTAAAGATTGGCAAGTACAGGGAATAGAAGCTTTGTTTAGAGCCTGTATCATCCCTGAGCAAATTATGTTTTTGAACGACACTGTCCAACAAACATCATGCCTTGGAAAAGCCAAGATAAAAGACATGAACACTCCGTCTATACCTGCACCTACAAGTGAAAGCACTACACAGGGGGAGATCGACGTACATACTATTTTGAAAAATAACAGATCAGATCCTGAATGGAAAAAATGGTTGCTCTGGCCCTTAGACACAAACAACTGTCAAGACAGATTCCTGAACAAAACACAAGGTTTTACCTTTCATAGGCCAGACCCACGTTATGTTCAAAGACAGCATCCGGTGGTAGTAACAACTTACATTGTAGGGAAACCTTGCCTTGATTGGCTACAGAAAGCTACACTAGAGGATGTAAAACAATACTTAACTTTACTTCAAGTAGGCACAGACCTTAGGGAATTCTTTCTAGGACCAAGAAAACTGCGTCAAAAATGTTTCATATATGCCGGTATCTACGCTGCTCATAATGAAGCATGGAAGGTCACCCAAGCAGAGACTGCAGAACGAATATGAGAAATTGATCGTATTAATTTAGAGAAATCTCTCTCTGTAGTAGACAATGGGTTAACGACTCTGTCGTCCACGATATATTCTTTGGACAGCATTGTATCCTCTGTCATAGACATCATGGAACAAGACTTGGTCATGTTGCAACATGGTCAGTCACAGCTACGTTCTATTGTGCTATTATAGGCTGGACACTTCAAAACTTGCGTTCTGGCTATGTGCCTTGGCGTTTAATCAATACTACGTCACTGTTTGCAGAATTCAATCTCACTGATAGACAGATCAAAATCTCACAAAGGGTAGCAGACTATACGGTGCTGAGCATTGAAAAACTGGAGAAATTACCATTCACAGTGGCAGAAAAAACAGCTACTGAGTGGATCATACATGGTAAGATTACTCTGCCTGTTCCGACTTTCCATTTTCAGTATTTCCTAAAAAATATACCAGCAGGCAAATATGAAAGGTTGGGTAAAGAATACATCAAGACATCATGGGATTCACCTTACACACATAGATGTTGGAGTGGGAGGCGTGGAGTGTTTATTAGCAGTACAAACTGTGAAAACGCACTAAGCGGTTCTCTCCTTTGTCAGGGTATTAACTTACACGGGGCCTGTGACGGTTCCACTACAAACTTATCCTGCCACCTGCATGGTTCACCGGCAGCAATGATTAATCCAATCTTTGGTCGACTTTCAAATAGGAGTTACATTATGTCGAATGATCACAGCTGCTGTGGCATGCTGCCAGGTATCCCATATCTAGTAAACGGTTACATCCAGAATCACTTGCTGTATGCAAGTCTTGTTTCCCTAAATAGGCATAGTCAGGGAGTCACCTTTATGGCCTTCACTGAATATCTCTTCTATACAAATTGATACTCTAAGCCTTCCTCGCCAACCTCAACCCCGGCCGCACGCCGGGCTGCTACTGCGCCACCCCGAAACGTACCCACGGACCCTTCACCTGCAGCAACTGCCGCTTCACCTGCCTCCGAACCCACTCCGCTCCCGCCAAGAACTACTCCCCCGGAAACAACCTCTACTGCATCCTGGTCAACACCCGATCCATCCACAGGCACGCCATCGAACTGTGGAACCTCATCAACTCTACGAACCCGGACATCGCCTTCCTCACCGAGACCTGGATGAACCCCTCCTCGGCACCCGACATCGCCATAGCCATCCCCGACGGCTACAAAATCATCCGGAAAGACCGCACCAACCGCATCGGAGGAGGCATCGCCATCGCACACAAAAACTCCATCCGCATCTCGACCGACACCGACAACTCACTCCCCGACGCCGAACACCTCCACTTCATGATCCACAGCGAACCCAAAACCACCCTCAGAGGCACCCTCATGTACAGACCACCAGGACCTCGCACCAAGTTCAGCGAAGACATCGCAGACTTCGTCAACCCTCACGCACTCTCATCCACCGACTACATCCTCCTAGGAGACCTCAACTTTCACCTGGAGAACCTCACCGACAACAACACCACCGCCTTACTGGACAACCTCGCCAACCTGGGACTGAATCAGCTAGTCAACACCCCCACCCACGACGCCGGACACACGCTCGACCCCATCTTCTCCTCCAGCAAACACATCACCTTCAGCCACACCACCGAACTCACCTGGTCGGACCACAGCTGCGTCCACTTCATCTTCAAGAAGACCACCGTGCCCCACCACACCCAGCAACCACCAAGAAGACACTGGAATCGTATCACCACGGAACAGCTCGCATCAACCCTCTCCCAGAACCAACCCACCAGCACCACCGACCCCAACGTAGCCGCCAACAACCTCACAAACTGGATCTCCGACTGCGCCAACCTCCTGGCCCCCCTGAAGACTCAAGCCAGCACCAACAACCACAAGAAAAACTCCTGGTTCACCCCCGACCTCAAGAACTCCAAGAAAGAATGCCGCGCCCGCGAGAAGACGTGGCGCCTTAACCCGACCGAAGAGAACATGTCAGCTCTCAAGGACGCCACCCGCCAACACCACCAACACCTCCGCGCCGCACGAAAAACAGCCTACCGGAACAGACTTGACAACAACGCCCACAACAGCAAGGAACTATTTGGCATCGTCAAAGAGCTCTCCAACCCGGAAGCAGAAAACAACTCCATCCCTCCCTCACAGGACCTCTGCGACTCCCTCGCAACCTTCTTCCACCACAAGATCACCGACATATACAACAGCTTCCCGACCGCCGACACGAGCCCCCCTCCGGAATCCGCCACCGACACCATCACCATCCTCACCTGGAATCCTACCACCACCGAGGAGACCACCCGCATAATGAACTCGATCCACTCCGGATCCCCATCGGACCCCTGCCCGCACCACATCTACAACAAGGCCGACGACATCATCGCACCGCACCTCCGAGACGTCATCAATGCCTCCCTCACCGCCGCCACCTTCCCGGAGAGCTGGAAACACGCAGAGCTCAACGCCCTCTTAAAGAAACCTACAGCAGACCCCACCAAACTCAAAAACTTCCGGCCCATCTCTCTCCTGCCGTTCCCAGCCGAAGTGATTGAGAAAATCGTCAACGCTCAACTCACCAACGCCCTGGAAACCAACGACTCCCTCGACCCCACACAGTTCGGTTTCAGGGCCAACCACAGCACCGAAACCGCCCTGATCGCAGCAACGGACGACATCAGAGCCCTGACCGACAAGGGAGAGACCGTGGCCCTCATATTCCTGGACCTCTCTGCAGCCTTCGACACGGTCTGCCACCGCACCCTGATACGCCGCCTCAGCAACGCCGGCATCAGAAGCAAGGCCCTGGAATGGATCGTCTCCTTCCTCTCCGGAAGGACTCAGAGAGTCCGCCTTCCCCCCTTCAGATCCACAGCCACGGAGATCATCTGCGGCGTACCTCAAGGATCCTACCTCAGCCCCACTCTCTTCAACGTCTACATGACCCCCCTGGCGAACATCGCACGCAAACACGGACTCGACCTTATATCATACGCCGACGACACCCAGCTCATCTTATCCCTCACTAACAACCCCACATCAGCTAGGACCAGACTACATGAAGGAATGGGCGAACTGGATGACAGACAGCCGTCTGAAACTGAACACAGACAAAACGGAGGTCCTCATCCTCGGCCCCACTCCCACCGCATGGGATGACCCCTGGTGGCCCCCCGCCCTAGGCAGCACTCCCCAACCCACCGACCACGCGCGCAACCTCGGCTTCATCCTGGACTCTTCCCTCACCATGACCAGACAGGTGAACTCGGTGACCTCGGCATGTTTCAACACCCTCCGCATGCTCCGCAAGATCTTCCGCTGGATCCCCACCGACACCAGGAAGACCGTCACCCACGCCCTCGTCACCAGCCGCTTGGACTACGGGAACACCCTGTACGCCGGCATCACCACCAAGCTGCAGAGAAAACTCCAACGGATCCAGAACGCTGCCGCAAGACTCATCCTGGACATCCCTCGCCACCACCACATCTCCGGACACCTGAAAAAACTCCATTGGCTACTCGTCAACAAGCGGATCACCTTCCGACTACTCACCCACGCACACAAAGCCCTTCACAACCTCGGACCCAAACTCATCAACAACCGCGTCTCCTTCTACACTCCCCCACGCACTCTGCGCTCCACCGGACAGGCCCTGGCAGCCGTACCCCGCATCCGCAAAGCCACCGCCGGAGGAAGATCCTTCTCTTTTCTAGCAGCGAAGACCTGGAACTCTCTGCCCAGCCACCTTCGCGCCATACCTGACCACCTCTCCTTCAGAAGGCAGCTCAAGACCTGGCTCTTCGAGCACTGACCCCCCCCCCCCTTCCAGCGCCTTGAGACCCATGATGGGTGAGTAGCGCGCTTTATAAATGCGATTGATTGATTGATTGATTGATTGATTGAATGAAAGCCATTCTTTTACAAAAAACTGTGCCTTTGGCCTCTGCTGAAGAAACCTATGATCTCCAAGTCGCAAGGACTTTTGCGGAGATACATACCCTTTTGTATACAAACTGCCTTGTGCATTTCTCAGAAATGTTAGGTCGTATCTTAAACATGTCTGATACGAGCGGTATTGTACATGTATTTAAGAACATGTGTGCAGGACTGTTAGCACCTTTTCAAGCAGTCCTCGGAATTTTTCCAAACTTCATGTACTCTGTGTTTGGCGGACTGCCGCTTCTTTTAGCACTCGTTGCAGGGATACTATTTTTGCTCCTACTGCTATGATATGGCAAGCCAAATCACCAGCGACACCCAGTTCACCATGGAAAGAACTCTATTGGAGATGAAGTGTCGTGAGCGCTTCGCCCAAATTCTCTGTTTACCTTGTCTACGAGAATTAAACACCACTTGGTTTCTGTCATTCAGACCAATCTGGCAAGATTGCATCTTACCTGTTCTACGCTGCCTGCTATGCGGTGAAGAATGCATGCTGGACATTTGCCTGACACTCCCATCAGTCATGCCTACGGATATCTATACTCTGCTGGACCCGATAACGGCCCATGCTATGTGTTGTCCCCAGCGGCTACCAATCCTAATGGCAGCATTCATTGAGATCTCACAGACGCAACATGCTACTGCTGAGGTATGAGAGGCAACACCAGGCGCGCAGGTAACATCCAATCCGGACATTGCTGATGCTTCCCATGCTGAAGGTGATAGTTTGTATCTATGTGTTGTTGATCTTTTACTCGAGGTATTCCATCTCTCACCCACAACAGTAGACGACTTGTTGTCTACAGGATTAGAAAATGTTATGTTTTCTCCATCCCCACACACTGACTTTTGATTCAAGTACACAGTGTTCCAGAAAGACTCTGAATTTGGCCTTCATTCTTTTTCAAACATAATACTGACTTTGGAACTTTTTCTATGATTATATTTTTTCTTCTCTTCCCTGTCCCAAAGTTATATTTTTCATTTTTTGGCACAGTAATCTGCTTATAGTAGAACTATTCATGGAGAACATAATTCTTTGATAAACACTTCCAGGGACAGTATGTCACCTTGTCATGAATAACAATTTGACTTATGTAACCTGATATGAAATGGTTTAAGTCACAAGTATCCATCTTAGATTCCAATAAAAGCGTAGTGACACCAATAAATATTGTTCGTCCTCAACGCAGCATTAATGCGAATTAATTAGCATCTGCAGTAGAATGTCTCTAAGTGAGTAACTACTAGTGTGCACCCTCAACTTGTATTTTTGATATTCTGACATTGTTTAAATCTCCTAGTTTTGAGCTACCCTTACATTCATTTACAGGTCTGGTGAGATTGGTACATCTATAGACTGCGATTTGAAGTTGATACTGCATTTAGATACAGTGGGCCCGATTCACAGAATTAACTTAATACAAAATCCTAAACTTACTACTTTTGGTATTCACAGAATTCACTTACTACTTTTGCTATTCACAGAATGCACTTACTACTTTTGGTATTCACAGAATAGATTTACGACTACTAACTTTACGTCCGCACTCGGGCCGGAAATTCCGGCCCGGAGGTGAAGCTTCTGGCCCGGAGGCGGAGCTTCTGAACCAGAGGCAGAGCTTCCAGCCCAGAGGTGGGGATCCGGCCGGTGGCGGAGATTTAGCCATGGCCGAAATCTCCACCTCCGGGCCGGAAGCTCTGCCTCTGGGCCGGAAGCTCCGCCCCTGGGCCAGAAGCTCCACCTACGGGCCGGAATTTCCGGCCCGAGTGCGGACGTAAAGTTAGTAGTCGTAAATCCATTCTGTGAATACCAAAAGCAGTAAGTGCATTCTGTGAATACCAAAAGTAGTAAGTGCATTCTGTGAATACCAAAAGTAGTAAGTTTAGGATTTTGTCTTAAGTTAATTCTGTGAATTTGGCCCAGTAAGCCTTACCTGCTTTGCTGTCATCCTTGTTACCTAGCTATTCATATTAACTATATTGATTCACATACTTTATCAGTGCTTTTTCATTCTTCACCTCCTTCTTTTTTGAATCTCTCTTTCTCCACTTTTTTGTATCGGTTAACATTATTCGCTCACACCATCTCCACTGCGGGTGACTAATACTGCCACATCTACATTTAAGGTGATGGTACTTATTTGGACGTTTGATTCTTTCCTGAGATTTTTATCCTATTTGTCTCCTTTTTGAGTCTCACTTTTGGCAACTCCTGGTAAAATTTAGCATTTGATACATCAATGAACTCATTGTGTTTTAAGAATTGTGTTTTATAGAATTTTTATTGTCCTGTAGGAAAGAGTTGTGGCCCTCCTGATGAAGGCGCTTTTAGTGCCGAAACGCGCGTTGAGAAGATCCATCTTTTAGCCACCTCACATCATTTGCCCTTGTTTTTCTGTTGTACTGTTTTTCATTATGTCTATGTATACGTATTAATGTTCTGTCTATTTTAGACCATTTTTTGGCTTTGTGATATTTGTGTGATTTTGTACTTCACTGAAACTAGATTGCATCAGAATTATGTATTGTTGACAAAATTATTTGAACAAAAGTCCTTCTAAAAAATGAATTAAATAAATTTCCAATATGTTTTAACGTAGCTTAACTATTTTCACACTGAGTTCTCCTTTTCATGTTGTCTGTGTTGATGAGTTGTTGAAGTAGTTTAAATCATATGACTGCCTAGGAATTTTGTTTTCTACTGTATAATTACCCTGTCCTAGGAGCTCTTGAAGAACTACACGGGGTCCTTGATATTCGCATTACCTAGTCCAAACCAGTTGTGGGTGCATTCTGCCAGTGCACAGCTTCTTCCTTTGTCAGTGTGGGCCAGGGTCATCAGACGCACCACAGGAGGTGGAGTCAGCATTGTGGGAGGCAGGCACAGCCCTATTCAGGTCCAAGTGCTACTCCTCCCACCACTCCCAATGCAGATGGGTCTATTCAGCCTAGTGCTGACTCACCCTGACTCCTGGAGCCACCCCAGCCCCTGTCACTCACAAACCAGACATGCAATACACAACCTATCAGAGGCAGGCTGGATGGTTAGGCAAGAAAATACCTACTTTCTAAAAGTGGTATTTTCAAACACAGAATATTAAAACCAACTTCACTAAATTATGTATTTTATCATTCTGAGTTCATGCATACTAAAATCGTTTTTCTACCATGTTCCCTGGGTCAGTTAGGATTATAAGATGTTATAATAAAACTGCCCACTCTGGCCTATGGGAACAGGTAGCCTTGCAATAGTGAAAAGCGAAATTGGATGTAATTCACTATCAGGACATGCCACACACCAGGGCATGTCCTACCATTCACACGTACAATGCACCCTGCCCACAGGGGTACCTTGGGCCTACCTTAGGGGTGGCTAACATGTAGAAAAGGGAAGGTTTAGGGACTGGCAAGGGGGTGCACTTGCCAAGTCGACATGGCTGTCCCAGACAGCACACAGGCTCTGCAGTGGCAGGCCAGAGTTACACTTTACGAGTTGTTTGCATGGGTGTCGCAATCTAGCGCTGCAGCCCACCAACAGCATTTGATTTATGGGCCCTGGCACACGCAGTGCACTTTATTAGGGACTGACACATAAATCAAATAGGCCAATCATGGAAACACCAATCCATAACACATTTTACACAGAGAGCATATGCACTTTAGCACTGATCAGTAGTGGTAAAGTGCCCAGAGTCCTAAAACCAACAACAGCAGGTCAGGAAAAAATAGGAGGAAGAAGCAAAAGGTTTAGGGATAACCCTGCAAAAAGGGCCATCTCCAACACAACCCCCTTCCATCCTAAAGACAGGGTAGACCAATCCATACCTCGATGGACTTCCCTGCTTGGGGCGATAGAACATGGAACCTGGCCCCCAACAGCAATGTTTTATTCCCGTTCTATGCCTCCCTGAACCCAGTTGGATCCCTCTATCCATACTCTCAGGGCTCACTAAGCTGACCCATGGGGAACCCTTCTCCTCACCTGTGAACCCCATCTGTGCAGCGCTTAAACTTACTTTCCTCACAGATGTGTCCCAAGAGGCCGACAGTACCCACATGGCCAAAACAGTGGTGTGGCCCAGTCCACCCCCGGGGTGTAACTCCTGTCTCCCTCCCAGGGGCAACTCTGTCCACCAGGACAGCAAGCCACAGTGGCTACTGACAGTTGTCAGTGGGGAGACCCAGGCTTTATGCCTCTCAGGGTTCTCTAACCTCTGTGGCATCAGAGAGTGGGGGCTGTAGCCCCAGGTGCCTAGCACACTTTGTCCACTCTCCCTCTTGTCAGGTCATGGATGACATCCTGGCACTGACCCACCAGCCTAGGGTCTGTACCTGGCGGCTGGACAGGAGACTGGGGTAGGCTTTCCCACCCCTGTCCTTCTCCCTGGGGCTCTGTACCCTCCCATCTGGAGCGGCACCCCCTTCCAGAATTGTCAGGGCACCTGTGGCAGGTGTCCTGCACAATTCGCCCACCAGTTCAAGGGTGCTATCCTGCAACTGGTACACCAGCACAGGGTCTGTACCCCGAGGTTGAACAAGGGACTGGGGTGGACTCTCCCACTCCCGGTCCTCCTTCCTGGGGCTCTGTACCCTCCCACCTGGAGCGGCACCCCCAGAAGACAAACTGGTAGGGGCACTGTTAGCAGTCACCCCTGCCTCCAGGTCAGGGGGGACACCCTGAACCTGGACCTCCAACCCAGGGTCTGTACGCTTAGGCTGAACCTGTTCCTGACAACCCAGGACTTCTGGGGGAGTACACCAACCCCCCAAGGTAAACACAGTCCCCATGAGTTGTGCGAGAGTCTGCCTGGTGCAGGTCACCAGCCTCCTGTCCACCTGACAGAACATGAAGACCCCCCAGGCCAGAAGTGGTCTCACCAGGGTCAGTCCTGGGGTGCGCTGACCTCAGAGCCGGCAACCCCATACCCACTGGTCCTTCCACTGGGGACGGCGTCCTCCCCTCACCCTTTTGTCTGGACTTATTCACCCTCTCAACTGGAGCAGTGCTGCCAGACACCCGAACCGGTGGGATGCTTGTTATAGCAGTCTCCCACAGTTCCCCAGACACTAGGGGATCCCCCTCAATGGGTGGCCTTGCAGTACAGCCTAGGCTCCCCACCTGGTGTCCCCTCATGGAACCACCCAGGCTCTGGGACCGGGTTTCAGGCACCTTGGGCCGCAGCTCCGCAGAGACAGGACATGAGTCCCTACACCCTTCCCATGACACCGGGACCTATCTGGGCTACCACGAACATTTCCCACCACCCTCGGTTGGAAAATACCTAAGCCACTTCCTTCAGCGTCACCCCCAGATGCTTCTCCAGACCCTCTGGAATCCACCAAAAGGTCTGCCTCCAGTGCAAGCTCCCTGGGGTCAGAGAACTCACACTCCACCGGGTGTTGGCATAGCTCTGGAAAGCAGGGACTTAAAAAATGCTCTCCAAAAATTGAAGCCCACAGCCCCACACAAGTGAAAACCAAACTACCCTTCACCCAACCATCCAGTGCCTCAGAGAAGTACCCCACATCATTCTCACAAGACTGGTGAGACAGTGTCTGACTGTTGCTGTCTCTCAACCCATACTCCTCTGGCTGGTCTCCATACTCACTTATCAGGGCTTCTATCATGGGGGAACCCCTCTACCTGTACCTCTCATCTAGAGTCAGTAGAGTGTCCCTCCCACTACCAGGAATATGATCCCCTGTGCCAGTTCCCCAATCCACCTCAGGGACACTGCGCACCACTGGAGTAACCTCACAATCCTGTACCCCTGGTGTATGTCAACCCCTCCTTGAAGCAGGGCCCCAAATCTGTGTGTGCGTGTACCTCACCCTCAGTACTAGACACTACATTTTTGCTGCCACCATCTGAGCTGGAATCCACCTCCAACCCAGCCAAGCTCACTTCATGAGCTGCACACTTTTTCTCTTCAGCTAAGGCTCGCTCCATCTCCTCGCACTCACGGTCTAGCTACCTCAGCCTTCGGTCACGAGCACGAATCTGATTCCTCTCCTCGCGAGCCACTCTTTTCCAGAATGTTTCCTCCTCAGGGCCACTGTCCTCTTGGTATTCTGGATGGGGATCCTTCCCCTCAGATTCCTCCTCAGAGTCATCCGATAGTGTTGCCTCCCATTGTAGCACATCATAGCTATGCAGGGCTGCCTCTAGATACTGCCTTGTGGGCCTACTCTTCACAGGTAGCCCCCTCTCTTTGCAAAATACTTTTAGTTCCCTCATCTTGTAGATGGGCAGGTGCCAAAAGTTGATTCCATTTTGCCAAGGCCCCACAGGTGCAACAACTAACCAGAGTTCCACAACCAAATTCCAAAGGGAAACAGGGAAAAACAGTATGTGGTACATAATGGTCTGCGATATGGTAGTAGTGCACACCAATCACTGTAAGTCAAGTGCAAACACAAGTCCTATCCCACCGCTGACAACCAATTTTAGAAATGGCATCTCTAGTTGGCAAGGGCTTGCACCTTTGTCCAAATAGGGACCCTTCTTCCTAGTCAGGGTAAGGGAGTTACACTCCTAAAATAACCCCTGCTCACCCGCTTGGTAGCTTGGCACGAGCAGTCAGGCTTATCTTAGAGGCAGTGTGTAAAGCATTTGCACATAACCAACAGTAATACACTGTAAGCACTACAAAAGGACACCACACCAGTTTAGAAAAATATCCAATATTTTTATATACTTAAAACAAGACCAAAAACGAAAACATCCACAATACAGTACTTAAAAATCTTCAGTTATCAAAATAAGCTTGAAAACCAGTTCCTTGATGTCGATAGCTCCATCCGGGGCTATCACGGCGTCGTGAGCACACAAATCCAAACAGTTCTGGCTAACCGCGGGCCAGCTATGGTGTCGTTAAGACCCGCAAACAGCACCTTTTTGAAATGCAGGGCGGAGAATGACCTCTCGTTGAGCTTCCGAACACACGGTGTCCGCAGGCGTTGGTTCCGGAGGCCGGTACAGGAGTCGTCGGGGTCCTCGAAGTCACACATGTTTTCGATAAAACTCTTCTTTGTTGAAGTCAGGGGCGCTGGCATCAGCAGGCATCGGGTGCTGCGGTGCGAAGTGCAGCAGTGCGGTGTGCGGTGCCCTCAGGTCACGGTGCGAGCAGTGGCTCGGTGGCGGCGTCAGATGGTGCTGCCGGTGAGACCAGGGTCGCGGTGTGAAATGAAGGCGGTGTTTGTCACGGTGCTGACAGGTCACAGTGCAAGCAGCGTCGTCGTCGTTGCTGAAGCGCTGTAGTTGGCTGATGAACTGGAATCGATGGCACCGGCGTCGGTAGGCCAAGGCTGCGGTGCGGGATCAGGCCGGTGCGTTGTGCAACTTTACGAGCGGTGCCCTCGAACCACGGTGCAAGCAGTGGCATTGATTCCGGCATGAAGCCTCGTCGTCATCGTGAAGCGAGGCGTGTGGAGTACAGTGCCCACAGGGTGCGGTGCGAGCAGCGGCTCGGTGGCAGCATCAGCAGGCGTCGTTGGTGAGACCAGGGTCGCGGTGCGGCGTTGCGGCAGTGCCCTCCGCGGTGCAGTGAGGATACGGAGTCGGCAGCTGCGTCGTAGACGTCGTCGAGTTGCTTTTCTTCTGTTGTAGCACAAAACACAAAGTCTCTAGTGCTGAGGGCAGAAGAGCTTGAAGTCTTTGCTGTTCCTGAGACTTCTTGAACAGGGGGCAAGCTGTACCTCAAGCCCTTGGAGAAACTCACAAAAGTAGATTGCAGAAAGTTCAGTCCAGTCCTTTCACTGCCCAAGACAGAAGCAGCCACTGCAGGCCAACACAGCAAAGCATAAAGCAAAGTGGTAGTTCCTCCTCACTGCTTGTCCAGCTCTTCTTCTTGGCAGTCTTATTGACCCAAAAGAGTTCTGGGGTTTGGCCCCCAAAATTTATACCACCAAATCCTTTGTTCTCTGAAGGCAGAGAGTGTCTGTACCTAGTCCAAACCAGTTCTGGGTGCATTCTGCCAGTGCACAACTTCTTCCTTTGTCAGTGTGGGCCAGGGTCATCAGACGAACCACAGGAGGTGGAGCCAGCATTGTGGGAGGCAGGCACAGCCTATTCAGGTACAGATGCTACTCCTCCCACCACTCCCAATGCAAATAGGTCTATTCAGCCTAGTGCTGACTCACCCTGCCTCCTGGAGCCACCCCAGCCCCTGTCACTCACACACCAGACATGCAATACACAACCTATCAGAGGCAGGCTGGATGGTTAGGCAAGAAAATACCTACTTTCTAAAAGTGGTATTTTCAAACACAGAATACTAAAACCAACTTCACTAAAACATGTATTTTATCATTCTGAGTTCAGGCATACTAAATTCGTTTTTCTACCATGCTCCCTGGGTCAGTTAGGATTATAAGATATTGTAATCAAACTGCCCATTCTGGCCCATGGGAACAGGTAGCCTTGTAATAGTGAAAAACGTAATTAGCTGTAATTCAGTATCAGGACATGCCACACACACCAGGGCATGTCCTACCTTTCACGTACAATGAACCCTGCCCACAGGGGTACCTTGGTCCTACCTTAGGGAGAGCTAACATGTAGAAAAGGGAAGGTTTAGGGACTGGCAAGGGGGTGCACTTGTCAAGTCGACAGGGCTGTCCCAGACTGCACACAGGCACTGCAGTGGCATGCCAGAGTTATACTTTACAGGCTGTTTGTGTGGGTGGCACAATCCAGTGCTGCAGCCCACCAAAATCATTTGATTTATGGGCCCTGGCACACACAGTGCACTTTACTAGGAACTGACACATTAATCAAATAGGCCAATCATGGAAACACCAATCCATGACACATTTTACACTGAGAGCTTATGCACTTTAGCACTGATCTGCAGTGGTAAAGTGCCCAGAGTCCTAATACCAACAATAGCAGGTCAGGAAAAAATAGGAGGAAGAAGCAAAAGGTTTAGGGATAACCCTGCAAAAAGGGCCATCTCCAACAACTACACACTAGTGAATAGCACTACTATTAATACAACTTAAAGTGCTCAAACCCACCAACAACCCTATAACTGACCACCAGATCTTCCCCCACATACCCCTTCCCTCAAAACCCTTAAAAGAAGTTTTGAAAAGGACTTGCCTGTTCTGACAAACAGCAGCACCTTCAGACGACACGCATCCCAGACAATAGACCAAAAAATACACAAATAGACTACAAAATAGAAGGTAGCAGTAAAAAAACAAAAGTCCACTAAATGAAACTAAAAGAAAGGACTATCTCCCTAGAGAAATGAATTTGAAATCTTGTAAACAATTATTAAACAAGTAAAACATGTCAAAAATGTTGAAAAAACTGTTTAAATAAATGTAAAGTATAAATTAAGTGATAGCATAATATATATATATATATATAATTATTTTATATATATACTGTAAAAACCTATGCTAAAATAGTGCCAAAATTATGTATATAAAACAGTTTAAAATATGTTAACAAATGAAAAACAATGAAAATAAAAGTACATGTATAATACATAATACAATTTTTTAAATATGATTTACATTTTTTAAGTAATAATAGAAATCTTTTTTAAAAGATTTTATTTTGAAATTGAAATATATATTTTGAAAAATATAAAAAACATGCATTAAATATACTTTGAAAATATAAATAAAATTACAAAAATGTTACATGTTGTTACTCTCTAAAAAATATATTGAATAATAATATTTATTACAAACATACAACATATGAATTTTTTATTCTATTGCTAAACACCAACACTAGTATTGAAATGACAAACTATTTCTACTACATACAAATACAATTTAAACAAAGGATTTCACGCTAAAATTATAAGATTTAATAATCATGCTCCAACATAAACCATTCTCAAGAAAGTGTTAGATACTAAAGGAGTGACATTCACGATTCCCCCTGCAATCTAAACCAATTTAGGGAAGTTGTTGGACACTAGAGATGTGGCATTTACTATACCCACTCCAATCTAAACCAATTTGGGGAAGGTGTTGGACACTAAAGGTGTGACATTTACTTTTCCCACTCCAATCCATACCAATTTGAAGAAGGTGTTGGATACTAAAAGGGTGACATTTATTATCCACACTCCAATTTATATCAATTTGAGGAAGGTGTGGCACACTAAATTGGTGACCTTTATTATTCCAACTCCAATTAATACCAATGTAGGGAAGGTGTTGGACACTAAAGGAGGTCACATTTACTATTTCTCACTCCAATCTAAACCAATTTGGGGAAGGTGTTGAAGACTAATGGGTTGATGTTTACTATTCCTACTCCAATGCATATTGTTTTAGAGAGGGGGTTGGACATTACATGGATGACATTTACTATTCCCATTCCAATCTATACCAATTTGGAGAAGGTGTTGGATACTAACGGGGCGACATTTACTATTTTCAAAACATTCTTAAACATTTTATGCAAGGCACATTGCACTAAAAATATAATATATACTTCCAAAAAGCCATGCTCTCATTGACATTTTCAACTATAAAACACATTAAGCACTACTTCAAAAACACACTCACCCAAACTACAAACCTCAATATACATGTTTAAATATTTTGAAATAATACATTTTTCTTAAGACTATTAAAAATTATTATACTTGTAAAAAATATTTACTAGCATTCCCCAAATTTGAACCATGATATACAAAATAATATCATACTCAAAAATTAACAATTACCAGTTAAAAAATGTATAAAATATATTTGTAATATATATTACGTTCCAATTCAACACCTTGGCACTCATGAGCGGGCATACCTCTTACATCAATAGGTACTTGGTCCAGACAGAACTTTAGCAAATTTCTAATACTTTGATGATGAGATTCAAAGTGTTTGGCAACTAGGTAAGTGATATCTTTGTTATTTATCACCCTCAGATGTTCCAGGATAGGTATTTTGGTGGGAGGAATGGTACTTCCCACATACCTGAGTTGGCAGGGACACACTAGGCAGTAAACCATGTGTCGTATTGCAGTTCATGGATTTCATGATCCTCTTTGGTTTTTGAAGACCAGGAACGTCATAGGTGAGTGCCTCATTACAAAGGACACAGGCTTTGCACTTTCTGCAATGGAAAAAGTCATAAGTTGATGCAATGATGCATTCGGTTGTTCCCTTGATAAGTGACTTTCTACTAGCGCATTCCTAATTGATCATGATTCCCTAATTGTTAGTAGATGATGGTTAGGGAGATCCCTGCCTATGACCAAATCTTATTTCAGGATCCGCCAGTTGTTTTTTAAAGGTGTCCTTATATTCCTGGCTGCACTAGAAAAATTGGTGATCATCCTGAAATTGTTCTGTGTGGCTTCTCTTTGATTTCTGACACTTCATTCAGTAGGTCCACCCTCTGTTTACTGTCTACTCTGTTCTTAGCCCTTGTTAATATTTTCCTTTGATAACCTCTCATCCCAAATCTTTTTATACTCTCATCTGCTGCCTTTTGGAAGTCTATGTCCCTTGAGCTGTGTCTTTTTATTCGTAATAGTTCTCCATAAGGGATACTATTTACTAGTCTGATGGGATGACCACTGGTCGCATGCAGCACTGAATTGCCCGCTGTTGGTTTCATGTATAGAGCCGTACAGATCTTATTATCACTAATGAATACTTGGAGAGACAGGAAATTAACCTGAGTGGAACTGATCTCACTAGTAAATCTCAAGTTGATGTCATTCTTATTTAGGGATGCTATCCTGCCTTGACTGATTCCTCTGTGCCTCACCTATGACTAATAGATCATCAATGTATCTTCTCCAACTCACTATCCTTTCAACCCATTCATCATAGGTATCCAGTCAGGCCACCTGCTACTCCCACCAACCTACGAACAAGTTTGAATAGCTGGGGGCGAAGCAGGGGCCCATGACCATACTTTGTATTTGTTTGTAAAGTTGATCCTGGAAGATAAAAATAATAATGTGTAAGCAGAAGTCAACAAACTCTAATAACATCTCCCTATGGACCATGAATTTCAATGGGTGTCCCTTGAGAAAGTGCCTCACTGCCTCTATTCTAGCTTTGTGAGCTATTGAGCTATGCTGGTGTACAGGTTAGAAGCATCCAACGCTAGCATCAGGAAATCCATCTCCCATGTTGTTCCTTTGATTTATTTTAAAAAATCCTTTGTGTTGCTCATTTATGACGTCAATTGTGATACAAAGGGGAACAGGAAGTGGTCCACATATGTTCTCAGTCAGACTTCCAATAGAAGAGACTATGGGGAATCCTGGTGGATGAGTCCTGTTCCTATGGGCCTTTGGTAAATGGTAGAAAGTAGGTACCCGTGGATGCGAAGTCAATAGAAACTGGTATTCTTCTATTGATAGCATCCCTCTCTGATGCAATTCGTGAATCATACTCTGAAACTGCTATATGCTGTTAATATATTCAGTTTTAGTAGTCACTATATAGCTGTTTTCATCACTCAGTTGTGTGAGTGCTTCTCTACAACAGTTTGTCTGCATCACAATGTTGCTCCTTTGTCTGAAAGTTTGTAGATGATAGTGTGGTCTTTAAGTAGATCTTTTAAGGCTTGTCTTTGTTGATAGGTGATATTCATTCTAGTTTTGTCTTTGTTCTCGCAGTACCTAAGGCGATTAGATCTCTATTCACATTTTCTACGAACACATCAATTGCATTCATAGGCATCTGTGGCAAAAATGTAGATGTTTGTTTGAAGGGACTGGACGGTCCCACTTGCGTTATTCCTAAATTTTCTATTCTGTCCATGTTATCACGAGTATCTTCCACGTGTGTGGATTCATTTAGCTGTAAGTCTACTAGCATTGCTAGAGTCTCCAAATCATTCCCTGTTGGAATGTCCATGTGTGTCCATTCATCTTTCTGTGTCCCTTTCACTTTTCCTGGGCCTTTTAGTTTGAAATACTTGTGGAGCTTTAATTTTCTTGAGAATTTAAAAAGATTGATCTTAGTTTGCGTATATTCAAATCCAATGGTATTTTATTAAATATTTTCCCAACAAGAAACCTTACTCTAATACTATACATAAAAAATTTCTGATGTTAACAAAAATGTTCATGAATAATTAAACCATTAACATTTAAATATACCTCAAATAGTATATGTATACATCATATTTAATACAAATTTAAATTATTATATTTAATCTAAAAAAATGTTTTTTAAAGTTTTAAATAAAAGTGAATATGTTAAAAAGTCTAAACACTTTTTACATTGAAATGGCTTACAGGAGACTTATTTTTATATGATAGTTCCAGCTGGTCTCAATATATACTACTCCTATCTAATGCCATAGCAGGAGGCCCTCAGAAAGGGGGGAGAAGTCATTCCCCTATTCAAAGAAGGTGACAGAAACGAACCCTGCAACTACAGGCCTATTAGCCTAATTGATTCAATTCAAAAAGTGTTCTGCCGTGCACTCCTGCATAAGATTTAGGATTGAATCGAAGACATCTTGTCAAGTAGGATTCAGGGAAAAGACAGGGACAAAGGATCAGGCATTTAGATTCCTTCTCCTCTATTGGAAAACCATAGTTATAGGTAAGGGTAGTCTTTACATCACCTTAATCACCTTAGCCTTTTGTAAGTTCTTAACATATGGGTTTTCCTAGCAAAATACTTACCCTGGTTATTGGTCTACATGAAGCCGATTATGCTAGGATCAGATGGGGCTCACAGGGTCATCTCACCAATCCTATTCATGTCAACAGGGGAGTATGCCAAGGGTGCGCGCTGGCACCTACTCTTTTTTCCTCTCTATATAAATAGCGCAGTCAGTTTTCTATCTCAGGAACCAGCCGACTCTCCCATCATAGGAGGGGAGAAAGTAGTGACTCTGCTGTTTGCAGATGACACCTTGTTGGTGTCAAAAACACCTGGGGGCTTCAGTTGCTCTTAAATCACTATAGAGACGTTTGTGACATGCGGGCCTAAAGATAAACATAAAAAAATTGAAATACGTGCCATTTAATCCTCACAAGACGTATAGGGGAAGGCCAATCCTGGGACGGACATTGCTCAAGAAGGTTAGCACGTTTGATTATTTAGGCATAAAATTCTGTGAGAATATGTCATGGAAACCTCATGTGTCCAAGATGACTCTAAAGCACAGACAGATAGTAAGGGCCCTGAGGAAAGAACATTGATCTTCCTCCAGGAAACCAGTTGCAGTTGCTCTGCAAGTTTACGATCGTAAAGCAGTCAGCTCAGCACGATATGGGTCCGAATTGTGGGGATTCAAAAGAACGGAGGAACTGGCCAAATCAGAGCAAAAATTCCTAAAGAGTTGGTCCTGCTGCCCCAGAGCACCCCACTCTACCCCCTAAAGCTGGACATGGGTAGGAGACTCATTGTTGATATAGCAAAGCTGTGTCCACCATTAATTTGGATTAGAATTAGGTTCATTACTAAATTGTCTTCATATGCCAATGCCTTGGCAGAGGTTACTCGGCTGGACAAATTAAACAAAAACAGTTGGCTAGGTAATGTAAAGAGGCTCTTAGCTGACATTGGCCTCCAGGGATCTTAGGATAGCAACGATCCGTCTATGCTCCCCTAAAAAAGCTCAGTAAAAGCACGATACTGGGATTGGGTAGCCCAAGTTGAGCTAAGTAGTAGGCTCTGGGGAAAGCTATACTAGAATTTAAGGCCCACTAACAGATCAGCTCCCTGGAGTATTATTTAGAAATAATACAGACACCAAAGGATAGGAAATTATATATCCAGTTCAGGTTTGGCACCTACAAAGCCAAAGCAAACTCTGCTTTCAGAAAGCTAGAGCAGAAAATGCTCTTGCTTGCTGAAAGCAGAGCATGTCTGTGTTCCCTGCCCGCTCTCAAGCGAGCAAAGAAACAGACATTGATTTGAGATCCCAGGAGCAGCATGTTAGAAGCTCCCTGGGTCTCAAAGCAATGCTGCCTCCTGCAAAAGGCACGGAGCCAGCAGGGACCGCGAGGTCCCTCAGACTCCCCCCAAGGTCACCAACAAAGTGGCCTGGTGCAGGGGGTTGGGGTCCCTGGGGTCGATATTGGCCCCAGGGACCTTCCGATTTAAAAAATATATTAAGGCCTAGCCCAATGAGATGGGGTCCCCGAGGCCAAAATTGCCCTATGTGGGGGACGGCGCGGCACCCTTCCCTTTAAAAAATATATATATATAAAGGCCTGACCCCAGGGAATGGGGTCTATGGGTCCTTAATTGGCCTTGGGAGGGGGGCCGCGTGGCTTCCCCTCCTTTTTTAAAAAGAAATAAAAATGTAAAAAGAGGGGTGACCCCAAAAGGTCCAGGGAAGGGTGGCCACGTGTCCCCCTTCCTAAAAGAAAAAAAAGGCAGCAACTCGCAAGAGGGCCCGCCCCCTTTCTCTACCACTCTGTAAACGCACCTCTTGATGAACTGCTGGTGGGGGGGATTAGGTCCCCTTGCCTCCTGAGGGCCTCAGGCCTAAAGGAGACTTATTCCCCCAACCAGTAGTGCGCCAGGAGGCACGTTTGCAGAGTGATGGAGAAAGGGGGCATATCCTCTGACGACCTTGCAGCAATCTACCTGTGTGGGTCTTACTGGAGGTAACAGGAGAGCTAGTTGGCCCCCAAGGACCCTCGAGAGAGCCAAGGGGACTTCATCCCCCTACTAGTAGTGTTCCAGGAGACACATTTGCAGAGTGGTGGAGAAAGGGGGAGTTGCCTCCTACCAGGTCTTCGCAATCCTGCCATGGGGGACTTACTAGAGATAATGGGAGGGATTAGTTGGCGCCCATAGACGTCATTGGGTTCCAACTACCCCTCCTGTTATCTCTAATAAGTCCAACAGAGCGGGATTGCTAAGAGGGCTTTGAAGGCCACACCCCCTCTGCAAACGCGGCTCAAGGTGCACTACTGGTTGGGGGATGAAGTCCACTTTACTCCTGAGGGACCTTAGGGGCCAGAAGCACTCATGGTACCTCCTGTAAGTCCTACACTGTGGGATTCCTGAGAGCTGGTCGGAGGCCCAGCCCCCTTTTTCCACCACTCTAGAAATGTGACTACTAGTTAAAAAAACATAGAAATTTACTGGAAACGCCAAAGGTTACAGGGACGTTATAGTTAGGAATTCACATTTAAAACTTTAGAAATTCACTGAAAAGACCAAATGTTACAGGGAAGTTATAGCTAAGAAATGAAATTTAAAAAAACTTAGAAATTCACTGAAAACCCCAAAGGTTATTGAGACGTTATAGTTAGACTCAGGTTTCACGCTCACTAAAACAGAGACATTTCGCAGTTATAGGTATCTGAGCTAACAATTAGTCACACCCTGCAATGCACTGTTTATAACCTCACATATTACTTCACTCATGATATGGTCAGTGA
This sequence comes from Triturus cristatus, assembly GCF_964204655.1. NCBI lineage: Eukaryota > Metazoa > Chordata > Amphibia > Caudata > Salamandridae > Triturus > Triturus cristatus. Next base: position 1,061,116,981 of record NC_140589.1, on the reverse strand, counting down.
CATCACTGATGACATCACCAATGACATCTCAAATGACATTACGGATGACATCATCCACAGAATCTATGACACACCCACTCATATCCCAATATAACCTTTCATACACCCATTCCAACTTCCATACAACCATTCTCAAAATTGTTGACACACCCATACCAGTACTTACACACCCACTCACTGATTCATAGGTCTACAAACACACATGCACTCAGTCACCCATACAGCCACTCATACACCAACTCACTCACTAAGACAGCCACTGATATATCCACTCATATACCCATACTGCCACTCACACAGTCAGTCACTCATAGAGCTAATCACACACCTACTCACTCACCTGTATAGTAAATCACACAACCACTTACTCACCTATACAGTTATATACACACCTACTCACTTATTCCTACAGATACTAACACATACTCACCAATACAGTCACTGACACAAGCACACACTTACCCATACAGCCACTCTCACAATCACCCACTCACACATACAGCCACTTATATACTCCAACACTCACCTATACTGCCTTTCACATATGTAGTTACTCACCCATATCCCACCGCACATCAATTTACTCACACCTATCCAGTCACCCATACAGCCCCTGACTTACCCACTCACTCATCTATACAGACAGTCACACACACCCTCACCCATCCACACGGACACTCATACACCCATATAGGTACTCAGACTACCAATCAATCACCCATCCAGCAACTCACATACCCACTCACCAACCCATATAGCCACTTAGACACCAACTGACAGACAGAAAAACACAACCTATTTGACAAATAACAACCTAGGCAATCATCACTAATAAAGCTAAATGTGTGTCACAGGGTCAAAAAGAGAGAACTGAAGGCAACAATGAACATGAAAATACGTGTGTATTTATTTTCTCTGTTAAAATCATTCATAAGAAACTGTATGGAAACAACAAAGTATTATACAGATATCTAAGTTAAAATCATGACAAACATAAAAATTGTATTATACATAAGAAAATGAACAATATTACAAAGTGACTAAATTATATTCAACGCGTGTTTCGGCGTGATTGACGCCTTCGTCAGGACAAAGTCACAGTTCCTGTGCTCAAAAAGAGAGCTACTGTCGGATTGGAGACTACCTAGTCACTCACCCATACATTCACTGAGACACCTAATCACTGACTTATACAATCAGTCACCCACCCACTAAAATATCCATGCAGGTAGTCATACACCCACTGATTCACCAATACACCTTGATGTATATATTTAACACTCATAAACTTTTAAAAACACTCACACTCACTTAATGATGTCATCAGTGATGTCATTTGAGATGACCATGTCATGAGTGATGTAATAAGTGAGGTCATAAGCAGTGTATTGTGGTGGCGCTAGTTATAGTTAGCTCAGCTAACGATAACTGCTGAATTTCTCTGGTTGTGCATGAATGAAACCTGAGCCTAACTATAGCCTTTGGCTTTTTAAGTTGACCTAAATTTGAGAATGGGTATATCTATGTTGAAGATACATGGTGGGCGTGGCCAGCCACCTAAGATGGCGGACGCAAACTGGTGAGGCTTCGGACCCTGGGGGGATTCATCCTGAAAACTCACCGTGTCGTGGGGCATAATTGCTGCCTGGAGGGTCCCGACACTTGTGCATTACGACCCTGGAGGAGAGTTCAGTTCCGATCTGGCGAGGTGGCAACGGGGAGACGGCTGCTCACGCTTGGCTGCGGGCACGGAGTGTGCGGCCTGCTTGTGGAGCCCTGCGGGAGCCGAATGATGAGCTGTGGCCCTCACTGTCTCTGACTGCTTGAGCCCCGGAGGTCGGTGCTGTAGACGGCGGCTGTTCCTTATTAGCCGGGGGCCTGTGTTGGCGGTGGACTGTTGCTGGAGCGGGCCTAGCGTGTCACTGGTGGGACTGCTTGGCCCACGGAGCGGCACAACACTGAAGGACGGTGAGGGTGAGCGATTCGGGGAGTCGGGCTTGGAGCGAGAGCCCCCCCCTTCATTTATACTGATTCACTCCGGGGCTCCACTGCAGGCTATGTGAGAGCGGTGGATTGTCTGGGCTGGAGGCGAGGAACAGTGGTGGCTTGCCAGAAGCAACACCCAGCTGGGCGACGAGCCCTCTCACTAGGGGTGCAGAGCAGATTTTGTCCAGTATCTGCTGGGCTGGAGTGACGCCGACTGAGGCGCTGTCGGAGACCGCAGGATCGGTGGCTGATGCGACGACCTCGCGCATAACAGTGCGGGCGGCGGCCTCCCTTGCATCTGGCCCCTTCGAAAAGCAGCGGAGACTGGGGCGCAGTGCGTGAGCGGTAGAGTAGCGGCGGAGGACGATGGCATCAGAAGGCCCAGAGACACTGCAACTAGACCTATACTGGGAGGTGAGGATCCCAAACTAGATCTTCAAAGGGTGGAGGCATAATACACTGGGAGTCGCCTTAACGCCCGTGCCTAGGCTTGCGGCTGACTGGTTTCAGGGATGGGCAGGCTTAAGGGCAAAATGTTGGACACTGGCCTGGCAGCGGGGGGGCCCCCCGACTCTAGCGCTAGAGACACTTCGCCAGGTGCTTCAACCGCTGGCTCAACTGAGTCCCAGTCAGATAAGCTGGACTTGATATTGAAGGAAATTCGAGACTCTAAAAAAATAATGGAGCAGCAGATTGGGGCCCTCACGACCGGCCTCCCTCTCCTGAGATCAGATCATGGGAAACTCGCCGGCACAGTGCGCGACCATGAGAAGGCATTGACCAGCATTGACCCCCAAATTACAGAACACGCTACGCAAATAAAACAACTGCAACATCAAGTTAGTGGCCTCCAGGACCGGATTGAGGACTCAGAGGGCCGCAATTGTCGAAATAACGTCGGAGGCTTCTGGAACGAAGCGAAGGTACAAAACCTGCGGACTTTATGGAAGCATGGTTCCGGGAGCATGTTGTGTGGAGAGGGCACACCGGATTCCAATTGGCACGCCAAAGGTTGGGACACCCCCGCGCCCTCTGATCGTCAAAATCCTGAACTATAGAGACAGAGACGTGCTGTTATAAAAGGCGAGGGAAAAAAAGAATATTCAATTTGAAAATCAGCGGATTTCACCGTACCCAGACTACACTATCATGGTACAGCGTCAGCAAACCTCCTTCCAAGCAGTGAAGAAAAAGCTACGGGCAGCTCAGCTTAAATAAGGCCTATTGTTCCCGGCCAGACTCAAAGTTATACATGACAGGAAATCTTATTTCTTTGACAGCCCCAATGACGTGGAAGAATGGCTGGAGGTGATGGACCTTGAACAAAGTCAGGAGAGCTCGTCGGGCTCTGTGAGGCATTGCCCGTACTGTCGCAACAACAGCAGGTCGTGGTAGTTGTCCGAAGAACTTTGCAAGACGCAGTCCGACTACGGCTCAGAAGATGGCGGACAGGGCGAAGGCGTTGGCTCTCGCGGGATCCTTCCGGGAGGATAATACAAAGATCACGATGGACTCAGAGGACAGCACCATACAATCGGACTCTGATCACAGCATTACTCTCTTTCCCTCGGCGACGCCCCAAACGGGGGATGGCCTACTTGACAACTAAAGGATAGGGATTAACTCTCTCCACACTAGGCTCGCATAGGATGGGCCGCTTGAGCTACAAGTACAATGTTCAACACTGAACAGTATCCTTTTTTCCTGAGCTGGCTCGCCTGTGCTCATGATGTGTATATACTTCATGCACTGTGATCCGTACTGCTATGTTTTTCTGACAACTGTACATATGTCAGTAATCAAAGCTAATAGGATCCAAAAAAGACCATTCAAAGTGTCCGGCGCTCATGGTTATATTAGTATTGGGGACCCCCGGTATCACATACGGGGATCCTCCTTCTAACGTGCACAGATAGGTATATCATGAGAAGACCCCCCCCCCCCGGGCCAAGTAGAGCCACCGGAGCTCTACACTCACACAAGCTGTAGTATGGCTGGCGACGCTTACCCCCCACAAAGCGCATGCACCGTTCTATGGACTTTGTATGTTTCATTTATTGGTTTGGCTCAGCATTGTTTATTGGCTGCGCCGTATATGTTTGGTTCACAAGGGATGGGGAATTCCTGGTCTGTATCCGTTCATTAGCTCCGTACTGCACGGAGAGTAGCACACATAGCATATCTATGTCTCGTAATCAAGCCACCTTAGGCTCATACAACCTGCTGACCTGAAATATACGTGGGCTAGGGGCTGTACATAAGCGCCACAGAGTTCATGCCTATCTGCTTAGGAGAAGGGTGCAGATAGTTTTCCTTCAGGAGTCCCACGTGATGGAGGCGGAGGCATTGAAAACTCAGAAAAAATGGAGAGGCCGAGTATTCACCACTTATTATTTGGCCTTTGCTAGAGGAGAGACCATCTGGATTCGCCATGGAGTCCCGTTTACAGAGGTGGATCGGCGGACGGATGACCAGGGTCGGTATATACTTGTAAGGGGTACCCTAGATGGCCTACCCATAGTCCTAGGTAGTATATACACGCCGAATTTTGATCAGGACAAATTTTTCCATGACCTGGGCAGAGCCCTGACGGGATGGGATACCATTCCCTGGATTCTGGGGGGAATCTGAAATGCGATCCTTGACATAGATTTGTATAGATCCCATCCTCCATTGCATGGGGCCGGGACTCACAAAAAGACTGAACTTCTGAACACGTGGCTGCGGGGTTGGAGGCTCACTGATGCATGGTGCATGTTACATCCCACACATAGGGAATACTCCTTTTACTCCCCAGTTCATCAGCTCCATATTAGACTCAATAGGTTCCTTTGTTCCCACACCATTGTCACACACATACATCAATCCACATATTTAGCCAAAACTTTCTCTGATCATAACCCCCTGGAACTCATGCTAACGTGGGGCAGAGTCCCAACCCCTGTACCGACCTGGAAACTGTGGCCCCAACTCCTAGAAGATGCCCCTTTTTGGACCACATTATCGGACACTATTAGTAACTATTTCACAGAAAACTGGAATACAGCCTCCTCCAACCTCATAGACTGGGACGCACTCAAGGTGGTGGTACGGGGTTCTGCAATTAGTGTCACTGTAGGGGCAAGACAAGAAGCACATAAAAGCCTTATGGATATAGCGGCTCTGATGACGGAGCTGGAACCAGCCGCAGTAACTGACGTGGCCAAACGGGCATCCCTTCAGGAGGCTCGCATTAAGCATGCGGAGACTCTAGAAACCATTAGACTTAATGGCTATCGAGTGTACACACAACTGAAACAAACGGACGCCGACAAATCAGGTACATTGTTAGCCCGGTTACTGAGGGATAACCCGGAAACGCCACTTATCACTTGCATACGCTCACCACTGAAGGGTCTGGTTCACTCCCAAATAGAGATTAATGAAGCATTCTGCACCTGTCTTAGCAACCTATATGCGGCACCAACACATACGGACGATAGCCTGATTGATGCCTTTTTAGATGATCTACAATTCCATACGATCACGGAGGCTACACGTAAGGATCTCTCAGGACCCAACACGAAATAAGAACCGCAATCAAAGGCCTTAACCGTAATAAAGCCCCGGGCCTAGATGGCCTGCCTATTGAACTTTATGCTACATACTCAGATATCTTAGTCCCTAAGTTAGAGGAACTGTAAAGACGGCCTGGTAAACTGGTAAACTAGTAAACTACTACAATCTCCTATGCAAGCCCTAGTGGTGTCACTCCCCAAGCCAGGGCGGGATAGCACTGAGATATCCAACTATAGACCGCTGTCTTTACTGGCTACCGAATATAAAATCCTCAGTAAGGCCCTTGCCAATCGTTTGGTACCTGCCCTCCCCACCCTTATGCATAGCACGTCGCTAAGTACTAGGAGACTTCATCATATCATGATGGCCACCCCCGTGGAGTACAACAGGGCGGGATGTTTGGCATTGGATTTACATCAGGCCTTTGATTCTATAACATGGGGATACATGTTTGCAGCCCTACTGCGCTTTGGCCTACCCCGGGACTTTCTGCAATGGGTATGTCTGCTCTATGTTGACCCCAATGCTAGGGCACGTACTGGAGGAGACATCTCCCAAGAATACATGCTACACAGAGGTACTAGACTGGGGTGCCTGCTCTCCCCCCTCCTGTTTGTTCTTATGCTGGAGCCACTGGCTATAGCCTTGAGACAGTCGTCCGAAGCTCTGGGGATTCCCCTACAGGGCACCACACACCTAATTTCAATATATGCGGACGACATCCTCATATACCTGTGAGACTTGGAGGATGGGGCGGGACCCCTTCCTGGTATTTTCTCTGCCATTGAGGCCATATGGGGTTTAGCTATTAATGCAGGGAAATCCCACGCTTGTTATTTCCAAGACGGACCGCGCCCAGATAAGATCCAATTGGGCACCTACCAGCTACCTGTAGCGCAGGACACATTTAAATATCTGGGTATCCACGTATAGAGGGCTCAGTCAGACCACCTGGAGGGCAATCTAATGAAAGCTATTGCTGCACTACGCTCCAGCATCTCTTTCTGGACATCCTTGCCATTGTCAGTGATGGGGAGGATAGACATCACTAAGATGGTGATGCTACCTCGTCTCTTGTACTTCTTTGTTAACTTACCCCTGATGGTATCACCGTCCACCTTTCGCACACTAGACACGCTACTGTTGGAACTTATTTGGGGTGGGGGTAGATGTAGATTTAGCCTCAAGAAGTTGCAACTAGCGTCGAACAAGGGAGGGCTGGGTGTCCCTGATTTCCGGGCATATTACTATGCATCCCAGCTACAATGGCTGTCTTACTGGACGTCTGGCAAGAACCTACATGATATAGGCTATGACACACAGGATTTGGAACGAGGTATCCTGTACAATATGCTGCTCCCACAAATGAAAATACCTATGGACGAACCCCCATTGTTAACGACGGCACTACGGTGCTGGAAAAAGGCCCTGCAGTATACCTCAGCCACGATCCCCTACGCGAGCAATATCCCACTACTGGGAATGCCCATCATAGGAGGTAAGCTTACGATGGCTAGAATACAGGATTGGATAGCTGCTGGAGTAGCAGAGGTGGGTTCTTTCTTTGGAGATGGTGTCCTCTTAGACCATGCCACATTTGTGTGAACCACCGGTGCCCCTGACCGCCTTTACTTGCTACATGCAACGATAGTGCATTACATCAGGGCGACATGGGCACCTCAGCATAGTGAGCCCCCACAGCACGACTTGGTACACCTGCTCTATTACATAGGAAGGGGTGGCCATCTAGTTAAATGGCTTTATACAGGCAATCGAGCACAGGCTTCCACTACACTCACGGACCTTCGCGCAAAATGGGCAGACTCTACAGATACGGTGCTTACAGATAAAGCCTGGGAAAGCATCCTGGAACATCCCAGAAGGGTTTTCCGAAATGCCAAACTTAAATTCATACAAACCATGGTTCTTCATAGATCTTACTTAACCCCGAAGAGGATACAGTGCATGTTTCCAGAAGCCCAAAACTGCTGCCCGAGATGCAAAGCAGAGGAGGCGGGCTTTGTTCATATGTTATGAGCCTGCCCACATCTTCGGGATTACTGGGGAAAGATCCGGAATATACTTGAGGAAATCACACACCTAACAATCACAGACAACACACTAGAGTGCCTGCTGAGTCTACGCAAGCGCACCAGGGCCCAGAAAGTCAACCTGCGTTTCCTGGACCTGGCGGTTTTACTGTCTGTCAGAGCAATCACTATGTGATGGAAGTCCCCGAGGGGCCCCCCAATACATGCATAGCGGGAGGAGGTAATTAGATGGGGCAGTGCCGAAAGTGCGGCGCTTAGACGGGAGGAAGCGCGAGGACTGAGGAAACATCCCATCTCCATGGAATGAGACGCTATGTTAGAGGAACTCAAACAATTGGACATCCCACCCGCACTTACTAACCCTAACTCATGATTAACTTAAACATGTGACACATAGATAGCGACAGCTCGAACACACTATACGGAACGGCCCATTGTACACCAGGAGTATAGGTTGGAAATTACTAATAACTTAAGAATATGAGACGGGATGGATGGTAGAACACAGACGGACCAGGAAGGGCAGGGAAGGGGGAGAGGGGGGGAGGGGGAAGTTAACTCAGTTTAGGGCTTTAAGGCTCAGATACAAGGCAAGCATCCTTAGAGGTACTAGTATATATTATGTATGGCTCCAAATGTTTCCTTTTATTTGCATTCTATATTTTGTGTCGTGTAATGCTGGATACAAAGATGTGAAGTCTGTAAAGTTAATTATAGATAAAGATGGGATACTGATCTACAAAAACGAAAATGCCATGGATGTTTGATAAGATGTATTGTACTCAAACTGCAGGATCAATAAAGTTTGTTATAAAAAAAAAATCTTCGCCTACTGAAATCCAGTTCTCCCTGGAACAGACAAATGCGGACCCAAAGTTTATGGTGCAAATTGAATTTATTTACTGCCCAGCACCACCGCCATAACGCGTTTCGACCTCCCAAAGACCTTGATCACATGACGCATTGCGTAGTGCCTTACAAAAATTTAAAGTGCCAGTGCATAACCTCGTGATCACACAGGTGAATAAATCATAGGCATAGAAGGGTTATAAAGGAATTTCCGCAAAATGCAGAGCAGTACTACCAAACAGGTAAATATACGGATTTTGGTTTAAAATCAATTAATGATTAAAAATATTAACATAGATAAAATACCAATGCATTCAACAATTTGATTTCTGTCATATTGATGCACTAATCCAATTTGACCTGCATAAATAAAACACAGTGTAAAAATATTGAGTGTTAAAATCTTATTGTGGTAAAAGCATAGCTCAATGTCAGTACATCGGCTTATTTGCCATAAAAGTCAATACCATACACTCTTTCACTGTTTCTAGATGGTATACTCTGTGATCACACTGTACTGGTACTCGTTATATATATATCTATATCTATCTATATATCTATCTATCTATATATTCACTGAAAAAACCATAGGTTTCAGACACGTTATAGTTAGGAATTAGCATTTAAAAAACCTTGCAAATTCACTGAAAAAACCATAGGTTTCACACATGTTATAGTTAGCGGAAATTTTACTGATAAAAAACCAATGAAATTCCCCCGTTATAGTTAGTGCAGGAAACTATAACTCACGCGACCGCAATCCTCTGCTGATGCTAATACTGTATTTAGACACTTATTTGCCCATGTCTTCTTCCATAAATTTTTAGCTATACATATATTACAAATATTTTTTTTTCATAAAGACACATATGTCATCAGCAGAAGATTGCGGTCGCGTGAGTTATAGTTTCCTGCACTAACTATAACGGGGGAATTTCATTGGTTTTTTATCAGTAAAATTTCCGCTAACTATAACATGTGTGAAACCTATGGTTTTTTCAGTGAATTTGCAAGGTTTTTTAAATGCTAATTCCTAACTATAACGTGTGTGAAACCTATGTTTTTTTCAGTGAATTTGTACGTTTTTTTAAATGCTAAGTTACTTTACGCCATTCGTGGCGTGCGCGCCCACTTAACGTAGTTCGTTCCGTGCGCGCACGGTGCGCTTCGCGCACCGTGCGCGCACAGTGAGCACGCGGTACGCTTCAAGCACCGCGCGCCCACTTTACGCAGTTAGTGCCGTGCACGCACGCTGGGCACGCGGTGCGCTACGCGCACCGCGTGCCCACGTTACGCTAGATGGGCCATGTACGCACGATGCGCTTCGCGCACCGTGCGCACATGGAGGACATATTATGCGCTTCCTTGTGATAGGTAATCTGTTGAAATTTTTTGGGGAAATGCTGTGCTCTTATATGTCATGCACAAATGGTGGCCTTCGGCCACCATTTGCACACGGGGTGGAGAGAGTGTGGATTTTTTTTTTTTTAAATTTGATACCGTACGCGTACGGTAAGCGTACGGTAAGCGTAATCGGCGAAATTTTCGAAAAATAAAAAATTACCGTTTTTTGCCTTGGGGGATCTTTGAAGACTCAACTAACATGGTTATGTGCATGGGCGCTGTCTAAACAGCCCCTTTATATGTTTTTGGCATTTGTTTATCTGCTCCCCCCTCAGAGTGCGAGAGAGAAAATGGCGGCCGCCGCTTCCTGGTTTCGACCGATTCGAATGTTTACTAAGATCTAAGGGCCAATCAGAATCGCGCTCGCGCACGCCACCGTACGCGTACGGTAAGCGCACCGTAAGCGCACCGTAAGCTGGCTCAGATATATATATTGATTTAAAGGCTATTTTCTCAGAATCTACTGAACAGATTTACACCAAACCTACAAAAGGCACTTCCTTGACCTAAGGACTACCTCTCTGCCAAATTTCAAGTAATTCTGTTCACCCGTTCGGGCTGTAGCTGTGTCTAAAGGTCCTATCGAAAAATGCATGGGAAAAACGCGTTTTGGGACCCCCCTTTTATCTCAGCCCCCGCTTGACGAATCCCCCCGAGACTTTCAGGGTAGGAGCGGAGCGTAGCGCCCCACCTATTTTGAAAAATTCGCAAGGATTCATCGACCGGCGCAAAAGTTATTCAAAATAGAATGTTGCGGATTTCCTATGGAAACGTGGTCCTAACTATAACTACCTACTGGCGACCGCCAGTAGGTTATATATATATATCTATATATATATATATATATATATATATATATATTCACTGAAAAAACCATAGGTTTCACACATGTTATAGTTAGCTGGACATTTCACTCGTGAAAAACCAATGAAATCCCCCCGTTATAGTTAGTTCAGCTAACTATAACTCGCGCCCCCGCAATGCACTGCTGATGACGTCACATATTACATCACTCATGACATGGTCAGTGACATCACTCATGACATCACTGATGACATCTCAAATGACATCACTGATGACATCATCCAGTGAATGTGTGTTTTTCTGAAAATTAAATATGTTTTATATATGTATATCTCAAGGTCGATGGAAGAATAAATGGGTATATAAGTGTCTAAATGGATGATTTGTTTTTGAAAAATAGATTGTATAACTGACTGATTAAGTGTATCTTAGTGAATACATGGCTTAGTGAGTAATGTTTAAATATGTAAATATCTGTATCAGTCTCTCACTTTGTGTATAAGTGGCTGCATGGGTTGGTGAGTAGCTACATGGGTGTCTATATAGGTTATTAGTTGGTTTTTTGAGTATCAGTCTGAGTGTCTGCATGGTTCGGTGGGGGGTATTACGTAGTGCATAGGAGAGTGACTCTCTCTTTGTATGTGTTGAAGACAGCATGTGTGCAGGACTGTATGGGTGGATGAGTGTGTGTATGGGTGTGTTAGTGAGTGAACGACTGTCTCAATAGTGTCTTTATCAGTAACTACATATGTTTTAAACTAGTATATGTGACTATTGGTGTATATAAGTGAGTATATGTGAGAGTGAGAGATTGAAAGAGTTCCTGTATGAATAAGTATGTGTTTCTATAAGTGATTGTTTAAAAGACTAAGTATGTGTAAGTTCCCGTAGAAGTAAGTGTGGTGGTGTGTGTATAAATGTATATGCAAGTAAATGTATGTTTCTTCCTTTATTAGCATGAGTGATTATGTGTGTGAGTAACTCTGTGGATGAGTGGCATTTGTAACAGGATGTATAGGTGTATGAGTACATATGATGAGTGAGTACATGTATGAGTGACTGTATAGGACTGTTGGTGAATGAGTGGATGTGTATGTGGATCTTAGAATTACTCAAGAGGTTGTTGTAACTGGTATTGGTATGTCCATTTTTTTGAAAATGTTAGTGTCTATTTTTGAATGTGTGTATCAAAGGTTATATTAGGGTGAGAGGAGGTCTGCCACTCTGTCACAAGGATGATGTCATCAGTGATGTCATTTGAGATGTCATCAGTGATGTCATGAGTGATGTCACTGACCATGTCATGAGTGATGTAATATGTGACGTCATCAGCAGTGCATTGCGGGTGCGCGAGTTATAGATAGCTGAACTAACTATAACGGGGGAATTTCATTGGTTTTTCACGAGTGAAATGTCCAGCTAACTATAACATGTGTGAAACCTATGGTTTTTTCAGTGAATTTGCAAGGTTTTTTAAATGCTAATTCCTAACTATAACGTGTGTGAAACCTTTGGTTTTTTCAGTGAATTTGTACGGTTTTTTAAATGCTAATTTTTGTATTATTTAATTAAAAAAAATTTTTTTTTATTAAAAATAAAATTCCTATGTATTCATTTATATATTATCTGTATCTTTTTATTTGTTTTTGCTTTTTTTTAAAAAATTCTATTAGGATAAAAATGAACAGTTTTTTAAATTTTTGCAATTAATTTTTCTCCACTTTTTTTTTTTTATATATTCTTGGGGTGCGCGCTCTGAGCGCGCTCCTAGTACAATTTCGTAAGTTTTTTATGAATACCGTCGTACGCTATTTACGTACGCAAATATACGTCGTAGTGCGCGCTGGGAGAGCGCACCCAGTACGTATGCGTACGTACGTACGCATGCGTGCGTGCGTCCTACGCGCTCCACGCGGTTTACTTCCGCATACGCTAAAATTACGCGCAATAACGGTCGCGTATACGCGTGTTCAACGTATGCGCGCTAGGTACACGCATATGACGTATGCACACGCGCTCCTACGCGTTCGCGCATACGTAATCACGAGGTGCGCGCTCGGAGCTTGCGCAGTGCGCGCACCTCGGGTTTATGCATAATAAAACAGACTTCTTATTGGTTATCATTACTTTCAGTTTCTAATTGTTTCAACACCACACCCAATCCCCTCATGGCAAGTCATGTGATCAAGAATCATCACTTTTGATTGGTTTGAAGTACTTTCAGTTCCAGATTCTTCCCAAACCACACCTACTCCCCTCATTATTAGTTCTGATTCCTTTGGAGAAGGAGCTATTCTGTTGTTGAGAGACAATGGCTGAACAGCAACCATCTTCAGACAGTGACCAGGACACTCTTGAGAGGCAGAGGATCAGGAAGCAGAAAGACAGCTTTATATGGCAGTTTTTCACTTTTCCAGAGGGACAAAAAAAGGTAAATGCACCTAAAGTTACATGTGTACTTTGTCAAAAAGTCTTGTCACGTGGGAATCCTAACAAGAACTATTCTTTTAGCATTCACACTATGTTGAGGCATGTTGACAAAATGCATCCAGTGACTTTTCGTCGAGCTTCTGGAGCAAACCCTCCACCTGCTCTACCGACGACATCTGCAGCAGCTCAGCCGAGCACATCTTCGGCAGCTCAGCCGAGCACTTCTTCTGCAGTGGTGCCTTTGCCTTCTTCCACACCTCGTTTTGGACCACCTTGTTTTGCTAGGTTGTCCACACGCTGCACTGATTGCGGTAAACTTATTTCTGTGTGTGAGACCAGTCTTGATCTCATTCAGAGAAAATTTGATGCCCATGAGTGCAGTAGGCTATAGATGTTTTTTCTTTTTTTTCGTTTTTCTCTTCCTGTTTCCCTCCATTAACTCAAGGGCTCTTTTAAGAGCCACTTATAAACTTAACCCCAAAAAAATGTTTGGAGGGATTTCTTTTTTTTTTTTTGAGGTGCGCGCACCCAAGGTTTTTTTTAAATTTTTTTTTTTTTTTTTTAATTTAATGTACAAAAAGAGGTGAAGAAATGGAAGCATGAAAAGGGAGGATTGAGTAATACTAATATTTTTCACTTATTTTTAAAAAAGAAAATAAGTATTAATTTTCAATCATACATTACAAAAAGCATTACATGTTTTTACATATTTTACAAAGCAATTTTTTGCCCTTTTTTTGCTGTTTTCAGAATTTTTTATTTTTCACTTAAAATAGTGAAAACAATTGTATTCATCATTTAACAGCGGGCAAAAAAAAAACAATCTGAAAGATTGCTTAAAAAAAGCCCCAAAACTTTCCTCACTAAAATATACCTTGTTAGAAATATTACATATATATTACAAGTACTTCTCTAAATGAATAAAAATGTTCTAGACAAACCATCTTTAAACCTTGTCGCAAAAGCACACATGCCAAAATAATTTCTGTCAAAGGAGTCCACAATTGTTTTTATTACTTTTCCTTTAGGCCAAATAGTAATTTCAAAATCCTTTTTAAGTGATATCTTCAATTATAATCCTTTAAAATTACAAAAAATGCTTCCTTCAGATGCAGTTTTTAGTTTTCAAAATTTAGGTTTCAGAAAAATTAAGTAAGAATTGGGTAAATCATAAGGCAAATGTTGCTTGAAAATCAATTGGGAATCATTACACAGTGTCCAGCCTTTTTCACATTTAAGATAAACTGTGTAATGTCCAGAAGTTACAGTAGGTCCTTCATGAAAAATTATTGCAACTGTAACAAAAGTTTTTCCAGATATTGATAATTGCTGTCCTGTAAACTTCTTTATTAAAGTGTCCAATTTTGAACCATCAGTTCTACAACGTTGCATCATTAAAATTACATACTGACCATATTTCTGTAAAAATAATGTAGAAAACATGTCTGATTTACATTCAGAACATTCCATGTTGTGATTGGCATCTTTAACTAATTTACTAAAAGTCACTGATTTACTTTGTGGTAATGGTAAAAATATGAACCTTTCTGAATCAACATTACTACTACATGTGTTCATACAGTTTTCACAGCAATGTTCCCATTTGTAAGAGACACCAAATAAGTTTTCTACTTCTACTCCTTCATCTTCTAGTACACTCAAAATATATATTAAGAATTCCTGAGCATCTTGCTGGACATTTTCTTTAAACTGTGTAGAACCACAACATACATCTAAAAGATTTCTAACATCAGTAGCACTTTCTATTTCAGTTTTATCAGTACTCAGCTTCTCAAAAAGGAGACTCAGAAGAGAACACAATCTTTTTCCATGATTTACTATTATCTGTTCTAGCAACTTTTCAAGATAAAATACAACATTCAGCACTACATTTGCATAGCAGTTGACATCAGAGCTATTTTCAAAATGGCAACCAACAACCTCTTCAACACTGTCCTTTTTCTTTTTCCTTGCTATCACATCACTGTCCTTTTTTTTTTGTTCTGTTCATCCACATTACAGATATTCTCAAATCTCCTTTTCCGACAAACAACATGTTTTTCAATCACAGGATACTGACCTAAATGAGGAGCATAGGTTCTTCCTAATCTGTTATACTCCTTTAGACAGTTTGTATCAGCACTAACTTTTGAGTCATCAAAGTCTATCATAAATAAACCAGATAATGTTTTCACTCGTGACAAAGCAACATATGCCATACCTTCTTTGAACACAGTAGAACCAATGTTTACAAAAGCACTATCTACAGTCAATCCTTGAGACTTGTGAATAGTTACAGCATATGCTAGAGAAAATGGAAACTGCTTCCTACGTACATATAAGTCTTTCACAAGCATGAAACGAACTGAACAACGACAAATGTCTTTAATTTCTTCTATCTGATCAAATTTTATTTTTAAACATTCAATTCCATCTTTTTTCTGGTAATTAATAAAACCCACAACTCTTCCCATAGCTCCATTCACTAAACCTTTTTCTACATCCAAATTTCTCCTTAAAATCACTCGACAATTCATGCAAACATATAGATTTTTTTCTAATCCAGCAGTTTTGGAAATATTCTTCTCTAGTGAATCCAATTTATTTTTCAGTTTGCCTGTTAATGTAAAAGTAATTCTTTCATGCTGAATTTTGTCCTCTGCTTCCATTTTCTTAATGTCTTCCTTTTCCAATTTCAAAAGTTCCTCATTGAATATTGAGCACTCACGTAGTGTTGGCATTAAGCAGATTACAGTATTTTTTTCTGCAATGTTCTGGTATATTTTCTCTGCAACTATTTCTTGATTTGGAAATAAGTTATGTAGCAACCGACTCTGTAATGCTTTTTTGACAACTTCTGTGAGTAGTCCAATTCTGATATCTTTCAGAATACTTGCATAATCTTCGTCGTTTGCTTGTCTCATATTGGTAGTGAGTTCTTTGTACTCAAAGAACGACCAAATATTCGCATTACCAATGCTTCCTAATGACTTCTTCGTGTCTTCATGTGTCACAGTATTAAACACTGGTTGTCCTTTAACTGGAGTGAGCTGTAGAAGATCCCCAAAAACTATGACGTGTTTACCTCCAAATAAGACGTCATAGTCTCTCTTAAGTATTTGTTGCATTCTTAAATGCACAAAGGCAAGCATTAAATTTGAAACCATGCTCACCTCATCAATAATGAGAACTTGCATCTTCTTCAACACTCTTGAAACTTCGAGGCATGCTTCTCCAGTTAGCATGTGGTATTCTATTTTGTTCTCATGCTCCACTGGTAACATTAGCAAGCGATGTAAGGTAATTCCTTTTATGTTATAGGCTGCTAACCCAGTTGGAGCAGTTACCACACAAGACAAATTTGAAGCTGTTTTTTGCTGTAGGTAGCTTCTGATGACTTTTATTAAGAAACTTTTACCAGTTCCAGCTTGTCCACTCACATACATCCTGATTGGTTCAAATGATGTGCATGAGCACTCTTTCTTTTCATGTAGTAATCCATGATCAATTTTTTTGATGACTTCTTCATAAATTTCTTTTTGTTCTTCATTCAGTTGTTGTTCCAGATTTAGTAAGTCGATTGAATCTTCCTGTGCTTGATTCATAGCCGTTTCTACTTCAGTCATGGCTACTGCAGCTTCATTTTCTATGATCGGTTGTCCTAGGGGATCTTGACTAAGTGTTACTGAACTTTGGCTGTCTTGAGAACTGTCTCTAGCTACTTCAGCTGCAATTTTTGCTTCCTGTTCCTTTTCTTCATTTAACATTTGGACATAAGTTGTGAAAGTACTGCATTCTATGCTGTCTTTGCTAGCATTAAAAGAATCTTCATAGCTTTGAAATTCTCCCAGTAGTTCGTCCTCTGAACGCCATGGTTTAAACAGCTGTAAAAGAGCCAAGTAGTAAAATTCCTTTTTGTCAGAAGTTTCGCAACTGAGCTTCCTGTGATTTATCAAACTTCCTTTTGTTTGCTTCACCAAACATCCTTCCTCACCAATGACTTTATATTTTCCATTGTTGATGTCTTCTGTGGCTTTCCGTGAATAAATGTAGTTCTGCAGCACTTCATAGAGACACACGTTCTCAAGATGATGACTTCTCTTTGGGTAATATGTGTCCAACATGTTTGATTTCAAAATATCTGTACTTTCTGGGTCATTCTCGGCCAAATATTCAATTTCTCCAACAGATTTCAGTACCCGATTTCTCATTCCTGCAAGGCCTAAGCTTACCCAAATTATTCTTCTGGATTTCGAGTAAAGACTTGCAGATGATAACCTATCTGAGCATTCGTAGGATCCAATTTCTCGATGCGATAACATCTTTAAACTGAAACTGTACAGCTTCTTACTGACAGTCTTCTCGTGAGAAATCTCTTCCCATATTTCCTTCAATTCTGTTTTCTCAGATTTAGTGATGTAAGATGTCACATACCGAGCAACAGCAATAGAATTGTCTGCCACATACTGAATATCCATGTTAGCATTCCACATGGATAAAATGACTGGGTTGAAGTCATTTATAAATTTTGACTCTTCATTTCTTTTTAGGTTGTAGGTATTTTTGGGAGATTTTCTGGTTATAGTATGTCGCTGACATAAAACTGTTGACTCTTCCTTTTGAAAGAACAGGTCTAGGAAATCCAAATCGACACTTTGTGTAGAATTTATCTTTCGTCTTGTACTTCCGTCGACAGTATTTTCCACACCGATGACTTTGGAAACGTAAAACTTGCTCTTTTAACTTTTTCTCTTCTGTGCTTTTAGGTATAGCACATGTTGCATATTCTTCAATGAAAGATAACACTGCTTCAGCAGTATCTGTTCCAAACTTTGGGGCATCCTTGATCCACAACAGCATATGAATATGAGGAGCACCTCTTGCCTGGTACTCTTTTCTCCAAAAGAAATCCACTACTTCTCCAAGAGGTGGATTTTTTTTATTGCAGATAAAGGACATCATAGCCTCAAATCTATGATTGAAATATCTGCAAACATTAACTGGATCCAAAGAGCACAATTCTCCAGCTGTCTTGTATTCAATGTTTTTAATGTTTGAATTTGCCTCTCTTAGAAAATCCAGTAAATCATCCCAAGCGTACTCGGCACAGCTTAGGGTAAGGAACCATGTTGGAGTTCCTAAATTCCGTAACATGCATTTTAATTCACCATGGCGTCGGTACCAATATTCATTTGTCCCACGCTGACAAGCCATCAGATTGATCAGTTGTGTTTCCAAATGATCATCTCGGTGCTGCACTTTCTCCATAAAATCCTTAGCAGACACATTTTGTAAATGTACTCCACTTTTTAAAATGTGATTTACTGCATAAGATAATGCAGACAAGTCGCTTTCAAATAAAAGATGGAACAAATAAGGAATACTTTGACGAAATCTTGGATCTTCTGCATATAGTCTTGTAGTCCGATACTCAGAAGCTGGAATCTGTTCTGGACGTTCATCGTATCATCCTCCTTTTCCTGTAGGAAACAGCTGGGGAAAACATTGAGCTTCCAAGCTCTCCTCCCATACACTCACGGGAGTTCCTTTTGCTTTCTTCATCTGAAACAGATCAATAGTGTCTCCCATAACTTCTTTTGAATGAAGAGGATGTATGCTAAAATGTTCATAAATTTCTTCTTCCTTTGACTTGTCCACTTTTTCAATTGGACCAGTTGGTGTTTCTGTGTCTTCTTATAAATCTTCTTCTTCTTCTTCTATATAAATTGATTCATACCATTTATTATTTTTTTTCAAATACAAATTTGCTCTTTGTACTTTTCGTACATTCACCAGCTCTTGCCAAATCTTCTTATTCTTTGTAGGTACACCATTAACCAGAATTACTAATGGTTCAGTTTCCAAAGTATCTGCATCAATAGTTTCCATATTTTTTTTCAAATAGATTCCTGACGCACAGTACAAATACTACTACAGTTCCAAGTGTACACTGGGGCTTTTGGACGTCTCCCCATAGCCTCAGCAGCCATTACTTCTTCCTCATTTCTTGGGACCATTTTCTCTTTTTGCATCACACAACCATCCTTAACTTCATATGCTCTACCATTGGTGTCAACTGCATGCAACAAACTATTACTTTGAAGATAACTCTCTTCATTAAAAAATGGTTCAGTACTTGAACTGTGTTTCCATTCTCCCAAGAACACTTTACAAAAGTTACTTTTTTTCACTTCTCTTTTCCTTTTGCTTTGTGACTTCATTGCATTCACTAATTTTTCTAATCTACGCTTCCTATTCAAAATTAGAATAAAAAGTCTTCTTTTTATTTCCAAAGCCTTACTTACAATATTTTCTATAAAAAAAAATGTCTTAATAAATTTTGATTTTTTCTTATATTTTTTCACATCCTTTAGCAAATTTAACATCACTCTTCTCTGAAACATTTTTCGACGAATGTTTTTAAAATCTAATTTTCATGTTAAATCTGTTTGACATACTTCTGATTGTACATTAGCTTTTTTTTTGCTGTTGACTGTGTTGTTGCTTTGTACATAAAACTCTCTTTGTTTTACAGTTATTTTTGCCATTTTTTTGTTTTTTGAAAATCTTTTTTAAGAAATCTCTGCTCTGCTTACCAGTAGACTTTTTCTTTTTGCCATCACCAGCTTCTCCTGCTATATTTTTTTTCCAAGTTTTGTCCAGATATACTTGTTGTTGCTTTTCTTTCCTTTTTCTTGTCCTTAAAGGCATTTTTTTTTTCACTGTTGCTCAGCAATACCTGCAAGGAACTAAAAAAAAATCCTTTTTATAATTATAATTCATTAAAATATTTTTTTCTACTTTTCATTTATTTCAAATGTTTTTCCATTTGTCTCTCATTTGTGATTTACTAATTTGTGCACAGTACTAACCACCACAGTTGAAAAAAAACAAGCTGCCCCTTTCCTGCAAGTGCATTTTTTAACAGAACAACTGCAACACAAATTATATCTGTGGCCAAAATTCCTGTGCACACACAGCCTCATGGTGTGCTTCTAAGCAGAAAACAGAATTTGATTTGCAAATTCAAAGCACATTTACTACTCTGGTAGATCAAGTGATAATTGCTGTTACAGCCTTACACATTTTACCTGGAAAATCACAGAGGCAGAAAAGAGCACATTTCCTAACAGCTACTTCATACCATAAGTATCTGCAACCTGGCTGAGTGTTTAGAGTAGAGCAAAGAAAAAGAGGCCTTGGTGACGTTGAATGTGTTTGCATTACACACAGACCTGAGTAGTACGCATGGGAGTGTTGGAGAAGCTGCTGCGTGTGTCCCAAGAGTGTGTTTCTGCAGACTATGTATTGTCAGCTGCAAGAGACATGAGCAAGGAGATTTCCAGAACTGCATGAAGACTACAGGGATGCACGTAACAGTGCATGTGTGCTAAGGGATAATTTGTGTAAACACAACAGGCTGCCCCTTTCCTGGGACTGCAATTCTTACTGAACAACATCTTCACAAATTAAATCTCTGCCCACAATTCCTGTGTGCACACAGACTCATGCCATCTTTTTACGCACATAATACAGGCTGCCCCTTTCCTGGGACTGCATTTCTTACTGAACAACATCTTCACAAATTAAATCTCTGCCCACAATTCCTGTGCGCACACAGACTCATGCTATGTTTTTTGGAAAAAAACAGTGTCCCTGAATAGTACCAAATTACTGTTACAGCCTGATACATTTCCCTTATCATTTACAGAAGCAGAAAACAGCACATGTCCTAACAGCTCCTTAAAACCATGTCCATGTGTTACAGGGTGAGTAATTGGACTAGATCAATTTATATGAGGCCTTGCTGACGTTGAATGTGTTTGCATTACACAGTGCTATCTGAAACAGCACACAGAGCTGAGTACTACACGTGAGAGTGTTGGAGAAGCTGCTGCGTGTGTGCCAAGAGTGTGTTTCTGAACACTGTGTATTGTCTGGTGCAAGACAGATGAGCAAAGAGACTTCCAGAACTGCATGTAGACTGCAGGGATGTATGTAACACTGCATGTGTGCTAAGGGATAATTTGTGTAAACACAACAGGCTGCCCCTTTCCAGGGACTGCATTTCTTACTGAACAACATCTTCACAAATTAAATCTCTGCCCACAATTCCTGTGTGCACACAGACTCATGCCATCTTTATACGCACATAACACAGGCTGCCCCTTTCCTGGGACTGCATTTCTTACTGAACAATATCTTCACAAATTAAATCTCTGCCCACAATTCCTGTGCGCACACAGACTCATGCTATGTTTTTTGGAACCAAACAGTGTCCCTGAATAGTACCAAAATACTGTTACAGCCTGATACATTTCCCTTATCATTTACAGAAGCAGAAAACAGCACATGTCCTAACAGCTCCTTAAGACCATGTCCATGTGTTACAGGGTGAGTAATTACACTAGATCAATTTAAATGAGGCCTTGGTGACGTTGAATGTGTTTGCATTACACGGTGCTATCTGAAACAGCACACAGAGCTGAGTACTACACATGAGAGTGTTGGAGAAGCTGCTGCGTGTGTGCCAAGAGTGTGTTTCTGAACACTGTGTATTGTCTGGTGCAAGACAGATGAGCAAAGAGACTTCCAGAACTGCATGAAGACTGCAGGGATGTATGTAACAGTGCATGTGTGCTAAGGGATAATTTGTGTAAACACAACAGGCTGCCCCTTTCCTGGGACTGCATTTCTTACTTAACAACATCTTCACAAATTAAATCTCTGCCCACAATTCCTGTGCGCACACACTCATGCTATCATTTTACGCACATAACACAGGCTGCCCCTTTCCTGGGACTGCATTTCTTACTGAACAACAACTTCATAAATTAAATCTCTGCCCACATTTCCTGTGTGCACACAGAGTCATGCCATCATTTTAGGCACATAACACAGGCTGCCCCTTTCCTGGAACTGCATTTCTTACTGAACAACATCTTCACAAATTAAATCTCTTCTCACAATTCCTGTGTGCACACAGACTCATGTCATCATTTTAAGCACATAACACAGGCTGCCCCTTTCCTAGGACTGCATTTCTTACTGAACAACAACTTCACAAATTAAATCTCAGACAACAATTCCTATATACACACAGACTCATGCTGTGTTGGTAGGCACAAAACACAGGCTGCCCCTTTCCTGAGTTATCAATTCTTACAGAACTAATGCTTTTTTCAAACGTGCTGCCATTTTCCTCTCTTTTCTTTCAAAGTAATTTCTGCTAAATGCTAACCATCACAATTAAAAAGAAGCTGTCCTTTTCTTTTAACTGCAAGTCTTACTTTTCAACAGCAACACAAATTAAATCTCTGTCAACAATTCTTCTCTGCACACAGACTCATGGTTTGATGGTAGGCACAAAACAGTATTCCTCATTGTTACCAGTACACATTAACTTATGGTGAAAACATACTCCATAATATTTTACATATTCAAAACAGTTAAATATCTCGCAAAACAGAAAATGTAAATCACAACTTTAAACAAATAATCATAATTCTTTTTTTTATATCACAATTAACCACAAACACCCCCTCTCAAACTCATAACTCACCTTTAAAATTAG
The DNA here is from genome assembly GCF_964204655.1 of Triturus cristatus. Taxonomy (NCBI): domain Eukaryota; kingdom Metazoa; phylum Chordata; class Amphibia; order Caudata; family Salamandridae; genus Triturus; species Triturus cristatus. The sequence continues at coordinate 1,061,094,325 of NC_140589.1, read as the reverse complement.
TTAGTTGTGAAAGAAATGTGGCAGTCACACAGCAGTTTATCAGACCAGAATCTCTGAGCTGAACACCTCTCTCCTCTCAGCAGAACCAGTTAATGGCACAGTTTCCCTCTCTTTTTTCACACATATACATGTTAATTTCAAATCTCAGTGCTTCCCACATTTTTTCAAATGAAATCACACATTTCTATTGGTTGAAAACTTCAACCCCTTTCCAAATGTACCCTTCCCCCAACTTGACTTCTGCCTGCTACCATAGCAACAGGTCATGGAACACAGGTGAGAGCAGAGAGGTCAGAAGTTCAGCAGACAATGTTTCATTTCCAAAGAGCAAGAGTGCTTGACTTTTCAAACCTAACAGCAAATCCAAACTAATGTTCTTTGTTCACACATTTTTCTGAACCAATACAATACATGCTTTTTAAAATTTAAACATACAGCCTAGTTTTTAGTGTAGAATGGTTTGAAACAGCCAATGAGTTCTTTTTATAAAAAAAGTATGTGTGCCCCCATTTTTCAACTGTCTTTCATTTCTTTTTGCCTTTCTACTGAAAGACACCTCCTGAGTGCATCCAGATCTCCTTTGAAGATGTTCACAGTGTGGATTGTAGGTCACAGCTATGTCTTCTGGAGTGACTAGCGGCCTTGATCACATGACAACGTTACTAAAATCAGTCCGTCTTTTTAAAGTGCTGAGTATTCACCATGTGATGCATAGACATAGAAAAAATATATACGAATGCATTTACAGGTTGATTGTCACTAAGTCTTCCATCATTGTATAAATACACATCGTTACTTATTTTTGTCTCATTTTCTTTATTTTTATAAGCTCTTATTTCCAAGTTCTGATACTTATTTTTGTACAATTTCCTGATTTACATATCAAAAAAAGAATAATTTGATATTCATCACATTCCTGTAATTTCATAATGCAAAAAACTAAAAAGCATATCTATGTGCAACAATGTGTGTAAGTGAAAAAAATCCCTCCCAGCCAGGATATATAAAGTGCTTAATGCATAAAGAGCTAAATTGTGCAAAAGTGTGCAAAGGGGGAGCTGCTACAAATTCTGGCAATCATTGTCTAATCAAGAAGGGGATTTTCTCATCAGTCATATGTGGACAAATTCATCTTTCAAAAATGCATATTATAAGTACATTCCATGTAATTTTGCAAATGAATTCCCAATTATAACAAGTGTTTAAGGTGGCTTCAGTGGATAATTATATATGTGTACATAAATACGGGTAAAATACAAATAAATATAAACATACAAATATATATAAAATTGCATAAATATCTGTAAAAGCCATACATGTAAGATCATAATGAAAAAAAATGCAATTCATATACACATTTATATATATATATATACGCAAGGTGTTAAAATGCATACTATATATCATGTAGCTAAAACCCTAAACTCATGAAAACCATGTTATGAATTGAAAACATGGATGCACTAAAACTCATTCTATAAAAAGACTCATTCTAAGGCCAGATTGGAATATATCTATTAATACTTACAATAAATTACCATCCCACATTCACAAAAACATCCTTCAAAAAAATCCAACAAAAACAACCCTATGCAATTTACAAGTATGTATGTAAGTCCTCTGTTGTATTTAGACCTCCTGGTATCTTAGTATCAAGTTCCAATATATACCTAGTTTCCAATCTCCTCAACTTCTCCTCCTTTGTGGGGAAATACAGCGGCAATTAAAAAATATTTAAAATACTTTAATTCACTGTTGTGCATTTCTTAAAAAATGTCTTGCCACCAGGTAGGTAGGATCCATATTAACTATTGCTCTAGTGTGCTGCAGGATCCTTTTATGTGCCTGAAGTTTGGTGCTGCCTACATGCTGAAGGCCGCAACTGCACTCCAATATACAGACAGCATAATCAGTTTTGCACGTGAGATGTTTATTAAAGCCTGCATTTTTTCACTAAAAGCTGTATGGTATGTGCTCTTATTTATTCCATATTTGCAGGCCTTACACGTGGCACATTTAAAAAAAACTTTTCTAGCAGTTAACCAGGAGCTTGTCTGTATATCCTCTGGGCAACTTTTTACGAATGCTTTTCCCATGGAGGCTGTTTTTCTGCAGGTGATTGAAGGAATTTTAGGTAACAGATGTCCTATTACAGGATCATGTAAGACTATCGGCCAGTTTTGTTTTCTTATGCCTCTTAGTTGTTTCTCCTGTTTGGTATATGATAGGATTAGTCTTACTGGTTCATCATGTGGTATATTTTGTATTTGATCCACTGTACTAGTCTTGCTAACAGTGTTGATGAGGAGATCAGATATAGCTTTTGATCTTGACTTTCTTAATGCGGCATCTTTGGTTTGAGATGTATAGCCACGTGCCAAGAACCTGGCCCTATTTAGCTGTTGTTGCTTTGCCAACTCATCGTCATCGCTACAGATTGTTCTGATCCTCAACATATCCCCATAAGGTATGCTCTGTATGAGGTGTGCGGGGTGTGAGCTTGTAGCATGCAACACTGTATTGCCTGCAGTGGATTTACGATACAAAGACGTTTTGATAAAATTATTTTGTATTTATACCTGCACATCCAAAAATGTTACCTGTTCTGGGCTAATAGTGGCTGTAAAATGCAAATTCATACTGTTGACATTAAGTTGTGAAATAAAATCTATAGCACTTTCCTCTGTTCCGTTCCAAATTAAAAACAAGTCATCTATGAATCTCGACCAACATATAACTTTATCCTTTAGTGTGTGAACATATTGTTATTTGATGACCAGCTCCTCCCACCAGCTAATGAGTAAACAGGCATAACTGGGAGAGAAGCTGGCCCCCATTGCCACACCTCGTATCTGCTGGTAGACTTGATTTTTGAACATGAACAGATTATTTTCCAAACAAAACGTAAGCATATTGACCAACATTCGGTTATGATGTGCACATTTTAGATGGCGTCGATTGAGGAAGTATGCCACCGCTCTGATTCCATCACTATGCCCAATACTCATATGGAGTGATGTGACGTCAAGTGCAATCAGTAAATACTCTGGTTGCCAAAGCACTCTCTGAAATTTATTCAGGAAGTCACCAGTGTCCTGTACATACAATTGTAAACTTTTCACATGATCCTGAAGAAAAAAGTCTAAATATCTGGACATGTTCTCTAAAAGACTGTCTCATGCTGCTATGATCGGTCGGTCAGGTGGTTTGTGCATGTTCTTATGAATTTTTGGGATGAAGTAAGTTTTAGGTGTCAAAGGATATTCTTTCTTTAAATATTTATACTCACCCATGCTAAGAATACCCATGCTTTTCCATGTCAGAAGTTTCAGAAATAGATCATTTTGTATGCCTTTAATTTTTTGCAATGAACTTTTCCTGTAACACTTGGCATTGTTGAATTGCAACAGTGCTTCCTCCATATAATCTGCAAGCTGCCATAGAACAATATTGCCACCCTTATCAGAGTTTCTAATGACTACTTGATTTTCCTTTTGTAACTTGTCAATTAGTTGATTATATTTCATTTCACGGTTAGTATATTTTTTCTTTGCCTTTTGTACATTTAGAATACATTTTTTCACCTCTGCACCACCTGTTCATTAAAAATATCAAGCGAGTCCCGAGACATTATAGGGATAAATTTTGATTTCATTTTAAAAGTTGTGCTAGGTTTAGCTGATGTTTCATGAAGGTTGGCTTTTGGAGCTCGGGTTGCACATTGAAGTTCATTTGAATCACCAGGATTCAAATGGATTGTATTTTCACTCTGTAGACTCACAAGGTCTCCGAGTAAGGGGAAATCTTCCACAGTTAAATTTGATTCATTTTCTGACGTTGGGTTTGCTAGGATATTGCTGTCCTTATTTACAGTGTTTGAGAGTAAATGGAATTTCTTTAATTTCAGTTTTCTTATAAACTTGTATACGTCTGTTCTTATCTGCGTATAATCAAAATTACTCTCTGGGCAGTAAGACAAACCTAAAGCAAGTAATTGTTGTTCTGCTGCCGTGAGATCAATGTGCATCAGATTGATTATCGTGTTAGCGCTACTGTTGGTCTCTAAATTTGATGCAGTTCCTTTTACTTCCATTTCCAATATCCTCGACCCCGTGCTGGCTTCTTGTTTGCGCCATTTTCTGCAGGCTTTCCTTCGTTCCTGCCTTCTTTTGTTACGTCACTTTTTGCTGTCCTGCTGTTCCTTGGACGGAGAGTCCCTCTCCTGCTTTGACATAAAAAGTCCACTTCTTCACTTAAGGAAAGCTTGATTACATTTCTACTGGACCCAGACACATTGGTGTCACTTTCTGACTCACTATCCAACGCTGATCTTAAATCAGATGCTGTCGCTGATGCTGTGTTGGTATCACTCTGATTAATATTTGTATGCTGCTCAGCTTGTTTGTTGGTCCTTGCTTTTCTTAATGTGTCAAATGGACGTGAGAACGTGAAGATTTGACCATTGTCATAGTCCTCCTTGTCTCTTCTGAATTTATAGGTTTTTCTAGATTTGATCTTATCTTCTTCCTTCCTTAATCTAATCATCATTTCTTCGTGCAACTTTTCAGTGTGCTGGCTTTCACCGAAGCTTTAATATCATCGTTGAATGCATCTATTTTTGTTTGCAATTCCTGTCTGTCTATATCTGCATACTTAACTAGTATATGAACTAGTTTACGACAAATTGCATTCAGCCCACTCAGCCATCATATGTGGGTTTGGTGCTTCATAGCTTGGGGCTAACATGATCCGTAGTCCCCTTGGGATCCTGCCAACATCCAAGTATCTCTAGAGGGACTTGTACTCCCACCACTTGGATTGCTCCTGCTTCATTGCCTTTTCCAATTTATTGAATATATCCTTAATGCTCACTGTTGAACCTCGCCTTGAACCTGCTGCCCCCTTTCTTTGATCCGATTGGGCTGTTGGAGAGTCAGAGAACATCTCCTCTGCAGCTGTTTCCCTACATGCCTACATGTTACCTCTTCAGTGTGTGTGTGTGTATATATAAGATGTCATCAGTGATGTCATCAGTGATGTCACTGACCATGTCATGAATGATGCAATATGTGACATCATCAGCAGTGCATTGCGGGCGCGTGAGTTATAGTTAGCAGAACTAACTATAACGGAGGAATTTCTATGGTTTTGTACGAGTGAAATGGGCAGCTAACTATAACACCCCTGAAACCTATGGTTTTTCTGTGAATTTCTAAGGTTTTTTAAATGCTAATTTCTAACTATAACGTCTCTGAAACCTATGTTTTTTTTCAGTGAATTTCAAAGGTTTTTTAAATGCTAACTTTTAAGTGTGATAGTAGTTATATCTATTTTTTTGTACTGATTTTCTACAGTTTTTTAACTGTTTATTTATAAATATTTTACTCATTAAATTATTTTCTTGTTTTCATTTTTTATTTTAATATATTTATATTATTTTCTTTTAAAAAAATCCAATTTTTTTCGGAGTCGCGCACTCAAAGTGTACACATCACGGTGGGTGCACGCATTCTAGCCGCCATTTTAGAAAAGTCATGAAGGATCCGCGTATGGTGTGCGACGGCTGCGTGTTTTTCAGTTACATCATATACATTTAAAATCACCTGATATGCGACCAGTCTGCGACTGCTGCTCCCGCGCATTCGCGACACATGCGCATTACGGTACGAGATGTTTGCGCGCTTGTGGTTCCCGCGTGACATCATATACGTGCTGGGGCGTGCTGGGTGCGCGACTCCCGCAATAAAAAATTATGTTCCAAAATAATATGTATGCGTTTTTAATATACATATTAAGGCAAGAGATTATGTAAGATATTCATCAAAATAATATATTTGTACTTATAATAAACTTATATTAATTTTAAATATATTTTCGCGAAGTCGGGTGCGTGCGTCGTGAGTGCAGAAAACCAGGTGAGCAGAGCTGCTGTAGAGCCAGAGAACCGGGTCAGCAGAGCTGCTCTAGAGCCAAAGAACTAGGTCAGCAGAGCTGCTCTAGAGCCAGAGAACCAGGTCAGCAGAGCTGCTGTAGAGCAGGCGAAACCAGGTCAGCAGAGCTGCTTTAGAGGGAGAGAACCAGGTCAGCAGAGCTGCTTTAGAGCCAGAGAACCAGGCCAGCAGAGCTGCTTTAGAGCCAGAGAACCAGGTTAGCAGAACTGCTTTAGAGCCAGAGAACCAGTTCAGCAGAGCTACTCTAGAGCCAGAGAACCAAATCAGCAGAGCTGCTTTAGAGCCATAGAACCAGGTCAGCAGAGCTGCTTTAGAGCCAGAGAACCAGGTCAGTAGAGCTGCTCTAGAGCCTAAGAACAAGGTCAACAGAGCTGCTCTAGAGCCAGAGAACCAGGTCAACAGAGCTGCTGCAGAGCCAGAGAAACCAGGTTAGTAGAGCTGCTTTAGAGGGAGAGAACCAGGTCAGCAGAGCTGCTCTAGAGCCAGAGAACCATGTCAGCAGAACTGCATCAGAGCCATAGAACTGGGTCAGCGGAGCTGCTTTAGAGCAAGAGAACCAGGTCAGCAGAGCTGTTGTAGAGCCAGAGAACTAGATCAGCAGAGCTGCTCTGTAGCATAAGAACTAGGTCAGCAGAGCTGCTCTAGAGCCAGAGAACCAGGTCAGCAGACCTGCTGTAGAGCCAGAGAAACCAGGTCAGAAGAGCTGCTTTAGAGAGAGAGAACCAGGTCAGCAGAGCTGCTTTAGAGCCAGAGAACCAGGTCAGCAGAGCTGCTCTAGCTGACACTGACTGGCTGACACTGACTGACTGACACTGACTGACTGACTGACACTGACTGACACTGATTGACACTGACTGACACTGATTGAATGACACTGACTGACTGACACTGATTGACTGACACTGACTGACACTGATTGACTGACACTGACAGACTGACTGACTGACACTGACTGACACTGACTGACTGACTGACACTGATTAACACTGACTGACACTGATTGACTGACACTGACTGACTGACACTGATTGACTGACACTGACTGACACTGATTGACTGACACTGACAGACTGACTGACACTGACTGACTGACACTGACTGACACTGACTGACTACTCTCTACTACTCTACTACTGACTCTCTACTACTCTCTACTACTCTCTCTCTACTACTCACTCTCTACTACTCACTCTCTACTACTCTCTACTACTCACCCTCTACTACTCACTCTCAACTACTCACTCTCTACTACTCTACTACTCACTCTCTACTACTCACTCGCTACTACTCTCTACTACTCACTCTTTACTACTCACTCTCTACTACTCATGCTCTACTACTCTCTACTACTCACTCTCTACTACCACCCTCTCTACTACTCTCTACTATTCACTCTCTACTACTCACTCTCTACTACTCACTCTACTACTTTCTACTACTCTCTACCACTCACTCTCTACTACTCTACTACTCACTCTCTACTACTCTCTACTACTCACTCGCTACTACTCTCTACTACTCACTCTCTACTACACTCTCTACTACTCTCTCTCTCTACTACTCTCTACTACTACTCTCTACTATTCACTCTCTACTACTCACTCTCTACTACTCTCTACTACTCACTCTACTACTCTCTGCTGCTCTCTACCACTCACTCTCTACTACTCTACTACTCTCTCTCTCCTACTCACTCTCTACTACTCTCTCTCTACTACTCTCTACTACTCACTCTCTACTACTCAGTCTACTACTCTCTACTACTCACTCTCTACTACTCTCTCTTTACTACTCACTCTCTACTATTCACTCTCTACTACTCACTCTCTACTACTCGCTCTCTACTACTCACTCTCCACTACTCACTCTGTACTACTCGCTCTTTACTACTCTCTACTACTCACTCTCTACTACTCACTCTCCACTACTCTCTACTACTCTGTCTGCTACCCACTCTCTACTACTCACTCTCTACTACTCTACTACTCTCTACTACTCGCTCTACTACTCACTCTCTACTATTTTCTACTACTCACTCTACTACTCTCTCCTACTCTCTACCACTCACTCTCTACTACTCTAATACTCGCTCTCTACTATTCTCTCTCTACTACTCACTCTACTACTCTCTACTACTCACTCTCTACTACTCTCTACTACTCACTCTCTACTACTCTCTCTCTACTACTCACTCTCTAATACTCACTCTCTACTACTCTCTACTGCTCACTCTCCACTACTCATTCTCTACTACTCACTCTCAACTACTCTCTACTACTCACTCTACTACTCACTCTCTACTACTCTACTACTCTCTCTACTTCTCACCCTCTACTACTCTCTCTCTACTATTCACTCTCTACTACTCTCTACTACTCACTCTCTACTACACACTCTCTACTACTTGCTCTCTGCTACTCGCTCTCTACTACTCTCTAGTACTCACTCTACTACTCACTCTCTACTACTCTCTACTACTCACTCTCTACTACTCCACTACTCTCTACTACTCACTCTCTACTACTCACACTCTACTACTCTACTACTCTCTACTACTCTCTCTCTACTACTCACTCTCTACTACTTTCTATTACTCACTCTCTACTACTCTCTACTACTCACTCTCTACTACTCTCTCTCTACTACTCTCTACTACTCACTCTCTACTACTCTCTCTCTACTACTCTCTACTACTCACTCTCTACTACTCTCTCTCTACTACTCTCTACTACTCACTCTGCTACTCACTCTCTACTACTCTCTAATACTTTCTCTCTACTACTCTCTACTACTCACTCTCTACTACTCACTCTCTACTACTCTCTACTACTCACTGTCTACTACTCTCTACTACTCATTCTACTACTCACTCTCTACTACTCTCTATTACTCGCTCTCTAATACTCACTCTCTACTACTCACTCTCTACTACTGACTCTACTACTCTCTACTACTCACTCTCTGATACTTTCTCTACTACTCTCTACTACTCACTACTACTCACTACTACTCACTCTCTACTGTCTATTACTCGCTCTCTACTCTCTACCTCTCTACCTCTCTCTACCTCTCTCTCTACTACTCTCTACCTCTCTACCTCTACCTCTCTACCTCTATACCTCTACCTATACACCTCTACCTCTCTACCTCTCTGTACATGCACACATATGCACATATATATGCATATATATGCATATGCATTTATATATATGTATGTGTATATATATATATACACATATAATCATATAAATATGATCTGCATATCTATATAAATATAAATGTATGCAAACATATAAATATACATATATGCATACATATGCATGGTATGTACATGAAAGTTTGAAAAACTCCGATACAAGCAAAGCTAAAAAGCCACCTAATTACAAACAGAATTGCTTTAACTTCAACGAGGGTGAGACCGATTGCATTTTCAATGCTTGTTTACTTTGATTCCATCAAGAAGGCATTCAGATGTGTCACACATTTTCCATAAATTCTGAATGGTAGCACTCTAGTTGTTCATTAGATCACTGTAGTAAAGCTACTGCTCACCAGGGAAGTCTGCTGCTGGTATTCAAAGTGCATGTTTCAGTCTGCATGGCAGAATTTTTTTATGAAATGGAAGAGGATTTGAGAAGTGAAAATGTGCCCAAATCTTTCTTTCTGCAGCACTAATCATCATTTCTATGGCAAAATGAACCCCTCATTTTGTTCCTTTGCAAATTAAATGTTTTAAGTGTTACCACTTTATTCGAATCAAGATGGCATCAGGTGTGCCATACTTTTGTCATAAGTAAGACTGTTAGCGCTCTAGTTGTTCTTTAAAACACTCTGGGACATTCTGTCATTGGGCTATACTTGGGCTACATCTCGGTGATATTTGTGCTACATTTGGGCTCTCTACTACTCACTCTCTACTACTCACTCTACTACCCTCTACTACTCTCTCTCTACTACTCACTCTCTACTACTCTACTACTCACTCTCCACTACTCACTCTCTACTACTCGCTCTCTACTACTCTCTACTGCTCACTCTACTACTCACTCTCTACTACTCTCTACTACTCTCTCTGCTACTCACTCTCTACTACTCTCTACTACTTACTCTCTACTACTCACTCTCTACTACTCTACTACTCTCTACAGCTCTCTCTACTATTCACTCTCTACTACTCACTCTACTACTCTCTACTACTCTCTCTCTACTACACACTCTCTACTACTTGCTCTCTACTACTCACTCTACTACTCACTCTCTACTACTCCCTACTACTCACTCTACTACTCACTCTCTACTACTCTCTACTACTCACTCTCTACTACTCCACTACTCTCTACTATTCACTCTCTACTACTCACTCTGTACTACTCTCTACTACTCACTCTCTACTACTCTCTACTACTCACTCTCTACTACTCACTCTCTACTACTCTCTACTACTCACTCTCTACTACTCTCTACTACTCTCTACTACTCTCTACTACTCACTCTCTACTACTCTCTACTACTCACTCTCTACTACTCTTTCTCTACTACTCTCTACTACTCACTTTACTACTCATTCTCGACTACTCTCTCTCTGCTGCTCAGTCTCCACTACTCACTCTCTACTACTCTCTACTACTCACTCTCTACTACTCACTCTCTACTACTCTCTACTGCTCACTCTCTACTACTCTCTACTACTCACTCTACTACTCACTCTTTACTACTCTCTACTACTCTCTACTTCTCACTCTCTACTACTCTCTACTACTCACTCTCTACTACTCACTCTACTACTCTCTCCTAATCACTCTCTGCTACTCTCTCTACTACTCTCTACTACTCTCTCTCTACTCTCTACTCTCTATTACTCATCCTCTACTCTCTACCTCTCTACCTTTCTCTACCTCTCTCTCTACTACTCTCTACCTCTCTACCTCTACCTCTCTACCTCTACTTCTCTACCTCTACGTCTCTACCTCTACACCTCTACCTCTCTCTACCTCTCTCTACCTCTCTCTACACGCACACATATGCACATATATACATATGCATTTATATATATGTATGTGTATATATATACATACATATATAAACATATATATATATAATCTGCTTATCTATATAAATACAAATATGAATGCATGCATACATATACATATATGCATGTTATGTACATGAAATATTGAAAAACACTAATAAAAGGAAAGCTAAAAAGCCACCTAATTACAAACAGAATTGCTTTAACTTAAACGAGGGCAAGACCTATTGCATTTTCAATGCTTGTTTACTTTTGTTCCATCAATAAGACATTCAGAAGTGGCACATTTGCCATACATTCTGAATGGTAGCACTCTAGTTCCTCATTAGATCACTGTAGTAAAGCTACTGCTCACCAGGGAAGTCTGCTGCTGGTATTCAAAGTGCATGTTTCAGTCTGCATGTCAGAACTTTTTAATGAAATAGAAGAGGATTTGAGAAGTCAAAATGTGCCCTAATTTTTCTTTCTGCAGCACTAATCATAATTTCTATGGCAAAATGAACCCCCTCATTTTGTTCCTTTGCAAATTAAATATTTTAAGTGTTACCACTTTATTCCAATCAAGATGACTTCAGGTGTGCCATACTTTGTCATAAGTAAGACTGTTAGCGCTCTAGTTGTTCTTTAAAAAACTCTGGGATTTCTGTCATTGGGCTATACTTGGGCTACATCTCGGTGCTATTTGTGCTACATTTGGGCTCTTTTGTCTCTGGTGGCCATCTTGGGAGACTTGTTATGAAGTTTCCTAATGTCCTCATTTACTACAGTCTCCTCAGTAGGCATACTGTCAGTTTTTTACTTTGATTCAATGAAGAAGGCATTCAGATGTGTCACACATTTGCCATATATTCAGACTGTTAGCACTCTAGTTGCTCATTAGATCACTGTAGTAAAGCTACTGCTCACTAGGGAAGTCTGCTGCTGGTATTGAAAGTGCATGTTTCAGTCTGCATGTCAGAATTCTTTAATGAAATAGAAGAGGATTTGAGAAGTCACTCAAAATGTGCCCTATTTTTTCTTTCTGCAGCACTAATCATACATTCTATGGCAAAATGAACCCCCTCATTTTGTTCCTTTTTAGATTAAATGTTTTAAGAGTTACCACTTTATTCCAATCAAGATGGCTTCAGGTGTGCCATACGTTTATCATAAGTAGGAGTGTTAGCGCTCTAGTTTTTCTTTGGAACACTCTGGGAAGCTGCAGTAGAACACAAAGGAATCAACTGACAGTCTCTGCCCTTGTTGGATGTACATGTTTTACTGAGAATGTCAGACTTCATTCTCACATGACTGAGAAAGATAATGTGAATTTACAGAAAATATGCTCTCAGTTTAGCTTATAGATCACCTTCCAAACCTCTGTGGGAAAAGCATGTGAAAATAGTTTTTTCTCAAACATGATTTATGATATCCCAGCAGAAGGCTTTTTCACATGGTAAAATCCTTAGAACATGCCACAATTCCTAAAATGAGTATGGTACCATCAACAAATGATTTATATAATGTAACTAAAGTCTTAAAACCTTCTATTAACTGCAATGCTTTTTAATGAGGTGCTATCATGTATATTGGTACCAAGATGGCTGCCAACACTTCTTGGATGAAGTGCTGACAGCCAATCAGATCTCACGATGAGATGTGTGATTAGGCTCCGCCCAGATATATATGTGATTTTACTTTTGATTTTCTCAGGAACTACTGAACGGATTTACACCATTTAAGCAAAAGGCACGACTCTGAACCAAGGTCTACCTTTCTGCCAAATTTGGTGAATTCCGTTCAGCAGTTCAGGCTGTAGCTGCGTCAACAGGTCCTATGGGAAATTGCATGGGGAAAACACGTTTTGGGACCCCCCTTTTTTCTCAACCCCCGCTAGACGAATCACCACGAAACCTTCAGGATAGGAGCGGACCGGAGCTGGCCAAAAGTTTGGAAAATTTTGCGAAGATTCGTCAACCGGCGCCAGACTTATTGGGAATAGAATGTTGCGAATTTGCTATGGAAAATAGGTCCTAACTATAACCACCTACTGACGACTGCCAGTAGGTTTTATATATATATATATGTATATATATATATATATATATATGTAAACAATGGCCTGAAGCTTTTGAAGATGCACTCACAGCAGTTGAAACCAGACGGCTTTATTATTTCAGAGCCGCGGTCAGCACAGCAGTTGTGAGCAATTCTAACCGGCATGACATTTGGGGGCCCACTGAAGGGTGAATAAACTCTGCTCTTTAATTATGAAACACACGGATCTTACTACAAGGATTTCAATGCTTTCTCCAATCGGGACTCGATGTCCCAACATGCTCAGCACTAAACAAATGCACTGTGCGTGACCCACTGGGGGTCTGCGCATGTACTTAAAGATGATTGGAGCCATCTGTGTGGAGAACTTGAGCTGCCTATGAAGAAGGGACTACGGTCTCGAAACGCGTCGGCAAAAATATTCCTACCTCAAGTGAAGATGCTGGTTCTCTGAAAGAATAAAGCCGTCTGGTTTCAACTGCTGTGAGTGCGTCTTCAAAAGCTTCAGGGCATTGTTTACACATATATATATATATATATATATATATATATATATTCACTGAAAAAACCATAGGTTTCACACATGTTATAGTTAGCTGGACATTTTACTGATAAAAAACCAATGAAATTCCCCCGTTATAGTTACTGTAGGCAACTATAACTCACGCGACCGCAATCCTCTGCTGATGCTAATACTGTATTTAGACACTTATTTGCCCATATCTTCTTCCATTAAATTTTAGCTATACATATATTACAAATATTTTTTTTTCATAAAGACACATATGTCATCAGCAGAGGATTACGGTCGCGTGAGTTATAGTTGCCTACAGTAACTATAACGGGGGAATTTCATTGGTTTTTTATCAGTAAAATGTCCAGCTAACTATAACATGTGTGAAACCTATGGTTTTTTCAGTGAATTAGCAAGGTTTTTTAAATGCTATTTCCTAACTATAACGTGTGTGAAACCTATGGTTTTTTCAGTGAATTTGTACGGTTTTTTAAATGCTAAGTTACTTTACGCCATTTGTGGCGTGCGCGCCCACTTAACGCAGTTCGTTCCGTGCACGGTTTTTATCAACTTTAATAAGCCCTGTACATTTGGTGGCCTTCGGCCACCAAAAGCACAGGGGGTGAAGTCAATGTGGATAGTGTTTTTTTTATTTTGATTTTATAATTTCATGTTGCCAAAATTACGTTTTTTTTCTCTATTAATAAGCCCTGCACATTTGGTGGCCTGCGGCCACCAAAAGCACAGGGGGTGCGGTAAGTGTGGATAGTGTTTTTTTTATTTTTATTTTTTTACCGTAAGCGTACGGTAAGCTTACGGTAAGCGTACGGTAAGCGTACGGTAAGCGTACCCCGCGAAATTGCCGAAAAAAAAATAAAACCGTTTTTGCTCTTGGGGGATGTTTGGGGACTCTGTGGGAGGGAGTTGTCAAAACAGCAACGTAACATGTTTTTGGCCATCATGTTTGATAAACAACACTCAGTGCGAGAGACAAAATGGCGGACGCCGCTTCCTGGTTTCGGCCGATTCGAATGTTTACTAAGATCTAAGAGCCAATCAGAATCGCGCTCGCGCACGCCACCGTAAGCTTACGGTAAGCGTACGGTAAGCGTACGGTAAGCGTACCGTAAGCGGGCTCAGATATATATATTGATTTAAAGGCTATTTTCTCAGAATCTACTGAACAGATTTACACCAAACCTACAAAAGGCACTTCCTTGACCTAGGGACTACCTCTCTGCCAAATTTCTAGTAATTCTGTTCAGCCGTTCGGGCTGTAGCTCGTTCTAAAGGTCCTATGGAAAAATGCATGGGAAAAACGCGTTTTGGGACCCCCCTTTTATCTCAGCCCCCGCTTGACGAATCCCCCCGAGACTTTCAGGGTAGGAGCGGAGCGTAGCGCCCCACCTATTTTGAGAAATTCGCGAGGATTCGTCAACCGGCGCCAAAGTTATTCAAAATAGAATGTTGAGGTTTTCCTATGGAAACGTGGTCCTAACTATAACTACCTACTGGCGACCGCCAGTAGGTAATATATATATATATATATATATATATATATATATATATATATATACACACACACACTGCACTCCGTCTTTCTCCTTCAAAGGAACTGATCAGGAAAACGGTATGTGTAAAAAAGCAATTTATTAGTGCAAAATCGCCATTACACGTTTCAGCCTGCTCGAAGCCTTGATCACATGACACAGATCCGCGTTTTTTCGGTAATTTAAAGTGACAGTGCTTGATGACATTAACCACGTGAACATAGTTTGTCATAAACATAAAGAAAACACTCTCGTAACGGACACAGTCCTATGTACATAGTCATAACTGCCATTTTTGGAATGAAATTATTAAAGCTGACATATATATGTCAAAAATACATTTTCTTCCCAACATTAAGATCAGTTTGATACAACCATATCAATTTTCTATAGTTGTGCTGACAAGATCTATCATGAGTATGATGTTGTATTGCCACCTACTGGTCAGATAAATGTTATCTTTTGTACAATATTAAGTTAAATCCCCGTATACAGATACCTCTAACTGATTTTTGTACGTTCTTGTCTGTATTGCCGAGACATAAAGTGCATAAGTGTCAAAAATAAATTAATATGTGTTTGTGGTAATGATAAAAATAAAATTGTATTAAAAGAATTATCAATAATTAGTGCCTTTGGTGCAGTCATGTATTTTTAATATGCTCTTTCGACCTATCTTCATTGCTGATGAAGTTGACATCTGCAGGTTGGGAGCCCCTAACCATGTAAGCGTTCATTAAGATGAAATACCATCAGGTATATACTTCATTCCGTAGCATATCATCTAGTCTATTATGATTTTTTTTCTTTTCAATTTATGTTCCTTCATTTTTCGTTTTGTTTTTAATTTTTCATTTTCCTTTAGTGGTGGGTTACCGATGTTGGGTCCTTGCTGACAATCATAGTTGTTGTTTATATCTCATATGTGCAAAATTTGCAGATTGTGCATTTACGTGTCTCCAACAAATCAATGTCACACATCCCATAAACATAAATAAATAAATACATCTAAAACCATGTATAAAAGTAGTTTCCAAAAATATATATAATCAAATATTACCTACTGGCGGTCGCCAGTAGGTAGTTATAGTTAGGACCCTCTTACCATAGGAAATCCGCAACATTCTATTTGGAATAACTTTGGCGCCGGTCGACGAATCCTCGCGAAATTTTCAAAATAGGTGGGGCGCTACGGTCCGCTCCTACCCTGAAAGTTTCGGGGGGATTCGTCAAGCGGGGGCTGAGATAAAAGGGGGGTCCCAAAACGCGTTTTCCCCATGCATTTTCCCATAGGACCTTTAGACACAGCTACAGCCCGAACGGCCGAACAGAGTTACTTGAAATTTGGCAGAGAGGTAGTCCTCAGGTCAAGGAAGTGCCTTTTGTAGGTCTGGTGTAAATCTGTTCAGTAGTTCCTGAGAACGGTGACGTGCGCGAGCGCGATTCTGATTGGCTGTTAGATCTTAGTAAACATTCGAATCGGTCGAAACCAGGAAGCGGCGGCCGCCATTTCGTGTGTTTCACTCAGAAAAAAAAGGGTGATAACTTGAAAAGGGGGCAAGGAAGAGAGTTACAGACCCCCTAACATTTGAAAGGGGGTCAAAGAAGGACAGAAAAGTACACAAAAAACATTTACTAATTTTTTTAAAAAATCGCGGGGTACGCGTACGGTAAGCTTACGGTGAGCTTACCGTACGCGTACGGTGACGTGCGCGAGCGCGATTCTGATTGGCTGTTAGATCTTAGTAAACATTCGAATCAGTCGAAACCAGGAAGCGGCGGCCGCCATTTCGTGTGTTTCACTCAGAAAAAAAAAGGGTGATAACTTAAACAGGGGGCAAGGAAGAGAGATAAAGACCCCTAACATTTGAAAGGGGGTCAAAGAAGGACAGAAAAGTACAAAAAAAACATTTATTAATTTAAAAAAAAAATCGCGGGGTACGCGTACGGTAAGCTTACGGTGAGCTTACCGTACGCGTACGGTAGAAAAAATACATAAAAAAAGAAATAAAATTCAGATTTAAGTGTTTAGATATTAGGGGGCTCTAAAAAGAGCCGTTGTGTTTATGAAGTGATTTGATTTTTTAGTGGTACCTACAAGTAAGTACCGATGCAGAGTCTAAGGTTCAAGAGGAAGACTCTGTTCCCTTCATCAGTGAAGTGTACACCATCTCCTCTATAAATGTCTTGCATGTCGTAACGCAAGTTGTTGTGGTAAATGGAACCCATACCATAGTCTCGGAGGAAAGCAGAAACAGATTTGTTGACGTGCTTTCTTGCTTTGTCAATCTGCGGACAAAAATGATTGGACCAGTTCCATTTTTGCCTTTGGCATATGTTAGAATACGCAAAGGCAGTTTTAGGGAAAAGTGAAAAAAGTTATGCAAAGGTCTCCTTCAGAAGCATTTCCAGACCTACCCCAGTCAAAGTGCCTAGGTCATTGCCACCACAGTGCACTATTATGAGGTCAGGGTGTTGGATTTGCATGAAGGATTTCACCAAAGGCATCAATTGGTGCCACTTTAACCCTCTCTGACCAATCCATTTAATGTCTACATTTGGCAAAGCAAGGTCTCTCACCATACCTGTTTTCTCTGCATACTTTTCACTCCAGAAGACATAGCTGTGCCCTACAATCCACACTGTGAACATCTTCCAAGGAGATCTGGATGCACTCAGGAGGTGTCTTTCAGTAGAATGGGAAAAAAAATGAAAGACAGTTTGGAAATGGAGGCATACATATTTTTTTTTTTTAAAAAGAACTGATTGGCTGTTTTATACCATTCTACACTAAAAACTAGGCTGTATGTGTAAAATTATAGAAGCATGTTTTGTATTGGTACAGAAAAATGTGTTACCAAAGAACAGTACTATGGATTTGCTGTTAGGTTTGAAAAGTCAAGCACTCCTGCTCTTTGGAAATGAAACATTGTGTGGTGAACTTCTGACCTAACTCTACACAGCAGTGTTTCAAGAGCTGTTGCTATGGTAGCAGGCAGAAGTCAAGTTGGGGGAAGGGTACTAGGCTGAAGTCAAGTTGGGGGAAGGGTACTTTTGGAAAAGGGTTGGTTTACAACCAATAGAAATGTGTGATTACATTTGAAAAAAAGGGGGAAGCACTGAGATTTGAAATTAACATGTATATGTGTGGAAAAAGAGAGGGAAACATTGCCATTATCTGGTTCTGCTGAGAGGAGAGAGGTGTACAGAACAGAGATCCTGGCTCTGATAATCTGCTGTTTGAGTGCCACATTTCTTTCACAACTAACTAATTTTAAAGGTGAGTTATGAGTTTGAGAGGGGATGTATATGGTAAAATAAGAAATGAATAATAGAATTGGAATTCCTTTTGTTGAAGTTGTGTTTATCGTTTTGTGATATGGGAGAAATTAAAATGTGAGGAACATGTAAAATAATATGGACTATGTTTTCACCATAAATTAAGGTGTACTGGTATAAATGAGGAATACTTTTAGGGTTTGAGGTTGCAGTCAGTAATGCAAATACATTCAGCATCACTAAGGCTGGTTGCCCTTGCTGGAGTGTAGTCAGTCACCCAGGTTACACATGTTGCTGGTCTGAAAAAGCTGTTTGGACATGTGCTTTTTAAAGAATCTGAAAAGTGGATTAAAAATGTGTCAGATTGTAAAAGTACTTATCACTTGCAAAAAAAAGAGTAGTAAGTGTGCTTTCAAATTGGCAAAGAAATTTCGTTTTCTGACTAATATGAAACCATGATTCTGTGTCCAAAGAGGAATTATAGACAGAGATTTATTGCGTATTACTCTGGTAATTTTACAGTTGCATTAGTTGGAAAGGGGGAGCTATTTTTTCAGCAGAAGCAGACTCTTAGCACACATCCAGCTGCTTATCCTGTGGAATCATGCACAGTATTCACAACCGAGTGGGGTTTGAGGTTGCAGTCCGTAATGCAAATACATTCAGGATCACTAAGGCTGGTTGCCCTTGCTGGAGTGTAGTCAGTCATCCAGGTTACACATGGTGCTGGTCTCAAAAAGCTGTTTGGACATGTGCTTTTTTAAGAATCTGAAAAGTGGATTCAAAATGTGTCAGACTGTAAAAGTACTTATCACTTGTCAAAAAAGCAGTTGTAAGTGTGCTTTCAAATTGGCAAAGAAATTTCGTTTTTTGACTAATATGAAACCATGATTCTGTGTGCAAAGAGGAATTATAGACAGAGATTTATTGCGTATTACTCTGGTAATTTTACAGTTGCATTAGATGGAAAGGGGGAGCTATTTTTTTCTGCGGAACCAGACTCTTAGCAAACACCCAGCTGCTTATCCTGTGGAATCATGCACAGTATTCACAACCGAGTGGGGTTTGAGGTTGCAGTCAGTAATTCAAACACATTCAGTATCACTAAGGCTGGTTGCCCTTGCTGGAGTGTAGTCAGTCACCCAGGTTACACATGTTGCTGGTCTGAAAAAGCTGTTTGGACATGTGCTTTTAAAAGAATCTGAAAAGAGGATTCAAAATGTGTCAGACTGTAAAAGTACTTATCACTTGCACAAAAAAAGAGTAGTAAGTGTGCTTTCAAATTGGCAAAAAAATTTCATTTTCTGACTAATATGAAACCATGATTCTGTGTGCAAAGAGGAATTACAGACAGAGATTTATTGCGTATTGCTGTGGTAATTTTACATTTGCATTAGATGGAAAGGGGGAGCTATTTTTTTCTGCAGAACCAGACTCTTAGCAAACACCCAGCCGCTTATCCTGTGGAATCATGCACAGTATTCACAACCGAGTGGGGTTTGAGGTTGCAGTCAGTAATGCAAATACATTCAGCATCACTAAGGCTGGTTGCCCTTGCTGGAGTGTAGTCAGTCATCCAGGTTACAGATGTTGCTGGTCTCAAAAACCTGTTTGGACATGTGCTTTTTTAAGAATATGAAAAGTGGATTCAAAATGTGTCAGACTGTAAAAGTACTTATCACTTGCCAAAAAAAGAGTAGGAAGTGTGCTTTACAATTGGCAAAGAAATTTAGTCTTCTGCCTAATTTCAAACCATGACTCTGTGTGCACACAGGAATTGTTTTTACATATTTAATTTGTGAAGGTGTTATGGTGATTTTCACTTGTTGGAAAGGGGTACATAGTATTTTAAGATTTGAAAAGATCATAAAAAATGTAGTAATATATTTAAATAAAATAAAGGATTTTTTTTTAGTTTTTTTCAGGTATTGCTGAAGAGCAGTGAACAAAATTTAAGATGCCTACAAAATCCAGACTAAGGAAAAACCACAAAAAAAAACTATATTTGAAGACAACTGGAGGACCTAAGATAGTTGGAGATGCTCATGTTGGGAAAAAGAGAAAGTCTTCTGGTAAGCAGACAAAAGATTTTTTAAAGAACATCTTCAAAAAAAGGAAAAAGGTACAAAATGTCTGTACTGGAAAGAATGTTTTAAATAAAAAACAACAGGAAAAAATTGAGCATTTAGTTAATGCAAATATACCTTCAGAAATAATAAAGATTAACTTAAAAAGAAAAACAGCGTTTAAAGAGATACGTAGAAAAATGTTCAGAGAAGAGTTATGTCCAATTTGATAAAGGATGTGAAGAAATATAAGAAAAAAGCTAAATTTTATAAGAGAAAAAAAGAAATTGAAGCCATTGCAGCAAAGGCTTTAGAATTAAAAAGGAAACTATTCATTTTAATTTTGAATAGGATGCGTACATTAGATAAAATGGTTAATGTACTGAAATCACAAAGCAAAAGGAAAAGAGTAGTGAAAAGAACACACTTTTGTAAAGTGTTTTTAGGAGAATGGATGCATAGTTCAAGTAGTGAACCTTTTTTTAATGAAGAGAGTTATTTTCAAAGTAATAGTTTGCTGCATGCAGTTGACACCAGAGGTCGTGCTTATGAAGTGAAAAATGGTTGTATGATGGAGAAGGAGAAAATGGTTCCAAGAGATGAGGTACAAGTGATGGCGGATGAGGCTATGGGGAGACGTCCTAAAGCCCCAGTGTACACTTGGAATTGTAGTAGTATTTGCACTGTGCGTCAGGAATCTATTGATAAATTTCGTGAGTTTCTTAGAGAATATAGTAAAAAAAAGTGTTAAACAGAAGATTAAGGTGCTTCAAAGTCTAGATCCATGTAGAGTGAGAGAGAATACTGGTTTGCAGGGACATTCTCTGGCTTGTCTATCTAGAAAAGTGTGTAAAAGTGTTTTTCATCATTTTAGGATGCTGGCTGTTCATCATACTGAAATGAGAAAGTTTGTGAGACGGTTGTATTTTGCAAAAAGTCCAGCAATAAAGTTAGATGAATTAAATAGGGCTCTGTTCCGTGGATCGGTATCAGATGTAGAGAAGGTTACTGATGAAATTCAGTTTTGTTACTTTGGTCCAGAACAAGAAAGTGCAGAAAAGGACACAGTAAATGAGGAAGAAGTGGAAGAGAATGTAGAACCCTCTGTAAGTAAGGCATTTAATGATCACATAACAAAATTTGAAATAATCTCTAATGAAAGACCAAATATTACTTGTATTTGTTGCCACAGAACTCATTATAGAAAACAAACCAGGAATGTAGATCTCTACAGAAAAAGTGAAAATGAAGATAATTATAAGTGGAAGGATTTTGCCACTTATATATTTCTTGAAAATTGTTTTGAATTGGGTAAAGATCAGCGTATTTGTAAATACTGTTACAATAAGTTAGAGGAAAATAGAATGCCAACCAGAGCTGTACATAATAATTTAGAATTGGATGCTATTCCTGCCGAACTTTCTGAATTAAATACATATGAGTCTATACTTATTCAATGTGTTCATCCGTTCCAGACCATAGTACGTATGGAGCCAAAAACTGGTAAATTACCTCCTTCAGATTTACTGAGAGGTTTAAAAGGAAGAGTGGTGTATTTGCCATTGGATTTGAAGAAAAATATGGAAACTATTGATGCAGATACTTTGGAAACTGAACCATTAGTTATTCTGGTTAATGGTGTACCTACAAAGAATAAGAAGATTTGGCAGGAGCTGGTAGATGTACGGAAAGTACAAAGAGCAAATTTGTATTTGAAAAGGAATAACAAATGGTATGAATCAATTTATATAGAAGAAGAAGAAGAAGATTTACAAGAAGACACAGAAACACCAACTGGACAAATTGAAAAAGTGGACAAGTCAAAGGAAGAAGACATTTATGAACATTTCAGCATACATCCTCTTCATTCAAAAGAAGTTATGGGAGACAATATTGATCTGTTTCAGATGAAGAAAGCAAAAGGAACTCCTGTGAGTGTATGGGAGGAGAGCTTGGAAGCTCGATGTTTTCCCCAGCTGTTTCCTACAGGAAAAGGTGGACGATACGATGAACGCCCAGAACAGATTCCAGCTTCTGAGTATCGAACTACAAGACTATATGCAGAAGATCCCAGATTTCGACAAAGTATTCCTTATTTGTTCCATCTTTTATTTGAAAGCGACTTG
Source organism: Triturus cristatus (assembly GCF_964204655.1). Classification (NCBI taxonomy): domain Eukaryota; kingdom Metazoa; phylum Chordata; class Amphibia; order Caudata; family Salamandridae; genus Triturus; species Triturus cristatus. Next base: position 1,061,071,773 of record NC_140589.1, on the reverse strand, counting down.
TCTGCATTATCATATGCAGTAAATCACATTTTAAAAAGTGGAGTACATTTACAAAATGTGTCTGCTAAGGATTTTATGGAGAAAGTGCAGCACCGAGATGATCATTTGGAAACACAACTGATCAATCTGATGGCTTGTCAGCGTGGGACAAATGAATATTGGTACCGACGCCATGGTGAATTAAAATGCATGTTACGGAATTTAGGAACACCTACATGGTTCCTTACCCTAAGCTGTGCTGAGTACGCTTGGGATGATTTACTGGATTTTCTACGAGAGGCAAATTCAAACATTAAAAACATCGAATGCAAGACAGCAGGAGAACTGTGCTCATTGGATCCGGTTAATGTTTACAGATATTTCAATCATAGATTTGAGGCTATGATGTCCTTCATCTGCAATAAAAAAAATCCACCTCTTGGAGAAGTAGTGGATTTCTTTTGGAGAAAAGAGTACCAGGCAAGAGGTGCTCCTCATATTCATATGCTGTTGTGGATCAAGGATGCCCCAAAGTTTGGAACAGATACTGATGAAGCAGTATTATCTTTCATTGAAGAATATGCAACATGTGCTATACCAAAAAGCACAGAAGAGCAAAAGTTAAAGGAGCAAGTTTTACGTTTCCAAAGTCATCGGTGTGGAAAATACTGTCGACGGAAATACAAGAGCAAAGATAAATACTACACTAAATGTCGATTTGGATTTCCTAGACCTGTTCTTTCAAATGGAAGAGTAAACAGTTTTATGTCAGCTGTGAGGCACACTATTACAAGAAAATCACCTAAGAATACCTACAACCTTAAAATAAAAGAAGAATCTAAAAATATAAATGACTACAACCCAGTCATTTTATCCATGTGGAATGCTAACATGGATATACAGTATGTAGCTGACAATTCCATTGCTGTTGCTCGATATGTAACGTCTTACATCACTAAATCAGAAAAAACTGAATTGAAAGAAATGTGGGAAGAGATTTCTCACGAAAAGACTGTCAGTAAGAAGCTGTACAGTTTCAGTTTAAAGATGTTATCGCATCGAGAAATTGGATCCTACGAATGTTCAGATAGGTTATCTTCTGCAAGTCTCTACTCGAAATCAAGAAGAATAATTTGGGCAAGTTTAGGCCTTGCAGCAATGAGAAATCGGGTACTGAAATCTGTTGGAGAAATTGAATATTTGGCCGAGAATGACCCTGAAAGTACAGATATTTTGAAATCAAACATGTTGGACACATATTATCCCAAGAGAAGTCATCATCTAGAGAACATGTGTCTCTATGAAGTGCTGCAGAACTACATTTATTCACGGAAAGCCACAGAAGACATCAACAATGGAAAATATAAAGTCATTGAAGAGGAAGGATGTTTGGTGAAGCAAACAAAAGGAAGTTTGATAAATCACAGGAAGCTGAGTTGCGACACTACTGACAAAAAGGAATTTTACTACTTGGCTCTTTTACAGCTGTTTAAACCATGGCGTACAGAGGATGAACTACTGGGAGAATTTCAAAGCTATGAAGATTCATTTAATGCTTGCAAAGACACCATACAATGCAGTACTTTCACAAATTATGTGCAGATGTTAAATGAAGAAATTGAACAGGAAACTACAATTGCAGCTGAAGTAGCTAGAGACAGTTCTCAAGTTCTGGAACACTCAGTCAAGATCCCCTAGGACAACCAATCGTTGAAAATGAAGCTGCAATAGCCATGAATGAAGTGGAAACGGCTATGAATCAAGCTCAAGAAGAATTTATTGACTTACCAAATTTGGAAAGACAACTGAATGAAGAGCAGCAACAAATTTATGAAGAGATCAGAAACAAAATTGATCACGGATTACTACATGAAAAAAAAGAGTGCTCATGCACATCATTTCATCCAATCAGGATGTATGTAAGCGGACAAGCTGGAACTGGAAAAAGTTTCTTAATAAAAGTCATCAGAAGCTACCTACAGCAAAAAACGGAATCAACTTTGTCTTGTGTGGTTACTGCTCCAACTGGGTTAGCAGCATATAACATAAAAGGAATCACCTTACATCGTTTGCTAATGTTACCAGTGGAGCATGAGAACAAAATACAATACCACAAGCTAACTGGAGAAGCATGCTTGGAAGTTTCAAGAGTATTGAAGAAGATGCATGTTCTCATTATTGATGAGGTGAGCATGGTATCAAACTTAATGCTTGCCTTTGTGCATTTACGAATGCAGCAAATTCTAAGGACAGACTATGACGTGTTATTTGGTGGAAAACATGTCATAGTTTTTGGGGATCTTCTACAGCTTACTCCAGTTAATGGACAACCAGTGTTTAATACTGTGACACATGAAGACACAAAGAAGTCATTGGGAAGCATTGGTAATGCAAATATTTGGTCCTTCTTTGAGTACAAGGAACTTACTACTAATATGAGGCAAGCAAACGATGAAGAATATGGAAGTATTCTGAAAGATATCAGAATTGGACTACTCACTGAAGCTGGCACGAAAGCATTACAGAGTCGGTTGCTACATAATTTATTCCCAAAGGAAGAAATAGTTGCAGGGAAGATATACAAGAACATTGCAGAAAAGAAAAGTGTCATCTGCTTAATGCCAACTCTACGTGAATGCTCAATATTCAATGAGGAGCTTTTGAAATTGGAAAAGGAAGAGATCAGGAAATTGGAAGCAGTGGACAAAATAGAGGATGGAAGAATTACTATCACATTAACAGGCAAACTGAAAAATAAATTGGATTCACTAGAGAAGAACATTTCCAAAACTGCTGGATTAGAAAAAAATCTATTTGTTTGCATGAATTGTAGAGTATTTTTAAGGAGAAATTTGGATGTTGAAAAAGGTTTAGTTAATGGAGCTATGGGAAGAGTTGTGGGTTTTATTAATTATCAGAAAAAAGATGGAATTGAATGTTTAAAAATAAAATTTGATCAGATAGAAGAAGTTATAGACATTTGTCGTTGAACAGTTCGTTTGATGCTTGTCAAAGACTTATATGTACAAAGGAAACAGTTTCCGTTTTCACTAGCATATGCTGTAACTATTCACAAGTCTCAAGGATTAACTGTAGATTGTGCATTTGTAAACATTGGTTCAACTGTGTTCAAAGAAGGTATGGCTTATGTTGCTTTGTCACGAGTGAAAACATTATCTGGTTTATTCATGATAGACTTTGATGAATCAAACGTTAGTGCTGATACAAAATGTGTAAAGGAGTATAATAGATTAAGAAGAACCTATGCTCCTCATTTAGGTCAGTATCCTGTGTTAGAGAAACGTGTAGTTTCTCGTAAAAGGAGAATTGAGAATATCTGTAATGAGGATGTAGAGAGGAGGAAAAAAAAGAGGAGTGATGTAATTGCAAGCAAAAAGAAAAAGGAAAATGAAGAAGAGGTTGTAGGATGTCATTTTGAAAATAGCTCTGGTGTCAACTGCTACGCTAATGTAGTGCTGAATGTTGCATTTTATCTGGAAAGTTTGCAAGAGCAGATAATAGTAAATCAGATAAAAAGATTCTGTTCTGAGTTGAGTCTCCTTTTTCAAAAGCTGAGTAATGATAAAACTCAAATAGAAAGTGCAACTGAAATTAGAAAACTTTTAGATGTATGTTCAGGATGAACACAGTTTTCTCAAAATGTACAGCAAGACGCACAGGAATTCTTGATGTATTTTCTTCAGGTACTGGAAGAAGAAGGGGTGCCAATTGAAAATATGTTTGGTGTCTCTTATAAATGGGAACATAGTTGTGAAAACTGTTACAATACATGTGGCTCTAATGTTGATTCTGAAAGGTTTATTTATTTACAATGCCAGACAGTAAAACAGTCACTTTTGCTAAATTAGTTAAAGATGCTAATCATAGCATGGAATGTTGTGAATGTAAATCTGACATGTTTTCAACCTTACTTTTAAAGAAATATGGACAGTATGTAATTTTAATGATGCAACGTTGTAGAGCTGATGGAACAAAATTGGATACTTTAATAAAGAAGTTTACAGGACAGCAATTATCAATTTCAGGAAAAACTTTTGTCACAGTTGCAATAATTTTCCATGAAGGACCTACTGTAACTTCTGGACATTACACAGTTTATCTTAAATGTGAAAAAGGCTGGACACTGTGTAATGATTCCCAATTGATTTTCAAGCAACGTTTGCCTTTTGATTTAGCAAATTCATATCTAATCTTCCTGAAACCAAAATTTTAGAGAGACTTGGCAAGATCTGTACAAAACAATTTTTTCCATTTTATTGGATTACCATTGGAATTTTCATCAAAAAAGATTTTTCAAATTACCATTTGGCCTAATGGAAAGGTAAACAATTGCAATGTGGACTTATTTAATTCCTATTGAATCTTTCGGAAACCAAAAATTTAGAGAAAATCGGTAACATCTGTACAATTTAAATTTTGGAATTTTATTGGATTACCATTTGAAATTTCTTCAAAAAAGATTTTTAAAATTACTATTTGGCCATAAGGAAAGGTAACCAATTGTATTGTGGACTTATTTAATTATTAATTAATCTTTCGGAAACCAAAATGTTAGAGAGAATCGGTAACATCTGTACAATTTAAATTTGGGAATTTTATTAGATTACCATTGGAAATTTAAACAAAAAAGAATTTTAAAATTAATATTTGGCCTAAAGGAAATGTAACCAGATGTATTGTGGAGTTATTTGAGATATATTATTTTTGAGATTATGCTTTTGTAACAAAATTGTCAGACGAAATTTTAAAGAAATAGTTAATGTTATTAGATGATATTTTTTTAGAATATTATGCATTTCTATAATGTTATGTTTAAGTGAGAAGAGATTCTGGGCTTTTTTAAAACAATCTTTGGGATTGTTATTTTTTTTTTGCCCGCTGTTAAGTGATGAATGCAATTGCTTTCACGATTTATAGTGAAATGCAATATATTCTGAAAACAGCAAAAAAAAGGCAAAACATTTTTTGGTAAAAAATATGTAAATACGTGTACTGTGTATTATAATGATTTATTAAATATTAATACTTTTTTCTTTTTTTTAAGATTGTAAAAGAAAATTGTCGAAAAAACCAACCATTTTTACAAGTAATTTCAATTAAATTTTAATTAAAAATTAAAATGTTGGGTGGGTCAGGTAAGTCAGAAATTAGATGGTCCCTTTCTTCCACTTCTCCTCAAACAGATTTTTAGTATTTAGTTATTAATTCCTCAAGGATCTTGAGATGTGGTAATTGATTTTTACTGTTTTTAAAAAAAAAAAAAAAAAAATACGCTTACCGTACGCGTACGGTAAAAAAAAAAAAAAAAGTTTTTAAGAAAAAAAAAAAAAAAAGTTGAAAGGTAAGGTTGGCTCTTAAAAGAGCCGTTGTGTTCATGCAGGGACAGAGGAAAGGAAGAATGGGAACATTAGCTGGTAGGACAAATGTGCTGGTCTATTTTGTTGTTAATGAGAGGAAGACTGGTCTCCCTATGAACAATTAGACCATGGAAAAATGAACACCGCATAGTAACCCTCGCACACCGATGGTTCGTTTCCACAGGATCAGAAAAAGGTGAATCTGCCCCCACAGATGAAGGGCTCTGCTGAGCTTCCGAAGAAGGACTCGGCTGAGCTGCTGTGGATGTGCTTGCTCGACTTACTGAAGGGTTGCCTCTAGTATGTCGTGCATGTGTCCTAGGATGCACATCCGAAGGAATACTTCTTGTTGGGATTTCCTCTTGAAAGTACACGCTGGCACAGCTTGCAAGTCACCAAAGCAGCATTGACTTTTTTCTCACCCTCTGGAAACGTAAAATACTCCCATATAAAAGAGCTCTTCTGTTTCCTCTTTCTCTGCCTGATGGTGGTGCTGCTAGCCTCACTCTCAGCAGAAGAGTGCTGGTCTGCCATCGTATCACAAAGACAAGTCAGCTCCTTCTCCTAAGGGATCACAAGCAGAAATGAGGGGAATGGGTGTGGTGTTGGAGAGTTCTAGAACTGAAACTACTTTGAACCAATCAAATGCTTTGTTTCATGATCACATGACCCACCGTGCGTGTACGTTACGCTTACGTTACGCTTACGGAGCGCTTACGGTGCGCTTACGGTAAAAGTACGCATGCGCGTAAAAAAGACAAGCGCTCGCGCGCATGCGCATAACAGGCACTCCCCAACACTTCCGCGTAATGTGCGCGTGTAGCGTACACGCTTACGCGCCCCATACGCAGTACGCACGGCTACGCAAATTGCGTAACTATACGCAAAAAGAGCAGAAAAAATACGAACATTACGCAAACCGTACGCTTACCGTACGCGCACTTAAAAAAAAAAAAAAAAAGAATTTTTATGTTATAATAATATATCTTACCTGTGTGGTAAAAAAAAAAGAGAAAAATTAATATATTGCAGATTTTTTTTATCAAAAAAACATAGTGTTTTAAGAGAATATAAAGTTAAAAAAAAAATATAAACTTGATTTTTTTTTTTTAAAAACACATTTAATAAAAGAATTTATAATTAAAAAATCATACAAAAACAATGAAAAAACCATGGAAATCACACATGTTATAGGTAAGAATTAGCATTTAAAAAACCATAAAAAATTCACTGAAAAAACCATGGGTTTAAAACACGTTACAGTTAGGAATTAGCATTTAAAAAACCTTGCAAATTCACTGAAAAAACCATAGGTTTCACACACGTTATAGTTAGGAATTAGCATTTAAAAAACCTTGCAAATTCACTGAAAAAACCATAGGTTTCACACACGTTATAGTTAGAATTTAGCATTTAAAAAACCTTGCAAATTCAGAGAAAAAACCATAGGTTTCACACACGTTATAGTTAGCGGACATTTTAATCATAAAAAACCATTGAAATTCCCCCGTTATAGTTAGTTAAGCTAACTATAACTCGCGCACCCGCAATCCACTGCTGATGACGTAACATATTACATCACTCATGACATGGTCAGTGACATCACTCATGACATCACTGATGACATCTCAAATGACATCACTGATAACATCATCCTTGTGACAGAGTGGTAGACCTCCTCTCAACCTAATATAACCTTTGATACACACATTCAAAAATAAAGACTACAAATATCAGAACAAAGGACATACCAATACCAGTTACTTTAACCTATTCAGTAATTCTTAGATCCACATACACATCCACTCATTCACCAACAGTCCTGTACAGTCAGTCATACATGTACTCACTCATCATATGTACTCATACAAAAAAACATCCTGTTACAGATTGCCACTCATCCATAGAGTTACTCACACACATAGTCACTCATGCCAATAAAGAATCAAACATCCATTTACTTGCATATTCAGTTATACACACACCTTAACACGTACTTCTACAGAAACTTAAACATACTTACTCTTTTAAATAATCACTAATAAAAACACATACTTATTCATACAGGAACTATTTCAATCTCTCACTCTCACATATACTCACTTATATACTACAATAGTCAAATATACTTCTTTTAAACATATGTAGTAACTCATAAAGACACTATTGAGACAGTCATTCACTCACTAACACACCCATACACACACTCATCAAACCATACAGTCATGCACACATGCTGTCTTCAAAACATACATCCAGACAGACAATCATTCATGCACCTATGCACTACGTTAAACCCCCCACCGAACCATGCAGACACTCAGACTGATACTCAAAAAACAACCTAAAATCCAATATAAACACCCATATAGCTACTTACCAACCCATGCAGACACTTATACACAAAGTGAGAGACTGATACAGAAAATTACATATTTAAACATTACTCATTAAGCCATGTATTAACTAAGAAACACTTAATCAGTCAGTTACACAATCAATTTTTCAAAAACAAATCATCCTTTTAGACACTTATATACCCATTTATTCTTCCATCGACCTTGAGATATACATATATAAAACATATTTATCTTTCAAAAAAACACACATTCACTGGATGATGTCATCAGTGATGTCATTTGAGATGTCATCAGTGATGTCATGAGTGATGTCACTGACCATGTCATGAGTGATGTAATATGTTACGTCATCAGCAGTGGATTGCGGGTGCGCGAGTTATAGTTAGCTTAACTAACTATAACGGGGGAATTTCAATGGTTTTTTATGATTAAAATGTCCGCTAACTATAACGTGTGTGAAACCTATGGTTTTTTCTCTGAATTTGCAAGGTTTTTTAAATGCTAAATTCTAACTATAACGTGTGTGAAACCTATGGTTTTTTCAGTGAATATAAATATAGATATCATTTAGGTAAGATATGGCATAGATTTGCTGGATCTGAGGTTTCATATAATATATAATTGAAACTTTACAATTAAAACATTTAAAAATTCAAAAATCAATAAAAATGTATACAAATTTATAAAAATTCATGAATTTTCCAAAGTTTTGTTCTCACTGATTATAGACAAGTGTAAAGATCCTCCGATAGATTCAGTCCTCCGGGGTATTTGGAATCCAGTTCAATTATAAACTTGGTTTCTAATTGTCGTAATTTGGAATCCCTGTCTCCTCCTCTTCTACTTGGAGGAACTGAATCAATTAAAAAATATCTGAGTTATTGGTTGTTGGAATTGTGTTTATCCTTGAAATGTCGTGTAACTGGGTACGTGTTATCTTGGTTGTTGATAGCTCTCATATGTTGGAGCACCCGTTTGTGCAATTGTGATTTGGTGCTCCCAACATATTTTAAATCACAAGGACACGACAACACGTACACCGCAAATTCAGTGTATATATATATATATATATATATATATATATATATATTTTATTCACCAAACTCCCAGTATATCACAGCAGCTCTTATTCAGCTTCGCAAAAGCAAACTATTAAATCAAAAACAACAAAACTCTTCTCTGTTCCATTAAAAGAAAGTTCAAAGTACACAATCACTCTAAGTAGATCGGGTAATTCCACCTTCCTGGAGCTTCACACACAAAGTGAAATCATGACCAGTGGAAAATTACCCTAATTAGTGTGGTAAGTGCCACTGCGCAAAAGGACTTACCCAACACCAATCTCAATTAATACACCATTACCATATAAGTTAATAAGTCCATTTGTCTTTGGGCTTCCAAGAGCACTTCACGGTCTAACATCACAAGCCTTAACAGACAAGTTACAGCTTAGTATACTAAATGTTTATCCCAGGATCTTAGACTTTGACAAGTTCCATAAACCAAACATCAACTCTTCCACCAAGTATGCTTCTCTTCATAAGCGCCAGCAATATGCATAAGGCAGCATCACAAATCACACGTCAACACAGAGCCCTTCTGGACTCAAAATGGTCACCATTCCAAGCAAAAAACACTAAGTGCCTGATTTCGGGTTTGGCAGTCCATCGAACCACCAAACCTGTGCTAGTGCAGCGGCTACCGCCACACTGGCAGTCCAACTGCCTTATTTTGAATTTGGCGGACAGACCCCTGCAGGCCTGCTGCAACCGCCTGGGGACCGGTAATGTTGCATTGGTGTGAGGCCGTAATATGCTGGCAGTACTGTTGCGGCACCACCAAGAATATTACGAGTATCCTTACTGCCAGCCTTTTCATGGTGGTGAGCCTGCTATGAAGAGGCTGGTGGTAAGGGAACTAAAGGGGCCCTACAGAGCCATGGGTTATATGCGGGGGAATATGGTGTGCCCTCCTGTCTGCATGCACCCCCTTTCCTGAACAGCATGAACTTTACAGACCATATCAAAACTGTTACAGAATGCACACCAGTTTTATTCATAATTTAACAATTTTGGAACATGTTCAAAGGCATAATTCTTTACAGACCATGCCATGCTGTGCAGGAAAGGACTTTGGCGTTCCCATTGCGGTACTAAATCAACAACAATTTCCCTTTGGGTTGTTTGAAAGCATACCACAAATTCTAACACATCATTTACAACACAAATCAATCAAAATCACCAGTGAGTTTCATAGACACCGAAGCTAATATAAAAGTGTTTTATTCAATAAAAAAATTTAGGTTATAAAAAGATCATACTCAATCAACAATGTAGCAATTTAACAAGAATTACGCAATTAATAGAAAAATGATAAAAATGCAACACATGGGAAAATGCAATTAATCAAAACATAGAAACAATAGCACCACACCCCAAACATTTTTTTACACCCACAGCGCCCAGTCGGGTGCTGTTGGTTAATCAGAGTTAAAGTTAGGTGCACAGATGAAGCTTCGGTGAAGCTTTGGTGTCTATGAAAGTCACTGGTGATTTTGATATATTAGTGGTCTAAATGATGTGTTAGAATTTGTGGTATCCTTTTGATCCAGCGGAAAGGGCAAATTTACATAATCTCCCTATGTCACAGACTCGTCATCCCACTAACTCATTCATTCATTCATTCATTGGTGGGCCCATAACACCAACACTCATACGTCTCACCCGAATCTGTGCACAGGAGAAAAAGCGCTGGACATGTGGGGGTACCTTGTTACCTATCGGGAATAATTCCTTTACATTATATACATTATATACACCTGCACCTATGGAATCCTAACTTTGACATCAAGGCACTCCACCACTTAATCGATGGACAAATTAGTTGGACTGGTTGATGGTGATTTAGAACCTGCTAAAACACAATTAAAGTCTCGGAAACATTTGATTACTCATCAGTACCTAATTAAAGAACCACAAACTCACTTCTTATTAATCCAAATTTTGTTTGTCTATTTTAGTTCACTCTACATTAGCATTTAAGATCTACAGTTTATTACATAATTTGTTTATTTCGAGAAGACATCCGCATAAGTTTGCATGGCATTATAGTTACCAAATCTTGTAAATTGGAGACCCTCCGATTACACAGAGGATGGTTCAAGTCTTTGCGACAATCTCCAGGATAAACTGTTCAGTCCACGGCAAAGATCAAAACCCTTCAGATAGAATCGTTCTCTCGTATCCCAAGAAACCCAGGTGAACCATGGAAATCTCCGTCAGTTCAACGCAGACCCAACGTGTAGGAGAATAGGATCTGCACTTATGTTGCCCCCACTTTGTTTCTGATGTATACACTGGTTTCTGGCTATAGTCAGGCTGGGTCCCTGCTAATCAGTGACCCAGTCCCTCTGTTCTCTCTAAACAACTTTGAGTGCATACTAGATGCACTAGTGATTGGATACTGTGGTACCTTATGAGCCCCTAGTATATGGTACCCTAGGTACCAAGGGCATAGGTACTTCACAGGCCTACCAGGGGCTGAAGCATGTATTATGCCACCCCTGGGAAGCAGACTAAATCTGACACCACAGACCTGCTACTGCAGCCTGGGTGAGGTAGTGCTAGCACTCCTCACAGAGGTATAGGTTCCTATATCTCACCATACACACACATATAAACCTATCAGTCACCCCTATGGCAGGCCCTATCAATCCTGAGGGCAGGGTGCTTGGTTTACAATGTGAGGGGGTTTTTAGGCATGAGCAGGACACCTCTGCAGCTGGCAGGGTCTATTCCTTGTAGCTGTTTGTGGATGCGGTTAAACCATATTCTCTTAAGTGCATTATAACCTCCCGGTTAATGCTAACTTTGGAATCACTGCATCAAAACATGTTGTGTTTGGTGTCAAACATCTTGGAATCATGCCCCTACACCAGTAACTGGTGTGGGAGTATGATCCCACCCTTCTAGAGGGGATGACATGTACCTACTGTGGTAACACGGTAGAAATCTGATAGTGCCCTGGCATCACAAAATGGATGCCACCAGCACAGACACTGGGCTGCCCTCCTGTTGCTGACTGAAACTCGCAGTGGAGGAGGCCCAACAATAGGCATCCTGTCACAGGGAGGTGTCACTACCTTCCAGACAGGATTTAGTGTATTGGGGCTGGGTGGGTGCACTTCTAGAGGGCTTTGAAGTCCTGCACTGGGGGAGCAGTAGGCTCCTCTGTGCATATGCCAGCTCAAACCGGTTCAGGGGTTACCTGTCCCTGCTCTGGCACGAAACTGGACAAAGGGAAGTGGGTGTAACCACCCCCTACCCTGACCCTCCCAGAGGAGTGGTCATAGAGCTAGTCCCTCCCCTATCTTCAGTATAGGATAGCCAACCTTGCCATTGCAAAGTAGATAACCCTGGACGACGCTCTACAAAGAAGAATGCTGGCCCTTCAATGTTCCACTACCTTTGGAAGACAGAAGAATCTCCCTTGGAGTCAAGGAGTGACTCCCCTGCTTGGCAGGCACCAAAAACTTAAATCAGTGGTCGCAAACTTTCCCGCTCCTGCCGGAGTCCGAAGTCCCTGCAGCCCCAGAAGTAGATTTCCTGACTTCTCGACGGCCATTGTGAGTCCCCAGCAGAGCTGAGACAAGTGGACCCCACGAGTGACGAGGAACAGCAATACCTGGGTACCGTGCACTATTGTCAAGTGCAACCCCTTCACGATGTTCTACGAACTTGTGCTTTGGACCATTTGTGGCCCAAGCCTCCAGCAGGTTGTGCACTGAAATTCAGAGGCCTACCACATCCCGAGTGACCGTGGGCTCCTGTAAAGCATTTCCTCATGAGGCGTCTTTGCGATCCCTTGCCCATTGGCTTGTGGGTCCCCTGAAGACTTTCTTATCAAACCAAAGGGCTCCCCTGGTTGCTCCAGGCCTGCCCCCACTCACCTTAGCAGGGTGAGTCCCTCAGACCTTGCTGGTCTGCACCATCGACTTTCTTCACTCTACACAAGACTTGCTGTTGCCAAGGCTTGTTGGCTCCAATCCGGTTGTCGACACCGCCATCAGCTGCAGACGTTGTGGGACACCCTGAATCCAGCTGATGGTCATTGTCGATCTCTCCTGGACCTCGTGAGTGAAGAGTCAAAACACCCTTGATCACCTGGCAAGTGACTGTGAACACTGTCCCTTCAATTTTCAGGTCATCTGCATCTAGAATTCAGCCTTGGATTCCACCGGACACTTCCCCAGTCTTCGCAAGCAGCAAATCTTCTTTGGTCTCCATAGAAAACAGCGACGCGACCCGACACCAAAAGACCGCTATGCACCCGGCTTCCCTGGGTGAGGTAACTCGTGCACTCCAGTGCCCTAGTGTGTGTTGGCCCTCGAATTACTTACCTTGTAAGTGGCTTGCTTGTAGACTTCCTGGAAGTACCCTAAAACTTTAAAAATCAAACCGCGACTTGCTCCATTGTAATCAATAGGGAACCCGCGGCTGTGTTCACACACTGCATGCGTCTCCCGTGGGTATGTTACTTACCTGCTTTCACTGCAGTAGTGAAGCCCCAGCGATTCTACAGGCCCTAGGACTTGTCATTCTGCAAGTCGACTTTCCTAAACCTCTTTTTAGGTCTCGGCTAGCGAAGGCTGCGCTTGCGCAGTCTCGCTCGCGAGATTTAAAGACTTAGAGAAGAGGTGCTTGAACCCGCCTCTCTTCTCTCCTCTTCTCCATTGGCTGGCCTCTTAAATGCTGGTCAGCCATTGGAGAAGAGGTTTGTCTCTCCAAACAAGCCCCGTCTCTTTGCGATTCGGGTGCGTGTTATTTCGAGTCTTTCTCTTTTTGGTCGGCCGTCCCTGTTTTCGCTGGTGGGCGTGTTTATTTTATTTTTTTGTTTTGGAACCTTTTCAGGTTTATTTCGGTGTCTGTTGCTGTGAGGCGAAGGCTTCCCGAAGCGGTATGGTAGGCGTTTTTCTTTTCTTATGTTGTATGCTATGTTGTATGCTTGCTTCTTATCTTATCTAACTCTTTTTTTTTCTGTCTCTTTACAGGGCTTCCCCGGGCCGTGCCGTTCCCGTGCAGCGTTGTGCATGGAGCGCTTTCCCGGGTATGTATGATGCTGTTTGCGGGTCTTAGGGAAGGCATCTGGTCTGCTTCTTATCTAACTCTTTTTGTTTCTGTTTCTTTTCAGGGCTTCCCCGGGCCGTGCCGTTCCCGTGCAGCGTTGTGCATGGAGCGCTTTCCCCGGTATGTATGATGCTGTTTGCATGTTTTAGGTAAGGCATCTGGTCTGTTTCTTATCTAACTCTTTTTGTTTCTGTTTCTTTACAGGGCTTCCCCGGGCCGCGCCGTTCCCGTGCAGCGTCGTGCATGGAGCGCTTTCCCCGGTATGTATGATGCTGTTTGCGGGTCTTAGGTAAGGCATCTGGTCTGTTTCTTATCTAACTCTTTTTTTTTCTGTTTCTTTACAGGGCTTCCCCGGGCCGTGCCGTTCCCGTGCAGCGTCGTGCATGGAGTGCTTTCCCCGGTATGTATGATGCTGTTTGCGGGTCTTAGGTAAGGCATCTGGTCTGTTTCTTAGCTAACTCTTTTTTTTAATGTTTCTTTACAGGGCTTCCCCGGGCCGTGCCGTTCCCGTGCAGCGTCGTGCATGGAGCGCTTTCCCCGGTATGTATGATGCTGTTTGCGGGTATTAGGTACGGCATTTGGTCTGTTTCTTCTCTAACTGTTTTTTTTTCTATTTCTTTACAGGGCTTTCCCGGGACATGCCGTTCCCGTGCAGCGTTGTGCATGGAGCGCTTTCCCCGGTATGTATGATGCTGTTTGCATGTTTTAGGTAAGGCATCTGGTCTGTTTCTTATCTAACTCTTTTTGTTTCTGTTTCTTTACAGGGCTTCCCCGGGCCGTGCCGTTCCCGTGCAGCGTCGTGCATGGAGCGCTTTCCCCAGTATGTATGATGCTGTTTGCCGGTCTTAGGTAAGGCATCTGGTCTGTTTCTTATCTAACTGTTTTTTTTTCTGTTTCTTTACAGGGCTTCCCCGGGCCGTGCCGTTCCCGTGCAGCGTCGTGCATGGAGTGCTTTCCCCGGTATGTATGATGCTGTTTGCGGGTATTAGGTAAGGCATCTGGTCTGTTTCTTATCTAACTCTTTTTTTTAATGTTTCTTTACAGGGCTTCCCCGGGCCGTGCCGTTCCCGTGCAGCATCGTCCATGGAGCGCTTTCCCCGGTATGTATGATGCTGTTTGCGGGTTTTAGGTAAGGCATCTGGTCGGTTTCTTATCTAACTCTTTTTTTTCAGTTTCTTTACAGGGCTTCCCCGGGCCGTGCCGTTCCTGTGCAGCGTCGTGCATGGAGCGCTTTCCCCGGTATGTATGATGCTGTTTGCGGGTCTTAGGTAAGGCATCTGGTCTGTTTCTTATCTAACTCTTTATTTTTATGTTTCTTTACAGGGCTTCCCCAGGCCGTGCCGTTCCCGTGCAGCGTCGTGCATGGAGCGCTTTCCCCAGTATGTATGATGCTGTTTGCAGGTTTTAAGTAAGGCATCTGGTCTGTTTCTTATCTAACTCTTTTTTTTCTGTTTCTTTACAGGCCTTCCCCGGGCCGTGCCGTTCCCGTGCAGCGTCGTGCATGGAGCGCTTTCCCCGGTATGTATGATGCTGTTTGCGGGTCTTAGGTAAGGCATCTGGTCTGTTTCTTATCTAACACTTTTTTTTCTGATTCTTTACAGGGCTTCCCCGGGCCGTGCCATTCCCGTGCAGCATCGTGCATGGAGTGCTTTCCCCGGTATGTATGATGCTGTTTGCGGGTCTTAGGTAAGGCAGCTGGTCTGTTTCTTCTGTAACTGTTTTTTTTTCTGTTTCTTTACAGGGCTTCCCCGGGACGTGCCGTTCCCGTGCAGCGTCGTGCATGGAGCGCTTTCCCCGGTATGTATGATGCTGTTTGCGGGTCTTAGGTAAGGCATCTAGTCTGTTTCTTATCTAACTCCTTTTTTTTCTGTTTCTTTACAGGGCTTCCCCGGGCCATGCCGTTCCCGTGCAGCGTCGTGCATGGAGCGCTTTCCCCCGTATGTATGATGCTGTTTGCGGGTCTTAGGTAAGGCATCTGGTCTGTTTCTTATCTAACTCTTTTGTTTTCTGTTTCTTTACAGGGCTTCCCCAGCCCATGCCGTTCACGCGCAGCGTCGTGCATGGAGCGCTTTCCCCGGTATGTATGATGCTGTTTGCGGGTCTTATGTAAGGCATGTGGTCTGTGTCTTATCTAACTCTTGTTTTTTCTTTTTCTTTACAGGGTTTCCCCGGGCCGTGCCGTTCCCGCGCAGCGTCGTGCATGGAGCGCTTTCCCCAGTATGTATGGTGCTGTTTGCGGGTTTTAGGTAAGGCATCTTCTATGTTTCTTAACTAACTCTTTTTTTTCTATTTTTTTATAGGGCTTCCCCGTTTCCTGCCGTTCCCGTGCAGCGTCGTGCATGGAGCGCTTTCCCCGGTATGTATGGTGCTGTGTACGGGTTTTAGGTAAGTCCTCTTGTATTTGTCTTATCTAACTCTTTTGTTTCCTGTTTTTTTACAGGGCTTATCTGGTCTGTGCCATTGCCATCCAGCGTCGTACCTTCTGCTTTAAGGTAAGAGTAAGCTATTGTTAATTATTTCCTTTACAAATTAATTTGTGTAGTGTTTCATTATGAACCTTTGTTTATTTATATCTTTCATGTTTTTTTGGGGTATAGTAATGCAGGTGTTTCTTGACGAAATTGGTGTTTACTTTTTTGGTGTGTGCAATTCACTATTTGATCACGGGACGGTGGGGCACGTTTTTTTTTATTGAATCTGCTGTTGTCGGACTGTTCCATTGGTTTCCGGATGTCACGGTAGGTGGAAGATAGCTACAAACAGGTAAGTGAAATGTTTGTATAAGTTTTATGTTCTTTGGGGGTTTAATTATAATGTGAATATAATATGTCTATGTATTTGCCTTGTTGCTAAATGTCTAGTATTTATCGATGCTGTTAGTGTTTTTTATCTTTTTTCTGATTGTGTGTAGCGTCGGTGTGTAGCGTCGTATCAAGGTAAGTTACAGGTCTACCCTGGCCGTTAGCGTTGTTGTGCATCGTTGTAGATGGAATACTTTGACCACGATTTATGCTGTTGCCTTCGGGTTTTAGGTAAGTTATCTTGTCTATGTTTCTTCCCTAATTACATATTTTTAGGTTTTTTTACTCGACTTCCCCGGTCCGTTCCGTTCCAGTGCAGCGTCGTGCATCGAGTGCTTGCCCCAGTATGTATGATGCTGTTTGTGGGTCTTAGGTAAGGCATCTTCTCTTTTTCTTATCTAACTCTTTTTTTTTCTGTTATTTTACAGGCCTTCCCTCTTCCCTGCCGTTTCCGTGCAGCGTCGTGCATGGAGTGCTTTCCCCGGTATGTATGATGCTGTTTGCGGGTCTTAGGTAAGGCATCTGGTCTGTTTCTTATCTAACTCTTTTTTTTTATGTTTCTTTACAGGGCTTCCCCGGGCCGTTCCGTTCCCGTGCAGCGTCGTGCATGGACTGCTTTCCCCGGTATGTATGATGCTGTTTGCGGGTCTTAGGTGAGGCATCTGGTCTATTTCTTATCTAACTCTTTTTTTTTCTGTTTCTTTACAGGGCTTCCCCGGGCCGTGCCGTTCCCGTACAGCGTCGTGCATGGAGTGCTTTCCCCGGTATGTATGATGCTGTTTGCGGGTATTAGGTAAGGCATCTGGTCTGTTTCTTATCTAACTTTTTTTTTTAATGTTTCTTTACAGGGCTTCCCCGGGCCGTGCCGTTCCCGTGCAGCATCGTCCATGGAGCGCTTTCCCCGGTATGTATGATGCTGTTTGCGGGTTTTAGGTAAGGCATCTGGTCTGTTTCTTATCTAACTCCTTTTTTTCAGTTTCTTTACAGGGCTTCCCCGGGCCGTGCCGTTCCCGTGCAGCGTCGTGCATGGAGCGCTTTCCCCGGTATGTATGATGCTGTTTGCGGGTCTTAGGTAAGGCATCTAGTCTGTTTCTTATCTAACTCTTTATTTTTATGTTTCTTTACAGGGCTTCCCCGGGCCGTGCCGTTCCCGTGCAGCGTCGTGCATGGAGCGCTTTCCATGGTATGTATGATGCTGTTTGCAGGTTTTAGGTAAGGCATCTGGTCTGTTTCTTATCTAACTCTTTTTTTTCTGTTTCTTTACAGGGCTTCCCCGGGCCGTGCCGTTCCCGTGCAGCGTCGTGCATGGAGCGCTTTCCCCCGTATGTATGATGCTGTTTGCGGGTCTTAGGTAAGGCATCTGGTCTGTTTCTTATCTAACTCTTTTGTTTTCTGTTTCTTTACAGGGCTTCCCCGGCCCATGCCGTTCACACGCAGCGTCGTGCATGGAGCGCTTTCCCCGGTATGTATGATGCTGTTTGCGGGTCTTAGGTAAGGCATCTAGTCTGTTTCTTATCTAACTCCTTTTTTTTCTGTTTCTTTACAGGGCTTCCCCGGGCCATGCGGTTCCCGTGCAGCGTCGTGCATGGAGCGCTTTCCCCCGTATGTATGATGCTGTTTGCGGGTCTTAGGTAAGGCATCTGGTCTGTTTCTTATCTAACTCTTTTGTTTTCTGTTTCTTTACAGGGCTTCCCCGGCCCATGCCGTTCACACGCAGCGTCGTGCATGGAGCGCTTTCCCCGGTATGTATGATGCTGTTTGCGGGTCTTAGGTAAGGCATGTGGTCTGTGTCTTATCTAACTCTTGTTTTTTCTTTTTCTTTACAGGGTTTCCCCGGGCCGTGCCGTTCCCACGCAGCGTCGTGCATGGAGCGCTTTCCCCGGTATGTATGGTACTGTTTGCGGGTTTTAGGCAAGGCATCTTCTATGTTTCTTAACTAACTCTTTTTTTTTCTATTTTTTTATAGGGCTTCCCCGTTTCCTGCCGTTCCCGTGCAGCGTCGTGCATGGAGCGCTTTCCCCGGTATGTATTGTGCTGTGTACGGGTTTTAGGTAAGTCATCTTGTGTTTGTGTTATCTAACTCTTTTGTTTCCTGTTTTTTTACAGGGCTTATCCGGTCTGTGCCATTGCCCTCCAGCGTCGTACCTTCTGCTTTAAGGTAAGAGTAAGCTATTGTTATTTATTTCCTTTACAAATTAATTTGTGTAGTGTTTCATTATGAACCTTTGTTTATTTATATCTTTCATGTTTTTTGGGGTATAGTAATGCAGGTGTTTCTTGACGAAAGTGGTGTTTACTTTTTTGGTGTGTGCAATTCACTATTTGATTACGGGACGGTGGGGCACGGTTTTTTTTATTGAATCTGCTGTTGTCGGACTGTTCCATTGGTTTCCGGATGTCACGGTAGGTGGAAGATAGCTACAAACAGGTAAGTGAAATGTTTGTATAAGTTTTATGTTCTTTGGGGGTTTAATTATAATGTGAATATAATATGTCTATGTATTTGCCTTGTTGCTAAATGTCTAGTATTTATCGATGCTGTTAGTGTTTTTTATCTTTTTTCTGATTGTGTGTAGCGTCGGTGTGTAGCGTCGTCTCAAGGTAAGTTACAGGTCTACCCTGGCCGTTAGCGTTGTTGTGCATCGTTGTAGATGGAATACTTTGACCACGATTTATGCTGTTGCTTTCGGGTTTTAGGTAAGTTATCTTGTCTATGTTTCTTCCCTAATTACATATTTTTAGGTTTTTTTACAGGACTTCCCTGGTCCGTTCCGTTCCAGTGCAGCGTCGTGCATCGAGTGCTTGCCCCAGTATGTATGATGCTGTTTGTGGGTCTTAGGTAAGGCATCTTCTCTTTTTCTTATCTAACTCTTTTTTTTCTGTTTTTTTACAGGCCTTCCCTCGTCCCTGCCGTTTCCGTGCAGCGTCGTGCATGGAGTGCTTTCCCCGGTATGTATGATGCTGTTTGCGGGTCTTAGGTAACGCATCTGGTCTGTTTCTTATCTAACTCTTTTTTTTTATGTTTCTTTACAGGGCTTCCCCGGGCCGTGCCGTTCCCGTGCAGCGTCGTGCATGGACTGCTTTCCCCGGTATGTATGATGCTGTTTGCGGGTCTTAGGTAAGGCATCTGGTCTGTTTCTTATCTAACTCTTTTTTTTTCTGTTTCTTTACAGGGCTTCCCCGGGCCGTGCCGTTCCCGTGCAGCGTCGTGCATGGAGTGCTTTCCCCGGTATGTATGATGCTGTTTGCGGGTCTTAGGTAAGGCATCTGGTCTGTTTCTTCTCTAACTGTTTTATTTCTGTTTCTTTACAGGGCTTCCCCGGGCCGTGCCGTTCCTGTGCAGCGTCGTGAATGGAGCGCTTTCCCTGGTATGTATGATGCTGTTTGCGGGTCTTAGGTAAGGCATCTGGTCTGTTTCTTCTCTAACTCTTTTTTTTTCTGTTTCTGTACAGGGCTTCCCCGGGCTGTGCCATTCCCGTGCAGCGTCGTGCATGGAGCGCTTTCCCCGGTATGTATGATGCTGTTTGCGGGTCTTAGGTAAGGCATCTAGTCTGTTTCTTATCTAACTTTTTTTTTTCTGTTTCTTTACAGGGCTTCCCCGGCCCGTGCCGTTCCCGCGCAGCGTCGTGCATGGAGCGCTTTCCCCGGTATGTATGGTGCTGTTTGCGGGTTTTAGGTAAGGCATCTTCTATGTTTCTTAACTAACTCTTTTTTTTTCTATTTTTTTATAGGGCTTCCCCGTTTCCTGCCGTTCCCGTGCAGCGTCGTGCATGGAGCGCTTTCCTCGGTATGTATGGTGCTGTGTATGGGTTTTAGGTAAGTCATCTTGTGTTTGTCTTATCTAACTCTTTTGTTTCCTGTTTTTTTACAGGGCTTACCCAGTCTGTGCCGTTGCCCTCCAGCGTCGTACCTTCTGCTTTAAGGTAAGTGTAAGCTATTGTTATTTATTTCCTTTACAAATTAATTTGTGTAGTGTTTCATTATGAACCTTTGTTTATTTATATCTTTCATGTTTTTTTGGGGTATAGTAATGCAGGTGTTTCTTGACGAAAGTGGTGTTTACTTTTTTGGTGTGTGCAATTCACTATTTGATTACGGGACGGTGTGGCACGTTTTTTTTAATTGAATCTGCTGTTGTCGGACTGTTCCATTGTTTTCCGGATGTCACGGTAGGCGGAAGATAGCTACAAACAGGTAAGTGAAATGTTTGTAGAAGTTTTATGTTCTTTGGGGGTTTAATTATAATGTGAATATAATATGTCTATGTATTTGCCTTGTTGCTAAATGTCTGGAAATTATTGATGCGGTTAGTGTTTTTTATTTTCTCTGATTGTGTGTTGCGTCGGTGTGTAGCGTCGTCTCAAGGTAAGTTACAGGTCTACCCTGGCCCTTAGCGTTGTTGTGCATCGTTGTGGATGGAATACTTTGACCACGATTTATGCTGTTGCCTTCGGGTTTTAGGTAAGTTATCTTGTCTATGTTTCTTACCTAACTACATATTTTTAGGTTTTTTTACAGGACTTCCCCGGGCCGTTCCGTTCCAGTGCAGCGGCGTGCATCGAGTGCTTGCCCCGGTATGTATGATGCTGTTTGCTGGTCTTAGGTAAGGCATCTTCTCTGTTTCTTATCTAACTCTTTTTTTTTTACTGTTTTTTTTACAGGGCTTCTCCGGTCCGTGCCATTCCTCTGCAGCGTCGTGCATGGTGCGCTTTCCCCGGTATGTATGATGCTGTTTGCGGGTCTTAGGTAAGGCATCTGGTCTGTTTCTTATCCTACTCTTTTTTTTCACAGTTTTTTTTACAGGGCTTCTCCGGTCCGTGCCATTCCTCTGCAGCGTCGTGCATGGAGCGCTTTCCCCGGTATGTATGATGCTGTTTGCGGGTCTTAGGTAAGGCATCTGGTCTGTTTCTTATCTAACTCTTTTCTTTCTGTTTTTTTTACAGGGCTTCCCCGGTCAGTGCTATTCCCGTGCAGCGTCGTGCATGGAGCGCTTTCCCCATTATGTATGAAGCTGTTTGCGGGTCTTAGGTAAGGCATCTTCTCTGTTTCTTATCTAACTCTTTTTTTTCTCTTTTTTTACAGGGCTTCCCCGGTCCGTGCTATTCCCGTGCAGCGTTGTGCATGGAGCGCTTTCCCCGGTATGTATGAGGCTGTTTGCGGGTCTTAGGTAAGGCAACTTTTGTTTCTTATCTAACTCTTTTTTTTCCTGTTTTTTTACAGGGCTTCCCCGGTCTGTGCCGTTTCCCTTCAGCGTTGTACCTTCTGCTTTCAGGTAAGAGTAAGCTATTGTTATTTATTTCATTTACAAATTACTTTGTGTACTGTTTTATTATGAACCTTTGTTTAATTATATCTTTTGTGTTCTTTGTTTGCTTGTAATACAGGTGTTTCTTGACGAAAGTGCTGTTATATGTATTTTGTGGGTTATGCATTATTTGATTGCTGGAGGGTGGGGCACGTTTTTTTATTGAATCTGCTGTTGTCGGAGTGTGTCATTGGTTTCCGGATGTCACGTTAGGCGGTACGCAGCTACAAACAGGTAAGTGCAATCTTTGTATACGTTTTATGTTGTTTCTGGAATTAATTGTAATGTGAACATAATATGTTAATATATTTAGATTGTTGATAAATGTTTGTTATTTATCGATGCTGTTAGTATATTCGATGTTTTTTCTTAATATGTGTTGCGTCTCATGTTCTTTGTTTGATTGTAATACAGGTGTTTCTTGACGAAAGTGCTGTTACATGTATTTGGTGTGGGATTCATTATTTGATTACGGGAGCGTGGGGCATGTTTTATTATTGAATCTGCTGTTGTCGGAGTGTGTCATTGGTTTCCGGATGTCACGGTAGGCGGAGCGCAGCACCGAACAGGTAAGTGCAATTTATGTATACGTTGTATTTTCGTTTTTGGATTAATTTTAATGTGTGCATAATATGTCTATGTATTTGGCTTGTTGATAATTTTTTGTTATTTATCGATGCTGTTATTGTTTTTGATGTTTTTTCTTATTATGTGTTGCGTCTCATGTTGTTTGTTTGATCGTAATACAGGTGTTTCTTGACGAAAGTGCTATTACATGTATTTTGTGTGGGGTTCATGCTTTGATTACGGGAGGGTGGGGCACGTTTTTTTATTGAATCTGCTGTTGTCGGATTGTTCCATTGGTTTCCGGATGTCACGGTAGGCGGAGCGCAGCACGGAACAGGTAAGTGCAATTTATGTATACGTTTTATTTTCATTTTGGGAATAATTTTAATGTCTACATAGTATGTCTATGTATTTGGCTTGTTGCTAAATGTTTGTTATTTATCGATGCTGTTAGTATATTAGAAGTTTTTTCTTATTATGTGTTGTGTCTCATTTTGTTTGTTTGATCGTAATACAGGTGTTTCTTGACGAAAGTGCTATTACATGTATTTTGTGTGGGATTCATTATTTGATTACGGGAGGGTGAGGCACGTTTTTTCATTGAATCTGCTTTTGTGGGAGTGTGTCATTGGTTTCCGGATTTCACGGTAAGTGGTACGCAGCTACAAACAGGTAAGTGCAATTTATGTATACGTTTTATTTTCATTTTGGGATTAATTTTAATGTGTACATAGTATGGCTATGTATTTGTCTTGTTGCTAAATGTTTGTTATTTATCGATGCTGTTAGTATATTAGAAGTTTTTTCTTAATATGTGTTGTGTCTCATTTTGTTTGTTTGATCGTAATACTACAGGTGTTTCTTGACGAAAGTGCTATTAGATGTATTTTGTGTGGGGTTCATTATTTGATTATGGGAGGGTGGGGCACGTTTTTTTATTGAATCTATTGTTGTCGGATTATTCCATTGGTTTCCGGATGTCACGGTAGGCGGTACGCAGCTACAAACAGGTAAGTGCGATTTATGTATACGTTTTATTTTCATTTTGTGATTAATTTTAATGTGTACATAATATGTCTATGTATTGGGCTTGTTGCTAAATGTTTGTTCTTTATCGATGCTGTTAGTATTTTCAAACTTTTTTCTTATTATGTGTTGGGTCGCAGGCTGTTTGTTTGATAGTAATTCAGGTGTTTAGTAACGAAAGTGCTGTTACATGTATTTTGTGTGGAATTCAGTATTTGATTACGGGAGGGTGGGGCACATTTTGTATTGAATCTGCTGTTGTCGGAGTGTGCCATTAGTTTTCAGATGTCACAGTAGGCAGAATGCAGCTACAAACAGGTAAGTGAAATCTTTGTATACGTTTTATGTTTTTTTGGGAATTAAATTAAATGTGTACATAATACGTTAATATATTTGGCTTGGTGACAAATGTTTGTTATTTATCGATGATGTTAGTATTTTCAATCTCTATTCTTATTATGTGTTGCGTCTCATGTTCTTGCTTTGATTGTAATACAGGTGTTTCTTGACGAAAGTGCTATTACATGTATTTTGAGAAGAATTCATTCTTTGATTACGGGAGGGTGGGGCACGTTTTTTTATTGAATCTGCTGTTGTCGGACTGTGCCATTGTTTTCCGGATGTCACGGTAGGCGGTACGCAGCTACAAACAGGTAAGTGAAATGTTTGTATACGTTTTATGCTCTTTTTGGGATTAATTTTAAGGTGAACATAAAATGTCTATGTATTTGGCGTGTTGCAAAATGTTTTCTATTTATCCATGCTGTTAGTGTTTTGGCACTTTTTTCTGATTGTGTGTAGCGTCGGTGTGTAGCGTCGTCTCAAGGTAAGTTACAGGTCTACCCTGGTCCTTAGCGTTGTCGTGCAACGTTGTATATGGAATACTTTGGCCAGGATGTATGCTGTTGGCTGCGGGTTTTCGGTAACTCATCTTGTCTATGTTTGTTACCTAACTACATTTTTTTCGGTTATTTTTACAGGTCTTCCCCTCTCCGTGCCGTCCCCGCGAAGCATCGTGCATGGAGTGCTTTACCCGGTATGTATGATGCTGTTTGCGGGTCTTTGGTAAGGCATATTGTTTGTTTCTTAGCTAACTCTTTTTTTTCCTGTTTTTTTGACAGGGCTTCCCCGGTCCGTGCCGTCCCTGGGCAGCGTCGTGCACAGAGTGCTTTGGCCGGTATGTATGATGCTGTTTGCGGGTCTTAAGTAAGGCATCTTGTCTGTTTCTTATCTAACTCTTTTTTTTCCAGTTTTTTTTCCAGGGCTTCCCCGGTTCGTGCCGTCCCTGGGCAGCGTCGTGCACAGATTGCTTTGGCCGGTATGTAGGATGCTGTTTGCGGGTCTTAGGTAAGACATCTTGTCTGTTTTTTAACTAACTCTTTTTGTTTTTGTGTTTTTTTACAGGGTTTTCCCGGGCAATGCCGTTCCCGTGCAGCGTCGTGCATATAGTGCTTTGCCCGGTATGTATGATGCTGTTTGCGGGTCTTAGGTAAGGCATCTAAAGGTAAGATTATTTACTTTTTTTAGTAATTTGCCTGTATTTATAATGCATGCTTTCTATTCTTCTTTTAGTAGGTTTTAGCTTTCCTTTAAAAACACCTTTGTACGCGAGGCAGACAGGTTGGAGCCACATTGCCTTTTACTGCATCGCTATCTGTTCCATGCACGCTTTCACATTCGCTTTGCACGGAATTCACACCTCGTCACTAACAATGACACACACTCTCAGGCAGACATCCCTTTCATCCTTACAAGGAAGACCCCCACCCAAACATTAGCATACGGCTAGACACCAACATCTCACACACGCGCTGTTCGTAAACAAGAAGTGTTGCTTCCCTTTTGTTATTCATTTAAAGTTACTCCCCTTTCTTTCTCTTTTACTGTACTTAAACTCGAAGAGCAGCCATTCTAAACATTTCGTGGGTCAACATCATCCGGTATACATTGCGAGCTGAACTATCTCTGTTGCAAAAAAGGTAAGCAGCTTAAAACATTGCAATTGTAATACGCTTGTGCATTGCCGTTTTTAACATGTTTGCATCGAATTCGTAAAATCTTGGTTATCAAATGTAAAGTGCAGTTGTTTTACAGCGTAAACCTTTGAAAGCCTGTTTTGCTTCTTAATTATCGAAGTTTGTTTAGTATCTTGCTGCCGCTAATTTTCGAAGTCGCAATTTTTTTACTTTGAACCGAACTGGTTAGCTAACATATATTGACCAGGATTTAGAAGGAAAATGCACGCGCAGCACATTAACTTGCTGCTTTTGCTTTCAACGCTAACTATATTTATTACGGTACCGCTTCGCTATTTTTTGCCGTGTATTTCATACTAGGTAAAGCGCTCTCTGCATAATATAATTTCGCCTCGCTTGCATTAGAAACTTGCTACTGTTGACAGTGATCGTACAATTATACGCTACTACACACCTTTGGCTGCCTTTTAATTTGGATTCACTTACTTTGTTAGTTGTATATGTTACAACTGTTTCAATTTTGTTGCCAAAATGTGTTTCATGATGCGTAACGCTTTCCCGTCATGTGGGTTTTAGCTCATGTCCTGTTCGCCTCAGAAATTACAAAACATCTGTCACCCCTATGTGTACTTTTGTATCTAAGTTTTTGCCTAGGATTGCATTTTTGGTGCGCGTCTTCAATTGCTTTTCGCCCATTGCTTTTTGTCATGCTTTAGATTCAAATATATTTACCATCTTCTTTTCTCGCCTCTTTACAGACGCTTTCAGGTTACATTGTTACATTTTATGTTTCATCTAAAATGCGTATACACCTTATTTACTCTGTGCTACTTCAATGCAAATTTATCAACCTGAAACAAGTGTGGGTCAAGGGGGGGGAGAGGGGGTGCTTATCGTTATACTATCACTGACATTTTAATGTTTGATGTTTGCTATCCTTTTTTGGGGGGGGACTTTCACAACGTACGCTTACGGAACTAGGTATACTTCTCAAAATACTTTTAGTTATTCTCATTGTTTACTTATTTTCGTTGTGCGCTGAACAGACATTGGCTTTTATGTATGTATTAACAGTGGTAATGCAGATATTAGTCCACAATTTTTTTTTTTTTGCAATCACGCTTCACACTACAATACATTTTTGGAGTAGAAACTCATGCTTCATAGCTTGAAAGTTCAATGCGCGAATTGTGCATTAAGTGCTGCATTTGCTGTTTTTAGCATACTGCATATATATGCTTCATACCGCGCCTTCTTAAACTTTTAGTGCAGCAAAGTAGCACAGCTTGTGGAGAGAGTTGCCATGATGCTGGAAGTCAAAGCGCAGAAGGCATAGGGTTGAGGAAACACAATATGTATAATTAGATCAAAGGAAATTATGGGATCGGTTTGGGCAATTTCGGTAGCGTGATGCATTTTACTAGCAGCCTAAATAATAAGTCTATAACATTATGGAGACAAAAGGCTGTACTAACTATCTTTTTTGGGCGCTCTCATTGCTAATGCAGGAAAAAAAAACAGTCCAGCCATTCCTTTAAGCAACTCCAGTTGGCCTACTTTCCACTAGGACACAGTAAGTTATTCCGCATATTACAATGCAAACGAAGATGGCATTTTTATGTTACCCCCTCTTATTCTACAATACATTCTAATGGTCTATGCAACACTAAGCAAAACACTCTCTCCTATACTTCCTAAACACAATACAGTGGCTTACACACTATATCACACAAATATGCTACAGACTCTCTACCACATACTCTTTTGCACACAATTTCTTAGATGCATTCACTTTGGTATGCTCTCTATACTATGCACTCTTTCTTATGTGCACTCTATGCTATGCATAGGCTATACTAAGCACACTCTGCACTATACACTCTCGTCACTACGCACACTCTTTACTATGCACACTCTGTACTGATCACAATCTACAACACACTCTTTATTACAGGCTTTGATACAGTCTTTCGCATACACTCCCCATCATGCACTTTCCACCATGCACTCTCCATTACACATTCTACACCACACACTCTTTATCCCATATTCTCATTTACACTCTCTTCCATCCACTCTCTACAACACACACTCATTGTGTGACTTAGTGCATGTGACTTAGCGCGTGTTACTTAGCGTGTGTAACTTAGCGCGTGTAACTTAGCACGTGTGACTTAGCGCGTGTAACTTAGCGCGTGTAACTTAGCGCATGTAACTTAGCGCATGTAACTTAGCGCGTGTGACATTATGTTGCATGCACTCTGTTGCACGCGCTCTGTTGCACGCGCTCTGTTGCACGTGCTCTGTTGCACGCGCTCTGTGCCACAGGCTCTGTGCCACAGGCTCTGTGCCACAGGCTCTCTGCCACACACTCTCTGCCACACACTCTCTGCTACATACTCTCTGCCACACACTCTATCACACTCTAGCTTTTCACATACTCTTTCACATACTACCTACTGTACACATTTTTATGCACATCTCCTCAACATGCACCGCAGCTAATGCTTACATCTCTACTAGCTTTATTATCCTCACTACTATGCTTTATTATTTGGTCTACACTACATACACTACTCTCTCTACTCCTTCATGTATACTACACACTGTTTCTTCTTTATTCTCCTCTTTTTTCCCTTCCTTCTTAACACTTTCAAGCTATAAGTTAACAATAGCTAATGATGAGAAAGTGAGCATGCAGGTGAGAACCAATCTGCAAACTCCAATGGTGTTACTTACGTGAGGCACTGTCAACTTTTTCTGCAACCTTTTACTTTTACTATCTCTATGTTTTCAACAGTAATAGCACACACTCCATACCATGCACTTTCCACCATGCACTCTCCATTACACATTCCACACCACACACTCTTTATCACACATTCTTATTCACACTCTCTTCCATCAACTCTCTACAACACACACTCATTGTGTAACTTAGCACGTGTGGCTTAGCGCGTGTGGCTTAGCGCGTGTGGCTTAGCGCATGTGACTTAGCGCGTGTAACTTAGCGCATGTAACTTAGCGCGTGTAACTTAGTGCGTGTGCCTTAGCGCGTGTGACATTATGTTTCACACGCTCTGTTGCACGCGCTCTGTTGCACGCGCTCTGTTGCACACGCTCTGTTGCACATGCTCTGTGTCACAGGCTCTCTGCCACACACTCTACGCCACACACTCTACGCCACACACTTTCTCACACACTATCTTTTTACATACGCTTTCACATACTACCTACTGTACACATTTTTATGTACATCTCCTCTACATACACCGCAGCTAATGGTTACATCTCTACTAGCTTTATTATCCTCACTACTAGCCTTTACTATTTGGTCTACACTACATACACTACTCTTACTACTCTCTCTACTTCTTCATGTATACTACACACTGTCTCTTCTTTATTCTCCTCTTTTTTTCCCTTGCTTTTTCACACTTTCAAGCTATAAGTTGACAATCGCTGATGATGAGAAAGTGAGCATGCAGGTGAGAACCAAACTGCAAACTCCAATGGTGTTACTTACGTTAGGCACTGTCAACTTTTTCTGCAACTTTTTACTTTAACTATCTCTCTATGTTTTCAACAGTAATATACTTTATTTTTCTACATGCACTCTTTAATATGCACTCTTTCCCATGCACTCTTTCCCATGCACTCATACCCATGCACTCTTTACCATGCACTCTTTATCATGCACTCTTTACCATGCACTCTTTCACATGCACTCTTTCCCATGCACTCTTTACCATGCACTCTTTACCATGCACTCTTTGGCATGCACTCTTTACCATGCACTCTTTACCATGCACTCTTTCCCATGCACTCTTTCCCACGCATTCTTTCCCACGCACTCTTTCCCACACACTCTTTACCACGCACTCTTTACCATGCACTCTTTCACATGCACTCTTTCACATGCACTCTTTACCATGCACTCTTTACCATGCACTCTTTGGCACGCACTCTTTGGAACGCATTCTTTGGCACGCAATCTTTTAACACACACACTCTACTGTACACATTTTTATGCACACCTCTACATACATCATAGTTAATGCTTACATTTCTACTAGATTCATTCCCCTCAGTACTATGCTTTACTGTTTGGTCTACACTACATACACTAATCCTACTACTCTTTGTATTACTTCATGTATACTACATACTCTCTATTCTTTACTCTCCTATTTACGCACCTTATTTTTTTATACTTTCAAGCTATAAGTTGCCAAAAGTTAATGATGAGAAAGTGAGCATGCAGGTGAGAACCAATCTGCAAACCCCAATGGTGTTACTTACATGAGACACTCACCTTTTCATTCAACTTTTTTCTTTACCTATCTCTTTTTCTAACAGGAATACACTACACTCTTTACCGTGCGCTCTTTGCTGTGCGCTCTTTGCCGTGCGCTCTTTGGCATGCACTCTATGCCACACGCTCTATGCCACGCGCTCTATGCCACGTGCTTTATACCATGCGCTCCTTCGCATGCACTCTCTGCCACATGCTCTTACCATACACATTCTTTTAACATACGATACAACACACACTCTCTACTACATACATTTACATACACATACGCTACTACATGCACCATTGTCAACACTTACATCTGTATGAACTATATTGCCCTCACTACTATGCTTTGCTACTTGCTCGATGCTACATATGCTGATTTTGCTACTCTCTCCTACTTCATGTATGCTACGCACTTACTACTTTTCACTCTTCTCTTTTATTTTTTTTTACCATACACTTTCAAGATATAAGTTGGCAATATATAATGATGCAGAAGTGGTCATGCATGTGAGAAACAAACTGCTAGCTCCAACTCTGTACCACATACTCTGTGCTACATGCTCTCTGTTACACGCTCTCTCCTCCACGCTCTCTCCTCCACTCTCTCTCCTCCACGCTCTCTCCTCCACGCTCTCTCCTTCACGCTCTCTCCTCCACGCATTCTCCTCCACGCTCTCTCCTCCACGCTCTCTCCTCCACGCTCTCTCCTCCACGCTCCCTCCTCCACGCTCTCTGACATAGGGTACACGCCAAACTTACAGATAATAATCCATTAGTTAAGCAACAAAGACAAGATGATTTACTTAACAAGCAGAAACAGCTTTCATACTGTGAGAACCACTTCATGCATGCCGTTGCACGGAAATATTACTGGTCAGGGTAGACCTCGCAAACACAAAAATGCATTCAATGAGTCTGCCAAGCAATATGACTTGCCTGCTACCCACAAACAGCAGCATACATGCCCAAAAAATCACTGGATAGATGGCTTTGCACAGTCCACTAATGTACTATTGCTTTTTAAGAACTAAATGAAATGGAAAGTTTCAATGGAGTACTCAAATTGCTGTTCAAGGGAAACAGTGTGTATGTGTGTGTATGTTTGTGTAAATGGCTGTGCGGCATGTTAAAAAATTGAGAGAAATACCACATTGAAAACAGCATTAGACTATATAAGCCAGTGTTACAAAGCAAAGAAAGTTACTAAGCAATTTCTAAAAAATTTGTGCAGGCAACCTCCTCAAAAAATATTGTCCTATACATAGTACAAGCTAACATGCACAATTTAATACAAACTCTCTAGTTACGAGCAGAGATAGACCTCTAAAGAAAAATGAAAAAAAGCATTAGGTAAGGCATCTTGTCTGTTTCTTATCTAAGACCTGCGAACAACATCATACATACCGGGCAAAGCACTCCATGCACGACGCTGCACGGGTATAACATGGACTGGGGAAGTCCTGTAAAAAAACAGAAAAAAAAGAGTTAGATAAGAAAAAAGTACACAGCGAAGGGAAATAAACATTGCTTGCCATACAACTTCTGGAAGCGTTCGCCCCACAGCAACAGACATAAAAAAATACCTGAGAAGATTCAATTAAAAAAGAAAAAGAAAGCATGCCCACCAGTGAATAAGGGACGAGCTTCAAAACAGAGAAAGAATCAAAAAAACATGGCAACAAATCCAAAAAGACAGGGCTTGTTTGGAGAGACAAAGCGCTTCTCCAATGGCTGACTAGCATTTAAGAGGCCACAGAATGGAGAAGAGGGGAAAAAAGGGGCGCAATCTATACTATGCATTCTTTATACTGTGCACACTCTGAACTATCTACTCTATTTACTACACACACTCATTACTACACACACCCTTTACTGATCACAATCTGCAACACATTTTCAACCCTCAACCTCTCTACTATACACTCTCTGCAGCACACTATTTATTACAGACTTTGATACCTTCTTTCACACACTCTCCACCATGCAGTTTCCACCATGCACTTTCTACCACGCACTGCCCACAACGCACTCTTCGCCACGCACTCTCAACCACGCACTCTCTACCACGCACACTCCAACACAGTCTACACCACACACTCTTTATCACACAATCTCCTTCTCAAATGCTGTACCATCCACTCTCTACAACATACACTCATTGTGTGACTTAGCACGTGTCACTTAGCATGTGTCACTTAGCACATGTGACTTAGCGCATGCGACTTAGCGCATGTAACAAAGTGCGTGTGCTTTAGCACGTGTGCCATTATGTTGCATGCGCTCTGTCCCAGGCACTTTGTTGCACACGCGTTCTGCTACAGGCTCTATGCCACACACGCAATGCCACATGCTCTCTGACACACACTCTCTACCACACTGTCTTTTAACATACTCTATAGCATACTCTACTGCATACATTTTTATGCACACCTCCTCTACATGCTCCACAGTTAATGCTTACATCTCTACTACCTTTAGTATCCGCACTACTATGCATAACTATTTGGTCTACACTACATACAGTGCTCCTACTACTCTTTCTACTACTTCAGGTATACTACACACTGGCTCTTCTTTACTCTCCTCTTTTTTTACTTTCAAGCGATAAATTGCCAATAGCTAATGATGACGGCGTGAGCATGCAGGTGCGAACCAATCGTCAAACTCCAATGGTGTTACTTACAAGGGCATTATCAACTTTTTAGGCTACTTTTCCTTTTCCTATATCTTTAATTACAACAGTAATACACTTTATTTCTCTACAAGCACTCTTTACCATGCGCTCTTTGGCACGCACTCTTTGTCACGCGGTCTTTGTCACGCGCTCTTTGTCACGCGCTCTTTGGCACGCGCTCTTTGGCACGCGCTCTTTCGCATGCGCTCTATGGTACGCGCTCTATAGCACGTGCTCTATGCCATGTGCTCTTTTTGCACATGCTCTCTGCTACTTTTATTATCCTCACTACTATGCTTACTATTTGGTATACACTACATACACTACTCCTACTACTCTCTCTGCTACTTCATCTATACTACACACTTTCTCTTCTTCACACTCCTTGTTTTTTTTTTTTGCTTTATTCCACGTTCAAGGTATATGTTAACAATAGCTGATAATGAGAAAGTGAGCATGCAGCTAAGAACCAATCTGAAAACTTCAATGGTGTTACTTACGCAAGGCAATCAACTTTTTCTGCAACTTTTTACTTTACTTATCTCTATATTTTCAACTGTAATATACTTTATTTCTCTGCAGACGCTCGCTACCATATGCTCTTTTCCATACGCTCTTTACCATGCGTTCTTTACCATGCGCTCTTTGACATGCGCTCTTTGACTTGCGCTCTCTCACACATGCTCTCTGGCACATGCTCTCTAGCGCACGCTCTCTAGCGTACACTCTCTAGCACACGCTCTCTAGCACACTGTCTTTTTACATACTCTATGACACACACTCTCTACTGCACACATATTTATGCACACCTCCTCTACATGCTCCACACTTGATGCTTACATCTCTAATACCATATTATCCTCACTACTATGCTTTACTATTTGGTCTACACCACATACACTACTCCTACTACTCTCTCCCCTACTTCATGTATACTACATACAGTCTCTTCTTTACACTCCTCTTATTTTTTCATGCTTTTTTACACTTTCAACGTATAAGTTGGCAATAGCTGATGATGAAAAAGTGAGCATGCAGGTGAGAACCAATCTGCAAACTCCAATGGTGTTACTTACGTGAGGCACTGTCAACTTTTTCTGCAACTATTTACTTTACCTATCTCTACGTTTCCAACAGGAATACACTTTATTTCTTTACAAACACTCTTTCCCATGCACTCTTTCCCATGCGCTCTTTGGCATGCACCCTTTGGCATGCACGCTTTAGCATGCGCTCTTTGGCACACGCTCTTTGTCATGCACTCGCTACCATGCGCTCGCTACCATGCGCTCTTTACCATGCGCTCTTTACCATGCGCTCTTTGGTGCATGCTCTTTGGCACGCACTCTCTCCCACACGCTCTCTGCCACACGCTTTTTGCCACACGCTATCACATATGCTCTTACAACACACTTTTTACATGCTGTAAAACACACACTCTCTATTACATACATTTACAAACACACCCCCTAATACATGCACCATTGCCAACACTTACATCTCTATTACCTATATTGCCCTCACTACTATGCTTTGCTACTTGTTCTATGACACATACTCTGCTTTTAATACTCTCTCCTACTTCATGTATGCTACACACTCACTACTCTTCACTCTTCTCCTTTTTTTTATTTTTACACTTTCAAGCTATAAGTTGACATTAGCTGATGATGAGAAAGTGAGCATGCAGGTGAGAACCAATCTGCAAACTCCAATAGTGTTACTTACATGAGGCGCTGTCAACTTTTTCAGGAAGTTTTAAATTTAACTAGCTCTATATTTTCAATAGCAATATACTTTATTTCTCTACAAGCACTCTTTCCCATGCACTCTTTCCCATGCACTCTTTCCCATGCACTCTTTCCCATGCACTCTTTCCCATGCACTCTTTCCCATGCACTCTTTGCCATGCCCCCTTTGCCATGCCCTCTTTGCCATGCCCTCTTTGCCATGCACTCTTTGCCATGCACTCTTTGCCATGCACTCTTTGCCACGCACTATTTAGCACGCGATCTTTTAAAACACACACTCTACTGCACACATTTTTATGCACACCTCCTCTACATACATCATAGTTAGTGCTTACATTTCTACTAGCATTGTTCTTTACTCTCCTCTTTTCGTTCCTTATTTTTTTATACTTTCAAGCTATACGTTGCCAAAAGTTAATGATGAGAAAGTGAGCATACAGGTGAGAATTAATCTGCAAACCACAATAGTGTTACTTACATGAAACACTCAACTTTTTCTACAAGTTTTTACTTTGCCTATCTCTATGTTTCCAACAGTAATACACTTTATTTCTCTACAAACACTCTTTATCATGCGCCCTTTACCATGCTCTCTTTGCCATGCGCTCTTTGGCACGCGCTCTTTGGCACGCGCTCTTTGCCACGCACTCTTTGCCACTCGCTCTTTGGCATGCGCTCTTTGGCATGCGCTCTTTGGCACGCCCTCTATGCCACCCGCTGTATGCCACACCCTCTATGCCACACCCTCTATGCCACACCCTCTATGGCACATGCTCTTTGGCACGTGCTCTCTGCCAAACGCTCTCTGCCACACGCTCCCTGCCACAATCTCTTAATACATAATAGATAAGAAACATAGACAAGATGGCTTACCTAATACCCACAGCCAACAGCATACATCACAGGCAATGTATTCCATATACAATGCTACACGCCTATGCTAAGGACCACAGTAGACCTGTAATTTACCGTCAAATGATGCTGAATCCCCCAAAAAACATAAAATTGCTACAAAGATTGCACTCCCCTGTTTGCAGCTGCGCTCCGCCTGCCGTTACATCCAGAAATTAATGAAACACTCTGACAACAGCAGATTCAATAAAAGACGGGCCCCACCCCACTACAATCAGATAACGGATTCCACACCAAATACATATAACAGCACTTTCGTCAAGAACCACCTGTATTACTAGCAAACCAAAAACATGAGATATATATTTAAATAAACAGTACTTATTAAAAACTGCACAAAGTTATGGGAAAACACCAAAATAAGAATAGCAATCAAAAACCATATGAACAACAAAAATTAGAATAAGTCTTATTTTTACCTTAAAGAAGAATGTACAACGCTGCACAGGGACGTCACGGACCAGTGAAGCCCTGTAAAAAAACTGAACAAAATAGTTAGATAAGAAACATAGACAAGATGTAACAAACAAATTGCTGTTCAAAGGAAGCAGTGTGTGTGTGTATGTGTATGGGTGTGTAACTGTGTCTGTGCAGTATATTACAAAATACAGAGAGATAACAAGTTGAAAACAGCAGTATACTAGATAAGCCAGTGTTTCAAAGCAAAGAAAGGCAGAAAGCAATTTTTGAAAACTTTGTGCAGCCAACCTTCACTAAAATTACTGTGCTATACATAGTACAAGCTAACATACACAATGTAATACTTACTCTCTATCCAGGAGCTGAGCTAAACCTGTACATAAAAATGAAAAAAACCCTTAGGTAAGCCATTTTGCCTATGTTTCTTAACTAAGACCGACAAACAGCATCATACATACTGGCCAAAGCACTCCATGCATGACACTGCACAGGGATGGCATGGGCCGGGGAAGGCATATCAAAAACAGGACAAAAACATTATATAAGAAACATAGACGAGATAGCTTACCTGGTACACAAAAAAAACAGAAACCACACCACCAAAAATACTGCTTGCATAATGATACACAGAGTCACAGGTCAGGGCAGACCTACAAAAAAAAGCCCAAAAACATAATTGTTGCATACTCTTACCACACAGCCCTTCTGCCATACTCTCTCTGCTATACTCTCTCTTCCACACGCTCTATTCCACACGCTCTCTTCCACATGCTCTCTTCCACACGCTCTCTTCCATACGCTCTCTTCCATACGCTCTCTTCCACACGCTCTCTTCCACATGCTCTCTTCCACATGCTCTTTTCCACACGCTCTCTTCTACACGCTCTCTTCCACACGTTCTCTGCCACACGCTCTCTGCCACACGCTCTCTCTGCCACACTCTCTCTGCCACACTCTCTCTCTGCCACACTCTCTCTCTGCCACACTCTTTCTCTGCCACACTCTTTCTGTGCCACACTCTCTCCTTGAGACGACTCTCGGCCCCGCACACTCTCAACCCCGCGCACTCTCGGCCTCACACACTCTCTTCACACCGCACAACCTTTTATAGCTTTTATATTCTTTGCACCCGGTACCACATGCACTCAAATACATACTCTTAGTGCTCACTTTATAACACATACTATACAGCACACATCCTCTATTCCACACATTTAAATATCCCCCCTACTACTTAACACAACATATACTCTATGTATTCTAATAACCACTAAATACTAAAGTTACAGTTCTTTACTTTATTACACTTCCTACTATCCTTTACTACTTAATCTTTACTACATACACTGCTCCTACTACTCTTTCAATCACATCATATATACTATTCTCTCTCTATTCTTCGCTTTCTTCTCTTTGTTAATTTCTTTTACACAGTTTCCTACTCTAAGTTGGCAATCGCTGATGATGAAAAAGTGAGTATGTTTGCAAAAGCAAAACCTATACTCCCATGGGGTGACTTACGTGAGGCACTGCCAACTTTTCTCAGCACTTTCCTGCATTGCTATTTCTCCTACTCCACACTACTATTGCAATAAATCACTCTGATAAACACACTCTACTACTCTTTTGTAAACATTCCACTACACATTATTGATGTGCACTTTAACTGCTATATATTCTCTATACTATACTACATTCCACCACACTTTCTCTAGCATACTCTACAGAAAGCTTCCGCTACAAAGTATCTACGTATTATTACACCTGTATTACTCTTTTCATATTTCCCACAAAAGTTCTGGTGTATGTTTTTTTTTTAGGACTTTCTACAACACACGCTTTATAAATCTCTACTAAACAATGTTTACTACATACTTAGCTACATATACTATAATGCGCTCTATGCTACACTATTCTTACTACTAACTCAATAATGCTATTACTACAAAAAAAATTCATAATTTCTTCCCAATCGCCAACTTTCTGTATACTAATATGCTAAGTCAGTCAGTCAAAAGATACTTTATTCGGTTCATAGCAAAAACCATAAAAGCATAATACATCAAAGACAAAACCATTATAAAAGACATACATTATAAATATCATTTAAAAAAGATAATACAAGTATATTAAAAAATAGGATCAAAAACACTTGATCAAAATTCATGAGTTTCCCGTTCTCTACACTATAGCCAAATGATTATTTTCCTAATCTCATAGAAATTGCCAAAAAGTTAGCTACATTAAATATCTCCCAGGTAGTGCCCAACAACTGGAGATACAGGAGAGCAGGTTTAACTTGCCTAAAGCCTTTATCTTTGATAAGAGGGATGATGAACTTTTTACGGCTAGGGCACAGATGTTTACAAAAGAAGATGAAGTGCACAGTATCTTTAATGGAGAATCTGTCACAAGAACAAGTCTCCAAATCCTTCTCCTTCGTCCACCCTGGGCGTTCGGTGAGCAGGAGATGGAATTTATTCAATCTAAACTTGGTCAATAAGAAACGATAATTCATATTATTGACAATGGCCAAGTAGGGTTCGATACTACTGGAAGTAATTAGCAACTGGTGAGCCCTTACTGTTGGCTTAAATAGCTCCTTTTCTTCTCTTGCTATATTTACCCACTGCTTATGCGTATATTTCACCCATTTCACATCCCCCTTTAATAGGTTATTTGGGTGATCAAACAATTCTGGACGACCCATTTCTCTGGTTAATTTCTTAACATAATTCAACCAGGGGATAGCATTACCATGCTCAAGGGATAAACAATCCCTAAGAATCTCATGATTCAACTCCAGTTCAGGGTTTAACCATATTGATATCCATTTCAATAACGGGGCTAGAGCTATGCGATCTGCTAGATATTCTATCCCACAGTCTTGATGAACAATATAGCCGGAGGTTGACTGAGGAACGGAAAAAATAGATTTTAAAAACTTTTCCTCTGCCACCTGCAACTCCTTAACGTTTTTAATCCCCCACAGATCAGCACCATACATAGCTATAGAGGTACATTTAGCAGCATACATTTTTAACACAGCCTGCAAGGGCTTCACCCCCAGTTTGTGCGCAAAGTCCAAAACGGCCAAAATAGACCAAGCAAAGGCATTGCGTTTAGCAGCTAGTTGAGGGGACCAGGTGGACTTATCATCAAAAATAACCCCCAGATATGGAAATCTAGTAACCCTAGATAGAACATTCCCTTCACAGTGCATAGTCTTAACTCTTTTGGGCTTACTGCCCACAATCATTACATGTGATTTCGAGAAATTCACACTTAAATCAAGTGTTTTCATAAAATTAGCAAATAAATCTAAAAGACGTTGCAGCCCCACTGCTGTGCGTGCTATTAAGGCGGCATCATCTGCATATAATAATGCCGGGATGGAATACTTGCCCGCCCTTGGAATGTCCTTACACGCCTCAGTTAGAGCAGCACCCAAGTCATTAATATA
Source organism: Triturus cristatus (assembly GCF_964204655.1). Lineage (NCBI taxonomy): Eukaryota > Metazoa > Chordata > Amphibia > Caudata > Salamandridae > Triturus > Triturus cristatus. Next base: position 1,061,032,733 of record NC_140589.1, on the reverse strand, counting down.
AAGGGTAAAAAGCAGGGGGGCTAAAATACACCCCTGCCTGACGCCATTAGTGATTCCAATCTTACCCGTACAGTTACCCAGGCGATCATATCTAACTGTAGCGGTAAGATCCCTATGTAAATCAGCAAGAAAATACACAATATTTTCATCAATGCCAAGCTTAAGGAGCAATCCCCACAGTTTCGACCTATTCACTCGGTCGAAAGCCGAGGACAGGTCCATAAAAGCTAAATATAACGTACCCTTTTTGGCGATAGTGTATTTTCCAATTAATAGGTGAAGGTTGAGGCTTTGATTTATGGTACCACGTCCCTTCCTAAACCCATATTGTAAACATGAAAGGGTATCAGTGTCCTCCAACCAAGCTGTTAATTTGCCTAAAACCACTCGCCCCAACACTTTCACTGCAGAATCAATAAGGGAGATAGGGCGATAACAACTGGGATCCCCCCTGCTACCTTTCTTAAAAATGGGTACGATGACAGATTCGGACCAAGTGTCCGGAATGCCTTCGGTACATACCCTGTTAAAAACATTCGTTAAAACTATGGACCAGGTCTCAAGATCTGATTTAAAGAGGTCTGCTGGAACGCCATCGGGACCCGGAGCCTTGTTACTCGTCATCTTCCCGATGGCCTCAGCCACCTCGGTCTTGGTAACCATTAAAGTATAAGGATTCACAATAGGGATAGGCATATTCACCTCCCCATTGTTTTCCCCTTCATAGACTGACTTAAAATGAGAGCACCACAACTGTTCCTGAATACCACAGTCTAATTGATCATTACAAGGGTCACGGAAAAAAGGTTTGTTTACCACAGACCAAAATTTGGCGCTGTTTCTAAGGACATCCACAGAGGATAATTCTTCCCAGGCATCCTCCCGGATCGTCTGTTTTCTTATTTCCAAGGCTTTATTATAATCTTTTCTTAACAAGGCCACAGTGGCCCTATTCACTGGCTTACAGTTCAGGGCGGCCTTCAGCTTTTTATTAGCTGACGAAAAATTTTTGTCAAACCACCCCAACTCGGCATAGTCCTTAGCTTTCCCTGGACGTCTGAGGTCTTCTGAGATCTGGGAGCAAATTACAGAGTACGCCCCTAAAACCTCCTCATTCCCTGCTTCCAAATCCAGACATGTATTCATCTCAGATCCTACCTTCCTTTTTAGGTTAGTATGAAAGTCACCCGGTATGACTCTACTCCATCTAATCCTACGATCCTGATCTGTAGCACAAATATCAAATTTGTCTTTTCTATCATGAGCTATAACAGGCTTTATGAACAGGTCCGAAACGCTAAGGGCCACTGGGTTAATGTCGCTAAAATGTGACCAAACCGCCGCGTATCCATGGGCCCTTTCCCCTAATGCTGAACTAACAAAAATATAGTCAATGACTGAGTGTCTACCATTCCCTTTAAAGGTAGGTATTTCCTCATCCAACGTGGGTGGAAGCAACAAACCATTGTCCGCCAAAATTATTTCAAGGAGATCTCCCTGTACCGAATGTCCAAAATGAGTCTCCCCTTGCTCTACTGGGCCTAATGGATCTAATGACAAACATTTGTCTGAGCATCCGTGAATGTTAAAATCACCCATGATTATGATAAAACAATGATTTTTATTGACCTCCTTGTAATCAGCCAAAAAACAATTTAACGTGGCCAGGTGATCAGTCGTGGCAACTCTATCGTATGAGTTATAAAAGTTAACAATTAGAATATCTCCTCCCCCGCTCAAGGAAGATTTGGACTGCCAAGCAGTTACGTGATCCCGTGTCTAATTGGGTATGTGTACCGGGAATAATAGCAGAAATTAAAGTAGCCAGGCCACCTTTTGCCCTCCCCATATTAGATGGTTCCGCCGAAACAAAAAAGCTCGAATAACCATCCACAGTCAGGGTATTCTCTGTATCCCAGGTTTCTTGTAGACCTATAATGTCTCCCAGACCTATAAATTCTCTCCAAGCTGGGTCGTCTATTTTATTTTTCAGGCCAGCTATGTTCCAGGTAACCAACTTTATTTGTGTACCCATCGGCCCTTGATCAGACCCGGCTATACTAGGGGCATTTTTCGCCAGTGTCACTACAGGGGGAACTGTAACCGGGATATCAGAGATGGTAGTATCTTCTTGTGTCCCTAGTCACTCATTTTCTCCCAGATTAGAAAAAGTATCAAATCTGTTGAAGACTGGGACAGCGTATTCATAAAAGCCACTCCCCTTAAATTGGTCACTAGACACTGACCTAATGTGAGATGGAGGATAGAAAAACCCCAGAGGGAGTATATTAACATACTCATTTTGGATTCTCACAGACCCAGCCTGCCTCAATATATCGTCAACCAGCCTGGGTGATCGAAAACTCATGACAATGCAGTCTCCCTCTACGTTTTTATTTGTCTTGCCCACCCACGGAACCCTTCTAATCATCATAAAATGACTGTCAAGATGTTGTCCCAAAACAGTTTTATTGGACAAATAATGGAGGGCCTTATTTTTTAACCCCTTCGATGCTCATGACGGAACGGTTCCGTAATGAGCATCGGTTGAGCTGTGCTCATGACGGAACCGCTCCGTCATGAGCACAGCCCCTGGGGGAAGCGCTGGCGCTCCCCCCCTGGGGCATCGATCGTGCCCCCACAGAGGGGGATGGCAGCAGAAGAGTTTCCGCTGCCACCCCCGAGCCCCCCCACGCTTCCTGATGACGTCAGCACGCACAGCGCGCGCCGGCGTCATCAGGAAGCGTTGGACGCGCTGGAATTCATTTCTTCCAGCGCGTCCAACGGGAAGGGTAAGTGTTTTGGTGCTGTGTTGCGGGGGGGGCGGAATTCCAGGGCCTTGAGGCATAGGGGGAGAGGAAAGAGTATTTCCTCTCCCCTGATGTCTCAATGCTGGGCATTCCTGTCCCACGATCCCGCACAGCGTCGCGATCGTGGGACAGGAATGCCCCCACTAGACCCCAGGGATGATGTTTTTGGCCATTTTGGAAGTGACCCCTTGGGCAAGGGTCGCTTCCCTGGGGGTGAATATGTGAAAGACTTTTCTGCCCCCCCTGGGGGCAGATCCGTCCACTTTCGGTCCGTTTCTGCCCCCAGGGGGGGCAGAAAAGCCCACTAGACACCAGGGAATTTTGTCATATCACTATGGGAAGCGACCCCTTGGGCAAGGGTCGCTTCCCTGGGGGAGAATTTCAGCACAGACTTTTCTGCCCCCCCTGGGGGCAGATCGGTCCACTTTCAGTCCGTTTCTGCCCCCGGGGGGGCAGAAAAGCCCACTAGACACCAGGGAATTTTGTTATATCGTTATGGGAAGCGACCCCTTGGGCAAGGGTCTCTTCCCTGGGGGAGAATTTCAGCACAGACTTTTCTGCCCCCCCTGGGGGCAGATCGGTCCACTGTTGGTCCGTTTCTGCCCCCAGGGGGGGCAGAAAAGCCCACTAGACACCAGGGAATTTTGTAATATCGTTATGGGAAGCGACCCCTTGGGCAAGGGTCACTTCCCTGGAGGAGAATTTGAGCACAGACTTTTCTGCCCCCCCGGGGGCAGATCGGTCCACTTTCGGCCCGTTTCTGCCCCCTGGGGGGGCAGAAAAGCCCACTAGACACCAGGGAATTTTGTCATTTTGTTATGGGAAGCGACCCCTTGGGCAAGGGTCGCTTCCCTGGGGGATAATTACTCCACAGACTTTTCTGGCCCCAGGGGGGGGCAGAAAACCCCTTTGTGTCGCTTCCAGGGGGCAATTTTTATAATATGTATTTGGCCCACCCGCCCCGGGACAGAGTAGCCTTTTTTTCCCTTCTGTTTTTTCCCAGCTGTTTTCTGCCCCACCTGGAACATAACCCGATTGACCATTTGGGTAGTAATATAGCATGTTGTAATGTTTATTGTTTTATTTTTTGTGAATCGCAATAGTAATGTTTTTTTTTTTTTTTACTTTTTTGTTCTAGGTGAAGGCTTTTGCTCTTTTCAGTTTGCCGTGTTGTTTCTGGCGGTTCTGCTGTTTGTGTAGTTTGGTAAGAGACTCTTTTTTGTACAATGTAAATGTGTTTGATTTCTCTGCATGAATTTTTTTTGCAAATGGTGTAATAATAGCAGTATGTTTGTTTTTTGAGTGTCAAAAACTTTTTGCATTGGTGCTCGATGTGTATTTTGTTGTCTTGTGAGTAATTTTTTTTTTTTTCTTCTTTCTAGTTTGATATCGTTGGTTTTTGCTGTGTCACTGCAGAGTTGGTTTCTGGTGAGTGCAGCTGTCTCTTGTAATTGGATTGTATAGTTTTTGAGTACATTGATCTTTGTGATAAAGGTACACATTTCTTTACTTACTTGGTTTGCACATTGTTGGTTGTTGTTGACTTGTTTGTGCAGTCTTCTATCTTAGTAAGTATAATGGCTAGCCGCAGGATGACTGCTCAGCAGGTTGTTGGTTTGCTGTTTGAGTCTTCCTCTGATATTGGTTCAGAGACTGACTCTGCATCTGAGGGAGAGGAGGCAGGGGACGATTCTGGCAGTGAGTTGTCTCTCCGTATGGAGTCATCGGATGATGAAGATACTCTTAGTGCGGATGAAGTGCCTGTGTTAGAGGAGGAGACTGATGTGCCGATAGTGCGGCAAGAGGCATCTGGGTTGCAGGCTGGGGCTGCAAGGCTTCCCGTTGGTGTAGTGCGGCAAGAGGCTTCTGGGCTGCAGGCTGGGGCTGCAAGGCTTCCCTTTGAAAGTGATGACCTCTGGGTTGCCCCTGGCATGCTGCAGCCGGCATTGCCAGAGTTTACTGGTGTTCCAGGGTCTAGAGTGAATACTGAAAACTTTTTGCCGGTCAATTTTTTTCAGTTGTTTATGGACGATGTGTTTTTTGCAGAGATTGTTGAGCAGACTAATTTGTATGCCGAACAGTTTTTGAGGGACAACTGTGCCAGTCTTAAGCCACACTCTAGAGCTACCCGGTGGACTCCCACAAATGTTGAAGAGATGAAGAAGTTCTTGGGTTTAACTTTTTTGACGGGCTTGCTAAGGAAGCCATCAATGTCTTCATATTGGTCTAGCAGTCCCTTGATGGCAACGTCTATTTTTCCGGCAGTCATGAGTCGTGACAGGTATTTGCTACTGCTTCGGATGATGCATTTTGTTGATAATGGTTTAGCGTTGCCACGAGATCACCCTGACTGTGACCGTCTTTTTAAGATTAGGCCTGTCCTTGATCACTTTGTTGATCGATTTCCTGAGATCTATGCTCCTGGGAAACAAATTGCAGTGGATGAGTCTTTGGTGTTGTTCAAGGGCCGCTTGGTTTTTAGGCAATACATTCCTAGTAAGAGGGCACGCTATGGAATAAAGCTGTATATGCTGTGTGACAGTAGGACTGGATATGTCTCTAATTTCAGGGTGTACACCGGTAAGGAATCTAGGTTTAACCTCCCTGGTTGTCCGTCCACTTTTGGAGTGACTGAGAAAATTGTTTGGGAACTTGGGAGAGGATTTTTTAACAAACGCCACCATTTATATGTAGATAACTTCTACACTGGTGTGCGATTGTTCAGGGAATTGGCCAAAGTGGACACTCTTGCTTGTGGCACAATCCGCTCTAACCGTAAAGGTTTCCCGAAAGAACTTGTTTGTCAAAAGCTTGTGCGGGGACAGTGCAGTGCGTTGCGTTGCCAGGAGCTTCTTGCTGTGAAGTTTACAGACAGGAGAGATGTCTACATGCTGACTACCATCCATGATGAAAGCACTGCACCTGTGACTGTTTGGGGTCAGGTCGCTGAAGCGCGCAAACCTGTGTGCATTTTAGACTATAATAGGCACATGGGTGGTGTTGACAGAGTAGATCAGAGGTTGGAACCTTACACTGCTCTTCGTAAGGCTTACATTTGGTACAAGAAGTTGGCTATCCATCTTTTCCACATGGCAATGTTTAATGCTTTTGTTGTGTTCCAGGATTCTTGCCCTGAGTCAAAGATGACTTTTGCTAAGTTTCAGGAGTCTGTAATAGGCAGCCTTGTTGTAGTGGAACAGGCAAGTGTTCCTAGAGTTGGACTGGTGGAGGATGTTGCTAGATTGAAAGAACGCCACTTTCCAGATCACATTCCTCCCACACCCGCAAAAGATTTTCCCAGTAGGAGATGTAGAGTCTGTTGGCGAAAAGGTTTGCGGAAGGAGAGTCGTATGTACTGCCCCGACTGTCCTTCTCATCCTGCACTGTGTCTCTCTGCTTGTTTTAGAGCGTACCACACACGAAAGAATTTTTGGGAGGATTCTTGAGTGGTAAAGTGAACTGCCTGGTCTGTATTCTTTGGATAATTTGATTCTGTTTCAAGGTTGGTGTTAGTGCAATGTATTTAGTTGCTGATTTTCTGTTAGAAGATTTGTATCTATTTGCAATTTGTTTGTGTTTTTTTTTTTTTTTTAAATCCTAAATGTGATGGCGGTGTGTGTGTAGGCTTGCGCTTGGCTGTTGGTGTGTGTGGACTGGCACTTGGTTGGTGGTGTGCGTGGAATGGTGCTTGGCTGGCGGTGTGCATGGACTGGCGGTGTGCGTGGACTGGTGCGTGGCTGGTGGTGTGCGTGGACTGGAGCTTGGCTGGCAGTGTGCGTGGATTGGTGCTTGGCAGGCGGTGTGCGTGGACTGGTACTTGGCTGGCGGTGTGCGTGGACTGGTGGTGTGTGCGGACTGGTGCTTGGCTGGTGGTGTGCGTGGACTGGAGCTTGGCTGGCAGTGTGCGTGGAATGGTGCTTGGCAGGCAGTGTGCGTGGACTGGTACTTGGCTGGCGGTGTGCGTGGACTGGTGGTGTGTGCGGACTGGTGCTTGGCTGGTGGTGTCCGTGGACTGGCGCTTGGCTAGCGGTGTGCGTGGATTGGTGTTTGGCTAGCGGTGTGTGTGGACTGGTGCTCTGCTGGCTGTGTGTGAGTAGTGACTTTCTGCTGGTCACTACACACACTGCTAGCTGAGTGCCACTCCACGCAATCCATCAGCCTGTGTAGTTGCTGTGTCTGGATAGTGATTACAAAAATGGGGTAACCCATGGTTTGGGGACCTGGGTATAGACTTGATACCAAAAACAATGGTCCTTGACCAGATTATTAATACATGTGAGCCAAATGCTTCACTTAGTTAATTAATTTTATGATCCTGAGCTCAGAAACCAAAACTCTTTTTAAAGGAAGGAACTCACAATATTCAATATACAATTCGATCCAACAAAGAACAACATCCCACCTTGTGTAAATTATTATACGTATTCATTTATTATTTAATAAGGCAGTACGAGGTTGCTCCAAAGGGAACGTGCGTCAAAGAAGAGTGATTAAAGGGTGAGTAGGTGAAACAAGGAATGGAAACATAGTGATAAAGACATTCATTTAGTTTACAACAATAAGGATCGGTTGTGATTCACCGTCCAGTAGACCTGGTCACATTTATCAATCGCAGAAACATATTTTTATATTTCAAAAAAAGGAGACCCAACAGGTGGTCAAGCACGAAGGACTGTATGTGTGTCCCAGGTAATGAGGAGTAAGCGTCGACGTTTCGACCCGTCTTGAAGGCCTTAGGAGATTTAAACCTTGGCCATGCGGATCTTCATCAGGACCAGAGGGGGCAACCTGACTGGGTGATGATATTGATCAACCACCACAACAGACGCTACTGTCTGGTTCGGATCAGTCACTTGTAAGATCGTGGCATCGAGACGTATTGTTCACTCGAGGCAAAGGGCACAATGTATGCGCTGGCTATACGGAGCATCCGTCTCCGTCGAAGCTCCCGCTCGGTGTGAGCTTCTACCGCCAGACGCGGTAGAAGCTCACACCGAGCGGGAGCTTCGACGGAGACGGATGCTCCGTATAGCCAGCGCATACATTGTGCCCTTTGCCTCGAGTGAACAATACGTCTCGATGCCACGATCTTACAAGTGACTGATCCGAACCAGACAGTAGCGTCTGTTGTGGTGGTTGATCAATATCATCACCCAGTCAGGTTGCCCCCTCTGGTCCTGATGAAGATCCGCACGGCCAAGGTTTAAATCTCCTAAGGCCTTCAAGACGGGTCGAAACGTCGACGCTTACTCCTCATTACCTGGGACACACATACAGTCCTTCGTGCTTGACCACCTGTTGGGTCTCCTTTTTTTGAAATATAAAAATATGTTTCTGCGATTGATAAATGTGACCAGGTCTACTGGACGGTGAATTACAACCGATCCTTATTGTTGTAAACTAAATGAATGTCTTTATCACTATATTTCCATTCCTTGTTTCACCTACTCACCCTTTAATCACTCTTCTTTGACGCACGTTCCCTTTGGAGCAACCTCGTACTGCCTTATTAAATAATAAATGAATACGTATAATAATTTACACAAGGTGGGATGTTGTTCTTTGTTGGATCGAATTGTATATTGAATATTGTGAGTTCCTTCCTTTAAAAAGAGTTTTGGTTTCTGAGCTCAGGATCATAAAATTAATTAACTAAGTGAAGCATTTGGCTCACATGTATTAATAATCTGGTCAAGGACCATTGTTTTTGGTATCGTGTCTGGATAGTGGGCGTGTGAAAGTGATGGGCCCTTGAATGGCGCTGTGTGCTGGTGTGAGTTTTGTTATGTGATGGGCCCGCGGCTGGCGGTGTGAATGGTTTTGTATGTCTCACACGTATGAAAGGTGTATGAATGGCCTGTAAAGAGGTTGGTGCCTTGTCGTGGCTTTACAGCTCACGAGCTGTGAGTCAATGGTTCAGTTTCTCGCCCTTTCAATTATTACCAGTGCATTTCATTTCTGTGAAATCACTTGCTAATACAATTGTATCTACTGAACCATCACTCACCCGCGTGCCAAATCCAACCAGTATGTGTGTGTGCTTGCGGATTAGATGGCTGTGCAGTAATATTTGTCTTTCTGAAGCAGGGTGTACCTTGTCCCTTTTTGGTGAATTTTGTAATGTGTTGCTTTTGTGCCTGGTGGTGCGAATGGTCTTGTTTGTATCACGTATGAAAGGTGTGTGAATGGCCTGTAAAGTGGTTGGTGCCTTGACGTGGCTTTACAGCTCACGAGCTGCGAGTCATTGGTTTGTTTTTTTGTGAATTTAATTATTGACAGTGCATTTCATTTTTGTGAAATCTCTTGTTAATAAAATTTAATACACTGAACCATGACTCGCCCTCGTGCCAAATCCAACCAGTATGTGTGTGTGTTTGAGGAATAGATGGTTGTGCAGGAATCTTTGTCTTTAGTTTCTCTGCCAAGTTACACTTTCCATGCAAGAATAACCCACCAACTGTAGATATTGTCGGAAACCCATGGGAGTTCATGGTGATGTCTCTATTGTGAATTACAAAAATTTTTTTATCCCCAATGTCCTGCAAACCTCAAAATGTCTGCCACATTTTCTTTGCAATATTATTCCAAAATGCTCACGCTGTAGGAACAATAGATAATCTGGTTTTGCAAGGGGGTCCCTTTGGTTTTTGGCCCGGTGCTCGGCGGCCATCTAGGGAAACCTACCAAACCCATGCATTTCTGAAAACTAGACACCCGGCGGCTTCCAGGGAGATATGGCTTGCGTGGATCCCCCAACGTTTCCTTACCCAGAATCCCCTGCAAACCTCAATTTTTGCTGAAAAAATCACTTATTTCACACATTTTGGGGTGGGAAAGTAGTGGCATCACCGGGCTCACACAAATTTACCACCACCCAGCGTTCCCCCAGGTCTCCCGGTAAAAATGGTGCCTCACTTGTGTGGGAGTCCCAAGTACCCGCGGCAGGCAAGGGCCCAAAACGTAGTGAGGCGACATCAAAATGGCCTATGGCAAAACCACCTGGTTTTGAAAGGGGGGTCACTTTGTTTTTTGGCCCGGTGCTCGGCGGCCATCTAGGGAAACCTACCAAACCCATGCATTTCTGAAAACTAGACACCCGGCGGCTTCCAGGGAGGTATGGCTTGCGTGGATCCCCCAACGTTTCCTTACCCAAAATCCCCTGCAAACCTCAATTTCTGCTGAAAAAATCACTTTTTTCACACATTTTGGGGTGGGAAAGTAGTGGCATCACCGGGCTCACACAAATTTACCACCACCCAGCGTTCCCCCAGGTCTCCCGGTAAAAATGGTGCCTCACTTGTGTGGGAGGCCCAAGTACACGCGGCAGGCAAGGGCCCAAAACGTAGTGAGGCGACATCAAAATGGCCTATCGCAAAACCACCTGGTTTTGCAAGGGGGTCACTTTGGTTTTTGGCCCGGTGCTCGGCGGCCATCTAGGGACACCTACCAAACCCATGCATTTCTGAAAACTAGACACCCGGCGGCTTCCAGGGAGGTATGGCTTGCGTGGATCCCCCAACGTTTCCTTACCCAGAATCCCCTGCAAACCTCAATTTGTGCTGAAAAAATCACTTTTTTCAGACATTTTGGGGTGGGAAAGTAGTGGCATCACCGGGCTCACACAAATTTACCACCACCCAGCGTTCCCCCAGGTCTCCCGGTAAAAATGGTGCCTCACTTGTGTGGGAGGCCCAAGTACCCGCGGCAGGCAAGGGCCCAAAACGTAGTGAGGCGACATCAAAATGGCCTATGGCAAAACCACCTGGTTTTGCAAGGGGGGTCACTTTGGTTTTTGGCCCGGTGCTCGGCGGTCATCTAGGGAAACCTACCAAACCCATGCATTTCTGAAAACTAGACACCCGGCGGCTTCCAGGGAGGTATGGCTTGCGTGGATCCCCCACAGTTTCCTTACCCAGAATCCCCTGCAAACCTCAATTTTTGCTGAAAAAATCACTTTTTTCACACATTTTGGGGTGGGAAAGTAGTGGCATCACCGGGCTCACACAAATTTACCACCACCCAGCGTTCCCCCAGGTCTCCCGGTAAAAATGGTGCCTCACTTGTGTGGGAGGCCCAAGTACCCGCGGCAGGCAAGGGCCCAAAACGTAGTGATGGGACATTTGGGATAGGCAATGTTGATGTCGCCTCACTACGTTTTGGGCCCTTGCCTGCCGCGGGTACTTGGGCCTCCCACACAAGTGAGGCACCATTTTACTGGGAGACCTGGGGGAACGCTGGGTGGTGGTAAATTTGTGTGAGCCCGGTGATGCCACTACTTTCCCACCCCAAAATGTGTGAAAAAAGGGATTTTTTCAGCAAAAATTGAGGTTTGCAGGGGATTCTGGGTAAGGAAACGTTGGGGGATCCACGCAAGCCATACCTCCCTGGAAGCCGCTGGGTGTCTAGTTTTCAGAAATGCGTGGGTTTGGTAGGTTTCCCTAGATGGCCGCCGAGCACCGGGCCAAAAACCAAAGTGACCCCCCTTGCAAAACCAGGTGGTTTTGCCATAGGCCATTTTGATGTCGCCTCACTACGTTTTGGGCCCTTGCCTGCCGCGGGTACTTGGGCCTCCCACACAAGTGAGGCACCATTTTTACCGGGAGACCTGGGGGAACGCTGGGTGGTGGTAAATTTGTGTGAGCCCGGTGATGCCACTACTTTCCCACCCCAAAATGTGTGAAAAAAGTGATTTTTTCAGCAAAAATTGAGGTTTGCAGGGGATTCTGGGTAAGGAAACGTTGGGGTATCCATGCAAGCCATACCTCCCTGGAAGTTGCCGGGTGTCTAGTTTTCAGAAATGTGTGGGTTTGGTAGGTTTCCCTAGATGGCCGCCGAGCACCGGGCCAAAAACCAAAGTGACCCCCCTTGCAAAACCAGGTGGTTTTGCCATAGGCCATTTTGATGTCGCCTCACTACGTTTTGGGCCCTTGCCTGCCGCGGGTACTTGGGCCTCCCACACAAGTGAGGCACCATTTTTACCGGGAGACCTGGGGGAACGCTGGGTGGTGGTAAATTGTGTGAACCCGGTGATGCCACTACTTTCCCACCCCAAAATGTGTGAAAAAAGTGATTTTTTCAGCAAAAATTGAGGTTTGCAGGGGATTCTGGGTAAGGAAACGTTGGGGGATCCACGCAAGCCATACCTCCCTGGAAGACGCTGGGTGTCTAGTTTTCAGAAATGCATGGGTTTGGTAGGTTTCCCTAGATGGCCGCCGAGCACCGGGCCAAAAACCAAAGTGACCCCCCTTGCAAAACCAGGTGGTTTTGCGATAGGCCATTTTGATGTCGCCTCACTATGTTTTGGGCCCTTGCCTGCCGCGGGTACTTGGGCCTCCCACACAAGTGAGGCACCATTTTTACCGGGAGACCTGGGGGAACGCTGGGTGGTGGTAAATTTGTGTGAGCCCGGTGATGCCACTACTTTCCCACCCCAAAATGTGTGAAAAAAGTGATTTTTTCAGCAAAAATTGAGGTTTGCAGGGGATTCTGGGTAAGGAAACGTTGAGGGATCCATGCAAGCCATACCTCCCTGGAAGCCGCCGGGTGTCTAGTTTTCAGAAATGCATGGGTTTGGTAGGTTTCCCTAGATGGCCGCCGAGCACCGGGCCAAAAACCAAAGTGACCCCCCTTGCAAAGTTTTGCCATAGGCCATTTTGATGTCGCCTCACTACGTTTTGGGCCCTTGCATGCCGCGGGTCCTTGGGCCTCCCACACAAGTGAGGCACCATTTTTACCGGGAGACCTGGGGGAATGCTGGGTGGTGGTAAATTTGTGTGAGCCCGGTGATGCCACTACTTTCCCACCCCAAAATGTGTGAAAAAAAGGATTTTTTCAGCAAAAATTGAGGTTTGCAGGGGATTCTGGGTAAGGAAACGTTGGGGGATCCACGCAAGCCATACCTCCCTGGAAGCCGCCGGGTGTCTAGTTTTCAGAAATGCGTGGGTTTGGTAGGTTTCCCTAGATGGCCGCCGAGCACCGGGCCAAAAACCAAAGTGACCCCCCTTGCAAAACCAGGTGGTTTTGCCATAGGCCATTTTGATGTCGCCTCACTACGTTTTGGGCCCTTGCCTGCCGTGGGTACTTGGGCCTCCCACACAAGTGAGGCACCATTTTTACCGGGAGACCTGGGGGAACGCTGGGTGGTGGTAAATTTGTGTGAGCCCGGTGATGCCACTACTTTCCCACCCCAAAATGTGTGAAAAAAGTGATTTCTTCAGCAAAAATTGAGGTTTGCAGGGGATTCTGGGTAAGGAAACGTTGAGGGATCCATGCAAGCCATACTTCCTTGGAAGCCGCCGGGTGTCTAGTTTTCAGAAATGTCTGGGTTTGGTAGTTTTCCCTAGGTGCCGGCAGGGCTAGGGTTCAAAAACTACAGCTAGTCACTTTGCCAAAAAAGGGTCATTTTTCACTACAAAATTGAGGTGTGACCACGTTGCGTTTTGCGCCGTTTCCTGTCCCGGGCACTAGGCCGACCCGCACAAGTGAGGTACCATTTTTCTCGTAGGACTTTGGGGAATGCGGGGTGGGTGGAAATTTGTGGATCCACGCAGATTCCAGAACTTTCCATCCCAGAAATGTGGGGAAAATGTGTTTTTTTTGTCATTTTTTTATGTTTGCAAGGGATTCCGGGTAACAGACCATGGTGGGAGGCAGTCAAGTCACCCCATCCTGGATTCCCCTGGGTGTCTAGTTTTCAAAAATGTATAGGTTTGCTAGGTTTCCCTTGGTGCAGGCAGGGCTAGGGTTCAAAAACTACAGCTAGTCACTTTGCCAAAAAAGGGTCATTTTTCAATGCAAAATTGAGGTGTGACCACGTTGCATTTTGCGCCGTTTCCTGTCGCGGGCACTAGGCGACCCGCAAAAGTGAGGTACCATTTTTCTCGTAGGACTTTGGGGAACGCGGGGTGGGTGGAAATTTGTGGATCCACGCAGATTCCAAAACTTTCCATCCCAGAAATGGGAGGAAAATGTGTTTTTTGTCATTTTTTTACGTTTGCAAGGGATTCTGGGTAACAGACCATGGTGGGAGGCAGTCAAGTCAGCCCATCCTGGATTCCCCCGGGTGTCTAGTTTTTAAAAATGTATAGGTTTGCTAGGTTTCCCTAGGTGCCGGCAGGGCTAGGGTTCAAAAACTACAGCTAGTCACTTTGCCAAAAAAGGGTCATTTTTCACTGCAAAATTGAGGTGTGACCACGTTGCGTTTTGTGCCGTTTCCTGTCGCGGGCACTAGGCTGACCCGCACAAGTGAGGTACCATTTTTCTCGTAGGACTTTGGGGAACGCGGGGTGGGTGGAAATTTGTGGGTCCACGCAGATTCCAGAACTTTCCATCCCAGAAATGTGGGGAAAATGTGTTTTTTTTGTCATTTTTTTAGGTTTGCAAGGGATTCTGGGTAACAGACCATGGTGGGAGGCAGTCAAGTCACCCCATCCTGGATTCCCCTGGGTGTCTAGTTTTCAAAAATGTATAGGTTTGCTAGGTTTACCTAGGTGCCGGCAGGGCTAGGGTTCAAAAACTACAGCTAGTCACTTTGCCAAAAAAGGGTCATTTTTCACTGCAAAATTGAGGTGTGACCACGTTGCGTTTTGCCATTTCCTGTCGCGGGCACTAGGCCGATCCGCACAAGTGAGGTACCATTTTTCTCGTAGGACTTTGGGGAACGCGGGGTGGGTGGAAATTTGTGGATCCACCCAGATTCCAGAACTTTCCATCCCAGAAATGTGGGGAAAATGTGTTTTTTTTGTCATTTTTTTACGTTTGCAAGGGATTCTGGGTAACAGACCATGGTGGGAGGCAGTCAAGTCACCCCATCCTGGATTCCCCTGGGTGTCTAGTTTTCAAAAATGTATAGGTTTGCTAGGTTTCCCTAGGTGCCGGCAGGGCTAGGGTTCAAAAACTACAGCTAGTCACTTTGCCAAAAAAGGGTCATTTTTCACTGCAAAATTGAGGTGTGACCACGTTGCGTTTTGCGTCGTTTCCTGTCGCGGGCACTAGGCCGACCCGCACAAGTGAGGTACCATTTTTCTAGTAGGACTTTGGGGAACGCGGGGTGGGTGGAAATTTGTGGATCCACGCAGATTCCAGAACTTTCCATCCCAGAAATGGGAGGAAAATGTGTTTTTTTTGTCATTTTTTTACGTTTGCAAGGGATTCTGGGTAACAGACCATGGTGGGAGGCAGTCAAGTCACCCCATCCTGGATTCCCCTGGGTGTCTAGTTTTCAAAAATGCATTGGTTTGCTAGGTTTCCCTAGGTGCCGGCAGGGCTAGGGTTCAAAAACTACAGCTAGTCACTTTGCCAAAAAAGGGTCATTTTTCACTGCAAAATTGAGGTGTGACCACGTTGCGTTTTGCGCCATTTCCTGTCGCGGGCACTAGGCCGACCCGCACAAGTGAGGTACCATTTTTCTCGTAGGACTTTGGGGGACGCGGGGTGGGTGGAAATTTGTGGATCCACGCAGATTCCAGAACTTTCCATCCCAGAAATGTGGGGAAAATGTGTTTTTTTTCTCATTTTTTTACGTTTGCAAGGGATTCTGGGTAACATACCATGGTGGGAGGCAGTCAAGTCACCCCATCCTGGATTCCCCCGGGTGTCTAGTTTTCAAAAATGTATAGGTTTGCTAGGTTTCCCTAAGTGCCGGCAGGGCTAGGGTTAAAAAACTACAGCTAGTCACTTTGCCAAAAAAGGGTCATTTTTCACTGCAAAATTGAGGTGTGACCATGTTGCGTTTTGCGCCGTTTCCTGTCGCGGGCACTAGGCCGACCCGCACAAGTGAGGTACCATTTTTCTCGTAGGACTTTGGGGAACGCGGGGTGGGTGGAAATTTGTGGATCCACGCAGATTCCAGAACTTTCCATCCCAGAAATGTGGGGAAAATGTGGTTTTTTTGTCATTTTTTTAGGTTTGCAAGGGATTCTGGGTAACAGACCATGGTGGGAGGCAGTCAAGTCACCCCATCCTGGATTCCCCTGGGTGTCTACTTTTCAAAAATGTATAGGTTTGCTAAGTTTCCCTAGGTGCCGGCAGGGCTAGGGTTAAAAAACTACAGCTAGTCACTTTGCCAAAAAAGGGTCATTTTTCACTGCAAAATTGAGGTGTGACCACGTTGCGTTTTGCGCCGTTTCCTGTCGCGGGCACTAGGCCGACCCGCACAAGTGAGGTACCATTTTTCTCGTAGGACTTTGGGGAACGCGGGGTGGGTGGAAATTTGTGGATCCACGAAGATTCCAGAACTTTCCATCCCAGAAATGTGGGGAAAATGTGTTTTTTTGTCATTTTTTTACGTTTGCAAGGGATTCTGGGTAACAGACCATGGTGGGAGGCAGTCAAGTCACCCCATCCTGGATTCCCCTGGGTGTCTAGTTTTCAAAAATGTATAGGTTTGCTAGGTTTCCCTAAGTGCCGGCAGGGCTAGGGTTCAAAAACTACAGCTAGTCACTTTGTCAAAAAAGGGTCATTTTTCACTGCAAAATTGAGGTGTGACCACGTTGCGTTTTGCGCCATTTCCTGTCGCGGGCACTAGGCCGATCCGCACAAGTGAGGTACCATTTTTCTCGTAGGACTTTGGGGAACGCGGGGTGGGTGGAAATTTGTGGATCCACCCAGATTCCAGAACTTTCCATCCCAGAAATGTGGGGAAAATGTGTTTTTTTTGTCATTTTTTTACGTTTGCAAGGGATTCTGGGTAACAGACCATAGTGGGAGGCAGTCAAGTCACCCCATCCTGGATTCCCCTGGGTGTCTACTTTTCAAAAATGTATAGGTTTGCTAAGTTTCCCTAGGTGCCGGCAGGGCTAGGGTTCAAAAACTACAGCTAGTCACTTTGCCAAAAAGGGGTCATTTTTCACTGCAAAATTGAGGTGTGACCACCTTGCGTTTTGCACCGTTTCCTGTCGCGGCCACTAGGCCGACCCACACAAGTGAGGTACCAGTTTTCTCGTAGGACTTTGGGGAACGTGGGGTGGGTGGAAATTTGTGGATCCACGCAGATTCCAGAACTTTCCATCCCAGAAATGTGGGGAAAATGTGTTTTTTTTGTCATTTTTTTACGTTTGCAAGGGATTCTGGGTAACAGACCATGGTGGGAGGCAGTCAAGTCACCCCATCCTGGATTCCCCTGGGTGTCTAGTTTTAAAAAATGTATAGGTTGGCTAGGTTTCCCTAGGTGCCGGCAGGGCTAGGGTTCAAAAACTACAGCTAGACTCTTCGCAAAAAAGGGGTCATTTTTCACTGCAAAATTGAGGTGTGACCACGTTGCATTTTGCGCCGTTTCCTGTCGCGGGCACTAGGCCGACCTGCACAAGTGAGGTACCATTTTTCTCGTAGGACTTTGGGGAATGCGGGGTAGGTAGAAATTTGTGGATCCACGCAGATTCTAGAACTTTCCATCCCAGAAATGTGGGGAAAATGTGTTTTTTTTGTCATTTTTTTACGTTTACAAGGGATTCTGGGTAACAGACCATGGTGGGAGGCAGTCAAGTCACCCCATCCTGGATTCCCCTGGGTGTCTAGTTTTAAAAAATGTATAGGTTTGATAGGTTTCCCTAGGTGCCGGCAGGGCTAGGGTTCAAAAACTACAGCTAGACTCTTCGCAAAAAAAGTGTAAAATTTCAGTGTGAACATGTGGTGTGTTCAGCTTAGGTTTTGAGCCACTTCCTGTCGTGGGCACTATGCCTACCCACACAAGTGAGGTACCATTTTTATCGGGAGACTTAGGGTAGTTCAGATTTGTAAAGCAACTGTTATTACCTATTGATTTTGGATGCATTTCTCCCTTCCAAATGAAAGACATTGTGTAAAAAAAAAGTCATTTTGAAAAATGACCAATAATTGTCATGCAAGTATGAGTATTCCCAATTTCGAAAATGTGCAAATATGCACTGTTTCTAAACTCTGTAGTTTGTTCCCATTTCAGAAATACATAGGTGTCTTTCATACCGATTTTTCCATGTATACATTTTCCCACAATAATTGCTATAGACCCGGAACAAAAAAAAAAACCATTACAAAATGCTGCTCAGTTTTTTACTCTGGGTTCGTTGGCCTCTTGGTGAACCTACAAGTCCTATATATCCCCACAACCAGGAAGGTCCAGTAGATGTAACGGTACATTGCTTTCTAAGAGATGTGATAATTAGAAGAAGTTACAGGTGAAAACGTTGACTCAAAAGGCTGCTTTTTTCAACTAATTTTTAATTTTTCCTATATTTAACTGTTAGTTTCTATAAAGAAACCTTGATGGATCTACACAAATGACCCCTTGCTGAATTTAGAATTTTGTCTACTTTTCAAAAATGTATAGCTTTCCAGGGTCCATTATTGTTTCTGTACCCATTTCTACCATTAACTGGAAGGAGGTTGAAAGCACAAAAAATAGCAAAAAGAGGGTATGTCCCAGAAAAATGCCAAAACTGTGTAAAAAATCTTGGTTTTCTGACAAAATTCTGTCATTCTCTAAAAGCTGGAGAAATGGTGATTTCAGCCCCACAAACCCTTTTTTGATACCATTTGCAGAGAAAAACCCAGAAGCTTGCATTTACAGCCCGTTTTTCCCATTTTTCACAAAAAAAGAAAAAATTGGGTGTATTTTGACTAATTTCTGGGAACCCTCTAGGAGAATCCACAAACCCTGGGTACCTTTAGAATCCCCATGATGTTGGAAGAAAAGGACGCAAATTTGGCGTGGATACCTAATGTGGTCAAAAAGTTGCAGGGGCCTAAGCGCGCACTACCCCAAATAGCCCAAAAAAGGCTTAGCACAGGAGGGGAAAAGGCCTAGCAGCGAAGGGGTTAAAGAGGTCCAATGTTCCTTTTTTCCGCCCTCTAGTTTGGGGACATTAGGAAGGATTATTGTATAGGGACATGCCTCTGCTGGTAAATGTAATGGCAGTTCTCTCTTAACAAACTGTGCTGGAGAACCTAACCTCCCCATTGTGTTCCAAGAACCCCTTGCCTCTCCCTGAGTTGTTCCAGAGACTTTTGGCACTGGAGGTGGAATGCTTGATCGTATGCCCTGGGTAGTTGCTAGGGGTACTGGTTGTTGGAGTGGGGTGATTATAGAGTCCAGCAAGTTATTTACTGAAGCTGTAACTACGCTTAATGAGTCAGCTACCGATGTACTTGGCCCTGTCTTGGAAGCCTTAGTATTAAGATGAGATTCAATTACATTGAGGCGGTCCTCTATTCGTTTCAAGGTAGCCATTAAGGGCGAAGTAAATGATCTAAGACGTGCATCCAGGGTCTTGATGAAATCTGACATAGATCCCCCACTACTATTTTCAATATCCAAATTGATACGGTCATTTGTTCCCTCCCCCGTATCCTTGCTGTCTAAGTGAGGGACGCTAGCTTTAATTTGATCCAGCCCAGATGCAAAATTACTCAATCTCGATTGTTTTGCCTGTTGCTGGCTACCATGTGGGTTATTATTGGCCTTCCTTTTCCCTGGAACAGTTTTACTAGGGTTAGTCATCAAATCTGGTCTAGCCCTCAACTGCCTTGTACATGTAGCCACAGGGGAAGAGGCTATACTGATTTCAAGTGGAGGGGCAGGAACGATCGTGAGACTATCGTCAGCAATTGACCCATTTGGGATCACACAAGAATGCGAACTATCCAAAGGTGCATCACTAGGGGCAAGTTCCACTGTGGGTAAGGAAGAAACTGTGTGCCTAATGGGATCTAAGGACAATCTCCGTTCAACCGATTCAATTTCTTTAACGACAGCTGATTCTGCCTGTTTCAGATAACTATCCAAAGTCCCCATACCCGCCACCCTCGTGCTTGTTTTGGAAATCACTGTAGCCATATTGATGGATAGAATGTAGCTAATACAGCCTCCCTCTCAATAACACACACAAGGCCTAGGTCACAAGATGAAACACCCAGACCCGTGCCACCCTTATAAATCAAATGGCCGCTAAATGGCCACAAATCAAAGGGGGATAGTCCCAGCCCAGCCTCCTCAGGCCTCTGAGGGCCTAAGAGGGCCCGCCCTTTGCCCGGGCTTAGCCCGGCGCCGCCCGCGCTTGTCCCGCGACGCGGAGGGAGCCTGTTCGTGTTTTGCGCCTCCGGGCGTGGAAGTGGGTGTGTGTAGGGGCGGGACCACTGCCGGGAATTCTGGGAAATGTAGGCAGTTCACTCCGCTCGGCGACCGCTGCGAACAGCAACAACAGCAGCGGCGGCGGGGGGAACGGCAAGGCAAACCACGAGCGTCCAGCAGCCCAATTATTCCAGCCAAAGTTCCCAGGTAAGGGCACACAAAGAGTCAAGCAAGAAATGAGGCTCCTGCTCCACCGAGGGAGCCTGTTCATATTTGGCGCCTCCGGGCACGGAAGTGGGTGTGTGTAGGGGCGGGACCACTGCCGGGAATTCTGGGAAATGTTGGCAGTTCACTCCGCTCGAGGACCGCTGCGAACAGCAACAACAGCAGCGGCGGCGGGAGGGAACGGCAAGGCAAACCACAAGCGCCAGCAGCCCAGTTATTCCAGCCAAAGTTCCCAGGTAAGGGCACACAAAGAGTCAAGCAAGAAATGAGGCTCCCGATTCAGATGTCCTTGGAGGGGCGAGGAAGCCTTGTGCCCCGCGGGTGGCGGGCGGAGAGGGGAGCGGTATTTCCCCTGTGGTGCGCTGGACTCTCCGCCCTCCGCAGCCAGTGTTACCTCACCTGGAGCTCCGCGCGGTAACCACCATTAATACTTGTTTTTGTTCTTCCCTAGATCGCTGTGGCAAGTTGCTCATTCCTTATCAAGGCATCAAGGTGAAAGTATCTTACTATTTTGTTAACCTATCTGCCTATGACCAATACAAATTAATTAAAATCATTAGAATATATATATATATATATATATATATATATATATATATACTTTTAGAAATATATACTTTTTTTTCATGCATAACCTAGATACGCTATACCTAAAACATGCCTCTTACAATTAGAAAAGCAGTTTATTAACACTAGTACTTACAAGTTCATAAAATATAATTCGCATGCTACTTAATAGTCACTGGGCTTTGCTTAAAGCAGACCGTTCGTGAAAACAAACTAAAAGTATATATAAACACACACTAAATGCATACATAGAAAACACTTCAATTCAGTTTAATATCTTATGCATATACCTTAAAGAAATAAACTAAGGTGTACATATAACCAATTGTACAAAAATAGGTTGGCTAAACAACATCTGTTCTTAATTCCTTAGTAGTATTAACAGCACAGGAAAAGTTGAATAACACTTGTTTATCTGCAAAACTAAAAAGTAAATACTCAGGAAAGCTCAAAAGTATATATATATAAATATATAGACTAGTTACCATTATATTTATATATATATATATCTAATCCATATAATATAATTACAACACTAAAATACAGCATACATAGAACCCTAAAATACAGGCATAGTTTATTTCAAAATTATTTCTGTGTTACAATCAATATAATGGAAATACTGCAAGCAACTTATCATCAAGGGCATACCAAATTTTCCCCTACTTCGCGAGGTAAACAATGTTTGCCAAACAGCACATTTGCAATCATACACAATTGCTACAAACCTGCAAATACATGGACTGACAAAGATTTACATGTCATTATGGATTTGGGGGATGCTTTATATATAGATATGCATTCCATTAATAAAGAACACCTTATGCATCCGGATGATTTACCAAATTATATACAACACAATAACACTATCTATTCCCTTACGCTTAAACAACCTTCTTATGGGGACATACTGAAACATTTTGACCCATCTTCACCAAATATGCAAACAGTATTAAGAGCTGCACTAAATTTACATTGCGGTGTTTTACTTTGCATGGATATGTATGTTATAGCCATTATGCACAATGAAAATTCATACTTTGTATTTGACTCACATAGCCGCGATAACACAGGAATGCCTCACCCAAATGGAACATGCATTACCATACAAATATTATTTGAAGGACTTATAGAGTACATTACAAATCTGGCATATAGTCTAAGGCGACCCAATACAAATTACTTACCGTATGAATTAACTCCAATAGATATAAGTACAATTAAAAAACGTTCACTACATAAGGCAATGCTCATAACAGAACAAAATACAAGTTCCATATTAAAAAACATATTTATGTACATTCTACTGGAGCATGTACAGATTTTTTCACACACAAATTGAAAACTCGCATAGAAACTGAAAAACATTTGCTCCGGGAATCAAAGACAAGCACTCTTGTAAATACACAACAGCCATCAGCATCATTAGCTAATACTCAACATACTCGGACAAAACCACATGCCCTTTTACCTCTAGCACCTGCGCAACTGCCTCTACCTACCTGCAATAGCATAGATACACCACAATATACTAGTATCTCACATTATAATAGTACTACATATGCAAGTATACTTACAAATACACTTAAACACAACACAGAAATCACAAGTAGTAAGACAATAAACATACATACACAAAATCTGACAGCCTCAACAAGTGATTTGCATACTAACACATATACACATAGTTCCCATCCTACAAACATACCTCATACTGATAGTAACAAAATAATTGTTCCACAAAGTACCACCAATGGCATATTGTCCAAGAGGCAAAATACCATCAAGAATAACAACATAGGCAAAACTTTTTTAGCAGAAACACAACAAAATATAAATGTATTAAATAGTACAAACAAACAGCACACACAAACGATATTAGACTACCATCAAGATGTGCACAATCTCTACAAAATAGTCTATTTGCTATTCTACATAACAACTGTAAACCCGCAGATAGTTGGGATAGTCTAGACTTGCAATCTATTATGGATCTCGGAGATGCTCTTTATATTGAAATGCAGTCTGTTAATAAAGAAAATTGTATGCAGCCACAATATTTACCCAATTACATAAATCACAATAACATTATATATGCAATTAAGCTAAAAAAATGCTTTAGAATTGAGGTAAAAGAAGCAGAAATGCAAAACACCAAGTTTTTGACAACCATTGCTTCAGTGGATTTGCAAAATGGTATATTAGTTTGTTTAAATACATATACTATTTCGATATTCAAAACTATCCATGCATACTTTAAATTTAATCCAAATAGCCAAAATGAGAAAGTAATACCTCATGCTAATGGGACATGTATTGCTATAGAAATCGAGTCCCCTAATCAACTTATTGAATACATCATAAAGTTAGCTCTTCAAGACAAAGTAACAAATTCACTAAGTATTACTTTATACTTCACTCCAGTTAAAATAAACACAATTGCCAAATTGTCACTTAAGGTAACGCAAAGAAATCATTGGAAAAAAAACCTGAAAACTATAAAAAACATATATGTCCATACTACAAACGTAGCTCCGAAGGCATTACCACATATCACACCAATAGACTTACAGGTAGAACATACAATTAGAGAAACACTCAACAGCAATAGTCAAATACATACCGCAAGTAATATTGGCTCTAACATAGCTATTAACAATACCAATGTACTAGCGAGCACATTTACACCTGATGCTGAAATTCACAATCAACCAACTACAATAGAAGTCCAACAAAATAACAGTAACAGAAAAAGAACGCATACACAAGAACCAGAAAATCCACTTAACAATGATACAAATATAGCATCATTCACAACAAATGCCATAATTAGTAGTTTCCATGCACAAATTAGATATGGCCCAGAGTATGCTTGCACTATTTGCAATCAATGATGGCATAAACAAAGTTTGCAAAAAACGCACAATGTAAAAAAAAGGGCAAAATTCATCGAATGTAACATTAGCAAATATCAAACTGAAGATATATGCAGAACATGCTACAAATATATTGCCAAGGACAAAATACCACCTTGTTCTTTCTATAATGGGATGACATTTCCTGATATACCACCAGAATTACACTTGCATAATTTAGAAGAGAGATTAGTATCACCAAGAATACCTTTTTTACAAATTAGAACACTGCCGCGTGGCTTTCAAAAATCTCTCTCAGGTGCAGTAGTTAACGTCCCTGCCGATGTTATGACAACTGTCACTGTTTTACCAAGGCAAATTAATGATAACATGACAATTCCCCTAAAATTAAAAAGAAAATTAAGCTACAAATCCTATACCCATTTCGAAAATGTTAGACCAAACAAAGTAAAGCGTGCAGCTCTATATTTAGCAACTACTAGCAGTATGTTTCAAGACTATGGAGTCACCGTTAATCCCGATTGGGAATATACACCAGCAAATATACCACCTTGTAATGACACTTCTGATACAAACAATACATCAGATTCCTCAAACAACGTTGCAGCAGGGAATTTAGATACTATGCTAACTAATGAAACTATAACTACAGAAAGCATTAATATTATAAATTTAGCACCTGCTGAATATAACACACCAAGAGGTCTATATGAAGACAAAGATTCTGAATATTTAGCTTTCCCTACAATATTTTGTGAGAATCGAAGGCCAACAAATAAAGAAAGGCATGTACCAATACATTACAGTACAATATGTCAATGGGAATTAAGAAGTAATAATCAAAGAGTAGCTAAGTCCATAACAAATGTTTTCTTTAAATTGAAAAAGTTGCATATTAAGCAAATACAGAGTAAAATATATATCTCACTTAGAAAATACTTTAACAATGGTACTATTATTACAGCAAAAGACATAAAACAGAAATTAGACAGCATTTTCCAATTTAATGAGGGATACAAAATACTGAAAACTATACGTAGCTCACCACCATATTGGGAGCAATGCAAAAAAGACTTATTTGCTATGATTAGACAATTAGGAATACCAACATTTTTTTTAACTTTATCAGCAGCAGAAACGAAATGGTATCATTTAATTAACATACTATTACGTACTGAGAAAAAAAAACAATGCGCAGAAGAAGAATTCCAAAATATGTCATGGGAGGCAAAATGCAAATTAATACAACGAAATCCTATTACTTGTGCTAGACATGTTGACTTTCCCGCTTCGTCGACAGGGACATCTGCATCATTTGAGGAGCCGTTTCACCCTGAGGAGCTGTGGGGTGCTGACAGGAGGTGAAAGATCGGCGCACGGGACTCCAGAGCCCAGGAGTCCGTGCGTGGCTCAGCTGTGCTGCGGCCCGCCTACCCGCCTATTGGTTCACGCCCCCATATTACCCCTTGCCTGCCGATGCGTGGGACGCGCGCGGGACACCCAGGACGAAGCCCGGACAAAGGGCGGACAGTCTGTGACAGTCCGGGACAGGAGGGGGCTGGCGGGGGACACAGATTATTGAAGCTACCATGATGTTTGCCCAGTAGGTCGGATCGTTCTCTATCTTTGCTATTAGGCCTGTTTTTTGTGTTGAGGACTAATATGTACGTTCAGGCTAAAAGTCACTAATTGTGAAAGGTAACAGGTGTGTTGTTTATCGTGGGGGTCTTATTGTTATATCTGCATTGGTGAGTCGGGCAATGGGGTTAGGTCCGGCTCACAATGTCCAAAGCTAAAATTGCTATGGCGACCACCACAATGGATAATTACTTGGTCAAGATGGTTGATAAAATCAACCACGAACGGAGGAAGTCTTCGGGGCGGTCGGGGTCACAAGCCGTGTCTCCCCCCTCACCTAATCGATCCACTCCTTTGCCGATTACTATTCAGGATGTTGGTAGTAACCCTGGCTGTATGGATGGTTCTACTTTGGCTGCCCCATTGGATAAAGTAAGTCCGGTTAACACAACCATAGGGGTTCCTAACGATTTGGAAGTCAGCCAAGTAATCTCTTTAGACCCATCAATTCCTATTATGTCGGCCCCAAGGCCACAGAGATTAGTACGCTCTTGTAGGAATAATAGTAAGACTGCCCAGTCAAAGCGAGGGGGGAACCGGACCACTAAGAGAGTTGACTCCTTACCGCACAGTGCTATTCGTGACCAAACAATAGTTTCGGATGGTACTATAGTTACCTTGGACAGTGAGCAACTTGATTTTTTGATTAATGTTATAGATGCTAAGTTTGACTTACTTGTTAAACCCCTATTGACTAAACGCGACACAATTACAGATGAAGTAGTCAGATTGGGAGGTTTATTGGAATCACATATGAATGCCTGTACAGGAACTAAGATTATGGATAATGAACAGGGTTCTGTTAAGGCTCCCTTTATAATCTCTAATAAGGCAATACCAACGGCCTTTATCGGGGATATTAGCGAGGAGGTAACTGCCGTACATGACTCATCCCAGTTGCCGGGTCGAATCAAACCCCTCCCAAGTTCAGTACCTACGAGTCAGGCAGGACCTAATGTAAAAAGTCCTAACAGCCCACAGCCTGATTTACCACCGGCATGTGCCCCTTTCGTAGCTGTCCTAACTAACGTCCCTCCACTTAGAGAGACTGGCACTAATAATAACTATAGAGAATCCCATGCCTCATTGAAGAATAAGACCGTGGATTGGCTCCACCGTCAGTGTGGCTTCCCTTTAGGTCTATCAGACGATATTCTAAGCACCAGAAGAGTTAACTGGATAGGTAACTCTCGCAAGAATTGCGGTGGAGATTGTATAGTTATTAACTTTCGAAACCCACATCTTACCTCCACTGTTTTGCTTAAAGCCGCCTCACTCCCTACTCAAGATCAGGGATCTCTCTACGCCCCCTAGGGTATTTTTATAGGAATCATTATATCAATCATAATGTTGAGCATACCAGGGGGGGGACAGTGAGCCGAATATGCGTGCTGGCTTTAATGTTACTACGTCAAATAGATTCCAGCCTCTGAGTGGACTTGATTGCAATGACTGACTGGTACCCACTCTGGTAGATACAGGGATTGCAGCTACTTCCATAGGTGAAGGAGGAAGTGGTACAATCCCTGGGGCACTAGATATAGTGGGGCACAAAGGCATATGTGGCTCTATGGTTAATCCTAACAATGATCCCGGTGGTTGCAAAGTAGGGAGTACGGTTCTTGATGGTAGGGTAGGGGACCATCTTATTGAGATTATGCCCCCGGCTAATAATGGATTTACACCCTCGAACAATACTCCCTACAAAGGTTTGTGTTCAATTGCCTGCTGGAATGTTGCAGGTCTTTTACAAAAGGACACCTGCCTGGGTTGGCCCGAATTTATTAATAATTTTAAGATAATATGTTTTCAGGAAACCTGGTGTTTGGACCCTATTAACTATAACGGTGTTGTCTCTTACCATTTACCGGCTGTTGCCTCCCCTTCGGGTAGAGCAAAGGGTGGGCTCCTGGTTCTGATATCAGTGGAAATACCTATCACTGTAAAAAAACATGTTCTGGTTGGGGCCCATTCCCAGATTTTATGGCTTAGTCAGGAGCAAGGTAGAAATACCCTTTTAATAAATTTTTATAATAACATTTTTGATAATACTAGGCACCAGGTAGTGCTTGCTTTGGAGACTGCTTTGGTTAATATAATTACAAAGCATGAGATTGATTTTGATCTCATTTGGTTAGGGGATTTCAATATTGTTGCATGTCCCTTCTCAGCCCATAGAGTCTGTGGTTTTGTAAACAGTAGTGGGGAGGGTGTTCCCCACTTTTCCCATAACCTCTATGGCGATTCATTGAATAAAATCCTGATGACCTATGATATGGAGATGATGGTAAATATAAAAAATGAATCTGGAAAAATTATTCCTACATTCACGGGCAGGAATGCAAATACTGTGATCGATTTTATTTGCATATCTTCAAGTTTAGGCCCCTGGTGTATGGCCCCGGTGGTAGTTGACAATTTACTTAGCGATCACAATTGTATAACTATTGAGGCAATACTCTGGAAGGAGAAGCAGGGTCCAAAAAACCTGTTCAATCGCCAACATTGAACCATTTCGCCCAAATGGAACCAGAATCAGGTGGAAAGGTGACAAAGCAGATATTTTGTCTGATTCCATTATTAAAAATTGTCTAGCCGATATTGTTGTTATTTTAGAGAGCGAGAAATTAACAGATGAAACTGTTCTTAAGTTTATTGACATTAATTTTAAAATTGATAACAAATTTACCAAATTTTTTAAGGGCAAGGCATGTCAACAAAGGGGGTGGTTCGACCATGCTAGCACTATCGCGCTTAAGGGGCTTAAAGTAGCACTGGCAGCAAAACAAAGGGATAGAACAGTGATTAGGGAGCTTAGAGCCATCTATCAGGCTGCAATCAAATATAGGAAGACCGAATTAAGACAAGAGGCTTGGGATAAGTTAGATCAGGCAGCCGAAACATCGGATTCTTCCTTATTTTGGGCAACAGTCAATAGCCCCTTTTTAAAGGATGACAAAACGCCAGAATTGACGGCTAATGTTAGCTCAGAAAGCTGGGTTTCCCACTTTTCTACTATTTTTGAGTCGGACAAACCAAGGGATGTGGGCGGGGACAGCTGGCCTGTTGTTCCTTTAGATATATCCGTTGATGAAGTACTGGGAAGCATTATCGCTAGTAAGGGTGGTAAGGCCCAGGGGCCCGACGGGGTACCTGTTGACTTATACAAAAAAGAACCGAAGCTGTGGGGCCCGTTGCTAGCTAACGTGTTTAATGCTGCTGTTTGTAAAGGTGTCCCACCTACTTGGGAGGAGTCGATTATTATTCCTATTTTTAAGAAGGCAGACAGGGGGGGATGCAAAGAACTACCGCCCTATCTCCCTTCTTGATTCCTCAGTGAAAATTATGAGTAGGGTGCTTCTGGTCAGATTAGAGGAATGGGCCGAATCTAACAATATATTGGCCAATTCTCAATTTGGATTTAGGAAGGGACGCGGGACCATCGAACAGTGCCTTAACCTAGAACTATTAATAGGGAAGTATACGAAGGCCAAGAAAGGTTCTCTCTTTCTCTGCTTTGCAGATTTGAGCAGTGCCTTCGATATGGTGAACCATAATATTTTATGGGTAAAATTACTTGAAATGGGGGCACCTGAGGGCATTGTTTATTTCTTGGCCCGGTTATATGCAAATTTAAGCTCCAGTGCTCGCTATGGCCCAGGAGGGGAGCGCACCCCAAAGATTAATATTAGACGTGGTATTAGACAAGGGTGCATGCTTTCCCCTTTACATTTTACTCTCTTTATTAATGATGTAGATTCTGTTTTAAAGTCTGTAGCGGCAGATGCACCTAAAATTAACGATTTTAACGTCCCAGTTTTACTTTATGCGGACGATGCCGTGATTTTGTCCAGGACCCCTATTGGCCTACAACGCTTAATGGATAGGTTTTCCCGGTTCATTAAGGACAGAAAGCTGTTGATCAATAAAACGAAAACTTATATTATGGAATGTGGATTAGGACGCAAAAAACCCCATCCATATTTTATTGATGGCCATAAAGTGCAAACGGTGGATTCTTTCAACCACCTTGGTATTACATTCTCTAAGACAGGTAGCTGGATAGGCGAGATCGCCCTCGTTAGGGCCAGAATGGCGAAATGTGCCCACGGGATATTCAAGTTTGCAACTAAAATAAGGGATAAACTGATTAAGGATATGTTAAAAATCTACCAAATGAGATGTCTCTCAATTGCCCTCTACGGTGCTGGTGTTTGGGGACATGTTACGGCTGGGAGCCTACAAGTGGAGGAAAACCTCTTCCTTAAGAGACTCCTGTGTTTACCTACCTCGGCTTCCAACGATTTGGTGCACAGGGAGTTTGGAATACATCATCTTTCAGATTTAATCGCCCCTAGACCATTAATGTTGTGGCGTGCCATCTGGATTAAGGAAGAGACCTCCTTAAATAGAGCCATTATTAAAGATTGTCTCTCTATTGATAACCACCAAAAGATCCCATGGATCAAATTTGTTATTAGCTGTTTTTCGGAGATTTATGGTTTTAATCTAAGAGAAGATTGTTGTGTCGCCTCAAGCCTGTCGAAAAAAGAGATGAAGACCATCTTTTTGACCCATAAGTCTGAGAGGCGTGGGAGGGCCAGTGGTGACTTATCTACTTGTTTGCTCTACGGAAGATTTTGTGAGACGGCAGGTTATCAACCGTATTTGAGCTTCGTTACCAGACCATCACATCGGTTTGTCTTAACAAGACTACGGTTTGGGACTGTGCATCATTTGGTGGCTTTCCCATGCGCCCAAAAACATCCAATTGGCACATGTCCCTGTGACAATATTACTGTACAAAGCACCATGCACTTTTTACTGTTGTGTAAAATTTATAATAATTTCCGCTCAGCCTTTTTAAAACCCATTTTTAAGAAGTATGGAGTCAGAACTGTTAATGATTCGATGAAACTGTTTCTTAACCCGCCATTTGATGTATGTTTTTTTACTGCCACCTTCCTTCTTCAAGCAATCAAAGCAAGGCCTAGTATGATTTTTTAATTGTTTTTACTTCTCCGATTGCTGTATTTGTATTGCAAAGTTTTGCATCAGGGATTGCTATTCTGTTTTTTATTGTATTTATATGACTGTTGTATCTGTATTGTAAATGTTTGTGCTTTTATGGACTTTGTGTTTAAGCTCCGAATAAAGCCTTATGAAATGAAATGAATGACTTTCAAGTTAGAAAATTATTTAATTGTATTTTATTGCATGAAAGTAACCCAATTGGCAAGATTATAGATTACTTTTATAGAGTAGAATTCCAACAAAGAGGATCCCCACATATACATGCAATAATATAGATTGAAAATGCTCCACAATATGAAACTTCTGAACCTAATGCAGTTACTGCTTTTATAGATAAATATATAACATGTGCAAAAACACAAGATCCAAATGTAGAGCCTTTATTACCCCTGCAAAGGCACGGGCAAACCAAAAATTGCCGTATTAAACATAAAAGAACCTGCAAATACCAGTACCCAAAATATCCAATGCCAGAAACTTTTATACTAGAACCATTAGCACTAGACAAAACTGATCAAGAGCTCTTACAGTAAATTGAACTAATACACCTGACTATGAACACACAAGACTTCCCAAATTATACCTTTAGTCAGTTTTTAGATTCTATGCAACTAGATCTAAAACAATATGTTATATGTATGCGGTGCATTATAGAAAAAAATACAATTTTCCTAAAAAGAACACCAGCGGAATGCTTTATTAATAACTACAATACTACAATTTTACAAGCATGGCAAGCAAACATTGATATACAGTACATCTTAGACGCATATGCATGTGCCGTATATATAGTATCGTATATTAGTAAATCACAGCGTGGAATGAGCAAGATAATTGCACAAGCAGCAAAAGAAGTTTATCACAATCCAAGTATAAAAGATCAACTTAAGCATATAGGTAACAAATTCCTAAACTGTACAGAAATAAGTGCACAAGAAGCAGCATATCTTATACTTCAAATTCCTTTATGCAAAAGTTCTAGATCTTATGTTTTCATTAATACAAGCCCTCCAGAAAAGCGTACCTACTTATTAAAAGACATCGAAACTATTTGTTACCAGATACATCCAATCACATACAATATGATAATGTTATAGTAAAGTACAGCAAACGTCCTACAGAATTAGAAACATGTACATTAGCTGACTATGCATCTATGTATAATGAAAATAATAAAAGCAGAAAGCGGAAAAATGAAACCGACCATGACAATTTCCTCACAGAAAATAACTTTTATAGCTCAGATGAGGAAGAACTTGAAATTAATATACCAAATGAAACTGCAGAACCAGACTATACAAAACGCAAAAAACAGAAAATAATTCGCTATTGCAGATTTAACAAAAGAAGTGACCCAGAAAATTATTATAGAGAATTGTTAATGCTTTATTACCCCTGGAGAGTAGAAAATCAAATTATTGGTAATAAGGGAACATATTATGAAAAATACCTAAAAATTCAAAACATAGTTGACTTTAATCATCATAAGTATAATAAGCATAATACCCCATTAACACCTAATACCAATGGAGACTGTACATTAGACACATTACTTATACCTCCAATGGATATAGAAACCGATGAAAACATAAGTCCTGAAGTTCAAGTGAATGAACCACTATTATATGACTTGTCTTTTGATTTAGGCATTAGAAGTACAAGTAATGATGAACTTTTGACCAATAATATAATGCCAAATGACCAATATCACAGTTTGATACTAAATCTTACAAATGAACAACTTAACTTTATATACTATCACTTGCATTGTATAAAAACAAAAGAAACACCTTGCTATACATTTTGTACAGGTGGTGCAGGAGTAGGCAAAAGCTTCCTTATTACAGCCCTTTACCAAACCTTACTACGCTATTACAATACCAAAGCAGGAGAAAATCCAGATAACATTTATGTATAGCTTACAGCTCCAACAGGCAAAGCAGCACATAACATTCATGGTAAAACGCTACATAGTACATTTAAAATACCAGTTTCGCAAATGCTGACTCATAAACCACTAACTCATGAGAACAAGAGTGCACTACAAAATGAATTACTACATCTTAAATTGCTAATAATTGATGAAATATGAATGGTAGGGGCAAATCTTTTCAATTTCATACATAATAGGTTACAAGAAATAAAAATGTCCATCCTCCCTTTTGGTGGAATATCCATATTAGCAATTGGAGATTTTTATCAATTAAAACCAGTTTTTGACACATACATATTTGAAAATTCTAGGCATTCATACAGACCAGTAAGTACGAATTTATGGCAAACACACTTTAAGTTGTTTGAGTTAACAAAAATTATGAGGCAGCTAAATGACTTACCATTTCCTCAACTACTAAACAGATTAAGAGAAGGAAAACAAACAAATGACGATATAATACAAATACAAACACGCAAATTAGACCCACCCCAAAACATTACCAAAACCATCCCTTATATTATGGCAACAAACAAAGAAGTTAATAACATTAATAATGAAGTTTTATTACAACACATAATAAATTATCCTGTTTACACATCAACCGCTGTAGATACAGTTGCATCTGACCTAAGCGAAATAGTAAAAAAAAAAATACTAATGCAATTACCTACAGATCCAACTAAGGCCATGGGCCTGCCATTCATATTACATATTGCATTAAAATTACGATACGATCTAACTTGCAATATAAATGTTAATGATGGCTTAACAAATGGTGCTACAGGTATAGTTGAATTAGTAGAAACTATCAATAGCGTCCCTAATGAGATATGGATTCTTTTTGATAAGGAAACTGTTGGTAAATTGACAAGACAGGAAAATAGCCACATATATTGTAATAACATTTCGCCTCATTGGACACCAATTCATGCTATCTCTAGACATTTTCAATTTACACAAAAATTTATAACAATTATACGCAAGCAATTCCCACTACACCAATCATCTGCACGTACTATACATAGAACACAAGGAGAAACTATTGAACCACTTTACATCCATTTTAACAATAGCAAAATACATCATTTGCATTATGTTGCTTTAAGCAGAGCAAAATCATTAGAAAACATATATATTAAGAACTTTCAGCAAGACAAAATAGTTGTACACCCAAAAGTTCATGAAGAAATGGCCCGATTAAGGACACATATGCAATTGGAAATATCAGTACCCCAATTATGTAACTATCTGCAAAACTTTAATATTATTGTACATAACATACGTTCACTGCAAAAAAATTACAAAGCTATACAAGCCGACACAAATATCATGAATGCAGATATTATATGTCTCACTGAAATAAACACAACTAGGAAAGGAGACAGCAATTCATTATTAATTCAACACTATCACCTAATAATATTTGATAAATTCCATAATCAGCATACTAAGCATGGAATCGCTATTTATTACAAGCCAAATATTTCCTTGTTGCCAATTTATGAAACACAACACGAAATTGACATTGTACATTTTACTTTACTTCTGAATAATTGTGACTAGTTATTTGTAATATTATACAAACCACCACATGTAGAACTACAAAAACTTTTGCAAGTATTAACTAGCATATTAAACTTTTACCCGGATTATAGATATATAATAATGGGTGACTTCAACATAGATTTAACACAAGTATCGCACAACACAACACTACTATTAGAATACATGCAAACCCAATTCCAATGTCACCAAAATATACAAACCTACACAACAGACTACAATTCAACATTAGATCATATATATGCTAATGTAAATGTAACTCACTTTGATATATTAGAGTCCTACTATAGTGATCACAAAGCATTATGGGTAGCAGTTTAACAAGCATAATTTATCACTGAATATGTTCTTTTCTTTCAGAGATTTCCCTTCTTTACATGTTATATTCAGAATGTCTTCTCACATTTTTCTCTCATTGCAGATGATTTCTATACAAGAAATTAAGCAGACAAAATAAGAAGAAAGCAAACCTTATCAAAAAGCAATAAGAGCTAACATAGTGAAATGCTCACCGAAAACAAACTACAAAAACGCTAAGCAAGAAAATAAGGTTTTATACCATATTGCTCTAGCTGATGAAAGTGGGTCAATTAAAGGAACTTGCTACAACGAAGATTTTTTCAAACAGACAAAGGAAGGAAATGGGATTATAATTAGAAATTTTATCAACAAGAACAATGTAATAATCTTAACCAAACAAACAAAGATTTCCCGAATGCCACCGTTAACAATTCCACAACAAATTATCCAGGAAGCGGAATACATACTACAGCCACCTGCTCCACTGATTTCTCCAATAAAAACAATAAGAAAGGCAAATTTACAGCCGTTAATGAGCATATTAGGAACAATATCTGAGGTACGTAGCTTATAAGGAATTTTTTTGATGTGTATTAGCAATTACATGTAATAGTCAAGTGCAACCACACACTATCAAACGCAGTATCTATCACACACACTGTAAGACACACTCTTCAGAGCACTATAACATACATTCTATAACAAATTTGTTAACTCCAAATCTTTAGAACACAAACTCTCAATAGCACACTCTTTACTACAAACTCGGCACAACACTCTCTAACACACATACTAACTATGAAAATTTAAAACAATGCCTATTGGTTCTTCCTCTTTTACACACATCAATACTATTCACTCACTCTGACACACTTTGCCATATGCAAACTCTATTACATATATTTACATACACACTCTCTATCCCTCATTCTTAACTACATGAAACTTCCCAATAGTCTCTAGTAAAATCGACTACATGCATAATAAAACATTAATAGTCTAAAAAAATCGCTAAAGACTATATTTATACTTCATCGATTTACAAATTCCAATATACTACACATGGATGTTGCTACTACTAGCGCTATTAATTACTATACACCACATACGGTGTACTATCGACTCCACTCGATCCTTTTTAAATTTCTTTTATATATCCCAATAATAGTTTGACAATACGTAATTAAAAAGAAGTGAGCATGCAGCTGAGAACCTAAATGCACAATTCAATAGTGTTGCTTACATGGAACACTGTCAACAGTTACCAACACATTTAAAGCATTATTACTATTTCGTCGCACCACCAGTAAAACTAATAGCTATACTACATATACTCATCTACTCTTTTGTATACACTCTCCTACAGCTTATATAATATATATACTCTAATACAATACTCTCTACCGCACACTCTCTAGCGTACACACTGTAGCACACACTTACTATTACGCAACAAATACCCTACAAGAATCAACTAAAATTTGGTTCTTATGTTCTCGACAAAAAACAACTATGCTGCTCCACTATATACAATGTATGCTCCAAACAATACTAAAAAATATTTTTTGAAATTAACAGGAAGAAGAAACAAAAACTGTGTTCATTGGAGGACAAGAAACTAAACTAAAATCTATAACAGTCAACGATGCAACAGACTCAGTAAAAATAACACTATGGAGAGACGCAGCGGACTTTCCAATCGAACTTGGAACATACATCAAAATTACTCATTTGACAGTGCATGAATTCAACTCGGAATACACAATTGCAAGTAAGTGCAAGCTACAATCCCATATTTCTCGCTGAAATACTTGGATTCTTTGCAAAAACTTACTTGCACATATGATACACAACACAGATTACATTCATCTCTTTATTATCACAACTAATAACATTGCTTACTCTCTCTTCTACATACAATTTGCAATAGATATATCACTTTACCTACATGCATATACATTAATACCTAAAACACTCTGCCTGTATATCTCTAACTAACTACATGTCTGTTTAACTTCCCTACAACTCCCTACATAACTACAAAATAGAAAACATTTAGGAAAGCTACATTACAAACAAACTTTTAAAACACTTTCAACGTACTTACAATTACACATAAGCACAACGGCCATATATGTACAATCTTACTAGCAAACCATAATACATCTCTCGCTCTATTAATTATCCAGGCATTTTACAATGCTGCTCCATAATCATAACATACTACCTGTTTTACTCACTATGCATACCTTACCTAATACCACATGCAAAGCTAAAATACCTAACTTTGTCTATATATAACACTAACTTTCACTCGCAATGCCACCAATTTCATAGCTTAATTCTTAAGCAAAGCAACATCCACATCTCTATCTACGTCTACATTTGCCTTTTCTTATACCACAATACTACACAATTTCCTTCAAATACAAAAAGGTTTCAAACCTTAACTATAACTTCCCTTCTAATATATTCACACTATATCACTCCCTACCTCTACATATTCTAATTCTATGTAACTGCTTTAAAAAAAAATCAATATACAAACATCCATCTCTCGCAATATCTTTCACCTTCGATTCCTTTTACATTACATTTCACGCACTCTAAATCAAAAATTCTACAACCCACCACCACCTCCTTGCTAAAATACATAAATACTTTCGCAGAATTACTCACTTGTAGTCTTTAACATTCAATAGCCATACACACACATGTCTCTACCTCTCAGTACTATATGCAATTAACAGTGATATATTTTAAAATTTCATTCAGCATCTATGGCACTTTTCTATTTCTCACAAAACCTCATTCAAAACTAGCAATAAGTACATGCAGGTAC
Source organism: Triturus cristatus (assembly GCF_964204655.1). Classification (NCBI taxonomy): domain Eukaryota; kingdom Metazoa; phylum Chordata; class Amphibia; order Caudata; family Salamandridae; genus Triturus; species Triturus cristatus. The sequence goes on along the minus strand of NC_140589.1, from coordinate 1,060,995,898 downwards.
ACTATAAATGCATCTATTATCAAATGTTTTTTCATTTCATAGAAAATAGAGCCACCCCAAGAGGAACTTACAATAACATTATATGGACTAGAGAATACAACTCAAGAGAAAAGTACAATAACGATACAAATTGAAGACAATGAACATTTAAAATCGGTACAAATTAACAATACGCTTCTAATGGACCACCTGAATATACCAGCAGATATTGAGGACTTTGCAGAGGCTCTCATGCCACACCTACCAAAGACATTAAATATCATCTTTCAAAATGAATGCATAATCGAAATTCTGGACGAAGCTTAAAGTATACAATATGCAAACATCATAAACGTACAGAATTATATAAAAGTATTACATACAAATTGGAAGTTTCAGTTAATAAAAATAACAAACAACATTTGACTTCCTGTATCTTTTTTCAAAGAATAGATTATATTAATTATTATGTACTTGCATGCATCTATATGCACCATTCTGCTCTATACTTTCACAGTAATACTTACTGCACTCTGCTACTAAGACTTAGCCATTTAAAGTACACAACTTACTCTTTACACCTTGCACTCTCACTCGTCACAAATATATCATGTAATAATACACAATATCTATACAGTAACTCAAAGAACAATACTACTTCTACTCCACAACTACAAACACTATCTAATACACTGCACATAATACTAATGTTTACCACACTCTTTCATACTCACTCTAACCCTCACTATACTACAAGCATTAATACTACTAACACTTCAATACACCATTACTACTTTTTTACTAAACATAACACTCTATCAATACCACTTTACTACTCACTCTTTCATACTAATTCTCTATCAGACCCAAATTAACACAGCTACAAGTCTCAATATATGTACAGGAGGCTCTATATATGTATGTATTTTTCTTTATATGCCTCTAGAAAGGTGCCTTTTAGTGAAACTACCTCTATGCATTACTGCCTCTTACACTACGGAGAAAATCTTAGTATGTAGGTGGCTCAAAATGAGTGGCTCTATTTGTAGCCATTGATCTATGCTAAAAGCTCTCTATAAGTGGATTGCTATAACTAACATTATGTTTGCCTCTGTGTCTGTAAGCAAAAACACGAATTCTCACATTTCAAACACATTTAGCTACTAAGTTGAAAAAAGCAATACTGTTTCTTTCAATCTTTTTTACGCAAAAATAACGCAATGTCATAAGCAATACCAATAGCTCTAACTTTAACAATGCCGAGACCATTGCATTGTAAATGCTTGTTTAGTATATGGTCTGGTACGCCCCTAGGGCCCCAGACGTATTTGTGCTTAACTTATTGTGAAAGGTTGATATTTGAATGTGTTCCTGGCTTCTAATCTCATAAAGAGATTAGTAGAGTGTGTCTAGAAATAAATACATATATATTTGATATATATACCTGTGTGGTGTCCTTTCATTTGGTAATTCAAGAGATTATAAGGTAAAACAAGCTGCTTTACATTCCTCTGAGACTTAGCCTGAAGGCTGCTCTCCACAGCTACCACTAGGATAGCTTTCTTTAAAAGGTTGTCTTAAACCTATCTACCATAAGAGTCTAATTGGACTGGTGCAAGGAGGCCACTATAACTAGTGACCAGTATATGCCAGGCCAACTTCTCACACAACGCCAAACGATCCTCCCAACGAACCAAACCCCCTCTGACAGATCACTGCTTTTTATACCCTTTTCCTTCCTAACTCTAGGTCAATTTGCAACAATTTAGGGGTAGAAAGTGTTCTGATTGGCTAATCCAATTCAATTTGTAAGTTCTTCGAATGTTCTCAGGTTCACCTGTTTTCCCATGAGACCTGGCATGGCAGCACTCATTTATATATATCTTTTTGGTAATTTACAGGCAAAAGTTCCGAAGGAACAACAAGAAAGCCTCCTCGTACAGGTCCGTCATTGTCCCCTCGATCGTTCACACCATTCATTGTTTGGCAGTCCTCCATGTTCCTATCTTTGACAAGAAACACTCTGGTTCGGGGTTGAGGTCACTTGGTGATCACCCGGAGCCATCCGATTCTGCGCAGTAGACATTGCGCTCATATGACGGAGGCCCTCTCAGAACTCCATTTTAAGTACTGCGGCCTAGTAGGCCCGAATGCCAACTTTAGTAAAAATAAACATAACAGCGATTAGAATATAGAAACGAAGGTTCTAATGTTTAAACCCACACTAATCCCAATGTATATTAGAGTTTCCTAGCTTATAGCAACATTTAAAGCAATAATACTCACCATTCCACATTGCTGAAAGCACAAACCATCACAAAAGCGACATGAATCATGCATTTCTCTATTTTGCCATGTTCTAAAGTTAGTTTGCGTACCACAGTTAATTATTTTAATTGTTTTGCCATGCAATTTGCATTTTAGTCCCACGTGTACCTCATGTTTATCAAGGTGCAAAAGTTGATTAGTCGTTCCATTCCACACTAGTTAGTACAAGTTATACTTAATAGGGTTAAGTAATTAATTTCATTTAATGTCAAATTTTCTATGGGAATGATTGCTCAGTTCCCTTGCATTTGTTATGTTACATCATAGTGTTTCCCATCTCATTCTCTCTCGTTTTCTTGCACTTTTCTTTTAATTCCTCTAGTTCTATATCTTCTACCTCTCTTTCTCTTATTTCCTTCTTTTTTCTTAATTTCTCTTTATATCTTATTTTGTAATTTTCTTCTTTTTATACACACACATCCTAGTTTTAATATCAATACCACTATTATCACACAAGTCACTGGTATCAGTATTTTACCCACAAAAGAGCTACTGTTAATAAACTCTTTATAGTAGAAAAACTTTTACCAAGTTTCTCCTAAACACTTTCAACCTCCAGTGGAACAATTTCCTCATACAAATCAGTTATATTTTTAATATATTTCTTTAAGTTTTGACTTTCGTCAGGAATGTAAGTACAACAATGTTGTACCTTCAGCATTCCACAGACTCCTCCCTCTTTGGCCAATATAATATCAAGGGCAAGTCGATTTTGCATAATCATAGCTCTCATGGCAACCATTTCAGTATTCACCATTAAGAACCCTCCAGCTGTGATTGTCGATAAGCGATCTACAACTGTGGACAATTTTCTAATTTTGTGTGCATTCAGAGATATTCCAACGGCTGGTATCAGTGCTCCAAAAATATCCCCAATAATTTCTGACCAACTCTCCCTTCTTCTACGTGTTAGTTGTCAACCTATTGTGTGCAAACTGTCCTCTCCCCTTCCTACATGAAATATTTTCGGGAAGACCAGGCCTAAGTAGCATGTGCCATACCAATGGTCCGGCAACCTATAATAAGCCCTGTTCCCACAGATGTAATATATTCCAGGGATTACCGGATCATTTCCTCCTTTAAATCCCCATCCTCCCATGAGCTTATATCAATCATGGCATTCACTTGCACCTACAAAATAATTATCATAACCAGTGTTATGTCTACTGATGCACAATTTCCCTCTCTGAGGCCAATCTAAAGCCATTGCGGGATTTGTTTCTCCCTTAAAATGGTTTTCCTTCCCAGCATCCCAGAATTTTGTTTCCATCTTTTCCCCAGACACTTTTTTTTAGCATCTTAGCTCTCCTCTCCTCTACCATGTTCAAGAATATTTCTCTTCTTTTCTCAGACTACAAGTAAGAATTTTCTTAAACACTTCTTCTAAAGTTAATTCCCTTGTTTCCAAAAAAATTCACCTAATATTCTACCAGGAATTACCTTGTTTAGTTCAGGAACTACAGGTATCTGTGAGAAAACATTATCTACAACCGTATAATAGTATAACAATTTCCCTGTTTTGTAGAACAAACTGGCTACTACACTACAAGTTATCCCATATGTCAAAGGAAGATGATGATAGGTGACACCTTCTGACACGGATGCAGGTAACATAACAGTTTCTAACTTCCATAGTCTTTACATATTCGTACAGTAACTTTGAAAAAACATTATTAGAAAAATCATTTATGGACTTATCTCTGTGAAATTTGGTTCTATCTACCAGTTTAGTAAAATGGATATCATCAATCTTTCCTTTATTAGTCCTGTTCTCTGTGTGTTTTTCTACGTCTTCAAATGTTACTCTAAATGAGACGGTTATTGCTAATATGTTCCAAACAAGCATCAGTAATCCTGTACAACAAAAACACATTTTACACCGTCTTCGTAGAAACCCACATGTAGGTTTTTTACCTTCTGTGTTTGCCATTTCGGAAATGATCAGTGTCTTTTGACTTAGCCTCTTTTCATTCACTATTTACTTTTGTCTAACCTAAGGCTTCGATTGCCTACTCGGTTCTTTCGGGTCACTTGTCTTGTCCAGAGTTTTAATTCCTTATGCCTTGCTTTGTCATCTCAATCCATACATGGATCATCTTTGTCTCTGTTTTCCCAATCTTGGTTCAGAACTTCCTGATCATCCGTCTCTTCTCTGATATAGATAAGATAACTCTCAGGATTTCCGAATCTTCTTCTTCTTCAACCACTTCCCTCCTAGACTTTCTTGGCTATCTGCTTCCTCTTGTATATCAGGAAGTGCCACATACGTCCATTCCGGTGACTTGTACTTCTGGTTCGGTTTCTTTATCCTCTTTGCTCCTCGCAGGTGTGTCTGATCAGTGTCTTCTGATTTTTGACTAGACACTTCATTCACTTGTTCAGCATTGGATGATTTTCTTCTCGTTAATCGTTATCTCAATCTTTTAAGTTTGTTAGGCCAAACTTCTTCTCTTGACAACCTCTTTAACTTCGTCCCTTTCTCTTTTTGCTCTGTTTTCCAAGCTCTTTTCCTTAAAGTTCTTCCTCCTTTACTTTCTTCTTCACTCTCTTTGGATTCAGTATCGGTCTTGCTTTTACTTTCTTTGGATTCTGTTCTCAGGACCTCAGGTTCACTATCTGCATTTATCCCTCCTCGTGTTTCTTCCACGCAATCTTCCTGCTGACTAACTGTCCCTTTCTCTACCTGGATGTGTTTCATCCCTACACCTCCTCGGGGGTCTTCCGCAATGACCCTCACTCTCTGTATCTAGTGCCTCACCTTCTATTGCTATGATTTCAGGCGGAACTTCTCTTGTGCTTGTACTTGGTGCTTCTCTATCAAAGATTTATTGTTCAGTTTCCCCAGTATTTTCTCTTATCCTTTCTTGTATTCCCCCTTGTTCTGTCTCTGATTCAGAGCTAGTATCAGAAATTTCCAGTCATCTCCTTAGTGGTATATTCTCCTGCCCCACACCTTGTCTCAAATCCGCTTCTCCTGCTCTTGCAGTTTGTCTTGTTCTTGTTTCTTCTGATTCTGACTCAGAACTGGTGTCAGTCTCTTCCAACTGCTCTTCTTCAGATCGATTTACAGGACCGGGTATTCAAAGAGTGTGACTAGCATGAATCCAATTCTTTACCTTGGCACACTTCACAGCAGTCGTCATGGTCAAAATCACTTGACGTGGTTTTCCCCAGCGTGAAACCAGACAATTTCTCCTTCTGTGTACTTTGATGCGTACCCAGTCTCCAGGACTCAAGTCATGAGCTGGCTTCTTTTCAAGGGTGGTCGCATATGGTCCAACCTGATGAAACACAGAATGAACTGTATCAGCCAACCACTTGCAATAATCCAAAACAAAGTCATCAGATATAGAAAACATGTCTCATTGCTCTACCCATAATAATTTCATGGGGGCTCAGGCCAGTGCTCCTATCAGGAATTGACCTAATAGTCATGAGCATAAGAGGCAAGACATCCACCCATTTTAGACCTGTGGCCAAACACATTTTCCCCAATATGTTCTTTATGGTGCCATTCATTTGTTCCACTACTCCAGAAGCCTCTGGTCGATAGGCACAATGTAGTTTTTGTTGTACATTCAATGCTTCACAAATCAATTTCATAATCTCATTTTGGAAATGCTTTCCTCTATCTGATTCAATCGTTACTGGGAAACCAAACCTAGGAATGAACTCTCTCAATAGAAGTTTTGCAACTGTAACTCCATCACTCCTTCTGGTCGGGTAAGCCTCCACCCAACGTGAAAACAGGCAGACAATCACTAGGACATATCTTAGCCGGTTACATGGGGGCATTTCAATGAAGTCAATGTGCATTCTAGTGAAAGGACCTCCTTCCCGTCCTACGGTTCCCAAACTTACCACCGTTTCTCTCCCTGGGTTATATTGCTGGCATATAAGGCATCTTTGACAAAGGTTCTCAGCTATAAGCCAAAACTTTGCATTATACCTGGTCTGTTTAAAGAGTCTAATCATGGCATCCCTGCCTATGTGAGCCTGCCCATGGTACATCCGTGCCATGGTAGAGATCATGCTATCAGGCATTACTGGTCTTCCATCACGATAAACCCAAACTCTGTCTACCTCTCGTGGTGCACATCCTGATTTTATCCACTGTTTCGTTTCTTCTTCTCCTGCCTCTACCTGTAACTGCCTCACCTCATTCCATGTACTCACAGTGTTAGTAAAAAGCAAGGGACATGACTCCATTTCCTTTTCAGGATTCCTGTTTAATGAATTTTGATTCCGCGCACAATATTGCGCTATGTCATGTGCAAACTCATTGCCAGCTGACACATAGTCCGTTCCCTTTGAATGTGCCACACATTTTATAACTGCGATTTGCTTAGGCAGCTGTATCGCCTCAAGTAATTTTCCAACCATTTCAGCATTTTTGATTGGAGTTCCACTTGACGTAAAGAAACCTCTTTGGGACCAAATCTGCCTAAAGTCATGCACCACTCCAAACCCATACTGACTGTCAGTGACTAAAGTGACTCGCAGATTCTTTTCCAACTTGCATGCTCTAATCAGTGCAAACAACTCAGCAACATGAGCAGACCTTACTCCTTTCAGACAAGATGCTTCTAACACAGCCGCTACAGTACATACAGCATATGCAGCACTCAAAATCCCTTCTTCAGTTCTCAGACATGACCCGTCCACAAACATCACATAGTCACTTTCTTTCAGAGGGACATCTTTTATGTCCGGACGTGGTTTGGTGCAGAAATAAAGCACTTCCAAGCAGCCTTGATCCACATCGTCCTTCACTTCAACATTCACAGCATCAGGTAGTAATGTTTATGGGTTTACATTAAGGCACCTTACAAGGCTTACATTTGTGGCACCTAAAATGACCTTTTCATATTTAGTTAGACGACTATGTGTCATAAACTGCGTTCGGCTCTTGGTCAAAAGCATTGCAACATCATGGGGTACAAACACTATCACAGGATATCCCATTACGATTCCTTCACTCTGTTCCAAACTCTTACATGTGGCAGCCACAGCTTTCAAACAACCAGGCAAAGCTACGGCTACGGGATCTAGTACAGCTGAAAAATATGTGATTGGTCGTCTTAGTCTTCCATGCCTTTGTACCAACACAGAAAGTGCACATCCATCTCTCTCACTGCAACAGAGCTCGAATTCGTTTTCGTAATCAGGCATTCCAAGAGCTGGTGCTTCACACAAGCTGTCTCTCAATTGTCTAAAAGCTTTCATCTCCTCTTTATTCAGTTCAAGGGGAAATTTCACATCACTTTTTGTCAAGCATACCAATGGTTTCGCAATCAGCGAAAAGTTGCTGATCCACTGGCGACAATATCCCATCATTCCAAGAAACATTCTAACTTCTCTCTGTGTCATTGGTGCTCTCATTCCTTTTATTATTCTGATCCTGTCCACAGTCACTTTTCGCAGACCCTTTTCGATCTTATGACCTAAGTATTGTACTTCTTTTTGACAAAACTGTAACTTCGATGGGGATTCTTTGAGTCCTCCATCCGCCAAATGATTTAACAGGGCAACTGTGTCCCCAACAGATGCCTCTCGAGTCTTCGATGCCACCAATAGGTCATCGATGTATTGCATGAGCACTGAACTTTCGGGTATTTTTAAATCTTCCAAGGACTTCTTTAGAATCTGATTAAATATCGATGGACTTTCTGTATACCCCTGTGGGATACAGCACCACGCCAAAATACGCTCGCCGAACCGGAACGCAAACATTTGTTGGCTGTCGGGGTGCAATGGGATAGAAAAGAAAGCATGTCACAAGTCGATGACTGTGTACCATTCCGCATCATGGGGAATCTGATATAGGATTACCGAAGGGTTCGGTACAATGGGACAGCATGGAACAACGATTTTATTCACTTTTCTCAAATCCTGCACTATCCTAAAAGTCCCATTCGGTTTCTTTAAACCCATGATCGGAGAATTACATGAACTACTCATTATTTCTCTCAAAATTCCTTGTTCGATCATTCTGTCAATTACAGGCGTTACGCCTGCAATGATTTCTGGTGTCAGTTTATACTGAGAAATATTCGGGTAACTTACTCCTTCTTTTACAATTATTTTCACAGGATCTACTCTTTTCATCAATCCAATATCTTGTCCTGTGAAATCCCATACTTTGGGTTTTACTCTTTTCTTCAACCCTTGAGGCAATCCCTCCGGATCAAATACAACGAATGCCTCAGTGATTTCAGGTTCTAAGTTTGCCATTGTCATTCTATAAAGTACATCTTCATCAGGAGTTTCAAAAGCTATGCCATCAGGGGTACAGAAAATAGTGCAATTCATTTTGCACAACAAATCTCTTTTTGCACAACAAATCTCTCCCCAACAGATTCACAGGGCTGGTGTCACACACGACAAATTGATGCATGTCAGCGAATTTCCCTATTTTAACCTTAACAGGATCTGTAAGATAAGTTTTTATCTGTCTATTTAAGACTCCAACTACTTGGATTGTTTCACCAGAGAGAGGAAGATTTTTAACGTCAGCTGATCTAACAGTCGAACGAGTAGCACCAGTATCCACTAGGAAAGTAATGTTTTCATCATTTACCTTTCCATCCACAAAGGGTCCTGTCTGGTCTACCTCTAGAGTTGCATCAAGTATGCACTCCTCTTCCTCTCATAGGCACCGTGAAAAACTCTCTTCTGACTCACTCTCATCACGTTGCAGCCAATACTGCGAAACAGCACTAGCGCGCGGTAGCTCTGTTACCTGTTCCTCGGTGTAGAATCCTGTCTCATTACTGTATCTCTGAGGATTTACGCTCTGTGGGAAAGGTGGTTTTGGCACCTGACACTGTTGGGTCACAACCTGCTGCTGTCGCATCGGTTGACAACTCACCTCATTCTGCACCTGTGGATTCAATGATGCATTATCACCATTAGCTCTCTGTGGCAATTTACACTCTGATTTCCAATGCCCTAATGTTCCGCAATTATGACATGGCCACTTCTTTTTAGCTTCCTCTAGGCTGATTTGTCCCTTTCCTTTCCCAATATTAGGTTTTTGTTTAACTTGGCCCATGCCATTAGCTTGCTCAATCAGCTGGGTTTCTTGTCTTTCGGCTACCTTAACTTGTGCCCACATTGCCTTTTCTTTCAGTTTACGTTGTTTAGCTTCAATTTTATCACTAAAATATATTGCATGTCGTAACACTTCCTCTATCTTTTTATTTTGCCAATCTACTGTATGTTGTTTGATCATTTCACTAACCTCAGGCCTTAAACCATAGACAAATCTATACACAAAATGACTCAGATCCTTCTAACTTAATTTCTCATCCCCACTATATTGTTTAAAAGCCAACAGCAACCTTTCATAGTATGCATGAACCGATTCTTTAGCCTCTTGGTGAGTTCTGTCAATTTGTACCCAGACGGTTTCCTTTGGAGGCAATTTATTTTTCATAAAAGTTATTACCTGATCATATTTTTTCGTTACTTCTGAATCAGGGGCTCCCGTCTTAGAGTTCCTAGGATACTCTTGAGTTGACCAATCTATTGTAATTTTACATTCCGCCCATAAATCTGCAGGTACAATTATATCAAAAAGACCGTTCAGATCTATCCCCAGTACTTTTGACAGTTTAACAAATCTTTCTAACTGTCGGTACCATTCAACTGGTTTTTCTCTTAACCTCGGAAAATCATTAGTAAATGACAAAATATCCTGTCTAGTCCAAGGAACAAGTACATAACCTCCTCCTAGGATTTCCCTCATGGGACATTCCGTTACCACTGGCTCTTTTTCTCTCACTGGAAATGCTGAAAAAGCCTTATCTGTCGTTTCCTCTCTCTTTCGGAACCATCTACTTTTCCACCTATCTACATCACCCCATTTTCTTAGCAAGGCAATCAGTTCTTTAATTTGAGTCAATCTCCCTGTAGTATTCAAATTTTCAATATCCTTTTTGGAAAAATCTACCCTATACGGTTTCTGTTACGATCTTATTTTCTCAAAGTCAATACCCATTTCACTCGCTGACTCTTCCAATTTCTCATTCAAAGTTCTCGCTCTCCAAGTTATACTTTTGCAGAGGAACATTAGCTTTTCATCCTGATATGCTTTTAATTTTTCAGTTGGAATTGTTCCTGCGATTAATTCTTCTAATGTTACCTTTAATTTCGCTACATCTAAAGGTTGTGGTTCTGTATCTTTTCGCTGTAAACTTCTTAACCAATCACTTTTCTTAACCAATCACTTTTCTTCAGAAGTGGGACCTACAGGGGTTGTCTCGCTTCTAATTTTATCCGTATTCCTCTCTGGGGTTTCTGTTGCTGATTCTGTTGTCATAAGTGTCTTACTTGCTGGACTTTGATTTACAGTCAAAAGTACTTAAACCTGATGTTCCTGCCATATTTTTCCATGCATTCCCTCCAGATCCACTTCTTTCTGTCTCTATTTGTCTACCGCAATTGTAGGGAACTGTTACACAATGCTCACTATCTTTCTGTTTATCAAAGATGGGCATCGCTGGTCCTATAGTTTTTTTTTTGGTTTTTTTTTTAATTCTTCAAAAACCTTTATTGAGGCACCGAAACACAGACACATTACATCGTGTAATAAAACAGCTCAGATGAACACAGTATAGATCAAGTCAGGCATTAGGGAACAATTCGACTGCACCTTGAGAGAGACATGAATATGTTAGGGCTAAATCACAGCGTTTGCACACTAGGGACAAAACAGTAATGGTAAGCCACATGAAGCAGCGCAGCCAATGAGGAAGAGGGGAGCATTCACCGACCAGCACCGGTGGCCGCCGCGGGCACAGGGCCGGCGGGGAGTGCGGGAGAGGCAGCGCCGCTGGGGTGAGTGAGTGAGTGGAGATGAGTGATCAGAGGACCCCAAATGTCCACTGGACGGGACCTGGTGGGCAGTAAGTCCCAGAACTCCGATAAAAGAGTCTGACACCGAGAGGCGTCCTCTAGCCAGCTCTTGGCCTTAGGAGCAGGCTGCGGCCCCAGCACAGCGCCACCCTATGTCTGGCCAAGATCAGTAGCATCACAATTAGGGGTCGAGAAGCAACAGGGCAGAAAGCCAAGCAAGCACGGGGGGTTCGGGTGCACAACAGCACCGGCAATGTCTTAAACAATGGAGCACACTGTCCACCAGAATTCAGAAACCTTAGGGCAGAGCCAAGCTAAATGTGCGAAGTCCGCCACGGAGGCCGCACAGCGCATGCACCTGTCAGTCGGGATGAGCCCTAGCTTGTGTAGCTGAGCAGGGGTGCGGTATAGCCTGTGCAGGAACTTGAAATGTATCAGACGGAGCCGATAATTTGGCGACAACTTCTTCGTCTGGTTACAGCAGTATAGCCAGTCCGCCTGCGCAATGTACATGCCCAGATCCGCACCCCAGGCTTCGCGCGCACGATCCGTGGAAATAGAGTAAGCGCATAAAGTTTGGTGACTAGTTTGTGTGGGGAGGGGATGTATACATAAAGTCAAGAGCCTGCATAGTGGGCGGAGGCTGAGGAAATGTGGAGTGCAGCTTCCGACAGATAGCACGTAGCTGATAATACAGAAGCGTGTCCAACAGGCCTGAGGAGGCGGGAGGGGAATAAAAAGTGTTGCCAGGGTAGAGGTCAGCAACAGTCTGCAATCCCAAACGCACCGCATGTTTAGACATGCCTGAGGGCTGGAGCTGGGGAAAATCGGGGTGGTTCACTATTGGCAGCGCATTGGCAGAAAGAAGGGGAAGATTCGAGATTCGGTGAAGGCCGGACCAGGCCCATCGCAAGGTCTCGACTGTGTCCACCTCCACCCGCGGGCGCACCGCAGGCGCGAACAATGCTGTGGGCAAAGGCCAAGGGGAAGCAATGTCCGTCTCAACGGCCATATGTGGTTGATAAGGGGTGGGATGTATCCAGAAGTAGAGGAAGCTGGCCTGAGCGCACAGGGCATAGATCTTGAAATCAGGAGCCCCCATCCCCCGACAGTCATTGGGAAGGTAAGGACATCGTATGCCACTCTTGGCTGTTTGCCTGCCCAGACAAGCGAAATGATGAGGGAGCGCAATTTGCGAAAGAATTGAGTGGTAAGGGGAATCAGAACATTCAGAAATAGATACAGAAATTTCGGCAGAACCATCTTGGCGATTGCGATGCGGCCTGCCAGAGAAAGCGGAAGCCGGCTCCAGGTCGGGATCTTAGATTCCAACCAATCGACTGCACAGCCGAAGTTGGATCTCCATAGTTCGTCCAGATGCCTACTTAGCCAGATGCCAAGATAGCGCGTGGGTCCAGAAGCCCACAGAAACGGGAAGTCAGGAGTGAACGGCGTGGTAGAATCGGTCAGGGGGAATAACACCAAAGCGAATAATCTCTCGAACAAGAGGGCTAAGGTTTTCCTGAGAGTTACGGACATATAAGGTGACGTCGTCCGCATACATAGAAACGAGGAGAGAACGGGCCGAGAAACCAATTCCCCTGTGGGTGTGGTGCTGACGGAGTCTGGCGGCCAGAGGTTCCATCGCAATGGCAAAAAGCATTGGCGATAGTGGGCATCCCTGCCGGGTGCCACGATTGATACTAATAGGGTCGGAAACCTGGCCATCAATACGAAGACGCGCCGAAGGATTGGTGTAGAGAAGCATGATCTTGCATGTGAACATCACGCTGCAGCCCATGCATGGCAAGAGGTAGAAGAGGAAAGGCCATTCCAGTGTGTCAAACGCCTTCGTGGTGTCCAGCAAGGCCACCACTGCAGGGAGGCCAAGATTGATTTGGTGGAGGACTGAAAAAGTTGTACGGAGAATGTGCGAGGTAGCTCTACCAGGAATAAAGCCAGACTGGTCTGGAAGAGCAATGAGTGGCATGAGTAACAAGAGTCTGGAGGTGTTGGAAAACCACTCCCACTCTGGAAGGGTGGTGGTGTTCTCCCAGACACACTGTGGTAGCTTGGCTCGAGTGGTCAGGAATCAGGCTCCGTGCTAAGCATACGACATACCCAAACAATAACCATGCGTGCATCCGTTCCAAAAAATTATGAAAATAGCTTTCTTTATCTTCTTTTTCTCTTAGTTGCTGATTAGATAAATAAATAACAATCACAATATACAAACTTTTTAAATAGTGCAGGTCAAATAAATACTGGCTTAATGATTCAATAAATAGGGGTGATCATAAATAATGAAGGCATAAATATAAGTGCAATACATACAGGCAATTAAATATTCTGAGGCAATAAATACTGTAACCCAATAAATATTGTGCATCAATAAATACTGTGGACCAATAAATACAGTGAAGCAATAAATAGGTTAAATACAACAAATACAGTGCCCCTAATAAATAATTAAAAGCTGACAGTGACACTCATAGAATCAGATCACATTTGAATTCCTAAGGGCTGATTTGGCCCAGGCACAGCTTGTGGGGATGTGGAAGGCTTGAGGGTGTCTACTCCCTGGCTTGGACAGGCTGAGGCCTAAACTGAGGTAGATCAAGGGGGGAATACCAGAGACCTGGCTCTCTCACTCCACACAACCTCTCTAGATTAGTCCCAGCTCACCCCTGGCACAGTCAGGTTGGTTCCAGCACCTCCCTAGCCCCTTAGAGCAGTCTCTCAGGTCTCCACAGGGCCTTAGGCGCCCTCTACTCCACTTACTGCCCTTTTTCTGATGCTCAGACGCCGCTGGAGTCGTGTCGACGCCGTGAGGCGGTTCCGATTCGATGTCGGCGGCCTCGGCAAAATGTCAGTTCCTGACGACGCCGGTAGGCGGTTCCGGTTTCGATGTTGGCGGCCTTGGTTCGATCTCGACCTCCGATTCGATGGCGTCGGGCAGTCTTTACTCGATGTCGACTTCGGGCGGCTCCGGTCCGATGGCGACCTCCACTTCGATGACGTCGGCCGGCCTTGACTCGATGTCGACTTCCGGCGGCTCCGGAGTGCGATCCTCACTCCCGACCTCCGGTGCTCCTCTCCTTAGGTTTCCGGCGACTCCGGAGTGCGACCCCCACTCCCGACCTCCGGCACGATTCTCTCAGGTTCCAGTGACTCCGGAGTGCGATCCTCACTCCCGACCTCCGGTACACTTCACCTCGGTCTCCGACGACTCCGGAGGGCGGACTTCACTCCTCCGATGACGCCGCTCACTCGACCTCGGGTGACTTCCTCCTCGACCTCTGGTATTCCTCACGACCTCTGACGGCGCCCTCTCTCGACCTCTGGCGGCTCCGGGTACGACGTCCGCTTTCCAGTCGGCGCCGCTTCTCCACCTCGGGCTCCAGGTCTCAGGCTACTCGACGTCGGACTCCAGGGAAACCAGTTTCCAGGTCAGGATCTTGCTGTTCTCTGTTTCTAAGGCCTGTTCCTGCTGTCCAGGTCCTTAGGATGGTTTTTCTTGCTTCTTCCCACACAGGGCTCCAGGCTGGGCTCAGTCAGTAGGGACTAGTATCAAGGGTGGGTTTATGGACCCCACTCCAGGCACAAGTTTCCACCCCTGCTGCTTCACTCCTTCCTCCTTCAAGTTTCTGCTGCTCACTCCTCACCCGTCAGGTGCCAACTGCCAGCTCCAACTGCCAACTCTCTGTCTTAGCTTCCCAACATTCTAAACCGCCTCCAACTGTCACAGGGTTCTGGAATGTTCTGGAAGGTGCTGGTAGGTTCCAGTGGATGCTGGTGATGTCACAGGTGGCCACCATTTTGTGCTCCAGGCCCTCAGACAGAAGTTCCAGGGGTAGATAAAATGGCTCCCTGAATCTGCAGCAACACTAAAAAGTCTGGTGGTTCCCAAAAAGGAAAAATTCAAACAGGGTTTGAGGCAAAAGTGGGACAAAATAAATAATGATGAGGAGGGACCACCCAAAGGGCTGACAGGTCTAACACGCGTCCCCCCCAGCTGAAAGTGGGGAGAGCTACCCAACCCCTTGGGAGTTCTCATCACTAAGGCGGAAATACCTTGAGAGACCATCTGCATTGGCGTGGTCCACTCCAGGCCGATGTTCCACCTGAAAGTCCATTCCCTGTAGGGAAATAGACCACCTCAACAACTTGGGATTCTCCCCCTTCATTTGCATCAGCCAACGAAGGGGTCTGTGGTCGGTCTGAACTAGGAAGTGCGAGCCAAACAGGTATGGCCGCAACTTCTTCAGAGCCCATACCACTGCAAAGGCTTCACGCTCTATTGCACTCCACTTCTGTTCCCTGGGAAGTAGTCTCCGGGATAGGAAGACCACGGGTTGATCCAGACCCTCTTCGTTGAGTTGCGATAACACTGCCCCAATGCCATGTTCTGATGCATCTGTCTGGACAATGAACTCCTTGGAAAAGTCTGGGGCCCTTAAGACCGGGGCCTCGCACATGGCTTTCTTCAATCTCTCAAAGGCTTGCTGACAAGCCTCCGTCCAGACTACCCGTCGAGGTTGTTTCTTGGACGTGAGCTCCGTGAGGGGGGCTACGATGGTACCGTACCCCTTCACGAAGCGGAGGTAGTATCCTGTGAGGCCCAAAAATGCTCGGACCTCAGTCTGTGTCTTGGGGGGTTCCCAGGCCATGATGGCCTCGATCTTCGCCTGGAGGGGTTGCACCGCTCCCCTACCCACCAAGTGTCCAAGGTACACTACCGACCCCTGCCCGATCTGGCACTTGCTGGCCTTGATCGTCAATCCAGCTTGTCTCAGGGCCTGGAGAACAGCTTGCAGGTGACGCAAGTGATCCTCCCAGCTGTTACTGAAGACGGCTATGTCATCCAGATAAGCAGCAGAGAAACTCTCCATTCCGGTGAGGATCTGGTTTACCAGGCGCTGAAACGTGGCAGGTGCGTTCTTGAGCCCAAAGGGCATCACACAGAACTGGTAGTGGCCATTGGGCGTGGAGAAGGCTGACCTTTCCCTTGCTCCATCAGTCAAAGAGATCTGCCAGTACCCTGAAGTAAGGTCAAAGGTACTTAGATATTGGGCAGCTCCCAGCCGGTCAATCAATTCATCCGCCCTAGGGATCGGATGAGCATCAGTTTTGGTCACTGAATTCAGTCCCCGGTAGTCCACACAGAACCTCAGTTCCGGTTGGGCACCCGGTGGTGCAGCTTTTGGTACTAACACCACCGGACTAGACCAGGGGCTGCTAGAAGGTTCGATCACTCCTAGCTCCAGCATCTTAGTGACTTCACTATGAATGCTGGCCTTCACCTTGTCTGACATCCGGTAGATCTTGGACTTCACAGGTGGGCTGTCTCCTGTGTCCACGTCATGGACGCACAGGTGAGTCCTACCCGGGACAAGGGAGAACAACAAAGAGTACTGCCCCAGGACCTGGCGACAGTCCTCCTGCTGTTCAGGAGTTAGAGATGGGGAGAGAATCACTCCCTCCACCGACCCATCCTTCTCTTGAGACGCAAACAAATCAGGGAGAGGCTCGCTTTCCACGTCCTCTCCTCCGTCAGTCACCATCATCAAGATGACTTCGGGCCTCTCGTGGTGGGGTTTGAGGCGGTTGGCATGCAGCACCCGCAGGGGCTGACGAGGGGTCTTCAGGTCCACCAAGTAGGTAGCCTTACCCTTCTTCTCCAACACCTCAAAGGGTCCTGACCAGCGATCCTGGAGGGCACTAAGCTCTCCTGGTTCGATCACCCACACCTTCTGGCCAGGCTCCAACTCCACCGGGTGAGCATTGTGGTCATACCACGCCTTCATCACTGCTTGGCTGGCTTCCAAGTTGTCAGAAGCTTGCTTCCACAACTTAGCCATTTGGCTCCGGAAGGCCAGCATGTAGCTCACCACATCCTGGGGAAGCTTTCTGGGAGTTCTTTCCCATCCGTCTCTCACCAGGTTGAGAGGTCCACGTACAGGGTGCCCATACAGAAGCTCGAAGGGGCTGAAGCCCACTCCCTTCTGTGGCACTTCCCTGTAGGAAAAAAGTAAACAGGGTAGGAGGACGTCCCATTTCCTCCGCAGGCTTTCAGGCAGACTTCTGATCATGCCCTTCAAGGTTTTGTTAAACCTCTCCACCAGACCATTGGTCTGGGGGTGGTAAGGAGTTGTGAACCGGTAGGTCACTCCACACTCCTTCCACATCGCCCGCATATACGCTGACATGAAGTTGGTCCCCCTGTCGGACACAACTTCCTTGGGAAAACCCACTCGGGTAAAGATTCCCATCAGGGCCCTAGCCACAACAGGTGCTGTTATGGTCCTCAGAGGTATTGCCTCTGGGTACCGTGTGGCATGATCCACCAGAACCAGGATAAACCTGTGACCAGCTGTAGTCGGTGGATCTAACGGACCCACAATGTCGATGCCCACCCTTTCAAAGGGGGTGCTAATGACAGGAAGTGGTTCCAGGGGAGCTTTCAGCTTCACCCCTGTTTTCCCACTGGCTTGGCAAGACACACATGTCCGGCAGTAGGTATCGGACGACACTTTCATCTGAGGCCAATAAAAGTGTGGGACAAGACGGGCGAAGGTCTTGTCTTGGCCCAGGTGTCCTGCCAATGGTATCTCGTGAGCCAACTCCAGAAGGAAGGCTCGATAACGTTGAGGGACTACCAAGGCTCGTGACGATCCGTGTAGGGGTGCCTTGGGTTCACTGTAGAGGAGGCCATCCTCCCAGTAAACACTGTAGTTCCCTTCAACGTTCCCTGCTGCCTGGGCTTCGGCCTGTCGCCTCAGCCCCTCAAGGGTAGGGCACTCCCTCTGGCCCTGGCAGAATTCCTCCCTGGACGGGCCTCCCTCCACATGCCACTCGGCCGGGATGGGTAGGTCCTCCAGGTTGGTAACGTCCCCCACCGCAGACTCCTGGTCCACCACCTCTGGTGGCCTATCCGTCCTACGGGGTGGGGACGCCGAGGCAGGCTCCTCCTGTCCTCGGTTCTTCCCTTGACTGGCAGCTGGCTGGGCCTTTGTTCCAGGCTCCAGCCGAAATGAACTCCCTCTTCGGGTAGTCGCGGACCTTGTGCTAACACAGGCCCAATCAGGTGTACCCAGCATCTCCGTGTGAGTCCGGTATTCCACCTCCTTCCAAGCGTTGTGCTCCATGTCATTCCCCAGCAGACAATCGACTGGCACGGCAGGGCTTACGGCAACTCGAAGTGAACCTGCAACCCCCCCCCATTCAAAGGGAACCTCGGCCACTGGATAGTGGCCTGTTCTGCCGTCAGCCATCGCGGCTGGGTGGAGTACATCGGGAATTACCTGCTCTGGAGACACCAGTTGGCTACGCACCATAGTCATACTGGCTCCTGTGTCTCTCAGAGCCTCCCCTCTTTGGCCGTTGATGGTGACCCACTGCCCATACTTTGCGGTATTTGCGGGCACCTGGATCTTGGGAACCATCTCCCGTTCTCCCAGGGACACTAAAGTGACACCCGCCCACTCCCTTCCCTTAGTTAAGGGCATCTCCTCCCCGAGCACTACACTAGCTACTCCGGGGGTCTTTCCTCCAGTGGGAGGGGGTGGTCGTTTCAAGCACTTCGGATCTCCTTTATAGTGTCCAACGCCACCGCACTCGTAGCAATGGACAACCCTTGGCTGCTGACTCTGGCCAGGATTAGGGTTTCTGGGTGGGTTAGCCCTAGGGGTGAATCCTATTCCCTTCCCTTGGAAGTTATTTTGGGGGCCTTTGGAGAACTCCTTTTTCTTTTCCCCTCCCTCTTTCTTCTGGGGGGCGCCCTGTCCGGCCTTTTGAGTATCCCCTCCAGTCCCCCTTGTGGACACCCGGGTACTAGCCCAAATGTCCGCCTCCTCAGCAAGCTTCCGGGGACTGGTCAGCTTGCTATCCACCAGGTGTTGCCGCAGTTCAGGGAAACATTTCTCGAGCAGGTGTTCCTTCAGTACTAGGTCAAACAACCCCTCGTAGTTCCTCACTTCACTGCCCTGAATCCAACCCTCAAGTGCCTTCTTTGCATAGTCCAGGAAGTCCACCCAATTCTGTGTGCCCAGTTTGTGACTACCCCTGAACTTCTGTCTGTACTTTTCGGGTGTTAGTCCAAACTTCCTTATGAGCGCCAGTTTCATGGTGGGGTAGTGGGTCTGCTCATCCTCTTCGAGGGCCAATAAAGCATCCCTACCAGCTGGAGGCATGTACTTGTACAATCCCCCTCCCCAGTACTTCTCTGGAACCCCATGGGCCCTCAACGAGACCTCATAGGCCGCTAGCCACTTGGCGATATCATCACCCGCCCCATAGCTAGCTACTATGTCCTTTGGCAGGTAGGGTTTGGGTTCCCTGGTGAACTCTCTTTCTTGGTCTTTGCTGCCACCGTTAGGTACAGGGTGTGCCCCGATTCTCAGGATCTGAAGATCTATTTCTTTCAGCCTTATCTCATGAGCCATCCTCTGTTCCTCCTTCTCTTTTTCCAGCCTTGCTAAGTCCCATGTGAGCTGCCTTTTCTCCCTCCGGTCTGTTAACTCCACTTCAGACAAGCCACCGCTAGAGGCACTGCTGCCCTTCCTGGAAAGTGTCCTGGGCCCCGCTGACAGGTTCCCCACCTCAGGTTGGTACATCTCAGCCCCCTCGGTGTCAGGCTCTCCATCCCTGTCTTCCTCCTCAGCCTTGCTTTCCAGTCGTGCCTCCCCCCAAGCCCTTAAGCTGGTTTGGAGTGCACCCTTCTTTGCTCCTGGGGGACAGTACACCCCCTCCCGCTGGCAAAACTCCCTGAGTTGGGCCACAGTGTACGTTTCTAGATTTTCTAGTACAAACTCCATCTTGCCCACTCAGGTTAGAGGACAGGTTTTGTGCAGTAACTATGCAGGGGGGTACCTTTAATAATACCTCCTCCCACCACCAGAGTAAATTTGGAAAAAACTAAAACCCACAATTAGGAAGGCCGCTTTGAGAAAACTCCCGGTGTAGGCCTATGGACTACCCACAGTTATTGTTGAGTATACGTATGCACAGCTCTATCCCACCGCTGAACACCAATTATGTTGGAAAACCACTCCCACTCTGGAAGGGTGGTGGTGTTCTCCCAGACACACTGTGGTAGCTTGGCTCGAGTGGTCAGGAATCAGGCTCCGTGCTAAGCATACGACATACCCAAACAATAACCATGCGTGCATCCGTTCCAAAAACGACTCTACACCGTAAAAATTATGAAAATAGCTTTCTTTATCTTCTTTTTCTCTTAGTTGCTGATTAGATAAATAAATAACAATCACAATATACAAACTTTTTAAATAGTGCAGGTCAAATAAATACTGGCTTAATGATTCAATAAATAGGGGTGATCATAAATAATGAAGGCATAAATATAAGTGCAATACATACAGGCAATTAAATATTCTGAGGCAATAAATACTGTAACCCAATAAATATTGTGCATCAATAAATACTGTGGACCAATAAATACAGTGAAGCAATAAATAGGTTAAATACAATAAATACAGTGCCCCTAATAAATAATTAAAAGCTGACAGTGACACTCATAGAATCAGATCACATTTGAATTCCTAAGGGCTGATTTGGCCCAGGCACAGCTTGTGGGGATGTGGAAGGCTTGAGGGTGTCTACTCCCTGGCTTGGACAAGGCTGAGGCCTAAACTGAGGTAGATCAAGGGGGGAATACCAGAGACCTGGCTCTCTCACTCCACACAACCTCTCTAGATTAGTCCCAGCTCACCCCTGGCACAGTCAGGTTGGTTCCAGCACCTCCCTAGCCCCTTAGAGCAGTCTCTCAGGTCTCCACAGGGCCTTAGGCGCCCTCTACTCCACTTACTGCCCTTTTTCTGATGCTCCGATGCCGCTGGAGTCGTGTCGACGCCGTGAGGCGGTTCCGATTCGATGTCGGCGGCCTCGGCACAATGTCCGTTCCTGACGACGCCGGTAGGCGGTTCCGGTTTCGATGTTGGCGGCCTCGGTCCGATCTCGACCTCCGATTCGATGGTGTCGGGCAGTCTTTACTCGATGTCGACTTCGGGCGGCTCCGGTCCGATGGCGACCTCCACTTCGATGACGTCGGCCGGCCTTGACTCGATGTCGACTTCCGGCGGCTCCGGAGTGCGATCCTCACTCCCGACCTCCGGTGCTCCTCTCCTTAGGTTTCCGGCGACTCCGGAGTGCGACCCCCACTCCCGACCTCTGGCACGATTCTCTCAGGTTCCGGCGACTCCGGAGTGCGATCCTCACTCCCGACCTCCGGTACACTTCACCTCGGTCTCCGACGACTCCGGAGGGCGGACTTCACTCCTCCGATGACGCCGCTCACTCGACCTCGGGTGACTTCCTCCTCGACCTCTGGTACTCCTCACGACCTCTGACGGCGCCCTCTCTCGACCTCTGGCGGCTCCGGGTACGACGTCCGCTTTCCAGTCGGCGCCGCTTCTCCACCTCGGGCTCCAGGTCTCAGGCTACTCGACGTCGGACTCCAGGGAAACCAGTTTCCAGGTCAGGATCTTGCTGTTCTCTGTTTCTAAGGCCTGTTCCTGCTGTCCAGGTCCTTAGGATGGTTTTTCTTGCTTCTTCCCACACAGGGCTCCAGGCTGGGCTCAGTCAGTAGGGACTAGTATCAAGGGTGGGTTTATGGACCCCACTCCAGGCACAAGTTTCCACCCCTGCTGCTTCACTCCTTCCTCCTTCAAGTTTCTGCTGCTCACTCCTCACCCGTCAGGTGCCAACTGCCAGCTCCAACTGCCAACTCTCTGTCTTAGCTTCCCAACATTCTAAACCGCCTCCAACTGTCACAGGGTTCTGGAATGTTCTGGAAGGTGCTGGTAGGTTCCAGTGGATGCTGGTGATGTCACAGGTGGCCACCATTTTGTGCTCCAGGCCCTCAGACAGAAGTTCCAGGGGTAGATAAAATGGCTCCCTGAATCTGCAGCAACACTAAAAAGTCTGGTGGTTCCCAAAAAGGAAAAATTCAAACAGGGTTTGAGGCAAAAGTGGGACAAAATAAATAATGATGAGGAGGGACCACCCAAAGGGCTGACAGGTCTAACAGGAGGCGATCAATTTAGCGAAGATTTTGTTATCGATATTTATTAAAGAGAGGGGGTGGTAGGAATCGTGACGGTCAGCCGGTTTGTCAGGTTTCAAAAGCAGCGTTATCATCGCTTCACGGAGAGACTGGGGGAAAGCACCATTATCGAAGGACTCGTTATACATGGCCGCCAAGTGTGGTTCTAGGAGGTCCGCGTACGTTTTGTAGAATGAGGCAGGTAAGTCATCAAGGCCAGGGGCCTTTTCGCCCGGAAGGCTGCTGATAGCGGTGAGTATTTCCTCCCTGGTGAAAGGCACATCCAGGAATTCCCTGTGATAATCTTCAAGCCAGACCAACGAGATAGACTCGAAATATTGATCGAAGTCTTCCTGCGATGGGGAGGTACCGGCAGAGAATAACTGTGAATAGAAGTCAAGAAAGCGGGTCTTAATCTCCTCAGGGGAAGTGGTTCAAGAGGAACCCCCATCACTTAGAGCCGTGACGTAAGAAGCCGTGCGTGGAGGGCGAAGGAGATTAGCTAAAGTACGTCCCGGACGGTCACCTTCACCGAAACGGCGGGCCCGACCCTCCCTACCCAAGAAGGAGAGCTCACGGTTTGCCTCCACTGAGAACTCTGCGTGTTTTTGACGTATTTGGGCTAGCTTATCATGACTGGGGTCCACCGCTTGAGCGGCATCCAGGTCTCTGATGTCCTTCTCGAGCTTGGGTAATGTGGAGCGGATGGATCGAAGAACACCTGCCTGCTTAGAAATACATTCACCCCGTATGACGACCTTAAAACCTTCCCAGAGGACGGACGCGGAGTCGACAGATCCCGTATTTAAATCAAAGTAATTAGTGATGGCGGTTTGAATGTCCACACAGAAGACTGTGTCCCGGAGGGCGTTCGGGGGGAGAGGCCAAGTAAAAGCCTGTTGCAGGGAATGAGGCATGCGGCTACAGAGCCAGACCGGCACATGATCAGAAAAGGTACGCGCCATATGAGCAGCATCGATAAGCCAAGTCAAGACATCCAGAGAGGTCAGCCAGAAATCAATGCGTGACCAGCAGCCCCTCGCACTTGTGACACAGGTTCTCTCACGTGTATCCGGGTGAAGGCTTCGTACAGAGTATTGTCCGTTAGGATAGACAGGAGAGCCGAAGTGGCACGCGGGTGAGACATGTACGAACCAGACCGATCAAGTGATGCAGATAGGGTGACGTTGAAGTCCCCTCCCCAGACTACAGCCGCAGGTCCACAAGCGGAGATAAGGTGCCACACGTGATGAAAAAAATCTGGGTCGTCAGAATTCGGGCCATATATCGCGGCGATCGTGACGGACTGCGCCAGCAGCGAATCATGAAGTATTACATACCGGCGTCCGGGATCGATGTGTACCTGCGCAGTGTGACAAGGGAGCCCTCTTCATATTAAAATTGAGACGCCCCTTGCGTAAGAAGAGTAGGTGGAGGAGTGGGACTCCCCCCAGTAACGTGCCTGGAGTCTAGTGAGGGAGTTTGGCATCAGGTGTGTCTCTTGTAGAAGGCAAATGTCAACTTTGTGTCGCTGTAAGTGGGAGTGAATCAATCTAGCCTTATGGTGATCGTTCAGACCCCGAACATTCCAAATCCAGCATACAGTGTCAGTCATGACGATGCGGTCCCAGTCGTAGCAAGATGTGGAACAGGTGGGGGCGCTGCAGGCGGGTGTAGTGAGTACATCGGGGGCATCCCCCAGAAGAGCAATGCGGCAGGGAGTGCGCAAACGTCAGACAGACGGAAATGGCTCTGAGGTGTCGCGCGTGCCGGACAGCAGAGACAGCTCCCACCGCACCCCAACCCGGTGCGTACGCCCAGCAAGCAGGGAGAAGGATCAAAGGAGCAGCGCAAGCATAGAATGTGGATAACAGTAGACTCGAGTCAAAACGAGGCATGGAGCACAGTGCAGTGTCAAGATCAGGACCTGTGAAAACAAAACATAGCAAGCATAGAGTGGCAAAATAAAGCCACCGACCCAATAAAGGAACAAGAAACCCCAAGGAGAACCCCCCCACCCCGTCCTAACCCAACCAACCCAGACCAAGAAACCCCCCAACCCCACACCCACTCCAACCCCCTAAATGGGCTGAGCAACAGGGGGACCCACAACTGGGAAAGGGAGGAATATCAGGAGAAAAGGGAATCATCCCGTGGGGGCATGGCAGGGCTAGGCGAACACCCTCGCTATGAAGCAAGGTGGCCAAGCTTACATCAGTTCAGGAATCACTCAGAAAAGAAAAAGTTAATGAAACAACAAGGACTGCACAATCAATCATTGTCACTGAGGTGGTCAGAGTTATCAATCTGAGATTTAGAAGGGGAGGAGCGGGCCTCCTTGTCCAATTTCTTGGCGAAGGCCACGGCAGCTCCCGGATCAGGAAAGACAAGTGTTTTGGCAACCTGTCAGACTCTTAGTTTCGCAGGATAGGCTAGGGAGTATGAAACTTCATACTTCTGCAGGATGCGCTTGGGGGGGAGGAATTCTCTCCGGGCGGCCTGAACAGTGAGGGTGTAGTCCGGGAAAAAGGAGAGTGTGCTGCCTTGGTGGTTGATGGTGCCCCTGTCTCATGCAGCACGAAGAATAGCGTCCCTGTCCCGGTAATTCAGAATTTTTGCAATGATGGGGCGTGGAGTAAGCCCTGGACCGGGACGCGGACCCAGGGACTGGTGCGCCCGCTTGACGATGAACACCGGGGAGAGGACGTCACCGAAGAGCTCCCTGGCCAACTGCTCCACAAAGTCCTCCATCCTGGAAATGTTGGTGGACTCTGGAAGTCCCGTGATGCGGAGGTTACTCCGGCGGGAGTGGGCCTCCAAATCCTCGTTTTTTTCCCGGATCACCACTAGGAGCTTGTCCATCTTGAGTAGTTTCTGACGGTCCTGGGTGGCCGCATCCTCAACGTCTGACACCCTGGACTCGACGTGGAGCAACCTATTGTCGTGGGAGTCTACACGGGCCTTAACCGTGTCCAGGCGGGCAGAGAGTTGGTCCAACTGAGTAGCGATACCAGTCACTGTAGACGTAACGTCCAGCATGATTGCCTTGAGGTCATCCTCTCGATTTGGGGGGGGCGCCCATGGTGGCAGCAGAGCCGGCACCCTCCAATCCAGCAACGTCCTGCCTAGCGGATCTTCGGAGGTTGAATGTAATCTTGGGCTGCTTAGGATCTGTTTTCCCCATGATGAGGGGCCTAGTCGGAAGAAGAGAGACCCACGTGGGGCAGGAGGCAGTCAAACCAGATCAGCAGTCTCCAGCCATCGACCGCTGACAGTATAAGGCTGTGAGGGTCAGCTGGGATCCCCACACTCAAGTCCGCAAGACCCCGCGGAGGGACTCCCCCAGCAATGGAGCTGAGGGCAGAATCCTAAAAGGCCTCTCCGCCCGCCTCAAGACACCATCCCAGGCCCCAGCATCCAGCGAGTAGGAATGGCGCCGGGCGCACCACAGTCCACGAGGGGCCAGCTCAACCAAGGCCAGGAAGGAGCCACCAGTCACCGGGCATCGAATCAGGAGGGCCCGGGGGTTACAGGTCCCCCCCGGAGCGCAGAAGAGCCACAGCGCCAAGCAGCGTTAAGGGAGGGGCGCCACAGCGAGCAGCACACCTACAGAGGCCAAAGTTGTCGTGTTGATGCAGTGGCGGGATGCCCGGGACCCGCGGCGCCCACCAGATCACAATGAGGCCACAGTGCCCGGCAATGATGAGACCAGGGTACCACCAGGAGCGCTCCACCTATGCGGTCCCGGCAGTGTCGACGCCCAGATGATGTGGGTGCGTGGGCAGGCACACCAGGCCCCCGCGGCGTCCCCCGGGGCAAGAGCAGACAGGTGGAGGTCAGCCGCTGGGCCCAGTCACGGCCGCTCATGAATCCCGGGCCCTCAGTGCACCAGGACCCGGTGTCGGCAATGCGTTCCGCGGGCAGTGCCCGCAACGCGAGTCAGAGCAGCAGCCAGTGGGGAGGGGAGCGCACCCGCCAGACAGGGGCTAAGCCGGCAGGGAGTCGCGGAGGGTCCGCCACTCACCTCGCCAGGCCCAGGTGCTCGCGCCAGCAGCAGCTAGCGGGTCTGGAGGTGCCATAGCATCAGCACTCACAACGCGGCACCCCAGGCCAGGCGGAACAGCCTGCGGGCCCCCAACCCAGCCGGCAGAACCAGAGAGGCAGCGCGTCTCACCCAGAGTCCGAAGATGTCACCACCGGAGCAGATCACGGCCGTGGGCAGCAGCAGAGAGCCTCCGCAGTCAGCAGAGAGGAAGGCCGAGCCCCGAGGCCCGGAGACGTGGGCCGGGCATCCACACCGGATGGCTGCTCTCCACCAAAAAGTCGAGCTGAAGAGCAGCGGAGCTAACAATCTGCGCCTCGCCTCATGGGGATCACAGGAGCTGCATGGATGCGCAGATCAGGTAGGGATTCCTGCAGGATAATGCCGGATTGTTGAGCTTGGCCGGCAGAGCCCACTCAAAGCGCGGCCATCTTGCAGCCGGCCAGGCCACGCCCCCTACTGGTCCTATAGTTACAGGTACAGTCACTGCTTCCATATTTTTAGCTAATTCTCTAATTTTCTCAGTTAATTCCAGAGTGGTTCTAGCTAACTCAACTGAATTTTCATTTCCGGTTCTAACGGGTTGTGGCATTTCAGAATCTTTAAATGGATTAATTTTCCCCAAATAAGGTGGCGTTTGCTCAAGATTTTTATTTATCAAGGTTTCTTTTACCAGCGCACTCGGCATCAGCAACGTAGAATTCGGTTGATACGGGGGAGGGTTTTTATAAAACATGTCCTCCAGCACTCCATCTTATGATTCACTCACTCCATATCTATAACCTTCTGACCCTGTGTTATTTCTCTTTTCTGTACATTTTCTGCCACTTGCCTCTTCAGTATTTCTCAGAGGAAACGTACCATCAGTCATATTCGGATTCCGCCATGTCCTCATTCTGTCATCATGACTTTCCTGACCACAATGTCTACCAAACATGTAATTATACCTTCTTCCACTCCGATGCCTTTCCTGGTCATACATCTTTTCTACCCACTCCGTCAAAGCCTCAAACTGAGTAGTTCTGGGTTTCGGTTCTAACCTCATCAGTCTTTCTCTCAAATTTTGTAATACTGCCAAACTAAATGAGCCACTTTCTGAAAACGCTAGTACTCCATCATCTTTGGTATACTTTGCCCAATTCTCTAACCAGATACATGTATGGTACCCATATTTCGCTACCATAAAAGATGCAGGCGATTTCGGTGGAGGAAGTATCTGACCTTCCCTAGTCACAATCGGCTTATTCTTCTTAAAGAAAGTTTTAATTTTCCCAAACCATGATTTTTTTCTCTTTTTCAGGTGGATCGTAGTACATCATTTTCAACTTTTCAACGTTCTTAATCACTAGGCTTTGTAAATCACTTCTTTTCACAGCTTCTCCGTATTCTGTCCAATCCCAGCGCGACTCACACTAACGCACCAATCCAGGGCGTCTATGTCACTCCTGAAGCTCTCCAATCCTAGCGCGACTCACACTAACGCACCAATCCTGGGCATGTACGTCACACCGGCAATACTCCAATCCCAGCGTGACTCACACTAGCGCACAAATCAGTGAAAGCTTCGTCTCTCTACAGCTGACCAATCCCAGCGCGGTCTTTCTGACATCAGCCTTTCTCGCTACTCCTGCTTCTGCTGACCCTTCCTTTACAAAATGTTATCGGCAAACGTTTTCGTACGTTTTCTTTAATTAAAATCTGTGAGTAACAACATAAAACATCTCCATTGCCTGTTTCACTAAACCAAAGAGATAGTTTTGTCCATTTACACAAGAATTCTGTATTTCCAGTACGCAGCCCTTACCTCTACCCTACCACAGAATTATTCAGTTTCGCCGATAAAGTAGCACTTCCCTCTACCTTACCCTTCTAACAAGCAAAAAGGCTAACCCGTTTCTCTGGGGATAAAACACATGTGGAGACTACAATGCTCCTGAGAATTAAGGCCAGAGTTTCACAAGAGAACCTGTTGCTATTTCACTCACACATGTTCATACAGAAAATGTCCCTAAAGATAACACACGACGATGTTACCACCTTGAAACCAGACAATGCGCTGTGCGACTTCACTTGCCACACATTTCCCCCATCTACATACAGGGCAACCAACTTCCTGCTTCTCGGAAGTCTTCAAAACTTTTCACAACATAAAACGCAACACAACTCAACATAAAGTGTTCAACATAAATCAATAATCACCAAACCAATGCAATAAAACCATCCTCTGCTACCAGAAAACTGATCCAGCGGAAAGGGCAAATTTACATAATCTCCCTATGTCACAGACTCTTCATCACACTAACTCATTCATTCATTCATTTATTGGTGGGGCCCATAACACCAACACTCATACGTCTCACCCGAATCTGTGCACAGGAGACATAGCGCTGGACATGTGGGGGTACCTTGTTACCTATCGGGAATAATTCCTTTACATTATATTCATTATATACACCTGCACCTACAGAATCTTAACTTTTACATCAAGGCACTCCACCACTTGGTCGATGGACCAATTAGTTGGACTGGTTGATGGTGATTTAGAACCAGTTAAAACACAATTAAAGTCTCAGAAACATTTGATTAATCATCAGTACCTAATTAAATAACCACAAACTCACTTCTTATTAATCCAAATTGCGTTTATCTATTTTAGTTCACTCTGCATTAGCATTTAAGATCTACAGTTTATTACATAATTTGTTTATTTTGAGAAGACATATATCTTTAGGACATCCGCATAAGTTTGCATGGCATTATATTTACCAAATCTTGTAAATCGGAGACCCTCCGATCACACACAGGATGGTTCAAGTCTTTGCGACAATCTCCAGGATAAACTGTTCAGTCCACGGCAAAGAACAAAACCCTTCAGATTGAATCGTTCTCTCGTATCCCAAGAAACCCAGGTAAACCATGGAAATCTCCGTCAGTTCAACGCAGACCGTACGCCAAACGATCCTCCCAACAAACCAAAACCCTGCTTTTTATATCCTTTTCCTTCTTAACTTTAGGTCAATGTGCAACAATTTAGGGGTAGAAAGTGTTCTGATTGACTAATCCAATTCAATTTGTAAGTTCTTCGAATGTTCTCGGGTTCACCCATTTTCTCATGAGACCTGGCATGGCAGCACTCAATTTTATATCTTTTTGGTAATTCACAGGCAAAAGTTCAGAAGTAACAACAAGCAAGCCTCCTCGTACAGGTCCGTCATTGTCCCCTCGATCGTTCACACCATTCATTGTTTGTCAGTCCTCCATGTTCCTATCCTTGACAAGGAACACTCTGGTTTGGGGTTGAGGTCACTTAGTGATCTCCGGAGCCATCCGATTCTGCGCAGTAGACATCGCGCTCACATGATGGAGGCCCTCTCAGAACTCCATTTTAAGTACTGCGGCCTAGTAGGCCCGAATGCCAACTTAAGTAAAAACAAACATAACAGCGATTAGAATATAGAAACAAAGATTCTAATGTTTAAACCCACACTAATCCCAATGTATATTAGTGTTTCCTAGCTTATAGCAACATTTAAAGCAATAATACTCACCATTCCGCATTGCTGAAAGCACAAACCATAACAAAAGCGACATGATTCATGCAATTCTCTATTTTGCCATGTTCTAAAGTTAGTTTGCGTACCACAGTTAATTATTTTAATTGTTTTGCCATGCAATTTGCATTTTAGTCCCACGTGTATCACATGTTTATCAAGGTGCAAAAGTTGATTTGTCGTTCCATTCCACACTAGTTAGTACAAGTTAATACTTAATATGGTTAAGTAATTAATTTCATGCAAAATAAGGGAGGTATACAAAATTTTGTTTTACCTTCTCCATCACTTTCAAACAACCCAAAACGAAATTGTTGCTGACTTAGTGTCACATTGGTTTCCTGCCCCTTTGGAGAGTAGGACCCCTTTCTTCATTTTTGGGTTCCCATTGCGGTGCCTTTTGAATAGGCACCACCATGGGAATGCCAAAGGACTGCTCGCCAGGCCAGGAGAAAACTCCTGATCTGGTGAGCAGTCTGACAACGGGTTTGGCAGTCCTGGAGAAGAACTCTTTTGTGGTGGCCGGCTCCAGGACAGTCAAACTCGTACTCAGGCCCATACTCATCAAAACAGACAAACACCTCAGCGCTCGACAACACAATCAAAGATGCAAACTCCTATTATACTCACGCTCCTAGGAGACTGTAACTGCTAAGGAACGCCAAAACACCACCAATTCTCCAAACTGTATGGTAGGAACCTCGGGGACGCAGACATATTAGGGCAGATTGTGATGGATTTTTAGGTCAATTCGACCTACCTACTCCTTAGTGAGAATCGAGCTCTGCTATCAATTGATGTCATGAAAGATGAGTGTGAGAAGTTGGCCTGATGTATGATGTCACTAGTTATAGTGTACACCTTATATCAGTCCAAATACCCTTATGGTGATTGGTTGTAAAGTCAACCTTATAGACCAGCTATCCTAGTGGTAGCATGGACAAGAGCAGTCTTAGGCTAAACTCTGAATGGCATGTGAAGCCAGCTGTGATACCATATATAATCCCTTGAATACCAAATGAAAGGACACCACAACAGATATATATATATAAAATAAAGTGTATTTATTCTAAGCAAACCCTCAGCACTCTTTATGAGATTAGAGGTAAGTACAACACAGTCTTATTAATGCATACAGTAAGTCACACAGGTAAGTAATACAGTTAGGCCCTAGGGGCCACGCAAACCATATACTAAGTAAGTGGTATAAGAACCACGGTCACGGAAATAGAATAGGCCTAGGCCTAGGGAATCGCTGGGGCTACACTACACTAGCGTTAGTTAGGAAGTGGGAGGCCCACGGGATTCGTGTGCAGAGTGGAAACACTCACGCGTAATGCGTAAAAGTCAATAGCAATAGTACAGTTTAGAAAACGGTAGATTTAGGACACTTCCGGAGTAGCTAGGAAGTTGAGACTTGAAAACTAGACACTAGGATAGTCACTATCCTGATGAGCACTGGAGTACCCAAGTTACCTAGCCCACAGGCTGCGGGTGCATAGGGGTGAAGATGCGTCGTTTTCGTCGTCGACTCCTATGGATGCCTGAAGAAAGATGCTGACAGGCAGTCAGTGAAGAGTGTCCGGTGGATCCCAAGGCTGGGATCAAGAAGATAAGAAACCTGCAAGCAGAAGGGACAGAGTCAAGGTCACTAGCCAGTGACCACGTGGAACCAGGAAGGAACCAGGCGATGTCGTGAAGAGTTGCAGGTGAAGGTGAAGCTTGTCGCTGCAGCCAGGAGGACCAGGAAGCGTCGAGGACGACCAGGACCAGGAGGCGAGCTGTCCCACGAAGGCTCTTGCTGTCGGCGGCGTCGAAGTTGGACTAGGACTCACCAAGCCTTGGCAAGCGGAACCCACGAAGAACAAGGGACTTGCTTCTGGTGCAGACCAGGAAGGTCTGGGGTGCTTCTTCTTTGCAGAGAAGCGGGAGCCAGTCTGGAGGAGCCAAACCAGCGCAGAAGATGTCAGGGTGCGTCGTCACAGAGGCCACTAGCCAGCGGGCAAGCAACCGGACAGACACGGCAAGCAGGAAAATGCTGAAGGGCCCCACGCAGGACTCGTGGAGTGTGGGGGGCTGGTCTTCGGTGCAGATGGTGCTTGGGGTTGGGGCTTCTCAATCCCCGGTGCACAACTTCGAGGGTACCTCAGAAGCTGCGCTGTAAGTTACTAGCCACTTTTCCCAGGTAGCCGGTCCCACGTCGCTCGTCGCCTCCACGGATCTCAGCTCTGCTGCAGATGTGGATGAGGGTCGGAGAAGTCTGGAAGTCAAGGCTCTGGTCGGGCTCTGCAGTCGGTTCCTCGTAGAACGGGCGCAAAGCAAAGGGTAGTCTCTTGATGGTGCCTGTTTGCACAGGGTAGCCACTCCTTGGCTACAAGGGAGATTCTTCAGTCTTCTTCTTTCGTCGAATGTCGAAGGTCCAGAGTTTCTGTTCAGTTTTGCAGGTTCAGGATAATCTAAAGTCTTGAGGCCCAACTTCCACTCTTATACTAATCTGGGGGGCTGGGATACCTGCTAGGTCACGCCTTATGGGTGGGACCTGGGAGGGGGTGGTTACACCCACTTCTCTTTGTCCAGTTTCGCGCCAGAGCTGGGGCTGGAGTGCCCCAGCGCCGGTTTGAACTGGACTATGCAAGGAACACCTTGTGTGCCCCAGGCATGTCTCATTCCTTTCAGCCCACCCTGCCCCAATACACTAAAGGCTGTCTGGGGAGGTGCTAGCACCTCCCCAAGCAGGAAACCTATTGTCCAGGCCTCCCTGGCTGGGATCACTCCCAGCAGCAGGAGGTCAGACTTGTGTCTGTGGCAGCAGCATCCATTTTGTGATGCTGAGGCTTTGGTTAGAGTTAAACAGCAAAGTAGGATTTTAACATGTCTCTCCCTCTAGAAGGGAGGAATAATATCCTCATCACCAGAAATGGTATGGGGGTATTATTCCAAAGTGTTAGACACCTTACACGACATGTTTTGATAAAGCCAAACCATAGTTACCATAACCGTTTAAGATTATAAGGCACTTTAAGAGTATATGGTAGGCTATATCATAGAACAGCTATAAGGACATGGTTCCGAAAGCTGCAGACAGGCTCAGCTCATGCTAGAGCACCATCTCACATGTTACCAAGCACTCTGCCTCCAGGATTGTTAAGGCCTGCCATAGGAGTGACTGATAGGTACACATGTGTCTATATATAAGGGTAGATATAGGCATACTATATCTAAGCAAGGGGTGATTACACGACCTTGCCCCAGCTGAGTGATCAGCCAGTTGTGTCTGATTGGAAGGCCAGACCAGGGGTGGCATAATACATGCTGCAGCCCCTGGGAGGCCTAGGGTACACCTATGCCCTGGGTACCTAGGGTACACTGTACAGGGTCCAATAAGGTGATCCTTACCAATTGGTTATGTACCTAGGGTACATGGAGTCCATTTTAAAGAGAGAGCAGACAGCCTGAGACCCTGAATGGCAGGATCTCAGGCCAACTAAGTCGAAAAACCAGCTAGACACTAGGCAAAAAGTTGGGGGTAACCATAGTCAGATATCCACCTTCCTACACAACCCCCCCCCCCCCAAACGAAAGGAGATAAGGCTGGCCTTGACAAGGTAAGCCTCTATTGCCTGAGTGGCCATATAAGGAAGAACCAGCACTGGCATGGTTACCCCCTGTCTCATGGTCCACTAAGCAATCCTTCATCCTAAAGATATCATAGGGTCTCCACCATAGGGAACCTCTACCTTTGGTGTGTCTTTGCAAAGTAAAAGGCTGGTGTTGAGATGGAGTACTGAAGTGAGTGTCCTCAAAGTGAGGCCTCAGCTTCCTCCAATCATCCTCCACCATGGATGCCTTTCTTTCTCTAACTGAGTTGCACTGTGCTCTCAGGGTCAGCCTCTGGCTACCTAAAGCTGGAGGCTGGGTCCCTTTTGTGGGCTTACTGGAGGGACAGGTCAGGTTTGGGGCCCTAAGGTCCCAGGTTTGCCTGTGCCCAACAGAATCCCACTGGGGGAGGTCCCTAACTACCTGTAAAGGGGATCCCTCAGGAATGTTTTTACCCATCACCTGGCTAGGGCTACTAGCCAGGCAATCCTCATTCTTTTGATTGGGGGGTTCTTGTGGACAGGGGCCCTCTTGGGGTCCACTGGCCTCCCTGACCTCTGCAGCCCTGGGCTGACTGAGGCAGGGTAGAGAGAGGCAGGCTACCTGCACCAGACTGGGTCCCACCTTGGAAGGGGCCACTGACATCAGAGGCTCTGCCAGGCCAGGCCGGGCTACCTCTGGGGCAGTTCCTTCACAAGGGGTGAGGTCAGATCCCTGAGGAGGCTGACCTTTTCCTAATGTCTGGGGAGAGGGAGACTTTTCTTCCTCCCCACTACTCTGTTTGTGTGGAGTGATCCATAGTTTCAGGCTTCACTACACCTATATCAGTCTGAGTGTGGGCTGAGACCATTACAGCCTTGCCAACCTTTTCAGGAAGGCACTCAGTTTGTGTTTGAGCTGTGACTGTCACAGCTCTGCCACTTTCTACAGGGAAGTCTGCCTGGGCCTGGGCTGTGGTTACCACTGCCCTTCCAACCTTTTCAGGGAGGAAAGCTACTTGGACAGGGGTTGTGACTGGCACAACCCCACTACCCTTTTTGGAAAGGCCTACCATTTTAGAATGGGTGTCTTGTTCAACTCCAGCCCAAGCTGAGAGTTCTAAGTCATTCCCCAGCAAGCAGTCCACAGGCAAGGTTGGAGACACTGCCACCCTTTTAGGGCCAGTGACACCTCCCCAGCTGAGACATACCTCTGCCATGGGATGACTGTTCTGTTTGCCATCAATGTTAGTTACCTGGTATGAGAAACCAGGCAAAAGCTGCTCAGAGGGAACTAGCCTATGGGCCACCATAGTGATGCTAGCTCCAGTGTCTCTGTAGGCCTCAGCTTTTCTACCATTGATGTAGGGTTCCTGTCTGTACCTACCCAAAGTGTTGGGACAGGCAGTGAAGTTGGCAAACCCCATGCCACCATCACAGACAAGAGTAGCTGCTGTAGGGGAATTGGCTAAGCCAGAGTCCCCCTGTGTTCCCCAAGAAAACCCAACCACATTTTTGGGGGCACTCCCACCACCTGGGGGATTACTGCTGACAGTAATAGGTGGTGTGACAGGAGTAGTTGGAGGAACAGTTTTGTTTTTAGCCTGTGGACAACTGCTGTCAGTTTTCCAATGCCCAGGTGTTTTACACACATGGCAGTAAGGCTTTTTAACTGTGTTAGAGGAGGGAGCTTGGGACCCACCACCCTGTGTGGAGTTTTGGGGCCCTGAGGAAGATTTCTCTTTTGCTTTATCCCCACCCTTCTCTTGAGGCTTGGTGGTATCTTTCTTTTGGTCACCACCCTGATTTTTAGGCCTAATCCTGGTCCTGACCCATTTATCTGCCCTCTTTCCCAATTCTTGGGGGGAGGTCAAATCTGAGTCTACCAGGTGTTGATGGAGAAGCTGGTTCTGACAATTACTAAGGATCTGCTCCCTCATAATCAAGTTGTACAATCCTGTATAGTCCTGCACCTTGCTGCCATTTAACCAACCTTCCAAAGCCTTAGTGGCACAATCCACAAAATCAGACCAGTCCTGTGTCTGTGTCTTCTGGGTGTCTCTGAACAACAACCTATATTGCTCAGTGGTTAAGCCAAACCCATCTATCAGAGCACTCTTCAGGACTTTGTAATTGTTTGCATCCTCATCACTGACTGTGAGGAGCTTGTCTCTACCTTTGTCAGAAAAGGAGAGCCACAAGATAGCTGCCCACTGACTTTGGGGTACCTGCTGTACTTTGCAGGCCCTCTCCAAAGCAGTCATCCATTTGTGGATGTCATCCCCATTCTGATATGGGGGGACTATCTTGCTTAGGTTTCTATGGTCATAAGACCTATCCCTATCTCTAGGAATGTTGCTGCCACCAGTGGGTTCTGACCCACACAATTTTTGCTCTCTAGCCAGAGCAAGCTTCTCCTTGGCAAGGGCAATTTCTTCCCTCTGAATCCTCAGATTAGCTTCCCTCATTCTGGCTTTATGCTCCTTTCTCTCAGGTGAAGTCATTCCCCTGTGAGAGGAAGCATTAGAGATGCTAGAACCATGGGAGTGGATGGATTCCCTTGAAGGGGATCTGTCCCTCCTGCTTCTTTGTGAAAACCTACTTGGGGGTCTGTATGGGGGGACCCCATGCAAACTCCCATGTAAGCTTAGGTTAGCCTGGCTAAGTCTTCCTACTTGGCCCTGGCTGTCTACCTCCCCATCTGACTCATCTGTGGTGGGTAGACCCCCATCTACAGCTATGGCACCATCCCTGGCAGCTCTTTCAGCATCATAGGCCTCCAGAAGCTCCACTAGCTGTCTAAGGGTAGGGTTTGCACCCTGTTTTATTCCTCTGGAGGTACACAATTGTCTCATCTCCTGGAATGTTAAGGTATCATACCTAGAGGGGGTCTTCTGCAGACCTGCCCCTCCTGGGAGAGCATCTACTTGATCTTCTCCCAGAGGCATGATCTAGTGAGGGTGTGGTGTGTGCACCTACCTACACTAGTTGTTTCTACTAAACCTCTCTAGTAGTTGTAGTCAGGGTGTGTTACTCCCTTCAACCTACAACCACTAAGTCCAGTAGGACTTAAGTATTATAAACTATGTTATATGTACCTAGACAATATCTGTGTGATCTTTCAATTTAGTATCTCAAGATTATAATGGTATTACAACAGCAAGCTCAGATCCCAACCGCTGCTCACCAATGTGAGAAGTTGGCCTGATGTATGATGTCACTAGTTATAGTGTACACCTTATATCAGTCCAAATACCCTTATGGTGATTGGTTGTAAAGTCAACCTTATAGACCAGCTATCCTAGTGGTAGCATGGACAAGAGCAGTCTTAGGCTAAACTCTGAATGGCATGTGAAGCCAGCTGTGATACCATATATAATCCCTTGAATACCAAATGAAAGGACACCACAACAGATATATATATATATAAAATAAAGTGTATTTATTCTAAGCAAACCCTCAGCACTCTTTATGAGATTAGAGGTAAGTACAACACAGTCTTATTAATGCATACAGTAAGTCACACAGGTAAGTAATACAGTTAGGCCCTAGGGGCCACGCAAACCATATACTAAGTAAGTGGTATAAGAACCACGGTCACGGAAATAGAATAGGCCTAGGCCTAGGGAATCGCTGGGGCTACACTACACTAGCGTTAGTTAGGAAGTGGGAGGCCCACGGGATTCGTGTGCAGAGTGGAAACACTCACGCGTAATGCGTAAAAGTCAATAGCAATAGTACAGTTTAGAAAACGGTAGATTTAGGACACTTCCGGAGTAGCTAGGAAGTTGAGACTTGAAAACTAGACACTAGGATAGTCACTATCCTGATGAGCACCGGAGTACCCAAGTTACCTAGCCCACAGGCTGCGGGTGCATAGGGGTGAAGATGCGTCGTTTTCGTCGTCGACTCCTATGGATGCCTGAAGAAAGTTGCTGACAGGCAGTCAGTGAAGAGTGTCCGGTGGATCCCAAGGCTGGGATCAAGAAGAGAAGAAACCTGCAAGCAGAAGGGACAGAGTCAAGGTCACTAGCCAGTGACCACGTGGAACCAGGAAGGAACCAGGCGATGTCGTGAAGAGTTGCAGGTGAAGGTGAAGCTTGTCGCTGCAGCCAGGAGGACCAGGAAGCGTCGAGGACGACCAGGACCAGGAGGCGAGCTGTCCCACGAAGGCTCTTGCTGTCGGCGGCGTCGAAGTTGGACTAGGACTCACCAAGCCTTGGCAAGCGGAACCCACGAAGAACAAGGGACTTGCTTCTGGTGCAGACCAGGAAGGTCTGGGGTGCTTCTTCTTTGCAGAGAAGCGGGAGCCAGTCTGGAGGAGCCAAACCAGCGCAGAAGATGTCAGGGTGCGTCGTCACAGAGGCCACTAGCCAGCGGGCAAGCAACCGGACAGACACGGCAAGCAGGAAAATGCTGAAGGGCCCCACGCAGGACTCGTGGAGTGTGGGGGGCTGGTCTTCGGTGCAGATGGTGCTTGGGGTTGGGGCTTCTCAATCCCCGGTGCACAACTTCGAGGGTACCTCAGAAGCTGCGCTGTAAGTTACTAGCCACTTTTCCCAGGTAGCCGGTCCCACGTCGCTCGTCGCCTCCACGGATCTCAGCTCTGCTGCAGATGTGGATGAGGGTCGGAGAAGTCTGGAAGTCAAGGCTCTGGTCGGGCTCTGCAGTCGGTTCCTCGTAGAACGGGCGCAAAGCAAAGGGTAGTCTCTTGATGGTGCCTGTTTGCACAGGGTAGCCACTCCTTGGCTACAAGGGAGATTCTTCAGTCTTCTTCTTTCGTCGAATGTCGAAGGTCTAGAGTTTCTGTTCAGTTTTGCAGGTTCAGGATAATCTAAAGTCTTGAGGCCCAACTCCCACTCTTATACTAATCTGGGGGGCTGGGATACCTGCTAGGTCACGCCTTATGGGTGGGACCTGGGAGGGGGTGGTTACACCCACTTCCCTTTGTCCAGTTTCGCGCCAGAGCTGGGGCTGGAGTGCCCCAGCGCCGGTTTGAACTGGACTATGCAAGGAACACCTTGTGTGCCCCAGGCATGTCTCATTCCTTTCAGCCCACCCTGCCCCAATACACTAAAGGCTGTCTGGGGAGGTGCTAGCACCTCCCCAAGCAGGAAACCTATTGTCCAGGCCTCCCTGGCTGGGATCACTCCCAGCAGCAGGAGGTCAGACTTGTGTCTGTGGCAGCAGCATCCATTTTGTGATGCTGAGGCTTTGGTTAGAGTTAAACAGCAAAGTAGGATTTTAACATGTCTCTCCCTCTAGAAGGGAGGAATAATATCCTCATCACCAGAAATGGTATGGGGGTATTATTCCAAAGTGTTAGACACCTTACACGACATGTTTTGATAAAGCCAAACCATAGTTACCATAACCGTTTAAGATTATAAAGCACTTTAAGAGTATATGGTAGGCTATATCATAGAACAGCTATAAGGACATGGTTCCGAAAGCTGCAGACAGGCTCAGCTCATGCTAGAGCACCATCTCACATGTTACCAAGCACTCTGCCTCCAGGATTGTTAAGGCCTGCCATAGGAGTGACTGATAGGTACACATGTGTCTATATATAAGGGTAGATATAGGCATACTATATCTAAGCAAGGGGTGATTACACGACCTTGCCCCAGCTGAGTGATCAGCCAGTTGTGTCTGATTGGAAGGCCAGACCAGGGGTGGCATATTACATGCTGCAGCCCCTGGGAGGCCTAGGGTACACCTATGCCCTGGGTACCTAGGGTACACTGTACAGGGTCCAATAAGGTGATCCTTACCAATTGGTTAGGGTACATGGAGTCCATTTTAAAGAGAGAGCAGACAGCCTGAGACCCTGAATGGCAGGATCTCAGGCCAACTAAGTCGAAAAACCAGCTAGACACTAGGCAAAAAGTTGGGGGTAACCATAGTCAGATATCCACCTTCCTACAATGAGGATGGTACTTACACAGCGCAAACCTAGCACAAACTCAAATTGCCCCTAAGTCTACTGAGAAGGACCTTTATCTTGAGGGTAAAATCATAAATTCAGCAATATATCAGTGACAGTGAAGAAAACTTTGCCCTATAGTAACAACAGAGATGAAACTTTTTGTAAACCATCAAGGTTTATTAACACATTAGCAGTTACAATCTCAAATCGAATCAATTAAGCATATATCAATAGTCACCCGATCACAGCATGTAATAATATAATCCAGGCAATTCAAATCAACAAATACAACTACACATTATTAAAGACAGCATAAGCAAAGTAAGGTAAATCTCTGTTCCCGTAAAGGGAAACTCCCTAATGCTAAGCTAAGGTTGTAGGTGAATGGGGAAATTTTAGAAGCAGCAAGTGTCAGCAAATATAGAATCAAAAGTAGAACCAAATGAAGGTTCTAGCAAGGAAAAGAGAAATCTACTTGCTCTAGAAAGTAAGTCTGTGAGTACAAATATAAGGACCGTTGAGCTTCAAGAGAAGGAGGGAAAGGGGACAGCTGCATGCAAAGGTGGACAGGGACAAAATCCTAACTAACTCAGCTTCACACAGTGACAACATGAAACTTCACCCAAGTGATACATTTCACAGGTTTCCACCATGTACGTACCAGTCACAAAATCAGTGTTCCCACTGGACCTGGTGTCAGCCTCCTTCTCACAGATAATAAAACCCCAGGTCCTTCCATCATCGTGGCCTTCACAATATCTCACAAAGGAGGATTCACCTCCTCTACCTCTCATCCTGTGCAGGTGCTGGGAATCAATGTCAAATCAATTATTTGCAACACAAATGAACTTCAAACAGTAAGCTAACAGAAAATAATTTCCAATAAAAAGACAGTGACTCTGGTGCCTGAAACAAAAAGACAGTTATGCACAGCAAGCAGAAATGCAAAGTTTTCTTTTCAAGATAGAGTTATGCCACTCATATCAATGTTAAGTTGCACATATTCTAACTATAGTTAATTGATAACATACATCACTTGTTTCACTAAATCCAAGTGTAAAATA
Source organism: Triturus cristatus (assembly GCF_964204655.1). NCBI lineage: Eukaryota > Metazoa > Chordata > Amphibia > Caudata > Salamandridae > Triturus > Triturus cristatus. The sequence goes on along the minus strand of NC_140589.1, from coordinate 1,060,955,509 downwards.
TTGTGTGCACAGTCTCAAAAATTCATAAAAATGTTACTAGACCTGCAGGTCTAGTGACTTAAATAATCTACTTGACCCATAAACGGGTTTCAAATGATGTGATCCTAGCCAAATATTTCAATTCACCGGTCTGCTATTTTCTCCATTATCGCATATGAGAGCACTTTCAAATATGCAAGTTCAGCATGTCTGCTGGATAAAAAACTCCTTTGTTTGATTTAATAGACTAAACTTTTGCTCCATATATAATACACATCTAGCCACATATAGGATACACATGGCCTCAGCTTGCGTCCTAGTTCATGAACAGCATTGTCATCAGGGCGTGGGCAAACATGTTTCTCAAATCCTGTTTAAAATGTATCACTTTTAATAAATACATAACTAAAGCATGAAGTGATAGCACACTGTCATTTGCAATCAGCAGATTTTACTTCGAAATGGCCACAAAATTTCCCACTGACATGCAATTTTACTGATACAATTATACAGTGTACAAACAATAATGCTCGGAAATCGAGTTTCTGTAAATATTTGTCATCTGCACATCACCAAGTAAAGTGTTTTAAATTCTTTTGTTCCTATTTAAATATTTGTTTGCATCACAGTTCTCACTTACAAAAAAAATTGCTTTTGCTATTCATGATATATTTTGAAATATTTGTACTATTCATTTACAAGCTCTTTAAATATGTGTTAGAAAATAAACTGAAATCTTACTGCCTATTGTTTCACAATGATTATCAGACAGCTCACTTGACAAAAACCTCTAACTTGTAAAAGAAAGAAAACAAGCATTTGCAATGCAATCGGTCTAGCATAACTGAAAGTTTGAGGTATTGGCATTGCATTAATATTTGCAACGGAAATAGCTCCAATTGTTTTAAATGCGACCCCTATTGCATTGTAAGTAGTTGCTTTCACATGCTACTGTTGTTTTCTGTCTTACTCACTGTTGAAGGGTGCTTTACTCAATAGCTGCCTCCACTTTGTCCAGGGGAAAAGGTAAGTCAAGTTGAACATTGCTGTGCTCCATAATTGACTCAAATGCAGATGTGACAGCTGTGGTACAAGCTATTCCAAGATGGTCAATCAGAAAGGAGTAGCTTCTTCACGTTACATTTAAACCATCTAGATAATTCCACAATAAAGAGAAATTAGATATTTAGCTAGGTGTGTGGATTTGTGGTGTTGTACTACCACTGTTATGTACTAGAGATCTAAACATTGAAAGTTGTGCTAACTGTAAAATAACAAAAATTATTAAGGAACCGAAGATGACTGGATTTATCATTGTAATACATGCAAACAGGCATGCAACAATACAAAGTCTATTTGTGTGTTGTTGACGAGCAACAAGCCTCTGTTTTGCTTCCTGTGACTGTTCACATTTTATTCCCCAAACTTGAAGTGCTAAGTAGCCTGTGTGCCTTTATGTGTTGCCTTTGTATGCCCCCGCATAATAAAACCAGACATGTGATGAGCCTTTGCTAATGATTTTTATCAAACAAATGTAGACATTTCTGTGGCAAAGGACGGAGATTCAAGTACTGCACCTGTTAAAGATTATGTTGATAAGTGTAATTATGATGCCTTTGTAGCAAAACTATAGGCCATAGTACTGGCAGATGGTGTGCTTTACATATATTGCCTTAACAGAGTCAGTGGGTGAGAGTGAATGACAGAGACAGTGCATGTGCAGGCTGGTGTGTATGTGTATATATCTATATGTGTGTGTGTGTGTATGAGTGAGAGAAATGGCATAATAGAAAACTGATCTAGTCGTTTTCAAGAAAAAAATTGATTTACATATGATGAAAATGCACTATTAATTTGGTAGTTTGCAGAACCAATCGACTCATTCAGTGAAAGCTATGTTTGCTAAAAAAAACATGCTCCACTTGCCAATAAACACCAATAAACAGCACGTGAAGATTATGTTCTTAGGACTGTGTAATTCCACATGTATCTACTTACTCCACTACTTACCCATTTACTTTTAAGCACTTGAAAAAGTAAATGATTTGTTAAAAATACTAAATAATTATCAGCACATGATACGACTTGACAGCAACATTTTTTGGGTTAGCAAGGGTTGAATATATCTTTTTTTTGTGATTTGTGCAGTGTCTTAATGTGTTTTTAAAGCAGCTTAATTTGTATATCTTAGTACTTTTGAGAATATATTATGTTATATTCAGCAGTCACAATAAACATAGCTATTAGTGAAAACGTATCTCCAACATAGACATACACAAACACATAAATACACACACAAGTGTACATGTAGCATGCCACACAATCTGCAGATTGTGACACAGTGTTACACCAGTTAATTGGTGTGTATTTTAAGGCAGTAGTGTAAAAGCCTATGCTTACTTATTGAACAATAAGCAGTAGCACTATCTTTAAATAGACATCCTGTGTGGAGCCTGTGAAGTGTTCATTTTGTTGAGCTATAATGATATAGTCTTACATTATACAACTTTCATACATTAAGAGCTTTCTTCCTTCAAATACCTCCAGCACCGCGTTCAAGCAATCACGTGGGCAGCACAGCCAGCTTTAATTTTTTTATGGCAGTAACATCAAGACTAAAAATATTTGTTCCCTTTGTAGATACTCTACATAAGATCTGTACACTTATTCTCCACAAGCATTCACAATCGCCCAGACTGCAGCTAGTTAAAATTCCACTCGGGATGCTAAAGCACCTAATTAAAGATATTTAATTCACAATTTCACAATAATACAATAAAAATGGGCAAAGAAACAACCATAATTGTTAAAAAAAAGTTCATACAAAACATATTAAAACCCATCTGTATCACATCTGTATCACAATTGTGCAAATTCATTACACTGCCCATTTTCCTGGAAAGGAAGGTAATGAGACAATTACATTTCTCTTATCAATGTTAATTCTGAAATGATAGATAGCACCCCCCAGGGGAATAAATGTCCTGTGTTTTGTATTGCTGCTGTCTTTTCACAAATGTAAGAAAGTAACAAGCGTCGACGCGTTTCGGTAGCGTAACTTTAATCAAGCCACCTTCTTCAGGACAAAGCGTTTGGTTCACTCCTTTCCATTATTGCATGTGTCACAAATATTTGATTCTTTATGCAAAAGCACTCAGTAGATTGTTGCTCTGATAAAAATTCTTTAGATGATGCACCAATAGTTCGTTATTCTCTATGGATCTCCTAAACGATCCTGTATGGGGTTTATCACTGTTCAATCGGTGGTCCAATTATAGTCAGATCCACCCTTTAAAAATTGAGGCAATTCACTTGGGCTCAATAATTTATTATGTTACTGGAGCGCGTCTCAGTGGCTTTTTGGCTCACGCCGGTCGCTTACTCCGGTCCCTGATCTCCTTTGCGGTTCGATCAGGCCCCCTCCCCTTGTTTTCAAAGTAACATCAAGGCACCATTGTGCATTCTCATATTTTAGCTTCCTGTGATAGTCACATGCTGCACAACACATTTGTGTTTGCATAGCCGTGAAATAATGCTCTGCACCACCCCGTGGAATTGAATAGAAGAACTTTATATAAGTCATAAAGAAGCAAAATCGGGAGGCAGCTAACATAGCTAAAGTGAAGCCAAGCAATTCTAAATTGAAAGTGGCATGGAGAAGGAAACAAAAGCTACAGGCAGCCATATAAAAGTGCACTGTCCATAAACAAAATCAGGCGCAGCCACCATGTCTAAAGTGAAAGTGCGCCGTGACACACACTAATATGAAATTAACTAAGCAAGTAGTACCCAAAGAACAAACAGTTATTGAGTGTAAGGAAACTGTAATTTACCGGTGCTTCTCGCGTAAAATCGGAAATTAGATATTGGAGCGCTAACGAATAAGGAGACAGGAAATGATAGTGATTCAGGACCAAATGCAAGCAGCAGGGTGGATTGTACTCTTAATGAGTGATTACAGCAGGTCTTGCAAACAGTGCATGCGCACTGATGCTCAATCTAAAAAGCAGTGTGACATTCAAATCATTTTGCAAATCAAATGTCTATAGTCCAATGTGAAGACGAAATGCTTGTTCATGATTCAGCCATGTGAATGATGATCTTGGAGCTGGCCACCACACAAGTCTCCTGCTCCAGGACTGCCAAACCCGTTGTCAGACTGCTCGCCAGATCAGGAGTTTTCTCCTGGCCTGGTGAGCAGTCCTTTGGGGTTCCCATGGTGGTGCCTATTCAAAAGGCACTGCAATGGGAACACCAAAGCCTGTTCCTGCACAGCCCTTCATCATGGGTATCTACAAACAAAAAGAAATCATTTTTTTACTATGTGTCTGATTCAAGTTGACTGCTACTTATCAGTAGCCTCATATCGTGATGGTCATATGATGATCAAGTGCAAGTTAAATTAGCCCCAGCCAATTGTTTAAAGAATAGTTGAAGTTGATGCGAAAGTAAGAGACAAATAAGTCTTGAAAAGCGGTAGCACTAACCCTATGTTAACCTCCTGTGGGCGTCAGAAAACATGCAATCAAGAACCACCAAAATAGAATAGAATGGAAATGCAAAGCGCAACCAGAATTTGAAGCTACGAATACTGTGGCAAATATTAATAATGTATTCCATGCTTGTCATTCTAAGCAAAAGTAAGCTACGTGGGCCAGCGTGCACTCTCGTGATGCAATACGAACGTGTGAAATTCAGAGGAGTAACTGCCAGTAGAAAACATGCAACTATCTGCTGTGGTTTTGACCTTTTCTCAAGTGCAGGAGTTAAAACCAAACTCAGACCTTTCGGCAATCAGTAACCAGCAGATACGATGGAATTAAATCCTTAGTTCGACCTGTGTTATGAACGGACACCAGATTCCTGACTGACAAGAAAAGGAAACAAGAAAAGGAGACCCAAAAGAAAATTGAGACATGGTGAGGTAGTGGCAGGATAAAGTGCAACATTTAAATTGTACATCCTGACGTGCTCGGTAAACTTGCAAGCGTTCAGAGAGTATTGCCCTGGCAGTTCTGAAGCCAGGTACTTTACCCAATAGTGCTCCATGCAAGTGCCTCAGTTACACGACCGCGAGCGCTCTGTGGTGTGCCAAGTACGTAAATGTGCGCTTTATAAAATACCTGCCGCAATGTGGGGGAATGGAAGAAAGGAAAAACAGGCCGTGTAAAACTGGCTTGATGTGTTCTTCGGTATGAAGAAAGCATAACGTTTCGAATAAATGACAATCCTATAGGAATATTGTGAACAAGCACACATGTTTTTGAGAGTGTAGCCTATTGCAATAAAGTACATATTTTTTAAATATTGTGCATGAAAGCTCAGTCCAGTTAGGTTGTGCTAAACAGAATACAATGTTTTTACAACAATGTGAACTGAACTTTCTGTACAATATTGATTCTTGTTGTAGCAGCAGAATACAAAAAGTTTGCAATGCAATAGGTCTTGCATTTAAATGCGAGACCTATTGCATTTCAAAGAAGCACCCGCCATTGTCCCGGCTGCTTAAAAGAGAAAGCGTGCATGGCATGGCAGCTGGCCACTTCATGCTGCAGCAAGAGAAACTAAACGAAAATAGTGCTGCTTACACACTTAAGAACATGTACTGGGAAACAACCCAAGTAAAGGGGCCAGTAGCCATGGGAGGTTACAGGTGAAGAAAAGGCGGTAGTAAGGAGGGACAAACAAGCCTTTAGGAAAGATACTCACATAAGCCAATGACAAACATGGGTGGAGAGTGGGCAGAGCTTCTCTTCCGTACTCTACTACAGCAGTCTCGCTGAGCAGCGCATGTGTGCTGGCTCAGGCTCGACCTAAGAAATGCCATTTTCCAAGCAGCTATTAGTAAAAAGACAGACTAACATTTGACCTCTTTCCTTGAACAGACAGCAAATGTGATAAAATAAAAACAACATTTAAAGGCATCTTTATTGCTCATTCACCTTCTGAATAAAGTGATCAAATCTACTCGCCATTGAGAGTGGGCAAGTGGAGGTTTTTGAGGCCTGGAGCACACATATATGGTTATGTTTGTTATATGTTAATATTTCATTAGGTGCTAATAATTGATGGTGACACTGCATCACAAATTAAAAGCTATTCACTGCTTCCCTTCTGTAGTTATTGGCACTTTACAAAAACTCCAAATAAAATAATAATTATGCTTTCCGATCTCTTTTTATATTCTTGTTCTCAAAAGGACTGCATCATTAAAACCATTTACTGGTTCAAGACAAATTGGCTTTATCTTTTTTGAGCAATTCAGACAGACAGCCATATCTTAGATTCATAGGGTGCCACCCTCAGTGGCTCGAAATCTGTGCTAGTTACAGTCTAGCCACTCACTCCATAAGGGCCTGTATGATAATCCCAATCTCTGACCTGTGTCGATGCAGAACGTAATCAGTGCATTTATTTTTCCTTACTTCAGCGCATATATTAAGTCAAAAGATCTACGAGTTAGTGTATTGGTTGCAAGAAAACAGAGCTTGGAAAGACAGGGCAGACATTGCCTCTTCATGTTTCAGAGATCTGCTGCCAGCTACACATGCACCTTCTCAGGGATTTTACAAGTTAATATATGTGCTGACGATGAGTGAAAAAAAGAAGGGAAAGTGTAGGAATAGGTTTTCTGAGGTCACAGGACATGCAAATCATGTCGAAACTTTCTCTAGCAAAGAAAGCTGCCTGGTGGAAATACGTTCTTGACAAAATAAATGCAGCGCCACCAACACGCAGAACTGTTGACAAGTATAAACAAGCATTGGCATAGCCAATAGGTCTCGCCTTTGTGACCATATAAGTGTTTAGCCATTCAACGGTTAATGTTGTTGCACCAAGGATATTGTGCTGCATAACTAAATACTTATAAGGTCCCAAAAGTGAGACCTATTGGCTATGCCAATGCTTGTTATTCCTTTATGCTTGTATTTGTATCTGTGTGATATAAGGAATAAGTCTCTAACTTTCTAGTATAGGGCGTGATATTTAGTGGTTTTAAAAGGTGAGCCTACAGAAGCAAATTAATAGTTTGTTTTGGCAGGTGAGGGCGCTTTCGTGGGCCGGTGAGCCCACTGACGTCTATGGGAGGAATTTCGTCAATCTGGAAAAGGGAAAGGCGTTACTGTGTGGCAAACGCTGAGGGAGCGGCCCATGAGAGTTGACAGCGAGACGGGAAGACATCTAGAAAGTGTGTCGACAACATTGAAAGGAGGCGAGAGGAAAGAAGCAAAAGGCTAGGCAGTGACAGAGATAAAATAGAAGATGCATTGAAAGACATGGGAGAAGTTGCATTGAGAAAAGAGTCACCTCCACTGCAAGGATTATTCTTATCAGTAAACGCCTGATGAAAGCAGTGTGATGGCTAGACCTGGATGCCTGCATGTCTATTCACTTATTTAGGGAACATTTATCGCTTACTCAACACACAACGTCATCCCAAAGAATGTCTATGGTCTTGCGGGGTATACTATTGAAGCATTTCTAGGGATCTCAGCACGCCCCTTGGGCTACAGAAGTGGGGGCTGACATGTAAGGTGTAAGTGTAAGTGGTTGTAGCGTTGTGTGCAACGAACGGTGCAAGGGTGGGCACCACAGCACATGGACACTGGAGTCTTGCATCCACTGGCAAAACTATTCTTGCTTGCTACTGGGCACCATCTACTGCTGATTCCATAAGGCAATTGTCTCATCTAGCCTTATGGGAACATAATCCCGGCGTGCATTTTTACTTGGCTGTGTAGAGTGGTATGACATAGAACTCTTGGATGGAGTCAGTGACGTGGAACAGACACACACACAGGCACACACACAAGCACACACATACATACAAACAGGTGCACACGCACAAGCACACACAGGCACACACACAAGCACACACTGAGATACACACACAAGCACACACAAGCAGACACAGGAACACACACAAGCACACACATGGATACACATACAAGCACATACACAAACACAGGCACACACAAGCGTAGGTACAGACACACACACAGGCGCACACACACACTGGGGTGGGGTAGTGAGCAAAAAAACGATGGGTTTAACCCATGTCTCTTGACTAAGGTGATTCTTTGATTCATTCAGCATTCTGTCCATCATTTGTTACCGCAGCACGTTCCTACACATGGCATAGCAGTGTGCTCTCAGGTTGGCGTATTTGCAGGTGGTGGTGGTGTACAGGATCCGAACAGCAACAGGACTACTGCTAAACCCATCCCTAAGCAGTGCCTTTTGGACATAGTGTCTCGTCCCAAAACAAGAATGATGCAGTATACGTTCCCCCAGTTAGCACTACTTCTGGCGATGCAACAAATTGCAATGGGGAGGGCTGGGTTTAAGGGGCCAGTATTGTATACCGCAGACTGGGCGTTGGCCGAGGAGACCCATATTAGGCTCTCACGTAAAAATGACGAAGGTGCCTGAAGACTTAGAGTAGACTCAAATTGGAAAGCAGGGGCTGTAGGGGAGAAAGGGGGGGACAAATAGTAGATCTACTGACTAAGGGGCATGTGATTTGAACTGAACTATGGCTATGATGTAGTGGGGTGAGCAATGGCAGGGATTAGATGGAATGGAGGAACGTGCTGGGAAGACTAACCAAGATAAAGCAAGCAAGCTGAAGCGGTTTGAAAAGAAATGTTGCAGATGCTTTATTGTTCCGTGTACATGCATGTATGTTACTATGCAAAATCTGAAATAAATAATTTTTTGTTATTGATGTTATCACAGCTGACTGACATAAGTGTTGGTTGCATAAAAATGATACACTCTAGTGGGCCTGCTTCAGGACCCGTGACCACTGAATGTTACCACAGATGACTGTAATCAGTGCAGCCCACATAACCATACAGCTCATCGGGCCTGATATAGCGCCCATACCAGACCAGAACCTCTGTGCTATAGTCTTAGTAAATCTAACATCAATCCACCTTAGCTAGCCTTTCAATACTTGCAGAGCAGGGGATCTAAATGCCACCGTCAGCAGAGAAAGTGGATTCAAAAATGTAAAGAATCTATAAGCATAATAATACGCAACTTACAGAGTAATTATGTCTGCCAGATAACTACAATCATAATTTGTGGTCCATCTCTCATACTTCCTCCCCCTACAACACCCCGCTAAATGCTGAATAGAGTCACTTCCCACATAGGATCACAACACTCTTCAAACCAAAGCAGAGCAGCTTGCCACGCATCCAAGAGGGTTTACAACGCGCAACATGTCCCAGGAGACTAAACTAAACAGTGGCAAACGCATTGTTTTATTTCCAGAGAAATACCAATGTTATCACTCTAAAAAGGCATACAACGTGTGATTCTGTTAAATCAGTAAAGACTTTTAGAGAGAAATGCATACCAAAACAAAGCAAGCCTGTGGTCTCTTTGTTCACGGAATATTGCAGCCTATTAGCAAGCGTAGGCCAATGCGAATGAGGGAGCACAAAGTTTAATGTAGCTCATCCCTGCCCACCAGTTCACCATGACAGGCTATAAAAATAAAACCAGAGGCATAGCTCCCATTGGTTCCGCAGGTTCTGTGGCCCTGGGGGCCGGAGGCCTGAGGGGCCCACTGATCCCTGATTATTGCTGTATTTCAGGGGGGCATGTCCTTCCTTGTGCTATAGTCCATGAACACTGGATACACCACTGTGTAAAACACCCAACTCCGGACAGGAAGGAAGAGCTGGGATTTTAAGCACTGAAAGTGAAGCGCTATTTTGCTGTAAGCCTCGCATGGTAATTGCACCATATCAGATGCTTGGGCATGTAAGAATGTCTTATATTGAAACCGTCTCTGTTTGCCAGCAGGTTCAGAGGGGTACGCAGGGCTCCTGCTCGGCAACAGAACGTCAGAGGAAAGCTAGGTCGAGACATTTCCAACTGCTTTACCAACATTCTCGCAGTAGCCTTGGTTTACGCACTCTACTATAAGAGGGAAAACCAGCGCGTGCCTCACTCCTCAGTTACTGAAAACCGTGACTTGAAGAAACGGTTCACAACATCTCTTTCCTTTTTTCATTTAGTTGCTTCCCTGTGAAATGGATCCAAAAAAGAACCTGCGCTGAAAGTAAAAAAAAAATAATAATAAACGAGATGGGAGAGAAGGAGGCAGCAGGGGGAGGGGAGAGAGGAGGGGGCCTGCATCTGTTTCCCTTGCGGGAGCGAGCAAGAACCATATGTTAAAGCTTGCTCCCGCAAGGGAATAGCCAAACATGCACGCGTTGCATTCAAAACAATGCAATGCGTGCACGTTTTTGAGTGAAAAATTGAATCGATTGCAAAAGGTCTTTTTGCCTAAACAGCACATGCACGCTGCGTAGGCGAGACCTAAAAAGGTGTCCTGAAAATAAACAGCAAGCAAAGGAACAGTTAGCACACATAAGACATGGCAACAGAGAGGGAACCAGAAACAAAAATGAAGTGCACTTACACGGAGGAAGAAGTCGCAGTAAATATTGAGACTTAGGTTGTTGGTGTAATTGAGGAACCTGAGATGGGAAACAGAATTTATAATGCTGGCTTAACCATGCATGCCACTTCCACGCAAACGGAACAACACTTGCCTCAATCACGCATATGCATGATTAAGACAGTCATCGCTCTAGGTGCAGAGTGGATTGGCGGGGAGAGGAACAGGAAGGATTGGGACAGGAAGGACTGGGACACGGGTTGTTCAGGAGGGCTGTGGCCGGGGGGATTTGGGGGCAGGTTTCAATTTTCAGGGCTGTGGGCAAGTTTTAGGGCTTAAGGCGGGGGGGCTGGGGTCGTTTTTTGGGGCTGGGACTTGGTTTTAGGACACAGGGTAGGGAGTTGGGAAGTTATTATAGCTGGGGTGGGTAAATTACAGGGCTGGGTTTTAGGGCTCAGGGCGGTGGCTGGGGTGTGATCTTTACCACACATATACCTTTACCAATCATGCCTTTACAATGTAATTCGCTCTAAATGCATGTGTTGTCACGTGCCAAAGTACATGAACAAATACACATATCTACAATGACAGTGCAACAGCATTTTTTATACTGTTTTTGCATTTTTATAATATGACCTCAGGTTGAAACATGTCACTGTGTTAAAAATGATAACAAGATCAGTGATAATGTCTTAGTAGTCTGTAAAAAACAGCACAAAGCATACTTGTGTACTTATTTCCTTGTTCTGTACAGATACAATTTACTTTTATACTTTTATAGACACAGTTGCACCTGTTCTTTTAACTTTTACACTCATGATTTCTTCATGTTAAGGAAGGTATGTGTTAATAAATGTCAGCCTCTGGTTATCGGTCAGGGCTGCGTTCCATACTATTGTTCTTCACCAACTACGCCACTAGACAGGCCAGATGCATGCAAATCAGTTACAAATCAGTCATTGTCCTGCTTCAATAGGAGCAGTAAAGTCTGGATTGCCAGGCCAGGTCCCCTCTACATTAAAACAAAAGCAACCCTAAAGTGATTTCAGATTTGTTAGGTCTCATCAGTGAGGTATCCCTTAAATCCTATGGAAATATGTCTAGGCATACATACAGCCCCTAGGGCAAAAACAAACCAACAAAGTGATCAAAATAATGCTTGAATTAAATTATTCTCAGTCATTTTGAATTGCTCAGACCACATTCCTGACCATAGTTTTTCAGCCACTGTGCAACTCTTCACTGACATTGGCCTTGCTCCAATAGTAACATTCCAGCATGAATTGCTAGGACTTTTGCCATCCATAGGGGATCACTTTCAACCTAAAATTGATTCCAGCCAACTTATGCCTTGTCAATAAGGTAAATCTTGAGTCCTCTGGCACAGCGAGCACAGGATCCATATCTGGACATCTTCTCATTTGTTGCATTTTTAAAACGGGCAAGCATAAATCCTACAACACTAAATAGGAAGTGTTGCCCTGATTATTTAGACTTTGGTAATAGCAAGCATATGTGTATTTTCCTAGAAAATGTTGTCTGCATAATCAATTACATAATATTAGTGTAGATCACTTAATTGTGAAAGACTCGCTGTTTACAGTGCAGTTTACAATTGTATATATTTGCTAGTTTTGCATGCCCTACGGAATCTATTTATACAAAAATGCTGTTTCTTGCCCTGATTGGCTGGCCACTATCATGACTTTTGTCAGATTTTCAACAAAGCATGGTGATTGTTTTCATTCTTCCTTATGCCGAGGCTCAAAAAACATCTATATTATCCAGGTTTCCTGATAGTGGAAGTACCAAACATGCATGTGTTTTGGATGGCTTTCAGCTGGGATCTACACGCTATACCACAGAAAATGTTTTGATGGTAGCACTTTATAGGGGGTTTCAGCACTGTTTCAGACCATGGACAGCTGGCACCCAGGGAACCTCCAAGTTCAGACATTTCCGAGAATTAGAAACCATGCAGAATTCAGGGTGAAGGGGCTAGTATGTTTCACAGCCTAGTTGATTACTCAGAATGCAAAATATGGTGATAAATATTACTATTTCTTCAGATACCTGCTTCTACTACACCTCCATCAATAATAACATTAGCACCCACAACAACGTTGTTTACTGGTTCCAGAGCAGACAGAGATCCATTCGTCTCTGGTGTGGATATTTTTGCTTTTGAGAGACATACCTACAACATTCAAGAGTGAATTCTTGAAGTTATGAAAGAGGGATTACTCACATTACATGGTGACACGAAGGAAGGAATTGAGTGTCTCAGTTTGACGAAAGCTGTTCCTGATGGTCTTTATTTATTCCTTCATTGCATGTTTCACTTATGGACATGCCTGAGGCTTTGGAGAAAATGGACACAAATTATAACCTAGTGAAACAAATACAATATTTATGTATTCAACTGAATACCACATCCAAGAATCAGTTCAGGCACTCAATGTTCAAAATATCACTATCTTTCTGAAATTGCTTGTCTGTGAATGACTTTAGGAAGGATGTAGAAGACCTGGTTAGATCAAATGCATAATTCTTTCAATACGCACCCTCAATGCCAGTGTAATGGAGGCAAGGCACCCTACACTCTCAGCCGCAGGTCTGTTTTTCATAAAGTCACCTCAACCTGTGCCGACCACATTATCAACAAGGGATTCAAACCAGTAGTAAATTACACCAGCTCAGAGCTGGAGTATTTCCAACACCACTCATAGCCAACCACTGGTACTACAACATTCTCCCATAGAAATAAATGGAAGTAGGTACTGCAACACTCTCCCATGAAAATCACTGAAGGTAATGACTGCAAGTAGAAATCAATAGGAAATAATGTTAAAATAATTTCAATTATTTCAAATATTAACAAATATAAATAAGTATAATTTAATGTAAAAAATATAAAAAATAATACAGATTTGTAATTTAATTATACTTTATTTTAACAACGTTTTTACATAAAAAATTAACATAACATACATTTTTAATAATTTATAATTAAGCCACTTTCAATTATTTCTATGTGCCACTTTTAATAAGTATTAATGCACAATATTAAATATTTTCTTACTTTTGGTGGGAATTTATTAAATATTTTTTTGTATGTCATTGTTAAGTTAATAGTTCCATAGGATTTGTTGTTCTTTTCTGCCATATATTAAAAAATATTAAATAATTTACATGAATGTTTCAATTATTTTTTAACATTTTTCATGTTTCCTTTATTGTATTCTTTTATCAATGTATATATATTAAATTACATTACATGTATTTTAAATGTATTTTCTTAAGTTTAAATTTAAGTAAATACCTACCTAAAGTAAAAATATTATGCATAGTTATTAAAAATATTATACAGACTTATGTAAGAGTAATTTGATTATATTTGTATTAAATATTAAAAAGGTTCTGAAAATATTATATAATTAAATAATAAATATGTACAATCTTTCTTTTTATATTTAATTATAATTATGTATATGTTTAATTCTGGTGTCTCCAACCAGTCGATCACAAGCTACCAGTAGCTCCCAGACAACTTCAAAGTAGCTTGCAGCCTTGAGTTCCTTTTTAAATGAGCACAAAGTCACATGTGTCTTTTAACCCCTTCAGCGCGGCGCAGATTTCCGCGCCACGCTGAAGGTTCTGAGCGCGGGCGAGGCCATGACGGAACGGTTCCGTCATAAGCACAGCCCAACCGACGTGCATGACGGAACCGTTCCGTCATGCGCGTCGAAGGGGTTAATGTTAAGGGAAGGCTGAGTTTCATTTACATTATTATCATCAGATTTCAGATAGCAAAGCATGATAATGAGCAGGACTCAGTCAGATTTATGGACCAGGCTGGGTCAGAGAGGTGAAGAACGGAAGCACTGAAGTATTTAACTCTTAAATATAAGTACTTGTCGACTCAAAACTGGAGGTGAGAACAAAATGATGTTTCTGAATGCTTTTAAATGGGAGAAATTTCAAATGAAAAGATACCTAAATGATTAACTCTTCATTTTAATATTCTCCCATTTCTAAGTGTCTCATTTACAAGCAGCAGGCCTTTTGGTCCCAGTGGTCAGTAGGCACTGTGCAATATTTATAACTGAAAAATAGTTATGTTTTTATAAATTTAAAGTGAAGAAAACTTTTTCAATTAAACATTATAGGCCTGATTACGATGTCAGGCAGACTTGCGTCCACCCAACACCGTCTCTGTCCTGGGACAGACCAACTTCCGGTTGGCGGTCCAGACCGACTAACTACAATACGACGGAACACTTTTCAATCACATACTTCCATTTCTTAATGAGAGCTTGTGTTACGGCCGTAAACCGGCCGTAACACAAGCTCACATTGAGAAATGGGAGGTGTTGTGCACCCTGTGGCAGGCACCTCAAGGCTGCACGCACAAGGGTGCCCTGCTGGGGACCTCCAAACATGCTTTGCGACATGGTTTCCATGTCGGAGAGGCGGGCATGGAAACCATGTCGGTAACCATGCATTGTAATCCCAAGGGCGGAAAGGCCCCCCTTTGGGATTACGAGCCGGCTCCGACTGGCCGACGGGCTCCATGAGCCCGTCAGAAGCCAGCCAGAATGACCAGCCGGTTTACTTTCAGACCACCAGCATTATAATGTGGTGGTCGGATAGTAAACCGAGCGGGTGGTTACGGTGCAGCCCGGAAGGCTCTGACTGTCGTTCAGAGCCTTTACGGGCCTTATCGTAATCAGCCCCTATGTATTAATGTCTTTCTGCACTTTCAATTAAGCTACATACCTCTTAATGTTTAATGAAGTATGTTTATTCACTTTAAAGTCCTTCCATTTAAACAAATGTCTTTTTCAATTTTAAATATGACACCATGTCCACAGGCCACTGGGAGCTAGATGCTTGGAGTTTTTAAATGTGACACTTGGAAATTAGAGAATATTTGAATGAGGAGTTTTATGGAATCCACATTAATAAAAATAACTCTTTAGTTTAAATTTTCAATACAGCACCATATGTATAAGTGCAAAATACACCCATTATTTTAAGATGGAGAAATTTAAAGTGCAGAAAAATGTTCCATTCTCTTAACATGTTTGCAGAACATTTTTCTGCACTTTGAATTTCTACCATTTGTGTCATACTTGTGACGGTGCCACATATGGTGAAAGGTATGTCCTGTGCCACAAGTACATATGGTACCGTCACTCAGTCACCCATACACATATCTCTCAATTATATGCACATATGTTCATACATCCCCAAAGACAATGCTCTCACAGACACACACGGCAGTCCTGTCATAGTGCCCCTAATCAAAGTATTTTGTTCAAACCATAACATCTGGCTCAATGCACATTAGTCATAATGCCAATTAAGCTGGGCGTGGGGGCATCTATTAGCAATGTGCAAGTTCACAATGATTTTACCAATCAGAAGTAGCTCTCAGTATAGAATCGGTTGGAGACCCCTGGAAATTATTTTGAAAAAATGTATTTAAATCCATTTTACCTTTGCAAGTTTTTTGCTAGGCATTTAGGATATTGATTGGCAATGCTCACAGCCGTCTCCCAATTGTATTCTGGCTGTATCAAGATCTAATCTTAACACTATTCAGGATATTACCCCTTGCTCTGGTCCTTTAAGAACAGAGAGTCGGAATATAACAGGTTATGCTGATAGGGCCACAAAGAATCATTGGTTATCTTTTATTGAATCATATGATATCATTGTATTCAGGATACTTGGGAGGTATCCAATATACCACATAACAGTTTTATTCCTATTCTAAGTCAACTCTACTGTCTAGATGTGGGAGAGCGGGGGGTCTTGAAATTTGTCTGAGGCCATCTTTATATGCTTGAGTCACCCTGTAAGTACCACTGGAAATGTGATACAGGCAATTACTGTTAAATGTTGCATCAATTTTAGCTTATGTTTCTTTAATTTTGACAATGAGGATTTTTCTTATTCAAATATTGGCAATGTTAAGAGATTGTTTGAGACAAATTATAGAGTCCCTCTCAGTTTAATGTTTTAATGATATGGGTTGTGGGGATTTTCATACTGTGTTAAATATCAATAGCTGTGATCTTTAATCTTTGATTGACAGTGTGCCATTATCTGTCTCCTCTCCTTCCAACCCTAGAGGTTATAAACTTGCAAGGTTTATTTAACATCTAATTAACATCCATAAATGGCATCAGAACAACTCTCCTGTCATACCCACATATTTCGGCAGAGGCTGTTGTAGCATTTCATTTCAAATCACTTTATTTCGGCTACCAGGGCCATAAAAGTACAATCCATATACAATAAAACCAATATGAAACACAATTAAAAATCCATCATAAAAGAGATCATATAAAATACATCAATTGATAGATAAACTATATATATAAAAATATATTCATGGTTGGTTATCAAATGAAAAGGTATCATTAGAACACAATTCTATTGGCGGCAGTAAAACAAACCAAATGAAATGCACTTAAATAATGGACAGGAAAGGGCTTTACTATGAATCACAAAGTAAAAAGATCCCTTTCCAGTGAAACAGAAAGCAAGCGAAGTCAAAGAATAAATACATTACAGTAATTTCTACAAAAAGGACAACAAAAGTAGATTAAAACAGAAACATTAAAAAAACTTTTTATTTACAGATTGCTGTATTGTGATGCAATGAAACTCAATAAATTCAATATCAAACATATAATCAAATACATCATATTTTATTAAAAACTATTCCTTGAAATACTTTTTTCATATATTGTTAAAGTGCAAATACATATAATAACCAACTTATGTCAAAACAATAGTTTCATTGATACATAAATATCATTCTCTTTGTACACATCATAGAAAAACAATATATATAAAAAATAGATTAAAAAATAAAATACACAGAAAACTGCTGACCCAGCGTTTTGGTGCATTTGATAGATCTTCACCTTCTTCAGGACAAAAATTGCAGTTTTATCTACTTGTATGGAGACCCAAAAGAAAGTTGTCTCATGCTTGGAATAGCGTAGCACTCAGAAGACAATAATTATAACGTTCTTCACAGTCGTAATGGAATTAAAATGAGGTTCTGTATGGTCTCTTATTGATCTAAGAAGACTCGAGCCATAGTTCATAAAGTTCAAATATTCATCATTGATATTTTGAGAAATATGGCCATTAAAAATCTATATTAGAAGGCCAGTGAAACAGCTTTATATATTAGTTTGCTCCACAAAAATGTAACAGTCACTTTCTTCAACTCCAGCATTCCCTAGCAATCCAATCGGTATTGCCGTATTGATATTTTTCTTTTGCATATTGCAATATCTTGGCGTTTAAGAGGGAGCCAGATCGAGTTAGATCAATAAGAGACCATATAGAACCTCATTTTAATTCCATCACATAATTATTGTCTACTTTTGTTGTTTTTTGTAGAAATTACGATTTTCACATGATTCTCATTTCTGACTGGCTTGCACAATTAATTTATTCTTTGACTTCGCTTGCTTTCAGGTTTACTGGAAAGGGATCTTTTACTTTGTGTTGCATATAACAGTCCCTTTTCTAAGTATCAGGGTACCTCCCTCACATTTTGGCGATTTACTATGAATTACCCACCTAGCACCTAGAAATTTTGCAACAGAGATGGCCATTACTGGGTAAGAATCTTATCTAAGGATGCGCTGGACTTCCTGTTAGTTTTATAAGCCTATTAGCCTACAGATGGATACAAGCCAGGTACGCCAAGAAGCTAAATAACCTGAACATGCAAACAAAACATGAGCAACACTTTCGCTTGGGTGGTCACAAATAGGACAAGAAGTGCCTCCTTTCCCAGCCCAACCTGTTGTAAACTCTCTAAGGGGTAAGGTGCCTATGGGAAACAAAAAATAAAGCTTTCTATGGAATGAAACAGACACAACATCCCAGAATAGCTCCAACCCTTGAATAAACTTAAAATCCATGAAATCACCAGTTAACTTAGCAGTGACAGCCTTCAGAGAATTCTCATCTATCACAAGTGACAGTATTTCTTTTTAATCACAGCCTTTGATGGAAAACCAGATGGATCTGGGTGTTCCCACAGATCATGGACCTCTAGCGAAGAACATGGCTGACTTCATGTTTTTAAGCCAAGAGATTTTATTAAATTGGTCAGTCTTCATACCATCCATTAGGCAACGGGCATAGTGGACAAGTTCAGGAATAGTCCACAAGCATCTCCAATACAGCACAGGCCGCAGATGAATTTTATCAGAGACCTTAAAGATGACTAGGTCACTAAACAAGGGATATAACGGGGTAATAACTGGAAGCGATACGAGATTCCTAAGGAATTTATTCTCAATTCTTGTGATATTGTCGTGTTTTGAGGATCACCACAATTCGGCAGATAAGGAATTATGGTCATTGTCAATTGTTTCTAACACTGTCATATCAATGACTATTGGCCAAGATATGGTCTATACAAATTGTATGGAAGTGCGTATTAAAGGTAGGCTTTCCTGTTTTCTGTTTTCATCTTTTGGTAAATTCTGGTATTTTTTTTTGAGTGTGTTCCAGTGTTTCAATACTTTAAAAAAAAATAGTTACACCTTTTCATGCCATTAAAAACAACAGAAAAGTGTTTTTCCAGCCAGTGTTTATGGAACGTTTTGCTTTTTTTATTGCTTTCTGCACTGATAGTGCATAGTATATGGACATTGTGCATACAGTGTATATGAGATCCAAATACATTTTTCCATAGTAAACTTATTGTAGTACACATACAAAACTTCTTCAATGAGTCTTTGGTCATGCATTCACACTCTTTCCTTCCCATGTAAACTTTTATCTGTGAAAAGTCCCTCTCAACATTGGCACTTCAGTCGGAAACACCAAAACAGTCAGTATGCAATTTGCTAACTCTGGCCTCTGACATAGCTTTCCGTGCCAATACTGGTGCACCTGAAGACTGCGATTTTCTGGGACAGGTTCTGCAACATATGCATTGAACTGGGTGCATATGCCCTCAGAGTGATTGAAGCAGTTAAAAATAAAGCAGAACCTTTCAAAGTCAGAGAATATTCCCCTTTATGGAAGGGATCTAAAACTTGTGCAAAGTATCAGAGTACAGTGAGGCTTCATTGACATCAAATGCCATAAACTGGTGAAGGGACATTCTATGCATCATTGCAAGTCATTTCTCATGCATTGTAAAATAAAATTTCCTGGAATGCTCCTCAACTTTGTTTTGGTTACCAAGTGGCAAGCATTCTAACATGGAGCATGTTGCAGTGCCAAAGTCACAAAAATGTCACCCAGCCTACTCTCAAGGAGATATTTCACATCTGCAACAATTACGTTGAGCATTTGGTAGATAAGGGTGTTTTCAAACTCTAGTTTCTTTTATTATGTTCAATACAGCAGTCATGTTTTCCTGCAGTAGAGTGTACTTTTTTCACATCACTATCAATATGCAACCGAAGATCCTCACATTTCTTGCCTTTGTCATCATCACGTAACAAAGATATTGTAAACCTGTCACCACATCGATAATATGGCACTCACAGCCTCCAGGACTGAGAACCACTGGCTAAATGACACAGCTGTGATGACTCCTTCTTTGAGGCCACACAAAGCACAAAATGAGAAATAATTGTGTTGTAGTTCTTGCGCATAACAAAACAGTGCACCAGAATGCACTACAAAGTCAAAAGCGTTGTTCATTAACTCTGAAGATTGTAAAGATGCTTTCTGCATACCATCTAGCAAGTGGCAAAGATTTCTTAAAGGAAAGCATTTCAGCTCAGGAATAACTTTTTCATAGGTCACCACACAACTTTTTCATCTACGTAGCTGAATCTTTGCAAATACAAACAAGATCACTCTTATCTTTGTTGACTTTGGCAAAACCTTTTTGCAGCAGCTTACAAGTGACACTCCATTCCATGTTTTCCAAAAATCTGGTATCATGTTTTCAACATAATCCCAGATGCTTGGTGACAGCACTCTTTTCACATATATCTGTCACTACACCTAGCAATGAATGTTTAAAGCCTGGGTTGTTTGTCAATTCACCTACTATCATTCTGACTCAATAGAAAATGGGGCTGATGTACCAAAGGGTTTCACCCATTCTCTGTCTGTGAGTAAATGTGACGGTACATATTGGGAAAGATTCCTATGAATCCAGCCATTTTCCCTATCGGTGAAAGAATCAAACATAGTCAAAATATAAAATAATGATTTTGATATTTCCTGATTCAATAACGTTTATACAATAATTCAAAAAGACCTAAAACATGCTTCTAAACCCTACGTCTTTAGACAAAAAACCACAAAACTGAAAGAAGCAAAGGGTAGAAGAAAAAATATTTTAAGGGTATCCCTAAACAACAAAACTCAAGTAGAATAATGTTAGTCTGGATTTTCTTGCTGCTACCTTGTATAATAAAGTTACATTATGTTGACCCCATCAGGAAGAAATAAAAATGACTCTTTCATGTTCCTTTTCATTTAGTTTGTGGATCTGCAGGTGTTTTTTCAGTGTTTATATGTTTACACTGGTGAGGGCTATGTCCCTTTTAGTGTGGTTTTATCAGTTATTATAGATTCAAACCTAAAGCAGGATAGCCTAATTATAGGTGTGGGCATCCATGATGTCCGATTTGGGCTGACCATTGAGGGCCCTCAGGCCATGCTCTATAGTAAGTGCCTTTAGATAGATTGCTGACCATAACCAGATGTTAATTGGTTGAATTTCTAAGAGAGGAACTGCCCAAGCAACGTCCTTATCTTCTGTTATGTGGACATCTTGATTATCCAGTGGCTTGAATGTAAGATTGAAATCACCCCCTAAAATAAGAAAGTATTGTTGTGAAAGTGAATCAAGAACATGCTCGAGAGCTTGTATTGTGCTTGAAACTGAGCCCTGTCTGCCACCCCCTTACATAGATATTAAGAATAATTATCTAAATGTGGTTACCGCTGTCCCGTTGGATGGCCAATATATCAGGGAAGTCAATTTTAAGTTGGTGAACAGTACAATTTAAAGAATTTCTAATCCAAATGACCAAACCCCCTGCAGTCCTATCCCTTGAGCTGGAAATGACAGCGACAAAATTATTAAGATACCCTGGGATATGGATAGAATACACAGTCCAGTTTTCTTGCAAAAGACAAATGTCCTAATTATTCATTAGGCCTCTCCAATCTGGGAGATTTTAGATTTAAGTCCCGCTACACTCCACGAAATAATATGCAATTCCGTGGCATCAGTATGTTCTTTAGCCTGATTAGAAATTATAGGTTCAGTCAAAGAAGACGTTAAACTACCTTGTAAGCCATAAAATGTGGTAATATTAAAATTGGATCTAGACTCGTTAGTGGGCAGGCGGTAAGAGGCAGGAATACACAAATTTGGGTCAGGGATGGCAGTGCTCACACTCGTAGACATAGAATGACTCACAAGAGACCTGGGATGGGTTGGATAATTGGACCCACTACTTTCGTCTGAGGAGCTCACTTCATTAGGGGTAGTTATTTGCAGACAAAGAAAAGAGGAGAGAGGGACATGCTCCCTTCTGACTCAATCTATGTCACTAAGCCTTCGACTAGAAGGAGCTGCCGTCCTGAAATGCATTGAATGTGGATATTTAAATTGAATATTTGAAGAACCAATAGGGATGGTTCTAACGTCCAAGGCCACTAGATTACCTACCAAAGCCATTGATGCAAGAATTACAGTATTCCAGCATATCAAATTTAGAAGTGGAAGAAGTGAGTCTATTTACTTTAATGATATCATCACGATTAAAAGAACAACACCCTCTGACGTACTGGACCCAGTGGGTCCGTTGTTCTTTAATGAGTCTTCCCCCTCATTCCACCCTGTTTTAGGTAACTTGGGAACATTGGTCATCAAAATGCAACTTCACCTAGAAGACCTACTTGCCTACCTAGAGTGTTTGGTGTTTTTAAAGGTACAGGTGTGCTCCTTATTAAACATGGGAGGGCTACGACTAAGCTGTGAATTACATAGGGTTTTACCTTGGATATCCCGCAGCTTACCACTCAAGAATGAGAGTTTATTGGGACGGTAAAGAAGTGTAGCGAGCGAGCATAGCGAGCGAGCCTGAACCACCTATGGGTGGTTTGAAAAAAAAGTGGGAAAAGGGTGCATTTTCAAGCAAATTTTATCCGATGCCAGGCAGTGGGTCCTGACCATGCCCCTCTCATGCTCGAATGTTGGCACATATTTGTGCCATCTTTCCGTTGGCATGCAGGGACACATATACATGCCCTGATGCTAGGTGGTGAACACTTTTTCTTTTTTTTTTTCAAAGATATGTTTATTTAGATCATAATCTTTAAACAATACAAAACAATTAGTATAATTTAAAATTAGTTCACATCAACAATCTCATAAACAATTTTAACAATTAAGTATTCAAACCAAATTAAAACCAGATTAAACTCCTCTCGACCTATATGCATGTCAGTTAATAGATAAAACTCACTTCTTTATTGGTGGGTCTACTCCCTACAAAATTATAAAACCGGTTCTAGACAAGATATAAAAATATTTCGTTATAAGATTCTAAAATATCAGTTCTAATTTATTATAAAACTCTGTACAGCCTTTATGAACTTCCCCAAAGCGATTGCAATTTCTATGTTGGGCATTTCTGGGATAATATCGATCGCTTGTGCCCGGTTTCTTATGCCATATTTTACAAATATTGGGCGTAACCAGAGTTTGCGTTGCTCTAGGATAGTTAAACAGTCCAGCAGAATATGCACTGAGTCTGCTTTTGTTCCCAGGTTACATTTACAGCACCCTCTGGGATCGAGCATTTTATTTTTAATTCCTTTATTTATTAGCCATGGGTTAATCCCAGTGCGGAACCTTAAGATCTCCTGTCTATACCATGGGTTTGGTAAGATATCCAAAATAGGGGAACCAATTTTCATTTGCCCAGGAGTTCATCATAAACTTTACTGATTTTTTCTTACTAAGGTATTCCTTGTCTGCCCTTTTTGAGACTTCTTGACCATTGTACTTTAACTCTTTTTTTGTGCATTCTATCTTGAGTGACGCTCGACATAAGACCACTTTTGTATTCTCAGCGGCCTGTACCACTTTCTTACTTCACCTTTTTGCCCAACTTAAATTACTTTGTTGAATCTCGTTACGACACCAATGTGCAATTTTTTGTCCATTATCATTCTCCAGGCGTTTCCAAAATCTAATCGCTGCTACTTGTACTCCCCACGCCATTGTTCCTATTTTTAATCTTAATGCTTGGATCATTGCTGATGGGGGCAGTGACAGAAGATTTTTCAGGCATTTTCCTTCCTCCAGGTCCCAGAAATCTTTACTGCTCAAATAAATGATTTCTGCTCCGTAGAGTACTTGTGATGGTATCATTGCATTGAAGGCCTTTAATAAAGGACGATGGGACATATCCCGATAGTCACGATTAAACATTTTTAGCCCGGCAATTGTTGTAAGTGCCTTCGCTTTTTGGGCTTCTAGGTGTGTGTGCTAGTTTAGTGTTTTATCGAACCACACACCTAGGTAACGGTATTCATTTACAGATTCTAATTTAAGGTCACCTAAAAACCAATTAAACTTAATCGCTTTTTTCCCGAAGCATAACATTTTCGTCTTATCTAGGTTTACCGTTAAAAACTTCTTTTCACAATATTCCTTAAAAAATTTCAGCTTCCTTTGAAGGCCTATTTCCGTCTGATCTACTATTACCAGGTCATCCGCATATAAGAGGCACGGTACCTTTTTGCCATTCATCCTGGGGCTTGCACTGCCCTCCACTTCTAAGCCCTCAGGTAGGTCAGATAGAAATATGGAAAATAGCTGGGGGGCGAGTACACAGCCCTGTCTTAGGCCATTTTCAATTGGTATTTTTGGTGTTAGTGACCCCTCCGTGTCCCTAATTACTTGGGCCCAGGTGCCACTATGTAGTTCTTTTAGTATGGTCAGCAGGTCTTTTGGGATATTTTTATTAATTAGTAGTTCCCAGAGACATTCCCGGTCCACAGAATCAAAGGCGGCGCGGAAGTCAACGAAGCAACTTTCACTTGCCTCTCTGTTCACAGCCAGTGGGTCCTTTTTGTTTTTTTTTTAAAGCTTTATTTAGTTTTGAAAAACAAAACATTACAATGACATCGGCTGTGTGCTCAGTAAATAACCATTGAAAAGACACACTACGACATTCTCGCCCCATATATAAGTAACAGCTCATAAGCAAGACATCAGATCGTAGACCCCCAGTCATCCACCCCACGCTCCCATCCGCCCAAACTCAAAAATGATAATCTCACTCCAAGGGCCCATCATTCAGCCACCACGGGCACCCCCATGTTCAACCCACTCACCCCAGCTGGGCCACGCTCGTAGGGAACCGCTTCTCAAGAGTGACAATAAGTAGGACCTTAACATCATATCCATGGCACAATCACCCCATAAACATAACTCTAGAGCCATACAGACTACCCCACTCCCATAGGCACTATCCCGGAACTGGAGTGTGGTGGGGAATCGTTCTGTAGAGTAGCGATATATGTCTTATACGGGCCCCAGATATCCTTGGGTCACGCAACTGTGGGGAGGAGGCTGGAATAGATTTTGCTATTTGTGCTGCAGAAAGCCATGGAAGTGAGCCACATCCCAGCTGTGGGGGCCGTCTTATCTCCCCAGCGCTTCGCAACCTCCTGTTTGGTGAGTAGTAGGCCTAGAGAGGCAAGCCTTCGAACCTTCTTAGGGAAATTGACCGTGTAGCCCAACAAGGCAACCTCAGGTGTGGGGACCAACGTGAGCCCCAACATAGCGCCCAGGATCTCGTGAACCTGCGTCCAGTATGATTGCAGTCTGGGGCATGTCCATGACATGTGTGCAAAATCAGCGTGTGGTGCAGAGCATTTCCAGCATGTGTGAGGCCACAAGGGATCGATGGAATGGAGTCTATCAGGGGTCATGTAGCAGCGGCGAAGGAATTTGTAATGTAGGAGCTTGTGTCGACTATTGAGTGATACCGTGTTTGTGACTTTGCAACAAACGGTCCATTGTTCGTCCGTAATAGGCCTACCCAAGTCCGTCTCCCAGGCCGCCCGCAATCGGTCATCCGCACATGGAACCAGAGCTGCGCATGACTTATAAAGGGTAGAAACCATATGCGCTCCTGTATCTTTATCAATGAGGAGGGTGAGGGGTTCAAAGGGCTCCGGCTCGAGGGGGAATCTTGCCATTTCCGACCGCGCCGCGCAATAAAGCCGGCGTAGGATAAACTTGTCCATGAAAGTGGCCTCGCTGAATCGCGTCTCCTCTGATAACGAGAATATGTGTCCTCCTGGGTATAAATCTCCGATCTTAGTAAGGTTGAACTTAGTTAAAGTACGCTGCACCAGTAGCTCTCCCGTGCCTGGCAACAGTCCTGGGTTAGGAAGTGGGAGAGAAGAGGAATACAGGAGAGGCCGGGCTAAATAGCGAGAAAGGCGACTCCAGGCCCAGCTGGTGGTGGACACCGTTTGGATGTCCACTGGGCTCCGGGGAACCCCCTTAGGTAACACCTCCGATAAGCGACCCGGAAGAACGAAATCCGCCTCCGGTCGAAAAACCGGGATCCGTGCGTCGGGATGGTACCAGGCGTAGGCGTGCGCACACTGAGCGACCAGGTAGTATAAATACATATCCGGTACGCCGAAGCCGCCTCTATCATGTGGGAGCGTAAGAGTCCTCCAGCGGATCCGGGGGTGTTTCCCGCCCCAAACCAGTCTAATCAAGTGGGACCGCAGGGTGGAGAAAAATGCCCGAGTGAGAGGAACAGGGATATTATTAAAAAGATACAAAAATTTGGGGAGAACGATCATTTTTATGATGGCAATTCTGGCCGACATGGAGAGCGGGAGCCGCAGCCATCCCTCCACCCGTGTCTCCAGCTCGGCAATCGCACGGCCATAATTAAGGCGGATAATTTTGTCCGTGCTCAGATGTATCTGTATGCCCAGGTAACGTACCGAGTCGGAGCACCACTCCAACGGGAACTCACACTGCCATGGGGAGGTGCTGCTAGTCAACGGGAAAATGATGGACTTGTGCCAGTTGATGCCCAATCCAGAATGGGCACCGAAGCGAAGGATTTCCCGTATCAGGGGAGCTAGGTTGACCTGAGGCTCCCTGACATACAGTATAGTGTCGTCCGCGTAGAGGGAAGCTAATAAGGGACCCGTCCGAAACTGGAGACCCCTGTGGAGATGCCGCTCCTGGAAATGCCAGATTAAGGGGTCCATGGCCAAGATGAACAGTAGCGGTGAAAGCGGACAGCCCTGCCGCGTACCTCGCGTTAAAGAGAAAGAGTGGGACAGCGTACCATTGATACGCAGACGGGCCGTGGGGCCGCTGTACAAGAGCCGCGTGGTGGCGATGAAGTTCTCCGGCATGCCCATGCGTTGCATGACCGAAAGAAAGAAAGGCCATTCTAGGGAGTCGAAGGCCTTCTCTGTGTCTAGGAGGATCGCCGTGGCAGGCGTGGCCGGATTAATTCTGTGGAGAACCGTGAACAGCGTCCGCAGATTCAAAGACGTAGAGCGCCGCGGGACGAAACCCGATTGTGCAGGCGAGATAATGAATTCCATCAATTGGGAAAGTCTGTTGGCCACTATTTTGGCCAGGATCTTGTAATCGATGTTCAAGAGGGAGAGAGGCCTATAGGACCCACACAACGTCGGGTCCTTGTTTGGTTTTGGGAGCAGAACTATTACCGCTTCTCGAAGGGTCGACGGAAGAGATCCACGCTCCAGCGCCTCCACATATACTTCGATAAGCTGTGGCGCCAGTAGATCAGCAAAGGCCTTGTAAAAATCCCCTGAGAAGCCATCGAGGCCTGGGGCGGAGGAGCCACGAAGCACCTTAATCGCCCCTCGTACCTCAGCCACCGTTATGGGCTCCGCCATGAACTCCTGCATACCCCTATCTAGGAATACGAGCGCGATTTCGGACAAGTAGGCATCACGAGAGGCCGAGGATTCACTTAGCTTGGTCGTGTATAAGTCTGAGAAGAAGGCCAGGAATTCGTCCCTGATCCCGACGGGTGTCGTGCGGAGCGAACCGTCTGCGCTCCTAACCTCGACTATCAAGGACTTACTATACGGCGGCCTCAGAGCCTGCGCCAGAGTGCGCCCCGGCCTATCCCCTTCCCCATATCTACGCGCCGTCTGGTACTTCCCCAAGTACAGAATCTCTCTGTCCGCCGCGTCCCGAAAATCGGTCAGGAGGCGGAGCCTCCTAGCGGACATGTCGCTAGTGGGCGCAGACTGTGCCTCAGCGTCAAGCGTAACTAGCTGTGCCTCCAATTGCTTAATCGTCGCACGCAGTGCCTTTAGGACCACAGCATGTTTAGCTATACAGATCCCTCTGATATATGCCTTAAACCCCTCCCAAAGCACGGCCCACGAGTCCACCGATCCGGTGTTAATCGTAAAATAGTCCTCGATCGCTTCTGAAATCTCGTGGACAAATAGGTCGTCCAGGAGCGCCCTCCCAGGGAATTGCCACTGCCGCTCAAAACCCTCGGCCCGCGGAACATCCAAGCACAATGACACCGGGGAGTGATCCGAGTAGGTTCTGGGGAAGGTCTGCAGCCCACGGAACCAGGGGGACAGGCCCGGTGACAGGAGCCAGTAGTCAATCCTGGACCAAGTATTATGTTGCCCCGAGAAGTGTGTGTAGTCAGTGTTGTGCGGGTTGTGCCTGCGCCAGATGTCAGTCAGCGAGAACTGGTGGCATAGGTCAAGTAGTGCGCGCCGCGCCCTAGGCTTAGCGTGAGCGGCCCCCGACTCACATCCATCAACAAGTTAAAATTGCCGCCCAGTATGAGGCCGGCCGGTTCAAGAGTTGCAAGCTGGGAAGCAAGCGCATGAAAAAATTCCGGGGAATCAGTGTTAGGCGCATACACACATACCAAAATGATCGCGTGACCCATCAACACCCCCCGCACTATGCAGTAGCGGCCCTCCCTATCCCCCATGAACGCCTTGCAGTGAAACGGGACTCTCCTGTGAATCAGCACCGTGGTGCCTCTGGCGTAATTGCTGAAATTGGAGAAGTATCTATGAGCGCCCCACGAGGCCGCAAAACGTGAGTCCACAGAGGCGTGCAAATGTGTCTCTTGGATAAAGGCAATGTCAACCCTGTGTCGATTTAAATAATGTAGTATCTGTTTACATTCGCGCTGATTGTTCAGACCCCTGACATTCCAAGACATTAGTGATAGGCCCAAGGGGGACTCATTCACGCCCATTTGAGCCATCGGCGCCATGCAACTAACAATGGGGGCAAGAAAGCATCCGTGTCACTGTGGAGCAGCTCAATTAACGCACTACCAGCCATGTCAATAAAATCAAAATAACCAACCCCATCCCCCCTCCCTCCACCCAGCCATACCACGCAAACGTGAGGCAATCCCCAACCTGTGGAAAAAAAACATAGCTCTAAAGAACAATTCCAAATATAAGCAAGTAGAAAAAAACAGAGCATCGGAACTAAGAGTGTTCCCAGCGGTATCAACCAGAGGGGGATGACAACGACCCGCCACCCACCCAGCACTGTTAAATCGTTATACAGCAAAGTGGTCCAAAGTCCCCTGTAGCAAACATTTCAAAAAAGACAAATCTAGGACACGGGCACCGACTCATCCGACCCCTGAGCCAGAAAATAGGTCCTGGCTAATCGCCGATCCACTACGCTGAGGAGAGCGACCATCCTCATCTCCCCCCGAAGGGCCCCTGCGTGGCTTGTATGTCCGGCAGAACTCCTGCACCTCAGTAGGATTGTCAAAGAGTCGAAAACGGCCCTCAATCTCAACCCGCAATCGGGCCGGGTAGAGCATGCCATATTTGAGTCCCAGGTTCCGGAGTGCCGCCTTTGCCCCCATGTATTTACGTCTGGCCTCCTGGACCGCGGCAGTAAAATCTGGGTAGAATGAGAGTCTCGAGCCCTGCCACGTGACCTCACCCTTCTCTCTAGCCAGCCGCAGGGCCGTGTCGCGGTCTCGGAAGTTCATGAGACGGGCAATCAGCGGGCGAGGTGGGCGCCCCGGTTGGGGTCGCGGTCCCAGGGAGCGGTGCGCCCTCTCGACCACAAAGCCCGGTGTGAAGGATTCCCTCCCAAAAATGTCCGACAGTAGCTTTTCCACAAAAACGTCCAGCCTGCCAGTAGCCGTGGATTCCGGAACCCCAGTGATTCGCACGTTGTTGCGCCGACTGCGCGATTCCAAGTCCTCATTCTTGATGGCCACCTCCTTTAATATGCGTTCCATTCTATCCATGCGCTTGGTTTCTTGCCCTGCTCTATCCTCTATGGCCGATATCCGGGCCTCAGCCTCCACCAAGCGCTTGTCATGGGCCTGGATCTTGGCCCCCATAGTTTCTAGCGTTCTGTCCAGGGCATCAAAGCGACCATCGAGGGCCCTAAACCCAGCACGCATCTCCTGAAGCCAGTCTGGGGATGGGGCACAGGTCGCTGGGTCACTGGACGGGCCCCCGGATGGGGTCGGCATGTCTGGGCGACGTTCCGCCGGTTGTTCAGGCAGCTTTTCAAAGGGCAACGTTTTCTGCTTGGGGTCCTTACGACCCATGCCCCCACATGGCTGGGCCGCCACCAGCTTGTCGCAGTCCTAAGGTGGTCACAAGATGGTGAAGATACTGCACAGGAGGACTGTTCAATCAGCGACTGATCGGGCCAGTGCCACGGGCGATGTAGTGTCCCACGTGGAATCCAGCCGGCCCCGGCCCCGTTGAATAGCAGTCCAGGGCACCGCAACGCGATGTATAGCAGTAGGGCGAGGCCTCCACCCTCAGAACCAGGGAGCGCCCTCGCGGGAGTATAGGACCCGAAACAATCAGCGGGGCAGGCCGGTGAGGCTGCAGCCGACGGGGCCAGAAGGTGCAGGGAGGGGGAGAAGGAGAGCCAGTCGCACCGGCCGCAGAACACAGGAACCACCGAAAGAGGGCCAAGGAAACGGGGCAGAGGAAGCCCGGGCGCTTGGCCCGGCGTCCCCCCCCGCCCACCCCCGCCGCCAACCAGCCGACCCGCCACCCCCCCCCAGGCCTCCCGACCGTATTAGCCTGGGGCCCCCCGGGAGGAGACCACGAGGAAGGCCGCGACCGCAGCACCGAGCAAAGTCACAGTGCCCGGCCAGGCCCTGGCCAGCAGCGGCGCGGGTAGCGGAGCAGACCCCCACCAGTCCGCACCACGGCGCTCAATACCCCCACCCCAGCTCCCCCCCGGGTACCTGCTACGCAGCCGGCCGCCACCTCCACACTCCGATTCAGACTGCCATCTTGGGCCTCAGGCCCGGGAGCCCTCGTCGTCCGTCGGTCTTCCTGGGTGAGTTCGGGGCCAGATTTTTAACCAGGAGCGCCCCGGGGCAGCAGGAGAGTCAGCGTCGGGGCCGGGCACCAAGCGCCCGCATCAGGATGTCGGGAACAGCGGCGTAAGTGCTGAGCCTGCGGCGGAGCTTCAACGCCGCGCGGCCATCTCAGCTCGCGGCTTGGCCACGCCCACCACAGCCAGTGGGTCCTTCACAGGCCACTCTTCCTAGTACTACACTGTGGGTCATATAGGTGCCATCTTCTATTCGCAGAAAGTGGTACATACGCATGCCCTTTTTCTTTTCGGAGGCCATGGGCACATATACATGCCATTTTCTGCTCCCCAGCGATGCCACATACACAGCGTGTTTTGCTCTTCTCGCTGATGGAGGCACATACATGCCTCTCTATCTCTGTACGGACTGTCACATTCACCCGCCCCTCTTTCTGCTGCTGGACAGTGCCACATACATGTGCGTGTTTGTCAGACCGCGCGCACGTGCACAAATCCCCTTCCGATCGTACGGCCTATCCTCTGGGTCTCCACAAGCCTTCTTGCCTGCGTGACGTCACAGGACTAAGCTCTGATCACATCTCATCACTGCTGCGATTGTCGCGTGAGGCGTGGTGACCTACACACTCCCTGCTCGCGTTCCTCGCGTGGGGCCTTACTGCTGCTGGGAGGGGGCCGGGAGGTGCCGTGGCTGTGGGACCAACAGAGAGAAACACTGTCACAGTCGGTAGGGGTAGGGGCAGCAGGCAGGACTGGGTGTGCTGCAGCCTGTGCACGCAGAGAACAGCCACCCAACAGGGAACAAATTCAATATTATTATTACCTCCTTTTTCAGCTAGATCTGAGCTTTTCTAGGTGCTGCAAAATAATACAGCCGGCTGAGTGCCAACACTGAGATCTCAGTGTGTAACCGACCGGCAGCGCAGACTCAGTATCTCCCGAGATCCATAAGAAAATGCATCTGTATAAAGCATTTTTTAAAGGCTTGTCGTACCAAAGAGGTAACCTTGGCTTAGGGTTAACTTGGCTAAGCCTCGAGCCTGCCTTCTGGCAGAGGCGGCGAGTGTTGTGCTTGTAACTCACGCTCGAGCAGCAGGCACACGCACAGCACACACAGTCATCGCGCGACACACCCACACATGGCAGGCGACACGGTACTGTGTCCCGACACAGAGTTTGTAAAGCTCTGCTGCAAAGGTTGCTGGTCCTTTACGATCTCAGCTGATATTAAACTATGGTTGCTTAAAGCCTCAGTTGATTCGGCTTGTGCAAGCTTATTATAATCTTTAAATAGACCCAGGATGTTAGTTTGTTTCAAAGAGTGGTCACTAGTTGTGGGTGCTATAGAAGTGGTGGAGGGGGAACGCGCTTCATCAGGAGTGGGTCTAAGAATCACTTGACATTCACCCACTTAATCCTCAATGCGATCTTCCACGCAGTTCTCTGCAGCATGGCTGGTGCTTTTTATGTGTTTTTTTTTTGCCAGACCAGCCCTCCAAACCTCCATGGCCTCACACTTCCCCATTCAGAAAGGAGGAGAGAAAGGGAAAGAAATAGTTACACTGTCAATATTACTTAGTAAAAACCAGAAATTCTGTGGTAAGAGCTTTAAAAGTAAAAAACACAGAACAAAACTCAGCAAGCCACTGGTAACACTGTTAACACTGTTCAATTCGCACGCACTAGCATACATGTGCAAGAGAAGTTTTGCCCTGTAATTTTGTACAGGCTCTTCTGGGCAATGATGGGTGTGGACGGGCCTGCCCATGGACCAGGCTTTGCCCGGGCATGTCCTGCACCATGGGGAAAATCCAGCGCTTTAGTGGTGCAGCAGGATGATGTAAGTGACCCCTCCTACAGGGTCATGGCAGGCAGGGACAGCAGGCGAATCCCCCAGTCCAACAGCGGCCAAAAACGCTAGCGCGTCCCGCGCTGCAGGGAAAGCCCAGAGCTTTGTAGCGCAGCAAGATGATGTAAGTGACCCCTCCTACTGGGTCATGGCGGTCAGGGACAGCAGGTGAATCCCACAGTCCCACAGCGGCCAAACACTTCAGCACGACCCGTGCTACGAGGAAAGTCCAGCACTTTAGTAGCGCAGCAGGATGATGTAAGTGACCTCCAGGCTCAGATGTTGGCCTTGCGCCTTCGATCTTGATTCTGCATAGCGCTTG
Organism: Triturus cristatus; assembly: GCF_964204655.1. Taxonomy (NCBI): domain Eukaryota; kingdom Metazoa; phylum Chordata; class Amphibia; order Caudata; family Salamandridae; genus Triturus; species Triturus cristatus. Next base: position 1,060,922,562 of record NC_140589.1, on the reverse strand, counting down.
TTACTGTAATTTCACAGCGCCTTGCATGGCAAGGTGTACTGTTACCCAATGTAATAGAAATCAATGTCTCGCAAGGAGAAACACACGAGAATGCTTCCAGACAGATCTTGTTGTGAGTAATCTGCAGACCACACCAGGCGCGCAACACCCATTGGGCTCACCGGTAGGGTGACCAGATGTCCCCGTTTTCCCAGGACGGTCCCTGTTTTTGGGGAAGTGTCCCCGTGTCCCGACACTTTTCTCCAAGTGACTCAAATGTCCCTGTTTTCAAACAGTGTCCCCGTTAAACACAGAAATGTCCCTGTTTTTCATTGTTCCGGTTGAGCATGCGCGCGCATGCTCTCTTTGCACTGTTTACGGCATGTGTCGTCACTGAGGTGAGCGCTGTAGCAAGAAGGGAAATCCTTTGAAGAGAGACATTTTACATGCATGCTTTGTGTTCTCCTTATCAAAGCTATGACTTGACCTTTTGACTGACCTTTCAGATCACGGCAAACTGTTTAGCTGGAAAGGACTTAAAAGAGCAGGGTTAACGCCTGTGGGAGAGGCGAGCAGCGCTGCTCGAGCTTTTTGCTCAGGTCTTCACACTATTGCACTATGAGATGATACCAATGGCTAGAGTGCACTATACATACCCCAGTAAGGTAACATGACATCTCAGCAGTAACTACGCAAATGTGGGAGGACCGTGTGGTCGGCCAACCTTTGCCACCCTTAAGACCCTAAGGCAGTAATACATGGAGAGAAGTTTTTTTTTGTACATTGGTCCATGGCTGCCATTTGGCAATTTAGCATTCCGCAGTTTACCTCCCATGCTTTTCTGTCATGAGCAACTAAGCAACATTGGTGAGTTGTACTTTATGTGGTGCTGACGTGCAGCTATAGAAACGAGCATTGATAAAGCTAGTAAATCTGGCGTTTGCTAGCCTGTGATGTTTTATTGATTTTTGGCAAATATATGCTATAGTCCTTAAAAGTGTAAATGTAATAAAAAGTACTAATGCTGCTGTGTGAAGGAGAGGGTCACCGGGCTTCAGCCCCCCCCCCCCGTCGTGTGTGACAGCCCGGCTGAGACAGCCTCGCGGGCTGGCGTCCGTCTAATTGCAGCCGCACCAGAGTACTTCATGGGTCTTTAAAAGACCGTTTACTCGTTAATGAGGCTTTTGTTGTGTTTTCACCCCTTCTTACAGCCATTCTGCCTATGGCTGGAAGACTTAGCCCCCCCGAAATCTTTTTCAGCCCCCCCCGAAATTTGGCTCTAGCTGCCTGCCTGGACCACACACAGATGCCGTCGACGAACAGCCTTCTGGGAGGGAAGCCTCTCTAATTAGTCGTGTGTCTGACGACGTGATACACACTCACTCGTGTCTTGTGGGTCTGACACCCTCAAGCTCAGTTTCACTCACATAATGTGGATTTTATACCTTGAAGCACATTCTCACTCGTGCGAGGTTGGTCGGACACCATGAGCGCAGTGTCACTCCTGGGATGTCGGTCACATTGAACGGCAAGCTCACTCATGTGATGTGGGTCTAGTACCCCCAGGGGCACCCCGCTGTCCCCCCTCCCCCATAGTAGGTTACCCAAATGACACACACAAGACAGTTGGTGTTGGGTAACAATGCTGCAGGTTTATTACATAATTCCAGAATATGTAATGGGTGGGTTATCTTACGGGCGATCCAAGGGCACGTAACCAACTGGGTCGCCTGCCCGCCTGATGAGCCGGGCAGTGCGGGAGCGATGCCCGCCGTTGCTGCCATCCAGGTGATTCTTTCTACGATCACGTGCCGTTGGTAACTTCTACTCACGCCCCCCCTCTCGGGGCGGAGCGTCGCTTAGCAAGCCCCCGGTTGTTCAGGCCCACAACCGCCCGCAGGACTAGCGGGGCACCGACACGGCTTCCGGGACTCTCCCCTGAGGCTCCTCGGTTTTGGCTCAGGCACCCCCTATGGTGCCGCGCAGAGGTTCCCTTTGTACCGGCCTGCTTCCAGATCGCCCTGTAACTCCGCCTGCAACGAAAAAAGAAAAATTACAACGCTCAGAACCCCCCCCCACCCAACGCCTACGCCGGGTAAACGGTAGGGAGGGTAATGGCGAGGTGGGTGACAAAGAGGTCGCCAGGAGGGTGGGGGAAGGCTAAATAGCCTCCCCCTCACACCAGGGCCAGGAAGTGACACGCATTGCGCGTCACTTCCGGCCAGCCCGAGGAGGGGGGCTCCGGTCGGCGTCCCCGCCCCCCCCCTGTGGGAGGGGGTGGGGCGGGGTGACCGGTGCCCTGGGGGCACTAAGGCACCGACCGCCAATTGGCCCCCTGTGGGGGCCGCGGTCAGCGGCATAGTACCCCCAGGGGCACCCCGCTGTCCCCCCTCCCCCAAGTAGGTTACCCAAATGACACACACAAGACAGTTGGTGTTGGGTAACAATGCTGCAGGTTTATTACATAATTCCAGAATATGTAATGGGTGGGTTATCTTAAGGGCGATCCAAGGGCAGGCAACCAACTGGGTCGCCTGCCCGCCTGATGAGCCGGGCAGCGCGGGAGCGATGCCCGCCGTTGCTGCCATCCAGGTGATTCTTTCTACGATCACGTGCCGTTGGTAACTTCTACTCACGCCCCCCCTCTCGGGGCGGAGCGTCGCTTAGCAAGCCCCCGGTTGTTCAGGCCCACAACCGCCCGCAGGACTAGCGGGGTGCCGACACGGCTTCCTGGACCCTCCCCTGAGGCTCCTCGGTTTTGGCTCAGGCACCCCCTATGGTGCCGCGCAGAGGTACCCTTTGTACCGGCCTGCTTCCAGATCACCCTGTAACTCCGCCATAGCCCTGGAGGCGGCTCACCGTCGCAGCCAGGGCCCCCCACCAACCCGCTATAGTCTTACCTGCAACCTCTCCTATCTAGGGCTTCCTGCAACTAGCTGGAAGGGAACCATCCTAGCAGAAAGAAGAGTTTGAAATTCTGCCACCTCATGACAGTGTGACAGCGCTAGCGGGACTCAAACCCTGTGATATCCCTTATATCCACAGGCCCAAGACTTACCAGTGAGCTGTAGCTCCTGGTGTTGTAGATGGCCCCATCTATGTCCCCAAAGCCCGAGACGCCATTCCAATCGGATAGGGTCTGCTGAAATAAAGGACCCGTTGGGCCTGCGAAGATGTGCCAAGAACTATTCACCCCCCTGCGGGAAGGTTACACCTCTTCACAATTCTGGGCCTGCCCCAGCGGTGCCAAATACCTGCTCCGTTGAAGTAGAGATTTAGTGCACTCTGGGCGTGACAAATGTTCTCTTGACATAATGTCCCCTTGTGTTTGCCCCGCTGACACCCCAGTTATTGGGACAGCAGCACCATATGTAGGCTGGCAGCACTCCCTGAGCGCGGTAAAAGTATCCGTAAACCAGGATCCCAGTCTCCTGCAGCTGCAGTACGCGACCAGTGATTCCGTTGGGCAGTGCTTTAAGTGGGAAAAAAAAACTGGGGGTGCTCTACAAGGGGCGTGGTTAATGTCTTGAAGGGGCATGGCCTATCCGAGTAGGGGCGTGGTCTAAATCAAAATAACTAGCACTGTGTGCTTAAGAAAATCATGAAGTCGCATCCAGCAAAGGATAATAAAATAGGCAAAAAGGTATATTTATTAAGTATAACCCATAAAAATACCAAACACTTTAAAAAACATGTAAAGAATATTTATATTACTTAGAAATCTATTGCAGGATTCCCCAAAACCCTCGAAGATATTCAGTGTGTTTGTTTTGCTGGGGTTTCTCACAACAATTTTCTTCAGCAGACCTTCTACCTTTTGCAAGCCAACTCTTTACATACAGCTTTGGGTCAAATGTTTCAAATGGAGGACCATTGAGTTTTATCCATAGGCATGAAGAAATGGTCGCTACAAGAAGAGAGGCCCTTGTTGGACAAGCAATTAAGTTCATTGCGCTGAAACCTCTCTCGCAATCCGCATTACTTGCTGGCAGGGTTTCCATGCAAACTACTAACTTTTTTAATGCTTCAGGGGTTTTCTTTCCACCAAAATTTTTGAAAAGTCTAAAAGCTTGTATAGTATCTCTTGCTGGCAGCTGAAATTCTGAACACAGTTTCTGGATATCTGTTTCCCCATAAAGAATGCATTCATCACCAGAAGGCAAGTTGCCTGCATCTAGCACACTGAAGCTGGCTATAAGTTCTTTCTCAGAATCAGGGGCACATCGTTTATTGATATTTACTGAAAGACTTTGGTAAAACTGATTTTGATTAAGGGCAACAGAGTTACTTCTACCATGGGAAAGAGGAACATCCTTGAATTTGCCCTCGTCCACCGCTTTCTGAGCCGCAGAAGCAAACTCCCCTGATGAGTCCTTCATTGCTAGAAATATGCGTACTTGACTAACCAAAAGTCTGTGGGCATTAACAATTGTAATATCCCTCCTCTGTAAGGAGAGTGATAAGTCTTTGAGCTCTTGAAGTGCATCACACATTACCCCCAAATCTCTGATAAAAGAATAGGATGTAAGCTTCTTCAAGAGACCTTCATACTTACTCCGGTCTCCTATGGGTCTGTGTGGAAATTTAGCTTGTAACTGAACATTATCTGCGCCATCTTGCCTCTCCCCAGCGCCACGCACAGCGAACGCACGGCCACCATTTCAGGCACCCCACTCTCTCTCCCCGCTCATTGTCGATCGCCAGCGCGTCCCCCTGGCGCTGCAAGCATCCCCCCGCGCGCCGACCACCCCCGCTCTCTCATACATGGGCCATAAACCCTCTCCTTCTGTGCGACCCTGCCATGGAATCACACCCCGTGCCTGACCAACACCTCCTTTTATCCCATACATGGTCATACATCCTTCCTGATAACCCCCATCCTCCGCGCCCGATTGTCCGAACCGATCCCAGGCCATCACCTAGCCCTACGGATGCAGTTTATCGCCCCTACTATAAGGAAAACACCCCACATCAAAGGGATTACAGCAGATCAAAGCCCCTACCCCCTGAGACCCGACCGGTTGCACACACCCACGGGAATTGGCAGAATGTCCAGCTGTGTGATAGCCATCTCCTACTGTAGGAGGGGTGGGGACTCCCACTGAAGATATGTGTGGGAACGAGCTCGAAGTGGGGATTCCGAGGAAGTTCTTTCTTGTATCAAGACAATCTCAAGAATGTGCCATGTGTGATAAACCTGCAATAAAGTCATAAACCTGTGTATAAGAGGCCAGGCCTCAGAGATGCAGTTAGAGCACCTCGTGACGATACCTTGCTGTCTGATCTGATGTGTTCTGCTCCGACGGAATAAAACTTTGTTTCCTGCCTTCCAGTCTCCGGCGCCTGCCTCTTTATTGGTTTAACATCGAATGGTATAAGAGGCGATTACCGCCGGGCAATACTTGAAAGGTTATCGACTGAAACTGCCGCTACCGTTTAACAATTGGCGTCCCAAGCGTGGGGCCCATCAGCGACACGTGGATCCAGTGGGAGAGGTCCCGACGACAGAGTGAACGACTGCAACGATCGGGAGAGCTCCTGCCCGATAGACCCTCGTCTGGCAGCCGATCATCCGAACTTCATTGGTTCCGAGCAGACCTCTCTCGAGTGATCTACGGTCCTGACTGGGAACCATCAGGAGTGCCGCGGCAAATACGGAGAGTAGAGGACGATCGGGCGCTGGAGGCGGAAGACGAGAAACTGTCCACGCGGTCCGGGTAAGGTCGTGAAACACGACAAATTGCGAAATAATTGATTGATTGACTGAAATACTAGTATTGCTCATTGATTGTTCTCTTTGAGATATTCACTGTCTACAAACGGGGAGGAGTAGAAATACTCTCTCTCTCTCCCTTTGCAGATAGTGAAGGGTAGGTAACGCAGACTTTTGTCCCCGTTGTAACCCGTCGTGCCTATCTTTATCTCCCCACTGATTGATTGTCCGAACATTGATTGTTTTGAAGAATAGTGCTCTTTGAGATATTCTCTGTTTGCAAATAACGTAGAATAGAAATATTCTGTCTAGTCTTTGCAAATAGTGAAGGGTAGGTAACGCAGACTTTTGTCCCCGTTGTAACCCGTCGTGCCTATCTTTATCTCCCCATTGATTGATTGATTGTCCGAACACTAGTTGTTCGATATTGGTTCTTTGGAGGTATTCTCTGCTTACAAATAACGAGGAATAGAGATATTCTGTCTAGTCTTTGCAAGCAGTGAAAAGATAGGTAGTGCTGACTTTTGTCCCCGTTGAAACCCGTCATGCCTATCTTCTCCCCACTGATTGGTAGTTGGTTTTGCCCGGACCGCTTATTAGAGGTGAACCATCCGGCTCCTCTGGAAGGCACCCCTAATAAGGACATGTTCACTAAAATACGAACTAATCGCCGTAGTTTATAGCAAGCTATGGCATAAAATATACAAAGGGGGACCCCGAGAGTCAGTGGCCACTGGTAGGATCCTTTTTGACCCTACAAAACTAAAGAAACGCTAGGAAATAGCCCTTTGTGGGATATATGGAACTAGGGGAAGGAACCAAGCTCACGGTCAAGACGGCCACGAGGTAGCCCGGCTCCATCGCTCTCGCTGCCTAAACATGTCTGCCCTACCACCCACCCCGCCCAGTAGACACGACCGAAAGCCTGTTGATACCCACCATCGACGTCACCGAACTTGACTAGGATCACGCACAATTGGACTATGCCATTTTCCGATTACACTGTAACTAGATTGCAAATATGTACAACACTCCAACAAAGTAGTATGATTAAACATTTTAATAACTTATAGGTATAACAACATTCCGACAAGATGAACAGGTTAAAACACGTTTTAAACAACTATTTACATGACAGTCTGCTGCGACCTGCATCCCAAAGCATTTACGTCCACGTGACACCGTCCTCGCCTCTCCTTCCTCGAAGTTGCAACATTGGCCTGTTTTGGGCGGTCCTTTTAGTCGGCCTTGGGCTATAAAAGCCATGCAAAAATCCATTGACATCAGTGGCGGACAACTGTGCGAATAGTCCGGAAGCCACACGCGGCGCCAAGACCCTGGCAACGCCAAGGTGGGTCTGCCACGTCGTGCGGATCTTCCCATTCTCTTCTTCCTTCAATAACGAAGGGTGCCCTGGCGGGGGGAAGCGACGCGGACGGGCCTCCCCCGCCTCCCCAGGTGGAGGCTCGCCAGCAGATGAGGGCACCCCAACCATTTTACTCGCCGGCCAGCTGAGTTGCACCCAGCCATTTCGCTCGCCGTCCAGCTGAGTTGGCGCCGCCGGACAACCACCCAAGCACGGGTTCACCAAGATTGCCACTAGCGCCCGACGCGAGGAGTGGGCCCCCGCAGCCGAGTGATCGGGGACCCACCCCGGTGGTGATACCATCTGAACTGCTGCTGTCGCTGCTACTGGACCCCCGGGGTGGCGGTTGATCTTTCAGATTCAGGCCCGGCCCGCTGGAACGACGGCTCTGGACTCAGAAGCTTGTCTGCTTGGGCGTGGGCCCCACCCTTGGAAAAACGCCACCACAGCTTTGCAGATTCTGCGGGGGTCATTGGCCCTCGACTCCCGCGGACTTCCGGTAAGGACAAACCGCCGCCATTGTTCTTTGCCCCGGGCGGCAGCCACCTTGCCTCCGCTTGGTGCAGTGAAAAAGACTGAGGCAGGACGTCGGCAGAAAGACCCGCCTACTGTCCCGCCCTAAGAACGGATCACGGCATCACCGTGAGACCGTGGTGACGCCATGCTGACGCAAGCTTCTGTTTGAATTATCAGAAGACACCGCGGCCTATCCGCTCGGATCGGGTCCGGTGGAATCTCAACATGACCCGGTAGGAACCAAAACTGTACCTCCCCATCCCCGAATCACGATTCATGCTGTCTGTTCTTTTCCATCGATGCCAACGAAAGTTCTCGAACTACCGAAAGGAATTCTGGTCCGACAGCTAATTCATGGAAAGACTTAGACTGTACACTGGCCCGACCTCGCCCCAAAATGGCGCCGATGTAGGAGAGGCCTACAACTCCTTGTGGCATTCCAGTCACGTGGCATTTGTGTTAAAAGGATATGTATGTGATGTTTCCAACCATGATGAGCAGAGGGACGGGAAGGGTACTGACCGAGCATACGTACAACCTTACTGATTGCTGACCTACCCATTTTTTATTTAGCGTTTTTATTCTTTTATGCTAAGATAGTGTTGCTCATGATACTCGACGCCTCTCACGCCGTGGCCGGCCTGAACGGTTGTAGGCCCGTATCTGTATACTGACATTGTTTTAAATAAAGGTCTTCTTAAAGGGATTACGGAATCAGTGTCATGACAAATCATCTAGGTTGGTAAAGGTTTTTCTTTTGAATAAACGATTGTTACTCCCAATCAATAGAAAACAGATAATGCAGACCCCATTTACATGAATCTTTTTGATTAACGGAATTTGTGCCCGTCACACCTGTCTTTTCCAAGAGTTGTTAGAAAATGGTCAACCATAGCTTAAGGTATATGCCGGATGCAAGGTATGGTATCTTGCACCATAATACACGACCGATTGAGAAATGCATGTACGACCAGGGAACCCGAATTTAGGAGATGAATGAAATAGAGCATCTTTGTCTCGGGAGAAAAGAATAATAGGTCTGTGGTATTACCCACTCCTGCGGCTAGCCTGGTACGTGGTAAGTAGAACTTTTTCGTGTCTACACGCGCTAAGGTACTTTGAATACTGCACATCCCCTCCCCTCTTTTCCCTCTCTATAGGTCACGACGAAGTTCCGACTGAAGAATGGAGTGGACATGGACCGCACCGTGTTCAATATCGGGAAAAACATAGACAAACGTTGTGGGATAGTGCGTAAAGTGCAGACCACCATTGGGAATATGAAAAACTGTATGGTATGATTGTGCGTGTGTGCTACGATTATACGGTATGAATGTGTATGCATTTCATGCTTGGGTCGCTTGAAGAGAGCGTCATCGTATGATTGAAGTGCTCGTCCATCGATCAAAGGGAGGAGAGTAAAAGGTCCGACACCCCCCCCCAAGATAAACTACAAAATACTGAAAATACGCAGCATGCATAGGAAAGAGGACAGGAAAGGAGAGGTCCCCATACTCAACGTAGCCCTGAGTCTCCGTCTTAAGTTTCTGCGCTTGATGCATGTACTGTCACACCCTATCCGGTATTCGTGTGTGCGTGATCACCAAATTTATGTCTTTCCCCCGCTTGTGTTTTCTTACATAGAACAGACCCATGCTACTCCATGTTGTGTGTGCACCAAGTGGCCTATTATCGTACACATGTCTCTCTCTCTCGTTTTGTGTCGTACATATGCCAAATAGCCTACTTGATGCACACGTCTCCGTCTCTCTCTCTCTCTCTCTCTCTCTCTCACTCTCACTCTCACTCTCTCTCTCTCTCTCTCCCTCTCTCTCTCTCTCTCTCACTCTCTCTCCCTCCCTCACTAAAGGCTTCCTTGCCCTCTTTCTTTTTGAATAAATTAACGACACATACCTCCTCAGTCTGTGTATAATTGGCCTCAAACACGGTGGTGTTCGAACAAATTGACAGAAACAAAAACGACCGTACTTTACCACGTTACTACCTCTCCCTTCTGCAAATGTTGAGCTTAATTGGCTGAGAAAGAAAGGACAGGTAAGACGACTGATGTCTCCCAATTTGGCCCTCATCACGGGGACTATATGTCAGTGGTTTTCGTTTTAGAGCTTTAACAACACCATCTCCACCGCCCAGAATTGCCTCCACCCAATTACCCCAAACTAGAATGTCTAAGCACCCCGTTCTCCCAAAATAACCCCAGCCCTGTACTAGCCGTCTCAGAGTATTTCGGACAAAACAGCTGATGACCTAATTCTCTAAAGGTACATTGACTAAGCTGATGGGGGTTACCTATTGTCTCCAGCAAGAAAAAATGTTTAGCTTATGTCCCTCCCCGAAATAGATACCTGTGAACCCATGGCAGTAGCACCTCGTACTTTTTCCATAAACTTAGCAGTCCTCGGAGGAAAATGTGTATTAACAGAACTTGTGTTAAAATGAACGAGTCTCTACCGGAGAAGCCGGTTCGAATTTTTGATAAACCAGAAAGTCAACAGATGTCAGGCCTCCTGCAACGATTATAGGGCGCAGGAATCGACACCTAGCAGGCCAGACGATGGACAGGGACACCCACAGAAACCTGCACCACAGCAATGATTAATAGATTAGTAACACGCACACTAACATCAGAGTTAATAGACATCAATCATACAGCAACCGATAAAAGCATTTCCCCAACTACTCGGTGGTTGGGAGAGAGGATGAAGTGTGTAAATGTCTTCCCTGCCAACTCTCTAAGATTTTGTTTCTTGTACTCATTTAAAGATAACGTGCAGCCACCGGAAGAGAGGGGTCGGACGTGACGCACAGCCTGGCTACGGACCATGGAACATCTATGACATCGACCAAGGGGGAAGCAACGAAGCAAAAAGGGCGTGAGACGAGGCACCATTATCAGAATGATAAGCGATGGAACGAAGGGCTATCTCGAGGCCCCCTACTCGCTGACCAGCGTGCCTGAAGTCCCAACCCGTCGAGCTCGATTGATGGGCTCAGTGCTGGAAGATTCTGCCCCCCCTTGGTCCGCTTTTTGATCCGACCCCACTCCACCCCCTCTTCCCTCGGCATCCCGAAGCACTTCACACCCTTCTCTCTCTCTCTCTCTCCCTCTTTTATATGGATTTTGAATTTGACTTAACTACCGAAGAACAAAAAGCGGGTACCCCGTCTCAAAGTACCTATGATGAACTGTGTTAGAGAACAGGACTGTGATCGGAGAACAACGAATGGTCACACCCTGCCACGTGAGAAATTGGATTTGAGCTGGACCTTAGCTCCACCGCCGGTGCTCAACAGTGCCAACAAAAGAAGAACAACAACAAGAGCTTACCAGTGATGGCTCTTTATAATGGGACACTGGAAAGAAGAACTCCCTCCCATGACTGTAACTAATGTTAAGTTGAATTCCTCTCCCAACCACCATTTTATATTAACTATCTTCCTATCAAGTTTTCATGATGTTGCGTCAGTCACTTCCGACTGTACACTGAGAAGTTAAGAAAATCTAACTTTGTATAATGACATTCATACAACACCAGCCATGCACACGACTATACTGACTATTTTTGATCAACACGAAGTCTGGGCCTTAAGTAATGTGCGAAATATCCCTTGTTTTGCCAGAAACGTTTCTCTCTTTTTTTTGCTTTACAGTATCATGTTTGTGCTCAAACAAGCTCCCCTCCTCCTATCCCTGGGCCTGACATGCGGCACAGCTGATGTAATTTTGTATGTACTACCTCCTCGCCTACTTTATCAACTGTATGTAACTATGTACAAATGTGTCAGATTACTCCTGCCTGCCCTAAAAACTCTGTATCTTTAAGGAATGCATGAAAAACATTAACGGTATTATAGCTGAAGGGTTAACGAAGGTGAATGTCGGCCAGGCAAGCTGGCGAGATATGTTAAAAGGGAGGACTGTGGAAATTTAGCTTGTAACTGAACATTATCTGCGCCATCTTGCCTCTCCCCAGCGCCACGCACAGCGAACGCACGGCCGCCATTTCAGGCACCCCACTCTCTCTCCCCGCTCATTGTCGATCGCCAGCGCGTCCCCCTGGCGCTGCAAGCATCCCCCCGCGCGCCGACCACCCCCGCTCTCTCATACATGGGCCATAAACCCTCTCCTTCTGCGCGACCCTGCCATGGAATCACACCCTGTGCCTGACCAACACCTCCTTTTATCCCATACATGGTCATACATCCTTCCTGATAACCCCCATCCTCCGCGCCCGATTGTCCGAACCGATCCCAGGCCATCACCTAGCCCTACGGATGCAGTTTATCGCCCCTACTATAAGGAAAACACCCCACATCAAAGGGATTACAGCAGATCAAAGCCCCTACCCCCTGAGACCCGACCGGTTGCACACACCCACGGGAATTGGCGGAATGTTCAGCTGTGTGATAGCCATCTCCTACTGTAGGAGGGGTGGGGACTCCTACTGAAGATATGTGTGGGAACGAGCTCGAAGTGGGGATTCCGAGGAAGTTCTTTCTTGTATCAAGACAATCTCAAGAATGTGCCATGTGTGATAAACCTGCAATAAAGTCATAAACCTGTGTATAAGAGGCCAGGCCTCAGAGATGCAGTTAGAGCACCTCGTGACGATACCTTGCTGTCTGATCTGATGTGTTCTGCTCCGACGGAATAAAACTTTGTTTCCTGCCTTCCAGTCTCCGGCGCCTGCCTCTTTATTGGTTTAACATCGAATGGTATAAGAGGCGATTACCGCCGGGCAATACTTGAAAGGTTATCGACTGAAACTGCCGCTACCGTTTAACATCTGGATGGGTCTTTAGAAGCATTCTCAAAATGTTTGCACAAGGCAGGGAAGCAGTTCCAAACAGCTTTCACAGATCTGTAACTGGATGCTACCCATCTAGTATCAAGCATTTTCCCTATCTTCTGAAGCTGTACACATACCTCGCTGGCGGCCAGATTTAGCTCTCTCTGGTTTTTTGGTGACATGCTGTATGTGGCATACAATGAGTCCATGAAAATCTTAAAGTGATTGACCCCTGCAACCTCATCAACTGTATCTGCCACAGCAAGTTCTAGTCTGTGAGCCAAACAGTGCCATGTCAGTACAAGATTTGGAAATTCTGATTTCAACAATGCTACTACTCCTCCTTTTTTACCAAACATTACTGCTGCTCCATCAGTACATACCGCAATCAAGATATCATGAAGAAGATTTTTTGTGAGTCCAACTTTTTCAAAGTAGCTTAGGAGAGCTGTCTTTACGCCAATAGCATTAGTTTCTGCCAGCTCCAGAAGGCCGAAATAGATGGTCACTGGGGTACTTTCATTTCCAAAAATGCCACGGAGGTAGATGATCAAGGTAGAAGCATTGCTAATAGAAGTGCTCTCATCAATTAATACTGTGATCTTTGGTTTGTGTTGTCTGATATAACAGACCAATCTTTGTTGCATTTCCAATGCAATGTGTTTTATTATTTCTGTTGCAGTCACATTGCTGTGCAAAACACGGCTCATTGCACTGCCACTCTTTGCCTGAAGGAGAATTAGATCAGGGTGGTCAGTGAAAGGGCGATCTTTTTTTGCCAAGTAGTAGGCAGTTTCAAATACCCTGCATGTGCTCTCCATATGTTTTGCATTACATTTGTGTACTGTCACCACAAATGTATTTTTCTGCTGAGCTGTAAGAATGTCCTCAGCTGCCAAGTGACCAGCGCTCACCTTATGCTCCATAATCTTCTTCCTGAGCTGTTTCTGCCTAAAAGCTTTTCCGTCACGGAAGGACCAACCTCGCCATCTGCCCACACTTTAGTTACGCGCATGCCTTGGGTGTTATTGTGCACTGAAAGACCTGTTGATTTAGGCCGTTTACAGGAAGAATATCCAATATTGCCTGACTTAAGGTACAACCATTTATATTCCTCCTGAAAATAATACCACTGTTTAGTGTTCCAGCAGTCAGGGAGTTCGACAGTTTTTTTCTCTGGCACACATTGAAGTCATGTAAAGGTGGACTGTCCCTGTCAGACTCTTGCTGAGTTTGACTAGCCTCATCAATAGTTGGTTGTACTGGACAAGACTCCCCTGTAACTCGCTGGCGCTTCAGTGCCGGTAGGAAGTCAATCATTGAAGACTGCATAGACTTGCGCTTCAGAGCAGAAGCAGATAAGCTACTAGTAGCCATGGTAAAATGTACAACTTCCTTCTTGAAGGCTGGACTGGTATATCTGAAAAAGAAAAGAAAATTTTGCTCTGCTGGTTTCCTCTGCCGATTTTGGTTTCCAGGTGATAAGGCCTTGCGTCACGAAAATAGAATATTGAGCCTCTTATCTGCAACAAAAATTGAATAGTTTACTCCAGTGATCAACAATGTTTAATTGGAGTGCTATTTGGCAGGCAGGTGTTACTCTTCATTTTGTGCTGCTCCTGAAAGGATCTCTCATTGTACAGTGAAGTTGTAAGGTTTTCCTGATCTGGAGATCCCAAAATACGTCTTCCCTGGGTCTCCAAAAGTCTTTAAAATGGCACTGGTACATCTGTATGTACTCTACTCCAGTCTACTTATGTAACACTTACTACCCTTGATGAGGGGTTGCATCGCTTGTTCGGCGAGTAGCATGCTACTATGAAATCCATAAAGGATTAGTGGCAAATTAGTATAGTGATATATGAAAGTAATTTGAGCGGTGGATGTGTTAGTCATTTGGATTGAGAAGGGTAGTGGAGGGATAGAATAGGGAAAAGGTATGCATTTATATAGCACTTGCTACCCCCGAGGTGTTGAATTGCTTTTTCGGCGAGTAGCACGCTACCCCAGAACCCATACAATACTAAACCCACAGAACAAACCCACAAAGCAAGAATAGACTACTGCAACACTGCATGGAATAAATAATATCCAGAGGCACTGCCATCATACTGCGTCACTGCATGGAATAAAGAGTACCCGTAGGCACTGCTCTCTTCCTACCTCACTGCACAGTATAAAGAACACTCCTAGGCATTGCCATCCTTCTACATTTTTATATCACAGCACAGTATAATGAATATCCTGAGGCACTGACATCCATCTGCCACATTGCATCCACCACAGCTCTCTGAATAGGATTAACTCTACCACCTCAGTCAGAACCTAAAGATGTGTCTCAGGTGGTCTGCAGCCAGAACACCTTGGAAGGAGGTGTCGCTTGAAGCAACATCAGCTAATCCATTCCTTTCTTCAGCTCTGATGGTGGAACGCAGCTGTGGGCAGGAGTCTGAACCAGAGCAAAATGCCAGGAATGGGCGCGAGGGAAGGTGCGCCATTAAGAAAACCTATCCAGCACAGATACAGGCCCTCACACAGGCCCTCGCCACCTCTACAGCACAGACACAGGCCCTCACCAACTCTCCAGTACAGAAGCAGGCCCTCACCACCCCCACCCCCCAGCACAGACACAGGCCCCCATCCCCTCTCCTGTACATATCCAGCCCCTCACCAATTCTCCAGCACATATACAGGACCCCATCCCCTCTCCCGCACATATCCAGGCCCCCACCACCTCTCCAGCACAGACGCAGGCCCCCACCACCTCTACAGAACAGATGCAGGCCCCCACCACCTCTCCAGCACAGATACAGCGGGTAATGGAGCTCAATGGTATATCTATTTTTTACTGCGCTACGCATGGAAAATCCTATATCCAGCTACTCTCTGTTCCCTTTCACATGAGTGATAGTCTAGTGATATGACGTCACTTCCCTTGGTATAAGAGCACAAATAACTGCTGGTTACCAAGCGTATTTGCTCCTGGCCTCACAGTATAGGTGGGACGGTCCCTAAAGGCCAATGCCTGGCGCTATTACTCCTTGCCTGACCAGGTCATCTCTGTTCCTGTTACTTATGAATATGATGCAGAGCTTTATTCCGCCCTACCATGCTACATTATTCAGAACTCCGAGTCAAGAATTCAACGTAAATCTTACTGCAATCTGATCTTGCTGACTCGGATGCAAACGTAATATCTAATCTTTCACATCCTTTACAAGGGGCCGGTCCGCTAATATGATGTGCCATCATGCTCACTCCTTTTGCAAACCTCGGTGCTGCTAATCTGTAGTACTTAGTATTCACATAATTAAATTCATTAAACAACGTGCAATCTGCTGTCCCTGACTTACCATGCACACGTTTTACCTTCACCGCCTTAGCAGCAAGACCCAGACCGTGTAATTGATGCACGAGTGCTCTCCCCTCTTACATCATATCACACACGCAGCTTTGAATCTGCTAAAAAACCACATTGCATACATGTCCCCACCGAACCCAGAGCGCTATAAAATTCACTCAATTTCTTCGAAGCGGTGATACAAAACCTCGGCTCCGCCGTGCTCTCTGTTGGGAAAGGCCTAACGCTGTATTTTCCTTTTGAGCATGCATTTTACTACCTGGAAGCTAGGATTACAGGCCTGTGCCTAGGCTCACCACGCGCTGCACTGCCTCGTTGATTGCCCACGTGCTGCCCAGCACAGCTTTAAATTTAAACAGCTGATGCGACAGAGACCAGACCTTCAACCTCGACATCTGATTTAAATCTAATTCAATCAGAGTGGCGACTGTACGTATATTACGAGTGGGATTTCACCTTTATCACCAAGGAGAGTGCATAGAAGCAGCCCAACCACGCTTTGTTAAAAATTGCGTACTCCCTCAGCTGCAGGACAAGCCAATCAATGCCAACAGCTTACACGCAGTTGTTAAAAAATTGCGCACTCCTTAAGCTGCAGGACAAGCCAATCAATGCCAACAGCTACGTAACGCAACACACAATTCTGCGGCGAGAGCGGGAATACTTACAACCGGTCCCGCTCTCCCAACGTTGATAGGGGTGCCCGCTACTCAGCGAAACCTCCGGCTGAAATCCTCCTCCGTTTGTCAGCTGATCCGGTGCTTTGCTCGACGTGCCCCTGCTGCTCCGCTGTCACTCCTCCTTCGCCGCGACCACGTTGCTCCTGGTCCTGGATTTGTCCCGCGCTGGCACCACCACGACGTTGCTCTCCCGCCGGAAAAAGAGATGAGAAGGGAAATCCCAAGAGAAAATGGCTCTCTTAAAGGATTTCCCTTCCTCCAACAAAGCTCACCTGGCATGACGTCATGCCGTCGTGCCGTGGAAGGGAGACGGGGTCAGGTTACCTAACAGTGCAGCAACAGTGGGCAGAGTCTGAGCACCGGCAGTTTTATTTTGGGCCCTCAAAACAGGTCCGAAAAAATAAAAAATAAAGAACGGACTACCTTTAGTAGCCACGAAAATAGAGCCCGATAGAGACCCGTTTCGAGGGCCCCAAAAAAAACCTGCCGGTGCTCAGACCCGGACAGACCCGGCCCACTTAAAGCCCTGCCGTTGGGGGATACCCCCAACCGCAATGGTCCTCTAGACATGAAGAAACCCTATTTTACCTGGGCCTATCTCCAAATGATGGTGGTTTCACCCAGCTATGGAACCTATTTACTTATTTTGCTACTCGGCCCCCCTATGGGTAGGCCTCAGAGTAAGGGCAACGCGCGTGCTCCCAGGGCACGGTGCTGCTGGAGAGCAGATGTCTGTTACCTACACGCTGATACTTTATCTGTTGCTAAATGCCCTACCGCTGGAAGTTTCCCAAGACCGTAGACTTCGTGTTCCCACTTAGATTGATCCCATCGCCTGGGGGGAACCCAGTGGTGGCAGGACCTGCATGGTAACTCCACCCCAGCGTAGCTGTCGCTTATTTGTGACGCCGAAGCAGGAGATGCCCCCTTAGTCTCGAGTTCTAACCCCTAGAGGATAACCTTGGGGTCAGACAAGTCTGTGGGAACCAACCGT
Source organism: Triturus cristatus (assembly GCF_964204655.1). Classification (NCBI taxonomy): domain Eukaryota; kingdom Metazoa; phylum Chordata; class Amphibia; order Caudata; family Salamandridae; genus Triturus; species Triturus cristatus. The sequence continues at coordinate 1,060,905,142 of NC_140589.1, read as the reverse complement.
AAACTTTGGTGCAACTACCGGCCCTATTCTGAATGTTGCGAATGCTGCATGGTCAATAATGCCCTAACGCCATGAGGCTCTACGTGGTGTTTACCACTACTTTCAGGCTTAGTGCTGGTACAGCATCGCCACGGTGCCAACCGGTGGCGTACCATTTGCAACATGGGCAATCCTGAAACTAGTGTCTGTCATGTGTACTAGGAGCGACACCTTCTAGATTCGACATTCAGTCCGCAAAGCATGCGGACTCGACCCAAAGGTATTGGAGAGCTGTACATGAGAACTGCCTTTACATTGCATACTCAGGCACAGGGGGAGATTAAGTGATTTGCCCAAAATCACAGGACACGACCTTGAGGCTCGAACCCTGGTTTCTTGCGCCAGAGTAGACGGCTGCACATGAGTACCGTATTTATAATACATATGCAGGCACAGGAAGATAAGAGATTTCCCCAGGATCACAGGACGCGACCTCGAGGCCCTAACCCTGGTTCCCTGCACTAAAGTCGGCGACTGCACATGGTCAGTATTTTCATTTCCTATCCAGGCAAGGGGAGATTGAGCGATTTTCTCAAAATCACAGGACGCAACCCCAAGGCTCTACCCTGGTTACCAGCACCAAAGCCGCGCTTGCTAGGCAAAGATGTGGCGGTGGCGCGAATATATAATGAATATATATTTGTTATTTGCTTGGCGCACAATCGGACGGGATATTCCGCATAAGCACCAGTTCAATTACTCCCACATAATTATCTCCCGGCCGCCAAGCATACTCGGGCTCTGCCTGCACATGCCACTCGAGGAGACATGCAGGTGCGCCGCCCCAGGCCTCGAGTCGGCTGAGCGAGGGGGGGGCGAGGGCAAAATAAATAAGCACGAGGCTTAACACATGTGCTTGCTTACTTAGTTTAGAGTGGTGGGCCTCCTGACCTGTATGTCGCTGTTCCTTCCGACCTCCGGATAGAACCAGTAACATGCCTACGCGCTTTTCCCACTACCCCATTAGGCCCCAAACCATAGGGAGCCGGCCGCCTTGCATAATGATGTTTCTGACATTGCATCCAGCCATATGAAAAACGTAACGTCGGACCTACATCAATTAGCACTCTTGGATTGTCAATGATTGTCAATGGTTGCATGAGCTGAAAAGGCAGAAACTATGCATGCACACACTCACCGCGTGCAGTTCCTGTGGTGGGGGGGATCAAGATGCAGGTTACAAAGCGTCACGTGTGGTCAGGATCGACTGCGCGACCATTGCTGTAAATAGCACTTTTATATCGCGCAAACTCGACCCGAAGGTATTGGCGCAAAATTCTTGTGAACAATGCAATCCCTGCATCAGCATCTGCCCATATAGGCAGTCAGCCAATGCATGTTGCATATTATATAGCGCGAAATCGACCCGAAGGTATTGGAGCGCTCTACATGAGCACCGTATATACATTACACATCCAGGCACGGGGAGCTTAGTACAATATTACATGCTAGACTGTCCCAGATCTTGAGCACCGTATTTACATTACACATCAGGCACGAGGAGCTTAAGTACAACATTACATGCTCGAATGTCCCAGATCCCGGGAGCTCTGCACCCGCGAATGCGGACGCGACCTCGCGGGCCGGCACCTGATTCCTCCAAACCCGCGTCCCGCTCGCAGGTTACACCGCCCCGCCCCGTTCCTCTCAGCACCCCCACGACAACGCACTCGCTGCCCCTGAGCACGCAGCCCAATGCATGCCCCCCCAACGCCCTCACTGCATCGAAGCCACCGGAGGGGGGGGGCGACTGATCCCAGGAGCGCCACGGGTTTGCACCGCCCGCGATCCACGGGAACCCAGGCAGCTCCCACCGGGCACCGGGTGTGCGGCTTATTGGCCGGCCGCTCCCATATACACTTACTTGCGCGAAGTAAGCCGCCAAATAAACCCCAGGGGACGAAAGGCCGACGGACACCTGATTGATTTAGTGTGTGCCCGACAGGACCTTAATGGAGCTTTACCCCACACTGAATCACGCTGCGGTGGGCAGGGGATAGCTTAGACCAAGCCCGCGAAACCCCCCGAAGCCCAGATCGATGTGGCAGGGGTGGGATGAAGGGATGGCCCCGGCTGGCAAGAGTTCCATTCCCATAACTTGCAAGCCACCGTAGCTTTGAAGACCCCACATTCAAAACACGCCACAAATTTCGCGCCCTTTCCCACGTGCCAAGGGCCCCCTTAATCGCGCCACGTCCCTACTCAACCGACACTAACGCTCATTACGACAGGACGCAGCGTCCTATCGAGCCACCATGGCCCAACTTACGCCCCCCCCGCCCGTGGCCATCCGAGCCACAGGGCCCTGTCGACCTGGTACTGCCCAGGGACAGGGGCGGGGTGGCTAGGGCAAGACTCACCGTTGTTCCTGAGAACCATAAGTTGACGGTGGGGCCGGGATCGCAGCGACGCGGCAAGGACGATGACCGATGATGCCGGAGCCTGCGACCGATCAAATGGCGAGGTGGTGAGGTGGGCGACAAAGAGTTCGCCAGGAGGGTGGGGGAAGGCTAAATAGCCTCCCCCTCACACCAGGGCCAGGAAGTGACACGCATTGCGCGTCACTTCCAGCCTGCCCGAGGAAGGGGGCTCCGGTCGGTGTCCCCGCCCCCTCCCTGTGGGAGGGGGTAGGGAGGGGGACCGGTGCCCCAGGGGCACTAAGGCGCCGACCGCCAATTGGCCCCCTGCGGGGGCAGCGGTCAGCGGCATTACACCTATACGTACAGCCTCACTGTGGGATGCGGATGCCACACCTTGAAGCGCAGTATCACTTGTGGGATGTGGGTGTCATACCTTGGAGCACAGTCTCACTCGTGGGCTGTGGGTGTGATACCATGAAGAGCAGTCTCACTCGTGGGATGTGGGTGTCACACCTTAAAGCACAGTCTCACTCGTCAGATTTGGATGTCACATCTTCGAACGTACAGTCTCACTCGTGGGATGTGGGTGTCATACCTTGGAGCACAGTCTCACTCGTGGGCTGTGGGTGTGATACCTTGAAGAGCAGTCTCACTTGTGGGATGTGGGTGTCACACACTGGACTGCAGTCTCACTCGTGGGATGTGGGTGTCACACCTTAAAGCACAGTCTCACTCGTCGGATTTGGATGTCACATCTTCGAACGTACAGTCTCACTCGTGGGATGTGGATGTCACACCTTAGAGCAAAGTCTCACTCGTGGGTGTCACACATTAGAGCACAGTCTCCACTCGTGGAATGTGGGTGTGACACCTTCTAACACAGTCTCACTCGTGGGCTGTGGGTATCACAACTTGGAGTGCAGTCTCCCTCGTGGGATGTGGATGTCACACCTGAAGAAAGTCTCACTCTATTCAGCCTCGATTAACTATTTTGCTTTATTTATGTGCCTCTCACCCCAAGCCTCGTCAGCAAGTAAATGGTTTTTTAAAGACCTGTGAAGTACTCGGTGTGTCTGCAGTAAGACGTACACCAGACCAACCAGCCAGCCTACAGCAGTTAAAAAACTGTCTGTATGTGTACCCGGGAAGCTTTCTCAGCCTGGGCTGACACACAAGACAGGGGGGCTTAAGCCATTTGAGCCCTATGGGCATTGCGCACCTGATTATAATGTAATGTTGGTACGCTTGGGGTGAGAGGCACATCCTCAGATCACACATGGGGTCCTTTTCTTCATGCACGATAATCTGAATGGAGTTACTCAATGTTATACAGTTTGCTCTACATTTCTCAAGATATTTATATGGATTAATATTGATGTTTGATGCTCTAGTTATTCACCTTGACAAATTGTTTTACAGTCTTTTTATGCAGATTTTGGGCCCGATGTACGACGGCCAAAATAGCGCTTCGCAAATTGTGGGTCATTTGCAACTCGCAATTTGCGAGGCGCTATTATGGATGTACAACAGTGTGTAACACACTGTTAGCGATTCCCAATGTGGTCGCAAATTGAGAGGCTCATGAATATTTATGAGCCTCTCGCAATTTGCGACTTCATTAGGAATGGCAGGCCCTCCCAGGTATCGTGGCCTGCTGGGCAAAGCAGACCACCATGTCTGGGACTGCTTTTAAATAAAGCATTTTTTTTAAATGCAGCCCGTTTTCCTTAAAGGAAAACAGAATGCATTTAAAAAGAAAAAAATGAAACGCATTTGTTTAATTTTTTAAGGGCAGGCAGTGGTTTAGGGCAGGCAGTGGTACCACTGCCTGCCCTTAAAAAATATTTTCTCCTGCATGTGCAAAGGAGAAGGGGTCTCCCTTTTGCGAGGGCATTACCACCCTCTTGAAGAGGGTGGTAATTTGCAAGTGTTTTGCGACCGCAATTGCGGTCGCAAATCATTTGTACATGGGGTTGCGCTCGCTATTAGGAAGGGAACGCCCCTTCCTAATAGCGACTCGCAGTTCCAAAATAGCGAGTCGCAATTAAATTGCGACTCGCTATTTTGGAATGGTACATACCCCTATAGGTTTTTGCATGGGACAACGGGTTCCCAAACCCGTTTGCGCCTGCAAAAACCGTTGTACATCTGGCCCATAGTGTCTGGTTATTCTTTTCTCATTTTTCTGTTTTCTCATCATCTTTGTTCTGTACCTATATCTGACAATTGATTGGTATTTTCTTCTGTTCCTTTGTGTATAAGCTGTGGTATCTATATGCAGTACATTGTATGCTATTTCCTTTTTTGTTTGCTGAAAATGTAATAAAGAATTTATATATAAAAAATTGACAACAGGGTACCAAACGTACCCAATAATAACAAAATAGAGTGTCAAATCCTTCAAAGTCTCAGCGCCCCTTCCATTAACTTCCCAAGTCCGGTTGTTAAGGCCTTCTGTAGCATACAAAGAACACCCATATAATGAAATATACCTTATATATCTTCCAAACTGAAAAGTCTAAAAAGGATAAGTACATCATCCAGTATACCTCTTAAATTAGTTTAAATACATCGGAATAACATTCTACGATTCCGGAATGTAAAAGCTGGTCACTTTTTTCCTTTCTACATTAGATTTTTAGGTCTTGCGCCTAGCGATGCAGTGCGCAACACTGCTTGCGTAAAGCGATTCCTTTTGTAGAGGGTTCCCAATCGGAGCCTGGAATCGCACACGCTCATGCGTGTGCGATTCCTTTTGGGCCATGCTATTGGCCTTTGCGTGTGTCTTTTAATGAAAGACTGCACGCAATTGGCCAAAGGCGGGCGCATAGCTCTGCCCACGGCCTATTGGTGTCTGTTACGAGCACCGGCCGTCATGTGGTTTCAATTATCGTGCCCAGACACAGGACGCTATGATTGAAAGCACATGTCTGCTGTGGCGCGCGTGCGCACCACTCGTTTTGAAATGTACGCTACACTGCTTGTTTACTTATATTTATTTCAGAAATTATGTTTTAGTTCATAAAAATGAGACTGTGAAACAAGATTAAATATAATAAATAACTTTAAAAGTAAATGACTAAAAAGAAGAAATACACATTTGAAATTGTAGAAAGAACATTTGCAATGCGGTGTTAAAAGTGCGTACTTGCCGAATGTGCACATTCAAAATAGTGAAGAAATTAGTGAGGGAGTTTTGATAGTGGAAATTGCTGTTTGCTGCTGGTGTCTCAGAGAAGTGCATGTCCAGCGCTAGCGCCTGCAGCAGGCAATAAAGCCTGTTTGCTTCTGAGAGGAGGATGGAGCAGTGATGTATGTTCACCTGATGAGCTCTGGCGGGGAGCCTCAGGGGAGTGAGGAAAGCGCAGCGGCGGTGTGAGCTTCTGCCAGGACCCGCAGATGGAGCCCCCCAAGCGGCGGCGGTCTCCGGCCCCCGGCTTCTGAGACGGTGAAAATCCCGCGGCCAGCGCCCCGCTCCTCCTCCCGGACTCACTATGGCCCTAGTGACGCTGCAGCGCTCGCCAACCCCGAGCTCCGCCTCCTTTGCACCAGCGAGGTAAGTCGCGTAGGCGGACAGGATGCTGGTAGGGGAGGCTGGGAAAAGACGAGGACAAGGCTGCCGGGTAGGCCGCGTGATGAATGATGTGGCCGCCAGCTGCAGGGGAGGGGAACTGAACGGCCGCTCCACACTGCCCGGGGATCTGATGCAGATCAAGCCACCTGGAGACACATATTTCACAATATTTATATACAAGTGTCAGGGTATAAAAAACGTATGCAGAAGTCAAATACAGCCCTACCGGGAATAAACAGGATGTTCATGTTTGATGTCTGACACGAAGGTGCATTTCACTGCCTTTAATGCACTTCTTCCCCTTATATTTACAAGGAAGTCCGCATATAGTACATGGTTTTAGTTTCCCGTTGCACCTAAAAATGAAGAGATGTTTGCATACCCTTCCTGCTTCTGTCAGTTGACATGCTTCTACTGTAAATGTAGAAAGAAATAAGTCCTTTCAGCCCTGGCGGAAGGTGAGAGTTGGACAGCCTCAAAAAGAAATTAGCCCCCTGGGCTGCTACCGGGTTGATGTGAGCTTGCCTTTGATGCTTACATCCTAGGCAAATTGTATTTGTCCACCTTTCACTATTGGGTTTTATTTTTTCCAGCATTGATTGTTGATTGCAGTGGAATGGGACCGCACATAAATGTTCTGCATTTAATATATGTATTGGTAAACATCCATCAAGCTCATGACACAACCCTCCTGGAGTTGATCACAAATCTGGTTTATATAACACGCCTTTTGAGATAAAAGCTAGCAGAATTTTCAAATTGCAGCAGTAGAAACAGACTTTGACTCTGCAGTGTGTGTGCACGCACGCACATACTCTCTCTCTTTTCAGTGGGATGAAAAAACTGGGGGTCTCTCAAAGGGGTGTGGCCAGTGTAATTAAGGGCGTGGGTAAAAAAAACGTACGCTAAAAATCTGTGCTTTGCATAGTGTGCCGTCTGACTTCTATTTTGCGGTTTCTGTCATTGCATCTAAATATATAATACAACAAGTAACATCATACCTACAACAAGTCTGGACTATTGACTTTGTCAATGGCTGTTGGTTGCATAAGATAAATAAACAGCAACTATGGCTTGTATGTAATATTGAAAAAGCTTCCACTTGAAGCCCTGGTGACCCCACGACAATGTTGCTGTTCCTGAGTTTCAAAAAGAGAAGGGAAATGACTCTCTTTAAAGGATTTCCCTTCCCCTACAACACTCACCTGGCATGACGTCATGCCGTAACTTCGCCACTAGTGAGAAGTGAGCAGTGTGAGCACGCGCACATCAATGTCATTCCAGTACGGTAAACAAGCATTGAAAATGCAATAGGTCTCGCCTTTTATTAAGTTAAAGCCATTTGCTTTGCTATACAATACCATTAGCAAAGCAAATGGCTTTAACTTAATCAAAGGCGAGACCTATTGCATTTTCAATGCTTGTTTTTTAGGCTGAGCATGAGCCACCGCGCAAGTGCTGTTTGGGGAAGATCTGTGTTAGTTCATTACGGAGCTTGTGTCTTTGTCCTTAGTAAATGCTGGCGTCGTCATTTGTATCCTCCCTTGGTTACTGGCTCCTTTACTTGGTTGTTATACAGAGCATGTACTATTTTCTGTAATGAGTTTCTCCTACTGCAGGCACGACAAAGTGCCCAGCTGGGACTATGGCAGCGCCGATTTTCGAAGCGCCCACTTGAATTTTATGTGCAGCTTCAAAGCTGCATCTGCTCCCCCTCCAGCAACCGACGCTCCTCCCACGTCTTCATCAACGGCAAAAGCCTCTTCCAGCCGTAGTGGTCAGCCGCTGAGATGGGCTCCGACCTGCTACAAAAACCAAAGGGGAAGGTTCATAAAACACCAGGCACGTTAGATCCAGGCGGGCAACTAGAGCCAAATTTCGGGGGGGGGCTAAAAAAGATTTCGGGGGGGGGCTGAAAAAGATTTCGCGGGGGGCTAAGTCTTCCAGCCATAGGCAGAGTGGCTGTAAGAAGGGGCGAAAACGCAACAAAAGCCTCATTAACGTGTAAATGGTCTTTTAAAGACCCGTGAAGTACTCTGGTGCGGCTGCAATTAGATGGACGCCAGCCCGCGAGGCTGTCTCAGCCGGGCTGACACATATGACGGGGGGGAGCTGAAGCCCGGTGAGCCCAATGGGTGTTGCGCGCCTGGTTAGATCCTTTGTACGAGGCATGCAGGCAGCAAGACACCGTGCTCCTGTTCGTGCCTTGAGGGATTCCACTCTGAAATCATTAAAGTTTGTGCTTGAGTGATGAGAACACGTGTAAACTCGGGCAGGATAGCTTCAAGCTGTCTACAAATAAACCACACTGCCCCGTTATCCTACGGTGTCCTACCCACCAACACTGCAGGGTATAAACCAATTTAAATAGGACCCACCCCTCCATGGAATAGCCGTAGCAAAAGGCAATAGGTTTGGCTTTCATTACTTTCAACATTTGGTTTGACTGCGACCGTCGAGTTTTGGGCACAAAAAGGTGAAGGCTTCCCTCAATGGCTTGCCACTTGACTCGGCTGTTTTAAAACATCCATCAGGCATTCAAATATTTGTAAACAACAGTTCATAAACTAACCAAACAACGAATACAAGGAGAAACATGAAAATGAGTCCGAGATCTGATATTTCGGGTAGTATGCATTATGCCACTTTCAGTGATGTCATTGAAATAAAAGGTTGTGTGATGTTAATCCTTGTGAGGCACCGAATTATGCAAATTCATAGTTCAAACTATTGTGAAAACTTGAACGCTCTGCCTAAACCTCAAAGTGAAAGGTACATGTAAACAGTTAATATTATACTGTTTTTCTAATAATTCTTGACCTTTTAGTTTTACTATCCAATGCATAAGGGCAGTAACCCATTTCAAACAATAAACCAGGACTGGAGTTTCCGCATTGCACCAGTTTCCTTAATCAACAGCTCATAATAAAGTGTCACTCACATAAGGGCACGTAGATACCACTCTGCAAACATAAATGTGTCACACTGATCCGTGACTGTTGTCTGTAATTAAACGTGGGAGAGAGAGAGATCTCCTTGGGCTTCGCCACCCTTTTACAGGCGGTGTGAGGATTTATAAGGCTTGAATTCAAACATTTAACTCTGCTTCCTGGCAATACTATAATAAAAATAAATAAAACAATAAATAAAATAAATAAATAAAAATAAAAAAATAAAAAATCGCTCTGCTTTGTAAATTTGTATTGTTTCCTGTACATTCCTCTCCCCTATGTGCTGTGTTGGATTTTGTGTTTGTGTACCCTTCATGTTCAGTCTGTGTAATGTTATATTCTGTACCACTTTTCTCTTGTAACGTAACTAGCTCTATTGTACAGCGCTCTGACACCTTTGGGTAATGTCCGCGCTTTATAAAAATGCACTAAATAAATAAAAAATAAAAAAATACTCCAGTGTTTGCTGTGGAGATGGTTTACGTTTCCAAACCAAGCTTCCTTGCTCACTTCTGGGCCTGTCCATATCACAGCGGGGAAGAAAGGCCTCACAGTTGAATTACCCATGATTCCATGCACCACCGAGCCTCTCACTCCACTCCCGGGCTTTCCTTGTTTTTGAAGGTTAATTGGTTCTGACTGCAGTGCGGAGCTCAAAGACTTCAACTCCCACAATGCCCGAAGTTAATAAAAGCCCAGGCAGATTGTTTCTATTTCGTTAGCGACCGGAGCTAGTTGGCATCTCTAGGCACCTGCATTAAGTGCTCAAAAACACCGTATCCCTAGTACAGCAGTCTGCAGTAAAAGGAGCATGAAGGGTTCCTTTCTGCAGTTTTGCATAACTCGAAAGATTGTTTTTCTAAAAGTGTAAATCTACTTAAACTGCAAGCACATTCTCTACAGACTTCAGTACGAGCAACACATGAACTGCAGGAGAATCCCAGTAAGTCCAAGAGCTGTTCCATTAATGTAACAAGATACTTTTTCTGTTTCTTAACCTCAGTGCTTTAAATGGGAAAAAATAAGTGCAGGTACTCATTAGAATAGAGGCGTGGCAAGTGGGCGGGGCGAAGAGCAATATATGATCGTACCTAATGACTTCTGTAGCAGTTGCAGCCCATGTCAAAACACACGAGAAATGCGTTTATGGCACTAAAACAGATTAACCCAATACACATAATTACATGCTCCTCGGAAGCAGAGTGGAATCTGCCTTGGAGGAGAAACCTAACCTGCGCCTGCCGTGCTATGGATCAGGGTACCGGTACTCTCCCTGGCTACAGAGAAGTGCCGGTACTGAGTGCAGAAAAAATCGGAAGTGCCGGTACTCAGTACCGGTGAGCTCCGGCCCATTTAAAGCACTGCTTAACCTTGAACAAATGCCCCACCCTACATATTGAGTGCAGGAAGCTTGCAACAACACATCTGTGTTACATGTCATCTGTACTAAAGGCACCTGACCTGTTGTTTTCAAAAGCGTGTTTTATTAACAACACCACCACCACCACCACCACCACCAATACCATCACCATCCATACCAACACCTCCAACAATACCACCACCACCACCAATAATACCACCACCGCCACCAATACCACCACCACCAATACCACCACCTCATCGCCTCTCGCTCACTAGTAATAGCAGGGGCGCTGTACGAGGTCAGAGCTGCACCTCTCCCTCCCTCCATGCCTGCCATAAAGCACAGCCCGCCCTGCACCAGGAGGTGAAGCCAGGGCCCTACTACAGCTGGAGTATTTTTATTAGGCCAAAGATATCAATGACATTACGCAGTACTACACTGCACACTCAAATCATGGAGAGGGCAGGAACTAGCTCCCCCTCCCGAACTTCCTCCTGAGCCGTGACAGTGTAATCACAAAGAGAAAGGTGTTGGAGCGGTTTGTTAGTGTTTATACCTCGGATCATTTGTATTGTATTGTATTGTATTTGCATTTATATAGCGCTTACTACCCCTGACGAGGCTTCGAAGCACTTTTTCAGCGAGTAGCACGATTATTAGTGTTGAATTAGTATAGGGAAATAGGAAAATAATTTAAGTGGTGGATAGGTTAGTCAATTATTTGGATTCGAAAGGATAGCAGAAGGATAGAAGAGGAAAAAAGGTTTGTATTTATATAGCGCTTGTTACCCCTGATGGGGTGTTGAAGCGCTTTTTATGGCAAGTAGCATGCTACTCCGGAAACCCATAAAGGATTAGTGGTGAATTAGTATGGTGAAATATGAAAGTGATTTGAGTGGTGGATATTAGTCAGTTATTTGGAGTGAGAAGAATAGGGGAGGGATAGAAGGGGAAGAAAGGTTTGCATTCATATAGCACCTGTTACCCCTGATGGGTGTTGAAGCGCTTTTCTGGCAAGTAGCACGCTACTTCGAAACCCATAAAGGATTAGTGTTGAAAATTAGCATAGTGAAATATGAAGTAATTTGAGTGGTGGATATGTTATTCAGTTATTTGGCTAGAGAGGGTAGGCGGCAAGATAAAAGAGGGAAAGAGGTTTGTATTTATATAGCGCTTGCTACCCCTGATGGGGTTTTGAAGCACTTGTGTGGCAAGTAGCACGCTACTCTGGAACCCATAAGGATTATATAAGGAGTATAGTGAAGTATGAAAGTAATTTGAATAGTGGATATGTTAGTCAGTTATTTGAATTGAGAAGGGTTGAGGAAGGGTAGAAAAGGGAAAAAGGTTTGCATTTATATAGCGCTTTATTGGCGAGTAGCACGCTACTCTGGAACCCATAAAGGATTAGTGGTGAATTAGTATAGTGGAATATGAAATTTGAGAAGTGAACTCTGTTATTTTGATTGAAAATGATAGTTGAGGGATAGAAGAGTAAAGGATTTAGTTTTTTTTTTGGGGAGGTCATAGCAGTAGAAGGCTTTTGGATGAGTAAAACGGGGTTGTGGAGGGGAAGAGTCAAAGGGAAGAGTTTAGAAAGGTTTGTTTTGGGGGATTGGTATAGTAAAATAGGTGTCAGATGATGCAAGGAGGGTTAGTGTAGGGGAGAGTCTAGAAAGGGTTATTTTGGGGATCATAGTAGTGGTATGGGGTTTGAGATGAATGAGAGATTGGATGTAGAGGATATATTGATAGATGTATAGGGTGAGAAATAGAGTAGTGCATTGGAAAGAGTAGTAGAAAGAATTTTGAGATGAGTCAGAAAGTTGGGCTACAAGATATATTGAGAGAAGTATAGGCTGAGAAATAGGAAAGTGCATTGGAAATGCTAAATTAGAAGAAAGTGATATATATATAGATCCATAAGTACATTGAAAGTATATAGATGCATAAAGGAGGTACGTATATGTAGATTAAAGATATTGATAGAGGTACGGGATGAGAAATAGGGTAGTGCATTGGATATGCTTTTTCAGGACAAAAGTAACAAACACACAGATCCAAGTACATGGAAGATACATAGATGCACAATGGAAGCAAGTACATGTAGACCAAAGATGCACCAGATAAACTCTGGTCTTCAAGTGTTATTGTACTTAATTAAAAGAAATGTTATTTTTACAACATAATTATTCTACATGTTTATACAAAGCAATACACAAAGATCGGTACAGATCTTTAGTGAAAATAAATGCTTATACACAGTGGGAATGGATATGCTGTTAATTTCTATTTGCGTATGGTGCTTATGTGGGGAAGCACCAATTCTTGAGTAGTTTTCTGAAGATAAGGTGGTTGTCCGTGGATCTTATGTTGGGGGGTAAAGATTTCCATAGTTTGGCTGCCTGAACAGAGAAGGATGTGCCACCCATGTTTTTGTCTTGTATCTTGGGATTTTGAGGCGAGGTGCCCCTTTAGAGCGGAGGTTCCTCTGTTGAATGTGTTTGTTGATTATATTCCTGATGAAGAGCGGTTCCATTCCATGTATTGCTTTGTCGGTGATACAAAGCAGCTTGAACGTGGATCTTCTGGCAACCGGTAACCAATGCAGGGCTTTCAAGGCAGGTGAGATGTGGTCTCGCGGTTTGATATGCAAGAGTAGTGTGGCAGCCGAGTTCTGAATCTGTTGCAGTCTTTTCATGGTTGTTATAGGTGATCCATATTAGAAGCTATTGGCGTAATCGAGTTTGGACAGAACAAGGGAGATGGTAGCTTGGACCTTGTGTGGAAATCCCAAATGAGGGAAAATTCATCTCAGTATTTTTATAGTGACAAAGCTTGATCTTACTAGTTTGTCCACTTGGGCATTCATCAATAGCTTGGAGTCCATCATCATTCTGAGGTTTCTTACTTCCTTCGATACTTTAGGCGGTGATCCCAGTTCATCAGTCCAGGCGGCAAGCGGGTCATAATGTTTCCTATCGCCACACATGAGTATTTCCGTTTCCAAGTCATCCACTGATCCAACTGAAAATTTGCGATTTTCCAATGTCTTTGGGGCATTCCAGGTGAAGGAGTATTTGCGTGTCATCTGCATAGTTAGAGCACGTGAGGTGAAATTGATTGATCAGTATCGGTAATGACTTCAAGTAGATGTTGAAATGCATGGGCGAGATGATAGAGCCTTGAGGGACCCCTGCTTTTGTGGAGTATGGTTTGGATGAGAAAGGTGGGGTATGAATGACATTAGTTCTGTTTCGAAGGTAGGACCCGATCCAGTCTAGAGCAGTCCCCTCTATGCGGGCTTCATTGAGTCTTTGTTTCAGAGTGTCATGGTCAACCATGTCAAAGGCAGCCGAGAGGTCCAAGAGGAATAGCACAGCAACCCAGTTGCGGTCTACTGTATTCTTTAGGCCATCCCAGATGGCAAGGAGGGCAGATTCAGTGCCTCTTCCCGGACAGAAATCCTGTTTGAAAGTCTGAAAGTATGTCATTCTCTACAATGAATTGTGACATCCGGGCAAACGCTGCTCTTTCTATCGGTTTGCCCAGGAAAGGTCCATTTGTAATGGGTCTGTAGTTGTCAGGGTTTAGCGGGTCCAAGTTTGTTTTCTTCAGTAAAGGGCGTATGTGTGACTTTTTGAGTTCTTTTAGAAATTTTCCGGTAGTTAAGGAATAGTTGATGATTCTTTTTACTGGAGTGGCAGCAGAGGTTGTTAAAAGAATTGTCTTGAAAGTTTGTGGTGGACACGGGTCAGAAGGGCTGCCGGCAGGCCTACTTGCTTTGACCAGTTCCATAAATTCATCGTGGGAGATGTGTTGGAAGGAACGGAGAAGCTGGGTTAGAGTATTCTTAGATTGTTGTTTTTTACAAGGGTTAGTGCTGGTGCTTTGTTTCTGTTTTAAGCATGAGTCCAATGTGTCTGCTTTGTCTGTGTAATGATTTGCCAGTTTGTCTGTGAAATCTTGAGTAACAGGATGAGTTCCTTCTAGGCAATTTGGTTTGCAACATTAATTTAGTATTTTATAGAATTCTTTATTTGCACATTTAGCATTTTGAATTCTGTCTGAATAGTATATTTTCTTAGTTTTTTTGATAGCTGACTTGTATAATCTGTTAATTTTCTGTAGGTGAAGTTTGTCCTGTTTGGCGTTTGTTTTGAGCCAGGTAGGTTGCAGATTTCTAATTTGTTGTTTGATTTCTTTTATCTCTATGTTTCTCTAAGGCGCTTTTTTCTTTTGTTCTGTTGTGTGGTTTTGAGTGGTATCAGGATATCAAAAGCTTCCTGTAGCCACTCATATAGTTTTTTAACAGAATTTATTTTTTCCAGATTTGTACTGGATGTTGGTTGTGTTTCTAAGTGTTCCAAATTGAGTTTGTTCCAAGGCCGATAGGTGGATGGATGTAAGGTGGTTTTAGGGGAGTTGCTTAGTGTTGTTTTATGTTGGAAAGCAAGCAGGTGGTAGTCTGACCATGTGACTGGAGTTATAGTTTGATAGGTAACTAGTTCCGTATTAGCAAAAATGACATCTAGGATATGTCCAGCGATGTGTGTGGGTTTGTGGACAATTTGATGCAGGTTCAGTGCGTCTAGGCCAGTGATTATTGTTTTTGGAAGCGTCATATTGGGTTTGTCAAACCATTTGCTGAGGTCACCCAGAACACATAGGTTGGAGTGTAGTTATCAAGTTTGAAACTGTGTCTAGAAGGGCATCTGGGAATGTCGCCTTGCTAGGTAGAGGTCTGTAAAGGAGGAGGAAGTTACAGGAGGAAGACAGTGTAGGATTGCATCTGGTGAGAAGAGCTTCACAATTCTATATGGTGATGTTGTCAACTTTAGTGATATGTAATGTTTGCCTGAACACAACAACTAGACCACCTCCTTTTTTGCCTATACGATTTTGGGTGATCGTTTGATAGCTTAGAGGACTGGAGCCATCTCATCTCCCAACCATGATTCAGTCATGAAAAGTATGTCTGGATTTGCATCGGTGAGTAGGTCATAGATGTGATGTTTGTTTTTAGAGCGGGATTGAACATTTATTAGTAGACAGTTTAGAGAATGGGCTTTGGTGATAGTGACACTTTGTTTCGTAGAAGAGAAATCAGTATTGTGTGGGTTTATAGCAGGTGTGTTTTTAGTGCTGGTGTTAGCTGTATTTGTTTAGCAGTCATGTAGATGTTTTGTATCATGTTCCTCATCTAGCATGTTAAGAGGGCATTTTGATGGGTCTACATATGTATGTGGTGGAGATGGTGTTTGAGAGTGAGTTGGTGTGCTGTGTTCTTTTCGTGGTGTAACATTGTTGTGCAGTAGACATGGGGAAGCGAAGTTGTGAGGTTTGGCACATTGCTTATATTGTTTGCATGTGTTTAGGGTGGACGGTGTATGAGTCATAGGTTGTTGGTGCAGCATATGGGTCATGTAGTAAGGTTCTAAATTGTCCAATGGATGAGAGGCGTTTGAAGGAGAGTTGCTGTGTTTCAGTATCTGTGTTAGGTGTGGTGGAAGAGAGGAAGCTTGGCATTGGAGTTTGTTCCTTTGTGTGGTTTGAAAGTTGGGTGTATGTTTGTATTTTGTGATGTTAAGTATTATGAGGTGTAGCGCTTTGAAGATCTTGTTGTACTGGTGTGTGTGATATGTTTTGTTTTTGAGGAGTAGTTAAAAGGGGTGCTGGTGTAGTTGTTTCATGCAATGGATTTGTTTGTATAGTATTGTTTGTGAGAGGAGGATAGTATTGAAGCAGTGCTGAGACTTTACTCTTCAAGTTAAAGAAGTGCAGGTACTCAGTAGCAAACAGTACCTGACCATTTAAAGCCCTGGTATTTTTCATGCTTACCGTTAAACTTGGCAAGCCTCCTCCACAACTCTGAATCACCTTATATTCCATCCAAGAATGTTGTCTCTCCTTTGAAAAAAATGTGCCTGCTTCACATGCAAAATTAACTTAGGCTGCCACGAGGACCCAGGTCATGTGTGACTCTTTAATTCTGGTCTAGATGTTTTTATGGAAGCATTTTGCATTCTGGAACTTGTAGATATTGTTTCTTACATTAGAACAATCTGTATGCAAATACTTGCGCTCAGAGGTCACTCCACCCACCTTAACCCCGCCCCACCCCAAAACTTTTTGTCCAACATCAAACTGCACATTTTTTGGCACATACACCGCTGGCTTTTTAAAGCTTTTATCTGTTCACATGACACAAGGCGAAATGCCACGTAATCAACCAGCAAAAACCCCACTGCCTGAAAAGCACTAGGAAAAAATTCTGACCGTCACCGACACAAAACAAAAACAGCAATGTCTCACCACCCCCAAGGTAGCAGAAAGTGTGCTAAAGGCCAGAATGGCCACACAATTGTTAAAACATCATCAGACTCCAAACACGTCTTTTGAAAACAGCACTATCAAATCCATTGCAACAAATCTAAAAGAAAACACAAAAAACACATGATACATACAATAACATTCAACAATATACAACACAGTACAAGAAGAACCCAGGTGCACCACTCACACCAAAAACCACTCATTCTCTCAAACTAATTCACACCCATTCATTTGCACATCCATAACAATCATACATGTGCTACACACTCTGTAGGAAGCTGTCTCTGTACACACTATACCAAAGTGAGGTAAAGTGTGCACAGATTCCAGTGGCACCCCAAAGGTAGGCAGAGGTACAGTTAGATAGCACCTCACTCTCTATTTGTGGTAGTGTGGTCGAGCAGTAAGGCAGTATCAGAGGACAGTGTTAAGCATTTGTTGTACACACTCAGTCAGCAAATGAATTCACACACTCAAAGACTGAACTTCAGACCAATTGTTTTTTATCAAAAATATTCTTTTAGGTATTTTATTTCCTAGAACCAAGCAAGCCTGGCACAGGTAAGTGATAAGTACTTTGCAGTATATATACAGATGGTAACATAGTTTGGTTTGCAATTGTAAATGTACTTTGATTTTATTACAGTAGTGTTACTGGTAATGCAATGCTTTTCAGAATACAGTACATATACTTTGAATGGGATTTTCAGTAAGTATACAGGTAAGTTAATTTGGATTACTTCTCTTACTCAGAGTAGTATACCTGGACACTACTCTGGGACATTTCCTGTAAACAGGTAAGTAAAATCCTTTTTGTTAAACAGTACAATTTTAAAGAATGGCAAACTCCACACTAAGAAACTTTACACAGAAAAACAGTCAATGTTATCCAATGAAGGAAAATAGTGTTTTCGGTTTTGATTTTGAAGTACGTATTTGGTAGTGAGAGTTGAGGTTCTGGGGGTAGACTCAGGGGTCCCCCAGGGTCAATGATGCACTCTAGTTACACCCTCAGCGGCACTAGAGCGCTGGATGCAGAGTGCTGAGGCCCAATGTTGTCCAATGGGGGATAGGGGGCCTCCGGTTGGTGGCTGCTGGCAAGCAGGCCAGTTGGTTGTGGGACCAGAGCTCCTGGACTTTAGCTCAGGGCAAATGGGGAAACAAAGTAGCACAAAAGGTGCACCCTCAGCAGCACTAGGGCGGCTGGGTGCAGGGTGCTGTTTCGACGTCGGGGGCCCTATTGTTTTCAATGGGGAACCTCCTGTAGGAAAGTAGTATCTGCTTCTTATGGTTACCCCCTCTTTTTGCTGATGTCTCACTGTTTTTGGGACTAGTCTGACTGGGATCCTGCTATCCAGGACCCCTGTCTATCTGCTTTCTCCCTTAAATTGCTATGAATGTACTCTAGGTACACTCCAGATTGGATACTGGGGTACCCTTATCAGTCCCTAGTATATGGTACACCATGTACTCAGGGCATAGGTACCCCAGAGGCCTCCCATGGGCTGAAGCCTGTATTATGCCACTCATGAGAGGCCATTCAAAATGACACAACAGGTCTACTACAGCAGCCTGTGTAAGCTTGTGCTTGCACCACTTACTTAGATATAGGTTCACTATATCTATCTAAATCACTGCACTTAAAAACCTATCAGTCACCCCATGGCAGGGCTTATCAATCCTGAAGGCAGGGTGCTGGGTTTTATGTGAGAATGCTTGTTTGATAAAGCTCTTAGTGAAATGAGAGTGGCAAGAAAAACTGACACCATCATAGCAGACCCTACTCAGGGCTCCCAGACCCAACAACCAAGCCAAAAGTGCATTTGGAGCGTGTCACACCCTAACACCCCCCCCCCCCCGAAACTACGCCCCTGCCTGTCCCACCTTGGCCTTGTAGTTCTCTGTGGTAACTCGCGGCTAAGGTCATGTGCAACAACTGCCTGGAGCTCCTGCCCCGCATCACTTATTTTAAATGTATTTCACTACACGCACCCTTCTTCCTCTCTTCTACAAAAAGCTTTGATGGTAGAGTTTTTAAATTGTGCAAATAGGCAGGGCTCCACGTTTACTGTCCTACTGACCTTCACCGAATGATCGAGGGAGTGATTTAGGGGCAAAAGGGGCACCTTAAGTTCAGGCGGGGTGCCTGGGAACCCTCGCACTAAAAATGAAGGAAACAGATATGTGAGTCATGGAAACTAAGCTAAAAGATTTAACAGATTTATTTAGAGGGTGCAAGTTCAAGAAACTTCAAGAAAAATGCATAAAAATACAAATATAGTGACCTCGCATTCAAAGAGAGTCATATGAATCAGAAGGCATTTCTACATGGAAGCATTGAACTCGTTTGGAGAGAGACACTTCAGAAAACCTCAAAGACACATTTATCAATGCATTATGAAAAACATAAGTTAAATCAAGGAAAATGTTCTCAGAATGCAAAACACACTTGATCTAAAATACTGAGAATACTCACGCACCTACCTAAAAGAAAACAGCCTTGCAAGTGTAATATAAGCATTAAATTCTCAATAGGAAAACACCAATTTAGAGACAAAAATAGCATACATAGCATATACAGCATATATATTGGCAAGTTAAATTGTATCTTAAAAACAAAAAAACAAGAGCTCTTGGGGAAAACCCACACCCGCCTGCCATCTACTAACAGATGAGTGGGGTAGTCCGCCGAGAACTGTGTGGGCTTCCCTTTTATACTTTTTAAGGCTATGGGAAGCGCCTACAGTAACGTCATCTCACGCCACTTCTACCTACATCACTTATAGCATGGTTCGCACATTTATCAGACGTGTCGTGTCTATCCTACTAAATGCGGAACGTAGACTAGGTGAAAGGTTATATTCTCAGGCCAAGCGCTCGTCATAAATTGCATAGGGCAAGCAGAAAAAATGTAATGCAAAGGAATAAAATATATATATATCTATGGATATATGTCTTGGTTGCCACATTCATCACCCCAGCTTGACGCGGCTGCAGTGGGAACTTCTCTATTCTCATGCACAGACCCTGGATGTGATGTGCTATGATGACAGAATAGAGAAACAGTGGACTCTGCCCCAGTGAACGTTGTGCACACGGGTAGGGTGGGGGCTATCCAGGCTGGAGCAGAAGAGCCTCGCTGAGAGAAGCTGGCTGTGATTTTTGGTCAGACAAGCCTAGAGCCTGCTGTTCAGTAAAGATGGGTGCAGAACTCTGGTCAATTTCACAAAAGGCCTACAGATCAAGCTGGCAGGGCCTACGTAGTGGTTCATACTTCAGATGTGGGAGAACGGGCCTGGGGTACCCTATAATAAAAAATAGACCCTCCCTCAAACTAATGACCCTATGTACTAAGCCCAAGTTGCAAACAGAGGTGGGCTCGTCAGCAAATAAATAGTACAAGCTGAGCCAGATCTGAGAGCTGAGTCAAGGGTCTGGCTTTGACTCTCAGGTCCAGATTACTAGTCTGGCGGGCCTCGGACTGCCAGACTTGTGGTGGCACAGCGGTGGCGGATCCAGCCACTGCCGCACCCTCGGCCCGACTTCCCGATTTTGGCTCGGGCAGTCGGACCGCACTAGGACCGCTGGCTCTGCCAGGGAACCACCGTTCCCTGGCGTTCAGAGCAGCGGTCAGAAGCCGCAAAATGCTTGGCGGGGCGGCCACAGTCTCGCTAAGCATCGTATGAGTTTCCTCTCTGACAGGCTTTTCATGGCAGTTCCACTGCCATAAAAAGCCTGGCGACGAGAGGAAACAAAGGGGGCCCTAGAGGGCCCAACTGTGCTTCAGACATATGTGGATGCTGACGGGGGAAATAGCATCAGAGGACCACCAGACTTGTTCTGGCCCTAAGAGTCCAGTCACAAACCAAGTCATTAAACCACTTGGCATTTATATCGTTTAACACACATAATGCAAATTATGATGCAGTCTCTTCAAAATTCAAAAAAGTGTGGAAGTCTTTCACCTTAGTACATCAGATTATATCACTGCTTAGAGAGACATTTATTAAAAGTGATAGTTTTTAAACTTGAAATTAAAAACATTAAGGGCTCACCCCTTTACCCCAATAACAATACCATACGTAAACTAAGAAGCAAGTCTCTAGTCATACAAACCCTAATAATGGCCTATATTCTTATCATAGATGGATCAACATTATAGATTATGAAATTAGACATAAGAGGTGCTTGTAGAACTCACATACTGAACTCAAATATTTAAAAGTGCTCTCATATGTGAGAATAACGAAAAAGGGGGCGATGTGAAACAAAATATGTGCCTAGGATCACACAATTTGGAAAAGTAGAAAAGCCACTATTGATTCCACGTTATCCGAATTCACATTTTGAAATACCAACACCAGATGGTTATCTCTGTTATTCTCTCTCTCCTGTGCTACATCAAAGGTCACTGTTTGGACTTTTATTCTTGGCCTACGACAAGACAAACTGACACAAACACAGCAGACCCAACTCAGCCTCCCCAGACCAAATACCAAGCCAATAATGCATTTATTTGGGGTACTTCACACCCCAACCATCCCCCGGAGCTACACCCTGTCTACTCTATGATAAAGTTTAAGAAGGATTGTATACAAGAGCAGCAGAAATTGATTATTATTTACAAGTTTACTGATTTGGTGGTCAAAGAAGAGATCTGTGTTGGACATGAGCCCTCGGTTTACCTTCTGAAAAGTGTTCAAAGGTAAACCAAGACTTTGTGGCCATTCAAATGGACAGCACTCAAGAATGGAACCACCAACTCTGAGGATTTTATATGTAACTCCATCCCAGTAGAATAAGGTATCTCACATTCGAACTGATGAGAATTTGGAAGTCATTTGGGTAGCATCTGTCTGCATTTGGAAATGGACCTGTTAAGTCCTCAGGTCTTATGTGAATGGAAGCATGTATACATTGAATAGTTGTTGAGAGAAACATCATCCATGAGGTGTGGCAAAAGGCATGTTCAAGGTCAATGAAACTAAAGAGCCCATCTGCACCTGTTGCATAAGATTGATGATGAGGGAATGGATCAATTTCAAAACTGTTTAGGCAATTCATGACCATTTTTTATGGGGTCTGTTCATAAAGGTATTTATGAGTATTTGAAGTAGTACTCTTCTAGTGCTGCTTCACATACTCATAAATGGCTTTATGAATCAGCCCCTAAATGTCCAACTCCTCAACAGTAAAAGCGCAAAGAGGGCACAGTCCTTTTAATATATACTAATTATATATGAATATTGCCTATATAATCCCATGTTACTCCAATATTATTCCAATTTCAGATGCGCTGAGTCCAGTTCACAAAGGCATTTGCAAACATGTGAAGTATCAGGAATACTACCTCGTACTCATAAAGAACTTTGTGAATTGGCCTGCTAACTCTTTGGAGAAGAAAAGCATGATACTCTCTATGCATAACACTGAGACGTCAGGAAACATTAGGGTAATTTGCTTGCCTTATTTCAAGGTGGTTGGGAATTCTTATCAAAAAGGACACTGTTCCTAAAGCAGGGTGCAAAAAGTCACTCATGCATCGGGGTGCAAAAAGTCACTGTGAGTTAAAAAAGGAAATAAAGAAAAGAGACAGAATTCCTAGGTAAAGGGACCCACAAGTGAGAGGGAAAACCAGTTTGTGTCCTCTGTTGCCCTCACACACCCCGAAGGATGTCATAGTTCATCAGCGGGCAGTTGCTCCTCGTAGGGCTGGCGCTGCAATTCTCTACGGGTCCCCCCAAGGATCACTTTATCGGAGATCTTTTATAGGACTGCCGGATGGTGCATGTGGGTGTGTGGGGTCCAATGAGGGTGCTAAAAAGTGCATGCAAGTGTGATGAGAAATTCATAAAGGGTAAACATGCAGTGAATGTCCGAATCGTGTACCCTAAGCAGACTCAACTGCTAAATAAAATCTAGCCCCAATGGCATACTATGCCCGGGTATAGAAAGACATAGGTCAACATGTTTTGCCCCTGCGTCACCTTAAGGGTCGTTGGCACTTCTTCAGGACCAGAACTATAAAATGTAAAGTGCACGTGAAAAACAAATTAAAATACCCTCAGAATCGATCAGGGCGGGCAGTAACCTGTATTACCCAAAATTTGGCTACAGCTGCATGATGTAACCGCTCCTGATCAGTATCTAGGAAAGAAAAACAAAACAGAGTAGAACACAAATTTAAGCATCAGGAACACCTTGATGCCATATGATGTGCCACCGCTGTGTGCACATCCAGTACATAAAAACATAAAAGTAAACACAAAAGTAAACAGGCGCATGAGACATAGATCCACACCAGGTAATCCATCTGGACACTGTGTCCAGAGGTCTCAACCACTATTAGTGTAATACACATGACGCACCATCAATATTAGGTGCCCTTAAGGTGTTGGTTCTTAATAAGTGCTTACCTCGCACTGCTGAGGAAAACCCACCGCTGGCGCAAGCAATGGATGCCCGCAATTTACCGGGCTGTGAAAACAGCAAGAGATCACCAGGAGTTTACACAAACAGACACGGAATGCAGTATATTAAGCACACAATGATCGTAATGCGCGTGTCCCTTCGAAAACAGGCTACTCACATTTTTACTCGGATGCTGCCTCTTTCACACCTACCCCATCATTGTGTCTGCCAGGAAACAACGAAGCAGTACACGGCACATTTTTAACAGATCAGTGGGGTCAGGTGTGCCTGGGCATATACCCTTTCCAGGAAATCCTGTTTGTTCAAAAACTTTGCGCGCATGCTCGGGTGCTTGAAATTAACGCGCATGTGCATTGGAAAGGGCGAACTACTCCCCAACAAATGCGCCAATCATACGCTATCAATACCAGTGTAATCTCATGAAAAATCACATACTGGCAGTGTACTGATAGATACTATTCAAGCTCAACACGGTAATGCAAACAATGCCTTCGGATAAAAGTACCCGCTTAAACTTGCAGACTCAACTCATGCTCAAAAAACCAATTACTGCGATCGCAAGAACTACTCAAGTAAGTGCAGTTCCCACATTGCTATTCCTAGACCCAGTGAATACAGAGGGGGTCTAAATTGCTAGTGCCTGCACATGGGCGATTAACAAATAAATTAAATTTGACTACATATTGTCAAATGAAAGAGTTACATGGGGCTACGGTAACGTATTACTAGGGGTGTGACCTACCTCGTAACTCTTCCCGGATGCCGGGAATTAGACTCCACTTATCATTCTGTGACCTGACTTCACTGGTTTTAATCATATGGGTAAGGTAGGAGTTACGAGGGAGGTCGCACCCCTAGTTATACTTTACTGTAGCCCTGCGTAACTCTACCATTCTGAGGGTATTTTAATTTGTTTTTCACGTGCACCTTACATTTTATAGTTCTGGTCCTGAAGAAACGCCAACGACCCTTAAGGCGACGCAGGCGCGAAACATGTTGACCTATGTCTTTCTATACCCGGGCATAGTATGCCATTGGGGCTAGATTTTATTTAGCAGTTGAGTCTGCTTAGGGTACACGATTCGGACATTCGCTGCATGTTTACCCTTTATGAATTTCTCATCACACTTGCACTCACTTTTTATCACCCTCATTGGACCCCCCCACCCCACACACCAACATGCACCATCCAGCAGTCCTATAAAAGATCTCCGATAAAGAGACCCTTCGGGGGACCGGTAGGGATTTGCAGCGCCAGCCCTACGAGGAGCATCTGCCCGATGATGAAGCATGACATCCTTCGGGGTGTGTGAGGGCAACAGAGGACACAAAGTTGTTTTCCCTCTCACTTGTGGGTCCCTTTACCCAGGAATCATGTCTCTTTTCTTTATTTCCTTTTTAGGTCTCGCCTAGACAGCGCTTGCGCTGTCTCTCCGAGCCATGCAGTATACACTTTAGTGTGGAAGATTCATGGAAGCTCCGCCCACTCTCTATGCTGCCTTCCAATTGGTTTAAGACTTGTTAGTCCCTTCTCATGACGATTATGTCGTCATTTGTATCCTTTCAAGGCTACTCACCGCACTTTCTTCTGGCGCAGGGGCTAACCACAACCACATGCACACGATGACGTGGTCTCTTCCTGGCCGGCTTCACCGAAGGCAGCATCACGTGATCCGCGTTCACCAGCACCCGCAGCAGCTTTCTTCCTGTGCCTCCCCCCTCCCTCCGCGCTTCTCTCCCGTGTTACGTCTTTTCCTTGTTTTAGAACCACACAGGCTGCCGTACCCAGGCATACGTCATTGCCACGGCGCTTCCTGTGCCCCGCCTCCCTCCGCGCTTGTCTCCCGTGTCACGTCTTTTCCTTGTTTTCGAACAACGCAGGCTGCCGTACCCAGGCATATGTCATCTCCACGGCGGGGCGATTGGGCCATTTCAATAGTCACAGGCTACTTGAATTCAGAATGCAGCTGCCCTGCATAGGAAGAAGGAGAAATTGCAGGAGCAGCTAAAAGTAGCGATCAAAGCCGGAGGAGTTCGCCCGCATAGAAACCTGACACAAGCATTGAGCAGTGCACCGAAATAAGCGAGCCGGCTGCATGGGATCCCCGCATCGAACCGATCCCAGGCGGTCCGTTTTAATAGTCATAGGCTACTTGAATTCAGAATGCAGCTGCCATGCATTGGAAGAAGAAGAAAATGCAGGAGCAGCTAAAAGTAGCAATCGAAGCCGGAGGAGTTAGCGCGCATAGAACCCCGACACAAGCATTGAGCAGCGTCCGGAAAAGGGTGAGCTGGCTGCAGGGAAGCCCCGCACCATACTGATCCCAGACTCACGCTGCTCTGGGAAGTGGCTACTCTGCACAACCGTCATCCACAGCACCTGATCCTCCAAAACCTATGCTTAAACAATAATTACAACCTTAAATCAGAGATTTTGTGTTTATATAGCAGTGGATTATATTTTAACAAGAGTTTCAGAAAGTGGTTCTAGCTCTAGTCTTCTGTAGTTCATGCGGATTTCAGCGTACTTCCGCCTACCTCAAGATGGCCGTCATGTTACTTTTGGGTTTCGAACATTCGTGTCCTTTGTTTGTTTTCAATGAAAGTTCTCTGACAGAAACGGAAGATTGGATTCTTTGGTGTCAGTGAGCAGGGCGCGTGCTGGGTGGCGTGCGTGTGACGTTTCCTGGCAGAATTTGGCACAGCTGTCTGCACTATGCTAAAGTGCCGGTGTCTCTGTTGAGAAAGTTGCGGGGGCCGCAGACAAAGTCTCGCAAAGGCCACAGAATTCCAGAAGTTTTTATAAATCCGTTGCTGTAGCAGACTGGGCTCTGCCTACATCGAAGCTTCGTCACCTCAGAGCCGCATTATTTGTGTCAAGTACCCGGTAGTGAACCAGGGCCACTGATCGGGTCCCTCCCGCTGGGCCATCACCGCACAGAGCAAGGACAGGCTGGGGGTTGTAGCTGCCCTTTGCGAGGTTCCGCAATATCACCCCTTTTTCTGCCCCCTTCTGCACTTTTGCCCTAAAAATCTGCCCCCACTCCTTTTCATGCCAGCCCCTACCTGCCCTGCCAGGCTCCCTGCACCATTGTCCAGATCACTCTCCTCCTGCACTGCCCCCGTCAGCGCCCTCCTCTACTGCCCGTCCAGACCTCCTCTTTAGGAGCTCCCTTTTGCACTTGCCGTCGTAGCCTCCACCCTCTCTGAAGGTGCAAGCGATAGAGGAATGACAGGTCCAGATTAATAA
The DNA here is from genome assembly GCF_964204655.1 of Triturus cristatus. Taxonomy (NCBI): domain Eukaryota; kingdom Metazoa; phylum Chordata; class Amphibia; order Caudata; family Salamandridae; genus Triturus; species Triturus cristatus. Next base: position 1,060,878,837 of record NC_140589.1, on the reverse strand, counting down.
CCGGGGCTAGTCTAGAAGTCTTCTGAAAAGGATCAGGAGATAAGTGCTCAGGTCTTTCATTTTTTGCAGCTATAAAGGTGCTCTCCATTACTAATCAATTTCATCTTAAGCGCTTCAACCTCTCGCCAAATGTAGTAGGCGCTATAAAATGAGATACTGTGTTGACAAAGGATTTTCTCTTTCATTGTTGAAACTGTGATCTTAGAACACCGTGGAGTGCTCGCTGTCAGCCCTGTAATCGCCCACCAAGAGATTTCAAAAGCAGGTTTATAATAATTTAGGCCAAGCAAAGGGATGAAATGCAGTGAGAATGGAAGTTAACTTGATGTGTGTAACTTGTATAGCGCACACCAAACGTGCATTTCTCTCAACGATTAATAATCGTTTTCAACGTGCATGTTAGTGGTATACTTGTAACCTGCGCTCCTTCTGCCGTATGAACTCAACCCCCTGAACTGTTTTATCAGTGGGGAATGTGAGTGTGCTTTACAAATCGAAAGATGGAGGAAAACTGTTATAAATATTTTTAAATCCTTAGAGAGCTGTTGTATGCCACCTCCTTTATTCAATATATTAATGTAATAATATTGCCCTTTTACTTTAAAAAAAAACAACATATATCTGTGGTATTACCGTGAAAGGTTACTATTTCGTTCACGACCCTACAGTAAAGGAGCACTTCAGTTATTGAACAAGAGCCTCCAAGAAGAGATTTCAAACCTTGATGTAAAGGGGGGAAAGTGCAATAGGTCTCGCATATCCGTGGGTTCAGCTATTGGCATTGTGAATGACAATGCGTTTTATTTGTTTAAAAAAACAAAACATAAATAAAATGCATTATCATTTACGTTGCCAACAGCTCAAGCTTGTTATATGTAACGCTTGGGGGTAGTTTTGCGACTTGACAACGTTGTAAGTAACAAAGATCTATTACTAATACAATTGTACTCTTATTATTGACCTTTTAAAGGATGGAAATGCTGCAAAAGGGTTATTAGCCTTCACAGCTATTTCGGCAGGCTAAATTACTATTCTCTGTCACAGACAGACAGCTGGTAAATGCAGGTCCAAGAGTGTAGATATGTTATCCTTCTTATATACTGTTTTTTAACAGTACTAGGATATTTGGCTGGGCTATCGTAAAGATTATAGTCACGACACATGCTTTAGAACACCTTCAGAAAGATGTTTAACCATTTTGCAAAATTACATTATGACCCGAAATTCTCTCTTCAGTTTTCCCTCCTTAAAAATTTGAATGCTGCACCCACTAAACTACTGTGACTACAAATTAATTATAATTAATTCTTTGCTTTTGTCTAAAGTTTGCAACTTGACACTTGGCATGCTTTCTTAATTATTTAATGAACTGTTTACTTTTAGTTATTACCATGGCTCTCCAACTTGAAAGGCAGCACAATGCAATAATAGTCATGTAATTAGCTCATGAATGAGATTGGTTTATGTTGCAAAATTTGTTTAGGACACAATACCCTTTTTAAAAAACTACTGGGCCACAAACAATGCCTACCTTTATATTGTAAGACATAAAAGGAACACAGTGATGTATGCAAAGTGCTGTAGTTTCCCAATTCCATGTGTGAGTAGGCCGTCTGGTCTACGCTTTAGCTTTGCATTCTGGGACTTGTGGTCCAGATTTTCTTATGGGTTGAACAGAACTACAAATCTTAGAATCCAAAATAGAAATTCCACTACACAAATCCTCTCCAAACCACACAATTCCACAACGCACAAGTCTACATCTTACAATTCCAATCCAACCCACATAAATCCACTCCACATCACAGACATCCACCCCACTCCAATCCAATCCAAAACACATGGGTAAAAGATATTGTCATTTACAATGCCAATAGCTCTAACTCTCACAAATGCGACACCAATTTGCATTGCAAATGCTTGTTTAACACACGGTGACTTTTTGCACCCCGATGCATGGGTGACTTTTTTCACCCTGCTTTAGGAACAGGGTCTTTTTTTATATTAATGTAGATATAAGGAGCATGGACCCTGGACCTTATAAAAGCTCCTTGGTCCCCCCTCCTTTGTATAGTAATTTAAGTACTGCGGTTCAGCCGTGGGACCATACTATCCCCTCTTTTTTCTTGTTTCTTTTTCTTTACAGGCGCATGAGACAATACTTTTCTGACAGTGGTAATTTTCTCTGGATTCCGCCCGGCGTGATTGCTCTAGCGGCATCCAGGAATTTGACTCCACTTATCATTCTGTGACTTGACTTCACTGGTTTTAATCATATGGGTAAGGTAGGAGTTACGAGGGAGGTCGCACCCCTAGTTATACTTTACCGTAGCCCCGCGTAACTCTACCATTTGACAATATGTAGTCAAATTTAGTTTATTTGTTAATCCCCCATGTGCAGGCACTAGCAATGTAGACCCCCTCTGTATTCACTGGGTCTAGGAATAGCAATGTGGGAACTGCACTTACTTGAGTAGTTCTTGCGATCGCAGTAATTGGTTTTTTGAGCACGAGTTGAGTCTACAAGTGTAAGCGGGTACTTTTATCCGAAGGCATTGTTTGCATTACTGTGTTGAGCTTGAATAGTATCTATCAGTATACTGCCAGTATGTGATTTTTCATGAGAGTACACTGGTATTGATAGCGTATGATTAGCGCATGTGTTGGGGAGTAGTTCGCCCTACCAATACACATGCACGTTAATTTCAAGCACCCAAGCATGCGCGCGAAGTTTTTGAACAACCAGGATTTCCCAGAAAGGGTATACGCCCGGCACACCTGAGCCCAGTGATCTTTTAAAAATGTGCCGTGTACTGCTTTGTTGTTTCCTGGCAGACGCAATGATGGGGTAGGTGTGAAGGAGGCAGCATCCGAGTAAAAATGAGAGTAGCCTGTTTTCGAAGGGACACGGGCATTACGATCATTGTGCGCTTAATATACTACGTTCCGTGTCTGTTTGTGTAAACTCCTGGTGATCTATTAATGTTTTCACAGCCCGGTAAATTGCGGGCATCCATTGCTTGTGCCAGCGGTGGGTTTTCCTCAGCAGTGTGAGGTAAGCACTTATTAAGAACCAACACCTTAAGGGCACCTAATATTGATGGTGCGCCATGTGTATTACACTAATAGTGGTTGAGACCTCTGGACACAGTGTCCTGATGGATTACCTGGTGTGGATCTTTGTCTCATGTGCCTGTTTACTTTTGTGTTTTCTTTTATGTTTTTATGTACTGGATGTGCACACAACGGTGGCACATCATGTGGCATCAAGGTGTTCCTGATGCTTAAATGTGTGTTCTACTCTGTTTTGTTTTTCTTTCCTAGGCACTGATCAGGAGCGGTTACATCATGCAGCTGTAGCCAGATTTTGGGTAATACAGGTTACTGCCTGCCCTGATCAATTCTGAGGGTATTTTAATTTATTTTTCACGTGCACCTTACATTTTATAGTTCTGGTCCTGAAGAAGCGCCAACGACCCTTAAGGCAACGCAGGCGCGAAACATGTTGGCCTATGTCTTTCTATACCCGGGCATAGTAGGCCATTGGGGCTAGATTTTATTTAGCAGTTGAGTCTGCTTAGTGTACATGATTCGGACATTCGCTGCATGTTTACCCTTTATGAATTTCTCATCACACTTGCACGCACTTTTTATCACCCTCATTGGGCCCCCTCACCCCACACACCCACATGCACCATCCGGCAGTCCTATAAAAGATCTCCGATAAAGAAACCCTTCGGGGGACCGGTAGGGAATTGGAGCACCTGCCCTACGAGGAGCAACTGCCCGATGATGAAGCATGACATCCTTCGGGGTGTATGAGGGCAACAGAGGACACAAAGTGGTTTTCCCTCTCACTTGTGGGTCCCTTTACCTAGGAATTCTGTCTCTTTTCTTTATTTCCTTTTTTAACACATGGTGACTTTTTGCACCCCGATGAATGGGTGACTTTTTGCACCCTGCTTTAGGAACAGTGTCCTTTTTGATATTAATGTAGATATAAGGAGCATGGACACTGGACCTTATAAAAGCTCCTTGATCCCCCCTCCTTTGTATGGGAATTCTTATCAGCAACAGTGGTTTAGGTCCCCATTTTTGGTCTGAACTACTGATCAAGTAGAACACAATTGTGTTCCCGGTATTATTAGAATTATCTTGTTGGTTCTGTTAGCCAAACAATTAGCCAAGATTTGAGGGTCTAACGTTGGTTTCTACATACATGGAGTGATGATATCATAATTTACTGGGTTCAGGAGCAACCATTTCCTAACAATCGAAAATGAAGATTTTCAATTCTATTAAGGACATGAAGGAGGGGATTATGCTTTACCTTTCTTACCAATAACTCTGCAGCAATGTACCAAAACTAGTAACACATTACCCATCCCAGAATCAGGAAGTTTAGTATAGAGAACTGAAGGGGCAATTAACCCACAAAACACCCCAAAAAATCCTTGTGCTGCCACAAAGTGTCCCCGCCGCTCTCTCTGAGGGGTATATTCACAACAACGTGTGATAACTACCGCAAGAGTAGCGTAACACAACTTTCAATATCACAGCCCATCGCAGGAAAATAACCCAGTGACAACGTGGGATTCACAACAAGGCGGTAGCATGCGATAGTCACCAGATAACGTACCAAATGTCCGCGACGAAATCAACGCCACAATGCATAAATGCGATACGCAAACGCAAAAAAGCCTGAGATGAGGTCAACCACGGTACAAAAAGTAGCGAAAACCAGCCACCGGCCTGCAAATCCCACGCGTCTGGCGGAACTATGCACTATAAAAAGCACAGAAAAATACACCAAAAACAATCCAAAGTGCGTAGGAACATGGATGCACCCTGACACAGCGCAGGGGCCAACCCGAACCCCACAACCCCCACAGACTACCAGCAAGGAACAACAGGGTCGGGGAAGGGCAAGGAGAATAGGGAGAGGAAGAGGGGGGTGCAGAACGCAGGAAAACAAGACCATCGTCACGGAGGTGACAGAACACTACCAGCAACTGACCTACAAGCAGACCACCTGGATTGAGTTCGGAGTGCCCAGGAGGCCAATCCAGGAGGCCAATAGGTGCCGACATGACGTGACTACCTAAACCAGGCACAAACCCGCTGCCAACAGGAAGGCAGCAACGGCGACAGGAGGTGGCAATCCAGCGTCACTGGAGGAGCTGAAGGAAACCCAGACCACAGTCATCAGTGTGGAGACGGTGCAAGGAGTAGGGAGTACAGACATAGCTCAAGAGGACCTGACATAACATCATCAGGGAGTGCAACGAAGAGGGACTGGGGGTATGGGGAGAGTGGGCACAATGGCATACATGCACAACGAGGTGTAGCACACTGCACACCCACAATCCCCCAGGTCCATGGGCCCGATCCCCTTGGCACACTGCAGCACACACACATAGCACGAACAGCACACCCACATGGACGACAACGAGGAACAATGCGTATAGCCAACACTGCAGAACAGAGGACACAACTGGCTACGCACATGCACAGAAACATGACTACTACATCTGACGGAGCCGGAAACTGTGAAATGGAAATGTACGCGTATGACATCACATCCGTCATGTAGAACAAATCTACACTGTCCCGCAGAAGAATCCAACACCCCCAAACAGTCACAATGTACATTGCCATACAGTCTGCATGCAAACCTGCACAATGCGCCAACATATATGTCAACGCAAAGTCAATACGCACCTCCCCTTCACATAGCAGAGGGGCACACAACACCTTCAGCAGAGCACAGAATACAACACATCAGTGATGCCGGAGAGGACCACCACACCATCAACACCGATGCCCTACAACAACACATGGATATCCCACGCAACCCCCACCAGGACCCGGACAGCCAAGCTACTCAGAGGAGAACACCCAGCCTACAACAGACCACACAGCAGGAAGCACCCGCAAGCACAGCTGTCTCACGACACTTTCACCACCGACCCATCGTACCCCAATGCCATGTTCCTGCACGCCACAAGGAGGTGGCCCAACAGGTGTGGGTGGGGGCTGAACCCATGGAATGCGAACCAGGACACATACGTAGGTGTCCATCACCCTTCAGGGACCACCAACACCCCACTAAGGAGACCCACACTGCCATAGAGACAAATGAAGTTGCACATTTACAGTACAGAAACACGGGCAGGGGTGCTCAAATTCCAGTCACACACTCATGTTGGCTCTGCGTGCAATGGCCCTGGCCACTCCCCTTACGAATTGAGTGGGTGACGACAAAGCTACATGTCCAAGCTCCAACCCGCTGCCCGCTGTGACACGTCTGCATCCGATGTACCAAGCACAATATAATGGCGTTGGGCCCAGGGCCCTCAGGCATACAACAAGACCACAGGGACACACGCAGATACCATGTTGAACTGGCTATGGGCACATGCGCCCGGCACCTTTATTGGCAGGGCCACATGTACAGTGACACCTGTGCTGGATGTGTGTGGGGTGAGTGTAAGACAGTCCGCAAGGAATGTCTGGTGCTGGCAACCACTTGAACATTAGACACCAGTGCAATGGAAACAGAAAACACATGCATAAAAGATTCAACTGCTGAGCAACATGGAGGGAGCTGGAGAAAGTCCAGAGGACAGCCAACGTGCAAACAGAAGTGTCTGTGAGTTGCAGTGCACTTGGGATGGGACACTAGAGATGAGCACGCCCATGTGAAGAAAAAGTCTCAGATCGTGTCCCTCCGATAGACACCTGATGCAGATGCAGTGGGGGTGTCATACCTGCATCATCTTCCCCGTCAACGTCTCATTGCCCCCACATTGTTTGAGGTGACATAGCTGCGCAACCTCTCCACAGCTCATAACTCAATCAGTAACGGACAATGGTTTGCGGTGCACAGAGTCACTGGCACCTGGGGTGCTGAGCAGGGTATCAGGCCGATGAGGGCATCCACGACAGGTCTGAGCAACTCCGCAAGACTGTCAGGACCACCGTTTCGACTCTGGCAGATGGCTGTTGAAGGTGGTCCTTGCGGTGGTGGTGTGTGCCTCCTGTGGTGATGCCACGTCCGGGCCGATCAGAACTCGATTTGGTGTGTGAGCCCTGGTGGGACGCTGTTGGGCACGGAGGCTATGTACATCGCAGGGCCACAGAGAAATGGCGTTGATGACCCCAAGGCCAATGCTTCAGGGGCCATCCAATATCTCAAAAGAAGGAGTCCTGGACCTCACCAGCACAGAGTTAGTGGCCCCGGATGCACAGCGGCCCGCACAGGCACCCAGCCACGGGACGGTGACTTGCGGTGCAGTCAGATGGGCCATGCATCCGGAGAGGGTCACCATCAATGTCCAAGGTGTATGTTGCAGAGGGTATCGGGGGATAGTGGAAGGTGTCCTCCAAGGCATGACTCCGAAAGGTTTAATTTTATCCGGAAGCAGCAAATGGAGGAGTGGAATACGACAGCCTTGTTGCCACCACCAAGTAGGTATCAGCTACATGAGGATGAAAACTGCCCCCTAGTCCATAGACTCAGAGGCCACTAAAGTATGACCAGAGAGTGTCCAGGATTGTCGGGGAACAGACTTAGTGACACAGGGGCTGAGAGGGGATGCTGTCTGCGATACTGCCGGTACGCTGATATGATCTCGGCCATTGCAAAATGAAGAGTCTGTGACCTACTGGAGCACAGTGTAGGCCGGAGGCAGCGGTCAGCAGTGGCCCACAGCCACGTGTCATTGGCTGGCGAGGCACAGAGTTAGTGACACAAGCGCAGTTGTCGGCAGTGTCCGATCACCTCCGTAACAATGATCTTGTTCCCTCTGGACTGCAACGCGTCATCCTCTTATGCTTCTCTGTGCATGCGATGACAGGTATTCTGCCTTTTGAATAACCGATGTTCAGTTCTAAATCTGTGACCTACTTGATCGTGGTGTAGGCCTGAGGCAGCGGTCAGCACGGCCCATTCACAGAGTGTCGCCGGCATAGGTTGGATGGCCCCACCGGCCTGCGTAGTTCAGGTTCAGTGGCACCACGTGTTGGGACACCTCTGTGTATGTGACCCGGGTTTCGTCCGGACTGAGGTGCATCTTCCCCTTACTCCTCTCCGTGTGGCCACTGGTGTGCCATTCGTGATTTGCACCTAGGTGCTGGATGTGGGATCTACTGGTCCACAGTGTAGTCCTGGTCCCTCATCCAGGTGTCACCGGTTGGCGTTGAACAGGGTTAGTGGCACCACGTGTCTCTGGCTGGCATTGAACAGGGTTAGTGGCACCATGTGTCGCCGGCTGGCGTTGAACAGGGTTAGTGGCACCACGTGTCGCCGGTTGGCTTTGAACAGGGTTAGTGTCACCACGTGTCACAAGAAGCCGATATGGAACTATGCCTCACTGATCGAAGAGAGTCTGGTGCTGTTGCCGGTGGCCCAGATTTGGGGTCACTGCCATTCATGACTCAGGACACAGTTTCACACATGGGACCTACTGGGCCGAGGAGTAGGCCCTGAGGCGGCAGCAGAGTACGTCAACGAAAAAGGGCTCAAGCGGGCCCGTGTCGTGGAGGCCGTGATGGTCTGAGGAGGCTGCCAAGGTCGCAGGACTCGGGCCTGGAGCTGGAGCCGGATGTGGTGGGCCCTCCTTGACACACGCCGGTGTCGGCAGGTGATCAGTGAGGCCTGGCTGTGCAGGGGCGGGCCTGACGGGTTTGTGGTCCGGCAGGCGCACTGTGTGACAGGCAACTCCACTCTAGAGGATGGCGTCGGCCTCGGGCGGGGTGAGAGGCGCCGCCCTGGCAGAGATGTTGGGCTTTCCGGAAGAGGCCCATGCCCAGGGCTACGTGCTACTTATTCACACCCCTACGCTGGCGTGGCGTACTGCGGGCCATCCCACTCCGGTCACGCTTGGGAGGGGCGTAACAGGCAAGATTTCCTTGAGGTCCCCCACTGGCTGTGGTGACATGGTTGCGTCCACTGTCCACTACACTCTATGCACCAGAGGTGTACGTCACCATGGATATGGGTGTGTGCTGCATACTGCGGTCTGTCCAGCACATCTCCGCCACTCTTGGCATTGTGTACTTTCCCAATCATGGTACTACTGCATCCTTCACACATGCCTGTTTGCCACCTCTTCCCACATTCAGCTGTTGTGTGGCTGAGGTGCCATGCCGTTGACGGCTCATGTTCATGGATTGGCCTGGTAACCATTGTGAGTTGCTCTGTCATGTCTGGTGGGTGGGCATGTTGTTGTGCATGTTGGTTGTGATTTTGTGACGTGTGCATTGCCAGAGTTGTGATTTGCATGGTAGTAGAGTTAAGGTGAGTGGGGTGTTCATTTGGAACTTGCCAAGGGGCTGTGCATTTCCCTTGGTGCCATCCTGGAGACGCTGGTTGCTGATGGACTGTCGGAGGATGGAGAAATCATGCACACTGGCTGTGTATTTGGAGGCGACATTGTTGGAGGTTCCACGGTGTTCTGTTGTTGCTTGCACATTGGGATGGGACGTGTGCTTTCTGTTGCGGTGATTGTGTGCTGTGTCACCAGGGGGCACAGGTGGGACATGTGTGCTGTGGATTGCCCCCAACACGTGCATGCATCCTGCTATGGCGTATGATCCTTGCTTGGTCTCCAGCGTGACCTACGCATTGTGTTGGACGTATGGGAACTGGGGTACCAGGGTGATGGTGATGTCCAGGATAGGTGTGAGGGACTTGGATGTGGCTAGCAGTGAGACTCCGCCGACTCTGGCGGGTGTTGGTTGGGGGGTGCCAGGGGTCAACAAGTGCAGCCAATCCCGCAGCGTGATGTGGGGTGGGATGTTGTTTGTCCGCTGTGTTGATGCTGTAGGCCTGTTGGGCGATGATGGTCGGGATGCGTGGGGTGGTTGTCCCTTTCAGCCTGTGGTGGACGGTGACATTGTCAGAGGTTGGGTCTGTGCAGCTGGTACGCTTCCTGGGGGTCCGCTGTCTTTGTCTGCGCTGCCTCTGTGGTTGTCCGGGGGGGGGTGTTCCGGGTGTGGGGTGGGGCCCTGGGGTGGTGTCGGTGGATGTTGTGACCCTCTTGGGTGTCCGGGCACAATGATAAGTGGCTCCTTGACATCTGTTGCACTTCCGATGTGGCCCTGTGCTGGTCTCCCTTTTGTGGTGCTGGCTGCCGTCCGACTTAACACCAGGTCAGAGCAGGTGTAGATTTCCTGGTGCTAACGCCCCTTATCGCCTGTTTTGTGTTTTTATCGCCGATCTGTCTGGTCGTTGAGAATGGTGAGGAGTGGAGTGGTCACAGCTTTTGGCACGGGAATGCCCACTCCTCATCTCATTAGTGATAGTTGCGGGGGGCCTCTGTGGCGATGTTTTTTGCGGCTGCTAACGGGGTAAACTGGTGCTGTGGGCTGTTAGCACCAGCTTGTGAATGGGGAGGTAAATTTATCACGACTTTGGCTGCGATAAAGTCCCATTAATTCGGTGATAGCTCCTTGTGAATATGGCACTGAGTCTGATAAGTAGATTTCTCTTTACTATAAGGATGAGGTTAGGCAAGTTTGTCATCCACGTCCTTTGTGAGATGCTAGTGACATGAGGATACTGGTGGACATATTTTAAGGGGTTGTTGTTTTGTCAGTATTAATGACAACCCCGTTCCTCTAATGTTTTTCGGATCTCAGCGTGCTGCCTTGTTAGCAGTTGTTTTGTGTGTTATGTCCTTAACCCTGGTTTTGTTCGTGTCAAAAAAAATATCGACTGATCAGAAATATCATGATACATGTAATGTGCGCTTAGCAGCGGCTACCAATTACTTATTGTCCACTGTTGCAATATTTTGCGATTTAAAATTGGAGGCATTGGGTAGTGGCTCATTTTTTACCTAGTGAATGAATGATTTTACTCAATTATTTAAAGCATTTTATGTATATCGAACGTGGGACTTCAAAGTAAACCAGCAATACGAGGTGGGTCTCTATCGTGGATGTATGTATGTATTTGTACTTTGATGCACAAACCTTGATGGGAGCCACAGGCCGCTCGCTGATCGATATTCGCGCCTTTTTGTTATTTCAATTCCGTCCATTCTGCCATTTGGAGATTTGTTACTAAGAAAGGTGCACAGAGGGGTCACAGAGCCCTTGGTGGAAGAAGGGATGAGAGGCACAGAGCCAGCTTTTCTTCTAGCAGATCATTAAATGACCTTCAAAGACATATACATCTGAAGACTCCAAGACGTCTACCGTCCTGCTATGTGCTAGAAAAAGCCCATGAAGAAGAAAGCATCGATAACAATTCAATGAAAAATTGTTCCAGACCGCAAAGAATTGAGTCCCTACATCTATCTTTGTATGAGTAACATTGGCAAAGTCACGTCCCTCCTGCGCGTGGGACTGTGCTTTTTAGTTTGTGTTTATACATGCCTTTGCTTTGCTTATCCTGTGAATTATTTAAGGACAGGTATTGCTTGTCTAGCTTGTTGATGCGTTCTGGCGATGATGTATTTAATTTCAAGTCTGTGGTAGTCCTCATTACACCGAAGCGGAATCTACGATCGAACTGACTATCTTTACACATTGTGTCAGACCCGTTGTTGTCCGTCAGGCATTTGATGCTTGGCACAGCAGTCAAAATGCAGCAGAGGATAAAATGTCTTTCTTGGAAAAAATAAAACTCCAGGTATATAAACATCACTGCCATATAAGTAAGATATATAACAATCATTTGCAATTCAATTGGTCTCGCCTTTGGGACCTTATTTGTATTTAGCTATGCAGCCCATCAGCCTGGGTGCTGAAATATCTGCTGTTCTTTAACATGGAGGGAAAGTGAGCACCAAACTGCGTGACACGCCAGGTATGGGAACACATGGAGAGAAATATTGCCTTTCAGCGGGAAATGGGATAGTCCAAAGGTCTGTTTTTAATATAAAATCAGGGCCTTCAGTGGTCGTATCACGGAAAATACAAGATTTGAAAAAAATATTATTGTCTACGAGTGCTCGTGGAAGACAATTTCTATGGACTGGAATCTAGAGAATGCTAAAGTGATTCTGGTATTTTACTGATCTCTGCTGGTCGTTTTCTATCAAGAAAGTTAAATAGAGGCAGTTGAACAGAAAAAAAGCCCCTAAGCGGAAGCAGACAAGTCTTAGGGCTGATCTCCAGAGACCACAAAGTACATACACATATAAGTATATAATAATATATAAGTATATACTAATATATATGCAAGAGGTCTTGAATGCTCGACCTAAAACGGACGGTCTATGCGTTTCGGCTCCCCTGCCTTCTACTGGACCACATATATATATATATACATATATACATACATACACACAAACACACACACATATACATATATGGGCAGCATAACACTACCACTTTCTCTACAGGATTACATTACGCAGGGCTTTTCCATGCATAAACATCACTGCAGATTTCAGAATACCTCGCTAGAACCATTTTGAGCATGAAAGGATATATGGAACAAATGGTCACAAAAGTCATGAGTTTCACGCTGACATTTTGGCATGGAACACTTTGTAAACTATGTTAAGCTGCAAAAGTTTCCGAAAGACGTTCACAATGGGCTTAAAAAAAAAAGACACTTTCACTTTGTCTAAAGGTGTACCACGCAAATATGGTCGAGGAAGGCACGCACGTGACTGGGGAGCTGTGGGCACAGGGAAGACTGTAGGATGGGAGCACCGTGCTCAGGATTGCTCTGGAGTTTGATGCTGCAGGGGTAATGAAGTGCGCCAAGGCTGCTGCCTGGGTGAGCTGGTCCCAGCACTGCAGGGTGGATGGAGGCTTTGAGATTCTGGCCTCCAAGGATGGCTTCTCAGAACACGTGGCTCGAGCCGCAGTGGAAGATGCCGGTGTCATCTCAGACTAGCCATGTGCTGCACCCGGTGCACTGTGGGCGTGCACCGGCCTCTGGAGGATGGATTGTACCACTGCTGCCCTTCACCATTTGACCGGGTCTGACTGCTCGTGCATGGCCTGGGTCACTGCATACCCCCTCCTCCCAGCCACTGCAGTGCACTGTGTGAGCTGTGCATCAGGGGTGTGGCACATGCACCTGCAAGGTAGGGCGGCCCCAACCCTTCAAGGGCTCCCAATCTGCCAGCCCCCCCCCCCCCCTTCAGACCAAGGCTTATGTATATCTGTGAGACATGGGTGTCTCAGGGGCCTTTCATCTCTTTCTAGGGTGGCATCAATGTTGGTTTCGCCACTGCTGTGCACAGGGTTACCACCTTAAACACAGACCATATGACCTATGCACAAGAATAGTACAGCCAGGGAGTGTCCTACACTGCACCACCCTACAGTGCATTAGTGTGGCTGTGCGCAAGGGCAGCACTGCTTCGGTACGGTGCACTTCGGCGCACTACAGATTGGATTGCTGGTGCACAAGGACGGATTAGTCGATGCGTTCCTCCCATCACCCCCCCACCCCGAATCCTCCACTGACTGCATGGTCTGTGAAAAGACAGCACAGCCAGTACATACGACCGGCGCAGGACAAACCCTTTGTGTGGAGCCTCATGCGTGACTTTTGAGCCTTTTCTAAGATATTCTGTCACCTTCTAGCAATGTTTCCGGCAAAAGCCGCAGTTGTTGCTGGGAGGCAGGTGAGTAGGGAGCATCGAGTAAGGAGGGGTAGTGGGCACCGCCGGGAAGCTCAATAGGCAAAACCACTTTAAGAGTAACCAGGGCTATCAGTAACGCCGTTCCTTCAAGGACAAGTAACCGCCAGAGGAGGATGAAGAGAGCATGCAGTGCTGCGAGGTGGAGAGAAGGATCGGCGCTACAAGAGGACAAAACAGAGGTGAGCATATTCCTGCGGCCGAGGGTTACTCAGCCGAACTCAAAGCAGAGGGGCACCTCGGAACTCTACTGACCCCCCGCAGAGATAGATGAAGGGGGTCACAAGGAGCCTACACCAACAGAGCATACGTGGGCACAGGGCAACCCTGCCTACCAAGAGAGAGAGACGGGCTCCTTAAAGACGGGGCGGAAAAAATACTCATGGGGACTTCACCGACCCCGGCACAAAGCAGAATAGGCACATTTAAAAAAAAACACCAAAAAAACCCCAAAAACCACAGAACACACAAAGAATTTAAGTACACCAGAAGCGATTGACACACTGAAGCGGCAGAGAAACCAGCCCCTCCGACCACTAGTGACGGGTGCACTAGAAAAGAAACAAGCATTTGCAATGCAATAGGACTCGCATTTACACGAGACCTATTGCATTGGAAACGGGAGTGCGGGCAGAGCAGAAGGCACAAACGGGAATTGGGAGGGGTGAGGGGGTGCCGAGAAGTCACGGACTGCGGGAGGGGGTGGGGGGCGACAGGGAAGAAAATAGTGTCCGGAGTAAAGGTGCCAGTAGCTATGGAAGGATATAAATGACAACATGGCCGTCATGAGGAGGGACTAACAAGCCTAAAACCAATCGGAAGGCAGTATTTAGGACCTAAGCCAATTAAAAAGATGAGCGGAGAGTTGGCAGAGCTTCCACGAAGCTTCCACGCTATACTGAATACTGCATGCCTCGCAAAGCGAGCAGCGCATGCACTGCAACGCTAGGCTCGACCTAAAAAACGAAGTACTTTCACCTGTCAAAGCATTGAGGATCTTTCGGCGCACAATTGCTCATTGCAGGCTGATATTGCTGAGTATATTAGAGCTGTGTTCAATAGTAAATGAGACAGAAAATAAGGTGTCCTTCCAATTTTCAATGCATTTATATATTCATTTAATTAGTTATGTGTCCGAATCTTTCTAACAATCTCACCTAAAGAACAAATACGATGTCAAGGTACAGTGAAGGCACTGACAGTTTCATAACGAGCATAAGACACTGGATGAAATATTTAAACTGGCTTTAGACATTCAATAGTTTTGTTTATTATTATTTTGCACACACCAATTCATTCTAGGTGCAGAAACAAAAAGTTTGAATGCGTAGCTGTGAAAAATTGGGTTATTGGTTGAGCGGGGTGTAAACCCTGCACAAAGCACAGCCACAATTCCTGTCATGGTGAACCACTAAAAGCCACTAAATTAACCTGTTCTCAACTCTCTGGTAGCTTGGCACAAAAGCAGTCAGGCTTAACTCTGAGGCAATATGGACACCAATTTAGGAAAATAGAGAAAATTGTAATAAAGTATTTGACACCAAACTGATAAAAATCCAATTAGTAGAACCGGAGACATACAATTTTAAATATTTAGACAAAATTGTACTTAGAGGCACAATCCCCAACTGTGGTTTTCTGGTGTCGCCGGACCAGGACAAAGTCACAAGTTCATTCCAGCTGCGATGGAATGTAGACTGGATACAAGGCCAACCTAAATCCTGGTTGTGGAGTGTTGCGAGATCCTGCGTCAAGGATCTGTCACACAGTGGTTCCGAGGCACTGCAGACTGCAATGCGAGTTGCTGCATCAAGGATGCATGGTGCAGTGGCTGTTCCTAGGAGCTGCGGGCTGCAATGCGCAGACCTAAATTCAGGGATGCATTGCACAGCAGTGGTTCCGAAGCGAAACTGTGAGGCAATGCATTGCTCTGAGTAGGTTCTGCTAGGACCACAGCTGGGTTGGCAGAGCACTTTAAGACCCACTTCCAAGAGTTTAGGACTGGGGTGGCATCACTTGGGGGGTTAGAACTCACAGCAGGCAGAGTCCAGGTGAAGGGTTGGCACCTTTTCTGTCTTTGAGGTTCTGATCAGGAGGCCAACCAACAAACCCTTGGAGTCACTGTGGGAGTCCTGGGTTCAATATGCAGGCCCAGTTCTTTCTCACTCAGGCAGCAGGGCAGCAGAGTATCAGTCAATATGGCAGCAGAGCAGCACAACAGTCCTTCTTCTTAGTCTTCCACAGGTCCAGATGTGTACTGAAGACTGTGTCTGAGGGCTCTATTTTTTTACTTGGTGCCTTCTTTGAAGTAGGAGAAGTTTCTAGAAATTTCCTTTGAAGTGCTTGGAATTTCCTGCCTCCCTGACCTGGTATACCACTATACTATGGACTTATATGTAAATTAAATATGCCAATCAGGCGTAGGCCAATTTTCCCATGTTTTAGGGAGTGAGCACAAGCACTTTAGCACTTGTTAGCAGTGGTAAACTGCACAGAGTACTAATGCCAGCAAGAACTTATTCAGAAAAACAGGATGGTAAAGGCAAAACCTTTGGGGGAGACCACCCTAAGGTTGACAGGTCTAACAATAGCTCAATGGCAATGCATACAGTAAGTGATACTTGTTTTTGTAAGAGAAGGATTTTCTGACATTGGTCAAGTAGTTTAGGGCCATGCGCATAGTTATTGAGATTTAAAGACATATACCAGAAACTCTCCCTAGTAGGAGATTTTAATCTCTGAGTGGACAATCCCAATATAAAATTACCCAAAAAATTAATCAACAACTGCAGGCCTTCTGTTTCAACCAGATACTGAATTGTTTAACTGATTTAGTTTCCCATGACTTCAGTCAAGTGTTTTCCACATCAATACATCCACTAAACTCTCAGCGCAACGGAAAGTTTAATCAGACCACACCCTAGCAACTCTTCTGCTGATTAGCCTGCTATATCACTTTCCACCTAACAAACAATCCTGTTCAAAGCCTATTCAAACTCGACAACTAGTGAACTGAACAAATCCATCAAATCCAAAGACCTTCACACCTCAAACCCTGGGATGTTGTTAGAAAATGTTAATTTCAGCATAATATGCTGGAGATTCTAGCATCCCTCAGACTAACACTGAAGATTCAAACATGTCTGGAGGTTAAAAAAAGTGATGTGATAGGGAATTTGAAGAAATTAAAAGTCACCTTCAAATTTGAACAATAGCTCAGGTCACAGTCAAAAACTGACAATACTAAACAAAATACGCAGTGGCAATTTTTCTACAGATGTTGCAGTGATGGGCACGAGCAATCATTTTTGGGAATTACGGACCATTTTTCGTCATCAGACTTTGACACAGTCAAAAGAAAGAGAAAGGAGCAAGAGGAACAAAGAGAAAACTGTAACAATGGGCTAAAGGTGAGATGTGAAAGAACCTGCAAAATTGAAATAAAATGACGGGAAGTGTAGGGTTGTGGAAGAAATTTGGAAGCCCAAAACATCACATTGGAGCATCTCGCAAAAGACATGGATCACAACTCAGCCTAACCTCCTTAAGTAATCTTGTATTGACCACCGAGCAAAGATCTTTTCCTGAAAGATTTTTGTGTCTATCTCAAATATGCTCAAATCATGTGAACTTCAATGCTGGTAAGCAAAGACTTCAAGCATAGGCAGAAGAGGTTCTACAAAGAACCCCACTGGGAACTCGTCACACAACTGGTCTCCCTTCAACTCATTGAGCAGGCCACCCATGTCACCATGTTCATTTTCTCAGATATAACACTCACTATTTAGCTTTGGTCTGAACTCCACACCCTAAAGAAAAATATCTGTTTACTATTTACCCATACAATTGAATAAAGTGTATTTGAATTGGACACATTATAGTTTAGTTTTTTTAATCTTTTTTATTAAGTTTCTAAACAAAAAAGACATACACACAAACATAGCAGATGGTAATGATTGATAAAGTGTACAAAAGAGTGCTCCTGGGCTAGTTATCATGATAGTACAGATAATATCAGTGCTTTAGAAAACAATTGCATCAGGTTCGTTCTATTATTATGGTACACTCACCTCTAAGAGAAAAAAACTGGTTTCTCCCTCATTCCCCCAAAACAGCCCAACAAAATTAGCAGGTGAGATTTTCAATAGTTTATTTAGCCGATGCAATTGGCATCCTGAATGATCACCACTGACTGTCGGGCCGTACAGCTCGTGGCAGCCCTTGGAATCCCGCCCGCTGCCTCTGAAGGAGGCCCCGCCTGCCTTCTCCGGCCAGCTGGTGGGGGTGGCACGTGAGGTCTTCAAAAGGAGGGGTCTGCATCAGAAACGCGCTTAGCGTTCCTGATCAGACCCCACCAGGCCTCCCGTGTATTTTCCATTTTTCCTTCTCCTTACCTGTTGTATTTTCAATTGGGCGTCAGAGAGGAGTCTTGCTTCTGTGTGCCTCTCCGTCTGCTTTCGGTATTTCTTGGAGGCCTAGCATTGCAGCACAGTTAACTCTTTGCTGCCTTGTGTTCTGTCCCTGTACAAAAGGAAAAAAGAGGTATTTTAAAAGAATCTTTATTTTAGGGGGTGATAGGTTACTCTATATTTCACTCCCTGTAAATTTCACCCCATACTTATCGATTGTTTGGCTCCTTGTTGTTTGGAGGAGTGCTTTGCTCCGCTCGGTTGTGGCTTCCTTTTTGGTTTCCTCTTTGGGCATCTCATATTCATACCTGTAAGAATTATTAAGAGATCATGAGTATTAGTTTCTTTGACGGACCCAGCAGTATTTTTTTTGTTTCAGATATTTTTGTATTCTGTTTTCTCCTGATCAGGTAAATGAGTTTTTTGGGGTTTACCTGGTTCAGGCAAACAAGAATGCCATGTTTTGGGTCTATTGATAGTTGATGATGGTTTATGGAGGGTGGTATATTTCCTTTTCATCCTTGTTTTTGGTTAAACTCCTGCAGGCCTTATGAATAATACGTGTGCCTTTATTGTCTAGATTCCTTATGTGAATCCTACGTCCTAGTGCTATATGTTTATGTATTTGATTATGACGAATCCTTCTAAGGTATAAAGGCAGAAATAAGTAACAGTTCTACTACCGCTTGCTAGTGTATAGTATATACTTACCTTTGTGTCTTCTCCTTAGGGTGCCCTGGTGACACATCATCGGACGAGCCAGTGGATTCATCCCCTTCTCCCTTTCCTTGTTTTGTCTCCCCTTCTTCCCCACCTTCCCTCTTTTGCTTTGACTGTATTGGGCGAAGGAGATGGGTGAGGGAGGTTGGGATCTAGCATCTGTTCCATCCATTTCACTCCTGCAGAACACCCAGGTGAGCCCCACAGAATGCGAAGCCCACGTATAATATTCTGCTTTGATGCTTAGAGTAGATGCCTTTCAACACGCCTCTCGAGTCTCCCCTCCACCCGACCCGGTGTCGGGAACCCAGGGTACATCCTTCACCTCGCACTCCCCTTCCTCTGATAGTGCGTCTCCTATATACCATATTACAACCCCCTCCTCAATACCTTTAGCACCCTAGAAAGGTTTTTGGGTGACTCAGCTAAGTTTGCTACATTCATTAATCAGTGTCAATTGCATTTTATGTGCTAAGTCTCTTTCTTACCCACAGAACAATCCAAAGTGGCGTTTGTCTTGTCATATTTGGGTGGTACAGCAGCTACATGGTCAATCCCTTTAGTTGATAGACACAACCCCTTCTTGTATGACTATAGGGCCTTTAAGGAAGAGTTGCAACGTCTATTTGACTGACATTCATTCATGCAATCTGTGGAAACTGAGCTCCCCAATCTTAGGCAAGGATCGAAGGATATTATGACGTATACTTCATGTTTAAACAGGTTAGTGGCTGAAGCTGAATGGCCTGAAGCTAAACGTAGTGCTCTTTTTTATAAGCTTCTAAGTGCAGGTCTTTCAGGTGGGCAGTGATGTGGGTGTGGTGGGGGATTCCGAGGACGAGGTGCACGGAGGCGTTCTGTATGCATTAAAGTCTTTTCTGGAGTTAGGTCTACTCATTGTAGAACTAATTGTCGGACAAACAAGGCCCCATTGCAACACATAGCTGGAGTTAGTGATTCCAGCCCCTCAGTATTACCCGAATGTTATGATTCCTTATGGGAAGTGTTTGATAAGGAAAAGGCTTCTACCCTGCCCCCCCTTCGTCCCTACGACTGCCGCATTGACTTGCTTTCTAGAGCACAAATCCTGTGCAGTCGCATTTACGCATTGACCGAAAAAGACAATATCTATTTACGAGAATATTTGGACGATATTTTACAGAAAGGATTCATGCAGCCCTCAGGATTGGCCGCATCGTCTCCCTTTTTTTATACCAAAAAGGGAGGGTGTGCATAGACTATAGAGCCCTTAATGGTATGACAATAACGAACAGATACCCTCTGATTTAAGACAATCTCTGCTCGATCAAGTAAAAAAGGCTATCCTATTCACCAAATTTGATCTAAGAGGCGCCTATCATTTGGTTAGAGAAGAGAGGGGGATGAATGGAAAACTGCTTTCCGTACGAAGTTTGGGCTTTATGAGTATCTGGTGATGCCCTTTGGGCTGTGTAATGCCCCGCAGTGTTCCAATTTTTTATTGATGATGTATTAAGAGAGATATTGGACGTTAACACTATAGCATATATAGATGACATCCTAATCTATTCTTTATCTATTGAAGAACACATTGGACACGTGAAGAGTGTGCTGACACGCCTGAAAGAGAACAACCTATATGTGAAACTGGATAAATGTGAGTTTCACGTTTCTGAAGTTACCTTTTAGGTTTTGTGCTGTCAGCAAAAGGAGTGACCATGGATCCCCAAAAAGTTGCTGCCAGCACTCAGTGGCCATCTCCTTGCTCTGTGAAGGAAGCACAGAGTTTTTTGGGGCTCACAAATTTTCACAGACGATTCACAAACGGGTTTGCAACTTTGGCCTCTCGTATCGCCATACTACTCAAAAAGGGGACAACTTTTGTGTGGACACTGGCAGCTGAAAACGCCTTTACCTGCCTAAAGAACTCTTTTATCACTGCCCCTGTTTTGAGACACCCCGATTCCTCTCAACCATTCATAGTAGAAGTGGATGCATCCCAAGTGGCGGTTGGAGGAGTTTTATCCCAGAGAGACAAACAAACAGGTCACCTACACCCAGTTGCCTTCTATTCTCCTAAGCTCATTCTGCCTGAAATCGATTATTCAGTGGGAGACAGAGATTTACTCGCAATAAAAAAAAGTATTTGAAGAATGGTGCCAATACCTTTTGGGAGCCATACACATGGTTACAGTTATCACAGATCAAAGGAATCTACAGTTTTTGAAGGCAGCCAGAGCCCTGTCTATGAGGCAGCTACGGTGGGCTCAATATTTCAGTAACTATGACTATATAATTCAATTTCAGGCAGGCACCAAACATGGCAAAGCAGTTGCACTATCTAGATATGGCTATGATCTGTCTGAAGACCTGAGTTCACTTGATCAGCCCTATATTCTTAGTCCTGAATGCATCTTGGGAGTTTTTTCAGAAGAAACATTCCTGAAATAGGTATGTCAGGCACAGGACAGTGACGAAGTCATAGATCTTGAGTCCAAACATCAAGGAGGGAGAAATCAGAACTTACTGTACATACAAGGAGGTTTAGTTCTCCCAATGAAGGAATTACAATCACAAGCTTTAGAGTGGTGTCATGTGCATGCATTAGCAGGACATCCAGCTCATAAAAAAAACTTTTTCTCTCCTTAAAAGACATTTTTGGTGGCCATCTATGAATCATGACACTTATTTATATGTCCAGCAATGCCCTGTTTAGGCACAAAGCAAGAGCTTCCACCAGGTTCCTGTGGGACTATTGACACCTATGCCTACACCTCCTTTACCATAGCATTCAATTTCTATGTTTTTATTGTAGAACTGCCTCCTACTAAACAAGTGCATTCAGTTATATTTGTAGTTGTTGACATGTTGTCGAAAAAGTCCCTTTTCATACCCTTAAAAAACATACTGAATTCTAAAGAACTTGCATTAATTTTTCTACAACATGTGGTGCGCTTTCATGGTCTGCCTTCTGTTATTGTGTCAGATAGAGATCCCCAATTTGTGTCTAAGTTCTAGAAAGGGTTCAACACCTTGTTACAATTAGACGTCAGGCTCTCTTCTGCTCATTACCCCCAAACAGATGACCAAACTGAAAGGGTCAATCAGTGCCTAGAACAATACCTCAGGTGTCAGCAACTGCAAGCAGATCATGATTGGGACTCTTTTCTTTTGACTGCGGAGTTTGCTTATAACAATGGTGATCATGCTTCCATAGGGGTTTCTGCCTTTTACTGTAACTACACTTTTCACCCCCGTTGTGGCCTCCTGTCTCTGCAGGTTCCTACTGATACCCCTGCTGCAGTAGATCTTGTTACTCGACTCCATGATATTATTGTTGCAGCTAAACAAATTTTGGAGGAGGCCAAACGTAGTTACAAGGAGGGGGCTGATCAGCATAGAAGACCACCTCCAAATTATGTAGTGGGTGACAAGGTTTGGTTATCTACTCGAAATATCAAGGTTAAGGGGACCAATAAATTCAAACCCCGCTTTAATGGTCCTTGCTTTGTTATTAAGGTGGTAAACCCGGTTGCCTTGAGGCTCAAACTGCATGATTCTTTACGAATCCTCCTGTGTTTCACTTGTCTCCGTTGAAGCCTGCCACCCCTGGTACTGTTGTGCCTGATCATCCTCCCCCTGTTTTGATTGATGATGAACCTGAGTATGAAGTGGCCTATATTGCGGACTCTCGCAGGGTACGTGGTAGGCTCTAGTATTTGATTCACTGTAAGGGTTATGGTACCGATGAACGGTCCTGGGAGCCTGCTTGTAATGTTCATGCTCCCCGCTTGGTGCGGTTATTTCATCGGCGTTACGCCAATAAGCCGCAACCTGTTCCGGGGTGTTGTACTGTCAGGCCGCGCAGCTCGTGGCAGCACTTGGAATCCCGCCTGCTGCCTCTGACGGAGGCCCTGCCTGACTTAACCCGCCAGCTGGTGGGGGCGGCGTGTGAGGTCTTCAAAAGGAGCGGTCTGCATCAGAAACGCGCTTCGCATTCCTGATCGGACCCTGCCAGGCCTCCCGTGTATTTCCCATTTCCCCTTCTCCTTGCCTGTATTCCTGATTACCGCCAGAGAGGAGTCTTGCTTCTGTGTGCCTCTCCGTCTGCTTCTAGTATTTCTTTGAGTTCTCTTCCAGGCGAAGAGATTCTAGGTGCCGCTGAGATAGCTCGCAACATTGTTGCTTCCTAGCATTGCAGGTCACTTAACTGCTGCCTCGTGTTCTGTCCCTGTACAAGATGAAAAAAGAGGTATTTTAAAAGAACTTTTGTTTTAGGGGGTAATAGGTTACTCTACATTTCACTCCCTGTAAATTCCACCCCGTACTTATCTGATTGTTTGGCTCCTTGTTGTTTGGAGGAGTGCTTTGTTCCGCTCGGTTGTGACTTCCTTTTTGTTTTCCTCTTTGGGCATGCCTTTATTTTCTAGATGCCTTATGTGAATCCTACGTCCTAGTGCTATATGTTTATGTATTTGATCATGACGAATCCTTCCTCAGGTATAAAAGCAGAAATAAGTAACAGTTCTACTACCGCTTGCTAGTGTACAGAATACCCAGGTGAGCCCCACACTGACAAGGGATCAGCATCAGTCTATTTCTTTCCTGCCATATAGTTCTGAAAAGATAATTGATTTGGCCCCATGGGTGATTCTGTATTTTGATTAAGCCTGGGCAAAGCACTACGCTACGCTTGCGAAGTTTGCAAAGTTTGTGCTACTTCGCACTACGCAAATTGCACGTAGCACAGTGCAAATACGCGTAGCGTAGCAGTCATTTTTTGCTTGCTCGCGGTCCTCAACGTCAAGTTGGCGACCGCGAGTAGGCAAAATGACATCCCGGCGAGACTTTTTCCTCCTTAGTGATCAGCAACATCAAGTTGCCGATCACGAGTGTGGAAAATAAACCTCCCGGCGAGCTTCTCAATGTGGGGAGATCAGGTTTCTCATTGCGAGTGGTCGCGTATGCTCGCGACCACTCGCGATGAGAAACTACCAGTCCGCGTTGAGAAAGCTGCTGCTCGAGTAGAAATCTACTCGAGCGGCAGGAAACGACCGCTTGCACTGTGCAAGATGCAGTTTGCACTGATTGCACAGTGCGGACAAGCATCTGGCACTGTGCAATCAGTGCGAACAGCATCTTACACAGTGCACTACGCAGTTTGCGAAGCTACGCGTAGCTCGCGTAGTGCGAAGAGCACTTCGCGTAGCTACGCGTAGCGCTACTTCGCAAACTACGCCAAGGGTTAATTTTGATGGACTTATGAAGAAGAAAGGTAATGAGAGGTATCTTAGATGTTGTCGTAAGGTAAGGAAACCTTTCCTGCAGGTTATCGTGCCATTGCAATAGTCATGTGCTATGTTGTTTGTGCAGCTGTTCTATTGTGTATGCTTTTTTTTCCTCATCCATGCCAGAATTATCTCTATGGTGCGGTCGCGGAGAGTGCGGAAGGTCATTGATCTCAGAGCACAATAAGAGTTCAGGGAGGGTTGAGATTGTTTTCCTGATGTAGTTCTGTGGGCTCTTTTAATCTCAAATTATTTGTCAAATTTAAGATTGAGAACCTTCTGTAACCAGAAATTCTGTGCCAGAGAGAACATCTCGCTCCGAGTCTTCCGGTAGGCCAAAGATTAGCAGATTGCTGTCACAGTTTCAATCCTCCAGCTTACAAACAACCTCAGACAGTTTGGCAATTTCTGTAGCCACATCTGAGGAGCACTTTTGTAGGGACGAGATGTGGTCTTCTAGGTCACTTATTCTATTTTCAGCGAGTGTCATCTTGCTTTTTATCTCTTTCATATAATTCCTGCATTTATATTGCCTTGCATCACTTCTGTGATGGTTTTGGTTTCTTTGACCAGTATATGCAGAGAGCTGAGAAGTTGGAGAATGAGGTTCATGTTCTTTGAAGCATCTGGATTAATTTTAATCAGAGACTCAGGAACTGGAGGCTTCTCCTTGTAGCGTTTTTGTCTGACGTTAGTCTCTTTAGTGTCTCTCAATTCTTTGTTTTCCTTATGTCTGGCGTCAACCCTACTTGTGTTTCTTTTAGTTTAGTAGTTATGATAGTTTGCACAGTTGTTTGCTCCACGTGCTGTTAACTATTATCTTTGTAGCAGTGCTTGTGTGTGGGCCGCTTAGTAACAATAATGGCTGGAGGTGGTGCACGCTGCAATCACCCTTTGTGAGGGTGCTAGTTGAGTTCATAAGTAGATTGGAAGTAGAAATTAGATTGCTCTTCATAAAGGCGTGCTTTGCCTACCGACATGTTGTTTCCTTTGCTAGCTATTGAAGGCGATAGATGCTCCCATACTAGTCTTTAAATGCTACCTTCAAATCAAGTATCTGCAGCGTAGCAATCTCCAAGAATTGTATGATGCACAGCAGCAGAGGCATACCATTAGGATGAGTTTGCCTCAAATGAAGGCTAAGATTGCTTGATATTGAACATGTTTTTTTATTGCGTAAGTGCCACCATTTTAGCAGTCCCTGATGTGAGGGTGGGCCCTTAATATTCAAATTATACCCACACAGTATTTATTACTCAAATTGTGCCTTCATAGATTTTGAAGTTTAGTTGCAAGCAGAATTACAAGTGCTTAACTTGTAGGATAGTTACAACCCCCACAATGAGTTTGTGGGAGATTAGTAGAATGAGTCAGCAGTTCCCTTCGTGTTTAGTATGAGGGCAAGTGTGCAGGTTTCTAGTCTGCTGCACTTGGGCACAATTTACTGATTTGAAGGCTTTCCACAATCAACTTAAGTGGTAAGCCTCTTTGGTGGATTAGATTAGCTGTTTGGTCATGTGGCTCTCGTTGTCTCAAATAGATGGTTGAGCGGAGGCTACGATCGTTTTGAGAGCGCGCACTCTTTGGATTTTATCTGCTCTTCATCCTGGTAGCCGGGGGTAATTGCACCAGCCTAGGAGCAGAATTAACGCGTTTTTGTCAAGTTCAAATGGTTGTGGTGCAATTTATCATTTGCTGTCAGATTAGTACGGGCATACAACTGCGGACCATACGTGGGCCATATGCGCTTTCTTGGGTTTTCCCGGTGAGATCTTGTACAGAGAGATTGATGATCAGGACATTGCGAAAGTAACAAGATCACAGCAGAAAAAACCTTGACTTAATGAAGGCTGTGGACATTAATCCTTGTAGTGTAGGAGGCAAGGTATTTATTTGTCCATGAGGATAGGATTGTTGTTGTCTTTCTCCTGCTCAATCAGTGTGCTTCGGTGGCCATTCTGTAAGGCAAACACGTGGTCGCCGGGCACTGAAGTATGTTATGGCATCAAACTACATTGTTATCCCTTCTTGGTGCTTGAACTGTCGCTGCTTGTCGCACATTGTGGTCACATTCTCTTGCCTTTCGAGCAATATACAATATATATATACCTAAAGCCTAGATTCTGAGGAACACTGGGTCTACCCCATGTGTTATTATAAATGGGGTACTATATATTTACAAACACCAAGGCCCGTGTTGAAATAATGCCAAGGTTGATACTTCCTTTCGTCCAAAAGAACATTGAACTGGATAATATTAGTTTTGGTACTAGAATATTATGGCACACAGATCCATCCGAGAAAACAAAGTGATGGAGGATTTAGGCACTCACCATTAAGCTTCTATACCCTGAGGGCCAGATATAGAGACCAACCTTTGGTTGGTGTCCAAGTGTACTCTTTTTGTCTAAACCCAATAACCTGTACTTAAAAATGTTTGGGCGATCTTGTTAAAGAGGACCAACATAGTACCGGGACCCACCTGCCAGCCAAACTGCAGAGGGTGTATTGTCGATGGGACGTGACTCCTGCAGCTCCTGCTACATTCTTCATTGGGACCGATGTCAAAGCTGCATCTGATGTCATTGAGCCCTTTGCCAGCTCCAACCTGCACCCTTGCTCCGCTGAGGAAATCTTGACCTCCAAAAAAGCATCTAAGAATGTCTGCCGATGGCTTAATCAGAACCGACACCGATTGACACCTGATCGACATAAAGGCAATTTCTGGTGTGAATTGTGAACTTCTCTCAATCAGAGCCTTCCCGTCTTCATCAACGACTGCATCAGTACCCCATCTTCCTGCAACCTGTTATCATCGAGTTCTGCTTCCACTTCAGCCTGCTGACTTTGACCAGGTAGATCCTAGTCCCTCTATCCCACTCATAATCGATCGCTGTCGGCCTTAACTTTTGACTTTGCTTCAGTCTAGTGCGACCATTTGACAGCAGTTTGTGCATTGAGCTTTTTTGTACTATTTTTATTTAAAGCTTTTAAAATGTATATCTCTTTTTCCCTTAATGGATTTTGTCGTTCTGGTGTCATCTTATCAATTATAATATTCTCTATTTTTATAAATTTAAGTGGGATTTCTATTGTGTTGTGTTTTCATCTTTTTAACTTGTTTGGTACTTCTAAATGCTTTACACATCACCTTAAGTTAATCCTGTCTGCTCTGTGCCATAATTCTCAGGTTGAAATTACTGAAACCTTTACTGGAACTAACAAGGAATAGTGCTATTATTATTTGTGACGGGCTGTCACCCTTGCACCCTTGCATTTAAAAATACACTTTCTCAGAGAGGGCAACAGAGATAGCCAGGGTCGATACAGAACCTGCTTTTCACCTGCTACCAGTGCACCCAGATAGTTTTAAACTCCTTGGTTTCCAATTTGAAGAACAATTTTAGGTTTAAATCTTTTTATTGATTCAGTAAACAAGACACAACAAAATGCTTTGGCGAAGAAGCCCAGACTGTGGGTGATGCTCAATGAAACGCTACTTAGTGCATTTACAACGATATCAACAAATAGAAAAGAAACAGCCCACCGCCCCCTCCCTCTGGACCCGCCCCTCTCCTCTCCTCCCAACCCGCCTCCCACCCCTGTTACATCCAAAAAAGTGTCTAGGGCCTACAGTGGGAAAATTAGGGGCCCTGCGGTTGTGTCAGATCGTGTGAGAGCGCAGAAAGTCGGAGGAGGCGCATGTACCTAGGACAGGTGAGTTTGCAGAATTCGAAGCATAGGACGCCACAATTCCGAAAAGGAAGCTCCGTCACCTTGGAGGGAAAAGGAAATGTGCTCCATCCCCAGCACATACCACAGCCTATGCAACCATCTCTGTATCCCTGTATCGAGGGTGTCCTGTCTGACCCCCATGCTGCCAGGATATTCTGTAGAGCCGTAGGGCCGGACTGGCTACTGGGCGTTTTAGCATGCTGCCAAGCTGGGGGCTGATTTCGTTGATGGGGAACTGCGCGTGCTGAACGAAATTCGTTTTGCTTTGTTTATTTCGAAGCACACACAGGTCTCCATCAACGAAATTATCCCCCACTGCAGTGACATCAGCACCCAGCTCGGCAGCATGCCAAAACACCCGGTAGCCAGTCCGGCCCTGTAGAGCCGCCCCTAGAGCTATACTCATCTGCTTTCCTTTAGGTGATTTGAGGGGTGAGGTAAGTCTGTCTGAGACGCCGAGTATGAGATATTCCAGAAATCGTAGTGTCGAAGTGGCAGTCTATTTCATCTAGGACCTGAGTCCAGTATAATTGAAGCTTAGGACATTCCCATAGGATGTGCAATAGGGTTCCGGTCGCTCCACATCCCCTCCAGCAGCTCGGCCATCGGTTGGGGCACTCCAGTGCAATCTGTGCATGGAAAGCTACCAGTATGTCGCTATCTTAGTAGCAGACACTATGCTAGAGATGTTCGAAGAACAATTTTAGTATGGCAGGTATCGCCTGATGGGCTGTTCAGTTTCTTGTTCATACAATGTTTAGTACATATATCGATTGGGCAGTGCATAAACACACCCATAAGGGGACAAGCTCTACTACCTGGATGAGTTCCTATTTATAGGTAGAAGGTGCCTAACCACTGCAGACCACTGTTAGAAGCATTCACGAGAGTGACAGGAGAGGTAGGGGTGCAACTGGCCATTGATAAAACAGAAAGTTCTGTCAGTAATCACCTTTCTGGGGATCAAAACAAACTCAGAATAAGGGATGTGAAAGCTACCAAAAGACAACCTGGAGGACCTGAAAGATGCAGTGGCGAATATGGTGAGATGGGCTAAAGTAATGAAAGGGAGGGTCAATGACTGCTGGTCAAATTGAACTATGCAAGCTGCATAAACCTACGAGACATATCATTAGGTGTGGGTGATAAGAGGTGTGAAGGCAAAGCACCACTACATAAGAATGAGTGCGGGACTGAAATCTGACTTACACATGTGAGAGGAACTCCTCACTATCTCCAAAGGAAGAATGATTTGGAGGGATCTCTATGTGTCTTCTAAACAGCTAGAGCTGTACACGGAAGCAGCAGGCAGCCGGGGTTTCGACTTCAAAAAGGGCACAGCAGGGTGGCCAACAAGTTGGTTGGCCCAAGGGCTCACAAAGAACATAGCCCTACTAGAGATGTTCCTAATGGTGGTTGCGGTGCATATGTGGTTGGACAAATTAAGAAACAAGAAATTCATATTTTGGTTGGACAACAAAGAGGTGTTACAGCTTATGGTGTTGCAGTTCAGCAAACTGGCCCAGGCAGGTACTAGGCTTTTTGAGGCAGCATGTTCAATGCCAGAGCAGGAAGGCATAGGGCGCGTTTAAATCAGTGGCTGATACTCTTTCTCAATTACAGTGGGCAAACTTCTTGGAGCTGGCAACTCAGCAGATGAGAAGATGACACCCACCCAGCGAGTAGATCTGACAGCTCTCATTCACAACTCTCTGACATCATAGATTGTTGCTCAGTATCGTAGCCATTTGGACATGTCTTTGGAGATAGCAGGAGCAGGTAACTTGCAAAATGCAGAGCAGGTGCATAGAGGGATCTGTAGAGCTTCATTAAATGGGCGTTTGAAAAAAGGCAAAAGCAGGACCAAGGCACAGGCACACATAGTGGCAGTCACGCACTTCCCAAACTTAGAGGGACGCAAGGATGTCTGATAGAGTCAGGGCAGCAGTGAAGGGGTGGGGGAGAATTCTGGCAAAGAAAACAGATGAACAGTGGCCCATTGATTTTCACAATCTGGGCTCTAGAAACAGTGTGCCACTCATTCAGAGACAATCATGTTCCGTGCAGAGTTCGTAGGAGGCTTGTTCTGGGCTTACAGAGCCAGCAAAGTGCCCCCATCTCCATAACCTGGGTCGGTAACTCCAGCATCAGCATAAAAGAAGTGTGTCTACAGGAAAAACACAAGTTGCCAAGGCTTAGGAAATCAAAAACAGACCAATGAGACAAGGACTTTATGCTACTTCACTGCACAGGGAACCCTCAAGCCTGCCCTGTATTCCTGCTGCTGGAATACCTAAATATACCACCAAGCAGCAAGGGCCACATTGTATAAGCACCAGAGCGGGGTGTATTTGAGCATTTTCTGGCTAAGACAATAATGAAGAAGGCTTTAGGGGACTACTGGCAGAAGATTACGTTAAACATTTGTTCAGGATCATGGCAGCCAACACCATGAAGGGCTGCAGATCTAACATTGAAGAGATCAAAAACATAAGAAGATGGCAATCTGGGGCATTTAGAAGGAAGTAAATAAAAAAAACTGTCACCACTGTCACGCATTGAACAGGCACAGATCGTGGGACACTCCTACATCTGGTGGAGCCCAACAGTGGGTCAGTAGAAGAAATACATATTTAGAAGTATTGCTAGGAAACACAGAGGTGCAATGGTTCGGGTACCCAGGAATGATGTGGGCCCAGCTCATATCTGAAATCAGAAAGCTCATAAGAGAACAGCCCCCAAACCCCTGGGCACAATGGTGATCCACCTCAGAGGCAAGGACCTAGCAGCCATAGGAAGAAAAAGTCTCCTGGACGCCGTAATTAGGACCCTCGTCGCAATAACAAGGATGATGGGGATGACCCTGACCCTAAGGTGAGAGCTAGCCTAGGTTCAAATGAAGGGGAGTGGAGAATCATAGAGCAGTAAAAAGGTCAAGATGGAAGCTGAACATAACAATGAGCACCATTTGCAAGAGTAGGGGTTTGAGACGATAAGACAGCCTTATAAACCTGAAGATGTCTGAATAATACTCGGAGATGTGGGCATACACATGTTTGTCTAAACTCCACAGGGATTTTAGAGCCTGTGGGCTGCAGAGCATGCTAGACAAGGGTGGCCTGGAGGTGTGTGGGAGCCAGAAAGGTACACAAGCGCCTTAGCGGCATGGGGGAAGAATAATGGTTTGCCCACAACAAAATAATGGACAAGGGCGCAAGGCAGACGAATAATTAAGTCATCCCTTAACCACACGTCTAGGATACCGAACGGCAGGGTACACAGAGGGAGACGAGACCCCAAAGAAATTCAAAGTGATCAGGTCTTCAAGTTGAATGAAAAAACTGGGGGGTCTCTCAAAGGGGTGTCGCCGATGTAATCAAGGGCATGGCTTAAAAACACCTAAGCTAAAAATCTGTGCTTAGCATAGTGGGTCGCTGGACTGGTATTTTGCTCCTTCTGTCATTGCATCCAGATATATAAAACAGCAAGTAACATTACACCTACAACAAGCCAGGACTATTGGCTTTGTCAATGGTTGTTAGTTGCATACGATAAATAAATATAGTTAAGATGCACTTTTTCTCACCCTGATGGTGAGGGCAAAACGGAGAGCTCGATAGGGACCCGTCTCTGCACCTGCTTTTTAAAACTGCCGGTGCCGTGCTTAAAGCCCTAAGAGTGGTCATGGTGTGCACCAAGCCCCCCCCTTTACCCCTGCAACCAGACTCTCCTAGGAAAAAACAAGGAATAATTGATGCAGTCACCGATGTCCTGGGTTGTTTTTACACCGCTTAATGGACATCGGCTGCTTACAGCCTTTGAAAACTAGCTGGAAATCCACTGTTTACAGCGGGTCTCAGCTCATTTTCCCTACCACCATGTGATTTCATCTCCTCACTGTGTGCCCTTATGAAGTGAGCCAAAATCATGTGACACACTGTGGCCCCTTGGTGAGCAGACAAAAGTCTAATGAAACAGTGGCATGTAGTCCAAGCAACGTCTCTGTGATTTAATGCATACCTGCCAATTTACAAATTTTTGCCACGGTGTGAGGAGGGGGCGGGGCCTTGGATGGGACGAGGCCTCATACCAAGAGCTACCAAAGAAGCACTCTGCTGCTGCACCAAAGCTCCTCAATTCCCCCCTGTAGGAAACTAGTATCTGCTTCTTATGGTTACTCCCACTATTTTGCTTGATGTCTCACTGTTTTTGACTAGTCTGACTGGGATCTTGCTTATCAGGTCCCCAGTCAATCTGATTTCTCCCTTAAATTGACATACATGTACTTTGGTACACTCCAGATTGGATACTGGTGTACCCTTATATTAGACCTGGCCCATTGGCGTGAGTCTCCCTTCCATTATTTACTGATTGCCTCCTCTGTTTTTGATATGTTTTGCTGGTTTAGATGCTTTGGGCACTGTGTCACTGCTATTCAGTGCCACAGTGCAAGTGCTCCCTATGTTATACTGATGTATTGAATAGTGGCTCCATAATTGGGTTATTTGATTTACTTGTCAGACCCTAGTACAGTGCACCATGTGTGCCTAGGGCTTGTAAATCAAATGCTGCTAGTGGGCTTGCAGCACTGGTTGTGCCACCCACAGAAGCAGCTTGTAAAGAAAGTCTCAGGCCTGCCATTGCAGAGCCTGTGTGCAGTCCAGTACTGCCATGCTGACTGGGTGCACCCACTCACCAGTCCTTAAACCTTCCCTTTTCTTCATATCAGACACCCCTAAGGTAGGCCCAAGGGCAGGGTGCATTGTAAGTAAAAGGTAGGACATGCCCTGGTGTGTGTGGCATGTCCTAATAGTGAATTACAGCTCTTTTCGTTTTTCACTATTGCAAGGCTACCAGTCCCCATAAGCCAGAATGGGCAGTTTGATTATAACACCTTATAATCCTAACTGACCCAGGGAACATGGTAGAAATTCGAGTTTAGTATGCCCGAACTCAGACTGATAAAATACATATTTTAGTAAAGTTGGTTTTAACATTCTGTGTTTGAAAATACCACTTTTAGAAAGTAGGTATTTTCTTACCTAACCATCCAGCCTGCCTCTGCTAGATAGTGTATTGCGTGTCTGGCTTTGTGAGTGACAGGGGCTGGGGGATTCCAGGAGACAGGGTGAGTCAGCACAGGGCTGAATAGACCCATCTGCATGTAGAGTGGTGGGAGGAGTCAGCACCTGGGTCTGAATAGGGCTGTGCCTATCTTCCACAATGCTCGCTCCACCTCCAACTGTTGCCGTCGTTTTGCCAGAGAAAGCGTGTCGCCGCCGCAGATGTCGCCGCCGCATCACCAGAGAAGCGTGCCTTCGTCAAAGCTGTTATCCGACGCATCACCGGAGAAGTGTGTCACTGCTGCAGAGGTCGCCATCGCATCACTGTAGAAGAGTGTCGCAGGGCCTGTCGTGGCTCCAAAGTTACACATCATCGCATCAAGTGCGCCATCTTATTGCATCGCACTGGATTGTCGCATCGCATCGAGGCGCCATCTTGTCGCATCGTAACTGGAACGCAGTACGAGAACCAACGCATCACCTTCCCTTCGGTAAGGACCAAGATGCATCCCCTACTCTGTGCAAGCATTGAGGCACGACGCATCGTCTCCCCAGAAGTAAGGAACTGACGCATCTCCATCCCTGAGAACCTTTTGTTTGTTTTGCGTTACGCATCCAGGTACTTCTGTGAGAACTTTGTCGCATTTATCATCAACTTGAACTAAGTGACTTCTACCATCTTTAAGTCTATTTTGAGTACAGTATTGTCGATTTTTGTTTGTGGTCCTGTGCTAAGTCTATATAAAAAATACTTATTTTTATTAAACCTGTGCGATGTCCATCTGTAATGTTTTCACTGTATTACTGTATGTGTTCACAAATGCTTAACACACTGCCTCTGAGATAAGCCTGTCTGCTCGTGCCAAGCTACCAAGGGGGTGAGCAGGGGTTATCCAGTAGTGTAATCCCCTTTGCCTGACTTAGAAGCAAGGGTTCCTATTTGGTCAAAGGTACCTACCTCTGCCAACTAGAGACCCCCAGTTCTAACATTGGTGGCCAGCGGTGAGGATTTGTGACTCATATACAGTGATTGGTGTACACTACTAGTGAGTGCAGACCAAACGCGACCATATACTTTTTGGTAGAATTCTTTTTTCCGTGGATGGTTATTTTCCCTGAGAACTGCCAATTCTTACTGCCATGAGCAGACCAGCTCTGTTGCATCTATGGCTCTATATTTTGAGGAAGAGAAGTTGGAAACCTACAATTTGAAACAGCTCAAGCATCTCTGCAGAAAATTGAAAGTTGCTACACCAGGCATTTCCAAAAAGGATGACTACCAAAAGGCGCTGAGGGCCTGGGTAGAAGCAAGAAATGCCCCAGCGCTGGTGGTGGAGCCAGCTGGGGATGCAGATGGACAACTGGATAGGCCAGTGTTTACAGCCACAGGAGGAGCACCGTCCCCACCTGGCAGTAGTGTCTCTTCCAAAGACCTGTCCCCAAGAGAGCTGGAAGACAGGGAGAGAAATAGGGTGCACACGCTGGTGATGGCTAAGCTTAAGATGGAGGGTCAGAGGGAAATAGAGAATAACAGGTTGTCCTTTGAGAGAGGGAGAATCAGAATGGAGCTTGAGAGGATGTTGAGGGAGTTAGAGATCAAGGCAAAGGGCTTAGAGATCAATCCCTCTGGTGGCAGCTTACCATCTGTGCCTTCAGAAGGCAGGGTATATATCCCCAAGGATGTCATCAAAGATATCCATAAGCATGAAGATATTGGGCAGTGGTTTGCAGCCTATGAAATAGCAAAGTTGGCCCACCGGGTCCCTGAGAAGGATTGGGGAGCTAGGATGTGGGGCCGCTTTGTGAGTGAAAAGAGGGATACTTTGATAGACCTACCCAGTGAGAATAGGATGTCTTATGCCCACATAAAGGAAGCCCTGATGACAAGGTTTGTTTTGACCGCAGAACTCTATGGACAGAGGTTCATGAATTGTAAGAAGCTGGAGGCAACCACTTGGGTAGAATATGTATCTTTCTTTTGCAGAGCTGTGGATGGTTGGGTGAAGGGTAGCAAAGTGGATATTTTTGAAGCGCTCTATGATTTGTTTGCATGGGAGCACTTGTCTGCTAATTGTTTTCCAGAGCTATGCCAGCACCTTACTGATAGCAATTTAACTAACCCAAGGAAGCTTGCTGAGGAGGCGGACTGCTGGGTCAGTACCAGGGTCCACAAGGGTCATGTGGGAGACTCTACCAAATTTGGGAAGGGTCCCCAGCAGAAGAGTGGGGGGGACAAGGGTAAACAGAGGGAGTTCCAAAAAGGGCCCCAAAGTAATTCCCAAGGGAACCAAGGGAAGAGTTCCCAGCCTCGCCCTGAGAAGAAGCAAGAGGCCCGACAGGCAAACCTGTTCAGAGGGGCCCCTACAAGTGCTTTACTTGTGATCAAGTGGGCCACCATTGGTATGATGAATAATGTCCCATGAAGGATTCCAAAGCATCACCACATGCACCACCCCGTCAGATGGCGAGTGTAGCCCTGGGAGGGGAGGAGATGGGTGCCCAAGGTGGGTGGGGTCCTGCAGAAATGTCCCTTGTCTCTTTAGGAGACTTTGAGTTGGTCCCTAAGACCCAGGTGCTTGATAACACTAAGAAGTACAGGCAGTGGGTGACCATCAATGGCCATAGGGTGGAGGCTCTGAGGGACACCGGGGCTAGTGTGACAGCTGTCAATTGCCGGTTGGTGTCCAAGGAGCAGGTTATCCCTCATGCATTCTTTTATTTTTTTTTTATTTTTTTTTTTGAAACTTTAGAGCAAAACATACAGCTGTATTCCAAAGAGTGACAATGAGTACACAAAATTATCATTATTGATACATAGAAGGCGTGGAGGAGGAACAGGTAATACATTTCAGGCAGTGCAGGCGAGAACAGCATTATAGAACCAGTGCAAAGCAACATCCAGGTACCTACCCACAGAAGTCAACGCATGGCTTACATATCCCAGGGGGGGCCCCTGATACAACACACCCCACAATAAAATCACACCATGCCAGTCGGATTTGCGACCCACATCCTCAGCGCCCACAGTACTATCCCACCATGTCAGCAGCCCCGGGCAGCCACTCCCCCAAGCACCCGAGGTCACCAGCCCGAGATCACCCAGCTGACAGCACGTCGTCCGTGGCAGTCACCCCAGCTAGGAGATAGCATCGCAGCGGAGCCCAAATGTCCGTGGGCTTTGACGTTGGCGGCATAAGCTCAGAGTACGTACATATCTTTTCTTGACAGTATACAAGATCCCGCATCCATTCCTTGAATTTTGGGGCCCTGCCTCTGCCCCAACGACACGCCACCCTTCTCTTAGCAAGCAAAAAAGCAAGCGCAATGAATTTGCGGTGCGTCGCCTGTATAGGCTCTACATAGCCCAGTAGGGCCAGGAGAGGGGAGGGCACCAACACTGTGTTGATCATCTTTGAGAGCGCGTCAAACACCTGGCACCAATAGTGGTGCACTGCTGCACACGACCACGCCAGGTGAAGAAAGTCCGCACCGGGAGCCCGGCATCGTTCACATCTATCATCATCGCGGAGCTGATAGCTGTGAAGTCTGGCCGGTGTGTAATAAAGTCTGTGAATGTATTTGTAATGGATAATTCTGAGGCGGCTACTGGAGGAAACGCGATCCGTCTGCATTAAGCAGAATTGCCACTGCTTATCCGTCACCGGGGCCGGCAACTCTCGGTCCCATTTCTCCCTGGCTGCCAACTGCGGCGCCGGCGTTGAGGAATGCACCGATCGGTATATTTTGGAAACGAGCTTAGCTGGAGTGTCATCATTCAATATGCATTGCAGCGGAGCCATATGCGGGGGTTCCTGTCGGAAGCTGGGCGTGAGTGCCCTCAACCCCTGTCGGAGGTGGAGGTATAGAAAAACATCGAGGGGAGAAGGCTGTATGTTGTCATACAAGTGCTCCATGGACCGGAAGGTGCCATTGTGGAATTAGTCCCCCCACGTCTCCACATGTATAGTGTGAAGTAGTTTCCGGAAACCCGCCTCCTGCAACAGGGGCATACTCGGGTGGTAAGCAAGGGGCAATAGCGGCACGTACACCAGGTCCAGCCCGAGAGTGGCAGCCAACTGATTCCACGCAGTCACCGTGCTAATCAACGTCGTGGGCGTCTTGTCTCTTCCCTGCACTGGGATGTACAACGCGCCCTCTATAGGAATGGGGTGCGCCAGCCAGTGTTCGGCCGCAAGCTGCGGCATATATCTAGGCTGCCGTATCCAGAAGTAGGCGTAATGCGCCTGGGCTGCCTGGTAATAGAGCTCAAAGTTGGGAATGCCAAACCCACCTTGGTCGTAGGGCTTAATAAGGATCTCCCACTTGAGCCGGGGTGACTTACCGCCCCACACTAGTCTGATGAGTTCCGAGCGGAGTTGCCTAAAGAAAAAAGCACCGGGATAAAAGGGAATATTCAGAAAGAGGTACAACAGCTGCGGTAATATTACCATTTTAATCAATGATGACCTGCCAGCCATGGAGAGGGGCAAAGCGATCCA
This sequence comes from Triturus cristatus, assembly GCF_964204655.1. Lineage (NCBI taxonomy): Eukaryota > Metazoa > Chordata > Amphibia > Caudata > Salamandridae > Triturus > Triturus cristatus. The sequence continues at coordinate 1,060,841,531 of NC_140589.1, read as the reverse complement.
ACGAGTAATGCAATCCGTAATGCGGGACATCGCTGTACCATAGTTAGCCCTCAGGAGCTCTTCCCTGTTTTTTTCTATACGGATGCCCAGGTATTTAAAATCCCCCTCACACCAGGCAAGGGGGAAGTCCAGCCCGAATCGCTCAGTGGAGGCTGTCAGGGGGAACAAACAAGACTTGTTCCAGTTGATCTGGATACCAGAAATCATGCCAAACCGAATAAATTCCCGAAGGATCGGGTTGAGATTATCCTTAGGGTCGCGGACGTAGAGGGTGATATCATCAGCGTACATGGATATCAATATCTGCCTCTGGAAACACCGCAGCGCCTTGTCACGATGGTGTTGCCGCAATTTGGCCACCAAAGGCTCCATGGCCAAAGCAAACAGCAGGGGCGAGAGGGGGCACCCCTGTCTGGTGCCTCTGGTAATAGGGAACGCAGAGGAAAGCTGGCCGTTCACCAGTACTTTGGCCGTAGGAGCAGTGTAAAATAACTTGATCCACGAGATAAATATGCTCGGGAATCCCATGCGCCCCTTAACACTTGGAACAGGTAGTCCCACTCAAGGGAGTCAAAAGCCTTCGTGGCATCAAGGAACACGGCGGCCATGGGCAGGTCATCATGCACAGAGTTGAGGATCGAGAAGAAAGTGCGCAGATTATGGGACGTAGCCCTACCTGGCACAAACCCGGCCTGATCGGGCAGTATCAGGTTAGGGAGGAGCAGGTTAATGCGAGTGGCTATGATCATGGCTAGGATTTTCACATCGCAATTAAGCAGGGAGAGAGGCCGGTAGGAGTCACAGTCATTCGCCTCCCTCCCCGGTTTAAGGAGCGACGTGATGTGGGCCATGCGCATCGAAGGGGGCAGGTGGCCCACCTCCAGCGCATCTTCATACACCTCTCTCAAGACTGGTGCCATAAAATCAATGTATGTTTTGTAGAATTCAATTGGTATCCCATCCAGTCCGGCGGTCTTGCCTGACCTCATGTGCATGATGGCCTCCCGCACCTCATCCAGTTCAAAGGGGGAACTCAGAAACTCTCTTTGCGCATCACTAAGCCACCCCAGGGAAACATCTGCCAGGTAGTCGTGCAATTGTAGCTCCCCAGCCCTAGTCGACGCGTACAGCACGCGATAGTGTGCCACAAATGCGTTGAGAATTTGCGCAGTATCTCTGTACAATGTGCCGTCCGCCCCCACAATCTCCATGATAGTATTAGACGGTCGCACTAGCCTCATTGTCGCTGCCAGGGCTTTCCCCGGCCTCTCGCCCTCACCATAACTCCGGGCGACCCAGTATTTGCCTCTAAATTTTGTTTCCCTAGCGGCCTCAGCAGTATACTCTGTGACTTTGTCCCGAATACCTGCCAACGTGGCATCATCAGGATTTGCAGCCAGCGATGTCTCCAGCGCCCGAAGATCAGTTTCCAAGGTGCACAGGCATGCCACTATACTCTTCAGTACACCCGACCCCTTGGCAATGCACAGACCACGCAAGGTCAGCTTGAACGCATCCCAAATAGTCTCAACACCCTTCACGGAGTCCTTGTTGCGCCTAAAGAAGTCCAAGCAGTCCTCCCGAAGCTCCTTCTGGAAAGGGGCATCGAGGAGCATCATGGGCTGCAGACGCCAGGCCGCCAGTGGGGGGCCGAGGTCCGCAGCCCGCAAGGTAACGCGTACTGGCGCATGATCCGAGAAGGTTCTCGGGAGATGTTGCGCCGCAACCAGCGCCGCATGAAACTGTTGGGCCAGGAAGACATAGTCGAGCCGAGCCCAGGTGCGCGCCTGCGCCGTGAAATGAGTACCCTCATGGACCTCCGCGTGGAGGTGTCTCCATGTGTCAATTAGTCTATGCTCTTCTACGATCTCAAAAAGTGCCCCCCGGGATTGGGTATAATGATGTGGGGCCGGGTGGGACCTGTCCATCGTCGGATTGAGCGTGACATTGAAATCTCCCCCCCATATGAGGTGTTGCGTGCCCACACCCACTATGTCTGCGCCAAGGTCCACAAAGAAGGTAGGGTCGTCCACATTGGGACCATAGCAGCATGCCAGGGTAACCACCCTATGTCCTAGTCTACCCCACATCAGGCTGTACCGGCCTTGGGCATCACCTTTTGTACCCGACAGAATGAAGGGGGTTCCCTTTTTGACCAATATTGCAACACCTCGAGAGTATGATGAGTAGGAAGAAAAGGCAGTGTACTTCGCCCACCTACCAGCAAAGGTAGGAGCAGACTGCGCCCTGAAGTGGGTCTCTTGAAGAAACGCGATGTGTATTGTATGGCGATCTAAATAGGACAGGATTTGTCTCCGTTTTCTAGGGTCACCCAGGCCTCTGACGTTCCACGTAAGTATGTTCAAGTCAGTGTCCCCCATAGACGGGTCAATACAAAACAGGAATATAATGCATTGGTATAGGGCTCCCGCCCACACATCCCCCACCAGCCATGCACGCCATCCACTCTACTCATCTCGCGCGGAGGCACCGTCATTCCGCAGCCCTCATCAGCCGTCAAGCCATAATAGTATACATCTCCAACAATTGTGTGCACTCCACGCCCCTCAAGGGGACCTCTTCGCGACCACACAGCAAAAACCTTTGTCACCTTTGTGGACAGTAACACCCTGAACACAGCTGCGCCCAACAATGGAACAACATTAAGAAACACTCCTGACCTCCCACCCATCCCCGCTGACTGTACCAACATGCGCCCCATGCAAAGCTCAATTGCGAATCGATCAGAAGGCATGTGACAACCAATCCCACAAAGCCCCGAACTGGGTACTCTCCCCTCCACCCAGGAACCAGCCCCGCAGTGCAGCCTCCCCAGTCCGGTGGGCAGAGCCTGAATCCCAGGGGAAGGAGCCCACCCTGCGCCCCCAGCACATAGCCCCGGACCATATGAGATCAGCACTCCACCACCCCCACCGCTATACGCCCCTCTGTCATGGCCGGCAGAATAGGCCATAGGAACTTGGGGCTTTGAGTCTAACCTAGGGGCAGCAGTGGGTTCTCCCACCTGAAGGGCAACGAAGCTTAGTAAGGCTGTCAAATCCTGCGCAGTGCCAAGGGGCCTAGCAGCAAGCCAAATGGGCTCCCACCATCTTCGACGTAGTCCAGCCTTAGGTATACACATCAGAGTCCCCAGGGAGAGCCTCGCACCCCTTATGAGCACCAACCCATCAGCTCTTAGGAAGGGAAATGAGGAAACCGGCAAGGCCTCGAAACCCTCAACCCCACCCCCCACCCACTGAAGCAGCCCCAACTCGCCAGAAAAAACTACCCACCCCCCACCCTTCATTGCCATCAAAGAGCTTAACAGGAGCAACCAAGTCAGTTTAGTCAATGGGGTACACCCTACAGGGGTCATCCAGGGGGCACACATATCCACCCTCTACGGCCCGCTCCCCATCTGAGACACAGGAAGAGGGGGAAGGGTGGTGCCTGACATACATTACCGATCACCGACCAGCACACGACCAGGACAGTCTTGATCAGTCTTGACGCCGCCCATCAAGAAGGGCTCGCGTGACGGGTCACCAGGAAAAGGCAGAGGAGCCGTAGACTAGTTCAGGGGCAAGGCCCCAGTGACCAGCAGGTTAGCAGTTAATGTTCATTCCCCTGAGCAGCATCGTCCTCTTCAAGTCTTGCGTCCCGCACTCTCCGCAGAGATTTCAGGAAGTCCTCCACTTGTTGCGGGTTCGTGAAGAAATGTTGCTTCGCTTGATGGGTGACTCGCAGCTTCGCCAGATAAAGCAACGCGTAGTCAATTTGGAGTGCACGGAGCTTTTTCTTGACATCAACGAATTTGCGCCGCTGTTCTTGAACAACAGGCGTGAAGTCTGGGTAAATGGTGAAGCTGACACCTTCGCATGAAAGGTTTAGGTTCATACGCGCGGCCCGCAGCGCAGCATCACGATCTCGGTAGTTTAGGAGCCGCGCGATGATGGGCCTAGGTGGGGCACCAGGACGGGGTCGTGGCCCAAGTGAGCGGTGTGCCCTCTCCACGATGAACTGTTTAGAGAAAGTCTCCGCGCCAATAGAGGCCAGTAGTATCTTTTCCACGTAGTCTTCCATGCGCCCCGTATTGGTGGACTCTGGCACACCCACCACGCGAATATTATTACGCCAGCTGCAGGCCTCCAACTCCTCATTCTTAGCAGCGATGACCCTCAGAACATTGTCCATTTTTGTAAGCTGCGTAGAATGGGCAGCAGTTGTATCATCATTATCAGATATCCGCCGCTCGACCTCAGTGATACGTTCCTCGTGGGCATCGATTTTCTGGGCAAACGCATCCACGCGTGAAGAAAGGCGGTCCACCTTGTCCACTACGGTGGCAAAGCCCTGCCTCATCTCCCGTATCATCTGTTGGAGGTCCGATGGCGGAGAGGCCATGTCCGCGTCTGTCGCCGGAGGGCCCTGTGCACCTCCATCATCTGGCGCACTCCGCAGCCCCGTCTTAGCAACCGGGGCAGCAAATGACAGCTTCGATTGTTTATTGTCATGTTTGCCCATCGTGGGCTCGACGAAGGGGGTCGCCGCCCACCCCAAGAGAGCGGAGGTCGCCCTCGCCACCGGTATGACAGAACCAGAGGACCCCAGGAGCTGCCCAGCCCCCGCCGGCGGTCGCACAGATGATGGCCCAGTCCGTCACCGTGGGAGGAATCCAGGAAGGGAGCTCGGCGTCAATCCTCGCCGCCACCGGGACTGCGCCAGTCAGCACACCTCGTCGAACAATCGCCACCCTCACATTAGAAGGATGTAGCCACGTGGCAAAGTCACCCCAGGCACGGAGGCCCACGGGCCAACGATCTCAACCCCCGGACACAAGAGTGGGGGGGAGCGGGGGGGGGCCGGAGCCAGCCAACGGGGTCCGCAGTAGTGGTCAGGCCGCGCTCGGCGCAGCCGCTGCAGGCGCCGAACCCAGATCTACGCTGTCGCACCGCGACTCCGGCCGCCAGCGCCACAAGGTCCAACAGCTACGAGGCAATGGCGGTGCAGTGCCACCCACGACAGGCCTCCGTGCACCACAGAAGCGAACACAGCAGGAGGGCCTCCCCTCAGCCGGGGCTCCAAATCACCGGAAGCAGGAGACTCGGACCGGCCTCAGCGCGACATCAGGCAGCAGCCAGCAGGCACGTGAACATCGTCGGGGGGGGCCTCCATCAGCACCCCAATCAGCACGATCCGACCAGAGGGGGGGGCGGCGGCTCACTCCTCGTGTTTTCCCAAGAGCCTCCACCGGCCTCCAGCCCAATCCGATAAGGTATCACAGGCGCCCTCGCTCCACAATCCGTCCCAAGTCAAACGCCCGCCGGGGATGGGGGGCACTCCAGGCAAAAGCCGAGTCTCGTGCCACTTCGCCACCCTCCGCCTCCCGCCGACGAGCAGACACCGCGATCTGCGCTCCCGAGGGCTCTGCTGCAACACCGGACACTTCGGGGCCCACCTGCCTCGTGGCACGCACCGGGGTCGCGTAACTCCAGAGCCCGGCCGCACACTCCACCATGCAGCAGCCAGGGGCACGGTCCGATTTGCGGTGCCTCTATCTCCGTCCCCGGAGATCGCACAGCTCCCAAACTTTAGGCGGAGCCGCAGGGGGACAGCAGCAACATCCACACCCGGTCGTGGTTCGGAAGGCGGTCAGATAACCAGGATAAATACAGGATTGTGCGTCCAGGCTGCAGGAGCCTCACATGTGTGCGGCCATACTGCTTGTGCGCCCTCTAGCGCCCCCCAGGTTATCCCTCATGCATTCTTCCCTGTAGTTGCCGCGGATAACTCGCAGAGCCAGTGTGAGGTGGCTCAAGTTCCCTTTGAGTGGGGGGGTCTCAGGTACTTTCCAAGTTGCTGTGAGGCCAGCCATGCCTGTGGATTGTCTGTTGGGCAATGATTTACAGAGCTCCTCTTAGGCTAAGGTGGAGAAGAAGGCTCATTTAGAGATGCTGGGTCTGCCTGAGTGGATGTGTGTGACCACTCAGTCTATGGCAGCCAGTAGGGGTGTTCAGGAGATCCTGGAGCCTGAAAGTATGGCCCAGGTACCTGCCTTAAAGAAAAGAGGTAGGGGGCACATGAAACCATCCCCCATTGTTCCCACGGTCCAGGAGGAGGCAGACCTTGAGGAGGATGCCCTGGAACCTACAGGGGAGCAATTGCTGAACTGGGGAGACCTGCCTGAGCTGACCCATTGGCAGCAAGAAGGAGGACCATCCAGGGAGGAATTTTGTGCAGAGCCGAAGAAATGCCCTTCTCTTGAGGGTTTGCAGCAACAGGCCACAAACCAGGCAGCAGGTGATCAGTCTGGATCACATTGGATCGCATGGGAGAACGGCCTCCTGTATAGCGAGCCTAAGGTTGCTGAGCCTGGGTCAGCGGTGTGCTGGTGGTACCCCAGTGCTTCAGAGCCTTCCTACTGGGGTTGGCTCATGATGTACCTTTAGCTGGACATCTGGGGCAGGACAAGACCCTTGAAACGCTTGTCACCCACTTTTATTGGCCCCAGATGCGGACGAGTTCAGACACTCATTGTAGGACATGTCAAACTTGCCAGGCAAGTGGGAAAAGTGGAAGGAATCAAAAGGCTCCTCTCCAACCTTTTCCTGTAGTCAGTACCCCATTTGAATGGGTAGGCATTGACATTGTGGGGCCACTGGACCCCAAGACAGCCATGGGCAACAGGTTTAACCTGGTCTTGGTGGACCATGCTACCCGGTGCCCGGAAGCCATCCCGCTCAGGATAGTGATGGCCCCCGGGATGGGACGTGCACTGATGGGGATTTTCTCCCGTGTGGGAATCCCCAGAGAGGTGGTGTCAGACCGTGATACCAGCTTCATATATAATTATATGAAGTCCCTGTGGCAGGAGAGCGGTGTGACATATAAGTTTACCACTCCTTACCACCCCAAGGTAATGGGCTGGTTGAGAGATTCAACCGGACCCTTAAAGGCATGATTATGGGTCTTGAGGAACCTATGAGGCATAAGTGGGACGACCTCTTGCCATGCCTTCTTTTGCTTACTGTGAGGTGGTGAACTTGCGGTCTCCAAGGAACCCTTTGCGGTTCCTGCATGTTAACCTGCTGAAGCCCCACTTAGAAAGGTCCGAAGTGGGCATGCTCCTAGCGACAAATGATGGAATGGAGGAGGAGACTGAGCCTCTTCCTGACCTCCTGTCTGCAACAGAGAAAGACGGGTCAGTGGATGTTGTCAGCCTCTCTGCCACACTGGCCCCTGAGCAGCGGCAAGATTGTCGCCAACTGTTGGGACAATTCTCTGATTTGTTTTCCCTGGTTCCCGGTGTCACTGAGTGGTGCGTCCATGATGTGGACACTGGGGACAATCCTCCTGTGAAGCACAAGGCTTACAGAGTGACTGACAGGGTCAGAGCTTACATCAAGGAGGAAGTCTCCAAGATGTTTGCCTTAGGGGTGATTGAGTCCTCTAACTGTCCTTGGGCCAGCCCAGTGGTTTTGGTCCCAAAGGCTGCCTCGCCTGGTGCCACACCCGAACTCTGGTTCTGTGTGGACTACCGAGGACTCAATTCAGTCACCAGGACTGACGTGCACCCCATCCCCAGAGATGATGAGCTCATTGATCGGTTAGGGGCTGCACGGTACCTGAGCACATTTGATTTGACGTCTGGGTACTGGCAGATCGCTTTAACTGATGGGGCCAAAGAGAGGTCAGCATTCTCCACACCTGACGGGCGCTACCAATTCTGGGTTATGCCCTTTGGGATGAAGAATGCCCCTGCCACCTTTCAGAGGTTGGTCAATCTGGTGTTGGCTAGACTGGAGGATTTCAGTGTCGCCTACCTGGATGACATTGCAGTGTTCAGCGCCAGTTGGGAAGAACATCTGCGCCACCTCTGGGAAGTGTTGATGGCACTGCGAAAGGCAGGCCTGACGTTCAAGGCGAGTAAGTGCCAGATCAGGCAGGATTCCGTGGTGTACTTTGGGCACCAGGTGGGGAGCGGTCAGGTGGCACCCCTACAACCCAAGATTGATACCATCCTGGCATGGGAACCCCCTAAGACTCAGACACAGGTGAGAGCCTTTTTAGGACTCACGGGGTACTACAGGAGGTTTGTCAAGGGGTATGGCAACATTGTTGCACCCTTGACTGAGCTGACTTCCAGGAAGCAGCCCAAGAAAGTGAATTGGACTGACACCTGTCAGAAGGCTTTTGACGCCCTGAAGACTGCCATGTGCACAGCACCCGTGCTTCAGGCGCCCAACTTCTCAAAGGAGTTAATTGTTCAAACAGACGCTTCAGAGCATGGTGTGGGGGCTGTTCTATCACGGATTAATGAGGAGGGCCTAGACCAACCTGCAGCCTTTATCAGTAGGAGGTTACTTCCACGGGAACAGAGGTGGAGTGCGATTCAGCGTGAGGCATTTTCTGTGGTCTGGGCACTGAAGAAGTTGAGATCATACCTGTTTGGGACTCACTTCCAGGTTCAGACAGACCACAGGCCCTTCAGATGGTTGATTTAGATGAGGGGTGAGAACCCAAAGTTGTTGAGGTTGTCTATTTCCCTACAGGGGACAGACTTTACGGTGGAACACCGCCCTGGTATAGAACATGCCAATGCTGATGGTCTGTCCAGATTTTTCCACCTAAGAGAAGAGAACTCCCAAGGGGAAGGGTAGTTCTCCCCACATTTTAGCTGGAGGGGACACGTGTTAGACCTGGTCGTGAGTCTTCCTGCCATTTTTTACTGATTGCCTCCTGTGTTTTTGATATGTTTTGCTGGTTTAGATGCTTTGGGCACTGTGCCACTGCTATTCAGTGCCACAGTGCAGGTGCTCCCTATGTTAAATTGATGTATTGATTAGTGACTCCATGATTGGGTTATTTGATTTACTTGTCAGACCCTAATACAGTGCACCATGTGTGCCAGGGCTTGTAAATCAAATGCTGCTGGTGGGCTTGTGGTACAAAAGGGGGTGGTGATGTACGGAGCATCAGAACCAATCAAACACTCACACCCAGTCAACAGATCTGGGTTTGATCCATCACCGTTCTTTAGCCCACTCTGCCACCCCAGTTCAGACATGGCCATATGCAAATCAGTCTGACCCTGTGCCTCATGGGAACAGTCCAGCACGAACTGCCAAGCCATGCCTTCCCTGGACCGGAAACAAGCTTCCTAGGACCGGTTTCTGGTATTTCAGCCGTTTTCAGCCAGGCTTGCTTGAATCCAGTGGTAAAGTGAGCAAGGGACTCACGTCTGAGCATACCCTGCCAACTTATGGCGAACAATGCGGTACAAAAGGGGGTGGTGATGGACGGAGCATCAGAACCAATCAAACACTCACACCCAGTCAACAGATCTGGGTTTGATCCATCACCATTCTTTAGCCCACTTTGCCACCCCAGTTCAGACATGGCCATATACAAATCAGTCTAACCCTGTGCCTCATGGGAACAGTCCAGCACGAACTGCCAAGCCATGCCTTCCCTGGACCGGAAACAAGCTTCCTAGGACCGGTTTCTGGCATTTCAGCCGTTTTCAGCCAGGCTTGCTTGAATCCAGTGGTAAAGTGAGCAAGGGACTCACGTCTGAGCATACCCTGCCAACTTATGGCGAACAAAGCGGTACAAAAGGGGGTGGTGATGGACGGAGCATCAGAACCAATCAAACACTCACACCCAGTCAACAGATCTGGGTTTGATTCATCACCGTTCTTTAGCCCACTCTGCCACCCCAGTTCAGACATGGCCATATGCAAATCAGTCTGACCCTGTGCCTCATGGGAACAGTCCAGCACGAACTGCCAAGCCATGCCTTCCCTGGACCGGAAACAAGCTTCCTAGGACCGGTTTTGGCATTTCAGCCGTTTTAGCCAGGCTTGCTTGAATCCAGTGGTAAAGTGAGCAAGGGACTCACGTCTGAGCATACCCTGCCAACTTATGGCGGACAAAGCGGTACAAAAGGGGGTGGTGATGGACGGAGCATCAGAACCAATCAAACACTCACACCCAGTCAACAGATCTGGGTTTGATCCATCACCGTTCTTTAGCCCACTCTGCCACCCCAGTTCAGACATGGCCATATGCAAATCAGTCTGACCCTGTGCCTCATGGGAACAGCCCAGCACGAACTGCCAAGCCATGCCTTCCCTGGACCAGAAACAAGCTTCCTAGGACCGGTTTCTGGCATTTTAGCCGTTTTCAGCCAGGCTTGCTTGAATCCAGTGGTAAAGTGAGCAAGGGACTCACGTCTGAGCATACCCTGCCAACTTATGGCGAACAAAGCGGTACAAAAGGGGGTGGTGATGGACGGAGCATCAGAACCAATCAAACACTCACACCCAATCAACAGATCTGGGTTTGATCCATCACCGTTCTTTAGCCCACTCTGCCACCCCAGTTCAGACATGGCCATATGCAAATCAGTCTGACCCTGTGCCTCATGGGAACAGTCCAGCACGAACTGCCAAGCCATGCCTTCCCTGGACCGGAAACAAGCTTCCTAGGACCGGTTTCTGGTATTTCAGCCGTTTTCAGCCAGGCTTGCTTGAATCCAGTGGTAAAGTGAGCAAGGGACTCACGTCTGAGCATACCCTGCCAACTTATGGCGAACAAAGCGGTACAAAAGGGGGTGGTGATGGACGGAGCATCAGAACCAATCAAACACTCACACCCAGTCAACAGATCTGGGTTTGATCCATCACCGTTCTTTAGCCCACTCTGCCACCCCAGTTCAGACATGGCCATATGCAAATCAGTCTGACCCTGTGCCTCATGGGAACAGTCCAGCACGAACTGCCAAGCCATGCCTTCCCTGGACCGGAAACAAGCTTCCTAGGACCGGTTTCTGGCATTTCAGCCGTTTTCAGCCAGGCTTGCTTGAATCCAGTGGTAAAGTGAGCAAGGGACTCACGTCTGAGCATACCCTGCCAACTGGTGGGCTTGCAGCACTGGTTGTGCCACCAACAGAAGCAGCTTGTAAAGTGTGTCTCAGGCCTGCCATTGCAGAGCCTGTGTGCAGTCTAGTACTGCCATGCTGAGGGGGTAAGTGCACCCACTTACCAGTCCCTAAACCTTTCCTTTTCTTCATATCAGACACCCCTAAGGTAGGCCCAAGGGCAGGGTGCATTGTAAGTATAAGGTAGGACATGCCCGGGAGTGTGGCATGTCGTAATAGTAAATTACAGGCCAGAATGGGCATTTTGATTATAACACCTTATAATCCTAACTGACCCAGAGAACATGGTAGAAATTCCAGTTTAGTGTGCCTGAACTCAGAATGATAAAATACATCTTTTAGTAAAGTTGGTTTTAACATTCTGTGTTTGAAAAAACCACTTTTAGAAAGTAGGTATTTTCTTACCTAACCATCCAGCCTGCCTCTGCTAGCTTGTGTATTGTGTGTCTGGTTTTGTGAGTGACAGGGGATGGGGGATTCCAGGAGATAGGGTGAGTCAGCACAGGGCTGAATAGATCCATCTGCATGTAGAGTGGTGGGAGGAGTCAGCACCTGGGTCTGAATAGGGCTGTGCCTGCCTTCCACAATGCTGGCTCCACCTCCTGTGGTGCGCCTGATGTCTCTGGCCCACCCTGCCAAAGGAAAGAAGGGGTCCTGTAAACTAAGTGCTCCAGGACTGCACAGAACTGATTTGGACTAGGTATAGGCCCCTCTGCCTTCAGAGGACAAAGGATTTAGTAGTATAAATATGGAGACCCAGACCCCAAGACTTTAGATCACTTCTGGAACAACAAGACGAACCTCTGCCAAGGAGAAGAATCAAGGAAGCTGTAGGAGTTGGACTGCCACCCTGCCAGTGTGCTGTGTTGCTGCGTTGGCCTACAGTGGTGTCTTCAGTGCCAAGGAGAGGAGAAGGGACTTTCAAAGAACTTTCATCATCTTGCAGAATATTACTACAAGGGCTTGAACTTATGATTGCCTTCTGCTGAAGTCTCAGGGACAAAGGCTTCACCACCAGCTCCCCTCTGAATTTCCTTGCTGGGAATTCTGTCTGCAGAAGCCTGCGTGTCGCTGGGAACTGGAAGCGCGACTGAACGAAGAAAAAGCGTGTCGCAGTAGCAGCTGTTGCCGTCGCATCGCCAGAGAAGCGTGTCGCCGCCGCATCACCAGAGAAGCGTGCCTTCGTCAAAGCTGTTACCCAACGCATCACCGGAGCAGCGTGTTGCTGCCGCATAGGTCGCCATTGCATCACTGGAGAAGCGCGTCGCAGGGCCTGTCACGGCTCCAAAGTTACAGAGTTTGCCGCACGGCCGCCGGGTGTGCACGCATCGTCTTCACATCGTCGCATCAAGGGTACCATCTTATTACATCGCACCGGATTGTCACATCACATCGAGGCGCCATCTTGTTGCATCGTAACCGGAACGCAGTACGAGAATCAACGCAACACCTCCCCTCCTGTAAGGACCAAGACGCATCCCCTACTCTGTGCAAACATTGAGGCGCGACGCATCGTCTCCCCTGAAGTAAGGAACCGAAGCATCTTCATCCCTGTGAACCTTTTGTTTGTTTTGCGTTACACATCCAGGTACGTTTGTGAGAACTTTGTCGCATTTATCATCAACTTGAACTAAGTGACTTCTACCATCTTTAAGTCTATTTTGAGTACAGTATTGTGGATTTTTGTCGTTTGTGGTCTTGTGTTAAGTCTTTATAAAGAATACTTATTTTTATAAAACCTGTGTGGTGTCCATCTGTAGTGTTTTCACTGTATGTGTTCACAAATGCTTAACACACTGCCTCTGAGATAAGCCTATCTGCTCGTGCCAAGCTACCAAGGGGGTGAGCAGGGGTCATCCAGTAGTGTAATCCCCTTTCCCTGAATTAGAAGCAAGGGTCCCTATTTGGTCAAAGGTACCTACCCCTGCCAACTAGAGACCCCCAGTTCCAACACCTTATTAGTCCAAAAATGCTACTGGCCCATTTCTTTAATTGATTGTTCCTGCAAGTTTATGGGCCGTGTGATATTAGAGAGGTTGGAGACCTGGGTAACAGAAAATGGGAAGTTTTTGATATCCAATATGGCTTCAGGAGAGGCCTGGGAACTGCAGAACAGTGCCTTAATTTGCACCTGGTCATAGGCAAGTACACCAAAGCCAAGCCTGGATCCCTCTATCTTGGGTTCATGGACTTGACATCTGCTTTTGACTGGGTGCAGAGAGGAAGGCTCTGGGAGAAGATGTTGACCTTGGGCGTTGAACCGCCTATTGAGCACTTTTTAGCAGCAATGCCTCAGGGAGTGACGAGGAGAGTCCCCTATGGAGCTGGTGGTGAACTCACTGCCCCAATAAAGATGGATTGTGGGCTGCGTTCTTGCCCTTTTTTAGGTCTCGCCTGATCCAGCGCTTGCGCTGGTCTGGCGAGACTTAAAGTAAGGGCTTCAAAAAATGCTACCGCCGGCCACAGCTTGCAGTGCATGTGCACGGGCACGCGCTTGAGCAGAGGTGCCATATGGCGTGATTACTGCTGCTCGCGCACCACTCGCGCACATTCACTGCAAGCTGTGGCCGGCGGTAGCATCTGTCTTTGCACAGGTAAAGTGGGGATAGCTTCAGCGCCATCTGTCTTTGCACAGGTAAAGTAGGGATAGCAATGTAAAGGTGATGTGCCCCCGGGGCACTTAACCGGGTTCAGTTCAGTTCCCAGGGGTGCCGGTGTGAGTATTTTGTTGACCATTAGAGGTAAATACTTAAGAGCTCTGTGTCGAATCCTAGAGGTGAACACTGCTTTCCCGCGCTTTAACGAGTCACGTTTAAGCCAAGATTAGAAAGGGTTACGTGACAATCTCAACCATGTCCTGTCTACGTAACTGCATTACTAACCAAAAGATAATACGTAAATATCATCCCCAAAAAGTTTTCTGACCGGAGTCTCCCTTTCCCTCCTAACACCCAATTCCAGTTTGCCACTGACGTGCTCGTTGGTTCCATTTTGCCAGATTTTCATTGGCTGATAGCTTTGAGGCTTAAAAAGATGATGTCACGTTTCGCCTTTGCAGGGACCGTTAGCAATACCCATGACAGTCACAGCCCTATCTGTGATTGGCTAATGAAATTTTTTCAAAAGTGGTTTTCCAGTGGGCCGTCTGGTAAAAATGTAAATGTAAAGACGGCGGCCATCTCAAAACGGTAATCCATATTTTACAGTTTAACCACCACCAATAGCAACTAAAAACGTCCATAAATTTAGCATTAACTTTTTATAGTGTCTTCATTGTTAGAATACTGTATATACTCCCTGCTGGCTTCACGTGTGCAAAATGTAATCGGGCAGTTTTTCAGGCAAATTTTTTAAAATCAAGCATCAATTGACAGAATGAATCAATTCCACGCGCAAAAGGCTGCGGCTTTTGCCACAGTATCGATTATTTCCATTCAAAGCGTGGTCACTTGTCTACTTTGTTGTTCTTTTTTCTTCCTTTCTTCAGGTAGTCAGTCCTCTGTCTTTGTTTAACGATTTGCTTATGTTTTGACAAACGGCTCGAAGGGTAACTGGGAATTGGTAAGAAAGAAATCGGTGGAATGATCTAAATTTGAGCCTGACACTGAGTAACTGCTTTATTGGCGTTATTTAATCAACTAAGGATGCATCTATGAAAGCCCCGCCCCCTTGTTAATTTCCGTATGTGCATTATTATTAATACTGAAAAGCATGACCTGAACGCACTTGCTAAGCTTGGAGTCAGCAATACGGTAAAAATTGGGAATAACTCATGAGAACACTTGTTCTATTTAGAGAGTTATTTATAATGCACCATAATAGACGAATAATCGTTTGCAGCATTTATCTAGCGCTAACCCGCACGAGTAGCATGCTACCGGGGCTTGTGGATGGACGTTTGTTATCTTTGTTTTGAACTTATGTGGGTAGCGTTTTAAGGTCTTGCTGAGTCAGCATGCATGCGCTGCTTGGAGAGACTTTAGTAGGTGAATTTTCAAAATGCTGCTGGCTGGCGACAAGCTTGCGTGCACGCGAGCGTGCACGCGCGAACTGCCAGCCTTCAGTGCCATCTTTCTTTCCTCTTGCTTGCTCCCTGCCTCCGCCCCTCCCCCCGCCTTCGCGTTTACAAGCGTTCGGGATTTTATCAGTGGGTGCTTCTCCGTCAGGCAATGTCACGCCCACCTTAAATGTATCTTCCATCTCTGCCTCAACGTGCTTTCTCTTTCCACAAACTCAATGTTTGTGTTCCTTTATTTTGTGATGCTTTTAGTATTACTGTTTTGTGATTTAAGGAACATTAAGAAAATGTTACCGTGAAACTGGACAACTTTCACACTGTTTATTTCTGATCGCAGCGGCTGCTTCATGTCCGTTGCACCATAAAGGGAGACCTTTCGTTGGCGCTTTCATGAGGACATGATGAGGAAGCTGGAAACTTTTGGCACATTCTCTTTAAAAGCACAACATGTTGGCGTCTGCTTAGTCGATTAGACCTATGTAGCGCTTTAGATCTCAAAGCGCTATGGTGGGTGCAGCAGTTATAACTCATGAAATATGGGGTGCAACTCACAAGGAGGGGGCAGGTTTGAGTGCACATTGGTTGCAATTGAACTCTTAGGATGATGGGCTGTGTGTATCCATTATCAGCACTCAGTCTTCGCTAAGTGATCTTGTTTTGTTTTTGTTGTTGTGTAAATGCTTTGCTGCGCCCGTTTGACTTACATCGTGCTTTCTCTTTCTCCATTCTCGATGTTTGTGTTCCTTTATTTTGAGATGCTTTTAGTATTACTGTCACACACACAACCACACACAACCACACAACCACACACACAACCACACACACAACCACACACACAACCACAACCACACACACAACCACACCCACACCCACACACACAACCACAACCACACACACACAACCACACACACAACCACACACACAACCACACATACAACCACACATACACACCCACCCACAACCACACCCAACCACAACACAACCACACACACACACAGCCACACACACAACCACACACACACAACCACACATAACCACACACACACACACACAAACACACACACAAACACACAACCACAAACAAAACACACACACAACCACACACACAACCACATACACACAGAACCACACACAACCACACACATACAACCACAAGCACACACACACAACCACAAGCACACACAACCACACACACAACCACACACACAACCACACACACACACACAACCACACAGCCACACACACACACACCACACAACCACACACAAAACCACACACACAGCCACATGCACAACCACACACACACAACCACACACACAACCACACACACACACAACGACACACACATAAACACGCAACCACACACTCAACCACACACACACTCAACCACACACACACAACCACACACACAACCACACACACTCACACACACACAACACATACACACACAACCACACAGACAACCACACACACAACCACACACAACCACACACAACCCCCCACACACACAACCACACATACAGACACACAACCACACACACAACCACACACACACAACCACAACCACACACACAACCAAACACAACCAACCACACAACCACACACACAACCACACACACAACCACACCCACAACCACACCCACAACCACACACACACACACAACCACACACACAACCACAACCACACACACAACCACAACAACACACACAAAGGGAGGAGACAACTGCAGCAAGACCATCAGCTCGATCAGGACAGCAGAACCATCGGAAAAGGAACCCCTCGGCACGACCTGGGCAGCTAGAAGTTGTCACTGGAGACATCGTGATCCTATGACCAATAGTGTCATCAATGATCTCATCCAAACTGTAAACTGTGACAAATAACATCCCTATATATTGCAGTACCACAAAAACAGCAAAAAGCATTGGCATAGCCAATAGGTTTCGCCTTTGGGACCTTTTAAGTGTTTTGCCATGCAACAGTTGTTTTTGCACCAAGGATATTGTGCTGCATAACTAAATACTTATAAGGTCCCAAAAGCGAGACCTATTGGCTATGCCAATGCTTGTCTATTTTGCCTGTATATAAATGATCTAGAAAGTCACATTAAAAATGGGAATGTCAATGATCCTCTAAACTAATGTAGCGAAATCACACATTATGGTGATAGGTAAATCTCCCAAGACCCTAAAGACCTGTTTTGTAAACAACGAAAAATTGTCCTACGTGCCCCCTTTTTCTTATTTAGGTATTCTCTTCTACCAAAATAGTTCTTGGGCCCATTTAGTAGAGGCAAGTACCAGGGGATTTAACCAAAATGTGGAAGCTATCTTTAGATTCACAAAAAAGCTATGCTCCCGGCCCATAAAAGCCATTGTAGACATCTGTAAAGCCCGTACGTGTACTGTCACTTTGTATGGAGCTGGAGTCTAGGGCTCGTGTAATATCATGGGCCTACAGAGAGCTAAGAACAGGTTTACGAAACGCCTGTTGAAAGTCCCTAAAAGCACTGCTGCTACCATTTGTCATAGTGAACTCAGTGTTATTCCGCTATTCTTTTGTATACAATTGGCACCGTTATTACTATGGCGCAACATTTGGGCAAAAGAAGAAGCAGTTCTGAACCGTGCCACTATTTTAGATTGTCTAAAATTGGACTGTGCAAAACAAAATC
This sequence comes from Triturus cristatus, assembly GCF_964204655.1. Lineage (NCBI taxonomy): Eukaryota > Metazoa > Chordata > Amphibia > Caudata > Salamandridae > Triturus > Triturus cristatus. The sequence goes on along the minus strand of NC_140589.1, from coordinate 1,060,823,896 downwards.
CCCTGGATTACCTATATAAATGATCAGCTGGAGAAACTGGGACTGTCGGATTGTCCTGACAGCCCCAGAAATATAGCTAAAATAACAAGAGCGAAGCTGAAAAGAGAATTTTTAACATAGTCCTGTTTGATCAGAGATAGTCAGGAGTTGGTAAAGACAAGGGTTGTTGACCATACATTGCTAATCTGTACCTTAGGCACTGAGCCCTACCTTTCTTTTTATTTTACCCATGTCAAAATGTTTTATCTGATAAGGTTTAGGATGGGAATTTCCCACTTACTGGTTTCATATCCTTGTGATGTGTACTGTGATGCTAAACTGGAACTGTGCCCATGTGATTCAGAATCAGCCCAAAGCACTTTGCATTTTATGTTCTTTTGTAAACTTTATATTAACCCAAGATGTGCTTTTTTAAAACCACTGCTAAGAGTTTTAAATATCAGAGAGTGTCGGGCTGCATTACATTATCTTTTGCTTTTAAAAGATGAATTTATTTGCCTTATAGTCTATAAGTATATCTCCTCCGCTGTCCGGAATATTGTTGAAAAATGAATATTACGAAAATGTGCCTAGGCCTCAAGATTTTCATATGTTGACGTAAGATATTACAATGATTAATCCTGAAATTTGAAAGAGATAACTACCCGTATGGAAACCGTACATAGATGTTCCTCTCTTTATCCACCAATTAATTTCTGTACCCAGGCATTATGCCTCACTGCCTGTGGATAAATTGTTTTAATAGATTGATATCTGAATATTTGCAATTGTCATTGTCATGGAATCATCATCATTGCTTGTATTTTATTAATTTTATTGCAGTATTCTCTTTGAAATGTTTTTTATGATGCATTATTTTATGGCTGGTATACTGCCGAATAAAGATTTTGACTGACTGACTGACATACATGTACTTTGGTACATTCCAGATTGGATACTGGTGTACCCTTATAAGTCCCTAGTATATGGTACACCATGTTACCCAGGGCAGAAGTACCCCAGAGGCCTCCCATGGGATGAAGCATGTATTATGCCACCCATGAGTGGCCATACAAAATGGAACTTGAGATCCGCTACTGCAGCCTGTGTAAGATGGTGCTAGCACCACTTACATTAGATATAGGTTCACTATATCTAATTGTCACTACACTTAAAACTTATAAGACACCCCTATAGCAGGCATTAACAATCCTGAAGGCAGGGTGCTGGATTTTATGTGAGAGTGTGCCCCTGCATGATCAGAGCCCCTCTACAGCCTTCGTAGACCATTCTCCCGGGTTGTCTGTGACTCAGCTGGACATATAGGTAGAGGTGCATTATAACCTCGCGGTAAATGCTACCTCGAAAACGGCTGTTAGAAACATATCGAGTTTGGTATAAAACACCTTGGAATCATACCTCCACACCAGTAACTGGTGTGGGAGGTATGATTCCATTCTTCTGAAGCGAGCTTTGTGTGGTCACTGGTCTTAACGGTGCCAGCCTTCTCGACCCGGACAGCACAAAATGGATGCTGCCGACCAGAGACACACTTCTGCCCTCCTACTGCTGAGCCAAGCTCGAGCAGAGGAAGGCAGCACAATAGGCATCCTGTCACAGGGAGGTGTGTCCACCTCCCAGACAGAATTTAGTCTATTGGGGCTGGGTGGGTGCACTCTGAGAGTGCCTGAAAGTCTGCACTTGGGCCACATTTGATGTCCTTGTGCATAGTCCAACTCAAACCAGTTCTGGTAGCCATTGGCTCCTGCTCTGGCACAAAACTGGACAAAGGACATGGGTGTAGCCACCCCTCTGTCCTGCCCCTCCCCTAGGAGGGTCCCCTGATTCTGTCCAACACTCTCTCGTGGGTACAAAATGGCTTATCTGGCTGTAAGACTTTAGATTTTAGGTGGACAAGATTCTACAAGAAGACCTTCGACCGCCTCGACACCTTGGACTTCACTGGAGCTCGACTGGGCTCGACTGGGCTCGACTTCGTCCCCCTTTCCGTCCGAAGCTTAGTTTGTGCCTTTGCTCCATACAGGCTCCGGGCAGGACCTGTGGTGCACTTAAGACAACCAAAGAATCTCCCTTGGAGTGAAGGAGTCACTCCCCTACTTCGCAGGCACCTAAAGCGCAACTGACCAGTCTGCTGCTTCTGAGCTCCTGCGAACTCCAAAGATTTCAGCAACACAGGAGGTGGGTTCCTGTAGGTCCCTGAGGTTTATCTGCCCTCTCACCGAGTTTGGGGCCAGTATCCCACGTGGGGGCTGCGTAACTCAAACTCCTGTGCCCTGCGTCCATTTGCAAGTGCATATGCTTGTTGGCGATTACCGAGCTTGTGCATTGGACTCCATGCAGTCCTTCCCTGAGCCGTATTTGCACCAAATAACTCCGACCTCCTCACACCATTTGCTCCGTGGGCTGTTGCTTTGCAATATTGCTCGAGGTCCCCTCGCGACTCCTGGTCATTCGGCCTGTGAGTCCTCCTGAGGGTCATCTTGATTGTTCTTGGGCTTTCCTGGTTGCTCCAGATGTGCCCTAACTCCCCACTGCTTGGTGAGTCCCCTGGACCTTGCTGGTCCACACCGTAACCTGCTTGACCTTCCTGCGTGGGTTGCTTTTGCCAAGGCTTGTTGGTGCTCCCGTCGGACACCGACCCCTCAACACTCAACATCCTTCATGGGACAGCTCTTCTCTGGCTCCTGGTCATCCTTGACATCTCCTGGTCCTCGTGGCTGCGGAGTCAAGCATCCCTTCCTCGCACCTGAAGCACCCAACATCAGTGGGCATTCGTCTCCCGAGCCCTTGGTCACTCTGAAGTGACCCAGACTCTGTCCCCTTTGTTTTCAGGTTCCTTCCATCTAGAATCCAGGCTTGTATTCCACCGGATCCTTTTCACCTTCACAGCAGCAGTACTTCTTCACAGCCTTCCATTGAGAACAACAAGAGTTTCCGACGCCACTTCAGACCTATGCACCCGGCTCCCCTGGGATAGGTAACTTGGGTACTACTGTATCCACGGGTGGGCTGGCCCTTCAAACTCTTAAGTTCCAAAGGGTTTCATTCCTAGAAGGGTTCTTAAACCTGAAAAGTGTAACCGCAACTTTCCCGTAGAATTGTACGGAGCCAGTGGTCGTGTTCCCACACTGCACCCGTCCTCCGTGGGGTCCCTATCTACTCACCTTGGGTGGTTCCTTGGGGTCCCAGTGATTCTACGTGCTCCAGACCTTGTCTTGATCTCAGTCGTGACTGTTATACCACTATTTTAGTATATGGTTCGGTCTCCCCCTGGAGCCCATTGTGTATTGTGCTACTTACAACTGTTCTATTGATCGTTTATCGTGTGCTTTGTGTTCTATCCTCGTGTAGAGGGTAGTAGAGTGTTATATTAATAAATACATATTTTTATATAACTACTGTGTGGTTCTCCTTCATTTAGTCATTCAGCAGGTGATATTCCGGTAAAAGCTTTACATTCCTTCAAGATTAACCTGAAGGCTGCTCTCCACAGCTACCACTAGGATAGCTTTCAACAAGGTTATCCTTGACGTCATACATCATAAGGGTCGTGTGGATTGGTACAAGGTGCCCACTTTAACTAGTGGACAGCATATACCAAGCCACCTTCTCACCCTCCCCCCTTCAGCTTATTTTCCAGTTGGCAGGTATGTTATTGTCAGGCAAAATGGACGGAAAATCGAATTTGTTTACAGTTCCTTCTACAGTAAAATCACGCTGGAGTCGGAACAACCTGATTAGCACAAGATATTTCCCCTTACATATAGGGTAATGATGCCAGCATTGCTCTGTGGTCTTGTTCCTTACACCTGTGCTCAGAATGCATGCAGTGCCCTCTTTGAATGGTGAGCAGCATCTGTCGTCGAATGATGTTCTGAGTAATGAAAAGCTCATGCCAGAGCAGCAGTGTGACTGACGGACACATCAGGGGGCCTTCGTCCTCCTCTATTGATCTAGGAGCAGCCCATGGAGTCGCCTGCTAGGAGCTCCGACTCCGAATGGATGAAAAGTTACCGACTGCCGTGCCTGCTGCTTTATGGAAGGCAAAGGTCAACAGCAAAAATCCATGTAGACATTATTGTATCGCTTCTTCCTTCAGGTTGTTCGCAATATGACGTACATTGGAGTTTGAAAGGCAGGCGCAGACACCTACAGATGTCTTCAGGAGTCTCAGATTTTTAACCCTGCACTCGCTGTCTTCTGCTCCTTGTTGAACCTAGGAATGCTCCATTGTACATTAAAACTAGAATCTGGCTCACTGTGATAAAAGGCTTGCTTTAAATGCGTGAATAAGTGCCCATGACAGCTCCTCCTTGGGTATGTAGCATTAGCGCCATTTTTCTTGATAAAGCAACACGTCATCAAAACTGTCTGATAGAACCTACGTAAAACAGAGCGTTCCTTAATAGTGTTTGGACTTCAAATATAGAGCAATAAGCAAAAAAAGAAATGTAATTACATTTTGTGGATGATGAGGAAATCATAACAGAAAATAAGCTAATTACGTTTCCACCAACACATCATTTTTTCTGCAGCTCTAAATTTAACACAGTTTAAGAGGTCGAAGGTTTGTTTGGGCTTTTAATGTCACTGTTCCTCGGACAGACGCGGCTTAGTTTACCATCGCTGCTGGTGGCGGAAGCTCCTGGTAGTGTTTTTCATATTAAACAAATATATTAATCTGCAGTACCCATAAATAATACATTGTGTGATATCCACATTAAAGGTGACCATAGTTAATGTCAGCCTAAATTGAGAGTTGCAGTGCTTTTCTATTTATTTCTATTCTATTTGGTAAAATTGTATTCTCTTGTTCAATTTTCATGTGAATGTTTATCTGTGTATTTTCCTTGGAGAACTGAGTAATGAGCCCTGCGCCCGCAGTACTGAACATCCTGGCCCAATGGTGCCATGCTGATGCAGATACCCAGCTGAAGGTCATGCAGAAGAGATTTCGCTGTGTGTAGCTGAGAAGAAGACTGAACTCTTACTATAGTAACATGCTCAATCCTGATTGGTTCTCTTTATGGGAATCATAGGGAGTGAAGTTGAGTGTAGAAGATATTATTTTAATTATGCTTTGCAGAAAGAGTTGGATCATATGCCCTTTGCACTCTTATTCGATGAAACTCTTACCTTGCCCCCTTTAAAGCTTCTGTCCTTTGTTACTGCCTGAAAGAGTTAGACTTCACGGCAAACTTCTTCCCAACTTTCCCGACTTCTCTAGCTGAGCACATTAGGGATTTATCCTTCATGGAAAACTGTGCCTGCTCTGACTTGCTTTATGACCACTTTAACAGTTTGTCTTTGTATTTACAGTTTTGAATTGATTTGAATCATATTGAGGAATACAATTGTGTACTGATTACTGATTAACAATTCATTTCAATGATTTGAGTTTGTAATTTTGCTAATCTATTAATAAACCTTTACATTATGCAAATCTATCACTCTCCATCATTCCCGTGGATCCAATTGTGCTTCACAACAGTTAATTGTATTGGATTTGTAGTGTTACACCTCAGTCCAGGTCTAAAGGTCTATCTGCTTGAATGCAGCTTGTACTTGAGTTTGCACCAGAGCTCTGCATGGTGTAATTCCACTCCATCAAATCAGGTAGCAGGGGATGGTTTACAGTGATGCTTAGGGAGTTAGAATGTGACTGTGAGAAATTGGGCTATTTGTTTGGTGGGGGGGAGGGTGAACCCCTAGTTCAGCAGTAAACACAATGTTTGCCAGGGTGAAACACAACCAACCCCCAAATTAACCTGTTGAACCCTCTGGTAGCTTGGCACAAAAACAGGCTTAACTTAGGGGCAATGTGTAAAGATGTCGTGCAGCACACAAACAGCAATAAAGTGAAAACACAACACAAGAAAAATTCCACACCAATTTAGAACAAGCATTGGCAAAGCCAATATGTCTAGCATATGCAAGAGCTATTGACTTTGGCAAAAAAATGTTTTAGCCATGTTGTCCACCAGTGTTGCTCCTGTTTAGCATTGCTAAAAGTTAGTGGTGTGGAGTGGGGTGTGGTAGATTGGAGCGAGGTAGATTGGGGTAGAGTTAAATGGCATATATTGGGGTAGAGTGAAGTGAGCTAGATTGGCATAGAGTGGACTGGGGGTGAGACGAGTAGAATGGAATGGGGCGGATTGGGGTACAGTGGAGTGGTTTGGAGTGGGGTGGATTGAGGGGGTAGATGCGAGTGGGGGAGTTGGGTATACTAGCATGGTAGATTACAGTGGGGTAGATAGGAGTAGGGTAGATCGGTGTAGATTGGGGAAAAGTGGAGTGGGATATAGTGTGGTAGATTAGAGGTACCTGAGGGGTCCCTGGAATCTGTTCTTTCCCTTTCAAAGAGCTCTATCAGGTGGCACACTGACTGTACCTTCTGTTCTATGTGGCACCTTGCCAGTGTACATTCCTGATGGCCTTTTTGCCTCTGCACCCTGCTCCATAATATGCCATGGGAGGAGTAAATTGTTCCCTTACCTGCATGGGGCCATGGCCCCATGAAAATGATGGATGCCCCCTTGAGATCTCGCCATTGCTCATTTAGCCAGAGCGATAAGTATTACAGAAGGGGTTGCCCATGCATCTGTCACCCTTTATGTAATACCAAACTTCCCCAGCTACACCAAGAGTGTACAGAAATTCCCGTTGCACCCGTGCACTTGCTTTAATACATCCCTATTGTTTTGACTGAGACAAAAATCTTTTTACATGGCTAAAGCAACCGTCATCTTAGTTGTTCACCTCTGATGGTGAAAGACGTCCACAGTTATGCTACTGATGAAGATTTTGTGGTTTTGTAAACACCCAGTAGTTTGGTTGTCACACCAGTAGTAACTGTGGTGTTGTGATGTTATCCACAGCACTGATATCCACACTAGACACAGTATTTGTGGTTGTTCTGGTAACATTTGTCAAAATGGCGGTCGTATCCTTGGTAGCGTCATTGACACTAGTATCCACAAGATATACAAGACTACAACTCCTATGAGGTATTCCATTATGTCAAGCAAAAACTATAGCCGTAGGGATAATCGCTGATCACAAGAACAATGGTCACACCCGTTTCTGGGTGCAGTAATGTGACATGGCAACAACATTGATGTATTCAGCAGTAGCACATGGATGTATGACGTTACAACGCATGCTGTTACAACGCATGCTGTTACAACGAAAGTTTTACAACGCGAGTGCATTGACAACGCAGGACATTACAACGCAAGTCTTTACATCGACTTGCACTAGATGGCGTGCTAACATTAAAAAAGTGTAATTTACTATTCCAACTCCAGTCCACGTAACAGTAGGGAAGGTGTTGGGATAGTAAACTACACTATTTTTAATGTTAGCACGCCATCTAGTGCAAGTCGATGTAAAGACTTGCGTTGTAATGTCCTGCGATGTCAATGCACTCGCGTTGTAACAGTTTCGTTGTAATGGTAGTGCGTTGTAAAAGTTGCGTTGTAAAGGTTGTTCCCCGTAGCACATGTAGTAGCAGCAGTGGCACAGAGTTTCATCAGGAGTCTTCTGCCATCACAATGCTGAATGGTTGTCACGAAGGGTTCACATATTATCCTTTAAGTATGCCCTCGTCTTAGTATGTTGTATTTCTTGATGGTAACATCATCTACTAGTAGCATGTTGCAGTCACTTTGGAGCGTCTTGTTTGAGGTCATCAGCTTCTCTTTGTGTATTCCTTTCCCAGGTCTGCACTTTTCACTCCAATAGTGAAAACATCACTTTCCTTATTGTCTCACTGGCAGATTCTGAGCTGCAGCTCTCAGGTGCATGCCTATTTTACCAGGTTTAAGAGGGAGAGCACACGCACTTTACCACTGATTAGCAGGGGAAGAGTGCGCAGAGTTCTAGAGCCAACAAAAATGGGTTCAGCAAACGACGGCAAAAAACTGGGGGTGGCCCTGCAGAATGGGCCCAGTCCAACACATATCTTGTTCAAAATTAGGCAATGGCTACATCTATCCACATCGTTTATATTACACATATTGTGTATTGTCTTCAAATCCACAATTGAACAAACAGGAAGTAGGGGCTTACTAGACCAATAATACCAATAGAATAAAATAATCACCAGCTTTATTTGGGGCATTGTTTCAGTGTCGAGCATAGGATAGGGGCTTAGGAGTCAAAGCCAAAGGGCGATGAGATGTCTGACGTATTTCTGGCAGGCTGTGACCCGAGCACATGACCCTTCAAGTCAATCGTTGCATATCTGATTTTCAAACAGGGCTTTAAAAAAGTTAAAACCCGTTTCGGGCTCTGAAACATAAACATATCCAACACCGAAGAGACTCGCAGTCAAAACGTAAGGTGTTCAAATGTGTTGCGTGACTAACTGCTCCCTAGCTAGTTTATCTGGGCCAACTAAGCTCGCCATACCAAAAATAGTGCAATAATTTCAACCTGGCTACGTGGACGATGACCTGATTGTTTGTTTGAGTGGCTTTCTGTGCTTGGATGCTGTCACTGGAAGACATAAAACCTGGAAAAGGCCTGTTTAGCCTATGGAGAGTTTATTTTGCCAGCAGTGCTGCCACGCGCTGCCCTGCCAACATAGGGTGCCGCTGTTGTGTTTGGAGACAGAAAGGCTGCTTATTGTTAACACAGCGCGATCATCAGCAGACACACCCGTGACAGCCCGTATGATGTCTGTTACATTACTTCAGACAAGGGGACCCATTCACACCCGCATTCTATTTCGATGCACAACCAAGTGTTTCACCTTTGCAACAAAGAACCCATGGCCTGTATTACATAATCTGGAGAGCCCGCGGAAACGGCAGTCGGTGAGATGCTTGCCTACGGGGCCTGCAATCTTTTACAGCAGAAAGACCAAAGGCCCCTTCAGTAACGCAGGCCCCTGGACCCCCATGCGTCCCAAAGGGAAGGGCAACCCCTTCAGAGGACCCCCAACCTTTTAGTTGCCACTCAGGCAGCCCAAAGCCAATGAATAACTATGGGACATGGGGGGCTCAGAGGCCTCCGATCACATTCTGCAGGGAGGGGGCTCATCATTTTGTTTTACACCACTCAAAAAAGTGCCTTATACTGAAAGGTTTCAGTCCTACAAAAAAATACCCTTAAAAAACATCACCTCTGAATTGTTTGTCCTGTTTGTGTTACAATGAATTGATCACCTTGTAAGGGGGATGCAGACACCCCACAGTCCAAGTCTGCCACTACCTTCTTCCCCTCCACCTGTTACTACTACTTCACCATCTCTATGCACACCAGCAACAGCATGGAACCCCTGGCCTAAAAACTTCACATCACTGACAACTACTCCCTGAGTGGCACCTTCAACTGCAGAACTCACGTACTGCACACCAACTTCGGCTACCACAATTGTGTACTTAGTTGCCCCTATGGCACTTGACTCCTTTTCCTTCTTCCTCATTTGTGACCTCAACTACCAGCTGGAGAATCTCCAACTCAAAACAGGATGCACAAGAGTTAGTATACAGAGGAATTCAGACCCACCAAAAGCCATAGGGCGCAACCAGGACGCAGATGGGAGCAGAGCCACAATGACACCTCATAAAACACCTACAGGTCAGGCCTCAGATTCTACCACAAACAAATCTGACCGGCGAGAACAGCAACAGTGCCAAGGAAATCTTCACAATCGTGAAGGATTTCTCCACTTCCACAGGGACTATAACTAGCATCAACCCCTAACAAGACCGCTGCACACAGCTTTCCCTTTTATTCCAGCAGCAAGATCAGCAGCATCTACAACAACTTTGGTCCCAAGCCGGACCCATCTACCCTTGCAGCCCTCCTAGCCATTGACTCAAACTCCTTGAAATCCACCATAACCATTTAAAGCACCATCACCACGCAGGAAACTGCAACAACAATGTGGTCCATAAATTCTACAGCACCTTTGGACGCTTGCCCTCACCACAATGTTGACGAAGAACTGGACCACGTGAGCTCAGCCCTAACCTCGATACTGAACAACACCATCCTCACAGCCATTTTCATGAGTGCCTGGAAGCATGCTACAATACTCCTTTCTCCTAAAGAAACTCTCAGCAGACCCAAATACGCTGGCCAACTACTGCCGATCACCCTTCTACCCTGCCAGGTGAATGTCCTGGAGAAAATCATCAACAAGTGACTAGTCACCCACCTCAACAACAACCACCTCCTCAACACCACTCATGACATCTGAATAATCATGGAAAAAGGTGACTCTGCAACCCTCAGCCTACTTGACCCATCCTCTGCTTTCAACAGCATCTCCTACCCCATCCTCATTCAACGTCTCCACAAAGCTGGCATACAGGAACGTGCACTCCTGTGAATCTGCTCCTTCCTCGCAAATTGCACTCAGTCAGCCTAGCTCTCTACACCTCGGCTGCCAACAACCTCATCTGCAGAGTACCCCAAGGATCATCTTGCAGATCTTCACGTTTTCAATGCCTGCATCATGAACACCAACTGCCTAAAGCTCAACATATACAAGAACCTTGAAATAATGGTAGACAACCAGCTCACAATGACCAGCCAAGTCAACACAGATGCCATCTCCTGCTTCCACACTCTCAAAATCCCACAGAAAGTCTTCAAATGACTCCTGGTCAACTGGGACAGAACCATCACCCAGGCCCTCATCACCAGCAGGATGAACTACAGCAACCCACTCTATGTCAGCATCACTGCCCAACTGACCAGAAGACTTCAGACCATTCAAAACAAAGCAGCCAGACTCATACTGATCCTCCCACCTTACACTCACATCACCCTGCACCTCAAAGACCTCAACATAACATACATGACATGATATGATATAAATTAACACAACGTAACATACCATAACATAACGCAAAAGGCCAACAGCAAGTGCCTGTCTTTAGGGACAGTGTAACTGTAAAGCAGGGAAGCATAAGGCTGTAATATCTTGTATTCCCTTTCACCTTTCCCTTTCCCCCCGCCCTTCTGTCCCCATTGGTATTTACCATTGTTAAAATCTTGAGGTGAAGCTCACCTTAGAATGTTCTGTGTAGCTTCACTATAGTTGGTGCATAAGGATCTCAATGAATACACTTGTTCTCTTCACCTTGGAGTCTTCATTTTTAACAAATTAGCGACGATTGCTGCGCTGGGGGCAGCTTGAGATCCTCTCCCCTGGTCTGTACTTCACCAACTGCCAGCAACGTTACTGATCAATTTTGGATTTACATATTTACTAGTTGCTGTGATTTTTGTCACACCTAGTACCTGGGTGAGTCTCTACTACATTGGGCTACTCCTTGCCTGTTTGGAAGTTTTCTGATACCGTCTTTGTGCAGTTTCCCCTCAGTTGCGGCACCCTCTTTGTTCGCTTGACGTTCCCTCACTGCCCATCTTTGAGATCTTACCACTGGTTGGCTTTGGTTGCAGTGGTTGTGGTGTTTGGGGCAGTTAAGGAACTGTGGATACCTGTGGTGTCTATCTGCGTCTCTGCCAATAGTCTTTGGGGCCGTTGTGGAGCTGCAGAGAGCCGTGGCGTGTGTCTCCTCACCGCCTCTCGAGGTCTGCTCTCTCTCTTCAGTCAAGTGCCTGCCACCGATCATCATTGGGGCCATTCAAGAGCTGCGGAGAGCTGCATGGTGTGTCTCCTCACTGTTTGTTGAGGGCTGTTCCCTCACACCCGTCATCAAGCGCCTGCTGCCAATCATCTTTGGGGCCATAGTGGAGCTGCTGAGAGCCGGGGTGGGTGTCTCCTAATTACCAGTTGTCAGGCACCTGCCAGCAGTTTTTTACGCTGATAGGCACAGTCAATCAATCAATCAATCAATCATTCGCATTTATAAAGCGCGCTACTCACCCATAAAGGGTCTCAAGGCGCTGGGGAGGGGGGGGTCAGTGCTCGAAGAGCCAGGTCTTGAGCTGCCTTCTGAAGGAGAGGTGTTCAGGTATGGCGCGAAGGTGGCTGGGCAGAGAGTTCCAGGTCTTTGCTGCCAGGAAAGAGAAGGATCTTCCTCCGGCGGTGGCTCTGCGGATGCGGGGTACGGCTGCCAGGGCCTGTCCGGCGGATCGTAGAGTGCGCGGAGGAGTGTAGAAAGAGACGCGGTTGTTGATGAGTTTGGGTCCGAGGTTGTGAAGGGCTTTCTGTGCGTGGGTGAGGAGTCGGAAGGTGATCCTCTTGTTGACGGGGAGCCAATGGAGTTTTTTCAGGTGTCCTGAGATGTGGTGGTGGCGAGGGATGTCCAGGATGAGTCTTGCGGCAGCGTTCTGGATCCGTTGGAGTTTCCTCAGCAGCTTGGTGGTGATGCCCGCGTACAAGGTGTTCCCGTAGTCCAAGCGACTGGTGACGAGGGCGTGGGTGACGGTCTTTCTGGTGTCTGTGGGGATCCAGCGGAAGATCTTGCGGAGCATGCGGAGGGTGTTGAAGCATGCTGAGGTCACCGAGTTCACCTGTCTGGTCATGGTGAGGGATGAGTCCAGGATGAAGCCGAGGTTGCGTGCGTGGTCGGTGGGTTGGGGAGTGCTGCCTAGGGCGGGGGGCCACCAGGAGTCGTCCCATGCGGTGGGGGTGGGGCCGAGGATGAGGACCTCCGTCTTGTCGGCGTTCAGTTTCAGGCGGCTGTCTGTCATCCAGTTCGCCACTTCCTTCATTCCTTCATGAAGTCTGGTCCTAGCTGAGGTGGGGTTGTTTGTGAGTGATAAGATGAGCTGGGTGTCGTCGGCGTATGATATAAGGTCCAGTCCGTGTTTGCGTGCGATGTTCGCCAGGGGGGTCATGTAGATGTTGAAGAGAGTGGGGCTGAGGGAGGATCCTTGAGGTACGCCGCAGATGATCTCCGTGGCTGTGGATCTGAAGGGGGGCAGGCGGACTCTCTGAGTCCTTCCGGAGAGGAAGGAGATGATCCATTCGAGGGCCTTGCCTCTGATGCCGGCGTTGCTGAGGCGTCGTATCAGGGTGCGGTGGCAGACCGTGTCGAAGGCTGCGGAGAGGTCCAGGAGTATGAGGGCCACGGTCTCACCCTTGTCGGTCAGGGCTCTGATGTCGTCCGTGGCTGCGATGAGGGCAGTTTCGGTGCTGTGGTTGGTCCTGAAACCGAACTGTGTGGGGTCGAGGGAGTCGTAGGTTTCCAGGGCGTTGGAGAGTTGAGTGTTGACAATTTTCTCAATCACTTTGGCGGGGAACGGCAGGAGAGAGATGGGCCGGAAGTTTTTGAGATCGGTGGGGTCTGCTGTGGGTTTCTTTAAGAGGGCGTTGAGCTCTGCGTGTTTCCAGCTCTCCGGGAAGGTGGCGGTGATGAGGGAGGCGTTGATGACATCTCGGAGGTGCGGTGCGATGATGTCGTCGGCTTTGTTGTAGATGTGGTGCGGGCAGGGGTCCGATGGGGATCCGGAGTGGATCGAGTTCATGACGCGGGTGGTCTCCTCGGTGGTGGTTGGGCTCCAGGTGAGGATGGTGGTGATGTCGGTAGCGGGTTCCGGGGGGGGGTTCGTGTCGGTGGTCGGGAAGCTGTTGTATATGTCGGTGATCTTGTGGTGGAAGAAGGTCGCGAGGGAGTCGCAGAGGTCCTGTGATGGGGGGATGGAGTTGTTTACTGCGTCCGGGTTGGAGAGCTCTTTGACGATGCCAAATAGTTCCTTGCTGTTGTGGGCGTTGTTGTCAAGTCTGTTCCGGTAGGCTGTTTTTCGTGCGGCGCGGAGGTGTTGGTGGTGTTGGCGGGTGGCGTCCTTGAGAGCTGACATGTTCTCTTCGGTCTGGTTGAGGCGCCACGTCTTCTCGCGGGCGCGGCATTCTTTCTTGGAGTCCTTGAGGTCGGGGGTGAACCAGGAGTTTTTCTTGTGGTTGTTGGTGCTGGCTTGAGTTTTCAGGGGGGCCAGGAGGTCGGCGCAGTCGGAGATCCAGTTGGTGAGGTTGTTGGCGGCTTCGTTTGGGTCGGTGGTGCTGGTGAGTCGGTTCTGGGAGAGGGTTGATGCGAGCTGATCGGTGGTGATACGAGTCCAGTGTCTTCTTGGTGGTTGCTGGGTGTGGTGGTGCACAGTGGTCTTCTTGAAGATGAAGTGGACGCAGCTGTGGTCCGACCAGGTAAGTTCGGTGGTGTGGCTGAAGGTGATGTGTTTGCTGGAGGAGAAGATGGGGTCGAGCGTGTGTCTGGCGTAGTGGGTGGGTGTGTTGACTAGCTGATTCAGTCCCAGGTTGGTGAGGTTGTCCAGTAAGGCGGTGGTGTTGTTGTCGGTGAGGTTCTCCAGGTGAAAGTTGAAGTCTCCTAGGAGGATGTAGTCGGTGGACGAGAGTGCGTGAGGGTTGACGAAGTCTGCGATGTCTTCGCTGAACTTGGTGCGGGGTCCTGGTGGTCTGTACATGAGGGTGCCTCTGAGGGTGGTCTTGGGGTCGCTGTGGATCGTGAAGTGGAGATGTTCGGCGTCGGGGAGTGAGTTGTCGGTGTTGGTTGAGATGCGGATGGAGTTTTTGTGTGCGATGGCGATGCCTCCTCCGATGCGGTTGGTGCGGTCTTTCCGGATGATTTTGTAGCCGTCGGGGATGGCTATGGCGATGTCGGGTGCCGAGGAGGTATTCATCCAGGTCTCGGTGAGGAAGGCGATGTCCGGGTTCGTAGAGTTGATGAGGTTCCACAGTTCGATGGCGTGCCTGTGGATGGATCGGGTGTTGACCAGGATGCAGTGGAGATTGCTTCCGGGGGAGTTGTTCTTGACGGGAGCGGTGTTGGTCCGTGAGCAGGTGAAGTGACAGTTGTTGCAGGTGAAGGGTCCGTGGGTCCGTTTAGGGTGGGCGCGGTAGCAGCCCGGAGTGCGGCCGGGGTTGAGGTTGACGAGGGTGGCGGAGTCGTAGGTCAGGTGGGGGGCGCGGGGGCCAGGGGTTCGGGCGCTGAGCACGGGCCAGGCGCGGACGGGCGCAGACGGGCTTGCCTTAGGCGCGCCTTTGGCGCGCCCGCTGCGCGCGTCCGCTGCGCGGCCTCGCAGCGGCCGCCATTTAAGGGGGCGCGATCACACAACACAGGCACTCGGGGATACAGAAGGAAAAAAAAGGGGAGCGCGAACGCAGACAAGCGGCAACACAGGCACTCGGGGCACAGGCAGCGATGCAGGCAAAAGGAGAAGGCAGAACAGGGGATCTGGTGGCGCTGTGAGGACAGGGGAGCGACCTACCCTGGGGTCAAGGGTCGCTACCACTGCCTCGCAGCGGCCGCCATTAAAGGGGTAGCCGGGGAGGCGGGGTCAGCTGTGAGGCGGGAGGAGGGCGGGTAGGGGAAAAAAACGGCAAAAAAGCGGCGGCGGGAAAAGGCTCCGAAGGCGAGGAGGCCTAGAAAAATGAAAAAGGCGCAGAAAAACAGGAAAAACGAGGGGGAGACGGTGGGAGGGCAAGGGGGACGGCACTCAGGAGATGCAGGCACTCGGGGATACAGAAGGAAACCAGGGGAGCGCGATCACACAACACAGGCACTCGGGGATACAGAAGGAAAACCAGGGGAGCGCGATCACACAACACGGGCACTCGGGGATACAGAAGGAAAAAAAGGGGAGCGCGAACGCAGACAAGCGGCAACACAGGCACTCGGGGCACAGGCAGCGATGCAGGCAAAAGGAGAAGGCAGAACAGGGGATCTGGTGGCGCTGTGAGGACAGGGGAGCGACCTACCCTGGGGTCAAGGGTCGCTACCACTGCCTCGCAGCGGCCGCCATTTAAGGGGTAGCCGGGGAGGCGGGGTCAGCTGGGAGGCGGGAGGAGGGCGGGTAGGGGAAAAAAGCGGCAAAAAAGCGGCGGCGGGAAAAGGCTCCGAAGGCGAGGAGGCCTAGAAAAATGAAAAAGGCACAGAAAAACAGGAAAAACGAGGGGGAGACGGCGGGAGGGCAAGGGGGACGGCACTCAGGAGATGCAGGCACTCGGGGATACAGAAGGAAACCAGGGGAGCGCGATCACACAACACAGGCACTCGGGGATACAGAAGGAAAACCAAGGGAGCGCGATCACACAACACAGGCACTCCGGGATACAGAAGGAAAAAAAAGGGGAGCGCGAACGCAGACAAGCGGCAACACAGGCACTCGGGGCACAGGCAGCGATGCAGGCAAAAGGAGAAGGCAGAACAGGGGATCTGGTGGCGCTGTGAGGACAGGGGAGCGACCTACCCTGGGGTCAAGGGTCGCTACCACTGCCTCGCAGCGGCCGCCATTTAAGGGGTAGCCGGGGAGGCGGGGTCAGCTGGGAGGCGGGAGGAGGGCGGGTAGGGGAAAAAAGCGGCAAAAAAGCGGCGGCGGGAAAAGGCTCCGAAGGCGAGGAGGCCTAGAAAAATGAAAAAGGCGCAGAAAAACAGGAAAAACGAGGGGGAGACGGCGGGAGGGCAAGGGGGACGGCACTCAGGAGATGCAGGCACTCGGGGATACAGAAGGAAACCAGGGGAGCGCGATCACACAACACAGGCACTCGGGGATACAGAAGGAAAACCAGGGGAGCGCCATCACACAACACAGGCACTCGGGGATACAGAAGGAAAAAAAGGGGAGCGCGAACGCAGACAAGCGGCAACACAGGCACTCGGGGCACAGGCAGCGATGCAGGCAAAAGGAGAAGGCAGAACAGGGGATCTGGTGGCGCTGTGAGGACAGGGGAGCGACCTACCCTGGGGTCAAGGGCCGCTACCACTGCCTCGCAGCGGCCGCCATTTAAGGGGTAGCCGGGGAGGCGGGGTCAGCTGGGAGGCGGGAGGAGGGCGGGTAGGGGAAAAAAGCGGCAAAAAAGGGGCGGCGGGAAAAGGCTCCGAAGGCGAGGAGGCCTAGAAAAATGAAAAAGGCGCAGAAAAACAGGAAAAACGAGGGGGAGACGGCGGGAGGGCAAGGGGGACGGCACTCAGGAGATGCAGGCACTCGGGGATACAGAAGGAAACCAGGGGAGCGCGATCACACAACACAGGCACTCGGGGATACAGAAGGAAAACCAGGGGAGCGCGATCACACAACACAGGCACTCGGGGATACAGAAGGAAAAAAAAGGGGAGCGCGAACGCAGACAAGCGGCAACACAGGCACTCGTGGCAGAGCTGATTGTTGATTGTTTAGCAGGAAACCTGTTCTGAGGAGAGCACTTCCCAGACGTCTCCGTGTTTCGGCCCCAGCTGATTTCCTGCCCCCGTGCTGTTTTCCGGCCCTGGGTCTCCCCGCCCCGTTACCGCCCTGCTGCAAGGAAATGTTGTTTACCTCAGCTGTTACCAGGTAACGAAGTGCGCTGTGCTCTTTGATCCTCTGAGCTCTGAAAGGGGCTAGGAGCACCGCCTCGCTTAGTTTTCTCAGCTGTTGCTGAGCAATGCTGCATGCCAGTTACTCCTTTGCCCTAAGCGCCGAGTACTACATGAAATTTTTCAAAAGTAGGCGCTGTCAATGTACTCAGCCTGCCAGCTTGCATCACCATGACAGGCACAGCGTACCGTTTAATATCCAGTGAATTACCTTCAAGTGCCTTTCTACATTAAATTTTCCTGTAAGCCCCACCTTTTTTTTCGTTGTTGAACACCTACTGAGAGACAATTCCTTCTGAAATAACTTTTAAGAAAACAATTGTCATTCATGTAATTAGGGATTGTACTTGTGATACCATATAGAAGTATAGTATCTGTTTAATGTTATTCAAAACACCTATAATTCCAGTTTTCGCCTGTTCTTTTTCTCTTCTTGTTCCCCTTCTATACTCTTTACATTTTCTTGAATCTTTTGTCTTCTATTCTCACATTCTCCTTTTCTCCCATCATCATGGCTTCTTTTGCTATGTCACAACCACTGTCGTTTTTAGGTCTCGCTTACGCAGCGCGCATGCGCTGCATAGGAGGAGACCTTTAGTAATCGATTCCCTTTTTCTGCCAAAAACGTGCACGCTTTGCATTGCTTTCAATGGCAACGCGTGCACGTTTGGCAAATCCCTTGCGGGAGCGAGCTTTCAAAACCATCTGTCTGTAATTAACAGATGGTTCCAGCTCGCTCCCGCAAGGGAAACAGGCGTAGGCCCCCTCCTCTCTCCCCTCCCCCTGGTCCATCCTCCTCTCCTCGTCTTTTTTTTTACTTTCAGCATGAGGCACGCGCGCTTGTTATTAACTCGCAAGTGTTACTTTGACATCAGGTCAGAAAGCTTCCTAGAAGGAATGCCGTGACTGGAGGAGCGCTCACATAATGTTACATAATGTTTTCTTTTTTTTTTTTTGCTGCTTCTGCTCCCGGGAAATATTTTTTGTAGGGAGTTCCTTGAGGCTGGGATCTGTGCACAAGAGATATGGCGCCCGATAGGTCCGCCTGTGCAGATACGAGGAGCGCGCGCCCCGCCTCAGCCCCACTGGTTTATTCAGGTGAAAGGACCATCCTCATTCAGCTCCCGTTGGTACAGAGTTTGCCCCGAAGGGCCCACAGATCTGCAAACGTCCGCTACAACATGCACCGTTATGGCAGTGTGGGGTCCGTTCTGGCAGAGCAAATGGCGATTGTTGTATGTTAGCATTGATATCGGGGCCCACTGCTCTTTGCTTATATACTGCAGGGCTGCACTGGCCACTTGGGTCTTTTGGCGTTTTCCAGTAAGCTGCAAGATGAGCAGCAGCTTTTTCGGGCTGAGTAACCTGTCATGGTCACATCCTTTGAACAACTGTCACTCGATTCATGGATGGAATATAGCACTGTGCTCACTCCCACGTTTAATGTTGGAATGGTTTTGATTCCTCACGCTAAGGCAACTGCAAGCTTTCGTTCGTTATTGACTTCAGCGTTCTGCCTTCCAACTCCTTCCCAAACCTTTTTCATGTTTGTAAAAGGAAATGAAGATCAGCATTTCACCCCAAAGCCCAGCGACAAGCGCCCTGTCATAGGACCGTCGGTCTACCCACGAGGCGACATATGGCGCACTTTCGGCGCCGGAAGAGGAGAGTTCACTGAAAAAAAACAGAATGCGTAGTTCTGAACCCAGTCTCACGTTGACATCAAGGGCTAGGCGAATACATGCAAAGCAGCAGCTGTAGTGGAACTAACTCACAGTTGTTTGCTGTGCTTGTAGTTTACATTAAATAAATCATTTGCTTTCTCTTCATCTCTCTTTTCAGTCCCACACAGTTGGCCCTAATAAACGTGATAGGTCCTGACAGCTGTAAACTGATTTCTTTTGTGTGCCATGCATGTCTCTCGGAGATCACAGCTGTTTCCTTTCTCCCTCACAGCTGTACTCTTGGCTGTTTTTCAGCTTTTCCTTGACCTAATTTGGTGCACATTTCTCTCGCGCATTCTACTGTACATGGGCCAAGCACAGAACCCAGTTTAAAGGTCACTCTTCGATTTCAACAATATTGAAGGGGAAAAAAATCAGAATTTTTCTGCTGAATTATTTCTGATTGACAGGAATAGCTGGATACGTGATTTGTCCCTGGAAAACAAACACTCAGTCGACCCAGCACGCACACTCACACACATACCTGCCACTCCGATAGCACGTAGACTGAATCAACCACATTACCCATGTTCCACTGACCTCGAGTGGGTGTTTCTAAACATCATTTCACCCTTCATCCATACGAAACACGGTTCCACACGATCCACATATTGTATCGTATTTTTGTCAATTCTTTTCACTGGCTAATATCGCAATGGGGCATTGCCAGACAAGTTCTTTCCCAGAGAGTTTATCCAACAACATGTGAAACAAGCATTGGCATAGCCAATCGGTCTCGCCTATGGGACCTTATAGGTGTTCAGCAAGAGCTTTTGGCTTTGCCAATGTCTTTAAGCTATGTTGTAGAGCGGCGTGACTGCTGTGAAGCATGTTGAAAACTTGTAATAAAAAAGTGGTATAAGTTTTGTTACCTCTTATATAACCAAGAAGACATTATGTACAACTGAATTACCCTATTAAACAAGCATTGGCATTGCCAATAGGTCACGCCTTTGGGACCTTATAAGTGTTTAGGTATCCAGCACAATATCCTTGGTGCAACATCAACTGTTGCATGGCAAAATACTTATAAGGTCCCAAAGGCGAGACCTATTGGCTATGCCAATGCTTGTTGAATGATGTGGATGAGCCACTTATTCCGTGGAAGAAATGGATACATTTGTTTGAATCCTATTTAATTGCCATAGGAGATGTTAGATTTTCTTCTGTTAGGGAACAGCATATTCTCTTACATAATTTAGGTAAACATGCTAGGGAAATTTACGATGACCTTCCTGATCTTGCTGAGGAAAGTCGCAAAGGCAATGAAGATGCTAGTGGTGATTTTCAACTTGATGTGTATCGCAACACTATTAGAAAGTTAGAAATTCAGTTTGGATAGAAATTGAATGTAGTTTTAGAACGTCACAAGTTTTTCTGTAGGTCACAAGGAAAAACTAAAAAAGTAAGTAATTATAAAGTGGTGTTGAGAGGGTAAGCTGCAACATGTGATATTGGTCCTTAGACAGAGTTATTGTTCAGGATCAACTGGTAAGATGCACTAGTGTTAAAAAAATTAAAAAACTATTGGCAGATGCCCTTGATCTCAAGCAAGCCATAGATATCACTAAGAGCATTGAACATACTGCCTTTTGTATGAACAAAATGAAAGAAACTGTAGACATAAAACTAGTTAATGATAACTGTGTACATAAAGTTTTGGGAAGAGATGATAAGAGCAAAACAGCAACCATTGAAGTTACCAAGCAAAAAGGTGAAATTACTACGTTAAAGTGTTTTAGATGTAGTAACTTGAATCATTTGACCAATAACAGAAGATGTCCTGCCAGAGGGGTAATATGCAAGAAATGCAACAAACGTGGACACTTTGCTAAGGTTTGCAGGGATATAAAGAATAACATCTCACACATGATCAGTTGTGAAGAGGTTCATGAAGATATTGTCTTTCAAATTGCAGACAAAGTTGAAGTCTCCAACAGCAACTATCCTACATGTGATATACTTTTGAATAATGTTCCTTTCAGGGTGTTTGCAGATTCATGCTCCCCCTACACTCTTATTGGCGAATCCAGTCTTCAGGAAAACTTTAAGGAAAGGAAATATACCCTTTTGTCTCCAGATATCAGTCCGGGAGGTTACAATAAGGATCCAATACCATTAGCAGGAATGCTGGTTATGCAAATTAGTTTCAAAGATAGATCTACCTTAGGGAAAATATACATTACAAAAAATGGTTATAATCACCTTGGGTGGAAACACCAAAAAGAGTTGGGGATTAAGTTTGATCCCAATACTCCAGATCCTGTTTATCTGGTGGACAGACCAAGCACCGGTGGTGATATATGTGATAAATTCCCTGAGGTTTTCTCTGACAAGTTAGGGTAACTCAAGGGTTATCTTCACAAGATTATACTCAAAGATCATTTCAAACCAGTGGTACATAAGGCCGGGTCTGTCCCTCTACTGGTACGTGACCCTTTGCTAAAAGAGTTAAACAGACTGGAAGCCAGCGGAGTGATTGAGAAGATTGAGAGCTCTGAATGGCTTGCTCCCATTGTAATCGCAGCCAAGGAAGAGGGTATGAGCATTAGGTTATGTGTTGATTTGAGAGATCTGAATTCTAACATCTGGGTGGACAGGCACCCCCTTCCTAATATTAATGACATGCTCAGCGTCATACAGGGAGCGAAATACTTTTGTGTATTAGATCTCTCATCAGCTTACCACCAAGTTGCTCTACACCCTGATTCCAGAGCCCTCACTTCTTTTATAACTCTGTTAGGTGCCTACCACTTCTGTAGAATGCCGTTTGGACTGGCATCTGCTGGGCAGTGTTCCAACGTGTCATGCAACACATTTTGCAGGGTGTGGTTAAGGTTCTGTGCTTTCAGGACGACATTCCAATATATGGTGAGTCTACAGAGGAACACAACATTATTCTTGAAAATGTCCTGAGAAGATTAAGCAAGGCCGGGTTCACCACACAAAAAGATAAATGTAAGATTGGAGTAGAATCTATGATGTATCTTGGACACGCCTTCACAGCCAGTGGAACAAGTCCTAAAACCAGTTTGGTAGATTATGTCAAATTAGCTCAGGCACCATCTAATAAAGAAGAGCTCAAATCCTTCTTAGGTCTAGTGGAGTACATATCCAAGTATATAAAAAGTGTTGCTGACTATGTGCAAACTCTTGGGTCTTTGTTAAAGAAGGGTACTCCTTTTAGTTGGAACACAGAATGTCAGAATGAATTCACATTTATCAAACAAGCTATCACAGAAGCACCCCTCTTAAGTAGGTATGATCCCAATGCCAAAACAATCCTAACCACAGATGCCAGCATGAAGGGGTTGGGTGCTTCATTTACACAAGTTATTGGTGGGAAGGAAGAAGTATTAGCTTTCGCGTCTAGAACACTTAAAGAGCCAGAGCGTAATTACTCCACCATAGAGAAGGAAGATCTTGCTTGTTTTTGGGCAATAAATCATTTCAAGATTTTTTGTGGGGAATTCCGTTTACTTTAAGAACTGATCACAAACCTCTGTAACCAATTTTCTCTACTAAATGCATTGAGAAAGCCACTCCACACATATCTAAGTGGGTGTTGGGTCTTCAAGGATTTAATTACAACATAGCATATGTGCCGGGTGACAGAAACCAACTTGCTGACTGTCTTTGCAGACTTCCCATTGAGGGGGAGGATTCTTTCACTGATGCTATTCTCAACATTGATATCCCGGCAATTGACAAGGAAGAATGGGAAAATGCAACCAGGAAGATAACACCCTTTTGTCTCTTAAGGCCATTATCAGTAAGGGGTGGCCCAAGAATGTCAAGTAAGTTCCAGAGGCCCTTAGGCCTTTCTGGATTGTAAAAGACAAATTATCCATTATTGAAAACCATGTACACAGGTGCAATAAAATCATCCCACCAAGAGGCATGTACAAGGGTATTATTGTAATTGCTCACAAAGGTCATCCTGGGAGGAGTTTGACAAAGAGTAAAGTTAGGAACAGTTACTGGTTCCCTGAAATGGACGCTATGATAGAAAACGTAGTTAAAGATTGTTTGGCCTGTGGCTCCAGTGATAAAACTAAGATCACTCACAAAGGCCCACTCATTCCGGTTGCTGTACCTTCTAAACCTTGGGATAAGTTGGGTTTGGACATCATTGGTCCCCTAAACTCATTCAATGTTTTTCAAAGATTCATGTTTGGTTTGTGTTAATTGATTATCATTCTCATTGAATTGCCACTAAGTCCGTTAACAATATCACCACTCAAGTACTCATTGAATTTCTTAAGGACAATTTTTCAAAAGAAGGTATTCCTAGCACAATAGTTACTGACAATGGATTGCAATTTGTATCTAATGAAATGAAAGAATTTGTCAAATTGTTGTCCATTACTCATGTAAGATCTCCCCTTTATTGTCCCAAGGCCAATGGTTTGGTGTAAAGAGCTAACAGAATGATAAAAGACATCATTGAATTGGCTCTTGCCTCCAAAGAATCTGTTGAAGATGCTGTGAGAAAAATGTTGTGGTCATACCACACTACTCCTAATAGCGTGTCGGCTGTATCTCCTTTTATTTCTCTTGAAGGAAGAAATCCCGGTTCAAAGTTGACCCCCAACTGGCTTAATGGGGCAAGTCCTGTCTGGGTTGACCGTGCAACTGTATTAGACAGAGTGGAAAGCCATCAAATGGAATACAAATCCCGATATGACCAGAAATGGGGCACATGCAACAAGGAGTGGAAGGAGGGTGAATGGGTTGTTATTAAGAGACCAAATGTGAATCGCTCTAAACCTTCCGCCTTCTCTGAACCACTAAAAATTAAACGGATTAATAACAACTCTGTGATATTGGAAGATGGTAGTACTTGGAGCATGGACAGAGTTACGAGATGTACTAATATGGACACTCCTGTGTGTGTCAAGGACGGAGGTACAGATACTACCAACTCCAGCATAGGTAAAACCAAAGGAGTTAGGAACCATTGTCTTCCCAGTTGGCTAATGGATTATGAAATGTAATGTTTACATTTTGGCTCTATGTATCTGTGTTTTGCAACTTAGATGAACTGTTTTCCTTTTTGTTCCCTGTCTAAGGGAGATGTGTTGTAATATCTTGTATTCCCTTTCACCTTTCCCTTTTCCCCTGCCCTTCACCTTTTCACCTCGCCCTTCTGTCCCCATTGGTACTTACCACTGTTAGAATCTTGAGGTGAAGCTCACCTTAGAATGTTCTGTGTAGCTTCCTTCTACAGTTGGTGCATGAGGATCTCAACGAATAAACTTGTTGTCGTTACCTCGGAGTCTTCTTTCCTAACACATAAGCTTAGTAATATCTGGTCGAGTGACATCTCAAGACCGATATGAGAGACTATCTCTACCCAGTGCCTGCCCACCCGCGTTGCATGGAACTAGAGTACCATGCTACAACAGACCCCCAGAAACACCAATAGTGGTTCAATGCTCCTGCAACAGGAAAAGCATCACCCCCCTGTGATGTCAACATGCAGGGGATGAGGCCATCTCGGGAGGGGAGAGATAAGGTTTGCTGATTAGCTTCCTACTGTTCCATTAACCCAACACCCTAGCAACCACCGCCACCCCCTTGAATCTCAAGACCTTAGCCTGGGCGGTGGAAAATATTTGCTTCACACTAAAGATTTGCAACAGGGCAGACACTGAGCAAACTGATTAGACTTTCCTATTTTTCATATATGAAAATGAGAAAGGGCAAACCACTTTGCAATATGAAAGATGTGGCTAGGTTGGATTCAGAATATGCTTGTTACATATTTTGTATGTAACAAGAAAATTAGGGTAAAATCAACAATCTATGAACAATCTATGTTCCTTAAAAGATTGTTTTTGTCTCCAATTTCTACATAAAAATCTCTTTCACATAGTAATATGATGTATAGGGAATACTAGTGTTATTTGTATGTATGGCATGCCATGATAGCAGAAGTCCTTCACTCAATTTCTGCCCAGGTTCACAAATATTTCTAGAATATGGAATGGAGCAAAATGTGTTTATTCCCTTCTATATGACCCAATCAGTAAACAAATGTAATGCATCAATGCAAGGTTTCAGCAATACATCCCCAAAATGCGTAGGTAGTCTGTAGTTTCCTGCTGGACACGTTCTAGTGTCCCAGCAGGTACTTGTTTATAGGCCACTCCTTCGAGGGCTGTCCATAGACCCACCCACACCCATCCAACACAGTCCTCATGAGTGACGTGTGCCTGTTAATAAGTCAGTTGTTTCTATGGTATGTGGACCCAGAGTCCAGAACATTACAGCAGTCTTCTGACTTTCAAGCATTCTCAAGGGCGTGTTCCCTGATCTGTGCACATAAATACGGGAATTCATGTTTAGGCAGGTGCATGTTAAATCTATGGAATATATGGTAGGAAAATCAGCACATTTGGTGAGGTGAAGGAAGTAGACAACTAAAGAAGGTTGGAGAGGACACAACATCTTCCAAGGTCTCTCACAGATCCCTTCCCAATTGTAGTTTGTGACTGAAACCCATCTTCCAGTGGGTCACTGGCTGTGTTAACTTTGTGTAACAATAGGCAGCATGGCCAGGACCTTTCAGGAAATCCAAGCAGGTAAACTAAGGAACCTGTGCTTTCCTCTAACAGCAGGACGAGTGAGAAACTTCAAACACTCTCTGAAATGTCCTCAGGAACCTCCTGACAGGTCCCCTGAATAGCCAGGCAGAATGGTAGGTGAGGCCACATTTCTTTCAGATACACAAGACACAGGGACAAAGGCACTAAGATGCACAATCAACAAAGAAGACGTTACACAGCAGCTGAGTGACATATCGGGTGCCGGAGGTGTTGTGTAATATTCGGTATCCTCTTGGGATCCTGTATCCCCTAGCTTCGGCAGACTTCGGACGTCCTGCCTATTGGCCAGCTCTGATGGACCCATGATCAGCCCCGCCCACATCAGGAGAGCAGAGGCGAGCCTCGGCTTTAGCAGACAGAAGCAGCAGCGCGCCGAGCAGCTGTGTCTGATGCACATATCTCTCAGCTTAGCGCTTACTTGAAAACGCAAAAAAAGGTGTCAATAAATAACTTAACTCTTTCATTTGTTTACTCTGCTGTGACCTCTGACTATTTGAAGGGAAAGCCTGGTGATATTAACTACATGTAAAACATAAGAGAACAAGCATTGGCATAGCCAATAGGTCTCGCCTTTGGGACCTTATAAGTGTTTGGCCATGCAACAGTTGCATAACTAAATACTTATAAGGTCCCAAAAGCGAGACCTATTGGCTATGCCGCGAAAGTGATCGCGGTCAAACATCAAAGCGGCCGCGCGGTCGCGAAAGTGAAAGTAATCGCGTAAATGCGGCGCGCGCGGCCACGCACATGCACTGTAGCCCTAGGCTGGCATGGTAGCACTTTTTGGAGCTCTCTCAATAAGTCTCGCCAGACCAGCACATGCGCTGGGTCAGGCGAGACCTAAAAATAAAGGGGTATCTCGAATACAAAACAAAACAAAAACATTGGAATTAAATCACCATGAGTTAAATAAACATAATTAAAAGGGAGGTGAAAGTATCACAGTAATGGAAAATGCAAGGAAGTAATGCAACAATTAAAGATAGAACAATGAATAATTTCTGGACTGAAAAAGAAGGAGAGAGAATATTATGACAGGAAAATGGAGAAAGAAAACATTTTGGCTTTTTAACAAAAAAAAAACATATTCAAACCCTTAAAGATACTACATGGACAGAAACAGCAAAAGCCTTCCTTATTTGCATGTAGACATGTGCCTGGTGGTGATATCTCATATGATACATCTCTGACTCTCTATTCGACCCAGAGATGATTGTAAAACCAATTAACATGGACAGCCAAGCCAAGGTTCAGCCTTGGCTCTTAGAACCCGTGCACGAGCTGGACCTTGAAAATATTTGTATTAAAATTAGAAGCTTAGATATTTATAGGTCACATGACAGTACTGCACCTAGAAGTACTTATTTAAAGTGATAGTTACTAAAACATGGATTTAGAACCATTTCTCCTCTGTTCCTACACTGGTGACAGTGCCATTAGTAAAATCGGAGGCAGGACAGTTTTTATGTGAACCCTGTCTGTGTCCCAGATCACTATCAAGCAACATTATGGTCTATTAAATAAAACACAGCAGGCTTTTGTGTAGCTGGTATTCTGAATTCACGTATTTGAAAGTACTTGTAAAATAAAATATATGCCTAAGATTACAAAATATAAGCAGGGAAGCCATGATTTATTCAGGCTTTCTGGTTTCATTTCGTGAAAATCAGTCACTAAATGGGTATGATTTTGTCTCCTTGTTATGTTATGGTTTTGTTTTTACCTCTTCGTCCATTTTTCTGCAATTCTTAGATAACAAAAACTCAACGCTAAGGCATTGTGGTCATTTATATCAGCAATATTTACATTAAACATGATCACATTTCTTTTGGCATTGTGAGGTTAAGTGAGTTGCCCAGAATCTCACAATGTTGAGTAGATGTTGAGACTTGAACCTGGATAACCAGTTCCAATGTCAACAGCTCTGGCCGTAAATGTCAGGGTAGAGCAGAGATGAGCAGAAGGGTAGAGCATTTGGTGCCTGCTGCCTGTGTCCTGGGTTTTCATAATTTCAGTGTAATTATGAGTGACATTCGATGACTATGAGTAACACTTTTTTGCGAGCAAAATGAAACAATGAAGACGAGTGAAACATATATAAATATCAGGAATTACACCCATGGGCCATTTGAGCAGCAAGAAACTTTAAAAAGATTTTAAACCTGCTTTAAAGCTTCTAGATACCGTCTTATTCAATTTAAATATGTCCATCACGTGTATTACCTGCATCTCCGTCTCAGTGAAGATGGGGGTTATTGCATCCCCTCAGTGCCTACGCTGTGAAAGGGAGGAGAGGAAATTTTTTCACCCAGTATGGAGCTGCACTGCAATACAGCCCTGCTGGCACAGAGTCTCGACCTGTTTAAAAGAGGTGCTGTCCTGGGATCTCCCACATGACACTAGACTGTTCCTGCTCCATATCACTGACGACATAGGTGGGAATCGATACAAACAACACTTGCTCTACCTTGCTCTCACAATCGCCAAGTGTGATATTGCCCAGTTATGGAAGGGAACTTCCCCACCGACAAAAGCAAAATGGCGAAAGGAACTAGACAAATGCATGGGTGCAGAGATAGCAGTCTTCCAAGCGCAGGGTTGCCCTCAGAAGCACAGGAAAATCTGTTCAAGATGGGCTACATAACGGGGCGTATAGACCTTCCCCATCTTCCTTCTCAAACCCCTTTGCAAGCAGTTTTCATCGGTTGTACAGCGGCCATAATGTACTGTATATTGTTTTCTCTATTCAGGCATATATTGATATCTAAACATGCCTGCCAATGTGGGTGGGGTGGAAAAGTCTGCGCAAAGTTTTGGTTTTCATTGTTGTTATATATGCAACCTGTACCTAATGATGTTTCCATGCTTGGTACTTTCTCATTATCCTGTCTTCAAATGGTTTATGTCGGGCAACCGCCCAAGTGGTACCATAAAAACTGAATAAAATATGTTTTTTTTTAAAACTGCCTTAAAGTACCAGAAATGGAAGGGCATTATTGACCTTGCAACTTCATTGTAGTTAAACAAATGTCTAACCATGATATTAATAGACTGCAGGATTGCTGATGTGAGCACAAGCAGTAGGAAAAAATATCTTCTAAACAATTCAAATATGAACTAGAGCATAAAGTACAAAAGCTGCATTGCTGATTTTGAATATGTTGAGGAGCCGGGTGCACACATGTGAAGGGCAGGGAATTAGACCAGAGATGATGGCTATATAGCAACATTAAATTGTGCCAAGGCAGGTAAACTACTTTCCAAAAGTAGCCTCATAATGTGATACTTTTCAGCCATTTACGACATTTCTTATCCAATATAGAGTTGCATTCTGGGACATATAGTTTAACTTTTCTTCGTACTGTTGACTAAAAAGTCAGACCTTACTGAAGATGTTTGATACAACAGATTATGCAATGATGAATAAAATTTGCTTTAAAGACAAGAAGACATATAATGTATTCAGTTATTTGAAACATGATGCTCCGCATGTTGTGTACTCATGAGAGAGCCTATTTGTACATGTTGCTGACACCGTGCATTGTAGCTAAATCTTTGGTTCTTTAAAGCATGCGTATCCCTTATTCTAAGAAAGATTTCACCCAAAATTGTTATTGCTCATGCATGGACCCTTATTACCAAATTATCTCCCGCTCGGTATCTGTGTTATTAATTGAAGTACACCATTCTCCCTTCCCGCACATATAACATCACAGACAGGTCACGGACCTTATTCATAAGTGCTACTGCTTTCAACCCTTGCTACTTCTGTGGCATCTTTCACCTTTCTATGGGTTGCAGAGGGATCCTGCTGTTGGGGGGCTACACATGCATACGGACTGACCCAGAGTTCTACTGGCAGCTTTGGTTAGGTGGAGCCAGGCTGCGGGGGACCCAGTCCTCCACAGTGAAGGTTCTCGCGTCTCAGAGGTGAGCAAGGGTTCCGCCAGACCATTAAATGGCACTGGACTAGGTTACAGGATCATGCAGTCTGCTCCTGCAGCACCTACTCTGACAAAATGAGAGGGTGCTACATTACACCGATGATTTGAAAGCAGAGGCTGCATGCACTGCATCTCCTCCCCATGTTCACCTGTCACTGGCTCCTTCTTCTTCTGGGCTCACCCCAAGGCCTCCGCAGTGTACTGGGGCACCACAGTGACCAAAATCGCATCAGGAAGCCTTATCTTTTTATACACCCATATTTAATAATCACAATCTTCCGGAGGTTTTTGGAGATTTCTATATGGGAAAGTGGATTAGGGTAGGCATTGATCAGATTGGCTGTTTTTTCTCTCCCTCATGACTTCTGTCATTTGACAAGATGAAAAAGGAATATAGTCTCGATTGGAGGGATTTTTTTATGTTTCTCCTGATCAGAGATTTTCTCTTACGAAAAGGAGGTGGACGGGCCAAGTTTGAGGGAGTCGAAACCATTGAAAGAATAGTAAAAGTAAGTTCTATCGGGGGGATCTATGGTCTTATGATTGCCGCTATGCCGGATGATTTGGATAAATGTTTTCAAAGATGGCAGTTTAAAGTGGGGGTTTTAGCTGAGACTTTTAGGTATGCGTATGAGATGTTACAATCTATTTTAATGTCCGCTAGTTACAAGCACAGTTTTATAAGACCTGTTTTTTCCTGTATTATACGCCCGACAAGATAGCAAAATGGGGGGGTGGAAAGGGAACATTTTGCCCACATTGTGCTCTCTATAATGCAGATATCATTCACATCTTTACGTCATGTAATGTTTTGCAAAATCTAATTAAGGATATATCAAAAAATTTTCAGAGGTTTTAAAAACTGAAATAATATTATCAAATGATGTAATTTTGTTATGGATTTCTGAAATAAATCGGTTGGGGAAGGGACATGAATTGTTTTTTTATTTCTATTGCGGTTTTAAGGCTGTGTATTGCCTCCGCCTAGCTGGACTCTAGATCACTCCTATTTTAGCAATGGTTAGCCAGGTTATTAGCAACATGTAGTCTGGAATCAGCGTTATATAAGCGGAAAGGTAATCTCTTATGCCAAAAAGGCATGCAAATTTAAGATCCCTTGCGTATGTGGAGTCAAGGTCAAAGTAGGATATGATAGAACATATGTTTGTATTCTCCCTTGTGGTTTTTGGGGGAAAAAATGGCAGTTTTTTTGTTACAGGGAGTTTGCACATGTCACTTTAGAATCTTAGAGACGTCACAAAGGCTGTGTTTTAACGGGGTTGTATTGAATAGATATTTTCTCTGGAGGATATTTTTCTTACTGATGTAATGTACTACACTTGATCAATTATGTATATTGTATTGAAGTTTTTACCTTTCTGAGGTGGGGGGTGGTGGGCTGGAGGGCTGGGGTGGACTGATTTTGATGTAAAAATAAAACAAATACAAAATTATTTAAAAAACGAAGCCTTGCCCAAAGGAATAGGTAGCTTTATGAAAGACACAGGACCTCGTACCTTGATATCAGAGGAAAATATGTGAATTTCAAAAGGAATGCCATCTCAGAAAGCTGCCAGGCTCTGAAGCTGTGAAAATCACATACCTGGGGCCAGGTTGCCGTGCTAAGGCACCAGACCACCACTCCGGCAGCGGTCACAAGTAAGCTGGGAGTCCCTATGGGTGATCATTACGCTGCTGGGTCCCGCTCGACTCTAGAGGTGCAATGCGATGGGAGTTGCAGCACTGGCAGCAGGCTCCCAGCTTCCAAAGTTAAACTGTGCTCCGTCTGTTGCCTACAGGTGTGGGTTTCACACAGTGTGCCCTACAAGGCTTTCCCTGCAGCAGCGATTGAGCAATGGCACTCGTGACGTCCTGAGTTAATCGGAGGTACTGCGCCAGAGTGTAGGGTGAATATCATGTTATACTTTAGGCAGCTGAGTGAGTTGAATCAGCCCCAAAGCCTACCACAAGCAGTGCAGATGCGCTGCTGCCAGCTAACAAGCTTTACTCTGTCAGTCTGGTTTAATTTGCAGCGTTAGTGCATTTCAGTGCGGAGATGCGGACCACCACACTAACATGCATTAGTCTACTGCCTGATGCGTGGTACTTGGCTGGCTGGTCACATGACTGTGATTTACTTAACTGTTATGTATTCCTCCCAGTGAGAGAAAAGGGGATTAGGTTTAGCAGACGTGGCCACCCTGCCAGGATGGCTGAGGGCAGAGCTGTTCCCTGCCCACCTACAATTCAAAGGGCTGTGTCCAGAACACATACTAAGGAACCTGACACTGGCCTTTTTTCATCCCAGACTTCTTGGATCCTTCGTAGGTTAAGGGAAGAACATTCCAGAACCAGATGTTGGTGTAGCATGGGAAATCCCCCCACTTCAAAGGCTGGCACAAGGTATAAATTATACACCGCAGAACACCTCTTCAGTACATTTCTGAACCTGCGGAAGACTTCAGAATGACTTCTTGGACCCCTGGAGAACCACCCTGCTACTTGAGGCCTGCCTTGGTTCCCGCAGGTCTGCACTGCAGCTACCAAAGGACTGCTCTGCTGCTTGAGGAATGCCTTTGTTCGCAGAGGACTTCCCTGCTGACTGAGGCCTGCCTTGATGCTTGAAGGAAACTGGAGCATCTCCATGAAAGCACGACCACCAGACATGAGTCCAGATAGTTGGCTGGCCGTCTGTGTGAGCTACAGGGGCATAACAAGATCCAGAGACCTGGAAATCTACACCTGATCTTTACTGGAGTGAGGGTTAATCCCCCCCCCCCATCAAATGGTTCCTCCCAGGTCTTGCACTCTTGGAAGTGGTGTTAAAGGTCCTGTACCTGCCTAGCCCTTAAACATGGGACTTTGAAAATGTTGCACTGAAAGTACAAGAAGAACTGACAGAAGACAAGGAGCTACCTGACAGTTGATCTGCCCAAGGAGAATTGCCATTTGGTCAGACTTTGCAGTAGTTCCTGCTACATTATTCCACACAGGAGCAAATCCTTTTCACCCCGACCTCTCAGTGACAGTGTCTGGCCTCATTGAGCCCTTTTATGCTACAGATTGTAGCTCTGTCACACTGGAGGTTTCTGGCTTCCAAAATCTTGTCTAAGTCCGAAGGTAAAAAATTTCACAGTGCTTGATGGTGACCAGCTCCCCATTAATGACGACAAACTGCTCAGCCTGAACATCCTGTTTCTTCTTCTCATAACTTTTTCCTGCCATTGTCAATGGCTTCACCGAGACTTCGTCCAGTCCCCCCTCTTTGGATGCAGCCTGCTTCCTTGTCCTGGTGAACTCTACCATATCCTGGACTTTTTATTCAAAATGTAATATCAGTCTAACGTTCAGCCAAGACCAGGCCCAATCCACCTTGTGTATCTGACTTTTGACTTTGTCCTGTTCTTACACAACCAGATACCTGCTGTTGGCATTTCGGGGCCAGATGTATCAACATTATATTTTGCGAGTCCTTAATAGCGAATATTACCAATTCACTATTATGGACTCTCAAAATGCAATGTATGTAGGTTTCGCAAATCAAATTGCGATTCCTACGCATTCCTTAATTGCGAGTCGCAAATAAGGAATGGCTTCCCATTAATTTCTACGGGCCTAGAGGCCCATAGAAATGAATGGGAATTGCATACGAATTTGCGAGTACCCAATAGGTACTAGCAAATTGCGCATGCAATTTCAAGGGTGCCAAAAGGACACCCTGTTGCATCCCTGAAATATGCATGTCTGCACATGTGGGGCACATAGATGCCCTAAGGGCATGTATGTGCGCCACTTGACACTTATAAAAATGCAAAATAGTGCATTTTTCTAAGGATTTGCAATTTACCACCAACTTGAAGTTAGTGGCAAATTGCGATTCCTTAAAGCAGGGTCGCAATTTACCTGCATTGCATTTAGTGAATCGCAAATTGCGATTCTCGAAATGCATTCACAAAATAGGTAATTGCAAAAATTGTGAGTCCCTATTTTGCAATTGCCTTTTGGGATGATACATCCCAAAAGTCTTTTTCCCGTTCTCAAACAGGCCCATTCTGCGAAGCGGCCCGTTTGCGAACGGGTAAACGCTTGATACATCTGGCCCTTGGTCTTTTAGGTGCTAGATTTAACTGAAAACTTAAAAAGAATCTTGTTGTACTGATAGGATTTCATTTTGTTTTGGTGTTATTTTATTTAATAAATTGTATCTTATTTTTTTCAAAATTGGGTTGGTATTTTTCTTGTGTTGTGTTTTCACCCACTTTACTACTGTTTGCTGCAAAAAAATGTTACATAGTGACTCTAAGTTAAGCCTGAAAGCTTTTGCACCAAGCTGCCATACGGCTATGCACAGGTTAATTTAACCCCTTGTGTGCCCATGACGAGCTGGACTCGTCATGGGCCGCGGTTGCGCTGTGCCCATGACGAGTCCAGCTCGTCATAAACCCCGCCCGCTAATGTAACGGCCGGCACAGGGCGGGGAAAGGGCGTGGCACACAAGGGGTTAATGACTTTTGTGGTTCACGCTGATAAGGATTCTGGTTGTTGCTTGAGTAGCCTTTCATCTCACTCAAACAATAACCGTATTTCTTACAGTATAGTAATTCAGTATTTTAAAAAGACATTCTACTGCTGCTTCTAAAGAAGCAGGGCAATGACCAATCCATATTCTTACACTAAAATATGTTCTTCATTACAGCTTGAAACCAACATGCTTCTTCCATACTGTTCGAAATGGGTTTTCTGGTTGGCAGAGGTATGCACCCTGTCCAAGTAGGAACCACAGTCCCAGTCAGACTAAGCGTAGTACACACTTAAAGTTTACCCCTGCTCTCCCTCAGGTAGCTTGGCACAGGACAGTCAGGCTAAACTAAAATGGCAATGTGTAAATTATTTGTGCACACACACAGTAACACAGGAAAAACATCGCAAAAGTACTCCACACCAGTTTAGACGAATAGCCAAAATTTATCTGAGTAAAACAAGACCAAAACAACAAACATCCAACAGTCACAAGTCAAGATATGAATTTTTCAAGATTAACTCAAAATGCAGCGCTTAGAAGTAATTACCTCCTCCTAAGTCTTCCTCGCCACCTGAGTCACACAGTGAGCTTCAGCTTCACAACAGAACCCTCTAAGCAATTTTAAGCTTCAGTCCTCTCATCCTTCCCCAACATGGCCGCCCACCTTCACCCTTGACCCAGTACAAGAGGAGGCACGATCTACCCCACTTCCTGTTTTTTTTGTTCTGCGCTGCAGACTCTCTGAGCGCAATTTGTAGGTAAGTGGGGTGAGGTTGTGCCTTAGCCAGCCCTAACGCCCGAGGTGGAGGCCCTGCCAAGCGGGCTCTTATTGTATGCCTTTTTTCCCTTATTCTATGGGGTTTTTTGGCGAGGCAAAACCAGCTCATCATGGAGGTTGGAAGCCCTGCTTCAGCGGGCTCATTCTGGGGTGTGGGGGCTGTGCGTCATGGGTGCTGGTTGCAGCTCTGCTCCTACACCTGCCCCTTTTTTTTCACGGAAGTCCCGACTATCCGTGGGGCCTTGCAGGTCAGCCCCCTGTGGGGGGTTAATTGTTGACTTTCGTGGAAACTTTGGAAAGGTCAGGTTTGAAACAGTGGGTTCTGCGAATTTCCAGGGAAGGATACTTGATTTCCTTCAAATCTCAACCCCCAGAATCTTTTCATCAGGTGTTCAGGATCTTGTCGAGAAAGGCCATTCGTCCTGTTTCACCCTGTTAAAGGGGTCAAGGGGTCTACTCTATTCTTTTTCTGGTAAGTAAGGTTTCCGGGAACTTCCGTCCTGTGCTGGATTTGAAAAGGGGGAACTTGTTTGTCTTTCATGGTAAGTTGAAGATGCTGTCTTTGCAGGAGATCCTTCCCTTACTGGTTCAGGGGGGCGTGGTAGCTTCCTTAGATCTGCTGGATGTCTACCTCCACGTGCCCATTCACCCTGTGTCCCAGCGGTTCCTCAGGTTTTGTGTGGGACCCAGGCATTTGCAATTCCAGGTACTGCTATTTGGTATGTCTTAAGCCCTGAGGGTCTTCACTAAGGTCCTGGCTCTCTTGGTTGAGCTTATCCATAAGGAGGGAATTCTGGTATCCCTGTACCTTGATGACTGGCTGATTCCTGCCTCTTCTTAGTCAAAGGGGACTCTTCACGTCCAGAGGGTCTGTGAGATTCTGGAGAGGCAAGGCTTCCTGATCAACCATGAAGAGCTGCATCTGGTTCCACCCAGGACTTAGTGTTTATTGGGTGTCACCTGGACACTGTTAAGGGGCTGGTGTTTTTGCTGGCAATGACGAGGGCACCCTTGAGGAGGGACCTGGGTTGTCTGCTGGCCTTGGATTCTGCCCTGGTGCATCAGTGGTTGTGGTTGCAGGGTTTGATGTTGGCTGCAATAGATCTACTGCTATGGGCTAATTTGCATCTGTACCCATTGGTAAACCATCTTCTGTCCCATTGGTCCCCTTGTTCCACTACTGACAATCTGCCAGTGGTAGTTTCCCCTGAGATTTGGATTGCCCTGGGTTGATGGTTGGTGGAGCCCAATCTGACCAGGGGTCTTCCTTTTCAGGTGTCCCCTTTCCAGGTGGTGGCGACAGATGCCAGCGGTTGGGCTGAGGGGCGACGTTGGATTCCTGGTCTGTGCAGGGTCTCTTTGCTCATCCAACATCCGGGAGCTGAAGTCGGTTCAGAAAGCTTGTCTAGAGTTTGCATTGGCCTTTCGGGGGCATCATGTTCTGGTCTGAATGGAAATCAGGTGGTGATGGATTACCTCAACCCCCAGGGTGGCTGGAGAATTCTGTCCCTGTGGCCCCTGGCTCAGGAGATTCTGACATGGGCGGAAGCCACTGTGTTGTCACTGCGGGTGGTGTTACTCCCAGGGAGAGAGAATTGTGCAGCAGATCAACTAAGCAAGGTTTTTCCTCCATGTCTTCGATTTCACTGTCGGGGGAGCTGTTTCATGTGTTGCAAACGAAGTTTGAGTGCCCGACAGTAGATTTGCTTGCGTCCAAGGACAATACTCAGCGGCCCGCTTCTGCATGATTATTCCCTATCCGGAGGCATGGAGAGTAGATGCGATGTCATTCAGGTGGTCGGCCACTCTGCTTTACCATTTTCTCCAATCCCTTTAATTGCCCAGGTTCTGTACAAGATTTGCCTGTTCAAGGCATTTTTTCTGTTGATTGTGCTGGGCTGGGCTCACTGCCCGGGGTATCCTCTTCTGAGGGAGCTGGCCGTTCAGGAGTGCTGGGCGATTCACGATCTTCCTTATCCGCTTAGGGCATTGTGTCCGCTGGTTGGATTGGAGAGCTGGGGTCGTTTTTGGGTTCTCCTCATTTTTTGCCTGTCTTGCCACATCATGTTGTTCTTTGCTCTGATCCTTAGTTCTTGCCCAAGGTCCCCTCAGTTGCCAACCTTTCCAGGGAGGTTGTTATGCCAACTTTCTCCCAGGAGCCTGGCCCGGTGAGATCGGGTCATAAGCCTTCTCTTTCCATCCTGAGTTGGTGGATTAAGCAGAAAATCCTTCTGGCCTATGGTTCCCAGGGGTCGGAGGTGTCAGACCGGATTCAGGGCCGGTCTAACCAGGGTATTTCTGTATCCTGGGCCTCTTTCAAGGGAGTCTATATTGAGGATATATGTAGGGCCTCTACATGGGCCTCCTCACACATGTACAGGAACAACTATTGTGTGGTGTTGGGTTGTCCTGCTGCTGTTTTTTTTTTCTGAGGCTTTTCTACAGGCTGGCTTTGCTCTGCACTTGATTGGAGCTCCTTCTGTTGGGTGTCTGTTTGTTTTTTTCCCTCTGTTTTGTTGTTTGGATTAAAAACTTGTTTTTGCCTCAACCTTTGGTATGTGGTTTCTTGTTGGTGACCATGAAGTCGCTTGGCTTTGGTATATGGTCACTTTGTATTAAGGTGGTGAGGAAGACTTATGAGGAGGTAATGCCCCGTTACCTGCCAGCAATCTTTATTACTCTGAGTATAGTCTTCCTCGCCACAAGTATTCCCATCCCTCCCTCCCTGTTTGATTATCTTCTTCATGTGGTTGCTTGCTGGGCATGGTAGTTGTACAGGAAGTGAGGTGGGTCATGCCTCCTCTTGTACTTGGTCAAGGGTGAAGATGGTCGTCCATGTTGGGGAGGGATGGGAGGACTGGAACGTAAAAGTGCTTGGAGGGTTCTGTTGTGGAGCTAAAGCTCACTGTATAAATCATGTGACGAGGAAGACTATACTCAGACTAATGAAGATTACCGGTAAGTAACCAAGGCAACAACTCCAATTGAGGCTATCAAGTAACGCTTAACTGGTGCAAATCCAAAAGTTCTCTCTGACTGCGATGGAGTGCAGGCCAGAGACAGGAGTCATGCAGACCAGCTGACAGTACCTTGGATGCATCAATTCTTGGGGACGATGCAATGTGCAATGCATGAGGAAGCATCGCGGGTGTAGATGATGTGTCAGTTCTGGGGGAAGTGCAAGGTCGTTGAGGCATTGGCATTTGGGGACAATGGGTTGTGAAAAGTAGGTGATGCGGCAGTTGCGGGTGCGAGGCTTTGGTTTCCAAAGGCGGTGCTGCGTCAGTGATGTGTCAATGTCAACAGCTCAGTGAGTCAATTTCATGGTGTCGTAGTTGAACTGCTGGGCTGAAAGTGATGTGTCAGTCGACAGCCACGCAGGGCCGGGAATGCATTGGAGTCGGGACGGTGCACGACGGATGTCGGTGATTGTTAGAAATGGGGGTCTAGTTGGCAGAGGTAGGTACCTTTGTCCAAGTAGAGACCCTACTTCTTAGTCAGGGTAAGGGAGTTACACTTCTGAAATAACCCCTGCTTACCCCCTTGGTAGCATGGGACAAGCAGTCAGGCTTATCTCAGAGGCAGTGTCTAAAGTATTGGCACATAACCAACAGTAATACAGTGAAAAACACAACAAAAGAACACCACACCAGTTTAGAAAAATATCCCAAAATGTTATATATCCAAAACAAGACCAAAAATAATAAGAATCCAACATACTGTACTTAACAAATATATACTTTGCAAAGTATCCTTAAAATTGTAGAAATACTTCAAAAACACAGTCCGGACGAGGTGGTAGCTCCGTCTGGGGCTACCTCGATGCTGAAAACAACAGAGTCTAACAATTACAGCCAAGTGCATTGGTACGGGACAGCGAAAGCGTGGACAGACTCGGTAACAGTACCTTTCTCGTTGCGTTGCGGATGGCACCTTGGTGTTGCGGTTGTGTTGCAAAATGGAAGCGGTGCAGGATCCGTTGTCCTCTTGATGTAGTGCAGGCAGCGGCTCAGTGAGGAATGTCCAGACCGTGTCGGTGAGACCAAGGCTTACGGTGCAGGGTAAGGCACTGCTCGATGTGGTGCTGGCAGTTTGTGATGCAAGCGACAGAGCCGGTTAGCAGCATCTGGAGTCGGTTGGCCCAGACTGCTGTGTGGGACGAGGCGGAGCATCGTGAGACTTACGAGCAGTGCCCCCAGCCACAATGCGGTCACAGGTGTCGAAGTCAACAGCAGCGTCGGTGAGACCAGGATGGCGAAGTGAATCGAGGCAGTGCAGAGTATGGTGCCCACAGGTCACGGTGCAAGCAGTGGCTCGTGGAGGCAGAGGCGGTTGTCATCGCCAGCAAGACCAGGGTTGCAGTGTGAGATACGGACGGTGCCTTCTGAGGTGCCGTCAGGTCACAGAGCCAGCGATGGAGTCAGTGACGGAGTCAGTTGTGTTTCCCTTCTCTGTGGCAACTGAAACAGGGGTTCCAGAAGCGGTACCCAGAGGTTGGTGAAGTCTTTGCAGTCCATGAGAATTCAGAACTGGAGGCAAGCTCTACTTTCAGCCACTGAAGATACTCAGCACAAGTCAAAGAAAGGTCAGTCCAGTCCTTTCACTGCCCAAGGCAGAAGCTGCAACTGCAGGCCAACCCAATAAACCAATAACACAGCAAAGGGCCAGCACACCTCCTGGCAGCTTTTCCAGCTCTTCTCCTTGGCAGGTTCCTTGATTCCAGCGAGTTCAAAAGTTCTGGGGTCTGGGCCCCAGTATTTATGCTCAAAATGTCTTTGTTCTTTCAAGCAGTTAGTGTTTGTGCTTAG
This sequence comes from Triturus cristatus, assembly GCF_964204655.1. Lineage (NCBI taxonomy): Eukaryota > Metazoa > Chordata > Amphibia > Caudata > Salamandridae > Triturus > Triturus cristatus. The sequence continues at coordinate 1,060,784,275 of NC_140589.1, read as the reverse complement.
TCCAAACCAGTTGTGTCCTCTCTGGTCCAACTTCCTGGCAGGAAGTGGAAACAGCATTGTTCAAGGCAGACCAGGCCCATTCAGGTGTAAGGAAATCTCCTCCCACTACTCTAAATGCAGTCCAGGTCTATTCAGGTGCTATTAAAAACTCCTCCCACTACTCTGAATGTTGCCCTGGTTTATTCAGCCCAGCCCTGACTCATTCAGGAAAGGCAGGACACACATCAACGCCCCTCCCCGGTAGCTGTTTGAGAGGATGCACCTCCCCAACCCCTGTCACTCCAAAGCTAGACAGTGAATACACAAACCAGCAGAGGCACATAGAATGGCTAAGCAAAAAAATACCTACTTTCTAAAAGTGGTATTTCCAAACACAGGACATAAAAATCATCTTTACTAAATGCAGATTTTTTTATATGGCGCGAACTCGACCCGAAGGTATTGGAGCGCTTTACATGAGCAACTGTTACGTTACACAAGGACACATTCAGGCACGGGGGGATTAAGTGATTTGCCCAGAATCACAGGATGTGGACTCGACCCCGAGGCTCGAACCTTGGTTTCCAGCACCAAAGTCGGCAATCTAGCAGGCGGACCACATCCTCTCCCCAGATGCATTTTTAAATTCTAAGTTTAGGCCCGCTAAACTTTACCTTCCCATCTTGTCCCAATGGAAAGTTATATTTATAAGATGTTATAAATAAATTCCCATTCTCCCCTATGGGACAGATAGCCTTTCCATAGCGTAAAACAAAATGCACTGTAATTCACTATCAGGACATGTCACACACACCAGTACATGTCCTACCTTTAACATACACAGCACCCTGCCCACAGGGGTATCTTGGGCCTACCTTAGGGGTGACTAATATATAAAAAAAATGGGGAGATGAGGTCCTGGCAAGTGGGTGCCCTTGCCAAGTCAACATGGCAGTTACAAACTGCGTGCAGACTCTGGGTTACCTTTACAGGACTACTTCTGTGGGTGGCAGAATCAGAGCTGCAAGCCCACTAGTAGCATTTGATTTACAGGTCCAGGCGCTCTCAGTGCACTGTACTAGGGACTTATTAGTAAATCACATATGCCAATCATGTAAACACCAATCCATAACACAATGTACACAGAAAACATATGCACTTTAGCACTGATCAGCAGTGGTAAAGTGCACAGAGTCCTAAAACCAACAAAGACAGGTCAGGAAAAAATAGGAGGAAGAAGCAAAACATTTGGGGATAACCCTACAAAAGGGCCATTTCCAACAGTGATGCCGTGTCCGAGACTCATGCAAAAGCAGTTCTTCGGAGTTGCTGCGCAAAGTGGGGGCTTTGTTGAAAGTCAAGGTCATGGTTGTTGCATTGTGCACTCGGTGAGCATTGTCCGAGGCTTTGGTGCAGGCAGCAGCGATGCGTCAGTTTTGCAGGGATGTGCAGGCTTCAAAATGATGCTTTGGGGTCATAGCCACAGATGGTGAGGGGGGGCGAACAGGGCGCAGCCAGGCCATGATGTGCTCTGGCCCCCCAACTGAAAGCCCAGATCTTTCAGTTTCTGTTATTTGATAAAAATATGGTTAAGCTTGACATTTGTGAAATTGCACATGATATGTGGCCTCAACTCTGCCTGCATTACCAATACTGAAAGAACTGTTGCTGCCTCCAGAGTAAGAGAGTAAGGCAAGGAGACATAGAAGCAAGAGGGGCTGGGCTAAGGCTGTCATGCACACCCTGGTGCACTGAATGATAGTAATATGACTTATGAATCATCGGAACAGCCTCTCCTAGAGCCTCACTACCATATAAAACTGTCAGGCAGATATTTTTGACAGCAGTAGGATCCCAGTTGGGGGGTTGGGGGTGGGTTGGGTATCTGGGCCTCAGGTCAATATGTAATACCAGCTTGAGCAAGAGCCACGCTTGACATCTTTTAATTTTACTTCCCTATCTCGCATGGAACCTCTATACAACTTTCCCTAGAGACACCAGATTTAGACACTTACACAAAGGAAAATATGGACAACCATGCACACAGACTTAAAGCCACCAGTATGGACAGAACCACAAACATAAAGGTATCTGTGCACACAGACCAACATGTAAGATATATATAGTCACAAATCCCACCCATGCAGACAGACTAACAAATACAGGCCCTATGCACACCTGCCAACAGTCTGATCAATGTGTGCCCATGTGGCTGTATATAGTCTGCCTCCGTTAGCAATTTCTTGTGGAACTGGGAGTGGTATTGAAAAACCTTCAATAGTCATTGTTTCTAAAGGATGGAGCCATTGTTTTAAAAGAATGCATACTGGTGAAAGGGAGTGTTGGTATAAAGTTAGAGGTCCCTCTGTCCATCTAACAGTTTCGATCTTACAAACACCTAGAGCTAAAATCTCTTCTCTGTTCAAATCGAATAATGTCATGGATGGGGGGCAGTCTTTCCTGTCAATGAGAGAAGGTTATTATACTTGCCGCTGATCAACAAATATGGGAAACATCGTTTACATCGCTGTGTTTACACCGCAATACCTTTACAATGCGGGTATTATAACGCAAGTCATTACAATGACTTGCGCTGGATGGCGCTCTAACCTAAGGAATAGTATGATTTACTATTCCAACACCTTTCCTACTATACTTAGACTGGATTAGAATAGTAAATCATACTATTCCTAAATCCAGCGCCCTCCAGCGCAAGTCGTTGTGACAACTTGTGTTGTAATGCCTGCGTTGTAAAGGCATCGCGGTGTAAACACCGCGATGTAACGTCATATATTCAACAACTATACGGACACTCATGCATGCAAGCGATCAGACACACAGGCTTCATGTGAACAGACCAACACCCATACATACTATTTTGTTCTGCAGAAGGCTGTGATATCACCATGTGCATATTTACCAATAGACATTAAGCATATGCACATCAGCCTATGCACACTGCTCCACATCACACTTGTCCTCAATGTATGGCAGTCTATGCCCCTTACTGTCAATCACTCTGTCCTCCCAAATGCACAGCATTCATTCTTCCCAATGTACATCGGCTTGCCCTTCTCTGACCTGAAGCACGCTATCCTGCACTTCCATCTTGCAGAATACCAGTTAGTCCGTTGCTGCATATCATCTTTAAGTTGTTGTTGAACACCCTGATACAAATAGCTTTTGCCCCTTTCTCTTGGGTGCACACATGTTCTTCCATAACTTTATGTGAGAAATTGCACGAGTTCTGATCTTTCTTGGATTTCTGGTGCTTGTTGCAGGACTGTTCTAAGGCATGGGCAAGTTGGTTCATTGCCCAAGACTTCCAGCATCCAAAGGGCCCCCTGGTAAATTGATCAAGATAGCCAGAAGAACAGATTTGTGTTTGTCTGATGGGCATGCACACTTCAGAGAATCTTAAACCACATACCCACCTACCCCACCTTAACCCTCATACTCTCAGGTATTTTGTGGCAATTAAGTTAAAGAATAAACTTTCTGTCTTATGTCTCTCTTTCGATCATCATATCACCTCTTCTATCTTATCACTCTCTCTTTGCCCCTCTACCAAACCCTACATTATGTACCTCTATGCTAATCACTGTCTCACTGAATCAAAGAACACACTTGTGGGGCCTAGCTCTCCTTTCCCAAGTGTGTCCTAACTAGCTCACAGAAATGTAGCAATACACAAATTTGTCTGGGAAGATTTCTCTACCACCTCATGTCTTTACCACGCATGCCTGGGTCTTCCAAAAGGGAACCTAAGGTCCTCCATTACATTCAAAGTTGAACTCAGTGCACGTACACAACCACAGCGCACACATTGTCGAGCACTGTTACCGCTATGTACTGTGCCTCCACAGGGACCCATACAACCAGCACACACATTCACCATGTACACACTGCACAGCACTATTTCGTTCATGTACTGTACTTCGTGTGGGTACAAATATACCCAGTACATGCATTCACCATGCATGTACTGCACAGCACTACATCTTTCATGTTCTTTTCTCCTCGCAGGTACACACACACCCAGCACATACACTCACCATGAAGCACTGTCAGAGCTGCCACATCCCTGTATTGTACCCTTCTCAGGCACACATACACCCAGAGCTGAATCACAACTCTTGCGCTGTGTAGCACTTCCACATCTACCTGATGTGGGGTAAGGGTGAGTTAAGCACACAGCTGCGGAACCTTTAAAAAGGTGAGTGAACCTGTAGGCCTCACTTCAGTGACAGGGTAAAAAGTACCTGTTAACTACTGCTGATCACTACACGGTATACTGCCACCACCCCCTAGGGCTGCTTTACTCCTGGTGAAGGTAGCCTTCCACCACTATGAGGGTAGAGCTTTGGGAACCCCAATTCCAACAAGACCACAATCCGTGAGACAGGCCTTTGTCGTGGCATGCATGTGTGATCCATGCATGCCTATGACAGCAAAATTCAGCAGTTGGAATCCTGGCAACAGTACAGTTGGGCACTCAGGGTAGAGGTACAAGTCCATTACCATGCAGAGGACTTTACTGTCCAAACACTTTTCTTTTCAGAAATGATGCAAAATGCTGATCTCGCATTTTGTGCTATTTATAGCATGAAATTCTTCCTTGCATTCATTTTCAGGGCCCGTATGACACTAAAAAAAGTGAACATTTGCATGTGATATGAACAACCACTCATGTTCTATTCATTCACATTGTTCTCGTGCTCAAACAATCACATTTTTAAATAAATGAAAGCTGAATATGCAACATGGTGTAATACTTTAATCATGGGCATTTTGTGGAATTAGTCTGACTTGAAATGCAGGAAAGTTTGTCTGGTTATGCCACTGTAAACAACATTTTTCACTTGCCTACCTTTTGCCCAAATAAATAATATGAGCACCTCTGGGTTAATTAACATTACACATTGGCATCAGTATCAAGAGATCACTCTGGGAGTCATCGTGCACTTTACAAAGCGTATGTTTCCATACTGGCCTTGTTGAGATACTCCATTCACAAGCTCTGAAACAGAGATGGCTCACTTCATAGGGGTTCATGAAGTAAATCATTTGACTTGTTCCAATTTCACTCTAATAGTCTAAAGTTGTACAGAACTGCTTTAGCACCACAGTACCATACCCTCATAGTGACTGGAAAAAATAAACTTCCTGTTTGAATGATTGGCAGGCTATGCTCATCCTATCACACATGCACTATTTGTGTTGTATGGATCGCTGACACACTTGCACCCTGTTAGTGATCAGTGGTCTGAAAACATAGCCTGCAGCTTGCTGTATGCCAGTGATTGAAAGAAAATTACAGGCCCTGTATCACACTCACAATGTGATTACACAACCAATCATCATGCAGCTCAAGCCACATAGCGGTTTGCTGTTTCATATGCCCTGGCACTGTCAATCACTCCATAAGTGATGCAGGGCCTCCCACACGGCTTGAAGAGAAACCCAGGGGTATATTTGAAAGGGATATCAACACCAGAACATCACTTTCAGCAGCATTCTGGTGGCGATATGCCCATTTCAATATTTACAACGCAGCATTAATCCACTTTGTGTGGCTTAACGCTGCTTTGTAAATAAGGCCCCTTTACAGTCATCATTTAGCGTGAAAGGGGTGTGCAATAGATGTTGATGTGGCCATTCAACCACAACACCCATTACTTTTGACGCTGCCCCAGATTTACAAGGAGGTGTAAATCTGAGGTAGCAGCAAAAACTAACGCCGTCCATTAGCAGGATTTGAATGGCAAAACGAGGAGAAATACTTTTATTTTTCCTCGCTTTTTCTTTTTCTATGTGTGCTGCTAAATGCAGCACACATAGAAAGAGTGAAATGACATTAATAATTGTTTATATGCAGGAAGGTGTCACTTCCTGCACATAAACAATCATTAATAATAACGATTGCTACTTCTATGTGTGCTGGATTCTGCAGCACACATAGAAGTAACACATTGCTGTTAGTGATTGTTTATGTGCAGGAAGGGACACCTTTCTACACATAAAAAGGTATTCCCTGCAATGAAGGCATGCTTGCACTATGGTGCAAGGGTGCCTGCATTAGCATTAGGCAGCTACATTTAGCGCATCGCTAGGGAAAATACAGGGGTGCGCTGTCATTTTGTGAATACGGCACAGCCCTGCTCGGTGAAAATGTCAGAGCACTGCGCTGCCAAACTTGGCACATCTCTGTACTCCGACATTTTCTCATAATTATACCCCCAAGTGAGAACCCGAGAGGCAACCAGAAAGTGTATGTATATATATATATATTCACTGAAAAAACCATAGGTTTCACACATGTTATAGTTAGCGGAAATTTTACTGATAAAAAACCAATGAAATTGCCCCGTTATAGTTAGTGCTGGCAACTATAACTCACGCGACCGCAATCCTCTGCTGATGCTAATACTGTATTTAGACACTTATTTGCCCATGTCTTCTTCCATACATTTTTAGCTATACATATATTACAAATATTTTTTTTTCATAAAGACACATATGTCATCAGCAGAAGATTGCGGTCGCGTGAGTTATAGTTGCCAGCACTAACTATAACGGGGCAATTTCATTGGTTTTTTATCAGTAAAATTTCCGCTAACTATAACATGTGTGAAACCTATGGTTTTTTCAGTGAATTTGCAAGGTTTTTTAAATGCTAATTCCTAACTATAACGTGTGTGAAACCTATGGTTTTTTCAGTGAATTTGTACGGTTTTTTAAATGCTAAGTTACTTTACGCCATTCGTGGCGTGCGCGCCCACTTAACGCAGTTCGTTCCGTGCGCGCATGGTGCGCTTCGCGCACCGTGCGCGCACAGTGAGCACGCGGTGCGCTTCGCGCACCGCGCACCCACTTTACGCAGTTAGTGCCGTGCCCACGTTACGCTAGATGGGCCATGTACGCACGATGCGCTTCGCGCACCGTGCGCACATGGAGGACATATTATGCGCTTCCTTGTGATCGGTAATCTGTTGAATTTTTTGGGGGAATTTCTGTGCTCTAATAAGCCATGCACAAATGGTGGTCTTCGGCCACCATTTGCACACGGGGTGGAGAAAGTGTTGATTTTTTTTTTTTTTAATTTTTGACCGTACGCGTACGGTAAGCGTACGGTAAGCGTAATCGGCGAAATTGCCGAAAAAAAAATAATACCGTTTTTGCTCGTGGGGGATGTTTGGGGACTCCCTCAACATGACTATGTGGGAGGGAGTTGTCAAAACAGCCCCGTAACATGTTTTTGGGCATCATGTTTGATAAATAACACTCAGTGCGAGAGACAAAATGGCGGACGCCGCTTCCTGGTTTCGGCCGATTCGAATGTTTACTAAGATCTAAGAGCCAATCAGAATCGCGCTCGCGCACGCCACCGTACGCTTACGGTAAGCGTACGGTAAGCGTACCGTAAGCGGGCTCAGATATATATATTGATTTAAAGGCTATTTTCTCAGAATCTACTGAACAGATTTACACCAAACCTACAAAAGGCACTTCCTTGACCTAGGGACTACCTCTCTGCCAAATTTCTAGTAATTCTGTTCAGCCGTTCGGGCTGTAGCTCGTTCTAAAGGTCCTATGGAAAAATGCATGGGAAAAACGCGTTTTGGGACCCCCCTTTTATCTCAGCCCCCGCTTGACGAATCCCCCCGAGACTTTCAGGGTAGGAGCGGAGCATTGCGCCCCACCTATTTTGAGAAATTCGCGAGGATTCGTCGACCGGCGCCAAAGTTATTCAAAATAGAATGTTGCGGATTTCCTATGGAAAAGGGGTCCTAACTATAACTACCTACTGGCGACCGCCAGTAGGTAATATATATATATATTACCTACTGGCGGTCGCCAGTAGGTAGTTATAGTTAGGACCCCTTTTCCATAGGAAATCCGCAACATTCTATTTTGAATAACTTTGGCGCCGGTCGACGAATCCTCGCGAATTTCTCAAAATAGGTGGGGCGCAACGCTCCGCTCCTACCCTGAAAGTCTCGGGGGGATTCGTCAAGCGGGGGCTGAGATAAAAGGGGGGTCCCAAAACGCGTTTTTCCCATGCATTTTTCCATAGGACCTTTAGACAGGGCTACAGCCCGAACGGCTGAACAGAATTGCTAGAAATTTGGTAGAGAGGTAGTCCCTAGGTCAAGGAAGTGCCTTTTGTAGGTTTGGTGTAAATCTGTTCAGTAGATTCTGAGAAAATAGCCTTTAAATCAATATATATATCTGAGCCAGCTTACGGTACGCGTACCGTAAGCTTACCGTACGCATACGGTGGCGTGCGCGAGCGCGATTCTGATTGGCTGTTAGATCTTAGTAAACATTCGAATCGGCCGAAACCAGGAAGCGGCGGCCGCCATTTTGTGTGTTTCACTCAGAAAAAAAAAGAGTGAAAACAAGAAAAGGGGGCAAGGAGGAGAGTTACAGACCCCCTTACATTTGTGAGGGGGTCAAAGAAGGACTGTAAAGTACAAAGAAAACATTTATTGATTTTTAAAAAAATCACGGGGTACGCGTACGGTAAGCTTACGGTAAGCGTACGGAAGAAAAAATAAATTAAAAAAGAAATGAAATGCAGATTTAAGAGTTTAGATATTAGGGAGCTCTAAAAAGAGCCGTTGTGTTTATGAAGTGATTTTTTAAGTGGTACCTACAAGTAAGTACCGATGCAGAGTCTAAGGTTCAAGAGGAAGACTCTGTTCCCTTCATCATTGAAGTGCACACCATCTCCTCTATAAATGTCTTGCATGTCATAACGCAAGTTGTTGTGGTAAATGGCACCCATACCATAGTCACGGAGGAAAGCAGAAACAGATTTGTTGACGTGCTTTCTTGCTTTGTCAATTTGCGGACAGAAATGATTGGACCAGTTCCATTTTTGCCTTTGGCATATGTTGGAAAACACAAAGGCAGTTTTAGGGAAAAGTGAAAACAGTTGTGCAAAGGTGTCCTTCATAAGCATTTCCAGACCTACCCCAGTCAAAGTGCCTAGGTCATTGCCACCACAGTGCACTATTATGAGGTCAGGGTGTTGGATTTGCATGAAGGATTTCACCAATGGCATCAATTGGTGCCACTTTAACCCTCTCTGACCAATCCATTTAATGTCTACATTTGGCAAAGCAAGGTCTCTCACCATACCTGTTTTCTCTGCAAACTTTTCACTCCAGAAGACATAGCTGTGCCCTACAATCCACACTGTGAACATCTTTAAAGGAGAACTGGATGCACTCAGGAGGTGTCTTTCAGTAGAATGGCAATATGAAAAGAAAGACAGTTTGGAAATGGAGGCATACATATTTTTTTCAAAACAAAAAGAACTGATTGGCTGTTTCATACCATTCTAGAATAAAAACGAGGCTGTATGTGTAAATTAATAGAAGCATGTTTTGTATTGGTACAAAAAAATGTGTTACCAAAGAACAGTACTATGGATTTGCTGTTAGGTTTGAAAAGTCAAGCACTCTTGCTCTGTGGAATTGAAACATTGTGTGGCGAACTTCTGACCTAACTCCACACAGCAGTGTTCCATGAGCTGTTGCTATGGTAGCAGGCAGAAGTCAAGTTGGGGGAAGGGTACTAGGCAGAACTCAAGTTGGGGGCAGGGTACTTTTGGAAAAGGGTTGGTTTTCAACCAATAGAAATGTGTGATTACATTTGAAAAAAAGGGGGAAGCACTGAGATTTGAAACTTACATGTATATGTGTGGAAAAATAGAGGGAAAGTTTGCCATTATCTGGTTCTGCTGAGAGGAGAGAGGTGTAGAGAACAGAGATCCTGGCTCTGATAATCTGCTGTTTGAGTGCCACATTTCTTTCACAACTAACTAATTTTAAAGGTGAGTTTAGAGTTAGAGAGGGGATGTATATGGTAAATTAAGAAATGAATAATAGAATTGGAATTCCTTTTGTAGAAGTTGTGTTTATTATTTTCTGTTTTGGGAGAAATTTAAATGTGAGGAACATGTAAAATAATATAGACTATTTTTTCATGATAAATTAAGGTGTACTGGTAAAAATAAGGAATACTTTAAGGGTTTGAGGTTGCAGTCAGTAATGCAAATACATTCAGCATCACTAAGGCTGGTTGCCCTTGCTGGAGTGTAGGCAGTCACCGAGGATACAAAAATCAAAAAAGTGGATTCATAATGTGTCAGTCTGTAAAAGTGATTTTCACTTGCCAAAAAAAAAGAGCAGTAAGTGTGCATTTAAATTGGAAAAGAAATTTCGTTTTGGGACTAATGTGAAAACATGACTCTGTGTGCAAATAGGAATTACAGGCAGAGATTTATTGCGTTTTGCTCTGGTGATTTCACAGTAGCATTAGTAGGAAAAAGGGGGAGCGATTTTTTGGGGGAAGAAGCAGACTCTTAGCACACACCCAGCTGCTTGCCATGTATAATCATGCACAGTATTTACAAGCAAGTGGGGTTTTCAGGTTGCAGTCAGTAATGCAAATACATTCAGCATCACTAAGGCTGGTTGCCCTTGCTGGAGTGTAGGCAGTCACCGAGGATACAAAAATCTAAAAAGTGGATTCATAATGTGTCAGTCTGTAAAAGTGATTTTAACTTGCCAAAAAAAAAGAGCAGTAAGTGTGCATTCAAATTGGCAAAGAAATTTCGTTTTGGGACTAATGTGAAAACATGACTGTGTGGAAATAGGAATTACAGGCAGAGATTTATTGCGTTTTGCTCTGGTGATTTCACAGTTGCATTAGTAGGAAAAAGGGGGAGCGATTTTTTGGGGGAAGAAGCAGACTCTTAGCACACACCCAGCTCCTTTCCATGTATAATCATGCACAGTATTTAGAAGCGAGTGGGGTTTTCAGGTTTCAGTCTGTAATGCAAATACATTCAGCATCACTAAGGCTGGTTGCCCTTGCTGGAGTGTAGGCAGTCACCGAGGATACACATGGTGGTGGTCTGAAAAAGCAGTCTGGACATGTGCAATTAAAATAATCTAAAAAGTGGATTCATAATGTGTCAGTCTGTAAAAGTGATTTTCACTTGCCAAAAAAAAAGAGCAGTAAGTGTGCATTTAAATTGGCAAAGAAATTTCGTTTTGGGACTAATGTGAAAACATGACTCTGTGTGCAAATAGGAATTACAGGCAGAGATTTATTGCGTTTTGCTCTGGTGATTTCACAGTTGCATTAGTAGGAAAAAGGGGGAGCGATTTTTTGGTGCAGAAGCAGACTCTTAGCACACACCCAGCTGCTTGCCATGTATAATCATGCACAGTATTTAGAAGCGAGTGGGGTTTTCAGGTTTCAGTCTGTAATGCAAATACATTCAGCATCACTAAGGCTGGTTGCCCTTGCTGGAGTGTAGGCAGTCACCCAGGATACACATGGTGGTGGTCTGAAAAAGCAGTCTGGACATGTGCAATTAAAAAAATCTAAAAAGTGGATTCATAATGTGTCAGTCTGTAAAAGTGATTTTCACTTGCCAAAAAAAAAAGAGCAGTAAGTGTGCATTTAAATTGGCAAAGAAATTTCGTTTTGGGACTAATGTGAAAACATGACTCTGTGTGCAAATAGGAATTACAGGCAGAGATTTATTGCGTTTTGCTCTGGTGATTTCACAGTAGCATTAGTAGGAAAAAGGGGGAGCGATTTTTTGGGGGAAGAAGCAGACTCTTAGCACACACCCAGCTCCTTTCCATGTATAATCATGCACAGTATTTAGAAGCGAGTGGGGTTTTGAGGTTTCAGTCTGTAATGCAAATACATTCAGCATTACTAAGGCTGGTTGCCCTTGCTGGAGTGTAGGCAGTCACCGAGGATACACATGGTGGTGGTCTGAAAAAGCAGTCTGGACATGGGCTTTTTAAAAAAACTGAAAAGTGGTTTCATAATGTGTCAGTCTGTAAAAGTGATTTTCACTTGCCAAAAAAAAAGAGCAGTAAGTGTGCAATCAAATTGGCAAAGAAATTTTGTTTTGGGACTAAAGTGAAAACATGACTCTGTGTGCAAATAGGAATTACAGGCAGAGATTTATTGCGTTTTGCTCTGGTGATTTCACAGTTGCATTAGTAGGAAAAAGGGGGAGCGATTTTTTGGTGCAGAAGCAGACTCTTAGCACACACCCAGCTGCTTGCCATGTATAATCATGCACAGTATTTACAAGCGAGTGGGGTTTTCAGGTTTCAGTCTGTAATGCAAATACATTCAGCATCACTAAGGCTGGTTGCCCTTGCTGGAGTGTAGGCAGTCACTGAGGATACACATGGTGGTGGTCTGAAAAAGCAGTCTGGTCATGGGCTTTTTAAAAAAAACTGAAAAGTGGTTTCATAATGTGTTAGTCTGTAAAAGTGATTTTAACTTGCGGAAAAAAAAGAGCAGTAAGTGTGCATTCAAATTGGCAAAGAAATTTCGTTTTGGGACTAATGTGAAAACATGACTCTGTGTGGAAATAGGAATTACAGGCAGAGATTTATTGCGTTTTGCTCTGGTGATTTCACAGTTGCATTAGTAGGAAAAAGGGGGAGCGATTTTTTGGTGCAGAAGCAGACTCTTAGCACACACCCAGCTGCTTGCCATGTATAATCATGCACAGTATTTACAAGCGAGTGGGGTTTTCAGGTTTCAGTCTGTAATGCAAATACATTCAGCATCACTAAGGCTGGTTGCCCTTGCTGGAGTGTAGGCAGTCACTGAGGATACACATGGTGGTGGTCTGAAAAAGCAGTCTGGTCATGGGCTTTTTAAAAAAAACTGAAAAGTGGTTTCATAATGTGTTAGTCTGTAAAAGTGATTTTAACTTGCGAAAAAAAAGAGCAGTAAGTGTGCATTCAAATTGGCAAAGAAATTTCGTTTTGGGACTAATGTGAAAACATGACTCTGTGTGGAAATAGGAATTACAGGCAGAGATTTATTGCGTTTTGCTCTGGTGATTTCACAGTTGCATTAGTAGGAAAAAGGGGGAGCGATTTTTTGGGGGAAGAAGCAGACTCTTAGCACACACCCAGCTCCTTTCCATGTATAATCATGCACAGTATTTAGAAGCGAGTGGGGTTTTCAGGTTTCAGTCTGTAATGCAAATACATTCAGCATCACTAAGGCTGGTTGCCCTTGCTGGAGTGTAGGTAGTCACCGAGGATACACATGGTGGTGGTCTGAAAAAGCAGTCTGGACATGGGCTTTTTAAAAAAACTGAAAAGTGGTTTCATAATGTGTCGGTCTGTAAAAGTGATTTTCACTTGCCAAAAAAAAAGAGCAGTAAGTGTGCAATCAAATTGGCAAAGAAATTTCGTTTTGGGACTAATGTGAAAACATGACTCTGTGTGCAAATAGGAATAACAGGCAGAGATTTATTGCGTTTTGCTCTGGTGATTTCACAGTTGCATTAGTAGGAAAAAGGGGGAGCGATTTTTTGGTGCAGAAGCAGACTCTTAGCACACACCCAGCTGCTTGCCATGTATAATCATGCACAGTATTTACAAGCGAGTGGGGTTTTCAGGTTTCAGTCTGTAATGCAAATACATTCAGCATCACTAAGGCTGGTTGCCCTTGCTGGAGTGTAGGCAGTCACCCAGGATACACATGGTGGTGGTCTGAAAAAGCAGTCTGGTCATGGGCTTTTTAAAAAAACTGAAAAGTGGTTTCATAATGTGTCAGTCTGTAAAAGTGATTTTAACTTGCCAAAAAAAAAGAGCAGTAAGTGTGCATTCAAATTGGCAAAGAAATTTCGTTTTGGGACTAATGTGAAAACATGACTCTGTGTGGAAATAGGAATTACAGGCAGAGATTTATTGCGTTTTGCTCTGGTGATTTCACAGTTGCATTAGTAGGAAAAAGGGGGAGCGATTTTTTGGGGGAAGAAGCAGACTCTTAGCACACACCCAGCTCCTTTCCATGTATAATCATGCACAGTATTTAGAAGCGAGTGGGGTTTTCAGGTTTCAGTCTGTAATGCAAATACATTCAGCATCACTAAGGCTGGTTGCCCTTGCTGGAGTGTAGGTAGTCACCGAGGATACACATGGTGGTGGTCTGAAAAAGCAGTCTGGACATGGGCTTTTTAAAAAAACTGAAAAGTGGTTTCATAATGTGTCAGTCTGTAAAAGTGATTTTCACTTGCCAAAAAAAAAGAGCAGTAAGTGTGCAATCAAATTGGCAAAGAAATTTCGTTTTGGGAATAATGTGAAAACATGACTCTGTGTGCAAATAGGAATTACAGGCAGAGATTTATTGCGTTTTGCTCTGGTGATTTCACAGTTGCATTAGTAGGAAAAAGGGGGAGCGATTTTTTGGGGGAAGAAGCAGACTCTTAGCACACACCCAGCTGCTTGCCATGTGGAATCATGCACAGTATTTACAAGCGAGTGGGGTTTTCAGGTTTCAGTCTGTAATGCAAATACATGCAGCATCACTAAGGCTGGTTGCCCTTGCTGGAGTGTAGGCAGTCACCCAGGATACACATGGTGGTGGTCTGAAAAAGCAGTCTGGACATGGGCTTTTTAAAAAAACTGAAAAGTGGTTTCATAATGTGTCAGTCTGTAAAAGTGATTTTAACTTGCCAAAAAAAAAGAGCAGTAAGTGTGCATTCAAATTGGCAAAGAAATTACGTTTTGTGACTATTGTGAAAAGAAATGTAGTAATATATTTAAATAAAATAAAGGAATTTTTTTTTAGTTTTTTTCAGGTATTGCTGAAGAGCAGTGGACAAAATTTAAGATGCCTACAAAATCCAGAGTTCAAAAAACGCACAAAAAAACTTTTATTTGAAGACAACTAGAGGACCAAAGTTAGTAGAAGATGCTCATGTTGGGAAAAAGAAAAAATCTTCTGGTAAGCAGAAAAAACAATATATAAAAAATATATTCAAAAGAATGAAAAATGTACAAAATGTCTGTACTCGAAAGGATGTTTTGAACAAAAAAGGAGAGGAAAAAATTGACAATTTAGTTAATGCAAATATACCTTCAGCAACTGAAAAGATTTATATAAATAGAAAAACTGCGTTTAAAGAGATACGTAGAAAAATGTTTCAGAGAAGAGTTATGTCCAATTTGATGAAGGATGTGAAGAAATATAAGAAAAAGACAAAGTTTTATAAAAGAAAAAAAGAAATAGAAGCCATTGCAGCAAAGGCATTAGAATTAAAAAGGAAACTATTCATTTTAATTTTGAATAGGATGCGTACATTAGACAAAATGGTTAATGTACTGAAATCACATAGCAAAAGGAAAAGAGTAGTGAACAGAACAAACTTTTGTAAAGTGTTTTTAGGAAAGTGGATGCATAGTTCAAGTAGTGAACCTTTTTTTAATGAAGAGAGCTATTTTCAAAGTAATAGTTTGCTGCATGCAGTTGACACCAGAGGTCGTTCTTACGAAGTAAAAAATGGTTGCATAATGGAGAAGGAGATAATGGTTCCAAGAGATGAGGTACAAGTGATGGCAGATGAGGCTATGGGGAGACGTCCTAAAGCCCCAGTGTACACTTGGAATTGTAGTAGTATTTGCACTGTGCGTCAGGAATCTATTGACAAATTTCGAGAGTTTCTAAGAGAATATAGTAAAAAAAGTATAAAACAGAAGATTAAGGTGCTTCAAAGTCTGGATCCATGCAGAGTGAGAGAGAATACTGGTTTGCAGGGTCATTCTCTGGCTTGTCTATCTAGAAAAGTGTGCAATAGTGTTTTCCATCATTTTAGGATGCTGGCTGTTCATCATACTGAAATGAGAAAGTTTGTGAGACGGTTGTATTTTGCCAAAAGTCCAGCAATAAAGTTAAATGAATTGAATAGGGCTCTGTTCCGAGGAACGGTATCAGATGTAGAGAAGGTTGTTGATGAAATTCAGTTTTGTTACTTTGGTCCTGAACAAAACAGTGCAGAGAAGGACACAGTAAATGAGGAAGAAGTGGAAGAGAATGTAGAACCCTCTGTAAGTAACACATTTAATGATCACATAACAAAATTTGCAATAGTCTCTAATGAAAGACCAAATTTTACTTGTATTTGTTGCCGCAGAACTCATTATAGAAAACAAACTAGGAATGTTGATCTCTACAGAAAGAGTGAAAATGAAGATAATTATAAGTGGAAGGATTTTGCCACATATATATTTCTAGAAAATTGTTTTGATTTGGGTGAAGATCAGCGTATTTGTAAATACTGTTACAACAAGTTAGAGGAAAATAGAATGCCGACCAGAGCTGTACATAATAATTTAGAATTGGATGCTATTCCTGCTGAACTTTCTGAATTAAATACATATGAGTCTATACTCATTCAATGTGTTCATCCGTTCCAGACCATAGTACGTATGGAGCCCAAAACTGGTAAATTACCTCCTTCTGATTTACTGAGAGGTTTAAAAGTAAGAGTGGTGTATTTGCCCTTGGATTTGAAAAAAAATATGGAAACTATTGATGCGGATACTTTGGAAACTGAACCATTAGTTATTCTGGTTAATGGTGTACCTACAAAGAATAAGAAGATTTGGCAGGAGCTGGTAGATGTGCGGAAAGTACAAAGAGCAAATTTGTATTTGAAAAGGAATAACAAATGGTATGAATCAATTTATATAGAAGAAGAAGAAGAAGAAGATTTACAAGAAGACACAGAAACACCAACTGGACAAATTGAAAAAGTGGACAAGTCAAAGGAAGAAGAAATTTATGAACATTTTAGCATACATCCTCTTCATTCAAAAGAAGTTATGGGAGATAATATTGATCTCTTTCAGATGAAGAAAGCAAAAGGAACTCCCGTGAGTGTATGGGAGGAGAGCTTGGAAGCTCGATGTTTTCCCCAGCTGTTTCCTAAAGGAAAAGGAGGACGATACGATGAACGTCCAGAACAGATTCCAGCTTCTGAGTATCGGACTACAAGACTATATGCTGAAGATCCCAGATTTCGACAAAGTATTCCTTATTTGTTCCATCTTTTATTTGAAAGCGACTTGTCTGCACTGTCTTATGCAGTAAATCACATTTTAAAAAGTGGAGTACATTTACAAAATGTGTCTGCTAAGGATTTTATGGAGAAAGTGCAGCACCGAGATGATCATTTGGAAACACAACTGATCAATCTGATGGCTTGTCAGCGTGGGACAAATGAATATTGGTACCGACGCCATGGTGAACTAAAATGCATGTTACGCAATTTAGGAACACCAACATGGTTCGTTACCCTAAGCTGTGCGGAGTACGCTTGGGATGATTTACTGGATTTTCTACGAGAGGCAAATTCAAACATTAAAAACATCGAATACAAGACAGCAGGAGAACTGTGCTCATTGGATCCGGTTAATGTTTGCAGATATTTCAATCATAGATTTAAGGCTATGATGTCCTTCATCTGCAATAAAAAAAATCCACCTCTTGGAGAAGTAGTAGATTTCTTTTGGAGAAAAGAGTACCAGGCAAGAGGTGCTCCTCATATTCATATGCTGTTGTGGATCAAGGATGCCCCAAAGTTTGGAACAGATACTGATGAAGCAGTGTTATCTTTCATTGAAGAATATGCAACATGTGCTATACCAAAAAGCACAGAAGAGAAAAAGTTAAAGGAGCAAGTTTTACGTTTCCAAAGTCATCGGTGTGGAAAATACTGTCGACGGAAATACAAGAGCAAAGATAAATACTACACTAAATGTCGATTTGGATTTCCTAGACCTGTTCTTTCAAATGGAAGAGTCAACAGTTTTATGTCAGCTGTGAGACATACTATCACAAGAAAATCACCTAAGAATACCTACAACCTAAAAAGAAAAGAAGAATCAAAAAATATAAATGACTACAACCCAGTCATTTTATCCATGTGGAACGCTAACATGGATATACAGTATGTAGCTGACAATTCCATTGCTGTTGCTCGATATGTAACGTCTTACATTACGAAATCAGAAAAAACAGAATTGAAGGAAATGTGGGAAGAGATTTCTCACGAGAAGACTGTCAGTAAGAAGCTGTACAGTTTCAGTTTGAAGATGTTATCGCATCGAGAAATTGGATCCTACGAATGTTCAGATAGGTTATCTTCTGCAAGTCTCTACTCGAAGTCAAGAAGAATAATTTGGGCAAGTTTAGGCCTTGCAGCAATGAGAAATCGGGTACTGAAATCTGTTGGAGAAATTGAATATTTGGCCGAGAATGACCCAGAAAGTACAGATATTTTGAAATCAAACATGTTGGACACATATTATCCCAAGAGAAGTCAACATCTGGAGAACATGTGTCTCTATGAAGTGCTGCAGAACTACATTTATTCACGGAAAGCCGCAGAAGACATCAACAATGGAAAATATAAAGTCGTTGGTGAGGAAGGATGTTTGGTGAAGCAAACAAAAGGAAGTTTGATAAATCACAGGAAGCTGAGTTGCGACACTACTGACAAGAAGGAATTTTACTACTTGGCTCTTTTACAGTTGTTTAAACCATGGCGTACAGAGGATGAACTACTGGGAGAATTTCAAAGCTATGAAGATTCTTTTAATGCTTGCAAAGACAGCATACAATGCAGTACATTCTCAAGTTATCTGCAAATGTTAAATGAAGAAATTGAACAGGAAACTACAATTGCAGCAGAAATAGCTAGAGACAGTTCTCAGGACAGCCAAAGTTCAGGAACACTCAGTCAAGATCCCCTAGGACAACCAATCGTTGAAAATGAAGCATCAATAGCCATGAATGAAGTGGAAACGGCTATGAATCAAGCTCAAGAAGAATTTATAGACTTAGAAAATTTGGAAAGACAACTGAATCAAGAGCAGCAACAAATTTATGAAGAGATCAGAAACAAAATTGATCACGGATTTCTACATGAAAAAAAAGAGTGCTCATGCACATCATTTCATCCAATCAGGATGTATGTAAGCGGACAAGCTGGAACTGGAAAAAGTTTCCTTATAAAAGTAATCAGAAGCTACCTACAGCAAAAAACAGATTCTACTTTGTCTTGTGTGGTTACTGCTCCAACTGGGTTAGCAGCATATAACATAAAAGGAATCACTTTACATCGTTTGCTAATGTTACCAGTGGAGCATGAGAACAAAATACAATACAACAAGCTAACTGGAGAAGCATCCTTGGAAGTTTCAAGAGTATTGAAGAAGATGCAAGTTCTCATTATTGATGAGGTGAGCATGGTATCAAACTTAATGCTTGCCTTTGTGCATTTAAGAATGCAGCAAATTTTGAAGACAGACTATGACATGTTATTTGGTGGAAAACACGTCATAGTTTTTGGAGATCTTTTGCAACTTACTCCAGTTAAAGGACAACCAGTGTTTAATACTGTCACACATGAAGACACGAAGAAGTCATTGGGAAGCATCGGAAATACAAATATTTGGTCCTTATTTGAGTACAAGGAACTTACTACTAATATGAGGCAAGCAAGCGATGAAGAATATGGAAGTATTCTGAAAGATATCAGAATTGGACTACTCACAGAAGTTGGCAAAAAAGCATTACAGAGTCGGCTGCTACATAATTTATTTCCAAAGGAAGAAATAGTTGCAGAGAAAATATACAAGAACATTGCAGAAAACAAAAGTGTCATCTGCTTAATGCCAACTCTACGTGAATGCTCAATATTTAATGAGGAGCTTTTGAAATTGGAAAAGGAAGAGATCAGGAAATTGGAAGCAGTGGACAAAATTGAGGATGGAAGAATTACTGTCACAGTAACAGGCAAACTGAAAAATAAATTGGACTCACTAGAGAAGAACATCTCCAAAACAGCTGGATTAGAAAAAAATCTATATGTTTGCATGAACTGTAGAGTATTTTTAAGAAGAAATTTGGATGTTGAAAAAGGTTTAGTTAATGGAGCTATGGGAAGAGTTGTGGGTTTTATTAATTATCAGAAAAAAGATGGAATTGAATGTTTAAAAATAAAATTTGATCAGATAGAAGAAGTTAAAGATATTTGTCGTTGTACAGTTCGTTTCATGCTTGTGAAAGACTTATATGTACGTAGGAAGCAGTTTCCGTTTTCTCTAGCATATGCTGTAACTATTCACAAGTCTCAAGGATTGACTGTAGATTGTGCATTTGTGAACATTGGTTCAACTGTGTTCAAAGAAGGTATGGCATATGTTGCTTTGTCACGAGTGAAAACATTATCAGGTTTATTCATGATAGACTTTGATGATTCAAAAGTTAGTGCTGATACAAACTGTGTAAAGGAGTATAATAGATTAAGAAGAAGCTATGCTCCTCATTTAGGTCAGTATCCTGTGTTGGAGAAACGTGTAGTTTCTCGTAAAAGAAAAAATGAGAATATCTGTAATGAAGATGTAGAGAAGAGGAAAAAAAAGAGGAGTGATGTAATTGCAAGCAAAAAGAAAAAGGAAAATGAAGAACAGGTTGTAGGATGTCATTTTGAAAATAGCTCTGGTGTCAACTGCTACGCAAATGTAGTGCTGAATGTTGCATTTTATCTGGAAAGTTTGCAAGAGCAGATAATAGTAAATCAGGGAAAAAGATTCTGTTCTGAGCTGAGTCTCCTTTTTCAAAAGCTGAGTAAAGATAAAACTCAAATAGAAAGTGCTACTGAAATTAGAAAACTTTTAGATATATGTTCAGGACGAACACAGTTTTCTCAAAATGAACAGCAAGATGCACACACATTTTTGATGTATTTTCTTCAAGTACTGGAAGTAGAAGAAGTTGCAATTGATATTTTATTTGGTCTCTCTTATAAATGGGAACATAGTTGTGAAAACTGTTATAATATATGTGGCTCTAATGTTGATAATGAAAGGTTTATTTATTTGACATTGCCAGAGAGTAAAACAGTCACTTTTGCAAAATTAGTTAAAGATGCTAATCATAGCATGAAATGCGGTGAGTGTAAATCTGACATGTTTTCAACATTAATTTTAAAGGAATACGGACAGTATGTAATTTTAATGATGCAACGATGTAGAGCTGATGGTTCAAAATTGGATACTTTAATAAAGAAGTTTACAGGACAGCAATTATCAATTTCAGGAAAAACTTTTGTAACTGTTGCAATAATTTTCCATGATGGACCTACTGTTACTTCTGGACATTACACAGTTTATCTTAAATGTGAAAAAGGCTGGACACTGTGTAATGATTCCCAATTGATTTTCAAACAACGTTTGCCTTTTGATTTAGCAAATTCCTATCTAATCTTCCTGAAACCTAAATTTTAGAGAGACTTGGCAAGATCTGGACAAAATAATTTTACCATTTTACTGGATTACCATTGGAATTTTCTAAAAAAAAGATTTTTTAAATTATCATTTGGCCTAATGGAAAGATAACCAATTGTAATGTGGACTTTTTTAATTTTTAATGAAACTTTCAAAAACCAATAATTTAGAGATAATCGGTAACATCTGCACAATTTAAATTTTGGAATGTTATTGGAGTGCCATTGGAAATTTTTTCAAAAATGATTTTAAAAATTACTATTTGGCCATGCGGAAAAGTAACCAATTCTATTGTGGACTTAATAAATTATTCAAAAATTTTTCGGGAACCAAAATGTTACAGAGAATCGGTGAGATCTGGACAAATTAAACTTTAGAATTTTATTGGATTACCGTTGGAAATTTAATCCAAAAATTTTTTTAAAATTACTATTTGGCCTAAAGGAAATGGAATCAGATGTATTGTGGAGTTATTTGAGATATAATATTGTGATTATACTTCTGAAACAAACATATCAGACGGTATTTTAAAGAAATAAGTATTGGTATTAGATGATATTTTTTTAGAATATTATGCATTTCTATAATGTTAAGTTTAAGTAAAAAGAGATTCTGGGCTTTTTTAATACAATCTTTGAGATTGTTATTTTTTTTTGCCCGCTGTAAAATGATGAATGCAATTGCTTTCACAATTTATAGTGAAATGCAATATATTCTGAAAACAGCAAAAATAAGGCAAAAATATTTTTTGAAAAATATGTAAATATGTGTACTGTATTATAAAATGTTTTAAAAATATTAATACTTTTTTCTTTTTTTTCAGATTGATATAGAAAATTTTCGAAAACTAGAACCATTTTTAAAGCAATTTTTTTTTAAAACAAATGAATAAATATTTTTTTGAGTGGGTATGGTAAGTCAATAATAATAATTGTAGTCTCTCAAGGACCTTGTAATGTGATAATTGATTTTTAGTGTTTTTAAAAAAAAAAAAAAAAAAATTACGCGCACCGTACGCGTACGGTAAAAAAAAAAAAAAAAAAGTTTTTAAAAACATATATAAAAAATAGATGAAAGGTAAGGTTGGCTCTTAAAAGAGCCGTTGTGTTCATGCAGGGACAGAGGAAAGAAAGATTGGGAATATTAGATGGTACGACAAGTGTGCTGATCTATTTTACTGTTCACTAGGGAAACACTGGTCTCCCTATAAGTAATTAGATCGTGACAATGGGCGCACCGTACTTCAACCCTCGCAAACCGAGGGTTAATTTCCAGAGGGCCAGCAAAAGGAGATGCTCCCCCCACAGATGAAGGGCTCACCTGACCTGCAGAAGAAGGAGTCAGCCCTGCAGATGATGGTCCAGGCTGAGCTGCTGTGGATGTGCTTGGTTCACTTACTGAAGGGTTACCTCCAGTAAGTCGAGCATGTGTCCTCTTGTGTACATCCTTGAGGTGCCTCATCATGGTATGATTCCCAAAGGAATACTTCCTGTCAGGATTACCTCTTGAAAGTACACGCTTACACAGCCTACAAGTTACTAAGGGTGCATTTACCTTTTGCTGGCCTTCAGGAAAAGTAAAATAATCCCATACATAAGAAGTCTTTTGTTTCCTCGCTCTCTGCCTCAAGGTAGTGCTGCTAGTGCTAGCCTCACTCTCAGAAGGGCTCTGCTGGTCTGCCATCGTATCACAAAGACAACCCAGCTCCTTCTCCTAAGGGATCACAAGCAGAAATGAGAGGAATGGGTGTGGTGTAGGAGAGTTCTAGAACTGAAAGTAGTTTCAACCAATCAAAAGTTGTGTTTCATGATCACATGACCTACCGTGCGCTTACGGTACGCTTACGGTACGCTTACGGCAAAAGTGCGCATGCGCGTAAAAAAGACACGCGCTTGCGCGCATGCGCATAACAGTCACTACCCGACACTTCCGCGTAACGTGCGCGTGTAGCGTACGCGCGTACGCGTCCCACGCGGAGTACGCGCGGCTACGCAAATTGCGTAACTATACGCAAACAGCGTAGATAAATTACGGGCGTTGCGTAAACCGTACGCTTACCGTAAGCTTACGGTACGCGTACTAAAAAAAAAAGGAAAAAATGAACTGCAAAAAATTATAACATGTTTATTTTATGAAATATATTTAAAAAAACATATTAAAGAATTTTAATAATTTAACCATAGTCTTTATAAAAGGTTAGAACATTAAATTAAAAATATGTTTAAAAAAATAGAAGAAAAAAAAAAAATTAGCATTTAAAAAACCTTGCTAATTCAATGAAAAAACCATAGGTTTCACACACGTTATAGTTAGGAATTAGCATTTAAAAAACCTTAGAAATTCAATGAAAAAACCAAAGGTTTCACACACGTTATAGTTAGCTGGACATTTTACTCGTAAAAAACCATTGAAATTCCCCCGTTATAGTTAGTTAAGCTAACTATAACTCGCGCGCCCGCAATGCACTGCTGATGACGTCACATATTACATCACTCATGACATGGTCAGTGACATCACTCATGACATCACTGATGACATCTCAAATGACATCACTGATGACATCACTGATGACATCATCCCGTGAATGTGTGTTTTTCTGAAAATTAAATATGTTTTATATATGTATATCTCAAGGTCGATGGAAGAATAAATGGGTATATAAGTGTCTAAATGGATGATATGTTTTTGAAAAATTGATTGTGTAACTGACTGATTAGGTGTATCATAGTGAATACATGGCTTAGTGAGTAATGTTTAAATATGTATATATCTGTATCAGTCTCTCACTTTGTGTATAAGTGGCTGCATGGGTTGGTGAGCAGCTACATGGGTGTCTATATAGGTTATTAGTTGTTTTTTTGAGTATGAGTCTGAGTATCTGTATGGTTCGGTGGGGGGTATTACGTAGTGCATAGGTGCATGAATGAGTGACTCACTGTTTGTATGTGTTGAAGATAGTATGTATGCAGGACTGCATGGGTGGATGAGTGTGTGTATGGGTGTGTTAGTGAGTGAATGACTGTCTCTACAGTGTCTTTATGAGTAACTACATATGTTTTAAACTAGTATATGTGACTATTGGTGTATATAAGTGAGTATATGTGAGAGTGAGAGATTGAAAGAGTTCCTGTGTGAATAAGTATGTGTTTCTATAAGTGATTGTTTAAAAGACTAAGTATGTGCAAGTTTCCGTAGAAGTAAGTGTGGTGGTGTGTGTATAACTGTATATGCAAGTAAATGGATGTTTGATTCTTTATTAGCATGAGTGACTATGTGTGTGAGTAACTCTACGGATGAGTAGCATTGTGTAACAGGATGTATAGGTGTATGAGTACATATGATGAGTGAGTACATGTATGAGTGACTGTATAGGACTGTTGGTGAATGAGTGGATGTGTATGTGGATCTTAGAATTACTGAAGAGGTTGTTGTAACTGGTATTGGTATGTCCTTTGTTTTGAAAATTGTAGTCTCTATTTATAAATGTGTGTATCAAAGGTTATATTAGGGTGAGAGGAGGTCTGCCACTCTATCACAAGGATGATGTCATCAGTGATGTCATCAGTGATGTCATTTGAGATGTCATCAGTGATGTCATGAGTGATGTCACTGACCATGTCATGAGTGATGTAATATGTGACGTCATCAGCAGTGCATTGCGGGCGCGCGAGTTATAGTTAGCTTAACTAACTATAACAGGGGAATTTCAATGGTTTTTTACGAGTAAAATGTCCAGCTAACTATAACGTGTGTGAAACCTTTGGTTTTTTCATTGAATATATATATATATATATATATATATACTATCTACTGGCGGTCGCCAGTAGATAGTTATAGTTAGGACCGAGTTTCCATAGGAAATCTCAAAATTCTATTTTGAATAACTTTGGCGCCGATTGGCGAATCCTCGCGAAATTTTCAAAACTAATGGGGCGCTCCGTTCAGCTCCTACCCTGAAAGTCTCGGGGTGATTCGTCAAGTGGGGGCAGAGAAAAAGGGGGGTCCCAAAACACGTTTTCCCCATGGATTTTTCCATAGGGACTTTAGTCGCAGCTACAGCCCGAACGGCTGAAAAGAAATATGTGAAATTTGGCAGAGAGGTAGCCATAAGGTCCATGAAGTGCCTTTTGCAGGTTTGGTGTAAATCTGTTCAGTATTTCCAGAGAAAATACCATTTAAATCAATATATATATCTGTACGCAGGCAGGGTGCGCGCACCGTGCGCGCACCGTGCGAGCACCCTAACGTGCGCGAGCGTAATTCTGATTGGTGGTTACATGTTAGTCAACGTTCGAATCGGTCGAAATCAGGAAGTGTCGGCCGCCATTTTGTTTGTTTTCAGTGCAAGAGTGAAAAAGGAAGGTGGCGAACGTGAAAAGGGGGCAGGGTAGAGAGTTCCTGACCCCCTAGCCTTTGTCAGGGGGTCCCTGAAGGCCCCGAAGGCAAAAAAAAAAAATTTTTCTTTTTTAAATCGCGGGGGTGCGCGCACCGTGCGCGCACGGTGAGAAACCCCCCCCAAAAAAATGTTGTTTTTTTTTTTAAATCGCGGGGTGCACGCACTGTGCACGCACGGTGAAAACCCCCCCAAAAAAATATTTTGTTTTTTTTTAAATCGCGGGGTGCACGCACCGTGCGCGCACGGTGAAAACCCCAAAAAAAATATATATATTTTTAATACGTAGTTTATTGTAAAATAAATATATATAAAAAATAATAATACATAAATAAATTAGCATTTAAAAAACCGTACAAATTCACTGAAAAAACCATAGGTTTCACACACGTTATAGTTAGGAATTAGCATTTAAAAAACCTTGCAAATTCACTTAAAAAACCATAGGTTTCACACATGTTATAGTTAGGTGGATATTTCACTCGTAAAAAAACAATGAAATTCCCCCGTTATAGTTAGTTCAGATAAATATAACTCGCGCGACCGCCACTCTATCACAAGGATGATGTCATCAGTGATGCCATGAGTGATGCCACTGACCATGTCATGAGTGATGTAATATGTGACGTCATGAGCAGGATTGCGGGCGCGCGAGTTATAGTTATCTGAACTAACTATAACGGGGGAATTTCATTGGTTTTTTACGAGTGAAATATCCACCTAACTATAACATGTGTGAAACCTATGGTTTTTTAAGTGAATTATATATATATATATATATCCACAGCAAACAATTTGCGAAGAAACCCAAGCCTCTTGCAGCAGTGGGCTGTGGTGGGGACGCGAACCCCAAATCTCCAACACAATCGTATTTTTATCGTTCCGAAAATATATATTACGTACAAAGGAATCCTGAGTCGTTCGGTGCGCACAACAGCAGGTGCCTCGCGAAGGGGCTGGATTCAGGCCCTAATTTCAATTTTCTGCACAAAGGACGCAGCACTCCGGAGCTTAAGTTTAAGCAGCTTTAATCCAGCAACACACCACCAACGCGTTTCAGCCTCAACTCGGCCTTGATCACGGTCAGTGAGTCCTTCATCTAATGCACTATATATACCCGCTCCACCTTAATGTGGCATTGTGGGATTTGTAGTGCCTTCAATGAAACTTTATTTACAACAAGGAATTTTCAACTAATGTCAATATTTAGGCATTTAGTATATTATGCGGCATGTATAATTATGAAAATTGCGGCATTTATATCATTGGCATAGTGACATAAGTCTGTTCCAGGATTTTACATCATGATATTCCATTTGATAGGGTATAGTACCCATTTTATTTATTGTTATTTTTCAAAACTGTCCAGTTGTTTTTAGGTTCTTACGTTCAAAATGTAGTACTTTCTTCAGGTAACCATACAAGTTCTTATTCCAGGTGCACAAAAAGTTCCTCATCATTATTCATTCCTTTCGGTGTCTTGGTTCTGGGCGTAATGATGTATCATGATTCCAATTGCCGTAGTTGTTTCATTCTATTGCCTCCGCGTTCATTGGGGGGTATTGTGTCAATGCCATAATTGCACATTGATTTCCAGTTTCCATTTTGGCATTTTTTTTACGGTTCTTATATGCTCCAAGATGCGTTTCTTTAAAATGCAAATTGTGCTCCCGATGTATCTCAGCCTGCAGTTGCCTTCAATGATGAAGATAACATATTGAGTGTTACAGGTGATTTTATGGTTTATTTTGGTAATGTTGCCATTGTAGTCAGAAACGTTGGCCATGTTTTTCCCAATTTTGCAGGCTTTACATGAATTGCACTTTTTGAAGCCTTTTTGTTGTTCATTTAACCAATTTGTTTTCTTTGTTTCTTGAAAGTGGCTTCTTACCAGTAGATCTTTTAAAGATTTCGTTTTTTTATATGTTTCCACTGGTTGAGGTCCCAGAAGTGATCCCACATCTATGTCGCTTGCAATTAAATGCCAGTATTTTTTGATCTTGTTGATTATTATTCCGCTTTCCTTACTTTAGGTTGTAATAAATCTAGGTTTTTCCTGCTGATCTGATTTCTTGACTTTCTTTTTTGGGATTAATGTATCCTCTCTTGTTTGCATGTCAACTCTTTCTTTACAGGTATGCAAGACTATATCTCTGGATCCTCTCTTTCTCACTTTTTTAGTTGTTTCCAAAATGTTATCTTCTGCATCTTCAGGGTTGGAACAATTGCGTTTCATTCGAACAAACTCGCCATAAGGACTGCTATTTATTAATGATTTGGGATGAAAATGTGTCGCATGTAAAATGCTATTTGTTGCAGTCTTTTTCCTGAAGAGGGTAATCTGATCATTCTCAATGTAGATCAGTGTGTCCAAAAAGGAAATTTCTGTTTGGCTTGTTGTACATGTGAATGACAGTCCTATATTGTTTGTATTCAGTTTTTGGAAGAATTTTTCAAACTCATTTCCTGTGCCATTCCAAAAAATAAAAAGGTCATCAATGTAGCAGACCCATAAGATGATTTTTGTTGTTCTGTACTCCAGGCTATTGTCTTCTCCCACCAGCCCATGGTAATATTAGTGTAGCTGGGAGAAAAAGAAATGCAAATGGCAGTTCCGTATTTTTGTAGATACAGTTCCTTGTTGAAGATAAAAACATTGTTCCTTAGACACATTTCAATCATTGATAGCAACATGCGGGTATGTTTTAGCTCAGTTACCTTTCGTTGTTTTAGAAAGTAATCGCACACCTCCAATCCGATTTAATGATTGATTGACGTATAGAGAGAAATTATATCAATAGTTACTAGTAGATATGGATTACTCCAACTGATGTCTGTTAATATTCGCAAAAAGTTTCCTGTATCCCTGATATAGGAGCTGAGACTTTGGGCTATCGGTGCAAGGAACTGATCAACATAGTCTGATACATTTTCAAAAAGAGAATTGCATGAGGAGACAATTGGTCTTCCTGGTGGATGGTAAAGCGTCTTATGAATCTTTGGTAAAAAGTATATTGTGGGAATTACTGAAAAATCATTAATCAAAAATGTATGTTCTTCATCGCTGATAAGGTTTGACATATGCCACTCCTGTAATTTTTTACTCAGATCAAGTATCATTTTGTTCATTGGATTAGACTGAATTTTACAGTAGTTGTTAGTATCATTAAGCTGCCTTAGACCCTCATTAATGTAATCCTCTTTGTCCAGCAACACAATGTTTCCCCCTTTATCAGCAGGTTTTATTATGATTGTTTCATTTCCTGCTAGTTTTTTAGTGGCATCTCTTTCCTTTTAATTTAGATTCTCTCTTTGATTGAAATTCCTTCCTTTTGGTAATTTTTCTAGTTCTCCAATCACAGCTTGTGCGAATATATCAATTCCATTTCCAGGGGATAGTGTTGGACAATATCTCGATTTCCTTTTCAACCCACTTGCCAATCGTTTATCAGTCTCAATGGATAGTTCTTCCAATATTTGATCCTCTGTCATTTCTTGATCTTCTAGGTCGAACATGAGATCAAACGTTATTTTCAAATCAGGGATTTGGTCAATACTTATTTATGTTGTTACTTGACTATTTTGGTTCAAATCTTCTGCACTATCTTTCAAATTATTTTTATTTGCATGTATTTTTGCCAACTTGAGTTTACGTATATACTTGTAAAAGTCAATCATGGCTTGAGTATAGTTGTAATGGTTCTCAGTGCAGAATGAAAGTCCTTTATTTAATAGGGATGTCTCTTCTTCAGTTAGTACATATTTTGATAGATTCACTATCAGGTTTGAAGTTTCTATTTCCGATTGCGCAACGGGTATTGTTTTCTTCCGCTTGGCACGTTGGGTTTTTCTTGTACTTGTGAAGGGTTTCCTCCATCCTTCCCTCGGCCTCGGTTTGTGTTCCTTCTGCGTCCTCTGCCTCTTGTTAGCGTTTCTTCTGATGCACATGGACCAAACACTGAAGGTCCCACAGAGTAACCTGTCTGAAGTAAAACAGAAATACCTGAAAGATCTAGCAAGGTGGCAAAGATTAGGGTTAATCACGCAAGCTGAGTATCTGTTCCTGAAAGTGGACAATCCAGTATTGCCCACCCTATATCTGATACCCAAAATCCACAAAAACAAAGAAACACCACAAGGGTGGCCAATAATTTCTGCCATTTTCACTTTATTTGAGCCGACCTCAAGGTATCTAGATTCCTTCTTGCAGGTATATGTACAAGCATTACCTGCATACATTCAAGATACAAGAGACTTCCTGAATACGATTGCCACTATGAGTTCGAAAGAGACATACCTCTTGATTACTTTGGACGTCGTGAGCCTATATACTAGCATTGCTCACGAGGATGGCTTGTGAGCAATACGGTACTTTCTAAACACAAGACCCATCAATCTATACCAACATACAAACATGCTAGTAGAAATGTGTAGATTATGTTTGATCAATAATCATTTCATGTTTGGGGGAGACACATACAAGCAGCTACAGGTCATGGCAATGGGCACATGCTTCGCCCCCAGCTATGCTAATTTGCATATGGGCTGGTGGGAGGAGCAGGTGCTCAGAGTCAAATACAACAGAGCATGGAACGACCATGTAATAAAGTCGATTTGATTTATAGATGATCTTTTCAAATTGTGGGATGGATCAAAAGAAAGAGCCATGGCGTTTGTACATGATATCAATGCAAAAGATCTCAATTTAAAATTCACAGAACACATCAGTGATTCTAGTGTTACATACTTAGATCTTTAAGTATATGTAAAACAAGGGGTGACTCACACCCGTACATATAGAAAGCCAACTGTAGGTAACACGATCTTGCATGCAGAATGTTTTCACCCCCAAGGATTGAAAATGAGTATCCCATATGCAGATGAAATGAAATTGTAGTGAGCCTTTGGCTCTACAAGAGCTCTACAAGAGGCGCAGGGTGCCCTCACCAAAAGGTTTCTGCAAAGAGGGTATAAGCATTATTAAAACCTGACAGAGAAAGAATGAAGGAGAAGAAAAAGAACACAGAAAACCAAATCAGGATGATCCCTGGATACAATGCCTACGAGGGTAAAGTGAAAGATAGCCTGTGTAGGCATTGGTATCTAGTAAAACAAGACCCAATATTGCACGGGATGGTGTCACGTAGACCCATGGTGACTTTTAATAAAGCAAAATCAATGAGAAATGACTTGTTTAATACCACCCCGGAAGCGAAAAAAAGAGGGGGAGGGTGGCTAAAAGCCAGTCCCGGCTTCCACAAGTGCCTAAAATGTAAGGCATGTAGATTTGGTAAGAATGAACGACAGGTCATATCTCCACTAATGAGTAGCCCATGGAAAATAAGATGTTCATTGAATTGCAAGAGTGATTTTGTGGTCTACATCCCACAATGTACATGTCCCAAAATGTATGTTGGGAGCACGATCCATATGGTGCACGTCCGTATTTTGCAACACCTCAAGGCAGTAAAAAATAATTACAAAAGCTACGTGGTAGCACGCCACATTAATGAGGTGCACAAAGGTAATATCAATGAACTCTTGTATTTTGCTATTGACCAAGTAGAGAAATCAAGAAGAGGTGGTAATCGAGAAAGCAAACTCCACCAGCTTGAATCAAAATATATATTACTGTTCAGTTCTAAGAATCCATTTGGATTAAATGCGGAAGAGGATTTGAACGTCCATTTGATGTAAATAAATTATCCATTGCAGTAGGTTTTAAAATTTTGATTTTAACATGAAACAGAGATCGGACGACAGACCAATAATTTTAATTAATAGATTGGAGAGTCAATATTAAAAAACAACATCTTGTGAATTTTAGAGTCAATTTTTTTTTGAGTTTTTATGAACAATTCACCCAAAAATAAAAAAATAAAAAATAACTAATTTTTAATGCAATGCAAGAAATAAAATTAATGTTTGTATGTATTGTGAAGCACTTGCACTTTAATAAGCGATTTTGCACATAAGTGATTTTGCACATAGGTAAAATATGGATTTGTAGTTTAAGTATTGTAGAGCACTTGCACTTTATTTAAATTAAGCAGCTTATTCTTTGAAGTACTATATTATAGTTGCAAGTTAAATGAACTCAAATATATGTCTAAATATGATGTATTTGGTTTATTCAAACAATAATATAACAGGAAAACCTGCTAGTACTGTGCACTGTTCAATAGGTTTTCTCCAAAACCATTCAAGATAGGAAAACATCAACAAGACTACATCAGAAAATAAACAGAAAATTGAGTATTGAATATTTTCATTAGTCAATCACATGGTAATATGTAAACAATATAAACAATCGTTATATGCTTAATTCAGCAATCCAATAAATGTATTTGTGATTGTAAAGAACATAAGGTACAATAGTTCATTGCGTTATCCAAAAATAACTTGAAGCCAATTTCAATTGTATACAACTTGAAGGCAGTTTCAATTGAAGCCCGATGCATTTCGGGACCAGAGTCTCCCTTCCTCAGGGGCAACCTATAACAAATATGCTTAGATTACTACTATTATTATTTTACAAACGGTGAATTCTTTTAGCTCAACAATGCGGATGAAATACACAAACATGTCCTACAAAGTATGTACAAAACGTAAGAAGGCTAATCAGTAGGAGAAAGTAAATTAAAAGATCACCAAAGCAGTGTTTGTGGTTGAAAGTGTATAGAGAGATTAACCATATGAATAACCGGAAAACAATATATGTGGTGTAATGGACATAAGGTGCTGGCCCATGAAGAAAATCAAAAGTACAGTATTGTAGTAAGCACTATTCAAAAATGGCTCAACATGTCGCAGGTAATCGGTATGTATGGTGAAATACACGAAAAACCAAGTCTGGCTGCAAGAAAACCAAACCTTATAAGGAACTGGCAAGAAAAATCACTAATAACTTGGAGCAATGTACTTGCTCTGGCGGCTCACCTTGAGTTTACTTGAACTGGCACGAAATATCTGCAAGCCTTAATGACGATAAATTGTAGGGTTGCAAACTGGAATCTGTAGATTTAAGCAATCCCGGTGTAAAAGTTGGAAGCCTACTGATTGAATCTGCGTAAAGCCCGACAAAGGATGATGAAAAAACTCACCGAGTTCAATCTATCGGTCGACTGCTGCAAAGTGGCTTCTAGATGTAAGGAGTTCAAGGTTCATAATGTTCGTAAGAACCATGCGCGAGAAATTTAAACAGAGAACTAACGAAACACGGAAGTGATCAGCGGTACGTGTTTTGAGGTAGAAACAGAAAAAGGACTGTGAGTATTTTATCCGGTTACAAAGAACTACCCGATAACCGTTGAACAAATAAAACAAGGGTAAAATACCGTGTTAGCAAATAAAGGAAAACAAAATTTGCAACCAATGAGAATGTGTTGGAAGCGCATAACCTTAAGGGGAGTACACCATTTACACTGAACAAAGAAATACTCAAAAATAAAATATTAAGAGATAAAAATAGAAAATGGACTAAATAAGGTGTAGCAATGGTCTAGTGAAATGGGAATACCAATGGGATTGAGAACAATATACCATAACAAATGGTAAGGATCTAAAAAAGAGAAACTGCTAAGGACATAAGGGTGAAGAAATAAGAAATAAGAACAAAAATAAATTGTTAGGAACAAATGAGTCACTGGCGTGAGAAGCAGCACCAGAATGATCTAATGCTTACTTATGATCTGGTGAGGGGGGACAAAGGGCCGAAAAAATATGTATAGATCATCCTATACAAAACTGAACCTGATGAGGTATATGACGAATGACCAGAAAGTGTTAGGTTGCGGAAGAAATATATGTGTGTGACAGAAATAGATAAAAGGGAAATAATATAGAATATAGGATGTGAGATCAGAAAGCCATGACCGTAAAGACCTCAAGGAATACATATAGTAACAATAGTATTTAACAGCACAAAACATAGATACTATGTAGATAACTAGATCAAGCATAATAAAAAAAGTGACAATATCACAAATTAACATCAATAGGTTGGCATGGAGAAACATGCGAATATGCATCCAGTAATCATGATAATTATAAAAAGCAAGACATGTCAATTCTGTTATTAAGCCCAGAGGGGGTCAATTTATTCAAGTATTTGATCCAATATATTTCTCTTTGTAAGAGTTGTTTAGTAATGTCAGACCCCGGGTATATGATAAAGGGTTCAATGATTTGGAATCTTAATTGGGAAATTGTATGTTTGGGAAATTGTATGTTTTTATTCATCCCAGTGTGTTGCTAAAGGTGATGAAGAGCTATGAGTTCTAATTTTACTCTTATGCTCAGTAATCCTGACTTTCAATTTTCTCTCAGTCTTGCCCACATAGGCTTTACCGCAAGGGCATTTAATAGAGTATACAACATTTTTGGAATTGCAATCACTTGTGTGTTTAAGAAAAATCTTTCTTTGGTTTATTGGCAGATATATTGGTGGATTGAAATGGAAAATACTCCTAGAAATTATTGAAATTGACTGAACAAATTGAACTCTAATGATAAACCAACCAAGGGCACTTGCACTTTACCTAATGATTGTACTATGGCATGAATATTTGTTTGAATCTAATTTTAACTCCTGTTTACACAATTTTTATGATCACATTTTATACATTGAAAATGTTGAAATTATTAACAGCAAAATGAAGGCTGTTATGAGGAACCCAAGAAGTGTACACTCTCTATGAGACAAATCAAGGTGTGGAACTCTAGATTACAGTGCATTTGATCTGAAGGTACATGATTTAAAATTTTAAGATAAGTTAGCACGGTATTAGTTTTTGTGGGTTCCTAATGTCAAAGAAACTGAGATGTTTAATGTTGTCATTTTCAATGTTAACAGCAATGAGGAAATTGAGGTAATGATGTATTTGTTATTAATGCATAAGGAGAAAGCATAGGCTTTTGATAAAGTGTAGCGTTTTTTCAGTATATGAGTCTGTCTTCTTTGCTCATCAAAATACTGGGTCATGTGACCGCAGTACTCTGTTTCAAAATGCATTTTGTCAGTGGCAACTGCATGTGTGAATAAGGCAGGTGTGCCGAAACGCGTCACAGCGAAGTCATCGAATAAATATCAGGACTGAATGGCAAATGCTACCCTTGTGTCGGTGTCCGATATTTTGGGGTTTCGAAAATGGTCTATATGTTAAGCCGCTAAGCGCTGGGAAAGCGGCCGCACCGACATGACCTTGATTTGGTACATCTCTGTATATTCCAGCAAATAGTGGAACGGGTGTGTGCAGCACAAACGGAGAAGCCCCCTGCGAGCTCAAGAAGAGTGCACTGACCGTTAAGTGGCGGAATCTCTGGAAAGAAGCTTCAAGGAAGGCCAAACGGCAAGGAAATTTGTCACTGGTGACGTGAAAGACTGACAAGCGGTGAGAGGAGCCGGGGAAAAGAACCTGGCGGGAATGCTGAGCACGTCTTGTGTTTATACCCAGCTACGGAGTGGTGTTTTTAGCAGTCGCCCCTGCAAACCAGTACAATGCAATGGATACTTTAATGAAGCAAAGGGAGGAGACAGCAGATTCTGTATTCAGCGAGCAGAATACGATGAATGTAGGGCAAAAACGCGGACCGGAATCTGTGACGAAGGAGAATGACGTCCAAATGTTAAAACGCAAACTGTAGAAATTGAAACGAAATGATATTTCCAAATCGTGGGAAGTAAAGATGTTAAGCAGATATCTTGATGAGGGTAGAATACCCCGTGGTTTACGGGTATTAACGGCCCCCACCTATGAAAAGTCAGACCCGGCAAGTCTCAGGGAATGAGCCGCCAACAATGCATTGTCATAAGAAAACATGATGAAAATACTGATTAAGTATGCATTAAAAGACCGGGAGAAAATTCTAGATGAAATCATGGCAATAGAAGCAGAATTGAAGAAAGTGCTAAGTGATGAAGCCATGAAAAAACTTAAATCAGACCTGTGTGCCCGCCTCAAAAAACATGAACAAATAATAACAGAACACAAAGCAATGAAATTCCCGCATGATAGGCTGGATTACATGCGTGGGCAAATATATACCTTTGCTTGTTATTTTGACACTATCCGAAAACAAAGGGTATCTAGATCCACCAAAACAGGCGGAAGAGAAGAAAATAGTGGTGGGACACAAAATGGCGGGGGAATGAGTTCAGAAGTAAGCTCCCTGGCAAGCTCAGATGTAGAAACTGCCTCCGAAGATGGACGCCAAAACACCAGAATACACGCTGATCCTCCATCTGTAATCGAAGAGTTTGTTTTTTTATACTTAGACCGGACTCAGAGTACAAGGCAGAATCCGCAGGGCTACAGAAAAGAAAACCAAGGAAACGCAAAATGGAATGGAGCTGCGTTCAGAAACGAGGAAAAAGGACTTGTACCAACGCATAGGATAGAAGAAACAGCAACAGCAGTAATTAATTTGACTGATCTGATTCTAACACATGAGGAAACAAGAATTTTATCATTGGGACGCTCATTTTGTAAGCGCACGAATTTCAACTACACACAGACTTGTATTGATTATTTTAAATTTATACAAAAATTGAAGCTCAGGAAATTCTTCCATAACAGCAAAACAAATCTAGAGAGAACATCATTTGAAAGAGAAGAAGCAGGGAATCTAGAGGTTGGTGACATGGAGGTACTCTTTGATTTACAACAATTGCATCGGGAGGGTGAGGGATTATCAACAGGGGGGTGTGTGAGCCAAACTACAGATTTATTGTGTCTAGATGTATATGATAGTACCACAACCCCGTTTAGACCTAAATCTACATTCATGCCAACACATCCAAACATGCAATAGACATATTCTCGGACCTTGTTGTCAAGGATCTAAAAGATTTGTCAATAACCTCCAGTAAAGAATTTTTAAAGAATGGGAGCCATTTTGAAAAAGAATTTCAGGCTGTAGTCACCAAAATAAAAAAATTGACAAGACATAGTGGTCAGACAAGCAGATCAAGGTGGGAACCTGGTCCTTTGGCCATTAGAAACATACAAGGCTGAAGCCAAGTTACAATTGAAGGACAAAGATTGTTATCTAAAGGTCCCACAGAGTAACCTGTCTGAAGTTAAACAGAAATATGTGAAGGATCTAGCAAGGTGGCGGGGATTAGGGTTAATCACGCAAGCTGAGTATCTATTCCTGAAAGTGGACAATCTAGTATTGCCCACCCTATATCTGATACCCAAAATCCACAAAAACAAAGAAACACCACCAGGGCGGCCAATAATTTTTGCCACTGGCAGTTTATTTGAGCCAATTTCAAGGTATCTAGATTCCTTCTTGCAGGTATATGTACAAGCATTACCTGCATACATTCAAGATACAAAAGACTTCCTTAATAAGATTGCCACTATGGGTTGGAAAGAGACATACCTCTTGATTACTTTGGACGTCGTGAGCCTATATACTAGCATTGCTCACGAGGATGGCTTGCGAGAAATACGTCACTTTCTAAACACAAGACCCCTCAATCTATACCAACATACAAACATGCTAGTAGAAATGTGTAGATTATGTTTGATCAATAATCATTTCATGTTTGGGGGAGACACGTACAAGCAGCTACAGGGCACAGCAATGGGCACCTGCTTCGCCCCCAACTATGCTAATTTGAATATAGGCTGGTGGGAGGAGCAGGTGCTCAGAGTCAAATACAACAGAGAATGGAACAACCATGTAATAATGTGGATTGGATTTATAGATGATCTTTTCATATTGTGGAACGGATAAAAAGAATCAGCCATGGCGTTTGTACATGATATCAAAGCAAAGGGGTGATTCACACGAGTCCATATAGAAAGCCAACTGCAAGTAACACGATCTGACATGCAGAAAGTTTTCACCCCCAACGATTGAAAATGAGTATCCCATATGCAGAGCACTTAAGGATGAAGCGAAATTGTAGTGAGCCTTTGGCTCTAGAAGAGGCGCAGGGTGCCTCACCAAAAGGTTTCTGTAAAGAGGGTATAAGTATGACACATTAAAGCATGCAAAAAACAAAGTGGAACAAATTGAGAGGGATGCATTATTAAAACCTGACACAGAAAGAATGAAGGAGAAGAAAAAGAACACGGAAAACCAAATCAGGATGATCACTGGATACAATGCCTAGCAGGCTAAAGTGAGAGATAGCCTGCGTAGGCATTGTTATCTAGTAAAACAAGACCCAATATTGCACGGGATGGTGTCACGTAGACCCATGGTGACTTTTAATTAAGCAAAATCAATGAGAAATGACTTGTTTAATACCAGCCCGGAAGCGACAAAAAGAGGGGGAGGGCGGCTAAAAGCCAGTCCCGGCTTCCACAAGTGCCTAAAATGTAAGGCATGTAGATTTGGTAAGAATGAACGACAGATGTCATCAGTGATGTCACTGACCATGTCATGAATGATGTAATATGTGACATTATCAGCAGTGGATTGCGGGAACGCGTGTTCTAGTTAGTAGAACTAACTATAACGGAGGAATTTCAATGGTTTTGTACGAGTGAAATGTCCAGCTAAACATAACACTCAGTGAATTCCTAAAGTTTTTTAAATGCTAATTAGTAAATATAACATGTCTGAAACCTATGGTTTTTTCAGTGAATTTCAAAGGTTTTTTAAATGCTAATTCCTAACTATAACATGTCTGAAACCTATGTTTTTTTCAGTGAATTTCAAAGATTTCTTAAATGACAATTTTTAAATGTAATAGTAGTACTATTTATATTTTGATACTGATTTTCTACATTTTTTTAACTATTTATTTTTACATATTTTATTTTTTAAATCACATTATATTTTTTTAATATAAATAGAAAAAAAATATTTTTTAAAATATTGAAACATATTTTTTAAATACATTTATATTATTTTCTTTATTGTTTTTTTTTCCAATTTTTTTTGGGGAGTCGCGCAACCAAAGCGGACCTTTCTCGATCACTGCGCGGAACCTAGCCTCCATTTTAGGATTTTTGTTTAGGATCCGCGTAGGATGTGCAATGGGTGCATATTTTCATGCGCGATCGCTATGCTACTGGTACGCGACTCCAGGCGCATACGCGACACATACGTATTACTTTACCAATAAAAATTGGGGGGGCCCAGGGGGTCCTTGTGGGACCCCCTAAGCAGGCCTAGGGGGTCAGGGTGTTTCTACCCTGCCCCCTTTTTGCATTTTGCGCACTTTTTTCAAGGATTTCTCGTGCCTTGGTTCTACCGAGGCACAAAATGGCTGCCAACACTTCCTGGTTTGGAGTGTTGACAGCAAGTTGACAGCCAATTAACATGCAGCTCGTGATCGGGAGGGTGCGCGCAAGGTGCGCTCAGGGTGCGCTGGTCCACCGATCCCATAGATATATATGTGATTTTACTTTTGATTTTCTCAGGAACTACTGAACGGATTTACACCATTTAACCAAAAGGCACAACTCTGAACCAAGGGCTACCTTTTTGCCAAATTTGGTGTAATTCCGTTCAGCAGTTCGGGCTGTAGCTGCGACTAAAGGTTCCTATGGAAAATTGCATAGGGAAAACACGTTTTGGGACCCCCCTTTTTTCTCGGCCCCCGCTTGATGAATCACCCCGAGACTTTCAGGATAGGAGCGGACCGGAGCTGGCCCAAAGTTTTGAAAAATTCGCAAAGATTCGTCAACTGGCGCCAAAGTTATTGGGAATAGAATGTTGCGGATTTCCTATGGAAAATAGGTCCTAACTATAACTACCTACTGACGACCGCCAGTAGGTAATATATATATATATATGTATATATATGTATATATATGTTCAGAGCGTTTGCAAATTCGTCTTCCCCCTTATCTGGACCACCACTCGTGGACTCAGTCATTTCTCAGGAGAACAATTAAAAAGTTCTAGTAACTAAGGTTTTTACACAATGTGGGAACCTTTTATCTTTACAAGCTTGTTTAAACCTTCAGCCAATACACTGAATATGTCTTCTCAGCTTAGGTGGATCTCCCTTCCTACTTCAGACGTCTCTGAAAATTGTGGGTAGGGCTTCCTGAGAAAGCACGACTGAACTACTAAGATTTTCACTGTTTATATAAGAACCAAACCAACGTTGGCGGAGCCATGTCGTGTAATACCTAGGAATCCCCAGGACCTGCGCGTTTTGGATGACCCAAACTGAGGGCTTGGTGTCCCAACCGCTTCCGGACACCCCCACAGGATATGTCAGCCATTAGACCTGTCAAAGCCCACACGAAGGGAGCACAAGGAACCCTGCCAACCCGTGCTCGAGTGCGCGGTGCCGGGAAGAAACTACTAATCCCATGAGCCTTGGCGAAACCCTGACGGCGGTGACGTCAGGACGCACGCGCAAGGCGCGCACAAAGAGGTTCCGGGGCACCGAGCGAGTGCCGCTTACTCTTTGCCGAGAGCTGCGCTGGACGTCGCGGAGGCTGGTAAGGGTGCTTTGAGCACCATGCTAATTTCTCTGCAGTCTTGCTCAGCTTGGTTACTGGTGGCGAGTCAAGGGGGCAGCCTTTTTTCGCCCCTTCAGGAATAAGACTCGGATCGAGGGTCTCAGTGTGACGTTTTCCGTAGGAGTCTGTGGTTAATAGACTCGAGTCTTACCCTGTTCAACCTGCTGATAAAACCAGAAGGACCAGTCACGGCTGGTACCGGGAGTTCTATTGAGAACGTTATTCTTGGGTGCATTCTTCCCTCCTTGGTGAACTCTGTGGCTGATGTTCATGCGGGGAAGAAGGGCACCGTTTGTAACCTTGTTTGCAGTGCTCCGTTTACAACCATGCAGGGTGCTGCTTGACTAAAACACTGAGCTGCTACGATTTCTTGTGTGTCTTACCCTATCCTTTGTGGTGGTTGTGACTTATAATGCTCCCCGAGTAAGTGCCCGAACTTACTTAAGCTCGTGGTGTTTGAAGCTGCTGTTTTCTGAAAAGGCATAAGGCACTGTGATGGAACCTAGCCATTGTCTCATGAACTAATGCAGATGTGTGTCCGAATAACAAGTGCCTGATACCTAATTGTGGAATGATCAAGACCTACGGAATTATACTGTGTTTTTTCTTTTCTCACATTATGCAGCAGGGGTTCCGAGAGTGAGCAGGAGGTCGGCTCTTCCGCTCCCCTGTCTTCTTCATATTCTTTATCTCCAGGGTAAGGGTCTTCCTGGCGAAAGGATACTGTGAGGTTAGCGAAACGTAAGGGTGTTCGAGCTAATACTACATCCTCTTTTACTATAGATCGTGGAGAGTACGTCCTTAAGTGTTGTGGGTCCACTATTCGACGCTGAGTGTTTTCTTACTTTACAGGTACCTTTCTTATCCTTAGTGTTGGGGTGGAGCAGGGTTGAGTAGGAAGGAAGATAGGCAGGGAGTTACTGATTGCTGTCTCCTTCTGTCTTCACAGGTCTCCCTCCCTGCTGTCCCCATCCTTTCCTTCCCCCGCTGGACCACTCCATGGAGTCTGTAATTATATCTCAGACCGTGGGGGTGTCGAGAGGTGGACCCCTATAGAGCAACGTACGTTCCTGAGGATTCCGGCCACAACAAGACCAGCTAGCTCTACAGTGCCACTACCACCTTCCTGTATCCTACAGTGGTGTAGGTAGTTTCTGACAACCACTGAACATGATAACCCTGCTCCTCAGTGATCGTGGAGAACAGTACAGTACGTTCCGCTCAGATACTCGTGCTTGCTTACGCTCAGAAAATACACAGGTTGGCGATTAGGACGTTTTAATAAGTATTTATTGGTCCAGCGACAATCTGGTGTAAAACATATGTGCTGCGACAATCAGGGGACAGAAGCAGACAGAAGAGATTGTAAGTACCAATATAGAGAATAGTAGATACATTTCTATCATAGTGCTAATAAGATGACCATAAGCAGTTCAGATAAAAACAGTAGCACTTGCATATTTCTAAAATGCGCACCCTAAGAATTTTTCCTAAATGTACCTAGCCTAGATATTTATGTGTAGCATATATATGCATGTATGTAGCCAAGAATCCCCTAGGGAAGCACAACCCCCCTCACCTGATGGTTTATAAGGAAGGACCCCGTCTCTTCGTTGAGGATGACACCCCGCAAGGGATGTCAGACTGCTGCGTGTCGAAGATTCAGCATGCAGGACCCCGTGTCAACTTCAAAGGAATTCTCCTCTGACTTGTAGGGGGGAGTAAGGGTCTTTTATACTAGAGTGGTGACTCCAGGGTTTTTTCTAGAATCAATATGTTTTTAAAACAACCATAAATGTTTTGGAAACAATTATGAATGTTTTTTTCCAAACAAATGCGATCATGCACAGCTGGCTATTGGACAAGAATGAAAAAAGTGGTGACTCTTATATAGAATAATTATGCCGTGCCTGAGGGCATGTTTATATACGTCAGGTACAGGAATTATGATAGAGTACCGAGAGCCTGATTTCGAAGAGACAGGAGCAAGATCCTAGGTAAAAGGTCACCTGTTTAGAATCGTTATGGTCGTGTGGCTGAGACAATATATGTAAAATGGGTTATACATGACAGGACTATCTTAAATGACATGACAATATGGGGAGATTAAATGTGTGACCCAGAATCACAGGATGTTGAGCCGACGCTAAGACTTGAATCTGGTTCCCCAGCTCCAAAGTCGGCAGGTCTGGCCAATATGCCACATCCCCTCCCACTTGTAAGGTTTGTTAGTTCTGTGTTAGGCAGAGCTAACAGGTGAAATGGACTGGTCGAAGCTGCCTCCTGACAAGAGCCCCAGCACTTCTGCTTTATACAAATTGGTTCCTAGGGGTAGCCCTACTCACTTTTTCCGCAATTCATGTGTGCCCTTTTGAAAGCAATGCCACAGTGTCACACTCTGCCTAAATCCAAGATGGTGAAACCCTTCTCCCCTTGAGCATAGAGCCTGTGTTCCAACCTGAAATGTGTGGCCAGGAAAATGAGCAACCCCTCCTCTAAGGTCACTTCAAACCACAAAGAAGGGCCCTGACAAGTGTCAGCTAATATTTGCCTGTGGCAGGATAGGCCTCTTTGAAGTTAATCATGTTCCTGGGCACTGCTCAGATGGTCATCCTACCGAAGGAAGAAAATGCCTCCCCACACCCAAGACCCTTGTCTCAGCTCAGAGAGTGAGTTCACACGTCATTAAGATACCTATTCCACTACTCAGTGACAGTTGGCACTTGTGCAAATGGGCTTTCTGAGGCTTCAGGCAGGAAAAAAGTAACTTTCTAAGATTACATTTTCCAGAATATGTGTTACAAATCTGACTTTACCAGTAAATTGAGCTTGTAAGAAATATTTGTATAAGTCCAAATATTACATTTATAGAAGTTTCCTAGTTGAACAAAACATTATTAATATTACATTTAATATTGCATCCGAATCATTTCCTATGGAACATCCAAAACTGCTAGAGTAAAAATAGTATTTGGGTCCTATTGACTGTAAGGATATGTTTTACATTGCATTTTTACATGTCCTACTTTTAAAGACCATCTACCCTGCCTTATGGGCTGCAAGGCCTACTTACGGATGATTTATTAATATTTAAAAGGAAGGCCTGTCGAACTGGGTTATTGTGATATGACGAATTTGCAGTTTTAAAACTGCTTAGTCAGACTACAATGGTAGACCCGGAGTCATGTTTGCACTGTGTCTGTAGTGGTTGGCATAATGGGAGATGCAGTCTGTTAGGGACATTTATTTTCCAGGTCCTGGATACACTTTGTA
Source organism: Triturus cristatus (assembly GCF_964204655.1). Taxonomy (NCBI): domain Eukaryota; kingdom Metazoa; phylum Chordata; class Amphibia; order Caudata; family Salamandridae; genus Triturus; species Triturus cristatus. The sequence continues at coordinate 1,060,741,043 of NC_140589.1, read as the reverse complement.
CCTTATACTAGGGACTTATAGGTAAGTTAAATATGCCAATTAGGAGAATAGCTAATTACTACTTGTTTTAGACATCAGAGTACATGCAACAGGGCCTGGCTAGCAGAGTCCCTGCCAATCAATCAATCAGCAAAGCTTTATTTGATCTCTGTTTAGAGAATCATAAAAGCACATAAAAATCACAAAACCTTACACAGGAAAAAATAAGAGACATCATATATAAATATTATTTCATTTTGGTCTACTACCGATCTCATCTGAGACATAAAATTCATTTCTATCATATTGTTCGTGATAAGTTAAGCATTCATATTGTGATCGTTTTCCTGCATTTAAGTGCACTTTCTAAAAATATTAGAAATCTCCATACTACATGTTCATTTTCTAAAAGCTGCAATGATATAAAAGCAGGACGACATTGTCAAAGACCCAATGATTTTAAAATTGGTAAAATCCATTTTTTTCTTTGCACATCATAAAATTTGCAAATTAAAACAACATGAAGTGTTGATTGCTCTGAATGATTATTACAAGGGCACAAGTGCATGACTCTTGACCAGTCATTCATTCTTGGGAAGCTTGTTAGGCTATGTAGAATCCCTAGTCTGAATCCGGTCAATAGTAATCTATCATAACCACCAGGAACAATTTTAAGATAAGGTTGGATGCTAAAAGTTGCTAAAATCATTTGATTAGAGAGTACGGTAGGCTTTGTCATTTCTGCAGATAACCACAGTGATTCAAGTAAAATTAGACCCTCTTTTTTAAAAAACGTGGTCATGGTACTGGGCTTAGTGTAAAACTCTAGATGTTCCAGATCACACATAAAGTTCCGAACATACCTCAGCCATGGGATAGTCAATACCACTTCCAGTTTCAAACTATCATTAAAAATATCCTGGTTAAGTGTAGTTTTAGTTGATGACCATATCCTATGCCATAATAGAATGGGTTCCATTTTTATTAGATCTGCAATATATGGCACACCCAATTCAGAATAGCAAGCGTATGAAGATGTGCTGTTTGGGACTGCCAATATATATCTTAAAGATACATTTTCCACTACCTGTATTGAGTGCGAATCGACATGGCCCCAGACCCCAGCCCCATTCATCGCTCTGTAAACACACTTGGCCTTATAGATCTCTAAAAGCTACATCACCAGCCTCCTACCCAGTTTTCTCAAAACATTAGCGAGGGCAACTGTGGCTTTCATAAATATCAATTTTTTGCCTTGCACCCCCTGGGTCCAGGAGCTCGTTTGGTCAAAGAGAATGCCCAGATATGAGAATCTTTTTATAAACTCAACTTTATGCTTATCGATAGACATATCTCTGCACTTTTGACTTCCAATACCACATCTCATAACAAAGGTCTTTGATGTATTAACCCTAAGACCCAGGTTGTGCATAAAAAATGAAAAAATATTCATTACCCTTTGCAATCCCATTTGGGTACGTGACATCCAGACGGCGTCATCCGCATACAAAAGGGCAGGTATTGGCCATCCACCAATTTGTGGGAGATCTTGGCAATCATTCACAAGAGCTTTGCCCAATCCATTTATATAAAGATTAAATAGAAAGTGGGCTAACATGCAGCCTTGCCTTACCCCTCTCTTTATTGGGAATGGATTAGTGCATTCACCACTGGCACCATACCGCACCCTCACCTTTGCGTCGCTATATAATCGGCTTAAAAAATTAATAATGGCATCTTCCACTCCTACGTCTTCAAGAAGCCTCCAAAGCTTATCATGTCTAGCACAGTCAAAGGCTGCTGTGAGATCTATGAATGCTAGGAACAACCTACCCTGCTTAGCACGGGTATACTTCGCTATAATGATGTTCACATTTAGGCTTTGTTCTACTGTTCCTAGACCCTTATGAAAGCCAAGCTGTAGATCAGAGATAACCTTATTGTCCTCGGCCCAGTCTGCAGTCTTTCCAGAATAATTAGACCAACTACTTTTACCAAGGAATCTAGTAAAGATATTGGCCTGTAGCAGCCGGGATCCTCCCAATCCCCTTTTTAGGTCTCGGCTAGCGTAGGCTGCGCACATGCGTAGTCTCGCTGGCGAGATTTAACGTTTTGAGGTCTTTTCGGTAAAGGGCTTTAAGCCCCGCCCCTCTTTTCCATTGGCTGGCGTCACCGTTTATGATAAACGGTGGCCTGCTATTAGAACAGAGCTGTTCATGACGTATTGGCTCGGCTTTTTGAGCCGTCCCATTTGGACGGGCTCGTCTGCCTTCTGTGCGTCGCAAAAGGTTTTTTATCTTTATGGGGCCAAACACATGGCCCCATAAAGATAAGAAACCTTTTAGCACGCGAGGCCGTCCAAGTGGGACAGCAGAAAAAACCAAACGAAAACGTCATAACGAGCGCTTGTTTCTCCTGCCATCCACTTCACCCTCACACGTTTGCCTCAACTAATGCTTTTCCTTCTGGCCTGTATACACCTGTACCATCCTCACCACAGGCCTGTTCGGCCCTTGCCTCCTCCCAGCCCACATACAACCCCTGCACCAGCTCTCTCTCCCCTCTCCTTGTGTGCCCTTAAGCTGCGTGATGTATACGTTTTCTTTCACTCTAATGTTAGTAAGCGGCTCACAGTTCCTTCCCCCTTCCAGGGTGGGGCAGGGAGGGCTGGTGTTGGTTGTCCCTGTGCAGCTCCTGAGTGGCTGGCAGGTCCCGTCCTCCTCCCTTCACCTGCTGCCCCGAGTGCTGCGGCATGCCAGTCATTCCTGTGCGGAGAGAGCTGGCTTAACTTCTGGTCTCCAAGAGCACTGGTTTGGTGAGCACTGCAGGGCACCAGGGCGCTGCTCGTGAAGTGGAACTTGGGCTGCTGGGACCCGCGAGGAGCATAAAGACGTCAGTAGCCCCACCGAGGAGTGCAGGAGCACTCTCAGGACCCTGTAGGGCATTCAGGAGTGCTTTCAGGGCACTCGAGGCATGCTTAGACCCACAGAACACTGCTTGGACTCCCTGGAGTACATTGTATTGAATGGAACACGTGGCGCTGCTTGGACCCCCGAGGCGCTCCTTGACACTGCCTAGGCCGCCGTGGAGTGGCGTAGCATTGCTGGGTCCCACAAGGAACACTTAGACCCTAAAGACTCTGCCCGGAACCTCTTCGGAGCATAGTGAGACCCCATGGAGTACGTGGGCGCTGGCGAGGCCCCGCGGGTCATACTGCTGGGATCCCCGAGGAGCGAGAGGGTCCTGCTGGCACACCTGTAGAGCGCGAGGCCACCGCCACAATGCATGAGAACCCCCGTACCACCCCACGGCTGAAGAGAAGCTGTTACTGGCACTGCTGCAACCCAAGGAGTCCATAGCCCCTCCAGGTGCTGATGAGTACTCCGAGAGGCCGAGAACCCCGTCTCTTGAGGGCCCTTCTGTCACGCCTTGGGCCCCTAAGCCAGGCCAGGTCACCGGCTCCCACAGACACCGCAGGCCCACTAGAGACCCCGAGGAGCGCAAGAGCATTGCTGGGACACCAGGGTTGAGGCGATCACTGTTGCCACACACGGGGTCGGCAGGGCGCAGTCCCTGAGGAGTACCAGCACCCTGCTAGGACCCCTGAGGAGTCCCCAGCCGGGGGCAGTGCTGAACATGTGCCTGATCTAAGAGCAGCCTCCACCTAGAGGCCAGCAGGGCTCCACCATGGGGCAGGCCTTCTTCCCCAGGCCGGCCAATCCTGCTCTGGCTGGTGAGTAAGGTCGACTCCTGTGTCCTAATAAACGACTTGTGTTAGGTCGGGGCTGGAGCTGGGGGCTTCTACTTTACACCGCTGTCTTATGTCACCAACATTTGTATAACATTTTTCCGGCTAATACAACACTGAAGCGCTTTCTATTTTTAACATAGTCGTCCTATTCATGTGTATAAAGTGGTTGGAGAGTGTCTGGTGCGAGTGCCTCTCTTGTGTGTGGGCTGTCAGTGGGGGTGAGTACTGTGCTGGATCCTGTACTTGGGATATCCTAGAAAGGAGGATTGGCCTCATTATGGTGACTTGGGAGCGTTGGAGTCAGGGTTGTTTGGGGTATCTAAGGGAGGGGTAGTGCCAGCTCTTCTATTTGGAAAGAGTAGCAGGGGTTAGTGCTGGTCCTGTATTTGAAAAATAGGACTGCTGAGGTACATGTTTTGCTGGTACTTGTATCTGTGAGTGCTGTGGAACAGGTAATAAATGTAGGCTCTTGTATTGCTGCTAGTATTGCAGCCCCATGTGTGTAGGTGCATGTTCATTTGTACGCATGCACATAGGAGTCACCTCCACTTTGTGTGCGGAGGCTCAGGAGGCCGGTGCGAACCCCTGTCTGCTGTGGAAGTCCTCAGCTCTTAGGGACCACTTTTTTAAATTGAGACACTGGAAATTGGTAATGCCTTCCCTTGTTTGGTGAGGTGGCAATCGAGGTTCAGTAGTAGGGTCATCTGTATTTGTGGTAATTGTGGGGTTAGCAGCGGAGGTATTTGTGCTGTGTCACAGGTTGTCAGTAGTTTGGACTCTTGTAATATGGTGTCCCTGAGGGTTCCTGTATATGCAGTCCTCCTCTGGATCAGTGGCACGTTGTACTTGCCTGTTCAGTGGTTCAGAGGGTTCGTAGTGTAAGATACAGCATGCACTGTGTTACTGAGGGTCAGTGGTGTGCCCCCTGTAAAAGTGATATCCTAACACTATAACACCGTACAGATCAAGTATATGGAGGGAAAGGAAGTGTGAACTATCTGATATAAGCCTCTATGAAAGCAAAGCGTGCCAGGGGAGGTGGGTAGCCCCATGAACAGGGCTTTTTAGGTTGAAACCTACCAGACAGCACAGCTGTCTAGTTGCTATAGACTTATTGGGTGACATTATGAAAGCAGATCTAAGAATGCATTCCGCCCACCGCTTGCCAGTGGCTTTGTGGTTCGTAACTCACATTTGCTTGCTTTCTATTTGCTGGCTTTATTTTTTAGGCTTACTAGCATGCGTTTGTCCCACCCGTGGAGCATAGCCTGTTTACTGGACTCTTCCATAAGTGTTCGCTTTCTGTAAACCGGCCCATACATTACTCTAACATATGCCACTCTGACACACTGCTCTGCGCCTCTCTGCTCCATGCCAGTCTGCTCTAGGCTGCGCCTCTCTGCTCAATGCCACTCTGCTCTAGGCCGCAGCATTCTGCAAAGCGCCACTCTGCTCTAGGCTGCGGCATTCTGCGAAGCACCACTCTACCACGCGCCACTCTACTATGCGCCACTTTGACACTTTACTATAGTCCACGCAACTCTACTCCATGGTCACTCTTCCCTATCCCACTAACTTTTAGCCATGATGAACATCGGCCACGCTAGTGTACAGCATGGCTAAACAAGCACTGAAAATGCAATAGGTCTCGCCTTTGATTAAGTTAAAGCCATTTGCTTCGCTAATGGTATTATATAGCATAGCAAATGGCTTTAACTTAATGAAAGGCGAGACTTATTGCATTTTGAGGGCTTGTTTAAAAATAGGAACAAGGATGGATTCAGACCAGCTTTTTATAAAATGGGACGAACAGCTTGCATTGATTACCTGTGTCAACTGCGGGCCCCATAACATCACGTTAGATTTATATAAATCAATGGGAACCCTATCAGGCCCAGGGGCCTAACCTCTCATGCTTGGCATAATGGCACGATTGACCTCTTCCAGGGTGAACTGGAGATCAGTAGAGTATGCCAAAAGTGCCAGTACACCGTCTCCAAGGAATTGAGTATCTGGATGATCAATGCACACACCACTATCATACATCTTGGTGAAGTGCTTGACCCATTGCTCTTCTACGATTGCTATTTCAATAGTTGGAGTGTCTCCAAAGACCAGGAATGGATTTGTTACGGCTTTCCAAAAAGCCGAGCTATCTTTGGATAGGGAGGCATTGTGAAGAGCTAACTGTGCATCATTTCTCAATGATGCTCTACACTCCTGAAGTGCAGGTTTATAAACCCCTCTGGCCTGTCTAATATTAGTTGGGTTTCTTGGTGTTTTATGTATTTTATGTTTTAATTTGGCATAGGGCCATGTGCATTTGGTGTCAAACCACCCTTGTTTTTTCCTACCCAATTTTCTCTTCTGCACAAATAGAACCTCTTTTATTGCCCCTGAAATTTGCTGAAAGGAAGTCAGAACATTACCTTGCATGGTTCTTTCATCCTAACAGGCTGAGAAAGCAGATGTACACTTTATTACCACATGCTTTAAAGTTTCCAAGGGATCCACCATCGACAATCATAAAGAATAGCCATTTACTCTAATAATAGTTAGATCATGTGGAACATGTGCAAGTCCCCGGAACCTAACTTTCTTTTCAGCAATGTGAAAGAAAAGCTCAGTGGAAAGTGGTCATTTAAGATGATATTATAAGTAGTATATGATTTAACTCTGGTTGAGTGGCTATTCGACACCAATATGTATTCTATAGTCATAAAACATCCTCTACTATTAAAAGTGTACCTTGGGGGGCCAGGTGATACACATAGCTTGTTGGCGAACCCCAGATCAAAACCAAACATTACTTCATTAAGCAATTCCCCAAATGTAGCATGTGGGAAATGTGTGTAGCAATTCCCATCCTTGTTTATAAGCCCACATGTTTCTCCCCCATTTTTAGGGCATGGGGCAGAATTAAAGTCCCCTCCCAAAAATATGAACATGTCTTTTGAACTGTTGCTATGAATAGTTTTCAAGTCATTTCCTAATTTCTTCACAGCTGTACCGATCTATTCAGAAGGCACGTTATTATAGAAATGTATCACGTCAATGTAGTGCTTCTTATCGATGTGAAATATAATAAGTTGGTGATATATATCTACAATTTTCATCTATATTTTACTCACTTTCACAATATTGGACACATGAATAGACAACCCACCCTATGCCCTCCCATGGGCCACTGCAACAGCTGCAGTATGGAAAGTTCTGAATCCATTAATATATACTATATCCTTAGCCCAGGTTTCTTGGAAGCACATTAAATCGAACTTTGATATTAAGTCACCCCAAAGCGGGTTGGCCAACTTCGATCGTATACCTAATGTTCCAAAAAAACAGGTTACAAATATCACTATTCTCGCTACATGTGTGGTGCACGGCTGTAGCTTTAGTGGTGATTGTCACTGGATTAGGAGGTGTTACCTGATTCAGTCTGGTGCTTTGGGTGAGTGCAGAGCCCACTACAGGATATATAGTACCCAACATCTAATTTCTCTGATTGGACTGAGTTAATGGCTGGGCCTGGTTTATTGTTTCATTTTATGGATGGTCAAGGGCAAATCTACATATGTTTAATTTTCTAGAAAAAAGATTTTGTTTAGTCCAGTTCTGGTGCTCAGCCAGTGCAGTGATTTGTTCCTCAGGGCAGGCCAGGGTTCATACACACGAGTGGGGAAGGAACGTTTGCCAGAACTATTGTGTAGGAAGTGGCCTCTGGTGGTAAATCTAAGGATACCTGCTCCACCTTTTTTCTAGATTGGGATTGGATCATGGCCAAATGAACGTGTTCATGTTGGCTCAATAGAGGGGGCATGTCATTTGAACCCCTCTCTACTGTTATGCTGTTTATATCTCTTTACTGCGCCTAAGGGAATTTTCAACCCTGGCATTGATGGGTGAATCTCATGAATTGTCCAGACTTGGTTCCCTTCCAATGTAGATAGTGAATCTGGTGCTGGCATATAGGAGGCTCTCTTATCCCTATTTCTTTGATGAGTCAGCCTGATTTTTTGCGGTATTATCGCTACAATGATTAGAATTACCTGTTTTTGTTTTAGAGACTCGTCAATTGATGTCAATCTCTCTGTCAGTTTGGCTAACACCTCTATTAAAAGGTTCTCGAGCCCGTCTAACTTTGTGGATAGCTTTTCCATGTCATCCCACAGATTATAAGGCTGAGTATGTGCTACTAATCTCCTGCCAGGACCTGCGTCCAATGAAACTGATGTTTTACCCCTTCTAGTTGGCTTTTTATACGTTGATCCTATTTGACCATTGTCCACGCCCATTAATTCTTCCCCCGGATTTCTAGAGCCCTTTGACGGGGGGTTGGCTAACACTTTCCTAGTCGTTGACCCATACAAGGTTTGAGACATTCTGCACACAACCATTAGTGACCTGTTGGGGATGAGATTCAATATCCACGGATGTTTAGGGATCATCATTTGGAATTGTCTCTGCTCCGCGGCTTTCCGCGTTTAAAGTCTCCTCAACACATGTTATTTGTTTTTCTATTGCCCCCGTCGCCCCTGTCAGATAGTTCATCAGTGTTAAGCGCGAACCCGCTGTTGGTTTGGATGTGGTCAGTGTGATTGCAGTCTTCTTACTTTCTGCCTTCCTTTTCCCCATAGTTTATGCTAGGTAAGGCGCCTGTGAGGAGGACGACGACGCAGCCTGGCGGAAGGTGGGTGAAACGGACTACGACGACCAGGAAATGCCGGAAACAGTTCGCGGTCTAGTTGCGCTCGGAACGCGCACCGTCAGCACACTTCGGCCAATAGAATATAAGGAGGGCGGTACCCGGAAGGCGTGGTTCCAGGACAGCGCGGAGGAAGAGCGGAACCAGGGAGAGAGAACAACGGAGCCACGGACGACCAGCGGAGACGTCAGCGACGACACTCGGAGAAGAGCGGGACCTGTGACGACCAGTGAAGCAGACGGGGAAACCTCGGAAGCCGTACCCTCAAGGGAGGAAGCGTACACTGTGCACAAGCCCTGCGGCCCGAGAGAGGGAGAGGACGCCCCGGGTCCAGCTGCCACGGCCCGGTTCCCGGGTCGTGGCCATAGGCAAGTGCCTCTTAAAGGGTCTTTTTGGTGGGGTACCTGGGGTGCTTGTACATAGTAAAGCGCAACACAGTCACTCTCGGAGGAGAATCGGAATCCCTCACCCCTCTCACACTACCGTCCCTTCCTGACCCCTACTTTTCCTTTTCCCCTCTCACGATGTTTGGTGGCGGTGGCACAGGCAAATAGGAGAAGTGAGGAGAATCTAACCAGAGCGTTTCTTTCTTTCCCTTGGGGCTGCCCGGGTTTTGGAGTTTCCCCTACGGAGAGAGAGAAGAACCAGAGAAGGGGGCAAGAAGGTCACTGCAACCATCAGAGAAGAGAAGGAGCGATAGCAGAACTACGCCGGCTCAGCCCTGAACCTTTGGTGCTAACTTGTGGCTGCCCATGTTTGGTCATTCAGTCCATTTTTAGTTAAAAAAATGGAGGAAATCCTGTACCCTGTGGCTTGTTCCTATTAAATAAGGACTTACAATACCTCATATGCTGCCTGGTCTCCATATATACCTCGTGACAGGCCATCGGCATTCCTACAAAGTGGTGTCAGAAGTGGGATATCTGAGTCCCAGTGTGTCGAACCATGACGCAGCCCGTGCCTCTGGAGGATATGCTCACCCAATTGGCCGAAGGACAAAGACACTTACAGCTGGTGTTCGAGCAACAGCTACAGGCAGCCAGAGTAGAGAGGGAAGCCTTACAGGGAGCCCTTAAGGACCAGGCAACAGTAGTCGCCTCGAATCAACAAGTGCAGGATACTGCCATACTGCGGCTTACGGACGCTATTGTACATACCCGAGTCCACCCCACTGTGCCAGGAACGGTCCTGCAGAAATATAAGGAAGGGGAAGACCCTGATTATTTCTTCTTGAACTTTGAGCGAGTAGCGTCTACAGCGGCCTGGCCACAAGAAAGGTGGGGCCAGTACATTGCACCACTCCTCTCAGGAGAGTTACAAGCGGCATACCAAGCAGCTAACCCTGATGGGACGACTGCCTATGTGGAAGTAAAGAAAGCAATCCTAGAAAGACTGGGGTTCGATCAAGAACATTACCGCACTAAATTTAGAAAAGAAAAGTGGACTACTGGGGATAACCCTAGGGCTTTGTATTATAGAATAAGGGATTTAGGTACCAGATGGCTGACACCCCACGTATCTACAATAGAGGAGGTTGTTGAAAAAATCTTCCTAGAGCAATATCTAGACGCCCTACCACCCACCACAAAGTCATGGGTGAAACAACACCCCCATCTCACCACCGCCTCCGCGGTTGAAATAGCATGTGCCTTCCATAGGGCCCCCGACTTTAGAGCAGGCACTATGAGACCCCAAACTCAGGTTCCACTCGCACGACCCCAGCTGCAGTCCTCCATTAGACCTCCCCTAAAACCCGAAGCAAGGCCCTTTCCACCCCTCTGGTCTCTTCCAAAACCAACTCCTGTTCCCGCAGGCCCTAGTGGACAAGGTCCTCAATGTTTCAGCTGTGCCGAATGGGGCCATATAGCCAGACAGTGTCCTCACCGAGCGCCGTCCGCTGAACCTATGGAGGTGGGATATACTCGGGGCAGGGTCCTGTTAACACGGGAGGGTTCCCAACGCTACAAAACAGAGGTGTACTTAAATGGAAAGAAGCGACAGGCACTGTTAGACACCGGGTGTCACGTCACAGTGGTTGACGGATCCCTGGTTGGAAACCACCTATTGCACCCGTCAGAGCAAGTGAAGGTGACCTGCGTCCATGGGGATACAAAAACATATCCTACAGCAGAAGTCATATTAGACGTGGATAACGACCCCCACCTCAAAAAAGTGGGGGTGATTCCCTGTTTGCCCGAATCCGTGATTATAGGAACTGATCACCCCAAATTCGAAATGTATATAGAGGGAACAAAAAGGAGCAACCCCTCTTGGCTGGATGAAGCCCCGTTTCACATGACTCAGATAGAAACACAAGAGGGTCGAGAGAGAAAAAGTAGACGCGAAAGGAGGAAAGAGAAAAAAGATTTCTGTTCACCACTATCACAAACTGCTTTCCCCTTTCCCTTGCAGATACCGACGGAACAGCACCCTATAGTTTCCGGACAGCCCAACAGGATGACAAAATGCTCATACACACCTGGGAACAGGTCCAGAACGAGCCGCCAGACCAGGTAGGACCCTACTTTGTAGTAAACAGGGGATTGTTGTATAGAGACGAAAAGAAAGACTCTGTAGTAAGAACCCAACTGCTTGTTCCCCAATTCTTCCGGGATCATGTACTCCAGCTGGCCCATAACAAATTGGGGGGGGGCCACTATGGTAAGGAAAATACCCTAAAGTACCTATTGGAGAAATTCTATTGGCCGGGTGTCTATAGAGACGTGGCAAAACATTGCGCGGCCTGCATGCGTTGTCAATACACGAATTCAGGGTCCATCACCAAAGCTCCCCTACAGCCGCTACCCATTATCGACATCCCATTTAAACGAATCGGAATGGACTTAGTTGGGCCCCTGACTCCGTCATCCCGGGGACACCGTTACATACTCGTCATAGTCGACTATGCTAGTCGATACCCGGAGGCTTTCCCGTTGTCACGCATGACCACCCCAGCCGTAGCCCAAGCGATGATAACATTGTTTTCACGGGTCGGTTTTCCCTCCGAGATCCTGACCGACCAGGGTACACCATTCGTATCACGAATGATGGGCCAGATATGTACCCTACTCGGGATAAAAAGGATAAGAACGTCAGTCTATCACCCACAGACAGACGGCCTTGTGGAGCGATATAACAAAACCATAAAAAACTTACTCCGCAAGGTCGTCTCAGATACCGGGAGGGATTGGGATCAGAAACTTCCCCTAGTTCTCTTTGCAATTCAGACACACGAACAAAGGTCCACTGGGTATTCCCCGTTTGAGTTGCTGTTTGGGAGAAAGCCCAGGACTTTATTGGATATGGCTAGCGAACAGTGGGAAGGGGAAGATGAGGAAGGAAAAACTCTGCTACAGTATGTTGCCGATCTGAAATCTTCCCTAACAAACCTATGGGGACTAGTGCAGGAAAACATGCAGGAAGCGCAGGACACACAGAAAAGGTATTACGATCGCAACAGTCGCCTTAGGACGTTTCGGCCCGGGGACAAGGTGCTCCTACTACTCCCTTCCACAGAGGACAAGCTACTAATGAAGTGGGAAGGGCCGTATGAGGTAGAAAAACAAATCACGCCTGTAACCTACAGCATCCTACTGCCCCACAGAGCCGGAGGTAAACAAATATATCACGTAAACCTCCTAAAGAAATGGGAGGAGTCCCCGTCCACTTTAGGACATAGCCCTGCTTTACTGACCTGTAGCACACCACAGTTAGACATACCACTCCTGTCAGTCCACAACGTCATGGATCACCCCGTTCCCGTAGGGGACGTGTTAACTACTGAACAGAAACTGCAGCTTGGTACTGTGCTAACCACTTTTCCCGACCTTTTTTCCCCAAGCCCTGGGTTGACATCTCTGGTCCAGCACAGAATAGTAACTTTACACCCGAAAATAGTACAACAAAAACCCTATCGCATCCCAGAAGCCCGTAGGGAGGCCGTAGAAAAGGAAGTGGTAGACATGCTCCAGGCAGGAATAATAGAACCATCCCAGAGCAACTGGTGCTCTCCAACCGTCATCGTGCCAAAGCCAGACGGCAGTCTGCGCTTTTGCATTGATTTCCGACAGGTGAACGCCATCACAAAGTTTGACACCTATCCCATGCCTCGGATTGATGAGATGGTGGAGAGGCTGGGACACGCTAGATACATGTCCACCCTAGATCTAACGAAGGGATATTGGCAAATCCCGTTAGACCCCACATCCAAAGAAAAAACTGCATTTTCCACTCCCTCAGGGCTATACCACTTTAAGGTCCTCCCGTTCGGGTTACATGGGGCCCCAGCCACATTTCAGAGGCTAATGGACCACGTACTGAAGCCGCACCAGAAGTACGCTGCACCTTATCTAGACGACATCGTGGTTTTTAGCCACACATGGGAAGACCACCTGTCACATCTCACTTCTATATTCCGAGCAATACAGGACGCAGGCCTAACCATCAACCCAAAGAAATCACTCCTGGGAACCAATACGATACAATATTTGGGGTATACTATACAGGAAGGACACATCAGGCCCCAGGTGGATAAGATCAAAGCCATCCGCACCATTTCCAGGCCACGAACCAAGAAGGAAGTCCGGTCCTTCTTAGGATTCATAGGATATTACAGGCGGTTTATTCCCCATTTCTCCTCCCTAGCCAGCCCGCTCACTGAGCTTTTATCTAAAACACACCCAACACACATACAGTCATGGACTAGTGCCCAAGAAACCAGCTTTGAAGCCCTAAAACATGCCATTTGTACAGCCCCAGTGCTACAGTGCCCCGACTTTGATCGCACGTTTGTTCTACAGACTGACGCCTCTGGTTACGGGTTGGGGCTGTATTATACCAACCGGACTCTCGTGACAAACTGAGACCCCTGTTGTACATCAGCAGAAAACTATTCCCCCGAGAAACAAATTATTCCACGAAAGAGAAGGAGTGTTTAGCCATTAAATGGGCTATAGAGTCATTGCAATACTATCTCTTGGGCAGACCCTTTCTTGTGCTTACTGATCACGCTCCCCTGACCTGGCTCGCACAAAACAAAGACACCAATTCCCGCATTCTCCGTTGGTTTCTCGCCTTACAACCTTTTTCGTTTCAGACACTTCACATGCCGGGGAGGAAGCAACTGAGTGTGGATTATTTGTCCCTGCATCCTTGCTGTGAATGGCCCCATCGTCCATTCCTAAGGGGGGGCGAATGTGAGGAGGACGACGACGCAGCCAGGCGGAAGGTGGGCGAAACGGACTACGACGACCAGGAAATGCCGGAAACAGCTCGCGGTCTAGTTGCGCTCGGAACGCGCATCGTCAGCACACTTCGGCCAATAGAATATAAGGAGGGCGGTACCCGGAAGGCGTGGTTCCAGGACAGCGCGGAGGAAGAGCGGAACCAGGGAGAGAGAACAACGGAGCCACGGACGACCAGCGGAGACGTCAGCGACGACACTCGGAGAAGAGCGGGACCTGTGACGACCAGTGAAGCAGACGGGGAAACCTCGGAAGCCGTACTCTCAAGGGAGGAAGCGTACACTGCGCACAAGCCCGGCGGCCCGAGAGAGGGAGAGGACGCCCCGGGTCCAGCTGCCACGGCCCGGTTCCCGGGTCGTGGCCACAGGCAAGTGCCTCTTAAAGAGTCTTTTTGGTGGGGTACCTGGGGTGCTTGTACATAGTAAAGCGCAACACAGTCACTCTCGGAGGAGAATCGGAATCCCTCACCCCTCTCACACTACCGTCCCTTCCTGACCCCTACTTTTCCTTTTCCCCTCTCACGACGTTTGGTGGCGGTGGCACAGGCAAATAGGAGAAGTGAGGAGAATCTAACCAGAGCGTTTCTTTCTTTCCCTTGGGGCTGCCCGGGTTTTGGAGTTTCCCCTACGGAGAGAGAGAAGAACCAGAGAAGGGGGCAAGAAGGTCACTGCAACCATCAGAGAAGAGAAGGAGCGATAGCAGAACTACGCCGGCTCAGCCCTGAACCTTTGGTGCTAACTTGTGGCTGCCCATGTTTGGTCATTCAGTCCATTTTTAGTTAAAAAACGGAGGAAATCCTGTACCCTGTGGCTTGTTCCTATTAAATAAGGACTTACAATACCTCATATGCTGCCTGGTCTCCATATATACCTCGTGTCAGGCCATCGGCATTCCTACAGCGCCCGATACAAGATGGTACATATTGTCTTTTATGCAGCTACAGGTCTCAGCTCTCGAATCTCAGAGTCTCATAAGTGATCCGGCAGCTTATAGTCATATAACATACATACCCCATGGGCACATAAGTGGTTAATGATGGCCAAATAGTCAAAATTACAATACTCTCCTTTCATATGCACTCACCGGCGATGGACAGAAGGGCTGGAGAGCTCCCGAGGGGCCAAGAGAGGGGGCCCAGCCTGGCCTGTCGAGCTATGATGGGCTAAGATGGGCCCGTCTTGGCCCAGGCAGAGCCCGGGCACGCTCCGCACCCGTCCCACGCTGCGGGATACCACTGGTGATTATGGAGCGCTCCTGCCCTCATGATCCCGCCTCACGCCACCAGGGTTCAGAGATTGGGCTAAAGTGCCAAGTGCTGGATCTGAGGGTCCCGTGCTGTGGGACGCCTCCGGTGATTATGTAGCACTCCTGCCCTTGTGATCCCGCCTCAAGCCACCAAGGTCCAGGAATCGGGTTTAAAGTGACGCATTCTGGATCTGAGGGTCCCACACTGCGGGACGCCTTTGGTGATTATGTAGCACTTGTGATCTCACGCCACCAGGGTCTAGGGATTGGGTGTAAAGTGGCAAGTACTGGATCTGAGGGTCCCGCGCTGTGGGACGTCTCAGGTGATTATGTAGTGCTCCTGCGCTCTTGATCCCGCCTCACACCACCAGGGTCCAGCGATCGGGTGTAAAGGGCCATGTGCTGGATCTGAGGGTGCACAGTCAAAATGCCAGCAGCATCAGTCCAAATCAAATGGGGTGATCATCAAAAAAGAGGCATTTCCCTACAAAGGTTTAGTGTAAAATGTGCAATTTGTTATTCCAAGAACATGATTCTTTGTGCTGCTGATAATAAAGAGTTGTGCAAGGTATTGAAATGTCACATAAGAACAGCAATCAGAAATGTCAAAAGTAGAGTGAGAAAATAAGTAGTCCAATTGTATATTGTGACGTATAATGACTTATATGTACTAAATTTGAAACGTTAAGGATGCAAGAATAGTATGTACATTGGAGGGCTAGCGATGAAAGAATATACCAACAGAGCCATTAGTAGGTCTGTGGTAACACTCCTTATAATAACTCAGTCAACTTAAGAGCTAGAGGTATGTTTGCTGTACAACCTCCAACATCAAAAATGTATGCTAATGACAAACAATGTTACCATGAGAACCACACTAGGTACAGCAGCTTATCTATTCTTGCATCCCTTGGCAATTGTGAGGATCGTCGATATTACGAATGTGTGACTACAGAAGGGTTTCCTCCTTGGTATGACTACTAGGTTTGATCCCAATAGAATTAGGGTGAATTACAGTTGGACGGGCAGATAGAACTTATTCACTTGTACTACTAGACCTCCTGCACAGTCTGCAATGATAGCAGAAATGATGAATGGTGGTGACATTTTGGATGTTTGGTGAGCACAGCATCCAACCATATTAAAATACAATTATTAATCTACTGTGCACAATGCAAACTTAAGAATAGTCTATTGGCTGGTGTCTATGGGCCAGACATCCTAGATTGGGCACACTGGCATTCTAAGCAGATCCTTATCAGACCACTCCCTAATAGTTCTGGTACAGTACTGTAAGCAAGGTACCTGACACACAGGGACATGGAGATCTAAACCAAAATCCTAATTAGATGCCTCTTTCAGAAAAGAGCTGCATAAAGCAATTACAGAATATTCGGACCGCAACCTGATCTCCGTGACGCAGACGACTACGGTTTGGCAGGCCTTCAAAGTGTATGTTGTGGGGAAGGGCATAGCAAAGGAGGCAGCAACATTGACATTGCTGTGAGAACGATTAACATGACATTACATTTCTCTTAGGTAGCTGGGAAAGATTATACTACGTATCAAAATTATGTCAACCTTTTCTGAATGAATCTACACTCAAATTCACACGTGTATTCTGACCTGATGCTATTGCATGTGAAACGATTTTGATATGAAGTGTGTTATTCTGGCTTATGCTAAATAGGCCTCAAATAGGTTTCAACTTCATCTTGTCAAAATACATGTCACATTCACTGTTTATTTCTGCTGCACATAGTCAAGCAAGTCATGTCTGTTTATTTCTGAATCACACTGTTCTTGAAGAAGACTCTTTGGCATGGACTTAGAATGTAACATGTTTCAAAGTCTTTTGCATGTGGTATTGCATTAATTCACAATGGTTTACAGTCGTTATGTAACTAGTTTGTTCTGACACCTCCAAACGGCATTCGGTCAGGGGGTTGGGGTGTATTCATTATTTATGTAGTAGGTTAGTTATGTTATGTTATGTTATATTGATTTATTATGCGCACAGCTACTCCAGCCAAGGAGTGTCCCGGCGCAAGTGCTTAGGTAGTAAGGCTGTACAATGTTTTTAAAGTCTGTAATCTGAGTTGTTGAAAATGTATTTCCTTGCTTACTCCACAGTTCAGGAGTTTTCATACTGTTCTATGGGGAGATTTCCTACATAAATGCCTGATTTTGGTGATGAGCCAGAAGATCTTTGCTATGATACTAGTGATGCTGTCTGAGTTCTTACTGATTTTCCTGCATTTTTCGAACTTTGAATTTTAATTTTTTTTCCTATTGCTCTGCATTGTTCTAATAAAGACAACCTTCACTGCAATGACTTTATGCATATAAATGAGATTAGTTGCATTTCCACTTTACTATTTCATGTATTGTACATTTTATATTTTTGTAATAAAACTTCTAATTCTGCCCTTTAACTCACTTATTGAGTCAGTCTTTTCTTATTTGACTGTACTTTGAAATGCTGATTTGTATATTATCCTGGGACACATTGCCTCATGAAATTAAGTTTAACACCATTCCTGATCCACTCGACCAGTGGGTGTGTTTTTGTAGTGTAAAGTTTTAGGAGTACAGTACACTCACAAAACTCTGGACCATTGAATGGAGGAAGGTAGAACACCCGGTTAAATTCTGTCAGTACACTTAGAAATATTGCATGCCTTCACACCATTTTGGGATTGGTCTAGAGATACTACTAAAGCGCAGCAGATTTGCTGACTATCTTAATGATATCACACTTGCATCATTGGAAAGGTTCACGAGTCTCAACCTTGAGGATTTACGAGAAGTAATACAATAGCTGCAGAGTGGTGAGGTAGCTGGGCCTGATGGGATTTCAATTCAATGTTATGAAGCTTATGCTGATTTATTAAGCCCCCAACTACTTATGGAGTATGAAGAAGCTGTTCTGGAAGGTGAACTTCCCACAATGACATTACAGGACATGTGGATAACACTTCTCAAACCAGACAGATCAGAAGACCACTGTGCATCACTTAGGCTACTGTAATTGCTTAACATTAACAATACAATATTTGTAAAAGCCATAGTTAATAGATGAAAACCACTTTTGTCAGGTCTGGTACTTCCAGACCAGACTGATTTTAAACCCAGCCACCCGACATTGTTAAATTTTAAGTGCTCTCCCAGCAGTAATACACCATTTAGACCCCCAATTAATGACAGTGCTGCCTTTTCTTGATGCTAAAAAAGTATTTGACTGTCTGGAGTGGCCAAAAATATTTAAAGTATTAACAAAAATTGACCTGGTTAGGTGTTTTATTAAAATGATCTTATTCTGTAGGGACCCCTTGGCCAGAGTGTTTATTAATGGACAGAGGCACCAGACAGTGTTCCCCATCACCATTTCTGTGGAACCCTTGGCCTTTGTATACAGCAAGCTGCATGCACATAGAGGAATTTATATAGGTGGCAGGCCAATGGTTGTATACGTGTACATGGATGATGTCCTTCTGTATAAATAGAACACAACCAGAAACGTAAATCCAATTGTTCAAGAAACCATCTGATTCTATGTTATCTCAGGACTAAAAATCAATAGTGCGAATCAAAGTAGACATAGGGGCAAGTTTTATTCATTTACATGGGCATGTCCAGACATAGCTAGGTTTTGGGGAATGAGTGATGACTACACAGTGGAAGATGAGGTCCATCCTTGCACAGTTGTTATGTTATGTTATGTTATGTTAAGTGAAATTTATAAAGCGCACTGACACCGTGGGTTTCCTGGTGCTGTAAGACAGAGGAGACTCTGGGGTCAGAGGAGACGGAATTAGCCGAGTGGAGAAAAAAGGAAGGTTTTGAGCAGTTTTCTAAAATGAGGGAGGGAGCTACTGGATTTGATGGTCAGGGGAAGAGGATTCCAAAATTTGGGGGCAAGGTAAGCAAACCGATGGCCGCCGAATTTGTGGGTTTTGGTTTTGGGGACAGTAAGCAAGTTGAGAAGAGCTGAACGAAGATTGCGCGTTGGACGGTGTGGATTGATGAGTGTTGTCAGGAAGGCAGGGCTGGAACAGTGGAGGGATTTGAACGTGAGGCAGCCCAACTTAAAGGCCGCCCTTAGTTCTATGGGTAGCCAGTGCAGTTTGTGTAGCAAAGGTTTGGCCGACTGCCATTTGGGAGTTTTGTAGATGAGACGGGCTGCTTGGCTCTGCACGACCTGAAGGCGATGTAGCAATGATTTTGAGAGTCCATAGTACAGGGAGTTGGAAAAATCCAGGCGGGCTAGTACCAGGGAGATGATAACCTGGACCAGAGCGGCGGATGGTAGTAGGTGACTGACTTTACGGATTTTGCGAAGCTGGAACGTACATGAGGAAATCACAGCGCCCACATGGGATCTGAGGGAGAGTTCGGTATCGATGATCACACCAAGGCTTTTTACTGATTTCACAGGGGCCGGGGGGGGAGCCAAGTTTATTAGACCAGAACTGCGGACCCCAGTTGGAGGGGCTGGAGCCGGGGAGAAGGAGCTCAGTTTTACCAGGATTTAATTTTAACTGGTTGTAGTTCATCCACTCCTGGATGTGTATCATGGCGGAATGGAAGTTGTTCACAGCGTCCGAGGAGTTGAGTGGGAAGATGATCTGCAGATCGTCAGCGTAATTGTACACTGTAATGTCCCAGCTCTGAAGCGAGTGAATCAGGGGACGGAGGTAGAGGTTGAATAATAGGGGTGACAGGGAAGAACCCTGAGGGACTCCACAGGTCGTGGAAGTTTTGGTCGCTGTGTAGGGGCCCAAGCGGACGGCTTGTGTTCTGCCGGTTAGAAAGGACTGAGTCCATTTGAGGGCAGGATCCTGGATGCCTGCCCGCTCGATACGGTGAAGAAGGATGTTATGATCAACCGCGTCGAACGCGGCAGACAGATCCAGGAGTACGAGGGCCTGGGGAATCCCTGTGTCAGCATTCCTCCTCAGTGTGTCCAAAACTGCTAGGATCACGGCCTCGGTGGAATGGGCTGGCCTAAAGCCGGCCTGATTAGGCTCCAAGTGGCAGGAGGTCTCGATGAAGTTGGAGAGAGACCGGGTAACGTGGGCCTCCATTAATTTGGAAAAGTAAGGCAAAAGCGATATGGGACGGTAGTTAGAAAGTTCCGCCGGGTCCACACCAGGTTTCTTCAGGAGAGGCACTAAAATGGCCTCCTTGAAGGAACTGGGGACAATACCGGTGCTGAGAGAACCATTCAGTAGGGGTAGGATGCAGTCGGGTAGTTTAAGACAGACGTCCCGTAGGACCGAGGGAGGGCAGCAGTCGTTCGGAGAGCCTGATTTTACCTGGGTCGCAAGTTCAGCTAGTGAGTTGGGGTTGAGGGTGGGGAAGTGAGTGAAGGACGATGAGTTATTCGGAGGGGTATCTGGGGCGAGTGTCTCAGGGAGGGGGGGGATGGAGTCCTTGATTTTATTGATTTTCTCGATAAAGAAAAGATTAAGAGCATCGCAGGTCTCCTGGGTGGGGATCTGACCCGGGAGAGTTCTGTCGTCTGAGGTGAGTTCGTTCATGATTTTGAAGACCTCCTTTGATTTATTGTCCGCAGAAAAAATTCTGTTTGAAAAATTTTCCGATTTGGCTAAGGAGATTGCGTTTTTGTATTCCCTGCGAGCTGTGGTGTATTGTAGTCTATGTGGCTCAGAGTAATTGCGTCTCCACGTCCGTTCCAGCTAGCGCACCTTCAGTTTGTGTTTCTTAAGTTCGCCAGAGAACCATCTGTGGGAGTTGTGGTGTCTGGTGCGGGGGAACTTGATAAAGGGGCGAATTGGTCACTGGCCGACGTTAGCCAGGTGCCAATATCACTTTCCATCAAGTCGATATTGGCTGGTGTGTTAATGACTGGGCGGGTGTTGGCTAAGGTCGCGAGAAAGCCTTGGGAGTCGTGAGAGTTCCAATTGCGTGAGAGGACCCCGGCCATACGAGGGGCGGAAGTCCTGCCTGTGACAGTGAGGGTGGTGTCGATTAGATGGTGATCTGACCAGACGCAGGGGGAAACAGATGGCTGGGAGAGTGCTACATTTTGGGTCCAAATCTGATCCAGAATGTGGCCCTTGATATGGGTGGGCGAGGAGATTTGTTGGGTCAGGTTAAGGCTGTTAAGGGCTTCGAAGAGTTCTGTGGCATGGGGCCCGGCGTTGGCGTCATTGAACCAGTAATTAAGGTCGCCAAAGAAAGCTAATCTGGAGTGCAGTGTCAGTAGGTCGGACAGCTGTTCCATCAAGGTGGTAGCAAAGGACGGCATAAGGTGTGGAGGCCGGTATAAGAGAAGGAGTGTTAGGGCTCCTACATCGGTTTTTAGGCTGATGATTAGGTTGTCTACTTCCGGGAGGATAAGGGAAGATGTGGAGATGAAGTTAAGGTGTTTTGATATGATTGCTGCCACCCCACCCCCGGGGCGATTTCCAGTGCGATCGGCATGAAGGATGTAATAATCTGGGGGGAGGGCCGCCAGAATGTCAGGGTGAGAATCTGTAGTCAGCCAGGTTTCTGTGAGCAGAAGTACGTCTGGTTTCTCATTAGACAGGAGGATATAGATATCGGCTTGGTGTTTTATCAGGGAACGGGTGTTCAGATACAACAACCGGATGGAAGTGTCACTCCTAACCGGTTTAGCGGGGGGTATGCTCCGACTGGGGAAATGTGAGTCTGAGCGCGCAAGGCCAACTGTAGTGATTCGACTGGTGGTGGCAGGAGAGAGTGGAGGGTATGAGAATTGCAATTCTCTGAGGGAATTGGCCGAGTATGAGGTGGGATAACCGGCATGGCTGGCCCCTGGGCCCGGCCTGGCGAGAACGGGCGCAGACGGGCTTGCCTTGGGTGCGCCTTCGGCGCTCCAGCGGCACGCCCGCTGCACGCGTCCGCTGCGCGCTCGCTCTGGTATCAGCCTTAAGTAGAGGAAGTCGTGGAAGCCTAGAGCGCCAACCCCGGTCCAACCAAGATGGCGGTCCCCCTCGCTTCAACAGGTAACATAAGATGAATGAATGTGCAAATTAGCAAGCCAGTGGATTCTGTGTGCAAATTCGCAATAGCAGCTATTAAAGTTAAAAGAAGTTAGAAGCAGGTTAAAAATAGTTCCAATACCTCGCTAACCGCGCGTCTCCTGTCACACCCGGCTCAAGCCTCAGGTGTCATTTGAGCGCGCTGGCATCGGCCTTAAGTAGAGGAAGTCGTGGAAGCCTAGAGCGCCAACCCCGGTCCAACCAAGCTGGCGGTCCCCCTCGCTTCAACAGGTAACATAAGATGAATGAATGTGCAAATTAGCAAGCCAGTGGATTCTGTGTGCAAATTCGCAATAGCAGCTATTAAAGTTAAAAGAAGTTAGAAGCAGGTTAAAAAAAGTTCCAATACCTCGCTAACCGCGCGTCTCCTGTCACACCCGGCTCAAGCCTCAGGTGTCATTTGAGCGCGCTCGCACTGGCATCGGCCTTAAGTAGAGGAAGTCGTGGAAGCCTAGAGCGCCAACCCCGGTCCAACCAAGATGGCGGTCCCCCTCGCTTCAACAGGTAACATAAGATGAATGAATGTGCAAATTAGCAAGCCAGTGGATTCTGTGTGCAAATTCGCAATAGCAGCTATTAAAGTTAAAAGAAGTTAGAAGCAGGTTAAAAATAGTTCCAATACCTCGCTAACCGCGCATCTCCTGTCACACCCGGCTCAAGCCTCAGGTATCATTGTCACCATTATTGGCACTATTGGGCTTGAAGATTTGTAGCAGTGGCTCTACTTTTGGCAAAGTGTGGGATTGCAGTGTGAAAGATGAAAGGTCCAACACCTACACCTACAAAATGTAAACAAGACTTAACTTATTGAAGAGGTTTGATGGACACTCATTCAGATCTGGTCCATCCAGTGGTAAGATCGTAGGACTTCAGGGACCCACTGAGAACATAACTTTTTTTTCACATTTCTTTATTGGTTTTAGCAGAAGTACAGAAAAAAACATAATAGTGGAAATTCCGATGTGCCACTCACAAATGATACAGCATCAAACAGAATAACAAACGTGAGCAGTGGAGTCACAATAGCCTAGACATGTTGCACCCCCAACCACAGGTGTGGAAGCATATCTTAACGAAGAAGGCCTGTGCATGGACATGGGTTGCAGTATGGCGTATTGCAGCAATAGTCCCTGGGGGAACAGCATAATTGGGAAGGTCACCCAGGAAAGTGCACACCCCAGGACGGGCTACTTGGCATGTGGAGATATAGAAAGATTCTGCAAGCCAGTGAGATTGGTTGCTCTCGGCCAGGGCACAAATTCTAGGGTGCCCGTCAGGACCCCTGATGAGACCCACACCCCATTGTCATAAGGGGCAATGTTGGTGTTGCTGTATTACCTAAACTAACTATGGGTATCTTAGAGATGCCCCCTGAAAAACAGCCTAATTCTAGTGGCCAGGCTGAGTGGCTGCTCGCTAACTGGCACCACCAGACATGTTTCTGGACCCCTGGGTTGAGAGCCTGCTGCTCTCAGGGGTCTGAAACAATGCACATCCTGAAACAAGGTGCCAAGCCTTCTCCCCGAGGATGGGAAAGGTCAATGAAGGGGAAGCTTCAAAGGCTTGCTGCCTTTGTGAGCTTCCCCAGGCCTTTACTGCTTCCAGCAACTAGCCCCCACTGGTTCTGACCCCCATTTTGGGCAGGCGAATCGGCGGGAAAACCAAGTGAGGAAGGGAGGTATGCCCACCTTTGCCAAGCCCACCCCTCAGGTGAGGGAGGCGAGGTGAAGCACAACTCTAATTCACAACCATCTTACAGATGGGGGACTCAGCCAACCACAGTGAGGCATATGCCCACCTCCCACTGGAGGGTGGCATAATAGGCGGTGTACCCACCCCAAGGAAGGGACCCATTGGTCCCAACCTTCACTTACCTGTAATGCCCCTAAATCTAGTATTTAGGGAAAAACCCTGAACCTTGCCTCCTCAGACATGAATAGACAAGAATAGATAAGACTCGACAAGAAGAAGAGAAGAAGAAGGACCGAAGAAGCCGTGCTGAAACTAGCAAGAGGAGGATGCCCACTGACTTGGCCCCAGCTCTACCGGTCTTTCCCCACCTCAAACCTGCTCCAGCGAAATCCCGGTGTTTGCTGCAGCCAGCAACCTCAAGAACCCCGAGGACCTGCTCTACCTTCCAAGCCAAAGACTTTGTCTCCTGTGAGCACCGGATTTGCCCACCCACAGACTCAGGCGGCAGCCAAAACTACGAGTCTGCACCACTCTGCACCCGAGGCAAACGGCTTGAGTTCGAGTGGCCCAATACCACGAGGAAGTCTCCCTGGCGATTCTGACCTGGAGTCTGGTGATCTCTGACCTGCCTAGAATCTCCAAGCGAAGCCTCCAGCCCCTTTCTGGAGGATCCCCGTGACTGGAGCTGGTAAGGAAAACCGACACCTAAAGACACCCCTGCACCCAACGTACCACTGCGGGTGTACTTCAGGTGCTAACTCAGATCCCCCTCTGCCCTCAATCAATCGGGGGCTTATAAAGCGCGCTACTCACCCTTGAGGGTCTCAAGGCACTGGGGGGGGCAGCTCCGGATCAGTCGAAGAGCCAGGTCTTGAGGTCCTTCCTGAACGTGTGCGGGGTAGGGGAGCATCTGATGTTCACCGGGAGCTCATTCCAGGTCTTGGCTGAGATGTAGGAGAAAGCTCTCCCGCCTGCTATGTGTCTGCAGATGCAAGGGACCTCTGCTAGGGCAAGGTCGGCGGAGCGGAGATTCCTCTTGGGTACGTGGAAGGAGACTCTCTCTTTGAGGTATTTGGGTCCGATGTTGTTGAGGGATTTGTAGGTGTGGATGAGGAGCTTGAAGGTGACCCTCTTCACGACGGGGAGCCAGTGGGGGTCTCGTAGGTGTTGGGTCATGTGCTTGTGACGTGGTGTTCCGAGGACAAGTCTGGCTGCAGCATTCTGGATGGTCTGGAGTCTGTGTAGAAGAGTTCTGTTGATTCCGGCGCATAGGGCGTTGCCGTAGTACAGTCTGCTGGTGATGAGTACGTGGGTGACAGTCCTCCTGCAGTCAGGGGGAGATCCATTTGAAGGTCTTGAAGGATGCGCAGGCAGTTGAACCTGGTGGAGGCGACGATGTGGATCTGGCGGTTCATGGAAAGGGAGGAGTCGAGGATGATGCAGAGGTTCCATGCGTGGTCTGTAGGGGTGGGTGGTTTCCCAAGGGTGGAGGGCCATCAGGTTTTGTACCAGGCGGAGGGGCCGAGGATGAGGACCTCGATTTTCTCTGAGTTGAGCTTCAAGCAACTGTCTTTCATCCAAGCTCCGTCGTCCTTCGTTCCTTCGTGGAAGCAGAGTCCGGTGTCTTCGGGGTTCTTCGTGACTAAGAGGATAAGCTGGGTGTCGTTGGCGTAGGATATTATGCTGAGCCCATGCTGTCTGATGATGGCGGTGAGGGGGGCCATGTAGATGTTGAAAAGCCTAACACCAGCAGCTTTGCTCCCACAACCTTGTGGCCTGCTCGTGAGCAGCCACCAACCGGAGGCCTCCTATCCCCCAATGGATAACAATGGGCATCAGCACTTTGCACCTGGCCGCCCTAGTGCCGCTGGGGGTGTTCTGAGAATGCATCCTTGACCCTGTGGGAACCCTAATTCTAACCCCAGAATACCAACTCCCACAAACCAGTACTTACCTGCAAACCATTAACTTCATTTTTCTATATAGGAGTACATTGACTTTTTCCTTGAAAATTGTTCTAAGTGTGGAGTTGGCTTGTATGGAACATTGACAAACTTCATGTGTTCTAAAAGTGAATTACTTACCTTTTGTGTAAGAAATGTCTCAGTGTGATATCTAAGCATATCACACTGATTAGCAAAAGTAATCTAAAAAGTAACATACATAGTAATCTGAAAAGTAATTAAAAAACATTGACTTACCTGTAATTCAATCAACCGCATTTGAACCTGCATTCAATTCTAAAACATTCCATAAGATTTTGCATTTATTTCACTTACCTGCACCAGACTTTGCTTGTTTCTATAAATACAATAACTAAATAATATTTTTTTATACAAACAAATTGGTCTGAGTTCAGTCTTTGAGTGTGTGACATAATTTGCTGCTTAAGTGTGTACAACAAATACTTAACACTACCCTCTACCACTACCGGGTGCTTGGTTCTAAGTGTGATGGTGCCCCACATGAGCAGGACACCCCTACGGCATACGGAGTCCATTCTCCCGGGTTGTAAATGCATCAGTCATATAGAGGGGCATTGCATCATTGCGCGATGACCATCTCTAAACTTGCTGTAATGAACCTGACATGTTTGGTATCTAACATGTTGGAATCATACCTCAACAAAGTATCCGTGTTGGAGGTATGATTACATACACGGTAGGACCCCTCCGGGAGGCCCTCCATTCTCCTGGGACAGATCTAACAGAGCCCGATAGCAACCTAGAGCTTCTGCGACCACAGACATGATTCTGCCCGCCTGAGGGGACAAGCCCAGGCAGGAGAAGGTAGGACAATAGGTTTCCTGTCGCAGGGAGGTGTGACCACCTTCCAGACAGAGCGATACCAAAGGGGATGATGGATGGAGCGCTTGCGCAAATCAAACACTCACCCCCAGTCAACTGATCTGGGTTTAATCCATCATCATACTTTAGCTGACTCCACCACCCCAGTTCAGACATGGCCATATGCAAATCAGTCTGACCCTGTGCCTCATGGGAACAGTCCAGCCCGAACTGCCAAGCCATCTCTTCCCTGGACCGGAAACAAGCATCCTGGGACCGGTTTCGGGTTCATAACCCTCATCAGTCAGGCTATCTTGAATCCAGTGGCAAAGTGAGCAAGGGACCCATGTCTGGGCATACCCTGCCACCTTAGGGCGAACAAAGCAATCCCAAAGGGGATGATGGACGGAGCGCTTAAGCAAATCAAACACTCACCCCCAGTCAACTGATCTAGGATTAATCCATCATCATTCTTTAGCTCACTCCACCACCCCAGTTCAGACATGGCCATATGGAAATCAGTCTGACCCTGTGCCTCATGGGAACAGTCCAGCCCGAACTGCCAAGCCATGTCTTCCCTGGACCGGTATCGCTTTGTTCACCCTAAGTTGGCAGGGTATGCCCAGATGTGGGTCCCTTGCTCACTTTGCCACTGGATTCAAGATACCCTGGCTGATGACGGCTGAATAGCCAGAAACCGGTCCCAGGATGCTTGTCCAGGGAGGACATGGCTTGGCAGTTTGTGCTGGGCTGTTCCCATGAGGCACAGGGTCAGACTGATTTGCATATGGCCATGTCTGAACTGGGGTGGTGAAGTGAGCTAAAGAATGATGATGGATTAAACCCAGATCAGTTGACTGGGGGTGAGTGTTTGATTTGGTCAAGCGTTCCGTCCATCATCCCCTTTGGTATCGCTTTGTTCGCCCTAAGTTGGCAGGGTATGCCCAGACGTGGTTCCCTTGCTAACTTTGCCACTGGATTCAAGCTAGCCTGGCTGATGATGGCTGAATAGCCAGAAACCGGTCTCAGGATGCTTGTTTCCGGTCCAGGGAAGACATGGTTTGGCAGTTCGGGCTGGACTGTTCCCATGAGGCACAGGGTCAGATTGATTTGCATAAGGCCATGTCTGAACTGGAGTGGTGAAGTGAGCTAAAGAATGATGATGGTTTAAACTCAGATCAGTTGACTGGGGGTGAGTGTTTGATTTGCTCAAGCGCTCCGTCCATCATCCCCTTTGGTATCGCTTTGTTTGCCCTAAGTTGGCAGGGAATGCCCAGACGTGGGTCCCTTGCTCACTTTGCCACTGGATTCAAGCTAGCCTGGCTGATGACGACTGAATAGCCAGAAACCGGTCCCAGGATGCTTGTTTCCGTTCCAGGGAAGACATGGCTTGGCAGTTCGGGCTGGACTGTTCCAATGAGTCACAGGGTCAGACTGATTTGCATATGGCCATGTCTGTACTGGGGTGGTGGAGTGAGCTAAAGAATGATGTTGGATGAAACCCTGATCAGTTGACTGGGGGTGACTGTTTGATTTGCTCAAGCGCTCCGTCCATCATCCCCTTTGGTATCCCTTTGTTCGCCCTAAGTTGGCAGGGAATGCCCAGACGTGGGTCCCTTGCTCACTTTGCCACTGGATTCAAGATACCCTGGCTGATGACGGCTGAATAGCCAGAAACCGGTCCCAGGATGCTTGTCCAGGGAGGACATGGCTTGGCAGTTTGTGCTGGGCTGTTCCCATGAGGCACAGGGTCAGACTGATTTGCATATGGCCATGTCTGAACTGGGGTGGTGAAGCGAGCTAAAGAATGATGATGGATTAAACCCAGATCAGTTGACTGGGGATGAGTGTTTGATTTGCTCAAGCGTTCCGTCCATCATCCCCTTTGGAATCGCACCCCCCAGACAGGACTCAGTGTATTGGGCCGGGGCAGGAGCGCTTGCCTGCACCACATAGACTGCTAGAAGGGCACATTTGGGGGACCTCCTTGCATACTCCAGTTCAAACAAGATCAGGGAGCAGCTGGCTCCCTGCTCTGGCACAAAACTGGACAACAGACATGGGAGTATCCTCCCCACTGTCTGACCCCTTCTCTGGGAGGGACTCCTGAATCATCCTAACCCTCACCTTAGGGTACTTAAGGGCTTATCTGTTTGTGGGTCCCTAGATTCTTTGCGGGATTCGATTAAGATCCAAATCCACTTCTTCTTTGACCGTCTGGACATCTTGGGCAATTCGTGCTTACTGTTCCGAACTGTTCGCATCGTCCTTCTGCTAACGGACCAAGACTGCAACGGAGAAGACTCTGTCGACTCCTGACTTTGTCATCCTGCTAGCTCGCTACAACATCAGTGTGTGTGCTCCATACAGGTACTGTCCTTGCCCTTTGGACATCTAAAGGCAACCAAAGGAATCTCCCTTGGAGTGAAGGAGTCACTCCCCTGCATCAGTAGGCACTGCAACAAGAACCTGGGCTCCCATGGACTCCAAGAGGCTCTGCAACACAGGCAGTGGTTCTGCATTCCCTCGAGGCCTGAGCTGTCCAATCCATTGAGTTGACACCAGCATCCTTCGTAGAATGTCTTGGAACCAAACCCCCATGCACATCGCTTCAATCACCCAGTCACCGCAAAGGTTACCCCGACTGACTTGTGCCAAACAGAGTCATATACATCGAGAGGTTCTGTCGACGTTCTGTCCCTGCTATAACTGACCCGTGCACACGCAGTTGGTTGGACGGACCAGCTATGATGTCCTCAGCATTGCGGTGGCTCAGACAGAGCTACCGCTTCAGTGTACCCAACCTTGAAACCTCTTCATTCACCTTTTGCTTCCTTGAACTCGAGTGGCCTTCGTCTTGCGTGCCTCCTGGATGTCCTGGTATGGCCTAGACTCTGTCCCCACTGCTTTCAGGTACTCTTCATCTCAAACTAATTTCTGAGTTCCAACAGACTCTTTCGTCCTTCTGTGGTACGACTGCAACCGTGGCGTACCCGCTGATCAGTATAGAGTGTATGGTCAAGTATTCCATCTTACCTGACAATTGGGGGGTTCCTCAACTCTCACCTGAGGTGGTTACTTGGGTCCCTGACTCTTCTACGTCTCTTGGGTCCAGTCTCATGTTAGGTCGTGGTTCACTTCCCATTAATTTAATAAATGGTCTGTCTCCCTTCTGGGGCCCACTGTGTGTTGTTGCTAACTGCTATTCTATGTCCAAAGTATTGTGTGCATTGTGAAATTCTCCGGGTGGGAGATAGTGTAACGTGCTAGTGAGTGATTGTAATAAATATCTATTTTTATAAGTACACTGTGCGGTTCTTTTTCATTTAGCCTATACTAAACTATTAGATACTGGTGAGCCAGGCTGCATTGTACTCCTCCTAGATTAAGCCTGAAGGCTGCTCGCCACAGCTACCACTTAGAGAGCTTTATATGGTTATCTAAACCCCTAAAATCACCATAAGGGTTGCCCAGGTTAGTGCGGGTGCTACACTTACATTAGTGAGCACCATGTACTTCCCCGGCTTCTCCCAACTTTAGTTGGTCAATGGCTAAAGAGTAACTCATGAAAACTAGGGGATACGATATATCAAGCCCATGCAAAAGCCGTAATATTTGGCATCCCCATACTAACAGATGTTACTAAATTCAAGGAAGGGTGCTAGTTGGCAGAAAAATACTGTACTCACTAAGCCAACATAAAACCCATGCCCAATTGAATCCTGGTAAGTTAAAACGCTAAAAACCTAGGGGATAACAAATATTATAGTCTGTATGGGCCATTATATCTAGTATCCCCAAAGGAACCGGATGGGAAAGTTTGTGGAATGAAATCAAAAATGTGAAAAGAGAATGCAATCTGTATCACCCAAAAGGCAACTCCAGTTGGTCAATGGCTAGAAGGTAACCCTTGAATAGTAGGGGATACGAGATATTACAGTAATGTATGAGCTGTAATATGTTGAATCCCCATAGCAACAGATAGTTAGAAAACTCAAGGAAGGGAACCAGTTGGCAGACAAATACTGTGCTCACCATGCCAACATAAGACCATGTCAACATGAATCCTGATAAGTTCAAACCAGAGAAACATAGGGGATACTAAATCCTATAGTCAGTATAGGCCATTATATTTGGTATCCCCAAAAGAAACAAATGTGAAAAATGTGGAATGAAATCAAAATTGCGAAAAGCGACTGCAATCTGGTATCAAATAAAAGGCAACCCCAGTTGGTCAATGGCTAAAAGGTAACCCTTGATAAGTAGGGGATATAAGATAATACAGCAACGCATATGCCATAATATATGGTATCCCAGAAGAAAAAGGTGTTGGAAAACCCAAGGAAGGGTGACAGTTGTCAGAACATTACTGTGCTCACCCAACCAACATCGGACCATTTCAAATTGAATCCTGGTAAGTTCGAACCCGAGAAATATAGGGGATATCAAATATCATATCCAGTATGGAACATTAAATTTGGTATCCCCCAAAAGAAACTGATGTGAAAAATTGTGGAAAGAAATCAAAATTACAAAAAGAGACTGCAACCTTGGATCAAATAAAAGGCAACTACAGTTGCTTAATGACTAAAAGTTAACCCTTGGAAAGTAGGGGATACCAGTATTCCCATAGTAAAAGGTGTTGGAAAACTCAAGAAAGGGTGCCAGTTGGAAGAACAATAAAGTGCTCACCCATCCAACATCAGATTATGTCAAATTGAATCCTGGTAACTAACTCAAGAAACACAGGGAATACAAAATATTGTAGGTGATAGAGGACATTATATATGGTATCCCCTATGGCTACCGGATGTAAAATCTTGTGTAATGATTTAAAAAGGTGAAAACATACTGTAGTATGCTATCAAATAAAAAGCAACTTCAACTGGTCCATAGCTAAAGGCTAACCCATGAAACGTAAGGGATACAAGATATTACAGCAATGCGTGAACCATAATATTTGGTATCCCCATAGTAAACTATGTTGGAAAGCAAAAGAAAGGATGATAGTTGGCAGAAAAATACTGTACTCACCCAGCCAAAATAAAACCCATGACAAGTTGAATCCTGGTAAGTTATAACCCTAGAAACCTAGGGGATACCAAATATTACAGGCCATATAGGCTATTATACTTGGTATCCCCTAAGGGCAACGGATGCAAAACCTTGTGGAATGATGAACAAAATGTGAAAATATACTGTAGTCTGCTATCAAACAAAAGGCAATTTCAACCGGTCAACTGCTAAAGGGTAACTCATGAAACATAGGTGATACGAGGTATTACAGCAATGCGTGAGCCATAATATTTGGTATCCCCATACTAAATGATGTTGGAAAGCAAAAGGAAGGGTGACATTTGGCATAGAAATACTGTGCTCCCCTATCCAACATAAGGTGATGTCAAATTGAATCCTGGTAACTTCTAACCCGAGAAACACTGGGGAAACCAAATATTATAGGTCTTATAGGCTATTATACTTGGTATCCCCTAAGGGTACTGGAGGCAAAATCTTGTGGAATGATCTACAAAATGTGAAAAGATACTGTAGTCTGCTATCACACAAAAGGCAAATTCAACTAGTCCATGGCTAAAGGGTAACCCATGAAACATAGGGGATATGAAATATTACAGCATTCCGTGAGCCATAATATTTAGTATCCCCATAGTAAATGATGTTGGAAAGCAAAAGGAAGGAGGCTATTTGGTATATGTTAGAACTGGGGGTCTCTAGTTGGCAATGGTATACACCTTTGACCAAATAGGGACCCTTGCTTTTAAGCCAGGGAAAAGGGATTACACTCCTGGATAACCCCTGCTCACTCCCTTGGTAACTTGGCACGAGCAGACAGCCTTATCTCAGAGGCCGTGTGTTAAGCATTTGTGAACACATACAGTAATACAGTGAAAACAATACAGATGGACACAACACCGGGTTGTATTAAAATAAGTATTCTTTATATAGAGTTAACACGACCACAAACGACAAAAATCCACAGTACTGTAAACGGTAATGCTTCAAGATGGTAGAAGCAATTCAAAAATAGGTTATTCACTTAAAAGCAGTCTTTAGCAACAGATAACCCGAACCGGAGTTATCATGACGTCAAGTTGAAAGAAATCCCAAAGTACGGCGCCGACTGCGAGGTGCGCAGCATCGGGTCCGGAGTCAAAACAGACCCACAAAGAACAGTACCTTGGAAAAGCAAAAATAAAGACAGCTCACGGCGTCGGGGAGATGTGGCGTTGTTGGCGCTGTGCAGCGTCGGTTCCTTGCTTCCGGGGAGGTGATGTGTTGGTGTCCTGGATGCTTGCGCATGCAGGGGAGGTGTCGGTTCTTTACCGGAGAGGAGGTTACGTCACGATGGCGCCAAAACCACGGTTCCGTACAATGTCATGATGTCGATGGATTCTTGACCACCAACGTCGGAGATCCGCTCTGCGATGATGTCGGCTTCGGAGTCGATGCGGCACAGCAGCAGGCGTAGGGCCTACGTCGCCAGTCGGAGCAGCGCTCATGACTGATGGCTGGTTACGATATCGCTAGCTGGCGTCGAAGTGGCACGGCGGCTGGCGTTGGGTCTACATTGCAAGACAGTGCAGCGCTCACAACTTCGATGCAGATGGCATCGCTCGCCAGCGTCGGTTTTGCAGATTCCTTCTGTAGCAGCAGGAACAGCAAGTTCCAGATAAAGGCAAACAGAAGGGGTGAAGTCTTTTGTATTCCTGAGACTTCAGACAGGAGGCAAGCTCAAATTCAAGCCCTTGGAGAAATATTCTGCAAGATGATGAAAGTTCCTTAAAGTTCCTTCTCCTTTCCTTGGCAATGAAGAAACCACTGCAGGCCAACCCAGCAAACAGCACACTGGCAAAGGTTTGTCTTGTGTTCCCAGAAGTGATCTAAAGTCTTGGGGTCTGGGCCCCAGTATTTATACCCATAAATCATTTGTCCTCTGAAGGCAGAGGGTCCTGTACCTAGTCCCAACCAGTTCTGGGTGATTCTGCCAGCGCACACCTTCTTCCTTTGTCAGAGAGGGCTAGGGACATCAGACGCACCACAGGAGGTAGAACCAGCATTATGGAAGGTAGGCACAGCCCTATTCAGGCCCAGGTGCTACTCCTCCCACCACTCTACATCCAGATAGGTCTATTCAGCCCTGTGCTGACTCACTCTGTCTCCTGGAGCCCCCCAGCCCCTGTCACTCACAAAACCAGACATACAATACACAAGTTAGCAGAGGCAGGCTGGATGGTTAGGCAAGAAAATACCTTCTTTCTAAAAGTGGTATTTTCAAACACAGAATGTTAAAACCAACTTCACTAAAAGATGCATTTTATCATTCTGAGTTTGGGCATACTAAACTCGAATTTCTACCATGTTACCCTGGGTCAGTTAGGATTATAAGATGTTATAATCAAACTGCCCATTTTAGCCTATGGGGACAGGTAGCCTTGCAATAGTGAAAGACGAAATAGGCGGCAATTCACTATCAGGTCATGCCACACACATCAGAGCATGATCTACCTTTTACATACAATGCACCCTGCCCTAGGGCCTACCTTAGGGGTGTCTGATATGTAGAGAAGGGAAGGTTCAGGGACTGGCAAGTGGGGGCACTTACTAAGTCGACATGGCAGTACCAGATTGCACACAGGCTCTGCAATGGCATGCTTGAGACACACTTTCCAGGCTGCTTCTGTGGGTGCAACAACCGGTGCTGCAAGTCCACCAGCAGCATTTGATTTACAGGCCCATGGCACCCATGGTGCACTGTACTAGGGTCTGACAAGTAAATCAAATAGGCCAATCATGGAATCACTAATCAATACATCAATTTGCAATAGGGAGCACTTGCACTCTGGCACTGGATAGCAGTGGCACAGTGCCCAAAGCATCTAAACCGGCAAAACATATCAAAAACAGAGGAGGAAATCAGAAAAGATGGAAGGGAGACTTACACCAATGGTACCAGGTCTAACACGTGTCCCCTCCAGCTGAAATGTTGGGAGAACTACCCTTTCCCTTGGGGGTTCTCTTCACTAAGGTGGAAAAATCTGGACAGACTATCAGGATTGGCGTGTTCTGTACCAGGATGGTGTTCCACTGTGAAGTCCATCCCCTGTAGGGAAATGGACCACCTTAACAACTTTGGGTTCTCACCCCTCATCTGCATCAACCATCTGAGGGGCCTGTGGTTTGTCTAAACCGGGAAGTGAGTCTCAAACAAGTATGGTCTCAACTTCTCCAGCCTCCAGGCCAAAGCAAACGCTCAATTGCACTCCACCTCTGTTCCCGTGGAAGTAACCTCCTACTGATGAAGGCCACAGGTTGGTCTAGGCCCTCCTCATTAATCTGTGATAGAAGAGCCCCCACACCATGCTCTGAAGCGTCTGTTTGGACAATGAATTCCTTTGAGAAGTTGAGCGCCTGACGCATGGGTGCTGTGCACATGGCAGTCTTCAGGGCGTCAAAAGCCTTCTGACAGGTGTCAGTCCAGTTCACTTTCTTGGGCTGCTTCCTGGAAGTCAGCTCAGTCAAGGGTGCAACAATGTTGCCATACCCCTTGACAAACCTCCTGTAGTACTCTGTGAGTCCTAAAAAGGCTCTCACCTGTGTCTGGGTCTTGGGCGGTTTCCATGCCAGGATCTTGGGTTGTAGGGATGCCACCTGGCCGCTCCCCACCTGGTGCCCCAAGTACACCACGGAACCCTGCCCGATCTGGCACTTACTCGCCTTGATCGTGAGGCCTGCCTTCCGCAGTGCCATCAACACTTCCCAGAGGTGGCACAGATGTTCTTCTCAACATGCGCTGAACACTGCAATTTCATCCAGGTAGGCGGCACTGAAATCCTCCAGTCCAGCCAACACCTAGTTGACCAACTTCTGAAAGGTGGCAGGGGCATTCTTCACTCCAAAGGGCATAATCCGGAATTGGTAGTGACCATCTGGTGTGCAGAATGCTGACCTCTCTTTGGCCCCATCAGTTAAGGCGATCTGCCAGTACCTAGGAGTTAAATCAATCGTGCTGAGGTACCGTGCAGCCCCTAACCGATCAATGAGCTCATCAGCTCTGGGGTTGGGGTACGCGTCAGTCCTGGTGACTTAATTGAGTCCTCGGTAGTCCACATAGAACTGGAGTTCAGGTGTGGCGCCAGGCGTGGCAGCCTTTGGGACCAAGACCACTGGGCTGGCCCAAAGGCTGTTACAGGACTCAATCACCCCTAAGACAAACATCTTGGAGACCTCCTCCTTGATGCGAGCTCTGACCCTGTCAGTCACTCTGTAAGCCTTGTGCTTCACAGGAGGACTGTCTCCAGTGTCCACATCATGGACGCACCACTCAGTGACACCAGGAACCAGGGAGAACAAATCAGAGAATTGTCCCAACAGTTGGCGACAATCTTGCTGCTGCTCAGTGGTAGAGAGGCTGACACCATCCACTGACCCATCTTGCTTTGTTGCAAACAGGAGGTCAGGAAGAGGCTCGGTCTCCTCCTCCATTCCATTATCTGTCGCTAGGAGCATGCCCACTTCAGACCTTTCTAAGTGGGGCTTCAGGCGGTTAACATGCAGGACCCGCAAAGGGTTCCTAGGAGATCGCAAGTTCACCAGGTAGGTGACATCACTCTTGCGCTCCACCACCTCAAATGGTCTGGTCCACCTGTCCTGGAGCACACAGGCCTCTACAGGGGCCATGACCCAAATTTTCTGACCAGGCCGAAGCTCAATCAGAGTGGCATTCTGATCGTACCACCGCTTCATTTCTTCCTGGCTGGCTTCCAGATTCGTCTGAGTGAGCTTTCTGAATCACTGAGTCTGGTTCCTGAAGGCCACCATGTAACTGTGTACATCCTGGGGAGGTTTCCTGGGAGATTGCTCCCAGCCTTCCTTGACCAGACTCAAAGGTCCTCTTACCAGGTGTCCACACAGCAATTCAAAGAGGCTGAACCCTAAGGACTTCTGTGGCACCTCATGGTAAGCAAAAAGAAGGCATGGCAAGAGGATGTCCCACTTATGCCTCATAGGCTCCTCAAGGCCCATAATCATGCCTTTAAGGGTCCGGTTGAACCTCTCAACCAGCCCATTACCTTGGGGGTGGTAAGGAGTGGTGAACTTGTATGTAATACTGCACTCCTGCCACAGGGACTTCATATTATTAGATATGAAGTTTGTATCACGGTCTGACACCACCTCTCTGGGGAACCCCACACAGGAGAAAATCCCCATCAGTGCACGTCCCACCATGATGGCCGTCACTGTCCTGAGCGGGATGGCTTCCGGGTACCAGGTAGCATGGTCCACAAAGACCAGGATAAACCTGTTGCCCGTGGCTGTCTTGGGGTCCAGTGGCCGCACAATGTCAATGCCCACCAGTTCAAAGGGGGTACTGACTACAGGGAAAGGTTGGGGAGGAGCCTTTTGCTTCCTCCCACTTTTCCCACTTGCCTTGCAAATTTCACAAGTACTACAATGAGTGTCTGAACTCTTCCGCATCTGGGGCCAATACAATTTTGTGGATGCACTTACCAAGTCGACATGGCAGTACCAGACTGCACACAGGCTCTCCAATGGCAGGCTTGAGACACACTTTCCAGGCTGTACAGGACTTAATTGGCCCGATGCTTTACCATTGGCTCTTCTATCCACCAGAACTGCTGTACACTCTCGTTTGGGACTTAGCACTTACGAGGCTTATTTCGACACAATGCTGCAGGAAAAGCAGAAAAGACTTTGTTCGCCGTGCTGCCTGAGTGAGGGCAACACAAAATGGCGGCGGAGCACAAAAGGGCGAGTCGATTCGATCACGATCGAAAATCTAATTTTCTCAGACCCTCCTTTTGCCAGAACTCAGGCAAGATACATAGACTCACGTTAATCTGAGTCAATGTCGATGGCCATGAGGTCATCGAGCTGTTGCTGTAGCATCATTCTAATATTTTCTGTTCTTTGTGATTTGGGTTTAGGGATGCTCATAGTAGCACAAAGGTCGCAGATGGCGGGACCACAGTGCATACAAAGGCAACAAGAGAAAATGATGGTCAAAACTACTCCAAGGAATGTCAATACCTTCCAACCCCATTTGGACAGTAGTCCCCAAAACCACTCCAATAATGACCAATCTCCTTCGTCCTGATGAATCGACTCAGAGATTATATGTAACTTAGAGATAGCTTGGTATACTGTTGGAGCGTCATCAGGTATGAAAATACAGCAACTTGACCCGATCAATTTGCACACTCCACCACGGTCCGCAAGAACAAAGTCTAAGGCAACTCGGTTTTGTAAGGTCATAAGACGATCCGCCTGTAGTTCTGCCGTGATATTACTTAAGGCTCCTACAGTGATGTCTATAGTGGTTTCTACGACACAAACCAGTTGCCTTATATTTCTGCTGTTGGCCATTGGACCCCAAAAAGGAAGAAATCCTTTGAGGAAATCTCCTCCCTCTTGTCCTGCTGTGTCTTTAGAATCAATAATCCCATATCTGTTTCGATGATGATTTGCAGAAGCGGTGTATGTAGGGGGAAGAAGGAAAGCTATATAACAGGTACCAGAAAAACCAGTTGGCAACCACATGTAAGCTCTATCGTGGCAGATAAAATACGTGCCTTGAGATGGTACTAGAGGCGGGGAGTTCTGAGAGGAGTAGATGTATATGTGGGAACAGTTATTTCTTTGTACGGTGTCAGTAGACTGACCATTTATTTGCAGACAGAAATTTCCCTGATGAGGAATAGTCCAAATCGGTGGAGATTTTCCTTGTTTAACATTATCACTAAGGCTAGTGACATAATGGGTGACGTTCCAGTTTGTGTACGCTTTTCTTTCGTCAACGGAAATCTTACTATTTTCCATGATTTTAGCCATAGCTACCATTCCTTTTATCAATGAACTATGACTAAAATCCGGACCACCAATATATGAACTAACGGATCATCTGAATTTGTTTTGATAGGCATTGGAGAAGATAACAAAATAAGCCCAAGCAGAACCCTCATAAGAAAACGGAAGAACTAAATACGGCATTCCTTTTTCTGTGGTATGTGGCATAAGTCCACACACCCAACAGTCAGTTGTATTGATCACTAATTGGTGTTGATGTAATAACTGGACAAATGAATTGTTGTAATATTCGGTTCTTCTAATGAGTTCATGTTGAGGAAGGGTATGAAATAGATGTGGAGAGACAGTAGAAGAAGACGAAGAGGTAGAAGGTGAGACAACTTTTTGCTGCAGAGCATAAATAATCCAACTTATACACGCCAAAAGGATACATAATAATATAATAATACATAAGGCTATATTAAAACGACTGTACATTAATCTACAGGATTCTTTTTTCATTTTATCCTTTCTCTCTCTTTTGCCTAATGTAGTTTCCATCTTTCTAAATGGATGCTCACGGCAATCTTCCTCAATCACTTAATTATGATTATCTGCCGTCCTATGACACTGCAAGTCCTGCAGGCCCATTGCCACTACTCAGGTCACAACCAAGACTCCTACCGTGACCCTGCAACCGGGATAGAATACTACATAGGAGAGAGAAAATCTTAAGTGTTCTTTAGTCTAGGTCTTAGGTTATAGTGTTCTTTATCAGGTGCAGTTTGGTCTTGGAACAATGTTCGCGGATTTGTTGTATTCAAGCGACGATGTGGTGTTATCGCTTCCTGAAGAATGTCGTTGTCCTCTTTCTCAGACAATGTTCCATTCAGGCGTGCATCACTAAAAGGTACAAATCGTGGAACCTTCTCACTCTCAGAGTCACTAATGCCCTTACGCACCCATTCATCGAAGGGTAGAGGCAAAGGCACTTTCTTACAATGCACGCCGTGAATCCAATTTTTCTTTCCTTCGACTTTTACTGCTGTTCTCGTTACTAGGAGAACCAACCGAGGCTCCTTCCACCGGGGCTCCAAATTTTTCGTCCTTTGGAAATTCTTTATGCAAACCCAGTCACCTGGTCGGATAGAGTGACCTGGGTCTGTAGAAGCCTCCGGCAAAGTACTCTGAACCTGTTGATGGAGAACACGCAATTTAGTTGTAAGTTCATGCAAGTAATCAATCAACATTGGATATGGCAAGTCTGAATATTTTTTAGGGCGAGGGACTCCCCATATATTAGCTGGGCGCCCAAAAACCCCCTTGTAAGGGCTAAGTCCCAAACGAGAGTGTACAGCAGTTCGGGTGGATAGAAGAGCCAATGGTAAAGCATCGGGCCAATTAAGTCCTGTACTAGCCTGCACTTTCGCTAGTTTGAGTTTTAAAGTTTCATTGTAGCATTCCACTAAACCCGCTGACTGTGGATGGTTTGCAGCATGGAACTTTTGCTTGATACCAAGACCCGCACAAACTTTTTGCATGACTTGGCCCACAAATTCACTCCCATTGTCACTCCAGACAATGCGCGGCAAACCAAACCTGGGGAAAAATTCTTTTAGTAGAACTTTGGCTGTGGATAAGGCTGTATTATCTTTTAGAGGGTATGCTTCTATCCACCTAGAAAAGGCGCATACTACCACCAGAACATATTTGAGGTTGTTGCATCGTTCCATATGAATGTAATCGATCTGCAACACCTCAAATGGATATGTCGGAGGAGCAAAGTGACCCGCTGGAGTTGGGGTTCCCTTTCCCAGATTGTACATCAAACAAACAATACAATGTTTCACTACATTGTCTGCACACTTTGGGATTCCTTCATTTTGCCACACTGGAGCCAGAAACTTGCATATACCTTTCACACTTAAGTGGGCTGGACCATGCGCCATAGTAACTACTGGGAGTACATAGGCATCTGGTAACAGCCAACGTTGGTGTTCAGATAATTCCACCCAACATCCCATCTCATCTAAAATTCCCGTACTTTCTTTCCACTTGCTCAATTCTTTCTCTGTAGCCTCTTTCTGAATCGACCTTACATTCTCTACTGTATCTTCATACATTCCTCTCTCTCTAACCCAATTTGCAGGGCCTGCAACATACATGTGACTTGTAGCATCTCTAGCTGTCCTTTTCGCTACCTCATCTGCAAATGCATTCCCGCGACCAACATCGTCAGTAATCTTCCTGTGTGCACTACACTTCACAATTGCTATTTGGGTGGGCAAAGCAAGTGACTCAAGAAGATCAGTCACCAACTGACCATGTTGTATTTTAGTGCCATGTGATGTAAGGAATCCCCTTTCTTTCCACAAACATCCAAAATTGAACGCTACGCCAAAAGCGTATTGACTGTCGGTGTACACGTTCACTCTTTTTCCTTCTGACAACCCACATGCTCTCGTTAAAGCTATCAGTTCTGCTGCTTGAGCTGAATTGTATCTGATACGTGCTGTTTCCACAACTGTATGTAAAGTAGTAACAGCATAGGCTGAAACTGTATCTCCATTAGGGAGCTTAAAACAAGAACCATCCACCCATAGAATTCCATCCGGATTCTCTAGCGGCGTATCTTTCAAGTCAATTCTTCCTTTTGTCTCTTCCTCAGTACGGAGCAAACAATCATGTTGCTCCTGAACACCTTTCTCCTCTGGAAGGGGCAACAGAGTAGCTGGATTTAAGGTATTACATCGTTTGATATGTACATGACTAGCCAAAAGCGTCAGCTCGTATCCAGTTAAACGAGCACTCGTAAGATGCTGCGTTTTTGTTCTGTTTATCAAAGTATCTACTGCATGTGGCACCATAACAATGAGGGTATTATCCAGCACCACTCCAGCAGACTGTCGAATAGTAATTGCTGCTGCTGCTGTCGCTTTGAGACAACTAGGCAATGCTTTAGCTACTGGATCTAACGTAGCCGAAAAATAGGCACATGGCCGCTGTTTGTCTCCAAATCACTGTGTTAAAACTGACAACGCACAACCCTCTCTCTCATGGACATAGAGCGTAAAAGGCTTACTGTAATCAGGAGTACCTAGTACAGGAGCGGTACACAGAAAAGAAAAGTTCGGAATCCACTGCCTACAATATGAAGTAATACCCAGAAAGGCACGTACCTCCCTTTGTGTGGATGGCACAGACATTTGCGCAATCGTCTGAATTCGTTCTGGGGTCCTTTGATAGGAGATGACCCAAATAGGTAACCTCTCGACGAACATATTGTAGTTTGGAAGGTGAAACCTTATGATTCAGATTAAACAAATGGCGTGACAATGCAACAGTCACATTTCTGCAAATATCTTCTGAATCAGCAGCGATTAACAAGTCGTCCATGTACTGAATAGGAGCAGCACCAGACGGCAAATGAAAAGTGTCAAGATGACATTTTAAAGCTTGGCTGTAAATAGAGGGACTTTCACAATAGCCCTGAGGTGCGCACTTGAACCGGAAGCTTCGGCCTCCAAGAGAGAAGCCAAAAATATCCCTACTCTCTTCTGCAATAGGAATACTAAAGAAGGCATTTTTTTAGATCGATAACAGAAAACCAAGTCGCTGTGGAAGGTATCATTGTCAACAGAGCAGTGATATCTGGGACAACAGGAAATTGTTGTTTATTTACCTCCCGAAGATCAATTACGAAACGATATACAGGAGGCTGAGAAGGATCAGTGCGTTTAAGAACAGGAAGAATAGGACTATTGCATATGTTTCCTCTCCTTTCTTCAACCACACCCTTCTGAATCAAATCATGAATGATTTCCAAAAGCGCTTTTTCTCCTTCAGTGGAAATTCTATACTGCGGAATACGTGGTAATTCAACATTAGGCTTGAGAGTGACAACATAAGGTGGAATCTCAAGACAGCCCACATCGTTCGGACCCGTGGCCCAAAGCGTTGCTGGAAGAGAAAGGAATTCAGGTGGAAACTGATCTTTGGACAAATACATTGGAGAAGTCAGTTTCTGTCCTAAAGTAAGATGTACACCAGAAGGAGAACAATATATCGTAGCATGCATTCTTTTCAATAAGTCCAAACCCAACAGATTCTCACCGCAACCATTCGTCAAAAGAAGCGGAGCTTCCAAATCATAAGGGCCAATTGAAATAGGCAAAGGGCAAGAAACCGGATTACGAACAGGGGCGCCAGAAAATCCTACAGATACATTCGTTAAGCCAGACAAAGGTGCCCCAGGGAGTTTAGAATGAATGATAGAACTTCTCATCGCTCCAGTATCTAGAAGAAATGGCTCTGAAACACCCATTGTAGTGACATTAACATAAGGTCCATTCTGATCTACTGGTACTGACACAACTCCCTTACTTTGTCCAAGGCTGTCCTAGTTAGCATGAAGATTTTCATTCTCGCCTTCAATATAATGGTGTTCATTGTAGTACTGTGTAGACCTAACATTTTGCTGATCAAAGTAATTCACGGAATTAGGAGGAGGAAGGGCACGCTGTTTTTGAGTCAACACACCTCGACCTCTACCTCTATTTGCTGACTGGAGGCCACCACGACCTCGTGGAGCAGATAATGCTCCATTGCGCTGTAATAAAACCGGACAACTATTCTTAAAATGACCTTCCTCTCTACAATAGGCACATTGATTAGGTCCTAACAAAGGTCGCCGAATATATGGCTCAGGTTTTTGATACAA
Source organism: Triturus cristatus (assembly GCF_964204655.1). Classification (NCBI taxonomy): domain Eukaryota; kingdom Metazoa; phylum Chordata; class Amphibia; order Caudata; family Salamandridae; genus Triturus; species Triturus cristatus. Next base: position 1,060,698,068 of record NC_140589.1, on the reverse strand, counting down.
CCTCTGAAACTGCGGAGGCTGTTGAAACTGAGGCTGAACATAGTGAGGAGGATAAGCTTGTTGCAAGAGAACCTTCGTTTTTAATTCTTTCGTCTTTTTCTCTTGCTTTTCTTTTTCTTCTTTATCTCTGTTCTCATAATATTGTGCAGTAGCCAATATCTGGGCAGAAGAAGAAACAGCCCATGAACTTTCAGAATCTTCAATTTATGTGACAGCTCGGGAAGCAAATTAAATACAAATTTGTCCACAAATAATCGCTGTCCACCCTCTGTAGCCATATCTTGACCACTGTGATCAATAAATGTCTCCTCGAAACGAGTAAAGAAATCAGAGACACTTTCATCTTTCTTTTGTTTGCATGCCGCTAATTTATCCCAATTAACTCTCAAGGCAGGCATCATCGTTTTCATTAATGTAATAATCCTACCGGGGAGCTCTGAAATCAAAGCATCAGGCTTCGCACCACCCACTTGGTCTCTATCTGCGGCAATTATAGCATCCCAATCAGCACCTAATTCCTGTGCGTGATTCTCCTTACGAATCCTAGCCCATAATGTTTGTGGGACTACATTTCCCATCAACATATCGATATCAGCTAGATTCATGATGCAAGCATCAACCGTCTGTGATAATTCTTTATAATAACCCGCAGGGTTTTTACGAGGATCCGGTAGAGTCTGTTTAAGGGCTAAAACTTCAGATCTCTTCCAGGGAAGATGTACCCATATACGTTGAAAATGAGCAGGAATAGCTGGAATATTACCTTGAGCTGCAATCTCTTCCTTCCATACTGGAGGAACCTCGCTCATGGGATAATTTTTCAGTGTCAGTCTAACCGACAGATCGGAATGAAGGAAAGTCTGAGAGGACAATAAGTTTCTAAAGGAAATAAGTGTCCTTACAGCGTTTTCAACCTTGGAACCTACAATAAGTCCTTTACCAAAGTCAGCCTGAACGTCTAACAGACCCTGTGGAACCAAATTCAAATTCACATCCTCCCATTCTTTAATGAGAGTATCACACATTACATTGAAAATATATCTTTGCGTAGGCGCATTCCATTGTGAGAAGGTAGGCATAATATCGGGCACACTGTACTGGGGACCCCTTTCGATCCATTTACGTGCGAGAGAGTCCAAATTTTCTTGTTCTTCGGCAGCTGGGAATTGACTGCGAGATTGTCTTCGAGCAAAAGCCGGAGATACATTTAAACCTTCAAAGAAAGGAGATAAAATACCAGAGACAGTGTCCGTGAGTTGCCTACGCACAGACGGAGAATTTGACATGAGGATAGGGGACAAGGTATTAGGCAAACTAACAGAAGGGGAACCGGTAATTGCAGGAGGAGCAGAAGGCAAAGGAGATCGAAGAACAGGAGATGAGGGCAAAGAAGTCGAAGTTAAAGGCAAAACTGGTAGAGGCGGTAATACTGGAAAGGGCAAATGCGGAAGAGCCGGAACAGGCGGAGGTACTGCTGGTGGCTGAACAGGCTGTAACAACTGGGGTGCATTGGCACCTTGTAATTGTTGGGTAGCCTGTATAATTGTCATACCCTGTGCTTTCCTCTCTCGTTTTGTTTGCTTAATTTTTCTCTGTTTGGCTTCTTTACGCCAAAGGCGGAAAGAGTCAAACATTGGCGGCCGGGCTTTTCTTTTGAATAAAACTGCTTCTAAATTATCTAGCACATCAGACTCAAAACTACCGTTTTCTGGCCATTTTAAAACACCATCTTTCTTCGTGTATCGGGTCCATGCCTCGTTAAAGGCAATGGGGCCATACCATGTTTTGAATAGAGCTCATATGTGGGAGTTCCAACCGAAGGAATCGGACAAGAGTCCTCAAGCCGGGAATCCCTATTACAACCAAAGCAACAAAGTTTTCCAAACTTAGTCAGACCAGGCAACTGATGATTTCTCCGGACTGTTCACAAACTTCAAGGGGGTAAAACTCAGTTTACGCAGCACAAATGCACTTACCCCTCGGCTTCGGCTATTGCAATAGTCGAATCTAAGGACCAGAGAAACAAAGGAACAAAGAAACAAAGGACCAAAATTGTGGGAGCGACCCACCAAATACTTAACTAAGGATGTCTTCTCACGCCAACAGAGGCCCGTCTATCGTCTCGCCTTACCATACATCACCAAAGGAAGGGCCAAGGCAGGGCGGCAGTCAGGGCAGCAGTCGTCAGTAGCCGTCAGGAAGGAGTAACCACGCTGAAAAAGACCTTCGGACCACTTTCGACATACAGGGGTCGCTTGACGTGGCTCGCGAATCCTCCAGAATTTTCTTGCGGGGTTCCTCACGACCTTCAGGCAGAACCACTACCACTGAAGCTGCCCCACGTTGGGCGCCAGTTGAAGATACAGAACCTTATGGGCCTGGCGGCGCAGGGTACGCCTTAATCTCTGGGGTTCACCTGCTCAGCTACACAGAGACACGGGACACTCTGTCAGGCGTTAGAAGATCGGATTTATTAGCTGCAGCTAGTACAGTTATCCCAGAAGTGCACGAGGTAGGTTGTCAGGAGACTGCCACTTCACTCCGTGGCGCACAATCTTATATAGTACATATGTGAAATATACATTAACCAAGCACTCACCAAAAACATATAAAAAGAGCCAATAAGAAAGGTTGGAAAACAGAACAGAACCAATAGGAAAGGTTTGAAAATAAAGTATCAAGTAACTCGAAGAAGCCTCTCCTCCAACTGTGTTTGTCACCCCTCCCCATGAACTAATTCATTAACAGGTTTGTAACCGACTCGCAGGTGGCGAGATACGTTTGTGTGTTTTTGGAGGACAGTTGTGAAATGAGAGAATGCTAGCAGACGACAGAGGAGGCCAGACGATAAAATAAAGTCAGAAGAGAATAGTGTGAACCAACAAATAGTTGAGACGGGGATTAGGAAAACCAGACGGGGATTAGTGTACTCGGCCAGTCCTAACACCAGCTTTGTAAATAGAGGCAGAAGGCTTATTTCGACACGATGCTGCAGGAAAAGCAGAAAAGACTTTGTTCGCCGTGCTGCCTGAGTGAGGGCAACACAAAATGGTGGCGGAGCACAAAATCGAGGGTCGATTCGATCACGATCGAAAATCGAATTTTCTCAGGTCTGACAAGTAAATCAAATCAGCCAATCATGGAATCACTGATCAACACATCAATTTACAATAGGGAGTACTTGCACTGTGGCACTGGGTTACAGTGGCACAGTGGCCAAAGCATCTAAACCAGCAAAACATATCAAAAACAGAGGAGGCAATCAGAAAAGATGGGAGGGAGACCAGGCCTAACAGTATAAAAATACTGTGCTTCTCCATCCAACATAAGGCAATGTCAAATTGAATCCTGGTAACTTCTAACCAGAGAAACCGGGGGATACCAAAATTATAGGCCGCATAGGCTACTTTAGTTGGTTTCCCCTAAGGATACAAATGCAAAATCTTGAGGAATGAGGTACAAAATGTGAAAAGATACTGTAGTCTGCTATCAAACAACAGGCAATTTCCACTAGTCAATGGCAAAAGGGTAACCCATGAAACATATTAGATATGAGGAATTACAGCAATGCGTGACCCATACTATTTTGTATCCCCATAGTAAATGATGTTGGAAAGCAAAATGAAGGGTGCTATTTGGTAAAAAATACTGTGCTCCTCCATCCAACATAAGGCAATGTCAAATTGAATCCTGGTAACTTCTAACCCAAGAATCGCTGGGAATACCAAATATTATAGGCCATATAGGCTATTCTAATTGGTATCCCCTAAGGGTACCGGAGGCAAAATCTTGTGGAATGATGTACTAAATGTGAAAAGATACTGTAATCTGCTATCAAATAAAAGGTAAATTCAATTGGTCAATGGCTATAGGGTAACCCATGAAACATAGGTGATACGAGATATTACAGCAATGCGTGAGCCATAATATTTGGTATCCCCTTAGTAAATGATGTTGGAAAGCAAAAAGAAGGGTGCTATTTGGTAAAGAAATATCTTGCTCCCGCATGCAACATAAGGTGAAGTCAAATTGAATACTGGTAACTTCTACCCCGAGAAACACTGGGGATACCAAATATTATAGGCCGTATAGGCTATTATAGTTTGTATCCCCTAAGGGTACGAATGCAAAATCTTGTGGTATGATGTACAAAATGTGAACAGATACTGTAGTCTGCTATCAAACAAAAGGCAATTTCAGCTAGTCAATGGCTAAAGGGAAACCCTTGAAACATAGGGGATACAAGATATTACAGCAATGCGTGAGCCATAATTTTTGGTATCCCTATAGTCCCTATAGTAAATTATGTTGGAAAGCAAAAGGAAGGGAGCTATTTGGTATAGAAATACTGTGCTCCTTCATCCACCATAAGGCGATGTCAAATTGAATCCTGGTAACGTCTAACCCAAGCAACGCTGTGGATATTAAATATTATAGGCTGTATAGGCAAAAACAAGGGTGCTACATGGCATAACAACACTGTGCTCACCAATCCAACTTAAGACTACATCAAATTAAATCCTAGTAAGTTCTAACTCGAGAAACACAGGGGATACCAAATATTATAGGCCATATTGGCAATTTTGTTTGGTATCCCCTAAGCGTACTGGATGTAAATACTTATGGACTGATGTACAAAATGTGAAAAGATACTGTAATCTGATATCAAATAAAAGGCCACTTCAACTGGTCAATGGCTAAAGGGTAAACCACGGAACCTAGGGGATACAAGATATTACAGCAATGCATGAGCCATAATATTTGGTATCCCCATAGTGAATGATGTTGGAAAGCAAACAGAAGGGTGCTAATTGGCAAATGAATACTGTGCTAACCCATCCAACATTAGACCACATCAAATTGAATCCTTGTAAGTTCTTGCCTGAGAAACACAAGGGATACCACATTTTATAGGCGGTATAGTCCATTATATATGGTTCCAGATATTACAGCAATGCAGAAGCTGTAATATGTGGTATCCCCATAGTACAATATTATGGAAAACACAGGGAAGGGTGCTATTTGGCAGGAAAATACTTTGTCCACAGAATGCCATGTCAAATTGAATCCTGGTAAGCTCTAACCCAAGAAAAATAAGGGGTACCAAATATTATAGCCTAAACAAGGCGTTATATTTGATATCCCCGAAAGGAACCGGATTTGAAAGCTTGTGAAATCAAATGAAAAATGCAAAGAATTTGTGTAATCTACTATCATATCAAAGGTAACTTGAATTGGTCAGTGGCTAAAAGCTAAAAGTTGAAAAGTAGGGGATATCCGAAAATACAGCAATGCAGGAGCAGTAATATGTGATATCCCCACAGTAAAAGATGTTGGAAAACACAGTGAAGGGTGCTATTTGGCAGGAATATACTGTGTTCCTCCAGCCCAAAATATGCCATGTCAAATTGAATCCCGGGAAGCTCTAACCCGAGAAACACAGGGAACACACAATATTATAGCCCTTGTAAAGCATTATATTTAATAGCCGCAGAAGGACCCTGTTGTGAAAGCTTGTGGAATGAAATCACAAATATGAAAAGATACTGCAGTCTGCTATCAAATAAAAGGCAACTTGAGTTGAAAAGTAGGGGAAAACAGATTTTACAGAAATACATGAGCTGTAATATGTGGTATCACTTTAGGAAAATATGTTGGAAAATTCAAGCAAGGATTCTATCTGGTAGAAAAAGTAATCTGTTCGTAGAGTAAACACAAGGCCAACATAAGTTCAATCTCCAGAAAAATAGGGTCTACCAAATATTATAGGCTTTACAGGCCATTATATTTGGTATACTCCAAGGAACCAGTTGTGAAAGTTGTGAAATTACATAGAAAATGCAAAACAAGACTGTAAGCGTCTAACAAATAAAAGGCCATTTAAACTGGTCAGTGGCTAAAAGGAAACCTTTAAAAAGTGGGGACAAAGATATATTAATGCATGAACAATTTTGTTTGATACCCCCATACGAAAAGATATTGGAAAACACAAAGATTGGTACACATTGTTAGAAAACAATGTTGTGTTCACTTAACCAATAAGTGTCTCGTTACTTACCCATTTCTTTTTTCAAAATGTGAAATACAAAATGCTATAGAGCAAAGAGAGATTGTGCTGTAACCAGTTGCACGCAAGATTGGCTGCTAGTCACAAACTAGACCAAGTAGAGTGAGTATCCACCACCTAAAACCAAATTATATAGTGAGGCTAAGGATATTTTTTTGCTTTCAGTTTTTATTTTTTATTTGTAATGTTTCCACTTGGCACCTGATCAACCGCCTAGTACACATATAAACTCGGACAGTAACGTTTATGTGTTAAAGTGAAGCTTGCGCTGCAGGTATTTGAATGTCTGGATTCTCTTTAAGTTGTTGACCATTACACTGTTCAGTGTCACACAGCACTTTTAATGTTACCAAGCCAGTCAGTCTTCTCTTTTAGACTATAAGAGCGCTTTGCATGCTGCAATGTTTCAGCCATACTGTCAATCTTAAAAGAGGAACTAAAAGTCCCAGAATGTTTAATGTAGAATAAAAAGTGAAGATTTACATCTCTCATAGTATAGAGAGACTTGACACTGGGGCTGCACCAGAAACAAATATTATTTGGTTATGTTTACTACTGTGAAACAGCCAGGTGTTGGCAAATGAAAACGTTATTTGTGTAAAATGCCCTATATTCATTTGTAACAATTATGCTTCCTTTTAATAATCAATGTAGGAAATTACCATATTTTGTGTGACGTCCCTCCAGATTTTTCCCATTTCTGCTTTGCTGGCTTTACAACTCTTTGCAATTTACCCCTACTAGTAGAGTGCCTGTGCACCTTCTTAGATATGGTTAATTTGGCGTATTACTCATTGGAACATTTAACTTGCTTGGATGTCCCTACTATATGATGTAGAAAGCGAACACAGGGTTCGGAAATGTAATGGCACTTGAGGACTGCAGTGCCTATAGTGCCATCAACTACAGCGGCAGGGCAAACATGGCTTCAGGCCTACCCTGTGTATTCCTGACTGCTGCACTGTAAAACCTACTGTGCATTCATTCAGCATAACTTTTTTTGTTAGGTAAAAACATTTCTTTTAAATATCAAAAAGTCACTCCTGTGTAGCTCGTATAGCCCACAAGGCAGTGTGCATGATCTATGAAAGTAGAACAGTAGAAATATACATTTAACAGTAGAAATACAACTCAATGGTGTGGAGTGGTATTTTTACTGAATATTAGGGAAAGGTATATTTCAGAAAGTTACATTTTCCCTGCTTGAAGCTGCTGGGCTAATTTGCATTCTCTCATAAGCAGTGGCACAGCCAGGAATAAGCTGTGATGAATAGTATTATAAAATGATCATAGGGCAGGTACAATGGCTTGGGAATTAGGAGTTGTTTTTCTCTTCCCCTGGAAGGAAGAACAGTGGGGTTGGCCCAGGGACATAATTGACTTTGAAGGGGTGTCCCCTGTAACAAGCAAATGTTTGGTGACACTTTGAGAGGTCCCGGCTTATGTCCTTCTTATCAGGCTGGCTCCAAATGCTACCTCCAGAACAGGTGTAGGGTGACCTCAGAGAAAGTGAGTGTTGATTTCCCTGGTCATACATCTGGGAGGGCAGTGAACACAGACTCTGCATATAGAGAAAAGGATTTCTCCATCTTGGATTTTGAGAGTGAGGGGGCACTGTGGGATTGTTTACAGAAGGGCAAACAGGAACAGTTTCAAAAGCGGGTAGGGGTACCCCTAGGAACTTTTACCCATTCGTTTTGGGCGCCATTAGGAGCAATACACTAGGTGGTACCAAGCATTAATATGGAGCCTCAAGACACCCTTTTTAATCACACTTTATGGAACTGTGGAAGAAGAGAAGAGGAATGCACCTGATCTCTGTAACTAGAGCAGAGCATTGAAAGCCTGGACTTGCTTCCCCTTGTAACCAGGACAAATAAGTAGATGGCTATTGACCTGTGTAGCTATAGGGCCACAACAAGCTGCAAGAGGACTTTTCCTTGAAGTGCCCAGCTGACCAATAACAACTGGACCTGACTTGGAACCTGCTGATGGCCTCTCCTGGATTGAGTCTTGACTCCCAACTGTTGTTTCTCAGGTCCTGGAAACCTGAGCTGTGTCTAACTGCACTTGTCATACCACCCCTGAAAAGTTGGAACTTACAAGGTTTTGGATTTGCAGTTCTCAGGCGAACCGGAACACACAACCCATTCTATCCACCCAAGGCATAGCCACGCTGGTTTGAAGAAAGTGGGTTCTCCCACTTGGAGCTTTGCCGCAGCAACAAATCAGTGGGCCCTGATCGATAAGGTATCCGGCTAGGCCTGGCCAGTAAATTCCGTTCCGCTCGCAGAATTTGTGGAATTTGGGTAATTTCACGTTCCGCAGAGAACACGGAATTGCCCAAAATTCCGCAATCCGTGGCTTAGCGGAATTTTTTGCTTGTTCGCGCTTCAATGCGTGTTCACGAGATATTTCCCCCCGAGCACGCAAACAGCGTTCGCGAACAGGAAAAAAGCATCACAAATGGGCAGAACAAGCAATTCTGCGTGTTTGCGGAACTCTGCGTGCTCGTGGAGATTTTTAACCATTTCGTGGAGCTTTGCGTAGCGCGACTACACAAATTCCGCCCACCCCTATACCCCTGTCTCATGGAACACACCGTCGGATACAGCCTGAGGTCTTGACCCACTGAAGGATTTTGACTTCAATTTCAGAGACTGAGTCCCAAGGAAAAACTCTACTGTGGCCATTGCCTATCAATGGTGCGTAATCCTTTTCAGTGCTATTATCACTTTAATCTTTAAAACTCATATCTGTAGTATCCCTTAATGGATTATTCTTGTTTTGGTGTCATTTTGCTTATTAAAATTTACTCTATTTTTATAATTCGGTTTGGGATTTTTATTGCTTGGTGTTTTTTACTTCATTACTGTTCTGACAGTGAATAAATACGTCACACATTGCCCTAAATTAAGCCTGTCTTATCTACACCATTCCTATCAGCGGGTGGAGCTTAGGTTAATTAGTGACTTTGAAGGTTCATGCTGTCTCGAGTTATGATTATTCATTGAGATGTGTAGTTGGCCACCCCAAATATGAATCCAATTTCTTGCAATCATAGAAGAAATGCATATATTTAAAGGACTGTTTTACGTGCTTCTTGTTTTAGGTGTATATGTTACAAGGAAAAAAAAACCAGTTGTATTGCTTTTTAGGTTGAGCCTAGGCAATGTACATGTGCTGTCTGGAAGACCTGTTATATTGATATAGGAGTTTGCTCCTGCCTGCTGCTTACCATTGGTTCAGTCCAGTGTCGCTCTTCTTTGTTGCCTCCTAAGTGGTTCATGCTGCAATACCTCAGTTCAGTTTTTCGCAGAGGAGCACCGCCTAAATACAGTTTCTTTCCGCTTGCATTCTTCATCTGTTGTTGGGGAGAACTATTTTTTCCTACTGTTGGAGCGCGGCACGCCATGCTTTATCACTGTGCAACAAATGTAAACCCCAGCTCGTATGTACAGCCGCCGACCCCTGCATTTCTCTCATTCCCCGCCCCCAACCCCCCATTTCTCTCATCAGTCAATGGTGAGAATAAAATAGTGGAGGCTCGCCTGGATGCTGTGAACTTAAATGCATGAAGTCTGCCCTTCGTGTGACAGTGCCTCTGCTCCGCTGTATTAGGTTTGTGAGCCCTCAACCACGATTACACAGTTTGCGATCCCTTAACCAAGATGGCGCATCCTACGCTGATTACTTTCAGCGTTGATAGTACCTTAACTAGTAAGGCTCCCTTAGGGTGACAATGTACAGGTGCTGCACTGGTCAAATAATCCCATTTTTGCATTCCTTCTGCCTCCGGTGTTGGCTGAGCTGCTGGAGTCCGTGGAAGGCAGCAACGAGCCCATGAGGTCCACACTGCTGCAGCAGCAGGTGAAACTGGGCCTGGCGAAGCTGGAGCAGGCAACGCGCATGGCCTTGGAGCTCCATTTGTTCAGGTAGGGCAAGGGTGGTAGGCTGTCTGGGCAGGTACAGCATCACAAGTTCGGCAGGAGTGCTTTTTAATACAATACATGCTGAACACCTGAAACTGTTATCTGCATCTTTGCAAGGCATACAAAATGTTTCTGGAGCGTGCTTTGGGTATAGTTATACTTCTGATTTGTGAGGCTAGACTATTGTTTTTTCAGAGCGCAGTGCAGCATTATTTCTTTTTCATAGTGCTTCAGTGAATGTATGGGTCAGGTGTTTGGTGAGAGAATAAGGAGTTTCACCTAGCCCATCAACTAAACCAGTACATTAAACATTCTGGGGCTGTACTACAGATGAGTGCGCCAGCGCTAATTGTTCCTGTGCGCCAGAGTATGTCTGTGTTTATGTGCGTTTGCGTCTATGCACTAATACAATATGTGCACAGACGCAAACACATATAAACACAGATTTCAAAGTCTGCGCCAACATCTCGGCGCATTACAGACCGATCCTCTGTAATGCCGTTGGGCGGATAATCTGGCGCACACTGACAATTAGCGCTGGTGCAGTCATCTGTAATATGGCCCCAGAATGTGATATCTTTTGCTTGGTCTTCCAATCGAGTAAGCAACAGCGATATTAGGAAGCTACTGGTGTGAAAGCTCACTCGGAAATGTTGCAGTCCTCAGAACAAAAAGACTGTAATGCTGCCCCTGCTTGCCAGTTATGCCATCCATTCATTGCCCTCACAGAGTTACAAGTTGCAAGGCTCCAGAAACATGTAGCATGCCTTTTGTGTGCATCACATCCACCAGAGAGTTTACAACTAGGCCTATATTTGGCAGTCTCAATGTCACAGAGTGGCATAATTGTGTTCATCAACAGGGCGTTGTCAACGTGTCCTTGCAACGTGCAGAACACCACATGCAAGTACTACAAATGGGACCAGTCATCAGACTTTTCTTTCATCAGTCATAATTAGTAACTGTCTCCTGTAAGGTTTGATGGGACACAGCATTTATAATTTGAATGGGTTAAACCAGTGTAATACTGTGTTGGAAGACTGCAGATTAGGCAGGCATCGAAGCAGCTGACAAGGAAGCATAGTTTCAGGGTAAGGGCACAAAACCACCACCAACGTCTGAATTGTACATGGGATTTTATGTTTATTGAGATCTGGGCCACCATGTAACCTTATATATCATCCAGTCTTGACCAAAAGTCCAATAAAGTACTAAAATTTCCTTTTTATAAATATTTTCCCTATGTATCCATCTTTTTCTTTCCATACCAACCATCTGTAACGTTCCTTCCCATGCATCACCTATCATCTTTTCATTCAACTGATCACCCAGACCTCCATGCATGTACTCATACAGCTATCCATCCATTCAAGCATTCATACAAATAGCTATCATTCCACCAACCCATCCATCCTAACTGCACCTCTCCTTCTTAAATGCTCACATCATCTGGATGGTAGCCACATAATTCCACTACACACCACATACACCTCTCTGGATGGTAGCCACATAATTCTACTACATACCACAAACACCAAATCTATTCTTCAACACATAAATATTTACATTTACAACGCCAATAGCTCTAACTCTCGTTTTCTAACTGAATACTCCTCTGTAAACAAAAACAAGCATTTGCAATGCAATAGGTCTCGCATTTGCAAGAGTTAAAGCAATCGGCATTGTAAATGACAATGCCTTTTATTTATCTGTTTTGTAATTAACACATAGATAAAAAACATTGTCATCTACAATTCTCATAGCTCAAATTATTTTAAATACGAGACCTATTTCCTTGCAAAGAAGCAGCCACCATTGTCCCGGGCCGCCTATAAAGTGAAAGCGCGCATGGCGCGCTGAATGTTGCAAGAAAGCCTGTTCTGCCTGCAGTAGGAGAAGCTAATTTGAAAACCAGCATTAGATTGTGCTGTGCAGCATGAGGCATAAGCGTGCACCAGGTTCCGTGAGTGAAAACCAGCCGCGTGGGAAACCATTATTAAGTGTACTGTGCAGCGTGAGACACAAGTGTGCTTAGGGACCTGTACATTAAAAACAGCGTGAAGGAAAACAAGCATTAGAGTGTGCTGTGCCGCGTGAGACACGAGCGTGCACCAGGGTCCATGTATAAAAACTATCATTAGTGTGTGCTTTGCACCGTGAGGCATGAGAGGGCAACAGGATCTGTGTGCAAAAACCAGCCGTGTGGAAAACCCACATTAGAGTGTGCTGTGCAGCATGAGGCATTAGCGTGCACCAGGATTCGTGCGTGAAAACCAGCCATGTGGGAAACCAGCATTAGAGTTTGCTGTGCAGCATGAGGCATGAGCGTGCACCAGTATCCGTGTGCGAAAACCAGCCATGTGGGAAACTAGCATTAGAGTTTGCTGTGCAGCGCGAGACATGAGTGTTCACTGGGACCCTTGCATTAAAACCGGCCCTGTGAAAAACCTGCATTAGTGTGTGCTGTGCTGTGTGAGGCACAAGCGTGCACCAGGATCTGTGCGTGAAAGCCAGCCATGTGGGAATCCAACATTAGAATGTGCTGTGAAGCGTGAGACACAAGCGTGCACCAGGATACGTGTATGAAAACCAGCATCAAAATGTGTGCAGTGCCACGTGAGAAACGAGCGTGCACCAGGATAAGTGCATACAGAATACCCCTATGGAAAACCAGCATTACTGTGTACTGTGCAGCATGAGACATGAGCGTGCACTAGAATTCTGTGAATGAAAACCAGACACGTGGAAAAGTAGCATTAGAGTGTGCTGTGCAGCACGCGACACAAGTGCGCACTAGGATTTGTGTAGGAAACCCTGCCCTGCTATGTGGAAAACCAGCATTAGAGTGTGCTGTGCAGTGTGTGACATGAGCGTGAACCAGAATTCCTGTACAAAAATCTGCCACGTAGGAAGCCAGTACCAGAATGTATGCCGTGAGCCACCAGCGTGCACCAGGTTCCATGTACGATCAAAGGCAGGAAGGGAACTAGTCCCAGAATGTGTGCTGTGCAGCCTGAGACATGAGCGTGCACCAGTATCTACGTACGAAAACCAGCAATGTGAGAAACGAACATCAGAATGTGCGCCACCAGTGTGCACCAGGAGCCATGTATGATAAGCATTTGCAATGCAATAGGTGTCGCATTTGCGAGAATTTAAACTCATGTCATTGTAAATGATAATTACTTTTATTTATCTGTTTTGCTAATTAACACATAAATAAAAGGCATTGTCATTTACAATGCCAATAGCTCAAACTCTTGTAAATGCGAGACCTATTCAAAGAAGCGGCAGCTATTATCCTGGGCTGCTCGGAAAGTGAAAGCACACATGGCGCACTGAATGTTGCAGGAAAGCATGTTATGCCTTTAGTGGGAGAAACTCATTAAAGAAAATAGTGCTTACAGACTAAAAAAGACGTACTGTGTAACAACTGAAGTAAAAGGGCCAGTCCTCATGGTAGGTTACGAATGAAGAGAAGGCGGTACTAAGGAGGGACTAACAAGACTATTAACGAATCAGAAGCCAGCATTTTCGAAGAACAATGACACAAGCCATGGCAAATATGGGAGGAGAGTGGGTGGGGCTTCTATTCCACACTCCAATACATCATGCCACAGAGTAGCGCATGCGCTGGCCAAGCTCGACCTAAAAAATAAGTAAAAAACATTGTCATTTACAACGCCAATAGCTCTAACTTTCACAAAAGTATGAGACCGATTGCGTTGCCAATGCTTGTTTAATTAGCATGGACACAAAAATATAGGGCAGCTGGTAAAATGCCAATTATGTTGTATCAGTCAAACTAAACATGCACTGTTATTCAACTTACTGTGCAAGTTATGTTTGTCATTAACACCTTGTAACATATTCATTATATGAAAATCAAAACACTTTATTTCCCCATTTTAATACTTTGCTTTTTTCATTGCCGTTTTTTTACCTTTACCCTTTAATCTTTCGCACGTTTTGATATTATTTTTCCCCTCATTTGAACCCCTGTCGTTGTTTCTATTCTCTTCCCCTCATGTTATTTCGTTATGATTCCATATGCTTCAGAAATAGTTTCCTTGCTTTCACAATATTTATTAACTTAATTGCTATTTCCATTACGGTTTATTCTCTGTATTTATTGCGCTTTATGTCTGTCTCTCTTCGTGCAAAAGATTTTCGTGATTTATCGCCAGAGCTGAGTTTGGCATCCAGTTGAATCGCGTGTCCCATCACTCAGCCCGAGCAGTGATCAGCTGCTTCTGTCTGAACCGGCCCGGGCTTTTTCTTTTCTGAAAAGTGCCAAAGAGCAGGGGATACCAGATATTACACAACACCGGCCTCTCTGGCACGGCCACTGTCAAAAACCAAGGCCTTAAGAGCTGAACGGGACTAGTAGGGTGACCAACCATCCGTAAATTGGACCTCACGTCCGTTGTCCGTGAGAGTACCTTTTACGGACGCCTTTTGTCTGTAATTTTGGGCCTTTCAGGGATCACAGCTGTTCTCTTGAGAAAGGCCTCAGTTCCCTTACTGTGATGGAGCCACCTCACACTCATCTGAGCACAAGAGCAGCCCCACCCCGCCGATTGTCATTCTGTATGTGGCTGATTGCCACATACAGAATGACAATGGGCCAGTCTGGGCTGGTACAGCATGTGGTGGCCTCCTCCAGCCTCCATCTAGGGCAGGGCATTCTGTCACATGGAAGTGCAAAAATGCCCATGCTGCTGCTACATGAGAATCCAGTTTATCAAAGGAAGAGGTGAAAGAAGGATTATAGTTCTTTCAGTCTCTCTTCATTTTAGAACTGACACATTTTCAATATTATATTCAAGGAAGCCATGGTTGCTGCTTTTTTTCATGCAACTAACAATCATTGACAAAGCCAATAGTTCTGGCTTGTTGCAGGTCTTACGTTACTTGTTCTAGGTGTAATGTTACTTGTTGTATTATATAACTGGATGCAATGACAGAAAGCAACCAAGATACCAGTCGGGCGGCACATTATACTAAGCACAGATTTTTAGCTTAGGTGTTTTAAGCCATGCCCTTAATTACATCGAACACCCCCTTTGGAGAGACCCCCCAAGTTTTTTCATTCCACTTAAAGCTCTGGAAACAACACCATGTCACAGTCGTCTCACGTCTAGGCACTGTGCATCATGCATGACTCATGCCTTCCACTTTTTCAGATTGCCTATGTGCAGGGGCATAGTGAACCCTCCCCCACCCCACCCCACCCCACCCCTTGCTTTAGGAACTACAGCTAGTATGGAGTTCCTAATATGTCTCTTCTGTCTGCAACTCTGCAGACAAAGGCTCAGCTCGTAATTAATGTGAAACGGTGAGTGAGTAAGTGAAGGGATGGGTGAAATGATGGTTGGATGGATGAGTGAAATGATGGATGGGTGAGTGAAATGGTGGATGATGGGCGAGTGAATGGGTGGATGGATGTATAAAATGATGGATGGATTGATGAATTGATAAGTGAAAGGGTGAATGGATGGACTCTGACCTGCTCGCAGATCGGGTCACTCCCCACACTGCTCGGCTACTCCTGAGTGCGCGTGTCCCCCTCCCGCTGCCACTGCTGTGGTGAGTCTGCCTCTGGCGTGCCCCCTGTACTGCTGCCTGCTCTGTGTTGATTGATTGTACTTTATTGTTTCACTCAGTGAGTGTCCGTCTGTTTTGCTCCTTTTGCCCTCTATTGTGCTTGTTTTACAGGTCTTGTCTTGCGCTCCTTAGCGCCCCTTCTTATCTGTGCCCTTAGCTCCTTGCCTCCCTCGCTCCCCGCTTCCCGCCGCTGCCCCCCTGCGGCCCGCCCACTTTTCTTCTGTTTCCCGCTGCTGCCTCCCTGCGGCCCCGCCCCCTTTCCCTCCGGTAGCCACCCATTGGCCGCCCCCCTCCCGCCTCCCAGCTGCTCCTCCCTCCCACTTGTCCTTTTATGGAGGACGCTGCGAGGCAGTGGGTGTGACTCTGACCTGCTTGCAGATCGGGTCACTCCCCACGCCGCTCGGCTTCTCCTGAGTGCGCGTGTCCTGCTGCCGCTGCCGTGGTGAGTCTGCCTCTGGTGTGCCCCCTGTACTGCTGCCTGCTCTGTGTTAATTGATTGTACTTTATTGTTTCACTCGGTGAGTGTCCATCTGTTTTGCTCCTTTTGCCCTCTATTGTGCTTGTTTTACAGGTCTTGTCTTGCGCTCCTTAGCGCCCTTGCTTATCTGTGCCCTTCGCTCATTGCCTCCCTCCCGCTGTTGCCCCCCTGCGGCCCGCCCAGTTTTCCTCTGTTTCCCACCGCTGCCTCCCTGCGGCCCGCCCCCTTTTCCTCCGGTAGCCACCCATTGGCCGCCCCGCTCCCGCCTCCCAGCTGCTCCTCCCTCCCACTTGTCCTTTATGGAGGACGCCGCGAGGCTGTGGGTGTGACTCTGACCTGCTCACAGATCGGGTCACTCCCCACGCCGCTCGGCTCCTCCTGAGTGCTCGTGTCCCCCTCCCGCTGCCGCTGCCGTGGTGAGTCTGCCTCTGGCGTGCCCCCTGTACTGCTGCCTGCTCTGTGTTGATTGATTGTACTTTATTGTTTCACTCGGTGAGTGTACGTCTGTTTTGCTCCTTTTGCCCTCTATTGTGCTTGTTTTACAGGTCTTGTCTTGCGCTCCTTAGCTCCCCTGCTTATCTGTGCCCTTCGCTCCTTGCCTCCCTCGCTCCCCGCTTCCCGCCACTGCCTCCCTGCGGCCCGCCCCATTTTCCTCCGGTAGCCACCCACTGGCCGCCCCGCTCCCTCCTCCCAGCTGCTCCTCCCTCCCACTTAGTTTTTTATGGAGGACGCCGCGCAGAAGCGCAGCGGATGAGCGCAGCGGACACGCCGCTGGCGCGCCGAAGGCACGCCAAAGGCAAGCCTGTCTGTGCCCGTCCGCGCCTGGACCGCGCCCAGCGCCAGGACCCCTGGACCCCGTGCCCCTCGCAACGCCAGACTCCGTAACGACACCAACACCCTTAACGCCCTCAATAGCGGCCGCCACCACCACTGCTTCCAGGCTGCCCCGAAACGCACCCACGGACCCTTCTCTTGCCGCACCTGCAGCTTCTCCTGCGACAGAACCACCAAGCCCCCAAGGACCGGATCCAACCACCTCCGCTGCATACTCCTCAACACCCGCTCCACACGCAAACACGCCGTCGAGCTCTGGGACCTACTCGACACAACAGCCCTGGACGTAGCCTTCCTGACCGAGACCTGGTGGAACGACTCCTCGGCACCCGACATTGCCATAGCCATCCCAGACGGATATAAGTTATCCCATAGAGACCGCACCCACGGACTCGGAGGAGGAATAGCCATCGTCCACAAATCCACACTTCAGGTCCACACCCTCGCAGACGACCATCTCGACTCCACCGAACACCTCCACTTCCGGATCCACACCGACCCCAACACCACCCTCAGAGGAACACTCATCTACAGACTGCCCGGACCCCGAACCCCGTTCAGCGACTCCATCGCCGACCTTGCCAGCCCCCACGCACTCGCCTCCACAGACTACATCCTCCTCGGGGACCTGAACTACCACCTCGAGAACAACAACGACTCCAACTCCACCACCCTGATTGACAACCTCGCCAACCTCGGACTCCGACAACTCCTCACAGTACCCACCCACACCGCCGGCCACACGCTCGACCCCATCTTCTCTACAAGCACCCACGTCACCTTCAACCACACCACCGAACTTCACTGGACCGACCACCGATGCATCCACTTCACTTTCAAGAAGCCAACCATGCACCACCGCACCCAACAGCTGCCCCGCCGCTGCTGTGGCAAAGTCACCAAGGATCAGCTAACCTCCATCCTCGCCCTGAACCCTCCTGGCGACCCCACCGACCCAGACACCGCCGCCCGGAAACTCAGACAATGGATCGAAGACTGCACCAACACTCTCGCCCCGCTAAAGAAACCACCCATCAACCTTTCCATCAAAAATACCGCCTGGTTCACTGAGGAACTCCGGACCTCCAAACACACATGTCGGAAGCTGGAAAAGATCTGGCTCCATGAGCACACGCCGGACAACCACACTGCCCTCAAGGACGCCACCCGCAGACATCACCAGCTCATCAGAACAACCAAAAGATCCTTCTTCAAATCCCGCCTGGACAATAACGCACACGACTGCAAAGAACTCTTCAGCATCGTAAAGGAACTCTCGAACCCCAGCGCCAACACCAACGACATCCCACCCTCGCAAGAACTATGCGACTCACTGGCCACTTTCTTTCACCGCAAGATCATCGACATCCACGACAGCTTCAACGTTCCAACCACCCCGGCCTCGACAGACGCCACTCCGAACAACACCAACCTTCTGACCTCATGGGCCCACGTAAGCAACACCGAAACACGCAAGATCATGAACGCCATCTACTCAGGATCACCAGCAGACCCCTGCCCACACCACGTGTTCAACAAAGCAGACGCTACCATCGCACCCCAACGTCGGAAAGTCATCAACATCTCCTTCGACTCAGAGACATTCCTGGAGAGCTGGAAGCACGCCGAAATCAACGCCCTCCTCAAGAAGCCCAAGGCGGACCCCAAAGACCTCAAGAACTCCCGGCCCATCTCCCTGCTCCCCTTCCCAGCGAAGGTCATCGAGAAGATCGCCAACATACAGCTGACCCGCCACCTTGAAGACAACAAGATCCTAGACCCATCGCAATCAGGATTCAGATGGAACCACAGCACCGAAACAGCCCTCATAGCCGCCACAGACGACATCCGACGGCAACTAGACAACAGGGAAACCTCTGCCCTCATCCTCCTGGACCTGTCTGCCGCCTTCGACACGGTCTGCCACCGCACGCTAAGATCGCGCCTCCAAGAAGCCGGAACCCGGGAGAAAGCCCTGGACTGGACATCCTCCTTCCTCACTGGCAGAACCCAGAGAGTCCGCCTCCCACCCTACAGCGCAGAAGCAACCGACCTCATCTGCGGCGTTCCCCAGGGCTCATCCCTCAGCCCGACGCTGTTCAACATCTACATGGCCCCCCTCGCACAAGTGGCCCGCCAACATGACCTGAACATCATGTCCTACGCCGACGACACCCAGCTCATCCTCTCCCTCACCAAGGACCCGCACACCGCCAAAACCAACCTCCACAAGGGTATGAAGGCCGTCGCCGAGTGGATGAGGAACAGCCGCCTGAAGCTGAACTAGGACAAGACAGAAGTCCTCATCCTCGGCCCATCTCCGTCTGCCTGGGACGACTCCTGGTGGCCGACTGCACTAGGAACAGCTCTGACACCCACGGACCACGCACGCAACTTGGGATTCATCCTTGACTCCTCCCTCTCCATGTCCAAGCAGGTCAACGCCGTCTCCTCCTCCTGCTTCAACACCCTCCGCATGCTCCGCAGGATCTACAAGTGGATCCCGATCGAAACCAGAATAACGGTGACCCAAGCCCTCGTCAGCAGCCGGCTGGACTACGGCAACGCACTCTACGCCGGAATCCCCACCAAACACCTACAACGACTACAACGCATCCAGAACACCTCGGCCCGCCTGATCCTCAACCTCCCCCGCCGCAGCCACATCACCCCTCACCTGAGAGACCTGCACTGGCTCCCCATCAAAAAGAGGATCACCTTCAAACTCCTCACCCACGCACACAAAGCGCTCCACAACTCTGGACCAGCGTACCTGAACAGCAGACTCAACTTCTACACCCCCGCCCACCAGCTCCGTTCTGCAAGCCTCGCCCTCGCCGCCATCCCCCGAATCCATCGACGCACCTTCGGAGGCAGATCCTTCTCCTTCCTCGCAGCCAGGACCTGGAACACCCTCCCAACCCACCTACGGCAGACCCAGGACCTGCTCGCCTTCAGGAGGCTCCTCAAGACCTGGCTCTTCGAGCAGTAGCAGCAGCCACCCCCCCCCCCCTTTAGCGCCTTGAGACCCTCGCGGGTGTGTAGCACGCTCTATAAATACTGTGATTGATTGATTGATTGATTGATGGACGGATGGGTAAAAGGGTGGATGTAAGGTTGGATGAGTGAGTGAAAGGGCGGGTAGATGGACAAAAGGATGGATAGATGAGTGAAGGAGTGAAAGGATGGATGGATGAGAGAAAGGATGGATTGATGAGTGAAAGGATGGATGAGTGATAGATTCAATGGATGGGTGAATGAGTGTACGGATGGATAGGATGAAAGGGTGGATGGATGGATAATGGATGGATGAGTAAAAGGGTGGGTGGAGGGATGGATGAGTGGAATGATGTATGGAAGGATACGTGATGGATAGGTTTGTAAATGTTTGAATATGGACATGAATGGGCACACAGATGGAAGGATAGAATGAATGGTGAAAGACTGAATGATGGATGAAAGTATGATTACGCATTGTAAGCCCCATTATCTTAAGTAACATTTCCTATACCTTGACATTCACATTCATATGAGTCATTGTCTCTATATAATATGTGTGTGTTGTAACGCACTCCGACACGCTGCCCTACATACTTGGGATGAGTAGCACTATGAACAGAAATTAAATACACATGAGAGAGGGTCTATGTGAAGATGAGGGGCACCATTGGAGGGTGGTAGCAAGGCCAGACTGGCCGGACCGGGCATCAGGTGTTTTCTCTGGGAGCTGGAAAGGTGGGGTAGGGGCAGTTTTGGTACCACAAAAAGACCTGCACATTTGCTTAAAGCTGTGCGCATACTGAAAAACCATGAAGTGCACAATTGTCTCAACCTAAAATAAACTTATTTTCACTTAAGTAGTTGTCTATTTACTTACTTGTACACTATTGCACAACCTCCTCTGATTTGTCTGTAAAACGTACCTTTAGTCCTGAATTTTAACCTCCTGTATTGAATTTTGTCCTGAATTTTGACCCTTTGTCATGAATTTTTACACTCACTGTCCTGAATTTGCACCCATGCAAGTTGGTCACCCTAGGGACTAGTGACAATCAGACGGTCACTGGGTGTGAAACCCCTTAAGCTTTCCCCCACTGGGTCTGACAGAGGGATTTTCTCGGTTAATGGTTACAGCTAATCAGCGTATAGAAATGTGTCAGTGTATAGAAACAAGAATATTGAGCTAAGGGGGCTGTCCTACACAGCATCCTGCCAGAGAGCAAAGACGCGGCCTTCCCTTACTGCTTCTCCTCCTCACAGCATCTCAGCTCCTACTGCTTCTGTCGGCAGCGAGCCCCGCCTATAACTGGCACATGAGGAGTTAAATCTTAAAATAACACGAGCTCAGGTGAATAAGCTATTTGGTTCCTGATCCCGTTTAATAAGTGAATATTAGGTTGTCGTTTCAGTGCAACACTGAGAATTGTGAACAGTTGAGGAAGAAGAGAAGCGCAAAGACATTCCTTTCGCACCAGGAAGTGCACCACGTTGCTTGATACACACATTTACCGTAGCTATTAAATCGTAGGCCATTTCTTCTGTTGACTTGTCGATTAATGTTCAACAGCGGCTTCAGGTCAGTGTTTAACCGAAGCAAATTGATGGTCACATAAGGCTGCTTGCGCATGTTGAAATACAAAGCACAGTTCCTAATGCAGAGGAGCTGAGAATGAACGTTTTCCATTCTTTATGAATATGGCTTTATATATTAATCTGTTTTGCCAAACTATTAATTTCCAGAAGATTCATACATAATCCACACACATAGGGCGGCTTTTGGACAGCAGGATTCATCCATTAGACTGTTGAACTGTCATTCATATTGTGCGTCCTCCTACCACTGGATATAGCTAAGGGGCAATGGGTCAAGCAACTTTACCCCTTGGCGCCCTTCAGTTTGAGTGACTGCACAAATATTGTGCTCATTATACACATCTGCTTAAAAATTGCTCCTATCTCGACAGTAAAATAGCACATTCAAAGTGTTTTTTTTATTTTTATGTATTTTTATATTATCCTTAAAAACGTCTATTTAATTGTCACTGCACTTCGGGTGCCCAGTTGGATGGTGTTTACTTTTCTGGCTCCTTTATATAATTGATGTATAAAGTATTGTGTGGTGATTTTTTCTTGTCCACCTCACTGTAAAATAATAGGAAATTGCATGGTGCAATTAAAGAGCTTGATTTTTTCTAAAAACCAAAACTTCTCTAGTAAATCAGCTACACCATTGAATGTGTTTTAGGTCTCGACTGCGTGAGCATGCGCTAGCACATGTGCTCTCGCTTGCAAGACGTTTGTGTTGAGTAATGAGCTTGGAGCCCACTTTTGCTTACCATTTGTTTGCACCATTGTACTACTATTTTTCTGCCCTCTAATCGGGCAGTGCTTGCAGGTGTCAATTCCTTTTCTTTCTGTGGTGCATGAAACAAGCACAGATTAATTTAGTTTTAATATTGTCCTTCTGCTCTCCATCCACTGCTTATGCTGTGATTCAGGTACTAATTGTTCTATCCCTCCGCTCTCCGTCTGTTTTGCTTGTATCCCTAATACCTTCTGCCCCTTTTGCTTCCATCCCTCTCGCCCATCGTCCCTGTTTCTTTTGCCCACCCACCCACTCATCCCTGTTTTCTCTTCACACCATCCACCCCATCCCTGTTTTATACATTCCTGTTTCATCTCCATCCACCTGCTGCCCCCTCTATTTCTACATCCCGCCACCCGTCCCATCCCTGTTTCATCTCCCCCTAGCTGTCCGCTAAAAATGAAATACCATTCATATAGTTTAAGTGTGCACTTTGGGTTTTTAATGAATGTGCATCATTTAAACATTTCAAAACGTTTCTGGTTATGTTTTTTCACTAGTACCATGTTGTGGCCATTCAGTCGGCCCTTGGTGATTGTAGGAGAGTAGGATCTGCTTCTTATGGTCACCCCCACTTTTTGCTGATGTTTCACTGTTTTTCGACTTTAGTCTGGCTGGGGCCCTGCTATTCAGAACCCCAGCCTAGCTGCTTCCTCTCTAAATTGATTCCTAGTACCTTAGGTACACCACAGATTGGATTCTGGGGCGCCCTTATAAGTCCCTAGTATTTGGTATACTATGTACACAGGGCATAGGTACCCTAGAGGCCTACCAGGGGCTGCAGCATGTATTATGCCACCCCTGGGAAGCCTTCCAAAATGACACCACAGGTCTGCTACTGCAGCCTGGGTAAGGTGGTGCATGCACCCCTCACTGAAATATAGGTTCACTATATCTCATCCTATCACTGCACATACAAACCTATCAGTCACCCCTTTGGCAGGCCTTATCAATCCTGAAGGCAGGGTGCTTGGTTTTGTGTGAGAGGGTGCCCATGCATGAGCAGAGGCCCTCTGCAGCCTTTGGAATCTCTTCTACGGGGTTGTCTGTGATGCAGCCTGACCATATACTCTTAAGTGCATTATAACCAAATGGTAAATGCTAACTTTGGACTGGCTGCACGGAAACCTGTCATGTTTGGTGTCAAACACCTTGGAATCATGCCCCCACACCAGTAACTGGTGTAGCAGTATGATCCCACCCTTCTAGAGGGAGAGACATGACAGCACCGGTATACCCAGTACCAGCTAACAGAGCCCTGGCATCACAAAATGGATGCTGCCAGCCACAGACACGAGTCTGGCCTCCTGCTGCTGACCGAAACTCTGGCAGGGGAGGCCTGGACAATAGGTTTTCTGTCACAGGGAGGGGTTACCACCTCCCAGACAGGCCTTAGTGGATTGGGGCTGGGTGGGTGCACTCCAAGAGTGCTTTGAAGTCTGCAGTGGGGGCACATTTGGTGTCCCTGTGCATAGTCCAGCTCAAACCGGTTGCAGGGGCTACCAGCCCCTGCTCTGGCGCGAAACTGGACAAAGGAAATGGGTGTAGCCACCCCTCTTTCCAAACCCTCCCATAGGTGGGCCCCAAGAGTTAGTCCAACCCCTTCCTTGGGTATAAAGAAGGAACCCCTGACTACAGGACTTTAGATTACACCTGGACAAAACTCTGCTACAGAAATCCTGGAACTTCAATGATCTGCACGACTAGATGACTGAAAAATCTCCCTTGGAGTAAAGGAGTTACTCCCCTGCTTGGCAGGCACCAAAGACGCATCTGACTGGTCTGCATCTCTGAAGCTCCAACCGGATGCCGAAGACTTTGCAGCCCAGGAGGTGGATTTCCAGACTTCCCAGAGGCTGACCCGAGTCCCCAGCAAAGCTGAGACCCGTAGCCCTCGTGGGTATCGTGGAACTGGAACCCCTGGACACCGTGCACATTTGCAAGTGCATCAGCTTCTCGACGTCCTTTGAGGCTGTGCATTGGGTTACTTGTAGCCCAGACCCCAAGCACCTTTTCCACAGAAGTTTGCTGGCCTACACTCCACGAGTGTTCCGTGAGCCTGCCCTTTGTGTGTTCGCTCGAGGCTCCTTCGCGATCCCTGGTCCGTCGACTGGTGGGTCCCTGTGAAGGCAACTCTTACTTCAATTGAGCTTCCCTGGTTGGTCCAGACGTGCCCTGACTCTCCATTGCTTGGGGAGTCCCCAGGACCTTGCTGGTCCGCACCGAAGCATCTTTTCTCTTCCTGCATGGGTTGCTGTTGTCAAGGCTTGTTGTGTCCAATCCAGGCAACGACACTGCAGCACTCGACATCCTTCGTGGGACAGCTCGAATCCAGCTCCTGGTTATCCTTGACGCCTCCTGGTCCTCGTGGCTGAAGAGTCAAGCTTCTCCTCTACTCACCTGAAGCACCCGACATCGGTGGGCATTCGTCTATCGTGCCCCTGGTCACTGGCAAGTGACCCAGACTCTGTCCCCTCTGCTTTCAGGTTCTTCACATCTCCGATCCAGGCTTGGATCTCTTCAGACACTTCTCATCTTCCCGGCAGCAGCACTTTTCAGCAAGCTGCCATTGAAAACGACGACTCGACCCAACACCATTTGACACCTATGCACCCGGCTTCCCTGGGTGAGGTAACACAAGTACTCCAGTGCTCCCATGGGTGTTGGCCCTAGAACCATATAAGTTCAAAAGGGTTTGTTCCTAGTCCACTCCTAAGTGTCCTTAAACTTTAAAACTCTAACCGCGACTTTCCCCATAGAAGCTAATGGGAGCTCGCGGCTGTGTTCTCACACTGAACACGTCCCCCGTGGGTCCCCAGTGTCACTACCTTGGGTGGTTCCTTGGGATCCCAGCGATTCTACAGGCTCTAGGCCTTGTGTCCAGTCAAGTCGTGGTTCTTATACCACTTTCTTAATATATGGTTTGGTTCGCCCCTAGGGCCTATCGTATATTGTGCTAATTTACTGTGATATTTGAAGTGTAACTTATGTGCTTTTGCCTCTAGCCTCATAAAGAGACTAGGGGGGTGTGTTTAGTAATAAATACATATATTTTATATATATCTACCTGGTGTGGTCTCCTTTCATTTAGCCACTTAAGAGATTATAGACTGGTAAAACAATCTGCTTTACACTCCTTCAAGACTTAGCCTGAAGGCTGCTCTCCATAGCTACCACTAGGATATCTTTCAATAAAGGTTGTCTTTAACCTATCATCAATAAGGGGTTGTTTGGACTGGTGCAAGGTTCCCACTATAACTAGTGGACAGCATATACCAGGCCAACTTCTCACAGTGATCACATAGCGGCCCCCTCATCTACTTCCACCTCTTCTATGATATGGGGAGTCCCTGCCTTTACTCAGATTAGTACCCCCCCGCGTGAGAGGAGTAGTTGATGCCAAACACTTGTCCCCGCCAGCGCAGGCAGTCTGCCTCCATCTGTGTTAGATTGGTTTCTTGTAAGAGTGCTATTTTAGTGGCTCTATGCTGTAGGTATGAGTATACAGAATATCGGCGCACAGGCATGTGTATACCTCTTAAGTTCCAGGTGACGATATTTACTCATGCCATGGCAAGGGCGTATTGATACCTGCTTCTCTCGTAGGATGCGTGTTTCTGAATCGCGTTCCAGTGATCAAATATAGTTGTATTAGAGGGGATCAGGTGTCGGCTCATCACGCCATAGGTCTGAAAAGAAAAGTTGGGGTCTTAACTGTAACCTGTTCAACTTCATAAGAGCAGATCCGTAATGTAGATCTACCCAAATTACATATCCCAACCTTGGCAACTACAAACTGTATTGGTGTCTGGTAAATGGTTGTGTGTGATGCTGCGTCTTTTTCGAGTAACCCGTTTATTGCCCAGTATTGAGTGCTATGTGACTTCATCACGCCTAGCTGTGTCTTATGGCATGTTGTGGTGTGACAGTGCCGCTCCCAAGAATTCCTTACCTTATCCCTCATATGGATGCATCCCCCACCCATGCACCATCATTGCTGAGTGAAGTTAATATGGGGACACCTCATTTTGTTCAATGAGTTTAGCAGGGTATCAGACCAACCGTTCGTCATCTTACAGCCATTCAAGTAATGTTGTCTGAAGTTTGCAGTGTGACGACAGGTAGGTCCGGCGAGGTTGGGCTTACGGACCATGTAGGACTGGATTCGTCTTCATTGTGGGATTTAGCTGCCCCGCATCTTGGTCTGAGTTCTGTGTCAGATTTCGGATTGCTGCTGCTACATGGAGAACCTCTCATCTTTCTGTTATTATTTGCTCTAAGTTGGGGACAGCCATCAGTGGGAAAAGGCGGCCTGCTCCCTTGTTTCTGCCCCTGCGGTGACCTCTCTTTTCTCGTTGTGTCTCTGACATGTCTTCTGGCGAACTGCGCCTGGCTACAAGACCAACGCTTTGCAACAAGTCCCAGGCAACCAACGGTGAGTCAAAGAAACGAGTGGTCCCCCTCGCCACCACCCTCAGTCAGGCTGGGAACAGAAGAGAGTAGCGTATGTCCAGTACACAGAAATGTCTTTTCACAGCCTGAAAGGAGCTCTGTCGCTTCTGTAGCTGCATGGTATAATCAGGGAATAGCATGATCTGAGTGTTATGGATTTTAATTTCAGTCAGTTTGCGTGCTTCTCTCAGGATGGTGTCTCTGTCCCTGTAATTCAGCAACCCAAACAGTAGTAGCATGGGATTAGCGCCTGGACCCTGCCCAGTGTCGTCTGATGTGGGCAACCCAGCATCCAGGTAGGGGCTCACCACTCTTCCACAGCCTCTTCCTCCAATTTGTGTGGGTGCCAACCGCTTCTATGTCCCGTCAGTGGTCGCCTCTTTCCGCCCGACTGCTCCGGCAACACATGGGCCACAGTCAAAGATGGGCAATGCTGCCCTCCATCCTCAGGTGTTCTGAGATACTATTGAGGTGGCAGGGCCGGAGCCCCACTGCTGCCTTGGATCTCTGTGCTGTCGATTCCGACTTGGTCACATCTTCTTCTCCGCCACCTTGCTTGATCTCCTTTTGAGCCTAGGCATGTCCCGACTTCCGGGCTCACTAGGGCTTCCTTGGCATCTAGGCCATGGTTACAGGTCTGGTTGCGCCCCCTGTCTTTCAGTTATTATCTGGGCCCAGCTTGGCCACTCCACTCCACCACAATTCCCCACAGGAGCTGCAATTGTCAGCTCTGGCCACAGATCCTTCCTCATCACTGTGAAATCCACGCCTGTTGTCTTCTGACCTCAACCGCTGCGAGGCGTATTGGTGGGGGCAGCGGGACTGCCCTCTGCCTGCCGCGGGCTCTCAGCTTCTCCTCGCTGGACACAGTTGTTAACCCTCTGCCATTGCGAGCGTTCAATTTACAGCAGGGCCACTCACCACATTTCAGGGCGCTGACTATCAGGAGGAACCTCACTCCTGATTGCGGTTAGAGTATAACTGTGTACAGATGATTTTACAGGATAATAGGGGTGAGATGCAGAGCCGTGCTAAGGTGCATCCTCCCTCTTGGCTCGCTAGCCACGCCCGAGTGTGTAGCATTTTGACGCATTTAAAGGTCTGCCACCCTTGGTAAATCTGGGAATGTGCTAAGGGTGGCTGCTAGGCAACACCCACGCTCTACCCATGGAATGCCTCACTGGAGCTTAGTAAGGAAAGGCAATGACTTGCGCTGCCTTGCGTTATTTCAAATCAAATCAAATCAAATCAAATCAATCTTTATTCGGGAGCCAAAAAGGCAACCATAAAAGTACATAGAAAAACAGTTGACAAGAGCTTCAAGGTTTTCAGCGTAAAAGAAGCAGACATATTAAAACCAAAGAAAATATTTAAAAAGTAATTTAACAAGTCACAAATTCTGCCTATGTCTCACTACCAATTTCAAAAAAATAACTGTTTGTTTAGCAAACAACTCGGTGTCCAGTAGTTGCAAGACAAGGAAGGCGGGACGACATCTGCGTAAACCCCAAATTTTAAAAATCGGGGTTAACCACTGCTTTCTCAAGTCGTTGTAAAAATTACAAAACATTACTGGATGCATTGTGGATTGAGAAGAACTCATATCGCAGGGACATGGTTGAAGATGTCTTTCCCAAGATTTAGAAATAGGAAAGGTAACCGAATGGTGAAAAACATTCAGTCTAAGCCTTGTTAAAAGAGATTTCTCATAATCAGTAATGTTAAAAGTCAGGTAGGGCTGAATTGAAAGAGTCGTTTGGGTCAGTAAGGAGTATTGAACTGTGGGTTTGTGGGCTTCGCTAGTTAACCTCAGGGATTCAAGCTGAGCGAGGCACAACTTTTTAAATTGCTTCCTAGGAATTTCAGCAATTTTCGAGGGGGAAAGATAATACTGGATCATGCCCAGATCACCTATGAATCTCTTTACATAAGCAATCCATCTGACCTTATGTACTCTATCCAAGGCCATACAGTCTTTTATGAATCCTTGGGTAAAGGTAGTGTCTATAGAGGTCCAAATGCGGTGCCATAGTAACAAAGGTTGGATCCTTATTAGATCTGCTACAAAGGGCAATCCTACTTCTAAATGGCATACATAGGTTGAGGTAGACCGCGGGACTGCAAGAAGAAATCTTAGGAATCTTTTTTCCACCCTTTGGACCTCGTCAATCATAGCGTAGCCCCACACACCCGCCCCATAAATTACGCTACCGATGCATTTTGCCTTGTAAATTTCCAGGAGTTCAACAGTGGGTCGTATACCTAATTTGCTGGCGAAATTGACCAAAGCGGCAGTTGTTCTTGCAAACGTGAGTTTTCTAGACTCGATGGCACTCTTCCAGGAGCATGTTTGATTGAAAACAATACCCAAGTATGGGTACGTGTTAGTACTCTCTATTTTTTGGTGATCTACAGAAATAGACATTTTGTTCTTTTTCGATGACCCGAGGGACATTATAAATGTTTTTTTAATGTTAATCCTCAGGTCCAAGTTCTCCATAAATGAATGGTATTTCGTGAGGGAACGCTGCAGTTCAAGCGGGGTACGCGCCAGAACTACAGCGTCATCCGCGTAGAGTAGGGCCGGTATGGGACGATTGTTTATGGTGGGGAGGTCCTTTGCCCCGGATAACATGGCTTTCTCCAAGCCGTTTGTGTATAAGTTGAATAAAAATGGGGCCAGGACGCATCCCTGTCTAACACAGCGCTCTACTTTTTTTGTCACCTCACCCCCCAAGCCATATCTCACGCGGGCTGTAGCATCTGAGTACAGTCCGCGCAGGAAAAGTATTAGGGGCTCCTCTATTCCCATATTCTCCAGGATGATCCACAGTTTGGTGTGGTTGACACAGTCAAATGCTGCGGAGAGGTCCACATATGCCAAGTAGAGGGCCCCTCCTTTAGCACTAACATATTTGTCTATCATCAAGGAGAGGTTAAGGGCTTGCTCTGTAGTACCCAAGCCCTCGCGAAAGCCATACTGAAGATCAGAAAGAACTTTATTATCCAGTGCCCATTGCTGCAAGCGCTCTAGGATAATACGACCGGCCACTTTCCCGAGTGAGCCTAATAAAGAAATAGGTCGGTAGCAGGATGGCAAGTGACGGTCCCCCTTTTTAAAGATGGGGACAAGAATTGATTTAGTCCAGGAATCAATGGGGCCTACTGCACAAGAAGCTTGTAAAACCCTCGTTAAAATTGGAAGCCATAAGTCCATCATGAATTTAAAAAAGTCAATTGGGACCCCGTCGGGGCCCGGGGCTTTACCATTTTTGCTAGCTTTTAAGGCTTGTTCCACCTCCTCATATCGAATATTAATTGACAGAGGGAAATTCGGGGTATATGATCTGGAAAGTGTTAAAGGGCCAGCAGTTGAGGGAAGGCTGAATATCCGCTCAAAATATCCAAGCCAAGTTTGTTCGTCTATTGCAACCTCAACTGTTGGTTTTGGCGCAGAATCAGTTAGAAAAGGGGTTTTCACAACCTTCCAGAAGGCAGCGGTGTCCCCAAGAATTGATGTTTTATGTAATTGATCCAGGAGTTCTTTCTTTAGGTTATTTTTCCTATGCCTTAAAGCTTGTTTATATTTAATTCTGGAGGCTGCAATTTCCTTACTGTACCTTGCCTTATTTTGGAGGACAGTTTTTAAATTCTTGTGCGCCTTGGAACAGCAAGAATCGAACCATCCCTTAGGTTTTCCATTTTTTTTCTTTACTAATAGGGCATCCTTTATTGCAATCAATAGAGTTGCAAAGTTATCCATGATTCCCTCGTTAGAAATGTCTGGATCAAGACATTTGTTGATCACTGGACCCAGTTTTTTGACTAAAGATATTGTAATAGCCATGGGTTCAACCTTTTCCCATCTTAGTGAGTATCCGTTCAGTCTATCTAAGGTTAGATTATTTTGGGCTAAAGTTCCCTCAATATTAAACCTCTCTCGAGTATTAGGATTTTTTAAAACAAGACTAATAGGATAATGATCGCTAATGGCGATATCGTGTGTTTTGCAGTTAAAGAGATCTTTACCTGCTGCCATCGAGAGAAATATAAAATCAATGGTGGATGGCCTGCCTCTTCCATTAAAAGTTGGTAACACGGGTGTGGGTGGATTCAACAAATTGTTGGCTAGTGTAAGATCTGTTCCACTCAATATCTCATTCAAGAGATATCCAGTAGAGGTGTGCGCGAAGGGAGGTAATGGATCATCATTCTCATCCACTATGCCGCACACTATATTATCACTATGAGTACAAAGATTTTGATTAAAATCCCCACCCCATATTAGAACTAACTCCTTGTGGGTTTTTAAAAGTATTTCTTGAAAGTGACCATGTAATTCCTTAGTTACATTCGCCAAATCGGAAGCAGAAAGATTATTATAAAAATTCACTAGAACTAAGGCTTTACAGGTATTCCAATGAAGAAGAAGAATTTGGAAATTTGCTTTCAGCGCTATTGGGACTATTGATGTAAAACGGAGGGTGTTAGAAACAAAAATAGTCAGGCCCCCCTTGGCCCGGCCAGAGGGTGAAGGTAAAGCTGGGGAAAAATATGTTTTGAAGCCCTGGAGATGTATTTCAGTGGAAGCCCAAGTTTCCTGAAAGCAGAGGATATCAAAATCCTGAATGAAAGTAAGCCAGAGGTCGTTCAAAACCTTTGAACGGAGGCCAGCAACGGTTCAAAATAAAATATTAAGCAGTGAGATATCTTTATGGGTCACTCCGTCAGGAAGCAGTCTTGACGAATCAACCTGATTAAGAGACTGAACAATGGGTGAAGAAAGGGACCCAGATGTTTCAAAGCCCTCAAGAAGATGGTCCGACTCTACACTAACGGGAAGTGGATTACACATGGGCATAGCTGACAAGCCATCTGATTTAAGTCAATCCACTCTCTCCAGATCAGAAAGTTGATCATAATGATTGAAAGTCGGAATATTATAACATAGTCTGGGGGCCTCATTTCTAGCCAGAGCTGTTAAATCACGAAAGTGTATGTCTGATAGGTGGGAAAAAGGTTGGGGATAGAAGAAAGTCAGATCCCTAACTTGAATCTTGGTATTGGCACTAGATGGAAAAAAATTACAGATATGGTGGATCACTCGCCTATCCCTGAAGTTTATTACGATACAATCTCCTGAGATATCCTTTGGCCTGTGGCCCACCCAACTTAACCTTCTTGCGAATAGGATTTCTCCGGACATAGAAATGGGTAATGGTCTATTCGTATTCAACCAATGAGCAACTTTATTTCTTAGCTCAGAAAAAGTTTCTAATTTGCCCTGTAATAGCTCTGGTACCCCAACTAGGACAACAGTGTAAGGAGTTGATTGTGGGGGTAAATCAATATGTGAGAGAGACTGCAACGGGGTTGGTTGTGTGGAACGGTCCCTAGAGGGACCTAGGGTATGAGTGGTATTTGTTACACGCCTTACGGGCTCAGCGTCCCTGTATGGGGCAGCTGCCCCTGTTGTCCTGGGTTCGGAAATCCCCAAGGGAGCTGATAAAATGTTAGTGGGCGGGATGGACAATACCGGAGTGGTAGAGCGAGTTGGTGTTGGTCTTTTTTTACCAGAATGTGAATCAATTTTTTGTTTATCCTTGGGGTGTAGGTTAGTTTCCGCTTGGCCAGAACTAATATTAGAAGTGTGCATTATTTTTTCCATATTGTCCATTTTTTCCCCTAAACATTTTACCCTTTCCATGAGTGGAGACATTAAGGACTTCATAAGATGTTCAATTCTTTCCAATAAATTCTCATTTGAAAAGTGGGAAGGAACTGGGATAGGTAACTGATCAGGAATATTTACGTGCAAGCCATTATCCTGGGACGGTTTAGCTGCACTCAAGGTTACATTTTTGGTTGCTTTTTTCCCTCTCGTGGCGGGGGATTTCGGGGTTACCTTTTTATATTTGTTATCGCCAGTGGCGCTCTTCCGGATTGTAGCAGGCTTTGCCTTTTTTATATTAAGCCCATCCCTAGTGGGATTTTTTAGAATGGACCTGGTTTTTTGCCCTCTTGTTATCACCCTCGGAGTATGAGGTAATGGAGTTACCGGGGAGGTTGACCCCGAGGAAGAATTTATGGGTAAATCACAAAATGAAGTTAGGGAAACAGCTCCTGAATGGGGAAGAAAGTCCGTAGGCAAGTCATTGGAAAAAATGGTAGGGGACTGAGATAATCTAGGTAGATCTGGGGTTACGGCTGGGGGGTCAATAGCAGTGATAGATAAAGCAGGCTGGGTGGTGGAGATGGGGTGGGGTCCCGGTAAAGCCACAAACGACGGAGCTAGGATCGAATCTTGAGAATTAACAGTTACAAACGAAATGTTGGCAGCTTGTGGGGGAAGAAAACTACCAGCAGGTAAGGAAAGGCGGCGTTCAGTGTTTTCGATTGCATTGGCCACCACCCCTATTGTCTTCTGTAGCATGCGATCAATAGCGGTCAGACTAGGTAAGAGTTTAGTAGGAGGCCCAGTATGATTTTTTACGAGTGTTGTGCCAGAATGGTTTCTCCTACTCATGTTTTCACTGTTACAAACAGACAGAGCACGGGAAACAGTAAGCGGCAAAATAAACTAGCCAATATGGGTGGCCCAACCCGACCAGTCCGGCCACTAACGGCCACAAACGGTCCCGCCCTTGTCCCGGCGCGCGACCGCGCGCGACCGCGCAGCGGGAGTGGCAGTCAGTTAAATGTCTGGGGCGGGAAGAGGATGCAGCTGATTCAGGTTACGGGGCTGCTGGTCCTCGCAGTCCCGACCTCAGCGTCAAACCGCCAGCAGCTTTCAGAAGGGACCTTGAGTCACACACAGTAAAACTGGAGATTCAATAAAAAAGGCAGGCTTCCAAAGAGTGCACAAGACTCCCACGGCGAACGGCTCCCGCGAAGCGGGGGCCGTGAGCAGTTATGTAGTGGCTGGCAGCGGGGGCGGGAAGAGGATGCAGCTGATTCAGGTTACGGGGCTGCTGGTCCTCTCAGTCCCGACCTCTGCGTCAAACCGCCAGCAGCTTTCAGAAGGGTCCTTGAGTCACACACAGTAAAACTGGAGATTCAATAAAAAAGGCAGGCTTCCAAAGAGTGCACAAGCCTCCCACGGGGAACGGCATCCATCAACAATCACCCTGAAGCACCCCGAAGCAAAGGAGGACGCACGCAGGAGGACGCCGCAGCAGCAGTCCTGCAATCCTGCAGCTCCACAGCTCCACCGCTCCACCGCTCACCGCAGCATGTGAAGCATGAAGAGCGTCTCCCTCGCGATGCACCTGGAAGTGCTGGGGCGCTGGGGCACTGGGCGCCAGCCACGAAGAAAAGACAGGCAGCTCCTGCAGCGATGGGCAGGCTTTTCTAGGCAGGTTCTCCACAGCACATCGCTCCCCGCGGCCTTCCGCGGCTCCTGCCTGCGTACAGCTTTTCACGGCACCCCCTGCGGCTCCAGCCGCGTTCACACTTCGTTTTCAGTTCTCCCCTGCTGGGCACTGAGACTGGAGCCGGCGAGAGAGGCCCTCAGGTGAGGCGTGCGAGCCCGTCAGCTGGTCACTCACCTCGCTCCGCTCGCTTCCTTGCTCTGCTCTGCTCTCAGGTTAATCTTTCACTTCACTGCTGCAACAGGTGCGCGCCTCTTTCCCCCTGGCTCTCGATCTGGAAATACTTGCGGCTCCTGCTGCGTTACAGAAATGCCCCCGCGGCTCCTGCATTTAGGAGATGGCCCCCGGCAGCGATTTCAAAGTACTCGCGGTTCGCAGCTCCACTGCTGCCTGGACTCCTTGGTGGACTGAGCGCACTGACTGATGGGAGTGCTATCAAATGGATCGCACAACTCAGTTTGTTCCTGCTAGAAACACAGGCGCTGGACCCCTCCCAGTATGGTAACAGTTCTATTCGTTATTTCATATTTAGTAAGCACCGCAGGGCCACGCAATTTGGCCTTGTTTTGCTTGGTAAATCTGACTTTAGTTTTGCGTGGCCATTGCATTAATGTGCGTGACTCAAGGGCAAAGCAACACTATGATAAATCTGCCCCTAATTCTGAATCAGGTCCTCAGATGGAGGGCGCCGGGACTAATAAACATTTTCATTCAAATTCGTTTATGGAAATTTCCAGACATGTAAAATATGATGAATCTCTGCTAAACTTAGATGAATCTGAGCACTTTTGTTTGGCTAACTTTGCTAACAGTCCTGGCTTATCAAAAGCCATGCTCATAACCTCACATATACAACATACTAATGACAAGAATGCATCCCTTAATACCAAGAGCAGTGCTCTTGGCCAGCGGCTCTTGGTGCTTTCCATCTGCTTTTGACGCCTTTAATATACAAATCCCAATGTGCACATTCAGTATAGCATATACTTTTACTTTAAAAAAATAGATATAGCAGGATAGAGTGATCTCGTTTCTCGTAGTGACCAGCTAGAATGTCTAAAATCGTCCTAGTGGTTTGTGTGATTGAAAAACAGTGCCTCCATTTTCTGCCTCACCATTAAATGAGATAGAGCACTCCTAGATGAACCTATAATATTACCCTAACTATGCTATAATCATAGCCCCTTAGCGTACATAGATCCCATTCAAAGGCCACAGTAGTTAAAACATTATGGGAATTTTAATGAAAACAAATATCATAAAGTTCATAAACAAAAACACAAAGAGCTAAGACACCAAACGCAAAGCGTAAGAACAGGCAGACTTTCTTAAATCTGACAAAGGCACTGTACAGAATGCTTTAGACGAACAGTAAGCAACTCAGGAAAATAGTTTTCTTGGAAAATGTAAATATCTCACAGGTCTTTCAGGTGGAAAGATGCTTTGTTCCCTTTTAAATGCTAGGTTATTGAGACCTCTGCATAATAACTGCCCAGGTTATCGGGACCACTTTATTTTAACTGCCATGAACACGTGTCCAGGAAAAGCAGTAATACTCAGGGGCTCAATTATGTATTTGGCTTGAGTAGATTCAAAAGGAAGCAAATATGTGCACACAAAAAAAGATCTAGCGGTGTTTCAAAGTAAAAGATTAACTTGAACTTTGCCTTTGGAATAGAGGGTATGAAAAATGCCGCTTTATTGAAAACGTGCACATCACACATTTCTACCGTGGGCCTTAGCCTTACAAAACTAAACCTCACTATACAACCATGTCACCCTCAACATTACCCCCTCCCTTCATCATGCCCTTCCCCTTACACTTTTAACTTGCACTTTTTTTTAAGTTTCAAAAGATGAGTTTATTGAACACAAATGAATATACATCAATATATCAAGTATTCCAACATCAAAAATTACATAGATAAAAATATCAGTATAAGCAATGGGCTGAAGTAGAAAAGCATACTATGATTGAAAATAAAAAGGCGAGACATAAAACATTAACAGGCATAGGGCAAGAACAATTATATCTAGGAAAATATAGCAAATATGGATAATCACAATATTACAGAGTCAAGGGGGCTGAGCAACTTCTTGATCATAGGGAATAGGAGGAAAAGATTTTTTAGCACTTTCATTTAATAATTGTGTGATGGGAGTCCATAATTGTAAACGTTTCTTGGCAAGAGACATAGGAAATACAAAGATGGTATCTAATCTATGATTATGACACATGGAGTATCATCAAGCTAAGTATGAGAGTTTGGATGCATCCTTCCAATTTTTTGTGATTTGTTGAAAAGCAGCAGCTAATAATAAGTCAATGATATATGATTGTGCTCTCTTTGTATTCCAACCCGTGGAAAGGCTACCAAGAAAGATTTTGGCAGGTGAAAGGGGAACTTCGGTTTGGAATATGGTGTTAATTTGTGTCCAGACTTGTTTCCAGAAATGAAATACATGTGGACAAGTGAATAATAGATGCTTTAAATCAGCTTGTGTCACGGAGCATGACCAGCAAGTGTCAGGAGTTTCAACATGCATTTTGTGTAAGGAGATTGGTGTTAGGAGAAGTCTATTATAGATGAAAAAAGAGCTTGTATAGCATTAGCCGCTCTGGATGATTTCCTAATTTTCAACCAAATCTTATTCCAGAAGGGAATAGGACATTGTGTATCGATGCCAAGTTCCCAGGAAAGCTCTATTTTTGTGTTGTCTCTCTCGGTGGAGGATTTTGATAAACGAGAATATAAAGTAGAGGCTTTTGGTGTACTGCGAAGTAGATTATACCATATGGAATCAGGTAGCACAGGTAAAGAAGCTAGGGATTTAAAATGAGAGTGTGACTCCAAGATTACGGTACGTAGAATTGAAAATTTGTGTTGAAATGAAGGAGGCAACTGAAAGAGAGAGCATGCATTTGGAAATGTAATAAAAGTATTGTTGTTAAACAATTGATGAACCCATATTATGCCTTTGACTCTCCATGTTTTCCAATATACAGGTTTGTTCTTGATGCGTATGAATTTGTTATGCCATATGGTGGAAGTGAGGAGGGTATCAATATCATGTGGGGTGGTGTGAAGGAAAGAATTCAAAATTTTAGATGAATGATTAATAATTGCCGTGGATAGTTTTTGCGGTTTGCGTGTAAAGGATAAATATTCCTGGAAAGAAAAAGAGGACAGAAAAGATCTCTTGAGATCAATCCATAATGGAGAGTCTAAAGATGAGTCAGTCACCCATTTGGTTAAATGCCTCAATAGGGAGGCTTTGTGATATATAGAGAAGTCAGGGAAGTTGACACCTCCCTCCTGATTTTGGGCATGGCAGTTTTTGTAGTGACATTCTAGGTTTTTTGTTATGCCACAAAAAGGATATAAGGATGGAGTTAATTTTATGACATAGTCTTGCTGGTATGGACATTGGGATATTAGAAATAATATAAAGAACAATAGGAGTTAACATCATTGTAATGGTGTCAAGGCAGCCCCACCATGAAAGATATAAAGGGTGCCACTTAGTTGTAAGATCAGTCAGCTTCTCTATACGTTTATCAAAATTTAGGGAAATTGACGTTGTATTAGAAGGGGCGAACCACAAACCAAGATATTTGATATGTTGTGGACTCTGTGTGAAGTTAGAGATAGAAAAGTCCTCTTTAAAAGTGTATTTAGTTAGGGGCAGTATTTCACATTTCTCATTGTTTAATCTATATCCAGAAACCGTTGTATATGAATGGACCTCTGTCAAAAAGGCCCTGGGGGAAAGGTGAGGCTAAAAGAGGAACATAGGCACATCATCTGCATAAGCTGCTAATTTAACTTGTTGAGTGTTGAAATAAAGCTAATAATAGATTGATTTTGTCTTAATCTGGATAAGAAAGGTTCTAAGGCTAAATTAAAAAGGAAAAGCGATAAGGGACAGCTTTGCCTCACCTCTCTATGAAGAGTAAAATAGGGAGATGTGAGACCATTAGCAAAAATCACAGCTTTAGGGTTCGAATAAAGCAAAGAGATCAAGGAAATAATTTTCGGGCCAAAACCAAACCAGGTCAATGTATGAAAAATTAAAGGCCAATACACTCTATCAAAAGCCTTTTCTGCATTTAAGGCAATAGCAGAAAGAGGCTCAGTGTATTTTGATGATTTGGATATGATATCAAAAAACAAACGAGTATTGTCGGTGATAGAACGCCCTTTAACAAAACCCCTACGTTCCTTACTCGATAGGTGAGGAAGATACAAATCAATTCGAAGAGCCAGTGCTTTAGAAACATTTTGATAGTCTATATTCACAAGGGAAATGGATCTGTAATTTTTACAATAATGTAAATCCTTTCCTTATTTTGGAATAAGACAAATCAGGACCCCTAAAAAAGTTCCTGAAGAACTACCTGAGTCATTGAAAGAGGTAATAAGAGTATGTAATCTTGGGAGAAGTAATTGGGCAAAATGCACATAGAATTCAACAGTAAACCCATCAGGGCCTGGGGCTTTATCTTTCTTAAGGGGTTTTAGTGAATTAAGCAATTCTACCTGTGCAATGTCAGTTTCAAGGAGTTCCAAGTTTAATTAGGGGTTTGCATACTTTTGAATAGAGGAAAGGTAAAGACAAATGTCCGTATCTGTAGGCGTGGTCTCAGGTGTCTACAACCGCTCATAGAAATCAACAAATACTTGTAAAATGTCAACGTCTCTGTATTTTGGCGTATTATTATTGTCTATTATAGATTCAATATGGAGCTTATTCTGTTTAGTTTTAAGATAGTTACCTAACAATTTGCCTGATTTGTTTTGTCCTCCATAGAATTTCGCACTGGACTTTAAAAAATATAAGGAAGCGCTCTCGGTGGTATCTTTGTTAAACTTAATCTTGGCATTGATAAGATCTGAAAGGCACTCTTTCAATTTAGAAGTGTAATGGGAATGTTCTAATTTCTTTATCTTAGAAAGAAGTTCCGCGTTGAATAGCTGAGCTGCCTTTCACTTATTGGATATGTAACTAAAAATAAAACCATGTGCAGAAGCTTTGAACGCATCCCAAACTGTGTGAAAGGAAATATCATCAGTGTTATTAATGATAAAATATTGATGGAAAAAGGATATAAAGGAAGCATTGAAATTAGGATCTAAAAGCAGGGAGTTGTTGAAACCCCATCTTCTGCGGTAGGCAGAATGAGATAGCTTGTCTAGCTGAATTGAGACAGGGGTGTGATCAGAAATGAGTATGGGACCTGTATCCACTGAAAGCAAGGACTGGGAGATATTATGTGAGATGAAAATGTAATCAATTCTTGACTGAGTCTGATGAGGTGGAGAATAGAAAGTGTATTCCTGTGATGTCGGGTTGCATAATCTCCAGGCATCTATTAGGTTGCGATGCTTTACAGTTTGTGTGAAGGTTTTGTGTGCTTTGTTTGGTATGAAGGAGACCTTGGATTTCGGGTCAAGGAAAGGATCAACTATCTGATTACAATCGCCAGCAAGATTAACAATCTCAGCAGGATTTTGAGATTCAGTCGAGAGACTTGGGACCAGAAGGAAACATCCCCATTGGTGGGAGCATACACATTAAATAAAGAAAGCGAAGTACCCTCAATCGTTAAATTGGTAAACAACCATCTACCTTCCTCATCCATAACTTGTGAAAGAAGCTTAGCATGGAGTGATTTGTGACATAAAGTATTGCCCCATTTCTTTTGCCATCACCGGGTGAGAAAAAGATTTCACCCACCCACATTTTTTTAAGCTAAAGACTCCGCTTTTGTAAGATGGGTTTCCTGCAACAAAACAATATTGGCATCCAACTTAGATAAATAAGATATTAGTCTTAGTCTCTTGATGGGGGAGTGTTAGACCTGGCATCATTGGCGTGAGTCTCCCTTCCATTTTGTCGGATTGCCCTCTCTGTTTTTGATATGTTTTTGCTGGTTATATGCTTTGGACACTGTGCCACTGCTATTCAGTGCCACAGTGCAAGTGCTCCCTATGTTAAATTGATGTATTAATTAGTGACTCCATGATTGGATTATTTGATTTACTTGTTAGGCCCTTGTACAGTGCACCATGTGTGCCCAGGGCTTGTAAATCAAATGCTGCTGGTGGGCTTGCAGCACTGGTTGTGCCACCCACAGAAGCAGCTTGTAAAGTGTGTCTCAGGTCTGCCATTGCAGAACCTATGTGCAGTCTGGTACTGCCATGCTGACTGACCAAGTGCACCCACTTGCCAGTCCCTAAACCTTCCCTTTTCTTCATATCAGACACCCCCATGGTAGGCCCTAGGGCAGGGTGCATTGTAAGTATAAGGTAGGACATGCCCTGGTGTGTGTAGCATGTCCTAATAGTGAATTACAGTCATTTTCGTTTTTCACTATTGCAAGGCTACCTGTTCTCCAAAGGCCAGAATGGGCAGTTAGATTATTACATTTTATAATCTTAACTGACTCAGGGAACATGGTAGAAATTCAAATTTAGTATGCCTGAACTTAGAATGATAAAATACATCTTTTAGTAAAGTTGGTTTTAACATTCTGTATTTGAAAATACCACTTTTAGAAAGTAGGTATTTTCTTGTCTAACTATCCAAAGCCTGCCTCTGCTAGGTTGTGTATTCCTTGTCTGGAGTTTGAGTGACAGGGCTGGGGAATTCCAGGAGACAGAATGAGTCAGCCCAGTGGTGAATAGGGAGATCTGCATCTAGATGGGAGGGAGGAGTTGCACCCGGGACCTGAATAGGGCTGGGCCTTCCCTCCACAATGCTGGCTTCACCTTCTGGGCTGTGTCTGATGTCTCTGCCCTGCACTGTGAAAGAAGAGAAGGAATCATGTCAACAAAGTGCTCCAGGGCTGTGCTTTCCCTCCACAATGCTGGCTCCACCTCCTGTGGGGCGTCTGATGTTTCTGCCCTGCACTGTGAAAGGAAAGAAGGAGTCCTGTAAACAAAGTGCTCCAGAACTGGTTTGGACTGGGCAGAGGCCTCTCTGCCTTCAGAGAACAAATGATTTTGGGGTATTAATATTGGGACCCAGACCCAAGAACTTTGGATCACTTCTGGGAACAAGACGAAGAACCAAGGAAGCTGCAGGAGTTTGGACTGCCCCTCTGCCAGTGTGCTGTTTGCTGGGTTGGCCTGCAGTGGTGTCTTCATTGCCAAGGAAAGGAGAAGAAACTTTTCAAAGGACTTTCATCATCTTACAGAATATTTCTCCAAGGGCTTGAACTTGTGCTTGCCTCCTGCTGAAGTCTCAGGGACAAAAGACTTCACCACCAGCTCCCCTCTGAATTTCCTTGCTGGGAATTCTATCTGCAGAAGCCTGCGTGTCGCTGGGAGCTGGAAGTGCGACGCAACGTGAAGAAGCGTGTTGCCGCCGCAGCTGTAGTCGTCGCATCGCCGGAGAAGCGTGCCGCCGCCGCATCTCCCAGGAAGCATGTCTTCGTCGAAGCTGTCTGCTGTCGCATCACCGGAGAAGTGTGATGCCATCGATAGGGTCGCCATCGCATCGCCGGAGAAGCGTGTCGCAGAGTCTGTTGCGGCTCCAAAGTACAGAGTCGTCGCAAGGCTGCCAGGGCGTGAACGCATCGCCGTCGCATCGTCGCATCAAGGGCGCCATCTTCTCGCATCACACCAGGATTGTTGCATCGCATCGAGGCGCCATCTTGCGCATCACAACCGGGTCGCAGGCCGAGAACCTCCGCATCACCCCCGCACCGGTAAGGATCACAAATTCAC
Source organism: Triturus cristatus (assembly GCF_964204655.1). Taxonomy (NCBI): domain Eukaryota; kingdom Metazoa; phylum Chordata; class Amphibia; order Caudata; family Salamandridae; genus Triturus; species Triturus cristatus. The sequence goes on along the minus strand of NC_140589.1, from coordinate 1,060,656,230 downwards.
AACGCATCCCCTACTCTGCGTAAGCATTGAGGCATGACGCATAATCTCCCCCGGAGCATGGAACCGACGCATCTCCCTCTGCGAGCCTTTTTGTTTATTTTGCGTTAGGCATGCAGGTACTTTTGTGAGAACTGTGTCGCATTCATCATCATTGAACTAAGTAACTTTTACCATCTTTAAGTCAATTTGGAGTACAGTATTGTGGATTTTTTTCGTTTGTGGTCTTGTATTAAGTCTATATAAAGAATACTTATTTTTATAAAACCTGTGTGGTGTCCATCTGTAGTGTTTTCATTGTATTACTGTAGGTGTTCACAAATGCTTATGACACCAAGCTACCAAGGGGGTGAGCAGGGGTTATCTAGGAGTGTAATCCCCTTATCCTGGCTTAGAAGCAAGGGTCCCTATTTGGACAAAGGTGTATACCATTGCCAACTAGAGACCCCCAGTTCTAACAGGGAGTTTAAGCATTTAACTTTCCAGGTTACAATTTGTTAAGCCATCAAATAAAAAAACTAAATAGATGACGAAATAAACCAGCCTTAATGCAAATATTGTTGAAAGGAATATGTGATACAAAACCGTACACAATAACATTGAAACTCAAAAGATTAAGATGAAGGAAAAAAGAACAAAGAGAAATAGATCATAGGTAACGAAGAGCAACACAATTGGAGGGGATAGAGAAGGGTGTTATAGAAGATTGAAAGAAAGGTAAAGTTGTAGTGGCGAGAAATACAAAAAAAGGGAAGTCATACCTACAAATAGTCCAAAACATATGAAAGGTGGTGGGATAAGGCCACATGGAACAATGACACATCCAGAGTCCAAGAGGGCAGGTGGGGGGAACCGCAGGACAAACAACTGGTACAAAGGATGGATCAAACAATAAGGAGACATAACCTTTGAGGAGAGAAAAGAGGTTAATAATATTCAATGAAACTTATTAGTCAACATCAAAGTATTATAGTTTAAGGAAGATTTCTTGAATTAGTTAACAAGTAATGAAACATGCAGTACAACAGGACCAACTACTTATTTATCCGATGAGGAAGTGTCCATAGTTTCTGCATTACATGAGTTAAGAAAGCTTTTAAGTCTTATAGGGTCTTCATAGGTGGTAGTCTTATTATTATGAGTCACTTTGAAAAGGCATGGGTGAAAGAGGCCATATCGTGCACCCATAGATCAGAGAAGTGGTCTCATTGCCAGGAACTCCTTACGTCTGTCAGCTGTAGTTTTAGCATAATCCTATGAGAAGAACAAACAGTTTCCTGACCATGAAATACGAATAATGGACCTAGCAGCGATAGGACTCTGAGCAGGTCAGTGTATTCCAGGAAGTACAGGATGACCCCGTTCAGTTTTCTCATATTAGAAGATGACGCAGCAGATGCGGGTCCTAATCAATGAGCATGTTAAATGTTAAGAAAAGTACCCTCCGGTAGATTAAGAACTTTTGGGAGGAAGGATTTAAAGAAGGTGATAGAGTCAGAGCCTTCCGAGCCCTCTGGCAATCCATATATATGAAGATTGTTTCGTCTATTCCTATTTTCAAGGTTTTCAACCTGTTTTTGAAGTGACGTCACTTGAGATTGAAGAGATTCTACTTTAATGTTCGATGAACCCAAAGATTCAATGTTCTGTTCCCCTGTGGTAATTCTTTCCTCCAATCATGACCACCTATCGGTTAGAGTTTGTAATTTAGAATTTGTCTCTTCTACAAATGGACGTAGGGCTCAAATTTCTTCCAGTAAAAGGTCCATAAATACTGATGAGGGCTGTTTAGAAAGAGAAGGAGGGTGCATTCATAGCCGGTAGCGAGGTGCCCTTTGGCGGTGAAGTTGCTGTATTTTCCATTGTGATGGAGAGTGAATTGAAGCTTGAGAGTGTTAAACGATTATGCGTTAAGGGCACCACCTGAGAACTAGCTTTAATTGTATTGCTCATGAACAAACGAATGTGAGAGGAGGTACAGCTTCTCCTACAACAAGGGGTCCACTCAGCTGACATAGACCTTGTTGTGAAAAAATGACATACCAAAATACCACATAGCAAATATACAGCTCCAGGAAGGTCAGTCCTCAACAAAATATCAAGCTAATTATGTAAAGGGGCTGGTAATTTCCATGAAAACACAACCTCTGCAAAACTGTTTCCATAGGTACTTCAGAAGATATACCGATAGTGCTGGTTATGGGTTGTAAGCGGTCATATTGCTCAGCTTGAGAAAAAGTAAAACATTGTTGAGAATTATGAGAGGCAATCTATAAAGGAAGTCTGTGTGTTTCAACCCCTCTTCCAGAATTTAAAATGGCGGTGGATCAGAAAAGAAAAACTGCCTCAATGCTCAAGAAGGATGGAAGTAAACCTCAGTTTACTTCGTTATGGAAACATTTTCCTTTAAACTGCCAAGCGTTCACCAACTACAATTCTTCAAAGTGCCTCCTGATGCATTAGCACATTAAACAATCTCTCGTTGGGTGAATTAAAATGGCAGACGTCACTGTGACGGAGCCGCTCAGTTGCGTACCAGCGAGGATACTGGACTTGTAAGAAGCCGCGCAGTGAGACACTCACATTATCCTGATCCTCTTCATTAGTGAAGCCCGTGCAACCCTTTTTGGGTGTCTACAGGCATCCGGTGAGTTGCTTGGTCCACCTCTCCAGCTGCCGTCCTGGGAGAGTCAGGGAAATGCCGCCATCTTCCGTGGACACTAGCCACGCCCCCTGTAACTTAAACGCCTATCCTGTTATTAAACAAGTTAGATAAGTGAATCCAGTTACCTCTAAAAAATTACAGAGCATCATATCTCACTTATGGATGCTCCACCTTCAAAAACCATCTTCCTTACAGAAGATTCACATGTTCCTATTGATCTTGCACCTGACCTTAACAAATGCTGCGGGTCTGTCTGCCCCCCTCCACTGGCTCCTGGTAATACATTCCGCCCATACTACGAAAGTGCCCACCCACTGTCTCCTAATTTCTAAGCGATCCCTCTTCATCTCCTTATATAATGATAGACCTTTCTTCGCTGCTATGTCTTTTTTCCCCAAGTATAGTGCCAAAATGTCCTGACAGATGTGCCTTCTCATCAACTTATTCAGACATAGCAATATTTCATGGCACTGCATACCACCTTTTCCTTGCCAAGAAACTTTATACAGTTGCTGATCGAACCCAAGATTAGTGCCTTGCCCCTTCTGTACTTCATCCCGATCTGCCCATTTTGCAAACAATTGTCCTATTATCTTAATCGATTGCTGTACTGCCTCTGGACCAGCAAATGTGCCTGAAAAGTACGCTATATATGAGATAAAAAGAAGATGCAGCACATTAAAACCACCTTTATTCCCCCATACATAACGCTGAAAACATTCCGATGAACATCGTCCCAGCTGCATTATTCTGCCTGTACCCCAAATCTGGCGTGCCCCTTCCGTGGCCACCACAATCCTGAAAGAATAAGTCTCATTATCTCCAGATGGTTCCTCCAGTTTCGACAAGGCTTTCCTCAAAATCCATACCAGTAGAAAAAACTTCACCCCTGCCCTATCCAAATACCTGAAAACCGCCTCTCCTGATGTCCCACAGATCGCTCTCAATTTTGTTTCACTTTACTGGGCATAAACTGTACACCGGGAATGACTGCAACACCACTTTTTTCTCAGTCGCCCTCTGATCAGTCTTAGAATAGCGAATGTATAACTTCATCTTGTCCCCCAAAGCCTTCACCTCCTCCCATACAAACCATATGGCCCCCTGCCCCAATAATTAAAAACACCCTGAAGGCTCTGAAAAACATCCACACAATTAGTGTTGAGAATAGAACTGTTTCTTCTCTGCTTCTACATATAGCTGGCAGGGCTTTGTATAGGAGCTCCCTTGATGATGGCTTCTCAGCCGGGGTTGGCGCCCCCACTCTCATATACTGCACTACGTCCCCTACCCTGCACCATACCTTTGTCCGTCGCCTCCCCCCACTCCTGCCAAACATGCACTAATGCCTTCCTAGTGCATTATGCTAGAGACCCTACCACCAACTGAAGCATCCTTTCTCAACTATTTTTGACATGGGGGGCATGGCCAACCACCAAGTATGGCGGACGCATCTTAGCTGAGCTCGGGACCAGGGCCCTAAATCCTGAAAAATTACAAGCAAATTCGGTGCTACAGGACCTATGCGAAAAACTTTCGAGTGTTTGGTGGAACCGCCCAACAGAATTTGAAAAAGAATAACGAGCCGGCTCCAACTACATGCTGAGAACACGGACGGTTCTTCCAGCGCTGTGACCGGCATCAGCGGAAACTCATGGCCCACACTGGGCAGCTTGGCGCTGAACGAGAAGACAAGACAGTGACAATCTGAACCCTACTATGAGCCCATTACGAAGTACATTCCTTGCCGGAGGCTCCACTGCGCAGTGATTAATGTGACACGGCGGTGGAAACATCTGGGGCGCTGGGAGCCGTGGCGACCCCGCAAGGAGCCCTGATCTGACCTCGGGGTTACAAAGTGCTGATACTTGCTGTGAAGTCCGGTGGGGGCCTGAAACTGCTACGCGGTGGGACCCGGGATCACGAAGGGAAACCGGAGATCCCGCATCGGCAGGAGAACCTGCAATACGCCACACAGAGCACTTTAGGGAGAAGGCTACATTGCGCAGATAACAATGAGAGGAGGTGGCGGAAGTCACTGGGGCACAAAAACTGCAACGGACCGGCGCCCCCCCCCCCCTGACTTGACCCCGGGAAGACATGGACAAAATCTCCCCAGCGTGGACAGGTGGGGGGGGCCTAATACTAAAACAATAACACCCAGGATTCAGAGCGGACCACAGAGATCCCATGAATCTTTACACTTACCCTGAAAATGGCTGCAATGACCCAACTGGCTGCTTTTGTCTTACAATCAGGGCACTGTATGTAACGAAACCAGACAGTCCAAGATTTATGAAGAGCGGGTAACGTAACAGCAGAGTACGGAGACATACTCTATACATATCCACTCTAATAATGGGACGTACCCAAAACAAACAGCCGGACACCCATCCCTGAAGAGACAAGTGACACTGCGCAGGCTGCTCCGCTGCAAAGTCAAGATACAGAGGCGGTGCCGCCTACAGAACCAAGCCGTCAGGATGATAAATTGGACCTGATCTTAAAGGAAATAAGAGACTCACGCACAGCTATAGAAGCTCAAACAGGTACACTGACCACCAGTTTCACCCTGCTGAAGGCGGACCAAGCAAAATTGGCAGACAAGGTCAAATCTAATAAAATAGCCCTAGATGACCTGATACGAAAGCAAACAATGCACACCTCTCAGATAGAACAGCTACAGCGTCCACTGAAAGGGTTGCAGGACAGAGTAGACGTTGCAGAAGGAAGATCCCGCTGCAATAATATACGCATACTGGGAATACCGGAAAAGAGGGAGGGATCTAATCCCACCCAATTTGTTGAAAAATGGCTTCGAGAACAGGTGGCAACGGTGGGCCTAACAGAACATTATAGTGTAGAACAGGCTCATAGAATCCCACCCAGACCCCCTGTTAGACCTGGCACCTTGGCGTGAGTCTCCCTTCCACTTTTTGTCGCTGTGCCTCATGTGTTTTGCTGGTGTTAGCTGCTCAGAGCACTGTGCCAATGCCAACCAGTGCCACAGTGCAAGTGCTCCCTATATAAAATGTATATGTTGGTTGGATTCCATGATTGGCTTATTTGGTTTACTCTCAGACCCCAGTAAAGTGCACCAGGAGTGCCCAGGGCTTGTAAATACAAATGCTGCTGGTGGGCTTGCAGCACTGGTTGTGTCACCCACAGAAGCGGCCTGGTAAAATGTGTCTAAGGCCTGCCACTGCAGAACCTGCGTGCAGTCTGGTACTGTCATGCTGACTGGGCAAGTGTACCCACTTGCCAGTCCCTAAACCTTCCATTAACTTCATATTAGTCACCCCTATGGTAGGCCTAAGGGCAGGGTGCATTGTAAGCATAAGGTAGGACAAGCCCTGATGGGTGTGGCATGTCCTAATAGTGAATTACAGCCATTATCATTTTTCACTATTGTAAGGATACCTGTTCTCATAGGCTAGAATGGGCTGTTGGAATTGTTACATCCAATGATCCTAACAGACCCAGGGAACATGGTAGAAAATCGAGTTTAGTATGCCTGAACTCAGAATAATAAAATACATCTGTTAGCAAGGTTTATTTTAATGTTCTGTGTTTGCAAACGCCACTTTTAGAAAGATGGCCTTTGCTTGCCTAACCATTCCAGCCCGCCTCTGCGCTGATGTGTATCTGCTGTCTGGTTTGTGTGAGTGACAGGGCTGGGGAATTCCAAGAGACAGTTTGGGCAGCCAGGTGGTGAATAGGAAGATTGCACCAGGATGGGTGGGAGGAGTGCACCTGGACTTTGAATAGGGCTTGCTCTGCCATCACAATGCTGGCTCCACCCCATGTGGAGCGTCTGATGTCTCTACCCTGCACACTGAAAGAAGAAGCCTGCATCATGTCAACAAAGTGCTCAGAAACCGGACCAAACTAGGCAAGGGCCCCCCTGGCCTGCAAGAACAAAATAAATGTAGTATAAGTATAGGAGCCCTGCTCCTAAGAAATTAGATCCTGCTACAAGACGAACCTCTGCCTGAGGGGAAGGAACCGGGAAAGATGTAGGAGGAGTACTGTTCCTGACCTGGGGGATTGGCCTGCAGTGGTTGCCTTGCTGCTGAAGGAGAGGAGAAAGATTGCTGATAAACTTTGCTTCAACTTGTGCTGTTTAAGATCTCCAAGGCCATGTGCTTGAGCTTTCCCCCTGAACGAAGTCCCAGGACCAGTGGACTTCACCCCTTTGAGAGCCGCCGTTCTCGCCGTGAAGCTGACGCCGAGAGAAGTGTGCGCCTCCCCAAATCGGTGCGTACACTGGCCAGCTTGTGCCCCGCTGTCCGGCCCAAACAACGCGACTAAGGCCCCCCTACTAACTGTAGCTCGCACCGTGAAGGAAGGACTGCGTGCCGCACTTTGATTTCCCCCTTTGCATCGTGCTGCTCAAGCGTGCTCCCCTACCCCTGCTGTGGGCAGGCTGCGGCGCGTAGAGTGGCTGGGTACGTCGCTCACCATCGGAGCGTACTGCCTGCTTCGAACTGCGCTTAAAGAAAAGGCGCCGCTCTCAAGGTATGTCTCGTACGCCACAACGAGCCTCAAGCGCACCGTAACTACGCATCGTCCCCTCGAACAACGTGACTTAGGCCCCCAACGAGGACATCGCAACGTACATCGCGCTTGTCTTCACCGCAACGTCCGTGACAAACTCTCCAAGACAAAGGTACTGTGTACGCTTCGCACCGGAGCAGCTGCTACATGTGTGAGGTCCGTTCTTAAGCGCCGCAGGGCGTACGCTTCGCACCGGAGCGCCTGCAGCATGTGAGGCCCGTTCGTAAGCGCCGCAGGGCGTACGCTTCGCACCGGAGCACCTGCAGCGTTGTGAGCCCCGTTCTTTAAGACTCTCATCCCCGTACGTACCGTACGAAGACGAACGAAGCGCACAGAACCGTTAAAAACGCTTGAACCAAAGAACTGCTTGTTACCAAGAGTATTGTGGGCCTGTTTATCGTTATTGGGTCTTGAGCTAAGTCTGATTATATAAAAGCAATTATTTTTGATTAACCCAGTGTGGAGTCTATTTGTGGGGGTATCATTGAATTACTGTATGTGGTCACAAATGCTTAACCATTACGCCCTGAGATAAGCCTTGTCTGCTCGCGCCAAGCTACCTAGAGGGTGAGCAGGGGTTGTGTTGGGAGTGTAACCCCTTAGCCTGACTGGAGGAGAGGATCCCTGCTTGACAAAAGTACCTACCTGTGCCAACCAGAGATCCCCGATTCTAACACCCCCCATCGTAGGTGCACCGTCCAGGACCATCACAGCGCGTATATTAAACTACAAAGAACGAGATATAATACTTCGCACTGCTAGAGAGAATGCTCCAATAACATTTGAAAACAAAGCATTTCTCTCTACCCAGACTTCACCATGGCGGTCCAGAAAGCGAGGGCTACATTCCAGGACATCAAAAAGAAGCTCCGGATGCATAAATTGAAGTACTCGTTGTTGTTTCTGGCTCGCTTAAAGATTATCTACGGTCAAAAAGCAGTGTTCTTCGACAACCCGGAGGAAGCAGCGGACTGAATGGAAATTACTCTAACACCACCTGCGTCACAGAACTCTTCCCAGGCGAGTCAGCAGCAGCAACCCCAACCACAACGTGTTAGAGGACAGAGCATGGATAGAGGGAAACAACCCGGTCCGGGCAATATTGGGAACCCCTGGCCGGAGCAGATTTCAGAAAGGCAAAGAGACGCTGTCCTAACAGTGGTAGCACTGGCGGAACACGATGCTGAGTCCTTTGCAGAAACTGTGGACTCTTCCGAAGATACCAATTCCCACTCTGACTCAGAGAATAGCATAGCGCTGTCCCCCCTGGTCACCCCGCAGACTGTCAATGATTACTTGGGTTGAATGTTGCGATCTTCCTCTGTTGGTTTGCTGGCGTTAGCAGATGAGTATGAAACACTCTATAATTTGATAGCGGATGGTCCTAATGTCTTATTATTTAACTGTAACTGTACTAAGATAGGGCTGCAGCTGGAGCTCTACGGATGTTAAATCTGAGTGTAGTATGATGTGCGTTAGGAAGCTAATGGTTGCCATCCCCCCCATGGCGAATGCACCATGTTATAGATTTTACAGAGTTCCTGTTGAACTTTTTTTCATGGTTTGATCCTCTAGTGTTTTAAGGGGGATCCTAGTATTGAGTGCTTTAATAGGGTATACAGACTCAGCAACACCTAATGTACAGTACAGTCAGCATGCAGGGACTCATGTCCATGATAGATTACTATACAGAGAGGTAAATGATGCAGCCTAATAAATATAAGTACACATACTGGAATGTAAGGGACTTGGGCTCCATAAATAAGTGGCACAAAATTCTGGCGCAATTGAATCGTAGGAGGGCACATATAGTGTTCCTCCAAGAATCCCATTTAAGACATGCAGAAGCCCTTAAACTGCAAAAGAAATGGAGAGGTCATCTTTTTTTCACATCCTACTCAGCATTTGCCCATGGGACTGTGATATGGATCTGAAATGGCACGCCCGTCACATTATTAGAACAGAGGATAGACTCCAATGGCAGATATGTGCTGCTACATTGCTTACTGGACGGGGAACACATAGTGATAGGGAGTGTCTACGCCCCGAATACAGAACAGGACACATTTCTAGAGATACTTAACATTGTGTTGGTGGGATGGGAAGAATACCCCTGGGTTTCGAGGGGGGATTTTAATGTGGTGACAGACATCGAATTGGATAGGTCACACCCCCCCACTGCAGTGTACAGGGTGCAGAAAACAGGTAGAGGCCCTTAAGAGTAGGGCAGAGGGGTGGGACATAGGAGACGTATGGCGAATGGTGCACCCTACTGATATTCTTTCTTTTCGCCACCACATGGACTGCATACTCGTATAGATAGAATATACTGCTCGTTGAATCTACTTGTCAATGTTCAAGACACCACATATCTAGGCAAAACCTACTCGGACCACAACCCCCTAGAAGTTACACTATTATGGGCAAAATTCCCACACAATACCAATCTGGAAGTTGCATACCGCACTACTGGAAGACCAGGTATTTCACAGTACCCTCTCTACAGCCATAGTTATTTGCTTCACGGACAACGCAGACACCGCTAGCACACGTCAAATTGAATGGGAAGCATTCAAAGCTATCATACGAGGGGTAGCAATCAGCACACGAGTGGGGACATGTAATGAATTAATTGAAAAACTCAAAGAAGTTGAAAATAATCTGGGTAAGTTAGAACAGAAAGCAGCATCAAACGACACACATTGGGACGTACTACAAGAGACATGCATAACACATGCTGAACTGCTAGAAGAACTCCGTATTTGGGATTACCGCACATACACACAGAATTATAAAAGATGCACCATCAGTGTTTCCTATCCTTGAAATTAACACTCCAGAAGGTGTTGTAGTGCGTACTCAATTCGAAATAAATACTGCCTTTAAAAACTATTACGAAAAACTATATGCAGAGCCGGAGGAGATTGATGGAAATGAATACGAGTCCTTCTTTGAAGAGTTGCAAATCCCACAACTACTTACAGATCACAAAATAGACCTGCAGGGACCTATAACTAGCTCGGAAATAAGAGCGGCAATAAAGGCCCTTCCACGCAACAAAACGCCAGGAAATTATGGCTTACCCATAGAATTCTACGCCACATACCACAAATTATTAGTCCCTCACATACAGAGACTATATAAGGCCTCATTGGATACTGGTTCACTCCCCCTTACAACATTACAAGCGACAGTGGTCTCGCTCCCAAAGCCAGGCAGAGACAGTCAAGACATGGCAGGCTACCGACCCCTCTCACTTCTAAATACAGATTATAAGATTCTGTATTGTTGTTGACAAATAAAATCTTACAGTTTATCCCCCGACTGATCCACATTGATCAGAGTGTACCAGGCAGATGTACGGCCCTTAATATTAGGAGACTCCACCAGGTGATGTCCCATGCGCCCTCAGTGGCCAACTCACAGGGTTGCATATCCCTAGATCTAGATTTGACTCACTGCAGTGGCAATATATGATACGTACTCTCCCAAAGTTTGGTATTCTGGAGGAATATGTAAACTGGGTACAACTGTTATACACGAACCCCACAGCACGTGCCCATACGGGAAGTCACATTTCACAACAATACATGATAGCAAAAGGTACCAGACAAGGATGCCCACTATCCCCTTTATTGTTTATTCTGGCCATGGAACCCTTACTTATTAAACTTTGTGCTATGGCAGGAAAAAAGGGGATACGAATAGAGACTGAAACACACATTGTCTCGGCATACGCGGCATAAGCGGATGATCTAATATTACACCTGAACAACCTACACGAGGATTATGACCCAATACTCACACTGTTTACTACATTTCAGCGACTTTTGGTCTCTCCATAAATTAAAACAAATCATATGTGTATTTTTACACAGACACAACACAAAATGACCCGATATACTTTGGGCACTGCACATTTCTAAGGGTGACTGCTACTTTCAGATACCTAGGCATTCAGATATATAGAGAGATGGAGGATATACTGGATGGGAATTTAAACTGAGCTATTGCGGCACTCAAAGCACAAATACGTTTCTGGACCTCACTGCCAATATCAGTACCGGGATGTGTTGCCATTACCAAAATGGTGATACTCCCTAGATTACTATATTATTTTACTAATCTGCTATCATTATCCCAACACAGGTGTTTAAACGACTAGATTCCCTCCTTATAGAATTAAAATGGGGGATATGCCGGAGACAGATAGGGCTCACTAAACTACAATAGAATACGAAATAAGGGGGTTTGGGGTACCAGATCTGAAAGCTTACTGCTATGCTGGCCAACAGCAGTGGTTGGTGTACGGGATAGCAGGCTGCAATCTGCAGAAGATCACCATGACTCGCCAAGCCTGGGAAAGAGGGGAGCGACATACACTCTTACTACCGAACAGCAAAATCCCTTCAACAGTGTCACCACTATTAAGAACAGCATTGCTGTACTGGAAAAAGGCAACACGTTACACAAAGACACTGACCCCTTATGCTCCTAATATCCCACTACTTCTGTTGCCATCGGGGACGTTGACTGGCCGGCATACATCCGTCTGCGAAGAGGCGGGTTTGGGCACGGTGGGCATGTTCTTTATGGATGGTAACCTGAAGAATCACAACGCATTCGTGGGAGAACAAGGGGTGCCGAACATATTATTTCTACTACATGCAAATATTTCTCGATATATCCAATCTGTCAGGGCCCCAGAAGGAACAGAACATCCAACACATGAATTGGTTAACATGCAATACTTGATGGGTAACGGTAGCCACCTGACAAAATGGCTGTACCAAGGGATTCGAACACACACTGTAGTGTCACTCTAGACCACTCGCGACAAATGGAAGACGGAAATAGGCCGTGTACTCACCTATAAAGTGTCAAGTTTCAACAATATTTCCGCAGGAACGTCATGAACATGAAGCAAGTTCCACAACTTCCCTGAGCCACCTATAGCACCCAACGAAGTCAAAGTGACAATGGTAGCCCGGGAAAGAAGGGAAACAAAACAAGGAAAGGGGAAAGAAATCCCACGTCGAAACCCAGGTGGCAACAGGACCCGTCAAGACAAGTACAAAGGCTGTAGGCAAGAGAGAAGTACAGAGAACAGGTTAGCATGTGGAAAGGTTCACCAGTTATCGTCTCTTGCCAGAACCTCTGCTCCTAACAACGATTCAGTAGAGTCCTGAAACCTGATAGCAGTCTACTTTGCAGACAAGTTAGCAAGGATTTATTCCTTCCTCCCGGAGGAGGCACGAAACGGGAGGTCGGATAGGACGGGAGTGCGCAACATGGAGGAGGCACTCTGCCTCTCCAGTTTTAACCTTTCCTCCTTGGACGATCACAAATCAATGGCCCTGAGCATCAAGCCAGGCTCACCGAGAGACCCTATGAAACCTAGAAATATGAGGGAGAGCATGGACATCCTGGTCCCCTATATCAGGCACCTCCTCAAACTCTCCTTTGAGTCAGGGGTGGTTCTCCAAAGGTGGAAAGAGGCAATGGTTATCCCCATCAAAAAAAGCCGGAGGTAAAGGCAAGTCAGTTGGAGAACTTACGACCGATTTCGCTCCTACCATGTTTTGCAAAAATTGCAGAAAAAACGGTCAACACTCAATTAACAATGCACATGAACCAGCTCAGCTTACTCCACCCCACGCAATCGGGGTTCTGGGCAACATATTCCACAGAATTGGTGCTGCTTCTGTCCACGGAAACCATCCGCAGACATGTAGATGAAGGACAGATGGTGGCATTGATTTTGCTGGATCTCAGCGCCGCATTTGACACCGTCGCCCTTCCACTACTCCTAGAGTGCCTCAAGGAAGGAGGATTGTCCAATCTGGCCCTGAAATGGTTAAGATCTTTCTTACAGGACAGAAGCTTCCAAGTGTCCCAAGGGCCGTACTACTCTAAGAGCATCAGGCTGGCTCAAGGGGTTCCTCAAAGCTCTATATTCAGCCCCACTCTTTTTAATCTTTATATGGCCCCTCTGCCAGACATCATTGAGAAATACGGCATTGGTGTTGTGTCAAATGCGGATGACACGCAATTAGTAGTATCTTTATCCCAATCTCATGAAGAGGCAGCCACCAATTTCTCCACATGTTTACAGGAGTTGGCAGTCTGGATGTCGAACAATTGCCTAAAGTTGAATGGCTGTAAGACAGAGGTCCTGATTGTGGGTAAGGCTCCCTCTATGTGGTCACCGAGGGGGTGGCCGCAGACTCTGGGTACCACCCCCACTCCTAATGATCAGGTGAAGAACTTGGGGATGCGGTTAGACTCTAAGCTCTCTTTTGACCACCACACCAGGACGGTGGCAGGGAAGTGTTTTGGAATAATGAAAGGCCTTCGGAAGACACTAGATGTGCTCGCTCTAGCTGCCAGGAAAGCTTTAGTCCATGCACTGGTAACCTCCCGCTTGGACTATGGGAATGCGCTACACATAGGAGCCAGTAGCAAGAGCGTTCAGAGACTACAATGTATTCAGAACGCGGCGGCCCGCCAAGTCCTGATGCTCCCTAGAAGAGCCTCTTCCAAGAATGCCCGAGCTACTCTACACTGGCTCCCGGTGAAAGAGAGTATTCTCTTTAAGGCTCTATGCATCAGTCAACGTATCCTGCAGGGAAAGGGTCCGATTTACCTACATAACCTACTGTCCCCCTACACTCCTCCCAGGACCTTACGATCCTGGGGGTCGGGACAGGTTTAGATCCCAGTAATTAAAAGAATGAGAATGGGGGGGGGTCGATCCTTTCGATACCTAGCTGCTAAACAGTGGAACGCTCTTCCCCAGGATCTCCGGATGGAGCAATCTGAAAATCTATTCCAGAAAAAATTCAAGACATGGCTCTTTCAGATATAGTGCCACAAATCAGCCTGCTCAATGTAAGTACTACCGAAAGCTTCAAGGGCCGCAGCGCGGGGACACACTAGCTAGTGTAACCAGGCGCTTTACAACCTCATTTATTATTATTATTATTCTATCTCTTATTTCTCTCTACTACACTACTCCATACCTTGAAAATTCCCTTCTTCCAAACAATATAGTATCTGGAGTGTAAGGCTTGTGTCTGGTGCTGGAGAGAAAATGAGGAGCTACTAACTTAAGGTCTACTCAAAAAGGAGTTAATCAATAACAAATGACCTATGCAGGTACCAAATGAACCCACCTATAAACCAGGCTTTACTGCGTGAGAACATTCCCCAAAACCGCTGTCATAATCTGCTCAACCAAAAGTAACACCTTATAGTTCAGGTAAATAATTGTCTTTTTTTATTCCCAAAAACAGGTACATCAAATACTAGAACGGATCCCCAGAGCGCCAAGAACACAGGGTCAGGTAAGCATTGTGGATACAGAAAGTATTAAAATTAAATGTCAGCGTGAAAGCACTGTTACTGTCTAAATCGGTAACGCAGCTTTTGTTGTTTTCTTCTTCTTGTAGGAAGCAGCAGGACACGTACGCCCAAGACGCGGTACGCCGGGAAGAGGCGACCCGGGCAGGAGAAATGCCGCGACGACACAAGACACGGACGATGAGCTCAACGCCCCGGAGATGTCGGCTTCTGGTGCACTACTGGTGGGGTAAAAAGGTGCGTGGCCTAGGAACACCTCTCTGCAGCTCTGTGGCTCTTACTGGGGGTACCTGGTGAGCTACTTGGCCACCAGGGACCTTCAGGATTCAAGGGGACTTAATAGGGATGTTATATTTAGAAATTAGCATTTATAAAACCTTAGAAATTCACTGAAAAAACCATAGGATTGAGGCACATTATAATTAGAAATTTTCATTTAAAAAAACCATTGAAATTCACTGAAAAAAACATAGGTTTCAGGGACGTTATAGTTAGAAGTTAGCATTTAAAAAAACATTGAAATTCACTGAAAAAACCATAGGTTTCAGGCACATTATAGTTAGAGATTAGCATTTAAAAAATCTTATAAATTCACTGAAAAAACCATAGGTTCAGGGACGTTATAGTTAGTTTGACATTTCACTTGTACAAAAGCATAGAATTGCGCCATTATAGTTAGTTCAACTAACTATGACTCGTGCCCCCGCAATGCACTGCTGATGACGCCACATATTACATCATTCATGACATGGTCAGTGACATCACTGATGACATCTCAAATTTCATCACTGATGACATCATCCAGTGACTCTGTGTTTCTGTAAAGTCAAAATTTGTTTTATATATATGCCAAGGTGTATTGAAGAATGAGTGGGTGTATAAGTATCTGGATGGAGGATTTAGTAGGTGCGTGACTGACTGTATAAGTGAGTGATTAAATGTGTCTTACTGAATGCATGGGTTAGTGACTAAACTGTGTGAATGTCTGTATCAGTCTGTCTGTTGTTGTGTAAGCTGCTGCATGGGTTGGTCAGTAGCTAGATGAGTGTCTATATGGGTTATTGATTGGTTGCCTGAGTATTTGTATGGGAGACTGAGTGTGTATGTGGGTGGGTAGGAGGTGTGTGACTCTGTGCATAGATGTGTGAGTGGTTGATTCACTGGGTGTATGGGTTCAAGAGTGCATGTGGAAACAGCTGTATGGGTAGGTGAGTGTGTGTTGGTGAGTGAATGGATGTCTCAATGGTACATGTCCAAGTAACTACATATGTAAAAGGCAGTGTATGTGAGAGTTGGAGTGTAGAAATGATTATACGTGAGAGTCAGTGATTGTGAGAGTGGCTGTATGGATGAGTGTGTACTTCTATCAGTGATTGTATAAGAGAGTAAGTATGCGTTAGTATCTGTATGAGTAAGTAAAGTGTGTGCATAACTGTATAGGTGAGTAAATGGGAGTGTGATTGATTCTTTGCATGACTAACTAGGTGTGTGAGTAACTCCATGGATGAGTGGCGATGTGTGAGTGCCTGTATAGGTATATGAGTGCATATGATAGTGTTGTATTGATGAGTGACTGCATGTATGAGTGATTGTATGGGTGAATGAGTAGATGTGTGTGTAGACCAGGAATCAGTGAGTGCGTATGTAGTAACTGGTATTGGTGTGTCGATGGTTTCAAAAATGGTAGTCTGTATTTTACAGTGGATGTATCAAAGGTTATATTAGAGTGTGAGGAGGTGCATCAGATTTTGACGTGGATGATCAATCAATCAATCATTTGTTAAGCACACTACATACCCGGGAGGGTCTCAAGGTGCTGGGGGGGCCGTACTGATCGAACAGCCAGGTCTTGAGCATCCTCCTGAAGGTCAGCAGGTCTTGGGTCTGTCATAGGCTCAGTGGCAGGGTGTTCCATGTCTTGGTGGCGAGATGGGAGAAGGATCTCCCGCCAGTGATTGTTCTTTCGATGCGCGGGGCGGTGGCTAGTGAGAGGTCGGCGGAGCATAACTGGCAGTTGGGGATGTAGAAGGAGAGCCGTCTGTTGAGGTATGCTCGGCCGGTCTTGTGGAGTGCCTTGTGTGTGTGGATGAGGAGCTTGAAGGATATCCTCTTGCTGACGGGGAGCCAGTGCAGGTCCCTCAGGTGGGGAGTGATGTGGCCGTGGCGTGGTACATCGAGGATCAGTCGTGCTGAGGCGTTTTGGATGCGTTGTAGTCATTTGATGAGCTTGGTCGGGGCTCCCACGTAGAGAGCGTTTCCGTAGTCGAGTCTGCTGCTGACGAGGGCCTGGGTGACAGTCTTTCTTGTGTCTGTCGGGATCCATCTGTAGATCTTGCGGAGCATGCGGAGGGTGCTGAAGCAGGAGGAGGAGACGGCATTGACCTGCTTGGTCATTGAGAGCATTGAGTCGAGGATGATTCCCAGGTTGCGTGCGTGGTCGGTTGGTGTCGGGGCTGCTCCCAGTGCCGTCGGCCATCAGGAGTCGTCCTAGGCTGAAGGGTTGGTGCCGAGGATGAGGACCTCCGTCTTGTCCGAGTTCAGCTTCAGACGGCTGGTCTTTATCCAGTCAGCGACGGCCTTTATTCCTTCGTGGAGGTTGGCTTTGGTGGTGATGAGGTCCTTGGTAAGGGAGAGGATCAGTTGAGTGTCGTCGGCGTAGGAGATTATGTTGAGGTCGTGCTGTCAGGCGACGTGTGCCTGCGGGGCCATGTAAATGTTGAACAGTGTCGGGCTGAGAGAGGATGCTTGGGGTATGCCGCAGATGATCTTGGAGGGTTTGGACCGGAATGGGGGGAGGCGGACACTCTGGGTTCTGCCGGAGAGGTAGGAGGTGGTCCATTCCAGAGCCTTGTCTCGGATCCCTGAGGTGTGGAGGCGTGCGTGTAGTGTGCGGGGGCAGACGATGGCAGACGGTGTTGAAGGCGGCAGAGAGGTCTAGGAGGATGAGTGCTGTGGTCTCGCCGTTGTCAAGCAGGGTCCTGATGTCATCGGTGGCGGCGATGAGGACAGTCTCGGTGCTGTGGTTGCTGCGGAACCCTGACTGGGAAGGGTCCAGGATTCTGTTTTCTTCAAGTTATCGGGTTAGCTGTCTGTTGACGATTTTCTCGATGACCTTGGCCGGGAAGGGGAGCAGAGAGATGGGCCGGAAGTTCTTGAGGTCTCTTGGGTCTGCCTTGGTTTTTTTTTAGTAGGGCGTTGATCTCGGTGTGTTTCTAGCTCTCTGGGAAGGTCGCGGTCTCGAGGGAGAGATTGATGACGTTGCGCAGGTGGGGTGCGATGGAGCTGCTTGCTTTGTTGAAGACGTGGTGCGGGAAGGGATCTGACGGGGAGCCGGAAGTGGATTTTGCTCATGGTCTTGATGGTGTCATCGATGCTCACGCTGGCCCAGGCTAGCAGGGGGTCGTGGTCGATGGTGTGCGGAGGGTCTGTTGTGTTGCTGTCTGTTGGGGCTGTCTGGGTGTTGAAGCTGTCGTGGATGTCTGCTATCTTGCGGTGGAAGAAGGTGGCGAGGGAGTCGCACAGTGTTGGAGCTGAGGTTGGAGAGTTCCTTCACGATGTTGAAGAGCTCCTTGCTATTGTGTGCGTTGTTGTCGAGGTGGTCTTTGAACGAGGTACTCTTGGCAGCCCTGATGAGGTGGTGGGGGTTGCGGATGGCGTCCTTGTGTGCTGCGTGGTTGTCCGGAGTTTGTTCGCTGTGCCATTTCTTCTCTAGTTTCTGGCAGGCTTGCTTGGAGGCTAGGAGTTCTGGGGTGAACCAGCTGGCCCTCTTGCTGGTGTCTCTGTGGGGGGATTTCTTCAGTGGGGCGACGGTGTTGGCGCAGTCCTCGATCCAGCGTTTGAGGCTGTGGGCAGCGTCGTCGGTGTTGGAGGGTTTGGTGGGTGGGCTGAGAGCGAGATTTGCAAGTAGTTGGTCTTCGGTGATTTTGCTCCAGGAGCGGCGGGGGATCTGTTGGGTGCGGTGGTGTGTGGTGGGTTTCTGGAAGGTGAAATGGATGCAGCGGTGGTCGGTCCAGAGGAGTTTGGTGGTGTGGCTGACGGAGACATGCGGGCTTGAGGAGAAGACGGGGTCGAGCGTGTGGCCGGCGGAGTGGGTGGGTGTTGTTACGAGTTGCTTCAGTCCGAGGTTGGCGAGGTTATCGATTAGGGTTGTGGAGTTGTTGTTGTTGTTGTTCTCAAGGTGGAAGTTCAGGTCTCCGAGGAGGATGTAGTCGGTGGAGGTCAGGGCGTGCGTGATGATGAAGTCGGCAATGGAGTCCCTGAACTGGGGGCGGGGTCCGGGGGGGCGGTAGACGAGGGTGCCTCTGAGGGTGGAGTTGAGGTCTGTGTGGATCTGGAAATGCATGTGTTCGGCGGTGCTGAGTGCGTCGTCGGTGCTAGTCGCGACCCTGATGCTGTTCTTGTGGACGATGGCGATTCCTCCTCCGACTCCATTGGTGCGGTCTCTGCGGGTGATCTTGTAGCCGTTTGGGATGGCTATGGCGATGTCGGGTGCGGAGGAGTCGTTCAGCCAGGTCTCTGTCAGGAAGGCGACATCCGGGGATGTTGTGTCGAGCTCGACGGCGTGTTTGCTTGCGGAGCGGGTGTTCAGTAGTATGCATCGCAGGTGGGTGCGGTCTTTCTTGGCGGGTGGTTCATCGGCTCTGAGGCTGTCATCAGTGATGTCATTTGAGATGTCATCAGTGATGTCATCAGTGATGTCACTAACCATGTCATGAATGATGTAATATGTGACGTCATCAGCAGTGCATTGCGTGGGCGCCAGTTATAGTTAGTTGAACTAACGATAACGGTGGAATTTCTATGGTTTTGTACGAGTAAAATGTCCAACTAACTATAATGTCCCCGAAACCTATGTTTTTTTCAGTGAATATATATATATAATTCACTGAAAAAACCATAGGTTTCACACACGTTATAGTTAGGAATTAGCATTTAAAAAACCTTGCAAATTCACTGAAAAAACCATAGGTTTCACACATGTTATAGTTAGCTGTACATTTCACTCGTAAAAAACCAATGAAATTCCCCCGTTATAGTTAGTGCAGGCAACTATAACTCACGCGACCGCAATCCTCTGCTGATGCTAATACTGTATTTAGACACTTATTTGCCCATGTCTTCTTCCATACATTTTTAGCTATACATATATTACAAATATTTTTTTTTCATAAAGACACATATGTCATCAGCAGAAGATTGCGGTCGCGTGAGTTATAGTTGCCTGCACTAACTATAACGGGGGAATTTCATTGGTTTTTTACGAGTGAAATGTACAGCTAACTATAACATGTGTGAAACCTATGGTTTTTTCAGTGAATTTGCAAGGTTTTTTAAATGCTAATTCCTAACTATAACGTGTGTGAAACCTATGGTTTTTTCAGTGAATTTGTACGGTTTTTTAAATGCTAAGTTACTTTACGCCATTCGTGGCGTGCGCGCCCACTTAACGCAGTTCGTTCCGTGCGCGCACGGTGCGCTTCGCGCACCGTGCGCGCACAGTGAGCACGCGGTGCGCTTCGCGCACCGCGCGCCCACTTTACGCAGTTAGTGCCGTGCACGCACGGTGGGCACGCGGTGCGATGACAAAGCAAGAAAGCACGTCAACAAATCTGTTTCTGCTTTCCTCCGTGACTATGGTATGGGTGCCATTTACCACAACAACTTGCGTTATGACATGCAAGACATTTATAGAGGAGATGGTGTGCACTTCAATGATGAAGGGAACAGAGTCTTCCTCTTGAACCTTAGACTCTGCATCGGTACTAACTTGTAGGTACCACTAAAAAATCATTTCATAAACACAACGGCTCTTTTTAGAGCCCCCTAATATCTAAACACTTAAATCTGATTTTCATTTTTTTTTTTTTTTTCTACCGTACGCTTACCGTAAGCTTACCGTACGCGTACCCCGTGATTTTTTTTAAAATCAATAAATGTTTTCTTTGTACTTTACAGTCCTTCTTTGACCCCCTCACAAATGTAAGGGGGTCTGTAACTCTCCTCATTGCCCCCTTTTCTTGTTTTCACTCTTTTTTTTTCTGAGTGAAATACACAAAATGGCGGCCGCCGCTTCCTGGTTTCGGCCGATTCGAATGTTTACTAAGATCTAAGAGCCAATCAGAATCGCGCTCGCGCACGCCACCGTACGCTTACGGTAAGCGTACGGTAAGCGTACCGTAAGCGGGCTCAGATATATATATTGATTTAAAGGCTATTTTCTCAGAATCTACTGAACAGATTTACACCAAACCTACAAAAGGCACTTCCTTGACCTAGGGACTACCTCTCTGCCAAATTTCGAGTAATTCTGTTCAGCCGTTCGGGCTGTAGCTCGTTCTAAAGGTCCTATGGAAAAATGCATGGGAAAAACGCGTTTTGGGACCCCCCTTTTATCTCAGCCCCCGCTTGACGGATCCCCCCGAGACTTTCAGGGTAGGAGCGGAGCGTAGCGCCCCACCTATTTTGAGAAATTCGCGAGGATTCATCGACCGGCGCCAAAGTTATTCAAAATAGAATGTTGAGGTTTTCCTATGGAAAAGGGGTCCTAACTATAACTACCTACTGGCGACCGCCAGTAGGTAATATATATATATATATATATATACCATACACTAACAATTAGTTATTTGCTAATTTTAAGATGTAATGCAATTTATTTAAATTAAATTAACTTTTGTTTAAAAAGTGAAAACTTTTGTATTGCTTCAACTCACAATGTTTAACAAATTTCATATATCGAAATACATTTAAAAATGTTAATATGGGTGCTTTTTTTAAAAATTACTCTTTAGGACACATTACTTAGAAATTAAAAAAATGTATATGAATTAATACACATTTAATATGGTGGGTTAACATGCATGAGATGATATTTTAGTAGTTCCAGGTCACTAATAAATATTTGTACTTTTTTTACTGTATTCTGTAAGGTAAAAATATTTTGTATTACTTTTTTAAAGGTGAATAAACTTTAATATGTTTCCCTATAATTTCTTATTTGGGAGATCTCTGCCTCAGTAGTGGAGATCTCAAACTATGTTTGAAAAGTTATGTGTAGTAAATTCACACTCGTATATCCTGTGGTATGACGCACCACGAGAGGCTGGAAGCTTGTAGGTGTACTTTTAGGTGTAAATCTACACCCGAAAATGGTAAATAGCATAAAAGTGTAGATTTACCCCAGGTGTGGAAGTAAATATATAAAAGATTTTAATATTTGTGAATCAGGGCCAATGTCACATGTTATTCATTTCCTTTGATTGCTTTATGCTTTCATTGAATATGGAGATTCTGGTTGCTATCTGGTTGTTAACTATTATTCCCTCCCCTCCGTGTCCTGCTATAGAGGGGGTTACAGTCTCAAAAGTTCAGAATGACTGGGGTCCAGGAGAAGATCGTCATCCAATCG
Source organism: Triturus cristatus (assembly GCF_964204655.1). Taxonomy (NCBI): domain Eukaryota; kingdom Metazoa; phylum Chordata; class Amphibia; order Caudata; family Salamandridae; genus Triturus; species Triturus cristatus. Next base: position 1,060,634,241 of record NC_140589.1, on the reverse strand, counting down.
TCGTCTGCATCATGCGGCTTTTTCAGATGCTGCCTGCCCCTTTTATTTTGTTCATTATTATTTAGTACCTTGTAAAAGTCCTATTGCTAGCTGACCCCAGTTCTATTCAACTTTTTATTTAACTACTCCGGTCCTTGGACATGGATCAAATGTTTCACCATAATTCTGCGATTTTCTTTCTCGCAAATGCCCTACATTTTCGAGTGTCTCTCTCACAGCGGATTGGGAAGTTATTCTGAAGTATTAATATCTTAGTATGGTGCCTATAAAGATGTGATGATGGGTCCAATGTATTTGAATTTTGTGAACGATCATGAGGAAAGACGGCCCTTTATGTCATTTCGTTTTTCCTGTTTGCCTTTGTTTACATTCGGCCAACCCTTGGCTGAGGCTACTGAAATATCAATTAACGATCATTTGAAGGTCAATCCACTAATTACTGTGAGTGCATTTTACTGAAGGCATTTACGTATTTTAAGCCCAGTAGCTGTGCTGCCTATAAAGGGTCTGTGAGGAGGAAGAAAACATCAACATTCCATACTTTCATGGGCCTAAATGCCAGTGCTACCTTGCACCACAAAAAAATGGGCCTTAAGATTGGGCCTTGTTAGATTTGGGGGTCTCTAGTTGTCAGAGGTAGGTACCTTTGACAAATAGGGACTCTTGCGTCTAGTCAGGGTAATGGGGTACTCTACTAAAATAACCCCAGCTCACCCCCTTGGTAGCTTTGCACGAGCAGACAGGCTTATCTCAGAGGCAGTGTGTAAAGCATTTGTGAACACATACCGTAACCCAGTGACAACACTACAGATGGACACCACACAAGTTGTATATTAAAAATAAGTATTCTTTATATAGTTTTAACACAAGACCATAAACGACAAAAATCAACAATACTGTACTTAAAATGGTAGAATTAGCTTAGTTCTCTTTAGATGTTAAATAGCGACACTTTGAGTCCAATGTACCTTAAGAGGCGTAACGCTATACAAAGAAAGTGTTGCAGGGAAGGTGCTGCTTCGGTTCCTTACACGCAAGAACGGTGATGCGTCGGGTCCCTACTGCTGCGTAGGGGATGCGTCGGTTCTTCTCTGCGATGGGAGGTGCTGCGTCGATTTCTTACTGCGCTTCCGTGGTGATGTGGCACGCAACGCCATGATGCGATGAAGATCCGGTGCAATGAAACAAAGATGGCATCTTTTCTTGATGCGTGACGATGCGGTCCGTGATCCCGGTGATGCGGCGGCATCTGATGCGATGTCAATCCTCTTCTCCAGAGATGCGAGGTGCTTCGACAATGATGCGTGCCGCGAAAGGCCCTGTGACACGCTTCCCGGTGATGCGGCGGCGTCTGATGCGATGTCGATCCTCTTCTCCGGCGATGCAAGGCACTTCGGGGACCCTGCGATGACTCAACGGTTCTTTTGGGCCGCGACAGGCCCTGCGACAGGCTTCCCGGTGATGCGGCAGCATCTGATGTGACGTCGATCCTCTTCTCCGGTGATGCGAGGCGCTTTCTCGTTGTGAAGCGGCAGTGCGGCGACACGTCTCTTGCTCGAGAGTCGCACTTCAAGCTCCTTGCGACACGCAGTCCCTCAGAAAGCCTTTCAAAACAGCAGGCACTTCCAAAGAACTCTTGGGGAGCTGGTTGGTGAAGTCTGTTGTCCCTGAGACTTTAGCAGGAGGCAAGCTCTTTTCTCAAGCCCCTGGAGATCCTTCACAAGTTGAATAAAGTATACACAAAGTTCCTTTCTCCTCTCTTCGGCAGTCAGGCAACCACTGCAGGCCAATCGCTCAGGCTTAGGGATAGTCTCTCCTCAGTCTCTCTGGTTCCTCTCCTCGGCAAAGGTTTCTTCTTGTTTCCCATAGTGAACTAACGTTCTGGGGTCTGGGTCCACCTTTTTATAGACAGTTTCTCTTTGTTCCCTGAAGGCAGCGAGGCCTTTGCCTAGTCCAAACCAGTTCTGGTCAGTCCTGGAGCACTTTGTTTACATGACTCCTTCTTTCCTTTCACAGTGCACAGTGAGACATCAGACGCACCACAGGAGGTGGAGCCAGCATTGTGGAGGGAAGGCACAGCCCTATTCAGGTCCCAGGTGCGACTCCTCCCACACATCTGCATGCAGATCTCTCTATTCTGTCCTGTGCTGACTCACCCTGTCCCCTGGAATCCCCCGGCCCCTGTCACTCAAACTCCAGACAACGAAGACACAACCTAGCAGAGGCAGGCTTGGATGGTTACACAAGAAAATACCTACTTTCTAAAAGTGGTATTTTCAAACACAGAATGTTAAAACCAACTTCACTAAAATATGTATTTTATCATTCTGAGTTCAGGCATACTAAACTCGAATTTCTACCATGTTCCTTGAGTCAGTTAGGATTATAAGATGTAACAATCAAACTGCCCATTCTGGCCTATGGGGAACAGGTAGCCTTGCAATAGTGAAAAACGAAAATGGCTGTAATTCACTATTAGGACCTGCCACACACACCAGGGCATGTCCTACCTTATACTTACAATGCGCCCTGTCCTTGGGCCTACCATAGAGGTGTCTGATATGAAGAAAAGGGAAGGTTTAGGGACTGGCAAGTGGGTGCACTTGCCCAGTCAGCTTGGCAGTACCAGACTACACACAGGCTCTGCAATGGCAAGCCTAAGACACACTTTTACAGGCTGCTTCTGTGGGTGGCACAACCAGTGCTGCAAGCCCACTAGCAGTATTTGGTTTACAAGCCCTGGGCACTCCTGGTGCACTGTACTAGGGTCTGACAGGTAAACCAAACTGGCCAATCATGGAATCACTAATCCATACATCAATTTACCATAGGGAGAGCATATGCACTTTAGCACTGATCAGCAGTGGTAAAGTGCCCAGATTCATAAAACCAACAAAAACAGGTCAGATAAAATACAGGCGGAAGGCAAACAGTTTAGGGATGACCCTGAAAAAAGGGCCACGTCCAACAGGCCTAGTATTAACTTGACGCCCCTCACCAAGACAGACAAACTAATGCTATATGACCCCCAACCTCCCCACACTTGTGCGTGAACATACAGAAGACAACCAGATCAGATCGTGTGAATCATGTATTTAATAAGTCGATGGCCTAAGTAAAGTGGGCAGTGGCAGCAATTCCATTGTGAATTAGAGATGCAGTGACACAGAGTCCACATATGATATCCATCCAAGCCCAACTATTTTTGTAGAAAATTAAATATGTAACCTATGCCCCCTGCGGCACATCTTCGAATGCATGTCAACAATTCCTTTTTTAGATCTCATCTGAGACACTGCGGGCCATATTCTCAAGGAGCTATCGCCGAGTTAATGGCACTTTATCGCAGCCAAAGTTGCGATAAATTTATCACCCCATTCACAAGCTGGTGTAAACAGCCCATAACACCAGTTTATCCGTGCTAGCAGACGCAAAAAACATCGCCACAGATGACCCCGGTAATTATCGCTAATGAGATGCAGAGTAGGCGTTCCCGTTCAAAAAGCCACGAAAATACCACTTTGCAACATTCTCAACGACCAGCCAGATCGGTGATAAGTCCACAAAACATGCGATATGCCGTGTTAGCAGCAGGAAACTAACACCTGTTCAGACCTGGTGCAAAGTCGGACAGCCTGCACCACAAACTGGAGCCCAGCCCACAGCCACACCTGAAGACCAACAGATGCCATGGAGCCACTGATCATGCAGGCCACACACCCAAGAGGGCCACAACACCCACTGCCACCACCCCCCACCCCCCTCCAGACCCCCACCGCCCCCCTGGACCAACACCGAGGCAGTGCAGGCAAAGACAGCGACCCCATGAAAACGCACCAACCGCACACACCCAAAACCAGGCAATGACATTACACACCGCAGGCACAAAGGGACAACCAACATCCAACCTCAGACAAAGCTGCTGGCAGAGCTGCACCTGTTGTCCCATGGTACCTACCAACCAACAACTGTCAAAGTCGGAGGAGCCCCATCAAAGTCCCATAAACCTGCCCTGGATGCCATCGTCAGCTTGGCACCCCAGTACCCATACTTCCCACACACTGCGCAGGAACAGCTGGAGACCATGCAAGGCGTCCACGCCATAGCAGGCTTCCTGCATGCTGTCGGGTACAACTGACTGCACACGTGTCCTACTGGTGCCCCCTGGCAACACTGCACACGATAACCGCAACAGAAAGCACACGCATTACATCAATGTGCATGCAAGAGCGGTACCCCGGGACATCTCCACAAACGTCGACGACAACCACTCAGGCAGTGCGCATGACTCCGACATCTCCCAACAGTCCATCAGCAACCAGCGCTACCAGGATGACACCTAAGGAAATGCACTGCTCGTTGGCAAGTACCAATGGAACACAACACACACCTCAACTCCACAATCATGCAATGCACACCACTGGGAATGCACACGTCACAATCTCACATACAACATGCCAAACAACATGCCCACCAAACAGACACGACAGCACAGCTCACTGTGGGAACCTGGTCCAGCCATGTACATGAGGCATCAACGTCATGGCACCTCAGCCACACAATAGCTGAATGTGGGGAGAGGTGGGAACCAGGCATGTGCGCAGGAGGCAAGTGACCCATGAATGAGAAGGTACCCATTGTCAAGTGTGGCGTGGATGTGATGGCCAGACTGCAGTATGCAAACAACACACATAACCATGTTGACACACACCGCTGGTGTATGGAGTGTAGTGGACAGTGGACGCAACCATGTTACCCCAGCCAGTGGGGAAGATCTCGGAAATGCAGCTTGTTACGTCCCCCCCGTAAGCGTGAGTGGAGTGGGCTGGCCCGGCATACGCCAGGCCAGCGTAGGGGTGTGAATGAAAAGCACGTAGCTCTGGACGTGGTCCTCTTCCGGCATGCCCAATGTCTCTGCCAGGGCGGCACCCCTCAGCCTGTCATGAGGCCGACGCCGTCGCCGTGAACGGTGTTGCCTGGGAACCTGTGTGCCTGCTGCACCCCAGGCCGCTGGTTCCCGAACCCGTCTTGCCCGCCCCTGTGCACCCAGGCGTCATTGCTCACCCGCCGACACCAGCGTGTGTCGAAGAGGGCCCACCACGTGCCCGTGCAAGCTGCAAGCCCGAGGCACGCGAACCTGGCAACCTGCTACTACCATCACGGCCTCCGCGAGCAAGGCCCGCAGTACTCCTTTCTTGTTTACGTACTCTACCGGCATACACAGCGGACTAGTAGGTCACACATTTGGAACGAAGTCTTGATTAGACCATGGCAGTGAACATTATTTAAGGCAGAGTTTATATCACTATACTCCCTTTGATGTGGTGCCACCAACTCTGTGCATGGCATCACAACCGCGCGTTTCTGTGGGCCCACGCGGACTACTGCCCTCGGTCTACGCTGCGCCTGAGTAGGTAACACAATTGGAACTGAGCATCGATTTTTCAATGGCAGAGTACATATCATTGCACGCAAGGAGAGGTGTAAGAGGATGACGCGTTGCAGTTGCGTTGCAGTCCGGAGGGAATAGGATCATCATTATGGAGGTGATCGAACACTACCGACAACTGCCCTGGTGTCACTAACTCTGTGCATCGTGAGCCAACGACATGTGGCTGTGGGCCATTGCTGACCGCTGCCTCCGGACTACACTGCTGTCAAGTAGGTCACACATTTGGAACTGAATCTTGATTTAGCAATGGCAGAGTGCATATCATTGTACCGGCATCATCGCAGACTGCATCTATGGACTGGTGGTTGTCATCATCCTCATGTAGCTGAAACCTAAATAGTGGTGAAAACCAGGCTGCAGCATTCCCCTCCTCAATTTGCTGCTTCCGGATAACATCAGACCTCTGCGTCATGCCCTGGAATACACCTTCCACTGTCCCCCGCAACCCTCCACCACATTCACCTTCAACATCAACGAGGACCCGCTCAGTCCGCGTGGCCCTGCTTCAGTGGACCCCAAGTCACCGTCCCCTGGCGGGGTGCCTGTGCCTTCCGCTGTGCATTTGGGGCCACTAACTCTGTGCCGGTTAGGTCAGGGACCCCTTCTCCTGAGATATTGGATGGCCTCTGAGGCAATGGCCTTGGGGTCGTCAATGCCATGCGTCTGTGGCCCTGCGCTGTCCGCTGCCTCCGGTCTCAACTGCGGCCCACTAGGGCTCACACATCAAATGGAGTCCTGACCGGCCCGGACATCGCATCACCACAGGAGGCACACACCACCACCGCCAGGACTAACTCCAACCGCCAACTGCCAGTGCCTAAACAGTCGTACTGGCAGACTGACTGTCACAGGGAGACTGATTCCCCAGGCAGAAGTACCAGTTCTCCAGGAGCGAAGAGTGAACCCCTCCTCTCCCCAGAGATACAGCCACCCCAGTGCAATGCAAAACACACTAAGGGAATGCAGATATCTCCAGGAAAAGAAGAGACCAAGAAGGACAACCAGCGAATCCTCAGTCGCGACCAACAGGGAGAATGACCAGCACGATAAACCCTGAAGTCCTACAGAAGAAATGACAAGGAAAAATGGACACAAATGAGACAAAGAACTGATGTCTTGGGAAGTGACAACACACAGAAAAATAGAACAAGAAATACAGGTTGTGTACTCTCCCAAACTTACTTGCTTCAAGGCTTGTTTAGTCCCATAAGATGGTCTGTTGGTTAAAATTAAAGGAGAAAAATATAATGGCCGGAAGGAAGTCTTTCAGCAGTTCAGCTCTCAGAGATAACAAAAATAATACTAGGGCATACGTCTGCCCTTGATGTGAGGTATAGTTCTTTGATAGGGAAAACAACAGAAGCAGATCCTGGGAACAGCATGTACGGATTAATTCAGTAGTACACCATGGGACTTTGAGTGCTTGTCGACAGCGAGTGGCAGCAAAAACACACACAAAATATAGCGCGACCTTGCGCATAAAAGAAAAATGTATTTTGAGTGCTGCTGCGCTAGAGCATTGATACAGAGATTCCAAACAAGAAATAAAACGAAGTAGGCGGGCAATGAAGCTCAGTGCGTCCTCATTCTGCTGAGAGTGATGATTGACAGGCATTCAGCGCGGAAGGAAAAAACAGCTGTGAAAAGGTTTCAGCGCGTCCTCGTGCTGTGAAAAAGTGAATACGGGCAAAACTGAAGGTACAAACTACCATTCCATGAGACACCAAGCTCTCAAAGTCCAGAGAGTGATTTAAATACACCAGCAGCTCCACTACCGATATCGGGGAACTAAATACAACAAGGTTAATCCAGACAAGACGAAGGGCAAGGTTCTAGCCGAAGGAAAGCCAAGCACTGGGATACAGGAGCTGAAGGCTTAAGAACCTCCTAGTCACATGACCTAGCCCAAAGCAGCATTGGCCAACATGGGACAGCACACAACCAGCACCCCTCTCATTCATTCTGGGAGATGTGGTTTTATCAAGGTACACAAAGTCTGGCGCCTAACACTGACGGAGTTGCTCACACCTGTCATGGATGCCATCTTCTGCCTGATCCCCTGCTCAGCACTCCAGGTGACACTAACTCAGATCACCATGAATCATCTTCCATTACTGTTTTGGTTATGTGCTGTGGAGAGCTCACACAGCATTGTCACCTCAGGCAGTGTGGGAGGTCAGGGACGCCGATGAGGAAGATGATATAGGTGTGACACCCCCCCACTGCAGCTGCATCAAGAATAACCCTAAGGGACACAATCCTAGACATTTTCTTCACATGAGCGCCCTCATCTCTAGTGCCCCAACCCCAGTGCACTGCAACTCACGGACACTTCTGTTTGCTCATTGTGTGACCTCGGGACTACCTCCATGATGCTCCGTAGTTGTTCCTGTAATGCTGGTGTTGTCTTTTTCTTTATTCATAGTGTTCACTGTTGTATTTGTTGCCAGCATCAACAACTCACTGAGGGCTGGCTTGCACTCTGCCTACACACATCCAGCACAGGTGTCACTGTACATGTGACCCTGCCAATAAAGTGGCCGGGCGCACATGCCCGTAGCCAGTTGAAAAAACTATCTGCATGTGGCCGTGTGGTCATGATGTGTGCACGAGGGCCCCGGGCCCTACAACATTACATTGTGCTGTGTACAGCGGACGTAAACCATGTCATCGCTGGCAGCGGGTAGGACCTTGGACATGTATCTTTGTCATCACCCACTCAAAACCAAAGAGGAGTGGACTGGTCCGTCATACAGAGGTCCAGCGTTGGTTTGTGAATGATAATGCCGGGGCTCTGGGCGTAGTTCAGTACAGGACATGTGCAAATGCATGTGTCTCTGTCGCAGTGTGGGTCTCCTTTGTTGGGTGTAGGTGGTCCCTGATGGGACTTCTACTCTCCGTATGTGATGTAGTTCTTCTTCCGTGTGCTCTGAGCCCACCCGCACCTGTTCGGCCACCTCCTTTTGGCATTCTGACACCTGGCATTGGAATGCGATGTGTGCCTCGGTGAAGTGTTGGGAGCCAGCCGTGGTGGCAGGTGCTTCTTGCTGTGTGGTCTGTGCAGGGGTTGGGGTCTTCTCTATGTAGCTTGGCAGCCCTGCTCCTGGGGGTGGGTTGCCTGAGATGTCCATGAGCTGTTGTAGGGCGTCGGTGTCGAAGGTGTGGTGGTCGTCTTTGGCATCACTGATGGGTTTTCTGGTCTGACCTGCTGGAGGTGTTGTGTGTCCCTCTGCATTGTGAAGGGGAGATGCATGTTGACATTGTGTTGACATGTATGTTGGTGCATTGTTCTTGTTGACATGCAGACTGTGTGACAATGTACATTCTGACTGTTTGGGTGGTGCTGGCTATTTGAGGGGGAGAGTGGACATTTGGACTACATGACGGATGTGAGGTTGTACCAGTGCATATGCATCTCACAGTTCCCTGTTCTGTCAAATGTGATTGGCCTGTTTCTGCGCATGAGCGGACCCAGTGGTGTCCCCTGTTCTGCAGTGTAGGTGTTGCACTTGGTGCCGCATTGCCATGGGTTGTGCTGTGATTGCTATATGTGTGTTCTGCAGTGTGCCACGAGGATGAGGGACATGATCCTGGGTCGTTGTGGGTGTGCAGTGTGCTATACTTGATTGTGCATGTGTGCCATTGTGCCCATCTCCCCCTGTTCCCCCAGTCCCTGGTCGTTATTCACACTGTTGTTGTTGTGTCAGGTCCTCTGGTGCTGTGTCCGTACTCCCACCTCCTTGCACCGTCTCCATACCAATGACTGTCCTCCATTTGCTCCTGTTCCTCCTGTGGCGCTGGACTCCCACCTCCTGTCGCTGCCTTCCTGTTGACAGCATCTTTGTGCCTGGTTTAGGTTTTCCGGTCATGCCAGCGCCTCTTGGCCTCATCCATTGTCCTCCTCGACACTCCGGCTGCATTCCAGGTAGTTTGATTGTGGGACAGTTGCTGGTAGTGTTCTGTCACCTCCGTGACGCTGGTCTTGTGTTGCTGCGGACTGCACCCTGTCTTCCTCTCCCTCTTCTCCCTGGCCTTCCCCGACCCCGTTGTACCTTGCTGGTTGTCTGGGGGGTTTGTGGGGTTCACGTTGGCCTCTGCGCTCAGTCACGGTGCATCCATGGTGCTGCGCACTCTGGATTGTTTATGGTGTGTTTATCTTGTTCTGCTTTTGTAGTGCATTTTCCCGCCAGACACGTGGGAATTGCAGGCCTGTGGCTGGTTTTCGCAGCTTTTTGTATCGCGCTTGGCCTCATCACAGCTTTTTTTGCGTTCGTGTTTTGCATTTTTGCGGTGTGGCGTTGATTTTAACGCGGCCATTTGACACGTTATCTGGTGACTATCGCATTGTCCTGCCGTGTTTTGAATACTTGGTTAACACGGCGTAAATGTCCTGCGATAGACTGCGATGTTGTAGGTTGCATTAACTTACTTTTGCAATGATTATCACACGTTCTTGAGAATATGCCCCTGCATGCGCTGTTGCTTGCATGTCTATTGTTCCTTAAATAATAATAATCTAAAAAGGTCTTAGAGCCAGCGGCGGCTCTGCCGCAAAATTGGCAGGAAAGGAAAAATAAAACAACACTCATTTTATTTCTCCTTTCCAGCTGAGTCTTGGGGCAGGGCCTGGGGATGACAGCTCTAAGGGGAGTGGTACTGCACTCCCTTCACTGCACATGACGGTTTGGCCGGCCTTCTCAGGGGGGCCAAACCGTCATTGGCAGGGAAGCTCTCTCCAACCCCAGCTGCATTGCTGGGGTTGGAGAGAGCAGGCACACACTTCCCCTATGTCCTGGAGCGCTAATCGAGGGTGCTCAGGCCAATCCTGAAGCTGGTCTCATGTGAGAGAAGTTTCAGAATTGGCCACAGGGCATTCAAGGAGCCTGTGCCAAGGAAGCTGAGCAGAGGATCTCTGCACCAAGGTACTCGATAGGGTTGCCCACTCTCCCCCCTTGTGTTTCAATTAGCGATAGACTCACTACTGATCATGATTAATAATAGTTCAGACATCAAAGTTGTCAATTTTGGTTCACTTACTTTCAAAACTGCTACCTATGTAGATAATATACTTATTTCCTAAACAAATCTAGATGCAACGATCCCATCTACTATCTCTGTCATTCAGTCCTTCTCAGTATATTCCGGCTACTCTCTGAATAGGGAGAAGACGGAAGTCTTGACTCTCAATGTTTAATTGCCAGTCCTCCTTCATCAATAACTCAGGTCTCCAATGGCAACCAAAAATGATTGAATATCTAGCCATCTATTTGTTTAACAACTTTGCACCAATAGTGAGCGTTCTATTTAATATGCTCCCAGTACTTCTCTCTCATTCCTTCTTTACCACAGTTGATAAATTGGTCTCTGAATTTCTTTGGTTGAAAAAGAAACCCAGATTAGTCTTTAAAAAACTAAGGCTACCATGTGTAAAAGGGGGGATGCGGCCTTTCTAACTGGTATAATTATCAGACTGCATTTCTTGCTGCACACAGCGCTTGTTGGCTTGACACTAAACCCTCTGCATTTGTTCCACGACAAATGATCGAACTACATCTCAATTCACCCTACTTACTACCTGCAACTCTTGCAATGTCTACAATAACTTTACCCCACTCTAGTCAAATTTTCCTCAACACTATCCGCACTCTGCATCTGCCAGATATGCACATAGCCTCTCACAACTCCACATCTATGGCTCTATCATTGTGAAATAATGTAACTGTTTCGGCAAATGCTACTTCAATCAGTCCTATATGGGCAGTAAAAGGCATCAACCTGGCGTCCAATCTTTTTGTTAACGGTAGTCCCCTTTCTTTTGCTTTGCTACAGGAGAAACACTTCCTTACCAAAATAGATTTGTATGATTTTCGGACAATCAAATCTAAACTCCCTAACTTTTGCGCTCTCCAACTCCTAACTCTGTTCCAATTTTTTTAAACAAGCTAGTATAGGTGGCCACTTGGCGTCTAAAATTTACAAACTCATACACAACTCACAGTCCACCCCATTTCCACCCATTCAGAAATGTTGGTGCAAACACTTTTGGATTTCAAGCACACTCCCCTTACTGGACTTTGCTTGGCCGCAACTTTCCACCAATCTCCTTAAGAATGAATTGATACCAAAGTTGTTCCAGACAAGATTTTTTTGCAGCACACTTGTTATACTGGACTCCAACCAGATTATTCAAATGGAAACTGATTGACTCTGACTCCTTCTGGTCCTGTGATGAAGTTCCAGGGGGCTTTGTGCATATGTTCCTTTCATGCAAAAGGCTTTCCTCCTACTGGGCCGATATCAGTAAGCAACTTAAAGATATCTTGAATGTGGACCTTGTGTTATTCCTGCCCTTTCTGTAAGGACCACATGCTTCCTATCTTCTATTAGACTTACCTGACAAAGATTAAGCTCTACTAGATCTTCTACTAACAGTGGCCATTAAAGTCATTCCCTTTGACTGGAGGACCTTAATAATGTGTCCTTTCACACATGGATGGCATGGGTCACATATGTTAGAAGCAAACATAAGAGTTTACCCACCATTATGGGGAACCCTGTTGTTGCTCAATTCATTCGGCACACACTTGATAGCTTTGTGGCCGTCAACTGACACCCTCTTGGTCAACTTTGCTCTGTCCTTGGTTATAGCTGTCATTCTCATTATTTTCTTATAGTCTCTCAGCCACATGGCAGTTCCCCTCCCCCTACTCCTTCTCTCTCTCCCTCCCTTGTTTCGCTTCCTACTCATAATTTATATTGGATATGCCTACTGTAATCCTCTTCCACATCCGTCTTTGTTAGGGCTATGCATTGCTGTTTTTATATGCTTTATTTAGTAAAACTCCATGTTGCCCTTGCCGTTGTGATGCATTACTTTCTGCCTGCAGACAAGTTTAAATGTGACTCAGTTGATCCATTTTCCCTTTTGGACATGGTTGTAGGCGGAAGTTATGTATATCTTTACTGACATTAGCAATAGCATGTTCTAGTGGGTTTCATGTATGTATGTTGTTATGATCTTCCTGTCACCGTGGTCGCGAGCCACGTGCCTCGGTAGAATGTTCACAGTGCCTACATTCTAAGGTGTTGATGGTGCGCTCGCGTCCTGTCAGTTGAGCGGCTGCTGGCTGAAGGATGAGGCACGCTAATGCTGTGTGCTGTAAGAAATAAACCTGTGGAATTTACCTTGTATCTCCGCGTAATGTTGTGATCATAACATGTTTTTGCCGACGAGCTTCAGTCACGTAGAGAAAAATGTTCCTTTCTTGCCACGGAGGTGGAGTACCTAGGACACTCCATCTCTTCTGAAGGTGTCAAACCCAAGAGAGATTTACTTGCATCCATAAAATTGGCTTCCATTCCCAATAACAGAGACCAGCTGTGTTCATTCATTGGATTAATTGAGTACTATTCTAAGTTTGTGAAGAACTTCGCAAGTAAAACTGAACCTTTAAAAGTACTTATGAGGAAAGGTGTAAATTTCATTTGGGGAACTGATCAACAAAATTGTTTTCATAACATCAAGCTTGATATCTGTAATGCAGGCTTTCTGGTTCCTTTTGATGTTAATGCTAAAACTAGTGCCACTGTGGATGCCAGTGACACTGGCATTGGTGCTATATTGTCTCAGAATGATGGTACCTCAGAAAAAACTGTGGCGTTCACTTCCCGGACCTTGACTTCTATCGAACGCCATTACTCTGTCATAGAAAAAGAAACCCTGGCAGCCACATGAGGTGTAGAATACTTCAGAATGTATGTGTGGGAGTGCAGGTTTCTCCTCCGCACCGACCACAAACCATTACCTAAAATTCTGTCACCAGGTGGAACAGGAAAAGGGTCAGCTAGGCTAGCTCGCTTAGCCTCCAGGTTGCAAGAGTATAACTTCAACATCGAGTTTATTTATGGCTGGCGCAATGTTCAAGCTGACTGTATGTCGCGTCTGCCCTTAGACTTGGAAGACGTGGACAAAAGTGGTGTGTCTAAGAGTGAAAGAGAAGGAGTTATCTCCAGTGTTGATGACGTTGTTCAGTGGAGTTGTGGTGTAGTCAGTAAAGAAGAATGGGCGGAGGCCATGTCTCAAGAGGAGGTCCTTAAAGGAGTTCTCAACCTCATTTCTAAAGGTAGACGTAGGGAGAGCACTTTACCCTTTAGCATTAGACCCTTTAATGCTGTCATTGATGAATTATCCACTGTCGCTGATCAGATTGTCATGCGCTGCGATACGATAATTCCCCCGTTTGGCATTCGCAAAAGACTTTTCAACTTAGCCCATGAAGGACACTTAGGGCAGACTATTACAAAAAAAAGTTTGAGGAATGAATTCTGGTGGCCAGGCATGGACTGTGAGGTGGTTGATTAGGTTGAAAGATGCAGTGAATGTTGTGAGTGTGAGAAGAGACTTAAGGTTGGGCCACAGTCTGTCCCGAGTTCGATCCATGATCCTGGAGCGGTTTTGCATAGCATTTGCCTTGACTTCATTGGACCCATGCCAGGAGTTCACCCCAGTAAGAGATTTGGAATGGTTATAATGGATGTTCACTCTAGATGGTTATCGTGTATCTGCTTCCTGAGGTTACCACTAGTGTCACCATTAAAGTGCTGTGCACCATTTTTAAAGATGAAGGTTTTCCCACTGTCCTTATAACGGACAATGGCACACAATTAACTTCAACTGAAATGGGTGAGTTTCATCGAGAGTGTGGTATTAAACATTCCCTCACTACATTGTACAACCCTCAATCCAATGGGATTGTAGAAAGAGCCAACCGTATGATTAAAGGAGCTATTGGTCTGGCTCTCACCAATAATCTTGACATTGATGAGACCTTAAATGAATTAGTGTGGGCTTACCGTACCACCGAAAATTCCACCACTGGGGTGGTTCCCTTCATTGCCATGCATGGTAGAAAACCATCTTCCAAGCTTGTACCTCCATGAGTCAGAGAGTTGTTGGAAGGGAAGAATGTGAGTGGCAGTGAAAAGAGTACTCCCGTGCACGCATCCTCTCTTGTACACTCCCAAGACAAGCCTTTGGTCAACCTTCTCGTGGGAGACTGGGTCAAAGTCAGAACTGGTCGATGGGTCAAAGGTCTATGTAAGTTTCGTGGTCCTTTCAAAGTTCAGGAGGTGCATCCTTTGTATGTTGTGTTGGCCAGTGGAGAAAAATGGAACTTACACAGAGTAGCCAAGTATTGCTCACGAGATCGATCTCCCAAAGCCATTGTCAAAAGGAATTCCTGTTCGGGTTACTTGTTAGCTCATGATCATCAATTGCTCAACAGTTCCCGCACTTGTGCAGGATGAGAGTGCCAGGTCCCAGTGGTGACAATTTGAGTAATAGCCAAAGGTTCAATGCTGAGAATCCGGAGTCTCATGGTCCTCGAGACACACTACCGTGTCAAAGACCCGTGCGGGCCAGGAGACTTCCCCAACACTTGCATGATTTCATGGTGGGGTGATTTGCCCTTATCATTATCATTATTATTATCTTTTGTTCTTAGTGAGGTAGTTTTGCGGTTTTGCTCTCACTGCTCCCTTGCTCTGTTTCCTTGCCTTTCCTTTGCTCCTGTTCTTCCCTCATCCTCCTCCTCCGTTTCCTTTTCTATTCATTTGCTCTACCTGCGTGTAGAGGAAAGGGGGGTATGTTATGATCTTCCTGTCACCATGGTTGCGAGCCACGTGCCTTGGTAGAATGTTCACAGTGCCTACGTTCTAAGGTGTTGATGGTGCGCTCGCGTCCTGTCAGTTGAGCGGCTGCTGGCTGAAGGATGAGGCGCGCTGATGCTCTGTGCTGTAAGAAATAAACCTGTGGAACTTACCTTGTGTCTCCGCGTCATGTTGTGATCACAACATATGTTTTACATGCTTTCTGTTTCGTACAGTCTCTAACGAAATAATAAATAGTTGTAATTTAAAAAAGAAGTTTCCCTTCCCTACCCTTGGGGTTTATGGTTGTAGAGCTCATGATGCATTAAAGTCTTCCTTCTAACTTTCACCAGCACTGCGATAAGATCAAGCATGACGTGCCTATACTATACACTGAAGGAATCAAGGATTGGCAAACCCAATAGGCCTCGCCTATATGACATCAAACGGCTTAGTCAATGTTTTTTTTTTGCCATGTTGTACGGCAGCATGGTTGAAAGTAAATTAAAAAAATTACTCTGACATGCCAACGCTGGCCGTGCTATAGTGTTTTTTTTTCAATCATGCTGCACAGCAGCCTAGTTGCTGTGCAACGTCCCTAAAAAAAACATTGACAAAGCCAATAGATCTCGCTTAGGGTAGACCTATTGGCTTTGCCAATGCTGTCTGAATTTGTTCCGCTTCTGCTAAAACGTGTGCAGGTGAAAAATAGGGCTTGCTCTTTTGTTATTGTTTCACTGCTCTACTTCCTTGAATAAAGGCAGCCAGTAAATATTCTAGATCTTTCTAGATTCAGTCATAAAACTCATTTACATTTAAATGCTGAAATAAAAGTGGACATTTTCGTTTAAAAAATAACACATCCTAAATGATGTGTGGTTGTGTTATGAAGCTGGCAGTGGACATTATAACAACAGTGACTGTGCTTATTGTTTGTTCACTATGCACACTTTCCAGCTACAAATCAAACTGTCGGGCCATCCAAATCTTTATGAATCACCCTGCACTCATCAGTCTACAATGTGGTCTCATCGAAACAAGTACTGAAAAATACCAATGAAAACTAATGAAGGAATACCTTTTATCACCTCTGAAAAACAGCGATACTAACAGCTGTTTTTCAAGTCCCTTTACATTGACGGTATCTGGCCAAGGACTAGGACATGCTTCATATAAATAGAGTTTCCTGGTTTTCCCGAGACTAATGTATGTTTGAAGCATTTTTTCTTCTTATCATACCTTATATTTTCCCATTTTGAACAAATATGGGACTGAAGGACGTTGTTTTCAGAATCACCATCTTATAGACTAATGGAAATAGCAGCACAGAGATTTGGTGGTGTTTATCTACTCTCTTTGGCCGAGATGGGTCTATTTCCCCATCAAATGAATGAAATGATATTTACAGAGCCAGATGCGCTTCAAAGGAAGCATCCTGGCGCTAGCAAAGTCCGTTAGGAATGAAAACGACAGCTCACCAAACAGCACTGTCTTCAGCTGAGCTTTGAACAGACTTTCACTTGAAATGGAGGCTGGAAAGATGGAAGGGCGTTCCAGAAGCTTGGAGCCAGAACGGAGAAAGACCTGTCCCCAGATCTGGCTTATGAGGTTTTGGAATGCAAAGGATGCTAAGATTAGAGGAACAGAGAGCCCTTACAGGAGAAAAGGCAATTAGCTTGTTTTGTATGTAGCTGGGACCCTTCAGGCGAGGGCTCTGTGAGTCTTGGACTTGATCCTAGATTTGATCGGAAGCCAGTGGGGCTCTTTTAGCTCGTCTGATCGATTGCCGTTTGGGGATGTTCAAGATGAGCCTGGCAGCACATCCAGACAGCAGATTCTGGGGAGCACCTAGATAAAGTACATTGGCTTAATCCATCCTGGAGGTGATTGCAGCATCAAATAAGAGAAGAAAAAGAGAAGAGTGTGGTACTTTAGCATTTGACATAAAAAAAAACACTATTTTCAGCATAAAATGCATGAGTTTTTTAAGGTATGCTAGAACAGAAGACCATTTTTTTTCAAGGTCCTTAGAAAACGATTTTATTTGTCTACACATTTGATAACATGGTTTGTAAATTGATTAACCTGTTAAGAATATATTCTGCCACGTCAGTACTCCAGCTAAAAAACAGCCAACACGTGTTTCACCTCTTAATAGCTGGCAAGCCTAAGTCCTCTTCAAGGCTGAGCCTTTTCAGTTAGAGATGCTTTGGGAGAAAACATCTCTATAACAGGTATCCTGAAGAAACCATAGAAAATATAAGAGAATTCAAAAGCCCACTAATTCTGGTGCAGACAGGATCTATCTCATTCAGTTTTTAAAGCAAAATCTATCTCTGCGGTCTCAGTTTTCCAATTTTTATATTACAGCCTGCCTCCGGTATATTTTAGAGTCAGCACATTGTTCAGCTTTTGAAACAGTCCAACAGTTGTAAAAGTGCTACTTTCTACTAAACAGTAATAATAAGTGAATGTTGCAAATCTACAAGAGTCTTCCAATTCTTTCTCTTTTTCGTCTAGAACTTTTCACTTCTGTTTATCATCCTAATTCCTTGTACATAACAGAATACTGATTACAGAACCCACGAGTGCTAGAAAAGGTATGCATTTGTCAAAGCTATTAAAAAGTTACTAGTCAGAACAATGGTTGTAGGTCAAATTATCATGACGGGCCCTTAGCAGGTTATTGTCCAGGTACTAGTCTGCCATTGGTATTAAAAATAACTTTAACCTCATAACAGTAATTCTCATTTTGTAACTTTAATAAGTATTTTGTGACTCCGAAGAGGTGTCTCTTTCTATCTTAAGTACTAAAGATGCTCTTTGCTTATTACATTGAATTAAAGTAATTACGGTTATAACATAGCAGTCAATGGAAGCACACCTGGCAGGGATCCTTCCTAGAGAATGCTTTTTAAAATGTTCATATTAAAACTGACCTTTTCTATGCTTTTAGTTATAGCCCCAGACTTAAAGAAAGGGCTTTTGAAGTAACAGAATAATGAATCTCTGTTAGTTTGAAGAAATCTGAGTACAGAGGGCCAGATTTACTAAGCCTTTGCATTGTCCTTTCTTCACGCAATGCAAGGCAATGCAAAGAATAGGTAAGATTTACAAAGCCATGCAAAGGGTGATTTACACCACTTTGCATGACTATGTAAAGAAATGTAATTCAACGCAGCGGCGTGCGCTGGATTGCGTCTCATTTCATAGTTGTAGGTGGAGCATGGTCATTCTCGTGCAGCCACCCATGGAATTGACACAATCCCAGATTTATGGAAATCAGTAAATCTGAGACTGCACCAAAATACTGAGCCATACCGCCCATGGCATAAAAAGAAGAAATTTGTTTATTTCTCCTTGTTAATTTCTCGTTCTATTTGTGATGCATACAGCATCACGCAGAGAAATAAGATTGTTTTTGTGCAGGTATCCCTTCCTGCACAAAAACACTTCTGCCTGTAACCCAGACACCCTTGCACGATGGTCCAGAGGTGCCTGCATTGGCGCTAGATAACTTTAAGTGTGCCTGTGCAGGTAAATGGCTGAAAAGTGCCTTTTCATATTAGATATGACACTGTTCAGCTCTCTCCCATTCATGCAATGCGGCACCGCAACTTTCCTTGCTTTCCTGCGTTGCATGAATTATTAATTTGAGGCACTGCTCACTTCATCAGTCATTGACACTCAGCTCCTTCAAGCAGCTCTCCTGCCACTTCCTCTGAATTGCACACAGACCATCTCATTGCACTCTGTCTACTGACCACCTGCCCGCTAACCCATCATTCATCAAATTTCCAACATCTTTCCTTTCACAGTATCCTTCACCACCTTTGACAACATCATCTTTCTCATCAACATCACCCTCCCCAGTTGCTCATTTACGAAGACCCTAAATGATGCCTTCATCAATCTGCTGACAACTGCTGATATCTTTGAACTTGTCACATAATCATCACAAAGGAACCACCTTGGAACTTATTTGTAATTTCATGAAATACTAAGTTTCAACCCATTGAGAAAATATGCAGACAATGAGTATATCATTCAGGAATCCCTTTCAGGATGTCTGGCATAACAATACTACAGATGTGGCAGCCTCATTTACAACCCATCGAAAATGGCACAAATGCCATAAATCAACTCTGGGAATTTTCTATATGCTCTAGCAAACAACAGCTTCTCTCTGGAGCATGGCTTGTCAGTCAGTGTAGTCAACTACACAGCCATAGTTACCATTGTTCTTGACAGCATGGCTCCTCTGAGCCTTCTTGGCATCTCTGCGGATCTGTCATTTGGCATTCCTTCCACCTTAGGACCCATGCACTCAACCACCAAAGGCCATTGCAGCCTTGCTAATCTCCTCATTTACCTCATGTATCTTGCTGTAGAGAGTTAGATTTTTAATATCTTCCATCAAGTCAGGTTACACCCTCCATCCCTCGTCTGTCCAAATCTATCAACAGGTCCCTGATTCAATCTGTTTGACTCTCACCAATCTGTATGGCACCATGAATTTTTGCCAGTTTCAGTTTGAGAGTACCATTGTACTTCTCAACCAAGCCTTCTGACTGGGGGTGGTGTGCAGCATGGAACTTCTGCCTAATGTGCAACCCATCACACACTAACTGGATCACTTTGCCGTTGTCACTCCAAATCAAACGAGGCAAACTGAAGTGAAAGAGGGCTTTTGCTTTTGCTGTTGCCAAGGCTGTATTCTCTTTAGTGGGGTATACCCATTTACTGAATGCACAAACAACCACAAACACATATTTCAGATTGTTGACCCGTTCCATTTCGATATAGTCTATCTGAAGGACCTCAAAAGGAAAAGGAGGAGGGGCAAAATTGCCAAGGGGGTGTAGGAGTGCCCTTCCCAGGATTGCACATCATGCATACCATGCAATATTTTACCAAGTGAGCGGCAGCCTTGGGGATGCTATTATTCTGCAACACAGGGTCTAGTAGTTTGCATATGCCCTTAGCGTTAATGTGAGCTGGCCTGTGCACCATAGTGACTACAGGGAGGACATAGGAATCCGGTAAAATCCATCTTTGCTTTCTGACTTATTCGTCAGTTTCAGCACTCCATCCATCATCTCCTTGTGTTTGCATTGTTCGCCCTATGTTGGAAGGGTATGCCCAGATGTGGGTCCCTTGCTCACTTTGCCACTGGATTCAAGCGTGCCTGGCTGATGAGGGGTGTTAGCCCGAAACCGGTCCCAGCATGATTGTTTCCGGTCCAGGAAAGACATGGCTTGGGAGTTCGGTCTGGACTGTTCCCTTGAGGCACTGGGTCAAGACTGGTTTGCCTATAGCTGTGTCTGAACTGGGGTGGCAAAGTGAGCTAAAGAATGATGATGGATTCAACCCAGATCTGTGATTGGGGGTGAGTGTTTGAAAGGTTTCAGCACTCCGTCCATCATCTCCTTGTGTTTGCTTTGTTCACCCTAAGTTAGCAGGGTATGCCCAGACGTGGGTCCCTCGCTCACTTTGCCACTGGATTCAAGCTAACCTGGCTGATGAGGGTTGTAAGCGCGAAACCGGTCCCGGGATGCTTGTTTCCGGTCCAGGGAAGACATGGCTTAACAGTTCCATCTGGACTGTTCCCATGAGGCACAGGGTGATGACTGATTTGTATATAGCTGTCTGTGAACTGGGCTGGCAAAGTGAGCTAAATAATGATGATGGATTCAACCCAGATCTGTGATTGGGGGTGAGTGTTTGAAAAGGTTCAGCACTCCGTCCATCATCTCCTTGTTTGCTTTGTTCGCCCTAAGTTGGCAGGGTATGCCCACACGTGGCTCCCTCGCTCACTTTGCCACTGGATTCAAGCTAACCTGGCTGATGAGGGCTGTAAGCCCGAAACCGGTCCCAGGATGCTTGTTTCTGGTCCAGGGAAGACATGGCTTAGCAGTTCGATCTGGACTGTTCCCATGAGGCACAGGGTCAAGACTGATTTGCATATAGCTGTATCTGAACTGGGGTGGCAAAGTGAGCTAAAGAATGATGATGGATTCAACCCAGATGAATGAATGAATGAATGAATGAATGAATGAATGAAAAGACATTTCTAGAGTGCATGGCTACCCGGAGGCATCCCAGCGCTAGTGCACACCACTCCGAGATTGAAGGATTTACGGAAATAGGAAGGTCTTTAAAAGCTTGCGAAAAGTAAGGTAATTTGGTTCACAACGAATCCACAAAGGTAAGTTGTTCCACAGTTTAGAAGAATTGTACGTGAAGCGGCGACAGCCGCTTCGTGCTCTCTTTATTATAGGGACTGCTGCTAACTGATTATTGTCAGATCTAAGTGACCTGAAAGGGCGATAAGATTGAATGAGGGATCTGAAAATGGGAGGTCCTTTGCCTGCTAAGGCCTTGTGAGTGATACACATTGCCTTGAAATGAACTCTTTTATGGATCGGCAACCAGTGGAGCGCAGTTAGTGAGGGTTTGGCCGAAGTACGTTTTGAAGAATTAGTGAGTAGCCGCGCTGCACAATTCTGCACGATCTGCAACTTTTTAATAGTAGAAAGGGGGGCTCCTAGATATAGAGCATTAGCGTAGTCAAGGCGAGATAAGATTAATGCCTATACCAATACTCTTCTAGAAGGAAACGGAAGCAGGGGGAGGATCTTTCTAAGCATTCTTAATAATCCATAGCAGCAATCTGCTACCTTGCATGCTTGTTGTTTAAAGTCTAAATTGTGGTCTACCCATACACCAAGACTCTTGATTTGGGCTTTGGGAGATGGGGGAGGGCCAAGACAATTAGGCCAGGAGGAGGCTATTCTCCGTGCGGAGTGATTACCCAGGAGCATCAGTTCTGTCTTTGCTCCATTGAGTTTCAGGTATGAATTGTCCATCCACCACGAGACCTTTTCCAAGCAAAGTGCCAAGCCTGGGACTGAGTTGTCCTCTTGACTGAGCGACACCACTAGCTGGGTGTCATCAGCATACATGACGATCTGAATACCAAAGGGTATTACTATTTCTGCCAAAGGGCTCATGTAAACGTTAAATAGAGTGGGGCTCAGGGACGAGCCCTGAGGAACCCCACATCTAAGGGGCAATGGCTTTGAAATAGATTCTTCTTCAAAGACTACAAAAGAGCGGTCTTCTAAGGATTGTAGCCCATTTATTGTGGAGTCCACAATTCCAACCTTTCTAAGCATTTGAATAAGTAGCTGCTGGTTGGTTGTGTCAAAGACTGTGCTGAGATCAAGCAGAATTAGTGCAGCACAGCCTCCACTATCCCGAATTTCCCTCAAATTCTCCACCACTACCACAAGTGCTGTCTCAGTGCTCTGCTGGGATCTAAATCCCGTCTGAGTGGGGTGAAGACAATTATTGTTTTCCAGAAATGTTGAGATGGTTGAATTTAAATGCTTCTCAGCCAACTTCCCTATTCCTGGGAGCAGCGAAATTGGGGGATAATTAGCTTGTATTTCTGGATCGAGATTAGGTTTTTTTAAAAGCGCTCTAACCATAGCCTGCTTCCAAAGGGGAGGTACTAGTCCCTCCCTTAAAGAAGCATTGATTACTTCTAACATCACAGGAGCTACAGTCTCAGAGACTAGGTTTAAGATACTAGGGGGGGGGCCACATCCATAGGTGCTTCAGATTTCATTTGACTCAGGATCCCCTTAAATGAGGACAAATTCAATTGTGGAATAGTTTCTAACAGGTGAGTGGAGGGGCTCAATGGGGGTTCTGTCTGAGGGGCAGGTGCTGCAGGAAAAGATTAGTAGATAGTTTGTATTTTGTCATTAAACAATTCAGCGATTAAATTGCACCGTAGATGAATATCTGAGATGACGATAGGGGGGACAGGGGAGTACAAAATGATTTGGCAATTCTAAAAATTTCACGATGACAATTAGCTGCTGAAGCAATTTTCGTCTCATAGTAAACGGATCTGTGACTGGGGTGAGTGTTTGAAAAGTTTCAGCACTCCGTCCATCATCTCCTTGTGTTTGCTTTGTTCGCCCTAAGTTGGCAGGTTATGCCCAGACGTGGGTCCCTTGCTCACTTTGCCAGTGGATTCAAGCGAACCTGGCTGATGAGGGCTATTAGCCAGAAACCGGTCCCAGGATGCTTGTTTCTGGTCCAGGGAAGACATGACTTGGCAGTTCGGTCTGGACTGTTCCCATGAGGCACAGGGTCAAGACTGATTTGCATATAGCTGCGTCTGAACTGGGGTGGCAAAGTGAGCTAAATAATGATGATGGATTCAACCCAGATCTGTGACTGGGGATGAGTGTTTAAAAAGTTTCAGCACTTCGTCCATCATCTCCTTGAGTTTGCTTTGTTCGCCCTAAGTTGGCCGGGTATGCCCACACATGGGTCCCTTGCTCACGTTTGCCACTGGATTCAAGCTAGCCTGGCTGATGAGGGCTGTTAGCCCGAAACCGGTCCCAGGATCTTTGTTTCCTGTCCAGGGAAGACATGGATTGGCACTTAGGTCTGGACTGTTCTCATGAGGCACAGGGTCAAGACTGATTTGCATTTAGCTGTGTCTGAACTGGGCTGGCAAAGTGAGCTAAAGAATGATGATGGATTCAACCCAGATCTGTGACTGGGGGTGAGTGTTTGAAAAGTTTCAGCACTCCGTCCATCATCTCCTTGTGTTTGCTTTGTTCGCCCTATGTTGGCAGGGTATGCCCAGACGTGTGTCCCTTGCTCACTTTGCCACTGGATTCAAGCTAACCTGGCTGATGAGGGCTGTTAGCCCGAAACCGGTCTCAGGATGCTTGTTTCCGGTCCAGGGAAGACATGGCTTTGCAGTTCTGTCTGGACTGTTCCCATGAGGCACAGGGTCAAGACTGATTTGCATATAACTGTGTCTGAACTGGGGTGGCAAAGTGAGCTAAAGAATGATGATGGATTCAACCCAGATCTGTGACTGGGGGTGAGTGTTTGAAAAGTTTCAGCACTCCGTCCATCATCTCCATGTGTTTGCTTTATTCATCCAGCACCCATCTTTGTCTAAACATGCTGTGCGTTCTTGCCATGTTGATAGCTCCTCAATCGTTGCCTCACTCTGTATCTCCTTGACACTTTCCAGTGTATCCTCAAACATAGTAACTTCAGGTACCCATCTAGCAGGAATTGCCGCAAACATCTTTTTCATTCTTGTTCTAGCCATCTCTTTAGCTATCTGATCTGCAAATGCATTTCCCCTCACCACATCATTAGTAGTTGCCTTGTGGGTGCTGCCCTTTACTATTGCTAGCTTCTTGGGGAGTTTCAGAGCTGACAAAAGACTTAGTATCAATGGGCCATCCTGGATTGTTAACCCATGTGAAGTCAGCAATTCTCTCTCTGCTCAGAGCCACCCAAAATTGTGGGCGACTCCAAAGGCATACTGGCTGTCAGTATAAATATTGACAGTGAGTCCCTCACTTAGCTCACAAGCTCAAAGGAGGGCAACTAGCTCTGCAGCTTGGGCCGACTGATAGGAAACTCGGGATGTCTCAACAACCGTGTGTAAAGTGGTTATTGCGTAAACGGCAGTTGTTGTGCCATCCGGTAATTTGAAACAAGAGCCATTGACATACAGTTCCCCTTGTGGGTCAGATAGGGGAACATCAATCAGGTCTGCCCATCCCTTCGTCTCCTTTTCAGTCCGAAGGATACAATCTATTTCCTCACTTTCAGAAGGGAGGAGTAGCAACAAGGCTGAGTTCTGGGTGGCACATCTTTTGATGGTGATGTGTGGTGCAAAGAGGGTCAATTTGTAACCAGTCAGACGTGCACTGGTAAGGTGCTGTGTCTTTGTTTTGTTCAAAAGTGTATCCACAGCATGCAGTACCATGACTGTGAGGTCAGTATCAAGGACGAGCCCTGCCGATTATCGGATAGAGACAGCCACTGCTGCGACCACTCTTAAACTGCTTGGGAGGGCCCTTGCAACGTTGTCAAGCAAGGCGGAGAAATAAGCACACAGCCTCTGCTTACCTCCAAAGGCATGGGTTAAGAAAGAGAGTGTTCAGCCAGCCGCCTCAGCGCTCAGCCTGCTACCTCGTGTACATACAACACAAACAGCTTAGCATAATTGGGTGTACCAAGCATAGGTGCAGAGCAAAGCGCAACATTCAGTTGCTCAAAAGCTTGTTGACATTCAGACGTCCAGGGCAAGGGTTGATGCACATCTTTAGTAGTTAGCTGCAACAGCGGCTTTGTTAGTAGGGAAAACGTAGGTATCCAGTGGCGACAATAGGAAGTAATACAGATGAAAGCTCGCACATCGCTTTTAGTTTTAGGGATGGGCATTTTGACAATAGCATTAATGCCCTGAGGTGTTAGTCTCCTTCCCTCTTTCAACGGTAGGTGACCTAGATAAGTGACCTCTTGTTGACAATATTGGAATTTCTAAAGGGACACTTTATGTCCATGATGAGCCAAATATAGCAACAATTTAACCGTTGCATCTTTGCAACCTTCTTCTGTGTCTGAAGTGATTAAGAGATCATCCACGTACTGCAGTAATACATTACCTGAGGGACGTGTGAGGGAGTCCAATTGGCTTTTTAAAGCTTGACTATATATGCTAGGACTCCCAGTATAGCCTTGTGGAACCCAACAGAATCTAAAGCTTCTGCTGGCGAGGGCAAACCCAAACAAATACCTACTATCTGGATGGACTGGAATGCTAAAGAATACATTTTTCAAATCGATGACAGAAAAGAATTTGGCAGAGGAAAGAATCATAGTCAAAAGGGCAATGATATTGGTACAACTGGGAACTGAGGGACAACAATCTTATTAACTTCATGCAAATTGATCACAAAACGATAGACATCAGGTTGGTCATCAGAGGAGCCCGTGGGTGCCCTCTTAAGAATGGGAAGAATAGGGCTATTACACACATTCCCAGTCGTCTCTTCAACAATCCCTGACTTAATCAAATCCTGTATAATCTGTAGTAGAGTGCGCTCCCTTGCTTGCGGTATTTTGTACTGAGAAATACGAGGGAGAACAGCATTGCCTTTGACTCGAATAGTAACCGGAGGTATCTGCAACAGCCCTAAGTCTATATCACCCGTAGCCCATAAAGTAGTTGGCACATCTTTAAACTCAGCGGAAAGGGGTTCATCTTTGGACAAGCACTGCTTGGAACTTGCTACTTTTGGTCCTATACTCAGATAGACACCGTCCGGAGAACAAGAAATTGTCGCATGCTGCCTCTTCAACAAATCCAAACCCTTCAAATTTTCTCCACAATTGGATGTCAACAGAAATGGCGAATCCATAGTAAAGGGACCATTAGTCAAGGCAAGTGGCTTGGAAATGGGGCTCACAACCGGTATACCTGAAAAGCCTACCAAAACATTATTTTGGCCAGGCAGAGCAGCCCTGGGGAGCAGCGAATGAGAAACAGAGCTATTCATTGCCCCTGTGTCCACTAAGAATCTTTTAGCTGAGCCTTGCAAATCTGCAGTGACATAAGGACTGCACTGATCTACAGGTATCTGAATTGGTCCGTCGCCCTGTCCTTGGCTGTCCTAGCAGTGAGACATCCCTGTCACCTCGTCTAGATCATAATCATCATGATAATACTGTCTCCCTTGAGGATCCTCAAAATAGTTCTGATCAGAGTGGTCCTCTGACACCTCATCTGCCTTAACCCTGTTATGACCACCTGCTCCACGACCCCATCCACAAAAACCCCGTCACCTAGGGGGCGCGACTTTCTGCAACAACATCGGGCACTCACTACGCTAGTGTCCCTCCTCTTTGCAGTACTCACACTGGTTCAGCCCTACAGGCAGAGCATTCCCACGAGTACGGAGGCTGCCGAGTCAGGCCAATACCACATCCCCTACCATTTTCCCTAGACACCTGCTGCAACAACACCTTCGTCCTCAACTCCTTATTTTTATTCTCCACCTTTTCTTTCTCTTCGTTCTCTCTATGCTCATAATACTGTTCCATACTCAGTATTACAGACTGGGAGGCGGTAGTCCAAGTACTCTCTGAAGCCTGCAACCAAGTCACGATCGCCGGAAGCAGGTTCGTAACAAATCTGTTAACAAACAATCGGACACCTCTGTCCACTGAAATCCAGAAACACCCCTTCAAACCTGGTAAAAAAATCCGATACAATTTCATCTTTCTTCTGACGACATGATGTTAACTTGTCCCAGTCAACTCGTCTAGGCGGAATAAGAGAGTGCGTGTATATATTTATTCGACCTGGCAGAGCTAGTATCTCAGTCTTAGGCTTCTCGCCAGGCTTCCTCTCCTTATCCCATGCTCTGATCTCGTCCCAAGTGCCACCCAATTCTACAACATGGTTCTGTGTATGCATCTGCCACCAGATATCAACAAACCAAAAAACATCTCAATGTCTGCCAACGTAATTTTTGTCGACGATGCGGCCTCTGTCAGTTCTTCATAATACGAACTCAGATTTTTTCTGGGATCAGGCAACTGAGTCTTAAGAGACAAAACCTCACTCCTTTTCCATTGAGTGTAAACCCATTGTTCTTGGAAGCGGGCCTCCACTCGCTGTCTAACATCAGCATCATGCTGATCACACAGCTCTGGTATCTCAGGGTGGAAGATAGGATGCACTTCCCTCATCGGAAACTGGGACACAGCGTTGCACCATTACTAAAAACATCATTAAGGGCCATGCCAGCAGCATACACTCGGTCCCGGATATCATAAATATTCGGAGGTGCGACACCATTAAAACACTGTTCCAACAATCCAATTATCGTAGCCGACATATGCTTGAGGGCATGCTGCTGTACAAACGGTTCAAACTCCTTCAACACACTCCACACATCCTTCTCACTATAAATCAGATTCCGAGCCTACTGGGCTTCCTGATTTGTGATATATTATGAGAGGGTAACTGTTCCTAAGGCAAAAATGAGATAGATTGTGTGTGCTCTCACGATGTGGTTGGTAGGATGGAGTGTGGGGAATTTCTCCTTTTGTATATAGTGCCCTCACACACCCTTTCGAGTGTCTTGCTTCATCATGGGGCGTTGCTCCTCGTGGGGGTGGCGCTGCAGTCCCCCACGGGCCCCGCAAGAGGGCTCTTTGTCGGAGATCTTTTGGTTGGAGACGCCGCAGTTGTGCATGGGGGTGTGTGGGCCTATCGGAAGGAAGGTGGGTGGTGCGTTTAAAAATTACTGGATAGAGTCCAAGACCTTTATTCACGGCTCTACCTAGCAAAAGGTTAAAATTTATAATCCTGGAGCTACTCTTGGAGAAAAGAATAAAAGAGGGCAGATTGTGAAAAATAACTGCTGCTCTCAGGATAGTGAGTGGGAATCCTACTGGTGGGGGGTCAACATGTTTCGCGCTTACGGGTGGGTCCTTAAGGGATCCCAAATGCGCTTCGTCAGGACCTAAAAATTAACAAGTGAGTGAAAGAGTTGTGAATATTCAAAAAAACAGGTTTCTGTAAAGTGTAGTTCTGTAAACCTGTGGTACCTTAGTAGTAAGGTGGAACAGCGTCCTCGCGCTGATAGGTTTTTCCTTCTTATTTGGAAACCTTTACCCAACCCTCAAGGTGTAGGGATTAGGGCTCCATCAGCAGCGCGGAGTTGGCATAAAGAGAGAAAGTGCTCCTTTGCCCGGGACGTAGTAACCTACCCCTCCTCCGTCTGTCGCTGGAATGCTGATGGAGCCCTAATCCCTACACCTTGAGGGTTGGGTAAAGGTTTCCAAATAAGAAGGAAAAACCTATCAGCGCGAGGACGCTGTTCCACCTTACTACTAAGGTACCACAGGTTTACAGAACTACACTTTACAGAAACCTGTTTTTTTGAATATTCACAACTCTTTCACTCACTTGTTAATTTTTAGGTCCTGACGAAGCGCATTTGGGATCCCTTAAGGACCCACCCGTAAGCGCGAAACATGTTGACCCCCCACCAGTAGGATTCCCACTCACTATCCTGAGAGCAGCAGTTATTTTTCACAATCTGCCCTCTTTTATTCTTTTCTCCAAGAGTAGCTCCAGGATTATAAATTTTAACCTTTTGCTAGGTAGAGCCGTGAATAAAGGTCTTGGACTCTATCCAGTAATTTTTAAACGCACCACCCACCTTCCTTCCGATAGGCCCACACACCCCCATGCACAACTGCGGCGTCTCCAACCAAAAGATCTCCGACAAAGAGCCCTCTTGCGGGGCCCGTGGGGGACTGCAGCGCCACCCCCACGAGGAGCAACGCCCCATGATGAAGCAAGACACTCGAAAGGGTGTGTGAGGGCACTATATACAAAAGGAGAAATTCCCCACACTCCATCCTACCAACCACATCGTGAGAGCACACACAATCTATCTCATTTTTGCCTTAGGAACAGTTACCCTCTCATAATATATAACTGATTCTGAGGGAGCACGGGTACTGGACCTATTTTCAAATTACGCTCCCGGTCCCCCCCTCTTTATGTGATAAGACTTCCTGATTTGTGACCATATTCTTCTCTGCATCTCCCACATCAGATAGAATCAACACCCACCCCATTCGTTCCCTTGCAGTTGCCCAGTCGGGGAAGGGAGATACGGGGAAGATACAATAGCTGAAGGGGCAGGCACAGGAGTTGTTAGGGTGTTGTGTCGATGGGGGTATGTGATGGAGAGAGGGAAGAAGTCACCACAAGCACGGCAGGTGAAGTCAAAGAAGAAACAGGAGGCGCTGTAGCTGAGGCAGCCAGGTCAATAGCAGGAGAACCAGAGGCAAAGAGCTGGAGAGGCAGGAGACTGGGACAGCAGGACAGCAGGATATGTTCCCTGGGGAGCATATGGAGGCGAAAGTCAGACATCTAACAGATCCTCCACAAATGTACTGCCTTCCTCTCAGGCAACATAGGATTTATCACACTGCAACCTAAACTTTCTGTCAGCACACCCTATTCCCTTCTCTTTTGTCTATCGTACGCTACTGCTTTCTGGGTCACAGTCTACATATTATCTCTTTGGGCCTCTTTTTCTGCTTTCATTCGTCTCTGCTTAGCTCCCTTCTGCCATACCTGGAGATAATCAAACATCAACTGCCTACTTCGTTTTGCGAATAATTTATCCTGCAGGAAATTCAGATTTTGTTCATCAAAAGTACCGGTTAGCGGCCACTGCAACTCAGCATTGTCCCTCGTATATATGTGCCATAGTGTACTAAACATAATAGGGCCAAGGCCATGCTTTACGTGCATATCAACGTTTGGGGTGCCTTCCTGAGGCGCAGGTTGCCTCTTCTCCAATTGAGCATCAGCAGAACAACAACGGCACCCCAAACAACACAATTTGCTCACACAAGGCATCTTAAGAAAAGGGCAAGGTCACTATTCCTGCCAGACAAATAATTCACAAATATCTTTCAAAAGGTCGATCCTCAGACTGTATCAAACAAAGAAAAACCCAAAAGTCAGTCCCCAGACTGCACCCAAAAACAGTCAACATCACAAAACCAAAAGCCGGCCAAAAGACCCCCAGGCATTTTCAAAAGTAAGCCAAATCCATTATTAAGCCCGGCAAAGTGTCTGCAGACACCTTGCATCCATAATTGGTCCGCAGGCCTATCAAACACAAACCAAAAGTGGCCCTCAGACCACACAAAAGATTACTCAAAATGGTGCCATATTCACAAAGAACCAAAGCAAACTCACCTGGGGCACACAGGTCGAACAAATTTATTCTCCACTGCCGACTCTTCGGACCAAACAGTCAGATCCAAAGGTTTTGCCCTTCAGGACCCCAGCCTGGATGACCACTGGGCAAGGCACCGCCCAGTCAGACAGGCAGGGCAATTGCGAGTACTAAGTTCTATAATGCAGGGATCCCCGATCCGCCCATCCGACCTGACGTGGCCCCGTCCTCCACACCCGTCTGCGGGCGAAGATGGGTCACCTGATGGAGTTCCTGTTAAGGGCGCAAACAGAATGAAGTGACCCGATTAGGGACACTCGGTTCACTCGCGACCACCTCTCAGCCTTCCACACAAAGGAAGAGTCGGTCAGACAGTAGAGAATACAAACCGAGTTATTTATTAGTATTGCGCTGCAGCGGAGCCCAGTCTGCCCAGCCTCCTAAGATGACTGCTGAGGGACTGCCCTTCACAAGCATAAAGGTAACAATTATACATTTCATTCTAAACAGGAACACGCCCACCCAGTTACTTTGCACAGGGAGACAGCTGAAACAAAGGGGCACACAAAGATGAGCTAAGAGTCTGAGACCGGGCACACACTATCTCTCTGGCAAGGTCATCCTGTCTGTACCCGCAGCTGGAATAGTGGAAGCGAATCTCTATCTAGTGGGAAAGGTATGTGCTAATGAGCAACTTTCTCATGCTTTCAGCAAAGCCTAACCTTGGAGACACAAATGCATTGGCACAGCTTTTAGCAATGAAAGCAGAAATAAGTTTCGATCTTGATTCAAAATGGTGGCTGAACAAGAAAATGGTGCCATGAATGCTACCTTAACACAGAACAAAGCATAAGCAATATGGCAGTAATATTTTAATTCTAACAATGCGGATCGTGTGGAAGCAGACTGAGGCTACAGCATTGACAAGATGTTTCATGGAGAGTTCGCTGTCCAGTATGATGCCCAGGTTGCAGGTGAGGTCTTTCAGCGTGGGGTTAGGTCTGAGGTCTTCTGGCCACCAGGAGCCATTCAAGAGGGTGGAGTGTCTGCCAAAGATCAGAACTTGCGTATGTCCATGTTGAGTTTGAGGTAGTTCTCTTTCATCTATGTGGCGGCTTTCTTCATGCAGTTGTGGAGGTTGGTCTTTGTTAAGGTCGGGTTCGCTGAGAGTTAAAATGAGACCAGTGAAATACTTGGAGCATAAAAAGACCCCCCTTTCAACCAATCGTAATTTGCCCCTTATACCTCAGTGGTAAGATCATCAGGGATGTTTCAGGCAGTGTCTTATATACAATCTGTGAGGTCTCCTTTCATGGTCCAGCTATTTAGGTTCAGGCCTGTGATTTCTGTGCACCAGCCTCACTCACTAGGTGACCACGGCAATTTATAAGAGCTATAAGAGAAGGTCAGTCTCCATATGTAGCTCTGAGCAGCCTTTCTCTGAGATGAAATTGATTCAAAGTCATTGAGCAGCTGTGTGGAGTATGTCCTCTCAGGTGCACCATGGGTGATTCTAGCGCAACCAGCCTGCTACTGTTTCTCCACTGCCTGCCATTTGTCTGTGTCCTGGAGGTGCTCAGTTGAGGGCGTTGGTCCAGCATCCTCTTCGCTCAGTTCCAAGATGTTTCTGATGTTTCAAAAAAATATTTATCTTTTAAGATTGCTTTATTACTGCTAGGTAAAGCAGCATATGTGGAAGGCCCATAGTGAGAAGGTTTTGCTTAATTCCCTCAAATGATTTCCTTGGGTGCTCTATTTGCCTTATGTAATCGTGGAATACTTTTATAACTCAGATTTAAAGAAAAATGATTGAATTACTGGACACATTTCAGAATTTTTTCTTTGGTTTTGAGTTTCATGGTTGGCAAAATTTAGCCTATGTGGGGGTTCCCAAGCTCAGGGGCGGGGCGGAGGCTATAGTAGGTCGATTTATGCCACCTTCACCACAAAGCAAGTACAGTGTTTGACAGGATTGTTCCAAGAATATCTCTAGCAGGGTGCCCTCCACACGTGAGCCCTACTAATTGAAGTTTGATTTGGCATGACCTTCCATTCACATATTTCACTCGACCTTCCAGGGTCTTAGATGTCATCATCAGTCAGGCCATTGTTGTTTTCAGCTCTTTTACTGAGTCCTCCAGCTCTCATATGTACACAACCACTTCTGTGACTCCATCCACTGCATTCCAAAAAAGGGCCATATCAATCACTACTTCCAAGTTGTTGTTTCTAGCACTGGTTAGACTAGTTTACCTACTGAATAAAATCTGTGAATGCAGATGTGTCCATCTTTCTGGCTCACACCTTCACATCGCACACCAAGGGGCTAGTGTAGTGCCCTGCTTAGTGTATTTGTCCAGTTCCCCCTTATTGGGTAGGAGGCCTGCCTTATCTTTTGCCATTTGTTTCTCAGAAGTGGAGCCGCGATTAGGAAGTTAGGGAACCCCCACTATCCTTGTTCACACAGGGGTCTCCACAAGAACCGTCTCCTTAGATTTTTGCTGACCTCATACTTGTAGTACGTGGGTATTGCACTTCTAAAAGGCTATGTTGTGTGTTTTTGTATAGCACATTATCACCCCAAAGGTTATCCTAGCGCTCTGCATTTGTGTTCACCTAACCTCAGGTTCAAGTCTTTAGTTTCTTCCAGAATTCAAGATGAGAGAAGGAGGTTCTGATGTGTAGCGGGAAGTCATTCCATGCTTTAAGAGTGATGAAGGAGTTAGCATGACCTACGGTTAAGGCTTCTGTGATTGCCGGGGATGTGTGCTTGTAAGAGTCTGGCTGAGACGAGGTGCTTGGATGGTTGATGGAAGTGACTCATATATAACAGATATAATTTAGATGGCCCGGTTCTGTTGTGGTATTCCATATGGTCACGAGAGGAAACATGTTTGAACAAACTGATACTCATGGAAAGCTTGAATTTAGATCACGCACCAGAGATACCATGGCTGAGAAATGTACAGTCCTACTGTGAGAAGATTAGTTTAGCAGATCTTTTTGATAAACCAGACTCTTGTAGAATGCGTGCCAAGGACAAATTGAAACTTTTTGTGCAAAATAAGGCCATGAGGAAAAGATGGAAGGTGTAAAAACTAAAGTCATCTGTGTTAGTACATAGTACGATGTCCCCTCTGGAAGGTTTACAAATGTATTTGACCCTAGTACAAAATGCACAGTGATTCATCCTGATTTGATTTAGGGCCAGTCTGCTGCCATTGATGGAAGTGTTTCCTGCTAATTGCTATTCCCTGTCAAATTTGTCCCTGTGTCCTTGCTAAGCGTGTCTTCCGTAACTAATTTGCATATTGTATTTTTCTGCAAGTACTATAAACTCCAGAGGGAAAAATTGTATTACTCCTTTTTAAAATATATAGGGCCTCATGTAGGTAGCCAAATACCGGTCGGTAACGGCCGATTTTCGGTAAATATGCCGTTACCGACCGGTATTCAGACAAGTGAGATGTAGGAGTCCAAAAACGACTTTTCGGTAAATATGAGGCGGTAAATACCGAATCATATTTACCGAATTCTAAAATACCGAATCAGATTTACCGAATACATACTTAACGAATCGGTAAATATGAAGTGGTAAATATGAAGTGGTAAAAATTAAAATGACATGTAGGAGCACTCGGTAATTAAGAAATCCAAGAAAATCGGTAAATAAGAGTCGGTAATTAACACGGATTGAAAGCAGGTGGTAACCATCAACAGTGCATATAAGAAATCCCAAAATGCAACAGCGTGGACAACATGGCCGCTATGTATGTCATTGCAAGGCGCCTACGTCTACAGGCAGCAGGACTGAGGGTTTGGCGACGGGAGGAACGCATCTACAGACAGCGCATCACACTATTCCACCTGACTGATGCAGAGATACATGAGAGGTACAGGCTACACCCCGAAACCATCATGGACTTAATCAGGGACCTTCACCCACTCCTGGACCAGCCAATAAGAAGGGCGCACGCCATACCCCCACATGTGCAGGTGCTCTGCAGCCTACATCTGCTGGCATCCGGCAGTTATCAGGTGGTGATAGCTGCGGTGGGTGGTGTATCCCAGAGTTGCCTGTCACGTTTCTTCAGGAAGTTCCTGGATGCCATGATGCAGAGAATGCACCACTACATCAGCTTCCCCAACACACAGGCTGCACTGCAGAAAACAAAAACAGACTTTTATCACATGGCACAGTTCCCCCATGTCATCGGCTGTATTGATGGTACACACATCCCAATCTGTCCACCAGCTGACACAGAGCACATCTACAGGAACAGGAAGTCCACCCACTCCATCAATGTGCAGGTGATCTGTGATGCAGGGAACATCATCACAGATATTGTTGCAAAGTTTCCTGGGAGCACCCACGACTCGTACATCTTCCAGAATAGTGGGATCTACACACGACTGAGTGCCGGAGAATTTGGAGAGGGATACCTGCTAGGTGAGTAACAGTGACGCCCCTTGCAACCTGCAAATCATAGTGTAAAGAAGCATGTGACTGATGTTTCCCTTTAACTCATCTAGGCGACAGTGCATATGCATGCCGGTCATTCATCCTCACTCCCTACCTACACCCAGCAACCCAGAGTGAGAGACGATACAACGTGGCACACAAAACAACACGCAATGTGGTGGAGCGCACGTTTGGACTACTGAAGAGCAGGTTCCGCTGCCTCCACAAGAGCGGAGGCGCACGCCAGTACACACCCATCACCTGCTGCAAGATTATTGCCACTTGTGCAATGCTGCACAACCTTGCCACGAAAAAAGGTACAGATGTGGAACTAACATATTTTGAGGACAACGAGGATGAGTCAGGCCAGCCACAGGGCAACGCAGCTAGAGTGCCAACTGCAATCGATGGGAGAGAGAGACGGACAGAGATCACATGCAACTATTTCTGAGTAAGTAAGGGGACACAGCCAGTTGTGATTAGTCATGACGTAGTTTTAATGTGGCACCACGCCATGAACACATGAACAAGCCAATCTGGCAATATACCATCTATACAAGGAGTATGTCCAGGGTTACGTCACCCATTGGGAAGTGGCTAAGCAGGGCCACATCAATGTTTGCGCATACGCGCTGCAGTGGTGGATGGCACGGCCTGTGCATCCTCACTAGAGCCAACCCCAAGCCGCCTGCTGCTCCTGCGTCCTTCTGGGACGGGGGGTGTGATGCTGCTCCTGCTGCTGGTGTCGATGCTCTCCGCAGCATCCCCTGCAGCAGTTGTCGACGCCTGACTAGTAAATAGCACCCCTAGTGCACTTGTCACCTGCACCATCCCCCGAGACAGGTCGCTGCAGCAGTGTGTTAGGCCCTCCTGCATCGTCACAGAGCGCCGGCACAGTAGAGAAGTCGCAGTTGCCAGACGGTTGAGTGCCCTGTTGGTAGTGTCCCTTCTCTGCCGTTCCCGGCGCCGTGCCTCGATGTCAGCATCTAATTTGCTGCACAACTGCTGGATTGACTGGGACATGTCCCGAATGCCCGCAGCCATGCCGCTGATGTTATTGTCCATGTTGACTAATGTAGTTTTCATCACCCGCATGTGCCTCTGGACTGTCATGACTGCCTTTGTTTGCAGGCGCTGTTGTTTCAACATTTGGCCCTCGAGACCCAAGAAGACACCATGGCCGTCAATGGGTGCTGGTGGACTCTGGACACGCGACCTGCGGCGCCCTCTTGCTCCCGTCTGTGCTGCCTGTGAGGTGTGGGGCACAGTGGCATGGCTCCCTTCCTGGGGCCTGGTGAGTTCTTCAGGGCCCATGCTGTCGTCTGACGAGGTGTCTAAGGCTCGTAGCCTGGCTGCTGGACGCCTCCTCATTCCCACACCTGCAAGCGGAGATGTGGCCGGTGATTCAAACATGAGTGGCGATGCTGGCTCTGGGTGAGGTGATGCTGGCTCTGGGTGAGGTGATGCTGGCTCTGGGTGAGGTGATGCTGGCTCTGGCTGCGGCGAGGCTGCCTGTGTTGGTGGTGCGGCTGCCAGTGGGCCTGCTCCCTGGTCTGAACTTGTGCTGGCTAGAGGTGATATTTGTGGACGGTGTGCCGTCTCTCCTGCAGCATGCCCTGTCCTGCATGATGTCACATCTGTGGACAGAAATACAACATTGGCTCAGTGTCCCCGAAGGGCTGCATTGAAAGCGTCACAATAAATAATTTCACATTCCAAAATGTCCCCTGTCTCCTTGTGCCTCGAGTGCGTGACATGCCTTGTTGCCCTGTAACATTTACGTCATGGTTGGTGTTTCCCTGACTACATCTCCCGGAATGCATTGCCTGTCTGCACTGACACGTGTGGACTGCAGTGTGATTCTCGTTTCACAATGGGGGATGTGGGATAGGGATAGGGGGTGCTACATTGCTGTGCTTTCGTCTTACCTTGTTGTGTGGCGGCTCTGGCAGAGCTGTCGGCGTCCCCAAGACCCACGACGCTCTCTTGCTCGATTGTGGCCCCCACCAGCTCCTCCAGTTCGGTGAGGGCAGGTGCCCTGTTGGTTCCACCTCCAGTCTGGCTGGCCTCCTTCTGGATGTCGCCCATCTTCCTCTTGGTTACAATCCTCAGGTCATACCAGCGCTTCTTTAGGACCTCTATGTCCCTGTGGGTCACTCCCACAGCATTCACATGGGCCTGGATGGCCAGCCATATGTTGCGCTTTTCAGCCTCAGGCACTTGCAGGGATTGCCTTCCAAACAGCTTCTGGTGCTGCTTCACCACCTCCTCCACCAGCACCTGGAGTTCCTTGGGGCTAAATTTCAGCTTCCTCCTCCTTTCCCCTCCGTCTCTCTGTGTTCTCTGGCTGGACATGATGTTCGTTTTCCCGCTCGCACAGGCACCGGCTCCCTGCCTCTCCTCTGCACTCCAAGCCTCTCCAGGGTCGGCTAATTATGTACACCTGCCTGGGTGTGGCCACTTCCTGGTTGGGTGGGCTGTGGTTGCACAGGATTAGCTGTTTCGTCAAGTCATGTGATTTTATTTACCGATTCCGTACATACCGATTCGGTATTTTCCGATTCGGTAAATACCACCTCGGTATTTTCCGATTCGGTAAATACCACCTCGGTATTTTCCGATTCGGTAAATACCACCTCGGTATTTACCGATTCGGTAAATACCACCTCGGTATTTACCGATTCGGTGAATTCCGATTCGTGATTACCGAATGTTACCGAATCGGTAACTGTTACCGAATTTTTACCTACATATAACTTACCGATTCTAATTTACCGATTCGGTACGGCTCGGTATTTAAGAAACGGTAAAATTTATTTACCTACATGAGGCCCATAATATCAAACAGTGTAGACCTGAATTGGTATTTTTGCAACAACTAAATAATCCACTGGTTTGTTGTGCAATGAGCTCATATCAATGGCATGTATTAAAAATTTGCAAAAATTTGCGGGTGGAAATTTTTAAACCAAATTTTACCTTTGCACGACTATATGTCCTATTGCTTAAAAATGTATAATATGAAATTTTATAACGATTATGTATTTATGCTAGCCTCGCAATAATAGCATATTTGTTTGGTATGTTTTATATTCCCAATTGTTGGAAGATTCCAATAATAGGGGAGATCTGGGGAAGACTTTTTTTCCTTCATTGGAACTTACATTTGCATAGCTATGAATTTGACTGATTATAAAATCTAATAGTGTTTGCAGATTCTTACTATCTTCAATGTATATATGGATTACTATGGGTTTTATTGTGAATTTTAATTTGAAAGTTTTACAATGCTTGTATTTTGTATATACTTTTATGTTACTGAAGAGTAACAAATAAAGATATTCCTTGATTGACGTGGCAAGCCCATTGACATCACATAGCCCTGGGGCACACCACATGTACTCTGAAATTAATTACCATGTAACACAGCACACCACTGTGTCCTCCTGAAGGGTACAGTACTAGTGCATCACTGAACAGACACCTGAACAGTCTGGACAAAGTACTTCGTTCATATAGTCCAAAACATCACTGCTACTATTGCATTTACTACATTCTAAGATTTGGGTCACAATGAAAGGGCTGGCATGTGTGTCACTGAGAGCGCTCACTCTGAGGATCAGTGGACATGTGATTTATTCATTTGGATATCTTACTACGTCTGTGTTTATGTGGGGAGTCCTGGCATCAAGGGACACACCGTATGCAATACTCTGCAGTGTATATGGAACAACATACCATTGTACATACTGGATCAGGGTCTTCATGATTTGTCTTACACAGCTGGTGATGCACTTCTCCACTGCACTGCAGATGTTACCAACTATCTGCAGTGTACATGGTTCACATGAGCAATGTTCCTGTATAATGCTAGCATTGCTCACAGGACAGTTAAATCCCAGAAGTGTGGGAGTAAGGGGCCTGTCCTAAGGCAAAGACGCATAGTGACATTATGGGTCCATGGACAGTAGTCTTGGTTCTGCGGGTCTCATTGTGCACCATACCAAATGTAGTAATACTAGGGGCATTTAGGCGAACTCATTGTCCTGTTACATTAATTTAGGACACATCTGATGATAAGCAGACCTACAGGGAGAGTACTCTGTGCATCAGTTCCATAGCCATCAGTTCCATAGCCATATTAACTCTGCTACAGCCTGGGGCATGGGCCATACTGGGCACAACACATTGTCAGTGTTTCCTCTCTGCAGGCTCAGTATATTGTTCCCACATAACCATCATATGCCCACATCTTCAATACCTAACAGTACATCTTGTGGCCTTCTTCTACATGACATGCCCATTGTGGGTCACTCTGAAGGGGTCTGTGAGGGGTTGGTATCTCCCAGACAACAGCTTGGTGAGGACATATGTGTTCTGAGTGATATGTGGGACTGTACACGTCTCACTTCATCCTCACATTCTACTTACAGGATACATACATAAGTTAAGGTGTAAGACCTATATATTTGTGAGCACATCTGCCATGAACTAAATAGCAAATTCATCATAGGCAAAATCAACTTATTGATGCAAATGCAACTTGTGTAGCATATTGGACTGAATACACATCACTATGGTGATATTAAGTCCACAAAGGTACAGTGCCACATGAACCATGACATGATTATCCCATGTAGGGACCACATCATCTGACATACTTAACTCAGTCTGGGACTCAGAGGCACATTGTGGCCTATAGGGTTGGATAGGATAATTGTTGCAGAGTACAGACTGTATTTGCAGTACTCACCTGCTCCTCTGGTGAGCCATAGAGATGGCGATACTGGGGATGCACCTCGTTCTCCAGAATGTCCAGCTCCTCTGGAGTGAAGGCTGGGGCCTTCTCCCGCTGCACTGTGCTATGCATGCTCCCAGAGGTGGCAAACAGCAGCTACCATTGAGGAGGTGGTGTAAGCAGCAGTGTATGGACGCAAGTGGTTTGTTTTTCAAACAGCAATGTATATGTACGCCACATTGGTCCGCTAGTGTCACATTATCCAACGTAACCTTTGGCTGTGACTGCCATGGATGAAGACGCCTACCATGCAGTTGACTTCCAATGACAGTGGGCGATTGTGCATGTCTCAGTAGGGAGGTCAGGCATCCGCCATGTTTGTGCTGAAGACCACATAGACTAATGATCTACTAAGTGCGTCTCCACCACTCCAAATATGTTGGACATGTCATCTGATGTATGATACCATTCCTCTGCCTTTAACAATCCTCAAATGTCAGTGTAGTGCATCATTTTGCGCGAACACATGATTACTGTGGTGCACTGTACACCAGCGGAGTGGTAGTAATGTGTGCAATGCTGACTCCACAACATTACGGTGCCCATCATACAATGTAAGTTTGTATGATGTCCACAGTGCTGTTACAGACACATGTGAAGTCCAGATTGGGTATGTTAGATGAAAATGGCAATAATGGCAAGCGATCAGATTCATGCGGGTTACTCCTGTATTTCTCAAGAAAATCACTCTCTCTCTTTAGCCTGTCTTTGGCTTGAAATTGCCTCTCTCACAACAGTGACTAATGAGGGAAATCTCTCCTCCAGATCATTGTCTGTCCTCTCTTCGACTTTCCTTGTACTAAACGTTGATATTTATGCAATTGTGACTTATGCTATCATGATGTGAATTGCTGTTTACTGCTAACATATGCTGGTATGTGTGGTCACATGACTTTTGGGTGTGTCTTGGTAAATGTTAGTGTGGACACTGTGACCAATATCCATATGGCTGTACACTCCACAAATAGGTACCCTGGCAGAGGACGGAGACGACAGCCTCCAGTATACCGGCTATTTTCAGACCAGCAAACAATGGAAGAAAGCGACGTCATCAGGACGTTTTGTCTCAATGGGCAGACAGTACAAGATTTATGTGACCATTTGAAGCCTCATTTACGTCCTTGAAAAACTATCCCACATCTCTGACACCAATGTTGAAGCTTATGGCAGCACTACATTTCTTGGGCACAGGTTACTTTCAGTACACTGTGGCTATGTCTGGAGGAATGTCACAACTTATGTTCAATGGTGTACTACGTGATGTGCTTTCAGCAATGATAAGACACATGGACAGCTAGATCCAGTTCCCCAGATCTGAAGATTTGGCCAATGTGAAGGATGACTTTTATAGATTTGGTCACATCGCGCATATATTTGGAGCTATTCATGGCACACATATTGCCTTAGTACCACCTCAAGCCAGCAAACAGGTTTATAGGAACACAAATAACTTCCCTTCCATCAATGTGCAAGTGGATTGTTTACCGGATTTATATATCTCACACATCTGTGCCAGATTACGAGGATCTGCCCATGACTCCTTTGTACAGCGGAATAGCATCATACCCTAGCTGATGTCACAACTACTACCAGAGAGGAAGGTACTTGTTGGTGAGTATGATGTGCCCAACCTTTGTGTGTCTGATGTCAGGTCAGATCTTCTGAAAGTGTGTTACTCATTATTGCTCATATGTGTGTCTTCCATATAGGAGACTCAGGGTATCCCAACTGCCCATGGTTGTTGACACCGCTGAGGAATCCAACAAAGCAAGGGGGAGTACGCTTCAATGAGGCCAATGGAAGAATACAGAGGCCAATGGAGTGGGTGTTTGGGCTCCTGAAGGCCAGATTCAGATATCTTGGCAGGAGTGGGGGAGCCCTCCTCTACTCACCTGGGAAGGTGTGTCAGATCACCGTAGCCTGCAGCCTGCTCCAAGACCTCGCACTGCGATGGAACATCCTTCTCATTGCAGAGGAAGGAGACCAGCAGGAGCCACCAGGTAAGGATCCTGAAATGCCAAATGATGATGATAGTGGTAAAGAGGAAGGAGTTAACATGCGTCAAGAGCTCATCAAAAACTTCTTCTTATGAGTGTAAGTATGATAGGAGACATCCATTACATGAGGTGGTATTGGCCTGATCATTTGCTGCACTGATGTGCTTCATGTTGACATGAGGGATGGTCATGGCATTACCCAATAATTTGAATCCATCAAAGTGTAGAAGTTACATGTGTATTACATTCCAAGTCCTGGTTGTGCACAATACAGGCATACACACAATTTGGTAGCAGATTTAGCATTGGTAATCATGTGTGCTGTGCAGTGTCAATGGGACACCAGCCATTTCAAATTAGCTGGGTTACCTTCAAGCATTACTGATATTTCAGGTACACACTTGATATCGGGACACTCATGCCCTCATTCTTTTCAGGTATGGAGACATGGGGAAGATCAGGCTCAGTATGCAGATGTGCCTGAGCAGAGTGTTGTGTGTAAAGTGTTCAGTTCATATGACCTGGGGATCAGAGGTGACATGACAGACAAGGGAGTATGGGCAAACAACACTGGTGCCACTTGTTCAGAGATAAAGGTGCAGGGTCTAATGGTAGTTGTGGTTATTTTATTCTCTTCTAGCGCACAGTAGACCAATGGCTAACTGCATGTGAGGTGAACCTCAGTAGTCACATGGCTAACAAGTGAGTATGGACAAACTTACTGGTACATGTAGTTATGTGTTCAAGCAACAGGGCCTCATGGTAGTTGTAGACAATTCAATCCCCCACCCCACGCTTGACCAATGGCTAACTGCATGTGAGGTGAACCTCGGTGGTGACATGGCTGACAAGTAATTACAGACAAACAACACTGGTAGCTCTTGTTCAGAGTTAGAGGCACATGACCTTATGGTAGTTGTAGTCTTTTCAGTCTCTCCTACACCACTCTTGACCAATAGTTAACAACATGTGAGGCGAACCTCAGTGGTGACATGGCTGACAAGTGAGTACGGACAAACAACACTGGTGGCTCTTGTTCAGAGTTAGGGGTGCAGGGCCTCATGGTAGTTGTAGTGTTTAAATTTCAACTTGCCAACACTAGCAAAACTGGTTTGTGTTACATACCTGTTTGCAAAATGTAGTTGTGTTGGGCCATACTATTAGACATTTGCACATATTATGGGTCCTGAGATGATGATTTGATGGTAATGCACATACAGACAGCATTACCACATGTGAAATGTAATGGAGAATGATATATATGATCTTATGTGCAGGGCTACTGATTGTAACTGCCAATGACACATCTCTTATATCTTGGCTACTGCATATAGGAAAGGCAGATGAGAAACACCATAGCAAGAGCTGAGATGTGTGCACAGAGAACAATGTTGTGACAGTTGGTGAGGTGTTACTTACTAGACTCCATTCCCCCCAGGTATTTCTGCTGAGCCCTCAGAATGCAGAATGGCATGCACCTTCTTCTCTCAGGGTTTGAGTTGTAATGGTGGGCCAGGAGGACCACCACCAGTCTTCTGGGCCGCAAGGTGGTTCCTGGAGGCCAGATTCTTCACCCTTACCCTCAGGTTGTGCCATCTCTTACTGATGTCCTCCTTTTTGTGCAGGGTGGTACCTACAGCATTCACTATGTTGACTATCCTGTCCCACATTTGATTCTTCCTAGTGATAGAAGTTTGTTGGACTTGGGCTCCAAACAATTGTGACTCTACCCTAATGGTTTCATCCACCGTGGATTTTTGGCAGGCAACATGTTAATTAAATAAATTGAGTGACTGGGAAGAAAATTCTTGCTTTACAACAAGGAATTGTGGATAACAATATGCAAAAATCGCGTGTGAAGTGTATGTTTTGAGAGTGTGAAAAAGGTTGGGTTATCTGACCAATATAGCTGATCTGACTTGGGGTTGTGCAGTGGAGAGGGAATGAATCATGGTCTAGGATGGGGTGTGTTTAATAGTGTGAGTTGTATGTGTTCACTTTGGCAATGGCCATCAGGATTCCATGACAAAATATCACCTCTGGAAATCTCTGTCAAAATATCACCTTCGGAAATATCGCCATACCAAAATATTGTGACATAAATATCGTTGTCAAAAATATTGAATAAAAAATATCGTTGTCATTCATATTGTTATTCAAAATATTATTTTAAATATATATCAATGTTAAACAATAAATATATTAAAACTTAACACTATTATATATCACGAATTAAACATATTTCATTAATTTATAAAAATATAACTATTATGCTTGTTCAGAAAATAAAAGCTCACATATATATTAATATATAGTTATTTGGTTACATCTACGAGACCCGGAAACACAGGGCTGTGTGTCACGGTGGTCCTGGTCCGGTTTCAGAGGCCCACTCTACCCAAACTACAGGGCTCATTACAGGGCCAGCGGTGGCGATCGTTCCGCCATCATAATGAGATTAACCCCTGCCATATTATGATGGTGGTGGGTATCACGGCGGACACAAAGTCTGTCTGCCGCTTTTCTGCCAGTGGCAGTCATTACAATTGCCTGCCGGGCGGAGCTGGGCCACTAATATGGTGGCGGTGCCAAGCAGGCACCGTCCGCCATATTAGGATGTGGGTGTTGTAAATGCCTTTCCATGGCATTAAAGGCTGGTGGGAATT
This sequence comes from Triturus cristatus, assembly GCF_964204655.1. Lineage (NCBI taxonomy): Eukaryota > Metazoa > Chordata > Amphibia > Caudata > Salamandridae > Triturus > Triturus cristatus. Next base: position 1,060,589,604 of record NC_140589.1, on the reverse strand, counting down.
GGCTTTGGAGGCCCGTTGCAGGCCCACTCTGTGGGGGTGGTTGGGGGGTGCAATGGGGGGTACCCATGGTACCCCACTGCAATTTCATGCACCAAGTGGCCGGAACCGCATGGTGCCTGCCACGTGGTGCAGGGAAATGCTGTGCATGCTCTTTTACCATTGCGGGCGCTGCTGCAGCCAGGAGCACGGTCCGCAACGGTAAAAGGCCAGGATGCGCCCACCAGTATGGCAGGGGGCACATCACCGTTAGGATGGCAGGTGGACTCAGGTCCGCCCGCCATTCTAATAAGCCTCTCAGTCTCCACCAATACGTAAACACCAGGACAACACCAGGATGCCTGAGTTTACTTTATTTACAGTGTACTTTGAATAAAGTAAATTCAAGCATCCTGGTGTCGTCCCAGTGTTTCCGAATTGGTGGAGACGTGGTGTGGATATTTGGTTACATGTATACAAATAAAAATATAATTAAACTAATATTTTCAATTGATATTTTAATTATAAAATGTATCTTAAAGTGATAATCTAATAAATAAACACACATATATATATAAATATATATTCACTGAAAAAAAAAATAGGTTTCAGGGACGTTATAGTTAGTTGGACATTTCACTCGTACAACACCAGTGAAATTCCGTTGTTATAGTTAGTTAAGCTAACTATAACTATAACTCGCACCCCCACAATGCAATGCTGATGACGTCACATATTACATCATTCATGACATGGTCGGTGACATCACTGATGACATCACTGATGACAACTCAAATGACATCACTGTGCAAACACGCCCCCTAGCACATTGTAAATTGGGGAATTAAGTCCCCTTGAGTCCTGAGGGTCCCTGGGGGCCTACTAGCCCACCAGGTACCTCCAGTAAGTACCACAGAGCTGCGTTGCAGAGAGGTGGTCCGAGGCCACGCCCCTTTTTACACCTCTCTGCAACGAGGTACCTGGTGGGCTAGTTAGCCTCCAGGGACCCTCAGTACTCAAGGGGAATTAATTCCGCAACTTACAACGTGCCAGGGGGTGCATTTACAGAGTGCTGCAGGGAGGGGGGGCTCCGGCCCGATGCTGGCTTTATTTTCTTTTTTTTTTTTTTACAAGGGGGGCTGTGTGGCCCCCCTTCTTTTACAATATTTGGGGCCCTGGGGATCCCATCCCCCAGTGCCTAACCCGTTTATTTCTACAAAAACAAAAAAACAGGAAGGGGTCCGCGTGGCCCCCCTCCCGAAGGTCAATTTTGTCCCGGGGGACCCCATCCACCTCGCAAGGCCTCTATTGGCCCCAGGGACCACATCCCCCGGGACTGTGACTCTTTTTACTTTTTTTTTTGTAATTCTATTGAGGGGGGGGCCGTGTGGCCCCCTCCCAGGCCACTTCTGGCCCCGGAGACCCCATCCCCCGGGCCGGCCCTCTGTGGTGTGGACCATGGGGGGAACCCCAATGATCCCACGGTCCCGCCGGCTCCACACCTCCTGCGGGAGCCAGCATTGCTTTTGAGCAAGGGGAGCTGCTGACATGCAGCTCCCCTTGCTCAAAAGCAATCCTGCTTTGCTTCATTGAAGCAAGAGCAGGATTCCCTGCTCTCGCTTCAATGAAGCAAAGCAGAGTTTGCTATGGCAGGGCGGGAGCCGTGCTCCTGCCCTCCCATAGCAAATAGCAGTGTCCGGGAGTGGGCATCCCCGGACACTTCAGGAGCCGGCCCTGGGGGGTGGTGGTCCCCAGGGGCATCGGGGGCTCCAGGAGGGGGGGCGTGTGCCCAAGGGAGATGGTGGTCCCCAGGGCAGTGTGGGGAGGGGCATGAGTCCCCCCACACACTTTTTTAAAAAAATGTCAGCCCTGGGGAGGTCGTGGTCCCTGGGGCTTGAAGGGGCCAGCCAGGCCCCCCAACCTTTTAAATTTAAATGCCCCGAGGAGGTGGTGGTCCCCAGGGCAGTATGTGCAGGGTTGGGACCCCCCACAGCTTTATAAACAAAGCCCTGGACAGGTGTCAGTCCCTGGTGCTGCAGAGATCCACGTGCCCCCGCATTCAAATTATTAAGCCCCGGGGAGGTGGCGGTCCCCCTGGGGCTTTTTGTCATGTCAGCAGCTCCCCTTGCTCAAAAGTAATGCCGGCTCCAGCAGGAAGCGGGGAGCCAGTGGGACCGTGGGGACATTGGGGCTCCCCCCCACAGTCTCCAACTGTAAGGCCATGCACCGGGGAATGGGGTCCCCGGGGCCAAAAACGGCCAGGGAGGGGGCCACGCGGTCCCCCTCCCTTTAAAAAAAATAATAAATGATTTAGACAGTTGAATGGAAGTGGACTTTTTTTCCGCCAAAGTTTGGAGTTGCGACCCTAGCTCAATGGGTGCATGGCTCCGAGCGCGGCCCCCTTGTGTGAACACGATGGGTGCGCGACTTCAAGCTAAAATAATTAAGATTTTATTATATAAACCTTGGTTATATGTTGGGTTATTGAGTGGCTCTAAAAAGAGCTCTTGTTTTCATTGGGTGATTGTTGTAGCTACATGTAAGTGTGGATGCAGAGCTTCAGGTTGTTGAGAAACACTCTGTTGCCTTGATCAGTGAAGTGTACTCCATCACTTCTGTAGATGCCATCCATATGGAAACGTAGAATATTGTTATAGATGGAGCCCATCTTATGGTCTCTGAGGTAAGCAGAAATAGTTTTATTAACATTTTTTCTAGCTTTCTCAATCTGAGGACAAAATTGATTGGACCACTTCAATTTCTGCCTTTGGCATATGTTAGAGTATACAAAGACAGTTTGGGGGAAAAGCAACATCAGTTCTGCAAAGGTATCCTTCATTAGCATTTCCAGACCTACCCCAGTCAATGTGCCTAGGCCATTGCCACCACAATGCACAATCATGAGGTCAGGGATTTGGAGGTGCAAAAAGGTTGTAACCAAAGGCATTAATTGATGCCACTTTAATCCTCTCTGTCCAATCCATTTAATGTCTACATTTCGCAAAGCTAGTTCTTTGTCAATACCTCTGCGTTCAGCATACCTTTTGCACCAGAAAACATAGCTGTGCCCAACAATCCACACAGAAAGAATCTTGAAGGGATGTCTGTAAGTAACCAAAAGATGTCTGTAGCTGAGGTAGTCAGTTGACAGAATGAGAGGTATCTAAAATGGTGGGGATTATGCTGTTTTTAAGAAAGTAGAGAATTGATTGGCTGTTTAAGAACATTGTACATTCAAAAATAGGGTGCATTTTACTTTGTTTAAAAAGCATGTTTCTTATTGGTTAGTAAATTTTTTTTGAAAGGTACAGTAGAAAGGACAAGGTAATGTTTTGCAAAGCCAACCACACCTGCTGGTTGCATTTGCAACATTGTGTGGTGAACTTGAAAATATGGTGAACTTTTTACCTGTCAGTTAAGTTGAATGTTCCATGAACTATTACTATGGAAACTGGCATTAAGCAGAATGGGGGAAGAAGTCAGTTGCTATGTGTAACCAATGGAAATGTGTTTTACACAATTTGAAAAACTCTGGGAAGCAATGTTATTTGTTGCTTATGTGTATTTGTATGGAGAAAGAGAGGGACACCTTGCCATTACTGGTTTTACCTTGCTCAGTCTGGTGCATTATATTGATTGTGTGTAAAAGAAAATCCTGTCAGAGTTTGTGAGATTTTTCATTCAACACATTTATTTGCAAGGTGAGTTATACATTTGTGAGGTTTATTTTAAAAGAATTTACATTATTCTAAAACTGTGTTGTTTGAAATATATTATTAAATGTAGAGATGTATATTGGAGTTTGTTTCATTGTACTTAAATGTTGTTTAAAAAAGAGTCTGTACAGTAATATGTGTATTTTTAAAGATGATTACTGATGTTATTAATTAAACTTGTTTTTTAAGTCTGTACACAGGTATAGTTGAATGATGCCGCGTATTTTTAGATAGTTGCTTGAAGATGCAGTACAAATGTGTAGTTTGCAAGATGTTCATATAAGGTGTAGTTTATTAGGATTCATTTTTTTTGTCTCTACAAAGGTATAGTTGAATGATACTGCATAATCATAGATAGTTTGGTAAAGGTACAGCACAACTGTGCTGTTTGAAAGATAATCATATAAGGTGTTAATAATTAGGTTTCTTTTATTAAATTGTACAAAGGTAACGTTAAATGATGCCACATATTTTAAGATAGAATGGGGAAATAAGGTGCTGTGAATTAGGCTTCTTTTTGTAGTCTGAACAAAGGTATAGTTGAATGATTCCACATAATTTTAGATACAAAGGTGAAAATGTAGAATAAACGTGTGGTTTTAAAAATGCTCATAAAAGGTGTTGTTAATTAGCCTTCTTTCTTAAGTCTGTTGAGAGGTATAGTTTAATGATGTTGCATATTTGTAGATAGAATGGTCATGATGTAGCTCAAAAGTTAACCACTACATATTACCCTTGCAGGCATGTTGTACTTATATACTTAACTAGATAATATGTAATGACTCCTCTATGTGTTCAGATTGTATTTATACAGTTGTATGTATGCTTAGTGAACTATTAAGAGGTGCCTGACCGATTATAGGAGTGCAAAGGTAGTGACTAGGTGATTTTAAAACTACATGAGTAATGATTGACTGATTCCATATTCTGCAATCACCCAGTTAGTATCGAAGCACTTATGAAATCACTCTGCCACTACCCAAACACCTATGAAATCACCAAGGCACTACCCATGCACTCTCCCGATCAGCCAATCACTACCCATGAACTCATGCAATAAACCAAGCACGTATAAATTCACCATGCACTCTCCTTGCAGTACTCTAATCATTCAGTCACTACCCATGTACTCATGCAATTATCCAGGCACTAACACATGCAGTGCTACAATCCCATGTGCACTACCCATGCAGTCCTCTAACCACCTACACACTACTGATTCACTCCTTCAATTACCCAGGTAGTACCCATGCAGTCCAGCAATCACACTGTCACTACCCATGCACTCCTCCAATCACCCAGCCAGTACTATGTACTTATCCAATCACTCTGCCAATTCCCAAGCACGTATACATTCACCATGCACTCCCCTTGTAGTACTCTAATCATCCAGTCAGTACCCATGTACTCATTGAATGACCTTGGCACTAAAACAAGCACTGCTACAATCCTCTGAGCACTACCCAAGCAGTCCTATAGCCACCTACACACTACTCATTTGAACCTTCAATTACCCTACACTACCCATGCACTACTGTAATCACCCAGACAGCACCATGTTCTTAGCCAATCACTCCGCCAATACCCAAGCACTTTTAAATTCACCATGCACTCTCCTTGCAGTACTCTAATCATCCAGTCACTACCCATTTAATCATACAATAACCCAGGCACTAACCCATGCAGTCCAACAATCACCCTGTCACTACCCATGCACTGCTGTAATCACCCAGCCAGAACCATGTTCTTAAATTTGCCATGCACTCTCCTTGCTGTACTCTAATCATCCAGTCAGTACCCATGTACTCATGCAATGACCCATACACTAACCATGCTCTGCCCCATTCACCCAAGCACTACCCATATACTCATGCAATAACCCAAGCATTTCCCATGCACATATGCAATCACACATGCAGGACCCATGTAAATCTCCAATCACCCAGTTACCATCCAAGCACTCATGAAATCACTTCACCACTACCCATGCACTCTTTCAATCACCCAGGCACAACCCATGCACTCATACAAGCACCTATGTACTACTGATGCACTGATACTATCACCCTGGCTCTACCCAGGCATCATTTGAATCAATGAAACTCTACACATATACTCATGCAATCACCCACGCATTACCATGAAGTTATTTCTCTTTTTTAACCAGATAAGGTAGCACTGAAAATAACTCTTTTTTTCTTCTTTTTTGTTTTCAATTTTTTTTGTGTTTTTTAAAGTATTTTGTAAATCTTTTGGGTGCTTTTTGAAAAAACACGAAAACAACAGAGAAAACTGTTAACTTTTGGAATTAAAAAGTCATTCCAACACAAAAAACAAAAAATTAGCAATGATGGTTTCTTGCTGCAGAACAAACAGCATCCACTGATTGCTTCCCATATCACAATACAGTCATGCATTTTATGCAACGTTGTACAAGGGTTGCAAACTCAGGAAGAATTTCCAGTCCTGGAGATGAGGAGCTTGAGGCTCCAGAAGTGCTGGGACCAGCTCCCTGGTCACCTTCCTGTATGGCTTCTTGTGCACGTCGGACCTGTTCACGTGCCAGATGTCTCAGGTGGATAGTTTGAAGGTGTTTGAACATACTTGATGTTCCAAACGAATATTTCTTGTCGCTTCCTCGGGATAATATTCTTGTGCACAGTGTACAACTCACCTTTCTAGCATTCACCTTCTTTTCACCATCTGGAACCGTGAAAAACTTCCAGACAATAGATTCCTTCCTTTTTTTAGAGGTTGGTCAAACTCTTTATCATCAGTAAGAAGATCTGGAACAGGAGTTGAAGAAGCCATTGTTGAATTTTTCAGCAAGCACCAAAAAAATACACGCACTAGCTGAAAAAAAAAGCAGGTGTGTCTCCAGTGATGCTGCAGAGAGAATGACAAAAAATGGGTGGGGTCCTTCAACTGCTAGAATGGAAAATCTTGTCAACCAATAAAATGCTTTGCTTTAAAGTCTCATGGGGGTCACGCACCCGGCACGCACCCAGCACGCATACGTCGCCATTCCGCAAAATTATATTAAACAATAATATAACTTTATTCCAACTACAAATATATGACTTTTATAATTAGTTTAAATAATCTCTTGCTCTCATATATGTATTAAAGTAATATACATATAGTTTTAAAACACACAAAAAATTATGGGAGTCGTGCACCTGGTGCGATCCCGTACTTATATGACGTTACGCGGTGCCCAGCACCGTGCATCCGTCGCACACCAGAAATGCACACGGCGTGACCTCACACATATATGATGTTACGCGGGGCCTGGCACCGTGCACCCGTCTCATACTAAACGCGTACACAACTCGACTTCCGCAAAATATATTTAAGAATCATATAACTTCAATCAAATACAAATATATGATTTTTAAAAATAGTTTTGATAATGTATTACTCTATTATACATATTACAATTATATACACATAGTTTTAACACATACCAAAAATTACGTGAATCCGTGCACCCACCGAGATAGGTGCAGGATGGGTACGCGGCTCCACTTTTCCCCCCAAAACAATATATATATTTTAGAAAACACAAAAAAATTACATAATTTAAAAACTGAAAAAATATTTATAGGATATTACAGTTACAAATTATTACAGAAAATTAACTTAGCAATTTACAGAAAAAAGACAGGTTTCATAAACTTTATACTTAGAAATTAGCATTTAAAAAACCTTTGAAATTCACTGAAAAAACTACAGGTTTCAGGGACGTTAGAAATTAGCATTTAAAAACCCTTAGAAATTCACTGAAAATACCATAGGTTTCAGGGACGTTATAGTTAGTTGGACATTTCACTCGTACAAAACCTGAGAAATGTGGCCGGTATAGTTAGTAGAGCTAACTATAACTCACGCCCCCGCAATGCACCGCTGATGACGTCATATATTACATAATTTATGACATGGTCAGTGACATCACTGATGACATCACTGATGACATCTCAAATGACATCACTGATGACATCACTGATGACATCATCCATGTGAAAATCTGATGCACCTCCTCACACCCTAATATAACCTTTGATACACCCACTCTAAAATACAGACTACCATTTTCGAAACCATAGACACACCAATACCAGTTACTACATACGCACTCACTGATTCCTAGGTCTACATACACATCCACTCATTCACCCATACAATCACTCAAACATGCAGTCACTCATCAATACAACACTATCATATGCACTCATACACCTATATAGACACTCACACCCCACCACTCATCCATGGAGTTACTCACACACCTAGTGAGTCATGCAAAGAATCAATCACACTCCCATTCACTCACCTATACCCTTATACACACACCACCTCACTTATTCATACAGATACTAATGCATACTGACTCTCTTATACAAACACTGATACAAGTACACACTCATCCATACAGCCACTCTCACAATCACTGAGTCTCACATATAGTCATTTGTATACTCCAGCTCTCACATACACTGCCTTTTACACATGTAGTTACTTGGACTTGTGCCATTGAGACATCCATTCACTCACCAACACACCCATATTCACACTCAACCACCCATACAGCTGTTTCCACGTGCACTTTTGAACCCATCCACCCATTGAATCAACTACTCACACATCTATGCACAGAGTCACACACCTCCCACCCACCCACACACACACTCAGGCACCCATACAAATACTCAGACAACCAATCAATAACCCATATAGACACTCATGTAGCTACTCACCAACCCATGCATTCAGTAAGATACATTTAATCACTCACTTATACAGTCAGGTCACACACCTACTAAATCCTCCATCCAGACACTTATACACCCACTCATTCTTCAATACACCTTGGCATATTTATAAAACATATTTAAACTTTATAGAAACACACAGTCACTGGATGGTGTCATCAGTGAGGCCATCAGTGAGGTCATTTGAGATGTCATCAGTGATGTCATCAGTGATGTCACTGACCATGTCATAAATAATGAAATATGCGAGTCATAGTTAGCTCTACTAACTATAACGTCCAAATTTCTCTGGTTTTATACGAGTGAACTGTCCAACTAACTATACTGTCCCTGAAACCTATGTTTTTTTCAGTGACTATACATACACATACATACATACACACCAAAACATACCAATTTAATTACAATTTAAAAAGTCAACAATATAAAAGCAATCAATTTACTAAAAATGTATTACATATTAAAAAATACTATGGATTATAAATATTATATTTGTACATAGACAAAAACATAATAAAGCAAACTAACTTTCAAATTCCACAAATAAAGCATATACTGTCCTCACTTCAATTTAAATACCAGTAAGAACAATGTTGGACTCAGGAGGGGTAAAATGTACTACTCCCACTCCATGCAGTGCAACAGTAGGGAATAATATTTAATTGGGGAGCTGAAAATATTTTTATTCCCACTACAGTCAGTGCAACATTAGGGAAAGTGTTGGATAGCAGAGGGGTAAAATTTAATATTCCTATCCCAGTCAGCGCAACAGTAGGGAAAGTGTTGCACTGCGGAAAACAAAAAATTACTATTCCCACTCCAGCCAGTGAAACATTAGGGAAAGTGTTGGATTGCGGAGGGTTAACATTTACTATTACCACTCCAGTGTATACAACAGTAGGTAACATTTGGATTGCGGAGGGGTGACATTTACTATTCCCACTTGTGTTAGATACAGAGGGGTAAAATGTACTATTATCAATCCAGTCAGTGAAAACGGTAGGGAAAGTGTTGGATTGCGGAGGGATAAATGTACTATTCCCACACCAGTGTATGCAACAGTAGGGAACGTTTGGATTGTGGAGGGGTGACATTTACTATTACCACTCCAGTCAGTGTAACAGTAGATAAAGTGTTGGATTGTGGAGGGGTAAAATGTACTATTCCCACACCAGTCGGTAAAACAGTAGGACATGTGTTGGTTTGCAGAGGGGTAAAATTATTTACTATTCTCACCCTAGACATTACAACAGTAGTGAAAGTGGTGGATTGAGGAGGGGTAAAATTTAATATTCCCACTCTACTCTCTGCAACAACAGGGAAAGTGTTGTATTGAGAAGGGGAATATTTAATATTCCCACTCCAGTGTATGCAACAGCAGGGGAAGTGTTGGATTGCAGACGGCTAAAGTTTACTACACCCACTGTATTCAGTACAAGTATGAGGAAAACTGTTAGATGGGAAAACTGTTAAAATGTACTATTCCCACTCTACGCAGTGCAACAGTAGAGAAAATGTTTAATTGTGGAGGGGTAAACATTTTTACTCCCACTACAGTGTGACGGGTCGGACAACGCAGGAGACGGAAGGGTTGTTGTAACTGTTTTTATTCGTTGTGGCTTGCGTTTTCGAGTAAGTACAGGTCTATAATAGGGTAGTGGGGGTTCGGTGTTTCTGTCCCTGGGCTCTCTCCTTCCTGCCGTGGTTCTTCCCTTCCGGATTCTTCCCACTTAGCGGTGTAGGTGCGGGTCTCTCTTTTCTCCGGGTCGCCCACGCTCAAAAAAAAGAAGGAAAGACACCAATCCTGAGTACTTGGTTTCCGGTTAGCAGTGCGTAGGGAAAGGGGGTGAGGGAACACTCGGTGCAATGGCAGGTTGTCCTTAAGTGTGAAGCGGTGCTCAGGGAGGGTAGTGATGGGGTACAGTCGCTAACACACAATCGATCTAGTGCCCGGTTGTTCCCCCTTAATCCGTCCCTCCTTTTCTCTCCCTCCAGCCCCGTATGCGGTCCCGTACCTTGGTGAGCCACGCTCCTCCTTGAACGTGGCTGGGCGGCTCACGGGGTCGTTGGCCTCCTGGCTCTCCGCGCTGGGTTGCCCAACCTCCTCCGAACGTCCTCGGCTCCGTCTGCCTTCCTCCCTCGTTCTCGCTCTGATCCGGACGACTCCCGATCTTCTCCGCCTTTGTTTCGCTTTGTTCTCCGCTATTCCTTGATACTCCTCTCCTGCTCTGCTCGTCTCTCTCCTCACACTCTTCGGTGTCCACACACACTGGACCGTCGGCTTCACTTCCTATATCCGCCCGGTCCTTCACGTCATCGCTGTTGGGGGCGGGGCTCTCGGCACAGGCCTGCCAGTTAAAGCAACAGTCCCCATACTCGTCCATCAAGACGTGTCCCGGGATTCCCGTAGGGAACCACTCGTTCCGCTGTGAACACAAAGGAGGGGAGAGGGCATCGTTCAGAGTCTCGGCCAGGACACCCCTTCTCTCCGTCCGCTGCACCCCGTGACACACCACCCCCCTAGGATTCTCCCGATTGGGGAGAGGGTTACGTGACAGGAAATCCGCGCTTTGGTTGTCCTTTCCTTTCCTATGTTGTACGGTGAAGGAAAAGGGTTGTAGACAGAGGAACCACCGCAAAACCCTAGGATTCAGGGAGATGTTGCGACTCATCCATTGCAGTGGGGCATGATCAGTGTATAGGGTGAATGTACGGCCTTCTAGGTAATATCGCAGTTTGTCAACTGCCCATTTTATCGCCAAGCATTCCTTTTCCACTGTGGGGTATTTCAATTCTCGGGGGAATAGCTTGCGGCTGATGTATAGGATAGGATGTTCGGCCCCCTCCGTGCCTATCTGTGAGAGGACCGCCCATATACCATAGTCGGAGGCATCCGTGTGGAGAATGAAGGGGCGTGAAAAGTCTGGGGATGACAATACGGGGCTGGTGGTGATCACTCTCTTTAAGGCGTTGAATGCTTTCCACATTGTCGGGGATGGTGTCAACAAGGTCTGGGCTTTAACATCTTGTTTAAGGGTGTCTGTGAGGGGAGCGGCTATTTCTGAAAACTGCGGGATGAAGCGCCGGTAGTACCCTATTAAGCCTAGGAACCCTCTCATTTCTCTCTTAGTTGTGGGAAAGGGTGTCTCTGCTATGGCCCTCACTTTCTCTATTTGGGGTTCTATCACTCCGTGCCCCAACATGTAACCCAGGTACTTAACTTTGTGATATCCCACCCGGGACTTCTTGGCGTTTATGTGGAGCCCGGATTGTTTTAGGGCCGTTAATATGTTATGCAGATGGAGTAGGTGCTGTTCCCAATCCTCACTGAAAATCACGATATCATCAAGATATGCCGATGAGAAGGAATGGTATCGTCCCAACACCAGATTCATTAGACGCTGGAATGTGGCTGGGGCTCCATGCAACCCGAAAGGCAAGACGGTAAATTCGTAGAGGCCTTCCGGAGTGGCGAAGGCCGTTTTCTTCCTGTCTTCCTCCCGAAGGGGAACCTGCCAGTATCCTTTGGTGAGATCCAAGGTGGTGATATATTTGGCAGTCCCCAATTTTTCAATGAGCTCATCAATGCGAGGAATAGGATATGCGTCGAATGAAGATATCTCATTCAGGGCCCTGAAGTCCATACAAAATCTTGTACTCCCGTCTGGTTTGGGCACCATTACAATGGGTGACGACCATTCACTTCTGGAGGGTCTGATTACTCCTAGGTCCAGCATGGTTTTCACCTCCTTTTGTATGGCAACTCTTCGAGCGGCCAGAATGCGGTAGGGTCGCTGTTTGATGATTCTTCCGGGTACAGTGTCGATGCGATGTTCGGTGAGTGTTGTTTTCCCTGGCCGGTCCGAGAAGATGTCCGCGAAGGGACCTAGGGTTCTTTGTAGATCTGCTTTTTCGGATTCCGTAAGGTCTTCATTCACCCCTAGATCCGGTAACGTGGAGTCGAGCGGGGAAGGTAGGTTTTGAACCATTAGCGTCGGTTTGGGTGGGGGCCCGATCCACTTCTTCAGCAGGTTGATGTGGTAGGTCTGTCTTGTTCTGTCGCTGAGTTGTAGTTGATAACTGGTTCTCCCAATGGTTTTCGTCACCTGATAGGGTCCCCTCCACTCGGATTGAAATTTCTTGGTAGAGGAGGGGAGGAGTACCAACGCCCAGTCCCCTATCTCCAACCGTCTCCACTTTTTACCTTTGTCGTAGATGGTTTTCTGTATCCTCTGGTTTTTCTCTATGTTGGAGTATGCCAGGTCCCGTAGCTTTCCTATTTTGGATTTCAGGGCCTTTGTATATTTGAGCATCCCTTTCTCTTGTTCTTCTTCCTCCTTTTCCCACGCCTCTTTGGTCATCTCCAGTAGTGTTCTGGGCTGCCGGCCGTATAGCATCTCAAAAGAGGAGCATCCGAGGCTACTCTGTTTTTGGCCCCGTATGACGTAAAGGGCGAGCGGTAGGATTTGGTCCCATTCCCTTCCGTTCACGGTCAACATCTTCCTCAGGGTGGCTTTCAGGGTCCCGTTATACCTCTCGACCAGGCCGTCGGTTTGGGGATGGTATACTGCCGTTCGGATCTGTCGTAGTTGGAGGAGGGCACATACTTCTTTCATCAGACGGGATACAAAGGGTGTCCCTTGGTCCGTAAGGATCTCTTTAGGGAACCCCACCCTGGAGAAGAGTTCCACGAACCGATCTGCAATGAGGCGGGAAGTTGGGGCCCGTAGGGGATAGGCCTCGGGGAACCGGGTAGCGTAATCCACAATGACAAGGGCGTACTGGTTACCCCTACGGGTCTTTGGTAGAGGACCTATCAGGTCCATTCCCACGCGTTCAAACGGTGTACCTATAATAGGTAGAGGCTGTAGGGGTACGGCTGGTGGACGGTGAGTATTTCTTTTTTGGCAGATGTCACATGCTTGGCAGTGTTTTTTTATGTCTTGATAGATCCCGGGCCAAAAGAAGTGGCGCAGCACGTTCTGGGTGGTCTTCTCGCTCCCTATGTGTCCGGCTGTTAGATGGGAATGCGAAAAAAACATGATCTGATCACGAAAGGACGCGGGGACCAGCAACTGGGGTGGGTCTTCCCTCTTCCCTTGTCGGTACAACAACCCCTCTTTGATGAAAAACCGGGGAAATACAGGATTAGGAGTGTCTTGTTCCCTGTGGGCCTGGTCCCATGCATTACCCAGTGTGGCATCGTTTGCCTGTGCAAACTTAAAGCTGCGATCCAATACCCAGGGCTCGGGGGATGTCAAGGTCGAGAGGGGTACGGCGTGGGAGGGCATCGAGTGTCTAACAGAGGCCTGTTGTTTCAATGTTTTTGTGAAGAGTTCTAGAAAGTTGGGGTTGTCGGTCCCTAGGATGAGGTCTTCCGGAAGGGACTCTAACACGCCTACCTTGACTGAACATTTCGTCCCCTCTGGTAACACAAGAGTTATGATGGCGACTGGGTAGGGTTTTACATCCCCATGTACACACCTGACATGTACTTGTGTCTCTGGGAGAATCTGATCGGGGCGTATGTATATGGCTTGAACCACGGACTGTCGACACCCTGAGTCTAGTAAAGCTTGTGCGGTCAACCCGTTTATCCGTACACTTACGTGAAACGCATTCCCCAACTCTGCGGTGTACATGACGGACCGGGGTACGTAGCCGACCTCCATAGGCTCTTCCGTCGTTTTCTTTTGGGGGCAGGAACGGGCAATATGGCCCCAGTTCCCACAGTCGAAGCACTGGGGACCCCTGAATGGGGGTGTAGGGACTACTGGTCCCGGTGGTACGGGCTTTTTTGGATCAGGTCGAGGCTTACGCTCGAACCGGGCCCCCGAGGGTCTCCCGGGTTTCTCTGATTCCCAACCCGGTGTTTTTGGTTGGGCTCTGGCAAAGGTAGTGGCAAGTTCCATGGCTTGTGCAGTGGTGAGCCGGGGATGTTGTCGCAACCACCTTTGGGTGCTGTAGGGAAGGGCTTCCAAATATTGTTCGAGATACACTTTGTCCATTATCTCGGCCTTCGTACTCTTTTCGGGCGTCAACCATTTGTCAGCCGCCGTCTTCAGTCTATAAAAGAGGGTTTTCGGATTTTCCCCTGTAACCCCGCTTTCTTTTCGGAATCGTACCCTATATGCTTCGGTATCCAACCCCAGGTGGTCAAGTATCACTTGTTTAATCTCAGCATAGGCGGTCACCCCTTCCGGGTTCGCCACCTGATATGCTGCCTGTGCCTCCCCTGTAAGCAAAGGTGCCAGAAAGTAAGGCCATTTCTCTGGGGCCCATCCGCACGCCCTGGCCACCCGTTCGAAGTTTAAGAGGAAGGCGTCCGGGTCCTCTCCTGGCAGGTATTTTTGTAGGGAGATCCCCGAAGGGGTTGGCCCATGCAACCGGGTCTCAGGGAGAAACCCTGCCCCTGGTTTTCTTAATGTCTCCTGTAGTCCTTCCCACTGGGCGGTGACGGTGGCTTTGAACGTGTCTCGGTCAGCCTGCGCTGAGGTCAATTGCTGTTCAACCACCCAACTCAATTGGTCCTGGCCCTTCACCAGGTGCTGAATGAGCGAGCCCATCGTGGATGTACAGATGGCTAGGTTGCCCGCATTCTCCACCAATTGTGACGGGTCGGACAACGCAGGAGACGGAAGGGTTGTTGTAACTGTTTTTATTCGTTGTGGCTTGCGTTTTCGAGTAAGTACAGGTCTATAATAGGGTAGTGGGGGTTCGGTGTTTCTGTCCCTGGGCTCTCTCCTTCCTGCCGTGGTTCTTCCCTTCCGGATTCTTCCCACTTAGCGGTGTAGGTGCACGGGTCTCTCTTTTCTCCGGGTCGCCCACGCTCAAAGAAAAGAAGGAAAGACACCAATCCTGAGTACTTGGTTTCCGGTTAGCAGTGCGTAGGGAAAGGGGGTGAGGGAACACTCGGTGCAATGGCAGGTTGTCCTTAAGTGTGAAGCGGTGCTCAGGGAGGGTAGTGATGGGGTGCAGTCGCTAACACACAATCGATCTAGTGCCCGGTTGTTCCCCCTTAATCCGTCCCTCCTTTTCTCTCCCCCCAGCCCCGTATGCGGTCCCGTACCTTGGTGAGCCACGCTCCTCCTTGAACGTGGCTGGGCGGTTCACGGGGTCGTTGGCCTCCTGGCTCTCCGCGCTGGGTTGCCCAACCTCCTCCGAACGTCCTCGGCTCCGTCTGCCTTCCTCCCTCGTTCTCGCTCTGATCCGGACGACTCCCGATCTTCTCCGCCTTTGTTTCGCTTTGTTCTCCGCTATTCCTTGATACTCCTCTCCTGCTCTGCTCGTCTCTCTCCTCACACTCTCCGGTGTCCACACACACTGAATCGTCGGCTTCACTTCCTATATCTGCCCGGTCCTTCACGTCATCGCTGTTGGGGGCGGGGCTCTCGGCACAGGCCTGCCAGTTAAAGCAACAGTCCCCATACTCGTCCATCAAGACGTGTCCCGGTGTTCCCGTAGGGAACCACTCGTTCCGCTGTGAACACAAAGGAGGGGAGAGGGCATCGTTCAGAGTCTCGGCCAGGACACCCTTTCTCTCCGTCCGCTGCACCCCGTGACATACAGTCAGTGCAACATTAGGGAAGTGTAGCAGAGGGTAAAATGTAATATTCTTATCCAAGTCAGTGCAACAGTGGGAAAATTGCTGCATTGCGGAAAACTAAAATTTACTATTCCCACTCCAGTCAGTGAAACAGTAGGGAAAGTGTTGGATTGCGAAGGGTTAGAATTTACTATACCACTCCAGTGTATGCACCAGTAGGGAAAGTTTGGATTGCGGAGGAGTGACATTTACAATTCCCAATCCAGTCAGTGTAACAATAAGGAAAGTGTTGGATAATGGAGGGGTAAAATTTACTATTCTCACACCAGTCATTGAAACAGTAGGAAATGTGTTGGTTTGCAGAGGGGTAACATTTATTATTCTCACTCCAGACATTGCAACAGTAGTGAAAGTGTTGGATTGAGGAGGGGTAACATTCACTATTCCCACTCTACTCACTGCAACAACAGGGAAAGTGTTGTATTGAGGAGGGGAAAATTCATTATTCCCACTCCATTGTATGCAACAGTAGGGAAAGTGTTGGATTGCGGAGGGGTAAGGTTTACTACACCTACTGTATTCAGTACAAGTATAAGGAATACTGTTGGATGGGAAAAGGGTTAAAATGTACTATCCCCACTCCACGCAGTGCAACAGTAGGGAAAATGTTTAATTGTGGAGGAGTAAATATTTTTACTCCCACTACTGTCAGTGCAACATTAGGGAAAGTGTTTGATAGCAGATGTGTAAAATTTAATATGCTTATCCTAGTCAGCGCAACAGTAGGGAAATTGTTGCATTGCAGAAAACTAAAATTTACTATTCCCACTCCAGTCAGTGAAACAGTAGGGAAAGTGTTGGATTGCGGAGGGTTAAAATTTACTATTACCACTCCAGTCAGTGAAACGATAGGAAAAGGGTTGGTTTGCAGATTGGTAAAATGTACTATTCTCACTCCAGATATTACAGCAATAGTGAAAGTGTTGGATTGAGCAGGGGTAATATTTACTATTTCAACTCTACTCACTGCAACAACAGAGAAAGTGTTGGATTGCGGAGGGGTAACATTTACTATTCCCACTCCAGTCAGTGCAACAGTAGGGATAGTGATGAATTGCAGAGGGGTCAAATTTACTATTCCCGCTCCAGTCAGTCAAACAGCAGGGAAAGTGTTGGATTACAGAGGGGTAAAGTTTACTACTCCCACTGTATTCAGTACAAGTGTAATGAAAATGTTGGATGGGAACAGGGTTAGAATGTACTACTCCCACTCCACGCAGTGCAACAGTAGGGACAATGTGTAATTTTGAAGGGGTAAATATTTTTGTTGCCACATTAGGGAAAGTGTTGCATTGCGGAAAACAAAAATTTCCACTCCAGTCAGTGCATGAGTAGGGACATTTTTGGACTCATGAGGGGTACAATTTACTATTCCCACTCCAGTCAGTGAAACAGTAGGGAAAGTGTTGGATTGCAGAGGGGTACAATTTACTCATTACCAATCCAGTCAGTGAAACAGTAGAGAAAGTGTTGGATTGCAGAGGGATGAAATGTACTATTCCTACTGCAGTGTTTGCAACAGTAGGGAAAGTTTGGATTGCAGAGGGGTAACATTTACAATTCCCACTCCAGTCAGTGCAACAGTAGGGAACGTTTTGCATTGCGGAAAACAAAAATTTACTATTTCCACTCCAGTCAGTGAAACAGTAGGGGAAGTGTTGGGATTGCGGAGGATTAAAATGTACCATTACCACTCCAATGTATGCAACAGATGGAAAAGTGTTGGTTTGCAGAGCGGTAAAATTTACTATTCTCACTCCAGTCAGTGAAACAGTAGGGAAAGTGTTGGATTGCAGAGGGATACAATATACTATTCCCACACCAGTGTATGCAACAGTAGGGAAAGTTTGAATTGCGGTGAGGTAACATTTACTATTCTCACTCCAGTCAGTGTAACAGGAAAGTGTTGGATTGTGGAGCGGTAAAATTTACTATTCCCACTCCAGTCAGTGAAACACTAGGAAAAGTGTTGGTTTGCGAAGGGGTAAACTTTACTATTCTCCCACCAGACATTGCAACAGTAGTGAAAGTGTTGGATTTAGGAGGGCTAAAATTTACTATTCCTACCCTACTCACTGCAACAGCAGGGAAAGTGTAGTATTGTGGACGGGTAAAAATCATTATGCCCACTCGAGTGTATGTAGCAGTGGGGAAAGTCTTGGATTGCAGATGGGTAAAATTTACTTTTCCCACTCCAGTCAGCGCAACAGTAAGGAAAGTGATGAATTGCAGAGAGGTAAATTTTACTATTCCCACTCCAGTCAGTTAAACAGTAGGAAAAGTGTTGGATTACGGAGGGGTAACATTTACTTCAACCACTGTATTCAGTACAAGTGTAAGGAAAATGTAGAATGTGAAAAGGGTTCAAAATTAGTATGCCCAGTGCACTCTGTGCAACATTAGAAACAAAGATATTCACAAGTAGTACAATTGTTATTTTACAAATAATACCACACTATATTCTCACTGTATTAACAACAAAAAATCCAATTGTATTTAAATTTAAACTGCACAACACATTTTCACAGTCAATACCTATTTTAATTTTATTTTCTACTATTTAAAAATTTGGTATTACTCTAGTACTGTCAGGATGTCAGCAGCACAAGAAAAAGAAATACGCCACTAACCTATTCATAGCGGCCAGCAGGAACGATGATCTGAAGAGTAGCCTCCCTCCTTCCCTGAGCGCTATCCCCCACAATGTAAGTATACCACACTATGGAATCGAGCACCCCGGGGAAAAGGGAAGGGGACAAAATAATAAAATATCGCTGTGGGATCGCTGTTGCCTCCTAGGTCTGGTCAAGGACTAGCACGCCTATCTCCTTCTAGCAGCGCTGTAGAAGTATAAAGAGAGAAGAGAGGCATGAGAGGCAGCACAGAAAACACAATAGCACTGTAACATCAAGATTTACGTGCTATCACACGCACTCACAGAGAGCCCAGCAACACTTCTCCCAAAACGTAGTTGAGGCTCATGACCTCCAGAACCCAAAAGAAGAACATGAAGATCCTTTGTGCACTGATATCGTGCACAGGTGACCTGAAACAATGCTTTCAATTGCAGTTAGTTATCCCTACACCACTGTTGGATGTCATAGCAAGCATACCAGGACTAGTTGTACCCTGGCAGGGACGAGTCTTGGCATCGAGGGGAAACAAAACACCAATTACCCACAATGGGAAGGAGAAGTACAGGAGTTCACAAACAAATAGTACCGGTTCGTAGGTTACGTCCCCGCATACGTGATGCAAGCATAACAATCAATGGCCTGGAAAGTTGGAGCGGAGAGTGCGTCAGCGCGTTGCTCTCCCCTCGGTAATACCTGAAAACACCCGGGCCGGGAGTTTTTTCTCGCAATCCGAAAAAGCAAGGAACGAGCACACAATTGCTCCGTTGGCCACCAGGGAAGGTCCTCTGGAAGAAGGCAGCGCCTCTGCGTCGTTGCAAATGAAGGTCCTCCAGCGGGGAGCACCATCCGCTAAACGCTCTCGGAAGATTGTCAAGCACCTATTTCCGGTAAAGCCCGTGCTTATATGGGGAAGGGCGGTTCTTGGACGCACCAGTATTGTATTCCGCTACTGCGTCCCAGGGCCTCATGGGAGTTGTAGTGCGGTGGCTCTTGCAACAGGCAAATCGGCTTTCAATCATGTAAGGAAGGGTTGTATGGCGCGTGTTTGCTCTATCTGCCCTTCCTTCTTGTCTGTGACATGTGATCATGACAGAACCCCTTCTCAAGGATCACCGACTCGGCGGTCGTCCAGGTTTACCTGGATGTGTAACATGGAAGTGTTCTACCAATTCGGGACAGTGGAGATTTTGTACTGGTTCCTAGGTTCTGTCCTCCACCCCGAACCCCTTCCAATCTACCAGATACTGTACACGCCCCCTCACTAGTCGGGAATCCAAAAGCTCGTGTACCTCGAACTCGTCCTGACCATCGATTTCCAAAGGGAGGGGCTGTTCTGGCAATCTCATGCTAAGAGTTCAGGGCTGGAGTAATGAGACGTGGAATACGGGGTGGATGTGCCAGGAACTGGGTAAGAAGAGTCTCATGGCTACGGGGTTCACGTCTTCTTCTATGCTATAGGGACCAATGTACCTAGGTTTTAGCTTGTTTGCTCCCTTAAGGTGAAGGTTCTTAGCAGCTAACCATACCTTGTCCCCCACCTGATAATCGGGTTCTTTGGTACTTTTCCTGTCAGCGAAGTGTTTTTGTGCAAGCTGTGTCGACGTCAGATGCTGTTTTGCGTCCATCAACACGGTCCTGAGGTGGGCGTGATGTTCTTGGATACTAGGAAGCCTGGATTCCGTTGGCCAGTCAAAAGAGAGCATATTGGGGTGATGTCCATACAGGCAAAAGAACAGAGAACAACCTAGTGTAGAGTGTTCTGCATTGTTGTAGGCAAATTCTGCCGTCCACAGTATTGTGTACCAGTTTAATGAATTTTGGAGGGTGAAACAACAGAGGTATTGTTTCAGTGTTTGCTTCAGGCATTCTGTTTTGCCATCTGTTTGGGGATGGTAGCTGGTAGATAGCTTGGCTTCAATGTTCATAGTCTTGCATACCGCTCTCCAAAAACGAGAAGTAAACTGCGTTCCCCTGTCTGTGATGAGAACATTCGGGATTCCGTGGAGCCTTACCACATGTTGCAGAAAAACAAGGGCTAATTCAAAGGAAGTGGGTAAATGTTTCAGAGGTATGAAATGTCCCATCTTTGTTAAATGGTCAACCACCACCAATATGGTTGTGTACCCTTCACACGGGGGCATTTCAATGACAAAATCCATTGACACATTATGCCAGGGTCGAGGGGGAATGGGCAACGGTTGTAGGAGACCTGTAGGTTTTTTATGGCTAGCCTTTTCCTGAGCACACACGGAACAGTTGTGTAGGTACGTCTCGGTGTCTTTCCTCAATGTGGGCCACCAAAAGGATCGCTCGATGCAGGCGATGGTCTTGTATATTCCCATGTGTCCTCCCAAGGTAGAATCATGAGCCCATGCTAACACCTGTGTTTGTAGTTCGGAATATATAACGCGTGGTGATGATACAACATTTCTTGGTTCTTTGTTCGATGTTCAGGATCTTCCTAAATCCAGACTTGAGCGTCTACGTCAGCTAAGGATACCCTGAGGTCTTTTAGGAGTCCTGTGAAGTGATCAAGGCAACGGATTGGTTTAGGTAAGACGCCTCAGGGAGTATCGAGGGTGGATTCGGTTTCTCCAGCAGCATAGGATCCTCTAGAATGTCGATACGTGAGAGAGCGTCCGCCTTGCCGTTTGGGGAACCGGGCCAGTACATAATAACAAATTCGTAATCAGAAAAGAAAAGAGTCCACCTCAATTGATGTGGTGTAAGTGTCGTACTTTAATATTCGGGACCGCGTAGGGGACGGGGCTCTACCCCTGTCTATCTTGGTATTAACAAACCGCAAATGGTAAATGCGGCATGCACGAGTGCTTTATATACCGTTCTAGCTATGAATGCACTGTGTACACGTTATTCTGCTTCACTACGCGGGTTCCATTTTGGAAGCAGTGGCCATCTTGTCATTGCCCTCACATAGGCTATAATGGAGTAAATACGGGCCTCACAGTACATGGGCTTTCCCTCTGACTTCTCTGTGACCTGGGCAGCTGGCTCTGCTGCCCCAGGTCAAACCGGTCTCACGAGCTCCCCTTCCTCCGTCCACCTGTGATTAGCATCAGGGCTTGACCCGTCATAAAACCCTTTCATTCTATACAATCCCCCGGCTAATCTCTTCCACACCTGCTTGTTCCTGCTTTATGACTTGTTTCCCAAAACAGGAGATGCTCATGTTTATTGGGGGGTCTATTGACATCAAATGTGGGATCTGAACCTTACTGTGTAAATCATTGTGGGCTGGCCGAACTGAAATGTGGGATGGTCATCATGACTCTGCTTTTTCGTTTGTAATGTATACTTGTAATGGCGATATCGTAAACCAAGGAATGTGTGCCTGGAGCATGATATTATGTACTTAAGGAGAAGCCCGTTCCTATGATTTTCAGCAGTCTCCAGAGAACATACACGCTGTTGTACTTCTAGGATACCTGTCATTGGTCTGCAGCCAATAAACAAATCTTTGACTTCACCCAGAAGACTCTGTGTTTCTGTAGGTCTGGAACAGGGTGAACCCAGAAGTCATAGGGTGTGTGCCCCTGCACCGCTGGGTCTAAAATACCCAGTACTTCGGTTTGGCGCCCAACTCGGGACGATTTCAGCGGTACCAGTCCAAGCCAGAGGTTCGTGAGGAGCTTCGTGTGGAAATTCCGGAGGAAGGCCGCCACTTCATCGACCCCTGCATGTCGACGTGGTCCGAAAGTCTTTTCTGCGAGGTTCTCCGCGTCCCGACGGCTACGAAGGACTGCTGCCCTGATTAATCGACCTGTTTTGGACCCTTGACGAATTTTGAGAGAGCGAAACAATCGAGAGAGTCTTCTGGTGACGCCATCGATCAACAATATTCAGTTAAGTATAAGTGGAGCGTCTCCTATTTGTTTTTGGTATCCTTCGGGATCGTTTGATTTGGTAATTTGGTACTTTGGAGTTTGCAAACGCCAAAGCCAGAGGACTCGTGTATTCACGAGACTATCGTAATCGATAATCCTTTGACGGTTGGATCTAGACTAATGAGCAAAGATGCCTGGTTCTGGACTATTTGGTAGATTATTCTGTTTGGGTTGTGGAAAAGATTTCCAGCTAGAGGAATCATGTCCGGTTCCTCCGGTTGGAACTCCAACTTATGAGCTCTATGTAAAACATGGCGTAGGCCCCATTGCATATAACGAAGTATGGATCCACTACACCAGGAAAGATGGTGTTTTAAAATGGCCCCAAAATGGTAGTTTTGATACCGATATTTTAGATAATTTGGAAATTAAATTGTTTAAGAAGAAAGCCCGGCCGGCGATGTTTGACTCTTTCCGCTTATGGCGAAAGGAAGCCAAACAAAAGGAAATGAAGTTAGCGAAAAAGAATAAGAGAGAGAAAGGTATGACAGTAATGCAAGCAGCTGTACAATTTAAAGACAATGAAGAGGAGCAGATGAGTGAGCAATTGCATAGGCAGCGCAAGTTAGGGATTGACAAATGTTACCCAGCTTTACCACATTCTAAGCGGAATGAGTTAGAAGAAAAGGAGAAGGATCCCCTGATGTCACATTTGTTGAGTTCGCCACCCCCGTATGCTCAAAATGCCACGGCGCCTCCCCAGCTTGTAAATATGCCACCTCCAGTGAATATACTGCAAGCCTTGCCGCTACCGCCAGCTGCTTTGCAGCCGGTTCCTATCCATGTAGCGCAGCCCTCTCAAGCGCCGCCAGTTGTGCTTCCAACTGCCCCCGCACTTCCTGCGACTTTGCCTAATACAGCAGCTGCCTCCCCTGACACTCTTCCTTCCACCACTCCAGTACCTGTCTCTACATCCTCTTTTCTTCCCTCTGTTTTTCCCCCTGTTCTCGCCTCAGCTTCTCCTTCAGCGCGACAGCGCTTAGCTAATGTGGTTACTACATTAATGTCTCCTCTCTTTGAGTCATCTGGTGCGACTCCTGGTTTACAGCGTAAGCAATTGCGTAGCCAATTGCCTAACCCCGATGAGAAAAAGGTAATAGATAACATGGCGCGTAGATGGATCGTTTTTCCTTCACTGTATGATGTGGAATCAGTTGTCAACGTTTTCCATCAGTGGGATGCCCCGAAACAGAGATATGTGTTCGAGAAAATGTGCGAAATTCTCTGTGAAGAATTGGAGGATAGTGGTAAAAATCCGAACCCGCAGGAATTGTGTAGAGTGAGGTTCGATTTTGGAACTGGTATAATTGTGGACCGTGGAGTAGATAAAGCAGTTGCGGTTGTATTGTCCTTTAGGAATGATGATTGCCAACAGTCATTGTTTGAACAAGATGTCCTTGTGGGGAAAAAGGTAAAAGCGCGACAATACCCTATGAGAGAAGTTCCCCCGGTATGGAAGGAAGCGGTTGCAGCTGCCGGTGGTAACCCCGCTGTGGCAGCGCATTTCCAGCGTGTTTGGGTGCATGTTCCATGGAAGCGCTCAGAGGTGTTAGCACTTAAGCAGTCCTTGCCTGATCCCCGTAAAAACCCAGCAGGTTATTATAAAGAGTTGTCACAGACGGCAGGGTCATGCATTATGAATCTGGCCGACATAGACATGTTGTTTGGTAATGTTGTTCCACAGCCTCTATGGGGGCAATTCGTAATGTAGATCACAATGCAGAACTAGGGGATACATGGGCTAACATTGTTGCTGCTGATGCTAGACAAACGGGTGGCGCGAAACCAGAACCTTTAGTAGCTGAACTGCCTGGTAGAATCATTACGTATATGAAGACAATAATGCCTGCGATGCGCGTAAATTGGGACAAGTTATCTGCATGCAAGCAGAAGAAAGATGAGACAGTGTCAGACTTCTTTACTAGGTTTGAAGAAACGTTTATTGACCACAGTGGGCAGGATATGAGTACTGAGGGTGGCCAACGGTTATTTGTGGATAAGTTTGTGCAGAATTTACTTCCTGACCTGTGTAAAAAGTTAAAAGATTCAGAAAGTTCTTGGGCTGTTTCTTCTTCAGCGCAAATACTGGCTACTGCACAGTATTATGAAAATAGAGATAAAGACGAGAAAGATAGAACAGAAAAGAAAACGAAGGAACTAAAGACAAAGGTCCTTTTACAGCAGGCCTATCCACCACGTGGAGGTCAGAATAATTATAGGCAACCCCAAGGTGTCTATCACCAACCCCAACAGTTTCAGAACAATCAGCAAATGAATGGGTATTACCAACCACGTGTCCCTGTAGGTCCCAACCAATGTTCATACTGCAAAGAGGAAGGTCATTTTAAATACAGTTGCCCTAAATTGATGCAGCGTAACGGCAATATGTATGGCGCCAGAGGAAGGGGTGGTCAGCAAAGCTCCTAGAGGCAGAGGGCGTGGAAATGCTCCCCAGAGTGCGCGTCCTCTGCCGCCTCAAAATACCATCAATAGCTTTGATCAGCAAGCTAACGCGATTAGTAATACGGCCCAGTATTATAATAATGATTATTATGCAGAGGACGGTGATGCAGACAGTAATGATTACTAGGACAGCCATAGACAGAGAGAGGGAGTTGTTTCAGTGCCAGTGGATCAGAGTGGACCGTATGTTGAGGTGACTACAGCAAATGTAACGGAGCCTTTTCTGCTAGACACTGGTGCTGCAAAGAGTTCAATCATGCATTCAAAACTCCCTGGCGCACCTTTGTCTGGCGATATAAATGTTTCAGTAGGTTTTTCTGGCGCCCCAGTTAGGAACCCGATTTCTAGTCCCATGTCACTTTCTGTTGGGCCTTGCGAGCTGAAAGCACCCCTGATTCTGACAACAGGTTGTGGTGAGAATTTGCTGGGATTAGATTTGTTGAAAAGATTGCACGCTACACTGTATTGTTCTCCTTCAGGAGTACAACTTACATTAGGCAAGAAAGTGATTTTCCCAATGTATTTGTCTAAAAATACAATGCCACCTGAATTGTCATCCCTTCCGGATGCCCTTTGGGCTACTGGTCCCAATGATGTGGGCCTCTTGGAGATACCGCCATATGTGGTGACTTTAAAGGCTAATGTCAAACTGCCACGTATTCCCCAGTACAAGATCTCTAATGAAGGGCAGAAAGCATTGTTAGACATTGTCAGCGACTTGATTAATAAGGGTGTGATTGAAGAGACAAGAGGCAACGTTTGCAATAGCCCGATTTTACCTGTCTTAAAACGAACGGACCCTTCACAGCCACCTGTTTACAGATTTGTGATCGATCTCAGAGAGGTTAATAAGATTGTTGTGCCACAGTTTCCGGTTGTCCCCGATATAACGGCCTTGTTAACGATGATTCCAGCCTCTGCTGCATGGTTTTCAGTGATTGATTTAAAGAATGCTTTCTTTAGCATCCCAATTGCAGAAGAGAGCAGAGATATTTTTGGTTTTAGTCTGGGAGGCCGAAGCTTCCGCTTCAAACGCGCTCCCCAGGGCTACTGTGAGAGTCCATCCATATACAGTCAGGCTTTGAAAGCGCAGCTTGATGCAATTGTTTTACCTAGTGGCGCTATCCTGATTCAGTACGTGGATGATTTACTGATCGCTGCGGATACTGAGAAGATTTGTAAAGAAGCCACATTGTCACTGTTGCGCCATTTATCCGCTTTCCATCACAAAGTGTCTCTCTCTAAGCTGCAATATTGTCGACAAGAAGTGACCTACTTAGGTCATCTCTTATCGAAGGAGGGAAGGAAACTGACCCCAGAAAGAATTCAAGCCATTGCACAGTTGAGTGTGCCAAAAACACAGAGAGAAGTACGTGCTTTCTTGGGCATCACTTCATACTGTAGGCATTGGATCCCTAGTTTTTCTTTATTGGCAAAACCCTTGTTAGCCTTAACATGCAAAGACACACCGAATCCTATCCCATGGTCTGAAGAGTGCCAGAAAAGTTTTGTGGAATTGCGTAATGCATTATGTTCAGCACCTGTGTTGGGTACCCCCGACTACAGTAAGCCTTTTACATTGTATGTTCACGAGAAAGATGGATGTGCATTATCAGTGTTAACACAGCCTTTTGGCGACAGACCGCGCCCATGCGCATATTTTTCATCAACCTTGGACCCTGTAGCAAGGGCATTGCCAAGCTGTCTGAGAGCGACAGCTGCTGCAGCGATGTCTATCCGACAATCTGCTGGTTTGGTAATGGACAATACATTGATTGTTATGGTTCCACACGCTGTAGACACATTATTAAATAGGACCAAGACACAACACTTGACTAGTGCGCGATTATCAGGTTATGAACTTACACTGTTAGCAAATCACATACACATAAAGAGATGCAATACGCTGAATCCAGCCACATTGTTGCCAATTCCAGCAGACTCAGATGAGATTGAGCAACATGACTGTCTGTTCAGAACAGAAGAAGAGACGAAAGGGAGAGTAGATCTAAAAGATACTCCCCTGACTGAGTGTGATGGCACTTTATGGGTAGATGGTTCATGTTTTAAGCTCCCTAATGGTGACACGACTGCTGAATATGCTATCACGACTTTGCACACGGTCGTGGAAACTGCACGAGTGCCACATAATTCGGCCCAAGCAGCAGAATTAATCGCCCTCACGAGAGCATGTGTGTTGTCTGAAGGAATGAGAGTGAATATATACACAGATAGCCAGTACGCCTTTGGCGTGGCTCATAATTTTGGGCGTTTGTGGAAGGAGCGTGGGTTCCTGACGTCGCATGGAGCTAAAATTCAGAATGGCAAGTTGGTGAATGATCTCCTTGAGTCACTGACCCTACCATTGCAAGTTGCGATCATGAAATGCAGTGCGCACAGGAAAGTCACAGATGATGTTGGACGTGGGAATGCGTTTGCTGATGAGACCGCGAAAGAAACAGCACAGAATGTGAAGACTAGAATGTATGTTGCAGGTCCCGCAAGATGGGTTAATGATGTGGGAATGTGTGAGAACACAATAGAGAGTGTGAAGTCGCTTCAAGCTGAAGCCACAGAGGAAGAGTTAAGCAAGTGGAGAGAAAGTATGGGTAAGTTGGATGAGAATGGTTGTTGGATTGATCTGACAGAACATAGGTGATGGTTGTTGCCTGATGCATATGTGCTTCCAGTGGTTACTATGGCACATGGAATGGCACATATCAGTACGAAAGGTATATGCAAGTTGTTGGCTCCAGTATGGCAGAATGCTGGGATTCCCAAGTGTGCAGAGAATGTGGTCAAGAATTGCATAGTATGTTTGAAGTACAACCCTGGTAGGGGAACCCCAACTCCAGCTGGTCACTTTGCACCCCCATCATGTCCATTCGAAGTTTGCAGCTGGACTTTATTCACATGGAAAGGTGCAACAACCTGAAATATGTACTGGTGGTTGTTTGTGCTTTCTCAAAATGGATAGAGGCTTATCCTCTGAAAGATAACACTGCCCTATCCACAGCCAAAGCCCTTGTGAAGGAATTTTTCCCTAGGTTTGGGATGCCAAGAATGGTGTGGTGTGATAATGGAAGTGAGTTTGTGGGTAAGGTGATGAAGAATGTATGTGAAGGGCTAGGGATAAAGCAGAAGTTCCATGCTGCAAATCACCCCCAATCAGCTGGATTAGTAGAACGCTACAATGGAGCCTTAAAGCTCAAGCTGGCCAAAATCCAGGCGAGCACCGGTCTTAAATGGCCTGACGCTCTGCCTCTAGCACTCCTGTCCATCAGAATGACCATACACTCACGAGTGGGACTTAGTCCTTACGAGGTTGTTTTTGGCCGTCCGGCCAACGTATGGGGTGTACCGAGGCCTACGAAGTTCAGTGAGATAGAGCATCCAGTGCTGCTCGATTACCTGCATGATTTGACTGTTAAACTGCGTGTTTTGCACCAACAGGTACATGATACTCTTCCAAAAGCTTCTGAACCTCCTGGACACCCTATCAACCCTGGTACGTGGGTGCTAGTCCGAAATTTCCAGCGCAAGAGCAACGACGAGCCTCGCTGGATCGGCCCTCATCTTGTTCTTCTTTCGACAAGATCAGCAGTGCGAGTGAAAGGGAAGAAGCACTGGATCCATGGTACCCACTGTAAGGTAGTCCCCTTGCCTCTGCCATATGACCAGTGGGTCAAGGAGGGTATCGCCGACTCTGAGACAGACACTGTACCTCGTTTTGTACCATTCAGTGACGCACGCATAAGAGACACAGTTTCAGACCAAGAGAGTGACAATATTCTGCAGGAAGCTGTGCCACCATCAAATCGACTGGACACCACCGAGCCTGAACTTTTGTTTCAAGACCAAACAGCACCTGGCCGTCTCCGTTATAATTTGAGACCTAGGCCCATGGACAAATAAAGATTTCCTCACTATTTCCTTTTTAACATTTTTGCTCTCCCATCTGAAGGACTTTCTTGATTTTTGTTTTTCGAACCACCATCCGGGTTCTGCCGCAGGGTCGCGGTGCCAAGACTTTGGGGTACAGGCCGAAGACGCTAGGTCAACGGTTCTGGTTGGTCTAGGGCGTTTCCCTGGACTGACAGGCGTACTCCTTAGCAGAAGACACTCATCCACCGCGAGCGGCCCGAGTAGAGGATGGAGTTTTTTAAGATGGAGAGACCGATTGAGGAAATGAACTTTAACACAAGGATGTGTAGAATTGTAAAAAGTAAATGTTTTGTCTTTTTGTGCCTTTTTACACTGTGTAGTATCATAATGTTTATTGTAGGATTTGTGTTCTTCTCCGCTCAAAAGCCCATTGAACCCACTGAACAGCCTATACCTCTTTCTACTGCCTCCTCTCACTCTTTTCACCCTTTGCCTGAGCACGAACAGACCAGACGATCAGAGTTCGTAAATAACTCGTTTATCCAACTCTTGCACCAGCACCAACTGGTAATGAATACGACCAATTGCTGGGTGTGTGGGTTAATGCCACATACCATTAACAAGGGTATTCCCTACCTGGTGCTGCCGTACAGTTACAATGGATCGTCATGGGCATTCCAAACCATGTTTCTCTATGCTCTAGATACATATTCCCCTCGCCAACCGCGTTCCATCAGACCCATCACCAATAATAAGGCTTTGATGAAAGGAGTTGCCGATATGAGTAGGGATATCGATGCATACTCATCCATTCCCAAAGAAGAGTTGAGACCTTATGTAGGATGGAACGCGACGGGGTATAGTATTAGTCTGGGTGAAAGACAGCGAAAAATCTCATCTCCAATCTGGGTCGTACCCCACATGGGTCGGTTCTGCTTACAGGGTAATGGTCAGAATCCTAGAGCTCAACTGGGAAGAAGTGACTGTACTGAAACGTACACCTTCCCGTCACAGTTTTCCCCTGCGTTTTTGGCTGCCAAGGGCACATATTTCATCTGTAATGACCGAGCATATACATGGCTGCCCACTGATTTCTCGGGCACATGTTATATTGCGAACTTGCTACCGCCGACATTTACTGCTGCCTCTGACTATCACAAGACCAGAGTTGTGAGAGGTGTGATTAGTAAGGAGGATACTGCCGGTCAGGAAGCGGGAGACTTCTTCTTGGGTTCCCTGCCATTTTGGGGACCTATGGTCAATAGTAGGAACCTGAGACAGCTGACTCGTGTGGTTGAATCCACCGTCAATGTAACGGCTGGTGCCCTTAGTAATCTGACAGCTGAGCTCCAAGCGGATCGCCTCATGACTTTGCAGAACCGCATGGTTCTAGATGTTATTCTTGCAGACCGCGGTGGGGTATGCAAGGTCATCCAATCCAGTTGCTGCATTTTCATACCAGATAATGCTCCAACAGTGTATCAAGCCATCTCCAAACTCCATAAAATATCTGAATCCATACACGTGGATATGGGAGATTGGTCACTGCTGGGGTGGTTCTGGGAATTGATATCTGCCTGGGGTTGGAAAGTTCTGATGGTCATTGGAATGATCTTAGCCATTCTTTTCCTGTTCTGTCTGTGTATACAGTGTGCTCCTACGATATGTAGCCTCTGTGCTACCTTATGTGTAAGGAAACCTGTATCGAGGGACGAACTAAGTAATAGGATGATGCTACAGCAACATCTCCATGACTTTGTGAACATTGACCTAGACTCGGATTAAGATGAGTATAGTGATTGCCTATGTAAGGGCAAAAGGAGGGTCTGTCGTACTTTAATATTCGGGACCGCGTAGGGGACGGGGCTCTACCCCTGTCTATCTTGGTATTAACAAACCGCAAATGGTAAATGCGGCATGCACGAGTGCTTTATATACCGTTCTAGCTATGAATGCACTGTGTACACGTTATTCTGCTTCACTACGCGGGTTCCATTTTGGAAGCAGTGGCCATCTTGTCATTGCCCTCACATAGGCTATAATGGAGTAAATACGGGCCTCACAGTACATGGGCTTTCCCTCTGACTTCTCTGTGACCTGGGCAGCTGGCTCTGCTGCCCCAGGTCAAACCGGTCTCACGAGCTCCCCTTCCTCCGTCCACCTGTGATTAGCATCAGGGCTTGACCCGTCATAAAACCCTTTCATTCTATACAATCCCCCGGCTAATCTCTTCCACACCTGCTTGTTCCTGCTTTATGACTTGTTTCCCAAAACAGGAGATGCTCATGTTTATTGGGGGGTCTATTGACATCAAATGTGGGATCTGAACCTTACTGTGTAAATCATTGTGGGCTGGCCGAACTGGAATGTGGGATGGTCATCATGACTCTGCTTTTTCGTTTGTAATGTATACTTGTAATGGCCATATCGTAAACCAAGGAATGTGTGCCTGGAGCATGATATTATGTACTTAAGGAGAAGCCCGTTCCTATGATTTTCAGCAGTCTCCTGAGAACATACACGCTGTTGTACTTCTAGGATACCTGTCATTGGTCTGCAGCCAATAAACGAATCTTTGACTTCACCCAGAAGACTCTGTGTTTCTGTAGGTCTGGAACAGGGTGAACCCAGAAGTCATAGGGTGTGTGCCCCTGCACCGCTGGGTCTAAAATACCCAGTACTTCATAAGGGCCTTGGCGGTTTTCAAAAACAACAGGTTCCTATGATCTGTGTAGATTTCAACGACATGGTGTGCTCCCAGAAGGTAATGCCTCCATTCCTCGCAGGCCCGTTTAATGGCTAGTAGTTCCTTGTCTGTGATGGAGTAGTTTACTTCACAGGGGGTGAGCTTCTTGGAAAAATAAGCCACAGGATGTAGCTGTCCTGTTTTGGGATGTTGTTTGGACAAAACACCTCCTATAGCGAATTGAGTGGCGTCTGTTTCAACAATGAAGGGAAGTTGTGGGTCGGGGTGCCGGAGAATGGGTGCCTGAGTGAACCGTTCTTTCAGGATGTTAAAAGACCGTTCGGCCTCTCTACCTCAAACAAAAGGGGTCTTTTTTCTCAACCAGCTGGAGATAGGATGAATGATCTTGGAGAAGTCCTGGATAAAGTGCCAATAATAGTTGGTGAACCTAAAAAATCGTTGTACGGACTTTACGTGTTGTGGGGTCTTCCACTGGGTGCTCGCATCAACCTTGCCAGTCTCCATCTGAAATTCTTTTGCGTTAATGACATATTCCAGAAACGCTACTTCCTGGACATGAAAGAAGCACTTCTCCAGCTTGGCATACAACAAATGTTGTTGGAGCCTGTCTAGGTTGGTTTTCATGTGAATATCGTGTTCCTGAAGACTAGATGAGTAGACAAGAATGTTGTCTATGTACACCAATCTAAAAGTACAAAGGTATGCTGTTCCTATAGAGGCTATCAAAGATTGTGGAAAAGTATAAGTCAGGAGGAGGTTCCTCCTTCAGGAAAGAGACCCTCACACATCCGGCAAACTAGCTGTCATATATCGTCAGCAGGTGGCCCAGATGTCAGGTATCATCATCAGGTCTGCTCCGAATCGGGGCGGTGCTGCAATCCCCGATCGGCGACCTTAGAGGC
Source organism: Triturus cristatus (assembly GCF_964204655.1). Lineage (NCBI taxonomy): Eukaryota > Metazoa > Chordata > Amphibia > Caudata > Salamandridae > Triturus > Triturus cristatus. The sequence goes on along the minus strand of NC_140589.1, from coordinate 1,060,557,036 downwards.
GCCTTTTAGTGGAGATCTTTATTCCATTCATTGCCGGTTGGTGAGTGCAAGTGGGGGCCCTATTGTGATGTGCGTGTGAGACTAAGTGTGTTAAAAATAAGTAGTGGAGATCCTAAATAACAAATTTTAATAAGAGAGGTCCCACTCTTAATTAAAAACAATAACATGCGTAATCTTCCAGTGAGGGTGTCTGAATTACGCTCTAGTGAATAGTGGTCAACATGTTTCTTGCATCGGTCAAGTTGGCCGCAATTCTTCAGGACCAGAAAGTTCACACACTTATTGGTAGTGGTAGCAACTAATACTTACCACTGTTACAACACCCTAATAAGTGGTTACTTTGAAATATAGAATTGTTACGCCTGTAAAGAAAGGAAAATGAGGGAACAAAAATACAAATCAAACAAGCATATTTGCTGTAAACAATCTTGAGTAAAATCGCCTCATGAACTGCACCCACGAGGTGTCATGCAGTATTGGTGATGTGCTGGTACATAACATGCTATAATGTGACAGACAAAATTCTCAATGACTTAAGTAATGCAATAGTCATGTGTGATAATTGTTACTGCAGAAATGGTGTGTTGAAAATGTCAATGTTGGGACAAACACAGGATGAACCTAAGTCAAAACTAAAAGATAAATACCACTCACCCTGGTATACCGGGCCTCTGGTGTCAGCGAGAAGGTGCTGGGAAAACACTGAATAGTGCAGTGTTCTGTAGACATAAAACACCCCCCAGAGAAAGGAGTGTAAATAATGCAATCAGGTATGTATAACTGAAACTTTACTCATTATATATCACAGTGCTTCTCAGGTTTTTTTCAAAATAGCAATGTAATTTAATAGTCCCCGTGGGGGACGTGTGTCTCAGGATGATATCAACAAGATCGTGAGATCACAAATAAGACATAAGTGTTATCTATCTTTAGATTATCGTCATGGAAGGGTATTGGTCTTCCCTCTATACTCGTGAGTGAGGAATTCAGCAGAGTCACAAGCTCACCCCAGGACCGTAGTTGGTACTTACGGCAGTCCGCGATTCCGAATGCCTTGGTTCCTAAGCTCCGTCCGCGCCAGCTCGGTGGACAACACTGATCACTGGCGCGGAGCATACATAGGCACTCGGATCCAATCAAAAGTCTGGGCTCATCGGTACACTTCCAGGATGAAGCGTATGCAAAAAGTAGACCCGTTATGATTGGTTCTCGTGTCCGGTCAGGTGGATGTCGACAACCAATCAACGCTCGGGGGCGCGGTTTATTGACCAATGGGAGATAAATTACTGGACCTTAAATCGTGGCAACAGTCGCTAAGCAACAAGGTACTATGGCTGATAAGTCAATAATCATAACGCTGAACTGATCACAGGTAGGCAAGAGAACAAGGCGTTGTGGATGGTTGGCTTGAAAACTCAAGGACGATGATTTATACGAACAGAGGGATTTAAAAAGAGCCCCCGGTGTTGTCCTTGTGACACCACTCAACAGGTGACGCGTTAGCATTATCAAGTTGTTTTACAATACTCATGAATTGTATGTGTCATAGGGAAGTTGGTAGTGTGGACACCAAATGTAGTCCAGAAATTCTCATGCAAGTCATGGATTATCTTAGTAACAGTATATAGCGTGTGAACTGGGTACTTGTCATAAACCATAACAGCAGGATAAGGGCGGGCCCTCTACAAAGGCTGAAATTGCTGATAGAGTAACGTGTACTAAAGGTACCGGAGAGATAGAGACACAAGCCAATATATATCTGTGTACATGCTCGTTAATGTCTACCCTGTATCGGGCCAGCATTATCTGAATACATAATCTATGACGTGAGGCGCGTCCAGGGTGATCATACCCGGTCTAAAGTTCTATAAGTGCCAGTAAGTGGTTCATCGTCAGGATCCAGTATTCAGCAGACTGGACCACGGGATATCTTCATTTAATCCTACCTGATGGGAAGATAATCTCATAACCCACCTTTGTTCAACAGAGAACAATTTAGCTTTGCTAATGTTCTTGAAGGATTGGAGGACCGTCCACTGTAGAGAATCAGGGGAATGTTTTTTGTCAAAGAAATGTGTTGTCATCTTGGTGTTGACTTTGTTGCACCTAAAATTACTCCGGTGTTCGATAATTCTGGTTTTTACCGGTCTAGTAGTCATCCCTATATAGGGGAGATTGCAAGGGCATGAGATTAGGTAAATACAAATTGGGGTATTGCAATTTGTATGGGTTCTGTATTGCCATGTGAACCCAATTGGGAATTCAATGTTTTTCATAACTTTGGTAAAAGGGCATACAACACACGTGCCACAAGGATAATGGCCCGTTACGGGAGGTAGGTTCCATAGAGTGGCCTGTTTAGTGTTGTTAAGTGGTTTGGGTCTCGTGTGTATAAGCCTGTCCTTCAGATTGGTGGTGCGTTTAAAAGCAAACCGTGGGGTAGTCAATGAAAGTATCCCGGTGTTAAGGATATTCCAATGTTTCTTGATGATATTTCTCAGTTTGGTCGAATTAGGCGTGTAAGTGGATACACAGGTAAGGCAATCATCACTGGTGCGTTCCCTTGGTTCCAACAGCCCTTCCCTGTTGTTATTGCGGGCACGTTTAAATGATTTCTTTACATCATGACTTTGATATCCCCGTTGAAGATTATTCGTCAGAACAGAAGATTCCTGTATGAAGTCAGATAAAGAACTACAGTTCCTCCTAATACGGAGGAACTGTCCAAAAGGGAGATTTTGCTTGAGAGCTACAGGGTGGTAGCTATCAAAATGTAGCAAGCTATTTCTGTCAGTGGACTTGCGATGGAGTGTGGTGCTCATCGTCTGGTCTTTAAGTAGGATCAAGAGGTCCAAAAAAGGGATTTGTTTGTCAGATATAGTGTGGGTAAACCGCAGATATGGGTTTAAGGTGACCCATTTACAAAACTCGTCACAACGGACTCGGTCACCTTTCCACAGAACCACAATATCATCGATGAATCTCTTCCACAGTAAAATGTTGGATCTGTAGGGATTCGATTCGTGGTGAATGGCAATCTCTTCAAATGCTGCCATATAGATACAGGCCACACTCGGGGCGAATGTGCTCCCCATCGAAGTGCCCTGTATTTGATGGAATAATTGGCCCTCGTATTCGAAGAAATTTTCCGTGAGAGCTAGAGAAGCACATTCAAGAATAAAGGGACGCAGTGTGGCTGATAACCACTCCAGTTCACTAAAGACATCCTCTATCACCTCAAGGGTGGCCCTTTGTGGAATGTTGGTGTAAAGGGCCTCAACATGTACACCACACAGAATGTGTCCAGGAACCCCTGAAGTACCTCATCCATGAAATATTGAAAGGATGCCGAGGCGTTGCAGAGCCCGAAGGGCATCACCCGATATTCGAAGAGCCCGAACTTCGTCCGAAAAGCGGTCTTCCACTCATCACCGCTTTTGACCCTCACCAAGTGGTAGGCGCCTCGTAAGTCCAGTTTCGTGTAATAGCGCGCCCCTTTGAGCTGGTCCAGGAGTACCGGAATCAGTGGTAACGGGTAGCGTTTTTTTACGGTGACGCGGTTGATCGCTCTGTAGTCAATACATGTTCGGAGTTTGTCACAATCCTTCTTAGGGATGAAAAAGAGCGGAGAGGAAGCAGGTGATGAGGACTGTCTGATGAAACCGGAGGCTAGGTTCTCATCGAGGTAGTTTCTTAAGTAGTGGGTCTCTGGTTCTGTCAGGGCATACACCCTGCTGCACAGAATCTCCACCCCGGGTATTAGCTCAATGCGGCAATCGTAAACCCGGTGGGGTGGAAGTTGGGTGGCCTTCTGTGTTCTTTACAGTAGCTGGAGCTCAAGAGTACGGTGCGAGCTGCCCATTGAACAACAGGGTCATGTAAGGTTAACCATGGCATACCTAAGATGAGATGGAACTGTGGGGCGTCTATGAGGTCAAACTGGATATACTCATAATGGTCTTCACCGACCCGCATCATGAGTGGAACTGTATGGTACCAGACTGGTCCAGAAGACAGAGCTGTCCCGTCCACTGCTTTTACGTTTTCTGGGTTCTCCTTCCTTTCCCAAGACACACCTAGGGTCTTAGCGTACTTCAGATCAATAAAGTTTCCGGTGGCACCAGATTCCAGCAATGCAGCCACCTCAATGTTGTTGTCCCTTGTTGTTTGAAAATGAACGCTAACAGTCAAGTGTGCCATGGCCGGTTGTATGGTATTGGCGATAATTGATGAGATCATATTCCATGTGTCACCCGAACCAGTGATCTCCTTCGGATTCGGGCTTTTCAGTTTTCCGACGGTTCCTTATGCCCCATCCCTGCTCGCACACGTGGAACGTCGGGTCGTTCTGGAAGCTGGGCCCGGGCACAACATTCTCTGATGAAATGGTCCCCTTTCCCGCAATACAGGCATAGCTTCATCTTTTCCCTTTTTCCCCTTTCTTCCATGGTTAGAGGTCCTCGGATACCTCCTATCTGCATCGGCTCAGTTCCTTCAGCAGGTTTGGGATGGTCTTCGGGAGTGGCTCTAGGTCTGGGAGGCAGGTAATGCGTGTCTCCCCGACTCCTGTCCCCTCTTCTTTCCTGCAGTCGGTGGTCCAGCTGTACTGTAAGATCAATCATTTCTTCGCAGGTCTGGGGTAACTGCACCACCTGTGAAAGGACATCCTTTAGCTCCCCCCGTAATCCCTGGTAAAAAAGAGTGGTTTGTTTTTCCTGGGGCCAGTCAGTTTCTATGACAAGATGGTTGAATGTTGTATTGTAGGTCAATAACTCGTGAGAACCTTGTCTGAGAGTGATCAGTTCACGATCCAGGGTCATCATATGGGATTTTCGATCAAATAGTTTTCTCATCTCCAAACAGAAATCCGTGAACCTATGTAGAACAGGGTTGTTTCGTTCCATCAATTGTATAGTCCAGCTAGCTGCGTTCCCTCCCATGTACAACATCATAAAGGCCGTCTTAGCCGCCTCATCTTGAAATACTGCAGGCTTACCCAAAAAATGCAGTCGGCATTGGTTGAGGAAGGTTTCAAACTTCTTGGGATCCCCATAGAAATGTTCTGGGGAAGCCAAAGGTATTCCAGTGTTCTGTATGACATGGATGGTGGGAACAGAGTCGGTTGACGGTGGGGGGGCAGGACTAGCAACAAAGAAGCCACCCCTTTGTGTAGGACCTAGAGAGGGAGCGTGTACTGTTTGCACCAGAGGGGGCAAGGTCCCTTTCCTTATATAAGTACCAGACCCCTTTCCTGTCCGGGATAGGCCCACTACCTCTCTTCGTAATGTGCCCATTTCTTTCTTAAGTTCTTGATTCTCAAATCGCGAAGTTTGCACCTCCAGCTGCAGAGCGGATAGGCTCTCCAACAACGAGGTCAACACTGCGTTGGTGTCCATAGTTCGGGCTGGGTATCCAACTTGGGCTTGACAATCTGTCAGGTTGTCAGCAGCACAAGAAAAAGAAATACGCCACTAACCTATTTGTAGTGGCCAACAGGAACAATGATCTGAAGAGTAGCCTCCCTCCTTCCCTGAGCGCTATCCCCCACAATGTAAGTATACCATACTATGGAAGCGAACACCCCGGGGAAAAGGGAAGGGGACAAAATAATAAAATATCGCCGTGGGCTCGCTCTTGCCTCCTAGGTCTGGTCAAAGACTAGCACGCCTATCTACCTCTAGTAGCGCTGTAGAAGTATAAAGAGAGAAGAGAGGCATGAGAGGCAGCACAGAAAACACAAAAGCACTGTAACATCAGGATTTACTTGCTATCACACGCACTCACAGAGAGCCCAGCAGCACTTCTCCCAAAACGTAGTTGAGGCTCATGACCTCCAGAACCCAAAAGAAGAACGCCAAGATCCTTTGTGCACTGATATCATGCGCAGGTGACCTGAAACAATGCTTTCAATTGCAGTTAGTTATCCCTACACCGCTGTTGGATGTCACAGCAAGCATACCAGGACTAGGTGTACCCTGGCAGGGACGAGTCTTGGCATCGAGGGGAAACAAAACACCAATTACCCACAATGGGAAGGAGAAGTACAGGAGTTCACAAACAAATAGTACCGGTTTGTAGGTTACGTCCCCGCATACGTGATGCGAGCATAACAATCAATGGCCTGGCAAGTTGGAGCGGAGAGTGCGTCAGCGCGTTGCTCTCCCCTCGGTAATACCTGAAAACACCCTGGCCGGGAGTTTTGTCTCGCAATCCGAAAAAGCAAGGAACGAGCATGCGAGTGCTCCGTTGGCCACCAGGGAAGGTCCTCGGGAAGAAGGCAGCGCCTCTGCGTCGTTGCAGACGAAAGTCCTCCAGCGGGGAGCACCATCCGCTAAACACTCTCGAAAGATTGTCAAGCACCTATTTCCAGTAAAGGCGGTGCTTATATCAGGAAGGGCAGTTCTTGGACGCACCTGTATTGTATTCCGCTACTGCGCCCCAGGGCCTCATGGGAGTTGTAGTGCGGTGGCTCTCACAACAGGCAAATCGGCTTTCATTCGTGTAAGGAAGGGGTGTATGGCGCGTGTTTGCTCTATCCGCCCTTTCTTCTTGTCTGTGACATGCGATCATGACAAGTACCTTTTCAACTATACCTCTACAAACTACATAAGTAGATTTAAAAAATATTTAAAACATTAATATCATGTACACATTTCACATATTAAACATCTATTACAATATTATTCATATTTAACTGGTAAAAAAATATGTATATTTAGTTACCTTTCAACCCTTTATCTCTACAACACATACAACCCACACCTAATATATAAATGTGAAAAATACTAAGTGCATATTTTACGAACTTTATTATCAATTAAAAAATCATTAATAATTAGCTAATAAATTAAATATATTTGATTACCTTCCCACCCATTACCCCTACAAATGTAACAACTCACACCAAATATATATTTTAAACAATATCTTAATTACACATTTAACATAAATATTTATCAGATAAATAATTATAAAAAATCCAATTAATGTTTTAATTAATGTCAAAAATGTCCTACTCACACTTTAACCATACAAAAACAACAAAACTAATATTTCACACGATTGATATATTTAATTACCAATCAACTTATTAATATAATAAAACATTAATGATTAGTACATTATAATTAATATACGTCCCACCCTATACACCTACAAAACCCACAACCAGCACCTAAAACTTAACATTTAAAAAAAATAATTACACAATTAACATAAATATTTATCAATTAAGTACTCAATTAGCATGAGTAATTATCAATTACATAATTAATATTAATTTCAAAATAAATATTAATTCATTGAAATATATTTACCTCCCACCCTATACCGATTCGAAACCCACAACGTGCACTTAAAACTTAAATTAAAATAATTAATTACACAATTAACATAAACATGTATCAATTAAGCAATAAATATTAAGCAAAAAAGTCCTTATTAATTATCTATAATTAATCTACTTCCCACCCTATCTTCCTACAAAACCCGCAAACCACACCCATAATTTAACATAAAAAATAACAATTACACAATTAACATAATTAATTATCAATTACATTATTAATCTGTATTAAAAAATAATTATTTTACTTCCCACCCTGTACCCCTGTGAACCTCACAACCCACTATGGTACTAAAAAACAACTATATCAAAAAACATAAAAAATAAATATACAAAACGATATTGTAAACAACTCTATTTTTGTAAATGATATTAATGGTTTCGATATTTTTGATATTATTTCCCTTGAAACCGATAACCTTGACAATGATATTCTTGCAGACGATATTTCTATATCATGATATTTTAGACACGATATTTTGGTATGACGATTTTTTTAAAATATTTTGTCTAAATACTGGCCATCAGCTCTTTTGATTTTTTCTGCATCCAATGTGCACTGTTGTGCTGCTTCAGGGTAGCAGTAGTGCCCGCCATGAAACAGCTGACAAGGGACCGCCAGTACAACGGTTTACTCGTAATTTGCTTGGCGTTAGTACCACAGCCCTGATGGCGTTGGAGTCCAATAATTCCGACTGCCGTGGCCCATGCGAATGCTACTCCGAGTGCCATGGCCCATACGGAGAACACTCTGTCTGCAGCGATCGGCACTTTGGCCTGCATGCATCGTAATACAGCAGGGGTGACTTCGTGGTCATGGCGGTCAGATGGTCGGTGTGACCCGCATCATAATTAGCTCCTTAGTTTGGAGTAGGAATAGTAAATGTCACCCCTTTAGTGTCCAACACCTTTCCAAAATTGGTATAGATAAGAGTGGGAATAGTAACACCTTCACCTAATATGGTTAGATTGGAGTGGGAATAGTAAACGTCACTTCTTTAGTGACAAACAGCTTCCCCCAATATGGTTAGATTGGAGTGGCAATAGTAAATTTCACCCCTTTAGTGTTCAATACATTCCCAAATTTTGTATAATAAAGACTGTCACACATTTTCCGTGTTTCTGTTTTTCCAATTTTTATTCTTTGATAGTTTTATATTTTGAATTATATAAGCTTCAAGTAAAAATAAAAAATATATACATTTAAGTAAAATAAAACATTTGGAGGGAATAACCATCTTCACTAAATTGATTCTGCCAAAGCGCCTTATTATGACTTTGGTGGTGTGAAAGCGGGTCGCCATGGCAGCGCCCTGCTCCCACTCCGTCAAAACCATAATTACACCACCTGCTGGATTCTGACTGGAATCCAGGTCTGGTGGGCCTGTGGCACTGTCCTATGGCAGGGTTTGTTTAAAGGCACATAGGAGAGCCGTAACATGCACCACAATGGGAAAGCCATTGCAGGGCTGCAATGCATGGACTGTTAGGTCCTTGCTCTGCAAGAACTGGGGGTGCATGCAGACAGAAGGGCAAACCATGTGCCCACCTACATGCATCCCTTGGCGCAGAGGCAACAGGGGGCATTTCCTCTCTGTCACATTTTTCATGGTGGGCTCACAGCCATGAAAACCGAGGCGGATAGTAAACTCTTAATATGCTTGGTGGGCCACAGCAACCCTGCCAAGCATAGTGCGCCGTCAAGATCGCCGCAACACCGCCAGGAATATCTGATCCCTTCCTGTTGCGAAGGTGCCAATACTGTCCAACCGCTCAAGTCTTAATGGGGCAGTCGGACCACTGGTACGGCTGTGCCTGCAACGCCAGCGTGGCTTGGGTATCCGATGGACTGCCGTAGTCATAATAAGGTCCAAAAACCGACAACAGAAGGTTGGCCCAGCCCTTCATTAATTTAATCATTTCTAATAGAACTTCAGCAAGATTCTCTGGAATCATATCGATATCTTGTGTAATATTTAAGCTTAAATATTTCATCTCACTTTTGACTAGGTCATTGCCACTCCTTTGATCCTAACCGATAATCTCAATTTTTCCTGCATTAACTGAATAGCTGGTGACTTTTTCAAACTCGAATGTCAACTGGCCGATAGCTGGAAGAGCGGTCTGTAAATTCGAGGTATATAGCATAGGGTCATCCTCATATAGGCTGACTTTTTTCTCCCAGCCATTGCAAGTGAAGGTGATTATGTTAGAATCATCCCTGACCCTTCAGGCTAGAGGCTCAATATAGACTTTGTGCTGTTCTTTCTTTTAAACACTTTTTCGATCTTTTTTAGAACCTAGATACTTTTGACTGCTTCGAGGGATTTTGATTGGATTTTATAAATAAATGTATTTTTGGGGGGGGAATTTTGGATTTATTTATCTTGTTTTTGGTAGATTACTAATTTTTATTATGTGGAGACAGAGGAAGATCTTCAGCTACAGAACAGTAATTTTTATTTTTTTCAATTATTTTGGGTGGGAAATGTGATATTATATTGTTTATGTCAAAAATTATGTGATTGTTATGTGGAATTGTTTGGATTATGTGTTGTAATTATTTTATGTGATGGATTGAGTTTTATTTTATCTATTTTGGTTCGTGATGGTTACATTTAAATATATATATTTATTTTTAATATATCAGGCTTAGTTAACATTGTGGTTTTAAATAATTGTTTGACAGATCTAATGAAAGATATCTATTATTTACAAAAATATATATAATTGTTATGTGGGTTTAGAGTTTGCAAGTAATTCACCAGGATCTTTACCTTCACCAGCATCAACTTAACCAGTTTCATCAGTTTCAGGATTCACTTCTCCAACCTCTCCCCCGCCCCATATTGACTCTGTGAATTTGAGCTTGACTCTGTGAATCAATGGTTGTTGTCAACACTTTTTCATCTGATGTCTTCACTCCTCTTGTGAAAGCTGCATAGATCCACTGCAGGATTCCAGTGCACTTTACAGCATTGTTAGCTACTAGCACAACTTGATGTGACCCTTTCCAACGGTGCTCAAGGCAGATTTTGTGAGCATGCTTCTTCATCAGGATCCAGTCTCCTGGTTGTAGCTGATGGCACTGGTTTATTTTTTGCTGTGTGTTTTTCCAAAACACCTGATCAGAAACGGATTTCATCACATCAGCCAGAACTTTGCAGTGATCTAATGCAACTTCATCAGTTATTGATATATGTGTTGGTGAGGGGATTTATTCAATCCTAATAGCTCAGTCCATGAAAACGTCAAAGGGCAGGAGACCAGTCTGTTTTTTCTGGACTGCTAAAACTCATGACAACAAACATAAGAGCATCAGGCCACTTGAGACTTGTGAAGGCACATACTTACTTTCATTCAATTTCTCTACAATTCCAGATGATTGAGGATGACAACTACAGTGAATCTTTGGCTTGATCTAAAGAGCATTACAAAGTAATTTCAGGATCTCATTTTTAAAATGAGTTCCATGATCTGTAGCAATACAGGTTGGTATGCCAAATCTCTGACCTACTCTCTCAGCAAGAGTTTAGCCACCATCATACTGTCACATCTGTGGGATGGATAAGCTTTCACCCATTTTGAGAACAAACAGACAGCTGTCAGTATATACTTACAAATGGGTATTTCTACAGAGTCTGCTTGAAGTCTAGCAAATGGACCTTCTGATTTTCTTTCATGAATTATGGTCACCAATGCATTGTTTCACCTATTATATCTCTGACAAGTAGCACAACTCTGTAACAAATCTTCTGACACACTTCAGAATTTTGTATTATGTGAGTACTTTCCCCAGAGGAAAGTTGCCCAGCGGTGCGGAGAACTGAGCTGCTGGCTCTACTTAGACAGCACAATTTAAGTTTGCTGCACCGCTCGCCAGTAATGGGTAGGTTGACCATAGAATTCCTGCAAATAAAATTTGTGCCCAGGAGAGAGGAATTCTTAGATTTGATTCAACCCCCCATGGCAAAAAAGTTATATACACAATTAAGGCACGGTTGCCTCCCGATTGGGGCATTGATTTGTAAATGGGCTGGACGAGGAGAGGGAATTTGCCCAGTTTGTAATGAAAGTAAAGAAGATATGGTCCACGTTTTATTTTTCTGCCCTGCTTATAGTGCAATACGTAGATCCTGGTTGGTACCATTGTGTAGAAACCTGGGCCTAAAACAATGTGCCCAAGCCTGTAGGATTTTAAGATACGATACCTCACCCCCATTGTGTTTTCTGTCTCCCGTTTTTTATATGGTATGTGGCGGAGGAGGTCTGCCGTGATTAACTGTTCTTAATATCGATGAACTGAATTGTTCCTTATGTCTTCCTTGATAACTCTTTGTTTAATAACTTTTTAACCTATGTGCTTAAATATTTATGTATTTTATCTTGCATGTATATATTTTACCTGTGCTTTTATGGTCTTTGACCGAAATAAAGTTACCAAGAGAGAGAGTACTTTCTGAAAGTCCTGGTTGTTCCATCTCCCCCCACATGAGAATGGACATACAAATGACAGACCATTGGAGACAACATGAAGTCAGGAAGTACATATTGGTAATCAGGAGTGACCCATAATACATTATAGTCCCTCCTACAGCCTGTTACCTCCCATTTCTTCTTCTCATCCTCTGATTCTTCGTCCTTTAGGACCCTCAATTCACTCAATTTGATCTGTTTAGGATTACACAAGAAACAATTTACAAAAATTCATTTTCAGCAGCTCTCACAGTTTGTTACTGTGATTTTCGGATTCCATTTAGCAGTTGCATTTTAGGGAACGATACCTAGAATATAGGAACAATTCCTGATGGGAGTTACAGAAGATGCCTTAGAATTACTTTGTGACCCTAGCTGCACACAATTGTGTACCACTCCAAATACATACTGGCTGTCTGTGTAAAATGTCTTGCTTAATTTATTCACTGGGCAGCAGGATCTTGTCTGAGCAATTAGCTCTGCTTTTTGTTTTGAAGTTACATCAGACAAGTATGATGCTTCAATAATTTCAGAAATAAAACAAACTGCATAAGCAGCTTTTATAACTCCTTGATGGTCTCTCAAACAAAACCATCAACAAACCAGGTCAAATTAGCCATTTCAAGAGCAACATCTTTGGTATCTGGTCTTGGCTTGGTACACAATTCTGTCACCTCAATACAATCGTGACCTGCATTCTCATTATAATCTCCATCTTCATTACTGTCTAAAACAGGTGGCAGCATTGCAGGATATAAGCAACTGTACTTTTTAATCAAATGTTTTCCAACGCTAATATTGTCTGCTCATATCTCGTGAGGGGCTGATTATCATATGTTGTGTTCTGGTGCAAGTCAACAAAGTTTCAACTGAATGAAAAACTAGGGGCGCTTGATTCACAAAAGTAAACATACACTTTTGTTTAAGTTTTTTTTGTATTCACAAACTATGAGTAAATAGTAAGTTTATGACTGTGAAGACTCAGCAGTTGGGGTTTAGAGCTTGGCACATTAAAAGATAGAGCTGTCCCATCTTTTTATGTGCGATGTTCTCCACCCCAACTGTGAAGTCTCCACAGCCATCAATTTACTATTAATTCATAATTTGTGAAAACCCCCAAACAAATTACCATACAATAAAGTGTAAGTTTACCTTTGTGAATGAGGCCCTACAAGTGTATATCCCACGGTTATTCTTTTACTTTGTTCACTTGTATTTTAAACAGCTGCAATCACCTCCAGAAAACCAGAAAAAGCTACAGCTACTGGATCCAATGCAGCAGAAATATTAGCAACAGGCCTCAGAATACCTTCATGCTTTTGAGTTAGTAAGGAAAGCAAGGACCCACTCTTCTCATGCTAGAAAAGGAAATATTGCTTATCATAATCAGCCATGAGTGAGGAGTAGGAGGGGAATAGTGGTAGGCCCTGGACGCATAAACTTTGGCTCGGCGCGAGGGACGGCTCTGTTTTGTTAAGGAGAGGTTGAGCACCCGTACATACTTCATTGTGGAGGAGGGGTACATCAGAAGAGGGGTAGGTGACGGGGGCGCACTGACATGGGGCGGGGGAGGGGGGGGAAGGGGACTGGGTGTGAAGGATGTTTCTACTCCTGGATAATTGGTAGCGAAGATAAATGTACAGTACTCCTTTGAAGGGTGGGGGTAGTGGAACGTGTGTTGAGTTGTTGTTTTGAAAACAATAAAAAAAAGGTTTCAACATATCATAATCAGCCATTCCGAGAGCAGGTGAACTACACAGATTTTCTCATAAGTCTTGAATGGCCTTCATATATTTGTCATCAAATGGTACTGGATCCTTGATATCACTGGCAGTTAGCCTTATTAAAGTCCTTTAGGGGAAAGTGTGTGATCCACTGACAACAGTAGCCAACTATTCCCAGCAACATCCTCACCTCCCTCCCTCATCATCTGCATTGCAGAAAGGCATTCTTTCGAGACTTTGCTTGCCCCCCTTTCAATGTGATGACTGAGAAACCACTGCTCTTTTACAGCACTGCATCTATGTGGGAAAGACCTTGTGACCTTCGTCAACAAGATGATTCAGAAGTGCAATTGAATAAAGTTTGCAGTCATCTTTTGTCCTTGATGTTACTAGCAAGACATCAATCTATTGGATCAAGACTGATTTACCAGGTAACTGCAAATTTTCCAAATCTTTCTTTAGTATCTGACTAATAATTGAAGTACTTTCAGTATACCCAGTGGGGTTCATTACCAAACAAGGACTTTATTTTTGGAACTAAAATAGAGAAGAACGCTTGGCATAAGCCAATGACTGTATGCCATTCTGCACCCACAAGAATCTGAAACAATATTACTGCAGGATTCTGTACCATCGGACAACATGAGATCACTATCTGGTTTGTTTTGCAGTGGTCCTGCACTATCTCCTGCTTATCATTATTTTTTAATGCCCATCACTGGAGAGTTGCAAGGACTACCAATCACATTCCATAAAATGCCATATTTCTTTTCTATGACAGATTTCATTTCATCTTCTGCTTATTTTGAATGTTTATACTGCCTAATTCTGGGGAATACAGCATCGGGGTTAACCTGAATCCTGACTGGTTTTGCACTTTTTATGAGTCCTTTTTCTTTTCCAATAGAATTCCACCCTCTCCTCTGACAGCATGTTTTAAATCCAGAAGCAGGCCATCTATTGTTAGAACTGGGAACAACTAAACTCTTGATTCTTGACATTTTTGTTTTTAAACTGAATATTCATCTTGTATTTCACCATCTGGTGTGCAGTAAATCACACCGTTCATTTTACAAAGCAAACCTATGCCAAGTAGATTATCAGGACTCCAATCACATATTATGAAGCTGTGGTTCTTTTTCATTGATCCTGTCTTAACTGGAACATCTGTCATAACCTGATAAAAAATCTGTTTATTACTAATGCCTACAACATAGACTGCTTTTCCCGAGAGGGGCTGGTTTGGGACCTCCACAGAAAGAACCATAGAGTGCCTAGCACCAGTATCAACCAAGTAGGATATGTGGTGGCCAGTCACCTCAACATCAACATATGGGCCATCCTAGTCTACCTCTAGCACTGCAACAAGCATGCAATCGTCATCCCCCCTCAGGCACCCTCATTGTGAATTTGTCTCTGATGAAAACTAAGGAAAATCATTACTCAGAATCAACAGAATATGTTGATATTATTTTGGCCTATTTGTATAGGACTGCCCTTGATTTTGCTCATTCTGCATGGAAGTTTGGTGGGCTGGGGCAGAAAACTGGGTCTGTACCTGCAGCTGTGGGCATATTCTTGTGGAATTGGCCTTGAATTTGCTCATTCTGCATGGTAGTTGGTTGGGACGGGCAATCAAACTGGATCTGCAAGTGTTTTGTATTTTGCTGCACCTGGGGAACAAAAGATTTGGATTTGATCTGGATTCTATCTGCACTAGTGCTTTCAGTACCCATTTGTACCTCGGAAATTACAAGCAGTGTTTTTCTTTAGCAAATTAATATTTACATTAATTCCAGAACTGTTTACATTCACTCTGTCTCGACCTTGAAACTGCACCATCTAATTTTCCATTCTGACGTCTTGCCTGGGAGGCACTCAATTCATCCCAGAATTAACAGCCTCCACAAAAACTGAATCATCTGATTTACATTGCTTCTCTGAATCTGTTTCACACTTCTTCTTAATTATTTAATGCTTTGTGTGAAACACACCCATTATTACATTTGGCATATTTCTAAATGTTGTTGATATGTGTGGTCTTTTAATACATCACACTCCTCTGAATAGGAGAACTAAGGGTGTCATTTTACGATGGCGGGCGGACCGCCACCAACAGCCCATCATTGGTGATCCACCCGACATCCTGGGCATGGGTCCGACCGCCGGATTACAATACCAGGGGTAGGAGTGCAGAGGTAGGCGGTAGGACTGCCCCCTCTGACAAGATAACAAGATCCTGCTGGGACGGCAATCAGACTCCTATCTCTACAATGGAGGCAATGCGTGTGCAGGCACTGTCATAGGGATCAGGATGTCCCTTTCTGACTGCTTTTTGTGGCAGTTCATCTGCCATGAAACGGCAGACAGAAAGGGACTTTGAGGGCCCCAACCAAGGCTCCGTAGGCAACTGTTCAGAGCCCTGAGGGGACATGCAAGGCCCCCTACACATCCATGCACTCTGTGATAGGCACCACATGGTGCCTGGCAAATGGTGCATGGAGGTGCACAAAGTGCCTTTTTCTACTGCGGCTTGTGCTGCGGCCCTTTTTCTGGGCTGCAGCACAAGCTGCTTTAGAAAAAAAGCACTTTACAACTACCTGCAAGGTGGTCTTATCCTAATAGGGCAGGTGGGACCTCTGATTCATTGTCGAACGGCACCTGCCTGATACAGTGGTGGTCGGTGGTCTGCCCGACCGCCATCGTAATGAGGGCCTGAGTTATGGACACAAACCCAAACTGAAGTTTGATACAAATATGCTGACACCTTCTTTCTCAGGGTCTTCAACTCTGCTGTATTTACTATACATTTACATTAGACTTTCATGATAACCATGCACTGAATCCTTTGGCTCCTGTATGGCTCTCATAATCTTTACCCAG
Organism: Triturus cristatus; assembly: GCF_964204655.1. Taxonomy (NCBI): domain Eukaryota; kingdom Metazoa; phylum Chordata; class Amphibia; order Caudata; family Salamandridae; genus Triturus; species Triturus cristatus. The sequence goes on along the minus strand of NC_140589.1, from coordinate 1,060,540,608 downwards.
TTCACCGCCTTCCCTGATACTTTCTTTTTCAGATGATCTATCACTGCTCTGTATTCATCAAAAATCACCTCAGCTTGTGAATTATCAGGTAGAACCCCATTTCGTTATTCAGTCAGCCAAGCAACAGCTGCCTTGCACTGAGTCTACAAATCGCTAGGAACAACAATCTCAAATAATGCATCCTAATCAATACAAAGCATCTTCAAAACTTTCACCAAACTAGGAACCTCTTTGTACCACCTCTAGACCAAGGAACATGCATGTAGTTCCCTTCATACAATTCCCTTAATGGAACCTCAGACACTGTTTCTGATTCAGGATCACTCACACCCACTTGTGCTTTCTTTGCTGGCTCTGTATTTTGTCTTTTTAGTCGTAACTTTTTTTCCACTTCTCATTGAATTTCTTTAAATATCTCCAATCCTTAGTTTTCTCAACTAAGGGCCTGATTCCGAGTCTGGTAGTCTGAGGACTGCCAGACTTATGGTGGCACGGTGGCAGTCCAGCCACTGCTGCACCAGCGCGGTCTGACAGCCCCATTACAAGAGGGGCGGTCGGGCCGCCATTGCACCGCCACACCCTCCAGAGATAAGAGATCCCTGGTGGTGCACGGTGGTCTTGAGGCAGCAATGACCATCGCTGCCCTGCCAAGCATATTACAATTTTCCTCTCTGTCACGGTTTTCATGGTGGTTCCCCCTCCATGAAAACCATGGCAGAGAGGAAACAAAGGGGGCTCCACAAGGCCTCCTGTTTCCTCTGGGCCATGGGGTGCATGCAGGGGGGCACATGTTGTGCCCACTGGGTGCAGGCACCCCAGTACCTACACGGCATGGACTGCACCATTCCATGCCGTGCAGGTACTGCCTTTGACAGTCCCATTGCGGTTCCTATTACATAGGCAGTGCCGTGGGAATACCAGTAACTGAAAGAGTCATAATCTGGCAGGTGGTGCGCACATGGGCTGGCAGTATGGGAGCAGGATGCCGTCGTGGCGGCCCCACTCCTGCACCGCCAAACTCAGAACCAGGCCCTAAATCTTTCATGTGAGCTCTTAAAGTCACCAGACCCATTTACTTTATTTCTGTTACACTCAAATCCATTTTATAATTTCTGTAAATTTCGTGTCCTGCTTAAATCGGTCTCAAATTCCTCAAAGTCCTCAAATTTTTCATGTGCTTCGTTTACACACCTTGCTGCTTCTTTAATCAGGTATCGCATTTCATCTATGTTATGACAGTAGTCTATTTACGTTAAGTGTTCCCTACAAACTTTCCTCCCAAAATTCAATCTTTAAAAGTCTGATATTAACATCTCTGTTTTGGAAATGTTGTGGACACTGCTGATGCATCAGTAGACACAGTCACACACACAGCACTAGATACAGCAGTGTGTACAGTGTTTAAAATGGCAGTAAAAATATCACTAGTACTAGGATAGCTTTGTTCAGTACTTTGAGGCACAGCATTGGTACTCACAGTTGTTGCATTTATATTAGGAATTATTAATGCAAGCGCCATCCGTCTCTGAGCACTTGTACTCAGTTCATCTGCTGCACCCATGTGAGATCTTTATATTTGTTTCTGAAGACTATCTATGTATGGAGGAGGTCTGGAATTAAAAAGGTCATTTAACAAGTTATCCTCCTCATCTGCATATTTTTCTTGTTTCACTCTGTCTCTCTCATCAGCTTTCTTTTAGCTGTTGTCTCACTAACTATTGCAGGGAAAATCTCACCCCCTCTACCATATCCTCCCTCCAACATCTACTGTTCATACCACTTGGTTTCTAACCACTGTGTAAATTAACCCTTAACCTGTTTCTTCATTTTTATATCACTTTTTCTGTAGATATTCAATCCCATTTATTCAATGCTTTGAACTGTGTAGCTCTGGTTAGTGGTTTCAGCTCATCTATTGTCTGCCTTAAGAAATCTGGTTTCCTAATACTAAATGTACACTCTAAAGGAACCTGCAAATCCTTGTTAACAGAGTTATACTCATACCAATCTAGAATCCACGTACGCATATAGAGACCACAGTCCATCAATATTTCATACTCAGTCGAGCCCTCTGGAGGAATCATCTGACCCTCCATAGTAGGTAAACTCAGTGCTTTAGGCTTTTTTCAACACAGTACTCATTATTTTTGCTCAAATCCACCAATTCCTGCACAGCTATACCAAAGGTCAACCAATCAAAGCATGACTACAGCAGCAAATCAACCAATGACAGCCTGACTCTGTGGTGAGGTTTCACCAATCCCAGTGTGACTCCTCAGCTGGCTAACCAATAGCAGCACGACTTTTCCGTGAATGAAAAAACAATACACAGCCTGACAAGCAAAGGCTGCAAAACTAATGAACAAAGAAAATCTTCTCTGCTCATCCTAGACAGGAGGAAATCAGGTAAAGTAGATGAAAAAAATCCCGAAATAAGTAGAAACTAGATTAGTAACTCCACGGCTCTTGCTAAACTCATTTCACACTAAGGCAAACTCAGAGCAAGCAACAATCCACCTCTGGCTAGTGTAGTTATTCCCATGCACAGAAGAGCAAGTAACACTGACCTAGGGTAGGCATACATAATTCTGAAAAGAAGACTCGTTAATTCAGAAAAATCTCAATCTGTGTAAATGTAGCAACTCGCAAATCTCATTACCTTTGCTGACAAGTTAAAATACAATATTTCGAGGTCTTGGATTACAACAAATCAGATTACTTAATCAACACAATATAAATAAAAACCTTCGAAACAATAACAAATAAGGCAAGTATATCAAAATCAAAGTAATTAAGCCACCAATTGAACTAAGAATCAACAAAATATAACCAACTCCATTTAACACAAACCACAAATTGCATTCTCTATTACTCAATCCAGAATGCATCGTTAGCACACTGAACACTTTCAGTCTCAGCAATCATTCCATCCTTTTGATAATTACAATACTTTTGCTCAGGAACATCAAATGCAGTGTCAGGAACTCAGCAAATAATCCACAAGGGAAATCCACAGTGGACCCAGGAATGCAGACAGAAAACCAGTCAAGGCACAGGATAAACATTAGTAAGGTGCCTTCTTATCTCCTTACCATCCTTTGCTACCACTACTTTGTGGGTGAGGAGGTACTACTAAAATATTACATTCCAAAAGCTCACCTCAATGGCACTACCACGGTGAGTGGATCGTAGATTGTGCAAAAGGTGCAACCCAACATATAAAAAATACATCCAATTAAGAAAGGAAAGACTTAGTAAGTGAGTTTTATGGCAGATTGAAAAATTAAAGAACTTATTTTGAAAATTCAAAGAGATTAATTAAAATGCAGAAATTAAATAATTGCCAAAAAGGCCTTTAGTACAGGCAATGGCAAAATCACAGGAAAATGCTAAGTCCCAAATGTGCAGCAGAAAAGTTAAAAGGATTTATTACAAAATTTCAAAGGGTATAATATAGATTAATTAAAAAGCAGATGCATGAAATCATTGCCTTCAAAGGCCTTTATTATAGGAAATGGCAAAATCACAGGAAAATGCGAAGTCCAGAATGTGCAGCAAAATCAGTAGGTAAAAGTACAGTATTCCTAGTGGAACGCAAAATATTTTTGCTCATCCCAAATTCAAGGGTTTACATAGGAAATCTTCATCGCACTCATGCTCTGCCACACCATCAACCACTCCCTGGCGGCCGCCTCGTTCCCTGACGACTGGTAACATGCCGAGGTCAACCCCCTCCTGAAGAAACCCTCAGCGGACCCCACCGACCTCAAAAACTACAGACCTATCTCCCTGCGCCCGTTCCCTGCGAAAGTCATCGATAAGCCATCAACAGCCAACTCATCACATTTATCGAAGAGCACAACATCTTCAACTCCTCCGAATCCGGCTTCAGGAAAAACCACAGTACGGAAACCGCCCTCCTTGCCGCAACAGACGACATCCGCACCCTCCTGGACAAAGGAGAAACAGTAGCCCTCAGCCTCCTCGACCTCTCAGAGGCATTCAATACAGTCTCCCATCGCACCCTAATACGCAGACTTCATGACGCAGGGATCCAGGACAAGGCCCTCGACTGGATCAGCTCCTTCCTCTCCGGCCGAACGCAGTGGGTCAGACTCCCCCCTTTCCTCTCGGACCCTACATCAACCACCTGCGGAGTCCCTCAGGGGTCCTCTCTCAGCCCTACGCTCTTCAACGTCTACATGGCTCCGCTCGCCCCATCGTCAGAACCTACGGACTCAACATTGTGTCATATTCAGACGACACCCAACTCATCCTCTCCCTATCGAACAAACCCAACACCGCCAGACATAACATTCTAGAAGGCATGAAAGCCATCACCAAATGGATCAAGAACAGCTGCCTACAACTTAACACCAACAAGACAGAAGTACTCATCATGGGCCCAAACCCTGATGCCTGGAACAACACCTGGTAGCCCTCTGCCCTCGGAAACCCACCCACCCCCACGGGCCATGCACGCAACCTGGGAATCACCCTGGACTCCGAGCTCAAAATGGACCACCAGATCAACTCTGTCGCATCCCCCTGCTTCCGCACCCTCCGCCTCCTATGTAAGACCTTCAAATGGATCCCCCTCGAACACAGAAAGACCGTCACTCACTCCCTGGTCACCAGCAGACTCGGCTACGGCATCGCACTCTACACCGGAATAAACAAAAACCTCACCCGCAAGCTACAGAACATCCAGAACGCTGCCGCAAGACTGGTCCTCAACCTGCCAAAACACTGCCACATCTCCCAGCACCTGTGCACACTCCACTGGCTCCCCATCCAGGCAAGAGTCACCTTCAAGATGCTCACCCACGCACACAAGGCCCTCCACACCAGACCAGCATACCTGAAAAGCTGACTCAAATTCCACGCACCCCAAAGGACCCTCTGATCAGCCCAGCTCTCTTACGCCGTGGTCCCACACACCAGAAAAACCAGACCAGGAGGCCGCTCCTTCTCCTTCCTCGCGGCCAAAACCTGTAACGCCCTTCTGTTCCAACTCAGACAGACAACATCCCTTCCCATCTTCGTAAGAAACCTAAAAACCTGGCTCTTCAACAGACCCCTCCTTGATGGTCTGGAACCTGCACCCCCCCCCACCCGGAGGGCCTTGAGACCCTTACGGGTGAGTAGTCACGCTTAACAAACGCCTGATTGATTGATTGATTTAAAGTGCAGATTCATCCTGGTGTGAGCAAAAGAATACAATTTCAGCAAGTCAGAACACAAAAATATCAAGCGTCATACATTTTGAGGTTGTAAGCACTAACCCACCGTTGAATATTAGTTCACCCTCCTTCTGGCCTAATGTCATCCTGAGATGTCAGAAAAACTAGTTATAAAAACAACAGTGAACTATTATGAATGAATGTAATGCTGTGTGCAAGAGGAAGGACCTTGAGAAAGATTCAATACTGAGCCTATGTTAGAGAGCTTACTTCAAGAACACAGTCAAAAGGAAATAAACAGCAAGCGTTTGCAATGCAATAGGTCTTGCAGTTGCGAGAGTTTAAGGTATTGGCATTGTAAATGACAATGCCTTTAATTTTTCTGTTTTGATTATTAACACATAAATAAAAGCCACTGTCATTTACAATGCCAATAGCTCAAACTCTTGTAAATTCAATACCTATTGTATTTCAAGGAAGCGGCCGCCATTGTACCGGGCTGCTTGGAAACTAAAAACGCACATGGTGTGCTGAATGTTGCAGTAAAGCATGTCATGCCTGCAGCAGGAGAAAGTCATTAAAGAAAATAGGGCTTACAAACTAAATGAGACCTACCATTCAACAACCAAAGTAAAAGGTCCAGTCCACATGAGAGGTTACAAATGAAGACAAGGCGGTACTAACAAGCCTAGTAAGAAATCAGAAGCCAGCATTTATGAAGGACAATGTCACAAGCCAATAGCAAATATGGGCGGAGAGTGGGCGGGGCTTCAAGTCCATACTCACAGCATGCCTCACAGAGCAGCACTTGCGCTGCCCAGGTTTGACCTAAAAATGACTGTTTGACTGTGTGCAGCAGAAATACTAAATAATGAATATGACATGCATTTTGGACAAGATGGCATTGAGGCATACTTAGCATAAGTCTGTCTAGTAAGTACACTTTGACAAGTCACGTCAAAATTATTTCAAGGCAATAGTATCACATTAGTGTACACATGTAAATTTGAGCATAGAACCATATTCTGCTTGTTGGTAACTATGCAGAAATGATATAAAATGCATAAGAACATCTACACCATCTATGGCCTTGGCTGTTTCTTCTTCAGTGATGTCTCCATCCAGTAAGGCTCCACTACAGTCTGTCTGGATTGCTCGACCAAGAGCTCTCCAGCGTTGAGGTCTCTCAGCTATCTTCAGATGACGATGAACTACCTGGTACATCAGGTGTGGGTCAGCCCGCAGCACCAGCAGCACTAACATTAGCATCTTCTGCCAACACTCCTGCCTCAGCTGACAACTCCCAGCTTATCCCTACCCTCACGGACACACCAGCTCGAGCCAACACCAAAAGCACAGCAACACGGGGCACTCTGGAGTTGGCGGACAACAACACCACTGTCAAAGATGAAGGAGGCTCAGTGTCAGCTGTGCCAGAAACAACTGGTTCTGCTCAGGTGAGATGTGGTGGTGCGAGAGGCTCTGGGGACAGGTGCCATCATGCAGCTGGTGCTGCTCAGGAAGATGCCCCACACATCAATGCGTATGAGGATAGCTGAGTAGAAATTGGCCAGGTAGTTGGGATCCTCAGGACCATGCAACAACAGCAGGCAGCCCACTATGACAGAATTGACACATACATGACAAAAATTGATGACCTGATTGTGGTGCACAGGGATATTCTCACCTGCAGCTGCCAGATTGCCACCAACATGTCCACACCTTCCTGTGTGCCCACAACATCTGGTGTATTACCATCTGCACCTGCCACAGGGAGTGATGTGGACTCTGACAGAGAGCCCCTGCACTGCGGCTGCCTGCACCTGAGGTTCCCTACCCCAAGTGTGGGAGGGATCAACTGAAGGAGGATCACTGAAAGACGGAAGGCTACACATCCCCACCAGGAAGTGACAACCTGCTCTTGATACCCTCTATTGTGTGCTAAGTGTTCACTTTGTTGCCTCTCATAGAACTCTCCCACATTGGCTGCAGAGTCTAAGTTAGACTTTGGACTTAAACAACTGTGGCTTTATTCTGAATATTTAATCTACAAACACTGCAAACTCCTCTCTGCACATTGTTTGCCATGTTTTGTTTGTAAGCGACACCATTTTAAGAATTTTCATCAACAAATCTTGCACTAAAATAAGTCACTTTTCACAAAATAGTGGATCAAGTTGTGATTTTGAAACACAAATTTATAGATTTAAATGACGCACTAAATAACAAAGAAGAAAGTGTAAACAAAATGTGCAAAGAAACTATTTACATATGATGACTAGTGGCTTGGGAGTAAATGTAGCCTGTCACAGCATGATCAATAGACACAACCAGGTTATCACACAAACCATAGTACATGGTACGGATGCAATTGTAGTCTACTGTCTGCAAACATATCACCATTTGCAAGCACAAATAACAATCTTTGTCACCAAAACAGAACATCTGAGAATATGTTTTTTTGCAGGATGACATTTCGATGTGTGCAAACAGACAAGGCACACCTCAATGTGAAACACAGGTTTATTCAAATGATACAAACATGCACCTTAACACAAACTGTATTTATATCACACAGTAACAAAATCAGGTGTGGTGCGTCCATTGGGGTGCTGGGGCGTTGCCTCACTAGCCGTGCGCATGCGGTGTGCCGAGGTGCTGTGCAACTGCTGGAAGTGAAGCAATCAAGCAATCATGAATTCTGAATTGCACTTTGACTCACAGTCACTCAGCGCGGCTGGGAGTCGGGACATGCCCGAGCCGAGGCAATGGGCGTGCCTACAAAGGGGGTGGGTGGGGGCCTGGGGCGAACACTGCTTTGATTCACAAGTTGTGACATTTGCGCATGCTCGAGTTTGGCTTGGTCATTTTTATGACCAGCCCGAACATGTGCACTGTCTCAGCCAGCCAGCCACACTGTAGGAAAGGAGGGCGGGGGCGCCGAGAGGCCGAGGGTTGCTTCATGTAGCAGCCCCCGGTATCTTGTATGTGCGAGCCCTAGCCGTGCTTTCTAGCCAATCCAGACGCTGCTAATGCAGGCAGCGTCTCTGGATTGGCTGAGAGACACCGCGCGCAGCCGGCGCAACTATGGCCAATCACTGTGGTGAGGGCATCATCGTGTGGCTTATGTCTCGTGAGTGGCTCGTCGTGAGGTGAGGTGCGCACTGATCGTAGTCATGACGTGAGGAGGTGTGCACTGTCTTCTGTGGGGGTGTACTACAGTACTGAGAGTGTCTCTCTCTGGACTGTGGCTGCCCTGCTCCGCTCCGCTCGTCGTGGTGACTGAGACTGTGTGTAGTAACTAGTACAAACATCGTCATCCACTACTGTGATCCATCTCTGTTAAAGTAAGAATAAATAAATTAATCTGGAATGGGGCCCCTGGGCCTGGGGTCGGTTTGACGTTTGAGCAAGGTTGAATTAGGGATAGGAGTAGACGGAGGGTGGGATGCTGCAGTGAAGAGCAGTGTTAGTGTAATTAAAATATCATCAAATGAAATGCAAGGCATGGCGAGGATGGGTGGTGGTGGGGGAGGCGGGCAGCTGCCAGCGACAGGAGAACTGGACACTATCTGGCCTTGGACCTTGTCTTCTTTAAGCACGAAGGAAAAGACAGAGTCCTTTTCCTTCTCTGCACGTTTCGCCCGTCCCAGAAAGCTGAGCCTTAATATCGGCCTTTGCGATTTTTGCCGTCCGGGAGACGGGAGCCCTCAGCCCTGTTTAAATAGGAAAGTAGGGGAACGGACGCCTTGAATTAAATTAAAGAAGTAAGGGCACACCGTGCCCTGCCGATCCCGCCCACTAAGTTCGACCACTGGTCTAGTGGAAGTTTTGAATCGGTATTGGCGAGGGTGCTATATTGGTTAAAATGAGGATGAGGCCTGGCCCTGTAAGCATGCCAGCGCTACGCTATCTTACTGGATTTGCTTGAAAACCAGTACTCATGAAGACGAATGGGCAGACCCTCCGGTCCCTCCCTGATCTTGAGCACATGTACATAGGCTTAACCTGTCTCTTGTCTGTGCCCCATTCACAGTCCATCTGCAGTCTCACTCTGTGCTTCCACAAGACTCTCGGTGTCCGTCTTCGGTCCCAGGTGGTGGCGCTGCCTGTGCAGGACTCATAGGGCCACTGTCAAAGTGTATGTCCATATGTCAACCATACATGTTTAATATGTTCTCGGTCTGAAGTAATTGCTTTTCTACTTCGGATTGCACTAGGGTTTTCTTTTGGATTTAAGCTCTCCACATACCAGACTTTTACCAGCCTTCCTTGTATTTTAGATTCATGCCAAGACATTTAAGCACAGCATGATATGGTCTGGTACTCACCTATGTCCCCTATACCAGCTACATACCCTGGGATTGGGAATGGCACCTCCCTCCCCCACCCCCAGCATAACACACCAATGGACACCACACCAAAATGACATAACCCCCCGGCCGTATTTATTAAAAATAACAAACAATTTGTAAAAACATTATATACAGAACTTTATGCAGAAAGTACAGATACATTAGATAGACAGATATTCAGGGATAACCTTAACACAGTCTATTACATAAGACACTCCTACCGTAAATCTATCAATGCATGTATTTACTTTCTGCGTGTCCTTCCTAGAGCCTACGGCAAAGTCATTGACTGGCAGCGCCCCCTGGTCCCAGTGTTCTAGCAAATTAATAAGGATGCGCAGGGGGTACAGCTTATCAGACGGATATTTTCCCCCGGGCCCCCCCATGCCCTGTGCCTTAAACTCCATTACGGGGGGCTGCAGACTTCTGCATAATGGTGCCTTGATGCGCGTGCGGGGTGGCCCCAGGCCCATTGGGAAGGATGACTCCCCCGGCCCCCACACCCCGACTGCCTACTTGCCAGCTGTCACTACCCTGGAGTTAAATGGTGCTGACCGCTAAGTACCGAAGACTATGCTTACCAATCATGACCTTACCGCCACAGGCCAGCGTAGTTGCCTGACTACCTGGTCTCCCCCTCACTCACTAGAAAGGTCATGTACTGCACCTCATATTCTCCACCCAAGCTAGGATGTCTTCCATGAAAGCCTGATTCTCTTTACGTGAGAGGTGCACCCCGTCCTGCAGAAAAAACTGTTCCCCCTTGATGTATCTGTGTCCAATGGACCTTAATTTAGGAGTCCTGAATAATTTATCAAATTTGTTGTTGATCCGCTTTACCGCATAGTTCAACGCACTAACTGACTCGCCCCCCCTCCACTGGAACCTGGAGATCATGTGTAGCCAAGCTATGGTCGAGTGAGGACACTGCCTCGCTAGCCACCCTACTTCTTTGAGCAGCTCTTCCACCAGCACCCTCCTGCCTAATCTGGCCAAGTCATTACCCCCTAGGTGCAGGATCCAGATTGCCGGTGGCCCCGTGCTTGCTTTCAAAGCTCGATTCACCAACTCCCTGAATTGACCTACGAACAAGCCACCCTGACCTATAAATGAGAATCTTATCCCTAGTTGATGGGCCCTAGTCCTGACGGGCCCTGAAAAGAAATTCTTCAAACGGCGAACATATGAGTGCCCTATCACCCAAACATGTTGATCTTCCTGGTGCGAAGAGTGAACTTGCGCCACCATTTCTGTTGCTTGCCCGAAGTTCGTCGTCCGACGCTCTTCCGTTTGCTCCTGTGGTTTGTGAGTGCGAACGAGTGCAGACTTCTCCCCTGAGTCACAGGACGAAGGAACTGCGAATAATGTGGAAAACAAGAGAGCCACGGTAAATGCCTTGCCACGCTGGCATGCCGCAAACAAATAGCACAACAAACTGATCCTAGTACTAAATGATAGTGACATGTACCCCTCTTAGTGAGTAACAGGAAGAAGGGAGCAAACCCATCGCGCACTTAACATGGACAGTCACACCGTGCTAGAGCATGTGCAGCCGCACATATCTCTTGTAACAGTTAGCGGACCATCTACCGATCCTTTTGAGACGCTCGTCCCCAAGCCCTCTTGCAGCTGCCTCAGTGGCTGTCCCTATCATGAATGAATGGGTCCCGAAATCGGCAGTGTCTAGCCCGGCTTTCTTTAATGCCAGCAACATGACTCTCCTGAACTGGAACACCGTAAGCGGTGACCTGTCCCCATGTATCAAGAGCGACCCTCCCGTGGTTTTTTCCCGTTGGGCCATAAAGGCCTCGAGCCTGTAGACAGGGCAGCATGAAATGTCCCCCGCTCTGTGTATTAATACGCTCTCTCCTCTGCCATCTTGATCGGTTTTTGACTTTAGGATGGAAATCAGCACTGAGTCCTTTTTTATGTTAACGTCCCCTAACTGCAGGCCCCCCAGCCAATCTGTTTTATTCTTTGCGACTAGCTCCCCTATCCTAAATGCGCCGTAAAATGCCAGGCAGAATGCCACTTGGAATAGGACCGTTTCGCCTGGAGAAGGGCAAACCTGTGGCAGTGCCCCTACTAGTTTCCCTAGCATTTCTAAGCCTATGGGTCTCCTGACATCCGGCTGCCCTCCCTGCAGGCGATGCCATCCTTTCAGTGCCTGGCGCACCACGAAGCTCCTTGTGGGATCCCCCTCTCCGTTCATCTTTGCAAAAAATGATACGCTGAGATATGTCTTCTAGCCACCGATACCGTGCACCCTTGTTCCCTCATGAAAGCGAGATATTCAACTACTGCCTCTTGATTATGCAACTTGTGTTCCCACTGTATCCCCAAGAACAAACAAAAAGACCCAAACGCCCCTTTGTAGGCACTGGTTCTGGGCGCTAGGCTCACTGCCATGAGGTTCGATACTCGGGGGCACCAAGCTGCCACAGTTGTTCTGGGAAAGGTGTTGGGTGCACTGCTGCCTCTGGGGAGTGACCTGAATGCCTGCATTTTGAAACGAGACAATGCATCAGCCGCGTGATTCAGAATACCTGGCATGTGTTAAGCTTTAAAAAGGACATTCAGTTTCATGCATTGTAACACAATCTCCTTCAACAAGCGTAGCATCATGCCACATTTAGCCATTTGGCTATTTATGCATTCCACTCCTGCCATGTTGTCGGACCAGAATATTGCAGACTGGTTTTTTAGTCCTTCCGCCCACACATTCAGCGCTACTAGGATTGGAAACAGCTCTAAGAAGCTTATGTTCGTGGTGAGCCCAGAGGTTTTCCACCAATTTGGCCATCGCTGAGCTACCCACTCGCACCCCAAAATGGCCCCGAATCCCTCGCTACCAGCAGCGTCAGTCATCAGGCCGAGCTCTGGGCTGGACCTAGGTGGGCTGGGCCACACCACTCTCCCATTAAAGTCACGCAAGAATGTTTTCCAAGTCAACATGTCCTGTCTGACTTCGCTGGACAGCCTGGTGTGATGGTGCTTCTCCCTGAGGCCCGACATGGCATGCGCGATGGTGTGGGAAAACGGGCGTGCCATTGGGATTATGCGTAGTGCGAAGTTCAACTGGCCTACCACCTGCTTTAACTGGTGCAGTGTAACCTTGTCCTTGTTGAGGCAGAGTTGCAATGCCACCCCAAAATCTTTGACTTTGTCAGCTGGTAATCTCGAGACCCCCTGGACAGAATCTAGTTCAATCCCCAGGAATTCAATTGCTGTGCTTGGGCCCACTGTCTTACCGGGCGCCAGGGGCACACCGAACTCCTGCATCAAGGTACAAAACGTTGACAACGCTGTCCTGCATTCCCCAGATTGTGGCGCCCCCAGAAACAGAAAATCATCGAGGTAGTGTAGCACCCATTGATGCCCTGACACCCTCCTGAATGCCCATTCCAAAAATGAGCTTAACTTCTCAAAGTAGGCGCAGGACACTGAGCAACCAATTGGCATACATTTGTCGACGTAATATTTCCCCTGAAACTGGAAACCTAGTATGTGAAAATCTGCAGGGTGGACTGGTAGCAATCTAAATGCGGACTCAATGTCGGCCTTCGCCAGCAAAGCCCCCTGACCTAATGACCTAAGCATTTCCACCGCTTGGTCAAAAGATGCATATTTCACACTACAAAGTGTGTCAGAGATGGCATCATTCACTGAACTGCCCCTTGGTGCAGAAAGATTGTGAATCAGTCTGAATTCGCCTGGTGCTTTCTTAGGTACTACCCCTAGAGGGGAACACACAAAATCCTTCATTGGGACGTCAGCAAAAGGCCCCGCCACCCTACCCAGGCTCACTTACTGATGGATATTTGCTGCTGCTATATCTACATTGGACCTAACTGACAGCTGGTTCCGGCAGTGCGCCACCCCGTTGTAGCCTTGGGCTGGTATCCTTAAACCTTCAACAAACCCCTCCCTGATCGTCCTGGCTGCTTTGGGGCAATTGTAAGACTCTAACCAGGGTATCATAGCGCTAACGTTAACAACGGGGGATCTAGCCTTTCCTAGCAGAACGTTGCTATTCTTGTTTCTTTTCCCCTTTGCGCCTGGACTTTTTGTGACACCTGGACTCGGGTGGGATGCATTACCACAGTAACCATAGGAATGCTTGAACCTACATGTGCCTGGCGCTCTACTGCAAGTTATTTTGTTAAAGTCAAATCAGATGCCTTTTTTTCCAGTGTTCCCTGCCTTCCCCGTGACCCCCCCCCGTGTTACCGGTTGGGCCTGTTTTAAAGGGCTGGGCCCGAACGGTGTCAGGTACCTGCCCCCGCCCATTATCAGCTGCTCCCTGTACCAATTGTCTCAGATGAATAAACATGTCTGTCTGGCTCCATCTTAGAGTTGGATCCTGTGCTTTTGCCCTCCTAAACTCCTTGTCATACTCCTTCCACCCATCGCCTCCTTGTGGAGCATGGGCGGCGGTGATGCTATTTTTGCCATCTCAGATCCCACCTCTGGGAAACGCTCTAACATGACGGCCATGAATATAGTGAAACCCTGAATCCAATTGGCTAAATTCTCCTCTACTCTGTATTTCAGGATAATGTTGGACCATTCCTTGTTCTTTTTAGCCTCCTCTCTTTCTGCCTCATCAATCAAGAGGGAAAACATGCTAACATACTCCCCCTTCCAGATCCTTTCCTTAGTCTCTTTCGACAAATGCCGCCCCAACTGTTCCCTCCCTGAGCGCATTTCTCCCAAGCCTAGTGGAGGTAGTGTTGCCCTCGTACCTGCTGGTGCTGCCGCATCAGCCATCTAGGACACCTTTGCCACCGGGGACCAGTGCTGAGACAACCGGTGTTGTACCCCCTGCCGGGATTGCCGGCACCTCGCTTGGCCTCCCCTTTCCTAGCTAAGCCATCAATTTCTTTGCCCTTTCAATGGCATCCCCCCCCCCGGATGTCGCCCCCGCGGCGTGAGACCAGTTCCCTACCATCTCCAGCCAAGGTAAAACTACCGCCAGGTTGACTGCTATGTCTGGCTGAGCTGGCGGGGCTCCCCCAGTCCCGTACCCGATGGGGAGGGCAGGGACAACAATGGGCCCCCCAGGTACTGCACCACTTGGGCTCCCTTCGCCCGATGGGCCCTGCATTTCTGCCGGTGGGACTGTGTCACCTGCACCCCCCTCACCCAGAGGGTTTGGAGCAGGTGTAGGCTCACTTCTTGGTGTCACCCCTGCCCTTCCCCCACATGGCCTGCGCCTGTTCCTCTGTGGCGGTGGCGGGGAGTAGTTTTATGGTGGGACAATAGGCCGCCTAACCCTCCCATCTGGCACCTCAGGACCCTCCACCTTATCCTGTAACCTGTTGAGGGTCTGCCCCATGACCTGGACTTGCTGCATTAAAGCCTCCAGCAAGACGTCTGTGCGCGATCACTTCTCGTTCCGCCGCACCGGAGGGGTCATTGCGAAAGCTGTAAAAGTATATGGGACCTGCCTGCACACGTAACCACCGCCCCCAGCTGGGTGACTGTGTCACCCCTTACCTTCAAGGAACAGCAGCCCCCAGACAACCGCTGCACTCACGCAACCAGAGCACACGGCCTACTGGCTAACCCAGTAGGCTCAGGTGAGCTGCCCGCTCAAACCCTCTGTGGCTCCCAGAAGCGAAGAGATGCTGGCTAGCCGGTGCCGCCCAAGCGAGTTCCTCCCCTGACCACCAGTGACTTCTTTTTTCCTGGCACTGTGTTGTCCTTCCCGGACCTTATCTTGGGGCTGTGGAAACAAAATGAATGCCGGTTTCACTGCGCGAACCCCCACCGATTAGTTACCCCACTAATTCCTGATTATAAATCGCTCCCGTGAAACACGCTCGTATTTTTTGCGCTGCAGACCCCCCCAGCCAAACTCGCTTTGAGCACAGCACTCTTAATTGTCTCCCCCCCGCACTTGCGCAGATACTGCTGGCATAGCTTTAGACTAAGCAAACATTGCCATTGAAAAAAACAAGGATTGACTACCTAATCTTCCCCAGTAAGCGTCAAAATGGCAACAGAACTTATTTCCCGACTCTACTAAAGACAATACAACTGCACGAACAGTAACAGTGCATTGAAAAGCTATGGGTTCAACACTGCCGAGTGAGAGGCAACACTTATTTCCCAACCTTACTGAAGGAAATATCACTGCTCCCACCTTAACATGAGGAACAACAATGCCTCAGATTAATCGTGTGCACACAACACAAACATTGTTCAAAACATCATTGCAAAAAATTCAGAGAGCCAAGGAGATAAGACTCGATATTTGTATTGCCCCACTGCTCCCAATATGCAGCTTTATAATTGAGGTGGTGACTGTGCTTCTGCCCTGATTACGCTTTCAAATAAAAGAGCTCTGCCTCTCACACGCGCTCTGACTTTTGTTCCGTTACACCCCCATATGTCAGGCTCCTCCACTTTAAATCAATGCATGTCTTGGCCAGCAGAAACTAATAGCTTCTATCCGTATGGGGATAGAACCCGCAACCTTAGCTTTATTAGCACCACGCTCAGACAATTGAGCTAACCAGCTGCACTGAGCACCCGACCCCTGAAGGTTGCGCGCTCAGAGCAGTTGCCTCCAGTAGTTTAAAAAAAACGCACCGCGCATAGCGCGCTACCTAACCCGGGATACTACCGCTCTACAGAGGGAACCCCGAGCCCGCCACACGCGCTCCAACTTTCAATTGCCCGGACCGCTTACCGCACTCCAAGGGGGGACGAAGCCAGTGTTCCTGGGCGATCCCGAAACTCCGCCTGCGGCCCGCCGAACACGATCTTCGCCGCGTCCCTCACGCTTCCCTGCGGCAGTGGCGGCTTGGCAAACGGGCCACTCGAGATGGTGGCGCTCCGATGGATCAGACCAGTCAGTCTGTGCGCAGGCTGAACGTCTTTTGAGCCGGAAGCACTTCATGCTTCCGGCTCACCAGAGGCCGCCTCACTCATTGGGTAATGCGGGGGGGAGGGAGCGCTGCGTCATTTGCTGACACGGCCCCCCCCTGCCTTGCTGGGGACAGTGTGACCGCCATAATGGCGGCACGGTCCATTCTGTCCCTAGCCTTCTCCAAACTCATTACTAATCTTCCCCATTTGAAATTTTAACGGAAAGCAACAAATACACGAAAAAACGTCTTAATAATGTAAGTCGGAACTCTTCCTAATTGATTTTTAAAGAAAGAGTAATGCTGTGTAACAGAACATCATAGACAGCATCTACCCGACACAGGGCACAAATTTAATCCAGTGCCAGCGCATGGCCATTCAGGCACACCAGAACTCTGCAAATGGAACGAGAAAGGAGGCAAAGCCGTAGGATTCAAAACAACAGCCGCATAATTACACAGGTTTGCATAGGTATGGCTGTTAAAAACGATCACATAGGAAGGAACATGCCGAGCTTTGAAGAAACGAACTATGCTTCGTTGGTTTTATGAAACATAACTTTCTTCTGATGTTTCGAATGTTTTGTACAATTTGCAAATTGTAATAAGAAAACAGAAAACTGCTGCACGGCGTGACACAGGCGGAAGTACAATGTTAACAAACCAGAAATATTCATTGTACATCATTGCAAGTGAAAGCACAGATCAGATTTTTCATGGTTCTCATTTATGTCGTAGTATACGTACTTATCTTGTGGTAAACTTTCATTATGCATATTCTAGCTTGACCTGAGCCAAATGTGCTTAGAATCCATTGCCAGCTGACATACTTCATGATCTTAATGGTCTTGGATTAGTTGCTTAACACCTTTAAAATTGGTGGTTACACCAGAGAGGCCCATCGTTGAATGTGTATGAAGTTTAAATGCCCCTATAAGACGCATGAGCAGTTCTGATGTGCATCCCTGGTGAAAGTGAGCATCTTGCATAAGTTACAGAGCACTTCTTTTGTCATAATTCTGACATCTTCCACTAGGGATAACAGGACACCTTAATCTGTTGATATAAAAGCATGCGCAGGCCAACCAATGAAAGCTGCATAAACACAACCCCTCACTTGCATGGCTTCAGAAGCCAGTCCACTGGAGATGCCAGAACATGCTCTTTGTACTACTTTATTCAGTCTATATGTCTATTTTTACTCATTTTTTTATGCAGGGATAGCTCGTTTTTTAAGTGCTCACGATGCTGGCAGATATGGAAATGAGGCCTCGTAAGATGGAGTCAAGTGAAGGCACTTGGATTAGAAGACATAACTTCTAGTCTGACAAGACCACACTTCAGCTATATTTTAATATTCAAGAGCTAAAGAACGACAGCTGTTGGTTTATTTTATCGAATAGCCAAACACGTGTGCAATTCGTCAGCATCAGATTATAGCACGTCAGATGGAAAGGTAGTGCAGAAGGTTAATGTGCCTGCTGCAAAGAACATATAACTGATGCAGATCACAAAATGCACATGATGTAAATAGGTCAGTCAGTCACTGCTTGTTTTGTCAGAAAGATCCTTTTGTTATTTGCAGTTTGTAAGTTAAAATCCTAGCTTACAACAGTGAGCTATTAACTGTCATCTAAGAGCTGCATGCAAACTGCAAAAGTTGGAGCGTTATGTTTTTTTCCCCCAGTCTTTATTTCATTACCCTAATGTTTCAAAAATAAATAGTTCTATTGTTATTTTCAGCACCTGCTAAAGCCTGACAACCATTACCAAATTTTTGGTCAATTTTCGGCAAAGAACAAGAGGCCCCAACCTCCTTTGCTGCTCTTTCAACCCAGCTACGACCCAGCAAACACCAGTATTAAAGGTAAGGAAACTGATGCTATATTATTTTACATTGGAGTTAGGGCTATGTATGTGGTCACTCTACATGGTAGTTGGGGTGGGTGCACATTCTGAACATTGTACCCTCAGTGGATGGAATTTACTAATAGCCTTAGCCCTGTGCTGCATGCAACTGCAAAAGTTGAAGCGTTATGTTTTTTTCCCCCAGTCTTTGTTTCATTACCCTAATGTTTCAAAAATAAATAGTTCTATTGTTATTTTCAGCACCTGCTAAAGCCTGACAACCATTACCAAATTTTTGGTCAATTTTTCGGCAAAGAACAAGAGGCCCCAACCTCCTTTGCTGCTCTTTCACCCCAGCTACGACCCAGCAAACACCAGTATTAAAGGTAAGGAAACTGATGCTATATTATTTTACATTGGAGTTAGGGCTATGTATGTGGTCACTCTACATGGTGGTTGGGGTGGGTGCACATTCTGAACATTGTACCCTCAGTGGATGGAATTTACTAATAGCCTTAGCCCTGTGCTTTGTGCAATAACAGTTGTTAACAGCACTATCTATCTCTTGCCTTGTTCAAGGCCCTCAAGCAGTGTCTGTTTCAGTGCCTTCAGCAATCACTTCTTGTGGAGAAGTGTAGCTCACTGGTTAGAGGAGGCATACCCTGAAGCAGAGGTCAGACCCGGGACCAGGGTTCGATTCCCGACACGGCAGGGTCTGGAGCCCAATTGTCCACGGACTCGATAATTCTCGCTTCGGTGCCTACTCTAAGCATGAGTTCACACTATGCAGCTCTGGGCAACAAGCTTGCTTAATCTCCACAACGGCCCCCCGTGGCGGGATGCCTGGCTTTCACCTTGGGGATGCCCAGTACGGGTTATCTTACAGGGAAAAACCAGGACGGGTTCCCAATGCAAGCGCCGAGATGCCCAAGGGTAATTTGAGCGCTATATAAGACCGCACATACATACTATGGCACACAGAGGCAGCAGGAAGTAAGGCTGTATTTTTAGCAGTCATGTTGTGCAAAGGGGAGCTGTTGGAGATTTATTGCGATACTGCACAAGATATATGTATTTATAATGAAATTTGATATTATTGCACCGCACCTTATACGTTGTACTTTGATTATTGACAGGTTTCTTTAATATATATTGGTAAGGTCAGCATCGGCATCATGAATACAGTACAAGAGCTGATTACAAGGTCATTCCAGGCAAGGCCACTTCAAGAGAAACTACATTTAAAGAAATTAGGACCTCATCAGCCTGAGATAAAGCTACAGCAAACTTCCCAGGACAGAGGAAAAATGGCCACACGTACATTCTCAAACGCCTGGTACACAAAAGCTGATTGGCTTAAAGGGTGCCCGTTAAGACATTCTCTGTTCTGCTTCCCCTGCTTGCTATTTGGTGATGAGTTTTCTTGGACAAATCAAGGAGTAACAGACTTGAAGCATTTTCTGAAAAAATAAAGAAGCTTGCACACACAAGAAAGCATATGGAAAACCTGACGAGACTGGGAATGTTGGGGGAAGACGCACCGATTGAGCAGCAGATAAGCGATGCATACCGCAAAACAATACAGAAACACAATGAAGCAGTTGATAGGAACAGACAGATTCTATCCAAAGTAATTGATTGCATTCGTTTCTGTGGTGCTTTCGACCTGGAATTGCGAGGCCATGATGAATCAGAAAGTTCCTCAAAACCTGGGATATTCAGAGGCCTTGTGGATTCAATAGCAAGCATAGACAAGGAAATGGAAGCACATTTAGCAAGTGCTATAGTCTTTAAGGGCACCTCTAAAACAATACAAAATGAACTCCTTGAGTGTATGCTCGAAATTATGAGAAGCCATATTGTGCAAGAGTTGCAAAACACAGACTTTGTAGCTATTCAGGCTGATGAGACCACTGATGTGGCCACTAAAACACAGTCTGTATTAGTGTTTCGGTACATTGAAAATGACAGAGAAGTTGTGGAGAGGTTCTATGATTTCACACATTTAAGAGACTCTAGTGCAGAAACCATTACTGCAGCTATACTGCGTCAACTGAGCTTAATTTTTCCAGAGCTGCCTCAAAAAAAAAATTATCGCACAAAGCTATGATGGTGCGTCCATAATGAGAGGAAGCCTTAGTGGAGTTCAGAAAAGAATTCGAGATGTGTACCCTAATGCCCATTATGTGCACTGTTACGCCCACCAACTTAATCTTATTATGCAGCAGGCAGTATCAAAGATCAGAGAGACGCAAATTTTCTTTCAGGATGTAGGAGCCATGGCAGCATTCATCTCACGTTCCCCCCAAAAAATGGAAGCACTTCATGAGATTGTGGACAAAAGCGTTCCAAGGGGATCCTCAACTTGTTGGAACTTTAACAACCGTACAGTCAACTTAATCTATGAACATAGGGAGGACCTTGAGAAATGTTTTACCGCCATAGAAGACAATGATGAGTTTGATTACAAAAGTCAGACTGAAGCCCGTGGCTTTGCTAGAACACTACAAGACAGAGAGTTTCAGTTCTTACTGTTTTATTTCATGATAGAATTGTAGCTATCGACCTGTTATACAATCAGTTACAAGCACGAGAGATAGATACTGTCAAAGTCCAAGTATATACCACTATGATTGTACAAAGCATAAGCAAAGTGAGAGATGGGGTTGACAATTTAGACAGCAAACTTCCAGAGCATTCTACTTTTTCAAACTGCAGGAAAAACATCACCACTCTGGTCCAAATTGCAAAGGAGATTGTAATTGTGCAGGCACAAGAATATTTTTCTTTCACAAAACATTTGGTGAGTGCCACATTATTGCAAAGTGAACAGTTTTCAAAATATGATGAATCATTCCCTGAGCTTGCTCTGAATGAGGCTGTGGAAGCTTATCCTATGCTCAAAAAAGAGGAGCTGAGAATTGAGTTGATTGTACTGTACACAATGCCTGTGTACCGGAAAGCCACAAGTACCATGTCTTTGCTGGCTTTAATACATAAACTTAATATAGAAAAGTCACTTACAGAGACAGTGGCTTTACTAAAAAATTGTCATAACCACTCCTCTGACAACAGCTGAGTCAGAACAATGTTTTTCAGCCTTAAAGAGGATTAAGACATTCCTGAGGAACACCAAGCTTGAGGAAAGACTGAATAATTTGGCAATGCTCTCTGTAGAGAGCAAGCTAGTTTAAAAAGTCCCAGACTTTAACATTCAAGTAATTGAAAAGTTTGCTGCTCTTAAAGAGAGACGGGTTGAGTTCATTTACAAAAAGTAAACAATATGTTGAATTCTGCTACTTTGCGACCAGTTTAGTTGTTTGTTAAATAAAAAACATCTGTGAGTGAGAGACTCTGAAATGCATTGTATCTCGAAGTCTGTTATGAAGCTCTGTGGATATACTGAATAAGCAGCTACCTATATTATATGACATCTGTTTATTGATGTAATAACTGCACTTTCACAATTGCTGTATTAACCTTCCTCCTTTCTCAAATTTGCTTGAAAATGCATAATTTTTCCTCTCTTTTTTCAAAATTTTCTCGGGACTTATTTAAAGGTCAAATCTGAGTAGTTCAGTTGTGCTATTCTCAGAGACCCCTACTCACATTTTCCCAGAGATATCTGGAATGGGAGGGAACAAAATCCACCACAGCTGAGTAGGCGAAATCCTATGTATTGGCTGTTGGTTTATTCAAGCTTGAAGGATACATTGTTCCTATTGTGCATGACACCTTATCTCAGTTCCCTTGAAAAGCTCTCCTTTCTGAAAACAATGACTGAGTAGGTAGATGTTGGTCAGTATGAGCAAGTAAATGTACTAAACTTCTCAACAGAAGAAAAAGATGCAGGAGGAGTTTCTATTGGCACTGTGAGCTAGCTGGTATACAGGCTAACATATCCGGTGGGGGTGTCGGGAATCAGTTCAGATACCAAGCCTAAAGTGTATGTTGTCTAAACATGCAGATCTTATATAGATTTATAAGAACTACACAACAGGCTAAAGCATACAAATGTCAGTGTGAACACAAGCTAGTAGTGAGTGAAGCATTGTCCATGTCATATGCAAAATTTGATTAAGCAACTCAGTAAAAACCTATTGAAGAATACCATACACTCAGCTGCATATATACACATAGGACAACAGCAACACACACACAAACATTTTGGGCTTGCACCTCTCATTGAATACTCACATTTACGTGAAGAAGTTGCGGGTATGCAGGCACATGCATCAACCTTTTTTGCGAGCACAAACGGTGCGATTTGCAAAAATCGTCTGTATGCACCCGCAAAAAGGACTTTTGCGATGCATCAAACTGTAAGGCACTCGCAATTTAAGGAATCGCAATTTATTGGGATTTCTTAAATTGCGAATGCATTTAAGGAATCGCAATTTGCGATTCCTTCAATGCAATGTAATAGCCACATTAAAATAGCGATTTCGCTATTTGGGGCCGCAAATTACCGAGCAATTGAACTGGTCGGTAATTTGCAAAAACTTTGAAAAATGCACTGAAGAACAGTTTTCAAAGTTTCATGTTGCACACATCCATGCCCTGGGGGCATGTGTGTGCGCAACATGGGTGCACATAACAATTCCAGGGGTGCAACAGGGTGTCATTTTGACACCCTTGCACCCTTAAAATTGTAGGCCCATAGGAATGAATGGGGAGCCATTCCTTAATTGCGACTCGCAATTTACAAGTCGCAATTAAGGAATGTTTAGGAATCGCTATTATTATAGCGATTCCTACATGCATAGGCTTTTGCGAGTCCTTAATTGCAATTCCTTAATAATCGCAATTAAGGACTCGCAAAATCATGCCTTGATGCATGTGCCCCATGGTCTTGTCTCACATCCCCAACCCTATCCTCATCATCACTGGCATCATGTCCCAAGCCCGGATCCTCCCTTGCTGGTGGAAGCTGGTCTCCGTCATCCACTATCAATGTAATTTCCTTCCGGATAGCAAGGTTGTGGGGCATGCATGCGGCTGTAATAATCTTGCACACCTTAAGGCGGCTATAATGTAGTGCTCATCCTGTGCAATCCAGACACCGGAACCTTGTCTTCAGGAGACCAAATGTACGTTCAACCACTTGCCTGGTACGACCCTGTGCCTCATTGAACCGCACTTCTGCAGGGGTGACTGGGTTGCGCAGAGGTGTCAGCAACCAGGGTAGGTTGGGGTATCCAGAGTCACCTACATAGAACACAGAGAAAAAGTTCAATTGTCAGACAACAGATCACTATATGACATGCAATCAACACACACTACAACGTACACATGACAATTCACCTACCAACAATCCAGGCACAGTCACGTTGCAGCTGGCACATCATATGGGGGACAACGCTGTTCCTCAGTATGTAAGCATCATGTGCTGCGCCAGGGAAACGTGCACAGACATGGGATATAAACATGTCTGCCAAACACACCACCTGGACATTGATGGAGTGAAAGTGCTTCCTGTTACGGTACACCAGTTCATTGTCCGAGGGTGGTACCAAAGCAACATGGGTTCCATCAATTGTGCCAATGGCGTTGGGAATATGTCCCAAGGCGAAGAACTCGCCCTTGATGTCAGCTAACTCTCCTGGTGTTGGAAACTTGATGTAATGGTCCAGACAATGGAGCAATGCCTCCAACACATCACGCAGAACATGGCTGAACATGGTCAGTGACATGCCACCAGATGTTGCCAAAGTATACTGAAAAGAACCAGTAGGAAAGAAATGTAAGGCAGCCATGACCTTGACCTTGGGGGTCAGTGCAGTTGGATATGTGCAACCGGGGATCAACTCTGGTGTCAACTGGTTAGTCAACTGTTCTATTATTGCCCTAGTGAAACAATATTTTCAGATTTGGTCATGTTCCTCCATGGTCTACAGGTCTTGGAAGGGCCAGAAGACTGGTCGTCGTCTGCGATACCTATGTGTAGAGTGTAAACAAAATTGTCATCAGCTACAAAGGTACAAGATAACATGAACAGAACATAACAGAACATGAAAAGTTGCCCACAATAAAATAGGTTGCAACATGTGTAACACTTGAAATAAATAGTGTGGTTGATCTTAGATACACATCACAGCATTATGACCCTTGCTAGATATGTCATGACGGTATGGTTGCACAGTATTTTGTGTGCCGTACTGACAAAGACACTAATGCCCATCACCTGTCTAGTCAATCAGGCATCACATAATAAATGAAGCAACACAATATAAGCTGAGAGATAAAAGTGTGACAAGATTCACATGGTTAAAATGTACACACATATGGATTATGTTTTGACAGACATGTGGAGCACAACATACCTACAGCGTCCCACTCTGGAAATTATGCACACTACTGTCCAGGGTGGAAACTGTCATGTTGTCTGGTCAGCATCATACATACAATTACAAACGCAGACCATTATTGTTCTTTAGATTTGCATATATGATGCCTTCATACACTTTAATCAGGTACAAAAAAGATACACTGGCAAAACACACAACACACACATCATTTGTTTGGGTGCATCTTGTCATAGTCTAATCATTCAAATGTAAATGCTTGGCCCATGAATCACACACTTTATTACTAGTCATGAATGACACGGATTGCACACTGGGTTACAGACTCACCTAATGCCATGATAATCTTAAATGATGGACTTGTAAATGCCCATGGAGTCATTTGCACTTTGACAAAGCCCAGATTTGAAACTTTCTATGCTAACAAACATTGTTGGTAGTAGCCACAATTATAGTGTGTTATGTGTCCCTCAAATTAGGCTCCTCATGGGTGTGTGAGCTATGCATATAAAGGTCCATATTAATTTGACAAAACATGAATATACACATGAATTGATCACCAATTACAACTATCACAGAAGTTTCTGCACTGCAGAATGAAAATTCAAAGGACTTGGTATCTGCATCCGAAACAATTCGGTCACAGCCATTGGACGTTGTTATGGTGACCGACGCGGGTGAGTATTCAAAGGATGCGGTATCCGCATCTGAAACTATTCGGTCACAGCCACTGGATGCTGGTTGTTATGTGACCGAGGCGGTGAGTATTTAAAGGATACGGTATCCGCATCCAAAACAATTTGGTCACAGCTATTGGATGTTGGTTGTTATGGTGACCGATGCGGGTAAGTATTCAAAGGACGCGGTATCCGCATCCGAAACGATTCGGTCACAACCATTGGATGTTGGTTGTTATGGTGACCGACGCGGTGAGTATTTAAAGGATGGGGTATCCACATCCGAAACGATTTGGTCAAAGCCATTAGATGTTGGTCGTCATGGTGACCAATGCACATTACCATTCCAATCATCATCGCGCGGAAACAGACTCGGTAACCCTCATTCAACAATGTATCGAAAATACTCGCGGGCCATTTGCAAGCAATGTAATGCATCAGACTGATTCAGATAATGTGACCAACGAGAACCTATCATTTTAGCAACATGAATTTGAGCCCACCTCTGCTGTTTAGATATAAGTCTGTCTGTTCCCTAGAGCCTTGACTTGCCGGCACTACCTGCATCATTCCTGCACATTCCCATCTCTCTGCTTCTGTTACCACATCCTCTGGGAGTTACCTACCATGGCATGTACACTGGAGAGGGCCCCAGCTTTCAGCGAGGAGGAGAACCAGGCCCTGTTGGACACCCTCCTGCTTCTGTACAGCCAGCTGTATGGCAAACCAAAGGAGCAGATGAGTGATGATCACACTGCATTTTCATTGGACATGTGCACTCACCATGCTATACTACCATTTGGAATCTCATTGGCAAGCATGTCAAATCTTATCTGTGACTTGAAATGTGTGTAGATAACTGTTGTAAGCAGGTACACTGCTGTAGAAGTGTGTGTATTGGGGTGAACATCTAATCACTGTTCTCATGGGATGGAGGTATCATTGAACCCAGGACAACTGCACTGAATGCCATATGCCCATCCCTTAGACATGGTTGAAAAGCTGAGCATTAACAGTGTGCACAGGTGTCTGACTCTGAAACATGTTGCATGTGCACTACGGTTCTGTCACCATGTCATCCTTACAGGTCAACGCCCATGAGAAGGCCAGGATTTGGATGACCATCTCCAAGAAGGTGCACTCAGTGGGGTTGGAGCTTCGGCACGTCTGTCATTGCCGCATGAAATGGCAGGACCTTTGTGGCTGGGCCAAGTTGATCGTAGAGGTCCAGCTGGACTTATCAAGTCCTGGCAAGAGGGGCGGGCGGCGTACACTGACCCACCCACCTGCTCCGCATCTTAGAGGTGGTCTTCTATGACCTGGATGGGCAGTTGAAGGCAAGACAACAGCATGGAGGAGGTGAGTATGTGCCTTTTTTCACACCTTTGTGAGACATGCATGTTACAATTCTTAACCTGCTGACCCTTTTACTGGTTATAAGTTAGCCAAACCCAAAGATCCATTTTGTAAGATGCATATGCACAGGGGTAGATAGATGTACAGTTATGCCCCTTTCATCAGGGAGAGGTGAGTCAGTCATGTTCATGGAAGTGACCATTGTGCCATGCTCATGTGACCACCACAAAGTGCATAGAGGTAAGCTTCTAGAGTAATGCAAATGCACAACATGTACCAGCACATTGACTAATGTACGAGCTGTTCTCAGTATGGTTTTCACAAATGTGTGTGGCATGTTGTTATTGTAGAAAACAAGTGTGAATAGGCCATGCTATGCATCCCTGCAGCAGGTGACATAGAGATTGAGGGCTTTCTGAGTTTTGGTTGCTCATTGCGCTTCTGTTAGGTCCCAGACATGCTGTTTGGTGTTATCAAATGTATACAATGGGCCAATTACAGGTATGCTAACGGTCTTCTGTCACACTGGCCTGTCACATGATTGTGTTGAAGGTTTCATTTACTCCATTCGCAGGAGTGAGTGCATGTATCTGACTCAGTAACAGTGACAACACATGCCATTCACTGACAAACATAGGTGGGACCTGCTTGAAACATGACTGAAAATGTGAGGTCTGATGTTAGATATACATTCAAAATGGTAGCCATGTGAGTATCTGCAGTTGATTATACATTGTTGGGGCTTTGTTATGCATGTGTATGATGTATCACTGTCAGTCTGAGAGGTGCGGAATATTCATTGTTCTGAAGCGAATCAACAAAGTGAGTTGGGAAAGAAGAGCAATGTAAGCTGTAGGAAATGTGCACTATGTGTAATGAAAGTTTGGGACATTGAGACTTGGGCCCTACAAATGGGGACCTCGAAAGTCTAGACAGGATTTGGACACAGTGTTGAGTGGACACATGAAGGGTGGAGGTGCTGTACTGATAGTCTGTACCGAGATTGCACCCAGACGGGCTATTGGCATGGTGTACCATCATGAATATGCAGTCATCAGACTTGGAAGTGTGTAGACCTTTGTTCACATCTGTTTTTGGTGAGCTGTTTACAATGTACACAACATTCACATTCATCCTCATGACACTGTACACAGATGACACAAGACTGTGGGCCACGTGCCTCTCAACCTGGCTATGTCTACTACCTTGGTGAATCCTCAATCAGAGTCATATGTGTGACCTGACAGTAGAGTGCCTACATTTCAGGACAAATGAGCCCAATCACTGTTATCTGTGTGACATGACTCATGCAATGAGTACACAAGTGTTAAGTTGGACAAGGATGTCATTTGACCTGTGGCAATGTAGCCAATTTTTCACTATTTGTTAACTAGGAGTGCAGAATGGATACCCTGTCTCACTTTTAAATTGTGTTAATCCTATTCCCATTGTTAGTTCTATACTCTGTTGCAGGAGATGAGACAGCTATGTCAGGACACAAGACCGTCAGGTGCCCAAAATGAATGACATCACCTGCTACACAGCGAAGTATTTGCCAAGGTGGCTGTGTCAATTGATATTGATTAAACCAATTGTAGGAAAGTAGGATCTGCTTCTTATGGTTACCCCCACTTTTTGCTTGATGTTACACTGTTCTTGACTAGTCTGACTGGGATCCTGCTGATCAGGACCCCAGTATATCTGCTTTCTCCTTTTAAATTGTCATACATGTACTTTGGTACACTCCAGATTCGATACTGGGGTACACTTATCAGTCCCTAGTATACGGTACACATGTACCCAGGGCACAGCTACTGCAACCTATGTAAGCTGGTGCTTGCACCACTTACTTTAGATATAGGTTCACTATATCTATAGGTCACTACACTTCAAACTTATAAGTCACCCCTATTGCAGGCCTTAACAATCCTGAAGGCAGGGTGCTGGGTTTTACATGAGAGGGTGCACATGCATGAGGAGAGCCCCTCTGCAGCCTTCGAAGACCATTCTGTCTGTGACTCAGCCAAACATATAGGTAGAGGTGCATTATAACCTCGGGGCATTCACAGGCACCTCACCGCAACTGACCCGTCTGCTGCTCCTAAGCTCCTGCGGACTCCGAAGATTTCAGCAGCACAGGAGGTGGGATACGAAGGTCCCTGAGGTCGATCTGCCCTCTCAGCAAGTTTGAGGCCAGTATCCCTCGTGGGGGCTGCAATACCCAAACCCCTGTGCACCGCATCCGTTTGCAGTTGGATATGCTTGTTTGCAATTCCTGAGCTTGTGCATTGAACTCCGTGTAGTCCTGACCCTGAGCAGTATGAGTGCTCCATGGGCTGGTATTTTGCAGTCTTGCTCGAGGTCCCCTCGCGACTCCTGGTCATTTGGCCAGTGGGTCCTCTTGAGTGTCATCTTGATTTCTATTGGGCTTCCCTGGTTGCTCCAAATGTGCCCCGACTCCCCATTGCTTGGAAAGTCCCCAGAACCTTGCTGGACCTCACCGTAACCTGCTTGACTTTCCTGCATGGGTTGCTTTTGCCAAGGCTTGTTGGTGATCCAGCCGGACACCGACCCCTCAGCACTCGACATCCTTCATGGGAAAGCTCACATCTGGCTCCTGATCATCGTCGACACCTCCTGGTCCTCGTGGCTGCAGAGTCAAGCATCCCTTCTTTGCACCTGAACCACCCGACATCGATGGGCAATCGTCTTCCGAGCCTTTGAAGTGACCCAGACTTTGTCCCCTCTGCCTTCAGGTTCCTTCCTTCCAGAATCCAGGCTTGTATTCCACTGGACTCTCTTCACCTTCACGGCAGCAGTACTTCTTCGCCGCCCCCCATTGAGAACAATGGAGGTTTCCAACACCACTCCAGACCTATGCACCCAGCTCCTCTGGGATAGGTAACTCGGGTACTGCGGTATCCACGGGTGGGGTGGCTCTCCAACCTCTTAAGTTACAAAAGGTTTCCTCAAAGTCCTCCTAGAAGGGTCCTTAAACTGTGAAATTGCAGCCTTGACTTCCCCATAGAATTGTATGGAGCCCGCGGTCGTGTTAGCACACTGCACCCGTCCACCGTGGGGTCCCTATCTACTCACCTTGGGTGGTTACTTGGGGTCCCAGTAATTCTACGTGCTCCAGACCTTGTCTTGACCCGAGTCATGGTTGTTTTACCACTATTTTAGTATATGGTTTGGTCTCCCCCTGGAGCCCAGTGTGTATTGTGCTACTTACAACTGTTCTATTGATCTTGTATTGTGTGCTTTGTGTTCTATCCTCATGTAGAGGATACTAGAGAGTGGTATTTTAATAAGTACATATTTTTATATAACTACTATGTGGTTCTCCTTTCATTTAGTCAATATAAAGGAGGTGATATTCTGGTAAAACAAGCTGCTTTACACTCCTTCAAGATTAAGCCTGAAGGCTGCCCTCCACAGCTACCACTAGGATAGCTTTTTAAAGGTTATATTTGACCTCAAACATTATAAGGGTTGTTTGGACTGGTGCAAGGTGCCCACTTAAATTAGTGGACAGCATATACCAGGCCAATGTCTCACACCAATGTTGCGGATTTCCACAGGTGTGAGGGAGCAATGGTTATCTTGCAGATTGACAAGTGCCATTTATGTAAATATATGTCAAGTTGATAGCACAAGTCAAAATAATGTAGTTGTATAAACTGTGTGTCACGAGGTGCCAGCTGTTAAAACGGCGAGGGAGGAAGAGGTTGATGACTTCCCCCGATATCTCTCACTGCTCCTTTCTTTGCAGTCTGAATCGGCTTCTGAGGTTCTATGGGTCTTTAAGAACTTGGATGTGCAAGATCCTAGCCCCGTCCACAGGAACTCGACTTCCTATTGGTCCTGACATACAAGCCTCCGGTGTGATAACGAGACCAGAGGAGGAAGAAGATGCGCAAGCCGACTGGCCGGAGAGGAACGTGGAGCCGTGATCAGCATTCCCGTCAGAGTCCCAGAAGCCACAGCTCAAGTCTGGAGAGGAGCCGGGAACGCGACTGCCGAGAGAAAACCACCCCCGCTCAAGAAGGTGCCGAACCCAATTCGGCCCTGCGAAGAAGTGAGCCATGCTCCTGGAGGAGCGTGGCTACAGCAGGTACGTGCCCGCCTCGGGAGTGTGTTTTCCAAAGGTCCTCCGGGTGGGAAACCTAAGAGAAGGGTGGAGGGAGGCCGGTAACACACCGCGGTATTCTCTTGTGCTACTCTATGCTGCACGGGTGACGGACGGTGATGCTCTTTCACCCCCTCACTACCCCTCCCAGTTCCTTTTAGGTCGGGATGAACTAGCCTACTGACGAAGGTTTCTTTTTCTTTGTTTTATTTATTTTGTTTATTACACGGTTCACTCCTCTCCTCTACGACGATACCAAGCGGAGCAACAAAACCACAAACGGGATACTCCTCAGCTGAACAAACCACTGACGGAAGTGACACCCATTGCATGGACATTTTAAGAGACTGTACAAAGTAGACGACTATCTGCTAGAAAGGAAGTCCTGGCAGAAGAGAGACTTGTTGTTTAACCACTGTATACGGTATTGATCCATCCCCCTCCCTCAATAAATATCGTTTGGACCAGCATTCAATGCGCATCTGCTTCTTGTTTGCCCACACTGTGATGTTTTGCAAAGTTACCTATGTGTCAAGTACATACAGATGACTTATGTTAATCTTTTGCATTTCTGTTCACAGCATCAGCACCGGCCAATGGAGGAGAGCAAGCCACAGGTGTAGAGGGAGCAGTTTGCCAGTCAGGTTCCAGTGCCGACTCAGATGTGAAGCCATTGTCTGGTGGGAGGATGAGGGGAGCAACGCTGAGGCACATCTGCGACTACAACGGAAGAATCTGAGGACTAGTCAAGCTTCAGTGAAGACTACCTGGTGGTGCAGGAAAAAGGAGAGGATTGCTCAACATCAGAGTCCACCACCACTCCGATCTCCATCCTCCCAACTGCTCCCAAGGTCCGTGTCCAATCCCATGGCAGAGGAGAGCTCTCCTTTGTGCCAGGCACCTCACCCCCTGCCCTGTCTCCCCTGCTGCCCTCAGTGTGGAGGCTGTTGACCTCCTGAAGCAGATGTCTGTGGGGCAGACATTGATGCTGAATGTCCTACATGTGCATACCGCTCTTTTGAAAGAAATGGTGTCATACATGGAGGGCATTCACTCTGACATGTCTGCCTTCCAGAGATCCAATCAGGCTCTGGCCTCTAAACTGACAGCAGCAGTGTCCCAGCTCCAGCAGTCCCTCCCCCCTCCTGCCTCTTCCCCATTCACAGTCCTAACTCCCATACCTGACCCAAGCAAATGCAAACATGCACATGCACACACATCAACAGCCACATGGAGCACTCCAACACACACTCACACTCACAAGCACAAACCCACACACAAGCACACTCAGGAGACAGACAGCACACACACCGCCAGGGGCATGCCAGAAAAGACACACATGCATCCGCAGACACTCCGCAAATACCACAACCCTCTGCCTACAGAACCCCCACCCTTGACTCTCCTGGTCCCTCCTCTGCCCAGAGACTCTTCCTCAGCGACCTTGGCCTCTTCCCTTCCGGCTCATCCAAACCCCCTCCCAGAAGAAAGAGGCAAACCACCCCCTGTCCCAGACATATTAACCTGCTCACAAAGAGTAAGAGCACCAAGCTCCCCACAAGCAAATCCCCCTCTTCTCACCAGACAAAATCCCCTCCACCAACACATATGTCCCCAGCCCAGACTAGTACCTCCCACACCAAGAAACACCCTCACAAAGAGTCTGAATCAATCCCCATCCCTGTTTAGTCCATCCAGCACTACACCATCCCTAAGAAGGTCAAGCCCAGCCCCCTACTACAACTGCCACCCCACCTCAGTCTGTTCCTACCACTGCAATGGACCAACCTTACCCTCCATCTGTCTCATCCACTGCACTAGACAAACCACCCCTCCATCTGGCCCATCCACTGCAGTGGACCAACCATCCTCTCCATCTGTCCCATATACTGTAGTGGACCAACAATCCACACCATCCGGCCCATCCACTGCAGTGGACCCAACCACCCTTCCTGATCCCACCCCCCAATCCCAAACCAATAGTTCCTAGTTTTGTCCCTATGGTGCCTGGCATGCCCCTTAGATGCCCCTCCCAGGGGAGGTGACCCCTTGCGGTCACAGTGCAGACAAGAGTTGATGGGTATGTTTTTTGACCCCATAAAAAATGTTACTATTATGGACTGGCCATTGGTCTTGCGGTTGTTCTAATTAACTTGGTTCATACATGCAAAATAAAGCATGTTTGAAGTTTATGAATGCTGATTTCTGTGTCACACAAAATGATCATAAGTCAACTGTCATTCATGTTCAATTATTCATGTGAGTACACAATGATGTTGGTTTATCATGGATTGCATGTGGTCCATGGTTTATGGGAACTTTTACAGTGTGTATTTCAAGTGTATTTGTCTACATTTGCTGGATGTTGTCACACACATCATATTTGGCTATATGGGTGACATGCATTCACCATCCTGTAATTTGTTTCCATCACAATTGCACATAGGCCATGCTACCATATGTCAACATAGTGCCAGTGTTGCAAAGTGCTACAGTTTAGGAGGACCATGCTGAATGTGTTTGTGATGTGCGAGAGTCACCTGTCTCATCAGTACATCTGGGTACATATATTGTTTGGCTACATGGTGATGACTTGTACACAAGGGGAGGGTACAATACTTGTACGTGACTTGATAATGGTTTAGCCAGGTCTTTGTCTCCTTTTGGTATGGTAGACCAGTGGCAGTGACAAGCTTGACACAGGTGGCATTCCACTGTAAGCAAATTCCAATCATGACTGTGGGTTCATCTGATACATTTCCTGAGCCCATGCTGAGTGTCAGCTGAGCTGTATTCTCACTGTGTTCACACCCTGTTGCCTCCAAAGAGTTACGTTTATGCAGATGGTCTCGTTTGACAAGGTGTCTGTGGTCTTAAAAGTCCATGGATTCATAATTCTCATGTGAGTTGTGCCAGCCTGCTTCTGTCTGGCTACATCATGTTGATGGTGTGTTTGGTCTGTCCAAGATGGCATTTCATGTTTACAGCCACACATTATTCGTAGTTGAGGATTAGATTTGTGTGTAGGAAGTCATTTGTGCATGACTGATAATGGTGTCCTTTTGAGCTATACGTAATGCTGTGCCAAGTCACACAGAGCTGTCCCTGGGGTGCTGTGATGCCTGTTGGATTGCCCTATGCACCATGTGGTAAGCTGAGTGGACAGTGGGTGCACAGAAGTGTGGTGTGTCTGTCTGCCGTGCAGATGCAACCAGAGCCAGTATCATATCCAGGCTCTTAGTTGCCACACAGAGCATTACGTGGATGTTTCATTGTGAGGCCTAACTGCAGGTCTGTTTAGCAAGATTGATATTGCATGTGAAGAGCTGGCACACACGAGGGTAGAGGTGAGAGAGACTGGTGTTACAAATTTTGATTTGTAGTGGAGACTCCTATACGCTGGGGGCTGGACAAATATTGAGAATGTCTGAGAGTGTGAGGTATGAGTTGGGTCCATGGGCATGTATTGTGCATGAGACGTGTAGTGTCCACATTGTCACAATTTGAGTGCATTAAATGCGGGGATGTGATTCAGGGTATGCAAGCTTGTTAAACTGCTTTCATCCTGTGCAAGGTATAATAGGAATTGGTAGATCTGATATGGGTATATTCAGATAGACAAGATCGGATTATTGCAGGTGAAGAGAGCTGTAGTCTGTGTCATTATTGAGAGTTATAACTGTAACAGTACATTTGTAATGAGTGTGGTTAGTTGTTACTGTGCATCAGTCCATGGTGTCATTGGGCATGGAAGTCATGTGTGGATGTCACTGGGCCACAGTGAGACATGGTTAAACTAGTCATATATGACAGTGTGTATAAGTGTATGTGAAGGTATTCACACCAGGTGCGTAATTTAGAGTGCTCAATGGGGAAATGTGAGGTGTTGTATAGTTGATGTTTGTTGTGTTTGGATCTGTGGGCACAATTTTTTAGGAGTGATTAGTTGTAGAACTTCAGCTGAGTTGGGTGGTTGTTTGTTGATGTGCACATGACTGAGTACATATCCCTTGACATTTCTTAAGTGTCTTATTGTGAGGTGTGGAGATGTGTTCAGTGTGCATATCAGCGTGGGCTGAGATGATGAATACAGTACATTGTGTGCATGTCATGTATGTGGGAGTTGCTGGGTACATAGTGATGAAGAGTAGTGCTGCAAATGTAGGTGTGGATGTGAGAAGGACAGCACAAAAATTATTTAGTATATCTCAGGTTGGTAAAATTTGAGAACATGTCTGGAGCTTCTATGAGAAGACATTCTTTTCCCATCTATCTGCACCAGAGTGGGCTTCTTGCATGCTTGTGTATCTGTTAGTTTTGAGAGATGAGGATGTACTTTGAAGTGCATGTGTGAGGGCCAGATCTGCACAAGTTG
This sequence comes from Triturus cristatus, assembly GCF_964204655.1. Classification (NCBI taxonomy): domain Eukaryota; kingdom Metazoa; phylum Chordata; class Amphibia; order Caudata; family Salamandridae; genus Triturus; species Triturus cristatus. The sequence goes on along the minus strand of NC_140589.1, from coordinate 1,060,505,505 downwards.
AATTCATGCAGGCCTTGTGGTTATGTTGCAATGTACATATGTGTGTATTATGTGTATGTGTGTATGCAATAACATTAGCCAGAGTGAATATGTAGATGTATGATTGGTTTGCTTCAGCTTGCTGTCTGCCAATGTATGTTCTTGATGGATTGTTGTGATGGACACTTTGAGTACACAGGCATGTGCAAAACCTATTGACATCACAGGACAAGTGACCTCCACCTAGGCTTGCCTTGTCTGAGTTGTGTGTGTGTGCATAAGTGGTGAGTTGCCCTTCGTAGGTAGTTGTGGTCACTGATTGGTCATTCCTGCCCTTGAATGAAGCCCTAGAATAGAGGTGGTGATTGCTTCTGATGTTATGTCATGATGCGAGAACATGGATAGCAGCCCATTGCTTAGGGGGCTATTGCCCCCTCAAATGAATAGTCATGGATGTGTGTTGTTGTGCAACATAGGTGCATACAACTCTATAAACGTATACCCACATTTCCCAGTCGACTACACACACGTGTATACATGGAATTCTAACTTTTAATGGCCAAGCTGTGTCAGCACCAGGAGAGTGGACTCATTGTGATGATATCTCTGGTTGTGCTTCGGACAACAATTTGCACTGTGATCAAAATCACATGTGACACTGGAACTGTACACCTAGTTCCATGGGTGTTGACATTGACAATATTTTGGAATGGGGCTGAGTGTACCCACCTGATGCTGACATTCCCTCATTGGTCATACACAACATGCTATGGACCCATGTTTGGATTAGGATCACAATCATGCATGCGCACTCTAAATGTAATTGGCACATATTCTGTGATCCTCGATTACATAGTAGCCTCTGTGATTTCACCTGTTAAGGAAGTTTTCAATGACACACACTGATGCTGATTAAAGGGGGGGGGGTATTTTGAAATGGCCAATGTGACTTACCTCCCTGCAAGGCCCCTACATCCAATGCAAAGTCACTGCACCTGCCGTGCCCTGATACTCATGGGTGGGTGGGGGAGATGACACTGCTTCTTGCAAGGCATGTGACACAGGGCGTCAAGGTGAGTATGCTCCACAGTCTGGCTCACATCCTCACTTTGCAGTACAGCAGGTTAACAGACAGGATACTGGCACCTCTGCGGCCTTGTGGGGACTGTGGTGTTTACAAAGTCCACAAAACAGTGACACGCAGGTGACCCTGGTGCACCAGCCCATCAAACAATACCACATTGACAGCAGGGTAAATCCAAGGATATGCTGCACACTTGGATTGAACTAAAAAACCATAGGGCTACATGGCCTTTGTCTGCCCATCATGTGTGCCAGCCCAGACTGAGACTGCTTTGACGCACACACATACTTGAGCTGCTGTAGGTGGCTGGTCTGTCTTGTTTGCACATCAAACCACAGTATTTCACAGGGTTTTAAGGGACTAATTATTGGATAATGAGACTCTGTTTGCTTTTGAACAGTTCCTGAAGCACTTGCATCTCAACTCAGCCCATCCCTCAAATTGCCCTGTTACTTTTGCTGCAACAGTATGGGAATGCATTTCATGGTAAATTACTTTTGTGTTGGTTCACTTACACATTCCTTAAGCATGTATTCAACCTGTGGGTATTGGTGCACTTTGCATGTGCGCCAGTTACATTATTCGTGTACACATTGCTGGGGGTCTTTCTTATAACTGGCTAAGATTATTAGAGAGCCAGGCCGCTACTCGTCAGCCTCTTGGGGAATATGCCAAAGTGAAAATGAAGATCTTTCTCGCACTATCAGTACCTCCAGACGAGATGCGATTTTTCACTGACCAGTCCGCTCTGGCTGGTTCATCTAATCTGTGACTTGGCGGTATACATAGCGTAGTCTCTTTGAAAACAGCAAATTTCAAATCAGGCATGCCCAAACCCTAAGTCGAGGGCTCTATGCACATCTTGATGCCCATTATTAGTATCACCTTATGCCTGCCACTGTCAAACATTTAATGCTATTCCACTCCGGTCCCATTGTTCAGGATCTGAGGTTACGTGGTCTCATTTTGGCATATTCCCTAAGAGGCTGACGAGTAGCGGCCTGGCTCTCTAATAATCTTAGCCGGTTATAATAGTGCGTTACTAAGGAGCCCTCCAACCTCACAGCTGGCATTTATATTGCACTCAAAGAAATTTTGGATCTAACTCATGACCATTTAATGACTGTGATCTCCTGCACCCTGACGAAAGACTTGTCTGGACTTCGGTCCTTTCCGAAACGCGCGTCGGCGCCCAGTTTGTGCACATAAGAAAATGAATGACTCCCTTTGTGATGTACAGTTTTATACATGCAAATGGTTATACACATTTTTGTGAAATTATGTGATGTATTTTGTCTTTTTTCTTTTTCTTTTTTTCCCATCTTCTTTGTTATTGTGTATTGCTGAATGTTTTTGTTGTCTAGGTATGCTCTGTGAGGTATAATTCTGTATACTGCTCTTTTGGGCTTCCTAAAATGACTGGCTTGTTCACTTTTTATAGTGTCGTAGATTACTGTTCAAATTGAATATATTTTTGTATATTTCTATTCTTCTATATTTATGTTATTGAATACATTAAAATTAAAATATTTTCTGTGGTTCAATGAGGTTCACTTATGATTTTTTGGATGTATCACCTATGATAAATCAATAGGGGGAGTTTTCGTTGTTTATTGTTGATTATTTCCCCTGCCTGTCTCCCCCTTGTAATTGATTCCCAGGGGCCCTCTTCTGTTCAGGGGCATTTGTCCGCAAACCCTAGATTTGCATCTACCTTCAAGGGGGTATTTGCTCCCAAACCCCAGATTTGCATCTACTTTTAAGAGGGTATTTGCCCCCAAACTCCAGATTTGCATCTATTTTTGAGGAGGTATTTGCCCCCAAACCCTACATTTGCATCTACTTTTGAGGGGGCATTTGCCACACACACCCCAGATGGGCTGTACATCTCCTTGACTATTTGCCCCACAAACCAGATATTGCCTATGCATTGCTGGGGGTATTTGCCACCCCCCAGATTGGCTGTACATATCTGTGAGTATTTACTCTACAAACCACATATTGCCTATGCCTTGTTGGGGTATTTGCCACCCCCCAGATTGACTGTGCATATCTGTGACTATTGGCCCCACAAACCACATATTGCCTATGCATTGCTGGGGGTATTTGCCACATGCACCCCGATCGGCTGTACATATCTGTGACTATTTGCCCCTCAAACCACATATTGCCTATGCATTGCTGGGAGTATTGGCCACCCAGCACCCCATTGTGTCTGATTTGCTGTGACTATTGCCCCCACCCTCATGGCCTCCACAGTGCTGTAAGTATTACACCCACCCGATATGTAACTGTAGGTTCACCCCTGCATACCTTATGTTGCCTTTTGTGGTGTAGTGGTGTTTTTGTGTGGGGGTAGGTGTCGTACCTACCTTCTGCGGCGGCTGTGTCAGTCGCGGTTGTAGTAGTGCTCGAAGAGGTAGAGTATAGGGATGACATGCACAATAGGATTCATGGCTGCACCGTCTCATTCAAAGGAATTGTATTTTGGCATGAATCAGAGCTGAAATACTCCCCTTACGGATGCTCTGATGTGTTGGTTTTGGTGACCGATTCGATGCATAGGATGTACGCATCGTACTTGGGCGTTCGGAATCGGACTGGGAAGTGCCTCTGGATGACTCCATTCAGCATTTCCGGATGCGTCTCATTTGGAAAATGGGAACGGATTCGTAGCGTACAAGTCGTTCGGTAAGGAAAGGGATTTGATTTGAGCATCATACTTCGTCTTTCGTAGGTACTGGCTCCCAATACGAGTCAGTTGGAATGTCTGACTCCAGACGGCTCTGGGAAGGCCTTTCGAACGAGATCAGAATCAGGCCCTTAGTCTCTGGTTACTCGTTTCTACTGCCCCCGACACTCCATAAAATTCTAGTGAACTATCATGACTTCTGCCACGCTGTCCAGCAGAGTCAAAGTCCACTCCCCATTTAGAAGCAGAGTCCTCAATATTTGTGGCATGTTTAACTTTTATCCCAGTCACTTATTAAATTGAGGCTTTTGCTGTAGAGGTTTTTCTTCCTTTTTTAATATGAAGTCAGAAAAACGAGTCCTTCTTAATTTTGCATACTCCTCTGATCTGCTCTCTAATCGTCCTCCTCTGTCTGAGCCTTTTTGCTATGATTCCTGAAAGGAACAAGAAGGACATGTGTCAGTATCCTGATGCCTCTCAGGTTCTTTAATTGAATCACGGTTGCTCAAATTATAGTGCTTATCCGTGTTGAGGAGATCCACCCTGTGTTTAGTCTTCTGTTTTTTTTCTTGTTATCCAGTGTTTTTTGTTAGAAGACTGTGGTGCCTGTTTCAGGTTATCCTTTTCAAATGACCCTTAAATTGTGGTTTGTTAGGTCTGGCTCCCAAATTATCCTGACCTATTGAGGAATAGGTTTCTGCAATAATTTTAGATAGTTTGTGCACTCGGTCTACTGGAGCAACCTGTGTGAGTCTCTGGCATACTGCAATCAATACTGCTTCCCATTTATATTCCTTAATATCACTGAGGATACAGTAGCAAAATTACCCATTAATTTCATCCCAAAATCCAGGGCAGGGGCAGTCCCGTATTCATTTTGAATCTGTTTAAGCACCTCTGGCAAGACAGATAATGATGTTGTACCACGTGCTATGGTACAAACTGAAGCAAAGACTCTGCCCCAAGTGGCGCAGTCTTCCATTGGGGGAACCATCCTTTATGGTAGGCACATTGTGAGAATGCTATGCTTTTCTTGGGGTCCTGTATGTGGAAACACGTATTCAAACCGATTCATTTTTGTGTGCAATCCAGAATGGAATCTCATCCACAATTGCATTCATGGTCACTGGACTAATTTCAGGCATTGCTAATTCTGATTGTGCAGCTTGAACAGCCCTTGCTGGGTTTGGCAGCATGATTCACATAACCAATGTTATTAGTTGTCTTTATAGTTTAACTATACCTGTGTATTTTACACAACGCTCTGGAGCCTTAAGGTTTCTTATATCTGGATATGGTGTGTAACAAGCAAAGACTGGCCATGTTGCTCCCTCATTACTGAGGGGAGCTAGTCTGACAGCTTCTATTGTATGTGGTAGGGCGCCTAGGAGCCAATTCATGTGTTCCTGATATGTTAATGGGATCTCTAAATCCTCATATGGTCTATAGATGTTTGGTACTTGTGCTTTAGTGCATGTGGGAAAATTCCCTGTGTTTGCATTTGCTGCCGGGAATGTGATCCATGGATAGAATACCTATGTTCTACATCCCTTGTATGCCTCTACCCGGAAGGTATCGTCCTCACCCCATGGGGTGAGCCAATGGTGTAATAACATTTGTGTTGGTGCATGTCTGCAATTTATTGGCGAATCCACTTGTGATGGATTAGCCATGTGAAAATCTGAAATTCAGAGAGGGTACCTCTGTGTGGTAATCCTTTTTAATATTTAAGCTTGAACAACCTACAGCCAAAAATAAGTGTTCCCTACTTTGCTAAGGAAAATTTGTTCTCCCTAACACCTTGTACATCTCCAGTTAATTGGTGAGTAGGGTCTTTGGGCATACGAAAGAAATACTCCTCGGGAGACCCATTAAATAAGTACCCAAGCTGGAACATTGGTAGCGACATGTCATACAGTTCATACTATATCAGTAAAACTTTGAGTTTGGACAACATAAATGCCAAAACTGTGCGGGCTAACTCCATGCACAACATGAGGATATGTTGGCCTTACCCCTGGCCAGCTCACGGTGCACACTCAGGACCTCTAAACCTTCCAAATTACCGGAGGGCATGTACAACCTCAGAACATGACAACTCTGACTCCCCAAGAAAATCATGGAAACAGATCAATCCCTTTCATTAGTAACTCATGCATGCCCAAACGGAGACACAAGAAATACTCGATTTGGCATTTCCATTATTTATTGAAGCATTATGATTCTTGTGTAAAATAAGTGCACTGCAATGATTAATAGAAGGACACATAACGGAGTGATCAGCATTGCTAGAATCCTTAAGAAGATGAACAATTCAACCATTGTATTATTATATTGGTCATAGGCATACATGTTTAATCATATCAAGACTCCTATCTAGCGCATTCTAACCTAGTGGGCTAAGGGGATGCGAATCTGCCAAAATACCCTAAGGTGATCTAACTGCCGAGTCACCTGTAGAAATGTTTCATCTGGTTACTCATTCTTGCAGACCATCATCCTTCTCAGGAAGGTAAACAGGATTCAGCTAGGCTGGAATTCCAGCTTGGGGTGACCTTGACAGTGACAGTGAAATACTCCTCTGTCTTAAACAAAGGAATGGTGTCATTTATATAATAAACTTCACCCATGTTACCATACCGGAGCCCAAGTCAGGCTGTCATTATTGATTCTACCCCCGCAGGGTTCTAAGAACTGTCAAGCACGGGAACACATTATATGTGGAAGTGAGTGGGTGAATGGTGTCTTCTAGAACAGTCTGGTAAACCCCGGATTTTCATTTAGGATGGGCTATTTTCTACAGTAGTTAAGAGATCATCATGGATATAATCCTTGAATATCACTGCTCTCAGGTGACTCCCATTTGCAGGATCAACTTTCATTTATCTTTGACAAATGTCCAGTTTTCTGTTGGTTTCACTATTTCAGGCACGGACACACCCTTTTCTCTGTGTTTGCAAAAGGAACCCAATACACAGAGCTATCCTATTGGGTTTGAAACCAATGAGCTGCAAATAATTTCACAGGGCTAGATTGCTGCTATTGGGCCAGATGTGTGGCGGTCGAACACCAGAATTTCGATGTGAGATGAACTCGACAGCGTGAGAGACATGTTTCGCTCATTACAGTAATTATGCCTTTTTTAGTACCATTTTGTTTTTACAAAGTTGTTAACTTGACCTCTGTTATATGTAGCAATGTTAACCAGGCTTTGAGTTTTAATCAACATTATTTCCAGAGGGCCGCATTACAAATAAGCTTCATGTCTGTTTGTAGCACTGCACACATTTAAATTGGTGTGCCAGGCACAAACAATGATTTTGCACCCTATTATTCATAATGCGCTCCTCCCAGGGCAGACACAAACTTGCAGTTGCCCTGGGGGCAGCTCATTAGTAAAGGATAAAGCAGCTACTTGAAACAGATGCTCCGTCTTTCACTGTGCACTATGCATCCACCTGCAATTCAAAGTGATATAGAGATCCGCCTGCAGGAGGGTGCCGGGGTGACTAAGCCCTCCTACAAGAGGATGTCTGTGGGGGTCCATGAGACTGCCTTTGCACCCTCCACAGGGCACCCCCTAGGGAACACACTGACTGTACGCCAACGTTTTGAGGCTCACACCCAGACCACTCCAATGCATCCTTCATAATACGGCATGGGTGCAGTGACACTGTCAATATTTTTCAGTTTGGATAACATATACACTTATCTGCACATCATATACATGTATATTAAGTGGAGTTTTCACATTAGGTTAGCTCCAGCGAATGTAGGCCTCAGTTTAAATGACTCACGTTGACATACTTTGGCTGCTGTGTTCTTTCTCTTGTTCCAGGAGCCAAGCTGCATGAGCTCACACTAATTAGATTGCTGCCAAATGTTTTGGTTTCTGCCAGAATTGTTCATCTGTGTTTCATTGAAACCTGACTAGTAAATTCCTGCACCTGTGCTGAAGACAAGCTGACAATGATGTATTATCCGGTTACAAAATATCTCTTGAAGGTTGTGTAGCTGAAAACCTCCAATGTGTGATGTTTAGGGAAAAGGCTGATAATGTTTTTTTATTGTGAAGCTAATTAGATTCAGATAACCCTTTACACTCTCTTGAGAATAGACACTCACCTTTGCTCCTGCTCAAAGAGTTAGACACCTGATCAAATCTATTCTCAGTTAATTGACTGACTTTATATGATTACGCCTTTTAGAAGGAAAACCTGGTCTTAAACAGGGTATATGGGGAGAAATGCTTTATTTCGCCTCGTTTTTGCTTTTTCCATGTGTGCTGCCTTGTGCAGCACACATAGAAACAGAAAATTGCTTATGATTGTTTATGTGCAGTATTGTTCCTGCACATAAACTATCATTTTAAAAAAAACTATTTTGCAACTTCCATGTGTGCTAAGCAGCACACATAGAAGTTACAAAACGGCATTTAAAGATTGTTTATAAACATTCTTCCCCTCAACACAGATATGCTGGCACTATGGTGCAAGGGTGCCTGCGTTGGTGCTAACAGTTAAAGTTAGTGCCAGCGCAGAGGGAAACGCAAGGGTACACCATATTCTAGTAAATATGGTGCAGCCCTGCGTTTCTAAAGTGACGAAGCGTGTTGTTAGCCTTCTTGGCTTGATGACACACTTCGCCGCTTTATTGTAATTTTGCCCCTGTATTTGCTGACACCTTCTGCTTGACTTCTCTCACAAATGTCCTGATTACCTCTGTAGTTTAGCATGTTGTTAAATTTCCCTGAAAGGGAAAATTAAACTTGCTCAATTTGCTCAAGACAACTTTAAATAGTTTGTCTTGTATTTAATATTTTGCATTGTTTGAATTTTACCAACCAAAACTTTATATGAGGATCATTGATTGATGACTAGTTTGAATAATCTGAATTTGTAACTTTGCTAATCCACTAATAAAACTTCATGGTTTGCTATTCTACTATATTCTGTCATCTTTGTGGGAACTAATGTGCTCTACTTTAATTGAAGTATTGTTGTTGATGCTAAGCCTCAGGCTGGGACGGACTGTCCATCTGCTCAATTGCAGCTTATACTTGAGTTTGCACCATGCGTCTACACAGTGCAAATCCCATCTGTGCTGCAACAGATACAGAGGCAAAGTTTTCCCTCAATTGTCTGGTCGTGCTCCAATGCAAATGAGGGAATGCCCTCTGAAGAAAGCAAACTCGCTGAATGAGTCACACATGGCACAGGACCATGTGGCAGCCATGTTTAATATAAGCTATATAAAAACAGACATGTTAAAAGTAGTTCAGCGACAGTACATGTTCAAACAAACGTAATAAAGTATCACATTCTGAACATTAAGAAAAGCTATTGTTGAGCTCAGAGGGCAATGAGAGAAGTGTTCCAGCTGCCGACAACAAAAGGCAATTGTGTGCTAATTAGGTGCTACCCCTACATTTTTACTGTACACTTCAGATTGGAACAAATAAGGTCTAAAACAGCCTCCTGCTCTAAGTGCACCTTCGTCGCCTATGTACCTAGAAGGCCCTGATGTACTCCAGCCTTATTTGCCTCAGAGAGAGAGTGGTCTGTGGTGTGCAGAATTACAATCCAAGCCTACGTGATATTGCTGCACGCATTCATATTTCACGTTTGTTTGCGGTTTTCCTTGTTAGGCAGCAACAGGTAGGGGCCCCACTAAATGCGGTGCAGCAGGTGTGAACATCTGGACCAGCGCTGTGAATGGCCACTCCATCCCAATCATGGCTGTATTGAACTACCCTTCAGGGGCAGGATGCATCATTTCTCCTGTTGCCTTGCATTCAGAAGAAGGTACCCCTGCTGATCGCAGTATATTGGTTTCAAACAACTGCTTACCTTAGAGGGTGAAGCAGTTATTTATTAATATATCAATAGTTTCCATAACATGGTCTCACTTACGTATTTGCTATCTCCCTCATGTTTATACTCAAATAAAAAGCTGTATTGCGCTTCATATTTTGTGGCTTGCAGTATACCTCGCTTCCCGGGAATCGGGTCATTAATTAACTAGAAACCATGGCCCGACGACTCAAGTGACTGTGGACACAAACAACGCCGCCTAGAGCAAGCACGTATATTTAAAAACAACTAGAACAGCGCCTGTACTGGTTAAAAATGGGGGGAAGCAGTCCTCCGAGTCCCATTTCCAACAGTGCAAGACTCCTAACAAAACATCAGCCAATAAGAAAAACACTAATAAATGCTACTGGAAACCTCTGTTAAAGGTATTAGAATTGAACGGACTCTTGCACAAATTCACATCTACTGTAGTTGCATTTAAATGTACCTAACTGTATGCCTTACATACCGTGCAATGATGACTAAAAGGTAAGTAATGAAAATGCTTGTAAGTTCGTAGCTGCTGCTAAGATACAACAGATATATTTTGTAAGAACTAAGCTGATAGCACTGTACCCTGTAATGTACCGATGGTCTGCTAAAATGTAGACATTGTATCAAATGCACCTGTTATAGAAGAGACATCGTGTAAGTATGCACATTTCTACAAAAAATCAATAAAATTAATAAAAGAGTTTTAAAAAATTATACTGGAAATAATAACGGACAGGAGCCCCATGACGAAGCCCTATCCTGCCAACAATATAAAAACTTTGCTTAAAAAGAGAAATGGCGTATCACACTAGTAACTGACTCTATATTACACATTTTTAATTGCTAGATTCTCAGCTTTGATGCTGCGTCAGTGAATGGGTGTGGTAATATTTACTGTGTTTGGTGGTCTTAGCCTGGTATGCCCAACTATAAACAAAACAGCCCCATCCAGTCCTTGAGAGCACAAATACATTAGCTTGTGGCTCACACAGGATAGAATAAGAAATACTGTGGTTTCCGGAGGTACTTCAATCCTATTCTTTCTAGCGTGAAGATAAAACAAAGGTTACAGGGACGTTACATTTAGGAAATAGCAGTTAAAAAAACCTCAGAATTTCACTGAAAAAAAACAAAAGCTACAGGGATGTTATAGTTAGGTTCAGAATTCACTCGTACAAAAACCAGTGAAATTCAACAGTTATCGTTACCAGAGCTAACTATAACTTATGCCCTTCCAATGCACTGCTTATGACTGCACATATGAAATCACTCATGACATTGTCAGTGACATCACTGATGACATCTCAAATGACATCACTTATGACATCATCCACAGAAGCACTCACACACCCATACAGTCTTTCATACATTCAATCATGCACCCACAGAACAACTCACATACCTCTTCACATATCACTTGTCACACACCCACTCACTCATCCATGAAACCACTCTCATACCCCTCATTGACACATACGGCCACTCATACAACCACTTACTCACCCATACAACAATTTTCACAGCCATGCAATCACCCATACAGCTACTCACACACCCACTTAATCAATCATACAATCACTCAGACAGTCACTCACTCACCCATACAGCATCTCAATAGATCTATTGACACACCCATACAACTACTTACATACTCAGTGGCTGGCGTGTTAACTGTGCTGGCAGTCCCTCCCTGCTCGGATAACCCAAGATGGTTTGACAGTGGGTGCTCTAAGGCACTCAGGAAGCTAAAAGCAGCCCTGAAAGAGATTTTGTGTAAAAAAGATAGGGTAGCTAGTTCCCGTAAAAATTATAAATGTGCGCTAAAGAGCGGAGGTCATTATTACAGAACCCGTCCTGGAAGGAGCTGGTACAAGCTAGTGAATTAAAGGACAGCACCCTTTCTAGAAGGTCATCAATAGTCCTTGCTTCTCTGAACCTGATAAACCAATTATGGTACATCATATAACCCGGGATCAATGGAAGGGTCTATAAACACGGTGACGGAGAACAAGATATTGAAGACTTGGTGTCACACCCAGGTGTTGCGCAGATTAACTTCCTCTTGGATGAGGTTAAAGCTGCCATTGAGGGACTGTCACGGAACAAGGCCCCAGGATCAGATGGGATCCCCCAGACCTGTTTCAGAACAATATCGAAGTCTGGGCTCTGATTTTGACCAGGGTACTTAATGCAGCAGCATCAACATTAATGCCCAAGTCATGGTCCTTCGCTATCATCGTCCCCAATTTTAAGAAAGGTGACAGGGACAACCCACAGTGTTACCATCCCATATCTCTGATAGGTTGCACTGTTAAGGTTTTGGGTAGGGTCCGACCAAATATGAATGGGCAGACAGTAACAGAATTATTTCAGATGTCAATATGACTTCAAAACAGGCAAATCAACAGTAGGTCAATATCTGAACTCTATCTGTTGATATCAAAATACACCACCGCCAAAGAAGGATCTATTTACTTGGGGCTTATGGACCTTACTGCGGCATTCGATAGAGTGAACGGAAGCAAATTGTGGGCTCTATTAGATGAGATAGGCGTTGAGAGGGCAGTAATAAATGTTTTAATGTCTTTATATGCTGACACATCAGCTGCTGTTCGTTTTACACAGCAGGGGGGACTCACTAACAATTTTAGATGTTCAAAGGAGAGCCTCAAGGGTGTATTCTTGTATTCTTGCCCTTTTTATTTACGTTGTAAATTAATGGGCCAGAATCCCATCTGATTTCACAACACGCTGATACCCCGCGAATAGGAACTAGATTAGTCCCCGTCCTGTTATATGCGGACGATGCGGTGCTTATGACACTAACACCTAGAACATTACAAGTGTTAATTGATGGGTTTGTCTCCTTCATGAATACGCTAGACTTATCCCCCAATTTTTCTAAATCTTTTGCTATGGAGATAGGGCGTCGGGGGACTAGCACAAAAACCTACAAGGCAAGCACTGCAAGCTTAGCCAAAGTCCCAACTTTTACATATCTGAGTATTTTATTTGATGTTCAATTAAAATGGAATACCCTGAAGGAGGAAAAGGCAAAAGGGATGAATAAAGCCCTGGTAGCTATCGCAAATTATGCCCATAGGTTAGGTACATGGTCGCCGGGGGTGATCTTAAAATTATATAAATCATTTTGCATTTCCAAGGTCTTGTACGGGAGTGTGATTTGGGGCTATAAGGTAGTTGATAAATTACAAATTACACAAAATACATTATTTTAATGGATTTTAAAAGTGTCACAGATAACACCTGCATACACTGTACACGAGGAATTGGGGCTCAAATATATAACAGACCTAGTTGCAGTCGGGCCTTTGCTTTGCCGGGTGAATGTTTGGTCCAACGCAGAGGCTTCTTTTAACCAAGCACTAATCGTGGATTGCCTATCCTTGGACCACACATTAAAAATTCCCTGGTTAAGATACATTAAAGATTCATTCAGTGCCCAGGGAAGATCTGATATATTTATGAATTATAAGAAAGTGAAGAGGGAGGATAAAACGTTAATTAAAGACCTATTTTTTAAAACAATTAGCGCTGAATGTGAAGAAAAGGAGCTTATGAAGCCTAGGGTAAGAGCCCACGCTTTAGTTAAATCAGCAACGGGTATGGAGCCTAACCTCTTCATATTAACTAGTCCGTATGAGCGCTTTTTTATTACCCATTCTAGACTGAATATGTTTCACTATTTAGTTGCCTCTCCTCTTGGTTTTGCTTTATGTACCGAGGATAGAGGGCCCTGTAGCTGTGACAATAGGTCTCCACAGGATATTTTACATTTGATCTTTTTATGTAAATATTTTAGCTGCCTAGATGTCAATTTCTTAAAACTTACTTGAAAGATATGGGGTTCAGGCAAGCTTGTGTTGCTCTTTTACATTTGCAACTCATGCAAGATGTTCGTACATTGAGTGTGGTTATTCATTTGCTAAGAGCAATGAAAAGATCAAGAAAATCTAGACATGATTGATCTCGGGAGGGACAGTGTGGGACTATGCTGGGAGGATCGTAGAATTGAATGTACAGGATAGATTTTAGGATTGTATTTGTGTCACGTGGAACTCATGTCACGATTAGTACCGTTTTTTTAGGTATCTTTAAGAGTAATTTTAAGCCAAGGTTTGTTCTGTTTCCTAGTAGAATGATAATGATATTTGTATGATTACTGTGTGATGAAATATCTTTTTATGAATTTAATATTGTTTTAATGTATGATTTCTTTTATGGCAGTGTTACTGCTGAATTAAGATTGTTTATTATTATTATTATTATACTCACATACCCACTCACATGCTCTCGCAATCACTTACATACCCATTTACTCATCCCTACAGGCACTCAGATGACTCACTCACCCATACAGCCTTTCACACAGACACTCAATCTCCAATACAGCCACTCACACACCCACTAAGTTGACCAAACACCTGAATAGACAGCTACTCACTCAACCATGCAGCCACTTACACATCTACTCCCTCACCCACACAGCCACGCAAACAGCCACTCACTCACTTATGCAGCCCCTCACACAGCCACTAACTCACCCATACAGCCAATCATACACCCGCGCAATCTCCAATACAGCCACTCACACAGCCACTCTCTCACCCATACAGCTGCTCGCATACCCACTAACAAGTCTATACAGCCACTCACACACCCACTCACAACTCATAGAGCCACTCAGACATCCACTCACACACTGATACAGACAGACAAACACTCAGATGAGATGTGTTAGAAAAAGTATGACTAATTACTAGTACAGAAAGAATTGTAATTTAACTTATGCTGTTATGTTATGTTATATGAATTTGTAACACACGCGGCTACTCATGAGTATCCCGGCGCAGAGCCTAGCGAGGTATGGGCAGAAAGGTTCAGGGAAATAAATGTGTTTTCAACTTCCTCTTGAACACGACTGGGTCCTGGATTGTACGCAGGGCAAGAGGAAGAGCATTCCAAGCAACCGCCGCTTTCACTGCAAATGAACTGCCCCCTATCCTCTGAAGCTTGCAACGAGGGACCTGAGCATAACATAGGGACAAGGATCGCAGGGAGCAGCGGGAACATGGAAGGAGAGGCGCCTCTGCAAGTAGAGAGGACCACCACCGTGGAGAGGACGGTGGGCTAAAGCTAGTAGTTTAAATTTGACTCTATCCAGCATGGGGAGCCAGTGGAGAGAGCGCAGCTGTTGACGAACACTGCTCCTAGCCGACATGCACATTAAAAGTCTGGCTGCCGTATTTTGAACCACCTGTAACTTCTTCAACAGGCAGCCCAGGATACCAGCATAAAGGGCATTGGCATAATCCAGCTGTGACAGAATCAGAGCACAGGTGAACGTTTTCCTTGCCGTCTGAGGTAAGAGGGGAAAGAATCTTCTGAGAGTTTTAAGCAGGCCGAAACAGCAGCCAGCCAGCTTCTTGATGTGTGTCGAGAAGGAAAGACATTCATCGAACCAAACCCCCAGATTTTTTGCAGGCTTCCCTGACGAGGTGGGTAATGGAAACTCAGGAGGCCAGAGCTGCTCTCTGAAATTGAGGTGGAATTTACCAAATAGCAGAATCTCTGACTTTTCTTCATTGCACTTAAGCTGTGCTTCCGCCAGCCATTTAAAGATGGAAGATAGGCAATGATGAACCAGTAGTACAGAGTCCGCATCTTTGTCCCAAGTAAAATGCAGCTGGGTGTCATCAGCGTAAGCCAGCACCTTGGCCCCCAGCTCCTCCGCCAGAGTGACATAGATATTGAAAAGGAGGGGGCTAAGGGTGGAACCCTGGGGGACACCCGTTGTTACTGGCTGAAGAGAAGAGGAGGACGGTGGAATCCAAATCTGCTCAACCTGCCCTTCCAGAAAGGACCGGAGCCAGCCCCACATGGCACCCGACAGGCCAATCTTGGCCATGCGTGAGAGGAGAAGTGAGTGCGGGACCGTGCCGAATGCCGCCGAGAGGTTGAGCAAGATTAATGCAGCTCTCCCGCCGGCGTCCAAACACTCCCGGATGGCCTCCGCCACCTCAACCAGCACTGTTTCGGTACTATGAGACGCCCGGAACCCTGATTGGTCTGGATGCAGGAGCGCCTCCCTTTCCACAAAATCGGTGAGTTGTTTATTTACCACCTTCTCACACACCTTCGCCAAAGCAGGAAGGAGGGAGATAGGCTGGTAATGCCATGGACAAAGAGGGTCCAGTAACGGCTTTTTTAGGAGTGGCAAGATCTTAGCCTCCTTCCAAGCCAGTGTTACCACTGCTTTCTGGAGATACATGTTAATGATGGTATTCACTTCTATGTTTGCGTCCCCTGCAACTGCTGCCAGTATCCTAGCAGGACATGGGTCTGAGGGCAAGCCAGACTTTAGACCCTTAAGGATTTTAAGACAGTCCAATGGGACGAGTTGCCTAAATACCGATAAGGAAGGAGCTGTGCCAACAGGATGACACTCCAAATGTGCCTCCATTCTGACGTCACGGGGAGTAAATGCAGCTTGGATAGACTGAATCTTATCCCTAAAACAGCAGGAGAGAGTGTTACACCAGGAATGTGAAGATGGCGCCACACTAACTTGGGCCAGAGGGGACATGAAGCTCTGAACAATAGCGAACATTTCCTTAGAGTTGTTACTGGCTAATTCAATACGGGCCCCGTAGAATTGCCCTTTAGCCAAAGTAATGCCTGCATAGTATATTTTCTGCTTATCACTGAGCTTCCGCTTGTCAGCGGGGCAATACCCACTCCTCCGCCAGGCCCGCTCAAGGGTCTTACAGTCATGTTTCCAGGCTTTAAGGGTGGGGTTGAACCAGGGTTTGGACGGAGATTCCCTAGTCAACCTAGTAGAACATTGTGGGGCTACCGTAGCAACTGCATTCGACACCCAGCTAGAGAACCCAGCCAAACGCGCCTCAAGTTCCCCTACCAGGCTAGGACTAGAAGCTTCTAAGGCCATATTAAGTTCAAGTAGGTCAATTTTACCAAAGGCTGATTTGTAACATGAGCGTGCTAAAGGCTCAGTATTAGACACTTCCCACGAGAAGTGGGTTTTGAAATAGTCCGACCAGGTGACCCGGCAGGAGGCCTTTGATAAGCTAGGGAAGTTGGTACAGATAGGGTCAAGTATGTGTCCAGCTTGATGAGTAGGAAGGCTGACATGCTGGTCAAGCTGAGCGAGATGTAAAATATCCAGCAGGTCACGCGCATCCTTACTGTCCGCGTGATCCAGATGGATATTAAGGTCACCCCCAAGACCATATAGTGGGCAAATCTAACCACCCTGGAGATAGCAGCATCTACCCAGGCCTGAAGAAAAGGTCCCACTGGGCCAGGGGGCCTATATAACAAAGAGCCTCCTAGTGTAAAATGGGCTGAGAAGCGAATACTGAAATCAAGAGCCTCGCATCCTCCTCACGAGGTTACTTCCCCCCTGCGGAGATGCCACCTGTTTTTATAACTAATAGCAACACCACCCCCTCTCCCCTCCGGGCGATCAGCTCTAGAAATCTTATAGCCCATTGGTGTGGCAAGCATTACAATCGGATCTGAAAAGGGATCCAGCCAGGTTTCAGTTGAAAACAGCAGGTCAAGTGAATTGTCCTCTAAAAGGTCGAAGACGTCTGCATGGTGTTTCCTAAGAGAACGCACATTAATAGTGGCAGCCCAAATAGGAGGGGCCCTAGGCAGCTGTCCAGGGGGCTTGCCATTATTATCTAAAAGAGCAGAACCCAGGGACAACTTAATCCCGCAGGATTTACAAGACTGTTTTGGTGCCCCGGCCACATCCCAATTCCCTAAATGGCAATGAGGAGTAGAATCAAGGGCCCGTAGAGAGGCTGCAATATAACTCCGTCTGATAACAGAGGACTCACAGGCAGCATGGCTGGCGCTGGCCGCTTCCGGGACGCTGACGGGCACAGACGGACTTGCCTGTAGTTTAGTGTATATGTTTTTAAGTCTCAGAAATGTTTACGAAACACAGTCAGTGATATCATTAGTCATGTCATCAATGATGTCACTGACCATGTCATCAGTGATGTAATATGTGAAGTCATAAGCAGTGCATTGTGCGGGTGTAAGTTATAGTTAGTTCAGGTAACTATAACTGCTGAATTTCACTGGTTTTGTACTAGTGAAATCTGAGCCTAACTATAATGTCCCTGTAACCTTTGTTTTTTTCAGTGAATTTCTAAGGTGTTTTTTAATTCTATTTCCTACTGTAACGTCCTTATAACTTTTTGTTTTTTTGAGTGAAATTATAAGGTTTTTCAAATTCAATTTCTTAACTATAACGTCCCTGTACCTTTGCTTTTTAAGTGAATTTCTATGGTTTTTAAACAAGTAGGTGTGTTTGCAGAGTGGTGGAGAAAGGTGGCGGGCCTCCACCCAGCTCTCGGTAAACCTGCTGTGTAGGGCTCACTGGAGGTAACAGAAGGGCTTCTTGGCCTCCAAAGACCCTCAACATCCAAGACCCCCCAGGGACCCCTAACCAGTAGTGCACCAGGAGTTGCATTTGCAGAGTGGTGGAGGAAAAGGGGGCCTCCAACCAGCTCTAAGCAATCATGCTTTTTGGGGCTTATTGGAATGTAACTAGGATGGTTCTTGGCCCCCAAGGACCCTTCGCATCCTATGGGACTTCATCCCCCAACTAGTAGTGCACCAGGAGGCGCGTTTGCAGAGTGCTGGTAAAAGGGGGCGGGCATCGGAAGACCTCTTAGCAATCCTGTTGTGTGGGACTTACAGGAGGTAACAGGATGGCTTGTTGGCCCCTGAGGACCCTCAGCAGCAAAGGGGACTTCATCCCCCAACCATTATTGTGCCAGGAGGTACGTTTGTAGAGTGGTGAAGAAAAGTTGAATGGCCTTCAACAACAGCTCAGCAATCCCTCTGTTTGGTTATACTGGTGGTAACAGGAGGGGTAGTTGGCCCCCAAGGACCCTCCAGAATCAAGGGGACTTCATCCCCTAACTAGTAGTGTGCCAGGAAGCGTGTTTGCAGAGTAGTGGTGAAAGGGGGTTGATTTTTTGGGGGGGTTGTGTTATTAGGGGAGGGAGCCGCATGGCCGCCCTTCCCTGGGCCAATTTCGGCCACGGGGACCCCATCCTCTGGGGCAAAGCCTTTATGGAATGGGGGAGGGGGCACATGCGTATGCTGTAGCTTAGTGTATATATATTTAAGTCTCAGAAATATTTCCGAAACACAGTCAGTGATATCATTAGTGATGTCATCAATAATGTCAATGACCATGTCATGAGTGATGTAATATGTGAGGTCATAAGCAGTGCATTGTGGGGTGTAAGTTAGAGTTAGCTCAGGTAACTATAACTGCTGAATTTCACTGGTTTTGTACGAGTGAAAACTGAGCCTAACTAAAATGACCCTGTAACCATTGTTTTTGTCAGTGATATAAAAGTGTGCGTGTGTATGTGTGTTTTAATACCGGAGGATGCGATTTCAATGGACGCCATAATATATGTACACATAACATTATTATCGGTGAATGCGATGCCAATGTACTCCATAATACATAGATACACATAGCAATATCAATACTGGTAAATACAATGTAGATGTATGCCTAGACAAATGTACGCATAATAATGAAAATGCAATATCAACTACCACCATGTTATATGTACACATAATAACAAACTTGTATAATTGCTGTCAATTCCACCTAAGATGACCTCCCCATCAGCCCTGAGTCAGAGATATGTGGACAGACAAGCCCTATGACCTAAACACAAGCCTACAATTGATAGGTCACAGGGGTGTTACATGTAACCTGAAGCCAAACTTCTGAACAGGGAAAACCCAGATTGATCCCACAGATAGGCAGCAACACCACAAAAGGTTTGAGGAGATTGGCCCCAATAAAACATGTTTGGCCAACGGGGCTCACATCCCAAAATCACAAAATCATATGCCATATGTAGTTAGGTGCATTCAGCCAATCAGAACATAGCATGGACACTACACACAGTGATCACACGCTCTCCATGCCGGACAGCTGGACACATACACTGGCCCAAATTAGGTCTCCACAAAGTCAAGAGCCACCACTACCCCTTATCAGTTGGTTGAACTTATGGTTCATGACAATGCTCTACAAGACTGTGTAATCAGTTTATTCTACTTCAAGAACTGTATATAATGCCGGCCAAAACCTCTGTACAACAAGACATTCTTCAGACATGCCTCTGTTTCTGCTCTCCCGGCCACTACATTTAATTAAACCAACTTGTTACTGTTTTGCCAAACAACTCTTGTTCTTTAAATTTTTAAAAGGTAAATTCATATCCGCTCTGCTTGGACCACTGGGCATCACATAGATGGTACCCATAGGCCCTGGGTGTGATACTGGGTCACTTATTTATTTTCTTCGCTTGGACAACTGGGTGTCACATGCATTGTATGCATAGCCCCTGGGTGTGATATTGGGTTACTGCCTTGATCCTATTTTTTAGTATAAAGGAGTTTTCTTAGGGACTGTCAGTTTATTAACACTAGCAGTGTCTGGAAGCAGTGAAGAGTTGTTTTTTTTCGCTTGGACCACTGGGCGTCACACAGATGGTACATAAGGAAAATATTCGGACCTTGGTGAATAAGGTGTAGCTTGTGTTGATAATTGTCAGGTTGTTCCTTCTTCTTTAGCGCAAATTGTTGCTATTTTTGTCCCTAAGCCGATACTGACAGACTATCAGGCTCACTTAGCTCCATGTACTGCACAGAGTATTCCCTCTTTATCAGGCAGTAGGCGCTAGGAGCAGGCTAAGGTTTTATTGGGACAAAATAATAATTTTTTCTGTCAATTTTTTCTTTTCTATTTTCACCTAAGATTGATGGTGTGGTGCTGTTACATTTTGTAATTATACTTTATGTTGAAATGTTATGTCCTGTTAGTAAGTTTATGTATCTATGAAAGAGTAGCCATTTTTTTCCACAAGTCAGTACTCCATATTTGCTATTTCGCAGCTAAAAACCAACGCACAAAGCAAAACAACGTTCTGAGCTAATTATTGCACTTTCTTACAGATTGTTATTATTTCATTGCATTGTCTTTGTCTACTGTTAAGTGTTTTTATGTGATGAATCATTTTCCTTAAAAGGAGCTTATAACCAGTAGTTTTTGCCAGCACAACCCTGTGTACACAATTTCCCCATAATCAGAGTAGAATTAAAAAAGTTTCCAAACTCATCATGGAGTCATCGCTAGACCACATGCAAACTAGATTCCCCACACAGGAAGCTAGAGAAACACTGCCATGAGTGGCATGCACATACCAAGGCAAACGAATTCCTGTGGCCTGAGGGGGAAACATTAGATACCAACATAATAGAACACACAAGAACACACAAACAGCCCAGATATGTAGGTCAAAAGAGGGATAAACAAGAGGCCCTACTATAACTATGGACCATCTTTGAGGTGGCCCTGTCCTGACAAGTTGTCCTCGAACACACAAGTAAGGAATCCGCCCCAACCCTACTATGCACTGGCAGGGAGGTGCTCTCTCTGAGGTCTGCCATCCCAGCCGCCCTGTGCTGGGTTACACCAATCCACATGGTCGAGGGGGCCAATGGGCCCCCACCTGACAGCAAGCTACCAGACCCAGGGTAGGGGGACTACCAGACCAACCAGCCCAGGCTAGGCCAGCTCCTTCCCAGTCCGGGGCCAGGCTACCCCGAAGTTTGACTGCCCATCCATCGGTCACTACCAATAAAGCCCCAGCGGAACAAGGAGCACATGCTCCAAACCACCCAACAGAATGTTCCAGAGTCAGGGGGAGGTAAATAGCAGTTCTGGATGATGACACCACCAGGGTGGAAGGATAGGGTCCCCAGCCCTCCGCGATCCAACCTTGAAGGGGGAAGCCATAGGATATGCTCCCCCAGGGTATTCTCAGGCTGCAGAGAAGCATCAGGGAGCGAGTTTGAGGTCAAAAGGCTAACAAAGAGAACGGTACACAGCACTGAAGAAAGGATATACATTTATCCCTGCCGACTGAATAAATACCTGTGAAACGGATGATCTGTATGGCTCGTGATTTTTCACCCGTGATTTTCTTATCAGTGATGTCACTGACCATGTCATGAATGATGCAATATGTGACATCATCAGCAGTGCATTGCAGGTGCGCGAGTTATATTTAGCAGAACTAACTATAACGGAGGAATTTCTATGGTTTTGTAAGAGTGAAATAGCCAGCTAACTATAACACCCCTGAAACCTATGTTTTTTCAGTGAATTTCTAAGGTTTTTTAGGATGCTAATTTCTAACTATAACGTCTCTGAAACCTATGGTTTTTTCAGTGAATTTCAAAGTTTTTTTAAATGTTAATTTCTAACTATAACGTCTCTGAAACCTATGTTTTTTTTCAGTGAATTTCAAAGGTTTTTTAAATGCTAATTTTTAAGTGTGATAGTAGTTATACCTATTTTTTTGTACTGATTTTTGACAGTTTTTTTACTGTTTATTTATAAATATTTTATTCATTAAATAACATTATATATTTTTCTGAAAATTGCAAAAAAAAAAAATTTTTAAATTCAAGCTGATATATTGATTAATTTTTTTGTTTTCATTTTTTATTGGAATATATTTATAATATTTTCTTTTTAAAAAAAATCAAATTTTTTTTTCGGAATCGTGCACTCATAGCATACACATCACGGTGGGTGCACGGATTCTAGCCGCCATTTTAAAAAAGTTGTGAAGGATCCGCGTACGGTGTGCGACGGCTGCATATTTTTCAGTTACATCATATACATTTAATATTACGTGATGTGCGCGATTGGTATGCGACCAGTCCGCGACTCCTTCTCCCGCGCATTTGCGACCGCGTGACGTCATATACGCGCTGGGTGCACGACTCCCGCAAAAAAAGTATGTTCCAAAATGATATGTATATGTCTTTAATATACATATTAGGGTTAGAGATTATTTAAGATTTTCATAAAAATAATATATTTGTACTTATAATAAACGTCTATAATTTTTAAATATATTTTCGCGAAGTCGGTGCGTGCATCATGAGCGCAGAGAACCAGGTCGGCAGAGCTGCTGTAGAGCCAGAGAAACCAGGTCAGCAGAGCCGCTGTAGTGTCAGAGAACCAGGTCAGCAGAGCTGCTCTAGAGCCTAAGAAGCAGGTCAGCAGAGCTGCTCTAGAACCAGAGACCCAGGTTAGCAGAGCTGCTCTAGAGCAGAGACCCAGGTCAGCAGAGCTGCTGCAGAGCCAGAGAACCAGGTCAGAAGAACTGCTTTAGAGCCAGAGAACCTGGTCAGCAGAGCTGCTTTAGAGGGAGAGACCCAGGTCAGCAGAGCTGCTCTAGAGCCAGAGAACCAGGTCAGCAGAGCTGCTTTAGAGCCAGAGAACCAAGTCAGCAGAGCGGCTCTAGAGGCAGAGAAACCAGGGCAGCAGAGCTGCTTTAGAGGGAGAGAACCAGGGCAGCAGAGCTGCTTTAGAGGGAGAGAACCAGGTCAGCAGAGCTGCTTTGGAGCCAGAGAACCAGGTCAGCAAAGCTGCTCTAGAGCCAGAGAACCAGGTCAGCAAAGCTGCTTTAGAGGCAGAGAACCAGGTCAGCAGAGCTGATTTAGAGGGAGAGAACCAGGTCATCAGAGCTGCTTTAGAGCCAGAGAACCAGGTCAGCAGAGCTGCTTTAGAGCCATAGAACCAGGTCAGCAGAGCTGCTTTAGAGCCAGAGAACCAGGTCAGCAGAGCTGCTCTAGATCCAAAGAACCAGGTCAACAGAGCTGCTGTAGAGCCTGAGAAACCACGTCAGTAGAGCTGCTTTAGAGCGAGAGAACCAGGCAGCAGAGCTGCTTTAGAGGGAGAGAACCAGGTCAGCAGAGCTGCTTTAGAGCCAAGGGACCAGGTCAGCAGAGCTGCTCTAGAGCCAGAGAACCAGGTAAGCAGAACTGCTTTAGAGCCATAGTACCGAGTCAGCAGAGCTGCTTTAGAGCTAGAGAAGCAGGTCAGCAGAGCTGTTGTAGAGCCAGAGAACCAAGTCAGCAGAGCTGCTCTAGAGCCTAAGAACTAGGTCAGCAGAGCTGCTCTAGAGCCAGAGAACCAGGTCAGCAGAGCTGCTGTAGAGCCAGAAAAACCAGGTCAGCAGAGCTGCTTTAGAGGGAGAGAACCAGATCAGCAGAGCTGCTCTAGAGCCTAAGAAGCAGGTCAGCAGAGCTGCTCTAGAACCAGAGACCCAGGTCAGCACAGCTGCTCTAGAGCCAGAGACCCAGGTCCGCAGAGCTGCTTTAGAGCCAGAGAACCAGGTCAGCAGAGCTGCTCTAGAGGCAGAGAACCAGGTCAGCAGAGCTGCTTTAGAGCCAGAGAACCAGGTCAGCAGAGCTGCTTTAGAGCCAGAGAACCAGGTCAGCAGAGCTGCTCTAGAGCCAGAGAAACCAGATCAGCAGAGCTGCTTTGGAGCCAGAGAACCAGGTCAGCAAAGCTGCTCTTGAGCCAGAGAACCAGGTCAGCAGAGCTACTCTAGAACCAGAGACCCAGGTCAGCAGAGCTGCTCTAGAGCCAGAGACCCAGGTCAGGAGAGCTGCTGCAGAGCCAGAGAACCAGGTCAGAAGAACTGCTTTAGAGCCAGAGAACCTGGTCAGCAGAGCTGCTTTAGAGGGAGAGACCCAGGTCAGCAGAGCTGCTCTAGAGCCAGAGAACCAGGTCAGCAGAGCTGCTTTAGAGCCAGAGAACCAAGTCAGCAGAGCGGCTCTAGAGGCAGAGAAACCAGGGCAGCAGAGCTGCTTTAGAGGGAGAGAACCAGGTCAGCAGAGCTGCTTTGGAGCCAGAGAACCAGGTCAGCAAAGCTGCTCTAGAGCCAGAGAACCAGGTCAGCAAAGCTGCTTTAGAGGCAAAGAACCAGGTCAGCAGAGCTGATTTAGAGGGAGAGAACCAAGTCATCAGAGCTGCTTTAGAGCCAGAGAAACAGGTCAGCAGAGCTGCTTTGGAGCCATAGAACCAGGTCAGCAGAGCTGCTTTAGAGCCAGAGAACCAGGTCAGCAGAGCTGCTCTAGATCCAAAGAACCAGGTCAGCAGAGCTGCTGTAGAGCCTGAGAAACCACGTCAGTAGAGCTGCTTTAGAGCGAGAGAACCAGGTCAGCAGAGCTGCTTTAGAGGGAGAGAACCAGGTCAGCAGAGCTGCTTTAGAGCCAAGGGACCAGGTCAGCAGAGCTGCTCTAGAGCCAGAGAACCAGGTAAGCAGAACTGCTTTAGAGCCATAGTACCGAGTCAGCAGAGCTGCTTTAGAGCCAGAGAAGCAGGTCAGCAGAGCTGTTGTAGAGCCAGAGAACCAGGTCAGCAGAGCTGCTCTAGAGCCTAAGAACTAGGTCAGCAGAGCCGCTCTAGAGCCAGAGAACCAGGTCAGCAGAGCTGCTGTAGAGCCAGAGAAACCAGGTCAGCAGAGCTACTTTAGAGGGAGAGAACTAGATCAGCAGAGCTGCTCTAGAGCCTAAGAAGCAGGTCAGCAGAGCTGCTCTAGAACCAAAGACCCAGGTCAGCACAGCTGCTCTAGAGCCAGAGACCCAGGTAAGCAGAGCTGCTTTAGAGCCAGAGAACCAGGTCAGCAGAGCGCTCTAGAGGCAGAGAACCAGGTCAGCAGACCTGCTCTAGAGCCAGAGAAACCAGGGCAGCAGAGCTGCTTTAGAGGGAGAGAACCAGATCAGCAGAGCTGCTTTGGAGCCAGAGAACCAGGTCAGCAAAGCTGCTCTAGAGCCAGAGAACCAGGTCAGCAGAGCTGCTTTAGAGCCATAGAACCAGGTCAGCAGAGCTGCTCTAGAGGCAGAGAACCAGGTCAGCAGAGCTGATTTAGAGGGAGAGAACCAGGTAAGCAGAGCTGCTTTAGAGCGAGAGAACCAGGTCAGCAAAGCTGCTTTAGAGGGAGAAAACTAGGTCAGCAGAGCTGCTTTAGAGCCAAGGGACCAGGTCAGCAGAGCTGCTC
This sequence comes from Triturus cristatus, assembly GCF_964204655.1. Classification (NCBI taxonomy): domain Eukaryota; kingdom Metazoa; phylum Chordata; class Amphibia; order Caudata; family Salamandridae; genus Triturus; species Triturus cristatus. The sequence goes on along the minus strand of NC_140589.1, from coordinate 1,060,479,945 downwards.
TAGAGCCATAGAACCAGGAAAGCAGAACTGCTTTAGAGCCAGAGAACCAGGTCAGCAGAGCTGTTGTAGTGCCAGAGAACCAGGTCAGCAGAGCTGCTCTAGTGCCTAAGAACTAGGTCAGCAGAGCTGCTCTAGAGCCAGAGAGCCAGGTCAGCAGAGCTGCTGTAGAGCCAGAGAAACCAGGTCAGCAGAGCTGCTTTAGAGGGAGAGAACCAGGTCAGCAGAGCTACTGTAGAGCCAGAGAACCAGACCAGCAGAGCTGCTTTAGAGCCAGCGAACCAGGTCAGCAGAGCTGCCTTAGAGCCAAAGAACCAGGTCAGCAGAGCTGCTCTAGAGCCAGACAACCTGGTCAGCAGAGCTGCTTTAGAGCCATAGAACCAAGTCAGCAGAGCTGCTTTACAGCCAGAGAACCAGGTCAGCAGAGCTGCTCTAGAGCCTAAGAACCAGGTCAGCAGAGCTGCTCTAGAGCCAGAGGACCAGGTCAGCAGAGCTGCTGTAGAGCCAGCAAAACCAGGTCAGTAAAGCTGCTTTAGAGGGAGAGAACCAGCTCAGCAGAGCTGCTCTAGAGGGAGAGAACCAGGTCAGCAGAACTGCTTTAGAGCCATAGAACCGGGTCAGCAGAGCTGCTTTAGAGCCAGAGAACCAGGTCAGCAGAGCTGTTGTAGAGCCAGAGAACAACATCAACAGAGCTGCTCTGTAGCCTAAGAACTAGGTCAGCAGAGCTACTCTAGAGCCAGAGAACCAGGTCCGCAGACCTGCTGCAGAGCAAGAGAAACCAGGTCAGCAAAGCTGATTTAGAAGGAGAGAACCAGGTTAGCAGAGCTGCTTTAGAGCCAGAGAACCAGGTCAGCAGAGCTGCTCTAGCTGACACTGACTGACTGACACTGACTGACTGACTGACTGACACTGACTGACTGACACGGACTGATTGACACTGACTGACACTGATTGACTGACACTGACACTGACTGATACTGACACTGACTGACACTGATTGACTGACACTGACTGACTGACTCTGATTGACTCTGATTGACTGACACTGACTGACTGATACTGACTGACACTGATTGACTGACACTGACTGACACTGATTGACTGACACTGACTGAATGACTGACACTGACTGACTACTCTCTACTACTCTACTACTCACTCTCTACTACTCTCTCTCTAGTACTCACTCTCTACTACTCTACCACTCTCTATTACTCACTCTCTACTACTCTCTCTCTACTACTCACTCTACTACTCTCTACTATTCACTCTGCACTACTCACTCTCTACTACTCTCTCTCTACTACTCACTCTGTACTACTCACTCACGACTATTCTCTACTACTCGCTCTATTACTCTATACTACTACTCTCTACTACTCACTCACTACTACTCACTCTCTACTACTCACTCTACTACTCACTCTACTACTCTCTACTACTCTCTACCACTCACTCTCTACTACTCTATTACTCACTCTCCACTACTCTCTACTACTCGCTCTCTACTACTCACTCTCTACTACTCACTCTACTACTCTCTACTACTCACTCTCTACTACTCTCTCTCTACTACTCTCTCTCTACTACTCACTCTCTACTATTCACTCTCTACTATTCACTCTCTACTACTCACTCTCTACTACTCGCTCTCTACTACTCTCTACTACTCACATTCCAAGTCTCACTCTCCACTACTCGCTCACCACTACTCTCTACTACTCACTCTCTATTACTCTCTCTACTACTCACTCTCTACTACTCTCTACTACTCACTCTCTACTACTCTCCACTACTCACTCTCTACTACTCGCTCTCAACTACTCTCTACTACTCACTCTACAACTTACTCTCTACCATTCTACTACTCTTTCTCTCTCTTTTGCCTCTGGTGGCCATCTTGGGAGACTTATTTGTTATGATGTTTCCTAATTTCCTCATTTACTACAGTCTCCTCAGTAGGAAATACTTTCAGTTTTTTACTTTGTACCCATCAAGAAGGCATTCAGATGTGTTACACATTTGCCATAAATTCAGAATGTTGGCACTCTAGTTGCTCATGAGATCACTGTAGTAAAGCTACTGCTCACCAGGGAAGTCTGCTGCTGGTATTGAAAGGGCATGTTTCAGTCTGCATGTCAGAATTTTTTAATGAAATAGAAGAGGATTTGAGAAGTCACTCAAAATGTGCCCTAATTTTTCTTTCTGCAGCACTAATCATACTTTCTATGGCAACATGAACCCCCTCATTTTGTTCCTTTTTAAATTAAATGTTTTAAGAGTTACCACTTTATTCCAACCAAGATGGCTTCAGGTGTGCCATACGTTTGTCATAAGTATGACTGTTAGCATTCTAGTTGTTCTTTAGAACACTCTGGGAAGCTGCAGTAGAACAAAAAGGAATCAACTGACAGTCTCTGCCCTTGTTGGATGTACATGTTTTACTGGGAACGTCAGACTTCTTTCTCACATGACTGAGAAAGATAATGTGAATTTACAGAAATATGCTCTCAGTTTAGCTTATAGATCACCTTCCAAACATCTGTGGGAAAAGCATGAGAAAATAGTTTTCTCTCAAACATGATTCATGATGTCCCAGCAGAAGGCTTTTTCACATGGTAAAATCACCTTAGAACACACCACAATTCCTAAAATGAGTATGGTACCATCAACAAATGATTTATAATGTAACTAAAGTCTTAAAACCTTCTATTAACTGCAATGCTTTTTAATGAGGTGCTATCATGTATATTGGTCCCAAGATGGCTGCCAACACTTCTTGGATGAAGTGCTGACAGCCAATCAGATCTCACAATGAGATGTGTGGTTAGGCTCCGCCCAGATATATATGTGATTTTACTTTTGATTTTCTCAGGAACTACTGAACGGATTTACACCATTTAACCAAAGGCATGAGTGTTAACCAAGGGCTACCTCTTTGCCAAATTTGGTGTAATTCCGTTAAGCAGTTCGGGCTGTAGCTGCGACTAAAGGTCCCTATAGAAAATTGCAAGGGGGAAAACACGTTTTGGGACCCCCTTTTTTCTCGGCCCCCGCTTGACGAATCACCCTGAGACTTTCAGGATATGAGCGGACTGGAGCAGGCCACAAGTTTTGAAAATTTCACGAAGATTCGTCAAGCGGCGCCAAAGTTGTTTCAAATAGAATGTTGCGGATTTCCTATGGATAATAGGTCCTAACTATAACTACCTACTGGCGAGAGCCAGTAGGTAATATATATATATATATATATATATATATATATATATATATATATATATATATATATATATATATATATATATATATATATATATATATATATATATATATATCAAACAACAAAATGCCTCTGAGCATGAAGACGCCACTCCGTTGGTGCAGGTTGACAAACCTAATTTATTTCCAAAGACTGCAAATGGTGTCCGGTTTGTAAACCTGCACCAACGGTTCAGTTTGATATTGATATTACACGCGGCGGCCTCAGCCGCGGAGGATGCACCGCCTGTCAGCAGGTCTGCGAGGGCTGTCAGCAGGTCTGCGAAGGCTGTCAGCAGGTCTGCGAAGGCTGGGATTTCCCGGTCTGAAAACGGCGTGGGTGTTTCCAAAAGGCGAGACTGAATTGGATGCCTGGGAGCCCACTGGAGGGCTAGAAATGATTACGAAGGCATACATTGAGGCACAGTAACGGACCCCACTGGAGGGGATAAAACACAAACTACAGCACCCAGCATGCCTCACTGGAGAGAGCATGCAAGGGGAGGGGTATAAATTAACGCTGTGGTTCACGCCGTCATGTGCTGCCAAACTGCCCCATGATGAAGAAGCGGTGGCTTTGAAACGCGTTGGGGGAACTTTGTTTAAAAACCGGACACCAATTGCAGTCTTTGGAAATAAATTAGGTTTGTCAACCTGCACCAACGGAGTGGCGTCTTCATGCTCAGAGGCATTTTGTTGTTTGATATATATATATATATATATATATATATTCAGTGAAAAAACCATAGGTTTCACACATGTTATAGTTAGCTGGACATTTTACTCGTAAAAAACCAATGAAATTGCCCCGTTATAGTTAGTTCAGCTAACTATAACTCGCACGCGCCCGCAATGCACTGCTGATGACGTCACATATTACATCACTCATGACATGGTCAGTGACATCACTCATGACATCACTGATGACATCTCAAATGACATCACTGATGAGATCACTGATGACATCCTCCTTGTGATAGAGTGGCAGACCTCCTCTCACCCTAATATAACCTTTGACACACACATTCAAAAATAGAGACTAAAATTTTCTAAACAATGGACATACCAATAACAGTTACAACAACCTCTTCAGTAATTCTAAGATCCACATACACATCCACTCATTCACCAACAGTCCAATACAGTCACTCATACATGTACTCACTCATCATATGTACTCATACACCTATACATCCTGTTACACAATGCCACTCATCCATAGAGTTACTCACACACATAGTCACTCATGCTAATAAAGAATCAAACATACATTTACTTGCATATACAGTTATACACACACCACATACTTACTTCTACGGAAACTTACACATACTTAGTCTTTTAAACAATCACTTATAGAAACACATACTTATTCATACAGGAACTCTTCCAATCTCTCACCCTTGCATATACTCACATATATACACCAATAGTCACATATACTAGTTTTAAACATATGTAGTTACTCATAAAAACACTATTGAGACAGTCATTCACTCACTAACACACCCATACACACACTCATCCACCCATGCAGTCCTGCACACATGCTCTGTTCAACACATACAAACAGTGAGTCACTCATTCATGCACCTATGCACTACGTAATACCCCCCACCGAACCATGCAGACACTCAGACTGATACTCAAAAAACCAACTAATAACCTATATAGACACCCATGTAGCTACTCACCAACCCATGCAGCCACTTATACACAAAGTGAGAGACTGATACAGATATATACATATTTAAACATTACTCACTAAAACATGTATTCACTATGATACACTTAATCAGTCAGTTAAACAATCAATTTTTCAAAAACAAATCATCCATTTAGACACTTATATACCCATTTATTCTTCCATCGACCTTGAGATATACATATATAAAACATATTTAATTTTCAGAAAAACCCACATTCACTGGATGATGTCATCAGTGATGTCATTTGAGATGTCATCAGTGATGTCATGAGTGATGTCACTGACCATGTCATGAGTGATGTAATATGTGACGTCATCAGCAGTGCATTGCGGGCGCGTGCGAGTTATAGTTAGCTGAACTAACTATAACGGGGCAATTTCATTGGTTTTTTACGAGTAAAATGTCCAGCTAACTATAACATGTGTGAAACCTATGGTTTTTTCACTGAATTTCTAAGGTTTTTTAAATGCTAATTCCTAACTATAACGTGTGTGAAACCCATGGTTTTTTCAGTGAATTTGCAAGGTTTTTTAAATGCTAATTCCTAACTATAACGTGTGTGAAACCTATGGTTTTTTCAGTGAATTTGCAAGGTTTTTTAAATGCTAATCCCTAAATATTTCGTTTTTGAAACCTATGTTTTATTTCTGAGAATTTGTATGGTTTTTTATATGCTAAGTTATGTATTTTTAATAAAAGATATTTTTTTTTATTTAAATAAAATTACTTTATATTTATTTATATATTATCTGTATTTTTTTATAAATTATTTTTTTAAATAATTCAATTTGGATATTTTTTTTTATAATTTTTTAAATTATTTAATGTCCTCTTTTTTTTATTTTTTTTTATTTATAAATTCTTGGGGTGCGCGCTCTGAGCGCGCACCTAGTACTATTTCGTATGTTTTTCATGAATTCCGGCGTACGTTGTTTACGTACGCAAATATACTTATTGGTGCGCGCTGGGAGCGCGCACCCAGTACGTATGCGTACGTACGTACGCATACGTCCTACGCCCTCGACGCGGTTTACTTCCGCATACGCTAAAATTACGCGCAATAACGGTCGCGTATACGCGTGTTAAACGTATGCGCGCTAGGTGCACGTATATGACGTATGCACCTGCGCGTTTACGCGTTCGTGCATACGTCATCACGGGGTGCGCGCACGGAGCTTGCGCAGTGCGCGCACCTCGGGTTTATACATAATAAAACAACATTTCTTATTGGTTATCATTACTTTCAGTTTCTAATTGTTTCAATACCACACCCAATCCCCTCATGGCAAGTCATGTGATCAAGAATCATCACTTATGATTGGTTTGAAGTACTTTCTGTTCCAGATTCTTCCCAAACCACACCTACTCCCCTCATTATTAGTTCTGATTCCTTTGGAGAAGGAGCTATTCTGTTGTTGAGAGACAATGGCTGAACAGCAACCTACTTCAGACAGTGACCAGGACACTCTTGAGAGGCAGAGGAACAGGAAGCAGAAAGACAGCTTTGTATGGCAGTTTTTTACTTTTCCTGAGAATGAGAAAAAGGTAAATGCACCAAAAGTTACATTTGTACTTTGTAAAAAAGTCTTATCTCGTGGGAATCCTAACAAGAAATATTCTTTTAGCATTCACACTATGTTGAGACATGTTTACAAAATGCACCCAGTATCTTATCGTCGAGCTTCTGGAGAAAACCCTCCACCTGCTCAGCCGACGACATCAGCAGCAGCTCAGCCGAGCACATCTTCGGCAGCTCAGGGGAGCACTTCAGCTGCGATGGTGCCTTCACCTGTTTCTTTACCTCTTGTTGGTCCACCTTGTTTGGCGAGGTTGTCTACACGGTGCACTGATTGCGGTTCTCTTATTTCTGTGGGGGAGACCAGTCTTGATCTCCTTCAGAGAAAATTTGATGCACATTCATGCACTAGGCCATAGATGTTTTTTCTTTTTTTGCGTTTTTCTCTTCCTGTTTCCCTCCATTAACTCAAGGGCTCTTTTAAGAGCCACTTATAAACTTAACCAAACAATTTTTTTTTTTGAAAACTTTTTTTGAAATTTTTTTGAGGTGCGCGCACCCTGCGCGCACCCAAGGTTTTTTTTTTTTTTTTTTGAGAGACTCCCCCTTTTTCCTACTAATGCAACTGTGAAATCACCAGAGCAAAACGCAACAAATCTCTTCCTGTAATTCCTATTTGCACACAGAGTCATGTTTTCACATTAGTCACAAAACGAAAAATCTTTGCCAATTTGAATGCACACTTACTGCTCTTTTTTGTTGGCAAGTGAAAATCACTTTTACAGACTGACACATTATGAATCCACTTTTCAGATTTTTTTAAATGCACATGTCCAGACTGCTTTTTCAGACCACAAACCATGTGTATGCTGGGTGACTGCCTACACTCCAGCAAGGGCAACCAGCCTTAGTGATGCTGAATGTATTTGCATTACAAACTGAAACCTCAAAACCCCACAGCACATTATCAGAGCCAGGACCTCTGTTCTCTACACCTCTCTCCACTCAGCAGAACCAGATAATGGCAATCTTTCCCTCTATTTTTCCACACATATACATGTTAATTTCAAATCTCACTGCTTCCCCCTTTTTTTCAAATGTAATCACACATTTCTATTGCTTGAAAACCAACCCTTTTCCAAAAGTACCCTTCCCCCTACTTCACTTCTGCCTAGTTCCCTTCCCCCAACTTGACTTCTGCCTGCTACCATAGCAACAGCTCATGGAACACTGCTGTGTGCAGTTAGGTCAGAAGTTCGCCAAACAATGTTTCAATTCCACAGAGCAAGAGTGCTTGACTTTTCAAACCAAACAGCAAATCCATAGTACTGTTCTTTGGTAACACATTTTTCTGAACCAATACAAAACATGCATCTATTATTTTACACATACAGCCTAGTTTTTAGTGTAGAATGGTATGAAACAGCCAATCAGTTCTTTTTTTTATGAAAAAAAATATGTATGCCTCCATTTCCAAACTGTCTTTCATTTCTTTTTACCATTCTACTGAATTACACCTCCTGAGTGCATCCAGATCTCCTTTGAAGATGTTCACAGTGTGGATTGTAGGACACAGCTATGTCTTCTGGAGTGAAAAATTTGCAGAGAAAAGAGGTATGGTGAGAGACCTTGCTTTGCCAAATGTAGACATCAAGTGGATTGGTCAGAGAGGGTTAAAGTGGCACCAATTAATGCCTTTGGTGAAAACCTTTCAACATCTCCCACAGCCTAACCTTATTATTGTGCACTGTGGTGGTAATGATCTAGGCACTTTAACTGGGGTAGGTTTGGAAATGCTTATTAAGGACACCTTTGTGCAATTGATGTCGCTTTTTCCACAAACTGCCTTTGTATATTCTAACATATGCCAAAGGCAAAAGTGGAACTGGTCCAAACAATTTTGTCCGCAGATTGACAAAGCAAGGAAGCACGTCAACAAATCTATTTCTGCTTTCCTCAGAGACTATGGTATGGGTTCCATTTACCACAACAACTTGCGTTATGACATGCAAGACATTTATAGAGGAGATGGTGTGCACTTCAATGATGAAGGGAACAGAGTCTTCCTCTTGAACCTCAGACTCTGCGTCGGTACTTACTTGTAGGTACCGAAAAACAAAAAATAAACACAAGGGCTCTTTTTAGAGCCACCTTATATCTAAACACTTAAATGCAATTTTTTTAAAATTTCTTTTATTATTTTTTTTTCCGGGTGCGCGCAGGGTGCGCGCACTCGGCGATATTTTTTTACAAAATATTATTCTTTTTTTTTGCCCTACAAGGTCCTACTTTGACCCCCTTACAATGCCTACTGGGTCTATTTCTACCCACTCTGCCCCCTTTTCAAGTGCTCCCCCTTTGTTTATCACACCCTCTTTATGCGATAGACAAAATGGCGGCCGCCGCTTCCTGACTTCCACCGATTCGAATGTTTACTAAGATCTAACAACCAATCAGAATTGGGCTCGCGCACGGCAAGGTGCGCGCACCCAGCGCGCACTCTGCGCGCTTACAGATATATATATTGATTCAAAGGCTATTTTCTCAGAATCTACTGAACAGATTTACACCAAACCTACAAAAGGCACTTCCTTGACCTAGGGACTACCTCTCTGCCAAATTTTGAGTAATTCTGTTCAGCCATTCGGGCTGTAGCTCGTTCTAAAGGTCCTATGGAAAAATGCATGGGAAAAACGCGTTTTGGGACCCCCCTTTTATCTCAGCCCCCGCTTGACGGATCCCCCCGAGACTTTCAGGGTAGGAGCGGAGCGTACCGCCCCACCTATTTTGAGAAATTCGCGAGGATTCGTCGACCGGCGCCAAAGTTATTCAAAATAGAATGTTGAGGTTTTCCTATGGAAACGTGGTCCTAACTATAACTACCTACTGGCGACCGCCAGTAGGTAATATATATATATATATATATATATATATATATATATATATATATATATATATATATATACATATTACGTACTGGTGGTCGCCAGTAGGTAGTTATAGTTAGGACCTATTTTCCATAGGAAATCCGCAACATTCTATTCCCAATAAGTCTGGCGCCGGTTGACTAATCTTCGCGAAATTTTCCAAACTTTTAGCCAGTTCTGGTCCGCTCCTATCCTGAAAGTTTCGTGGTGATTTGTCAAGCGGGAGCTGAGAAAAAAGGGGGGTCCCAAAACACATTTTCCCCTTGCAATTTCCCATAGGACCTGTTGACGCAGCTACAGCCCGAACTGCTGAACGGAATTACACCAAATTTGGCAAAGAGGTCGTCCTCAGTTCAGACTCGTGCCTTTTGCATAAATGGTGTAAATCCGTTCAGTAGTTCCTGAGAAAATTAGAGTTAAAAGTATAGATATATCTATGGCCTCGGAGGATCCGCGCACCCTATGCGCACCCTGAGCGCACCCTCTGCGAACCGAGCACGCACCCTCCCGATCACACGCTGAATGCTAATTGGCTGTCAAGTGTCTGTCTACATTCGAAACCTGGAACTGTTGGCAGCCATTTTGTGCCTCGGCAGAAGCGAGGCTTATTAAGAAAGGGAAATAAGTGTGTGAAAGATGTGGGGGCAGGGTAGAAATACTCTGATCCTCTAGTGTTGCTTAGGGGGTCCCAGAAGGACTCCCCGGGCCCCCTTTTAAAAAAAAGAAAAAAAAGGCAAAAAGCGCGGGCTTCTGCGCTTCCTTAATAATTAGCCCCTGGGGGGGCCAAATCCCAGGGCCAAAATCTGTACGGGGACCACTACCCCCTGGGGCTAGAAAATAGATAGGATGGGGGGGGCTGAACGGCCCCCCCAAGCCCCGGGGACCACCACCCCCGGGGCTTTATTGTTTGAGGGAGGGGGCTGCGTGGCCCCCCTCCTGGAGCCCTCGAGGGCCCTGGGGACCGCCACCCCCCAGGGCCGGCTCCTACAGTGTCCTGGGGTGCCCACCCCCAGGACACTGTTGTTTGCTATGAGAGGGCGGGAGTCTCCCGCCCTCCCATAGCAAACTTTGTTTGGATTTTGAAAGAGAGAGCAGGGAAACCTGCTCTCTCTTTCAAAATCCAAACGATATTGCTTTTCCACACGGAGAGCTGCATGTCAGCAGCTCCCCATGTGGAAAAGCAATGCCGGCTCCCGAAGGACGCGGGGAGCCGGCTAGGACCGTGGGGGCATTGGGGCTCCCCCCACGGTCCCCAACGTTTTTTAATAAACCCGGGGGATGGGGTCCCCGGGGATAATAAAAATTAGTGATAGGGGCTATTTATTTTTTTTACAGTCAAATTAGGAGTCGCGCATCCTAACGCGTTGGGTGCACGATTTCTCTCGAGTAGGGTGTGCAGTTCCTAACGCATTGGGTGCGTGAATCCAAGGAAAAAAAACTGAAATTGTTGGGAGATAAACATCAAGCTTAAGTGTTTTGTTCTTGAGTGGCTCTAAAAAGAGCCGTTGTGTTCATTGAGAGTTTTTGGTACTTATAAGTAAGTACCTATACAGAGTCTAAAGTTGTTGAGGAAGACTCTGTTTCCTTCATCAGTAAAGTGTACTCCATCTCTCCTATACATCTCTTGCATATGAAAGCGCAGATTGTTATTGTAAATGGACCCCATTCTATAGTATCGGAGAAAAGCAGAAACAGATGTATTCACATGTTTCCTAGCTTTCTCAATCTGTGGACAAAAATGACTGGACCAGTTCCATTTCTGCCTTTGGCATATGTTAGAATACACAAAGGCAGTTTTGTGAAAAAGTGAAATCACTTCTGTAAAGGTGTCCTTCATAAGCATTTCCAGACCTACCCCAGTCAAAGTGCCTAGGTCATTGCCACCACAGTGCACTATTATGAGGTCAGGGTGTTGGAGATGCATAAAGGATTTTACCAATGGCATCAATTGGTGCCACTTTAACCCTCTCTGTCCAATCCATTTAATGTCTACATTTGGCAAACCTAGGTCTTTGTGAATGCCTTTGTTTTCTGCATACCTTTGGCTCCAGAAAATATAGCTGTGTCCCACAATCCACACTCTAAGCATCTTGAAGGGAGGTCTGGATGCACTCAGATGGTCTCTGTAAATGAAATGGCAGTTTGAAAAGTAAGATTTTTCTAAAATGGTGGCTAAGATGCAGTTTTGAAAAAAGACAAGAAATCATTGGTTGTTTGAAAACCTTCTACACTGAAAACTAGGGTGCATGTTTCTGTTTTTTAAACGCATGATTCTTATTGGTTAACAAAAACTGATTGAAAGGAACATTATATATGATAAGCTGATATGTTGAAAAGTCAAGCACACTTGCTGTTTTGATTGGCAACATTGTGTGCTGAACTTGTGACCTGTGTGCTCAGTTAAGTGTTCCATGACCTTTTTCTATGGTAACAGGCAGAAGGCAGATTGGGGGTAGGGTTCAAATGTATGTCATTTGGAAAGGGTTAAAATGTTTAACCAATAGAAATGTGTGTTAGCTTTTGAATTAATGTGATTTGATGTTTACATGTATATGTGTGCAAAATGAGAGGGAAACTTTGCCATTCTTTGGTTTTGCTGACAGGTGCACAGTGCAGAGATTCTGTATAAGTAAATCTGGTGTGTGACTGATATACTTCTTAATCTACAAAACAACTTGAAAGGTGAGTTATTTAATTGTGAGGGGATGTGTGTGGTCTATTTTGATTTTAATCAGACTAATGTATTTCTCCTGCTAAAGTGCAGGGAGTACTTTTGTTTGTCAGAAACATGTGAGGGGTGGGTGCCTATCACTCCCAGCAGTGGACAGAGACATGGGGGTGGGTGCAGAGGACTCCCAGCAGTGACAGAGACATGGTGGTGTGTACATCATTATCAGATGACCACAACTCCATGGGTGTATGTACGCATCCCTAATTTGTGACTATGTTGATAGTGCCATAACAACCCATCACTGACAGCAGTGTCCCACTCCCATGAGGATGGATGTCTTTCCCCCACTGCATGACCCACCACATGTGGGTGTGAGGACAAATGACACATGCATACCCACCCCTGGCGGATGCAGCACAATACACACACAGAGATCATGCCACAAGACTGTATAGTCATGTCAATGCCTACTAAACTAAGAGAACCAAAAGGAACACACACTGTCACGCACATCCCAGGGCTGATAGGAATGTACAGGTGCTGGGACAGCCACCAAGATGTTGTCTCTCATGGAAGGAATAGGGTGGAGTTCCCACAGATACAATGCCCACAATTGTGAATCAGGTGCCCAAATACCCTGCAGAACAAGTACCATATGTGTGCTAGGCTGGGATTACACACATGCATAGTGCGGAAAAGGGACAATTTCTCCTTGAAGGCATGGCAACATACTCAATACACAAGTACAGTGACTAGCAAGGATGGCACAGATGATGCAGCCGGAGACATTGCTGAGCAGGCATGGCCATAGTTGAAGGGATCCGTCACCAACAAAGGGAATGTATACACAGGTCAGCACAACAATTGTGCAACTCTCTGCAGGGAAGATGTCAGGTGCCACGGAGGAAGGGACACTCCTTGGTACAATGTCTCAAAAAACAAATAACACACATGACCAAAGATCCTTTGCAGAGACCTTGTGATGGCACGCAGATCCCATGGGCCACATCATGACCATCAGACTCGAACCTTTGCCCGAAACATAACACATTACCACAACCCCAACTCCTGGAGCATCAGCACCAACATCAATACCTGAAATGCAATAGTGTTCAAAGTCAAAAGAAAATGCTTTAATCAGCATAAGATAATATTTTTTTCAACAACACTATATACAAAGGCCAATGGCCAGTCCAGAATAGAAGTCCTTGGGGGGACACATGGGCACGTGTCTCCCCTAGCTTGCCTGCATATTAGAACCCTCAGGTTCGTTGACTGGGGGGGGCATCATGTGGGGGAAGGACCAGGCACCGCAGGGACAGGAGGTGTAAGGGTAGGTGTGGTGGGTGCAGGGACGGACGCCTCCACCACAGGGGGTGGGGCAGCGCCAAACTGGAGGTGAGCTCAGCGCTGCACACTTCTGCCAGGGCGTCCAGAGTATCCTCTGCACCGGAAGAAACCACAGGCAAAAAGGAGGGGGGGGTCAGAGCAGTGGGATAGGGTGCAGCGCTACTGGGGGAGGGGGTGGACAGGGGGGGACTCAACTCCCCTACCCTTGGAGTGCCTTGCCCGTTTGCGGGCTGGTGAACCAGTGGGGCTGAGGCCCAACACAGCCAAGTAGCTCTCCTTGTCTGACTGTGTGGCAGGAGAGCCAAGGGGAGTGCCTTTGGAGGGACTGGGTAGTGAGGCATGCAGACTCAGACTGTGGCTGCGTGTATGCCTGTGTGCCCCAGACCCAGTGGGTGTGCCTTTATCCCCCTGAGTGTGCGTGCCAGGAGGAGTATGCTTTCCCTTACGTGTTTGTGTGCTGCCTGTGTCTGGTGGGGTGCGTGCTTGGGAATGTCTGGGTGTGCATGGGACAGGCATGGGAGTGGGAAGTGTGGATGGGGCAGGGGTGGGGGGGACGAAGCGCTGCAGGAGACTCACTTCTGCCGTCAGTGAAGAGTCCATGGACCTCAGCAACATCCGTTGGTCAGGCATCGCTGCTGACATGCCCTCCATGAATGACACCATCTGTGTCAGCAGTCTGGTGTGGCCATGGAGGACATTCAGCATCGATGTCTGGCCAACCTGCAACTGCCGCTGAATGTCCAGAGACTCTGCAGTGAGGGCAGCAGGGGGGACAGGGGCAGGGGGTGCGGTGCCTGGCACAAAGGAGACATGGTGGTGCCCTGCACGGACAGAAGGGACCGGAGCAACTGGGAGGGCGGTGATGGGAATGGAGGAGGCGGTGACAGATGTTGTGCTGCTGCCAGGTGTTGTAGCAGCCTCCGCCCCCTCGAGGAGTTCAGCCTCGGACCCGTCAGCGTCGTAGTCGATGTCGCGACCTGACAGGTCCTCCACCTGACTCCCCTCGCCCTCCGTGCCACTTGCTCCCGCAGACTCGCCAGCAGTGGTGCCACCGGTGCTGGATCCCTCCTCCAGGTCCGTGCAGGTGTCTCCCTCGGTGTCCTTCGATGATGCTGTGGGCAAGGTGAAGATACAGAAAATAATCAGTCACCTGTATATATCTGACACCTGAGTCCAAACAAAATATGTCACAGTGCATATCAGGAAATGCATCATGAGTAACATCTACAATACTCCGCACATATGTAAGCCCTGCACTCCCCAGTTGGTTGACCCACCATGCCACTTGGATACAAGGAAAAATAGGACACAACAGCAAATAACTTGATATCGAATTATTCTGAGAAGCTAGTGTCTGGGAACAGTTGAGCACAGCAATACTATGAAGGCATGCCACCTCTTGTTTAGTGTGAACGAAACAGTATTGGTGCACCCAAGTCTAAATAACAGACCTCAATGCTGAAGGTGTCCCCACACTCATAGACCTATGAGTACTTTGGAAACCCAAACGAAATACATTGTGATCCCTTGGGAATCACAACACTTTACACAATCTACAGGTTTAGAATGTGTCCTGTGAGTACTTTGGAAACCCAAACGAAATACATTGTGATCCCTTGGGAATCACAACACTTTACACAATCTACATGTTTAGAATGTGTGAATGTGCCACTTTGTGAACAGAACACACATGAGCCTGTATAAAAGAAGTCACACAAGGAGGTGCACACAAAACTACATTTACACAGTCATTGTATGAGCTGCCAGCCTTATTCAAATAAGCCACTGTTAGAAAGAAATGGGGTTTCAGTAAGTACATATACATGGCACCACGGTGGTCTGGATGACTTGACACTCGTCAGTTGGTATCAGCAACAACCAAGGACTTACCCAAATGCCACCACACTGTGGGAACATGTATATGTATAATCTGGAAAAAAGTGTTATTCGAACTGTGCCTTTCTTTAAAATGTGCCAGCGTGTCCCCTGAAAGTGTAAAGGTGGTTTCTTGTACACTTCCTTGGGAGACATCTGTCATGCAGGCACATTATTGTCATTCACAACAAAACATAAAAGTCAAGCATTGAAAAAATTAAGACATGTTGACAAGTGTAGTGAGTGCCAAGGTACAAGACTTCTTGACTAACAACTTGAATCATGCCACCTGTCACATGGCCATCCGTACCATGATGACACAGTTGGCAACACATCTGACCCACTGCCTGTCATGTGGAGTGGCACACATGTCCAAACACAGGACAATGAATAAGCTAATGGGCCTGCAATTGTGTCGGAATAAGGAGCACCTGCACTGAGGAGACACCCTCATGGCAACCAAGAATGTCCACACAGATGTCAGCACACAAAGGCCAAACTGCGTAGCATCTGGAACACACACTGGTGCCAAAAATGGATGAGCAGGAATCATGTATTTAAACTTTTGACACATGCTGCAAAGCACAAACATTAAACCCTGCACAACATGACTGGGTCACTGCATGTTGAGTGTCTGTCCAGACAATTATCACACACAGGTCAGACCTGGCAAGGAGACATAAGGTTTGGACATGTAGGCCTTGCCCGCACAAACCCCCATACCTGAGACAATGTGATTGAGACAGATCAAGAAGTTACACCTCGTAATCTGGGTTTACTAAAATGTGCATCAAGAATTCCTAAATGTACTCCACATCACCTCGTGAGGCTGCCAACACATATTTGTGACAAACAACCATCAACAGATAGTTGTACATAGGCACACAGGCACTGCCCAGTGTGAGGATGCACAAGCCAAATGGGGTCACCCTGTACAGAGGACACATGTAGCACACTTTACATAAATACAAATGAGGCCAGGGAACAATGCCACAGAGGCCAACCTATGCTGAACACACAGAGAATGGGCACAGTGTTGGATGACACACATGATTCCGAGGCAAGGGTGTCTCAGGGGACTGTAGTGGGCACACTGCTCCATGGTCCTGGAATGATCTGACTGTAACATGAACAACCGTCCCGGCACTATGCATATCTCCCACTCATGCACATCATGTCTGAGTCCACAATATCAGTCATGCATGCTGCAAATCTGTGAATTTGAAACCTCACACTCCTATGTTGAGACTCAGCATCAGTGGCAACAAATATGGACCCCCAAATGACTGAACAGGACAGGGCACAGGGAAGGTACCAACACATGTCACAGACCACCCCCACACATGATGCAGAAAGCAATGTGCACTTGGATTAACTGGCAGCCTAGATGACCATGTGCAATAGTGATTACACATAGACCAGGGAACACATGTCAAGGCGGGGAAGGGAGGAAGAACAGCACCGGTTGACTTGGGGGAAAAGGATATGCACTGCTCATATAAACCCTGGCAGTGTATCCAGGCGACTGAGCACTTCCAAAAGCTGGTGACACACAACAAACACACATGTACCTACCCCCTCCTTGCTGCTGTATCTCCTGTAACCGCCTATCCATGTCAGGGAAGACCACCACCAGGACACGCTTCATCTGGTGGGTCAGGCGTCGGCGCCTGCCATGGGGGCGAGGAGGTGAGTCCTTCAGCTGGACCCGGGCGATCCTCCGGGTCCAGCACCGGATGTCCTGTCACCGTTTTCTTACTTGGGCTAGGTGCAGACTGCGACCCTCCACCGATCTCACGGCCCTGACGGCCTGCTTCCAGGTCTCCCCCTTCGTGTAGGCAGTTACCTGTGAGGATGACAAAGTGAGACAACATCAATACACCTGCTCCATGTGAGAGAGACACACATTTGAACATCTTTGATATGTTGAACAGGGCATAGGATGCTGCCAAGGAATAGCATCTTAGTCATATGGACATTGGCCTCTGTGGAAGCCCCAATGCACTACATGGCATCTAAAGTACACAGGTGGCATGAGGGGTGCGACACACTCCATGAACATGGCACACACTGTGCATCACAAGCAACACCAGGCTGATGGACAGCACCTCCAAGCAGTTACATGCCCCAGGCCACTGACGCAACCTCAGCAGAGTACACAGACACACACAGGCACAGATCAATCACATGCCATTGGCAACAGTGGATACAAACCTCACTCTGCACATGTGTCACTTGCCTGTGGGGTGTCACAGGTGTGGGTCTACCTCAGCAAGTCAGACACACAGCACGGCTTACTTCTCACATCAGATGGGTAGAGCTGTTGCCTCCTTGCAGCTGTGGTGCAACACTTCACATAGACACTCACCCACATGACAAGGAACCTTCACACACATCAATGTCCAGGAGGGCGTACACATCACTTGGACACTCTCACCACAGCTCCACTCAACTCACACACATCTGTGGGTACAGTCACCTGTCACACCGGGGGGACCACTGAATCACCTCAGGACTATAGACAAAAAATGCCACAAAGGATTAGCCAGGCTGAATGTGTCATGCACTATGCAGTGAATGTCACAGTAAGCACAATGCAAGTGAGGAGTGCACACATGAACTATATCATGCTCTGCATGGGAGACATAAGCCATTCCCCCCTGGGACCCACTCTAAACAAAATTGCATGTCTGTCACACCTGGACACAATGCCAGAAGTGACAGTCACAAAAAAGGTGCACAGTCACAGCTAGTGGAGTCAGCACTCACCTGCTCCCCTGGTCTCCCATACAGGCTGGGGTACTGTGGGAGGATGACATCCAGCAATGCCTCATTCTCCTCCTGGGTGAATGGCTGGGCCCTCTCCACAGACCTTGACATGGTGCCAGAGGAAGCACAGACAGCAGCAGTGTTGTCGACAAGAAAGTTGTGCAGGCAAGTGCACTCTCATGGGTTCTGGCTGACTTATATCTGTCTTGCTGAGGGGCATTCATTTGGAGGAGTACATAGTGATTGGTCAGATTCATTTGCATCTTACGTTTACTCCAATCCCTTTCCACATACACCAGTGACAGCATTTGCATCGTTCAAATTGTGAGCATCATGTCAAGTCAACAACCACTTTGCAACATTGTATTTTGTGGCCAACTGACTTTTCCAGGCCACCTGATGGAAAAATTTGAACTGAAAACTCTGTATCCATGACAACCAGCATGCATTTAGTGCCTAATACTTGTCCCTTATGTGTCCCCTATGTAATTTTCAAATCCACACACAGGTACGGTGTGTTTCACACGTACCCCTACGGCACCAGTTGCACAGTGCCTTTGACACATACGTGTACACACTAGTAGTGCACATACGGGTACGTGTACTACCAGTGCCTACACGTACGTGTACTACCAGTGCCTACATTTATGTGTACTACCAGTGCCTACACGTACGAGTACTACCAGTGCCTACATGTATGTGTGCTAACAGTGCCTACACGTACGTGTAGGCACTGGTAGTACACGTACGGGTACGTGTACTACCAGTGCCTACACGTATGTGTACTACCAGTGCCTACACGTACGTGTACACACTGGTAGTACACGTACGGGTACGTGTACTACCAGTGCCTACACATACATGTACTACCATTGCGTACACGTACGTGTACTACCAGTGCCTACACATACGTGTACGCAATGGTAGTACACATACGTGTAGGCACTGGTAGTACACGTACCCGTACGTGTACTACCAGTGCCTACACGTACGTGTACTATCAGTGCCTACACGTACGTGTAGGCACTGGTAGTACACGTACGGGTACCTGTGCTACCAGTGCCTACACGTACGTGTACTACCAGTGCCTACACATACGTGTACGCACTGGTAGTACACATACAGGTAGGTGTACTACCAGTGCCTACACGTACGTGTACTACCAGTGCCTTCACGTACGTGTACGCGCTAGTAGTACACGTACGGGTACGTGTACTACCAGTGCCTACACATACGTGTACTACCATTGCGTACACGTACGTGTACTACCAGTGCCTACATGTACGTGTAGGCACTGGTAGTACACGTACCTGTACATGTACTACCAGTGCCTACACGTATGTGTAGGCACTGGTAGTACACGTACTGGTAGGCACTGGTAGTACACGTACGTGTAGGCACTGGTAGTACACGTACGTGTATGTGTACTACCAGTGCGTACAAGTACGTGTAGGCACTGGTAGTACACGTACGTGTAGGCAATGGTAGTACACGTACGTGTAGGCACTGGTAGTACACATACCCGTACGTGTACTACCAGTGCCTACACGTACGTGTAGGCACTGGTAGTACACGTACGTGTGTACGGTCCGTACCACGAGTGCTCCTACGGCACCACTACTATAGTGATACGGACCGTACTTGTACGGTCCGTACCATGCGTGCTCCTACGGCCACACAACTCTAGTGATACGGACCGTACACACGCCCTCAGAGCGTGTGTATGGTGCGTTTCACACGCTTACACTGTTGAGAGGATGCAACACGAAAGGAATGGAGGTCTCAGACTCGCACAAGGATGTACATCAAGTCATTGTCATTGCTGTCCTACATGTGCAGGGCCTAGGTGTGTCAGGCAGTGATATTGCACATGTCTCCTCATGTATTTGCACAATTGATGTGTGATGACCTGTGTACACATGTCGTGTGTGATGGGGCACTATGTGGCACACTTCCCCTTCACACTTTGCACATGTGTGCATGTAGTACAAACGTGCCAAGCACAGCATCACTGGTATGGCACAGTCACCACCACCCGCAACTGTCCCCTGATGCCAGGGACAGGGACACTAACAACTGACATTTAACGACCAGCATGCAAAGATGTGACTATGTCATGTGTGTGTCATGTGTTCCCATGAGCTTGCTGTTGGTGTTCCATCAACTGCATCTGATGTTGCTGCATCCAACATGTGTCTGTGTCTAGATGGGCATGGCACACATCTACGCACACCATGCCACATGTGGATTTCCACGTAACGTGGGTCTGTATGCAGCTAACGTGATATTTTGATATGAGGACATATCTGCGTCGTCTCAATGTCTGTGTTTTCTGTTTTCACGTGTACCCCTTCATCGCAATGTGTGTGATCTGTACATTTGAAATTCCATGTGATCTGTGCGTCTAGCTTGCCATCAGCTGTCTGAATGAGATGACATCCTTAAAATGCTGAGATGTGGATGTATGTCACTCTTGCGATGTCTCTGGCTATTCACTGACACTGCCCCACAGCTCATTTCAGGGCATGTCATGTAGTCTTGACAATCAACGGGTGTAGCTGGCTTTTCGTAGGAGTATCACCTGGCTGGCATACGTGTCCTGGATGTATTGCACAGACCAGACTCTGTATTTAGCAGATGTGTATTAGCAGTTGAGCATATGCATAGTTCATTGACATTGATGTTGTTATGTTCTCACTCTTCGTTATTCATTCCAAATTTCTGCAGGGCACCGTCTGTCCCCAGACCAATGCCAGACTTGGGTGCCATGAGGGAACGTGACTGCATACGCCATTACAGATTCACCCAACAGTTGATTGAGGACCTGACAAACAGGCTGGCACCACACCTTCAACCTTGACACAGTTATCCTACTGCTCTGACCCCCAAGATGAAGGTGATGGCAGCCCTACATCTTTTTGCCACAGGTACGTTTCAATTCACCATAGCTGATGTTGGTGGCATGTCCCAGACGATGTTCAGCCGTGTCCTGCATGATGTTTTGGCAGTCATGTTGGAGCACCTGGATGAATTCATCCATTTTACGACTCCTGAGGAGTTGATAGGTGTCAAGGGTGATTTCTATGCCCTGGGAGGGATGCCCCATGTCATTTGGTCCATTGATGGGACACATGTGGCTTTTGTACCACCACGGGCACAGGAGGTCGCCTATCGCAACCGTAAACATTACCACTCTATAAATGCCCTTGTGGTGTGTCTTGCTAACATGCTGATTTCCCATGTCTGTGCACGTTTTCCAGGGTCAGCACACAATGCCTACATCATGAGGCGTAGCAGGGTGCCACAAATGATGCTGCGGCTGCACAACGAACGAGCATGTCTTGTTGGTGGGTATACTCGGTTTGTCCTGTGTTTTGCGGTATCTTTGTATCTTACGGCATCTCCTGACCCACTTTTTTACATGATGTTTCCATGTAGGGGACTCTGGCTATCCCAACATGCCATGGCTGATGACGCCTCTCCGCAACCCAAGATCAGCTGCAGATCACCGTTACAACGATGCACACAGGCAGACCATGCGAGTGATTGAGAGGACGTTTGGCCTCCTGAAGAGCCGATTCCGGTGCCTTCACAAGACAGGCCGGTCCCTCCCATATGCACCGGCGAAGGTCTGCAAAATCTTCCTCATGTGCTGCATGCTGCACAACATGGCAGTGGAGAAGGCAGTGCCACTCATCCTGGAGCAGCATGAGCAGGAACATCCACCCGTGGAGGATGAAGGGCTTGGTCACGAGGCAAGTGAGGAGGAGGAGGATATCCGGAGTCAGCTCATATGCAACTTCTTCTCATAATGGTGAGTCACTGGGTCTGAGTGTGCACGCTAGGAGCCTTGTGTGGCATGTGTTGCAATGTGTGTGTCCAGCTGACTGTATAATAAGTGACTTAGATGTGTGTTCTGATGTGTCACTCGAGTGATGATGTCATTCCACTCATTTTAGCTGTGACCCTAATTTTTCTAATCGCATGGTGAAAACATTATTCCTGTAGAGTAAATGACCATGTATGCGGATAACAATCTTTTAGCTGACTGCTTGTGTGTCTGTCATCCACAGGTTCTTGCGCATGTTGTC
Source organism: Triturus cristatus (assembly GCF_964204655.1). NCBI lineage: Eukaryota > Metazoa > Chordata > Amphibia > Caudata > Salamandridae > Triturus > Triturus cristatus. Next base: position 1,060,457,782 of record NC_140589.1, on the reverse strand, counting down.
TGGTCGTGTCATCGTTGGCCTCCTGCTATTCGTCATGAGTATTGCAACGTGTGCTGAATCAGCGTTCCATGCACGGACATGTGGAAAAGTCATTTTGGGTGAGGATTGCAGCAAGGCATTTTGGAGTTGCTAGGTGTTTGGAATGTGTGGGGACTGCTCTTGAGCATGTTGGGTTACCATGCATACATGTCGACTCACCATGGGGCACATGACATGTAGCATGACTCCCATGAATTGATAGTCAACCTTCGTGACAGTCATCTCTAATGGTTTGTGGATTCTGATGAAGGCATCAATGTGTGTATAACTTCCCTCAGAAACATACGGGATGCTACGGGTGGACATGGTGTGGGACATCCCCATAACAGGCTCAATGGGGAATTGCAGCCTCTCCGTGTGCAGAAGGGGGTGTTTGGCTCATCCCCTCAACTTGTGTGCCAGGCCATTTGGATTTACTACATCTGTGTTGTGAAGGGGGTGTCCAGTGTAGGTCCCACATGTTCAGCCAAATGACCTGTGTCTGTTCATATTGATGCTTTTCCCTTAGTGTGAGCCTGAGTTCCTCACCCTCCAAGGTGCCTCATCTCTGTCAATGCAGGTCTCTTGCCACTTTGCATGCGTCATCTCTGGCATAGTTGTCAAAGATTGTGCATATGAGTCTATGTGTAGTTTGGCTACATACATGCAGTTCTTCATGGGTTAGAATCTCGATTGTGCCTGAATTCCATGGTTGTGTATGTATTTGGGCATGTTGGTCCCCACGACGGGCCGTCAACGCCTGCTGAGGGTGTGTCTCCTGTGCGCGGCTCGGCCTTCTGTTTCCTGATCCTGTGTCAGTCATCTTTGGTGATTGTGCATTCATTTTCTCTGGGTGTTCCATGGGCAACCGGACACTCCTTCCTATACATACACCTGTTGCAGTTGTCCTTTCTGACATCCTTGTCTTTGTGTGCTACTTTTGGCATAGTTTCAAGGACATGCTGCCTGCTGCTGCGGCTCCTGCAGCAAGGGCCCACAACGTGGCGGGATTCCGCAACACACACGCCTCAAAGATGCTCCTCCCTGCCTCCCTCCACCCATTCATTTGGCTGCCATCATCTTGTCTGTCAAGAGATATATATCACGCACACCAATTGTTTGTCAAAAAATTAGATCAATCCTTGACAGGTAATTTGCGTGCAGCTAGAGGAGCGACCTCTGAACCTAGGTCGGTAGATAAATGTTAGTTGCACTGCCCCATTCGGGGTGGTGTCCCTCTATGTGCACAACACTGTGGGGTAACGAAGTTACCAATCTTCACAAGTATAAGTTTGAATCAAAAGTTCATTTATTCATGATGAAAAGTATGTTGTCATATTGTGAACTTCAAATGTTAAATCACAACGATATCAACGGATATCCTCTATGCATTTCGGGTAAAACCCTTCATCAGGAGGAATCCTGTAACAGAAATAGGAGAACATGTTGCTAATCCCCTTAAGATACAATAATTAAACAAAGCATACTAGAAGGTAAATGACATTGCCCTTCCGTAAAAGGTCAAAATTAAACAAAATAGAGTTACTCGAAAAAGTATATGTAACGGTGTTGCAGTAAAGAGTGAAACGTAAAGAAACACAGTAACGGTCACATTTAGAAGATAATGACGGTGAAAAGTGAAAGATGAATGCAAGGAAGCTTGAGTGGTGAGAGACACCACGCATTGTAATGCGATAGTACCTACAACATCTATGCGTGAAAAATCAAACTTTGAATAGACCTGGGACAAACACAGGTGCGTGAGTTAATGTGTAAAACTACGTGTGTGAAGTTGTACGTTTGAAGCGCTGGGGTAAACGCTAAAAATAGTGCTCAAACGTTGTACCCAAGCTAATCACCGTGATGGAATCAAAGATGCAGGGTCAAAAGAATCAGGGTTAGAAACGGAAATTACCTCGATTCGTAGGTGAAATGGGCATGATGAGAATGTGCCGATCCGGGAGATCGTAAATTGTAACGGTCACCAAGTTAAATAGGAAATTGGGTGATAGACAAAAAAAGAGGACTCAAAGTACGGCGGCCATCTTAAAGATGTAAAGTGTGTTCGTAGTTGTGCTGCTTGTCGGCAAATGTAAACCAAAGAAAAAACAAAAGATTTACGTGATAGTTGGAACGGGAATGCTGAAAAGAAAAAACATGTCAGGAACAATAAAGTTAGGAAAGTAAATAAAGTTGAAAAGGATAATAAAGTTCAAGAAAATAAAGTAAAGTGGGGAAAGAAGTGTTAAAAACGTTAAGAACGAAAGTATGAAAGTATGAAAATTAAGAATTTAAGAAGATTAAAAGAAAAGAAAGCTTACAAAAAAGAATTACAAAAAGGCATTGACAGGTAATGAAAACATTGTGAAATTAAACGTAAATAAATAAGTTTTCGCACAGGCATCGGTGCAAAGTCAAATAAAGCAACTGAGTTCAAGGCGGTCATTCAGACCATGTGGTACCATCGAGTTCATTTTATATATCCAAGATGTTTCTCTTTGGATCAAGAATTTTCGATTGTCACATCCATCTTTTAGTGGAACTGTCTCGCACACCAAAAAGCGTAGTTGACTGACATTATGTTTGTGTTCATTGAAGTGTACTGCTACTGCAGATTTGAGATTGTTGTTTCGGATATTACTCTTATGTTCATTTAATCGTATCTTCAACTTTCTTTCCGTCTTCCCAATGTATGGAAGACCACAAGGACATTTCAACATATATACAACGTTTTTGGAATCACAAGTTGCTGACACAAAAAGTTTGATGTTGTGACCCTTGGTTGGGTGCTGTATGTTATTGCCTTTGATAATGTTGTTGCAATTGCCGCAGTTATGGCAGGGTATGGTGCCCTTGTATTCAGAAATACACTGTGGTGAGCTCGTTGGTTTCAAAAGATCCATGAGATTTTTGCTTCTTTCATAGGCGAACAGTGGTTGATCTGAAAAAATTTGGTTGAAGTCAGGCTCCATACGTAACAAAGGCCAATGCCTAAGGATTGATTTCCGTATGTTGAAACTTTCAGTTGAAAATTTGGTCACCATGACCAATCTCGCATGTGGTTCTGAAGTTGTTAGTTGTTTGTTTAATAGTGATCTCCTTGGTTTGTTTAGAGATTTTTCAATTGCCTTCTCTAAAATTTGTGGCGGATAGCCCCGCTCAGTAAAGCGTCGTTCCATGTCTGAAGTATGTTGGTTCAGTTGATCCGGCTCAGAGATGATACGTTTTATCCTGAGGATCTGTGAGTATGGTAAATGGCGTTTCAATGATGGCTGATGAAAACTGAGGTAGTGTAGTAAGTTGTTTCTGTCAGTGTCCTTCCTGTACAGGGTGGTTTGAATGTGTTGATTGACAATATAAATGGAAACATCAAGGAAGTTTATGTGTGTATCACTGATTTGAAAAGTGAATTTCAATCTGTCGTTGATGGTGTTAAGATCCTCAATCGCTTGTCTCAGGATGGGCTTGGGACCTTTCCAAATTAAAAAGATGTCGTCAATGTAACGAACAAACAATAACAAGTGGTTTACCCATGGTGCGGTGTGTAGAATGTGATCCAACTCAAACTTGTGCATGAACAGGTTAGCATAGCAAGGGGCTGCACAATTGCCCATCGAAGTTCCATTCAGTTGAAGGAAGAATTGATTATTGTAACAAAAATAACTGTGGTAAAGTGTGAAATGTAGAAGCTCCATTAAAAAAATTTGTAAATCGTGAGGAGTCTGTGATTGCAAAAGAAAATGTTCCGTGGCCTCCAGTCCCATGTCATGGGGAATAGAGGTATATAAAGAAGTCACATCTATAGTGCAAAAGTACATATCAGTTTCCCATGGAATATTGAAGTTCAAAAGGATATTCAAAAAATCCGTGGTGTCCTTAACAAAGGTAGACATGGCCTGCACTAAAGGTTGAAGATGTCTGTCTATGTACTTGCCAACTGGTTCATGGAGCGAGCCTCTGGTAGAAACAATAGGCCGCATAGGAGGATCCAATAGGTTCTTGTGTATCTTAGGCAGCATGCGTAAAGATGGATTCTTTGGGAATCTGGAAATCAAAAATTTCTTTTCCGTATCTCCAATGGTACCAGATAGGACTGCTTTGTCCACCAAGGTCTGTAATGTTTTCAAAATTGCCGGTGTAGGGTTGTAATCCAGTCTAGAGTAGGTGTTTGAATCTAGCACATGTTCATCCAATTTTCGAATGTAATGTGTAGTATCCATGGCGACTAGTGCGCCGCCTTTGTCAGCATCGAGGAAGGTGATATCAGGATTTTTTGCCAGTTGTTTGAGCAATGATTTGTCTTTTGTCGTAATGTTAGGATGTCTGGGTTTGCGATGTTTGAAAACCGACTGAAGATCTTGTTTTACCAAAGTCTCAAAAGTATCAAGAATCTTGTGGCTCACTGGAGCCACAAAAGTGCTTTTTGATGATAGTCCTTTCAATGTGTTTTCAGTTTTTTTTGTAGGTTCAATAAGGACGTTATCAAAAAAGTGTCTAAGTCTGAGTTTCCGCATGAATTTATGGAGGCTTACCTCTGCTTCCATGAGGTTACTGGAATAAGTGGGAACAAAAGATGACCCCTTCTGTAGTAGGCGTAATTGTGATTTATTGAAGGTACTTGTAGAAATATTAATAACCAAGTTATCCTTCACCGCTGGCTCCTTGTAGTTCTCTTGTCTAGTGGTGGAACTGCTTTTTTTGCCCCTCCTGGGTCTCCTTGATCTTTTTGGCCTGTCCCTAAAAAAGGGACCGCAGAAGATAAAGGGGTGGAAGTTGAGGTTGAGGGAATTTCAGTATCTGTTGTGGTTTGTGGTTGTTGTCGATCTTTTTGAGGTACATTTCTTGGTTTTCGACGAAAAGTATCTGAGTCACTAGAGACTGGAGATGTATCAGTATCAGATGCTTTTGACGTGGGTTTGAACTGTCTTCATCGGGCGTATATCTCCGCCCAATTATAAACCTCTCCCAGTTTATAATCGATCGTGTCACGTCGAAACTTTCGAATTTTTCTCTCGTTCACTTCTTGTTTATGTTTCTCGAGTTGTTCATTGATATCATTGAGAGTTTGAGATAGATCATCTGAAGACATTTTTGTAGCCAATTCATTTTTGAGTTGAGTGATTTCTGTATTCAAGTCTTCTAGAATGTTAGATAGTTCCTCGATTATCAGTAATATGAGATCCAGAGAGCATTTATTAAGGATCCCATACCATCTGTCGACAAATTTTGGGTCATTTTTGCACAAGGATGGTTTGAGAGGGATGCGTAGGCCTCTCGGAATTCTTTGTGCTCGGTGATATTGAATCATTGTGCTAGCGTGCAAACGTTGATTGATCTCACGTTTTGTCAAGTACAGAAGTTGCTTGATGTTACTTTGTATGGTGCCTGTGCCTGAGGGAGTTGCTTCGATGTCTCCTATTAATGAGTAAATTCTTTGAGCTTCATCATCGCCAAATGCGAACGTCTCGGCGCGTTTATCCGTGAGGTTGGTGATGTCTTGATAGGCCATGGGTGCTGTGATAGTGGTTGAGCGATGCAGAAAGTCAAGAGATATATATCACGCACACCAATTGTTTGTCAAAAAATTAGATCAATCCTTGACAGGTAATTTGCGTGCAGCTAGAGGAGCGACCTCTGAACCTAGGTCGGTAGATAAATGTTAGTTGCACTGCCCCATTCGGGGTGGTGTCCCTCTATGCGCACAACACTGTGGGGTAACGAAGTTACCAATCTTCACAAGTATAAGTTTGAATCAAAAGTTCATTTATTCATGATGAAAAGTATGTTGTCATATTGTGAACTTCAAATGTTAAATCACAACGATATCAACGGATATCCTCTATGCATTTCGGGTAAAACCCTTCATCAGGAGGAATCCTGTAACAGAAATAGGAGAACATGTTGCTAATCCCCTTAAGATACAATAATTAAACAAAGCATACTAGAAGGTAAATGACATTGCCCTTCCGTAAAAGGTCAAAATTAAACAAAATAGAGTTACTCGAAAAAGTATATGTAACGGTGTTGCAGTAAAGAGTGAAACGTAAAGAAACACAGTAACGGTCACATTTAGAAGATAATGACGGTGAAAAGTGAAAGATGAATGCAAGGAAGCTTGAGTGGTGAGAGACACCACGCATTGTAATGCGATAGTACCTACAACATCTATGCGTGAAAAATCAAACTTTGAATAGACCTGGGACAAACACAGGTGCGTGAGTTAATGTGTAAAACTACGTGTGTGAAGTTGTACGTTTGAAGCGCTGGGGTAAACGCTAAAAATAGTGCTCAAACGTTGTACCCAAGCTAATCACCGTGATGGAATCAAAGATGCAGGGTCAAAAGAATCAGGGTTAGAAACGAAAATTACCTCGATTCGTAGGTGAAATGGGCATGATGAGAATGTGCCGATCCGGGAGATCGTAAATTGTAACGGTCACCAAGTTAAATAGGAAATTGGGTGATAGACAAAAAAAGAGGACTCAAAGTACGGCGGCCATCTTAAAGATGTAAAGTGTGTTCGTAGTTGTGCTGCTTGTCGGCAAATGTAAACCAAAGAAAAAACAAAAGATTTACGTGATAGTTGGAACGGGAATGCTGAAAAGAAAAAACATGTCAGGAACAATAAAGTTAGGAAAGTAAATAAAGTTGAAAAGGATAATAAAGTTCAAGAAAATAAAGTAAAGTGGGGAAAGAAGTGTTAAAAACGTTAAGAACGAAAGTATGAAAGTATGAAAATTAAGAATTTAAGAAGATTAAAAGAAAAGAAAGCTTACAACGGGTACAACGTTTGAGCACTATTTTTAGCGTTTACCCCAGCGCTTCAAACGTACAACTTCACACACGTAGTTTTACACATTAACTCACGCACCTGTGTTTGTCCCAGGTCTATTCAAAGTTTGATTTTTCACGCATAGATGTTGTAGGTACTATCGCATTACAATGCGTGGTGTCTCTCACCACTCAAGCTTCCTTGCATTCATCTTTCACTTTTCACCGTCATTATCTTCTAAATGTGACCGTTACTGTGTTTCTTTACGTTTCACTCTTTACTGCAACACCGTTACATATACTTTTTCGAGTAACTCTATTTTGTTTAATTTTGACCTTTTACGGAAGGGCAATGTCATTTACCTTCTAGTATGCTTTGTTTAATTATTGTATCTTAAGGGGATTAGCAACATGTTCTCCTATTTCTGTTACAGGATTCCTCCTGATGAAGGGTTTTACCCGAAATGCATAGAGGATATCCGTTGATATCGTTGTGATTTAACATTTGAAGTTCACAATATGACAACATACTTTTCATCATGAATAAATGAACTTTTGATTCAAACTTATACTTGTGAAGATTGGTAACTTCGTTACCCCACAGTGTTGTGCGCATAGAGGGACACCACCCCGAATGGGGCAGTGCAACTAACATTTATCATCTTGTCTGTGCCACTGTTGGGTCCACGCGGTGCCAAAGGCAGGACCGTCAGCACATGCAACATGCACATTGCACGACCCTCATGTCCTTGCATGACCCACATCACACTACAGTCTGATGTTGTAGCCACCCGAAACTCAACTGCCTGCTCTCAGGCATACCCTAAGCGCACACATGACACCTTTGCATGCTGAGTGTGCAACTCCAACTGCCTACACATCGCTGCCTCGCCTTCCAGGCTCTGTCACACCAACCAGATCATGTCCCTCCTGCACCACACCATCTCCGTTCACCAGCAAGGCCATGGGAGTGGGACTCAAGCCTTCAGCATGTGGTATAGTGGCGTCATCTGGCACATGGCCCAGGGATCATCTCTCAGTGTGTCAATCTTCAATGTGTCCAGGACCCCCCTCTCCACCATCACATGCGCACACAACATCATCATCATGTTGTATGCCATTGACACCCAGGTGCTCCTCACCCTCACCAAAGACCCAGCCATTGCCAGTTCCAACATTCAAGAAGGCATGAGGTCCGTGGATGAATGGCTGAACATCAGCCACCTGAGGCTGGACTTGTACAGGACTGAGGTAAGCATCTGAGGATTGTCCCCTTACAGCTGGCTCAACTCCTTGTGTCCCACCCGCAGGGACCCTACACAAGCACCCAGTGGCCACGCACACAAGATGGTGTGCATCATGGATTTGTCACTCACATTTGCCATGCAAATCACCAGCATCTGTACCTCATGCTGCAACACCCTCTGCATGATGCACATGATCCTCAGATATATCCACTCCAGGGAAAGACAGACCATCCCCCAGGTCCACGACACCAGCCGTGTCAACTACTGCCCCTCTACGGAGCAAGTACATCTAAACTCACAGGAAACTTGTTCACATCCACGGTGCATCTGCACAACTCAGCTTCATCATCCCGCACCCCATCAACATCACCGTCCACCTGAGATAGCTGCAAGGGATCACTATGTGCTGCAGGATGACCTTCACACTCCTCACACACACTCAGGAGGCAGTCAACAACCCCAGACCCCAAAATCAACCTTGTACGTCTGTCATTCAAGACCCTGTTGGCCCAACTCTATGCATCCGAACTTGGCCTGGCCACCATTCTTTACATCCACAACACTCCAGCATGAAGGAGATGGTTTGCACGCCTGGACAAACATACCTGGGACTCCCTCCCCGGGAACCTCCACATGAACCATGACCTCTAGGCCTTCATGATCCTCTTCCTGATTGGTGTGTCCGCACAGCATTTCAAGCCCCCCCTCAGCAGCTTGAGGCCATCACAGGTGAGTACTGTGCTCCCAGGCTGTATCGGATGATACATTGTGACCCATGTGTGTCCTGTACCGGACTCAGATCCCAGGGTATGGATGGCTGGAGTTAGTTCAACACTCAGGCATAGTTTGACATTTACACACACGTATGTTGTGGACTAATGCAAAATGACTGCAACATCTCATGGAAAAAAATAGTTTTATTCTCGGTGGGGTGCGTGTTTTGGTAGATAAAATAAGGTGCTCTACCGGGTGCATAGAATCTAAAGTTCCTAGGGGGAGATGGTATCCTTGGCATTTGAAGTCATCAGAGTCCAGACCACAGTGTTGGTCATCATTGGTCAGACTGTGACCAGCAAGTCCATGTGGCAGAGAATGTCAGTGAATGATGTGCTGCTGTTGCGCATGAAGGCCAGGTGCCAGGCCAGGAGACCTGGGAGCTGTGGATGGTCCGCTGCCTCTCACGGTCTTTTCCGTGGACGACCCACCTTCCTTCGGGGACCCTCAGATGCAGGCCTTGACGATGTTTGGGACGCTCCGTTGGACGAATCCTCCTCCTCCTCCTCCCTCCCTGTGGCTGGTGCTGGTCTGCGCCTGGTGTCACAGGGAGGGTTGCCCATGTTGTCGGCGATCTGACGGAGTGAATGGCTTATGTCCCTTTGCACTGCCAGGAGCTCAGCCAGTCTGGCCTCCATCCATCCTTGGTGTTGTTGTTGACTGGCGTGTTGCTCGGCCTGCTAATTGTTAATGTCTGTGAGGGTCGCCACTACCTGACTGATGGCCCTGGTGTCACGCCGGTATGCCTCCATGATGTTGCGGACATGTGACATACCGGTCCCTTCAGCTGTCTGGTCAGGTTCTCACCTCTGCCTGCCTCCACTCCCACCACCCCTGCCCACAGAAGCCTGGCCTGCCGTTGTGGGCACATCGGGTCTACGGGACCCCTGAGGGATGGCAGTGTCGGTATTGGCTGCCTCCTCCTGGGTGCCCGGCGAACCTTGTCCCTCCAGGTCAGACTGGCTCAGTTGTTCAGTGTGGGCAGGGCTCCTGGGTGTCTCCTGGGATGTGGCAGGAATGGGGGTGATGGTTGGCACAGATGTACCTGCAGCAGGTGCTGCAGGGGCTTGCACACCAGAGGGGCCAGGTGGGTTGGGGTCATCCACGGAGTGTTATGAGGTGTCGCTGCCGGTGGGATCAGGTTCCTCCCGAGCCTGGGACTGTGGTTCTTCCCCCCCATTGTTGGGGGGAGATCCATGACGTTGCCCTGTGTGTGAGAGAGAGACAATGTTAATGCTGTTTAATGCGACATCCATGTTTCATACATATTCTATTTGCCACAGTTCCTCCAGGTAGTTGTATGTGCCTAGCATTCACATCAATGTTCACTTGTGGATGGGTATGTTGCAGGGGACTGATTGAAATGTTCTCCAGGGTGTTTGACATGTCGAATTTGGGCTTGGATGCTTCTTTGGCTGTGGCTTGATCTTGTTGTGTCACATGTCCATTGTGAGAGTGGGTAACTCCATTGGCTGCCCCGGGGGTGTGTGCTTGTGTAAGGGGTGAGTGATCATCCCTCAGCCCGACGCTGTTCAACATCCACATGGCCCCCCTCACACAAGTGGCCCGCCTCCACAACCTCAAAAACATCTCCTACACCGACGACACCCAGCTCATCCTCTCCCTCACCAAGGACCCTCACACCACCAAAACAAACATCCACAAGGGCTGAGGTCCATCGCCGACTGGATGCGGAGCGGCCATCTGAAACAGAACTCGTACAAGATGGAGGTCCTCATCCTGGGACCCACACCCTCAGACTGGGACGACTCCTGGTGGCCGATCGCTCTGGGGACAGCACCAACACCCACCCACCACGCATGCAACCTAGGATTGATCGTCGCATCCTCCCTCTCCATGTCCAAGAAGGTCAACGCCGTCTCCTCCTCCTGCTACGCACGCTCCGCCGTATCTACTGGTGGATCCCGACCAAAACTAGTAGAACAGTGACACAGGCCCTCGTCAGCAGCTGACTGGACTACGGCAATACACTCTACGCAGGACTCCCATCCAAACACCAACGGCGGATACAACGCTTCCGAAATGCCTCCGCACAACTGATCATCAACGCCTCCCGCCACAGCCACATCACCCCCCTCCTGAGTGACCTGCACTGGCTCCACATCGACAAGAAGATCACCTTCAGGCTCCTCACCCACGCACACAAGGCACTCCACAACGCCGGACAAGCCTACATGTACATCAGACTCAGCTTCTACACCCCCACCCGCCAGCTCCGCTCCGGCAGCCTCGCCCTCGCAGCTATCCCCCGCATCCAATGTACGACCGCCTGTGGGAGATCCTTCTCCTACCTCGCCGCCAAGACCTGGAACACCCTCCCAACCCACCTACGACTGAGCCAAGACCTACTTGCCTTCAGAAGACTCCTCAAGACCTGGTTCTTCGAGCAGTAGTGGAACCCCCCCCCCTCAGCTCCTAGATGACCCTCACAGGTAAGTAGCGCGCCTTACAAGTACCCTGATCGATTGTTGATTGATTGACGGTGCCTGCTGGTGGGTGTAGTGTGATTTTTCAGTGGGTCTCCCAGGTGATGTATCTGCCCCCCCATGGAGCATGCTGCCGTGTCAGTGAGTGTGAGTTCCTTTCCTAGATATCTGAGCTTGTTGTGTTTGTGTTAGAGTTTGCAGTTGTCACAGGAGGGCCTTGTGCTGCCTACAGCAGGGCCAAGTGTCAGCTACCTTGTCAGTACTTTGCCAGTCCCTGTGCATTGTGCATGGTGCATGGGTATGTACCTGGGCCATATGGGCTGAGGGCAATGGTGTCTGTTTCTGAGTTGTACAATGTGTTTAGTGATCCCCACCCTCCCAGCATCCCGGGCATCCAGTCTTGGGTTTGTGGTTTGTGTAGGCTGGGACATGGCATGGCCTTGCTTTGTGAATGGGGCATACACATGTTAGTGGCATGAGCGTTGTTTTTGAGTGTGGTTGTGTCCGGTGAGGGCTTGGGGGTAGGTGAGTGCATTTGTTGTAGTTGGGGAGTGGATGCCATTGCCCACATGTTACGTAAGTTGTTTGTGTACTCACCAGGCTCTGCAACTCCTTCGACTCCGTGTACTCCCACCGGCGGAAGCAGGGCCATCACCTTCTCCTCCCAGGGATGGTAATGTACCGGTCTGCGGGGCAGCCCACCTCCAGTGATGTTACTCTGGGCGTAGTCCTCGTTCATTTTGCGCTTGACTGCCCTCCGCAGATCGTACCACCTTGCTTGGCATTCATTCCTGGTCCTTCTGATGGGCGCAACAGCATTCACCCGATCGACGATCCTCTGCCACAGGCGTGATTTTTCGGCTATGCTGGTCTGTCTGACCAATGTTCCAAAGAGCTGTGGCTCGACTCTGATGACTTCGTTGACAAGGATGTCCAGCTCCTCCATTGTGAACTTTGGATTCTTGTCTGTGGGCATGGTGTGGGGTGTGGGTGTGGATGGTTGTGGGTGTGTGGGTGTGAATGTGTAGGTGTGTGTGTGTGAATGTGTAGAGGGGGTATGTGTGAAGGAGGTTGTGTGAAGGTGTGTAAGTTGAGGTGTATGGGTGCAGTTGTTTGTGTGTGGTGTCTGTCAGCGGTGGGTCTGTTGCAAAGGCTCATGGTTTGTGGGTGTGGGCCCTTTTTATTGGTCCATTTGTGGGTGTGGCTGGTTTTGAAATGTCGGTGGGTGTGTTATAAGAGGTGGTTGTGAGTTTCGGCCTCTGTTTGCCTGTTTGGATGTGCCAGGTCAGTCTTTTAGATGTTTTTTGTACTGTAGACGTGTTTTGTGGTGTTGTGTGAGGCGAATTGACCCTCCTTGTGCTGTTTTACAGTGTCCTGGTTCTGTACGAGTAGTTTTAGCGTATGTAAGGTGCGTACATACGTGATGTTGTTGTACAGTGCTCACATATGCAATGTTGTTGTACGGTTCGTACATACGCGATGCTGGAGTACAGTGGTGGGGTATGGTGCGTCCAAGTATGGGGCTGGGGTACGGCGCTGGGGTACGGTGCGTCTAAGTAGGGGCATGTTGTACGGCGCTGGGGTACGGTGCGTCCAAGTACGGGCCTGGGGTACGGTGGTGCGGTACGGTGCGTACAAGTACGGTGCTGGGGTACGGTGTTGGGGTACGGGGATGGGGTAGGGCGCTGGGGTACGGTGCGTCCAAGTCCGGGCCTGGGGTACGGTGCTGGGGTACGGTGCGTACAAGTAGGGGCATGGGGTACGGCGCTGGGGTACGGTGTGTCCAAGTACAGGGCTGGGGTACGGTGTTGGGGTACGGTGCGTACATGTACGGGGCTGGGGTACGGGGCTGGGGTACGGTGCGTCCAAGTAGGGGCATGTTGTACGGCGCTGGGGTACGGTGCATCCAAGTGCGGGCCTGGGGTACGGTGGTGGGGTACGGTGCGTACAAGTAAGGGGCTGGGGTACGGTGGTGGGGTACGGTGCGTACATGTACGGGGCTGGGGTACGGTGGTGGGGTATGGTGCGTACACGTACGGGGCTGGTGTAGAGTGCGGACATGGGGGGGTACGGTGCAGACGTATGGGGGGGCTGTACGACTCGTATCCCAGGCACAAGTTTACCCGGATACGAGTGGAACAGTGTTGGCTCCGTACGGGGCCGTTTCCATGTGCTTGTGTTTTCGGACGGGCGGTACGGATCGTACTTGCGCGCTCGGACTTCAGTTTTACGATTTGTATGTAAAACTGTCCGGGGACATCTCGTAGACTTTTCCCGCAGTGACTCGTATGTATTTTTCATGTACGAATCGTACTTCGCCGTTTGTACGGGACTTGTACGATTCGTACGTAAAAAAATACGGATACGAGTCGGACGGTGATTTTTTTTAACAGATCGGAATCGGCACCATAATGTGGCTAAAAAGAAAAAATCTTCTGGTAAGATCACAAAGCAATTTATTAAAAATGTGATTAGGACCAGACAGAATGTACAGAATGCTGAAACCTCTGAGAATGCTTCAACTAGAAAAAAAATTCAAGGTAATAGGAAAAGCAAAAAAGCAAATGGACAGTCAAAGGAGACAAAGTATGGTAAAAGAAGGCAAAATCAGTATAAGGAAATACGCAAAAAATATTTTACAAGAGAGTAGTACATAATTTGCTGAAAGATGTGAAGAAATATAAAAAGAGAGCTCTATTTTATAAAAAGAAGAAGCATATTGAAACCATTGTTGAAAAGGCTTTTGAAGTAAAAAGGAAACTATTCATTTTAGTATTAAACAGAATTCAATCACTAGATAAACCAATCCATTTAATGAAGGCCAAAAGTAGGAGGAAAAGAGTAATTAATAGAACACATTTTTGTGATTTTTTTGGGGAGAATGGAAACACAGTTCCAGTTCAGAGCCTTTCTTTAATGAAGAGAGTTATTTACAGAACAATAAATTATTGTATGCAGTTGACACCAGTGGTCGAAGTTATGAGGTTATGAGGTTAGAGATGGTTGTCCAATTTACAAAGAGAAAATGGTTGAAAGAAATGCAGAAGAAGTGATAGCTGATGAAGTTCTAGGGAGACGTCCTAAACACCCTGTGTACACTTGGGATTGCAGTAGTATTTGTAGTGTACGACAAGAATCTATTGATAAATTATGTAGTTTTTTACGAGCATATAGTAAAAAAAGTGTTAAACAAAAGATTAAGGTGTTGCAAGGACTAGAAAAGTGAGAAAAAATACAGGTTTGCAAGGTCATTCTCTGGCTTGTCTTTCTAGGAAAGTTTGTCAAAGTGCTTTTCACCATTTCAGGATGTTGGCAGTACATCATACTCAAATGCGGAGGTTATTGAGAAGATTGTATTATGCAAAAAGTCCAGCACTAAAGTTAAATGAGTTGAACAGTGCTCTTTTGCGTGGGTCAGTATCAGATGTGAAGAAGGTTTGTGATGATATTGAGTTTTGTTACTTTGGTCCTCAGCAGCAGAGTGCAGAAACTGACACATTAGTAGAACAAAATGTTGAAAAGAATGTAGAACCCGTGATTACAAAAATTTTCACAAAGTTTAAGGTGATTTCAGGCGAAAGACCAAGGTGCCGATTATGATCTGGTAAAAAAATTCCCCGTACGACTCGTATTCGGTCATTTTACCGTACGAATCGTACAAGTGCCGTACAAACTGCCAATTACGATTCGCATGGGGAAAAGTCCATACGAATCGCATTGGGAATTATTCCCCACACGTCCTCGGTTCGGAAAATGTGTCCGACACATCCCCGGACGATTCACCGTACAAATGTGAAAAGTGAAGTCCAACCGCGGAATTACGATCCATCCCGTGCGTCCGATGTTCCAACCGTATGGAAAAAACACCGTCCACACCGAACTCCCATAGCAACCATGGAGACATGTGCCCGCATACGCGCCCAACACTCCCCCCAGACCTCCTATGTACGAGTCGAATCCCCCCTCCCGGCCCCCGTATGTACACGCCGACCCCCCCCCCAGCCCCCGTATGTACGCGGCGACCCCCCCAGCCCCCGTATGTACACGCCGACCCCCCCCAGCCCCCGTACGTTCGAGTCGTACCCCCCGTGTATGTACACCCGTGTACGTGTCGTACCCCCCGTGTATGTACACCCGTGTATGTGTCGTACCCCCCGTGTTGTACGTGTCGTACCCCCCCGTGTATGTACACCCGTGTACGTGTCGTACTCCCCCGTGTATGTACACCCGTGTACGTGTCGAACCCCCCGTGTATGTACACTGGGAGTACGCACCGTACATACACGGGTGGGGGTATGACTCAAACGTACACGGGTGTACATACACGGGGGGGTTCGACACGTACACGGGTGTACATACACGGGGGGTATGACACGTACAAGGGTGTACATACACGGGGGGTACGACACGTACACGGGTGTACATACACGGGGGGGTATGACTCGAACGTGCGGGGGCTGGGGGGGGTCGGCGCGTACATACGGGGGCTGGGGGGGGTCAGCACGTACATACGGGGGCTGGGGGGGGTACAGCGCGTACCGGGCCACCTACTCTGGTCGTTTCGCGCCGTACTTCGCTGTTCCGGCACTTTTTGGGTGCCGTGAAAATATTGCCATCCGGACTGCTGTCGGTTCGAATCGTACTTCCTGGGTCGTGAAACGCTGCCTGAAAGCGTCCCGACGTCACGTCGCAGCATTCCCGGATCACATTCGTATGTATATTTTCGTCGGTCGGTGTTTTTTACGATTCGTACGGAAATAGGGTTTCCATGCGAATCGTAATTCCATGTTTGTAAAGTTTTACAACAGGGTACGAGTCGGACGGAGAAAATGCTCCGACCGACGGTTCGTACCCGGTTTTTACCGGATCGTAATCGACACCCAAATGTTTCTTGTATTTGTTGTCGGCGAAGTCACTATAAAAATCTGACTAGGAGTGTCAATCTGTATTTAAAAAGTGAAATAGAAGATAATGATAAGTGGAAGTAATTTGCAACTTATTTGTTGGTAGAGGATTGTTTTGATTTGGGATCTGAGCAGCGTATTTGCAAATATTGTTATAACAAATTAGATGAGAATAAAATGCCTGCTAGAGCTGTTCATAATAATCTAGAGTTGGTTGCTATTCCTCCATGGCTGATAGATTTAAATACGTATGAGTCTATTCTCATTCAATGTGTGCACTCGTTTCAGGCTATTGTTCGTATGGAGCCTAAAACAGGTAAATTACCTCCATCAGAGTTACAAAGATGATTGAAAGGAAGAGTTGTGTATTTACCGTTGAAACTATTGGTGTAGACCATGCAGAAAATGAACCACTACTCATTCTAGTTAATGGTGTTCCTACTAAGAATAAGAAAATCTGGCAAGAGTTAGTGGATGTTAGAAAAGTGCAAAAGGCATCATTGTATCTGATAAAAAATAATGAGTACTATAGAAATGTGTTTGTAGGAGAAGAAGAAATAGATTAAGCAGAAGATACTGAAAAATTAAGTGGACAAATTGAAAAAGTGGACATGTCCAGATGTGAAGAAATCTATGAACATTACAGTGTACATCCACTTCATTCCAAAGAGGTGATGGGGAATACGATTGAGTTGTTCCAAATGAAAACAGCAAGAGGAAGTCCCATGAGTGTATGGGAAGAGAGCTTGGAAGCTCGTTGTTTCCCGCAGTTGTTTCCAACAGGAAAAGGTGGACGATATGATGAACGTCGTGTGCAGATTCCTGCATCTGAATATCGGACAACAAGATTATATGCAGAAGATCCAAGATTACGACAATGTATCCCTTATACGTTTCATCTTCTGTTTGAAAGTGACTTGTCTGGACTTTCATATGCAGTAAATCACATTTTAAAAACTGGAATGCATCTGCAAAATTTAACTGCAAAGGATGTTATGGATAAAGTGCATCAGAGAGATGATCATTTAGAATCTCAATTGATTAATCTGATGGCATGTCAGCGTGGGACTAATGAATATTGGTACCGTCGTCATGGAGAACTGAAATGTATGCTACGGAACTTGGGAACTCCTACATGGTTTGTTACACCAAGCTGTGATGAGTATGCTTGGGATGATTTACTTGAATTTCTTCGAGAGGCAAATTCCAATATAAAAAATATTGAATACAAGACACCTGGAGAATTGTGCTCTTTGGAGCCTGTTAATGTATGCAGATATTTCAATCATAGATTTGAAGCTATGATGTCTTTCATCTGCAATAAAAATAATCCTTCTCTTGGAGAAGTTGTGGATTTCTTTTGGAGAAAGGAGTATCAAGCAAGAGGTGCTCCTCATATACATATGTTGTTATGGATCAAGGACGCCCCCAAATTTGGAACAGATTCAGATGAAACTGTTTTGTCTTTCATTGAAAATTATGCTACATGTGCTCTTCCAAATAGCAGAGAAGAGAAAAACTTAAAACAACAAGTCTTACGATTCCAAAGCCATAGGTGTGGAAAATACTTGTCGACGAAAGTACAAGTCAAAGGATAAGTTCTATACCAAATGTCGTTTTGGATTTCCACGTCCTGTATTATCCAAAGCAAGAGTGAACAGTTTTATGTCAGCTATGCGACATACCATCACAAGAAAGTCTCCAAAAAATACCTACAACTTAAGAAGAAGCGACGAGTCAAAATACATAAATGACTACTATCCAGTTATTTTATCCATGTGGAACGCTAACATGGATATTCAGTATCTTGCAGACAATTCCATTGCTGTTGCTCGATATGTAACGTCCCACATGACTAAATCAGAAAACACGGAATTGAAAGAAATGTGGGAAGAGATTTCTCACGAGAAGACTCTAAGTAATAAATTATACAGCTTCAGTTTGAAGATGTTATCGCGTCGTGAAATTGGAGCATATGAATGCTCAGATCGGTCATCATCTGCAAGTCTATGTTCCAAAAGTAGAAGAATCATTTGGGTGAGTCTAGGTCTTGCAGCAATGCGAAATCGGGTACTGAAATCTGTTCAAGAAATTTAATATTTAGCAGAAAAAGAACCATAAAGTACAGATATTTTGAAAATAAATATGTTGGACACATATTTCCCAAACAGAAGTCATCATCTTGAGAACATGTGTCTCTATGAAGTGCTGCAAAACTACACTTTTAAATGGAATACTACAGAGAACATCAATGATGGAAAATATGCAGTGATTGGTTCCGAAGGATGTCTGGTGAAACAAAGGAAAGGAAATTTAATTAATCACAGGAAACTGAGTTGCGACACTGCTGACAAAAGGGAATTTTACTATTTAGCCCTTTTGCAAATGTTCAAACCGGGGTGTTCAGAACTGGAATTACTTGGAGATTTTCAGAGCTATGAAGATTAATTTAATGCTTGTAAAGATACCATACAATGCACTGCTTTTGCAATTTATGTGAAAATGTTGAATGATGAAATTGATCAAGAAGCTACAATTGCAGCTGAGATTGCTAGAGACAGTTCTCAAGACAGTCAAAGTTCTGCTGCACTGAGTCAAGATCCACTAGGACAACCAATTGTTGAAAATGAAGCAGCAATTGCCATGAATGAGGTGGAAACAGCAATTTATCAAGCTCAAGAAGATGTAATACAGTTAGGAAACTTGGAAGAACAACTAAATTTTGAACAGAAACAAATATATCAACAAGTGACAGAGCAGATTGACCATGGATTACTTCATGAAAAGAAAGGGTGCTCATGTACATCATTTCAACCTATCCGAATGTATGTGAGTGGTCAAGCTGGAACAGGAAAAAGTTTCTTAATTAAAGTAAATACAAGTTATCTGCAGACAACAACTGATTTGCATTTGTCTTGTGTTGTCACTGCTCCAACTGGGTTGGCAGCACATAACATTAAAGGAATTACTTTACATTGTTTACTAATGCTACCAGTAGAGCATAAGAACAAATTGGAATACCACAAGCTATCTGGAGAAGCTTGTTGTGAATTTTCAAGAGTCCTGAAGAAAATTAAACTTCTCATTATTGATGAGGTAAGCATGGTCTCAAACTTGATGCTTGCCTTTGTGCATTTAAGAATGCAGCAAATTCTTAAAACAGAGTAAGACTTTTTATTTGGAGGAAAACACGTCATAGTTTTTGGAGATCTACTGCAGCTGACTCCGGTAAAAGGACAACCGGTATTTAAAACATTTGCACATGAAGATACCAGAAAGTCTCTCGGTAGTGTTGGTAATGTGAACATTTGGACATATTTTGAATACAAAGAACTGACAACAAATATGCAACAGGCAAATGATGCTGAATATGGAAGTATTCTTCAAGATATAAGAATTGGAATTCTGACAGAACATGGCAAACAAGCTTTGGAGAGTCGATTACTTTCCAATTTGTTTCCAAATGAAAATGTAGTTCCTGAGAAAATGTACATGAAAATTGCAGAAAATAAATCAGTGATCTGCTTAATGCCAACACTGCGCGAGTGTTCTATATTCAACGAAGAACTATTGAAACTGGAAAATTAAGAAATTATAAAAATGGAAGCCATCAATAAAATAGAGCATGAAGGAATCACTATTATTATGACGGGAAAGTTGAAACCAAAACTGGATTCTTTAGAAAAAAAATATCTAAAACAGCTGGTTTAGAAAAGACACTATGTGCATGTGTAAACTGTTGGGTAATTTTAAGGCGTAATTTGGATGTAGAAAAAGGTTTAGTTAATTGAGCAATGGGTAAAGTGGTGGATTTTGTTAATTATCAGAAAAAAGAAGGAATTGAATTAAAAAAAAATTAATTTAATCAGATTGAAGAAGTTAAAGAAATTGGTCATTGTTCAGTTCGTTTTTTGCTTGTTAAAGATTTATATGTCCGTAGGAAACAATTTCCATTTTCCCTGGCATATGCAGTGACTATTCATAAATCTCAAGGATTAAGCGTAGACAGTGCATTGGTGAACATTGGATCTACCGTATTTAAAGAGGGTATGGCATATGTTGCTTTGTCGCGAGTCAGAACATTATCTGGTTTGTTTTTGATTGATTTTGATGAGACAAAGGTTACTGCAGATGCAAACTGTGTAAAAGAGTATAATAGGTTAAGAAGGGCGTATGCACCCAATTTAGGTCAATATCCTGTATTTGAAAAGCGTGTGATTGGTCGAAATGTACAGAAGGTGTAGAGAAGGGAAAAGAATAAGATAATGTTGAGATAGCAAGTAAAAAGAAAAAGGACACTATTGAAAAGATTGTTGGTTATCAGTTTGAAAATAGCTCGGGTGTCAACTGCTATGCTAATGTAGTGGTCAATGTTGATTTTTACCTTGAAGGTTTGCAAGAACAAATTATGCAGAATCGGGAAAAAAGATTTTATTCTCTGTTGCATTCTGTTTATGAAAAATTGACAACAGATACAAGTAAAATACAAACTGTTTCAGATGTTTGTAATCTTTTAAATGTGTGTTCTGGTTCTACACAATTTACACAAAATATCCAACAAGATGCTCAGGAATGTTTCATGTATATGCTTACCATTTTTGAAAATGAAGGTGTAGAAATAGAAAATATTTTTGTCCTTTCTTACAAATGGGAATATAATTGTGAAAATTGCATGTATACATGTAGCACTAATGTAGACACTGAAAGATTTCTGTATGTAACATTACCAGACTGTAAATCAGTGTCTTTCATTAAATTAGTTAAAGGTGCAAATCAAAACATGGAGTGTAGCCAATGTAAATCATAAATGTATCCACATTATTAAAAAAAAATATGGACAATACATAATTTTAATGATGCAACGTTGTACAGCTGATGGAAGAAAATTGGATACTTTAATAAAGCAATTTGTAGCAACACAACTATCAATATCAGGAAGGACTTTTGTAGCAATTGCAATAATTTTCCATGATGGTCCTTCCACAACATCTGGACATTACACTGCCTATCTAAAATGTGACAAAGGCTGGACACTTTGTAATGATGCCCAGTTGGTTTTCAAACAACGTTTGCCTAGGGAATTACCAAATTCCTACCTAATAATAAGTCAAAGTTTTAGGAAGATAATTCACTCTCTGAGGAATTTATTATCATAATATAATAGGATTACCATTAGACAAATTACATAAAAAGGAGTGCAAAAATACCATTTGGCCTCAAGGAAAGGTATATGTTTGAATTATGGACTTTTTCGTGCTCATTGACTCGGTGAATATTTTAAAGCGACAACATTTACAGTTTTTATAAGTTAAAGTTATAAAATTGTGTTAGCCATAAGCATTTCATATATGTGTGATTTGTATTTTCTGGTATTTTACTGAGAATAGCATGTTGGTTTTTTTAAAACAATCTTTTTGATTGGTTTTTTTTTGCCCGCTGTTATGTGATGAGTACGATTGAAATCACTATTTCTAGTAAAATTCAATAGATTCTGAGAACAGCAAAAAAGGCAAACAAATTAGTTTGTTTAAATTATGCTGTGTTGTTAAAAATGTATTATTACATGTTATAACTATTTTTTCTTTTCTTTCACAGATCCTAATTCTAAAATAAGCAATTTACCCCAATTTACATTACAAAAAACATCTGAAAAAAATGTGTACCATTTTTTATTTCTATTACTGTGAAGGTAAGTTTAACTAAGTATTAATATGCAGAATGGGCAGATCTGCAAGAAGCTACAAAGTTTGAATACATTTTTAAAAACACTGTTTATACCTATGTAGTTTTGGAATCTCTCTGTCATAGGATATCATGTGACCTCCAAAAAACAGATTTGAGTGGTTCATAATATTTCCCATTGTACCTATTGAAGGACCGGAATCATTTCAATCATTCTTCTTTGAGCATCTTTGCAGACAAAACTCTGTGCTTACCTTCTATCATTCGCAAGCAATTTTCCAAACAGAAATATGTCACGTTTTGTAACATAGTTATAGCGCAAGACACTCTTTCATATTTACAAAGAGAGAAAAAGGCACTCCGTGTACCTTTTCTACTCCATGTAAATACAACCTCATCATTCACACCACTTTGCGTTGAAAGGGTGTTCTATAAGTGTTATTGTGCGTGATTGCACTGAATACTCATAGAACAAGGCACATCTCTAGATTTATCAGAAATCATAAATCTCAACATGTGTGTGAATGCTGCACCCTTCTCCAATTGGTGTAGGAAAGCACAACAAGTAGAATTGTTTTCATTTCTCCTCATTTTTTAACCTTCAATGCATGCTAAAATGTTCAGCATACATTGAAGGAGAAAAATTATTTTTCTGATTGTTTTGTGCAGCAAGGTGTGTCTTCCTGCACAAAAACAAACACCACATGACACAGATATCTTTGCAGAGAAAACTATGAGTCTGGTAACGTTTAAGACCTAAACACTTGTAAAGAGAATGCTTAGTAGAGTGAGACTGTCAATACATGTGTAGATATATGTATATAAGGCGGAGCAATTGTCATTATGGACACAGCAGCCTATCGAACAGAATGCTTGAGACAACTCAATGATGCTAAATCCTACCGGGTTTTGTCGGAAGATCCCACTGCTAGATTATCTATGGAGATAGATGATCTTGTTAATGAAGCAAAAGCATCAGGCTGGATTACACCACAAGAATCTGAGTTCTTAACCACCAAACACCCAGTTATGCCTTATTTTTATATCCTTCCAAAAATACACAAAGCCACCAGACCACCGCCAGGACGTCCCATTATATCAGGGATAGGGTCTCTTCTTGAACCCTTGTCTACTTTTGTAGACTTCTTCTTACGACCATTGGTAAAAGAGATGCAGACCTTCCTCCAGGACACTAAAGATGTCCTTAGACTATTACCTGAGATCCCTTTCGACATCGAGACTGACCTGCTGGTAAGTTTCGATGTCAAATCACTATACACATGCATTCCTCAAGAGGAAACATTAGAAGCTATAAGGGGTCTTCTAGACACTAAAGATCTTGGTACGATAACACCCATCAACTTCATTATGGAATGTGCCAGGTTGGCAATGAAGGAGAATTTTTTCAGGTTTGAGGAAACCATTTACCTCCAAACCCCAGGAACATCGATGGGCAGCATTTTTGCGCCCAGCCTGGCGAACCTCTATGTTCATCTTTTTGAACAGCATAGTGTGTTAAATGATGCCAACCCCTTCCGTGACAGAATAGTCATTTGGAAAAGGTACATTGATGATATATTTGTAGTATGGCATGGGAACGTTACCACTCTACTAGACTTTCATGCTTGGCTCAACTCTCAAAATGATTTTTTGAGATTCACAGTGACACATGACAAATCCAGATTGCCCTTCCTAGACATCGTCATCTATCCAATGCAGGGGACCCTTGGCAGTGAGCTATATAAGAAACCTCAGGCAAAGAATTCTCTTTTGAGTTTTCAAAGCCACCACCCCAAGTCTCTCAGACAAAATCTACCAGTGGGACAGTTCTTGCTGATTCGCAGGAACTGTTCCACTAAAGAGACCTTCGAAGTTCATGCTAAGGAACTATCTAAACAACTGCAAGCTAGGAAATATCCGACACATTTGATCAGACAAGCTCGCAAAAGAGCGTCCAATAATAACAGAGACGCTCTTCTAGCACCCTCTACAACGTAACCACCACTTACCAGACTTACTTTTGTTAACACCTTTAGCACACTTTCTAATAGTGTGCAAAAAATGGTACGCAAACACTGGCGCATTTTATATGTGGGCAAGGAGAAGATTCCCCTTCCCCTGTTCTCCTTCAAGAGAGGGACCAATCTAAGGGACAACCTCATACATGCAAGACCCAAAACCAAAGCCAGTGACAGAGCACCAACACTTTGGGGTTTGCCGCCTATACAAGGCCACCACCCGTGTGGCTCTTGTTCAGTATGCTCTCAGACCCAATCCATCAAATCGGTAGACATTGGTTCCACAAAACCTTGGATTTTGCGAAAACACACCAACTGTAATTCAGAAAGAGTCATCTATCTGATTACATGTCCCTGCTCACTCAAATACGTAGGGATGACTACGCGAAAGATTAAAGTGCGAATCAGTGAACACAAGAGCACCATTAGGCGCAAAAAACAAGCTACAAGACTGACCAGTCATTTTGTTACACTAAATCACAAGCCAGAAGATCTCAAATGGCTTATTTTGGAACAACCATTTATTCCTCCACATGTCACAGATGTCACCAAGTTCCTTTTTCTCAAGGAACAAAAATGGGTTTTTAAACTCAAAAGTGACTGTCAAGGATTAAATGACGATATCCCGTGGACTTTGCTCTAATAGGGAACTATTTCATCACCCTACAACTGAAATAAGAGCCACAGGTCGCATTATCACGCACTTCCTGAGATCCTAAATATGTCCCGAGTTACATGCTATTTGTATCTGCACATCTTGAATAGCTAATTTCCATACTCGGACACTAACTACGAGTAATTAGATTCCGCAAATCCCACATCAGACGGCATTATATGAGAGACGATCTCTCACTCCATATAATGCCTGCTTAATTACGATATGTATAGCAGTTGAAGGAACAACATCACGATAGACTACACTATTTCCTCTCTTTTTCAAAATTTACTACAACTCCCAGAGATCCGAGACATTGACGTCACGGCATGACAACGTTCACCCGCGTCCGACGCGTATTGGGCTTCCCGAGCAACCGTTCTCATGTCTACTTAAATAAGGAACTTGAAGCACGCCGGTCACCTCCCCTTCTTGCTCAGCACCAGCAAGAGGCACCGACGGATAGGTAAGCGCAGCTATCGCTTGCATGTAGATCACGAGACTATCAGTTTCGTTTCGCATTTTATGAACACAGAGTGTAGTTACGAGTCTTTCTGCACTCTTTGTATTCTCGGTACCAGTGGGTAATCCCTTCCAGTTCACATCAGAGAACGCTAATAGACATTTGTCATAAGATGTAATTCTCCAACCTACATCAAGTAACATGGCACCGATCTCGTTAGATCTTGAGATTAAACATGATGGCAGTTTTAACTAATCCTCGCATTTAACATGGTACCGATCTCGTTAGATCTTGAGATTAAACACGATGTCAGTTTTAACTAACCCTTGTATAATCGAGTAGCTCACGGTGAACTCCTTTGGCTATGTTTTTAACTTTACGCGCTGTGTATTGAGCAGTTTCCCCTCTATATAACCACCCAAGGGGTTATATAATGTTAAACCCTCTTTTTACTTCACAGAGCGGTGCCTCCATTACCTGAGCAGCTGCCAGGTGAGGCGAGGCGCATACCCACCACTAATTGGGTAAGTGCCTTTAAAGGAATGTTTTCAAAATACATTAATTGGGACAGACTAGTTGCTGCCAAGATACATTAAGAGTATTAGCATACTGGATATTTCTCTGGATGCACTGTTTTTGACCTCAAATGATCACGATGTCATTGGTTATGCTTTGTACTGTGTTTTTTCTTCTTTTTCCGTGTAGGCTAATGAAGTAAAATTACTCCCCACGGAGCCTCGTGGCCCAATAACAGGGTGCAGGTTGTATTGTAATTCTTTGTTACTTTGGCACAAAATCACTTATGCAGTAGCTCCTTGGTCCTGACGAAAGCTTGGATAACACAATCCGGTAGCTGAAACATGTAGACCACCTTTCCATCACAGTTATTTGTTTAAACTGTTGTAGCACTGTTTTTATCTATTGTCATCAAGGTAGCGTTCTAATAAAGTTTCTTTTGTGCCCTGATAGACAATTTTAAACAGCACTTGCTCACTAGCACTTCTTCACTTGCACTGCAGTCATCATCCTGAACTACTACTAGAGTATCTCTCCTTCGTCACAATAGTATCAACATACCATCCAAAAGGTCTGGGACATATATGAGACCAATATCTACAATCTCCAAGTAGAAGATGGTTCTCTAACAGGTCCCGGTTTCCCAGATGATGAAGCGAGCCACATTTTGTGGATGATGGGAACCAAATTTTTATATACATATATCTACACATGTATTGACAGTCTCACTCTACTAAGCATTCTCTTTACAAGTGTTTAGGTCTTAAACGTTACCAGACTCATAGTTTTCTCTGTGTATTATTGTATTGGATTGGGGATTTCTGAAACTATTTTGAGTCTTTAAACCAGATCCCTTCGACCCTCACTCTTCATTGAGATATCTTATTATTACAGATATCTTTGCACCATGGTGCAAGGGTGCCTGTGTCACCACATGGCTGCAGTTTAAGCAGCCGTGCAGAGTGAAAAATAGATTTGCAACATATTTATGTACATATGTTGCATCCCTGTGCTTCGGACGTACTACAGCACACTGCAGTTAAAGAGGTTACTGTGTGATGCTGCAGCACTTCCTCATAGTTCTGCACTTATACATTCACCATATGCTACTAATGCATTCATTCAGTCAATTACGTACTACACATACATTCATCTAAATTTTCACACACTAACAAACAAATATAGCTCTTTTTTTAAACCAGGAAAGTTAGTTCTTAGAAAACCTTTTTTTTTTCTTCTTTTTTCTTTTATATTTTTTTTCTTGTTTTTTTTGAACAATTTTTGATTTTGTTTTTGGTTTTTCTTGAAAAAAAAAGGAAAAAACAGAACTGGAGGAACAAAACAATGAACTTCAAGAGACAAAAAAATAAAATAAAACTAGCAATGATGATTCTCTTGCTTTCGATAGATAAGCTCAATCGACTGCTCTCCATAGCACAGTACAGCATTGCATTTTATACAGAGCACTTTTAGGGTTTCAAACTGTGGACGGATGTCCAAGTTTTGCACAGATGGATCCACCCTTGAAGTGCTTGGCTGCGATGGATCTGATGGAGCTGGAAGAACTCGCATTCTTCGGCATTCCTCCCGAGCAAGGTTCACCGGATGGAGGGTCCCCAGATGCTTCATCATACTTGCTGTTCCACAGGAATATTTTTTGTTGGGATCCCCAAGGGAGAGCACTCGCTGGCAGATCTTACAGGTCACTAAGGTGGCATTCGTTTTGGTTTGCCCCTCAGGAAAAGTGAAACCTTTCCACACCACAGATGAATATCTTGGTGGGCGTGGTGGTTCTTCCAAAAAATCATCCTCAGATGAATGAGGAGATCCTGGAGATACCTGCTGCCCTGAAGCAATTGTTTTTTTTTTTAAAGTTAGAGCTAAGATTAAACTTAGTCCAAAAAAGGTTCTTCTCTGCAGAGAGATGCTCCTCCAAAGGTCAAAGAAGAATGATTGAAATGGGTGGGGACTTTCAATAGTTAGAATAGGAAGTGTAATGAACCAATCAAATCTCTTTTTTTCAGGTCACATGGGATCCGCACACCGTGCGCATAGGCAGCACGCACCGAGCACAAATCCGCGAAATTGAATTTAAAAGGAATATAGGATTAGAAGTAAAAATATATTACTTTTATGAGTAGTTTAGATTATGTCTTCAATTAATATTCACATGAAATACATATATATATATATGTTTTTTGACATTTAAAATAATTCGCGGGATTCGCGCACCCACCGCGTCATACACGCACATGATGTAGCGCGGAAGCGCGCAAGCGTCGCGTAACATGCTTCGTACGTGTCGCGTATAGGCTCGGAGTCGCGTACCTGTCGCATAGCAATTGCGCACAAAAATACGTACCCAACGCATACCGTACGCGGATGCTTCCGCACAGGGATCGAGAAAGGTGCGCATAGGGAGTGCGAATCCAATAAAAAAGGTTACAAAATAAATAAAGTATTGAAAATATAGTTTAAAAAATATCGCAAAAAATATAAAAAAATATTTTAAAAATAAAAAAACATTAAAAACAAATAATATTTTGTAATTTTTAAAAGAATTAATTGAAAAAATAAGTTACAAAATGGTGAAAAAAAATATTAAAAAAACATAATTAAAGGAATTGACACACTGAAATAGAAAAATTTAGAAATCCAATGAAAATCATTAAACATCATAGCTTTAGAGATAAGTTATAGATAGGAATTAGCATTTAAAAAACCTTTGAAATTCACTGAAAAATCCATAGGTTTCATGCATGTTATAGTTAGGAATTAGCATTTAAAAAACCTTAGAAATTCACTGAAAAAACCATAGGTTTCAGGGGTGTTATAGTTAGCTGGACATTTCCCTCTTACAAAACCCTAGAAATTCCCCCGTTATAGTTAGTTCAGGTAACTATAACTCGCGCCCCCGCAATGCACTGCTGATGACGTCACATATTACATCACTCATGACATGGTCAGTGACATCACTGATGACATCACTGATGACATCTCAAATTACATCACTGATGACATTACTGATGATGTCATTCATGTGATCATTTCATGCTTCTTGTCACACCCTAATATAACCTTTGATATACCCACTCTAAATTACATACTGCCACTCTCAAAACCATAGACAATCCAACACCAATAAGTACATACCCCATCAATGACTCTTAGGTCTAAACACTCATCCACTCACTCACCCGTACAGTCACTCATACTTATGGTCACTCAGTACAGGACTATCATATGCACTCATTCATCTATATAGACACTCCCACACCGCTACTCATCCGTAGAGTTACTCACACATATACCCAGTCATGCAAGTAATTAATCACACTGCCATTTACTCACCTATACAATTATACATGCACAAGCTCAATTACTCATACAAATACTAGCAAATTCTTATGGTCTTATACACTCATCCATACAGCCACTCACACTATCACACACTCTGAGTTATCGTTATTTCTGTACTCCAACATACATATATACTGCCGCTCACATATGTAGTAAATTACACATCTACTAATGAAATATATATTCACTCACTAACACAACCATACATACACTCACCCACCCATACAGTCCATCACAGATGCACTCTTAAAACCATGCACCCACTGAATCACCCACTCACACATCTATGCACTGAGTCACACACACTCCACCCACACAAACACTCAGGCACCCATACAGATACTTAGACAACCAATCAATAACCCATATAGACACTCATGTAGCTGTTCACAAACCCATGCAGCTGCTTACACACCAACAGACAGACAGATACAGACATTCACACAGTGTAGTCACTAGTCCGCACTTACATAGATTTAATCACTCACTTATAGAGTCAGTCACGCATCTACTAAATCATCCATTCACACACTTATACACCCACTCATTCTTCCATAGGCCTTTCCCTATATATAAAACATATTTAAACATCAGTGAAGTCATCAGTGATGTCATTTGAGATGTCATCAGTGATGTCATCACTGATGTCACTGACCATGTCATGAGTGATGTAATATGTGACGTCATCAGCAGTGCATTGCGGGGGCGCGAGTTATACTTAGCTGAACTAACTATAACGGGGGAATTTCTCGGGTTTTGTAGGAGGGAAATGTCCAGCTAACTATAACACCCCTCCTGAAACCTATGGTCTTTTCTCTGAATATATATATATATATATTATCTACTGGCGGTCGCCAGTAGATAGTTATAGTTACAACCTAGTTTCCATAGGAAATCTCAAAATTCTATTTTGAATAACTTTGGCGCCGGTTGACGAATCCTCGCGAAATTTTCAAAACTAATGGGGTGCTCCGTTCAGCTCCTACCCTGAAAGTCTCGGGGTGATTCGTCAAGCGGGGGCTGAGAAAAAGGGGGGGTCACAAAACACGTTTTCCCCATGCATTTTTCCATAGGACCTTTAGACACAGCTACAGCCCGAACGGTGCGCGCACGGTGAAAAACCTGAAAAAATAAAAAATAATAAAAACATAACTTAGCATTTAAAAAACCGTACAAATTCACTGAAAAAACCATAGGTTTCACACACGTTATAGTTACGAATTAGCATTTAAAAAACCTTGCAAATTCACTTAAAAAACCATAGGTTTCACACATGTTATAGTTAGCTGGACATTTCACTCGTAAAAAACCAATGAAATTCCCCCATTACAGTTAGTGCAAGCAACTATAACTCACGCGACCGCAATCCTCTGCTGATGACGTCTGATATTACATCACTGATGACATATGTGTCTTTATGAAAAATAAATATTTGTAATATATGTATAGCTAAAGATTAATGGAAGAAGACATGGGTAAATAAGTGTCTAAATACAGTGATGTAATATCTGACGTCATCAGCAGAGGATTGCGGTCGCGTGAGTTATAGTTGCCTGCACTAACTATAACGGGGGAATTTCATTGTTTTTTTACGAGTGAAATGTCCAGCTAACTATAACATGTGTGAAACCTATGGTTTTTTAAGTGAATATATATATATTATCTACTGGCGGTCGCCAGTAGATAGTTATAGTTAGGACCGTGTTTCCATAGGAAATCTCAAAATTCTAATTTGAATAACTTTGGCGCCGGTTGACGAATCCTCGCGAAATTTTCAAAACTAATGGGGCGCCCCGTTCAGCTCCTACCCTGAAAGTCTCGGGGTGATTCGTTAAGCTGGGGCTGAGAAAAAAGGGGGGTCCCAAAACGCATTTTCCCCATGCATTTTTCCATAGGACCTTTAGACACAGCTATAGCCCGAACGGCTGAACAGAATTACTTGAAATTTGGCATAGACGTATCCATAAGGTCAAGGAAGTGCCTTTTGCAGGTCTGGTGTAAATCTGTTCAGTATTTCCTGAGAAAATAGCATTTAAAAGCATATCAATACCTATACGCGCGCAGGGTGCGCGCACCGTGTGCGCAGGGTGAGCGCACCGTGCGCGCACCGTGCGAGCACCCTAACGTGCGCGAGCGTAATTCTGATTGGTGGTTACATGTTAGTCAACGTTCGAATCGGTCGAAATCAGGAAGTGTCGGCCGCCATTTTGTTTGTTTTCAGTGCGAGAGTGAAAAAGGAAGGTGGCGAGCGTGAAAAGGGGGCAGGGTAGAGAGTTCCTGACCCCCTAGCCTTTGTCAGGGGAGGCAGAATTTTTTTTTTTTTAATCGCGGGGCGCGCACGGTGAAAACCCCCCCCCCAAAAAAATTTTTTTTTTTTTAAATCACGGGGGTGCGCGCACCGTGCGATTTAAAAAAAAAACATTTTTAATACGTAGTTTATTGTAAAATAAATATATAAAAAAAATAATAATACATAAATAAATTAGCATTTAAAAAACCGTACAAATTCACTGAAAAAACCATAGGTTTCACACACGCTATAGTTAGGAATTAGCATTTAAAAAACCTTGCAAATTCACTTAAAAAACCATAGGTTTCACACATGTTATAGTTAGGTGGATATTTCACTCGTAAAAAACCAATGAAATTCCCCCGTTATAGTTAGTTCAGATAACTATAACTCACGCGACCGCCACTCTATCACAAGGATGATGTCATCAGTGATGTCATGAGTGATGCCACTGACCATGTCATGAGTGATGTAATATGTGACGTCATGAGCAGTGGATTGCGGGCGCGCGAGTTATAGTTATCTGAACTAACTATAACGGGGGAATTTCATTGGTTTTTTACGAGTGAAATATCCACCTAACTATAACATGTGTGAAACCTATGGTTTTTTAAGTGAATATATATATATATATATATATATATATATATATATATATATATATATATATATATATATATATATCACTGAAAAAACCATAGATTTCACACATGTTATAGTTAGCGGAAATTTTACTGATAAAAAACCAGTGAAATTCCCCCGTTATAGTTAGTGCAGGCAACTATAACTCACGCGACCGCAATCCTCTGCTGATGCTAATACTGTATTTAGACACTTATATGCCCATGTCTTCTTCCATACATTTTTAGCTATACATATATTACAAATATTTTTTTTTCATAAAGACACATATGTCATCAGCAGAAGATTGCGGTCGCGTGAGTTATAGTTGCCTGCACTAACTATAACGGGGGAATTTCACTGGTTTTTTATCAGTAAAATTTCCGCTAACTATAACATGTGTGAAACCTATGGTTTTTTCAGTGAATTTGCAAGGTTTTTTAAATGCTAATTCCTAACTATAACGTGTGTGAAACCTATGGTTTTTTCAGTGAATTTGTACGGTTTTTTAAATGCTAAGTTACTTTACGCCATTCGAGGCGTGCGCGCCCACTTAACGC
This sequence comes from Triturus cristatus, assembly GCF_964204655.1. NCBI lineage: Eukaryota > Metazoa > Chordata > Amphibia > Caudata > Salamandridae > Triturus > Triturus cristatus. Next base: position 1,060,425,456 of record NC_140589.1, on the reverse strand, counting down.
AGTTCGTTCCGTGCACGGTTTTTATCAACTTTAATAAGCCCTGTACATTTGGTGGCCTTCGGCCACCAAAAGCACAGGGGGTGGGGTAAGTGTGGATAGTGTTTTTTTTATTTTTATTTTTTTACCGTACGCTTACGGTAAGCGTACGGTAAGCGTACCCCGCGAAATTGCCGAAAAAAAAATAAAACCGTTTTTGCTCTTGGGGGATGTTTGTGGACTCCCTCAACATGACTATGTGGGAGGGAGTTGTCAAAACAGCCCCGTAACATGTTTTTGGCCATCATGTTTGATAAACAACACTCAGTGCGAGAGACAAAATGGCGGCCGCCGCTTCCTGGTTTCGGCCGATTCGAATGTTTACTAAGATCTAAGAGCCAATCAGAATCGCGCTCGCGCACGCCACCGTACGCTTACCGTAAGCGTACGGTAAGCGTACCGTAAGCTGGCTCAGATATATATATTGATTTAAAGGCTATTTTCTCAGAATCTACTGAACAGATTTACACCAAACCTACAAAAGGCACTTCCTTGACCTAGGGACTACCTCTCTGCCAAATTTTGAGTAATTCTGTTCAGCCGTTCGGGCTGTAGCTCGTTCTAAAGGTCCTATGGAAAAATGCATGGGAAAAACGCGTTTTGGGACCCCCCTTTTATCTCAGCCCCCGCTTGACGGATCCCCCCGAGACTTTCAGGGTAGGAGCGGAGCATAGCGCCCCACCTATTGTGAGAAATTCGCGAGGATTCGTCGACCGGTGCCAAAGTTATTCAAAATAGAATGTTGAGGTTTTCCTATGGAAACGTGGTCCTAACTATAACTACCTACTGGCGACCGCCAGTAGGTAATATATATATATATATATATATATATATATATATATATATATATATATATATATATATATATATATATATATATATATATATATATATATATATATATATATATATATATATATAAATATATAGTCCAAATCCCTACTCAAAGTGAAGGAAGGGTCCGACACCGCCAGGATACATTCGGGAGGATTTATTTCAGGGTAAGTTCACAGCGCAAACTGGATAACAATACGGCAGACGCGTTTCAGCGATTCAGCTTTCCTCAGTGCCTGTTACAATAGGAGAGCCTCGCACCTGGTGGCCATTTAGAAGTTCACTTGACCACTCCCATTAGAGTCTTAATCAAGGCTCCTCCTTTGCCTTAAAGAAATATTACAATTCGTGCTTTTGAAACAGGCTGCTGCATGCTGGTATTTGCAGTCCATATGTGGATCCCCCTTAAGTAAGTGGGAAATCCGAAACACCAAGTGGCGTCCCATCAATGTGGCCTCCGGACTACACCCAACCGCAGCTTTCTGTTTAATAAAATGTCCTCAGTGAGACCCCTCGATGCTCCCTGCAGTCAATGCTGCTCCTCTCTCCCCACGCAGTGATGTCTTCACACTGTGGTGCTTTGATCTGCGCGGGGGGGCGCTGCATTGTGCATTCCAAAACACAAGTCCAAAGATTGCTGGATAACGCTGTGCTTCCTGACCGAGAGGACGTGTCAGAAAAGCCAGTGCCTGCAATACTGGCATAACACAGAGTCCAAATCCCTACTCAAAGTGAAAGAAGGGTCCGACACCGCCAGGATACATTCGGGAGGATTTATTTCAGGGTAAGTTCACAGCGCAAACTGGATAACAATACGGCAGACACGTTTCAGCGATTCAGCTTTCCTCAGTGCCTGTTACAATAGGAGAGCCTCGCACCTGGTGGCCATTTAGATGTTCACTTGACCACTCCCATTAGAGTCTTAATCGAGGCTCCTCCTTTGCCTTAAAGAAATATTACAATCCGCGCTGTTGAAACAGGCTGCTGCATGCTGGTATTTGCAGGCCATATGCGGATCCCCCTTAAGTAAGTGGGAAATCCGAAACACCAGGTGGCGTCCCATCACTGTGGCCTCCGGACTACACCCAACCACAGCTTTCTGTTTAATAAAATGTCCTCACTGAGACCCCTCGATGCTCCCTGCAGTCAATGCTGCTCCTCTCACCCCACGCAGTGATGTCTTCACACTGTGGTGCTTTGATCTGCGCGGGGGGCGCAGCGTTGTGCATTCCAAAACACAAGTCCAAAGATTGCTGGCTAACGCGGTGCTTCCTGACCGAGAGGGCGTGTCGGAAAAGCCAGTGCCTGCAATACTGGCGTAACACAGAGTCAATATATATAAATATATATATATATAACCTACTGGTTGCCAGTAGGTTGTTATAGTTAGGACCAAGTTTCCATAGGAAGAGCATTTTTTTGTTTTGCTTATAACTTTGGCGTCGTTTGATGAATCTTCATGAAACTTTCCAAACTAATTCTTTGTTCATATCAGCTCCTATGTTGAAAGTTTGGGGTGATTCGTCAAGGGGGGGCCGAGAAAAAAGGGGGTCTCAAAACGTGTTTTCACCATGCAATTTCCATAGGAAACTTTAGACAAGGCTACAGGTCGAACGGGTGAACGGAAATACCCCAAATTTGGCAGGGCGAAGGGTCTTGGTCTAGAAAGCACGCTTTTGTTTATTTGGTGTAAATCCATTCAGTAGTTTTGGAGACATATCGAAATTTACAGATATCGATATTTGGGAATTATGCCATCTGATTGGCTGAGGCGTTACGAGCACGAGCTTGCTGGTTATTGGTTGCGAACGGTTGCAACTAGGAAGTGTTAGCAGCCATTTTGTGATTCCGTTGAAGCAAGTAAGGGGAAAAAAGGGCGAAAAAAGTAGGAAAGAGGAGGGTAAGAGCGCTGGGAGCTCTGCGGGGTGGTTAGGGTGTGCTATACAGGGAGTGTGAAGCGAAGTATTCACCCCTACTGGTGTGAAATTGCTGTTTTGCCCAGAGTGAGATGTGCTGAGGTGAGGTGCTGGTACACTCAGGGATGAAACAGTGCGCCTAAACCGTGATCTGATTGCTGTAAACTGATGCACTCTGGGTGTTGTAGCATAGCTGTGCAAGTGGTGATAGTATGTGTTTAGACTATAGCAGGAGTGGGAAGCAAACTACACACTCCTACCGGTCTGAAGACTCGGGGATCAAACCGTGAACCTAAGCCGTGAGCTGATTGCTGTAAAGTGATGAGCTGTGGGTGCTGTAGGATACTGGCAGCTGTAGCATACCTGTGTAAGTAGTGTAGTATGCGTTTATACTATACAGGGAGTGGGAAGCGAACTATTCTCCCCTACCAGTGTGAAGACTCGAATGCAGTGTTTTAGCAAGCAGGAATAAAGAAATAATCATGAAGAATATAATGCAGAATGTTGTAATGCCACAGAAGACAAATGGTGAAATAAAGTGTGTCTAAGAAAGTGGCTGTGTGTAATAAAGTGATGGAGTGTGCAAGTTATATAAGAAGTGTCTTTATTAAAGTGCCATAAATGGACCCACTGGTGCAAGAGCTAAGGCATCCAGCTGAGGCAAACTCCAACCACTTTTACCTATTAGACATGAATGACTCTAAATTCTATAATGAAAATAAAGGTAGGATACGATTACCACATGTATCCTTTAGGAAAAAAATAAATATATTTCAAAATGTAATCATCAAACTTCTTAGGTACCCTGGTACTCCTTTTTTGTAACACACAATTATCAACAGCAAAACAGTCAGCAATCTCTTCTACAGTAGATGCAATCTGGTGTGTGTCAGAATTGGCATTAGTTCTACTCACATCGGAACTTTGAGGAGGAACACAAACATTGCACTTCTCAGAAGCACATTTGGTACCCTTCCCGTCAAACCATACATTATTGTCTTCAGCCTTTCAAAAAAACACAAGAGCTAAGGCACAAGGCTGAGGAAAACTCCAACCGCTTCTGCTGTATTCAAACCTAAGCTGCTGCATCAGTGAATTGCACATTTCATGTTACAGTTCCATGTGACATAAACAATAGCTATTACACATGAATGAGTAAATTCTATAATGACAATAAAGGTAGGATACGATTACCAGACTGTGCCAACTAGTTCCTAAACAATGTCATGTTTTTTTATCTTGATCGTCAGCTTGTGAGCAGAGGCTGAGGATGAGCTAATTTGTGTGAAAGGGCTTCGTGGATAACAGGCAGGCAGAGAGATATGTGCACAAAGAATAAACATGGTTTCAAAATGGATGTCGGGTTTAGGCTAATTTAGCAAGTAAATAGCGTATTTGCATAGGCCATACATCACCCATCCCTGGTTAGGCTGGAGACATAAGGGGCAATAATGAAAACAGAGTTCAAATGCCTGAGTATTCTTAGAAAGTTATTATATGAAAATAGTTCAATTGAAGTGTGTTAAAAACATTTATAGCAAAAAGTCAAAAAAGTTGAAAAAAATCAATTCAAGGATAACGTGAATTTCTTACAAGTCTTGGAGATTGCAGTCCGGAAGTTCTTCAGCAGCTTGAGATGCGTAATGTTCCAAGAGGCGATTGTTGCCATTGTGTGAGAAAAGCGAAGCGATCCAATTCATATCCTCGAAGGGACAGTAATGTTCCTCAAATGTCGGAATGGCAATTTGAATCGGCAGGCAATCTGCGATGTTGTCAAAGGTCGCACATTGCAGGAGATCTTTCGCGGCTGCGCAGAAATCTCATTCCGCCAGGATACCTTTTTGCGTTGCATCCGCCATTGCACCACTGCCCGAACAATCAAGTTCATGATTTTCAAGATACTCCATTACCTGCTGGATATCAGGAGCGATTGTTGGGATGTTGGCAAGGCATACATCCATTCGCCAGTCAAATGGGAAAGTTTTGCAATAAAAAGATGGTTGCACGCAGATTGCATATGTGTAAATAAATGTCATGCTGTAGCTGGCTCCGATAATAGATAGAGGCAGGAAGCCGAAAAGTTGTTCCATTTTTTCACACTATTGATGTAGCTTCGCGTAGGGGCATATTCTGTTGGACATGATTGTTACCACAGGGAGCGCAGCCATTTTTTTACAAGCAAAAATAGTAGTAGGATGGCCGCAAACAGAGCAAGAATTATGGGCACTGTTCCTGTTATTCCAGAGATGATTGAATGAATGAAGTCTGGTATTATACCAAAAACAGTTTGAAAGCCTGTGACAAAGCCAGAGGAGACAGTGTTAAAAAAAAATGTGGCAGACCTTGAGTGTCAAATGTGTTGCAAATTGTGTAACAATTCACAAAGTGTAATGGGAAGTTTGTATTTAAAAGGGACTGTATTTCACTTGAAGTCCGTGCTATCTGCAGTCGATAAATTTCTTTTGCAGAAGTGAGGGACACTTCTGTTTGAAACAAAAGCGCTTTCAGTTTGCTCAGTTTAATTAAATCTGTTTTCAAAGTAGGTATTGAAGGCCAAGTTGAACTGTGGGAGTTACTTTGTGTGGGTGGGAATAGACATTGCCACAAGAAGTTACTCGGTTTGAAACAGTAAGGACATACGGTATGCCAGCTCACATTCCATAGCAGTCTATGTTATTAAGAAACAGATAACTGCTGTTAGAAAGCTGTGTGATGTTAGTCTGATTGTGGGAGTTGGCGTGCTTTTAAGAAAGCATGCACGATTGGGGGCTATAAGCTTAGAAGCGTCGTGCAGTTGGACATTCTTGCATAGTAATGAATGACTGCCATTGTGGTCGAACTTTTCACCTGTGAGAAAAACTTCTGTAACCTCTTTAAGACAGCGATATGTAAATGGGAGAAACCACTGCTTGTGAATAAACGAGCTACCTTATATAATCACATACAACATGATAAACAACATGTACACCTAGCAGATACAACGACACTACGTACTGTGGGAACCATGGCTAGCCATGAACACAAACCAAACATGGCATGGCACCTCTGCCACACAATGCAGAATGCTGGGAGAGAAGAGAGCAAAGTATGTGCGAAGGTGGCAAGTGATTCTCGATTATAAAAGTATACAATGCAAAGTGTTGAGGGAATGTGCCGGAGAGACTTGAGTATGCAGAGCACAGACATGTACATGTCAACATACACTGATGGTCAATTGAGTGAAGTGGACAGTGGACGCGACCATGATAGTACAGTTAGTAGGGAAGATTATGAAAACATAGCACGTATGTGCACCCTCCCCCCCCCAAATCTTTAGCGTAGTGGGCTGGCTCGGCGTACGCAAGGCTAGCGTATGGGTATGAATAAAAGGCACGTTTCTCTGGGTGTGGTTGTCTTCTGGAATGGCGAACATGTCTGCAAGGTCTGCGCAGCTTACACCGCCACAAGGCTGACGCCGTGAGCGAAGGTGGGTGCGTGAATGATGCTCTCAGCCTGCTGGTACCCATAAACCGTCATGGCCGCTGCAACGCACATATGCCCCACAGTTCACCTTTCCACACAGTCGGATGTGAAAGAGGGCCCACCAAGTGCCGGCGGAAGCTCCTGGGCCGAGGTCTGCGAGCTGGGAAGGCTTCTGAGATCAACGCTGACTACCGCGACACAGGCACACAGCGCCCAGCCTGAGGCCCAGCACCATGGAGTGCTGTGTATACTACTAACACAGTAGTCCAACAGGTACCAACAGTGGAACGGTGTCTTGATCCCACAATGGACGATGTTAGAACTGCATCTGAGAGTGGAGATGAAGGTACTGTCTTCGACCAGGTGCAACCAACTCTAGGTCCCAACAGTGGAACGGTGTCTTGATCCCACAATGGACGATGTCCGATATTACCTGCTGCTTGGTTTTCACAGAACTCCCTCCGTTGAGGTGCATCACACTCTGTGCTTCCGTAGCTAACTGCTGCACATGATTATCGGGCTTGGTTGACTGCAGTCGCTGGAGTACACCGCGGTACATCAGGTTCGAACAGTGAAATGGGGTCCTGATTCTATGATTGAGGATGTCGGAAGTTAAAGTCTGTGATGATTTCTGTGTACACCCCTCCGATCAGGTGCAACCAAGTCCATGCTTCCGAATCCAATGGCACGTGGCTGTGAGGCGTTAATGACCACTGCCTCCGGCCTACACTGCGCTCAGCAGGGCACACAATTCAGATCGAGTGGTGATTGGTAAATTACGGAATCCAGTTGGCAACTAACTACAACCTCTATTGAAATATACACAATATCCTTTTAGTATACTTGCTTGAAGAACTTTTTTTAGATGAGTTATAGGTTTAGTACAATGACCAAATTCTTCTTGATAGTGGTAAAGAACACTGAATAACAGTCTACAATGTGGACAGCAGAGATCGCAATTCGAATTGTTTTGATTTATTTATTGCAGAGTTTTTTGTAAGTTATGTTGTTGTATTTTGTGAAACGGAAGTGAGAAAAAGTATTCATGGATGTCTGTGCTGACTACTGCCTTCAATTACCTGCAGAAAGCAGTGTTCACAATTCAGATCAAGTCGCTATTGTAGATGACGCAGTCCTGTAGGCAAAAGACAATGCTCCAGTGCGCTCTGTCCGCACTACGCATACGCATCATCGCAGGCTCCGCACACGCTTTTTGTTGCTTTGTGTATTACAAACTGGGCAGCTCAAGTCAACGCCACATGGGTGTGGGCCCTTGCTGACCGCTCTCTCTGGCCTACACTGTAGACAGCAGGGTTCACAATTCAGATCGAGTCGCTATTGCAGATGATGCAGTCCTGTAGGCAACAGACATTGCTCCTAGTACGGCCCGTCCGCAGCACGGATCATCGCTAGCTGTACACATGCTGAATGCTTTTGATGTGGCTATCTGAGTGCACTAGAACTGATGGACCCTTTATGATACAATCTTTTTGTGTATTATTTCAGATCTACTGCCTGTATCTCAGTATACCATAAGTTATGGTTCTTTTACGATAGAATCTTTTGTGTATTACTTCACATCTACTGTCCCTACCTTAGTGCAGCGCAAGCTATTGACCCTTTTATTATTGAATCTCTGTGTGTGATCCAATTATTACTGTTGTAGTTGATGCTAGCAGCAACCATTCCCTGAGGGCTGGTTTACACTTACCCCACAAGCATTCAGCACATTATCTATGCATGATACTGCCCCTGGGCCGTACCACATTACATTGTGCTGTGGACAGCATATGCAACCATGTTACCTCTGGCAGTGGGGAAAACATTGGTTATGTAACTTTTTGGTGCATGGCTATCACAGGTGGAAGGCTACGGTACAAACCATAAATATTGATCATGATGATCATTGCATGTTGTGTGTAGTTTAAGATATGTGTACATAGCAAAAAAAATCTCTCTAAGCAGAAGAGGTGTCTCTCATCAAACGCTGTAGAGAGAATGACTAAAATGGGTGGGGTCCTCCAACTGTTACAATGGCAAATGTTATGAACCAATCAAATGCTTTTTTTTAAGGCCAAATGGCAATCGCGCACCGAGCGCGCAAGTAGGACGCACCCGACGCGATTTTGAGAAAATAAATTTACCATAATATACGTTTATTACAGTTAGAAATCTATAAATGTTGAAAATATTTTAGATTATCGCTTGCTCTCATATACACTTTAAACTTATTTAGATATAGTTTTGAGACATAAAAGAATGAGGGAATGGCGTACCTGGCGTGACACAATAACACAGGGCCTGGCAGCGTGCACTCGTCACATACGCAATGCGCAGCGGGCGCGACCCCATACGTACATGAAGTAACGCGCGGCTTGGTACTGCGTACCCGTCGCATACCAAAGTAGCAGCTGGCATGACCTCATACGTATATGATGTTACATATAAAATATTACATAATTTTTAAAATTAAAAAAAAGGATAATAGAGTTCCAAAATATTACAAAAAAATAGAAAAATATAGGTTTTATAAATATTAAAATATGAAATTAACATTTAGAAAACCTTCGAAATTCGCTGAAAAAACCATAGGTTTTACAGACGTTATAGTTAGGAATTAGCATTTAAAAAATCTTAGACATTCACTAAAAAACCATTGGTTAGTTGGACATTTGACTCATAAACCAGAGAAATTCGCCCGTAATAGTTAGTTGAGCTATCTATAACTTGCGCGCCCGCAATGCACTGGTGATGATGTCACATATTACATCACTCATGACATGGTCAGTGACATCACTGATGACATCTCAAATGACATCACTCATGACATCATCCACTTGATAATCTGATGCACATACTGATGCCCTAATATAAACTTTGATACACGCACTCTAAAATACAGACTACAATTTTTTAAACCATACACACAACAATGCCAGATACTACATACCACCCACTATTTCCTAGGTCTACACACACATCCAGTCACTTATAAATGCAGTTACTCATCAATACAGTACTATAATATGCACTCATACACCTATACATACAGTCAGACTCCACCACTCATCCATAGAGTTACTCACACACATAGTCAGTCATGCAAAGACTCAATCACATACCCATTTACTCACGTATATAGTTATACACACCAACTCCATTATTTATACACACACCACATCACTTATTTATGCAGATACTAACACATACTTACTTTGTTATACAATCACTGGTACAAGCAGACACTCATTTATACAGCCACTCTTCAAAAAACTTACTCTCATGTATAGTCATTCATATACTCAAACACTCACATACATTGCCTTAAAACACATGTAGTTACTCACACATATACCACTAAGACATTCATTCACTCAACAACACACCCATACACACATTAACTCACCCATACAGCCCTTCCCAGATGCACTTTTAAATCCATACAACCAGTGAATCACCCACTCAGACATCTATGCACCGAGTCACACACACCCCCACCCACCCACACAGACACTCAGGCAGCCATACAGATACTCAGACAACAAATCAATAACCCATATAGACACTCATGTAGCTACTCAACAACCCATACAGCTGCTTACACACCAACTGAGAGACTAATACAGACAGTCAAACAGTTTAGTCACTAACCCATGCATTCAGTAAGATACGTTCAATCACTCACTTATACAGTCAGTCATGCACCTATTAAATAATCCATTCAGGCACCTGTAAATCCACTCATTCTTCAATACACCTTGGCATAGATATATATGAAAAATATTTGAACTTTACAGAAACACACATTCACTGGATGATGTCATCAGTGATGTCATCAGTGATGTCATTTGAGATGTCATCAGTGATGTCATCAGTGATGTCACTGACCATGTAATGAGTGATGTAATATGTGACATCATCACCAGTGCTTTGAGGGCGTGCAAGTTATAGTTAGCTCAACTAACTATAACGGGCGAATTTCTCTGGTTAGATAACTATAACTCGCGCGACCGCCACTCTATCACAAGGATGATGTCATCAGTGATGTCATGAGTGATGCCACTGACCATGTCATGAGTGATGAAATATGTGATGTCATGAGCACTGGATTGCGGGCGCGCGAGTTATAGTTATCTGAACTAACTATAACGGTGGAATTTCATTGGTTTTTACGAGTGAAATGTCCACCTTACTATAAAATGTGTGAAACATATGGTTTTTTAAGTGAATATATATATATATATATATATATATATATATATATATATATATATATATATATATATATATATATATATATAGGCAGTCGCCAGTAGATAGTAATAGTCAGTACCTATTTTCCATAGGAAAATTGCAACATTCTATTCCCAATAACTTTGGCGCCGGTTGACAAATCTTCGCGAAAGTTTCAAAACTCGTGGGGCACTCTGGTCCGCTCCTATCTTGAAAGTTTCGGGGTGATTCGTCAAGCGGGGGCTGAGTAAAAAGGGGGTCCTAAAACATGTTTTCCCCATGCAATTTTCCATAGGAAGCTTTAGACACGGCTACAGCCTGAACTGCTGAATGGAATTACCCCAAATTTGGCAAAGAGGTAGTTCTTGGTTCAGAAAGAACCCTTTTTCTTAAACGGTGTAAATCCGTTCAGTAGTTGCTGAGAAAATCAAAAGTAAAAACACATATAGATCTATGGCCGCGGAGGATCCGTGCACCCTCCCAATCATGAGCTTTATGCTAATTGGCTGTCAACACTTCAAGCCAGGAAGTGTTGGCAGCCATCTTGTGCCTCGGTAGAACCGAGGCACAAGAAATCGCTAAAACTAAAGCGCAAAACAGGAAAAGGGGGAAGGGTAGACACACCCTGACTCCCTAGGCCTGCTTAGGGGGTCCCACAAGGACCCCCAGGGCCCCAAATTAGTTTTTTCTTTTTTTTAAATCGGCACGCGGATCCGGCCGAAAAGAAAAAAAAATGAAGCGCGGTCTACCGCGCTTCGTTAATATTTAGCCCCCGGGTGGCCCAAGTCCCGGGGGCAATTGTTCTATAGTAATGGGGGGCCCCCCGGCCCCGGGGACCGCCACCTCCCAGGGCCTTGCCAAAATATTTGCAGGGGGCTCACGGCCCCCCCCGCAGCCCACGTGACCGCCACCCCCTTGGGCTTGTGTTTAAAAAAAAGAAATAGCCTGTGTGGGGGTCTTGAGCCCCCCCACATGGCCCGGGGACTGCCACCTCCCCGGGGCTCTACATATTCAAAATAGGGGGTCCATTACAGACCCCCAAGCCCCGGGGGCCACCACCCCCTGGGGCTTTTCATTAAGTGGGAAGGGGCCGCGCGGCCCCCCTCATGGAGCCAATGATGGCCCTGGGGACCACCACCCCCCAGGGCCGACTCCTGCAGTCTCCCGGGGTGCCCATCCCTGGGACACTGTAGTTTGCTATGGCAGGGCAGGAGCCTCACGGCTGCCGCCCTGCCATAGCAAACTGCTTTGGTTTTTGGAAGAGAGAGCAGGAAACCGTCTCTCTCTTCCAAAAATCAAAGCTGATTGCTTTTCCACATGGGAGCTGCATCTTAGCAGCTGCAATGCCGGCTCCCGCAGGACGCGGGGGGTCGGCAGGACCGTGGGGGATTGGGGACCCCCCATGGTCCCCAACGAAGAGGGCCAGCCCCGGGGAATGGGGTCCCCGGGGCCATAAAGGGCCTGAGGAGGGGGGCAAAGCAGCCCCCCTCCAAATATATATTGAAATAAAAAAATGGCCATGCCCCGGGGATGGGATCCCCGGGGCTGATTACGGCCTCTGGAGGGGGGCCATGTGGTCCCCTTCCAAATTTTTTTGTTTAGAAAAAAAAAATAGGGGGCAGGCCCTGGGGGATGGGGTCCCCAGGGCTAATAATATTTGGAAAAGAAGGAAGCCACACAGCCCCCCTTATTAAAAAACAATTAAAAAAAAAGATCGGCATTGCGCCGGAGGCCACGCCCCCTCCTTGCAGCACTCTGCAAACGTGCCCCCTGGTGCATTTGCAGTTGGGGAACTAATTTCCCTTGAATACTGGGGGTCCCTGGGGGCCAAATAGCCCACCTGGAACCTCCAGTATGCGCCAGGGAGCTGAGTTGCAGAGAGGTGTTCTGAGGCCACGTCCCTTTTTACACCTATCTGCAACGCAGCTCTGTGGCCCTTAATGGAGGTACCTTGTGGGCTAGTTGCACCCCAGAGACCCTCAGGATTCAAGAGGAGTTAATCCCCCAACTTAAAGAGCACCACGGGGCGCGTTTGCACAGTGGTGAAGGGAGGGGAGGGCCTGAGTTGACATGTGTGCAAACACACCCTGTGGTGCGTTTTAAGTTGGGGAATTAATTCATCCTCAATCCTGAGGGTCCCTGGGGGCCAACTAGCCCACCAGGTACCTCCAGTAAGTGTCAAGGAGCTGCGTTGCAGTGTTGTATAAAGGGGCGTGGCCTCTGAACACTTCTCTGCAACGCAGCTCTCTGGCGCATAGTGGAGGTACATGGTGGGCTAGTTGGCCCCCAGAGACCCTCAGGATTGAAGAGGAATTAATTCCCCAACTTAAAACGCACCACAGGGCGTGTTTGCAGACATGTCACCTCAGGCCCCGCCCCCTTCCTTCACCATTGTACAAACGCACCCCCTGGCGAGTTGTAAGTTGGGGAATTAATTCCCCTTCAATAGTGAGGGTCCCTGAGGGCCAAATAGTCCTCCAGGTACCTCCAGTTTGCGCCAGGCAGCTGCGTTGCAGAGAGGTGTTCAGAGGCCACACCCCTTTTTACACCTCTCTGCAATGCAGCTCTGTGGTGCGTACTGGAGGTACCTAGTGGGCTAGTTGGACCCTAGGGACCCTCAGGATTCAAGGGGACTTAATCTCCCAACTTAAAACGGCCACAGGGCGTGTTTACACAGTGGTGAAGGGAGGGGGCGGGGCCTGAGGTGACATGTGCAAACATGCCCTGTGGCGCGTTTTAAGTTGGTTAAATAATTCCCATTCAATCCTGAGGGCCCCTGGGGGCCAACTAACCCACCAGGTGCGTCCAGTAAGCGCCACTGTGCAGCGTTGCAGAGAGGTGGACAAGGCCGTGCCCCTTTTTAAACCTCTCTGCAATGCAGCTCTGTGGCGCTTACTGGAGGTACCTAGTGGGTTATTGGACCCTAGGGACCCTTAGGATTCAAGGGCACTTAATCTCTCAAATTAAAACTGTCACAGAGCGTGTTTACACAGTGGTGAAGGGAGGGGTCGGGGCCTGAGGTCACGTGTGCAAACACACCCTGTGGCGCATTTTAAGTTGGGGAAATAATTCCCCTTTAATCCTGAGGGCCCCTGGGGGCCAACTAGACCACCAGGTGCTTCCAGTAAGCGCCACTGCGCTACGTTGCAGAGAGGTGGTCTAGGCCGTGCCCCTTTTTACACCTCTTTGCAATGTAGCTCTATGGTGCTTACTAGAGGTACCTAGTGGGCTAGTTGGACCCTAGGGACCATCAGGATTCAAGGGGACTTAATCTCCCTAATTAAAATGGCCACAGAGCATGTTTACACAGTGGTGAAGGGAGGGGACGGGGCCTGAGGTGACGTGTGCAAACACGCCCTGTGGCGCATTTTAAGTTGGGGAAATAATTTCCCTTCAATCCTGAGGGCCCCTGGGGGCCAACTAGCCCACCAGGTGCTTCTAGTAAGCACCACTGCGCTGCGTTGCAGAGAGGTGGTCTAGGCTGTGCATCTTTTTACACCTCTCTGCAATGCAGCTCTGTGGTGCTTAGTGGAGGTACCTAGTGGGCTAGAGGGACCCTAGGGACCCTCAGGATTTAAGGGGACCTAATATCCCAAATTAAAACAGCCACGGGGCGTGTTTACACAGTGGTGAAGGGAGGGGACAGGGCCTGAGGTGACGTGTGTAAACACACCCTGTGGCGCATTTTAAGTTGGCTAATTAAGTCCTGTTTAATCCTGAGAGTCCCTGAGTCCAACTAGTCCACCATGTCCCTCCAGTAAGCACCCCAGAGCTGCGTTGCACAGAGGTGGTCCAAGGCCATGCCCCATTTTACACCTCTCTGCAATGCAAATCTGTGGCACTTACTGGACATACCTGGTGGGTTAGTTGGCCCCCAGGGACCCTCAGGATTCAAGGGGACTTTATCCCCCAACTTAAAACGCTCACAGGTAGTGTTTGCACACATGTCATCTCAGGCCCCCCCCTCCCTTCACCAGTGTGCAAACGCACCCCGTGGCGCGTTTTAAGAGGTAGTTTTAATCACCCTGCCCTATTATATACTAGGGGCTTACAGAGGAGGTCATGCTAATCACAGGGGGACCCTAACGCATAGTGTTTCCTAGTGTATGTAGGTGTTTTCACTGTATTCTAAGTGTCTTTTAACATAGCACTGTCTCTAGGACTGGTTAGTCAGACTCAGTTACCACCAGTACCCGTCTAAAAAAGTTGACGGTACAGGATGATTTTGTAACAAGGCTTCTTTCTGCTCCTCTGTTTGCTCTTTCTGCACGTCTTGCTTCTTTCTGCACTTTTCTCCGTCTTTGAGGACTTCTGTTGCTTCTTTCTGCATTTCTTTTGCTTCTCTCTGTGCGTTTTTTCTTCTTTCTTCACATTTCCTACCTCTGTAGGCATAGTTATAAACTAGCATTTAAAAAACCTTTCAAATTCACTGAAAAAAACATAGGTTTCAGGCACGCTATAGTTAGGAATTAGCATTTAAAAAGCCTTAGAAATTCACTGAAAAAAACATAGGTTTCAGGGGCGTTATAGTTAGCTGGACATTTCACTCGTACCAGACCATTGAAATTCCCCCGTTATAGTTAGTTCAGCTAACTATAAATTGCGCGCCCGCAATACACTGCTGATGACATCACATATTACATCACTCATGACATGGTCAGTGACATCACTCATGACATCACTGATGACATCTCAAATGACATCACTGATGACATCATCCTTGTGATAGAGTGGCAGACCTCCTCTCACCCTGATATATAACCTTTGATACAGACATTCAGAAATAGAAACTAAAATTTTCAAAAAAATGGACATACAAATACCAGTTACAACAACCTATTCAGTAATTCCAAGAGCTACATACACATCCACTCATTCACCAACAGTCCTATATAGTCACTCATACATGTACTCACTCATCATTTGTACTCATACACCTATACATCCTGTTACACACCGCCACTTATTCATAGAGTTACTCACACACATAGTCACTCATGCTAATAAAGAAGCAAACATCCATTTACTTGCATATACAGTTATACACACACCACCACACTTACTCTACAGAAACTTACACATACTTACTCTCTTAAGCAATCACTTATAGAAACACATACTAATTTACACAGGAACTCTTCCAATCTCTCACTCATATAATCACTTATCACTTATATACACCAATACTCACATATATTAGTTTAAAACATATGTAGTTACTCATAAAGACACTTTTGAGACAGTCATTCACTCACTAACACACCCATAAACACACTCATCCACCCATACAGTCCTGCACACATGCTGTCTTCAACACATACAAACAGTGAGTCACTCATTCATGCATCTATGCACTATGTAATATCCCCCACCGAACCATACAGACAGTCAGACACTCATATTGATACTCGAAAAACCAAGTAATAACCCATTTAGACACTCATGTAGCTACTCACCAACCCATGCAGTCACTTATACACAAAGTGAGAGACTGATACAGATATTTACATATTTAAACATTACTCACTAACACATGTATTCACTACGGTACACTTAATCAGTCAGTTATACAATCAATTTTTCATAAAAAAAAATCATCCATTAAGACACTTATATACCCATTTATTCTTCCATCAACCTTGAGATATACATATATAAAACATATTTAATTGTCAGAAAAACACACATTCACTGGATGATGTCATCAGTGATGCCATCAGTGATGTCATTTTAGATGTCATCAGTTATGTCATGAGTTATGTCACTGACCATGTCATGAGTGATGTAATATGTGACGTCATCAGAAGTGCATTGTGGGCGCACGAGTTATAGTTAGCTGAACTAACTATAACGGGGGAATTTCAATGGTTTTGTACGAGTGAAATGTCCAGCTAACTATAACGCCCCTGAAACCTATGGTTTTTTCAGTATATATATATATATATATACCAGAACCAGGGCTATGACGCATTTCGGCAGAGTCCCCTGCCTGGATCACATGTAGAGCCAAACTCCCAACATAGATTTAAATGTTTTGTTACCATCACATGGTACCAAAGACATAGACAAAACACTTAACACAAACTAAAAAGTGTATTGCTAAAATTCTATTGTGTTTACTATTGCATATACAGTCGCTCTCCTTGCTTTTTTCCTAGGTATTTTATTATTTTCAATGAACTTTATTGTACCAGACAACCAAGCCCTTCCTGAGTGTTTTACTAATAAGTGTCTAAATAATACACATACCACTGGGTATATGATCTCAAGTGAGGTCCGTAAGCCCTTTCCTGATTTAAACTTAAAGGCAAAGCGCATCATTCGGTTTCAGTGCTCAGTTAGAACCCGTCTCTTTCACTGTGACTGCGCGACAGAATGACGGCGGGTGTGAGCACACTATAACTTTAGCCACATATTTCAAGATCATGTTGCGGTACGATCCTTTTCTGGCTTTTAACTGTATATACAGGTTTTATAATTTATTATGCCACCCGCCCTTCCTGTTCAAGTGCCAAAGGGGTTACATTAAAACGGACTGCACTATGTATTTACTCCTAACAGGCCCATCTCTAATCTTAAAAAGAAGTCACTTGCGTTGACTGGTCTACACAACGGTGGAACATGGTCCAACCAAATCACCATTGTCCTGCAAGTGCAAAATTGTGATTCCAGCTGTCAAACTGAATTAAAACGCTAGTGCTACTAGACCATCACGTCTATATGTCACTAAAGTGCAAAATATCAAGTTGTTTGGACAATGTGCAAAATTGCAATTACAGCTGCCATTTGAAGATAAAGTGCAAGTGCACAATAAAGTTACAATTACAGCTGCCATTGAAGATAAAGTGCAAGTGCTCACTCTTTAAACCCGCTCTGCCTATGTGCAAAACCGCAAATTACTACTTGTTAAAACACAATATTAAACGAGATGGGTCAATAAAATTATACCTAAATATACCCGGTTTGTGATTCATAAAAAAGATTCATTCTCTCTATTATATAATTAATCTTATTAAAACACTCCTAGGCTTTTCATCCAACTGATCACACAGATATCTATATACAATTTACACACTCTAAAAATTCATAACAAAGTCATATTAAAGTGTTACACAGATTCATATTTCTCAATTAGTACTTCAATGAGGTTTTGTAATATACCTGCCACTACCCAGTTGGTACGGGGTCTGCAAGGGTCAACTCTGTACTCCCAATTATAGTGAATGAACATGTAATCCTTCATCTGAGTTCAGACCATTCAAGCTTTTGCAGTTAAACATTAAAATATAGCGCGACTCCAATTGTCACAGTTTACCCTCCTGATTACCTCCTCTTCTCCTTTTGTGTACTGAGTCTATCATAAAATAAGTTAAGTCCTCAACTCTGCCTTTGTGATCCTCATTTATGTGACGGGCAACTGGATAAGATTGGTCCTTATTTTTGACTGCTCTAAGATGCTGAAGAATTCTTACGTGGCCATATAGATACTACTGCCCACATATAGCAAGGGCACGTACACCACATGGTCACTCTTGCAGTTAAGAAACCTAGGAATCCTCCACGATTAAGTCATAAGTGGCAGTTGTACTTCTTTTTTGTTCACCCCGTGTTTACAGGCCTTACACTTAAGGCATCTATTAAAACCCGGGTTAGCCTTTAGCCAACTTTCAGTTTCAATCAGTTCTGGGTTGCTGTTAACTAGCTGCTGTCGCATTGACCTTGCTCTCCTGTCGGAGAAAAGCGGTCTTCTGGAAACTGCACTTTTCAGGATCGGGTCCCCTCTAAACAGGTACCAATGTCTATTCATGCAGGCTCTCAACCTAATATGATAGGCATTGTACCCGGTTATCATCCTTATATCCTATTTCAAATCACTGCTCTTTTTAGCTTTCTTACTTTCCCCAAAGAGTATTTCTTGCCTTGACAAGCCTTCTACTTTAGCTACTGCTTGGTCAAGGACGGCCCGCCTATACCCTCTTTCCTTGAATCTCTTTGTTAGTTCCATCTGGGCTTGTGAAAAGGAGCTTGCTTCGCTACAATTTCTTTTCATGCGAAGCTGCTCCGCATAGGGAATACTCTGTATAACTTCTGGGGATGAAAGTACTACAGTGTAGCACAGACTTACTGGCCATGGGCTTTCTGAAAGTGGAAAAAGGACTAATCCTGACGTTGTATTGCTATCTGGAAAGGTATGTATAGCAATGGAAGAGCTTGCTTGGATGCAATTAGCTGCCCTCTACAGGTGGCATAGTTCCCGTGCTCAGTATACAACGTCAGGATTAGTCCTATTTCCACAGTGGGATCTGCACCCATTTTATTATGTATTAACCTGGCGATCACTGAATCTGTACAAATCAAGTGTACAAACGGCCATCATATGCAATATGTTATCACACACTGATTCCATGTATTTGTATTTGCATTTGTATACACAATAATCACTCTGCAATGGCTGCCAGTATTTTGACACTTTTTCATGCTCCAAGATGGCCACCATCTCTGATTTGCCAGGTCTCTCCACTTGAGTCCTAACTTTATCACTATGCCTGTCAGTATATGTAACCTACATGAATTTTCACTCTGTGTGTGATCAAGGCCGTTGCGTGGCCAAAACGCGTAACGCGGGGTTTATGAAGTAATGAATCCCCTTTGTGCAACTCTCATCTGTCGTGACCTTTGTGCGTGCTTTACCCAAACCGAACTTTGATGTGATTACCGGCCTGCTCCACCGGTCAGCGCCCAGCCCTCCTTGGGTCTTTGGCTCTCGGAAGGAGCTCTTTGTACTGGGTCGCCAGTAGGTAGCTATAGTTAGGACCTAATATCCATAGGAAATCCGCAACATTCTATTTGGAAGAACTTTGGTGCCAGTTGACGAATCTTTGCGAAAATTTCTAAACTGGTGGGTCAAGCGGGGGGCGAGAATAAATATATATATATGGCTTACGTAATCTCACGGAGTCCAGTGCCGGGCTCAGTCCATTTAAGGTTAAATCCAAATTTTATCCTATGATGCCCAAGGACGCCATAGACATTTTTCATGAACGTATAATTGATGATATCAAAAAATTATACTACAGGACCAACCACAACAAAGCAAGACTTAAACATCAGAACATACAATATGAGAATCTCATTCGTAAGTTGAGAGACAGAAAAGACATTGTCATCAATATGTCAGATAGGGTGTTAATGTGGTAATATGGCCAAGGGCAGAATATATCAAGGAGGCTCAGACACAATTGTCCAACAAGGAATGCTACTCAAAAACCACGGTAACTGAATATCACAAAGCTAAGGACAATATCAAGAAGGAGCTTATGAACTGGAGACGACAGGGGCTAATTTCCAGTCAAGAATTGAACTTTATGCTTAATGATTATCCAATTATCCCAACCCTGTATCTAATCCCAAAAATACATAAAGGAACTAATCCTCCACCTGGCAGGCCTATTATTTCGGTGATTGGAGGAATGAGTGAGCACATCACCGAATACGTGGACTATTTTTTACAACCATTTGTACAAGGCCTGCCATCCTATATCAGAGATACAGGGGATTTCTTAAACAAAATTCAAAATGTTAAGTGGGAGAATGACCTTTTATTAGTGGTGATGGACATTGAGTCTCTATATACTAGCATCGACCATCATGCAGGTCTCACAGCTGTTAAACACTACTTGGATAACAGACCCTTAGGCCTCTACAACCACAATATCATGCTTTTAGAGATGGTGAAATGGTGTCTTTTTAATAACTTTTTCATGTTCGAAAATGCTGTATATCGTCAATTGCGGGGTGTAGCCATGGGGGCTTGCTTCTCTCCCAGCTACGCATGTTTGCATGTGGGCTGGTGGGAGGAGCAGACCCTCCAAGGCACTTTGGCCAGGGTGGTTGACAAACACGTTTCACATTGGCATCGATATATAGACGATGTATTTTTTATTTGGAAGGGGGACCGTGAGAGTGCTTTACTATTCATCGATGAACTCAACAATAATGTTTGTAACTTAAAGTTTACTGCATCGATCAGCTCTTCCGAGGTCCCATTTCTTGATACTAAGATTTACATTCATGAGGGTCGTCTAGAATCAACACTTTTTAGAAAGCCAACAGCAGGAAACGCCACCCTTCATGCGACTAGTGCTCACCCCCGCCATCTGATACGGAGCATCCCCTACGGGGAATTACTACGGTTGAAACGAATCTGCAGTACAGAGGGGGAATATATCAAATGTTCTGAACAGGCATTGTCCCAATTTAAAGAAAGAGGATATAAAAATGACATCCTCCGACAAGCCCAGACGAAGGTGGCTCTCAAATCCAGAGAGGACCTTTTATCCCCCATGAAAGACACCATAGTACCACCAACTAGCAGTCATGATACCAATAGTGCACCCCGGCTCATTATCACATTTAACAAACAACATCATCAGCTCAGGAGGATAGTCAATCATAACTGGCCAATACTACGAACTGATGCAGTACTGGCACCCAGATTGCCTTCCACTCCCACTATCACCTTTAGACGGGCTATTTCAATGAGAAATCAATGAGAAATCAGCTAGTGTCCAAATACATAGAAACCTCTACCAAACCAATTGGCTGCAGCCCATCAAAGGTTTCTTTAAATGCGCTTCTTGCAGGGCATGTAAATTTGGAGTGAATACCTCTAAGTATAACACTCCCTTTAGTTCTACTCCAGTACAAATCAAGGGGCATTACACATGTCGTACTGAGTTCGCAGTATACGTTTTAACGTGCACCTGCGGTCTCAAGTATGTAGGAAGCACCAAATTGCAGGTGCATGCGCGCATTTTACAACACCTCAGGGCCATTGTAAATAATGACACTACTTATCCTGTGGCCCGTCATTTCAGAGCTGTTCACGATAATGATTTGACCTGCCTCTCATATTACGTAATAGATGCAATCCCCAAACTCAAATATGGGGGTAACAGAGAACGCTTGCTCAGGCAATTGGAGACTCGGTTAATTATTGAACTGGATAGCAAGACACCTCTTGGGCTCAATATGCACAACTTCTTATAAAGTTTCCTGATCATTCAATGAGACAAGAATGGTCAAACATCATACTTTATTTGTGCACTCACTGCGTTCCATGCACTCATATATGCTTGAAATAGGAATAACTAGCCCATTCTACTGTATGCCCGGTGTGTTTCATTGAGTGATTTCGGCACAACTCACTTTCTTGGCTAGTACTTAGATGAGAATATAAATATGCTTTTGTCACCCACTAACACATTGAGATCATGGAATGTATTATTCACAGTGATATTAGGATTTTATCGGTGCGCATTTTTTTTAGTGTTCGTATTTTATCAAAAGTTTTTTATATCTTGCACATTTATTGCGTATTTGCACATAGGATCAATTTGCACTTTTGCACTATTTGCACTTTAGTAGAATGTACATATTAGCACTATTTGCACTTTAAATTAATAGGGCCATATAATCTATACATATAAAAAAATAAGAAAAAATAAGAAAACGAGAAATATTAGTACAAAAATACCATACAGTCTAAATAATTATATTACAATACGCACCGATCTAATGTCACGTTATACACATTCACTGATTGGACATATTCAGCATGACATCCACGATATGAGGTACTTGCAAACCGGATTTTATCCAGATGACAATGTGTTTGTTTGTTTTTTGACGAGTTGAATTGCAATGTAACATTGTACACAATATGTTTTTTAACTCGGTTCGCTCTGGTTTGGAGAAAACATGCAAATGGCTTATTCTCTCCACACGATCTAATTTGGGAATTATTTTGATATCATGTGTTTGAATTTTCAATTAATCACAGTATTTAAACTGGGAATGTAACATATGACTTGTACAAGTTGGATCGTCAATAATGTATTCAATATATTTATTTATGTTGTTATAAGCACATCAGCGGATACAATTAAGTATTTATTTTACAAACTCGTCACGTTGTTATTTTGCGTAAAGTACAGATTTTTGATGCAATAGTCTTTCTTTCATTTCTGTCCATCATGTGATGTGGGTGTAAGCATTTTTAAACGCCGTCATACGCAAAGTTTGTCTCATGTGATCAAGGCCGTTCGTCGGCCGAAACGCGTCATGACATAAGGGAGATTTGAGAACTGAATAAAACGACAGTATCTACCGACAAAGAGGAGTTCGTGCATTCTTTCTTTTCCTTGAGAAAACTGTTGAATGCTCTGTGTCCATATATATATATATATCCACAAAAATAGAAGCCTCACGAGAAGATTAAATCCTGCCACATTTATTCAAGGAGGACACAGCATGGAGAAAACACCAACTTGCAACTAAATAAAGTCCTGCCTGATGCGTTTCATGCGTAGAGCACTTCCTCAAAGGCACCGGACTAAGCAGGAAATGGCACGACCATGTTTCGGTAGCACTGATAAATAATAAAGTCCCGCCCTAATAGGCGCGGCCACCCCTGTGGCCTGATGGTACTTGTGGTGCCAATCTTTCTCAAGTGAGCTGTCGTGACAAATCCCCATTATTCAAGTAACACCCCAGTGGGTTGTGCAGCAGAGTTCACATCCACACTGCTTTGATTGTTCCACCAAAAACCGGCATCCTCTCCCATATGCAAAGCCGTCGTTTGGCGTCTGTGCTGGAGGGCTGTAAACAGCCCCGGAGCTTCACTTCGCGGCTCAGGCAAGCCGCAAAAAATCCACAAAAACAGTTGCCTGTCAAAGAAGGAAGCCTCACGAGAAGATTAAATCCTGCCACATTTATTCAAGGAGGACACAGCATGGAGAAAACACCAACTTGCAACGAAATAAAGTCCTGCCTGACGCGTTTCGTGCATAGAGCACTTCCTCAAAGGCACCGGACTAAGCAGGAAATGGCATGACCATGTTTCGGTACAACTTATAAATAATAAAGTCCCGCCCTAATAGGCGCGGCCACCCCTGTGGCCTGATGGTACTTGTGGTGCCAATCTTTCTCAAGTGAGCTGTCGTGACAAATCCCCATTATTCAAGTAACACCCCAGTGGGTTGTGCAGCAGAGTTCACATCCACGCTGCTTTGATTGTTCCACCAAAAACCGGCATCCTCTCCCATTTGCAGAGCCGTCATTTGACGTCTGTGCTGGAGGGCTGTAAACAGCCCTGGGCTTCACTTCGCGGCTCAGGCAAGCCGCAAAAAATCCACAAAAACAGTTGCCTGTCAAAGAAGGAAGCCTCACGAGAAGATTAAATCCTGCCACATTTATTCAAGGAGGACACAGCATGGAGAAAACACCAACTTGCAACAAAATAAAGTCCTGCCTGACGCGTTTCGTGCATAGAGCACTTCCTCAAAGGCACCGGACTAAGCAGGAAATGGCACGACCATGTTTCGGTACCACTTATAAATAATAAAGTCCCGCCCTATATATATATATATATATATATATAACTATATAACTACATAACTATATACCTATATATAGCCAGACCCCCAGGCTCATTATAGCCTACAGCAAACAGGCGAGACAAATCAGGTCCATTATTCAAGAACGATGGCCGATACTAAAAACTGATTTGGTCTTAAAACCTAGATTACCGGATGGGCCAACAATTACATACAGGAGGGGACCCTCCTTAAGGACCCAAGTTTGCCATGAGTTTCCCGAGCTCAGAAAACAAGAAGAGTGGTTGAAATCCCGGCCGGGGTTCAAGCGCTGCTCTACATGTAGAGCGTGCAAATTTGGTAAAAACACCAACCAGTATTGCACACCATTCAGCCCAGATCCATTTGATATACGTGGATCATTCAATTGTAAAACTGAATTCGCTATCTATGTACTAACTTGTACCTGTGATCTTAGATATGTCGGGAGTACCCGGCAACCAGTACATGTTAGGATTCTTCAGCATTTACGTGCCATTGTAAACAATGATGCATCGTATCCGGTGGCGAGGCATTTCAAGGCTTGTCACAATAACAATTTACAATGCCTTAATTAATTTGTAATTGCCTCAGTTCCTAAAACCAAAAGAGGGGGTGACCGTGACAAAATGCTTAGAAGATTAGAATCTGAATTTATTTTAAAACTAGACAGCATATTCCCTAATGGGCTTAATACAACTGAGGATCTACATGTATTTCTTTAACCTCGTATTATGTATTATATTTGGTAAGATTTCTATGGAGTGTATTGCCCTGCCTGCTTCCACGCATATATATTATGAATTTCCAATTTTTATCCCATTTTTTCTTTATATTTACAATTTTATTTTTCCTAATGTGTTTAATTACATGATATAGGAATATATAAATGTGTTTTTTTCACTTCATTTATTAGACATAGACTCTTTGATATGTCTGTTTAGACCATACAATTAATAACAGTGAGTTCACTCACAATGCTTTATAACATTTTTTATATATCTCAACTCTCAGGCGTTCTTCAGCACAATATAATCATTATCTTAATATGTTAACTGCATTATATGCGTTTATACATTTTTTGCATCTTTATCTCCATGATTTGGTATTTATATCCAAAAAATATATTGAATTATTGACAATTTTGCATTATTTGCACAATTTTTTGTGTTTATACTATTGCGTAATTTGCACATTATTTGTATATATATTGAATTTTAATCTAAAATATTTGCACTTTATTGCGTTATTTGCACGGTCAATTAAGATTGGATATCATTGAAATACTGATTATGGAGTTCTATGTATTTTATACTAAATAATGATTTGTATTCATATTTGTTTTGCATAATTATTATGTTATAACATATACCTTATTTGCGCCTGATGGTTTTGGATTTTAACCTGTTATTTAGCTGCACAACATGTTTAAAGTGGTCCAATATGAATTGTTTGGAAAACAGACTGTCTAAGTTTGAGTAATGTGTCTTCACTTTCTAAATGTCACATGGTGTAAAAAAATGGTGAAAAAAATGCAGCCAATTGAAAGCCTTGATGTATAAAATGGGCTCATTTTATTTTACGATTGTCTGTGAGCAAGGGCGGATGCCCGAAACGCGTCAGATATTTGTGAAGACTCGGCTTTAAAATAAATTAACATCTATTGTGCCTGACTTTGGATCTGCGTGGTTTCTGCTTTCCGTGGACACGGATTCTTTGAGACTGCAAGCATGGGACCTATATATATATATATATATATAGATATTATCTACTGGCGGTCGCCAGTAGACAGTTATAGTTAGGACCGTGTTTCCATAGGAAATCTGAAAATTCTATTTTGAATAACTTTGGTGCCGGTTGACGAATCGTCGCAAAACTTTCAAAACTAATGGGGCGCTCCGTTCAGCTCCTACCCTGAAAGTCTCGGGGTGATTCGTCAAGCGGGGGCCGAGAAAAAAGGGGAGTCCCAAAACGCGTTTTCCCCATGCATTTTCCCATAGGACCTTTAGTCGAAGGTACAGCCCGAACGGCTGAACAGAATTACTTGAAATTTGGCAGAGAGGTAGTCCTCAGGTCAAGGAAGTGTCTTTTGCATATATGGAGTCAATCTGTTCAGTAGTTCCTGAGAAAATTGCAGTTAAAAGCACATACATATCTATAGCCGCGCACCGTGCGCGCACCCTAACGTGCGCAAGCGTAATTCTGATTGGTGGTTACATGTCAGTCAACGTTCGAATCGGTCGAAATCAGGAAGTGTCGGCTGCCATTTTGTTTGTTGTGGGTGCGAGAGTGAAAAAAAGAGGTGACGAACGTGAAAAGGGGGCAGGGTAGAGAGTTCCTGACCCCCTAGCCTTTGTCAGGACCCCGAAGGGTGAAAAAACATTTTTTTTTTTTTTTAAATCGCGGGTTGCGCGTATGGTGCGCGCACGGTGCGTGCAGCGCACCGTGCATGCTCTGTGCGCGCACGGTGATAAACCATAAAAAAATAAAAATGGCATTTAAAAAAACGTACAAATTCACTTAAAAAAACCATAGGTTTCACAAATGTTATAGTTAGGAATTAGCATTTAAAAAACCTTGCAAATTCACTTAAAAAACCATAGGTTTCACACATGTTATAGTTAGGTGGATATTTCACTCGTAAAAAACCAATGAAATTCCCCCGTTATAGTTAGTTCAGATAATTATAACTCGCGCGACCTCCACTCTATCGCAAGGATGATGTCATCAGTGATGTCATGAGTGATGCCACTGACCATGTCATGAGTGATGAAATATGTGACGTCATGAGCACTGGATTGCGGGCGTGTGAGTTATAGTTATCTGAACTAACTATAACGAGGGAATATATATATATATAGATATTCACTTAAAAAACCATAGGTTTCACACATGTTATAGTTAGCTGGACATTTCACTCGTAAAAAACCAATGAAATTCCCCCGTTATAATTAGTTCAGATAACTATAACTCGCACGCCCGCAATCCACTGCTCATGACTCACAGCTTAAAAACATTGGACGTTTCCTAGCTGAAACGGGTCTGTTGGCATGTATGGTTGTACTACCACTGCCTCTTCCTTCTGCCCACAATGGACTATTATATTGCCACAGCCTCTCTTGCCAGTCCTGTATTGTTGGTTTGTTGCCCCTGCCCCCATTTCCACTGCCCTCCATAGTCGGTTGTGCTGCCACTGCCCTTCCTGCCTGCCCAGTGTGGTCAAATTGTTGCATCTGCACTCTCCTACCTGCCTTCAATTTTCAGAGTCCGTGCCCCTGGCCTCTGCCTCTCAACAGTATCCCAATGAACAACTAGATTGCTAACATTCTATATTTATTACAAAAGTGTGGAACGCCTGACGTCATCTTGATGTAATCAAAACTGTAATACCTAGAGTATTTACTTTAGAAATTACATATATGAGAGGGTCTTATTTGCATCAAAATTATGGTTAGTGCTCTAAAAAACTAAAATGAGGACATGTTTTCTGAGTTTTCAAATAGCGACAAAGAACTTTTAAATTATTTGTAATCTTTATGTTTTTTTATCCAGTTGACCGCTTGATTAAATGTTGCACCTAGGGGAGAGGATGTGGTGTTACTTCCAGAGCTGCAGACTTTGCAACTGGGGAACCAGTTTGGAGTTTCTGCTTCAGCTCAACATTCTGTGATTCTGGTCAAATCACTTAATCTCCCTATGGCTACAACCAAAATGAATTTGATCTTGTGTGATGTAACCAATGCTCATGTAAAGCACTCCAATACCTGACTAGTCTGAACTATATAAAACTGCAAATCCCCCAAAAATAAGTGTTTTGCACACTTCTGTCATTGGGCTATACGTGGGCTACATCTGGGTGATATTTGGGCTACATTTGGGCTCTTTTGTCTCTGGTGGCCATCTTGGGAGATTTATTTGTTATGAAGTTTCCTAATTTCCTCATTTACTGCAGTCTGCTCAGTAGGAAATACTTTCAGTTTTTTACTTTGATTCCATCAAGAAGGCATTCAGATGTGTCGCACATTTGCCA
This sequence comes from Triturus cristatus, assembly GCF_964204655.1. Classification (NCBI taxonomy): domain Eukaryota; kingdom Metazoa; phylum Chordata; class Amphibia; order Caudata; family Salamandridae; genus Triturus; species Triturus cristatus. The sequence continues at coordinate 1,060,397,530 of NC_140589.1, read as the reverse complement.
TAAATTCTGAATGTTAGCACTCTAGTTGCTCATTAGATCACTGAAGTAAAGCTACTGCTCACCAGGGAAGTCTGCTGCTGGTATTCAAAGTGCATGTTTCAGTCTGCATGTCAGAATTTTTTTATGAAATAGAAGAGGATTTGAGAAGTCAAAATGTGCCCTAATTTTTCTTTCTGCAGCACAAATCATAATTTCTATGGCAAAATGAACCCCCTCATTTTGTTCCTTTGTAAATTAAATGTTTTAAGTGTTACCACTTTATTCCAATCAAGATGGCTTCAGGTGTGCCTTACTTTTGTCATAAGTAAGACTGTTAGCGCTCGGGTTGTTCGTTATAACACTCTGGGACATTCTGGCATTGGGCTATACTTGGGCTACTTCTGGGTGATAGTTGGGCTACTTCTGGGTGATAGTTGGGCTACATTTGGGCTCTTTTGTCTCTGGTGGCCATTTTGGGAGACTTATTTGTTATGATGTTTCCTAATTTCCTCATTTACTACAGTCTCCTCAGTAGGAAATACTTTCAGTTTTTTACTTTGATTCCATCAAGAAGGCATTCAGATGCGTCACACATTTGCCATAAATTCAGAATGTTAGCACTCTAGTTGCTTACTAGATCACTGTAGTAAAGCTACTGCTCACCAGGGAAGTCTGCTGCTGGTATTGAAAGTGCATGTTTCAGTCTGCATGTCAGAATGTTTTAATGAAATAGAAGAGGACTTGAGAAGTCACTCAAAATGTGCCCTAATTTTTCTTTCTGCAGCACTGATCATACTTTCTATGGCAAAATGAACCCCCTCATTTTGTTCCTTTTTAAATGAAATGTTTTAAGAGTTACCACTTTATTCCAACCAAGATGGCTTCAGGTGTGCCATACGTTTGTCATAAGTAGGACTGTTAGCGCTCTAGTTGTTCTTTAGAACACTCTGGGAAGCTGCAGTAGAACACAAAGGAATCAACTGACAGTCTCTGCCCTTGTTGGATCTACATGTTTTACTGAGAATGTCAGACTTCATTCTCACATGACTGAGAAAGATAATGTGAATTTACAGAAAATATGCTCTCAGTTTAGCTTATAGATCACCTTCCAAACCTTTGTGGGAAAAGCATGAGAAAATAGTTTTCTCTCAAACATGATTCATGATATCACAGCAGAAGGCTTTTTCACATGGTAAAATCACCTTAGAACACACCACAATTCCTAAAATGAGTATGGTACCATCAACAAATGATTTATAATGTAACTAAAGTCTTAAAACCTTAAAACCTTCTATTAACTGCAATGCTTTTTAATGAGGTGCTATCATGTATATTGGTCCCAAGATGGCTGCCAACACTTCTTGGATGAAGTGCTGACAGCCAATCAGATCTCATGATGAGATGTGTGGTTAGGCTCCGCCCAGATATATATGTGATTTTACTTTTGATTTTCTCAGGAACTACTGAACGGATTTACACCATTTAAGCAAAAGGCACGAGTCTGAACTGAGGACTACCTCTTTGCCAAATTTGTTGTAATTCCGTTCAGCACTTCGGGCTGTACCTTCGACTAAAGGTCCTATGGGAAAATGCATGGGGAATCGCGTTTTGGGACCCCCCTTTTTTCTCAGCCCCCGCTTGACGAATCACCCCGAGACTTTCAGGGTAGGAGCTGAGCGGAGCGCCCCATTAGTTTTGAAAATTTCACGAAGATAAGTCAACCGTCGCCAAAGTTATTCAAAATAGAATTTTCAGATTTCCTATGGGAACTCTGTCCTAACTATAACTATCTACTGGCGACCAGCAGTAGATAATATAGAACCTACTGGTGGTCGCCAGTAGGTAGTTATAGTTAGGATCAAGTTTCCATTGGAAGATCATTTTTTGTTTTGCTTATAACTTTGGCGTCGTTTGATGAATCTTCATGAAATTTTCCAAACTAATTCTTTGTTCATATCAGCTCCTAAGTTGAAAGTTTGGGGGTGATTCGTCAAGGGTGGGCCGAGAAAAAAGGGGGGTCCCAAAACGTTTTATCCATGCAATTTCCATAGGAAACTTTAGGCAAGGCTACAGGTCGAACGGGTGAACGGAATTACCCCAAATTCGACAGGGAGAAGGGTCTTGGTCTAGAAATCATGATTTTGTTTATTTGGTGTAAATCCGCTCAGTAGTTTTGGAGAAATATCGAAATTTACAGATATCGATATTTGGGAATTCTGCCATCTGATTGGCTGAGGCGTTACGAGCACGAGCTTGCTGGTTATTGGCTGCGAACGGTTGCAACTAGGAAGTGTTGGCAGCCATTTTATGATTCCATTGAAGCAAGTAAGGGGAAAAAGGGCACAAAAAGTAGCTGTGCAAGTGGTGTTAGTATGCGTTTAGACTATAGCAGGACTGGGAAGTGAACTACTCACCCCTACCGGTCTGAAGACTCGAATGCAGTGTTTTAGCAAGCAGGAATAAAGAAATAATCGTGAAGAATATAATGCAGAATGTTGCAATGCCACAGAGGACAAATGGTGAAATCAGGTGTGTCTAAGAAAGTGGCTGTGTGTAATAAAGCAATGGAGTCTGCAAGTTATATAAAAAGTGTCTTTATTTAAGTGCCATAAATGGACGCACTGGTGCAAGAGCTAAGATATCCAGCTGAGGCAAACTCCAGCCGCTTCTGCTGTATTCAATCCTAAGCTCCTGCATCAGTGAATTCCATATTACATGTCACAGTTCCATGTGACATAAACAATACCTATTAGACATGAATGACTCTAAATTCTATAATAAAAATAAAGGTAGGATACGATTGCCACATGTATCCTTTAAGAAAACAAAAAAAAAATCCAAAATGTAATCTTCAACCTTCTTAGGTACCCTGGTACTCCTTTTTTGTAACACAAAATAATCAGCAATCTCTTCTACAGTAGATTCAATCTGGTGCGTGTCAGAATTGGTAATAGTTCTACTCACATCGGAACTTTGAGGAGGAACACAAACATTGCGCTTCTCAGAAGCACATTCGGTACCCTTCTCGTCAAACCATACATTACTGTCTTCAGCCCTTATAAAAAAACATTCTTGTGCAAAAGCTAAGGCATCGAGCTGAGGCAAACTCCAACCGCTTCTGCTGTATTCAAACCTAAGCTCCTGCATCAATGAATTGCACATTACATGTTACAGTTCCATGTGAGATAAACAATAGCTATTAGACATGAATGAGTAAAATCTATAATGAAAATAAAGGTAGGATACGATTAACAGACTGTGCCAACCAGTTCCTAAACAATGTCGTGTTTTTTTATCTTGATCGCCAGCTGGTGAGCAGAGGCTGAGGATGAGCTAATTTGTGTGAAAGGGCTTCGTGGATAACAGGCACGCAGAGAGACGTGTGCACAAAGAATAGACATGGTTTCAAAATGGATGTCGGGTTTAGGCTAATTTAGCAAGTAAATAGCGTATTTGCATAGGCTATACATCACCGATCCCTGGTTAGGCTGGAGACATAAGGGGCGATAAAGAAAACAGAGTTCAAATGCCTGAGCATATTTAGAAAGTTATTATATGAAAATAGTTCAATTGAAGTGTATTAAAAAAAACTTATAGGAAAAAGTCAAAAAAGTTGGAAAAAATCAATCCAAGGACAACGTGAATTTCTTACAAGTCTTGGAGATTGCAGTCCGGACGTTCTTCAGCGGCTTGAGATGCGTAATGTTCCAAGAGGCAATTGTTGCCATCGTGTGAGAAAAGCGAAGCGATCCAATTCATATCCTCGAAGGGACAGTAATGTTCCTCGAATGTTGGAGCACCAATTTGAATTGGCAGGCAATCTACGATGTTGTCAAAGGTCGCACGTTGCAGGAGATCTTTCGCGGCTGCGCAGAAATCCCATTCCGCCAGGATACCTTTTTGCGTTGCATCCGCCATTGCTCCACTTCCGGAACAATCAAGTTCATGATTTTCAAGATACTCCATTACCTGCTGGATATCAGGAGCGGTTGTTGAGATGTTGGCAAGGCATAGATCCATTCGCCAGTCGAATGGGCAAGTTTTGCAATAAAAAGATGGTTGCACGCAGATTGCATATGTGTAAATAAATGTCATGTTTAGCTGGCTCCGATAATAGATAGAGGCAGGAAGCCGAAAAGTTGTTCCAATTTTTTCACAGTATTGATGTAGCTTCGCGTAGAGGCGTATTCTGTCGGACATGATTGTTACCACAGGGAGCGCAGCCATTTTTTACATGCAAAAATAGTAGTAGAATGGCCGCAAACAGAGCGAGAATTATGGGCACTGTTCCTGTTATTCCAGTGATGATTGAATGAATGAAGTCTGGTATTATACCAAAAACAGTTTGAAAGCCTGTGACAAGGCCGGAGGGGACAGTGTTAAAAAAATGTGCCAGACCTTGAGTGCTAGATGTGTTGTAAATTGTGTAACAATTCACAAAGTGTAATGGGAGATTCGTATTTAAAAGGGACTGTAATTTACTTGAAATTCGTGCTATCTGCAGTCGATATATTTATTTTGCAGAAGTGAGGGACACTTCTGTTTGAAACAAAAGCGCTTTCAGTTTGCTCAGTTTAATGAAATCTGTTTTCAAAGTATGTATTGAAGGCCAAGTTGAACTGTGGGAGTTACTTTGTGTGGGTGGGAATAGACATTGCCACAGGAAGTTACTGGGTTTAAAACAGTAAGGACATGCGGTATGCCAGCTCAAATTCCGTAGCAGTCCATGTTATTAAGAACCAGATAACTGTCGTTAGAAAGCTGTGTGAATGTTGGTCTGATTGTGGGAGCTGGCGTGCTTTTAAGAAAGCACGCAAGATTGGGGGCTGTAAGCTTAGAAGCGTCATGCAGTTGAACATTCTTGCATAGTAATGAATGACTGCCATTGTGGTCAAACTTTTCACCTGTGAGAAAAACTCCTGTATCCTCTTTAAGACAGCGATATGTAAATGGTTGAAACCACTGCTCATGAATAAATGGGCTACCTTATATAATCACATACAACATGACAAACAACATGTACACCTAGCAGACACGACACTACGTACTGTGGGAACCGTGGCTAGCCATGTACACAAACCAAACATGGTATGGCACCTCTACCACACAATGCAGAATGCGGGGAGAGATGGGAGCAAAGTATGTGCGAAGGTGGCAAGTGATTCTCGATTATAAAAGTATACAATGCAAAGTGTTGAGGGGATGTGCCAGAGAGACTTGAGTATGCAGAGCAAAGACATGTAAATGTCAACATACACTGATGGTCTATTGAGTGAAGTGGACAGTGGACGCAACCATGATAGTACAGTCAGTAGGGAAGATTACAAAAACTTAGCGTGGACGTGCCCCCCCGCCAAATCTTTAGCGTAGTGGGCAGGCTCGGCGTACGCAAGGCTAGCTTAGGGGTATGAATAAAAGGCCTGTTTCTCTGGGTGTGGTTCTCTTCCGGAATGGCGAACGTGTCTGCCAGGTCTGCGCAGCTTACACCACCATGAGGCTGACGCCGTGAGCAAAGGTGGGTGCGTGAATGATGCTCTTAGCCTGCTGGTACCCAGAAACTGTCATGGCCGCTGCGACTCACATATGGCCCACAGTTCACCTTTCAACACCGCCGTATGTGAAAGAGGGCCCACCACGTGCTGGCAGAAGCTCCTGGGCCGAGGTCTGCGAGTTGGGAAGGCTCCTGAGATCAACACTGGCTATCGCGACACAGGCACACAGTGCCGTGCCTGAGGCCCAGCACCGTGGAGTGCTCTGTATACTACTAACACAGTAGTCCAACAGGTACCAACAGTGGAACGGTGTCTTGATCCCACGATGGACGATGTTAGAACTGCATCCGAGAGTGGAGATGAAGGTACTCCCTTCGACCAGGTGCAACCAACTCTAGGTCCCAACAGTGGAACGGTGTCTTGATCCCACAATGGACGATGTCCGATATTACCTGCTGCTTGGTTTTCAGAGAACTCCCTCCATTGAGGTGCATCACATAGCTAACTACTGCACATGACTATTGAGCTTGGTTGACTGTAGTCGCTGGACTACACCGCAGTATAGCAGGTCCGAACAGTGAAACGGGGTCTTGATTCTATGATTGCGGATGTCAGAAGTTAAAGTCTGTGATGATTTCTGTGTACCCCCTCCAATCAGGTGCAACCAACTCCTTACTTCCGAATCCAACGGCACATGGCTGTGAGGCATTAATGACCACTGCCACTGGCCTACACTGCGGTCAGCGGGGCTCACAATTCAGATTGAGTGGTCATTGTTAAATTACAGAATCCAGTAGGCAACTAACTACAACGTCTATTGAAATATACACAATAACCTTTTAGTATACTTGCTTGAAGAACTTTTTTTAGATGAGTTATAGGTTTAGTACAATGACCAAATTCTTCTTGGTAGTGGAAAAGAACAATGAATAACAGTCTACACTATGGACAGCAGAGATCGCAATTCGAATTGTTTTGATTTATTTATTGCAGAGTTTTTTGTAATTTACGCTGTTGTATTTTGTGAAGAGGAAGTGAGAAAAAGTATGCATGGATGTCTGTGCTGACTACTGCCTACAATTTACACTGCAGACAGCAGTGTTCACAATTCAGATCGAGTCGCTATTGTAGATGATGCAGTCCTGTAGGCAAATGACATTGCTCGAGTGCGCTCTGTCCGCACTACGCATATGCATCATCGCAGGCTCCGCATACGCTTTTTGTTGCTTTGTGTAATACAAACTGGTCAGCTCAAGTCAATGCCACATGGCTGTGGCCCCTTGCTGACCGCTCTCTCTGGCCTACACTGTAGACAGCAGGGTTCACAATTCAGATCGAGTCGCTATTGCAGATGATGCAGTCCTGTAGGCAACAGACATTGCTCCTAGTACGGCCCGTCCGCAGCACGCATCATCGCTGGCTGTGCACATGCTAAATGCTTTTGATGTGGCTATCTGAGTGCACTAGAACTGATGGACCCTTTATGATACAATATTTTTGTGTATTATTTCAGATCTACTGCCTGTATCTCAGTATACCACAAGTTATGGTTCTTTTACAATAGAATCTTTTGTGTATTGTTTCACATCTACTGTCCCTACCTTACTGCAGCATAAGCTACTGACCCTTTTATTATTGAATTTCTGTGTGTGATCCAATGATTATTGTTGTAGTAGATGCTAGCAGCAACCATTCCCTGAGGGCTGGTTTACACTCACACCACACGCATCCGGCACAGACCACATTACATTGTGCTGTGGTCAGCGTATGCAACCATGTTACCTCTGGCAGTGGGGAAAACTTCGGTTATGTAACTTTTAGATGCATGGCTATCACAGGTGGTAGACTACTTTACAGACCATGAATATTGATGAAGATGATGGTTGCATGTTTTGTGTAGTGTAAGATATGTGTACATAGCAAAATGTTTTCTAAAAAGCTCTCTAAGCAGAAGAGGTGTGTCTCATCAAATGCTGTAGAGAGAATGACTAAAATGGGTGGCGTTCTCCAACTGCTACAATGGGAAATGTTATGAACTAATCAAATGCTTTTTTTTAAGGTCACATGGCAATCGCGCAAGGAGACTGCACCCGACGCGATTTTGAGAAAATATATTTACCATAATATAAGTTTATTACAGTTAGAAATATATATAAATGTTTAAAATATTTTAGATTATCGCTTGCTCTCATATACACTTTACATTTATTTAGATATAGTTTTGAGACATAAAGAAACTAGCACACTGTCAGCGTTTAGGACGTATTTCTTAAATTAAAAGAAAGGCAAAACTGATTTCAGCTGCATTAAGAGCGTGTTTACAGCAATCAATAAATGGTTTACCGGCCGTGTTTAACAGTGCGTCGTACTGCGCTATGAAGCCCCGCTGGGTGGAGTCGATACTACATAAGATATTACATAAATAAATATAAGGGGGCTGTTAACTTTGTTATTCTGTTCAGAGGTGGGGGTCTGTCCTTTAACTGAAGACCCAATAAGAGATGGCAGCTAACACTTGTTTGAAGAGGCGACCCCTTTCACTGGCCCTATTTACCTCTCTTATCACAAGAGCCGGGCCCGCTGTCCCCAAACTAACCCCTCCAGTCACCTTTTCAGATCTCTTATCTGTCACCAGCAGCCTCCGCCCATGCGAGAGACATTAAACATCTGTTTGCACAGTCGGGCCGAGTGTCTGGTGTCAAAGGACGGCTGGTTATACAGGGGCTCGTTCACAGGCCCCGGCACCCGCGTTGAAGAGAAGTGATGCAAACACGCCTGCATCCTGCAGCCAGCCAGCCGAGCGTGGTTCGAGTCACAGTGTGCCGAGCCGGAGGCAGCCGCTGCACTACAGAATAAAACTTTTGGTGCGCATGAGCACGATGTAAAGCATCGCGCACATGCGAGAGTCTGGACAGGTCAGGCAAAAGAAAGTGCGTATGCAGGCAGCCAATCATATGCAAAAAAGCATTTACAAATGCAATAGGACTCGTATTTACGCAAATACTATTGCATTGTAAAAAAAAAATGTGGGCGCCGAAGAAAGCAGGAATTGGCGTGGGTAGGGGGTGGTGGTGGTGGTCAGAGAAGTCACGGACTTTGGGAGGGAACAGGGGGATGGGGCACGGGAACAAAAGAGTTGCTGAACTAAAGGGACTGATAACCATGGAAGGATAAAAATAACGTCATGGCAGTAAGTAGGCGGGACTAATGCTCCAGCAACCAATTAGGATGCAGCATTTCAGAATTGAGCCAATCAAAAGCATGGGCAGAAAGTGGGCGGAGCTTCCCCCACAATACTGTATACAGCATATCTCGCCGTGACAGCACATGAGCTGCCTAGGCGAAACCTAAAAATGAAGGAATGGCATACCCGGCGTGACACCACACCTCTATGACGTAACAAAGGGTCTGGCAGCGTGCATACGGAACACGCAGCCGGCGCCACCCCATATGTATATGACGTAACGCGTGGTTGGTACCGCGCACCCGTCGCATACCAAACTAGCAGCTGGCGCGACCTCATATGTATAAGATGTTAGGCGGGACGCGGTAACACAAACCTGTCGGATATGAAATGCGCATCCTTTACGAGTTTAACAATATGGCGGATAGGATTCGTGTGCTGATGGAGCTTGGTACACTACCGGTACGGGACTCCAGTTTTCTAAAAAAAAAAAATATATATACATACACCATTTTTTAAATACAAAAAAGGATAATAGAGTTCCAAAATATTACAAAAAAAAGAAAAAGTATAGGTTTATAAATATTAAAATATGAAATTAACATTTAAAAAACTTTGAAATTCACTGAAAAACCATAGGTTTTACAGACGTTATAGTTAGGAATTAGCATTTAAAAAACCTTTGAAATTCACTAAAAAAACCATAGGTTTCAGGGACGTTATAGTCAGTTGGACATTTGACTCATATAAAACCAGAGAAATTAGCCTGTTATAGCTAGTTGAGCTAACTATAACTCGCGCACCCGCAATGCACTGGTGATGATGTCACATATTACATCACTCATGACATAGTCAGTAACATCACTCATGACATCTATAACGCGCAAATTTCTCTGGTTTTATATGAGTCAAATATCCAACTAACTATAACGTCCCTGAAACCTTTAGTGAATTTCAAAGGTTTTTTAAATGCTAACTATAATGTCTGTAAAACCTATCTTTTTTTCAGTGAATTTATATATATATATATATTACCTACTGGCAGTCACCAGTGGGTAGTTATAGTTAGGACCTATTTTCCATAGGAAATCCGCAACATTCTACTTGGAATAACGTTGGCGCCGATTGACGAATCTTTGCGAAATTTTCCAAACTTTTGTCCAGCTCCGGTCCGCTCCTATCCTGAAAATTTCACGGTGATTCGTCAAGCGGGGCTGAGAAAAAAGGGAGGTCCCAAAACATGACTTCCCCATGCATTTTCCCGTCGGACCTGTTGACGCAGCTACAGCCCAAACTGCTGAACGGAATTACACCAACTTTGGCAAAGAGGTAGTCCTCAGTTCAGACTCACGCCTTGTGCTTAAATGGTGTAAATCCGTTCAGTAGTTCCTGAGAAAATTAGAGTTAAAAAGATAGATATATCTGGGCGGAGCCTAACCACACATCTCATCGTGAGATCTGATTGGCTGTCAATACTTCATCCAAGAAGTGTTGGCAGCCATCTTGGGACCAATATACATGATAGCACCTCATTAAAAAGCATTGCAGTTAATAGAAGGTTTTAAGACTTTAGTTACACTATAAATCATTTTTTGATGGTACCATACTCATTTTAGGAATTGTGGTGTGTTCTAAGGTGATTTTACCATGTGAAAAAGCCTTCTGCTGTGATATCATGAATCATGTTTGAGAGAAAACTATTTGCTTATGCTTTTCCCACAGACGTTTGGAAGGTGATCTATAAGCTAAACTGAGAGCATATTTTCTGTAAATTCACATTATCTTTCTCAGTCATGTGAGAATGAAGTCTGACATTCTCAGTAAAACATGTACATCCAACAAGGGCAGAGACTGTCAGTTGATTCCTTTGTGTTCTACTGCAGCTTCCCAGAGTGTTCTAAAGAACAACTAGAGCGCTAACAGTACTACTTATGACAGACGTATTGCACACCTGAAGCCATCTTGATTGGAATAAAGTGGTAACTCTTAAAAAATTTAATTTAAAAAGGAACAAAATGAGGGGGTTCATTTTGCCATAGAAATTATGATTAGTGCTGAAGAAAGAAAAATTAGGGCACATTTTGAGTGACTTCTCAAATCCTCTTCTATTTCATTAAAAAATTCCGACATGCAAACTGAAACATGCACTTTGAATACCAGCAGCAGACTTCCCTGGTGAGCAGTAGCTTTACTACAGTGATCTAATGAGCAACTAGAGTGCTAACAATCAGAATTTATAGCAAATGTGTAACACATCTGAATGCCTTCTTGATGGAACCAAAATAAAAAACTGAAAGTATTTCCTACTGAAGAGACTGCAGTAAATGAGGAAATTAGGAAACTTCATAACAAATACATTTCCCAAGATGGCCACCAGAGACAAAAGAGCCCAAATGTAGCCCAAATATCACCCAGATGTAGCCCAAGTATAGCTCAATGACAGAATGTCCCAGAGTGTTCTTAGGAACAACTAGAGCGTTTACTGTCTTACTTATGACAAAAGTATGGCACACCTGAAGCCATCTTGATTGGAATAAACTGGTAACACTTAAAACATTTAATTTAAAAAGGAACACAATGAGGGGGTTCATTTTGCCATAGAAATTATGATTAGTGCTGAAGAAAGAAAAATTAGGGCACATTTTGAGTGACTTCTCAAATCCTCTTCTATTTCATTAAAAAATTCTGATATGCAGACTGAAACATGCACTTTTAATACCAGCAGCAGACTTCCGTGGTGAGCAGTAGCTTTACTACAGTGATCTAATGAGCAACCAGAGTGCTAACATTCAGAGTTTATGGCAAATGTGTGACATATCTGAATACCTTCTTGATGGAATCAAAGTAAAAAACTGAAAGCATTTCCTACTGAGGAAACTGCAGTAAATGAGGAAATTAGGAAACTTCATAACAAATAAATCTCCCAATATGGCCACCAGAGACAAAAGAGCCCAAATGCAGCACAAATATCACCCAGATGTAGCCCACATGTAGCCCAATGACAGAAGTGTGCAAAACACTTATTTTTTGTGTATTTGCAGTTTTATATAGTGCAGACTTGTCAGGTATTGGAGTGCTTTACATGAGCATTGGTTATATCACACAAGATCAAATTCATTTTGGTTGTAGACATGGGGAGATTAAGTGATTTGACCAGAATCACAGAATGTTGAGCAGAAGCAGAAACTCCAACCTAGTTCCCCAGTTGCTAAGTCTGCAGCTCTGGAAGTAACACCACATCCTCTCCCATAGGTGCAACATTTAATCAAGCGGTCAACTGGATAAAAAAACATAAAGATTACAAATAATTTAAAAGTTCTTTGTCGCTATTTGAAAACTCAGAAAAAATTTCCTCATTTTATTTTTTTAGAGCACTAACCATAATTTTGATGCAAATAAGACCCTCTCATATATGTAATTTCTAAAGGAGATACTCTAGGTATTACAGTTTTGATTACATCAAGATGACGTCAGGCGTTCCACACTTTTGTAATACATATAGAATGTTAGCAATCTAGTTGTTCATTGGGATACTGTTGAGAGGCAGAGGCCAGGGGCACGGACTCTGAAAATTGAAGGCAGGTAGGAGAGTGCAGAGGCAACAATTTGACCACACTGGGCAGGCAGGAATGGCAGTGGCAGCACAACAGACTATGGAGGGCAGTGGAAAGGGGGGCAGGGGCAACAAACCAACAATACAGGACTGGCAAGAGAGGCTGTGGCAATATAATAGACCATTGTGGGTAGAAGGAAAAGGCAGTGGTAGTACAACCATCCATGCCAACAGACCTGTTTCAGCCAGGAAACGTCCAATGTTTTTAAGCTCAAATGGGCTTTATTTGATCTGTCTCCTGTCTACAATCTCCTCTTTTTCAATGTAACTCAAAGGGGAAAATCAATACCCCAGTTTTTTTTCAAAATCTCCCTCTTACCAAGTTCAAAATGTTCGCAAGTATGGTACATTGGATCATGGTAGGCAGGAGGAATTGGGGTAGGGACATGGACTCGGATAACAGAGGACAGGAGGGACATGGAGAGGTGCACCAAACTGACCCTACAGGGCAGGCATCAGGGTTTGCAGCAGCACAATACACCACACAGGGCATGCGGGACGGGAGTGCAGCACAACAACCCAAAGAAATCAATAGGCAGGGGACAGGACCATGCACATGGACAACAGAGAACAGAGGGGAAATAGGCAATGGTAGCTAGCTGACCATAATGGACAGACAGGAGAAAAAGCTGCAGCATAACAGATCATAAAGGGCAGGAGGGACGGATCAGGGGCATCACAATGGAACAGACAAGCCAGGAGGGAGGGAATAGGGGTCTGCACATGGAAACAGAGGGCTAGGGGCAAGGGGGCAGGGCAGGAGCAGCAAGATGACCATGGATGTCAGGCAGGATGGGCACTAGAAACAAGACACACAATGGAGAGCATCAATGAGACTATGATGGCATACACACAGACCATGGAGGGAAGGTGGGAGGGGGTCAGGGGCAGCTAGGTGACCACACAGGGAACGTGGGAGGCACCATGGCAGCACAGAAGACCATGCATGGCAAGCGGGAGGGTTAGTGGCAGCACAATGGCTATGATGGGCAAGAAGGAGGGTGCAGGGGCATGCACAAAGGACCATGGAGGATAGAAGGGAGGGTCAGGACCTGGGCACAGACAAGAGAGTTCAGGGGAAGGGGCCTCACAACAGACCGCGTGGGGCAGGCAGGAGGAGCAGTTGCAGCACAACAGACCAGGTAGGGCAGAAGGGTGTGGCAGTAAAATGAACCATGGAGGATAGGAGGAAGCGGATAGGGGCATGGCATGTGGACAGGCTGGGTGGAGGTGGCAGGGACAGGTTACAGTAATCTGACAATGCTAGGCAGGTGGGAGGGGAGTGGCAGCTCAACAGAACACTCAGAGTAGATAGGAGTGGCAGGTCCATGGAACATGGTGGGCAAAAAGGATGGAGCAGGGGCATGCACAAAGACATTGGAGGGCAGGGGAAAGGAGAATAGGGGCAGCAAGCTAAGCACAGAGGCTAAGCAGGAGGTCAATGATGGGCCATAGAATTGGGCAATGGAGGGCAGCAGGAGTGGACTGGTACATCATGCTTAATGGAGGGCAGTGACAGCACATCAGACCATGCATGGCAGGAGGGAAGAGGCTAGTCCATGGATTCAGACAACAGAGGATAGAGAGGAGGTGGATGGGGCAGCAAGCTAACTGTTCAGAGAAGGTGGGTATTAGGAACTTTATTGTTTTTAAAATGTGTGTCTGTGCGAACTACTTAAAATATGAACAAGTATGCAGCATAATATCACTTGTATTCAGGAAGAAGAGGACGTTTGCGAATGTGAGTCCGGGCTCACTTGGCAGAAACACCCCCTGACCCTCCACCCCCCATCGCAAAATGTAATGTCCGTGAAAAGGGTAGGTGGACGCACAGTGTTATATAGAACATAGTCCTGAGAGCACGATTGAAAATGAAAACTAGATATAGTATATGGTATAAACTATGCACCAAAAAGTGTGATATAAGATGAACCAGGGCGTGAAATATAATATGCAATACATTGTGCGCAATGACAGATTCATTGGAGAGCATGAGATAGCACAGGCACTAGCGCGTGCTATGCGATATGCGCCTTGGAGTGTAATATGCACAGGGCAGTGTTGTGTAACCTAACTAGTCTCTAAAGTTGTAATATAAAATATGTGCTGGGGAGTGTAACGTTGCATATACACTGTGACAAAGATATGGATCCCAGATTGTAATATGTATGGCATAGCGCTCTGCGTTGTATCATAGGCATCGAGGAAGGCACGTTAGATGGGGCAATATAACCCGTGCGAAGGCAAGTGTGGCATGATATATTCACGGGGTGGTGTTACAGTGCACATGGGCTAGAGAGTGTCATAGCATACGCACTAGCTGGTGGAATACAACACAGAGGTGTGTGGCACTCGGCGGGCACTGGTGGGTGTAACACAGCATTGGGCTCAGCCAGGAGCACGCTGTGACTCTCAAGTGAGTTTCGTCTCCTTTCCAGAGAGTAAAATAAAAAGTATTACACATCCGGCGGTGGATGTGTGTTTTATTAACCGTGAGGGGGGTTTCTTGCATAGTTTGGTCGCATTTTTGTCAAATCCCCTTTGAATGGCTTGGTGTGCGTGTGTATTAAATGTGCCCGTCAATAGCTACCCATGTTTATATAAATAAACAACAAGGGTGTCTACTTGGAGAGTACCCACCGGCGGGGGCGCCGGGATTAGGCACGGTAGGGCATCAGACACATCAGAGCTTCACTAGCGGTGTAAATACATTCCACGTGGATTCATTGTATCGCCTTTTAATGAATATCACGCAAATCGTCATGGTGATAGGTACATACGGTTTGTCGAGCATGTCCTAGGTGTTTCTATTAATATATTTTTTAAAAAAAATAATAATTTAAAAAGGCCATGACCCGAGGGTTGGGGTCCCCGGGGCGGATTAAGACCTTGAGAGGGCCAAATTCTTTTTTTTCAACAAAAAACATTAGGGTGCAGGCCGTGGGGGATGGGGTCCCCAGGGCCAATAAATTAGAAAAAGAAGGGGGACCACACAGCCCTCCTTCTTAAAAAAAATAAATAAAATAAAATACCGGCATCGCGCCGGAGGCCACGCCCCCTCCGTGCAGCACTCTACAAACATGCCCCCTGGCCAGATGTAAGTTGGGGAATTAATTCCCCTTCAATACTGAGGGTCCCTGAGGGCCAACTAGCCCAACAGGTATCTCCAGTATGCGCCAGGGAGCAGCTTTGCAGACAGGTGTTCTGAGGCCATGCCCCTTTTTACACCTGTATGCAACGCAGCTCTGTAGCGCTTACTGGAGGTACCTAGTGGGGTAGTTTGACCCTAGGGACCCTTAGAATTCAAGGGGACTTAATCTCTCGACTTAGAACGGCCACAGGGCGCGTTTACACAGTGGTGAAGGGAGGGTACGGGGCTTGAAGTGACGTGTGCAAACACGCCCTGTTACGCATTTTTAGTTGGGGAAATAATTCCCTTTCAATCCTGAGGGACCCTGGGGGCCAAGTAGCCCACCAGGTGCTTCCAGTAAGCGCCACTGCTCTGCGTTGCAGAGAGGTGGTGCAGGCTGTGCCCCTTTTTACACCTCTCTGCAATGGCGCTTACTGGACGTACCTAGTGGGCTATTTTGCCCCTAGGGACCCTCAGGATTCAAGGGGACTTAATCTCCCAAATTAAAAAACGGCCACAGGGCGTGTTTACACAGTGGGCAAGGGAGGGGACGGGGCCTGAGGTGACGTGTGCAAACACGCCCTATGGCGCGTTTTAAGTTGGGGAAATAATTCCCCTTCAATCCTGAGGGCCCCTGGGGGCTAACTAGCCCACCAGGTGCTTCCAGTAAGCGCCACTGAGCTACGTTGCAGAGAGGTGGTCCAGGCCGTGCCACTTTTTACTCCTCTCTGCAACGCAGCTCTGTGGCGCTTACTGGAGGTACCTAGTGGGCTAGTTGGACCCTAGGGATCCTCAGGATTCAAATGAACCTCATCTCCCAACTAAAAACAGCCACAGGGCGTGTTTACACAGTGGTGAAGGGAGGGGACGGGGCCTGAGTTAACGTGTGCAAACAAGCCCTGTGGCTCGTTTTAAGTTGGGGAAATAATTCCCCTTCAATCCTGAGGGACCCTGGGGGCCAACTAGCCCACCAGGTGCTTCCAGTATGCGCCACTGTGCTGCGTTGCAGAGAGGTGGTCTAGGCCGTGCCCCTTTTTACATCTCTCTGCAACGCAGCTCTGTGGCGCTTACTGGAGGTACCTAGTGGTCTAGTTGGACCCTAGGGACCCTTAGGATTCAAGGGGACTTAATCTCCCAACTTAAAACGGCCACAGGGCATGTTTGCACAGTGGAGAAGGGAGGGGACGGGGCCTGAGGTGACGTGTGCAAATACGCCCTGTGGCGCGTTTTAAGAGGTAGTTTTAATCCCCTGCCCTATTATATATTAGGGGCTTACAGAGGAGGTCATGCTAATCACAGGGGGACCCCAACGCATAGTGTTCCCTAGTGTATGTAGGTGTTTTCACTGAATTCTGAGTGTCTTTTAACATAGCACTGGCTCTAGGATTGGTTAGTCAGACTCAGTTAACACCAGTATCCGTCTGAAAAAGTTGAGGGTACAGGATGATTTTGAAACAAGGCTTCTTTCTGCTATTCTGTTTGTTCTTTCTGCACGTTATCCTTCTTCCTGCACTTTTCTTCATCTTTGAGGTCTTCTGTTGCTTCTTTCTGGATTTCTTTTTTTCTTTCTATGCGTTTTTTCTTCTTTCTTCACATGTCCTATCTCTGTAGGCATAGTTAGAAATTAGCATTTAAAAAACCTTTGAAGTTCACTGAAAAAACATAGGTTTCAGGCACGTTATAGTTAGGAATTAGCATTTAAAAAACCTTAGAAATTCACTGAAAAAACCATAGGTTTCAGGGGCGTTATAGTTAGCTGGACTTTTCACTCGTACAAAACCATTGAAATTCCCCCGTTATAGTTAGTTCAGCTAACTATAACTCGCGTGCCCGCGATGCACTGCTGATGACGTCACATATTACATCACTCATGACATGGTCAGTGACATCACTCATGACATCACTCATGACATCTCAAATGACATCACTGATGACATCACTGATGACATAATCCTTGTGAAATAGTGGCAGACCTCCTCTCCCCCTAATATAACCTTTGATACACACATTCAAAAATAGAAACTAAAATTTTCAAAACAATGGACATACCAATATCAGTTACAACAACCTATTCAGTAATTCTAAGATCCACATACACATCCACTCATTCACCAACAGTCCTATACAGTCACTCATACATGTACTCACTCATCATATGTACTCATACACCTATACTTCCTGTTACCCAACGCCACTCATCCATAGAGTTACTCACACACATAGTCACTCATGCTAATAAAGAATCAAACATCCATTTACTTGCATATACAGTTATACACACACCACCACACTTACTTCTACAGAAACTTACACATACTTAGTCTTTTAAACAATCACTTATAGAAACACATACTTATTCATACAGGAACTCTTCCAATCTCTCACTCTCACATATACTCACTTATATACACCAATAGTCACATATACTAGTTTAAAACATATGTAGTTACTCATAAAGACACTTTTGAGACAGTCATTCACTCACTAACACACCCATGCACACACTCATCCACCCATACAGTCCTGCACACATGCTGTCTTCAACACATACAAACAGTGAGTCACTCATTCATGCACCTATGCACTACGTAATACCCCCCACCGAACCATACAGATACTCAGACACCCATACTGATACTCAAAAAAACAACTAATAACCTATATAGACACTCATGTAGCTACTCACCAACCCAGGCAGCCACTTATACACAAAGTGAGAGACTGATACAGATATTTACATATTTAAACATTACTCACTAAGCCATGTATTCACTAAGATACACTTAATCAGTCAGTTACACAATCAATTTTTCAAAAACAAATCATCTATTTAGACACATATACCTATTTATTCTTCCATCGACCTTCAGATATACATATATAAAACATATGTAATTTTCAGAAAAACACACATTCACTGGATGATATCATCAGTGATGTCATCAGTGATGTCATTTGAGATGTCATCAGTGATGTCATGAGTGATGTCACTGACGATGTCATGAGTGATGTAATATGTGACGTTATCAGCAGTGCATTGCGGGCGCACAAGTTAAAGTTAGCTGAACTAACTATAACGGGGGAATTTCAATGGTTTTGTACGAGTGAAAAGTCCAGCTAACTATAACGCCCCTGAAACCTATGTTTTTTTCAGTGAATTTCTAAGGTTTTTAAATGCTAATTCCTAACTATAACGTGCCTGAAACCTATGTTTTTTTCAGTGAATATATATATACCCGATTGCTTCCGAGTGAAGAGGTTGAATATTGGAGATATATATATATATATATATATATATATATATATATATATATATATATATATATATATATATATATATATATAAAAAAATACCCTTTCAGGCATAGAGTGACGAATAAATTATGCAAAAAAGAAGTAGAGAACTCTGGGTAGTTCTCAAGTTTAGGTGGAAAGCAGCTCCTGTATAGAGCACTCTCAACACCAGCGACACTCTAGATCTGCTCACCTCAAATGTCTGCTTTTCTATCAAAGTTTTTAAGCATAGGATTAGCACAGTGCTATCCACGCCGAGATAGAAATGGACAAAGTCTTTTGCCATTTCTACAGCAAAGTCTTTAAGCATAGGACTAGCACAGTGCTGACCTTGCCGAGCTGTAAAATGACAAAAGCCATTTACCACTCCAGGCACAGTATTACAGCTTTGAATTGGTACAATACCAACCAAGCCAACCTGAAATGAGTAAAAGCAACCCCTGACACAGTGTTTCGCTCTAATTAGAGCTCTTCAGAGAGGTATAGCTTTGTCCAGACACAAGGGAGCACCCAGTATAAGTAAAAAAAATACCCTTTCAGGCATAGAGTGACGAATAAATTATGCAAAAAAGAAGTAGAGAACTCTGGGTAGTTCTCAAGTTTAGGTGGAAAGCAGCTCCTGTATAGAGCACTCTCAACACCAGCGACACTCTAGATCTGCTCACCTCAAATGTCTGCTTTTCTATCAAAGTTTTTAAGCATAGGATTAGCACAGTGCTATCCACGCCGAGATAGAAATGGACAAAGTCTTTTGCCATTTCTACAGCAAAGTCTTTAAGCATAGGACTAGCACAGTGCTGACCTTGCCGAGCTGTAAAATGACAAAAGCCATTTACCACTCCAGGCACAGTATTACAGCTTTGAATTGGTACAATACCAACCAAGCCAACCTGAAATGAGTAAAAGCAACCCCTGACACAGTGTTTCGCTCTAATTAGAGCTCTTCAGAGAGGTATAGCTTTGTCCAGACACAAGGGAGCACCCAGTATAAGTAAAAAAAATACCCTTTCAGGCATAGAGTGACGAATAAATTATGCAAAAAAGAAGTAGAGAACTCTGGGTAGTTCTCAAGTTTAGGTGGAAAGCAGCTCCTGTATAGAGCACTCTCAACACCAGCGACACTCTAGATCTGCTCACCTCAAATGTCTGCTTTTCTATCAAAGTTTTTAAGCATAGGATTAGCACAGTGCTATCCACGCCGAGATAGAAATGGACAAAGTCTTTTGCCATTTCTACAGCAAAGTCTTTAAGCATAGGACTAGCACAGTGCTGACCTTGCCGAGCTGTAAAATGACAAAAGCCATTTACCACTCCAGGCACAGTATTACAGCTTTGAATTGGTACAATACCAACCAAGCCAACCTGAAATGAGTAAAAGCAACCCCTGACACAGTGTTTCGCTCTAATTAGAGCTCTTCAGAGAGGTATAGCTTTGTCCAGACACCAGGGAGCACCCAGTATAAGTAAAAAAAATACCCTTTCAGGCATAGAGTGACGAATAAATTATGCAAAAAAGAAGTAGAGAACTCTGGGTAGTTCTCAAGTTTAGGTGGAAAGCAGCTCCTGTATAGAGCACTCTCAACACCAGCGACACTCTAGATCTGCTCACCTCAAATGTCTGCTTTTCTATCAAAGTTTTTAAGCATAGGATTAGCACAGTGCTATCCACGCCGAGATAGAAATGGACAAAGTCTTTTGCCATTTCTACAGCAAAGTCTTTAAGCATAGGACTAGCACAGTGCTGACCTTGCCGAGCTGTAAAATGACAAAAGCCATTTACCACTCCAGGCACAGTATTACAGCTTTGAATTGGTACAATACCAACCAAGCCAACCTGAAATGAGTAAAAGCAACCCCTGACACAGTGTTTCGCTCTAATTAGAGCTCTTCAGAGAGGTATAGCTTTGTCCAGACACAAGGGAGCACCCAGTATAAGTAAAAAAAATACCCTTTCAGGCATAGAGTGACGAATAAATTATGCAAAAAAGAAGTAGAGAACTCTGGGTAGTTCTCAAGTTTAGGTGGAAAGCAGCTCCTGTATAGAGCACTCTCAACACCAGCGACACTCTAGATCTGCTCACCTCAAATGTCTGCTTTTCTATCAAAGTTTTTAAGCATAGGATTAGCACAGTGCTATCCACGCCGAGATAGAAATGGACAAAGTCTTTTGCCATTTCTACAGCAAAGTCTTTAAGCATAGGACTAGCACAGTGCTGACCTTGCCGAGCTGTAAAATGACAAAAGCCATTTACCACTCCAGGCACAGTATTACAGCTTTGAATTGGTACAATACCAACCAAGCCAACCTGAAATGAGTAAAAGCAACCCCTGACACAGTGTTTCGCTCTAATTAGAGCTCTTCAGAGAGGTATAGCTTTGTCCAGACACAAGGGAGCACCCAGTATAAGTAAAAAAAATACCCTTTCAGGCATAGAGTGACGAATAAATTATGCAAAAAAGAAGTAGAGAACTCTGGGTAGTTCTCAAGTTTAGGTGGAAAGCAGCTCCTGTATAGAGCACTCTCAACACCAGCGACACTCTAGATCTGCTCACCTCAAATGTCTGCTTTTCTATCAAAGTTTTTAAGCATAGGATTAGCACAGTGCTATCCACGCCGAGATAGAAATGGACAAAGTCTTTTGCCATTTCTACAGCAAAGTCTTTAAGCATAGGACTAGCACAGTGCTGACCTTGCCGAGCTGTAAAATGACAAAAGCCATTTACCACTCCAGGCACAGTATTACAGCTTTGAATTGGTACAATACCAACCAAGCCAACCTGAAATGAGTAAAAGCAACCCCTGACACAGTGTTTCGCTCTAATTAGAGCTCTTCAGAGAGGTATAGCTTTGTCCAGACACCAGGGAGCACCCAGTATAAGTAAAAAAAATACCCTTTCAGGCATAGAGTGACGAATAAATTATGCAAAAAAGAAGTAGAGAACTCTGGGTAGTTCTCAAGTTTAGGTGGAAAGCAGCTCCTGTATAGAGCACTCTCAACACCAGCGACACTCTAGATCTGCTCACCTCAAATGTCTGCTTTTCTATCAAAGTTTTTAAGCATAGGATTAGCACAGTGCTATCCACGCCGAGATAGAAATGGACAAAGTCTTTTGCCATTTCTACAGCAAAGTCTTTAAGCATAGGACTAGCACAGTGCTGACCTTGCCGAGCTGTAAAATGACAAAAGCCATTTACCACTCCAGGCACAGTATTACAGCTTTGAATTGGTACAATACCAACCAAGCCAACCTGAAATGAGTAAAAGCAACCCCTGACACAGTGTTTCGCTCTAATTAGAGCTCTTCAGAGAGGTATAGCTTTGTCCAGACACAAGGGAGCACCCAGTATAAGTAAAAAAAATACCCTTTCAGGCATAGAGTGACGAATAAATTATGCAAAAAAGAAGTAGAGAACTCTGGGTAGTTCTCAAGTTTAGGTGGAAAGCAGCTCCTGTATAGAGCACTCTCAACACCAGCGACACTCTAGATCTGCTCACCTCAAATGTCTGCTTTTCTATCAAAGTTTTTAAGCATAGGATTAGCACAGTGCTATCCACGCCGAGATAGAAATGGACAAAGTCTTTTGCCATTTCTACAGCAAAGTCTTTAAGCATAGGACTAGCACAGTGCTGACCTTGCCGAGCTGTAAAATGACAAAAGCCATTTACCACTCCAGGCACAGTATTACAGCTTTGAATTGGTACAATACCAACCAAGCCAACCTGAAATGAGTAAAAGCAACCCCTGACACAGTGTTTCGCTCTAATTAGAGCTCTTCAGAGAGGTATAGCTTTGTCCAGACACAAGGGAGCACCCAGTATAAGTAAAAAAAATACCCTTTCAGGCATAGAGTGACGAATAAATTATGCAAAAAAGAAGTAGAGAACTCTGGGTAGTTCTCAAGTTTAGGTGGAAAGCAGCTCCTGTATAGAGCACTCTCAACACCAGCGACACTCTAGATCTGCTCACCTCAAATGTCTGCTTTTCTATCAAAGTTTTTAAGCATAGGATTAGCACAGTGCTATCCACGCCGAGATAGAAATGGACAAAGTCTTTTGCCATTTCTACAGCAAAGTCTTTAAGCATAGGACTAGCACAGTGCTGACCTTGCCGAGCTGTAAAATGACAAAAGCCATTTACCGCTCCAGGCACAGTATTACAGCTTTGAATTGGTACAATACCAACCAAGCCAACCTGAAATGAGTAAAAGCAACCCCTGACACAGTGTTTCGCTCTAATTAGAGCTCTTCAGAGAGGTATAGCTTTGTCCAGACACCAGGGAGCACCCAGTATAAGTAAAAAAAATACCCTTTCAGGCATAGAGTGACGAATAAATTATGCAAAAAAGAAGTAGAGAACTCTGGGTAGTTCTCAAGTTTAGGTGGAAAGCAGCTCCTGTATAGAGCACTCTCAACACCAGCGACACTCTAGATCTGCTCACCTCAAATGTCTGCTTTTCTATCAAAGTTTTTAAGCATAGGATTAGCACAGTGCTATCCACGCCGAGATAGAAATGGACAAAGTCTTTTGCCATTTCTACAGCAAAGTCTTTAAGCATAGGACTAGCACAGTGCTGACCTTGCCGAGCTGTAAAATGACAAAAGCCATTTACCACTCCAGGCACAGTATTACAGCTTTGAATTGGTACAATACCAACCAAGCCAACCTGAAATGAGTAAAAGCAACCCCTGACACAGTGTTTCGCTCTAATTAGAGCTCTTCAGAGAGGTATAGCTTTGTCCAGACACAAGGGAGCACCCAGTATAAGTAAAAAAAATACCCTTTCAGGCATAGAGTGACGAATAAATTATGCAAAAAAGAAGTAGAGAACTCTGGGTAGTTCTCAAGTTTAGGTGGAAAGCAGCTCCTGTATAGAGCACTCTCAACACCAGCGACACTCTAGATCTGCTCACCTCAAATGTCTGCTTTTCTATCAAAGTTTTTAAGCATAGGATTAGCACAGTGCTATCCACGCCGAGATAGAAATGGACAAAGTCTTTTGCCATTTCTACAGCAAAGTCTTTAAGCATAGGACTAGCACAGTGCTGACCTTGCCGAGCTGTAAAATGACAAAAGCCATTTACCACTCCAGGCACAGTATTACAGCTTTGAATTGGTACAATACCAACCAAGCCAACCTGAAATGAGTAAAAGCAACCCCTGACACAGTGTTTCGCTCTAATTAGAGCTCTTCAGAGAGGTATAGCTTTGTCCAGACACAAGGGAGCACCCAGTATAAGTAAAAAAAATACCCTTTCAGGCCTAGAGTGACGAATAAATTATGCAAAAAAGAAGTAGAGAACTCTGGGTAGTTCTCAAGTTTAGGTGGAAAGCAGCTCCTGTATAGAGCACTCTCAACACCAGCGACACTCTAGATCTGCTCACCTCAAATGTCTGCTTTTCTATCAAAGTTTTTAAGCATAGGATTAGCACAGTGCTATCCACGCCGAGATAGAAATGGACAAAGTCTTTTGCCATTTCTACAGCAAAGTCTTTAAGCATAGGACTAGCACAGTGCTGACCTTGCCGAGCTGTAAAATGACAAAAGCCATTTACCACTCCAGGCACAGTATTACAGCTTTGAATTGGTACAATACCAACCAAGCCAACCTGAAATGAGTAAAAGCAACCCCTGACACAGTGTTTCGCTCTAATTAGAGCTCTTCAGAGAGGTATAGCTTTGTCCAGACACAAGGGAGCACCCAGTATAAGTAAATACAGGTTGGCTTGGTTGGTATTGTACCAATTCAAAGCTGTAATACTGTGCCTGGAGTGGTAAATGGCTTTTGTCATTTTACAGCTCGGCAAGGTCAGCACTGTGCTAGTCCTATGCTTAAAGACTTTGCTGTAGAAATGGCAAAAGACTTTGTCCATTTCTATCTCGGCGTGGATAGCACTGTGCTAATCCTATGCTTAAAAACTTTGATAGAAAAGCAGACATTTGAGGTGAGCAGATCTAGAGTGTCGCTGGTGTTGAGAGTGCTCTATACAGGAGCTGCTTTCCACCTAAACTTGAGAACTACCCAGAGTTCTCTACTTCTTTTTTGCATAATTTATTCGTCACTCTATGCCTGAAAGGGTATTTTTTTAACTTATACTGGGTGCTCCCTTGTGTCTGGACAAAGCTATACCTCTCTGAAGAGCTCTAATTAGAGCGAAACACTGTGTCAGGGGTTGCTTTTACTCATTTCAGGTTGGCTTGGTTGGTATTGTACCAATTCAAAGCTGTAATACTGTGCCTGGAGTGGTAAATGGCTTTTGTCATTTTACAGCTCGGCAAGGTCAGCACTGTGCAAGTCCTATGCTTAAAGACTTTGCTGTAGAAATGGCAAAAGACTTTGTCCATTTCTATCTCGGCGTGGATAGCACTGTGCTAATCCTATGCTTAAAAACTTTGATAGAAAAGCAGACATTTGAGGTGAGCAGATCTAGAGTGTCGCTGGTGTTGAGAGTGCTCTATACAGGAGCTGCTTTCCACCTAAACTTGAGAACTACCCAGAGTTCTCTACTTCTTTTTTGCATAATTTATTCGTCACTCTATGCCTGAAAGGGTATTTTTTTTACTTATACTGGGTGCTCCCTTGTGTCTGGACAAAGCTATACCTCTCTGAAGAGCTCTAATTAGAGCGAAACACTGTGTCAGGGGTTGCTTTTACTCATTTCAGGTTGGCTTGGTTGGTATTGTACCAATTCAAAGCTGTAATACTGTGCCTGGAGTAGTAAATGGCTTTTGTCATTTTACAGCTCGGCAAGGTCAGCACTGTGCTAGTCCTATGCTTAAAGACTTTGCTGTAGAAATGGCAAAAGACTTTGTCCATTTCTATCTCGGCGTGGATAGCACTGTGCTAATCCTATGCTTAAAAACTTTGATAGAAAAGCAGACATTTGAGGTGAGCAGATCTAGAGTGTCGCTGGTGTTGAGAGTGCTCTATACAGGAGCTGCTTTCCACCTAAACTTGAGAACTACCCAGAGTTCTCTACTTCTTTTTTGCATAATTTATTCGTCATTCTATGCCTGAAAGGGTATTTTTTTTACTTATACTGGGTGCTCCCTTGTGTCTGGACAAAGCTATACCTCTCTGAAGAGCTCTAATTAGAGCGAAACACTGTGTCAGGGGTTGCTTTTACTCATTTCAGGTTGGCTTGGTTGGTATTGTACCAATTCAAAGCTGTAATACTGTGCCTGGAGTGGTAAATGGCTTTTGTCATTTTACAGCTCGGCAAGGTCAGCACTGTGCTAGTCCTATGCTTAAAGACTTTGCTGTAGAAATGGCAAAAGACTTTGTCCATTTCTATCTCGGCGTGGATAGCACTGTGCTAATCCTATGCTTAAAAACTTTGATAGAAAAGCAGACATTTGAGGTGAGCAGATCTAGAGTGTCGCTGGTGTTGAGAGTGCTCTATACAGGAGCTGCTTTCCACCTAAACTTGAGAACTACCCAGAGTTCTCTACTTCTTTTTTGCATAATTTATTCGTCACTCTATGCCTGAAAGGGTATTTTTTTTACTTATACTGGGTGCTCCCTTGTGTCTGGACAAAGCTATACCTCTCTGAAGAGCTCTAATTAGAGCGAAACACTGTGTCAGGGGTTGCTTTTACTCATTTCAGGTTGGCTTGGTTGGTATTGTACCAATTCAAAGCTGTAATACTGTGCCTGGAGTGGTAAATGGCTTTTGTCATTTTACAGCTCGGCAAGGTCAGCACTGTGCTAGTCCTATGCTTAAAGACTTTGCTGTAGAAATGGCAAAAGACTTTGTCCATTTCTATCTCGGCGTGGATAGCACTGTGCTAATCCTATGCTTAAAAACTTTGATAGAAAAGCAGACATTTGAGGTGAGCAGATCTAGAGTGTTGCTGGTGTTGAGAGTGCTCTATACAGGAGCTGCTTTCCACCTAAACTTGAGAACTACCCAGAGTTCTCTACTTCTTTTTTGCATAATTTATTCGTCACTCTATGCCTGAAAGGGTATATTTTTTTTACTTATACTGGGTGCTCCCTTGTGTCTGGACAAAGCTATACCTCTCTGAAGAGCTCTAATTAGAGCGAAACACTGTGTCAGGGGTTGCTTTTACTCATTTCAGGTTGGCTTGGTTGGTATTGTACCAATTCAAAGCTGTAATACTGTGCCTGGAGTGGTAAATGGCTTTTGTCATTTTACAGCTCGGCAAGGTCAGCACTGTGCTAGTCCTATGCTTAAAGACTTTGCTGTAGAAATGGCAAAAGACTTTGTCCATTTCTATCTCGGCGTGGATAGCACTGTGCTAATCCTATGCTTAAAAACTTTGATAGAAAAGCAGACATTTGAGGTGAGCAGATCTAGAGTGTCGCTGGTGTTGAGAGTGCTCTATACAGGAGCTGCTTTCCACCTAAACTTGAGAACTACCCAGAGTTCTCTACTTCTTTTTTGCATAATTTATTCGTCACTCTATGCCTGAAAGGGTATTTTTTTTACTTATACTGGGTGCTCCCTTGTGTCTGGACAAAGCTATACCTCTCTGAAGAGCTCTAATTAGAGCGAAACACTGTGTCAGGGGTTGCTTTTACTCATTTCAGGTTGGCTTGGTTGGTATTGTACCAATTCAAAGCTGTAATACTGTGCCTGGAGTGGTAAATGGCTTTTGTCATTTTACAGCTCGGCAAGGTCAGCACTGTGCTAGTCCTATGCTTAAAGACTTTGCTGTAGAAATGGCAAAAGACTTTGTCCATTTCTATCTCGGCGTGGATAGCACTGTGCTAATCCTATGCTTAAAAACTTTGATAGAAAAGCAGACATTTGAGGTGAGCAGATCTAGAGTGTCGCTGGTGTTGAGAGTGCTCTATACAGGAGCTGCTTTCCACCTAAACTTGAGAACTACCCAGAGTTCTCTACTTCTTTTTTGCATAATTTATTCGTCACTCTATGCCTGAAAGGGTATTTTTTTTACTTATACTGGGTGCTCCCTTGTGTCTGGACAAAGCTATACCTCTCTGAAGAGCTCTAATTAGAGCGAAACACTGTGTCAGGGGTTGCTTTTACTCATTTCAGGTTGGCTTGGTTGGTATTGTACCAATTCAAAGCTGTAATACTGTGCCTGGAGTGGTAAATGGCTTTTGTCATTTTACAGCTCGGCAAGGTCAGCACTGTGCTAGTCCTATGCTTAAAGACTTTGCTGTAGAAATGGCAAAAGACTTTGTCCATTTCTATCTCGGCATGGATAGCACTGTGCTAATCCTATGCTTAAAAACTTTGATAGAAAAGCAGACATTTGAGGTGAGCAGATCTAGAGTGTCGCTGGTGTTGAGAGTGCTCTATACAGGAGCTGCTTTCCACCTAAACTTGAGAACTACCCAGAGTTCTCTACTTCTTTTTTGCATAATTTATTCGTCACTCTATGCCTGAAAGGGTATTTTTTTTACTTATACTGGGTGCTCCCTTGTGTCTGGACAAAGCTATACCTCTCTGAAGAGCTCTAATTAGAGCGAAACACTGTGTCAGGGGTTGCTTTTACTCATTTCAGGTTGGCTTGGTTGGTATTGTACCAATTCAAAGCTGTAATACTGTGCCTGGAGTGGTAAATGGCTTTTGTCATTTTACAGCTCGGCAAGGTCAGCACTGTGCTAGTCCTATGCTTAAAGACTTTGCTGTAGAAATGGCAAAAGACTTTGTCCATTTCTATCTCGGCGTGGATAGCACTGTGCTAATCCTATGCTTAAAAACTTTGATAGAAAAGCAGACATTTGAGGTGAGCAGATCTAGAGTGTCGCTGGTGTTGAGAGTGCTCTATACAGGAGCTGCTTTCCACCTAAACTTGAGAACTACCCAGAGTTCTCTACTTCTCTTTTTTGCATATATATATATATATATATTCACTGAAAAAACCATAGGTTTCACACACGTTATAGTTAGGAAATAGCATTTAAAAAACCTTACAAATTCACTGAAAAAACCATAGGTTTCACACACGTTATAGTTAGCTGGACATTTCTCTCGTAAAAAACCATTGAAATTCCCCCGTTATAGTTAGTTCAGCTAACTATAAATCACGCACCCGCAATCCACTGCTGATGACATCACATATTACATCACTCATGACATGGTCAGTGACATCACTCATGACATCACTGATGACATCTCAAATGACATCACTGATGACATCACACGTTACGCGGAAGTGTACGAGCGTGCCTGTAATGCGCATGCACGTGTCTTTCGTACGCGCATGCGTACTTTTACCGTACGCGCTCGGTAAGCTTAACGTGCGCGTACGGTTGGTCATGTGATCAAGAAACAACACTTTTGATTGGTTTAAACTACTTTCAGTTCCAGAATCTTCCTACACCACACCCATTTCCCTCATTACTGCTTGTGATTCCCTAGGAGAAGGAGCTGAATTGTCTTTGGGATACAATGGCAGAGCAGCAGTCCTCTTCTGAGAGTGAGCAGGGCAGCAGCATCATCAGACAGAGAAGGAGGAAACAAAAGAATTCTTTTGTTTGGGAGTATTTCACTTTTCTAGAGGGGCAGAAAAAGGTAAATGCTCCATTAGTCACCTGCTCACTTTGTGAGCGTGTCTTATCTAGAGGTAATCCAAGGAAGAAGTATTCCTTTGGTAATCACACTATGGTGAGACACATTAGGGATGTACATCCCAGGACTTTTGCTCGACATACTGAAGCAAACCCTTCAGTAAGTCACCCGAGCACACCCGCAGAAGCTCAGCCGAGTACATCTTCGGCAGCTCAGCCGAGCACTTCCTCTGCGGTGGGAGCATCACCCTCTTCTGCTCCTCTGGAAACGAACCCTCGATTTCAGAGGGTACAAATGAGGTGCACCAGATGTTATGGTCTAATCGTTCATGGGGAGACCAGTATTTCCCTAATAAACAATAAGATAGACCAGCACATCTGTGGTCCTTGTTAATATTCCCATTCGTTCTTTCCTCTGTCCCTGTATTAACACAATGGCTCTTTTAAGAGCCAACCTTACCTCACAACTTTTTTTTTATTTTTTTAATAAATTTTCGTAATTTTTTTTTCTTACCGTGCGCGTACGGTACGCGCATATTTTTTTTTTTTTTTTTTAAACAAAACATTTTTTTTCACCCTACAAGGTCCTTGAGGGAGTACAACGGAAATGAGAAAAGCACAGAGAGGAGAAGTGAAAAAAAGGGAGCATGAAACTAAATGTATGATAAATACAGAAATTTCACACTTACCTGACCAACAAAATAACTTATTTATTAATAAATGGTTTATATAAATTGCTAGAAAAAAGGTTTATTTTTTCCAAAATTTTCTTTCTAAATCTGAAAAAAAAGAAAAAAGTATTAATATTTAATAATACATTTTAGAATACAGTACACATATTTTCATATTTAAAAAACAATTTTTTGCCCTTTTTTTGCTGTTTTCAGAATATATTGCATTTCACTGTAAATCGTGAAAGCAATTGCATTCATCACTTAACAGCGGGCAAAAAAAAATAACAATCTGAAAGATTGTTTAAAAAAAGCCCAGAATCTCTTCTCACTAAAACATACCTTTATAGAAATGTAACATATTCTTTAAAAATATCATCTAAGAACAATAACTATTTCCACTAAATATCGTCTGAAAATTTTTGTTGCATAAGCATAATCACTAAAATAATGTGTGTCAAAGAAGTCCACAATACAAATTGTTACCTTTCCTTTAGGCCAAATGGTAATTTTTAAATTCTTTTTTGATGAAATTTCCAATGGTAATCCAATAAAATTGCAAAAATGATTTGTACAGATGTTGCAAATTCTATCTAAAATTTTGGTTTCAGAAAAATTAAAAAGGAATTTGCTAAATCAAAAGGCAAACGTTGCTTAAAAACCAATTGAGAATCATTACACAGTGTCCAGCCTTTTTCACATTTAAGATAAACTGTGTAATGACCAGAAGTTACAGTAGGTCCTTCATGGAAAATTAATGCAACTGTAACAAAAGTTTTTCCTGAAATTGATAATTGCTGTCCTATAAACTTCTTTATTAAAGTGTCCAATTTTGAACCATCAGCTCTACAACGTTGCATCATTAAAATTACACACTGTCCGTATTTCTTTAAAAGTAACGTTGAAAACATGTCAGATTTACATTCACAGCATTCCATGCTATGATTGGCATCTTTAACTAATTTACTAAAACTCACTGATTTACTCTCTGGCAATGTTAAATAGATAAACCTTTCTGAATCAACATTAGAGCTGCATGTATAGAAACAGTTTTCACAAGTATGTTCCCATTTATAAGAGAGACCGAACATATTCTCAACATCTATGCCTTCATCTTCCAGTACCATAAGGACATACATCAAGAATTCCTGTGCATCTTGCTGGACATTTTGAGTAAACTGTGTACGTCCTGAACATATATCTAAAAGTTTTCTAATTTCAGTAGCACTTTCTATTTTAGTTTTATCAATACTCAGCTTCTCATAAAGGAGACTTAGCACAGAACAGAATCTTTTTTCATGATTTACTATTATCTGCTCTTGCAAACTTTCAAGATAAAATACAACATTTAGCACTACATTAGCGTAGCAGTTGACACCAGAGCTATTTTCAAAATGACAACCAACAATCTCTTCAACATTGTCCTTTTTCTTTTTGCTTGCAATCACATGACTCTCTTTTTATTTTCTCTTCTCTACATCCTCATTACAGATATTCTCAAATCTCCTTTTCCGAGAAACAACACGTTTTTCCAACACAGGATACTGACCTCAATGAGGAGCATAGGTTCTTCTAAATCTATTATACTCCTTTACACAATTTGCATCTGCACTAACTTTTGAGTCATCAAAGTCTATCATGAATAAACCAGATAATGTTTTCACTCATGACAAAGCAACATATGCCATACCTTCTTTGAACACAGTAGAACCAATGTTTACAAAAGCACTATCTACAGTTAATCCTTGAGACTTGTGAATAGTTACAGCATATTCTAGAGAAAACAGAAACTGCTTCCTACGTACATATAAGTCTTTTACAAGCAAAAAACGGACTGAACAACGACTAATCTCTTTCATCTCTGCAATCAGATCAAATTTTATTTTTAAAAAATCAATTCCATCTTTTTTCTGGTATTTCACAAAACCCACAACTTTACCCATAGCTCCATTCACTAAACCTTTTTCAACATCCAAATTTCTTCTTAAAAATACTCGACAGTTCATGCAAAGATATAGATTTTTTTCTAATCCAGCTGTTTTCGAAATGTTCTTCTCTAGAGAATCCAATTTATTTTTCAGTTTGCCTGTTAATGTAATAGTAATTCCTTCATGCTGAATTTTGTAAACTGCTTCCATTTTCTTAATCTCTTCCTTTTCCAATTTCAAAAGTTCCTCATTGAATATCGAGCATTCACGTAGTGTTGGCATTAAGCAGATTACAGTATTATTTTCTGCAATGTTCTTGTATATTTTCTCTGCAACTATTTCTTCCTTTGGAAATAAATTATGTAGCAACCGACTCTGTAATGCTTTTCTGCCAACTTCTGTGAGTAGTCCAATTCTGATATCTTTCAGAATACTTGCATAATCTCCATCGTTTGCTTGCCTCATATTGGTAGTAAGTTCTTTGTACTCAAAGAACGACCAAATATTCGCATTACCAATGCTTCCTAATGACTTCTTCGTGTCTTCATGTGTCACAGTATTAAACACTGGTTGTCCTTTAACTGGAGTAAGCTGTAGAAGATCCCCAAAAACTATAACATGTTTTCCACCAAATAACACGTCATAGTCTCTCTTTAGAATTTGCTGCCTTCTTAAATGCACAAAGGCAAGCATTAAGTTTGATACCATGCTTACCTCATCAATAATGAGAACTTGCATCTTCTTCAACACTCTTGAAACTTCGAAGCATGCTTCTCCTGTAAGCTTGTGATATTCTATTTTGTTCTCATGCTCCACTGGTAACATTAGCAAGCGATGTAAGGTAATTCCTTTTATGTTATATGCTGCTAACCCAGTTGGAGCAGTAACAACACAAGACAAAGTTGAATCTGTTTTTTGCTGTAGGTAGCTTCTGATGACTTTAATTAGGAAACTTTTTCCAGTTCCACCTTGTCCACTCACATACATCCTGATTGGTTCAAATGATGTGCATGTGCACTCTTTATTTTCATGTAGTAATCCGTGATCAATTTCTTTTCTGACTTCTTCATAAATTTGTTGTTGTTCTTCATTCAGTTGTTGTTTCAAATTTGGTAAGTCTATTAAATCTTCTTGAGCTTGATTCATAGCCGTTTCCACTTCATTCATGGCTTTTGCAGCTTCATTTTCTACGATTGGTTGTCCTAGGGGATCTTGACTGAGCGTTTCAGAACTTTGGCTGTCTTGAGAACTGTCTCTAGCTACTTCAGCTGCAATTGTTGCTTCCTGTTCAATTTCTTCATTTAACATTTGGACATAATTTATGAAAGTACTGCATTCAATCATATCTTTACATGCATTAAATGAATCCTCATAGCTTTGAAATTCTCCAAGTAGTTTGTCCTCTGTACGCCATGGTTTAAACAGCTGTAAAAGTGCCAAGTAGTAAAATTCCTTTTTGTCAGTAGTGTCGCAACTCAGCTTCCTATGATTAATCAAACTTCCTTTTGTATGCTTCACCAAACATCCTTCCTCACCAATGACTTTATATTTTCCATTTTTGATGTCTTCTGTGGCTTTCCGTGAAAAAATGTAGTTCTGCAGCACTTCATAGAGACACATGTTCTCAAGATGACAACTTCTTTTTGGGTAATACGTGTCCAACATGTTTGTTTTCAAAATATCTGTACTTTCCGGGTCGTTCTCGGCCAAATATTCAATTTCTCCAACAGATTTCAGTACCCGATTTCGCATTGCTGCAAGGCCTAAACTTACCCAAATTATTCTTCTTGATTTCGAGTACAGACTTGCAGATGATAACCTATCTGAGCATTCGTAGGATCCAATTTCTCGATGCGATAACATCTTTAACCCTTTCGCTGCGGCGGGAATTCCGCCGCAGCGCTGGGGGGTGCGGGGGGGCAGCGCGGTGGCGCTGTGCTCATGACGGAGCCGCTCCGTCATGAGCCACGGTTGAGCTGTGCTCATGACGGAACGGTTCCGTCATGACTCCGCCCATTTGCGTTGTCCCCCCGCACAGGCGGGGAAACAGCGCCGCGTAGGCGGAGCGGCCGCCAACGGCCGTGACATGACGGAACCGTTCCGTCATGAGCACACGGCAACCGTGGCTCATGACGGAGCGGCTCCGTCATGAGCGGGGAAGGGGTTAAACTGAAACTGTATAGCTTCTTACTGACAGTTTTCTCGTGAGAAATCTCTTCCCACATTTCCTTCAATTCCGTTTTCTCAGATTTAGTAATGTACGATGTGACATGCCGAGCAACAGCAATAGAATTGTCTGCCACATACTGAATATCCATGTTAGCATTCCACATGGATA
The DNA here is from genome assembly GCF_964204655.1 of Triturus cristatus. Taxonomy (NCBI): domain Eukaryota; kingdom Metazoa; phylum Chordata; class Amphibia; order Caudata; family Salamandridae; genus Triturus; species Triturus cristatus. The sequence continues at coordinate 1,060,363,393 of NC_140589.1, read as the reverse complement.
AAATGACTGGGTTGTAGTCATTTATATATTTTGACTCTTCTTTTCTTCTTAGGTTGTACGTATTTTTTGGAGATTTTCTTGTAATAGTATGTCGTACAGCTGACATAAAACTGTTTACTCTTCCTTTTGAAAGAACAGGTCTGGGAAATCCAAATCGACATTTTGTGTAGAATTTATCTTTGCTCTTGTACTTCCGTCGACAGTATTTTCCACACCGATGACTTTGGAAACGTAAAACTTGCTCTTTTAACTTTTTCTCTTCTGTGCTTTTAGGTATAGCACATGTTGCATATTCTTCAATGAAAGATAAAACTGCTTCATCAGCATCTGTTCCAAATTTTGGGGCATCCTTGATCCACAACAGCATATGAATATGAGGAGCACCTCTTGCTTGGTACTCTTTTCTCCAAAAGAAATCCACAACTTCTCCAAGAGGTGGATTTTTTTTATTGCAGATGAAGGACATCATAGCCTCAAATCTATGATTGAAATATCTGCAAACATTAACCGGATCCAATGAGCACAGTTCTCCTGCTGTCTTGTATTTGATGTTTTTAATGTTTGAATTTGCCTCTCGAAGAAAATCCAGAAGATCATCCCAAGCGTACTCAGCACAGCTCAGGGTAAGAAACCATGTAGGAGTTCCTAAATTCCGTAACATACATTTCAATTCTCCATGGCGTCGGTACCAATATTCATTTGTCCCACGCTGACAAGCCATCAGATTGATCAATTGTGATTCCAAATGATCATCTCGCTGCTGCACTTTGTTCATAAAATCCTTAGCAGACACATTATATAGATGTACTCCACTTTTTAAAATGTGATTTACTGCATAAGATAGTGCAGACAAGTCACTTTCAAATAACAGATGGAACAAATAAGGAATACTTTGATGAAATCTGGGATCTTCTGCATATAATCTTGTAGTCCGATACTCAGAAGCAGGAATCTGGACTGGACGTTCATCGTATCGTCCACCTTCTCCTGTAGGAAACAGCTGGGGAAAACAACGAGCTTCCAAGCTCTCCTCCCATACACTCACGGGAGTTCCTTTGGCTTTTTTCATCTGAAACAGATCAATAGTGTTTGCCATAACTTCTTTTGAATGAAGAGGATGTATGCTGAAATGTTCATAAATTTCTTCTTCTTTTGACTTGTCCACTTTTTCAATTTGCCCAGTTGGTGTTTCTGTGTCCCCTAGTAAATCTTCTTCATCTTCATCTATATAAATTGATTCATACCATTTATTATTCCTTTTCAAATATAAATTTGCTCTTTGTACTTTCCGTACATCTACCAGCTCCTGCCAAATTTTCTTATTCTTTGTAGGTACACCATTAACCAGAATAACTAATGGTTCAGTTTCCAAAGTATCTGCATCAATAGTTTCCATATTTTTTTTCAAATCCAACGGCAAATAGACAACTCTTCCTTTTAAACCTCTCTGGAAATCTGAAGGAGGTAATTTACCGGTTTTGGGCTCCATACGTACTATAGTCTGGAACGGATGAACACATTGAATGAGTATAGACTCATATGTATTTAAATCAGAAAGTTCTGCAGGAATATCAACCAATTCTAAATTATTATGTACAGCTCTAGCTGGCATTTTATTTTCTTCTAACTTGTTATAACAGTATTTACAAATACGCTGATCTTCACCCAAATCAAAACAATTTTCAAGAAATATATATGTTGCAAAATCCTTCCACTTATAATTATCTTCTTCACTTTTTTTGTAGAGATCAACATTCCTTGTTTGGATTTTATAATGGCTTCTCTGGCAACAAATACAAGTAATATTTGGTCTTTCATTAGAGATGATAGCAAATTTTGTCATTTCATCTTCAAATTTCTTACTTACGGAGGGTTCTACATTCTCTTCCACATTTTCCTCAATAACTGTGTCATTACCTGCACTTTCTTGTTCCGGACCAAAGTAACTAAACTGAATTTCATCAGTAACGTTCTCAACATCTGATACAGTTCCACGGAACAGAGCCCTATTCAACTCATTTAACTTTAGTGCTGGACTTTTAGCAAAATACAATCTTCTCACAAATTTTCTAATTTCAGTATGATGAACTGCCAGCATCCTAAAATGGTGAAAAACACTTTGACAAACTTTCCTAGATAGACAAGCCAGAGAGTGTCCTTGCAAACCAGTATTCTCTCTCACTCTGCATGGATCTAGTCTTTGAATAACCTTAATCTTCTGTTTAACACTTTTTTTACTATATTCTCTTAAAAACTCACGTAATTTATCAATAGATTCCTGTCGCAAAGTACAAATACTACTCATCATCATATTATCTTTATTTCAACATACATAGGTCATAAAAGAATTAAATACAATCTAACAAGAATCGTTAAAAAATTCACAATGTTATATACATTACAAAGTTGACCACAATAGTAAAATCATCGTCATTGCCTGTGAAAGATAGTACTCCATCATTGTTATCATATACAATGAAAATAATATCATTAGGAGATTAAACTTCTTCTAATGTTCCACATAGCAGCTAAGAATTTACTGACAGCAAAAACAGTCAATGGAGATAAATCTGATTTTAGAATACGATATGCATCCAGATGTTTCCTGAACCCCCATTTTCTGCATATGGGAACAATCCACTTTTTCCTGGGCCTCATATAAGAGGGACAGAAAAACATTACATGGATATCATTCTCCAACTTTTCTGAACAGGCAGGACAATTTAAGGTAGTTGGTGGGTGCCATCTGCTCGTAAGAGCTCTGATTGGTAGAGAATTGTATCTCCATTGAAGGAACAATTTCCTGAGGCCGATAGGGTTAATATCATCTAACACTGTCTCCAACTTGTAGTAATCTTTCATCAGTAGGAATGAGCTTGTCATTGAGCCTGTTTTAGCACTTGATAGGTGAACAGACAGATTACATTCATAATAGATGCTGGCCAAATTCTTTTACGAGAGATATTCATACAAGCCTCTTCCGGGTTGGACCATAATAAAGGACAACCCAGTCTCTGAAACTCATTCTTTATGTAATTTATCCAAGGGAGTTTCTGAATAATTGGATATTTTAATAATTCCGCAAATTCTTGCCGATAGATGGTGAGTTCTGGGGTTGCCCATAAACGCCTCCAAAAAGATAAGGGCTTTAAGCCTAGTTCCTCCTTTATCGATCTAATTCCCAAGTCAAGCCTGAGAGGCAGAAGGGGGGAACTGGTAGGAAGGGACAGTAAATTCCTAAGGAACTTGTTTTCCGTTGCAACAATTGTAGGAGCACAGTCGTGTCCCCACAACTCGCAGCCATAGGTTACTGCCCCACGAGCCTGGATTTTATAAATCTTAAGTGGGGGACCAATAGGTTTTATCTGGAATTGATTCCAGAGTTTAATAATTCCCCCAGCCTTTTGAGATAACTTTAGATGAGATTTAATCTGGTGTTGAGTCCAGGCCAAATTTTCATTTAGGGTCAGTCCCAGATACTCAAACATCTGGACTCTTTCCAGGGTTACACCATCTATAGTCGGATTTGGGCGAGAGGTCTTGGGAGGATTAAAAACCATAAACTTTGTTTTGGCTGCATTTATCTCCAGCCCCCGTTCATGACAGAATGAGACAAAGCCATCCAAGACTCGCTGTATGCCCATAGGTGACTTAGCAAGTAGGAGGGTATCATCAGCAAACATGATCGCTGAGATCCCTGTGCCAGCGAGTCTTGGTGCGTCTCTGTTGGTAACCTTATTCAAGTGGGAGATGACTCCATTTACATAGAGACAAAACAGGGTTGGCGCCAGGACACAACCCTGTCTGACACCCCTTTGAACGGGGAAACTAGATGATAAATTTCCATCTCTTCCACATCTGACCCTTGCAAAGTTATTAGTATGAAGACGTATTATAATATCCAAGAGTTGTGGTGGGATGCCTAGGTCCCGTAGTACAATCCAAAGCTTCATATGTGGGACCAAGTCAAAGACCGCACGAAGATCTACAAAGACGGTATATAGGGAGCCACCCTCAACCTTAACCGCCTTCCAAAAAAGCATCATTAATCTGAAGACTTGATCAGTAGTTGAGACACATTTTCTAAAACCTGCCTGATAGTGGCTGAGAATCTCAAATTCCTCAACCCAATCCAAGAGACGATCTAGAATCAACCTCGCAAAAAGCTTCTGGCCGACATCTATTAAGCTGATGGGCCTATAATTTGCCGGGAGCAGAGGTGACCCCTTCTTGAAGATAGGGACAACCTCCGCTCCAAGCCAAGTAAAGGGGACCGACATACCCTCAGCAATTGCGTTGAATATTGCTAAAAGATACGGTGCCCATACCCTGGGCTGGTGTTTATAGAGGTCTCCAGGGACCCTATCCAGCCCTGGAGCTTTACCAGCAGGAAGCCTAGATATAACGGTCAAAACCTCACCCAAGGTAAAGGTAATCACTGGAGTGTCGGCAACATCGCTCGTCAAGAATCGTGCCGATAAGACCTCCCCACAGGAACGGTCCTCCCTATAAAGCATGCTAAAGTGATCTTCCCATACTTCTGGAGCAATGTTCGGGTTAATTGCTGGGTCGGGTTCAACTGAACCAGTACTCACAATCTGGCAAAACCTCCTTGAGTCCCTATTAGCTAAGGCAGTTGTAAGAGCAGCCCAGTTCTCATTACCCCATTCAAGCTTGGCGTGGTGGATTCGATATCGATAAGCACGTCTCTTAAGTTGGATGACTTCCTTTTTTGAGTTTTCTTTTAAAGCATTCAACAATTCACTCTTCGCTAATCTGCATGCCTGGTTATACCAGGAGTGCTTTCTTTGAACAATTCTTCTACTGGGAACTACGGGGTTTAAAATATCTATTAGGGTAAGAAATAGTGCCTTGTTAAGTTCAGCCAGTTTTCGAAAGAAATCAGACTGGGGTTGTTTCTCCATGAGAGCAACCATATCTTCCAGAGCTAAACTAACCCTATCATATATTTTTGCCAAGTCATCTCAGTTGCTCTCCAATTTTTCCCATCTTACCCTACGTCTGTTGTTAGAGAGAGTAAGGCTGTTGGTATTGTTAGGTTGGGATAGGGCTTCACCCGTTCGGAGGGCTGGTAGTAAAAAGTCCAAGATTAGGGGATTGTGGTCGCTCTCTCCTCTAGGGAGCACCCTAAAGTCCTGGACTCGACTCCACTCCTTGCATTGGACAAAAATGTAATCAAGGTGAGCCTCCCTGCCAAATTTATTAAAGGTGGGCCTGGAGGGATTATCAGATTTTGTTCGTCCATTACATGCTCTGATCGAATGAGCCAGTGCTAGGGAAGTGACTTGGACAGCCAAGGGTGCCCAAACTCGTACTGTGGGGCCTGAGACAGATGGAATTTTCCATAAGTCATCCTCCTCCTGGTTTTTGGCGTCCAACAAGCCTTCGAGTGGTTCAAAGTGAGAGTTAAAATCTCCACCCACCACTATCAGAGTATCGTCCGGAATATTAGTCAATACCGTAGATAACTCTTCAATGGTCCTAGATTCAGCAGAAAAACTGACCGGTCTTGAATAAACATTAATCAAGGCCATTCGAAGGCCGGAACGCCAGTCCAAGAGTACACACTGGACATCCTCAGACCCTGTATTTAGAACAGTAGGACTACAGCCCAGATGGGTAGCGACCCAAATTGTTAAACCCCCAGATGGACGGCCCCTTCCTCCCCACCTAGCCCGGGACTGAGAATGAAGCAAACCCCAAACGATGATGCTCTTCCCTAGCCCATGTTTCCTGGAAACAGCATATGTCTTGGAGGTCTACAAATGAGCCCCACTCGGGGCAATTAAGCTTGTTAGAGATACCAGCTATATTCCAGGAAAGGATTTTTAATGGAGGAGGGCAACTATGGATAGCAGGGGACTTTTCAGAGGGAACTTCAATGGTAGGGTTCGGGGTTAGTCTATAATCCCTCGTATCAAGAGGTGAGGGCACCGGGTGCAATTTTATACCATCAAGGTCAACTCTCCCACTGCCGTTCTCCAACTGAAGTCAATCAACCTCCTCAAGGCAACTAAACCTGTTATAACCAGAGAGGTCATCCCAAGTGGGGGCATTGTACCTAGTATGCCTATGCCTTCTAATTTGGGAAGTGGATCCCACCCTTGTCCATTCTTCAATATTCCCTGAGTGGGCACCTGTGTTTTGTGGTGGATAAAAGAACGATAGCGGGAGGGGATGGATAACTGAGGCTCCTGTGTTCCCCACCCAATTAAAAATATATGACACAATCTGTGGATTTCTGAAATTCACCAGGACACAGTCACCCTTGATTCTCTTTGGGGTATTTCCCAACCAGGTAATCCTCCTAACCATCAGGACATCGGCTCTCATGGTCGGAGGGAGTGGTCTATGAATGTTCAGCCAACTGGTCACATTGTTTTTAAGTGAATCATGGGTTTCTAGATCCGGTTTAGCAATCTCAGGAACACCACTCAAAACTATTACATAGGGGGCTGCCTCAGGGGGGAGGTTCACAACATTTTTCCAAGTTGGTCTATCTAGGTCTTGGTTGGTAATGCCATAATTCTCATTAGAGACTTTCCCTGGTTCATTTAAATTTAATTTGGGTAAAGAAATAGAGGACCTTGCAGTAGATATTAATTGTTTATGTGGGAGTGGCGGCATGACAACAGTGGTGAATGGTTCATTAGAAGAGGATAGGGGTACATCTATTGAGATCGATTGGGTAGGTATTGTGGGTTTTGACAACCCTGAAGAGTTGGTAGCAATAGGGAAGAAAGGTTCAGCCATGTTCACTCGTGGGACGCTACGTATACCATTGTCCCTTGGGCAGTTATCAGTAACCCCAATAGCCATTGCAACTTCTTTCAATCTAGCCTCAATAGTATCTAGTCTAGAGATTAGAGGGTCTAAAAGGGGTTTCAGGGCATTTATGAGAGCAGTAATTATACGGTCCTCCGCTACACCACTTCCCGTTCCCAATGAAAGAGAGGGAGGCTGCAATTGATAGAGGGTTTGCACAGGAGTTGGGGTAGGTATTACAATTGAATTTTCAGTCAATCTTGTATCCACTGAGGATGGAATTGGCGATGAGGCGTCAGAAATACAATCTATTCTAGGCTTTTTCCCCCCCTTAAACTTCCTTGCACATTTCCTTTTGGATACAGCTCCCTCCCGAGTCCCACGTGCAGATACTAAATTAAGTTCACTCTCCACAATTGGAACAACTTCAGGCAAAGGGACAATTGCACTCTCGAGAATCGGTTGAAGTGAGTCTCGTCGTGATGTTGTACTAGTTCTGAGTTCCTGCAAAACTGATTCGATCGTCTGGTCAATGCTGTCCATTAAGGCAGTGTGTGAATCATCCATACTACCCGGGGATCTAACAGTTGCAAGCAAACCCTGGGAGGATCTTCTAGTACTTTCAATGCCCTCGGAAAGACATCTTTCTAGAATATTTAGCTCATTATTAATTACTGAGTTAGCCCTCATAAGAAAACTATCCAGAGTACCTGACACCAGTGGGGTTTGGGGCACAATTTTCTTCTGCATACTTTTGGTTGACATTAGCACGTACTAATACAGGAGTGTCGACGGGAGCCAAGAGGAGGGGCCCGGTCCGGTCTTGACCGTGCTTGAACGGGCTTAAACGGGCCCGCCCTTTGCCAGGGCTTCGCCCCGGTCTGTGCCCCGCACGCGTCCCGCGAGACTAGGTGCAAATAAAATAGGCAGAGGGAGAAGTCGGGAAGAGGAACCAGGTGCAGCAGGTGAGTGGTACGCAAGGCGCCCTGGTCCTCGCAGTCCCGAATGTGAAGTGTTCAAGCTAAAAACACCGTTTCCTCTGGGAGCAGCGTGTCGTCGTCCGCAGCCGCCGATCAGGTCCTCAGTTAAAAGCCCAGCCGGTGAAGAACAATTCCAGAGCCTGCGAGCGGCTCCCGCGAAGCGGGTGCCGCGAGGCGTGCAATAGATGACAGGGGAGGAGTCGGGAAGAGGAACCAGGTGCAGCAGGTGAGTGGTACGCAAGGCGCCCTGGTCCTCGCAGTCCCGAATGTGAAGTGTTCAAGCTAAAAACACCGTTTCCTCTGAGAGCAGCGTATCGTCGTCAGCAGCCGCCGATCAGGTCCTCAGTTAAAAGCCCAGCCGGTGAAGAGCAACTTTCCACTGAGATTTCTGCAAGCATGCAATCTGGTGGAGCCCAACCTCTTTGAGAAGGATTCAGGATGGATCACATCATGCCGAAAGTCCGCTTCATTCGTGTAGGAATCTGTGTTAGCCGGCGAGCAGAATCGCAAAGCGAGGACAAATGCTGTCTCTGCGGTGCCTCGTGAAGAAGGAACGCTGAATGTCTGCGTTGAACAGCGGTTTGTGATATGCTTTTGCCTGCAGACTGGGGGAATTAAATCACGGGGTGCCATTCTCTTTCCCTGTTGCTGACTCTTTCAGTTTACAGCCTTCACACTCTCACTCTAGGACTGTTTCACACGCAATGCTTTCACTTAACTATGAAAACAGGATATCGTGGTTAAGTGATGAACAAACACATATTGGACACATACTACTACAATTCCAAGTATACACTGGGGCTTTAGGACGTCTCCCCATAACCTCATCCGCGATCACTTCTTCCTCATTTCTTGGAACCATTTTCTCCTTTTCCATTATACAACCATCTTTCACTTCATAAGCTCGGCCACTGGTGTCAACTGCATGCAGCAAACTATTACTTTGAAGATAACTCTCTTTATTAAAAAATGGTTCAGTACTTGAACTATGCATCCATTCTCCTAAAAACACTTTACAAAAGTTATTTCTTTTCACTACTCTTTTCGTTTTGCTTTGTGACTTCATTACATTGACCATTTTTTCTAATGTACGCATCCTGTTCAAAATTAAAATGAATAGTTTTCTTTTTAATTCTAAAGCCTTAGCTACAATGGCTTCAATATCTTTTTTTCTCTTGTAAAATTTCGCTTTTTTCTTATATTTTTTCACATCCTTTAGCAAATTGGACATCACTCTTCTCTGAAACATTTTTCTACGGATCTCTTTAAATGCTGTTTTTCTTTTTAAGTCAATCTTTATTGCTTCTGATTGTACATTAGCATTTAGTAAATTCTCACTTTTGTCCTGTTGTTTTCTACTTGAAACAGTTTTTCCAGTGGGGACATTTTTTAAATTTTTCCTTTTTTTGAATATATTTTTAAAGAATTCCTTTGTCTGCTTACCAGAAGACTTTTTCTTTTTTCCAACATGATCATCTTCAACTAACTTGGGTCCTCCAGTTGTCTTCAAATATACATGTTTTTTCTGTTCTTTTCGCTTTCTTGATTTTATAGGCATCTTAAATTTGCTTCACTGCTCTGCAGCAATACCTGAAAGAAACTAAAAAAAAATACCTTTATGTAATTTAAATATATTACTATATTTTTTATGAGCTTTTCAAATCTTATAATACTATCTACCCCTTTCCTACAAGTGAAAAACACAATAAAACCAACACGAATTAAATCTCTAAGAACAATTCCTGTGTGCACACAGACTCTTGGTGTGATTCTAGGCAGAAAACGATATTTGATTTGCAATTCAAAAGCACACTTACTACTGTTTTTTTGCAACTGATAATTACTATAACAGTCTCACACATTTTCCTTATAGTTTTCAGAAGCAGAAAAAAGAACATGTCCTAACAGCTACTTGAGACTATAACCCGGTGTAACCTGGGTAAGCGACTACACTCCAGCAAAGGAAATGAGCCTTGGTGATGTTGAATGTATTAGTGTCACTCACTCCAAACTGAAACACCACACAGTGCTGATTAGTAAGCATAACTGTGCATGAGAAGCTGCTGGCTGTGTGCTAAGAGTGTACTTCTGGAGACTGTTTATTGTGAGGTGCAAGAGACATCTGCATTGACGCTTGCACAACTGCCTCATCACTAGATAGATATATGTAAGAGTACATGTGTGATAAGGGTTAATTTGAGTTTTGAACATGTGGGAACTAGATGACCCATTGCACGAGTGGAAGGAAAATCTACCATGTTGATTTCAAATATGTTAGCATTTGCCTCTCATTTGAGAGATACTGATTTGGGCTGAATGCTAACCAACACACTTCATGAAAACAAGCTTCCCCTTTCCTACGAATGCAATTCTAAAAGAACCAGAGTAATACGAATTAAATCTCTGACAACAATTCCTGTGTGCACACAGACTCATGGTGTGATTCTAGGCAGAAAACGAAATTTGATTGGCAATTTGAAATCACACTTACTACTGTGGTAGAGCAAGTGATAATTACTCTAACAGTCTGACACATTTTCCTTATAGTTTAGAGAGGCAGAAAAGAGCACATGTCCAAACAGCTTTTTCAGACCATGTACATGTGTAACCTGGGTGACTGACTACACTCCAGCAAAGGTAATGAGCCTTGGTGATGTTCAATGCATTAGCGTTACTTACTCCTACCTAAAACACCACACAGTGCTGATTAGTAAGCATGACTGTACAGGAAAAACAGCTAGCTCTCTGCTAAGAGTGTGGTTCTGGAGACTGTCTACTGTCAGGTGCAAGAGAGATCTGCATGGACCCTTACATAACTGCATAAACACTGTAAACATGTATGTAAGACTACATTTGTGGTAAGGGTTAATATGAGTTTTTAGCATGTAGCAACTACATGACCCATTGCACGAGTGGAAGAAAAATCTACCATGTTGATTTCAAATATGTTAGCATTTGCCTCTCATTTGAGATACTGATTTGGGCTGAATGCTAACCATCACATTTCCAGAAAACAAGCTTCCCCTTTCCTACGAATGCAATTCTAAAAGAACCAGAGTGACACGAAATACATCTCTGACAACAATTCCTGTGTGCTCACAGACTCATGGTGTGATTCTAGGCAGAAAACGAAATTTGCTTGCCAATTTGAAAGTACACTTACTACTGTTTTTTTTGCAAGTGATAAGTACTCTAACAGTCTGACACATTTTCATTACAGTTTTCAGAAACAGAAAACAGCACATGTGCAAACAGCTTTTTGAGACCATGAACATGTGTAACCTTGGTGACTGACTACACTCCAGCAAAGGAAATTAGCCTTAGTGATGTTGAATGTATTAGCGTTACTCAATGCTACCTGAAACACCACTCACTTGTGAATACTAAGCATGATTCTACAGGATAAACAGCTGGGTGTGTGCTAAGAGTCTGCTTCTGCAGACTGTGTATTTTCAGTTACAAAGGACATATGCATGGATGCATCCATAACAGCATAAACATTGTAGTAATGTATTTTAAAAGTACATGTGTGGCAAGGGTTAATTGGAGTTTTGTATATGTAGGACCAACCTCACCCATTCCATGTTTAGTAGAAAAATCTACTATATCTATTTCAAATGTGTTATCATTTGCCTCCCATTTGTGTGATACTGATTTATGCTGAATGGAAACCATCACAGTTCCAAAAAAAAAGCTGACCCTTTCCTACAAATGCCATTCTTACAGAACCAGGCCAACAGAAATAAAATCTCTGACAACATTCAAAACATCCCCTTTCCTACCAATGCAATTCTAAAAGAACTAGAGTAACACGAAATACATCTCTGACAACAATTCCTGTGTGCTCACAGACTCATGGTGTGATTCTAGGCAGAAAACGAAATTTGCTTGCCAATTTGAAAGTACACTTACTACTGTTTTTTTTGCAAGTGATAAGTACTCTAACAGTCTGACACATTTTCATTACAGTTTTCAGAAACAGAAAACAGCACATGTGCAAACAGCTTTTTGAGACCATGAACATGTGTAACCTTGGTGACTGACTACACTCCAGCAAAGGAAATTAGCCTTAGTGATGTTGAATGTATTAGCGTTACTCAATGCTACCTGAAACACCACTCACTTGTGAATACTAAGCATGATTCTACAGGATAAACAGCTGGGTGTGTGCTAAGAGTCTGCTTCTGCAGACTGTGTATTTTCAGTTACAAAGGACATATGCATGGATGCATCCATAACAGCATAAACATTGTAGTAATGTATTTTAAAAGTACATGTGTGGCAAGGGTTAATTGGAGTTTTGTATATGTAGGACCAACCTCACCCATTCCATGTTTAGTAGAAAAATCTACTATATCTATTTCAAATGTGTTATCATTTGCCTCCCATTTGTGTGATACTGATTTATGCTGAATGGAAACCATCACAGTTCCAAAAAAAAAGCTGACCCTTTCCTACAAATGCCATTCTTACAGAACCAGGCCAACAGAAATAAAATCTCTGACAACATTCAAAACATCCCCTTTCCTACCAATGCAATTCTAAAAGAACTAGAGTAACACGAAATACATCTCTGACAACAATTCCTGTGTGCACACAGAGTCATGGTGTGATTCTAGGCAGAAAACGAAATTTGCTTGCCAATTTGAAAGCACACTTACTACTGTTTTTTTTGCAAGTGATAAGTACTCTAACAGTCTGACACATTTTCATTACAGTTTTCAGAAACAGAAAAGAGCACATGTCCAAACAGCTTTTTGAGACCATGAACATGTGTAACCTGGGTGACTGACTACACTCCAGCAAAGGAAATCAGCCTTAGTGATGTTGAATGTATTAGCGTTACTCACTGATACCTGAAACACCACTCACTTGTGAATACTAAGCATGATTCTACAGGATAAACAGCTGGGTGTGTGCTAAGAGTCTGCTTCTGCAGACTGTGTATTTTCAGTTACAAGAGACATATGCATGCATGCATCCATAACAGCATAAACATTGTAGTAATGTATGTAAAAGTACATGTGTGGCAAGGGTTAATTGGAGTTTTGTATATGTAGGGCCAAGCTTAGCAATTGCATGATTAGAAGCAAAATCTACTATATCAATTTCAAATGTGTTAGCATTTGCCTCCCATTTGTGTGTTACTGATTTATGCTGAATGGAAACCATCATATTTACAAAAAAAAAGCTGACCCTTTCCTACAAATGCCATTCTTACAGAACCGGACCAACACAAATAAAATCTCTGACAACAATTAAAACATCCCCTTTCCTACCAATGCAATTCTAAAAGAACCAGAGTAACACGAAATAAATCTCTGACAACAATTCCTGTGTGCACACAGACTCATGGTGTGATTCTAGGCAGAAAACGAAATTTGCTTGCCAATTTGAAAGCACACTTACTACTGTTTTTTTTGCAAGTGATAAGTACTCTAACAGTCTGACACATTTTCATTACAGTTTTCAGAAACAGAAAAGAGCACATGTCCAAACAGCTCTTTCAGACCATGAACATGTGTAACCTGGGTGACTGACTACACTACAGCAAAGGAAATCAACCTTAGTGATGTTGAATGTATTAGCATTACTCACTGATACCTGAAACACCACTCACTTGTGAATACTAAGCATGATTCTACAGGATAAACAGCTGGGTGTGTGCTAAGAGTCTGCTTCTGCAGACTGTGTATTTTCAGTTACAAGAGACATATGCATGCATGCATCCATAACAGCATAAACATTGTAGTAATGTATGTAAAAGTACATGTGTGGCAAGGGTTAATTGGAGTTTTGTATATGTAGGACCAAGCTTAGCAATTGCATGATTAGAAGCAAAATCTACTATATCAATTTCAAATGTGTTAGCATTTGCCTCCCATTTGTGTGTTACTGATTTATGCTGAATGGAAACCATCATATTTACAAAAAAAAAGCTGACCCTTTCCTACAAATGCCATTCTTACAGAACCGGACCAACACAAATAAAATCTCTGACAACAATTAAAACATCCCCTTTCCTACCAATGCAATTCTAAAAGAACCAGAGTAACACGAAATAAATCTCTGACAACAATTCCTGTGTGCACACAGACTCATGGTGTGATTCTAGGCAGAAAACGAAATTTTATTGCCAATTTGAAAGCACATTTACTACTGTTTTTTTTGCAAGTGATAAGTACTCTAACAGTCTGACACATTTTCATTACAGTTTTCAGAAACTGAAAAGAGCACATGTGCAAACAGCTCTTTGAGACCATGAACATGGGTAACCTGGGTGACTGACTACACTCCAGCCAAGGAAATCAACCTTAGTGATCAATCAATCAATTAAAGCATTTATATAGCGCACTACTCACCCAGAGGGTCTCAAGGCGCTAGGGGAGGGGGGTCCGCTACTGCTCGAACAGCCAGGTCTTGAGTTGCTTCCTGAAGGCGAGGTGGTCCTGGGTCAGGCGGAGGTGGGTCGGGAGGGAGTTCCACGTCCTGGCGGCGAGGAAGGAGAAGGACCGTCCCCCTGTGGTGGCTCTTCGGATGCGGCGGACGGTGGCGAGGGCGTGGCCGGTCGATCGAAGCTGGCGTTTGGGAGCGTAGAAGTTGAGGTGGCTGTTGAGGTATCCTGGGCCTTGGTTGTGTAGGGCTTTGTGTGCGTGGGTGAGGAGACGGAAGGTGATTCTCTTGGTGACCGGGAGCCAGTGCAGGTCTCTCAGGTGTCCGGAGATGTGGCTGCGACGGGGGATGTCCAGGATGAGTCGTGCTGAGGCGTTCTGGATCCGCTGAAGTCTTTTCTGGAGTGAGGTTGAATGTATTAGCGTTACTCACTGATACCTGAAACACCACTCACTTGTGAATACTAAGCATGATTCTACAGGATAAACAGCTGGGTGTGTGCTAAGAGTCTGCTTCTGCAGACTGTGTATTTTCAGTTACAAGAGACTTATGCATGCATGCATCCATAACTGCATAAACATTGTAGTAATGTATGTAAAAGTACATGTGTGGCAAGGGTTAATTGGAGTTTTGTATATGTAGGACCAAGCTCAGCAATTGCATGATTAGAAGCAAAATCTACTATATCAATTTCAAATGTGTTAGCATTTGCCTCCCATTTGTGTGTTACTGATTTATGCTGAATGGAAACCATCATATTTACAAAAAAAAAGCTGACCCTTTCCTACAAATGCCATTCTTACAGAACCGGACCAACACTATTAAAATCTCTGACAACAATTCCTGTGTGCACACAGACTCATGGTTTGATTCTAGGCACAAAACAGTATTCCTCAGTGATACCAGTACACCTTAACTTATGGTGAAAACATACTCCATAATATTTTACAAGTTCAAGACAGTTAAATATCTCCCAAACCACAAAATGTAAAACATAACTTTTAAAGAAGAATCACAATTCTAAAATTTATATAAAAAATCACCACATACATCCCCTCTCAAACTCATATCTCACCTTTAAAATTAGTTAGTTGAGAAAGAAATGTGGCACTCAAACAGCAGATTATCAGAGTCAGAATCTCAGAGCTCTACACCTCTCTCCTCTCACCAGAACCAGTAAATGGCAATGTTTCCCTCTCTTTTTTCACACATATACATGTTAATTACAAATCTCAGTGCTTCCCACATTTTTTCAAATGAAATCACACATTTCTATTAGTTGAAAACTTCAACCCTTTTTCAAATGAACCCTTCCCCCAACTTGACTTCTGCCTGCTACCATAGCAACAGCTCATGGAACACTGGTGTGAGCAGAGAGGTCAGAAGTTCAGCACACAATGTTTCTATTCCAAAGAGCAAGAGTGCTTCACCCGTCAAACCTAACAGCAAATCCAAAATAATCTTCTGTGGGAACACAATTTTCTGAACCAATAGAAAACATGCTTCTAAAAATGTACACATACAGCCTAGTTTTAACTGTAAAATGGTTTGAATCAGCCAATGAGTTCTTTTTATTAAAAAAAATATGTATGCCTCCATTTTACAACTGTCTTTCATTTCATATTGCCATTCTACTGAAATACACCTCCTGAGTGCATCCAGATCTCCTTGAAAGATGTTCACAGTGTGGATTGTAGGTCACAGCTATGTCTTCTGGAACTAAAAGTATGCAGAAAAAAGAGGTATGGTGAGAGACCTTGCTTTGCCAAATGTAGACATTAAATGGATTGGTCAGAGAGGGTTAAAGTGGCACCAATTAATGCCTTTGGTGAAAACCTTTCTACATCTCCCACAGCCTAACCTTATTATTGTGCACTGTGGTGGAAATGACCTAGGCACTTTAACTGGGGTAGGTCTGGAAATGCTTGTTAAGGACACCTTTGTGCAATTATTGTCGCTTTTTCGTCAATCTGC
The DNA here is from genome assembly GCF_964204655.1 of Triturus cristatus. Lineage (NCBI taxonomy): Eukaryota > Metazoa > Chordata > Amphibia > Caudata > Salamandridae > Triturus > Triturus cristatus. Next base: position 1,060,347,260 of record NC_140589.1, on the reverse strand, counting down.
CTTTGTTTATTCTAATATATGCCAAAGGCAAAAGTGGAACTGGTCCAACCAATTTTGTCCACAGATTGACAAAGCAAGAAAGCACGTCAACAAATCTATTTCTGCTTTCCTCAAAGACTAGGGTATGGGTTCTATATACCACAACAACTTGCGTTACAACATGCAAGGCATTTATAGAGGAGACGGTGTACATTTCACTGATGAAGGCAACAGAGTCTTCCTCTTGAACTTTAGACTCTGCATCGGTACTTTCTTGTAGGTACCACAAAAAAAACACTTCATAAACACAACGGCTCTTTTTAGAGCCCCCTAATATCTAAACACTTAAATTAGATTTTTACTTCTATTTTTTTTATTGTTTTTTTTCTGCCATACGCGTACGGTAAGCTTACCGTACGCACACCCCGCGATTTAAAAAAAAAAAAATTTAAATGTATTTTTCATACTTTTGGGACCTTCTTGGACCCCCTGACAAACGCTAGGGGGTCTGCAACTCTCTTCGTTGCCCCCTTTTCACGTTCTCCACCTTTGTTTATCAGTGTGAGACACACAAAATGGCGGCCGACACTTCCTGATTTCGACCGATTCGAATGTTTACAGTCATGTAACCACCAATCAGAATTAAGCTCGCGCACGGCAGCATGCGCGTACGGTAAGCTTACCGTACGCGCTCGGAGCGCGCCTATAGATATATATATTGATTTAAATGCTATTTTCTCAGGAAATACTGACCAGATTTACACCCCCCCTTTTTCTCAGCCCCTGCTTGACGAATCCCCCCGAGACTTTCAGGGTAGGAGCGGAGCGCCCCACCTATTTTGGAAATATCGCGAGGATTCGTCAATCGGCGCCAAAGTTATTCAAAATAGAATGTTGCGGATTTCCTATGGAAACACGGTCCTAACTATAACTATCTACTGGCGACCGCCAGTAGATAATATATATATATATATATTTGAATATATATATTTATATATGTATGTGTATATATAAATTCACTGAAAAAAACCAAAGGTTACAGGGACGTTATAGTTAGAGTCAGATTTTACTTGTACAAAACCAGTGAAATTCTGCAGTTATAATTACCAGAGCTAATTATAACTTACACCCCCACAATGCACTGCTTATGACCTCACATATTACATCACTCATGACATGGTCAGTGACATCACTCATGACATCACTGATGACATCTCAAATTACATCACTAACCCTAAATATAACGTCCCTGTAGCCCTTGGTTTTTTTCAGTGCATTTCTAAGGTTTTTTAAATGCTAAATCCTAACTATAATGTGCCTGTAACCTTTGGTTTTTTTCAGTGAATTTCTAAGTTTAAAAAAAAATTCTAATTCCTAATTATAATGTTCCTGCCACCCTCTGTTTTTAACTAGTATTCGTGTTTGCTGAGTGGTGGAGAAAGGGGAGCTAGACCTCCGACCAGCTCTCAGAAATCCCGCTGTGTAGGACTCACAGGAGGTCCCTCAGCAGTAAAGAGGACGCCATGCCCCACCCAGTAATGCACCACGAGCCACGTTTGCAAAGTGGTGGAGAAAGGGGGCGTGGCCTGCAAAGACCTCTTAGCAATCCCACTGGGTGGGATTTATTGGAGATAACAGTAGGGATAGTTGGCTCTTAAGGATGTCCTTGGGGGCCAACTACCTCTCCTGTTACCTCCAGTAAGTCCAACACAGCAGGATTGCTAAAACCACTTGCTGCTTTAGTCCTGGGGCCCACCCCCACCAGCAGTGCATCTGGAGAAATGTTTGCAGAGTGATGGAGAAAGGGGGCATAGCCTCTGACCACTATCAGCAATCCCACTGTGTGGGGATTAGTGGAGGTCTTAAGGACATCAGCTGCCAAGGGCACTTCATCCCCCACCAGCAGTGTGCCAGGAGGCGTGTTTGCAGAGTCGTGGAGAAAGGGGATGGGGCCTTTGACGACTTGCCAGCTTTTTTTACTACTTTCGAGGAAGGTGGCCGTGTGGCCCCCCTTCCCTGGACCGCGGAGATGGGCATGCAGCTGGCTGTGGGTAAAAAGCAAAGTGCTCACTTTCAGTAAGCGAGAGCAAAATGCTGTGACATTTTGAAGCCGGAGCACTTGTTTGCTCTGACAATGAGTGAGCGGCGCTCAGGCCATGCCATAGCAAACTGCAATGTCCCGGGGGTGGGCCCTGAGGGGAGATGGTCCCCAGGGCCATGTACGGCTCCAAGAGGGGGGCCACACAGCCCTCCTTCTTCCTTGATTAGGGGCCTGCCCCGGGGAAGTGGCAGTCCACAGGTCCAGAACATCATGGGTACGGGGCCACGCAGCCCCTCTCCTGTTTCATAAATTTAAAGTTTGGCCCGGGGAGGGGTTTTCTTCCCAGTGGCCGGGTGGTCCAAGAGGCCCCCCGCATTAAAATGTTAATGCCCCAGGGAGTTGGTGGTCTCCGGGTGGGGGTGCCAAGAGGGCCCCCCATTTTAAAATGGTAAAGCCCCAGGGAGGTGTTGGTCCCTGGGGCTAGGGAGTCTGTGAGGCCCCCAATATTACAATGTTAAAGCCCCGGGCAGGTGGTGGTGTCAGGGCCTGCGATGGAGGCCATGAGTGATGTAATATGTGTCACAAGCAGTGCATTGCAGGGGCTTACATTATAGTTAGCTCAGGTAACTACAACTGCTGAATTTCACTGGTTTTGTATGAGTGAAATCTGAACCTAACTATAACATACCTGTAACCTTTGGGTTTTTTCAATGATTTTCTAAGGGTTTTTAATTTTATTTTCTAATCATCACATCCCTGTAACCTTTGTTTTTTTCAATGAATTTCTATGGTTTTTAAAATTCTATTTCCTAACGTAACATACCTGTAACCTTTGATTTTTTAAGTGCATTTGTAAGGTTTTTTTAAATTTTATTTCCTAACTGTAACCACTAAACTTGACACTGAGCGTGTGAGTGATTGCATGAGTGTCTTAGTGGATGTATGACTGTCTGAGTAGGTGTAAGTGGATATGTGAGTGTGTGAGTGTATAGGGGCTGGAAGTGGGTATACAAGTCTCTGAGTGGGTGTGTGAGTCTCTGAGAGGATCCGTGAGCAGGTGCGTAAGTCTGTGAGTAGATTTGTGAGGGGGTAAGAGAGAGTATGAGTGATTCTGTAAGTGGGTGCATGAGTGTCTTACTGTGTCTGCGAGTGGGTGTACGTGTCTGACTTTGTCCATAAGTGGCTTCAGCTCATCTTCTGCACTCGTTTTTTGTAGACCTGGGCGGAGCTCATGGAGTTTCAATGTGTGGAAATACGCAGAGTTACCACCAAAAACTCCACCAAAATCCACAGAGTGCCATGAGCGGCAGGGTAATGCCCAGCCACTCCTAATAAAATCCCCTTGGCTACTGAGGGTCGCAGGGGGCCAAGAACCCCTATTGTTGCTACTAGTAAGTCCCCCATGGCGGGATTGCTGAGACCTCATTGGAGGCCCACCCCCTTGCTCAGCCACTATGTAAACATGCCTCCTAGCACACTACCGGTTGGTGGAGGAAGTCCCTTGCCTGCTGAGGGTTGATGGGGGCCAATAAACCCTATTGTTGCCACTAGTTAGTCCAACACAGTGGGATTGATGATACCTCATCAGAGGCACGGCTCCTTTCTCAACCACTCTGCAAATGGGCCTTCTGGGACACTACTGGTTGGGGGATGAAGCCCCTTGACTGCTGAGGGTTACTGGGGGCAAGGATCCCTATTGTTCCCACTAGTAAGTCCCACACATTAAGATTGCTGAGACCTCACCAGAGGCCCTGTTCTCTTTCTCAACCACTCTGCAAAGGGGCCTCCTGGCACACTAATGGTTGGGGAATGAACTCCCATTGGATGATGAGGGTCGTTGGGGGCCAAAAACCCCTATTGCTGCCACAAGTAAGCCCCCCCCCAGCAAGATTGCTGAGACATTGTCAGAGGCCCCACCTCCTTTCTGAACCACTCTGCAAAGGTGCCCCCTGGTGTACTACTGGTTGGAAGATGAAGTCCCCTTGGCTCCTGAGGGTCGTTGGGGGCAAAGAACCCCTACTGTTGCCACAAGTAAGTCGCCCATAGATGGATTACTGAGACCTTATCGTAGGCCCTGTCCCCTTTCTCAAACACTCTGCAAATGCATCTCCTGGCGAATTACTGTTTGGGGGATACAGTCTAGGGGTGAGCGCCCCTGCAAACTCTGCTCGACTGGTGGTGGGCGGCGCTTTTGCTGAACTCCATGTTCGAAGCGGGGTGTGGAGTGGCAAAATTCTGATGGGAGAGCGGAGTTTACTGCCCGCCCCTAGTTTTCGGTCTTTTTCTGCTCACTCCTTACCTTCCATTTGCCTCTTTCTGATTGTTGCTGACCTTTACTTTTCCTCTTTCTGTGAATTTCTGTCCTTTATTTTGCCTTATTCTGCTTGTTTCTGACCTTTATTTTGCCTCTTTCTGCTTATTTCTGACCTCTATTTTGTCTCTTTCTGCTCGTTTCTGACCTTCATTCTGCCTCTTGCTGCCCGTTTCTGACCTTTATTCTGCCTCTTTCTGCTGTGTCCCACCTTTATTTTGCCTCTTTCTGCTCATTTCTGACCTTTGTTTGCCTCTTTCTACTCATTTTTTACCATTATCTTGCCTCATTCATATCGTTGCTGACCTTTAGTCTGCCTCTTTCTGCTCATTTCTGACCTCTATTCAGGCTTTCTACTAGTTTCTGCCCATTATTTTGCCTCTTTCCCCACCTTTACCTCTGGGACCATGGGGGCAGCTCCAAGGCCCCCGTGGTCCCAGCTGGCTTCCTGCGAGAGACAGCATTGCTCTCACCTTTATTCTACCTCTTTCCTCATCTTTATTCTGCCTCTTTTTGCTCCTTTTTCACCATTATTTTGCCTTTTCTGCTCGTTGCTGACCTTTATTCTGCCTCTTTCTACTAATTTTTTACCGTTATCTTGCCTCATTCATATCATTGCTGACCTTTATTCTGCCTCTTTCTGCTCATTTCTGGCCTCTATCCTGGCTTTTTACTAGTTTCTGACCATTATGTTGCCTCTTTTTTCTCTTTTCCTCCCGGGCCCACGAGGGGAGCCCCAAGGCCCCCGTGGTCCCTGCTGGCCCCCCGCCTCCCGTGGGAGCCCACATTGCTCTCACAGACAGGGAGCTGTTAAACATGCAGCTCCCTTTCTGTCAGAGCAATCCTTTATCTGTTTCCCTGCTCGCTTGACAGCGGGTAGGGAAACAGATCAAAACTGCACTCTCAGTAAGCGGGAGAGGTTTCACAGCTCTTGTTTGCTAAGAGCGCAGTTCAAGTTTGCTCTGACAGTCAGATCAAACAGCTATAGCCCATTTTTGGCTCTAGGAGGGGGGCCGCTCTGTTCCCCTCCTTTGATCTGCATGGGCCAGTCCCAGGTAGGTGGTGGTCCCTAGGGCCATATATGGCATGGCCCATATCCCATTTCTTTTTTAAATATTTGGCCCGGGGAAGAGGTGGTCCCCGTGGCCCGGGTGTCATGTGTCCCAGTTAGGCCTAGTAGGACCTGTTGCCACTTTTACATGTACACACCTTTTTCCTAAAGGTGCCTTCACTTTGCCATGTTGACGTTTGACACACTTTTGTATTTTTGACACTTGATTCGTTTCTTGGAAACACCGACTTGCTAACATGAATAAACTTTGCGAAAACACTATCACATTGCCTTGGCATTGGGCACAAGGCCCTCACGTGCATTGTGCAAATGTGTTTTTTATTTACATCCATATAGCGACACAGCTATCTGTGGAATACAAACAATGGCAGCCTGATCACTATCTCAGCCCAAGGCAAGGATGCCATTTTCTATATATAATCTTTTGTTTCCAAGTATAATCACTGGAGACACTTCAGCTGACTTTGAGCGGACCCTGTATGCAGAAGCTTTCACCCATCAGCTGACTGACATCTCAGTTCTTGACCAAGACGGGCTCCTTCAGTCTTACCCACCAGGTAATGGGGTTGGATCATCCAGTAGGGGTTTTCTTGGCAGAACATACATTTACATCCTAGACATGTAGGTTAGGGTTTGCATAGTAGGAGTATACTAGATTGTTATACTGTTACATATGCTTGCATGTATACACTGTCTCAGCAAGATGGTGGAACTCTTTGTCCTGTTCACTGTCCTGACACAGATTATAACTTTAGTCTGTTTCTGTTTATTGAACATTACAGCACATATTTTCTTCTATACAAGAATCCTTTTGTTTTAATAAGGAGTGAAAATGTCCCTTTGTGTATTCTTTGTATATTTCTCTGAGCAAACGAGACACTAGTGTCTGAGCGAAATGTTCTAGGTCTGTCATCACGGTTCCTGAGGGAACAGGGTTGTCATGTTCAGTATTTTTCAGACCTGTTTGCTACCTGTCTAGGTTATGGAGGCTTATGGTGGCAATGTGAGCAAGATAGTCTAAGGGAAAACATATCCTGTGGGGGTGCATGGAATCTGTATGGCACCATCCTAAGCTTATGTTGTCCACAAATACGCAGTTCCTACTAATTAGTGGAAACTATACGACATGGCGCCACCAACGTTGGTTGGTTTCTTATTTTGTGTGGATCAACTGAATATTTCAGTCATACTTCCTCAGAGATCCCTACACAACTTCTAACCAGAGAAGTCTGCGGTGATAGGGAATATCTTCCCCAGCTGAGTAATTCATTTTTGCATATCTGGCACAAAACATCTCTGAGAACTGCAGATATGCAGTCACTCAAAACATGACAACAGAATGGTCTCACATTAGATGGGGGGGACATTACCTTCGTGGCAGAGGCATACAAAGCATATAGAACAGAGATATTTTACCCCTGGGTTACATTCCCTGCTGCAAATGATGCAACACGGGTACTCCACGAATACACTGAAGAATACCCTTCATATGAGGCAATTTAAGTGCCTCTCACTTACCAAGAGCATATTAATTGGATTAAAGGGCCCTTCTCCATAATATACAAAAAGTGAGACTGGGTCTACTCAACAATGTGGGGGTGACATGGCCAGACCTAGCCGGATACACACAGCATCCCCGTATCAATTTTTTTACCACAGCTGCGGGAATTATACACTAATCTAGTCACAATACAGAGTTTGTGATCCAAACCTTAACACTCACTCCTTCATAGCTACACCAGGCATTAGCCCACTAACATTCAATGCAGTCATGGGTAAAGTTCCCACTAAAAAGGGAAGAAATTCAATTTTGGATAGCACAAAAAACAAACCAGCTTGAAGCAGTGTTTCCACATACAAGCCCGCAGGGGAAACACAAGATACTATCCATTTGCTTGCTGGTGAGGATGGCTTTCCACGTAGAGAACTGTGCATCTTGGGGTACGGTCTTTGCTGCGGTATATCCCAGAACACATAGTGCCCCTACTCTGGTTGTTTTACCTGAGGTTTTGAAACAGGTCCAGAACGAGCACGGGGCAGCACCAGCCCTGGACTGAGGGATGAAACAGATGGGCAACTTTGCTGCAGTATCAGCCATAATGTTGAACAACATTAAAGGGGAAGTAGCTGCATTAGCTATACTCCAGCGATTAAGGTATTTGCCATCCACAGAGCAGGAGCGCGAATAACCTAAAATGATCGAAGAAACCTATGCTATGCTGGGTAGAGATAAGTTGGGAGCCAGATCTGGGAAACCACAATTGAAGAGTAATCCTGAAAAGGATAACTCTTAGCAAGCACCTGACTCTTCAACGAAGGAGAAGAGGGACAGTAAGAAAAACATGTGTAAAACAAGATCACAGGGTTGGTCTCCTACACAAGAATCTACAGAAAAACAAATGTGACCGTGATAAAGTTAAACCGCCTGATAAGTATCAGGATGCTGATACACGTTCCTCTAGTTCCATCCAAGATTTGTCTGATAAACTTTTAGAGAGAGGAGGATGGTCAGAGCACAGATCAGAAGAGCATGTGAAACCAAGGAAGGACTCAACGCTCCTGTCATGAACCTGCGGGAGAAATTTATGGAGCCAAATGTTCCTTTCTTCTTTTTCAGCCCCACTCAATGAGCGCAACCAGAAGTCAGGCAGCTGAGAAGGGACATAAACTTCCACCCGTCTCAAATACATCAAAAGTAGGAGATGAGGCAACCGAGGAGAAGGATGGCTAAGAAGCAAACTGTGGAAGACTGAGGAGTGTAGTGAGTCCAGCCCACTTTGGGGAAGAGCAGCCAGAGAAGAGGCAGTACCTGGCTGGCATCCTGAGTGAGGATTGCGCGGTACCGGAGGGAGAACAGCCAAAGGAACCAGCATCAGAGAGAAACCTGTGGATGCCCGGAGAAGAGAGGAGGATACCTCTTTGCCGGTCAGCTCCTGCTCCTGGTCATGTCCCGGGAAGGACGTGGCTTCACCAGGTGTGTGAATGGCTCCTAGGAAGAGCCTATACACGGGGAGGGGAGAGGTAAAGAACCCTGTTGGGAGGGACTGGAGTAGGAAGAACTGAACGAAGAGCGGGGGCGTGTGAAGAGTTCTTTTTGTGAATCACCCTAGTACACAAATTATTTGCCACCTTTGAAGCACCATAACTCACGGACTATTTGCCACCACCCTGTTAAATGCACTAAACCTAAAAAAAAAAGAGAAAAGGAGCGAGAGAGCACTAGATTAACCTACTCATCCCTAGAGTTGAAACAGGAATAAACTGTAACTTACTTGGTTTCTTCTTTCTATCGAGGGTACCGGTGGACAGGAGTTCCAAAGGCCCTGAAGAAGAAAAGAAGACGTTTGGTTAAAAGAAAAGTGGACTTCTATTCCCGTTTTTATTGTATATTCTTTTGAAAATGGCACAATAAGAGGACATGTATAGTAATGCCGGGGATTACAAATAAAAGAATAGCAAGTTAAACCCAAAACCCGACTCATTTTATGTTAATCTTTCTAGACCAGTTCACAAGTGGTGGAGAATGCGGGCAGTTCCTTTCCATTGATGGATGCTTGAATTAAACACCTAGTGCAAGCACAGCGCAAACTGGAATGGTCTCTGAAACGCCAGATGTCTTCAGCTAAGGCTGATCGAGAAATATTTTGTGATGCAGTGAAGACCCAAACAGAGCAACTTAATAAATTGGCACAGGAACAACTACAAGTATCTTTCGGATTAATCAGTCATAGAGCACCAATAGTTAGCACCCCTAATATAACCTTTCAAAAACTCCTGCCATGAGACCAGAGCTTCAGGTTCCTTCCAGACCCCAGTGTTTTGAGTGTGGTGAATGGGGCCACATAGCCCGTTTTTGTAAGAACAAAAGGTCCACAGAAGAACTGATGGAAGTCAATTACGTCCCGAGCTCTTTTTATTTCACTCAGGAAATGTACCCTTTTTTGTGTAAGTATTCAAATTAATCAAAAATAGACGAACGCTTTACTGGACTCTGGTTGTAAGCAATCGGTCATACAAGCTGAATTCGTCCTCCCCTCACAAATTACACCTGGGAAACTTGTACAGATCAGGTGTGTACATGGGGACATTAAAACCTATCCTGTAACAAAGTTATTGGTTTCTACAAGTGAAAGGAAGGAATAAGTGGAAGTTGGCATCCTAACTAATTTGCCTGAAGATGTTATCTTAGGAACTGATAATCCACATTTTTAGACTTGTTCTATGAATCTACGCTTACCTGGGTGAAGGTACCCAAAGATCAAGTCAAGATCCCAGCACCAAAATCCGCATTAGTAACTCCAGAACCTTGGATGATAGACCGTGATTTCCGCTTCACACAGATGAATAATGCTCTTCTCCACCCTATTTGGGAAAAGGCCCGACAGAATAATACCCATACTTTTCCCCAATTCCACATAAGAAATGGACTCCTATACTGAATACCACGGCCCACTGACACACCTTAGTTATTAGTACCCAAAGACTTTCAGTATCAAATCATGTTTTACGCACATTCCCATTAATTAGCAGGGCACTCAAGACCAGAGAAAACAACTAAAGACATTATTCGTAATTTTTACTGGCCGGTTATTTTCGCACATATAAAAAAATATTGTCAAGAGTGTGAGGTTTGCCAAAAAAAGAATCCGTACCTTCCACCTAAGGCGCCTCTCCAACCTTTACCTATAGCATGCACCTCATTTGAGAGAATTGGGATGGATTTTATAGGCTCCTTACCAAGGTCCACGAAGGGCTGTCAATATGCTCTTGTTTTAGTAGACTATGCTACCCGCTTTCCAGAAGCCTGTTCCATTCGCAGTTCTGATACCAATACTATTGCTCAGCATCTGATTGAATTTTTTTTTCTCGAGTCGGTTTCCCAAGAGAAATCCTCACACATCAGGGTACTTCCTTTGTATTGCAACTTATAGCCCAGATAGGCAAACAGCTAAACATCAAACATAACAAAACTTCGGTGTATCACCCCCAAAACTATGGGTTGGTTGAGAGATATAACGGATCCTTCAAATTCATCTTAAAGAAAATGCTTGTAGGAGAAGGAAAAAACTGGAACCAGCTACTCCCCTTAGCTCTCTTTGTATTAAAAAGTCAGGTGCTGAGCAGCTTAGGATGCGCTTGCTTCGAATTACTTTATAAGCCGAAACACCAAACACTCTTAGAAATAACCCGTGATGCATGGGAGAAAGAAATGAAAGTTGAAGCAGAAAACCTTCTTGAATATACCCAACAGTTAAAAGCCCATATACGTAAACTCGGAGAACTGGCACATAGAAATCTAGATAAAAGCCAAAGAAATCAAAAACAAACCTATGATGGGGGTAGAAATTAAGGATATACCAACCAGGTGACTGGGTTCTGGTCTTGCTACTTGATTCCACTCATAAAATGAAATCCGAATGGAGAGGCCCCTTTAATATCATAGCAAAAATCGGGAACCTTTCATTTAAATTAATAATGGGAACCCATAGAGAACAGACTTTTCATATCAATCTGTTAAAAAAATAGTTAGGAATGCCACTAAAAGGCATACATATGGTAAATCCTGAAAGTAATGCCAATTCCACCCTAGATCAGCTACTCATACACAACAAATTGTCCATAGAACAAAGGGAAGGGTTGGAAAAGACATTGCAGCCCATCTCCTTCATTTTCTCAGATATGCCAGGAAAAATCAGTCTAACCGAACACTCCATTACTACTCCAGAGGGCAAGGTTGTAAGATTGAAACCTTCTTGGATACCCATAGCTAGACGCCAAGTTGTTTACAATGGGATAGAACATATGATACATACGAAGGTTATAGAACCTTCACAAAGTAATTGGTCCTCTCCCATAGCAATAGTTCTGAAATCTGATTGGAGTAAACGATTTTGTATAGACTTCTGAGCAGTCAACAGTATCTTTAAGCTAGACGCTTACCCTCTTCCCAGGGTTGATTAACTAACTGAAATATATAACCACAATAGATCTTGCTAAGGGTTATTGGCAATTTCGCTTAAGGGTAGAAGATAAGGGAAAAACTGCTTTCTCCACTCCTTTTGGCCTCTTCCAACTTACAGTACGTCTCTGTGGGCTTCATGGAGACCCTGCCACTTTTCAATGATTAATTAATCTAATCCATGAAAACCACAGTGAGTACTCGTCTGCCTTTCTTGACGATATTATTATATTCATTCGTACTTGGGAAGATCATCTAGAGCACCGAACAAAGTTCCTAAACGAACTGGCAAAGGCTAACCTACATATAAACGCAAAAAAATCAAGAGTATGTTTTAACAAAGTAAAATACCTGGGTTACTTCCTAGGAAACAGACTCATAGAACCCCAAACTGAGAAAATGAAAGCCATCACTGACCTTCCTTTCCCAACCAATAGAAAGGCAGTGAGGGCTTTTATGGCCTAATTAGATATTATTGAAGATGTATTCCAGGGTACTCCACCATAGCTGCACCTTTAACTAACCTGTTAAAAAGGTAACTCATAATACGATATTCCAATACCTGTCAAAAAATGTAATGGAAACATTCAAAACCCTAAAGAAAACCATCACTTTGGGGTCAATCCTGACTTCCCCAGACTTCGAAAAGACCTTTATTCTACAAACAGATGCCTCTGATGTGGTCATAGGAGCTGTTCTCTCTCAAAAAGATAGCGAAGGCAGAGCAAAACCCATTCTTTATATATTAGTAGAAAACAATTTCCCCGAGAAACAGCGTTTTCCACTATAGAGGAAAAGTGTTAAGCCATTAAGTGGGCAATTGATAAGCTGCGTTATTATCTTGAGAGCAAACCATTTTACTTAATGCTGATCATGCTCCCTTGACCTGGTTAAGCCGGAATTAAGGAAACAATCCCAGAGTCCTTAGATGGTTCCTTTCCCTTTAATCTTTTCAGTTTGAAGTTCGGCATAAATTGGGTAAAGACTTAGCAGGGTCCGGCTTCTTGTCACAGTTTCCCCTTTTTCTTGATCAGGAACATCTGGAGATGGGGATATGTTATGAACCTGCGGGAGAGATTTATGGAAGCCAAATACTCCCTTCTTATTTTTCAGCCCCACTCAACAAGCACAACAGGAAGTCAGGCAGCCGAGAAGGGAAATGTACTTCTGCCAGACGTGAATACGTCAAAAGGAAGAGACAAGGCGACCGCGGAGGAGGAGGAAAGCAAAGAAGCAAACTGCGGGAGACCAAGGAGTGTAGTGAGTCCAGCCTACATCGGGGAAGAGCATCCACAGAAAAGGAAGTATCCGGTCGGCATCCTGAGTGAGGGTTGCACGGAACCGGAGGAAGAAGATGCAAAGGAACCGGTGTCAGAGAGAAACCTAAGGACACCCGGAGAGGAGAGGAGGATTACTGTTTGCTGGTCAGCTCCTGCTTAGAGCCACATCCTGGGAAGGACGTGGCTTCACCAGGTGCGTGAGAGGCTCTTAAGCAGAGCCTATATACGGGAAGGGGAGAGGGTAAGAACCCCATTGGGAAGAACTGGGAGTGGGGAGAAGTGAGGGGAGTGTGAACAGTTCTTTCTGTGGTTTACCCTAATACACAAATAATTTGCCACCTTTGAAGCACCATAACTCAAAGACTATTTGCCACCACCCTGTTAACTGTACTAAACCTAAAAAAAAAAAGAGGAAAAGGTGGGAGAGAGCACTAGATTAACCTACTCATCACTAGAGTTGAAACAGGAATAAACAGTGACTTACTTGGTTTCTTCTTCTTATCGAGGGTACCGGCGGACAGGAGTTCCCAAGGCCCTGAAGAAAGAAAGAAGACGTTTGGTTAAAAAAAAAGCAGATTACTATTCCTTATTTTCAGTGTGTATTCTTTTGAAAATGGTGCAGTAAGAGGACATGTATAGTAATCCCAGGGATTACAATATAAAAGAATAGCAAGTTAAACCCAAAACCCGACTCATTTTATGTTAATCGCTGTAGACCAGTTCACAGCAGACTATACAAAAAAACAGAAAGACAAACCTAAAACATCTAAACCTCAATTTAAAAAGAAGAAGGTATTTAGACTTAAGGTCAGGCATGCCCCAGATATTGAGGACTCTGCTTCTGGATGGGGAATGGGCATTGACAATGGTGGATAGTGTAGCAGAAGTAACAATAGTTTGCCAGAACCTGATGGACTGTTTATTGGGAGTAGCGGTAAGTGACTATATCATGGTGAAAACACCAGATACCAGGGTAAGAATCCCACGTCGGTTATACGAAATTCAACTATGGTTTGAGGGGGACCTACCCAGGTTTATCAATGTCCTCTTTTGGGAGGAACTCACTCAAGTATGCAATATTTATTGCTCAAAAAAGACTGGTCAACGGATTTCTTAATAGATTGCCCAAAGGGGGAGACAGTGATTTTACCAACCTTTTACGACCCCGTTCCAGAATAAATAGAAAACTCACACCCCAGGGAGTGGGCTTGAATGCTAGTTCCTGCATTATACCACAACCATGTGGAGTGGGATGATGGTTCACCTAATTAAGACATTCCATTGAGGACAACCCCACAACCTCAAAGAAAATATCCAATACAAAGTGAAGCTAAACAACAACATAGGGAAATCCTAAAACAACTTGAATATCAAAGTGTAAAAGAAAGTTGCACCTCTTTAATGAATAGTCCTTTATTTCTGGAAATTAAACCAGTTCAATCATATTGTCTAGCATTAGATTACAGACTTTTAAACACAGATACTCGCACGTTTGCAGTACAAGACACACACAGTGATGCACTAATCAAGAACATGGTGCGCAAAAAATACAAACCAACACTAGATACCTCAAATTGATTCTTCTGCCAAAATATAGCACCTGGAAGCAAATATTTGGCAGCTTTCAGGGTGCTAGGTTCTCAAAAACTATTTTGCCATTTGTGACAGGTGTATAAGAATAGCCCTGGGCTGTTTTCCACAATAGTTACAGAATTACTTGAGCATTTTTGATGATTAGGCTTTGTTCTATGTTGATAACTTTTGCTTGTTGAATGATGACCCATTCGAACACTTGACCAGAGTGGACGACATATTCTTGGTGTTTGCTCACATGGGCTATAGATTCAATTTCAAAAAATCAAAAAGCACACACCTCAATGTCCTATTTTTGGGGGTACAAGTTGTCAAGTCAGGGCCAGAGCCAGTGCGTTGCTCCAACCTCCAATGACTCTAAAAAGATTACAATTCATATTAGGATTTCTAAATTTTGGCAGAACATACATTCCAGATTATGCAGAATGGGTAAAACCATTCTATGACTTAATATGTCCAGACTTTTCAAGCACACATTGGATACAGCAACACACTGAAATTGTATGTCCTGTTCAAGCTGACATGATAGCTTCCAAACTCTTACACACACTGCAAATCTGGTGATCCATTTTACTGTGGGTACATTAGGGTACACAGACGTTCAATGGAGATGACACTGTACCGATGGCATATAAATCACACTTATATACTAATGCTGAAATGCATTTTGCACCTACTGAAAAAATATTGACATTGGTACAGACTGCTGTAGAGAGAGAGCATGTCCTGGCTCAAGGAAAATGCATTATTGTTGTGACCCCAGTACTGACCTTAGAGGCAGTTAACAAAGCAAGCATTTAGAATGCTAAAGCTCTACATCCAAGATGGATACAATGGGCTAACTCTGTCAGTAGAACAGGTGTAGATTACAGATTAGACCCTACATTACAAACACAGGCATTTCTGCAGTATGAACAAGAATATCCTCTGCCTAATGAAATTATGCCTCTACAACGCTATGACTGCATCATTTACACTGATAGTTCTGCTCAGCCTGCTGTAGGAACCAAACACCAATATTCAGTTGCATGCGCAGTTGTAAAAGGGTATATGCATGATGGAGCTTTCCATCCTGAAAAACCTACACTCAGTCACTAGGTGACTGCATGGAACAGCTGGCAGAACTAAAGGTGCTAATACTGGCACTACAGAATATGGATGCTGGATTCACCATGCTTATTGTATGTGATTTGTATTATTGTCTACAGTCATATAATGAGTACCTTCATTATTGGAGCCAGAATGGATTCAGGAAATAGAATGGCTGCACAATGAAGCACAAGTTGCTTTGGGAACAGGAGGCAAAGCTGAAGGAATGCTTGCCATGTGCTCATGTCATTCATACATTGAGTCACGTTGCAGGGAATTCACGTTGCAGGGAATTCACTGGCCAATTTAACCGCAAAGGTGACAGTTTAGCGTAGTTTTCAAGTATGAGGATAGATAGAGACATCATGGTGGGCTCAATGCTGCGCACAATGACACACACCTGCTGAAAGGCTTTCCACTCAAATATGCTGACAAGATAGATGCACAACACAAAAAAATATACCTTATGCTCAAATTCCAGTGGGGGACTGAGTAATACCAACCAGTGATTGCAGACCGGGATTAATTCTAGTTTCACATGAGCGTCTGGCTTCTGCACTTGCAGGGGTGGCTGCAACTATTTCACTATTGCAGCAACACTATTGGTGGCCGGGTCCTTACAAGTAGACCAAGGACTTTGTCCTGAGACATGACATCTGTCAGCAGAGGAAGCGTCCCACCATAAGTAAATTGTAAAACATGTCAGCAAATATAGAAGGTGCCTATACAATAAGCTAATACTACGGAAGGAGGAAACAGAGTTTAAGCAATAGAAACAGTAAAACTTAACAGTTTGCTAAGCACAGGCAATAAGAGGCAAAGCATAGTATACCACCAAGAAATATAAAACTCCTAAAAATGTAATAGTGTGAATATACTATTTAAATAGAAGAGTGAAAAATTTTTATGAAAAAGGAGAGAAGGGAAGAGAAAGAGGAAAAGGATAGGTGGAGAGAGAAAAGAGAAGTACCGGAAAGAGAGAGGACAGAAAGAAAAGAGAGAAGAACAAGATGTTAAGAGTAGATAGAGACTATGATGTTGATGATAAGAAAGATGTAAAGGGTAACCATAGTAGGTCGGACTTAATTTGTACGTGAATGGAGGATTGAGGGATAGAGGCAATTCTATGTTCGTCACAGATATAATTCCACCAATGAAGAAAGGATAATTTAGAATTGTCTTTCCAGCAAGTGAGTATAACTTTAAAGGCCACAGCAAGGAATAAGTCTAATAGCGGAGAGGCAGGAGCAGCTAGATCAAAATCTGGTGAAACAGTGCCCAAAAATACATTTTGAATATTAAGTTGTACATTATTAGGAAAGATCCGAGTACATTTTGACCATATCTCCTTCCAAAAGGCATAAACTTTAGGACAGTAAAATAATAAATGTATTAAAGAGCCTTCAGCTTCAGAGCAAGACCAAAAAAATGGTGTGACAGAGTGATTGAATTTATGTAACAAAAGAGGAGTAATGATGACTCTATTAAAAATAAAAAAGAGGGACTGTGTGAGATTTGCAGCTTTGGAGGTTTTGAATAGTTTCTGCCAAAACGTATCCCAATGTGATACTGATAGAGTCAAGGAAAGGTCATGCTCCCACTCTAGTTCCACCTTAGATTTAACCCGTGTGCAGATAGGAGTAGATAGAGATTTATAGATATAAGAGGCACTAGGAGTAGTATCGGAAGAAGTGTGAAATAATGAAGAGTCAGAAGGAGAGGAAGAAGGAGTTGGAGGAGAAGAGAATTTCTGTAGACACTCCTGCAGAATTGGGGCTAGCGTATCATATTGCAGAATACAGGAATCAGGAAGATTGAAGGTAACTTGTAACTGATGGAAAGAGAGAATTACATTGTTGACAATTAGTTGATGTACAAAAAGAAGGCCCTTTTCTTTCCATTGTTTGTAATAGAATGACTTGTGGCGAAATTTAATGTATTTGTTAAACCAAAGAGATGACGCTAGAAAAGATTCATAGTTATTCATGTTCTTAAAGAAAAGTGTGTGCAACAACATATGGGAATGTTTCAAAATAGGGTATTTGGAAATAAAAGTACAGTTAGACATGTGTACAACATATCGTATTGAAAATTCATTAAGCAAGGAACATTCAACATTAACCCAAGAGGGTTTAGGCAAGTCTTGATAATCCCTAGACAAGGCAAAAAATTGACGAATCAAGAATGCATTATGATACAAATTAAAATCAGGGAATCTTACACCTCCTTCATTTTTAGGACGAATCAATTTAGCCAGGGCAATACGTGCATGCTTGTTATTCCATAGAAACTTTGTGCATAGCGAATTAATCTGGGAAAAATAATATTTAGGAATTTTGAAGGGTAACATAGATAGTATAAACAAAATCTGAGGAACAATCATCATTTTAATTGTATCAAGTCTGCCCCACCAAGAAAGGAACAATGGAGACCATAAATTCAACAAATTAGTAATTTTAAGTTTTAAGGCAGAGAAATTCTGAGCAAGTGTATCACGAATGGTGGGGGTAAACCATGTACCAAGGTATTTTATTTTCTGGGGACACCATGTGAAATTAGACGATTCAAACATATATCTGTAGCATGAAGGATTTAAAGGTAAAATCTCAGTTTTAGAGAAGTTCAGTTTGTAACCTGAAACCTTAGCGAACGATGCAATTTCCTTCAAAAAGGGGGGCAGGGAGGATACAGGGTTAGACATATAAATAAGCACATCATCAGCATATGCGGACAGTTTAATTTGTTGAGATTTAAGATTGAAACCAGTAATGAGAGAATTACTTCTGATACGTTCCAGAAATGGTTCTAGACATAACAGGAAAAGTAATGGTGAAAGCGGGCAGCCCTGGCGTGTACCTCTTTGAAGGGAAAAATAAGGGGAGAAGAGACCATTAACAAAAATACAAGCTTTGGGGTTGGTGTATAACAACTTAACATAAGAAATAAACTTTGGACCAAAGCCAAACCATCGTAAGGTGTGAAGCAGAAATTCCCAATTAACACGATCAAAGGCTTTTTCAGCGTCCAGGGATAAAGCCGCCAATGGGGAGGGATATTTTGTACTAAGAGCAAGGATATTGGAAAACATTCTGGCATTGTCAGAGGCCAAGCGACCTTTAACAAAACCAACTTGGTCAGGATTAATGAGATGGGGAATAATTTTCTCTAAACGAGAAGCCAATATTTTTGCAAAGATTTTACAATCATAATTAATTAATGAAATAGGACGAAAAGTTTTACAATAGGAGGGATCTTTATCTGGTTTGGGGATTACAATGATAAGAGCTTCCAAAAAAGAACCACAGGCTTGGGAATTGGAGATAAAAGAATTAAAAAGTTCTAATAATTTGGGTGCAAAATTTGAGGAGAAAGCAGAAAGTAATTCAATTGAAAAACCATCCGGGCCAGGAGCTTTTGCTTTCTTCATAGATTTAAGTGCATCAGATAATTCTTGTAAGGACACTTCATCTTCATGGGGTTGAAAATTATCTTGGGAAATTTGAGGCTTAGGGATATCCCTGAAAAAAGTAGCAAAATCATCTTCAGAGGGATTGGTGGTTTCTGTGTATAGGAGCCTGTAATACGATTGAAATGTGTCAATAATATCTGAATCAGATGAGAGGAGAGAGTCGTCAAATTCTGAATGGATTGGGCCAATGGCTTTTCGTTCTGATTTAATTCTTAGATAGTTTGCCAACATTTTCCCGGCTTTATTTTGGCCTCCATGATATTTCGACTTAACCTTGAGGAGAATATTACAGGCCTCCGTTGTGGCAATCTTATTCAGGGTGGATTTAGCTTTGATTAACTCTTGTAGAGATGATGAGGATTTGGAAGAGTAA
The DNA here is from genome assembly GCF_964204655.1 of Triturus cristatus. Taxonomy (NCBI): domain Eukaryota; kingdom Metazoa; phylum Chordata; class Amphibia; order Caudata; family Salamandridae; genus Triturus; species Triturus cristatus. The sequence continues at coordinate 1,060,328,094 of NC_140589.1, read as the reverse complement.
TACTTATGCTCTAACGCTTTTATGTGGGTTAAAGTTTCTTTATATTTAGCATGCAGCAATTTTTTCTTCTTTGAGGAATAGGCAATAGTAAAAGCTCTGAAAGATGCTTTAAAATCATCCCAATTGTTGTGTAGGGAGGTATCTAAGGATTTATTAAAAGAAAAAAATTCCTTAATAAAAGAGGTCGCTTCTGAAATAAAAGTGCGATCTGATAAAAGAAAGTTATTGAAACGCCATCTACCTTGTTTGCAAGTGGTGAGAGATAAGTCAATATGGGTGGAGACAGGAGCATGGTCAGAAATAAAAATAGATCCAATCTCAGATGACTGGAGACAAGGTAGCAGTGATTTGGAAACAAGAATATAATCAATACGAGATCTAGTATGATGTACAGGTGAAAAGAAAGTAAATTCTGAGGTATCAGGGTTACAAGTTTTCCAAGTATCGAATAGCGGGCGAGAGGAAATGGCTGTTTGAAAGGATTTGTGGGATTTGTCAGGTTTGAACTTGCATTTGGATTGCCTATCAGTGAACGGGTCCAACCAATTATTAAAATCACCACCAATCACAATATTAGAATTGGGAAGTGACAATAATTTCAATTTTACAGAATTCCAAAATTCAATGTCTGGTTTAACAGGTCCGTAAATATTGAAAAAAGTCAGTTGTCGTTTATTAATGATAACCTCAGCCAATACCCAACGACCATTCGGATCACACTCAGATGATATGATTTGTGCATTAATGGATTTATGAAATAAAATAACGACACCACCGTGTCGGTCATTAGCAGGAGAGAAAACAATCTGATTGACCCATTGACGTTTAAGTTTAAGTGATTCTTTATCATTACAATGAGTTTCCTGTAAAAAAGCAACCTGGGTGTTAAGTTTAGGTAGATGAGACAATACCTTTTGACGCTTGACGGGGTGACCCAGACCACGAACATTCCACGACACGACATTAACCATATTTCCGGGACCAGGGCAACGTACGAACATAGGACCATAAAACTGCAGGATTGACAAGAGGAAAAAAGGAAAGACATGTTACAATCAGTAAAACATGAAGACAAGTCTTATGAAATAAGCCAGACCTAGATAACAAGAGTAAAAATGAGGGAGAACGAAGAAAAGAAAAATAGAAAGAAGGAAGAGGAAGAGGAAGGAGATGAGAAATGGGGAAGAAGAGAAAAGTAAACAGACCAAGGACGAACATCCAGATCTGAAAAAAGAAAGAAGATCTAAGAGCAGGGAAACGTGGTGACACCAAAGGACGCGGACCACAATGAAAGCAGGGGCAGAGGAAAAAAATAAGAAATGGGCTATAAGCCACACAAGAATAAAGAAGGACAGAAAATCAACATAAGAAAACAGGCAAGTCAAAGAAAACAATTAAAGCAGGAACAATCCGATAATGTAAATGAAATCAAGAGCCAGTATCCATGCCATGCGAAGAAAAGTTATGCAGAAAAAGTCTGAGTTTATCCGGATCCTCAAAGGAGCGAGAGCGACCCTTATGAGTGATTTTGCAGAGGCAGGGATGAAGGATTCCATATTGAATGTTGAGTTGTCGCATTTGAGGCCGAAGAGCAAGGAATTCTTTGCGTCTGGCGTTAGTAGCATTAGATATATCTTGAGAAATGAAAATGTTATGACCAGACCAAATAAGGCGACGTTTAAATCTGACAGCCTTCAAAACTTGCATGAGTTCGGTGAATTCCAAGAACAACATTATAATACCACGAGGTTTATTAGCAGATGGCTGAAGCCGACCCAAGCGGTGCGCTCTTTGTATGTTGAGAGGATTAGACAATGACTGAAGGTCCAAAAGCTCTGGAAGAAATTTCTGTAGAAATGAAACCAGGTCAGACCCTTCAACATTTTCTGGCAGGCCAAAAAGGCGCAAGTTGTTTCTACGATTGCGATTTTCAAGATCCTCAGTGTGGAGTTTTAGTTTCGAAATTTCTTGTTCAAGATGAGGAATCTTAGTAGAGATATCTTGAATGTCACTAACTCGTTGTTCAAGATCAAGAACTTTACTTTCCATAACAATCAATCTTTCCTCAATTTGCCTAAGCTTGTCATTGGTGGCAGTCATGAATGGCTGAAGGCCTCGAACCTCATCCAAAATGGTATCCAGGATCGGATTTTGCGATGATAAAATTGGTGAAGGTGGATCATTTTTGTGCCTTTTCGGTTTTGTGCCAGAAACCGACGGTCTGGACAAGTGGGAGTCGCTAGCCATCATCAAAAACAACAGCAAGTCAAACCAAAAAGAAAAACGAGAAAGTAAAACCAAAGCAGCAAAATTTTGACGGAACTGCAATGTAGGGAGGTAAGTACGCCACTCACACAGGTGCACTGAATCAACTCAGGGATTGGCGATTGGAAATGGACTTGAGCTTGGGCTTGAACAGGACCGAGGTACCCCAAGGACAATGCACTGATGTAGGTAATAAAAAACAATGTACCCAAGTCGGAATGAAAAAAGTCCATCAATAATAGACAAAGAGCACCTGGTAGAAGCAGCAGAGGTTGGAGAAAAGCATTAACAGCAAAGACACCTCATGAAGTACAGCACATGTGAGGAGAAGCACTGCATATTGAAGTAGGAGGCGGGCCAGAGCACTGCAGTATCAGGCAGAGGTGAAAAAACGGCTAAAAAAAAGCAATAATACATCCAGAGGTGGGCTTCAGGCATCACAAAGGAACTGGTTGGAGGCAACACAGCCTCAATTGAGCAGTCGACAAAGACTGAAGAGGGAAGAGCGAGCGCTGTAAAAAACGGAACAAAATGGCGGCCGCTCGCATCTCTGCTGAAGAGAAACCGCCGATGCGAGTAAAAGTCTCCAAATGTGTTGAAAATTGGAGCGGAGGCGGCAGAAAGACTCACCGCGATGTCCCCATTACCTCGCAGTCCCTCAAGGCAGCCCCACTGCCAAAAAGACGATAATAGCTGGTTCCGAGTCCCGCGATGACGCGGAGCTCAAGCAGGGTCCGCCATCTTCCCTCGGCGTTCAAGCCACGCCCTCCGAGTTTGGCTGTTTTACAGGAACTGAATGACTTCTGGGATGAACAAAGCAACGTCCAAGTAAAATGCACCACCACTGGAAAAGTACATTTAGTTTCGTCAAGATCCCAAAAGTCGGGGATCTGGTCCGAGAAACAGATTGTGGACAATAAAGAATATGGGCCATCTTACAGAGTGCCTGTTCAGGCTCTTGAAGGAACACAAACTGTACTTCCCCACCCCTTGCTGGATGCCGAGACAAATGGGTTGGTTCTATTGATCTGATCAAACCACACGATGTGGCCAATCCTCAAAAGTAAGCCACATGGTCTCCTGGATAGCTACCAATCTCCTCTCAGTGCCATAAAGGAAGTTCAGATGGAATCTGTGATTACAAATGAAGCCTGCTCTCTTCAACAGTAAACAACAATGAAGTATGCCTTCTACCTGTGTCACAAACAGCAACTGTGCAGTCAACAAGTACAGAAACACAGATTTCTGTTCCAAATACAGGAACAAGCAACTCCACATGCTTGCGGAACTCCGGGTAGCATTGCAGAGTTTTTTTACCACTTTGTGTTGGTTCGCGTAGCGAGGCTATGCAAACTCCACCCAGGCTTACCTCTGGTATAACACCAGGGTTATGGGCTACCCTCTCCAATGCCCTCTTAACTGCTTTGTTTGCAACAAATGTTGTGCTGCTTCTTGGTGGTGCGTCTCAATTTTATCACGTGCTTCCTATCAGGCGGAGGTTTTGGTCATAAGTGCTTTATTGGAAGGCCTTAGTGCATCCGTTACCTAGCGGCCTCAACACAGGTGATTTGCTCTGTACTACCACCACAAGATTCTCTAATGTCATTCAATACTCTCTCAACCTATTTCTTCTTTGCCTCATTGCTGCCTTGCTCGTTTATATGTTGTGAATGGCTGTGCCTTTGATTGGGTTACTGTTAGCTTGCACGTATAGGTCGAGTTTCCATCTCATTTTTGTAGATTTGAGGCCTCAGCGTTTCCTGCTGGGTTGGCCTGTTTGCTTTAAGCAAGGCCCTAGTGGCTGACATCAGTGCACAGGGGATCCACCGCTACTGTGTTCAGTCCCTCAGTAGGGCCACCTCTGGTTTTGGGCCTGCTGACATCCTTCGGTGCCTCCAGCTGTAGGCAGCCCGTCTTTGCCATGCCACTCATCCGGCCAGTAGCTCCACTCTTTATCCTGTTTGAGGTCTCAACTCTCAGGAGGTTTATCCTTATGTGAACCTCATGCTTTGGAACAGTTTCCAGTTGTATGTATATGATTGACACCAACTCTGTCTTGACAATGGATGTGAGGTGAATGTTGCGGATCCATAGTTCCAACAGTCGTCTCTGAAAGAGAGGACTGGGCGTGCCCCAGAGGTATTGAAATTCCTCCGGGAAAACCCCGAAACTTACCTAACGTTGGGCCTCACTTTGCTGGATGCAGTTGTCAAATGTGTCCTGTGCCAGGTCACATGCTGAGAAACCTGAGTTCCAAAGTGTATTCTGTCCTCATTTGGCTCCTCAGGTTTCTGCATTTAGTTTTGGTTGAATTAAGGTCAAAATGTTTTCCTTGGTCGATCAAGAGACGTGTATCTCTTTTATGCTATTGCTTCTGGTCAGGACTATGATACGCCATTGTATCCAGGTTTAACTCGTTGTATACCCGAGTCCAGCTTGCATGGCATGCTGCTGCATCGTGGCCAGTGGGTGTTTGCATGTTTAAGCTTGTATGTCTTCACCTTGGGGCTGTTCACCGGCTGACTAGGGGTGAAACCTAGAAAGCTCCATAAGAAACATTGAACATAATGTTCAGATGTATGCAGTAGACAAAAAGGTAAAAGACATCCCTTTCCACTCCGTTAATTGTCAAATTATAATAATATGCGCTCTTATGTAGCGCCGTTTACAAGTTGTCCTGCATCTAATATTAAGAGTTGATTGTTTCTTAACGGCACTGATTTATCAACAGAAGAAGGATTATAGAAAGAGAGGGATTTGAACCTGGGGCCTTTAGATCACCCACACCTCTACAATGAATGAACATTATTCCACTGAAATGTCCTGCAGAATCTCAAGCACGCACAACCTGATATTGCAAATGGATTGCGATTTTGCTTTAACTTTCCCAGCCTGTTAACCAAGCCTCTCTTGAACATACTGAGAAGCAAAAAAAGACTTTTGCTTCAATTTGAACCATGTAATTAAGTTGAGAATAAGGGCCGTGCTTTCCTTCTGTGATAATATATGTTATTTGCTTCCAATCATTTTAAAAGCCTGAGGGGCAGCAAAAGTAATACAAGAGGGACTGAGGTGAACATTCACGCAGGGGTGTGAGGATTAGTCAGGTAGTCACATAGGTGAATTGTTGGTTTTATTTACATTTGAATGTTCTTCGTGCGGGCAGCGAGTGAGGCTTTGAATGGCTAGTTTGATTGATGCATAAAGTGTAACACGAAGTGACATTCATTGACTCTCTATTGGTTACAATTCCAATATTCCCCATAGCCCTCTGTAATTGCAAACTATTACATGTGCAATCTTTCCTTAACATGTGCTGTTGAAGAATAATTCTGTAGAATGATTATTACAAGCCATGAAGGTTGCTAACGTCGAGATTGTGTATTGGTGAATGCCATACGCAGGTACTGAGTGCTGCATACCATATGTCAACAAAGGATACTCATTTAGACTCAGCTTTAGGAGAATACCTGTTTTTATTCGAGTGATCTAATACCCTATCAGACAATTTTATCAAAGCCCGCCTTGAGGCCTCTGAAATCTTAGCTTGACCTAATGTGCCAAAGTGTCATTAGAAGGTTTAAACTACATTTCATTCCATATAAAGAATCGGACCACTTTTTATTTTTTTTAGATGATGAATTATTCTGGGCCAGATTTACAAAGCCGTTGCCTGGCTGCTGCGTCGTGCAAGGCAACAAAAAGGCTTATTTGAGACTTACGAAGCCACACAAAGCCACATTGCGTGGCTCTGCATGCCTTAGTAAATACAGAATACCGCTATGTAGTGCAAATCGCTGTCTTGCGTTACTCTGCATTGGGAAGGCATTCCATGGATGGAGTGTGGGCCTTTCTATTCATCCACCTATAGATTTTGAAGCAATGCCAGATTTCTAAAGGGTAGTAAAACTAGGATTGCAGCAGAATGGTGCACCTTCCTATCAGAGGTGCAACGAGGAGCAGCTTCTGCCTTTCTCCTCTATATTTCCTCTTTCTATGTGTGCTGCGTTCTGAAACAGAAAAATGCCACTAAGGATTGTTTTGGTTCAGGAAGGTGTCCTTTCCTGCACAACAACTGTCCTTCCTGTAATGCAGACACTCTTGCACCATGGTGCAAGGGTGCCTGCGTTGGCACTAGGCAGCACTCAGTCAGTCAGTGCAGGGTGACAGCAGGAATGCATCATACCTTAGTACATATCGGTGGGGGAGTGGCCTGCCGAGCTGCGAAATGGCCGCCTGCTAGGTGAGCTCCGCCGGCCGAGACAACATCCTGCTGTTGATCCGCTTTATTGGTGGGCATTAACGGTGCTCATATATCCTGACCTGTGACCCAAGGTGTGCTGCATTCAGCGAGCTGTCGCTCGATGTTGGTGGTGTCCCTGCAGCGAAGATTTGGCTCCTGTTGTACAGAGGACTGGGACCGCCCGAGGTGCTGGGTGAGCGAGGCCGGCTGAAGTGAAACTTGAGGCCGCGGCGCGGCTGCAGTGGTAGGCCTCGGACTCCCTGTGGCTGGCCTGCAGTCACATCAGTGGCAAAGGTGACGAGTGGAAGATCCTGGCGACGCCGCTGGGTGGCTGGGGGCGGCTGTGGAGTGGTGCCAGCTCCACACATTAAGATCTCCTGAAGTCACTCGGTAGGTGAGGAGGCATCGGGTGGCGGAGGTCCATGAGACGAGGTGCCGGCCACTTTGTGCCGGCGCCGGCAGCCCTGGCGGGAGCGGTAGCAGAGATATAATTGTTTTATTTGCGGCAGCAATCACCGCATCAGCGGAGCCGGAGTGAGTGCGGGCCGGGGGTGCGTTTTGTAACTGCGTGGCCCTGAATATGCTGCCCGTTGTGACTTTCATGCCGGTGATTGTGGGGTAGGAATGCGGTCTTTAGGAACTGCTGCTGAAAGCTCCACTTTATGGAAAGTATAGCCAGCGCTTCCCCACGCTTTTGCCTTGCTGCCACATACTGCCTGCATCAATCATCCCTAAAGGAGGTGTTATATTGGACCGGCGGGCATTGTGCGTGCTGCATGGACTCCCTCTCTGTTTCCACAGGACCAGCAGTGCAGAGGCTGCAATAGTGTCACAGCTCGCTGCAGGGGAGATCGCGGGGTGAATAAATAACTGCCACTGTTCAGCCGCATCGTGGTGGGGCTGGTGAGCGGACGGTACCTGGTGGATTCTCCACTGGATAAGGGGGTGTTCCGTGGATACACCCGTACTAGGCACTGCCTGTTTGACTGGGGGTCATTGGAAAGGTATTCCTGCTGGCTCCACGTTACGGTCTGCGACATGGGCAAACAGGACCCAAAACAACCGAAACTCACTTTTGATCAACGGCGGAGCACGAGGCTAACGGAGAATGACCCAGAGGCGGGGCAAGCTGTCCGCCTGATCACCAAACGGAGGACCGGGGGGAAGATTTACGCACCCTCATGCTGGAGATGAGGTCCAGTCTCCGAAACATTGATAATAAACTGGACGCGCTGACCTCTCAATTGGATGCTGTCAAATCACAGGTGGGAACGCATGAAACTAGGCTGGATGTGCTTGAAAACCGGGCCTCGGACTTTCACAACTTCCAAGTAGAGACGAAAGAACAACTCCTCCAGATGGACAAAGTACTGGGCGTATTCCGCGCAAAGAATGAGGATTTGGAGGCCCGAATCTCATGGGACCTACTAACACTCCCGTTGTGACAGGGTGGAATGAGGGCTCCTGACATGAAATTATATGCATGAAGCGCACAAGCTCAGTTCCTACACTACTGGGTACACCCAACTCCTTTTCAGCCTCACGTGGCGGTTGAGGTGGCCATAGCGTCCCCCCTTCCTCTACAGGTTGCTATATATAAGGAGTATAAATTCCCCGGGGAAGACATAGATACTGTGGAGACACTACATTGGGCCTGGAACGAGTTACGAAAGAGAACTGGTTCTCCCATCTAATATGCCTCAGCAATCCCCCTAGCTCATAATCAAATGCTGTTCTCCATGGGAGCCGGAATTGGAAAGGAATTGGCACACAGAATGAAACTTAACACCTTCGAAGACCTCTATTCAGAGGGTTAATTTTGTCCCCTCTCGGCAACGATGGAGGACGGGCCGGTGGACTTTTCTGTATTATTTGCATATCACAAGCTCAAAGCAGCATGCCGTTCATTACACACCACTTTTCCAGAGGCTCCGTCTACTTTAAGTGCTTTAGAGAATGTACTTAAAATGGCTTCCCCCCGCCGTCTCATTACTAGGATATACACACATATGCAGACATCTGCACCCGTGATGAAACTCAAGGCTCTCATGACGTGGAATGAAGTACTGTTGCAGTCAGCTAACGGCCCTCTCCCCTAACTACAAACTTCGCCTAATACATTTTAAATTCCTTCATAGATTTTATAGGACACCTACCCACATGCACCGAATAGGTCTGAAGGATAACGATTGTTGCTGGAAATGAGGGATGGCTCAGTCTGGTTTCTTACATGTTGCATGGGACTGCCCACGACTGGAAGCGTATTGGTCCGATGTGTTCGATATTATACACCAAATAACCGGGCTGGTTGGGGATCCGGATCCCAGACAGGGGTTACCGGGGTACGTTAAGGACACACCTGTCAAAGTAAGGAAGATGTACGCTTTACTACTCCTTTATGCCAAAAGACAAGTTGCCATTCATTGGGGAGGTAGGAGGGTTCCATCTAAAGAAGATTGGATAAAAGATGTAACTTTTGGCCACTCACAGTTGACCACTTTCTGGGAGTTGATGCCGTTCAAGTCTCGACCAAAGGATATTTTGGAACCATTTATTACGTGGGCTAGTGCACATCAAGAGACGACTGTGGGAGAGAGTTCCCAGACTCGACCTGGGAGTGAAACCAAATAGGATGTAGGACTCTTTTATGGGGTCTTCATACATGTAGATATCTAAAGATCGTTTGCCCTCATTATGTCACTTATTTTTATGGGTGGGAGGGGGATATGGGGGTGGTTTGTCGTACTAAGTTTATGATTCAACTCTACTCCAAGGACATACCAGTTTGTTGTTGTAGGGGCTATGCGAAGGAATGTCTATACTTCTGAATGTAATCGTTATTCACATGATGGTCTTAGGTACTGATTACGCTGTACTAAAGAACGAATGTCTGGCTGTTCTGTAATGTTATTATATTTTAAAAGAAATGCCAATAACATTTAAAAAAAAAAAAAACCTTTGTACATATCAGTGCTTAATTTGTAAAATATTAAGCGACAGGGCTCTGACAAAGAGGGCACTGCAGCTTGCACCACATACTGCCAAAACAACTACTAACCATCTCTCTCGCATGTAAATGTGACATTTCAGATTATTCCCAGTCCCCAAAGCTAAAGGAATGGCTAGGGAGGTAGGTATTAGTCATTTTTAATGGATATTGTATTTCTAAACGACCTTTGTTCTGCTCAATTCTAAATTAGATGAGCAGTGCCACCATGTGGTAGACTTTTTAAAGTTTGGCGTTGACAATCAGGTGCCGGTGCCAAGCACCGGAAACCAATTAAGTGCCAGTGCTGAGCACCGGAAAGCACCGGCTCAAATTAAACACTGGTACATATGGTCCATTCCTGCTCTCTCCCTGTCATGCAGCGCAGCAAGTTGTCTTACTGCGTTGCATTACGTGATATTTTGATAAATCTGTCCCTAGGTTCTTATGAAGATCTGGGTCAGACCTGATAGGTTGACACAACCAACTTGGTCATACTTTTGTGCAAGCTTTTATGCCCTTGAGGGGCACAAATGGGGATATAACTGTGACCAGACTGTGAACTGCGTAGTAAGAACATAACATGGCTTGAATGGCTTTCTCCATTGGGTGTTCAATTATGCAAGCAAGTTGGATAAGTTCCTTTTTTTTTTAACCAGTTATCCCTTCCTACCAGGCCATTAGCCCGGGAGCATTTTCAGGCCACCCATTTTATGATGTTCTATAGATAAAGTAGATAAAAATGTCCTCATGGCATATGGAGTGAACTGCACCCCGCTATCTGTGAATAAAATGGAAGGAATACTTTTAATGAAAAAATGCATCTCTTAAAAAATCAATTAACCCATCTGTTGTAGAATGGCTTACCATCTTGGGCACAATCTAGTGTGAATGTAATCTATAATTACAAATATGAACCGTTCGCGAACACTTTTTTAATTGACAGAGGACACCGGAACAAAAGGAGAACTGCAGTTTATTTTTATCTTATCACTACGACGGCCACTTGTACATGATTTTACCTTATGATAAATTGGGAAAAAAACTCCCTCGTTGCACTTCATTATCTGGGATTAAAATGGAAGGAATGCCTTTAATCTCTTAAAAATCTATTAACCTATCTGTTGTAGTATGGCTTACCACCTTTGACACAATCCAGTGTGAATGGTAATCTATAATTACTTACATGAACTACTTGGGAACACCTTTCTTATTGATGGGATCAATAATGTCAAATGCTAATTCGTCCCATTGTACCTCAGGAATGGATGCCAAAGCTAAAGGAGAACTGTGTTTTATTTTTGTCTTAATACTATGAGCACAAATGGTACATTCTTTTACATTATCTTCTACTAAGGAATTCATTTTAGGGAACCGATAATTACATTTTAGTCTGGAGTTGATAATGTTACTGCATAATTGACCTTCATAGACAAGGTCAATGATCTTGTTTCACAGCTCAATAGGAGATATGACTTTGTCTTTCCTTGAACGATTTGTCATCCATTATGTTCAACTCATTCCTGACCTCCTAGCAATCTTTTAGCACCTCACTAAATACACCACACTTAGAAGGCCAACCCTGGACAATGTGGATCTTCAGCAGACTCAATATGGCATATTTATTTGTTCATTTCTTCAATTTATCCTTGAAAATTGATGGATTTTTAAGTTCCATCACAGGGTATTCATTCACTTTGAAATTATCTTCTATGTCTAAAGGTGATCTTGCAAGGAAATCATCTGCTAAATTGCGATCACCAAAGAACATACTCTAGTTTGTAACAAAAACCGTTTAACCTCAGAACACATTTGATAAGGTGTGGAGTGCTAGTGTCTGCTCCTTTAGTTGTGGACATGTAGGTAAGGGGGTTATGATCTGTTCACAGCATGTATTATAGACCCCGTCTTTTTCCACTGTGGAATAGTTACATTTGGACTTTGAAAGTGTGCGAGAAGCAAATGCCCAAAGTTTTGCCTATGACAATGAAGCAGGTTGCACAGCCAATGGTACCTAACATGTCATTTATACTGGGTAATGGATGTCTCTCTATCCTCATGCTGTTGTTCCGGTCACAAAAGTCTAGGCAACGGTGTGTATCATCACCATGGTTCTTCCTAACCAGAGCAACCATGGCTAGCCACTCTGATCTGTCTTTGAGTAGTATTATGTTCAGCGCTGTAAGGCAATTAAGTTCTCTTAGAGGGAGAGTGGGACATTGCAAGCCCTGTGGACCACAGACTTCGCATTACATTTTAATTTGATCTTGCATTGGAAATCTTCCATTAACATAAGTTTACCAGTCAAATAGTTCTGGAAGCAAATTGCACACTTGTTTACCTATTTTCTACCTGTTTGCCACCAGAACCTGTTCAGGATTGTTGGGATCCAGGGTTATCTCTAGTTCTTTTTGGTGTTGCCACCGCATATGATCTTTCCATTTTTTCAACTACATAACCTTTACCAAACATATCAATGACAGAGAAGAGAAACCTTCCTATGATCAATGATTTCATCTTCTTAATTAATGGTACCAAATTAAAACCATAAAATTCCCAGAGAAAAATATTCCCATGTATTCTTCTGGTCTAGAAGTGCAGTCATTCGGGAGTGGGGAGGCACATCTCCCAGTGAAACACTGAACAGAAAATCTCTATTTTCTGAGGATTAATGTTGTAAACACCCCTGTATGGAAATCTCATGTCCTAGCTTATAGTTTGACTGTTGGTGTCCATAAGTGATTGTGTAAAACCTTATCAGTGAAAATCTAAGAACCTGATACTAGGGGGAGAGTGTAAGGCACTGATTAAATTGAGATAGCCAATGGCTCAATAATAAGGGAAAATAAATTTGAGAGATGAGAAACTCTTGATGAGTCCCTCTTGCTGCATCAAACTTTACTGCATTTCGAGAGTTACTGATCACAGTAGTATATGTGTGGAGGAGGGACTGAGTAGCACGATGAGGTGGAAGAGGAAATTCATCCTACTCAGAACAAACAATAGAAACTTCCAACTCAGTAAGGTCAAATGTCATTTCCGCATCTAGCAAAATTGTAGCAGCTGGTATCCCATATTATCCAAACAGATAAATTGCTTTAATCAGGTAATATGTTACGGTAGGTAGCTGACGAGAGGGCATTGATCTATTCTGGATGGATGGATCAATCAATCAGCATGTTTGGATACTAACGGCCAGGGCTTTTAATTGGAGATGATGAATGTAATGGTTGTAGGATGACAGCTCAGTAGCTGCTTTGCTGGCTTTAAAACACTGACTAGAAACCAATGACAGAAGGAACAGAAAATCATACCTCCTGCTAAAATATGGTTGTATATATGTGCTATTAGTCATCTTTTTATTACTTCTATACATACTTTATATAATTTGGCTGGAAGGTCATCATCACCAAAGGCCTTGCAATTAGACATACTAGTAATCTCCCTATCTTGTCTTCAGAAAATTAATGGGCAGGTTTTATATACGGGGCAAGTTGGTGAATTTCTAAATTTTCCCCCAAAAGTCTTTTGGTTGCACTAGACACCTCAGGATTGACTAGATATAGCTGATGATAATGTGATTTAAAAAAAAATTCATATGGTCCTCTCACCCAGACTACCAAGTCACGTTCCCTCAGGTGGGAACACAAGCAACCACACACCAGTTTTGCCTATTTCGGCCTCATCAGTGAGAAACAGCTTGAGTCCTATGGCATATTAAGCATAAGATTTGTGTCTAGGAATACACGTCTCACTTAGAGCATCTACTGCAACAAACAACAAAGGGATGGAGGAATGTTTGAATTGATCTCAGCAATCAGCAGTTTTCAGGGCTACATTTCAGTCAATTTTTAAACTCAATTATGCCATTCTAAATGGAGATCAGCCATATGCAAATCATTCTTGGTCTTGCTCCAATAAGAAAGTCCAGCTTGATGTGCACGGCAAGGTCTCATACAAACAGGACAATAAGCAGCCCAAAACTGGTTTCAGCCTAATTAGTCCTCATCAGTGAAGCCTAGGGCACAATGAGTCTACATCTACATATGGGCATACCTGTCCCACTTAGGGCATCTACTGCAACAAACAGCAACGCAGTGGAAGGAATGCTTCACTTAATCTCAGCCACTGGCAAATGTTAGAGCCCATTCCAGTAAATTGTATTTCAACAACTATGCCATTCTAATTAGAAACAGACATGTTTATATCTGGCTATTGAGAGTCAGGTCTATCTCCTAGGTATAGACTGTGCCTTCCATTTTGAAAGAAAAGATTCTTGCCTACACCTTTGGTGTTGCGCTCCAGGATACTATATTCTTGAAGGGATGTATACAACTGGCCCCAATTAAGGCCAATGAGGTCTTCCTGCACACAAATATATTCATTGGGGGGTAGAGAGGTATGTTGAGGTATGTTGTTAGCCGGAGTATCATTTACCACTGATGACTTCAGGAAAACTATCACTCTCGATTTTCTACCATTTCCTTTGAAGGTTGACTCCATAATTTCTGCAGAGCACTGAAATGCATCCATTTTTAAATGACTTGAACAATTCTTCAGTGCTCAGATCAGATTGTGTGGCTGTTCTGGTCTTGATGCTTTTGATGGTTTTTGACCAGCTTTTGCAGAAACTTGATGTGGCCCCATCTATTGGGGACCCGTAGAGTCACAAGTGGCAAGAGAATGGCACAAATGGTCAACCACTTGTATTGCAGCACACTCCCATAAGACAAACAATGGAGCCAGCAAAATAAAATTCCACTCTATAGGGACTAATATTCCATTATTTAAGTAGTTATTGTTAGGATCACGTTCCCATAGGGAATTGATTTTTTTGGTTTGCTTATAACTCTGGCATCATTTGACAAATCTTCAAAGTATTTTCCAGAACAAAGGATCATCCACTTCAGCCTCTTCATGGAAATGTTCAGGGTGATCCATCAAGCGGAAGCTGCGACAAAGGGTGTTCCCAAAACACGGTTTTCCCATTAATTTTTTCATAGGAAAATAAAACACAGCTACAGCCCAAACGGCTGAACAGACTCACATCAAATTTGGCAGAAAGCTAGAAAGCAGAGCCGAAGGGGCTGCAGGTTCCCTAGGGTCCCCTATGGCTCCCAATGTTCTGTGTTGTGGGCACCGGGGCACCCACATAAGGCCCCAGGAAATGGAGTCCCGATTGGCCCATGGAGGGGGCTGAGCACTCCCCTCCCCTTTACAGATATTGGCTCCAGGACCACCCCGGGGGATTTGGTTCCCGACCAGTTAGACTCTTTGATGAGTGCTGCATGCCTCCTCCCGTTAAAAAGGACCCGGTCTGTAAAGCTCAGGGATAGAGTCCACATGCCTCCCTCCCAATAAATATAAAAGGGAATTTCCGTCTCCCGACGGCACCCATGATGGGTGCTGATAGAGGAGCCGGCGGGGCTGCGGGGGCCCTGGGGCTTTCCTCAGGCCCCGTTAAAAAAGGATCTGGGTGTCCCGGGTGGGCACCGGGACACCCAAAAGTAAAAAAAAAAAGAATGATAAATGAGCTGTAGGGGCCACTCATTTATCATTCGATCCTCTTTGAAGAAGCACCCTATATGTCCTATAATGCGAGCACTCTTTAAACTTTTTTTTTGGAGCATGGTAATGTCCCTAGAACAACTCGTGCCCTAAAGTACCTATAACTTGCTCCCTTGCCATGCACTGAAAATTACCTGACATATTACATCACTCGAGACATGTTCTATGATGACATCACTGCAAAATCTGAAATAATATCATTGATGACAAGACTGTGCATGGCGAGGGAGTGAGCTATAGTTACTTTAGCGCATGAGTTATAGTTACTGCCGGGGTTGGGCTGTGCGCAGCGGAGGGTTGGGTAGCAGCAAGATGTTGGGTGCAAAGGCTAGCTGCAGGCCAGGCCCTGTGCCCAAACCCACACCACGCATGGCCAAAGGCCAAGCACAGTCGGGAATTCTGCACCAGCGAGAGTTTGAGAACATGGCCAAACTACACTCTGTTCATAGCCAAAGGCTGTGCGTTGGTGGGGGTTGGGTGCTTGTGGGTTGTTGAGCGCAAGACCTGCGCCCAACCCCACACCACACATAATGATCAACTTCTTGATTTACATGAAAAATAACAAAGAAATTCACAGGAAAAAAAGGTTAAAGTGACATCATAGTTAGGAATTCTAATATTATGCTACTTTATATTGAAAAATATAACAGAAATTACCTGAAAAAACTAAGATTAAAGGGACCTTATAGTTAGGCGAAAAAATCTGTCAACACATAGCGTTTTAAGCAAACAAAACCACTGAAGTTCACCAGTTATAATTATCCAAGTAACTCTATCTCATGCCCTCACCATGCACTGCTAATTAGCTCACTTATTACATTACTCATGACATGTTCTATGACATAATTGATAGCATTGCTGCAACATCTGAAATGACATCCTTAGTGACAAGACTGTGCATGGCTGGGGCATCAGTTATATTTACTTTAGGGCACAATTTTATGTTATTTGAGAAAACTATAACTAGTGAATTTAACGGAAATTTTCACCTAACTATAGCAGCCTTTTAACCTTTTTATTTTTCCAGTGAATATATACATTTTTTTCAACGATCTTTATTATCTTTGACAATGGCATAAGCAGAAGAGCAAATCGTACTTACATCATTTTGAATGGAAATACAGGATGTAGATAGCATTCAGGTATAGTATTTTGAAATTCAAACAACATAACACATGTAAATATCTTGGTGAGTGTAGAATAGCAGTGTCTGTGGGCAGTGAGCTGGGCATGGGGGTTCCTCTCTGTGGCAGGCATGTAGGTAGGGTGGTTACAGAGAGTTGTAAGGGGTCGCACTGGTCAGAGGCAGGAGGACAAGCCCGGAGGGGGTGTGATGTTGCTTTTGTGTTAGTCTATGGTGGCATGGAGTCCTCATCTGAGTCATTTAGAAATGTAAACAATAAGTCGTCCAAGTCGGCTGCCATAGAGCTCTTCCACAGGCCCTGTACCTCTTCTTGGCACAATGCAGTGGACTCCACCATGGCCCAGCGGATGACCATACATTGCCGCTGTGATACACCTGATAGTAATGGGGCTTCCCATCTCATTGTGATTGTGCGCATGGTAAGTATCAAGGCCAAATAAATGAAGCGGTTGGCCGCATACCTTGTCCGTCAAGGCTTGTAAAGACCGAGTAGGTAGCTGTCAAAGCAATTAAGGACCTGGCGACCCATGTGGGCCATGCAGACCTCATCCCAGAAGGAGAGGGCGAATGAACAGTCCCAGAACATGTCTGCCGTGGGAAGGGCAGCAGGAGGGGCAGTCGGGTGATGCCGTGGTGTATATTTTATTAACTCTGGCCAGTGTTAAATAGGCTCTAAGCAAGATATTGTGTTGTATGTATTGGAATTTCATGTTACGCAAGAATTTCCGCTAGTGAATGAGCACTCTGTTCCATTATTTGGGGTTTAGGGAGCTGCCAGAGGGGAGCTAGCGGGTCTAGGGTCCTGTGTCACATGGCTTTAGTAAACCAGGAGATTAGTCTCCGCCCAGTACCCATTGTGTATAACACCTGTGTTAGGGGGTGGGTTCACAGGTTGTGATCCCCCCAAATTGTTCCAGTTCAGCCGTCAATAACGATCCCGTTGGGAGGCCAGTCTGCTCGGTTACAGGTCAAATGGGATCTGGGCACCATCCTGGAACAGGTTGTCCAAATTCTCCACTCCCGAGGACTCCTAGAGCTCCATCCCCTCTCAGCTAGCAGTTGCTATAAAAGTGTGTATAGATCATAGGGGGATCCCCGGCGTATATGGTGTTGAGTCGGGGTAGACTCTCAGAGGTCGCTAGTAACTACCTTATGTGATGCGAAGTACGTAGTTGGAGACCACACGTAGTGTCGAATTCGACAGGAATAGCTAACACGTGAGACTCAGGGCACTGGGACCCACTTCCATGCACACCTCTACAAGGTTGGATCTTGATAACCAAATGGCTGGCAACTGGAGTTGTTCTGCAAGGTAGTAGTGTTCAAATATTGAGGCCCCTTGCCCCCTGCTGTCCGTGGGAAGTTGCAGTTTGGGTAGAGCCACTCTGTGCCTCTCTTTATTCCAGATGAGATCTCCAAGCATTTTGTTTAGTAAGTGGAATGTGCTATGAGGAATAGAGATTAGAAGGTTGGCTAAGTGATATAGTAGCCTCTGTAATATTACCATTTTAAAGAGTGTGACTCAGCCTTGCACAGTGAGGGGGAGAGAGCACTAGAAGGAAATTTGAGGCTGAGAGAGGAGACTCCCTTTATAAGATTGCTGTCTATAAGGTAGCGGGCAGTGTGAAAAATGTTGATGTGCAGGTATCAAAAAGAAATGGGTTTTCATGTAATTGTGTAGGTGTCGACTGTTATGTCATGCAGTGGGCAATGCGGGTGCAGCTGGAACAGGCAGGTCTTGGACCAGATGCCCCCAAGCCTGAGGCTGTCTTAAAAGTGACCAAGATGTGTTATGTATTCTATGCTGGGCCACACATCTTTAATGTATATGAGGATATCATCAGCATAAAGAGAGACAGCATGTGCCTCGCCGTTAATAAGTATTCCCCAAGTCCTCCCGGATTGATGGAGAAGCTGTGAAAGAGGCTCCATTGTCAGCTCAAAAAGTAGTGTTGAGAGGGGCACCCTTGGCATGTGTTGCGGCAAATTGGGAATGAGTAAGGGATTAGTTGGACTATTTTAACTCTGGCTGTTGTTTCTGTGTAGTGGAGTTTAATGATCTGCAGCATCTTATTACCAAGGCCAATTGCTTTTAGGACCGCAAACATGAATACCAAGTTTAATGTGTTGAATGCCATCTCAAGGTCTAAGACCAGGCAGGCAGATTCGGGACATTGAGATGATCTTCCTCAAGCAGTCTATTAACCCCTTCAGTGCCCATGACGAGCTGGACTCGTCATGGGCTGCGGTGGCGCTGTGCCCATGACGAGTCCAGCTCGTCATGAACTCCGCCCGCTAATGAAAGGCGCGGCACTGGGCGGGGAAAGGGGCGGGCATCCAAGGGGTTAAGCATGCGGACATTGAGAGATGTGGATTGGAATCCATTTTGGTCGGGGTCAAATAGATCGGGCATATGTTCCATAAACCTCACTGCCACTTGTAACATTGTAAGACGTGCTGGGCGCTAGGACCAGCACGGACGGTCCAGAAGTGGGAGGAGAATGGGAGGCGCAACAGGAGGGGTTAGGAGTCAGGGGTTAGTTGGGAGCAGGGAAGTAATGGGATGAGTTGCATGCAAATAAAGATCCTCATCCCATATGCGTGTCGATGTCCTCCATTCATCCAAGGTGACTCTACATCTGGTGACGAAGGTGGTCGTGGACCGTGGCTGCCTTCCTTGTGGTCTGCTGAGCGCTCCACTGCCTCGGAGCTGCTGTGCCGGGTCACACACCGGGGGCTCCCTCCGGTCGTGTTGTGCCCCTGCTGTGGTTGCTGTCTGCTCCGCTGACTCGGAGCTGTGGGCTGGGCTGCGAACTGGGAGCCCACCCCAGTCGCGTGTGCCCCTGAAGGCACTCTCGCTGCCGCGATCCAGGAGCCCACCCCGGTCACGTGTGCCTGCCGTTCTCTGCATCGCCGCGATCCGGGAGACCACCCCGGTCGCGTGTGCCTGTGCCTGCCGTTCCCTGCATCGCCGCAATCTGGGAGACCACCCCGGTCGTGCAAGATCTGGGCTGTGAATGCCCGTGCTGCTGCTGCCTGTGACTCTACTCGAGGGCATGTAGGCTCTCATCCTGGACCCGGGGACTACGAGTTGTTTCACCCAGAGATACCGGTGTTTGCCTGCTTCTATTGCCAGGATCCCATGAGTGTCAACTGTATTCTCGCGAGGTGAGAGATTTTACCAGTGGCCATCTTGGAGTCAGGCGCCTCATCCAATCCCTTGTGAGGTTTGCCCGGCAGCCTTTTTAAGGTCAGGCAGGTGCTGGAATTCGCTGTAAATCTGCAAGAAATGGGTTTTCCTTATGCGTTTTGCACCATTGCAGACTGATAACAGCATGTGGAGTGGATCACACACTGTCTCTCCTGTGGCATGCTGATTGATCTCCATTACTGCTCATCATAGTACCCATATGTCGCATTGGCTGGTGAAACTTCGACACCACTAGACTCCCTGCTGTTGAGCCTGCACTGTACTTTACCTGCTGAGAGTGCTAATATTATTGTATTTGCACCAGGTGATAGGCGCTGTGAGACTTCCTGTATCTTGCACCTCAGTCCTCATGTCTGGGTCCCCAACATCACGACAGCCTCATACTTCCGCTAACGCCAATGCCAGGCAGGAGCCCCCTACGTCTACATCGCAACTTGGAGGACACAGACTTGGCATGCTGGGAGTCCCTTTTCTACGCCCGCCGGAACCCCTAGCCCTTATCTCGGGGGGAGGCATGGACCTTCGCTGACAGGAATGGCTGGAAGACTTTGAAGATTTCATGAAAGGCTCTCATGTGACTGAGGAGGATCAGCAACTGATTGCACTACGCAACCTCATCAGGAAAGATGTTGGTCAGATTATAAAGGAACTTCCGGCTGATGCGGCCTCGTCCTATGCAAACGTGCGTGACGCACTAAACAGAAAATTTCTTCATAAACGGAACATTGATTAGGAAAGATACACATTCAACCTGGCATCTCAAGAAAAAGATGAGCCCATGAGTACATTTCTCACGAGACCTAGATGCCTGGCTCGCTACTGTGACTTTGATTTGTTCACAACAGAAGACGCCCTTCGACTGCGAATCATAGAAGGATGCCAGTCCGAGTCGTTACGCAGACGTCTATTAAAGAAAAGTTATTCTCTGGATGAAATCGAAGAAACTACGCGAGTACATGATCAGGCAGAAGAACATGCCAAGCGAATGGAAGCTGGAAGAGGCGAAAACGTGAGCAGGCATTCAGGCTCCAATCTTGCAATATCGATAGGTCTTCCCCTGCCAAGCAACGATCATCCAGATCCAAAGTTCAGTCTCACTACACAAGCCATCATCGTCGCAGTACCAGTCGGACTGACAAACGACAGGTGCGCCAACTTAAATGCTATCGCTGTGGATATGACTTCCCTCACACAGAGACTTGTCCTGCATTAGGCCAAAAATGCAGGAAGTGTGGCACGGATTACCACTTTGAGAACGTCTGCGGAGCACCTCACAAAGACACCCACAGAGACAATTACAGACAATCCAGACAATCCAACACTCGCCATCATGCTCAAGCAGTGTGGGACCGCAGAGATTCCTCCACTGGTTCTTCACTGTCCAGCCGTCATTCTCATGGGACATACCAATCCCGTCGATCACAATCTCGTGAGTCAAGGTAGCTGTCGTCAATATCGCAAGACAGTGATGAATATGTCTGCATGGTCGCAGATCCTGACAGGCTAAAGAAATATCCGCGACTACATATTCAAATGGACACACACTTGGCTAAGTTTGTTTTGGACAGTGGGGCATCTCTCAACTACATTTCTGTTGCAGAATACAAAAAAATGAACCCACAACCAATCTTGCTCAAAGCTAACATACGGGTATACACATGGATGTCAAAGGAACCTCTTCCTTGTCTAGGACAATTTCTGACTAATCTCACATACAAGGACAGGACTATTCCAGCCCGAATTCATGTAATTGATGGCCCTTGGAAAGATAGCTCGTTGTCAAGTTCAATTGACCCCCATAGCACAACATCACAGGAAAATTCATTTTGCTGAGTATCTTGTAGTCCCTTTCCAGCATGGATAAAGGCCTGTAGAAGGCAACTTCAAGGAGATCCTTTCCTATTTTTGGGAGGAAGCCAACAGCGCCCTCTGTATGGATGGCCGCAAGATTCCCAAGGTGAGTATGGTGGTTTATAGTTCGGCCAGCTTCAGGACTAGTAAGTCGACAGGGAGGCCATCGAGCCCGGCATTGCTGTCACTGTTTGCAGTGCAACAGTGGGAAAAAATCCTCTACTCTGAGTAGTCGCAAGACAGACACGGGATTGTACATTATTTGGTGGTCTGTGCAGAATGTCCTGTGTATTTATTTCGTTTTGGGAGCTAACAACGGAATAAGGGGAGATGTGGATGGCTGTTACTGGAATAGTGACCGATTCGTGCTGAAACAGCCACTTCAGCAAGCAGCCTGGCTTGTCGTTCTGAATTCATCTTGGTTTGATACGCCTTGTAGGATATGCGTTGCAGAGACTCAAGCAATCAGGCATGATGTTCCCTTGACTCTGCTTTGTCTCGGGAAGTGTCATCCCTCATTGCAGCCAGTCCCCTCCGCTCTGAGAGGTCTCCACTAGTATTAGCTTGCAGCAGAGTGCGTGTCTCACTCCTGTGGTTGTGAGTATGCTCTCTCTACCATTTCTAGGTCATCCCACTCTACTAGGCGTTCAGTGAATACATATATATGTCACAACCACCACTGGGTGATATATATATATATTCACTGAAAAAGCCAAAGGTTTCAGGGGCGTTATAGTTAGGAATTGGCATTTAAAAAACCTTAGAAATTCACTGAAAAAACCATAGGTTTCAGGGGTGTTATAGTTAGCTGGACATTTCCCTCGTACAAAACCCTAGAAATTCCCCTGTTATAGTTAGTTCAGCTAACTATAACTCGCGCCCCCGCAATGCACTGCTGATGACGTCACATATTACATCACTCATGACATAGTCAGTGACATCACTGATGACATCACTGATGACATCTCAAATGACATCACTGATGACATCACTGATGACGTCATCCAGTGAGTATATGTTTCTGTAAAGTTTTAATATGTTTTATATATTTATAGTGAAAGGCCTATGGAAGAATGAGTGGGTGTATAAGTGTGTGAATGGATGATTTTCTAGGTGCGTAACTGACTCTATAAGTGAGTCATTAAATGTATCTTACTGCAGACTAGTGACTAAACTGTGTGAATGTCTGTATGTGTCTGTGTGTTGGTGTATAAGTGGCTGCATGGTTTTGTGAATAGCTATATGAGTGTCTATATGGGTTATTGATTGGTTGTCTGAGTATCTGTATGGGTGCCTGAGTGTTTGTATGGGTAGGGTGTGTGTGACTCTGTGACTAGATGTGTGAGTGGGTGATTCAGTGGGTGCATGGTTTTAAGAGTGCATCTGTGATGGACTGTATATGGTTGGATGACTGTATGTGAGGGTGTGTTAGTGATTGAATGTATATCTCAGTTGTACATGTGTCAGTAACTACATATGTGAAACGCAGTGTATATGTGTGTAAGAGTATATAACTATCTATATATGAGAGTGTGTGATTTTGGGAGTGGCTGTATGCGCCATAGTGCAAGGATATCTGTATCATGTGTTGTTTGTTTTTTCTGCAGGAAGACACAGAATTTGTTAGTATTTTTATGAGTAAGTGAACTTAAGTGTGTTTAACTGTATAGGTGAGTAAATTGGACTGTGATTAATTATTTGCATGACTGACTATATGTGTCAGTACCTCAATGGATGGTTGGCGGTGTGTGAGTGTCTATATAGGTGTATAAATGCACAGAATGACTGTAAGTATGAGTGACTGTAGAGGTGAGTGAGTGGACATGTATGTAGACCTAAAAGTCAATGAGTGGGTGTGCAGTTATTGGTATTGGAGTATCTATGGTTGTCAAAATGGCCGTCTGAAATTTTGAGTCGGTGTATCAAAGGTTATATTAGGGTGTGAGAAGATGTACTAATTTATCACATGGATGACATCATCAGTGATGTCATCAGTGATGTCATTTGAGATGTCATCAGTGATGTCATCAGTGATGTCACTGACCATGTCATGAGTGATGTAATATGTGACGTCATCAGCAGTGCATTGCGGGGGCGCGAGTTATAGTTAGCTGAACTAACTATAACAGGGGAATTTCTAGGGTTTTGTATGAGGGAAATGTCCAGCTAACTATAACACCCCTGAAACCTATGGTTTTTTCAGTGAATTTCTAGGGTTTTTTAAATGCCAATTCCTAACTATAACGCCCCTGAAACCTTTGGTTTTTCCAGTAATTTCAAAGGTTTTTTTAAATGCTAATTCCTATCTATAACTTATCTCTAAAGATATAATGAAAAGCATTTTTTTTTAAAAGTAGGGTGCACATTAGTTTTGTGGAAAAGCATCTTTGTGATTGGTTAAGAAAAAGCAGTTTCAACGTGGAGTACATATCATAGGATAAAATTTGCTCAGCTCAACCACACCTGCTACTTGCATTTGGAAGGCACTGTTCGAACTTAAAACAATCGTCAACTTTTAACCTGCACGTGTCGTTAAATGTTCAAGAAAATGTTACAAAGAAATATCGTAAAGTTTTAAAAAATTGATGAACTTTTAACCTGCACGTATTGTAGAATGTTCTAGAAAGTGTGTTGATAGAATACGTTGCACTTCTGACTTCTATGTGTTGTTGAATATTAAAAAAAACGGCTCATATGGAAAATTAAAAAAAAAACCACAGTGAAGTTTTGAAACCTAAAAGAATCAAGGAACTATTCTAATTTATTCTTTACATGTATTTATGTGTGCAGCAACAAAATTATAGACACAACAGCACTAGGAAGAGGAAGAAGCAGGGAGTGGGGGGACGGGGGGAGATGGGCAGAATGGCACACATGCAAAATTAAGTACAGCACAAGTATAGACAAACAATGGCCAAAATGAAACACACTAACAAGGAGCACAAGTCACACAACCCGCCAACATCACACCACTGAACGAGCATAGAAGTGAAAACCACGCTGTATTCATACAGGATGTGTACAAAGGCCAGTCGTTGGTGTTGTGGGATGTCTGCGACTGTGGTCATCATGGATGAGATGCCCAGCATGTGGCACATGGTCGAGTTCACTGTGTGTTATGCTGCCAAACGGCTGCTCATCCCTCCCAAGAGCCCCCACACTTTTGTACAGTGCGCTGTTGTATCTCGTGCACTCGTACGGCACGCCATTGTAATGCCTATTTGCGCATGTCCTGCTACATTCCAACTACAACATCACAGTGCTGTTTGGAGGTGGTGCCTGCCACTTTACAACATCGAATGCTACGGCTCTTGTAACAGGCCACACCAGAACACAGAGACACACTTACCGCACTTCCTGTACACAGACATGTCCGAGACACCCCGTTCCCCTTGCCGGGTAGACACACCCCTCCACTGACCTGTGAACCCCAGACCAGCACACGCCAGTTGTGCATGCAGGAGGATGCGTGCGTAGCTACACATCCAGGCTCACTGCCAACGCTGAGGTGATAGCACACTGTGATGTTGCAGGGCTCGTGCCTATCATGCTAAGACAATGACCACAGGGACACACTAAGATGTGGGTTTGGGGGGCATTGGCGGTCCTGGAGTTGTTGAGATAAGTCTTCTGGCCTTCATGGGTATCCCTGTATTATGCTCATTGACTCTATGGCACCTGTGGGTGTTCTGGTGTGGCTCTTGGCTGTGTTCCCTTTCATGGTGCAGGTAGTTGTCCTGCTTAACACCAGCAGAAAGCAGGTGTAAAATCCCTGGTGCTAACGTGTCTTATCGCCGGAATTTGTTTCGCTTTGCAATTGTTGTGAAAGTTGTGATGTGATTTTTTTCGTGTGCACAACAATATACGAACTGAGCAGCGTATCTCGTCAAGATCCAGCATCTGACGCACTATTCCCAATCAATATAAATACAATGAGATTTCTTAATAGATTTTGTGTGTACACTGTAAGTGCAGCCAATACCTCAGTGCAATACAATACAGGATTTTTGTATTTAGAATAAATTAAGAAGGTGCACCTCGTGTCTTTTTGCATGGGAACGGCTACTCTCCATTTCATTATCAGCACTTTAACGGAAGTAAAGTTGAGATAAATCTAACACACTATTCAGAAGTTGGTGCAAACTGCAGATATCACCAGTATTCCAGCGATTAGTGCCCCAAAATTTAACACCATGGTGGACTCCATCAAATAACAGTAATAAGAACAAGAAAGAGTCACACAGCAGTTAAGAGAACAACCAAAAACATTATTACATTTTTTTTCAAACTTTATTTTTTATAATAATAAATATATAAACGATAAACTATTTTCAAACTTTATTTTTTTATTAACATAATTATAAACAATAAACTAATAAACAAAATGTAACAACAATAATACAAAACAACAAGGCGGAACACTCCTGTGGGAACCACGGATGTCGACGACAGACCTGGAAAATCAGAAAGATTGTTAAAAAAACCAACATGGTATTCTCAACAAAATGCCACAAGAAACAAATCACAGATATATAAAATGCATACAGCTAACAAAATCTTATAAGTTTAACTTACAAAAACTGTAAATGTTGCCACTTTAAAAGATTTACCGAATCTGAGGAATTTTTTTTGCAGAAGGCACCACGCCCACAACGTTTTTCTTCAGTGGTGAAGAAATTTTTAACTTTTTCCAAGGGGCAAACAAAGACCAATGCCACCTTCTTTATTCGCAAGATTTGCCAAAGAGTTCTGTTACGAGGGGATCCTAACAAAAAATACTCGTGCGGCACAGCAAGTATGATGAAACACCTAAGGACCCTTCATCCAAACAATCTTGCACAAGAAGAGTGCAAACAGATGAGAAACACTCCTGTTCTGTATCTGTAAAAAAGAATCACAAATAAATGTATATTAATAACTTTCAAATTTATACTATTCCATTACTGTACAAACACATTTTATATAAAAACTGACTAAGAAACTATAGCCCTGAACCACAAGTGTGACGATCGTTAAAACACTACATGCATAGTGCATACTACTTTGAAGCAGTTCATGCCCTAAAGCCTACCTCACTAAAAGACTACATGCTAACTGACTAAATGATTACAGTACTATAAGGAGACACACTGGGTGAGTGACAGGGTGTTTGCTAGAAGAGTATGAATACTAACTAGGGAATTGAAGGTGTGAAACACAACTGTGTAGGTGATTAGAGGACTGCATCCATACTGCATAGGCATTTAAAGCAGTCCATGTGCTAAGGCCTGGCTCACTGCATGACTACTTGGGTACTGACTGAATGATTAGAGTACAGCAAGGAGAGTGCCTAGGTGAATTTATAAGTGCTAGGCTTTTCGCACAGGGAATGGATTAGTACTTGGTACTGAATGGGTCATTAGAGGAGTGCAAAGGCAGTGACAAGTGCTGGACTGTATGGATACTGACTAGGAAATTGAAAGTGTGAAAGACAAATGTCTAGGTGGTTAGAAGACTGCATGCATAGTGCATAGGGGTTTGAAGCAGTCCATGTGCTAAGGCCTGGCTCAGTATATGAATACTTAGACACTGACTGAATGATTAGAGTACTGCAAAGATAGTATCTTGGTGAATTTATAAGTGTTTGGGTTTTAGCACAGTGAATGGATTAGTACATGGTGCTGAATGGGTCACTAGAGGACTGCAAAGGGAGTGACAGGGTATTTCCTGGAAGTGTATGGATACTGACTAGGGAATTGAAGGTGAGAAAGACAATTGTGTAGGTGGTTAGAGGACTGCATGCATAGTGGATAAGGGTTTGAAGCAGTCCATATACTAAGGCCTGGGTCACTGGATGAGTACTTGGGTACTGACTGAATGATTAGAGTACTGCAAGGAGAGTGCCTGGGTGAATTTATTAGGGTTTGGCGCAGTGAATGGATTAATACATGATGCTGAATGGGTCACTAGAGGAGTGCAAGGGGAGTGACAGGGTGTTTGCTGGAAGTGAACTGATACTGACTGGGGAATTGAAGGTGTGAAAGACAAGTGTGTAGATGGTTAGAGGACTGCATGCATAGTGTATAGGGGTTTGAAGAAGTCCATGTGCTAAGACCTGGCTCAGTGCATGAATACTTAGGCAGTGACTGAATCATTAGAGTACTGGAAGGAGAGTGTCTTGGTGAATTTATAAGTGTTTGGCTTTTAGCACAGTGAATGGATTAGTACATGCTGTTGAATGGGTCTCTAGAGAACTGCAAAGGAAGTGACAGGATGTTTCCTGGAAGTGTATGGATACTGACTAGGGAATTGAAGGTGTAAAAGACAAGTGTATAGTATGTTAGAACACTACATGCATACTGCATAGACATTTGAAGCAATCTATTTGGTACTTAGAAACTGACTAAATAATCAGACTACTTCTAGGACAGTGCTTAGGTAAAACTTTTACATTTTCAGTTCTGCCACAGTGAACAGAATAGTACATGGTACTGCACCTTAGTGTCAAACCCGGACTCATTTGATCAATGCATAAGCAAAGACTAGCTTCTAATGCTACTAAAACTTGACAACATGAGAGGTTTTAAATTAGTTATCTGTCAGCAAATACACGATGTTACCAAATGCTTCTCTCACAGTGGTTCTCAAATGCACACAGACTCACAGTATGATTCTAGACAACAACCACTATACCTAGGAGTTTACCAAAAATCATTCACTACTGTGGAAGTGGTAAGGGAACTGCACACAATCTTCAAATTTCAGGACTGCACTTGTATGTCAAAGCCTGAATCATATAATCAAAGCATAAGCAAAGACTGGCTTCTAATGCTACTAAAACTTCACAACATGACCGGTTTTAAAACAGGTATCTGTCAGCAAATACACGATGTTACCAAATGATTCTCTTACACTGATCCCAAATACACACTAACTCACAGTGTGATTCTAGACAAGCACCACTATCTCTATGAGTTTACCAAAACTCATTCACTACAGTGCAAGTGGTAAGTGAACTGCACACAATCTACATATTTCACGACTGCAATTTACTGTCAATGCCTGACTCATTTAATGAAAGCATAAGCCATAACTGTCTTCTAATGCTACTAAAACTTGACAACATGACTGGTTTTAAAACATATATCTGTCAGCAAATACACAAAGTTACCAAATGCTTCTCTCACAATCCTTACCCAAATGCACACAGACTCACAGTGTGATTTTAGACAATCAACACTATCCTAGGAGTTTACCAAAACTCATTCACAAGTCTGGAAGAGTTAATGGTACTGAACACAATCTACATATTTAAGTACAGCACATCAGTGTCAAAGCATGACTCATTTAATCAACGCATAAGCAAAGACTGGATTCTAATGCTACTAAAACTTCACAACATGACAGGTTTTAAAAATGTTATCTGTAAGCAAATACATGATGGAACCAAATGCTTCTCTCACGGTGATCCCAAATACACACTAACTCACAGTGTGATTCTAGACAAGCACCACTATCCGTATGAGTTTACCAAAACTCATTCACTACATATATCTGTCAGCAAATACACGATGTTACCAAATGCTTTTCTCACAATCCTTACCCAAATGCACACAGACTCACAGTGTGATTTTAGACAATCAACACTATCCTAGGACTTTACCAAAACTCATTCACTACTGTGGAAGGGGTAAGGAGACTACACACAATCTACATATTAAAGTACAGCACATCAGTGTCAAAGCATGACTCATTTAATCAACATATAAGCAAAGGCTGGATTCTAATGCTACTAAAACTTCACAACATGACAGATTTTAAAACAGTTATCTGTCAGCAAATACATGATGTTACCAAATGATTCTCTCACACTGATCCCAAATACACACTAACTCACAGTGGGATTCAAGACAAGCACCACTATCCCTATGAGTTTACCAAAACTCATTCACTACAGTGCAAGTGGTAAGGGAACTGCACACAATCTACATATTTCACGACTGCAATTTACTGTCAATGCCTGACTCATTTAATGAAAGCATAAGCCATAACTGTCTTCTAATGCTACTAAAACTTGCTTCTCTCACAGTGGTTCCCAAATGTACTCAGACTCACTGTGTGATTCTAGACAAACAACACTATCCCTTGCACTATACTAAAACACATTTCTTCATCTAGAAGTAGTACTACATTTTAGTATAGAAACATAACATAACTCATTTCACAAATACATAAACAATGACTGGTTTCTAATTCTACCAAATTATAAAAACAGCACAGTTATCTGTCTACGAACACATGAAAAACACAAATGCTTATCACAGAATGGTTTCTACATGCACACACATTGTAGAGAAAAAACAGTACTCCCTACACTTTAGCAGGAAAAATACATTAGTCTGATTAAAATCAAAATAGTCTACATACATCCCCTCACAATTAAATAACTCATCTTTCAAGTTCTTTTGTAGATTAAGAAGTATATCAATCACTCACCATATTTTCTTTGACAGAATCTATGCACTGTGCACCTCTCAGCAAAAGCAAAGAATGGAAAAGTTTCCCTTTCATTTTCCACACATATACATGTAAACGTCAAATCACAATCCTTCGCACATAAACTCAAAAGCAAACACACATTTCTATTGGTTAAACATTTCAACCCTTTCCAACAGAAATACATTTCAACCCTTCCCCCAATCTCCCTTCTGCCTGTTACCATAGAAACAGGTCATGGAACACTGCACTGAGCTCACAGGTCACAAGTTCAGCACACAATGTTCCTACACAAGACAGGAAGTGTGCTTGACTTTTCAACATATCAGCTTATCATATATAATGTTCCTTACAATCTGTTTTTGTTAACCAATAACAATCATACCTTTAAAAAACAGAAATATACACCCTACCTTTCAGTGTAGAAAGTTGTCATACAACCAATGATTTCTTGTCGTTTTTCAAAAAATGTTGCCGTGGATCCGCGCACCCACCGCGAGAGAATCCGTGCATCCAACGCGGTAGGATTTTAAAAAAAGGGGGCCCCAGGGGGTCCTTCTGGGACCCCTAAGCACCTCTAGAGGGTCAGAGTATTTCCTCTCTGCCCCCTTTATATGTTTTACACACTTATTCCCCTTGCATCTTCAGCCTCGCTTCTACCGAGGCAGAAAATGGCCGCCAACAGTTCCTGGTTTCGAATGTAGAGAGACACTCGACAGCCAATTAGCATTTAGCACGCGATCGGGAGGGTGCGCACTCGGTTCGGGGAGGGTGCGCATACGGTGCGCGTAGGATGCGCGGATCCTCCGCGGCCATAGATATCACTACCCTAATTTTCTCAGGAACTACTGAACAGAACCACACCATATATGCAAAAAGCACGAGTCCGAAATGAGGACTACATCTTTGCCAAATTTGGTGTCATTCCGTTCAGCGGTTCGGGCTGTAGCTGCGACAACAGATCCTATGGGAAATTGCATGGGGAAAACGCGTTTTGGGACCCCCCTTTTTTCTTGGCCCCCGCTTGACGGATCACCGTAAAACTTTCTGGGTAGGAGCGGAGCGGAGCTGGGCAAAAGTTTGGAAAATTTCGCGAGGATTCGTCAACCGGCGCCAACGTTATTCCAAATAGAATGTTGCGGATTCCCTATGGAAAATAGGTCCTAACTATAACTATAACTATCCACTGGCGACCGCCAGTAGATATTATATATATATATATATATATATATATATATATATATATATATATATATATATATATATAAATATAAATATATATATATATATATATATACACACACACACACATTATAACGTGTTGTACCCCCAACATGCACTGCTTTTGAACGCACATACATAATTGGCGACATCACTGATGACATCTAAAATGGCATAATTGATGACATCACTGATGCTACTGCTTCCGAATTTGCTCTATAACCTCTTGAGACCCATAAACAGGGAGGGCATAGATTAAACTTATGTACATGTGTACATGTATGAAAAAGAAACTCGGTAGTACTGGACACACGTATAATGCAAAAGTTAATACTTTAGCTAGCAGTGCAGTTTTAAGAGCAAACAAAACTTAATTTAAACAAGTTAGAGATTAAAGGCGACTTGTGTGAGTTGTAGATGATATTTCAAGAAGGTTGCAGGCCCTTTGCCTAAACGTGCGAAAAAACTACAGCTTCTCCCTACAATACATTATTCAGCTGTGGATTTCTGTGCACACACTAATGTTAAAGAGTTCTCATGTAGTGCTATGAACAATTTCTATATAAATAGGAGACTTATAAAGTGCAGATATTTATTTCAATAAGGTTAGTGAAAATTCTGAGAAATTATACATTGTTGTAGAATGTATAATCAATGAGTGACTCACCAACTCTTGAAGTCGCAGAATGATTGACAGTAAAAAAATACATATTATCTACTTAATGTGGGTGTTTTCACATATATGCTTCATATTCTTCTTGTTTAGAAAACTTATGCCCATTAGTACCACAAAGGTTATGGAAAATTGGGTTTACATGTACCTCACAGAACACTTACCAGTATGAAAAACCTATAGCAAACTGTCAAGTCAAGTTCAAAGATACTTTATTCGGCAATTCAATGCCATAAAAGTAAACATGTGAAGAAAAAATACATTTCATCAACAAACTTTAAAACCTTTAAAAAGATTAAAATAGGAACATTCTTAACATCAATCAAGGGACAAAGTTCGAATTAAAAGGTGAGGCGGAAGGCATCTTATAAAGTGCAAAGTGGTAGAATCAAGTACAATAGACAGTGTATCATAAAAATACCAATATTAACATGAAATGGGCCCTAGAATTAAAACAGGTAAAACCAATGGCGGCTAAAATGACAACTTTTTCCTGCACCTAATGGCTCCTGTTAAAAAACTTGCAACCTCAAAGCAGACCATAGGGCAGGATAGCATTTGGAGATACAACAATGCAGGCCTGACTTGGGTAAAATGACAATCTCTGAGTAATGGAAATATAAACCTTTTACGCAATAAAACATAATAATCACCAAAGAAGATAAAATGTAAGGTATCTTGCTCAGAGAAATTGTCGCAAGGACAAGGTTTTAAGCTGCCAGGTTTTGTAAAACCTTGTGGAACAGCCAAAAGCCAGGGAACCAAATGCAATTGGAATCTGGTGAGCATAAAGCAGTCAAAGGCATACCAACGACGAGTAGATATCATTGGACTTAATTGCACAAAGATAATGTAACATATCTTCTCACCGTTGCTATTGCTAGCTCCTTCTCTTCCCTAAGAACCTGGCGCTTGTCCAGGAACTGTTGTTTAATGGTTCTTATTTTGGATTTGCCCAAAGATTTAGGGCTGCAGTATAAGTCTGGGCAACCGAGCCATTTTGTCAAATCCATTCTGTACTTTAGCCAAGGGATGTGCACGGCTCTATCCAGTGCTAAACAATCAGTAATTATTAATTGGTTTAAATTAATATTAGGACTTGCCCATACTCTCAACCAGCGTAACAATGGGGCTACTGCTACCAGATCTGATATGTAGCCCACCCCTACTGCTTCGTGTAATATAAATGCCAGGGTGATAGGCGGGACGGCCAAAAGCTTAAGTAAGAACTTATCTTCAGCTCCCTGAATGTCCTTTCCTTCCTTGTAGCCCCAAGTATCGCAGCCATAGATTGCCGTAGGGATGCACTTTTCTTTATATCTTCATCAGGGAAGGGAAAGGATTGGACGCTAGTCTTTTAGCCAAATTTAGTGTAGCCTCTCTCGCTCTGGTTAGAGTGTTCTTTTTTTGCATAATTTGTGCACGCCATGACCCGCGATCCTCAAAAAGTACCCCCAGATAGGGGAATGTTGGGACATTAGTTAGTTTGACCCCTTTACAATAAAATTTGGTCTTTAGGGGCTTGCGAGGGCCGATAGACATTGTATGTGAGTTTAAAAAAATTTGTGGACAGGTCTAAAGAGTCCATAAAAACTAAAAAAACATCTAGAAGTAATTGGAGGCCCACTGCGGTTCTGGCTAGCAGGACCGTATTGTCTGCATATAAGAGTGCAGGGATAGTCTTGTAACCAACCCTAGGGATGTCTTTGCAGCTGGCTAATAAAAAGTCCCCTAGCTTATTTATGTAGAGTGTAAAAAGGAGGGGGGCCAGAATACAACCCTGACGTACTCCCCTCTTCACATCCCAAGAGTTTGTCAAATCGCCCTTTCTGTTATTTCCAACCGCAGCCATATTATTTTCATGAATGGAATGTAAAAAGGCAACCAGCTCTGATTCGAGGCCCATGTCACTTAAAATTGTCCATAGTTTTGATCTATTTACACAATCAAACGCTTGTGTCAAGTCCATAAAAGCCAAATGTAATATTCCCTTTTTGGCAATGGTGTACTTTCCTACCACCAGATGTAAGTTGGTCCAAAGTCCCTTTGCCCGGCCTAAAGCCATATTGCAGATCAGAGATGACATTTAGATAGTCCAACCTTGCCGTTGGGCGATCTAGTATGACTGTCCATTATTTTTGCAGCAGAATCTAAAAGTGAGACTGGCCTGTAACATGCAGGTTCATCTTGTGCACCCTTTTTAAAAATTGGAACAATAACTGCCTTTCCCCAGGATGATGGTAAACCATGTGAACATGCAGCATTAAAAACATGTGCTACAATCCTTGCCCAAACATTTGGATCAGCCTTGTATAAGTCTGCTGGGACCCCGTCAGGGCCCCGGGCCTTTCCTCCAGATGTAGATGTAATTGCATTGTAGACCTTGTCTATACTAAAATGGAGTGCTGTGCTAGTTTTCTCACCTTCCCTATACTCCTCAGATTCTCCTAAATTAGTGTAGCTGAATATATGGCCGAAATGCTGTACCCATTGGTCGGCGGGAATTAAACAATCAATGTTAGAGTTTGGAGTTTCAGGAAGAAAGGGACTGTTAACTACTGACCAAAAGCTAGAGCTATCTTTCTACACACTAGCTTGACCCACGGACTCCCATGCCTGCTCTCTTAGCTGCTTCTTTCTATTCAGGACTGCTTGTTTATAAGCCTTTCTTTTGCCCCTGATTTCTGCTTCATCTCTGGGGATGATTTTTAGGGCCTGCAAAAGTTCCCTATTGGTCGTCGAACATATTCAATCGAACCATCTTTCGGCCTTCCGGCATCTCACCCTACTCACAACAGTGAGGTCAGATGATATTTGTTTAGGTAATTTCCCAAAGGCCTCTAAGATAGTTCTATCATGTGTAGTGGGTTTCAGGCAAGATTGAATTTCACGGGCACAAGCGGCATATAAGTTATCCAGAAAGCTATCTGGGACAATCCTTTCCCACTTTAGCACCGGCTTGGTCTTTGGAGCTAATATCTTTGTTTGTAATACAAGTGGTAGTCTCCTCAGTTTCAATAACAGAGAGTGATATTACAAGTGTAAGGGGGTTGTGATCACTAAAACATGACCAGGAGACAGTTAATTGCTCAATGGTCAAGACTAATGGGGCAGACAATAAGATGAAGTCAATAGTACTGGGCCGTCCATTCCCTATATAAGTAGGTACTGAAGCTAGCCTATTTGCTGAAGGCAGTATAAGTTATGAGCTGAAAGGATGCCTTCAAAAAAAGATACCTGAGGGTGTATGCTCGAAGTGATTAGTTAAAGAGAAAGACTCCTCCTGGTTCGGCTTTATGATGCAATTTGAATAGCATTGGTGAATGTTAAAATCCCCTAAGATTATCAATTCAAAATAGAATGATTTATCCTCCTCATAGTGTTCCAGAAACTCCTCTAAATCCAACAGATGTTCTAACTCATGCCCTCTGGAAAAATAATTATAAAAATGTACCACTAGTAAAGTAGCACGATTCTTAAAAGACAGTTCAACTGCCAACACATGGTGTGATTTACATTCAATCACTCGAGTCATACAGGAACGTTTGAGTGAAAACATTAGAAACATGTTTACAAAACAAAATAAAACCCACGTTTCTTGAAGGGCAATGACATGATACGTAGAAAGAAAATTTTCCAAATGTAAATGACCCCTTTTAGACCTTAGCCCCTCTATGTTCCACGAGATGACCTTTTCGTGTGCAGCCGAAAAAGAGGTTGAGATGGAAAAAGTACTAGGGGATTTGACTACTATTTCAGCGGTTTCCTGGGCTAGAGAAATGGGATTGTTTTGGGCCGTGTTGACTACATTTATACCCTGGGTTATTTTATCCTCTCACGTTAGTTGTTTTCATCCATGCCCTGGAGACTAGTTAGGGGTTGGAAGCGATTACTCTTTGGTAAAATATTGTCTATGTTGGTTATGTTGTCAGGCCTACCTGGGTGTGAAAGTAGCTGCCATTGCCATTGAATAGGGCATGTGCACTAACTGGGAGGGTAAAAATGTTGTAGCGGGGCACTCTAATTGTGGAAGTCCAGCTACTCTTATAAGCACAGCCCGTTAGCAACTTAGATTTTGCAGCGTTCTTAAAATTGACAACTATACATTCTCCCACACCAACCTTTTTTGTTCGATGGCCTATCCACCCCACTCTTCTGGTCATAATAATATCAGAGGATATGTTTAGGCCATTCACAATATTTTTACTACACCAGTGAGTAACCTTATGTATTAGATCCAGGGAAATTTCTCTAGATTCTTGAGAGAGAAGGGACCCCTAATAAAACTGCTACTAGTGGGGTAAATGCGGGGGGCAGATCGAGAATACATTGATTCTCATCTTGGGCAGAGCAAGTTGGAGTGGGGTGCATGCAGGTGGAAGGCCTTTCTCAGAATTAGGGGGCCTGCTCACCTGGACTACCTGGGCTCTCTGGGCTGCAATATTCAGTTCCTCGGTTGGGTTAGACTGTCTAATATCGCTAGGCGTTTCCTCAGCCACTGGGACATTTGGGCATAGACCAGGTAGGGTTTGGTTCAAAGTCATTAGACACGGAGCCTCCACCACCGCCCGCTAACTTTGGCTCTGACATCATAATACATTCATTACATTTATTACAACTAACAATAGAGTCATGAACCTCTTCCGCCTTCGATATTATTGGGGCTAAAAGGGCTTTCGTCATTGACTCCAGTCTTACAAATAGAGCATCCAATAACTGTTCCAAATTCGAGCCAACCAGTGGTGAGGTTTTTGCCCATGGAGACTTCCTCGTGGTCTTATTACAAACTGTTTGTTTTCTCTTGGGCGGAGGGAAGTCTGAGACCAAATCATCTCCCTCTGTTAGTGTAGCTGTCAAGGTATTAAGGGACATTGCAGGATTGTCAGGGGGGGCCATGGGGGATATGAGCACAGGTTCAATGGTGCTTAATAGACCATCTAAGGGTCCCACGGTGTCCGCTGATGTTACTTGCGCCTCACCCCTGTCCGTGGCACACTCCTGGGAACGCTTTCCTGCCTCCAATGATAACCTTTCAGTCAGGGTTTTCTTCTGTCAGGGCTATCTCCTGTGTAATCACGTGTGCTGCTTTTGTTAAAAAATAGTCAATTGTTCCAGCCATACAGCTCCCCGGGGGCCCCCCTGAGAAGAGGGCGTTTTTCTTTTGCCCATATTGCAGAGGTTGAGATCAATGCCCTTTTGTACCCTTGTGTAAGGCACAATAAATACTGGTTTAACCAAGGCTTGTGAACACACCAGAACAAAAAGTACCTTGATGATGAAAGCAGGATTCTTCACTTTGTGTTCCAATAAATGAACAACAGGTTCCGGAAGGAGCTATCTAAGGGACCTGGCCCAGCCCGGCCTCCTCCGGCTTTAAGTGAAATTAAAATAACGGCATCGCATTGACAACAATTATAGAAACTCCGCAAATTTAAACCAATTCAGCTTGCTCACCTGCTATATGGCCTGATGATGATCTCGAACAATTGAGATCGAAACGCCGTTGACTCCCTACAACATAAACTCCTCTCACTGTGTAAAAAGTTATTTGAGGAGTTTCTATAATTGTTGTCAATGCGATGCCGTAATTGTAATTTCACTATCACTTTGCACATCACGCTTTTTTTCACTTATTGTGTGAGCACCTGAATACTATTATTTTGGAAATAAATATCTGACATAAACTGACCTACGTCCCCTTGTACATTGTTTACCGCTTCCAAGAGGAATTCATTTCTTATCTCTCTATTTATAGTGCTCTCCTCAGGATCACTTTCTATTTGGACCTTTCAGGCCACACCAGAACCATTGTTTTCCTACTACATTTAAACGCCCCAGGTTCACATATTGGGGTCCCCTTTTTCTTTCAATACTAGCTCAGAAGATCAGCCTAAATTTCAGGGTTTCCCCTGTGCCCACAGTGTTATCTGTCAGTTGTTAGTTCGCCACAGTTGCCATACATTACATTGAATTTTAGAACCCCCAAGCATGTGTCAAATGCAAGGCAACATTGGTCAATCTAATTCTTTTAAGAGAGGTTTCATTTAAACCAGCCAATTGCTGATTATCTCTTTAAATGTGCTACTGGTTGCGCATTGAAATCTTCTCATTAATTTAAATGCAAGAAAAGGAGCTGTAGAGATAGATATAACACGTACATGACAAAACCTTCACCTAGCTCGTGAGAACATCCTGTCTATTTTCATTGACAGTTGTATGAGCACATGAACGTCAATTTGAATATCCATTAGTGTTCATTTTTAACAACCTTTTTAAAGTTTAAACAGGGATACTGAGGGCCTTCTTTGTTGCCATTCTGCCTTGTGCGGACGATAAATGGTACTTTATCTTTGTCTGAAGAGCTCTCTGTTCCCTCTGCCGCACTGTGACATGGGACACCACGTGACCATGCTTATGGTGGTTTGCATAAAATCCAGCCTATCACCATGGAGATGCGAAAAGCCACTAGTAACAGGTGCTCTGCTCCTATCTAGCAAAACATGTCACAAGTTGCTAGTGAAAAATGGTTGCATGGACACAAATATTACCGTTCATTATGCTGTAATACTTTGCCTGGAAAGGTGATTACTCGTGAATTTGTTTATCTTGACATTAGTATCACTCAATCAATTCTGCTGTTTACAAGTAATCCGCAAGATGCAAGCCCCAATTTGATGAGGAAGGCGGAGCTATTTGGCTGCATCTCTGGGTATAAAGTGAATACAGGAAAAACTGAGATAATGGAATGGAACTGGGGTCTGGCGAGTCACGTGGTAAAAACACAAATACGGTATCTGGGGGGTTTAATTACTCAGAAAATGGAAGATTTTACAAAAACAAATTGGAGGAAAGTTAGTCAGGAGGTAGTGGGGTTGCTCACAAAATGGGAAAATGTACCTTTAAATCTCTATGGCAGGGTAAATGTCATAAAAATGATTATCCTCCCAAAAATTACCTTTCTTTTCAACACCATTCCGTTAGTCTTTCAGAAAGAAGATATAGCTAAACTCCAGGGGAGAATAGGAAGTTTTATTTGGGCGTCAAAAGGTCCCAGGATAGCCTGGAAAAAGTTGAGGAGGTGGCTAGAGGATTGGCGTTACCAGACTTGCTTGCCTATTGCTATGCCTTTCAGTTTAAGAATGTTCACATGCTTGCTAACAAGAAAGATCAGTCATTGAGGCAATGTTAGTTGATATTCCACAAGGTCAAATTCACTTCCTTATTACATGTGGAAACCCAAAGTTCTTTAAAAAGGTGAGGCTTAATATCTTGAAGTCCGCATTGAATACATGGATGTATGTGCGGAAAACACTGAGAGTTCCATATTTTTCATCATGGGCTCAGATTTGGGACTCCCAGGGTACCTCGGAATGTTTGAGGGATCAACTCAGTCAGCCCTTGAAATCGGGGGGTATCTGTTATTGGGAAGATCTTAAGGTGGGCTTAAATTTAATGAGTTGTGAAGCATTGACCAACTGCACCAATGGACAGCTAACAAGGTTTAAATAGTACCAACTGAGCTCCTGGTGGGTGACACAAGATTGGGCAGAGGAGGAGGAGTCAAAATTTGATCAGGTGATGAGAACCGGCTAGTGGAAAAAGGAAACCTCTTTTTGGTATTGGGCTTTTTTGGAGACCGGTGTGAAGATTGAAACTGAAATTTTAAATCTGTGGGGCGAAGAGTTTGACGATGAAGATCTGAAGAAAATGTGGTGCGACTCATATGGTATCTTACGAACAGTAGTAAAATCGGCACCACTTAAACGTAACCATTTATTTACTACTTATAGAGTTTATTGGTCACCTGTGAAGCTATCCAAAGTTACTGGTAATACTTATAACTGTCCAAGATGCATGCTCGTAGCAGCAGATGATGTGCATTTGTTGATGTTGTGCCCGAAATTAGTACCCTACTGGAATTCGGTTTGCGACTTTATAGGAGAAACTATTGGGATACAAATGAAAGAAAGCCCTCATTTAATTTTCTTTGGGCTAAATCCAGAGGAAGAAGTACAGATTACAACGGTTGGCTCAAAACTTTTGTTTTATGTAATTTTGTTAGCAAGGCGTGAGATCTGTAGGCTATGGAAATCCGAAAGTCCTCCGTCTTTTACCGAATTCCTTAGAAATATCAAATATACAAGTGAGTCAGATATGGCGTGCGATTCAAGAAGTAAAGAGAAAATCTGGGCTCAGTTGGTAAGGTGAAGAGAGAAGGCAACGTGAGTCCGATAATTAAGCCAATTATGCTGTTGGCCATGATATCTCCTATTCTCTGGTGGTCTCAGTATGTAAAGGAGATGGAAGTGGAAACAGCAGCATACTTGTGGGTCACTACTTTCCTCTTCTGGTTTCCGGTTTGGTCTCCTCTTGTAAGACCTAGAGGGATTAGAGTACAACCTAGCAAGAAAGTTGGCAGAATGAGGACACCAAGAAAAAAAATCAATCAATCAAATCCTTTATTCGATCTTACACATAGATCATAGAAAGACATAAAGTAGCTTTTTAGAAGGAAGCATGATTTTAAAACGAAATATTTCCCGATAATTAAAAAGATACTCCCACTCAATGTATCGTAAAATCCATTCCATCTATATATATTATCTGGTTACTAGTTATTTAAAACATTGAATATTAAAAAAAAGTTAAAAATATAAAAGACAATCCCATTTCTTGTTATAGGCCCGCTTGCATCCTTTTTTTCATACATGCCCATAGCAATGATGCTACTGAAAAGCATACAATGGGATTCTGAAGAGATTTAAGAAAGAACAATGCTACAGAACAAAATTGTAAATTATAGCGTTTACAAATTGGTACAATAAAGTTATGTCTTTCCTGTCAATTAAAACCACAAAAAAATAAGACATGAAGATCATTATGTGGGGATTGATGATCGCACAAGCACAAGGAAAGTTCAGAATGTTTGAATTTCTTCCCTGGGTATCCTACCATCAGCGGAATCAAATTTAGGTGGAATCTTAGTAAAATAAATGTATGATGTGACAGTGTGACATCAGCCAGGTAAAAGTATCCTCCCTCATCCAGAGCTGGAGTTAGTTCATACAAATGAGCTGACTGACTTTGGATTTTTTTTTTCCTTCTTAAATATTGGGCCCGCAACATATATGTATCAGCCAATTTCCGCTTTGTTAGGGTCTTGCAGGTGGATGGATCCTTAAAAAAGTGACTTAAACCAATAGCTGTTAATTCTGACTCTATGTACTTTAACCACCTAATCCTGCTGTAGTTGTCTGATTTTAAAATATTAGTTATTACATTTTGCGTAAGTGGGACTGGGGCCCTACGCGAAATAGAGAGCCACAGCAGGAGTTGTGTCATTTTGATTGAGTGCACAATGTAAGGTAGAGCCAGTTCTATGTGAAGCACATAATTTGAACAGGACTGGTGAAGAGAGGTAAAAGACTTAAAAAATATATTCTCAATGGATTGCAGGGAGTCACTTGGGGCCATTCCCCATACACCTGCCCCATACACTGCTGCCGCCTTTGTTTTAGTGTGATAAATCCTTTTCATTGGGATTAGGGGTTTAGCTCCCAACCTATTAGAGAATGATTTTAGCGTCATTAAACTTCTCTCCATACCAATTGCTCTTCCCTCTATCAATTTGGAACATGATTGATTTTTATCAAAAAGCAAACCTAAATAGGGAAACGACTCCATCACATCAATTTTACCAGAATCCATGAAACAAGGTGTTCTGTCGCATTTCCCTGCCCCTTAGATAATTACAAGAGATTTTGTCTGCTTGACCTTTAAGTCCAATGAATTCATAAAAGCCGTGTAGGCTGATATGAGACGCTGGAGCCCCATCCCAGTTCGGGCCATCAAGATGGCGTCATCAGCATACACCAGAACCAGTAGCCGCTGATGGTTAGAGCGTGCAGGGACGTCCAAGGCTGCGCCCTCAAGATGTTTTCCCACACCCTTGGTATGGATAGAAAAGAGAAACGGTGCGAGGACGCAGCCTTGCCTTACCCCTCTTAAGATCTTGAATGGTTGGGTACACTCCCAATTCTTCCCATAACGGACTGACGAGGAAGCGTCAGAGTACAGTTGTCTGATGAAGTCAACTAACGCCTGATCGATTCACATCTCCTCCATTATTTTCCAGAGTCTAGGGTGGGGCACGCAGTCAAAGGCTGCGGATAAATCCATGAAAGCAAGATAGATTTTCCCACCCTTGTCTCTGGCGTATTTGTCCATAATCAATGAGAGGTTCAGGCATTGGTCTATTGTGCCCTTTCCTTCTTGAAAGCCATATTGGGACTCCATTAGGATGTTCTTGCTCTTCACCCATGCCTCAAATCTCACCAAAAGAAGATGCCCCATAAGTTTGGCGGTCGTATCAATCAGTGAGATTGGTCGGTAATTTTTGGGGTTACCTTTATCTCCCTTTTTATGAATCAGGACGATTATGCTTGTTTTCCAAGAAGTAGGGGGGACAACTATGGCAATTTCATTAAAAACATTAGTTAATAGAGGCACTCATATATCCATGTTCTCAAAGAAAAAAATCTATGGGAACACCATCGGGACCCGGGGCTTTCCTGGTACTTCAAGCCTCTATCCCGTTCCTAACTTCATTGAGAGAGAAAGATAGATGGTTCCCAGAGGTAGTAAATGCAATTAGGTGCCGGATAGTCGATAGGGGAAAAGATACTTTTAGAATGAGCCACCCAGTCCTCCTCTCCTACATTAGCATCTAGTGAAGGATCTTTAGGTGTTTTGAAATGGGGGCCATGTATTATTGCCCACAACTCCTTGGAGTTTCCTAAACCGAAGCCTGCTCTAATTTTGCCCAGGTTTCTTCCTTTAGTGCCTTCTCCCTATTTTTCCTAGCCATTTTGTATTCCCTGCGAAGTATGTCAATTTCAGCGATATTTCTTGGTTTGCTGCCTAAAGCTATAATAAGGGCTTTCCTCTTTTTTGAGCAAAGGGAATCAAACCAACCCTTAGCCTGTTTAACTTTATCAGTATTTTTACTAGTAAGTGTCTTCCTTATGCATTCTAAAAATACTACAAAGGAAGATACCACAAATTGGGGATGATTATCAGAATCTAGACAGTTATTGATGTTATCAAGGGCGTTCTTGATTATTTTAGGTATCACCTTCGTTTTATCAATTTTGGTCCACTTAAGTTGGTATCCGTTTCTCCTGGCTAATATTGGCTGGCCAATTTTCTGGGGGGTTGTCACAACCCTATGTACCAGTTGAATTTCACAATATAAAATTGCGTGGTTGCTAAAACCATTAAATTGAATATTTACATTGCTGCACCTGGTATTTAGGGGGTTTGTGATCAGATGAAATCTATAGTTGATTCCTGATGTTCACGGTGAAATGTTGGTGGCAAAGTGTCACTGGTAGTAGATAGGTTTTAACCATTAGCATATTTCTCAATGAGATTAACTTGTTGAGGGTATTTCCATAAGTGTTAAGAGAAAAGTGGTGGACAGAATTGCCCATCATATCCTTCACATCACAGACCCGGTCTAAGTTATAGTTACATGGATGAATGTTAAAGTCTCCCATCCATATGATATTTAAGACAGCCTTTTGTTTGATAAGGTTAGTCGCCTTATCAATGGCACAATTCACTTCCTCCAGAACAGTGTGCATATTTGGACCAAATGTATTGTTATAATAATGTATTAGGAGCCAACTCTAGGATGAGAAGATGGAAGTATGGGGAGGTTCCTTCTAACATCTTTACTTTTAGTGCCAGTATGTTGGAGATCAAGGTTATTAAGCCCCCTTTAGCTCTTCCTGAGGGGGACGAGATAGCTCTTGTCTGGTATGAGCGGTAGCCGTTTAGGAAGATCTCTTTTGTTGCCCAAGTCTCCTGTAGGCAGGAAATATCTTGGTCCTGCCATATTTTGAGCCAGTGGACATCACTCAATTTGTTCGAGATGCCTGCCACATTCCACGATACTATTCTTAATACATCTGAATACCCCTTATTGTTCTTACTGGGGGTAGTAGTCGCTTCTGTATCACTATCGGTCAAAAGAATCGCAGTGGACATCGGGGCAAGCCCCTCCTGCCGATTCGCAAGTAGTCAGTCGCACATCTCTAAGCCTGAAAGGGGGGCAAATCTATTCTCTAGGGGGATTCCCTGGTTATCCATCT
Source organism: Triturus cristatus (assembly GCF_964204655.1). NCBI lineage: Eukaryota > Metazoa > Chordata > Amphibia > Caudata > Salamandridae > Triturus > Triturus cristatus. The sequence goes on along the minus strand of NC_140589.1, from coordinate 1,060,284,302 downwards.
GGTTATATCACCCTGGGTTTTCCCTTATATGAAGTGACGGTTCCAAGTCCAACGGTGGGAGGGGCCTGAAAAAGTACCCTAGGGATAGTGCTGTGATCTGTGTCCCAACAGGAGGGAGTCTACACAAGTGGTCTAAAAGGAGTCTTGGGATGCAGGAATTATTGAAATTTATCAGAACACAATCTCCCTTTGTCACTTTTGGAGACACCCCCAACCACCCTACCCTTCTGGCCATGATGATTTGATGGGCTAGATGTGCCCCCCCCCCCCCACAGCCAGAGCCTGCTGCATGACAATTAAACCAGTGAAGGGACTTATCCATGAACTGGGTAGTTGTTTCAACTTGACCTTCCCTCAGGGTTGGGACATTTCTCCATACTATCACAAGAGGCAATGCTGCTGGGGAAGTCGGCGAGAGTGATGTTCTTTGGGTATTTGCTTCACTCTATTAGTATGTTGCCTAGAATTGGCATCTTTTTCACCACCCCCTTGATGGGTTAGTTGGAAGGCTTATGGGTGGAGTTTTGGGTGTTAGGGGGAGCCCCCTGGTCAAAATTACACAGGGTCTGATGCTGCTGAGAGACGCTACCCCCACATCCGTCATGGTTATAGCAAACCCCACTGACTGTGCTGGGAGTCCTGGTACCTGCTGAAGAGCATGGCTAACCGTTTCCTCGGTTGTGTTAAGTCCAAGCCCCGTATCTGAGCTGGCAGTCCCCCTAACTTAATTATCTGATCTCTATTTACAAGGGTATGATGCAATCTACAAGATGTCTCTATTGAAGTCAACCTCTCTTCAATTCTGGATAATTTATACAGAAGGGGATTCAATAACACAGAAACCATGGTCTCTACCCTCTTCAGGAAGTCATCATCAGTCAAGTATGTAGATGGTATAGAGGTGTCAGTAGACTTTACTGGTACAGATTGCCCCACTTCCAGTTCGTCTGTCCTGATACGTTTCCCAGCACGTGTTCCTTTCGTGGGTTTTTGCTTTTGGGGTCCTCCCCCCTTTAATCTTTTGACTGGGGGTTCCCTGTTACTGATTTCTAGCTGAAGTGGCGTTGTCTCGGCCCGGGTCACTATATTGCAACTCAATATAGTACAGGGGGGGGGGGGAGTGTGGGGATGCAGCATTGGCCAGATTTGGGGACCTTAAGGGGGGTACATCCATACTGTGAGTGCCAAGAGAGGAGCATTTTTGTGTAATGAGAGAGTCCAAAGAAACCCTTCGCTCTGTTAACTCTATTTCATGAGTTAGGACGGTCTCTGCCCTCATTAGAAAGGCATCCAGAGTGCCTACAACACCACCTCCAGTTGTTCTGTGCGTCCCTTCCGTTTGCTCATAGTAAAACGGGAATATTGTTCAGTACTCCCCCAGAGAAATCGATAAAAGTAGAAAAAGTAGGGGAAAGCACAGTACCTTGAAAATGGGCCTGATGTTCCGGAGTGGGCCCAGCCCAGCCTCCTCCGGGCTCTGACGGGTGTGGAAGGGCCCGCCCTAGGCCTGTGCGCGTCCCAGCGCCGCGGGCCAGCAACCTCCTTTTATGGTGCCTCTGCACGCTGTGCCTGCTGGATGTTGTGGTCCTCCTGGACCAAATTACGATCTCCGGTGTCTCTCCGCGGTGAAGGCGGCTACACGTGACGTGGGCCAGCAACCTCCTTTTATGGCACCTCTGCGAGCTGTGCCTGCTGATTGTTTTGGTCCTCCTGAACCAAGTTGTGGGCTACGGTGTCCCCCCGCAGTGAAGGCAGCTCACGTGCCGCGGGCCAGCAACCTCCTTTTATGGCGCCTCTGCGTGCTGTGCCTGCTGGATGTTGTCATCCTCCTGGACCAAGTTGCGGGCTCCGTAGTCCCCCTGCGGTGAAGGCGACTACACGCGCCACGGGCCAGCAACCTCCTTTTATGGCGCCTTTGCGCGCTGTGCCTGCTGGATGTTGTGGTCCTTCTGGACCAAGTTGCAGGCTCCGGTGTCCCCCCACGGTGAAGGCGGCTACGTTAGTATCATTTTATAAATTTAATGTTTAACATCTTTGCTGGAAAACAGCATACCATGTATTGCTAATAAGGGCATCTAGGCAAAGAATAACTGTTGCTTATGTTAACCACTTGACCTAAGCAGATGAACGATTTAATGGATCTATCATGATTTGAACCAAAGATCATGAGGTCACTCAAAGATCCATGGTAAGGATGTATTAGCCCTATGAGCCAACATACCTGGCTTAATTAGGTATATAATAAAGAAAAATAGAGTGCCATAGTATTTTTTTAATTTAAATCTAATCTAAAGAATCTGAGAGACTCTGTTTTATTCAAGCAATATTATCTGAGAGGGAGGGCACTCCCAGATAGTTATTGACCCGGGTGGAGTCAGAAGGTAGCAAGGGGTAGCTCAGGGTCTTTAAGCCTGGGCTTTTGCAAATGAATCCATCTCATTCAACCAAATTGGATTCTCCAAGTCCACAGGCACAACAGCCAACATCTTGGCCATGGCGATGCTTATAGACACAGCAAGGTCCTCTAAGCATCATCTCCATTTTTGCTTCATAGATTTCAGGGCAGCATTCGACAATATAGACCGGGCTAGGCTTTGGAGGACACTGGTCCACTGGAACATCTTGTGGCTTCTGCTGGACATGCTAATCGTACTCCAAACGGACGCCTGGGTGCAGGTGAATTTGGATGAGGACACACACCTCTCCAGGCGAATTCCAACTACCAAAGGGCTCAAACAGAGGTGTGTGCTCAGTCCCACGCTATTCAACCTCTACATGGTGGATATTCAATTCCTACAATTCGCATGCCCCCAGACTTGGGGGCACAGCACTATCCAGATTCTGTATGCGGATGATGTGGTCCTGGTCAGCCCCACAAAGGTGGTCCTGCAACACCATCTCAACGCAATGTAGGTATAGGCAGCAGAGAAGGTCCTGGAAGTAAATCTTGAGAAAACAAAAACAATGACCATCAACTGGGGCAGGAAAAAAAATAGTCTGGCATCTGGGGAACACTCAAAACCAGACCAGTAAATTACAAATATCTAGGTATAATCATTGATAATGGAGGTCAATTTACCAAACAGCAAGAAGCGACCAGGGGGAAAGGGTTGGCTTTGGCAGTGACACTGAGGCACTTAAAATCTAAACTGTCAGGCCCGACGCTGCTACCACTCTTCCAGGTAGCTCAATATGCTTCCTATCTATCTTTCAAACTGCATTTTTTACAATGTATTTTTTATCACTTTTTAAATTTTGGCTGTATTGCACTAGTTTTAATTAACTATGCAAATAATAACATTTACTTACTTACTTACGTAGGCGGGAGCAGGGGCCTGGTAGTTGCAGAGCTGCTCTCTGCTGGAGCCTTGGAACCTGCACAAAGTAGGGTCTGATGAGCCGCATGTACTGAATTTTCTTTTTAAAGAAAATTGTATTATTTTATCATAAGCAACGCTGTCATGGGCACAAAACAACATGAATAATCGTGTCCATATGCACAGTACATGAAACATGAAAAGGTTACAAGTATAACACAGCAGGGTATAGAATCAATGTACATAAGGTAGGAGAATCCAGGCCCAACCCAGCTACAGAGAGCTCGCCCCCACCCTTTCCTCCCTAAACTCACACCTTCTGCCATGCTGCCCCATAGAACAAAAACATTATGAGGAACACAGTACCTGTTCATTCCCCCAACTTAGACAAAGCCTTGCATGTCCTACACTGTTCCAGGGACAAAGAATCTCAGGACGGCTCCACATCCAGTCCACCCACATGTAAAGGGGATCCATCAGGGGTGTCTGGCTCGGGGTCCCCGAGACAATCCACCAAATGCCTCCAAGCATGGGCTCTTTCTATGAGGCTGCACCCCCTCTAAACTTCTCAAAGCAATACAGCACTTTCGAATCCTGCCAAATTAATAAATCCTTCTCTCCATTAAACCAGTCATGGACCCCTCGTGGCCTCCAATATATTGTTATCTCCTGTTTTGCAAGTAGCAAAACCACGTACACAAATCTAGAAGTAATCTTAGATGTATGTGGGTATGGGAAGCCCCCAAATAAGCAGGCCAGAGGAGTACAGGAGTCGGACGTTGGATGATGTCATTGATACAGTATCACCTTCCCCCAAAATCCCCCAGGGAGGGTCAGGTCCACACCATATGAAACATTTCAGCGCTAGTTTTCCCACATGTGGGACAGACCGCCACAGCAGTAGGGTAAAATCTATTGAGTTTGTTATGCAAGAAATAAGCTCTGTGCAAAAAATAGAAATGGATTAACTTAGACCTGGCATTACGAGAAATTACAGGGGTGTTTTCAAGGATCTATTCCCAATCTGCGTCCGTAATTTGGAGATCTAAATATTCCTCCCATTTAATCTTTAGATCTGCTAGAGGGGTAATAATGTCGTCACGTATATCCCAGTAAGACCTGTTATCACCTTGATATGACCAGTTGCAGTACAGAGTAGCTGGGGGCATTAAAGTGTAGTGGTTTCAGCAGCTCCCATCCTCCAATGATTTCTAAATGTAGCCACCCCTGCCCGGTGCAATGTGAACTGGCCCATCGGCATTTCAAACTCTACAGCTAGGTCCTCAAACAGGAGATGTTCCTCGTCTCGGAAGAGATCCCCCACTCGAGTCAACACATAGGCAGCCCACTCCGAAAGCCCCCGTAATACCCACAATATACCATCCTGAGCCACCAGCTCCAGCTACTGCAAAGGCAAGTCTGGTGAGTAAGGTGTCTGAGTGCTGGTTCTTGCAGCGTCACACACCAGCAGCTCCTGGGAATCACACTGAAGGCACTGCCAAGAGGTCAAGAGGACCCAACATAGATCCCAAGAATCTGGGATCAAGCAGAGGGCCTCCCCATCAGGGTTTGGAAAGGAATAGATTCACTGGCTAAACCATTACAGCTGCACTACCAAGTGATAGGCTTCTAGGTCTGATACTGCCAGTCCCCCCTCTGCCACAGGACGTTGTAATTTATCCATAGTCACTCGCAGTCTGCCCATCACCCACACCAGGTCAATCATTAGGGATTCAAGGTCCCGGCAACAGCTGTCGAGGAATAAGCAGGGGTAACGTCGAGAAAAAGTACAGCACCGGGGGAGCACCATCATTTCGGCCACTGCAATCCTGCCTGTTACTAACAGTGTTAAAGAAGTCCAAAAGGTCACACTAGTGCGTAGTGCCCTAATGGTTGCTCCAATTTTACCATCGAGAAGATCCCGAGGGGTATTATAGATCTTATAAACAAAAAGAGGGACAAAGGGGCAAGATTTCCGGGGTCCAGCGTACATGCCCCACAAGGACTAGTATACAACCAAGAGTAAGAAGTTCCTCTGTGTTAAGGTAGGAGTAGGGGAGTGGTATGTCAAGGGAGACCACTGTGTGTATGTCAGTAAGGCATTTTAACCGCCGACTCACTATTGCATGCTAAATTTATTTGCAGCTCAGGTCAACCACCTGTGATTTGGGTATGTAGACTTAACTTACCTTTTTAGTGTAGATAGAGTTTCACTTGATCCTGAGGAAGTGCCCTGATCTATATGACTCTAACGGCATGAAACATGTCGATCATCTGAGAGTAGGGCATTCACAAATAGATACCTTGCTATTAGTCCAGTGCCCCTCTCACTCTTTTAATCTAGGCAGTTTACCTTCCCAATAAAGGTTGTTTAGGACTAACTGACCTATTTTAACACACTTACTTCATATCTACAATCACTAGGCCCCTCACCCCCACTGCAGCCACCGGCAGGAACAAAAGATCCCCGCTAAAGAGCCCCGGTTTGGGTCCCCGTCAGGTATTGCAGCGCCGATCTGACGAGGGGCAGGCTCATATGATGAAGCATGACACCTAGCTCGCTAGGTGTGTGAGAGCCCTAGTTCCGCTAGGGGGATCCCCCCCTTACTGGCATACACACAGAGGTCTCCCTTGACATACCACTCCCCTACTTCTACCTTAACACAGAGGAACTTCGTACTCTTGGTTGTATACTAGCATTATAGATCTTGAATCCTAGATATTTCAGGCAGTCACATTCCAGGTCAAGCAGCTGTGGGATAGCACTGCTACAGAACGGAAACAGATGGGACTTCTGCCAATTAATGCACAAGCCAGACACTCTCTCAAAGCACTCCAGTAGAGATATTGCTTGTGGTAAGTCTGCATCAACATCACAGAGGAACAACAACATGTCATAGGCATAAAATGCAGCAAATTGAGAAGCTCCATGAACCGCCAATCCTCCAACCTCCAAACCTCGATAAAAACCACCATTGCATGCACTGCTAGCCTATGTGTATACTGCAATGGCAAAGAGTAAAGAGAGGAGAGTTGCCACCCTTGTCTGGTCCAATGCCCTACATCGTATGATTTCGAGATCGATCTACCGGTACAAACCCGCACTGTAGGTCTGAATAAAGGAGCTTAGTCCCCTGTACAAACCTAGGTCCCCGTCCCATCAATAGCATCACCTGATACAGGAAATTCCATCAGAAACTGTTAAAGGCCTTTTCTATTTCTACTGCCAAGAGTCATCAGCCATGAGCAATAGGAGCCTGCGGATATTGAGTGCCATATTACGCCCCGGTAGGAATCCTGCCTGGTCAATGTCAATCAAATTGGGCATGTGAGATAGAAGCCGACATGCCACTATCTGACTAAGTCCACATTAAGCATGGACAATGGGCGATATGCCCTAACATCGTGGGTGGGGGGGCAGGTATTAAGAGTTGGATCACCAGGGCTTCACGTGTGGACACCAGAAGTTGGCCCAAATCCCGGGCCATAGCATAAAGATCAACCAGTTTAGGCAACAATTCTTCTCAATAGCTGGTATAAAATTCTACCAGAAGACCATCTGCCCTGGGTATTTTACCCCATGCCATAGTCTTAATACCAGCTCTCAACTCTTGGAGCGTAATGGTGCCACCCAACTCTTTGTCCTGTGTAAGCACTTGGAGGGCGACCGGGTCAAAAAATTCTATATTGATTCAAGGCTGTAAGTCAGGTGGTGGGGCATAAAGGGATGTATATTACTCTCCGAATAGAGAATTAATGTCATCCTGGCTATACAAGCGCTCACCTGTATGAGATTCCACCTCCAGAATTAAGGAGCACCTAGAAGTAGGGTTAGTAAGCCATGCCAACAATGTGCTAGCCTTGTTGCACTCTGCATGAGGGCAGGCCATGTATTCCCGATAATCAAAGCAGAAAAGTTTTCTCAACTTGAGCTGCAAGTGACTCCCTGGCTTCCAGTAATGGCTACTTAAGTGTCGGTTTCCCTGGCCTGTTTTTCTCACGATCCCAAAGCACTTGCTCTTGGTCCTCAACGTTCCCCACCAGTGTGCATTGAATCCCACAACTTTGGCAATTCAACGACCCCTAATAACCGTATGAAAAGCATCCCACTCAGTCAAGGGGGAGGAAGCAGGGGCTGCATTGTCCACAAAATTATTCTGTATGGCCTTGCCGATATTCTGTTGAAACACCAGATCATCCAATGCGTCAACATGCACATGTGATGACAGTGGTAGGGGTTTGATTATTTGGAGGAAGCTTGGCGCTCGAGCGTGTACGTGGTTAGTCAAGTGATCAAAGTTGTCCGGTGCCACTAGGTCAGGGGGGACAAACCCAATGAAATTACCCCTGCAATGCGTAGGTCAAGACCTACAACAAAAACTGAAAATGAGATCCTGTGCACACGTATGGATAATTAGCTGGTCCTGTATGTATTCAATAAATGCCAGAAGGAGTCGGACAGATTCTTAATAATGGATAAACACCGGTCGGTCATCACGAGCTGATCCCGTACCCGAGACCGCTCTTCAACCGATCCTGCTATTTTAGCGTCATCCGTGTGACCCTAGTTCCCGCCGTTTCCTCAGCGGGTCCTTCTCCTCGAGTGACTTCATATTGAGGTCCTTTTGATACATACATTTACTTCCGTACAGCCCTGATGAGTCACAGCTACACGTTGTGACGAAACACGTGTCGGCTGATCTATTTTCTTTTGTATATTGCACTGAAACTTTTCATTAAAAGGAATCTTGCACGCAACACACCTGATGTCGACCGGTGTTTATCCATTATTAAGAATCTGTCCGACTCCTTCTGGCATTTATTGAATACATACAGGACCAGCTAATTATCCATACGTGTGCACAGGATCTCATTTTCAACATGCACATGTGGTCTGAGAAAGTTCTACATAGATGCTCCACATGATGGACCGCCCCATGAACCCCAGGGTGGGACAGGAGAGTATCACTTCGAACACAGTGCTCATGCATACCAGAGTAGAAAGAATAGACTCTTGTCATGGGGTGCAGTTGTCTCTAGAAATCTATTAAACCCCTCTGCCACTGCCGAGCTGAGAAGCAGCGAGCTAAATGAAACACCGGGGAATCGCGTAGAAGTGGATGGGACGAATAGAGAACTGGGTTGGCAATGCTCTTTAAGTCACCCACCAAGAGTACAGCCGGTGTCACATACAGTGCCAAAACCCTAGATAACTCTGTAATGAACCCCCCTGCACTGAATTAAGGGCATTGATTCCAACTGTGGGCAAATTGCACCCTGCTAGCCTCCCCATGACCATTACATAGCTACTGTCAGGGTCTATCAGTTCATCTGAAGAGCTTGGAGTAACTCGGGGCAGGGAGTCATCCGAGTCCTGCATGGAGATGGAAGCTTGATCAGAGTCAGTGTCCCTAGCTTCACCATCACCAACAACAGAAGGTGGATCAGAACTCACTCCACTCATAGCGGCCACCTCCTCCACCATTCACTGACACTCATGTTGTGCCTGGGACTCAGATGAAATCACCTTATTACCACCTCACGCCATCTTCTTGGGAGGCCATTGGGCAGCTCGCCTGTCTCCAGCAGCAGCAACTTCTCCTGTCTGTGGAAGAAGATCATTCCAGTCTCAGAGCAACTGAGGTGACGTAAAGAACTGCATATTGTCCCCTACAGTCACCTTAAATCGGGCAGGAAATAACATGGCATAAGGGAGACCCAGCAGTCTAAGGAGTTTTTGGATGTCTACAAAGTAGGCCCTCTCTTTCTGGACCTCTCTCGTAAAGCCTGGGAATACCTTATGATTTTCAACCACTATCTGTCCCTTAAGCCAGGCCTGGCTCATAATATGATCAAGGTCCTTTAAGTGCAAAGGTTTGGCCACCAGTGGCCTGGAAGCCACCCCAGGCAGCGGAGGTCTCACAGGGACACAGTGTGCATGCTCCAGTGCATAGAAGGAAGACAGACGCTCCGGGGCCACCACCTCCCGAAGACAGCCATATTCATATTGGAGTCCTCTATGCATTCATTTCGGTAGCCATATAATTCTAAGATTATATCTCCGGGCTCTGTTTTCTGCATCTTCAGCTCGAGCTTCAAAGTCTTGACCCTGCATTCCATGGTTGACATTTGTTCATGCATAAACGCTATTTCCGAGGTGATATCTTCCAGGGAACGTTCAGTAGTAGAGACTCTCTCAGCTAGCCATCGCTGATCATCTCGCAGAAGTCCCAAATTGGTCATCACGGTATCCATCTTCAGCTCAAGCACTTCTCGAGAGGCAGCAATGGCCTGGATAACAGTATCCACTGTAGTATCTTGATGTCCCCCGACAAGGGCTTTTAGACTCCAGGGCCATCCCATCCAAATCCTGCATCCAAGTCGTCTGGGAAGAGCAATGGTCAGCTGTTTCCCATTTCTTGGAATATTTCCCTATGTCAGCGACCCTTCAGATCAGGCCCAAAGGTCTCAACTCAGGGACGCCAGCCCCCCACGTGGGCTGAAGCAGCAGTGGTGAACCGAGTGTCAGACTCAATGGCTCAGCATTTCCAGGTCCGCGGGGTTCGCTCCACCGGGCCCCCGGACACACATACAGTGCAAAGCTGTAGAGAAAGGAGACAGGGGGTGGGGGCCCCAGTCAACACCAGGTACTGGCCACCGGCAACAGGAACAGAGGGGGAAGAAGCGAAGCAGGAACACCCAACAAGATCAAGTGCCCTTAGAGACGAGGTGTCAGCAGTCTCACTGGATTACCCTCAATGCCAGCAGTACAAAGCAGCAGCCCACAGCACAAGACACATCCAGAGCCCCAGAGTTCACTGCAGGCACGTTTCCACCTCTCTGAGCTGCCCACAGGTCGCCAAGCACGCTCTCAAGCAGGTCCCAAAGGCGCCCCAGCACGGGTGCTTCAACCGCAATTGCCCCAGGTGTGAAGGGCACGGGTCATGCACACTAGTGCAGCCCTGTCAAAGTCATGCAATGCATTCAGTCCTTTCTTCAAAAGTGGGAACAAGGTGCCATCAAGCAGGGCTACTTTCAGAAGGTTCCTCAGGGCACATGGGTAAATGTGACTCACATTCCACACAATTCAGTGAAACAGATGGCCCAGCTAGAAGGGATATAGTTGTTATTGGAGAAAGCTGTTATAGTTTCTTTTCCAAAAGGAGAAAGGCAAAGGAGCATTTTCAGTTCTATTCTTGATGTAAAAACTTTCTGGGGTATTTCGACCTGTTCTGGATTTGAAGTGGGTAAATTCTTGAATAAAGACTAGACACTTTTGCATGGGCACCTTGCAATCGATCATTCCTCTGGTCAACAAGGACGATTTTCTCACTTTCTCGACCTGCAAGATGCATTTCCTGTGCGACAGTCTCATCGGCGCTTTCTCAGAATTGCTGTGCAGGAACAACACTTGCTGTGGAGGAACAATACTTTCAGTTCAGGGTTCTACCATTCAGTTTATAATCCTCACCAAGGGTACCAATAATTTCTATTCTTCAGCAGGAAGGGGTGCTTGTTCATCCGTACTTAGATGACTGGCTTGTGCAGGCATCATCAATAGAGGTAGTGTCTCATCATACTATGAGAGTCATTGAAATTCTTCAAGAGCACAGTTTTTAGATGAATTGGGAGAAGTCAAGTGTATCTCCTTCTTATGACTTATGCTTTATAAGAACAAGATTTCAAACTACCTTGGGAATTGTACAGTTGCTAGAGATAAGAATGCACAAGATTCAATCTCACATTCTGCACATGACAGTATCAAAAACTCCAAAATGGGCTTCTTGGATGCAAGTTCAGTGAGACTTGGCAGCAACTGTGTATTTGATGCCCAAGAAAGGTTTAATTTACATCTACTGATAAAGTACATCTTAGACCACTCAAATGCATTTCCTCTGAATCTGACTAAGGATTCAGATTCCTCAGACAATGAGGTCAGATCTGCATTGGTTGTTGGTCGACAAAAATCTCAGCAAGGGTAAGAATTAGTCTCCCCCTCTACCCATTATCATCCTGACAGATGTAAGTCTGTCAAGATGGGGAGCATGGTTGGGTCCCTGAAAGATCAAAGGTTCCTGGTCTCTGATTCAGGGTCAGAGGTTGTCGAATTGGAGAGAAATAGAAGCAATAAGAAGGTCTCTGCAGCTTTCATTTCCTTGCATCAGAATAAGCACGTTCTAGTGAAAACCTGCAATATCTCTGCAAAGGCGTTGATCAATAAGCAGGAGAGAACAACATCCTTATCTCTGGACAAGATATCAGACAAAAACTTCTGATGGGCCCAGAAACCTTTTCTATCCCTGACAGCTGTTCACATTCAGGGGCTAGACAATGTGCATGCAAATCTCTTCATTCAGGAGATCCCCTCATCCATGCATTTCTCCATTCACCTATTCATTTTCACTCAGTTAAGTGACAAATGGGGGGGGGGGTAGTACCGATCCTGGATGTGTTTGCCTCAGAGGCGAAAGAAAACATTCTGTGGTTTTGTTCCTGGTGTAGGGTAGGCACAGCCAGTAGATGGCCTCCTGGCCTTCTGTAAGTGTTTTCTCCTTTCTTGCTGATAAAGCTCTTTCTAGTGAGGTGGAGAAGGGAGAAGGCCGAGGTTATTATGATAGCTCCAACATGGCCACTCCAATTGTTATACTCTGCTGAAGAGTCTGAGGGTGTCAGAGGAGTGGAGAATTTCTATAGAGCACTCTCCCGTTCTCTTTCCTGTGCTGTCTCTTCAGTCAAGGAGGAAGATAAGCTTGACTGCTTGGATGCTGAAAGGAGGGGGTTAAAAAGGAAGGGTCTTTCGCATGAGGTTGCTTTGACTCTCCAAGATTCTCGAAGAGGTTCTACTCTCCAATCCTGTGCGAGGCATTGGCGGGTCTTTAGTAGGTTGTGCAGTTCCAAATATTTGGATCTTCCAATGGTTAATATTGGTCACATTTTGCAGTTCCTCAAGGAGGGGGCTTCTTTGGGTTTAAAATTAACACCATTAAAATGCCAAAGTGCTGCAATCTTTGGGTTTTCTGAGTTTGTTGGAGGACATTAGGCTGGTTCCACATCTTTTTAAGGGTTTATCCAATATTTCTCCTCTGTATCAGAAACAGTTTTCTTAATGGGATTTGGAATTGGTGTTGAGGGCTTTGACCTGTTCTCCAATTAAATCCCTTGACCTTGAAAACCTTCTTTCTAGTGGCTATTACATCTGCCAGAAGGTTAGTAGACTATTGTGGGCTTTCTAATAAACCCAATTACTGTAAAATATTTCAGGACAGAGTTGTGCTAACCCTGTTACCTTCCTTTATTCCAAAGGAGACCTCTCCTTTTCACAGGCAGCCGGAGCTAATTTTGCCTGGATTTTTCAGACCTGTCTTCGGAGGAGGAAAATAGAGTTCATTGCCTAGATTTTAGAATAGCTTTACTGATTTATTTAGGTTGGATATCCTTTCTGAGACAGTATGAATCTTTGCTCATCAATGTTGGGCCAGTCAGAAGAGGTGGTAAGCCGTCCACTGCGTCTTTAAGTCACTGAGTGATAGACTTGATTTTCATGTCTTATGGAACGGTGCATCAGATACCACCAGCAGATATTCAGGGCTGGTCAACCCACAGTATGTCAACATCTGTAGTTGAGTTGCAAGTGTGCTCTATAAATGAAATGTGTAAGGCAGCAACCTGGTCTACACCCTTGACTTTTATTAAGCATTACCAAGTTGATCACATTACATCACTATAGGGTGTGTTTGGGTCTAAAGTGACCTAATAGAACTTATTGCTTGACTTTCTATTATCTTTTTTTCTGTGAAATAAAAGTTAAGTGTTGGGTTTAATCACAATCTTTAGTTGTCTGGCCTGTTTATAGCTTGCTATATCTCATTGTACTTAACTGAAGTGATGGAGGGATGCTAGGGTAATGCCTCAATTACTTTCCTCGTTATAGTATTACTCGGAGTCCTACTCCCTCGCTTCAATTCATAAGCCCCTCCCAATACTGACCAGTACAGCCGAGTTTATACTTGAGTTGTGCTTGGCCCACATACAGGAAGATCATGGGTAGCGAGGAGCTTTTATTCAAATGAAGTAGGGGGTGTCTAAGGTAAGACTGTCTCATATTGTACTTAATTGAAGTGAGGGAGTAGGAGCCAGAGTAATGCAATTACCAAGTAAGTAATTGACGCATTTCTCCACACCACTGACCAGCCTGCATTACTGTCATCAATATACAGAAAGTACATTTATTATTGTATGCAAAATGGGATCCACTAGTGCTGTAGCTCTTTTATGATTAATGTCGAAAACATTTAAAACTTCACCCAGGAATGTAAATGGTCTCAGTAATCTAATCAATAGACAGACGGTTCTCACATACTTTAAAGTGTTCAGTTTAGTGAACACACTGGATTTGCTGACCTAACAGATTCGGAATATACTTACAGTTTCTATGAAACGGTACTCCAAAGCACCCAAGAAGACACAAGGTGACTTGTTGAGCTATTGCAAAACGTATAAAGGGATGAAGAATATTCCCCAAAAAATATTGTCTGGATTAAGGGAGAAAACAGCTATCAGCCCCTTAATTCATTGAGACCTTAAGCCACAAGCTACTTGCTGCTCTATTTTTTGTATGTAAAGAATATTAGAAGACTGCGCTACTCAACTAATTACGCATTTTCATTTTATTAAAACGCCCACCTCTCACCTAGCAGAAAAGGAAAATAGTTTGTGTGATCAGATTTGATCAACAGTATTTTAAATTGACATGGGACCAGCTGGCTCTCTGGGTCATTGGAATACAACAACAATTTTCAAACTGATGGAGATTCAACTCATACCAGCCCACTGATAAAAACTCTATTAGATACGTAGAAATGGCAGTGATAATTTATTCTACTATAGAGCCCTTGGTGAAACATCTATTGTCAATTCATGGGATGCCTAGAATGCAATACTGAATGAAAAGATAATCAGAATTGTAGCCCAGGCATAGAAAGCAAAACAATATTTTCATATGGTTTATAGAAGACGATTGTGGTTCTTGAATAACAGTATGCATTGAAAGAGTCTCTAGATGTGCTCAAGCATCATAATCTACATACCGTTGTGACTAGCGCCCCGCTTTCAATGACTGAACCCATGATTTACATGGCTGAAAACAATGCTGGCAGAGTTAAAAATAGGAAAAAATCCACAGGGGATTTTGAATCAAATATTCTAACACTGTTATTAAAAGAAAGCAAAGATTATAGCGAGATATTTTGGAGAAATTGTAAAACTCTACCAAAACTCTATCAAGCAGTGATTAATCAGCTTTGTATGGTTGACATTAGTATTTTAAACTATTAAAATCAATAAGTATATTTAAAAAAATATGTGATAGTAGATCCATAACTGATTAATTGATTGACTGATTACTGCATTTGTTCAGCGCACTTATATTCCAAGACGTGCCTGGAACCATTCGACAGTTGATTTGGTTTAAGTCCGAAAGAGGTCCCTCAAAAGCCTAACATGGTAAATTTGGTTAAATCAATCAAGTGGAGGGAAGCTGTATCGGCTTTTTAAGCTCTTAAAAATTGAAAGGCATCTATGCATGTACTACAATTTACATAGTGCACCTCAATCTGGCAAGCAACGAGTATTTTGTATTTGGTGGAGGAGGAATAATCCAAGAACTTTTAGGATTAGGGTCTCATCTGGCCTGATGAAATTATATCAAACATGGTATGTGAAGGGTACTACTTGGCTTCCAAAGTAAGGTGATGCTGCAACTTATTTAGAACTGGCCCAATACACAAACTCTCCATTGTATGTGATGGAAGTGGGCGCCTAAAAGGCATTTGATTGGGTAGAATACAACTCCATTGGGTAATCGGTTACCAGTATCAATTTTGGGACTGCACGGAAACTGACAAATGATAATTACCACAGTTATTATTGATCCACTGGCAAGGGTCCATGTAATAAACATACATATATATATATATATCAATACATTTGTAAATATATATATATCACCTACTGGCAGTCACCAATAGGTAGTTATAGTTAGGACAGAGTTTCTGTCAAAAAGATGATTTTCAGTTCCCTAAATCTTTTGTGCCAGTTGATGAATCTTCATGAACTTTTCCCAATAATTTGCACTGTACTTTAGATGGTGTCTGGAAAGTTTCAGGCTGTTTCATGTAGCGGTGGCCAATAAAAAGGGGGGGTTCCCAAAACAGGCTTTCCCCATGTTAATTCACATTGGACCTTTAGACACTAGTACAGCCCGAATCTCTGGACAGAGTTACACCAAATTTGAAAGGAAGCTAGATCTTGGTACGCAGATTGTCCTTTTTGTTATCTGGTGTAAATCCGTACAGTAGTTTGGATTAACTGAAAACAAATTTGTATATATAAGGATGCAGATTGCCCGCAGGTAATCTGCTGATTCACGTGCACTAGCGAACTCCTGATTGGCTGGCCGCACCTTCACAGAAGAGTTGTGGCTGCAATTTTGTTTGCCAGGGAATGGTTGCCAGTGTTGAAAACTACAGTGAATATTAAGTGCCAGTGAGTGGGCTCCTGACCCCTTGTGTTTGCTTAAAATGAGGGGTGAGGGTTAATATTGGCCATGAAAATGCCCCAAAGTTCTTTTTTGATCGTTCGCGAACTCTGCTGACTGCTTGCAAGTCTCAGGAAGGACCCCATGTAACTTTGCAGATCCGCGAATTTAGCCATGCTGAATTTTTCTATATATATATACATAGGAATATACTCTCTCTTCTCTCAAAGCTACTCACATACCCATACAAATACTGCTACACAAACTCACATACCCATACAGACACTCTTACACCCTCTGTTATGCCCATACAGAAACTGTCATGCCCATTCACATATCCATAGAGACACTATGGCACCCATTCACATACCAATATAGACTCTGTGACACCCATTCACAAACCCATGAAGTCACAGTCACACCCATTGAGAAACCTATACAGACACTGTTACAACCATTCAGAACCCCATACATACTCTGTCACACCTATTCACATTCCTATAGAGACACTGTCACACCCATTCACATACCCATAGAGACTTTGTGACACCGATTCACAAATCCATACAGCCTCTGTCACACCCATTAATAAACCTATACAGACACAATCACAGCCATTCACATACTCATACTAGCTCTGTCATACCCATTCATATACCCATAGAGACATTGTCAAACCAAATAACATACCCACAGAGACTCTGTGACACCCATTCACAAACCTGTACAGTCAGTGTCACAATCATTCACAAACCTATACATAACCCCAAACAGACTCTTTCACACCCATTCACATACCCATAGAGGCACTGTTACACCCATTCACATACCTATAGAGAGTCTGTGACACCCCTTCACAAACCCATAAGTCAGTGTCACACCCATTGATAAAGCCATATGGATACTGTCACACCCATCCATATACCATAGATATATAGTTACATCCACTGAAAGTCCCATTCACACCCATTCACAATCCCATAGAAATATTGTTACATCCATTCATAAACCCATGCAAATACTGTCACACACATTCATGTACACAGACACTGCCACACGCATTTACAAACCCATACAAACATTGTTACACACATTCACAAACCTATTCAGACACTGTCACACTCACTCAAGTACCCAGACACTGTCACATCCATTCACAAACCCATATAGACACTGTCACAACCATTCACAATACCATTGAGACACTGTCACACCCATCCACATACCCATAGAGACTCTATGACACTCTTCACAGACTCATACAGTGACTGTTACACCCATTGACAAACTCGTGCAGACACTGCAAGACCCATTCATAGACACACTGTAACACCCATTCACAAAGCCATACAGAGACTTTCATATCCATTTACAACCCCATATAGTCTCTGTGACATCTATTCACAAACCTATAGGGACACTGCCACACCCAATCACAAACCCATACAGTGAATGTTACACCCAATGTTTAATCTATACAGTCACACCCATTTATATGCCATAAAGACACTGTTACACCTGTTCACAAACCCATATATGCTCCTAAAATGATAAACATTTACACTCTGCTATACCTACATTGAGATCCATTCACAACCCTTTAGTAGAACTATTAAATGTGCTTTTTTGCATTGGGTGTGTGCTTTTCGTTTGCAGATCTGCAATGAATCCACGGATTCAATAAAACATTTAAAAAAAGGGATTTATAGTTAAAAAGAAAAAAAAAATTGGGACATTAGGTGGCTCTTAGAAGAGCCGTTGTGTTCATTGTGTGTATATTTTGGCTACATATACCAGCGGATGCAGAGTTGCAAGTTGTTCAGAAATGCTCTGTTGCCTTCATCTGTGAAGTGAACACCATCTCTCCTGTATATTAAATGCATGTTGAAGCACAGGTTATTATTATCCACACAGTCCATATTATGAATGGTCTCTGAGGAATGCTGAAACAGTTTTATTAACATGTTTCCTGGATTTCTCTATTTGTGGACAAAATTTAGAAGACCAGTTCCATTTCTGCCCCTGGCATATGTTAGAAAACACTAAGGCACTGTGAGGGAAAAGTTGCATCAATTTTTGAAAGGTATTATTCATTAGGATTTCTAGTCCTACCCCAGCCAATGTGCCCAGTTAATTGCCATCACAGTACACAATCATGAGGTCTGGATGTTGGTTCTGCATAATGCTTTCAACCAATGGAAGCAATTGATGCCACTCTAACCCTCTCAGGCCAAATCAATTAATATCTACATTAGGCAAGCCTAGGCCCCTGTTGATCCCTCTATTTCTAGCAAACCCTCTCACTCAGAACAGAAAGCTATGACCCACAATCCACACTGTAACCATTTTGAAGGATGGAGCAGTAGCACACAGGAGAAGCATGCATCTGAATGAGGCAGTTTTAAAAATGAAATCAGTTAAAGATTACTCTAGCAAGTAATGTTTCACACATCAAATTTGATTGGATGGTGTAAGTAAGGTATTCATTAAAACTAGGCTGTGCAATACATTTAAAGTAAGTACATGTGTGAATGGTTATGAAGAGTAAGTTGTAATTGTATACACTCCAGCACAATTTGCCCTGGAAGTTAGCATGATGCTGTAGGGACAGTTGTGAACCTCTGACCTACTGTTAGCAGGGAATGTTACATTTGTGATCACCGTGAAAACAGAGCTAAAGGTGTATGGGGGAGGGGAAGAAAAAATCCCAGAATGTCAATGTGAGGTGACATTGCTCATGAAGAAAATAGTGAAAAAGAATTGTTTGGGTTTAAATTTAGGGATATGTAGGAAGTGGTGTGTAAGGGGTAGTGTTATAGGAATAGTTTCTAAAAAAGATTTTGGTTTGCGGTGCGGATTTGTGGATCCTCCGCAAAGTTACACGGGGGCAACACTAAAATACTCGGGTCTGTTCATGAATCTGCGAATTGCGCCCAAAACCGCTAACGAAATGGGATGTCTTTATAGGAGTCAAACAAAGCTTTAAGAAATGTGACCATTTAGAAGAGGTGTATGGTTAGTAAGGAAATTAAATTAGAATTGATATTTGTTCGAATCCTCTGTAACCTTGAAAGGGTGCCATTAATGGTTGCCTTGTATGAGAGTGGTTTAATATTCTTCTGCTCGGCTTTTGTGTGCTTTCATGAGAAAGGTTTGAGAACCTGATACAGAGAAAGAAACATACTCCTCAAAATGACGTTCAACAGGTATATGTATTAAGCTGTAGCATAAGTAAAAAGTTGATATAGAAAGACTCAGTGTTAGCTCAGTAGTGAAAGTGAGCAGGATGAGTGTGAAAAGTAAAAGGAAATGTTGAAAGGGAGTATAAGATGAAATTAAAGTAAAGTGTATTGATCAGGAACAATGAGTAAACAGTGGTGAGGAAAAACAAAAGAGAGGAATTTCCCCAGTGTAGGGAGTGACCCAAGGAGTGAAATACAAATGTATGCAGTGAGATAGTAAGGTATTTAAATATGTATACAGTTATGCAATAGCATACACACAGATATGTGGATTAAGATGAGCTGGTCCACACAGACACTTTTGCTAAGAAAGCAGGGTATAGTTAAATATATTTAATTTTCACACATCATGATATTGCTGTGCAGACAGTAAAAGAGTAAAGGGTACAGTGATGCATACATTTACCAAGTGAAAAGGAAGCTAATGTGTGCAGCAAGTCACTCAAAGAGATATTGATGTATGCAGTTAGATAACTAGTTATATGGTAAAATGTAAGCTGATGTATTCAGAGACAAATGTAAGTATATAGCAGGACATGTAGAGATAGTGGTAAATTAAAGTATACAATTATAAATAGAGTAACACGCTTATAGACACAGGCACAAGATAATGGGGCTGTAGTACAGGTATGACATACAGATAAGTAGTGAGACATTTTAAACTGTGATATAGGGACAACCTCTATAAAGTAGATTACAGAATTTCTGGAAAGTTGCCCAGCAAAAATTACAATGGCATAACCATTTACATACCTTTACAGATACTCTCACATCCTAATATACCCATGCAGACACCCTTATACCCAATTATATACCCATAGAGAGCCTCTGACACCCTCTAACATACCCATTCAGACCTTCTATATGCCCATCCACATACCCATAGTGTGACACCCATTCACATACCCATACAGAGACTCTCACACCCTCTCACATACCCATACAGAGACTTTCACATCCTCTCACATATCCATGTAGATACCGTTATACCCATTCGCATACCCATACAGACTCTGAAACACTCTTGCATACCCATGCATAGAATGTCACACCCTCTTACATAGCCCTTCAGGTACTTTTATATCCATTTACATACCCATTCAGAGACACTCACTCCCTCTCACATACACAGATTGTCGCACCCTCTCACATACCCATACAGGTACTTTTATATCCATATACATACCCATACAGAGACTCTCACATACCCTCTCACATATACCCATAAATAGACTCACACCTTCTCACATTCCCCTACAAAGTGTCACAACCATTCACATACTTGTACAGATACTCACACCCTCGGACATACCCTTATACCCATTTTCTCACACACCCTTTCACATACTCATTCATATCTCCTTTATTGCCATTCACATACATACTTATACAGAGTATTACATATATTATTAACATACTAATACAGACTGACGCCGTCTCACATACACATGTAAACACCCTTAAACTCATTCATATACCCATTCACAGACTTTCACCCCCTTTCACATACCCATCCATACACTGCCATACCATGTCACATACATATACAGGCACCATATACCCATTCATATACCTCCACAGACGCTCTCACATTTCCATACATGCATCCTTGTACACATTCACAGAGCTATACACAGACTCTCACACCCTTTCACCTACTCATAAAGACCTCTTTTATTCCGATTCACATACTTATACAGACTGTGACACCCATTCACATACTTATACAGAGACTCTTACATCCTTTAACAACCCCATACAGATACCATAATAACCAGTCAGATACTGATACAGTGACTCTGATATCCTCTCACATACCCATAGAGACTCTCACACCCTCTCACTTACCCCTACAGATGGTGTCATAATTTGTCACATACCCACACAGAGACTCTCACATACACATGTAGACACCATTATATTCATTTAGATACCCATACACAGACTGTCACACCCTCTCACATACCCATACATAGATTGTCAGACCCGGTTACATACCTATACAGTCACCCTTATACCTATTCACATACCTATACAGATACTCTCATACCCTCTCACGTAGCCATGCACCCTTACACACATTCATATAGCTATAAGCAGACCCTGACATCCTTTTAAATAGTCATTCAGACCTCCTTTATTCTCGTTCTCATACTTATACAGGGGGTTTGACACCAATTTGCATACTCATACAGATAATCTTACACCCTCTCACATGCCCATAGAGAGACCATCATACCCATTCACATACTGATACAGACTCTCACATATCCATAGACTTTTAGTACCTGTCACATATCTAAACATAAACAGCCACACCTTCTCGCATACCCATACAGATAGTGTCATAACCCTTTCACATACCCATACAGACTCTCACACACTCTCACATGTCCATGTAGACACCATTATATCCATTCACATAAGCATACACAGACTCTCACACTCTCACATACCCATGCAGAGACAGTCAGACCCTGTTACATATGCATATAGGCACCCTTACACCAATCCACATACCTATACAGATACTCACACACCCTCTGACATATCCATAGACACCCTTATACCCATTTAAATAGCTATACAAACAAACACTTTTCACAAACTCATACAGACCTCCTTTATTCCCATTCACATACTTATACAGACAGTGTGACACCCATTCTCATATTCATACAGACTCTTACACCCTCTCACATGCCCATACAGACACCATAATACCCATTCACATAATAGTACAGTACCTCTGACATCCTCTTACATAGCCATAAACACTCACACCCTCACATATCCATACATAGACAGTCACACCCTGTCACATACCCATACAGATAGTGACATAGCTATTCACATACCCATATAGACTCTCATACACTCTCACATAACCATGTAAATACCCTTATATTGATTCACATATCCATACACAGACTCTTACACCTTCTCAGATACCCATACACAGACTGTCAGACCTAGTTAAACCCCTATACAGGTACTGTTATACCCATTCACATACCTATTGAGATATGCTCACACCCTCCCACGTATCCATAGACACCCTTGCACCCATTGACATAGCTATACACAGACTCTGACATCCTTTCACATACTCATTCAGGCCTCCTTTATTCACATTCACATACTTATAGACAATCACATCGATTCATATACTAATACAGATACTCTTACACCCTCTCACATACTCATACAGACACTGTTATACCCATTTACATACTGATACAGAGACTCTGACATCCTCTCACATACCCATAGAGAGACTGTCACACCCTCTCAGATACCCAGACACAGACTTTCACATATTCATTCAGACCCCTTTATTCCCATCCACATACCTATACAGATAGAGTGACACTTATTCACATACTAAGATAGACTCTCGCATGCCCATACAGAGACTCTCATATCCTCTCACGTACCCATGTAGACACCCTTATACCCATACTCATACAGAAACTTCCACACCCTCTGACATACCCATACAAATACTCATACCCATTTACATACCCATAGAGAATCTCTCATACCCTTGCACATAGCCATTGAGACCTCTTTTATTCCCATACTTATATAGACAGTGTGTCGTCAATTCACATAATCATACAGAGACTCTTACACCCTCTCACATAACCATACTGACATTGTTATACCCATTCACATACTGATACAGAGACTATCACACCCTCTCACATTCCCATACATCAACCGTCACAGCATCACATATCTATTCAGACCTCACTCCTCACTCCCTCTCTTAATATGTTGTATAGTTTTGTGGATAAACTAGTTACTTAGCGAATTAATAATGAGATCATTTAATCTGGACCTTAATGTATTGTTTATTACTTTTCCAGATATACAGTTTGAAAAAAAGAACTACAATGCCTGACAAAACAAAAAACAGAAAGGAACAGAAGAAACAGCATTATCAACTTCAAAGTGAGATGGGCAAACAAAATAAGGTGGAGAATGAGCAGAGGAAACAAAGGGAAGCTGAAAAGAATGAAGAAATATAAGAGGAGAAGGTGTGCATTTTAGCTAAAGCAACACATTGAAAGTTTTGTTGAGAAAGAAAGTGCTTTGAAAACGAAAGTATTTATAGTAGTATTGAATAGAAAGAGGACAATAGACAAAACAGTGTTGTGTATGAAGAAAAGAAGCGTTAGAAAAAGGCTTGTTAATAGAACTAATTTTTGCAAAAGTTTAAAGGTGAATGGAAGCACACGTCTAGTAGAAAACCTTATTTCAATGAGAAAAGCTATTTCCAAGAGAATACACCAGTGCAAGCTGTTGATTTAACTAATTATTATGAAGAAAATGATGGTACCCCTGTTGAAAAAGAGGAAATGGTTCCTAGGAATATAGCGGAAATGATAGCTGAAGAGGTGCAAGGAAGGTGGACAGGCCCAAGTATACAAATGGAATTGTATAAATATTTTCAGTATTCGTCAGGAACCAATTGATTTATTACAAAATGTCATACTTGACTTTACATGCAGAAGTCTGAGAAAGACAATTATAATTTTGCAAGTATTAGATCCATGCAAAGAGGGAAATATATTCATTTACAGGGACATTCACTGTCATGTCTTTTAAGGAAAGTTTGTAGAAGCACGCTTCATCATTTCAGGATGTTAGCTGTTCACCACTCCAAAATAAGCACTTTGGAAAGAAGACTTTACTATTTAAAACTCCTGCTTTATGTTTAGGAGAGATGAATATAACCTTATTGTATGGAACATTAGCAGAGGTAGAGAATGTTTGTGAATATATTCAGTTTCGGTTGTTTTGGCTAGAAAAACAGTTTAGGGAAAATGAAAAGTTGGTAGCTGGAGGAATACAAAATCAAGATACAGAAAGTACAATGAAAACTTTGCTCAAGACATTGCAAAGTTTTACACAGTTTCCTCAGAGAAACCACACTGGGTTTGTATTTGTTGTTGATGCACTCACTACAAAACGCAAACTCGAAATGTAGTTGTGTACTTTGAAATTGAAAAAGAGGACAATGATAAGTGGCAAGAATTTGGTGTACATTTATTTGTTGAGAAAAGATTTGATTTATCCACAGAACAGATTATCTGTAGGTACTACAATGACAAGTAAGAGAATAATAAAATTCCAGTTAGAGGTAGAAATAACAAGTTAGAATTAATATCTATTCCACAAGAGCTTAAAGCATTGAATGCTTATGAATCTATTCTTGTACAACACATACATCCTTTTCAAGCAATAGTTTGTATGAAGCCAAAGACAGGGAAATTACGTCCAACTGAGCTCCAGAGAGGACTAAAAGGAAGAGTTGAGGATTTACCTTTAGATTTTAAAAACAATATTGAAACTGTAACAGTAGATAGAGAGATAGAAGAACCACTTATCATTTTAGTAAATGGGATTGCAACAAATAATAGAAAAATCTTGCAGGAGTTAGTAGATATTGATACAGTTAAAAAAGCAAAATTGTACCTTGTTCAAAATAATATTTACTAAAGAGATGTCGATGTTGCTGAAAATAAAATTTCCATAGAGGATGATACCTTATCATCATGCGGACAGATTGGAAAAGTGGATCGATCTAGATCTAGTGTCTGGGAAAAAAGCTTAGAGTCTAGTTGTTTCCCATAACTGTTTCCCACTGGAGTAGGTGGACGCTATGATGCCCGCCCTGTACAGATACCTGCAGCTGAATACCGCTCAACACGATTATACTCAGAGGGTCCAAGGTTTTATCAGTTAATTCCATACATATAAAGGGCCATATGTAGGTAGCTAAATGCCGGTCGGTAACGGCCGAAATTCGGTAAAAATCCTGTTACCGACCGGTATTTAGTCAAGTGAGATGTAGGAGGCCAAAAAGCAGTTTTCGGTAAATATGAAGCGGTAAATACCGATTCATATTTACCGATTCCTAAAATACCGATTCATATTTACCGAATACACATATATTCTGATTCGGTAAATAAGAAGTGGTAAATATGAAGTGGTAAATATGAAGTGGTAAACATGAAGTGGTAAAACGGAAAAAGATATGTAGGTAAAATCGGTAATTAAGAAATCCATGGAATTCGGTAATTAAGAGTCGGTAATTAACACAGATTGAAAGCAGGTGGTAAGCATCAACAGTGCATATAAGCAATCCCAAAATGCAACAGCATGGACAACATGGCCGCTCTGTATGTCATTGCAAGGCGCCTACGTCTACAGGCAGCAGGTCTGAGGATTTGGAGACGGGAGGAACGCATCTACAGACAGCGCATCACACTCTTCCAACAGACTGACGCAGAGATACATGAAAGGTACAGGCTACACCCACAAACCATCATGGACCTGATAAGGGACCTGCACCCACTCCTGGACCAGCCAACAAGAAGGGCGCATGCCATACCACCACATGTGCAGGTGCTCTGCAGCCTACACCTACTCGCATCTGGCAGTTACCAGGGGGTGATAGCTGCGGTGGGCGGTGTATCACAGAGTTGCCTGTCCCGTTTCTTCAGGAAGTTCCTGGATGCCATGATGCAGAGAATGCACCACTACATCAGCTTCCCAAACACACAGGCTGGACTGCAGAAAACTAAAACTGACTTTTATCACATGGCACAGTTCCCCCATGTCATTGGCTGTATTGATGGCACACACATCCCAATCTGCCCACCAGCTGCTACAGAGCACATCTACAGGAACAGAAAGTCCACCCAATCCATCAATGTGCAGGTAATCTGCGATGCAGGGAACATCATCACTGATATTGTTGCGAAGTTTCCTGGGAGCACCCACGACTCCTACATCTTCCAGAACAGTGGGATCTACAGACGACTGCTTGCTGGAGAATTTGGAGACGGATACCTGCTAGGTAAGTAACAGTGACGCCCCATGAGACTTGCAAATCATAGTGTATTGAGACATGTGACTGATGGTTCCCTTTCACTCACCTAGGCGACAGTGCATATGCCGTGCGGTCATTCATCCTCACTCCCTACCTACACCCATCAACCCAGAGTGAGAGACGATATAACATGGCACACAAATCTACACGCAACGTGGTGGAGCGCACGTTTGTACTATTGAAAAGCAGGTTCCGCTGCCTCCACAAAAGCGGAGGCGCACGCCAGTACACACCCATCATCTGTTGCAAGATCATTGCCACTTGTGCAATGCTGCACAACCTTGCCACAAAGAGAGGTACAGAGGTGGAACTAACAGATTTTGAGGACAATGATGATGATTCAGGTCAGCCAGAGGACAACGCTGCTGGAGTGCCAACAGCAACAGATGGGAGAGAGAGACGGGCAGAGATCACATGCAACTATTTCTGAGTAAGTAAGGGAACACAGCCAGTTGTTGTATGTCATGACGTAGTTTAATAATGCGGCACTACGCCACGAAACCAAGATTATGCCATTCTGGCAACATTGCGTATTGACAAGTTTGAAGTCCAGGGTTACGTCACCCAATTGTCTTTTGCTACGCGGTGCAGCATCAATGTTTGCGGCCAAGCGCTACAGTGTGGGATGGCACGGATTCAGCCTCCTCACTGGTGCCAGCCCCATGCCGCCTGCTGCTCCTGCGTGTTTCTGGGACCGGGGGTGTTATGCTGCTCCTGCTGCTGGTGTCGATGCTTTCAGCAGCATCCCCTGCACCACTTGTGGCCGCCTGACTGGTCAATAGCACCTCCAGGGCACTGGTGACCTGCACCATCCCCCTAGTAACGTCGCTGCTGCAGTGTGTCAGGCCCTCCTGCATGTTCACTGAGCGCCGGCAGAGTAGTGAAGTTGCAGTTGCCAGGCGGTTGAGTGCCCTGGTGTGACTGTCTCCCCTCTGCCGTTCCCGGCGCCTTGCAGCTCTATCTGTGTCTAACTTGCTGCACAACAGCTTCATGGACTGTGACATGTCCCGCAGGCCCGCTGCCATGTCAGTAATCCCCGCCGCCATTGCGCTGATGTTCCTGTCCATGTTTTTGAATGTGGTTCTCAGTCCCCGCACATGCCGCTGAACTGACATGACTGCCTTTGTTTGTAGGCGCTGCTGCTTGAGCATGTTGCCCTCGAGTCCCGCAAAGACCCCATGGCTGTCACCGTCTGCTGGTGGACTCTGAACCCGCGACCTGCGGCGCCGTCTTGCACCCGTGTGTGCTCCCTGTGAGGTGGAGGGCACAGTGGCATAGCTCCCATCCTGGGGCATTGTGTTTGGCTCCGGGCCCCTGCTGTCGTCGTATGAGGTCTCTAACGCTGCCAACCTGCCAGCAGCACGCCTCCTCGGCATCACAATTGCAAGTGGTGATGTGGCCGGTGACTCATGCATGAGTGGTGATGCGGGCTGTGGTGGTGGTGATGCAGGCTGTGGTGGTGGTGATGCAGGCTGTGGTGGTGGTGATGCTGGCTGTGCAGTACTCGTGCTGGCCAGAGCTGACCTGTCTTGCCGGTGTGCCCTCTCTCCTGTACCATGTGCAGTCCTGCGCAATGTTACATCTGTGGACAGAAATGCAACATCAGCTCAGTGTACCTGAAGGGCTGCATTGCAAGCATCACAATAAATTCATGTAACACTCTCACATTGTCCTCTGCCTGCTTTTGGCTAATGTGTGTACCATGCATTGTTGTCCTGTGCTATTCACTTCATGGTTGGGGGTTCCCTGACTACATCTCCCATAATGCATTGCCTGTCTGCACTAACACATGGACTGGAGTGGGATACTCATTTCACAATGGGGGATGTGGGATAGGGGTAGGAGGGGCTACATTGCTGTGCATTCGTCTTACCTTGTTGGGTGGCGGCTCTGGCAGAGCTGTCGGCATCTCCATGCCCCACGACGCTCTCGTGCTCTATTGTGGCCTCCACCAGCTCCTCCAGTTCGGTGAGGGCAGGTGCCCTGTTGATTCCACCTCCAGTCTGGCTGGCCTCCTTCTGTATTTCCCCCATCTTCCTCTTTGTCACAATCCTCAGGTCGTGCCAGCGCTTTTTGAGTACCTCAATGTCCCTGTGGGTCACTCCCACAGCATTGACCTGCGCCTGGATACCCAGCCATATATTGCGCTTCTCAGACTCCGGCACTTGCAGGGACTGCCTCCCAAACAGCTTCTGGTGCTGCTTCACCACCTCCTCCACTAGCACCTGGAGTTCCTTGGGGCTGAATTTCATCTTCCTCCTCCTTTCCCCTCCATCTCTCTGTGTCCTCTGGCTGGACATGATGATTTTGAGCTGCACAAACAGGCACTGGCTCCCTGCCTCTCCTCTGCACTCCAAGCCTCTCCAGAGTCTGTTGATTGTGTGCACCTGCCTGGGTGTGGCCACTTCCTGGTTGGGTGGGGTGTGGTTGCACAGGATTGGCTGTTTCATCCAGTCATGTGATTTTCTTTTCCCGATTCGGTAAATACCGATTCGGTATTTACCGAATCGGTAAATACCACCTCGGTATTTACCGATTCGGTAAATACCACCGCGGTATTTACCGATTCGGTAAATTCCGATTCTTGAATACCGAATGTTACCGATTCGGTAAATATTACCGAATTATTACCTACATATAACTTACCGATTCTTAAATACTGATTCGGTACGGTTCGGTATTTAAGAATCGGTAAATTTTATTTACCTACATGAGGCCCTAAATCGTCTGTTTGAGAGCGACTTGTATGGACTTTCTTATGCTGTGAATCATGCATTGAAGTCAGGAGAAAATCTTAAAAATTTGCCTGAAAGGGAATTTGTTCATAAAGTTCAATAAAAAGATGAAAACTTGGAATATAACATAATTACTTTGATGGCGTGCCAACAGGTAACAAACAAGTATTGGAATCATCGTCATGGAGAACTCAAATGCATGTCGAGAAACTTAGGAGCACCTACTTTGTTTGTTACATTTAGTTGTGCTGAATACGCATGGGATGATCTGCTTGAATTTTTGAGAGAGCTAAATTCAAATGTTTAGGCCATTATGTAAAGACAGCAGGAGAACTTTGCTCTTTGGATCCTGCTAATGGTCACAGATATTTCAATCACAGATTACAAGCCATGCTGTCTTTCATCTGCAACAAGAATAATCCTCTTCTTGGTGAAGTAACTGATTTTTTTGGTGTAAAAAGTACCAAGCAAGAGGTGCTCATTATATGCACATGTTGTTATGGATAAAAGATGCTCCAAAATTTGGAACAGAGAGTGATGAGTGTGTATTCTCTTCCATTGAACAGTATGTGATGTGCGCCATTGCGAAACACACAACTGACAAAGGCCTGAGACAACTAGTTCTGTGGTTTCAAACACACAGATGTGGGAAATACTGTCTTAGAAAATAAAGATCTAAAGGACAATTTTACACAAGATGTTATTTTGGATTCGAGACATACAGCAGCACAAAAGACACCTAAAAACACATATAATCTAAGATCAGAGGCGTCGAAATACATGAATGATTACAAAGAAGTAATTCTGAAAATGTGTAATGCAAATACTTGAAGGTTATGATTGCTATGAAGAGTAATTTAATGCTGTTAAAGACAGTATTCAGTATTCCAAAATAATATGCAGATTTTAAGTGATGAGATTCAATATGAAGAAGCAATTGCTACAGAGGTAGATAGGGAACGTTCTCAAAGCAGTTAAAGTTCTGCACCACTTAGTCGAGATCCTCTGGTAACAACTATAATTTAAAATGAAGATGCAATAGCAATGAAGGAGGTGGAAACTGCAATGGAACAAGCTGGACAGGAACTGAAGATCTGGAACAGTGAGTTGCACAACTCAACAACAAAAAGAAATACATTTATATATAAGTAAAAGAGAAAGTAGAACAACAAAGAATACAGTTGTTCTTCCTTTACACAAATTCTGTTACACATTAGTGGTCAAGCTGGCACTGGGAAAAGCGTTTTATTTAAAGTGCTGACCGCTTACCTACAGAGGACAACACAATCAAATGTGTCTTGTGTAGTGACAGTACCAACAGGATTAGCTGCACACATTATTAAAGGAATTACTTTCCATTGACTACTAATGTACCTGTGGAACATGAAAATAAACTGGAATACAAGAAGTTATATGGTGAAGCATGTCATGAGATGGCAAGAGTTTTGAAGAAAATTAAGCTTTTCATCATTGATGAGGTAAGCATGGTCTCCAACTTAATGTTTGTTTAATTCATTTACAAATGCAACACATTTTAAGAACAGAGTATGATCTCTTTGGAGGAAAGCATTTAATTTGTAATTGTATGTGGTGATCTCCTGCAGTTCTCAACAAGATGCACAAAGGTTTATTATGATTATCTTTGGACTGTTGGAATCAGAATAAGTGAATATTGATGAGTGATTTGGTCTAAGTTACAAATGGGATCATGAGTGTGTGTATTGCTCTTTTACATCTACTACTAATATAAATTCTAAAAGGTTAATCTATTTAACATTACAGGAATTGATAACTGTTCCATTTGACAACCTGCTAAGAAAAGAAAACCAGAACACGATTTGCCAAATTTGTAGATCTGATTGTATGTCTTCATTACAGATACACAAAAGTGGTAAAACATTATATTTACCCTTCAACAATGTAGAGTAGATGGATCAAAAATAGAAACTGAATTTTCTATCTTTAAAAGCTGGACAAATTTCAATTTCTGGAAGAATGTGCACAACACTAGCTATAATTTTTCATGAAGGAGTACATATAACTTCAGGACACTACACTGTGTACTTAAAAACTCTAAGTGGATGGAGGGAATACAATGACAGTAACCTGACATTTAAACAAACTGCCTTTCAAGCTTCCAAATTCATACCTTTTTTTTTGCAACCAAAGTTCTAAGAAGGATTTCTTCTCTTTAAAAAGTGGTTTACTGTGTTGTACTGTATGGATTATTAGTCTTTAAGACATCATTCGGCATAGTAAGGGTAATGTCTTCAAAATAGACTTGTACATATGTGTATATATATATATATATATATATTACATCTGTTTTCATAAATGGACTACTTTAATATCATATGGGTTTTGTTTGTTTTATATGGTCATTTACAGCAGTTGAGTAGGTACAAGTGGAATTAATTTTTAACAGTTTGTAGTGAGTGCATGCATAGTATGATATATTTACAGTGCTTTACTGTGCAAGTCTGGTATTTTTTTTCTACAATCTATGTGATTGTTTTTTCCCCTCTATTCAACAATGAAACTTCATAAAGTACATTGTTTAAGGTGTACGGGCATGAAACCTGAGAACAGCAAAAATTGAAAATGAAATGTTTAAGATACATGTTTAATTGATTTAGAGATTTGCAGCTCTGTAATGTATATTGCAGAAACTTAAACTTTACTATATAAATCTAAATCATGTAACATTAACTTACCTTTATGTTTTCTCTCTTTTATCACAGATCCAATGAATGATTTATTGCAGTACTGTAGGTACCTAATTATTTGCTCACCTTTACAGTAAGAAAAAGGAAAATAATTAACAAAAAAGACTCTATTTCTTCAACAAGAAAATAATGTCCTCATATTTTCAAATGACATCTTGGCGCAACCACTATTTAAACTTCAATGCTGGTTGATTAAGTTTTAATTTTCAGACATGGTTGGCTGATGGTATATCTTCCTGCTTCTCCGCTACTTAATGGAACTTCCAGTGTCTTTAACAAGTATAACATTAGCATATGTCCTTGTGGCTTTACAACGAAACAAAAGAAGCAAAAAGGAATAAACAACAGCGTCCCTGACCTTATCCAATATGGTGATAAGGTCATTATTTTCTTTCAAAACGCGTTTTTAGCATTTAGAACAGTGAACAACCATTTCTTTAAACTCTATGCAAGTTACTGCAATGGTGATATTTGCAGAAGGTTGGTTGGGCAAAGATGACAGTCACCTTACATCACTAGAAGCTGTTGCCTTCTCCGTCAGCATTGTTAAATATGAACGTTCATGGTTGCTCTTGATGTGCTTCTACATCAAGGCTGTGTTGTAACTGTACTTTTTCCTAGTACCATTGGAAAGCTGTTTCCCAAACAGCTTACATTCAATGAATTTAGTAGTGGCTTTCTTCTCTGCAGATGGTACAACAAAACAGTTCCACAGGTTCAAAGTGACTTTTTTGGGTGTGGTTTTCTCAAAATGCGGGTGTGGTTAAACAGGAACCAAAACAACTGATGCTTTAAGTTTTATTATTGAGTGACTGTGAATTCAGCTGCATATCCTCAAATGTGCATAGTGCTAAAACAGATCCTTCGACACTGAAATTGAAATTTTCAAACTTTTAAATATGTTATATTAGTATGTTATAAAAATTTAAATATATGTTTATAGAGTTATCCAAGTTATATGTAATTTATTGTTGTTCAATTGTTTTGTTCAAATAAATGTACTATTATTGTTTATATTTTTCTATTATTGTCATTCGTTTGTTAGCTATTTTTCAACTCCACTGCATTGTTTCCTACCTTTTCAATGGTTGTTCCTCCTTTGATGTTATTGTGTTAGTGGTATTTACAATTCTTTGTAAGGTATTTTTCCAAAAATGTGAGACTATCTCCTTTGCAGGCACACAATGATGTATACACTGGCACACCCAAGGAATCATTGAAGCATACACTAACACACAATGGAAGACAAAACTCCTAGGCAGTCTAAGGTGGACTAATTAAAAACAGTTGTTCACTCAGACAGCATGAAGACGAGAACTCAGTGCGAAATTATCTAAACTACATTAAAATGTGTTGAAAATTTTATTTTATTCCTTATTAATAAAAAAAGAGATTATCATTCAAATGATTATGTGACAAATATGTGTTTCCGATACTGCATCATTTCAATATAGTATGAAATGAATACAAATATCATTCAATCAAAACTTGGTTGAAGACAGACAAGATATTAATACAAATTATTCAACAAGGTGAAAACAGTATGAAAAAATTATAAACTGACAAAAACTTGGACAATTGATATGAAGTGGCTAAGATATGGATCTTCTCAAACCGCGTTTCGGCTTTGATAGCGCCTTCATCAGGAGGGCCACAATTTTTACTTATAGAGCAATAAAATTTCACACTGAGTTCAAAAGATATAGCAAATATTATTTTCTACTTAGAGTTGTCAAAAATGAAAATCAAAGAGGGGTTTAATAAGCTCAAAGACCTTATCAAAAGATGCAATCCCCCAATAGATACCATCACCGTAGAGGTAGATCAAATAGTGTTAGATACCCATAGTGAAAATATTATGCAGAGATAATGTGCACCAATGTGAAAAAGTGCAAAAAGAAAAACTTTGAAAGGAATTATAAAGGCAAGAAGTTTAGAAGCAGTGATGAAGCTAAGGAATTGGTGTTGTGACTGAAATAGCTAGATAGCAAAGATACCAATAAACTTGAGAAAGCTTACTAGATATACCAACAGTCTCAACTTTTAATAAGGGTCAGGGGATGTGCTAATCACAACCGTCCTGTGTATAGCAATACTTGAGCCTGTAAGATGGAGACAGGGGTAACATATCAGAAGGTTTTCTTTATGAAAAGGTATAGTCTAGATATAAAAGCCATCTGTTTTATATATTAATTTGTTCGCTTTTTAATTTGATTAATTCATAAAGCTACTGACTGAAGCTAATACAGAAGGTGTTGATATATTATTCTTTAGAATGATGTATTATAGGGTGCTAATAATGTGGGGCTATTGTTCCAGGTATAGACCATGATGCATATTTGCAGCTTGCAAGATACCCTCTAATCGTAAGTGTGTGTACTGTCACTTCGTGTTGTACTGGTGGCCTCACTTAGACATTGAATTAAATCACAATGCTCATACACCAGAGAGATCAAGCTCTGTAAGTTGATGTCTGTCTGCTTTGATCAATCTCTATGTGGTTACTAGCAACTAGGTAGTGATACCACCAAAAGATAGGGCTGTGACGATAATTTATGATATAAGTGTATGAGGTTACATGATTACCTTGTGTGGTTGCTCTAAGCTGCTGCTCGAAAAAGCCAGTAATAGGATCGTATAACGCGTGAGCGTGAGTATCCATGATTAATGCAGGCGGAGAATGAGGATTCTAACACTAACACACCCAGGCACACACTTATGCATTTACTCACATATTCATCTGCTCACTCATACACACACCGAGACACTCAGGGAGTCAAACTTACACTGGCACGATTCATTCTGTAATACACTCACACACTCATTCATACACACCCCAGCACTGACTGATACATACACTGACATACTCATGCACACACCCATGTGTTCACAGACTCACTCATACATAGACTCATACACCCTAGGACACACTCATAGATACACTAATACACCCCTGCAAACAGTTATGCTTTGACAGACTCATTCAGTCATGCATAAACTGAAACACCCTGTGACACATTAATACATATACTGACACACTCATGGACACACTGATGCATAGACTGACACCCTCGCAGACATACTGTTTCATACACTAACACATACTGACAAGCACTGCCACATGCACTGACCAATCCATGGACACACTCTTTCATGCACTGACACATACACAGATACACTAAGATATACACTGACACACCCAGGCATACACTCATTCATGTAGTGACGGACCCAAAAATACACAAGAAGGGACACATTTTTGCATACACTGACACTGCTAGGCCCACAGTCATACAAACTGGCACACCCATGAACACACTCATTGATACAGACATAGCCAGGTACATACCTCCGCATACACTGACACACCCAGACAGACACTGACATATAACATAACAAATCCATACAAACTCATTCATTCACTGAGAGACCCAAACACACAACAACACACCCACACAGCAACACAAGCACTAAGTCCCTCCACACACACTTATTAAAACACTAATACAGTCATACAATAGGAACATTGACACCGATGTGGTGTTTTTATTTTTTATTTTACTTGTGCAAAAAAAATCACTATTTACCATAATTAAAGTGCAAAGAGTGAAATTATATACAAACCTGTTGCATATTTAAAAATCAACTGTTTTAAAACAGTAAAAAAGGAGAAAAATTAACAAAGGACACTTTTCTGTTTCTTTAACAATAAAATAATGTCCTCATTTTTTCAAATGAGGTCTTGAGACAACCACTATTTAAACTTTAGAGATGGTTGCCTGGTGGTACATCTTTCTGGTACTCCGTCACTTGATGAACTTCCACTATCTTTAACAAGTGTAAGATTAGCACGTCCTTGTGCTTTTTTAATGAGACAAAACAAACAAAAAGAAATCAACGGTGTCCCTTAACCTTCTCCAATATGGTGCTAATCTCATTAGTTTCTTTTTTTAAAAGCTCTTGGCATTTATAACAGTGGACAACCATTTCTTTCAACTCTGCATATTGGTGCAATGCTGATATTTGCAAAAGGTTGGTTGGACATAGATGATGATGCTCCTGCATCAGTAGATATTGCTTTCTCCTTCAGCTTTCTAAAATATGCACTTTTGTGGTTGCTCTTAATGTGCTTCCATATCGAGGATGTGCCTTAACTGTACTTTTCATAATACAAAAAGCTGCTTCCCACACAACTTGCATTCAATGTACCTGGCAGTGGTTTTCTTTTCTCCAGAAGGTGCAACAAACCAGTACCACACATCACTCTCCTTTCAGGTGGAAGTAACTTGTTCTTGTTCCACTACTCCTTCCTCTTGCGAAGCTACAGCAGCTGATATATTTGCTTCTGTCATAATGGAAGGCACCATTTAGCTTTGCCTCTTTCTCCATCAACAGTCAGGATTAATATGACTGTTTAAATTTTGGGTGTGGTTCAAGAGGAACCAATAAAAATAAAGCTTTGGTTTTTATTATCGAGCAAGTTCACAGAATCTGACGGAAATCCTCGAATTTGCATAGAAATAAAACAGCTCATTTCAGCAGGAAATGAAAAAGAAACATTAAAAAAAGTTTTAAATATGTTCAGCCTAATTCTATAATGCAATTTTAAAGTTCGTATATAAAATAATTGTTTTGTATCTCGCCGAATCCGCAGATCCGATCAGCAAGTTCGTTGCTACCACGTGATCAAACAAAAACCATAGAGTTGGAACCGGTCAAACCCTGCGGTTTCTCCGCCAGGCTTGCTTGAATCCAGTGGGAAAGTGAAGACGGCTGAAATGCCAGAAACCGGTCCTAGGAAGCTTGCTTCCGGTCCAGGGAAGACATAGCTTGGCAGTTCGGGCTGGACTGTTCCCATGAGGCACAGGGTCAGACTGATTTGCATATGGTCATGTCTGAACTGGGGTGGCAGAGTGGGCTAAAGAACGGTGATGGATTAAACCCAGATCAGTTGACTGGGGGTGAGTGCTTGCAATGTTCAACACTCCGTCCATCATTTCCTTTGGTTTTTGCTTTGTGCGCCATATGTTGGCAGGGTATGCTCAGACGTGAGTCCCTTGCTCACTTTGCCACTGGATTCAAGCAAGCCTGGCTGAAGACGGCTGAAATGCCAGAAACCGGTCCTAGGAAGCTTGTTTCCGGTCCAGGGGAGACATGGCTTGGCAGTTCGGGCTGGACTGTTCCCATGAGGCAGAGGGTCAGACTGATTTGCATATGGCCATGTCTGAACTGGGGTGGCAGAGTGGGCTAAAGAACGGTGATGGATTAAACCCAGATCAGTTGACTGGGGGTGATTGCTTGCAATGTTCAACACTCCGTCCATCATTTCCTTTGGTTTTTGCTTTGTTCGCAATAAGTTGGCAGGGTATGCTCAGACGTGAGTCCCTTGCTCACTTTGCCACTGGATTCAAGCAAGCCTGGCTGAAGACGGCTGAAATGCCAGAAACCGGTCCTAGGAAGCTTGTTTCCGGTCCAGGGAAGACATGGCTTGGCAGTTCGGGCTGGACTGTTCCCATGAGGCACAGGGTCAGACTGATTTGCATATGGCCATGTCTGAACTGGGGTGGCAGAGTGGGCTAAAAAACGGTGATGGATTAAACCCAGATCAGTTGACTGGGGGTGAGTGCTTGCAATGTTCAACACTCCGTCCATCATTTCCTTTGGTTTTTGCTTTGTTCGCCATAAGTTGGCAGGGTATGCTCAGACGTGAGTCCCTTGCTCACTTTGCCACTGGATTCAAGCAAGCCTGGCTGAAGACGGCTGAAATGCCAGAAACCGGTCCTAGGAAGCTTGTTTCCGGTCCAGGGAAGACATAGCTTGGCAGTTCGGGCTGGACTGTTCCCATGAGGCACAGGGTCAGACTGATTTGCATATGGTCATGTCTGAACTGGGGTGGCAGAGTGGGCTAAAGAACGGTGATGGATTAAACCCAGATCAGTTGACTGGGGGTGAGTGCTTGCAATGTTCAACACTCCGTCCATCATTTCCTTTGGTTTTTGCTTTGTGCGCCATATGTTGGCAGGGTATGCTCAGACGTGAGTCCCTTGCTCACTTTGCCACTGGATTCAAGCAAGCCTGGCTGAAGACGGCTGAAATGCCAGAAACCGGTCCTAGGAAGCTTGTTTCCGGTCCAGGGGAGACATGGCTTGGCAGTTCGGGCTGGACTGTTCCCATGAGGCAGAGGGTCAGACTGATTTGCATATGGCCATGTCTGAACTGGGGTGGCAGAGTGGGCTAAAGAACGGTGATGGATTAAACCCAGATCAGTTGACTGGGGGTGATTGCTTGCAATGTTCAACACTCCGTCCATCATTTCCTTTGGTTTTTGCTTTGTTCGCAATAAGTTGGCAGGGTATGCTCAGACGTGAGTCCCTTGCTCACTTTGCCACTGGATTCAAGCAAGCCTGGCTGAAGACGGCTGAAATGCCAGAAACCGGTCCTAGGAAGCTTGTTTCCGGTCCAGGGAAGACATGGCTTGGCAGTTCGGGCTAGACTGTTCCCATGAGGCACAGGGTCAGACTGATTTGCATATGGCCATGTCTGAACTGGGGTGGCAGAGTGGGCTAAAAAACGGTGATGGATTAAACCCAGATCAGTTGACTGGGGGTGAGTGCTTGCAATGTTCAACACTCCGTCCATCATTTCCTTTGGTTTTTGCTTTGTTCGCCATAAGTTGGCAGGGTATGCTCAGACGTGAGTCCCTTGCTCACTTTGCCACTGGATTCAAGCAAGCCTGGCTGAAGACGGCTGAAATGCCAGAAACCGGTCCTAGGAAGCTTGTTTCCGGTCCAGGGAAGACATGGCTTGGCAGTTCGGGCTGGACTGTTCCCATGAGGCACAGGGTCAGACTGATTTGCATATGGCCATGTCTGAACTGGGGTGGCAGAGTGGGCTAAAGAACGGTGATGGATTAAACCCAGATCAGTTGACTGGGGGTGAGTGCTTGCAATGTCCAACACTCCGTCCATCATTTCCTTTGGTTTTTGCTATATAGTTTCCTACCTTCTTCCATCATTGTCACTGCTTTCACCTTACAGTGTTAGTATTATTTACAGTACTATATGATTCTATTTTTCTAATAATGCAATACTTCCACATTTTTTCAATCTTTTTTCAAGACTGTGTAAACTAATATGAATCCAGGGGACTGGCAACTGATAGTTGTTCGAGCAGATCTCCTGTGAACAATCTACCACAGTATTAAAAAAATAATAAAAATCCACTTTATAAAAAAAAAGGAGAGAGATGTTATACTTAGTAAACATTATCTAAAAGTAAGTTAGTTGAAAAAAAAGCAAAGGTTACAAAAATGTTATACTAATAAAATTAACATTTTAAAAACCATAGAAATTCACTGAAAAAAACAAAGGTTACAGGGACGTTATAATTAGGAAATAGAATAAACAAAACCTTAGAAATTCTATGAAAAAAAAGAGGTTACAGGAACATTATAGGTATGAAATAGAATTTTTTTTAAACTTAGAAATGCACAAAAATGTTATAGTTAGGCTGACATTTCACTCGTACAAAACCAGAGAAATTCAGCAGTTATAGTTAGTTGAGCTAACTATAATTTATGCCCCCGCAATGCACTGCTTATGATTTCACATATTACATCACTCATGACATGTTCAGGTACATCACTGATGACATCATCCAGTAATTGTAACTGTTTTCTAGAAGAAAGGGTGATCCACCGGAAAAAAAGGGGGGGGGGGCAAAATGCATTTTCCCCAAATTATGTCGATGGGAATTTTTTTATCTTTTTAACAAAACTACAGACCGAACCGCTGTACGGAATTACACCAAAATTGGCAGAAAGCTAGATGTACTTATTTGGGAGTCCAAAATACTACTGAAATTTGATTGTCTGCCAACACTTCAAATAGGAAGTGCTAGCAGCCACCTAGGGACTCGGCTTGAAGTCGAGTCCTACAAAAGTTGTAAAAAAAGGAAAGAAAAGGGGGCAGTGTAGAAATACCCTGACCCCACAAGGCCAGAAAAGGCATTTTTATTTTCAGTGGATCCGCGGCACCCGCCAAATGTTTTTTTTTTTTATTGAAACGCTTCATTTCTATTTGGCCTACGGGGAGATAGGGGCATTGTAGTAAATGAAGGCCCCATCCTGGGGCTCATTGATGCCCTGGAGACCACTACCTACCCGTGGCTTCTTTGTCAGGTAATGCAGGGGAAGTCTATATGACCTCCCCGCTGCCCTGGGGACCATCAACTCCCCGGGGCTTATGTATTTAACAATGGGTGGGCCCCTTCGACCCACCCCCCGGCCCCGGAGATCGTCACATTCCACAAATTTAAGTTTAAAAAATACAGGGGGCTGCATGGACCCCCTGAAGGCCTGCGGGCCACCACCTCCCTAGGGCTATAATTTTAAGGAATGTGGGGGGCCGCT
Source organism: Triturus cristatus (assembly GCF_964204655.1). NCBI lineage: Eukaryota > Metazoa > Chordata > Amphibia > Caudata > Salamandridae > Triturus > Triturus cristatus. The sequence continues at coordinate 1,060,244,433 of NC_140589.1, read as the reverse complement.
TGGACCCCTCTGCAGCCCCTGGGACCGCCACCTCCATGGGGCTTTTCTAAAATATAATGCTTGTGGTGTGCAGCGCACCGCAGCCCCAGGGACCACCACCTACCTGGGGAAAATGGAAGGGGGGCCCTGCGGCACCCCCTCCTGGAGCAATAGATGGCCCAGGGGATGGCCATCCCACAGGGCCCGCTCTTGCAATGTGCTCGGGTGCTCACCCCAGGACATTGCAGTTTACTATGACTTGCGCTGCTCTGCATTCAGCAAGCGATCTTGCTTGCTGACAGCAGAGCGTAATTTCTTTTGGACAGAGAGAGCTGCATGTTCAGTAGCTCCCTCTGTCCAAAAGCAATGCCAGCTCGCACAGGACGCTGGTAGCTGACAGGGACCGTGGGGCCATGAGGCTCCCTCTGCGGCTCCATTGGGGATAAGTGGGTGGCCTGGGTGGGACCAGGGCACCTACAACCGAGGCCAGGCCCCGGGGGATGTGGTCCCTGGGCCGACAGCGGCCAAGGATGTTGGCCACACAGCCCCCTCCCATTATTTAATACAATATAAATAAATAGGCTGGGCCCTGGGGGGTGGGGTCCCACAGCTGAAATCGGCCGGGGGCAGCTAGACCCCTCCCTTTTACTTAAAAAATAATAATAATAAAAAGAAAAGGCTAGGCCCCGCGGGATGGGGTCCCCATGGCTGAAATCAGCCCCGGGAGGTTCCATAAAAAAAAAAAACATGAAGCCCTGCCCCCCTTCTCCGCTACTCTGCAAACGCGCCTCCTGGTGCACTGATGATTGGGGAATGAAGTCCCCTTGGCTCCAGAGCATCCTTGAGGGCCAAGAAGACCTCTTGTTATCCCCTATAAGTCCCTCACAGCAAGATTGCTGAGAGATCTTTGGAGGCCATGCCCCCTTTCTCCACCACTCTGCAAATGCTCTTCCTGGCACACTAACTTGCTGGGGAATTAGGTCCCATTGCCTCTTGATGGTCCTGGGGGCCCAACAGGCCCTCCATTTATCTCCAGTAAGTCCCACATAGTGGGAATGCTGAGCAGTGGTTGGAAGCCATGCCCCCTTTTTCCACCACTCTGCAGACACACCTTCTGGCGCCCTACTAGTTGGGGGATGAAGTCCCCTTGAATGCTGTGGGTGCTTGGGGGCCAACAAGCCCTCCTGTTATCTCGAGTAAGTCCCAAACAGCGTGATTGCTGAAAGGTCGTCCAAGGCCTTGCCCCCTTTCTCCACCACTCTGCAAACGCAGCACCTGGCGCACTGCTGAGTAGGGAATGAAGATCCCTTGGCTCCAGAAGGTCCTTGAGGGCTAACAAGAAATCCTGTTACCTCCAGTAAGTCCCACACACCGAGATTGCTAAGAGGTCTTCAGAGACCATGCCCCCTTTCTCCACCACTCTGCAAACACACCTCCTGACCAACAAACTTGTTGGGGAATTAAGTCTCCTTGCCTCCTGAGCATCCTTGGGGGCCAACGGGACCTTCTGTTACGTCCAGTAAGTACCATACAGTGAGATTGCTGAGAGGTGGTCATGCCACCACTCTACAAACGCGCCTCCGGGAACACTACTAGTTGGGGAATGAAGTCCCCTTGAATGCTGTGGGTCTTGGGAGCCAACAAGCCCTCCTCTTATCTCCAGTAAGTTCCAAACAGTAGGATTTGTGAAAGGTTAGCTGAGGCCATGCCCCTTTCTCCTCCAGTCTGCAAATGCACCTTCTGGTGCACTACTGGTTGGGGGATGAAGTCTCCTTGGATGCTGAGGGTCCGTGGGAGCCGACAATTCCTCCTGTTATCTCCAGTAAATCCCGTACAACAGGATGGCTTTAAGGTCTTCGGATGCCATGACCCCTTTCTCCACCACTCTGCAAATGCACCTCCTGGTGCACTACTGGTTGGGGGATGAAGTTCTCTTGGAAGCTACTGGTGCTTGGGGCCAAGAAGCCTTCCTGTTCCCCCTCGTAAGTGTAACACAGTAGGATTCGTGAGAGCTGGTTGGAGGCCCTGACCTATTTTTCCACCACTCTACAAACGCGACTACATGTTAAAAAACTCTAGACATTCACTAAAAAAAGCAAAGGTTCCAGGGACGTTATAGTTAGGAAATAGACGTTTAAAAAACCTTAGAAACTCTGCAGACACACCTTCTGGCGCCCTACTAGTTGGGGGATGAAGTCCCCTTGAATGCTGTGGGTGCTTGGGGGCCAACAAGCCCTCCTGTTATCTCGAGTAAGTCCCAAACAGCGTGATTGCTGAAAGGTCGTCCAAGGCCTTGCCCCCTTTCTCCACCACTCTGCAAACGCAGCACCTGGCGCACTGCTGAGTAGGGAATGAAGATCCCTTGGCTCCAGAAGGTCCTTGAGGGCTAACAAGAAATCCTGTTACCTCCAGTAAGTCCCACACACCGAGATTGCTAAGAGGTCTTCAGAGACCATGCCCCCTTTCTCCACCACTCTGCAAACACACCTCCTGACCAACAAACTTGTTGGGGAATTAAGTCTCCTTGCCTCCTGAGCATCCTTGGGGGCCAACGGGACCTTCTGTTACGTCCAGTAAGTACCATACAGTGAGATTGCTGAGAGGTGGTCATGCCACCACTCTACAAACGCGCCTCCGGGAACACTACTAGTTGGGGAATGAAGTCCCCTTGAATGCTGTGGGTCTTGGGAGCCAACAAGCCCTCCTCTTATCTCCAGTAAGTTCCAAACAGTAGGATTTGTGAAAGGTTAGCTGAGGCCATGCCCCTTTCTCCTCCAGTCTGCAAATGCACCTTCTGGTGCACTACTGGTTGGGGGATGAAGTCTCCTTGGATGCTGAGGGTCCGTGGGAGCCGACAATTCCTCCTGTTATCTCCAGTAAATCCCGTACAACAGGATGGCTTTAAGGTCTTCGGATGCCATGACCCCTTTCTCCACCACTCTGCAAATGCACCTCCTGGTGCACTACTGGTTGGGGGATGAAGTTCTCTTGGAAGCTACTGGTGCTTGGGGCCAAGAAGCCTTCCTGTTTCCCCTCGTAAGTGTAACACAGTAGGATTCGTGAGAGCTGGTTGGAGGCCCTGACCTATTTTTCCACCACTCTACAAACGCGACTACATGTTAAAAAACTCTAGACATTCACTAAAAAAAGCAAAGGTTCCAGGGACGTTATAGTTAGGAAATAGACGTTTAAAAAACCTTAGAAATTCCCTGAAAAAAACCAAAGGTTACAGGGACGTTATAGTTAAGACTGACATTTCACTCAAACAAAACCAGAGAAATTCTGCAGTTATAGTTAGCTGAGCTAACTATATCTTACACCCTGCAATGCACTGCTTATGACCTCACATATTACATCACTCATGACATAGTCAGTGACATCCCTCATGAAATCACTGATGACATCTCAAATGACATTACTGATGACAACAACCATACTTGCACACCTATTCACTGATTCATAGAACCACTCACATATCAACTCACCCATATAGCCACTAACACAACCACTAACTAACATATACAGCCACTCATGCACCTACTCACTGACCAATACAGCAGCTCACACATCCAGTCATATAGATATACAGACACTTATACACCCATTCTAATACTTAGTCACCTATACAAACACTCAAATACCTACTCACTCACCCATACAGTCACTCACACATCCACTCACCCACCCAGTTTCTCACACATCCACTCACTTACTCAAATACTAACATACATATTCACTCATCTATACAGTCACTGAGACAAGTACATACTCTCCTATACAACCTCTCTCACACTCACCAATACAGCCACTCACACACCCATTCACTCACCCATACAAGTACTCACACACCCAAGTACTCACACACCCACTTACTCACCCATACACCCACTTGCACACACATTTATGCACCCATACATTCACTTATGTACCCTGTCACTCACCCATGCAAACATTTATCTACCTGCTCATTCACCCAATCAGTCAGTTATGCTCTCTCATTCACCATTTACAGCCACTGACACACCTGCACCCTCACCCATATAACTACTCATTCCTCCTCTCATTCACCATTACACTCACTTAAATACCACCTCACTCACCAATACAGATACCCACACAGCCACTCACTTACTCATATACCCACTGACACATCCAGTCTCTCACATACCCACTCACTCGTGTATACACCACTTACACACCCACCCACCCACCCATTTAGAAACCCATACAGCCACTTACCTTAGTATATATGTTTAACACTCAGTAGGTTTTAGAAAACACTCACAATCACTGGATGATGTCATCAGTGATGCCTTTTGAGATGTCACTGACCATGTCATGAGTGATGTTAAATGTTAGGTCATAAGCAATGAATTGTGGGGGTGTAAGTTATAATTAGCTCAAGCAACTGTAACTGCTGAATTTCTCTGGTTTTGTAAGAGTGAAATGTCAGTCCAATTATAATGATCCTGTAACCTTTGTTTTTTTCTGTATTCATATATATATATATTCACTGAAAAAACACAGGTTTCAGGGACGTTATATTTAGTCTGACATTTCACTCGTACAAAACCAGAGAAATCCAGCCGTTATAGTTAGCTGAGCTAACTATAACTCAAACCCCCACAATGCACAGCTGATGAAGTCACATATTACATCACTCATGACAGGGTCAGTGACATCACTGATGACATCTCAAATGACATCACTGATAACATCATCCACTTAATATCTGATGCACCTCTTCACACCCTAATATAACCTTTGATACACCCACTCTAAAATACAGACTACCATTCTCGAAACCATAGACACACCATTACCAGTTAGTACATACCCACTCACTGATTCATAGGTGTACACACATTCATCACTCACCCATACAGTCACTCATTCACGCAGTCACTCATCTATACAGCCACTGATATATGCAATAATATACCGGTACAGACACTCACACACTGCTACTCACCCATAGAGTTACTCACAAACCTAGTCAGTCACGAAAAGAATCAATCACATTGCCATTTACGCACCTATACAGTTATACACACACCACCTCACTTATTCATACAGATACTAACACATACTTACTCTCTTATCCAATCACTGACACAAGCACACACTGATCCATACAGTCACTCACAATCCTCACTCTCACATATAGTCACTTATATACTCCAACACTTACATATAGTGCCTTTCACATATGTAGTTACTCACACATATACCACTGAGATATCCACTCACAAACACAGCCTTACACACACTCACTCACCCATACAGCCCCTTGCAGATCCACTCATGAACCCATCCACCCATTGAATCACCCACTCATGCAGGGAGTCACAAACACCCAGTGCTTAGTTTGTGCCGGTGCTTATTTATCAGGGCCGGGTCTAGACCTGAGTGCACGGCCACTACAAACTTGCATCAACAACTGCACGTGTGTCAAAAACAATAATAAAATTGACTATTCACAAGTTATGCGCTCTTGCTCCCAGTGAAGAGCTGAGCCAATATTTAATCCATGCCTCCAGTCAGTGTTGCCGATCGGCAGGCCACTGATTGGGCTGGGTTTGGTCATTTATGGCTGTAGCAGGCGCAGCAGCAGCGTGCGTGCGTAACCTTTTTTAAATTCCACACTGCTGGCCCACCTTATTATTACAAGACGTACACGATTCGATACATTGATGACCAATGGTTGCTACCTAGACAGAACAAACTGCGTTTGCGGCCGGTACCAGTTTTGTGGCACACACTTTAATAGGCGCCACGCCACGGGTCGGGACTTCCGGCGATGGAGTTGAATAAAGTTTTGGCAAGCTTATGGCAGCGCTTCTCGCACTGTGTTGTTCTGTTAAAATCTACATTAAAATGAGCCTACGGCTGAGTGACCCCGCCACCCCCATGACAGCCGCAGTGAGGGACCGGCTTAGACCAGAGCACGCCAGCGCCTCTACACAAATCTGCCTGAGCTCATAATTGATGCTGGCTGGTGTTTGCTGTCATAGTCGTTGCGGCCTCGATGTACGAATTGTGTGTGCCCCTCATTTCAAAGCAAAGTAAGTGCCTGAATTGTCTCTTTGGGGGCTAAAAAAAACCTTTAAATGAATAGCGTTACTAATTTCAGCGTGGACAGAGGCATGCATCACTTAAGAAGTCTGCTCATGTGAACACGTGCCCTGTTTCAGGCTGTAGACCTGGGCAGGTAGCGGCACGCCGACCGGAGAGAACATCGCTCAGCTGCTCTTTAATCATTCGTATTAGGGTTTAGCACTACTACTACTAAAGTCTATTGACTGAAAAGATTTGTGTTGGGGCCCTCACATCCGGTAATCTCGGACCGGGTCCCACATGGGATATAGAGAGTAGCCTAGAATCCAGAAATGCATTTATTCTTCCGTTTACACAAGATCATTTTTTGGCAGTTTCTTGCCCGTTAAGGTCCTGAGTTTTGCATTTTTTCCGAGTCTGGCACTCCGCTGGGCTGCTCGCTGCCTGTGTCGGCCTCACCACCTGTTGGATGTCCCTTGTCAACCTGCTGGAGGTGCGCTTTGCAGGGGGTTCCGGTGGCAGCTGAAAATGTTGTGGAAACCTTTTCCCTCTTTATATCTGGAGGCCCTGCTGGTTGCCGTCTGACTGTTGGGGACTCTGTACCATGAGCAGAGAGGTGAGGGGGCATGGGTTCAGACTCCGCTGTGCTGCCCGCTACAGAGAGCTGGGAGGGGAGTGGTGTTTTTGTTGTTGTTCTTTTATTTGTTCGGTGCTTGGTATATGCTTCCTTGCTGGTTTTCCTGAAAAGTTGACGTAATGGCAGTTATTTTGCCGAGGCAGCAAGTGGTACTATGGTGTACTATTTGGGGATGTTTACATGTCACCACCAGATTACAGTTCTGAATCCCCTGCTATGACGTGAACTGTTCTTCTATCGCGCATTCATTTAGGAACACACAGCACCTCTATTAATACCATATTGCTAGTAATTACAATGTTCGTCATGTTTAACGTTTCATTGCCAGAACTTTGCTTACCCATACACATAGCTGCACGGCAAAACTGCATATGCCCAGATACTTTGAGCTGATCAATTGTTAATACTTTTGGAAACTGTTCTCCATATGACTGCATTCCATCGGATCCTTCAGACCTTTCAGGGGTCTGATGGGGTGTGTATTCAGTGGCAAAAAATCAGTGGCAGCAATTAAACCTTATCACACCCCTCTACTTCCTTCAAAACACCTGAATCTGGGGTCTGACTTCAGCGACACACAGCCTCCAAGCAGCACTCCCATGTATGTAGCCTTCTCACACATTCTCCTTCTCTCACAACCCCTGAATCTGGGGCCTGGCTATAGCAAAACAGAGCCTCCCGGCAGCCACCCTAAATAAGGGCACTAAACCATTTCTGGTGCTTTGCAGCAGTTTGAGGATTGGTTTAGAGTTTCTCATTGCACAAATTAGCGTAATTTCTGCTATCTTTATGTTTCCCCTGTGTTCATTGCTTGATTTTGCTTTCAAGAAAGTATCACTCATAGTCATTGAATGTCACTCATAATTACACTGAAATTATGAAAATGTCACACCTAAGCAATCTGAAACCTTGGCAGCTATGACGCACCAGCAGTCCGGTGTACTATTATCTGAAGCAGCAGAATATCCCCAGAGAAACATATTTTGATTTGCGTGCCTACCTGACTCAGTTATTTTAGCGGGCCAACAGTTGGGTGAGGCTATAGATTTGTGTGTGACAGTGTTTAGTGCTTAGCATGTTTACCATTGCCTGTGCATATGATAATTTTACTATGAATCATACAAAGGATGGGATTGGTGTATTATGCAGTATAAAAATATGTCATCTTGTTTGATAACATGCATGAATCTGCCACTCTAGGAAATAGATGCTCTTTCAAAGAACATACATTATCAGAACGAAAAGGCTGTGAAGAACTTTGCTTTATCTAAATAAGCCTTCAATGTGGCATGATCTGAAATGTTGAGTTGGGAAGACAATTTGCATGCTCTGTGGCATGTTGGAACATTTTGAATACGACTCCAAGAGTGGTAGCATGTGTGCAGGTTTAAATTCTACGATTGAGAAATTAGCAAAAGAGCTGTTGGATAATTTGTGCTGCTAGTGCTTTGTTGAGAGGACCCTTATGCTGAAGTGATGAATTATGAAATACATCTTGATTTCAGATTCAGGTTTGAATCACCATTAATTTAGAGAAAATATTTAAAGATGAGCTGGATGATCTAGAAAATAAAGCCCCAGACGTCTATCATTGGGAACATCCAGGTTCAAAAATGTTTATTCCAATATTTTGATGACCAAGTGAATTTTAAGAAACATAGTGCTTATAGAAAATATGTGCCTTCTTTGTAATCTTTGTCTTATCTGTGACACAGAACTACGTTTAGAAACGCCAGCTAAGTTCCATGTTTTTTACTAATTTGAATTTTAATAAATGCACATATATTGCTCCGGGGGAGTGAGTAATAGTAACAAGCCCAATTGGTAAATGAATCAACTATTTATGAACCAAACCTCTTTGACCACTTGAAGTGACAAATGGCTCATTCAAGTGTACTATATGATTTTATTAAATGTATCTGTTTAGAGTGTTTTCAGAACATTTTGCTTTGTTTTGTCACATAAGATATGTAAAAATTATATCTTTGACTCATGACACAATTAGGCTCTGCTAAAAATGACGACACAAAGTATTGTCCTTTCCCCAAATCGGTACGTAGAGTACTGGAATATTTCAAATGTCCCTTTTCAATGCATTAGTCATTTTAGTTAATGTATTCCAAAATTGTGCTTTAAAGGCACTTTTGATTTCATCTTTATAAAAAATTTCTCAGGGCCGGGGACGCTCCTATCAATACATTACTTGAACAAGGATACATTGCTGATTGGGTATTACATCTAGCTTTCAGCAGTGCTAGTTGAGTATGTGGAGGGAGCCAATAAAATAAGTGGGTGGAGCCAGTAGAGGAAGTGGGTGGAGTTGTGAAAAGTGGGTGTGGCCTCCAACAAAAATGTGAGCACCTGGACTTCATATTTTACAAATTAAGCACTGCACACACCCCCACAGATAGGCACCCATACAGGTACTCAGACAACCAATCATTAACCCATATAGACACTCATGTAGCTACTCACCAACTCATACAGCCACACCAACTGATACAGACATTCACACAGATTAGTCACTCGCCCATACATTCACCCAGACACGTATAATCACTCACTTATGCAGTCAGTCCCATACTGACTGAATCATCATATATGTATCACATTCTTAAACTTTTTAGAAACACTCAGTCATTGGATGATGTCATCAGTGATGTCACTGACCATGTCATGAGTGATGTAATATGTGACATCATCAGCAGTGCCTTGTGGGGTCTTGAGTTATAGTTAGCTCAGCTAACTATAACAGCTGAATTTCTCTGGTTTTGTACGAGTGAAATGTCAGACTAAATATAACGTCCCTGAAACCTGTGATTTTTTCAGTGAATATTTAAGGTTTTTTAATGCTAATTGCTAACTATAACGTCCCTGAAACCTGTGTTTTTTTCAGTGAATTTTACATATATGTATTCAATCTCCTCTCACTCTTACACGGAAGGAATCAGCACTCAGGTTGTAGTTTGGAAGTATTTAATCTGCAAAGGGCGCGATCCATGCGTTTTGGCTTGTCCGTGCCTTGATAATGATACAAGACGTCATTGTCGCTTCCTTATTTAAATGTACAAATGCCTCCAGTTGCCAACATTAACAAAGGACTACATACTACATTAATCCAAAAAGCTGGTGGCCATATTGGCCTGGTCACAATGCGAAAATCCAGGAATTCATATAATAAAGAAAAGAAAACAAGTGTTAATATGCACACAATGTAATTTCAGGATATCTTGCCCCGTGCTCGCCGTACCTGTATGTTTGTCAACGTGGTTTGTTCATAATAAACATACTCATGATTGCAAACATAAACAATGGACTACACATTACTTTAAAGTGAAAGGCAATCTGCCATATTGATCTGGGCATGTTGCATATGATAATGGTTCTTACAAGAAAGAAAATAAAATAAAGGGGTGTTAATACACACACACTATCCCTAAATAAAGTTCTAGGGACTATAGTTCCATTACATTCACAGCTCATTTGAGATGTCATGAGTGAAGTCACTGACCATGTCATGAATGATGTAATGTCTGAGGTTATAAGCAGTGCATTGCAGGGGCGTAAGTTATAGTTAGCTCAGGTAACTATAACTGCTGAACTTAACTGGTTTTGTACAAGTGAAATCTGCGTCTAACTATAACGTCCCTGTAATCTTTGTTTTTTTCAGCAAATTTCTAGTTTTTTTAACGTTAAGTAAGATGCCTATCACAATGGATGGTGGGGTTTGGAAGCATGGCCTGGCATTGTGCTGTCCCCACCCAAGCTTACTGCTCCTGCCTCTACTCCTCCTTGCCATCCATTGTCCAAGGCCATGCCCCTGCACCCTTGTTACAGACATGTGTGGCTGTTGTTCTGCCACTGGCCTTCCCGCCTTCTCTGAACAGTAAGCTTGCGGCCCCATCCACTTCCTCCCTATCCTCTGTTGTCTGAATCGATGCACTAGCCTCCTTTCTCCTACCATGCATGGTCTGATGTGCTGTCACTGCCCTCCATTTAGCATGATGTCCCAGTCTACTCCTTCATTGACCAATTCTATGCCCCATCATTGACCTCCTGTTTCGCCTCTGTGCTTAGATTGCTGCCCCTACTCTCCTTCCCACTGCCCTCGATGTCTGTGTGCATGCCCCGGTTCCATCATTTTTGCCCACCATGTTCCCTGGACCTGCCCCTCCTATCTCCTTTGAGTGTTCTGTTGAGCTGACACTCCCCTCCCACCTGCCTAGCATTGTCAGATTACTCTACCCTGTCCCTGCCACCGCCACCCTGCCTGTCCATGTTCCATGCCCCTATCCCCTTCCTCCTGTACTCTATGGTCCTTTTTACTGCCAAACCCTTCTGCCCTCCCTGGTCTGTTGTGCTGCAACTGCTCCTCCTTCCTGTTCCGTGTGGTCTGTTGTGAGGCCCCTTCCCCTGAACTCTCTTGTCTGTGCCCAGCTCCTGCCCCTCCCTTCTATCCTACATGGTCCTTTGTGCATGCCCCTGCCTGCTGCTTTCTGTCCCATCATGGCCATTGTGCTGCCACTAACCCTCCAGCTTGCCATGCATGGTCTTCTGTGCTGCCACAGCCCCTCCCAACTTCCCTGTATGGTCAGCAAGCTGCCCCTGACCTCCTCCCACCTCCCCTCCATGGTCTGTGTGTATGCCATTATAGTCTCACTGTTGCCCACCATGGTGTGTTGTGCTTCTAGTGCCCATCCTGCCTGACCACCATGGTCAGCTTGCCTCCTTGCCCCGTTTTCCATGTGCAGACCCCTAGTTCCTTCCTCCTGTCTTGTCTGTTCCAGTGTAATGCCCCTGATCCCTCCCTCCTGCCCTTTATGGCCCGTTATGCTGCAGCTTTCCCTCCTGTCTGCCCATTATGGTCAGATTGCTGCCATTGCCTCGTTGCCCTCTGTTCTCTGTTGTTCATGTGCATGGTCCTGTCCCCTCCCTATTGCTTTCCATGGATTGTTTTGCTGAACTGCCATCCCGCATGCACTGTGTGGTGTATTGTGATGCCGCAGACCCTGATGCCTGCCCTGTGGGGTCAGTTTGGTGCACCAGTCCATGTCCCTCCTGTCCTCTGTTATCGATTCCATATCCCTACCCCAATTCCTCCTGCCTTCCATGGTCCAATGTACCATACTTGCTAACATTTTGAACTTGGGAAGAGGGAGATTTTGAAAAAAAACTGGGGAATTGATTTTTCCCCATTGACACTGAAAAAGAGGATATTGTAGACAGGGCTTTTTCCTGGCTGAATCGGGTCTTTTGGTATGTATGGTTGTACTACCACTGCTTCTTCCTTCTGCCCACAGTGGTTTATTATATTGCCACAGCCTCTCCTGCCTGTCCTGCATTGTTGGTTTGTTGCCCCTGCCCCCCTTTCCACTGCCCTCCATAACATTCTATATTTATTACAAAAGTGTGCCATGCCTGACGTCACCTTGATGCAATCAAAACTGTAATACTAAAGCATTCCCTTTAGAAATTTAGAAATAAGAGGGTCTTATATGCATCAAAATTATGGTTAGTGCTCTAAAAAACTAAAATGAGGACATATTTTCTGAGTTCTCAAATAGCGACAAAGCACTGTTAAATTATTTGTTATCTTTATATTTTTTAACCAGTTGATCACTTGATTAAATGTTGCACTTAGGGGAGAGGATGTGGTGTTACTTCCAGACTGCAGACTTTGCAACTGGGGAACCAGGTTGAAGTTTCTGCTTTAGCCCGACAATCTGTGATTCTGGCCAAATCACTTAATCTCTCCATGCCCACAACCAAAATAAATTTGTCCTTGTATGATGTAACCAATGCTCATGTAAAGCACTCCAATACCTGACCAGTCTGCACTATATAAAACAGCAAAAAAACAAAAAATAAAAGTGTTTTCCACACTCCTGTCATTGGGCTATTCATGGGCTACATCTGGGTGATATTTTTGCTACATTTGGGATCCTTTTTCTCTGGTGGCAATCTTGGGAGACTTCAATTCAATTCAATAAACTTTATTCGATCTGATTTAGAAACATAGATCATAAAAGTGTACATAAAAAAGTAAATCCTCTTTCTTAATACAATACAATGAGAATTAATTAAAACCAGAGGGTAAAAATGGATGTTACAAAGCCCGGCTCAGAGCAACCTCAGTTTAACAGAATAGTAAAGTTCAATGTTTCACAAGATCAATCTCAAGTACTTTGTGCAAAATATGCAATAAGGGGTCCAAGTAAGATGCAACGCTCCAATACCTGACCTGTCTCCACTAAATAAGACTGCAAAAAAACAAAAAATGTGTTTTGCGCACTTCTGTCATTGGGCTATACGTGGGATACATCTGGGTGATATATGTGCTACATTTGGGCTCTTTTTTCTCTGGTGGCCATCATGGGAGGAAATGCTTTCAGTGTTTTACTTTGATTCCATCAAGAAGGCATTCAGATGTGTCACATATTTGCCATAAATTCAGAATGTTAGCACTCTAGTCACTCATTATATCACTGTAGTAAAGCTACTGCTCACCAGGGAGTAAACTGGAAGTCTGCTGGTGGTATTGAAAGTGCATGTTTGAGTCTGCATGTCAGAATTTTTTTATGAAATACAAGAGGATTTGAGAAGTCACTCAAAATGCGCCCTAATTTTTCTTTTTGCTGCATAATCATAATTTCTATAGTAAAATGAACCCCCTTGTTTTGTTTCTTTTTAAATTAAGTGTTTTCAGTGTTACCAGTTGATTTCAATCAAGATGGCTTCAGGTGTGTCATACTTTTGTCATAAGTAAGACGGTTAGCGCTCTAGTTGTTTTTTTAGAACACACTGGGACGCTGCAGTAGAGTACAAAGGAATCAACTGACAGTCTGTGCCCTTATTGGACGTGCATGTTTTACTGAGAATTTCATACTTAATTCTCACATGACTGAGAAAGATAATGTGAATTTACAGAAAATATGCTCTCATTTTAGCTTCTAGAGCACCTTCCAAACCTCTATGGGAAAAGCATGAGAAAATAGTTTTCTCTCAAACATGATTCATGATATACCAGCAGAAGGCTTTTTCACAGGGTAAAATCACCTTCAAACACACCACCGCACATTGCAACGCACTTTTCCACCCTCCAAGCAGGTCTTACGGTCCAGGCTAGTGACTCCACATCAACGGCACCACAGGTCCGCTGCCGCGACGGTGCTTCTGCCACGACCAGGCTGGCCGTTAAATGTAGAAGAAAGAGGTTGCCCACGCTCGGCGAAGCACACACAAGTGAGTATTCCATCATTTTATTGAAGGTTGCGTTACAACAGACAGGAGACATCCAGAACAGTTAATTTCACCTTACGTGTTTCGGGCACACGCCCTTGGTCACAGATGTCACGTGATGATTTTGAAGAGCACTACATGGTCCCACGTGGGAGTTCTCCTGCTTGGAGGGTGGAAAAGCTTGTTACAATGTGCGGTGGGAGACTCATCAATCCACTTGGATTTTAATATTTTATGAAATGTGGGTTTTGGAGAACTCCCATGTGGGACTAATTTGCACAGAACTACCAGTACCATGAGTCTTTGAACATGTAAAGCAAATGCGATGCCCCCTGGGGCGGTACGCTTGAGACTTAAAATGCGTCCATGTAGTGCTCTTCAAAATCATCACGTGACACCTGTGAACAAGGGCGTGTGCCCGAAACGCATAAGGTGAAATTAACTGCTCTGGATGTCTCCTGTCTGTTGTAACGCAACCTTCAATAAAAGGATGGAATATTCACTTGTGTGTGCTTCGCCGAGCGTGGGCAACCTCTTTCTTCTATATTTAACGGCCGGCCTGGTCGTGGCAGAAGCAACGCCGCGGCAGCTGACCTGTGGTGACGCCGATGTGGAGTCACTAGCCTGGACAGTGAGACCTGCTTGGAGGGTGGAAAAGTGTGTTGCAATGTGCGGTGGGACACTCATCAATCCACTTGGATTTTAATATTTTATGAAATTGGGGTTTTGGACAACTCCCATGTGGAACTAACTTGCACAGATCTACCAGTACCATGAGTCTTTGCACATGTAAAGCAAATGCGATGCCCACTGGGGAGGTACGCTTGGGACTTAAAATGCATCCATGTAGTGCTCTTCAAAATCATCACGTGACACCTGTGACCAAGGGCGTGTGCCCGAAACGCGTAAGGTGAAATTAACTGCTCTGGATGTCTCCTGCCTGTTGTAACGCAACCTTCAATAAAAGGATGGAATACTCACTTGTGTGTGATATATATATATATACACACACACACATGTATAATATATATGCGCAGCAATGTCATTAATGATGTATTTTCAGATGTCGCCAGTAATGTTATTAACTGGTCAATTTCAGTGGTTGTTTGACATCACTCTACCATTTGTTTTTTACAGTGAATTTCATTTTTTTGGTGTAAATTAAAGTAATAAAATGCCTAACTATAACGCATTCGTTTTTTTCAGTGAATTTCTAAGGTTTTTTTTAAACAAAGTAAGATTTATTTTTTTACCATATCTAGCAATCTCAATCCTGTATGTGGTCAGTGGTTGGGCACAGGAATTAGCCACAGCCAGACTGTGCAAGTGGATTGGGGGTTCGGCACCCAAACCCCGCCATGGATGGCTTTTATCTGTGTGCGCTGTGGGGTTGGACGCAAGCGACCAATTCCCATTGCTGGCCAAGACCCCAAACTCATGCAAGACCCCCACAGACTTTTTTTGTCCCACAGTAATCTTGCTTTAGTTTTGTGGTACTCCTGCAAATATTCATCTGGGGCCACAATGAGTACCACAAACCTGTGGTGACATGAAAAAGAAAATGTTTGCACTCCAACCCTGAGGGGCCCCTCCGGGACCCCTTGACAAAGAGTGTTCGGGAATGTGGAGGCACTTAGTCAGACCACGGGGACTTCACACAAAACCTAGTATGGTTTGGAAGTTGCTTCCCACAATGCCCCAGGAGGCCTGATCAACCATATGTTTGGGTCTTTATTGGGAAAAGAATCCACTTCACAATTAGGGGAGGTAATAGAGGTAACTTACATTATTCTATTCATTTACAGTGGGCCTTAGTTACACTTCCTTTGGGATGCTCACTTTAATGGATTAGGTTCAATATGATGAATTACCATTGACACTTGTGTGGGCATTCATGGCAAGAAACATTTTGACTCTTTAATGAACTTTGAGGAACATGGTTGCCTTCTAAGTTCTCCTCTGTTCTTAACCTTAACAAGTGCATCATTGGAGAGTAAAGAATTTCTGGAGGCTTTTAATCAATTTTAAACCAAACTCTTCGTTATCCAGTCTACTACCGTTAGTTGCCCCACAACACGAAGGGCAACTGGGGGTGGCAAGGCATTTCCCTGATTACTGGGCAGGGACAGGATCTCTGGTAAAGAGCCCCCCCCCCCCGAAGCGCCTGTTGGACTTAGCAGCTCCTGTCCAACGAGAAGCAGATCCAATAATGAAGCACGCCACTTCGGTGGGTGAGGGTCTAAATATCCTATTGAGGATATCTTCGGTGAGTTGGATTTGGTCCTAATAACCAGCAACTGGATCCAAAGACCTACACGACAGAACTGCATACTTGTTTATTGAAGACGTTATTCGCTGAAAGGGTGTGTGCAGGACCGTGACAATTCCTCTCATCCCCCCTTTCTTATTTGACCACCCCTGCACGAAGACATGGGGTGATGGTAGCCCTGCCCTGCCGCTCCTTCCCCCATATATGCTGTTTTGTTGTAATTTTCAGGACACAGGCACAAGTCCCCAAGTCCTAATATGGCAGAGGTAAACACATTTTGGAAACCCCCTTCTTCTTGGCCCCTGCTTGCCAGATCACCCTAAACCCTTCCTGGAACCAGCTGACATTGACAAAACCAAGTTTTTTTTTTAAAAAGTTTTGGGAAAATTAGTCAAATGGTGACAAAGTTATGTGCAAAACAAAACAAATAATTTCCTATGGAAATGCGGTCCTAACGATAACAACCCAGTAGCGACCGCCACTATGTGGATTTTCCTATCCTGGTTAAGGATGAGTGATATCAGGGTCCAGTCTAGAAAATCATTATTTATTTTAACTGTTTTGTAAAGTGTTAGCTTGTAGCAACAGTGATTTTGTAGTGCTGGTAACATAATTGGTGTCACATTCTGAAGCTGACAATGCCATCTTTTTGCACTCTGTGAAACCATATCCGTGAACGATGAAAGATCTAATTAAGATCAGGAATTGGTTGGGATTACACTATCAACCAATCTTATTACAACGGTGTTACAGTATGTAGCCTCTTAAAGGCGCTCAAAGTAGATTTGTTAAATATTATTTGCAGGCACTGAAAAGCTGATGAAAGTAAATACATACATATCCTTACTTAATGTGAGACATTGCAGAATTACCACCACTGAGTACAAACACTTTAGCAAAGGTGACTGGTTTCAATCAATATGTGTCATTGAGAGCCATTAAAGAGTCCACAGAAGGAAGGTGTAACATTGTTAGGGACTAAGAACAAGTTGCTTAGCTGCTGTAACAGTCTTTTTGGTGGTTACTCGAGCTAACTGTAGATTCCTTACCTTTAAAAACTGCCTCAGGTGCCGGACAAGATCTGCACTTTTTAACTACAGTACTCTCTCGTGCCAGTAGGTGGGGGTCAGGGGGCTAAATACCACCCTGGAAGTGATGCAGCTGAGTCACATACAAGTGCAACCCCTACATGCTGATGCCAGTTTAATGACTTCCCCTTTTCACGCACTCAGATACAGAGTGTAAAACAATCGCTGATGACAGTGTGCGAATTGCTAAGTTGGGAGTTTTTTTTAGATGTTTAATAGACCACTCCAACAAATAGTAAACTGTGAAAGCAGTGAGGAATCTGTGGTTACATAAAGTATCAACCAGAAAGAACGTTACCCAAGGCAAGTAACTTTTTTTCTGATGGATTTTTCTAACCACAGATGCCTTGCCTTTATAATAGACACCAAAGCAGTACCTTTCAAAGACTGAGAGAATGTGGAATGGAGTCAAATCAATAGGTCCTACAAAACCGACTGACAGCCACGACGCAGCCTGACAGATGGAGAAAACAGGCACACCTCATTCCAACACCATTGTATCGGCCTTGGCCTGGTGGAAAGGGCTCTCAAATCATCAGGGAGCTGTTACTGACGAGTTTATGGCACATATTGATGTCAAGGACTATTCACCTCAACAGGGTGCTTTTCTGCACAGGCTTCCTTTCTTCACTCAAGAAACGAGACAAAGAGCTGATAATCCATTTGATGATCCTTTATATGATTGATATGAAAACTTAAATCCCTCTTGATGTCCAACTGATGAAGTCTCTACTCCTATTTTGAGGTGTGAGAGGGAGCAAAAAGCATGGTAAAGTGATTAATTGCCTAACATGGAAGGGAGTCACAACCTTTGGTAAGGAGGACGCCTGGGTCCTCATAAACAATCAGTCTAGAAGCAGGTGATATATGGTGGCTGCACTGAAAGTGCCTGCAGTTCATTCATGCAATGGGCTGACCTAATTGTGATGAGGAAGCCAATTTTCAGTGACAAGCGAGGCAGTGAGCAACTATACATAGGCACTAAGCGTGTATACATATGAAATGTTAAGACCAAATTAAGGTCCCACTGGGGCATCACAAAAAGGTTTGGGCGAAAACATGCGTTTCAAACTTCCAAAGAACTGCATCCTAAATAGTGATTTACAGATAAGGATGAGGTCAGGCAAACACAGAAATGCCCAACAAAAACTTTAGCAGTGCCCACTGCAAGGCCTTGCTGTACTAAAGAAGGAACAAACAAAACAATGTTTGAAAGTTTAACTTGTAAATGGGTCTGTGTATTGAGTGCCACACCAGCAAAAAATATGTCCCAGCATAGATGGATTTTATGGAAAGGCATATGGCAGCAGGATAACATCCACTTCAGTCATCAACTCATATGCAGTCAATTGTTGTCGCTCAAAATCCTTACATGGAAGTGTGAGCTGTGGAGATCTGAATCAAAGAACCCTTCTGTGTTGTAAAGACAGGCGAGTTCCTGAAATGGTAGCCTGGTTGGAGAACAGATGTTCATGCTCAGGAGTTCCAGTACTATACTGTCTTGGCCCAGTAAGGGCAATTAGGATGACTTGGGCATTGTTGATCTTTTTCACTAATCTGGGCGGAAGAAGTGGCGTCAGTAAGGTATACAGGAATCTCTAGTCCCATTCCAATCTGAATGCTTCTTCTAATGAGTTCTCCTGCAGAAACTCCAAAGTACAAAAATGTTGACACCATATTTACGATGGAGACCAGGGCAAACCCCACTGATCGAATATGCCCAATGCCATCTCAGAATGTAGACACCAGTCATGATTTAGCACGACGTCTGCTCAAACTGTCAGGTCTGCACTTCAGGTACTGTGCCAGATAGTTGACAATAGGATTTTCTGCTGCTCAAGTCACCTCCTTAGACATAAAGCCTCTTGGCACAGGACCAAGGACCGAACTCTGTCCTGCTTGTTGCTATACGACATGGCTGTGGTGTTGTCTTGGAGAACCTGCACCAGCATCCACCGATAGACGTCAGGAGAGCCTTACGGCCCATAAGAATGGCCTGAAGCTCAAGCAGATTAAGAAGAAGCTACCTCTCCACAGGAGACTAGAGGCCTCTGCTCTCCACTTCCCCTACTTCACAGCCCCAGCCCAGTAGTGATGCACCTGCCACAACTGTGATATCTGAGTGGGGAAGGGAGTGTGAGTTGCCTCAGGACAGGTTAGGATCAGTGAGCCACCACAGCAGACTTTGAGCTGTCTCCAGTGAGATCTGAATAGAGTCTGAGAGGCAGCCTAGTTGCTGGAGCCACTGGGATTTCAGGTTCCATTGCAGGACCCACGTAAGAAACTGGGTTACTGGTTGAGGGAGGTGAAACCCTTCTCAAGTAGCAACTACAATTCTTCTCAGGGTGAAGTCACAAGCAAATCCTAAATTAACCTGTGCTCAATCCTCCTATAGCTTGGCACAGAGCAATCAGGCTTAACTCAGAGGCAATGTGTAAACTATTTCTGCAGCACTTCAAACAGTAACCCAGAGAAAACACACTGCAAAAGAAGCCCAAAACAGAGTTGGAAAACTAGAGTATTTTTTAAATAAATTAAACAAGACCAAAACTACAAACATCCAATTAGTAAAAATAGAGATATTCAAGTTTAAAGATTTTAGAGACAAAACCACCAAAAGGGGTAAAGTACCAAGTATCTGGTTGTGCCGGACAAAGACAGAGCAAAAAGTTCAGGCCAACCCATATGAAGCGCGGGCTGGCTATAGGGACCCAGTGAGACCTGCTGAACAAAGTACCTTCTTCAGGAGGGTTACTACAATCTGTGCCGAAGAAGCATCATGTAGCCAAAGCGAGCAGTCAGTTCCGAGATGCGTTGAGACTGCAGTGGGAGGTCCTTACATCAACATCAAAGATCCTGTCGGCGAGGGCTTGCAATGTGAAGTCTGGATCGGAGGAGGTGCATCAGTTCCGAGGAACTGCGAGGTTGTGATGCAGACTACGGCCTCGTCATAGAGTTTTCTGTTGCTGAGAGTGTGAGGCCCTGCCCCGAAGATGGGTCGCACAACGGTGGTTCTGATGAGATGAGCTGCGATGCAATGCGGGTCTTCGCAGCAGTTCCGATCCTTGCAGGCAGCGAAGCGTTAGTTTTGTTCGGGGTTGCACTGCACAGCAGATGAGATGTGTCAGTTCAGCTGGCTCCACAGACGCTGGCAGAGTACCATGGGTCCACTTCCAAGGGTCCAGGACTAGGGTGGCACCACTTGGGAGGGTAGACTCACAGATGGCAGAGTCCAGGTGCAAGAGCAAGGTTGTTGGAGCCTTTTGTCACTGAGGCTCAAGTCAGGAGTCCAGCCAAGCTCTTGGAGTCACTCTAGAGTTCTGGGTTCAAGAGATGCTGGTCCGGTCCTTATCACCCAGGCAAAACAGCAAGCACAGCAAGGCAGGAGTCCAGCAGGGAAGTCTGGCAGAGTGTCAGTCCTTCAACACCTCAGCAGTCCTTTTTCATGGCAAAGTATACACAGGTCCAGAAGTGTACTGAGGAGTTGGTGACTGAGATCCAGTATTTATACCCAGTTGTGCCCTTGAAGTGAGGGAGAAGCTTCTAGAGGATTCTCTTTGAAGTTCTCAGGCATCCAGCCTTCATTTTTCTGGCTCCAGACTAACTACAGGGGCTATGCAACCCTTTGTGTGGAATGCAGGACACAGCCTATTCAAGTATAAGTAGGGCTGTGCTCAGCTCCTCCCTTCCATCCTGCTAGTGATTGCCCATCCAGGTACACCTAAGCTCCCTATTGTGTGTGGCTGTCTAGGAGGAATACACAAAGCTCAACTGTCAGCTACACCCAGGTACAGGTTACAGGCACTAAAAGGCTGAGGCAAGAAAATTCCAACTTTCTAAAAGTGACATTTTCGAACTTGTAATTTAAAATGACTTCACCACAAGTTAGGATTTTAAATCCGGATTCCAGAGACATCAAACACAAACTAGTTTGGAAACTACACTTGTAAAATGTAGTAAGGTTACTCCAATGTCATTCTATGGAAGAGGTGGGCCCTGCAGTAGTGAAAAACGAATTTAAGAGTTTTTCACTACCTGGACATGTAAAACTTAAAAGCACATGTCCTACTTTTTAGTTACATTGAAGCCTGCTTTCTGGCCCTTTCAGGGCCTACCCGGTTTGGGTCTGGCAAAAGGTTTACCATGCCAGGCTGAAATGGCAGTTTAAGCTGCACACACACTGCAATGACAGGCCTGAGATGTTTAAAGGGCTACTTAAGTGGGTGGCACAATTGGTGCTGCAGACCTACTAGTAGCATTTAATTTATAGACCCTGGGTACATGCAGTACCACTTTACTAGGGACTCATATGTAAATTAAATAAGCCAATTAGGGATTGGCCAGTGCTACCATGTTTTAAGGAGGGAGCATGTGTACTTTAGCACTGGTTAGCAGTGTTAAAGTGTGCAGAGTCCTAAGGCCAGCAAAAACGAAATTAGCAAAACTGGAGGAGGAAGGCAAAAAGTTTGGGGGAAGACCTAAGGCTGACAAGTCTAACAGCCCACATGTGCCAGCTGGAATTGCTGACAAGGAGGAAACATGATGCTAAGAGGCCAAGAAAACTCAGAGCCATCCTAACGAAGATCCAGTACTAATCCTCAAACATTGGGATGATAGTCTTAATGCCCCAAACTCCCTGGAGTGGAGGATACGCCTTGAACTCCTTTCTGTCCAGGACTGCCACAATGAATGGAAGTCTTTGTTAGTGAATGAGATGGGACTTTGGCTCTATTATGGTGAAACCCTTTCAAGAGTTCTGCTGTCATCCGGAGATAGTCAACGATTGACTGCGGTGGGCCTGCGGTCATCAACTAGTCTTTGAGGTATTTCCATACATCTTGCACATGAATTTGTGACCTCTGAAGATAGGCAGTGATCACCGCTATCATTTTTGGGAACACCCAAGGGGCCCAGGTGAGGCTGAAGGGTAAGGCAAAGAAAATTCAAAGTGCTGACCTCGCCCACCTTGAAGCGCAGGTAACGCCATGGGATGGCAGGACGGGTATATGAAAATACGCGGCCTGTAAGTTCAGGGGTACTGTCCAGTCTCAAGGGACCAGTGCAGATAGAGTATAAGCCAACATGAGCATATTAAATTTGTCCTTCCGCAGGAAGGAATTTAGTGGCTGAAGGTCTAGGATAGGCCTGAGGCCTGCATCCTTTTACAGAATGAGAAAGTAGTGTTAATAACTGCCCTCACTTCTCTCCCACCCATCTGTTGGAAGTGATGTATTGCCAGCTTGAGAGGAAATGGTGGACCCTGCTTACCACCACCCAGATGTAAGCCATTAAGAACAAACTAAAGCAGCTAGGTAGCTGTTGAAGTGGGGTAGGAGGAGTTGGAAGACGGGTGCCCTGCTATCCAGTGAGATGTCTGGCTGTGCCACTTCTGTGGCCCTGAAAGAATTCAATGGACTGTTACATCACCGGCTGTAGAAATTGTCATTGCCTTCAGGCCAGCAACCTGAAATAGCCCCTACATTTGCAGATCTGGTGTATTTTTCGGAAGTCATTAGCCCAAAGTAACACACACTGACCAGGCTTCTTTAAACTGTTTCAACACAGAGTCTGCATTCTTTCGGAAGGGTCTGGACTCATAAACAGCATGCCCATGAGCAACACTTGTATGTCTCTGGAAACTCCAGTCGACCTCATTCACGGGTGCCTTTGAAGCACAACACTCATGCCATCTGCTCTGCCAGTCCACTCCATGGAGTCCAGACTCACACGAAAAACATATTTTGTTGCATCTTGGCCATCATGGATTGTCTGCGACTGGTAGGCTCTGAGGTCTTTCGAGACCTCCGGCAAGATCTCCCAGTCCATGCCCCTTAAGGCATGCATGAAGTAGCTTAATATACACAGTCTATTTATAGACTGCAGTGCCAAGCTGGTCACAAAAACATGTGTTTGGCAAAACTGTCAAATCATTTAGATTCTTGGTATTGGTCAAAATAGGTTGGGATTAACCTTACTGGTTAAAGCCAGCACAACAAGACTCTCAGTGGTAAGGTGCTTTTTGAGGAAATCTAGATCACCGGGTGCAGGCCTATGTTGCCTGGTTACTTTCCGACTAAAGGGCAGACAAACCATGATTTCAACCAAGTGGCCATCAAGGCATCCATAATCGTGTCATTAAATGGGAGGAAGGGCTCTGATGTTGCTTCCCCATGCTAAAGACTCTACGTTAGAACATTTGTCTTAGTCTCAAGGGGTGGGCAACTGCAATTCTAGCACTACAGCTGCCCTCTGAGCTACACATGCAAGCAGGCACCTTCCTTTCTTCATAGCCTATGTGGACAGCCAAATTCGAAATTACAAGAGTTGTCAAGCCCACTGGCATTTTGCAAGTCAAAGTATAGGGCATCATTACTATAGTGAAGGGGATTCAAGCCAACCTCACCCGCATCATCATCAGTATATTGAGGTGCTCCCAGTTATGGACCAAGGTCAGAGTCAGAGCCAAAAAGTGAATCAAACCTCTGCTGATAGTTTCATTGTGGTTGAGACATTGGGTTAGAATCAGGTAGCATAAGCTGGTTGTGATTTAGCTATTTCATAGCACTTCATCGTTCGAGCTCTCGCTTGACATGCTTTAAAAGAAGAGATATACTAGACTTGAAAACTACTATACCACACCATATTTGTAGCTGATTAAAAGACATTCAAGTATTAAGATAAATCACTAGATACGTGTCTTGGAGAGAGTAAGAAATTTGATTTTTGGTAGGCTAGGGCATGTGCCAAAGCCAGGTAGAAACCACCACTCTAGTCAGGATAAGGGTGTTACACTCCTAAAATAACCCCTGCTCACCCCCTTGTTAGCTTGGTACGAGTCTTCAGGTTTATCTTTAGAGGCAGTGTGTAAAGCATTTGCACATAACCAACAGGAATACAGTGTATGGACTACAAAAGGACACCACAGGGGGGGCGCTAGGTGGCGCCGGACCAAGATGGCGGCGCTTATATGAGGCTCTGGCTGCCCGTCCCGAAGATACTTTATATATCTGCTGAAGGACCCCTCGCCCACAGCTGAAACACCCGCGAATATGAGCCTAATGGGAGGTGGAAGACTCGCTGCAATTTTGACGATGATACGCGTTTCTGCCCTGAAGATGGGGCCCGGGGTGGAGACGCCCACTGCTGCTGGAAGCGAACGGCGGCCGCTGGTGTTACACTAGCGCCGGTGCGGCCCTGCGGTGCTGGGCCTGAGACTGCAGTGAGTATGCCGCGGCTCCTCTGAGCGGACCGCTCGTAAGCGGAGACCAGCGCGGGCTGACCGCGACCCGCGCCGGGAAGCGGGCACCCCCCTGGGTGCAAGTGCTGCTGCAATCCTCCGGTGAGAGGTGGCGGCCTGGCGCAAGGTCCTGAAGCCGGCGGCTCCGCGGAGGAGTTGTCTGAGGGGATCCCGCTGAGTGGCTGGGCCGGAGCCCGGGCACTGCGGTATCGCTGGAGGTGCGCGGAGCGCATCACCTCTGTAGCCGGAGCGGAGCTGCGGGCGCCAACGGACATGGGGCTGCGCCTGGACTGGCTGGCCGCGTAACGGAGGCTTGCCACACCGCCTTAATGCGGGGCCAGTGAAAAGCGACATATTGACTGGGCCACGCTTCGCAGCTACGATAAGACATATGCGTCAGGCGCGGGGCGCTGACTGGCCTGCGCACAGGAGGGACACTGCCTGAGGAGGGACATACGGTACCGCACAGAAGGCTGAGACGCTGCCTGGCGTGGGAAGATCCCAGCAGTTCCACAAAGCAGAGGCGGGGAATAACCACAAGAGGAAAAATCCCAGGTACAGAAAAAAGCATATTAACTGAACGGCGGCGAGTGCGGATTGTTCTGGGGCCGGAGAACTGCTGCGCCTGGAGAGGCACGTCACTGCTGTGCGGGCTGTGGGGGCGCCCCAGCGCGCAGGTACTAGCGAGACTAGCCTCATGGGGAAAGCGGAGGCGCGCCAATCCAGACTGCCTTTCAAGCAGAAAAAGGCGACTACACGCTCCACTACTGATGATGCGGGTGAACCTGCCACGGCACCGCCGAATCCTCCTGAAGCCTCCCCTACTGAGGAACTGAAGGCCATGCCCATAGCAATGCAGCAAAGTCTGAATGCCCTCTCAGGTAAAATGGACACCATGAACACTCGCCTCGATTTCTTGGTGCTGAAAGTTGACAAGCATGAAGAACAGCTTAAGGAAGCGGAGAGGAGGATCTCTGACACAGAGGACAACGCCACCAACATGGCCAAGCAAATGTCACAGATGGACAAGCTGCTGAAGGTGATAGCGGCCAAAAGCGAGGACCTTGAAGCACGTAGCCGAAGAAATAACATCCGCCTGATAGGGATTCCGGAGACCACAGCCACGGGGAGAATGGAGGACTATGTGGAACGGCTACTTGCCTCCACCCTGGGGGCGGACGCCTTCTCAGCTCATTTGATAGTTGAGCGGGCGCACAGATCGCTGGGCCCGCGGCCACCGGCTGGAGCACCACCAAGACCCATAGTGGCAAGACTGCTTAACTATCGGGACCGTGATGTCGCCTTGCGGAGAGCATGGGACATTCCGGAGCTGCAGTATGAAGGGAATCCGTTCTCCATCTATCCGGACTTTACGCTAGCTGTTCAGGAGGCGAGACGGAAGTACATCCAGGTGAAACAGAAACTGCGCAAGGCAAATGTCGAGTACGCCCTGCTGTACCCAGCCAAACTGCGGATAGGCCATCGAGACCGCACGCTCATTTGCACCAACCCGCAGCAGGCGGAGGAGTTCCTCAAGTCCTTACGACGATCTTCCCCAGCACACGACGGCGATGCCGGGCGCTCAGGATCCCAATCGACCGTGGAGGATGACTGAGAATGGAGCATCGTAATCATAGCTGGCTAAGTCAAGACTTGCTGGGCAAAGGTTGCGCACTTTGGTGGCATTGAGGGAAGAGAAATCCTGGAACTATCCTGCGACAGAGAGGACACTTGGCGGCCTAGAGGACTGCTGCCGCATATACATAGCCACGCAGGAGTCACCAGAGACGAAGTTGTCCTGAGTCTGCAAAATCACTGACAGATGAGTACCTGGGACTGGGGCTGAACTGTTTTGGAAAATTATTTACTTGGGAAGTATCCCACATAGAGAGGCTTGTTATGATCCACTTTACATAGGCCTGACCGAAATAGATTGGGCTTGAAGGGGTCTTTCAAACAAGGGACGGGCACCCTCCACCCTGGCCCTCCTCATCCCAGATCCATTGGGGAGGGTACAGGGAGTTCCGCTGAACGGTGGTACATGAGAGTTTAAGAGGCACACCAGCGCCCCACTACGGGCGGTCCCCAATACCTTCAGATAGGTAGCTTTGAAAGACTCTGAAATTAGACTGTTTTAATTTTTTTCTTGCTTGATGTTATTGTTTAGTTATGTGTACATGTTATTGTTGAGGGCAGTGGGGGGAGGGTTCGGGGATGCCGGCGCATTTGGGTTGCTGATGTGGGAGGGCAAAACGGGAGGGATAGGTGTGGGAAAGCCTCACGGGAGAATGGGAGTTGGTCACCGTATGTTTGAATTCCGATGCGCTTTTGGAGCTTTGCAGCACTGAACGACGACAGCGGGAACTGCATTACACTACACGCCACAGTGGGAGATTGTATCGTGTGCCACGCTTGCACGAGCGGTCACCCCTGACACTGGGTTACAAACATGGAAGGGACGCGACAGGACACGGTGAAATTCCTGTCATGGAATGTGCGGGGGCTACGAGATCCCAGGAAGAGGAGGCAAATCCTCTCTTACCTTGACCGACATGACATTAGCATAGCGGCACTACGGGAGACACACACTGACCCCAGATGTCCTCCGACCTTTGGCAGCAGGTGGGCTTCCAGTAGGGTATTTTTAGCTTACTCCACGTATGCACGAGGCACGGCCATCCTGATCAAGAGAGGGACCCTTTTAGATGTGGAGGGATGCGAAGTGATGGGGGAGGCAGATTCTGCATGATGTGGGGCACCCTCGGAGCACACTCGGTGGTCATCATTAGCTATTATGGTACCAACACCCATAGCCCTGACATTTTGAATGTACTGTGGGGACAGATACTGGACATTGGGGCCACTCATGTGCTCTGGGCGGGCGACTTTAATACGGTCTGCGACCCTGCAAAAGACCGGTCTGCACACTTGCCTCATCACTACACGCGCAGCCAGGGAACATTAAAGGGATTACTGGGAGACGACGGATTAGTTGATTTGTGGAGATATAGACATTCAGAGAAACGGGAGGGAACCTTTTACTCGTCAATACACGCGTCCTGGTCGGGGCTGAATTACTGGCTTGGGTCCCGGGGAATTTGCCCTTGGGTGCGTGAGGTTAACCACCTAGCCCGCACGCTTTCCGACCATTGCCCCGGTGTGCCTCACTCTGGACATCCCCAACTTGAACGCCAGCCCCAGGTGCTGGAGACTTGCCCCTGAGGCGGTGCTTGATGAGGTATTCAAGACAGAGCTAGGAGAGGCTATAGCTGACTTCTTCGAGCGGAATAAGGGATCGGTCGAGCGGGTGGGGGACACTGGGAGGCGTTTAAAGTGACCATGCAGGGGATTTGTATGTCCAAATGTTTTGGGGTACTGAGGGACATCCGACGTCGGCTTCAACGGCTGGAGGGGGAACTCAAAGATCTGGAGGCGAGCGTCTTGCAGACCGGTTCCGGGGAAGGGCGGGCTAGGATGAGGGAGCTACTGACTGATTACACGGAAACGGCAGAAAGAGAGGCAAACTTCAAAGGGAAATATGCCCAGGCACGACGTTATGGGGAAGGCGGCAGACCTGGGAAAGCCTTAGCTCAGGATATTAGACTGCCCCGTTATGCTAACTATATCCTTGAGGTGGAGGATGGGGAGGGTAATTGCCATAAGGACAGTGCCCGGATATTGCAGACCTTTACTGACTTCTACACGGAGCTATACAGCTCTAAAGGGACCAACGCAGCGGACTTCCCAAGCTTTTTTGGGGATATCACGCTGGGGTTTCTAGAGGACAATCAAAGAGAGTTTTTATGTGCGCCATTTCCGAATGATGAACTGAGAGAGGCGGTCCTTCAGTTGCGGTCCGGGAAGGCGCCAGGGCCGGACAGGCTACCGAGCGACTTCTATAAACTATACCTGGATCAGCTTGCCCCCGTTCTGCAGGACGTATACGCAGAAGCACTGGAGACGCAGGCACTACCACCCACAATGAGGGAGGCCCTTATTATGTCCATCCTGAAGCCAGGGAAACCGGCTAACAAATGTGACTCATATCGACCCTTGTCCCTTATCAACTTTGATAGTAAAATCCTCACAAAACTGTTAGATAATCGACTGAACCTACTGATGGATAAGTTAGTCTTACCAGATCAGGCGGGCTTTATTCCCGGGAGATCCACTTCCCATAATCTCCGCACCCTCTTTTCGATTATCCAACAGGTGGCCCCGCAATTGCCACTGGCGGCTATCTTTTTGGACGCCACCAAGGCGTTCGACTCGGTAGAGTGGGAATATTTACACGCAGTACTCCGTTGTATGGGGTTCCCGGTAGTATTTTCTGCTTGGATTAAATTGATCTATGCTGCTCCGGTAGCCCGTGTGCAAATTAACGGCCACACGTCTAAGGCTATACCACTGTCTCGGGGTACTAGTCAAGGGTGCCCGCTGTCGCCGCTTCTATTTGCCCTGGCGATGGAGCCACTAGCGGCTAAGGTGCGCCAATATCATCAGGAGAAGGCTCTAAGATGTCTTCTGCGCCCCATCCTGATTTCGTTGTACGCGGACGATGTCACCCTATATGTCAAGGACCCGATGCACAACCATAATCCGCTCTTGAGGGAGTTTGTGCGATTTGGGGGACTCTCTGGAATACAGATTAATTGGTCGAAATCTGAAATCCTTCCTCTTACTCCGGCTGTCACCCCCTTTGTGGTCGACTTCCCGTTGGAGTGGTGCGACACTGCCGTTCGATACTTGGGTGTGAATGTCACCCTAGATCGGGAGGAACTGATTCGCGACAATTATGGGCGTGCTATCGACAACCTGCGCGACACAATAACAAGATGGATAGCCATGCCACTATCCATCGCCGACTGGATTTCTCTGGTCAAGATGATAGTGCTACCTAAGTTCCTGTACTACTTTCTGAATATCCCCTACCACCTGGGATGCCCCTTCTTCACTATCTTGAGGACAGAACTTCTGCGACTGGTGTGGGGCGGTAAGCAGCCACGGATTAAGTGGGAGACACTGGCCAGTCCATATGCGGCGGGAGGGCTTGAGTTACCCAACTTTGAATTATACTATATGTGCGCGCAGGCGCACTATGCGCATTACTGGTTTAATGGCCCGAAATATACCGCCCATTTGGCCAAGGAGCATTGGCTGGCTGACCCTGTCCCGATAGAGGGAGCACTCTTGCAACAGACATCACAGCGCGAACGGGTCCCTACAACTGTAGACTGCACGGTGCGTGCATGGCGGTGGATTGCACACAAAATGCAAGCCCCAATGATATACTCCTCCTGTTTGCCGCTTGCGTTTCATCCCCAATTGACCCTCCTGCAGGAGGGTATCTTCAAAAAATTCAAACGACAACGGGGCATCCATACTTGGGGAAATATATATCCAAATGGGAAATTTGCTACACTACAGCAGTTATGTGACGATCCTCCACCAAATGGTATGGAAACATTCCTTTATGCTCGTCTGCGGAAGGGAATACGGGCCTGTACCCCGGAATATCCGCAGGAACCGCCGGCGCTCCCCCAGGTGCACGCACTGCTGGGGGCGAAAACTGCATCTCAATTGGTGTCCATCCTATATAGGTCCATCTACATAGGACTGAGCACATCGCAGAGTGCTGCCCGAGTTAAATGGTCGCAGGAACTGGGACAGGAAATTTCGGACCGGGAGTGGCTCTATTGCTGCATGCAGACAGAGAAGGTGTCTACTAGCAACAGGTTGCGTATTACGCACTTCAAATACTTGCAACAATACTATTATACACCCGCTCACCTGTACCGGTTTGGACTGCGAGGGGACGTCAGATGCGACAGATGTCGAGCTGATGGCGCTGATGTACTGCACTTGGCCTGGAGCTGTCCGGCCCTTCAGGAATATTGGGAACAGATATTTGAAGCAGTCGGGAAAATGCTGGATACTCCGCTACCACCGTCTCCGCTGATGGGCATACTGGGCTATACGGAGCGGCTCCCGGTGATACACAGGAAGTTCGCCTCTGTTTGCTTCCTTCTTGCTAAATGGAGGGTGGCCTGTAGATGGGGCAGAGGGAGGGCACCTAAGTTCAAGGACTGGCTAGAAACGATGATATTTTGGCAGGATCAGCTTGCCCTGTATTCTGACCTCCTTCCGTCGGCATCCCGACCCCGAGACATATGGGGTACTCTGAAGAATTACCTATTGCTAACCCCACTGGAACCTGACGCGGATGCCCCTTCCTCCCCATCTAGCTAGACAACTAGGCTGCGCGCGGCGACGGTGGGAAAGACCTAGGGAGTGCCTGGGGGGTGGACTGCTAATGGGTATGCAAGCTGCAGCTTCCGACGCCTCGCGGTGTTTGGACGCCTGTGGAGGCTAGTTTGGAACTGTGGGACACGGGGGAGGCGGCACTGCCTACTGGGTGTGCTTCACGTTGAGGCATGTGAGGTTGGTCATGATGTGGAGACCTCTACTGTTGGGCTCACGCACTTAAAAATGTGCTCTGATGTTCCGGGCGCTCTTTGAGCTGATGTGCTATTTTAATTTCTGAACCACTCCCACCGTGAGGCTAGTTGGTTGTGTTCTTAGTCTGTTGTTATTTAAAGCTAGGAGGGGTTGTGACCCCTTGTTCCATTAAACAGCAAAACCTGCATATACTTCTTGACGCGGCCGGCCCTCTTGGGTTGTTGGCGATACGCTGTGTAAACCTATGCTCTTTTCTTACTATAGTACGCTGCCGGCCAGGGATGGTTGTAGGCATTATGCTGTGTATGGCCATTATATGCTAAATAATGGTTTTGGGGAAAAAAAAGGACACCACACCAGTTTAGAAAAATATCCAATATTTTTATATACTTAAGACCAAAAACGATTAAAAAAAATCCACAATACAGTACTTAAAAATCTTCAGTTATCAAAATATGCTTGAAAAACAGTTCCTTGATGTCAATAGCTCAGTTCAGAGCTATCACGGCATCGTGAACAAACAAATCCAAACAGGTCTGGCTGACCGCGGTGTCCCGGGCCAGCTACGGTGTCGGGAAGACCTGCAAACAGTGCCTTTTAGAAATGCAGGGCGTCGGCGACCTCTCGTTGAGCTTCCGAAAGCTCGGCGTTCACAGGCTTTAGTTCCGGAGGTCGGTGCAGGAGTCGTCGGGGCCCTCGAAGTCACATGTGTTGCGGATCGAACTCCTCTCTGTTGAAGTCAGGAGCACTGGCGTCGGCAGGTGTCAGGTTCTGCGGTGTGAAGTGCAGCGGTACGGCGTACGGTGCCCTCAGGTCGCGCTGCGAGCAGCGGCTTGGTGGCGGCATCAGATGGTATCATCATTGAGACCAGGGTCGCGGTGCAGAGTGAATGTGGTGCTCATCACGGTGCTGGCAGGTCACAGTGCAAGCAGCGGTGGCGTCCTTGATGAAGCACTGTTGTCAGCTGACGAACTGGATTCGATGGCGCCATAGTCGGTAGGCCAAGGCTGGGGTGTGGGATGAGAGCAGTGTGTTGTGTAACTTTACGACTGGTGCCCTCGAACCTTGGTGCAAGCAGCAGCATCGATGTCGCCATGGAGCGTCGTCGTCAGGGATACCAAGGCGTCATCGTGAAGTGAGGCGGTGCAGAGCTCACAGGTCGCGGAGCAAGTGGCGGCTCGGTGGCGGCGTCAGCAGGTGTCCTGGGTGAGCCCAGGGTCGCAGTGCAGCATTGCGGCGGTGCCCACTGCCGTGCCTGCTGCGGTGCCTTCAGGACACGGAGTCGGCAGCGGCGTCGTAGATGTCATCGGGTGGCTTTTCTTCTGCTGTAGCACAAAACAAACAGTTCCCATTGCTGAGGGCAGAAGAGCTTGAAGTCTTTGCTGTTCCTGAGACTTCTTGAACAGTGGGAACGCTCTACCTCAAGCCCTTGGGGAAACTCACAAAGTAGATTGCAGAAAGTTCAGTCCAGTCCTTTCACTGCTCACGATAGAAGCAGCCACGGCAGGCCAACAAAGCAAAGCACACAGCAAAGTGGTAGTTCCTCCTCACAGCTTCTCCAGCGCTTCTTCTCCGCAGTCTTCTTGGTCAAAAGAGTTCTAAAAGTCAGGGGTCTGGGCCCAAATATTTATATCCCAAAATCCTTTGATCTCTAAGGCAGAGAGTGTCTGTGCCCAGCCAGAACCAGTTCTGCCATGTCTGGTGTGACTTCCTAGCAGGACGTGGAGACGGCATGGTCAGAGGCAGGCCAGGTCCTTTGAGGTGCAGGGAAATCTTCTCCCCCTTCCCCAATTGCAGCCCAGGTCTATTCAGCCCTTTCCTGACCCACCTAGAATATCTGGAGCCACTCCTGCTCCCCAGCCTTCTCTCATCCAAAACCCAGACAGGCAATCCACATTCCAGCAGTGGCACACGGGATGACTGAGCAAGAAAATACCTATTTTCTAAAGAGTTCAGACATACTAAACTTTATTTTCCTACCTAATTCCCCGGGCCAGTTATGTTTATAAGATGTTATAAACAAACTCCCCATTCTGTCCTATGGGGAACAGGTAGCCTTGCAATAGCGAAAAAAACAAACACGCCACACACACCAGGGCATGTCCTACCTTTCACATACACTGCACACGGCCCACAGGGGTACCTTGGGCCTACCTTAGTGGTGGCTGACATGTAAAAAAAGGGAAGGTGAGGGACTGCCAAGTGTGTGCACTGGCCAAGTCGACATGGCAGTTACAAACTGCGCGAAGACTCCACAATTGTGGGTCTGAGTTACCTTTTCAGGGCTACTCACATGGTTGGCACAATCAGTGCTGCAGGCCCGCTAGTAGCATTTGATTCACAGTCCCTGGCGCACTCAGTGCACTTTACTAGGGACTAACAAGTACATCAAATATCCAATCATGGAAACACCAATCCATAACACAATTTACTACAGGAGCACTTGCACTTTACCACTGATCAGCAGTGAGAAAAGAGCGCAGAAACACTACGCCAGCAAAAACAAAAACCGGGAGGTCAGAAAGCAAAAACTCAGGGGAAACATGCCCAAAGATGCCAAGTCTAACACATGTCCCCTCCAGCTAAACGTAGGGAGAACTACCCACCCTCCTAGGATTTCTCTTCACTAAGGCGGATGAACCTGGACAGACCATCTGCATTGGTGTGTTCTGTGCCAGGACGGTGTTCCACCGTAAAGTCCATTCACTGTAGGGAGATGGACCACCTCAGAAGTTTTGGATTCTCACCCCTCATTTGCATCAACCATCTGAGGGGCCTGTGGTCAGTCTGAATCTGGAAGTCAGTCCCAAACAGGTATGGTCTCAGCTTCTTCAGTGCCCAGACCACAGCGAAAGCTTCCCTTTCTGTGGCACTCCCCCTCTGTTCCCTGGGGAGTAGTCTCCGGCTAAGGAAGACTACAGGCTGGTCTAGGCCCTCTTCGTTCAGTTGTTAGAGCACCGCTCCCACTCCATGCTCTGAAGAGTGATTCTGCACGACGAATTCCTTTGAGAAGTTGGGTGCCTTGAGCACGGGTGCCGTGTACATGGTGGCCTTCAGGGCAACAAAGGCCTTCTGGCAGGACTCAGTTCAGATCATCTTCTTGGGCTGCTTCCTGGAAGTCAGCTTTGTTAAGGGGGCAACAATGGTGCCATACCCCTTAACAAACCTCCTGTAGTACCCGGTGAGTCCTAAGAAGGCCCTCACCTCTGTCTGGGTCTTGGGGGGGGTTCCCAAGCCAGAATGGTGTCAATCTTGGGTTGTAGGGGTGCCACCTGGCTGCTTCCTACCTGGTGTCCCAAGTACACCACCGAACCCTGCCCGATCTGGCACTTACTGGCCTTCATCGTGAGGCCTGCCCTCTGCAGTGCCTTCAACACTTCACCGAGGTACTGCAAGTGTTCTTCCCAGCTGGAACTGAACACTGCGATGTCATCCAGGTAGGCGACACTGAAATCCTCCAGCCCAGCCAACACCTGGTTGAGCAACCTCTAAAAGGTGGGAGGGGCATTCTTCAACCCAAAGGGCATCACCCAGAACTGGTAATGTCCTTCTGATGTGGAAAATGCAGACCTCTCCTTGGCCCCATCGGTTAAGGCAATCTGCCAGTACCCAGACGTTAAAACAAACATGCTGAGAAACTTGGCAGCTCCGAACTGATCAATGAGCTCATCAGCCCTGGGGATGGGGTGTGCGTCAGTCCTGGTGACAGCATTGAGCCCACAGTAGCCCACACAAAACCATAGTTCTGGAGTGGCACCGGGTGCAGCAGCCTTTGAGACCAAGACCACTGGGCTGGCCCAAGGAATGTTGGAAGGCTCGATCACCCCTAACGCCAACATCTTTGATTTCTTTTTTTTTTTCGAAAAACTTTTTATTGGATTTTTACGTCATCATACATGGAAGACCTCCTCTTTGATGCTGCCCTTGACCCGGTCAGTCAACCGGTAAATCTTGTGCTTCACAGGAGAGCTGTCACTGGTGTCCACGTCATGGGTACACCAGTGAGTAACACCAGGGGTCAGAGAGAACAGTGGGGAAAACTGTCCCAAAAACTAGTGACACTCGCTCTGCTGCTCTGGAATCAGTGTAGGGGAGAGGATCACACCTTTCACTGACCCATCACGCTCCTTGGTAGACAGGAGGTCAGGGAGAGGTTCACTCTACTCTTCCACCCCATCATCTGTCGCCAAGAGCATGCGCACTTCGGACCTCTTGAAGTGGGGCTTGAGGCAGTTCACGTGGAAGACCCTCAAAGGGTTCCTTGGAGCCCGCAAATCCACCAGGTAGGTGACATCACTTTTGCGCTCAAATGGCCCAGTCCACTTGTCCTGCAAGGCACAAGGTTCCACTGGGGACATAACCCACACTTTTTGCCCAGGTTGAAATTCCACCAGAGTGGCATTCTGGTCATACCACTTCCTCATTTCTTCCAGGCTTGCTTCTAGGTTCGCCTGCACGAGTTTCCTGAAGT
Organism: Triturus cristatus; assembly: GCF_964204655.1. Classification (NCBI taxonomy): domain Eukaryota; kingdom Metazoa; phylum Chordata; class Amphibia; order Caudata; family Salamandridae; genus Triturus; species Triturus cristatus. The sequence continues at coordinate 1,060,208,997 of NC_140589.1, read as the reverse complement.
GGGCAGTTTGGTTTCTGAAGGCCAGCATGTAACTAAACACATCCTGGGGAGTTTTCCTGGAAGCTGCCTCCCAGCCTTCCTTTACCAAACTCAGAAGTCCTCTCACAGGGTGGCCATACAGAAGCTCAAAGGGACTGAACCCAAGAGACTTTTGTGGTACCTCCCTGTATGCAAAGAGAAGGCACGGCAAGAGGACGTGCCACTTACACCTCATGGGTTCTGTTAGACCCTTAATCATGCCCTTCAAGGTCTGGTTGAATCTCTCCACCAGACCGTTACCTTGTGTGTGGTAAGGGGTCGTGAACTTGTAGGTTACACAACACTCCTTGCACAGTGATGTCATATACTTGGATATGAAATTGGTCCCCCTGTCAGATACCACCTCTCTGGGGAACCCTAATAGGGAAAAGATCCCCATTAACACCTGGGCCACCACTGGCACTGCCGTCGTCCTGAGAGGGATTGCCTTCCGGTACAGGGTGGCATGGTCCACCAAGACCAGGATGTACCTGTTGCCCATGGCTGTCTTGGGATCCAGTGACCCCACAATGTCCATCCCTACCCTTTCAAAGTGTGTTCCAACCACTGGAAAAGGTTGGAGAGGAGTTTTGACCTTCCTCCCACTCTTACCGCTTGCCTGGGAAGTTTGGCAAGACCTGCAATGTCCATCTGACTGCCTTTGCATTTGGGGCAAGAAGAAGTGGGTGACAAGCCAGTCAATGGTCTTGTCCTGCCCCAAATGTCCTGCCAAAGGCACGTCATGAGCCAGACCTAGTAGAAAGGTCCTGAAGCACTCGGGTACCACCAGCACACGGGCTGACCCAGGCTCAGCAACCTTAGGCTCACTGTGCAGGAGATAATTCTCCCAGTAGATCCAATGTGATCCGGACTGATCACCAGCTGCCTGGTCTGTAGCTTTCCGCCGCAGACCCTCCAGAGAAGGGCACTCCTTCTGCTCCTTGCAGAATTCCTCCCTGGTGGGACCCCCTTCTTACTGCCAATGGGTCAGCTAAGAGTTGTCCCCCAGTTCAGCTACCTGCTCCCTTGTAGGCACTGGGGTGTCCCCCTCAAGGCCCGCCTCCTCCCGGTCTGTGGGAACTTCAAAGGCCGGTTTCCCTCGCCCCTTTCCCTTTCTCTTGGCAGGGACTTGGGCCACTGTTTCAGGCTCCAAGTCCTCTTGATAACCCTCTCTGGCCACCATTGACCAAGTGGACACACATGCCCACTCTGGCAACCCAAGCATCTCCAAGTGAGATCGGAGCTCAACATCCTTCCATAAGGACTGCTCCAGGTTGTTACCTAGCAGACAATCTGCAGGCATGGAAGGGCTCACAACCCCCTCAGGGGACCTGCGACCCCCCCACTCGAAGGGAACCTGCGCCACCAGACCCTGGCGCTCTGAATTGTCCAACGCAATTACTTGGTGGAATGCCCCTGGGACCACCTGCTTCTCAGAGGCCAGGTGACACCGGACTGATGTCACACTGGCTCCAGTATCCCTGTGAGCATCTACCCTTTTCCCATTGATGGTCACCCAGGTGCTGTATTTCTTTGTGTTAGGGGCACCGGGTTTCCTGGAACCATCTCACTGTCCCCTAGTGAGACAAGCGTCATTTCTGCAGGGTCCCCTTCTCCTGTGGGTATTCCTCCTCCCCAAGCGCTACAGTAGTCAACACCTTGACTGCCCACCTTTGGGTGACTGTGCCCCCTTAGGGCACTTGGGGTCCCCCTTCATGTGACCCACCTGGTCACATGCAAAACACTTGCAGGGGCCCGTCTCAGCAGGTTTTCCCGACAAGACCCCTTGTTACTTATCTCCTGGGGGGGGATAGGAACCTTTAACCTGGGTGTTAGTTTGGAGCCCTTTAGAGAACTCCTGTGTTTTACCCTTGTCCCTCCACTTTTCTGCTGGGGACCCTGCCCACCTCTGGCTAAGTCTCCCCCATACACTTTCCTGTGTACCCTGGTACTCACCCTGCGTTCCGCCTCCATAGCAAGCTTCCTGGGGTCAGTCAGCTTACTATCAACTAAGTGCTGGCACAGATCTGCAAAACATAGACTAGACAAGTGCTCCCATGCAATCAAATTGTAGAGCCCCTGAAAATCTGTCGCATTACTGCCCTTCACCCAGCCATCCGGTGACCATCAAAACATATCTACACATTCCAACCAAGTATTGGCATCGGACTTCTTACTGGACCTCAACTGATCCCTGTACTTTCCAGGAGTTAGACTGTTCTTAGTGAGAAGGGTGTCCTTCATGTCTGGATAGGTGAGGTGATACCCCTTACCCAAAGCTACTAAAGTATCCCTTGCTTCTTCTGGGAAGAGAGGCCACAATCCTGCTCCCTAATTCTCCTCAGGCACCCCATTCATGTATATCGCTGCCTCGTAACCCTGAAACCACCTTTGTTTGTCATCCCCCTTCTTGAATTCTTTGCCTATATTCTTAAGGATGTGCACAATCCAGTCTGCCTGTCTTGAAGGGTGGCTGCCACTATCTGAGCTGGCTCTACTCCTCTGATCCAACTCCTTTATCCTGAACTCATGCTCTAGCATCACTTTTCTCCTCCATGGCTAACTTAAGCTTCTCCAGTTCTACTGCAACTCTCCTTGCTTCCCGCCTGTCCTCCAGCTCTCCTGGGGACAGGCCACTGCTGCCTGGCCTGGAGGGTTCCCTTCCTCACAAAAGCACATCCACCCTAGTAATAGGCTCCTCCGCCTCTCCACTGAGATCCCATGACTGCTCGCTGGCATGTCTGGTTGCTACCCAGGCCATCAGAGCCTTTTGTAGCTCCTCCTTCCTCGTGAGGCCTCTGACTTGGAATTTTAGGTTTTTGCAAATTGATTTCAATTCCCTAACATTGTAGGATTCCAACCTATCCTCCTCAAAGCCAATTTCCAGGGATACAACAGATGATGCTCTTGATTCAGGCATGATGAAGTAGCAAGTTCAAACTGGCAAGATCAAAAATAGGCCAAAATGAAAAAGAACCAGTATGTGGCATGTAATGGTCTGTGATATGGTAGTAGTGCATACCAATCACTGTAAGTCAAGTGCAAACGCAAGTCCTATCCTCAACGCTGACAACTAATGTTAGAAATGGGATGTTTGGTAGGTGAGGGCATGTGTCAAAGCCAGGCAGAAACCACCACTCTAGTCAGGATAAGGGAGTCACACTCCTAAAATAACCCCTGCTCACCCCCTTGGTAGCTTGGCACGACCCGTCAGGTTTATCTTAGAGGCAGTGTGTAAAGCATTTGCACTTAACCAACAGTAATACAGAGTAAGCACTACAAAAGGACACCATACCAGTTTAGAAAATTATCCAATATGTTTTTATATACTTAAGACAAGACTAAAAACGATTAAAAATCCACAATACAGTACTCAAAAATCTTCAGTTATTAAAATATGCTTGAAAAACTGTTCCTTGATGTGGATAGCTCTGTTCGGGGCTATCACGTCGTCGTGAACAAACAAATACAAACAGTTCGGGCTGACCGTGGCGTCGCGGGCCAGCTACGGTGTAGGGAAGACCAGCAAACAGTACCTTTTAGAAATGCAGGGCGTCGGCGACCTCTCATTGAGCTTCCGAAAGCACGGCGTCCACAGGCGTCGGTTCTTGAAGTCAATGCAGGAGTCGTTGGGGCCCTCGAAGTCACACGCATTGCAGATTGAACTCCTCTCTGTTGAAGTCAGGAGCACTGGCGTCGGCAGGTGTCGGGTGCTGCGATGAGGTGCCCTCAGGTCGTGGTGCAAGCAGCGGCGTCAGATGGCATCATCGGTGAGAGCAAGGTTGCGGTGCGAAGTGAATGCGGTGCTCGTCACGGTGCTTGCAGGTCACGGTGCAAGCAGCTACATCATCGTTGCTGAAGCGCTGTCGTCGGCTGATGAACTGGAGTCGATGGCGCCGGAGTTGGTAGGCCAAGGCTGGGGTGTGGGATGAGACCGGTGCATCGTGTAACTTTATGAGCGGTGCTCTCGAACCACGGTGCAAGCAGCAGCTTCGATTTAGGCATGGAGCGTCATCGTCAGGGATACCAAGGTGTCGTCGCGAGGCGGTGCGGAGTGCGGGGCTCACAGGTCGCGGTGTGAGCAGTGGCTCGGTGGCAGCATCAGCAAGCATCGTTGGTGAGTCCAGGGTCGTGCTGCAGCGGTGCCCTCAGGACAAGGAGTCGGCAGCAGCATAGTAGAGGTCGTCGGGTGGCTTTTCTTCCGTTGCAGCACAACAACACAGTTCCCAGTGCTGAGGGCAGAAGAGCTTGAAGTCTCTGCTGTTCCTGAGACTTCTTGAGCAGGGGGCAAGCTCTACCTCAAGCCCTTGGAGAAACTCACAAAGTAGATTGCAGAAAGTTCAGTCCAGTCCTTTCACTTTCAAGAAGCAGCCACTGCAGGCCAACACAGCAAAGCACACAGCAAAGTGGTAGTTCCTCCTCACAGCCTCTCCGGCTCTTATTCTTGGCAGTCTTCTTGGTTAAAAGAGTTCTAAAAGTCAGGGGGCTGGGCCCCAATATTTATATCCCAAAATCCTTTGATTTCTTAGGCAGAGAGTTTCTGTGCCCAGCCAGAACCAGTTCTGCCTTCTCTGGTGTGACTTCCTGGCAGGAGGTGGAGACGGCATGGTCAGACGTAGACCAGGCCCTTTGAGGTGCAAGGAAATCTCCTCTCCCTTCCCAATTGCAGCCCAGGTCTATTCAGCACTTTCCTGACCCACCTAGACTATCTGGAGCCACTCCTGTTCCCCAGCCTTCTGTCATTCAAAACCCAGACAGGCAATCTACATTCCAGCAGAGGCACACGGGATGACCGAGCAAGAACAAACCTACTTTCTAAAAGTGGTATTTTCAAACACAAAATGTAAAAATCACCTTCACTAAAAGATGCATCTTTGGATTCTGAGTTCAGGCATACTAAACTTTATTTTCCTACCTGATTCCCCGGGCCAGTTATGTTTATAAGATGTTATAAACAAACTCTCCATTCTGTCCTATGGGGAACAGGTAGCCATGCAATAGCGAAAAACAAAATTGGCCGTAATTCACTATCAGGACATACCACACATACACCAGGGCATGTCCTACCTTTCACATACACTGCACCCGGCCCACAGGGCCTACCTTAGGGGTGGCTGACATGTAAGAAAAAGGAAGGTGAGGGACTGGCAAGTGTGTGCACTGGCCAAGTCGACATGGCAGTTACAAACTGCACGCAGACTCCGCAATGGCGGGTCTGAGTTACCTTTTCAGGGCTACTCACGTGAGTGGCACAATCAGTGCTGCAGGACCCCTAGTAGCATTTAATTCACAGGCCCTGGCACACTCAGTGCACTTTACTAGGGACTAACAAGTAAATCAAATATCCAATCATGGAAACACCAATCCATAACACAATTTACCACAGGAGCACTTGCACTTTACCCCTAATCAGCAGTGAGAAAAGTGCGCAGAAACACTACGCCAGCAAAAACAGGGTCAAAACCAGGAGTTCAGAAAGCAAAAACTCAGGGGAAACATGCCAAGAGATACCAAGTCTAACAGAGTCCTTATAGTGAGCTGAAATTATTATATGAAGTAATAAAATAAGCAGTTTCCAAGTCTAATAGTAAGAACTTTAAGACAACATTTAACAGTACGGTCAAAGGGAAGGATTGCTAATGTAAATTATAAACGTTTAATTTCTATCTTAAACTGTGCACATACCTAGCTTGAGTGTAACTATTAATTGAATTAAAAACGCTGTATTCGAGAAATATTACTGAAAATATGTATGCTCAAGTAAAAAGCATTTTGTTTTTGAATATTGTGATTCTAACACATTTCTGTGAAACTTTTTCTTGATTTATGGTTGGTGTTACATGAATGTGCTGCTAATATAGCAGAATACGTAAAAGGTGTATGTCTTTGAATGTCTTGATCCTATGTACATCGAGCAAGAGGCACCATCATCTTCTCACAATTATAAATCCAACCACTGCTCACAACTATATTGCCACAGCTACAGTGGGATTAATCTTCCGATTAGGATGTGGTGGGGCTGTGTTAAGATAAATTGGGGGGTATACTAGGTATTGTGCGCTCTGTCGTGTTGATGTCCCTATTCCACATTGTGGCCCTCCGGAGCAGCATGAAGAATTGGAAGAATACAAGGCTGTGAACATGACAGAGGGCTGCTTGTACCCCTCGACATTGTGTGATGAATCCTGGGAGAGAGTGCAGGACCGGCTTTAGGGTGGTGCGATTGGTGCAGCCAGACCTGGCGCTGCATTTGGGAGTTGTGTTTAGAGTAACCTATGCCTTAACAATACCTGCTGCAGAGATCCTTGTGAGCCCAGCAATTTTCAGGCGGCAATAAAAATGTCAAGATAGCTCCGGTGATAAGAGATGGAGTTTTTTCTAGTGACAGTTTGGACTCATCATAAAGTAACGCAGATGGTTAAAGAGTCCTACCATGCTGATCACAGTACTGTATTTTTTGTGGCTATCTCAGTGGATTACTGCTTTTGTCATGAAGATCCTTTTGATACTGGCAGTTCATAAGCTACAAGGCTAATATAGCACAGTGACCTATGAATTTTCACCAAGGAGATTCATGCAAATTTCATAGTATAGGTTAGGACGGTATGTTTTTTTCCTTAGTCTTTCATTGTCTATTTCTAATGTTAGTAAAAAGGGTTAATTTGGGTAGATATCCATTCTTATTAGTAAAGCCAACACCAACCAGCACTTTAAAACAAATTTAATGTATGTGAGAGAGGAGCTATGGAGGGATGAGGGGCACTGTTGGAAGATGGGAATCAGTGGGGAAGGTCATTTGGGGGGGAAGGTGGAGCAGCGTCAACATCTATTTTCACGCTGAAAGCCACCAGTGCTGAAGCTGTGCCTGAGTGAGTGACCTTGTTAAATGTTGTAATTACCTTCTTTGTACAATGCAATTCGCCCACCCACCACTCCCATGGCTGGAGAACAGATGCTCACCTCAGGTAAGCTAAGTTTTAGTCTTAAGAACTTGTTTATTTAGGCCACAGTCTATAAACATTCTTGTGAATACATTCATATATATAGTCTAAAATCATGACTAATATAAAAATAAGCTAAGTCTAATTACTGAGGTATCCCAAGATGCGTGTGTGACAGCACCAGAGCCCATCTCTCTGGATTAGTCCCGGTGGATTTCCCTGCCGTGCAGGAATGAAGACCGGTGAAGGGCCACACAAGGAGGCCTACAGTGTTAGGGAAGGTAGTGTGGGGGAACTGTATGACATACTAGCAGGGCCCGTGATCGTGCCCTCATGCATACAAGTATGCTCAAATCGGGCAACAAAAACCACCAGCAGATTAAAAGATGGTAGGGGCTTGGTGGGGTGAAGCCAGGAATGACCCCCTCCCCCACACACACACTGAAGGGATCTGCAGCTCTACCCCACTTTGAAATTTGCTGGATGGGGCTTGTCAGACTCGAAGTCAGGACCCTAGGGGCAGACTTTACATTTTATGTCTGAATAACAGATTAATAGCACGGGTGTCATACGTTATTCTAATACAATTCAAATATATCCTCTAGCCAGCTAGAAGAGGGGATACATCCAGGTAACACAAGATGGCACGTTCCACAAATGCCATTAAAGAATGAGATTAAACAACACATGAAAAAACACATTTTAGTAGTGTGATCTGCATGGGTTCAGTCTATACAGGTCTACATAATGTCTTGCCTACATCATGTCAATATTTAATGACATCATGAGCAGAAAGAAGTAAATAAAATGTCAACGATGACTGGCCAATATTTAGAGTCTGAACGTTGAAATCTGCAGCGCAGGTACCCTCTGGATCCTTCCTTTGCCAAAAAGTAACTTTAAAACACGGAGGCGTTTCTAACACTGCATTGCAAAAGTAATACTGTTGACACCAAACAGCACGTAGTAATAACAAAACGGCCTATGGAGATGCTGCTGTGGAAAGCCGGTATTAGCGACTCTCCAAACATAATGTGCAATGAACCCCACAACTGCCAACGTTTTCGTGTGATCGTGACACACAATGTCATAATAAAAGCAATCAGAGTAGAAGATGGACATATATACTATCTCTCCTTCAGGGTATGCTACATGATACCTGTCAGTGAAAGGTTTTCCTTTAGCAATCTATATACTCCGCATGTTAGCAGCCCTTTAGTATACTGCATAGGCAGTTTTGTTTTTTTGTCCGATATTGCAAAAGCCCCCTGAGGGCATTCGTTCTTTTTTCGTGAGCTTTCAACGCCCTGTGCTATGAGAGGGCGGCCCAAAGTAACACTCCTGTTTAAAGAGTTGAGCTTTTGACGCTCAGGCTGGTCGGTGCCGAGGTATCCTGTCCGCAGGGAGGGAAGTAACAGGAAGAAGCTGGCAGGCTACCCCACCACGCACTCCCACGTCAGAGCCCGACGCAAGCACGCACAAGGCTCATGGGGTTGTCTGATAAAAAGACAAACAGTGTTAGCGGCATTTAAAATACTGCTACTACAGGAAGCACATAGTCAAATACATTTATGTTTGCGAATGGCCAAATAGCTGTTCATGTTTGCTGTCATTAATCATTACAGTTATTCACAATGTTGGCTGTCGCTGTGGTGCTCCACATGACGGCTGCGGGCTCCTGGTGCACACACCTCTTCGTACATTTTTGCTCTGATCTCTGGATGTGCTAAAAGCTCTTTTATCTGATTCAGCTTGACTCTCAGGGCTATTGATTGCTGCCGCGCTGCGTTTGCAGTTAGATTTCTTCCAAGTGTCTTTCCTAGAGAAGAGAAAAAAACAACACGCCCTGCATAAGACATGAAATCGAAACATGCGGGTGAAGCTTCATATGCTAAAACGAAATTAACGATGCAAAACGTTGTTAATTTGGCCACATTTATTTTATATAAAAAGGTACTGCTTCTGTCAAAAATATATTTTACGTAAATCATCGCCACCTGAAACACTGCATAGTGTCACACAATACTCAATAGAAACTTTGCACATATTAATTAATCGTATATATTATCTGTGCTGAGCTTCTGTAGTGATAAGTTGCTGAGGGCAGACTGGAGTCTTTGCAAGAACAGTACTTCAGTTGATTTTTCGTTTTGCTGCAAAGCAAGCACTCGTGCAGCTCCGTGTTTGTAGTACACTTGTTGCAGACGTTTGTGTGGTAAGGTTCCGTCCGTCTACAACCTTGCCAGACCAAGAGGGGTGAGAAGCGGGCTCAGCTCGTTCTTGGAAAGGAACCAATACATTTCATGTACTTCCGCCCGAGTACCAGACAGACCTGTACATGTTATGGGTTCTTCTTACTCCAGATCCCCTGCCAGATGCATTAGATTTTTGCTTTCCATTAATGCAAACACACCGATCACGAAAATTTCATAACAAAACATCCCTTCGCGTCACAGCATATCTCAATAAAAACGTACTCAAAAGCACAATGCAAGTTGCCCAACATGAATTAGCATCCGGATAGTGTGCCAGAACACGTGCGTGCCCCTGCGAGTTGCGTTGTTCCTCGGGTTGGTTCTTCGCTTCCGGTGTTGTCCTTGGGAAGGAACCCTCACTTCCCGCTGCTGTTACCATTTCTATCGCTAATGGAGGATTCCACCGGGCTTCTGTCAGTCTGTCTATGCTTGTGCTGTGTTTCATCGAGGTACTGCTGAACTGCCTTCAGCACGGCACTCTCTACCAGCCTTTTACTGAGGCTCACCAGCTCTGCATCGTCAGGCTCTCTCCCATTCTTTTCACCTACGTATCACGATAAACAAAATGGGTCAGTGGTAGGACATAAATAACCATGTATATCTGACACAGAAACGGACATATAACTCAACTCTAAAGGGACACAACTAACAAAGAATGTCTGCCAATGAGACATCACAGGCACAGACGCTTCGTGTGATGCCGCAAATATGTTGGCATTGATTACTTATGCGCAAGATCAATAAACAAGCATCTGCAATGCAATAGGTCTCGCATCTGCAAGAGTTTGAGCTATTGGCATTGTAAATGACAATGCCTTTTATTTAACCCCTTCCCCACTCATGACGGAACCACTCCGTCATGAGCCACGGTCGCCGTGTGCTCATGACGGAGTGGTTCCGTCATGCTGCGACCGTTGGCGGCCGCGCCGCCCACGCGGCGCTAATTCCCCGCCTGTGCGGGCGATTAGCGCAGTGGGCGGAGTCATGACGGAACCACTCCGTCATGAGCACAGCTCAACCGTGGCTCATGACGGAGTGGCTCCGTCATGAGCACCGCGCCACCGCGCTGCCCCCAAACCCCCCCCAGCGCTGCGGCGGAATTCCCGCCGCAGCGAAAGGGTTAAGTGTTTTGAAAACCTGTAAGCGGTGCGTAAACACGCACTTTGTACTTATAGTCGTTGCTTACGAGAAGCAAGGCTGTCAGCAACTGCGCCTCTTTTACTGCCAGCCTTCTCGTAAGCAACGACTAGAAGTACAAAGTGCGTGTTTACGCACCACTTGCAGTTTTCAAAACATATAAATAAAAGGCATTGTCATTTACAATGCCAATAGCTCAGACTTTCGCAAATGCGAGACCTATTGCATTGCAAATGCTTGTTTTCTTTACATTCTGAGATTTGTCGTCCCGTTTACCCCTTTATTACGATGAGGAGTAAATAATCAAGAATGTTAGAATATATGTGGATTGGGTGAGATACTCAAGGCCACTTAACAAATGTTGAAGTACTCACAATAAAGCCGCATAAGCCAATAATAATTCTAATCTAGGATGTGGGGTATAATCCATCATTTCTCACAGCATGGAATGGCATTTTTTCAGAGAAAGTTTATTCACTGTTAAAAGCCAGAAGCAAGCACACAGGTGCAGCTGACAATCACATACACAAGTCTTTAAAAACAGCCTCACACAACGCATGCGCCGGAGTTCCAGCTATAGTAAAACATTTCTTTTAGTGTAATGTCTCTATGAGGGATCATTCATCTATGGCGAGATTTTTGAGCGCATTACCAATTCTGATGCTGGCAGGAGTCTGAGCTCATCTGCTGGTGTAGATGATGCTCATACTGGCGCTACCACGGTCCGAAGGAAGAGAGAGGCAATTCTATAGAAGAGCGCAAAAGTTTCAGGTCGGATTGTTAAAAAGCCATATTCGCTTTGAAAAAAAAGGGCCGAAACAGGAAGTCTCCTACATGATGACGATGATGGGTGAGATAATAATGTGAAAGAAAGACTTCCACTGCTGCACATAGTTGAAGAGCTTTTGTAATTGTATTTAGATAGCGCTAACTACACCGTCAAGTGCTTTGCAGCGCTTTACGGCGAGTAGCACGTGCTATTCGGAACCTTACAAATCATGCACCACGGATAGTCAATACCCGGTGCATGAAGCACGCCTGTCCCCTACCCGTCTCACTGCGTTAATACGGCTGTTACACTCACACTCCAGGGAGGCAACAATTAAAAGAGGGCACCATGGAAACTGCACAAAAATCTGTAGAAGTGTCCTCTGACGTGCCCTACCGGCCATCTGAAGTCATGAATGTCAAAGATGCCAAGGCATACCTGGTGACCAGGGCCGGACTGGCCGTAGCGGGCACCGGGCGTATTCCCAGTGGGCCGCCATGGTGGGGGCCGGTGTTGGGCCCGTGGGGGCCGGTTTTGTTACAAGGGGCCTGCAATATCACCCCAGTAACAAAATCGGCCGAAACCGTCCCTTTCAAACAGCTCGTCCACACCCCCTCAGCCCCCCCAGGAGGGGCGGCCGAGCAGTTTGCCAGGGCCTGTTTCGGTTCCCAGTCCGGCCCTGCTGGTGACTACAAAGATTCCACAGCTGTTTGAGGTAAGAGTGGATGTAGGTCAGTGCCACAAGCAGTGAAGGGCGGAAAACAACAATTTAATGCGACAAGAGCTCGTAATTAACAGGTTTTTTTCCCCTGCATAATGTATGAACAGGTTTTTTCCCCCTGCATAACGTGCTTCGCATGCTCAGAACATAAGATGCTACTTACCAAATTACCAATTCGCCATCAGCAGGTCTTGACCCACTTTTTAGTATGGCAACCTCCTGCGCCCTACCCAGCTTTAATTGATATGATGCAGACAATTTTTTAATGTAATAAAGCATTGTTGTGTGGTAGCGCTTTGTTGTTTTCGGACCAGTGGCCTAAGTGCATTTCAACAAGTCCAATCTCCCTGTAAGAGAAGCCCAAACCAAATGATCATACCAAAAACAAGCTCAACAGCCGGTGGACATCGAAAAGAGCAAAAAAGTAAAAAAAAAAAGAAATACAGACACGGCAAGGGAGGCAGCACTAAGAAAACTGTGGCATTAAGAGGAGGTGGGAGAGAGGAATATTATATTCAAATGTAAAGAGCTATGGGGCCAAAGCTGAACACAGGCAAACAGTAAAAGAACAGGAAACCCTCCCAAAAAATAGTCCCCAAATGAACAGATAAAGAAACATAGCAGAATGAGTCAGTACTTAGTCCCTTCTGCCTGGGAGGAACAGAAGAAAAAAGGAGGGACGAAGATGCAGAACTGACCACTAGCAAGGAAGGATTTTCAAAAGACACTGAAACAAACAAATCAAAAGAAGGGGGATAGCTTTAAGCCCACAAGAGAAGTGGGCCGGCCGGGCCTAGGGGCTCCCCACCATGCCCAAATTGTACAATACTCTTCTGTGCAGCTCCGCAACCTCCAAGGCCCGTGGCCTTCGGCTGATTCTGCGATTTTGCACATCGCTAGACTGGGATTGACAGCTCCTTGTCCACTCCCTTATCTCCCGTCCTTACCCCCCCTTCCTTCTCCCCCCCCTGGTTCATCTCCCGATGTCCCTGCTCCTCCCTTGCTAGCTACCCTATCCGTTTACTATCTTAATACTAGGTCAGCAGTAAAGCACTGTCACGAACTTTTCATCTTATTGGACTCGCACAAGCCGGATCTCCAATTTCTCACGGAGACCTGGTTTTGTGACAACTCCCTTCCTTCTCTGTTAGCTGCCCTTCCTGCCTCATATTATGCTCTGCGGCGGCGTCGCTCTGATTGCCCGTACAGAATTCTCCTTTCAGCCTCTAACTTTTTCCCCTATTGGTTCATCAGACTTTTTAGTTGTCCATTCACCGTCTTTCAGAGTCCCACTCACCTGCTTGCTTATGTATCGGCCCCCTCAACCTTCTCAACATTTTCTCTCCGAATTCCAAGATCTGGTGGCCACTTTAGCGGTCAACAACTCCTCCATCTTGGTATTAGGAGATTTTAATTTTTGGCCCTCAGACCCCGCAGAATGCTCGACTTCTAAAGAATTCTCGGATACTCTTCGTTCCCTCAATTTTGACTCTCACGTTCATTCCCCCACTCACATTCAGGGTCACATCCTTGATCAGATTTGGTCCCTTAATTGTCCAATAGCCTCCTTGTCCATCCCCCCTTGCACTTGGTCCGATCACTTCTTGATTTCTTTTTCCCTTCACCTTAGTCCAGTCACCAAGCCCCCCCTTCTCAAAAACATCTGGGCGCGCTCCTGGAACCAGGTGGATGTGGCCTCTCTGTCTGCCACACTCTCTGCATCTAGTCCTGATCTACATGGTCTGTCGTCCTCCGCACAAGCTGATTCTATTAATTCCTGGCTCCTGACAGGCTGCGATTCGGTCGCTCCCCTCAGGCGGGTGTCCTCCAGGTGTGTGAACGACGCGAACCGTTGGTTCAATGAGGAATTGAAGGCCATAAAACTAACTGTGCGCCACGCTGAGCGGGCCTGGAGGCGAGATTACTGCCCCAACCTTAAAACCCAGTATGTCATCCTCCTTTCCCAGTACAAAATATCTATTTTGGCTGCTAAGACTGCTTATTTCTCCTCAAAAATCCTGGCTGCCGAAAATCAGCCTAGAGAAATTTTTTCCATTGTACACAATCTCGCCTTCTCCGATAGAGCTACCCTCAAACCCTCCCCTTCCCAGGACCTATGCGACTCCCTCAACACTTATTTTCTGGACAAAATTTCTAACATTAAAGCCAATATCCCTCCCCCCCTCTTTCCTTTGTTGACCCCCAGTGTCCGTCAGTCGGGGCACGTCTTGATTCGTTCCCCCTCTTGACAGAAGAGTCTTTCCTCTCCCTCCTTTCTATGGTTAAATCAGGTTCCCCTTTAGACCTCTGTCCTGCACACATCCTCAAGTACATCTACTCGGTTTGTGTGCAGCCCCCTCTCAAATTTCTCAATAGTTCACTGTCCCAGGGCATTGTTATTCAACCACTTAAATCGGCCATCATCGTCCCTATCCTCAAAAAACCTGGCGTGGACCCCTCCGCTCTTGTCAACTACCGCCCCATTTAATTGTTGCCCTTTCTGGGGAAGGTATTGGAGCGCCATGTGACCAGAGCGCTCAGTACCTTTGTGGAGGAGAACGGCGTTTTAGCCCCCCGTCAGGCTGGTTTTCGCCTGCACACTCTAGGGAGTCCGTGGTGCTATCGGTCCTCGACAACCTCAGGGAGGGCATGGACACTAACCATACCCAGGCCCTGGTCCTCCTCGACCTCTCCGCCGCCTTCGACACGGTTGACTATTCCATCTTACTTTCCCGTGTCAGTGCGGCGGGGGTTGAAGGCTCGGCCTTGGTCTGGCTGTCCTCCTTCTTGAGGGACCGCACCCAGGCAGTGCGCCTGGGTGACTTTTCGGCGGACTTCCGGAAGGTACAATGCGGGGTTCCTCAGGGCTCCTCCCTTTCCCCTCTTTTATTTAACTTGTACATTGCCCCTCTTATTTTTGCCCTTCAGCAAATGGAGGTCTCCGTCTACAATTATGCGGACGACCTTCAGCTTATTTTTAATATGTCCCCATCCCCTGAGTCCATGGTTAAGTTCCAGTCTGTTATGATTTTTATCCGGGACTGGATGAATTACAACCACCTGAAGTTGAACCCAGACAAAACTGAGCTGGTTTTGACAGGTGGTTGCTCCAGTCCCTGGACTTCTCTCTTATGGCCCCCCTCCCTGGGTCCCCCCCCCCTTCTCCATCTTCCTCTGTGAAAACTCTTGGGATTAACGACCACCTCACTCTGCACTCCCAGGTTAGTTTAATGGTGTCCTCTTCCTTTCTTTCACTCCGCACCATTCATAAAGTTTCTCGTTTCTTTTCTTTTTCTGCCTCAAAACTCATAGTCCTGGCGATCGTTATCTCTCGCCTCGATTATGGCAACGCACTATATTGTGGCATGCCCGCTTACAGTCTGGGGCGATTACAGCTGGTTCAAAACCAGGCTGCCCGCCTGGTTTATAATCTGGCTAAGTCCCACCATGTCACCCCTCTCCTCAAGTCCTTGCACTGGCTCCCTATCCGAGAACGAGCTCAGTTCAAGATGGGCTGAATTACTTTTCAGGCTCGGATTGGCGCAGCCCCTGCAACACACCCCCCCCATTCCCCCCTCCCCCATGGGCTGGTTTGACAAAATTGCAAGGGCTGCTTTGAGGTCCCAGTCCAGACCTTGACATGCACCTAGGTGGCTACCTTAGAGGTGGCCCACCAGGCTGCCCCAGGCTTTCCTGTGCTGCAGGCTGACAGCCTGCAGATGCAGCAGCCAAGACAGGAATCTGATCCCCTGCCAGGAAGTGTGAACACTCACAGGAGTTAGAAACAAAGGACTGCCGAGGCGGGAGGTATCACCCCCCTCCCTGACAGTATGGTTAGTGAAGTGACACATCAAGGCGGTGAGTTTCAAAGCCCTCACTGCCTCTGATATGCAACCAGGTTTCCTTCCAGAGGGGTGCAAAGCGGCAGGCGGGAAAATTAGACACCAATGAGGCATACACCCCCAGAAGGATAGCCACACCCATAAGGTGGGCTACCTGGTCTGTCCAGTCAAAGAAGGGTTCTGCCTTTTTAAAAAGTGATAAAATAGAGGCTTTTGGGTAGAAAAGGTGCCTCCTTCCACAGGAGGTGGGCACCTCAGAGGCGGATTAGTCGCTGGAGCTAGTAGCCTATTAGCTACTACATCTCACACCCCTAACATTCCTAAATTGACTTGCAATAAAGGACAAAGAAGAGACCCGTTCTGCACTTTCAAGACCTGCAAAAGCAAACACATAATAACCTGCACCTGCGGCAACGACCCTGCAACTGCATGACTAAGACTGGTCCTGGATCAGACACTAGTTCTAAAGGAAAGAGGGACCCCTCTGCAAGCCAAATGCAGCTCCTGAACTTCCTTGGACTAGAGGTACTAGTCCCCTACAGCCCACTGATAAAACATGCTCCCGGAACCAAAGAATCAGTGATCATCGTGCCCGCTGAGGCATCGCCCAAAAGTAAATGGTCTAGTGCATTGTGGGAAATGTAGTCCTGACCCTCAGTAAGTTTCAGGCACCTACTGTTTTCCCCTGGACTACAGGACGTCAAAATGACCCAAAGCTGGGTTGCTGTGACCAAGACTTGTTGGTGGCCATCCCGGTTACCACTACCTTTATTCAACGCTATGCCTCACGGGAACTTCGCAGCACATTCAAACCGCCGCCCCAGTGACCCCATTGTGGAGCTTTTGCACCCATTTCCTCACCAGCGCTGTCCAAGCAGTAAAACCAACACCTGTTACTCCCAAGGTCTGCATCAAGGCAGCCAGGACAACTCTGCACCCGGGCCCTACAAGTCAGGTAAAATTCAACTGACTCTCGGACCCTGGTTCTCAAACCTGCATCACCTTATCACCCAGTGGTGTCACTAGTGTGATTTCCCATTGACCACAACGTTGTTGTTTTACAAGTGTTAAATGCACTGATGTATTTTTCCTCTAAAAATCCATAACTAGGGTTATACTCATCTAATTCTCTTTGTTTTGGTGTCTATAATTATATAAAAATCTGCTTTATTTTTATAAAGTGGTGTTGGATTTCTTTCAAGTCTACTTATCGTCCATGTTGATACTCTGTAATGTTTAACACAAGTTATGTGCCACACTACCAGGACTGAGCTAGGGATTTATTAGTGTGAATCCAAAGGACATATTGGGGGTATTGTGAGATTATTACATAGTGAAGCCTAACCAGCCTCACTACATAATAACCCACTTTCCTAAACACTTCTCGCCTAGTTCAAAACAAATGCATGCAATTTTAAATAGGTCAGCGTACATGCATGCATTTAGATTTATTATCTACAGGAAATTCTAAGCTAGGCATGCAGTGAAAGTGATGTCGTTCCATTAGAGACTATTGTCCAAGCTGCCATGACGAGCTTCTTTCAGAGATAAAACTGCTTTCACTTTTTCATTGTCCTTCGATGGCAGTGGTCAATATTATTGGAAATATTCTCCCACAGAATGCCATATGATCTCAATTATGCTAGCTAAAAGATATGATTCCCTCTTACTTTCTAAAACGAAATTCAGTGAATCGCTTAGTGCCATATCCATTCAAACAGTCAGGCACTCTAGGCCCATCACGGCATTGGTGGTATGACTCTCAAAAATAAATCACAAAAGTCAATTACAACAATAAAAAGATATAAATATTTTTCTACTTGATAAAATAGAACAAAAAATTCAAAAGGGCAACAGGAAAAATAAAGAAAAATGTTTTCCTCCTGCAGCACTCTATTAGTTGAGAGATCAGGGTATGTATTTCCATTAGAAATTCCAAAGGAAAAGATTGGCATGTAATCCTAAATTTAAAAGCCAGTGGCTATGATAGGCACCCTCCCGTAAAAGAAAAACAGGCTGGGATACTTCTCAAATGTCTCTACCCCACGCCCAAACACAAGTCAGAATAATTTGCTAGGATTTCAATGATCCAGGATATTTACTGTGAGGCAAAGAGCCTTCAGTAATTCTTCAACACTCTATCTGTAGACACAGAAGTAATCTAGGGGATACTTTCCCAAGCTACGGACCTCTAGCTTTACATACCTCATTTGTCAAACGCCATTCTCCTGGCAGTTCGTGTTTTTCTACACTATGTTGAGTCTAGACTACTATATTTAAACACTTTCTCTGTTTTGGCCATGCTAGTACAACCCAATTTCCCTCTTTTCCAACATAAAATAAAACAAAAGAGCCCACGCCTCTAAGTATGATCTCTGATTTTTAGGTCGAAGCCTACCAGGCAATGAGGCTGTCTGGTTGCACAGACATATTGAGAACATGCTGAAAGCTTCCCTGGGAAAGAGCACATACAAATCTCGGCCTCGCTTTATGCACTAAAACACATCAAGAAGCTTAAACCATTCATCCCCTCTGATGATTTCAGGAATGTGGTTCATTCTCTGGTCCTCTCCAAACTAGACTATGGAAATGCCACTCTCACTGGGACACCTAAATCTCACCTCGCCCCCCCTTAGGTCAAACCTAAACATGGCAGCCTGGCTCATTACTGATGTCAAACGGTTTTAACACATCACTCCTGTTCTGAAGAGCCTCGACTGGCTTCCTATCGAAGGAAGATGTACTTGCAAGACTGCCTGTATCAGCCACAAAGTCCTTCACTCTCATTCACCAAACTACTTAGAAAACAAGCTTACGAAAGCAGGTATTTCTAGATCGTTGAGAAGCTCCAACACACTCTTGCTCCAACATCCCAATCTAAAAAAATCATCTACCAAGTCTCGCTCCTTTTCTGGAAATGCTCCGAGCATATGGAACTCTCTACCTCGCGACCTGCGATGCAACTCCTCCTTCCCTGGCTTTAAAAGAGACATGAAACTCCTTCTCCTCAACAAATACTTTAAAAGTCTTAGACCTCTGATCCAGGTTTACTATCCTCGTGCTCAGGACTGAACCCTATGTCATAGTTGGCTATTTGCTTGTATGCTTATGCTGTCTACAGATCCTCTTGAATCTGTTATCATGGTTTCTGTTACTGTGCTGTTGTTATGTACTATTATCGATTGAGTCTCGCCTCATATGTTTATGATGTTCCTGATTCACCGGATTCGCTCAAGACCATTTACAGTGCTCTGACACCCTCAGGTCTGGCTAGCGCTATATAAAACTTACAAATAATAATAAATAATAATAAATTCTTCCATTGGCTTTTTTAATTCACATTTGATTGCTTTCTATAAGCAGGCTTTATTTGTTTTAGACTGTCCAGCATGTCTTTGTCCTTGCCGTGGAGCTTAGTCTGTTTAGCAGCTCTCTGACTGGCTCGTACATTCTGTCTGGGAATTCTTATTTTTCCTTTTTTCCTGAGGCACTCCACGAGAGTACCGGTGTTTTCAGTTGTCTCCCTTGAAAGCTAGTTCAGGGACCAGTAAACGTGCTGTGTTTCTTGGAAGAGGTTTGCTGCCTCCTATACTTCTGCTTGAATGATTCTGATTATTTCTGCCACTAATCTCACATTCCTGTGAGGCACGCCTGTTCTGTCTAAAAGCTTGCTTATTTTGGTCAGTGCTCTTTACTAATAGCACAAGTTAAACAATCCTATTTTTCAATTTCATGTCCATGCCATAGGCACTGGAAGTAGGGGAGTGGAGGTGCCGAAGCAACCCCAAAATGAACATGCTGGAGTTCAGAAGTGAATGAGCAATAAACAGGCCTTTAAATGTTGTTTTTATCATGCCAAATTTGTAGAGCATTCAAAGACAGAGGTCAAATGTTAGGCTCTGCCTTCCACAGGAGACTGGTGTTCACTTTTCTTTCCCTAACTGCAAAGTGAGAAGATTTATGTGACAATCTTCCTGGGTAGGGGGGTGGGAAAGGCTGTAGGATGTTATTTTGAGCACACAACAACATTTGTATGCCATTAAATGAACTGTACAAATATTTCAGACTATATCTGAATTAAGGAAGCACAAATGAAGCACATTTTTATGTAATTATGAAGTGTGGTGGAGACAAATATTTGCATATTATCAAAACAAATCAATGCACTAGGTGATGCTGATTTCCCATTGCTTGTGCACTGTATAGTTTTAGCTGTAAAAAGTATGTCTTTGTTAAATTAATGGTAACTCCAATAGAAAATGTCTTGTCTCCAATGGTAGTGTGCTACCACACCAAGCATTCTACACTGCACGTTCCTCTACTCTACGCCACTCCACTCTACTCCCCTCTATGATGCCTTACTCCATTTTACATCACTCAAACCCATTCCACACCACTTTATTTCACTCTACTCCATGTCACTCCACTGTACAGCACTACTACATTCTACACCACTTCCCTCTATGCCACTCTATGCCCCTCCACTCTACAACACTCTACTCTGCTTCACTCTGTGCCACTCCACTCCACATCTCTTTAGGACACTCTGCTCCACTCCAGTCTTTTTCACTTCACGGCACTCCACACCAGGACACTCCACTGCACTCTACGCCACTTCACTTTTTGACACTTTACTCCACTCTACAACACACCACCCTCTGTCACTCCAGTCTATGACGCTCTTTGCCATGCCACAACACCCTACGCTATTCCACTCTATGACAATCTACTCCACTCGACACCACTCCATTCTACAACACTCTACTCCGCTACATTTTCCTCCACTCATTGCCACTCTACGCCACTGTATGCCACGTCACTATGCCAAACCACTCCAAGACACTCTTCGCCACTCCACTCTATGCCACTTTACTCCACTCCACTCCACTGTACACCACTTCACTCTACTCCACTCTATGACACTTAAATCTACAGTGCTCTACCCCACTCTACACCACCTTACTCCACTTTACTATACGATGCTCCACTCCCCTGTATACCACTCTACTCCACAACACTCTACTCCACTCCACTCTATGACACTTTACTCTACAACACTTCACTCTACAACACTCTACACCACCATACTCCATCCTACGCCATTCCAGTGTACGCCACTTCAATCTAAGACACTCTTCTCCACTCTATGCCACTCCACTCTAAGTCACTCTACTCCACTTTATGACATTCCACTCTGTGACACACTACACCACTCCACTCCACTCCACTCTACAACACTTTATTCTACTCCATGCCACTTTACTCCACTCTTCGATACTCTGACACTCCACTCTCTATTCTACTCAACTGTATGACACTCCACAATACTCTGCTCCACTCTGACACTGTATGCCATGCTACAACACTGTACTTCACTCTACTCCACCCCACTCTTCACCACTCTAAACCACTATTTTCTCTATCATTCCGCTCTACGACACTCCACTTTATGCCACTCCACTCTACATCACTCCATGAAACTCTACTCCATGCCACAACACTCCACTCCGCTCTACAACACTACACTCAAATAAATTCCACAACACTCTCTTCCGCGCCTCTAACTTTAGCCATGCTGAACAGCAGCCATGCTTGAGTATAACATGGCTAAAACGCACTAGCAAAATAAATAGTTTTTGCATAGGCAAGACCTATTTGGTTTGCCAACGCTTGTTTCTGCTGGCTGTAAGGAACCTACAGCCAGCACTGCCTGAAAGGGTCTCATTGAGACAAAGTGTAATGATGTATCGATCTGATCTGTCATAAAACACCTTGTGGCTTCAATTTCACTTAAGTAAGAAGTGATTGTCTGCAAATATAATGCGTCCTAGAGAAATGTGCTATAAGAAGAAACATGTTTAGGATGAAATAGAGGATAGTGGCCTTGAATACAATTTCTATGTGCAAATCTTAGTCACTATTAAGGTTGTGGCACTGTTATATTTCATATCGCTACCCTAATATAGGTTCAGGGAACATCGTACACTTTGCCTACATGAGCTCCCGTTATTTCATATGAACGAGCCTTATAAGGACAGAATTCCAAATAAGGACAGAATGCCTTATAAGGACATCACGCCTTATAAGGACTGCAGCCTTTTATGGACTAAACCTTTCACCTAGTTCCATGCAGAGGGTGGGTTTTTCCCAATCGATATTGCTAAGACGTCATACTTAGCACATATGAATAATTGATGAGTACACCCTCCAGGAGGTCTACTTCACCTCTCCCATCGACGCACTAGGTTTAATCCCCAACGTCATCCTCATACTGAACAATGGGTAACACACGTACATAGATTGTATAAATATAGCACCTCTTGCTATCAGAAAGCAGGAGGGACCCGAGACTTCACGGCCGACACACTGACCAGAGATGCAGCAGCTCCGGCATGCCATCGCTCCAGCTGACAGTGGTCTGACGATCCCTTGCGGGTTGTCCAGCTCAAGTCCAGGACGATGCCCCACACTCTCACTATTTCAGGTATGGGGGTTTGACTAAAGCCTAGTGGGATTCTTGGCGCTTAGGCTATATAGCTCCTACTCACATGCTAGGTACACTTAGGTACATCTAGTCAGGCATCTTAGGAGTATACACTTCATTTTATAAATGCATTTCTTATTCATGTATATGTTTATGACTATAGGAAAATGATAGAACAATACTATTCCCTTTTATTCATTGTACTGCTGGTTCTATATCTCTGCTACTGTGTTACAGTTGCAACAGTGTACCTATTCTACATGAGAAGATCTACTGTACAATAAATTCTTATTGTAAACGCCATGACTGTTTCTTCTCTGTATCTCTCTGAGAGCAAAAACAAACATGCACGAGTGACTAGGTGAAAAGTAATAGATTGTTTCCACGAGTCTGAGGTTATTGTGTTCTAAGGTTGCCGAAAACTAATCTCTCTGATAGCAGGAGATTCTAGTAGCACTGCTAGCTAGCTAATGCAAACTATAGGCTAATATATGCTGCGGGGTGTACAGAGTTAGTCTGCCACCAGACACACAGTATATGTTATCCGTAAACGTCGTAGGTCCTGCATGACAGGGTACTATAGGAACTACACTAAAGCACATGAAATCCTACAAGTATTGGTAAACAAACAAATAATGGGATTGTCCCTTTTAGAACAAGGATCCAAAACCACTGTAAACTTAAGAAGCAACATTCCTAGACACAATCTATCTTCAAAATACAAATACTGCTCAAATAAATAATTGTCACAGAATCAAGGAATTTAATCACAAGGCCTTACTGTGTGTCACATCTGTGAAATATTTTTCAAATGAAATGATTCTTTTGAAATATGGATTTTGTTCAGTGAGAGGCTGGGCATCAGTGAGATTTCCTTGCTACCAGCGAATTCGTTTTTAAGAACGACAGTGTATTAAAATAATGGTGGTCCCAAACCATTCTGTTAAGCTTTAACTTTATTTAATCAGAATAATTTCAGGATAAGTTATCAAAATCTGAACCTTCTAAGCACAATCAGGGCCCATTGGTGGCAGTATCTTGCAGGATGTCTTTTGACAAGGAAAGCAACACTGTATGACACCGGCCTTCACTTCTAAACAGGACACTGCCGAAACAGTGAAGTCAGGACCTAGGCATTGGAATGGGTGCCATATGAAAAGCCATCACCTTGTGAATTAACTATAAATGTGCACACTACCTGTACAGTTACATTCAACGATAGTATTTGATTGGCGAAGTTTAATTTTGTAATATTAAAAAAACATTAATAAAGCTTTTTGTGGGATCCAGAGAGCACCATGCAAGGCGCCAGCATCCATCAGTGTGCCTACCTATGGCAAAGATTTCAGTAAAAACCCAAAACACGGACTCATTGGGTCTGTATCGCTCGGACTATTTACAGCGGCAGCAATGAATGGGATGTTCCCTCAGCGCATGTAGTTTTACATGAAATACACATATCTTCAAACATAACTTTCTTGTCGTTTTTTGATTTAGAGGAATCTAAATGTTCATATATTTTTCAATCATAGATAGATTTTAAAGATAACTACACCTCCTGAGTTCAAAGAATTCTTGGTCACCACTTACAGTTCTAAGGCTTCACGGGGTAAGTGACTGGACGAGGGTGCATATTTATTTGGGATTAATTTAACTCTACCCAAAACCTTCCATTTAGTCTCTTAAGTCCTTTTCGCTAAAGGGCCACCCTTGACCAGAAGGCTGCATAGAACTGCCAGGTCACTACCTGTTCTATTGAGTAGTAGATGAAGAATGTTGTTATACAGGGCACAAGTCATTAAAAAAGAAGTAGGGGGACTGACCAAGTTAGGCAGTATGCAAGTAACATCATGGCGCGTGACATCCCACGTGGCATCACAGGAAGTGACCTCACTATAAGTGATGCTCTGATATGTGTATTTTATAACCAATGCCAACTAAAAATGCAATAAATATGTTTTGGTTTTTTTAAGTTGTCTCCTGCAAAGCATATCCTTTTGTTACTTGCTGTTAATAAATCGTAATTCTTCCAGTAGACCACAGTGAGCTATGAAGGGTATTTGACTCCTACACCTTGTAACCCTGACTGTCTCATGTAACACATCTTGTACATTTATTTACACACTTACATGATTTATTTGGAATGGATAATGTGTATGTTACACTCTAACACTCTGCATTGGGATGAGTAGCGCAATAAAAGAAATAAAATAGTGGTATTTATATTCTTAATTGTGTAAATACTGAGATAGATCGACCCCTCTGATATTCTTACAGTGCATGCACTTATGTACAACAAAGTAAAAAGCATGCATCTCTTAAGTACCTGTGAAGCGATCACAAGCTGCTTGCTTTTGTTTCTTCGCCGGTGCATTTGCATTTGTGAGGTTCCAGGACACCTCCAGTTACATACTCAAGCAGAAGGAGGCCTGATGGTCCCATAACTTCTGTCTTTATCGTTGCCCAAATTGAGGTGAAAAAAGCCCCCTCACTACCTTCACAGTGCTGCAAAAAAGCAGACAACGTGCTGGAGCTGAGGAACGAGTCTCAAAAATGACACTGGGACAAGTTCAACATATTTCTGTGGGGTCCAACTTCTTAGCAGGGTTTACGGTGTCCACCCTGGGAAAATAGTGGGTGGACGCCATGTACCTGCGTGGACCCCCGACTCGTGCCCTGCTGTTGTACCTTGGAAGGGAAGCTTTGGTTTCAGTACGCGAACTTAGGCTGAAGAGAGATATCTTTTCACAAAAAAAGCTGTCCATAATTGACATTTTCTCTTTACGTCATAAATAATCAGCCTGAGAATAAATTATAAGGGACTTGATTTGCACCTTATTGTAGTCAAAGCTGGAGTATTAAGTGTGTAAAACATTTTAGTAGAAGCTAGATGTCTGTTGTCTATGGTTTAGTAGAAATTATCCTTAACCTTTCCTGTTCCAACACTTTTCTGAGACTTCACTACTTGGAGACGAGAAGCACAGGTAAAGTCCCTCTGGTACCTGTTGCGGAAGTACCTGGGAAGCTGTTCTAACTTTTCACTTGAATTGACCTGCTGGAAATGACTTGCTCCAAGGCTGTAACTGGTGAACCCTCTATTCTGGCATCCAGTGACACAGAAACCTGTGTCTGCGGGAACTGTCGCTTTCTTTGCTGAAGCGATTGTTCTCCCTCAGCTGTTGCTTAGACAGGAAACTATGATTCCAGATAGAGTGGTTGATCTGTGTGGGTTTCTAAATAACTGTCAGTGTTAGAATCCTGAGTGGGCTGCAACCTTGTGGGAAGAGTAAACCGGAAATCTGAGCAATAGGTCCACAGTAAAGGAATACCCAAACAAATATACCCCAGAAGATTTCCTGAAAATCTGATTAAGGGCAGACTGTATTCACGAGATTTTATATTTCAATAAAGAAGCATACTTTTGAATTCGGTATGACTTGAGTCCACGCCTGCTACAAACCTGGCTACTGGAAATACCATGCAGAAGTTGGAGCTTTTTGGACTAGGTGTTCTCAGTTGAATGGGGCTCCCTCAAGATTAGTCTAACATCCTAGCGTTCAAGTCAAGTAGAATCCCTAGGCGGGACC
The DNA here is from genome assembly GCF_964204655.1 of Triturus cristatus. Classification (NCBI taxonomy): domain Eukaryota; kingdom Metazoa; phylum Chordata; class Amphibia; order Caudata; family Salamandridae; genus Triturus; species Triturus cristatus. The sequence continues at coordinate 1,060,183,243 of NC_140589.1, read as the reverse complement.
TGCTGAAGATTCTCGAGCTTCCTTATTTATTTCAAGTCTGAACATATATCCAGGACTGACAGGAACCACAAACTTCAGGCCAAACGCTTGAACTCTCAGGTCAGCTTATTTTTTAGTCTGACCTGCTTAGAGAGTTTTTACTTTCAAGTTTGTTGTGAATGAGGCTTTACCCAGAGGTATTTGCCTTCCTAGAATTCAAATCTAATGCAGCTTACCGGTTATTCCCCTGGCCTTTTTAACTCCATAGTTTTTCTAAGTGTGAAGGTACATTCCCACACCGGGACACAGTTCTACCTATATATGATCATGTGCACTCCCAAGCCAGCCACTGGTGACTAGGTCCCCCTTAATTCTCTGGGGGTCATTTTGAATGTTTTTTTAATATATTTTCATTTTTCCTGGTGTTTTTCATAATTGTTGGTTTTCCATAACGCTCAGTGCTAAGTTTTATCACACTGATTTATATTGATAACATATTTTCTTTTCCCTTTTGATTTTTCCATTATTTTTCGTATTTCATTTTCATCATTTTACGTACACTTTTATCATTAAAGTTATTTAGTTCTTACTTCATAATTGTAATGCTTTGTTTGTTAAGTAGTAAACCTATATGCATTTTTGCTGAGGACTGGGATTTTGCTGACAGCAAGCTACCAAAGTTGGTCAAAGGCTGTACTCATAAACTGGTTTACCTATGTGCACTGGACCGCTGAACACTCTCAGATAAAAACAGTTCTCACAACTAAGTAAAGTAACTTATGGGTGAGAGCACCAGAGCACATTTTCCTGATTATTTTGACATATCCACGCAACACTTTAGCAAACACAGTGATAACAACTGGGCACTCCTTTATAAATCACCTTCAGACGCTGCCAAACAACCTCGGGATAGCACTACTTCAGGTCAGGCGAGGAAGGAACAACAGCACAGGGATGGATTACAAGCAGATTTCCTTCCTGAGAAACAATAAGCGCTTCGGACCATTCCTGGAATATGCAACTTAAAATGTCAACCATTGGACCTCTACCCAAACGAACTAAAAGCACACATCATAGCAAATCTCTGCAGTTCAGACTACACTCAAACTGTAACTCCAAAGCCAGACAAATATTGACATATTAATATAACATTCAAATAATTTTTCAGTGCCCCTAAAGGTAGGAGACCATTCAAACGTCATAAAACATACTCTATGTATCAGGCCTATATACTTTACACGTTAAGCAGGCACACAATACAGTGTAAAATAAATGTATGTAACTTACAGCTGCGGATCAAAGAAGGACAGCTATCTTGTGCATCGCAGTCACAGCTGCCAGACTTAAAAGAAGACCATCATTGTGCGGGCTGAGCTTTACAAGTCAGTGAACTGAGGGCAGGGCCGGACTGGGAACCACAACCGGCCCTGGCAACGTGCTCGGCTGGCAACCCCCCGGGGGGGGGGGGGGGGGGGTTGCCGCCGAGCTCTTTGACAGGGCCGGTTTTCGGACGATTTTGTTACAGGGCCGATTTTGAGGCTATGCTGCAAAAACGGCCCTGTAACAAAAGCGGCCCCCTGGGGGCCAAAACCGGCCCCCACCCGTGCGGCGCACCGAGGATTGCCCGGTGCCCGCTACGGCCAGTCCGGCCCTGACTGAGGGTCTCTACTCTTTTAGTGCAAATACGTTTAAATCAATATCAACACAAAGCATGTGTCAAGTCAAGGAACAGACGCAGCATACAAAATGCCCGTGAAGAGGGCATAATGATTCCAATACCAGAATATACGTTCCAGTTGATTTTACCACAATCTGTTTCCATAGCGGAGATACTGTCAGCGGTGCTCAGGTTCCAAAGGTTTTACAAGGTCAGACAGAATACAAGTCTGTTAAGTTGCACCAATCTTCCAGGCTTAACGAGTTATGTTTGGAGGCTCAGGGCTTTATGTATCTAGGCACTTTCATCTTTGGAGACACGTCAAGTGTTAGGAAGGGAAATGAGGTCTTAATGCTGGACACACTCAAGTGTGACTTGCACCAATAAACCCCCTTCCGCTGTAGACGATAGGATGGATACATAGCAATGGTTAAGATGGTTCTAGTACTGAAAAAATGATATGCCCTACAGAATCATTCCCTTCACAGTCACGATTCTTTTCTTTCAACCCTAGGCGCAGTGCTTTTGATGGGGCTCTGGGTATGATAGATATCCTGATGATTAATGAATGATTTTCAGTGGGCAATCCGACCCTGCAAGTGAATTTAGCCAGTAACATCACTAGTACCGAGGGAAGCTTCCTAGGCATCTCTCCCACATCTACAAAGCTGGTGGTTGAGATATAAAGGGACACACCCCAGGCGTGTTGGGTTGATGGGAGAGAGCACACTGTGTGCGGGTACATGTTTTCTGCAGGGATCAGTCAGTATTCACTGGGTGGGTCCCCATCGGCCTCTCATGGATTAGAGATGTGGTACTTTAAACTCAGAAGCAATCTTCTGAAAACATACTAAAAGAGTTTCAGCTCCATTGGTCCCAATTTTTTCCATACTTACAGTTGAGACATGCAATTTTTCCTTGTCCACATTGCCTAGTGGCCATTCAGAGGTTTGTCGATTTACAAACTCATCATGAGCGCTGTGGGTTGAAAGATGATTTCGCAGATCTACAGATCGGTTATCATTAATATGCTTGACACTTTCCAGGCCATAAGGGCAGCCTGGAAGACTGATGTGGGCATGGTCTCTGAAGAAACCTAAAAGCATTGATGTCACCAAGGGAGGTAACCGTATCAGTCTGTTAAAGGGTGATCCAATTTAATTACCTTCATTCTGACTTATTACATAAAGAAGAGACTATGGCAAATGCAGAAAGACTTTTTCCCACCCTCTATTGTGTCATGTTGCTGAGCTAAGGGAGGCTTCCTTCTCTCAATCAGGGTGTGTGCCGTTTTTGAGACCTTTCCAGCAAGTGTTGCTTCTGGGGCACTGGGGCGGCTGTGACTACGACTTCTAGCTCAGCTCTTCTCCATTTCTTTAAGGATATCGATGCCAATCACTGAAAGCCTCCTTAACCTCACATTTGTGCTCACTCAGGACACTTCTCAACGTTGGCAGACAGCTGATATCCTTTATTAGAGCATTAGCTTGGCAGTATAAAAAAATGTATGGTTCTAGTAAAGCACAAGGATGCTTATGCCATTACGTCAGGATGCATGGTCCCTTGGCAATCAAGAATCTGTTCCTGATAGGAGTATATATCCAGGCGTAGGAATGGGCTTGCTTGATGGAGGGGGACAGGGCTCACCAGACTACTGTGCACCCCCCCACAACTTTTTTGAGTGCCTCAAATCTCAATATAAGCATGCAAAGGGACTCTGCAGGAGACACACACCACTGGTTCCATGATTTGCTCCTATTTATTTTATTTTCCCTTATGTATGTCTGTGTTTTATGTATCATTAACATAAATAGCATTACATGTTGTTTTTAAGAAACACTACATCATATCAGATCCCTGTTCAGAGGGCCACAGGGCTAGCAGGACTTACTGGGCCCAGCTGGTGCGGTGGAGGGCTTTACTCCTGAAGTCCAGGAGCCTGACCTACTATGGGTCCTGAGCAACTGGGTCAAGTACCCCTTCAGCTCTTGACTCTCAAGAATAGCGTGGTCCCAGCAGTCCAAGGCAACCTGGGTGAGGGGTGGATATACTGGGTTGAATACAGGCTCACAACTCAAAATATGCACAGTAGCAGCAATAGTTAATTGTCAAGCCAACTACTCACTTTTATGGTAAAAGAAATATTTAATTTTACTGTTAACAATACATAGGGAAATATGACATTGACAAACAACTACACAGTCCCCTAAGGTCGAGGCACTAGTGTTTCATAGGCAGTTCCCGGTGTCCCACTCCCTCCTTGCTCTATCGATAGTGGTTATTCCCCATTCATCATAGGCAAAATCCAGAGTAAATCCCAAAAGTAGTCCTAGTCTCAAGAGTGCACTTCCACTTGGTACAAAAGTCAAAAGTGGTCCAGCGCTTAAGCCCTATCTAGCAAGTAAGTTCCCCAGGGCCGACTGGCCCAAAATTAGTCTTACTCGCACCTGATGGATGGGAGTGACCAGAGTTCCTGAATACACTCCCTACGCAGGCGCTGAACTGGCAGCGGCTGCTTCAGGTGAGTTAACTGCACAAGGCCCAGGAGGGCGGCACTCGGCAGTACTTGAGTTCCTCATACACTGTTGTCAGAACCCCTTTCAGAGAGCCACGGGGCACGCAGGTGCTACTGGGCCCAACAATGGTGGCTGAGGCCTTTTACTCCTGATGTCCCAGGACCCGCTCTACTGTAGATCCTGACCAACTGGACCATGTACTTCTTCTGCACTTTAATGTCAGTGGTAGCTGTGGGCGTGCACTTAAAGGCTCTCTCGGGCATTGGGGTTTGGAGTGGAGTGAGGAAGTGTAGACGCAGGTATGGGAACACGACTGATAAGTCAAACTGCAAACAGTACAAACAATAAATCAATGGCCAGTCAAATATGTGCTTTAATAGGAAAAACAAGCATTTTATTTCTAACTCTGCACATGCAAAAGAAAACAGATATTCAAAAGCAACAACACAATGCCCTTGAGGTTGGGGCTCAAGTAGTTGTCAAGCAAATCTCAGTCCCACCCTCTTCCTTGTAACGTGTTTGGGGTTATTACCCATTAACTGGAGGTGGCATCCAGGGAATGCTCACTAATAGGCCATGCTCAAGAGTTCCCCTTTGACTCTTCACGTATTAGTCAAAAGTGTTTATGGTGTTGAAGCACCGTTAGCAGCAAGTCCCCCAGGCTCAATTCAAGCCTTCCCCACCCCTCAGCGCGAGCACTGGCGAGTTCCGATCCTACTTGGAGAAGTCGGGCTGCTCATGGCAGCATCGGGTGGCATAAGCTCTCTTTCCTAAGTGGCACTGCCGGAGTTCTCCAGTTGGAGCAGATACCAGCTCATGAAGATGCAGTAAGTTCACCTTCCCCAGCAGGGAAGAAGCAATTCTTTCTTCAGCTCCTGAATGAAGTCCAGTGAAGGGGCGATGTTGCCCGTGGCATCCTCGGCAATCCTCAAGGGTCTGTTAGGGTCATTTCTCTTGCTGTGTGGTCTCGACCTGCCAAATGCAGCTTCAGACTTTTCCTCAGCCGATGGCCCAAAACTTCAATACTACACTGGTACCGACAGCCTCCCTTGACATATGGTGTTGCTGGGGCATTTACTGCACTCGCGCAGCCTCCCTTGGTGCAAACACCTCTACCAAGCTCTCATAGTAGCTAATTTATCAGTGCCCACCAGGAATATGAGGTCACCACAGCGCTGTAGTACGGGTTTGGCAAGTCCAGCACAGTGATATCTCACGGCTCAGTCCACGGCAGCCCTCATCTGGCATACGGGGGTCACTGAACGGACACTCCTACACAAAAGAAACTGCCCACTTGATGCACAGCCAAATACTCACACCTCGCACAGGGAGTCCTCATGGTAGGGCTTCCCACTGGACCTCGCTCCCTCCAATGCTCTCCTATTCCTCACAAGGCACACTGGTCTTGGCAAGCAGGCATGAGATGGTGCTCCAGGGCAGGTGACCTTGAGCTTCCTGGGTGAATACCCTCACCCAGCAGGGAGACTAGCAGGTTGTTGCCCCCAATCCTGGTCACAGGCAGAAGTCTTGTAGAGCTTCCCCTTCTCATAACCTTAAATATAAACAACCCCTCCAAAGTCCCTAAACACAGTTAGAAATGCATATGCATCATTTAACCAAGGTGTGAGTGCAGCATTATACAAATGTCGCGCTCATACTGGCCACTCCACAAACGCACAGGTAAAGTTACACAACCTAGCATTATTTAATGAGGACACAAGCGAGACATTATACATAATGTTGCACTCATGCACCAACTCCAACATCCAACAGTCCTGAAGTGTTGTAAATTGTTACTGGTCACCAGGATCTTCTAAACTACCAAATTCCAATGGATGCATTATAATCCCCATGCTGTGTTCTGCTAAATTGCAGTATGAACTGGGATAGCAAATTATTAGCATAATTTGGTTTTTTTTGTGTCACTTCGCTGGGGCCTCACTGATGCGGCTTGAACCACGCATACTCGACCCTGGACACCTGCCACAGGCTGAGCAGTTACCCTCCGAAACCCCCTTCACTTCCCTCTAAAAGGGCTCCTCCTCATCACTCAACTCCTTAGGCTTCAGGGGGACCCCCAGGGGACAGGTTAGCTGACTGGCTAGGTTTGTCGCACCCGCCCCCTGCCGCGAATTCCAAGGAACAGCTATGGGCCCATGCACGAGCACACCAGCGACTGGATTCTTCAAGTCCCAGGGGACCAGAGGCATGGAATGACAAGTCCAGGAAGACTAGGAAGTCCAAACAAAAACGCTCAAGATAATTCCAAAGAACAAACCTCTAGCCTGCGCAGCACACAGCCGTCCTCCACAACACTCTCCACCCACCGCTGCCGCTCGTAGTATCTGCAATGAGTAAAATCCTTTGGTGGAAGGGCTGTGACCATGGAGAGCAGGTGCTCATATAACTACAGGTACTTGGGAAGGCCCGCCACAGCAGCCAGGGTGCACTCTGGCATGCCACCCCTCCCCCGGGGACTCACTCCTCACCCGCAGCTCTCTTCTTGAGGTCTCGTATCCACCGCAAACGCATGCATCACTCTTTCACGACAACGGCAGCTCCGAGCTTGCGTCTTCCCTCAGCATCTCAGTTACTGACAAATGCCCATCAGAGTTACTATCACATAAAACATTTTAGAGATGTGCTTCATAAACCTTTCGCAATTCAAGTGCCCCAATTCCTGTACCAGAAAACATACCCAACAGGGTAATTCAGAGGAGGTACCGCAGTCGACAAGTGTCAGTCATAGCTTCTGAGATGACCCACCAGATACTCAATGCTTCCTAATTAGGACTCTTTAGTTTATGTTATATATGTTTAACATTTAGTTTGTATTTTTGCTAATGATTTTTACTCATATTATCGTTGTTAATCAACATTACTCGTTTGCGAAAAAAATGGTCACAAATACTTTAGTTTTAAATTCACTTTACTGATAAATGGTCAACCTCACTTTGGTTCATGTCAGAATTCAGCCCAATAAGCACTCCGATATAGAACAGCAATACACATACGGATATGTTAGCATATATTAACTTACAGTAGAATCCCATTTACACCATCTGCAGCAAAGTAAACAACCCCCTCCCCCGTTGCATCCATGCTGTCAATCTGCAAAGATATTGAACTATCAGTCATGACTGAGCGCATAGTCACTCAAAAGAAGACTAGTTTTGTTTGTTCAGTTTTAAAAATAAATGCAGATCAGGAACCACATTTTCCATGTGTAATCAGGAGTAAAATTTCTAACAGCGGAGAACCCTACTCTTATAAAAAGTGCTCCTACATTCTCATCAACTTTACCGTGCCTCAGATTATGCCTGAAATATTTTAAACTGTTTCACAATTTCTGATAAAAATAACTATACTGATCTGCGTCTACTTAACAGTAAACACACTTTTCTGCAGTCACAGATTTTGTTGAATTAATTACACACCTGGACTCTGCCTACAGTGTCAGTTTGCATTTAGGAAAAAAAGAATTAGCAGGCACAAGTTTACCAGATGTAAAGCACAGGTTATCAAACAATCGTAACTAAATTCCCAGGCCTTAAAAAGCACATCTTTCAGAGGATGGAGGATTAAGTATTATTATTATTATTTATGTTTTTTAAAAGAGTTTTATATAGCGCGAACTAGACCCGAGACAGCGGGTATCGGAGTGCGTCACATGAGCACCAGTTTCGTTACATGAGAACGCATTAATTTCGGTTTAAACTCTCACTGGATACATATTGTAGAAATGGGATATCGCTCCAGCTGGTAACCTTGACCAGAGGAGACACCTACATCACTCGATTCATTATGTGGCAGCCATAAGATCAGATGCTTCTGTCTTTGGGAACAAAGTGACTCTTAGGACCACGCAGGAGTTTCTGCCTCAGGGAAAGCGCTCAGCATTGGAACAGTCACTTCCGGTAATTGGCCCCATCTAACACTTCTAGCAGGCTAATGGAATTTAAACGAAAGCCTTCTGTATAGCAAAGGTGTCCATCTGTTGCGTACTTTTGTATACCTTACTACAGCGTAGCGACAAATTTTACACAACGTGCAAGATCCCGTTTTGTTGCTACCGAAATGATGAGAAAGTGGGTAACAATGAATAGAAAAGTACAATCTGGGGACGTATTCATAGAATGTGAGACACTTACGCCCCACAAACTGCGCTCCGACTTAAACCCAGATAGCACATACTGGTAACATGCTTTTATATAGTGCCTCATACTGCAGTCAGAGGCGCAACTAGAGCCAAATTTCGGGGGGGGGCTGAGCAAAAATTTCGGGGGGGGGCTGAACTTTAAGCAATAGGCAGAGTGGAGCTGCAGGGGCTCTTCGAAGGGGTGAAACAACAGCGAGGCCTCATTAACAAGCAAATGGTCTTTTAAAGACCTGTGAAGTGCTCGGGTGCGGTTGCTTTTTTGCCCGGGAAGCTGTCTCCTCCCGGGCTGCCACACACGAGGGGGGGGGGGGGGGGGGGGCTGAAGCCCTGCGAGTCCAATGGGTGTTGCGCGCCTGACTGCAGTGATGTTGTCTCGGAGCACTGTAAACAAGCATTGGCATAGCCAATAGGTCTCGCATTTGGGACCTTATAAGTGTTTAGCCATGCAACAGTTGCATAACTAAATACTTATAAGGTCCCAAAAGCGAGACCTATTGGCTATGCAAAGCGGCCGTGAGCCACGAAAGTGAAAGTGATCGCGATCAAACATCAAAGCGGCCGAGCGGCCGCGAAAGTGAAAGTAATCACGGTAAAGCGCGGCGCGCGCGCCCACGCACATGCACTGTAGCTCCAGGCTGGCCTGGTAGCACTTTTTGGAGCCCTCTCTCAATAAGTCTCGCCAGACCAGCGCATGCGCTGGGTCAGGCGAGACCTAAAAAACAGATGTTACTATTCCGCAATTAGTTGATACTCAATTTACTAAAATTAGTATAACCGAAGACCAATGCGGCCTTACAAAGAGGCAAACCAATAATCTACAGATTACATCAGATGGCAATTGCGAAATTTTCAGGAGCCATCCTGACAGCAAAAATTCAGGAAATGGCTATAATGGGTTGATCCCGACAAACAATAAAACATTGTACGCCTTTAAAAATAATTATTGGATGTGCATTCTTTTAAAATGCTAGGATTGTCATTTCATTTCCATTCATAAAGCTAGGATAACAACAAAAGGCAAACTGTCACAGGATTCAACCACCGCGCCTAACAGCCACTACATAAAAGCGTACTTACTTCCTCAGGAACTGAAAGCTTTCCTATTTCCTGCCTGTTTTATACTGTTAAGAAGTAGGGTGAGTCATTATTCCTTCAATTAGATACAACATTTTTCTTAATCTGATCAGCTCAAGACTCAAATATTAGGTTTGTATATGGGCTACAGAAATTCATTCAAGTACACAAGTTTATAACTGTACGAATTTACCAAAATAAAAACAAGCAGAAATCATGTAGATGGTCACTAAACCCACCAATTCAGTTTTATTACAACTCACGAAAAATAGCCAACCCTACAGCCCCCACTGGTCTGGAAAGCTGTCGATGCACTTATGTTTACCAATCATCTTGCTTGGAAAGCCTCTAATTTTGACAAGCAATATTTACAAATGGCATTCTCAATGAGCAATCCAGCAAAATGCACCTAAGAGAATCAGCACTACGCTTGCCAAGGCAAACGGCAACAAATAAAACTGTAACTTGTTTAGGAAAACAAGTTATGAAAAACAGTGAAATAAAAACTCAGCTGCTGACATCCAATGTGGTCCTTAGGCCATAAATTCAAACCCTGGCAAGGCCAAATCAACCTCCCAAAAAAATGCAAATGTGATTACTTTGTACTCCATTGGTAAGGCATAATCAGTACGAACTGAGTACAGACAAAGACAATGCTTCTCTCTTCAAAAAGAGTCCTCAACATGGATTACTGTTTGCCCCGGGAAGGTGATGTCACCGGGGCTGTGGGTGCCAGAGCCCCCAACGCATTATTATTTTATATAGCCCCGGGTAGGTGGTGCCCCCCGGGGCGGCGGTAGGGCTGTGTGGCCCCCCCATTTGTGTGAATTAGTCCTAGGTAGGTGGCGGTCCCCGGGGCAGAGGGGGTCCACACTGAGGCCTCCCCATATTATTGAAATTAGCACCAGGGAGGTGGCGGTCCCTGGGGCAGGAGGTTCCACGACCCCCCATATTGTTTTAATTAGCCACAGGGAGGTGGCGGTCTCTGGGGCAGTAGGCATGCCCAGTGGGCCCGTCCACATTCATACTGAAAACTGCTACTGGTAGGTGGCAGTCCCCAGGACTTTGAATAGCCTGAGGCGGGGGGCCCCATGTGCCCGCCTCTGATATTTATTATATGCCCCTAGGACCTGGGCCACCCGGGTGTTATTTAAAAGCAAACGCGGGAGCCTGCACTTGCTTTTTTTGTTGTTGTTGCGAATATTGTGATTTCGGAGCAATTTAAAAAAATGTATGCTTTTCTGCTGTGGCAGGGTTCCAGGGGGACCCAAGACCATGGCTTCGGGGTCAGGGTATTCCTACCCTGTCCCCTTTTATTTTCACTTTGGGGTTTTGGGAATCTGTGAAGGTGAGTCCCAAGATTGCTGCCAACACTTTCTGGTTGAAGTGTTGGCAGCCAATCAGAGCGGTGCATTTACCTGCACAAGATCGTCTTTATTCACCAAGTCTTTGCGAGCAGAGAGATCACTATAATTTTCAACTTAAATTTCTGAAAAAGTACTGAATGGATTTACACCAAATAATAAAAAACACAATCTGTGGAACAACATGTACCTTTCTGCCAAATTTGGTGTAATTCCGTCCATCAGTTCGGGATGTAGGTTCGACAATGCGTTACTATGTGAATTAACATTACAAACGCACCCTTATTTCGCGCCCCTATTTCTCGGTCCTCACTACACGGATCACCCCCAAACGTTTAGTGACACACAGAACCTACTTTGACACTTTCTTGAGAAACTTTCATGAAGATTGGTCAAACGACGCCAAAGTTATAGGCAAGTCAAAATAATGCTTTTCCTATGGAAACTAGGTCCTAACTATAACTACCTACTGGATATATATATTTCTTTTGTAACTGTGGGTTACAGCATTCCAAGATGGTGTCTGCCTCCATTTCACGCTTATGCATTCATTCTCTCACGGCCACTTCAATGACCTAGGGCTATTAGAACCGGAGTAGAGATAACATGGTAATCTCAAACTCTCTACAGATGCATGCCTTTGGGTGCCCCTTGGGTTTATTTAGCGTCCAGGATGCACAGTCGCATATAATGCTTCTTTTTTATACTTTTCTTGCACGGACCAATCACCATGCCTTTTGTATTACACCATGCTACACCACCATTGATAATGTGGACCAGAATGGACACCATAATTTCTACACCCTTTGTTACTCACCAGCAGTCCGTGCTTGCACCTTTACTAATCCAGCACAATTATTCAGTGCCTGAACTAAATCGCTTTTTGACTTATCTTTTTTCCACTTTTATTCCCTTTTTCTTTTTCTGACTATGCCATATACCATTTGTGGCTAACCTGATGTCCTCTGGATACTTGATTGGACCCACTTAGTTCTATTGGATCTTTATATATGATATACAACAAAATACTGTATGATATTTTATTCCATTGGGATTTTGATGATCTTGGACAATTGTCTATAATATATTGAGGGTTTTTTATGCTCAACCCCAATGATATTTTCAATCTTCTACACTCTGTATGTTACCCTTAATTGACTCGGATGATCTTTGGGTTACTTTATTTTTAGTTTATTTTATGGCGTGACTTTCTTTTTCCTTGTAAACTACAATGTTCTTGGGTGTGGTTCAACCTCATGAAATGGAATATATTATGGTTTTCTGTTTTTTGTTTTGCCTTTGCCTTTAATATTGAAATTCAAGTAAAATCAAATCAAATAAACTTTATTCGGTTTCACATAAAAGTTGCAGAACATCCAAATTACATTAAGAAACATGATTCCCTGAAATAGCAGGCCTAGTAAAACATAATTGAAATACATAGCACAACCTCCCATAACAATCTCTGACAATAAAGTGCAAAGTAAAAGGTCAAGTAGTACCCCCTTTAATCAACACTACTCTGCATAATTTTCCTGACTTGAATTTTTTTTTGTACACATTGGCAACTTTAGTGATGTTTGGATTTACTCATGTATTATTTTCAGCCTTGAAAAAGCCCCAGGCCTGCGTGCTATAGAGGGCGAACCATGAGTTGGCTGTTCTTCTTGCTTTATACTTTGGCTCACCGGAACTACTTGGATTTAAAATAAACACTGATATATTGGACTTCATCTTGCTAGAACTTGTGCCCCCTTTCATTTGAGTATCCATTAGGAAAGTAAATTGATTACCATATCTAGTTACAAGCTCTGTCCATCAACCTAACTTTGGTTTCCTTTCCAATGGGTTAGGGGTTTCCCATTTTTAGACATCTGGCAATTTTGAATTGTCCCATTGACAGAGGACGGACAGCTCCGGCATCGTCCACCCTTTTGACATATTATACGTAAATAGTACCCTGCCAACAGAGAGACATCACTCTCTCCTCATTAGGATAGATCCCTAATTTGGAAATTGGCCCCCACGGAGGCCGATGGAGTAGCAGATGGGGCCCTTTTTTAGAGATCTATTTACTAAAGAGCTCAGTACATTTGTGAAAACCTTTTTGTCACTAAAAAAGGCACAGCAATCTGTCAAAAATGTCTCTGGCCAAAAGATTTTTGCAGCGGCTTGTAGAGGCGGGGGGCACTCGACCGGCCACCAGTATTCCTCAGGCTCCCAAAGGTTCCAATTGTGCAGGCCATACCATTGGAAAGATCAAAAGAAGTTTGAACGTTTCTTTCCCACCGTAGCAGCAGGAAGAGGCAGTGGAGGAAGGGGAGGATTCCTTGGTGCATCCTGGAGGTACTTCAGGTATGGAGTACACCTTCTTTCCCACCAAAAGTGAAAGCCAGCTTGGTAGCTATACTAACCAAATGGAGACAGGTTAATGGGGATGTGGGGGTGTTCCAGACAATACAGGGCTTTCACATTCAGTCATACAGTAACACTGTTCAGAAGCGAAAGCCAACTCAACTTTACTTCTTGAAGGAAGATGCCTCCTTAATAGATCAGGTGGTACAAGCAATGGTAGACAAATGGTGATTAGCTTGACTGCCTTACACCCCAAGGGATTCCTCAGAAATCTTTCTGGTCCAGAAGAAAGATCATCACTTCAAGATGGCGGAGATGCACCTCCTGAGAGACATCCTTCTGCCAAATGATTGGATGGCAAAATTAGATTTGATAGATGCGCATTTCACCATCCCAATCTACACTCTTCACTTTAGGTTGTTGTGATTTCAATGGCACCAACAGGTTTACTAGTTTGTATCTCTGCCGTTTTTGCTCTCTTATGTCATTGGTGCTTTATCAAGGGGCTGAGAATGGTAGTGGAGCTAGTCCACTCCAGAGAGATCAAGCTGATCTTCTATCTAGATGATATTCTTCTCATGGAGCAGGATGTGGAGTGAATATGTCATGACCTGACTTTTGCAGGACTGTCTGTGAGCCCATATACACTATTGTTTTTCTGGGATCCATTAAAGATTCTATGCAAAAGAAACTGTGGCTCCCACAGAACAAGATGGCGGTTATTTGCAAGGAACTGAAAAAATCGGTCAGCCAGAAAAGGACCTATTCGAGATATTTGGCATGGATAGTGGGCCTCTTGTCGTCACTGATTTAGGTGATATTTCCAGACACTCTCCACCAACAAGCCGTACAACAGCTAAAAGCAACTAACTTATGCAAGAGACTGACCTGTGCAGTGGAAGACAGATTGTCACAAGATGCCAGAATGGATCTGCAATAGTGACTAGACCATAAGGAGGCAGGGAACAATAGGCCTATTTTTGGTTTGGTCCCGGGCCTAGTAATCGGGTTGAATGCGAGCAATTTAGGTTGGGGAGCCCAGTGCAGAGGCATAACTGCAGGGGACCAGTGGTCATTGCACAAGTTCTCACCTACCAATTGGTGTCATGCTTCATCATCGGGCTGAACTTCTCATCTAGACTCATGCTACCAAACAAGATCTCCAGCAAGGCGCTCCTTTTACAGGGCCTGTCAGGCATTGCAGTGCCAGCCCAACATGGAGCACAGCCTGATGATGATGCATGCCACTAACTGGTGGGTGAGGGTTTGCGCTCTGTAACAAAGTTGCCTTTGATGATCTCAACGGGTTGAATCGATCATAGCAGATAAACTGAACCAGCACCACAGAAATGCACACACTTATGGATTAATTCTTTCCTGGACAACAAAAGCTCCTTTACAGCGGAGCATCTTACATGAAAGTTAAATTCCATAGTGGATTGGAACTCCAGATATCTGAGGGATTTCAGCACCTGGAAGCTGGACCCACTAATACTCGACAAACTGCTGCCACAGTGGGGCCCTTTCCAGGTAGATCTATTTGTGATGCACCTGGATGCTCAACTACCGCGATTCTTCAGCAAGAGGCACGTTCCAATAGTGGAAGCCACGGACACTTTCCTTCAGGACTGAGATCAAATAGCAGGATATGTGTTTTCCCCATTCTCTAGTCTATGATAACTAGCTTGGCAGCTAGGGAAAGGGGACAAAAATAGACGGTGTTCCTATGCTAGAAGCATGGTTTCCAGTTCTTCTGGAACTTTCTTGGTATTCTCCAATTTCACTTTTCTAGAATCCTCATATTCTGCAAGATGCTCATGGGAGGTTGCACCCTCTTGCTCTAGAGGGGATGTTATGGTTAATGGTGTGGCAGATTACAGGAGTGGCTGCGAAGTCCCAGGACTTTAAGAACACACTTCTTCACTCATCGGAAAATGCGTGGGTGGATTCTACAAGCAATCGATTAGGTTCATCTTGGCACAGATGGTCCCATTGGTGTGTGAGACATAGTTTGGATCCAGTGGGGACATGTTCTCAATTTCCTATTGGGGTTGTCAAGAGAGGGCTTTGCATGTTGCAGGGAAACAACCATTACAACGCAGTCATTACAACGCAATACCTTTACAAAGTAGCTGTTACAATGCAGCTGCCTTTACATAGCATGCCATTACAAGGCATGACACTTCAATGCATGTCACTACATCGCATGCCATTACAATGCATTATAAGGTAAGTAATGGGGATTTTTTTGTTTTAGGGTGGGTATGGGTTCTGGAAAACATGGGGATAGTATTTTTACCCCTACACTATCCAACACTTACCATACTGTTGCCCCAACAGTATTATGCATTGTAATGTTATGCGTTGTGATGGTATGCGTTGTAATGGTTACTGTTGTAATGGTAGTTTCTAAGAATGCATTGTAATGGCATGTGTTGTAAAACCATGCATTGTAATGGTAGTTGCTATGTAAAACAGCTTTGTAAAGGCATGCACTGTAATTGTTTGCGTTGTAACGTCATATATTCCATATTGCACAATGAATACTTTGCAATCTCAGCCGGTCATATTCGAAGTAATAGTTATGATAGGAGAGCATCCCTTTTTGTCTAGATTATTAGGAGAAATGTGCTTATCAGTTCCTCCTGAGCTGAAGTACTCATGCATCTGGGATGTTAATGTTGCCTTGCATTTTTCGAATGATTGCTCAGATAACACATTCTTATTTAGGAAACAATTATCAGGTAAGTTAGCTATGCTTTTTTATCAATTTCATGTAAGAGGGTTTCAGTTGTAAGGGCCTTAGATGTGTCTGTAAGAATGTTTTCCCCTGACAGTCACCCTCACCATATCCAGGAATACCAAATCACATTCCAGGGTGGTCCATTACCTGACATTCTTGGATAACCAAAACCAAAAATTAAGTGTAGTATGGTGTATCGGATAGTATGAATCAGTGACTGAACAATTAAGACCATCTGGTACTAGACAGCTATTGATAGCACTTAAAAAACCCTTGAAGCCAGTTTCCCCATCCCATGACTGCCAGATAAGGTGGATTATGTCTGAAGTTGGCATGGATACTTCATGTTTTAGAGCACACTCAGTAAGGGGAGGGGAATGGTGCTAAATCTTTTACTTTGGGAAGTCGTTAGGAGGATATTCTTAACGCTGTGAATTGGTTGTTTCATTCTACCTTTAAGAAGTTTTATTTCAAATCAGTGACACGTGATGCATCATTGGTCATAAGCTTTAAACTTGCAAAATCTGAGCTTCTGCTGACACAGAATGTAACATTTCCTAGCTATTGTGAAGGAAAGTTTCTGCTTCATTAAGGACACTGAGGCGAGGATTATCCCACTCAATGTGGTATGCTAAAGTTTTGGTGATCTGTCCTATTGGAGTGTAAGACCTCCGTATGGGATAAGTATAAGCTTTGAGATGATAGAGTGTAAACATATTCGGAATTGCTGGTAGTACGCTGAAGTACAGGATACATTTTTTTGTAAAGATCTCTCTTTTTGAGGAATGGACCAAAAACAGGAATATTTACAGAATATTTGGTCTATGGAGTCATTTATGCAGCAAGAAGACAGAGGAACTACTTTTCCTTAGAGACTGTTTTATGGAGACAGTGGTCCTGATTGGTAGACTATGTTCTGATGTTTATTGTTTTAGCCAGAACTCATGGAAAATGCAGTCCTGGTAATCTGTTTGGCTGCTGAGAAAATTAAAAGAAGAAAGACATGCATATTCTTACCTCCATGTCTCTAATAGAATCTAAACTTTACTTCACGATAGCTAGGATATTTTATATTCAACCAGTTGAGAAACTGAACTCAGACTCTGCCTGAAGAGCTTATAAACAATCCCTTATGAGAAACTACAAAGTCATATTTCTAAGTTTACATGGTGGGTAGTGTGGACATTCAGCTCTACCAGACACAGCACATATTTACTGAAAATAGCATCTCATGCGGATAATTTCATCTCCTGAGCCAGCCTCTCTTCCACTGATCTGGTACTCACGGCATAATGACAAATGTAGTCTTCCAAAAGATATCATTAAACCTGGCTTATCATAGCATTATACGCAAAACTAAAAACAGTACAACACATATGCTTCCTTTACAGGTATTACAGAGGGAGATGTATGGAAAAATAGCAGTAGATTTAAAAATACCAAACAACCCACCCATCCTCTCCTTTAAAGGTAGAACCGAAAGGGATGTAAGGAAACATAGCAATGCATTTCGGAATACTATACAACACACACCTCCCTCCCTTGAATGTATTGATGAAAGGAAAAGCATGTGGGAACATAGTATACAACAGTGCCTGTGTGCGCTTTTTTTTTTTGGGGCAAGAATGTGACAATTGGTAGGGTGGGGGGTATAATATAAAATAGTATACTTTTCTATAGTATTTACTGCCATAATATAGCACTTTCTATAACCAATTTATTGACACTCATTTTATTATTCATAGAATTATCACAGATTTGCATTTCGATAGTGCAGGCCCAACCTATAGAGTGCAGGTTGCACACTGATTTCTGTATCAGGTAAGTAAGCAAATGATTATCTTGTCAGATGTGGGTGCGTGTTTTGTTGATGGGGGAGTGAACATAAACTGCTTTGCACAAATGCAAACTTTTGGGGAATGTCCATATTTGGCGAGCGTATATTAGGGGAGACTATCCAATTCATCCCAAAAGTCTTGAGTGGTCCATCATAATCCTCGCAATTCCCTCCTCAAAATGTATCGTTAACGGGCATTGCGGTTATGTCTGAGGGGAGGAACAGTTACATTTCTTGTGAAAAACACATGGGCATCGGATTTAACAATACGATGCCTGCATGTTTCACTCTTGATACCCTACTCAGTAATGTGAGGCGGAATGAGTACATATGCATCTCTAAATATCCTCTTTTAAAAATAAACATCCTCTACAACGACTGTGTTACAACACATGCAGTTACCCTGAATTTTTACTCCGCAAAATCTTTTACAATGCAAGGCTTTACACCGTAAACCGGTACAACGCATTCCCCATTACAACGCTCTGGTGGAGTTAGAATAGTAAATTGCGTTGTAATAGACAATGCATTGTAATGGATTGCGTTGTAAAGTCCTGTGTTGTAAAAGATTTCGCGGAGTAAAAAATGTGGGGTCATGGCATGCGTTGTAAAAGCGTGTAGGGTAAAGTGTCATATTCTCTTTTAACTAATATCTATTGCAAAATTAGCTAGAAAATATCACCATTTTATAACACATAAGGTGGGAGGACCATCCCAAGCAAACATTAAACCTGACTGGATCAATGGTGACCTCCATCAACCTCACATTCCTAGGACAACCTCAAAATCAAGTAGATTTGCAAGCCTGGGACTTAAATCCTCATCTTTGGTGAAACCGAGAAGAGCTCCGCTTCCCAGCTTTAGCAGAAACAAGCTTCTCCTGTCTGAGTCACAGGGCCTATATAGCTAGCTCCTCGGGTCATAGAACCCTACCAAACTACTCAGCTTAATCAAAATGTCTTGTACCACTGACGGTACTAAGAAGCAATGTAGCTTCCACTGCACAATACTAAATCTCAGTCATCATTAAACAGCACGACTCGTGAGAGGAGGGAATATTAAATGTCTGTGCTAAGTCAGACATGAATTGAGGATGGTAGTTCGCAAGCATGTAGGTACTTTACCCAACTGATGATTCTAGTCGAGTTTGACTTAACGACCTCCGTTGACCGACAGTCTATTGAAAGATGAACCTAATAAGGCAGGATCAGGTGCGTAACACAGGCCCCCGCATCCCCCGCGGTGCGGGGGGCCCCCAAGCTCCAGGGGGGCCCTCCACACAGTACTCTGTCCTGAGAGCTCCTGATTGAGCTCGGAGTGGGCCCCTCCACTTACCTTGCAGGGGAGGTTCCCTCAAGTTTCGTTACGCCACTAGGCAGGATGCATTAAAGTGACCACAAGTTGAGTAGCCAGTCCAAGAGGTGTCTCGGAAATGGCCTTTGCCGGGTTGTCACTGCTGGAACTGCCTCAGTGTTTGATAGGGCAGTGAAGGATGTGTCCACACAGGATGGGATGAAATCCTGGTAGGGCAGAACCTGGAAGAGTCTGAAAAATTCTCCCTTGAAGAAAACCCACGGGCATGTAAAAAAGTAGTGAGCACAGTAGCTGGAGGCTGGGTTTGGGGTTAAAAATAATACTGAACACCGAATTTTTAAAAGACTTCAACTCAGTAATGGAAATAGGTGAACGATGTACTTACCCAAGAAAGGGAGGAGGCAATGGTACAAAAGGTCATGTGAAGTTATTATGTCTTCTGTGGTTTGCAGCCATGTGTAAGCCCACCTTAACACCCAGAAGCTGAACTCTAATAATTGGCATGGGGTGCAGTTTTACTGAGGCTCCTCAGCCATGTGAAAGTCTGAAATGTGGATATAGCCAAATAGGTGCAACAGCACAGGACCATGTTAGTGTAGTTCCCACCTTACTCAGTTTGTCCTATAATGTAAAAATCACGGGTTATGGTCAAGGGAGCCCTCAGTGCCAGAGTTGGTAATGGGAAGCCATGACTTGTACATGCTCATCTATCCCCTTTTTTAGGATCTCTTCTTTTATTAGTGAGTATCTAATGTAAACATGTAATGTAAAGTTTGGCAACAAGTTAATCATTATAGGTGGGTTCCCCACAGTCCCCTCTCCATAGAGCTAATTCTCCCAGGTAAGGTGTGAATAATATATCCACATCCGTTTTATTCTTAAGACTCTGGAGACTTACAGTTTGTTAAACAAGCATTGGCATAGCCAATAGGTCTCGCCTTTGGGACCTTATAAGTGTTTAGCCATGCAACAGTTGCATAACTAAATACATATAAGGTCCCAAAAGCGGGACCTATTGGCTATGCCGTGCGGCCGTGCGGCCACGAAAGTGATCCCGATCAAACATCAAAGCGGCCGAGGGGCCGCAAAAGTGAAAGTAAGCTCGGTCAAGCGCGGCGCGCGCGCCCGCGCACATGCACTGTAGCTCTAGGCTGGCCTGGTAGCACTTTTTGGAGCCCTCATAAAATGTCTCGCCAGACCAGCGCATGCGCTGGGTCAGGCGAGATCTAAAAACAGAAAGACAGGACCGCAAGTCCCAGACTGCAAATTATGGCCAAGACTGTTCATACAGAGGTGTGATATGCAAGCAGGCAGTGGCGAGGTCTTGGGACAGGTGACACAGCACTTACAGCCTGGTCTTTCAAAGTGGAGCGACATCAGACGACACTACAGATGGAGGGACGCTCATTGTAGCCGCATATCTCTGCTTCTGTTAGAAGATGGAACGGGGTGAGCTCTCCTTTCCAAGGATGAGGCTGCGGGGGAGGAGGAAGGAGAAAACCTCTTCTGGCAGCAGCATAATGATTGCCTTGGCAGTAAGCAGCCTCTGGCACTCCTGCAAGGCAGCACGAGTAGGGGCAAGGACACAGGCGCTGGCCAATAAGGTCTTTGAAACATATCACAGCAGCTAGTGAAAAGATTCCCTCCCACCTTGGGTGACGACCGGTGAAAATGAGCGCCCTTATATTGCAGCAGCAGATGGTAAGACGAACCAGCGGTGTGACAGAATCACTTTCTTGTAAAACATGATAACAAGTAAGTTGGGACATCATTTTCTTACTACAGGTGCCTACTGTTGTCTGAAGGTACCTATAATATGACAATAATCAGACTTGCCCATTTATAACATTTGCATTACTGATGCATTGGAAGACTTTACTGAAAAGTGACTACCTTAATTGGTCACATTTACGCATGATTATAAGAGAACTGACAAATAATGTAGATGCTGTAAATTACAATTACATCTTATTTTAAATTGTGTAATGTGTTGCATTACTCAAGTAACATAATATGTAGTCCAACTCAGCCTTGAAAATCCCTGAAAAGCCATAGTAAGGTCGGGTTGTGAGTTAAACAATTGCATAGTTGTGCAGCTTGTGTGCTCTTTTCGTCTCAACACGCAACACCAGTCTGAATTTTAAACTATAAAAGCACCCAGAAAGTAATGCTTGTTGCAAGGATTGCAAACCAAAAACATTATTATTCAGTGAATCATGAATCAAAATGAATCCCTCTTGCTTGGGCAGCCATCTGTCTGAAAGAAGCATAATTGCTTGTGCAGAGGCTAAGTAGCAAACAAAGACTGTTTCTGCACCAATTAAGAAAAACAGTCAAAGAGTTGCCTATTTTAATTAAAGTAAGCAACATCATGTTGCTGGGAGTACAGGAAAAAACTCGTTGCTTTTCGACAAAGAATAAAGTAATGACAGCAATTATAGCATGGCTCAATGAAGCTGAATTCAAGGGAGGAGTTTTTTTCATTACACATTCTAGCAAAGAGAATTACAGTTCAACAATTTAAAACTTCCAATCATGGAACACAAGAAATGACATCGACTTCATGTATTACCTCACACAAAGAAAATTAAATCTCCAAGAATATTAGTAACTGGGACTCAGCTCCTCCATTAACAGCATTAAACTTGTCGCTGGCCCGATATGACCATCTTTCAGACTGGTGGAACCAGATGATGGCACACATCAAACAGAAGAAAGGAAGAAGCCTCTGTCCAGTGCGCCGGACATGTTGGGGTCAGGCCTGGAGACTGACAGCGATGCATCAGCAATTTTCCTGTTATTACATGTTTGTAACCTGTACGACATCTTGCCTCTTCATAATGTTCTCTACACCAACCATGTTTCTCCCACACATTTCACTCTTGATTCACAGTTCCACTTTCCATCCCTATTAGATCACCACACATTTCACGTGTTCCCCTCTTCAATTGTATTATCAGAACACCAGACTTCATGACCATTTCCCTAAATTCTTCACCTATTAAAGTTAGTGTTCAATAATAAAACATCAGCATACACCTATATTCTAAGCATAGCTCCACTTTCCAGGACCAAACGCAGCGACCTGTTCATATGGCTGTTTAGTAAGCAAAGCATGGTGAGCTTTTTATATCAATGGACTGGTTGGATGAGAGGCAATATATAAACACAAACAATTGGTACAGAAAAGCACATTAAAAAAACGTTAGCAGTGAGTCGTTTCTGGTCTTTTATTTTCAGATGTGCTCGATATGTGATTGATAGAACCAGCCAACGCATTTCGCCCAAACATGGGCTTCTTCAGGGCTGTAATGGCAATATGGATATAATTTAGAATGTTGGTATAAGACCACAAGAAACATTTTAACGTGCGAAAAAAATAAAAGTTAGAGAAAAGAGGAAAAGAGAGGAGAAGGAAAAATCCGAAAAGGAGTGATGGTAGTTGGTAAGAGGGTGAAACCGTGGAGGGAATAGGATAGTATGTGACTGGAAGAGGTTGGTGAAAGCACCAGTGATATCATCAGGGTGTACTAAATGTGGCAGGGTAGTTAAAACCGGCAAAATCCTTTAGAATGATTAACACAATGGTTCAAATGTGACATCATAGGTGGAGCTAACTCTAGAAAAATGCCAGTGGTCAGAGAAAAGCTATTTGGATCCGATGGTAGCTAGCTTACCAATAGAATATGGTTTGAACTAGATCCTCAGTAGCTGGGTCAAGGATGGAGTTTAAAAACAGTTCTGGAAAAAACACCACAAAAGTCCCGTTAGACCAGTGGCGTAACGAAACATGACCATGTACTTTGCCTGGGGCACCCCTCCAGACTCACTCAGGAGCTTTCAGGCCGGGTCACTGACCTGAAAGGGACCCTTGGAGCTCGGGGGCCCTCTGCACTGCAGAGGCAGCGGGGCATTGTTACGCCACTGCCACAAGGCTCTCACAAATATGCCCCCGGTCTTTACAAACCAGTTTTGATATGGCAATGTCGGGGTCTGAATGTTCATCTTAACCTCCACCCTTTCTTCCTTGGTGGAGGAATGTTCTATTCTGGCCCCCAGAAAGGACATCTCCTGGTCCTGGGAGACCTCAGCGTAAGGCTGGAGACTTCTGATTGTCCTGGGAGACCTCAGGTTATGGCTGGATTCTTCTGATGGTCCTGGGAGACCTCAGGCTATGGCTGGAGTCTTGTGATGGTCCTGGGGAGACCTCAGCTTACGGTGGGAGTTTCCTGATGGTCCTGGGAGACCTCAGCTTATGGCTGGAGTCTCCTGATGGTCCTGGGAGACCTCGGCCTATGGCTGGAGTCTCCTGATGGTACTGGGAGACCTCAGCTTATGGCTGGAGTCTCCTGATGGTCATGGGAGACCTCAGCTTATGGCTGGAGTCTCTTGAAGGTGTTGGGAGACCTCAGGTTGTGGCTGTAGTATCCTGATGGTCCTGGGAGACCTCAGGTTATGGCTGGAGTCTCCTGATGGTCCTGGGAGACCTCAGCTTATGGCTGGAGTCTCCTGATGGCGCAGTTCTTACATGTTCACATGATGTGGACTCTGTGAATTTGCATTCTTTGAACAAGCCATTCATTCTGCTTCTCCCTTACTAGGCCTTCATCTTTGTCTCTCGTCACTTATTTGTGGTAGAGACACTCTCCCAAGTGCTTTTAGATTGCATCTCTCCAGCTTTGAACCTCTCAAAAGAGTCATTTAATTTATTAGAGGGATTGCAATCTCCCAATATTTGTTCAGGTACTCTCTAGAAGTCTCAACAACTTTGCAAAGGTCTGGCACTTTCTTTTTAAGAATAAACAAATATGTGAAAACATTCAGACTGAAATAATGTCTACACCCAACAACCTTTCTCTAAGATCTTACCACCTGTACCTCCTTTGCACCTGTTGATGCAACCAACCTCGATACCGTACCTCCTGTGCACCTGTGGATGCAACCAACCTTGATGCCGCCCTTGCAGGATGCACCCACAGGACACCCTTCAGATTCTGCCCAGAGAAGCTAAAGGAGCTCTGTTTCTGCTTCTCAAGATCCCCTTGCTGGAATTGTTGAGTCTTCCTTTAGGACAACGCACCTTCCTCACTGCATGGAAAAATGCTGATGTGAAACCCCTCATGAAAAAGGTTTGCTGCACCCTCTGGCTATTATTAACTTCAGTCCAATCTCTCTCACCATTCTGAGTCAGTTAATTGAAACACTACTTTTCCAAGATCTTAAAACATCCGCGGGAGAAAACAATATTTATACTTTTCTCAACTGGATTTGCAGTTTGGCTGGAAATACTTGAGAGTTCCTGGAAAGCTCCACAGCCCCCTGCAAAGCATGGCCCAGAAGTTAGATCTATCAGTGGAAACAGACGGTGGCACCCAGATCTCAGCCCTGGGGCCCATGTGAAGCCCTTGGCTGGATAACTGTCTCCTGTGTGGAACAAGCTGCGCCTGCCTGCCCCTGCCTGCTCCTGTCAGATCCTGACTGCACCTGTCTGTCCCTGCCTCCTCCTGCCTGCCCGTGCCTGCTCCTGTCAGTTCCTGACTGCTCCTGTCTGCTACTGCCTGCCCCGCCTGCTCCTGCCTGCCCGCCTGTTCCTGTGGGTCCCTGCCTGTGCCGCCTGCTCCTGTCTGCCCCTGCCTGCCCTGCCTGCTCCTGCCTGCTCCGTCTGCTCCTGTCAGACCCTGCCCGTCCTGCCTGCTCCTGTTTGCCCCTGCCTCCTGTTGTTAGGCCCTGCCTGCTACTGTCTGCCCCGCCTGCTCCTGTCAGACCCTGCCTGCTCCTGTCAGACCCTGCCTGCTCCTGTCTGCCCCTGCCTGCTCTTGTTAGGCCCTGCATGCTACTATCTGTCCCTGCCTGCTCCTATCTGCCTCTGCTCCTGTCAGGTCCTGTCTACTCCTGTCTACCCCTGCCTGCTCTTGTCTGCCCCTGCCTGCTCCTGTCAGGCCCTGCCTGCTCTGGTAAGATCCTGACTGCTCCTGTCTGCCCCTGCCTGCTCCTGTCAGACCCTGCCTGCTCCTGTCAGACCCTGCCTGCTCCTGTCTGCCCCTGCCTGCTCTTGTTAGGCCCTGCATGCTACTATCTGTCCCTGCCTGCTCCTATCTGCCTCTGCTCCTGTCAGGTCCTGTCTACTCCTGTCTACCCCTGCCTGCTCTTGTCTGCCCCTGCCTGCTCCTGTCAGGCCCTGCCTGCTCTGGTCAGATCCTGACTGCTCCTGTCTGCCCCTGCCTGTTCTTGTCAGGTCCTGCCTGCTCCCGTCTGTCCCTGCCTCTGTCTGCCTGTCCGTGCCTGACCTTGTCAGACCATGCCTGCTCTGCTGCTGTCTGTCCCTGCCTGCTCCAGTCAGACCCTGCCTGCCCCAGCCTGCTCCTGTCTGCCCTGCATCCTCCTGTCAGGACCTGCCTGCTCCCATCTGTCCCTGACTCTGTCTGCCTGGCCGTGTCTGACCTTGTCAGACCATGCCTGCTCCTGCCTGCCCCTGCCTGCTCCTGTCAGACCCTGCCTGCTCCTGCCTGCCCCTGTCAAGCCCTGCCTGCTTCTGTCTGCCCCTGCCTGCTCCTGTCTTCCCCTGCCTTCTCCTGACAGCCCCTGTCTGCTCCTGTCTACCTCTGCCTGCTCCTGCCAGGTCCTGAAAGTGCCCCTGCTCCTGTCAGGTCCTGAAAGTGCCCCTCGACTTTCTGGCCTCTGCTTTGTATCAAGTGGAATCTGGGCCAGTCCTGCAATAGTGTGAATCTTTACCTCTGACCTCAGGAGGGACTGAACATTTATTCCTTCTCATGTTGTGAACCCAGGCCTCCTTCGATCAGTTCCTTTAACTTGCATTTTGCTTCTTTCTCTAAGACCTCTGCTCCTTTACTGTTGGATACTTCTCCCCTCCCAGCTCCACTTCTCTCTACATCATTCTTGAGGGCTCTTCTTGGCAGTCTTCGGTGCGAGCACAACCCACCCTGCTACCTTCCCAGGTTCTTAACTAAGCGAAGCTGCTCTGCTACTAAACCCTGCTACCTTCCCAGGTTCTTAACTAAGCGAAGCTGCTCTGCTACTTAACGAAATGCAGCTAAAAGCCCCCTTTTCAGTCACTCATTTCCATCCAGGCTAGTAATCGGCATGGATTGTTCTCATCAATGAATCTTCTCCTTCTTCCTCCACTTCCTGAAGCTTAGATTTATTTCCCATTTAAAGAGATTTCCTCTCTCTTTTACTACTAAAATGAACAGCATATCTATTCTTTCTCTTCTCAATAAACTCTCTTATATTTTTATCCTGTAAGAGCTTTCTGTAGTGCTTGGCCCATGGGTCGCCCACTAAAATACCTCACTACTACCGACCGCCGTAACATTATCATTCACCAGCAAATACAGTAATACCTGTCGTAATCACACATTGTGCTGGATAACTAAACACTTAATGTCCCAAAGGCGAGTCCTATTGGCTATGCCAATGCTTGTTTAGCGATGTTGTGCAGCATGGATAAAGAGGAACACCCCATTAAAAAAAAAGATGCTATTATGCAGTCACAGCAGCTGTGTCATTTTGTAGGTAAAAGCACAACACATGAACGCACCTACAGCGTGCGTGTGAAGTTTTCTTTTTTTTTTTTATTTACTGATCCAAGTTGAACTGGTAAATAAAGAAAAATAAAGCAGTGCCAAAGCTTTTTTTTTGCTTTTTTTTTTTTTTAAGGCGGGTGGAGAGAAATAACAAAAGCAGGGCTCAGAAGCAACACGGAGAGTACTGGTGCGGGAAAGATTACAGAGGAGCTAGAGCGAGAGAGCGAGAGAGAGAGAGAGAGAGAGAGAGCGAGAGAGAGAGCGAGAGAGAGAGAGAGAGAGCAAGAGAGCGAGAGAGAGTGCGAGAGAGAGAGCGAGAGCGAGATAGAGAGAGTGTGTGTGGTTGTGTGTGTGGTTGTGTGTGTGTGTGTGTGTGTGTGTGTGTGTGTGTGTGTGTGTGTGGGTGTGTGTGTGTGGTTGTGTGTGGTTGTGTGTGTGGTTGTGTGTGTGTGTGGATGCTTTACTCGCCCGACTCTTTGTCGTACCCGGATTCAATCCTATCTGCTGATCCAGTCACCCACGGACCGATCTGCATTGTTTAATTATCAAGATCTGATTCCCATACCCGGCGCCCGGACTCCTTCATTTGCTCCCGGATGCAGCCCAAATTTGATGGTGATCTCTGACTACAGAAATTTTCCCATGGGCACACACAACGCGCTGATCTGTGCTCGCGCTTTTCAATCTTGATTGGACTCTTTGAACGTACCCTGACTACGCCAAGCACTCTTTTAAATTATGATCATTGTCCTGATGATGGCCTGGAATCAATCAGGCTGAAACGCCGTCGACCACTCCCAGCAAAGAATTTTGGCATTGCTGTGGTCAATTTAATTTGTTCATTGAAAAAACTAGACTGTATATAAATAATTTCTTTGACCACATTGTTAATTTATTACTTTTTCGCCGTTCACGCTGCCTTTCACCCTTGTGTCACTGCGCCGTTCACTTTCACTAGCATGTCCAGTGATCACTTGAGTGTTTTTGGTCATTTGTACCTTTATTGTACTGTAGTGCTGTAATAACTACCTACAATATAAACCTCCTTTTTCTCATTTCCTTGTGGTCTCCCTTCTTTTTTCCCCTTCCCAACGTGATTTACATCACTGGCTATGTACTTGTTATGTTTTAAATGACCTCCAGCTGAGACGTTGTTGTTTGTTAAAAACTTTTGCCCGGTCTCTGCTGGGAAAACGGGCTTACTCCTGTCCATTGTACCTTCGTCCCGGTGGGAATGGCATCTTCTTATGTATCTTAGGAAGAAGATATATGCGTGGATTCCTAAGATTACTGATGGAAATAAATTTGTGTTCTGTGTCTGATAAGAGGCCCACCTCCTTCCAGTGTGTCAGCTGAGTGTTGATTTTAATGGTGGCAGCGGTGCAGGGGTTATGAGTGAGTTTGGTGTAATGTGCAGTGTTGTTCAGCTGTCGTTCTACCTCACTCTCATAGTCAGTCCTATTCATAACAACAACATTGCCCCCTTTGTCGGACTCTTGTATTACTATGTCACCATTAGTGCGTACATTTTGGATCGCTGCCCTCTCAACTGATGTAAGATTGTCCACAGTGTACCTCTTAGATCTTGTTTGGTGCTTGACCTCTAAGCGGTACAGTTCTTCTGAAACCAAATTGTGGAAAACATTCAAGACTGTTGAGGTGTGCACCCTGGGGCATGAATGTGCTGCGGTTGTGGAGACCACTATCACAGGTGTAAACCTGTACAATATTCATGCTCTCCAGCACGTGTTCATATGAGGATTCGTTATCAGCGTCCAAAGAAAGAAGAATGGCCACATTCTTAACATGTGACACAGTAACATCAGTTTGTAGTGTAGTGAAAATAGTTCTAGTATGTTCATAGTTATTGAGAGCAAAGTGACATTTAAGCTTAGCATGTCTAATAAACTTGTACAGATCAATATAGAGATCAGTGAACAAACCCCCATAAACTGGACAGTATCCAAGGCCTTTATTCAATACATTGATTTCATGCACATTTAAAGGATAATCTGACAAATTCACAACTAGATTATCATCAGAAGTAGTTACAGACATACTAGTCACAGTGTCACCATTCTGTACATCTAGCGTTTGTTCAATTGACTTTTCTGATATCTTGTCAGAATTCGATCTTTTATCACGTTTTTTTCTCCTTCCTCCTCTCCTGGTTTGGCTCTTTGTTTTTTGTTCCCAGTTCTGAAACGGAGGACCTCCTCTAAAAATGTGGAGGAGCATGCTCTCTGTGCATTTGTTTCTGTGCTTCCTTCCCTGTTGGTTTCCTCGATGGACGAGGCATTGGAACTGACACTAATACTTGAGATGCTTCCAGTGTTAGGTGGAATTAGTGTGTTACTCTTGGGAACCTGTATATTGTCAAATTTTGCTGCGAACGTAAAAATGGGGCCATGATCGTAGTCACGATTGTCTCGCATGATTTTGTGCAACTTCCTGTTCTTAACAAGTGCCTGGTGGTTGGCAATCTGATCTTTTAGGATTGCGTAATTTTTGGTGGCAGCCTCTGTCAGGTTAAGCTGTCTGATCTCCTCTAGAATTTAAATTTCAGCTTGCAGTTTAGAGCATTTTCTGTCTGCATGGGCTATCAGAATCCTCATCATAATAAATGAGGAGTTGTGTAAATTATCCTCCCATTAGGACAGGAGATCCGGGTCAAAATCATCAAAATTGGCGAACATGAGTATCCGCAGTCCTCTAGGGACCTTTTTATTTTCAAGGTATCTCTTGAGGATAACCCCGTCCCACCATTTGGACAGCTCATTTTGTTTGAGCCTCTCTAATTTTTTAAACTTCAGCTTGAGCCCTTCGTTCTTTTTCCCCCCACTGGATACTTGTGGTAACATTACTTGCCTACAAGTTTTACTCTGCGGTATGCTCAACCTTTTAGCACTGGAGGTCCTCCTCGTGCTCAACGCAATGTTCATTTCTCTGCAGGTACACCGCACTGCCTAAACACGTAGGACATCTCTCCACCAAGAGATTTCAACACCATGTCCTAGGTATGTAGTGCACACACCATTGCACAAGGACATTTTTGACGTTTTTTTCCAGAACTGTTTTTAAACTCCATCCTTGACCCAGCTACTGAGGATCTAGTTCAAACCATATTCTATTGGTAAGCTAGCTACCATTGGATCCAAATAGCTTTTCTCTGAGCACTGGCATTTTTCTAGAGTTAGCACCACCTATGGTGTCACATTTGAACCATTGTGTTAATCATTCTAAAGGATTTTGTCGGTTTTAACTACCCTGCCACATGTAGTACACCTTGATGATGTCACTGGTGCTTTCACCATCTTCTTCCAGTCACATACTATCCTATTCCCTCCACGGTTTCACCATCTTACCAACTACCATCACTCCTTTTCTGCTTTTTCCTTCTCCTCTGTTTTCCTCTTTTCTCGAACACTTATTTTTTTCGCACGTTTAAATGTTTCTTGTGGTCTTATACCAACATTCTAAATTATATCCATATTGTATGCCATTACAGCCCTGAAGAGGCCCATGTTTGGGCGAAACGAGTTGGCTGGTTCTATCAATCGCATATCAAGCACATCTGAAAATAAAAGACCAGAAACGACTCACTGCTAACATTTTTTTTCATGTGCTTTTCTGTACCAATTGTTTGTGTTTATATATTGCCTCTCATCCAACCAGTCCATTTATTCATTTTTATGATCTACAAGCAGCAGATCATTTGAGGTGGGCAATATCATATTTACTTTGTGACTAGTCCAGGTGGGGCAGTCATTTATGACCCAGCTGCTTTCCTTCTTTTCTTTCCACTTTTTATATCAAACCTGTCTTTACTAGATCATTGGCATGGCCACTCTCTGATTCTAGTTTGGAATATTTGGAAAAAGGGGTTTTAGAGACGAAGCACAAGCAAAATAAGAATGTTCTATCTGTATTTGCTGAAAAATAAAATAATGTGGGTGATGTGAAGAATTTTGAGAAAATGGTTAATTTTTAAATAGATTGCTGGAAACCTACCATGCAGTCTTATACTATAATCTCTAAATTACAAATAGTAACCCCAAGGTAGTTTCTGATCCCCCTAATGGCTCGGCGGAGTGTTCATGCGCAATCGATCAGGTTGACAGTTCTGATCATCCCTTATCGGAAGTTTGCGAGAAGCACAATGGGGAAATTAGTATTTTGTTATTAAAACACCCCAATGTTGTAGCTGGTGGGGGAGAGGTAGATATACCAACTCAAAATATACATGTCGTAAGAGTGGCCTCATGGAACATCGCGGGCATTAGAATGAGAATTTCAGATGAGGCCTGGCTATCATATGTTAAGATGTTCGACATTATGTGCTTCCAAGAAACCTGGAGCAGGGATGAGGTGGTCATTGATGGTTTTTGTTCATCTAATGCCCAGGCAATTCCATCTGCTGCAGGGAGGGCAAAGGGTGGTTTAGCGACCCTAATCTCTGTAAAATATGGTAAAGATTGTGAATATTATGGACTCCCCTTGGTTTCAGCTTATCTTGAGCTCAAACCTAATTGATTTCCCAATTTTACTAATCAATTGGTATTATAACATCTTTGATTTTAATGACTGTGGTGTCATTATTAATTTAAAAGAGGAGATAAATAAGGCCGTAGTTAATTGTTTTCCTGTTTGTATCATCTGGTTAGGGGATTTTAATTGTACCTTATGTCAGCATAGCTCGCATATGGTCTATGGGGTGCTAGATATTAAAAATCAACCACTCCCACATTTTAAACATACTGTGCAGGATGAAGCCTTAAATGACATCATCATAACTAACGACTTATGTTTTGCCGATACTCTGGTCTGTACTCCACTCAAACAGTATCCAACATTCCAGGGTGGGGGTAGGGCAAGTATTATAGACTTTATGTTGATTTCTAGGAAATTTTCTCACCTGGTGAATAACATTGCGGTGGAACCCAACCCCACCAGTGATCATAGCCTCCTGGGCAAATAAAGGTATTAAAGTGTAACAGTGATGATCTCCCCCTAAACTATAACTCTAACCAGGGGGTAAGATTAAAATGGAGTAAAATAAACCCTGTCGAATTTGAAGACAATATTGAATGATCTAATATTGATAAGGTTATGATATGTCTATCCGACGTTCCCAATCCGGAGGAGGTCATATAGAGCTTTGTAGATATTTGTAAAGACATGGCTAGTAATCTGACTAGTTCTATGAAGAGAAAAGAACCACAAGATGTAAAACGGTTTAATGCTGCGTGCTCTAAGGCTCAAAAAGATCTCAATAAAGCTCAGCATATGGCCCCCCGTGCTGGGGATTTAATTAGGAAAGCAAGACAAACCTATAAACTAGTAATTGGGAAAAGAAAAGATGAACTAAGAAGCCTTGCATAGGATGACCTGGAGAGAGCTAGTGCCCTCAAGGACCCTAGAGGCTTCTGGGAAGTTATGAATCGCCCCCTCTTTTCAAATGAGGTTAGGAACATGGAATCGTTAATAACTGAAGACGCATGGGTATTCCATTTTTCAAAAATATTTAATCCCAAGGGTGTATCATTAAAAGATCAAAAAGAAGACATAGCCGTTAATTTCGCAACTGCGACTCAACTGAGTATGTCCATTACGATTGGTGAGGTTGAAGATGCATTGCTGAAGGGCATTTCTGCAAAAGCCCCAGGGCCTGACGGTGTCCCTTTAGATATGTTCAAAGCTAATCCCCTAATATGGGCACCACTGGTGGCAAATGTTCTTAAATCAGTAATAGTGGGCCACATCCCTGACTCATTGAAAGAAGCCATGGTGGTTCCAAATTATATGAAGGGCAGTAGGATTGATCCTATTTGCTATAGACCTATTTCCCTAATTGACGCAACATGCAAAGTCTTGGG
The DNA here is from genome assembly GCF_964204655.1 of Triturus cristatus. Taxonomy (NCBI): domain Eukaryota; kingdom Metazoa; phylum Chordata; class Amphibia; order Caudata; family Salamandridae; genus Triturus; species Triturus cristatus. Next base: position 1,060,150,825 of record NC_140589.1, on the reverse strand, counting down.
AAGGGTAATTTTGGTCTGTCTTGAGCTCTGGGCTAATGAGTTCGGCCTGATATTCCACTCACAATACGGCTTCTGAACGGGGATGGGTACGAATGAACAATGCCTCAATTTGTCCTTAGTCATGGGTAAGTGCATGAAGGCCAAGAGAGGATCGATCCACTTGGCCTTCATTGACTTACCTAGCGCATTTGACACAGTTAATAGGGGGAAACTGTGGCTACTCATGGAAAGGATGGGCTTTGAGGAGGCACTTATTACCCTTCTACGTAGGATGCACTCATCTATCTCTGTTTCTATACGCTATGGACCAGGAGGGGAAAAATCTAGTTCCATCGCATCTACAGAGGGCGTACAACAGGGATGCATTTTGGCCCCGTTGTTATTTCTTTTATATACAAATGGGGTGGAGAAATTCCTAATAGAGCAGCACTTGGACTATCCGGCTGTAGGAGGATGCTCGGTTCCCTTGTTATCATACGCGGACGACACCGTATTGCTGACCTTAACGGCCAATAGTCTTCAAAATGCCCTGATCACTTTTACTGATTTTATGACGGACTTGAATCTTAAGGTCAATTTTAAAAGTCTTTTATCATGGTCTGTGGCCCTAAAAATACCAAAACGAGAAGATTTGTGGTAAATGGTAGAACCATTGAAAAGGTCCCTTCTTTTACATATTTAGGGAATGTTTTTAACAACAAATTGAACTGGGAAAACTCGATTGCGACCAGGGCCCAACAGACCAGTAGAATTATAGAGGGCCTGTTTCGTTTTGCGTGTAAATTGGGTCATAAGCCAGTGGCAGAAATTTTTACCTTATATAAATCAAAATGCCGGGCAGTTACAACTTATGGGGCAGGAGTATGGGGAAGTCAAAAAACCCGTCAATTAAGAAATTTTGGGAAACAAATTTATAAAAAGATTGCCGATGGTTCCCATTAGCTCTCCTAAAAAGTTTTGTCATTCAGAGCTGGGAATGGATTTTGTTGAAGATAGAGTTAAAATCGCGCCCCTGATTTTATGGGGGACAGTGTGGTCATCGAAAGGCCTATCACTTACCAGAGCGATTATAAGGGATTGTTTAAATGTAGAAAATGTATCGCCAATTCCCTGGCTCTGTATGTTAAAAATGCTTTAAATAAGATTGCCTAGGAAATTATTTTGAAAATCCTGATGGCATACCCTCTAATATAATATCAATGATTAAAAATGCCTATTATAACGAGTTGGTCACAGCTAACCTGGATGATGAGACACCATCCCATGGGTCGATAAATCTTCAACAATTTTACCTATCTTTTAGCACTCATACACATTCCAGCTTCCTTCTGACGAGGTTTCGTCTCTGCACATTGCACTTTCTTGTGGCTTTTCCCAATCAGGTGAGTTGGTGTGAGAGACTGACTCCCTGTCCTTGTAATAACTTAGCTGAACAAAGTACATTGCACCTTATGCTGTTTTGCACTTTATATGAAGATATAAGGGCTCGTTTTATTAGGTCCATCCTGAGGGAAATCGCCCCTTGCTCATATCAGGATGGTTTTAATTACTTACGTTCTTTGCCCAATGCCGTCACATGTTGTGCTGTGTTAAATTTTATTAGAACTGTTATGCGAATCAAGAAAAGATATGAATTGTGATAGGGAAACCTGGAAATAGGGCCTCAAGTAATTTTAGTTATTTATTTATTATGACACCCTTGGATTGATATAAAGAGAATGGTAGTTTATAGAAAACCCTGCTATGAAATTTTATATGTTGTTTGGCTATACTTAGTGTGTGTAAAATGTAATATGGAATAATATTTTTAAGCAGTGTTTTATTATTGTAACCATGTACTTTTATGATTCACATGAATCAAATAAAGTTTTACAAACAAAACTATAATCTCTATTTTGAAGCTGCTCTGTGTTTGGGAGTTAAACATGCATAGTGTTGATAGTAATTTATGAATGGTCTCCTTTCAGTACAAGATCAGCTAAAGTGTGCATGATTTCAAACAAATGCTTATATTGTTTGGCTTTCATCTCTATCTCAGAGTGTTTCATAGTTCAACCCAATCCCATTAATTTATCCAATTCCCTATACGAACACATGTATCTGGATAGCACCCAAACTCGCCCATTCTCCCACCCATCCATCCATCTATCTATACACTGACTCATTCTTAACCATCCATTGATCCATCCACCAACATATCCATCCCTCCAGCTGTGTATGTTAGTGTTCTTGTATTTGTATCATCTTCTATTGATGGGTGTCTCTATGTGTGCTGTCTGTCTCTACATCCACACAAACCTATTGCACAATATATATCCATTACAACAAAAACACACCCCTTTAAAATAAAATTAGCACATGATCAACACTTACACATGCAAAGTTAATTTATGGTGTAAGCAGATTTACTTGCAGCTGGGTATTCCCAATCCTAGAAATAAAATGTGGTCTCTGCTAATGCTCCCATGTAGGACTATGTTCTTCGTGTGTTGCTAACAGCTTGATTTGCAGTATGGTTCAGCTGTTGTTCCTATTTGTGGCAAGGCGTGCTGGCTAAATGACCGGCATGTTGTAGGTCGCACTGACTTCTCACATTCTTGGTTCCCTGATAAGTCCACCAGAACTTTGTTTTTGCAATGATACTTGCTGATCAGGAAGTCGCTATAGATAGGCTGCTGCAAAGAGATCCGAGGTGCACTGTTCCCTTGCAGATAGATGCAGTGTGGCATCGACTGCACCTGGGTAAGCTTACCTCAGACGCAGACACGGCATGGCACACGTACAGTGACCCACGCACAGTACAGCACTCATTCACATCATTGCTTTCAAGGAGGTAATCAACAAAATGATAAAATTATTTGCAAATTAACACTGGACAGAAAAGGATGTCTGGCAGCGACCACCAGCAACGTGGTTGTCACTGGAGTGTGTGTCATGCCCACCTCTCACTACAAGTCCAGGGGTTTGACTGTGGAAGTCGTCAGTTGTCTTCCCATCAGCAGGCGTAGTTTGTCTCTTCCTGGAGCGTTTCAGCACCATTGTTGACACATTAAAAAACACATATTAACTTAAAGACAAACACACTAATCAACCGTTGCCCAGGACAGTAATGCTGGTGACACAGGAATGCGAGCTGAAAGTACTGCAGAGCTCTGAGAATGGTTCTCCAGCCTTGCTGTCACAGGCTTTGCTTCTCCCATCTGGTTCCCCTTCCCCTACATTTCCCTAAACAGCATCCTCACCTCCTTCCACCTCAAAAACACATCTCCATAAATAACCCATCACACTTTCTTCAACATCAAAAAAGGTGAACTTTCATCATGAGGAAGGTGTATGGTAAACATTACCAAGTGCAACATTATATAGAAAGTTGGTGACTGTTGATTCTCTTCTGCCTTGGTAAATGCAGATGGATGTGCAGTGCTTGATACAGATGGTTAGTGCGGCAAAGAGCAGGCAGCTCTGCAGGTCTATTTCTGCTGGAGGCACTCATGCTGCAAGAGGTGGGCACTGCCTGGCACTCATGCTGCAGGAGGTGGGTACTGCAGGCACTCATGCTGCAGGAGGCGGGCACGGCTGGCACTCATGCTGCAGAAGGCGGGCTCTGCAGGCACTCATGCTGCAAGAGGTGGGCACTGCCTGGCACTCATGCTGCAGGAGGTGGGTACTGCAGGCACTCATGCTGCAGGAGGCGGGCACGGCTGGCACTCATGCTGCAGGAGGCGGGCACTGCAGGCACTCATGCTGCAGAAGGCGGGCTCTGCAGGCACTCATGCTGCAGGAGGCGGGCACGGCTGGCACTCATGCAGCAAAAGGTGGGCACTGCAGGCACTTATGCTGCAGGAGGCAGGCACTGCAGGCACTCATGCTGCAGGAGGCGGGCACAGCTGGCACTCATGCTGCAAGAGGTGGGCACTGTGACACTGCAGACACTCATGCTGCAGGAGGCGGGAACTGCAGGCACTCATGCTGCAGGAGGCGGGCACTGCGGCACTGCAGGCACTAATGCTGCAGGAGGCGGGCACTGCAGGCACTCATGTCCCAAAGCATTTACCTGTGACTTTCCGGATTTGACTCTCAAATGTCAGGTTGGAGTCGAGCCAGACTCCAACATTTGTTACTTCTGTTTTAGGAATTGGAAGTTGAACAAGTGTCTCAGGCCACCATGCTGACGACCAGATAGATAGAGCTTTTCCCACTATCATTACCTCCGTTTTGCTGCCATTAAGTTTCAGGCAATGATTAGACATCCATGCTGTTACCTCCTCCATGCATTGGAAAAATTGGTGGGCAATGAGTCCCAGGTTTTGGGAAAATGTGATAATACGCTGAGTATCGTCAGCATAGGACACAATGGACGCTTTGTGAACTTCCACTATAGTGGCAAGTGGCCCCATGTATAAGTTAAACAACGTGGGGCTTAGGGTTGAGCCCTGGGGAACTACCTGTAACAGGGGAAAGCTCTTGGACATATGAGCGTCTTGTGTGACCTGGAAACCTCGTGACGACAGGAAGGACATCATCCAGCGCAGGGCCATGCCCATTACACCACATGTCTCTAATCTTTGGAGGCGGAGGCCATGGGAGATGGTGTCAAAAGCTGCATTGAGGTCCAGCAGGATCAGAGCAGCAGTGTGACCTTCGTCTGCGTGCTGTCTTAGGGTTTCCATAGCCAAGAGGAGGGCTGCCTCCATAGAATGTGCAGCTTGGAAACCTGATTGTGAGGGGTGCATTAGGTTGTTTCAGTCAATGTGATTGGTCAACTGTATATTCACTACTTTTTCTGCTATTTTTGCAAAGAATGGTAGCAGTGAGATAGAGCATAGGTTCTCTAGTACCGAATAGACAATTTGCGTTTTTTTCCTTAAAGGGCAGACCATAGCTTGTTTCCATTAATAGGGAACTTCTCCCGATTGGAAGGAGCGGCTAATTAGCTAGATATGAATGGCATAATGCAGTTCTCTCCCTGCATCAGCAATTCTGGGCGAGCTGGGTCCCTCGGGGATCCAGTTTTGATTTCATTAGCTAGCTTCCTCAACTCATCTGGTTCTAGCATCTTAAACTCCTCTAGGGTTTCTCCCTTAAATACTGTGACCAGAGTGCATTCATTGCTTCTGCCCTGTTGTGCTTCCATAGGGAAGGTGATCTTAGCTACTTTTGCAGCGAAAAGTTTGCAATTTTATTGCAGGACTCCTCCGTGGTAATAGGAGGTTCGGTTAGTTTTTCAGCTGACTGTAGGGATTTTAGAATGACAAACATTTCTTTAGAAGAGTTTTTAGCCCTTTCTATCTTCCCGCTATAGAAAACACCGCAAACTTCTTTTATTAATGTGCGGTATAATTCGAGTTCTATTTTATACTCTTCCTTGGTTTTAGTGCAGTAGTTCTTAAGTCATCTGTGTTCTAGCTGTTTACACTTTTGTTTAGCTTTCCTTAATGTCTCATTAAACCAAGGTGCTGATGCCTTTGCCCTCTTGGTATTAGTTGTGGTCCTTGGCGCTACTTCATTTAAAGCTTCTGTTATCCATGCTCCCACTTGTTCATTTGCGACATGTATATCCTTATCCATATCAGGTTCATTTTTTTGCCGCACCTGTGTGAACGTATAGGTGTTGAAGTTGACTCATTTCCTATGGGTAACTGTCTTTTTAGGTTTTTCGGCTGTGGGACTCTGAGCCGGGATGAGGAAAGGGATTATATGGTGGTCAGACCAAGGGACTGGCAAGGGCACGCCGACTTCGAGATCTGTTATTTTAGTGAAGATTGGGTCTAAGATGTGGCCAGCTTGATGCGTTTGCGCACTAACCTTTTGCGCTAAATTAAACATCATGAGGTCTTTGCACACGGTTTGTGCCTCAAGGTACTCAGTTTCATCAAAATGTATATTAAGATCACCATACCATGTTGCACCGATTTGTGCCTCTTTGTGCATGCACTTAAAAAGCAAATCCTAATGGTTTGTCAATGCTTGGTATATATAACTATTTTGACTGAGTGTTAATAAAAAACAAATTGAAGTACAACATACATGATGTAACACAGCATGTACAGGACACAGAAGAAGTAAGAAATTGACAGGCAAGGTCTGAACACATTTTTTAAATAGAAAGTTGCACATTATCATTTATTTTATTTTTAACAGGACAATTTTTGCTTAAGATAAAAAGTTGACCTACTCTGTCTGACCTTTCATATACTGTAGAGAGCGGAGCTGGCCTCTCTGTGCCAAGAGATCAATTAAATGAAAAATCACCTAATGTTCACACAAAATCTTTTCTTTTTTTTCTGACTCTGACTCCTAAGCAAAGCAAAATACTTTACAGCAACGCATGGGCGGGCAAAAGCGTGCCTCCTGATTTGTTTAAACACGGTTATCTCTCTTCCATTTCTACGAAGATTAACGTCGAAAAGAAAGAGGGACAACAGTTTGTAACAGCGCAGGCTTTTGGGCGATGTGACTATCGCCGATTTCAGAGCACAAATGCCTCCCCCGACCTGGGCATTCGGTGCGGTGGCACTGCTCGCACCGCCCAAAAGCCGGCCCTGCAACGAGTGGTTTCTATGTAAGGGAGGTACAACAAATATTACCACCTTGAACACTCCTATGCCTTTATAGGTTGGCACAAAAACAGCTTCAGAAACAGTTGAATTCTAGACTTTTGTATTTATTGGGAATAAACCCCTTTCATACGTCAACAATGTACATAGCTGCACACTGGCATATAAGGAGAAGTAGTAGCAACAGAAAAAAAACAGAACAGTTAGAATACAATTACATATGATATATACTAGGGTTTGCCCAGAACCTATTCAAGCTCAGCTTAAGAAACCGTATTCGCACATAAATGAGCCAGGGGAATGTGAGTTGACCATCCAAATCCATTAGCTCTCTCAAACCTTGTCTAAATACATGTAATCCTTCGCTGGCCCAAATTCTAACCCAGTAAAGTAGAGGTCTCAATGTTGCTAGATGCTCCAATTTCTTGATGCCAATGTCATAAGATAAAGGGATCAGTGAGGTGTTTTGGGGTAGCACTGGAAGCATCCGCATAGCTTTGTTTTATGCAGCTATTAATGGGTTACGGTTTTCCCCACCCCATAGTTCGGACTCAAAGTGCAGCTATTTTGGCTCTAAACTTGTAGACCTCCAAAGCCGGGTAGATTGCCTTAGACTCGGTGGTTTGTTGTCTCTTCACAATAGGCATAATATTTTGCAATAAGATTGTCTTAGCCTTATTAATCTGTGGTTTCCAAGATAGTTTTGAGTCAAGTGTGACACCAAGGTAAGTAAAATTCTCTATGCGCTCTAATGGAGTATCATCTAAGACCAGTTTGTTTTTGAGGTGTTTGTGCGATAGTCATTCTCTACCATCCGAATTAAAAGCACTCAACAAAACAATGTAGACACTTTAAAGTTAATATGAGCATTGGCAAAGCCAATTGGTCTGGCTTTTAATAGACAGTCGCAAAGCTGTTTAGGTTCGCTAATGCTTGTCTGGATTGCCACACAAGGTAAAATGCTATAGATGAGCCATAGAAAAAAGGTGAGTGACGCAATTTGGCTCCTAGAAAACAGAGTACGGCAGCCATGGCATTATAATCTGCTGAGAAAATAAAGAGGAGGGTGTACACTCTTGGCAGCCACCAGGAAGCCAGTGCAAACAGCACCAGTAAATTGTCAGCTGGAAAAACAGGCTGATAGAAGTTACATTGTTGAAGTGTGCTGTTGCAACAGGAGCACGCTTTGCCTCATGGCAGTGACTTGCTTGAGAGTGCTGTTAAAGGAGCAAAACATAGTTGTAGTGGGGAGAGGCAGAGGTAGCCTAAAAGAATGAGGTGTGCTGACCGCACAACATCAATCTAAGGTGCTGTCATGCTGGTGATGCGTGGAGAGATGGATTTATGAATGGGCAACTACCTTGAAATGAGTCATGGCAAAAAAACACTCCAAGATGGCCACCTGTGCTTACGGATCCATGAGCCGCACACACTAGGGCCATTTAGGATAGTTTTCAGGAAAATTCAATTATTAACGATAGCTGAGATACCTCACGCCTAGACATGCATCCCAGCAGCATTGTGCAGGAGGCAGCTGGGTCCTAGCCAAAGAAGAAAAATAATGAAGCAAAGATTGTCCCAAGTGTTCTTCCTTTATATACATTCAAACGCCTCTGCCACTGAAGAGAGAGGATCTATTTTAAGGTTAATGCAAACAATGTGTATAAGCTTGGTGCTCAAAGTGGAGGACACCAGTGCATAAAGCGGGCTGACCTCCGGCACCATGCTCTATGCTGTGGTGGAAGGAAGCAAAACATAAATCACAATTTAAGAAACCAATGGATATTGCTTGCTGTATCATCTCTATATATGTATGTAATGTACGCCTTATTGGATAACTTAGGCTTGCTCAAAGGCGAGACCGAAAAGATCTTGTCATGGTTAGTTATAATATTTTCCCAAGAATGCCTCATCGGGCCATTCTTTCCAAGTCTTTGCACATCTCCTAGTCTTCAGGCGTAACTATCATTAATGGTGTGAGAGGCATGTGGCCATGGCACCTCATTTATATCTGTCTTTTGCTACAAAACCAGTGTATTTAAAGGTACATTGTCTTCCATACATTAGGAGTTTCTATGCATTGGGGTGTGGCTTGGATAACGCGGGGAATGGTAGCTTGAGTCTGCTGGTCCCGCCAACATGGATTGAAAATCGGGGCCGCAGCGGTCCCCAGGTCACCAAATGAGTCGTAGGTGACAGAATCCGTTTTGCGAGCCTGAAGAGACCATGCAACATAGAGAAGAACGACGCTGACTGCTGATACCGGATCTGACTTTACCTCAGCCAGCACAGCCGACCCTCTCGACACAAAATGGTTGCCGAGAACGAATTAGTTCAGGCACTGGAGTTTTGATGGAGCGAACTATTGCAGCTTCCGTAAGCGATCTCTCTTTTACTAACTTCACCCGATGTGTGCCCCCTGGAGGCTGCATTGCCTGATTTTTATACCTAATGTCCATCGGCGCATAAGTGACAGTATCGGGCACCAAATCTCATCTAATTTCCTCCCCACATCGCTAAGTATACATCAGCTGCAACAATCCTTGGCATTTGTTCTAATGATCTTGCAATTCTGAGATCTGCTGAGCTTTTGTGTTCCACAGTCTTGTGCAGAGACCCAGATCTCAGCAGCAGTCATTATACCATAACACGTCTGCACATTCCTGGCACAGCACATGGGAGATTCTAATAATTGGAGACTCTGGAATCTCTAGAAAGGCATACCACAATCACTGATGGGCTTGTGCACTGCACGACGGCTGTGCCCGAGTACACCTGCTTTAACATAACATCACATTTATTTTTAAAGCGCTTGTTCATCCAAGGGTATCTTGGCGCTGAATAACAACTGTTTATTGTTACCCAACTTAATGGTACTCATTTTATTGACCTCAGAAAGATGAAAGGCTGAGTGGACCCGCCAGGAATTTAACCTGTGACCATGAAGTCGAACACAGCCCCTAAAATGGATGTATTAGTCCATTAAGACACTAGACCTGGCTTTGTGTCCGCCTGAGTTTTAGAGGGATTCCAGAAATCTGACCAAGGCACCGCCTGCGTATGGACTTACTGTCTCTAATCTTCCACAAATCTCAGTCCCATTGAAGAAGACCTTATGCACCTTCCCATCTCAAATTCCATTAATACCGGTGGTGCTTTGTAACACATAGGAGGAGCATATCCATATAATTTTGGATGTAAAAGATTTCTGTGGAAAGAGTCCTGGGCTTTATGCAGAAAGGCCACATTTACCAGTACACCTTGCCTTCTGTTTACGCCCCTACTAGGCCTACACTGCACACCATCTTCCAAGGATCACAAAGCAAAGACAAAGTCCCTATCCATTACTAGACCATAGGTCAACATACGCCCTTGACCGTATCTTCTGTGCTCAGACCATGGCTGAAAAAGAAACCAAGAGAGACCTGAAGCATTCAAAAGTGGAACCCCTGGCCCCAGATTCCCCAATTAAGGAGAACGTTTGCATAACAATACTATTGACATGATCCTAAAGAAACTTGCTGAAGTACATTATCTTGCTAAGTCCACAAATACCAACAGATATGCTTCAACTAGAACTTTACGCAATAAGATCGGACATCAACGCCATCAACAGCAAAGTCGCTGAAGCAGAATCAGTACAATGGAAGACATGACTGTCAACTGCAATGAAGACATTCAGAAGCCGCAAGCATCATCCAAGCCCCTTCAAAGAGACATGGAGAATATAAATTGTAGAGGAAACCTACGAATCTTTAGAATGCCTGAAGGTTTTTGAGGATTCATCAGACTCATGCATTGCCTTTCAGGAGAGGTGGATTCCACAAGCGAAGAGCATGGCCTTAAAAAAAAAAAACTGAACTAAAAAGAGCAAACTGAGTCCCCTCATTCAAACCCACTAACAAAGCCATTACACGACATATTGTCTGCTGACCGCTACGCTATCAGCACACTGAGCTAATTCTGAACTATATGCGTAAAAACAACTACATTATATGGAATGACCACAAAATATTCATATCGCAGAATTACTCAAAATCAACAATGGACGTTAGGTAAGGCCTTTTGGCACTCAGACCGAGGCTCGAGAACTTGAACCTACAGTTCTCCTTTACTGGTCCAGCAAAACGTAAGGTCTTTGTTGACTGAAAGCACCACATCTTTATCGATCACAAAGACTTGCAAACCTTCTTGGACTAAACAGATGATATTTCAATGGAAACCCAACATACATCTACCACCAAGAAAACAATCTGAGACTTACCAACAGAAACTCTATCTGACTTGAAATTACTTTTCTCTGTATCCATTCATATACACTAAACCGGCGCTCTCCCTAACAACACAGCGGATAAGTATTTTTATGTGCCTTGCTCATTGACTGTTGTGAAACTGTAGTGATGTAGTTTAACACCTTTTATCGCTGAAGGACAGTCCTCCAGACGCGGTGTGCAATGACAACAAGGTAAAACTGCACCAGGCCTTGATGTTTTTGTAATTTAGCTCAAGTACTACCCTAGGTAATGACCTCACGCTGCAACTTAGTGCATAGCAAATGTCTCGCTGGCCCCTAACGCATCCAAAGACATCACGTTAGGTAACCCACCAGTAGTGCCTCTGGCACCATTAAAGATTATTGCAGCGCACCTTTCTCACATGCCATTAACATTTAAGTCTGCACCAGTGCTCAACGCACTGTCCAATATTACAATGTATCTATGTTGCCCATTTCATGACCTATTTTTTGATACACTGCACTTGGACATTGTATTCCGCTGAACACTAACTATCCACATCTTTGTCGTGCCTCCATGCTTGATGAGTAACATAAGGAGGAATAACAAGTATTTTACACATGGCCTGCTGGAGACAGGATATCTCCTTATTGCTAATTGTTGTAGTTTTAAGACCTTAGTTACAATTGCTAGACCTGTTGCTAGATGACGACAGCAAGTAGCACAATTAAGTTAGAAATTCTAGCTACTACCCTATATTTTGCCCTCCCTCATGCAGAATTGGGGACACTCCCTAAGTATTCATATGTATGCCTTTGGTTGCTCAAGTTCCTGGTTGCTTATTTTATCTGTATTGGATTGCACTTAACACTATTTTCCTTGTTCACAGGATCACTGTTCCACATGTTCTGATCTGTTCCCATACTTCTGTGGTGGCAGGAATATTACCCCGCTGTTGTCTCCCCCACATTTAGTGTTAAGGGTGGGATGGGTGGTTGGGCTGGGGGGCAAGGGTGGAAGTTTTATTGGATCGTTTTTCATTCAAAGATTGGGTTTTAGGGTTCTTTTTTCCTTCATATTGCTTGACTTCATTGGCATGACAAGTCACTTCTTTGCTCCTTCAACATCCACTTATTGGCAACAACGAGCTTATACACAGATCCCCAAACAGGTTTCAGAGATACACTTATTACTGAGGTGGCCGTCCCCACAGGTATTGACTCTTCGCTATGTCTCGACCTCTGTTTGCCTGGAAACAATGTAGGACCCAGCTGTTCCCTCTGCTTATGTGTTGTACAACTGTACATATATCCCTCCAACATGGCTAGCCCCCCCAACCTTGCTGAGAATCTAAATGTGCTCTCCCTTAATGTTAAAGGGCTCAATCGCCCAGTTAAACGCAAAAAATTGAAAACTACCTATATAAGATCTAAGCAGATGTGACCATTTTGCATGAAACCAATATCGGTTCTAAAGAGATAGCTTCATTTGGGAACAACTGGATCAGTGAAACTTGATGCTCTCCTGCACCAAACAAGAAAAAAGGGGTGGTGACCTTGATTGCCAGAAAATCAGGATTAACTATTGTAGGAAAGAGCCCTTTTTGACATGGTCATCTCCACTTTTTGCCCGCTATATGATGTGATTTTGACTGGAGGTGCACTGGACTCATGCTAACCCAGTCCCCAGTGCCAGAACTGTCAATTGTTTTCCCCAATTGGCGATAGCTTTAGTGCTCTGTGTAAGTCCCTTGTAAATGGTACCCTGATACATAGGGCCTAAGGTAATACAGAGGGTCCCTCAGGGTGGCAGCACGAATTGTGCCACTCTAAGGGAACTCTCACCAAGCTCACGCAAACTGCCACTGCAAACTATGTGTTTTGGTGCAGAGAAATGTGAAAATCACTGTATTAGCAGGTATGACCCTGAGCTGGTAGGTTCCATTGCTGCCAGTACAAGTGAACAGGGAAGCCATTTTTAAGCACATGTGCTGGACACTGGTGAAACCGAGCTACACAATAGCTTCACTGAAAATAGGGATGTTTGGTATCAAACATCTCACATTAATAAACCTGTACTGATGCCAATGTCGGATATAGTAATATATGCACCCAGAGGGCACCTTAGAGGTGTCCCCTGAAAACCTACCAGCTACTGGTGTGCTGACTGACTGGTTTTAATCAGCCTGCCACCAGAGATGAGTTTCTGACCCCCAAAGGGTGAGGGCCTTTGCTCTCTGGGGGCCATAAACCAAGCCTGCTCAGGCAGAGAGTGCTGTGCAACCCTGTCTACAGGAGGACCTGTGGATTAGCATTCCAAGGCCGGGGAGCTTCAAAGAGGCCCACTGCCTTTAGTATGTGAATCTGGCTTCTCTCACAGGAGAGGATACCAACTATTTTTGTCCAGAGATCCTAAATTTGACATCAACAAGATGGTCGCTTCTGAAAAGTCGTATCCACTTTAGGTAGCCCAGTACAGGGGTGGTGCTCATCTGAGGGTGGACACCCCTAACTTGCTTTCCAATCCACACAAATCATTCTCAAGAATCGACTACCTCGCGGAATAAGAGATGACGCTTCCCACAGCGTCGCCATTAGTGCGCTTATCCGGTCACTCCCCGGAAGTGAAGGTGAGAGAGTGTAGCTGCGACGAAATGGCAGTTCCTGTCGGAGCAAATGGAGCTCTATGGTTACGGAAACGGCGGGTGATACAGGAGTCGGTTCCTGCATAGCTGTGTGGGAGCAGGAGGGACAGAAGTGACCTGCCGTGCATGGGCAAAAAACGGCATTAGCAGTGTGTCCCGAGACGGAGCTTCCTGGAGGAGAGGTGAGAGTGCACTGACACAGGGAGCCGTGGTGTGTCGGGTCTCACAGCCGCCACAGGGGGCGGCAGTTTCTCGGTTTCTCATTTGCTACATGCCTTACTTCACTCACACTCTCTTGACTCAAGTCGCTATTAGCTGTTAGCTACCCATTAAAGCTCTGTCACTTTGGTCGAAGGTAAGAAGGTAAGAAAGGGAAAGGAAGGCAGCAGCAGTCGAGCAGCGTCATCCTCTGAGGCTAAACCTGCGCATTGAAATTTATATCATCACTTAGAAACTGCACCTTAAGAGACCTCTCTGCTAAGGTTTATATTTGACATTTGACATGCCTTAAGGGAACTTTGATGGCACCAGCCTGGGGTGGTAGGAGAAAAGGAAGGAGCAGAGCACTGAGAGCTTTTATTTCTAGTACAATCCTTGAGGATATAAAAAGAAGAACACAGCAAGCATAAGCTGATTTTTCATTAGCGACTGCTGTCTGAAATATTAATCTCAATAAAATTCCCACTTTCTCCCTTCATCACTGTTCCCCTAGCTTCCTTTTAATCCTTTTTAATTCCTTTCCTGCCTTTTTCTGACTTGTTCTAGGCCAAAGTATGATGATGAAAAATACGTCTGAGGCCAAAAATGAGCAGCGGTGGCACCACCTGTACAAATTAAGCACTGAAATGGTGTCACATATATTTACCCAAAGTACTGGAAGTAAAAATGAAGCAAAAAGGGTATTCAGAGCATAAAAGAAGCTACATATTTCAGCACTAGGAAGTGGCTAGAAGTCCATTGTTGAAAATCTGACTGAAGGCTCTGCAAAAAGCGATTTGCATTACCAATGTTTATTTTAATCCACAATGTGAGTGAATGAGTGAACCCTCCCATAATCAGTGAACGGAATTTACTTTGGTAGTATGTGTGAAACAACCAGTTTTTGAAGTGGACTAGATAATTCTGTAAATTTTTCAACCGTAGCTGACAAGTAGCTTCATGTGATGTTTCATCCAAGTCTAGCTTTTTAGCCATACAGCACTTTGCATGCTGGGATTTCAAGCCCATGATAAGTGTTAAAAGCAAAACTATAAGCTCCACAATGCAACGTGCTGTTTGTTCAAAAGCCAGGAATGGCGGATAGCATCAAGTCGTACAGCCACTTGGCAAACTTGTGAAATGCTAAATAAAAAGTAGGTTCGGGCTTCTCTTGCAGGTAGTCATAGCTAAACAGCCCAGAGGATCGTAAGGCAAAGACAACAGTTCAAAAGCAAATTGGCGCTAATGGACTACCATGGACATCCCCTGGAAAACCGTTAGGGTAAAAAGGCTGTTATTTGCTAGAACAATGCGAGTAACATGAGCTGGGCGTGTCTTAAGAGACACTGAGAAAGGAAAAACAATCCACTGCCACCCCTCTTCCGGAGGGAACTGTGTTGTGGCTTAGGTGGAGAGCCGGCAGTGTACCTTGAACCAGTGCAGCACGTGCTGCAGGTGCTGCCCCCCGAGGACCGCCAGCTGGGATTTTCCTAAGCACTGTGCGACGTTCTCCTGTGGACCATGAGTCAGCGTATCTTTATAATGAGTAAAAACAATATGTTGGTAGGAAGATAGGACTATAAACGAAGGACTGTCTCGCCAGAAATCGTGAACATACTAACGAAATGTAACATTAGATCACATGCAGCTGTGCGGGCACGTACATCAGTGATGGAGGAACTGCTGATTCATGGGACAATCCAATACAGGACGGATACATTAGACATATTGATTGGTGTTATATATCACACGTGTTTAGATCTTTAAACTCTGGGCGAGGCAGCGGTGTGCCCGGAATTGCACAATGGCTTGGTAAATGCCGATGTGGGGACGCGAACCAGGGTCTACAAGTTAGACTCTAAAACACACTGTGTGCAGAGTGGACTAAGGGCCAGATGTAGGTAAATCTGAAATACCGATTCGCTATTAAGAAATCGGTATTTCCTATGTAGGTAAAGATTCGGTAAAAAATACCGAATCCTTAATATTCCTTATTACCGAATAAGTAATTGAGATTCGGTAATAAAGCATACCTACCCATTCATTTCTATGGGCTTGGAGGCCCATAGGAATGAATGTGAAGACATTCACTATTAGCGATTGTAGCGGGAGCACTTTCAAGGGTGCCAGGGTGTCAGAAGGACACCCTGTTGCACCCCTGAAATGTGCATGTGTGCACATGTGGCGCACATACATGCCCTAAGGGCATGAATGTGTGCCACATGGCACTTAACAAAAAACAAAAAAGTGATTTTTTAAAGGAAATCGGTAATTACCACCAACTTGAAGTTGGTGGTAATTCCCGATTTCTTAAGGCTCAAAAGCACTCTTTAATGTGCTTCCTACATTGCATTTAAGGGATTGGTATTACCGATTCCTTAAATGCAAGAGCAATACCGATTCCTTACCTACATTAGGAATGGTTAATTACCGTTCGGTAACGCTGAAATTTACCGAATTTCGGCGTTAGGGACCGGTATTTACTTAGCCACTTACATCTGGCCCAAATTCACCTAAATATTTCCTTAAAACGGTGCAGCTGGAAATTCTTCAGAACGATCTCGGCTTTCTCGATTCACAAGTTGCTTCCGGCTCGCACTCCGAGCCTTTTTATCCTGCACCGATGAGAAAGTGCACTTTGTGCCCCTGAGCGCTCTTTCCAGTTGGTGCTTCTGTGACAAGTTCAACGAGTTCCTAATCTTCACTGCCCCTGTCTCAGTGAAGAGGAAGCCTGGCTATTGTCTACTTTTCGGGAATCATGTGACATGGTAAATGAACACTTAATGACACAACCAAAGACTAGCAAAGAAAACAATTCGTGAGTTGGAGCTCTTCGTAGTTCTCAGTCTTGACGGATCTTGAAAACAATGGCGAGCAACATGTCCTTGAGATCCCGCCAATGCGGGATATTAATTATTCTACATACTAAAAGCTACATTTCCACTTATCCTCGAAAAACGCATTTATTTTAATGTTTCCATCTCAGAACTAATACACTTGTTCCATGTGAGTTGAAATCCCGCAAATTGTGTATTTTATATAAAGCCTAAACGGCAGTGGGAAGTTGGGGCGGTCTGTATATCACAGTCTAAATATCTATCTACAAAAAATATGTCAGTGATTTTTCTTTTTTTAAACAATTGTAATTGTTATCTCAGCACTTATATGATGCATCAGGCAGTTATATCCAACAGTGGCCCACAATGTGCTCTCAGTTCCCTTCACTATTATAATGGTAAATAACATGATAACATTTCAGTCATTAACTTTCACCCCCCTCCCTTGGGTGAATTGTGTTCCATTATGATTCAGTGGGATAGGTTGGTTTGGCCGGGTCCCTTTTGTGTTTATCGATGAATATCTAGATGGCTCTCCCTCATTTGTGTTTTTGTAGTTGGGGAGGGGGGGGGGGGGGAGTGGAGGTGGCGGTGGGGTTAATTTAATGCACTACACAAGACAAAATTAAATTTAAGGGGGGGGGGGGGTTCAGTCTGCTCCCATCCCAAAGGAGATGGGGCAGCAAGGGGTTCTTGACTGGGAATCTGGGGTTTTCGGGCTAGCTACTAGTGCCTCTCAAGATCGGGGCGTGTCAATCGTGCCTATACCCTTCCTAGCATCTCTCAACAGGACCTCTCCCTCATATCCTGCACATTTCTCCAGTTCCCTTCTCCAGGTGGTCACTCTAGGCCCTATTGAGGATATCCGGTGTTTAGTAATTTCTCTCTTCGCTAATATAAAAGCCAAATCTTGGAACCTGCTCGTAACTTTCGATCGATGCAATTAGGTGTAAGGCAGGCACTATGTAGTACATAAGAATGTATCAGTTAAAATCTTGCATTCCTAGATACTTTTCGTACTCTTTCTAATATTGGGACCCAGTCTTTCTGAGGGATAGGAATCTCTAGATCTTCCCCCTATTCAGTGCAAAGATTATCTAATCGCAGGAGTACATCTCCTCGTAGAGCTCTGTAAAGGGGTGTCACTGCTCTATATGTCCCAGCAGCTGATACGATATATTGGCAAGTCCTATTGGGTTGGGGTTCCGTCAGTCTCGTCTTCCAGTGCTTGCTGAGCGCTGTCCTTATTGCTCTGTGAAGTGGCCCTGCGGAAGGTCAAATTCTGCCCTGAAGTCCTCAAAAAGGAGGAGTTCCTCATCGATATAGGTCCCCTACTTTAGTTGCTCCAGCCAACCCTTCCCAGTCTCTGCCGTGAGGTAATGTGGTGAGAATTGTGATGGGTAAATGTGGTGTTAACTGGAGTTTCCACCGAGTATTTTAGAGGCAGCGGGACCAACAGCAGTGCATTACCTGGAATTCCTAAGGATCATCTACATTGGGGCAGCCAGTTTTCAGTAAAACTCTCAGCAATCTATCCAATTTTGGTACCCATGGTCCTAGTGCTCGGATCAGATTTCGTCTTTCTGATATCCACTGAGAAAACCATTGCAGCTGCGCAGCAAGGTGGTATGCTTCGAAGTCAGGCACTGCTAGACCCCCATCTGACACTGGGCGCTGCAACGTAGTTAATGCCACCAGCTTGCGTCCAGAGCCCCATATAAAAACAGTGGTCAGGGAGTTTATCTCTGTGGCTCCCACTGCAACGGATCCAACCTCTCGGGAGGGTGCAGATTCGCCTCAGTTGGAAATAGGCTGGACATTTGCCAGTCAACCTTTGCTTATGAGAGCCTCTTTTATTTTGGTGCCCGGCCAATTTTTTTTTCCCAGTCCGATCCTGGTAGAGGGTCTTAAATTGAAGAAGTACTGCATTTAAAGAATAGTAAGAATGTAACTACCTGTATTCAAAGAGTAAATGTGTGACAAAGTCTGCCTGCTTTCTCTGACCTCTGAGCGCTTTTTTATCGCTCAAATTGTTTTGCCCTTCATTAAGCAGGATAAGCATCTGGGTGCTCAAAACTGCAGGTGGCCCATTCATTGGCCGGCTCTGTCAGATAAAATATCTTAAGTATCAAACTGAAATTGGGGTCTACCTCCTTCTCACCTGTCTTGCTTCAACCTCCTTTTGAACCAGCAGAACATTTTAAATATTCAGAGAAAGTCACACAAGGGGCACTGATGACATTGAAAGAATGCATGGCATGTGCATCAAGGCAGTCCCAAACATATCTCTAGTGATTTGGGAATGACACATTGGTGACACAAACACCTGAAGGATTCACCAATAATATAAGAGATGATAAAAATGTAATGCTGTACTCACACACCGTGTATCAGCCTTGGAGAAGAAGGAGCTCCTGATTCCCTAGCTAATAATTAGAAGAACTTCTCTCACTTGGACAACTGTCCGCAGAGAACTGAAGAGATGCCTACCAGAGCGCTGAGGGTGCCAGATTCCTGCTTTAGCCCACAGCTGGTGAAGTATTCCGCCTACTCTTTTTGTCTAATCTGTCCAATGGGAGCACCAAATGTTTAAAAGCCTAAGTTCTAGTACTAGTAGCTGTGAAGCTCACCTTGTTAGACCTCTTTATCCAATATAAAGGGTTTCGAGGCCACAAAACAGCTTGCGCTATTGTTAACTTGAGAGATCTGAGCTCAGTCAAACCTTTCACAGGAGAAACAAGTGAGTTAACCTGCCCAGTGAATACAATGTTCTCGCATTCTGGCTCAACTACTAGTGCTGCCTAGTTCTTGCTTATAACTTTTTCATATGAATAAAGGCTGTTTACAGTGACCAATGCTTTAGCTTCAGGTGAGAGCCTTGAGATGTTAAAATGACAGATCTCCAAAAGATCTTATAAGTGCGAAAGAAACTTTTTCCACTCACTCATGCACTCAAAATACAGCCGGATGTTTCATCCTGGTTCTAATAAAAAAAAAATGCCACTTAGAGTTTTTTTTGTGTTGACTGTTTATCCAATTCTGTTAGACTTGTACTGGTTCACATTTACTTCTATGTTGATGGTTGGCTTTAAATGAAAGCAGTCAAACCTACATTTGGCAACTTTTCTCCATGTTACTTTTACTTTATCTGATTCCTGCAATTTAGTTAATGCATACTGCCTTTTCAATATAATAGATATGTACTAGGCTTGGATTTATTCTTTGAAATAAGGTAGTTAACCTCTTTCTATTTTTTAAATGCAGTACCTCTTTAATTAAAGACCCTCTACCAGGATCAAACTGGAAGAAAAAATCGACCCCAGCACAAAGATAAAAGAGGATCTCATAGCTAAAAAATGTGGCCCACAATCGCAAACTGGGGAGTTTGGAAGACAAGATGTATAGGTGTTTTACAAGGTATGGGAGACTGCATGCATTGGTGCTTGCGGCAGTTAATGCTTGTGGTAATATCAGAGTGATAAACAGTAAATAAAAACAGGCCACCATACCCTAAAAGAAGTCCACAAAAACAGCCAAAAACACAGGCCACCCACTGACCTGTCGACCTAACTTTTCAGGCAGTGCCACATGTCAGAGATATTTCTAAGAGAGTACAACTAACATTCTTTTTCAAGTCCTAACCAGCATGAGAACAATGCAATATCAAAAATGAAATGCTATGTGCTGGCTGACTACAACCTAGAGATTCACACCCAGACAACCCAAAGCTTTCCTCATAGTACACTGTCCATGCCCATAGTACAGATTTGTTTACCTCATACATTTCTGTAGGAAACAAAAATGCAAATTGGAATGCGAGAGAAACACTGTGATTACAGGATGACTTAATAGAATAGAGTTATTTCAAAACTGATTTTGAAATATTCTCAGTGTAAGGCAAAGTGAGCAACAGATGTTAAAGCTCAAATTGCACTATTGCCCGCTGGCGGATGCAAAAAGTGTTAACAGTTCAAAAGAGTAACTTTTCATAATGTTCCTCCTTTTCATATTTAACTTAAACAACTACAATGCTTTGGTAAAATAACAGTAAAATGTACTATGTACTATATTGTCCCTGGATATAGATACAAATCTAAATTATTAGCGTAAATAGCGGAATACGTATGACTTGTAGTCTTTCTCCACACCATTGTCCAGGAGTTCTCTTGAAAAATGGACTAAAACATGAATTAACAATTTGAACAAGTTTGGGAAATGCTGCTTAAGGCAATTTCATGATCTGGCCAATTTCTATGTTTGATTTCACTTTCCTGTTTAGAAAAACAGAAAGCTTTTAAAAGGTATTTGTCAATCCTGCTCGCCGATTGAGAACATGGATGGACGTTGACATAGTGACGCTGTGAAAATGTTATTCTGAGAGCTCCTTTCAGAGCTTGGAGTCTATGGTTGCAGAGAACAACTTATCGACACACAATTGTGAGCCTATGGGGTGGTGGGATTTGCGTTGCGTCAAATCATTGGAGCTCTGGACTCGAAGTCCTCTACTCATGACCTTTCGTCTGTCGGTGCTTGATATTGTTCCTATATAAAATGATGATTGTCATGCTTTTGGATGGCCTGCCGGACCTGTGGGCTAGATAGGTAACAGTTATTGGCAGACCCTTCCACCGGAACGTTCGTACATTCTCACGCAAAACACATGGTTTAAATTCAAGCAGTTCAGCTACTTGGACGCTATATACCTTGCCCCCCACAAAACGGAATACATGTAATGCTGTATTGTAGCTGCCTGGGCTGCCCTAGGTGTACACTTGTAGGCGCAGACCTTCTCCACATGGTGGTGGGCTGTGTGATGATATCACGTTTCTTGCTTGTGGTTACGGGAAACTTAGAGAGAACCCTAAACAGGCACCAGTTGCATTCAGTGGAGATCGTCCTATTTGGCCTCTATAGCAGACGAGCTGAGAGGAAAGCTGGTAACAGGTTCCTGGACTTAGCCCTAAGGGTGGCCCGTAAGGACATCACACTGCATTGGAAATCACCTGCTGGCCGGCAACACAGTGGGTGGAATGTAGTCGAGAACGGAGAGCTGGCTGAAGTAGCAGCACTGAGTACTGAGGAGTAAAGAGGTCTCCTCACGAAACCCCTAGCAGAGCAGTGGACGGAGGTAGTGGCCTCAGAACAGTGACAATTATGTGGGGTTGATCGGTTGCCCATCACAGCGGTCAAAGTACATTATAAAAAGATTGGGAACTGTAGGAGAGGATGTGGCGTAACAGCTAGGGCAGCCCTTGGTACTGGGGAACTGGGTTCGAGCCTCAGTGTCAGCTCAACATCCTGTGATTCTGGGCAAATCACTTAATCTCCCTGTGCCTACAAAAAATTAATGTGTCCTTGTGTAATGTAACTAGTGCTCATGTAAAGCACTCCAATGCCTTTGGGTTGAGTTTGCGCTATATAAAACCACCCACAAAAACAAAAAACTGTGATGCTGTATGCAATGGCGCGTGGTCAGTGAGCTTGGGATGTGGCTAAAAATCTGTACTTTTTTGGTCTTTGATCGTCAGGTAACTACATATAAAATAAAGTACAGCCTAAATTAAAACTAAGTAAAAAAAGATCTTAATGGGAAATGCACTATAGCACATTATGAAAGTTAAGTTAATGCACTGCAGAGGTCAGTGTGCAGCCAAAGTGCCACAGAATTAAATCTTGGTTGGTGCAGTGGAGAATAGTGACTTGTGTATGCATTACACACAGTATAAGATAAACTGCTACAAAATGCGCAAAAAGGTTTAAGATAAAATGGTGCTTCCAAAATATGGATTTTGGTAATAAGGAATTTTTTTTTACCTAACTGTCCTTTCAACAGCTCGCCAGAGGTAGTAAGTACTATATAAATACAATTACAATTAAAACAAAACTTGTCATCACAAAGCTTCTAGTGATTCGATCAATTAAAGCCACTACTAGCTACCAAGCATTCTTTAAATTTGCATATTACCCTTTGCAATTGCAGAATTAACTTGTAGCCCACATTTGAAATTCTTTCAGGCAAGCAGGGACCCTGGCAGGAATGCTTGTTTAGCTCGGTTTCACAGCACAGGCGACTCACCCAATGACACTTCAGCTGAAGCATTTTAAACTATCTGAATGAACTGCCCCGGGATTGTGTCTTGTTACAAAAAGTTGGGGAACGGTTTTTCATATGACAAAAATGTATTGGAACGTTGGCACCCTCCAATCCTGCCCTCTTCGACCTCTGGTCCCATGGACAAGGACCCCCAGCTCTGACTCGTGGACTGCCGCTGTGGACGTTGTGGCCCATCCCTCCAAGCGCCATCTGAAAACAAGCGTTTATCACTGGAACTGTACCTAGACACTGACGTTATACTATATACTGACTGCTTGTGCAGCCCAAACTGGGTATTTCTGTATGCTATACAGCACGATTTACTTAGTTATAGAACACATGATTCATGGTAGCTCTACCACGTCAAAGATTTGATTGGCTCATTGGACTTCACTATAATCTGAGCAGCTTAAGAGGGTGGGGGGTGTCATTTGAAGAGCAACTTAAAATTCAAATGATGTATTGCCCATTCCTATACTGCTGCTGGCCATACCTCTTGATTTCCTTATTATTTTATATTCTTTATAGCAATGTTATGTAAAAAATAAAAAACAAGTGTTTTTTAACTAAACAAAATGTGTAGTCAATCCCATTATTGAGAACCAAATTCTTTTTCTTTTGGGAAACGAAGCCATGTATGGATTATTTTTCTTTGAACAGTGCATTGTTTTTACTGAACTAAAACCGTTTGATTCATTATTGTTTCATACACGTTCAATGAGAATGAGATCAATGGTAAGTTTATTCAGGAAGTACTATCAGTACTTTAAATAAATGCAATTTATTAACCACTTCACTGTAATTAATTGTAATGTCTGTTGTGCTCAAGAACAAGAAATGAGTGCTGATTATCTCTCCGCAATTGTAAGAAAAAGACACGATTCAGCTTGCTGTATTTTAGAAGAACCCTTAGTTTGTGCTCTGTCTATGGGAGGGCCTGGATATCAATGTGACATGAAGCTCATATGTCTCTGTGCTTGTAAAACCTAAACTCCTGGAGACAAAGAGCTTGAAGATAAGTATTATCGCAATAGCAACACTAGCAAGGAGAACACTCTAAGAGAGTTCTAACAGGCATCAAAGGGACCGAGGTATACCTCAAGACCAGGTCCTTAGACCTACATGGGAATTCCAACCCCATGATCAATACTGTCTGACAATCAGGGAATGATGCCTCAATCCTCGAACAGATATCATCAAACTTAGGGTCTTATTAGGAGTCTGGTGGTCCATGGACTGCCAGATTCGCGGGCGTGGCAGTCCAGCCACCAAGGCACCCGTTGCCCTTCCTGTGAGCAAGCACCCCCCAGTTCCAACACGGCATGAACTTTAAAGTCCATGCCGTGCTGAAATGCGCTACAGCTGACTCACAGCGGAGCAGTATTAAAGACTTATTGAGCCTTTGTACTGCGCCGCCGCGGCACCGCCACGCTGCCTGCCCGCCAGACAATGATTTGTATTGTAATCTTGCAGGAAGGCAGCATTGCGGTTTGACGGTGCGGGAACGGGGCGGTCATAACCGCCCCACTCCTGCACCACAAAACTCATAATGAGGCCCAAAAGACAGTTCTGGAATGCTCTTTGATGGTGATTGTTATTTATGTTCTGGGTAAACAGAACAGTTTTTTCTTCTTTATTGGATGGCCCGTTAAATGACACAAAACTAAAAGATTACAGCCAGGTATTAAACAGAAAACAAAAATCAATCAATCAAAATAGACATGTAAGATAAAGGTATTTTGTTTTTATTATATTCAATTCTTTATCCATGTCTGCCTGGGTAATTTTCTTTTCTGACAGATAATGGCCATGACAGGTTAGGTTTCTGGAAAAGCACAACCTATGATGGAGAATACCTTGGCTGCTCTGCTACAAATAACAGAAGGGAGATTACTATATTAATTAAGCTTTGAGTTGATTCACGCTCTTAGTCAGATAACAGAACTGGTATGTCTTTTTTCCCCCAAAATACTGTGGTTTCTTTTGAACCTTCCAAAGCTGCCTGGTTACCCCGCAATATCAGCTAAACAAAAAACGAAGGGAAAGTGTATATAATGACCACGTCAAACAGGGTAAAATCATACAACAGTCTTAGGTTCAGGACTCCAACAATATCGTCATAATATATCCACTGCTCCAGAATCATACCTGGCTATAACTAATTGCAGCTGCTTCTTACCGAATGTCAAAGCTTAACAGCCCCTCTTTAATGTTTAAATTATTACGCATTTAGGTGGGATACAGTTCATGCAATCCCTTGGTTAAAAAGTGTATTTGTCAATTTATCAAACCCGAAATTTGCAGACTGTGAAGTTCTCTAACAATATTTAAGTATGAGTCCTTTAATATCTCTCACACTGTGTATGTTTTTTAAATATTCTAAATGGTCCAATTAAGAATGGCCTATATCACCTAATATTGACTGTTTCTGTTGTTGCAGAAACTGTCCTTCTCAGTAGATCTTCTATTGCTGTGATAGTGCCTGGAAGAGGTAGAGTTTATGATCATCAGAAGTCACACTCCCTTCCTGACACAGAAACAACACCTGCCTTGCCAGAGTGATATTAAAATGAACAAGGAGCTGACTGAAAAGAGAAACTAGTACTTGCACTTCAGGCCCCAAGGTAGAGCTTGGAGCTGGTCCAAAGGGAATACTTGCTGAGCCCCACGTTGTCCGGCTTGCCTGTTTACAGTTAAGGATGGACTGTTTCTATTGGAGCAGGCTCAAGACTGATTTGTATATGGCTGGGTCCAAACTTAGGGGGCATTCTGGGTGAAAAGCAATGGACTGGGATGCAGCCTGTGTGATTGCCAGTGGCTGAGATTAATTCAAGCTTTCTATCAATCACCTTGTTGTTGTTGTTGCAAAAAACCAATAACTAGGGATGAAGGCATCCTGTATCAAGCACTGTTAAGTAGCTGCAGGTAGCATATAGTTCGCCACAACTCTTGCAGCACTCTGCTGGTCACCATTCCCGGTATTTTGGACTTCAAATCATGTAATAAGCCATCACTTTGTCACACAATTTGTGCTAAATATTGCGACTCACACTGACTTCTACCCTGTCTCAATAACTGGACACGCTGGCACCTGATTTGTAGATCATAAGGGCCCTATATGGCCTTTCACAATACTTTATTTTTGTTGTTCATCCAGCTTCAAATTGTGCTCCTTTTTTCTTGATCATCATGCTTAATATTTTGATTGTCACTCTGCTTTACATTTGTTAGTGGCAGAGTTTCATATTTCATTAGCATCTGATTGATCTGCCTATTAGTTTATCGATGAGCCAGTCCTTTTGTTTTTTCCAGGTCAGACTGCCTTGTAGGGGGAACAACCTTTACAACGCAACTTTTACAACGCACTACACTTACAACGCATTTTTTACAACGCACAATCCATTACAACGCATGACATTACAACGCATGACACTACAACGCATTTTTAAAAACTACCTTTACAACGCATTCCATTACAACGCATACTACCATTACAACGCATACCATTACAACGCATAATATTACACTACACTAACCAACACTTACCCTACAGTTGCACCCCCTGGAGTTAGAATAGTAATTTTTACCCCTATACTATCCAACACTTATCCTACTGTTGCACCCCCTGGAGTTAGAATAGTAATTTTTACCCCTATACTATCCAACACTTACCCTACTGTTGCACCCCCTGGAGTTAGAATAGTAATTTTTACCCCTATACTATCCAACACTTTCCCTACTGTTGCACCCCCTGGAGTTAGAATAGTCATTTTTACCCCTATACTATCCAACACTTACTCTACTGTTGCACCCCCTGGAGTTAGAATAGTAATTTTTACCCCTATACTATCCAACACTTACCCTACTGTTGCACCCCCTGGAGTTAGAATAGTAATTTTTACCCCTATACTATCCAACACTTACCCTACTGTTGCAATCCCTGGAGTTAGAATAGTAATTTTTACCCCTATACTATCCAACACTTACCCTACTGTTGCACCCCCTGGAGTTAGAATAGTAATTTTTACCCCTATACTATCCAACACTTACCCTACTGTTGCACCCCCTGGAGTTAGAATAGTAATTTTTACCCCTATACTATCCAACACTTACCCTACTGTTGCACCCCCTGGAGTTAGAATAGTAATTTTAACCCCTATACTATCCAACACTTACCCTACTGTTGCACCCCCTGGAGTTAGAATAGTAATTTTTACCCCTATACTATCCAACACTTACCCTACTGTTGCACCCCCTGGAGTTAGAATAGTAATTTTAACCCCTATACTATCCAACACTTACCCTACTGTTGCACCCCCTGGAGTTAGAATAGTAATTTTAACCCCTATACTATCCAACACTTTCCCTACTGTTGCACCCCCTGGAGTTAGAATAGTAATTTTTACCCCTATACTATCCAACACTTACCCTACTGTTGCACCCCCTGGAGTTAGAAAAGTAATTTTAACCCCTATACTATCTAATACTTACCTTAAATGCAATTTAATATTATGCGTTGTAATGGTATGCGTTGTAATGGTAGTATGAGTTGTAATGGAATGCGTTGTAAAGGTAGTTTTTAAAAATGCGTTGTAGTGTCATGCGTTGTAATGTCATGCGTTGTAATGGATTGTGCGTTGTAAAAATGCGTTGTAAGTGCATGCGTTGTAAAAGTGTGCGTTGTAACAACATACATCCCCTTGTAGTTTGCTATGAAATGTACAATTTGAACCGTTTTCTGGATAATCTGAGATACATTTTAGGAAATCAAAGTGTCTACTGCTGGGAAATCCAACCTCTTCTGTAATAAGAGCTATTTGTGTTCAATGAAAACCATCCACAGGCACTAATATTATTGGTGTTGTAGTAGTGACCACATCAGTCAACATTATATTAGAGGCCACTATATGTATGTAAGATTGCGGACAGTGATCACCTCAGTTCATAAGGCAGGGTTGATAGCAGTAATGTAAAAAGGCTTTGTCAATGTCAAATGCCTTAAGGGTTATACATTACAGCCACAGATGTAATGCCCCTAGCATCAAGGTAATAATATTAGTACTATGTCTCCACAAAGCTGCATGATTTGTCTCTTAAATATAAGATTAAAATATATTTTAGAAATGCAGCCATTTTTTTCGAAAGATCAGTTTATGAGTTCTGAAAACACACACAGTTATGTCTCCAATACATCCTTTCCATTTTGGTATACAAGTATTCATTCTGCCAAGCAAAGCTGGGCTGGGCACCGCAGAGCTACTTATAGGTAGCTGAGAGCTACCAGTAGCTCACAAGCTACAAGTTGGAGAAGCCTGTTCTACTGGTCTTCTTTAAAGAAGCATAATATATTACTAACACTTTAAAGTTAAGCCAATTGGTAACATTTTGAAGAAAATAGGAAGGCATTAAGTTTGGACGCTTTCAGCTTGATCTTTTTCTCTTTGAGGTCTGCTGTCCCTTTTTTTCATTGCCTCTCACCTTGGTTTATTTAATGCCTTTCCTTAATATTTTTTAGGCTCTTCCTCTTCACTAACACCATATATTCACTAACATTGGATACATTACATTGAATCTTTATCTGTAATGGACAGGACAAAGGCAGCTAAGTGCAGTGATAAAAAGCTGTATTTACTAAACAAATTATGGTATGAAATATTCTGAAATTGATGTAGACTCAATGGCTGTACCCTCAGTAATTGAAATAGATAACCAAGTTTCATCTGTCCCTAAACCTTTTGCCTCTCCTACTTCCATTATTAACCCTCACAAGGAAACTCCTGCAATGCTAATAAGAGACCTGAAAAAATGCGGTCTCACTTGTCAAGTCACCACCACTTTTGATGTTGGAGGACTTAATGCAGGAGATTAAAACCCAAAACCTTTCATTATGGAAACAAATATTATCCTTCAGAAAACTGGTCCAATCTGGGGCCTAGGGTTTCGGAGGCAGAAAGAAAAATTTGTGATGCTCAAAACGAAGCAGCTGTGATCAACTTAATGTCTAAATAGATTCTCCTCCTTAAGAAACAAATAAAAGACTTAGAAATTCTAAATAGGCAAAATATTCTTAAGATTTATGAATTCTTGAAAGAGCCGAGGGTTCCAACATCATCTCTTTCCTTAAAATTGATGTTGCCAAAATCGTTGGTCTACAAGTCAGCCTGGACCTCAAATAACAAAGAGCTGATCATGCGAAGTTTTAGTCTACAGCAACAGCTACTTCGACTAGACTGAGACTCATCAACCTTCTCTTTCAACAATACTTCAACTTGATGAAAATGATTTCAGTGGCTAAACAAAGAAAGCAAATGTTTTGATCTGATCAGAGAATAATTTCATTCAAGATGTCGCAAGAACAACGGCTAACGGACAGACGGAATCTTTTGAACTGCATCCAGATTTGAGTTTATCAAATTTAGATTTAGTCTTATTCATCCATTCTTATTTAAGGTCACTTTTAAAGACAAAACAGAAACTTTTGAAACTTGTGACAAATGTAAAAAATGTATTCATCTGCATAATGGGGAAGCAATGGAAAATGGCAAAATCTGAACATTAATATTGCTTGAAAAATCCTTTAATTGTTCTCTTTATGTCTTATATGATAATATGTTATTTATTTGGTTCAAACACTTTATTTTGTTTCTTCTTCAAAGGATCCTTGTTTATCAAAAGGTGTGGGCTGCTGTGCCTCCTCTTCCTGTATTCTAAGGGTTCACTACACCCACTGCTGTGTTATCCTTACCACTATCGGTAAATCCTCCAATAAGCTCCCGTAAATATTTCCTAATATGTTTATCTCTTCACTCTATGTCTCTTGTATCTACTTTTTTGATTTCTCTGTGGGGGGGGCCTTTACCCTGGTCTGCTATTGCTTCCGTTTTCACCACCTTCCACTTAAAATGCTCTTGTTACAAATACATTCCATAATTATCACTGAAGTCTTCTTGACTTCTTACCATAGTTTCTTTATATACTATGGGAGGTTTCTTTACTTCCTTACATTTCTTCATCTATCCTTTGCATTTTATCTCTTTTTACCTTTTTCTATTATTCCTTTCACTTTAGCTTTTCATGGTGTCTCTTTGGGTTGATCATGTATTCTAAAATGTATTGTTGATTACTATTATTCTTGAGTTTCTCAATGTATATCTCAGCTTATGTTATATATATTATATATATATATTTTTATATATATATATATATATAAATAAATGAAAAATCAGTTTCACGTTTATATCATGAGGAATCGTTACAAGAAATTCATTTTATGGACAAGGATATTATTAATTAAAGAGGAATTGGGTGGGTTATTTTTTTTTGGTCCTCTGCGAACAATAAAAAGGAGATAACTGTCTTCTTTCACAAATCCTGAATTCCTGCTGTAAAAAATAGAGGTAAGCGATAATAATAGTAAACGCCTTTTCTTTTGAATGTCAAGATTAACAATATACCATTACCTATATTTAATGCATATGGCCCTAAAGGGGCTGACGTTCAATTTTGGGCAAGTTAATGTCTTTAAAAAAAAGTTAATGTCTTGTCTGAATGCAAACCTTGTTGTTGGTGGTGTCTATAAACAAGGGATGGATCCTTTTATAGACAGAGGTTCTAAGATCAAACGTGTAAATATTTTTTTTTTAAAAGCTTAGATAAAATCAATACTTTGCAGAGGATATGTAAAGGTTTGGCGAGCATATAACCCAGATCTTATGTAATACACTTTCTACACTCCTGTACGTTAATCTAGATCAAGGATATATTATATTCTCTAACTCACAATATCGAGAGATCTTTGGTAAATGCTGAGATTAGTTTAAGACTTATTTCAGACCATACTCCGATTATAGTGGATGTCGATTTATTATCTGATAACCCATGTTCTAATAGATGAAAATTTAATAACGCTTTTCAATGTGATACATTTTCTATAAAGACATTTGAATAATTTTCGAACAGGCTTTTTTAAATGTACATTTATGTTATGATTCTGATTTTAACTGGAACATTCTAGGCAACAGACAGATGTTTTATCATTGGCTATATAGCTGTAATGAAAAAGAAAGCCCTTACAGTCCTCTTCTTTATTAGAGCTCATTGAAAAACTTGAACATGAGTATTATTCCTCCACCCATGAGAACAGTTTAGCTTACCTTACCCAAGCGAAGCTAGAATTTAGCAAAACATCTATTGAAAGTGCTTGTGGAACCTTATTGAAAGTTAATACAAAATATTGTGGCAAGCATAACAAAGCAGGCAAATTGTTAACAAATTATTTTAAAAGTTCATAAATCAAAATCTAAAATACATGTCATTATCAATTAACATGCTAATAAACATTAAAAACTTCAAAAGTTTGGAATGTTTTACTGATTAATATAGTCATTTGTACACGCAAGAAAATGTTCCATCGGAAGAAACACTGGATGATTTCTTTAATTGATAACTAAACTCCTGATCAAACAGCTGACCTTTAGTTTGTTTAGAAAATAATACTTCTATTATTGAAAAACATGCAGCGCCTATCAAGTTACCTAAAGATAAGGCCCCTGCCCCAGATGGCTTTTCTGTTGAATTTTTTCATTTCTCCTAGATTTTAGTTCTATAATTAATGTCACTCTTTCAATATTTAATTCCAGGAAACAGTGCACAGGGTTCTTTTCTCAAGGCTATGTTTGAGTGATTCCCCAAAAATACTGAGGTTTAACATCCTGTAAAAATTGGACCTTTAACTTTTTATGCAAAAATAAGCAGATTGACCAGCTTTGTTGGGTATAAAGAGGGGAAATCGAAATAAGGTTTACAGCCTATGCTGGCAAAATATTTACGTTATTTAACTCATCGCTATACAATTACTCCTGCATTCATTTGTTTATTAGTGAAATATTCAGCAGTAACAGGATACAAATGAAATATTGAAAAATCAGTTGTCACGCCTCTTAATAAATACTGCCTTACAGATATGCTTAAAGATTCTGGTTTTACATGAAATTCTTAAAGTACTAAATGTCAAGGCTGTCTGTATTCAAACTGTACAAGAGATACAATTTCTATCAGTTTAGAGGCAATTAAACATAAAATTAGTACTTTATTTGACGAGTGATCACCTCTGTTATCCTGAAGGTGCAGTTTAGGTACTATTAGGATGAATATGTTACCCATGATCAGTTTCTATTTAGCTATGCTTCCTGTGAAAATCCTGCATTTTTTAAAATCTATTCATAGCGTGTTGACAACGTTTTTTTTAATAAAAAGAAAGCACGTATATCTCTGCAGGAACTTAAAAGGTTTGACGTTTTTGGGCGATGTTAATTTTCCCAATTTTACTAAATATCATTCCACATTTATCCTCAAAAGGATTTAGACTTCTTTATTTGCTGAGTCTTATAAACATTACAATATCTGGCCGAAACTGAAACATACTTTCATATTTCCAAGTTTCCTAAGTCTTTCTCTTCCCCATTTATCAGACGCGTGCATCTTTAGCTAAACTTTTTCTTACGCATCCCTTTTCAAACCTCAATAATCTACGATTATCTACTATTTGGTACAATAATAATACCAAAATAAACAAGAGAGTAATATTTTGAAAAGACTGACTGAACAAAGTAATAATTATGTAGGACATGTACTCTCAGACAATGATTTGCTTTCTGTTTAAGACACTGAAGATAAATGCAATAAACCCCTTCTTTATAACCTTAAAAATGTATTTTCAAAGGACTCTATTAAACAGCCACTGTCAACTTTTCGGATGTTAGATTCACAGTGTTAAGGAACATCTTCTTTTTAAAAAATTTCTTTTACATACAAAAACTTGACATTTGTGATCACAGACAGATATAAAACCAACGTGGAATTACAGTGGAAAAAAGTTCTTCACCACATTCCCTCTTCAAATGTGGAATAATATATGGTCCAAAGTACTCTTGAATCTTGCTCGGCTAGTACTTAACAAACATTGTTTTAAATAGATTATTTTTAACTCCTGTTTCGCTTTACAAAGTGAAAATCTCTAAAGATGATACATGTTGGTTTTGCAGTAAAGACATGCAGTAAAGACAACAGCGATGTACTGCATATGTTTTTGAGTTTCCAAATGTTAGTCTGTTTCCGTTACAAGTTTGGGAAAAGATTACCGACATATGTTTTGATCAAAAAACATTTTGATATAGAGCATGTTTTTCTATGAGGATCTTCCATTGAGTGGTATAATGATCTCGTTGTGAAGTTTGTAGATGTGCTTTTTGCTATAGCTCTATAAATATTCACATCTAACTGGAAACATACAGCTAATGATACCTTCACCAAGTGGTGGAATATGTTATGAATATGACTAAATGTTATACCCATGCACAACATGAATAAAAGAGACTTGTTAAAGCGGTCAATTTCCTCCTTCTTTTCAAGACATCAGCCTAAGACCTTTACAGAAGATGTCTTCTATCCTCCATGATTATTGATATGTTTTATTTCCTTCTATCTAAAGGCAATATATTGTATTGATGTTTGTAATATGTGTTTATGTTTCTATTTCATAGCATTGTTGCAGTATTCAAAAGGATTTTCTAATAATTTTCTAATCCTTGCTCTCTTCTCTTTTTTTCCATTCTCTTGTTTCTTGTTTCTTCTTTTTATATCTTCCAAAATTATAAAGTGCCTCTTATGTTACTTTCAGGACATTTGAGGACACTATTTTTCATTATTGTCTGAATGGTTTCTTCTATATTGTTAAATATATTTGGAATATATGCAGTTTCCCTTTAACTGTTATTGACAATTCTTGATGCTGTGTTCTTCTTTGCTTTAAACTTTTGAGATAAAGCATTTTAAACAAAAAGCACTGTCCACAAACATTAAATAGTACAGGTTTAAATGAAGGCAAAGAAAATGCTGGTTAACCTTGATGCCAAGTGGAACTGCAAAAAAATGGTAGTGATGTGTCATTCTTTTAAATAGGATTACATGCACTCTGTAGGTTTTGTGTTTATCTGTGCTATGAAAACTCAAACATACATTCTTTAGCTGAGCAAAATTACTACACAGTGAAACAAACATACAAACAAGACACCACACTCTTATGAGTGATCTCACTATCTCTAATTGGAGCAGCACTCTGTACTATGAAATGATTCAACACGACATCACAGGTTTTAAAGGCGTGCCGAACTGTCACATAACCTTCTCAACATCATATGCACAATGCATAAACTTCTGTATCAGTTATATGTCTAGGTCTCTTCTGTTTTCTTCTTTTCTTGATATATTATCTAGGCTATTTGCTGCAGCCAGTCTTGAATTGTTGCTACCCTGTCACATAATATGTACACTAGAACTACAGTGCTGTTTTTTTAAGGAAAACCTGGAATGTGCAATTCTAATGGATGCTGCAAACACCATTTACGTGTTAATGTGTAAGCATCTGAGCAGACCGGTGAAGGGAAGGTAACGTGACAGCTGAGAACACAAGTTCCCAACACAACTCATTTACATTGTGCTTGGCCTGGAGCCAAGCCAAAATAGAGATGGGTTAAATAAAACACGCAAATGGAATGGACTACTAGTTTTTGTAACACATGGGAGAGGGGCAGAGATACTGAACAGCACAAAGGACGTGTGAACATGCAGACGGTTCCCAATTTAGGGTGGCGGAGTGAATTCTCAGGGAACTTCATGTAATAAGAGCTGGCAAATAAGAAGTGGGCGTCTGTCGGAGACACATGTTAAACATAAGAGGTAGGTTTCTCTCTATATTGGGTAGTGATGGTAGCTTGGAGAACCTAATGTTGATGTTTCACTGACCTGCTATATCCATGAATCATATTGTATGGGTTGGGGCTTGCCAGCGATTACACCAAGTGGAGCCCTATAGAATGCCCCTTGGGATCCCATATCATAGAAGAAGAGCTACTGGAAACCCACTCTGCAATGAGGATTGCACAATTACAGGTTCATGGAGCTCGATGTGCAGTGGGGCGCCTCACTGCTAGGGGAACCTAATAAAAGACAAGGAATCCGGGGGTAAAGGTACAGGTTGGCGGGACGGTCTGCCTTTCAGTCCGGCAGGCAGAGGACACTGGAAGTGATTACAGATAACTAACACCAGAACCAATACTGCCCTTTCAATCACAGCTGGCAGCTTCCACGCCCTGAAAATAAAATGTAAAGAACAGAGTGGGACTGGGAGGGGTGGGCATCAATGGGTGAGCAGAGAAGCAGGTAGAGTAGAAAGATGGGTGAGGTGCAAAATAAAAATCGCGTTGAACTATTTTTATGGTGCTTCTTTTTTATCTCAAATCGTTTTTATTGAATTTTCAAAAAAGTAAAAAGAACAATAAATAATAAGCGCAATGGTAAAATGATAATGAACACAAGAATACTGACAAATAATAAAAACCATGAAAAATACAAAAAGAAGTAAAGAAACAGCAAGTTACTCAAGTGCATTTCCGTGGAAGTCGCAGTGAAGCTTAAGAGAAATAGAGGTGGTCTATCAAACACAATTTACACGTGTCATAAGAAAAAATACAATACAATACAGATATACCCCAGAGGATATAGCATTCTATAAGCAATGGAGATTGACAAAACAAATCCTGTATTAGCCAATCCTGAATTTGATGGGGAGGGTAATTGACAAGCATACAATTTAAATGACGAGATCCTTAGGACCTATAAAGGTGTGAAGGTAGTCTATGAGATAATTTTCACGGCAGGTCGTATGTGAAGGAAACGGCATCAAGGGACCTCCATAATTTTTTTTTGGTGTGATTTACGCCAGGGAGAGGCGTGAAGTGAAATGTTGTCAGCCCCTCTCAGGAAGGACAACCATTCTTGCCACATCCTAAAGGAGACTTCTTTGGAATTTTTCCACTTGTTGAGTACAGTTTTACAGGCCAAAGTCAGCATAAGATCTAACAGATAACGATCATTCTCATCTGTGATCTTTGGGTCCAGAAAGCCTAGCAAGATATAGGATATTGCCCTAGGGGG
This sequence comes from Triturus cristatus, assembly GCF_964204655.1. NCBI lineage: Eukaryota > Metazoa > Chordata > Amphibia > Caudata > Salamandridae > Triturus > Triturus cristatus. Next base: position 1,060,115,267 of record NC_140589.1, on the reverse strand, counting down.
TCTATATTGAACATTTTGCTTATATAATCGTAGACTTTATCCCAATATGTTTGAAGGATAGGGCATTGGAAGAGCATGTGGGCAAGGTTACCAACACTTTTATGGTGCTTCTATCTGCGAAATGCTGTGGGATGATACCAATGCTAAATGAACAGCGCTCGTAGTCAATGCCTGAAGTCAACCGAACCACAGGAGCCAATGACTAAAAGGGGCTGCTCAAAAGCCCATTTATGTACCGGTGTGTGTTGTGTGATGGCAATAGCTCTCACCAAAAAGCAGAAGCCAGAAAAAACAGAAGTCCATAGGGAAGACCTAAAAAGCAGCCGCAGTGGAACCTCTACAGGTCTGGGCAAAATGCTAGCAAGTAATTCTAAAAACAATCTCTCAGCAAGGGGCTACAGAACAAGCAAACTAATAGATATGCAACACCTTTCATCAGAGATGACAGAACTCATCCAGTCTTGAAGAGAAGGATTCACACACAAAACACATCCAGGGCAGACAATCAGGTGGCTGATAGACTCTCACGTCAATCAGTTGTCGAGTCACTTCAGAGATGCTCCAAACCAACAGTCACTCAAACAGCAGGGAGGGTTTCATCTTCACTAATGTCACCAGGAGAGGAGGGCTGGCTGCACAGCACTAGATCTGTATATGTAACATCAACCTGAAGGAATATGCAGTGCTTAATTTGAGCCTGTGGTTTCCCTCAGCACCGGCACTTTATTGGTTTCTGGTGCTCGGCACCAACACTTAATTGTCAATACCACCCTTATGACAGTCTACCACTGCTCATCTAATTTAGACATGAGCAGAACAACGGTAGTTTATCAATACAATATACATTCAAAATTGTGAATACCTGCCTCACCAGACATTCCTTTAGCTTTGGGGATATGGAATAATGTATTTAAATAATAAATAAATAAATAAAATACGCTTCTGTTGTTTGTATATGTATTGTCCCAGAATAATTGATTTGATCTGATGTGACTTAGCTGCTCTGTATATACTTATTTTCTATGTTGGGAACATTTACTGTTGTAAATCGCTCTGACTCAAATGCTCTGTATAGACTTGTTATCTTTGATGTGTACATTTACTGTTATAAAGCACTCTGATGCCTTCAGGTCCAGCTAGCGCTATATAAAACTCTCTAATAAATAAATATAACACCCTATTTTATATGTCGCACCTATGACATACTGTACGGGTGCACAGCAGCCATTTTCAAGCACTACATGCAAAACCCGTGCACCTTTGTCAATATGTTCCAATCACTGACTTCTGGAGTACAAGCACACAAACAATCTTTCTCTCTCCAAATGCTTTCATCACTCAGTCATGCACAGCAGCTCCCAGCAGGACATGGCTACATGCGCATGTCCAGTAAAAAATAGAATCTATGTTCTAAGCCCTAAAGCTATATTATTTTGAGTTCAGCAGCAACTGTATTTACTGAAGAAAGTGTTCAGTCCTAGACCGAAAGTGTCCACCAGCAGGCTTATAAATTATTATTACCAAACTTTCCCTATACCAGAGCAGATTCCACTGATGAAATCTTGGAGGGTGCTATGGAGAGCTGTGTGGGATAAGAAGCGTTAATTGCAGTGCCTACTTACACAAACAAATCAAGTGCCAGATTTAGGCTAACTGGGCTAAAAACAAGGCTGTAACATCACAAATAAACACCATTAACTGCCATACTGCAGGCCGCTGACCCACCTACTACCAGAGTCAACCTCAAGCATCGCCGCCACAAATATATCTGGCTTTATTAAAAATAGTGCCACAGTCTCGGCCTGTCTGAGACGATGAGACGTCATGCCTCTGCCTTCTGAATCATGAAACCACCATTCTGGCGCCGTTTCAGACTGGAAAGAGAACATTAGAGATAGTAGTATGTATGCTGCCTGCGAACACTTCCTGGGGGCAATAATGTGTGGTAAAATATTAATTAATTTCATTTTCCTCTTACGATATAAAAGATATTTTGGAAAGGCAGCTGAGAACAAAGACACTCTTCTATGCCTACGTATCATAAAGTGTGGGAGTTCCCCGGAAAATCCTTAGCTGCTGCTTTATGGTTTGATTTCAGGGTGGAAGTGAACTCATGACCCAGGACTGAAAGAGTGAAAATGGTGCATGACTCATCCAATGGAATGACCAGTAGACACTGTAGGAAAGATGCAATTATCAGGCAGGGTTGGGTAAAAGCAGCTAGGGCGCAGAAGGGGATAGGGACACACTCGTGACCACAATGGAGCAACCAATCCGCAGGGATACAAATAAGCTTACCAAGAAAATCTAAGATGAAATGCAAAATTACGGCGATTCATTACTTACAAAGTATTGTCAAATTGTCTGTTTACTCACTTTAACAACATGAATAGCCACAAAACCAGAAATAACATGTGTTTTCAGGCTACATGTGCAGTCTCTCAATCAACCATCAATTCAGAGAACAATTGACTGACTGGCAGCATTGATAAGGCACCTGCCTTCTGTCTGGGTCTTTAGAAGCTGGTTTCTCACAAGCTTGGCCTATCTGTTGCAGTACATGGCAACGTGGAAAAACCATCCAAGCATCTGCGGGAGACACACCTGCTTCAAAGTATCAGAAGAAAACATCTTCTTAACTATAAATATACAATACAGTTCTACCTCAATGAAGGTTCAGTCCAAAAGATCATTTAAATTACATAATATAGTGCGAATCCACGTGCAAAGTAAAGACCCACCGTTGTGGAGAGGACAAGAGTCGTTAATTACTGTGTCAAAGTGTGGCCCTTTAGTCTTCAATATGGAAGGGTAGAGAGATCCTCATGGAGAAGCTCTTTGTAACCCTGCAGCTCACTGATGGCCCTCTCCCGCTGCTTCCGGTCCATAGAGGCCCCTTTCAGGACGTGCTGCAGAGGGCCACCTCATGCATACGTGTCATTCTAGGAGCCTTCCATACAGAAAGGGAAGTCGCCTGCATGGGTAACTCTAGGGCATGTAAGTTCACCAAACGAAGCCACGGTTTACAGCTAAAAATGGTTTTGGAAATCTTTGATTATGACATATCTGTTCTTTTCGCCCAACCCGTGGACTTATACAGCTATAACTTAAAGCATATTTCCATTTCTTGCCCAACATATTTGGCTGTACATGGTTTTACCTTGAAATCTGCAGCACTGTAAAGAACTAAAGCTTGAATTAATATGACTGTGTATAAAACACTGGCGGTGGGCGTGCCGCTGAAGGATCAAGCCACGTGCTCACCTTGAGGTCCTCTTGGACTCTCGAGTGCAAAACTAGACGAGCTCTCATGTGTCTTTTTTTGTGTGGAGTTTTATATAGCTCAAACTAGACCCGAAGGTATCATGGAGCTTTACATGAGCACCAGTAACATTACAGATGGACACATTCATTTTTTGTTAGGCACAGGAGATTACGTGATTTGCCCAGAATCACAGAATGTTGAGCGTCCCCGAGGTCAACCGCCCTAGCTGTTAGGCCGCATTCTCTCAGCATGCCACCATGCTCTAAATGCAGGGGCGTAACACAGGCCCCCGCAGCCCCCGCGGTGCGGGGGGGCCCCCAAGCTCCAGGGGGCCCCCTCACCGCCCAGTGACGTATGCCACCTGACATCAGAACACAACTCCTGCCACACTGTGCCTAGGAAACAGGACATATTTTACGGGCAAACATTTGTGTTTTTAAAAAAAAAAAAAAATTAAATGCATCACGAAATTGCACATTTCCTCTCGTCTCTCAAATACATAAACCAGACTTTTGACATTAGTGTCAACCCAAACGAGAGCGCTTTTAATAGGGCACTCAGCTTCAGCCATAAGTACAGTCCTGGTTTACTTGCGACGGCCACACGTTACGTGCCGTCACGTGACTCTCTATTTTCCAACAGGAAGAGTCACTAGTAGAAATGCGGCAATTAAACGCGGGCATTAATGTTTCTTGGGCGCACTACTTCCAGCCTGTGTGCCGCCCATAGTTTGCTGCCCCATCATCATGCGGGACCACAGAGCACTCAGCAGAAGAGGTCAGACAGTCATCTGTGCAGAGGGAAGATCTCTAGAAATCTGAGTGCCTCCACAATGCCGTGATGAAAGAAGAGAACCCTCTCGTTCCATCCGCAACTCAGGTCTGACAATTCATGTTGCTTTCTGACATTATGATGTCGATTTACAACATTAATAATAATTCAATTTTAGGAGGCTGCCTGAGCCTGCAAGTTAAGTAGAACTGCGCGCTGGACCCTGCAGGACCCTGTCATGGGGCCTCTGTAGTTCGTTCCCTTTGCATATGTACATTAATCCCCTGGGGGTGGCACCTTCCCTGTTGCCAGCAGCTGTTTTTACGGCTTGCAGTGCTCACTTTCCTTACTACTTCGGGAACGCAGAAAGGCCTATCTCCTTAAATACTGGTTTCAGTCCAGCAATTAAAAATCTGGGAGTTCGTTGTTCACTTCACAGCACATCTAGTGTAGAAGCTCTGTAGGTTTTAGGCCTCGTTCCGTGAGCGTAGGGATGTTTCATTTTAATCCAACAATGCAGACGAGGAGTTTAGGCCTGAATGAAATATGGCTCCCAAAGTACTGGTGAGGAAACATTACAAAAAAAAAAAAATACTACGAAAATGCAGACGTTTTTATTGTGGGAATTGCAGCTAATGTAATGTAAATAGCAATGCACTTGAAAAGTGGAGCGATTAACAATGAGAAACTAACAAATGCAATGCATTTTTTGTGTATTATAGAAATTACTAAATTTACTCAATGCCTTTAACTTCAAATACAGAAAGGCATTTCATTTGCACTTGAGTGCTATGGAGAGACCAAAAAGTCCTCTCAGTATAGGTTAGAATAATTATTTAAAATTAAATTAAGATCTTTTTGAGTCAAAGGTTAGTGGTTATGGCAGTGGTGTTTTTTGTTTATTTGTGCCTCTGCAGTTTGTTGCTGGGGTGTATGAACCAACCAATGTACTAGCCCACCACAGATTATAGTGAGCAATGCCATCACTGCTGCACAAGTAGACTAAAGGAGTGAGAAAGAAAAGATGTAGGAGAAATCAAAGGAGAGGGTAGAGGACAGAACTAGGTAAGAAAGCATGAGAGAAAGATAGTGAGGATGGAGGAGAGAGAAAGTGTGCAACAAAAGTAAGAAGTGAAAGTAAGAAGGTGAACAAATAAAAAGAGGAAATCGAGTGGAAAAGAAACATATAGAATAAACAGGAAAGTGGATGGAGGGGAGACAGATGAACAGAGAATACAGGGGAGAGAATAAAAGTTAAGGAGAAATAGCGGGCATAGAGAACAGCGTGAGAAAGGAGAAGAATGGATGGAAGCGCTAGGAAGGAGCATGCAGAGAAGAGAAAGGAAGAGGAGGAAAAGCAAACAGTGAGAGAAGTTTGAGAAAGGAAGAGTGGATGAAAGAGCAAGGGAAGAGAGCGCAAGTGAGAGAATGGGATGTGGTAAATTGGACAGAAAGAGTGGGGAGAACTAGACCAGCTTCAGTGCATCCAGCTGGTTCCGGTTAGCAAGTGTGCTGATCTCTCAAGGTGGCATTTATTTCCAATACCTCAAGTTGCACTCTGTAAAGCACTGCTCCTTTACCCTGTTACCTAAGTTTGAACCATCACCTTGCAATGCTAGGACAGAGCTAATGGGCAGATTAGCACCTATTTAGGGGCATATGTATAAAAATCTCTATTTGCGATTCTCAAATAGCGATTTTTTTGAGAATCGCTATTTGGGAATCGCAAACGAGATGTAAGTAAAAATTCGCAAATTGTTAGCGACTCCTTGGCATTCCTTAATTGCGATTAGCAAATTGCGAATCGCAATTAAGGAATACCTTCCCATTCATTCCTGTGGGCCAGGAGGCCCATAGGAATGAATGGGAAGACATCCTCAATTAGCGATTCGCAATTAGAGAATCGCAAATTGAGAATAATTTCAAGGGTGCAAGGATGTCATAAGGACACCCTGATGCACCCCTGAAATGAGCATGTGTGCGCAAGTGGTGCACATACATGCCCTAAGGGCATGTATGTGCGCCACATGACACTTTGAAAAATGCCAAAAAGTGCATCTTTCAAAGAAATCGCAAATTACCACCAACTTGAAGTTGGTGGTAATTTGCGCTTTCTTAAGGAGTAATCGCACAACTTGGATGCTTGCTACATCTCATTTAAGGAATCGCAATTTGCAATTCCTTAAATGCAATCGCAAAATAGAGAATCGCAAATTTCCGATTCTCTAATTTGCGATGCCCTTTTGGGATGAACATCCCAAAAGGCATTTTCCCGTTTGCAAACGGGCCGATTCTGAGAATCGGCCTTTTTGCGTACGGGAAAAGGGCTTGATACATATGCCCCTTAGTGATTGTGCTGGTCTGTAATAGAACAGCACTGTTTTGCCTGCTGTACATTGCACCCCTCTCATTTTGTCACCATACTGCATAAATTATTTCAACATTCTCAAAAGGGCAGGGGACACAAACTCAAGCGGTCTCTAAACAACACCATTCATTTTTTTCTTCTGAACAAACTCTTTTAAAAATTCAGATTTATCTTATTGAAAGAAGGATTTAAGATATTGCCCTTAAATGAGAAAATGAAAGATGCTGATCTCTATTATGGGCGTTTCTAGACCATTACATTGCACACAAAAAAGTAATTTCTATAGTTTATCTCAATGCGGGTGAGAGAATGCATTTGTTCTTGCAATGAAGTCTCGCTCATAGTGTGACTTATGGCATTGGAATGTCATTCATGAGGACACTGAAAACATTTAAATGTCGCTTATGAGGCAGCAGAAAACCTGGCAGCTATGGCTGAGGGCTCTACTTTGCAGCAATCGCACTGTCTTCAGTCTGCACAAAATTGTGTTAAGCTTCATAAGTAAAGTTAGTACAGCTGAGAGCTCTGCATTGCAGTGAGTCGCTGTCTGCAGTACATTTAGGTGCTTTGCAAGCCTTTTTAAGATCTTAGAGTTTCTTGTTGCTCAAATGGGTGTAGTTTCTGTTATTTTTAACGTTTCCCTCGTCTTCATTCCTTGATTTTGCTCGATAGAAAGTGTCACTCATATTCGCTGAATGTCACTCATAATTACAATGGAATTATGAAAATGTCACACATAAGCAGTCTGAAACCTTGGCAGCTATGGTTGTGGTGCGTGTGACATAACCCGGCGTCTACACACGTGTCATTCAAAGTGCTGGTTGTTCAGTCATGCCTCTTTTTTTTGCACACGCTGCACTGTAACTAAATGAAAATTTATCCATCATGTCGATTTGCAGAGGGAAAGAAAAGTGTGGTATTATGGGTTGTGGATACATGATACATATCCATGGGTTGCTTTCAGTGTAAGTTAGCTGAGCCATCCGTTTCTAAAGAGCTGGGAGAGGGGAAGGCTAAAACATATAATGAAAACTGAAGATAATATGGACACTTATTGCTGGAAGGCCCTTTATGTAATATATGTATTTTTTGGGGTCTAGTTTACATGATTTAGATTTCCAATTCTTTTCTTTATCTCTTACTCTGTTTTCATCCATCCAAATGTACTCTTAAATGACAGTACTACAAAAATACAGAAACACACTCTCCACAAAATGCATATTAATGAGGCTCCAACACAATCAATCATTCTCAGGACTTATGTAATGATTTGACAATATTTTTAAGGAAAAAATCCTAAAAATGTGGTCCAGTTTTGATTAGACTGTAACAGTTTGTGGAAGCTCAGGGAGTCAAGTTACTTCCTATAAGCCTAGATTATATTTGACGGAATATCCTCCTATAACTACAGACACATCGAGATCCCCAATGAATACCGTTAAATCAGGCTCACCCTCCGACCCTTGCACCCCTGGGGGCATATTCACAAGCCCCTATCACCACCACAACGTCACTTTCAGTAGGGGCCTCGCCTTATTCACTTAACGTGGCTTAAAGCTGCCTTGTGAATAAGGATCCTTTCATGCTGTGTTTAGCGTGAAAGGGGCGTGCAGTGGGTATTGTGGTGGGCGTTCCACCGCAACACCCACTGATTTTAATGCTGCCCCTTATTCACAAGGGCAGCGTAAATAGGAGGTAGCTCCAAAATTAAGACCAGGAACACACTGGTCTTAAGTTGGCGAAACAAGAAATGCTTTATTTCTCCTCGTTTTTGCTTTTTCCATGAGTGCTGCCTTGCGCAGCACACATGGAAAAAGCAAAATGCCATGGTTTGTTTATGTACAGGAAGGTGTCCCTTCCTGTACATAAACAAACCTTTTTTAAACATGCCCTTTTGTAACTTATGTGTGTGTGCTGCATGTAAGTTACAAACTGGCATTTTAGGTTTATGTGCAGGAAGGGACACCTTCCTGCACATTAACAAACCTCCCTGCTTGCAGACACCCTTGCACTCTGGTGCAAGGGTGCCTGCGTTGGCGCTAAGTTGTGAAACTTAGCGCCATCGCAGAGGGAAACGCAAGGCTGCACAATATCCTTGTGAATATGGTGCAGCCTTGTGTTTCCGAAGTGGCGGAGAGAGGCGTTAAGCCAAGAAGGCTAACGCCTCTCTCCGCCACTTCCTTGTGAATATCCCCCCTGGTTATTACATTTTGCTATTGGTCTTGTGACCCCGAAACTTTCGGAAATTTGTAATAAGTCTCTGACCTCTGCTGAACTCCTGCCAAGATGGAAACATGCTTTTATTAAAAAATCTGTGGATACGACTATCCTCTCTACTTTCAGACCTATTTCTTTATTAACATTCCAAACTGAGCTATTTGAAAAGTTTGTTAACTCTGAGTTAGAGTGACCAACCGTCCGTAAATTTCACGGACCGTCCCTCATTTTGGTGTCATGTCTGTTGTCCGTAATCATTCCTTTTACGGACTCCTTTTGTCCGTAATTTTGAAGATCAATTACAGCGAGATGTGCTATTCCCCTGAGAAGCGCCAGGAGATTAAAAGTTCTCAGGGGCCAGGTCGCACTTCTCTGCTGAACTCCAGAGGCTGCAGCAGCCCCTCACTGAGCTTGCACACACTGTAGACAGGCCCATTGTCATTCTGACTGAGACTGATTATCCCCTTTTGAATGACAATGCTCCGTCTGCCTTTAGCATATCGTGTGAGTGAGTGCCTTAGAGGCCAGTGACTCACTTGGAGCCAGTAGATCATAGTTGGTGATTACAGAGGAGCTTTCCCCAAACAGAGTACTGTGGGGAACTTGCGGCCTTGTGTAATTTGCCAATGTTGTTCACTGAGACTGACGGGGCAGGGGCAGTGACGGGGCAGGGGCAGTGACGGGGCAGGGGCAGTGACGGGGCAGGGGCAGTGACGGGGCAGGAGCTGTGACGGGACAGGAGAGGTGACGGGGCAGGGCTGGAGAGGTGACGGGGCCAGGAGCGTAACACAGGCCCCCGCGGTGCGGGGTCCAGCGAGCTGCAGGGGACCACATCAGCACAGTACTCAGGCCTGAGACCTCAGGATTAAATCCGGAGCGGGGGCCCCTCCGTGTACCTTGCAGGGGGGCCCCCTCAACTTTCGTTACGCCACTGTCTAAATGTATGTACAAGAATTTAAGACATCTCAGCATGCCACCATGTTCTAAATATATGTACAAGAATTTAAGACACTACTTTCAAAGAATCACCATTAATAATAACAGTGAGCGGTTAACTCCATTCCGGCAGCGGAGTTTTAGTACTCCACACTTCACTTGGAGCGCAAAGTTTGCGAAAAACTCCGCCACCCGCCGCGGAGTTTACCGGTGCCGGGGCTAAGTGACAACTGGCAAGCGGCCCCTTAGCAAATGAAAAAACACTTTACAGTGTCTGACACCCACTAGTCGATTACATTTTAGTGAGGAATCTGTCAGCCAATCCCAAAGCAGGAGTTGTCTCTTGTCCAATCCCAGGTTATTTCACATCATCACTGCAATGCTGAATTCTGTTCCTCACAACATGAATGATCCCGGTAGCCGACCTGCTTCATTGGACCCTCGGAGGACACGCATAAAGCAGGTTAGTGCCTGGGCTGGGACGGCCTGCCTCCCTCTCTGGTTGGACCCTGCCGCGTGGTGCGCAGCCAGAAACAGCGAACCCCGCTCTGCCCACAGGAGGGATACTGATGGGTTGGGTCCCCATCTGCAACAAGTTCTCCTGCTACCCAGAGAACCTCAGAGAACAGCAGGGCTCTCAGTGCCACAACGTTGCCCTGCTTCGCCAGCCACGCAGAAGGTTTCCCGCACAGAGGAGGGTCTGCTCGCTAGGGGGGGATCACCCTCCTGCCCCTGGCTGCCCTGTGCCCTGACTTGGCAGCCTCCTGCCCTGAGAGGGGGCACCAGTCCAGGACCATGGAGGAAAATCATAAAGGTGGACCTGGTGCACCCAACAGTGACAACACCTTTGCAAAGGAAAGGGTGTCCGGAGGGAGGGGCAGACGTTAACTGAATCGCCTCTATTTTTGCTCACAAGAAATATTCTGGTTTGAATGCAATGCATTACTGAATTGCCTGAATATAAAGAACTCCACATACTCCATGATGGGCACCTTCATCTGGATAGAAAGGCCAATGAGATGCAGCCAGGATGTCGAGGGGCAAATTCGGAGGACACCAGGACCATTGCCTCATAGACGCCATTGGCAGAAATGTTTCCCGAGTTTAAGTGAAAGGGAATCCCCTTACTCCGCCGACACACGAACTCCGCAGAATTTCACTGAGTTTTTTGGTAACTCTGCGGAATTCCGCTGAGTGAAACTTCGGGAGCTCTGCCCACACTTAGTTAATAAATGACTCACAACGCAGTGATATGATCTGATGTTGTCTTAAGGTGAAACAATTTTGCATCTTAAAGATATCCTTTTTTTAGTGTTGAAGAGACTTTATCACACTATTACGTAATGTTTTTTGCACAAATTATATGTCAAACATTGTCGTGGCTCAGTCTGTACAGGGGCTGTTACAGCCAAGCAAGATTTTTGACTCCGGTATTGCTCGGCAGTCCATTTTAATTTGTTGGCTAGCCCACCACTTTGGAACATTGCCTTAATCAATAAAATATTTATTGCAAATGCTTGGAATTATGCCTCATTCTGAATATGAAAATGACAAGGGTCATGTAGCCAAAATGACCAATAATATGTGTGTGATTCCTTACTCCAGGTACACCCCTGTCAATTGGTGATAGCTCCCATCAATACTTAGTATTTTCTCCAGTTTTTCGAAGTCTCTATAAAATTGTATAAGTTCTTGTAAAATTTAATCTGCTTTCCCCCATTCTCCTTCCGCTGCACTTATGAAGAGGCAGACAGAGCAGGATGTTAGTGGACAGGGGACTAGTGCTGGCCCTGGTATCATTGGCCTCAGGAAAGGCTGCACTTACCTCAGAGTTACTCCTAGCTCACTCCTAGACACGCACACAGTAGCGGCTGGCATGGGTCGGCAGTGGCGAGGTGCGGGCTTGGGCGGGAGGGCAAGGGGATATTTAAAAAAAGAAAAAAAATGCACCTTACTGCCACGTCTCTCCTCGCATTGGGAATGAAGCAGAAAGCAGGTAACCAGGCTCCCCTGACCAATCACAATGCTGCAATGCAGCGTTGTGATTGGTCAGCACCCAGGCTCCCCTGACCAATCACAACACTGTGTTGTGATTGGTATGAGCGGCGTGGTTTGACGCTCAGCCTGGAACTGGGGGCCTGGGCATTTCCTTCAGACAGGTTATAACACAGCCTGCATGGAGAACAACAACAGGGAAAGTGTACGGGCCAGCCAAACATTTTTTTGTCAACTTAGGAGGGTGCTACCACTCCTCCCCTGCTCTACAGCCCCGTCACGTGACACAAAGCTGTCGAAGTAGGAGGATAAAATAAAATAATAACATTACGTTATTATCATTTTATTTTTTGCTTTCTTTTACTGCTTCAAGGCAGTGAGGCAATGCCTCTCCGCCTTAGCAGAGGAGCCGCCACTGCAGGCTCAGTCCACACTCCTGGGGATCTGGCAGCACCCAGCACTGAAGTCTACCCATTCATCTTTGGTCTAACCCACCCCCGAAGTTCCACGGAGATAGTCACAGCCACCCACACTCTAGTGCCACTATAAAACACTCTTAAGGGTCCCCCACCCCACAAAGCCCAAACAGCACCCTTGCAGCAGGGGATTTCGTTAAACAAAGCTCTGTGGTACACTTAGTTCCTTGAGTAGGCAGAAGGAGCCACTTTTTATTATGAAAAACTGTGTCCTAAACACAACTCTTTACTAGGACAAACTCTCTAAGACGTATACTGATGTATACTGATGTACAATGGATGCACGAAGGAACAGTGCAAAGATTGTTAGCACTCCAGGCAAATCAGCATTTTGACACTGGCGTCTTCTCTGCATTTTTTTCCCAGCAATGGCAAAGCCAACAGGCATCACTTTCATGTGATAAACAACATTTGTGCATGCAACGTATAAAAACAGCATCAGTTGCTTTGGCACATTTAAACTAGGCTTATTGGCTTTGCCAATGTTTGTTGGGGTATGACACTACTTAACAACTAAGACAGTTGGCTGAGCCCCACCCACTATGACAAGGAGATATCCCAACCCTTTGGTATTTCTGTAGTTATTCCTCATGTAGAGAGAGGCGTGGCTTTTAGTCAAACTCCAAGCAAGTGTGCAAATAAATTGGCAACAAGTTCCCTCCTGCTCCTGTAGTGTTAGTGCAAGTCATTTGGATCCCTCATTATTGTAAGTAAATACTTTGAGAACAATGTTTCCTTACATCAATTTTTTTTAGTGCACAAATAAATCACATATCCCGAATGGGTATGTTTACTAAAGAAGTCCCCAGATCGAGACGGGATTAAATGCAATGAACATTAACAGTCAATTAGGATACGGCCTATGACCCCAAATGATTCCAACCAATTGGTAACATTCAAGAAATCATAAGCACATCATTATCACATTTCAATAGGGAGGCAGTGGCTGCCTAAATTGATCAGAGCATCCAATAGACTGAGCGGCGTCTGTCCTTGGTGGTGGGTTGTCACTTGTCAGCACCCCTGTCTTCGTGGGGAAAGTGTGCAGAAATTGGAGTGGCGGGCAAGACTATTCTGGGGCTGTGTTGGGATGTGTTTGGTTGAGAACGAGTGTATAGTGTACAAGGTTGTTTGAGTGCATTCATAAGTGGGCATGAATGTATTTATTAGACTTTGTTGTGCATACGTTTTAAGTGTTAAGACGATGTCAAGATGAAACCTGCTTTAAATGTGAATGAAGTGTAGTGGGAAAAAAGTTTCTCTCCTTGTGAACACAGCCACATGACATAGCAAGCAGTGGCAAAGGCAATAGGTATTGTTTGTAACACTGCAGCATAGACCTATTGGCTTTGCCAATGCAATGTGTTTGCTTTATCTGTCGTTTACGGCAAAAACTATTACAAGATGACTGTTGTGCATGTGTCTGCATGAGCAGTGGCCATCTTGTAATGGTTCTTCAAAAAGCATAAGAAGAACGATTAAAAGAAGGCCAGTGTACATGTGTGTGCACAAACGTTGGATATCTTTCAATGTTTTTTCATAAAGCATAAGAAACATCATTACAAGATGGCTGTGCTCATGTGCCCCCACATATGACCATCTTGGAATTGTTTTCAAACCACTAACGGGTGGTCACCCGCTGCTTTAATAGCAATGCATGGCAGCGCTGAGAGGGAAGTGGGTAAGGGGAGAGGAGGAAATCTATTTACAAGCATTGGCATAGCTAATAGGTCTTCCCTTTCGAACCTTATAAGTGTTTAGGAAGAGCTATTGGCTTTGCCAATGCAATGTGTTTGCTTTAGCACTCGTTTATGGCAAAAACCATTACACGATGACTGTTGTGCATGTGTCTGCATGAGCAGTGGCCATCTTGTAATGGTTCTTCAAAAAGCATAAGAAGAACGATTAAAAGAAGGCCAATGTACATGTGTGCGCACTAATGGATATATTTAAATGGTTTTTCATAAAGAATAAGGAACATCATTACAAGATGGCTGCTGATCATGTCCAGGCACATATGACCATCTTGAATGGTTTTATAACCACAAACGGGTTGTCACCCGCTGCTTTAATAGCAATGCATGGCAGCGCTGAGAGGGAAGTGGGAAGGGGGAGAGCAGGAAATCTATTTTAAAAAAGAGCAGGAAGCTGGAAGGGTGGGGAGAACATTTGAAAAATAAGAAGAGGGTGGGAAACAGTACCTCATGTACTGCAATAGAAGGCCCTTATGTCAGCAGTGGAAGGCGACAACCACTTAGCGAATCTATATATTGTGACATTGAAATGGTCTCCTCGGAGGTACAATGACAAGAATAGGAAGAAAAGCCATCAAATCAGAAGCTGAGTCCTGAGACAGTCAAGAAAACCATTGAATCAGGACAAGAGGCAGTTTCAAAGTCCACTTTAAATATATTGATTAGAATACATCTACCAAAAGACAGCCAAAGTAGTCTGTAGGGTGAGACCTACAAAATTTAAAAGACCAAAAGATAAAACATGTCTGAGTGTTTTATTGCTCACAATGCAGAGGTGTAAATAATGGGAGCCATAAAATATGGAACAGTTTTCATGGGTCCCTGTGAAACATGAATTAAATCTTCATAACGACAGACCCTAAACCACTCTTAAGAGCTTTACCCTTGACAAGGTGACTAGGATTCTTTAGCTACAGCGCACCAGCTTTTAGAACAGGATTAAATACATTTGTGGCAAGGATTGTGTGGCATTATGCAGCCCATTTCTGGCACTACTTAAATCCATTTAAGCTAGAAACACAATTGTTTGTTGAAATCTGCAAATAATGTGGTAACCTCTGTGGTAAGTGTGTTAAATCCACAGCTATGTGGTAAGCACTGCAGGCACAGAAGCATAAAGATCCACTGGGTCTCACTATTGCCCAATTTTGTCAACAATTTGTTCATGAAAGGGGACCAAAACCTAAACATTCAAATTCCAGTCAGCGCTGTTAGCAAAATCTTAAAGAGACCAACTTAAACAATTTCTCTCTTTTACAGACAATGGGGCCCATTAGGATGTAGGGCGGATCGCCACCGCCCGCAGGGCGGTGGCGTGCGGTGGCGATCCGCCCTACACCCTTCCCCGCCCGCCACCCATTTCCCCCCGCCATATTAGTATGGTCGGGGTGTGGAAATTTAGCTTGCAAACTGAACATTATCTGCGCCATCTTGCCTCTCCCCAGCGCCACGCACAGCGAATGCACGGCCGCCATTTTAGGCACCCCACTCTCTCCCCACTCATTGTCAATCGCCAGCGCGGTCCCCTTGGCGCTGCGAGCATCCCCCGCGCGCTGGCCACCCCCGCTCTCTCATACAGGCCATAAACCCTCTCTTTCTGCGCGACCCTGCTACGGAACCACTTCCGACCGACAACCCATACATGGTCATGCCTCTCCTTTGATAACCCCCTTCCTCTGCGCCCCATTGTCTGAACTGGTCCCAGGCCATCACCTAGCCCTGCGGATGCAGTTTATTGCCCCTACTGTAAGGGAAACACCCCACATCAAAGGGATTACAGTAGATCAAAGCCCCTACTCCCTGAGACCCGACCGGTCACACACACCCCCCCCAGGAATTGGCGGAATACCCTGCTGCGCAATAGCCATCTCCTACTGTGGGTGGGGTGGGAACTCCTACTGTATCTATGTGTGGGATCGGATCTGAACCGGGGCTTCAGGGGATATTCCCCCCGTACATCAAGGGAATCTCAAGAATGTACTATGTGTAATAAAGCAATAAACCAGTGTATAAGAGACCAGGTCTCAGAGATGCAGTTAGAGCACCTCGTGACGATACCTTGCTGTCTGATCTGATGTGTTCTGCTCCGACGGAATAAAACTTTGTTTCCTGCCTTCCAGTCTCCGGCGCCTGCCTCTTTTATTGGTAAATTATCGAGTGGTATGAGAGGCGATTACCGCCGGGCAAATACTTGAAAGGTTATCGACTGAAACTGCCGCTACCATTTAACAATTGGCGTCCCAAACGTGGGGCCCATCAGCGACACGTGGATCCAGTGGGAGAGGTCCCGACGACAGAGTGAACGACTGCAACGATCGGGAGAGCTCCTGCCCAATAGACCCTCGTCTGGCAGCCGATCATCCGAACTTCACTGGTTCCGAGCAGACCTCTCTCGAGTGATCTACGGTCCTGACTGGGAACCATCAGGAGTGCCGCGGCAAATACGGAGAGTAGAGGACGATCGGGCGCTGGAGGCGGAAGACGAGAAACTGTCCACGCAGTCCGGGTAAGGTCGTGATACACGACAAATTGAGAAATAATTGATTGATTGTTTTGATGCTTTGGAAATACTAGTATTGCTCATTGATTGTTCTTTTTGAGATATTCGCTGTCTACAAACGGGGAGGAGTAGAAATACTCTCTCTCTCTCTCCCTTTGCAGATAGTGAAGGGTAGGTAACGCAGACTTTTGTCCCCGTTGAAACCCGTCGTGCCTATCTTTATCTCCCCATTGATTGATTGTCCGAACATTGATTGTTTTGAAGAATAGTGCTTTTTGAGATATTCTCTGTTTGCAAATAACGTAGAATAGGAATATTCTGTCTAGTCTTTGCAAATAGTGAAGGGTAGGTAACGCAGACTTTTGTCCCCGTTGAAACCCGTCGTGCCTATCTTTATCTCCCCATTGATTGATTGATTGATTGTCCGAACACTAGTTGTTCGATATTGGTTCTTTGGAGGTATTCTCTGCTTACAAATAACGAAGAATAGAGATATTCTGTCTAGTCTTTGCAAGCAGTGAAAAGATAGGTAGTGCTGACTTTTGTCCCCGTTGAAACCCGTCATGCCTATCTTCTCCCCACTGATTGGTAGTTGGTTCTGCCCGGACCGCTTATTAGAGGTGAACCACCCGGCTCCACTGGAAGGCACCCCTAATAAGGACATGTTCACTAAATATGGACTAGTTGCCGTAGCTTATAGCAAACTGTGGCATAAGTATACCAAGAAGGACCCCGAAAGTCAGTGGCCACTGATGGGATCCTTCGACGACCATAAGATAGAAGCGCTAGAAATAGCTCTGCGTAGCAACAAGACGACGCCTACTATGCTTGACAGTATCGGCATGTGGCGCAAAGAAGCGACGCAACGGAAAAAGAGGGAAGAAGTAAAAGCAGAAAAGGAATTACGAAAGGCAGCTCACCTTGCCGCTAGAAAGTTAGACGAAGACATAAAGGAGAGAAGGGAAACTAAACTAAGACAGGAGCCCGAAATCTCAGGCCAGTACGCTGTTAGGACCCCTTCTTTGCTCTACCCTGAGTTGTCCTCCAAGCAGCGAACGAATGACGAGTTACTGTTAGGTCCCCCGATCATTTACATGCCCCCTCCGTATGCACCCTCCCAATCAATAGTGCAACACCCACAACCCCCGAACACGAGCGAAAGCAGTACAGGGGCCTCGGCCCTCACGGCCTCCGCGCCGGCTGAGCCTCTTGTGCCGAACCCAACGTCGACTACAACGCTAGACGACCATGAGATAGGAAAGAAAGAGTCCACCAGAATGAATCGATTAACTAAGGATGAACGAGCAGGAATTGACAAGATAGTAGGGACGCTGGTGGAACGAAAAGAAAGTGAGGAGTATATAACAGACGTGTATAACTCGTACGCCGACAGCCGCAGACGACACTTCGTCGTACGGCTCTGTTATCACGCCCTGAATGCATATGAGGATAGGTACCACGATAAAGGCCCCGAAGGCTTAGCGGCCCTATATAGGAAGGTAGACATTGGGGAAGAAAGAGAGGGCGATGTAGCGAACCTCTTCACTCGTACACTCGAGGTCTACCGACACCTTAAAGAACATGGACAGACCACCAAAACAGAAACCCCCATAGCAACTAAGCCTCAGGGAGGAAGGTCCGATGCCATGATGCCCATTAAAGAAGCTGCCCCCTACTGGGTCCCCCCAAGGGGTCAGGGAACACACGACGACATCAACCACCAAGATGCGAAGGGAAGGGTTGTATATAACTGGGTCTACCAGCCGTGGGACCGGCAAGATATTTTGACCTTTAGAAAGACTCTACCCGACTTGAGAAAGAACCCGACCGCCTTCTACACTGAATTGGGTACAGCCTTAGGCTCAACGATAATGACGTTAGCAGATATCGACTTGTTCTTTGGGCTATGCCTGCCGGCTGATGTGTGGAAACAAATCCGGAAAGTTGACCACGCTGAGCCGTTCGGATATACCTGGGTACAACTCGATACCATAGATAAACAGCGAGAACCAGGACAGAAACCCCCGAAGGCCATCTTAGAGCTCCCAGACAAGATTGTACTAAAACTGAAGACTCTAATCCCAGAAAGAAAGGTAGACTGGTCGATAGTGACGGCTTGCCGCCAGAAACCCCAGGAGGATGTGTCTGAATACTTCTCCCGATTCGAGACTGTGTTCTCCGATTACAGTGGCCAAGACATGACCACCGCAACCGGACATCACCTCTTTGTCCAGAATTATGTAAAGGGTCTGTCGCCAGAAGTTTCCCAGAAACTACAGACCAGCGAGAGTAGTTGGGCAGCCTCCAAACCCGCAGCAATTCTCCAGATGGCCCAGTACTACGAAAACCAGAAGAACGAGAACGATAGGGCATCAGAGAAGAAGAAAAAGGAATTAAAGGAGAGGGTGATGATAGCACAGTTGCAAGGAGTGACCATAGGAAGGGAACCCCCAAAAGAGAATTACCAACCAACCGCCCCTAGAAAGCTACCCCCTAGAGACCATACACCTACACCCTACAACGGACGGAGAGACTTAGATGGGAATCAATGTGCGTTCTGTAGAGGGTTCGGACACTGGAAGTCCCAGTGCCCGGCCCTTCTGGAAATGAACAAGAATAGGGACCCCAGAGACACAGCCTATGACCCCAGAAATAGAGGACAGGGACGAGGGCACACGAACAACACCATCAACGACAGGCCAGGCAGACCGAACACCTTTGATCGCCCCCGACAAAACCAGTATCAGCAGTCCGACTACGAGAGCACCCAGGACTTCGCATAGGACCGCCAGGGACAAGGGAGGGATCCAGTCGAACTCCGTGTTGACCAGCAAGGTCCTTACGTCACCGCTAAGGTCTTGGGCACAAAATCTCCATTCCTGGTAGATACTGGGGCGACACGTAGTGCGTTATCTAAACGACTGATTTCTAGGGCACCCTTGTCTGGCTCACACGTAACCTCAATAGGCTTTGACGGAACGCCCTCCACTAACCCCTTATCAGCACCAATCTCCTTTGACTTAGAAGATAACACCACTGACACGACCTTTCTGCTCTCCTCCAACACCCCCGATGCTATTATGGGGCTCGATTTGCTAAAACATTTTCGAGCCACCATCAGATGCTCCCCAGACGGAGTTCGAGTCATCCTACACGATAACCCAGATCTATCCAGACCCTGTCACACACAACGTATGCTCTCTATAACCGATGCTGATACGTCCCTACTCGACACATTACCTTCACATCTATGGGCTAAAACCGACTCAGATGTAGGGCGCATGGTGATCGACCCGGTACACATAACCGTCCGACCGGATGCAGTGCTCCCAAAGCTTCCACAGTATCGGATATCACCCGAAGGCGAGAAGGCATTGGTGGAAATCATCGAGTCCCTGGTCGAGGCAGGAGTGGTAGAAGAAGTAGTCAGTAATGTTTGCAACAGCCCTATCCTACCCATTGTAAAGAAGCAAGGCGAGGGGGATGAGAAAGCCTACCGTTTCATTGTTGACTTGCGAGAGGTTAACAAAGTAGTCATACCCCAGTACCCCGTAGTCTCAGACATCACCACCATCCTCACCCTGATTCCATCTACTGCCACCATCTTTACTGTTATTGACCTCAAGAACGCATTCTTTTCCATCCCCATCCACCCAGACAGCCGCTACCTGTTCGGCTTCACCTTAAAAGCCCGTTCGTACAGATTCTGCAGGGCACCCCAAGGCTACACTGAGAGTCCCAGTATTTACAGCCAAGCCCTCAAGAGACAACTGGATGCAGTCCAACTACCCGATGGAGTGGTGTTGATACAGTACGTCGATGACATTCTTTTGGCGGCCGACACCACTCCTCTTGCCGTCACAGCCACCATTCACCTCCTCCGCTTCCTTGCGGAGAACGGTCACAAGGTCTCCAGAAAGAAATTACAATTCTGCCAGCCCCAGGTAACGTATCTAGGCCACCTACTATCCAAAGACGGGAGGAAACTTACCCCTGACCGAATTCAAACCATCCTAGAAACCCCCGTTCCCAAAACTCAGAAGCAAGTACGATCCCTAGTGGGCCTCACCTCCTTTTGTCGACAGTGGTTGCCAAACTTCAGTCTTACCATAAAACCTCTGCTTTCCCTGCTGGCTAAGGATGTCCCCTTCCCCCTCCCCTGGACACCTGAATGTCAATCCTCCTTCAAAGAATTACGAGACGCCCTCTGCTCGGCCCCAGTCCTAGGAACCCCAGACTACACTAAACCTTTCTCCCTCTACACCCACAAAAGGGAGGGGTGTGCGTTGTCTGTCCTAACCCAGTCCATAGGCCCTAAGCAACGCCCTTGTGCCTACTTCTCTGCCACTCTCGACCCCGTAGCCAGAGCTTTGCCCGCCTGTCTTCGAGCAGTAGCCGCCGCTGCTGTCTCTATCCGACAAAGTGAGGGGATCGTGCTCTCGAACCCCCTCACGGTATTGGTACCCCATGCTGTTGACACCCTCCTGAACCAAACCAAGACTCAACACCTGACTAGCGCACGACTGACCGGTTATGAACTGACTCTGCTTGCACCCCACATCACATTGAAACGATGCACCACTCTGAATCCAGCTACACTACTGCCTCTCCCTGACGCTGACCCCAATGCATCCCCTATACATGATTGCGTGACCCTCACCGACGAACAAACCAAGAGTAGGGTTGACCTCCGGGATACTGCCTTCCCGGACCCTGACGGAGAACTGTGGGTGGATGGCTCATGCATCAAGCTCCCCGATGGCACCACCTCGGCTGCCTATGCAGTCACCACCACCCGAACAGTTGTTGAGACAGCCCGCATCACACAGCGATCCGCACAGGCGGCGGAACTAATTGCTCTTACACGAGCTTGCATCCTGGCAGCAGGGACAACCGCAAACATTTACACAGACAGTCAGTATGCCTTCGGGGTAGTTCACCACTTTGGGCTCTTATGGAAAGAGAGGGGATTCTTGACTTCTCATGGCACACCCATCCTGCATGGAGATCTAGTCTCTGCCCTGACCGAAGCAGTCCTCCTCCCCACACGGTTAGCTGTGATCAAATGCCAGGCACACAAGAAGGTGACAGACATTATAGGACAGGGAAATGCACTAGCTGACATTACTGCCCGGACCACAGCCGAGAATAGGTCCACGACCCGTATGTACGTGACCAGGTCACAAACTGAGAAATGGAAGGATGCTAGGGAAACAATTAGGGATATCCAACTAGCCAGCACACCACACGAGTTAACTGAATGGGCCCGGGTGGGATTGAAGGACGATGACGGTTGCTGGCGAACCAAAGACTTGAACAAATGGTTATTACCAGATTCATACTTGATCCCCATGCTGACCATGGCTCACTCCCCCGCACACATAGGGTCTGCCCCCATGATCGAACTCATCTCTAAAGTCTGGCACAACGACAAAATACCAGACTCGGCCAAACGTCTAGTCCAACAATGCCTAGTATGCCTCCAACACAACCCTGGGAAAGGAACTGCTGTACCTCGGGGAGGGTTTGGGGTCCCCAATCACCCCTTTGAAGTCCTACAAATGGACTATGTCCAGCTAGAAAGGTGCCAAGGTTTGAAGTATGTACTCGTCATTGTGTGTGCCTTCAGCAAGTGGGTGGAAGCCTACCCAACCCATGACAACACCGCTATGACTACCGCAAAGGTACTACTGAAGGAATTCTTCCCCCGATACGGCCTTTGTCGAATTTTGTGGAGCGACAATGGCCCCCACTTCGTAGCCAAAGTTATCCAACTCATCTTAAAAGGGTTGGGTGTAAAACAGAAGTTCCATGCGGTTTTCCATCCCCAATCTGCAGGCCTGGTTGAACGACACAATGCCACATTGAAGCTTAAGATAGCAAAAATAGTCGCCACCACAGGGCTAAGATGGCCAGACGCTCTCCCACTAGCCTTGCTATCAATGCGTTCCACCCCCACCAAACACTACTTAACCCCCTACGAGGTCGTCTTCGGGCGGCCCATGAACCTTTGGACTGCACCAAAACCAACATCCATCCACGACGTCCCGGACGTCCTCATGTCTGATTATCTGTACAATCTAACTAAAACGTTGTCTATCATCCATCAGCAGGTGCTGCACGCCATTCCCGATGTTTCCAGGGGCCCCGGGCACGACATCCAACCAGGTGACTTCGTCTTAGTGCGTAACTTCCAGCGCACCAAGAGTCTGGAGCCCCGGTGGACGGGCCCCCTGCAAGTTCTGATCACCACCCGAACAGCTCTTCGAGTGGAGGGGAAACGCAATTGGCTGCATGCACACCACTGCAAGAAGATATCACCGACCCTGACAACCACGGACAACGTCACCGCCCAAGAGGAACTCCTGAACAAAGACCGACCATCCCTGAGCCGCTGCCCGGATACAGAGACACTTGAATTGATTGAATATCCCGATCCCACTGTGCCATCCAAAGAAGGGTATAACTTGCGACGAAAGGAGAGAACTTCGGCTAAGCAGACCACAGGCTAAGTGGAAATCTCAGAGCGGTAGCCTAGTCACTTCAAAGGCCACCAGGAGAGAAACTAAGCAAAGTCTGTGGTTCTGCCCGCTACCGAGTCTCTCGAAGGTGATGGAAGCGCCCGACATGAAGGTGATGGAAGCAACCGGACGTCCGAAGATCCCCTACAGAAACCCAAAGACTGACCGAATGCACAGCTTTAAGACTATAACACTTTTTATTACCCTTCTCTTTTGCCTTCTCCTCATGGTCACCTTCTGGATCATGGAGGAGAACACACCCGCTCATAAGACATTGCTGACCACCGTTCAACCTACCACCACGAAGGAGCACCATCTGATCTCACTTTCACCCCAACTCCGAGAAAGGCGTAAGGAGTTCTGGAATAACTCTTTTGTGCAGTTGCTCCACCAACACAATCTTGCCACCAACGCCACTAACTGCTGGATCTGTGGATTGCTACCGCATGCCACTGGGCACTCAATCCCTTTCATCCCTTCACCTTTTTCTGTCCATGGTTCCTGCCTCGCCTGGCTGATCCTTCTGCAGGAGAGCTACAAGGACAATGCCACTTCCGGCAGAACCATGTCACACTTCTACCATGGGTTCTGGATGAACAAAACTGGTAGAACTTCCGCCCTCTTCTGCCCTCTGAGATCGAACACTTCCTTTCACATGGACATCCCTGCCAAAGAACGAGTTGAAATGCAAGTGTTCAACAATCCAGCCAGACCCACCTTCTCTTACCTCCGAAAACGGACGGCCGCCACCCTAACAGTGGCCCTGTCCGTCATCAACATCACTGGATCTGTATGCCTCGAAGGCCTGGGGGCACAGCTGGTGGGCCACAGCTCCTGCCTCATCACCCGAACATTGGATTCAGTTGACCCACCCTCCTTTGTTGCCTCCCCGAATATGTACTTCGTCTGTGGTACTAAGGCCTACACCTGGCTCCCGAGAGGTTGGGGAGGCACTTGCTACATCGCCTTTGTCCTTCCTCCGACGTATGTGGCCCCAGCAAACCATCACCGACAGAAACGGGCCAAAGACATTGTACAGGCCGACTCCACCGGAGCACAGTTCATGGACGCAGTCAAAGGCCTTGTTCCACTCTGGGGCCCAATGGCAAACAGCCGTGCCATCCGCCACTTAACCCAGGCAGTCGAAACGGCAATGAACATTACGGCTGGCGCCCTCGCCAACAACACCGCCGAGCTCCAGGCCGTCCGCTTAGTGGCCCTTCAGAACCGCCTCGTTCTAGATGTGGTTCTGGCTGATCGTGGAGGGGCATGCCGCATCATTGGATCCAGCTGTTGTACCTACGTACCAGACAACTCACCCTCAGTCTACAAAGCAATTGAACACCTCCACAGACTGTCCACAGAGGTCCATCAAGAGCAAGAAGAATGGTCGCTGGGGAGTTGGTTTTGGGACGCTATTAAAAGTTGGGGATGGAGGCTGTTTTCATTTATCCTAATACCGATTGTGATACTATGTGGATGTTGCTTGGGGATTCAGTGTCTGCCACCTTTATGTTCGCTTTTTATGAACTGCATCTGCCCTAAGACTTTGAACTTTGAAACAGAGCGGATGAAAGCCCTTTATGAGGTGGAGGTCCGTAGTATTATGGGGAAAAATCCGAACTAGACAAGCTGGCGAGATATGTTAAAAGGGAGGACTGTGGAAATTTAGCTTGCAAACTGAACATTATCTGCGCCATCTTGCCTCTCCCCAGCGCCACGCACAGCGAATGCACGGCCGCCATTTTAGGCACCCCACTCTCTCCCCACTCATTGTCAATCGCCAGCGCGGTCCCCTTGGCGCTGCGAGCATCCCCCGTGCGCTGGCCACCCCCGCTCTCTCATACAGGCCATAAACCCTCTCTTTCTGCGCGACCCTGCTACGGAACCACTTCCGACCGACAACCCATACATGGTCATGCCTCTCCTTTGATAACCCCCTTCCTCTGCGCCCCATTGTCTGAACTGGTCCCAGGCCATCACCTAGCCCTGCGGATGCAGTTTATTGCCCCTACTGTAAGGGAAACACCCCACATCAAAGGGATTACAGTAGATCAAAGCCCCTACTCCCTGAGACCCGACCGGTCACACACCCCCCCCCAGGAATTGGCGGAATACCCTGCTGCGCAATAGCCATCTCCTACTGTGGGTGGGGTGGGAACTCCTACTGTATCTATGTGTGGGATCGGATCTGAACCGGGGCTTCAGGGGATATTCCCCCCGTACATCAAGGGAATCTCAAGAATGTACTATGTGTAATAAAGCAATAAACCAGTGTATAAGAGACCAGGTCTCAGAGATGCAGTTAGAGCACCTTGTGACGATACCTTGCTGTCTGATCTGATGTGTTCTGCTCCGACGGAATAAAACTTTGTTTCCTGCCTTCCAGTCTCCGGCGCCTGCCTCTTTTATTGGTAAATTATCGAGTGGTATGAGAGGCGATTACCGCCGGGCGAATACTTGAAAGGTTATCGACTGAAACTGCCGCTACCATTTAACAGGGGGGACCCCGGCGGAAGGAAAGACCATCCGCCGGTTTTCTGCCGGTCACACAGGTGACCGGGCGGAAAAGGGGCCTGCTATGGTGGCGGTGTCTCTTAGACACCGCCATCCATATTAGGAAGGCAGTGGGAAGCTTGTCGCCATGGAAAGGCATGCGGACAGTGACTTCGGGGGCCCGTTGCAGGCCCCCAGGGTATTGGGGGGGTGGGGGGTGCACAAGTACCCCCCTGCATTTGCATGCACAATGCGGCAGGCACCACGCGGTGCCTGCCACTTTGTGCATGCAAATGCACAACATGCAGTTTTACCATTGCGGCGGGTGCTGCTGAAAGCACCGCCCGCCGCAATGTTAAAAATGCGTGATGCGCCCGCTAGTGTGGCGGGCGCATCCTAATCTCCCCCATATGGCGGGCGGTCCCGTTTTCTGTCAGGATGGCGGGCGGACAAAGTCCGCCCGCCATCCTAATGATGCCCAATATGTTTTTGACAACTCAAAAGGTGTCTTTCCTACATTCTCAACCACATAATGAGACATTGTTCTCTTCTTTTAATTACAGATAAACAAAGAGAATGGCCTTGTATTTCACCTACTATTTTCAATAAGCATTTCCCCGTTTGAAAAAACACTGTTTTTTGCAAGCTATCTACCACAAAATAAACATGTAATATAAAATATAAGGTTCCATATTGGCAGCTCTGGGGTCTGGTGACATCTACAAAGCACTCAGCCTTGTGCTCATGATGTAAACAAACAGGACCCATTGATTGCAATATTAGTCCATCTAACACGGTTACGTTTTTCATGCTATGAGATATATATATATATATATGTCACACACAAAAAGTGCTCTGGTCAGTTGCATGCCAACAAGTGCTTATTTCGATACCAACTCCTGACACATTTAGGCCATGGAGGCCTTGATCACATGACTAACAAACAAAGGTCAAAAACATTTTTTTTTATTATAAATATGGTACCGCAAATCTACTCCTTTTCATTTCCAAGCCCCCAGGGGTGGGCCAGGGCCCGCGGGTAGGAGAGGAGGCAAGAGGTTTTTGGTGCAATGATGAATAAAAGGGGAGGAGAGCGTGCGACTGTCCTCAATAATCATTTTACTGCCCAGGAGACCCCATGCCCCATACATTTGGGGATTGGGTGTGGTGTCATCCTTCCTGAGCCATCTAAAGGCCCAAGGGACCGCATCCCCAAAGACCCAGAGCATCACAATGTCCCGGAGTCCCCATCCCTGGGACACTGTTGTTTCCTGTCTGCAAGAGTGCAGCCAGTGGTCACTTCAACTGGACTGCTCCTGCTGGCGAGAGCAGACACAAAATATGATAAAGTAACAATAACTCGAGCCTTGAAGTAACTATAACTTATGCCCTCACTACTTACACCCTCACATATTACATCATGCATGACATGCCCAATAAGGGCATTGATAACATCACTGATGACATCTAAAATTACATCATTTATGACAACACTGCATGGTGGGGCACAATTTATAGTTACTTCAGAGCTCGAATTATAGCTACTTCAGTTAAGTATAACTGGTGAATTTCAGTGTTGTTTTAGTTTGAAATGTAAAGCTGTAACTGACATTTTCACCTAACTATACTGTCACTTCAACCTTTGTTTTTATTCAGTGACATATACACACACACACACACACACACACACATATACAGCCATGGTTATATGTGTGGGCCTCCTCCTATTAGACGTTTATCAGGAATGTTGAGATTTGCTGATAATTTTACAGTGAAATCATTCCAGTCCTTTATATAAGAGGAATTCCAGGATGTGACGTGTAGGTCCCTGCAGATCTCTTGCTCACGTTCATTAATGCACCAAACTATCTCAAGCCGGATGTTAACCTGAAACCTTGTGTCTAAGTACCAATCTCCTCTGCAAGCATGTTAACCAACTGAGTTACATTTTAAAAATGGAAACTACATAATTGTCAGAGAGCTCGGGCAGTGTAGGTGGCATTGAGGCATCCCGTAATTGTACAAATGCTCATGGTGTCTAACGAATACAAACAAAACTAAGAAATGAGCTGCTGAGGAGGAAATGGAGATTTCTACAATGAACCTTATCCGTTCACCAAATGATTCCCAAGGGACGGGGCAGAACACTCTCTTTGGAAATGTTCGCACACGATAAGAAAGCGAGTATGATTCCCAAGTCTGCCCGTCTCGAGCCTCTAGGGCCATACGTCTCAGTGATATGGTTCATTGTACACTTTTTCAAGCACATAAGTTGACACGTTTGCACAGCACCACAATACAACAAGCCCTTTTATTCGGAAATTCGGAAACTGCATTTAAGCGACTAACTCTTGTGCCAGCCAGCGCTGCACGGACCTCTCTTTCAGCGCAGAGCGGAAGCCTCGTAGATGCAACATCTGCCGAAGGAGGCTGATGTGCGCTTCCCATCGCGCTCACCTCACACGAGTAGTCATGGAAACCGAGAGGGAATCTCGTCGAAAATGTATTTTCCACAACCCTCATTTCAGCTCAGCAGTCCCCTCTCTAGATCCCATTTGCATATGGAGTGCGGCACCAAACTGCTAACATAGTTCATCCCGAGCTCGTGGTAGGCACGATAGTTCCTTTTCGTACATCATGGGCTGACGATAATGATCGCAAGTGGAGTTCAATGAGCAATCTGTTTATTGTAAATGAAGACAGATCCTCGTGGGCTGAGTAGCCAGGACGCCGCTCCTGGTGGGGCGTTCCCTGTAACCTGTTACTAAGTGCTAGCTCCTCAAATAAACCTACATCTTATAACCTACGAAGGATCTATCTTTAGTTACAACGTTTATCCTAACAGACACGAAGCACCCAAAATAGTACTGAATTTTATTAATTAATTTGGTAGAATTATTTTTAGATCATTTAAGGCAAAACTAAAATATATTTTAGAAAGTCTTAACACTGGGAAGTGGTGGGAAAGAACAGCTGGGGTTGACTGTAGCGAAAATGCCGCTGACCGAGGCACCCCCAGGGGGCCCTAAAGAGGTTGGCGCTATAGTATCGCCTGGGCACCCTACACCCCCCGCCCCCTTTGGGGGGGCAGGGACTCCGGTTGGAGTCCCCCCCTACTTCCTGCCTGGTCGTGACACGAGGGGCATCACTTCCTGGGCGTCTGGACCTGGGGGAGGGTATATATCCCTCCCCCACCATGTTTGCGACCTCTTTGTCGCCATGCACGCCGTCTGGGAAGGGGCATTGGGTCGCGTCGGGCTCAGCAGTCGTCGTCTGCGACGCAGCTCAGGAGTAGTGCAAGGTTAGTCTGCCCCTTCCCACACGCCGTGGGGCCTTTGCAAGCCCCCCCCCCTTCTCGAAGAGGGATGGCCTGGAACACGCAGCTCTCGGCCTGCATGTAACTTAATTGGGCTCCCTGGTTGTGCGGTGCGGGGTGTCTGCGTGAGTGAGCTAGGCGTCCTGGGGTGCGCGTTTAGTTGTTCGGTTCATGCCGTAGGCAGTGGCGTGAGCTTCAACGGCCGGACTGTGAAAGGCAGCGAGGCTGTAACCTGACGGCGAGAGCGGGAAACCTCGAAGCAGCGGAGGCGGGTTCGAGCCTCGGCTGCAACGCTCAACATGTGTGATTCTGGGCAAAGCTCTTCGATAGACATAAGATGCACCCGCGACAAATTACTCCTGATCAAAATCCCTCCTCTGGGATGCGATAGTTGAGGGTTTAGAAATTAGCATTTGCGCACGCTTTCCCTGGTCCTTGTCCGCAGAGGCTGACGCGCCTGAGTGCGCTGCCTGCGGGGTCAGGAACGGATCCTCGATGAGCTGTTGAGAGTCACTGGGACTGCTGGGGGGTGGTCTCCAGAGCGCTTCACTAGGCTGCGTGTCCCGCGTGGTCTCCTCGCCCAGGTGTGCAGCTTGGTTCGGTGCGGCTCAGACCGGGCGCTGGCATGTAGGCTGGTCCCAGCTGGGCTAGGGCACAGGGCTTGGTTACCCATTCGGGTCGGGGGCAAGTTGGATCGGAGTGAGCGCGGGGGGTTTCGGTGGGATGGGGCACTCCGTCCATCTCCGGTTTTGGGGACTGGGAGGCAGCCTCTTCCCATCCGATTTGTGGCAGCGGGGCTGAGCTGGTGGTGGCTTGCTGCGCGGCGCTGCCTCCATATTGGGGTCGTTCCGACTTTGTGCAGGGTGCGTTGCAGTTCCGCCCACTTCCAAGTTAAGCTCGGCCCCCCAGCTGCAAGGCTTTTGCTTTCATGCCCACAAGGGGTTAGAGTTTGTGTTGGAAGGGGCAGCAGGTGTGTGTGCGTGTTGTGTGTTGTGTGTGTGTATATATATATATATATATATATATATATATATTCACTGAAAAAACCATAGGTTTCACACACGTTATAGTTAGGAATTATCATTTACAAAACCTTGCAAATTCACTTAAAAAACCATAGGTTTCACACATGTTATAGTTAGCTGTACATTTCACTCGTAAAAAACCAATGAAATTCCACGTTATAGTTAGATCAGGTAACTATAACTTGCGCGCCCACAATAAACTGCTGATGACGTCACATATTACATCACTCATGACATGGTCAGTGACATCACTCATGACATCAATGATGACATCTGAAATTACACATTGTTGGTTTGATGCTGAAGGCATAGCGCGGCGCCCCCCCGGTCTGAGTTGGTTTTGGCATTGGGGAGAGAGCAGCGGAGTACCGCTGAATGGGTCAGCACCACAGCAGGACACTTCCACCCTGAATCCTGTTTGGGAGAAAAAAAGCCGGGACTGTACAATAGACGACAACGTCGTAGCTTTATTTCAGCTTGGGCGAGGTACTTACTCAGTCCACAATTGTTTGGTGTCAGCGGTTTTCAACCAACAGGAGCGGCATGATGGGGCACAATGGAGGAGTGAAAGAGGAGAGGTACTAACCTTGTGAACTGTCGGAGTCCTCTTTCTATGCTGACATCGTTGGTCCAATGAGATTCCTCCATGATGGACAAATACAAACCCCCGCGAAATTTGCAAAACACTGGCAGTCGAGCGTAGAACTGGCTGGAAGAAGGCAATCGCCGAAACGCGTCCCAGGCGCGCGACTGATGCTTAACACGCTGTGATTTTATGCTTAATGGTGGATATTAAAGCCTTGCTGTGACGAGACCCCAGCTGTGTCAGACCTGCTTTCTTAGGAGGAGGCAGGATTGGTCGTAGTGTTTGTGCGGAGGTCGGCTCCGCAAATCTGGCACGCCTCTCGTTCAGGAGCTCCGTGATGGCCGACACAATGTTGGTTTGATGCTGAAGGCATAGCGCGGCGCCCCCCCGGTCTGAATTGGTTTTGGCATTGGGGAGAGAGCAGCGGAGTACCGCTGAATGGGTCAGCACCACAGCAGGACACTTCCACCCTGAATCCTGTTTGGGAGAAAAAAAGCCGGGACTGTACAATAGACGACAACGTCGTAGCTTTATTTCAGCTTGGGCGAGGTACTTACTCAGTCCACAATTGTTTGGTGTCAGCGGTTTTCAACCAACAGGAGCGGCATGATGGGGCACAATGGAGGAGTGAAAGAGGAGAGGTACTAACCTTGTGAACTGTCGGAGTCCTCTTTCTATGCTGACATCGTTGGTCCAATGAGATTCCTCCATGATGGACAAATACAAACCCCCGCGAAATTTGCAAAACACTGGCAGTCGAGCGTAGAACTGGCTGGAAGAAGGCAATCGCCGAAACGCGTCCCAGGCGCGCGACTGATGCTTAACACGCTGTGATTTTATGCTTAATGGTGGATATTAAAGCCTTGCTGTGACGAGACCCCAGCTGTGTCAGACCTGCTTTCTTAGGAGGAGGCAGGATTGGTCGTAGTGTTTGTGCGGAGGTCGGCTCCGCAAATCTGGCACGCCTCTCGTTCAGGAGCTCCGTGATGGCCGACACAATGTTGGTTTGATGCTGAAGGCATAGCGCGGCGCCCCCCCGGTCTGAATTGGTTTTGGCATTGGGGAGAGAGCAGCGGAGTACCGCTGAATGGGTCAGCACCACAGCAGGACACTTCCACCCTGAATCCTGTTTGGGAGAAAAAAAGCCGGGACTGTACAATAGACGACAACGTCGTAGCTTTATTTCAGCTTGGGCGAGGTACTTACTCAGTCCACAATTGTTTGGTGTCAGCGGTTTTCAACCAACAGGAGCGGCATGATGGGGCACAATGGAGGAGTGAAAGAGGAGAGGTACTAACCTTGTGAACTGTCGGAGTCCTCTTTCTATGCTGACATCGTTGGTCCAATGAGATTCCTCCATGATGGACAAATACAAACCCCCGCGAAATTTGCAAAACACTGGCAGTCGAGCGTAGAACTGGCTGGAAGAAGGCAATCGCCGAAACGCGTCCCAGGCGCGCGACTGATGCTTAACACGCTGTGATTTTATGCTTAATGGTGGATATTAAAGCCTTGCTGTGACGAGACCCCAGCTGTGTCAGACCTGCTTTCTTAGGAGGAGGCAGGATTGGTCGTAGTGTTTGTGCGGAGGTCGGCTCCGCAAATCTGGCACGCCTCTCGTTCAGGAGCTCCGTGATGGCCGACACAATGTTGGTTTGATGCTGAAGGCATAGCGCGGCGCCCCCCCGGTCTGAATTGGTTTTGGCATTGGGGAGAGAGCAGCGGAGTACCGCTGAATGGGTCAGCACCACAGCAGGACACTTCCACCCTGAATCCTGTTTGGGAGAAAAAAAGCCGGGACTGTACAATAGACGACAACGTCGTAGCTTTATTTCAGCTTGGGCGAGGTACTTACTCAGTCCACAATTGTTTGGTGTCAGCGGTTTTCAACCAACAGGAGCGGCATGATGGGGCACAATGGAGGAGTGAAAGAGGAGAGGTACTAACCTTGTGAACTGTCGGAGTCCTCTTTCTATGCTGACATCGTTGGTCCAATGAGATTCCTCCATGATGGACAAATACAAACCCCCGCGAAATTTGCAAAACACTGGCAGTCGAGCGTAGAACTGGCTGGAAGAAGGCAATCGCCGAAACGCGTCCCAGGCGCGCGACTGATGCTTAACACGCTGTGATTTTATGCTTAATGGTGGATATTAAAGCCTTGCTGTGACGAGACCCCAGCTGTGTCAGACCTGCTTTCTTAGGAGGAGGCAGGATTGGTCGTAGTGTTTGTGCGGAGGTCGGCTCCGCAAATCTGGCACGCCTCTCGTTCAGGAGCTCCGTGATGGCCGACACAATGTTGGTTTGATGCTGAAGGCATAGCGCGGCGCCCCCCCGGTCTGAATTGGTTTTGGCATTGGGGAGAGAGCAGCGGAGTACCGCTGAATGGGTCAGCACCACAGCAGGACACTTCCACCCTGAATCCTGTTTGGGAGAAAAAAAGCCGGGACTGTACAATAGACGACAACGTCGTAGCTTTATTTCAGCTTGGGCGAGGTACTTACTCAGTCCACAATTGTTTGGTGTCAGCGGTTTTCAACCAACAGGAGCGGCATGATGGGGCACAATGGAGGAGTGAAAGAGGAGAGGTACTAACCTTGTGAACTGTCGGAGTCCTCTTTCTATGCTGACATCGTTGGTCCAATGAGATTCCTCCATGATGGACAAATACAAACCCCCGCGAAATTTGCAAAACACTGGCAGTCGAGCGTAGAACTGGCTGGAAGAAGGCAATCGCCGAAACGCGTCCCAGGCGCGCGACTGATGCTTAACACGCTGTGATTTTATGCTTAATGGTGGATATTAAAGCCTTGCTGTGACGAGACCCCAGCTGTGTCAGACCTGCTTTCTTAGGAGGAGGCAGGATTGGTCGTAGTGTTTGTGCGGAGGTCGGCTCCGCAAATCTGGCACGCCTCTCGTTCAGGAGCTCCGTGATGGCCGACACAATGTTGGTTTGATGCTGAAGGCATAGCGCGGCGCCCCCCCGGTCTGAATTGGTTTTGGCATTGGGGAGAGAGCAGCGGAGTACCGCTGAATGGGTCAGCACCACAGCAGGACACTTCCACCCTGAATCCTGTTTGGGAGAAAAAAAGCCGGGACTGTACAATAGACGACAACGTCGTAGCTTTATTTCAGCTTGGGCGAGGTACTTACTCAGTCCACAATTGTTTGGTGTCAGCGGTTTTCAACCAACAGGAGCGGCATGATGGGGCACAATGGAGGAGTGAAAGAGGAGAGGTACTAACCTTGTGAACTGTCGGAGTCCTCTTTCTATGCTGACATCGTTGGTCCAATGAGATTCCTCCATGATGGACAAATACAAACCCCCGCGAAATTTGCAAAACACTGGCAGTCGAGCGTAGAACTGGCTGGAAGAAGGCAATCGCCGAAACGCGTCCCAGGCGCGCGACTGATGCTTAACACGCTGTGATTTTATGCTTAATGGTGGATATTAAAGCCTTGCTGTGACGAGACCCCAGCTGTGTCAGACCTGCTTTCTTAGGAGGAGGCAGGATTGGTCGTAGTGTTTGTGCGGAGGTCGGCTCCGCAAATCTGGCACGCCTCTCGTTCAGGAGCTCCGTGATGGCCGACACAATGTTGGTTTGATGCTGAAGGCATAGCGCGGCGCCCCCCCGGTCTGAATTGGTTTTGGCATTGGGGAGAGAGCAGCGGAGTACCGCTGAATGGGTCAGCACCACAGCAGGACACTTCCACCCTGAATCCTGTTTGGGAGAAAAAAAGCCGGGACTGTACAATAGACGACAACGTCGTAGCTTTATTTCAGCTTGGGCGAGGTACTTACTCAGTCCACAATTGTTTGGTGTCAGCGGTTTTCAACCAACAGGAGCGGCATGATGGGGCACAATGGAGGAGTGAAAGAGGAGAGGTACTAACCTTGTGAACTGTCGGAGTCCTCTTTCTATGCTGACATCGTTGGTCCAATGAGATTCCTCCATGATGGACAAATACAAACCCCCGCGAAATTTGCAAAACACTGGCAGTCGAGCGTAGAACTGGCTGGAAGAAGGCAATCGCCGAAACGCGTCCCAGGCGCGCGACTGATGCTTAACACGCTGTGATTTTATGCTTAATGGTGGATATTAAAGCCTTGCTGTGACGAGACCCCAGCTGTGTCAGACCTGCTTTCTTAGGAGGAGGCAGGATTGGTCGTAATATATATATATATATATATATATATATATATATTCACTGAAAAAACCATAGGTTTCACACACGTTATAGTTAGGAATTATCATTTACAAAACCTTGCAAATTCACTTAAAAAACCATAGGTTTCACACATGTTATAGTTAGCTGTACATTTCACTCGTAAAAAACCAATGAAATTCCACGTTATAGTTAGATCAGGTAACTATAACTTGCGCGCCCACAATAAACTGCTGATGACGTCACATATTACATCACTCATGACATGGTCAGTGACATCACTCATGACATCAATGATGACATCTGAAATTACACATTGCGGATTGCGGTCGCGCAAGTTATAGTTACCTGATCTAACTATAACGTGGAATTTCATTGGTTTTTTACGAGTGAAATGTACAGCTAACTATAACATGTGTGAAACCTATGGTTTTTTAAGTGAATTTGCAAGGTTTTGTAAATGATAATTCCTAACTATAACGTGTGTGAAACCTATGGTTTTTTCAGTGAATT
The DNA here is from genome assembly GCF_964204655.1 of Triturus cristatus. NCBI lineage: Eukaryota > Metazoa > Chordata > Amphibia > Caudata > Salamandridae > Triturus > Triturus cristatus. The sequence continues at coordinate 1,060,080,361 of NC_140589.1, read as the reverse complement.
TGTACGTTTTTTTAAATGCTAAGTTATGTATTTATTTATTTTATTTTTTTCTGGTTTTTCACTGTGCGCACACCCTGCGCGCACGGTGCGCTTCGCGCAACGTGCGCGCGCTGTGGGCGCTCGGTGCACTTCGCGCACCGAGCAACCACGTTGCGCAATCCCTGCCGTGCGCGTCTCACCTTTTTTTACACAGTAACATTTGCTTTTTTCTCCCTTGTGGCTCCTTTAATTTATTTACTAAATGTGATTGTTACTTCTTTATTTATTTATTTTTTTTTCCGTGCGCGTACGGTAAGCTTACCGTACGCGCACTCCGCGATTTTTTAAAAAAATTATTAAATGTATTTTTCGTACTTTTGGGTCCTTCTTGGACCCCCTGACAAACACTAGGGGGTCTGCAACTCTCTTTGTTGCCCCCTTTTCACGTTCCCCACCTTTGTTTCTCAGTGCGAGAGACAGAAAATGGCGGCCGACACTTCCTGATTTCGACCGATTCGAATGTTTTCAGTCATGTAACCACCAATCAGAATTGAGCTCGCGCACGGCACCGTACGCATACGGTAAGCTTTCGGTAAGTGCACGGAGCGCGCTTACAGATATATATATTGAATTAAATGCTATTTTCTCAGGACCTACTGAACAGATTTACACCAGACCTACAAAAGGCACATCCTTGACCTGAGGACTACCTCTCTGCCAAATTTCAAGTAATTCTGTTCAGCCGTTCGGCCTGTAGCTCGGACTAAAGGTCCTATGGGAAAATGCATGGGGAAAACGCGTTTTGGGACCCCCCTTTTTTCTCAGCCCTCGCTTGATGAATCCCCCCGAGACTTTCAGGGTAGGAGCGGAGCATAGTGCCCCATTAATTTTGAAAATTTCGCGAGGATTGGTCGACCGGCGCCAAAGTTATTCCAAATAGAATGTTGCGGATTTCCTATGGAAACACGGTCCTAACTATAACTATCTACTGGCGACCGCCAGTAGAATATATATATATATATATATATATATATATATATATATATATATATATATATATATATATATATATATATATATATATATATATATATATATATATATATGTATATGTATATGTATATGTATATGTATATATATATATATATATATATATATATATATATATATATATATATATATATATATATATATATATTTGTTCCAAGACAGCAATGGGATTAACAGGCAAGCGACTGGGTTTCGGAGTTGCATTTCATGCATTTTCTTACTGCCTGCTTTGTAGTTCCCTGCGGAGGAGATCCGTCGTTCTGTGCGCTCGTTGAAGTTTCAGCCCTTCTTCTATCTTGTGGGATGTACCGGTTTTGGCCTTAGAGTCCTGGTCACCCTGTGCCGGGGTGAGTCGGGGGCCCATTTGGCGGCGGCGTACTGTTTACTTTCCTGGTCTCGGGGTCCGCTCCTACGGTCACATTGAGTCGTGCCCCGATCCCCACGGGGGGCGGACCTAAGGTGTATCTGGGAAAGGGGGGTGGGAAAAGGATGTGGCGTAAGGGCGAAGAGGTGCAGATTTTGGCCATCACACTCTCGGGAAGTCAAAGAGGGTGCAAGCCCTTTAATTTTCTTTTTGAAAGCATGATGCATATATTAGGTATAACAGCCGGCTGAGCGGAAACACATCCTGTGGCGTCGTGTTAAAGTTACACGTTGCTTCTGCAGTGAAACAAAATGAGTGGATGTTGTGATACATCTGGTCTCGGTACATGGTTAGCATCAGAGCAAGACTCACCGAGATCAGTCTGATCTCCATCCTTTTTTGTATCTTTGAACTCCCCTGTGCCAGTGTGCAAATACAGGAATCGGGTGCCGACCTCAGGTCTGTAGCCCTTTACAGTCGCGTGTAAACAGCCACGCGGCTGGTCCACGATTCTCAATTTCACTGATGTGTGAATAGGCACGCTTGTTTCACTCCACTCTATTTCGTGTATGTGAGTTTGTGTACGCGCTCGTTTGAGTTGGTTTGCTGTGTCGCATAGTTATGAGTCGAATATTATGTGGGATTGGGACCAGGTTGGAAAACCCATTGATTACTTAAAACAGAGGACTTGTTTGTTAAAACACAATTTGGTATTCACTAATCAGGTTCATCGAGGAGGTAAAGTGTCTCAAAATCTGTTTAGGAATTACAACTGTCTAGCTGCACTGTTCACCCGTTGCGCCTGCCCCAGATGTGTCCTACAATTCGCGTCCTCGCTGCATCGTTCTGTTGAGATTGATGTTCAGGGCATGGCAGCAACTTTGTCCTGGGGCAGCGGCGTTAAGTGTAAGCTTTTCAATATTATACACAAGCCTCAGTGCTGCTTAGTTACCTTAGGCAACCAACAACCTGTGACAGAGCCTAGACCCGGCCATGCTGCAGGCAGGACGTTCTTGCTTTATCGATGTCTTGATTCAGCATATACCTGGAATGCAAGGGCAGAAACAGCAACATACTAGTCGGGCGATACAGCTGCTATGCAAAGAATTTTGCTTGCACGGGTAGCCATACCCCTCTACCCTCGTTGGAGGAGAGAAGGGTTTGCGGTTACTGCATCTGAGGGGCTCTTGGATGTTAAGTTATTGTATCACAGCAAATATTGATGGACGTCTGGGCAAACACAGACGTGCCTGATGTTGCCGGGGGGCACATTGATTGATTAACACCGTCTCTCTGTGGGCAATGCACTGCCTTCAGGATGTGCGGGGGGTGCTGGTGCGTTTAACACGGCATTTGAAGGTTTGAGGTCGGGGGTGCCCACCCGTGCACAACAGCACATGCAGTAGTATTAGCAGCTGCCCTTGGTAGGAACCTATTTAAGACAGCGTTGAATGTGTTACAGTCCAGCCCTTCTATGCTCTTTGGGAAAGCTACTGACAGTGGACGGACGGATTCTTCCAATTTCTAAATGAGTTTGCATACAATAGTCAGGGCTGGTGGCGTGTTTTCAATACGGGCACACAGCAGCATCTCACAATTATTAATGAAAATAATAGGTGACTCTACCACTTAGCACATAGGAGGTTCTGTTTTGATCAAAAAGAAACCTTTTAGTGCTGTTATAATTGTGGAACACATGGCAAGCAACATACAATCTAGGGACCTTTCACTAATGTGGCCAATTGCAAAGGTGGTCCAAGCAGCCTGATGCATCATAGGTTTAGAGCATTGAAGAGGGATATTAAGGGGTCATTTGGACAGGCTCTGGTATCCGAAACGTGTCGTGTCCCATGACTCCAGCTTTGCGAGTATAATCTCCTGAGGAGTTACCTCGGTCAGGGGTCTTCAGTTAGTTAGCTTTCATGGCTGCAGTTCCAGAGTTGTCAATTCCGGTTAGGTTCAGGGATAGCTCTTCTCCAGCCAAGGTCACATGAACGCAGATTATGTGTAGGCAGGTAAACAAAGCACCTTACCTGTGGTTTCCGCGTATAGCAAGAGCCTTTGCAGCGCAGGGAGCGGTTACAGTGTTATGCCTTCTTTAAGTCACCTGGCATTCTGTGAATGGTATCGAGCTTCAGATAGAAGGGACAGGTTGTCCAGTAGCAGCTGCGTCCCTACAATGCCCCAGGTAAACTGCTTCCATGGTTTTGTGTGGTTGGCCGGGTTTCACATAGACTACCTGTTTTGCAGGGGGGCATGGTTGATTTCCGTTGATAGGTGGTGTTGCTTAGAGTAATGGTCCCACTTGCGCTTGAGCTGGCTATTCATTGAAGGCGCTGTTCAGGGGTGGATCCTTCAGCGGTGCCTTGGTGAGTGACTTGCGCAAGGGGTTGGGTTGGGGGCCTTTCCTTTGGAATCGGGTTGTTCGGTGTAAACCTCGTTGTCCTGTCGGCACCTGGGTGGCGTGCCCCGTGAGAAGACTGTTTCGTAGTATTCCATTTAGTGATGATTTCGCTGCTTGGCCAACAAGGTCCTTTGGACATCAGGAGTTAGGCATGTGGCCCTTATCTAAGCCCTATTGATGTATGTGCTACTGTTCTCAAAGGGTAAAAGGGTTGTCGGTTTTGGCCGGGGACCGGCAAGTATGGCTTTATCTTTCTCTACGAACACGGGTGCATTATCGGCCTAGAACCCAAGATACTTCTCGGGGCTCTGCTCACACCTAGGAGGGCCAACATCACACAAAGCACAGGGGGAGAGTGCGTATATGACATCACAGACTTGATCAGTGATATTATCAGGGTCTTCCTTTGTCCCAATCTAGATAAAAATTACGGACTGGCACTGTATTGGCAAATGATAGTTATGTTGTCTCCGCATGCACCTCTCTCGCAGTTCAACGAGGTCAATTTGGTCTCCAAGGCGGGGATTGTGCGCCACCATTCCTTTTCCAAAGGGCGCCCGCTTTCCGCACCTAGATCACGTGTAGGTGACCTGTCTGGCTGTTGCGGAAGTTGATTAGTGTGTTTGTTCATTTGCGGTTGAGCTCGCGATTCATCGAAGGGAGACATTTAAGGAATGCTCAACACGTTAAGGTGAAAGTCCCACCAAGTCAGAATGGAAGCATCCTCAATATGCTACGCAGGGAAGCCAGAATTTTGCTTCAGCCACCTTATACAACTAACAAGCATTGTTTAAGCCAAGGGTACTGGCATGTAGTAAGGTACTGCGGTTTGTGGTATATATCCGGAGGCAGTGATAGGAGCCGCAAAATAACAGTCTGCCTTTGCCACCGGTAAACAGCCCAACGGTGGGAAAGTATAATTTTACACTTACTCAATTAATTTCAACGCAAAGTGAGGCACGGCAAAAATACTGGGACTGCATTGCGCAATATGCCGCGAGGGCCTTCATGGGGAACACCTGCGGGCACCATATAGAATCAGGCACCATGTACACTGGGTGGGCAGTCCCCTGCAGCCAAAGGCCGGTATCAGGTAGCTTCAGTAGGACATATTCACCCGCGCGTTAACCAGGGCAGCAGGGGGGTGGTGGTAGTTGTCAGCTAACAAGTGTGCTGTGGCGCGGAAAAATTTGTGAAACTCTGAGTTAGTGCCTATTGGCGACACGGTACTTTCGACTTTTTGGCATCCCAAAATTCAGGAAGGACAGGTATTTGCACACAACTCCCCCCCTGGTTCCGCAGAATTGTCTGCTCTCCCCCGGGGCTACCCTTCGGCGGGCCGGAACCAGATAATAGAAGGGGCATCGTTTGGGATTGGGGCCCCTATCACATTGATAGTCAAGCGTTGGGGTAGATGTACCATGTAAGGCAGGGTCACCACTGGGTTTGTCCCCAAGTTATGGGGTCAAAGTGGGCTGGAGCATTAAGTCTTCAGTCCTGGGGCAGCACCTAGCAACCCTTCAATCAAGTAAGGGCAGTTAGGATAGATCAGTATCTGTGGGTGAGTAAACACACTGGCCAGCAGCGTCATCGTGCCCCGGGGGCATGCGCGCTTTACAAATACACAGAGCTGCAACCCGAAGGGTGCCAAGTGGCATAACGAGTAAAGATGTTTAAGAGGTGTGTCTCTGGCGTTACAGCTGGGTGGAGCCAGTCGCACCTAGAGGTACGCCCGGGGGATAAGGGTGTGCTCCTTTAGATCCCCATGACCTAGGCGGTGTGTGGCATCTCCCACATCTAAGGTTAGGCACTAGATTACAGATAGTGTGCCCTGTATCTTAGCAGCAGATTCTCTAAGCAGGTATGCCTAGGGGACTTCCCAGAGGGAGCTGAGCGGTCGAAATTTCTATAATTAATAGGGGATGCAGGGCAAGCGCTGGGGTGCAGCCGTGCCCAATGTTCATACGCAGTTATGGACATCCATGTGCGCATTGAGTTAACGAGTAAAGGGACGGTGCCAAGGTTAAGTATAATCCTTCCCGCCCTAATTGCCTAGCTGGCTACGGGGGTAGGAACGGTCTCTTAACAAGTGAGTGCTGGCCCAGAGACCGGAGACACATGTGTCCAGTCACACACGGTGCCAGAAGGGTGGCATCCAGTGTGATCAGCAAATAGGTGGGCATCGTGAGCTAGGGTGTCTGAAACTGTCCCGCCCCGTGCGGGACGGGGTTGAGTCATGTGACGCAGTGGAACCTTGCAGCGTGAGGTGATTAGTGCTGGGCACAACTTCACAGGCATAGGGCGTTTGTTTCTTCATACACTAGCTGACCCAAGCTAACGTCTAGGGCTAATGGGAGATAGATGGAGCATCGATATACAATAGGGATGTCCTTTCATCTAGAATTGCAGGAGGCTCCAGACAGATGATCTAGCGGGCAAGACTATAGCTATTTTGGTGGGGGGCCCTGGCGGCGACGGTGGACGTCTCCAGAGCTGTGGTGGAGTTACAGGGCGATCTGGAAGCAAATGGGTACAGAAGGGTACCTCTGCGCGGCACCATGGTGGGTGCCAGAGCCAAATCATAGGAGCCTCATTGGAGGTTCCTGGAAAACCGGGTTGGCGCCCCGCTAGTCCTTTGGGCGGTTGTGGCCCCGAACAACCGGGGGGTTTGCTATGCGACGCTCCGCCCTGAGAGGGGCGTGAGTAAGAAGGTTACGTGATCTGAGAAGAGGATCACTAGCAAGGGCAGCACATGCGGGGTTCGCCCCAGTGCTGCCTGGCTCATCAGGCGGGCAGGCGGCCCAGTTTGTTGCCTGCCCTTGGATCGCCCGTAAGATAACCCACCCATTACATAACGGTGTATGTAATAAACCTGCAGCAATTTTACCCAAACAAATATCTGTGTTGTGTGTTTATTCTTGGGAAATGTATATATTGTTGGAGGAGTGTAAAAGGATGCCAATGACAATACTATGCCGCTGACCGAGGCACCCACAGGGGGTCCTAAAGAGGTCGGCGCTATAGTATCGCCTGGGCACCCTACACCCTTCACCCCCTTTGGGGGGCAGGGACTCCGGTTGGAGTCCCCCCTACTTCCTGCCTGGTCGTGCCGCTAGGGGCGTCACTTCCTGGGCATCTGCACCTGGGGGAGGGTATATATCCCTCCCCCACCATGTTGGCGACCTCTTTGTCGCCATGCACGCCATCTCCCTCCCTACCGCTTACCCGGCGTGATGGTGGCAGGAGGGGGGCAGAGAATATTGTAGTGTTTTCATTTTCATTGCAGGCGGAGTTACAGGTCGATCTGGAAGCAAATGAGTACAGAAGGGTATCTCTGCGCGGCACCATGGTGGGTGCCGGAGCCAAATCATAGGAGCCTCATGGGAGGTTCCTGGAAAACCGTGTCGGCGCCCCGCTAGTCCTTTGGGCGGTTGTGGGCCTGAACAACCGGGGGGTTTGCTATGCGACGCTCCGCCCTGAAAGGGGCGTGAGTAAGAAGGTACCAACGGTTACGTGATCTGAGAAGAGGATCACTAGCAAGGGTAGCACATGCAGGGTTCGCCCCGGTGCTGCCTGGCTCATCAGGCGGGCAGGCGGCCCAGTTGGTTGCTTGCCCTTGGATCGCCCGTAAGATAACCCACCCATTACATAACGGTGTATGTAATAAACCTGCAGCAATTTTACCCAAACAAATATCTGTGTTGTGTGTTTATTCTTGGGAAATGTATATATTGTTGGAGGGGTGTAAAAGGACGCCAATGACGATACTATCATGGCATTCCTTGACTCTGCCTTATAACACAGAAAACTGAAGGCAAGCGAATTTAGTGAAAAAAGGAAAAATTCACACATAGACAAAGAATTGGAGGAATCAATGGGAGACAACGGGTTACATCCCAAGCAGGCACAGAGGTGAGACTTGCAGTATTATTTTGACAAAAAAAAGTGTTTGCTACCCCATGCAAACCCTACGCTACACCTTTCCTCATCTAGACTTCACACCCATGCCCCGGCCACCATTGCTGTCCCTGTCATGTTCAGATCACATCAAAGGACTTTAACTTGGGGATCTGCCACTTCACATCCGACCCCCCCGTCTTCCACTCTTTCAAGCGCACAATGAGAGACTGCATCTGGCATGGCACGTGCTTCCGAGTCGTGCTGTCTAAGCTATATTTACTGTTGGTTCAGGGGGGACTAGTAGTGCCTCACATGGAACACTACTACTTGGCAGCGCACCTGCAATGGGTAACCAAATGGGTCAGCGGGCAACACTTGGGAGACAAGGCCACACACCTTCAAGCTTGGACATGCTCATCCATCTTGCGGCTATTCCACTACGGGAGAAAGAGCATTGCACGTGAACAGTTGATGCTGGCAGCAGCTTATAGATGTTTCAAGCCCGTCTTATCTCTTACTAATGACAACACCCTCTATGCACCTACTTTGGCCATACTGGGCATGCCAAGAAGGCGAGGCAGCATTACCAGGACGGACCTCTCTACCTGGGAAGAGGCAGGCTGCAGACACTGGGGGACCTTTACCACGACGGACAACTAACACCCTTTAACGCACTGGTGACGGAGGATGGCTTGCCGCAGGGACAATTCCTGCTGCATGCATCCCTGATCACAGCATTTCGGGTGTTTTGGGGAGACATGACACCGGAACCCACGACGCACTACACTATTAAATACATTCATGTTATGGGCACAGGGAGGCACCTCGTAAGATGCTTTGCTGAATCCTTGCGAACACACGCAGCGCAGCACCTGACCTCCCTCAGAAATCACTAAGATACTGATCTTCATCACCCTAGTACTGATAAAGAATGGGCGCGTATCTTGGAGGGATCCGTTGTTATACCTAGAAATGCCAGATTCCGCCTCATACAATTTTACATAATTCATAGAATGTAACTCACACCTGAACAAATATATAGATATTTGAAACGAAGTGCCGCTCAATGTCCATGATGCAAATTGGTGAATGCAGACCTAGTTCACATGCTGTGGGGCTGCACCGTCCTCACTGCCTACTGGCTTGCAGTCACCACTCATTTGGCGAATTGCACCGAACGTACAGTGGAAAACACATGAGAGGTGTGCCTTCTGGGCCTTTATCGCGGATATAAAAAACTCAGGGTGACGTCCTGGTTCATGGATCTAGGGCTAATTACCGCTAAATGTCTGATCACTAGATGATGGAGATGTCCCGAACACTCACCGCTGGAAGCATAGTACTGCTCGCTCACAAACTGGGCACAAGCAGAAAGTGTGGCTTTGCGACATGAAGATACCCTAGGGCTCTGAAAACCCTGATAGCGAGCACATGGGATGCAATATTCAAGGACCTTCAAAATGCCTGGCAAGGGCCTCAGACTCCACACTTAGATCCTTGGGAGGACGCTGGAGACAACAGGTAACAGTACGCAGTAGACACACTTACAAGACACAGCGACCAATTTGAAGATTTGCCCTCCAGATCCTAGTTCCCTTCAGACAGAACCAGGTGAACTACTCAAGCCCAGTAGGGTAGCTGCTGACAATATCGGGACAGTGGATGGATGACAGAGACCGGAAATACCAGAGACTTGTTGGGCAAGTTCACACAGTTAATACCACGTTATCCTTCCCCTCCAATCCTCTTTGCTTCCTAACCCTCTTCCCTCCGCCTTCATCAACCTAATTCCATCCGCCCTTCATATGCCGTACATGAACGCGAATTTGTCACTATTCACGCAGAGATCTCAAGCAACAAGAGAGACACAGACATCCCAGCAGTTTAGAATATGCTGAAGCTACAAATATATACCGACTGTTGATTATATTGATCTAGCAATGGCTATGTACTCAACAATGCTTATGAACAAGCATTTGCAATGCCATCGGTCTCGCCTGGGTGCTGAAATATCTACTGTTCTTTAACATGGCACGATCCGGGAAATTGGGCCACGTTTTTAAGGAGTGCCTAATTGTGATCCCAATACGACACTGTTGTTAGCCCACTCAGAAAACTGTGGTGAGTGAATACACCTTATTCAGAAATGTCTGCGTATCCTGCCGGATACAAATTTCATATTTCATATGAGACATACTGACTACAGATTCTAGGCACAAGAATAGACCTGTAGGTTAATGCACTTACTACAGAGATCTGTGAGTTAATTGTTTCTTACACTTATCTTTTCTAGTATGATAGCTCTAACTCTGCAATGCACTGATAAAAGTGGAACATTCTTCGACCAGCGATTAAAACGTGTTTGAATGTAAACAATGGTTATCTAAGAAATCAACTATGTTTCTCAACTAAGTGTGTAGTTAGATCAATTATTTAATTTGCAGTTACTTATAGGAGAAAATACAACAAAATATTTACGCAGTACTGTTTAGTCAGGCTTCTGGCTGGTGTTTGTTGTATGATTAACCATAGCAAACTTTGTCAGGGCCCGGCTCGTGCACTGGCTCTAAGATCCGAACCTCGGCTGTCTCTGTTAATTAGTTCCCGCGTTCACCTCTACTCTAAATGAAGCTAAAATAAATATGGCATTTCTGAATCAGTCATGCAGAGAATCTCAAGATTTTGGACCCACGCAGTGTTTTAGGAAGAATTATCTTACGCGATTTCTAGATCATTTTTTGTCCATTATCCATGGCATTATAAGATGCCTTTCTGACCAACTATGAAAAGCGAAACAACGGGGAAAAATAAACCATTCGTTAGAGATGCAACTCTCCTCCTACACAGCCCTGTGACTGCCGCCCCTTCAGAAATGGAACTATTGCAGCAACTCGGTGCTGCATACCAATCGCAGAGCTTGAAGGAGAAATTTTTCAGCCTTTTCAAATTCAAAAGAAATGTTATTACATGTTTTTCAAAATTCATTCAGCTTGACTTAGTTTTTCACAACAATGTTGTCCAAAAACTCATTTGCTTCTCATGAGGCAGTTGTGCCCATCCAGGCCTCTCACCGCTTCACGTGGGTACATTTAATTCACAAGTAACAGCTAAAAAGCTTTGTCCCAATGCATTTTGGGCCGTTGTAATGCCCTTCGTCAGGGGAAGCGGTGTAAATATAGAAATAACATCAAAACCCAGGTCAGTTTAACCTGCTTAAACGCTTAGATGAATTTTTACATAAGTGCATTCTAATGATTGAATCAATCCATTCAACATAACATTACCCATTACAAACATAATGAAAAACAACCCCCGACTGCTCTACAAGTGTTTACTGCACGCGGAAACCTCCCCCACTCCATCCTCGATTTTAAACCTGCCATACTGCCCACGCCCCGCCAGAGATGACATTAACTTATTGGCTGATTCAAGTCCATACCTTAAAATAAAGTAATATGATTGGATTAAGAGCCTCAGCCTCCTGATCCTTGTGCCTTGCCTGTGACCTCGACTTTATTTTCCCTAGAGTTAGCTCTTTAGGGCCTGTCCTGACGAACTTCCCGAACCCCCCCCCCCCCCACTAAAACTATCCAAGATGCCGACGCGTGAAACTTCACACCCAAAATGGCCCCTAATCGCTTGCCCAGTTTCACATGGTTCTCCTTTAACTCAATGCGCTGCCAACATATGGGATGTCACATGCTCGTAAAAACTCTACAGAACAATGTTCATTCCTTTAAAACCATTCTACTCGGGTCCCAACCCCCAGCGCTCACCGATTTTTGCAGCTCCCTCACCGGGTTTTGGTCATGGTACAGCGCCTGCATGGCCTCGTTGACGAACTGCAGGTTTTGTTTGGCCTTCATGGCAGCGGTTCGGGCGTACACCGGGCAAGATGGCTCTTCACACACAGCTCCTTCTTAGGCACACGCCTCCTCCCATACCCCGCTTTGCCGTCGGTTGAAGGCTCGCGCTGTTGCTATCCCTAGGCACGAGGATCTCTCCGCTAATGAAATTAGCAACCTAGTAAAAGCCCTATTCTGCATCACACTGAACCCACTGGCGGGTGTTTCTAGGTTTCTGGACACTGCTAAGGGGTCTCTCCATCATCCAGTGCCACGTAGAGTCATTCTGCATCCATGTTTCACTTTAAATACAGGGGGCAGAACAATCCCACAACTAGATGACTGAGTAACTCCAGCTGGGCAGCATACTCAAACACACTTATAATCAAGCTGCCTAGGCCCACCCCACACCAACAACCTCAGGGGAGTAACTGTTCTCATAAGTGAATACTTCAAAGAGTGAGCCTGTGCTGCTAGCTGCCCCCGCAACTCCTTGTACTTTGTCCTAGTCACTGTTACTTAGTCTTTGATCATTTCTACAGGCTGTTGCTGTCAGCTGGAAACAGGCAGAAATAAAAGCTCCAAAATTCTGCAGTAACTGCCCAAGACCTATTGAGAATTAAACGTGTAATACTTTTTATGAATGCCTTAAAATACAATCAAAAACAAATCTCCAGCTTTCAGAAAGCCCATCTTCTACCCCCAAAAATACTGAGAAACTGGAATTTAATTTACCTCTTCTCTAGAACTTGTGGAGTATCTACTCCACAGATGAGAGTTTAGTGCAACATTCCCACCGCCCTCACAATGGTCAACAACCCAACACCCTACTCCCCAGACACATCTTTGCAGTGTCTTGACCTCTACCTCTTTGGTAACTGTTATTCAAATCTGCCTCGCCACTCCCCGGAGTACCACGCAACTTTACGATTTTAAAGCATCCCCTCGTTCTTCAGTCACTCATGTCCACACAAACTCCGAAACCTTCCCACCACTACATAACCAGGGCTCACACTTTGCCACACAAACTCAGCGGCTGTCCAAAAACTGTAGATATGTATGATATAAAACAACCTCTGACATGGGTGAGTCACAGCCGACCCTTTACTTACAGCCAGTGCTTTAAAATGGGCCAGTACTGTTTATTTTGAGTGTACCTGCACTTCTCTAGAGAAACGCAATACTTTTAATTGGAGAGAACCGGCACTTCTCAGAAACAAGCAGGTACTCTGGTATAGAGTACCTGCACTTCTATTTTTCCATTTGAAGTACTGCGGTAAGCTCAACCTAGCCCCTCCTTACAGCCCTTAACATAGTCCCCACCTACAGGACTCTCACTCAGCACACCAAAAACCATGGACGGAAACTTCCACTGCTAACCCCCCAGCTCCTTTTACCGACGGAGCCCCTGCTTGCGGTGCTGGACCCAGGCTCGGTTCCCTTGCGGACGGTGGCGGGGTCCATGTTCTGGGAAGCCATGATTAGATCGGAACTCACTAAAGCAGAGCAAATTCGGGTGAGTGGATTTCTGTTGTGTTTCTGTCTCGGAGACACCTACCCCTCCTTAGCTATCTCCTCCTCTCCGATTCCGACCTCTCTTTCCTAGTCCCATGCAGCAGGCACGTCACTTCCCTTCCTAGCCCTACCGACAGGAAGTACGGGTAAGACGCCACTAGGAAGCCGACAAGTGACAGGAAGTTAAACTGGTAGCCATCTTTGAACACCTTATAAGACAATAATAAGGTGAGAGGGCCGGCGAGAAGGCATTGGACTGCGGGAAAGGGGAGGAGGTGAGGGGGAGAAAAGTAGTCTGTGCGGTGAAGGGGCCAGTAGCCATGGAAGGACACAAATGATGACATGCTCGTCATGAGGCGGGACTAACAAGGCTAAAACCAATGGGAAGGCAGCATTTAGGATCTAAGCCTACCAAAAAGTGGGCGGGGAGAGGGCGGAGCTTCCATGAAGCTTCCCTGCTATAGTGTATACTGCATGCCTTGCAAAGTGAGCAACGCATGCGTTGCAACTCTAGATGAGACCTAAAAAAGAGATCCCTGATAAACAACAAACCCCCAAAAAACATTCATACCAGTAAAGGGGCCAATAGCCATAGGTGTACCCAACAGGGAAAAAGGAGGGACATAAAACACGCTTACCCAATAGCAAGTAGGACTTTTCGAAAGACACACTCAAAAACAAATAGGAAAACGGAGGCGGGGACTCCCCCACTAAAGCATATACTGCATGTCTCAACGAGACAGCGCATGCGCTGCCTGGGCGAGACCTAAAAATGTACGTGCATACGTAATGTCTTATGTTAACCTACAAAATGATTACAGAAATTTTAATTTAAAAAGGCAAAAAAAATGAAAAGAAAAAAGGACTTTACCTTGGGGTTGATCTATTGCAAAGACTGCAAAGAATTATGAATGTAGTTGTCTGACTAATCCTGAATTTATTGCCAACAACCGTAGTTTTCCTTTCCGCAGAACCTGGAAAGCACATATGTGTAATAGTCTCACTTGTCCTGGGTTTATTCTAGTGAAGAAAAGGCAATCATGATATTTTGATGCTAGGACCTTAATAATAGAACATGTGAAGTTTCTTTTGTTTCCTTGAAAGTGAGTTTTAGAAATGAGCTTGAATACAGAGAAGTGTTCTGGTGATAAAATCATCCTTTGATATGAACTTAGTAACTGAAGTACTGATTCTGAGATAATGTCGAGATATATTGGAGATATATTGAGCTATGAATTTCGTTGCACATTTTTGGATTTTAACTATGTGTTGAAACATACAGGATCCTTTTCACCTTCAAAGACTGCTGATCTATTCTAAATGCACATATATTAATGAAAGTCGCAATGGATGCTACAGGAGTGATTTGGGGTATCAGTGTGAGGTACATAGTTCTGAATAATGTTTGTTAGTTTACAGTTTATGAAAAGACAACCTTAAATGTATATTACCACTACAGAGGGTGTATTCACAAAACACAGGTGATTACTTTATCATTAAGGAAAGCAAGATATGTCAAGATATTTTTTAGGGTTCTAGTTTCAGGAATATCAGTGTTTCCATTTTAACCAACAGAGTCTGGGGCACTAAGATACTCTAAAAGTATATCATTGCTATAGCAAAGGATAAATGGTTCAACGTGGGGAGCAGGTACAAAAGCTATTGTTCCTGTCTTTAGATATCAACTATACAGATGTTAGTGCCCAGCATAATGCACGGTCAGAGAGTCTAATTCCAGTGCCTCTGATTTCTCTCTTCTGTCATTCCTGTTTCACAGATCTAGGGTTAACCAACATATTGTTACTGTGTATGGTTGGCTATGGATACAGAAAAGTGTTCATCACTCCTTCTCTGAACTGCAAGGTTAATGCTTTCTGATGTATATACACAACCATGTATCTGCATTACATTAAAAAAGAGGGCATGTGTTTTGCTAACTTTGCATGTCCTGGCACTTAAAACCCTGCATTGTTGTTTTTACTGTGGTAAGGCTTGTAGCCCCATTGGCGAGTATAAAGTTACAAGGAGACAACTCTGAAGTGGTAACTTCCAAATAGGACTACGACATATGGTTCTTCAAGGTGTCAAAAGAATTGTTGCATTAAACTCGACTTATTGCTCAAGTTGGAATTAATCTAACTATTTTACAAATGACAAATTTAGAAAGTTGCCACTTTGTTGCCCAAAGTTTTACAGAAGCTGTTTTTGGTTGTGAAAAGCTGCTGCCCTCGAACAGCCTACTGCCTTCCTACAAAGAGGTGAGAACAACTCTCAGAAAGAGAAACAAAGAACCATCCAAAGCCAGAGGTTTGACCTCCTCCAGGCAGGGTGGCCAGAGTGGGCATGAGCCCAAAAAACAAGCTTTGAAGGGGAAACTGCATTTAAAGGGCAAACGGTAGTCACACTAGAAAGGTCAGCTCTTTTATTTATGCAGACGGGCTGTCGTATCGGGCAGAGAGGGAAAAGCTGCTGTCCAACTTTTCTTTCAAGGGGAGTGTAGGCCCCTGGAAGCTACACCTCTGGGTTGGGCTAGGGAGCTCACCACGCCAAGACAAGAGTCTCGCTATGTTAGGAATGGGCTGAATAGTGCACTCTGGGATAGTTTGATGCCACACTTCGCAGGAAATAATCATCTGGGGGAAGGAACCAGGTAATCCATTGGCTGGGTAGTCGCATCACTCCCTTGGCAGGAATAAATGTGGCACCCCTGGTGCCCAGACCTCAGATCACATCTGTATTGGAGACCGAAGAAAGACTGCTCAGCAAACGAAGGCTGCACCAAAGACTGAACTGCACATGATGCACCTGTCTAGGCTAACAAAGCGAGGACTATGCTGCGGTGCCCCACTCATGCAAAAATTTGACCTCCCTTGCCAGACAGAGGCAGTGACTCCAAGAATCATGTTGGCTGACTCCCTGTTACACCTACAGGGCCATACAATCTGAGACACCTGCACCCCCGAGAGCCCAGTGCCAAGAAGCCTGACCACAAAGCGACAACGAGGTGCGGCCTGTGAGACAGAGTCCTGGCCCTCAAAAGCTCATCCCCAGTATGCCGGACCCGAGAGATCGTCAACGTGCAGTTTGGTTGCCCAGCAAGAAAGCTAATGCCAACTAAAGGAAACCACTGAGTTTGCTGAAACTGGCGACCAGTAGACCAGTGGCAACTGGACCTGTGCTGAATCTTGATTGGAAATTGTGGGAGATCATCCACTGAATCCAAATCACCACCCCAAGCCCGAGGACCAACGGGTGGCCACAAGAAGACCCACGGCACCAGCTAAGCATCCCCAACATCTTCAAGCATCTTCTGCATCCTGTATCCCATCAGGACTACTCCATCAACTTTAATAGCAGTCTGACTTAAAGATTCATAACTGGAATGAAAACTACCAGAATCGACAGGTAACTGTCCCTCTGGACCTGACTGGTCCCTGTGTCTGGCTTGCTATTGGACCTGGCACATTCAAAAGTGTCAATATAGCTGTTTTCAACTTGCTTGTTGTGGCTAACCTTAAATCGCTATTGCAGCGGATTACAAAGATTTCTTGCCTTGAGTGAAAAGCAGTGATTTATTGTTTCTTTAAAAATTCATATTTCTAAAACCCTCTGGTGGATGTTTGTCACTAGGTGAGGTTAGGTAACACCTAACAGATAGCACATCATGCTCAGGTTACATTAGAACACAACTGTAGTTTGTTGCTAGTCCTAGCCTATCCATCTTAGGCACTTAAAGCATTGCTGCATCAACAAGATATGCACTCAAACCTCTATCGCAACATGACCACAAACTTGCATGCTTTTTATCACACACAAGAATCAGAATAGCTCCTTACCAAAAAGCCCAAACATGGTTAATACATGCAAACGTAACTATCTCTTTTACAACTGCTGTACTTCACTGTATGCTTTAGTTCCAGCTCTAGTTCATCACAACATGGGTACAGCACCCCTTCAAATATCACACACATCTCCAAAACTTTTCCCACAAATGTTACTCTATAAACTAACACCATACCAGCCATGCACAACAAATGGAGTAACCTCTTTCTTGAAGACGGCAAGTATATGAAACCAAGACTTACACCTCCATGTTTAACACCATGTGTAAGCACAGCCACAAGTTCACCGTAACATGACTGGAATACCCTTCTGGTCTGACCGTGCACTTCCCCAAACTTGTCCCAAATTGGCCACTCTATAAATCCATACTGCCCCAACCATACACAAAAAAGAAGCAGCCTCTTTCTCAGTCATATGGCTGTGCCTCTGGCGTACGAGGACCAAAACAAACACCACAAAACAATTCAGAGAATTAGAATGGCAGAGAGAGAAATAGGAAGGCAATTACAGATAAAGTGCAGCAAAAGGTGATACTAAAATTATAACAGCGGTTGGCCACAATTAAAGACATTTTATGGGGCATCACAAGTCAGCAATAAGTCAGCAATAAGAAAGTTGAAGCTAACAATTCACAAAATTATAATAGGAAAATGGCTTATAAAAACAAAGACACTTCAAACGCTATCGCAGCTAAGTAAAGAGATGTTTTAAAATGAACGAACAATTTATTGATATCCTGCATTGTGCCATGTAGCTACTTGCTAGAATTGCTTAAATATCAAGTACTTTCACTTGAAGTAGCATAATATTGCCAAAATTACACAAATAACAAAGTTTCTACTGAAGAAAAGTTAGTGCATTTTTAAATAAATTAATATAATCATTGCGCTTTATGATCTAAGATACTTTATAAAGAATGGGGGCTTGGGGAGCATACGATAACGGTGTTATGCCCCCAGGGAGATTTTGGGCGAGTGGTTCGATACAAAAGGACTGATCCCGCCCTTGGGCTGCAAATGGGCTAGGGGAGGGGGACACATATAAGGGCATCATTTGGGTTACGAGCCACCATTTTAAGGTAGACCGGTAGTGGGATAGGAAGGGAGGTGAAGGACATTTTCTCTCCCACCATTCCCAAAATTGACAATAATCGGGCTGGGGAGGGGGGGGAACAGGTGAAGTGTTCCGGGAGAGGTGGAGGATAGATCAGGACTGGTGCACAGGGATTGTGTTTTTTATTGTGTTGTCGCTTGGGGCAGATTGGTAGGTGCTTGAGGACACGTTTTTCAGTCTTTCAAGCTGTTTGTATAGTATTGGGGTGGGGGTGAAGGGAAAGACTGTTAAAAGAGAAAGAGTTATTTTATCTTGCGAACACAGGCAGTTGAAGGTTTTCAAGTTGGAAGAATAACGTTGGTTTTGGTCAAATTTATTATGTAAAGTGCTGTGCAGGAAAGATGAGGGGTGATATCCCAAACTCTTTGTGGTCAATATGCCACAGGATTCAAGCTAGCCTGGCTGATGAGCGGTGACACCCCGAAACAGGTCCCAGGATGCTTGTTTCCGGTCCAGGGAGGATCTGGCCTGGCAGATCGGGCTGGACTGTTCCCATGGGGAATAGGGTCAAGACTGATTTGCTTAAGGCTGGGTCCAAACTGAAATGTCATAGTAAGCAAAAAAATGATGGATTTAGGCTCAGATCTCTGTACTGTGGAGGAATGTTTGACAATGTTCAGCATTCCATCCATCATCTTTTTGTGTTTCTGTAGTCACCCCAAGTGGGAAGGGTAAGTAAGCCCAGATGTGTGTTTTGTGGTCAATATGCTACAGGATTCAAGCTAACCTGGCTGATGAGCGGTGACACCCCGAAACAGGTCCCAGGATGCTTGATTCCAGTACAGGTCAGACCTGGCCTGGCGGTTCAGGCTGTCAAGACTGATTAGCATAAGGCTGGGTCCAAACTGGAATGGCATGGTTAGCAAAAAAACGATGGATTTAGACCAAGTTCTCTGTACTGGGAGTGAATGTTTGACAAAGTTCAGCATTCCGCCCATCATCTTTTGTGTTGCTATAGTCGCCCCAAGTGGGAAGGGTATTTCCAGACGAGGGTCCTGTGCTCACTATGACATTGGATTTAAGCTAGCCTGACTGATGAGAAGGTGATACCCAGAAACCTGTCCTAACATGCATGTTAATGGTCCAGGGAGGACCTGGCCTGGCAGTTCAGGCTGGATTGTTCCCACGGTGAGCTGGGTCAAGACTGGTTTGCATAAGGCTGGGTCCAAACTGTAATGGCATGGTGAGCAAAAAAACAATGGATTTATGCCCAGATCTCTGTACTGGAGGTGAATGTTTCACAATGTTCAGCATTCAGTCCATCATCTTTTTGTGATGCAATAAAGATGGTCAGTTTGGGGTGAGAGTAGGAGAAACCAGTAGTTTTATTTCCTGTTAGCAAGGCTTTAGTTCTATAATGCATGTCTTTCTAGCGTTTTTGGTAATGTTTTGGTGATGTGGACCTGCGTCAATAAAGTGGCCTTTTCCACAAGAAGAAGTTGTCAATAGTAAATTTTGCACCCTATCGCTCAAAACGAATAGCTTCCATTAACGCCTAAACAATTAGTAACTTGGCTAAGAATTCTGCTGATCATGTTAGCTTGGGTGGCAGATGTACTTTTGGGGGTTCAATACACACAGCAAAATAGTCATGGTTTGTAACTTGAGCAGAATCGGATGTTGATTTGGATTTAGGAAGGTGATGTAAGAGAGGAAATAATGTCAGCGATGAAAACAAAAACATGGAGGAAGCTGACGGTGTACTGCAGATGTTTAAAGATACCACGAGTAAAATAATTTATCTTTGATTGCATATGATGAGTTTAGATACCTATATAGGTTTATGCTGCTCTATATTAACAAATAAAAGCATATTTAGCATTCGTAGAAACTTTACTTAATGGAACGTCCAGGCACTTGAAGGGTTATATACTCGAAATACATTGAGTATTCTGTGAACTACTGAACATGACCAAAGGTGAATTGCGCCTCTGGAGGTTATTAGAAAAAGAAAATAAATCACGCTTAAACAAACGGGTTTTATTAAAAATATTGATATTTAATTTCAATTAAAGGTGTGATAAAGGTTATAATTTAGCCCAAACTGAGTGCACCTTGCATAACTTCCGACAGTAGTGTTGTACAACCTCTATAAATATTGTGTGCATCTAATGCATTCAAATATTTCTAAATAACAAAGCGGGCACCTTGATTGATTGTCTCAATATTAGGCACAACGAAAAATGTATGTGTGCTTTCCATAGTGCAAGTAAGCCAGAAAGCAGTGGAGTGCTGTACAGGGTCAAAGGCAAGCACATGGTCAACTTGAGATAGAAGATGTAGCTGGATTCTGGGAGCAGACATGTACTGTTATTGCATTGTGATGTAGTGTTTTTTTTAAAGAGGTGCGCCTTCTTTTGTTTCCTAAATTTGAGCAGCATTGAGGTGGTTGTGATGGATACGGGATATATGAGTATTTATTGTCTAGTGTAACTGGTTTATCCTCACATAGACCTTTGCTGCTCATCGAGACTTCTAGCAAATGCTTAATTCAGGAGAAAACAATTATTCACTGAAAAGCATTTTATGTCCACCAGTGGGACTTCATGGGACTTCATGGGTGGAGGAGAATCACACCGAATATTTGCATAGCAAGCTGTAGGTCCCACAGGAGCTGGTCACATTACAATCAGTTCTGAAGGGAACATAGAGAGCGTGTCAAGTTATGTTCCTCCATGTGTAGATAACACTGTTGTACATTTTCACTGACTGAAGCTTGAGTCAGGTTACCTTAAGTCAGGAGAGCCTTTCCACTATATCCACCCCCCATTAAACAAGAGGAACAAAGCCTTTCTCATTGGCTTGTTGCTCATCAAATGATTCAGAAATAATTTTGAAGGATTCCTCAGAGACTGCATTTGGTTCATTTACCAAAGCAGAAACACAGGCATCGCACCGATCTAGCTGCTTGGACACCATCAGTTAAATTCCGAGGCATGAGGACTGGTTGCAATATGATAGTCTCCGTACATAAGAAGGACATTCTACAAAGACAGAGCTATTAAGGTACTGGGACCACTGTTGTGGCTTTGAGAGACAGATCTGCAGTGGCCGAGAAAGAGTTATCCGGTGCAAGAGTGTCCTAGATAGAGATATGGAAACATTTGCTTCTTTCTGTGTGAGGAAAGATAAAGGGAAGGTACACAATGCTTGCCTATAAATGCAATGACCATCTGATGTTTATACTCCTTTATTGATGCCTTAATTTTAAAGCAAGTATGAAGAAAGCTAGTTGTGGAATAACTTAATTGCCTCCGGGACTTGGGTTCCCTCTCAGGGGGGAACTAGATCTGTATGCTGAGCTGTACTCACATACCTATCAGGAAATCAAGCATGCTTCTATTTTGACCAGAAAGTTGCACTGATGTCACATAAGGCCACTTCTCTTAACAAGGGCTGGCTAAGTCAGTGTGTTCAACTAGCACTATGTGAAGAGCTCCACGGCCTATTACTCATGGAGAGCAGCTTCGGCTGACGAAGACTGGGCACTGTAGCTAGCAGGGCTGCATGCATGCTGTGCGAAGGCCATAACAGGACCAGAGAAGCTGCTTCTGCTGTTGGCAGATCTGCCATGCCTATGTGTATGTGGTAAGGGACTACTGTGCTGTGGCCCTGTCCTATTCACATGAGCACTGCCAACAGACAGCTAGAGATGTCTTTAGTGAGATGCTAAAAAGCAACCGTTTGGTGAATCAATTGTAGCAGATTCATTCCTTTGCTGATCAAAAGTGAAGTGTGTGGCAGAAAGCAAAGCAGCCATCTGATGCTACATCATTTGAGAACAGCTAACATTAATCCGAACAAATAAGAACATGTTGCTCATGAGATGTAGTGCTACGAATGGGGATCAATAGACAGGGGCTGGATTCACTACGTTTTTTTTCTATTAGAAGTTTTCTCTTACTCCAGATCTATATGTGACGTACACCTTAATTTCCAGGAGTACACCTCATGTAGTCGTTGGAAAAAGCAACACACAGCATGTAGATCAAATGCTCTAGCACAAACTTTTTTTGTTTGGTTATTTAATAGTGAGATTCCTTAGCAGGATGGGAACCACACAGGCAGAGATCTCTATTCTACACCCTTCCTCTAAAGAGAGCTTAGTATTCGGCAATGAGTATCTCTGAAGCCCTTCAAAAGTCAACCTAGATTCCTTCATGCAAATTCAGGCACGTGGCCAAGGCTGTACATCCGGTCTCTACCAGGGGTGGCTCCTCCATGTGGGCGGAGGAGCGTTGCCCCACTGCTTTCTGCAGGCTACATGGAGAAAATTCCCTCCCCATAGACACCTCTGTGGTTGGCATCCCAACCAATCACAACGCTGCCATTGCAGCGTTGTGATTGGCTGTGGGGAGGGAGGCTGCCTGCTTCCTGTGAGGTGTAGAGAAGCAGAGACGAGGCAGGACTGGACCAGTTTGGCAAAGGTAAGTTAACTTTTTATTTTTTTATTTTGAATTAAACCTCCCCCCTGCATGACCCCTCTCCACGCAACCTCCCCCCCACCTGTGAGTCATGCCGCCCGCGACTGGTCTCTACTGCTGGGAACCCTGCTGTCTTTCACTGAGGTGGACCTTGATGCCCCAACAAGGCTGGGTCCTGTGAGGCACCGTCATGGTTTCCCTCACATTGTGAGCGTGCAGCACATCCTAATAGACTGCTACTATGTTAAAGTGTGTGGGATTCTAAGCTGCACAGGTTCATATTCAAACAGTGGGCCTAGCAGCAGCAGCAGCCTGTGGATCTGTATAAGCAATAAAGCATCAAATACTCATTATAGAACAGCTTTTACTTAATGCTGTCTTGACGTGAGACCTGACTCCTATTCACTTTGAGTGGTAAGTATGAAGGTCATGTTCATTATCATAGGTAACTGGGGCAGTCACTTAAAACCAAAAGTACTACCATATTACTCCATTGGCTCCAAATGCACATATTGCAGGGTGCTTTTAAGGTATCCAAGGAAAATGTATTAATCTGACCTGGTTGCGGCAGTGGGGCACCTCTTTCAAGCTGCATTTCCTTAAGTGGTGTGAAACCAAATAGTTAATTGTTTCCCAATATATGAGTGCAACTCACAGCAGGGGTGTAACATAGGCCCCCCCACGGCCCCTGCAGTGCAAGGGGGCCCACAGGCTTACCCATACTCGAGTGGGGGGCCCTCAGCCCTTACTACTGTGGGTGTGAGGGGCCCCTTCATTAAATCTTGCAGGGGGCCCACTCACGTTTTGTTATGTCACTGACTCATAGGATGCCCAGCTGTGGTTTCCTTCTAGTGGTAGCAGTGAGAAACTGCACCCTGACACAGGGTTCCTCTGTCTCAGATTCCAGAACAATGCCTGTCACAAAACTCAAGACCTATTTTAAAAAAGCTATTGTGGCCGCTTCTGTTTTTGCAATTGTTTTCTGATTTGAATGTGGCTCCTCTATGTCCAGTCGTGCATGGAGTGTAACTGGCTCTTCTTAATGTTGTCACGACTGAAGAGTTGGTTCTGGGGTTACCATACACTGTTTGACTGACCCTCCTTCTAGGGCTGCTCCACTACCCTCTGGCGAGGTCAGCAATATTGGAGTCCCCTTAGATGATGAATGTTCATTCTTCCTGTGTGTGATAAGGCATTTTCAAACGCCTTCCACCATGATAGTCCAGATGTACACAGTGGAAATCTACACTGCGGTTCACACTTTGGGCTTCAAATGGACAAAACAAGTCACGTTTACTCTGAAGTAGCTCTGCTGACCTCAGGTCAGAGGATTGAGCTCAAACCCAGGGCTTTGTATTCAATTCAATTCAATATTTTATTAAGTATTTGGAACTCCTAAGAGGTCCACATAAAAGTACACGCATAATAGTACAAGTAATAAAACATAACAAAACTCATTCCACGGACCATCATAAAATTATCAAAGGCGTGCATTAGCAAGGCTAGAATTCCTTGAGATAACATCAGTCAATATTGTCAATTATCCCAATTCGCAAAATAATTAAGATTTCACTCATATCACCGCAAACATTGCCAACAGCATAGATAAACACCTGCAATCACCAATATCTTGCAAAAGACCTATACTGCTTGTCTCTACAAGTTCAAAAGTTCCCCAATTTGCAAATGTGGGCAACTTATAGCAGAAGCCATCCCCGAAGGGGGCCTTGAGGGCCGGCGCCATAACGGCCGCAAGAGCCCCCAAGGAACGGATCCGGTTTGCGCTGGTTAGCGCCGCCGCGGGAATTGCCGCACGGCGAAAAGCGCCCAAGGCCCTCTCCTCCCCCAAGAACAAAGGGAAGAAAGAAAGGGGGAGGGGGATATAAGGCGACTCTCCCCCTGGGCAGCTCACGTTTTACATCAGGGAGCTGGGGGAGCGGCACCAACGTTTTTGAATCCCACCCACCCACACCTACAACAGCGGCGTCGTAGTGCTGACAGGGACGAAAAGAACTAAGGGTGCAACGATTGGCGATGGAGACACACCGGGTGGTGTGTGGGAGTAAGGCCACTCACTTCAGGATGCTTCACGGATGAATGAATTGGTGCCACTCCCTTTGGGATGCCTCACGGCTGAGTGAAGCGGTCTAACAAAGGGGGTAGCAAACGGGGATGGCACTCGCAGCCCAGCCCCCGCCGGACGGCAGGGCACAAGAAGAGTCCAACATGGTAGCGAGCTGAGGCCTAACTCCGGGAAGAAGCTACCCCCATGCGATGAGAGTACAAAGAGAATGCGAATCAACCAACCTGGGCGGAAACGAGAGGTGTATTGGTTTGGTTATAGAAACACACCGACAGGGCGGTGTGTAGAAGGAGGGCCACTCACTTTGGGATGCCTCACGGCTGGGTGAGTACGCCTGACAAAAATCGGGGTAGCAAACGGAGACGGCACTCGCAGCCCAGCCCCCACCAGACGGCAGGGCACAGGAGAGACTAGCAAGGTAGCGAGTTGTGGCCTGGCTCCTGGGAAAGGCTACCCCCACATGCAAAGGGGCGTGGAAAACAACAAAGAACAATCTACAAACTGTCAGGGTGATTTACGACCCTAGGATATGCAAATGAGCAGAAGACAAACCAGTGATTCATGGCCAACCGATGATTTATGGATGATGATTTATGATGCCCATGCAGAATGATTTATGACAACAAAATGATGACAGATTTGTGACAGAATGATTTATGACATCCCTTGGATCTATGGCCATGATATATGGCTGCTGATTTATGATGATCAGGCAGAGCGATATATGACGACAAAAAGATGACTGATTTGTGACAGAATGGTTTATGATACCCGATGATTTATGACCCATGAAATTTATGATGTCCAAATAACACTGAGTGATAACCAATTGAGATAATTTATGATAATGATTTATGACCCCAGCCCAAGAAGGTGCCTAGGGGAGTTGTACAAAAATGACGTATGTAAGGAGTAATAAAACTGCAGCCAACAACCACCACAAAAAACAATGACTGTTGGCTGTGTTACTCAGGTATGATACAGTTCCTGGAATGGGCGCAGTGCGGCTGTTATTTACCTAACTGATTCGCTAACGGGGGCCACTTTTATTTTGCCGCTCTGTCCTATTTTCTGTCCCAGACCGACCCTGCTAGTCACACGTGCCTGAAACACTTGGCAGGGCTGCTTGACTCATAAGGTAGATAACACTGCTTGCCAGTCTTCGTGATTCACCTCCTGCAGCAGCCTTTGCTGGCAGCTATTGTACATCTAAATATGTAAAGCTATTATTAGCTGCACGGAGCTCGAGCGGGCGTTCTCCGCGTCACGTCATCACGTCAGAAATGCACGACGGGGCTCAGACAAACGACTGTTCGTTTATAACTTCTTTCCTAGGCCAAGGATTTGTAAAAATGTTGACTTTTGTTAGACAACTCTGGTGGAATGTTTTGGGGCGTCCTACTAAAGTGGCGCATAAACATTCCAAGATAAAATTCAAAGAGTTTGTTCGATAAGATGTTATTTTGCATACCAATGCTGAGCGTGTGACCCCTTCTACAATGCCATGCCGTCTTGCAATTGGCCACGCTCCAGGCAAATGCCACTTTATTCTTGGACATGATGTGCTCTGTGACATTATCTGCGTTCCTACTTTCCACTGAGTAGTCTGTTTAAGCCCAAGCTTGATTTTGGCACCATACATTGAAACACTAACATTAAGTTCACCCACACATAAAGCTCACCCGCCCACCACCGAATGTCATTCCTTACTGAATGGATCTCGCCACAAAACCCGGTGACAAAATAGCAAGCGTTCCATCCATTCGTATCTACTAGTTCTTTCCAGAAAACCCCTTTACAGAGTAGGGCCATCGTGTAATGCAGCAACATTTAATGCACAGCAAATTGAAAACCGTCTACTGTAACTCCTTTGTTGAAGAAACCTTCTTTAAACAATAACGCACTTTCTATACACCATCCTATCATTTTCCTTCCTCTTTTTGACTGATAGATGCTTTATTTAACGAGATGTTAACTAACTTTGAAGAATGTAACCAACTATTGCACAAGGTACGGCCTGGTTTTCAAAACGACGTGCACAGAAACGGCACTGGCCAAAATAACTTCCCTTCTATATAGATGGCGTCAACCCCTATTCCAACCAGCACTAGCATTATCTGCAGGAAGGGCACAAGGGAGTTTTGCCTCTTTTGTTTCGGTTAAAATCCCAAAGTTAATTTTGTTCTCAAATGGTCCTCACAGCAGTTTTTGGTTTAATTGATATCGTTCGCAGGGGAACATGATAGCCTGTTGATAAACTTTTATAACAACATTTTTAATCAAGAAGCATGTACAGGAATTCATGATTTAGATGAATTCTTAGATGTTTTTCCTTCAATTTACGAAGAAAGTAATTCTAATATGGCTTGGGGATGTTAACATTACGTTGTGTCCTATAAGAGATAATTGTGTGTGGTCTTCCAGTGGAAGAATGCGTGGAAAGGGTACATTTCAAACACCCAGGAGTGGGGGACACTCTGAATGCGTTTGTCCTGAAACACGATTTTGTAGTTTTGAGTGAGGCTCAGTCAAATGCCATTGAACGAATCCGAACATTCACAGTGGGGGCTACAGGGGGTGTAAAAGATTTCATATTGATATCAGTAGATGCCATCCGTCCCCCTTGTTTTAAACAATAAAACTCTTGCAAATTGTCTTAGTGGCCATAACCCTGTACGTATTACCTTAGCAAACAAAATTGAAAAAAACCCAGAGCCAATAAGTGCAATCTGTCTTTTACAAAGAATAAAGGACTACAGATTAAATGGCCAAAAGTGGGCCCACTTAGATTTATTCAGAAACTTGTCCAAGTCAACCTGGAGTCTATCATGGTGTGCCAGGAAGAAAATCTAAGTCATGTTGGAATTCAAAATGTTATGTGAGTCTATCTCAGGCAACCTGGTCACCCATAGACCTTCCTTAGAGGTCGTTCCAAATCGATGGTTCAACGTAGCCTGCTCCTCAGCTCCTAGAAAACTAAAAGCAGTATTTACATTAACACCATGTAACCAATAGGATGTCCAAAAGGCTAGGCGTGATTACCAGAGTGTTTTGAAGGGAAGGAAAAGGCAAATAAGGGAAGAGGCATGGGAAGTTTTGACAGTGGCCACATAACTAAGGGATAGCACTAGGTTTTGAGAGGTCATAAATTAGCCTTATTAACTCTGATTATGACACTCTCAAGGTGAAAGTCATAATCCCAGAGGCTTAGTGGGTGTCCCACTTCACAGGTGTTTTCCAACCTACTGAAAGAGAGCTACTGCAAACAGCAGATTTAAGCAGTTCCTCTCGGTTAGACCCAGACCCTCAAAATACCCCCATTGAGGTAACCAAGGTATTCTTAGCAATAATTAAATTGGCTCCTAGAAAGGATGGGGTCCCAGTTGACCTTTTAAAAGAGAATACTGATTTGTGGGGCCCAATGCTAACAAATGTCCTAAGAAGTACAGTTGAGGGTGTAATCACTGAGTCATGGAGACTGGCCACTATTGTCCATATGTTCAAAAAGGCAGACAAATTAGCCCCAGCATTCTATAGACCAATCTCTTTAATTGACGCGACTTCAAAAATCATGGAATGGGTTTCTGGCTAGACTAGAGACATAGGCGAAAGATGACAAGATTGTAACATTTGTCCAGTATGAGTTAAGGCATGGCATAGGCTGTACAACAAACATTAAATTTACACCTTATCACTAGGAAATATGTGAAGGCAAAGATTTATCTTACAAGCACTTTTAATCAAGTCAACAGGTATAAATTATGGGAAATAATGCGGAAAATGGGGGTGAAGCCGAATGTACTTAACCTAATAAAATGCTAGCATCAAGCTTGAAAAATTCGGTCCCATGTGGTCCACGAGGGGAATTATTAACTCAAATAGAGTGTCTAAGTGGCCCCTTCTTAGTTCTTGGTCTCTATTAATGGCATTAGAGAAAACCTAATACGGGTGGGTGTGGATGTCCCAAGGATAAGGGATCAATAAGTGCCCATACTCTTATACGCAGATGATGCAGTTTTGATTGTTCGCATCCCGAATGCACTAAGAGAAGTTGTTAATTATTTTACAGGAGGGGCTGGATTTGAAAGTGAATTATTCAAAATCTCGTACTATGACATGTGGGCCAATATGCACGAAACATAAGCAATTTAGAATGGGAGTACACATTTTGAAAGACCAAACAATTTTAGCTATTTAGGAATAGTTTTGGCTAATCCCTAGAATGGAATTCATACCTCCATATGAAGTCACAACAAATGGGAAGGAATGTGGAGGCCATTTTCTGCTTTGCAAGAACTCAAACATTAACCTTTAGCAGAGATGATAGCCTTGTATTGATCTTAATGCATCAATGCCGCCCTGGATGGGACAGGGCTATGGGGGTACCAACAAGTGTACATGCTCCAACACATAGAAAATGGTTTTACACGCAGGATGCTTGCAGTCCCAAAGAATACTGTAAATGTTATGTCACGTGGAGTTGGGCCTACCTTATGTAGGTGACCAGATGAATATCGCACCACTACTTTTATGGATAAAGTGCTGGCAAAATCCAGAGGCAGTTTTGGTGACAGCATGCATGTCAGACTGTCTATCCCTTGATATTTTGAGTAAGATACCCAGGCTTATGCACATAAAATCATGTTTCCGCACACTGGGCTTTATAGAAATTTTTACGTTTCCTAATCATATATTACCCAATGCTAAGACTATCTTGAAATCTCGCCACGTGGATTACTTAAATTTATTGAACCGTATTCGGGATGGCCTGAGAATGTAAATTATCACTTTTATGTAACATTTTAGACAAAATGTAATCCATTTTAAAGACGCTATTCCGACACAGTATGCTTGGCTGCGTGATCTACCCCCAAGACACTGTAATAATACCACAAAACAGAGTACATATCACTTTATTCTATTTTGACCACTATATTCAGGCCCAAGAAGTACTTTCTTGGTCCCCTTGTTACGTCAGGCAGAAATGAAGCAATACCGGTTAGCAATGGAATTTTTACAAAAATTAACTATGAAAGAAACTTGCCAGGCAGTTTTACATTGGATTAGAAATGACATTATGAATAGAAACTGTTATGAGTATGTAACCTTTTAATGGATGTTTTGCTTTCATTGATAAATTCGTTTTTTTATTTTAAAACAATTTATACTGGAAATATTTAGAATGTCATTTAATGCAAGATTTATATGCGTCTTTACATGCCAAAGTGTTTTTATGGTTATAAATATTATGTTTTATATGGCACACTGCTGAAATAAAGATGTCATGACTTGACCTAATGATATTAGACACGTTCTGTGGAGTGGCAGCCCTGATTTTATTAGCTCTATCAGTGATATTTGATACCATCTGTCACTCTATCCTCCCCAATCAGTTAATTGAGACTGGAATCCCAGATAAAGTCCATGATTAATTTTTACTAATTCCTGCAGGAGCGGACTCATGGTGCCCATGGATAATTTCAGATCCTTCTCGAAGCCGATTACCAGAGTAGTCCACCAGGGCTCCATTTTGAACCCTAATTCATTCAATAAGTTTAGAGCTCCTTCTGCCTCACTTAAATATATATATATATATGTCCATTCCTCTCATCCAGTCCTGTATAGTGGGTTTACCAGCCACCCCCCATTGCCTAGCAATATCCCTCTTGGCGACCACCAGCCCCAGACATGCAAAAATGAATTGGGATCCAGTGACATCTACCTCGTTTGGAATCCCTAATAGCCCAAAGCGTGGTTCCATCGGCAGCGTCACTGCCAGGACCGTACCCAGCAGCTCAACCACCTGCGCCCAGTATGTCAGAAGCTAGGGACAGGCCCAAACAGTGTGAAAGAAGTCGCTACGTGCTGTAGTACAAGTCAGGCAAAGTGGTGAATCTCTAGGGGGATGTGGGGCGAAATAACACCCCACTTCGGACGCACAGCGTTCATATGAGCATGTCAAAAATGCCGCAAATTAATCCAGTCTTATCGAACATTTTATTTCCATTTAATCCACTTTTTATGAACCGTAACTCCTTTTCATCCAGTCACATGTTAGACACTATGTTTTACATTAAATCCAAAGTGGTGAATCTGCCCTCCCCATTTTTTGTAGCCTATCCCTGTCGTAATAAGTACGGTGTAATATCTTGAACTGAATGAACCGAAGCCTTGCTTTTATGGCAACCTCTCTGGGGTGCATCAACGCCGCTTCCCAATCAATGTCCTCCATGGAACCCACCTCCCCCTCCCACTGTGCCTGGAGCCCAACCAGTCCGTCCGGCATGTTGTTATTGATCGTTTTATAGGTAAAGGAGACCGCTTTGTGGATCAATTCCTCTTGTAGAAGCTGCCCTTCTAAGGGTGCGTACTCTGGGAGGTGCTCACTGGGGATATTCTCTTTTTGCCATGCATGACGTATTTGCGGGTATTTAAGAAATTGGGAGTTGTTCATATAGTATTCTCGTTCAATTGTCGCCCATGTTTTTAGCTCCCCTTTTTCGATTATGTCCCCTATGGTGGAGATCCCCAGGAGATCCCATGTCCCAAACCTTGTGAGCTTATTCAGCTCCTTAAACCAGGTCCCTTACCAGAGCGGGGTAATCTTCGTAACACGACCTGCCCATCAAATAGCCTTAGTCGCCCTCCCCCATGCCGTCAAAGTCACTTGGGTCGCAGGCAGCAGGCGGGAGCCCCGTTTCCCACCATGTAGATAGTGTAGGTATGTATGTGGTTGCATTTCTTCCCATTCTAGGCGGTATGTAGGGTGGTCTCTGCTTTTATGTATTCATTCATTTATGGCTATCAGGTGGGATGCCCAGTAATATGCCTCTATATCGGGGAGCGCTATCCCCCCATTGGAAGGATTACGTTGTAGTGTCTGGAGCGCTATTCTGGGGTGCCCCCCCTGCCACAACAGTGTTTGAAGTGTAGAATTTATTTCTGTAAAAGTGTCCTTGGGTAGGGGCTGGTAGGTGTTTTGTATGGCGTAAAGCAGCTGGGACAGGGTAATCATTTTAAAAATAGCTGCTCGTCCCAGCATGGTAAGGAGGAGATCCCTCCACATCTGCCTTGAACTTCCATAGGACTGATCCCATGTTCTCCTTCCTACAGACCTTCGGGTGCAGAGTCACGAAAATTCCCAGGTATTTGAATCCCTCTTGCGCTATTTGCAACTCTCTGGGCATGGGTCAATCTGGATGTGCATTATTCGGGCAATAGAGCGTAGATTTATACCAGTTAATTTTGTAGCCAGAGCGTCGTCCATACTCTGTAATCGTGTCAAACAGGGCCGGTATAGTCGTGGCGGGGTTAGTGATGAACAACAAAATGTCGTCAGCATATAGAGAAATGTTTTCCTCATCGGTGTCAGCAGGTGTGATACAAAAGACTCGTATAGAGGGGTGTATCCTGATGGCACAGGCCAGAGACTCCAAAGTTAAAGCAAAAAGGAGAGGTGAGAGGGGACAGCCCTGTGGATGATTGTCAGACTTGATGGAGAAACAGCTAAGGCTGCTTGTAATCTCAGGAATTGACTGGAATTCTCTACCACAGTCTCCTTGTTCCCAACCAAGTCTCTTGATTTTCAGAAAACAACTCAAGAGTTTTCTGTTTACTCAGAACCTCTAGCCTTAAGATATAAAATCGTCTACAGTTCTTCACTTTCATCATTTTGCTTTTAATTATCGTTTCCCTTTTCTTTCCCTCGTCTTGTATATGTATGGAAAGTTTTCTGCTTGTTTTTCCTAGCAAGAGCCGGGAAACTCCATTTTGAAGTAGCTGATTGCACTATATAAATGGTTTCAATCAATCAATCACATCGTTCTCAACCAAAGACATGTCTGACAATATAAAAATTAAGGAGGGCAGCTCCTTAGTCAGCGGAGGCCTGGCCTATGCTCACCAGGCAGAGGACCTCCCATAATATTTTGAGATCTCTGCCGGCCTGGGATATCAAAGCGTACAATGTATCCTCAAGGTGCTGGTATATTGTAAGCAGAGAAGTATGAAGAATGCTTTTTGGCCATGCTCAACTGATTTTCCTGTATGGAACTGGCATGCCTCTCATGGCAGTTCCTGATAGATAAACCTAGTGACAGCCGCCCCACCATAAAAGAGCGACCACCACAATGACCTTGCAGCCAAATGATGGACTGGCTGTCAGATCAAGGGTTTCCAATGGCAGAGGCAGCTGAGCTCCTACAATCAGAAACCCTGCACTTCCCTCATCTTTAAATGGGGTGGGAGAACTGAGATTTTGGCGGACAGGGCCCCTCAGTCTGGTTTCAGACCTAACCACAGCACGGAAACTGCCATCATTGCTACCCCCGATGACATCCCCATGACTTTGGACAGAGGAGACAATGGTGACCCTCATCCTCCAAGACCTCGTTGCAGCATTTGACACAATCTACCCCCCCATCCTCATCAAAACCTACACACTATCAGAATCCAAGGACACGCACTCAAATGGATCTGCTGGTAGGACCCAGTCAGTACACCTCAGGTGCCTGCAACCTCTTCTGAGGAATTCCGCAAGGATCCTCCCTGAGCCCAACCCTCTTCAACACATAAATGATCCCTCTAGCCAGCATCATCCGCTCTCGCAATATCAACATTCTCTCCTACACTTAAGACATGCAACTCACTCACTCCCTCACAGACAAGACACCCAATACTGGATCAAGTTCCATGCCTGCATGACTGAAATCATCCACTGGTTGAACACCGACAAGACTGAAATTGTGAACTTATGGAAAAGCACATCACCATGGGTCTCCAGCCGGTTGCCATCAGAGCTAGGACCAACACCCTGCTCCCCCACTCAAACCAAAGTCATTGGGATCATCATCAACAGCAAACTCGACATGACTGCCAAGTCACTGCCGTTACTGCCTCAGGCTTCCCTACCCTGAACACCCTCAGAACGCTAAAACAGAAAAATATACTCAGATATGTTAATCTAATATTGTTTATATTTTCTTCAGTTTATTTGGGTCTTTTAAATGCTTACAAAGGGAGCAGGCACCCAGCGTTTTATCATTACCTGTTTGTATGAGAGGATGTGTTGCCCTACGCTTGCTATCCTTGCTTAGTCCTCATCTCCTCTGAGCATGCACACAAACTCCAACAATACAGTTGTTGTAGATCCAATTAATGTTTTTTCTTTTCTAGGATGCAATGAACCCTAATACAAGTAGCAAACATAGACCTGGTGGTAAACATCTATAATTGGGTTATAGAGGGCCTGTCCCACCCCTGGGCTTCGATGCTATGGCACCTGCTGCAATATTTATTGTGTGTTTGTGTGTGTTAGATTTAAAGATGATCCATTAATGGAGGACTGGGCAATGTGGCAGGGAAAGGAATACAAAATGTAGGGATTGAAATGGATTTTGTTTCCCAACAATAACTTTTTCGGCTGTTTCATTCAACACTAAACGTCTGCCGTTTGAGTTATTTGCAATTTTTCACTCAGGAACACCACACTAATTCTTCCATGAAGACTTTTTAAAAATACATATTTATGTCTTTTAGAAAAGTAGCTATTTTCAATAAGATTGTTATTGTTATTGTCTTATAGAACAAGAAACAGGTAGGAAAATCTTGAGCCAGGTCAAATGTTCACCATTGGCCTTAAAGGTATCAAGGGTAAATTCACTGACGGGCAACTTTTGCTGGCAAAGGTTTGTCAGGTGTTTGGCATTCAACTATGTTGTGAGGAGTTCCTATCGAGCCTGTGTTTCATCGCTCGGGACAAGACACCCCCGACTTCCTCAGGGCTTTGTATAAAGGGCACAATCTTATGAGCCTTCTGACTGGTTAAATTTCCGTCCCAGCCTAAATATGGCTGGGAAAAACAGTGATTTCACGAGCGGTTCTACTCTAGTATTATCAGCAGTGCACGATTCACTGAAGCTTCGTGTTTAAGTGAAGGTTGCGTATTTAGTCAGCCAATGATGCACTGTGTGTTGCAGCGTCCAAGTCGTAACAGACCCCGGCACCTCAGTATGGCCGTTGTGAGTGACTCATTGTTTTTCCCAGCCATTATTAGGCTAGGACGGAATTATAACCAGTCAGAAGGCTCATAAGATTGTGCCATGAAACACGTGTTGGCTGGTGTCTCAACAAGAAAACATTAAACTATTCATATTTACTATGCTTGTTCCCTTAATACAAGTTATTTACTTGTGATATTATTTATATGTGTGCCAGGGCTCGATAGGAATTTTGTACAGATCTGTGGATCTGAACTGTGGGGTGTTGGATGATTACCTCCTCCCTGGCCACCTAATTCCAAAATTAAGTAACTAGATGCATACCGATAATAGAGAGCGCCATCGCCACCCAGGGCACAATCATCCCATGTTGTGAGGAGTAATTGCTGTTTTAGGGGTACCAAATCCCTATCAGTCAGCTGAAATTTAAGGAGACAATGCTTCACTCAGAGGAATCCACTCTCCCTTTATGTAACTTAGAGTGAGAGGGGTACGTCGGTCCTTACCTCCACGGGGGTGTCAAGATCATTGTCAGTAAATGTGAGTAAGAAACTGGGTGACTAGCTTAGGGGGGTGATAGCCCCACCTAAGTAATAAACACAATCCTTGTCAGATGTGCTTAACCCTCTGGTAGCTTTGCACAAAAGTAGCCAATCTTAACTTAGAGGCAATGTGTAAAGTATTTATGCAATACTCAAACAGCAATAAAGTGAAAACATAACTAAACCCCAAACCAATTTAGAACAATGGACTACATTTTAATAGATAAGCTGACACCAGAACGACAAATAATCCAATCAGTAGAACCTGAATTCTGATATATTAAAGTGTTAGTTATACATAGCACCCAGAAGCCCAAAGCGACACTAGTTGCAATCTGCTTGCACTGGCCCGGGCAGAGGCACAAGTTAAGGCCGAGCGCAGGTCGGATACAGAGACCAAAATTGACCTTCCCAAAGTCCAAGTCGCCGTGAGGAGCCACAGATGAAACTTCGCATTAACAATAGGCTGACTGAGGTCGTTGTTGGCAAGAGAAGCAGTTGCCACTGAAGCTTCGCATTGGCAGTTGACGGGAGCGTTCGCTGTTTGGTGTGAAGAACAGGTCACAGTCAGAACTTCGTGTTGGCAGGAGAAGCGGTGATCGTTGCTGATGAAAGCAGCCTACTTGCGGTCGCAAAGAACCCCAAACCTCTGGATTTTACCCTGGAGCTTGGTTTTGAAGCAGGAAGAAGACAGTCTGATGCCACCCAAGCCAGCTGCCATTGAATTCCTTTCTGGGAAAAACAGCTTCAAGGCAAGGAGGTCCAGTTATCCTTCTTCAAACGGAAGAGCAGTCCTTTTTCTGAATCACCCAAAGGCCCATGAGTGTTCTGATGAGAGGTTCTGAATGTGCCTTACATATACCCACTGCCAGTCGGTGGGTGAGTGATGCCTCTTTTGTCTAACCTTTCCCCAGTCCTGGGTTTTTCTCCAATCTGTTTAAGGTGACAAAGGCAGGAATGTCTAGCTGTGAGCTGCATGTGTCAGTGACAAGGCAGGCAGCCTTTAGTAGTCAGGAAGGGGTTGGGCACAGCCCTCAAGAATCGCTGAATAAAACCTCCAGGATATCCTGCTCAGGAGAGAAACACCTCACACCCAAGGCGTTTTTGTCCCCATGTCTGGAAGGAGTACACAACACACCACAGGAGAGTCATTCACAGTCATGTGATCCTGGACACTGGCAGAAAGGCACAATTGGTTTAGGCCGAAAAATGCACACTTTCGAAAAATGGCATTTTCAGAATAGTAACTTAAAATCCTAATTTACCATTTTAGTGGATTTTGAAATTACAATCCAAATGAGTGGGAGAAGCATTTCTCTATCTGTTCCCAAAGTAAAGTTACCATTTATCAAGTGTAATAAGGTAACCCATGTTTTTCTATGGGAGCTATAGCCTTGCAACAGTGAACAAGCATTGGCATAGCCAATAGGTCTCGCCTTTGGGGCGTTATAAGTGTTTTGACAGAGCTATGGGCTTTGTTAACGTTTTAATATGTGTTGTATAGTATTGTGAATGTTGTGCAGCATGTTTAAAAGTTAAAATAAAAAAAGTGTTATAACCATTTCTGGCACCTTATATATAACCTAAAAGAACATTATATACAACTGAAGTATATTAGGTTAGGTGTGCTCTGTAAGTGTCGGTATTAATAATTAAGTGCCTTGGTGAGTTCCGGAAACCACCAGCTCAAATTAAGCACTCTAGGTTACAAAATGCAAAAAGCATATTAAACGGCACGCACAATAACAGCATCACAGTCTATAAATAAAAGCTATATCAGAAATGTGTTTTACTTGTGCGTTATTAAAGCCAAAGAGCATGTAAAACATTGCCCACAATAACAACATCACAGTTTATAAATAAAAAATATATCAGAAATGAGTTTCACTTGTGTGTGTTATAATGCGTTTTAATATATCTTTAAATGGGGCTGATAAAAAGCACTCCAAAACCTTTGGGTCCAGTTTGCACTGTAAGTGCCGGTGTTGACAACTAAATGAGGTGGGGAGTGCAGGAAAACACCGGCTCAAATTAGCACTACAATAAAAAAAAAGGAACAGTTTAGGAAAAGCAAGTGTCATTGGGGAAAGCTATAGAGTAACAGGCAAAGATGCCGACTTTAGAGCTGGGGAACAAAGTTTGAGTCTTGGCGTCAGATCAACATCCTGTGATCCTGGGCTAATCACTTAATTTCCATGATTGTACCAAAAATACTTATGCCCTTAAGTGGTATTTATAAAAATAACAGTGTTTGTTCCATAAAGTAATATGCCCTTAAGTAATGCTTATAAAAAGCACTCCAAAAATGCTGGGTCCACTTTATGCTATAAGTGCCAGTGTTTATAATTAAGTGCTGTGGTGAGTTCCGGAAAGCACCAGTTTAAATTAAGCACTACTATAGAAAAAGTAACCGATTAGGAGAGGCAAATGCCATTAGGGAAATGCTGTAACATAGCAGTGAAAAATGCCGACTTCAGAGCTAGGGAACAAAGTTTGAGTTTTGGCACTGGCCCAACATCCTGTGATCCTGGGGAAATCACTTAGTCTCTACTTTTGTACCAGAAAATAATATGCCCTTAAGTTATGCTCATGAAAAGAATTCCAATATTTGCAGGTCCAGTTTGGTGTATAAGTGCCAGTGTTGTTATTTAAATGCTGTGGTGAGTCCTGGAATCCACTAGCTAAAAAAAAGCACTGGCGGTTACAAAAAAAAAGCACCATATTAAACGCCGTAAAAAATAAGGATATCAAGATCTAAAAATAATAAGTGTCTCAAACCCCCGAACTCTGACTTGCTATCCCTCAACCCCGTCGGCCTTTCAGAAGCAATGTCCTGCCCTGATTTGCCTAGACCCCCTGTATCCACCGACAACTTTCACTGTGGTTTCAAGATCCAGCAGGGAACCGTTGGGCTTAGTAAGAAATAGAAAATATGAGTGACAGGGGGAGGAAAGGTGATTTCAGAGGAAGAAGACTCAAGATTTTATGCGGAAGGGAAAGGAGTAACATGTGTTTCTGGTAGCAGAGGTAAGGTTAACACCATCACCAAAAGGAGCATAGTTTAGTCTAATGCCTAAATAGAGCTACAAAATTATTGCCCAAGTTAGATAAATGTCCAGATTCTCAAAAAGTCCTGATTCCAATGCTCAGAACCTGAAGACTGGCAAAGCGGTATTGGAAGGTATTGCAAGAAGGCGATTGCTGGAGTGGTGTGAGTATCAATAGGGTTGTAAAATGATGTTAATGTGCTAGAAGGTATGTTTTGTTTTTTGAAGTGTTAAAAAAATATATAATAAGGGTTTTGACTGTTGGTGAAATTTTGCTCATTTTGACTTGATGGTTTTATTGATTATATTGGTAATTTCATAGGACAGAATGTTTGATTATTGATTTATGTTTAACAAAAGAGTTAGTGTCTTGTTTTATGTTGTCCAGCATCCTGGGGAAATGAATAGCGGGTGGTGACAGAAGCCACACTGCAGTGAGGTTACTCGTCTGTCAGAACAGCACTGAGAAGCTACGCAGGGCTGGCAGTGTTAAATTAGGGACTATTTTCGTAAATAAGTTGAGTCAGTGATAGCAGAAGGTTCACTGGTGAAACTTTGGTCTTATATTTACTAGTAAGGGTAACACTGAAGGAGTAACAGGTTCTCTAGAGCTTGAATGAAGGGCAAACAGAGGTTTTTACTCGCAGCAGAAGAGGAGCAATTCTGAGACTCCAAAATAAGTCAAAAATCTATCCTTTGTTTAGTGGAACAGGCAGAGTAGCGAATGTTTTTATGTTGTTACAAACAGAATTTTGATTAAGAAAACTTAGAAAAATATTGCAGTAAGATTTTGCTTGAGAGGGTCAGTAGTAGGAATTAAACTGACAGAAATTGAAACTGAGAGCATTGGAGAAAAGAAATTGCATTGAACTATTGCAGAAATGAAATTGTTTGAAGGTTTAAAGAAACTCTTGGGAGGTAAAATGAAAAATTAGTTTTTAATTGGTGATGCTCCTAAAGGAACACCTGTGCATTTTATGTCTACCGATTTGGGACAAAATTCATGTATGTGGGTTCACCAATGATGCAAGATTACTGAAAAAGAGGGTCCTTTGAGGTTTCCAAAAGATGGCACTTTTGAATTGCAAATCATTGACAAATTAAGGGAAGTGTTATGTGAAATAAAGACACCATCTAGAGCTGCACAATTTGAGGCTTTAAGCATGTGGGAAAAAGCAGCAAGAGACAAAGCAAGTGAGGATAAAAAGGTACAGCACCAGATACAGGAGAAGGGAATTAAAGATGACACAAAGCTTCAAATAAATAATGATTCAGGTGATGAAATAATGGACGCATTGTTAACTAAGTGTCTGCCACCGTATGTGGTCCCCACAAAAAATACTGATAATAATGTACCAGTAAGTTCTACAGTGGCTACTGCTTCTGTTGAACAGAGAGAAACACAGATTGAGAGAACTGTGCAGACATTCCAGATTGACCCACTATCTGTTGATTCAGCACTGACAGTGATATCTCCAGGTGTTACTGCTTCAAATGTGACTGATTCGGTACAAATGCTGCAAACTACAGATGCACAGGCAGTGCCTAGACAAATTGTGACTGTTCAATTAATATGGTCCCTACTCAAAAGGTTCAAAGATCTGCAGAAGGAGTGATTTTGTCAGGGTTTATTTCAGAGACTCAGAATTCAGAGATTATTATTTATTTATTTATTTATTTTTTTTTGAAAATTTTATTGAACAATAAATCAATTACAAGCATGGGCCTACAACCACCGGGGCCGGCCGCTAGATTCAGAAAGGCTCATACAGTACTTAATGCAGTAGTCGACTCCCGGGGCCCAGTCCCGTACACGGCTCCGGATATTCCTAGGGAAGCAGGATACATAGGTTTAACATAAATAACAAATAAAAAAAAAAAAAAAAGGCGAGGCATAAGGACAAAAAAAAAAGTGTGGGTCAGGCTACCTCCGGGGGACTCTACTTCAGACCTTCAAATAGCTATCAGGAGGAAGGAGTACTGATAGGTCGGGGGGGGGGGTCACGGGAGAGGAACGTCTATAGTCGGTTATTCCAAAAGTCGCAAGGAACCATCAAGGGTCAGGGGGACAAAGCAATATCGGTGTCCACTAGGGGGGGAGTACAGATACCTCCACGATACGCGTTCCATTGCCCCCAGATTCTACCCCATGCCCCCGGTTTACCACGAGCCACATACACAGTCTTCTCCCTGAACATGCACCAGTCCATGTTCTCCTTCCATACGGACACGGTGGGAGGCCGCTGGGAACCCCATAGCTGCGCTATATCTCTCTTGGCAATCATGTTCCCCAGGGCCGCCCACCGAGTCTGAGCTGCGTTATAATCATTGGGCTCCCACACATTCAGGACACAGCGACGCACCTCTGGCAACAGCGCAACCCCGGTGACTTGTCCCATGACCTCATGAACCCGGCGCCAGTATTCAGCCACCTCGCGGCACTCCCAAAGGATATGGAGAAAGGTGGCACTGAGCCCACATCCCCGCTTACAGAGCCCGTCTTCAGAAAATCCCATCGAGACCAAACGGGGACCCGTCACATACACCCGGTGGAGAATCTTAAGCTGGACCAGGCGGAGACGGGCTGGAATGGCCACTTCCTTGGGGGACGACAGTGCGGACTGCCAGTCCTCGTCGTCCAGTTCCACCCCATCCCCCGTCCACGCCTCCCGGAGGCGCACCAAGAGGTCAGCCCGATTATTGATAAGTTTTTTATAAATTAAAGAGATAGTACTGTCGGGGACATGACCATCAAGTATGCGGTCCTCGAGGGGCGAAGAAGCCGGGATCTTGGTCCCCTCCCCAAAAACCGAGAGCAGGGCATGCCGAACCTGGGCGTAGCGAAAGAACTCTCTTTCCGTAAGTTCGTATTCGCTCTGGAGCGCCGCGAATGTTTTAACCGCACCCTTTATCCATAAGTCTCCCACTCTACTAATACCAATCGTGTCCCAACGTTCAAACCCCTTCGTTGTCCAGAGGCTTCCCAGTCGGTCGGAGGGGGAGTAGCACATGTTAATTGCTCACTCCAGCCCATGGCTGCATTGGCCGCCCTCCAGATCCGTACCGCAATCTTAGTAGGGCCCGTAAGGGTCCGTCCAGCCGAGCTGGAGTAAAGTGCCCTGTTATAATTTCCGCCGGGAAGCAGGAATTTATCCATCTCATACGCCGGATTCAAGCCAGGCGCATACGTGGCATGGTTAATGGCCGATAGCTGTGAGGCCCAATAATACCTGCGAATGTCGGGAAGCGCGATGCCCCCGTCATACCAGGGGAGAGTAAGTTTTGCCAGAGCGATACGAGCCCGTCCGTCCCACACCAGTCTCCTCTGCAGGCTCTCCACCTCCCGAAAGTAGGACACAGGAATGACATCGAAGGAGTTCTGAAGTGCATAGAGGAATCTGGGAAGGGACATCATTTTAAACAGCGCTGCCCGACCCAGCGGGGACAAGGGCAGCTTACACCACCGAGCCGTGTCCTCCCTCAAACGCCGAAGTGGAAGCAGGAGATTCTGCTCATAGCGAGCCACCGGGTCCATCGAGACGTATATTCCCAGGTATTTAAAGCCGGACAGAGATAATTGGATCGGAAGCCGAGGCGGCAAGAGAGGAGGGTCACCGGAGATAGGATAGACACAGGATTTAGACCAGTTGATCGTTAGACCCGAATTTCTCCCAAAGGAAGTCAGAACATCGAAGAGAACATTAAGCGAATGCCGCGGCGAGGTGAGATACAGGAGAATATCGTCTGCATACAACGAGACCCGATCCTCGAAGCCCGGGGCCCACCGAATCCCTCTGAGCGAGGGCTCCCAGCGGAGCCAAGCAGCGAGCGGCTCCAAGGCAAGAGCAAAGAGCAGAGGGGACAACGGGCACCCCTGCCTCGTACCCCTACCGAGAGCGAAGGGCCGAGAGACCCGACCATTAACCACCACCTGAGCCATGGGTCCCGTGTAAAGAAGCTTCACCCAGCCAAGAAATCCTTCCCCAAAGCCGAATTTGGTCAAAACAGCCCAAAGGAATGGCCACTCGATGGTATCAAAGGCCATCGTGGCGTCTAAAGAAACCAACACGGCCGGTTCGGAGAGGTACGCCGCCCTGGCGAGGGCGCCGTGAAGACGCCGCAAGTTAAGAGCGGTGTTACGGTGAGGGATGAAGCCGCATTGATCAGGATGAATCAGATCGCAGATAACGCTCAACAAACGATTGGCAAGGACTTTGGCCAGGATTTTAGGCTCTGCCACTCCAAAGGGGACCCGTCACCTTCGGCGCCTGCAGAGGGCCCGGGACGGCCACCTCTATCCGGCAGCGAGTCCAGCCAGTCACACACGGCCACAGGAGAGTCAAAAAAGGCAGTCCGATCCTCATGTTCCACTCGGAGTTTTGCAGGGTAGAGCATAGAGTACTTTAGGCCCAGTTCACGGAGACGACGCTTCACCCCCTGGAATCCCATCCGCTGTTTCTGGACAAGTTGGGTAAAGTCCGGATAAAAGTTAATGGATGAGTTCTCATGACGAACCGGGCCGTGGACCCGTGAGGCCTGCAGAATTGCATCTCGGTCTCTATAGTGGAACAGTTTGGCCACGATAGGCCTCGGGGGGGCCCCCGGCCGCGGCCGACCGCCCGGAACTCGATGGGCCCGCTCCACGGCAAAGAACTTGCTTAGGCCTGCAGGGGCCAACTGTTGGAGGATGAGTTCCTCGACCAGGAGGTCAACCGGGCGGTCGTCAGAGGACTCCGGTACGCCTATGACACGGATGTTGTTGCGTCGGGCCCGTCCCTCGAAGTCCTCCAGCCGCCGAGCCATCTGGTCGTTGACCGCCTTAATGTCACCCAGCGCGGCCTGCAGGTCCGACACATCCGCACCAAGGGTGGAGGTCCGCACATCGAGAGCCTGAACCCTCTTGTTAGTTTTGGAGAGGTCTGCCCGAATTAAGGTGACATCGATTGCCACTGTGTCGATTTTACGGGCCAGGGCCTCGTATTGCGTGGCGATGGTTTCCCTGATACCATCAATGGCGCCCATGATGTTCTGCAGGGAAAGCTCCGGAGAGACGGTCGTGCCACCGCCGGCGGCATCCGGGGGGGGGGCGGTCACTCCAGGGGACCCTCTGCCCTGAGTGTAGCGGTCCATGTTGTTGGCCTGGACCGGTCCCCCGCGGAGGGAGGCCTTAGTCTTACGCCCCTCGGGGCCCCCCTTGCCCCCCATGTGGTCACGGATAACGAAGGGGACCGCCGATCCAGAGTCGTAGGGGCACCGGCACCGCAGACCAGCGCCTCACCAGGGACCACAAGATAGCGGTGTGGGGGGACCCAAGGCGATGGGCACACTAGTGGCAGGTGGAAACAAGGCCTCGTGCAGAGGCCAAGGAAACACCCCGCCACAACAAGCGCCCTCGCAGGCCAGCCCCCTGATGTCCGAAAGTGAAACCGAAAGTGGTAGGGCGGCCACTGGCACCGTACTGCAGCCGCTGTTGTTCAATTACGACACGGCTCCACGGTTCACCTTCGCCCCGGGCACCTCCGTCGGGTGGGTCCCAAAAGTTCGAACAACGACAACTCAGGATTCCCAGGTCCGATTCGAGTTCTGAAAAGAGATACGTGCTCAGCCGGACTTCATCTACCAGATTCCATAAACCACATCAGGATATTCTCAGGATAAATTCCGAGTAGCAGCAAGGGTCCGGGGAGCCCTGTGCTCACGCGACCATCTTG
The DNA here is from genome assembly GCF_964204655.1 of Triturus cristatus. Lineage (NCBI taxonomy): Eukaryota > Metazoa > Chordata > Amphibia > Caudata > Salamandridae > Triturus > Triturus cristatus. The sequence continues at coordinate 1,060,036,543 of NC_140589.1, read as the reverse complement.
GATGCGCGCTAGGCTCCTCCTCCCAGAATTCAGAGATTATTGAACAGAAATTACCTCAGACAGTCCAAGCACTGAAATGTGGGGGGAAATGGTATTTACAACATCTGCAGCCCAGGAAAGACTGAATATATTTGAAGATGGGATTTTTCAAACCTGCTTTGAAGAAGCAGCAGTGATTACAAAGATAGAGAGCATGGGGGAACAAATTAACCCAGACCCTGAAAAAGAGAGACAGCTTAGTGTTTTAAATTCAACATTTGAACATGAAGAAATTAACAGTCCCTGCTCTTTAAATCATGAAAATGTGAACCAGTGTCAGGAGAAAGAATTAATTTCCCTGAGTAAAGAAACAGCTGCATGTGCAGTAACTACAAATGACAGACTGACTGATTTGGCTCAAAAATATAAAATTGATGTTTCAGGACGTTTTCCATTTCAGAAAAATTTCAGGGTACATATGAATGATGAAGCAAATGAGAAACTGTGTTCTTCAGGAATGCAATTGCACATTGCAGAAATAATAAAATATATTTTTTAATGCAATGGGTTTGAGAAATTAGGAGACAAGTGGGTAAGAAAACATGAGAAGAAAAATAAACCACCAGAACTTGTTGAGGAAAATAATAAACAGGATGAGGGAGAAGCTTTTGTTTACTCATTGAAAGAAAAGGTTGGAGAAGTGCATGTTCATGTGCCACGGAATGAAAGTGAACTTGCAGCATTTCTAAACACATTCCCACAATTGAGAGACAAACCTATGCTGTGGTACCCACAAATTGATGGATTTGTTGAAATTTTAAAGGAGTTATGTATTAATTTGAAAATGATTTTTGATACTGCCATGCAAACTGAATTGTGGTTTGAATCTAAAGTTGTTGTGCAAAGGCCAGATGAGGAGACAATGAAAAAGGTTTGCATGATGCACCATCATTTTCTGTTGGTATGGAGAAAAACGTAGCAGTGATTACTTTCCTGAAGGGCAGAGTTCCAGCAAAGGATGTTAATTGGGTACAGATTAAAAGAACACAGGATGGAAGTAAAGGTGTTTTAGTTCATGCACATTCAGGTATGGATGTTGTACTGCTGGAAAAGGTATTATTTTTCCATTTTTATAACAGATTTGAGCATTGGAAGAAGAAATGTAAATTTAAACCTGATGCAGCAAATGGAAATGCACAAACACAGAGAGAAATGCAGGTGCAAAATATGCCAGTTAAGCAAATGCAAATGTCAGTTCAGAAACAGGTACCAATGGCAGGAGTTTTTCAAGCTCAGATGCTCCCACAAAATATGGAAAATGCTCAAATTCATTTAAATCAGTTATTCAGAGCAAGTGTCAATTCATTCCAGAAACAAAATCAGAACCCATTTCAACAGGTTACTGTATACACAGGCCTAGCAGGAAAACAATTGTTTTGCAAATTAAACAGCACAGATTACTGTACACCAGAAAAGGTTAATTTTCAGATTCCTGATGAGGCTGTACATTTTAAAATGGCCCAACAAGAGACAGCTGTAGCATTGTTTTCAGAAAAGACAGTTGAAAATTATCTTCTGATTTGAAAGAAATAATAAACACAGAAGTAAGGGAGTTCACAGAGAAAGATGTCAGATTAATAAAATGCTTAAAACAAGGTAAGAGAGGGGCTCTATATTCTCGAAAAGGAAATAGAGCTCCGACAAACTGTGAAGTAAAAAATGTTTTCCTTTTCGAATCCAATGTTTGCTAATTCATTCACACATGTTATTGGTAACAACTACCAAGATCAGGTATTCACCAAAAAACACTCCTTATAGTGGAACACTTGAATGCAAGGCAACGTAAATTTATAAAGAATCAATTAAATGATTTATTTAATTCACAAGGTTTCTTTAACCACAATCAGATCATAAAAAATGCATTGGTTTTTAAATAAAACAAAGACACATTAAAAACAAGTTAAATTTAAAAAACTACTAAATGAGACAAAAGCACAAATCAAGGAGATTTTGAAAAAAGACAGTCAATTTGTCATAAATCCGTTAATTCGGAAACCTAATGGGCAACAATTGAATAAGGGTTAACTTCCTCATTTGACACAGGTATTGTATGCCCCCTTCCAAATTTAACATAACGTGATTGCGTCGACGCGTTTCGGAGGTTATTCGAAGTTTGTGACCTCCTTCTTCAGGACTATTAGAAATGGAATCTCCTTATCCATAAACGTTTGCCTAAGGCACAAATAAAAAACAATTTTTACTATCAATGTGCATAATGTTTACTTTCCAACTTTTTTTAATAAAACAGGAGTCTAAAACATATATGTCATGTCTTACGTTCATGTAACGACTGCAGTTTTCTAACTATTCATTCTTTCGTACAAACAAAAATTGTACCCTCATGGATATATAACCATACTCATATTATCTACATTCTCTAGTTTTATAAAGCAACGTAGCCTGCATCAAGAGTGTTTCCATTTAGTTACCTGATCCATTACTCATCATTCATACATTAACTCCACACTAGTAAAAAAACTTAGTGATGAAATCTCATTAGGTTTTTGAGAAACTCACCTGTGCGACCAGCGCACTAGGTTTCCTGATTGGTTTTGCTGCGCTCCTGCGGGAATGGTATTTTCAATTAAACACTTCCCTGGGCTGTCGAAGGAATAATAAAACGCTTATTGTATCTGGTTCGATGAGTTTTGGAAATGCTCTATCTTTTCTTTTGCTATAGATGTGAAGCTCCCAAATGGAGCTTAAAGATGGAGGGTTCTAACTTTGACTCCCCTCATCATCTATCTACACAGTTAGTATCAAAATTCTTAAAGATACCTTTCAAAGTTCTTCGTGGGTGTGGGCAAAGGACATCTTTTGTGCTTCTTTGTAGGTCACCTTATTCCTACAAGCGAGGGAACTACATTTAGTTTCACTATGGTAGTATATAAAAAAGCCAGTTGGCTAATCAAAGTCGTGTACCCACTGTTGATTGCGTCTATTCAGTATTAATGTGATAAATTAGATTTATAGCTCACCTTATGTTCAACAATTATGAGCTGTTAGGGATTCTTTTACTGCTCCGGGTACAATCAATTCGTGGCTGTATATAGAAACGAGTGTATGAAAAAGATGTACACACGTGTGTTTTAAATATCACGTTTTAAGCAAATTGTCCTCAACTGTTTTTTAACTAGGCGAGAGAACATGATAAAAAATATCTATACTTGATGGCGTAGTCACGTAGTCACAACCTAAACAGAAATCTTAATAGGCTAATTAACGTTTATTTTGGGTGTAACATACCGGCCAAGTCTAACGTTGTAAATTCACCAAGTTATTTATAAACGAGAATTAGTTTGACTAATGGCAACATATCTCTTGTGCCTAATCGTTTAGAGTGAATAATTTCGGCTTGCGGTTCCCAGATTAGTCTTGAACGTACCTGTTAAAGTCCGACGATCTACGTTCCCGGGCAGCTACTTCCGCGTCTTCCGATCGCGGCCAACATCAAAGATGGACTAAGCGGCTGGGACTGCCTATTTATTCGACGTCAGAGATAGACGTCATCATAGGGGGCCGGCGAACAGTGCTCGGTTAGTTCTTTTTTTGATTATTTTATTTGGTATAGATCTTTATCAAAAAGCCTTATTAGACAATACTGAACAACGGCGCGTGCAGAACATGTTAGAATCAGATGACATGCATTTAAGCACACCATCAGTTGCAGAATATTTACCCATAATTGGAGATAAACGGAGTAAAGGATTTTTTATGGAATTGATTGGAAGTGTATGTAATTTTCTGATCACAGGTTCACAGGAACTAAATCAAAAGAACAGAAAAATGCAGATTAGCAGCATCATTTTTCTATGTTGTCCTATGGTACCGAATCCAGCCAACATATTTTTTCACATTCCATGTGCTGAAGAATGGCTTACTGTTATTGATTTTTGTCAAGTGCATGTCACAGTGCCATTACATGAGAATAGTCAGGAGTACTGTGAAAAAGAAGATGAATGTCTGGGACACATAATTGGAAAGGGAGCTAGAAAGGTGTCACCAGAGAGAGTGGAAATAATTCACCAGATGAATCCACCTCAAATTCTGAAAGAATTCAGGATGTTTTTGGTAATGGTTAGCTGCTGTAGAGAGTGGTTACTAAACCTTTCCCTAGTGCCTAAGCCTTTACTGAGGCTGACACACAAGGATGTGTCTGATCTGCTTCCACTGGACAACAATTGCACAAGAGCATTCCTAAAGTTGAAAGAGAAAAAGTGTTGCGCCCGGCACTAGGAATGCAAGTTTATATAAAATAAAATACACCAATTTGCAGTGAGAGGGAGGGCTGCGCTCTCTCAGTGCCTGTTCAAAAACATGAATGTGTTCAAAGGTATGTGATGTATGTCCCAATGACCTTTGACCCCATCGTCACAGACATGCCAGCAAATTAAATTGTTTGTGATGAAACTGAATATGAGTGTCTAGATGTCATGAATATATGCATGAAACCAAGATCAGACTTTAAGGATGAACGTCTGATTCAGCCCAACAATGTTCATTTTGTAGATGGCCCATATTTGAAAGGTAACAATGACACATTAAGAGCAGCACATGCTGTGTTCCCTATACATTATGTTGTCAAAGCTTCATGGCTTTCAGTAGTTACCTCAGCCCAAAATTCAAAATTAATTGCCCTTACAATAACCTGCAGTATAGCTGCTAAAATGGGAGTCACTATTATCATGGGAGAGACAAATGCTAATTTAGTTGCACAATATTGTATCCTGTTAACCTATGCATTAAATGGAATTTTCACAGGTGAATCTGAAAAGGATACTGTTTATCTAATGCTAATGATAATGACTCACACTTATAAAGAATTAATAGACGCTCAAGAAAATGTTTCAGAAGCAGAACAACAAGGTTGTATCAGAACACATTTTAAGAAAAATGACAACTGCATAGTAGCAAATGTGTTATTGCAAATACCGATGCCCAGGTATAGATTGCCAGTTTCTCTGAAATCAGATCATAATGAGGTCTCAAAGATGATGTGTGCAGAAACACAGATTGGACAAAGATTGGATTGTAGCTATCTGCCTGAAGTTCCAAGTATAATAAAGCAACACAAAGACAGCACAGAGTTACACTTTGCAAAATACTGTGTTTCAGCATCACTGAAGTGGCTTGAATATGTACATGCCAATGCACTTGTGAAAAACACAGATGAAAAGACTTGCCATTGCTGTGAAGGTCTGAATGATGTGGAGCGTGTGGTTTCTCACCAGATTGCAGCTGCTATACAAGATCTGAATAATGGATGGTGCCACCACTTTGATCTGAAAGATGCTGTGAAATGGAAAGGCCTGTTCCAAATGATCATGGCAAAGACTGTTGTGAAATGTGGTGGCCTCCAAATTGGGTGCATGCCTCTCACACATGTATGGTTCTGTGTCCCCCTGATAAAACAGCTCCTCTTCAAGAAAAGATGCCAGCAGTGGTCAAAAGCCCACAGAAGAGGGTCAGTCAAGCTGTAAGGGAACACACAGAGCATGAAGCAGCACTAGAGAAAACTGAAGTGGCACTGGAAAAGCAAAACGTGCAAAATGACTCAGATGAAAGCGGTGTCAAAAGGATGAAAGAGTCTGGTGCAGCCTCTGAAGAAGAAATTAGTGCTGTGGGTCTACGAGTGGAGGTAGGAAAAAACTGGCTGAAATGGTATCCTAAACATCGACAGTGGTCCCTTGATAAATCATTACCACCCATAGCTGAAACATCTGAATCTGATCATAGTGAAAATAAAAGTGAAATGCTTGGATTGAAAAAGTGCAAAGAATTGATGGTGGTCTGTCAGAGGTTCTCATCACCTGAGTGGTCAAATTGCATGGAAAATGTACATAATGCCACATTGAATGAGCTGTGTAATGCAAGGCTTGAACTATATGAGCCACCCTGATGGTAAGCTGATGACAAAGAATCAAGAAATGCTGAAACAATAAGTGAGAACTGTCAAGAGCTGAAGAGAAAATAATCTTTAAATGATGAAAGAAAAAGAAGAAAAGAAAATAGTAAAGAGAACTGTTCTGTTGAATTTTCCTTTTATTATTTTAGTTACTTATTTTAGAGAAGACTAACTGTTCCAAGAAGCTACTTACAGAACTCTGCACTAAACATTTGAGCTTGGCTATATATGATCTGATTACAGACAAATATTGTGTTGCCTTAGAAATAGAGGTAAAATAGTTATATGCTCAGCTTTTGCAATAAAAAGTGTGATAAAGAACAAATCAATGGAGGTATCATGATTTGACTTTATCAAAGATGTAGCTCAGATTTCATCTGGATTCAGGCATTGCTTTATTTTTGTGTTTCAGACAGACTGCATTTTAAAATGGCACTTTTGGTGCATGCAAAGTAATAGACATGAAATGAGGCCTGGTCAAAATGCTTTCAGTCTGAAATGCTTTCATTTAAGCCATGCTCAATTAATTAATCCAGGGTGGTAAAAAATGTGTTTAGTTTAGATTTAACCCCACTATAAAACGTACATTTAATTTAAAAAATGTTATTTTTTTCTACTTTTAAAGTAGCACATAATAGTACTGAAATAACAGGCATTTTGCAGTGTAGACATAAACTCGTGATTTCAGTTTCCTTAGGAAGGCTCACTGTGGCCTCTCTATCCTTGAGATAAGGAATGGAATGTTTTCTCCCGTTCCTCTGTTCCCGTCTCAAGAGACCTTGGCTTTGTTGCATATTTAGACAATGCATATTCAGTTCATAACACATCTTTCTTATAATGTGTATTAATTAATCAACCGTGCACCAACACTACATGTGTGGCAAACGCATTTTGCATGAAAAGCTATCTAACACATTAGAGAATGTTGCTACGAGCATGTATTAACTGTTTGCGCTTTGAAAATTTATGCTATGTTGCACATTGCACATTTTGCATGTTGTGCACAAATAATAGAAAAGCTGCTTTAAATTAATAGCTTTTGCTAGGTAATAATTAATACAGGGTATTAGAATGGTGGGAGGTGAACATAATGGGCTTTACTTAATAAATTAACATTCTTTTGTGGTTGTTTTGCTTTTGGGCCCACAATAAAATGGCTGCCTAGGAATCTAGCAAGGCTGAGAATTGTCAGCAGTGTGCTGAATGGGAGACACATGCACAGAACCAGCTACATGAACTGCCAAGTGGCTCAAGTGAAGACACATAGGTCAAGACCAGAATGATCTGCACACTCTTGTCACCGTGCCAATGTACCAGTGTTTGTGGGAGAGTGTCATCCCTGTGCGCGATGTGAAAGCGAGACGGAAATTGATTGATACATTTTGTTGCAAGAAATGTTCTTATTGATACATGGTATGTATATTGTTCTTAGCATTAAGCCCCGATTGTCAGAACCGGTATGAGTTGGACTTGCGATGAGAACAGGATACTAAGATCCCTATGTCACCTGTGCCAACCAATCACAATGCAAGTTTCTACTGAAACTGCAATATTGTTAGTATAGTCAGCCAAGAATTAGGGTATAAATAATGACCCCTTAGGGGGCGTTTCAGGAGAAGGAGAGGGAGCAGATCTGACCAGACATCATTTGGGTTAGTTACGTGAACGTCGCGGGTGCAGACTGGGTGGAGATTGCATCCAAAGAGACATAGAGGGAGGGGGAGGTTTTGTTCACATATTTTAGGGAGGTGTAGGCTGGCCTTGCTTTTTGGCAGATCACATTCTTCTGTGGTCTTGTGAAGGGAGGGCAGCTTCTCTGTGTGAGACACAGAGGAGCAGAGATGAACAGACGAGCGCAGAGAAAGAGCAGCTGAGCGATCAGGACAGATTTTTTTAACAACACTCTTTATTAATCAAGTAGGCAAGGGCTGCAGGCCCCCGACAAACGAGGGGAAACTGCCACATAGTAAATAGCAACAACACTTGATATTTTGTCGTATAGAGGAACAATGAAGAGCTATTCACACAGCATTAATCAAGAAACCCCCCCCCTCCCTTCCCAACGCCCAACCCCCTCCCCCCGACCGCACCACCGCCAGACACCACCAGAACCATCACCACACAGTTAGTATGCCGTACCATGCATGGCATTCAAGGAGGCCCCAAATCTCCATCCTCAGGGACCGGTGCAAGGAAAATGCCCCTATAATCGGCCCACCGCTTCCAAATCTTGAAGTGTTTCCGAGGGCACCCACGCGCCCTAAAGATCGGTAGCTCTAGGCCCATATTGAAATCCAGACCCCGTTTCCAAACATTGAGAGAGAGAGCCACCGGGGCCTTCCACGCACGGGCTAGATCCCGCTTGGCTGTCGTAAGGCCCAGAAGCAGCAAGTGGCGCTTATAGATATTGCCCCCAATATCAGCCATAACATGGAGCAACGCCAATCGGGGGTCCACAGGGAGATCCCAGCCCAACACTTCGGATAAGCACCCCAACACTCTCCCCCAAAACCTATACACTGCAGGGCAGTGCCATACCGTGTGCACCAAAGACCCCACCTCCCGCCCACACCTAAGGCAGTCCGGGGAGGCAATAAGACCCGCCCGCCAAAGCCGCTGTCGCGTGTAATAGGTCCTGTGCAAATACCGAAATTGGACGAGCCGCAGGCGGATCGCTATACAAGCCTCACGGGGGGAGGCCAGCGCCTCCCTCCAGTCCGTCTCATCCAGCGGCCCGACATCTGTCTCCCACCGTTCCCGCAGACCCTGCAGGGATGGGGCCCCATGAATCACCAAGGACCGATATATTTTAGAAACTTTCTTCTCCTGGAGATCCCCCATAAACACCTGGGCCTCAAGGGGACTGTATTCAGGAATGGATTGGAGACCCTCCAGTCTAGGGGCGAGGGCGTGGCGCAGCTGGAGGTATTTAAAGAACTGCGTCCGTGGCATTTGATACTCAAGCTGTAAGACCTCAAAGGATTTCATCACACAGCCCTGGACCACCGATCCCAACGTAGAGACACCAATTCTGTCCCAGTCCCTGAATCCAGAGAGGGTCGCCAACTGAGGGAGGAGCCCGTTCTGCCACAACGGGGTCTCCCGGGTAAGCCTACCCCACCAGCCAATATGACGCAGAGCCCGACTCCACACCCGAAACACCACTTGAGTGACCGGTGGCAGCGCCGCCCGCAACGCAGTCGCGTAGAGTAGGGTATGCACGGCATGTGGGTCCATGAGGCGCCTCTCCACCGCATATGCCGGGTCCCCCCTATCGCCATACCACCATTCGTTAAGGACCAATAGATGGGAGGCGTAAAAATAGGACAAGATATCGGAGGTAGCCAGTCCCCCATCGTACACGGACAAAAAGCAGATCTTCAGCGACACCCTGGCCAAGCCCCCCTCCCACAGAAAGTGACTGAGCACCGCATTGACCATCCGAAGATCAGGACAGATTTTGATGCTAAAACTTTACGTTTTATGCTTTGACAACCTGGTTTTGAAAAGATGTATTTGTCTTATGCATTTATTTCTCTTTATGGGAGATTTTTGACAATTATTAATTATTGATTAGGCTTGCAAAACTCACTCTTGAATTATATTTTTCTTGAAACTCTTTAAAGAGTTCTGACTGACATAGAATGAGGGGGTTCCCTTGCTTTATGGAGTGCTTTGTGTGCAACCTATAATATGTTCTGTATTAATTCTATTTTTCCTATTGTTCAATTCTGTAAACTGATTGAAAATTGATTAATGAATAAAGAATCAGAGAAACTTAACTTTTGACTAGAAAATAAAACCCTTTAAAAATACTCACAACTCTCATTATTGGCTTAAATATTAATTGCATTTTGATTTTTCATGTTTATGTAAAGTCTCCTGAAGGTGATACACGGTGGCAAAGGTCCATCACCTTTAAAGTGGTAAACTAGAGGTAAATGATTTTTTGCATTGAGAAATTACTGTGAAAATTACCGCTGGATCACTAATATAGGCAAGGATAGGAGAAGCCACAGCATCATTACCGAGCACGGACAGAGGAGAGCACGACTGACCTATTATGGCCACATACCAGATGAAGAACAGGGAACAGTGGATGGTTATTACTGCGGAGTGATTAAAGACGGATTAAGATTGACCGCGAATGGAAGGGAGTGAGACTGACCGCTTATTACTGCAGACTGAACAGAGGAAACTGAGCACAAGTGACTGGTGAGCACTACAGATTGCATGAAGGAGGAGAACAGAGTGTCACATCATTCATGCACGCTGCACAAGCAGCGGGAGTGACTGATCACTACTCCAGAGTGCACAAAAAACAGACTGAGCACCAGACAGCGAAAAACACTGATGAGGGGAAAGTGATCGATAATTACCAAGTAAGAACTGCCAAAGTCATTTCAACGGCATGCGGATCAGGGTAGCGCACACTGTACAAACACCAAACAAACTGCAGCAAGGCGGGAACAAAAACATTTGAGACAAGTGCGGCCGCGAAAGTGAAAGCGACCGTAACATGATCCAAAACAGATGGCACCCTGCCCGCCCCTGCTCGCTCCCGCAAGCTGGATGCCGTGGGAGGAAATATTTACTGGAAAAGGTGGGACATGCAACCGCCTTTGGCCAATTGCTTGCTTTCATTTTTGAAAGCCACATGTAAAGGCCAATACAATGTGTAGAAATTCGAAACACACACGCACAAGTTTTCAGAAAAGCTGGAGGGATTCCAAGAGGCCCTCTACTACAGAAGCGCATGCGCGCTGCTCTAGGCTCAAACTAAAAATGACTTCAGGAGTTATTCATTGTCAGAAAACTTTAAACTTACGTACACATGTCCTAGTTTTTAAATACCAAGCACCCTGGCCTATGAGTCCATATGGCCTACTAAGTAGTAACTTATAAGCATTAAAAAGGCAAATTTAGGTCCGGAAAAAGGTTTATCTTAGCAGGCCAAAATGGTAGTTAAAAACTGCACTACAAGCTGCATTGGCAGGCCTGAGATGTTTTACAGGGCTAATTTAGTGGGTGGCACACAGAGTGCTGCTGGCCACTAGTAGCATTTGCTTTACAGGCCGTGGGTGTATGAGGTTTTTTTACTAGGGACTTATAACTAAATTATGTGTATATATATATACAAATTTCACCACGTTTCCTGAGAGAGCACATAAGTCCTTTAACACTATTTAGCATAGGTAAAGTGCACAAAGACCTAATGCCAACAGACATGAGTTCAGCAACAAATAGAGGAGTGACAGCATAAACCCCAAGGATGTCGAGTGTTACAATGTAGCATTGGTAGGAACAATCATTTCTAACAGGAGTGTATCAAGCACAGTGTAAGCACATTCGGTGAGGTTAGAAGAAATTATTGCATTTGTTTGAAATTGATTGTACTGTACTAGGAAAACATGTTTGGTATTCTACGATATGGAGAAGTGAATTGAGGTGCAATCAAAAGAAATATGGCAAATTTGTTCCGTCCTTCTTTGGACGAAAAACAGGTGAAAAGTAGCTGGTCATTCTCCCACGAGCTGTGAACTGTCCGCTCTGTAGATCATTTATTTCTCTGATTCTCCCAAAATAAGGTTGAGGGAGAACCACAGAAACCATGTGCGCTGCCTGACTCAAGGGCGGTTTGGAAATCCGTATGACTTTTCCTGGACCACATGTAGTCAGGTCAATCCACGCAGGGTGGACCAATGGTGTGGAATTCCCCAAAATCTGCTTGTTTCCCGTGCTCGCCTGCGGAACAAATTTGGGTGTATTCTGTAGCCCAATTTGCCTATCTAGGTGAATTTTATGGGAGGGTGGATTCCGTCTGTTCTGCAATTCACAAACTGCTTTCACCGAGCTCAACCTCTAATGCATTTACTTCCCCCATGCCTACTTTCTAAACCTACAAATCCTTGTGCAGTAGCCTCGTAAGCTGTTTTGCAGCCCCAGTCAAGACATATTTTAGTGTCCCAAGGTCATTACAACTTTGAATTTGTATTACACATTTCTGCTAATTCGGGCCTGCAAGACACTAAAAAATATTAAATTATATGTAAAATGTTTGCGAAATCGGTCACACAAAAACATCCAAAATGTGTGACACGCATCACACAAAACCAGCCACCTAAGATGATACTAGCTAGATAGAGACTGGGGTACACAAAGAAAGACAGGAGAAGAGTTTGAGATAGAGAAACAGGGGAGATTCAAGAGGAAAAATCACTTTCCCTTGGAAAATTGAGGTACTAGGCAATTGCCCCCTTTACCCAGGCCTTAAAATGTCTCTGCTCTTGTGGTCTGTCGATAGACTGCTTCAACAAGTTTGAATAAACAGACAGATGGGGATAATATCATTAGTAACTGCATCGATTGTATAATTTCTAATGCTATCACTGATGCAAGGATTACCTTTGCAGGCACTGGCGGAGGAAGTAAGCTTCTGCGACTAACTTAACTCCATCATTACCTTACCTATGAAGCTTTATAGAGAAGCACTAATGTTACTCCACAACATTTTTTCATTGGATTTACTTTCTTCTCTTTAGTTCTGTGACAGTCGACCGGTGTGATAAAATGAGAGCAGCAGTTTAAATTTGCAAGATGCCATTCAAGGTAAATGGACTACCAAACACATTTTAAGGTACATTTCATTTTGAAGTTATATAACAGCATGTTTTGTTATGATACTTTTGAGGGCGTTGCGTGGGATATTATTTAGTTATTTATTAAGAATGACGTTCAGGTTATTTTTGTAGTTTAATTTTGAATTTATGCTTCTATTTATAAAGGAATTCTGCAGGTAGCAGAGCCCCTAAATGGTCACATGTACAATTCACTGTTGATAGACACGCTTTTGTTGTCTAAACAGGCTATGTGAACGCTAATATCCATGATTGGGGATTAATTATGAAACATGTTGACACTGATAATAGGCTTTGCCATGTGCTTGCTAATATTCCAGGTTGTATTCGACAATAGAAAAAAAAACAAAATAATAATTGCGACATGTAATGCTTAAAGTGAAAACACCACGGCTACATTGCACGATTCCACTGCAGCATAGCAGTAAAATGCCCTTGAGACCGCTTGCACCTCCTTAGTCTGTAAATAGCGTACTCTTCTCAGGGGTCCAGAGGGGTGTAGGAACAATGAAAGAAACCGTTTTCATCGTTTATGCTTCAGGGCCAATTAGGACTTTTGAATACATAGTTAATGTGCATGTATTTTATATAGCATTAACATGCCCTTACTGACAAGATGACTCAGTGAGTTAAACACTCATTTGCTTTAGACCTATCCGGAATGTGCACTTCAGTAAAATTCATTTTCCAAGGAAGATATCCTTGAAATAATCCGTGTCCCCCAGTGAGCTCTTTGCTTGACAATGGAGTACATTTTGATACTTGTTCATGAGTGATTGATGGCTCCCACAGAAGTACCCCTGTGTGGAACCGCATTAAATGGGATCTTGTATGTTAGAGCACATTGGGATGAGTGTGCACCCAAGAGGGTGAGGATGTACAGAAAACAGTCGGGTAATAACTGAATTCATGGAAACCTGAGGACTGTAGAAATAGGTTGTTTCTTGTCCCTTGTTATATAAAATGCGTTTATTGATTGTCTAAATGTTGTTTAGGGTTGAGATTCTGGCATTATCACTGAAATGAAACTAATTTAAGATTATAATATTGAATATAATAGTTCCAATATAATAAATGAAGTCCGCATGTTGGAAAAAGACTTTGAGGGTGGCCAAGGGCACATATGAGAATTTGGCGATTTCTCATTCGTCAAATATATTTTCCCAATTTCTTTAAAGGACACAGAGGATACATTTTTAAGAATTTGCATCTGAATAATCAATTTAGAGGGAAGTAAAAAAATGTATGTCTAACCCCTCCTTCATGTATTATAGTAATTGATTTTCAAAGGGGAATCAAGACTACACCACTACAGTACTGAAATACGTATCAGTGACACTTAAACATGGATCTAAAAGTCTATCTGCTAGCAAAATACATATTATCCGGTAGCCTTTAAAGAGTCTGAAAACAAATTCTGCTCCAAAATAAGTTGTGTGAGGAAAACATGTGTTAAACTTTCAAATTAGGATTCTCTTTCAGGGAAAAGTATTTTACACAGATGGTCGTAGGAAAAACACATTTAGTGATTTAAATTGGAGAGATTATCTCAATTCCATTTTTAAGGTTTAATAAGAAGTTTATTTCCATGGTACATTAACTTGCAAATAATATGTCCAGAGTGTCCAACTGAAACTTTGATAGTGCCTCCAAACAGATCGTAAAGAATGTCTTAATAATGGGTGCTACTCAATGCTGCATCATATATCGTGTTCCTAAACACTGAATAATAGGAAGCACTAAATGAGCTTCAGGAATATCAAGTGATTTGCCCAGAATCACACATTGTGGTCAGGTGGGGAAGGTGTTGTTAGAACCCAGCTCTCCCTGTACCACAGTTGACAACAAACAGACCCACCACACACATAAGCAGCGGGCAGGCCTTTTACACCCATACATTGATTGGATGTACACTTCAGAGGCTGGGGCCCACTTTATAACTTCCAAAAGCTGAAATTATCTTTTACCTTTCTGTGTGGGTAGCATGTTCTATTTATTGTGATGTATTCATTAAAACAACTACTATGCCTCTACCTTTCAAGTATCGGAATGTAACAGAGGTGCAGGCCTCATGGGTAAAGAGTGTAAGGAGATTTTACTTCCACTCATTTACCTGCACCTTTGCTCTCAGTACAGTCTCTAGTACCCCGGCCAATGGGCTATCGTGTACTAAAAAGTAATATGTTGCGATTATAAAAGTTAATCCACTCCAAAATATTTTGGTTTTCATTGAAGGGAAGCTGTATTTACCCGTTGTAGAAGTGGCACTACGATACAGAAATACATTGTGGGAAAACATGGAGTTAGTGTTCTAAGAACTGACTTTGTTGGTCATAAATCAATGTTATCTACAGAAAATTCTTCAGTGCTGTTATCAACTGCGCTGAAGGCCAACTACTGCTAGGTATTGGGGATTGTTCAGGTTGTGCTTATCTTGAGTGATTTGTGAATCAACAGAAAAGGAATCCCAGTGAAGTGAAAGGCTGAAGCAGGCAGAATTTAGCGACTCTTTATATGTTCCACGGCTACAAAGGGCAATCTGGGTTCAGGTGTACATTAAGCCAAAGAGTTGGCCAATGGGTGACATCAACACTTTATCTAATAGACACCCAGCTGATTCTCTCCCTGACCAGAGACCCCGACACCGCCAAAGCCGACCTACACGAAGGGATGAAAGATGTCGCCGAATGGATGAACATCAGCCGCCTGAAGTTGAACACGGACAAGACAGAAGTCCTCATCCTGGGACCATCGCCCTCTGCATGGGACGACTCCTGGTGGCCCCCGGCCCTGGGCACCGCACCCAAGCCAACGGACCACGCACGCAACTTGGGCGTCATCCTGGACTCCTCCCTGTCGATGACCAGACAAGTCAACGCCGTCTCCTCATCTTGCTTCCACAACCTCCGCATGCTCCGCAAGATCTTCAGATGGATCCCGACTGAGACCAGGAAGACTGTCACCCAGGCCCTCGTCACCAGCAGACTAGACTACGGAAACACCCTCTACGCCGGTACAACAGCCAAGCTTCAGAAAAGACTTCAGCGTATCCAGAACGCCTCCGCCCGTCTCATCCTGGACGCCCCCCGACGCAGCCACATCTCGAACCACCTAAGAGACCTGCACTGGCTCCCTGTCAACAAGAGGATCACGTTCAGACTCCTCACCCACGCACACAAATCCCTCCACGACCTGGGCCCAAGGTACCTCAACGACCGCCTGACCTTCTACACGCCCACCCGACAGCTACGATCCGCGTACCTCGCCCTCGCCGTCGTCCCTCGCATCCAGAGAGCCACCGCCGGAGGAAGATCCTTCTCCTACCTGGCGGCTAAGACATGGAACTCCCTGCCCGTCCACCTGCGGCTGACCCAGGACCACCTCGCCTTCAGGAAACAGCTTAAGACCTGGCTGTTCGAGCAGTAGCAGACCCCCTCCCCCAGCGCCTTGAGACCCTTCCGGGTGAGTAGTGCGCGTTATAAATTCCTTGATTGATTGATTGATTAATAGCATTTCCAAAGTCGCGCGTTTGGCCAGTCCATGATCCAAGCAGCAATACATCTTCCTTCAGTGCCCACAGTTATGCAGCAATTTAAATGATTGACACACAAATATCTGAAGTACTGGAGATAAGGTGACACTGTAAAAGAACTTGCACGCAATCTCCTCATTTAAGGGTACCTGTGACAGTTGTATTACGGAAACACGCATCCAATTACAACGCATGCCTATACAACACAGTCATTACCACAATCACGTCTTTACCATGCATGCCTTCACTACGCATATGCGCTTACAACACATGACTTTAAAACAAAGTTATATATTTGGAGGCATTATATTTACCTGTGAAATACATTCATTCTCATTGTATAAATATGTGTGGTAAACACATTTGCATTTTTAAAAATAAACAATTAAATCCATATTTTTAGGTCTAGCATTAGAGACCTCTTGTATATACTTTAGCATATACTTTTTATATACTTATATGTGTATGTGTATGTACTTTGTGGGCTCTGGAGATTAGCCCTAGGACTTGTCTGCTTCCACTTAGGAACTTTTTCTTCTGTTAAACTGCCTCTATTTAACTGTCTTGATAGAAAACGACCAGGAGAGGTCAGTAAAATACCAGAATTGCTTTTTGCTGAGACTTCCTTTTTAAAAAAAATTCTGGCAACTGCATTTATTGAACTTTCTTGATAGAAAATGACTAGTTGAGGTCAGTAAAATATTAGAATCACTTCAGCATTCTCTAGATTCCAGTCCATAGAAAATGTCTTTCACGAGCACCCGTAGACAATAATATTTTTTTCAAATCTTGCATTTTCAGTAATATGACCACAGAAGGCCCTTATTTTATGTTGAAACCAGAGCCTTGGACTATACCTTTTCCCACTGATAGGCAATATTTCTCTCCATGCTTTCCCATACCTGGTGTGTCACGCAGCTTGGTACTTACTTTCCCTCCATGTTAAAGAACAGTAGATGTTTAAACACCCAGGCTAATGTGTTGCATAGCTAAATACATATAAGGTCCCAAACGTGAGACCAATTGCATTGCAAATGCTTGATATATATATATATTTCTTTTAACAACCCCCCACCCTTACCCCAAACCCAACATAAACCCTAAAATTTCCCTAACCATCCAAAACCCCAAACCCATTCTAAACCCAAATATTCGCTTACCACCCAAAAATCCACACCCAGCTTAAACTCTAAAAATTCCCTTGTCACCCAAAAACCAAACTCACCCTAAACCCTAAAAATCCCCTTTCAACCCAAAAACCAAACTCACATTAATGTCCTTACCTCCCAAAATCCCAAACCCACCGTAAACCCAAAAAATTCCCTTACCACTCAAAAACCCAAACCCACCCTAATCCCTAAAAAGTCCCTTACCAGCTAAAAACCCTAAACCGCCCTAAACCCTAAACATTCCCTTACCACCCAAAAACCCAAACCCACCCTAAACCCAAAATTTCCCATACCACTTAAAACCCCAAACCCACCCTAAACCCTAAAAATACACTTGCCACCCAAAAAATCATACCCACACTAAATCCAACCTACCTCATTATTCATGAAGTAGGTGCAAATTGCAATTTACTCTGATTGGAGGCCAATACAGACCACAGATTGTGACTGCCTTTCAATAAAGAAAACTTTTTTTTAATGCAGTCCTTTATCCTTAATGTAAACATGACTGCATTTAAAAAGAAAAGATCACTTTTTGGTTTGGTTTAAAGTTGGCAGTGGTCCTGTGTACCACTGCCTACTCCCTCACAAGCTTCCTTTTTGACTTCACAAGGGCGTCCCAAAGGGAGCCTCTTGCCTTTTGTGAATGTGTTACCACCCCAACTTGGATACCAGTAAAATTTCAATGTTTTGCAACCACATTTCAGTTACAAAACACAGATACATATGATACTGATTCATTATTGGTAAGGGACGCTTACATCATGCCCCTTCCAGATACCCTATCAGTATTCATTCGCAATCTCATTTTAAGTGTTGGGAAATCCTTTCTGCCTTCCTAAATGGGATTAGTATAGAACAGAAAAAACACTTTAACGGTCGCAATATCAAAATAGGAGCATTTGCGACTATTAACATGCTTCATACTTATGGCCCTAAATCATATAAATAAGTACAACCATCAACATAATTATGTTTTAGAACTAGTCTTTTCACGCTCCCTGTAACTGCGGGAAAGCATCTAAATTAACTTTGAAAAATAACTGTCCAAAACAACTGCACTACTGAAACGCAGATATCAGCAGGCCTCATATGGTTGGCCTGGCTAAAACCTACATTTGTATTTATAGATGCCCCTGAAGAAGGGAATTAATTTCCCGAAATGAATTGGGTCGTTACAATAAACGTCGTGGTATGTGAAACCCATTCTGCACTCCTGCGCTTTTGTGAAAAATCAAAGTCAAGATAAAGATTGAATAAAATGAATTGAGCATAAGTCAAGAGTGGATCAAATTAATAGTCAAATAATTAAGAAAAAATGAGAGTAAAGCATGAAATTGACTCATTGGATTCAAACCAAGTCATGGCTGTGCAGCCTGGTGGAATCGGTAAAGGGTTCCTTCGTGGATTTGTAAATATTGCAACGCAATGAGACGAAGCGCGAAGCAGGTTTTGCCCGCTGTCAAAATTTGAATGGCGGAAGAAAGGTTTAAAATAAGAATTAAAACAAAGATTACGAGGTGTGCATCTCCATCTATGAACTTCATTGGCCTGGCACTGCCCCAGAGATGTAAACTGTATATTTGTAATACCTCTACATTCAAAACAAAATTTCAGTTTTCAACAGTCAGGAACTGTAGAATGTGAGGCTTTCAGCACAAGCACTTTCTTGCCATGGGTCAGATTAAACATAAAATATTAACCCTATAGAACATGAATATTTATTTAATCCTCATATCGGTGCCTGCCATTCTGTCACCTTAATATTCCTTGAACAACAACAGTTAAAATGTATGGGCCATAGTGTTTACACATTTTTAGTGTTTGGCATAGTGGCACTTTTGAACCACAAGAGGAAAACCCCTGCAGTGGTGAAGCTCAAGAAATGGACTACATGGCAGCAACTATTTAGACCCACAAAAGTTATCATAACAATTTGAACTAGATGTCTCCAAAATCTCATTCTGTACTTCAGCCAGTTTGTGGTTTGTCTTTCTCTGCTATTGTGGATCTTGCTTACTTATCAAACATATTCTGATTTAATTTTTGTGATTATGTCCAATTTTCATCTGGAAAATAACCAGTCTACCACGGTTTTCTTCTCCCTTATTCATATACTTCCTCCAATTCATATAGTTCTGCATTATGATTGGCTATCTCCTACAAGTGATGCTGGGTTGCCCTCGTGACATTGCTGGTGGTGGTGATGTTTTTGCCCATGTTGTCCTCCATCCTATTAATGTATTCTGGAATGATAATGCTGCGAGCCACCATGTAACATCTTGGAAAGGATACTGGTGACATTTAATCTCTCTCTCTGGCCTTTCATTATAACAGGTGGACAAAGATTTGTCAACCCCACTGTGAATAAATTATACACCCCCTTGTCTTTCATAAGGAGTTATTGAGCATTAATGGTACTACCACGTCTGTGGGAATCACTCCCATATTTTTGTGGTAAATCTGGGGAGTGTTAATTATTGTTTCAAAGAAATAGGGGGAGATAAGAGCAATTTCCCACAGGACTTGTCCTCCTAGTTACATATATATTGAAAAAAAAGTAGAGTTCTACTTCGTAGTGTGTGGTAACCCTCCTACAGGAAGAAAAAGTGCAAGGCTTTTTGTATGACCCTCACCCATCAGGATTCCCTCTTTGTGGCATTCTTCATCATAGCGTTCTTCCCGTTCCGCTGTGAAACGGGGTATGCTGAGATACACAGAATGGTATACACCAAATGATGGAAAATAGGAGTTGGAGGGGCTTTATTGTAAATTAAAAATAACTGCCGGGTAGGAAACCTGTGCTTTATTCTGCCCTCCAGACGGTATCATTAAAAAGGGAAGAAATGTAGAAAGTATGTGTAGTTTTAATGACCCTTTGTTTACATGGTCTACATGTTTGAAGCCACCCATTCCAGTGGCTTTCATCAGGACCAAGGATTACACTACCTGACACAACTTCACACTCTCTGCATGCAAAAATACACTTTTCACCTTCTTAATACTATAATATGTGATACCTGTAACATATAAGGAAATAATTAGCCTGCTGTATTATATGACACATTTATGTGAAACAAAATGCTTCACACCAGTATGATAGGCATAGAGGAAGGAATAAAGCATAGTTGTTCCTACCCGGAAAGTATTTTTATTTCACAATAAATCCCCTCCAACTCCTATTTATCATCCTTTGGTATACCTTGCAGTGCTCTTGTGTATTTTACAGGTATTCCTTTTATCTTCCTATTCATTTTTGATACAGTCTTGGCAGCCTGCAGCTATGGGAGGGACTACTACGCAGTATCGCAAACCTAACCATGTTGAGACACCTAGCAACACATACTTCCAAACATGGCGGAGATTACAGGCTTGACATTCACAGCTGAGGAAGTGGAAAGTATCCTGCCATCCACAGTCCCTTTTGAGGGCACCTCTAATACAGATACAGGACTAGATTCAAAAGACTGGGATTGACACTAAAAAGAACACAGATCAAAACAATGATGCATGGGATCATGATGACCGCATATCTAAGTGAGAACGAAGCACCACAGGGACTGATATTAAAAAACAAGCTCTTCATCTTCCAACACGATAAGACCTTCAAGAAGGACTGGTCGCTAATCTTGTGGCATTGCACACGTTATTGGCTCATACTTAATATCAAAAAGACAGCCAGCTTGTCAGAGGTATTCAAGACTTAGATACATTCTATTGAGGTCAGCGAAAATCCTACCAATCTGTTTCCAATATGAAGAAAAGGCCAGAAGATCCAAACAAGAGTATGATGGAGTTTGAAGCCATGCTAAAACAGACCAAATTTCAAAAACTTAAAAAGGATACCAGTAAATTCTTGCATGAACGGGTATACCCATATTTTAGAGCAGACTACTCTAGCACTAGAAAAATGCAGGTTTTAACACTGACAGTGATTCAACAGACACAATATCTATGAGCTCTGAATCAAGCACAGGTACAAGGGACGATTACTACAGCAAAAGAGCAGAAGGGGAAGTCGAAAAGGGACACATTTTAGATATGGGCACAGTTGCGTAACAAAGGCCCCAGCAGCCCCCGCAGTGCGGGGTTCCCTCAGCACAGTACCCTAGCCTGAGCACTCATGAATGAGTCCAGAGGGGGTTCCTCCATGTACTTTGCAGGGGGGGGCTCTCAAGTTTCGTTGCACCACTGTATGGGCAGGCAAGAGGATGGGGTCTATACAGTGGCCCACCTATGCACCCACCACCATATTTCAATGGCCAACCTCCCTACATGCACCCACCTCTTTTAAACAGTGGAGCCCACCAGGAGGCCACTTACCACATTATCAACACAACCAATTATGCCATTTTATAGGAGGAGGCCAAGGACACACAAGGAGTAGGGGGAAGAGGAAGAAGCGGACCCAATGCCCCCCCCCCCCAGAAGTAACAGGGGTGACCAAGAGGAGCATGATGAGGGAGACCTAACCAGGCCCGAGCAACTGCCCAGCCTCATCATAAATCTTTTAGATAACAGACTTACCGAACCCCAGGTGAGGGTTCTAGAAAAGGGACTAGGCTTTTTACCCACAGAAATTATAGACAAATTTAAACTACATTGCGAGATCAATGAGTTAATAAGGAAAATCAAACTAAAGGTTTTGTTTGAAGGAAAACCCTTGCAAGAATACACACAGGGGGATACAGGGTTAAGGGCACAATCCACCTCCACCTCATCCCCACTGCAGTCCCAGTGGAAGTACAGGCTTTTGAAAAGGCAATACTAAAGAATATAGGTGAAATCGACCCAAGCCTTATACAAACCTTCCACAATACAGCCAGGTAAGAGATTATAGCCATGAAAGAACTAGCACATGACAAGAGCATAGTCATAAAACCAGCGGACAAAGGGGGAGTCATAGTTATCGAATCAACTTAGGCATATGGTACAGAATGTCTCCTTCTTCTCAGTGACGCAAAGAACTACGAATGGCTGAAAACTGACCCTAGCATGACCGAACAAGCTTTCGCCAAAACATGGATAACAAAAAAGGAAGGTGATTTTCTTGTAAATAAGTCACCTAATACTCCATATTTCTATACCATTCACAAAATTCATAAATACTTGGAAACCCCGACGCCCTACTGTTTTGGGTATTGGTTCAATTCTTGAAACCCTGCCCAGATTAGCGGATGCATCTCTCAAACCTATTGTACAAGGTGCCTGTACATATTTAAAAGACACCATGGATGTACAACGCCTCCAACATGACACTCACTTCAAATCTGAGTCCCATCTACTGGGACTAGACATTTAAAGTCTATATACTAGCCTCCAGCAACTGGAGAAAATAGATATAGTAAAGGAGGTCCTTTTCAAAATAAATTGGGAAACCACACCCTCAGAAACCTGGTCATGGAGTGCTGCAAATGGGCTCTGACAAAAAACGTCTTTTAGTTTGAGGGGTCCCTCTTCCTGCAGAAGCATGGGACTACAATGGGGAGTACCCTTGCACCCTGTATTGCCGGCCTATATGTACACTATCTAGAAACCCATAATAGAAACCCATAAATTATATGTCCCAATAACCCTTTCCTGAAAAACATCAATCTCTGGAAAAGGTAGATAGATGACGTCCTAGTCATATGGGAAGGCACTGAGAGGACAGCTAATAGCTTTGTGGACTGGCTAAACACACAAAATGAATTCCTCAAGTAACATAGTACTAGTGTTCCTTGACCTTAACATCATTGCAGACCAAGTTAAATTGAAAACAACCACACATGAGAAACCTCCAGCCTGAAACTGCCTGTTGCTACATGACAGATTCCATCCATGGCAACTGAAGGAGAATCTCCCCTATGGCCAATTTCTGAGGTTAGGACGCAACTGCTCAGACCTACAAGGCTACAAAACACAAGCGTCAGGATTCACCACTAAACTCAAGGCCAGAAAGTACCCATCAAGGGTAGTGGATAAAGAAATGAAACGGAACTGCAAGAATAACAGGGATGCTCTTTTGGACCATGCCCCACAGAACAACAAGGATGGCAGGTTGATCTGCATTACTACATTTAAATAGCATACGACAAAATTAGCAAGATCATTAAAAAACACTGGCAGGTCCTGAACAGTGCCCCCCTTCATCTACCCAGACCTATATTCTCACACAGGCGAGGCAAAAGTCTGAAGGACTCTCTAGTGCATAACCACTCCCAGACACAGATAATGGACAGTAGTCAAACCCTTGGATGCTCCAACATTTGGTAGGTCACAATCCGTGTGGTAGTTGTAATGTGTGCAACCTGAACAAGATCACAAAATCAATCAATATCAGCAATAATGCCAAATGGGAATTGTGAAACTATCACAAACTACAACACACGAAAGTAGTGAATATGATCACCTGCCCATGTAAGTTATACTACATAGGGATGACCACTCGCAGGGTGAAAACCAGAATAGGGGAACACCACAGTAACCATAGGTGCGGTCGAGCAACAATGAAGATGTCCACCCACTACGTGGAAAAGAAACACACTGTATCAGATTACTAGTGGGTGGTCCTCAAGTATGTGTATGAGACAGCCAATTGCGAAAAAAAGACTTTTGGAAAAGGTGCAGCGTTAGGTTTTTTAAATTAATACACATAATGTGGGCCTAAATGATAATATCAAGTGGGGCCAGTTCACAGTATAAATACCCGTGCACACCTACTAGCGCTGTGCTGAAGGGTGGTATTACATGAACAGATCGAGCAAAGGCTCCTCCTCCCTTACACCTAGGGTTTACCACATCCTCCCAGTGGATACTATGCTAGAGATTTACTTAGCAACTTTCCTTTTAATCACTACAATAGATGGATTCTATCCCAAAATCTATCTTATATTCCTAATGCAGTCTAAATAAAGGAATTATGCAAGGCCAGACATCGTACTCAAATGTTTTTTCCTTTCCCTCAATTCTCGCCATTGAGAAGCCACATCTCCCTACACATTAAAAGTGGCAATCAATTTGGTAGAGAGGAACAAAGTAAAAGGTTCCATACATTATTAATTACATTATTTACATCAGGCACGTGTTCAGAACAAGCCAGCACTTTGTGATCACTGAGCACATTAGACACGCTGCATTCAGAGATACCCAGCAGTCCTAGAGAAAACAGGAAATGGTTCCATTAGGTGCCGCCATTTTGTCTGGGTGGGCAGACTATTTCTCCAGCACCCAGCGTTCAGAGCGAGCCACACACGTAAAATTCGCTCGCTCACACTCGGCTCACTTAAAACCGGGCAAGCGGTGCAAAACAGGTATCATTCAGGTCTTAGTAACGCACTCTCAGATTAATTTGCCGAGACAAGACCTTGATGGAGTAAGTGTGACATAGCCGATACATTACTTCAATTCAATTACTACAATGTTTTTCTTGCTGCTATTAACTGCTCTGTCTTTATGTATACACACAGAGCGTGACTACTGGCTCGCCTAGCCACCGGAGGACCTATGGGGCAAAAGTCTTGCTTTTTATATGTATGCAATGTCTTCCATCCACGTATTGTATTGTGCAGTATGTCTGTTACAAGTGAGTGCCCGCTCACAGTGGTCATCAATGTGCTAGTATATGTGCTCACATAAACACTTTACGAAGTATCCTACCTGCCTATATGAGCTATAACCATGTCAAGGTGTTTTTAAGCAAAAGCCATGATGCTCCAAGACTATCAAACTGGTGTGAAGTGTTTTGTTTCACATACATGTGCCATATAATATGGCAGGCTAAATCTCTCCTTATATGTTACAGGTATCACACAATATAGTACCGAGTAGGAGAAAAGTGTATTCGCACAAGCAGAGTCTGTGAAGTCTCCACACTTTGTTGTTTTTTGTTGTTGTCCAACTAGGAGCGGTATCAGGGAGTGTAATCCTTAGTCCTGACGAAAGCCACAGGGAAGGGCGGCTTGAAACATGTTGAATATGTAGAAAGAAGGGTCATTAAAACCACACATACTTTTCTACATTTCTTCCCTTTTTAGGTCGAGGACCGTCCGGTCTGCCGAAGGCAGAACCGGAAGTCAGAGATTTAATGTTTCTGAGAGTGGCTCTTTAGCCCGCCTCTCTTTTTGCCTCTCCTCCATTGGCTGGCTTCCTAAACGGAGGCCAGCCATTGGAGGAGAGAGCCGTCCCTCCAAATAGGCTCTGTCTTTTTCAGATTCGGGGGCGTGTTCCGTGCTGTTCTTTCCACTTTTTAGCCACGCCCTTTTAGAACAGCAGGAACACGCCCCCGAATCCGAAAAAATGTTAGAGCTTCCATCCGCCATTTTTTTGCTGTTGTTTGACCGTGAGGATCCATCCGTCCGGCGCCGTGTTGTTGTGCTGGTGGCGGCGCTGCCGGGACTTTGTTTAGTAGGCGTAACATGCGAAAGCAAGAACCTGTGGTAGAGAGAATCTGCTCCTTCATAGTGATTCCCTTGTCTATCGTAACTGCGAGGATGTTTACTTCCTCACTGGGAGCGGGGGCCTTGCGTAGCTCCGGGGCCACCAATCCAGACTCCGCAGATCTCGGGCTTTCCCAAAAAACAAAAATCTCAGTTTCCCCTGGATTCAGCTGGAGACGTTGTCTAGCATCGAGCCTTGAAAAGCCTTCGGATGTTAAGAGAATAAAAGTCCTCTCATTCCTATAGGCTCCGTGCAGGCTGCACCATGCACGCGTTGGGCATTATTGATTCGGATGCGCGGTAATACCGCCCGGTAAACACCACATGTTGCTGTGGGATCGGCAATTACCGGTGCAGCGTTACTTCCACAAAACATGGGCACTGGGTAAAACCTGGGAGGGCTGAACCTGCTTAAACTGGTAGGAAAGAGGGGAAGTGCAGGTCCTGGTGACACAGAGTCTGACAGCGCAGATCATCCTTAATCCTAGCTCTACCTGACTTCCGAACCCGTCATGAGTGATCCTCGACACCTCAACATTGCCGACTTCTAGGAGCCCAAGAAGCTATTGGCATCTCCCTGCCTTCAGAGTACCTGGTCCCTGCTGCAGCACTGCCCCATCACCTCTCACTGCCCTTGGACACGGATACCTGTCCGGAGAGTCTCTGTGGAGCGATAAGTTGGTCGTAGGTAGTGCTTTATACCACACTTCAGCCTTTATCACGCCCTGAAACTCACAATTGATAGTAGGCTCCTGGGAACCTTCCTCTAGGCTGCATAAGAGACTATATTTTCGGTAACTTCATGTTAAACTTGTTACGCAAAACTTCTGAAATTATATTACGCCACCTTGCTTAATTACACACCATTCCCAGCAAAAATGTAACATCAGCTCACAGGCAAATGCAAGAAAACACGAGAGGCTGCTCTTTCCATCACTTACGTTGTTGTGCTGTGTTTGCATTTTGCATCATTTTACAGCATTTTTGTAAATGCTCACCTAATTTTGCAAAACAAATTACACAGATTTCTCACACTGCTAATAATTACCAACCTAAGAAGAATGAAAGGATAGTTGGCCCTGCTAGTATTCAGGCTTCTTACCCGAGATCACAGAACACTTCAGTAGCAAGCATTTATTTCCCTGAGCCATCTTGAAAGCTACAGATGCCCTCGGTGGAGGGGACTTGTGTATACTGTGCTGAGCTGGATGTGTGGGACTTGGATATACTGTGCTGAGCTGGATGTGTGGGACTTGTGTATGCTGTGCTGAGCTGGATGTGTGGGACTTGTGTATACTGTGCTGTGCTGGATGCGTGGAAGTTGTGTATACTGTGCTGAGCTGGATGTGTGGGACTCGTGTATGCTGTGCTGCGTGGGATGTGTGGGCAGGCTTTTTATGTATAGTGCACTGTGTTGGATGAGTGGAAGTTGTGTGTACTGTGCTGAGCTGGATGTGTGGGACTGTGTATACTGTGCTGAGCTGGATGTGTGGGACTTGTGTATACTGTGCTGACTGTTGGACGGGCTCTCCTAGCCCGTTGGAAGCCAGTCGGAATGACCGGTCGCATTCCTTTCTGACCGACTGCATCATAATGGGTCGGTCCGAAAGGAATCGGACCGGCTGATTACGATGCGGTCAGAACGGCTCAGACCAACCGTCAGAGCCCTTTCCAACCGCATTGTAATCAGCTCCTGAGTGTACCATCTCCTTCATAACACTAGGGCCCTCTCAATGAGTGTGTCGACAATTGGTACCCGCTGTTGTCGCACATATCGCATTATGCTCTTTGTGATAAATGTTAGCTGGTCAAACTTGCCGACATCGATCGGGAGTTAAATACCCAGAATTGACCGGAACGCGTGGATTTTGATGCCATCACCAGAATCCGCAAGATCTTCCTCTAAACGTGAACTTCTTATTTTAGGTCGTATTTACTGCACCTGATAAATTCTGACTCGGCGTCGTTGGACTATATCAGGGGCCATCACTATCACACTCCTAGTGATAAGCGCGACAGTGAAATAAAAAACACATTCCCCTTTGAATGTGAGCAGGTCCTACCTGTCTTAATTTAAAAGGAAACAAGCCTGGTATTTACCTGGACATACAGATTTTTGTGCATCAAAATATGCATTTTATGGCCCAATTCCAAGGGCAAAACTCCGGATAAGCGATAATTATTGCTTCAAAACACCTCAGTGTTGGAATTTAAAACCAGGTCACTTGTAACGAGTGCCTGGATAAGCACCTCACTGCTAGACGGATTTAAAGGGGCAATGTGGCCCCTAACAAGCCAACATGGTCACGGCTGCTAATGCAATAGGTATCACATATGCAAAAAAAAAAAGCTAATGCCAATAGAAATGACAATGCCATTTATTTAGGGATACAAAAATGATAAAAAAATAATGAGCAATACCAATAGCTCTACCTATAATATTGCCGAGACCATTGCATTGTAAATGCTTGTTAATCATACCGTCTGGAGGACAGAATAAAGCAAAGTTTTCCTACCCAGCAGGTATTTTTAATTCACAATAAAACCCTTCCAACTCCTATTTACCATCATTTGGTGAATACCATTCAGTGCTCCCATGCATCTCACAGCTAGCAGCATACCCTGTTTCGCAGCGGAATGGGAAGAACCCTATGATGCAGCATGACAACAAGGAGTAATCCAGGTGGGTGAGGGTTATTCAATAAAAGCCTTGCACTTTTTCTCCCTGTAGGAGTGGGGCTCCAGTAATTGTTTCGCTATATAGGTGCTAAATATTGATCACCAGTGGTAAATTTGAAAGGGAGCCATAAAAAATATATTTTAACAAAACAATATTCTTTGGACAAATAAATATGTGTTCCAGATTTAAAACTTCTCAATCCTTTTGCGAGAGTGTAAATGTTTATATGCTCACAGATATATAGTTTGATAGAGTACCCCTAGAATGACCTATAAATACATTAATAACTAATTAATTAGGTAAATAAAGGGAACATATTAATATCTGAAGACTGGAAATAAAGAACCTTTACTAAATGGTACCGTAACTTTAAGCTTAAAGGCATACAGCATAGGACCAGACGATTTAAATGCCAATGTTGGCATTTCCGGGTAGAGGCAATGCGTAGAAAAAAACAGTTTTCTGTTGAGATTTTTATGGGGGGACTTCTTGCTCGCAAAAGGCATTGTACTCGCCAAAATAAATGAGCACTTCAGAAGAAATGGACAATGAACACAAATATGGAAATCGATATTAAAGTAATCACAATGATACCCAATGTGCAGTGCAGTTTTTGACTGAGAGTGCACAAACTAAATAATTATAAAGCCATCACAGATTAAATCCAGCTTGTTAATATATAAATATGGGTAAACAAGTAGGCTAGCACAGTAGAGGGTGGTACTCAATTACTGTTACAGTGGACTAACTCAGAAAACTGAGTTTTTCAGGTCTGTCTGTTTCTTAAGAGTGGTGCATTCTATTAGTCATTTCTCTCATCACAGATCTAAAGCCATCTGTAGCACCTTAGTTATATGCAGCACATATCCAAGATGTTCTTGAACTAATTCAGTTCCTTGAAGATCACATTTTCCTTCATGGCTCACAATACAGTTTCAGGCCATGCTACAGCCCTGAATCAGCGCTTTTGGAAGTCTCTGAATTTGTAATATTGAGTTTGGCTCAGGCAGCTTTAGCGGTCCTGCTCAACCTGTCTGACTCTTTTGATATGGTATCTCACCATATACTGCTTCAGCGGCCCGCTGATTGTGGTATTGGGGCCCTGGCACGACAATGGATCTAGTCCTACCTATCTGATTGCTCTGAATCCATTTTTCTTCCTCCTTTTCTATCTTCCTCCAAACCCATTCCTTTTTTTTTACATGGCCCCCTTGGCTAACATCATTGAAACCCTTGAGTTCGAGGTGGTGTCTTGCGCTGATGACACACACGCATCTGTCATCTTTTTCTGAGACAAACTGTAATCTTCAACAATCTTTTGAATCAGGTCTACTGCATATAGCAGAATGGATGAAGTTAAGTTGTCCGAAGCTCAATGCGCCTAGAACTGTTGCCATACTCTTTAGCTGTTCTCCCTCCATGTGGAACAGTGCCTAGTGGCCATGGGACGTGGGTACTCCCCCTCTGCTGGTTTTGTAGCCTAGAAACCTAGGAGTCAGATTTGATAACCAACTCTCTTTTGCCCCAGAGGTGAAGGTCATCTCTGGCACATAATTAGTAATCTTAAAAAGCTTAAAAAAATTCCTGAGGTTGGTTCCTGAATGTACCAGGACCACAATCATACATGATCTTATCACCTCACACCTTGATTATGCAAATATTCTATACCTTGGCCTCCCCGTGTACCTTCTACAGCGTCTTCAGCTTGTTCAGAAAGCTGCAGCTCATCTGCTCCTCAACATTCTGAAACGGGAATCTGTTTCTTTACACCTTAGGACGTGTCAATGGCTCCCCGTTCGTAAGCTTACGGCTTTTAAATGTTTGTTGCTTACTTTTCTGGCCTTTTACAATAAAGGTCCTGCTTATTGTAGAAGAAGAATTCATCGTTATGGTCCTTCCAGAACCTTGAGATCTTGCAAGCAGTTGATGCTTGAGGTTTCTCTTATCTGTTGCACACATTTAGTTGGCCAATCCTTTTCCTACTTGGCCACTTGTCACACGGGCCTCCTCTGATGAATCTTCTTTCAAAAAAGGCTGAAAACATGTTTTTTTCAATCATGCTGAAATGTATTACCTGGGCGGAATCTGCAGCAGTGCCCGGACCTCTTTTTTTTTTTTTTGTCCTCATCTCACCAATAAACACTTGTGGGTCTTATGAAGCCGCTTAAACGATCTGTGGGGGAGGAGGCACACGGCTTACCACATGTTTCCGTTGGTCAACCAGTCCCTTATTTAGTGTGGGTTACTGGTGTAATCATTGGACCTCTTTTGACAGCTGTGCTATTGAAATAGCATATTCATTCATAGTTGAGCAAATACCATTTGCACATTAGCACCTCTGAAGTTTCTTTTATTCCACAAGCCCCGAGAACAGAACAGTCAAGCTTGATTAAGTCTGATAGGGCCCAGGCTTTTTTTCCACTGTCCAATTTTAAATCCTCCTGAAGAGTTTACTGAAAGGTAGCATCAATTTTAAATATGAGGAGACCAAGGAGAATTTTTTTAACAACTTGAAAATTCAATTTGTTCTACTTTATGTAGTAAATACATGCATTATTTATTTTCGCAATTTAGACTTTCATTTTGCTTCGGGCATTCTAAACATAATTTCAACTTTTCTCTAACAATGGGGAGAGTGAATAATTGTCTGTCAGGATAGATGTCCCATCAGTGCATGGTAATTACGTTTTTTACAGATGTCAAACAATTGGGGAACATGAAAGTACACAAAGCAAATGTTGAGTGGCATCTGATAAGGTTTACGCAGGACTGAGAGTTGCCTTCTATATCTTCCTAACCCCATTAACAATGGGAAAAAAGTTGGCCTACTTATTAATTAACCAATTCTATTGTTGCCGTCTCTACCACAAATTGTTACAATCAAGCAATCAATACCTTACTTTCTTCTTTTGACCTTTCGTTGCAAAATTCTTCCTACATAAGCTTGTGTGTCCACTATTCCTATCAACTGCAATTCAATGAGAAAAATCCAGATTTCTCGCATTTAGCTTTCTTCGGTTATCGGATCTAGTAATATTTTCTACCTTTTGTTTTCTGCAGCTTCGCCTTCACTCGCTTTGGTATTCTACCCCAACAGAAAGACATAAGTAAGTGCTAAGACAACCACCAGGAATCCTTTTTCTACAATTAAAGCTTCTGCTTTACTGTTTATTGATCTGTCAACCTTTGCCTGAGCCTTGTCCACTTCCCCAGATTATTCTTTCTTTTTTCTGTCCTGATAGCTTCCTACGTCTGCTACTGTTTTCCACTCAGTTGACTGTCAACATCCCTGTTTTGCTCCACTAGCACCTGAACTGCCGACCAACTGGCCCATGAGAGGTCACCTAAAAGCAGTACATGCTAGTGGTATGGAAAGAGAAATTCTCTATGCCCTGCATCCAATAAATAAAGCATGAGAAAGCAATGAGTACAGGAGAGAGAGGCGGTGTGGAAGGCATTGTGCGTTTGTAAAGGTTCCTTGTTACAGTGAATGAAAGGACAGTTATTAGCCTGTCTGATTATTAGTTTTGGAAAGGAAAATAAACTCTTCAGAATCATTCAGTCCCCGTGAATATAACTCCTCCACCCGACCTCTTCAGGGTTCTTTGGATGCAGACGGTAAGCTCCGTTTTATAAAACCACCATTTTCAAGTGGCTTTGCAGCAGCTGTAAACGCTGTATCATGGACATCTTTTAAAAGTGTGGTCACAAAGAAGGTTTACTACTGGTCAGTCATGACTGTTCCTGTATAAAAAATGGATAAGGATGCTTTGTCCATTAAGATAATAGGCTTGTAGCCGATTCACAAAGGCATTTAGAAGTAATAATACAGGAATACTGTTTTAGAAACTTTTACATGCCTTTGTGAATCGGCCGAAACGTCCAACTCTCTATTAGCAATAGTGCAAGTGGGGGGGGGAGCATGGTCTTTTCGATTTGTACTTAAGGTGTGGGAATGTAGCCTAAATATTTGCATTGTAAACGTTTTGGGGCCAATTCACAAATGCATGTACGAGTATGTGAAAGAGCACTACAGCAGTTCAAATTTACATACTGCAAAATGCCTTTGTCAGTAAGTCCCAGTGCATCACTGTAGACACATGTCAATCAGGCTTAAGAAATGCCACTTTGTGCTTAGCAACTTAATTCTTATGGTCAGGCTGTAGTGACTCCTCCCCTAATGAAACCTAATTCTAGTGGCAGGTAGATTGATTTGACTTTGACTTGAGATTAGACCTATATCCATTATGGACCATTGAGATGGTCCTAATGGTTTGATCAGAAGGGAGAACCAGGACCTGTATGATCCATTATAAAGACCGACCACGTGTCTTTATTAAATTACTAAAATTCTAGAGTAGTTGCAGTGACATGTTTTATAAACCTTCCAGCAGGCAATGATGCAAAAGACTAACAGATTTTCTTTGTTCAACTGTGACAGGTAGGGATTAGGATAAAATCCTTAGATAGTGATCTAGTGTCTTCGGGACAGAAGCCAATTCTCTTCTTTTTAAGTCTCAATTCTTGATGATCTCATTTTATGTTCGCCAAATACCTTTATTATCCCTCATCCTTTTTAATATTTTCTTTAGGCCTTTATTTTACCTCATTATGCCACTTGTAAACCATTATAGTACCCATGTTGTTTCTTGAATTTAGTGTATAGATAGTGGAGTCATGGTGAAACAGAGACTGTTTTCTGTGGTGACCATCCTTAGCTGTTGACCAGTGTTCTAGGCTAAAGCCCCTAAGGCCAGATTCTATCTTCTCTCTTTGTACACAGGTGTTCTAAGCTCTACAATTTCCTAATTGTTAGATAATTTACTAGTCATCCAGACTTCCTTAAAAAAGTAATCTCTCAGTAAGGAACCGCTATTGAAACAGCAATGGGATGGGTAAAAATACAGTTGCACCTGGCTATCATCATTTGGACATATAGCAGTTTATCTGGTATTCAGACATCTCATCAATACAGTTTTAAAGTTTTTAACAATCAGGCCTTTCACAAATCCCTAAAGTTAGGATATTGTTTGCTTCAAAAATCGCTAAAGGCAAGTTAGTTGGTCTTAGCTTTCATTCATATACTTTGGTAGCATGTTATTCTAAACTTCATTATGTGTCCTCTTGATTTTGGGATATAAATACCCTTGATATTAGGATATGAATTCCGCTCCCCAGAGTTAACTGTTTCAGGGGTTCTTTTAAATACATGGGTGCTGGATAACACTTTGGATTCTTTGAGAAATGAGGAATTACCGGCCCCAATGGAAATTCAAGACCATATAATGAGGGTCATAATGTTTGACTTATATTTGTAAGGGATTGAATATGTCTGCATAAATGAATTTGAACAAGTTAATGATGACTTTTCATTGCTTATAACTTTTCATTTCACCATTTGGCTTCTATGCCAGATCACCATCCTCTTTGAGCCCAAGAAGATTTAACCCCTTCGGTGCTCATGACGGAACGGTTCCGTCATGAGCCACGGTTGAGCTGTGCTCATGACGGAACCGTTCCGTCATGACCACGCCCGCGCAAGAAACCGTCAGCACAGCGGCGGAATTCGCGCAGCATGGAAGGGGTTAATAAAATCAAACATCTTAAGGCTTGTTAAAATGCTAAAAACGTGAAGGTGGGCCTTAAGTGCTGAGTTTTCACCTCACATACCAGGAAGCTTTGGCTCTGTGAGATATTTGTCGAATTTTGATCTGTACAACAAAAATCAGTTTTTCTAGTCTGAAAGAATGAATGCCCTCATTTTCAATCCCTGGCCTGGTCCTTGCAGAGCTAATGCACACAGTGGTTATTCACTGAAAATGAGGGTGTAACCAGAGGGCGAGGAAAAATACGTGTAAATGTTCAGGGGGAGGAAGGTGAATCAAGGATACACCTTATTTGTGTGCAAATTCTAAACCGTGACTGGGGCTCTGAAGTCTGATTTCCTCCTTAAACAGATAATTAAAGCCAAAGGGTGCCATTGCAACGTTGTGATTGGCTATGAGGAGGGAGTCTAGCTGCCTGCTTCCGGTTCCTGCCGGAGGCAGGAGAGCAGGTGCAGGAGCCAAGAAGATGCAAGACCCGACGCGGGGAAAGCTAAGTTAGATTTTTTTTTAATTATTAAATTAAACCCCCCTCCCTATGCGACCCCCACACCGGCAAGTAATGCTGGCCACGACTGACTGACATATTTATGTCTGCAGAACAGACACTACGACTGTGAAAAACAAACCTGTTCATATTTGCACTTAACTGACACAATTGTCAAAGCACAAACGTGATCTTATGTGCACACGGAAACAAGATTTTATTTGAGCGCACCTGACAGACAGACACACACGATTTTTAAAAATCCCGTGCCGTTCACGGGGTTCATGACGGGGCACTCCTGCCGCATTAGAAAGTGTGGTATATACTGAGGCCTGTCGGACTTTAACGGGTATGAGAAACCACCAGCATGTTCATATTTGCACGCGAAAGCCTCTTGTGAACAAGGGTGAAAACACCATGGCACCACAACCTTGCTGATGTTACTCTTACCCATTCCAATGGCGCTGGTTTTCTCATGCTGAGGAGGATGGAAATATGAGCCAACATTCAACTCCCTGCCTTGCTGGCTGTACAGGGATCTGTGCAGCAGTGGACAGGCACCTGAACCTGCCTGGCTATCCTAGTCTGAAGAGCTGAGGAAGTGATACAACACTTGCCTAATGTTATGTTACAGAAAGTTTGCCCAGAGCTTCTGGAGAACCACATTAACTTGTGATTAACTTTTTCTTGTCGCCATAGGACAACACATACTGAACCATTTGTAAGCGCTTTTTGGTTGTACAAGCGGTGGCACATTGCAATTTCGCTAGTGATATGCCAGTTTGTGGGAGTGAGGATCGATTCAGGTAAAATGAAGTATCGTGCAATAACCACTCCACGCTGTAAGTTAGCGTAAAAGGCTATTTTATTAGGACAGGGTTGACAACCATATTTAAAAATAACATCAATAAACATCTAACAATCCCCAACCTCAGGTCTTTCATCCATCATCCACTCCCACACTCCCGTTACTCACTCCCGATTCACCCAGCGACCTCTTCCCTTATACCATTCGCTTCCTCACTTATCTTTCAACCTCTTCCAGCATCTCCAGCCATCACACTCCTGCATGCCGCACCCCCATCATGCACTTGTATCCCCCTCCCCGGACTGGTGAGTATGCCCGTCATAGACTCCCCACCCCTCCCAAGTACTGCTAGCACCAACCTCAACCCGTCCTAAACTGTCACGCTATTCAGGGCAAATACCCTTTCTCACTCCAAAAAACATGTAGGGTGGGAGTGGGAGGGTGGTAGTAACTTTTCCTAACCCTTCCCTAACGGCGCTGGGGACAGGAAGAGGATGAAACTTCCTCTCCTGCCCCTATAAACCCTACTTTAACCCACCCCTAAACCCACCCCCTAACCTTCCTAACACCCTGTCCTCACTATCGCACGAATATCCCAGAGACAGACTGGTCTGCCGACCTCACTTCCCCCGGGGGCCGCATTGGTGATCAAATCCCCAACCCGTACAACGAGGGTCTCTTTAATAGCGCTGGAAATTGTAAAGGATTTACTCAATGAAACTGGCAGGGGACTCTCAATGTAAAGGTCAGGCGTGCCGATAGGGAGACATGCAGAAAAGATATTTGCTAAATATTTGAAATCTCTGAAGCGAGGTGGAACCTTCTTCTTACCGTGAAACGAGTGTCATTGCAGCTGCCAACGGAAAAGCAGTGGTCTCCGGGGTTAACGACTGAGCAAGCAGAGAAGGGGCATGCAGCGACAGGAGTGAGGTGGTTGGAGGACAGGCAAGCCACGAACTGGAATGCAGAATGCGACGCTAATAAAAATGAAAGTACCCTTACAAGTGCACTGCGGAGGGAGGTGGACAGCAAATGAGTGCGAGGTATGAGCCAGAAC
The DNA here is from genome assembly GCF_964204655.1 of Triturus cristatus. Classification (NCBI taxonomy): domain Eukaryota; kingdom Metazoa; phylum Chordata; class Amphibia; order Caudata; family Salamandridae; genus Triturus; species Triturus cristatus. Next base: position 1,060,000,208 of record NC_140589.1, on the reverse strand, counting down.
AGGCTGCAAGACCACGGGGAGGTGAGAGACAGCCTGCATATGCACTCAAGTTCTTCTTGGTAAAATGGGAAAAAAACAAGCATTGGCATAGGCAATAGGTCTCGCCTTTTGGACCGTATAAGTGTTTAGCCATGCACCACATTAGCTTGGGTGCAGTGCCGCCAGGGATTGAAGGGGATTAAAGAGCTATACGAATACTACAGACTGAGTGTGAAAAAAAATGAATAGTTTTCTGTCCAATTATTGTCCCTATTCTTTTAATTTTGATAAATGGCAGGACTAATTTATATTCTGTTCAATGTAGGTAAGCCCTGAAGTACACCTAACGCTAGAAGGGGCAACTTTGATGCGGAAGGATCATGCATGCTTATTACACCTAGCTAATTGCTGTAAATGGGGTTTAAGGGGGCAGAGGATCTTACTGGAAATAAAAAGAGGACTAACAGAATGTGAATTGTGCCACTAAATTATATTCACATAACTGCCTTATTTGGCATACAGTACATGGATTCTTGAAGCTATAATTATAGTTGAAGTATAGTTAGGTCAACAGAAGTCCTGAAGATTAACCAGATATCCACTTATTCCCGAAAATATTTCACAAGCTATTGCTAAACTGCCAGAAATCTCAGAACCAAGGGCACAGACAAGTGGCAATCCAGTCAAAACTACAAGCACTGTTTGTGGATAAATGTATCTTTCTCAGTCAATATCCCTTCAAAACCAATCTTGCAAATCATTAGATTGCTGCACAATGCTATGTGCAACTGCTCGTCTGGCATGGATGTGCTGTTATCTATTGTCCATGTTTAAACTACAGGTACTTTCCATATCAGAAGTAGAGGTCTTCTTAATAAGGAGAGCTACTAACACAAAAATAGATCAATGGATGACAACTCAACTTTTAAAAGTCTTAAAACTTTCCACGTGTGAAATGTCTTTCTTCTCATAGGGTACATTTTTTCAATCTTAGTCCTTTTTTACCATCAAGGATTTTGGAAAGTTGAATATAACCATGTTATTACCTTATTTACATTCCTATAACAATTGCATGCAATAACCCGACACCTAAAAATAAAGAAAATATTGATAGCATACTAAATGTCTATTTTAGTGCCTTGTGTTTACAAGTTATTCAGTAGACCACGTTGAATGGAAGTCTAAGAAACATGCAGTCAAATGACGGAAACATTGGAAGACAAAGACATTTATATTAAGGCTGCTTGTCACAAAGACCAGTGATTATGCACTGCCATATTTCGTAGTTCGTGAATTTTGATAGTCAGCGGGTATAGGATTCTCATTGCTAGTCCTAAAGCTAGTGTGAAGAGTTGTCCACACATTTTTGACTCCAATGGTGACTGAGGTACAAACCTTCAGATCTACATGGCTTTAGTAATTAGGAAGCAGAGTGCAAATAATTATGGTATTGTCAAAGGAGATGTTTGTTTTTTTGGAGTTGTGGAGGAGGCATTCTTGGGAATTCGTTTCTGGACCGTGTTTAGTGGGTACTTAAAAGGACTCATGGGCCCAATTTATGCCAGAACCTGAGTTAGATGTGTAGATTGGCTAGATAACGCAATCCCGAATATACCTGTTTTCAATAAATTATTAGAGAGTTTTTTGTCATCTATCCCTGTCTACAACATGGTTCTAAAATATCTTGCTGCTGTCGGCAATCCATGTACTAAAATTACAAGCAGTGTTACGTTACAGAACTATTGCTTTTACAGAGCACGAAATAGCGAGTTGATTGCTAATTTCAAAATAAAATGTCAAGAAATGTAAATTTTTCATGCATTATGAAATTTTTTGTTAAACTGTTGGTGACAGCCAAGTAAAGTTTGATGACCGCATTAATTTACTTTGAAATGTCATTCGTCCAGGGCAGCACTAATGTAAATATCTTTCCTTTGTGTGAAAAATCAGCACATTGGTCTGTAGTTCTGAGTTAGTGGTATTAATTAGGGGGTATTGAGTGGGGCACAGAAAGAAGGATAAACGTTATAACGGTATCCGTAATTCGAACGGTATCTCTAATTCGACCGACAGCCCGCTTAATTGTAAATGCAAACGTGCGAACATTTAAATAGCTTAACCATAAGACCCAAGTTGTCTCTTTGCAGTTCAACTTTGCCCAATAATTTCGAAAGAGCAGCTTTATGTACATATACACCAGGGGTCTTCAAACTGTGGGGCGCGACCCCCAGGGGGGGCGTGGAGCGATGCAAAGGGGGTTGCGCATTCCTAAGCACACTTCTGACGAGGCCCAAGGGATTCAGCCCCCCTCTTCCTCCATCCTGTGTCTCAGCCCGGGCTGCTGCAGTGCAACTCGAGCTGCTGGAGGCTCAGCTGGGCAGTGTCTGTAGTCTTATCTCCGGCACGCCTGTCCGAGTTTTTCACAGGTCTTTAAAGACCATTTGCATATTCGCATGCCTTTGTGAACCGGTTACAAAGGCTTAGTGTCCCCCCCTTCCAGTACCCCCTGGGTCCTCCCTCTGCCTATTCCTTACATTTGTATTTTAGATTTACTGCTGTAGTGTGAGAATGCATTTAATAACAAGCATTTGCAATGCAATAGATCTAGCATTGACGCGAGTTTGAGTTATTGACATTGTAATTAACAATGCCTTTTATTTATGTTTTTAAAAAGAAAACAAAAATAAATGGCATTGTTATTTGCAATGTCAATAGCTCAAACTCGCGCAAATGCTTGTTTCATTTGTATCCATGATGGGGAGAAGGTGTCTAAAGGAAGGGACTCCAAATATTCTTGAAAACCTCCACCCCCAATCCTAATAATCACACTGTGGATACTTGTACATGTTAGCAAGGCCTGCCTGGGCAGAATCGTATGTTTGGCAATCATGAATTTGATTGTATTTTTAAAATGATAACAGAACTTAACAGCAATATTTAAATAAGTCTAGACGTATTTAAACATTGGCAGTTTAATAGAATTATTGTGAAAGTTTTTGAGGGGGGTCCGGTGATTTTTTTTTCCCCCCTGGGGAGGTCCAGAATTAAAAAGTTTGAAGACCACTGATATACACAGAGACTAAACAACCATGTCACCAGAGAGGCCAGGCACTGTATGGGGATGGAAATGTGAGTTTTTGGTGAGCAGAGTGGTGCCCGTGTGGACATGGGTTCTGAATTCAGAGGTCCCTCTGTATGCTTGCAGTCTTAAAGACCCTGAGAGTCAACTCCGGGGTCTCTCAATATGCCAATCACTGCCTCACAGGGTGTCTATGGAGGTTGGTGTCCCAGGTTACGGAATATGCTGATCACTGCATGTATATGGAGACGATCGCTCAGCTCCCATAGATATACAGGTCACCTTGTGTGTATAGTGACTGAACTCTCCGCTCGCTAGATAGATATTAGGTAGATAGATATAGGAAGAGGATGTGGTCTCACGGCTAGACTGCCGACTTTGGTGCTGGGAAACCAAGGTTCGAGCCTCGGGGTGGACTCCACATCCTGTGATTCTGAGCAAAAGACTTAATCTGCCCGCACCTACCAAAACAAAAAAAACTGAATTTGTCCTTGTGTAACGTAACTGGTGCTCGTGTAAAGCGCTCCAATACCTTCAGGTCGAGTTTGCGCTATATAAATCTGCAAAAATATATATATATATTCCAGTCATCTCTTGTCTATGGAGACTGATTTCTCAGCTCACTTACAAATGCCGGTCACAGAGTGTCTATGCAGACTGATCTCTCTGTTCACTGTGCGTCTATGGACAATACTGTATAAAAACACAGTTTCCGTAGTGAATAAAAAAAGATTAAAGAACTTCCGGAATGAATTCCGGATATGCTGCAGTGAATTACGAGGTATCAATTTATGCACACCCAGGGTTTTTCTCTCTGTCTAATGTGACTTAGTCTAATGTCTATAATGGTACCGATGATGTGGCTCTTGGAATGGTACTGCCTTTGGGCGTTCCATGTAAATACGCTAAACCTAGAACAAGATGGGTGAAAAGAACACTGACAAAAGAATTCTGTGAAGGAGTAAACGATTTGGAAGTGAACTGCTATAGTAATGATAACAGAATTGGATACATCCTCTCCTCCATCTTTACATTGGGTGGGACTGCTATGGCCAGGGGTGAGAAAGCTAGAGAATATTTTGGATGTAAGTTGCAGATTCTATCCAATACTACAGTGGCGGCCTTGACAAATATCACTACTCAGTTAGAAAGTATGCAGGTGAATTCGGAACAGACTAGATATGCAGTGGATTTTATTTTGGCAAAGAGTGGTGGAGTATGCGCAGTAATTGGCAATCAGTGTGTTGATGGTATAGAAAATATGGGAAAGAATATAACACAACACATTATTGATATTATTGATAAAGTAAAGGGGATGGATAGTGGAAATTGGAGTTGGTCTCTTTTGGGTAACTGGGGTTGGATCCTTAGGGAAATAGTTTATCTTATAGCAGTATTGATATCATGCCAGTAATAACAATCAAGCTGCTGGGCTGACTACGCAGAGGGACTCCGATTGTGAGGTTAGGAATGAGAAGACAGCAATCATTGGACAGAGCCTAGGCAAAAATACCATCATCCAAACAGGGCCCATTGAGAGCAGAGAAGGGCTTGAGGGGGGTGAGAGAACAGTGGATAGCTTAGAAGCAATAATCCAGCCCACTATAAATTTGCCTCCAGCCTCATCCCCCTATGTGGTCATCTTAACAGGGGTACCAGCACTCAAAATGGGCGAGTGAGAGACACATTTGGATCTCAGGAACATATACCTGTTTTGGATGGCAAGGTACAGACAGTTCCCTTATGATAGGGCAGGAGAACTTATAATTGTTTGTAGAGTTGGTTGGGTGGGTGGGAAATAGCCCAAAGATAAAGCAAGGAGACTGTTGTTATAAACGTAAAAAAAGAAACAGACTCTATGCTGGCTATTAAGCCAGAATCACAGTCTCCCAGAGCACCACACAGAGATCCAAGCACTACCACTGGACCACTTTTACCCCCGCTACCCTACACTAGCCAGTGTTAGCACCTCCTCAGATCCTGACAGATAGCCAATGAACCATCAGAATAATGGCCATAGACACTCGACCTTCAGACCTCTATTTTTTACCTGTAAGGAATAAATTTGAGGGCCTTGAGGAAGTGGATTGACATGCAGAGAAATCGGGGAAGAGAACGTTTTGCACGGGTAGTCCTTGACCGCCTGCAGGGGTGGATTGAAGACCATGATATTTTAAGACCTTACCAGGCCGGATTCAGGAAGAACATTTCCACCGTTGACCAAATATATATACTTCAACTCATGTTTTGGAAAACAGTGAGAATGGAGGGTGGCAGCCTCTATTTGATCTTTGTGGACTTGAAGACGGCCTTTGATTTGGTGCCCAGAATAAAGTTGTGGGGGTGCTTAGAGATATGGGGATTCACTTCTACCTTCTGAACATTCTTATGAGATTGCATGAAGGTAATTTTGCACAGGCAAGGTGTGGGGAAGGAGGTGACCTGACCCCCCGATTTCGGGTTGAGGGGAGTAATGCAGGGGTGTGTGCTTGCCCCTACCCTGTTTTGCCTCTTTGTCAATGCACTGGTTTCCCAACTTACGGAGGTTAAGGATGATGATGCCCCAAAATTGGCAGGTACCAGAGTGCCTGCAAGGATGTTTGCAGATGACACCCTTCTACTGTCAAAATCTCCGATGGGCATTCAGAGGGTTCTAGACAGCTTTGCCACTTTCTGCAACAACAGGCGGTTAGAGATTAATACTCTGAAGACAACGTTTATTGTCTTCAATCCCACTAAGATAACCCGTCCTAACCCCAGTCTGGAGGGTATCGTGCTGGAATTGACTGGAAGGGAGAATTACGAACCAGAGCATATAAATGTGATCACTCGTTACATACCTAATCAATGTATCATCGTGTACCTGTGCCTGCTAATAAGTAATAGAATGTACCATTTAATGGAAAATGCAAATAAAAGTGTTTTAAAAAAAAACATTGAGACAACTGTAGCTGTGTGCCATGAGGTTGAAATGCTAGTATTCACTGCAGCGTTCAAGACGTTAGTTATGACTGGCCCCCAGAATTCATTGTTAGATTCAAACAAATCCATCAGGTCCCGGGGTCTTATGAGATGGACTCGTAGTAATAGCATCCCCAATGCTTTGTTATTATTCCCAATTTTCCAAATAGCACCCGAATCTCGGTCTTTGCATCACCTTAATCAGGTTTTGCCAGGTTTCATCCCTAATTGCGGCCTTCCTTTCCCTAATGGCCAGCCAGCTTGTACACATCTCTGGCACTAGCAATTCTAGCTTGGTTTCTAGTGACGCATTTGAAGGCCCAGCATAGTCTGTTGTTAGATAATCTGCAATACTCAATCCTTATTGAACCAACCAGGTGAAACATTTTTCTTAGTGGAGACTGACCTGAAAAGAATGGCTTAGTGTAATTATTAAGCTTAGAGGTGGCCGCCATATTAAAAAGGGGGAATAGTTGGGAGTCAGCAAACAGCCATTGCTTAAATCAATACTGGTGCTAATAATAGATGATAGGAGGGTAGGTAATGGACAGACTTTCATCTCAGCCTAAGCCCTTTGTCAGTGCTCTCTAAGTCCTCAATCCCCTTTTCGACAGGCAATACTGTGCCTGATGGCAGATATAGTGAAAGCTCATTTGGATTGTGATCACACATAATTTTCTATCATCCCCCCAGAATAGGTTAGCTCATATATGCACCTTGAGATAATCTATAACCATACCTTGCCCCCAGTCTTCAAATGTAGCCCTCTGGTTTGATCCATCCCCCTAGGTTTCCACCGTATTTAGGACACCACATTCTAACCAGTTTCTATGTAATTTGATTCTCCTACTTTAAGCTCTTGCTGTATTTACTACCCTATTCCAATTGAGGAAGGCATTACAGCAGGTAACAATAGTTCCAATTTTGGAGCTAAACACCCCCCCCAAATAACATTGAAATCATTCAAACTAAAAAAGATCTGTTCTTTAACATAGTTAAGACATAAAAAAGGGTGTCAATATCTCCCTTTTTATTCTGCGCGTTCACTGAATTACAAAAACGAATAAGGTAAAAATGTAAAGTACTCAGGAATACAAACCAGAGGTCTTTGATTCCCAAATGGGTGATAGTAATTGATTCGACCTTGACCACCCCGGGGTTTCAAACCATTGTGAGCTGAGCTCGGCCACAGGTGGAGATTGCGAAGTTGCAGAAACTTTGGTAACCATCCAAAACAATGTCCTCAGTATACTATGTTCCCTAAAACATAGCAATTTCATGTCTTCCAATAAATGTTGGCCAATCATTATTAAATTGCTTGGACTTGAAACCAGAAATATTCCAGCATCACATGTTATTCAGTAGCTTCTCGGAGGATGAATTTAGGCTGGTCATTTTGACATCTGGGCCTACTTATAGTCCCTCTTCCCTCAAAGGAGCTGTTTTTCAGTCAATTTACTTCATTCAGGTTGGCAAGCGTGAAAAATAAACTTGAGGCTGTGACATGTGCAAATATTGTTTGGTCGGACCTATGCACTATAGGAAGGGATGGGGGATTTGTGACAAGTAAAATATGTCTTGTAGAAGAACCCCAAGTGGAAGCAGGTTAATGTTAGTGTGAATGCTAATGTTGGCTGGGTTGTTCGAAATTAGTCGGTGGGTCACATATGGATGTTTAAAAGTAATAACTACACAGTCGCCCCTAATTTATTTGGCACGACCCAATCCATTCTTCAAGCAAAGAGTATATTACTATAATAACTAAGATGAAAGTTTGTATTCTTGGGTAGCCAATGGCACACTCTGTTTTTAATTGGGCAATTGTCATAACACCCACATAAGGGCAGCATTTTGGGGAGAGATTAGATTGACTACATGGGTGTAGGTTGCCTCTACCCCACAAATCAGGCCTATTGATTTGTTTATCAGAATAGCCCCTTGCTGCTATGTGGTGGGCTGACAGTTCCCCTGCATAACACTTGGTGTTTGGGCTATTAACAGCCCCTGAAGTGTGCTAGTAGGTAAAAAAGTAGGTCCTGCGATATAATTAGGGTTTTCTCGTGGTATAGGCTGCAAACATGCAGCTGCTGGTTGGATACAGGGCAATCCTGGCATGATGGTCCTCAGTGGCAATTCTAGGTAAAAATGCTTGTTTGGTAATTGTTTATTCCACAACTTACTTAAATTTCCCGGCCATCATGTTCCAGATATGATTGGTGTAATTATCCTCAGAACAGTAGCTCTTTTTGTGTATCTAGTAGGGCTCCTCCAATTCCCACTATTATTTTGTCCAACTAGGTGATTCACCGTCTTTTTCCGTTTGACCGAGAGGCCACAATCGCTATGATTATATATATATATTTATGGAGCTGGTTTCCTCATCAAAAGGCTCAGTTGGAAAATGGTGATTGACTTATCTGTGTTAGTAATTGGTAATTTGCTTGACTCGAGTGATAAGAATCTCTCGGCCAGGTCAATCTCCTTTATAATGATCCCCATAGACCTAAACAGAAAAGAGTCTAAGTGCTATTTCTAGGTTCATTGAGGCTTATTGCACTTGGTATTTTTCTCTTCCCTATTGCTATCCAAATGAAACCTAGTATAAGACAGTGAGATTCCTGATGAGGGCAGTGTAGATAGGTATAGTTACACTGCAACCAAGCAAAACCGAAGCTGTTAGTACCTTCTGTCCACTGGTGCCTGGAGCGGCGAATGACACCTCAGAGTCAAAGCCAAGAGGGCAGCCCAGTCCAGCCTCTTCTGGGCGACAACAAGCTGGGTCTGGACTCAGACCCAGCTCGGGGTTGTCCCATGCTGTGGGAAGTGATGTTGCACTATATAGCACTTGAGTCCCCACCTCCTGGGAGCTACAAGGGAGTCTGGGCCTTTGAGTCTTGGCAGCCCACTCCAAGTGTGTTTCCTGATGTCCCAAGCTGCGGGAAATGTTGTTGCACTAATTAGCGCTCAAGTGCTCGCCTCCTGGCAGCAACAAGGGAGACAAAGCCTTGGAGTCCTGGTGGCCCACTCCCAGATTTTTCCTGTAGTTATCGCCCTGTAACTTGACTACTGCAAGTCATTGTACCTCCAAAAGTTTTTAACTGCCCAACCAGAAGACCAAACAAAATGCTGCAGCCAGAACCACTTTGAACTTGTTAGCATAGATCATGTTTCGAACCATTTAACACACTTTACTTGTTACTTGTTGTGAAAAATATTTTGTGTGGAACACATGCTCGTGCATTTGCCCCTCAGCCATTCATAAGGCTAGAGTGGTGTGTCTTGAAGCCTCCTTCCCCATTATCTACTTTCTGACTTAGAACACCTTCAGAAAAGACTTGATGTCCCACAGCACGGTGTGGTGGTAATTCTTTACGTCTCATCTGGCGGCAGAGCATGAGCTGTTGAGGCAAGGGGTATTGTTTCCTGTAAGGACCCTGGAGCCCACTGATTGTTTACCATTTGTTGGCATTCTTGTCACTCCTATTTGCTACCTCCTAATTGGCCAGAGCTTGCCGGTTTTACTTCCTGCTCATCAGTTAGGAGCAGTGTCTAGATACTGATTGATTTACTTTTATTAGTGTCCTTCCACTGTGCATCCACTGCTCGCCGGGCTCCAGGTACTATTTTATCTATTTTTCACCCCATTGATTCTTCCCCTCCCACTCTTTTGCTTCTACCCCCTACCCCCACCCGTTGTCTTGCTTCTTCCCCGCCCATCCTCCACCATTGTCTGTATTGCTTCATCCCTTACACACACCTGTGTTAAGTCCCCCCCCGCCCCCCACCTGCCATAACAAAGAAAAAGTGTGGGCCGCGTCATAGTGCTTTTTTTATCACCATCCCATTCGATTAACTCCTCAAAATATGATTATTTACCTCTTCATGCAATACGGCTGAGACGGCCAGTGTGTTGCTTTTCTTGCTAGTACAGGCAATGCCTTTAAAGATCACTATCATGATCTGTAAATCCTAATCATTCATTCATGTTCATAAGTAAATAGAAGCGTATGCACACATTGCTCACATCACAATGAAAATAAAAAACAAGTAGGGAATGCATGTAATATAGTCTTTTGAAGCTGCTTGGAGTGGAGGCAACCCATGAGTGGGGTGGATAGCAGAATCTTCTTTCCCCATCACCATTCCACTGTAATACAAATGGAGTCTGTCATGATGTGTCCTGAACTCTCTGACAACAAGTAGTCTGCCAATCCCTTGAAACTATCTTGATTCAATGTTCGTATGACTTGCGCCCATGTTTGAAATAAAAATAACCACCCATCCATCTTTTCTGAGTCTTACCTTCATCACAAAATGTCATGGTAAAAAACTATAAAGATCTCTAGATACATGTTACTCTGTGACACATCTGTTCAAACAAATGTAACTGTGTGAACTCCTGTTATACAATGAAACCTATATAACTTTTCAATAGTAACTGTTCTTATGTAAAGCTCCCAGATGCCCTTTTAGGTCTTATTCCAACTTTAAAAAAACTGCAAAAAATAATAGCAAAAATAACTGTATCACAATGCCTATCCAACATTTGTACAATATCTCAGGTATTTTCAGGTAATATGCAAAATTTCAAAAGTCAGCACAATATGAGTTACACCTCTAGGGGCCAGATGTATCAACAATGCGTTTTGCAATTCCATAATAGCGAATTGCGATTCGCTATCAAGGATTCCCTTCCCGTTCATTCCTATGGGCCTAGAGGCCCATAGGAATGCATGGGAAGACATTCGCAATTTGTGATTACCAAATTGGTAATCGCAAATAATGAATGTAATTTCAAGGGTAATACGGGGTCAAAAGGCCACCCTGCTGCACCCCCAAAAAAGGTAAGTGTGCACATATGGTGCACATACATGCCCTAAGGGCATGTGGGTGCGCCACATGGCACTTAGAAAAATGCCTTTTTCGAAGGATTTGCAAATTACCACCAACTTGAAGTTGGTGGTAATTTGCGATTCCTTAGCAAAGAGTCAGAATTTTTAACTGCTTCCTGCATTGCATCCAGGGAATCGCAAATTGCGATTCCCTAAATGAATTCGCAAAATAGGTAATCGTAAAAATTGTGATTTCCTATTTTGTAATTATCTTTGGGATGATACATCCCAAAAGGCTTTTTACCGTTCGCAAACAGGACGATTCTGCAAATAGGCCCGTTTGCGACTGGTAAAAAGCTTGATACATCTGGCCCTAGGTTTCTTCTTACAATAAGGGCCACCTCACGATAGACGTGAAAACCTCAAATACAAACTGAAGCTCTTTTCTGGAAATATTAAAAACAGTCTCGGGGCAGTAACAAAAATACCACTGAACCATAAATTCTAATGTGCAAAAGACCTGTGCTATGTTTCCTCTGTGCCCAGAAAATGGCGGCTGTCAAAATGTTTTCTCAAAGTGTTGGCGCATATTCAGAGAGAAGGAAACAAAGAAAGGGGCTTTGTTCAACATTAGGAATTGTTCACACTTTTATTGGAAAACATGAAAATAGGAACAGTTGGCAAAGTGCCCTTAAAAACAAGCAGCTGCTCTGTCACACGGTCGTACAAGCAGGATTTGTGTGCTTGCTCAGAGAAGATCCGTTTGCACAGTGTGCCCGTGTTGTGAGTAAATGGCAGACGAGCAGAGCAATTCAAATGGAATAACAACGTTGGAGATGTATATCGAGTGCCCTAGATGTGCTCAGAAGTGGCTATAACACCAGTGCTTGCAATCATACCAAAGCCTGACTATGAAAGCAAAATATTTGGCGGTGCGCACAGAACCGAAACGTTGCACCAACATTTGATTCACCTAACAAAATGACATTTGCACCCTGTGGTCACTTCAAAAGTGTTATCTTGCACCCACAGCAGTTAATTAACAAATTAGAGGAAATGTTAGTGCAAAATATATAATGTGACTTCTGGTATGACCACAAAGACACAGAAGTACACTTTAACTGCTTATCTTGCTGTAGATGGCCCAAGGCCATTTCCACCCCAGAAGCAATAAAGTTGGTATATCCACCAGTAACCATCAAAGTTACTTTGAGTCAGATGCCAGGAATCCAGAAGTCAAGACTAACACAACACAACAGATGTAGAGACTCTATTCTGGGCAATGACTACTTTCCCCCCCATATTTATTCCATTTCAATTACTACTTATTATGGGTTTAGTTCATCTTTAGCATCTTCTTTACAATACCGCTATGCAATAGTGTAAACCTATATTCCAACTCTCAGATACAACAGAAAAATTCAAGTCTCGGTATTAAGCAGTATGTCTTAAATTAAACCCTGCCAGAAGGAATCTGTCCTGCTGTGGAATGGTCCCTGAGATTCACCCCTTTCCTCTTGCCATAACTCTTAAACGCTGCTTCGCACTCTCTTGCCCTACATCCTTGAGTATTTACATAGAGTTATCCCTTTCCTTCAATCAGATTTCAATAAAAGCCTCAACCAGATAAACCTTATGGTCAAGATCTGGAAAAAAGTTCTGGTCATGCTCTACCTCCTCCATTGTACCTCGCCACACATTCTAGGTGGGCATGTACTCCTCATAACTCTCACTAATATCATCCTAACCCCAATGTAAGCGTCCTTCCATGCTGCCAGACGTTTCACAGCAGTGCTTAATTTGTAAACCATTAAGCGCCAGGGCCTCATCAGCAGGCCGCTGCAGCCTACAGCGCTACCAATGACAGTACCAAACTAGCTACTAACCATCACACTCCTACAAGTGTGACAATTCAGATTATTCCACAGCGCCAAAGCTATAAGACTAGCATGTGCGACAGGTATTCGTCATTTTTAACGTACATTGAATAAGTAAACAACTGTTGTTGTGCCCACTTGTGCCCACTCTAAATCAGACAAACAGCACCACCATGTGGCAGACTGTCATAAGTGTTGGTGCTGCCAATTAAGTGCAGAAACCAAGTACCGGAAACCAAAGACTCAAATTAAGCACTGTTACAGTCTCATAGAAATGTCCCACTGTACCACCAGCATCGGATTGGTAACGCGGGCAATCAGGCAATGCCCGAGGGGCCGGTATTCAAATTCCAGCTGTGGGCTGCTTTTTTTCAGCAGCCTGGGGGGCCGATTAGGGCGGTTTCTGCGTTGGTCGATGCCGCCAGCGGTCCAGTGGGTGCCTGAGGGGCCTTTCTGGAGGTAGATGGGCATCCATTACCTCCCTTTTATCAATGGCAGAGGTGGCAGTCACTTTCTCTGGCTGGGCCGGCCCATTGATATATATATGCATATTGAGGGGGGACAGAGGGCATGAGCAAAAGTGGCCTCACTTGTTTTCAGGTGTGTTTCACCAGTGTAAACTAATCCCTGCATGTTTTTTAACACCCCCCCCCCCCACACACACACCCACCACCCCCTTTTTATGAAATTCTGCCGAGGCAGTGTTTTTGCTTTTGGGGAGAGGCAATATGCAACTGTGGGCCACTTTTTTTAAGCGTGCCCGGGCCGGTTTTTAATCCCAATCCAACCCTGTGAACCACCACAATGCACTGCAGTTGATTTACTTTCCTGGATCTAGCAGAAAAAATTCCCTTTTACTTGCAAAGCTGTCATCAGCCACTAGCCTGACAACATACAGGACAACGTAGGAATGGGGAGCGTCGTTAGCATCTCCAGGCTTTAGTAAGCCTAGAGACATTGAAATGCATCAGTGAGATGTCACTAATTAGTAGCTTTGATCAAAAACCTCTCCTTATGAAATATGTCAAAACATAAATATGGATTTAAAATGATTTGGAGTAATCTATTCCGTGAGCTAAAACAAAAGTGGTAATTTTTGTTGCAACGCAGAAGAATAAGCTTTATAGTCTGCCCAGCTTCAAATGTCTTTATCAATATCCAAAATCCAATGTATAGAGAGCGAGAAAATATTACCAACAAAATGCCATGTCTATATTTAGCAACTAAATCAATACTATAGAAAACGTGTTATTTATCCGTTTTTTTTATAAATGTGTAAAAGTATGCTAGCACTCTTTAGAAGGGTTAAAGTATTATACTAAGAGAAATATGACTAACAATGCTGAACAGAAAGCATCTAGATTGCATTAATGTCACAATAAGTTGTCCAATCTGCTTAAACAATAATGAAGGACTGGACTAATAACTTCATACCTCAAGTTGCTCTCTTATTTATTGGGTTAATGTGAGGGTCTTGTTTCTAAAACTGAGATCCTTTCTCCCCTATATCGAATTTCATCAAGACAGTATTAGCAATCATAGCTGTCCTTGGGTACTAGAGCCTAAAATGTAATAATGCATCTTTCTTACTGTAATTGCTTGAACAATCACAATATAATTTTTTTATCTAACACCTTTTTTGTAGGCCTGTTTTATTTTTCTATAAGCTAACTTTTCGGGTCTGATATTGGCTACGCAATTCAAGATATTGCTTCAGACATCTTTACAGAAACGTCTTCTCACAATGTTATATGGTATTGGATTTCTTCAATCATGTGGATAATTTCCTAACTAACCAATCATTATGAATCTGCAATCTAACTGATTGCTGGATATTTCTCACCTTAATTTTTTGTCCATTATCCGCCTAAATCCATGAGAATTCAAACATAACCGAAAGACTGCACGTGCCGCTCTGATTTGAACCCAATGAAGGTTTTTTTTAAACCAGTTTCCCTTGGACCTGTTGTTGGAAGCTGGAAATCAGACTTGCAGCTGATTTCTGTAGTTGTTTCCCCAAGAATCAGTACTTGGCTGGGTTTCAGATACTTAATGCAATTAAAATGTTTGAATGTCTAACAAATCATGCACAACTCCACAGATAGAACGGGTGTGTGAATGCGTCACTTGTCTCAGGACAAAATTAGCCTTTTGCATTCAAATGTTCCCTTTAAGTCAAATACTGTGAATATTTGCCAGAAACAGAACTGAGATGTGTCATCCTACAACAGTTTAAAGAATAAGTCTTCATGACCGATCACGCAAAGCTGCTATTGGTGGCTGTGTACAGTGCATTTGCTACACTGATTTGTTGAGCCCAGGGCCGGCTCTAGGGCTGTGCGACCGGTGCCACCGCACAGGGTGCAGACCTCGCGCGGGGGCGCGCCTGTTTGCTACTTGCCGCGTTCCTGGCCTCCTGCAATTTTGAGGCAATAATAAAAATGTCAAGTTAAGTCCGGTGATTATTGTTCTTCCCGGAGAGAGACATAGGTTTGTCTGGTGGAAGTTTTGATTCCTCATAAGGTAGTGCAGAGGGTTAATTTGCCTGCTGCAAAGAATGCGTACCATGCAAATCACAAAGGGAATATAACATAAGTAGGTCAGTGGGTTACTGCTTTCCTCAGAGACTTCCTTTTGTTACTTGCAGTTTACAAGTTAAACTCCTAATGTAAAACAATGAGCTACTAACTGTCATTAAAGAACTGAAATGCAGATGTCAATTATCGATTAGAGCGTATTGATTTTTCTGCCCAGACTTTCATTATCCTAATGTCGCACAAAGGGTTTATTTGGGTAGAAATCATTTCTGTTTATTAAAGCGAACCCCCCACCATGGTGTTACGTTTCAAATTCTGAGTTTCTGTTTCTCCAGACCCAGCCCCATAAACTATACTGCCTACCATTATGGTTGACGTATAAATCCTACCCCTTGTGGTCCTACGTTTTATGTAACGTTTCCTATACATTGAGTAACACATGATTGTCTCTGTAATGTGTGTGCAATGTAAAGTGCTCTGAAAACCCTTCACTTTTATGAGTGACACTAAAGCTAATTAAATGCATCTGAGAGAGAGTGGTTATGAAGACAGTTAAAGGGTGGTAGGGAGCGAATCCATTGCGGAGGTGGTCATTGGGGGAGGGGGGGGGCGCCAAAAATCATTGTCGCACAGGGCGCCACCAGTGCTTAAGGCTTAAGCTCTAATTTTTAGTAGCCAATCCATCTGATTCTTGCAGCAATTAAATATAGTTGACCCACTGTCCCAACTGTCCGATCTTTTTACTTGTCTGTGTGCAAATAAATTCGAATTCAGTGTCCTCCCCACAACTCTGTACAGGTCAGTAAATGCATATCGAACAACAGCCAATCTTTACTGAACAACAGAAAAACTCCTAAGGAATTATGCTAGCATTATACCAACATCACCAAATCCAATAACCAATCATGTTGCTTTCAGAAAGTGACACAAGGGCATACTATTTAACATGAAAAAGCTATATTTGGGCTTTGCCTGCTGTGTTGAAGGGAGTATGTCCCCTGTGTTCTTATCTTCAGCTTCCCTTCCTTTTTTGAAATAACACACCTTAGCCATACACTGAACAAGCATTTGCAATGCAATAGGTCTCGCAATTATAAGAGTTTGAGCTATTGGCATTGTAAAATTACAATTCCTTTTATTTATGTTTTGGTCTTAAAACAAACAAAAGGCATTGTCATTTACAATGTCAGTAGCATAAACTCGCATAAAAGCAGTGTGGGGAGTGCAGCAGTGTGCGGCGTGCAGCATTGTGCGGCGTGCAGCAGATGTGGGCAGTGTGCGGCGTGCAGCAGTGTGCGGCGTGCAGCAGTGTGCGGCGGGCAGCAGTGTGTGGCGTGCAGCGTCATGCAGCAGTGTGTGGCTTGCAGCAGTGTGTGGCGTGCTGCAGAGTGTGGCGTGCTGCAGTGTGTGGCGTGCAGCAGTGTGCGGCGTGCAGTAGTGTGCGGCGTGCAGCAGTGTGCGGCGTGCAGCAGTGTGCGGCGTGCAGCAGTGTGAGACGTGCAGCGGCATGCAGCAGTGTGTGGCGTGCAGCAGTGTGTGGCGTGCTGCAGTGTGTGGCCTGCAGCAGTGTTTCGTGTAGCAGTGTGCGGTGTGCAGCATTGTACGGCATGCAGCAGTGTGCGGCGTGCAGCAGTGTGTGGCGTGCAGCAGTGTGTGGCGTGCAGCGGCATGCAGCAGTGTGTGGCGTGCAGAAGTGTGTGGCGTGCATCAGTGTGTGGCGTGCAGCAGTGTGTGGCGTGCAGCAGTGTGTGGCGTGCAGCAGTGTGTGGTGTGCAGCGGCATGCAGCAGTGTGTGGCGTGCAGCAGTGTGTGGCATGCAGCAGTGTGTGGCGTGCATCAGTGTGTGGCATGTAGCAGTGTCACGGTTGCAGCAGTGTGCGGCGTGCAGCAGTATGTGGCATGCAGCAGTGTGTGGCGTGCAGCAGTGTGTGGCGTGCAGCAGTGTGTGGCGTGCAGCAGTGTGTGGTGGCATGCAGCAGTGTGTGGCGGCATGCAGCAGTGTGTGGCGGCATGCAGCAGTGTGTGGCGGCATGCAGCAGTGTGTGGCATGCAGCAGTGTGTGGCGGCATGCAGCAGTGTGTGGCGTGCAGCAGTGTGTGGCGTGCAGCAGTGTGTGGCGTGCAGCAGTGTGTGGCGTGCAGCAGTGTGTGGCGTGCAGCAGTGTGTGGCGTGTAGCAGTGTTACGCGTGCATCAGTGTGTGGCGTGCAGCAGTGTGTGGTGTGCAGCGGCATGCAGCAGTGTGTGGCGTGCATCAGTGTGTGGCATGTAGCAGTTTTGGCCTTTAAACAACATGTCCTCCCCATTTGTAGGGTTTCTGTGCTCTGTGTTAGGCAGGCTAACCATTCAAACCTGCTCTGTAAAGCTTCAACATGATAAAAGCCCCGGCACCTCTTTGGTTACAAATTAAGCACTAGGAAAGTGGCTGTAGCCAAGACACTATTGAATTTTAGTTTATATGCTCTGTGTTACGCAAACTAAATAAAGACATATACAGTGTAAAGCTGCTGCCTCATCAAAACACCGGCACTTCCTTTGTTACAAATTAAGTACTAGGAGGGTGGCTGTAGCTACGTGTTTGCAGCTACACACAAATAAAAATAATAACGTAGCTCCACTTTAGGTCATATTTATGTTTGTGTCTATAGAAATATCAACTAATTTGTCCACAATCACAGGCTATTAAGCATATTCAGACATTAAAACCTGGTTTCAAAACTCGTAGGTTAGCAGTAGTGGACTTTAAAGAACATCCCCTCCCCATTTTTCCGGTTTGTGTGCTCTGTGTAAGGCAGGCTAAACAAAACAACATGCTGTGTAAAGTTGCCACCTAATCAGAGCCCCGGCACCTCCTCTGTTACAAATTAAGCACTGGGAAAGTGGCTGTAGCCAAGCCACTATTAAATTACAGTTTATGTCCTCTGTGTTACGCACAATAAAAAAAAAGTATGGCGTGCAGCAGTGTGTGGCGTGCATCAGTGTGTGGCATGTAGCAGTGTCACGGTTGCAGCAGTGTGCGGTGTGCAGCAGTGTGTGGCGTGCAGCAGTGTGTGGCGTGCAGCAGTGTGTGGCGGCATGCAGCAGTGTGTGGCGTGCAGCAGTGTGTGGCGTGCAGCAGTGTGTGGCGTGCAGCAGTGTGTGGCGTGCAGCAGTGTGTGGCATGCAGTAGTGTGTGGCGTGCAGCAGTGTGTGGCGTGCAGCAGTGTGTGGCGTGCAGCAGTGTGTGGCGTGCATCAGTGTGTGGCATGTAGCAGTGTCACGGTTGCAGCAGTGTGCGGTGTGCAGCAGTGTGTGGCATGCAGTAGTGTGTGGCGTGCAGCAGTGTGTGTCGTGTAGCAGTGTTACGCGTGCAGCAGTGTGTGGCGTGCAGCAGTGTGTGGTGTGCAGCGGCATGCAACAGTGTGTGGCGTGCAACAGTGTGTGGCGTGCATCAGTGTGTGGCATGTAGCAGTTTTGGCCTTTAAACAACATGTCCTCCCCATTTGTAGGGTTTCTGTGCTCTGTGTTAGGCAGGCTAACCATTCAAACATGCTCTGTAAAGCTTCAACATGATAAAAGCCCCGGCACCTCTTTGGTTAGAAATTAAGCACTAGGAAAGTGGCTGTAGCCAAGACACTATTGAATTTTAGTTTATATGCTCTGTGTTACGCAAACTAAATAAAGACATATACAGTGTAAAGCTGCTGCCTCATCAAAACACCGGCACTTCCTTTGTTACAAATTAAGCACTAGGAGGGTGGCTGTAGCTACGTGTTTGCAGCTACACACAAATAAAATAATAACGTAGCTCCACTTTAGGTCATATTTATGTTTGTGTCTATAGAAATATCAACTAATTTGTCCACAATCACAGGCTATTAAGCATATTCAGACATTAAAACCTGGTTTCAAAACTCGTAAGTTAGCAGTAGTGGCCTTTAAAGAACATCCCCTCCCCATTTTTCCGGTTTGTGTGCTCTGTGTTAGGCAGGCTAAACAAAACAACATGCTGTGTAAAGTTGCCACCTAATCAGAGCCCCGGCACCTCTTCTGTTACAAATTAAGCACTGGGAAAGTGGCTGTAGCCAAGCCACTATTAAATTTCAGTTGATGTCCTCTGTGTTACGCAAAATAAAAAAAAAGTATAAAGTGTAAAGCTTCTGCCTCATTAAAACACCAGCACTTATTTGTTACAAATTAAGCACTAGGTGGGCGGCTGTAGCTACGTGTTTACAGCTACACACAACAAGTAACATGATACCTACAACAAGTTAGGACTATTGGCTTTGTCAATCGTTGTTAGTTGCATAAGATAAATTAGCAGTAACTGTGGCTTGTATATAATATTGAAAAAGCATCCACTTGAAGCCCTAGTGACACCACGACAATGTTACTGCTCCTGAGTTACAAAAAGAGGCACAAGAATCCAGAGCAGACATGGCGAGTAAGTTGGCTGAAGAGGTGGGGGTGGCAAATGGTGTTCACGGGCGCTTTGATGTCCTCAGTGGCCGCGCGGCTCACTGAAAACATCAAAGCGCCCTCGAAATGTAAGTGATCGCAATCGCGATCACACTTCAAAGCGCGTCTGTGTGACAGGCGAAAGTGAAAGACGAGTGCTTTCAGGCTGCCAAATGGTGCGCGCGCCCGGCCCACATGCACAGTAGTTGGCGGCCTGAAAGCACTCGTTTGCACTTCCAAAAGTGCTTACTATAAGTCTCGCCAGAGCAGCGCTAAAGCGCTGTCTCAGGCGAGACCTAAAAATGATGAAGAGACAGAGCTAGGCGTGAATTCCCTAGGCATGGAAACAAAGCACGGAAATAGAACAAACGCAAGCATAGCCTCAAAATACATTTACAATGAAATGCGGCCAGCTTGAACTCTGTATAGAAGAACACGCTAACAAACCATCCGATATCTGTGCTGCTGCTCGTGATTTGCTCAATACAACAGGAATTCTTACAAAAGCAGGGCACAAAGTACATGAAGTATAACTGAACTTACAGCTGCCAAGATTTCCAAGGGATGCACCCTGCACGCAGAATATATTAACGACGATCTACATCTAAAATGTGACAAACTGGTTTAGGAAACAACGCGTCAAAAGGCAGAAAAAGCATGTGCTCTTTACAATCAATGCTTCCTTCTTTTTATACAGTGCAGCCTATATATGGAGACTAGGCAGCGCAGATGTTTCAAGCGCCTTCATCACTATTGATGACAGCATGTGTCCTTTTGAAAACAGCGACTGTCTTGGAGTAGGCAATGGCACTTCTGACGACTAGCCACTGAGCAGGTTGGATGGTGGGCTCTGCTGTGGTCTATCCCTGAGAAGACTAGCACATGCGCAACAGTGCAGTAGGGTTGAGGAGGATGACGCTTTATGTGTTATAGAGGAATCAATCAATCAATCAATCAGCCGATTTGTAAAGCGCACTACTCACCCGTTAGGGTCTCAAGGCGCTGGGAGGAGGGGGGCAACCGCTATTGCTCGAACAGCCAGGTCTTGAGTTGCTTCCTGAAGGAAAGGTGGTCCTGGTTCGTCCGTAGGTGGGTGGGGAGGGAGTTCCATGTCTTGGCTGCCAGGTAGGAGAAGGATCTTCCTCTGGCTGTGGCCTTGCGGACACGTGGGACGGTGGCGAGGCTGGCGGAGCGGAGTAGTCTGGTGTGTGTGTAGAATGTGAGGCGGCTGTTGAGGTATTTGGGTCCCATGTTGTGGAGAGCTTTGTGAGTGTGGGTGATGAGTCTGAACGTGATCCTCTTGCTGACGGGGAGCCAGTGCAGGTCTTTCAGATGGGCGGAGATGTGGCTGTGGCGGGGGATGTCCAGGATGAGTCGAGTTAGCTGTTTTCTGCTTTACAGAATAAGCAATGAACAAGTGGAGGGAACTGTCTTGGATGAACCTCGAAAATCCGGCTCAACAATGACCATCGATGGATCCCCGTAGCCATGAAGCTCCTCTCACTAGAAGTCTACTCTTTTTCTTGATGTGTTCCCTGTGTGAGGATTTCTGGAGGAGGAGAGATTAAATTCATCTTCCAATGGCGATGAGGAATGCTTCCAGTTTTTGTAGACTGGTGATTAGCTTCACCTAAAGATACAGGTGGCTGTTCTGAGCACACATCAGTGGACATAGAAGCTGTGACAGGTAATACGCTTTCCTGATGTCACTATATACCGTTCACAAAGATTAGGAAGATGATAGAGCCTTCATATATCTCAGAGGCAACAGGAAGCAATGGGGAAACTGTTTCAATCCACCTATTGTAGCAAACACTATACAGAAGGAAATCGACTCGGTCTAGAACGTTCAGATGATTCCAGTCAAAACGTTTGGGCTCTAGAGACCCTTCTCGTCACTGACAGTGTCAAGTGCAACTCAAAGGCTTGTTTAATCGTTTTTTTGCAGCCTAATGGCTACCGTCTCTTCTGGGACTTTCTTCTGGAAAGTAATAGTTCAGATAGGGATGGAATTCCAGTAGTTATTGTGGCCTGAGGAGAATCTTGTACACAAATGAGGATCTTTCCATCTGTGAACATTTTTGAGGATGGATCCTCTTATTTATGATGTGTTTGAAATGATAAGCTATGAGGCTACTTTATGGCACAGCAAAATGTGTCCATAACAGGGAAGGACGACTTAGAAATATAGGGAGTTAGTTTCACTACACAGTAGTTCAATAAAAGATTTGAATGGACATTGCTATCTGAAGACAGACTAAATTATATAAATGCAAAGAACATCTCAGCTTTTCAAGCTTGTCTGAAAAGATCAACCTGGGATTAAAGTAATGCAGCATAAATTATCCATCCGAGAAAAATTGTTAGCCCCTTTCGACAAACCGAGGCAACATCTAAACTAGTGACGTGGAAGTGGAAGACTACTTCAAGCTGCCCATGCCATGGGCTGTAACGAGTGTCCAATATTAATACAACTAGTGTAGGACATGTGAAACCTCAAAGTAAAGCCTCTGGGCAGACAAAATGGGATTTATTATTTTAGGCCAAGCAGACTCCTGTGCTTACATCAATCTACCTTTTATAGCTTGACGGTTATTTTTGAATCATGAAGCTCCACACTGCTTCTTATTCCCATTAGCAGCCTGCGTCAGGTGTTACATATATAAGGGATAAAGTACCCCCTGTCGCACATGATAAGGATATTGCAAGTAACCAAAGAGATCCAAAACAATATTGAGGAACGAGGCCGAAGGCCGAGTTCCTTTATAAGGTAATGGAACTAGGCGACTTGCAATATCCTTATAATGTATATCAGGGGGCACTTTATCCCATATACTACATGGTCATACCATCACTTTTCCCACAAATCACCCAAAACCTTGGTGCATAGCTCTTTCATTTGAAAGAGAAAGCATGTTTGCAAAAATGAAGACTAAAAATAGAACCTCTAGTGCAAAACAAAACACATCAAAAACCTGTTAGAAACAGTTCAATACAAGTCAGTTTAAAATAAATGGTGCCGTAGCTGAAAATGTGTAGAAACATGCAGAAAAAGTCATAACGTTTCTATAATTATCCAAGGAGTGCAAAAAATAAATGTGTTCTTTCTCCTTGTTACTGTGAACTAGAAACATAATGCAGAAGAAAGAAAAGCATGATTTCGTTGTAGTTGCTTTGAGTGGCTGCTCCGTGACCTGACCTGCCTTTTACCTTGGCTGCTGGCAGCAGGCTCATGTGACATCAGAACTCAATTGTGAAGAGTTATTAGAACATTGGAATGTTGGGAGCTCCACTGAAGATAATGGATAGCTCCCTGCTTCTACGGGCCGGTAAAGGCCCGCAGCGCAACATTCCAATGTTTTACAAAGGCCTCTCGAAGCTCAAGGGGATTTAAATCCCCTCGGGCTTCGAGAGGCCTTTGTTTGATTTGTTAGAACATTCTGCCCTCTAGTGGCAGAATGTTCTAATAGCCTTATAGACCTTCGTAGCAGGGCTATACTGGCTTTTAAAGTCCTGTTCCCTTGTTAAAGTCCCTCGCCTTCGGCTCGGACCTTTAACACGGGAGCGGGCCTTTAATAGCCGGTATAAGGCTATATTATAGTTGAGTTCTGATGTCTTTTCTTTATAATCCGCGACTGGGTGAGTCACAAGTTACCGATTCTAAAAAACATAAAAGACAGGTGTTTATACAGGGATTGCAGACTCCCATGTATTATAAAGAAATTAGAGCCGGGCCCTAATACAGGGATTAAAGAATCCCATGTATTATAAATTGCTTAACTGCAGTGCTATTGTGCAAAAAGTAATGCAGATCTGGCCATAAACAACTTGTGATCAAAGAACCTCAGTCTAGTTGGTGTTTACGCTGAGTCACTTTACTGGCACACAATTATGGATAGCCATCGAACAGCTTTTCAGCTTACTATCCACATAAGACAAAAACCTCGAAACACCCATGTGTTCATACAAGCATTCAACTGGTTACTATAAATATGGACATAAGTTAATAGGCAATGGTGCATGGGGCTACTTTTTTTTTTTGTTGCTTTGGCAGACCAGACTTAACCTGTGCAAACTGTGGCCTGAACTTCAAACCCCACCCCGCTTACTTACCATCACCACTGTTATTTATATACCATTCTATAAGATCTCATTAGCCATCTCTTTATCTTTTTCAAAAGATAGTTCTCAAGTGGACAAAGGTCTGCATGTTTTGTTATAGAAGAAAGAAATCAAAAACTTACACACACTTATGATATGTAAGTATATGCTGCAAAAGAACCACTTGGCAACAACTGAAGGCAATTAAAACAGCACTAAAAGAAGATCTTACCAAGTGGAAATGTGAAGGCTTCATTATGAAAGACGACTTTACATTTTTGTATAAATAATTTCCAGTACCTCCAGTCACTTACTTCATTCCAAAGGTTCATAAAGGCATTTCAACAGTACCAGGTCGACCGATTATCTCTGCGGAAAATGGCCTGTTTGAGGGAATCTCCTAATATGTGGACTACTTCCTTCAGGAATTTGTAGTTGATTTGCCATATTATATAAAGGACACCGGCGATTTTCTTAAGAAGCTATTTGGTATAGCATGGTCTGATAAATATGTATTAATGACGATGGATATAACCTCCCTTTACATCAGTATAGGACATAGGGACGTTTTAAAAGCAGTAGAACGCTATTTGAACAAGACATCGATCCATCTGTATAATCATAATAGGATGTTGATCAATAGGATTATCTGGTGCCTTAACAATAACGTTTTCCTATTTGGTAAAGAAGTGTTCCAACAGTTTGGGGGTGTTGCCATGGGAGCCTGCTTCTCCCCCAGCTACACGTGGGCTGGTGGGAAAAGCGGGTGCTCAAGGTTGATCACCGCAATGAATGCGAGAACCAAGTGGTGAGCTGGTGGCGATACATTGATGATGTGTCTGTTATTTGGAAGGGAACCAAGGAGAGTGCAAAGATGTTTGCAGAACATATCAATGCAAACATATTGAATTTGGAATTTACAGCATGTGTTGATGCATTTACCATCAATTTTTTAGATGTACAAATTTATGTCAAAGACAATCATTTAGAGTCTACACTGCTCTGGAAAAGTACAGCAGGCAATTCTATATTGCATGCGTCCAGTTTTCATCCTAAAATTCTAATAAATTGCTTTCCCTATGGGGAATTTTTAAGATTGCATAAAATCTGTAGTTCAGAAACTAATTTACACATTAGCCAAGAAGAAGTTGCTATTAGATTACATAAACAAGGATATGATATTAGAATCATCAAACAGGCAATATATTTGCATATTGCCCCTGGAACCTGGCCCACCAGGGGGCTCATTAAAATGAAGCGCGGGACACCATGCTTTGGTTTTTTTTTGGGTGGGACTTGCAAATCCCGCCAAACTTATTTTAGCAAAAATGCTTTTGGGGGCCCTGGGGGTCCCTGTGGGACCTTCTGACCAGGCCTAGGGGGTCAGGGTGTTTCTACCCTGCCCCCTTATCTTGGTTTTTTACCTTTTTTCTAGTGACTCGGTTCTACCCAGTCACAAGATGGCTGCCAACACTTCCTGGTTTGAAGTGCTGGCAGCCAATCAGAAACAAGCTCATGATCGGGATGGTTCATGATGGAAGAGGTGTGGCGCAGCGGACAGGGTGCCTGACGCCAGACCACGGTGTTCACGGTTCGATCCCCGATGCCGGTGGCAGGTTAGCCCAGCACCATGTGACTCTGGGCAATAGCTTGCTTAATCTTCCCGAGGGCCCCCAGCGCCGGGACACCTCTCCGGAGGTAGCTGTGCGCTTTAAAAATACTGGTATTTCATTTTCAGCCAATAAGATCTCACAATTTTCAAATATCGATACCTGTAAATCTTTAAATATCACAAAAACTACTGAACAGATTTACACCATTTAAAGAAAAGCGTGCTTTCTGGGCAATATATGAAAAAAACAAAGGTTAGGGATAAGTTATAGTTAGGAAAACTGTATTCTTTCCATACAAACCAGTCTTAAACTACATAAACATCAGAAATGATAAAATTAAAACTTAAATGTAGAATGTACCCATTACCTTTGAATTACTGTAAGTCACGCACCAACATACACATTGTTACTTCCATTTTAACTTAACACACCACCTTCAAATTACTGTAAGTCACACACTCCACGTTCTCACCTCACTCGTCATACCACATAACTATAACTCGCGCCTTGTCAATGTACTAGTTATACCCTTGAATATGACATCACTTATACCAACAACAATTATAACATCTGAATTAAGATGATTTCTCAAAACAGAATGCATGGTGAGTAGTAAGTCCATGACAAAATCAGAGGTTAGGGATAAGTTATGTATTAGGAAAACATTATTTATTCTTTCCATACAAACCATACTTAAACTACACAAACATTAAAATTATTTTTTTTATTGACATAATAGCAAGTACATTGAACATCAGAGACGTAAGGGCAAATATGCGACAATACAATAATACAGATACAGTGAGAATAAAGCAGCATTAACATAAGTGGAGGCACAATCCTTTGGGCCCTCTCTGGACTATCTGTATTGTTAATAGTAGGTCCCATCTGATGAAATAGTGGAAAATAAAAAATACAAGTAGAATGATAAAGATGTGAAGGGGGGGAGTTCTTCTAGTCTTGTCTCGTTAAGTTGGGCGTCTCTTCCTCGTCTCCCACCTCTGGTCTGTAAGGTTTTAACCAAGGGGTCCAGATTTTATGGAACTTTTGGGGGCATCCTCTGATAAGTAACGTTTTCTGCCACCATATGAAGGTCCATGTGAGCCCTCCATTCGGTAAGTGTGGGTGGATCTGGGGCACCGCAGTGACAGGCTATGTCCCTTTTGGCCACTATCAGCCCTAGGTTGCATAGTGTAAGTTTACTACATGGTAGGTCTATCTCAGTGTAGATGTTTAGCAGCGCATACTTAAGTTCTCTCTCACGTTGCGCCCCCGTCACTCCGTTTAGTTCCCCCAGTATCTGATTCCAGTATGTTTGGATATAGCTATAGTCCCATAGCATGTGTATATAATTACCTTGTTGAGTTTTACAGCGTAAGCAGTACGGTGTTTCTGCCCTACCCATGGTGTGTAAGCGTGGCCTATTAAAGTACACCCTGTGGAGGATTTTAAATTGTATGAGGCGTAACCGTGATTTAATGGTCACTTGCCTTGGGTGCATGAGAGCTGCCTCCCAGTCAAGATCTTCCTGTGGCCAGGTGGTATTCTCCCATTTAGCCCTAACAGGCCCCAGCCTGTCAGGAATGTTATTCATTAGCATCTTGTAAGTTCATGAAATAGCTTTGTTGGAGAGTTCCTCTTGCAATAACCTGCCTTCCAGGGGCGCAAACTCTGGTATGCCCATGGCCTCTATCCTCTCTGCCCTCCACGCATGGTGCAGTCTCAGATATGGGTAGTTTTGAGTGTCAGCCAGTTGGTATGTATTTTGAAGCGCGTCGAAGGGAACCAGAGTGTCTCTCGTCAAAATGTCCCCCAGCTTGGAGATCCCAATGAAGTCCTATTGTCGGAACCCCTGGAGCTTAATTTCAGGCAGTCGTGATCCCTCCCATAGTGGGGTCTCTCTTGTAAGTTTGTTATCCCAGTTCATTTGTCTCTCCACCCCTCTCCAGGCCTCTATTGTTCGCTGAGTGGCCGGTAATAGCTGGCGGGTTCCTTTGCCCCCATATAAATAATGAAGATACACGTGGCGTCGTGATTGGAGCCATTCTAGGGTTTGTGTGGGATGATTCCTTTTTGCGTGTCCCCAGTCATTAACCACTACAAGATGGGCCGCCCAGTGATAGGACCTTATGTCTGGCAGTGCGAGTTCCCCATTATATTGGTTTCGCTGGAGTGTCTGCCATGCCACTCTCAGGTGGGTCCCATCCCACAGTAACGTACGTAGGTGAGTGTTTATTGTTTAAAATATGGCCTCAGGTATCTTGCAGTTGGTATTTTGAAGTACATATAGCAATTTTGGGAGTCTAATCATTTTATATAGAGCCGCTCTGCCCATTATCGTTAGTGGAAGTCGCCTCCACCTTTCAACATCTTGATGGAATTCTGTGGTGACCCGTCTAATGTTCTGGTTGAGGCCTAGTGCTTCGTTGGTGGTGATGTATAACCCCAAATATCGGAATCCCTCCTGGGCTATCCGAAAGCACTCGGGAAGTCCCCACATATCTAGTTGTCCCCCCGCTAGGAATATATTAGCTTTATTCCAATTGATGTTATACCCTGCATTGCGACCGTACTCCTCAAAGATGCCCAAAATTTTTGGGAGCGTCTGATTTGGATTGGTGACGTACATTAGTATGTCATCAGCATAGAGCAGTTCCAGAATTAGAGCTAACAGCAGAGGGGACAGGGGGCAACCCTGCCTAGTTCCCCTCTGCACCGGGAATGTCATTGAGGTATCCCCATTAACTAGGACCTTGGCCCCTGGGTCAGTATATAGCAATTCCACCGAGGCTATAAAGATCGGGCCGAATCCAAATGTAACAGGGGTTTGTCGCAGGAATGGCCAATGGACTGTGTCAAAGACCTTTTCGGCGTCCAGGGAAAGGAGCACATGTGGAGTGACTCTGGTCTTTACCGTGTCCAGCCAATTGGCTAGCCGGAGAAGGTTGAGTCGAGAAGCGCGTTGTGGCATAAAACCAGATTGGTCCCAGTGTATGAGGGACGTAATCACCAAAAGGAGGCATGTTGCCAGAATGGTGGCCAGGATTTTGGTTTCTATGTTAAGCAAAAATATGGGCCGATAAGAACCACATTCAGTTGAAGGTTATCCGGACTTATGTATGACCACCACTGTGGCATCATGGAGATCAGGCGAGAGGGATCCTTCTTCACTGGAAGACAGAAACATGTTTAGGAGGTGTGGGGCCAAACATGAGAAATTATTAAGTTATAACTGTAACTTGGAGAATTGTACAGTAGAATTAAGTGCAGTGTAGTAGGATGTAGAGGAGTAGAGTGGGAAACAGTGTAGTAGAGTATTGTAGAGTGGAGTTGCAAAGGAATACAGTAGTGTGTTGTACAGTGGAACTGCGTAGAGTGGATGATTTGAGAGTGGTGTATAGCGAAGTAAAGTTTCATACAATGGAGCAGATTTGAATGGAGTTGCATAACATGGTGTGGAGTAAAGTATAGTACAGCGTATTAGCGTTTCATAGAGTAGTATGGCATTGAGTAGATTATTGCGTAGCCTACAGTCTTATAGATTGGAGTGGCTTGTAGTACAGTAGAATGGAGTGCTGTATCATAGAGTATTGAAAAGTGTTGTTTAAAATAGAGTGTTGTGCAAAGGAGTGTACGGCCATAAATTGAAATGTAGAGTTATATAGTGGAGGGTACGTGCATAGAGTGAAGTAGTTAGACAGTGGAGTGTACGTGCACAGAGTGAAGTGGAGCCTCGTAGAGTGCCGTAAAGTGCAGTATAGTTTTACTGAGTGCAGTTCTAGAGAGTGGAGGAGAGTATCGTGCAGTGGAGCCACGTAGCATGCAGTGGCATACACTGTAGTAACGTGAAGTGGAGTACCATACAGTGGAGTAGCATATAGTGGAACAGCGTACAGTGGAATACCGTACAGTCTAATAGTGTACAGTGGAGTGTAGAAGAGTGGGTTGGCATAAAGTGGAATAGCAAACACTGGAGCAGAGTTCGCCAACCTCTTATGTAATAAGAGCTACCTATGTTCAATAAAAATCATTGCAAGCTAGTAATATTATTATTAGTGTTGTCATAGTGACCACACCATACAAGATGAAATCAGTGGCCACCACATACAAGATTCGTTGAAGCGATCACCTCAGTGCATCATGCATAGTTGCCAGCTCTAATGTAAAGGAGGATTTACATGGGTAATACATAACAGCCATAGCTGCAATGCTCTTAGAATAAAAGTACTAATATTAGTCATAAGTCTCGTCACATGATTCATCACTCAAAATGAGCTTAGAATACATTTTGGAAATTCACCAGTTTCTCTCTAAACATCAGCTCATGAGTTCTGAAATACACATTTTTGTCTTGAATGCACAATCTCGGCATACATACATTAATTCAACCAGAAGGCTGGGATGCACGCTTGAGAGCTACTTTCAGGTCTCTGGAGAGCTACTGGTGGCCCGCGAACTACTCATAGGAGAAGCCTGCACTGGAGTGTCATAGAGTGGGTTGCTATACCATGGAATAGCATACACTGTAGTGGAGTAGAGTGGAGCGGCGTACAGTGATTAGCGTAGTTGAGTACAGTGGAGTGGCAGAGACTGGAGTGGCGTACAGTGCAGTGTGATAAACTTGAACAACATGTAGTGTGGAGTGGCATCCAATGGAATATCATAGAATGGAGAGTCGGACAGTGGTATGGTGTAGATTTCAGTGGCATAAAGGGGAGTGTCATACAGTGGAACAGCATAGAGTGGCGTGGCTTACAGCGGAATAGCATATAGTCGAGCAGCATACAATGGAGTTGCATACAGTGGCGTGACGTAGACTGGATTGGCGTCCAGTGTAGTGCGCACAGTGGGGTTATGTGCAGTTGAGTGGTAAATACTACAGTGTCCTACAGTAGGGTGGGGAAGAGTGCAGAGTGGCGCAGAGTGGTGTGCTGTCCAAGGAAATAGCATAGAATGGAAGGCTGCACAGTGAGGCGGCATACAGTGAGTGGCGCACAGTGGAGTAGCGTGAATTAGACTGCCATACAGTGAAATAGCATAAAGTTGAGTGGCATATAGTAAAATAGCATACTGTGGAGTAGCGTAGAGATAAATACACTGGAGTGGTGTACACTGCAGTGGCATACAGTGGAAGCATAGTGTGGACTGTTGTATAGTGTAGTGCTGTCCAGTGTAGTGGGGTACAGATGTAGTTGAAATTTTGGAGGACTGTATATTATGGTGTGCAGAGTATCGAAAAGGCAGTAACTTGGGCTACATTGCGTTTCTGGAGATGTACCAATCAAAGCAGGGCGCCGCATGATGGCTTGGCGTTATTTGGTAAATCTAAAGTAAGCATTGCGTTGCCCTTGCAACACCATGCATAAGGAAGGGTAACTCAACAGAATCCAATATTTGTCCCCTAATGATATAATATGCCAAGGTATAATGTGCTAAGTTCGCGAAATACTGTGGTACATGGCTGTTAGAAATTGGGTTATTGGTTGACTGGAGTGTGAGCCCTGGTCAAGCAGCAACCACAATCCCAGTCAGGGTAAGGCACAAGCAAACTCCAAATTAACCTATGCTCAACCTTCTGGTAGCTTGGCACAGAGCAGTCAGGCTTATTTTAGAGGCAGCGTGTAAAGCACTTATGCAACCCTTCAAACAGTAAAACAGTGAAACACCACACAAAAAGATCCCACGCCATGTTAGAAAAGCACAGCTTAATTTAATGAATACAACAAGCCCAAAGCAACAAAACTCCAATCAATAGAATCAGAGATATGATTTGTTTAAAGAATAAACTGTAAAATAGCACCTAAAAGCAGAAAGCGCCAACCACATCTATCTGGTCACGTTGGACTGGGGCAAAGTCAAAAGTCCAGCCAGACAGAAATGGAGTGCGGGTTGTATACAGTCCCAGATTCATCCTGCTGAAGGTTTACCTTTTCAAGTTTTGTGCCAAGGGTCTGGTTAGCGTTGGAGAGGGTAGCAAAGAGAGGTTCGCATGCGGTGGTCAGTATGGTGCGAAGAGCAGGCCGGGCCACGTGGATGGGCGGCTGGAGCTTTGCGGTGGTAGTCCTCTACGTCGATTGATGCTTGCTGTGCGAAGAGACGGGCTGACGGTGGATTGGTCTGAATTCCGATGCGAGCTGTGCAGTTCTGGTGCGATTAGGCCAGTTTGCAGTTGCAAAAAGAGCCCAAAAGCTTCCTTTCAAGAGCGCCGAGTCAGACCAGTGGCACCAACTGGGGATCAGGATCTCACTGCAGCTGGGTTCAGGAGCTGGTTGGGGGAGCCTTAAATGTCCTTCAGGCTCAGATCAGGAGGCCAGCAGACTAGCCCTTTGAGCCACAACATGGTCCCGGGTTCAAGATAAAGTTGCAGGTCCAGTTCTTTTTGCCCAGTCAAGAGGGTAGCAGGCATAGGTCAGCACAGCAGGGCAGCAATTCCTTCAGAGCAGCAGTCCAGCATCGTGGCAAACCTTGTAGCAGCACAGCAGTCCTTCTTCCTAGCAGAGTATCCACGGGTCCAGAAGTTGACTGAAGAGTTGGTATCTGAGGTCCTTCTTGTATCCATAGTTGTGCCTTTGAAGCGGGGAGAAGCTTCTAAATGCATGCCTTTGAGGTGCAAAGATGCCCTGCCCTCCTGGCTCTGGATCCAGACTAACTTCAGGGGGTACATAGCCTTCTGTGTGGAGGCAGGACACAGCCTATTCAAGTGTAAGTGGGGCAGTGCCCAGTTCCTCCATCCCATCCTACCAGTGATGGCCCATCCAGTTACTCATAAGCTACCATTGCGTGCGGCTGTTTGGGAGAAATACTCAAAGCACAGCTGTCAACTACTTCCAGTCATGTGACTCAGAGACAGGCTGCAGGCACCAAATGGATAAGGCAAGAAAATGCCAACTTTCTAAAAGTGTCATTTTCAGAATTATAATTTAGAATCAAATTTCATCATGTTAGTATTTTTAATTAGGTGTCCAGAAACACCATCATGAACTGGTCATCTCTTCCCATTTTAAAATGTAATAAGGCAAATCCTGTGTTATCCTATGGGAGAAGTAGGCCTTGCAGCAGTGAAAAACTAATTTAAGGGTTTTTCACTACCAAGACACGTAAAACTTAAAAGTACATGTCCCACTTTTTAAATACATTGCACCCTGCAGTCTGGGTTGTCCAGGGCCTACCCTGGAGGTTAGTTATATGTATTAAAAATGAAGGTTTAGGCCTGGTGTTAGAAATGGGGGTCTCTAGTTGGCAAGGGTTTGCACCTTTGTCCAAGTAGGGACCCTTCCTTCTAGTCAGGATAAGGGAGTTACACTCCTAAAATAATCCTTGCTCACCACCTTGGTAGCTTGGCATGAGCTGTCAGGCTTATCTTGGAGGCAGAGTGTAAAGCATTTGCACATAACCAACAGTAATACAGTGAAAACACAACAAACGGACACCACACCAGTTTTAGAAAAATATCCAATATTTTATATACTTAAAACAAGAACCAAAACGATAAAAATCCACAATAAAGTACTTAGAAATCTTCAGTCATCAAAATAGACTTGAAATATAGTTCTTTGAAGTCGATAGCTCTGTCTGGAGCTATCACAGTGTTGTGAACAACAAATCCAAGCAGTTCTGGCTGACTGCGGCAACGCGGGCCAGCTGCGGTGTCGGGAAGACCTGCAAAACAGTACCCTAAGAAATGCAGGGCGTCGGCAACCTCTCGATGAGCCCTGAGAGGCCGGCGTCCGCAGGCGCCAGTTCCGGAGTTTGGTGCAGGAGTCATCAGGCCTTTGAAGTCACAAGCGTTGCAGATCAAACTTCACGCGGTTGAAGTCGGGAGCGTCGGAGTCGGGGCTGCAGTGCAAAGTGCAGGGCTGCAGTGTGCGGTGCCCTCAGGTCGCAGTGCAGGAAGTGGCTCGGTGACACTCGTCGAGCAGCATCGGTGAGACCAGGGCTGCGGTGCAAAGTGATGAGGTGCTCGTCATGGTGCTGGCAGGTCACAGTGCAAGCAGCGGCCTCGTCGTCGCTGAAGCCCTGTCGTCGGCTGATGAACTTGAGTTGATGGTGCTGGTGTCGGTAGGCCAAGGCTGCGGTGCAGGATGAGGACAGTGCTTCGTGTAACTTACGAGCGGTGTCCTCGAACCACGGTGCAAGCAGCGGCATCGATGTCAGTGTGGAGCGTTGTTGAGACCAGGGTTGTGGTGCGGCGTTAAGGAGGTGCCCTCTATGGTGCCTTCAGGACACGGAGTTGGCAGCGGCATCGTAAATGTAAATGTATTTGTACTTATATAGCGCATTTCTACCCAGGGGTCTCGTAGCGCTGTATTCATACCGCTGTGGAACCCTTCCTGGTTTTCCTGTGAGATGTCCACTCCTGGGCACCCCCAAGGTGAAGCCAGGCATCCTAGCGCTGTGGGGGCCGTTGTGGAGATTAAGCAAGCTATTGCCCAGAGTTGCACAGTGGGACCCATGATTAGAATAGGCACCGAGGCGAGAATTATCAGGTCCAGGGAAATTGAATCCAAGAGCGGCCGAGGCGGGAATTGAACCCTGGTCCCGGGCCAGAACTCTGCATCAGGGTCTGCCGCTCTAACCATTGAGCCACACTTCTCCACTTTGTAGATGGCGTTGGGTTGCTTTTTCTTCAGTTGCAGCACAAAACACACAGTCCCCGGTGTTAATGGGAAAAAAAACTTGAAGTCTGTGCTGTTCCTGAGACTACGTTTCACATACACTGCACCCTGCTCACAGGGGTACCTTGGGCCTAACTTAGGGGTGACGCACATGTAAGAAAAGGGAAGGTTAGGGCCTGGCAAGTGAGTGCACTTGCCAAGTCGACAAGGCAGTTATAAACTGTGCACAGACTCTGCAGTGGCAGGTCTGAGTTACCTTTTCAGGGCTACTCATGTGGGTGGCACATTCAGTGCTGCAGGCCCACTTGTAGCATTTGATTTACAGGCCCTGGCACACTCAGGGCACTTTACTAGGGACCGACTAGTAAATCAAATATGTCAATCATGGAAACACCAATCCATAATAACAATTTTCACAGAGAGCATATGCACTTTAGCACTGATCGGCAGTGATAAAATGCTCAGAGTCCTAAAACCAACAACAGCAGAGCAGGAAAAATAGGAGGAAGAAGCAAAAAGTTTGGGGATAACCCTGCAAAAAGGGCCATCTCCAACACCTGGCAAAAGGCTTATTTTGCCAAGTCAAAATGGCAGTTTAAACCTGCACACACAGGCTCTATAACGGCAGGCCTGAGACATGTTTAGAGGGTCACTTAAGTGGGTGGCACGTTTAAAGCTGCATACTCACTGGTAGCAGTTAATTTACAGGTCCTTGGCATTTGTAGTACCACTTTACTAGAGACTTATAAGTAACTTAAATATGCCAATTGGGTATAAGTCAACATTACCATGGTTTGATCAGAGAGCACAAGCACTTTAGCACTGGTTAAAAAAAAAGAATTCAGCAAAAAGTGGAGGGCAAAGGCTAAAGGTTTGGGGATGACCCTACAGAATGGGCCATGTCCAAAAATGGCAATGTCAAGCTAGTTTATAATTGACTAATGTCTGCCTTTACCAATTTAAAAGACAGTCATAATCTTTTTTGTACACTTTTGGAGTGTTCTGGCTTAAAGCCTTAAACATAGATAAGTAGTAGGTTTTATATTTGTTCCCAACCAATTACCATTTTCTTAAAATGGAAATAGGTATAGAATTTTTTTACAATTTTTCATATATTTACTTAACGAGTTTATGCAGTTCCACGGTAGTACCTAGCATGTATCTTGTTTTTTGTACAAAATGTACCTTTTTTTATGTATTATTTTTTATTAATGTGGTAATTTTTCGTTATTACCGAAATAATGCGTAGACTTTTTTGGACATCTTTGCATGTGAAAAAATTATCAAGATGCTGTAGTACACTGTATTTGTGAAATATGGAGTATTACCATGCTTTTTTCTCAATGTTTTAACATATTTATACATTTTTGAACAAATGTTAAGGTACCACTGTAGTACTTAGGTTCTACCTCGGAATTCCATAATATTTCTCTAAAATATATAGAAACTTATAATTATATTTATCATTTAAAATAAGTGGTAATAGGAGGGGATAATATATAAACCCTAATACTTACCAATATTTAAAAAGGCACTAAGCCAGAACACTGTCAAAGTGGCCTTAAAACAACATGGCTGCCTTGAATTTTGTAAAGGCAGTTTTTATCCAATCAGATAATGATTTGTCATTGCTGTGTACCGCGGACCTACTTAAAAACGATAGCAACAATAGATATCACTAAGTTTAAAATGCTAATAACTGTAAAATACATACCCCTTTTTTAACTCCACAAAAAAAAGACCATGATCTTCAATACTGCCAAATTTCATTAAAATCTGACTGACCGTTTTTGAATCCCCACAAAACTTTTTTTCTTAAGTCTCATTCACCTCAACTCCTTCCAGTAAAACTTTTTGGATGAACTGTCAAGTGGGGGCCAAGAAACAGAGGGGCCCCAAAACTCATTTTCTCCGTGCATCTTGACCCAAAAAGCCTGCACCTTGTGATTTGGTGGACATCCGTTCAGTAATTTTTGAGAAATTTAAGTTCAATATATATGAGACGCAGAAGACCCGCAGTATTAACAGATCAAAATAGAAGATCTGTTTGGCTGCCTCAACATTAACAAAGATACTGCGGCAGCCATATTAGGACTCGGGGACTCAGTCCCCTGTTTTAAAAAATAATTAAGAATACATAAGAGGGCAGGGTAGAAATACCCTGACTACCATGGCCTGGTGGGTGTGCCAAAACAATTTTTTTTTTAAACGGCATCACGGATCTGAAGTGCCTTTCAAATAAATGAAAAAAAAGCGGGCTTATGCTCTTCAATTTTTAACTCCACCAGGATGGGCCAGGGTCTTAGTGGTCAATGTGATGAAAAAATAAAAGCGGAGGGGGCTAGCAGCCATTTTACTCCATCTCCCGGGTCCTACAGCACATATTTTTGACGAGGGGGGCATGACACCCCGCTCCTGAGCCATCTAAAGGCACCAGAGACCCCATCCCCTATCGCCCGCAGCATAACAGTTTTCAACGTATCCAATCTCCCAGGACATTGTTATTCCCTGCCCGTGAGAGCACGGACAGGGACCACTTCAACTCCTTTCCTGCACTGTCTTGGGCAGGAAACATAGGATTTTCCCCACCCTGCAGTATCAGAAACAAAAGCAGCTCCTGCCAGGTGGACGCAAACTGGTCAAGCCAGCTCCCGCCACACTGAGTGCTGGCGGGGCGGTGGGGCCCCCACCCCACGGTCCGCAACATATTATAAAGTTATAGGTAACCTGGGGGTGAGGGGACAGCAGCACCCACTCCCAAGAAAAAAAAGAAAGTAGACGTTTTTCTGGATACCGTACGACCCATACAATAGAGGCTGCATTCAAGGAGCCGGTAGGGCCGTGGGGGCCCTGGGACTCCCCCTGCAGCCCCCAACTAAAAATCGCAAGCTATGGGTGTTTATGGTGGGACAGGGACACCCACAAAAAAATTACACAAAAACATAAACGGAAAGAATAATAAATGAGCGGCTGGAGACACTCAATAATTACTGACTGCTCCTGGCAAGGTGCGCCCCATAATGCCCTTTATGGGCTATTTAACATATTATTACAGTTCATGGTGGTATCACAATCTGAGCAGGGGCACCACCAGCATATTATTTCAATGTTCTGGGGGTTGCAGAAAGAGCAGCAGCTCCCAGGAATATTTTGCAAAAATCAACCCTATGTTTCCTAGAACTATACAACATGACTCTAAGGGATGGGAGGACAAGAAGAATTGAGTGGTGTATTATACAATCTCCTTATTCATACAATAATAACAATAGGGTATACCGTTTCAAAATTCATGTTCCAGGTATCCAATTAGAGACCTAGAAAGTTTCTGGTCACCAGGAGCATTTGTTCATAGAATCCAGTGTCCCCATCCGCCCAAAGGTGGCATGCTTCATTATCGGGCCTGCAACTTGTTGGGTTGGTGCTGCAATGCCCAATGGATCCCTCAAGGAGGACTCTTTGCCGGAGACCGTCTTAATTTGCCAAAGTGATACTGAGGATATATTGTGTACCCCAGTATAAAAACGGGAAGATTGGAATGAGGTGTGAAGTAAAATTGATTATAGATTTTTCTAAATGAGAATTTTCTTGGAGTGACAATATCTATGTCAAGATTAAAAAGTGAGGAAAGCCTTGCGATGTAATGAGCCTAGCTTCTCCTTGCCCAAATAGTGTGATCAAATGAATTTTGTTAGATATGAGTACAATGTTGACATGGACACATTAGCAAGATCAAGCTTTGTTACTATAGAAACTCTGCGACGCATCTTTCCCCACACAAGGTCCAGGCTACCATCTCTCTTGTTCCGTCCAAACTCAATTGTGCCAATTGCCTCTACCATGGATCACCTTTAATAACTATGAAGAGACTGCAACAGATTCAAAACTCTGCTGCCAGACTTCTCTTACATGTAAAGCTGCAAGCCCACATCTCCCTTGCCTTAAAAGCCCTACATTGGTTACTAGTTGCCAAAAGATCCACGTTCAAGGTGCTTTGTATCACCCACAACGCGATACATGGAACAGGACCACTCTTCATCAGGAATAAAATCACCAAACACATTCAACAAAGGAACCTCCGCTCTAGAGTGGCACCTCCCTCAAAATACCAATGTACAAGAAAAAAAACATGGGTGGGTCATCCTTCTCTGTCTAAGCAGCCAAACTATGGAACTCTTTACCCCCAGACATAAGATCCACAGATAACCACCTTATGTTCAGAAGACTACTCAAGAATTGGCTCTTCCCCACATAACCACCATATTCAAACATAAATATACAGCATATCACTCTATATATACACATATATTTGGACTATAGATGTGTACCTACCTACATATGGGTTTTGCTTTGTATAAACATGTATAATATTTATGTTTTTAAAGATATAGATGTTGTTTGTTTTGCTTACAAAAATGTACATATTACTTATAAGTTACATTGGTCTATGTTTAACATGTATATAAGTGACTGCATAAATAAGTACATCTTTTATCATAACTATTTATCCACAATTGCTTCACTATTGAATTACAAAAAATGTATATTTTTTTTAAGTACAACACTTGAAAGCCTGAGTTTATTAAATGCAACTTAAACTACTTATATATTACTTTCCTTATGCATATATAGACCTTCCATGTACTTATGTATGTTTATATGTATAACTTTGCTTCTAATTCAGCATATCCAATATACTACCCTATATCTCTCGCAATATATCCTCTACCGCCACTCTAACTCATCTCAAACCTCATTCTACAACTCTCTCCAATGCACTACCCTATTTCTCACCCTATACCGCTCTCAATATATCCTCTATCTCAATTCTGACTCATCTTAAACCTCATTCTACCACTCTTTCCAATTTACTACCCTATTTCTCACCTATACCTCTATCAATATATTCTCTACCACCACTGTCTCATTCATCCCAAACCCCATACCACTACTATGATCCCCAAAATAACCCTTTCTAGACTCTTCCCTCCTTGCACATCTCATATCTCTTTACTATTCAGATATTCCAAACAAGCCTTTCTGAACCCTTCCCTCTGACATTTCCCCCTCCACATCCCCTTTACTCATCCAAACCACCCCACTGCTATGAAACACCCAAAAAAACCAAAAAACTTTCTAGAATCTTCCCTCTTCTCTGCCGCCACTATTCCTTTTCAATCCAATGACAGACTAACATGTCCACCACTCAAATTTATTTCATATTTCCCTACACTAATTCCCCACTAATCCTGTTTGGGCTCTGGAGTAGCGTGCTACCGACCAAAAAGCGCTCCAACACCTTATCAGGAGTAGCAATCGCTATATGAATGCAAACCCTTCCCACTTCCATCCTCCACTATCCTTTTCAATCCAAATAACAGACTAACATGTCCACCACTCAAATGAATTTCATTTTCCCCTATACTGAATCCCCACTAATCCTGTTTGGGATTTGGAATAGCGTACTACCCGCCCAAAAAAGTGCTTCAACACCTAGTAGCAAGCACTATATCAATGCAAACCCATCCCTCTTCCATCCCTCCACTCACTATCCTTTTTAATCCAAATAACAGAGTAACATGTCCAACACTCAAATTAATTTCATATTTCCCTATACTAATTCCCCACTAATCCTGTTTTGGGTTCCTGAGTAGCGTGGTACCCGCCAAAAAGTGCTTCAAAATCTCATCAGGGGTAGCAAGCGCTATATAAATGCAAGCCCTTCCCTCTTCCATCCCTCCACTATCCTTTTCAATCCAAATAACAGACTAACATGCCCATCACTCAAATTCTTTCATATTCTCCCAGATTACTTCACCACTTATCCTTTTTTGGTTCTGGAGTAGTGTGCTGCTTGCCTAGAAGCGCTTTAACACCTCATAGGGGGTGGCAAGCGCTATTTAAATGCAAACCTTTTCCCTCTTCAATCCCTCCACTATCTTTCTCAATCCAAATGTCAGAGTAACATATCCACTGCTCAAATTAATTTCATAGATCACTATACTAATTTCACCACTAGTTCTCTATGGGTTCCAGAGTAGCGTGCTACTTGACGAAAAAGCGCTTTAACGCCTCCGTTAGTGGTAATAAGCGATATATAAAGAAATTACAATACGTTTTATCCTTATATCGTCAAAAGGATAAGGACCTCATTATTGATCTATAACCACATGATATAACAATGTTTGGGAACATAACCAACCATGGTGGATAGTCACGGAGCACGGTTGATTGGAGAGTACCAAATAACCTACTTTGTGGTAATCAAGTGTCAATTCATTTGTAGCCAGTCTAGTTTCTTACAGACATTTTAAAATTATGTTGGCATACCCCTGAAGCAGAGGATATGTCATTGAAATACTCCCTGTTGGTGAGCGTTTTGTCAGTTCCTCAATGGTGGTTGGACTTGAGATTTACACATGTTGAGGTGTACATTGACTGATGAATGGTCCGGGTTTCTATCTCCTTATATATGCAGGTTCTGAGCCAGATGACTAAGGGCCTGATTTAGTGTTCGGAAGATGAGTTACTCCATCACAAATATGATAAATATCCCTTACGCTGCATCATGAGTGCATTATGCCAAATGGCACTTGTAATATGTCGGACGGGATATCTGTCCCTTTGTGACGGAGTAACCAGTCATCAAAACTCTAAATCCAGCCCTAAGTCCTGAAGAGATGCTTTTACTAACACAGGGTAGAAACGTTGACATTCACTCGCCCTTGGTTCCCAGATTGAGTGTGATCTACAGGATTGTGCAATTGTTTAAGCACATGCATACCAAAAATTGTGTATTAAACCAGGGATATTATACGGTGTCTTATGTATATGTTTTACATATTCATGCACTCACTTGAGCACTGCATCGTCTGCACTTTTGTTATTAACTCGTACTAAATATTGCATATATATTGGATAATATATACTAGCCACAGAAACCCTCTCAGTCTGAGTGTTGTTCTTTATGTGCAATTCAAGTAAGAACAGACTACTGGATTGTTAAATGAATACACTGAGTGGTGGTCTCCCCAAATACATTGAACGGGTTTCATATATGTTAAAAGAGGCCCACTGCACACTTTGTATATATAGCTAATATTAACCCTGGTCCCCATGGGCATATAGTGTTGTCCTTGTGACACATTACCTGTTTCTGGTCACGGCCCGCCAATAAGACGTAGCATTCGCTCAGACCCCCAGCCTCTAATAAACTTGTTAATTTGGAAAATGTCGATGCTAATATGAAAAACAATACATTCATTTATGGGAACAAAATTGCATCTTTATTAATGACATCACCCGTTGTGAACTCCACATCAACCCTGACTCGCAAATGCGTAGTCAGACAAGCTCTGAGACCGAAACCTGAGGTCATTGATTGATAGGTAACAGGTGGGGTGCACTTAGCAGGCAGACAAACAGGAAATCTTAGATCAATCCCACAGATAGGTGCAGCGACATTACAATGGTCAAGGGAGGTTGGCTCAAATAAAGCACACTTGTGCTCCTAAATCACCATAAAGTCAGATGCCACCTGAGTTAGGAAAACTTAGCCAATCTGGACACAGCACATGCAGTATCATGCGCTCCCCATGCCAGACATCTGAACATATTACCCATTTGCCACATTGTGTCAACTCAAGGTCAAGACCCATCTGTATTTTCTATTAAACAATTAATTTATGACGCCAAAGGCAAAAACTACATTCCTCACCAAATAAGGATCACCGAAAATCTTTTATGACCTACGATGAACTGTATAAAAGAAGGCCACAGATCGACTGTAAATTGAGATTTTTCTCAGACCCTGCACCTGTAACTGTTCTCCCAGTCGCTACGTTTAATTAAAGAAGCTGTTCCTATTTTGCAAAATGCCTCTTATCCCTTAGTTTTTCCAAGGTATTTCATGTTCAAGCAACATTTTGGAGAGCCCCCGTCTGAGCTGATTGGTACCTCCAAACCAACTGCAGACAAAGGAAGAAGACCCAGTCGGGACAGATCCACATTTGTGCATCAAGGAAGGTGAGCAGACACTGCAATTGCCTGGAAATTCTGCTGAATCCACTGTACGGAGGCTTGTCCTGAAGCAGCCGCCACAGAGAGTAAGAGACTACATGAGAACCTAATTTAACCCCTTTCACGCTCATGACGGAATGGATCCATCATGAGCACATGCTCAGGAAATCCCTCAGCTGCAGACAGCAGAGGGATTTCCCTTTTTTTGCCTGGGGAAGTGGGGCAGAGCTTCCCCAACCTCCCCAGGCCTATTTTTGAATTTCATTGCAATGAGGATCGCGCGCATGGTGCACAATAAATCTTTTTGTGCAGTCTCCTGGCGTGCCGCTCCTTATTATTTGGTGGATTAATTGAGGACTTCGACAGAATATATATATATATATATATATATATATATATATATATATATATATATATATATATATATATATTATCTACTGGCGGTCGCCAGTAGATAGTTATAGTTAGGACCGTGTTTCCATAGGAAATCCGCAACATTCTAT
Source organism: Triturus cristatus (assembly GCF_964204655.1). Lineage (NCBI taxonomy): Eukaryota > Metazoa > Chordata > Amphibia > Caudata > Salamandridae > Triturus > Triturus cristatus. Next base: position 1,059,957,660 of record NC_140589.1, on the reverse strand, counting down.
TTAGAATAACTTTGGCGCCGGTTGACGAATCCTCGCGAAATTTTCAAAATAGGTGGGGCGCTCCGCTCCTACCCTGAAAGTCTCGGGGGGATTCGTCAAGCGGGGGCTGAGAAAAAAGGGGGGTCCCAAAACGCGTTTTCCCCATGCATTTTCCCATAGGACCTTTAGTCCGAGCTACAGCCCGAACGGCTGAACAGAATTACTTGAAATTTGGCAGAGAGGTAGTCCTCAGGTCAGAGATGTGCCTTTTGCAGGTCTGGTGTAAATCTGTTCAGTAGGTCCTGAGAAAATAGCATTTAAATCAATATATATAACTGTAAGCGCGCTCCGTGCGCTTACGGTAAGCTTACCGTACGCGTACGGTGCCGTGCGCGAGCTCAATTCTGATTGGTGGTTACATGACTGTAAACATTCGAATCGGTCGAAATCAGAAAGTGTCGGCCGCCATTTTCTGTCTCTCGCGCTGAAAATCAAAGGTGGATAACGTGAAAAGGGGGCAACGAAGAGAGTTGCAGACCCCCTAGCGTTTGTCAGGGGGTCCACGAAGGACCAAGAAGTACGAAAAATACATTTAATAATTTTTAAAAAAAATCGCGGAGTGCGCGTACGGTAAGCTTACCGTACGCGCACGGCAAAAAAATAAATAAAAAAAAAAAACGAAATAACAATCACATTTATTAAATAAATTGAAGGACCCGCAAGGGAGAAAAAAAAATTGTTACTGTGTAAAAAAAGGCGAGGCGCGCACGGTATGAACTGCGCAATGTCGGTGCCCACAGCGCGCGCACGGTGCGCTTCGCGCACCGTGCGCGCAGGGTGTGCGCACGGTGAAAAACCAGAAAAAAAAATAAAAAATAAATACATAACTTAGCATTTAAAAAAACGTACAAATTCACTGAAAAAACCATAGGTTTCACACACCAATGAATTCCACGTTATAGTTAGATCAGGTAACTATAACTTGCGCGACCGCAATCCACAATGTGTCATTTCAGATGTCATCATTGATGTGAAGAGTGATGTCACTGACCATGTCATGAGTGATGTAATATGTGACGTCATCGGCAGTTTATTGTGGGCGCGCAAGTTATAGTTACCTGATCTAACTATAACGTGGAATTTCATTGTTTTTTTACGAGTGAAATGTACAGCTAACTATAACATGTGTGAAACCTATGGTTTTTTAAGTGAATATATATATATATATATATATATATATATACACATACACATACATACACACACATATATGGGTGATCCTGCCAGCTGCATACAGCTAGTAGCACTTGGACTGTACTGTCAAGCAGGCCTGATAAGTATCTCCTTCCATTATGTCCCCTATGTTTTTTAGGTCTCGCACCTAGCGTTGCACTGCATAGCAGTGCTCGCGCAGCGAGAGTCCTTTTGTCCGGGGTTCAGAAATGGACCCTGAAATCGTACACACTCGTGCGTGTGTTTTTTGGTTTTGTCTTCTATTATTGGGCTTTTAGTGGATGTATTTTTTAGACAGAGCATGCAATAGGCCAAAGGCGGGCGCATCGCTCCGCCCACGGCCTATTGGTGTCTGTTACGCGCACTAAAGCCTATCTGGTTTCAATTATCGTGCCCAGACACGGGCGCGATAATCGAAAGCATATGGCTGTCTGTGGCGTGTGCGCGCGCGCAGCATCGGCGGCTGTCTCTGCTTCCAAAAGCGATTGCTTTTGGTTTTGCGATCGCTTTACTTGTGGCTTTGCTTTCAGTTTTGCGATCACTTTACTTGTGGCTTTGTGGCTGCAATACAGTTTGTTGCTTAATTGGGAGGAATGCGTGGCTAATCTTTACGTGGTTACAAGGTAAAATAAATTAAGGCGGTTACAAGGCAAAGTAAATGAAAATGCGCTGCAAATATTTACTTCATTACAAGGTCAAATAAATAAAGGCGGTTACAAGGTAAAAAAAAAAGAAATATATGCGGCAAATATTTATGCGGTTACAAGGTAAACAATGTGTGCCTAATAATTGCACTATACTTCTCTTTTTCTAATGTTGCGTCAGGCTTACTGAAATAATTGACTGTATCTGCTTAGCTACAAAACAAGAACTCGTTGGGGCTAAGTCATACTTTCTGACTGGACTGAAAACGTGTGATTTTGGATAGAGTTCTTTCTCTTTCCGTTACCCGATTCCCTTAATCTAAAATGGCGCTTGCTTACAAATAGAGTTATAGACATATAGACAGAAATACACAGAGCTAGACCTAGGTACAGGAAAACAGACGTACACACATATAGAAAAGGAGATTAACAAGCAAAGAGATATACAGAAACAGAGGCACATACACAAAGCTAGAAACAGATAGACAAAGAGGAACAGAGGCAGAGATAAAGACAGAAACTTATAAACACTAAAAGGCACATATAGAGTTTTGATACATACACGCAAATACAGTGTACATATAGGTAGACACATATAGCGGAGCATGACGGGCACAGAGGAGCGTATACAAAGACAGAGACACACAGATAGACTGAGAGAGAGATAGAAACGCACAAACTAAGAGAAAGATGAATACACTATTAGAGAAGAAACAGACAGTAAAACAAATACATCTCGTGGCTTTGCTTTCAGTTTTGCGATCACTTTACTTGTGGCTTTGCAGCTGCAATACAGTTTGTTGCTTAATTGGGGGGAATGTGTGGCTAATCTGCACGCGGTTACAAGGTAAAATAGCGGTTACAAGGCAAAGTAAATGAAAATGCGCTGCAAATATTTATTTCGTTACAAGGTAAAATAAATGAAGTCGGTTACAAGGTAAAAAAAATGAAAATGCGCTGCAAATATTTACGCGGTTACAAGGTAAACAATGCGTGCCTAATAATTGCACTATACTTCTCTTTTTCTAATGTTGCGTCAGGCTTACTGAAATAATTGCGTGTAACAAGAGGGAGAGAGAGGACTAGAAAGCTAGTCCATGTCCCCGAGGGATTTATATGTGATTAAACAAAGAAGACTAGCTTAAGTTGACCAAAGTGATGCAGTACTCAAAGTAGTTCTGTCACAGACACCTTGTAGGTGTATTCATGAAGCCCTCACCCACCAACCTAGTTGGTGGCATGCTTCATCATCGGGCCCACCCAGTGACACCTAGTATGTCCCGGGTGTGCTACGACGCCTGATTACAGCGGAGCTGGTATATTGCTGAGAGTGCAGTGAGGTTGGGTGAATTGTGATTTAAAACGGCTTGGTGGTGGTCCCAGTACCCAAGGGTAAATTAAATTTTAATAACTGGGCCGACACCAGCGGTTAAAAGTAAGGCTACAGGACGTGTAAGGGTGGAGAGTTACTGCCCCCTGCGTCCTTCAGATGGTCGACATGTTTCAGCCAGTGCCTTAGAGTATTCTGGCTTTCCTCAGGACCGTTTTTAAAAGGGTGTGGTGAAAATAAAACAGACTTAGTGTTGTGGTACAGACTATGTGATAAAAACGGTCCTGAGGAAAGCCAGAATACTCTAAGGCACTGGCTGAAACATGTCGACCATCTGAAGGACGCAGGGGGCAGTAACTCTCCACCCTTACACGTCCTGTAGCCTTACTTTTAACCGCTGGTGTCGGCCCAGTTATTAAAATTTAATTTACCCTTGGGTACTGGGACCACCACCAAGCCGTTTTAAATCACAATTCACCCAACCTCACTGCACTCTCAGCAATATACCAGCTCCGCTGTAATCAGGCGTCGTAGCACACCCGGGACATACTAGGTGTCACTGGGTGGGCCCGATGATGAAGCATGCCACCAACTAGGTTGGTGGGTGAGGGCTTCATGAATACACCTACAAGGTGTCTGTGACAGAACTACTTTGAGTACTGCATCACTTTGGTCAACTTAAGCTAGTCTTCTTTGTTTAATTACTGAAATAATTGACTGTATCTGCTTAGCTACAAAACAAGGACTCGTTGGGGCTAAGTCATACTTTCTGACTGGACTGAAAACGTGTGATTTTGGATAGAGTTCTTTCTCTTTCCATTGCCCAATTCCCTTAAGTTGTGTGTGGTTGTGTGTGTGTGTGTGTGTGTGTGTGTGTGTGTGTGTGTGTGGTTGTGTGTGGGGTTGTGTGGGTGGCTGTGTGTGTGTGGTTGTGTGTGTGGTTGTGGTTGTGTGTGTGTGCTTGTGGTTGTGTGTGTGGTTGTGTGTGAGTGTGGTTGGGTGGTTGTGTGTGGTTGTGTGTGTGGTTGTGTGTGTGTTGTGTTTGTGGTTGTGTGTGTGGTTGTGTGCGGGGGTGTGGTTGTGGGTGTGGTTGTGTGGTTGTGTGTGGTTGTGTGTGTGTGTATTTGTGTGTGTGTGTATGTGTGTGGTTGTGTGTGTGTGTGTGTGTGTGGTTGTGTGTGTGTGTTTGTGTGTGTGTTTGTGTGGTTGTGTGTGTGGTTGTATGTGTGGCTGTGTGTGTGTGTGTGGTTGTGTGGTTGGGTGTGGTTGTGTGTGGTTGCGGTTGTGTGTGTGGTTGTGGTGTGTGTGGTTGTGTGTGTTGTGTTTGTGGTTGTGTGTGTGGTTGTGTGTGTGATTGTGTGTGTGGTTGTGTGTGTGTGTGGTTGTGTGGGTGTGTGGTTGTGTGGGTGTGTGGTTGAGTGTGTGTGTGGTTGTGTGTGTGGTTGTGTGTGTGGTTGAGTGTGTGTGTGTGGTTGTATGTGTGGTTGTGTGTGTGGTTGTGTGTGTGGTTGTGTGTGTGGTTGTGGTGGTTGTGTGTGTGGTTGTGTGTGTGTGGTTGTGTGTGTGGTTGTGGTTGTGTGTGTGGTTGTGTGTGTGTGGTTGTGTGTGTGGTTGTGGTTGTGTGTGTGGTTGTGGGTGTGGTTGTGTGGTTGGGTGTGGTTGTGTGATTACACATCACATAATTACACTGTATTCACTACAACATAAATACACTCCACATAACACTCAGCACTACATAATTGCACGTCACATAATTACTCTCTACTTAATGCAAGATAAATACACTCCACACAATACCACTCTGTGCCACATAATAACACAACACATAATTACACTGTACTCACTGCAACATAAATACACACCTTTCACTCAAGTTCGTGCTATATAAAAAAAACAAAAATAAAAACAATTTCAATGCAATAGGTCTCACATTACTGAATCTTTGAGCTGCTATTGGTGTTGCATTATTATTAGCAATGCCAACAGCTCAAACTTTAATAATGCGAGACCTATTGCATTGAAAATGCTTGTTATTTAAATGTATACTTTTCAAACGTGGTTTGTTGGCATTAATCTAATATTTGACTCACCATGCAAGCATAGTGTACGTAACTATTGTCCCAAATCATAAACATCAATCCCAAAAATTCATAAAGCGCCTAGGAAAATGAAACCCTTCCACCATGGTAATAGTCTAGTGTGGTAATTCACTAACAACCTAAACCTGCTTCATGAACATTTGGATTCAAAACCACAAAAAGCTAATACAACTGCAAAATAAAAGCAGGGAGTAAGCATCACTGAACCTGTGAAAAATTACTTGTTGGTACAAACTACTACTTAAAAAACTGAAAAGAAAGGCACAGCAAACGACCAGGTCTCCAGCTTACACTCTCTCTGCGCACTGATAACGCTGAGGGGCAAGCAGGAGAAGGGAGTGTGGTGTGACTGATAGTGCTCGCAGTTTGCGCCTGCGCAAAAAACAGGCTCTCGGGTCGGTCTAGGCACAATCCACCGCACTGTGTATCAATATAGGAATGCACACCTATTAGTGGAATTTAACAGAGCTGTTCAAAATATCCTGGCCGTCCCAAGGAATTTCTCTTCCTATATAACCCAGCCCTGCTGGGAGTCCAGAGTCCTGCTGTATGGAGTGATATGTTTTCAAGGGGAGCGACTCGAGTAAATGGAGGACGGACGTTGTAAAACAGACCCGGTTCTAGCGGGGGGCCGGGCCCACCCAAACATGAGCCTTGGCCCTCGCAGTGACGGCATGAAGGCCAACAGAAAATTGCCACTTTAAATTAAAACGTTCCTCTGAACGTTGTTTTTCTTCCTGTTCTAGGAGTTGCGTGATTGGGCCTGGGCTCTTTCTCACGCATCTCCTTTTAGAAAGGTGGGCTGTGTCCCCGCTCACTCGAGCAAGTACAATAGGTGCATGGCGAAGGGGCCAAATCCTTTCTCTGACACCGGTAACTCCTACTGCGTGAATATTTCCTTTTCTATTCAGCGATGGAGAAAGGAGGTTTGTTAATTCTGATTCACCTTTCTGAGCAGGTAAGAGAATGTGTGGCTTGTTGTTCTTATTTTTAAAATCAGTGAAGGCCCAGCAAGACACATACTTCGTGTATGCTTCGCTTAAACAGTTTTTATCATTTTCATGGCCAACTCTGCCACCAATGCAAGTAAACAATAAAAATGTCCAGATAACTCTGGTGATTTATGATCCTGCTGGTGAGCAATCATTTATTTGTTGTTAGTTTTGAGATGCAGATCAACTGGATAGCTTAGTGGGTTACTGCCTTTGTCACACAGATCCTTGTGTTACTTGCAGTTCAGAAGTTACAATCCTAACATAGGACAGTTAGAACTTCGCTTTTTTTTGTCTTTTTGTGTTGTGATATAGTTAGAACTTCCCCAGTATTTCATTATTCTAATGTTGTTAAAAAGAGTGTGTTGGGGCAGATATACATTTTTATCAGTAAAGCCAACCCCCAACCCCTGAAGTATTCTTAAATCCTGAGTTTGTGCTACTCCAGACCAAATCCTCTTAAAATATACTGCCCACCAGTATGGGTGGAATGTGATTCCTACACCTTGTAATCCTCATCGGCTTATGCAACATTCCCTATAGAATGATTTACAGACATATGATTCATTGTCTCTGTATAATGTGTGCGTGATGTAAAGTACTGTGAGTCTGTACACTGATATGAGTAGTGCTATACAACAAAAGTAATGCATATGAGAGAGGGGCTACGGAGAGATGAGGGGCGCTGGTGGAGGGTGGCAGTGAGGGAATCTGAGGAGGTCATGAGGGGGAGAGGCTACGGAGAGATGAGGGGCACTGGTGGAGGGTGGCAGTGAGGGAATCTGAGGAGGAGGTCATGAGGGGGAGAGGCTACGGAGAGATGAGGGTCACTGGTGGAGGGTGGCAGTGAGGGAATCTGAGGAGGAAGTCAATAGGGGGAGGGGATACGGAGAGATGAGGGGCACTGGTGGAGGGTGGCAGTGAGGGAATCTGAGGAGGAGGACATGAGGGGGAGAGGCTACGGAGAGATGAGGGTCACTGGTGGAGGGTGGCAGTGAGGGAATCTGAGGAGGAAGTCAATAGGGGGAGGGGATACGGAGAGATGAGGGGCACTGGTGGAGGGTGGCAGTGAGGGAATCTGAGGAGGAGGTCAATGGGGGAGGGGCTACGGAGAGATGAGGGGCACTGGTGGAGGGTGGCAGTGAGGGAATCTGGGGAGGGGATACGGAGAGATGAGGGGCACTGGTGGAGGGTGGCAGTGAGGGAATCTGAGGAGGAGGTCAATGGGGGAGGGGCTACGGAGAGATGAGGGGCACTGGTGGAGGGTGGCAGTGAGGGAATCTGGGGAGGGGATACGGAGAGATGAGGGGCACTGGTGGAGGGTGGCAGTGAGGGAATCTGAGGAGGAGGTCAATGGGGGAGGGGCTACGGAGAGATGAGGGGCACTGGTGGAGGGTGGCAGTGAGGGAATCTGGGGAGGGGATACGGAGAGATGAGGGGCACTGGTGGAGGGTGGGAGTGAGGGAATCTGAGAAGGTCAATAGGGGTAGGGGCTACGGAGAGATGGGGGCACTGGTGGAGGGTGGCAGTGAGGGAATCTGGGGAGGGGATACGGAGAGATGAGGGGCACTGGTGGAGGGTGGCAGTGAGGGAATCTGAGGAGGAGGTCAATGGGGGAGGGGCTACGGAGAGATGAGGGGCACTGGTGGAGGGTGGCAGTGAGGGAATCTGAGGAGGAGGTCAATGGGGGAGGGGCTACGGAGAGATGAGGGGCACTGGTGGAGGGTGGCAGTGAGGGAATCTGGGGAGGGGATACGGAGAGATGAGGGGCACTGGTGGAGGGTGGGAGTGAGGGAATCTGAGAAGGTCAATAGGGGTAGGGGCTACGGAGAGATGGGGGCACTGGTGGAGGGTGGCAGTGAGGGAATCTGGGGAGGGGATACGGAGAGATGAGGGGCACTGGTGGAGGGTGGCAGTGAGGGAATCTGGGGAGGGGATACGGAGAGATGAGGGGCACTGGTGGAGGGTGGCAGTGAGGGAATCTGAGGAGGAGGTCATGAGGGGAGACGCTACAGAGAGATGAAGGGCACTGTTGAGAAAGAGGTCATAGGTGGGGTGCTAAAAAAGACTTGCATCAGCGCTAAAGCCCACCCTGTCATGGCCTTTATGTTTTTATTTCTTTAATTAGCTGCCGGGTCATTAGAGCAACTGTGGAACATATTTTAAAGTGTGTGCTAATTATATTTACTGCTATATTCAATGTTTTAAGTTTGAAGGTGATTTTACTAATGTTTTGTAACGAGAATAATGAAAGTGGATCCGGATGGTGGCTGATATGAGACTGGGGCCCAAAGTCAATTGTGAGATAAGGTGCACTGGAGAGGGATGGTAGAAAAGTGGATAATCAAGCCTGGAAGGGAGTGCGCAGCAGAGTCCGGGGTCAGGTGGAGGTAGTAATAAAGAGAGATTTTTCCTGAAGGCTCACACAGGGAGCCTCGGTAGTGTCAATTGCTTGATACTCTCACCTCAAAAACCTCCTCTTCCCATCAAAGGGACATTACATGGGGAAAAAACCTTTTTGAGAGTGATAACGTTTAGAAAGCGATTTGGAAAAGTGTGCGTTTTACTCACCCTTGGAAGACTGAGGAAAGACGAAGGCGGGCCCTGAAGCAGGCCTGGCTAGACATATAAGTGACAAATAGGGCCCGCACCCTTGGGCCACCCAAATAAAAAATTCCTCGAGCCGGGTCTGTTGTAAAAAAATGTTTTACACATACTATGGTTCATCGGATAACATTATTACCTTGTAAATGTTGCACTCACTTAAGCAATAATGCTATGAACACAGAAGTGTCGGACAGCGTTTGGCAATCCACGGAAGGCCAAATGTCTAAACGAACAATCACCGCCGCCAAGCCCACTCTCAAAAGCAAAGATAGTCTCGGCAGGGAATCGATCAAAAGTATTTACAGAAGGCTCCCGTTTATGAGCGTGTGCGCTGCTAGGCGCGTGTCACAGTTGGAAGGGGCGGAGCCGGAGAAGGACACACCTGGAAAGCGACAACGCAAACTCCACTGTGTTGTCAAAGACTCAAAGTCAATTGAACAACAGACCACCTTCTCAGGGAAGGGTCAGCTCACTCCGGCTCTCTATACATCATTTCGGTGTTATTATTTTTTATAATAGACACATTCGGATCTATGCTTTGCAGTCTTCCTGCGGAACCAGGGGCAGAAAATTGAAGACAGATGGTGGAATCTGCAATCTCAGACCTACATATGAACTTAGCAGGTCCCAACCACAGCAAGGTATGCCGCTGCCTAGTGACAGATATGACCGGCAGGAGGTACCCTTTCCGACAGAGAGGGCTAAAAAGAGACCATCGCCGCTGCCTGGCGAGTGGGTTGACAATATTTTACATCGCAGGTAGGGCAAACTCACGACAGGGACGCTCTAGCGAAGCCCCTCCCCCTTGCTGCTCATTTGACTAAGCGAGACTAATGAGGCACCGTAATGGCATTGGTTTCAGCCCCGCTTCAGCTCGGGCACCGAGCACAGCGGCTGCCCAGCATATATAATGTCGCGTTCCCCTCAGCCGTCGCGGAACAGCAAGCCATTAGACCGACATTTGGAGCTTGTGTTAGGGAAAGTAGCCCATGCAGAAAAAAAGAGGCTGGCATGGCCTGTACGCGACGCGAGAACAAAAGAATGAATTCTCGGTTATTGGTAAAGAAAAAAAAACCACCGACAGTCGAGACCTCTTGTGGGTAGAGGGCCGGCGGGGTTTCGGAAGAGCAAACTGCATTTCCATGCACAAACATAACGCTTACTGCGGCATTCAGCAAAGTTTGCAGATGTACATGTCCCTAAGAGGTCCGCTGAAAGGACTCCCTGCTCCCCATTCAATGCCTAGCGGTAGCTTGCGCGCTGTCTCTTTAACGCGAGATATAATAAAACCCTCTCAGGCTGACGCGGCTCCTCAGCCCTGATATCGCAGACTATGGTGAGCGACAGACGGCAGGAGCTTACAGCACGCGACGACAGTAGGGCGTAGCTAGCAATAGCGCAGAAAGTGCAGTGGCACCGGGGCCAACCAGGGCAGGACTGGCCGTAGCGGGCACCGGGCAATTCCCCGGTGCGCCGCACGGGTGGGGGCCGGTTTTGCACCCGAAGAATGACTGTCTCTTACTACCCACCTAAGGACAGGAGCCCATTTACCCTCGCCGCATTACTACTGCCAACGCTACTTTAGAGAGCCACTTACTGATCTTATCCTCGTCTCTGGAGAAGGGGAAGCAGCAGAGCTGGCCCATGGCACCTCGCCTTCGGTTTCCTTCCTCCTTCCCCTCTGTGCCGCCGCCTCGCGCTGAAGACAAGCCTAGGAGCTGCGAGGCAACTACAAGAGACAGACATGCAGAGCAAGAGACACAGCGATCGAGGGAGAGCTCGGGCAAAAGGGGACGCAACCAGGGGTTGTGGTGAGAGAGAGGCTCCGCCCCCTGTCCTGACGCTTCATATAATTGCTCGAAGAGTGACACTGGGGAGGGATCGAAATGGTCGCTCAAGCCATATGCGCTTCGAGCTGCGAACCAGTTTATCTTAAACAAACACCTCTGTCACACAAATCCCTCAGACAACTGTACTTTCCCTACATAAGTGCTACCACGTAACAAACCCCTCTCTTCCCAAGAACGCTCTGGAACAGAAAAAAACAAGTCTCCTAACATTATTCACAAATCTGTGAGTCAGCTAGACTACGGGATTCACGCGCCATAAACCAAAGGCGCTTAGAAGAAGACGGTCTGGGACTAGTGAAAACCACATGAGCAGAACTGTAATCGATTGAAAGAAAAACACCAGGCACTGAATTATATTTGCATAGCCAGATATACAGTCTCAATCCATGCTTCAGCGAGTTCACCTAATGCATCAAGTCTGAAATTAAGTGAGCCATTAAATATTAAGTAATTCAAATGCCTACACAGTTAGTTTACATAACGTAGCGGTCTCATACATTATTGATACTGCTTCCTTTTTGTCAGCTGGAAAACGATTACCTCTCCATTTATTAAATCTGCCGGCCTGAGGGTATCCTATCTAACGAAACTCATGGCAGTGTAATGATAACTCAGACAACACAGCCTTCCCATAACATCGAACCCACTAAGTCAAGAAATCCTCTTAACTTATTTTAATACAGAGTATACCTCAACAAATACGCGCATGTACGCAGAATCACCACACAGACAGTGTATAACCACGTCAAGAAATACCAAGAACGTATAATATACATTTACAACACAGCAAACGTGCATAAAGACAAATTGACACACACACAGAAAGACATAAAAGTCCCCCAAACTACCCTGACTTGATATGTAGATCACTCACTTACCAAATGCACACAAAATCACACAGGTACAATACAGCAAACAGAAATGCAGACTGGGTAAAGAAACACAGACACCATAATTCCTTTGATTTTGGGCGCACAGGTTGCTAAATCAGGATATTCTATGAGTGATCAGTCTGAGAGTATGCAGACATACATACTACACAACTGTTGGGACAGAAAAGCCTTCTACATGGTAATGGACGTTCACCCCTATCCTGAGTGCCCAATTGTAACCATGTCTGGATCCCTAATGCTGATTTTAGTTGTCATAGGCAAAAACGGATCATGCGTGTGCCGCATGACATAGGCCTGTCTCACGTCATGTGGGATGGAGAGGGGCTTCCCAAAGGGATATCCTTAAAATGGTGGGAGGCTACTGCCTTAGCCAGGAGTTAAGGAGCACAAGTGTGGTGATGGCAGCATACTGTGTAAGGATCAGTGGGAGTGAATACATCCTATTTAGGTCGCAGCCTTCTGGCAATGCTAAAGACAACTTGGGAAGTTTCAGAAAGTTGACCTGGGAATGCATTCCGCTCGTTGCTTTGTGGTTTGTAACTCATATTTTCTTGCTCTCCATTTGCTGGATTTATTTGCTTTTGGCTGTCCAGGTTCAATTTGTCCCTTCCAATGCCAATGCTGTGTTTACTGTATTCTTCCACAAACTCGTTTTCTGTAATAAACAGGCCTTTAACTCATGTTAACCTGTCACTGGAGTGAGGCCTACAGGCTCGCTCACTTTAAAAGTTCCACTGCTTTGTGCTTAACTCACCCTTAGCCTACATCAGACTGGTGTGGAGTGCAGTGTAGAAGTATTGTATCTGCGTGGGCTGTATGCATGCCTGAAACTTCCCAAGTTGTCTTTAGCATTGCCAGAAGGCTGCAACCTAAAAAGGATGTATTCACTCCCACTGATCCTTACACAGTATGCTGCCATGGGTACAATACAGGGTTAATGCAGTACTGACCAGTGCATGCATACACGTGTGCCTATGAATGGTGCAATCCATGAAGGATATAGAGTGTGCAGTGTGTGCAGTTTTAAGGCATGTGCTGGGTGTAAGTGTACCTGTGAGTGATAGAATACATGAAAGGTGCAGTGCGTGCATGTTAAATATATATGCTGGATGTATATGTGCCTATGAGCAGTACAGTACATAAAAGAAACAGTGCTGGGCAGTGTGAGTCTGTTAAATGCAAAGGCTGGATGTTTGTGTGTTGTGAGTGGTACAGTACATGGAAGCCACAGTAGTATTGTGCAGTGCATGTATGCTGTATACATGCAGTGGGTGTAGGTGAGCCTGTGAATGGTACAATACATGGAGGACCATGGGTTCCCTTTTAAGAGACCCAAACCTGTATGGTAAAACATGGAGAGGAGGTAAAAAGATTCCCTCGGGAAAGGTTTTTATATTGCTGGATTCCTTTAAGATGGGTGGAACACACACTGTGGAGAGGAAGACCAGGCTTCCTCTGTACACTTCAAAATGTGCTCTTTGATTTAGTGGGAGGTCACAAGGAAGGGGCCTGGGCACATATCATTTATGCCCCAGTGGACGATAATGTTGAGCCATACGAAGAATTATTTCAATCCTTAATACAAATCCTCGGTGAAATAATCATAGGGGGAGATTTTAATTTTTTTATCAAATCCGAAGATTGTATCCTCCGTTATTTCCCCAAAACAATTAAAACCCCAAACTCTTAAAATTATTCAACATTATAGCAAGACTTTGCAGCTATTTGACCCCTGGAGGGAAGCATTTTTGACTAAAATAGCATATACCTGCTTTTCGGGCAGATTCCGCACTTCTTCATGTATTCATGTTTTTCTTATATCCAAGGCCCTGAATTTTAGTAATCAGAGAATCCACCCCAATGGATTCTCGGATCATGGTATGAAAATTTTAGAGGTTGAGTTACGCAATGTTCCGGTTCAATCCAAGAGATGGACTCTTAATAGGCAATCCTCACTGGAAGAAAGTTGGGTGCCACTCGGTAAAACAGAGATAAAGGAATTTCTCGCAAGAAATCATGGGATGGCTCCTCCACATATTGTCTGGGATTTCCTGTTTTTTTTTTTAAAGTTCTTTTTATTAAATTTCAAAGTGTACAGTCATCATTGCTGCCATGCAAGGCCAGACAGTAATAAAAAGAGAAAAATAAACATTGCAAAAGAACAGTTGTGATTGAACCCCTCGTAATATAGCTGCATCTGATTCGTAATCCCACCTAAAAACACATATTATCAGGATAACACCCCTAGTACCCAATTAGCATTGATCATCAGTCCTGTGCGGATTCGTCTAGCGCCTGCCGTAGTAGATATTGACGTAGTGGTTCCCAAATGTCCCTTGGCTTCGAGGAAGACGGAAGTTCTTCTGTGTACAATTCTAGGTTTTCTCTACAGTACACCATGTCTTTAATCCACCTGTAAACATAGGGTGCCATAATACCTTCCCAAGTTAGCGCTATGCGCCTCTTTGAAAATAAAAGAGCGATTCTTACCCTAGAGTACCTTTTAAATTGGGCACATAACAGAGCACCTTATTATGTAATGTGATTGTTGAAATACTGATAGTAAGGGTAACAATAAACTCGTTAACAACTGATTTTCTATCCTTTCAGACATAAAATAACCCCCTCAAATATATCGGGTTCTAAATATGGTCAGTGGACATACGGATTGATGAATTCCACTCTAACAGGTTTTCAACTGAAACGCATATAAAAGGTAATAAATATAACTGGAGTACCAAACTAACAAGTAAGATCAAGGTTTGAAAGTCATTAAAATAAATAAAAATATTTTTATTATTTGCAGATATCCATCTTTTAACCCTTTCGATGTGCATGACGGAGCGGTTCCGTCATGCGCGTCGGTTACGGTGTGCGCATGACGGAACCGCTCCGTCATGGCCCCGCCCGCGCACTGAACCTTCAATACAGGGCGGAAATCCACGCCGCGCTGAAGGGGTTAATACAAAGTCCTGGATAGTCCATGATCACATGTGGGCAGGTAACTAGGGTATATTGTCTTGTTTTGGGTTTAAGGTGACAGTTAAATTCTAGTTTATAAAGATAATACCTAATAGAAGGTTCTCTAATCTTTATAGATTGACGGGCCAGTTTCTAAATACGGCCCTACGGAGTGATCCCTGCCCTTTGACACGATTGTGCAAAGATTTTATAGCATCTACAGAAGTGGGTGTGGTCCTCAATGTAACAGGTATTGATAGTGATCTAATGAATAGAAATATTGAACAGTGGATAAACGAAAAGAGAAGTATGGTTTTATTAATAAATACCACCAAGGGTCATTATTTTATAAAAATGAGTCAATGGGTATGAATGTGCTGCTTGAAAGTTCACCAGGATAACAACACTGTTAATAAATAAATTAAAAAAATTCTAATATGGGGTAATGCCTGCCATTGGTCAACTGTCAAGTGGAATTGATCAATTTTGGTAGAACTGTACTTACAAAGATAAATAACTATGTATTTTTAGCTGTATTACTTTGTCTTGGGAATTGTATACTATATAGGCTAACTGCTTTCTTCTTTTTTTATGTTGATGTCTCATTATCTGATTTAGATTGAAAGCACTTTCTATGGGAGATTTTAATATTGGTCCTGAGGAAGGTAGTTTTTTATTCTTGACTTCCACCGAAACGCGTCAATGCATGATTTAGAAGACAGACTATAGATTGTGGAGACATTTGTTTTCCGAATAATTAAGTATCTGAACATAAATTTCAAGGAGAACAGTTGATCCGGATCTAATGTCTTTTTGTCTTTCTCTGTTGATAAGAAAGCAACTTTCTTACATGTTCTCCCCAGCTTGCAATTTGTGCACATAATGAAAATTAGGTTTTTAACTTTTTAAATTTTTCTGTATATTTTTATCCTTGTAAGTGTATGTGACTATTCATTGTAATTGTGATGATAAATTTCTGTCATATTGAAATAAACATTTTACAATTTGTGAGAACACTTGATCCTGTCTAGGTATTGGTGTCTTGTTCTGGTGACTGAATGTTTTTGATGCGAGCCACTGTGTGGTATTGAATACTTGCCAAAAGGGGGACGTTTTTTTGACTATTGTCACATAATAGAGCAAACAAATCAGAGGTGTACATTGCAAAGAGACATAGCCTGTATACGTGTCACTACATCTTGCCGGTACTGAAATACGAGCTTACAGTTCCACGCCAGGTGCCAGAAGTCGGTGTCTGGCTGGCCGCACCTCTTACAGTTACTCGTATCACAGAGGCCAATTTTGTGTAGTTTGAGAGGCGTGTGATATATTTGATGAATGTATTTAAAATGGATAATTTGTAAATTACTATTAGGAGTGAGTTGGCCAGTCAGTGTGCAGATGTGTTCCCATTCCTTCAAGGTCAGTGGAGGAGTTAGTTGATCATTCCATCGAGCTAGGCTTCTATCCACCTCCCGCACTATTTCGCCCCACACTGCTTTGTATAATTTAGTGACCAGCTGGTGCCGCGTAGGGGCAACAAGTAACAACTGCAGGGAATGGAAGGGGGGCGGTTCTGCAGGGAAGGACGTGTAGTGCTTCTTTTTTTTTTTTTTTTTTTTTTGAAAATTTTATTGTGCAGGAAGAAGGGTACAAGCACGGGCCTACAACCGCCTGGGCCGGCCGCTAGTAGTTAAAAAGCTCAAACAGTGCAAACACAATGACTGGCCCACCGGGGCTCCGCACCCTACAGAAGATCAAACTGCACATAAAGGAAAATCAGGATACACCCTTTTAACATAAATAACAACTAAAAACAAAAAGCGAGGCAAGAAGACATGAGATGGGCGTCGGACCACAGCAGGGGCACTTCCATACCAGACCACCCGATGGCAGTCAAGAAGAAGGAGAACTAAGAGGTAGGGGGGGGGGAAACGGGAATACCAAATCTATACTCCGACGTGCCAGATAAGTAAGGAACCATCAAGGATCAGGGGGACAAGGCTACCTCAGACGTATCCACCAGGGGGGGAGCACAAATATTTCCACGATACACGTTCCACTGCCCCCAAATTCTACTCCAAGCCCCGGGTTTACCACGAGCCACATACACAGTCTTTTCCCTGAACATGCACCAGTCCATGTTCTCCTTCCAGACAGACACGGTGGGGGGGCCGCTGCGAACCCCAAAGCTGCGCTATGTCCCTCTTTGCTATCATGTTCCCCAGGGCCGCCCACCGAGTCTGGGCCGCGTTATAGTCATTGGGCTCCCACACATTCAGAACACAGCGACGCACCTCCGGCAACAGCGTGACCCCGGTGACTCGCCTCATAACCTCATGCACCTGACGCCAGTATTCCACCACCTCGCGGCACTCCCACAGGATGTGGAGAAAGGTGGCACTGAGCCCACAGCCACGCTTACAGAGCCCGCCCTCAGAAAACCCCATCGAGACCAATCTTGACTTCGCCTTTAACCCACAGATCCCCCACTCTGCTAATGCCGATCGTGTCCCAGTGCTCAAAGCCTTTCATCGTCCAGAGGCTCCCCAGGCGGTCTGAGGCGAACAAGGGAGTAGCACACGTTAAACGCTCACTCCAGCCCATCGCTACATTCGCCGCCTTCCACACCCGTACCGCAATCCTAGTAGGGCCCGTGAGGGTCCTACCAGCCGATCGGGAGTAAAGCGCTCTGTTATAATTACCGCCGGGAAGCAGGAATTTATCCATCTCATACGCCGGGTTCAAACCAGGAGCATACGTGGCATGGTTAATAGCCGACAGTTGGGAGGCCCAATAGTACCGTCTAATGTCAGGAAGCGCGACGTGTAGTGCTTCTTGACTGCGAGCTTCATACGGTGTAGCGTGAATTGAAAGAGAGGAGACTGGTTAGTGATTTATGCAAGGCCCTCAGGTGTAAGGAAATCCCCGTCCGGGTATATATCCTGCATGCGCTCGATACCATCCTCCCTATGTGAGCGCATTGGTCCCACCTCCCATGTCACAGACAGAGCTGCATGGCCCTACAACAGCAAAGCTGGGGCATATATAGGTAATTTATTCGCAAGCTTGCCAATGGCCTGCCTGGCAGCGATCGTAGTATCCAGGGTATTAATCTCTGATCTTGGCGTACCTCTGTTTGTGTGCGTAATCATACCCACTAAAGAGACAGGATGTGCGTGCCCTTCCTCCACTGCAACGTGAGGCGTGAAAGCATGGGGAGGATACCAGTAATAGGCATATTGCGCTTGTGCACAAAGATAATAGACATAGAAATCCGGCACACAAAAGCCACCCCTCCCATAGGGCAATGTTAGCGTGCTCCAACTTACTCTTGCTTGTTTGCCCCCCCATATAAGTCTAAGCAGCTGAGTTTTCACCATTGCGAAAAATAGTTTAGATAGTTTTATAGGGATATTGCTAAAAAGATATTAAAAAAGTGGCAATATAACCATTTTAATGACAGAGATGCGATCTGCCAGGGACAGCGGGAGGGGTCACCATCTATCCACCTGGCGCTCAAGCACGGTACAGGCTTTGCCGTAGTTTTCCCGTATAACAATCTCCGGGTCGCGATGCACCCACACCCCAAAATATTTCACTGGTTGAGTTGACCACACAAGTGGATATTCCATTGGTGGAGCGGCAGTATTTGCGGTCAGGGGATTATCACCGACTTATCCCAGTTGATTGTAAGACCCGAAAACCGGCCAAATCGAATATATTCTTGCAACACAGGGGACAGATATTTGTGCGGTTCCCGGATAAAAGCACCATACGGGGCGATGTATGAAGTTTAGTGCTAATTCCCTATGATGCTGTTCAATCATGCACGCCACTGGCTCCAGCATGAGAGCGAATAAGAGTGGCGATAGAGGGCAGCCTTGACGGGTACCCCTCTCGATCCTAAATGGCTGAGAAGTGATCCCTCCCACTTGCAAATGCGCCGTTAGATCAGTGTACAGGAGTCGCACCCAGCCCAATAAAAGACCCGGAAAACCCATCCGTTTTAAAATATTAAACATATATCTCCACTCAATGGAGTTGAATGCTTTGGTTGCATCCAACATGACGGCAGCAGCGGGAAAATCCGGATCTAAGATATGAAGCATAGCAAATATGGTTCTCAAATTGTGAGAAGTGGAATGCTCCGGTATAAACCCGGATTGGTCTGGTAATACTAAACTAGACATTAGAGGTTGAAGCTTGGTAGCTAGGATTTTAGCCAGAATTTACGCATCCAGATTGATCAGCGAAAGAGGACGGTATTTTTAACAGAGCGAGGGTGATTTATCCTTTTTAAGGAGCATGATGATTAAGGCCTGTCGGAGGGAAGGAGGCAGCATGCCCGATTCATGGGCCTCTGCATACATGCAATTGCCAAAAGATAGGGCATCAGAAGGTCAGCATATGCTTTATAAAATTCAGCGGTGAGACCGTCCGGCCCCGGGGCCTTGCTATTTGGGAGAGAAAGCATTGCCGCTTTAATGTCGGATTCGTCAATGGGTTGACTAAGCGATGCCCATTTGATAGCCAGGCACAGGCAATATCAGATAGATAGGCATCTAGGGCATCATCCTCTAAACTCCCACGTGGCTTATACATATCTGCATAGCAATCCGTGAACTGATCCACTATAGCATGCTGTGTAAAATGTTCCCCCCTCTGGGAATCAACGATCTTAGTAATGTGGGGATGTTCGGCTCAAAATTGTAACCTGGTAGCCAGCTGCCGTCCAGGTCGGCCCCCTTCACCATATACTCTGGCGACATGTCGACGTGATAGCATGTTTCAGTGACCGCCATTGTGTTATATTCCTCAAGCAGCTCATGTATGCGGTCAATAGTAGAAGCATTTGGTGTGGCCCGTATCGTTTTTCCAATTCCCCCAGCTCCTTCTCTATCTTGGACAGTTGTCCCCTGATATCGCAAAGTATACCGGCTGATGTGCTAATGCAGACTTCCCTCACGGTGACCTTAAACACCTCCCATAGGGTGGCCGAGCTACCAACCGTGCCCACGTTTAATTTGAAGTATTGCGTCATTGCCTTTCTAATAGCATCCTCAAAGGTGGGGTTGAGCAGGGCCTCGGCACGAAAGTGCCACGTGAAGGGACGATGAGTGTTTGTAGGGATATTGAGGTCCAGCCGCACTTGGTTGTGATCAGATAAGGTGCGTGGAAGTGAAGCAATATTCGTGACCCACCCATTCGCACCCTTGCTCTATAACCAATAGTCCAAGCGGGACCAACTGCAATGTGCCGGTGTAGCATGTGTACCTTCGCGTGTTTCAGCATTCCTCAGCGCCATGCATCCACCAAGCACATTTCTAGCATTACGCTTCGTATGCATTGAGCAACTTTAATTGTGCATGCTCCTAGTGGATTGGATTTGTCCCTGCAAGGATCCAGATGTGTGTTTAAATCCCCACCCCACAGTATGGCTGCCTCCAGCCAGGTGCGCAGTACATTTAGCATTTGTATAAATACTTGAGGATCATCTATAACAGGGCCATATACATTTACAATCATGATCGTTGACATCCAAAGCTTCCCATATACCATAGCACAATGCCCTTCAGCATCTGTATAGGTTTTGAGTGATGTGAATGGCATACCCTTTTTGAATAAAATAAGTACCCCCCTGGCGTAGGTGGAATATGACAAGGCGAGTTTGTAACCCGCCCATCTGAGCGCGATCTTGTTCTCCGTCAGCTTCAAGAGTTGTGTCTCCTGCAGGAGAGATAGCTGCACCCTGTGCCTATCTAAATAGGCAAATACTTGTCTGATCTTTTTGGGAGAGTTTAGGCCATGGACGTTCCAGGTTAAACATGTGTAACTATCGCCCATGACCAGGGTCATTAGGTCCAAGCACCTAGACATAGCTAAGCAGGGCATAGGCAGGTGCCGTGACATGTAGGCTGCTAGGCAAGTGTGGTGGTGCAATCACAACAAATAGGCCCAGATGGAAACTATACAAAACCCCGACCCACTTTAGCAGACCGAATTTGCCAAAGCCATACCCCAAAATTGCAACATACCCCAACAAATAAAAACAACTACATAGCACAGTGTGGGGGACACCCATTGGGGGACACCGCGGCACACCCCACTCCCAGCTGAAACGGGGAGGTGGCCGCCTAAGGTAATCTCGTCCTCCTGAAATCAAACAACAATCAGAGAAAGGAGGAAACCTACAGTGGCTAAATTTCTAATACAGATGAACTGCATCTCCCACACAGCATATAGACAGCTGGCAAGTATTATGCAAACGTCCTACAATTCCTGTGGGAACAAAAAACAACATAGAATAAAAGGACATGAATACATATAGAAATCCAGCGAGGGCACTCCATCTCGACAATGCAAAAGGGAACAGCAGCCCACATTAAGCCCCCTGTCGCCGTGGTCGATGACCCTCGTGACTACAACCCACCGGACTGCATATGATCCAGGAGGTGGCCTGTAGTTCTGAGGACACTCAAATGGGTCTTGCCTGTCAGTCATCATTGTCTGATGTATCCGGAGGAACCTGTTTTTTGCACCGAAGAGACTTGGCAGATTTGAAGGCCTGTTTGGGACTTGTGAAAATCTTGGCCTTGTCATCTGTTCCTATTTGAAGACGGGCTGGATAGAGCATTGCATATTGTACATTTTCGGCAATCAGTAGCTTTTTGGCTTGGGTAAACTCTTTTCTGGGCACCTGGACCGCTGCCGTAAAAACTGGATAGAACGACAGGGTGTTACCCTGGTAGGTGATGGTGCCCTTCTGTCGGGAAATGCGGAGCACCGCATCACGGTCTCTGAAATTTAGCAATCTGGCGATAACTGGCCTAGCAGTGGTGCCCAGCGGCAGGCGGACCGCAAGAGACCGATGAGCCCGCTTCACAATGAACATACTAGACAGGTTTTCTGCGCCATAGATGTCTCGGAGCATAGTTTCTAGGTATGTTTCCAACTTTCCCGCATTTGTGGACTCGGGCAGACCCAAAATGCGAATATTATTGCGCCGGGAGCGCACTTCAAGATCCTCGTTTTTCGCTTGAATGGCAGCCAGGATCTTCTCCATGTCCGTTGTTTTGGTTGTGACCTGCTGCAGCCCATCCGCCGCGGTGGTAATGCGCTGCTCTGCCTCGCCGATCCTGACCGCCTTCTTGTCCATCTTAGCCGAAATATGGTCCATCCGAGTGCTAAGGGCCTCAATTTTACCATCTATCGACTGTAGGCTAGCCTGAATAGCTGCAAGCCATTTTTCGAGTGCAGATGAAGACTCGGCTGCAGTGTCCTGTTCTGAGTCCGATGCGGCCATCTGTTGGGATTTTCCTGATTTGCGTGGCTCAAAATTTAGGAGGGGTTGATTTTTATCAGGTTTTCTCATGATTACTGGAGTAGGTAGGCACCGACACCTGTTTGCAAAATGAAGCCCACTCGGTCGATTCCGTTCCCACTGTTGCTGACAGATTATATAGAAGTAAGTGTGTGCTTTTAAGGGTAGTCACTCTCAGGTTTATTCACCTCACGCAGACAGACCTCAAGCTGCAGCAGATACAAAAGCGCCCAGGTTAAGTGGCCCAGGCAGCCGCCCCGAAACCCGACAGCACGCAATGCAACAAACGTGTCAGCAAGGTAGAGCCCAGCACATAGCAGATAGCAGAAGGGTGTCTCACTCCATGTGCAGGTGTAGCGGTAAAACTGGGCTCAGATCCGTGACGCACCTCACATCCGCCAAGCTATTTATTTATTTATTTATTTATTTTTTAGATTTATACAGCGCGTACCATTGCCCGTAGGCGTCTCGGCGCTAGAAACTTTGAATGTATTCCCGAGGTTAAGCCGGTAACTATTCTTGATCAAACAGCCAGGTCTTTATCTTTCTGCGGAAATGCATCAGAGATGGGCTGTCTTTGATGGATGCTGGCAGGGCGTTCCATAACCTGGGAGCTGCCACAAGGAAGCGTCCATCGCCCCAGTTAACTGTTTTTGTTCGTGGTAGTTGAAGGATTTTAAGGTTGTTAGATCGGAGCGATCTTATGGAGGACTGTTATCTGAGATGGGATTTCAGGAAATGTGGACCACAGTTGTGCAATGCTTTATAGAGTATGCACAGCGCTTTAAACTTGATCCGGTTTCGAATCTTGAGCCAATGCAAGTCCCTTATAGTCTCAGAGATTGGTGAGAACTTAGGGATTCCAGACAGGAGGCGGGCTGCAGCATTCTGGATGGTCTGCATTTTGTTGGTCACTCTTGCTTGGGCGTTGATGAATAAGCCGTTACAATAGTCAAGAGATGACAGCACGAGGGCGCTTACCAGCGTCTTACCTGCTGAGGTTGGTAAAAACGGCATGATTTTCTTGATCAACCTAAGTTTGTGATGGGCTGTTGCTGCTATTTTATTTGAGTGGGCCATAAAATGTAATTTATCGTCAAAAATCACCCCCAGATTTCTGACGGTGATGGCTGGTGTAGGTGGTGTTCCATGCGTGGGGGGCCACCAGGTGTTTGACCATCCTGGGGAGAGATGTCCAAATATGACTACCTCCGTTTTTTCGGCATTTAACTTTAAACAGTTAGAGGCCATCCACTCACCGATCGCCCGCATGCCCTCTTTGAAGTTTTCAGCCACCTTGTCTCCATTCCCGTTAATGGCCAACACAAGCTGGGTTTCATCCGCGTACGAAGTAAGGCTCATCCCATAGGCCTTGATGACAGAGGCCAGGTCCGACACGTAGATATTGAATAGTGTCGGACTAAGGGATGAGGCTTGGGGAACCCCACACAGTAGTGACAGCTTGTGCGATTGGAAGGGGCCCAGTGTGACCACCTGTGATCTACCGGCCAAGAAGGAGGAGAGCAGATTTCTAGCCATGTGGCGGATACCCAGGTTTTCGGCACGGTTGACCAAGATCTTGTGGTCGACCGTGTCGAAGGCTGCCGACAGATCGAGCAGTACGAGTATTGCTGTACCTCCCTGGTCCCGAATCACTCTTATGTCCTCTGTAGCTTTTATTAAGGCAGTTTCGGTTCCATGGAACTTGCGGAAACCAAATTGGGTGTTGTCCAGTAGTTGATGTTTTTCTATGAACTCTGAGAGTTGTGAGTTCATAGCCTTTTCCACTACCTTTGCTAAAAAGGGGAGACTGGCTATGGGGCGGTAGTTTTTTGGTTGGTCCTTGTCCAAATTAACTTTCTTAAGTAGGGGTTTGACCAAGGTATTTTTAAGGGAGTCAGGGTATATCCCAGTTCTGAACATTGTGTTGCAGATTGATACAATGTCAGGGGAGAGATAGTCCATGATCGGACGAATGACTTTTAGAGGACAAGGATCTAATGCTGAGCCTGATTTGATTGTGGCCGTTGTTTCCTTGATTTGTGTTTCTCCAAGGTCTAAGAACTGAGAAAGTTCGATATTGTTGGTCCCGTTGTTAGATATGGGGGGGCTGATTACTGTTTTTGTGGAAAATGCTTGATATATATCATTTACCTTTGTGAAAAAGAAATCAGCCAGAGAATCACAAAAGACTTGGGATTGTGGAGGATTCAGGTCCGGTGCGTTTCCCGCTAAGACCTTAGTTATCTCAAAAAGTTTTTTACTTGAGTTTTTAGCAGAATTGATTTGTTCAGTGAAATAAGATTTTTTTGTCTCGACAATAAGAGCTTTGTATTGTCCGAGTGCTTCCTTATAGCTGGTCTTGCTTTCCGCGCTGTAGGATCTGCGCCAATGTCTCTCCCTGTTTCTACAGAATTGCCTCTTAATACGGAGCTCCTCTGTAAACCATGGGGCTGATGGCGTTGCTCTGTTTCTAGAGAGTATTTTAGTTGGGGCTAAGGAGTGGGTGGCGGTACCTATCCACTCCTCAAATTGTCGTGTGGCCAAGTTTGGATCAAATGTTGAGTCAGGGCGAGTTTTTTCAAGTAAGCTCGTTAGCTCAGCGTGATCGATGTCCTTCCAAACTTTGATGGTTTGTGGTTTCGGTACAGAGTGGGGTCTGAGTCTATTTAATGTGACTGATATTTTTATAAAAATGGCGAAGTGGTCGGTCCATGGCATTGGTAAGGTATCTATTATATTAACGCCTTGCATATTAGTAAAAATGCCGTCTAACATGTGACCGGCTATATGGGAGGGGGTGGTTACCAGTTGCCGAAGACTCATAGTGTGCATGTCTGATATCAAGGACTGGGTATCTTTGTCAGATGCATTCTCAAGATGGAAGTTCAAGTCGCCCAATAATGTAAATGAGTCTTCCAGCGCTAGAGCTTCTAGTATTGCACCCAGATTTGCTAGAAAGTTGGTGCGAGCGCCTGGTGGTCGATATAGTAGGATGCCTTTAAAATGAAACGATGGGGTGAGTTTAGGATCGAAAAGAAGGGCTTCGCAGGAGGTGGAGTGAATGTGAGATATTCTGACCGTTATGTGGTCGCGGTCGATGATGGCTAGTCCTCCTCCGCGCTGCCCCACTCTATCTAAGCGATAGGCGTTATAGGCTGGGGGGGTCGCAACTGCCATGTCAGGATCGGATGCTCCATCCGTCCATGTCTCCGTGAGAAAGAGACAATCAAGGTTGTTGTTAATAATAAGATCATGTATTTCTTGCCGGTGCTTGACAAGAGATCGTGCATTGATTAGTGCAGCGGTGATGTCGGAAGACATAGATGCAGTGACAGCATGCGTTTTGATTTTTTCATTCATTATCTGTAGCTTCACGTTACAGTGGGGACATGTAAATTTTGTGGTATCTGACCATAGGTGTGGATTATATTGAGCGCAGTCGGTGTTAGGCGTGCGCAGTGCCATCAATGTGGATTTGGGGTAGATGTGGGGAGCCTGTCGCGGGGGTTGATCCGAGGTTCTGGCCCCTGGCCCGGTCTCGGCACGGACGAGCACAGACGAGCTTGCCTTATGCGCGCCTTCGGTGTGCATTCGTCGCGCCCGCTGCGCTCGTCCGCTGCGCTTCCGGAACATACACATATTTGAAGGAAGGGAGCTATGTGAGAGGCATGGCTTCAAGGTGGGCGTGTCCCAGTCAGGGAGAGGGGAATGAAGTTGGCGGGAAAACGGCGATTTTGCCCTTACCAGTGCTCGTTTTTCAGTAGGAAAGGGTGCCTGCACACTGCAGTGATGTGACAGGGAAGGTGAGTGATTTTAAAAGCAAAGTGAATTTTTACAATTTTTAAAACAAAGTTATGCTCAGTTTTCCTTGCTACTCCCGGCTGTGCCTCAGGAGGGTTCAAAAGTTATCTAAAGCGCTAGTAATCAGCGCGTCTTTTATAACTTTGAAGAGGGGGGGCGTGGGCTCAAGGTGGGCGTGTCCCAGTCAGGGAGAGGGGAATGAAGTTGGCGGGAAAACGGCGATTTTGCCCTTACCAGTGCTCGTTTTTCAGCAGGAAAGGGTGCCTGCACAATGCAGTGATGTGACAGGGAAGGTGAGTGATTTTAAAAGCAAAGTGAAATTTTACAATTTTTAAAACAAAGTTATGCTCAGTTTTCCTTGCTACTCCCGGCTGTGCCTCAGGAGGGTTCAAAAGTTATCTAAAGCGCTAGTAATCAGCGCGTCTTTTATAACTTTGAAGAGGGGGGGCGTGGCCTCAAGGTGGGCGTGTCCCAGTCAGGGAGAAGGGAATGAAGTTGGCGGGAAAACGGCGATTTTGCCCTTACCAGTGCTCGTTTTTCAGCAGGAAAGGGTGCCTGCACACTGCAGTGATGTGACAGGGAAGGTGAGTGATTTTAAAAGCAAAGTGAAATTTTACAATTTTTAAAACAAAGTTATGCTCAGTTTTCCTTGCTACTCCCGGCTGTGCCTCAGGAGGGTTCAAAAGTTATCTAAAGCGCTAGTAATCAGCGCGTCTTTTATAACTTTGAAGAGGGGGGGCGTGGCCTCAAGGTGGGCGTGTCCCAGTCAGGGAGAAGGGAATGAAGTTGGCGGGAAAACGGCGATTTTGCCCTTACCAGTGCTCGTTTTTCAGCAGGAAAGGGTGCCTGCACACTGCAGTGATGTGACAGGGAAGGTGAGTGATTTTAAAAGCAAAGTGAAATTTTACAATTTTTAAAACAAAGTTATGCTCAGTTTTCCTTGCTACTCCCGGCTGTGCCTCAGGAGGGTTCAAAAGTTATCTAAAGCGCTAGTAATCAGCGCGTCTTTTATAACTTTGAAGAGGGGGGCGTGGCCTCAAGGTGGGCGTGTCCCAGTCAGGGAGAGGGGAATGAAGTTGGCGGGAAAACGGCGATTTTGCCCTTACCAGTGCTCGTTTTTCAGCAGGAAAGGGTGCCTGCACACTGCAGTGATGTGACAGGGAAGGTGAGTGATTTTAAAAGCAAAGTGAAATTTTACAATTTTTTAAACAAAGTTATGCTCATTTTTCCTTGCTACTCCAGGCTGTGCCTCAGGAGGGTTCAAACCCTTTTGAAGCTATGCCCCTCTCAACCAGGTACCGTGCATTAAGAATATCATAACCTGTGGTTAGCGTATGGGCCCGTGCGATGTGAACAGCAGATGATGCCTCAATACCATGGAAGCCAGGCACTGCACACAACCAGGTCCGAGGGCCGTGCAGTGAACTGTGGGGGAGGGGTGAGGCCCTGTAGCATCAATGTCTAGCCTGCCAGACTCTGTCACAGCCCAACAATAGATGTCTAGTAGTGAAAGCACTCTCCCATTAGCACACCTTGGAGCCTCACCGCAGTTTTCAATGCGTACGCCGGCAGGATGATACAACGATGCAGGCTCCTGCCCGCTCGGGGCGGCCGTTGTGAATATTGCGACCGCAGTCAGGCCGTACTGGCGGGTCACAACACACCCTCACCAGCATGTCCTCGCCGGGCCCGTTTTACTAGCAGCATCAGTCAAGCCGCGGGAGCCGCCGGAACCACAGGCCCACCAGCGAGGCCCCCACACACCACGTCCAGCACTCAGGGCCGCGGACGGACGCAGCCCCGCTTGTGCACCCGCACTTGCGGCTCTGCCGATCGGTAGACACACGCAGCTAGTCAGGATGTGTAGCGCGTTCCGCGCCGGGTCCAGCCACAGCAGGCATGCACCTCAATTCTATATCCCCAGAGCCGTAGTGTCTGACAAGGCCGTGCTCAGTGTCCCAGCTCCGAGCGCCGCACACTATGGGGGTGCCATCTTGCTCGTAGGCGATGCAGTGGTGCTCGTCAAAAACAACTGCCAGTAGTCTCCGCTGCCCTTCAAACACAGCGATTTAGATGAGGCGTTGTGTTAGATGTTCCTCTATGCATTTGCAAGCACGGATGACATGCAGGAGTCAGGATATTTGAGGGATTATGTCGGCGGCCGGCGGAGCTGCACTACAGTGCAGCCATCTTGCCGTGTGCCAAGCCACGCCCCCCTTGTCTGGTATTCACTTAAGGCATATATTCATGGCCTGGCTATTGGTAAAGATGCAGAAAGTTTTAAAAAAGAGAACAAGAAAAAGCAAATACTAGAGCAGAAGGCTCAGTGGTGCTGTGATACCTTTCTTAGAAGTCCTTCAGCTTCCAATCAACGGAAACTTGTCCAGGCTAAATAGGCTCAAAGCGAAGCTTATCATTTAAAATGCGAAACCTCCAATCGTAACTATAGGCAAAAGGTATACAAAGAAAGTAATTTTACAGGGAGGTTTCTCTCATGGCAGGCTCAGGATCAGGCCGCAAGTAACTGGATCAGTATATTGAAATGTCCTGCTACTTGCACCCAAAGCGAGGACCCGGCTAACATAGGAGACATAATTTTGGAACACTACAGGCATATTTATGGTCAAAAACAAACAATTGATAATGCGTCCCCGGAAATGTTCCTTCGGCAAGAGAAAATTCTGGTACTCTCTGAGACCGATAAAATTAATATGGTGCGCCCCTTCGCTAAAGAAGAACTGGGTGATGTTATAAAAAACCTCCCGATAGTAGAGCCTGTGGACCGGATGGTCTTTTGGCGAAATATTAAAAAACATTTTCAGGGGTTTTATCAGAATATTTCTTATTGATTGCCAACTCAATTCTAGAGGGAGGTCCGATACCAGTGTTATTCCGAAGAGGGAATGTAGTCACTTTTTGAAAAAAGGGGAAGGACGGCGAAGACCCTAATTCATATCACCCAATCACACTTTTGAACTCTGACTATAAAATTATTACCAAACTTTTAGCCAATAGATTTTATATATTAGCTACAAACCTGATCCATTCTGATCAAAATGGTTTTATTGCAGGAAGACAGCTTGGGACAAATACACATTATTTAGTAGAAGCACTGGATTATTTCGAGACAAAGGAAATACAGGCGCTGGTTCTTCTGTTAGATGCAGAGAAGGCGTTCAACCTCGTCGTCTGGGAGACTTTATTCCGCATCCTGTCTAGGTTCGGTATACCCCCCCCAGATCACAGGGCTGATTCAGACAATGTATCACAATGCAGAAGCCAGTATTACTGTTAATGCCTCCAAGGTAGGACAAATTAGCGTTCAACGTGGGACCAGACAAGGTTGTCAACTGTCCCTTGTTTTATTGGCTTTTTTTATAGAGCCTTTGGCTATTACCATCCAAGAAATGCAGATCTTCGGCCCCCTCTACCTACTATGGGGAAACAAAAATTATACGCTAATGATATCATGCTCATTATCGATTGCGATAAGTGGTTTCAAGCAAAGGTCTTTGAGATCTTTGAACAATTTGAATCGTTCGGCGGGTATAAAATTAATATAAAGAAACGGAAATAATCAATCGCGGATGCACGCCTGATGTCTTACATACTGATATCTTGTCATGCATAAATTCCAAACCCCCAAAAATACTTGGGAAATAATTTGTCGTCACAAATTGCTGATCTGTACGATTTAAATTTTGCTCTGCTTCTGTTGAAAGTACAGGATTTATTGCTCCGTTGGAACTTGCTCTCGTTAACTATCCTGGGGAGGGTTTCATTGATCTAGATGTCTGTTCTCCCGCTGTTTTATTTTTTTATTCTCGGCAATTCTGTGTGTTTTAACAGCACCTTTCTTCTGTAAATTAGAGTCCATGTTTACGTTTTCCTGTGGGGAAAAAAAAAAGTGAATTGCACTAAGCCCTTTATACGAAGAGTTGGAGAAGGGTGGGTTAGCCCTCCCTAATCTCAGGGATTATTATTTTGCATATTATGCACAATATATGTCTAGGTTTGAGTCAGAATTGCATACAGGAGTATTTGTGAACTATTTCATGAGCTTAATCTGTAAAGAGTACCAGATACGCTGTCCATTAAAAATCACGAAATCACCATAACTAGTGCGCTATACGTGTATGCAGTGGTTTTTTCGCAAACTGCAGGACTTTTATAGAAGATCTATAATCCCAGCAATCAATACTTCAACCGCTTTATCCGAACTCACTTCGGCATTTGGGATTATAGAATCGTCTGAAATTATTCAAAAAGGGGTCAAGGCCGGATTTCAGAAAATCTCAGAATTTATTAAGTTTGATAGCTAGCTAAATATTTCCAAAATGCATGATCCTATTCCAAATTATATTCTTCTCCTTGGGTCCTATAGTATGCTCATCAAGTTCCTTAGTAATCTGGATCTGATGCAGATTAATAAGCGTAAAAATGTGGCGCTTGCGCTATTTGAAGAAAGCGTAGTTAAGAAACCCGGGGAGTGGAAAAAACTTTTAGTCCCTTTCAAAGGTCCGGATCTCGTTCAGAAAGCAATAATACAATGGGAAAAACATGAAGAGCTGGATGTAACAGTGAGAATGTGGACCGAAGTAAATTATCTTAACTTCAGCACGCTACGGGGAGCAAATTGGCGCCTGATGCTTTTTTTAGCAAATGGCTCCTATATAGAACCCCACATTTTTTATCCAAGGTCTATCCTAGTCAGTCTAGACAGTGCTTTCATTGCTCAAATCAGTCGACAGCCAACTGGACGCATATCATTTCACAGTGCCCTTTAATTCAGGGGTTTTGGATTGATGTTTTCTGGCATTTGGAGGCCGAATGTCTAATTAAATTGGATTCTAACAGTTGGCTGAAAGTCCTGGGTTCCAATCCCTCCCTTTGCTTATCTGATAATTGGGTTACACTAATCTATATTGCAATGGTGGTCGCTAGGTCGCTCCTGCTTCAAAGATGGCGATCAGGTCTAGTGCCAACAAAAAATGAGTGGCTTCAGAAATTGAAACAGGTTAGAAATAGTGAACCTTTGTTTGCAATACGAAGTGGCGGGATTAGGAAATCTGAAAAAGTCTGGGAGGAATATTTTGACTAAATACTAAATAGAGCTTAAAATTTTACAGGCACTGTTAATGTGATAAAATATTATCCGATGTATGTATTATATACCAACATTTTTGTATACTTTATTGAACTATAGAAACTTTAATTCCTCTTAAAATAGGCAGTTCATGTTGTGTTAATATGATGAAACACTATCGGATGTCTCATATGTCGACATATGTGTATATTTTACTGCACTTTATGCACTATAGACACTTTAGTTCTAGACACTTTAGTTCTTCTTAAAATGGGCAGTTGATGTCGTACTTGGTCTTTTATGGTGAAATATTATCAGAAGCTTTATCTACTGCTTTATTTCGATGTTTTATTCGGATTCACATTTTAATGCACCATGGACACTTTAGTTATTTTCTCTTAAATGGAGAATTGGTACTGTATCTGGTTGCTAATATATATATTTTTTTAGTTCAATGTTTTCTGGTTTTTATTCTGACGATGTACTCTTCTCTTTTACTCTTGAATATGTATGCCGTACCTTCTGTTTGGAAGCGCATTATTGGACATTTATATTGTGATATGTTTGTAATTTTTTGGGGGGGAACTCAATAAAAATCTTTTTTTTTAAATGAAGGTGATGGGGCCGATAAGAGAATAATAAAGAGTAGAACTTGGGGCCCTGGGCTAACCTTTTGATACACATATCACTGTGACTGACATCCAGGTGTGAAGTCTTGTCACTCCCATGGCCTGTGTTGTGGGACTATCAGCTTTGGTGATACTTGTGCTGTGGCAGACTGCTTTTTAAGAGGAGAAGGAGAAGAGTGGACACTTCAAAAGAAGCAGAACCCCAACATAAAACGTCAATGACTCAGATCCTAAATCACATTTTAATGTCTGTAAATGGACTATAAGTAGGGGAGTTTGAAACCCCAAACATAGCCATCTGTCAGGCAGCCAGACAGGCTATATGATGAGGGGAAGCTCTACAAGACTTTTGCCTGTGACCAGGCCTAAGGGCCAAGGCCCGCTAGCCTACCTGCTGAGTGAGGCGACATCACCCAGGGAATCCAAGAATGCTGCATTGGAGCCCGGAGCACCAGCATCTGCCTACTTGCCAAGACAAGTGTGTCCCGTGAGCAAGACAATAGGGTTGGAGGGAGTGAGGTCCAGTGGAGAGCCCAATTGAGTGGATTTCCTGTGCAAGGTTTGAGGAAACGGCTTCTGCACCGATTGGATCGTCCCCTGTGTGCAGGAAAGGGCAGCTGTGGATTTAGCTGCATGTCGTGCCGCGCCGATCAGGCCAGAGCCAGTGCGTAGTAGCAAGGCGCCAACCGTGTATGCCAGGAAAGGCTGCCATGGAAAACACTGCTGTGCTTACGGTAAGGGCCATAGCCCTGTGCGATAGCAAGGTACTGACCCCGTAACCCAGGAGGGGTCGCCATGGAGAATTTCACTGCACTGATCAGGCCCGAGCCCGTGGATAGTGAGTTTCAATTAGAATGTATGTCAGGGGGATCACCCGGAGCACCAAGGACTGAGACTTGTTCCGCCCTCCGCCGGAAAAGTGAGGACGTCCTGAGAGCACTTGCATACCATCACCCAGGTGAAGGAACCAAGACCGGATCATTCTAGCCACTCACCCATCAAGAGCCGAGCTAACACTTACCACACAGGAGAAGTGCAGAAAGCCTCCGTCACTTACGGAGCGTAACTGTGGGGGAGTGACTCTGCATCCACCTGGTCCGCGTGCAGCCGACTAACCTGTACTTGGCTAAAGCCGCCATAAGTGCCCAGGGATGGGATGCACTCAGGAACTCTGAACGCTTCACACCTACCAGTGTGGGTAAGACTGGTTTTGGGCCTGTCCGCCCCTGGGGAACCTGCTACTAATTTAATTTAAATCGTTGGAACATTATTTACTTTAAGATAAGAGTCGTAGTGGACTCTTGATACTCAGACGACTAGTGGGGCATACCTCAGATATTACCAATAGTGAATGGGGAATAACCACAATCCCTAATGCAAGACATGAATGGGACAGGGTACCGCCAAAAATACTAATAAAAGTAAGTATTTGGCTGGACAATTATTTATTTCTGATGCTGTGTGTATTTTGAGTGTTAAAATGTGTTCACTATCCTGTATCCACACAGTCACCAGAGGAAGTCTTGAACTGCTCGGACCATACAACCCTGAGAGTCTAGTGCAGAAAGGGTACTTTGCCCAGTTACTCAGAGTCCATAGAAAGATGGGCCCTGGGACATAAGAAGTAAAAGGTCTCAACCTCCATGGTTGGGCCCAGTAGCCCCTACATGCCCAGTGGCACTCTGAAAGGGGTTCTGACAACAACTAACTGACATGCCCACATGGGCAAACACAGATAAAAAAACGCACAGACAGCGTCAATAACCCTAATAACTTTGTCACCACAGACCACTATGTTAGGAAATGCTAGGAACCGGCAGCACGCATTTACAACACAACTGACCGATCAATGCAGACAATCACCAGCAGGGAGAAACAAACAGATACATCCCTTTTAGCCAATTTTTACGGTTGCGTAGGAACTGTACCACCATATCAAATTATGATATACATGCAGAAGAACTCAAACAAAAATTTGCCAGCAGAGGGTATCCCCCTAAACTGATTAAAGATGCTTACAAAAGAGCAAAATATTACGATAGAGCTATACCACTGCAACCCAAAGAAATTAAAACCGATGAGAAATTGGTCTGCGTCACCACCCATTCTAATATTGACCACAAAATCAGACAAATTATCAACAAAGATTGGCATATTCTAAATACAGATCATTCAAGAAAGAGTCTCCCTAAGCCCATCTTTGCATTTAGACGCAATAAAAACTTAAGGAACTCTTTGGTTAAATCCAGAATACCTATTGCCAACCCATTTGTCCAAAAATCTATCACTGGCACCAAACCCATTAGTGGCACTCACAAATGTGGTTGTTGCCACGCATGCCAGTTTGCCATTGTGACTAACGAACTGATCTGGGACAAACGGACATTTATACTTAAGGACATGACCAATTGCCGTACTCGACATGTTGTTTATCTTATCCTTTGTCCCTGTGACAAAGGATATGTTGGAGAAACAAGCAGAGAATTTCGTGTACGTTTTAGCGAACACAAGTCAGCCATACTTAACAAACGCGAAGGGGCCCCCTTGGTGGCCCACTGGACTGAGAAACATCATAGTATTTCTGACCTCAGGTGGCTAATCTTGGAACATGTACATCCTCCAAACAATCTCAATGTGGATGCCATTAGACGCAAAAGGGAAGTCTTTTGGATTTATGTCCTTAAGACACAAGAAAAAGGCCTTAACGAACATCTTCCTTGGGAAAACGCGATTACATAGATGTTCTCCTGGTCCCACTCTGTGTAAATTGCATGAGGAAAATATATTCCTTTACTTCATTTTGCTAAAGGAACCATACAACGAGAACTGTCTATTTGGCCTTATTTATTTTTTTAAATATTCATCTGAGATTTTGGTTGCGATTTAGACCACATTTGTAAAGGTTGGTAATATACACACTCTTACATTGGTGAACCATATAGTACCTCCGGGACTACTAATAATTTTTGTTCCCTAATTTTTGCTCCATAATTCTCAATTTAGCAACTGGCAATTATTTATTAATGGGGTATGAATTCAGAGCGCTTTCCACGGTAAATGGTTAGAATTCATGACAGAGAGGTTCACTCTCTTACCAAGATGTCCGCTTCTATTTGCGATTTCAAAGCCTGTATTCCGAATCGGGAATTCACTTTTAGTCCTATTTCAGTGTCCATTATTAGTTCTCACCATTTCCTGGTTCTCCTTATAAGGAAAACGCCAGTCTCCACACTCTTCCTTGAGAGCGCTAACCATGGAACCCTTGACAAGTTTCTGCTGAAATGCTCGGTAAGAACTGCATTTATGCTAGTTTTAGCCCCTTCTATTTTCTTTAAAAACACGCTTACACTGTTACTTCTTTAGCAGTAATTCCAAACTATATGCATTTTTTCTGTAGATGCTCCAATGAGTGTTACCATTTACGCAAAGTACCTGACTTACGCTCCAAAGATATCAGCCCTCCATATGACTGAATAAGAAAGGAGAACAGGTAACCCATATGCACTTTGCCATAACAAAAAAATGTTTTAATAATTCGCTCACATACCCTCACCTTTTCTCTCCCCTACTACACTAATTAAAGCTACAATTTGTATATTTTCAGGTTTCATTTAAACCCAGTATTCACCTACATTCTGTGACTATTTTACCATCATGGGTCTGCATATCGTATTAAAATAACTTCCTGATAGGCCTTCAAAGTTCTGGCCCGTATGTTATCAGCACGCTCTTTTCTGCTGCATCTGGGTAAGTAAGTGGACCTAGCTGTATATACATTGAGTCCTCCTTAACACATCTAAGTATTTTAATTTAGCCTGTCATTGGCACACTTTCAGGCTACTTTTACTACGTGATTATTCTCACTGAACTTCCTGGATCTCACTATATGCTCGTCCAGTTATATTGAATTAACTCTGACGACATACCATCGGCTTTGATACTATCTTCACGTCTAGTGACATCGTAGTAAGTAACCCTTTATCCTGAAGTTCCTTCAAAACTCCAAGCTATATCTTTCCCCTCGCCCCTCTTAATATATTATAATTGCCTATCGTGAGGCATGATCGTAGTATCATATTGACTCATAAATTGTTCGTTCACCATTGATGTTAGATGCTCCTCTCATTCAGATCCCCCTCCACCTTAAGGACGGATATATTTGAGACTGCCTTTTGCGTATAAGAGACATCTCTAATTATGCTTTCCTGCAATTTATCTTAGTCCTGTGAGTCCTGCCCAGTTCCTCCCAGTATTCCAATTATGTTCACAGATCTAACAATGGTCATTGTGTATTCTTTTCTTTTCATTGTAGCCTTTTAAACACTAAAACTAAAGATTTAGGAAGCTGCTTCACCGGTATCCCCTTGTATAAAAGTTTTCATTGGCAAGTATGCTGTTACTAAACATATTCTTCTTTCTAAATTTTCCTTAAATGTCTCACCTTTTGTACTTAGGTTATTGGAACTATAATGGTATTTCTTCACAAAAAATCCTGTTCTTGGGTGTTTGCTGTATCACAGGTGTATAAGAGGTTCTTATTCCTTTTCTCTTCCCATAGCTCCTATTCCTCCTTTTTTAATAAACTAAAAAATCAAAATAGCGTTCAAAATCACTTATTGTGGCTTTTTTACCCACAGACCAACGGCTGTCAATATTTAATGTTTAACTCTATTGTATGAGTGTTGGACATCAAACTAGGCCCCGAAGCCTTGTTTTTCTGAAAGACCACTGTAATACGCCCTGAAGAAGGAGCCTGCAAAAAGCATTTTTGAGCTCCGAAACGCGCGTTGGCGCTGGTCCTATGTTCAAACTCCACAACCTATGATTTTAATTGTCAATATATTGTTGTTTTCTTGAGTTTTCAGGTTTATTGTCTTTAATTGTGTGTTATATATGTGGTATATATGTTTTCTTATTTATGTTATGGTTGTACAATTAATCACAAATTGTGCTTCAACGTTTGGATGTTAAGTGTATTACATGTATTATTACACAGTCTGAAAAATGCCTATGCATATGTTTTTTGAGGTTGTTGAAAAAATGATAAAAAAATGAAAAAATGAACTAATAAATGAAATAATATATTTTTATACACCGTTGCCTGTGGGTACTACTTTACTTCATGGACATATTGCCTTCCACTTAAAGAGTACAGTGTAGGAAGTTTTGTTTTTTGAATAGTTTCTTTCCCCGATTCCTTCCTCACTTATTAATACATTCAGGGTCCCTCTGCTGTAATCTATTGAAACAAACAGATACAAACATGAGTCTGTGCTGTGGCAGTGGTTTTCAGTATGAATGTTATCTTGCTCATATATCCACTGTGATGCCATCGTAACACAAAAAAGGACACAAACTGAGCATTTTACCAGTTATCAAATGCTATGAACGGCTAATTTCACAGACTTGTACATGAGGGTGCCTGCCAATACACAAAACATTTACGAGTATGGGAAGTGGGACTACAGGAGTTCTCTTTTATATATATTCTTACATGTAGTGCCGCTGAGTTTTGGGGCGGGGAGACACAATGTCCGTTGTCTCTCATAGAAAAAGTCAACGGAGGACGGAGCCCTCTATGGGAAAGGTGATACTTAATCATGGCCAGGACAAAATGAACAAAAACAGACACTGCACAGTGCACAAAGAAAAACGTGCATATTAAACACAAAAACAAACAATATTAATATTAACATAATTTCTAACCTTAGCAGCCTCACTTGCATTACGGTAAAACAAAACTACATACCAGGCACTGTGTAAAATATTCTTCATTATTATATATCAGGAAAATCAGATATCTTATATATTTTCAATAGTTCTAATAACAACTGTAAACGGGAGTAGACAGTGGCATCCCTTTCTTATTATTTTGGCCTGTGCTTCGAAATTCTTAAATGGCAATATATTAAACAGAAACCCCTCTTTACCACCATTAGCTGGGACTTTGCAGAACCATAACCAAATGCATCTGAAATCGGTTATGTTGCCTCACTTCAACTGAATGAATGGACTGATGCACCCACATCCTATAAATATATAGTGTAACTTCTCTAAGTTGTTCGACCAAACAAGCTTTTTCTTTTGAAGGTTGGAAAGGTTTGATGCCCATCTTCCTGGTGCATTTTCAAGTGGAACATGTGCAGTATATTTCCCAGTAACAGCTCATTTACTTCAGTGTTGTCCAGATCAATCTTCAGCAATGACTAGACTATCATACGAATGAACTGTTTTAATGTGTGCTTTTATGGTTTTGTTTTTAAAATCGAATAAAGCTGTTTCTGATTCTGATTCTGACTAGACTATCATATGGATTGATACTACAAGGACAACATGTTCCCGGCTGCAGACTTCATTTAGCATATTAGGGCATTAGAACACGTGTTCTTGGTTTAATTCAGTCAAATCATCTGAACTGGAAGGCATGAAAACAGTGATCTGGATTAGAAACATGGTGTCGTCATGGCACGTGGACTCACAGTAACCCTGGCAGTGAAGCTCACCAAATTTGCCATGGCTTTGTAAACCGTATGTGCCCCTCCAAAGCACACTGTCCCTTCACACAAATTAAACTAGTAAAGTGAATGGTGCTTGATTTCTTGGTGCTGAAATGATACTCAAGTCTTCAATCTGGGGAGAGGATGTGGTCCGTCCGCTAGACTGCTGACTTTGGTGCTGGAAACCAGGGTTCGAGCCTCGGGGTCGCGTCCACATCCTGTGATTCTGGGCAAATCAATTAATCTCCCCGTGCCTGAATGTGTAATGTAAATACGGTGCTATGTAAAGCGCTCCAATACCTTCGGGTCGAGTTCGCGCTATATAAATATGCAAAAAAAAGTTACTAGTCTGCAAGACTGGCAGTGCTTGGAGTGGAACCTTGCAGGGAGCGCTGCTCTGAGAACAGTATTTATGTTTTATGGTCATTTAATGTCTCCGCATCTGGCGGTGTCTGGGTGTTGGATGGATCGGGTTGAATGTGAGAACTCTGGAAACTAATACTAGTGAGTTAAGCACGTGCCATTAAGGCGAAAGTCAAAGATGGAGGAAACAGAGGGTTGGGAAGGAGGAGACGAGATGGAAGAAATTAAAAGTTGGCACTAGTGGCAAAAGCCATGTGTATACGCAAACTTTGCATGGAACGTAAAAAATATTTTTGAGAAGAAATTTGCACTAAATATCATTTCTGGCAACATTATCTGTTGCCTCTGAATGTATGTATTGCGCTAGATTTTCTCTCTGCAGCTTTGACTTGCTTTTCTTTGCAAGCCATAGCTTTCCACTCCATCCTGGCGACACTGGCGGGAGTAATACATAAAATGAATCAGTCAGCTGGATTCTTTGTTCCTTGTGTAATTGCATTGGAAATTAATTCTTCCTCTACAAGAAATGACCTTTGTAGTTTTTATCTCGCTGTAAAACATCGCTCGATGAGGCTTCATCGTGAAAAAAGCGCATGCATTAATTTGATTAAGTGCTAAGTGTATGCTCAGCACTTAATTGAGGGTAACTTAAGTTAAGTGGAGAACTAGCTATTTGACGTCCAGGCGGCCCTCGTCAACCTTTGGCTCAATGGTTCGTTTCCTGTAACTTTTTTTGGGATGAAAGTATGCTTTCGCATATATAATGGAAAGGTGCTTTATCACCTACCATTGTGGGGTTTAGTCACTAGATCCATACTAGAGTTGACGTACGCCTAGTATCTGCCTAGATTTACTCATCTCTTTTTTAAAAATTGACAGGTGTACGTCTGCGGACACTATGGCTTTTGTCAGCACTAACCCTTTCTCACTCCATGTATTCCAATCTAAGAAGCCCCTTGCCCTACTAGACCTGGGGCACTTTCACACACTTGTAAAAGCTCTACAAGTGTTGCACACCTACCTGGAACCAGCATACGTTCTGAAGTGCAATGTGCACGGGAAAAAGCATTATTTGTGAACATAAAAAATTACCACAATGTGGATGTTCACCACAATGTTAACTCCCATGGCACTCCCATGAGAGCACTCATTATACACACTTACTACTGCAGAAAGTTAAGCTACAGTTCCAAGTATCGTCTGCACCCATAAACAAGCACCGGCAAATTTAACAGATTGGACGTTGATTCCAGACTTTTGCTTTGTCAACACTTTCTTTTTTATCATGTTCTTTGTAAAACCTTTTTGACAAATGAGCTCTTAGGCCCTCACCCAGTGGCGGCTGGTAGGGGACGGTGGCAGGGGGGCGGGTATGGGAAATGAAAAAAAAGAACGGACCTGCTGGTCGCCATCGCCAGCAGCCGCCTCTCCGAAGCAGGAACAGGAAGCGCCCAGGCTTCCACACTCCCCTAGCCAATCACTTTGCTGCTAGTTCGGCACTCAGTGAGGGAGTGGAAGCCTAGGCATGTTCTCCGCTGCAGCTGTAATGCAGTCTGGCTGGAGAACATGCAAAGTGCGCATGACTGTTTGGCCGGCCCGAGACTGTTTGGCTGGCCAAACAGTCATGCGCACTTTAGGTGCAGCATCAGCCACTCCTCCTCCCTGTGCCTCCTGAGCCCAGCCCAGCCCTGCCCGCCCTAGCCTGGCGGCAATTGCTATACAGAAAATAAAGTGATAACGTTCCGTTATTATCTTTTTATTGTTTCGTTTGCACTACTTTAAAGCAGTTGGGCGACGCTTCTCCGCCTTAGATGAGGCGATGCCGCTGCCCTTACCGAAAAAAAAAAAAAAATTGGTTGATAGCAAAAATATTTTTGGTCTCAAAAAGCACACACTGTAGTCCCTATAACTGAAGGGCACTACTTAGTTGTCAACTCTGCTCCTTGTAAAAGAGCTGAATGCCGTCACTCACAGTGAAGTTAGCCAATGGTTGGAGTGGGCTGACCATTTGCCCCATGCTGTAGATGGCAGAAGAAAAATGTGAATGACAAAACAGACAAATGGATGAAAAGGGCTGACTCAAACACCTATAAGTAAGTATATCGTATGCGAAATTTTCCTATAATCAAAATGTCTTTGTTAACGTCAGACCTAAAAAAGCAGATCTAATTTGTCGGCATGGATTTAACGTTTTGCACACACTCCTTTCAATGTGGAACAACTAGGAAGCATAAATATACACGAACCTATAGTTCATGAAAGTAAAAAGAAAACCAAATGTCTAAGGCAACACAAGGTAGCATTTGTATCAGCTGGTATTAGCATCCTTCCCTGGAAGTGAGAGTATTATTTCCAGTGCACAGAAAATGTTTACTTTTAGTATATAAACAAGAGCCAGGCAGACCAATGTGAGCAAAAAAGCTCCGGAGAAGGCACGAGACTCGTATAAATGTTTTACGCTCTTTTGAGTTCATCCATGCAGAGAGCTGAGTATAATCAGGATTAAGCATTGTGGAGACAGTAACATGTAAGATGGCATTGTGTAGGGAAGTAAGGAAAAAATGTCACTTTTTGAACAACACACACGGAGGGGAGGGGTAGAAACTTGGACAAGGTGCATACCTCTGCCAACTGGAGACCCCCATTTCTAACATCTATCATTAATCAAGCATACAGCAAGAGAAGTTGGGTTTTATGCATTTTGTCAGTGCAGCTTCATTGAAGTCCTAAATGCGGACCCACAACCCTCCATGCCCCCACCCTGATACCCACAATGAAGTCATCTGTAACCAGCAATCCGAATTTTATATCTGGCTAAAGATAGCTTTAGCAGTCAGCCAGATTAGTCAACACAAGAAAAGTACCAGTATGCAGGAAGTGGTTTTGGTGATACCATTCAGCGAAACCTAGTTGTGCTCAGATTCAAGTATGCCTTGCTTAGCTTCCAGGAATTTGAGATTGGTATCCTGCTTTTTACTGTCTGCCCAGACTATACTTGAGGAAATTATGCACTGACCACTCAAAATGTTCTTTTTATTCCATATAAATCTGTATGGTCTTCTGATAGCCTGCATGAATCTCTCAGCTTCTCTGTTGGTTCTGCGGCCACCTAGGAGCTATCTTTTGGCGATAAATATTGAAACTGTCCAGGTAGTCTACAGACTCAGAAATGATGGACCATTGTCAGTTTTTGATAATTTCCACCATAGGATACCAGGTGAAACAGTCATCCGGAACCCTCAGGTAGTGGCTATATGAAGTGGGGAAGAACTTTGTGCTTGCTGTGCGCTACAGGGGTTAAATGTTGTTTTTGTTGATGATTATAGCAGGTGCATCCGCATGTCCCAACGCTTGACACAGAGAGCAGTTGTTGCTTTGAATGTAGCCTTCCACTTCTGCAAATCACACTCTATCCCACAGCTGGGCTTTGGTCGTGACTAGTTCTTTGTGTGTCAATATTATTATAGGAGGGCACCCGGACAAGTGAGTTACCAGCTACATCCTGTAAGAACATGTGCATCATGCTCCAAATGTACCTTGGAGATGCCTCTGCGTGGGTTCTGCGTTGAAGATCTCCTTCCAAAAATGACTTTCATGCGTTGTTTCTCTCTGCTTGTGTGGTGGATTGTAGATATTAATCCTCCAGAGTGGCTTCAATGAGAACAAGAAGTGACAATGCCATGGGGCATTTGCCGGTTGGCACAAGCTCAACATGCTGTTCACTCCTTTTATACTGCCAGCACCAGGGGTGCATTGTCGCAGGTGCCTGCAGAGATAATCTGCTGGATCATTGAGTCCGTGCCCGTACTAAACACCAATTTGTTCCCTTGCATCGGCACAACCCTATCTACCATCCTTGGAAGGAGGACATGGGGCTGTGATAAAGAAACAGGTGAAATGTTGACAGCCTCAATTTCATGGTCGTCTCCTCATTCTCAATGTCAGATTAGCAAGTTTCGGTTTCCATAAAGGACCCAACTGTCAAACATAAGAAAGAACCTAGTGTAAGATAGCCAGCAGTCTAGTAGCTGGGGAGGGCGGAACCAAGGGGTCAGGGGAAGAGGAGGAGTCACTTGGAGAGAGGGCAGTTAGGATAGGGACAGTGCTGGTGTACGACGTAAGAATAAAGCTCCATAATAAATACCAAGAAGTGTCTGTGGTTTCATTAGTAGCGCGACGCTACAGCTGGCGACGAGGGTGGGATCACCCAACCCCACTGACCACAAGACTGTACGAGGCGAGCCGAGCCGATCACGTTGGAGCGCGCTGCACGCGGGACGCGTGTGACTGGGTAGGCGCTGGTGAGCGCAAAAGTCGGGAGCCCACCCCGAACCTGTCGTGCACCCAAAAGCAGAGAGAGGAGTGCCCCAGCACCTGAGACGCTGTCCCCAGGAGACTGTCAGCGAGCGCTGTCGAGCGCGTTGAGGTGCGAGCTGGGAAAGCTCGATGCCGGCAAACCTCACGCTTGATGCGTGAGTTTCGGCCCGCCAGTGTGAGGAAGATCGCGTGAAACGGCAAGAAAAGGCGGGAGCCCACCCCGATCTCACCTGAGCTGTCGCAGTGAATGCAGAGCAGGACTGGAGGTGTGCCACCAGCCAAAGATGACCGCTGGTGAGTCCGGAATGAAGAGGGCTGAATGTTGGCATTGAGAGGAAGCCTCGTGTGTGCAGGGACGGCGGCCATCTTGGAGTCAGGCAGGCTCTCGAGACAGACCCCTTAGACGTTTGGGAGCGGCCATTTTGAAGTCAGGCACGCCATAGTAGAAGCAAGCACTGGCAAGACCAAATAAACAAGCATTGGTGCAAAAGGCACAAAACAAGCATTGGCAAGTGAAAGGCAAACAAGCATTGACAAGAGCAAGTAAGCACTGGCAAATGCAAACAAACAAACACTGATAAAACGAAATAAACAAGCATTGGCACGAACAAATAAACAAGCATTGGCGAGAACACAGCACGAAATTAGACTCATCAAGGAAGTGGAAAAAAAGACATCGAGGAAATGGCAACATCACCACGACGGAAGCCCCTGGCTGTGGGAGGATCGCACCTGCGAGCCCCGGAATACCTGACTGTGACCACAGGAGGGAGCATGGGCCCCAAGTGGCAGGAGTGGTTAGAGGATTTCGAGGACTACATTGAGGGATCCAAGGTGACGGAAGGCGAAGAGAAGCTAATTGCCCTTCGCAATCTCGCAGGCCGAGAAATAAGCCGAATAATAAAGGATCTTCCGCCTGCTGACACAGGGACATATGACGATGTGCGGGACGCACTGAACAAAAAGTTCCTTCACAAAAGAAATGTCGATTATGAGCGCCATGCATTCCATCAAGCACGCCAAGGAAAGGAGGAGGCGATGTCTGCGTTCATCACTAGGCTGCGACGGCTGTCGAGATACTGCGAGTTCGAAAGGTTCTCGCCGGAGGCGGCCATCAAATCGCAAATTATAACAGGTTGCCACTCAGAGACACTTCGGCGACGGTTATTGAGGAAGCCTCATGACTTAGAAGAGATTGAAGAGATGACTCGCATCTACGATCAGGCGGAGGAACACGCTGCCACCATTGAAACAGGTCACAATGTCAGCCATGAGCAAGCGCATCGTGTTCAGGCACGCCCGAGTGACAGAAGAAAATACTCCCCGGAGAACAACTGGAGGTCTAGCACATCGTCTCACCAACGGCGTCCGGAGTATGGAAGAAGGGCACCCGGCGAAGAGACAGGAAGACTGAAAGGATTAAGCGATGTTACCGGTGTGGACGTGACTATCCTCATGTGGGCACCTGTCCGGCCATGGGTCAACGGTGCAGGAAATGTGGGCGGTCCAATCACTTTGAAGCAATGTGTGGGGACTACCACCGAAACAAGCGGAGCGAACAGACAAGGTCGTCCCGATCAGACACCCGAAAACATCACATACGGGCTGTTCAAGGAGAAACTGTGCGGTCCCCAGGTTCATCTCACTCTAGCCGGGAATCACGCCGGTCGTGTTGGGAACGACGATCTCCATCCCGGGACTCGAGCTCCTCATCATCCTCCCGAGACTCCGCATACACAGTGGAGTACCTGAACATGATTGCAGATCCCGATCAGCTGAAGAAATATCCGCGACTAGACATTAAAGTGGGGAATCACAACACTAAATTTGTCATGGATAGCGGTGCGTCACTGAACTACATTCCAGTTACAGAGCACGACAAAATGGTTCCGAAGCCTCCACTGACGTTTGCACCGGTCCGCGTGTTCACGTGGATGTCTGACAAACCACTT
The DNA here is from genome assembly GCF_964204655.1 of Triturus cristatus. Classification (NCBI taxonomy): domain Eukaryota; kingdom Metazoa; phylum Chordata; class Amphibia; order Caudata; family Salamandridae; genus Triturus; species Triturus cristatus. Next base: position 1,059,913,100 of record NC_140589.1, on the reverse strand, counting down.
CCTTGCCTGGGCAAATTTCACACAACGCTCACGCACGGCACCATCACCATACAGGCGGTCATACACGTCATCGAAGGGCCTGAGGCCGACTGCCTCCTCAGCCTCCCCACGGCCGAACGACTTCGTCTGGTGGAGATTCTTTTCAAAATCAACAACACACAGGACTATGTCACCAAGTTTCCTGAACTCTTTCAAGGTCTGGGCAAGCTGAGAGGTTGCCAGGTTCGGCTGCACATCAATGAACAGGTCAAGCCTGTTGCGCAGCACCCGCGACGGGTTCCCTACCATCTACAACAGGCGGTTGAAGAGGAACTTCAGGAACTGCTCGCAGCGGACATCATCGAGCGCACTGATGGACCGACGCCATGGGTATCCCCAGTGGTCATCGTGCCGAAAAAGGGGACCCCCAACAAAGCGAGACTGTGCGTCGACATGCGTTTGCCCAATACCGCAATTGAACGCGAGCGACACCCCGGACCACACCTGAGCGATATGATCGCTGCTCTAAATGGCGCAAGGGTGTTTTCAAAGCTGGACCTGAATAAAGGTTATCACCAGTTGGAACTGAATGTCAAGTCTCGCTACATCACCACGTTCGCTACGCACCTAGGGCTGTTCCGGTACAAACGGCTGAGCTTTGGTGTCTCGTCCGCTGCGGAGATTTTTCAGGAAGCTATCCGCCAGGTCATCCAACACATTCCGAACACGCTGAACTACAGCGATGACATCCTGGTCTATGGAGCGGACGTGACCGAGCATGACATCGCTCTTGATCGTGTTTGCCATGCTCTGCTGGGCGCAAATCTGACGCTGAACAAAGAGAAGTGTGAATTTCACAAGGCCACTCTGAAGTTCTTCGGTCATATCTTCTCGGATGAGGGCATGAAGCCTGACCCGGATAAGATTGCGACATTGAATAACACCAACAGCCCGCAGGACGTCAATGATTTGCGATCCTTTCTAGGGATGGCCAGCTATTGTGCCCGCTACATCCGGGACTACGCGACCATCAGTCACCCACTTCGAGTCCTGACCAAGCTCGGTCAGCCGTTTGACTGGACACCTGAGTGTGAGAGGGCGTTCAAGGAGATAAAACGGGCGGTGGAGTCGGCCGACAGCCTGTCCTATTTCAATCCACGACGGAAAACAGAGATCACTGTCGATGCCAGCCCCGTTGGTTTAGGTGCCATTCTGGCCCAATATGATGACGACGCTGACCAGAGGCGGATCGTTGCATATGCCAGCCGCAGCCTGTCGGATCCTGAGAAGAAGTACTCACAGCCGGAGAAGGAAAGTCTTGCTGTAGTGTGGGCGTGCGAACATTTCCACGTTTTCATTTATGGCAAGCACTTCACCCTGATTACGGATCATCAGGCGCTTCTCACCATATACGGCAACCCCAAGTCCAAGATGCCACCGAGAATTGAGAGATGGGGTCTCCGACTTCAGGAGTACACGTTCACAATTATTCATAAACCAGGGAAGGCGGAGAACCCGGCTGACTATATGTCTCGTCACCCTCAACCATCTGTGGAATCGAGTCCATCGATTGCCGAGGAATATATTCACTTCGTGACTGATCGAGCACTGCCACCGGCCATCCCCATGGAAGCCATTCGGGAGGCCACTGCTCAGGACGCCATCCTGCAATCAGTGGTACACCGGATCCGCATGAATAAATGGAGACATACGACACCAGAAGAAGACGCTGATGCGACCATCCGGAAAGAGATACAGGCATTCCGGCATGTATGTGAGGAACTCTCAGTCACCACGGAAGGAATCATCCTAAGAAGCCACCGACTCGTCATCCCCAGTCAGCTGCGACAGGGAGTCATTGACTTGGCTCATGAAGGCCATAGAGGGGTGGTGTCCACGAAGAGAGCCCTACGGGAACGTGTCTGGTTCCCTTTCCTGGATCAGATGGTGGAATCCACGCTAAAGGACTGTCATCTCTGTCAGCTAACCAGCCAATGCAATCCACCGGCACCGCTGCAGATGACCACTTTACCCAGTGGAGTATGGCAAGAGATCGCCATGGACTTTTATGGGCCACTGCAGTCTGGCCAATATGTGATCGTCATAATCGATGAATACTCGCGTTTTCCCATAGCTCAAATCATTTCATCTACTAGCGCCTCTTGTACTCTCAAAGTACTAGACGATGTATTTGCAACATGGGGTGTCCCCAGAGAAGTCAAAACAGATAATGGGCCCCCATTCAATGGACAGGAATTCAGCGCCTTTGCAAAGCACATGGACTTCAAACATCGGAAAGTCACGCCGCTCTGGCCCCAAGCAAATGGCACCGTTGAGAGGTTCATGGCCACGATTAAAAGGACATTTCAGCAGGCGTCCGCCGAGAAGAAAGAACTCCAGGTCGCTCTGACGGAAGTTCTCAGAGCATACCGGACAACACCACACTCGACTACTGGACAATGCCCTGCCACCCTCATGCTAGGGCGACCAATGAGGAACCGCATCCCAACATGGGAGGGCGCTTTGCAAGCTGTATCACCAAGCCTCCTCCATCAGGAAATGGTAGTGACGGACAAGCACCACAAAGACAAAATGAAATTGTACGCTGATGCAAAACGAAGGGCGAGGTCTCCGTCCTTGCATGAAGGTGATCTTGTTCTCGTCAAACAGGAACAGCGGAAAAAAACTGACTCCCGGTTCCGTGATGAGCCACTGGTAGTTACCCGCCAGAAGGGCACCATGTTGACCGCGGAATCTGAGCAGCGCAGAATAACAAGAAATGTTTCCCATTTCAAGAAGTGTCTGCAGGACACAAATGGATCAGGGAAAGACATGACTCTCTCACCGGCAGGTGAAGAACATGACCTTATCGATGCTGGGGACCGAGGTCAGCAAAGTGAGCCAGTGGCGAGTGCGTCCACCGGGAATATGTCACTGCGGCCACGTCGGGAGATCCGGCCACCCCAGAGACTCATCGAAGAGATGGACTAGAGCACTGTTGCTCTGTTATTTTATGAAGAAAAGGGGAGATGTAAGATAGCCAGCAGTCTAGTAGCTGGGGAGGGCGGAACCAAGGGGTCAGGGGAAGAGGAGGAGTCACTTGGAGAGAGGGCAGTTAGGATAGGGACAGTGCTGGTGTACGACGTAAGAATAAAGCTCCATAATAAATACCAAGAAGTGTCTGTGGTTTCATTAGTAGCGCGACGCTACACCTAGACACCACTGTCTTCCTTTCAGGAGCAGAGAACCCAGCTCACTAGGGCTAGCCTCAATTACCAGTTAAATCTATCTCTTAGAATCAAAATATTACATCGTGGAAACTTTCAATAGAACATATCTGATCTCGAAATGTTTTAGCGTGCCTCTCTCCATGCCCGTGGTGTTCTGGTTGTGTGAGGGTTCCAAAAGCATTGTGAGTATTGGTTTTGAACTGTTTGGCTTTGGTTTAGCTGCCTAAGCGGGGCACGTGAGGATACGTAATCTTACCTCTTTGCCCATTCATGTTCAAACCAGTGGTACCAGAGCACTGTTGGGGTTGCCTTTCAATCCTCTCTACCATTTCATCTCACATATTGGGCGTTTCCTTTTGTTCCAAGGTAGATTTCATTTATGTAGTCCTAGCATGTGACAGTTCATGTGAGCAAACCAATGTTAACATTGCCTCCAAGCTATTCCATGGCTCTCATGGAATAAGGCATTTAAACATGCACACTTACACCCCTGCATAATTTGAGTATGCACTTCTTTATTTGGTCATTGTATGTAAAGGTGCTTGCTTAGTTCCTCAACTGTGCAAGATAAATGTCCAGAGAATCACCCTTTTTCTGCTGTGCCTACCTTAAAATGAACTGCTCAAGGTCCTGGTTAATTTAAGAGTCGAAGAGTACGTGAAGCGCAGCTAGTGCCTCCTCATATTCATCATCCTCTCCTTTGGCAGACAAGATCTGTGAGAGTTTGTAGATTTCTCCTCCAGAGAAGTAAAGCAGAAGAGACTGTTTAATGCTGGTTTTTGTCTCACTGAAAGACTTCAAGTTATTAGACTGCTCAGTCCATACCTTTCACTTTGCCGCAATCTCAATGAATTGTGGCAATCGGCAGGAAGGATAAGGCTGATGGGATGCCAAAAGAGATATGTAAGACAATGATAGATCAGTTAGTCTTCATATTGTTTCAGCTTTTCAATACAGAAATTATGGGGAATGCAATTCCAGATTCTTGGTCATAAAAAACGATTTCTTTGACTTTAATACTAGGCAAGTATATCATAAAATGTGATGGCTATAGACCAGTATCATTTCTTAACTGTGATTATAAATGCTTGCAGGCATTGCTGCCAAAAGTCTAACTCCATGTCTACATGCCTTCGGTAATAGAGATCAAAAGAGATCTATTGCAAGAAGGCAGCTTAGAGAAATAACAAACACAACGATAAACACCATAGATGTGGTGGTGGCACCATCACATTCATTTACTGTTCTTACCTTAGATACACCCAAGGCTTTTGATAGGGTCAACTGGGATTTCCTTTAGGCCACACTAAAACAAAATGGCTGTGCCTTAGCAGCTGCCTTCTTTGACATACCCCTATCATAAAGACTAAGGCAGGGATGAAGAGTTCATCTCAATCAATCAATCAATCAATCAAGTGACTTGTAAAGCATGACTACTCACTCATAAGGGACTCAAGGCGCTGGGGTGGGGGGTTTGGGGATAAGGGGGGGGCTGCTGATTCGCTGAGGGCACTGTAGTTTTTTTTTTTTTTTTTTTTTTTTTATTAAAACCTTTATTGGTCCTGAAAGGGTAATACACAGCTCCACGCCTACATCCTGAATTAACAGGCCGGCAGCGACAACATGCAGTGCGAGAATCAAGAAGCACAGCTTGAAAAGCAACAACTACTGTACACAGCATGTCGCCTACAACCCAGTCGGGCCGGCCGCGTAATAGTTACGGTTGAGCTGTTGAAGAATGCAGTAATATGTAGGCATACCCACAAGCGGAATTCAAGCGTGAAATACCTGAGGTTTCATTCAACTTTAATAACAAACCCAAAACAAGTGCATTGTGAACTGTTCCCTCCCGGAAGCTGCCCTCCATACACAGTATGAGGTGTGCAAGGGTAATGAAGCGTGGTGCTGTGGGGGCGCTGCCGTTCAGCCTGGAATGCAGTAGATAAGCAGCATCGCGACGCTCTACGCCCCACAGACCTATCTAATGTTCTGGGAGGGAGTGGTAATGACCCAAGTAAGAAACGCGTCATGTATCATCTGCCTGTAGTGCCGTGCATATGATGCCATCCCGGGGTGGACTATGCTGCGTTCCAGTCCCCGGGGGGGGGCGGAAGATCCGCCACTCCACTAACCTGCGTCAGCGGACGCTCCCCAGGGTATATGCTGCCCTGACATTCGTACTAGGGACGCAAATCCTTGCGCATACGAAGCAAGAGGCGTGAGGAAGGGGAGGGGGTCAGGCATCGTCAGCTGTCAGTGGAGGGGGCGCTGGAGCCAGCACGGAAGGCCGGGCGCACAGCGCCCCGTCACCAAGCGCATCAGCCGAGGATGCGTCAGGAACCTGTGAACGAAGGAGATACGTTGCGAGGGGGCCCCAGAGGTCCCTAGGGCGCGACTTGTGTGGTAAAAGGTCTGCATAACTATGCTGCTGCTCCTGCCAAGTTGTCATTGTGTCCAGCCAGGTTTTGAATTTGGGCGCTCGCCCCCGTCCCCACCGGCACGCGACGTGTCGCTTGGCCAGCAGTAATCCCAAAGCGAAGAATTTCCGGTGTGTTTTGACAGCGGGGTCGGAGTGACCCAGCAGCGCTACCCGAGGACAAGGCTCAATGTTTACCCCGATCATGTCAGAAATGGCAGCAAACACCGCTACCCAATAGGCAGCCACGGCCTGGCACGCCCATGCTAAGTGCATGAAGTCTGCTCCTGGCCTTCTGCACCGTAGGCAGCGATCATTGTCTCGGAGTCCGAGACGGTGCAGTTTGGCGGGGGTAAAGTAGAAGCGATGGAGAAATTTAAAGTGAATTAGCCTAAGACGAGCATTGCCTGTCACCGCATTAGTGTGAGAGCAACTTTCTTCCCACTGATCATCCGACAATGGCTCCCCCAGATCTGCGTCCCAGCTGGCGCGTGCACTAAGAGGGGGGGGAGACGGAGCCGCCTGCGCGTGCCTATACAACATGGAGACCACATGTGACGGCGGTCCCTTCTGCAACAGAGCATGTAGCGGCGCCACGGTGGCCGGCTCCCCCGGGAAGTCAGGCGTGACAGCTCTGATATTTTGCCGAAGCCGAACGTATATGAAGGTATCCATAACCGAGGGAGAGCCGCCCCCAAAGAAGTGCGTCGCCGTGCGAAAACTCCCCTGGTGGTACAGATCTCCCCAAGTGTGGATCGCGAGTTTTGTGAGCAGCCGACGGCCAATCTCCTCACGAGTGACGCTCAATCTGGGATCATTCGCCAGAGCCATGCGGGGTGAGTATAGGAATTTCACGCCCATATATCCTGCCAATCGTTTCCAAGCATTGACCGTGCAGTCGACCGTGGTGGGGTCTCTACGCTCTGTGCGTGCTGTCGTGTATAAATACCCGGAGGGTTGCTCTGGCCTCATATACCCATCCTCTACTGCCAGGTGCGCCATAAAGGGAGGGGGGTGGAACCAGTAGGCCGCAAAGTGGCCCTGTGCGCAGTCATAATATCTCCGAAAGTTGGGGACATCAAACCCCCCCTGGTGATAAGGCAACATGAGGGTCCGTAGGCTAAGTCTGGCCTGCTTCCCACCCCAGATAAGTCTCGACAACTGGGAGTCAAGAGCGCGAAAGAAACATGTGCCAGGGCTATACGGTATGTTGGTGAAGAGGTACAGCAGTTTGGGAAGAATAACCATCTTTATCAGCGAGATCCGGCCTGCCATTGACAGCGGGAGGCGTATCCACCGAGTAATAGTGTCCGTGAGTTTGTCAATGACAGTTCCGTAGTTGCCTCTAATCAGGGCCTCCCGAGTCCTAGCCACCTGAATGCCCAGGTATTTTATCTCGGCCGATTCCCACACCAGAGGGTAATCTAGAGGAAACTGCGTGGTACTCTCAGTCAGGGGGAACAGAGCCGACTTTGCCCAGTTGATTTGTATCCCCGAGATGGCTCCGAATTTGGTGACTTCACGCAGCAGAGGGTTCAGGTGTTCCCGCGGCTTATGCACATACAGAGTCATGTCGTCTGCATATAGGGCAATGAGGAGTTGGCGCTCTGGATAAATGAGGGCTCGGTGTTTGTGATGTTGCCGAAGCTTGGCCGCTAGGGGCTCTATGGCGATTGCGAACAGGACCGGGGAGAGAGGGCACCCCTGCCGGGTACCCCTATGGATCGCGAAGGGGGGGGAGCGGGCGCCGTTGAGCAGGACCGTAGCCCGAGGTTGGCAGTACAACAGCCGTATCCAATCTAGGAAATTGAATGGCATGCCCATTCGCTCCAACACGGCAAGAAGGTAATCCCACTCTAAGGAGTCAAACGCCTTGGTGGCGTCAAGAAAAACCGCAGCAGCCTCACTCGTAGGGTCAATATCCTGCATCACCGCCTGTAGTGTGCGCAGGTTGTGGGAAGTCGCACGGTTGGGAACGAACCCGGCCTGGTCCGGGAGGACGAGGCGCTCCATCAGGAGGTTAAGACGCGTTGCCAGGACCTTCGCCAAAATCTTAACGTCCGTGTTTAATAGCGATAGGGGCCTGTACGAGTCGCAGTGCTCCGGTGACTTACCGGGTTTCAACAGTGACGTTATGAGTGCCTCCCGCATCGTGGCCGGCAGGACGCCCCCCCTCCAGCGCGGAGTAGTACACCTGCTTTAGAATGGGGGCCAGCACATGCTTGAAGGCCTTGTAAAAGTCGACCGGTAGCCCGTCCGATCCCGGCGCCTTGCCCGACTTCATGGCCATTATGGCGTCCGTTATTTCATCTAGTTCCAGTTCGTGATGAAGGAACTTCTGCTGGGTGGGGCCCAGCCACGCAAGCGCAGTGTCGTCAAGGTACTCATGCAGTACGAGCGGCGTAGTCCTGTGGGATGTGTAAAGTTTAGTGTAATGGTCTGTGAGGACTTTGAGTTGGGCAGCAAGGTCTCGCCGCGGGGTGCCATCTTCATCAAGCAGGGAGGCAACGTAGTTACGGTACCTGGGGGGGCGAACCGCTGCGGCCAGCGCCTTGCCCGGCCTATCACCCTCGCCGTACACCCTAGCGACAAATGGTCGCCCCAGAAATTTGCTTTCTTTGGCAGCAGCTTCCGTGTAGTCATTAAGTTTCTCTCGGAGCCGCGCCGCAGTGTCAGGCCCTCGCTTCTTCCGTTCCATCTCGCGCTCCAGCACTCGCAGCTCACCCTCCAGCCTGCGCAGATCTCCCCGCAGAGACTTAAGGACACCCCCCCCCTTAGCTATACACCAACCTCTTACGGTGACTTTGAACGCCTCCCAAACAGTAGTGAGGCTAGATACAGAATCGATATTGCGTTCAAAAAAATCTTTTATGTCGTGTTCCAATTCTGCCTGAAACACGGGATCCGTGAGGTGCGCGGGGTTTAAGCGCCAGCTCAGGTACGGCGACACAGCAAGGGGAATACGTAGGGACAGCAGGACCGGGGAATGGTCCGAGAATGTGCGGGAGAGATGCAGCGCCTCGCCCAGCCAAGGAGAGAGGCCTGGTGTAAGGAATGTGTAATCAAGACGTGCCCAAGTGGAATGCGCTGCGGAGTAGTGCGTGCCCTGCCGGAGCGTGGGGTGACATTGCCTCCAGGCGTCGATTAAGTGGTGCTCATCCACTATGTTCGCTAACGCGCGCTGTGTGTTTGTGTAGTGCGACGCCTGCGGGCGCGATCTGTCCATTGCAGGGTTGAGTGCAGTGTTGAAGTCCCCCCCCAGTAAGATGTGCGATATTCGTAGGGTCTGAATCTTGCCCCACATAGTGAGGAGCGCGGACGGGTCATCCGTATTGGGGCCGTAGTAGCACGCAAACAGCAGTGTGTGTGAGTGTAGTGTCCCCCATGTCATGCAGTACCTCCCGCCAGGATCCACCTCGGCCCCCGCTAGTGTAAACCCTAACCCGCGTCTCACCAGGATAGTCACTCCCCTCGCATAACTCGAGTAAGACGAGAACACCCTACTATCCGCCCATCGTGATGCAAAGGGGGAGTCCCTCCCGGTTTCAAGTGTGTCTCCTGGAGCATGGCTACGGACACTCCCTGCCTGGTCAGGTAACTCAAGACTTGCCTCATCTTCCTTGTGTCATTTAATCCGCGTACGTTCCAGGAGAGCAGCCGAAAGTTCGGCGCCGGGCGCGCGTCAGTTAGGTCCCCCATTTACCCGGGTGAAGGTGTGTGTGGCATATATACGTAGCACGGAATTGCACATAGCACTCAGCATTACATTTCAAACCTAGGTCCCACTTATGTAGCCAACCCACCCGACTGTTCATTCCCTGTCCGGAGCCATCAATATACCTCGGAGAAAGTTGGAACAGCAACCCACCCACGCCGACAACCCCAACTGGCCGGGTACACTTTGCCCTCCCATCCCCTACCCCCCCAACCAAACCCATCGTAACAACCATAACATTGGCAGTAACCACCCCTGCCTTAATGAGGAAAGGGGCGTAATGGGGTGCGCCCATTGGGGGATCGAACTCTAGGGGCGCCAGACCTGCCATCCACCTCCCTACTTACACCCATGAGGACCCTGACACACTCCAGGGCCCCAGTATGGGACGGAGGTGGGCGACCGGGCACATAATATGACAGCAATAGTTCAAGTGACATGTTTTTGAATACGCATAAAAGTACCTCACCAGGAGTGACAGTGACCCATTCAGGCAAGTCCGGCCTCAGCAACACACCAAGCGAGGGGGGAGCATCCCCCCAACTCACTCAGTCCAGCCGCTCCGTCGGCGAGGACGACCGAGAGCGCCGCGGCTCCGCGCCCTCCTTGGCCGAGTCTCTGCTGTGCTGTTTGAGGAAGTCCTCCACCTGCTGCGGCTGCTGGAAGAACAGTTGTTTGCCACGGTGCGAGATTTTCAGCCTCGCGGGGTACAGCATCGCGTACGGAATCTCACGGGACTGCAATTTTTTCTTTACACCAGTAAATTTCCGACGAGCTTCCTGCACAGATGCGGTGAAATCAGGGAAGAAGGACAGCGTAGTATTGCAGTAATTCACAGTTCCCATCTCTCTCGAGCGTCTGAGCACAGCGTCCCGGTCCCTATAATTAAGGAAACGTGCGATGATGGGCCGTGGCTGGGCTCCAGGAGGGGGACGGGCCGCAAGGGATCTGTGGGCTCTCTCCACGATGAGGTGCGGGGAGAAGGAGTCTCTTCCAAACAGTTCAGCCACCAGGTTTTCGACAAAGATCTCCAGTCTCCCAGTGTTGGTGGTCTCCGCCAGGCCAAGGATGCGAACGTTGTTGCGACGGGACCTCGCTTCTAGGTCCTCGTTCTTGTCGGCGATTATTTTAAGAAGGCGGTCCATTTGTGTCATATGGCGGCCCGCAGATGCGGCTCCGTCCTCCAGCGTGGAGATCCTGTCCTCAGTCTCCTTTATGCGGGCGTCATGCTGGTCCAGTTTGGCAACCACACCATCCAACCTGGTAGTAATGTTGTCAATCTTGGAGTCTATGGTCGATAGGCTGTGTTTCAACCCTATCAGGAGGGACTTCCAGTCCTCGTCCGGAGGATTGGCGACGGAGGGGCCAGGCTCGGGCGCCGTCGCGGGGGCTTTTTGGGTTTCAAATGGCAGTTTGGACTGTTTAGCGTCTTTGCGCCCCATAGCGCCAGGCATCTGCCCCCTCACGCCCACCCCGCAGCCAGCGCAGTCAAGGAGAGATTACGCACAACCGGGGGGTCCCGCTCGGGGCCAGCAAACCCGCCCGTGCAATCAGGCCGACACGGCTACCAGGTCCCCTACGAGGAGCAAACCCCCTCTGGACAATCAGGGAGGGGGGGGGGGGGTCCCATGGCCAGCAGGCTCACCCCGGCCGGACCCCACGAGGCAGCGCCCCCAGCAGAAAGCAGGCAGCGTCCCAATGGCAGCGGAGGGGGGAGGGGGGGACGTCCGGATAGTAATTCTCTCGCTCCAAGCGGTCCGTCAATCGAAGGCTCAAAGCCCCCGCCTCTCACCTAAGCGGCAGGGGGGGGGGGGGGGGGGCAACAGCAACCGCTCCGGTCTCCCGGTACCTCCAGCCGGCCAAGCGGCGTATGACTCCCCGTGCCGGTCGACGGTCACCTGCTCGTCGGAGTGCGTCCCCCGCAGCCAGGCCCAGGCAGGCGTCCACACCGGCGAAAGAGCTATGCCGTCGTTTCCTGCCCTCCGGCCAGCCGCATCAGCCCCAGGTACACACAGCCACACAGCGACCCCAGCAGCCGGTCACCTCGAGGCTCGGGAGCGGGCTCCGGCAGATGTAAGGAGCAGCGAGCGGGAAGGACCACAGGGCGCCCAGGCCACAGGGGGGGGGGGGGGTCCCCGCCTACCTCCGTAGAGACCTCCAAGTGATGGCAGGAGCAGCCGATGTTACCCCGACTCAGCCGCCAGCTCCGGGGACCGGGATCCGCCTTCGTTGCACAGGCCCCGCAGCACCGGGCTCGCGTGCAGAGTCCCCCGTCAGGCACAGGCCGCGGATGTGAGCTCCGCTCCGCTCGGCACCACCATGAAGGATATCGGGGCGCTCCGGCCACCCCCGCAGACGTGCCAAGCACCAGATTGTCCCCCAGGGCACCGCGGACCCAGCAGTAGGGGTGAGGCAGAGGATTACGCTTTCAGGATACAGGGAAGGATAGCGGAATTGCCCGGTCAGGCGGGAGCCTCACACGAGTGCGGCCATCTTGGTTTGGCGCCCTCTAGCGCCCCCCTGAGGGCACTGTAGTTCAGTCGAAGAGCCAGGTCTTGAGGCCCTTCTTGAATTGACGCAGTGAAGGTGATAGCCTGAGGTGGAGAGGCAGGGCTTTGTTGCTAGGTAGGAGAAGGATCTTCCTCCAGCCGCTGTCTTGCGGATATGTAGGATTGTGGCCAAGGTCAGGTGGGCGGAGCAGAAGTCTTTGGTGGGTGCGTGGCATGAGAGGCGGTGGTTAAGGGTACGCAGTTCCCGCGTTGTGTAGGGCTTTGTAGATGAGTGTGAGGAGCTTGAAGGTGATTCTTTTGTTGACTGAGAGCCAGTGGAGATCTCTCCGGTGGCTGGTGATGTGGCTGCAGCTGGTGATATTAAGGAGGAGTCTGGTGGAGGCGTCCTGAATGTTCTGCAGTTTCTTGAAGAGTTTCTGGGTGATACCAGCATAGAGTGAGTTGCTGTAGTCGAGTCTGCTGCTGAGTGCGTAGGTGACCCTCTTTCTGGACTCGGTGGGGAGCCACTTGAAGATCTTTCGAAGCGGGCGTAGCCTGTGGACCAGGATGATGACACACAGCGTTGATCTGGCAGTTCATGGTGAGCGAGGAGTCCAGGATGATGCCAAGGTTTTGTGCTTGGTCTGTGGTGGGGGGATCCAAGGTCTGCGGGCCATCAGGAGTCATCCTAGGCAGAGGGCGTGGAGCCCAGGATGACGACTTCGGTCATCTCTGAGATGAAATTGAGGCAGCTGTCCTTCATCCCATCGTGAAAGTTGTTCTTGGTGACTGTTGGCTCATTGGTGAGCGAGAGGATCAGCTGGGTGTCTTCAGCGTAGGAGACAATGTTGAGTCCATTGTTCCCGACAATGGCTGCAAGCATGGCCATGTAGATGTTGAGGAGAGTGGGGCATAGATACCTGAGATTTAAAACTAAGATTGCCCTTTATGCTCATGATTTGGCAATATAAACATCCGACTAAGCTCAGGCTGTTCCTTGTGGAAGTGGACGAATTTGTCAGAATAGCTAACTTTTTGTAGCTGTTCCTGCTCATGGCTCCTAAACACGGATGGACAAGTTGTTCACCCTCGCCAGTGTGTGAGTTTACGAGCCATTCAGGTTGGGACCTCCCCAATATCCCTTCTTGGTTTTACCAGAAGGTAGATGGTATTTATTTCCACTCTCCCTTTGCACCCCAAATTTCACTTTGAATTCTGTATCTAGGGATGTATCCTCTAAGTACACTGACTTGACCGTTCTTCTCCTGCACAGTAGATGGTTTTTCTCCCCCTGGTCCTGATGAAATGCCGCTCATCCATTTGGAGAATTGAGGCATGAAACATGTCGACCCACTGACCATCCGCACTTCAGCTGCACTTTTAGCTGCAGAAGGTATAATTCTCCGAGCCAGCAATGATTCACAAAGTCGGTTTTTAACCATAGCATCAGCGTCCACCGAATAAAGTTAGTTTGGACTCTTTTAGCTCTTTTTAAACACACACTCCCACTCACTCCCACTCTACTCATCTTGCATATGCTCCAACACCCCGTCATCTAGGGTCCTTCGGCAAACAACACTGAAGACCTCTGGAAAGAGCCCCCCTGCAGGGCCCGTTAGGCATTGCAGCACCGGCCCAACAAGGAGCTGCTCTATGATGAAGCATGACACCTCTCGGGGTGTGTGAGGGCCCTTGCTCCTTAAAGGAGCTCCCCCGCCATCTCCCTTCCTTTACCTGGAGTACCCCGTCCTGCCCTTCCCTTCCCTTTTAGTGACCTCTTGGTCCTCTTCCATAGGAACTGCATACCCTATTCTGACCGATAATGAGATATGGCCACTATTTATATGAGAGAGGGGCTGCAGCATATATTCCATTCCCTACAATCCTGGTGATCCGTGTATGGAAAATGGTAAACAGAAAGATGGATTAGAGGGAAAAAATAACCAGAGACACCCCTACCAGTTGCCAGTTAACATTATGAAGGATGTTAGTTCCAAGAATTTAAAGAAAAGAGACTCAATAGGCGTTACAAGAAAAAGGGAGATATAGGGGAAGGATTCAATATCAACTGTCTAAAAAAGAATATTTTAGACATCAACTAAGACAAGCAGTTGGGAAATACGGACGGAACTGGCCGAGTATTCACCACTACGGAAGATAGGTTAGAAACATAGGTTCTGTAGAAGAGCCACAATGTTCATATGAATAACTACATATTATAAAAAAGTAAGATGTCAATATTTGTAAATTCAGTAAAACATCAGTGATTAAACCTTTATGTACATGAATGCTTTGGGGGTTGCTAAATTGCTATACATAAAAATTCAAATCTAGACAACTAAAAAAGGACAAACTATTTCAGTCTTACTTCTGTTGGCATTCTGGTGATATAGTCCCTCATTCATTTTTTTTTTTTTTTAGAAGCATTCTATTGGATTTTCATAATGGATACTTGACTGATGTTAATTAAAATAACCTTACATGTAGTAAGCATGGGGGCTGAGTTCACAAAAGTGTCCAAGCAGCGCCTTTGGGGGCAAGTCTCTCCCAACAGAAAGTGGTAGATTAACATTGGTGCGTACCCAGGAAACCAAAAAGGGGAGATGTAAGAAAGAAAAAGAGAGGTGGAAGGGGGGAACTATTTGCTAACAGGGGGTATCTGAACCAGGGTTATTGACGTGTTAATGTTAATGTTAAGAATAATTTGTAAAGCGCATGTACACCGATTGGCTTAATGACGCTGTTGTAGGCTTTGCCCGTTACCTATGGAGAAGTCAGTTGTAAGCTTGTGCAAATAACCATGTTTTGAGGGACCTCCTGAATTTCAGAAGGTCAGTGCATGACCGGATCTCCAAGTGGAAGGAGTTCCACAGTCTAGGGGCGAGGGTTGCGAATCTGCAGCCTCCCTGACGTTTCCGCTTGAACGTGGGGGTGGAAAGGAGCACAAGGTGAGCTGGACGCAGGTTGCGAGAGGGGGTGTACCTGAGTATAAGGTTGTTTATGAATTTGAGATTTTTTGGGGGACGTGAAGGGAAAGAGGGGTGGAAGTGGGCAGGCACGCATTATTATAGCCAGGGCTTTAAGTGGGATGCAAAAATTGGGGGGTCTCTCAAAGTGGCATGGCCAATGTAATTAAGGGCGTGGCTTAAAAACACATACGCTAAAAATCTGTACTTAGCATAGTGCGCCATCCAACTTGTATTTTGCTGTTTATGACATTGCATCCAGATATGTGATGCAACAAGTAACATTATACCTACAACAAGTCGGGACTATTGGCTCTGTCAATGGTTAGTTGCATAAGATAAATAAGCAGCAACTATGGCTTGTATATAACATAATTCGGGATGTGAAAAGCTCCATCGCCATGGTGTGCCAGAGCCGTGTAAACCATAGGGCGATGGGCGGTGCACTTGGCTTTTTCCAATAAAGGGCTTTTAGTTGTTTGGCCGCTCCAAGCATGTGCGAGATGAGGCACCAGTCTGCATGAGTCATAGCTAAAAGCGCCAAGGGCTTATTCCTAGGATAGTGACATTGGGGGTACTTGGTATGGGGAAGCCTTTGGTGTCCTTAATGTGGCTTAACACCTCCTTCCAGTATAGGGTTAGGGATGGGCAAGTCCACCAGACATGTAAAAAGTTCCCTTCCTCAGTTTGGCAACGGTAACAGCTAGGTGAAGAGGTGGGGTACATCTTATGTAAACGTGGGGGGGTATAGTACCATCTTGCCAAGAGTTTGTATGGGGTTTCTCGCTGGGGTGTGCTTTTGTATATTTTCGGTATATCGCACCATAGTTGCTCCCTTTGCTCTTAGGTAATTTCATCTGTTAGGTCTGTCTGCCATTGTACTTGATATATGTGGGGTCTCGCTGGAATGGAGTGCTGTAGTACTTGATAGGTGCGGGAGATCAAGCCCCACGAGCCATCATATGAGCGCACTAGTGTTTCAAAAGGGGGAAAGGGCGAGTTGCCCCTTGAGGGTTTAGTGTTGTGAGTGCCAGTGGCGGAGCCGATAGCACTGTAGTCTCACCTCCTTAGGTAGACGGTATTTTCTCTTGCACTGATCGAAGGTTTTTAGCTTACCGCCCTCAATGAGGTCCCTGGCAGTGCAGCACTCTCCCCCTTTCCACGCCAGGAAGGACTGTGGCTGCAGGGCTGGGGGGAAGTCTGGGTTGCGCTCCACCAGTATGTTGGGGGATGGGAAAGAGGTGAGGCCCCTGGATACTGCAAATCTGTCCCAAATGTCCAGTATTGTTTTTGTAAGTGTAGCTATGTAGGCACTTTGAGGGCGGGCACCCCGCAGGAGCCAAGCTAGGTCCCAGAGAGGTCTACAGGCCACTGCCCGATCCATATGGAACCATTGCTTCTTGCTTTCGCGAACCACCCATTCTGAGATTTACCGGAGATGCGAAGCCCAGAAGTACTCTAAGAGATTAGGGCATGCCAACCCCCCTCTATCCCTGATCAGCATGAGGACCTTATTTGGAAATCTTGGCCGCTTCCCTCCCAAAATGAAATGGGTGAAATCCCGCTGCAAGCTTTGTATTGCGGTTTGCGGTATCGGTGTGGGGAGTGTTTGAAGCAGATATATTACTTTTGGTAGTTTGAACATCTTAATTGCGTTAATCCGTCCCATCCAGGAGAGCGGGAGTGACCTCCAAACGCAGAGGTCCCCAAGTACTGTCCTCCTACATTCCGGCCAGTTTGTCTGTTTCCACGTTGACAGGGAAAGGGGTCACGATTAGTCCCAGATAGCGGATCGAGTGTGGTGCCCATTGAAAGGGGGTGAGGGATTGCAGTTCCGGGATGTCCTCTCTAGGGATCATTAGGTAGAGCACCCATGATTTGGCCAGGTTAATTTTGAGGCCCGAGGCTACTTCGAATGCTCGCAGGATAGGTGTAAGCGCTGTGAGTGAAGTCCTGGGTGCCGTCACAGTGTGTAAAAGATCATCCGCGAACAGTGCTATTTTGTGCTCCCGACTGCGCACTATCGCAATTGACGTAATTAACCCTGTATTGTTGCCTTAAAGGCGTCCCACAGGACAGAGCAGGGGGTTTCATGGAGGGCATTCAATGTGAAATAGGCTGAGATCTCTGTTCGAATCTCTGCTACATCCACTGGGTCGCGCAGAGCATGGGGGGTGTAACCACCACCGGGGCGTGGGGCTAGTCGAGTTGGCAAGTCCCTGTATTAGCACTTCCAGGTGAGCATGGTCGGAGATGGAGATATCAATGTGGGAGTATGAGCGATGGACATGGGAGTAGTGCAAGTAGTCTCTCGAGTCAGGGTGGTGATAACACTAAGCATCCATAAGGCCTAGGTCAGTGAGGGTCCGCTTCAGTGCTGCAGACATCACCCCAGTACCCTGGAAAGAGTTAGAGCTAGGGTCCAAGGCGGGGTCCCAGACTAGATTCAAGTCACCACCCAGGACTAATTGGTTTCCGTCCTGCGCCACCTGCTCTCTTAACACATCCCTAAGAAAAAGGTTTTGTGCTGTGTTGGGTACGTATATGTTAAGGAACGTGAGAGGTCATTTCCGGTAGTGTAATTCGATTTTAATGAGCCAACCCTCCTTCTCTCTCACCACCCTTGGTTTCCCCCGGTTTGTCCCGTCTTTGAGTAAGATTGCGACCCTCGCAGTCTTAGTCGAGGTGGATGCCTAATATTGTATCGGATATTTAGGATGTGCCATGGGGTGTGTGTCTGAGTGTAGAAGGTGAGTCTCCTGTAAAAATAGAATATCCGGGTCCTGCAGAAGCAGGTAACGCCATACATGGCTTCTTTATTGAGGGCACTGAGACCTTTTACATTAAGGTAGAGAATTTTAACATAAGAGTTGGTGCCCATTGTTTGAGTCGGGAAAGATTGCTAATGGCGCCATTTTGATCTGTGAAGGAAGCGTTTCCCGGACCATCTGCCACTCCCCCAGTATTGTCGACCATTTACATGGTTGAATGTCGCCCGTGTGCTTGGAGAAGGAGAAGGCCAAAATAAACTCATGAGGGCAAAGGCCAGGGCTAGTAAAAGAGGACAGAAATCGCAGTATTCCCCATGGGAGACCCGTCTCCGTCCACGAGGGTGACCAGTTTGGGTTTTCTTTCCACCCCATCACTCGTGAAAGTAGGAAGAAGAAAAGAGAAGTAATAAGAGCAAATCATCAATAACAAGCGGCCAACAGTATCCTTTCCAGTCCATGGAAGGCTCCGATGGAAGGGCTTGGGCCAGAAGAGAAAGACTCATCCCAATATTGGAGTCCCGTCCCCCACAGCTAGCCTGTGTCAGGGTAGGGGGAGGTCCCCTGGTTGTAATGTTTTATGTTCAGAGTGGGGCTCAGGTGACAGATAGGGTCATCTGCTTTGGGAGGCATTGTTTCTGCGTGAAGGACTTCAACATATCTACCCTCATGAGAGGGGGGTAAGGGTGCTACATTAAGGGTAGGATCAGAAAGGACATGCAGTTGATGATTTAGGTATGGCTGAAGGGTGTACAATGTCACTCAGAGGGCGCCGAGGAGTGGACAAGTGACCTCCCTCTGTCCAGGGTCCGAAGGTGCTGTATGATATCCTGTTTAGTTTGGGCTGAGGATTGCTCCCTGGCTCGCACTCCCCTCCGCGGCCTAGTCACGATGGACCATTCCAGGCCTGCGAGTTCACTAGAGGAGGAGAGTGGCGGAGGGGGGCTAGCCTCTCTGGAGGATGTTGAGAGTTGTAGGAGTGCAGTACTCGGCGTCTGCCCTCCCAGGTGAAGATCAAGGCAAATGGGTGGCCCCCATTGATATTTAATGTCCAGTTCACGCAACTTGTCTGTAATTGGCTTGAAATCCCTTTGGTGGCGCAATGTTACTGGGGGGATGTCTTGGTAAAATTGGATAGTGTGCCCCCTGTGAGTTAGTTCCATCGTCTCCCGCATGAGGCCCTCAGAATCGCCTCCTTCTCAGTGAAGAAGTGTAATTTAGTGAGGATGTCGGGTACAAGGCTTGGACGTCCCGGGGGCACAGCAACTCAGCGGGCCCTGTCCAGGGTGGGTGGAGAGGTATCATCACCACCTCTAGTTTCGTGAAGCAGGTCCGCTGTGAAGACCATTATGTCCGAGCCCTCTACTCCCCTGGGGACCCTCTGCTTCAGATGTTGTTTCTTCTACTTTGGTTTTCCAAGTCCTCTTGCTTAATTTGGAGTTCGATATGTTGGTCTTCCAATGCTGCCATTTTCTTCCAGAGGATTGCTTGATCTTCCGTCCAATTGTCTAGGGTGCGCTCCAGGTCATCTACTCGCTCCCCAATCTCTGTGATGTCTCTCTTCAGCTCTTTAAGGCAAGTTTTGAATTCTGTTTTGAGAGATCCAAGCTCCGTTTTAATTTCTTGGAGAAAGGAGTTAATGTAGGCTTGTGTGATCGGTTCAGCCTTCGTCTCTGGGATGGACTCCATAGGAGCAGGAGCAGGGGGGCTAGATTTAAGCCACAGGGGAGTGACCGGGTTAGCTTTCGCTAGAGTTCATGGGGATTCCTTCCAGGCTTTGGTGCACAGCATGTTCCAGAGGATACATCCCTGTCAGCGTGCTGTCGGGCAGCCGGCCAGGCCCACCACTCCCAGTGATTCCGCCCCTCACCTTCCAAAGACAAGCACGTTCTGCAGCAGGGTCAGACACCGTTGTTTTAACTGTGGTCACGATCACTCCCTTCAGTCAAAATACATAGAGACTGTGCAACAGATCATGGGTAGGGGATAGGGCCCGGGCCCGCTGTGCGATCCCACAGTCGATCGCTCCTCTCCCCAGGAGGGACGATGACAGTATATCAGGGGGCATCCAGATTTAGGGGGCAGCCGAGGGTGCCAGGGAGGTCAGAGTCTGATAAGGCTGTATGTCAGGGGCCCAGGCGGTGACCCAGTGGCAGGGAGGGGGAGCTAGGTCCGCTGCGCAACCCATGCAGCCCATCGCTTCTTCACTCCAAAATATGGTTGTGGCCTTGATGGGTGCCCCCGGCCAATGAAGGCTCCAGAGTCCAGTAGTCCAGTAGCAGGGTTCGCGTGTGTCTCCGGCAGCCACCTGAAGACCAGAGTGGGAAAGCAGTACCCAAGAAGGGCCCCCAGGCAAGTATAGCCGGAACAAAAGAGTCCCCCCATGTGAGCTGAGGAGTGCTGGAGGCAGGATCCCCAAAGCAGATGGGCGTCCGGAGCAGTGGCGTCAGGCACGATCAGGGCCCGATGCAAAGGGGAGGCCCTCAACCCCAGTGGAAGTCCCCAAGCAGATGTGTCACCAAGCACCAGCCTTTAATGCAGCAGGGGCCACGGGCGGAAGCGATGCACTCAGAAGTAGGCTATGCGCCTTGACCGCACCAAGTAATGTAGTGGGCCCGGCTCCATCCCTGGATTGCCTCACGATATAGGTCAGGCCTCTTCCACTCACCAGGAGTAAAGGAGCGTCACAGCAGCCTCCACTAGGACCAGGACGATGGGAGGAGCCCAGCCATCCTGAGCAGCAGCCGATGTGGGTAGCAGTGGCAAATGCAGTCTGGGCCCCACGGGTGGAAGACGGCCCACAGCTGCAGCAAAAGACTCCTGGCCGGCAGCCTCCAGCGAAGCAACGGCCATGGGCAGAGCGGTCGCTCAAGGCTGAGGGAGGCCCCAGGCCCCGCCCATACCAAGCGACACAGTCGGCCCAGGCTCCAGGCCGCACCCAACAGTCGGCAACACAGAGGTCCCGGCCAGGCAGCAAGGATGGAGGCACTCCCCAGCCACCGCCAGCGGGATCCAGAAGAGGTGCAATCACCGGGGCTCGAGTGAGGCAGGAAGGAAGTCCTCCGAGGTTCACTCCCAGCCCCAAGTCACCGTGGCAAGTCCCAAGAAGGTGGGCGCCATCCGACGGAGGAGTCGCCAGTCTCAACCAGGTCTGTTCGCAGGGATCCAGGAAGGTATTATCCACTCCCGTGACTCCCCTTCACCTCCTATTTTGTTCGGGTAGCCATTGTGGGGGTTCACCAAACCCGATGCCTCAGGATAGCTAAAACTTAGGCCATGGTATGAAGACACGGAGAAGTGCGTCTCACTCCATGAGCGGCTTGGCGACGCCCTCCCACCTAATTTTTTAAATGCTTACAAAATCAGAAAGTGAGAGTGTTTTATTTTAGTTTGGCTTTGGATATTTGTAGCCCATTTTCCTGCAGAGAAGCAATGGTTCTTGTGGAATCAGAACATATACTCAGAAAAGGTCATTCGCTCACCCACTTGTGCACTTTGGATCTTAATATCTGAGGCAAGTCTTATTTAAGTGCTGTATCTGAGAGATACTTATCCTAGCATTATATCTTCATATGTTACTAAGTCTTTGATTTGGAAATGATTTCAAAGAACATTGGAGTAAATAAATACATTTTAAGGTCAGTTGGAGGCAGTTTTCCATGCAATGTACAATTAATATACGTGTATCCACCTATATAGCTTTAGAATATAGGTATACATTTTAATTAGGGGTGTATTTATTATCAATTTTATTTAGGTACATCCCAGTCACTTCCTGAAATATGGTTTTCATGATGCACTGAAAGGTCTTGTGCTCTACTTGTAATATCGCTATGCAAATTAGAAGGATATCACACTTTTCCCACTCTGCTTTGGCCCCAACAGATCGTAGGACTTTCTTAGTTGTGCCATACAAGCAATTCTACGTTCCAAAATATTTTGGAATAATCCCTTTTTATTTTTGCTCTTGAGGCACTTGGGCGAGCTCCAAATCTAGAAGTTAACTGGCCGTTTGCTTACCTAGTGCCTGCCAAACCAGTTTTACTTACTGTGTACAATGCTTTAGTGCCGTTCTCCTCATTTTGGCAAAATGAAAAGAGCAATACAATGAACTACTGTTTAATGATCATTACACCTTGGCGCTAACTTAAAATTGTATATGTATTTTTCCACACGGATAAACGATTTTGAAAATAAACATGAAAAAAACGTGTCCTTGTAAGGTAATCTAGGGCACACTCGTTTAAACGTTTCCAGATTGTATCAAATGGTTCTCCAAGGATAAACCATCCCGGAAGTTTCTTACGAGCATTCTTTTCATGCCACAGTGTCAACACTGCCTGAAAATATGAAACTGGAGTCATAACAATTTATGGCAGATAATAAAAGCGTAGACCGACGCCTCCAGATCATTCTCTATCGGCCCAGTCGACCTTTAATCTCCGTCCATTATAGTACAGAAAAGACAAAGCAGTAAAAACACTGAGGGGGTGGGCGGATTACATTCATAAAAAACAAAACGTTAATTACCGCAGAACTATTCATTTTTAGAGACATAATTGAACACTTACTAACATTTTTTACAACTCTGGTGCAAATGTAATTTCCACCTTCCAGAGAAAAGTTATGAACTTAAATGTAAACGTTTATTTTTCTTTAATGTAGCTCTCGGAAATCTTTTAGCACCCTACAAATGCATGCAGTATGATATTTGGATTGCCCTTTGAGGTCCCAAAATCTGTAATTTAATATCCCCTCTGACATTGTTCTTATCCAGTATACTGCACACTGAAAGATACATTGTAGGATTTTTAGCACACTTAAAAATAGTCTAATGAGAAAGTGTACTATACGGTTGAGGTTAAACCTACTTGAGGGAGTTAGTAATTTGTTCCAACAGTCCAGTTCTCATCTACTAAACAATCTTCCTCAAAAGAGGTGAGTTTTAAATAAGGGATAAAGTACCCCCTGCTGTACATTATAAGGTTATTGCAAGTTACTGAGGATTACCATAACGTTTTAGATGAACAAGGCCAAAGGCCGAGTCCTTTACTGGGTTATTGATCTCTAAGGTGACTTGCAATATCTTTATCATGTACGCCAGGGCGTACTTTATCCCATATAATACTTGCTCTCACCATCACCTTTCCCACAAACCACTTAAAACCATTATGCATAGCTCTTTCATGTGAAAGGACGATAATGTATTGAAACATAGAGCAAAATTAAACACATGAAAAATCTGTTAGTTATTTGTTCCAGTTATTAGAAACAGTTCAGTACAAGTCAGTTCTTTTTCTTTGAAAAAAAAGCTGCACTAGTTTGTAATGTGTAGGAGAATTCAGGAACATTTTAATTTTTCTCTATTTATCTAAGGAGTGCAAAAAATAAACACGCTCTCTTTGCATGTCATTGTAATCTAAAAAAACATAAAGCTGAAGAAAGAAAAGCAACTTTTTGTTTTTATTGCTTTAAACAGCTGCTTCAAGTATGCTCCGTGACCTGCCTTTCACCTTGCTCTGCCAGCATGCATTGTGATGTCAAAACTCAACCGTTATAGCTTATAATAGTCGAGTTCTGACGCCTTTTCTTTATAATCAGTGACTGGGTGTGTCACAAGTCACTAATTATAAAGAAATTAGAGAATGGCGTCTATACAGGGCTTAAAAAATCCCGACAATTTTGATTGAGATGATAACCGTTGTGAGGAGCTGGAACCTTCTGCACCCAGTAACAAGCGCGTTGCAGGGTAGTCAGCGGTGGGGAGCTTGAAATACCGTTCCCTCAGCACCTTAGGATTCATGGCGCAACAGTCCTTGTGGGTCTTGGAGTCATGGTCCCGCACTAAGCAACAAAGGCAAACCAGATGGGATATGTCATAGACATCTGTTTGTGACAGGCACCACATGCTGTGAAGCCTTTTACGAGACATCCGTAGCACACCAGCAGATTCAATCGTGAAAAAAGCCTTGACAAAACAAATCGAGAAAAAAGTCACATCTTTCTGGATCTGTGCTGATTGGCGTGGCAAGAAAATATCTAATGTCAGCACGCCGGGGTGGCACCTTTATTTGCACTGCACGTCATATACGACTCAGAACCAAACAACGCCACCTATCTGTGCACAGGGATACTGCTTGAACATTTTCAGATCCAGTCTGGCGACTAGGAAATATTCTAAGATATGGAATCTGCTGCTAGAAGTCTCTCCAATGTTCAACTTACAATGAATCAGTGAACAGTCTAGCCTCAATCCAATTGTACAAGACACACAATTGATGGACGGAATGCAGAACAAATCAAAACATTCACCCCCAGTCAAGAAATCTGGGTTAAATCCATCATTCTTTTGCTCACCATGCCACCCTAGTTTAGACCTGATCATATGCAAATCCGTCTTGACCCTGTGCCTCATGAGAAGAGACCAGCTCGCACTGCCAAGCCAGGTCCTCCCTGGACCGAAACAAGCATGCTAGAACCGGTAACGGGGTTTCACCCCTCATCAGCCAGGATAGCTTGAATCCCACGTCTGGGCATACCCGGCGTACTTAGGGCAAGAAAACAAAAGACACAATTGATGGACGGAATGCAGAACAAATCAAAACATTCACCCCCAGTCAAGAGATCTGAGTTAATCCATCATGCTTTTGCTCACTATGCCACCCCAGTTTAGACCTGGCCATATGCAAATCAATCTTGACCCTGTGCCTCATGGGAACAGTCCAGCCTGAACTGCCAAGCCAGGTCCTCCCTGGACTGGAAACAAGCATCCTAGCACTGTTTTCTGGGTTTCACCCCGCATCAGCCAGGATAGCTTGAATTAAGTGGCACAGTGAGCCCGGGACCCACGTCTGCCTTTAAATAAATTAAATGTTGGGGGCGTGGCCTGAGATGGCGGTCGCACTCTGAGAGTGCTCCGGACCCCCTCCGTCATCCGCCTGGCATCCGCCGCCAACAGCTGCCAACTGAACAGTATTGCTGTGCTCTGGGCCAGTTTTCGAACGGATTACACCCTTGCCAGACCGTTTCTACCCCTTGCCTGCGGCTGCACGTAGAAAATGGCGGACCCACCTGCGGCCCACCCCTGGATTGTGCAATCTGGGAGCCACTGAAAAGCCCACCGAGACCCCGGCTGCGGCCCCGGAAAGGTGGCGCTTACCTGCAGGCCAGTACTGTTGACTGCGGAGAGGGGTGACGGAGTGATACGGCTTAGGGCTGCGGAGCGCGGCCCGCCCTCTGTCCTGGACGCCGGGGACGGAGGCCCCTTCTGAATGCTGAGCCCGGGTGCTGCTCTCCACGGGGGAGTCAGCCGGGGGTGCGGCCGGGCCTGGACGTCGTCGCTGGAGGGCCGGGGATCGGGGCCTGCACCGCCCCTGGGCCTGAGGCCTGCTTTGCCCCTTGGGCCCGGGGTGTGTTGCTGGGGATCCTTGGACCGGCTGGAGGGAGAGCTCCGTCGGCGATCAAATCTGGCTGGATTGGCCGCCGAGATCAGGCGGCGGCGAATTGAGACGGAGTGAACCTGGAGTCGCCCTGGGTTCCCGCTGAGTGCCTGAGTCCCCTGCGGCCAGGACTTCTCTGCTCCCCCGGTGAGTGGTTGGACCAGCCGGGGGTGTGGTCTGCTGTCCCCGGGTTGAGCACCCCCGCCTTCACCAACGACGCCCTGAAGGGCCTGGACCCTTTCTGTTGCTGCACGGGAGGGGGGACCTCTGGACTAGCTGAGGATGCGGTGTGGGAGTGGGACTCCCTCCCTGACCTGGCTTCACTTCCCTTGGCGCCCCGCAACGGTCTGAGGCCGGGGGGCCTGGCTCTCTGGTGAGACCTGATCCCGGCTGCCGTATCGGGTAGCGGGGACCGCGTGCGGAGCTCTCTCACGTGCCTGGCCGTGCCCGGGGCCTTGCCTGAGGTGGAGGGAGAACTGAGACCCTGCTGACGGCGTACCTGTGGAGGTGCCCCTTGCTCTCTGTCTCTGGTGGACGGGACTTGGTGGTTGTGGACCGGCCACCATATCGGGTGGCAGGAGGCGAGGGGGTGACCTAGTGCCCGCTCCCCCCTCCTTTCCATTGTTTTCCAGCTTTCGCGGCCGGCCGCAGGCCCATCTTCTGAGCTGATTGGTGTTCCCTGCAGTGCTCTCCCTGGTACAATTGACTGTGCGGCCCCGGGATTGATCCTCACCATTGCTGTGATCTTGCCCGGGCGCGGCGGTCCACCTGCCTCCGTCGGGTCCCTGTGACCCTGGGTCGGATGTGACCCCCTTTCCGCCTCCTCAGTGTCTACTCTGGTGAGTGGGGTCCGGAGGTGGGGATCGGCCACCACGTCGGGAGGCAAGGCGGTGGAACAACTCCAGCACCTCCGGCCCCCCTCCCTCTCCCTTCTTCTTCCTCGGCGGGGATCTGAGCTGGCGGACTGTCGCTGCACCAGGCGCCCAGACTGACCTGATCGCCCCCTGTGAGGACCGCTCCACCTGGCCCTGAGGCTGAGCTCTGGGCACTCTCTTCCTCCTGCTCTGCTGGGGCCTGGGGGGTGGACTTGGGCACCCAGACCTGAGCATTGAGGGTCTGGGTGTCGGAGGCCCCCATGCCCCTTCCCCTCCTCTGTGGGACTGGCGCCCGCATCTGCCTGTGCCGGATTGACTACTACCCCTCGAGACAATGGGCATAACTTGCACCCCACAGAACCTGTCCCTCCAACCCAAACTAAAATGGACCAATTTACCACATCAGATCGGGATCCTGGCGGGGGGACACCTGTCACATCTGGAGATGCTGGGGGCGATCTTTCCACCATCCTTCAGGAGATAAGCACGTCGCAAGCCTCGGTGGAGAACAAGATTGGCGAGGTAAGGGTGGATGTGGCTCTCATCCGCCAGGACCTGCTCAACGCTACGGCACGCATCACAGAGGCGGAATCCCGTATCTCCACGGCAGAAGACAACGTCATCCAACTTAAAATCCATGTGGCCCACCTCCAGACCCAGACCTCGGAGCTCCATCGAATGGCCGAAGATGCCGAAAATAGGTCACGGAGGAACAACCTGCGCCTTCTGGGGTTTCCCGAGGGAGTGGAGCAAGGCCATGCCGACACGTTTGTAGAAACTTGGGTGCGCTCCTGGATGCCCAAGGAGAAACTTTCACCCTGGTTTGCCGTGGAACGGGTCCACCGCTCCTTGGCTCCCAAGCCTTTGCCTGGAGCTCCTGCTCGACCCATTATCCTGAGAGTCTTCAATTTCCGGAAATTGAGACGCTATCCTGGGGGCGGCCAGGGCTCATGGTCCACTGCAGTTTCAGAACTCCAGAATTATGGTTTTCCCGGACTACTCCAGGGGGGTACAGACTTAACGCAGATTGTACGATGATGTCAAACAAACGCTCCGGGCCATGGGCCTTAGCTATGGTCTTCTCTTCCCGGCCCGGCTCAAGGTCATCTTCCAGGACAAGACATTCTTCTTTGACAACCCCCAAGCGGCCTGGACAAAGTGGACGGAGGAGCGGCCCCTTCTGCCCACACCGGCTCCCTCTCCCACCCGGCAGGTCCCCCCGCAGTCACACCCACCCTTGCCTAAGCCCCAGCGGCGCCTGACCAGGCTCCGCAAGAACACCGACCGGCGGGGGAAGAGTCCCGTTTGCTGGGTGCGCCGACTTGGCACTTTTCCTCCCAGGCTCTGACTCGGAGGTCCGCCTCACCCGGCCCAACTACCTCTCTGATCGACCTGGGCAGCATTCCGGGTCCCTCTGAAACCCTGCGACACGCCTTGTCGGATTTGGACCTGTCTATGAGCCCTGCGATCCGTGTATCTGGTGAGGATGAGAGTGCCTGAGCTGCGCCACACACCGAGAAGTCTGTATCTCACTTTTCGGAGGCTCCTGAAGTGCGAATACTCTTGATATCCCCACGATGGGGGCGATCCGCCTTTACTGTTCCCCTGAGTTTGGTGAACTAATTTATAATTCCATCCCAGGACTTGCTTACAGTACTGGTTAAAATGTTGTCTTAACATGATTACAGCTGTTGACGTATCTTTTATCCGGCTAGATGGAGGGGGGTCCATATCTGCCATGTTCCTGTTTCGCTAACCGTTTTTAGCATAGCATTTAGCCTCACTGTGGGGTTGTTGGTTTGATCTGTTTTCTCTTTCAGGGCAACAGATGCTTCCTCTTCAAAAGTGTAGGGTGGGGGGAGTTGGGGGGCGAGGGAGGGGGGGGAAGACAGTTGTCTCCCAACAGTTTGTTATTTTTAGCCACCTACGGGCTGCTGTTTCCTGTTCTTATCGGTAGCCACACTCACATGTATGCCTGTGCCGACGACACGTGGCTCACCAGTTCACACGCCCTCCACTCAGTGCCTTGGAGGGTTATCTCCCTTGGGACCCGGGCACCTCCGCGCTTGCGTCCGCTCTTCCACACACCATCCATCTTGATGGCCTCCACCTTCAATAGGACCCTCAACATCCTCTCCTGGAAAGTCAATGGCCTACTTGACCGTATCAAACGTACTGCTGTCCTTCGTAGCACCCACCGACACGCGCCTGATATCCTGTTTCAACTGGAAACACACCTCCTGGGCTCACAATGTAACTTCCTCGCCCGCTATGGGTTTGACAGGGTCTGGCACACTAGCTTTACACGAGGTTGCCGGGGGGGTAGCTATACTACTTAGGCGAGGGCTTCACTTTACCCTGGCCAGAACCGAGACGGATACACAAGGCCTCCACGTGGCCCTGACGGGTACGATCGAAGGTCACCCTCTTAGCCTCCTGTGTACATACATTCCCCTGCCACCATGGCCTCTACCCTTCGCTGCCTCACGCTGGTGATTTCCTCCTTCCCACAGGGCCTGACGGTTGTTGGGGGCGACTTTAACGCCGTCCTGCAACCTTCGTGCGATGCGACAGGCATTCCGTCGGCCCCCTGCCTTGCCCCTGCAAAACGCCTATCTGATTGGTCCTCTGCCCTAGGTCTCTGTGATGCCTGGAGGGTGTGGAACCACCATACAGCACAATACACCCACACTTCAGAGGCCCACCACACCCACTCCCGTATCGACCTGTTCCTGCTGCCCGCGACGGACTGTCAATTGATGTCCGGGTCTTCTATATTGCCCAGGGGTATCTCAGACCATTCCCCCATCTCCCTCCGTCTCGGGACCTCCCCTACTGGCACCCGTGCGGCGTGGCGGATGAAAGCTTGGTTCTTGCAGCATGCCACATTTGTTGAGTCCCTTGGGCAGGAACTACGGCTTTATTTCTCAACCAATGCAAGTTCGATTTCCTCGCTGGGAACGTTGTGGGAGGCCGGCAAGGCCGTGGTCCGCGGTGTGGCCAGAGGCTTGGTCCAAAGGAAACGCATGGTGCAGTCTGCTCAACTCGTGCAGCTGGAAGCCCAGGCGGCACAGCTGGAGGGAGCACAAACTACCGACGACAGCGACGACTACACTCGGCAGCTTACACTGGTCCGCGAAGAGATTCGCCGGATCTCGCTGGAGTCCGCTAAAATGCTCTGCCAATCCTCGGTGGCATGCATCTATGGTTGGGGCGATAAAAATGACAAATTACTTCATAGCTTAGTTTCCTATCCCAAGGCTAACCGCATCATTCCCGAGATTCGGGCTGACAACAGGATTCACCACGTATCGTCCCATGCCATTGCCCAAACGTTCGCTAGATATTACACGGCCCTCTATGCAGCCTGCCCTCCTCGGACCTCCCTAGCGGATCTGTTTGCTACGACTGGAACCCGGCTGCCCAGACGGTCTCAAAGACTCTGGACTATCCTTTTACCCCAGAAGAGATACATGAGGCTATTTCACTGTTGCACTCCGGCAAGACGCCCGGGCCCGACGGTTACCCCAAGAATATTACGCGACCTACTGGGATGAATTGGTCCCCCACTTAACGGAGCTGTTTAAGTACGTAGTAGACGAAGGGTCCTTCCCGTCCGAAACTGATGTGGCCACTATTGTGGTCATCCCAAAGACACAGCTGCCCTCCCTTGACTGTGCGGACTACCGGCCTATCTCTCTTATCAATACAGAGGTCAAAATCTTCACCACTGCGGTGGCCCAGCGGCTCCGTCCTCACCTGCAAGACTTGGTCCATCCAGACCAATGCAGTTTCATGCCTGCCCAGGGTACCCGACATTCCATATGCCGCCTCCACCTGGCCCTTGCCCACCGTCATCACCTCACCCCATACCTGGATCTGCTTTTCATAGATTTAGAAAAAGCATTTGATATGTGGATTGGGGCTATCTCGAAGACGTGCTGGAGAAGATGGGTTTCGGCCCCCCTTTCCGACGCCTCATCCGGGTCCTTTACTGTAATCCCAGGGCATGTGTCCTCATTAATGGCGAGCTATCTGAGATGTTCCTCCATCCGGAGGGGCACCCGTCAGGGCTGCCCACTCTCGTCGCTTCTATTTACGCTGGCGATGGAACCCCTGGCTTCCCTTATCCGTCAAGACCCCCTCATCCGTGGTTGGGCCTGGATTCGGACTCAGATTGACAAGATAGCCCTATACGCAGATGACGTCCTCCTTTTTTTGGCGGACCCAGAGAGCTCCGGTCCCAGATGCCTGGACGCCCTTTCTGCCTTTGAACAGGTCTCCGGCCTCCGACTCAACCCAACGAAATCCACCCTGGTCCCCCTACATCCATCCCGGGCGTTCTTTGACTGGCAAACGACTATTCCTCTCCGCAGGCAATCCTTTAAGTACTTGGGTGTGTGGGTCGCCCTTCTACCGGAACTCGAGTGGGCTCTGAATTTTACGCCCTTGGTCGCTAGAGCGAAGGCAGAGCTCAGGAAATGGCAATCCCTCCCTCTCAACCCCCTGGGCAGGAGTGCCATCTTCAAAATGATGGTCCTCTCCTGCTTCCTATACATCCTGCAGAATATCACCACTCACCTCCCAGGCAGCTGGTTTCGGGAACTGGATGATGTCTTCACTCAGTTTCTATGGGGAAGCGGGAGGCCGCAACTGTCTCTAGCACATTGCCGCATTCTCCCCTATGACGGGGGCATGGGGTGACTAATCTCCACCTCTACTACATGGCCACAAGGCTCATCGTGATCCACGACTGGTTTGCGGGCGGCAGGTCCGACCCGGCGTACCGGGTGGAGCTCAGGGTAATGGAATTTGCGCAGATCCAAGCATTCTTGTATGGGTGATTCGTGCCGCGGGATCTGCCCCCCATCACTAGGACGGTGCTTACAGCCTGGCGTACTGCCCTCCGCTATGTAAAGTGGGACCGGAAACTCACCAAACAGACGCCTCTGTGGAATGGAGCCTGGCTGAGGGAGGTCTCATCCCTCCAAGATTTTTGTCGTTGGGATCTCGTCGCAATCTTGTTACTCGGAGACGTCTTCGTGGGGGACCATATCAGATCTTTTGCAGACCTACAACAACGCCACTCCCTCCTTCCCTCCCAATTTTACAAGTACCTACAACTCAGGCATGCACTCCACACACACATTCCGTCTCCCACATCTTTCCCGGAATTTAGCCCCTTGGAGGCCCAGGTGCTCTTGTACAGTGAAGAACACGTCCTTGTTTCAATACCTGTTCTGAGGTGTTTAATTTCAATAACAATTCACATTTAAATAATGACCTGATTATTCCTTAGACAACCGTTCACCGTTGGATCTTTCTCTGTATGATTTCTTATATTCTTACTGTAAAGCTCGCATCCCCCCAGTAGCATGAGACAGTTCACAAAAAAACGTAAATTATTTCCGAAGCAAAACAGCATGGATGTGATTAAAGACGTGCAACTCTGTGTGAGAAATATTTGACAGCACTGGATGGGCAAACCATGAGTCTTAAGTAGCGCTGTGAGGGCAATAATTAGTAAGGAGGAGAAATGTGATGTCATAATTAGGGCTCCCGGTTTTATGCACTGTGTAGCAGACAGCCTATGAGGAAGGGAGTGTTTCCCGAAACGCGTCAGGTCTCTGCTGACGTCGAGTGTGCCTGTTCTTCCTCGACCCTATGGACGTCGAGAAGTGAGTGCGCCCCGCCTTTGGGTAATCGTGGAACGGAATAGAATCGGCCTGCCTAGCCGAGGGGGGCACCGCCGCAGACAATAGCGGCTCTGCTGCTGGACTGTGTTTTCAGCGGAGCAGAACTTTTGACACATGGTAGTATTGGGGGAAGATATTGAAGACACGCCCGTGATTTGCACTATTTTATACAGACACTGCCAGCAGCCCACATGGGTTTGATTGCTTGGACTCCCAGTCCCAGAAAGCAATGGTGTACTAACTCATCTGAGTGTAATTGTGTTTTGCATTCAAATAAAAGGAGATCACTGGGAAGTCCTTATGGTGGCATTCACTGTGTAGCAGACAGCCTATGAGGAAGGGAGTGTTTCCAGAAACGCGTCAGGTCTCTGCTGACGTCGAGTGTGCCTGTTCTTCTCCGACCCTATGGACGTCGAGAAGTGAGTGCGCCCCGCCTTTGGGTAATCGTGGAACGGAATAGAATCGGCCTGCCTAGCCGAGGGGCGCACCACCGCAGACAATAGCGGCTCTGCTGCTGGACTGTGTTTTCAGCGGAGCGAACTTTTGACACATGGTAGTATTGGGGGAAAATATTGAAGACACGCCCGTGATTTGCACTATTTTATAAAGAGACTGCCAGCAGCCCACATGGGTTTGATTGATTGGACTCCCAGTCCCAGAATGCAATGGTGTAATAACTCACCTGAGTGTAATTGTGTTTTGCATTCAAATAAAAGGAGATCACTGGGAAGCCCTTATGGTGGCATTCACTGTGTAGCAGACAGCCTATGAGGAAGGGAGTGTTTCCCGAAACGCGTCAGGTCTCTGCTGACGTCGAGTGTGCCTGTTCTTCCCCGACCCTATGGACGTCGAGAAGTGAGTGCGCCCCGCCTTTGGGTAATCGTGGAACGGAAAAGAATTGGCCTGCCTAGCCGAGGGGCGCACCGCCGCAGACAATAGTGGTTCTGCTGCTGGACTGTGTTTTCAGCGGAGCAGAACTTTTGACACATGGTAGTATTGGGGGAAGATATTGAAGACCCGCCCATGATTTGCACTATTTTATACAGAGACTGCCAGCAGCCCACATGGGTTTGATTGATTGGACTCCCAGTCCCAGAAAGCAATGGTGCACTAACTCACCTGAGTGTAATTGCGTTTTGCATTCAAATAAAAATAGATCACTGGGAAGTCCTTATGGTGGCATTTACTGTGTAGCAGACAGCCTATGAGGAAGGGAGTGTTTCCCGAAACGCGTCAGGTCTCTGCTGACGTCGAGTGTGCCTGTTCTTCACCAACCCTATGGACGTCGAGAAGTGAGTGCGCCCCGCCTTTGGGTAATCGTGGAACGGAATAGAATCGGCCTGCCTAGCCGAGGGGCGCACCACCGCAGACAATAGCGGCTCTGCTGCTGGACTGTGTTTTCAGCGGAGTAGAACTTTTGACACATGGTAGTATTGTGGGAAGATATTGAAGACACGTCCGTGATTTGCAGTATTTTATACAGAGACTGCCAGCAGCCCACATGGGTTTGATTGATTGGACTCCCAGTCCCAGAAAGCAATGGTGTACTAACTCACCTGAGTGTAATTGTGTTTTGCATTCAAATAAAAGGAGATCACTGCGAAGTACTTATGGTGGCATTCACTGTGTAGCAGACAGCCTATGAGGAAGGGAGTGTTTCCCGAAACGCGTCAGGTCTCTGCTGACGTCGAGTGTGCCTGTTCATCCCCGACCCTATGGACGTTGAGAAGTGAGTGCACCCCGCCTTGGGGTAATCGTGGACCGGAATAGAATCGGCCTGCCTAGCCGAGGGGCGCACCGCCGCAGACAATAGCGGCTCTGCTGCTGAACTGTGTTTTCAGCGGAGCAGAACTTTTGACACATGGTAGTATTGGGGGAAGATATTGAAGACCCGCCCGTGATTTGCACTATTTTATACAGAGACTGCCAGCAGCCCACATGGGTTTGATTGATTGGACTCCCAGTCCCAGAAAGCCATGGTGTACTAACTCACCTGAGTGTAATTGTGTTTTGCATTCAAATAAAAGGAGATCACTGGTAAGTCCTTATGGTGGCATTCACTGTGTAGCAGACAGCCTATGAGGAAGGGAGTGTTTCCCGAAACGCGTCAGGTCTCTGCTGACGTTGAGTGTGCCTGTTCTTCCCCGACCCTATGGACGTCGACAAGTGAGTGCGCCCCGGCATTGGATAATCGTGGAACGGAATAGAATCGGCCTGCCTAACCGAGGGGCGCACCGACGCAGACAATAGCGGCTCTGCTGCTGGACTGTGTTTTCAGCGGAGCGGAACTTTTGACACATGGTAGTATTGGGGGAAGATATTGAAGACACGCCTGTGATTTGCACTATTTTATACAGAGACTGCCAGCAGCCCACATGGGTTTGATTGATTGGACTCCCAGTCCCAGAAAGCAATGGTGCACTAACTCACCTGAGTGTAATTGTGTTTTGCATTAAAATAAAAGGAGATCACTGGGAAGTCCTTATGGTGGCATTCACTGTGTAGCAGACAGCCTATGAGGAAGGGAGTGTTTCCCGAAACGCGTCAGGTCTCTGCTGACGTCGAGTGTGCCTGTTCTTCACCAACCCTATGGACGTCGAGAAGTGAGTGTGCCCCGCCTTTGGGTAATCGTGGAACGGAATAGAATCGGCCTGCGTAGCCAAGGGGCGCACCGCCGCAGACAATAGCGGCTCTGCTGCTGGACTGTGTTTTCAGCAGAGCGGAACTTTTGACACATGGTAGTATTGGGGGAAGATATTGAAGACACGCCCGTGATTTGCACTATTTTATACAGAGACTGCCAGCAGCCCACATGGGTTTGATTGATTGGACTCCCAGTCCCAGAAAGCAATGGTGTACTAACTCACCTGAGTGTAATTGTGTTTTGCATTCAAATAAAAGGAGATCACTGGGAAGTCCTTATGGTGGCATTCACTGTGTAGCAGACAGCCTATGAGGAAGGGAGTGTTTCCCGAAACGCGTCAGGTCTCTGCTGACGTCGAGTGTGCCTGTTCTTCACCGACCCTATGGACGTCGAGAAGTGAGTGCGCCCCACATTTGGGTAATCGTGGAACGGAATAGAATCGGCCTGCCTAACCGAGGGGCGCACCGCCGCAGACAATAGCGGCTCTGCTGCTGGACTGTGTTTTCAGCGGAGCTGAACTTTAGACACATGGTAGTATTGGGGGAAGATATTGAAGACACGCCCGTGATTTGCACTATTTTATACAGAGACTGCCAGCAGCCCACATGGGTTTGATTGATTGGACTCCCAGTCCCAGAAAGCAATGGTGTACTAACACACCTGAGTGTAATTGTGTTTTGCATTCAAATAAAAGATCACTGGGAAGTCCTTATGGTGGCATTCACTGTGTTGCAGACAACCTATGAGGAAGGGAGTGTTTCCTGAAACGTGTCAGGTCTCTGCTGACGTCGAGTGTGCCTGTTCTTCACCGACCCTATGGACGTCGAAAAGTGAGTGCGCCCCGCCTTTGGGTAGTCGTGGAACGGAATAGAATCGGCCTGCCTAGCCGTGGGGCGCACCACCGCAGACAATAGCGGCTCTGCTGCTGGACTGTGTTTTCAGCGGAGCGGAACTTTTGACACATGGTAGTATTGGGGGAAGATATTGAAGACACGCCCGTGATTTGCACTATTTTATACAGAGACTGCCAGCAGCCCACATGGGTTTGATTGATTGGACTCCCAGTCCCAGAAAGCAATGGTGTACTAACTCACCTGAGTGTAATTGTGTTTTGCATTTAAATAAAAGGAGATCACTGGGAAGTCCTTATGGTGGCATTCACTGTGTAACAGACAGCCTATGAGGAAGGGAGTGTTTCCCGAAATGCGTCAGGTCTCTGCTGACGTCGAGTGCGCCTGTTCTTCCCGGACCCTATGGACGTCGAGAAGTGAGTGCGCCCCGCCTTTGCGTAATCGTGGAACGGAATAGAATCGGTCTGCCTAGCCGAGGGGGGCACCGCCGCAGACAATAGCGGCTCTGCTGCTGGACTGTGTTTTCAGCGGAGCAGAACGTTTGACACATGGTAGTATTGGGGGAAGATATTGAAGACACGCCCGTGATTTGCACTATTTTATACAGACACTGCCAGCAGCCCACATGGGTTTGATTGCTTGGACTCCCAGTCCCAGAAAGCAATGGTGTACTAACTCATCTGAGTGTAATTGTGTTTTGCATTCAAAAAAAAGGAGATCACTGGGAAGTCCTTATGGTGGCATTCACTGTGTAGCAGACAGCCTATGAGGAAGGGAGTGTTTCCAGAAACGCGTCAGGTCTCTGTCGACGTCGAGTGTGCCTGTTCTTCTCCGACCCTATGGACGTCGAGAAGTGAGTGCGCCCCGCCTTTGGGTAATCGTGGAACGGAATAGAATCGGCCTGCCTAGCCGAGGGGCGCACCACCGCAGACAATAGCGGCTCTGCTGCTGGACTGTGTTTTCAGCGGAGCGGAACTTTTGACACATGGTAGTATTGGGGGAAAATATTGAAGACACGCCCGTGATTTGCACTATTTTATAAAGAGACTGCCAGCAGCCCACATGGGTTTGATTGATTGGACTCCCAGTCCCAGAACGCAATGGTGTAATAACTCACCTGAGTGTAATTGTGTTTTGCATTCAAATAAAAGGAGATCACTGGGAAGCCCTTATGGTGGCATTCACTGTGTAGCAGACAGCCTATGAGGAAGGGAGTGTTTCCCGAAACGCGTCAGGTCTCTGCTGACGTCGAGTGTGCCTGTTCTTCCCCGACCCTATGGACGTCGAGAAGTGAGTGCGCCCCGCCTTTGCGTAATCGTGGAACGGAATAGAATCGGTCTGCCTAGCCGAGGGGGGCACCGCCGCAGACAATAGCGGCTCTGCTGCTGGACTGTGTTTTCAGCGGAGCAGAACGTTTGACACATGGTAGTATTGGGGGAAGATATTGAAGACACGCCCGTGATTTGCACTATTTTATACAGACACTGCCAGCAGCCCACATGGGTTTGATTGCTTGGACTCCCAGTCCCAGAAAGCAATGGTGTACTAACTCATCTGAGTGTAATTGTGTTTTGCATTAAAAAAAAAGGAGATCACTGGGAAGTCCTTATGGTGGCATTCACTGTGTAGCAGACAGCCTATGAGGAAGGGAGTGTTTCCAGAAACGCGTCAGGTCTCTGCTGACGTCGAGTGTGCCTGTTCTTCTCCGACCCTATGGACGTCGAGAAGTGAGTGCGCCCCGCCTTTGGGTAATCGTGGAACGGAATAGAATCGGCCTGCCTAGCCGAGGGGCGCACCACCGCAGACAATAGCGGCTCTGCTGCTGGACTGTGTTTTCAGCGGAGCGGAACTTTTGACACATGGTAGTATTGGGGGAAAATATTGAAGACACGCCCGTGATTTGCACTATTTTATAAAGAGACTGCCAGCAGCCCACATGGGTTTGATTGATTGGACTCCCAGTCCCAGAACGCAATGGTGTAATAACTCACCTGAGTGTAATTGTGTTTTGCATTCAAATAAAAGGAGATCACTGGGAAGCCCTTATGGTGGCATTCACTGTGTAGCAGACAGCCTATGAGGAAGGGAGTGTTTCCCGAAACGCGTCAGGTCTCTGCTGACGTCGAGTGTGCCTGTTCTTCCCCGACCCTATGGACGTCGAGAAGTGAGTGCGCCCCGCCTTTGGGTAATCGTGGAACGGAAAAGAATTGGCCTGCCTAGCCGAGGGGCGCACCGCCGCAGACAATAGTGGTTCTGCTGCTGGACTGTGTTTTCAGCTGAGCAGAACTTTTGACACATGGTAGTATTGGGGGAAGATATTGAAGACCCGCCCATGATTTGCACTATTTTATACAGAGACTGCCAGCAGCCCACATGGGTTTGATTGATTGGACTCCCAGTCCCAGAAAGCAATGGTGTACTAACTCACCTGAGTGTAATTGTGTTTTGCATTCAAATAAAAGGAGATCACTGGTAAGTCCTTATGGTGGCATTCATTGTGTAGCAGACAGCCTATGAGGAAGGGAGTGTTTCCCAAAACGCATCAGGTCTCTGCTGACGTTGAGTGTGCCTGTTCTTCCCCGACCCTTTGGACGTCGACAAGTGAGTGCGCCCCGGCTTTGGATAATCGTGGAACGGAATGGAATCGGCCTGCCTAGCCGAGGGGCGCACCGCCGCAGACAATAACGGCTCTGATGCTGGACTGTGTTTTCAGCGGAGCGGAACTTTTGACACATGGTAGTATTGGGGGAAGATATTGAAGACACGCCTGTGATTTGCACTATTTTATACAGAGACTGCCAGCAGCCCACATGGGTTTGATTGATTGGACTCCCAGTCCCAGAAAGCAATGGTGCACTAACTCACCTGAGTGTAATTGCGTTTTGCATTCAAATAAAAAGAGATCACTGGGAAGTCCTTATGGTGGCAGTTACTGTGTAGCAGACAGCCTATGAGGAAGGGAGTGTTTCCCGAAACGCGTCAGGTCTCTGCTGACGTCGAGTGTGCCTGTTCTTCACCAACCCTATGGACGTCGAGAAGTGAGTGCGCCCCGCCTTTGGGTAATCGTGGAAGGAATAGAATCGGCCTGCCTAGCCGAGGGGCGCACCGCCGCAGACAATAGCGGCTCTGCTGCTGGACTGTGTTTTCAGCGGAGTGGAACTTTTGACACATGGTAGTATTGTGGGAAGATATTGAAGACACGCCCGTGATTTGCAGTATTTTATACAGAGACTGCCAGCAGCCCACATGGGTTTGATTGATTGGACTCCCAGTCCCAGAAAGCAATGGTGTACTAACTCACCTGAGTGTAATTGTGTTTTGCATTCAAATAAAAGGAGATCACTGGTAAGTCCTTATGGTGGCATTCATTGTGTAGCAGACAGCCTATGAGGAAGGGAGTGTTTCCCAAAACGCATCAGGTCTCTGCTGACGTTGAGTGTGCCTGTTCTTCCCCGACCCTTTGGACGTCGACAAGTGAGTGCGCCCCGGCTTTGGATAATCGTGGAACGGAATAGAATCGGCCTGCCTAGCCGAGGGGCGCACCGCCGCAGACAATAACGGCTCTGCTGCTGGACCGTGTTTTCAGCGGAGCGGAACTTTTGACACATGGTAGTATTGGGGGAAGATATTGAAGACACGCCTGTGATTTGCACTATTTTATACAGAGACTGCCAGCAGCCCACATGGGTTTGATTGATTGGACTCCCAGTCCCAGAAAGCAATGGTGCACTAACTCACCTGAGTGTAATTGCATTTTGCATTCAAATAAAAAGAGATCACTGGGAAGTCCTTATGGTGGCATTTACTGTGTAGCAGACAGCCTATGAGGAAGGGAGTGTTTCCCGAAACGCGTCAGGTCTCTGCTGACGTCGAGTGTGCCTGTTCTTCACCAACCCTATGGACGTCGAGAAGTGAGTGCGCCCCGCCTTTGGGTAATCGTGGAACGGAATAGAATCGGCCTGCCTAGCCGAGGGGCGCACCGCCGCAGACAATAGCGGCTCTGCTGCTGGACTGTGTTTTCAGCGGAGTGGAACTTTTGACACATGGTAGTAATGTGGGAAGATATTGAAGACACGCCCGTGATTTGCTGTATTTTATACAGAGACTGCCAGCAGCCCAGATGGGTTTGATTGATTGGACTCCCAGTCCCAGAAAGCAATGGTGTACTAACTCACCTGAGTGTAATTGTGTTTTGCATTCAAATAAAAGGAGATCACTGCGAAGTACTTATGGTGGCATTCACTGTGTAGCAGACAGCCTATGAGGAAGGGAGTGTTTCCCGAAACGCGTCAGGTCTCTGCTGACGTCGAGTGTGCCTGTTCATCCCCGACCCTATGGACGTTGAGAAGTGAGTGCACCCCGCCTTGGGGTAATCGTGGACCGGAATAGAATCGGCCTGCCTAGCCGAGGGGCGCACCGCCGCAGACAATAGCGGCTCTGCTGCTGAACTGTGTTTTCAGCGGAGCAGAACTTTTGACACATGGTAGTATTGGGGGAAGATATTGAAGACCCGCCCGTGATTTGCACTATTTTATACAGAGACTGCCAGCAGCCCACATGGGTTTGATTGATTGGACTCCCAGTCCCAGAAAGCCATGGTGTACTAACTCACCTGAGTGTAATTGTGTTTTGCATTCAAATAAAAGGAGATCACTGGTAAGTCCTTATGGTGGCATTCACTGTGTAGCAGACAGCCTATGAGGAAGGGAGTGTTTCCCGAAACGCGTCAGGTCTCTGCTGACGTTGAGTGTGCCTGTTCTTCCCCGACCCTATGGACGTCGACAAGTGAGTGCGCCCCGGCATTGGATAATCGTGGAACGGAATAGAATCGGCCTGCCTAACCGAGGGGCGCACCGACGCAGACAATAGCGGCTCTGCTGCTGGACTGTGTTTTCAGCGGAGCGGAACTTTTGACACATGGTAGTATTGGGGGAAGATAT
Organism: Triturus cristatus; assembly: GCF_964204655.1. Classification (NCBI taxonomy): domain Eukaryota; kingdom Metazoa; phylum Chordata; class Amphibia; order Caudata; family Salamandridae; genus Triturus; species Triturus cristatus. The sequence continues at coordinate 1,059,873,092 of NC_140589.1, read as the reverse complement.
TGAAGACACGCCTGTGATTTGCACTATTTTATACAGAGACTGCCAGCAGCCCACATGGGTTTGATTGATTGGACTCCCAGTCCCAGAAAGCAATGGTGCACTAACTCACCTGAGTGTAATTGTGTTTTGCATTAAAATAAAAGGAGATCACTGGGAAGTCCTTATGGTGGCATTCACTGTGTAGCAGACAGCCTATGAGGAAGGGAGTGTTTCCCGAAACGCGTCAGGTCTCTGCTGACGTCGAGTGTGCCTGTTCTTCACCAACCCTATGGACGTCGAGAAGTGAGTGTGCCCCGCCTTTGGGTAATCGTGGAACGGAATAGAATCGGCCTGCGTAGCCAAGGGGCGCACCGCCGCAGACAATAGCGGCTCTGCTGCTGGACTGTGTTTTCAGCAGAGCGGAACTTTTGACACATGGTAGTATTGGGGGAAGATTTTGAAGACACGCCCGTGATTTGCACTATTTTATACAGAGACTGCCAGCAGCCCACATGGGTTTGATTGATTGGACTCCCAGTCCCAGAAAGCAATGGTGTACTAACTCACCTGAGTGTAATTGTGTTTTGCATTCAAATAAAAGGAGATCACTGGGAAGTCCTTATGGTGGCATTCACTTTGTAGCAGACAGCCTATGAGGAAGGGAGTGTTTCCCGAAACGCGTCAGGTCTCTGCTGACGTCGAGTGTGCCTGTTCTTCACCGACCCTATGGACGTCGAAAAGTGAGTGCGCCCCGCCTTTGGGTAATCGTGGAACAGAATAGAATCGGCCTGCCTAGCCGTGGGGCGCACCACCGCAGACAATAGCGGCTCTGCTGCTGGACTGTGTTTTCAGCGGAGCGGAACTTTTGACACATGGTAGTATTGGGGGAAGATATTGAAGACACGCCCGTGATTTGCACTATTTTATACAGAGACTGCCAGCAGCCCACATGGGTTTGATTGATTGGACTCCCAGTCCCAGAAAGCAATGGTGTACTAACTCACCTGAGTGTAATTGTGTTTTGCATTTAAATAAAAGGAGATCACTGGGAAGTCCTTGTGGTGGCATTCACTGTGTAGCAGACAGCCTATGAGGAAGGGAGTGTTTCCCGAAATGCGTCAGGTCTCTGCTGACGTCGAGTGCGCCTGTTCTTCCCGGACCCTATGGACGTCGAGAAGTGAGTGCGCCCCGCCTTTGCGTAATCGTGGAACGGAATATATATATATATGTATGTATATATATATATATATTCACTGAAAAAACCATAGGTTTCAGGGGTGTTATAGTTAGCTGGACTTTTCACTTGTACAAAACCATTGAAATTCCCCCGTTATAGTTAGTTCAGCTAACTATAACTCGCGCGCCCGCAATGCACTGCTGATGACGTCACATATTACATCACTCATGACATGGTCAGTGACATCACTCATGACATCACTGATGACATCTCAAATGACATCACTGATGACATCACTGATGACATCATCCAGTGAATGTGTGTTTTTCTGAAAATTAAATATGTTTTATATATGTATATCTCAAGGTCGATGGAAGAATAAATGGGTATATAAGTGTCTAAATGGATGATTTGTTTTTGAAAAATTGATTGTGTAACTGACTGATTAAGTGTATCATAGCGAATACATGGCTTAGTGAGTAATGTTTAAATATGTAAATATCTGTATCAGTCTCTCACTTTGTGTATAAGTGGCTGCATGGGTTGGTGAGTAGCTACATGGGTGTCTATATAGGTTATTAGTTGGTTTTTTGAGTATCAGTCTGAGTGTCTGCATGGTTCGGTGGGGGGTATTACGTAGTGCATAGGTGCATGAATGAGTGACTCACTGTTTGTATGTGTTGAACACAGCATGTGTGCAGGACTGTATGGGTGGATGAGTGTGTGTATGGGTGTGTTAGTGAGTGAATGACTGTCTCAATAGTGTCTTTATGAGTAACTACATATGTTTTAAACTAGTATATGTGACTATTGGTGTATATATGTGAGTATATGTGAGAGTGAGAGATTGAAAGAGTTCCTGTATGAATAAGTATGTGTTTCTATAAGTGATTGTTTAAAAGACTAAGTATGTGTAAGTTTCTGTAGAAGTAAGTGTGGTGGTGTGTGTATATAACTGTATATGCAAGTAAATGTATGTTTGATTCTTTATTAGCATGAGTGACTATGTGTGTGAGTAACTCTATGGATGAATGGCATTGTGTAACAGGATGTATAGGTGCATGAGTACATATGATGAGTGAGTACATGTATGAGTGACTGTATAGGACTGTTGGTGAATGAGTGGATGTGTATGTGGATCTTAGAATTACTGAAGAGGTTGTTGTAACTGGTATTGGTATGTCCATTGTTTTGAAAATTTTAGTCTCTATTTTTGAATGTGTGTATCAAAGGTTATATTAGGGTGAGAGGAGGTCTGCCACTCTATCACAAGGATGATGTCATCAGTGATGTCATCAGTGATGTCATTTGAGATGTCATCAGTGATGTCATGAGTGATGTCACTGACCATGTCATGAGTGATGTAATATGTGACGTCATCAGCAGTGCATTGCGGGCGCGCGAGTTATAGTTAGCTGAACTAACTATAACGGGGGAATTTCAATGGTTTTGTACAAGTGAAAAGTCCAGCTAACTATAACACCCCTGAAACCTATGGTTTTTCAGTGAATTTCTGAGGTTTTTTAAATGCTAATTCCTAACTATAACGTGCCTGAAACCTATGGTTTTTTCTGTGAATTTCAAAGGTTTTTTAAATGCTAATTTCTAACTATGCCTACAGAGATAGGACATGTGAAGAAAGAAGAAAAAATGCACAGAAAGAAACAAAAGAAGTGCAGAAAGAAGCAACAGAAGTCCTCAAATACGAAGATAAGTGCAGGAAGAAGGATAACGTGCAGAAAGAACAAAAAGAAGAGCAGAAAGAAGCCTTGTTGCAAAATCATCCTGTACCCTCAACTTTTTCAGACGGATACTGGTGGTAACTGAGTCTGACTAGCCAGTCCTAGAGCCAGTGCTATGTTAAAAGACACTTAGAATACAGTGAAAACACCTACATACACAAGGGAACATTATGCGTTGGGGTCCCCCTGTGATTAGCATGACCTCCTCTGTAAGCCCCTAGTACATAATAGGGCATGGGGATTAAAACTACCTCTTAAAACAGGCCACAGGGCGTTTTTGCACACGTTAACTCAGGCCCTGTCCCCTCCCTTCACCACTGTGTAAACACGCCCTGTGTCCATTTTTAGTTGGGAGATTAAGTTCATTTGAATCCTGAGGGTCCCTAGGGTCCAACTAGCCCACTAGGTACCTCCAGTAAATGCCACAGAGCTGTGTTGCAGAGAGGTGTAAAAAGTGGCACGGCCTGGACCACCTCCTTGCAATGCAGCTCAGTGGCGCTTACTGGAAGCACTTGGTGGGCTAGTTAGCCCCCAGGGGCCCTCAGTATTGAAGGGAAATTATATCCCCAATTTAAAACGTGCCATAGTGCGTGTTTGCACACGTCACCTCAGGCCCCGTCCCCTCCCTTCACCACTGTGTAAACGCGCCCTGTGGCTGTTCTAAGTTGAGAGATTAAGTCCCCTTGAATCCTAAGGGTCCCTAGGGTCAAACTAGACCACTAGGTACCTCCAGTAAGCGCCACAGAGCTGCGTTGCAGAGAGGTGTAAAAAGGGGCTTGGCCTCAGAACACCTGTCTGCAGCGCAGCTCCCTGGCGCATACTGGAGATGCCTGTTGGGGGCGCGTTTGCAGAGTGCTGCACGGAGGGGGCATGGCCTCCGGCACGATGCCAGTCTTTTATTTATTTTAATTTTTTAAGAAGGGGGGCTGTGTGGTTCCCCTTCTTATTCTAATTTATTGGCCCTGATGACCCCATCCCCCAGGGCCTGTCTCCTAATTATATTTTTTTGACCCCAATCCCTAGGGCCGGCCACTGTTTTTTATTATTTTAAAAAAATATTTATTTATAGACACACCTAGGACATGCTGGACAAACCGTACGTACCTATCACCATGACGATTTGCGGGATATTCATTAAAAGGCGACTGCATGCAATGAATCCACGTGGAATGTATTTACACTACTAGTGAAGCTCTGACATGTCTGATGCCCTACCGTGCCTAATCCCGGTAGACACCCTTGTCGTTTATTTATACAAACATGGGTAGCTATTGACGGGCACATTTAATACACATGCACACCAAGCCATTCAAAGGGGATTCGACAAAAATTCGACCAAAACTATGCAAGAAACCCCCCTCACGGTTAATAAAACACACATCCACTGCCGGATGTGTAAAACTTTTTATTTTACTCTCTGGAAAGGGGACGAACATCACTTGAGAGTCACAGCGCGCTCCTGACAGAGCCCAATGCTGTGTTACACCCACCATTGCCTGCCGAGTGCCACACACCTCTGTGTTGTATTCCACTAGCTAGTGCATATGCTATGACACTCTCTAGCCCATGTGCACTGTAACACCACCCCGTGAATATGTCATGCCACACTTGTCTTCGCACGGGTTATATTGCCCCATCTAACGTGCCTTCCTCGATGCCTATGTTATAACGCACAGTGCTATGCCATACATATTACAATCTGCGATCCATATCTGTGTCACAGTGCATATGCAACGTTACACTCCCCAGCACATATTTTATATTACAACTTTAGAGACTAGTTAGGTTACACAACACTGCCCTGTGCATATTACACTCCAAGGCGCATATCGCATAGCACGCGCTAGTGCCTGTGCTATCTCGCGCTCTCCAATGAATCTGTCATTGCGCACAATGTATTGCATATTATATTTCACGCCCGGTTCATCTTATATCACACTTTTTGGTGCATAGTTTATACCATACACTATATCTAGTTTTCATTTTCAATCGTGCTCTCAGGACTATGTTCTATATAACACTGTGTTCACCTACCCTTTTCACGGGCATTACATTTTGCGATAGGGGGTGGAGGGTCAGGGGGTGTTTCTACCAAGTGAGCCCGGAGTCACAGTCACAAACGTCCTCTTCTTCCTGAATAAAAGTGAGATTATGCTGCATACTTGTTCATATTTTAAGTAGTTCGCACAGACTCAATGTTTTAAAAACAATAAAGTTCCTAATACCCGCCTTCTCTGAACAGTTAGCTTGCTGCCCCATCCCCCTCCTCCCTATCCTCTGTTGTGTGAATCCATGGAATAGCCTCCTCCCTCCTGCCATGCATGGTCTGATGTGCTGCCACTGCCCTCAATTTAGTATGATGTACCAGTCCACTCCTCCTGCCCTCCATTGCCCAATTCTATGCCCCATCATTGACCTCCTGCTTAAACTCTGTGCTTAGCTTGCTGCCCCTATTCTCCTTCCCCCTGCCCTCCGATGTCTTTGTGCATGCCCCTGCTCCATCCTTTTTGCCCACCATGTCCCATGGACCTGCCACTCCTATCTACTCTGAGTGTTCTGTTGAGCTGCCACTCCCCTCCCACCTGCCTAGCATTGTCAGATGACTGTAACCTGTCCCTGCCACCTCCACCCTGCCTGTCCACATGCCATGCCCCTATCCTCTTCCTCCTGTCCTACATGGTCCATTGTACTGCCACACCCTTCTGCCCTCCCTGGTCTGTTGTGCTGCAACTGCTCCTCCTGTCTGCCCCGTGTGGTCTGTTGTGAGGTCCCTTCCCCTGAACTTTCTTGTCTGTGCACAGGTCCTGACCCTCCCTTCTATCCTCCATCGTCCTTTGTGCATGCCCCTGCACCCTCCTTCTTGCCCATCATAGCCATTGGTCTTCTGTGCTGCCATGGCCCCTTCCACCTTCCCTGTGTGGTCAGTTAGCTGCCCCTGACCCCCTCCCACCTTCCCTCCATGGTCTGTGTGTATGCCATCACAGTCTCACTGTTGCTCTTCATGGTGTGTCTTGCTTCTAGTGCCCATCCTGCCTGACCTCCATGGCTATCTTGCTGCTCCTGCCCTGCCCCCTTGCCCCCAGCCCTCTGTTTACATGTGAAGACCCCTACTCCCTCCCTCCTGGCTTGTCTGTTCCATTGTAATGCCCCTGATCCGTCCCTACTGCCCTTTATGGTCTGTAATGCTGCAGCTTTCTCTCCTGTCTGTCCATTATGGTCAGCTAGCTACCATTGCGTGTAGCCCCTCTGTTCTCTGTTGTCCATGTGCATGGTCCTGTCCCCTCCCTCTTGCTTTCTATGGATTGTTGTGCTGCACTCCCGTCCTGCATGCCCTGTGTGGTGTATTGTGCTGCTGCAAACCCTGATGCCTGCCCTGCAGGGTCAGTTTGGTGCACCTCTCCATGTCCCTCTTGTCCTCTGTTATCCAAGTCCATGTCCCTATCCCATTTCCTTCCATGATCCAATGTACCATACTTGCGAACATTTTGAACTTGGTAAGAGGGAGATTTTGAAAAAAAACTGGGGTATTGATTTTCCCCTTTGAGTTACATTGAAAAAGAGGATATTGTAGACAGGAGACAGATCAAATAAAGCCCATTTGAGCTTAAAAACATTGGACGTTTCCTGGCTGAATCGGGTCTGTTGGCATGTATGGTTGTACTACCATTGCCTCTTCCTTCTGCCCACAATGGTCTATTACATTGCCACAGCCTTGAAGGAGGGTAGATTTTGTATCACAGGGGGCCCCTGGCCCGTTCTGTCCACACCTGAAGTATGAGACCCTTGTCCTTGCCCTGCCAGCCGCATTTGAAGGCCGTATTAAATTGACCAGCGGGTCCTGTGTTGCTATATAATTATCCTGAGACATCCTTACCACTCAGCCAGCATAAAACCCCTGTGTAGGCCCTTCTGTTCAATATGTAGGCCTCTTTGTTAAATTGACCATAGCTCTGCAATTTTAGTGTATAGCAGTCTGAAGGCAGGTCTGCGAGGCCTTCTGCTCCAAACTAGTAGCCCCCACCCTACCCGAGTGCTCCGTGCTCGGTATCAAAGTTCAACATCCCACTGAAGCTGTCGACATACAGTAGGCTGCATCCTGGACTGGTACTTGCTTCCTGGGCAGGTTTCCCGCTTTTAAGGAAGTGGCAACCGCAGAGCGTCAAGTTAGGAGAACTGAGGAGATTTTGTACATGAATATATTGAATTCCCGTACAATACCCATTATTTTCTGCTTGCTCTATGGAACTTACGATAAGCGATTGGCCTGAGAGACTGACCTTTTCACCCAGTCCATTGTCAGCATTAAGTGGGTAAATGACGAAATGTCTGGTAAAATCTGCAGACGAAGCTTTTGGGTAGCATACGTAGGTAGATGTAGCGTGCAAAGGAGCCCACAAAATGATATAAAAAGGGAGCACCCACAGATATCGACGGACTACCTCGCCGTCTGTATGTAGGTTAACAGGCTGTGCAGGTTTTCCCCAAGAGCTGGGAGCTCTTGTCTTCCTTTGCTTAAAATGTCTTGCTCTGCTTTGCTTGAAGTATCTTATTCTATTTTACCTATATGAAATGTCATGTTATGTTTAACCATTGTTCTCTTTACTTTTGCATTTAAAAGATTTTGTATTGTAATTGCAGGAATGCTTGCTCTAAGAGTAAACGTGAGTGTTCCTAGGTAACATTTTCCTTGGTGTAACTTGTTTCTCATGATGCATTTATAGATGTGTTTTCTCTCTCTCTCTGTCAGTACATTAATTGAGATACAGAGAATATCATGACAGCTGTATGATTATCTGGATTCTGTATTTTGTACTTTATGTCTCTATTCTGCGGTTTCTTTGAAGTTGTATCTTCTCATTAAACTGCCATTGTATTCTGCCACCAATTCCATGTCTCATATGTCTGTTTTCTTCATTTTTGGAGCAAGCGTTCCTAGGCACCCCGGCTCAAATTAAGGTGCCCCTTTTGTCCCTGACTCACTCTCCTGCTCAGTTCTGTGGTGGCTCCCGGGGCTCTGGGGACCGCCTCTAGCTTCCTTGACCCGTAATAGATCTTCCCTCCAACAGCCTCTCTTGCAAGTCCTGTATTGTAGGTTTGTTGCCCCTGCCCCCCTTTCCACTGCCCTCCATAGTCTGTTGTGCTTCCACGGCCCTTCCTGCCTGCTCAGTGTGGTTAAATTGTTGCCTTTGCACTCTCCTATCTGCCTTCAATTTTCAAAGTCCGTGCCCCTGGCCTTTGCCTCTCAACAGTATCCCAATGAACAACTAGATTGCTAACATTCTATATTTATTACAAAAGTGTGGAACGCCTGACATCATCTTGATGTAATCAAAACTGTAATACCTAGAGCATTTCCTTTAGAAATTACATATATGAGAGGGTCTTATTGGCATCAAAATTATGGTTAGTGCTCTAAAAGACTAAAATAAGGACATTTTGTCTGAGTTTTCAAATAGCGACAAAGCACTTTTAAATTATTTGTTATCTTTATGTTTTTTTATCCAGTTGACCACTTGATTAAATGTTGCACTTAGGGGAGAGGATGTGGTGTTACTTCCAGAACTGCAGACTTTGCAACTGGGGAACCAGGTTGAAGTTTCTGCTTCAGCTCGACATTCTGTGATTCTGGTCAAATCACTTAGTCTCCCCATGTCTACAACCAAAATGAATATGTGCTTGTGTGATGTAACCAATGCTCATGTAAAGCACTCCAATACCTGACAAGTCTGCACTATATAACACTGCAAAAACACTAAATAATAAGTGTTTTGCACACTTCTGTCATTGGGCTATATTTGGGCTACATCTGGGTGATTTTGGGCTACATTTGGGCTCTTTTGTCTCCGGTGGCCATCTTGGGAGATTTATTTGTTATGAAGTTTCCTAATTTCCTCATGTACTGCAGTCTCCTCAGTAGGAAATGCTTTCAGTTTTTTACGTTGATTCCATCATGAAGGTATTCAGATATGTCACACATTTGCCATAAATTCTGAATGTTAGCACTCTAGTTGCTCATTAGATCACTGTAGTAAAACTACTGTTCACCATGGAAGTCTGCTCCTGGTATTAAAAGTGCATGTTTCAGTCTGCATGTCAGAATTTTTTAATGAAATAGAAGAGGATTTGAGAAGTCACTCAAAATGTGCCCTCATTTTCTTTCTTCAGCATTAATGATAATTTCTATGGCAAAATGAACCCCCTCATTGTGTTCCTTTTTAAATTAAATGTTTTAAGTGTTACCAGTTTATTCCAATCAAGATGGCTTCAGGTGTGCCATACTTTTGTCATAATGAAGACAGTAAGCGCTCTAGTTGTTTTTAAGAACATTCTGGGACATTCTGTCATTGGGCTATACTTGGGCTACATCTGGGTGATATTTGGGCTACATTTGGGCTCTTTTGTCTCTGGTGGCCATCTTGGGAGACTTATTTGTTATGAAGTTTCCTAATTTCCTCATTTACTGCAGTCTCCTCAGTAGGAAATACTTTCAGTTTTTTACTTTGATTCCATCAAGAAGGCATTCAGATGTGTCACACATTTGCCATAAATTCAGAATGTTAGCACTCTTTTTGCTCATTAGATCACTGTAGTAAAGCTACTGCTCACCAGGGAAAACTGCTGCTGGTATTGAAAGTTCATGTTTCAGTCTGCATGTCAGAATTTTTTAATGAAATAGAAGAGGATTTGAGAAGTCACTCAAAATGTGCCCTAATTTTTCTTTCTGCAGCACTAATCATACTTTTTATGGAAAAATGAACCCCCTCATTTTGTTCCTTTTGAAATTAAATGTTTTAAGAGTTACCACTTTATTCCAAGCAAGATGGCTTCAGGTGTGCCATACGTTTATCATAGGTAGGACTGTTAGCGCTCTAGAAGTTCTTTGGAACACTCTGGGAAGCTGCAGTAGAACACAAAGGAATCAACTGACAGTCTCTGCCCTTGTTGGATGTACATGTTTTACTGAGAATGTCAGACTTCATTCTCACATGACTGAGAAAGATAATGTGAATTTACAGAAAATAAGCTCTCAGTTTAGCTTATAGATCACCTTCCAAACCTCTGTGGTAAAAGCACGAGAAAATATTTTTCTCTCAATCATGATATCCCAGCAGAAGGCTTTTTCACATGGTGAAATCACCTTAGAACATACCACAATTCCTAAAATGAGTATGGTACCATCAACAAATGATTTATAATGTAACTAAAGTCTTAAAACCTTCTATTAACTGCAATGCTTTTTAATGAGGTGCTATCATGTATATTGGTCCCAAGATGGCTGCCAACACTTCTTGGATGAAGTGCTGACAGCCAATCAGATCTCAGGATGAGATGTGTGGTTAGGCTCCGCCCACATATATATATGCTTTTAAATGCTATTTTCTCAGGAAATACTGAACAGATTTACACCAAACCTACAAAAGGCACTTCCTTGACCTGAGGACTACCTCTCTGCCAAATTTCAAGTAAATCTGTTCAGCCGTTCGGGCTGTAGCCCTGTCTAAAGGTCCTATGGAAAAATGCATGGGAAAAACGCGTTTTGGGACCCCCCTTTTATCTCAGCCCCCGCTTGACGAATCCCCCCGAGACTTTCAGGGTAGGAGCGGAGCGTAGCGCCCCACCTATTTTGAAAAATTCGCGAGGATTCGTCGACCGGCGCCAAAGTTATTCAAAATAGAATGTTGCGGATTTCCTATGGAAAAGGGGTCCTAACTATAACTACCTACTGGCGACCGCCAGTAGGTAATATATATATATATATATATATATTTATATTGCTTGAAGTTTGCCCTACGTATGAGAAGCACTCGGACAACAGCGTAAAAGTGCAAGCCTTTAATAACAGGTACGGGCCGAGTTCGTCTTGCTGGTATTATTGAACAGCCATTCTGTCGGGCCTGACGCGTTTGTCTCCATTGATGCAAGCACAATGAACTGTAAATGCAATGCAGCCCTGTATGAGCCCCAGCAGGCGTATCAGTCCTCAATCCTGAGCGGATGCCCCACATATGAGGTCGGTGAATCCTCCTTGTGGGCCTCAGGTTGTGGGGTAGTGCATTCTCGGCGGCTGGGCCGCCGCCTATAGATGCTGCTTGAAAGTTGCCCTACGTATGAGAAGCACTCGGACAACAGCGTAAAAGTGCAAGCCTTTAATAACAGGTACGGGCCGAGTTCGTCTTGCTGATATTATTGAACAGCCATTCTGTCGGGCCTGACGCATTTAGAAGTTTCTTCTTCCTCAGAGGCTTTGACGAATGATGTGTGCTTTCGTGGGCACTTCCCCACCCTTTATCCTTCTGCCACGGCCCTGAATGGGGCTGCTCCTCAATCATTCAATGCATTTATAAAGCACGCTCTTTACCCGTGAGGGTCTCAAGGCGCTGACGGGGGGGGGGGGGTGCTGCTACTGCTCGAAAAGCCAGGTCTTGAGGTGTTTCCTGAAGGTGAGATGGTCCTGGGTCATTTGTAGGTGTGCGGGGAGGGAGTTCCATGTTTTGGCTGCCAGGTAGGAGAGCGATCTTCCTCCGGTGGTGGTTCTGCGAATCCGTGGGACGGTGGCGAGGGTGAGGCTGGTGGAGCGGAGCTGGCGGGTGGGAGTGTAGAACGAGAGGCGGTTGTTGAGGTATTCGGGGCCCGTGTCGTGGAGCGCTTTGTGTGCGTGGGTGAGGTGCCTGAATGTGATCCTCTTGTTGACGGGGAGCCAGTGCAGGTTTCTCAGGTGGGCGGATATGTGGCTGTGGCGAGGGATGTCGAGGATGAGTCGTGCGGAGGCGTTCTGTATGCGTTGTAGTCGTTTCTGAAGTTTGGCGGTGGTTCCTGTGTAAAGGGCGTTTCCGTAGTCCAGTCGGCGGGTGACGAGGGCTTGGGTGACGGTCTTTCTGGTTTCGGTGGGGATCCACCTGAAGATTTTCCGGAGCATGCGCAGGGTGTTGAAGCAAGAGGACGAGACGGCGTTGACTTGCTTGGTCATCGTGAGGAAGGAGTCCAGGATGAAACCCAGGTTGCGTGCGTGGTCCGAGGGTGTCGGCGCGGAGCCAAGTGCTGTGGGCCACCAGGAGTCGTCCCAGGCGGATGGGGATTGTCCGAGGATGAGGACCTCCGTCTTGTCTGAGTTCAGCTTCAGGCGACTGAGTTTCATCCATTCTGCAACGTCTTTCATTCCTTCCTGGAGGTTGGTTTTGGTGGCGGCTGGGTCTTTGGTGAGGGAGAGTATCAGCTGGGTGTCGTCGGCGTAGGAGATGATGTTGGTGTTGTGTTGTGTTGTGTTTGCATGCGATGGCGGCGAGGGGGCTCATGTAGATATTGTAGAGGGTTGGGCTGAGCGAGGAGCCTTGGGGTATGCCGCAGATGATCTCGGTGGCCTCTGAGCGGAAGGGGGGGAGGGAGGTGGACTCTCTGGGTTCTGTCGGGGAGGAACGAGGAGATCCAGTCCAGGGCCTTTCCTTGGATCCCGGTGTTGAAGAGGCGGGTTATTAGGGTGCGATGGCCTACGGTATCGAAGGCTGTCGAGAGGTCCAAGAGGATGAGGGCAGCTGTTTCTCCGTTGTCCATCAGGGTCCTGATGTCGTCGGTGGCTGCGATGAGGGCAGTCTCGATGCTGTGGTTGGCTCGAAATCCGGACTGGGAAGGGTCGAGCGAGTTGTTTGCCTCGAGGAAAGCTGTCATCTGTTTATTGACGGTCTTCTCGATGACTTTGGCCGGGAAGGGAAGAAGAGAGATGGGGCGGAAGTTCTTGAGGTCTTTGGGGTCCGCTGTGGGTTTCTTCAGAAGGGCGTTGATTTCTGCGTGCTTCCAGCTCTCGGGGAAGGCGGCTGACGCGAACGAGATGTTTATGACGTTCCGGAGATGGGGTGCGATGATGGGGTCGGCTTTGCTGAAGATATGTTGGGGGCATGGGTCGGAGGGGGAGCCGGAGTGGATGGAGTTCATGATGTTGGCCGTATCTTCAGTGCTGATGGGGGTCCAGGCGCCTAGGGTGGTGGTGGGGGTCGCTGGTTCGGTGACTGGAGGCAGAGTCTGGGGTCCGAAGCTGTCATGTATATCTGCGATCTTTCGGTGGAAGAACGTGGCAAGGGAGTTGCAGAGTTCTTGTGACGGTGTGATGTTGTTGTTGCTGGCACTGGGGTTGGAGAGCTCTTTGACGATGTTGAAGAGTTCCTTGCTGTTGTGGGTGTTGTTGTCTAGTCGTTCTTTGAATGATATCCTTTTGGTGGTGCGGATCAGCTGGTGGTGTTCGCGGGTGGCGTTCTTGAGGGCTGTCATGTTAACTGTAGTTTGTTCGTGGCGCCAGGTTTTTTCGAGGGTTCGAAAGGATTTCTTGGATTCTTTGAGGGCGTCTGTGAACCATGAGGTTTTCCTGTTGCCGGTAATGCCTGGGGGGGTTCTTCAGTGGTGCGAGGTCATCGGCGCAGTTGGTGATCCACTGTGCGAGGTTGTGGGCTGCGTCGTTGGTGTCGGCGGTGTAGGCTGGCGGGTTCTGGCTCAGCGATGAGAGGAGCTGGTCTGTGGTGATTTTGCTCCAGCATCTGCGGGGTATTTGTTGCGTGCGGGGATGGGATGTGTTCTTTTTGAAGGTGAAGTGGATGCATCTGTGGTCGGTCCAGTGTAGTTCAGTGGCGTGGCTGAAGGACACGTGGTTGCTGGCGGAGAAGATGGGGTCGAGTGTGTGGCCAGCGAGGTGGGTGAGGGTGTTCACCAGTTGCTTGAGTCCGAGGTTGGCGAGGTTGTCGAGCAGGATGGTGGTGTTGTTGTTGCTGTTTTTCTCCAGGTGGAAGTTCAGGTCCCCTAGGAGGATGTATTCTGGAGATGCTAGGACGTGCGGGCTGATGAAGTCGGCGATGGTTTCGCTGAATTGTGTGCGTGGGCCCGGGGGTCTGTAGATGAGCGTTCCTCTAAGGGTGGTCTTGGGGTCGGTGTGAATCTGAAAGTGTAGGTGTTCGGCGGCAGAGAGTGTGTCTTCGGTGATGTTGATGGTGCTCCTGTAGACGATGGCGATTCCTCCTCCGGTTTGGTTGACGTGGTCCTTCTGGGTGATCTTGTAGCCGTCCGGGATGGCTATGGTGATGTTGGGGGCCGAGGAGGCGTTCATCCAGGTTTCCGCGAGGAAGGCGATGTCCGGTGCTGTTGTGTCGAGGAGGGCCCATAGTTTGACGGCGTGCTTGTGGACGGAGCGTGTGTTGAGGAGGATGCACTTGAGGTGGTTGTTGTTGTTGCGAGGTTCGGCGGGTGGTCTGCAGGTTCGGAGGCAGGTGTATTTGCAGGCTTGACAGGTGAAGGGTCCGTGGGTGCGCTTCGGGGTGGCTTGGTAGCAGGCGGGTGGTCATCCGGTGTTGAGTGCGTTGAGGGCGGTGGAGTCATACCTCAGTCGAGTGGCCTGGCTCCGGCGGGGGCCAGGGATTCTGGCGCTGGGCGCGGTCCAGGCGCGGACGGGCACAGACGGGCTCACCTTCGGTGCGCCCGCTGCGCAAGTCCGCTGCGCGGCCTCCATATGAAGGGCTATGGGAGGGAGGAGCAGCTGGGAGGCGGGAGTGGGGCGGCGAAAGGGAAGAGCGGGGGGCGGGGCCACAGGGAAGCAGCGGCGGGAGTGAGAAAGGCACAAAGGTAAACGAGGGAACAGAACAGAGAGGCGTAATCGGGGCAAAAGGGGCACAAAAGCAAGACGGGGGAGAGCGGGCACAGAGGCACAGCAGTGGGGGAGATCAAGTGCAAAGGGCAACAGGTGGACACAGAAGTAAAAACGGGAGACAGGACACAGAGGCGAAATCGGGGCAGAGGGACACAAAAAGCAAAACGGGGTGGAGGGGGCACAGAGGCACAGCAGTGGGGGAGAACAAGTACAACGGGCAGCAGGTGGACACAGGAGATACAGAACCAGAGGGGCAGGACTTACGTAGTAGCACAGTTAGAAACACAGGCAGCGGGCAGCAGCAGTATCAGCGGGGCAGCGTCACGGGAGGACAGCGTGGCGGCTGGGGGGGCGAACTGCCTGAGGACAGGGTCAAAGGTCGCTCCCTTCACCGCTGCGCGGCCTCCATATGAAGGGCTGTGGGAGGGAGGAGCAGCTGGGAGGCGGGAGCGGGGCGGCGAATTGGAAGAGCGGGGAGGCGGGGCCGCAGGGAAGCAGCGGCGGGAGTGAGAAAGGCACAAAGGTAAACGGGGGAACAGAACAGAGAGGCGAAATCAGGGCAAAAGGGGCACAAAAGCAAAACGGGGAAGAGGGGGCACAGAGGCACAGCAGTGGGGAAGATCAAGTGCAACGGGCAACAGGTGTACACAGAAGTAAAAACGGGAGACAGGACACAGGAGGCGAAATCGGGGCAGAGGGACACAAAAAGCAAAACGGGGGGGGGGGGCACAGAGGCACAGCAGTGGGGGAGAACAAGTACAACGGGCAGCAGGTGGACACAGGAGATACAGAACCAGAGGGGCAGGACTTACGTAGTAGCACAGTTAGAAACACAGGCAGCGGGCAGCAGCAGTATCAGCGGGGCAGCGTCACGGGAGGACCGCATGGCGGCTGGGGGGGCGACCTGCCTAAGGACAGTGTTGTGGTATTGTGGGAATTGTAGTGTCCAAATTCTCTCCATTGATGGAAGCACAATGAACTGTAAATGCAATGCAGCCCTGTATGAGCCCCAGCAGGCGTATCAGTCCTCAATCCTGAGTGGCTGCCCCACATATGAGGTTGGCGAATCTTCGTCGTGGCCCCAAGGTTGTGGGGTGGTGCATTCTCTGCGGCAAGGCTGCATTGCATTTACAGTTCATTGTGCTTCCATCAATGGAGAGAATTTGGACACTACAATTCCCACAATGCACCACCCCACAACCTGGGGGCCACGAGGAGGATTCACCGACCTCATATGTGGGGCAGCCGCTCAGGACTTAATGGCGTTTCTCAATATTGAGATTTTATGGTTCATAATCAAGTTTGTTGATTTGAATAAGAACAGCTACAATAGTTAAAAGTTCGCTGAATGAATTATATAAATCTGCTGCTCTTTACTCACAAATTATACTTTATATGATATTTTCTATATAACTATGTCACTGCGCGAGATTGGCGCTTATTTCTGTGTTTCACATTGTTTGAGTCTGTTTATCATGTTTATTTTACGTGAACCGGAAACGCTAGTAGCAAACCGGATATAATAGCACCGTATGAACTGCACTTTGTAAATAGTCGATAAAGGCGCGAATGCCGAAACGCGTCCTGGCTTACATTCTCGGTAAAATAAATTGACAACCGAGAACCCTGATTGAGTGCGGTCCCTTCATTCTGAGAGTGAAGTTTCTTGAGCTGAATATTTTACGTGGAGCCACCACCACGATCTGGACCAGCACCGAGCAGCTTGTTCGACTGGTATGTTAGCTTTACTCCATGAATCTAGCTAGTAGTGCAGGTATGGGCATTCACCCATGTTGCTGCCCTGCAGATGACTGGAAGAGCCAATCCTGCAAACAGGGCTGAAGGCGCTGCTACTTTTCAAGTTTAGTAAGCCTTAACTTTCTGCATAAGCAGACATCCTGCCTTTTTTCGTGACAGAAGGCTATAGTTGCCGAGGGCCCAGCACGCAATACTAGTTCTCAATAAGGCTTGGCCTTTTCTAGTTGATGAGAAGGAAATGAGCAACTGATTGGACTTTCTGAAAGCCCTTGTCCTTTGTATGTAGAACTTCAAACAGCGTTTAACGTCCAGAGAATGGAAAGCTCTCTCCACAGTTGAGGACGGATTTGGAAAGAAGGAAGGTAAAATGATAGGCTCATTGAGATGAAAAGCCATCAGAACTTTTGGAATAAAAGATAGATTAGTGCGTAGAATGACACTGTCCTCCTGAAATTGCAGGTAACGTTCCTTGGTTGTGAAGGCCTGGATTTCACTTATTCATTTGACCGACGTGATGGCTAAAAGAAAAGTCACTTTCCAAGACAGAAATTTCAACTCAGCTGCTAGATGCACTTTAATGGACACATGCGTGAGACCTGATTTGGCTAGATGCAGCAGATAAAAAAAGAATCTGCTGGAGTGTAGACGAGAAAGGATGATAAGAGTGATACATACACCATGAGCAAAATCTTCTCCATTTTGCTGAGTAGCATTTGTTTGTGGAAGGAGCTCAGGTTTTATGCAGAACTGTGACACACTCAGTAGATAGACTTAGATATCCGAATTTAATGTGGTAAGGAGCCAGGCGGACAAATTGAGAGTTTGAATTTGCGGGTGAATCACTTGTCTCTGGTTCACTTATAAGAGATCCTCCATGGGCTGAAATGGAATGTACGATGATAGGCGAAGAAGCTTGGTGAACCAATATTGTCTTGGCCACGCTGGGGCGATGAGAATGAGGCAGCAATGCTCTGATTTGAGTTTTTGGATGACCCTTGGAATAAGAGAACAGGAGAAGCACATTCACCAATATACCGTTCCAGGAGAAGTGGAAGGCATTCCCCCAAGATGCTGGTTGAGGATGTCTAGCAAAAAACATGCACTTCTTGTTAAGAGAAGTGACAAACAGATCTACAGTTGGATATCTCCAAGACAAAAAAAGCTCTCCAACTGACTGGTTGAGTTCTGACTCGTGGCATTTTTTGTCCATTATACTTCTACTTCTGCGCTCCTGGAACATGCTCTATCTTCAGCGCAATGTTGTTGACTAAGACCCATTCACACATTTGCTGTGCCTGGGTGGAAAGAACCTGCGATCTTGTGCTCCCTTGTTTTGTGAGATCAAAGATACTGGTGGCGTAGTCAGTTCTCACCAGCAGTGAAGAGTTTCTGATCCTGGGAAGAAATGCTTGAAGACCTAGAAATACTGCTTTCAGTTCCGTGATGTTCATTTGACACACTATTTTGTGACTGGACCATTTCCCATGAATCTCTATGTCCTGTGGGTGAGCACTCCATCCTTTGAGAGAGGCGTCTGTAGTCATGACTGCCTGAGGTACCACTGGAAGGAAAGAGAGACCCTGTGAGACGTTTTCCCTGTTCGTCCACCAGGACATTGCCAGCTGCCTTTTTGGGGTGATTGAAATCCTGTCCTCGAAGGATCCTTGAGATTGCATCCACTGAACTCCGAGTTGCTCTTGCAGAGGCCTCATGCGTAGACAGCAATTCAGAATCAATGGAATGTAGGATGACATCATCCCCAACATGGATTTGTATGTCCCCTGTGTCCACTAGTTGCAGTATCTCCTGAAGGGAAAGCATTCTGAAGCACAGCTTCTTGATGAACTTGTTCAAGAGCCTTAGATCCATCACCTGCCTCCATTTCCCTAACTTCTTGATGAGGAAGAAGTTGGAATATAATCCTTGGTTGAGCAGATGGTTGGGCACCTCCTCTATTGCGTTCTTGGACATAAGCGATCAAATAAATTTTTTCAGGATGGGCAGTTGACGACGCGATGACCTGGCTGGAGGTAGATTGGAAGGCTTTTGAACTAATTCCAGGGTGTGACTGTAATGGACACCCATCTGTCAGAAAAGATGAGCTTCCAAAGATCCAAGAACTTTGAAGAAAGATTGTAACATCGAAGTGGGACTACAGTGACAAGGGACTTTTTCACAGAATTGTCCCCTAGAGGTGTCTTGCGATTTTCCCCCTGGCGAAGGTCCTCGCTCCACCGGCTGCCTGCGGTAGTTGGATGATGTTGTAGGACAGTAGGACCGGGCATAATAGTGAGATCGAAAGCCCTGTTGGGAATAGGCCTTAAGCCTCGACTGAAATTGAGGCCTGGTATGAAATTGTCCTCTTTCCCTGCCACAACAAGGCTGAAAATGTCTCTGTTGCAAGGTACCAAGTGACCGAGTGGTGTCAGTATCAGCCTTTATAGACTGCAACGCCTCAACAACAGGTTCTCCCTGTCAAACAGTATGTTGGGAATCTTAGCTTTTATTTCCTGGCAAAATGCAGTTGCTTTTAGCCATCCCTGGCGTAGCAGTACTGCTGCCTCAGCCATCTACCTGAAAGCTGTTGATGACACGTCCATGGCCATGTCGATGGTCTCAGGCAAGGCCTTTTCCCCTTCAGCAAGTATGACTGAGGGCTCTTTTTTTTCGTCCTCTGGGAGATACTCTAGCAGAGATGGAACATCAGACCACATCTGATGATCATATCTTCCTACGATGGGGAAGGCATTGGCGGCTCTGATGGATATAGCCGCCATAGGGGAAAATCTCTTCCCAATATTATCAAGCCTACGGCCTTCCTTGTCCGAAGGAGCTGTGCATAATGAAGAGGGGTTCTTTGCTCTTTTCTGAGCTGCCTGCATAATGACCCAATCTGGTGTGGGTAGGCCAATGAGGCATGTATGGGAATTCTCTGGGGCCTTCTACTTTTTATCCAGCTTCAGTATCACAGCTGTAACTGACGCTGGGGTTTTCATAAGTTTCAAGCCTTGTTGCAAGATGAAGTCTATGATAGGAATACATCGTGTTGAGCGTTGCGCTCCCACCTTAAAATCATATAGGAAGCACTGTCTGTTTTGCTGGTAGTGCAAGGTCAAAGCGCTTGGAAGCCCTTTCAAGCAGGTCATGAAACCCACCAATGTCTGCTTGTGGAGAATCTGCTGTAAGAGGAGATGGAGATGCTGGCATAGGCGCTACATAATCATCCCACTCAGGGTGGTCACTGATCCGCCTGGATTGAACCCTTTTCAGGCTGCCAATCACCATCACTGTCATGAAAGTGTCCAAAATATGGACAGGAGGCGCAATTGGTCTTACTTTTTGAGGTCTTGGTGTGCCTTGTGGCATCGGAGTGTCCTCTGAGGATGCTGTTGAGGAGCAATTGCATCGGAGAATCTTTTATAACAGTCTTTAATCATTATGCATAAGTCTGTTACTAGCGAGACAGGAATCAATATGGCTGACTCTTTCACCTCTTGTGGCTCCTCCTCTTTCTCTTCATATGGATAGTCCTCCTGGAATATATCATAACCCTGGGCAGTTGTTTGACCGATATCTGAAAAGGAAAATTCACCCTCTATATAGTCGGACTGTTTCTGATCCTAGTCATCATCCTCCATGTCCTGACGTTTTACGTTTAATTGGGAAGGACTATATGCAGGACCGAAGGCACTTTCATACCCCGATTCTTGGAACTCCAGCAAACCTGTTGGAGGACGGGGTGACATTTTTTAGATGTCTTGAAGCGAATTAGATACTGTGCCCTTGTGAGAAATGAATGAAATGTCATTTTCCACCGTCAACGGGCCTGTTGATGGTACCGCTGTTGAGGTAATCGATGACATGAAGACGGAAACCAATGTTGTCAACCGTGCAGTAGGTGTTGAGGCCATTGTCACTGTTGCTTTCGGCGATGGGATTTTTGCCATCATAGATTGTCTCGTCAACAAAACTGTTATCAGGGTCTTCGTCGACGATGATGAGGAAGTTGTTGTCATTGTTGTTGTTTTTGTCGTCATAGACGGCGTAGACACCCTCGGCGGTGAGGACGCCTTCTGCGAGCTAGCAACCGTAGATGATAGGGTCTTCGTTGACGATCGCATTTTCTTGGAAGATGGCTCTTTAAAAGGAGTATTAGAGGCAGATAAGGCTGGTGAGAGAGACTTTTCAGAGAGAAAAAAGAACCAGTCAGCTCCTTGCTTCTAACCTTTTCAATGCAACCCTCTCTGCTGCAAGATCTTGATATTTCTGAGTCCCTGACAAAGGATGACTAACTCCCATCCTTACTTGTCTTTGAGGAGGTATAAGCCCTCTTCTCTTCCTCAGAATCCGACTCAGACAAATTGCTCTTCTTCTGTAGCTACAGAAGCAATCTACCCTCTAAGCCTTTGAGAGTGTGGCAGAAAAAGTACAGCAGTACTTGCAGTCTTAGGGTTTATGAAGTCAGGGAGACTCCCTATCACACGACGTGCGGTTAGCAATCTGAGAGATGGGGGGGCGGAGCTAGCCATGCCTGAATATGGCCGCTTTCTGACCGAGCTCCTTCAGTTGCATGCATAATCCTGCTTCTATCCTGCGCCACTAATCTACAAATGAACTAAACCTCTGAAATTAAGGCACTGGAAGCCCACGGCATCCCAGGGAGCCTACTCTTGTCTCCCGGAGTAACACAGAAATAAAGAAAGTACGCCTGCGATAGTGCCGCCGTGGTGAGGCCCAAAGAACACGCATGGGCGTGAGCCTGTCGGCCCGCGCCTTGACCTGCTGGGAAACAACGAACGTGAGGCCGCAAAGGCAACTTTATCCTGAGTGCGTCCAACCCACCGCCTGAGGGTCGGTAAAGCCTCTGGCACCGCTGCCGTCCCTTGCGGGTGGCCTGCGACGAACGTACCCAGCTGGGGCGATTGCCTGGATCCAGAGTCCTGGGAGCGAGACGGTGAGGGCGCTGCCGCGCACGGACTACATCAGTGGTGAAAGACCTGGCGGCCGAGCTGCGGCGTGTCGCGAGTCAACAGACACCACATAACAAGCCTGAGGTCAGAACATATTGGTACCATGGGGCTGCCCCCAAAAAACAGTAAGCTCATAATTGCGTGGGAGAGCAAACAACAATCTACACCGCACACACCGGAAAACAGCCTGGGACGGAGGTAAACGCTTCTGCGGTGGTCCTGGCCTGCTTGGCGAAACACAGCAGCGAGAAAGCAGAAAACACGCGCCGCCGGGGGAGGGCCCCTTGCCATGATAACCGCGACCAGAAAACTAGGCCATATTCACCCCATGCATAGACTGCGCCACTCAAGATGAGCGAGGAACGGATCACCATTCGTGCGCAACGACCCCGTAGAGACAGGGCTCCGAAGAGCTAGCTGCAGTGGGAGTAATCTGGGACTGCTGCGGCCACTACACTAACTGTCTCCAGCTGTATGGGTAAGGTAGACCCAACAACGCTACATATACCTGGCGGTACTTGCCCTGCCCTCCCGCTGCGCCAACCGCTCCATAGTGCCGATACTGTGAAGACCAGAGTACCCTGCAGTCGTTGAGCAGAGGAGGACTGTCTCCCACTCACATGCTCAGCCGGTATTACAAAGACAGAACTGCGGATCACCACCGTGAATCCACTGGGTGATTACTTGAAATTGAAGACTGCAGAGAGCTTGGCAGACCACAGCACTAAATATTAGTCAGATCTGCGCATATCTCCCTCAAAACCCCGTAGACTACACCTTACCTACGGAAGAGCTGGGAGGAAGACCCCATTAACTCGCAACGTTGAGAAATGGGAAAAACAGACAGAACCCAACCCAAGCTACATTTCGAGCAATCCAAAAAGATGGCTGAGAATAGCTCAAGAGACCAGCATACTATGCAGTCGGCCACGACAGCGGCATGCGCAGACACAACTGGAGACGTACATTCCATGTTCTCGACAATACAAGCAACCCTATCAAATATTTATGGCAAAATAGACTCTCTCACCTACCGAGTAGACCGCATGTCCAAGCACTTGGACAGACACACGGAACGAATCGACATGGCGGAACACCGTATTTCAGACGCTGAAGATGCACAACAACAAATGGAAACCAAGCAAGTGAACATGGACACAACCCTGACAGCACTAATGGTGAAGTCTGAAGATCTAGAAGCGCGCTCTCGCCAAAATAATTTGTGCTTTATGGGCATAGCGGAGACAACGAACACGGTCCCCATGGAACGCTATATTGAAGACTTGCTGATAACACTTTTGGGCAAGGAAACCTTTTCTGACGTCTTCATCATAGAGAGGGCGCACAGATCTCTAGCTCTACCACCGCCACCGGGCGCCAGACCGTGACCGATCATTGGCAAATTATTGAACTATAGATACTGCGATGCAGCACTCCGTAAGGCCCGAGAATTGGGTAGCTTGAAACTCGATGGTCATCTCTATCTACCCTGACTTCACAACGCAAGTCCAGGAGGCGAGAAAGAAATTCCTGACTGTGAAAACTAAGCTACGCGAGCAAAATATCCCATATGCGATGATCTACCCGGCCAAACTGCAAGAGGCAAGACTACAGTTTATACCGAACCAAAGGAGGTGCTCAAATAACTGCAACAGAAGGGCTCCCAGAACACACAAAGGAAATCACCAAGAGAAGGCCCAGAAGAGCAGGCCGTTACTTCAGACATTGATTAATAAGACTGTCTTCCCTGAACTGTTCGTAAGTGCTGAGATGGAAACCAGTGAACACACCAACAAAGCTACACATGAACACAGATAAGTGGTAACTCTGACTTTATGGCTGCAAGGATGAAACAGCACTGGCTGTGGGAGATAGACCTATGCATAATACATATGCCCAGGCAATATTGGGGCCTGCGCTGCGGCCTGTTGGCCACATTGCGCTCCTGACGTTGGCAGGTTTAGATGTGTGCACTATGTTTTATGTCTAGACAAGCGACTCCCCCATGTGACAACGTCACCAGGGTATTCAGCTGGTAGCTCCCGCCAACCTGTGTGCACCACAACGAGTTAATTTTTTTTGAGGGATTGGGTGGATGGGCTGTGGGAATGGCATAGTGTTTTTGGGATAGTCTTCGCTGTAATTGGGATGGCGAAGTGGAAAGGGTGAGGGAAGGGGGAAAATCCAGAAAGTAAGGTCGGTGACGGGAAGACAAGTATCACGCACATCACGAGAGATACACCCACATGACAACGATGAGTCCAATACAACTTCAGAACACAGAATGGATAATAGATCACAACACACGAGAAGCCTAACACTCATGCCATGGAATGTGAGAGGCCTAAAGAACCCACAGGAAATTTGGAAAGTTCTTGCATACTTAGACCGGCATAAAGTAGATGTAGCCCGTATACAGGAGACACACCTCGCCGACGCCACAGAGGGCAGAATAGGTATGAGATGGGCACCCTACTGCATGGCATCCTCATACGCCACATATGCTAGAGTATTGCTCCTTGTTAAGAGCGGAACACCATTTACACTAATCAACTCAATGAAGGATGATCAGGGACGGTATGTCATAATACAGGGTAATTTCAGGGGAACAGCTCTGACTATTGTCACAACATATGGTCCAAATTCGGACGATCCTTCTTTTTTTTCACAAATATGGGCTAAACGCCGTACATTAAGGTCGACGGCAATTATTTGGGGAGGAGATTTTAACATGTGTATAGACCCATCCCTGGAGAGGTCCATGTGCAATGACAGGTATGGGAAGCAGGCCGCAAAGGAGCTAAGGGAAGGCATGGAAGAATGCGCAATGACCGACATATGGCGTTTGGAACACCAAGGCCACAAGTAAGGTAACTGCATATCTACAACTCACAATACATGGTCCAGAATTGACTTCTGGATAGCCACAAATGACGTTTGCACGTGGAGAACATCGATAGAACATATGCCTAAGACACTATCGGACCATGCACCTGTTCGCCTTGAACTCGCAATCCCCACACACACTCCACAACAGTTCACGTGGCGTTTACAACAGGGCACGATGCTAGATCAGGTATTTAGGATGGATCTGCAACAAGCCATTATGGACTACTTTGAACAAAATGTAGGATCAGTAAAAAGTGCCAAGACGCTATGGGAAGCCTTTATAGTAACAATCCAAGGCTACTGTATAGGCAAACATGCAGGTATACTGAAAGATATTCAACAACAGTTGTCCATTGCAGAAAAAGACATTAAGCAATTAGAATCAGAATATATGACCACCCTAATTCCAAAGATACTGGGGGAAATCAGATTAAAGCTTGACACCTATCATGAGTTCGCAGACAGCGAGGTGAAATACATCTCACATAGGTACACGGCGTGCAATTATGGGGAGGGAGGACGACCGGGACGTGCAATCTCCAGCAGGATTCGCCCCACACACGCAACGTCCCACATAACCCAAATAGTAGATGCGCAAGGCAGGCCCAACTATGACACCCCATCTATTATTGGTTGCTTCTAGGACTACTATACACGCTTATACTCTGCGCAGCCGGGTACGTACCCATCTGTGATAAACCGATATTTAGATGACATTGCCTTGGCATGGCTTTCAGATGAGTATCGAGACTATTTCTGCCATCATATCACGGAGGATGAGATAAAAGGCGATCAATTTACTACTGAACAATAAGGCCCCTTGTATGGATGGGTTACCTGGGGAATTCTATAATATAAAGACCTATTAATCCCTCACCTGGCTGCGATGTATGACAAGGCTTATGAGGAAGGCCTGCTGCCGGCGTCACTACCCGAGGCGCTGCTGATTACTCTCTTCAAACCTGACAAAGACCCCGTAAAATGTGAGTCTTATCGCCCATTATCGCTAATAAATATAGACCCCAAAATATTAGCAAAAATCGTTGCACTACGAATACAACCCCTAATGCATAACCTGGTCCTGCCAGATTAAGCTGGTTTTATACCAACAAGGTCCACAACGCAAAATTTGAGGACCATATTCACAATGTTTCACCACCTGAACCCAGAATTGCCAGCAGCTGCGGCCCTATTGGACGCAGCGAAAGCTTTTGATTCAGTGGAATGGCCGTTTATGTTTACTATGCTGCGTAGAATGGGTTTTCCTGAACCGTTCGTGCACTGGATAGCACTATTATACACGGAGCCATGTGCCCGGCTAAGAGTAAATGGGAATACGTCCGACCCGATTAATATATGTCGAGGGATGACGCAGGGACACCCTCCACCACTTTTATTCACACTAGCGCTAGAACCACTAGCATGTAAGATACGGCAAAGGCATGCAGACACTGCCCTACAATTCCAGCTCTGACCCGTCAGCATATCACTGTATGCTGACGATATGGTCCTCTACACACTGTATCCAGATGTTAACTTAAATAAACTTATCAGAGAATATATTCGATTTGAACACTATTCAGGACTCAGTATCAACTGGGATAAATCTGTGGTGATACCACTCACCCCATCCACAACACAGGCAACGCTAGATTACCCATTGCAATGGCAGACGACACCCGTGAAGTACCTGAGCATCTGGATACATCGCGATCCGGAATTGGTGATCCGAGAAAACTACGGTAGAGCCATATCAAAGTTAGAGGACCAGATATTTAGGTGGATCAAATTGCCACTATCACTAGCTGATAGGATAGCTATACAGAAGATGGTAGTGCTACCTAAATTCCTCTACTTATTTATGAACATTCCGATATGGGTTACACAATCACTATTTACTAAACTGCGCACCGCCATGATTAGACTAACGTGGGCGGGAAAGCAGCTTAGAGTAGGGAGGAAAGAATTGACCAGACCATACACTCAGGGGGGCTTTGGAGCACCGGATTTGCAATTATATTATTACAGTGCGCAGGCACAACACGCTCACTACTGGTTACATCCACATGGTCACATGCCGTATATAGCAGTAGAACATGGGAGCATAAAACCGAACCCTCTGATTACTTTTAGATCAGAACCGAGACGGAACACTCCGAATGCTGCAATGCACCCAGTCAGCTGCACATCGACAGCGTGGCACATGGTGGCGAAGCGTGCGCAGAAACTCCCAATATATGTACCAGCACTGCCTAAGACCCACCACCCACGTATAACAGTGATGCAAGAGAAGAACATGGCGAAATCTTTGGGGGAGATGGGGCTGGGCACCGTGGGCAACGCATTCCCACATGGTCAATTCATATAACAGACTGACCCCTCTCTTGGTGTACATTGCACGCCTTTAAAGATATTTGCGTATTTGTGACTGTTTATGGCAGAGAAGGAAGTATACCCTACATTCCCTGACGAGCCAATGACACATAATGTGCTGCAGATTCTATTAACGTCACCAACATGCCAACATTTAGTCACACGCCTATATAACGCAACTCAGGATGAACAGTTCCGAGCCCAAGACAAACCTCTGCAGAGGTAGGAGAAGGCACTTGGCAACCCCATTGCCAAGGAAGACTGGGGGTATACCTGTGCACAGATGCAAATGCTTACATCAAACTTCAATTTACGCATTATACATTTCAAATTTATACACCACGTATATTATACACTGGTACAATTACACAAGTATGGTTTAAGAACAGATGATAGATGCCACAGATGCAATGCCCCTGGAGCAGACTTCTTGCACGTGGCGTGGGCGTGCCCCCGGCTTCAACCATACTGGCAAGAAGTGACAAACACTCTCACTCTCATGCTGACGGAACAGATACCCAATGCGCCACTGGTGTGCCTGCTGGGCGTGTACAAGATCCGACTGGCTCGCAGACGTAAACTCCTAGCTGTGGCACTACTACTGGCCAAGAGATGTATAGCCCTACTATGGGGAAGCAAACGTACACCAGAGTGCAAAGATTGGGTTACAGATATGACATACTGCAAGGAGAGACTGGAAACATATGCGGAGGAACTGCCATGGTCCTCCAGACTTAGGGATTTTTGGGACCCATTTGTGCAATACCTTAGATCCACACAAACCGATGACTAAATGCACAACCCAGTACGTCAATGGGATTTACAGTGAATATGCTTTTTTTAAAAATATGTCGTGGAGGTTGGGGTTGTAGAGACCAGGTGAGGCAGAATGTAAATATTGAGGACTATGATCGCAAAGGAGGTATCAAGACAAATTACCAAGCTGTAGTTGGATACAAACAAATACCAAACAGATGTAACAGAACTGCTTGAACATGTCAATATATGGATTTGTATAGACATTGTATAGTATTAATATACGTGATGTGGATTTCTGTACTCTTCAACCGACCAAAATAAAAAAATAAAAGAAATCAGAGAGATAATGGCTATGCTGGGGTTGAGTGCTTTTGGGTTTGAGCTCTGATTGGTTGAAGATTGGATGCTTTACAACTTTGTGAATAGGCTATTAATGTGTATTGGTTTGACATAGAGATTAATGCTAAGGCCTCAGCACTGCTTTTAATACTGTTACCATGGGACTCCCACTATGGCGACAATCAATCAATCAAAATACTTGTATAGCGCGCTACTCACCCGGAAGGGTCTCAAGGCGCTTGGGGGAAGGGGTCTGCTACTGCTCGAACAGCCAGGTCTTGAGTTGTCTCCTGAAGGCGAGGTGGTCTTGGGTCAGCCGAAGGTGGATGGGGAGGGAGTTCCATGTCTTGGCCGCCAGGTAGGAGAAGGATCTTCCCCCGGCGGTTGCCCTTCGGATGCGTGGTACGGCAGCGAGGGCGAGGCTAGCAGACCGTAGCTGGCGGGTGGGCGTGTGGAAGGTCAGGCGGTCGTTGAGGTACTTTGGGCCCAGGTCGTGAAGAGACTTGTGTGCGTGGGTGAGGAGCCTGAAGGTGATCCTCTTGTTGACGGGGAGCCAGTGCAGGTCCCTCAGGTGGCTGGAGATGTGGCTGCGTCGGGGGATGTCCAGGATGAGTCGGGCGGAGGCGTTCTGGATGCGTTGGAGTCTGTTCTGTAGCTTGGCTGTGGTTCCAGCGTAGAGGGTGTTTCCGTAGTCCAGTCGGCTGGTGACGAGGGCCTGGGTGACCGTCTTCCTGGTTTCGGTCTGGATCCATCGGAAGATTTTGCGGAGCATGCGGAGGGTGTGAAAGCATGAAGAGGAGACGGCGTTGACTTGTCTGGTCATCGAGAGGGAGGAGTCCAGGATGAAGCCCAGGTTGCGTGCGTAGTCTGTTGGCTTGGGGGCGGTGCCCAGGGCTGGGGGCCACCAGGAGTCGCCCCAGGCGGAGGGTGATGGTCCCAAGATGAGTACTTCCGTCTTGTCTGAGTTCAGTTTCAGGCGGCTGTTCTTCATCCACTCGGCGACGTCTTTCATCCCTTCGTGGAGGCTGGTTCTGGCGGTGTCGGGGTCTCTGGTGAGGGAGAGGATCAGCTGGGTGTCGTCGGCGTAGGAGATGATGTTGAGGTTGTGTTGGCGTGCGATGATCGCGAGGGGTCTCATGTAGACGTTGAAGAGGGTGGGGCTGAGTGATGATCCTTGCGGGACGCCGCAGATGACTTTGGTTGCCTCCGATCGGAACGGGGGGAGGCGGACTCTCTGTGTTCTTCCGGCGAGAAACGAGATGATCCACTTCAGTGCCTTCTCTTGGATGCCGGTGTTGCTGAGGCGTTGGACAAGGGTGCGGTGGCAGACAGTGTCGAACGCTGCGGAGAGGTCCAGGAGGATGAGTGCCGCTGTTTCCCCGTTGTCGAGCAGGGCTCGGATGTCGTCGGTGGCTGCGATGAGGGCGGTCTCGGTGCTGTGGTTGGCTCTGAAACCGGACTGCAAGGGGTCGAGGGATCCATTCGTCTCGAGGAAGGCAGCAAGCTGTCTGTTGGCGATCTTCTCGATGACTTTGGCCGGAAAAGGGAGGAGCGAGATGGGGCAGAAGTTCTTGAGATCAGTGGGGTCTGCTGTTGGTTTCTTCAGTAGGGCGTTGAGCTCGGCGTGCTTCCAGCTCTCCGGGTAGGTGGCGGTGTTGAAGGAGGTGTTGATGACATCTCGGAGTTGGGGTGCGATGGTGGAGGCGGCCTTGTTGAAGACGTGGTGGGGGCAGGGGGACAGGATGATTCACACATGGGCATCTATAAAAGATATAATACTGAAGAATGAGCAGCATTGTGGGACAACAATTAATAAGGAATAGAGCCTTGGAGAGTACTATTAATAATAAATAGTGCAGTAGCTATTAATAAGAAATAGTGCAGTAGCAGAAGAAATGTTTCATAAGGACCTTCAACTTGTAGACATGCCTAATAATCAGCAGCATCCATAACACTAACCTACAATGCTAAAGGAGAACCATTTTAAATTGACATCATTTTAATGTGACACTTGATGTGAAAGGATAACAGGGATTTGCCCCACAAGATCAGATGGTGGCTCAGCTGAAATTGTAGGAAGCAAATCAACTAAATACATAGCTAGCAATCGACTCCATGTCATCCAAGGGCACTAATCATAAGGGCCTTGCACTTCCATTATTTCGTTTGTAAGTATGTACCTACAATTTGTGATAGTGGTCAATAAAATGCAGGAATGACAAAGTTGGTCTGGTGACAGGTGGCTAGTAAATTTCCATGGCCACAATTCTTTGCCATTGAAGGTGAGAGAGCTTGTATTCCAGGGTGACATGAAATTGGTACACAGATCCCTCAAATTCATTCTTGTCCTGTGTTTTTGAAAAGGATGGCAGACATGTAATAGTCTGTGATATTTGTAGGCGAATACAAATGCATAATATTCTCCATGTATCATGTTCTCATATGCAAACCGAATCCCCTTCATTTTATAAACCCTTTCACATTTGACAAGGTAATCCAGAACAGGTCCAGATAAAGGGTGGGACATTAGTATGATTCTGGATAGTTTACTAGACTGGTTGTCTCACTTAGCTAGGGGATGCCTGTATCAGCTTGTTTAATTAACATATCATGGCCTTTGACAATCTAGTAGACTTTGCATTTAGGTAAAACTGTATTCATTTTTACTCATTTGTCAGTGACCTCTAACCAAGGATTGATTAGTATATCCCAAGCTAATGAAGTAAATTACTAATTGTACTCTACACCTGCACACCTTCTCAAATCACAGCCTTGCTGAAGCATTGTTCAATGTACCTTCTATGCACTGTTCAGGCAGATGGAGATAAAAACTGGACGCGTTGACCAGTATGGTTTTCCTATGGTTACAGTCCTATAGAATTAGTCATTTTACATTAGGTTTATCACCACAAGCATGTCAAAAGAAATCATCTGGGTAACCATTGACATCTATGAGAGAGAGGCATGCTTGTCACTGATGAGAGGTATTTTAAAGTTTCTCAGCAATGACAAAAGAAAGGCGCAAAAATGTTTTTAACTATGAGGAGACTAAAGATAAGAGCAGAATCGTTGAGATTGGTTGCAAAATAAATATACACAGAATTCCAGTTGGTAGGGAGATTAAGATATTTGCATACGATGTTATGCATGCAGTAACCAGCAACTGAAAAGGTTATTAGGGGTAACTGAGAAGTAATTGGCAGGGCCATGGACATTTGAATATTCATCATAAATAACTTTATTTCAGCATAGCCATAAAAGTAGACAATACATAAACATATTTCATACACACAATGCCACAGTACTAGCAAGTACTCCCATTAAAGAGCTTATTTAAGTCCATTTCAGGCAACAATCATTATTCACTTAAAATGAAACCCATTACAAATGATATTCCCTCTACAATGTAGTTAAAAATCATGATACAAATTTACAGAGTCGATTAAAACCTTTAAGAACCTTTAGCATTATTAGCAGCAATGGTGCCCCTCCTTTTCGCCCACATCAGGCCCAAGAATTTGGCAATGGCACAGACGTACAGCGAAAATGAATCTGTACATAAAATTCTTCGTGCTGCAAGGTAGCTAGCTGTGTCTAGCTGCCTACAAACCAGTGCAATCCAAGCAGAGAGGAGCTTAGCATACAATGGACAAACAAATAACACAAGCAGAATGGTCTCTTTTTGCCCTTTACAGAATGGGCAAGCCACCCTGTCGACACCCTTCCATTTCACAGTAAACGCTCTAAATTGGTGATAGAGCTTTCTGTCAAGCGGGACAGTTATCAAATCCCAGTAATGCTCATACCTGGAGGCAAATTTAAAATGTAAACATTCACTAGTAAGAGAGGCATTTCTACCTCTCCCCTCTTCCTTCTGCAGGACATAGGCCCAATAATATTTTTTCATAGCATCCTTTGATGGTATTTTTCCAATCTCTGGGTGCAGATCAAGCTCTGCAAGGCCAATCGCCTTCAATGACTGCTTTACTGAGATCAGCCAGGGTATTTTATTTGATTTATCCAATTTAATCAATTCGATCAATGCCGCTGCATAAGGTGCTAGCTCCGGTGTAACCCAAATCCTACACCAGTATAATAAGGGACGCAACTGGGCCTTCAGGGTTACCTTTTTCATGCCCAGATCTATAAATAAAGGTAATAACAGGGTACTCACTGGGAGCACAGACAGCTCACTAGTAAATTTATACTCAGATTTTGCCATACAGTGCAGCACCTGAAACCTTGGCTTCATAGATTTTCAGAGCAGGAGCAATGGGCCTAGTGTAGCTAGCATTCAGTTCTTTTAAAAGGACTCCAGGTATGTGTTTATGTTTTAGCATAGGCCCCAGGATAAGTTGGATGTAAGTTTCATCCCCAAGTATGTAAAAGAGTCTACCTGTTCCGAAAGCTCACTACTTAGGGGTAGCTTTCCCTCAAATTTCATAAAAGTCAACATTAATCTGCAAGCCACGCTTCACACAAAAATCTCTAAAGCTATCCAAATGCTATGAGCGTCACCTGCAAACAACAGCAGCAGAACTTTACCATTCACCAAGCTTGGTGCATCAGCCCAGAAATTTAAAAGATGATGAGCCAGCCCATTCACATATAAAGAAAATACCGTAGGAGCTAGTACACACCCCTGGAGGACACCTTTCAGTACTGGAATTTTTTTAGTCTATTGTCCCTTAGAGCCCCACGGTACCCTGGCAAAATTCTTTTCATGTAGTCTGACCAGCAGAGATAATACATCAGAGGGCATACCCATTTCTCCAAATGTCGCCCATAACATGCCTTGTGGTACAAGATCAAAAGCAGATTTTAGATCGACAAAGGCGACATAAAGGTCACCCTTGCCGATCAGAACGTCTTCCAATAGATGATAGCAAAACGGAAGACCTGGTCAATCGTTGAGGTCTTAGGTCTAAACTCTGCCTGCAGATGGCTTATTATATCAATACTATCCACCCAATGCAGAATCTTGGCCAGAACCATATGGTAAAAAACCTTCTGTAGGCAATCAATTAGACTAATTGGCCTGTAATTAGCAGGCAAACTCTTGTCCCCTTTTTTGTACACAGGGACCACCTCCGCACCCTGACACAATCCCGGTATAGGGGCTCCTAGTGCTATCTCATTCGCTATAACCAGTATATATTAGGCCCACATATTTATATCATGCAAGGAAACATCTACAGGCCCACTGTCAGGGCCAGCCGCTCTCCCAGAAGAGAAAGTTGCCAGCAAATTTAAAATATCCTGCATGCAGAAATGTGGTAACATCAACGAACTATGGGAGGTACCAATAATGCCTTATACAGAAGTGGGGCCTCTTCTTGGTATAAGGCTGAGAAATGGGTAAACCAGTCCCCTGGCGGGATAAAGTTCTGGGGCTCCATCCCAGCAGTATGCTCACCTCTGGCCACTAGCCTCCAGAATTCGGTAATGAGTGCTTTGAGCTGTAGAGAGGCCAAGTCCACCTTTTAACCACGGCAATCTCCAATTGTGGCTGGTCTCCCGACTTTATTCCATTTTGTCAGGTAAAATATGTCAAGGAGCCTAGTCTATGTACCAGAACTGTG
Source organism: Triturus cristatus (assembly GCF_964204655.1). NCBI lineage: Eukaryota > Metazoa > Chordata > Amphibia > Caudata > Salamandridae > Triturus > Triturus cristatus. Next base: position 1,059,839,901 of record NC_140589.1, on the reverse strand, counting down.
CACCAGGTTTCTTGACAAAACAAATGTCGAATTTGTCAATAAACTGACACCAAGGTGGAAGCAACAGCTTAGATTTAAGACCTGCTACATTCCTAGAGATTAATGGAATGCTTAATTGAGAACAGATTGATGGAACACTACTTAGGGGGTGGTTTAGTTCCTCAACATCATTTATTGTAGCAGTTAAACAAGTGGGGCTTATCTGAGCAGAGGCATGCGGTACTAAAACCCCAATCCCAGAGGCCCCTCCTAAATGGATAACACATATTCACAGGAGGGGACTTCATCTCGTTAGAATTTTGGAAGATTACAGACCTCAGCAATAGCTTCTTCACCAGCTGCAATTTGGGCCTCTAAATGCTTCAGATTCCTACCTGTTTTTGGGCCTCTCAAGTCCACTTCCAAGATTTGTTATGTAAATGAGTCATTTCGCTAGTTCTTTTTATTCTGGTTGCGGGGCAATGCCATGATCGTGTCTGAGTCTTTCATTATTGTCAAGATCGGACCTCCCAACCTGTGTTTGAGCAGGTTCCTCTAGAGATAATGGGACACACCATGTACTTAAACTGTATGCAGAAATTGTTTGGAGGACAGGACCGAAGGTGAAGGGTGACAAAACCATCTACAATATGCCTATCCATGAAAACCAATTCAATAGTGTTGAGCAATATAGAGGCATCTGACCATCTTCAGGCATTCACAATGTCATCCCGAATACCTGAGTGACATCCCCAAGTATGTCTTATCTAATGGACCACTTTGTTCTTTAAGTCCTCGTCTTCAAATTTTACAGGGTTTACTAGTTTAGGTACACTAATCATTACCAATTTAAAACCGGCATTGGGAATAGCCCCCCCACTTGCAGCTCTAAAGTTAGGAACGTTCTTACCAGGCCCAATCCTAAACATTGCAATTTAAGAGTATAACAAGGGTCTATTTTTTGGAATTTCACTGGGCACAGCATGGGACAGATAGGCTGGCCTAAGCAAACTCTCTGTATGGTTATTTGCAGCCCCGTGCGCTAATGGTACTACACTACACACCTTCTTACTACCAGACTTTAGCAACAGCATTCCCACATGCTGCATCAGTGTCTCACTCACAGCCAAAAGCCATTCCATTTTGTCCATAAGACAACCTAACATCGATTTCAGCTCTCCCACTTCATCTTTTAGCTCCCTAATAAAAGGGAGGCAGATAGTCATGTCCGATATCGATGAAGTTTGGTGTGTCCCACAAATTCCCTGTACACCCCCTCATAGACTGGTGTAGCCATGGGGCCATCCTCCTCGACCAGCACGGGGAGAAAACGATTTTGGCAAATTGTCGGTGCAACTGGGGCCTTTTCCCAGTCCACAGTTGCAACAACTCGCTCAGGGCTAGGGCAGTGAGTAGAAGGTGACCATACGGTTTTATGAAAATATCTTCAGATTTTCCTGCCTCCCTTTTTTAGGTTTCGCTCAGCCAGCGCGCATGCGCTGCTCTGTGAGACATTTATTAGGTGGGTTTTTAAAGTGCTACCCCACGCTTTGGCTGGTCTAGCGCTTGCGTTCACGCAAGCCTGCACGTGCGCAGCCGCCATCTGTCTTTCACGGGTCATTAAGCGTGTGGACGCTGCAGCTGCTTTCACTTTTGCAGCCGCGCGCCCACTCGCTCCGCCCTGTCCATGTTGAAGACCGCTTGTCGATCTCGTCTCTCAGCCATAAAGAAGCTTCCCTGCTTGCAGTTTATTTGCTAATAGGACATGCTTTGTGTAAAGTATTTTAATTAAGTTTTACAGTGCATTTAACTAATTTTGGAATGGCGTTTCCCTCATCTCCACGGGTGGAAGCAGTTGCTATAAAATGGCCTTTATTAATGGCTTTCTAATGGATGCTTTCTCCCACACATTCCTTGAATGAATCTTCGTCCCTGTATGAGGCGCAAATTATTTCAGCAATAGCTAGTGAGCGGCGTCCGGCTGGCACTGAACGATGACGTCTTTGAATTTACAAGGAGAAGTTACATCAGCGATGCACATACGGGGCACAGGAAATAATGAATAAATAAAGGAGTAATATCCGTTTCATTTTTACCATGCCCCCGTATGTGTGAGATTCTTTGGAGCTGACATTTCTCAACTATTTTCCAACGTCTTTGTCGGGTTTTCTTGAGATTTTAGGAGCAGCTCTTTACTCAAATCTTCCAGCTTCAGACCCAGCAGCTTGCGCAATTAGCAGATGCCAGCTAGCGGTGCTTACCTGGAGTCTTGTAAGATCCTGAAGCCTCATCTTTTCATCTGTTTGCCCACATCCACCTCAAGATAGTCTGTGGGAGAAAAGCTAAGCTGCCAATGGCCTGTCGCAGAGAGAAATATCAATCGCTTTCCAGAACCAGAGTCAATCATAAAGCCCTTCCACTCATTGCCACCACACTACTATTTCACCAGGCCGGGAATCAAAAAGAATTGGTGCTTTGAGGAAGAAAGTACCTTCATCAGCCAAAATCAAAAAGAATTGGTGCTTTGAGGAAGAAAGTACCTTCATCAGCCAACCCTCATCCAAAGCTTCTACAACCACTTGGCAAGACACACCCATGGTTTATGTGAGAAAGCCGCCTCAGCTATTCTAAACCTAACAAACAAGTTACTCACCTTTGGTAACTCACCATGGAGTACTCCCAAAGGCATCAGACTGGAACCAGATAATATTGAGCAGTACCTCTGTAACCCAATAGGTGGCGTTAATTGGCTCCACATCATCAGGATCATTTAGGCTAAGAGCACAGTTGGCAGACTGGGTAGGATCGGTGAGCAATCTGCGGTTAGAATCCCTACCAGAAAAAGTGTTACTGAAGGTAAGTAACTTGTTCTTCTTTTGGAAACTCCTAACCGCAGATTCCTCACCTTAGAATAGATGCCAAAGCAATTCTTTCCCAGACGAGGGTCTGTGAACTGGCTTAAACCAAAAAAGTCCTTGAGGGCTGATCAGGCGCAATGCCGATCTCGACAGACCTGACTATCCAAGCAGTAGTGCTTCTTGAACGTGTGGATTGATGCCCAAGTAGTGGCTTAGCAGATGTCCAGGACAGGTAATCCGTGTGCCAACACAGTACGAGCAAAAGATACACAGCTGATGGACGGAATGTGGAATAAATCAAACATTCACCCCCAGTGAAGAGATCTGGGTTAAATTCATTATTCTTTTGCTCACTATGCCACCCCAGTTTAGACCTAGAGATATGCAAATAACCTTGACCCTGTTCCTCATGGGAACAGTCCAGCCCGAACTGCCAAGCCAGATCTTCCCTGCACCAGAAACAAGCATCCTGGGACGGGCTTTGGGGTTTCACCCCTCATTAGCCAGTCTAACTTCAATCCAGTGGCACAATGAGCCTAGGACCTACGTCTGGGCATACCCAGCGCAGGGCACTTAGGTTAGGGCAAGAAAGCACAGGACGCGCAAATGATGGACGGAATCCATAATAAATGAAACATCCACCCGTAGTCAAGAGATCTGGGTTGAATCCATTGTTCTTTTGCTCACCATGCCACCCCAGTTTAGACCCAGCCATATGCTAATCAGCCTTCACCCTGTGCCTCATGGGAACAGTTAGTCTGTACTGCCAAGCCAGGTCCACCCTAGACCAGAAGCAAGCATCCTGAGACTGGTTTCAGGGTGTCTCACCTCATCAGCCAGGCTAGCTTGAATCCAGTGCACAGTGAGCCCAGGACCCCGTTCTGGGGGTACCCGATGCTCTTAGGGCGAGAAAGCAAAAGAGACACAAATTGCCTTTCTCAGAGAGGAATCTCAATTTCTTTCCAGAACGAGACCCATTCATAAAGCCATTTCACTCATTGTTGCACTACTATTTCACCAGGCAGGGAATCAAAAAGAATGGTGCCTTGAGAAAGAAAGTACTTGCATCAGCCAACCCCCGCCCTAAATGTTTCTTGCCTCTTGGCAAGACATACCTATGGTTTATGTGAGAAAGCCGCCTCTGCTATTCTAAATTTGGTAACTCATTTTCTGGTAGAGACTCTATCTAACAGTTGATTCCTCACCTTAGAATAATCCCAAAGGCATCAGACTGGATCCAGATAATCTTGAGCAGTACCTCTGCAAGCCGATATGTTGCATCAATTGGCTCCTCATCAATGTCATCCATGACAGAAGTGACGTTGGGATGCCCATATATGCGCCACCCCAGCGCACTGACATAAGATTCTTTTATGGCTATTCCTTTGACAAAAAGGCAGAGCCATGTAAAAACAATGTTTAACCACTATGCAGTGTCTAATAGGATCTTTTAGGTGACTAGCACAGTTGGCAGAGTGGCAGGATGGGAGGATCGGTTAGCAATCTGCGGTTAGAGTCTCTACCAGAAAAAGCATTGACGTAGCCAATAGGTCTCGCCTTTGGGACCTTATAAGTGTTTAGTTATCCAGCACAATATCCTTGGTGCAACAACATCAACTGTTGCATGGCTAAATACTTATAAGGTCCCAAAGACGAGACCTATTGGCTATGCCAATGCTTGTTTCTCTTTATTTGCAGGCAGGCTATTCTGAGCAGCGACGGCCCCTATGTTGATTCCACCTCCTCAATTAACTGATCTATCTCACTTAGTGTATGCCTATACATCCGCCGGGAAGCTTTTCTGTGTTTTGTTATTCCTTGAGCGGATTCTGTAGCTTTCTGTTTCCCCATTATGCCCTCTCCCCTATATACAGGCCACTCCTAGTAATCAAGTTCTTGGCAAATGTCTTATCAAAAACATAAACAAGTATCAATAACAGTTTTACACCTCCACCGGGACAGTTGCAGGGTTCACCACTTCACCGACCCCTGAGTTACCATACCCTCATATGCCCTTCTCCTGGATTACAAATTTAAATAATTAGGCCTGAAGTCCCCAGGGTAAGCATCAATTATTCCGTGCACAGGATAACTCCTGGAGCCAGTTACAATCAATTACAATCAAACTATTTTGCCCATAAGTACCCATACAACAAATCTAGTCAGACTTTGGCTAGTACACAGGTCGAAGTGTAAGCACAATTAAATATTTTGTCCCAGGTACATAAAAATGTAGGTCTTCTCATAAAACATCAGGCAATTTCGCACCTAAGCTCACTTCTAAATCAATGTAAATCCTAAATGGGCCAACGAGATAACAAGCAGAGGGTACTGAGGCAGGTATGTCCCAATCAATTCAGGCAAGTGTCAACCCTCTCTTGAGTTCCGTGGCTGCAGAGCAAAAAGTAAATCTTGAATGGGGCCATGTAAACAAACACGCAGTATTCTGTGCACAATCAGCGCCAGTCCAGCTTACCTATAAAAGGATCACGATGAAGGGAATCAAAGGGGGTGGCCCTGCCCTGCCTCTTCCTGACTTAGCCCAGGCGCGGCCCACATGAATCCCTCGCAACAGGACTCCCGCTGCCTTAAATTGCTGAAATGACCCGCAGCTGGTGGCCATGCAGGGGATTCTGGGCACTGTAGTCCCCAGTGGCTGCTCCAGACACACAGAAGCGGCTCACCCCCACACTGGGCGACTCAACTCGAATGTCGAGTGTGCCTTGTAAGGCCTAAGGGTTGGGTGCTTAATATCTAAAAATGTGGCATCATTGGGATAGTAAGCCTTCACAGTGGAAAATTATCCACATTTTTTTTCCACAGTGTAGGTAAAGTTGCATTTCCCAGTAGTAGGCCTGGCCATGATTAAAACTGTTATTTCCTCCTTAGGGATTGGAATATGCTAGAATGATGGTTAAAAGTTATTTTCTACTCAGTTTCAAAAATCTTATTCGATGGTGAAAGTACATTTGTGATAACTTTAGAAGAAAAGTAACTTTAAAAAAGTGTACTTTGAGAAGCTCGACAGTAAACCAGTGTAGAACTTGTTTGCCTCTCAGCTCTACTTCAGAGGCCTAATACACATCCTTGATTGGCTTGCTAATTACCCTGCTCCGGGGAAAGAAAGAGTGGAGCACGTACTGTCAGTAAGCGATCACCGAGAATAGATTCACTATTTGAGATTGGCAAAATGAATAATCGCCTTCACAGTTCTTCCTTTGACATGGAGATGCCAAATTGGGCTCTTACCATTTGTACCCAACGCCATCCTAGACTTCTGATTCCATCCACAGAAGAAGGTAAAACCTGTTCTAGCCTTGAAGAAGGGAGGACACACCATCTCTATAGGTAATTGGCAGGGAAAGGAACAGGGTTGCTCTAGGTAAAGAATGGTGAGAGTTATTTTGTATTTTGGTATTCTGGGAAGGTTTGCAGTAAACCAAAAGACGAAGTTCTTGAACAAGAAAGCAGGTGGCAAGGCAAGAAAGCAGTTCAACATGGATGTAGGGAATTCTCCAGTCACTGTCTAATGCAAAGGATAAGAGTGACACCTTACCACCACCTCATTGAAACATTCTTGGACCTAGAAACAAACATCTGGAAGAAGCATTCTTGGACCTAAGAATAAACTTCTGAAAGAAGAGAACATTCTTTCTGGTGGCTAAGGAAAGAAAACTAAAAGACTCCTCGCCCCTGCTGGCAGCCAGTGACTTATGTTGCTGCTACAGGGAATCAAAAGGTAGAAAGACCCGTAGTTTGAAGAAGGTTCAGCTGACCACCTCGAAGTGAGACCCTAGGAAAGAGATCTCATGTTGGCTCTAAAGACCTCAGGGATGTAGGAGAGACACAAGCTGTGACTTTCCCATCATCAACAAACCTTTGGTTCTCTTGGCTGTAGATGAAGCAGAGTAGAGTGCCTCTCCCCCTTTGAAGCAGTGACAGGTGTCAAAACAACACCAGGAAGAGTGCAAGCCTTGGAGTATACTAGCGCTGACGGTTACTGACTCTGGACCTGATCTCCTGACCCTGTGAGGCAAAACAGTTTGCTGGGAAATTTTCTCTGTTTTCTTTCTGGCGCACAAACAGTCTCTAATGGCCATTTTTGGGTAATACAGCTAGACAAGGTGACCTTTCGAATTTTATTGCTCCTGCAGGCATTTTTTATATCATTTTGCCTGTAAACCTTTAAAAATTCATATCTTCAGGTTTTCTTATCTGATTTGTGTCTTTATTGCTTGTAAAAATATTAACTATGTTTCTAAATTGGTTTATGAATTTTATTGTGTTGTTTAATTGACTTTAAAATTGTTGGCACCGCTTGAATGTAACATGCATGTCCCTGGGGAACTACCAGCTGCTTGTGCCACAGCTATTAGGAATTGATTAGAACTGTACTGAAACCTAACCAGGATCTGTCTATTAACCTAGTAAGGGAACCACCTTCCCAAATTAACAACACCCTTCTGACACTCTCATCATAAATAGACTAGGAAGGCCAAACAAGCAGGTTTTGTCTAAAGGAGCGAAACAGGCTTCATCATACTGACATTGTTTAATGAAATTTGTGGTTGCAAGGTGAGGGTCATGTGAGGTGTCGACCCTCAATGCCAACAAGGAATCTGACTGTGTCCTTAGACTACCTGTTGCAATTGCTATATTTGGCTTTTAGGGAATGCCAAATATGATTAAGAGGTTTATAATTAACCCACTAGCACAGTGCTCCATATCAACGCCATCTACTTGGCACTGACATCCTTCCATCCGTACATCAAAGGAAGGGCTGGTTCCTGACCATTGGTTTGCCGGGGGAGAAGGGAGGACTCATGATTGTAGTAAGGACCTGTGTTCCTTTTGTTTTGTTTTGCTACTGAGATGTATGTATCATAGTCCAGCTAGGTATTATCCTGATCAATGATAAATATGATGCATTGTTTGTTACTGGAACCTACTGTATACCCCAATACAGTCTGGGAAGGGCTGGTGCAGGTGCTCAGGGACAACATCACCACCATGTAGTATCACAACAAGCAGGGTGGGGTTGGGTGAAGGACCCTGTGCCAGGAGGCTCTCAGTAAATTCCCATTATATATGTATATAACCTCATAAATATATTAGAACTATTCTAAAGTAATAGGGACTCGACGAGGATGACTCAGCTAAATGAAGGCTACTAGCTAAATGGTCCCTTCTTAGGTAACTCATTCAAAAGGAAGCCTTCACCTACATATACATTTTCATGGGGGAAAAAACATTCTACTGTCCGACAGACGGAATGGATTCAGAGTTGGAAGAACCACAGAACTAATCTCCATCTAGAATGACCTTAGGAACTCTGCCTTCAACTTCAACTTGACTTGTCAACAGCTTTTGACACAGCTAACCAGCAGCTACTAATTCAAATAATATATGACTCTTGGATACAGGGTATAGTACTCAACAAGGGCAAGTCCTACATTGTTTCACAACCACTACTCATATCTTCATCATGCATCAATTCACAAGGTGTCCCTATCCCACCTTCACTCAACATTTATCTAGTAACTTCCTTTTTTTAACTGGTGAATTTGTTCAACCTCACCTGCCACAGCTCCACTGATGACACTCATATCATCTTAAAACTCTAGGTATTCCTATCGAGTGTGGAATAATGGATGTTAGTGATTCATCTCACACTCAACTCCTCAAAAGAGAATTTCCATCTCCTTTAACCCCTTCAGTGCCCATGACGAGCTGGACTCGTCATGGGCTGCGGTGGCGCTGTGCCCATGACGAGTCCAGCTCGTCATGAACTCCGCCCGCTAATACAAAGCGCGGCACTGGGCGGGGAAAGGGGCGGGCACTGAAGGGGTTAAGAATGTGGCCATTCACCTTCTATTACAGTCTAAGTGAAAACACGTAAAGCTGTTGTGGACTCCAACCTCTCTCTACAATTCCAAGTAAAGTAAGTGATGAGAGACATGAGAATCATAGGATGAGTCTACCTGTACCTCTGACTTACACTAAGGGTACAAGCATTGCTGCTTGTTAGTTATTTGAAGACTCGATTATGCAAAAAGGTTCTACACTGAACTGACTTGAAAATCAATTGTCAAACTGCAGCGAGACAAATCCACAACCTAAACAGTCGGGGAAATGGTACCCTCTCCTACTGCAGTTCACTGGTTACCTGTGGCAAGACAAATGCTGTATTAATTAAACCTATGCAGTGCACTGTTACCCAAAGACCTGGCACTAAGTCCTGAAGAAGCTGAAACAGAAACAACAAGCATTTGCAATGCAATAGGTCTTGGATTTATGCAGTTTGAGCTATTGGCATTGTAAATGACAATGCCCTTTATTTATGTTTTCGTTTTCAAAACATAAATAAAAGGCATTGTCATTTACAATGCCAATAGCTTAAACTCACGTAAATGCAAGAACTATTGCATTGCAAATGCTTGTTTTGTTGGGCACGGGGAGATTAAGCAATTTGTCCAGAATCACAGGATGTTGACCGCCCCTTCCCACACTGGAACCTGGTCCCCCTGCTTTGAGGTCACCGCTCTGGCCGTGAAGCCACATGCTCTCCTTGTAAATGAATCTGCATGCATGTGTGTGTGCACGTGCACATATATTTAAAGCCTACTATATATATGTCGACATATTTACAAAGCTACACAAAAGCCTGGACAGGCCAGATATAGAAGTAAGACTAAAGGCTTTAGTCCTACTTTTATTTCTGGCAAGTTCAGGTTTTTGGTTCTCAAAATGTGGTCGCCCTAGCCCTGGCGAGCACGAGTGAACACGAGCCGGGCCTCTAGTTAGCACGTGCTAGGTGGCCCTAGTAAATGTGAGTCGGATGCACTTTGCGGTCGGGTCCTGCTCAGCCGACAGAGACGGAACCGCAGCGTGTGATCCTCGGCGGCGATCTGCAACACCAGACAGAGGAGGAAGCGCAGCGTGTGATCCTCGGTGGCGATCCGCAACCCTAAAGCCTTTTGCAAGAGGCGGAAGGTGCGGCCTGGGACGGGAAGGGCTGCGCAGAGGCGATAGGGCTGAGAACCGAAGGGACCAGATAGCATCCACCCGTGGAGGCCTTGATGTGCAGAACACGAGCACCAGGCGTGCCCTGTGCCCGACAGGGCGGCTGCAGCCTCCCCCAGCGCAGGCACGTTTTAGATGTGTCAGGAGCCGGTCTGGGAGCCCTGAGGCTCTTGAGGTGCAGGGATTGTTGGGCCTGGCAGCAGGACAGCTTGGCACTTTCCGCTTTTCTCCAGCGAACGTCACGATATTCTCACGAATATTAGAACATAAACCGTTCAGTTTCAAGTCGCAAGAAACACGTGCACATGGTCAGCGGCAGCTGCAGTACGGCCAGACCCAATGACAGCCTCACCATCTCTGATCATACGCCCACTGGACTGTCCATGCACGTGCCCTGCAGAAGTCTTGTGAAGCGATGGATGTAAACATGGACACTACAAGAATAGACACCGACAACACACACAAGTGAAGACAAGCTGTCTCCCCGTGCACATCTCCTGTCCGTGCAAGCACAGCGAGCAGGAGACAAGGAGGGAAAGGAGATGTGCACGCGTACACATGACCCGTACACGTGCACATCTCCTGTCCGCAGGTGCGCACATGTCCTGTCCCCCTTCGGCCAAGAAACCAACAACAAAAGATCTCGCCAAGGTGAGCAGCGCGCATGCGCTGCGTTGCTAGGCGAGAATAAAAAAGGACACGACCTCAAGGAGAAGCTGTGAGCAACCACATTTTAAAATTATTTTTAAACGAAGTAAAGTTAACTTCTTGTCTAAGGTGAGTGTGGCGTTGGTTCCATCTTTCAGATGCTCAAAAATAGAAGTCACAACCTCAACAGCAAGAGCTCTGGATATGTGGTCTGCTAATTGGGACCTCTAGCAAGTTAGATCTGGACAAGCACAAAGGTCGATTAGGTGCATACTTGCAGAAGAACTTCTGAAAATGCTTTGATCTTGTCCCCTAAATAACTTTATGGATAAGACACATTTTTTAAATGGCTCTTTTCCTGATATAGTGCCCTTGTAGGACCTGAAGATGAGGGGTTATATGAAAATGAGTATGGTTGTTACTGTCACCTTTTTCATTCTTTGCAGTTGGGCGATGAATGTAGAAAATATGCTCAGATACAGTGCCTTGCCATAATCCAACCTGGAGATAATTAACACTTGGACTATGGCTTTACAGTTGTTAGGTAGATGTTTAAAAATTTTCCTTAGCTTTCGTAGTGCGATGAAACAAGAGGAAGCAATGGATTCCTTAAGGTCCAAAGACAATTTCTTGTCCAGAATGATGCCCAAATTTCTGACTGCATTGAATGGTAGCGGGCAGTACTGAGTCTAGGGTCCACTATTCATTTGACCAAGGGTGAGAGCGATAGCCTAGTACTAGTACTTACAATATGCCAGAGTGTAGTTTGAGGTAGTTGGCATGCATCTATTCTGATGCTGTCTAGTTACATTGTTGGTGCTTGGTTTTCATCTTTACAAGGTCCTTAGGAATCTAGATTATTACCCGAGTGTTGTTCGCATATAGAAGAAAGTTGAATCCAAAACATCAGAATAAGGCCACAATGGAAACATATAAACAATGAATAAGATGGAGCTCAATGTAGAGCCATGGGGGACTTCAAACTTGCTAGGGGTGGCTGCTAAGCAATAATTGGGTTTGACCAGTCAGGTAAGATTTGAGACATTTCCAGTAATGTTGAATTAGCCATTTTTTTATTGCAGCACACAAATCCAGGAGAACCAGGGCAGCAGAGTTGTCCTGCTCGAAAATGTATTTTAAGTAGTCAGTGACAGATATCAAAGCAGTTTCTGTACTATGGTTGGCCCTGAAACCAGATTGAGTATTGTTTAAGATAATAGAGCTGGTCTAATAATTTTTTCCGTAAGTTCTTGCACAGATATGGAGTAGGAAATGGTCCTATACATCCCGTTTGTCCCTGTCCTGATAGACAATAGACTTTCATCATAAGTACACCAATTATGTACGGCCTCTCTGCAGCCATTATTTGTGTTACATAGTGGAGCATCGTTTGTGCGTGACACAGTTCGCACCCGCATCGCTCAATGCAAATGGTGTGTGGTGTTTCGCATATGCAATCTGAGTGAGGCTTGATGGTAATGATTCAAGTCAAGGCAGTTTCTTATCTGCTTTAGATTTTAGTGCTGTTAGGTAGTCGGCCCATGTATCTGCTGGCAGACCTCTCAGGCCCTGTGCATATAGTTTATCCCACGCATCCCTCTCCCCTGTACCCCATTTGAAATCTTTTTGCCACTTATAATGGCTCGGTGCCACAGGCAATTTCCAGGCCATGGCAATACTTCATATGGCTAGTGCGTATGCCAGGGAGGGGGGGGTCTTGCCCAGAGTTAAGGAGCACGAGAAATATGGGGGCAGCATACTGTTTTTGTGACAAGAAAAGCAGTTGAGCGAATTGACTATTTCACCTGTGTCACTGAATTTGGGCTTATTGGCCCACTCATCTAAATTTCTGCTACTGTGTACCTAACTCACCCTTGTCCTCCATCATGTTAGTATGTAGCACTGTGCCACGAACAAGTGTGTTTGCATTTTGTAATGTATATGTACCTGTGTATTTACAGTTCATGGAGGACTGTGGGTTCCACACGGGAACGGAAGGGTCTTTGAGAGGCTTGTAGAGGTACAAGAGCAATTCCAAACAGAGCTATGGATTAGCTGTATTCCTGAGTGCTGAGTGGGACTCACACACAAGGGAGACCCGAGCTTGCTTGAGGACTTCAAAGGTTTTTTTTTTATTCTGTAGGGTCAATGGACCCTGGGCACATCTCAGGAGGGAGATGGGGCTGATAAGGAAATTATATTATAAAAATGGGACAGTGGAAGCTTGGTAACCTTTTCATATGTGTATATCAGGTAGGCTGATCAGCTGTGATCCTCTGGTCACTCCCATGGGCTGTTTGTGGGGCTATCAAGTTTGGAGTTGCACCTGTTGTGACAGACTGCTTCCTGGACAAAGGACAGGACAGAGGAGTGGGTACTTCAAAGGGTGTAACCCCCACATCACAAACTTCAAAGACTCAGACACTAAATCACATCTGTGTCTAGAAATAGAATATGGAAAGGAGAGCTTGAGCCTCCAGCAGTTGTGAAACTGGAGCTGTACATAAGCGTGGAGAAGCTCGGCATGATGTCTGCCTGCTGTAGGTACGGCGGAGACTGAGGTATGTAAGTCTTCCAGTTGGGTAAGACTACATTGCAGGGGGAATCAAGACCACCGACCCTGGAGTGTGGAGCACCAGCATCTGCCTAAGACCCTGTGAGGAGGAGCAAAACACCTGGAGGGAGCGAGGTCCAGTGGAGCTCCTTTCGAGTGGATCCCTAAAGCATAGTACAAGATTTTTGGAATGTTGTGCAAAATAACAATGGACTGGGATGTGGCCTGAGTAAATATCAGTGGCTGAGATTAATTCAAGCATTCCATCCATCACTTTTTAAATATATTTTCGTAACTAGTAAACGCTAGTGGCATGAGAGGAATTAAGTGCAAGAACATTAGAAGGACCTGAGTTAGAAACTAAAGTAGCGGTAGTATGGCTAACCAGTATCTAAGGCTTGTTCTGTACCAGACAGTTGTGTCTTCAACTATCTTAAAACATGACTCATTCACAGAAGTGACTGTCCCCAACCTGCTTTCTAAGAGCCCTTTAACTATAGGAGCTAACAGTGACTCATCTAAGGTCTTACAGTGGCACACAGGCTCTTTGGAGCGTGAGTTAAGACAATTTTTTCTTATGTTTGGCAGCAGGACTTGCAGGATGGGAAACATTAACCGCATTGCATTCAAGGGGTGTCATGAGTCAGGGGCCATGCCAGAAAGGAACATATTCAAAGATGTAGCGGGCCCTGCAGTTGTAAGTGTTGTAAGTGAGGATGTGGAGGAAGAAAGGGAGAAATTTGGGAGACTTTCCACTGATAGATTCTTCTCTGCCATTTCAATTTCTATGGAGATTACACCAAGGGCATGCTCAAGAAAACAGTCTATGGTGAAAAGAAAGGGGCCAAGGAAGACAGTGCCGAGTGAGAAAGGGAAGACAAACGGCGGGCCACACAGTCCAGCCACTAACCGGCACTGACAGGTGCAGAAAGGCCAGCTCTTGGCGAGGAACTGCACATGCAAGTCTTGCACTGTAGGAGGGCAGAGCACATTATGTAGTACCTAGCTCCGCCTCCCCGCCTTCAGGTTTCACAGCAGCAGGGAATCCTGGGTGGTATAGTTCTTGGCTCCCTCCCAGGCAAAAGTCCAGCAAACAACAAAAGCACCATGCGCAGCAGGACAGCAGAGCTCACTACCTTGGTGCCTATCTCCTCCTCCCCATCCACAGGGTCCAGAGCACCAGGTTGTTCTGGGAGGAATGGTTCGTCGCTCCCTCCCACGCAAAAGTTCAGCAAACACCCTTGATTAAAGTCCAGCAAGTTACTGCAGCTTTTATTAGATTACATATCATGACCGTGTTGCAGTCACTGCATGTTTTACGTTTTATTAGAGAACAGATAGAAATTGCACTGATTACCTTACTATGTATTATTTGAAAGAACATAATCACTCTAGTTTGTTCACCGTATATAAGTACCACCCTTGCGCGCCAACATCAGTTTGTTGCTCAAGTATTTCCATGCCTTCAGATGTGGAGTATAAAACAATTGTCAGAAACAGTGTGCAGATCTCTAACTTCAGACCTATTTAAATGGTAAGAAGAGACCACTTCAGAGAAGAGGGAGGTGGTGGGAGCGGGAGCGAACATTGTGAAATTTGCGGTAAGAAAGAGCATCCACAGGAAAGAGTGTTATCAAAGGAAAGTACCTTGTTCTTCTAGAGGATACTTCAAACTGAGGATTTCTCACCTCTAGAATAGACATCAGAGCTGTACCTCCCAGCTCTGATGGAGTGCACACAGACCAGAAAGTCTTGCAGGACTGAGCAGGTGAAATGCCCCTACCGCTGAACATGGTTGTCAAGGCAGTAGTGATGGAAGACATGCGCATTGACGCCTACGTCTCAAGCTGGCCGACTCCGTGTACCAATGCAGTGGTAGTAGACTTAGCTTCGACCAAATGGACCTCAGACTCTCCTGAGTATGTTTTTTAACCAGTGCAAAGCAGCACTTAATGCTGAGGACTATCCACATTCATAGCATCCTTGCCTGCGCCACATCTTTTCTTTCTTTCCCTCAGGGAACTCCACAAAAAACTGATTCTCCATCCGATGATTCTTATTGCAATTGATGTAAAAAGTTAAAGCTCTTCTGGGATCCAGAAGATGAAATCTTTCCTCCTCTTTCAAGTGGCGAGGATGAACAGAAAACCCTGGGATGAACTGCCCAACGTAGAAAGTCGTGACTTTTTACAAGAAGGCAGCTGGAGTCCTTAGCACCAGGTTATATGTAAAAAAAGGTGGTGTAGGTTTATTGCACCAACAGTGCCTGAATTTCACACACATGATGTGCTGAAATTATGGCAATGAGGGAGACAGTGTTCAGAGTCAGAAGACTGACGGGCAGCCGTGCATCGGCTTAAAGGTTGTGCATGTGAGGAATACCAAGACCAAGTTAAGGTCCCACTGTGGCATCACAAATGGTTTAGGAGCGAACATGTGCATCAAACCTTAATAAACCGCATCACAACAGGTGATTTGAACATGGATGGCTGGTAAACTCAAAATGCCGAAAAGGCTGACAGATAACCTTTAATATTACCCACAGCAAATCCTTGTTGGGCCACAGAAAAATCATATATTAAAACATTCAAAAGTTTGTCTTGCAAGGGGTTTGGCTTGCAGACTCCACACCAGGCCACAAATCTGTCCCAGCATCCAGCTTAAATGGTCTTCGTGGATGGGCACCTGGCAGCTAAATAGACATGCATAACTTCGAGGGGTAGATAATATACAGTCAACTGCAGCCAGTCAGTCTCAGCACATGGAGGAGTAGATTGTGCATATCAGGTGAATAACCCTGCCTTGCTGCTGCAACACAAGATTGTCCCAAAGTGGTTGCTCGATCATGCTCAGAAGCTCCATCCACCATACTCTCCAGGCCCAATCCAAAGCCACTAAGATGACTTGGGCTCAGTTGTTTTTGACTTTCTTCAGAATTTAGGGAAAGAGAAGCAGGGATGGGAAAGAATACAGGAGTCCTGTGTTCCAATCTAGTCTGAACGATTCTCTTAATGGAAAATCCAAGATGAAGAAAGGTGGACATTGGGCATTCCCAACAGTGGCTAAAGGATCTAGCCTGGTTTCTCCCCACTGCTGCACCGCTTCGGGATGCTGACGCCATTCGGGATACACCAAACGCAGACAGCTGAGCTCATTCATGTAAGCATTCAAGGATCCTGCCAGGTGGTTCATGACCAGGTAATGGCTTGATGCTCCAGCCAACTCTATAGGTGCAGACACTCTTGTCAGAGGACCCACAAACCCAATCCACCCTCCTTGTTGAAGTACCACATTGCGGTAGTGTTGCTGTGTGAACCTGCACCAGACTCTCTTTGATAGATGGCAGGAAGGACTGCAAAGCCAGACAAATGGCCCATAACTCAAACAGATTGATATGGATCCCGGTTTCAGCCAGAGACCAGAGCCCTCTGATCTCCCCCTCCCCCAGATGTCCTCCCAAACCTAGCAGTAATACATCTGTCATTAACATCATTTTTCAGAGGAGAAGGGAGAAAGGTCTGGGGTCTGCGCTGGTCCAACTGTGGGTGAACAGCTACCATTGAAGATTGTGTGCAGTCTTCTCTGAAATCTGAATGGCATCTGTCAGGTTTCATTGGTGCAGAGTTCATTAGAACTTGACATGCTGCAACACAAGATTGTCCAAAGATCAAAGTGCAGATGCCCAATCCGAAGCCACTAAGATGACTTGGGCCCAGTTGTTCGTGACCTGTTTCAGAAATTAGAGAAAGAGAAGCAGGGGTGGGAAAGAATACAGGAGTCCTGTGTTCCAATCCAGTCTGAATGTGTCTCTTAGCGAGTCTCTTAATGGAAAATCCAAGGTGCAAAACCGTGGACACTGTACATGACCAACAGTGGCTAAGGGATCTAGCTTGACTTCTCCCCACTGCTGCACTACCATGGGATGGCGATGTCATTCGTGATACACCAGACGTAGACAACTGAGCTGATTCATGTAGGCATTCAAGGATCCCGCCAGGTGGTTCATGATCAGGTAAGGACTTGATGTTTCAACCACTTCCATAGGTGCAAACACCCTTGTCAGAGGACCCCCACTCCACCCTCCTTGTTGAAGTACCACATGGCAGTAGTGTTGTCCGTGTGAACCTGCACCAGATTGCCTTTGACAGAAGGCAAGAAGGCCTTCAAAGTCAGACAAATGGGCTGTAACTCAAACAGATTGATATGGATCCTGGTTTCAGTCAGAGACCAAAGTCCTCTGATCTCCCCCTCATATCCTTCCCAACCGATCAGTAATACATCTGTCATCATTGTCAGTTTCCGGGGGAGAAGGAAGAAGGGTCTGGGGCTGTTCCAATTGTGGTTGAACAGCCACCACTGCAGATCGTGTGCAGTCTCCTTTGCAATCTGAATGGCATCTTTTAGGTTTTCTTGGTGCAGAGTTCATTGGAACTTGAGATTCCACTGAAATGCTGTATATGCCACCTGGCATAGTCAAGAAGGAGGATGCAGGAGGCTAAATGACATCAGGGTTGCTTTCACCCGGATCCAGGACTGAGGATGAAACATCTGGAGCATAGCCTGAATCTCCTAGACTTGTTTCACCAGGAGAAGGCCCCAGACTGCACATGTATCCAAAACAGTCCCTATGAACAGAAACCTGTGCAAGGAAGTCAGGTGCAGCTTTGGCTACTTGATTGATAACCCCAACAATTTCAAGAGGTTTTCTGTTGTGTGGGGGAGGGCTATGACTGACTGTTGCAAGCCAGCCATTAACAGCCAGTCCTCATGGTAGGGAAAAACTGGTATCCTCAAGCTTCAAACAAAGGCACGCCCACCATTATTACTTTTCTGATCACCCAGAGAGCACTGGTGAGGCCGAAAGAAAGGGAGGAAATTAAAAATGCTCCAACCTTGAAATGCAGGTAACTTCTGTGGGACTGCAGGACGGGTACATGAGAATAAGTGTCCTACAAGACCAAGGATACAATCTAGTCACATGGGTTCAGGGCATTCAGAATCTGGGCCAGTATGAGCATTCTGAATCTATCCTTCAACTGGAAGGCATGCAAGGAGCAAAGATTTAAGATAGGTCAAAGGACTCCATCTTTCTTCGGCCCAAGGAAATAGCGAACGTAACAACCCATCTCAAATTCTGAGGCCACAATTCCTTAATGGATCCATTGGAGAGTAAAACTTGCATTTCTTGCAACAGAATGGACAGGTGCTCCTGCAGAACAGATGAGGCAGAAATAACTGGTTGGTCATAGCCATGCTTAACGATTTGGAGGACCCACGTGTCAGATATGATGTTTCACCTCCCTGAATCCTGCATCCCACACGGTGTGTGTGCACCACTAATGGCAAGCTAAAGCCACTTGGAGACTGTTGCAGCTGGGTAAGGTTACTGGGAGTACTGGTGGCCTTGGTGGCCTGGGCAATGCCTTCCAGATACACGTCCTGGCCTTGAAAGGACTGAGGCGTTCGCAACAGGGGCTGAGGAGTCTTCCAATTCCTTTATGCCAACCCCTTAGAGTAGTCTTGGAATTTCCTAAACTGCAGAGGGAAATTGTTTCCCTTGGCACAACCAGACTCTGTACAGTGCAATGATTTGTGAGGAAATCCCCACTGCTAGGCGCTGGTCTGTGGTGTCTGACCACCTGAAAGGTAGGCTAGAAGAGGGCTTTGACAAAGTGCCCATTAAGATATCATTGAAGGCTGCATTGAATATAAGCAACGGATCAGGTGTGGCTGGCACAGGCTGCAAAATTTCTATAAGCATATTTGTCTTAATCTTGGCGAAGTGCAGTTGTAGGTCTAGGGCCTCAACTGATCATCAAATTACCACAGCAAAGAAAGCACTCTCATCCACTGGAAGTCCAAAAGGAAAATGCGACCCAATACCAGGAGATGTATCAAGCCCACTCAGCCTCCTGTACGTCCACGTACAAATCATTAAGGATATAAATCATCCCCATCCCCACCATCATCGTCCCTGAGTTGTGGTAAGCTGTAGTCAGAATCGTGGTCAAACAGACAATGGAGCCTCTGAGGTTGTGACCATGGTAGTAATAGTATAGAATGAGACTCAGATTGAAGGGTGACTGGTATCTCTCTAGCCAATTTGGAGCACGGCTTCAGTCAGGGTTGTGTCGAAGTCAGTTCGCAGTCAGACACCGGAGCCAGTTCCGGGTTCTCCACTGGTGTCAGCATTAATAAAGGAGGGACCGACACAGGTCCTGATCTTGGGGTGGCAATCTGCACCAGAGTCTGCACCAGTATGTGACGATCCAAGGGATCGTCACATGCCCCTATGAACGTTACCATTCTTAGGGAGGTAATCTGTTTGAGGGCCCCTGCAGACCCTTGGGGCCCAAAAGCACACCAGAGGGCATCTGAAGAGTGCCAAATATTGTCTCTTTAAAGGCCTCTCCGCTGTGTCATTATCAATCGCTGAGGAATTCGGGCTGAACTGTGGAATTTGTTCGGCCATCTCATATCATGAGGGAGACTAACTCACATCATGACACTCTCACACTTTCTGTTTGGAAAGAGAGAGTGGTGGGATGGATTAGATTCCTGCTTCACTTTCTTGTGTTTTGGGCTTTGACTTTTCAGTGGGCAAAGACCGCAAAGGTGGCCTCTTGTGGGAGCAGGTCCACGCTGAATTGAAGCGAGATTTACACGAAGGCGTGACTTTCTTTGTACAGCTTTGTGGTCCTGGATTGCCCTCGAGTGCATGAGGGTGCACTAATTACACAACTTTGAGTTGTGCCCTGTACCCAGATGCCAAAGGCACACCATTTGCAGGTCTGGCAAACCTGTTTCCTGCAGTTGCGGCATGGCTTCAAACACGTAATTTAAGGGGGAGACATTGTCCCTTCCACACTGGATTCTTGTTTAGGAGTCACTGGAAGGCTGCCAGAAGTGGAACTTTATCTGTGTTTAAAGGTGTGGAAAGAAACAAATTGATGACGGCGACAGGATTGGTGCTTATATCCCTTCTCGGGGGCTACAGTTGCAGTGCAAAGCTGCACAGTTACTCCTGGCAGCAAGCAAGAATATTTCTGTAAAACATTATTACCAGCACGAGGTAACCAAAATGGATTAACTGCATGCTCCCCCTCTGACTTAACCAGTTCGTTGTAGCACCATTAACTAGTAACAGTAAGAAATAAGCATTGGCAGACCTATTAGTCCTGGAGCTGGCTGTCAGCCTTTTGGTTTTGTCAAAGATAGTTTTTTTTTGTCCATTTTTGTAAAATATAGTTGTTGGGGGAGCTGCTGGGCCCTCACTATTATAAAAAAAAAAGAAAAGCATTGGCAAAATGTTGTGGTCTCAAAAAGCACACATAGACATAACAGTCCTTGCCATTTAATGGAACTACTATGTGCGATCCTTGTGAGAAGGCAGCATACAGTGAATTTAACATGTGGCTGAAGTGGGCTGACTCTTTACATTATGCTTTAGTGGGTGGAAGAAAAATGTGAATGACACAACAATAGACCAATGGATGAGGATGTCCGGCTGAAATATATACATATTCACCTAACTATAACGCCACTTTACCCTTTGATTTTTTCTGAGAATTTCTAACTTGTGTTCTGTTTCCCTGCAAGCACTGTTTGGGACAGGGAAACAAAATACATATTGCTCCAGCCTGAAGGGAGCAGCATAAATAGCAGATCCTTCAGGGTCAGAGCATTGCCAGCTCCCGCACCATGCGGGGAGCAGGCTGGGGATGCGAGGGCCCTGGGGCTTCCCCGCATCCCCCACCATAATGTATATCCTCTGGTGCGGGGTGGTCTCCAGGGCCCAAGAAGGCCCTGCCACCCCATTGCCTTTTTAAGTGCATTTGGCCTCGGGGATGGGGTCCCCGGGCCTACTGAGTTAGGGGAGGGGACATGCACACCCCCTGCCCTTACGTTTTGGCCCCAGGGATGGGGTCTCCATGCCTAAAAAGGCTCAGAAATGTGGGCTGCATGCCCCCTCCTTTGTTTAATTTGTATGTGGCCCGTGGGATGGGGTCCCTGGGGCTTTTTAAGGCTTGTGGAGGTGGTCATGTGGCCCCTCCCCTTTTTAAAGGAACTGCACCCGGAGGATGGCCAATTAGGCTTGGGAGGGGTGCTGCATGCCCCCTCCCCATAATATATATTTTTTGCCCTGGGGGATGGGGTACCCGGTCCCTGTAGGGCATCCCTAAGCTGCACACGCCAAAGGGTGTGAGCAACGTGGGGTTGGCAGCCTGCTCAGGGTTCGGCCACAGGGCCTTGTGGCAGGCCAAACCCTGTGGTCAAACCAGGCCCTGCAACCAACCACACTGTGCATGGCGAAGGGTTGGCTGTCTGGGGGGTTGGCCGCAGTACCTGTCCACGGGCCAGGCCCTGCAGAAGACCATCTGCTGTGCATAGCAGGGGGGTTGGCTTTACGTATGGTAAAAAAATATTACTTTACATTAAAAAAAAAGATTCACTTAAAAAACGTCATAGGGTAATGTAATGTTTTAGTTAGGTGTGATAAAAAAAATCTGTTTTTGTTATGAACTTATGCCCCCGCCATGTACTGGCTTATGACCTCACATATCACATCACTCATGACATGTACTATAACAATTCATGACATCACTGATGACATCATCTAATGAGTGTGATAGTTTGTTTCATAATTTACATAGCGGCGAGTAGCTACCATATTACTTTTCTACCTAATTTTGTACAGGCTGTGTCCAGCTAATTGGTATAAGTGTTTACAAAACACATGTGCTCCTAATGCAACATAGGTGTGTAGAGGTATTGAACACATTATACATTTTTGTATTGAAGAGTAACTCTGTGCGCAGATGACAGCATGTTCCACACATGCTTTTTGGTACCGCAGAAAAAGTTTCCAACAGGGCAAATATTCTACATACTAAGTAATGCATGCAGCCAGTAATTTTTAGACAGAATTGTCCCAGCATGACAATTTATACATAACATAGAAGACATTGTGCACCAGGTACTAACCTATGTACATGTGCTTCAGAAGATGGGCTATCTAATGTTTTTACCACAGTATGAGGGCTGCAGGTAGTATAATCTTTAGCACCTTCAGACCTTGGCTATTTTAAGTGACTAGTCTCTCTTTAGACAAATTTTTAATAGATGGTACTCTGTTTTTAGTAGATACTTCTTAATATTCTGAGATGTATTTCACATGAGAGTTTCAATGTCTCCAAATAGTGTGGTACAGAGTAAACTGTCTCCACGGCGTAAACACTGTTTAGAGTAACCACATTTTCTACTGATATCTACTTCATTTCTCAGTGTAGGATCTGTGACAGTGAGGGGTTTGATATAGGAGAAGGATCTCTGCACTAGGGCATTACTAATGTAACAGGGATTCAGCATCTGGAGGAAGCTGGTTTTCTCTGAACAGTTGTATACAGATTAAACATTGTGCGCAGTAGAGGTAACCCTTTTATCTGTGGTTGTTAGTCAACATGAACTTGGCTACCCATGAAGTGTATGGTATAGGGTGATTGTTGCGCATAACACAAGCTTGCTTCACATCTAGGGATTGTACATATGATAGCAATAATGGTGCTTTATATCATGCAGAGCTATTTTGCACTAAATTTAATACCGGTTTGTACAGCAATGTGTAAAAAGAAGCTTAGATGATGTCATCAGTAAGGTCATAGAACAAGTCATGAGTGAAGTAATATATGAGACCATAAGAAATGCATGGTGGGGGCACAAGTTATAGTTAACGTTGCTAATTATAACTGGTGAATTTCTGTGAGTTTTCTTTTGTATGTCAAAGTTTACATAGGAAATGCCTTTTTGTTTTGCTAATAAATTTGGCGCTGTTTGACAACCTTCACAAAACTTTCTAAAAGTTTCTCTTTTTTGCCTAGTTTTTGCATGAAAAGTTCTAGTGCGATCTATCAAGCGGGGCCAAGAAAAGTGGCAGGGGGGGGCAAAATAAAAACCATGCACACATTTTCCACAGACTTTTTTAAGAAGCACTACCGCAAAAACTGCTGAACTTAATTTTTTTTTATAAACTCTGTTTTATTTTTCAAATAAAGGATGACATTCATATTGCATTGCATACGATCGCTTTACATGCCAATCAGTATGTACCAGACAATGACATACTGCGTTAATTATTATAGCATAGCACAGACATGTCAGGCGAGGAATCCCGGACATCAAGCAGATAACTGCACACCCCAACCACCCCCCAGCGCCCCAGACATGAAATAGGGCAACCCCGACAGCTGTGCCAGTCATACATAGTTATGAAGCACAGGTCGAGGAAAACTACCAACGCTGCCCCGGCGAACCAACCCCATTCAGCCCACCCCCTCAGGGACAATCCCGTTATCCGCCTGCGTGGCAGCGGCACACCTGGAGGAGTCTAAATAGGACCGCAATGGTCCCCAAATGTCCCGTGGGTGTGACGACTGTGGCATAAGACTGGCGTATATTTCAGCATTAAAGTTGCAGTGCGCCAGACTCCCCAGCCAGTCTTGCAGCTTAGGCGTGGACTTCCTGCCCCAGTGGAAGGCAACCTCTCTTTTAGCAAGCAGTAACCCCAAGGATGATAGCTTCCTGACCTTCTTAGGGATCTGCACTGTGTACCCCAAAAGTGCTATTTCAGGGATGGGGACCATTGGAACGCCAACCATCCTTCCCAGGGTCGCGTGCACCGCAGTCCAATAAGACTGTAAACGGGGGCAGAGCCAGGCCATATGTATGAAGTCTGCGTGCGGTGCGGAGCATTTTGGACAGGTGTGTGGCTTATTGGCGTCTATTCTATGTGCTAAGGCAGGTGTGAAGTAAGTGCGACGGAGAAATCTAAAGTGCAGCAGCTTATGGCGACTATTAAGTGATATGTCCCCAGTAGCTACACAACATTTGGTCCACTGCTCATCAGTAATGGTGCAACCCGTGTCCGTCTCCCAGGCCTGTCTAATGCTTGAGTCATCGACCAGCAGCATCTTAACGCATGCTTTGTACATTTTGGAAATAAGACGTCTGCCTCCAGGGGTCTCCAAAACCAGAGTAAGTGGGGGGAAAGATTCCGGCTTAACTGGGAAAGAGGGGAGGGCGGCGCGTAGTGCGGATTTCATGCGGCTCAGGAGAAATTGCGACATGAAGTTGCACCCAGTGAACCTGGCATCCTCATCTAATGAAAAAATATGACCCCCAGGGAAGAGATCACCTATTTTTGCAGTTTCTAATGCGGACAACGTGTTCTGAACTAGCCTCTCTCCTGTGATTGGGAACCATCGAGCATTGGGCAAAGGTAGGGAGGAGGAGTAAAGCTGTGCCGCGCCTGTGTACTGTCTCAATTTGCCCCAAGCCCAGGCAGTGGTGGACACTGTTTGTATGTCGCTCCTGTCTCTAGGAAACCCACTCGGCAGCACCTCGCTTAATTTGTTGGGGAGAACCAGATCTGACTCCGGCCGCAAATAGGGGACACGAGCGAGAGGATGGAACCAAGCGGACGCATAGTGGCATTGCGCCACTAGATAATATAAGTTGAAAGTCTGGCACATTGAACTGCCCCTGTCATATGGAAGTGTCATAACCGACCAGCGAACACACGGTCTCCTCCCGCCCCATATCAGTCGTGTCATGAGTGTCTGTAAGGAGCGAAATAAACCATTAGTAAGGGGGATCGGGATGTTATAAAGAGATATAAGAATTTGGGCAGGACCACCATTTTCAAGATAGCAACCCTACCGGCGAGGGACTGAGCAGCCTCAGAATGTCGACCTGTTCCTCCAACTTTTGAAAAGTATGCCCATAATTTAACCGAATAATTTGCGCGGTGTCCAGATGGATGTGTATACCCAAGTATTTAACCGAGTCTTGACACCATTCAAGAGGAAATTCCCATTCCCATTGAGTCGTGCATGCTGTAAGTGGAAATATGGTCGACTTATTCCAGTTGATACCCAGCCCCGAAAATCTACCAAAACGAACAATTTCACGAATCAGGGGGGTCAAATTAATGTGGGGCTCCCAGACGTAAAGAATGGTGTCATTGGCGTATAGGGAAGCAAGGAGCGGTCCAGTGTTAAATTGCAATCCCCATTGTAGTGGCGTTCCTGGAAATGCCTCACTAAAGGGTCCATGGCTAGGATGAATAAGAGCGGGGACAGAGGGCAACCCTGCCTAGTCCCCCGATATAGTTGGAATGGCTTAGACAGGGTGCCATTCAGGCGGAGTCGCACTGCTGGTTTGCTATATAACAGCGAGACCGCGGAAATAAAACCGCCGGGAAACCACATGCGTTGCATCACCTCCACAAGGAAAGGCCACTTCAGGGAGCCAAACGCTTTCTCCGCGTCCAACAACACCGCCGCCGCGGGGGACATCGGGACTTATTCTGTGGAGCACGGAAAACAACGTGCGAAGATTTAGGGAAGTAGAACGTCGGAGGATGAAGCCGGATTGCATGGGAGAAATTATATACGCCATCAGCTGCAATAACCTATTTGCGAGCGCTTTAGCTATGATTTTATAATCCAGATTCAGCAAAGACAATGGTCGGTATGCACCGCATTGCCGAAGGTCCTTGCCAGGCTTCGGAAGGAGTACGATTACCGCTTCCCGCAGTGTGGGGGGGAGAACCTGTTTCTCCAATGCCTCCGCATAGACCTCAATCAGCTGTGGGGCCAGTATGTCTTTGAATTCTTTATAAAAAGTCCCCGTCCAGCCGTCGAGCCCCGGGGTGGAGGAACTGCGCAGGGAGTCTATTGCCAGTGTGACATCCGTTACTGATATGGGCACTGCCATGAAGTCCAGCATTTCTTTTTCCAGAAACACCAGCGCAATCTCATCTAGGTAGGAAGTCTGGGCTGCACGATCCGGGTCTGCCCTAGAGGAGTACAGTGTGGAGTAGTAGTCCAGGAATTCATCTCGAATGGCCGCTGTGGAGGTGAGCAAGGCGCCGGAATCTGAGTGCAACTCAGTAATGTACGATTTGCTGTAAGGTGGTCTTAACATCTGTGCCAATACTCTGCCAGGCCGATCGCCCTCTCCGTATTGCCGCGCAGTCTGATATTTTCCCAAATTCAGTACCTCCCTATCAGCTGTGTCTCTATACTCAGCCAGGAGGGCGAGTCTCTCTGCCTGAGCCTTAGGATTCGGATCAGACGCGAGTTGGGAGTCAAGCCTGGCCATGTCACGCTCGATACGGGTTAACTTCCGACGCAAATTCCGGAGGACACCGGATTGTTTGGAAATGCATACCCCCCTTATGACCGTCTTAAACCCCTCCCACAACACTGCCGCTGTGTCCACCGAGCCAACATTGTTTTCGAAGTAGTCTTCGATAGCCTCTCGAATGTCAGCCTTGAACACGTCGTCTAGGAGGGCCCTACATGGGAACCGCCATTGCTTTTCGTACCCTTCCGGGCGCAGTAACAGCAGACGTAGGACCACTGGGGAGTAGTCAGGGTACGTGCTAGGGAGCGTAGCAAGGGAGTCAAACTAATCCGTCACGATGGGGGAAAGCAGCCAATAATCTAGCATAGACCATGTGCCGCGTGGGCCGGAGTAGTGCGTGTAGGCAGTGAGGGTAGGATTGCGCTGCCGCCAAATGTCTATCAATGAGTATTGAGCGCATATATCAGCTAGAGCACGCCTCGCCGGGGTTTAGCATCAGGTGCATGTGATGTGCTGTTCAGTGGGATGTTTAAGAACAAGTTGAGGTCCCCCCCAAACACCATTGTCTGGGGCTCGTGCTTCGCAATCCGAGCATTCAGGTCATGAAAGAACTCCGGGGCATCCACATTGGGAGCATACACATTAATCAGGGCTATTCTGTGGCCGTACAAAGCACCCGCCACTATCACGTACCTGCCCAATGGGTCACTGGTTACGCCCGTAAGTGTAAAGGGTACCCTCTTATGTATCAGTATCGCTGTACCCCTGGCGTAGTTGCTATAATTGGCAAAGTACCTATGTGTGCCCCAGCTGGTGCCAAAGCGGACTGCATCCGTGGGGGGGAGGTGTGTCTCTTGTAAATAAACTATGTCAACATTATGTCGAAGCAGATAGTGAATCACCAGGCACCTCTTACGTGTATTATTAAGGCCAAGAACATTCCAGGTCATTAAGGTGAGGGCTGATGGCCCCTGGACATTACCTAACCGCGACATGTACTTTCAAAATGTAAATTGTCCTGTCCGGACTGTAGAATGAAGAACCCTTGGCAAGCAATATTGATCTCAAATGCAAACAACAACAATCACAATGTGTAAACTTAACCCCAACCCCCCATCCCCCTCCCAGCCGCCTACCGTCCCTTAGGTGGCCAATCCCTAGCAGGTTAACACGCTCAGTAGTCATAGGGAGCACCGAGCAGACAGGTGCGGTCCAAAAAGTGGGCCCCAAGTGGAGATAAACCAACTTAACGGATACACCGGGGGGGGCGGCAATCCAGAATCAAACCGGCCTAGTGCCGTATCTGTTAAGCAGACATCAATATTAACAATGCAAATTCCCATTTAGCAAACTGAAATTAACCCATGTCGTGCAGTGAACCCTCACCCAGCACCAGTGGTTGAAAATAGGTCCGCACTAGCATCAGAGCCGCTATGTGGCGGGGAGGCATGCGCCCCACCCGTCGATGATTGAGAGTTCCGTGCCTTGTAAGTGCGACAGAATTCCTGGGCCTCCGCCGGGGCATCAAATATACGAGACCTGCCGTCCACATCTATCTTGAGTCTCGCGGGGTATAGCATACCATATTTATGGCCAAGATCGCGTAGCGTTGACTTGACTCCCCGGAATTTGCGGCGCGCCACCTGGACCATCGGAGTAAAGTCTGGATAGAATGCCAACTTGGACCCCTGCCATTCAACCATGCCTCGCTCTCTTGCTAGACGGAGCATGGAATCTCGGTCCCTGAAATTCAGGAGGTGTGCTACTATGGGTCTAGGTGGGAGGCCTGGGTTGGGCCTGGAACCCAGCGATCTGTGGGCTCTCTCTACCACAAAGCCAGGTGTGAAGGCCTCGCTGCCAAATAAGTCTGTAAGTAACTTCTCTACAAAGAGGTCTATGCGGCCTGTGGATGTCGTCTCCGGGACCCCCATAATGCGGACGTTGTTGCGTTGTCCGCGGGCTTCCAAGTCCTCATTTTTCATGGCTACTTCCTTGAGAAGACGTTTTGCCCGCTCTAGATGCTTTGAGGACTGAGCCGCCCCATCTTCCAGATCGGAAACCCAAGCCTCCGCCACATCGAGTCGCCTGTCGTGGCCCTGTACTTTGGCGCCCAGGGATGCAATCGTCTGGTCCAGGGAGTTGAAGCGGGAGTCCAGCACCTTAAAGCCTGCCCTCATCTCCAGCAGCAGCGAGGCGACGGTGGAACCCGATGGCTCAGGCTGTGCCACAGCTGGCGCCCCCTCCGCCATGGCTAGATCTTGAGATGGCGCACCTGCAGCAGCTTTTTCAAAAGGCAGAGTTCTTTGCCTGGGATCTTTGTGGGCCGTTACGCGAGTGGAGGGTGTAAGAGAGGCAGGGGGTACAGGCTAAAATGCAGGACGCACTAACAGAGGGCCAGCAATCTACGCTGTGTGAGCCCCGGATCCTCCAGGCCAGCAAGCGTGGCAGGCTGGTACGAAGGCGTGTTCGCGGCAAGGTCCGCGCCTCATTGGCCAGGGCACCCAAAATGGCGAAGTCTCTGTCATTCAGGAATGAGAGGGTGCTGCGGAAAGACGGCGGTCACCAGCGCCGGTGGGGGGAAAGGGAGTATGTACAGAGCGACGCAACGCACCCCGCATCAATGGTGGTGTATCCTGCGGTAACAGCATAGAAAGTGCGTGTCTGCAGCCCGGAACAAAGTGAGGCCTCAGCCAGGGCATAGAGCGCTTCAGGGTAGGTCAGCAGGTAGGTGGAGCCCTCGCCGCTCCAGGGTGCAGCCAGGCACGCAGCCACCGCCCCCACACACCGCAACCGCAGCCCCAGACCAGCGCGCAGCCCCAGAGGTGAAGGACCAGGGCCCAGTCCCCTCTCACGTCGCGGGGCGGAGCAGCCGACCCAGTGGCCGCAGCGGGGCGGGAGCGCGCAGCCACAGCCCGACTCACCCGGCTCGGATCTTCATCATGCCGACGGCGATCTTCACCCAGCACCGGGCAGGAGCGAGGCAAGGTCCGCCGGGACGTCGGAGCAGGCCGCACCGGCGCAGGCCGCTCCTCCTCCAACACGGTGTTTCCTCACAAATCGCGAGCGCCGGCGTCCGGAAATGGAATCATCCCACGCCGCAGCTCCTCCGCCGCCAGGAATGCCACTGCAGTCGTGAATGAGCGGGCTGCCTCATGCAGGAATCGCAGATGAAGCCGGCCGATCTCCGGAGCTTTACTTTGCCGCCAGCTCGGCCACGACCCCCAACTGCTGAACTTAATTACACCAAATTTGGAAGGAAGCTAGATCTTGTTCCAAAAAGCATGCTTTTTGCAATTTGGTGTAAATCTGTTCAGAAGTTTTTAAAATAATAAGCTACAAAAATATTTGTATATCTGGACGGCTGGGTTTGAGGGACCCTCGCGAGAGCCCTTCGAACCCAATTTCAAAAAGTGAGCCTTCTGATTGGTCCAGGGGGCTTCTTTACCTTTGAGCCATATTGCTCTCCTGGGAGCAGCACTCTGATTGGTTGGCTGCAACATCTTAGAACATGCTGCATGGCGTTTTAATTATTATTAAATGGAGTCAGGGATAAGGGTCTTCTCAGCTACATTTTTGAGACAGGGCAGCGAGTGAGCCCCCTTCCTTGAGTCACTCAGGGCCCCAGGCAGCCCATCCCCCAGGGCCAAATGTAAAACTGAAGGGAGGGGGCAAGTGGCCCTCCTTACCGGGTCTCCACTGAGCCCAGAAGACCGCATCCCCCAGGTGCAAAACAAATACAAAAAGGGGAGGGGGGGTCGCAAGACCCTTCCACGTGGTGTATCTGCTTTGTGGACCCCAATCCCATGTGCAAAATATACCACAGTGTCCCAGGGAGCCGAGCCTGGGACACTGTGGTTTACTGCCTGCACTCTCCCAGGCAGTGAACTCCACCTTCCTCCCACTCGACAGAGCAGTTAAAAAATGCTGATCCTGGTTGGAGCAAAGGAAAGGTGCAGACTCCCGCCAGTACTCAGTATGGTGCTGGATGGGGAGCTGGCTGGGGCTGTGGCGGTCCTGGGGCTACACTGTGGCACCCATCGTAGTAGCTTGTGGGTGCCCCAGGTGGGCAGTGGAGCACCAACTAGAGGCCTCAGGGGATGGGGACCCTGGGGTCATTAAGGCTCAACGAAGGGGGGGGACTGCACACCCCTCCCTTATTTTAATTAATAGGCAATGGTGAATGGGGTCCCCGGGGCTATGGGTAGCTCAAGGAGGGGGGCCACATGCCACTTACCCTTTTTTTTTTTTTTAAGAAGGTCCTGGCTTTTGGGATCCACTGGGCCACTTGTGGCTTGAGAAGGGTGCCCTTATTAAAAAAATATGGTTCTGCGGCCTGGAAAGCACTGGGGGACCACATGCCCCCCCCCCCCCATTAAAAAAAATAACATATAGGTGTTCCGGGTGGGCACCGGATCACCCAAGTAAATTTAAATTGTAAAACATGAATATTAAAAGAGTGGCAGGATCGTCTCATTTATTATTCACTTTTCCTTTGAAGGATCATCCCATAATGCCCTGAAAGAGCTTTATTTTTTATATTTTTTTAGTATGTATAAAATAGGGAGGGACACCACTAAGCTATTTAGGTCAAGCCTAGGCAGCACATGCGCTGTCTGGAAGACCTGTGGTAATCACTCTACAGAGTCTATTCCCACCTAATCCCACCTGCTGCCTGCCATTGGTTTACTCCTCTGTTGCTCTTTTTTCCTGGCTCCTTTTTGGCCCATGCTCAGATACATCTTTTCCGTTTTTTATCAAGGAGCGCTGGCCAACTACAGTTTACCTGCGCGGTAGGTAATTATGTGTTCCTTTCATATCCTACTTGTGATCCACCAAGGCTTCCGCTTGATTAGATTTGTCCTGTTCACTCTGATGATTTAAACAAATCTTTCTTGAGTACCACGTTGCACACTCAAAAGACGACGTTGTTCCATCTCAAATTGTTTGCGTGCACCTAATCGCCCTGTTGGAATTCATGATTTAAACAAATATTCCTTAAATTCCACGTTCTACATTTACACATGCAAGAGGTCTAAGAGGATTATGTTGTTAAGTCCCAAATTGTTTGGCGTGCACCTAATCGCCATATTGGAAATTCCATAGAATACAATGTGCACCAAGTATCAAAAGTGAAGCACGTTTTGTCGTGCTCCAATTTTAATGAAAAGGGCTGCTTTATTTCTATAAAAGCAGTACTTTTATTTACGTTTGTTTTAGCTGACCTGCTTCGGATTTTGTGAAGTCCAGCAGCCTTGTTTGTTGAAGTCTGTTAAACCTCTCTAGGCTAAATAATTTGTGAGTTGGCGGACGCTGTCCGCCTGCGCTCCGCCACCTATGGCCTCTGAGCTGCCCCGATCGTTCATATCTGGCTTGTGAGCTCTGTGTTTCTTTGAAACACCATGCCTGGAGTGGTGCCCCCCAGTGCACCTACCCTTGCCAAAAACAGAGCTCCGCCAAGGAGAGCCCCTTCTCCACAAAGTTTGTGCAAAACAAGGACCCGAAGACAGCCTTAGATTTTGCAGATTAAGCCTGAATAAAGGTTATCTCGTCCATCATCAGGTCCAACGCTAAAAGTCATATCGGAAAAATTAATGGCCACACTTCATTTTGGTGCGCCGCCTTTGTGTTTTTCTGGTAAGTGAACATTTTCTTCTTTAGTGCCCTGTATAATGAACACTTTTCTTTCCTAGACAGCAGTGTGCAGCTGTAAATAATACTAGAATGTAACTTCTATAAATAGCTTAGAATCCATAAAATTTCTAAGCTAATTTTCTGAAATTCATTGCGAATAGCTTCTGAGAGCATTTTCAAAATTCTTATTTGACAACACATTAATAAAACTGACATCCCATACACATCAGTTGCTATGGAGCAGAATTGTATCTTCACGTTTTCTGTATCTGGCACAGTCCTACGGTGTCGTCGTAAAACCAATTTAAAACTGATTTTTAATCTTATGGGCATTAAGATTTAAAACAATGCAGTAATGTCATGCTCGAGTAGCACAGACCCGCAGGTTAGTCAGTGTTTTATTAAATTAATGGATAAAGTACAGCTTAGCCCTGCTTTACAGTTCCATATGCTAATGTCAATACAAGGGTCAACTACTTTGATTAACACATTCAGTCTGCAGTTTTTTGTGTTTTACTTCCGCTATTGAATGGGTTTTAGTAATCACGCAATAACGTGTATGTTTACATAGACGTGAACACTAGTGGTCTGATTGCTTGACTTGGGATTTTTTTTTCTCTGCAACTATCTAAACAGGTAAATTGGTTCCTTATGAAGAGCTTCTTGTTTCTGCTTACATTTCACATGCTTAACTCAATCTTGCATTACCTATACGTGTTTGCTCTTTCAAGGATTTTGTAACTTTTTTTTTCGGCAGCATATCACTCCTGTCTCCCTTTCCTCATAACCTATTTTTGCAGGTTCTACAGCGCCACAAAACCATACAAATGGCAATAGCGGTATGCAAATATAATCACTCCACTGCAAATAAAATGAGAAAAGTTAAAAACACAGTCATACATAGTCAAGAGCTCTAACTTTCACAAATGCGAAACATATTGTATTTAAAATGCTTGTTTATTAATGCTGTTGAGAGGCTGCAGGGAGTCGGGTACCCCCCAGCAACATTAACAGTAAGTCTCCCGTGTCATTAAATCCATGACCCCAAGAGAACTTATCATAGTTTTAAAGCACTCCTAGCTGGATCTCTATGCTCTTTAGCTGGACTTCAAGGGCCTCTTGGAGTCGTATTTACAAGTGAATTTTCTTGGCTGAAAAGTATTAAAAGAAAGACTCGGACATGTTGGTTTTATTTATTTAAAAAAAAAAACAATGTCTCTTAGTCTTTCTTTCAACATTTTCAGTCCACAAAATGCAGTAATTAAAACTATATTAAAAGAAAGCTTGTGGCCAGGTCCTGCAACCAACCCTCCGCCTCGACCTGCACGGCGGGGGTTGGCTGTCTGTACGGGGTTGGTTGCAGGACTTGGCCACAGGCCTGGCCCTGGCGTTAAATCCTTGCCAAGCACGGACTACCCAAGCCCTCCAGTGCAGAGCCATGCATGGACTTCGTCAAGCCCCCCCATTCACGCACACAGGTTTGGCTGCCTGCAGGGAGTCGGCCCTTAGGCCTTGCGGCCACCCCCCCATCATGCACATCCAAAGGCCATGCGAGGCAGGGGTTTGGCATTATGCATGGTAACAAAATATTACTTTATGTTAAAAAAAAAACTAGAAATGTACTGAAAAATACAAAGGTTAGAGTAACATTATAGTTGGGTGAGAATTTCACTGAAATTTGCTAGTTATAGTTATCTCAAGTTACTATAAATGTTGCCATAAAGTATCTACATCTTGAGCCCTCACCATGCACTGCTAATTACCCCACATATTACATCACTCATGACATCTTCTATGACATCACTGATTATAATACTGCAACATTTGCAATTAAATTATTGATGAGAAAACTGTGCATGGGGGCGTAAATTATAGTTACCTTAGGGCACTTTACATTTACTTGAGATCACTATAACTGGTGAATTGTAACCTTTTTTGTATTTAAATTTTTACGTTGTCATCACTGAAATTCTCGCCTAACTATAAAGTTACTTTAATCTTTGGCTTTTTCAGTGAATATATATATATATCAGTTGGCTAACCCAATTCTAAAAAATAGCGGTAACAAGAAATGGCAACATTTCACTGCCATCCCTTGACACATGTAACACCGACCAAGCTTAGTGATGAGATATGTATGGTCCATTAACTTTCAACTAGAATCCAGTAATCTTTTCTCCGAGCCCAATGATCAACTTAGTATTACCTTCAAGGGGCCTACTAATGAGGAACACAACATAGTGAAAGGAAAGACAGGGAGATCGGTGCTGCAGTGCTAATTCTAAAGCATGAAACTGTTTTGCTAACACTGGAGAATTGGGCACTGGCACAAAGCATATTGGAATATTGGGAACAACATTGAAAACAATGGAATGCTCAGGGCTTCTAATGGCCGGTAGAAGCCAGGAGCTCCAACATTCCAATGTTTTTTCATAGCTGTTGCTGTGAACAACCTGGCTCCATGAGGCCTTAGTTTTACAAGTTAGAAAATTCTGCTCTCCAGGGGAGGAAGGTTCTAATAGCCTTAGAGCCCTCCATAGAAGGCTCTACCGACCATTAAAGGCGTGCTCCCTTGTTAAAGGCCTGAGCCGAAGGCTTAGGCCTTTAAAGCTGGAGTGGGCCTTAATGGCTTGTAGAGCCTGCTACATCAGGCTCTAAGGCAATAATAGAGGGCAATCCCAATGATATGTGTATGTAAGGCAAAATACCAATTGGGTTTAACAAGCAGACTTTTAACAAGAAGGACATTAAAAAAATACAACATAATTATAAAAATGGTATTCAATATTGAACAATCTAATCATGAATGGGTATGTTAATGTATTCTGCATTCATGCAGAGTGTGAAGTAGAACGCAGAATCGCATTCCTAAACAATAATAAGGCATTCCACTGTTTCCGTGCATTTATGAGACAAATTAAATTTTCCACTAGCGCAAAAGCAAGGCAATGTACATGAAATGATCAAGGTGTCTTTAAAAACCTAACTAGAAAAGGTTTTCTTATATAAAAAGACGCAGAGCTAAAACAGAGATTTCATAAGGCAAACGTAGAGTTGCATCATTCAGAAGAAAAAGATGTGGAAATGAAAATACACATTTTGATAAGAAAATTCATGAGCAGGACATTCAAACGTTTTCTTGCCCTACGCCTTTTCTTTTTGGTCCCTCTCTGCAGGGGCATGGACAATGGATATACTTCACTAGAATCCTCTCATTGTGACACCAGGCTAGAGAAAGATTTCTGTCAAGTTGAAATCTCCTTTTTCTCTGTTCTTTGATTATGGATAGAGCTAACGGCAAGTCTATTATGGAAGATATGAACAATTCAGACTGAAATAAAGCATTAATGTGCTGTAAATGAGGAATGGAGTCAAGTGCGGGCATATCAGCTAGACTTTTGTATCTCTGATTTTAAATTAATTTTGTCTCTCAGATATTAACTGATTTTCTTTTGTCAAAACTTTCTTTATTGGGTTTTTAAAATATCATATATTGACAGAATAAGCAGCCACCATCCTCGTGTCACAAAAATCAAAGTGACCTTAGGAAAAGCAGTTTCTATCTAGAATGGGACTGCCTCCGTACATTTTCTAGTATCTTCTTATCATTCTGTCAGTCACTGTTGATGGAGCAAGGTTTCGTATAAAAGAAACTTGCTCGTATGCAATGCTCTCGAATAACCTGTAATACTATAACCAACATGTTTGTGAGTACTAACGTTGCACTACATTTTACATACTGTATCTAGGGGAAGCTTTTCTATGTACTTTACTAACCAGTAACCCTAGTGTACATAAAATGTCCGCCGAAAACGCGGGAACTCTTCTGCGCATGCGTTTACTGCATCTACGTAGTAATTATGTTTCTGTCGCTTGGTGGGAAATCTTTGCAGCTGTGCAATGGCTTTTAACATGGCTGCTCAAAAACCTCGCATTAACGCACATGCCGTGCTGAAACTAACCTTTGCAAGTTTTACTAAGCTGTTAATGCAAAATATATATTAAGTAAATGGGGTTAGAGTAGAAGTAAGTGGTATACAGTGAGCTCATTTAATTATGTATTCTAACATGTTTTTCTCTGACTTTATTAATAGCTCGTATTCGGGTGTTAGAGGGTGACAGACGTCCCTATCCCTTTGCGACAACTACACATGCGTACTGCATCCTTGTCCTGAGACCAATGATATCATTGAACCTCTGCCAAGAACATGTGCCCAGCAAGGACATGGGAAGCTAAACTCTTGAACCTACAAAAGGAAGAAGCTGCAAAATTGTACTTCAAATTTATCGATCCACATATGAAATACTTGTGGGAAAAAAGCTTGTGGGTATTAAAATGAAGGGGCGGGGAAATTAGACAATAGAACTAAAGAAGGTTATTGCACTTAGTATGGTGTGATGTCCTCACTCCACTGCCTGGCCCAATCAAATTGAGGCGTGTACATAGAAGTAAAACATTTGGGGGTGGATCATACACTCGAATTGGTATAACAGAGGTAAGTTTAAGTTAATTAGACACACTTGATGCTGCACATGATGATGCTGTGCTGAGATGTTGCCCGAATTGCTGCAAGCTGATTGCAGAATCCAACACTAGGGAAGAATCGCGGAAGAATCGAGGAGGCACATCTAGGAAGGGGTACGGACGAGCCCGAGCCGGAGAGAGTAGCACCTGAGAGGGGTGTAACGCTGGGGTTGCAGTAGAAGAGGTACTCATCCTGATCCTGAATCTGTCCTGTAACTTTATACTCTGATATCCAGGTCCTCACACCATTCTAGGTAAATGTAGTTCTGTTGGGTAATGCTCCGTATTTGCTCTCTGTTTTTTCTCCCCTCAGGTACTGTCATCATGAGAATTTAATTACTGTGAATTGATTTTAAGCTAACTGTACTATTTCCTGATGGAGAATG
Source organism: Triturus cristatus (assembly GCF_964204655.1). Lineage (NCBI taxonomy): Eukaryota > Metazoa > Chordata > Amphibia > Caudata > Salamandridae > Triturus > Triturus cristatus. Next base: position 1,059,803,151 of record NC_140589.1, on the reverse strand, counting down.
TTGGTGTACCTACTTGTATTCTGATTTGACTCACAAAATTATTAATCCAGATAAATTTTTAAAAGTCCTAAATGAGTCTGTGGTTCTTTTAAACAAAAGTTTAAATGGGTTATTATTTCCTCCCTATTCTAATCTAAACTAGATCTATTGACAAAAGTACATTTACTTAAGGGGACGGGGAATGGCAATAATACTGGTGTAACAGGTCTCTAAGGTAAATCAAAATTAATGACCAGCGGAAATTTGCTAGCTCATTGAATGAATGAATGTATATGGGCCCCAACGAGTGTTGTGTGTTTGTGTGTGAATAGAGCTGGTAAACTCCGCTGCATCAGTTTTACTTCGTAGCAGAGGCAGGGTTAGTTTAGTTAGTTGGGCGAGGTTTGTATTTTATAAATTTGAATTATTAATTTATATTTTAACCAAACCTGTTATGTATTGTTTTATGTTGTCTGGAAATTCCCGGGAATATTGAATAGCGGGTGGTGAATGGAAGCCATACTGCAGTGAGGTTATTGGTCTGGATCGAGAGAACATGCTGAAAGTTACGCAGGACTAGAAGCACTAAGTTATGGATTCATTGCTTATATGTTAGTGAGAATAATTGATAGCAAGGAATTGCTCGTGAAAATGGGGTCTTAAATCACCTAGAAAGGGTAATACTGAAGGATTAACAGGTTCTCTGATGCTTGTGTGAAGAGTAAGCGGAAAGGTTTACTCGTAGTGTGTGAAGAGTAAGCGGAAGGGTGTTACTCGCAGTGAAAGAAATTTTACTATTCTTTGAATTAGTGGGTCAGACACAATAGCGAATGTTTCTACGTTGTTAATTAATGAATTTGTGTGAATTTTGTGAGAAAATAAGTTTTCGCATTACTTTGTAAAGGAGGGGTTAGTTGAGGGTGCTGCACTGACGTCACTGAGAGCCGCGCTGGGATTGGTTGAAACAGCGGGCGTGTAGTTGATGCGAAAATTGCAAAGGAGGGAGTAATACTGACGTCACAGTAAAGCCGCACAAGCATTGGCTAAGTGATCGAGCAGAGTAGAAGTTGATTGGTCCTAAGAATAGAAAACGCGCTGGTATTGATGAGTCATTAGAATTAAAGCAAGCGTCTGATTGGTCACCAAAATAGAAATCCCAAGAATAATAATAGATAGTGGAGTTTGCATGTACGATCCGACATTAACAGGGACTCGTCCAGACAGAAGATTTATAGGGTTTGCTTACAAACAGTGTCTTAACAAGCACAAGCACGCAATGTATGGAGAAAAGAGAAAGATGTCATTTATGCAAAAGGTTAAGAATTATTTTAAAAAGGACAAACCCATTAAGAGTAGAGAAGGGGTTCTTATTCCTCCTCCAAATACGCCTGCTTCATACATGATGGTGGAAAGAGGCTATCATACCTGTGTATGGTGTAAAATTTGGGTAGAATACACAAAAGATGATGGAATATTAGCATTTCCAGAGTTCATAAGCTTTAATGGGAGAATACTGTATAACTTAAGAACTCGGATGAATGAATTAGAACCCAGACCTAGATTGACCCAGTATGAGGCTTTAGATGAATGGGAAATTGAAGCCTTTGAACGTGACAGACCACGAAGCAAATATTATCCAAAATTTTCCCGAGAGACTAGAGATAGTCAAATGAAACAAGGGAGACCGGCCATGGTGGCAGAAGGCTTATATCCTGTGATAACGTCAGAAGAGCAGACTGGAGGCAAATGTACAGAGAAAACCAAGCATTTAACCATGACAGGTAGCGGAGAAGTAGAAGAAAGATACTTAGAAGACATATTGATGAAAAGTCCTCCACCTTATAATGATGGATTTACTAGAATGACCCCTAGTGCCCCGATGATAGGAACACCTTTGGTTCCACAAATAGTACATGACACAGCAAACAGGGCACTTCAAGAAAATGAAAAGGAAGCAATAAATAAGAATACAGATGAATTAATCCAGTGAAATTAGGTCCAGTAGTCCCATTGTATGGTGAAAAGTGAAACTGTCCCAAAGTTCCTGTAATGCCTAACCCAAGCATAGAACCTTGAAAAGAAAAGGTAATTATAGATGATCAAGCAAGTGAATGTGAATCAGTAATATCATTAATGGATTTACCCATAAGAGGACCAATAATGGAAACCCCGAGGAGAAATTTGCCCAGTTGTTCAAAGGACGTTAGACTAAAAACCTCAACCAGAACCAGAAGTGCCACAATAGTAACCCCAGAAGATATAGAGAGATGGACTCAAGAAATAGAGAAGCCAAAGCCACCGCCAAAAATATTAGACATTTTCAAATTGCGAGTAGAATTGGAAGAAATGGTAGCCGGAAATGTGAGTCTAGACAGATTAAACACATACAGTGAGGAAGAGTTATTGTTTATTTGTAGAAGCGTCACCCGAAATACAAAAACATTTCATGAAAAGTTGACAAATCTGGCATCTGAAATGGGAATTGATATAGGGAATTCAAAGGTGTTACAAAAACCGAATAGAGCAGAATTTCCGACAAAGATTGGAAAACATGAATATGTCCGGAAGAAAACTACATATCAGGGAGTTATAATTTCTATTACAAAAATGGGGAGATCTTGACAAATGGAAAGTTAGATGGGCAAAGAAAAAGGAAGAAGCACAGGTAAATCGAACAACATCTGAATATGCCATGAGAGAAACAGAAAAGGCTGAGATTTTGTATCCGAAGAGGGAAGTACCCGGATTGGGGTATGTACATGTACCATTGACTAGACAAGATACCTTGTTGTTTACAAATGAATTTCCTAAACTGAGAGAGAAACCAGTGGAATGGTACAGACAAGTTGAGAGGTTTGTGAAAGTTTCAAAGGTTTTGTTAAAAGATCTGGATGATCTGTTTGACATAGTAGTACCAGCAGATTTGTGGACAGAGTGTAAAATTACTGTAGATTGACCTAGTGAAGGGTATCCAAGAGATTTAAAGACAGGAGCTCCATCAGAAGATGTAATGAAAAAATATCACCAGGTGATCACTTTTCTGAAGAGTAAAATTCTCCCGAAAGAAACTGTTGGGTGAAAATAGACAGAACAACCCAAGAGAAAAATGTGTCTGTACATGCATATTACGAACGTATTTTACAGGTGTTCAAACAGTACAGTGATTTTGAAAGTATCGAGAACAAGGTCATGACCGTGTTAAGATTGGATATATCGCAAGTGATTGAGCAGCACATGTTGGCAATCAAAGCCCATAGACGAAATTTTAAAGTATGACAAATATTGTGGGGATGAAATTGATTACAGATGAAAAGCCTTAGAAGAAAAAGTAATGTGGGCTCAAGTAAAATTAGCTGAACAGCAAGAGTTTCAATTGAATAAACAGTCAGAAAGTCAATGAAGGGTACAAGGTCAAAGCGAAAATAATGGGGGTAAGCCACAGGGACGATTGAACAGGGAAGAGGCTAAGAAAAGGTTTCCCTGTCACGGGTGTGGGAAGTTGGGGCATTGGAAGAACAAGTGTAAATTAGTACAAGTTAATAACGGTCCAAATCAAAATTTAAATCAGCAGATGCAGAATGAGTTGTTAATGAGTCAACCGCAACAGGGTATAGATCTTCAGAGTCAATTGCCACCTGCCCCTAAGCCAAATTTTGTGAGTCAATACAAGTGCAGTGTGGACACCGGATTCTCAGAAGGAAGTGGTAAGAAAAATGTTGTAACATCGCAGTTTCTTTTGCAGGACCCACTTCTCAATTATGAGCAGGAATGACGGTGCCTGAGGGGGGAGGAAGGGGAGTGTGCACTTGGCGCATCCCTACCGGTAGATCAGTCATGTCCATACGTAGAAGGTAAAGTGGAAGGAAATGATATCACTTTCTTGTTAGACACTGGTGCTACCAGGTCTACTGTGAGAACAGCAGACATTCCTAACCTGCCCCTCTCGGGTGAAGCCATCCAAGTAGTAGGTGTCTCGAACAAACAGATTAGAACCCGGATCACAGAACTAATGGAGGTGCGAATTGGAAATTTTAAAGGAATGCATAAGTTCGTAGTTTGTGACTCAAGGCCTGTAAATTTGCTTGGAAGGGACTTATTGTGCAAAATGAATTGCAACATATTCTGCACACCGGATAGTGTTGCAATTCAAACCCCAGATGAAGATGGAGTTTACAAGTTCATGTTAGCAAAACAAGGGACAGAAGTAAATGAAATGTATTCAATGATAACAAAAGATGAATTACCTGCTGAAGTAAAACTGACTGTAAATGCAGAGATATGGGATTTTACTGGAAAAGAAATAGGATTAATGGCGAATGTCGATCCCGTAAAGGTAACTGTGAAAGAAGGTGCTATTTATCCAAATACTCGACAATACAAAATGAGTCCAGAAATAAAGGCCGGTGTTGCAGCAGAGATTGAGCGATTAGTTGAACAAGGGATTTTGAAAGAAATAATGAGTAGCCCTTGTAACACACCTATAATTGGCATTAAGAAATCTAACGGGAAATATAGGGTGGTTCAGGACCTGAGAAAAAAAAAAAAAATTGTTGTACCATGTTGTCCAGTAGTGCCCAACCCAGCTGTGATTCTTTACCAGATACCATGGAAAGCAGGTTGGTACACAATAATTGATTTATGTCATGTCTTTTCCATTCCACTGCATCCCGATAAGTCAGTTTTTATTTTCATTTAAATTCGAAGAGCATGTTTATGTGTGGAATCGTGTACCTCAAGGGTACACTGAAAATCCTTCAATCTTTTAATCAGATTCTCAAAAGAAGTCTTGAATCTCTGGTGTTGCCCAGAGAATCAGTCTTGGTGCAGTACACTGACGACCTATTGGTTGCGTAAAACACACAAGATGACTGTGTCACTGATTCAATTGCATTGCTAAATCATTTGGCAAAAGGTGGACACAAAGTGTCCCCCGAAAAATTTCAGTTTTGTCAAAACTCAGTCAAATACCTGGGACATAAAATAGAGAGAGGAATTAGAGAGGTGACCTCAGAAAGAATCAGAATAATAAGACAAATGCAGTTGCCACGAACCCAAAGAGAAATAAGAATGTTTGTTGGGGTCGTAGGATATTGCAGACAGTGGATTGTAGGGTTTGCTTTACTAGCTAAACCTCTGATACAGATGACCAAAAAGAGAGCAAAGGACCCCATAGAGTGGGATGATGAAAGCATGAAATCGTTTATAAATTACGAAATTGTTTGTGCGAAGCACCTGCGTTGGGAATGCCAGACTACTCAAAAGAATTTGCGTTGTTCTGCTATGAGAGAGATAATTTTGCACTCTCAGTCCTGACACAGAGACATGGATTAATGCGAAGACCAGTGGCATATTTTTCTGCTACACTAGACCCTGTGGCATGTGCATTGGCAGGTTTTTTGAAAGCTGTAGCTGCAACCTGTGTGAGCATAGAACAAAGTGAGTCAATTATGATGGGACACCCTGTAAAGGTGTACGTTCCCCATTCAGTTGTGATTTTGCTGACCAAAACCCAAACACAGTACCTCACTCCCAGTAGGTTAACCAAATACGAGAGAATAATACTGGGGGCTGAAAACATGACTATAGTGAGGTGTACTGTTCTTAATCCAGCCACCTTATTACCTGATCCATACCAAGAAGAGGTGAGAGATGAGGTCGAACATGAATGTTTTGACGTGACTGAACTTAGCACCAAACCACGTCCTGACATACAGGAGGAACCCCTGAAAAATGCAGATCATGAGCTATTTGTAGATGGCTCATACATGCGACACGAGGAGAGAGGATTAAGTGCTGCTTACACTTTGTGTACATTGGCTGGAATTGTCGAAGCATCCTATTTACCAGAAGTCAGATCTGCACAAGTAGCTGAATTAATTGCTTTAATTAAAGCATGCAAAATTGGAAAAAATGGAGAATAACCATATTTACTGATAGCCAATATGGTTATGGGGTTGTGCATGATTTGGGCCAGCTGTGGATGCAGAGGGTTTTCCTGACTTCCTCAGGAACTCCCATTAAAAATGGAAATTTTGTGAGAGAATTAATTGAGGCAATTCAATTACCAAAAGAGGTAGCCGTGGTTAAGTGTGCTGCTCACCAATCAGGAGACGACTATGTGACACCCGGTAACCGATATGCGGACCAGGTTGCCCAGCACTGTGCAAGACATAAAATTGCATTAAATAAGAAATCGAAACATGTGGAATCAGCTGCCAACTTATGTTACTTGCAGGAGTGGGGACCTGGGAGGAGGTAACAGATCTGCAGGATGCAGTAGAAATGAGAGAAAAGGAAGAGTGGGTGAAAATAGGATGTCATAGAAGAGCAGAAGATGGTGTGTGGGTTTGTTATTATTGCAGACCAGTACAGTATGGCTAGGATGTATCATGGAGACACACATGTAGGCATAGATGCAATGATTCGACTTTTCAGACAAGATTGGTTTAACGCAAAATTCAGGAACGTAGGAGAGAGTCTTTGCCAAAGATGCTTAACATGCCAACAAATGAATCCTGGCAGGAAAACCATGGTTAGTATGGGAAAGATTGGAAAGGCAGAATGTCCCTTTGTAAGACTTCAACTAGATTTTATTCAACTGCCTGCTTGTCGAGGATTGAAATATGTACTTGTCATAGTATGTTTATTCTCAAAGTGGGTGGAAGCATACCCGACCCGAAGAAATGACAGCTTGACAGTGGCCAAACTCTTATTAAGAGAACTCATCCCTATATTTGGTTTTCCAGTAACGATTGAATCAGATAGAGGGTCTCATTTTAATAATGAAATAATTCGACTAATATGTGAAGCATTCAATGTCGAACAAAAATTGCACTGCGCTTACCGCCCAGAGGCTTCTGGGGTGGTAGAACAATTGAATGGCACAATCAAGTCAAGACTCGGAAAGGTGTGTGCATCCACCCACTGAAATGGCCTGATGTTTTACCTCTGGTTCTGATGGGACTCAGAAGTATTCCTAACAAAAATACTGGATTGAGTCCCCATTAAATACTCATGGGAAGAGCAATGAGACAAGCATGTGTACCAGGACACAAGCTGTTGAATATAACTGATGACTTGGTTTTGGAATATTGCAAATAGTTGGCTGACAGAGTGCGTTCTATCTCTCATCAGGTTGGGGAAGACGCAGTCAACAGACAGCTGAACCAAGCGCATGATCTGAATCCCGGTGACTGGGTAGTTGTGAAGAATCACACTTGAGAATCGTGCCTAGCACCAAGGTGGGACAAACCACATCAGGTTATACTAACTACCTCAACAGCTGTAAAGTGTGCAGGACTGCCTAATTGGATTAATGCAAGTCATACAAAAAGGGTACCAGCTACTGAAGAAGAAGGTTTTCAATTGACGTGAGCAGTTGAAGTTGCTGAAGGTTGCGCAGCTGAAGAATCTCCTATAGAAGATCATGAAGTAGCTGCCCAAGAACAACAAAGCACCTATCAGGACTACTGGATCCCAGTGGTGGACATACCTGAAGTAATTGCAAGAACTAGAAGCCAAACACAGTTAGATAGACAGGAAAAGAGTGAGAATCAGTCAGGTGTAGAAGAACTCGCTCAGGAGAGTAGGGATACAACTATTAGGGTACATAGGGTACCTGAGCAGGAACAGTTAAGGAGAGAACAATATACTCAGACATAAGAAAATCAAAGCCACATTCCTGAGTCTGAGGAGGGACAGGTAGGTTTTAGAGAAAACGTCCAGGCGGAAGAAAGTCAAAGGGTAAGAAGACCTGAACAGGACCAGACAGGCATGGAAACACAGGTTTAGGATACAGAAGACAACCCAAACATGACTGATCCTGAACAGGGTCAGATTGAGGTAGATGAACATATCCAGGCAGGACAGGCCAAAACAATAAGCCCTGGACAAGGTCAGATAGAGAGGAAAGATGGAGATGATTAAATTGTGCCACAAATAAAATAAAATAAAAGGAGCCTTGAAAAAACTGACAGTGCAGTGAAAACTAAGAAAAGCCAAAAAGGTGATAGTTGGCCAAGAATTATCAAGAGACTGAAATACCGACTTAAGACAATCAGAGAAGAACCTGATCAAGTAAACAAAGTATCCAGCCAATCTGGACCTTCCACTGCAACTCCAAAACGAAGGAGCCAAAGACTGAAGACATTGAATAACAAGTTCAAGGATCCTGAGTGGACATATTCATACTTGAAGATTTTGAAAATCTCGACTTAAATGAAGAAAGTGACGAAGAACTGAATGTTGAACAAACTGATGAAGAAGTGAGACCGATTTGAAGGAAAAGAAGACACTTAAGGTGTTATCACATACCAAGTTTGTGAATTAAAGAAGAGACAATCTTCTTGTCCAAAGATGTCTGATAATAAATTTGCTGGAAAATCAAAACAAAGCTGTATAAAAAAGTGCTGTAGGATTTGTATATGTAGCTTATTATTAGTCTTCATAATGTGGGTGTTATTAGCAATAGCTATACCTTATTTGATGGTTACAAACAAACAGAATAGTACTAATACACATAGAAAGGTAGCAAACATTAAAGGAAATAGAGTAGACTTAGAAACACCAGATGAGTTAGATTTACACCACATTGTGAATAAAAACTAAACTGATTTAAAAGTATTTGCAAACATATTAGTACATTATGTAGAAACAATGGAAGTTAGTGATTGTTATGTTTGTATGAAATTTTCAACCTCAGTAGCTGAAGGGGTAACTAATCATCTCTTACCATTGACATATGGTATTTCATGTAGTGTATTGGCTAGTTTATTTGATAGAACTGGAAAACTACAGTATTATTCAAATGTAGATGTAATATTTTCAGAGGTCCCTATGCGAAAGAGCATGAACCACGTCCTTAGTACTAGAGATTCACAATTCATGGGTGAATATTTCTTAACAATGAAAGCAATAGATAGAGATGATGCACAAAAACGCAACTTAACTTTTAAATTACATGAAGAAGAAAAGATATTTTTGAGTTTAGTAGAACAAAGGTGAAAAGATTTCCAAAGATGGGCCTCTGAGCTGAAACCTCAGATACCTAAATGGGCTGAGAAGGAACACATTTTGGTAACTGGCAAGACTCATGCTGCTATGACCCTGGATTTTGAAAAGAAAGGGAAAATCTGTCTCCATAAATTAAAAACGGAATACAACAATGCATTTATTGGTTTCAGTGAGTGTGAACATAACTTCTTAGTAATTGGGGGTTGGGGACTAAAAGTAGGAACTGATCCAGTATTTCCTGGAATATATTATATTTGTGGAAACAAAGCCTATTTTAGGCTGCCTGATCATTGGTACGGGAGTTGCTATTTTGGAATAGTATTCCCTAAAGGCTATCAAGTTTAAAGAATCATTGGAAGCAATGATGACAGTAATAGACTAACCCGATATAAAAGAGCTAGTTTTCCTGAAATAGTAGGCGACATATTTGGTGCATTGATACCTTCAGTGGGGGTTCTGCTGAATTCTCGAAAAAACTGTCAATAGTCTACAGTAGTTGATCGGTTATCTACTGACACTGCTGGAGGATTCTTATTGATCAATACAGAAATGGTTGCTGTTAGATCTATGGTTTAGCAAAATCGACTTGCCCTTGATATCTTATTAGTAAAAGAGGGTGGAGTCTGTAAAATGTTAAGAGTGCAACATTGTTGCACTTATATTCCTGATAAAAGTATAGAAATTGGGGGGGTATATTAAAAATATTACGCATTTGGAAGAAGAACTGAAACCACTGGAGGTTGACCGTGTATTTAAGAAAATAACTAATAGTTTTTTCACTATAAGTGATTGGTTTTCTAACATAGGTAAAAGTATCTTAGGTCAAATATTATTGCCAATTATGGGCAAAACTTTGTTAGTTCTGATAATAATGTGTTGCCACAAATGTAGTGGGAAGTGAAAAAGGTACCAGGTGAATAAGAAGAGTAGGAAAAGAAAATTAGACGAAATACAACGAAGAATTGAAAGGAAATATTTACAAAAGAATGAAGGGATCACAATTTAAAAAGGATAAAGGAAGGAATGAAAGATTTGAAGAAACTGAAATGGCAAAATGCTAAAGTTGGTATCTGATTTAATAGAGGCTAGTAATGGCATAAAATGCCATCAGAGAGGGGATTGATGGAGCAAGGTTTCGTATAAAAGAAACTTGCTCGTATGCAATCCTCTTGAATAACCTGTAATACTATAACCAACATGTTTGTGAGTACTAACGTTGTACCACATTTTACATACTGTATCTAGGGGAAGCTTTTCTATGTACTTCACTAACCAGTAACCCGAGTGTCCATAAAATGGCCGCCAAAAACGCGGGAACTCTTCTGCGCATGCGTCTACTGCATCTACGTAGTAATGACGTTTCTGTTGCTTGGTGGGAAATCTTTGTAGCTGCGCAACAGCTTTTAACATGGCTGCTCAAAAACCTCGCATTAATGCACGTGTCGTGCTGAAACTAACCTGTGCAAGTTTTACTAAGCTGTTAATGCAAAATATATATTAAGTAAATGGGGTTTGAGTAGAAGTAAGTGGTATACAGTGAACTCATTTAATTTTGTATTGGAACATGTTTTTCTCTGACTTTATTAATAGCTCGTATTTGGGCCTTAGAGGGTGACAGACGTCCCTGTTACTTTGCGACAACTACACATGCGTACTGCATGCTTGTCCTGAGACCAATGATATCATTGAACCTCTGCCGAGGACATGTGCCCAACAAGGACATGGGAAGCTAAACTCTTGAACCTGCAAAAGGAAGAAGCCGCAACATTGTACTTCAAATTTATCGATCCACATATGAAATGCTTGTGGGAATAAAGCTTGTGGGTATTAAAATTAAGGGGTGGGAAAATTACACAATAGAACTAAAGAAGGTTATTGCACTTAGTATGGTGTGATGCCCTCACCCCACTGCCTGGCCCAATCAAATTGAGGGGTGTACATAGAATTGAAACATTTGGGGGTGGATCATACACTCGAACTGGTATAACAGAGGTAAGTTTAACTTAATTAGATACACTTGATGCTGCACATGATGATGCTGTGCTGAGATGCTGCCCGAATTGCTGCAAACTGAATGAAGAATCCAACACTAGGGAAGAATCACGGAAGAAAAGTCCTAAATGAGTCTGTGGTTCTTTTAAACAAAAGGTTAAATGGGTTATTATTTCCTCCCTATTCTAATGTACAACTAGCTCTATCGACAAAAGTACATTTACTTAAGGAGATGGGGAATGGCAATGATACTGGTGTAACAGGTCTCTAAGGTAAATCAAAATTGATGACCAGCGGATATTTGCTAGCTCATTGAATGAATGAATGTATATGGGCCCAAACAAGAGTTTTGTGTATGTGTGTGAATAGAGCTGGTAAACTGCGCTGCATCACTGTGCACAAACATCAATATCACCCCTAATATTACCCACCCCCAAACAGTAACCCAATAACCCAGGTTATACAGGAACCATAGGAATAGACAGGAAAAGCGAGTGCTAGCTGATATGAGTGACCTATAGGAAGAGGCTAGGGTGGAGTATATAAGCCTCCCCCGATCTACTCACAATGGTATTGCTGTGAAATCATATTAGAATTAAAAGAGGTGAAGAGTTCGAGTCCAAGACGGGCAGGCGCAAAGTGGTAGGCCTGTGAAAAGATAGGGAACCAATGGCCCTCACGTGTATTAACATTTTTATAGGTATCGGATAGAATATCTGTCATTTGTTCCATCGTGATAGCCTGCCACAACCTGGCATGCCACTGTGACAATGAAGGCCCCTCCTTCTGTTTCCATGCAGAGGTCAATGCTTGTTTTGCAGCACCGAGACACAGCCACATAATCATCCCCTCTCCAGTGGTCTGACATTTAAGATTGTCATCCTGCAAACCCAGAAGTGCGAATCCCAGGTCAGCGGGGATGGGATACTCCAGAATCTCTTTGAGTTGAGCCAGGATCTTGGTGCAGAATGTGCAAATGGTAGGACAGTCCTTCCAAATAAGTCGGAAGTCCCACAGCATTCCACACCCCCGCCAGTATAGCTCGGAGGTATTAGTTTTTTTTCCCTCCAATTTGGTAGGGTAAAGTTACCAGTCAAATAAGACTTTATAGTGAGCCTCCCGTTAGCCTATTGAGTGGTTAAAACTGAGGATATCTCTGCAGCACCTGCTCCATCGCGACTCATCTATTGTATCACTGAGTATCTGCTACCAAAATGTCATATGTCTTGGTTGGAGGGTAAGAAGTGTGTTGAGCAATAATGAATATATAGAAATGAGATGCACCCTTTACAGCCCCTCCACTTTTAACAAATTGCTGTATTGGAGTAAGCTCCCTGGTGGAAGCAGCTCTAATGTTTTAATGGAGCACCCAGTGTCTTCATTGAGTATAGTGAAAGTGTTCTGAGGGCTGAAGGTGCAAATCTCTTTGACAATGTTCGAAGGTAAGAATATCTTCATTATGGAAAAGATATAAGATGGTAAGACATCTCCTTCTCCCTCCAGGCTTCAAATGGTCCAGGTTGTATTGCTGGGGTAAAGGCCGGTTTATAATGGATTGGTGTGAACGGTGAAGGAAAGGTAGCCCAGGATGCCGACCTATTCACCTCATCCAAAACCTTGTGTGTAGTCTTTGTAGGTGTTTTCAGGTAAGTATTCCAAGGGTGTTCCACTTTAGGTTTCTACAAGAGGTCCCAGCTAGATCTCCCTGCCAGCGCCCTGTCCATATGGAGCCAATGCATATTGGATTCACGCACAGACCATTCTTAAATTACTCTCAGTTGGGCTGCTTTATAATATAGCTGGAAATCTGGCAGGCCGATGCCTCCTGAGGTTTTTAGGAGCCTAAGTAGTTTATATGAAAGATGGGCTTTACGGTTTTGCCAGATAAATCGAATGCCTAAGGAATGCAAAGTTGACAGAAATCCTTGGTCAAGTTCGACAGACAGGCCCTGAAAGATCTATAGAAGCTTGGGGAGGACCGTCATTTTAACTGCATGGGTTCGTCCCAAACAAGAGATGTACATGAGAGCACATAGTCTAAAGTCCGCTTTCAATTGCTGTAAAAGAGGTGGGTAATTGGCCCGATAGAGGGCCGAAACTCTGGGAGTGATTTTGAAGCCCAAATAGTTAATATATTTTTTTGCCCACTGAAAGGGGGTGGGCCCACCATCGCTTCCATATCATGGGCTGACATGGTCAGATTAAGCAGGAAATATTTTGTTAAATGAATGTGGAATCCTGCCACCTCTTCAAAGTGTCTAAGTAAACCTGTAGTGCCTCCAAAGAAGATCGGGGGAGGTTAGGGAAAGCCGTACATCATTCGCAAATAGGGAGATATAATGCTCCGTGGAGCCAAAATTGATACCTTCAATGGAGGGATTCCTGTGTATTGTAGCAGCCAGAGGCTCAATACTGAAGGCAAATAGTAATGGAGACAGGTGGATTAGGTTTGAACTCACTCCATTAACCAACACTCAGGCTTGTGGAGCAGCGTAATTGGCCATGATAAGGATATAAATTGATTGCAAAAGCTGAAACGATGCAGGGTATGGAATAAAAACAACCAATCCACCCGGTCAAAGGCCTTCTGGGCATCCAAGGCCAATAGAGCCACCGGTATGTTCTTCTTTGTAACTTTCTCAACAAGGTGGGTCACCCTTTGTAGGTTATCGTGAGTTTGTCTCCCTTTGATAAATCTGGACTGATCTGGGTGGATCAGTTCTGGCATAACATCGTCAAGCCTGGTTGCAATGATCTTTGAATACAATTTGGCAGGCCGCCGTGTACCTTATTGCACGCATTATTGTCCCCTGAAGGCGCCTCACCTCGTCGCAGTTGCCTCTCCGCTTCTGGGGGTCTCCACAGTATTTTATATATGTGGGTTGGTCTCCAGCACAGTCTGAATCTGGGGCAGGCCCTTAAGACCGCTTACTCTGCAGCCGCTCACCCCCGAGCCACTCTTAACCTCTTCAGCGCTGCGCGGATTCCCGCGCAGTGCTGAAAGATTTGAGCGCGGGCGGGGCCATGACGGAACGGTTCCGTCATAAGCACAGCCCAACCGGCGTGCATGACGGAACCGTTCCGTCATCGGCATCGAAGAGGTTAATCGCTCGCCATTCTTGGTATTGGAGGGGTCAATGATCTCCTGATGCACCGTCTCCAAGTCGTACTGTAGCTTGGAGTGCATGTCTAATCAAAATCAAATCAAATCAAATCAAATCAAAACGAGCTTTATTCGATTTTAGACATTAAAATCATAAAAGCAGGCATATTAAAAAGAATAAGTATTTCAGCATAAATTACACATATAATTCATCAATACACATCTCGTGGGTATAAGATCCTAGAAATTCGTGAAGTGCATATGAGGGATCTATAATTCATGAAACGAGCCATCTCGCCCTAGATAATTCCGACCTATTACATCTCTTGTAATTTAATTATTTAGGCGTTTCCTAGTCCACAACACACTCTTTAGAAAACCCACCACAGAACCAATGCAATAAAAATTTCCCAACATCTGTAAGTACACAAGGGCGGGGCAACATTGCCTCCATCTTCCTTGTTTTAATAAAGGTATTAAGCATCTGCGCCTTTTATTGATATAAAATGTACAGAATAAATTTGCATGTAATGTGGATTGTAATGAAATATTGTCACAGGGACAGCGACAAAGTTCCCTTGACCAATCATTAATGGCTGGGTGGGTAATCAGACGATGGAAAGTCCCAATTCTAAAACTTGTTAACAAATATCTATCGTATCCGCCTATAACACATAATAGATATGGTTGGATGTCGCATGTTATGGTGATTATTTGATGTTTAACCACCATACTTTTGTTCATCTCAAGAGTTAACCTAATTTCTTCTAGGTGGGTCATACAAACTTTTTTAAATTCCTTCCGATTAATAAGATTCATATTTTCAGGCGAGGCGAAGAACTCTGGGCGTCCAATGTCCTGCAATTTGTTTTTTTACATATTTAAGCCAAACAATTTTGCCGGCGTTATCTAATCTCATGGCATCCATTATTATTTCCCTATTAAGGCCAGTACTAGCCGAAGTCCAAATTCTATGCCACAGCAGAATCGGTTGAACTTTGATTAAATCAGAAATATATGCAACTCCTAGTTCGCTGTGACAATTAAAGACTGGGGCGCTCACTGGGACTCCTAAGATGAACCTTAAAAAGCCATTTTCAATACGTTGAATTGATGTACACTCTTGGAAACCCCAAATGGCTGCCCCATAAACTGCTATGCTCACGCATTTTGCCTGATACATTTTTAATAGGATTTCAGGTGGCCTTTTCCCCAGTTTTCTTGAAAAATGTATTAAGGCCGCAATGGACTTCATGAAAAGTAAGCTCCTGGCCTTAACAGCCGGAGTCCAAGAGCCGCTTCTATTAAAAAGGACACCCAGGTAACTAAACGAGTTGATGGTTTCCACCCTACTCCCCCCCGCCTGGTAGCTTCCATAGTTGTTTTTCTTTCTCCCGCAAGACATAACAAAGCTTTTCTCTGCGTTCAGCTTTAAACCAAGCCTATCCATGAAACTAGTGTAAAAGGAGAGCGCCCTCTGTAGGCCAAACTGGGTGCGGGCCATAAGTACCGCGTCATCAGCATAGAGGAGAGAGGCTATCGGGCGCGCATTTACAGTTACAGTTGGTGGGTCCCTAGTGTGTGACACCAACTCCTGTTCCAGAGCGTTAGTATATAATGAGAACAGGAGTGGTGCCAAAACACAGCCTTGCCTTACGCCCCGCTCCACCTTGAATGGCGCACTGCACTCACCCTTTGTTCCATAACATACTTTTGCAATGGCTCCAGAATATAAAAACTGGATTAAAACAGGGTCGACTTTTAATTTGTTAAGAACTTCCCACAGCTTATTGTGAATTACGCAATCGAAGGCAGCTGTGAGGTCAACGAAAGCCAAATTAAATTTCCCTGACTTTGCCTGCGTATATTTACCAATTAAAATACTAAGGTTCAAAATCTGCTCGTTGGTTCCTAAGCCAGCTCTAAAACCATATTGGACATCACTTAAAATACAGTTTTCTTCAGTCCAAGCTTGTAGTTGGTCTAAAACAATCCTGCCTGCTACCTTCATTAGAGAGTCCAGCAGAGATATTGCACGGTAGCAAGCAGGATTCTCCCGCTCAACCTTTTTAAAAATAGGAACTAGAATTGATTCGGACCAAGTACCTATAAATCCATTTTCGCAGCATGCTTGTAAAACCCTAGTTAAAATAGGGCCCTATACCTCCATATTTGACTTATAAAGATCAATTGGTATCCCATCAGGGCCGGGAGCCTTGCCACTCTTGCTTGCCTTTACTGCCGTATTAACATCTTGGAGTGAAATATGCAAGGGAATAGGCATAAATTTCTGCTTTGCCATCTCTAGTTCTTAAATCTGGTCTACTTCTTCTATACCTCTCTGTTTCGAGTAGACGTTTGTAAAAAAGTCTATCCAGGTTCTTTCCTCAATGGCCACCTCAATTGATGGGGCATCCAAATTATTATTTAGGAATGGGGCATTCACTGCCGCCCAGGATTTCAGGGTATCTTTACTCTCGGCAGCATCGCTGAGATTCTTCCACGCATTATCTTTCAACTCGTTCATCCTATTTTTCCTGGCTGCATTATACAACTTTCTACAGGCCCTGATCTCACTGTTATCTCTTATCGCTCTATGTAGGGCGCGCTTTAAATTTGAATAGCTTTTAGTACAATTTTTGTCAAACCATCCCTTCCTAAAGTTACCTGTGCCCAAAGCTTTTAAAACATCATCATGTGTTGGGCTATCACTTAAACATATTAGAATTGGGTCTAATGCCTTTGTCACTATTTCTTTATTTAACTCTACTGAGTCCCGGCTAGTCCAGCGGATTGCATAACCATTTTTCCTTCCCAGTTCTATATTCTGCACCCATGCTGTATTATTGCAAGTTTTCCTTAATGCACTATTTGAGATGACTATGTTCACGCTAATTGCCAAGTGGTTACTCATAACATTTTGGTGAATGTTATACCCCTTCACGTGACTTGCATGGCAATTTGGCATGATAATAAAGTCAATGAATGAATAATTGATTTCGCACCTCTACCTATAAATGTGTAACCAAAATCCACCTTAGGCATGCATAGGCGGTTTGAAAATCCAAAATCATGTCTAAACATAATATCATTAAACAACTCTCCTTTATCTGAGTGTTGGAAATGAATTGGGGGATCATCCTTATCCAAAGTTAAGCCACACTTCCCTATTTCAGCAAAAGGGCACAGGCTAATATTAAAGTCACCACCCCAGATAGGAACGAAGTCAATATCACCTTTTAATTTTAAACTACTAATATCCTCACTCAGTTTCTCTAATACGACTCCCAGCTGGGCCTTATCCACATTGTTATCAAAGTTAATCAGAGCCAATACACTGTTAGAATCCATTTATATTAGGACGATTTGATAATAGATATCTGCACTCACCATCTCAATATTATATGCCCCCAGCAAATATGAGACATAGACACATAGCCCCCCTTTCGGCCGTCCACTAGGTGATTAAATTGCGGGTGTATGGTATGTTTTAAATCCATTAATGTGTACACTATTAATGGCCCAGGTCTCCTGTAGGCACAGAACATCAAAGTTACTGATGAAGTTCAGCCAGATCGGGTCGTTCACTTTGTTCTTTAATCCTGCAACATTCCATAAACAGATACTACATGCTCCTGCCCGATGGTCAGTTGTATCCATAAGGACCCGCTCAGAAACATTATTCCTATTTGGGACGCTTTCCCCTTCGTCCGCTTGCTCAACTAGAATCGGGTCCTGCATAATTAATACGCCTGGTTTTTCAGTGGTAAAAGGATTCATATTCCTAAGCGGAGACCTATTAATTGGTTGTCATTCATTCTCGTCCAAGGTGGTTAAGGGCCCAAATCTGTTTGATACTGCTAAATTATAGCAGAAGCCTTCCCTGTTCCAACCATGAGGACCATGATTTTCGGGGATATTTGTGGTTGACGAGCGATAAAAAAAAGTCTAGTTGGCGAACTTGGATACTAGTATCGGTTTGGTTTAAATGATATGTTCTTGCTAAGATTTCTCTAACCAAAGCTGGTGATCCTAACGAGAGCACTATGCAGTCTCCTTCATAAAGTTTGCTGCTGTTGCCTACCCAATCAATTCTCCTCACCATCATAAATTCCCTAAAAAGTGCATTTATTAAACCTGTCCTATTTCCCAACCAATTTATAGTTTTATTTCTCAGGGAGGGCCAAGTTTCTGTTGCTGCTAAGTCTAGTTTAGGGGCGTTAGCTAAGATGATAGTCAGTCAGTCAGTCAAAAAAGCTTTATTATCGGTTAAAAACCATAAAAGCGAAGGATACATAATTACATAAGACAATCAATTGATCACCAGTGAGCAATACAAAGTGTACATGATTAAACAATACACCTAGAACAATAAATAGTAATTAAAATAATAAAAACAGATAAAAACAGGCCACTCAGAGTGATATTAAAATTCCCTAGTAAATGCAGAGGGGTACTGACAGTTAAACAGTTAAAGCAGCTTTCTCCTTAAGTTTTGCTCCTCTAGAGCACCACATAGAGAAGAAGTATTTGGAGGTCGCAAACACAGTCAACGGGGTAGAGTCATATTTCAGCAATCTAAACACAACCCTGTAATCCCTGAAGCCCCTGGACTTGCATAACTGTAGGATCCATTTGGCTCTAGCCGTGGAGTATGAGGGGCAGAAGAGCACAACGTGCAGATCTGTCTCTTCGGCGTGTTCACACCCCGGACATAGGCTAGATGCATAATGAGCCATTGACCACTTGTTTGTTACTGCCCTCACTGGAAGAGATCCATGTCTGAATTGGACATACAATTTCTTCGCCAGTGGGGGCTGAATGTCGTCCAAGTGCTTTGACCAGCGCCCTCTTGGGAGTCGTAGCAGAGGAGAGTGCGGGGGCGAGCCACAGATCTCCCTTTCCCAAGGCCAGGCATAGGTCTTTAACATGCTTTAACCAAGGGATTTTTCCCACACCCCTTAACGTCAATAGGTGACTAAGTTCCTCCCGATAACTTAAGAGCTCAGGTGTGGACCAGAGTCTAGGCCTGGGCGGTAAATTCCGTTCCGTTCGCGGAATTTGCGGAATTTGGGTAATTTCGCGTTCCGCGGAGAACGCAAAATTGCCCAAAAATCTGCGTTCCGCAACTTCGCGAAATTTTTTGCTTGTTCGCGTTCTCAATATGCGTGTTCGCGAGATATTTCACCCCGAGCACGCAAACAGCGATCGCGAACATGAAAAAAGTATCGCGAACAAGCAATTCCGCGTGTTCGCGGAATTTCTGCGTGTTCGCGGAGATTTTTTACCGTTTCGCGGAGATTTGCGTAACGCGATTACGCAAATTCCGCCCACCCCTACCAGAGTCTCCTCCAGTACAATAGAGGACGGTTAAGGATAACTCAATGTATGGGGACCAGACCCAAGTCAAGGCGTAGCGGGATCAGCGGTGTGCTCTGTGGGAGTCTCAGCAGACGCCTGATGAAACTATTCTCAGAGATAGAGAGCGAGGAGGTATTGGCGTGGCCCCATAGCTCTACACCGTAGAGCGCCCCACCTCTTGCTTGTGCTTTATAGATTTCTACTGGAGGTCCCACAATTTTGGATGTGCACTCATTATGTACCTTTAGAATACCTCCCGCTACTTGGGCCAGCTTCATATTTGCCTTGGCTATATGGGTCCCCCATTCCATCTTGTCATTCAGTGTTACCCCTAAATATTCAAAAGTAGAGACTCTTTCAAGGACCATACCATCCATGTGGGGAAGGGGACAGTTGGGCAATTTATAGTAAAAGACCATAAATTTGGTTTTGGACAGGTTGATCTCCAGGTTCCTTAGTCTACAAAAAGAGCAGAAAGCCTCCAATGTTCGCTGAATACCCGTTGAAGATTTTGATAGCAGAAGGGTATCGTCAGCAACCATCAGGGCTGGTATCTTTCGGGCTGCCAAGCTGGGAGAGTCTAAGTCCCGCGCGTCCCAAAGGTGTTTGATCAACCCATTAAGAAAAAGCGAGAAGAGCGTGGGGGCCACACGCACCCTTGCCTCACTCCCTTTTCCACCGGAAAGGCGGCCGAAAGCTCCCCATTCCTCCCGTACCTCACTCTTGCCAAAGTGCCCTGATGTAGACATTTAAATAATTGGCACAAATAGGCTGGAACACTCATCTCCAACAAAATGGCCCATAGCTTCTCCCTCTGGACCAGGTCAAATGCAGATCGAAGATCTACAAAGATCAGATACAAACTACCAGCCCCCAAAGTCACCGTCTTCCAGAATACCATCTGTAATCTAAACCAGTGTTTCCCAAACTGTGGTCCGGGGACCCCCAGGGGTCCCTGACACTTTCCCAGGGGGTCCGCAGGCAGCAGTTTAAAAAGTACTGCACTTGTATAATTAGCAGTTTTCCAGCAACAATAAAAGTGTCAAGATAACACCAGTGATTAATGTACCTGCTGGAGAGAGATGAGTTTTGTCCTGTGGCAGCTTTGAGTTATCTAATGTAGCACAGAGGGTTAATATGCCTATTGCAAAGAATGTGTACCATGCATTTTAAATACAGTATTTTATGTGCATAGGTGAGTGGGTTACTGCTTTTGTCACAAAGATTATTTTGTTACTGTGCAGTACATAAGTGACAACCATAATCTAGCACAGTGACCTATAAACTGTCATCAAAGAGCTGCTTGCAAACTGCATGGTACAAGTTAGTAATTTATGTTTTTACCCTGTCTTTCATTATCCCGATGCTGCTAAAAAGGTTTACCAGGGTGGAAATACATTTTTATTGTTAAAGTCAATGCTAACCACTGTCTTATGTTCTGAATCCCAAGTTTTTTGTGCTTCTCCAGACCAAGCACTCTTTAAAAATGCCTACCAGTATAAATGACATGTGAATCCTCACCTTGGAGTCCCCTTTGCCTTATGTAACATTTTCTATACACTGAGTTACACTTATGATTAATTGTCTCTATATGTGTGTGATGTAAAGTGATAAACGTGTTGTAGACTGCACCATTGTTTCCTAAATTTCTTTGGGGGTAGAGCCTCCCAAAGCCCCCTTTGTAGTGGTAAGGCACACTCAATGCACTTGGTGTGCACCGTATGGGGACTGGTCTGAAAACATTTGCCAGGGCTGCTTTTGGATCCCAGTCTGGCCCTGGCAGGATTAGGAGCCTCGTACTGCGAAATAAAACCAACCATTTAAAAGTTAGTCACAGAGATGCAGCACCAACCTTCCCATTAAAATTTTAGTTTTTTGCAAATTCTTTCAATATAAAATACTAAGGGGGATATTTACAAAAGAAGTGGTGGAGCATGCCGTTAGCCTCTGTGGCATAACGACATGTGCCGCCACTTCAGAAACGCTGCGCTGCACCATATTTACAAGAATATAGTGCAGCCCTACATTTCGCCCTGTGCTGGTGCTATACTTAGCAGTGTAGCGCCAATGCAGGCACCCTTGCAACACAGTGCAAGGGTGTCTGCGAGAAAGGGAAGATTGTTTATGTAAAGGAAGGTCCCCCCTTCCTGCACATAAACAATCTTGAAATTAGGTTTTGTCACTTTACATGGAAGTTACAAAATGCCATTTTTTTTAATGATTGTTTATGTGCAGGAAGGGTCACCTTCCTGAACATAAATAATGCGAGGCGTTTTGGAAGCAAACATGAGGAGAAATAAAGCATTCCTCCTCGTATCGCCAAGTTAAGATCTGGTTTTCCCTGGTGTTAATTTTGTCGCTGCCTTCTTTTTACGCTGCCCCTGTGAATAGGGGGCAGCATCAAAATCAATGGGTTTTGCGGTGGAACACCCACTGCAAAACCCACAACCCACCCCTTTCACGCTAAGCATTGCGCGAAAGGGGGCCTTATTTACAAGGCAGCGTTAAGCCATGTTAAGTGGCTTACCGCTGCCTTGTAAGAACGTTGCAAAAAGTGATGTTTCCATGGTGGTAGGGGTTTGTAAATATGCTCCTAAAGTCCTTAGTAATTCGAGTATTTGTTTTGTGTGCACACATGTATTTATTTTTTTCGAATTACTGTTTCAACGTTTGAAATTTAAATCATGCAAATTGCTTGGGGGTCCCCGACTTCCAGTGGTGACTCAGTGGGGTCCTCCGGAGTCAAAAGTTTGGGAACCACTGATCTAAACAGTTGGTCGATGGTGGAAACTTTGGCATGAAAACCCGCTTGTAGGGAGGTCAGGATGTGATGGTCGTCCATCCAACACTGCAACCTTGATAAAAGAATGCGGGCCATTAATTTCAGGAAGACGTCAATAAGACTAATGGGGCGGTAGTTGACCGGGTCCAGGGGGGAGGTCTTTTTATGGATGGGAATACTCTCCGCGCCCAGCCAAGTTAGAGGAATTTCCATACCCAGGAGTATGGCGTCAAAATATAGGCACATGTAAGGGACCCAAACCTTCTGCTCACTCAGAAACAGGTCTCCCGGTATACGGTCCAGTCCGGGGGCTTTCCCTGTGACCAGACCTTTAAGGGCTCCCTGAGTTTCCTGCAGGGTTACTGGATAGTAGTCCGGGTCAGTAATGACCTTTATGTCTGGAGTAGGTGTGACTGAGTCTGTTGAGGTCATTGTAATAGTATGCGCGAAGAGGGGTTTAAAGTGCGCTATCCACACATCGTCACTCAAATTAGGTGTTATAGCACTCGACCCCTCGGACGAACCTGATCTAACCAGGTTCCAAAATGCCCTGTAATCACGTCCATCAAGGGCGTCTTTTATGTTATCCCATCTACAGACCTCCCATTCTGATTTGGACTCCACTGTAATACTTTTGTAAGCGAGTCTGGCCCCTCTTATACTCTCAACTGAGCCAGTTTTAACCTCCCTAACAAGGGCGTGATTTGCCTCCCTACAAGATCTGTTAAACCACTGCTCCTGGATTCTTGGCCGGACCCTCCCGTGAGCTGGGGTATAGAAATAGTCAGCTAGGGAGGTGAATCAATTAGAGTGGATGAGCTCAAACGCCCGACAGTAGGAGCAATCATACGTGACCGGCAAAAAGAAAGCCTCTGCAAAGGACGAGGCAACTAGTTGGTAGAGCTCAGATACTTTATCCGATGCCAGTGCAAACTTAGCCCATTTAATACGTCTGCCTCCTGCCACAGTGATTAAATTGGGGTTTGGGTAAGGATCGTGCTCCCCCACTCCAAGTTTACTGCCCAATGCTGAATGAAGTTCTAGAGACAGGAGATTGTGGACACTATCCACTCTCTCAATTACAGTGAAGGTCTTAATTTGGAACCACAATTCAACATTGGCCATAATATAGTCAATGGTCGTAGTTTTCCCCGCTCTATTATAAGTGGGCTTCCCTGGGGAGTCGGCAGAAAGTCTGCCATTACAAGCTCTAAGGGAATGGGAGACTAAAAGCTTATTTATCTGCAGCGCCAATGGCGTCAGGCACTTAGCTGGATACAATAAGCACTCCTGAATATGCCAGATAGAATCCTCCTCTGCAGTTACAGACGGGATCCCCACCAATGGTTCAAAATGACAATTAAAGTCGACACCCAATATTCTATGTGTAGGAGCGGGGTACAGTGCGAGGAGTTCATCAATAGCCTCAATCAGGGGAGACCCCCATGGAGTGGGGAGTGGAGCGCAGATAGATGTTGAATATCACTGCTGATGCGGAAGCCGGGAGCGGACTCGTATATTTTAAACATTTGAATGTCACTTTTTATTTGATTGTGCTTTTAAAAACCTACCTCATCTTGGGCAGTTCCTAGGACTGGAACCCTTACTTTGGCAACCCGCACAGCGGATCTTATCGCTGATCGCGGACTCTGTCAAAAACAAACATTGACCAACGCCATTGACGGCGTGCACCGAGGCCACGCCCCTTCGAGGCCACGCCCCCCCACCCACGTATAAAAGGCACTGAGAACTAGCGCACTTTAGAACAGTACTCCTGAGGCGGAAGCCGGGAGCGGACTCGTATATTTTAAACATTTGAGTGTCACTTGTTATTTGATTGTGCTTTTAAAAACCTACCTCATCTTGGGCAGTTCCTAGGACTGGAACCCTTACTTTGGCAACCCGCACAGCGGATCTTATCGCTGATCGCGGACTCTGTCAAAAACAAACATTGACCGACGCCATTGACGGCGTGCACCGAGGGCACGCCCCTTCGAGGCCACACCCCCCATCAGCGCCCTTCCCCTACTAATAAATATGTGCCTTTGGCGGAAGCGCAGCGGACGAGCGCAGCGGGCGCGCCTAAGGCAAGCCCGTCTGCGCCAGGACGAGCCTAGGGCCAGGGACTCTGGACCTCTCTACTCAAGTAAGGCTGTCATACTCCAGAGACTCCCTGCTCCAACTGAACCAGTCCCTACAGCCTTCCTGTACTAATATCCTTAAAGGTGATAGCTCGTGTGCCCACTGCCCTCATTGCCCATTCAAACTTACTCCTGCTTTGAAGAACCAAGCACCCCTGACAATCACTAAAATGGCTTTGTTAAATTGCAGATCTCTGCCCAAACATGCGCAGGAAATCCATATGCTACTAGAAGAGGAGCAACTTGAGAATCTGTTTCTCACTGAAACATGGCTCACCCCAGACTCAGACTACGATATTGTACAGGCGCTACCTCAGGGCTACCTCCTGCAACACTTGGACCGAGCGAAGGGAAGGGGAGGAGGGATTGCTATTATCCACAAGGACCAATTTCCATGTAGATTTCACGATAGTCCCCTATTGGATTGTGAAAATGTACACTTTAGCATTCAACTGTCCCCATGTAACTCCCTCTCAGGAGTCCTCATCTACCGCCCACCAGGGCCTCTGGGCCAATTCTGTAGCTCCCTCCTGGAATTTTCTACGGCCATGTCTAGCACTTTATCCAACATGATAATTTTAGGGGATCTTAATATCCATTTCGACAACAGCGATGACAATACCGTATCAGAACTACTTACAGACCTGGCTGCTCTTCATCTCCATCTTCAGAGCGACCAACCTACGCATACGCTTGGACATTTACTCGACCCCATCATATGCAATATTGATGATCTTAAAACTAATGCCCCGATCCCCCTGCCATGGTCGGATCACCTGCTCATCCCCTTTAGGTGGGAGATCCCTAATATCTCTCCTCCCAACAATCCCCCCGGCTGGAAGCAGGTTTTGGAACTCCTTAAACCAAACCATGAAATAGACCCTGTTACAGCAGATATGGAGTTTTCCTATTGGATTGAAAACTCTCTCAACACGATCCTTCCTAAAAACATATTTGACCTCCCGTAAAAAAACTTCCTCCCCATGGTTCACCCAGGAGACTCGCCATCTGAAGAAGCTCTGTAAAAGGGCCGAAAGAGTGTGGCGGAAAGACTTCGACCCTAATAGCAAGAAGGACTATAGATTGTCCATTCTTAACTATAAAAAAGCCCTAAAAATTGCCCAAACCGCTTTTTTCCAAGAGAAAATCAGTGCGGCATCTTGCTCATCTAGGGAGACTTTCCAAATCGTAAAACAACTTCTAAAAACACCAGAACCCACAGGCTCGATTGATCCTTCGGACAACCACTGTGATAAGTTGGCTACGTTCTTTGATCAAAAGATACAAAATATTCTACAGCAACTTCCGCCCCTCTCCCCTATGGACCCCTCATCGCTGTCGGTAATGCAGGTCAACAACCTCAACACGGGACTTGACATACTCGCCCCCATAAGCCCGGACATTCTGTCCCCCATCCTCCATTCACTCAAAAGTGGCTCACCGTCGGACCCCGCCCCAGTAAAATTTTTAAAGCAGGTAGCACATACCATTCTCGCACAAATGGTAAACGTGATCAATGCCTCTCTGACAAACGGATTGGTACCCCCTAGCTGGAAGAAGGCGAAGGTTAGGGCCTACTTAAAAAACCTAATTTAGATCCCCTCAACCTATCCAACTTCAGGCCGATCTCTCTTCTCCCGTGTATCAGCAAGATAACAGAAAAATTCATCAATTCCCAGCTGTCTAACTACCTCGAAATTAACGAACTACTAAAATCTTCACAGACAGGCTTTCGCCCGGGCCAGGGCACTGAAACTGCGATGGTGACGGTGGTCGAGGAGGCCAGGAAGATCATGGATGCAGGAGGATCAGTGGCAGTGATCCTCCTGGACCTGAGCACGGCCTTCGACACGGCCCAGCGACTTAAAGATCTTGGGATCACAGGCACTGCCCTGTCTTGGTTGAATTCCAAGTACACATATAAAGAGACCCCTATACGTTGCGGAGTGCCACAGGGCTCTTCTTTGAGCCCCACGCTCTTCAACGTATATATGTCCCCCCTGGAAAAGATAGTCACCCCATATGGGATCAAACTCCTGACGTACGCAGATGACACACAGCTGGTTGTCTCTCTTACTCAGCAGGAAAATCCCACCATCGACCTCTACTCCTGCTTGGGAGACATAGTCAGCTGGATGGACAGATCTCACTTGAAGCTTAATGGCGACAAGACGAGGATTCTGGTGATGGGGAATCAGGCCCACTTTCATCCAGACTCTCTCTGGCCCCCATGCATGGGCAAGCCCCCAACTCCCAAAACCGAGATTAAAAGCCTCGGTCTATGGCTAGACCAAAATCTCACCATGCATACCCAAGCTAGAAAAACGGCTGGAGTCTGCTTTGGTCTCCTGCGCTCCACCCAGAAAATCCTACCACTGCTCCCTTTCCAATCAAGGAAACTTCTGATCCAGGGCCTCATTTTGTCAAGGCTGGATTACGGAAACGCACTGTACCTGGGCGCACAGTGGAAAGTTACAACTAAATTACAGGTAGTGCAGAATGCGGCCGCTAGGATTCTGACCAACACTAAGAGTCGCTGTTCGGCCAAACCAGCCATCAGAGCGCTGCACTGGCTACCCGTCGTGGAAAGAGTGCAGTTTAAGGCACTCTGTCTAACGCACAAAATTCTCAATGGAAAAGCACCCCCTATCCTCAAAGACCTGGTGACTCCCTACACCACCTCCAGACCCCTCCGATCCTCTAATGCCCACCTTACTCTGCCGCCTAAGATCAAGAGAGCACGTTCAGGAGGTCGACGTTTTTCATACAACGCTTCCAAACTGTGGAACTCCCTCCCCTCTGACCTCCGCGCACAACCTAACCTTCTGACATTCCGCAAATCTCTGAAGACCTGGCTGTTCCCGTAAGCTTCCCCTCTTGATTCCACCTGTACTTGTTCAGCGCTGGGACGCACACGGGCAGCCATGCGCTTTAGAAATCCGGTAACATTTAACATTAACATTTAACGTGCCATCCAGATATTTAAGGGCAATGCACAGAAGATCCGGGGAGTGTGTATCGATCACTGTCACTGAACACCCCAGATGAGTAGCTACCCATGTGCACAAGCCCCCCGATGGTCTACCCCTCAATCCCTGTGCAGCTGGAATGTGGTAGCATGCATAGCCCACCCTAAGGGGGACGGATGTAATCCAGGACTCTTGGAACAGACACACGTCATATTGGTCCACCAACTCCCCCCAATCTGGGTTCGATAACTTAGAGCCTAACCCCGCTACATTCCAAGACCCTATAAATGAGCTACGTAGCTGGGGCCTTGTAGAATTGGCTATGACGGGCAGTGGCAAACAAATACAAGGGATTCCTTCTTGAATGGTTGTCCCGCTTCCATCTCCTTGGCCGCAAGCTTTGAGATTTACAATTAGTAGAGGCGGCAGTGGATCCACTAGTACTGCCCCCCCTTCGGTCTGAGGGAGCTCCTCCCCTTGCCTCTCACCCGCCTTCACCTCGGGCACTCGGCTGGAATATGATCTATATCATTGTGCCAAGGGGAGGAGGCTAGTCAATCCACATCATTCAAAGCACTAAATCTATTTTCCACAGGTATACTATATTTAGACCGCTCACCGTCCTTATGATAGTGGGATGCTCCAAAACCACCAGGGAACCTTTCCTGTGGGTAAAAATACCCTAAGTGAAGGGGGGTAATCGGGCCTTGATGACAGGGTCCGCCCCATTCTAGTATATAATTAACCACACCAGGATCTCTAAAATTAATGATCACACAATCCCCACCAATATCTTTAGTATTATTCCCTATCCAACTAACTCTTCTGGAAAATAGTATTTCCCCTTGACCTGAATTCGTTAGTGGCCTGCATTTGTTCAACCAGAATATGATTTTATTCTTTAGCTCGGTGAACGTTTCGCCTCGCTTTTCTGCCAATGGCGGAACTCCAGATAGTACCACCACGTAGGGTGAGGCCTCTGGGGGTAGCTGGATGGAGGGTAGTGATTGTTTGGGGGTATTGACTGGCGGTTTAGGTGTAGACTTATGAGGTACCATTCCTCGAATTGGCAGCTCTTTATTCATCCCCGTTGAGGTTGATGTCGGGATGCTGGTGCAAAGACCCGCTATGCTTGAGTGTCCGCTTGGGAGAATAGCGGGGCAGAAATTGGTAGGTCCAGTAGGACAATTGGTCATAGACGATGGACCTGGCCCTTGTTCCCGTTTATCTGGCCGAGGTCCTACACCTTGACTTCGGTCTTGAATTGTCTGTTTGCATTGCCTACGTCCGGAGTCGGGGAAATATTCCCTGTCAGCGTTGTTGGCTGGGGGGTTACACCACTTTTTGTATGTATCATGGACACAACTTTATCAAATCTACTCATCAGGGTTTTAAACTGAGATTTGATAAGTTGTTCGATATGAGCTTGCAAATCAATTATTAAGTGGGTAGCCCACAGAGGAGGAGCTAGAGTGGAAAAAGAGGGCCCTACATCTGGCTGTGGAGTGTCAGAGGCAGGTGTAGTGGGCCTAGCGGCTTATTTTTGTGGTTTAAGCTTCTTTTTTCTAGGGCAGTTCTTGGATGGCTTGTTAACTACCTGACGAGCCAGAGGGGGAGGAAGATTACTACTAGAGCCTACCTCTGACTCTATCTGAGCGCACGGAAGGTCCGCAAAGGAGGTTGCTAACAGCGAATCAGGAGAGTTAGCTGTGGCTAAAGAAACATTCCCAGGTGGCGTATTAGGTAGTATAGTAGGTGTCAACGAGAGACGCCTTTCAGTGTTTTCTATGGCCGAAGCTACCACCCCTATAGTCTTTTGAAGCATTTTGTCTATTGCAGTTAGGCTTGGGAGTGGAGTTATTGAGACGGCTGTTTGGAGTGTGATAGGACGTGTGGTTGGGGGAATGGTTTTGCCCATAATTCCGATCAAAAGGTTCACACCAAATGTAGAAAAAATAAAAATACTACAAAATGTGATTTCAAACTACTTAAAATACTGTTGAGAAAAGCATGTAAAAGTACTATGAATCAACAATTAGGAGTTGTTACAGAAGTAGTTATTGACTGACTAGTTAAAACATTACCAGAGTTCATATGTCCATTTTTTTTGTCTTTTTTTCAAGGTATAGAAGTCCGTTTATTCTAGTGACAAAAACAGAAAATAAATATCCGTCCAGGATAAAGGGGAACAAAATACGTATAGGACAGTCCAAGGGTCCGGTTAAAGAGAAGGGCTCTTTTTGTCACCGATCGCTTATCCTGGTCTTGAGCGTATAGTTCACTGCTGGACTTGTTTGGCCTCAGCACCTCGTCAAAATGTTGTCCGCAAAAATAAAAGAAAACTAACGAAGGGTCAAAACGCCGGTTTGGCCTGTATTAACATTAGGGAGGGGAAGACCATTTTGTGAAGGGGAGCACCGCTTCAAAGGAGGAGTGGAACCCCAGAGACCTATAGCCGCAGTGGTCTCCCAGCTTCCTACCCGCTCCCTCCCGGTGCCTTTCCCACTCCCTCCCGGTGCCTTTCCCACTCCCAGGAAACGACTCCGTACCTATTGCAGCCACCCTCCCGCCTGGGGGGTGGCTGGCGTTAGCGCGGTGTCAGTCTCCGCCGACGCTTCCTCCTGGGGCTCACGCCTTACAGCTGTTCGCTGGTCCTGGCTCTTCCTCCGGTTCTCGGGTGCCTTCACACGCCACAGGTTCTCGGATCCCCTCCCGGTGAAACCGTCCTTCCGCGCTGCCTCCCGATGATAGTGTACGGTATAGCAGCCGGTGGAAGGTTGAGTGTTTGAGCTCTGTGCCTCGTACCAGGGGCGTTATCCACCACCATATTTATATTTTCCCCGCCCTTCCGTTTTTCACATGACTTGTGGCTTTCCACACCCAATTCTTTGCGCCTAAGTGTCTTACCGTCTAATGTGGTGCTATTTAATGTAATTGCAGGTACATTTTGATACAAATCCTAGCAGCCACCCTGTTCACCTACAACTGATACTCTTTTATCAAGCCGGGGAGTTGCTTTTTTTAAAACTGCCTTTTCTGGATGTTCACAGGCACCTAATGACTTCTGGTTAACTGCATCCTTTTCTTGTAAGGCCTTGGACTGGGCCGCTATCACTTTGTCCAGGCCTATTTCTATTTTGTCCAACCTGCTCGCAAGAGTATTTATTGTTTGTGTAACAAACTCCTTTAGGTCTTTAATAACTGAATACAAATTTACCGATTCGCATATGGGTTCACTACAAGGCTTTTTCCCCCTCGAGGCACTTCAGTCAGTCAGTCAACAATAGCTTTATTTGGTTAAAAGTTAAAACCATCGAAGCATACAGCAAAAATTCATTTGGAAATAGTTACAATCAAAATAAACTACAAAATCTTTTCAGACAAACATACAATTAACAATATTTCATAAATACAAAATTAAGCAAATAATTGGCGAACAATCACATTAAAAAGTATGTCAGCCCTGATATTTAAAAATTATTACATTATCAAAAAGAAAATCAAAACTAAAAACGGACCACATTCTCCAAATATCAAGCAAATTTAGAAATGGGGGAGATCCACAGAACTACATTCGATTTCTACATCTAATAGCCCCAGTAAGATAGCTGGCTACTCCGAAGCATACCAATGATGAACCTAGCATTTGTAGATAGACCAATGCGGGCCTTACTTGCTCAAAGTAGCAATTCTTAAAAATAGGGCAAATAAATTTCTTACGCTGTAAAGTATAAAATTTACAAAAGAAAACCATATGCAGCGTATTTTGTTCTGAGGCATTATCACAGGGACAGGGCCCCAAGGTGCCCTCTTTAGAGAAACCCTTCGGGTGAGCTAAAAGCCAAGGAAGCATGCCATGTTTAAACCTCGACAACAAAAACAGATGGAATGGATTGTTTATATAGGTCAAGTATGGCTGGATCTCACTGCCAATACTTAACATGACAAAACTCCTAACAGACGGCTTGCCCACTTCCCCGCCTTCCCTCAGCAACCTTGCCCTACACATGAACTGGGACTTAAAGGTTTTTATTTCTAAGTTCCTCGAGGCACTTATAATGCCCACCTCCTTCTGCATTTTGTTTTTAACGCCCTGCAATTTCCCCTGTGGCTTTTTTGTGTGGGTTTTGGGTAGTCTGGGAATGGAAGTAGAAGTCGGGTGAGTTACAACTATGTCCTCTACGATGTCATTTACTGACTTCAAATTGGGTAATTTACAGGTTTTATTTGGTGGAGGTAAAAGATCACTATCTACTGTCCCGACAGAAATCTCATCAGAAATGTCCTGAATGCACCCATTTTTTGTTGCATATGGATAATGTCTAATCAACAGGAGTTGCCATAAGAGCAATTTCCTTAACTTGCTTTCGTATTGCAGAGGAGCCCTCGTGGATCACGTCCACTAGGCCATCTTGGCTGGCCACGGCCCCCAGCGACTGATTTGTTAACATAATTGCCACATTCTACAAGGTCCAACTAACCATCTCCACCTTCTGGATCTACCCTCCACTCCCCCCCCATAGTGGGACATTCTTGGCCCTTCAGATTGTTTGGCATGTCCAGGTGCCCAGGGACAGGGTTTCTAGCATTGGAAACTGGACTCTCCATTGCAGCCCAGAATATGAAAAAAGACACTTAATAACAAAACAAATGAAAAATCTCTCAAATTGTGATTTACATATATGCCTGTACAACTCACTTGTGCAGTAGGAGGATGTTGCTGGTGTAGCGTCAAATAGTGCACTATTTCTGGGTACTGAGGAGGAGCTGCAGGCTGTGAGCATTTCAAGATCTTGATTGGGCGAAGGAAGTAAATTGCTTATGTCTTCGCAATCGCCTGATCTTGTACAAGGAACTTGGTTGGTTCCTGGGAGTCCCTCTAGAAATGGATCTAAAGAACAAAGAAAAATCTTTAATTAGGAATGACCAAACACTCATTACATCCATTTTTCACATTATAAGAAAGGAATAAACCAGTACCAAAATTACATGAGAAAATATGGTTAGCAAAGAAGTCACCTTCTGACTATACCCCGAGGTAATACAGCCCGTACATCCCTCTCAGTACATTCCATTACACTGTGTTAGCAACCACAATGCCACAATACTGATTACAAACATCCTCTTGTTGTAATACATGTTGTAGGTACATTATACAGGCAACCGTGAATTTGACTCAACACGATGTGTTTTTCAATAATTGTCACTGCTTGCATTATTTACTATTTAGTATACCCTTATGCACTCGCAATGTTTCTATCTAACAATTGTGCATTTATTAACCATTGCGTAAATCAGAAACAACAAAATGTTTCTCTTTTTACTTTTCCGTTTTTGCACAATCATGCCAATGCAGCCAATTCTTCTATGTCCGTTGCCTATGGACGGTTGCTGTGACAACCAACCAGTTAATGCTTGTCATCCACCTATGTATATATTGCTGGTGTGTGGGATACCTGATGTAGTGAGCAAGGCGGTCCGCCGCCGAAACGCGTCTAGGTCTTGTGGAATTAAAATAATTTTTCTTTGGTTATTTACCCCACGGAGTAGGCGCCTTCTTTATTGAAGTTTTGGACTGGTTCGATATATATATATAAATATATATATAAATATATATATATATATAACCTACTGGCGGTCGCCAGTAGGTAGTTATAGTCAGGACCAAGTTTCCATAGGAAGAGCATTTTTTGTTTTGCTTATAACTTTGGCGTCGTTTGATGAATCTTCATGAAATTTTCCAAACTAAATCTTTGCTCATATCAGCTCCTATGTTGGAAGTTTGGGGGTGATTCATCAAGGGGGGGCCGAGAAAAAAGGGGGTCCCAAAACGTGTTTTCTCCATGTTAATTCCCATAGGAAACTTTAGACCAGGCTACAGGTCGAACGGGTGAACGGAATTACCCCAAATTTGGCAGGGAGAAGGGGCTTGGTCTAGAAAGCACGCTTGTGTATTTGGTGTAAATCCGTTCAGCAGTTTTGGAGAAATATCAAAATTTACAGATATCGATATTTGGGAATTCTGCCATCTGATTGGCTGAGGCGTTACGAGCATGAGCTTGCTGCTTATTGGCTGCGAGTAGTGCGAGCGGTTGCAACTAGGAAGTGTTGGCAGCCATTTTGTGATTCTGTTGAAGCGAGTAAGGGAAAGAAGGGCGACAAAAGGAGGAAAGAGGAGGGTAGGAGCACTGTAACCTCTGTGGGGTGTTTAGGGTGTGCTATACAAGGGTGCGAAGCGAACTACTCATCCCTACCGGCCTGAAAGTGCTGGGCTACGGAAATTAAGTGAGGTATTGCCTAGAGTCTGATGCTGCTAAGGTGAGCTGCTGCGGGACTTGGAGATTAAAGCGTAGCCCAAACTGTGTATCTTATGTTGTGAAGTCAGGTGCCCTCTCCGTTGCACCACACCTGTGGAAGTAGTGTCCGCATGTGTTTAGACCTACTAGGACGAACTACTGACCCCTACTGGTCTGAAAGTGCTGGGGTACAGAAAATATGTGAGGTATTGTCTAGAGTCTCATGCTGCTAAGCTGAGCTGCTGTCGGACTCGGGAATGAAAGCGTGAGTCCAAACTGTGTGTCCTTTACTGTGAAGTCAGGTGCTCTGGGCACTGTGCCATATCTGTGCAAGTAGTGTCAGTAATATTTTATACGTAGTAGGAGGAAGTTTTGTTTGGAACACGGTAATTTGTATGGTGCTTAGGAGGTGTTATACAGGGAGTGCGAAGGTAAATCAATATGGTATTTGTAAAGCGCAAACTACTCACCGCTATGGGTCTGAAGGCACCGGAGGCCGGCGTGGAAATTATGTGAGTTATTAAGTGAGCTATTGCCCAGAGTCACATGGTGCTGAGCTGAGCTGCTGCCGGAGCAGGGGATTAAACCGTGAGCCCTGTGCTCTGAACTCATGTTTTCTGGCTGCTGCGGCACACCTGTCCAAGTAGTGTCAGCATGTGTGCATACGTACTAGGAGGAAGTTTTGTTTTAAACAGTGTGACGTCTGTAGGGTGATTGGGTGGTGCTACAGAGGGAGTGTGAAGTTCAATTCTGCCGTGTCCAATCAATGCGGTATTTTTAAAGTGCAAACTACTCACTCGTACAGGTCTGCAGGCGCTGGGGGCCGGCGTGGAAATTAAGTGAGCTATTGCTCAGAGTTACATGGTGCAATCCTGAGCTGTCGCTAGAGTCAGTGATCAAAGCGAGAGCTCTGTGCTCCAAAGATAGATGGTCTGGCTGCTGCACCACAGATGTGTGGAGAATACATTTTGGCGAGGGTGCGGGAGTTGCCGTTACCTGGCCCTAAAATAGAAGGCCTAAGTTGTAAGTTATTATGCGGCTCTAAAAGAGCCCTTGTGTTTATTAGTTGGAGCTACATATAAGTGCGGATGCACAGCTTCAGGTTATTCAGAAAAACTCGATTTCCCTGATCTGTGAAGTGTACGCCATCAATTCTGTAGATATCAGCCATATCAAAACGTATATTGTTGTTGTATATCGACTCCATTCTATGGTCTCTGAGGTATGCAGACACAGCTTTGTTCACATTCTTCCTAGATTTTTCAATCTGAGGACAAAATTGGTTTCACCATTTCCACTTCTGTCTTTGGCATATATTGGAATATACAAAGACAGTTTGAGGCAAAAGCAACATCAATTGTCGAAAGGTGTCCTTCATTAGCATCTCCAAACCTAATCCAGTCAATGTGCCTAGGTCGTTCCCACCACAATGCACTATCATGAGGTGAGGGTGTTGGAGATGCAAACAGGTAACAATTGGTACCACTTCAATCCTCTCTGTGCAAACCATTTAATGTCCACATTTTGTAAACCTAGGTCTAAGTCAAAAGTCTCTGTTCTTCATACCTCTTGCACCAGAAAACATAGCTATGTCCTACGATCCACACTAGCATTTTGAAGGTATGGCTGGGAGGTATGGAAAGATGTCTGTAGCTCATGCAGTTCCTTCATAGAGTAAGAGATATGTTTAAAGATGGGGAAAAATCTTTATTTTTTTGCACAGAAAACGAGAATTGATTGGAAGATAAGAAGCATTGGGAACTAAAAACGAGGGTGCATATTAGTTGCGTGAAAAAGCATGTTTGTCATTTGTAAATGAAGAACAGACTAAACTTGGAGTCCATACGATAGGATTAAATGTGCTCAGCTCAACCAGACGTACTACTTGCATTTGGAAGGTACATTTGGAACTTAAAAGAATGGTGAACTTTTAACCCACAGGTGCTGTTAAATGTTCAAGAATATGCTGGAAAAAAAAAACGTTACGTTAAAAAAAAATGAACTTTTAACCTGCAGGTGTCGTATAATGGTCCAGAAAGTGTGGTGATAAAATAGTTTGAACTTCTGACCTGTATGTGGCGCGGAATATTAAGTAGCTTTTCATATGGAAAATTCAAAAATAACCAATGGAGATAAGTTTTGGAATGTCGATGAAGGAATGAAGTATTCTGATTTGTTCTTTACATGTATTTATGTGTGGAGCGTCAGACACATTTTGCCATTACTGGTTCCATTCTTGATGAAAGCGGTGCATTACATGTACTGTTTGACAAAGAAAGAATTGCATGCGTGTGTGACATTTGAAATCTGCATACCAACTACAAAGCTGAGGTAGAAATGAACAAGGTGTGTTATGTGTTCTGTAGTAGTGATTAAGTATTTGAGGTGATATTTTAAAGTTTGAAAGTATTTTTTATTTCAAAATAATATACTGTTAGTAAAGTGTGGTGTTTTATATTGGTTATAAAATATGCATAAAGTTTGACCTATTGTTAAATAAGTACTATATATATGTTTAGGAATTTTTGCAAAGAAGAAGTGTAGTTTGTCATCTTTAAATGACTATGGTTTTGAAAATGATGTACAGCGTTAATTTGGGTTTGCTAATGTATTCAGGCGAGCTAAACAAAATGTCGCATGTTTGCAAATTAAACTTTTTGTGAAAATAGTGGGGAAGGGGAGGTGGTAGGAGATGTATGTGTTATTAAGTTAAAAGCGATAAAACCAAACCCAGAAATCTTATGTGGAGAGGTTGTGGTCTCATTTTTGACACTGAGAGGTAGATTTGAATATAAGTCTAGGTAGGTTGTTGTACTGTGAGGCCGTCTACAGTGTTTGGAGATTACATGGAGAGGAGATGGAGATAGTAAAAGTGAAACAAACCTTTTATATGTACGCATAGTCTGAATCATTTGATCATAGGTTGAGAGATAACATGAACATGGTTTTTGGTTTGCATTTGGGTATAGTTTTAGTAGTTTCTGACTAGTGAATAATAAAAATATAGATATACTAAAATATATGGTTGTAAACGCATTAAGGATTGTCTGTTCTTATGAAATAGAAGTGGTTGGGGAGTTTTTCTTTAGAAGAGATGTTTTGTAAATGTGTTAGAGATAAACAAGAAATTAAAATGTTCGGTATA
Organism: Triturus cristatus; assembly: GCF_964204655.1. Taxonomy (NCBI): domain Eukaryota; kingdom Metazoa; phylum Chordata; class Amphibia; order Caudata; family Salamandridae; genus Triturus; species Triturus cristatus. The sequence goes on along the minus strand of NC_140589.1, from coordinate 1,059,766,371 downwards.
TTTTCTGTATGACTTTCTTGACATTAGTAAACTACATGTGATTATAAGTGATACTAATTGTCAGGCTGTGTTCCTGTGCTGAATGTACATAGGTGTTTAAGTGGTCCGGGTTTTTCCGGTGCTCAGCTTCACTATCCCTTTTGAGACACTCGTCAATTTTTTCATTCCATTTAATGTCCTTAATATACAGTAAAGGGACGTTATATCAAAAGTTTGGGAATTAGAACTTTGTTTACTCTCCCCATCCTCTGCTATACACTCTACAGAGTGTTTAAACAACTTTATTAACATACAGATGTCTAGCTAGTAAAGGTGGTGTAGTGCCACTGGGCCCATTTATAAAACGTGCTATGGGATGGTTTATGTTTTACCCCCCAATTTGCATGTTTGAATACTTTTGGTGATAAGCGTTCCGGCAGACACCTGTTAAAATTAACCCCGTGTATGGGTATAGCGGGGCTACTAGGAATGGTGGGGGTTTCTGTTTGATTTCGGACGGTTAAGCAAGGGCGGGGGTGGGGGAGGTGGGTATGTTGGCGATTAAAACACAGACTTTAGTAACATGCAGATGTCTAGCTACTAAAGGTCATGTAGTACCACTGGGACCATTTATAAAGCGCAGTATGGGATGGTATATGTTTTACCCGCAGATTTGCATTTTTTAATACGTTTTGCTGATGAGCGTTTCGGGAGACATCTGTTGAAATTAAGACTCTGTATGGCTATAGGGCGCTTCCAGGTTTGCTGGGGCTCTTTGTTTTATTGCGTAAAGTTAAGCAAGGGCGGGTGTGGAGGTGGTGTAGTGGTAATGGGACTATTTATAAACCGCCTTATGGTATGGTGAATGTTTTACTTGCAAAATTGCAGGTTTCAATACCTTTTGCTGTTTCCTACCGCTAAAGCGGCGATAATTTTAACACCGATCTTGATAAAATGCCCCTAAGTGAGCCAGGCAAAGCGTGTGTTTTCGTAGCACTAAAACAAGACACTGTGAAAGGTGAGAGCAGGGTCGTGCTGGAGTTGGCTGTGTGTGGTCGTCTCCAAAGACGCAACCAGAGTATAATTTCGGGGGAGGCTAATTGTTTCAGCAATAGTCAAGATTAATATTTCAGCAACCTAAATGGCATTCCGCCAGCCCCCTTTTGGCTAAACTACACTGGCTCCCAATTGCACAACGTGCAGCTTTTAAGACCGGATGCTTAATCTTTAAGGCCCTGCACTGTAGAAGCCCCACATTTATTAGTGGCCTGATCGCGAAACATATCCCTCGTCGCAACCTACGGTCTAGCCACCTCCGGTTGCTTGCTACCCCTACCATCAAACTCAAACGCCAGGGGGGGCGCAGGTTTTCGTACCTGGCGCCTGGATTCTGGAACTCACTGCCCCTAGACATCAGAGCGCAGGAAAACTTAATGGGATTTAGAAAGACCCTTAAAACATGGCTGTTTGCGCTCTCACTTGACTAGCTTACCCGCCGCGTCATTTTGCAACAATTAGCGCCATGAAACCTTCCGGTGACCGTGCGCTTTATAAATTTCTATTAACATAACATAACATAACAGAGTGGGGATGTAGGGCTCTAAAAAGGGGTGAAAAAGAACAGAGCCTCATTTAAAAGCAAATGGTCTTTTGAAGACCTGTGAAGTACTCGGGTGCGCCTGGGAAGCTGTCTCAGGGAGTCTGGGGCAATGGGCGTTGCGTGCCTGGTGGTCTCTCTGCTAATCACGCCACGATGATGTTGCTCCTGCGCTGCAAAAAGAGAAGGGAAATCCTGAGAGAAAATGGCTCTCCTTAAAGGATTTATTTTCTCCAACAACGCGACTCACCTGGCAAGATGTCTCCACTTCTCAGTAGTGAGCAATGTGCATACTCTCACTGTCTCACTGCAGTCCAATAAAAAAATAAAAAAACAACGGACTACCATTGCGAGGCGCGAAAATAGAGCCCCATAGAGATCCGTTTCGAGGCCCCCAAAAATAAACTGACGGTGCTCAGACCGCCCCCACTTAAAGCTTTGGGTGCAGTGTTATGTTTGCGAAGTTGTAGATAAAATTGTTAGGCTAATAATGGTAATTTTTCTGTGTGCCGTTTGGTTGATAATATCATCCTAAGTACATAGATTACAATTTTTAAAAATACTATCTATAAAGTTGTCTGCAGTGGGTTGCAGAGGGAGTGCTGGGGGGTGGGGTGCGGCGGAGAGGTGAAAAGTAGGAGGTAGTGCAGTTACATATAAATTGTAAAGATGTCTGTAAATAATTAAATAAATACTCGCTGTATGTTCTATGGCAGTACCCGTCATCCTAGTGCTCCCCTGCCCTGCTCCATCACGTTGCAGCACTGCCTCTGGAAGCCGTCAGTAGAACTTATGTAATTGTATGTCATTATTTTAATATATTGAACAGATGTAAAAAATAATTAAATCTTATTTTCTTTTCCAGCAAATTATTTTGTTTGGATTAAAATTTGAAAATGCCTAGAAGAACTGATAAGAAAAGGAAATTAAAAAAATATATATATTTGAAGAAAAGGAAAGATTTTCAATTAGAAAAAAATGAGAGTACTACACAAACAGTTTCTTCTGGTAAAAACACTAGACAATGTCTGATAAAAATATTACGAACATTTAATGAAAATAACATCACACAAAGGAAAAAGAGAAATTTTTAAGTAAGGAGAAGCAGACTTCAATTTCAAATACCAGGAGAAGAAAACATGATAAAGAAACAATATCTGTTACCCGGAGACAAAAACTATTTCAAGAAATTCATCAGAGACTTTTTCCAACTAGAGTGATTCAGAATTTATTGAAAACATGCTGCAAATATAAAAGGAAAGTGCTGCAATTCAAACAGAAGCAGCATATTGAAAGTATAGTGGATACTGCTTTTACTTTAAAACAGAAGTTATTCATTGTGATTTTGAAGAGGATCAAAGTGTTGGATAAAATAATCAAAGTGTTGAGAGAGAAAAGTAGAAGAAAAAGACTTGTGAATAGAACCAACTTTTGCAAAATCTTTAGTGGACATTGGAAACATACTTCTACTAGTGAGCCTTTTTTTAATGAGGAAAGTTACTTCCAGGAAAATAGTTTACAATTTGCAGTTGATACGGGAGGTCGTTGCCACGAAGTTCAGGATGGTTGTTCCCTTCCAAAATAGGAATTGGTTGGTAAAAGTGCAGAATAGTTAATAGCTGAAGAAGTGCAAGGGAAACATACACAAGCTCCTGTGTATAAGTGGGGTTGTAGCAATATTTGTAGTATTTGACAGGAATTTATTGATATAATGCGAAATTTGCTACGAGAATATACACAGAAACGTATTAAACAGAAGATTAAGTTATTACAAGGACTAGATCCATGTAATGTAAGAAAATATACTGAGAAGCATGAGCATTCTCTGGCTTGTCTTTCAAAACAAGTGTGTAAAAATGTTTTTCATCACTTGAGGATGTTAGCAGTACATAATTCAGAAATGCGGAAGTTTGTAAGGAAACTGTACTATGTAAAAAGTCCTGCATTATGTTTAAGTGAACTGAATACGTGGTTCTTTATCAGATGTTCAAAAAAAGTGTGATGATATTGAAATGCGATATTTTGGTTCAGAAGAGCAGTCCATAGAAAGTGAAAGTTTGACAATTACAGATGTTGAAGGAGATGGGAAAGTGATAAGAACTGATCAGTTTGAAGAAGAAATTGGAAAGTTTAATGTAGTGTGCTCTGAAATACCAAACTATGTTTGTGTTTGTTGTCGACGTACTCATTATAAAAGTCAAACTGGGAATGTTGATATGTATTTGAAAAGTGAAAAGGAGAACAATAGTAAGTGGGAAGAATTTGCAACTTACTTGTTGGTGGAAGGTCGATTTGAACTAGGTAGTCATCAACGTATATGTAAATATTGTTACAACAAATTAGAAGAGAACAAAATGCCAGTTACATAATAACTTAGAATTAGTAGCTATTCCGGAGGAACTGGCAGAATTGAATACATATAAGTCGGTTCTAATTCAATCTGTTCATCCTTTTCAAACAATAATTCGGATGGAGCCTAAAACAGGTAAACTGCCACCAACAGACTTGCAAAGAAGGCTGAAAGGAAGAGTAGTGTACTTACCTTTGGATTTTAAGAAAAATATTGAAACTATTGCTGGAGAGAAAGAGGAAAAGGAGGCAGTAGTCATTCTAGTAAATGGTGTACCAACAAAGAGTCGGAAAATATGGCAAGAATTTGTGGACGTTAATAAAGTTGAAAAGGCTACCTTATATCTTATAGAGAACAATATTTATTACAAAACTGTAAATGTGGATGAACAGGTGATAAGTTTAGAAGATGTATGTGAAATATCAAGTGATCAAATAGAGAAAGTGGACAAGTCAAGGACTGAAGAGATTTATGAACATTACACAATATGTCCTTTGCATTCAAAAGAAGTAATAGGAAGCAGCATTGAGTTATTTCAAATGAAAAAAGGACAGGGAACTCCAATGAGTGTATGGGAGAAAAGCTTGGAAGCTCGTTGTTTTCCACAGCTGTTTCTTACTGGAGAAGGTGGACGATATGATGACCGACCTGTACGGATTCCAGCTTCAGAATACCGGTCAACAAGAGTATATTCTGAAGATCCTAGATTTTGACAGTGCATTCCATACATATTTCACCTTTTGTTTGAAAGTGATCTATCTTCTCTGTCATATGCAGTGAACCACATACTTATAACTGGAGTTCATCAATCACTTCTTTCTGTGAAATAATTTGTGGAGAAAGTTCAAGAAACAGATGAAAATATAGAAGCACAGTTAATCAATTTGATGTCATGTCAACGTGGAACAAATGAGTATTGGTATCGTCGCCATGGAGAACTCAGGTGTATGTTATGGAACTTAGGTACACCAACATGGTGTGTCACACTTAGCTGGGCAGAGTATGCATGGGAAGATTTGCTTGAGTTTCTAAGAGAAGTGAATTCCAAAATAAAAAATGTTGAAATAAAGACTCCTGGTGAACTGTGTTCATTGGCTTCTGTTAATGTGTGCAGATATTTAAACAGAGGTTTCAAGCTATGATGTCTTTTATCTGCAATAAAAAGAATCCACCTCTTGGAGAAGTTACCGATTTCTTTTGGAGAAAGGAGTACCAAGCAAGAGGTGCACCTCATATAAATATGCCACTATGGATCAAGGATGCACCTAAATTTGGAACTGATTCTGATGAAACAGTATTGTCTTTCATCGAACAGTATGTGACATGTGAGATTCCAAGAGAAGAAGGAGATAGAAGGTTGAGACAGCAAGTTTTACGTTTCCAGTCACCGTTGTGGAAAGTACTGCAGAAGAAAATACAAGTCTAAAGGAAAATTTTACACCAAATGTCGGTTTGGTTTTCCACGTCCAGTCATTTGTAAAGGAAGAGTAAATTATTTTTTTTCCTCTGAAAGGCACACATTAACTCGAAAATCTCCAAAGAATACCTACAACTTAAAAAGAAACAGAAGTGTCAAAGTATATCAATGACTACAATCCAGTCATTTTAAAAACGTGGAATGCGAACATGGACATCCAGTATGTTGCAGATAACTCAATTGTTGTTGCATGTTATGTTACATCGTACGTAACAAAATCAGAAAAAACAGGGATGAAAAAAATGTGGAAAGAAATTGCACAAGAGAAAGCCCTTAGCAAACATTTGTACAGCTTTACTTGAAAATGCTTTCCCACCGAGAGATTGGATCCTATGAATGTTCAGACTGCTTGTGCTCTTCAAGTTTATATTCAAACTCACGAGGAATCATTTGGGTAAGTTTAGGTCTTGCCTGCTCACAGAATAGAGTGTTGAAATCATTAGAAGAAACTGAATACTTAGCAGCAAATGAACCAGACAGTACAGACATTCTTAAAACTAATATGTTGGACACATACTATCTGCAACAGCTATGTCTGTATGAAGTACTTCAACATTACAGCTTCAAAAGAAATGTTAAACAGAATTTAAAAGAAGGAAAATATGCAGTAGTTGGATGTCATGGTTGTTGAGTAAAACATGCAAAGGGTTATCTTATAAACCACAAGAAACTCAGTTGTGAAACTCCAGATAAGCGAGAATTTTACTATTTAGCACTTCTCCAATTCTTTAAACCATGGCGTAGCGAAAGTGAATTACTTGGAGACTTTGACTGCTACGAAGATTCTTTTAATGCATGTAAAGATAGCATTGCATGTACTATTTTCCCTACATATTTAAAAATGATGAAGTTGAACAGGAAAAGACTATTACAGCTGAAATAGCTAATGAAAGTTCTCAAGATAGTCAAAGTAGTGGTCAATGAAGTCGAAATTGCAATGCAACAAGCATATTACATTGGAAAAGTTAGAAGAGCAACTAAATGTTGAACAGAAAGAAATATATGTGCAAGTGAGAGAACAGATAGAATATGGTTTGTTGCATGAAAAAAGAAGGTGTGTTCATCTTTTAAACCTCTTCTGATGTACATCAGTGGTCAAGCTGGGACAGGTAAAAGTTTTTTAATCACAGTTTTGACCAGTTATCTTCATAAAACTACTGGTTCACATTTATGTTCTGTGGCAACAGCTCCAACTGGATTAGCTGCACACAATGTTAGAGGAGTTACTTTGCATAGATTACTGATATTACCATTTGAGCATGATAATGAATTACAATATCAGAAATTGTCTGGAGAAGCTTCTCATGAAGTGTCAAGAGTGCTGAAGAAAATGAAACTATTACTTATTGATGAGGTGAGCATAGTCTCAAACTTACTGCTTGCTTTTGTACACTTAAGATTGCAACAGGTATTAAAAACAGATTACGACGTTCTCTTTGGAGGAAAACATTTAATTGTATTTGGAGATCTGCTACAACTAACCCCTGTAAAAGGAGAACCAGTGTTTAAAACTCTTCTACATGAAGACACAAAGAAATCTTTGGGAAGTATTGGAAATGTGAATTTGTGGTTAAATCTTTGAATATAAAGAACTCACTCAGAATATGTGACACGCAAGAGATGAAGATTATGCAAATATTCTAAAAGATGTAAGAATTGGTGTTCTAAGCAAACATGGTAAACAAGCTTTTCAAAGTAGTCTACTAAAGAACTTGCTTACAAATGAAAACGCACCAGCAGAAGTAATGTACAAGAAAATGAAAGAAAAAAAGTCTATAGTTTGCTTAATGCCTATGGTGGAAGAGTGTTATACATTTATTAGAGAGCTTATGAAATTAGAAAATCAAGAAATAGTTCACATTGAAGCTATTGATAAAATCAAGCATCAAGGCATAACAATTCTTCTTTCAGTAAAGCGACAGACTAAATTGGATTCTCTGGAAAAGTCTGTATCAAAAATTGCTGGCTTAGAAAAAAATGTAGATGTATGTTTAAACTGTCGGGTAATTTTGAGGCATAACCTGAATGTAGAAGAGGGTTTAGTGAATGGAGCAATGAGGAAAGTTCTTGATTTTGCAAAATACCAAAATAGAAATGGAATTGAATTCTTGAAAGTTAAATTTGATCAGATTACAAAGGTAAGACAGATTGCGCGTTGTGCTGTACATTTTTTCTTTGTAAAAGACTTGTATGTTCATAGAAAACAGTTTCCCTTCTGTTTAGCATATGCAATAACTATTCATAAATCTCAAGGTTTAAGTGTAGATAATGCTTTGGTAAATGTAGGAAGAACTGTGTTTAAAGAGGGAATGGTATATGTTGCATTATCTCGAGTTAGAACGTTGTCTGGTTTGTATTTAATTGATGTTGATGAGTACAAGGATAGTGCTGATGTTAATTGTGTGAGAGAATATAATCATTTGAGAAGGCTTTATGCTCCAAGTTTAGGTGAATATCCTATTTATGAGAAACGTGTTGTGTGTTCAGAACGCAACGTTGTTGAAGAATCAACTATGGTTGGGAAGCAGAAACAAAATCAAGAGAAAAAATATGGAAAGAAACAGAAGATACAAACAAGTGATGATGTTGTCGGATACCAATTAGAAAATGCTTCTGGTGTCAACTGCTATGGTAATGTTATTCTCAACGTTATATTTTATCTTGAAGATGTTTATGGTGAAATTATGGAAAGTCAGGAAAAAAAGATTATGTTTGGCACTTTATACTTTATTTCAAGAATTGAGAACTGATAGAAGTAAGATCCATTCTGCTTCTGGTATTTGAAAACTGTTGGATACATGTACTGGATCTTTAACGTTCAGTGCTAATATACAACAAGATGCACAATAATTTCTGATGGTTATGCTTGGAGTACTAGAAGATGAAGGAATTCAGATTGAGAGTTTATTTGGACTCAGTTACAAATGGGAACATAAATGTGAACAGTGTTCATTAACTTCAAACACTATAGTTGACAGAGAACGATTTCTATATTTAGCAATACCTGACTGCAAATCTGTACCATTTTCCAAATTAGTAAAAGAAGCAGATCACAAGATGATCTGTTCTCGTTCTAAATCAACAATGCTATCTACATTATGCCTACAAAGATATGGAATATATTTTATTATAATGCTGCAACGCTGTAGACCAAATGGGAGAAAAGTGGAAACCAAAATACAAATTTTTGTTGCTAGGCAAGTATCTATTTCTGGAAGAACCTTTGCAACAGTTGCTATTGTTTTCCATGTTGGAAGTACTACCACATGTGGACATTACACAGTTTATTTAAAGTGTAATAATGGTTGGAGTCGCTGCAACGATACACACTTGGAAATGAAACCGAGATTTCCTTATGAATTACCCAACTCATACTTGATATTTCTGAAACAAAGATTTTAGATATATCATTCGGCCCAGTGGGAAGGTGTAAAGATACTTTAAGGAATTCATAGTGGATGATTACAAAGCGAAATTTTTGATACATTATTTGGCGTATTGAACAATGTGAACCGAAACTACAAAGTAAAGGTAAGATTTGAAGATTGGATATAGTATTGGATGTGTTCTTTGTGTTGATTTTGTATTATATTTGTGAAAATTAGGGATTTTTTCTTTTTTTTTAACAATCTAGTTGATTGTTTTTATTTCCCTGCTGTTTATGATGAAACTACACTGACATCACTGTGAATAGTGAAGTTAAGTAGAAGCTGATGACAGCAAAAAAAGGGAGAAAAATTGTTTTGTGAATGTTACATTATTTTGTATTATTTAAACACTCACTGTAATTTGTGAAATATATTACATTACATAGCAGTTTTGCAGTTTATTTTATGTAGTTGAAAAGTTAGAAAAAACAGTACTAATGACAAATAACACAATTGTAGCTCGATATTTAAATAACCTTTGAAATTCACTGAAAAAACGATAGGTTTTACAGACGTTATAGTTAGAAATTAGCATTTAAAAACCTTTGAAATTTACTGAAAAAAACATAGGTTTTACAGACGTTATAGTTAGGAATTAGCATTTAAAAAACCTTTGAAATTCACTGAAAAAACCATAGGTTTCAGGGACATTATAGTTAGGAATTAGCATTTAAAAAACCTTAGAAATTCACTGTAAAAACCATAGGTTTTAGAGACGTTATAGTTAGTTGGACATTTGACTCATATAAAACCAAAGAAATTCGCCCGTTATAGTTAGTTGAGCTAACTCTAACTTTCGCGCCCGCAATGCACTCGTGATGATGTCACATATTACATCACTCATGACATGGTCAGTGACATCACTCATGACATCACTGATGACATCTCCAATTACATCACTGATGACATCATCCAGTAAAAGTGTGTGTTTCTGTAAAGTTTAAATATTTTTCATATATATCTATGCCAAGGTCTATTGAAGAATGAGTGGATGTAGAAGTGCCTGAATGGATTATTTAGTAGATGCATGACTGACTGTATAAGTCACTGATTGAACGTATGTTACTGAATGCATGGGTTAGTGACTACACAACCCGAAGTGCTTTAAGGTATGTGCTTCAATGATTTAAATTTTGGTATTTACCCTCGCCATCCTTGCCTCATGCATACCGCAGTGTGTATGACTAGGTTTTATATATTTTTCTGAATTTAGGAGGCAGTTATACAAGATCAAGGTACATTTTGGCTTTGTTTAAGGCATGATTAATTGATTAGGTTACTGTTGGGAGAACGGTGCCATCACGAGTGTTTGGAGTGTTTCACTGCTATAATTGGTGATTAATTAATTCATTTTAGATTGAAACTTTTTAGTTTGATTTTTCAAAACGATTGGTCGAATTCCTTATTGTGTTAATTAATTATGTGGATGTGATTATATTGATGATATGTCACACAGCATGCTTTTCCTTTGCACATACAATAATGTGGGCTATGGAATATGAAACAAATGTGTTTCTATACTCCAATGTGTATTATTTATTGCTTCCAGCCCTGAGGAAGTCGCATGGGTTAAATCCCTATCGACGAAACGCGTTGGGAGTGGAAGAATGTTTTGAATATAAGAAGTTTGGAGAATCATATGAAAATAAAAGAAGAAGAGAAGCCCACTTTAATGTGTATCTAGTTTTGTGACAGTAACAGGAAACTGTGTTGGTGAATTTGTGAGTGCTTCAACAAGAGAAAATACGTGAATCAATTTGATTATTGTTTTGAGGATTAGGGTGCCTATCCTCTAGTTGAAAGCACCGCACTAGGATAATCAAGTATCAATACTACTGATGGTGTGAAATTTTGCTGGTTGCGCATTCTTTCCCTTGACACCCATTTTTGCTTTGATACACTTTGTGAATGTCTATATTACTGTCTCAGTTGTTGTGTAAGCAGGTGCATGGGTTGGTGAGTAGCTACATCAGTGTACACCTCTCTGCAATGCAACTCTTGTCACATCAGGCCATGCCCTCTCCATGCACCACTGTGCAAACGCACCCCCTGGTGCATTGTAAATTAGGTGCCCTTGATTCCTGAGGGTCCCTGGGGGCCAACTAGCCCACCAGCTACCTCCAGTATGCGCCACAGAGCTGCATTGCAGAGTGGTGTAAAAAAGAGAGAGTGGCCTTGGACCACCTCTCTACAACGCAGCTCCCTGGCGCTTACTGGAGGTACCTGGTGGGCTAGTTAGCCCCAGGGACCCTCAAGATTCAAGGGGACTAAATCCCCCAACTTAAAACGTGCCACAGGGCGCGTTTGCAGACTTGTCACATCAGGCCACGCACCCTCCCTTCACCACTGTGCAAACACGCCAACTGGTGCGTTGTAAATTGGGGGATTAAATCCCCTTGAGTCCTTAGGGTCCCTGGGGGCCAACTAGCCCACCAGCTACCTCCAGTAAGCGCCAGAGAGCTGCGTTGCAGAGTGGTGTAAAAAGGGGCGTGGCCTCGGACCACCTGTCTGCAACACAGCCCTGTGGCGCTTACTGGAGGTACCTGGTGGGCTAGTTGGTCCCTTGGGACTCTCAGGATTGAAGGGGAATTAATCTCCCAACTCAAAACGCACCACGGGGAACATAGCAAACCAGCAACCAGCAAACCAGGCTTGATTTCTAAAAAGCCCCCAGGTGGGCCAGGTCCCAGAGGGGTTGTTTAAAAAAAGGCTGGGACACACAGACCCCCCTCTTGAGGCTCTTGGAGTCCCGGGGACCAGCACCTTCTCTGGCTTTATTTGTAAAAAGGAGAGGGAGCACGGGACCCCTTCCTGAGGCTCTATATGCCCTGGGGAGCACCACCTCCCCAGGACTAAAGAAACCTTTCTGGGGGGAGGGAGCACAGACCCCAGGAGCCCCAGCGACCACCACTTCCCTGGGGCTAAATATATGTTTTTAAAGAATAGGAGAGGGGCCGTGCAGTCTTCCTTGAGGGCCACATAGGGCCCCGTGGACCACCACCTCCCCGGGTCCTCCTGAAGCCATGAGTGGCCCTGGGGACCACGAACCCCCAGGGCCAGCTGCTGCTATGTCCTGGGGTGCCCATCCCTGTGACATTGCTGTTTGCTTTTGCTTGGCAGGAGCTTTGACAGCTCCCGCCAAGCAAAAGCAAGCACTGTGGTACCAGCGGGCAGGAGCTGTCAAAGTTCTCCCGCCTGCTGGAAGAGCAGGTTTCATTTCTTTCCATGCCCGCACACATGCAGCAGGGAAAGAGATTAAATGGTTTTACTCTTGCACACAGGAAGCTGAATTTCCAGCAGTTCTTTGTGTGCAAAAGCAAAACCAATGCTAGCTCCTGCAAAAGGGGGAAAGCTGTCTCGGACCGTAGGTCCTTGAGGCTCCCCCCGCAGTCCCTATGCTGCACACTGGGTGCCTGCGCACCCAAGAGACAGGGCCGGGTCCTGAGGGATGGGGTCCCTGGGGCTAAAAACGGCCCATGGAGGGGGGGTGCGGCCCCTTCCCCAATTAAGTCAATGCCGGGCCCCTGGGGATGGGGTGCTGGGTCAGTTCTGGCCATGATGCTCATTTCACAGAAATTAAAACCTCAACATGAAGCACTTACAAATATAAACATAACAGGTACCCCAGTTGCAGCTTCACTTCTGTAAAAGACAAATGAGCTAACTCCTGGACTTGACGAAGGCAAAGCAGGTGTGTTTACATACATACATACATGCATACATATATATATATATACACCCCACGCCGAAATGCATTATGCCCCGATGGTCCAATAAAGAGCTTCTCAAGGATTCCCCTGTGTGGCCTCTGCCTCTTCTGCTTGGAGGAGTTTCGGTTGGATATTTTGCGCGTCAGCCAGAGACGCGATACAGAGGCCCGCTCTGCAAGTTGGCCTGAACATCACTGGACCTGCTCCTGTAGCTGTTTTTCTTTTCCGAGGTATCGGATTGGTTCAGGCCCGCATCTAAAGCCAAACTACACAAGGGCGACTGCCTTGCAGTTCGTGACTGCACGAAGGACTTTGGCACATTGTTACCATTGCCCCTGCCCTGTTGACATTTGGATGGTGAGGCTGGAGCGTTATGGGGACCCGAGGAAGCCGTTGGACCCTGGACCCACCTTCAACAACTTAAATAACCCCCCTTTTGCCCAATCTTTCAGCGCTAATTGAGCACGGACTCCGCCATTGGTACTCACCACCAAGATGCATTCTGGGGGCTGCAGTCTTCAGACATCGGACTGCAGCTGTGAGCAATCTGTAAGGAGGAGCCAGGGGGAGGATCGCAGTAGTTCAAAAGGAGGGTGTCGGTGATTTTTCAATGAGAAGGACGTCTGATGAAGGCACACCCCACGCCGAAATGCATTATGCCTTGATGGTCCAATAAAGAGCTTCTCATGCATTCCCCTGTGTGGCCTCTGCCTATTCTGCTTGGAGGAGTTTTGTTTGGAGATATGTATATATATATATATATATATATATATATATATATACATTCACTGAAAAAACCATAGGTTTCACACACGTTATAGTTAGGAATTAGCATTTAAAAAACCTTGCAAATTCACTGAAAAAAACATAGGTTTCACACATGTTATAGTTAGCTGTACATTTCACTCGTAAAAAACCAATGAAATTCCACGTTATAGTTAGTGCAGGCAACTATAACTCACGCGACCGCAATGCTCTGCTGATGATGTCAGATATTACATCACTGATGACATATGTGTCTTTATGAAAAATAAATATTTGTAATATATGTATAGCTAAAGATACAGTATTAGCATCAACAGAGGATTGCGGTCGCGTGAGTTATAGTTGCCTGCACTAACTATAACGTGGAATTTCATTGGTTTTTTACGAGTGAAATGTACAGCTAACTATAACATGTGTGAAACCTATGGTTTTTTCAGTGAATTTGCAAGGTTTTTTAAATGCTAATTCCTAACTATAACGTGTGTGAAACCTATGGTTTTTTCAGTGAATTTGTACGGTTTTTTAATTGCTAAGTTATGTATTTATTTTTAATTTTTGCGCACCGAGCGCCCACGTTGCGCATTTCGTACCGTGCACGCCTCGCCATTTTTTACAAAATATCAATTGTTTTTTTCTCTCTTGGGGGTCCTTAGATTTATATATTAATTAAAAAAAATTATTATATTTATTTTTCATACTTTTTGGTCCTTCGTGAACCCCCTGATGAACGCTAGGGGGTCTGCAACTCTCTTCGTTGCCCCCTTTTCATGTTATCAACCTTTTTTTTTCAGTGCGAGAGACAGAAAATGGCGGCCGATACTTCCTGGTTTCGACCGATTCGAATGTTTACTTTGATCTAACAACCAATCAGAATCGCGCTCGCACACGGCACCGTACGCGTACGGTAAGCTTACCGTAAGCGCACGGTAAGCGCACGGAGCGCGCTTACAGATATATATATATTGATTTAAATGCTATTTTCTCAGGAACTACTGAACAGATTTACACCAGACCTACAAAAGGCACTTCCTTGACCTGCGGACTACCTCTCTGCCAAATTACAAGTAATTCTGTTCAGCCGTTCGGGCTGTAGCTGTGTCTAAAGGTCCTATGGAAAAATGCATGGGGAAAACGCGTTTTGGGACCCCCCTTTTTTCTCAGCCCCCGCTTGACGAATCACCCCGAGACTTTCAGGGTAGGAGCGGAGCGTAGCGCCCCATTAGTTTTGAAAAGTTTGCGAGGATTCGTCAACCGGCGCCAAAGTTATTCAAAATAGAATTTTGAGATTTCCTATGGAAACATGGTCCTAACTATAACTATCTACTGGCGACCGCCAGTAGATAATATATATATATATATATATATTATCTACTGGCGGTCGCCAGTAGATAGTTTTAGTTAGGACCGTGTTTCCATAGGAAATCCGCAACATTCTATTTGGAATAACTTTGGCGCCGATTGACGAATCCTCGCGAAATTCTCAAATTAGGTTGGGCGCACCGCTCCGCTCCTTCCCTGAAAGTCTCGGGGGGATTCGTCAAACGGGGGCTGAGAAAAAGGGGGGTCCCAAAACACGTTTTCCCCATGCATTTTTCCATAGGACCTTTAGTCCGAGCTACAGCCCGAACGGCTGAACAGAATTACTTGAAATTTGGCAGAGAGGTAGCCCTCAGGTCAGGGATGTGCCTTTTGAAGGTCTCGTGTAAATCTGTTCAGTATTTCCTGAGAAAATAGCATTTAAATCAATATATATATCTATAGGCGCGCTCCGAGTGCGTACCGTAAGCTTACCGTATGCGCACGCCGCCGTGCGCGAGCGCAATTCTGATTGGTTGTTAGATGTCAGTAAACATTCGAATCGGTCGAAACCAGGAAGTGTCGGCCGCCATTTTGTCTCTCCCAGTCTGAGGGGGTGAAAAACAAAGGTGGAGAACGTGAAAAGGGGGCAGGGTGGACAGTTCCTGACACCCTAGCCTTTGTCAGGGGGTCCCAGAAGGACCCCCAAAGGCAAAAATTAATTTGATTTTTTTTTCGAAAAATCGCGAGAAAAATTCCGTGAACTTCGCGTAACTATTCCGCGATTACGCGTACCGTACGCGCACGGCAACATTTTTTTTCAAAAAGGAAAGCTTAAAAAAAAATAAAAAAAATTGTGAGGTAAGGTTGGCTCTTAAAAGAGCCGTTGGGTTAATACAGGGATAGAGGAAAGAAAGAATGGGAATATTATGAACGTCTACAAACGTGCTGGTCTATCTTATTGTTAATAAGGGAAACACTGGTCTCCCCAAAAACAATAGGACCACAACACGTTGTACACCTCATTGAAACCCTCCGAAATCGAGGGTTAATGTCCAGAGGAGCTGAAGAAGGTGATGCTCCCACCTCAGAGGAAGGGCTCAGCTGAGCTGCCGATGATGTACTCGGCTGAGCTTCTGAGGTTGGGCTCCGGTGACTTACTGAAGAGTTTTCTTCAGTATGTCGAGCATAGGTCCTGGGATGTTTATCCCTAAGGTGTCTCATCATAGAGTGATTTCCAAAGGAATACTTCTTCCTTGGATCTCCTCTAGATAAAACACGGTCACAAAGTGTGCAAGTGAGCAATGGAGCATTGACCTTTTTCTGCCCCTCTGGAAAAGTAAAATACTCCCACACAAAAGAATACTTTTGTTTCCTCCTTCTCTGTCTGATGATGGTGCTGCTAGGCTCACTCTCAGAAGAGGTCTGCTGCTCTGCCATTGTATCTCAATGTCAATTCAGCTCCTTCTCCTAGGGGATCTCAAGCAGTAATGAGGGGAATGGGTGTGGTGTGGGAAGTTTCTGGAACTGAAAGTAGTTTCAACCAATGAAAAGTGTTCTTTGTGGATCACATGACCTACCGTGCGCGCTCCGTAAGCTTACGGTACGCGCTCGTAAACAAGTACGCATGCGCAAACGTGACGCTTACGGAGCGCTTACGGAGCGCTTACGGAGCGCGTACGTAAGACGCACTCGCGCATGCGCATTACACGCCCCTGCGTAACCGCGACGTTGCTTCCGCACAACGCGCATGCGTGTACGCGTACGTCACGTACGTATCACGTAAGCGCACTGTACTTATGACGTACGGAGCGCGTAGCATCAGCTTACCGTACGCGCATCGTATCACGTATGCGCACCGTACTTATGACGTACGGAGCGCGTAGCGTCAGCTTACCGTACGCGCACGGCAAAAAATGCATAAAGAAAAAAATACAAGTTTCAAGAGTTGTAGAAGATAATAACTGTGATGTACAACTGTATGTAAACATTAATTTTTAAAAAATTAACCGTTCCATAATGCAGGATATAGTACATATATTATTTTATACATAGGTTGGATATTATTTTTTACCAAAAATCTCAAAAAAAAATTTGCATTTAAAAAACCGTACAAATTCACTGAAAAAACCATAGGTTTCACACACGTTATAGTTAGGAATTAGCATTTAAAAAACCTTGCAAATTCACTGAAAAAACCATAGGTTTCACACGTTATAGTTAGCAGGACATTTCACTCGTGAAAAACAAATGAAATTCCCCCGTTATAGTTAGTGCAGGCAACTATAACTCACGCGACCGCAATCCTCTGCTGATGATGTCAAATATTACAGCACTGATGACATATGTGTCTTTCTGAAAAAAAAATATTTGTAATATATGTATAGCTGAAAATTAATGGAAGAAGACATGGGTAAATAAGTGTCTAAATACAGTGATGTAATATTTGACATCATCAGCAGAGGATTGCGGTCGCATGAGTTATAGTTGCCTGCACTAACTATAACGGGGGAATTTCATTGGTTTTTCACGAGTGAAATGTCCTGCTAACTATAACATGTGTGAAACCTATGGTTTTTTCAGTGAATTTGCAAGGTTTTTTAAATGCTAATTCCTAACTATAACGTGTGTGAAACCTATGGTTTTTTCAGTGAATATATATATATATATATATATATATATATATATATATATATATATATTCACTGAAAAAAAAAAAGGTTTCAGGCACGTTATAGTTAGGAATTAGCATTTAAAAAACCTTAGAAATTCACTGAAAAAACCATAGGTTTCAGGGGCGTTATAGTTAGCTGGACTTTTCACTCGTGCAGAACCATTGAAATGCCCCCGTTATAGTTAGTTCAGCTAACTATAACTCACGCGCCCGCAATGCACTGCTGATGATGTCACATATTACATCACTCACGACATGGTCAGTGACATCACTCATGACATCACTGATGACATCTCAAATGACATCACTGATGACATCATTGATGACATCATCCAGTGAATGTGTCTTTTTCTGAAAATTACATATGTTTTATATATGTATATCTCAAGGTCGATGGAAGAATAAATGGGTATATAAGTGTCTAAATGGATGATTTGTTTTTGAAAAATTGATTGTATAAATGACTGATTAAGTGTATCTTAGTGAATACATGGCTTAGAGAGTAATGTTTAAATATGTAAATATCTGAATCAGTCTCTCACTTTGTGTATAAGTGGCTGCATGGGTTGGTGAGTAGCTACATGGGTGTCTATATAGGTTATTAGTTGGTTTTTTGAGTATCATTATGAGTGTCTGAGTGTCTGTATGGTTCGGTGGGGGGTATTACGTAGTGCATAGGTGCCTGAATGAGTGACTCACTGTTTGTATGTGTTGAAGACAGCATGTGTGCAGGACTGTATGGGTGGATGAGTGTGTGCATGGGTTTGTTAGTGAGTGAATGACTGTCTCAATAGTGTCTTTATGAGTAACTACATATGTTTTAAACGAGTATATGTGACTATTGGTTTATATAAGTGAGTATATGTGAGAGTGAGAGATTGAAAGAGTTTCTGTATGAATAAGTAAGTGTTTCTATAAGTCATTGTTTAAAAGACTAAGTATATGTAAATTTCTGTAGAAGTAAGTGTGGTGGTGTGTGTATAACTGTATATGCAAGTAAATGGATGTTTTATTCTTTATTAGCATGAGTGACTATGTGTGTGAGTAACTCTATGGATGAGTGGCGTTGTGTAACAGGATGTCTAGGTGTATGAGTACATATGATGAGTGTGTACATGAATGAGTGACTGTATAGGACTGTTGGTGAATGAGTGGATGTGTATGTGGATCTTAGAATTACTGAATAGGTTGTTGTAACTGATATTGGTATGTCCATTGTTTTGAAAATTTTAGTTTCTATTTTTGAATGTGTGTATCAAAGGTTATATTAGGGTGAGAGGAGGTCTGCCACTCTATCACAAGGATGATGTCATCAGTGATGTGATTAGTGATGTCATCAATGATGTCATGAGTGATGTCACTGACCATGTCATGAGTGATGTAATATGTGACGTCATCAGCAGTGCATTGCGGGCGCGCGAGTTATAGTTAGCTGAACTGACTATAACGGGGGAATTTCAACGGTTTTGTACTAGTGAAAAGTCCAGCTAAATATAACGCCCCTGAAACCTATGGTTTTTTCAGTGAATTTCTAAGGTTTTTTAAATGCTAATTCCTAACTATAACGTGCCTGAAACCTATGGTTTTTTCTGTGAATTTCAAAGCTTTTTTAAATGCTAATTTCTAACTATGCCTACAGAGATAGGACATGTCAAGAAAGAAGAAAAAATGCACAGAAAGAAAAAAAAGAAATGCAGAAAGAAGCAACAGAAGTCCTCAAAGACGAAGAAAAGTGCAGGAAGAAGGATAACGTGCAGAAAGAACAGACAGAAGAGCAGAAAGAAGCCTTGTTGCAAAATCATCCTGTACCCTCAACTTTTTCATACGGATACTGGTGGTAACTGAGTCTGACTAACCAGTCCTAGAGCCAGTGCTATATTAAAAGACACTTAGAATACAGTGAACACACCTACATACACTAGGGAACACTGCGTTGGGGTCCCCCTGTGATCAGCATGACCTCCTCTGTAAGCCCCTAGTATATAATAGGGCAGGGGATTAAAACTACCTCTTAAAACGCGCCACAGGGGGTGTTTGCACACGTCACCTCAGGCCCCGTCCCCTCACTTCCCCACTGTGTAAACACGCCCTGTGGCCGTTTTAAGTTGGGAGATTAAGTCCCCTTGAATCCTGAGGGTCCCTAGGGTCCAACTAGACCACTAGGTACCTCCAGTAAGCGCCACAGAGCTGCGTTGCAGAGAGATGTAAAAAGGGGCACGGCCTAGACCACCTCTCTGCAACGCAGCGCAGTGGCGCTTACTGGAAGCATCTGGTGGGCTAGTTGGGCCCCAGGGTCCCTCAGGATTGAAGGGGAATTATTTCCCCAACTTAAAACGTGCCACAGGGCTTGTTTGCACACGTTAACTCAGGCCCCGTCCCCTCCCTTCGCCACTGTGTAAACACGCCCTGTGGCCGTTTTTAGTTGGGAGATTAAGTTCATTTGAATCCTGAGGATCCCTAGGGTCCAACTAGCCCACTAGGTACCTCCAGTAAGCGCCACAGAGCTGCGTTGCAGAGAGGTGTAAAAAGTGGCACGGCCTGAACCACCTCTCTGCAACGCAGCTCAGTGGCGCTTACTGGAAGAACCTGGTGGGTAGTTAGCCCCCAGGGGCCCTCAGGATTGAAGGGGAATTATTTCCCCAACTTAAAATGCGCCATAGGGCGTGTTTGCACACGTCACCTCAGGCCCCGTCCCCTCCTTTCCCTACTGTGTGAACACGCCCTGTGGCCGTTTTTTAAGTTGGGAGATTAAGTCCCCTTTAATCCTGAGGATCCCTAGGGGGCAAAATAGCCCACTAGGTACGTCCAGTAAGCGCCATTGCAGAGACGTGTAAAAAGGGGCACGGCCTGCACCACCTCTCTGCAACGCAGAGCAGTGGCGCTTACTGGAAGCACCTGGTGGGCTAGCTAATTATTTCCCCAACTTAAAACGTGCCACAGGGCGTGTTTGCACACGTCACCTCAGGCCCCATCCCCTCCCTTCACCACTGTGTAAACGCGCCCTGTGGCCGTTCTAAGTTGAGAGATCAAGTCCCCTTGAATCCTAAGGGTCCCTAGGGTTAAACTAGCCCACTAGGTACCTCCAGTAAGCGCCACAGAGCTGCGTTGCATAGAGGTGTAAAAAGGGGCGTGGCCTCAGAACACCTGTCTGCAACGCAGCTCCCTGGCGCATACTGGAGATACCTGTTGGGCTAGTTGGCCCTCAGGGACCCTCAGTATTGAAGGGAAATTAATTCCCCAACTTACAACTGGCCAGGGGGCGCGTTTGCAGAGTGCTGCAAGGAGGGGGCGTGGCCTGTGGCCCAATGTCGGTCTTTTATTTATTTTATTTTTTTAAGAAGGAGGGCTGTGTGGCCCCCCTTCTTTTTCTAATTTACTGGCCCTGGGGACCCCATCCCCCAGGGCCTGCACCCTAATTTTTTTTGTTGAAAAAAATTTATTTGGCCCTCCCAAGGCCTTAATCTGCCGCGGGGACCCCAATCCCCGGGTCATGGCCTTTTTAAAAAAAAATGATTTTGGAGGGGGCTGCGTTGCTCCCCTCCTCAGGCCACTTATTGCCCCGGGGACACCATCCACCGGGGCCTGTCTTTGTTTATTATTATTATTTTTTTTTAAAACATATATTTATAGAAACACCGAGGACATGCTGGACAAACCGTACGTACCTATCACCATGACGATTTGCGTGATATTCATTAAAAGGCGACTATGCATAGAATGAATTCACATGGAATGTATTTACACCGCTAGTGAAGCTCTGATGTGTCTGACGCCCTACCGTGCCTAATCCCGGTGCCCCCGCCGGTGGGTACTCTCCAAGTAGACACCCTTGTCGTTTATTTATACAAACATGGGTAGCTATTGACGGGCACATTTATTATACAAGCACACCAAGCCATTCAAAGGGGATTCGACAAAAATTCGACCAAACTATGCAAGAAACCCCCCTCACGGTTAATAAAATACACATCCACCGCCGGATGTGCAATACTTTTTATTTTACTCTCTGGAAAGGAGACGAACCTCACTTGAGAGTCACAGCGTGCTCCTGGCTGAGCCCAATGCTGTGTTACACCCACCAGTGCCCGCCAAGTGCCTCACACTTCTGTGTTGTATTCCACCAGCTAGTGCGTATGCTATGACACTCTCTAGCCCATGTGCACTGTAACACCACCCCGTGAATATGTCATGCCACACTTGCCTTCGCACGGGTTATATTGCCCCATCTAACGTGCCTTCCTCGATGCCTATGTTATAACGCACAGCGCTATGCCATACATATTACAATCTGGGATCCATATCTTTGTCACAGTGCATATGCAACGTTACACTCGCCAGCACATATTTTATATTACAACTTTAGAGACTAGTTACGTTACACAACACTGCCCTGTGCATTTTACACTCCAAGGCGCATATCGCATAGCACGCACTAGTGTCTGTGCTATCTCGCGCTCTCCAATGAATCTGTCATTGCGCACAATGTATTGCATATTATATTTCACGCCCGGTTCATCTTATATCACACTTTTTGGTGCATAGTTTATACCATATACTATATCTAGTTTTCATTTTCAATTGTGCTCTCAGGACTATGCTCTATATAACACTGCGTCCACCTACCCTTTTCACAGGCATTACATTTTGCGATGGGGGGTGGAGGGTCAGGGGGTGTTTCTGCCAAGTGAGCCCGGAGTCACAGTCACAACCGTCCTCTTCTTCCTGAATAAAGGTGAGATTATGCTGCATACTTGTTCATATTTTAAGTAGTTCGCACAGACACACATTTTAAAAACAATAAAGTTCCTAATACCCACCTTCTCTGTACAGTTAGCTTGCTGCCCCATCCGCCTCCTCCCTATCCTCTGTTGTCTGAATCCATGGACTAGCCTCCTCCCTCCTGCCATGCATGGTCTGATGTGCTGCCACTGCCCTCAATTTAGTATGATGTACCAGTCCCCTCCTCCTGCCCTCCATTGCCCAATTCTATGGCCCATCATTGACCTTCTGGTTAGCCTCTGTGCTTAGCTTGCTGCCCCTATTCTTCTTCCCCCTGCCCACCGATGACTGTGCATGCCCCTGCTCCATCCTTTTTGCCCACCATGTTCCATGGACCTGCCACTCCTATCTACGCTGAGTGTTCTGTTGAGCTGCCACTCCCCTCCCACCTGCCTAGCATTGTCAGATGGCTGTAACCTGTCCCTGCCACCTCCACCCTGCCTGTCCACATGCCATGCCCCTATCCCCTTCCTCCTGTCCTCCATGGTCCATTTTACTGCCACACCCTTCTGCCCTCCCGGGTCTGTTGTGCTGCAACTGCTCCTCCTGCCTGTCCCGCACGGTCTGTTATGAGGCCCCTTCCCCTGAACTCTCTTGTCTGTGCCCAGCTCCTGACCCTCCCTTCTATCCTCCATGGTCTTGTGCATGCCCCTGCACCCTCCTTCTTGCCCATCATAGCCATTGTGCTGCCACTAACCCTCCCGCTTGCCATGCATGGTCTTCTGTGCAGCCATGGCCCCTCCCACCTTCCCTGTGTGGTCAGCTAGCTGCCCCTGTCCCCCTCCCACCTTCCCTCCATGGTCTGTTTGTATGCCATCAGAGTCTCATTGTTGCTCTCCATGGTGTGTCTTGTTTCTAGTGCCAATCCTGCCTGACCTCCATGGTCATCTTGCTGCTCCTGCCCTGCCCCCTTGCCCCCAGCCCTCTGTTTCCATGTGCAGACCCCTATTCCTTCCCTCCTGGCTTGTCTGTTCCATTGTAATGCCCCTGATCCGTCTCTCCTGCCCTTTATGGTCTGTTATGCTGCAGCTTTCTCTCCTGTCTGTCCATTATGGTCAGCTAGCTACCATTGCCTCTTTCCCCTCTGTTCTCTGTTGTCCATGTGCATGGTCCTGTCCCCTCCCTATTGTTTTTTATGGATTGTTGTGCTGCACTCCCGTCCTGCATGCGCTGTGTGGTGTATTGTGCTGCTGCAAACCCCGATGCCTGCCCTGTAGGGTCAGTTTGGTGGACCTCTCCATGTCCCTCCTGTCCTCTGTTATCCGAGTCCATGTCCCTACCCCAATTCCTCCTGCCTACCATGATCTTGGTAAGAGGGAGATTTTGAAAAAAAACTGGGGTATTGATTTTCCCCTCAGAGTTACATTGAAAAAGAGAAGATTGTAGACAGGAGACAGATCAAATAAATCCCATTTGAGGTTAAAAACATTGCACGTTTCCTGGCTGAAACGGGTCTGTTGGCATGTATGGTTGTACTACCACTGCCTCTTCCTTCTGCCCACAATGGTCTATTATATTGCCACAGCCTCTCTTGCCAGTCCTGTATTGTTGGTTTGTTGCCCCTGCCCCCCTTTCCACTGCCCTCCATAGTCTGTTGTGCTGCCACTGCCCTTCCTGCCTGCCCAGTGTGGTCAAATTGTTGCCTCTGCACTCTCCTACCTGCCTTCAATTTTCAGAGTCCGTGCCCCTGGCCTCTGCCACTCAACAGTATCCCAATGAACAACTACATTGCTAACATTCTATATGTATTACAAAAGTGTGGAACGCCTGACGTTATCTTGATGTAATCAAAACTGTAATACCTAGAGTATCTCCTTTAGAAATTACATATATGAGAGGGATTTGCATCAAAATTATGGTTAGTGCACTAAAAAAATAAAATGAGGACATTTTTTCTGAGTTTTCAAATAGCGACAAAGAACTTTTAAATTATTTGTAATCTTTATGTTTTTTTATCCAGTTGACCACTTGATTAAATGTTGCACCTAGGGGAGAGGATGTGGTGTTACTTCCAGAGCTGCAGACTTTGCAACTGGGGAACCAGGTTGGAGTTTCTGCTTCAGCTCAACATTCTGTGATTCTGGTCAAATCACTTAATCTCCCCATGTCTACAACCAAAATGAGTTTGATCTTGTGTGATGTAACCAATGCTCATGTAAAGCACTCCAATACCTGGCAAGTCTGCACTATTCAAAACTGCAAATACACAAAAAATAAGTGTTTTGCACACTTCTGTCATTGGGCTACATCTGGGTGATATTTGTGCTGCATTTGGGGTCTTTTGTCTCTGGTGGCCATCTTGGGAGATTTATTTGTTAAGAAGTTTCCTACTTTCCTCATTTACTGCAGTCTCCTCAGTAGGAAATGCTTTCAGTTTTTTACTTTGATTCCATCAAGAAGGTATTCAGATATGTCACACATTTGCCATAAATTCTGAATGCTGGCACTCTAGTTGCTCATTAGATCACTGTAGTAAAGCTACTGCTCACCAGGGAAGTCTGCTGCTGGTATTCAAAGTGCATGTTTCAGTCTGCATGTCGGAATTTTTCTATGAAATAGAAGAGTATTCGAGAAGTCAAAATGTGCCCTAATTTTTCTTTCTGCAGCACTAATCATAATTTCTATGGCAAAATGAACCCCCTCATTTTGTTCCTTTGTAAATTAAATGTTTTAAGTGTTACCACTTTATTCCAATCAAGATGGCTTCAGGTGTGCCATACTTTTGTCATAAGTAAGACTGTTAGTGCTCTAGTTGTTTGTTAGAACACTCTGGGACATTCTGTCATTGGGCTATACTTGGGCTACATCTGGGTGATATTTGGGCTACATTTGGGCTCTTTTGTCTGTGGTGGCAATTTTGGGAGACTTATTTGTTATGATGTTTCCTAATTTCCTCATTTACTACAGTCTCCTCAGTAGGAAATACTTTCAGCTTTTTAATTTGATTCCATCAAGAAGGCATTCAGATGTGTCACACATTTGCCATAAATTCAGAATGTTAGCACTCTAGTTGCTCATTAGATCACTGTAGTAAAGCTACTGCTCACCACGGAAGTCTGCTGCTGGTATTCAAAGTGCATGTTTCAGTCTGCATATCAGAATTTTTTAATGAAATAGAAGAGGATTTGAGAAGTCACTCAAAATGTGCCCTAATTTTTCTTTCTTCAGCACTAATCATAATTTCTATGGCAAAATAAACCCCCTCATTTTGTTCCTTTGTAAATTAAATGTTTTAAGTGTTACCAGTTTATTCCAATCAAGATGGCTTCAGGTGTGCCATACTTTTGTCATAAGTAAGACAGTGAGCACTCTAGTTGTTCTTAAGAACACTCTGGGACATTCTGTCATTGGGCTATACCTGGGCTACATCTGGGTGATATTTGGGCTACATTTGGGCTCTTTTGTCTCTGGTGGACATCTTGGGAGATTTATTTGTTATGAAGTTTCCTAATTTCCTCATTTACTGCAGTCTCCTCAGTGGGAATACTTTCAGTTTTTTATTTTGGTTCCATCAAGAAGGCAGTCAGATGTGTCACACATTTGCCATAAATCCTGAATGTTAGCACTCTAGTTGCTCATTAGATCACTGTAGTAAAACTACTGCTAACCAGGGAAGTCTGCTGCTGGTATTCAAAGTGCATGTTTCAGTCTGCATGTCAGAAGTTTTTTATGAAATAGCAGAGGATTTGAGAAGTCAAAATGTGCCCTAATTTTTCTTTCTGAGGAACTAATCATAATTACTATGACAAAATGAACCCCCTTATTTTGTTCCTTTGTAAATTAAATGTTTTAAGTGTTACCACTTTATTCCAATCAAGATGGCTTCAGGTGTGCCATACTTTTGTCATAAGTAAGACTGTTAGCGCTCTAGTTGTTTGTTAGAACACTCTGGGACATTCTGTCATTGGGCTATACTTGGGCTACATCTGGGTGATATTTGGGCTACATTTGGGCTCTTTTGTCTCTGGTGGCCATCTTGGGAGATTTTTTTGTTATGAAGTTCCTAAAATGAGTATGGTACCATCAACAAATGATTTATAATGTAACTAAAGTCTTAAAACCTTCTATTAGCTGCAATGCTTTGGTAATGAGGTGCTATCATGTATATTGGTCCCAAGAAGGCTGCCAACACTTCTTGGATGAAGTGCTGACAGCCAATCAGATCTCACAATGAGATGTGTGGTTAGGCTCCGCCCAGATATATATGTGATTTTACTTTTGATTTTCTCAGGAACTACTGAATGGATTTACACCATTTAAGCAAAAGGCACGAGTCTGAACTGAGGACTACATCTTTGCCAAATTTGGTGTAATTCCGTTCAGCAGTTCGGGCTGTAGCTGCGTCAACAGGTACTATGGGAAAATGCATGGGGAAAACGTGTTTTGGGACCCCCCTTTTTTCTCGGTCCCCACTTGACAAATCACCGTGAAATTTTCAGGATAGGAGCGGACCGGAGCTGGCCAAAAGTTTGGAAACTTTGGCGAAGATTCATCAATCAACGCCAACGTTATTCCAAATAGAATGTTGCGGGTTTCCTATGGAAAATAGGTCCTAACTATAACTACCTACTGGCGACTGCCAGTAGGTAATATATATATATATATATTCACTGAAAAAAACATAGGTTTCAGGGGCGTTATAGTTAGCTGGACATTTCCCTCGTACAAAACCCTAGAAATTCCCCTGTTATAGTTAGTTCAGCTAACTATAACTCGCGCCCCCGCAATGCACTGCTGATGACCTCACATATTACATCACTCATGACATGGTCAGTGACATCACTGATGACATCACTGATGACATCTGAAATGACATCACTGATGACATCATCCATGTGATAAATTAGTGCATCTTCTCACACCCTTTGATATACTCAATCAAAATTTCAGACGTCCATTCTCAAAACCATAGATACTCCAATACCAATAACTACATACCCACTCATTGACTCTTAGATCTACACACACATCCACTCACTCACCTGTACAGTCACTCATACTTACAGTCACTCAGTACAGGACTATCATATGCATTTATACACCTACATAGACACTCAAACACCACCAATCATCCATAGAGGTACTCTCACACCTAGTCAGTCATGCAAATAATTAATCACACTCCCATTTACTCACCTATGCAGTTATACCCACACAAGTTCACTTACTCATAAAAATAGTACCACATTCTTACACTCTTATACAATCACTGATACAAGCACACACTCATCCATACAGCCACTCTAACAATCACACACTCACATATACCCACTTATATACTCTTACACACATATATACTGCCTTTCACATATGTAGTTACTCACACATGTACCACTGAGATATACATTCAATCACTAACACACCCATACATACACTCACCCAACCATACACTCCATCACAGATGCACTCTTAAAACCATGCACCCATAGAATCACCCACTTACACATGTATGCACAGAGTCACACACACCCCACCCACACAAACACTCAGGCACCCAAACAGATACTCAGACAACCAATCAATAACCCATAGAAACTCTCATATAGCTATTCACAAAACCATGCAGCCGCTTATACACCAACAGACAGGCAGATACAGACATTCACACAGTTTAGTCACTAGTCTGGAGTAAGATACGTTTAATGACTCACTTATAGAGTCAGTCACGCACCTACTAAATCATCCATTCACACACTTATACACCCACTCATTCTTCCATAGGTTTTTCCCTCTATATATTAAACATATTTAAAATTTACAGAAACACACACTCACTGGATGACGTCATCAGTGATGTCATCAGTGATGTCATTTCAGATGTCATCAGTGATGTCATCAGTGATGTCACTGACCATGTCATGAGTGATGTAATATGTGACGTCCTCAGCAGTGCATTGCGGGGGCGTGAGTTATAGTTAGCTGAACTAACTATAACGGGGGAATTTCTAGGGTTTTGTACGAGGGAAATGTCCAGCTAACTATAATGCCCCTGAAACCTATGTTTTTTTCAGTGAATTTTTAAGCTTTTTTAAATGCCAATTCCTAACTATAATGCCCCTGAAACCTATGTTTTTTTCAGTGAATTTCAAAGGTTTTTTAAATGCTAATTCCTAACTATATCAGGCCTGAAACCTATGGTTTTTTCAGTGAATTTCAAAGGTTTTGTAAATGACAATTTTGAATGTATTAATTGTTATACTGATTTTTTTTATACTGATTTACTATATTTTTTAAACTATTTATTTTAGATATATTTTTTTTAATTACATTATAATACAAAATATACTTTCTCAGAATGAATTACTTTAGTTTAAATATTTGGCAAATAGGCAACAGACTTTTAAGTACAGTAGTTACAGTTGTTGCAATGGGCAACACAATTTCAAACACAAAGCAACATTGAGCTCAATGTGAATTTCTAGTGAAATGAAATTAGTTACTTTATGGATTACTTTTCTAACCACAGGACTGGATCCTAGATTCAGTCCTTGGACATCTCCTGTAAACAGTTGAGTAAAAGCGCTTTGGTTACAGTGGTTATTTTTAAGGAATATTATTGTATTTTAAAAGTTGACACTTAGAATTTTTTTCACATAGAATCACCAATGTTATCCAATGGCAGAAAATTCACTTAGCAGCTAAGTAGTGTTATCATTACTTTTTCTTACTCAGTGGTGGATCCTGGATCCAGCACTGGCCAACCTCCTGTAAACAGTTGAAAGAATGTGTTTAAGTCAAGCAGACGATTTTTTAGGAATATTTTTAGTTTGTGAAAATAGACACTTAGAAACTTTTCTGGTGAAAACCACACAATGGATTCCTATGGAAGGAAACACAAGTTACTGGTAAGTACGCTTAGAATTACTCTTCCGGGTCAGTGCTGGGCTAAAAGATGCAGCCCTGGGTTCTCTCCTGATAACAGGTGAGTAAATCGGAATTCGTAGTTCGGCTGATTTTAGAGGAATATTTGTACGTTTCAAAAATGGACACTGAAAATTTTCTGGTGAAAACCACACAATGGATTCCTATGGAAGGAAATACAAGTTACTGGTAAGTACGCTTAGAATTACTTTTCAGGGTCTCTGCTGGGCTAAAAGATGCAGCACTGGGTCCTCTTCTGATTACAGGTGAGTAAATCGGAATTCGTAGTTCGGCTGATTTTAGAGGAATATTTCTACATTTCAAAAATGGACACATAAAATTTTCTGCTGAAAACCACACAATGGATTCCTATGGAAGGAAATACAAGTTACTGGTAAGTACGCTTAGAAGTACTTTTCAGGGTCAGTGCTGGGCTAAAAGATGCAGCACTGGGTTCTCTCCTGATTACAGGTGAGTAAATCGGAATTCGTACTTCGGCTGATTTTAGAGTAATATTTGTACGTTTCAAAAATGGACACTTCGAAAATTTTCTGCTGAAAACCACACAATGGATTCCTATGGAAGGAAATACAAGTTACTGGTAAGTACGCTTAGAATTATTTTTCAGGGTCAGTGCTGGGCTAAAAGATGCAGCCCTGGGTTCTCTCCTGATAACAGGTGAGTAAATCGGAATTCGTAGTTCGGCTGATTTTAGAGGAATATTTGTACAATGGTAAAGGAAGGGGGCGGGGCCTGAGGTGACGTGTGCAAACACGCCCTGTGGCACATTTTAAGTTGGGGAATTAATTCCTCTTCAATCCTGCGGTCCCCTGGGGGCCAACTAGCCCACCAGGTACCTCCAGTATGCGTCAGGGAGCTGTGTTGCAGAGTGGTGTTCAGAGGCCACTCCCCTTTTTACAACACTCTGCAACGCAGCTCCGTGCGCTTCATGGAGGTACCTGGTGGGCTAGTTGGACCCTAGGGGACCTCTGGATTGAAGAGGAATTAATTCCCTAAATTAAAACGCGCCACAGGGCGTGTTTGCACACATATCACCTCAGGCCCGGCCCCCTACCTTCACCACTGTGCAAACGTGCCCTGTGGCGTGTTTTAAGTTGGGGGATTAAGTCCCCTTGAATCCTGAGGTCCCCTGGCGGCCAACTTGCCCACCAGGTACCTCTAGTATGCTCCAGGGAGCTGCATTGCAGAGAGGTGTTCAGAGGCCACGCCCCTTTTTACAACACTCTGCAACGCAGCTCCGTGGCACTTACTGGAGGTACCTGGTGGGCTAGTTGACCCCTAGGGGACCTCTCGATTGAAGAGGAATGAATTCCCCAAATTAAAACGTGCCACAGGGCGTGTTTGCACAGTATCACCTCAGGCCCCGCCCCCTACCTTCACCACTGTGCAAACGCGCCCCGTGGCACATTTTGAAGTTGGGGGATTAAGTCCCCTTGAATCCTGAGGTCCCCTAGCGGCCAACTAGGCCACCAGGTACCTCCAGTAAGCGCCACGGAGCTGCGTTGCAGAGAGGTGTAAAAAGGGGTGTGGCCTCATTACACCTCTCTGCAACGCAGCCCCTGGCGCATACTGGAGGTTCCTGGTGGGCTCCTGGTGGGCTAGTTGGCCCCCAGGGACCCCCAGTATTCAAGGGGAATTAGTTCCCCCTCTGCAAACGCGCCAGGGGGCGCGTTTGCCGAGTGGGGTAAGGAGGGGGCGTGGCCTCCGGCCCGATCCCGATCTTTTCTGCCGGCATTGCTTTTCGACATGGGGAGCAGCTAACATGCTGCTCCCCATGTGGAAAAGCAATCAGCTTTGCTTTATTGAAGCGAGAGCAGGTTTCCCTGCTCTCGCTTCAATGAAGCAAAGCAGTTTGCAATGACAGGGTGGGAGCCGCGAGGCTCCCGCCCTGTCATTGCAAACAGCAGTGTCCCAGGGGTGGGCACCCCGGAACACTGCAGGAGCCGGCCCTGGGGGGTGGCGGTCCCCAGGGCCATCATTGGCTCCAGGAGGGGGGCCGTGTGGCCCCCCTCCCACACGGACAAGTTGCCCCCGGGGGTGGTGGTCCCGGGGCTGGGGGGGCCTGAGAGCCCCCCCATCGCAAATACTTTCAAGCCCCGGGGGTGGCGGTCCCCGGGGCTAGGGGGTCTGCGAGCCCCCCAACCCATTTTCTATAAGCCCCGGGGGTGGTGGTCCCCGGGGCTGGGGGGGGCCGTGAGCCCCCCCATATAGTATCTCTGAGCCCCGGGGGGTGGCGGTCCCCGGGGCAGTGTGAGGGGGATTGGGACCCCCCACACACTTTTTTATTTCTGCCCCCGGGATTTGGCCCCCCCGGGGGCCAATTACCAAAGAAGCGCGGGAGCCCCGCGCTTCTTTTTGTTAATTTTCGGCCGAAATTCGCGCTGGGTGCGCGAATCTCGACGATTTAAAAAAAAAAATACTTTGTTGGGCCCTGGGGGTCCTTGTGGGACCCCCTGAGCAGGCCTAGGGGGTCAGGGTGTTTCTACCCAGCCCCCTTGTCGCGTTTTGCGCCTTTGTTTTTGTGCTTTCTTGTGCCTCGGTTCTACCGCGACACAAGATGGCTGCCAACACTTCCTGATTCAGAGTGCTGGCAGCCAATTAGCATTCAGCTCGTGCTCGGGAGGGTTCGGGGAGGGTCATAGATATCACTAACTTTTAACTCTAATTTTCTCAAGAACTACTGAACGAATTTACACCATTTAAGCAAAAGGCACGAGTCTGAACTGAGGACTACCTCCTTGCCAAATTTGGTGTAATTCCGTTCAGCAGTTCGGGCTGTAGCTGCGACAACAGGTCCTACGGGGAAAATGCATGGGGAAAACGCGTTTTGGGACCCCCCTTTTTTCTCGGCCCACGCTTGACGAATCACCCTGAAACTTTCAGGGTAAGAGCGGAGCGGAGCTGGCCAAAAGTTTGGAAAATTTCGCGAAGATTCATCACCCGGTGCCAAAGATATTCCCAATAGAATATTGCGGATTTCCTATGGCAAATAGGTCCTAACTATAACTATCTACTGGCGACCGCCAGTAGATTATTATATATATATATATATATATATATATATATATATATATATATATATATATATATATATATATATATAATCAATCTACTGGCAGTCACCAGTAGGTAGTTATAGTTAGGATCGTGTTTCCATAGGAAATCCGCAACATTCTATTTGGAATAACTTTGGCGCCGATTGACGAATCCTCGCGAAATTTTCAAAATAGGTGGGGCGCTCCGCTCCTTCCCTGAAAGTCTCGGGGGGATTCGTCAAGCGGGGGCTGAGAAAAAGGGGGGTCCCAAAACGCGTTTTCCCCATGCATTTTTCCATAGGACCTTTAGTCCAAGCTACAGCCCGAACGGCTGAACAGAATTACTTGAAATTTGGCAGAGAGGTAGTCCTCAGGTCAGGGATGTGCCTTTTGCAGGTCTGGTGTAAATCTGTTCAGTATTTCCAGAGAAAATAGCATTTAAAAGCATATATATAGATCTATAAGCGCGCACCGTGCGCGTACGGTAAAACTTACCATACGCGCACGGTGCTGTGCGCGAGCGCGATTCTGATTGGTTGTTAGATCTTAGTAAACATTCGAATCGGTCGAAACGAGGAAGTGTCGGCCGCCATTTTGTCTCTCGCAGTCTGAGGGGGTGAAAAACAAAGGTGGAGAACGTGAAAAGGGGGCAGGGTGGACAATTCCTGACCCCCTAGCCTTTGTCAGGGGGTCCCAGAAGGACCCCCAAGGGCCAAAATTTCTTTTAATTTTGTTTCGAAAAATCGCGGAGTGCGCGTAGCGTGCGCGTACGGTAGAAACGGAAAAATTCCGCGAACTGCGTAACGTGGGCGTGCGGTGCGCGAAGCACGGTGAAAAACCTTACAAAAAATAAATAAATACATAACTTAGCATTTAAAAAAACGTACAAATTCACTGAAAAAACCATAGGTTTCACACGCGTTATAGTTAGGAATTAGCATTTAAAAAACCTTGTAAATTCACTTAAAAAACCATAGGTTTCACACATGTTATAGTTAGCTGGACATTTCACTCGTGAAAAACCATTGAAATTCCCCCGTTATAGTTAGTGCAGGCAACTATAACTCACGCGACCGCAATCCTCTGCTGATGACGTCAGATATTACATCACTGATGACATATGTGTCTTTCTGAAAACAAAAAATATTTGTAATATATGTATAGCTAAAAATTAATGGAAGAAGACATGGGTAAATAAGTGTCTAAATACAGTGATGTAATATCTGACGTCATCAGCAGAGGATTGCGGTTGCGTGAGTTATAGTTGCCTGCACTAACTATAATGGGGGAATATCAATGGTTTTTCACGAGTGAAATGTCCAGCTAACTATAACATGTGTGAAACCTATGGTTTTTTAAGTGAATTTGCAAGGTTTTTTAAATGCTAATTCCTAACTATAACGTGTGTGAAACCTATGGTTTTTTCAGTGAACACATATATATATATACAATCTACTGGCAGTCGCCAGTAGATAGGTATAGTTAGGACCTATCTGCCATCGGAAATCTGCAACATTCTATTCCCAAAAAATCTGGCGCCGGTTGATAAATCCCCGCGAAAATTTCCAAACTTTTGGCCAGCTCCACTCCGCTCCTATCCTGAAAGTGGTGATTCGTCAAGTGGGGGCTGAGAAAAAATGGGGGTCCCAAAACGCGTTTTCTCCATGCAATTTCCCATAGGATCTGTTGTCGCAGCTACAGCCCGAACCGCTGAACGAAATGACACCAAATTTGGCAAAGAGGTAATCCTCAGTTCAGACTCGTGTCTTTTGCATAAATGGTGTGAAACCGTTCAGTAGTTCCAGAGAAAATTAAGGTAAAATAGTTAGTGATCTCTATGGCCGGGGAGGATCCGCGGACCCTACCTGCACCGTAAGTGCACCCTCCCCGAACCGAGCGCGCACCCTCCCGATCGCGCACTGAATGCTAATTGGCTGTCGAGTGTCTGTCTACATTCGAAACCAGGAACTGTTGGTGGCCCTTTTCTGCCTCGGTAGAAGCGAGGCTGAAGAAGCAAGGGGAATAAGTGTGTAAAACATAGAAAGGGGGCAGAGTGGAAATACTCTGACCCTCTAAAGGTGCTTAGGGGGTCCCAGAAGGATCCCCTGTGGCCCCCTTAAAAAAAAAAAAACGAGAAATGCGCGCAGGGTGCGCTAATCCTATTGCGTTGGGTGCACGGATCCTCTCGCGTTGGGTGCGCAGATCCAAGGATTTTTTTTTTTTTTAAAAGACAAGAAATCATTGGTTGTATGACAACTTTCTACACTGAAAGGTAGGGTGTATATTTCTGTTTTTTAAACGCATGATTCTTATTGGTTAACAAAAACTGATTGTAAGGAACATTATATATGATAAGCTGATATGTTGAAAAGTCAAGCACACTTGCTGTCTTGATTAGCAACATTGTGTGCTGAACTTGTGACCTGTGTGCTCAGTACAGTGTTCCATGACCTGTTTCTATGGTAACAGGCAGAAGGCAGATTGGGGGAAGGGTTCAAATGTATTTAATTTGGAAAGAGTTGAAATGTTTAACCAATAGAAATGTGTGTTTGCTTTTGAATTTATGTGTGTAGGAATGTGATTTGTTGTTTACATGTATATGTGTGGAAAATGAAAGGGAAACTGCCATTTTTTGGTTTTGCTGAGAGGTGCACAGTGCAGAGATTCTGTATAAGAAAATCTGGTGTGTGACTGATATCTGGTGTGTGACTGATATACTTCTTAATCTACAAAACAACTTGAAAGGTGAGTTATTTAATTGTGAGGGGATGTATGTAGACTATTTTGATTTTAATCAGACTAATGTATTTCTCCTGCTAAAGTGTAGGGAGTACTTTTTTTCTCTACAGTCTTATTGACAGTGTGTGTGCATGTAGAAACCATTCTGTGATAAGCATTTGTGTTTTTCATGTGTTTGCAGACAGATAACTGTGCTGTTTTTATATTTTGGTAGAATTAGAAACCAGTCATTGTTTATGAATTTGTGAAATGAGTTATGTTTCTATACTAAAATGTAGTACTCCTTCTAGATGAAGAAATGTGTTTTGGTATAGTGCAATGGATAGTGTTGTTTGTCTAGAACCACACAGTGAGTATGTGTGCATTTGGGAACCACTGTGATAGAAGCATTTGGTAACATCGTGTATTTGCTGACAGATAACTGTTTTAAAACCTGTCATGTTGTCCAGTTTTAGTAGTATTAGAAGCCAGTCTTTGCTTATGCATTGATAAAATGAGTCATGCTTTGACACTAATGTGCTGTACTTTAATATGTAGATTGTGTGTAGTCTCCTTACCCCTTGCACAGTATTGAATGAGTTTTTGTAAGCTGCTAGGGATAGTGTTGCTTGTCTAGAATCACACTGTGAGTCTGTGTGCATTTGGGAACCACTGTGAGAGAAGCATTTGGTAACATTGTGTATTTGCTGACAGATAACTGTTTTAAAACCTGTCTTGTTGACAAGTTTTAGTAGCATTAGAAGGCAGTTTTTGCTTATGCTTTGGTTAAATGAGTGAGGCTTTGACACAAAAGTGCAGTCCTGAAATATGTAGATTGTGTGCAGTTCCCTTACCACTTCCACTGTAGTGAATGAGTTTTGGTAAACTCCTAGGGATAGTGGTGCTTGTCTAGATTCACACTGTGAGTCTGAGTGCATTTGGGAACCACTGTGAGAGAAGCATTTGGTAACATCGTGTATTTTCTGACAGATAACTCTTTTAAAACCTGTCATGTTGTCAAGTTTTAGTAGCATTAGAAGCCAGTCTTTGCTTATGCAATGAGTTAGGCTCTGACACAAAAGTGCAGTTCTGAAATATTTAGATTATGTGCAGTTCCCTTACCACTTTCACAGTAGTGAATGCGTGTTGGTATACTCCTAGGAATAGTGGTTGTTGTCTAGAATCACACTGTGAGTCTGTGTGCATTTGGAAATCACTGTGAGAGAAGCATTTGGTAACATTGTGTATTTACTGACAGATAACTGTTTTAAAACCTGTCATGTTGTCAAGTTTTAGTAGCATTAGAAGCCAGTCTTTGCTTATGCATTGATATAATGAGTCATGCTTTGACACTAATGTGCTGTACTTAAATATGTAGATTGTGTGCAGTACCCTTACCTCTTCTAGACTAGTGGATGAGTTTTGGTAAACTCCTAGGATAGTGTTGCTTGTCTAAAATCACACTGTGAGTCTGTGTGCATTTGGGTAAGGATTGTGAGAGAAGCATTTGGTAACATTGTGTATTTGCTGACAGATAACTGTTTTAAAACCGGTCATGTTGTCAAGTTTTAGTAGCTTTAGAAGCTAGTCTTTGCTTATGCATTGATAACATGAGTCAGGGTTTGACACTAAAGTGCAGTACCATGTACTATTCTCTTCACTGTGCCAGAACTGAAAATTTAAAAGTTTTACCCAGGCACTGTCCTAGCAGTAGTCTGATGATTTAGTCAGTTTCCAAGTACTCATGTTGTGAACCATACATTACCACATAGACTGCTTCAAATGTCTATGCAGTATGCATGCAGTCTTCTAACATACTATACACTTGTCTTTCACACCTTCAATTCCCTAGTCAGTATCCATACAGTCCAGCAAACATCCTGTCACTCCCTTTGCACTCCTCTAGTGACCCATTCAGTACCAAGTACTAATCCATTCACTGTGTCAAAAGCCAACCACTTATAAATTCACCAAGGCACTCTCCTTGCTGTACTCTAATCATTCAGTCAGTACCCAAGTACTCATGCAGTGAGCCAGGCCTTAGCACATAGACTGCTTCAAATGCCTATTCACTATGGATGCAGTCCTCTAATCACCTACACAGTTGTCTTTCACACCTTCAATTTCCCAATCAGCATTCATACACTTCTAGCAAACACCCTGTCACTCACACAGTGTGTCTCCTTATAGTATTGTAATCATTCAGTCAGTTAGCATGTAGTCTTTTAGTGAGGTAGGCTTTAGGGCATGAACTGTTTCAAAGTAGTATGCACTATGCATGTAGTGTTTTAACCATCGTCACACTTGTGGTTCAGGGCTATAGATTCTTTGTCAGTTTTTATATAAAATGTGTTTGTACAGTAATGGAATAGTATAAATTTGAAAGTTATTAATATACATTTATTTGTTTTTCTTTTTTACAGATACTGTTTTTCAACGTTAAAATAGAGAAATCATGCCAGAAAAAAAAGAAAAAGGAAAGAAACTCAGAAAGGCGCAGGAGTGTTTCTCATCCGTTTGCACTCTTCTCGTGCAAGATTGTTCGAATGAAGGGTCCTTAGGTGTTTCATCATACTTGCCGTGCCGTAGGAGTATTTCTTGTTAGGATCCCTTCGCGACAGCACTCTTTTGCAAATCTTGCACGTGACCAAGGTGGCATTGGTCTTTGTTTGCCCCTCGGGAAAAGTAAAAAATTTCCACACCACTGAAGAAAAACATTGTAGGCGTGGTGCCTTCTCCAAAAATTCATCCTCAGATATAGTGAATATTTTAAAGCGGCAACATTTACAGTTTTTGTAAGTTAAACTTATAACATTTTGTTAGCCATAAGCATTTTATATATGTGTGATTTGTATCTTGTGGTATTTTACTGAGAATAGCATGTTGTTGTTTTTTTAACAATCGTTCTGATTGGTTTTTTTTTTGCCCGCTGTTAAGTGATGAGTACGATTGAAATCACTATTTCTAAGGAAATTCAATATATTCTGAGAACAGCAAAAAAGGCAAACAAATTACTTTGTGGAAATTATGATGTGTTGTAAAAAATGTATTATTACATGTTATAATTTTTTTTTCCTTTTCTTTCACAGATCCAAATTTTAAAATAAGCAATTTATATAAATTTAGATTAAAATAAAAATCTGAAAAAATGTATACCATTTTTTATTCCTATTACTGTGAAGGTAAGTTTAACTAAGCCTCAATATGCAGAATGAGGAGGTCTGCAAGAAGCTACAAAGTTGAAACACGTTTGTAAAAACACTCTGTTTATACCTATGTAGTTTTGAAATCTGACCATAATCAGATATCATGTGACCTGCAAAAAAAGAGATTTGAGGGGTCCATAATATTTCCCATTGTACCTATTGAAGGACCGCAATAATTTCAATCATTCTTCTTTGAACATCTTTGCAGACAATACTCTGTGCTTACCTTCTATCATTCGCAAGGAATTTTAAAACCGGAAATATGTCACTTTTTGTAACATAGTTATTGCGCAAGACACTCTTTCATATTTACAAAGAGAGGAAAAGGCACTGTGTGCACTTTTTATACTCCATGTAAATACAACCTCATTATGCACACCACTTTGCGTTGAAAGGGTGTTCTATAAGTGTTGAT
Organism: Triturus cristatus; assembly: GCF_964204655.1. Lineage (NCBI taxonomy): Eukaryota > Metazoa > Chordata > Amphibia > Caudata > Salamandridae > Triturus > Triturus cristatus. Next base: position 1,059,728,060 of record NC_140589.1, on the reverse strand, counting down.
GTGCATGATTGCACTGAATACTCATAGAACAAGACACATGTCTAGATTTATCAGAAATCAAAAATCTTGATATGTGTGTGAATGCTGCACCATTCTAAAATTGGTGTAGGAAAGCACAACAAGGATAATTGTTTTCATTTCTCCACATTGTTATATCTTCAATGCATGCTGAAATGTTCAGCATACATTGAAGGAGAAAAATGCATGTTCTCATTGTTTTTGTGCAGGAAGGTGTGTCTTCCTGTAGAAAAACAAACAGCACATGACACAGATATCCTTACACTATGGTGCAAGGGTGCCTGTGTCACCACATGGCTGCAGTTTAAGCAGCCGTGCAGAGAGAAGCATAGATTTGCAACATATTTATGTACATATGTTGCATCCCTGTACTTCGGAAGTACTTCAGCACACTGCAGTTAAATGAGGTTACTGTGTGATGCTGCAGCACATCCTCATAGTTCTGCACTTATACATTCACAATACGCTACTAATGCATTCATTCAGTCAATTATGTACTACACATACATTCATCTAAACTTTCACACACTAACAAAGAAATTTAGCTCTTTTTTTAAACCAGGAAAGTTAGTTCTTAGAAGAACTTTATTTTTCTTCTTTCTTCTTTTATATTTTTTTGGGGGGGTTTTCTAACAATTTTGTGATTTTTTTGGTTTTTCTGGAAAAAAACTAACAAAAAAAAAACTGGAGGAACCAAACAATGAACTTCAGGGAACAAAAAAAAAAATAATAACTAGCAAATGTGACTTTCTTGCCGGCGGCAGATCAGATCGATCGACTGCTCACCATAGCACAAAGTCGCATTGCACTTAGTGCAGAGTACTTTTAAAAATTGAAATTGAGGATGGATGTCCAAGTTTTGGGCTGATGGATGCACTCTTGAAGTGCTCGGCTGCGATGAGGTGGAAGGCGAAGGAGCAGGAGTGTTTCTCATCCGTTTGCACTCTTCTCGTGCAAGATTGTTTGGATGAAGGGTCCTTAGGTGCTTCATCATACTAGCCGTGCCGCACAAGTATTTCTTGTTAGGATCCCCTTGCGACAGCACTCTTTTGCAAATCTTGCATGTGACCAAGGTGGCATAGGTCTTATTCTGCCCCTCGGGAAAAGTAAAAAATGTCCACACCACTGAAGAAAAACGTTCTTTGCGTGGTGCCTCCTCAAAAAATTAATCCTCAGATGAATGAGGAGATCCTGGAGATGCCTGCTGCCCTGAAGCCATTGTTTGTAAAAAAAAAAGTTTGAGCTAAGTGTAAACTTAGTCCAAAAAAGCTTCTTCTCTGCAAAGAGATGCTCCTCCAAAGAAGGTCAAAAAAGAATGATTGAATTGGGTTGGGTCTTTCAATAGTTAGAACAGGAAGTGTAATGAACCAATCAAATCTCTTTTTTTGCAGGTCACATAGGACCCGCGCACCCTGCGCTTACGCAGCACGCATCCAGCGCGCATCCGCGAAATTGAATTAAAAAAAATTATAGGATTAGATGTAAAAATATATTAGTTTTAAGACTAGTTTAGAGTTTGTCTTCAATTAATATTCACATGAAATACATATATATATGTTTTTTTAAATGTTAAATATTTCGCGGGATCCGCGCACCTACCGCGTCATAGACGCAGATGACGCATCGCGGAAGCGCGTAAACATCGCGTTACGTACATCGAACGTGTTGCGTATAGGCTGAGAGTCGCATACGATTGCGCATTGCGATTGCGCACTAAACACGTACCCAACGCATACCACGCGCGAATGCTATTGCGTAGGGATCGAAAACGGTGCACTTAGGGTGCACAGATCCAAAAACATGGAAAAAATATATATAAAATAAACTTTCGAACATATAGTTAAAGAAATATTTTTAAAAATATAAAAAATATGTTTGAAAAAGCCAATAAAACAAATAATATTTTTTAATTTTTAAAAGAATTAATTAAAAAAATAAATTTAAAAAATGGTGATAAAAAAGAATTTCAAAAAACATAATTAATGAAATTGACACACTGAATTTGAAAAATATAGAAATCCAATGAAAATCATTAAACATGATATCTTTAGAGATAAGTTATAGATAGGAATTAACATTTAAAAAACCTTTGAAATTCACTGAAAAAACCATAGGTTTCATGCATGTTATAGTTAGGAATTGGCATTTAAAAAACCTTTGAAATTCACTGAAAAAAACAAAGATTTCAGGGGCATTATAGTTAGGAATTGGTGTTTAAAAAACCTTAGAAATTCACACAAAAAAACATAGGTTTCAGGGGCGTTATAGTTAGCTGGACATTTCCCTTGTACAAAACCCTAGAAATTCCCCTGTTATAGCTAGTTCAGCTAACTATAACTCGCGCCCCCGCAATGCACTGCTGATGACGTCACATATTACATCACTCATGACATGGTCAGTGACATCACTGATGACTTCACTGATGACATCTCAAATGACATCACTGATGGCATCACTGATGACGTCATCCATGTGAAAAATTAGTGCATCTTCTCACACCCTAATATAACCTTTGATACACCGACTCAAAATTTCAGACGGCCATTTTGAAAACCATAGATACTCCAATACCAATAACTACATACCCACTCATTGACTCTTAGGTCTACATACATCTCCACTCACTCACCTGTACAGTCACTCATACTTACAGTCACTCCGTACAGGACTATCATATGCAGTTATACACCTATATAGACACTCACACACCGCCAATCATCCATTGAGGTACTGACACACCTAGTCAGTCATGCAAATAATTAATCACAGTCCAATTTACTCACCTATACAGTTAAACACACTCAAGTTCACTTACTCATAAAAATACTAACAAATTATGACGCTCTTATACAATTACTGATACAAGCACACACTCATCCATACAGCCACTCCAGCAATCACACACTCTCACATATAGATAGTTATATACTCTTACACACATATACACTGCGTTTCACATATGTAGTTACTCACACATGTACAACTGAGATATACATTCAATCACTAACACACCCTTACATACGGTCACCCAACCATACAGTCAATCACAGTTGCACTCTTAAAACCATGCACCCATAGAATCACCCACTCACACATCTATGCACAGAGTCACACAAACCCTACCCACACAAACACTCAGGCACCCATACAGATACTCAGACAACCAATAAATAACCCATATAGACACTCATATAGCTATTCACAAAACCATGCAGCCACTTATACACCAACACACAGACACATACAGACATTCACACAGTTTAGTCACTAGTCTGCAGTAAGATACATTTAATGACTCACTTATAGAGTCAGTTACGCACCTAGAAATCATCCATTCACACACTTATACACCCACTCATTCTTCCATAGGCCTTTAACTATAAATAAATAAAACATATTTAAACTTTACAGAAACACACAGTCACTGGATGACGTCATCAGTAATGTCATTTGAGATGTCATCAGTGATGTCATCAGTGATGTCACTGACCATGTCATGAGTGATGTAATATGTGACATCATCAGCAGTGCATTGCGGGGGCGCGAGTTATAGTTAGCTGAACTAACTATAACAGGGGAATTTCTAGGGTTTTGTATGAGGGAAATGTCCAGCTAACTATAATGCCCCTGAAACCTATGTTTTTTTAGTGAATTTATATATATATATATATATATATATATATATATATATATATATATTCACTTAAAAAACCATAGGTTTCACACATGTTATAGTTAGGTGGACATTTCACTCGTAAAAAACCAATGAGATTCCACCGTTATAGTTAGTTCAGATAACTATAACTCGCGCGCCCGCAATCCACTGCTCATGACATCACATATTACATCACTCATGACATGGTCAGTGGCATCACTCATGACATCACTGATGACATCATCCTTGTGATAGAGTGGCGGTCGCGCGAGTTATAGTTATCTGAACTAACTATAACGGTGGAATTTCATTTGTTTTTTACGAGTGAAATGTCCACCTAACTATAACATGTGTGAAACCTATGGTTTTTAAGTGAATTTGCAAGGTTTTTTAAATGCTAATTCCTAACTATAACGTGTGTGAAACCTATGGTTTTTTATGTGAATTTGTACATTTTTTTAAATGGTAAGTTATGTATGTATTATTTATTTTAATTTTTTAAGGTTTTCCACCGTGCGCGCACCGCACACCGTGCGCGCAACCCGCGATTTAAAAAAAATGTTTTTTCACCCTTCGGGGTCCTTTAGGGACCCCCTGACAAAGGCTAGGGGGTCAGTAACTCTCTACCCTGCCCCCTTTTCACGTTCGCCACCTCTCTTTTTCACTCTCGCACCCAAAACAAACAAAATGGCGGCCGACACTTCCTGATTTCGACCGATTCGAACGTTGACTGACATGTAACCACCAATCAGAATTACGCTCGCGCACGTTAGGCTATAGAAATGTATGTGCTTTAACTGCAACTACTGAACAGATTGACACCATATATGCAAAAGGCACATCCCTGACCTGAGGACTACCTCTCTGCCAAATTTCAAGTAATTCTGTTCAGCCGTTCGGGCTGTACCTTCGACTAAAGGTCCTATCGGAAAATGCATGGGGAAAACGCGTTTTGGGACCCCCCTTTTTTCTCGGCCCCCGCTTGACGAATCACCCCGAGACTTTCAGGGTAGGAGCTGAGCGGAGCGCCCCATTAGTTTTGAAAATTTCGCGAGGATTCGTCAACCGGCGCCAAAGTTATTCAAAATAGAATTTTCAGATTTCCTATGGAAACACGGTCCTAACTATAACTATCTACTGGCGACCGCCAGTAGATAATATATATATATATATATTCTTCGTAAACTTAATATTCAAGCACGCTCTCAGGAAAAAACAAACACGAGATAACAAGGTGTCCGTTGTTTAATTCACAACGCGTTTCACCTCTTGCGAGGCTTGATCACGTGAATAATAGACAACAAAGAAAGCACAACATAAATGGAGTTTCCCTGATGCATTCTGATGACGTGCATCATATGGTTAGTGTTGCGGACATATTGGAATGGTACACAGTTCATAGACTCTGATTGAAAAATTAAGACGAAGAATTGTGACAGCCGGTACTCTGCCGGCGTGCGCGCCACCTTCCATGGGTCTCGTGGAGTCCAGAAGGAGTAACGGGACGTTTTGGATACATAGATATAGATATATACATATAGATATATATATGTAAACATCCTGATCGTCTCTCCACAAACAGGCACCAACACCGTGAAGAATTATGGCACAGACGGCGATTTATTTCAAATTCAGGTCAGACGCGTTTCGGCGGTGAAACCGCCTTGCTCACTGCATGAAATGTTCTGTCAGTGTCAACCAAACAAATACCTCCACCATTTACCTGTGGTTGCCAAGACAACCAGTACATGTCATAGACATAGAAGTTTTTACACCGTGACTTGGCAAAATACAATTGTGCGTAAATCTATGGACTAACATACATTGGTAATATAAACAATTTGTAATCACATATGTAGGCAAATATAATTCCTAAATCAAAAATCGAGTTCAAATGTCACTCTAGAGGTCAAAAACGTACACAAAGAAAATTAGGAGTGCCGCTCGTAATGGAACGGAACAGCCCGTCTCAGTGTGTACCCTGTTTGATGTGTTCCAAACCAATGTTACAGTGTTGGCTAACAGAGGAGGGCATGTATCTAAAGAATATCTATTAACCAAAAGGGCGAGTTTAAGCGGCCTGCTTAGTTTACGATAGTATATGCAGTATCTGTGTACGAGCCCACAAATACATCGTAATTAAAAGTAAAGAAAGTTATAGCTTCCACTTACAGAAATTTATTACAACCCTATAAACGGAACGCCGTAGCTGACAAGTGCCACTACTAGAAGAAAATAAAAAGGAAAATAGGGGGGGTGGTTCAAATGTCACCACTATGGGAATATCCCGCCCAAGTGGGCATAAAGATACTCACGATCTATAGTGGCAGGCCAGAAAAGGAGATGAATTACCTATCGCCCTCCTACTGTACATAACCCAAAAATATATTACACAGGGATAGGAACACATAAACACTGGGGTGGTAAATACAGGTAAATGTGAAATGTCATAAAAATATAGGGTTTAGAGCAGTCATGCTCCGAGAAACGGGTGCAAGCGAAGAGGCTAATCTTCTCAAATAACGACTCAGAGATGGACATTAAGCGCTTCATCGGCATTCATCCCATGTGGGATTTTGGAATTGAGGAGAATGATATACTTAGATTCCAATCTCCTCAAGGCCAATTGCCTGTTACCTCCCCTTGGATTTTTAGGGACACTATCAATCACAAAATAGGAGAGGTCCTGGGTCTTTCCACCGTGGCACAGATTGATATGGCGTGCCACTGGGTATGATTGGTCATCGTTCGCAATTGCTCTCAGGTGTTGCAAAATGCGGACGTGAACTTGGTGGATCGTACTGCCAACATACAGTTTTGGGCATGTGCATTGAAGCACGTACACGGCAAAGTCCGTTTTGCAGTTGAAACTGCCACGGATAGCGTAAGGTGAATGTCTGAAAGGCATTATAACAGACTTGGTGTTATTGCCGTGTTTGCAGGCTTTGCATCTACTACACCTAACAAAGCCTCTGGGTGATTGTAGCCAAGTTTGACCCTTCGCTATAGAAGGTGCGTTGCGTACCAGTTCCTGTCGCATAGATTTCGCTCTTCTGTAGCTGATGGCCGGGGTTTTGGGGCATTTTGGTCCCAAAACCGGATCACTGCGGACTGTCTGCCAGTGTTTGTGTAGGATTTTTCTCAGTGTAGTATGATATGCATTGAATCCTGTTATCAATCTCGGGATGCCTGCCTCTTTTTTAGCACTCTGCTCTTGTTTCTTAAACAGAAGATCTTCCCGTGTCTTAGACTCACTTCTGTTTCTGGCTTTCTCTAGAGTTTGTGTTTTGTACCCTCTGCTCTGTAATCTACTAAACAATTCGTTAGTAGATTTCGTAAGACCTTCTGATGTGCTGCAGTTGCGTCTCATCCTGAGACATTCTGCATAAGGAATGCCCTCCTTAACGCTGTTGTGATGAAAACTATTTGCGTGAAGGATGGCATTCCCTGCGGTGTCTTTCCTGTATGTTCTAGTCTGTAGACAATTATTCTCAATGTATACTTCAATGTCAAGAAATTGGATGGAGATCTTGCTGGTATGACTAGTGAATGATAAATTCAGACTGTTGTTGTTCAATTCGTTTGCAAAGATTTTTGCACTTTCCTCTGTTCCTTGCCACAGTATGAATATATCATCAATGTACCGTACATAGATGTTCACATTTTCAGTCATGACAGATTTGTGTCCCTTCATGAGTACTTGCTCCTCCCACCAGCCCATATGCAAATTAGCATAGCTGGGGGCGAAGCAAGTACCCATGGCAGTGCCCTGTAGTTGTTTGTAAAACAGTTTATCAAAAATAAACACATTATTGTCCAGGCACCATTCAGCCATACAGAGTAACATAAGGGAATGTTCTTGCATGTGTGATGGTCTTGTGTTTAGATAGTGCTTCAAGGCATTGAGGCCATCCTTATGTCTGATGCTCGTATATAACGAGTTGACGTCAAGGGTCATCAAAACGTAGTCTTCCTTCCAGTTTACATCGAATATCTTGCTTAGGAAATCACCAGTATCTTTAATGTGAGATGGTAATTCACAGACCAGAGGTTGTAAAAAGAAGTCGATAAAGCGAGAAGTGTTTTCAAATAGACTCCCAATAGCTGCAATGATTGGTCTTCCAGGTGGATTGATTGCGTTTTTATGGATCTTGGGAATTAGATATAGTTGCGGTGTTACTGGGTAGTCTATTTTCAGATAGTCAAATTCTGATTTAGTGATCAAATTCACACTCTTCCATTCGTATAAGGTTTTGTGATATTTTTCCTTAATACCTACTATAACCGTCGGTGTTATCCTGCAATAACAATCCTTGTCATTAAGCTGTTTCATTGCCTCCAGGTTATAGTCCTCTAGGGGCCACAAGACGACATTGCCCCCTTTGTCTGACCATCTGACTACTATATCTTGATGTTCCTTGATTTTACTCATAACTTTGTTGTAGTTTGTTCTGTTATTATTGTTTGTTTTGGCAAATTCTTTATCACTTTTAAGTGCCAATGTCTTAAGATATATATATATATATGCCAATGGTGGCCGAAATGCATTATGACGAATTCATCCGATTAAAGTGTCTTCTGACTGTCCCCCGTGTGGTCTCTACTCTTTCCTTGGGAGGAGGTGTTTGGATATATATATATATATTATCTACTGGCAGTCGCCAGTAGATAGTTATAGTTAGGACCGTGTTTCCATAGGAAATCCGCAACATTCTATTTTGAATAACTTTGGCGCCGAATGACGAATCCTGGCGAAATTTTCAAAATAGGTGGGGCGCTCCGCTCCGCTCCTATCCTGAAAGTCTTGGGGGGATTCGTCAAGCGGGGGCCGAGAAACAGGGGGGGTCCTAAAACGTGTTTTCCCCATGCATTTTTCCATAGGACCTTTAGTCCAAGCTACAGCCCGAACGGCTGAACAGAATTACTTGAAATTTGGCAGAGAGGTAGTCCTCAGGTCAGGGATGTGCCTTTTGTAGGTCTGGTGTAAATGTGTTCCGTATTTGCTGAGAAAATAGCATTTAAATCAATATATATATCTATAAGCGTGCTCCGAGCGCGTACGGTAAGCTTACCGTACGCGCACGGTGCCGTGCGCGAGCTCAATTCTGATTGGTGGTTACATGACTGTAAACATTCGAATCGGTCGAAATCAGGAAGTGTCGGCCGCCATTTTGTGTGTGTCACACTGATAAACAAAGGAGGTGAACGTGAAAAGGGGGCAACGAAGAGAGTTGCAGACCCCCTAGCGTTTGTCAGGGGGTCCAAGAAGGTCCCAAAAGTATGAAAAATACATTACATTTTTTTTTTTAAATCGCGGGGTGCGCGTACGGTAAGCTTACCGTACAAGCACGGCAGAAAAAAAACAATAAAAAAAATAGAAGTAAAAATGAAATTTAAGTGTTTAGATATTAGGGGGCTCTAAAAAGAGCCGTTGTGTTTATGAAGTGTTTTTTGTGTGGTACCTACAAGTAAGTACTGATGCAGAGTCTAAAGTTCAAGAGGAAGACTCTGTTGCCTTCATAAGTGAAATGTACACCGTCTCCTCTATAAATGCCTTGCATGTTGTAACGCAAGTTGTTGTGGTATATAGAACCCATACCATAGTCTCTGAGGAAAGCAGAAATAGATTTGTTGACGTGCTTTCTTGCTTTGTCAATCTGTGGACAAAATTGGTTGGACCAGTTCCACTTTTGCCTTTGGCATATATTAGAATATACAAAGGCAGATTGAGGAAAAAGCGACATCAATTGCACAAAGGTGTCCTTAACAAGCATTTCCAGACCTACCCCAGTTAAAGTGCCTAGGTTATTTCCACCACAGTGCACAATAATAAGGTTAGGCTGTGGGAGATGTAGAAAGGTTTTCACCAAAGGCATTAATTGGTGCCACTTTAACCCTCTCTGACCAATCCATTTAATGTCTACATTTGGCAAAGCAAGGTCTCTCACCATACCTCTTTTTTCTGCATACTTTTCACTCCAGAAGACATAGCTGTGACCTACAATCCACACTGTGAACATCTTTCAAGGAGATCTGGATGCACTCAGGCGGTGTCTTTCAGTAGAATGGCAATATGAAATGAAAGACAGTTGTAAAATGGAGGCATACATATTTTTTTTAAATAAAAAGAGCTCATTGGCTGATTCAAACCATTTTACAGTTAAAACTAGGCTGTATGTGTACATTTTTAGAAGCATGTTTTGTATTGGTTCAGAAAAATGTGTTCCCACAGAAGATTAATTTGGATTTACTGTTAGGTTTGACAGGTGAAGCACTCTTGCTGTTTGGAATAGAAACATTGTGTGCTGAACTTCTGACCTCTCTGCTCACACCAGTGTTCCATGAGCTGTTGCTATGGTAGCAGGCAGAAGTCAAGTTGGGGGAAGGGTTCATTTGGAAAGGGGTTACAGTTTTCAACCAATAGAAATGTGTGATTTCATTTGAAAAAATGTTGGAAGAACTGAGATTTGTAATTAACATGTATATGTGTGAAAAAAGTGAGGGAAACATTGCCATTTACTGGTTCTGGTGGGAGCAGAGAGGTGTACAGCTCTGAGATTCTGACTCTGATAATCTGCTGTTTGAGTGCCACATTTGTTTCTCAACTAACTAATTTTAAAGGTGAGATATGAGTTTGAGAGGGGATGTATGTAGTGATTTTTAATATAAATATTAGAATTGTGGTGATTGTTTAAAAGTTATGTTTTACATTTTGTGGTTTGGGAGATATTTAACTGTCTTGAACTTGTAAAATATTATGGAGTATGTTTTCATCATAAGTTAAGGTGTACTGGTATCACTGAGGAATGCTGTTTTGTGCCTAGAATCAAACCATGAGTCTGTGTGCACACAGGAATTGTTGTCAGAGATTTTATTTGTGTTGGTCCGGTTCTGTAGGAATGGCATTTGGAGGAAAGGGTCAGCTTTTTTTTTTATAAATATGATGGTTTTATTAATAAATAAGTTATTTTGTTGGTCAGGTAAGTGTGAAATTTCTGTATTTATCACAAATTTAGTTTCATGCTCCCTTTTTTTCACTTCTCCTCTATCTGCTTTTCTCATTTTCGTTGTACTCCCTCAAGGACCTTGTAGGGTGTAAAAAAGCGTACCGTACGCTTAAGGTAAAAAAAAAAAAATTAAAAAAATTAATTAAAATTTTTTAAAAAAAGTTGTGAGGTAAGGTTGGCTCTTAAAAGAGCCGTTGTGTTAATACAGGGACAGAGGAAAGAAAGAATGGGAATATTAACAAGGACCACAGATGTGCTGGTCTATCTTATTGTTTATTAGGGAAACACTGGTCTCCCCATGAACAATAAGACCATAACATCTGGTGCACCTCATGTGTACCCTCTGAAATCGAGGGTTCGTTTCCAGAGGAGCAGAAGAGGGTGATGCTCCCACCGCAGAGGAAGTGCTCGGCTGAGCTGCCGAAGATGTACTCGGCTGAGCTTCTGCGGATGTGCTCGGGTGACTTACTGAAGGGTTTGCTTCAGTATGTCGAGCAAAAGTCCTTGAATGAACATCCCTAAGGTGTCTCAACATAGTGTGATTACCAAAGGAATACTTCTTTCTAGGATTACCTCTAGATAACACACGCTCACAAAGTGAGCAGGTAACTAAAGGAGCATTTACCTTTTTCTGCCCCTCAGGAAATGTAAAATACTCCCAAATAAAAGAACTCTTCTGTTTCCTCCTTCTCTGTCTGATGATGCTGCTGCCCTGCTCACTCTCAGAAGAGGTCTGCTGCTCTGCCATTGTATCCCAAAGACAATTCAGCTCCTTTTCCTAGAGAATCACAAGCAGTAATGAGGGGAATGGGTGTGGTGTAGGAAGATTCTGGAACTGAAAGTAGTTTAAACCAATCAAAAGTGTTGTTTCTTGATCACATGACCAACCGTACGCGCACGTTAAGCTTACCGAGAGTGTACGGTGACAGTACGCATGCGCGTACGAAAGACACGCGCGCATGCACATTACAGGCACGCTCATACACTTCCGCGTAACGTGTGCGCACGCGTATGAAGCATGCACTTATGCGTCGCGTAGGAATTACGGACGCGTACGCAAATTGCGTAAGCATGCGCACACGGAGTATAAATATTACGTATGCTCACCGTAAATAAAGCGAAGCGTGCGCTTACGGTAAGCTTACCGTACGCGCACGCTAAAAAAAAATAAAAAAATAAAGATAAAGGTTTGTTGAAGATATTAACTATGTTATACAACTATATCTAACCATTTATTTGAAAAAGGTGAATCTTTCTATATTGAAGAATGCATTAAAACCATGAATATATACATAGGTAGAATAGTGTTTAAAGGAAAAAAAAAATATGTAAAAAAACAAACAAATTCAATGAAAAAACCATAGGTATCACACACATTATAGTTAGGAATTAGAATTCAAAAAACCAAGCAAAAACACAGAAAAAAATATAGGTTTCACACACGTTATATTTAGAAATTAGCTTTTAAAAAACCTTGCAAATTCACTGAAAAAAACATACGTTTCACACACGTTATAGTTAGGAATTAGCATTTAAAAAACCTTGCAAATTCACTGAAAAAACCATAGGTTTCACACATGTTATAGTTAGCTGGACATTTCACTCATAAAAAAACGATGAAATTCCCCCGTTATAGTTAGTTCAGATAACTATAACTCGCGCGACCGCCACTCTATCACAAGGATGATGTCATCAGTGATGTCATGAGTGATGTAATATGTGACGTCATGAGCAGTGGATTGCGGGCGCGCGAGTTATAGTTATCTGAACTAACTATAACGGGGGAATTTCATTGGTTTTTTACGAGTGAAATGTCCAGCTAACTATAACATGTGTGAAACCTATGGTTTTTTCAGTGAATTTTATATATATACATATAGATATAGATATATATATATCTGTACACAACTTTAAAGTTCAACTTTTAAAACATGCTTTTTAACCTGCATTCAAAGTAATCTTGTAGTGGCAACATCACTAAATCTCAATAACAACCTTAATTAACGTTGTCATTAAAATTCACCAAATATGGCTTGCTTGCATGTAACTTTATGTAATTGCCAAATGTCTGTTTAGATCAGAGGAGACGTTTGCTATCCCCGACCAAAGCTACATCTCTATTACTCCACTTACTTCAATACCTGTAAAAAGGGTGAGAGAAATTTCACACCTATCACTGCCAATTGTACGAATTTTCCGCTTGATATCCCCTCCCTTGCTTGGCATTACAGCACCCATTGATGGGTAACATCATGGCCCCGCACAAGGTACTTACCGGAACATTGCATGTTGGGAGCTGTAGTTTACAGACATCAAACTGCAGCTGCGACTAACAAGGTGGAGCCAGCTAACCTTCCACCATTGGGAGGGTCGTAGTAAGATAAAAGGGAGAGAGGAGGAGTAACCTTGTGTAGCAATCGGCATATGAAGAAGGCGCAAGCCCAAATGCATCATGCCATGCTAGCAGTCATTAAAAGGAAGTCCCGAAAGCTCCCCGCTGTGTCCTCTGGTTTCTTTCATGGAGGGGTCTGTGTTTGATATTTCACGCATTTGCCGGTATCGCGTTAAAGAGGACCCGTTCCGCAAAGTGTCCAGTGGATTATTGGCTTTGTGGCAGTTCTTTCCTTCCAAGGTATCGGATACTGCAGGACCACCTCAGGATCAGACCAGGCAAGCGGCCACTGTCAGGTACAGCCCGTGACTTCACGGGGAAGCAGGATCATTGCACCCTTGCTTCGTGGCCCGGTTTGACTCTGGATGTTGGGGCTGGAACGTTGGGGACCCGAGGGAACCTTGGACTTTTAATTACGAGATTTCTCCATAACATGAAGTCCCCTCCCTTGCTTGGCATTACAGCACCCATTGATGGTTAACATCATGGCACCGCACAAGGTACTTACCGGAACATTAAATGTTGGGAGCTGTAGTTTACAGACATCAAACTGCAGCTGCGACTAACAAAGTGGAGCCAGCTGACCTTCTGCCATTGGGAGGGCTGTAGTAAGATAAAAGGGAGAGAGGAGGAGTAACCTTGGGTAGCAATCGGCATCTGAAGAAGGCGCAAGCCGAAATGCATCATGCCATGCTAGCAGACATTGAAAGGAAGTCCCGAAAGCTCCCCGCTGTGTCCTCTGGTTTCTTTCATGGAGGGGTCTGTGTTTAATATCTCACGCGTTTGCCGGTAGCACGTTAAAGAGGACTCGTTCCGCAAAGTGTCCTGTGGATTATTGGCATTTTGGCAGTTCTGTCCTTCCGAGGTATCGGATACTGCAGGACCACCTCAGGATCAGGCCGGGCAAGCGGCCACTGTCAGGTACAGCCTGTGACTTTACGGGGAAGCAGGATCATTTCACCCTTGCTTCGTGGCCCGGTTTGACTCTTGATGTTGGGGCTGGAATGTTGGGGACCCGAGGGAACCATGGACTTTTAATTACGAGATTTCTCCATAACATGAAGTCCCCTCCCTTGCTTGGCATTACAGCACCCATTGATGGGTAACATCATGGCACCGCACAAGGTACTTGCCGGAACATTGCATGTTGGAAGATGTAGTTTACAGACATCAAACTGCAGCTGAGACTAACAAGGTTGAGCCAGCTGACCTTTGCCATTGGGAGGGCCGTAGTAAGATAAAAGGGAGAGAGGAGGAGTAACCTTGTGTAGCAATCGGCATCTGAAGAAGGCGCAAGCTGAAATGCATCATGCCATGCTAGCAGTCATTAAAAGGAAGTCCCGAGAGCTCCCCGCTGTGTCCTCTGGTTTCTTTCATGGAGGAGTCTGTGTTTGATATTTCACGCATTTGCCGGTAGCGCGTTAAAGAGGACCCGTTCCGCAAAGTGTCCTGTGGATTATTGGCTTCGTGGCAGTTCTTTCCTTCCAAGGTATCGGATACTGCAGGACCACCTCAGGATCAGACCAGGCAAGCGGCCACTGTCAGGTACAGCCTGTGACTTCACGGGGAAGCAGAATCATTGCACCCTTGCTTCGTGGCCCGGTTTGACTCTTGATGTTGGGGCTGGAACGCTGGGGACCCGAGGAAACCTTGGACTGTTAATTACGAGATTTCTCCATAACATGAAGTCCCCTCCCTTGCTTGGCATTATAGCACCCATTGATGGGTAACATCATGGCACCGCACAAGGAACTTACCGTAACATTGCATGTTGGGAGATGTAGTTTACAGACATCAAACTGCAGCTGAGACTAACAAGGTTGAGCCAGCTGACCTCCCGCCATTGGGAGGGCCGTAGTAAGATAAAAGGGAGAGAGGAGGAGTAACCTTGTGTAGCAATCGGCATCTGAAGAAGACGCAAGCCGAAATGCATCATGCCATGCTAGCAGTCATTAAAAGGAAGTCCCGAAAGCTCCCCGCTGTGTCCTCTGGTCTCTTTCATGGAGTGGTCTGTGTTTGAGATATATATAGTCCCTCGAGGCCTACGGGGTAGGATTGCGCCTTCCTTTGAAAGACCAAACCCTTTAATGCTTAAAGAGTGGGCGACCAATAATTTAGAAGCCTCTATGAATATGGTTTCGTTATTGATTAAATATGCCGTGATTGACAGGGTTGAGGTGCTTAAAGAAATTGATGATATTAATACGCTATTAGAAGCTGATGAACATAAAGACCAGATTGCCAAAGGACGTGAGGAGATTCTAACCAGGTTGAAAAAACACGAGGAAATCATTAAGGAGAGGAAAATCTTCAAATTTGCAAGGGACAAACGCGACTATGAAACAGGACGCGTGTTCACTTTCTCCAAAAAGTATGATCATATCAAACGTCGCGCGCTCTCAAACGTAGATGATACAAATGTTACTGTTACTTTGGGCGCTCAAGTTGATGGCAACAGTTCTTCAGTGGAAACTAGTAGCGTTGATAGCAGTCTGGAATCTGATGATAGTAGTGGTCGTAAAGCACCTCAAGTTCCGATCAATTTCGCACCTGGTGAAGAGCTTTCTTTTTTAGTAGAGGACCGCCGGCAAACTCTGAGACCACGCATTCAAGTACAGAAACCAGAACAAGAAGGAATCAACGGAGGAAACAGAGGCGGAAAATCAAATTACAAAGGAGTGAACAAGAAAAAATTCAACAACAAGAAATAAGACAGGTACCTAATGATGAGATTGACAATACTGTAATTAATTTGTCTGAGATTACGCTTTCTATGGCAGAGAAGAAATGATTCGCCCTAGGACTTTCATATTGTCCCACTAATTGTTTTAAATACACAGAAACAAGAGTGGATGTGTTTAAATTTATTTGAAAACTGAAATTAAGAAAGCATTTCCAACTTAAGAATGCAGCGGATATTGCATCTCAAAGTAGATCCGTATTAGGATCAAGTTCTAATCTGCAAGCAGCGGATGTGGGCACATTGTTGGCTATGCAATCTTTGGCTGATTCAAGTGATAATCCAGATAATTCAACACAGGTGAACTTACACGCAGCGGTTATTACCTGTAACACATCAAGTACTAGTCCATTTAGACCCCCTTCTACTTTCATCCCAATGATGCCGAGGGATGCGATTGATGTTTTTAGTGAATGCATAGTTAATGAATTGAAGAAACTAAATAGTACTGTCATGCAACAAAAGAGACAGCGTAAATTTTCTGAATTGCAATACACTAAATTAATCCGCAAACTACAGGAACACACGGAGGTTATAATCAATAAAGCAGATAAGGGAGGGAATATTGTTTTGTGACCAAGAACGATGTATATGGAGGAAGCCTGGTCACATCTCAATGATGTTAATTGTTACAGGAGAGCCAATTTTCAGGAACTGAGACAGAATAAGGAATTTGTCTTTGGTGAATTGGCACAGTGGAAGCGTGTTGGCTTATTATCCAAAAATGAATATAACTTTTAAAAAAATGATCATCCAATGACTCCTTTTCTATATTTTATTCCAAAAGTGCATAAGAATGTGGTACCGGTCCCTGGTAGACCAATTATTTCCGCACGTAAAAGCCTTTTGGAGGCAATGTCAAAATATGTTGATCATTATCTACATGAGTTTGTGGAAAAATTGCCATCTTTTATCAGGGATACAGGACATTTTCTTACTAAACTGAGAAATGTAAAATGGGAGGAGGATTGTCTTCTAATAGCAATGGACATTAGTTCTTTGTACACCAGCATCCATCATTGTGATGGGATTAATGCAATTCGCTATTATTTGGATAAAAGAAATATTGTGATGTATGAACATAACTAAATGTTGGTCAAAATGATAGAGATCTGTCTGACTCATAATTTTTTCTTATTTAATAAGGAAGTGTTCCAGCAATTACGCGGAGTATCGATGGAGGCATGTTTCTCCCCCAGCTACGCGTGTTTACACGTGGGCTGGTGGGAGGAACATGCCCTGAGGACTACTCATCAAGATATTTATGACCAACATGTGCTTCACTGGTGGAGATTCATAGATGATGTGTGTATTATCTGGAAAGGTTCTATTGAAACAGCTCAAAAATTTGTGAATGATTTAAAAATTAATGCCCTAAATCTCACATTTACATCAGATATCAGTGACAGTAAGATACAATTTCTAGATGTTGAAATTTTTGTAAAAGACAACATGATCCATACCAAATTACATAGAAAAACAACAGCTGGAAATTCAGTGCTACATGCGACTAGTTCACACCCTCAACATCTTATACGAGTATTCCCTATGGGGAATTCTTGCGAATTAAGCGCATTTGTAGTCATGAAGGGGACCTTAAACAATGTCAAGCAGAAGCGTTTGGAAGGTTCTTAAATAGAGGGTATAAAGCTACTGATCTGAAAATAGCTCGTGACAAAGCTAATGAAGTAATTGATGTGAATGTTTTACCTGAAATCCCAAGCTCATCCAGGCAGTTGAATGAAAGCACGGACAGTCTGGCTGTTCAGTCTGTTAACAATATAAGACTAATTACAAATTTTTGTCGGCAGGAGAGACAAGTCCGTAAGATTTTATATAAGAATTGGCCAATCATTCTTTCGGATTTAACTTTGTCTCGAATCATGCCTAAACTACCTAGCATAACATTTAGAAGGGCACCCTCAATGAGGGATGCATTGGTAAGAAATAGCCCTGAAATTATAACTTCTAATAGTTGGCTCTCGGCAAGATCAGGTTTCTCTAGGTGCAGCTCATGTCGAGCTTGTAAATTTGGAAAAAATGTTTCACAATATGTCACAGCTTTTAGCCCAGAACCAGTTAAAATGCAAGGTCACTACACTTGTAGAACAGACTTCGCCATATATGTCCTAGAATGTACCTGTCACTTACTTTATGTGGGCAGCACTAAATTGCAGGTGTTCAACAGAATATTACAACATCTGAGAGCGATTGTGAATTCTGATCCCAATTATCCTGTGGC
The DNA here is from genome assembly GCF_964204655.1 of Triturus cristatus. Classification (NCBI taxonomy): domain Eukaryota; kingdom Metazoa; phylum Chordata; class Amphibia; order Caudata; family Salamandridae; genus Triturus; species Triturus cristatus. Next base: position 1,059,710,006 of record NC_140589.1, on the reverse strand, counting down.
ACGGCATTTTAAACTGGTGCATAATAACAATTTGAATGATCTTAGTTATTATGTTATTAGTGCAGTACCCAAAAATATGAGAGGAGGTAATCGGGAAAAGAGGTTGAGACAGGTAGAATCGGAATTCATTATGTTACTTGACACAAAGATGCCCAATGGATTGAACAATAGTGATGATTTGCACAACTTTTTATAATTATTTATTTTTGATAAAAATTGACCCTTTGGGACGACTCCTTGAATCGATGTGTATTCTCTTTGTATGTTCCAGTTTTTAGTCTATGTTATCTTAGATTTTAACTGGTGTTAAGAGAGATATATTGCCGGTTTTTATGCTCTGTGAGTTTTATCGTAATTATAAAATTTGATGTGTAGGAGTGTTTTTTATCATCTGACAGTTAAAACATTTGTTCTTTTAGATCGTAGTTTTACATCCTTTTATGGGTTGGTAGGGTAGTGTTTTAATTCAGTGGAAAGGTTTTGTCTTACCTGTTTTTATTAGGGGGTTTCTTAATTTTACAGGGCTTGAAGAGACTTTTTGCCGGCATTAAACACATTTTTTTAATCTTTATGAGAAAAAGAAGGATAAAAAACAAAAAAACACTATCTGTAAATCAAGTTGTTGTTATACCGTAGAAATGTTAGGAACAATATCATGAGAATGTTTCTCTATATATTTATATTTTTATTAGTATTTACAAGTATATATAAATATTTACTTTGCTTTTTTAGGGAACATTGGATTGAGCAACAACACATAAAAAAGCTGTGTTGATTTTGTATGCTCTTAATAGGTTGAAGAAAACTGAATAGTTTGGAAAATGAGATCTTAATACTTATTTGAAAATAACGCAGGAGAGGAAAAAGGAGAAAAGAAAAAAAAAGGAAATTAAGATGATGGAATAAGAATTAGACTTAAGTGATGTCTGTATGTATGCTGCTTTGTTTTTGTATATATTTTGCACTTGCACACTAGCACTTTTTTGCATATTTTTGCACATTATTACATTCCATTTTTAGTGATTAAAAAGACTGATGTGTATAAGCATTTAACGGTGAATCAAATCTAACTTAAAATGAGGATACTAGTATTCTTCTTGTTAGCATTGGTGGTTCGAATTAGCAAAAGCCCTTAAAATAAGAACTTTCTTTTTAAGTGATTTTTGCCATGTTAGAATTTTTGGTTCACAATAATACAATGATTTGAGGTTGATGTCATTAAATTTTGAGCATTTGTGCCTTTATTTTTGATTATATAAATATATCTCAAATATGATGCATTATGGTAAAGCTAGTATGCTTTACAAATGGAATTGTCTGTCTTCATTGTCTATGCTTGTGTCTTTAACTAATTGGAACTGTTGTATCATGTGACTCTTTAGTTTTAAACTATATATGCATTGTCATTGCTCCAGCTCGTCATGTGATCAAGACTGTCGTTTGTCGATACGGCTCAGGCTGGGCACTTGCTGTGAAATAACTTTGCACAGGCACTTTTAAATCTGCACAATAAAAGAAAATAATTTTCACCACGTTGGAGGTCCGTACCTGTTTTCTTGATCCAAAAAATCGTGATCGTTTCAGGATTGTGGTTTATATATATATATATATATATATATATATATATATATATATCATTCAAAATTCGTCCCAAAAGCAGAGGCGCGCACAATGTCAGGCGGACTCCCGCTGCAACAAGAGTCCTTTATTTTGCAGAAACCAGCAATACAATGAATAATACCTTTAAAACATCCCTACGCGTTTCGGAGCTCCTGCTCCTTGCTCACGGGAAACTTGCATTGCGGCGGATACGGAAGAACATGTGTCCTTTAATTGGCCTTTATAACGCCCTCAGATGGGCTCTTTACTTCATGGGCTTCTGGGTCACGTAGTTCTCCCGTTGCAATATGACCCTGTATGGGTTCCGCCGTCAGCAGACTTTAGGTTAGACTCCCCATGGAGCCTTCAGTGTATATGGTGGTTTCAATCCATGCCCCTGACATCCTGTATAACGGATCTTGAAATCAAGGCCCACAGTCCACAAATCCATGTAGTGGCGCTGCCTCCCCGACCTGGACAGGCCGGAAAACATCATTCAAAATTCGTCCCAAAAGCAGAGGCGCGCACAATGTCAGGCGGACTCCCGCTGCAACAAGAGTCCTTTATTTTGCAGAAACCAGCAATACAATGAATAATACCTTTAAAACATCCCTACGCGTTTCGGAGCTCCTGCTCCTTGCTCACGGGAAACTTGCATTGCGGCGGATACGGAAGAACATGTGTCCTTTAATTGGCCTTTATAACGCCCTCAGATGGGCTCTTTACTTCATGGGCTTCTGGGTCACGTAGTTCTCCCGTTGCAATATGACCCTGTATGGGTTCCGCCGTCAGCAGACTTTAGGTTAGACTCCCCATGGAGCCTTCAGTGTATATGGTGGTTTCAATCCATGCCCCTGACATCCTGTATAACGGATCTTGAAATCAAGGCCCACAGTCCACAAATCCATGTAGTGGCGCTGCCTCCCCGACCTGGACAGGCCGGAAAACATCATTCAAAATTCGTCCCAAAAGCAGAGGCGCGCACAATGTCAGGCGGACTCCCGCTGCAACAAGAGTCCTTTATTTTGCAGAAACCAGCAATACAATGAATAATACCTTTAAAACATCCCTACGCGTTTCGGAGCTCCTGCTCCTTGCTCACGGGAAACTTGCATTGCGGCGGATACGGAAGAACATGTGTCCTTTAATTGGCCTTTATAACGCCCTCAGATGGGCTCTTTACTTCATGGGCTTCTGGGTCATGTAGTTCTCCCGTTGCAATATGACCCTGTATGGGTTCCGCCGTCAGCAGACTTTAGGTTAGACTCCCCATGGAGCCTTCAGTGTATATGGTGGTTTCAATCCATGCCCCTGACATCCTGTATAACGGATCTTGAAATCAAGGCCCACAGTCCACAAATCCATGTAGTGGCGCTGCCTCCCCGACCTGGACAGGCCGGAAAACATCATTCAAAATTCGTCCCAAAAGCAGAGGCGCGCACAATGTCAGGCGGACTCCCGCTGCAATAAGAGTCCTTTATTTTGCAGAAACCAGCAATACAATGAATAATACCTTTAAAACATCCCTACGCGTTTCGGAGCTCCTGCTCCTTGCTCACGGGAAACTTGCATTGCGGCGGATACGGAAGAACATGTGTCCTTTAATTGGCCTTTATAACGCCCTCAGATGGGCTCTTTACTTCATGGGCTTCTGGGTCACGTAGTTCTCCCGTTGCAATATGACCCTGTATGGGTTCCGCCGTCAGCAGACTTTAGGTTAGACTCCCCATGGAGCCTTCAGTGTATATGGTGGTTTCAATCCATGCCCCTGACATCCTGTATAACGGATCTTGAAATCAAGGCCCACAGTCCACAAATCCATGTAGTGGCGCTGCCTCCCCGACCTGGACAGGCCGGAAAACATCATTCAAAATTCGTCCCAAAAGCAGAGGCGCGCACAATGTCAGGCGGACTCCCGCTGCAACAAGAGTCCTTTATTTTGCAGAAACCAGCAATACAATGAATAATACCTTTAAAACATCCCTACGCGTTTCGGAGCTCCTGCTCCTTGCTCACGGGAAACTTGCATTGCGGCGGATACGGAAGAACATGTGTCCTTTAATTGGCCTTTATAACGCCCTCAGATGGGCTCTTTACTTCATGGGCTTCTGAGTCACGTAGTTCTCCCGTTGCAATATGACCCTGTATGGGTTCCGCCGTCAGCAGACTTTAGGTTAGACTCCCCATGGAGCCTTCAGTGTATATGGTGGTTTCAATCCATGCCCCTGACATCCTGTATAACGGATCTTGAAATCAAGGCCCACAGTCCACAAATCCATGTAGTGGCGCTGCCTCCCCGACCTGGACAGGCCGGAAAACATCATTCAAAATTCGTCCCAAAAGCAGAGGCGCGCACAATGTCAGGCGGACTCCCGCTGCAACAAGAGTCCTTTATTTTGCAGAAACCAGCAATACAATGAATAATACCTTTAAAACATCCCTACGCGTTTCGGAGCTCCTGCTCCTTGCTCACGGGAAACTTGCATTGCGGCGGATACGGAAGAACATGTGTCCTTTAATTGGCCTTTATAACGCCCTCAGATGGGCTCTTTACTTCATGGGCTTCTGAGTCACGTAGTTCTCCCGTTGCAATATGACCCTGTATGGGTTCCGCCGTCAGCAGACTTTAGGTTAGACTCCCCATGGAGCCTTCAGTGTATATGGTGGTTTCAATCCATGCCCCTGACATCCTGTATAACGGATCTTGAAATCAAGGCCCACAGTCCACAAATCCATGTAGTGGCGCTGCCTCCCCGACCTGGACAGGCCGGAAAACATCATTCAAAATTCGACCCAAAAGCAGAGGCGCGCACAATGTCAGGCGGACTCCCGCTGCAACAAGAGTCCTTTATTAGGACACATGTTCTTCCGTATCCGCCGCAATGCAAGTTTCCCGTGAGCAAGGAGCAGGAGCTCCGAAACGCGTGCTTTTGGGACGAATTTTGAATGATGTTTTCCGGCCTGTCCAGGTCGGGGAGGCAGCGCCACTACATGGATTTGTGGACTGTGGGCCTTGATTTCAAGATCCGTTATACAGGATGTCAGGGGCATGGATTGAAACCACCATATACACTGAAGGCTCCATGGGGAGTCTAACCTAAAGTCTGCTGACGGCGGAACCCATACAGGGTCATATTGCAACGGGAGAACTACGTGACCCAGAAGCCCATGAAGTAAAGAGCCCATCTGAGGGCGTTATAAAGGCCAATTAAAGGACACATGTTCTTCCGTATCCGCCGCAATGCAAGTTTCCCGTGAGCAAGGAGCAGGAGCTCCGAAACGCGTAGGGATGTTTTAAAGGTATTATTCATTGTATTGCTGGTTTCTGCAAAATAAAGGACTCTTGTTGCAGCGGGAGTCCGCCTGACATTGTGCGCGCCTCTGCTTTTGGGACGAATTTTGAATGATGTTTTCCGGCCTGTCCAGGTCGGGGAGGCAGCGCCACTACATGGATTTGTGGACTGTGGGCCTTGATTTCAAGATCCGTTATACAGGATGTCAGGGGCATGGATTGAAACCACCATATACACTGAAGGCTCCATGGGGAGTCTAACCTAAAGTCTGCTGACGGCGGAACCCATACAGGGTCATATTGCAACGGGAGAACTACGTGACCCAGAAGCCCATGAAGTAAAGAGCCCATCTGAGGGCGTTATAAAGGCCAATTAAAGGACACATGTTCTTCCGTATCCGCCGCAATGCAAGTTTCCCGTGAGCAAGGAGCAGGAGCTCCGAAACGCGTAGGGATGTTTTAAAGGTATTATTCATTGTATTGCTGGTTTCTGCAAAATAAAGGACTCTTGTTGCAGCGGGAGTCCGCCTGACATTGTGCGCGCCTCTGCTTTTGGGACGAATTTTGAATGATGTTTTCCGGCCTGTCCAGGTCGGGGAGGCAGCGCCACTACATGGATTTGTGGACTGTGGGCCTTGATTTCAAGATCCGTTATACAGGATGTCAGGGGCATGGATTGAAACCACCATATACACTGAAGGCTCCATGGGGAGTCTAACCTAAAGTCTGCTGACGGCGGAACCCATACAGGGTCATATTGCAACGGGAGAACTACGTGACCCAGAAGCCCATGAAGTAAAGAGCCCATCTGAGGGCGTTATAAAGGCCAATTAAAGGACACATGTTCTTCCGTATCCGCCGCAATGCAAGTTTCCCGTGAGCAAGGAGCAGGAGCTCCGAAACGCGTAGGGATGTTTTAAAGGTATTATTCATTGTATTGCTGGTTTCTGCAAAATAAAGGACTCTTGTTGCAGCGGGAGTCCGCCTGACATTGTGCGCGCCTCTGCTTTTGGGACGAATTTTGAATGATGTTTTCCGGCCTGTCCAGGTCGGGGAGGCAGCACCACTACATGGATTTGTGGACTGTGGGCCTTGATTTCAAGATCCGTTATACAGGATGTCAGGGGCATGGATTGAAACCACCATATACACTGAAGGCTCCATGGGGAGTCTAACCTAAAGTCTGCTGACGGCGGAACCCATACAGGGTCATATTGCAACGGGAGAACTACGTGACCCAGAAGCCCATGAAGTAAAGAGCCCATCTGAGGGCGTTATAAAGGCCAATTAAAGGACACATGTTCTTCCGTATCCGCCGCAATGCAAGTTTCCCGTGAGCAAGGAGCAGGAGCTCCGAAACGCGTAGGGATGTTTTAAAGGTATTATTCATTGTATTGCTGGTTTCTGCAAAATAAAGGACTCTTGTTGCAGCGGGAGTCCGCCTGACATTGTGCGCGCCTCTGCTTTTGGGACGAATTTTGAATGATGTTTTCCGGCCTGTCCAGGTCGGGGAGGCAGCGCCACTACATGGATTTGTGGACTGTGGGCCTTGATTTCAAGATCCGTTATACAGGATGTCAGGGGCATGGATTGAAACCACCATATACACTGAAGGCTCCATGGGGAGTCTAACCTAAAGTCTGCTGACGGCGGAACCCATACAGGGTCATATTGCAACGGGAGAACTACGTGACCCAGAAGCCCATGAAGTAAAGAGCCCATCTGAGGGCGTTATAAAGGCCAATTAAAGGACACATGTTCTTCCGTATCCGCCGCAATGCAAGTTTCCCGTGAGCAAGGAGCAGGAGCTCCGAAACGCGTAGGGATGTTTTAAAGGTATTATTCATTGTATTGCTGGTTTCTGCAAAATAAAGGACTCTTGTTGCAGCGGGAGTCCGCCTGACATTGTGCGCGCCTCTGCTTTTGGGACGAATTTTGAATGATGTTTTCCGGCCTGTCCAGGTCGGGGAGGCAGCGCCACTACATGGATTTGTGGACTGTGGGCCTTGATTTCAAGATCCGTTATACAGGATGTCAGGGGCATGGATTGAAACCACCATATACACTGAAGGCTCCATGGGGAGTCTAACCTAAAGTCTGCTGACGGCGGAACCCATACAGGGTCATATTGCAACGGGAGAACTACGTGACCCAGAAGCCCATGAAGTAAAGAGCCCATCTGAGGGCGTTATAAAGGCCAATTAAAGGACACATGTTCTTCCGTATCCGCCGCAATGCAAGTTTCCCGTGAGCAAGGAGCAGGAGCTCCGAAACGCGTAGGGATGTTTTAAAGGTATTATTCATTGTATTGCTGGTTTCTGCAAAATAAAGGACTCTTGTTGCAGCGGGAGTCCGCCTGACATTGTGCGCGCCTCTGCTTTTGGGACGAATTTTGAATGATGTTTTCCGGCCTGTCCAGGTCGGGGAGGCAGCACCACTACATGGATTTGTGGACTGTGGGCCTTGATTTCAAGATCCGTTATACAGGATGTCAGGGGCATGGATTGAAACCACCATATACACTGAAGGCTCCATGGGGAGTCTAACCTAAAGTCTGCTGACGGCGGAACCCATACAGGGTCATATTGCAACGGGAGAACTACGTGACCCAGAAGCCCATGAAGTAAAGAGCCCATCTGAGGGCGTTATAAAGGCCAATTAAAGGACACATGTTCTTCCGTATCCGCCGCAATGCAAGTTTCCCGTGAGCAAGGAGCAGGAGCTCCGAAACGCGTAGGGATGTTTTAAAGGTATTATTCATTGTATTGCTGGTTTCTGCAAAATAAAGGACTCTTGTTGCAGCGGGAGTCCGCCTGACATTGTGCGCGCCTCTGCTTTTGGGACGAATTTTGAATGATATATATATATATATATATATATATATATATATATATATATATGTACACAACTTTAAAGTTCACCTTTTAATACATGTTTTTTAACCTGCTTTTAAAGTAATATTGTAGTGACAGCATCACTAAGTCTCAATAACAACCTTAATTAACTGTCAATAAAATTCCCCAAATATGACTTGCTTGCATGTAACTGTATGTAATTGCCAAATGTCTGTTTAGATCAGAGGAGACGTTTGCTATCCCCGACCAAATCTACATCTCTATTACTTCACTCACTTCAATACCTGTAAAAAGGGTGAGAGAAATTTCACACCTCTACTTTGCTCTGTCACTGCCAATTGTACGAATTTTCCCCTTGCAGAGTGGGTAGTCTCGTCTTCTTCAAAGCAAGCAATGGCAAAACCAAAAGCTCAGGCGTTGGCATATGTTTTTTTTTTTGTATGTGCAATAAAAAAATGGAAAAAGAAAATATGTTATCACCTAAAATATGGTCCCCTGAGGTCTGCAATAAGAAATGTAATTAAAAAAAATAACAGATGTTGCAGATATACAAGTGAAGTTTTTTTGAGTTGCATCATGCATTTTATTATTACTATTATGGGCTCGATTCCGATGAGGTTCGGAAGGCCTCCAGACGGGTATTGGAACATGCGAATCCGATTCGGAGCCTATGTTTCCGACCAAGTCTTCCCCCCGTTCGAAACGACCAAGTACAATGAAAAGATCTGGTCGGCGACAACCAAATCGTTTTCGAACCAGATCCTGTCTGTCCGACTTGTTCGGAGCTGAATAGTGCCGCGCAATGGAGCTGGATACCGAACGAGTGAGTACAATGTGCTATTCGGACAGCTGTATCAAATCAGTGTCTGCAAGACGAAACAGCTGTCGGGATCGGACTTCAGTGGGCCGTAGCAGGCCTCACTTTACCCGGAGCCCTCTGAATCAGATGCAAGGGGGTGCACATGGGTCCCCCCAATCCCCGCATGCACAGTGTTGCAGGCAACATGGGGTGCCCACCACAGGGTGTACCCCGACACTCTATATTTGACTTGAAACCTATGTTGGTACATTTACCTTGGCAGCAGGTGCCGGTAGTGTGTGCACACACTTCACTTAATTGTGGGAATTGTATTCTTGGAACAAACGGTCAGGTGACCCTCTTTGAATGTCTCTATGCACTGGGCTACTCAGAGATAGAAGACCCTATATAAGGGGGCCTGGGGGGTCAGCCTCACTAGGAGTGGAAGATGCTCTAGTTTTCTTCCTAGAAGAAACAAAAGTTGCAATTCACTTATGCGTCCCTGCCAGAGCTCCCGGCCCTGATAGAGTCCCAAATGACCTGTACAGGGAGGATCCAACAGTCTAGGGCTTGTATATTAACATGCTAATGAATGACATCGCATTGGGTATGGGTATTCCACCATCATGGAAACTAGCTGAAATAATACTGATTTATAAGAAGGATGACAGAGCTGATCCTGCTAGCTATAGACCCATAAGTCTTATTGACTCTCTCCACAAAGTCTTTTGTAAGCAGGTTTTGGTGAGAATCCAGGACTGGATTACAGAGTCCAGTATTCTGAGTGATTTCTAAGAGGGTTTCTGTGCTAACAGCACGGTGGACCAGGCTTTTTGCTTAATTTGTTTGTATTGGAAGGAAGTGACTATCAAAGGTGAAAAACTATATGTGGCCTTTGTTGACCTCCAGTCTGCTTTTAATTTAGTACCACAAGCCACTCTCTGGAGAGTGTTGAAAATGATGGGCGTACCCCACAATCTTTTAGAAATTCTAATTAGATTGCACACATCAAATGCAGCCCAAGTGAGATGGGGGTGAATAACCAAGTAACAGAGCAATTCCCAATCAAACGTGGTGTGAGGCAGGGGTGTGTGCTCGCATCCACCCTTTTCTCACTTTTCATAATGGGATGGTTGATTACTTGGACAGAGATGGTTGTGATGTCCCTAAAATAGGTGAGAAAAGAGTACCAATACTCCTCTTCACTGACAATACCCTATTAATTTTGAAATCTCCCTAAGGTCTCCAATTATTGTTGACTGACTACATTAGGTGTTGTAATGAGCGGGGTTTGGTATTAAACGAGGCCAAAACTAAATACATGATCTTTGCCAACCAAAATCCAAAATTCACCAAAAGATGTCTGTTAGTAGGAAGTACTATTTTGGAGCAAGTATCGGCCCTTGATTATTTGGGTATCCGCCTTACATCTGATCAAAATTGGGCACCCCAGATTGATAAAATAAAGTTGTTGTTAATTCAGCAGACAGCAAAAATATTGAAAAGAACAGTGTCTAGGAAAGTGGCTTCTGCATTAGAAATCTATAACCTCAAATCTCTAAAGGGGCTCTTTATGGGGCGGAACTGTGGGGTAGTGGGAACACAAACTGTCTTACTGCTGTAGAGATTTTTGTTTTTTTAGATTTCTTTTAAATCTACCTCCTAGCACTCCTTTGACCACTTTATATTTGGATTTTGCACGGAGAAAACTGGCTCACAAGCTTGATTATAAAGTATTAATGTTCTGGCATCACATGTGGTCCATTGAAGAGCTAGCTTCAAATTGAGCATCAATGACCAGCCTTTTGCATCATCTGCAGGTAGCCATGATCCCCTGGTTCAGCTTCTTGAGAGGTTTACTTCGGCGACTAGGGTTGGAGGCTTATTAGTTAAATCCTGAAAGCCTATCCCTTTTATCTAAGGCAAGGGCCACATTGATCTATTGGGGAAAAAATGTGCAGAAGGAAACACTGAATCTTGAGGGAACTCTGACTAGGGATATTATAGATTTTATGCCCGCTGTAAGTTATGAAGAAACAATTGATGAAATTGTTCTTCTTCTGGCTCACAAAAGTGTTATACAATTTCGCTACAAGACTCTGCGAACCAAATTGTTTTGCAGTAAATGGATCTGCAATGTTTCCGCCGACATCCTCTGTCCATCTTGTAAAGATGGTACAGAATCTATAGTCCACCTGCTATTTTTTTGTCCCTGCTACAAAACTTGAGGGGCAAGTGGATTATTCCCTTGTGCAGACTATCTTGAGGTGCTGAGGATTCTGTCTACTGATACTAGCAGGACAACGGTATTTTGCCTGGCCAACTATTGGCATGCACTCTGGATTAAGCGCGCCAAATGTATCGTATGAATTGCTATCACATTTTTATTGTACATATTGTATTTTATGACTGATTTATCTTTCATTGTATTATTCTTCAGAGGTGCTATCTACTTTTTAAGATCTACAAGATTGAAAATAAAGTTTTTATGATGATGATGGTTCTTTGGTGCAGGATTTTGCTTAGGTGATGCGTTCTTTAAGTTTGAGAGAATTCTAGATTTTTTATATTCTCTATATGATATTGTGTTTGTATGTTTATAAAGCATATGGGGGAGGCAATAGAGCCTAGTTGGCTTGGGAAATAAATGCCTTTGTATACCCAGGAATCCCCGTATAGTGTTTGACCTTTGCATTACCATTTTGAGTTATGCCAAAGCAAGACTAAATTGGAGGATTTAATCGTGTGGCTGCTTAGTAAAGAGTTTGTGGTGTTCTTTAATATATATTTAGAAGCTGCACAGTATTTGATATTGATAGAAGAATCATTATCAGGTCTAGATTGTCTAGGATGGCTTTTTCTACCATTGACCATGTGGGTTTAGAATTAACTGGTGTAGCAAACCAATGGGAGTCTTGTATAGCTAAAATGCTGTCTGGTAGTTCCTAAAATTGGTGAGGTTAACACCACCCAGTTTGGTCGGGAGGCAGAGTTTCCTACAACTATTCTCGGCCTCTTATTTTTCCAGATAAAATGTGTATTTTGTTTGTCGACTTTGTGGTTAAGATAGACTGATAACAGTGGGATCAAGTTGACTAAGTAGTTAATTATGGGTGTTACCATCATTTTGATAGTTTCAATACATCCCCACCACACAATGAATTTGTATGTCCAGCTTTGGAGTAACTGTTTTGCTATGTTTGATGGCATCTATTAAGTCTGATCCAAACTCGATTTCGAGGTATTTAAGATAATGGGGTTGCCACACTAGACCTGTCTCCTATTTTTTTTGGGTTGCTAAGGGATTTAGTGATTTAGCCTCGAATTTGTCTCTATTCGGTTTATTGAAGTGTATGATTTAATCGTTTTCATGAAGGCACTGATGTAAGTGCTGGCGTTTTCAGTAAATATTGAGCTATCATCTTTAAAAGCAGAATGTTTCTCTACCATACTATTGAAATTGACTCCACATATGTTATCGTTGTTTTGTATAGCTAGTAAGAGAGGCTCAAAGGCAACTAAAAAAGGGAGGGTGATAGCGCATACCCTTGTCTTTTGCCCTTTTCTAATTTAAAGAAGCGTAATAAAAATCTGCATGCTCTGACTCTAGCACTATGATTACTTTATAGGACCATGATAATTTTTATGAAACTGTCGCAGATTAAAAGCAAGGAGAGATTCTTCAACAAATGTCCAGGAGACTTTATCAAGTGCATTCTCAGCGTCAAGTGGTATTGCTACTGTGGATGATGTAGAAGATTTGGCTCTTTGCAGGACATGGCAAAGGAGGAGGGTATTGTCATTGGGCATACGGTTTTTCAGAAAGCCGACTTGTGAGTTGCCTATTAAGTGTGGTAGAAAGGGATCAAGTCATTTGGCAAGGATTGCGTACAGCTTGCAATCAAGATTTATGATCAATATTGGTCTGTAGTTTTTCGTTAATAAGGGATCTTTCCCATCTTCAGGGATTACAACTATGGTATAATTTTTAAAGATCAAATCTGTTTTATTGAACATATCATCCACACACAAAGTGTAGGTGGGTCACAGGACAACATGCTCATTAAATAATCTCATCTTGATAAGGCAATACGTCCACAAATAATAAACAACACCCTAAATCACACCAATGTCACAGGGGGTAGGGTGCAAGAAGTAAAAAACAAGGAGCAATATAGGCAGTGGCAGTACGTCCATTGGCGCGCCAGGGCGTTGCCCCACTAACCACGATCGGCCAGAAATTCATAATTATTCATTAAATAAAAATACATTCATTAAAAATACATACACGCGTCGCGAGTCGTGGCTGCGGCTCACTGACGCTGAGCCTCAGGCTACGCCTGAAGCTATCGGATGCTAAGGGAGTGGGTGGGGCTGCGGCAGTAGTGCGTATTGTACTGAGTTTGACTGACAGCCTGCAGGCTAGCGCAGCAGCAAAAAGTGCGCATGTTCCCTGTTTGGGCTGGTCATTTTTAGGACCAGCACGAACATGTGCACTACTAGCCTTCCCTTAGGAGACCGAGGGTTGCTTCAAGCAGCAACCCCCGGTCTCCTCTGGGCAGGGAGCATCGCTGCTCTAGCCAATCCTGGTGCTGCTAATGCAGCATCTGGATTGGCTGAGTCTTGAGACACCGCGCAGTCTCTGGGCTATTGCCGCATGTGGGTGGGGTAGCACTGCCGCACTTGCTTGGAGAAGCCAGCTTTGTATGGCCAATCACTGTGGCTTATGTGAAGCCAATGTAGACAGTGACTGGCCATTTCTGTGGTGACGTGACACGTCTCGTCGCACTCAGGCTCGCAGCAGGCTTCACCGCAGTCACACGACACCTCGTGTTCAGGTTTGCTAGTTGCTGCTGACTGCAGTGCTCGAGCTCGTGGCTGACGTACTAAGGCTTGGAATCAAACCTCGCTGCTCGCTCTACTCTCAGATCCCATCTGGCTGATCACTCAGATAAATTGATGTTATTAAAGTAAGAATCGGAATCCCTGATTTTTTTATTTGATCATGATTTAAATGCGTCCGTAATTCAGAAGGGGGGCTTGGGGGGAGGCAGCCGACCGCAGGGTGGACCCCCCGTGCGGTTTGGGAAGGGCTAGAGGGGGGGACCATTTTAGGTTTGGTGACCTGGTGGCTGAGAGCTTACCTGTTGGTAATTTTGTGAAGTGTAGTTTCTTTCGTGTTACAGGCGGTAATACATTTAATTGCAGAATATTCATGTTGTCTGAAGATTACCGCGTTATAGAGGCCCTCCGGCTCTTGAGTGAAGCAGGCCGGATGGACCTGGTAATCAGTGAGGTCGCTGGGCCGTCGCAACCTCCACGGCAGGCCTCGGCGGGCGTGGCGGTGGCCGCCTGCACTTCGCCTAAACGTCTGCGAACGATGCTGGTAAGTGAGTGGGCCGCCCACGCTTTAAAAAGGCGGCCCCTGCTCGTGGTTTGCAGCTTGGTGTGGTGGGAGCGTCAGGGGAGGCGGGTAGTACGGACGGGGAGTCGGGAGGATTGGCATGCTAGGAAAGAGGCGGCGGGTGTGCCGGTGTTGGCCGAGGGTTCTTATTCCTCCCCCGCGGTGAGAGTCAAGCGCGGGGCACTAAGAGGCGTTCTGCCTCGCTGCCTGAGGCGCCGCCGACGGTGTTTTATGAGGCGGGGAGCGTCAGAGGGGGGTTTACAGGAGAGGCGGCTTCAGGGGGCATGTTGCGCGAGAGCGGTGAGGATTTTCCCCGCTTGAAGTTCGCGCTTGAAGCAGGGGAGCGTCGAGGCAGTGCAGGGAGCCTGAGAGGCTCTAGGGCAGTAGGTAGTCTTCCAAAAGGGGCGCTCTTTTCAGGGTCTTTTGGCACAGGGCAGGCATGTGGGGCAAAGTTAGTGATGGCTATGGCAGGGGATCCTGGGGATTTAGGGCTAGATAGCCCGTTATTGTTTTCTTCCCCCTTGTCATTGAGGGGCGAGACAGGGTGTGTTGGGGGGAGCTCTTTTGAAGAGGGCGAGTGGGCTCAGGTGGGGGGGTGGAGTTCGCAGCAGGATTTGGTTTCTTATAGAGAGTATGGGAGTGTTGGGGCATCAGTTTCTTCACGTGGGGGGTTTGCTTTCACCGGTCAAGGGTAGGGAATGTCAGATGGTGGAAGGGGCGGGGGGGCTGGTTTTGTAGATGAAGGTTTAGTTTTTGGTGATTTGGAGCCGGCTGGGGGGGGGCCCGGCTTGGGAGGGATTGGATATTTTTCCTTCATGGGCGGAAGGTGTTCCGGGTCTTGGTGAGGGGGATGCATTGGAGGTGTCTCAGATCGTAGGGAGCGAAGGGGGTGTGGGTTAGCTGTCGTTTGCGGGGGTGGGGGTTAGAGGAAGGGAGCGGGCAGGGTTAGGAGGTTCGTTGGTCCACGGGGGAGGCCAGGGTGCAGGTTCTGCGTCTGCGGTGGTTCAGGCGATGTTGGAATGGAGTGGGGACGAGGAAGGGGTGGTTTCGCCTCCTCCGATCGGTGTGGTGCATTCCGTTTTTTCCAGGGGTAGGCGGCCTAGGGAGACTTTTTTGAGTGGTCAAGGGGCAAGTGTATCGGATAGTTTCCAGGGACCCAGCACACCAGTCCAACATTTTTCTTTACAGGGTAGGAAGTGTAGCAGCGCAGCGGACTCGGTAGGGCGATGTGCGGCCCAGTTACGGCGAGGAGAAGGGAGGGTGAGGCCTTGAGCGGCACATTCCGTACCAGCGGGGATCCCGTCGCGGCCAGCACACGAAGCTCTGGCGCGACTTCATTGGCCCCAACGTCAGGCAGGTCACGGTGGTCAGCCTTTACAAAGGAAATGGATTGTCATGCCAGTCAATGGATGGGGGTACCGGCGTGTACAGTCGGCTACCCCGCAAAGTGGACACTCAGGGGCTGCTAGGGTCAGTTTGGGTCATGCAGGGTCCGGTAAGGCCCGTTCTGTTGAATTTGCTAATGAGGTGTTGCAGGTGGAGGAGCCAATTTTGCTTGACTATGATGAGGACAGCCCTGAGGAAGGGGAATTGCGGGATTATGAGAAGGGGGGGCCTTCTCATGTGTCTCGTCATTTTTTGCAGGTTTCGGGAGCGGTACCCCAAAAGCAGCCGGTGGTGGTAAGAGCCAAAGGAGAGCGCGACCCATCGGCGAGGGCTCCTCCTATAAGGGATTCATATGAGAGGTCGGCGCGGCGATCGGAGTCCGTCCGAGCATCCTCTTTAGAGCCAGGTGAGATCGCTAAAACACAGGCCAAACCTAAAATGGTGTCTGTGGGGACAGGGGGAGGGGAGTGGGGGGGTGACGGAAGGGAGATTGTACAAGGGAAAGTATGTTAAAGACATGGGGTGCCGCTCGCAGACTTGCCACTGCTCGCTTCATACCTGGGCTCTTGCTGCTGGATCTCGAGGCTCTCCTGAGGACACTGCCGTGGACGCTGTGCTGAGTGGGGGTGTTTTAATCTTGTGTATTCCAGTCCGGGACTGCGAGGACCAGGCTGCTTGGCGGTGTTAGCAGCTGCCTCCTCTTCCCGGCCCCTCCCCCCGTAGGCACTTAACGCCTCGCGGCCCCCGCTTCGCGGGAGCCGCTCGCAGACTTGCCACTGCTCGCTTCATACCTGGGCTCTTGATGCTGGATCTCGAGGCTCTCCTGAGGACACTGCCGTGGACGCTGTGCTGAGTGGGGGTGTTTTAATCTTGTGTATTCCAGTCCGGGACTGCGAGGACCAGGCTGCTTGGCGGTGTTAGCAGCTGCCTCCTCTTCCCGGCCCCTCCCCCCGTAGGCACTTAACGCCTCGCGGCCCCCGCTTCGCGGGCGCCGCTCGCAGACTTGCCACTGCTCGCTTCATACCTGGGCTCTTGCTGCTGGATCTCGAGGCTCTCCTGAGGACACTGCCGTGGACGCTGTGCTGAGTGGGGGTGTTTTAATCTTGTGTATTCCAGTCCGGGACTGCGAGGACCAGGCTGCTTGGCGTTGTTAGCAGCTGCCTCCTCTTCCCGGCCCCTCCCCCCGTAGGCACTTAACGCCTCGCGGCCCCCGCTTCGCGGGAGCCGCTCGCAGACTTGCCACTGCTCGCTTCATACCTGGGCTCTTGCTGCTGGTTCTCGAGGCTCTCCTGAGGACACTGCCGTGGACGCTGTGCTGAGTGGGGGTGTTTTAATCTTGTGTATTCCAGTCCGGGACTGCGAGGACCAGGCTGCTTGGCGGTGTTAGCAGCTGCCTCCTCTTCCCGGCCCCTCCCCCTCAAAAACCTCCAGCCTTTATAGCCCAACCTTGTTTCCACGCGCAAGCGGGACGCGCGCGGGTCGTAGCCCGGGGCTAAGCCTGGGCAAAGGGTGGGCCCTCTTAGGCCCTCAGAGGCCGAGCGAGGCCGGGCTGGGCTTGGTCATTAACCCGATAGTACCTGTAGCGCCTGCATACGCGTGCATTTAATGCTTAATACCTATTATGTCGAACACCTCTATTAAAGCTGTAGTGGAATCGACGGGAGCTATGGCAGCTGGCCCATTGGATACTTACTTCAAAAAGGTGCTACATGAGGAGGAAAAGGATAATACCTTGGCCAAACGTAGGACTGAGCGTCGTCGCTCTATAGAAAACCTAAAGCTTAGGATTCCTGAAAACTCTAACTTGCAGGTCCCCTTTGGGGTAGATGATAGCTGTAGTGCCATAGCAGACCCTCTTGCACTGCCGAGTGATTTTCTCCCGTTAGGGGAGCATGTCCCTACCCCATCTGCTCTTAAAGAGCAGGCCATTCAAGAGAACCTTGCTAATGGGCTTTCTAGTTCTCCCCTAGCCGTAAATAAATCTACGCCATTATTTGGTAAACAGGGCAAGAAGCACACTAAGCCGTTTAAAGCAGCTAAGACTCATGGCCCCCCTCCGAGCAAGAGAAGATGTAAGAAAGGGGGAGTTTCTGTCAAACCCAAGTCCAACCATTCTGATTTCGGGAAACATGCATTGAAGGCCATAAATATAACTAAAGGAATAGCAGTTGATGCGACTATTACTCCTATATCGCCTCTTCCAGCGTCACCAGTTACCCTTGAACCCGAAGTGCTCCCTATTATGCCAGGTTTTATCTCTGTTGATTCACTATCATCAACTACCCCCTCTGCTGCCTGCCAGGATGTTTGGGGCCAGGTGATTAAGTCCTTTATCGCACCGCTTATTGAAGGCTTAGTAAGAGTCGAGAAAAGGCTTGCGGACTTAGAAGCCGCAATAAGTAAGAAAACCAAAATGACAATAGGACAGGGGAAGGTGGTTGTTGCTGTTAGTGACCCAGATCCCACAGCCGTGGCACCTAACTCCCATCCCCACTTTTCCAAGGCTACAGTTCAGCCGTCTAACCAGCTAGCTGCGTTTCAGAATGTGTCCTTGCCATCTACGACTGGGAGCACCCAGGGAGCGTCCATACAGGATGATATAGAGGGGGGGGGGGTATAAACACCCACACAACCACTTTGCTGGACAACAGGGAAAGTTCCAGTATTGATAAGCCTGTAGCAAACTACATGCCACAAGTTGACCTGCCCCCCGAAGCCGTGCCCCTGGTGGTGGTTTTGACGGGGGTCCCACCTTTAATGGATAATAAAAGAGAAGGGTATACCGAGCTAAAAAATAAAATCATGTTCTGGCTTAGTAGTTATAGACCTATTGAGGAGAACATCAACGGAGAGATTTTACACGTTAGACGCCTCCCATGGCTGGGTGGTAAAAGTAAAAACATCGAGGGAGACATCGTGGTAGTAAATTTTAGAGACCCACGTGCAGTTAAGCATATTCTGGACTGGCCCCCTGAAATTGGTAACAATGGCATCATTCCACGTGCGCTAACTTACTTTTACCCCAGATCGATGATGTTCCCCCCCTCCCGCATAACTAAGCAAGCCTCATTGTTTCCCATTCCATCAGGTACATCTATACCCAGCTATTCGTCACGCGCCTCACATACCACCTATGTTGCTGACCCTTCAAGGTGGAACTTTATTCCTCCTAGATCCATTAGGAACTATAACAGAGGATGGGACCATCTGAAGCCTTCCACTCCTTTAGAGACAGTGAACCGGTTTGAAGCTCTCTCCAGCCTGGCAGACTGTGATTGAAGGTTAAAGTCTCCTCAGGGCCGAGGGGGGCGAGTAGGTTCACTTAGTCCCGAGGTTGACACCCGTGAGATGTGTTTGGAAGACCCAGGAGTTGCTCCTGTAATCACAGGACTACCCACGACAATCGGATTTGCTATTGGCGGGACTGCATCCCCGTACCCTCCCGTACCCCTGGTCCATAGTGCTGTAGACCCTAGGTTGATAGTCCCTTCAGTCCAATTAGATTCTATAGGTGCCCAAACCACGCCTGATCCGGATATGCACGTGGGGGTCCTCTCAGAATTGTATTCAATAGATAACAAAATCTTACATCTAGCCTCATGGAATGTGGCTGGTCTGCAAAGAAAGTTGGTTCTACCTGAATGGAACCTCTTCATCGAACAATTCGATGTATGTTTGTTCCAAGAAACATGGAGCATATTTCCACTACATAAATCAGGATACACCACTTTTTTTATACCAGCTCAGAGTAGCGGAAGGGGTAGACCAGCCGGGGTCTACATGTATGGATCAAGACTGCCCTGAATTGGAAAGTAACTACTCACGACTCTGGGTGTTGTGACATCCAACATATCTCATTCGAGGGGGTAAACAAGGGCAGTAGGATAGACTTATTCAATATCTACGCAAGAGGGAACACAGGGGACACAAATTCAAGTACTGTATCTATTCTAGATCAGGCATTAGCCAACTGCCCCCCTTCCTCTAAAATTATTGTGGGAGGGGATTTTAACTGTACTTTTGAACCACTGGAAGGTGACGATCCCCTGGGTATCGAGGAGGCGGATTCCAGATGGTCAATTCCGACCTTGTCCTTGGCCCCAATTAAAAAATGGTCAACAAAGGTTATACAGATTAATTCCCTTACTGTGGAATATAACCTTAGAGCTCTCAATGGTAGGACTCTCTCCGACCCCGACGGTGCGATGACCTTTAATAGGTTAAGTAGCCCGTCAAGAATTGATTACATCTTACTAGATGTGACACTGTGGTGTGATTTAGTAGACATGGAGGTGACCCCTTCACAGGATAGTGATCACAACCCTTTATGTATGACGATAAGATGGGGGAAGCGGAATAACATTCGGAGGTCAACTCATTTGAGGTCCACTAATGAGGTGACACCATTTCAGGGAAATCGTAGGCTAAAATGGGAGAAGGTTCAAACACAGGTTTACAACTTGGTAAAGATTAGGGCGCATGTTGAAGACCTGAGTACAGAATTGGCGGTGCTTGACCAGGATCCAGCGTCCGCTCAGGGCACGCTTTTTGCTCAGGCGTACAATAACTTAATAGTGAAAGTAGGGAAATTCTTTTTAATTGGAAACAATAAGGGCAAGAGAGGTGGTAGGGAAAACAACATAACTATAGCAAGTAACCCCTGGTACTCGGCCTATTGTAAGGATAAAAGAAATGAGATCAGATCCGCCCTGCGTAAAAAGAGCCAACCCCTGGTTAGCGTAGCCAGGAAAGAATATGCAAGGGCATTGGAACAAGCTAAATGAGAGTGGGAAGAACAACGCTGGCAAGACCTCAAGGCAGCTTCTAAAAGAAAGAATTCATCGCTGTTTTGGGATCTGATCAACAAAGCTAGGTTGACTAATTCTCGCCCCCTAGATAGTCACATAACAGGCCAGCAATGGCAATCCCACTTTTCCACCGTGTATGGTGGGACAGAAATGTCCCTTTCTCCCACTGATCATGTTCTTAGCGTCCCTCCCATGCTTCCGGTCAAGGAACCCTTTTTGCCCTCTGAGGTGGTGCTGGCCATAAGTCATCTTACCCCAAAGAAAGCAGCCGGCCCAGACGGGATCCCCGGAGATCTCCTTAGGGAGGACCCAGAGCTATGGGCCAAACTTATTGCAAAAATAATGAACCTGATTTCTCACGGATACCCCGTTCCAGACTCGTGGAAGGGAGCGGAGGTAATCACGGTCTTTAAGAAGGGTGCCAGAGACGACCCTGCCAACTATAGACCAATCAGTTTGATTGATGTGTTACAGAAGGTGGTTGGCAGGGTAATTATCTTGAGGGTTGGCACCTGGATGGAAGAGATGCATGTTTTGTCCCATCTGCAAGCGGGGTTCCGCCAAAAGGTGGGCACGATGGACCAGGTCTTTCGCTTCTTTGCGATCTATTGGAAGTCGGTTACCATCAACAAAGGTAGCTTATACCTAGCTTTCATAGATCTCAGGATGGCCTTCGACCTGGTCCCTTGTGAGAGGCTGTGGGAAGTTCTGGAGAACATGGGGTTCCCTGGTCCCCTTTTGAGTTTAATTGTGCATCTCCATGAGGGGAACTATGCCAGGATCAGGTGGGGTACCCAAGGGCAATTAACGGAGAAGATACCCGTGAAGAGGGGTGTACGCCAGGGATGTGTTATGGCTCCAACGCTGTTCTCTCTTTTTGTGAACGGAGTGGTGGACTATCTGAGAGGGGAACCAGATGATGCTCCATCCTTGGCAGGTGAATAAATCCCCACACTCCTCTTCGCGGATGACACCATCTTGAGCTCTAAGTCCCCGTCAGGCCTACAAAAGCTCTTGAATCGTTTTAGCGCATTCTGCACCGATAGAGGTCTCATCATCAACAGTCTAAAAACTAAGCTCATGGCCTTAGCTCCATCACCCAGATTTAGGAATAACTTTTTACTTAATGGGGAGCCCTTGGAGTTGGTAGACTCCTTTGATTATCTGGGCATCAGGGTTAACAATCGCATGAGCTGGAAGGACCGCTTGGCTAAAATGATGTTAAACTATAAAAGAGTTTCTGGGGCGGTTATGAGAGAACACCGGAAATCTAAGAGTAAGCCCTTATCACCGCTCCTTACTATCTATGAGGGCCAAGTTCTCCCATCCGCCCTATATGGCTCTGAACTATGGGGGTTTGAAAACACTACAGAGCTAGACAGAGCTGAAAATAAGTTTTTGAGAGATGCGGTAGCCCTCCCAGTCTCTACCCCGTTAATCCCTCTCCGGGCAGATATGGGTAGGCGCCCTCTCAAGGATCTAGTGCGCTTGCGCCCGATACTTTTTTGGGTTCGCTTGCGAAGGACAAGGGAGCTTCAGGATTATGCCGCCGCCCTAGACGAACTAATCCAGCTTAATTCCAACAATAGGATTAAGTGGCTGAGCAACCTGAAGCGGATGGTAGCCCTCCTGGGTTTGAGCGACTCCTGGGAAAGCCAATCACCTCCACCCAAGTTAGTGATTAAACAGCTGTATTGGGATCTAGTCCAGAAGGAGACCCTCTCTAGTAGTCTAGGGGGTCCCCTTACTGAGCGATTCTTGTCCTTCAAATGGGTTAGGAGTTTCGAACCACTCTTGGACTTCATCGAGCTGCCCTTGGACAGAGCTCTTTACTTGAAGGTTAGGTTTGGGATCCTCCCAGTAAACGATTTCACTTCGGGGTGGAAAAAGCATGACGGCCAAGTGAATTCATGTCCTGGCTGTGCACCCCCCACAGAGTCTGTGGCGCATCTCTTTTTTGCTTGCCCAGCTTATAGGGTTGCCAGGAGGATTTGGTTAAAGCCGCTATGCAGGGGGTTGGGTCTTAGATGTCATAAAATGGCCTTGCGGATACTCAGCACTGATACTTCCTCCATTGCTATGGTCTGTGGAGTTGCAAAATTTCTGGGAAGTGCTTGGCGATCCCGTATGAGGTGTTGTAAAACCTCCCCTTCGTCCACCCATTAGTTAAAAGTCCATGGATATGATTTCCATCTTGTCTGATATGTGATTTTGTGTTTATTTTTTAGTGGGGCATTGAAAATTGTCGCTTTTAATTTAAATTTATGCTTGGTACTTTATATATTGTATTGTGCTGCTATTTTTGCTTCTTTTATGATGAAATTTCATCGAATAAAGAATAATGAATTGTTAAAGACACAGGGGTAGGCACAGGGGATGGAGGAGTAGTGCTAGATACTAAGGTTGAGAGTGGGACTAACACAGAAGCAGCGGATGGCTAGGAGCCCTTGGTAAGTAAGGAGTTGAAAATTAAGAAGCTCCCTTACATGGGGTGACAAAGCCTTTGGGTGCACATTTGATGCTGGCAACGAAGGAGCGCATATGGAAAGGGGAATACGTGGATATTTTGAAACTCCTTCATAGGGAGGTGAGGTCTAAAGAGGGTTCTAAGGAAGAGAAGTATGAATTAGCCAAGCGCCCTAAAGTACCGTTGACAATTGAGAATTGGACAGCGGCATTTTTGATTTATGCCAGCATTTACTGCGAGAAATTTCCTGAGCGCTGCGTGGCTATCTTTAAGTATATGGATGTCATACGGAAGGCCCAAATTACGGGTAGTGGTTTTGCATGGGCTCAGTATGACGAAGAGTTCCGGGCACGAATGGCGTGGGATTCTGAAGCAAAATGGGGAGAGTTGGATAATGACTTGTGGCAGCATACAATGGGGGCGGCTCCTGGGGGCAAGACCATTTTCACAGCCAGCAGGTTGCCTTTAGTTTACCGGCCCTTTCAGGGGAAGCCCACCCGGGGCGGGGTGGGAGGCACATCCGCGACACAAACTGGAATTGGAGCATGCTGGGATTTCAACAAAGGTTTATGCACATGGGAATATTGCAAGTATCGCCATGAGTGCTCTAAGTGTGGGAAAAGACATACCCTTGGTAATTGTTGGGGCGTCAGACCGCCAGGCGGACAGCAAGGGCAGCAGTCGAGCGCAGGGCCATCTGGCAGCTTGCAGCAATACCAGGGTGGAAGGGGGGGGGGTAGGGGAGCACAGGGTACTGGGCCGAAGGGCTTCCTACGCCAATTAGATTGGCGCAGCTAGAAGAGGCATTGCGGGGGTATGAGCATTTGGGGGCAAAACAGACACTTTTGGAGGGGTTTCAGTGGGGATTTCATTTGGGTTACCAGGGGCCAAGGCTCAGAAGGTGGGCTGATAATTTGAAATCCGCTGCAGAGCATAGCACGGTTGTGCGGGAGAAACTGATTAAGGAAGGGAAGGGAGGATGGCAGGCCCTTTTGATGATTGGCCAGTTCAGAATTTAATCATATCCCCTATTGGGGTGGTGCCTAAAAAAGAAGGCTGGCAGTTCCGATTGATTAAGCACTTGTCATGGCCAGAGGGGTCGTCAGTAAATGATTTTATTGATGAAGAGGCTGCATCAGTGTCATATTCCTCAGTTGACGTGGCTATGTCCCTAGTGGTGACCGCGGACGCAACTGCAGAGATGGCAAAGTGTGACATCAAGTCAGCCTTTAGGTTGCTTCCAGTCCGTCTGGACGATTGGCCTCTTTTGGGGATCCACTTTGAGGGCAAATGGTATGTGGACAAGGCATTACCGATGGGTTGCTCTGTGTCATGTGCTCTATTTGAATTTTTCAGCACCTTCTCCAGTGGTATTTCACACAGCGCACAGGTCACATTTTGGTCGCGCACTATTTGGATGATTTCTTTTTTGTTGGTTCCCTGAGCTCCGCAGAGTGCCAGAGTGCTCTGGACACTTTCCACGAGCTCATGGAGGAGCTAGGGGTGCCGTTGGCACCAGTAAAGACAATGGGGCCTGCTACAGTTTTATCCTTTTTGGGTATTGAGATTGATTCTGTGGCAATGCAAGCTCGTCTGCCGGATGACAAAAAATTCAAAATATTGGCTTTGCTAGACAGAATGTTGTCAAAACAGAAGGTGACGGTGAAGGACATTCAAGTGTTACTGGGTCATCTTAATTTTGCATGCAGAGTTGTCAGGGCGGGATGGACTTTTTGCAGGCACCTGGGCCATGCATTGGCAGGACAGCATTTACCTCACCATCATGTGCGCTTGTCGTTCAGGGGTGAAGGAGGATTTGCGTATGTGGTCAGTTTTCTTGCACTCCTTTAATGGAGTGCCACTGGCTAGAGAGGAGGATGTACAGTGGGATGTCCAAATGTTTTCGGATGCGGCAGGCAGTGATGGTTTTGGCACTTACTGGCAGGGAAGGTGGTGCGCAGAGAAGTGGCTGCAGGATTGGAGGAATGGGGGGAGGAGCATTACCTTTTTGGAGCTCTTCCCACTACTGGTGGCTTTGACCATTTGGGACAAGGAGCTGGAGCATAAGAAGGTGCTTTTCCGGGTGGATAACATGGCAGTGGTTGAAACTGTCAACAGGCAGTCAGCAAGAGATGAGCAGATTTTGAAGTTGTTGAGAGTGTTTGTGCTGGGCTGTCTGCGATATGATATTTCATTCAGGGCCTTGCACGTTCCGGGTGTGGACAATGACATAGCAGATGCTTTGTCTCGTTCGCAGTGGGGGAGATTCCATGGGCTGGCCAAGGAGGCGGACAGGACACCGACCCCGATGCCGGAGCACCTCTGGAATATAGGCAACTTAGGGTATTTCAACTGGTGGTAGGTTCCCGGTCTGCGTCCACGCGGACAGCATATGCACTGGCGTGGAGGGAATTTTTGGCATCTTGAGCTTGCAGGAGGGAGGAGTCTTGGTGCCGTTCTGAGGATGTTGTTCAGTTTATCTTAGACCTCATTGAGAAAGGCTTGTCCAGGGTCACTATTGCCGGGAAATTGGCAGGAATTTCCTTCATGGGTAAGCTCCTTTGGGGCTATTCCCCTTCGGCTGGGGAATTAGGTAGGAGGATGCTTGAGGGCTGGGCTAGGGAGCGGGGAGGTGTTCCTCTGTCTCGCTCACCGCCTTCTTGGCAGACTTTAGCACGTTTGTTGGAGGTTTTACCTGCGGTTTGCAGCAATGATTTTGAGTCTTCTTTGTTTGCCACCCTTATGGCGTTCATGTTTTTTGGGCTTTTCGGGTTTCTGAGCTCTTAGGTACTAAATCAAAGTAGGGGATTTGCTGGCAAGATGTGTTTTTCTCGGACAAAGGGTTGAACATTTGGCTGGCCAGTTCGAAAACTGATCATAGGGGCATGGGTAAGGGTGTGTGGTTGGAAGTAGATGCTCCTAGTTCCACTTGTCCTCTGCGGTTGGCAAGGCAATGGAAAACTTTGTCAGGAGAGGCTGGGAGCGATTTGGTTTCTAAACATATCAATGGCGCTCGGATAACAGATTATCAGCTGCGTATGGTTTTGCGCAAGGGGTTGTAGAGGATTGGGTTGGACGGGGCGCAGTTTGGGACTCATTCTTTTAGGATAGGGGCAGCAACTGAAGCTCACAATAGGGGTTGGTCTCAGGGGGAAATTATGCGGCTAGAGCGCTGGTCGTCAGACTGTTTTCAAAAATATGTGAGAGTTAACGCGGGGGAGGCGCATGGGTCAACCCCCGTTTTATGAGTCTCATTCTCTTTTTCTCTTTTCAGGATCTGTGGCTGGGCCCCATTCGAAGGAGTTGACGGTTTGGATTGTAGGGCATTCGTTCACCAAATGGGCACAGGTTCAAGCATGCAAAAATTATATTTCGGGAAAATGCTGGTGTTCAATGAGCATCTTTTTAGAATCATGTGGAAGGGAAAAGGGGGAATGCTATGGAAGGACCTTATTCCGTGTTTGAATAATGCAATGGTGAGGGGCCAGTGCCCGGATATTTTGTTGATACATTTGGGCGAGAATGATCTTTGTGGAGTAAAGGGTGTGGTACTACTATGAAATGAAAAGGGATTTGGCCATGTTGAAGGAGCGCTGGTCGGGATACCATGTTTTGTTGATGGAATTGGTCCTGCGGAGGGTTTGGAGAGGGGCTTTGAATCCCAGAGCTATTGATAGGGCAAGGAGGAAAGCGAATGCTGAGATTTCTAGGTTTTGCCGCAGTTTGGGTTTTGGGAGAGTAACTCACAAGGAAATCCGTTTTGAGACGGTGGAGTTTTTTCGGGATGATGGAGTGCATTTATCCATACTTGGGATGGATTTATATTTGCTGGAAATTAGGGAAGTTTTGCAAGGTGCGTGAATGTTTAAAGGCATGGCCAGGGAGTTTAAAAGTTTTTCCTCTGTGGGGGGCAGAAAGAGGGGTGGGCAGTTCCCCCCCACCCTTCTTTCTGGGTGGCGGGGGTTATTTGAATTTTGACAGTTTTGCCAGAGTTTGGTTGATTAATTTGTTAAGTTGGGTTATCGACAGGGAAAGGATAGGTTGGTTATTTTTAGTTCGGTTACACAGGTTGGGTGATGGATAGCTGTAAAGGGGCAGGCAGGGGAGTTTGTTTAACAGAAGGGTTGTATTTAGAGGTTTATAGGGGGTTATACAGTAATGTAATGTTTGGTATTGTTTTAAATGTTGTAATGTACGTGCAGGATCGGGTTCGAATAAATTTAGGGGAGGGGGCCGGTTGTGGGGTTAAGTATATGGTTTATTTAGTGAGGTTTAGTTTTGGAAGGCTTTTGCCACGGCTTTAAATTGTAATGTGCACCTGTTCCAATAAAAGCGGCCTTTTTCACACAAATTCCTGGTCCATGGTCTGCTTCCCCCACCCTTGCGCCTCTGTTGCTGTTGCAGCCGATTACCCTGATCCAGGTGAGCCGTTACGTTAACTGAAGCTGGGACCTTTCTCTCCGTCATAAATGTGTGCAAAACATGTGACTCGACTCTCTACTGTAGCGCCGCCGCAGCCTCACTCACCACAGTGCGCAGGCAAGGAGTGCACCCGGGTGCTGAATCTGTCTGAAGGCTGTGAAATGTTGCAGTAGCTCGACGATGAAAAGAAAAGAAATTCACCAGCGATCGTCCTTAATGCACGTCAAGGCTCGCAACTCCACTTCAAAGCCATAGAGTAGGAGCACTGCATACTCATCACAGTACTTTGAAATGATGGGATTCATGCTTGTCTAGTGAACATCCCTCCCATTACAGCGTTCCGGTTATGAAGTCTTTTTTCTTTATTTTGCATGTTACCCTTGTATTTTAAGCTTCGTGGGTTGTGATGAATTAATTCTTCAAATCAAGAGAATGTAGGAGGAGGGGCTATAAATAGTGCCACTTAGGCCCTCGCGTCGCGTGTCGATGCAGGTTTCAAATAGGCCTGTGTGCTTGAACAGGAGCAAACTAATCACAAAGGCCCAAAGAGGCTCTGGGAAGACCCTCATTGATTTCACATGGGCTCTTCCAGAGCACGTGTTTGTTAGTTATGTTGTTTTCTATAAATGGTGTCATTAGAATGTGCCAAACACATCGGCGGGGGTGGGATAGTGGCTGACATGAAATTTGGTGCCCCTCGTCAATGCCAGTAAATGCGCAAAAGCAGGTGGGTATGTTACCTCCGAACCGCGAGAACTGTTGTGAGACAGAGAGGCTGAATACTAAAATATACATTTTCTGACAGTCTTCATTTTTGTGTCACCCACTTCATGGCTATAGTATGTTTAGTTTCAGACAGTCCAAGAATAAAAAGATATACAACTGTTGCATCTGAGAATTCCCCAGCTGACCCACATAGGTCACAGCCAGCCAGGGGGCTGTGTAAATTCAAAAAATACTCGATTCAAATAACTCGAGGGGTCGACGGCGCGCCATTACCTACGCTGCCACTGCAATGCAAATAAATACATGCAGCACCAATGTATTCCAGAGGTGGCTGCATATTATGAGGCAATACAAACAGGGGCAATGTACATTTCGGAGCACAGTAGTTTTCAGACTGTTTCTCAGTCTGCAGGTCACGTTACTAAATGAATCCATACCATCACAAACACTAGGATCCAGTCCTGGTTTCCAGCCGGGCACCCTGCAGATGACAGGCTTCCCATATGCCCTTTCAAAAGGCACATAAGTGGATGTCCTTAACGGTCTGCTAGCTTTGGATTTCAACAAGCTAATTGGCGTGGTCGTTGCCATATCAGTGGGTAATAAACTGTGCAACTGGGTTTGTCTGGTGCGTAATTTGAATTGAGTTGCAAGTATATTACACTGCAAGTAAATTATGGTTCTAAAAGCACTCACTACCACCTTCCTGGCCTCCAGCTATTTTCAGAAACAATCAAAATGTCATGATAACGCTGATGGTTAATGTTTTTCCTAGAGAGAGATCGTCAGAGTTTTGTCTAGTGGAAGTTTTGACTCATGGGAAGATAGCGCAGAAGCAGGTTATTGTGCCCCTGCTGCAAAGAACATGTACCCGATGCAGATCACAAAATGCACATGATGTAAATAGGTCAGTGAGTCACTGGTTTTGTCAGAGAGATCCTTTTTTTACTTGCAGTTTGTAAGTTAAAATCCTAACATACAACAGTGAGCTAATAACTGTCATCTAAGAGCTGCATGCACACTGCAAGGTAAAAATTAGAGTGTTAAATTTTTTCTCCCCAGTCTTTGTTTGGTTATCCTAATGTTTCAAAAATAAATTGTTATATTTTATTTTCAGCACCTGGTAAAACCTAACAACTTTTACCTAATTTTTGGCCCCAACCTCTGCTGCTCTTTCACCCCGGCTCCAACCCAGCAAACACCAGTGTTAAAGGTAAGGAAACTGATGCTATATTTTAGAATTTAATTTTGCAATGTAAATTAAACATTATTCATAAGAAATCATTGTTGTTACTCATTTATTTTAAACAGCTAACACCCAGTGACAAAGCCAATCATACTGACAGTCTTTAGGCATATGTCAGTTGCTGTGCCATTTATCTGGATAAAATTACATCTCAGAGAGAAACCAAAATACCGGTCTGATGGCACACTATGGGAATCACAGAAATGGATTTGGCATGTTCCTTTATAGGGAGCACCCACTTTTTTCATCTCATTTAAAGACCTGTCTGCACATATTTATTTATGACTGGTTACAGCCAGCAGCTGTGGGTGCTTCCCGAAGTCTGGTTAGAGCATATTTTTCCAAAGTTAATGCTGCATGCAGTGCAAGACACTGGGCAAGCATACATTAAAGGGCTAAAGTTGTCATGCAGAACAATTTACATATTACAGTAACTGTTGAACAAATTAATGCAAGATACGGGGCAGTTTTTAATGTGTTTAATATTTCAAGACTATACGTTCCCACTGCTTAATAAGCCTTGCTTTATCGCTGCATTCATATGCTTTAAAATGCACCATTTGTCAATCTTTTTTACATTTCTTTCTCAGGAGAGGGACTCTACCTAGACCCCAGGCTTGTCCATTGAACTTGTTCACATCGCTAACTAGTGTTTTCTATTGGAAAGGGTAGAGCCAAAGCAGTCTTGCTTAGTACCCTAGCCCTCTTCAGAAGTCAGACTTGCTTGGCAACCCAGAAATTCTCTGAAATAATGTATGAGTTTTCTTTTATGAATGCCTAGAAGAACTGAATTTTTAGTCCATTTATCACAGAAATAGTGTTGAAAATCGCACCAAAAAGATGCCAATTGTTACAGGACCCCCCCGAACCCCCCTTATTGCCGTTGGGCTCGCTCGCATACGCTGATTCGTTCTGCATACACCCACCAGTTTCAAATTCCACCAGCCACCACTGGCACTAATTACAAATAAACATCAGTTGACCCAGGTATTGTAAGGAACAGCAGGACCTCCCTCATTAGCAGAAGGCTTTAGGATCATATGGGTAACCTAAAGTAGGATACAAATATATATTTTTTCCCATCCTGAGCACAGTGTTTGGATGGGTACCACAGGGAGTCCGAGAAGCTTAGGTGGGAAAGTTGGAAATGATTTCTTGTGGAACTAAAGCTTTCTATGTGTTCTATGGCTGGTATCCGAAACATTAGGAACCTATTTTCTTGCTAAGCCAGGCACTTCAATGTGGCAGCAGAATGTGTTATCAGCTCCCTTTGTGACAGGGCCTTCAATTCCACAACTACTGCACTGAATTCAGGACTCTCCATAAGGGCCTTTCATGGGCTTGCAGAACTCCAAAGGCATTGTGGAAACTCAGACTAATATATCATTACAGCAAATCCACCTTTTCTTCCAGTTTTCCAACTATGCACCACGACCCAGCTATTCAGGGAGACACTTACTCAAAGCTATTTCCCATGCTGCTTAATCTACAATCAATATTTAAAATGATAAATTAGTAGTGATCAATCAATCAAACAGAGCTTTATTTGGCCATTAGATCACAGCAGTCAATAAATATAAAAACATAATAGTTCTTGGTTATTAAGCATTCCGCAATTAGGTCACAAAAGCCAATAACTACACAAACATAAAAGTTCTTTGTTACTAAACATTTAAAATCATTTACAAATGACTGAGTTTCATATTGCACTAAGTAATACATTTTCTGGTATTATGTAAAACACGATCACATAAAATGTAAAAAGGGGTACATCAGCAGAGTTACACCACCTTTGAAAGATCCTTGAGTACAGTATTATCATAGCGCAAACATTTTGGATCTTTTCCTAAGTTCAAGATTGTTCCTGATAAAGTTTAGTACAGCATAGCATATCTCTGGGATATAAAGTTTCTGTAGGAAGGTCAAGCCTTCTTTGTGTGTTATTAGTTTAGAATTCTTTAAAACAGGGATTAAATAATTCCACCTAAAATCAATATATGGGGGCAAAAAAATACAAAGTGACTTGTGGTTTGTATAGAAACCTGATCACAATTACACAGAGGTAAAACATGCATCCAAACACTTTGTTGAGGGAAAGCTACCATATAGTGTATAATGCACAGCCTAAAATGAGTAAGGTAACTTCTGTTGATGGGATTCAAGACCCAGAGAAGATATGGTTTCAAATACTCCGTGGTTGGGATCTCAACATATCTTTTCATAGAAACCATAGATTGTGCTTTCCCTAGTCTTATATCTGAGCGATAAGTAAAAAAGCGTGTTTTAACCTCCTCCTTACTTTTACTAGTAATTTGATGTGGGCAATCAAACAACTCTTTCAGTCCAATGGTCTAAAAAGTTTGTTCAGGTATGTAATCCATGGAATACGGGCCACACCATCTAGGGTGAGACAGTCATGAATTAGTAATGGAAAAATTGATAAGGTAAAAACATTTTGTTTGGATAATACTGGCTTCAGCTTGCTTGAAGTAATTCATTAAAGCAAAACGTTATTCTTCTGCTTCCTTTGAGCTTGTTCAAGGCATAAGGCATGCTTGCCCACTATCTCGTCTTTCAAAGTACCTTAAAACTATTTTCCCGCACTTAACTAAAATATATAATTTACCAACATTTGCAAATTTGTGAACTTTTCCATGAACTTCCATCTATGGAAAGCATCATTAGCTAAGGGACAGACAGACAGACAAAACCACTTTATTCGATTAATTAAAATAATAAAAGTACAATGCATGGGTACGCACATATAAAAATAATGTATTATCCTAAAAGCGAATGGGCAATAATAAAAAATTAAAATGACATAAATAATCCAATCTACAACCTGATATCACAGTCCTAGTTAAAATATAAATCCAGTTAAAATTCAGTCAGAATTGGCCATGGGCAATATTCTTTTTCTGCGGCGAACAGCAGCAACAAGGAAGCTGGCCACATAAAAAATAGTCCTTACATCATCTAGCAGTTGAAGATGTAAAAGGGCTGGTCTAACCTGGATAAAGCCCTTTTCCCTCAAGAGAGGGACTAAAAACCTCCTCCATGAATCATTATAAAAATCACAAAACATGGTAAAGTGCAAGGTGTCCTGCGGTGAAAAGTTATCACACTGGCACGGGCCCATCTCCTCATTTTGCACCAGCCAGAGTGATTGCCCAACAAGGGGTGAATTAAATTAAAACGGAATCTAGTCAGGAGCCAACGGTGATAAGGATTGGTCACGATTCTTAGATAGGGCTCAATCAATGAAGAAGAAATTGTTAAATAATGGGCCTTGACCATAGATTTTTGTAACTCTAGTTGCTCCCGTTCCAACGTTAATGAGTTTAAAAAATTTATTTTAGCTAAGGGAACATCACTATCATTTGCTTTCAGAAAATTGAGAGATAAGCTATCGTGCCGAACTCTGATCACCTGTTGAAGGTTATGAAGGCAAAGTTGATTCCATCCTTGGATTACGGTTCTATTATTTTTCGCGGCAAAGACAGGAAAATCCTTGATGATATTGAAATAAGAACATATAAATCAGTTTTTAGGAATCCCCGATATATTAGCCGTGCCAATATAAGATTAGAATTTGGTCTAAAAAGACAAACATTGGCCCGACAATATACATTTTTAAAAACCTTTTTGTCATTGTCCCGTGCTGAAGAGGGTTCCCTTGCAAATCAGTGTTGGCATGAGATGATGAGAAGTGAATATGCGAGTAGCTGGCAAACATATCTAAATGAGTGTCTACGTAATTTTGATTGTCCAAACCTAGAAGATGAAATCAGGAGTAAAGTTGTTTATAAAAAATCAATCAACCAATCAGCTATTTCATTGTCGACTATAATAAATAAAGATGAACTTATGAAAAAAAAAATGTATGGTCAATTGCAAATTCTTTTGGCAAATCAGCACCCCAACCATATTTGTCTTTCCATTTAAAACCTTCAATTAAGAATAAATGTATGCTACTTCGGTTCGGGAGATATCTGACTAAAGATGGTATACCAAAATGGGAAAACAAGTGGCCTTCTAAATTGTGTAGTTTATGTGGTTCTTGTGAGGAAACCATAGTGCATATAATAACTTTATGCCCCGAATTGCTAGAGGAGCGGAAAACTATATTAAAGTGTATTTTTATTGAATTGGGGGTAAGATCTTGTAGAAACGCCATCATCCTATGTTTAAATGGTGCCACTGTTCGTCTTATTTCCCGTCTTGTTAAATTTATTTTTATAGCTGAAAAGAAACGTTGTAATATTGATAATTGAAGTGAAGACATTTATAACACGAAAATTATTTATAATGTTGTAATGTATTTTCAGGGTTATGCATGGTCTACTTTAAACCAAAGTTGCCACGGCTTGCTAGTAGAATAGTATTTTATGTTGACTACTAGCCCAAGTGTACTGTTGCTGTTTGTTATATCGCTATTAAATGCTTATAGGGGTAGAGATGGCATCTTTTAAACTAAAATAGTTAAAGTTTGCTTAGCGGAAACGCATACTATCTATGAGGTGTTGAACAATTGTATTTTACTACGACCTTTTCTCTCTCGTTCCCGCTTATGATGTTATAAAGCACTCTTTAGAATGATGTATGGTATATTGTAAACCAATGCTGCCAGCACAAAGTATTATATTTCCTCTATTAGCACAAACGCACTTTATTGCTAATGTCGTTTCAAATGTAATTTTACTATGGTTGGTTCTTTCTAATGCATCATTCACTGTTTTAAAGTTTTTAAGAGTAACAAATGGTATATTGATAATTTTAGTTTCTAGCACAAGGCACTTTAGTTTCCGCTGTGAAAAGTTTACTAGCACAATTGCACTTTATAGCCAATACTGTACTAAATGTAATTTGATTATGGGCGTTTTTATTTTTTGCATGTTGATCATTTGTAGCCAAACAAACTATCTTGAGGCTTAGTAGTAGATCTTGTTTGGATATAATTGTACACTGTAGCCATAAAACAATTAGGAAGGGAAGATGAATCTTTTATTTTTGTTTGAATGTTATATTTTTAATTGAATTTTATTTTGTATGTGTATTTTGCTGATTGTAATGATTTTAAATAATCAACAAATATTACCTACATATAGTGTATAATGCACAGCCTAAAAAGAGTAAGGTAACTTTGGTTGATGGGATTCACGACCCAGAGAAGATATGGTTTCAAATACTCTGTGGTTGGCATCTCAACATATCTTTTCATAGAAACCATAGATTGTACTTTCCCTAGTCTTATATGCGAGTAATAAGTAAGAAAGCGTGTTTTAACCTCCTCCTTACTTTTACTAGTAATTTGATGTGGGCGATCAAATAACTCTTTCAGTCCAATGGTCTAAAAAGTTTGTTCAGGTATGTAATCCATGGAATACGGGCCACACCATCTAGGGTGAGACAGTCATGAATTAGTCATGGAAAAATTGATAACATTTTGTTTGGATAATACTGGCTTCAGCTTGCTTGAAGTAATTCATTAAAGCGAAACTTTATTCTTCTGCTCCCTTTGAGCTTGTTCAAGGCATAAGGCATGCTTGCCCACTATCTCCCCTTTCAACGTACCTTAAAACTATTTTTCCGCACTTAACTAAAATATATAATTTACCAGCATTTGCAAATTTGTGAACATTTCCATGAACTTCCATCTATGGAAAGCATCATTATTTTTGTCTCTGATGAGGAATCATTCCTTCTGTCTCTTCACTCCAAGATATCTGATATTGCAGCAATCACAAGTTACACTTTAAAGAAGACTAAAGGGCTGATTACGAGTACAGCGGTCTTAAGACCTCCATATAGTTGATGGCGGTTGGACTGCCGAGGGACCACCACCTCCTAGGCAGTCCGACCGCCCGATAACAAGAAGGGAGGTCAGACCGCCACAAGACCGCCGCAACCGCTAGGATCTTTGATCCCACCGTGGCGGCGGTGAGGAAAGCGGCACTCTATGTTGGCAGTGCCAATGGTGGCACTGCCGTTCTGATCACGACCTGCCCTTCTGCCAACCTTTTCATGGCGGAGACCCCACCATGAAAAAGTCGGCAGAAAGACTGGGAAGGGGGTTTTAAACAGGGCCCTAGGGCAATTTTGCCCATCTGTTTGCACTGTTGTGCATGTCCTGTATGTCATGCAGGATATGGTGCATGGTACAGAGTGCACACGATATGCCAGTGCCACTGTACTGTGGCCGCATATGATTCAGGCTCTTTCTATGAGTTGAGGCTTGTCGCTGCCTTGGCACTGCCCCCGCAACACCACTTGCCTGGCTGTGAGGTCGTGATGCGGTGGTCAGGATGCTGCCAGCTTTGCGGTGTTCTCCCAACCGCCCCAACGGCGTTCCGGATGTCAGACCGCCAATCTCCTAATCAGGCCCTAAATCCCAATGAAATTTGTCACTGGGATTCCTAATGCGGTGGTGCACAGCTGATGCAAAAAAATGTGTCCTCTCATAACTGTTAACTATGTACACAAAAGCCTTGGGAATGCTTAAACATTTTTAAGGCTGTAAACACTTGAATCCCAAGGTTCTTATGCACTAAAATTAATCTGCCTGGTTAAACATGACACCTTGTAAAGAGTAGAAGAAAATAATTTTGATTACCAATCTACTATCCTTGAAGTCCAAGGATGATAATTCAATTTAGCTCCTAAATCTAAAGGGATCTGACAGCACTGCTAGACACATCAACCCTAAAACTAGCTGAGGTAAAATATTCTCAACCAATCTCCCTGTCTGATACAGGCGAGATACTGGGTAGCTCGGAGCTAAATTTACCAATTAGTCTGACATGCTTGCATGAAAGAAATTCATTTTTCACCTGTAACTGGTTGATATCTTTTACAGATTCATATGATTCAATGAACCCTCATCATCTGGCTTGGAATTCTTTGTACTTATAGCAATATACAGTGTTAAAATAGCCCCAGGCTCAAGGACAGACTTTGTTTAGTAGCACATCTAACTCACTGGAAACAAAATTCAGTCAATACGGTGGATGTGCTAAGACCTCTAGTCCCACTAGAGGCGTTCATAGCTCATATTTCAGGATCACTGACTCAATATTGTGGTAAACAATATCGTTGACAAAAAATATCATGACAAAATTATTGTTTACCATAATATTGTGATCCCATACTTATAACAGTAAGTACACAAATAGCAGAAACAAAATATTGTTGACAGTAATATCATTAAAAAAAAGACATAAAATATCTCTATTTCAAAATAAATAGACTATAAATTTGCAGGTCATTCCAGCTTGTTTCCAACAGGCTCAAGGACCCATTAGCCAGTCGAAAACCCTCCATAATACCCTACGAAAGGGATTTCTGCCGTCGGGATTATGATGTCGGTCTCTGACAGCCTTTTCATGTCAGGCTTTCCGGCATGAAAAGCCTTTCTGAAAGCGACTTAGGGGACCCCAGGCAGGGCCATCTTCTCCCTCAGTCCCCCGGCTGGGGGCCTATATATCACTGCACTGTGTGGCAGGCTCCATGAGGTACCTGCCACACAATGCAGGGATTTACACATCAGTGATGTCACTGACCATGTCATGATGATGTAATATGTGAGGTCATAAGCAGTGCATTGCGGGGGTGAGAGTTACAGTTAGCTCAGCTAACTAAACCTGCTGAATTTCTCTGGTTTTGTACGAGTGAAATGTCAGTCTAACTATAACGTCCCCGTAACCTTTTGTTTTTTCAGGGAATTTCTAAAAAAAAATTAATTCTATTTCCTAACCATAACAGCTCTGTAACCTATGTTTTTTTTCAGTGAGAAAAAAAAAAAAAAAATATATATATATATATATATATATATATATAATGTGTGTGCAATAAAAAAATTAACACCATTACTCAATTTACATAATTAATATTCATTAAAATAATGAATTAACAAAAAATCATTGTTATCCAGTTCTTAATTTGCTTCCCATCTACACGCCTTCAAACCTAGTAACCTAGTAGATAGACTTAAAATATAACTTATAAAAATATGTATTCCAAAATTGACATATTTAAAATCAATTAAATAATTAACAATTAATAATTAATTGTGAATTATTTATTAACATCCCAGCCTAGACCCCTACACGCCTAGCATCCCACAACTAAAATATAATTAAAACAATTTATATTCAATAATTTAAATATTTAAAATTTAATTAAATAATTAATTTACAAATAATAATTAATAATGTATTATTTAAATACTTCCTACCCCATATCCCTACAATCCTAGCATCCCCAAACTAAAGTATCAGTACAATAAATAAGTGTTCCATATTTTACATAACTAAAAAATTAATTAAAAAGTATGAATATATTATTTATCATTACTTAACTTTTCACCCTACAACCTTATAAACCTAGCAGCCCATAACTAAAATATAATAAGTAAAATAAATAAATAATCCATAAATTACATAATTAAAATAATTAAATTAATAATGAATTGTTAATTACTTAATTAACTTCCCACCCTATCCCCATACGAACCTAACAGCCCGCAAATAACATAGAACTAAACGAAAGATTACATAATTTACAAAATAAATAGAAATCGTATAATTAGATAGAATGCATTAACTAAGTCATAATTATCATTAACTAATTAACTTCCCACTCTATCCCCCTAAAACCCAACAACCTGATACATCACTATAAATTACAATACAAAATTAAATACAAGGTTCTAAATCACTTAAAATAAATTATAGTTTAAAAAACTAAATAACCTTTATATAAAAAACAATAACACATAACATTAATCTATCAACTAAAACACATTAAAATAATTAGAAAACAATATTTTAACCACTCTATTATTGAAAACGATATTAATAACATCAATATTATCTAAAATAATCTTATGCACCTAAAAAGCAATATTCTTTTCAAAGATATTTGTGCATCAAGATATTTGTTTCTGATATTTCTGCCTCTCAATAATTTTTATTTAATATTTAGTCCTAAGAGCCATATCTCAAAGCACAATGTTGCTTGCTTCTCATGGTCTGGGTGAGGCAAAGATAAGTAGGACAGCGAACATGAAGACAAACCAGAAGAGCAACAAGCATTTGCAATGCAACAGGTCTCGCATTTACCCGAGCTTGAGCTATTGGCATTGTAAATAACAAGGCCTTTTATTTATGTTTTGGTTTTTTGAAGTATAAATAAAACGCATTGTCATTTACAATGCCAATAGCTTAAACTTGTGTAAATGTGAGACCTATTGCATTACAAAATCTTGTTGTTACCAGTCATTGGCACATGCATTTTCATCCTTGCCTTATCTGACGACGTTCCATTTATAACCAAAAAATATTCCACCAGTTTATCTGCTCATGTTCTGTATTTTCGGTTAACTGAGCTATCTGACACATGCGGGTGATCCAACATTCTTAACATTATTAGCTGATTTTGCTTCAACCACAACCATAAATGTTTTCTAATTGAGCATTACTAACCCTAATGCTGCCTGGGCGTGACCTAAAAAAATATGTTTTGTGGCGCTAAGAAAGCAGTTTATATTCACTTTATGCTGTGTGAAAAGCATATTTGAGGAAGGTTCTTAGCAATGTATGGTTTACCACATTTTGGAAATCAAGCATTGGTTTTGTAGCCATGAATACAAATTAGAGACTGAATATTTTTTACATTTTGCATTTTTTCCATCAGGGAGCAATCACAAGGAGGCAGTGCCACCTATCGCACCACCTTAAGTTTACAAATATATGGATCTTGGGAAAAAGAGTGTGTGTGAGAGAGAGAGAGAAAGAGCGAACAAAAGAGAGAGGGAAAGAGAGAGGGAGAGAAAGCGAGGGAGAGAAAGAGAGGGAGAGAAAGAAAGAGGGAGAGAGGGAGAGAGAGAGAGGGAGAGAGAGAGGGGGAAAGAAATAGAGAGAGAGGGAAAGAAATAGAGAAGGAGATAGGGAGAGAAAGAAAGAGAGAGAGAGAGGGAGAGAAAGAGAGAGGGGAGGGGAGGAGAGAGAGAGCTCAGTGGGACGGCAAGAAAGATGGATAAAACTTATTATGGAAGAAGCGTGGGGGAGAGAGAAAGAGAGAGGGTGAGAGAGAGAAAGAGAGAGGGAGAGAGAGAGAGATAGAAAGCGAGAGAGAGGTGGGGAGAGAGAAAGAGAGAGAGGGGTGGGGGGAGAGAAAGAGAGGTGGCGAGAGAAAAAGAGAGAAGGAGGGAAGGAAAGAGAGAGGGGGAGAGAGAGAGAGCGAGAGAGAGAGAGGGAGAGAGAGAGGGACAGAAAAAGAGAGGGAGAGAAAGAGAGGGAGAGAAGAGGGAGGGAGAGAGAGAGGGGAGAGAGAGAGAGAGAAAGAAAGAGAGAGGGGCGAGAGAGAGAGTAGAGCGAGAGGGAAGGAAAGAAAGAGAGGGAGAGAGAGAGAAAGAGAGAGACAGAGGGAAAGAGAGAGGGGGAAAGAAAGCGAGAGTGGGAGAGAGAAAGAGAGAGAGAGAGAGAAACAGAGAAACAGAGAATGAGAGAGAGGGAAAGAAAGAGAGAGGGGGAGAGAGAGGGAGAGAAAGAGAGAGGAAGAGAGGGAGAGAGAGGGAGAGAGAGAGGGACAGAGAAAGAGAAAAAGAGAGGGAGAGAGAAAGGGAGAGAGAGGGAGAGAAAGAGAGAGAGTGAAAGAAAGAGAGAGGGAGGGAGAGGGGAGGAGAGAGAGAGAGCACAGTGGGACGGCAAGAAAGATGGAGAAAAGTTATCATGGAAGAAGCGAGGGGGGAGAGAGAGAAAGACAGAGGGAGAGAGAAAGAAAGAGAGAGAGAGGGAGGGAAGGAAAGAGAGAGAGAGAGGAAAGAGAGAGAGAGAGAGAGAAAGAGAGAGAGAGAGGGAAGGAAAGAGAGAGGGGGAGAGAGGAGGAGAGAGAGAGAGGGGGACAGAGAGAGAGAGAGGGAGAGAAACAGAGGAAAGAAGAGGGAGAGAGAGAGAGGGGTAGAGAGAGGGAAAGAAAGACAAAGAGAGAGAGAAGGGTGAGAGAGAGGAGAGAGAGAGGGAAAGAAAGAGAAAGAGAGAGAGGGGGAGAGAGAGGAGAGAGAGAGAGAAAGAGAGGGAGTGAAAGAGAGTGGGAGAGAAAGCAAAACAGAGAAAGAGGAGAGAGATACCCATATTTGCCCGACTGTTCCTGCCATCAGCCCACCGGGTTTGCCCCTTATATTTAAAGTTTGCAGCGTTCAGCGTCTCAATTTGCTGCATAGAATCGTTTCCCCTGCCCCTGTATGAACAATGTTATTTGCAGCCTGCGATTTGCGGTCCCATCTTGGACCTTTTTGGTTTTTGTTGTGGAATTTTTGTGCTGCTGCTAGCCCGCCTGGCTTTGAGTCCAGGCACATCCCATGTTCACTGCCTCTAAGACAGTCGCCCTGAGGAAGGTGAGCCCCCCCAACTGGGTCTAACACTGAAACGCGCGTCGGCGTTGAAAATAACCCTGTGGACCATTAAATGCTTATGAATAACTTTTCAACTTGATCAATCTTGTCGATCTAAACTTCATGGATTTTTGCATGTATTTTCGTTTCACTTTTATATGTGCTTAATCTACTCTGCCACTGTTGTGTTAAATGATCAGTATACATTCAAATCAATGTAATTGATGCTAATGCCAGATCGCAATTTTTTGGTCTATTTGTTATTGTGCTGTTGTCGGCATCTTTTGTATGGTTGGACCCTTGCGTTCCAGGACGTATGAGTATGTGTGTGTATGAGTTTGGTTGTTTGAATAGCTGAGTGAGTGTGGAATGGGATGTGAACTGTCTTTTTAAATGTTTTACTAATGATTAAATAATGTGAATGTATCATTAATAAATTTTGATATGTTTTGATACCTCAACCTTAGCACATATTTCTGTCAGTAGGCCAGCTTCTTAGGTGTCTATTTATCTGTGATGTATAGCACATTTTGATCCTTACAGGTAGAGAAATTCTGTTTTGAGTAGTTTGTCTATTTCCCCCGTTGTTCTCTACCTTTATTTTGCCTAGGGGGCCCTCTCTGTTAGAGTGGCATACTGACAGCACAACCTCCATGTATTACATTGTCAAACAAGGAGGCAAAGGGTCCTGTACCCTATTCGAAGAGGAACAACTATTATAACAGCGAACTGAGTAGATATCTCTGCGCAGCACCTGGCAGGACTTCAAACAATAATGCGGATGGCCTTATCAGAGCTGTTTGACTAACTTGAGTGGGAAAGCCGCTCACAACAACTTCAAAAGATCTTTAATAGGTGGGGGTCATCCTATCCTAGACCTGTTGACCAACCTGCAGAACAAAAAATGCCAAGCTTGTGCAAGCAGGTAATAACAGCCAGACCTTTCCTCTGTATCCTATCTTCCATGGGGTACTGAGGAAGTCCAAGACAGATTCATGCTTGCTAATAATAGCCGTACCAAAGCAATGCTAATTTTCATACAATGACCTGATACAACTGTCTCAGTACCCACCAATGCCTCTGAAGACACATCTGAAACTCCTCTTCAGACAAAACATGACTTCTGACCTTAAGTCACTGAACCTGACAGCTTGGTTTCCGACCACCTAAAGATCAAACACTTAGACATCTTGGCAGATTGCAGGGCAATATTGATGCAAGCATTTGTCCCTGCTATGACTACAACACCAAGTGGAAGCATATCTGCATCGAATTCTACTCTATCTTTTCTACATTGCCATCAAAAGCCTTCAGTACATCTTTGTCATGGTCCATCTAGCAGCAAAATCAAGGTTCAGAAGATCTGGAGATTCTCATCCTTGTTATCTCAAAGGTTCATCAAATCTGTGAAAGGTGAGGGTAGTCTAGGTGAGGGTGGAGGTTGTACCAGCAACAAAGGTGGCTAGGGAGGCATTGTCACTGATGCCGGGATAGTGGCTGCAGAGGCTGTTGCTTTGGAATAGGAGGCAAATACACCTGCTGGGAAACTGCATAGTGAGGTTGACGCTGGGGAGCCAACTTGTGTAAGGTCTCCATCCTATGTTGCAGGATATTAAGGAAGGTTACAGGCATCTGCATCATAAGATAGTTTCAAAAGTGCTGTCTGGCCTCATAGGGTCGCGCAATGCTGCTATGACAGACATCCTCCTGCTGCTCCTTGTAAGCTCCTCTAGTTTCTCCATGGAAGGGTTATTGTCCATATGGCTCTTCCGTGGGTTAATAGGCTGAAATATATTGGAGATGCAATTGGGTTGGACTACAGGTTGTAAGCCACTGTTACTGATCAGTAATGTTCCATTCTAGTTCAGAATCTACAATGCGTAGAGGCAGTTGCTTTGACACCTTTAACAGTGGTGTTAACCTGTAGAAAGTTATCTAAACTGCCATTGTAGGTGGAATAATGATCTTATGAGTCATGCACGTCAACAGTGTCATCAATGAGGTCATCAATGGTGTCATCAATTGGACTGTCAACAGAATCATCATTGACAGGCCGCTCATTGACAAGGTCTTCATCTTCCTCACTGGGATGGTCATCAGCAGAATGCTTGCCTTCAAGACAGCTTTCAACAGTGGAGCCACTGTCTTTGCAGGTAAGGTGGTCATCAAAGAGGGTGTTGTTGTTGCTGATCATGTAAGGCCATTCGCAGTTTCCTTCTTTGTCAAAGAGAGGCCTCTCCTCAGGCAGGAACACTTACTGAGCCTATAGTTTCATGCCACCCTGGGTGCATAGTGCCCTGAAGCATTTTTTGAAGCCTTGTAAAAGGAACTATAGAATTTCTCCCTTTGAGAGTAGGATACTGGTACTTTTTCTTAGAGAATGCCTTTTCAGGCGTTTCTAAATTTTTCCTAATTTGGGTCCCTTTCACATATGTGATGCATTGTGATCTCTGTATGGAATCATCGCCTGATTCAAGGTCATAGCTTTTAAAGGAGATCCTTTCCTCTCCAAAAGTTAAACAACTATTCTCTATTCACAGTCCTTGAGGGCATTTTCAGGGAAAGTCTGCCAAGTTCAAAACAAGAGGTTTTCTTCATTGGTTACAAGTAATAGAGATTCTTGACAGGAAAGGCATCAGTGTAAATCCTTGAAGAAAGATTTATTTACCTTTTCTGTCACTCAGAAAACTTGAACTAATTTCCTGGGTCTGAAAAATTAATAATAACCCCAAAAATAAATCACTGCACACTTATAGGAAGCTATGGCTAGCAGAATTCCACAGGACACAAAGAACAGGCTGAAATCCTGTGAAATGTATTTAATATGTAAAGATAGAGACACCGTTATTTAGGGGACTCCCTCACTCACAATGTATGGTAGAAATCTGAGCTACGGTGGCCTCAAGTTTAGTATAGCCTAAGCACATCCACATCATCAGCTGAAGTTTGTGCTGTTTCACATAAGGTGAATGTGCTACTAAATACACACAGGCTTATGGTCATTCTAACACAGTTTTTTTTTTTTTTTTAAAGTAATGGGGAGCTACCTACTTATCTAAACGGAGCCGGTGGGGAGTCAGTGCCTGCTATGCTGGGATCACAGCCAATTGCTCCCTCTCTAATGTTTCCTTTCCATTTGGACAATTAAGTATCCCTATATCCAGGAGGAATCCCTGAAGGTCGTACAGATTACTAGAAGCAGACACTGGAACTCCATGACACCAATTGAATTCATTTTGGATTATGCACACATAGCGCTTAACCAAAATTACATTGCTTGAAAAAGAACTCCAATGAACATCAATGTGCAGCATCTCCGAAACACGTTTTGCTTGTCTCTATGTCCATCACTTCAAGACGAACCACATTTACAACATAAAAGACCCCTTCTAGTCACAGATTGTAGCTTGGAAAAGATATATTGATTAAGCAAAACCAAAGGGGATGATGGACGGAGTGCTGAACATTGCAAGCACTCACCCCCAGTCAACTGATCTGGGTTTAATCCATCATCATTCTTTAGCTCACTCCGCCACCCCAGTTCAGACATGGCCATATG
This sequence comes from Triturus cristatus, assembly GCF_964204655.1. NCBI lineage: Eukaryota > Metazoa > Chordata > Amphibia > Caudata > Salamandridae > Triturus > Triturus cristatus. The sequence continues at coordinate 1,059,666,051 of NC_140589.1, read as the reverse complement.
CAAATCAGTCTGACCCTGTGCCTCATGGGAACAGTTCAGCCTGAATTGCCAAGCCATGTCTTCCCTGGACCAGAAACAAGCATCCTGGGACCGGTTTCTGGCTAATCAGCCGTCATCAGCCAGGCTAGCTTGAATCCAGTGGCAAAGTGAGCAAGGGACCCACGTCTGGGCATACCCTGCCAACTTAGGGTGAACAAAGCAAAACCAAAGGGGCTGATGACATTTTTATTACCTGGAGAGGCTCGAATGAGCATCTAAAAGTATTCACACAAAGGATAAATAACATCAGTCCTTGCCTTAAATTTACCACTGGTGCAAACAAGAAGGAAATAGTCTATTTAGACCTACAAATAAAAGCACAAGAAAAAGAATCTCATCTGTGAAGTCTACCATGAAGTAAACAAGAAGAACAACCTTTTAAGGTACAACAGTTTTAATTGTAGATCACTAGGAGAGAGTCTTCAAATTGGGCAGTTCCTTAGACTCAGAGGAAAATAAAAGCAGACTACAAGAGAAATGCAACTACATTTACAGAGAAACATCTTGAGAAACAATATCGAATTTAGTATCAGCTAATCCGTGTCTCTACATATGGTATCCAATTCAATAATTTAAAGACCATTAGCAACAAGCATTGGAGGATCCCCACATAGTCACAACTGAAATTTAAAACAAAATAGGAGTTTTCCTTTAGGTGCGGCCAATACCTTAATGACTGCGGTATTCTTGATGCCTCCTCCTCCACAGGAATTTTCCACCTGTAACAGGCCACTGTAATGTGTGGCATCTTACTAAAAGAAGAAAGACTCTTGATCTAGGCTTACAAAAGCCATGGATTATTAAGCGCAAAAACAACAGTTGATGGACAGAATGCAGAACATTGTCATACATTCACCCCAGTACAGAGATCTGGGCCTAAATCTATCGTTTTTTTGCTCACTATGCTATTCCAGTTTGAACCCAGCCATATGCAAATCAGTCTTGACCCTGTGCCTCATGGGAACAGTCCAGCCCTTACTGCCAAGTCAGGTCCTCTCTGGACTGGAAACAAGCATCCTAGGACCGGTTTCGGGGTTTCACCCCTCTTCAGCCACGATAGCTTGATTCCAGTGGCAAGGACTTAGCTTGGCAGTTCGGGCTGGACTGTTCCCATGAGGCACAGGGTCAAGACTGATTTGCATATGGCCAGGTCTAAACTGGGGTGGCATGGTGAGCAAAATAATGATGGATTTAACCCAGATCTCTTGACTGGGGATGAATGTTTTGATTTGAGATTAAAGTATGAAAGCGTACGCCTCATCTAACAGCATGGTCTGAATGTATTAGACAGGAAGCATTCATCAAACCCAGAACAAAGGTCGTTTGACCCATAGGGGCAAGGACAAGGCCAAAACATGTTGGATATACACATACAATATAAACATAAGTAATGAGTGGATAGATGATAGATTGCATATCATCTAGTATCCATATTTATATTTTTATTCATACATAGGTTCACCCACCTAATAAAGGGAAAATTATGTGGGATTACCTAAGGTATTTTTAGATCTGGGCACTTGTCTTTTCTCCTGCTTTCCCCGTGCTTGTGTGAACGCTTCCCCTGCCGCAGCTTCATTGCTACCCGGCTGTCTCTCGTATTTTTTTATAAGAAAAGGGGGATAATTCGAGCAATCTAATTAGCATGGCCCGCAAACTGATGTTCTCTACATGTTAGGTCTCGCCTGAGACAGCGCTTTAGCGCTGCTCTTGCGAGAGCTTTTGTTGAAGGGGGATCTGGAAGTGCAAACGAGTGCTTTTCAGGCCTCCAAATACAGTGCATGTGCGCCGGGCGTGCGCACCATTTGGCAGCCTGAAAAGCACTGCCTGATCACTTTCACGGCCGCTTTGATGTCCTCAGTGAGCCGCGCGGCCACTGAGGACATCAAAGCGGCCGCGGCCTTATTTCAATATAGCCTTCGCCCCCCCCCGCCCCTCCTGGGTCTGGCAAAGCACTTTAATTGCCAAGTCAGGCTGAAAGCGGATTCTGTGGACTGCCAAAGTATCCGAGTTTTTAAACAGGGAGGTTTGCAGTGGGGGAGGGTTTCTAAACGGGGGGCTGGCTCCGAGCACTGTAACATTGGGCAGCTTACAACCGACCCAACACAACGGTGCACTAAAGCACAAGCCGTGCAACGCTTGCACCAAAGAGCACGTGGCAGTATGCATCGCACTCTACACGCAATCCCTTCTTAGCACTGTAATGAGTCTTGGTAATGCGAGGCACTCGTTGGACAGCCCGCTTTTAAATCTGTGAAAGAAACTGCGGACTTGAACACGTGTCCGGCAGACTACACCGATCTACTGCAGATACTAGCCGCGGAGCTATCTTACAAGCCATTTAATGTGCTACAGGCCTAGTTTATGCTACACACTACAGCGTGCACGCTTTCGGGGAGCTAAACTTAACTAGTATCAACCAACCCCCGGGTGCCTATGGCAGTCCGCCTGCAGCGGCCGTCACCTTCCTTTCAGACTTGTGAAACTGGCTGGTTCTAGCCCCTTCCTTCAGTCTTGCCCCAGGGTCTTCGATGGGGAAGTGAATATACACCAGAGCCCTCCCTCCTCCACGGCGACCCCTTCCTCTCAGACTTGTCAAACGGGTCGGTTCTAGCTTGCAGCGCGGCCCTGCGCCCCTTCCTTGGGTCTTCACCTGGGTCTTTGATGGGGGAGGTGGAGATTAACTTGAGTCCCCACTTCCACACCACCTCCTGGGTCTTCAAAGACTTCAGCCCTCTTCCCCCAGCGGCCAGAGGGGGCATGGCTGCGGGGTCCTTTACAGCCTCACAATAGAAGGCAGAGCTCATCTCCGCCTCCATACCCCGCAGCGCTGTGGTTACCAGCAGCCTCGCACGTCCCCTGGGCGAGGGAAGCAATTTAAACAAGCATTTGCAATGCAATAGGTCTCGCATTTACAAGAGTTTAAGCTATTGGCATTGTAAATGACAATGCCTTTTATTTATGTTTTAAAAACTAAAACAAAAATAAAAGTCATTGTAATTTACAATGTTAATAGCTCAAACTCGCGTATATGCGAGACCTATTGCATTGCAAATGAGCTGCGCGGGATGCCTTGCGTGTATGTATGTGCCACACGTAAGTCGTGTCGGTCTGAATACGTAACTTGTGTATGTTAATATATATCGGGGTTGACAGCTCCTGGATATGTTAGTATGGGCCGGTTCAGATACATTTTAAGTATGTTGTAAGTACGGCCGATCACATCGCTCCTTCCTGTCGCTGAGTGCCTAGAAGCAGTACGCAGCGGTTGAAGAAGCACTTGGTGAGTGAGAGTGTGACCCTCTAGCGCTCGGCCGGACCCCGCCCCACCCTGCTCGCTTAGAGGCTTATGTCGCGTTCTGCCGCCCGTTCTCTCCAGCCCTAGTCCCGGGTCCGTCTGTGGAGCGGACAGCTTGTGTTGAAAGTCTCTCTCTCCTCAAATCCCCTTTTAACCACTCCGGTCTGTGCAGGGCACCCTGGGTGACCGCATCCTTCGCCACTCGCACCCGACGTCCAGTCGCAGAAAGTACCGCACTTTCCAGAGTCAGTCAGCGCCGGGGCAGCAACAGGTCCCACAGCCGGGGCAATACACTGCCGGGGCAGCAACAGGGTCATCAGGTCCCACCGGGGCAGAAACAAATCCCGCCGCCGGGGCAGCCGTGTGTCCCACTTGGGGACATTTTGGGAGATCAGTTCCCCCGGGCCCCGATCTTGCCACCGCCGGGCCTGGCAGACTCTGCCTGTTTTAGTTTCAGGGGGGCCACGAAAGGTCCGAAGAGGAGAGCCGGCGGGGCGCGGCCGTCTAGATACGAGTTACTGATGAGCAATCGATCGATAATTATAAGGCGGCGGTGCGGGTCATCCCGCCGTGACCGCAGGAGCACGGATATCAACATATCATGCATAATTAATGAATACACCACAATAAAACTGCCGCTGGCCGCGTCCCACGCAGGGGGACATTAGCAGGTCAGCCCTCTAGTGGCCACCCGTCAGAGCCTCCCCCCCCTTTTGTTCCTCCTCTCTCGTGAGGCCGCGCCTTGGGAGGGGAGGCCCCAATCAATGGCCCTGCTGGGGGAGGCGGGCCACTGGGCTGGGCGGGGCCAGGCCTATTTATGCCTCCCGCCTCCGTAGATCGCCCTCTGCTTCCTGTTTCTCTCCTGGCTGCGCGATATAACGTATAAGATGAACAGCAGTGGGGCCAAAAGACATCCTTGCGTCGATTCGTTTTGGTGGAAACCCCCTTTGTAGTCTGCTCTGGTGTTCTGAGTAAAGTTGCAAATTATTGATGTTATTTACGGGTTACAGAACAGGATCCATAATTTAGCCCACTAAAGCTAGCTCGCAAGGGCAGGGCACCTATAACAGCGAAGGGAGGAAGGGGGGGCTCTGGCAGCGACGGGAGCCTCCCCAGAGCTGTGGCGGAGTTACAGGGTGATCTGGAGGCAGAAGGGTACAGTAAGGGTACCTCTGCGACAGTCGGTACAGTAAGGGTACCCCTGTCCGGCACAGTAAGGGTGCCCGAGCCAAGGTCCGGGAGCCGAAGGAGGTTCTGGGAAGACCGCGACGGCGCCCCGTTAGTCCTTCGGGCGGTTGGGGGGCCTGACCAACCAGGGGTGTGCCATAACACGCTCCGCCCCCCCGTAAAAAGGGGGCGGAGTATTAGACAGATCACGTAATCCAAAGGAGGATCTGAAAAGAATGTGCCGCGCTGTCGGGCATCGACCCACCGTGCGTGCTGGCTCGTAAGGCGGGCGGAGCAGCGAGGGGCTGCTTGCCCTGGATCGCCCGTAAGATAACCCTCTCTATCGTCATACTTATGTTGTATGAAATAAACCTGCAGCAGTTCTTCACCCATAACGAATGTGTCAGTGTAATCCTTGGGTGACGTCTGTGCATGCGTGTTGAGTGGAGCGGATGACGGTGTGGTCACTATGCTGCTGGCCGCGTCCCACGCAGGGGGACATTAGCAGGTCAGCCCTCTAGTGGCCACCCGTCGGAGTCTCCCCCCCCTTTTGTTCCTCCTCTCTCGTGAGGCCGCGCCTTGGGAGGGGAGGCCCCAATCAATGGCCCTGCTGGGGGAGGCGGGCCACTGGGCTGGGCGGGGCCAGGCCTATTTATGTAGATCGCCCTCTGCTTCCTGTTTCTCTCCTGGCCGCGCGAGATCCCACCCTTTCCGCTTACCCTGCGCGGCGTAGGCATCGCGCAACTGGGATGTTATAATGTTTTTTCTTGTGTTGCAGGCGGAGTTACAGGGCGATCTGGAGGCAGAAGGGTACAGTAAGGGTACCTCTGCGACAGTCGGTACAGTAAGGGTACCCCTGTCCGGCACAGTAAGGGTGCCCGAGCCAAGGTCCGGGAGCCGAAGGAGGTTCTGGGAAGACCGCGACGGCGCCCCAGTAGTCCTTCGGGCGGTTGGGGGGCCTGACCAACCGGGGGTGTGCCATAACACGCTCCGCCCCCCCATAAAAAGGGGGCGGGAGTATTAGACAGATCACGTGTCCTTCAGGAGGCCCCAGATGCCGAGAACCAACAGCCTGCGACCAGCAGTGAACTGACGAATTCCGCATGCGATATACATGTATGTATGTACACGTGCGTGCCCGTGCATCATGGGAGGATTGTACGTACCAGGAAGCAGTGTGAATGCCGTGGGGTGGCGCGAACACCCGACAATCGGCCATGAAACCAATGAGGGGTGGATTTGTGAGTTGGCACCAGAACCCCGAGAATGTATTGTTTATTTCACAGCTGGCCCATGAAAGTCCTCCACCCTACCCTATATACTGACAACACAGCCTCTAGGACAAGCTTCCCTAGCCCCCTCCAGTATGGATGCGCCCCTCTGCCTGAAACTTTCAGCGGTAACAAGTTGTGAAGATTTTTGGAAATGGTCAGTGGCTTCGCCCAAGAGAGGGGTGGAGTGGTAGTTAACGCCATAAGGGTGCCCTGCTGCAGGGTTTGCATTGTTTTTGGGAGGGGCGGGGAGTATCCTTCAGAGTCGTTTCACTGTAGCGCTTTAAATCACGGTGCGGAGTCCTAAGCGCTTTGGGCTGTAGCGGCCATTACTTGTGCGCCTGGTGAAGGACCGAGCGATGCCCGGCTCTCTGTGCTCCCAGCACTCAGATGGCAGGGGTGGGGGGAGGCGCTCTCCAGCGGAGTCAACAGACAACTGTACCCCTACATGGTTCCCTTTGACGCATGTGTGTCCCCCAGCGGGGGCGGAAAAATAACACTTCAGAAGGTAGATAATGTTCGTCCCTATCACCCCTCAAGACCCCCAGCCTCCCAGTTCAATCATTAGTCCTATTAAAAGGGGGCGCCCCAGGAGGGACTGGCGGCCCTTCTCTCCTTGTGAAGAAAAACAAAGGGGCAGAACAATGGGGCCGTCCGTCCGTGGCACGTGTCCAAAATAAACCCCCCTCCCCCATGCACTTCACTACAAAGGTCCAGCCTGCACCCTCTCTAGGAGGCCTCGTGCATTGGAGCACATGTACCTCACAGGCTGCATGCATTACTCTAGCATTGTGCTTTAACAGGCATACAGGCACGGAATGCACAGCGGTCGCTAAAGCCAGCTGGCCTGGCTTGCTTCTTGAGCTGCGAATAAAACATGAAAGTAGCTTGCTGCAGGGAAAAAGAAAGAAACACCGAGTGCTTTCTGCAAAGCATCTATATGATAAAACCTTTAATGGGTCATGAGCACTTCTTAGATGTAAAATAGTGCCTCTTGCAATGGAAACAATCTTTAGAGGGCTGAATGCCACGGTGAATAACATAAGGTAGAGTTACACTCAGGGCCACTGGAATTATGCGGCAACTGAGGGTCAAGTTATGCTGCAGGGTTGAGGAAATTATGCAGCAAGAAAAGTCAAATTATGCATATTTTACGACAGTATAACTTCAATATTTTGTCATTTTTAAGCTTGTTAACACTGTGACTGTACAGCATTTCTGGCCAAAATGTTGCTGCTACCAAACAAACCAACAAGCATTGGCATAGCCAAAAGGTCTCACCTTTGGGACCTTATAAGTGTTTAGCCATGCAACAGTTGACGTTGTTGCACTAAGGATATTGTGCTTCATAACTAAATACTTATAAGGTCCCAAAAGCGAGACCTATTGGCTATGCCAATGCTTGTTTAATAAATGCTTTGTCCCCCAACTTCTTCCCATTATAAGAGCCCTATTCAATGGCTTGTACACATGCAAGGGTGCCCTCTCAGAGTACAGTTGAAGCATGTATCACATTGATTCCTAAACCGAGTGTGAGACAGTGCCTCTTTTGACATGGTTAGCCCCTACTTTTTGCCTGCACATTGATGTGGTTTCGATTGTAGTGGACAGGGTCCCTGCCAATCAGGTCCCCTGTGCAGTACTTCCTAAAAACTATTCCCCAATTGGCCCTTCAGGCTCCCTGTAAGTACCTACTAAAAGGTACCTGAGTACCAAGGGCATTGTGACTGAAGAGGGTCCTCTAGGGACCACTTCACCTAGGTCATGCAGACTGCCACTGCAGCATGCATGGCTTGGTGCAGACAAAATGACAGAGTCGACATGGCACACTAACTGTGGGCCATGCAAGATAGAACTGCCTAAGATATAGGTAAGTCACCCCTCTAGCAGGCCTTCCCAGCCCTAAGGCAGGGTGCACTATATCCCAGGAGTGGGCAAATCTGCATGAGCAGATATGCCCCTACAATATTGAAATCTATTCCTTAATATTGTAAGTGCTAGTGAAGCCATAGAGAACATGGGCAGGATACTCGACAACTCAAGTTCCACAGCACCATGATGGCTTCACTGAACACAGGAGTGCTTGTTACCAAACTACTTTTCACAATAAACCCACACTGATTCCAGTGTGGTATTTATTGTAACGTACTCAGAGGGCACCTTAGAAGTGCCCCCTGAAAACCTACCGACCCTGGTGTGGGCACAATTAGTGTGGATCTCCTTTTTGAGGTTGTGTCCATTATTGGTCAATTTTGCGCAATAAATGTCTTACACTTCTCTGTGTTAGGGCTTTGGCTGCTCACCCACACTACCACTAATAGAGCACTTTGGATTTTATATTTTGCCCTGTACACTTTTGGGGAGCCCCTGGACTCTTTGCACGGTATAATCACCTAGTGGCATATACCGAGCCAGCTTCCTACACCGGGCAAGGACCTCATGCTTTGCCCATCCTATAGGCCCAACTCTTTACTTAACTTGGACCTCAACATCTTTGCTAAAGTCCTTGGTAATTCTGCCCAACCTCGTCCACCTTGACCAGGAAGGATTTATTCTCAAGCTAGCAACAAAAGTAGGTAGTCCCTACACCACGTTGATAGCACCAACAATGAGGGTTATGGCTGTGGTTCTCCTATCACTTGATGCTAAGAAAGCGCTCAACACGGTGGACTAGGGCATGATGTATTACGGCTTCAGGAAATCTGGCACTGGCCTTATGGTTTACAGTTGGATTACGGCCTTGTATTGCAACCACTGGGTATGAGTTAGGGGCAAGGGTCATATCTCGGCCCCCAAATGTACACACAGAGGTACCCGCCAGGGCTGCTACTTCTCCCCACTCCTCTTCGAATCTTTTCCTAGAGCCTCTGCTACAGATTATTAGAGACCATACCTGGATAAAAGACAGTTCATTTTGCCAAGATGCATTTGAATTGTTCGCCTTCGAGATGGCATACTCCTCAACGAACCTTAACAGTCACTTAAAGCTCTCATCCCTGAGCAGTAGGGGGCATCCAGATTAACATTATCAAGTCTGAGCATTTGGTCTCGGGCTTCTTGGCTGGTTTACTGTAGAACTAGACTCTACTCAGATGGTTGGTTGACAGCATTAAATATTTGTGGATCCAGCTAATCTCCTATTTGTTAATTTATGCCACAACTAATTTCAAACTGTTTTGCACAAGACTAAGTTAACCATGTCTGCATTACAAAAAGCATACACTCCCCTTGCTGAGTTATTGGGCCGACGGGCTCTGGGATGCACCTGTGCATTGGGAGTGGAATTAACCTGAGAAGATTGTGAGCAGCTTTGCCAGAACCCCTAAATTTAACTTGTTACTCTCTACTACAATAAACATCTGTTATTCAGCGCCAACATGCGTACAGGTGAATATGCGCTTTACAAATACACGTTATGTTACTGAAGCAGAACAAAAATCATGAAACATATGTCTAGAGATACACAGCACAGGTTGCACCACCACTGGTGAATATTAAAGACTTTGCACTGAAGTGACTGTTACCATGCGCTGCATTTACCACAATGCATCTGGGCTAACCGTGTGCTGGTATACCAGGTAGTGTGCTCCCTCCTCCTTTTGTGATTGGCTACTTGCTAAAGTTATTGGACTGATGAGATCTTGAATGCACCTGTGCTCTGGGAGTGGTACTAATCCTGAGAAGGCTGTGAGCAGCATTGCCAGCACCCCAAATTTCACTTGTTACTCTCTACTGAAGAAAGACAACAATCCTGAAACATGTGCCTAGAGATACAATGCACTGGCTGCACCAACAATGGTGAATACTAAAGACTTTCAACTGAAGTGAGTGTTATCATGCAGTGCATTTACCACAATGCATCAACACTAACATTGTGCTGGTATGCCAGGCAGTGTGCTCCCACCTCCTATTAGTCTAGAAACACCCTGATGTTTTTGGAGGAAATGAACAAGTTACTTACCTTTGGTAACGATATATCTGTAAGAAACATTATCTAGTTAGATTCCTCACCTTAGAATATCCCCAGGGGTCAGGCTGGATCCGGAAAGATTTTTCGTCAGCAATACCCTTGCGCGTCGCTAGGCGTAGTTTGCGGCTCCGCGTCCGTCGGCGGCGGCGTGATCGCTGGGATGACGTCGTCGGAGTACTTAGATGCCGCCCTCATGCGCTGACGTCAGTTCTTATACATAGCTTTCCGCACCAGGAACGCAGAGCCATGCAAGAGACCGACACTGGTGCCAAAAATTCTAGGGCCCTGAAAGGGATGACTTCAACCCTTGATATCGGTTCACATAATGGGGAGGATGGGTGGGTTGGTGAGGAATCTAACTAACTAATGTTTCTTAAAGATATATCGTTACCGAAGGTAAGTAACTTGTTCATCTGAAAGAAACACGTTAGTTAGATTCCTCACCTTAGAATAGATACCCCAGCAATACCAACCCCGGTGGTGGGTCTGCGAACCAAGATCACACCAGAAAGTCCTGGAGAACAGAACGGCCAAAGAAGCCGTCTCTCCGGACTTGGCTGTCCAGGCAATAGTGTTTGGCAAACGTGTGCAGCGAGGCCCACGTTGCTGCCTGACAAATGTCCTGCAAGGGGACTCCCCGGCCCAGAACAGTGGTCGCCGTTGTGGCCCGAGTGGAATGGGCCCTCAGCCCTACAGGAGGTTCCTTTTTAGCTAAGGAATAACATGCCTTGATACACAAAACGACCCACTGAGAGATGGTTCGCTTGTGCACCGCCCGCCCCTTCTTAGCGCCCATGTAGCCAACAAAGAGTTGGTCAACCACCCGGAACTGTTTTGTGCAGTCCAGATAGAAGGACAGCGCCCGTTTTGGGTCCAGACGGTGGAGCCTCTCTTCCTCTTTCGAGGGATGCGGAGGCGGAAAGAAGGTGGGCAGTGTAACAGACTGTCCGATGTGAAAGGCAGTTACCACCTTAGGGAGAAAGGAAGGACGAGTCCTGAGAACAACTTTGTCCGGATGGACGGAAAGGAAAGGAGGCTTAGAAGAGAGAGCCTGGAGCTCACTCACCCTTCTAGCAGAGGTGATGGCAACCAGGAAAGCATTCTTAAGAGTCAGAAGACGAAGGGGACAATTATGAAGTGGCTCAAAGGGAGCGCACATCAGATAGGTCAATACTAGATTCAAATCCCACTGAGGCATTACGAAAGGGATAGGAGGAAACATGTGAGTAATGCCCTTAAAGAAGCGAGAAACAACAGGGGATTTGAAAGGAGAAGGCTGATCAGGAACCCGTAAGAAAGCAGAAATAGCTGAAAGATATCCCTTAAGGGTACCCAGAGCAGAGCCCTGCTGGGCCAGGGAATGAAGAAAGAGGAGAACTTCAGAAAGAGGGGAGGAAAGGGGATCCACAGCCTTTGCTGTGCACCATGCTACAAATTTGTTCCACCTGCAGGCGTATACCGATTTTGTGGAGGGACGCCTGGCTGCCAGAATAACATTACAGACTTCAGGAGGCGAGTCAAATGGCATCAACTGTCGCCGCTCAATCTCCACGCATGGAGGTGGAGGCTGGGCAGGTTCGGGTGGAGGACCGCTGCAACAGAAGGTCCTCCTGAAGAGGCAGGCGGATCGGGGGATCGATCGATAGACTGAGTAGCTCGGGATAACAGTATCTTGGTGCCCAATTCGGAGCCACCAGGATGACTTGGGCCCAGTCGCGCCTGATCTTCTTCAGCACGCTGGGCAGAAGTGGTATAGGCGGAAAGGCGTACAATAGACCGCAACTCCACTCGCGCCGAAAAGCGTCTCCGAGCGAGTGCCGCCTTGGAAACTCCAACGCGCAGAACTGCTGACATTACGCGTTCTCTTCGGTGGCGAATAGATCTAGCCAAGGCTCTCCCCACTGCCGGAAGAGGCCTTGCGCCACGTCCGAGTTCAGACGCCATTCGTGATCCATCATGCAGCGGTGGCTGAGTTCGTCTGCTCTGGCGTTCAGAGAGCCCGCCAGATGTTGAACCACCAGGGTGATGCCCTGATGTTCCAGCCATGTCCAGAGGTGCAGAGCCTCCTGACACAGGGTCCACGACCCCTCCCCGCCCTGTTTGTTGCAGTACCACATGGCAGTGGTGTTGTCCGTGAACACCTGCACTACACTTCCCCGGACAGAGGGAAGGAATGCCTTCAGTGCAAGTCGGATCGCCCTCAGCTCGGTTGATATGGAGCCGAGACTCCGCCGGAGACCAGAGGCCTCTGATCTCCGCCTCTCCCATGTGGCCCCCCCATCCCAGGAGGGACGCATCTGTCACTACTACGTGCTCCGGTTGGGGTAGGGAGAGGGATCTGCCACTGACCCAATCGCGGTCCGTGAGCCACCACTGCAACTGTCTTGCAGTGCCTTCCAAGATCAAGACATGGTCGGACAGGTTGCCCCGATGCTGGGCCCACTGAAACTTCAGGTCCCACTGCAGAGCCCGCATCCGCCATCTGGCGTGATGCACCAACAGGATGCAGGAGGCCATCAGACCCAGAAGCCGCAGCACCAACCTGACCAAAACCCGGGATAGAGGCCGAAAGATGGGAATCAGAGCCTGAATATCCTAGACCCGCTGTTCCGGAGGATAGGCCCGGAACTGCGCCGAGTCCAGAACCGCTCCGAGGAAGAGGAGCTTCTGGGGGGGACTCAGATGCGACTTCGGCACATTGATGGAGAACCCCAGCAAATGCAAGAGGTCGGCCGTAGTCTGGAGGTGGGAGACGACTGCCTGGGGTGAGCCCGCCTTAAACAACCAGTTGTCGAGATAAGGGAAGACTGGAACCCTTAATCTGCGCAGATGAGCTACGACCACCGCCATCACTTTCGTGAACACCCGAGGGGCACTGGTGAGGCCGAAGGGGAGCACGGTAAACTGAAAATGCTCTTGGCCCACCGTGAACCGCAGGTAACTCCAGTGGGCCGGCAGGACGGGGATGTGGAAATAAGCGTCCTGCAAGTCCAACGCTACCATCCAGTCTCCAGGGTCTAGGGCAGCCAGAACCTCAGCTAAGGTGTGCATCTTGAACTTCTCCTTCCGGAGGAAGACGTTGACGCTCCTGAGGTCCAAGATAGGGCGTAGGCTCCCTTTGCCCTTCTTGGGAACCAGAAAGTAGTGGGAATAACAAACACGACCTACTTCTGGACCAAGAACGCGCTCGATGGCCCCCTTGGCCAAGAGGACGGTAACTTCCTCCTGCAGAAGTTGCAAGTGATCCCCCGAAATCCGGTGGCACTGCGGTGGCATGGCTGGAGGGGTCGCCTCGAAGGGGAGGGAGTAGCCCCTTCGGACGATTTGCAGCACCCACCTGTTCGATGTGATGGTACGCCAGTGGAGCAGGTGATGGCAAACTCTGCCTCACACTGGTGTGGAATGGGCCTGAAAGCTTGGACTAGGAGGGCTTTGAGGCGGATGTTGCTGGGGTAGATGTGGATGGACCGACTCGTTGCCCCCCTGCTCCGTCTCGGCGGAATCCACGTCCGCAACCGCGTTGAAGTTGGTTCTGCGGCCTGTAGCTAGACGGACGTGAGGGGGCGCCCCTTCCTTGGCCATGAAAGGGGCGAAAAGCGGGAGTTTGTGGGCGCAGGCCGAGAGGCCCAAGGACTTGGCCGTAGCCCTGGAGTCCTTAAAGCGCTCCAGCGCACTATCCGCTTTGTCACCAAAAAGGCGACTGCCATCGAAGGGCATGTCCATGAGGGTGCTCTGGACATCCCCGGAGAAACTCGTGGACCTCAGCCAGGCGTGGAGACGAATCGACACCGTGGTCGCCATTGCCCTGCCTAGCGAGTCCGTGGTGTCCAGTCCACATCGGATTGCATGGCGTGCCGCATCCCGCCCCTCGGCAAGAGCCTGGGCGAGCCGTGTCCGGGCCTCCTCCGGACACTGGGGCAGCACGTCCTCCACCGTATCCCACAGGGAGTGGGAGTAATGGTCCAAAAGGCACGCTGTGTTGATAGACCGCAACCCCAAACTAAGGCAGGAGAACAGTTTCTTCCCAAACTGTTCCAACCTTTTGGATTCCCGATCCGGGGGAGCGGACGGGAAGGAGGTCTGGGAAGGTAGAGGCCTGGATAACCAGGCTCTCGGACATGAGGTGCAACGACAGAAAACTGGGGTCGCCCGGTGCAGGGTGGTGGCGCCGGGCCACGTTCCGGTCCACAGGTGGAACTGTGGAGGGCTTGGACCAGGTGCCCTTCAGAACGTCACTCAGTGCTTCATTGAACTGCAGCAGAGGCTCCGAAGAGCTTGCTGACGGTTGAAGCACTTCAGTGAGGAGATTAGTCCTCATGGCCACCGCAGGCAGCTCCAGCCCAAGGGCTTCTGCCGCCTTGCGCAGCACCACAGAAAATGTAGCACCTTCCTCCGAAGCCACGGTCAGAGGATAGATGAAGCCAGTGTCAGGGGAGGTGTCAAGACCACTGGCATCCCCCAGTTTGTCTACCCATTCCTGAGATAACTGGCCCTGCCGGGCCTGAGGGTCCTCAGAACCCTCCCGGTTGTCACCGTCATCCGATTTCTGGTATACAGGTGGAAGGATCGGAGCCAGGCAGAAGATGAAACTGTCACCCATCGGCGTCGGATGCGGCGCCGGGCGGCGCCGCTCCGGGCCCGGACCGGGACTAAACCGGGGAACGGCATCGTCCGAAGGTGGCGCCGGGGGCGGCACCGGAGGAGTCGGCGCCGGCAGAGGGGTCGTGAGGTCGACCGGCGCCAACTGGGATCCAGGCCTGGATCCCCCGGGGGCCTGCGGCATCGGGACCGGAGTCGACGAAGGCGCCGCAGCCGCCGGCTCGATAGGCTTCCCAGTCGAGCCTGCAGGGCCCGAAGGCATGCCGGCAGGCGTCTACAGCGGAGCCAGGTTCCTCATGGCCACGAGGAAGTCCCTGACATCTGCCGGAGTCGCGTCAGACCCAGGGACCGGAGGGTATGAGGTCGGACGGGACTCCCATGGCTCCGACGGAGCCGCGCGGGTGGTGCCACCCGAACCCTCAGCCGAGTCGCGCGACCGGCGAGGGGAGCCCGAAGAGCGATGTCGCCTCTTCGACTTCTTGCTATGCTTAGACTTACCAGATCGCGAAGACTTCGACCCCGACGAGCGGTGATGGCTGCGGCTCCGCGACCTGTCCCTCGACCTCCTCCTCGACTGGGACCTTGAGCGGTGCGGAGCCGACTCCCGGAACTTGAGCAGCTTGCGGGACCGCTCCCTTCGACGTCAATGCCCGGCAGTCGAGGCACGACTCGGCATCGTGGTCGGCCCCAAGGCAATAAAGGCACCGGCGGTGGTGATCCGTGACCGACATCAGTCGGTGACAGGTGTCACAAGCTTTGAAGCCAGGCTCTTCCCGGATCGGCGCTTACTATCGTGGAAAAAAGAAGAACTGCTGTCAGCGCGCGAGGGCGGCGTCAAAGTACTCCGACGACGTCATCCCGGCGATCACAACGCCGACGACGGACGCAGAGCCGCAGACGACGCCTAGCGACGCGCAAGGGTATTGCTGACGAAAAATCTTTCCGGATCCAGCCTGACGCCTGGGGATATTCTAAGGTGAGGAATCTAACTAACGTGTTTCTTTCAGATCAAACATGAATACGAGGTCCCCCAGACTTAATGCTTCTAATTTCTACAGATTCAGCAAAGGATAATTCAAAGTGGTGTTAGAAAATATGCCAATAGTAACCCTAAACCTTTTGATTCCTCGAACATCTTACATCCAATAGACACCTAGCCTATAAGATATACAATATTCTTAACTCCATTACAACCATGTGCAAATCTCATCATCAAAATAACTTTATTTGGTGTAAGTTAGACCATAAATCCCGTTTCCTCTTCTCTCCTTCCCTCGCTCCTAGCTGCTTAGCAATTGCTGCTCTTTGAGATGGCACACCAGCCCATAGGCAATTTGGACATCCAGAGACCTTATCATCCTCGAGTGGACTGTCTACCCTGCAAACTGCTGGTTGTATCAACTTTCGCATATGATTACTGTTTATCATTGCAGTGTTTCACTAATGTTCCCACTCTCGGAGCAGTATGCTGCAGCTTTGTATTTACTTAAAAGCATAAATAAAGTTTTTTTTTTAAAAGTTAGACCATAAAAGTGCTTAATAACATTGTTACATACATCAATCAATCAATCAAAACAGAATCCTTCGCATTTTTAAAATAAGATCAATAAAAAGACGGAATATAAGTGAATTCATCAATTAAAAGATCATCAGTTCAATCCTGAGTTGTACACAATTTTTTTTAAAGAATGAAAATATTAAGGAAATTAACTAAAAATATGAACCATCCAGGCTATTCAGGACAAAACAGTATATACTTAGTAGTGCCTCAAAATACTGATAAGGAAGCAACAAATCACAACTAAGTGCATTACATTCAGAGTCAACTGGCCCAGCAGCATAAAAAGTGTCACGCAATTATAAAGTGATGGTGCATACCAGATCAGACCGGACCTAGACCCATATCAAGCATCTTCCACAGACTCAATGATACGGCCAGCAAGCAAGCAACAACATAAGTTGTATAAAAATCCAGTAGTTACTGAAGGTACATAAGAGCAGGCTTAACCTGGACAAAATTCAAAGATTTCAGCAGCGGTAATAAAATAGTCCTATGAGGAACATCATAAAAACCACAAAAAAACATAAAATGCATAAGGCTCTGGGCCGAAAAATGATCACGTGTGCAAGGCCTCAACAGCAGGTTTCAGGTGCTAGGCTCTGGAAAAGTCAGCAACAAATGAAAATGATTAAAACAGAATCTAGTAAGAAAAAAACTGATGGTGACCATTGGACACGTTAATCAAATAGAATTCAACAGTTGACCTGTTAGGATCTGTGCGTATCCTCGCACCGAGGGTTTCTCATGGTCTACACAGTCTACACCCTCTCTCTCTTTGCCCTCCTCCATGAAATAATTCTGTGTCCAGAGGATGTCTGCATTCAAAATATTGTGTGGCGAATCAAACAGGACTGCCCTACCTTGCTTAACAAAGGTGTCCCACATGTATGCCAAACATTTGATTGACCTACTCCCATGAATCTGCATACAATCCATGAGTATCTCCCGGTTTATTTGATTCTCAGGTCTCACACATATGGTGAGCCACCTGATCACAGGACGCAGAGCAATAACGACCGACAAGTAGTGAAGCCCCAGCTCCTCATAAACCTTGAGAGCAGGAGTCTAGAATTCATTCTCCTCCACTTGGAGCTCCCTTGGATCTATATAGCCCCACAAGTCACTGCCAAATGTGGCTACCAAGACCAATTTGGCCCGGCAGATTTCAATCAAAGCACCCAGTGGCTTGCTGCTGATTCTGGAGGAAAAGGGAAAAAACGCCCCTATAGAGCAGGGCAGGGATAATCTTTTGAATTATATCAGCAGGCCAAGGTGGATTGGTCATCAAAAACCCACACCTAAGTATGCATAAGTCTGAATCCGGGTCATCTTGTGGCCCTGAACATGAAAGGATCTTGACTTGGACCCCCCAAGGCCCAAAACCATCACCTGAGATTTACCATAATTGGTTGAAAGGTCAAGACTATTCATGTACATGACAACATCATCAAGCAGTGTCTGAAGGCCCAGGGCAGTTCTCGCCAACAAAACGGTGTTGTATGAATATAAGAATGCGAGAACCTGTCGAGCACCTGCTTGATGAAAGTCCATCTGCCTGTCTAACAACCTGGTCCCCAGGTCATTCACATAGGAAGTGAAAAAAAAGGGGCAAAATGTTTTACCCCACTCTTTAAAGGAAAGGAGCTAGTACAGGACCCATCTAAAATATATCAGACAATTGCCGTCATGTCCCTATGCAGCTCACTGGGAAAATAGACGATGTCTATGTCCATTCCCATATCCAGCAAAATGCGCCACAACTTGGATCTGGTAACTCTGTCAAAGGCAGAGGACAGACCCATAAAAGCAATAAACAGTGACCCCGGTTTTGCCACGGTATACTTGTTAATTAACAGAAAAGGATTTAGGCATTGATCGCATGTGCCTAAACCCGGGCAAAACCCAAACTGTAGATCTGAGAGAATGGAACCGTCCTTCGCCCATGACACCATCCTCAACAAAATAACCCTACCCATCACCTTGACTACCAAATCTATCTAAGAGATGGACCTATATCAACTCAGCAGGTCACTGGAACCCTTTTTGCATACTAGAATAATGATGGACTGGAACGAAGAGTATGGGAGACCTGTACGTACTGCCAAGTTGAACCTACGAGTTAAGATTAGGGCCCAGAGTTCAAGTGACATCTTAAACAAATCGGCAGGGATACCATTCGGACCAGGGATAGATACATCCTATGGCTAGTATAACCTCAATAACGTTAATTGGTAAATTATATTGGTGACTATTTAACAGGGATGGCTCATGATGGACACTGCTATTCAGAGAGCTACAGATACCCTCAAAGTGCTAAATCCACTTCTCCTGAAGGATATGTGAGGAGATGGTCTGGGCCCCATTATCAATAAAGAAAGGGTGATTAACAACCTCCCAGAATTTACTACTATCGGCCCTCAGAGAGGTCTCCGTAAAATCGGCCCAAACTGGCTCTCTTCCTCAAATCTAGTGCCTTCTTGTAAGCAATGCATCTGCTAGCTAATTGACACCGATCTTTTGGCTGAGCTTTAAGTGCAGGAATGAATAATTTAGGAGCTTTTGAGCAATCTTTTTCAAACCGAGGATTGATATTTACTACTAGTTTAGCAGGGACTGATAATCTAGATTTAACTTCTACCCCAATCTCTGAGTAAGCATTCACATGAGTCCCCCAGACACAGTTTAAAAATTCTCTACGCTTAACATCCACAAGGCTTTTCAAAAAATCCTCAGGAATACCCTAGTCTTCTTTCCTGGTCAGTCGCTACGACCACCAGAAGGTTAGATACACCCTGAGCCGGGGCTCGTACAAACAAATTAGTAACAATAACAAAAATACAATAATGATCACTATTTATCTTTCTTCCTATAATGTTTTATTAATGTGCAAACAACATCACTGCAGTCTTTCATCTTATGTATAAATATTACAGCTGTGTCTGGTTTGAAATTATTTTCCAAGTTATCTTTGTTAATCAGGTTTGTGCCATGTAGACACTGGGTTCTGTTTAAATTCTTGTCTCGCAATGGCAGGCACATTCACCTTAGATCGAGGCACTTTGGGGGTAATGTAGGGTTGGCTGCGCACCGCAAATGTATTGCAGTGTGTCTGCTCGCATCAACCTCTATGTTTAGAGTGGGGGAAAGAATTGGGTTTACCCTGGTGGTGCCTAAGCTGGCTCTGTCCGCCAGAGGGCCTCCGGGCAAATCACTTGTTTTCAATATCCAGGGATAACCATCCAATGGCATGACAGCGTGTCCTATGGACCGAAAACATTATTTATTTTTGCTCTGTAACTAGAAAGCCGCCACAAAATAAGAGCGTTTGAATGGCCATATGTTTTCTCATATTTGCTGACTCAACTATCACTTTGTGTGAAACACCAAGAGAAGCAAAATGCAGATATGCACAATGATGAACAAACTAACCCCCGAACTTGGCCTTGAATGTCCTGGTTGCACCGTCTGCACGACGTCCTACTCTGGGCCTGGCACTCAATCAACCAAGGTTGTTTATATAGTGCTAAAACTCTAGACCAGTGTGACTAACAGCTGTACAGAGGGAGTTAACAAAATAGGTGCATCTCTTTCGCCATCTTAAAATGCTGAAGCTGATCAAGACGCTCTCAAGCAGGACATTCCACCAATCATGAGCTACTGCTCAAAGCACATCCTGCCTGCCTTCTCCCTGATGACCTGTGATACCGAGCTGGGCAGTAGGGGGGCAAAACAATGCTTCAAATGCCTCAGGGCAGAGACATCCAGGGCCTTATGAGTGCTGCCCTGGGTCTGAAGTGTATACTAGATCGAACACGAAGCCAGTGCAGATTACTCAACGAAGAAGGAATATGTGCACATTTTGGCAGATTTAGAACAGTAAACGCTGTCGAGTTCTTCATCATTTGCAGTTTATTAACATTCTATTTAGATGTTCCAGCATGCAGGGAATTGCCATAGTCAAACTTTTGCACGGTGACCCTCTTGGCTATGGTATCACATACAACACGATGTGTTTTACACAACAGCAAGAGGTGATATCTAGATGACTGAACTATCAAGTTAACCTGCCTATCTTCAGAAAGGCAACATCAAACTACCCTATTTACTGAGTTTTTCACTTCAAAAGTGTTAACCCAAACAGAGTGAGGACAATCAGTCACACAGTTGTTCTCCACAATGGCTGGTTGTAACAGGCAAAATTCAGTATTAGTTAAATTGAGACTCAGATTTCTAACAACTCTCCATTTCCGAACAAGGACAAAGGTATCAAGCCGTTTCCTACAGCCTAATAGAGACCGACATGACTACTGAAACACCACTTGGGTGGTGCAGGCATAGTTTTGGAAGTTCACCCCTTAATTCTTCAGTGCTTGATGCAGGGGCTAGACAGATGGGTGAAATTGGAAGGACATCAAGCAAGACCTCTTTTGCACCCCACAGTCTACAGTAATGGTCTCCAGCTGCTTCTGACCGACGATCACTTTGGTTTTGCACTCCTACAGACAGTAAGCATTTTATCAGCATAAAGTGTAGCCTGACACCCACAAAAGTTCCTGCATCCCTCCTAGTTCTGGTGGCCGGGAATATCAGAAGCTGCATATAGATCCAGTAGCCTCAAGAGAGCCAGATCCCTTGAAGGCAAGATGCCTCAAAGAGTGGAATGCATATCAATCGGTGCAGTCTTGCTACCGCTGATAGGTGAAAGCCCGATGGAACATTTTCAAATATATAATTCGTTTGCACAGACATCTGAAATATGAATGCAATAGATTTCTCAACCAATTTTAAAAGGCAGGGGAAGTCCTCCTGCTGTCATAGTGCTTCCCTCTCACATTTCAGGTCTCCTAGTAAGATGTAAAATGCTAGCCGCAAGGGGTGCGATGAAGTCCGTGATGGAGTCAGTGAAGTTGGTGCACGTCCCAATGGTCTGTAGATGAGAATTTCCCGTTCATATTCCTTAAAACGGCACTTGGTAGAAAACACAGTACAGAAATGAAACAAAACACAAAAGTAGGCCATACAACATGCTATTGCTTCCCAGCATGCCAAAAGATTCTTCAACTCTTTTTATTAAAGGTTTAGTGTCACATGATATAGCACTCAGGATCTTCATAATATTTATGTCTTAGATATCTTTTAGGATTTCAATTCTAATCTACCTGCCGGTTAAATTTCCACAGATGTACGGAAGAGCAATATTATTGTCAGGGAGGTGTACACAAGAAGCGACATCACTGGTTTCCTGCTAAAACTATCTTTAAAAGAAGAAGCCAATCAAGAGGACTCATTTCCATCATACATCTGCACAGTAAGTGAAATCACTGGATTTCCCATCATCCTTTTGCACAGGAAGTGACATCACTGGATTTCCCATCATCCCTTTGCACAGGAAGTGGCATTACTGGATTTCCCATCATCCATTTTCACAGTAAGTGACATAATTTCTCCCCCATCCCAGGACCTACTTATTAGCTGCTGCCGCATCAAAGGCAAGCCAGCCTATGACTGGATGGTGCCCAGTGCCACGAGCCATGGGCTTCCCCTCTCCTGCCACTATCCAGCTGCAACCCTCTGTACCCTCAACCCCGGCTGCCATTCCACATGTTGCTGCCTCACCGCACTACAAAACATCAAGGGAGCATTTTCCTGCCCTTCCTGCAATGTTTTATGCACTTAATCACACCTTACATTCAATGCACCCACACGGACAGCATCAAACTCCCCACTCTCTCGCACTCACACAGTACTGCAATTACTATCACAACACTTCACACTTGGATGCTCCTCTACACCTGTTCACTCTCTCCAAACACACCACAGAGATCTAGGACCTGCTGCAAGTCAAGACCACAGACCTACTTTTCCTCACAAAAACCTGGCTGAACCCTGTATCAGCACCTGCCTTTGCCGAAACCATCCCCATCGCTAATAAGATCACCAGGCAAGACAGACAGACTTCACAAGCCCAAAGATGGAATTGCCATAGGCCACAGGAACACCATCAGCTGCACCACCTCCTCAGCCACGACATCCTCCATCGTGGAACACCTGTTGTTTAAGATCTACACTACTACCAATTTCACCCTAAGCAGCATTCTCATCTACGAACCATTGGGACGTGCACCAACTTCACTGACCCCATCACGGATTTCATCGCACCCCTTGCCCTTGAGGCTAGGAGACCTGAAATGTGAGAGGGAAGCACTACCACAGGAAAAGGCCAGAGGTGTGCAGAGAGTCCCCATACTACCCTCAGGGATGCAATAGTAGTAGCTTGACTGAAATGGGACTCCTGAGGGAGGCTACTGCCTGCAAAGGCGCACTCTTCGGCAACTTTTCTAAGCTGAGATGACATTACGCACACAGGTCCCTAATGCCCCTGCTGAGGTCAGAACACAGGATGGCCCAGCTGAGTGACAGTTGGTGGCCTAGTGCCATAGTGTCTTGGGATGGGTGAGATCTAATACTGCTGTGGCTTCTTTTCTGTGACGAGGGACCAATGCCATGCCTCCAGGCCGGGGTGGGTCCGAGGGCCACCTTCTTAGAGCTCAGCAGAAGGCCCTGGTCAAATGTTACTTGAGTCTCCTCACTCGACGGTTCATTTTTGCCGACTATGTTGTGACGTATATGTTGACTATTTTATATTATGCCAGCTCCCACCTACCTTTTTTATCTTCATATGTTAACTCTCTTCTTTTGTTTATATGACTCAACTATATGTTTTGAAAATGGCAATACAAAAATATATATTTTTTTTAAATACTAGGAGACCTGAACTATCATCTGGAAATTCACACTGGCCCTAACTCAAAAGACCTTGGAAGCCTGGTCCTCACCCAACGAGTAAAGAGACTTACCAATGTTGCCAGACACCTCCAAGACCCTATTTACACCATCTTCTACAACATCAGAATTAAGGAGCCCACACCAGTCTCCTGGACATACCATGCCCGTATCCAGTTCAGCATCCCAGTCATGGTCCAACGCACATGCACCACCACCAAACCAGGCTGCAGAAACTGGAACAGCATCACTGACTAGGGCTGGAACACTACTCAATACACTCACCAACACGGCAACCGCCTCCCATAGCCATCATGAATTTCAACAAATGGACCCCCTGCCCCCCCTTAAACATCACAATACAACAAGATCTAGACCCCAGGTCAGTTAGAATACGAAGCAACTCAGACTGAGGAAATGCTACTATAAACAACTAGAGTGCAAAGAGAGAATGAGCCAGGACAATACAGACAGGAGCATGTTCAAATCTGCCTTGAGATGCTACCACCAATTAATCGGACCACAAAATGCACTGGTCTAACAGACTGCATCAGTGCCAACACAAACAGAAGCAAAACAAAATCTTCACCACAGACCCAACCAACTCAATCACTTCCTTGCAGGATCCCTGCAACAATTTCTCTCAATTCTTCAGCAACAAAACCACCACCATTTACAGCAACTTCAACTCACAACTGGACAAGACAGACCTATCTAAACGCCTCCCAATCTTATCCACAGAATCAATGTTAACTACATAGCTCGTCATCACCACAAAAGAAACCGCCATCGCCAGGAGTCCATCCACCTCATCAGACCCCTGACCCTACCATGTCTACTTCAGAGCTCTGAAACCCATCAGTGCCATGCTCACACCTATTCTGAATACCTCTACCTCTTCCACAACCTTCTAAGACGCTTGGAAACATGCAAATGTCCTCCCATTGCTGACCCTTCAAGGTTTGCCAACTACAGGCAAATCTCCCTAATCTCCCT
The DNA here is from genome assembly GCF_964204655.1 of Triturus cristatus. Lineage (NCBI taxonomy): Eukaryota > Metazoa > Chordata > Amphibia > Caudata > Salamandridae > Triturus > Triturus cristatus. Next base: position 1,059,642,367 of record NC_140589.1, on the reverse strand, counting down.
AATACCATTCCTGGCCAAGATCTTAGAGAAAATCATCAACAAACACCTCACCAAATACCTGAACAACCACCAACTCCTAAACACCACTCAGTCTGGTTTCAGACCCAATCACAGCACAGAAACTGCCCTCATTGACGTCATAGATGAAACCCGCATGACTCTGGACAGAGGAGACACGGCAACCCTCATCCTCCTGGACCTCTCCACAGCATTTGCCACTGTCTCCCACCCAATCCTCATCCAATGCCTACATGCGATGGGAATCCAAGGACACAGAAGTCTGATCGATCTGCTCCTTACTAACCGAAACCACTTCAGAATCAAGTGAACTACAGCTTGATTCACTGAGACTGTGACAATACACAGCCTCCCTTTCTCTTCTTAGGCCCTAAAGAAAGCCCCCCTCGACCCGTAAGGGCAAACCAAAGGGCTGAAACATGTCAACCTTTTTGGACATCTTAGTGCGTTAGACTGATAATATGTCTTCCCACGCACGACACTGTTTTTAATTACCTCAATCCTAGATCTATTAAAATATAATCTAGGCAATATGATGTTTTTAACGCTAAAATTATAATTCACTGCACCTGAGCACACTCACCTCTCTTTTTTCGTTGATCACGACTGCAATAACCAGTGGGTCACCTCCGGATGGAGGAAAGCATACGACAAAAAAAGAAACCCAATGATGATGCTGTCACGTTTTTAAAACAAGGCGGAGAACCAAAGATAGCCTGCCTCAAGACTTGTGTACGTGAATGAGGGTTTTTTACAGGTTACCGACACAAACATTGCAAACCCTGGTTACTCAAGTCAAGTGATCCTTTCCCTTTTGATATTTTGTATTACTGCAAAGAAGCTGAATGGATTACAATCCCTTCTTTCTCCCTCCTCTTGATTTAATTTAACCAATCAAATAGGACATCTGAACCATTTTTTACCTCCACCTGGCAAACCAAAGGAAACTTGGAAAATTTGGTTTCGCAGTTTTAAGAATCATCTTGTAGCTATTGACGCTGAAGACTACTCACCAAGGCGCACGTTGGCAATTCATTTTAGTCATTTAGGTGGTGCCGGTCAGCAAATTTTCGATAATCTTCCACCTTCTCCCCCTCCATCTGACAATGACTTAATAAGAAGTTTCTTGAACAACCAAGTGTCATTTTGGAAAGGTTCAATTTTATGAAAAGGAAGCCAGATCCCAACGAAACAGTGGAAGGATACATTTCTCAATTAAGAAATTTGGCATGTGATTGTAACTTAGGTCTCTCTTTGGATACCTACATTAGAGATCAGTTTCTCTAAAGTTGTTTTCACAAAAAGATTCAAGAAAGAATTTGGAGTTGCAGGGATCCGTCATTATCAGAAGTAATAGTTATGGCAAAGAGTATTGAAAGAGCTATTATTTCTTCTAAATGTATATCAAGTGATATTTCATCTGTAAATGTTGTACAGAATGTTGTTCCTTCAGTTAATGCTGTTATCCTTAAAAACAAATTTACCAAGCCTTTCCCCAGAAAGTTCAACACTATATGCTACAGTTGTTGTTCATGATCGCATCTAGGGAATAGTCCCATGTGTCCCGCAACAGGTAAAAAGTGTGGGAATTGTCACAAAATAGGTCATTTTCACTCTGTATGCAGAAGCCAACAAGTTGTTCAAGTTAGTTCTATTATTCCTCAAGAGTGTGATGATTATAATGCTAATTCTATTTATATACCTTTACAAAGTCTCAATATTAACACCGTAGATGTACCTTTACAATCTGTTGCACATAAAATTATTCTATCTATTGACACTAACTCCACGACTATTCTCCATGACCGTGTGAAGGATCCTACTTGTCAGGTAATGATTGGTAAGCTTAACATTGACATGATGGAAGACGCAGGTTCTCCAGTGACTATTATTTCTGATGTCCTATTTAAAGATCATTGGTCATCACACATTTCTTTAGAAGCTACAGACATAATTTCAAAAGCACATGGTGATAATGTAATTGATATGCTTGGCAACTTTCCTGAAAATATAACCTGTTTAGGAAGAACATTGTTTAGAAAAATGTATGTTGCGTTAAAAGTAAAAAACATAGTTGGCTGGCAAAACCTTGCTAGGATGGGTCTCAAACTAGTTCCAGGTTTCGATAACCCAGTTCAAATCAATGATGTCTCCGTTGCCATGGTTTCAGAAAGTTGTGATACTGATGTTCAAAAGATTACTTTGGAGTTTCCTGAATTTTTTAGCACCTCAATAGGTAGAATTTCTCAATTTGAACATCTCATTAAGTTAAAGTCCAATGCCATTCCTATAGCACACAAACTCAGGTCAATTCCTTTAAGTGTTAGAGATGACCTCAAGAAATTACTTGATACAATGGTTTCGCAAGAGATTATTGCTTTCGCAGATTCCTCTTAATGGGTCAGTCGGATTGTGATAGTGAGGAAAAAGGATGCGTTTATGTGCTGACCTTCACTCTCTTAACAAAAACATTTTAGTGGACTGCCACCACCTGCCAAAGATACAAGGCCTTCTAAGTGGCATCAGTGGTTCCAAGTTTTTCACCTTGCTAGATCTTGGCTCGGCTTACCACCAAATTCCCCTTTCATCTTCTTGCACTGATTTAACTACTTTCATAACTCCTTTTGGAGCATTTAAATATTTAAGATTGCCTTTTGGCCTGGCCTCAGCGGCCAGTGTTTTTCAAAAATGTATGGAGCATATCTTGAAAGGAATTGAAGTTTAAAGAAGTAGGAATCACCTTAGGCAAAGACAAATGCAGATTTTTTGCTTACTCAATAGATTATTTGGGTCATTCCATTTCCTCTTTTGGGATCAAACCAAAACTCTCTCTTACTCAAGCCATTTCTAAAGTTGCTATTCCTATGGACAAAGATGCATTGACGTCATTCTTGGGTATGACAGAGTACTATTCAAGATTTATTGCAGGGTATGCACAAATTGTACAACCTTTACGTGCTCTCTTAAAAAAGAACTCAAGTTTTATTTGGTCTCTGTATGTTAATCATGTCTTTGATTCCATAAAAAGTTTGATTACAGAAGCACCTGCTTTGTCTTCTTTCTCACCAGGTCAAAGATGGTCAATTTCAGTAGACGCAAGTCAATTTGGTCTATAGGCGGTTCTTTGTCAATGGACTGGTAAATAAGATTGTTCACTGTGGAATACCACGCACACCTAGAATTGAACCAATGATTTGACAAGTTAATGTTTTATGGGCGTGCTGAAGAGGAGTCGTCCTCTAAACCAAGACGTGGAAATTCAAACGTCAGTTGCACCAATCCCAATTGAGTGGTGTCCCTCTTATAGCACAGCCTGTGTGTGCAACAGCGTTGCAATGACGTGAGTCAAAAAGTTAAAGCAGTAATTTGAAAATAATAGATTTATTGATGATAGTCCATCAAAATAATAATCTTCATTGTAATCATGAGATTTTCAATTTTTGAAATTTACGTAGTTTGAAGCAACCGGGAAAACAATCCTCAGTTTGAAGCAACCAGGAAAACAATCCTCAATGCATTTCGGGTATGCAATTACCCTTCATCAGGAGGAATCCTGAAAGAACATGATAAGTAAGGAGTAAGTCGAAACGACCTGTTTAATGGCATGGTTATTAGTGTCTACGTGACCTAAAAGTTGGTGATCATATTAGCGGTGAAAAATCAAGTGAGTTGTGTGTTAGTGATGTTGCCAAAACAATAAGGGAGAAAACCGATGGATAACGAGGGTGTCGTGTCCGCGTTAGCGAAATAATAATATGTGATAAAAACGATGACTAGAAAGGTTAATGGAAGCAATGCCCTTGAATACCAAAATGCCGGGGTGTATCCATGTTCGGAACGTAACGTAGCAGTAATACTTATCACCCAGTGGATTGAGTAACTAGGTAGCTGAAAGAGAATCAATATGAAATAATTCGTGACAGGAAAAACCACGTACCTCGGTAAAGTGGAAAACAAAAATTCAGCATGCTCCCGAATGAACCGTACGCTTAGCAGCCGTGGACCGCTATGGTAATGGACAGTGAGAGCGCATCGGTTAAATGAAAACTATCGGCATGGGGGCCATGTTGGATAGGGAGAGTCGTGTTGATAAAATTTACAAACAAAAAAAGAATTCAAAGCAAAAATCAAATACATTGTAAGGATAACAAAAAGATGACAAAAAGATTACAATCAAACCTCATTAGAATGTGATAAACAGTAGAACAAACAGTAGAACAAACAGTAGAAAAAACAGGTTCATAAGAGAAACGTGGTCATAAACGAGAAACACATAAAATACTATAAGTGACGAGTAGGTAATGACGGAAGGTGGTTGAGAAAAGTACTAACGAAAATTGACAAAGTGAGGAAAATTGAAATGAATATAATTAAAATTAAAATAAATATGATTGGTATATGAAAAGAAATGAAAATAAAACGATGAATGATGAATGTGTTCAGGGCAGGAAACAAAAGAGGGGTTTAATAGATAGAAAGTGAAAAGTTAAAGATGAAAGTGAATAGATACAAAAAAAAAGAAAAAAGTCTGTGGTGAAGTGTATAAGAAAATTGAATTGAATACAGGAGAGTGAATATTCTTGAAAGATGGAAAATAAGACAGATAAAAATGCTCAAGATCAGAAGTGGACAATAGAGAAGGAACCGGAACACTGTACAGAGAACAATGGTTGTTTTACAGAAAACAACTGAATTCAACCCGGTCATTGAGCCGTGCGGTACCAATGTATTCATTTTGTAAATCCATGCAGTCTCTCTTTGTAGTAGAAATTTTCGATTGTCCCTGCCATCCTTAATGGGTACTATTTCACATACCACAAATCTCAATTGGCTAATGTTGTGGTTATAATCTTGAAAATGTGCTGCCACAGTAGATTTCAAGTTTCTGTTGCGAATGTTGCTCTTGTGTTCGTTTAGTCGAATTTTGATTTTTCACTCTGTTTTACCTATATATGCGAGGCCACACGGGCATTTTAACATATATATGAGATTCTTGGAATCACAGGTAGCAGTGACATATAGCTTGATGTTGAACCCCCGTGTGGGATGCTGAATGCAATTCCCCTTGATAATGTTATTGCAATTGCCACAGTATTTTTGCACCATCGATGTCACAGCTCTCTACACTTCCATTCCACAAAAGTTGGGAATGGAAGCTATTGAATTCTTTTTACTACAATCACAATTACCACAGGATCACAACATTTTTTTACTTGAACTTCTTCACTTTACTTTATTTCACAGCTTTTTTTGTCACAACAATCAGTATTATCTACAACTCAACGGCACTTCTATGGGCAATTCTAATGAGGTTTGATTGTAATCTTTTTGTCATCTTTTTGTTATCCTTACAATGTATTTAATTTTTGCTTTGAATTCTTTTTTTGTTCGTAAACTTTATCAACACGACTCTCCCTATCCAACATGGCCGCCATGCCGATAGTTTTCATTTAACCGATCCGCTCTCACTGTCCATTACCATAGCGGTCCACGGCTGCTAAGCGTACGGTTCATTCGGGAGCATGCTGAATTTTTGTTTTCCACTTCACCGAGGTACGTGGTTTTTCCTGTCACAAATTATTTCATATTGATTCTCTTTCAGCTACATAGTTACTCAATCCACTGGGTGATAAGTATTACTGCTACGTTACGTTCCGAGCGTGGATACACCCCGGCATTTTCGTATTCAAGGGCATTGCTTCCATTAACCTTTCTAGTCATCGTTTTTAGCACATATTAATATTTCGCTAACGCGTACATGACACCCTCGTTATCCATCTGTTTTCTCCCTTATTGTTTTGGCAACATCACTAACACACAACTCACTTGATTTTTCACCGCTAATATGATCACCAACTTTTAGGTCACGTAGACACTAATAACCATTCCATTAAACAGGTTGTTTCGACTTACTCCTTACTTATCATGTTCTTTCAGGATTCCTCCTGATGAAGGGTAATTGCATACCCGAAATGCATTGAGGATTGTTTTCCCGGTTGCTTCAAACTGAGGATTGTTTTCCCGGTTGCTTCAAACTACGTAAATTTCGAAAATTGAAAATCTCATGATTACAATGAAGATTATTATTTTGATGGACTATCATCAATAAATCTATTATTTTCAAATTACTGCTTTAACTTTTTGACTCACGTCATTGCAATGCTGTTGCACACACAGGCTGTGCTATAAGAGGAACACCACTCAATTGGGATTGGTGCAACTGACGTTTGAATTTCCACGTCTTAGTTTAGAGGACGACTCCTCTTCAGCACGCCCATAAAACATTAACTTGTCAAATCATTGGTTCAATTTTAGGTGTGCGTGGTATTCCACATTGAACAATTCATTTCGCTAAACTACTACCACAGCACCCTTCATCAACATGGCATACCAAGACATCACCAATTTAACGGATAAACGAGCTGATACTTTTGCCTACGGCAATGAGGAAGCACAACGGATTTACTCGTTAATAGGAGAAATGGAAACAACCACAGCTGGAACCGGCACTGCACAAAGCAACATCAAACAACTCATTTATCTAACCAAACGTGAAATCAATCAAAGATTGCACGCCAGCACCCTTATCCAATATCATCGCGCACAACGCATTCCCAGAGGTTTAGGAATTTCATTGAAACCTTCATTATGCAAAAACGATCCTAAATTTGTTGAGAGATGGTAAGGCATTTTAAATAAATGCTCATTGGATCTTATTCTTTTAATAATTGAAGAGCTATCAAACATTTTGGAAGAACTTAATACTGAAATTATCCAACTCAAACGTGAATTGTCTTCTAAGATGACGCCTGAAGAACTCACACAAACATTGTCAGACATAAACGAACAACTCAAGAAGCATACACAAGAGATCAACGAAAGGAAACTCCGGAAGTTTCGCAGAGACACCATTGAGTACAAATTAGGGGAAGTTTTCAACTGGGCTGAAATATATGCACGTAGGCGGCAGCTCAAACCATTTGGTAAACCATCTGATACCGACAATTCACCCGCCAGTAGTGATTCAGACACTACCAGAAACAGATCCAGATGCAACATCCACAAGGAACAACCACCTATGGATTTGACTCAAACTTCTGATCTTCCGTCCACTTCCACTTCAGCTTCAACTTCTGCGGTTCCTTTTTTAAGAACAGGCCACCCAGACAGCGCAGACCCAGGAGGGGTAAGAAAAGGAACATCGACCGAACTTCCCACCGACAAGCGGATTACAAGGAGTCAACGCTAACGGATTCTGATAATCTCGTTATTAACATTTCTTCAATTTCTTTGGATCATCAAACTTCTTCAAAAAGGGTCTTCATTCGGTCCTACATATTCCTCCAATCATTTGGAGGCTGAAGTTAGTTTTCACAAATTTATGCGTACTCTAAGATTGAGGCACTTTTTTGACAATGTACTTACTGAACCATCTTCACAACCTGACAACACCCTGGCCAGTTTAAAACCCAAAAGTTCTTATATGGCTCCAGTGAGTCACAAAGTTTTGGATACTTTCGAAACTCTCGTTAAAAGTGACCTACAAAAGATCTTCAGACAACACAAAATCTCTCAACCGAATCTGACACTCAAAGACAAAGCACTTCTAAAAAATTTGGCTGCCAATTCCGACATTATATTTCTTAATGCGGACAAAGGGGGAGCTCTTGTAATAATGAACTCTGCACATTACAACCGCAAATTGGAGGAACATGTACAAGACACCACGGTTTACTCCTTACTTTAATTCAATCCAACATCTCAAATTCAATTAACATTACAAAACATCGTGGACAAAGCAGTCCGTCAAGGTACCATTGGTGAAAAAGAACACAACTTTTTTACTCAAGACTTTCCAATATGTTCCACGTTGAAAATGCTAACAAAGATTCATAAAAATCTCGTTGATCCACCTATGAGACCGATTGTCTCGACCCGGGGTTCCCTTCACGAATCCGTGGGTAAATATCTAGATAGGCACCTTCAACCATTGGTGCAAAAAATGTCCACCTACATCAGAGACACCACTGATTTTTTGAACACACTTCACAATTTCAAAACAGAATGGGGTGAAGACATGTATTTTTGCACCATCGATGTCACAGCTCTCTACACTTCCATTCCACACAAGTTGGGAAGGGAAGCTATTGAATTCTTTTTACTACAATCACAATTACCACAGGATCACAACATTTTTTTACTTGAACTTCTTCACTTTACTTTATATCACAGCTATTTTTGTCACAACAATCAGTATTATCTACAACTCAACTGCACTTCTATGGGCAATTATGCAGCTCCCAGCTATGCAAATCTGTTCATGCACAAGTTTGAACTTGACAATATCATCAACACAGACCCATGGAAATCACATTCACTATTATTTCTCCGTTACATTGACGATATTTTTTTGATTTGGAGCGGTTCACAACAACTATTAATCCAAGCCATTGATCAACTCAATAACGTTGATGAACATCTAAAATTCACTTTCAACATTCACAAATCTCAAATCAACTATTTGGATGTGTTAGTATACATTAAAGATGATCGGATTGAAACAAACTTGTATAGAAAAAACACCGACAGGAACAATCTGTTACACTTTTCTAGTTTCCATCAGCCAGCTCTCAAGAGTCATCTTCCATACTCACAGCTGCTGAGAATCAAGAGGATCATCTCTGAATCCACTCAATTAACACAACAAATTTCAATCATGCAAAACCGTTTTCTTGACCGTGGGTATCCTCAAGAAGTACTCACCACAGCCATTGAACGGGTATCCACCAAATCCAGATCTCAACTATTGGACATCAAGAGCAGCATTAAAACATCATCTAGGCCGGTGATGGTTTCTAAATACTCCACTGAAAGTTTCAACATCAAGAAAGCAATTTTAAAACACTGGCCTATGTTACAGGTGGAAACTGATTTCAAAAATATTTTTGTGGATAGACCTCTTTTTGCCTATGAAAGAAGCAAAAACCTCATGGAACTATTGAAGCCTAAACCTCCTACCAAATCAGTATTGCCACACAAAGGCACAGTTCCTTGCCACAACTGTGGCAATTGCAATAACATTATCAAGGGGAATTGCATTCAGCATCCCACACAGGGGTTCAACATCAAGCTATATGTCACTGCTACCTGTGATTCCAAGAATCTCATATATATGTTAAAATGCCCGTGTGGCCTCGCATATATAGGTAAAACAGAGAGAAAAATCAAAATTCGACTAAACGAACACAAGAGCAACATTCGCAACAGAAACTTGAAATCTACTGTGGCAGCACATTTTCAAGATTATAACCACAACATTAGCCAATTGAGATTTGTGGTATGTGAAATAGTACCCATTAAGGATGGCAGAGACAATCGAAAATTTCTACTACAAAGAGAGACTGCATGGATCTACAAAATGAATACAGTGGTACCGCACGGACTCAATGACCGGGTTGAATTCAGTTGTTTTCTGTAAAACAACCATTGTTCTCTGTACAGTGTTCCGGTTCCTTCTCTATTCTCCACTTCTGATCTTGAGCATTTTTATGTGTCTTATTTTCCATCTTTCAAGAATATTCACTCTCCTGTATTCAATTCAATTTTCTTATACACTTCACCACAGACTTTTTTCTTTTTCTTTTGTATCTATTCACTTTCATCTTTAACTTTTCACTTTCTATCTATTAAACCGCTCTTTTGTTTCCTGCCCTGAACACATTCATCATTCATCGTTTTATTTTCATTTCTTTTCATATACCAATCATATTTATTTTAATTTTAATTATATTCATTTCAATTTTCCTCACTTTGTCAATTTTCATTAGTACTTTTCTCAACCACCTTCCGTCATTACCGACCCGTCACTTATAGTATTTTATGTTTTTCTCGTTTATGACTACGTTTGCCTTATGAACCTGTTTTTTCTACTGTTTGTTCTACTGTTTATCACATTCTAATGAGGTTTGATTGTAATCTTTTTGTCATCTTTTTGTTATCCTTACAATGTATTTGATTTTTGCTTTGAATTCTTTTTTTGTTCGTAAACTTTATCATCACGACTCTCCCTATCCAACATGGCCGCCATGCCGATAGTTTTCATTTAACCGATCCGCACTCACTGTCCATTACCATAGCGGTCCACGGCTGCTAAGCGTACGGTTCATTCGGGAGCATGCTGAATTTTTGTTTTCCACTTCACCAAGGTACGTGGTTTTTCCTGTCACAAATTATTTCATATTGATTCTCTTTCAGCTACTTAGTTACTCAATCCACTGGGTGATAAGTATTACTGCTACGTTACGTTCCGAACGTGGATACACCCCGACATTTTGGTATTCAAAGGCATTGCTTCCATTAACCTTTCTAGTCATCGTTTTTAGCACATATTATTATTTCGCTAATGCGGAGACGACACCCTCGTTATCCATCGGCTTTCTCTCTTATTGTTTGGGCAACATCACTAACACACAACTCACTTGATTTTTCACCGCTAATATGATCACCAACTTTTAGGTCGCGTAGACACTAATAACCATGCCATTAAACAGGTTGTTTCGAATTACTCCTTACTTATCATGTTCTTTCAGGATTCCTCCTGATGAAGGGTAATTGCATACCCGAAATGCATTGAGGATTGTTTTCCCGGTTGCTTCAAACTGAGGATTGTTTTCCCGGTTGCTTCAAACTACGTAAATTTTGAAAATTGAAAATCTCATGATTACAATGAAGATTATTATTTTGATGGACTATCATCAATAAATCTATTATTTTCAAATTACTGCTTTAACTTTTTGACTCACGTCATTGTAACGCTGTTGCACACACAGGCTGTGCTATAAGAGGGACACCACTCAATTGGGATTGGTGCAACTGACGCTGGTAAGAAAGATCACACAATTGGTCTTGCTTCAAGAGCACTTTCTCTTTCAGAATCCAAATACAGTACCATAGAGAGAGAAGCTCTTGCTTGTACATGGGCTGTCCAAAAATTCAAGACTTTCATTTGCGGGCACTGAATTTGATTTGTATTCTGATCACAAACCGTATTTGCACTTATTGAGTGGAAATAGCACTGAGAAAACTTTGGCTAGGTTGGTTCGCATCCTTTCAAGGTTACATGAGTACACTTTTGTCATAAAGAACATTCCTGGAGGACGCAACATCAGAGCTCATTGTCTTTCAAGATTACCTTTGGAAGACAGTTGTTCTGATTCTAAGTTTGTTGACGTCGAATGTGTTGTCACTTCAGTTGAAAACATGTTCAGTTCTTCATCTAATTTCACTCACAATGATTGGGTTCAGGCCTCCAAAGAGGATTCCATTCTTCAAGCTGCTAAAAATATTGTTGTTTCTGGTTGGCCAAAAGAACGTTCTCTACCTGCTTCACTTAAATCGTTTGCATAGGTTTCAGATGAACTCTCTACTGTTGATGATATTCTCATGCGAGGGGATCAATGTGATCCATCCGCTTCTCTTCGTTTCAAAATTTTTGAGAATGCTCATGAAGGTCATCTAGGGATTGGAGCCACTTCTAGAATATTAAAAGAGCATTTTTGGTGGCCAGGTTTAGATAAATATGTTTTGCAATGGCTAGACAAGTGTCAAACTTGTCTACTTTCAGACAAACACTGGAAAACCACCAAACTTCCTTTGCATTGTGTACATGTTCCTGAAGATGCATGGTCCAAGCTCGCCCTTGAGTTTTCTGGCCCATTTAATTTACTTCCCCCTGATAAACATTACATCATTGTATTAATTGATTATTACTCAAAATGGGTTGAATTTGAATTCTGTTACACACCTAATACTTCATCGATGATTTAGTTCTTGAGCAGAGTTTTTAAGTCTGAAGGTTCTCCAAAAGAAATTGTTACTGACAATGGCACACGTTTCACCTCTTCATTAATGTAAGAATTTTTAAAATCACATGATCTAAACATTTAAAAGTTGCTCTGTATTCTCCTTCTTCCAATAGCTTCATAAAAGAAGGTATACAATCTGCTTTAGCTTGCAATCTCCCAGTAGATGATTTTCTCGAAAACATAATTTGGTCATATATTGTTACCCCTCATTCAACAATCGGGAGTTCCCCTTTCAGACTTCTTAAAAAAAGGGATCCTAATGGTAAGTTGTGTCCCAATTGGATAAAAATGTTGAAGAAAGATGAGATGTCTTGTCTGGCATGTCAAGACAAACTTAACATGCAGAGAAATGTTTTAGCCCAACAAAATATTCCAAAGAAATAATTTGACTAGCCATTGCCTCATGTTTCGCATACTTTTGAAACTGGTGATTGGGTCATGGTAAAAAATCCAAACAGAGTTATAAAAGGTGCCTTGAAATTCTCATTGCCAGTTCAAGTTCTCAAAACTGCCAAGAGTTCACTCTTTCTAGACAAAAAAGGGTTGTGGAACAAAAGGGTTGTTGTCAGGTTATCCCCTGAACAGGCTTCAAAGATTTTGATGTCTAAAAATAGCCTTAGTGAGCATAAATTGGATATATCACATTTCCCTCTAAGTACTTCGTGATTTGAAGCTTCAAATTCATTCAAAGGTTCTCAGCTTTTTCACAATACTGTTCCTTTGTTTTCTTCCACCAATTGTTTTTTGTTCTAGTGAATCTAATTGTCAACGAGTTACATCTTCTCAACAAAATAATTTGAATGGACTTCCTCTTTTTACTGATGTTATGTGCAGAACAAATCGTAATTGTTCTGTGCCCACATGATTTAGAGAATTTATATGTATTAACTTTTCTTTCTTTTATTATGGGAGGGAGATGTAATGTAATGTAATGTAAGGAGATTTCTAAAGCGCATGGCTGCCCTTGAGCGTCCCAGCGCTGATGATGTAATAATACTTACCTGACATTGTTACATTTATTGCTGCTATGTAAAAGTGGTTCATGACATGTAGATATTCCATCTTCTGAATTCTTCTTTGGCATACGCCCTCCAAGCATGTTTATGTTTGAAGGTGCATTTTTCGTGCACTCCATCGGTGAAGTACGGTTATGTCCAACAGTCATTGGCAGGCTGTACTTCGTGGAGGAAGGACGCACTCCAGTGATTTGCAGTTTATGAGAATAAATCTCTTTTAAGGACACCTAATCTGTCAGCCTCTTCTGTTCGCTTGGATCAATTTGCATACTTCACACTCGAGCTCAGCCCAGAACAGGGTGAACGAGCTAGCATTGGAGGAGCTGTCACGGCTGCTATCTCATTGATTATAGATGGCGGTGCCTTATCACGCATGCGCGAGGAAGTCAGGCAGGCAATAAAGCCTGACTTCCACCGGAAACCGCGCTTTGAGTACTAACGTTCCCGAACCTTAGTTTCCCGTTATGATTCCTGCGTTCCGTGTGTATCCTCGTATTTTGAACCCCGAATGCCCTGGATCTTTGTTGGACTGCCTCGCGATTGGGTTGTGAGGAATCTATCACGACTTCGGAGGTCTACACTTTTACCTTTTGCCCCTCATCTTGGTTAACAAGACGGTGCCAGTATTTCCCCTGATCCGGACCTCAGAGAGGGTGGGTTCCGTGGGCGGGTGTAGCGACTATCGAGGGTCCCGCCCGTCGACCGGACTTGTCGTTCCGTCAGCCGGCCGGGCTACGTGGTGTCGCTCTCTCGGATCACCGGACTGCCCCTACTCTGTAGTCCTGCTCAGTTGCTATTCCCAAGAAACCCATCAAGGCCCGGAGGTGGTGGAATAGAACGCTACTTCTTGCCTGTCACTGTCGTTTGGAGGACATTTTCTCAACCTTCAGAATGCTCTCATTCCTGCAGCGTGTCAACACCGTAATGGAGGTGTAAAGAAGCGGTGGACATTTCTTATACCAGAGGGGATACGGTAACAGCGAGTAGTCGCTGCCTCCTTTCATTTATCAGTTATTCACGTTTTCATATGTGCAATTTGGCTTCTTTTCATGACAATAGAAGTTCATTCTCAATGTGAAGAATAGCCACTATCCAGCTATTGTTTATTTAAGGATGTGAAAAGGTCATGGACAAGCAGTACCGGACTAGCCCGGTGAGCACATGAGACTTTCTAATGCTTAAAGACATTTGTGTATGATTATACTGACTTCTTCCTTCTTTCATTTTGTAGCCCAGTGTTCTGGATTGGCTTATTGAATCCTGTTATAGTTAGGAGAAGGGAAGATCAAGGTACTACCTGAGATAAGGGTTTATTTAGTTAAGTACTTAACAATGTAGGCATATGTACTTATTGTCTATTTAATCTACTTCCTCCTTTTTTTAGTTCTACTTATGTGAAGGACTCCTGGTTGGTGCCATAAGCTGAGAGATTCCTCCCCTTACTTTCCTTGTTTTGTTTCCCTTCTTCCCCATACTTACCATTGTGGCTTAGCGTCTGATAAGCGCAATAGGTGGTTGGGGAAGTAGTGGACCTTGTCTTCTGTTCCGGGGCGCTTCTACAGAAAATTCAGGTGAGCACCTGACCAGACTATGACAGAACGCAAAGCCCAAAACTAAATAGATAAAACATTCTGCCCGAGCGTCATGGAACTGAATCAAGTTACATTGGCTGACCTGGCCAATATGATTGGGAATTTGCAAGCTGAGACCCAGTCTTTAGCTTCACGGGTAGACGCCTTACAGAGAGAGAGGAGAGTAGACACCGAAGTAGGTAGACCAGGCTCTAGCACGTCTCCCTCAGTGATACATGTATCCACTCCCCAAACAGTTCCCTTAGCCCCTCCTGAACGTTTTTTAGGTGACACTGCTAAATTTGCCGCATTTATCAGTCAATGCCAATTACATTTTATGTGTAAGGCAGCTTGTTTCCCTACAGATCAAGCCAAAGTGGCTTTTGTTATTTCTTATCTGGGTGGTTCTGCCGCAAATTGGACTATACCCCTTATTGAACGAAATGACCCACTCTTACATGACTGTAGTGCCTTCCGTAGAGAGCTTAAAAAATTGTTTGATAGGCATACCTTCACTCATTCTGTAGATACCGAACTCTTGAACTTAAAACAAGGAACCAAAGATCTAGTTGTCTATATCACCACATTCCATCGATTAGTGGCAGAAGCGGGATGGCCCGAAGAAAAACGAAGTGCCCTGTTCTATAAAGGCTTGAGGGATGATTTAAAAGATGCCCTGTCCCAGGTAGTGGATCCTCCTGAATCCTGTTCAACCTTAATTGATTTAGTAGTCAAACTAGACCATCGTCTAAATGAGAGACGACGCGAAAGGAGTAAGGGCGATAACAGACTGGTTATGTACAAAGAACGGAAAGCGGACTCAGAAAAGAGTAGTGAAGACCCAGAACCTATGCAGATTGGAATATTGAGGGGACCATTAAGTACGGAAGAAAGACAGAGAAGGAGAGACAATAAATTATGTTTTTATTGTGGTAAACAAGGACATTTTCTTAGAGAGTGTCCTGTGAAACCTAAGCAGACAAAGAAACCGGAAAACTAACAGACCCGAGCCCATGGAGACAGGGTCCTCGGGCACTGCTGGGTTAATTGTCTCTTCCTTAGACTCATTTGGGTGTCATACACGTCATTTCTTTATTACGGCCTTTCTATCTTGGGACGACAGGGTACAGGAGGTCCAGGTCATGATAGACTCAGGTGCTTCAGGTAATTTTATGGACATGCTTTGGGCACAGAATAATAACATCAACTGTTCAGAAAAGAAAATGTGGGAAGAAGTTACGACTATTGATGGTAGCGCCTTAAAATCAGGGCTCATTACCCACCACACTGTCCCGTTACTAGTAGAAATAGATCATCAACATCATGAACAATTGGGCTTCGATCTAATAAGTTCACCTCAGTTTCCTGTCATACTAGGGTTACCCTGGTTACGTCTACACAACCCCTTAATCGACTGGAAAGAAATGACTCTGGAATTCCGTCCAGGATTTTTCAGCTCTCATATTCCATTCCCTGAGGACCTTGTGTCCACCAGGGTGGCCTCTGCTACAATAGAAGAAGGATCCTTGCCGTTGCAATACCAGGAACTTCAATCTATCTTTGATGAAACGGAAGCTACGAGTCTCCCTCCCCACAGAGAGTATGATTGTTGTATTGATCTACAGGTAGGTGCTCGTATTCCTTGTAGTGGAGTTTATCCTCTGACAGAAAAATAAACTATCTACTTGCGAGAATATCTAGACAAGATGCTTCACATGGGGTTTATCCGCCATTCCCGGTCTCCTGCTTCTTCTTCTCTTTCTTTTATCCCTAAGAGAGAAGGTGGTCTGAGATGTTGTATCGATTATAGGGCATTAAACAACGTCACCATTAAGAATAAGTATCCTTTACCGTTGATTTCCTCCCTCCTTGACCGCATAAAAGACGCAAAAATGTTCACTAAACTGGATTTGCGTGGGGCATATCATTTAGTGCGTGTCAGAGAGGGGGATGAATGGAAAACTGCCTTCTGCACCAAATACGGGTTGTAAGAGTGTTTAGTGATGCCCTTTGGGCTTTGTAATGCCACATCAGCCTTTCAGTTTTTTATTAACGAAACCCTTAAAGAGATGATTGATGATTATGTCATAGCTTACATCGATGATCTATTGATCTTCTCGTCCTCCATACAAGAACATCACAGGCATGTGAGAAATGTGTTAGAACGGCTGAGAGACACAAAACTGTACTGTAAATTAGAAAAATGTCTATTCCACGTACAACAAGTAGCCTTTTTGGGATTCATTATTTCCCCACTGGGCTTAAGCATGGATCCGCAAAAGGTGGAAGCGATTCATCGTTGGCTGGCCCCTCAAACAGTCAAAGAAACACAGAGTTTTCTTGGTTTTGCCAATTTTTATAGACGGTTCATCTGTAATTTTTCTGGTCTAGTATCCCCTATTACCAGACTATTAAGAAAGGGAGTAAAGTTCACCTGGACCTCTGAATCAGAAGAGGCCTTTCAGACATTGAAAAAGGCGTTTACCCAGGCCCCGGTCTTACGCCATCTGAATCCAGCTCACGCTTTTGGAGTAGAGGCCGATGCCTCCCAAGTGGCAGTGGGGGGTGTCCTTTCACAAGCCGATCCTAGCACTGGACAGCTTCATCCAGTGGCTTTTTTTTCACGTAAACTCACCCCTTCGGAAGCTAACTATACCATCGGAGACAAGAAACTGCTGGCCATTAAGAAGGTGTTTGAAGCATGGAGGCAGTACTTATTGGGCGCTAATCATACCATCACCGTACTAACAGCTCATCGAAACCTGCAATTCTTGAAATCGGCAAGAGCCCTTTCCATGAGACAGCTGCGATGGTCCCAATTTTTTTGTGACTATGACTTTGTGATCCAATTTCAAGCAGGTAGGAAGAACAGAAAGGTACATGCATTGTCCCGTCTAAGCTGTGATCCTGAAGAAACTATAACAGAACCTCCTCTAATTATATCCAGAGACAGAGTCATAGGAGGGATCTGTTCTTAGGACGATTTTCTAGCTAAGGTTAAGCATGAACAAGCTGCTGTAGATATAGAAAAGTTGAGAGGTGCACATGTGACCACTACAGATTCCGGATATGTCTGTGTAGAAGGAGGCTTGGTTCTCCCAACCCTAGAATTACAGAAGCAAGCCTTAGAATGGTGTCATTCTCACCCAATAGCAGGTCATCCTGGATATAAAAAGACACTAGAGTACCTACAAAGACATTTTTGGTGGCAAAACATGGGAAAGGACACAAAACACTTCCTGCAACAATGTAATGTATGTGCCCAAAGCAAGGTCTCGCATCAAAGACCTGTGGGGGTGCTGCAGCCCATCTCTACACCTAGTCGTCCCTGGCAGACTGTGTCATTAGACTTTATAGTGGACTTACCACGCACCGCACAAGGACACAACACGTTATTAGTGGTAGGTGATTTATTCACTAAAATGGCTCACTTCATACCCTTACTTGGACTTCCTACAGCAAACAAGTTGGCGACAGTATTCTTACAACAGGTAGTTCGTTTACATGGTCTTCCATCCGTTCTCATCTCAGATAGGGGGGCTCAGTTTATTTCCAAGTTCTGGAAAGGGATATGTACCCTGTTACAAATAGATGCACGATTGTCGTCCAGTCACCATCCTCAGACAGACGGACAAACAGAGAGGGTGAACCAGTGTTTTGAGCAATACATCAGATGTCAAGTTTTGTAGTCACCTAGAGATTGGGATGAACTGGTTTGGATAGCAGAAATCTCTTATAATAATAGTTACCATGTCTCTATCAACTCCACGCCCTTCTTTTGCACTTTTGGCTATCATCCACGTACCATACTTAGTCCCGAGTACTCCTCCTGTTCGACCCCAGAGGCAGTAGAGTTAATACAGGAACTACAAACGTTACATAAAACAACCCATTTAGCTCTAGAGCAAGCCAAGGCTAGGTATAATACAGGAGCCGATGCACACAGAAGGCCAGAACCTAAGTACAAACAGGGAGATAAGGTATGGTTATCCTCCAAGAATTTGAAGTTGAGAGGGTCTTGTAAATTTAAACCCAAATACATAGGCCCATTTGACGTAGCCAAGGTAGTCAACCCGGTAGCCATGAGGTTAGACCTCCCTATATCCCTAAAGATACACCCTGTCTTTCATGTTTCCTTATTAAAACCAGTGGAGCCGGGAACTCAGCTTCCGGTGACACCTGCTCCGGTGACTATTGATGGAGAACCTGAATTTGAAGTGGAGAAGATTATAGACGCCAGGAGAGTTAGACATAAACTCTAATATTTGATACATTGGAAGGGGTATTGAATAGAGGAGTGCACGTGGGAACCCGCCATCAACGTGCATGCTCCTCGCCTACTGCGTCTTTTTCACAGAAGACACCCAGAGAAACCTCGGCCAGTTGGGGGATTGTTGGGAGGGGTGTGCTGTCACGGCTGCCGTCCTCATTGATTAAAGATGGCGGAGCCTTATCATGCATGCGCGAGGAAGTCAGGCAGGCAATAAAGCCTGACTTCCACCGGAAACCACGCTTTGCGTACTAACGTTCCCGAACCTTAGTTTCCTGTTATGATTCCTGCTTTCCGTGTGTATCTTCGTATTTTGAACCCCGAATGCCCTGGATCTTTGTTGGACTGCCTCGCGATTGGGTTGTGAGGAATCTATCACGACTTCGGAGGTCTACACTTTTACCTTTTGCCCCTCATCTTGGTTAACAAGACGGTGCCAGTATTTCCCCTGAGCCGGACCTCAGAGAGGGTGGGTTCCGTGGGCGGGTGTAGCGACTATCAAGGGTCCCGCCCGTCGACCGGACTTGTCGTTCCGTCGGCCGGCCGGGCTACGTGGTGTCGCTCTCTCGGATCACCGGACTGCCCCTACTCTGTAGTCCTGCTCAGTTGCTATTCCCAAGAAACCCATCAAGGCCCGGAGGTGGTGGAATAGAACGCTACTTCTTGCCTGTCACTGTCGTTTGGAGGACATTTTCTCAACCTTCAGAATGCTCTCATTCCTGCAGCGTGTCAACACCGTAATGGAGGTGTAAAGAAGCGGTGGACATTTCTTATACCAGAAGGGATACGGTAACAGCGAGTAGTCGCTGCCTCCTTTCATTTATCAGTTATTCACGTTTTCATATGTGCAATTTGGCTTCTTTTCATGACAATAGAAGTTCATTCTCAATGTGAAGAATAGCCAATCTCCAGCTATTGTTTATTTAAGGATGTGAAAAGGTCATGGACAAGCAGTACCGGACTAGCCCGGTGAGCACATGAGACTTTCTAATGCTTAAAGACATTCGTGTATGATTATACTGACTTCTTCCTTCTTTCATTTTGTAGCCCAGTGTTCTGGATTGGCTTATTGAATCCTGTTATAGTTAGGAGAAGGGAAGATCAAGGTACTACCTGAGATAAGGGTTTATTTAGTTAAGTACTTAACAATGTAGGCATATGTACTTATTGTCTATTTAATCTACTTCCTCCTTTTTTTAGTTCTACTTATGTTAAGGACTCCTGGTTGGTGCCATAAGCTGAGAGATTCCTCCCCTTACTTTCCTTGTTTTGTTTCCCTTCTTCCCCATACTTACCATTGTGGCTTAGAGTCTGATAAGCGCAATAGGTGGTTGGGGAAGTAGTGGACCTTGTCTTCAGTTCCGGGGCGCTTCTGCAGAAAATTCAGTTGAGCACCTGACCAGACTCTGACAGGAGCTTCCTGAGAGGCACTGACCCATTCATGGACTGAAAGAGACTAATTGGGTAAGAACCAGTGAAGTGAATTAAAAGGACTGTTTACTAATACAAGAGTATTGAGGTATTCTGCACCTCAGCCTCATCATACTAGAACCAGACCTGGGGAGGGATCCACATGTACCCTAATGGGGCAACCGGGGTCAATAGCACAAAGAGGAGCCAGCCTACTCTAACAAAGGACACTAAACTACATTGAGTAAATTCTGTTATGGGAAGTATTAAGTTCTAGTGTTCATTAACGTAGTAGTCTTCTTAAAAGTCAAATAGTGGGTCGGACAACCGATTATCGTACTGTGTGTTTGTGAGTGCAAAGTTTGGGTACTCTATACTTCCTTCTTAATAAGTCTGTGATTGGTGGTCCCTCATTAAAACAGAGTCAAGTGCTGAAGGGGTTGTACTTCGCAGTTTGCACAGCCATAATAGAATGGACCCAGGGACATCGGAGACAAACTATTCTAACTCCGACGGTTGATGCCTAATAGCCTCTGCTTGACCTTTGGCCTTTGAACGGGGTCTGAAAACATTCGCTAAAGAAATAAAAAAGATAGCATCAACTCCTTTATTATCCACTCATTCCTAAGTACTAAGACCAACACCTGATCCCGTTATGCAAGAGAACTGTGACTACTACGCCACACATTCAGTATTCTCCGGTCCTTTCAACCTCAGCTCCTAAAATGCCCCTATCTGGAGCAGCAGGCACTGTCCCTTGGACTTATACCAAAATGCGTTGGCTCCAGAAATCTCTAAGAACTGTGAAATCGGCTGGATGCAATCATTGTAATGTGGCAGGCTGCAGTAGCTGAGCTTCACTTGTTGGAAAAATGTGAGGACCTGTTTAAGCTCCCATCCCCAATGTGATTTATCATAACAAACATCGAATTATATATTGCAAACCTGAATTGTGAACACTGATTTCAATTTCACTGCGTACATTAATATTGATTTTTTTTTTTAAACCAGTAATAGGCAAAACTGAAGAGAACAGTATGAGGTTACATATACCAATGGGTTATTTAGGGTATAAAGAAACAACCTCAGTTGCTTAATTCAGTGGACTTGCAAAAACTCAAACCCACCCAGTACAGGGGTTTGTGCCTTTCTGAGGAACGGAAATGGGACATAATGTACTCTGTGTGCTGCAAGAGTTGCAGGGGCATCATTGAGGTCATAGATGGTAATTAGCTGCTTGTTTTTCACACATAGGGATAACACCCACCATCAGGTTCGAGCATGTTGCTTGGTTGTCCAGGATCTCTTGCAGCCAATTATGATGCTTGTGACTTTATTTCGGTCCCATTATCTTCAGCTAGAGAGACAGATTTCTCTAGACTCACCAAAGGGGTGGTAAAAACTTCAAATTTGTATTAATATTGAGCATTTTATCATTTATCAAGACGATAATAACATTTCGTGTTGCTTTTGTTCTTCTGCACTTTGATAATACGTTTTTGTAATTGTAGGAATGTAGGATCTGCTTCTTATGGTTACCACCACTTTTTGCTGATGTAGTACTGTTTTTGGCCTAGTCAGACTGGGATCCTGCTATCCAGGACCCCAGTCTATCTGCTTTCTCCCTTTAATTGATATGCATGTATTTTAGGCACACTCCAGATTGGATACTGGGGTACTCTGATCAGGCCCTAGTATATGGTACACCATGTACCCAAGGCATAGGTACCCCAGAGGCCTCCTATGGGCTGAAACATGTATTATGCCACCCCTGAGAGGCCATCCAAATTGACACGACCAGCCTGCTACAGCAGACTTTGTAAGCTGGTGCTTGCACCACTCCTTAAGATATAGGTTCACTATATCTATCTAAATCCCTGCACTTAAATACCTATCAGTCACCGCTATGGCAGGCCTTAACAATCCTGAAGACAGGGTTCCGGGTTTTACGTGAGAGGGTGCCCCTGCATGAGCAGAGCCCCTCTGCAGCCTTCGGAGACCATTCTCCAGGGTTGTCTGTGATGCAGCCAGACATATATGTTTAAGTGCATCAGAACCTCGAGGTAAATGCTAACATTAAAACGGCTGCTTAAAAACATGCCCTGTTTGGTGTCACAGTAACTGGTGTGGGAGGTATGATTCCATCCTTCCAAAGTGACATATGTGGGACACTGGTCTACCCGGTACCAGCATTCTCGACCAGGGCAGTACAAAATGGACGCTGCCAGCCACAGACACGATTCTGCTCTCCTGCTGCTGAGCCAAGCTCGAGCAGAGGAAGGCATGACAATAGGCATCCTGTCACAGGGAGGTGTGACCACCTCCCAGACAGGGTTTAGTGTATTGGGGCTGGGTGGGTGCACTCGGAGAGTGCCAGAAAGTCTGCACTGGGGGCGCATTTGGTGTCCCTGTGCACAGTCCAGCTCAAACCAGTTCTGGGAGCCATTGTCTCCTGCTCTGGCGCAAAACTGGACAAAGGACATGGGTGTAGACACCCCTCTGTTCTGCCCCACCCGTAGGTGGGTCCAGAAAATCTTGCCAACCACTTCCCATGGGCATAAAGTGGGTTACCCAACTACAGGACTTTAGATTTTACCTGGACAAGATTCTGCTAAGAAGAAACCAAGTACGTCGACTGCCTGCACGACTGAAGAATCTCCCTTGGAGTAAAAGAGTTACTCCCCTGCAAAAGCAGGCACCTAAACGCATCTGATCAGTTTTCTTCCCCCGAGCTCCTGAGGACTCCGAAGATTTCAGCAACACAGGATGTGCGTTCCTGAAGGTCCCTGAGGTCGATCTGCCCTTTCAGCGATTCTGACACCAGTATCCCTCGCGGAGACCGTGCAACCCGAACCCCTGTGCACCGCGTACATTTGCAGTTGTATATGCGTTGTGTCGATTCTTGAGCTTGTGCATTGGACTCCATGTAGTTCTGACCGCCAGCAGTATTTGCACTGAAGATTTCCGGCCTCCACTCCATGAGTGCCCTGTGGGCTGGAACTTTGCAAACTTGCTGGAGGTCTCCTCGCGATCCCTGGTCCGTTGGCCTGTGGGTCCTGGAGAGGGTCACCTTGTTAATTCTTGGGATTAACTGGTTGCTCCAGATGTGCCCTGACTCTCCATTGCTTGGAGAGTCCCCTGGACCTTGCTGGTCCTCACCGTAACCTGTTTCCTCTGACCGCGTGGGTTGCATTTGCCAAGGCTTGTTGGTGCTCCAGCCGGACATCGACCCCTCAGCTCTCGACATCCTTCGTGGGACTGCTCACCACCGGACTCTGGTCATCCTCGACGTCTGCTGGTCCCTGTGGCTGCAGAGTCAAGCAACCCTTCTTCACTCCTGAAGCACTCAACATCGGTAGGCATTCGACTACCGAGCCCCTGGTCACCTGAAGTGACCCAGACCCGGTCCCCTCTGCTTTCAGATTCTTCTCACCTCAAATCCAGGCTTGGATTCCACCAGACACTCTTGTCCCTCCTGGCAGCAGGACTTCTTTGTAGCTCTCCACTGAAAACGACAAAGGTTTCCGACACCACTTGACCCCTATGCACCCGGCTCCTCTCGGATAGGTACCACGGGTGCTTCAGTACTCATGGTGGGTTGGACTTAGAACCTCCTAAGTTCCAAAGGGTTTGCTTGAAGTCCTCTTAGAAATGTCCTTAACCTGTAAAATTGCAACTGCGACTTTCCCATAGAGTTGTACGGAGCACGCATCTGTATTTCCTCACTGCACCCGTCTTCCGTGGGACCCCTGTGTCACTCCTCTGGGTGGTTCCTTGGGGTCCCAGCAATTCTACGTGCTCTAGGCACTGTGTCTAGTGAAGTCGTTGTTGTTATACCATTTGTTTTAGTATGTGGTTCGGTCTACCCCTGGAGCCCGCTGTGTATTGTGCTATTTACGAGTGTTCTAGCGATTCAGTATTGTGTGCTTTTTGCCCTAGTCTCGTATAGAGACTAGTAGAGTGTTATATTAATAAATACATATTTTTATATAAACACTGTGTGGTTCTCCTTTCATTTAGTCATTTAGGAGGTGATATACTGGTAAAACAAGCTGCTTTACATTCCTTCAAGATTAAGCCTGAAGGCTGCTCTCCATAGCTACCACTAGGATAGCTTTCAATAAGGTTATCTCTGACCTCATACATCATGAGGGTCGTGGGGACTGGTACAAGGTGCCCACTTTAATTAGTGGACAGCATATACCAGGCCACCTTCTCACAGTAATAACTTTAATATGGAAGTATTGGAGGCACTGTCGTAGCCTTGGCATTCATTGCCAGCCATGGCAGTGCAGATGTCCTCAATTCGTGCTTCATTAACAGTGTGATTACTGCCCACCAGTCCCTAGACTGGACGAGAGCTGAGTGTGGCATGTTTTTCCATTCATCGCTGTAAACAGAACCGCTCTGCACCAGACCCTTGAAGAGGTGGTGCCGGGAAGCATTTGGGTCTTTGAATCTACAATATGCTGATTCAATATTGACCTTGCCACTTAATTAACTAGTGATAGAAAGATCAAATGAATAGGAATGTGGGCCTCCCTCAGAAGAAGGAATTGTGTCTAGTACTAAAGAATCTAGAATGAGTGTGTGACAAGGCCTTTGACTAGCAGGGTTGAGCTTTCCTCCTTAGCAGTTTGCACAGTATTCGTCTTAGTTTTTATTTTGTGTTGTACATTCAGGCAGCAGGTACAAAAACAAAAAATGAATTGTCACGTTGCTTCTCGCTTGCTGCTATTTCTTTAACGCCTGCTTTCTTTTTTTAAAACTTATATGTGGTTAATTTCTGATGCTTAACCAGTCACGCTCCTACTATAAGCTGTAAGAAAATTAGTTACTTACCTGTAACTGTAGTTATCTAGTACTGGTATAGTATATATTCACATGCTTGAATCAATCCCTGCCGTCAAAGTTGGAGTCCCACTGTACCATAATAAAGCAGTAAGTGTCATTGTTAGAATGGGGTCACCAATTCCGACGTGGTAGCTTGGCGCGAGGTAGGAAGGCACTCGAAGGCAATGTGTAAAGCAGATGTGCAGCACTCAACCACATGGACTCATCAATGCACTCACAATGAAGGACACCACACCAAGTTGTTTGGTAAAAAAACAAGATTCTTTATCTATTTCAAGTCGGGGTGAATCAAGTCATTTCATGAATAAAGCAGTTACGATTGCAATAACCTTGAATTCATTTAAGTAAGTGTTCCAGAGAACTGCAGGGCAACAGGTAATTCATCACAGTAAATAAGTCAATGCATTTCAGGAGAACAGACAATTCATTTAGTAACTAAACAGATATTCGCAATTCATTCAGTGAAATAGAACAGGGCATTGCAGGGCACCAATCAATTCTTTCCTGTAATGAGGCAATGCATGTCATGGCAACAATCAATTAACTTGAGTAAAACTGGTGTAAATTCACTTGTGGGGTTAGCACCAACAACCTCTCAGCACAGTTAATTCGCTCGGGTCACCCGTGCAGGTAGTTCTCAGGGGGGCAATTCACGCCTTTACAGAAGTCTGGCCTGAAAAGAGCATCAACACCTTAGGGCAATACTCCGCTTTGTCAAGGGCAGTTCATGTTCTTTCCGGCCCCCAGGAACCCTGCATTCACCACTCTGCACTTGAGGCCCGTAGGCCGACCTGTGGCACCCCTGGCGCTGGCGAGCCCCTCGCGCCCCTAACCCCAGGTGGCCCGCTCCACTCTGCACTTGGGCCTCGCCTGGAGGGGGGCAGAACGCTTCCCGATCCGGTGATTTATCTTCGGGGCCCTGGCGCCGCCGCACCACTTCTCGGAGGGCTCCGGGCTTCCCTCTCCGCCAGGGGCCCAGGAGCCAATCAGAGCACGGCTCGCAGGGCGGCACGGCCGTTGACGCGGCCGGCGCCCTGGTTGCCGGGCAATGCGCGCCCAGGCAGCCCGGGCCTAGTGCGGCCTACTCGTCTACTGCGGCGGCCCTCCCAGGCTTCGGGGGCCGCAGCGGGGCAACCGGGCCGCGACGGTAATTCCTGAGCCCCACGGCGCACTCCGCTTCAGCGCCCACCTGAGGCACACAAGGGGGAGACGCCGACGGCAACTCGGACTTCCCAGCGCCCGGGCCGCAGCTGTGATCCCCGGCAGTCGAGCGCTTCCAGGACCTAGCGCTAGCGGACAGGTACCGGGCTGCAGCGGTGATAGGGGGTAGTCGGCGCTCAGTGCTCTCAGCGCTAGGAGGGGGACACAGCACGCAAAGGGGCACAGTCGTTGGTCCGCTCAATCCTGGATGGCGGCGGTGATCAGGGAACTGGCAGCGCGTGGGAGTCCCCACGTGCAGGCAGGGGAGGCACAGCAACAACTCAGAGGGGTCATGAAGCCTTAGCGCTGCGTGCGGTACAGCGCTCGCAAATTTAAACAGGCCGGGGCACGGCAGTCCCACGCATAGAGCACACGGGGGCACAGTTCAGGTGCTTTAGCGCTTAGGGGGGCGTAGCGCTTTACCGGTGGATCCTGTTCCGCAACGCCCACAGCAGGCAGTCCCCCTCTCCTTACAGCGTCTGGATGGCACGGTGCTTATCTTGGGGCCAGTAGATGGCTGGTCTCAGTTGCAGGTCTTTGGGGGGGAGAATAGGGGTTTGAGTTGGCAGGCATCAGAGGCAGGGTGGGTCCCTGCAGCACACTGTAGATGGTCCCCTGGGTTGCCCCCTCACCAGGCAAGATCAGCAGGCAGGCCGAGTCCCTCATCTAACTTGGGTACAGCAGGGCCTAGACTCAGTCAGTCCCAGTAGAGTAGGTTTCTCCCCTAGGCCCAACCGCCTACGCTCTGGCAGAGGTTCCCCCAGGTCTAGTGGTGCCCCAACTGACTTTTCAGGTTTCCCTCCTTTCCTCTTATACCCCCAGGTCAGGTGACCCTCCTGCAAAGGCGGCAAAGCATAATCCCTCCCAGGGCTGGAAGATTCCAGGAGCTTCCACATAACAGTCTATGGGACAAAAAGGTGGGATGGAAAAAGATACTGTTTCAAAATGTCCCAGCCTGCTCCTAACCACTAGTGTGTGTATGTAATGGCCACTCCGCAGTAGCAGGGGCCTATGGCAGCCCATGTTGTTAGGAGAGAGCACCTGCACCTCAGCACTGTTTAGCAGTGGTAAGGCGCCCAGAGACCTAGGGCCCACAAAAAGATGGCTGCAAAAATGAGGCGACAAGGGCAAAACAAACAGGGTAGACCACCCAAGGGCTGACAGGTCTAATAGTCATTATCATAGGCTATAATGGCAATGAGCAATTACTTAAATAACCTATCTCTCTCCTTTTAATATATGAGCCAAACTCCAACCAATCAGGCAATAGCAACCTCTAGAATACTCCTAAGAGAGGCTGAGTCCCTCAGATTTTCAAGCACAAGTGTGAATAATAATAATCCTGAGCTTTAAGGGCAGCCTCTCAGGGGAGGAGGGTGGTTTGCATGTGAATCTATGAAAGAAACCAATACTGGAGAACTACAGTTAAAGGTAAGTAGCTCATTTTCTTCTCCAGTATTGGATCTTTCATAGATTCACATGATTAAATCAGTATAGCAAGCAGTTACTGTATCTGTATACTACTTATAGCAGTAGGGCAAATAGCGGATGGTGGGTAGAGAAATATAGACAGAAATACATCCATATGCAGATAAATAAACGTCATATACTATCATTTGTAAAAATACATAAGTTAACACATGTAACGAAAAGAGGCTCACCCTACTGAAATAAGAGGCATCGTACGGGCTGTCCAACAGTTGCATCAGTGCACTGCACTGATTCCAGACAATAATGCTGCGTGAATGTATGCACATTCTTCCAAGTCGCAGCACAACATATTTTCTCCGGAGGTACTCTTGCAAACAAACCAGGTCAGGTGGAAACTGTCTTAGTTGAGTGCGCCTTTGTTTTAGTTGTCAGTGGCTTACCAGCCTTTAAGAGGCTGAGATCCATCGAGCAATGGTTGCTTTCGCGACTGGGGCACCCCTACAGGTGTATTCATATGAGACCAACAGTCGGTCAATTCTCCTGGCTTGTTTAGTGGGATGTAAGTAGAATATTAGACATCTCTTGATAGCTAGAGTAGGCATAGACCTCTATGCTGGTGATGTCGGATTTGGGAAGAAAGTACTCAGTATTATAGCTCCAATGAGATGAAAATCCAAAAGGACCTTGGGGATACATTTTGGATTGGTTGTGAGAATTACAGAATCGTCTGTGAAATGCAAGAAAGGTTCTTGAGTTGTAAAAGCCTGTGTCTCACTTGCCTTCCTGGTTGAAGCCAGCACTAGCAGCAACGCAACATTCCACGGGAAAAACTGGAGGTCGGCTCTCGTATGGGTTCGAATGGACTCTTGATTAGTTGAGATACAACTATGTTCAGCTACCAGTCCGGGGGAGAAGCTCTTACTTGAGAAAAGACTCTGAATAATCTATTCATAAAATTGTTTGATGATTTTGCTTGAGCACAAAAAGAGAAACTGGGATGAGCGTCTATATCTTGATATTGCAGCAAGATGCACTTAAATGACGCATGCACCAATCCTGCATGAACTAGCGAGAGGAGATAGGGTAGTATCTGCTCAGGTGATACTTGCAGAGCATGTAAGTTTGATTTCTTGCACCATAGGCAGAAACGTTTCCTTTTCACCCTATATGATTTATCATGGCATTCGCTCTTGCCTTTGAGAGAATGTCCCTGTAGTTCTGAAGAATATTCAGATGTTCAAATTCATGGAATTCAGGAGCCATGAGCATAAGTGGAGAGAAGATGGGTCTGGATAAAGAACCTGGCCTTGGCTAATCGTCAAGAGTGCTCGGGATGGTGGCAGGTGAATGTGGTGGGATTCCAATAGTAGGTTCAGCTCCAAGAACCAATGTTGTCTGGGCCACTTGTGGACTATGAGGATGATGCAACACTCCTCCACTTTCATCTTGCTGAGATCCTTTGGTATTAGGGGAAAGGCGTAGGCATAGATCCTGAACCATCTGATCAAAAAGGCATTCCCCCATGAGCCTGGATGTGAATGCTACCTTTCATAGAACTGGCATCTGCAGTTCTCATTTGTTGCATAGAGATCTTGTGCCAGTTTTCCCCAGAGAGAGAAAATCCTGTTTAGCGTTGACTGATCCTGCTACTATTCGTGGCAGCTGTTACTGGTTCTGCTTAGCATGTCTGCTAAGAGATTTCTTGTCCCGGGAACATGTTTGGCCTGAAGAGTTCTCCTGTGTGTTGTTAGCCAGCTCCAGATTAGATTTCCTGAGCTTCCTTGGAAAGCGCCAGTGATCTTGTGCCTCCTTGTTTTTCACATTGTGCATGCTTGTGGTATTGTCGGTGCACACTAACACGGAAGACTTTGCTATTCTTATCAGGAAAGCTTGTAGACTGAGATAGATGGCTTTGAGCCCCAGACAATTGATCTGAATGCTCTTCTGGTTTGGAGACCCCTTTCCTCAGATTTGCAGGTCTTGCAGATGGCCGCCCCAGCCCTCCAAGGAGGCATCCATAGTTATTACATAGTCGGGTATTTGAGATAGGAACGTGTGGCCCTCTGACAGGTGGGTGGTTTGCGACCACCAGGTTAGTGCTTCCATCATACCTGGTATGGTCTTTAATAGGTCCTCAAATGGTCCTTCTGTTTGAATCCATTGTTTTTGTAGCGCTTCCTGTAATGGTCTCATCTTTAAGCACGCAAGAGGGACCAGATTGATCGCTGAGGACATCATGCTGAGGAGCAATTTGAACAGATGCCCTGAAACTGACTTTTTTCTCAAACGGTGGAGAGCTAGTGCCTTGAGCTTTGTAGTCTGTTCTGGGATAAAAAGGTCTTGTCTCGGATAGTTGATGACTTTACAGTGAGACCTAATTTGTGGAACAACGTTAGGCAAGCTTCTGTGGCCTTCGATATCGGACAAGCCGTTGGGGGTTTTATCAACCAGTTGTTGAGATAAGGTAATACCTGATGGACGTCTTTCCTGAGAGATGCTGCCACAGGGGCTAGGCACTTCATAAAAATGTGGGGAGCTGACTTGAGGCCAAATGGGAGGACTTTGAATTGGTAGTGGGTGCTGGCTATAGTGAAACATAGAAATTTGCAATGTTTGGGGTGTATGGGGATGTGGAAATATGCACCCTGTAAATCCAGAGTTGTCATGTAGTCTCCATGGTTTAGGAGGTGCAGGATGTCTGAAAGTGTGATCATGGAAAAGGATTGCTTCCGTAGATACGTGACAAATATTTGGAGATGCAGAATGAGTCGCCATTCTCCTGTTTAATTCTAGATTAGGAAAACACAGTGATAGAAACCCATACCCTTCTGGGGATGCAGAACTTTTTCTATGGCTCCTTTGGCTAGCATGGTGAGGGTTTCTTTTCTGTGTAAGTGAAGACGAGATGGGTGCGCTTCCCTTGGTGATAAATGTTATGGTTGACCATAGGTAAAACGCTGATATCTTCCTCTGTATGATGGGAAACCTCTACCACATTGTGACTAGGCGTAGGCACGGGGATCGGGGTTCGTTAGTAAGGAGGACTCGTTGTTCTTTTTCTTTTTCTTTATTTGATTTTATGCTTGTGGAATGGTGCGGGGACAAAAGTAAAGAGAGGCACAGTCACTATAATGAGGGGATATCCAATCCTGGTGGGCAGGAGGATGTTGGATTAGTCTTGCTCCGCCTTTGAACCTTCGCTGCGCTCGTCTCCGGATATGGAGTTTCCCTCAGGTGTTCCTCACGCGTCGTGAAGCAGCTCTCTCGGTTCACTGAGGCCAGGCAGGAACTCCCCAAAATAAAAGAGAAGTATAGGGTCAGTTTCTATACTTCAACTCCTGCCACGGGGCCCAGGGTAGGAAGTGATGGGAGATTGGGATCACCACAGGGACGTGTGATATAGTGAGAGGTTATAAGTAGTGCTCGGGGGTGCGGTTCTTTCTGCGGGGATATTCTTGCGGTGCTAGCGTTTCTCTTTCGGACCCAAAACCGACCTCCCGACCCAACCCATTACGCGGTTGCGTACCTGTGTTAGCCACACCTCTCCAGAGGTGTGGCTGGGCGATACGCCGAACCGTTGGCCTCCTGGCTCTCTTTCCTCTGGTCTCCGTCCTTGGGTTGCCGTTTGCTTCTCAGGTTCCTCCGCTCCTCGTATCTCTCCGGTCTCGACTCCTACTTCCTTCTTCGCTTCCGGGTTTCCCGACTCTCGTGGATCTCCTCCCCTTTTTCTGCTGATGCTGTTCTCGCCGATTGGTTCAGCTTCGTCGTCATCCAACAAGGGGTCGGCGTCTCGACTAGCAGACGGCCAGTTAAAGGGAACAGCACGTTTTGGTACATCCTCCGTGAACCAGTCATCTCGGGTGCCTGCCTGTGATAAGGGAGATAGTTTAACGTGTTCAACGGTAGGAGACCACCAGTCCTCATATTCCCCGGGTTCCATGTGAGGGGGTGGTAGGGGTCTCGGCCTGCCCAGTTGACAAACCTCCCCCCTAAGCTGCTCCCGTTCGGGGAGAGGTATGACCCTGGAGAGGAAATCAGCATTTCCGTTGGCATCCCCCCGCCGGTGCTTGACCTCAAAGCTATAGGGCTGTAGTGTCAAAAACCACCTCATAATTCTAGGGTTGTTTCCCCTGTTTTGGCTCATCCATCTTAAGGGGGCGTGGTCGGTATAGAGGGTGAAGTTTGAGCCATCCAGATAGTACCGGAGTTTGTCCACTGCCCACTTGATCGCCAGGCACTCCTTCTCGATAGTAGAATATCGGGTTTCGCGAGGAAAGAGTTTCCGACTGATAAAGAGGACTGGGTGTTCAACCCCGTCGGTAGACAATTGGGACAAGACGGCCCCTATACCTCTCTCTGACGCATCAGTCTGGAGAATGAAGGGTAGTGAAAAGTTTGGGGAGATCAGCACCGGAGCTGAGGTGATGGTGGTTTTCAGGGTATGAAAGGCTGTTATCGCGTCTTTAGAAGGGGTGGTAAGAGTTGAATCAGGTTTCCCCTTTTTTAGGAGATCAGATAGGGGGGCTGCTACTTCCGAGAAGTGCGGAATGAACCTCCGATAATATCTTAAAAGCCCAAGAAAGGCTCGCACCTCTTTTTTTGTGGTTGGGAATCGGGTGTTTGTAATGGCCCTCACTTTTTCCTCTTGGGGTTCAATCACTCCATGCCCCAACATATATCCTAAATATCTCACCCTGTCAAACCCTATTTTGGATTTTCGGGAATTGATATGTAGCCCGGCCTTCGTTAGACACCCTAAGATTTCTCTTATGTCCTGTAGGTGTTGTTCCCAGGAACTACTGAAAATCACGATATTATCTAGATAGGCAGCAGAACAGTGTTGGTGATTCCGAAGTATCTCATTCATGAGCCTTTGGAACGTCGCTGGAGTGCCGTGAAGACCAAAGGGTAATACAGTAAATTCGTAAAGGCCGTCAGGTGTGACAAAGGCCGTTTTTTTCCGATCTTCTTCTCGTAGGGGGACCTGCCAATACCCTTTGGTCAGGTCCAGGGTACTGATGTACTGGGAGTCCCCTAACTTCTCTATCATCTCGTCTACCCTGGGGATTGGATAGGCGTCGAATGTGGAGATAGAGTTTAGCGCCCTGAAGTCCATGCAGAACCCTGAGGAGCCATCCGGCTTGGGTACAAGGACGATGGGAGAACACCATTCGCTTTTGGATGCTCTAATAACTCCCAACTGTAACATGTCCTGCACCTCCTTCCGGATGACGTCTTTTCTGGCCGCTGGGATACGATAGGGGCGTAGGTTCACTATTTTACCCGGTTCGGTCTCTATCCTATGTTCCGTTAATGTGGTCTTTCCGGGGATGTCTGAGAAAGTGTACGAAAAGTCAGCAAACACCTGTTTCAGTTTGTCTGTTTGTCCGTCGTCCAGGGTTGGGTTAAGGACGAGGAGGTGACTTGTGCCCTCCCCCTCTATGGCTGGGGATGTGACTTGCACTGTGGTGGGAGGGGGGGGCTATCCACTTCTTTAGTAAATTGATATGAAATATCTGGATCTTCCCTCTCTTCATCTGTAGTCGGTAGGTGGTTCTCCCGACCGTTCCTATGACTTGATAAGGGCCTGACCATTCCGACTTCGTTTTAACCAGACTTGAGGGCAATAATACCAGTGCCCAGTCCCCCAGATTACAGTCTCCTCCACTTTTTCCCCTTATCGTAGAACTTTTTTTGTTTGCGTTGGTTTTTCTCTAAGTTCGAATACGCTAGGTCTCGGAGTTTTCCCAACTTGGAGCGTAGGTTGCGTGTGTAGTCTAAGAAGTGGTAGGACTCCTCCTTCTCCTGTTCCTCCCATGCCTCCTTTGTCATCTCCAAGAGGGACCTTGGCTGTCTTCCGTATAACATCTGGAAGGAAGAACATCCCAGGCTACTCTGGACCTGACTCCGTAGGACATAGAGGGCCAGAGGAAGCAATTGGTCCAACTCTCTCCCTTCGACGGCCAACATCTTCCTTAAAATGCGTTTTAACGACCCATTATATCTCTCTACTAACCCATCCGTCTGGGGGTGGTAGACTGAGGTTTTAAGGTGTCGTATGCTGAGGGTCTTACACACTTCTTGCAATAGTTTTGATACAAAGGGGGAGCCTTGATCTGTTAAGATCTCCTTGGGGAATCCTACACGCGAAAACAAATCTATCATACATGTGGCTATCGCCGAGGTGGTAGGTGACCGCAAGGGAAATGCTTCGGGGTATCTAGTGGTGTAGTCTACTACTACTAGGGCATATATGTGTCCCTTTCGGGTTCTGGGAAGGGGCCCTATTAGATCCATCCCGATGCGGGTGAATGGGGTTCCAATCACAGGTAGTGGCTGCAACGGGACAGCCAGGGGTTTATAGGTGCTCTGTTTTTGACATGTCTCACATCGACGGCAATACTCTTTCAGGTCCCGATACACCCCCAGCCAATAGAAGTGTCTCAGCACTGCTTGTGTTGTTTTCTCTGTTCCCAGATGCCCGGCCATTAAGTGCGAGTGGGCATAAAACAAAATCTGTTCCCTAAACTCAACAGGGACCAACAGTTGCGGTTCAGTATTAGGGTCAGTGACACAATATAGCAAACCGTCCTTTACTACAAAGTAGGGAGGAGAAAGAACATTTTGGTTGTGTGATCCCGCAGTGTCCCAAGCATGTTTAAGGGTGTTGTCGTTTGCCTGGGCGAATCTAAAACTTTTATCCAGTAACCATGGTTCGGGATTGGCCAAGGCCGGTACCGCTCGTGTGCCTTTCTCTAGTGTAGGTGGGTTCTTGGCTATACTGTGGAAAATCTCTAGGAATTGCGTGTTATCTGTCCCTATGATTAGGTCCCCTGGCAAATTACCCATGACCTCTACCCTCAGAGTACATGGGTCCCACCCTGATACTGCTAGCGTTACGGTGGCTACGGGGTATGTTTTGATATCCCCATGAACGCATCGTATGTGTACTAACGCACCCGGGATGATGTCTCGGGGAAGGATGAGGTCTTTCTGGATGACTGACTGCTTACAGCCTGAGTCTAACAGGGCCCGTATGTCTTGTCCGTTTACTCTCACACTTAAATGGAAGGCAGGCCCCATCTCCGCTGTATATAGTACTGCTTTGGGGACATATCCAATATCCATGGGTTCGTCTGTTGTTTTGTTGTGGGGACAAACCCTCGCTATGTGCCCCCAATCCCCACAATCAAAGCACTGGGGACCCTTTAGGTGTAGGGGCTCTACGTATTTGGGTCGGTTCCTTGGAGGTTCCGGCATGCGTCTGCCGGTTGGCCTTACAAATTTTCCTGGAAGAGGTCTAAACATCCTCTCCGGATCCACGGGATTGTTCTTCGGCTGAGCTCTGGCGAATGTTGCTGCCATCTCCATGGCTTCCTTGGTGCTTAGACTGGCGTGTTGACGGAGCCACCTTTGTGTGGTATAGGGCAATGCCTCAAGGAATTGTTCTAGGTATATCTTGTCCAAGATTTCCTCCTTGGAACACTCATCCGGCCTTAACCACTTGTCGGCGGCAAATTTCAATCGGTAAAACAGAGTTTTCGGGTTTTCTCCGGGTTGTCCTTTGTCTTTCCTGAACCTGACACGATACGCCTCTTCGTCCAGGCCAAGGTGGTCCAGAATGATTCTTTTTATCTCTCCGTATGATGTGTTTCCCGTGGGGTTGGCCACCTGATAGGCCGCTTGAGCTTCTCCGGTTAGTAGAGGGGCGAGGAAGAAAGTCCATTTCTCTGGTGGCCAGTTGCATGCTCTCGCTGCTCGTTCATGAAGTACGCGTCTGGGTCCTCTCCGTGCACATACTTCTGTAGCGCGACCCCAGCTGGACCATGGGAGTAGGAGCGGGGTGACGGATGAGGACCTGCAGCTTGTTCAGTTGCTGATTTATGCAGCCCCTCGAAATGTGCTGACATGGTGTTCGAGAACACCTCTCGGTCGGCTTGTGCGGAACTGAGCTGTCTCTCCAAGGCCCGTCCCAATTTGTCCTGGGCCTGCACGATATGTTGAATTAACGCGTCCATTTTTAGTCAATGGACACTGCCCGCATTCTCCACCACTTGTGACTAGGCGTAGGCACGGGGATCGGGGTTCGTTAGTAAGGAGGACTCGTTGTTCTTTTTCTTTTTCTTTATTTGATTTTATGCTTGTGGAATGGTGCGGGGACAAAAGTAAAGAGAGGCACAGTCACTATAATGAGGGGATATCCGATCCTGGTGGGCAGGAGGATGTTGGATTAGTCTTGCTCCGCCTTTGAACCTTCGCTGCGCTCGTCTCTGGATATGGGGTTTCCCTCAGGTGTTCCTCACGCGTCGTGAAGCAGCTCTCTCGGTTCAATGAGGCCACGCAGGAACTCCCCAAAATAAAAGAGAAGTATAGGGTCAGTTTCTATACTTCAACTCCTGTCACGGGGCCCAGGGTAGGAAGTGATGGGAGATTGGGATCACCACAGGGACGTGTGATATAGTGAGAGGTTATAAGTAGTGCTCGGGGGTGCGGTTCTTTCTGCGGGGATATTCTTGCGGTGCTAGCGTTTCTCTTTCGGACCCAAAACCGACCTCCCGACCCAACCCGTTACGCGGTTGCGTACCTGTGTTAGCCACACCTCTCCAGAGGTGTGGCTGGGCGATACGCCGAACCATTGGCCTCCTGGCTCTCTTTCCTCTGGTCTCCGTCCTCAGGTTGCCGTTTGCTTCTCAGGTTCCTCCGCTCCTCGTCTCTCTCCGGTCTCGACTCCTTCTTCCTCCTTCGCTTCCGGGCTTCCCGACTCTCGTGGATCTCCTCCCCTTTTTCTGCTGATGCTGTTCTCGCTGATTGGTTCAGCTTCGTCGTCATCCTCCAAGGGGGCGGCGTCTCGACTAGCAGACAGCCAGTTAAAGGGAACAGCACGTTTTGGTACATCCTCCGTGAACCAGTCATCTCGGGTGCCTGCCTGTGATAAGGGAGATAGTTTAACGTGTTCAACGGTAGGAGACCACCAGTCCTCATATTCCCCGGGTTCCATGTGAGGGGGTGGTAGGGGTCTCGGCCTGCCCAGGTGACACACATGCTCCAGGAAAGGGCACTTTCCGAAACTACAAGACGCCCAGCCATTTCCGTCTTGATATCCTGTAAGGGTTTCTCCATCATAGGACATATGAAGAATTTTCAACTGCACCTCTGGCCAGAAAAAAGTTTCTTTGAGCCAACATTGTCATCCCAAAACTGCAGCTCCCATTAGCTGCCAAAATACAGTTGAGACTATGTCCATTGCACAGTTAATGATCTCCGGTGACATGCGTTCCCCTTCCTGCAAGATCTTCCTCGCCTCTGATCTTCTGTCCCTTGGCACCAGGTCTATGAGGGGGTTATTGTCAGACCACAACTGTCTGTCGTATCGCCAGAGAGTTGGGCACAGGAACTGTAATGGCAGACAGGGTCGAAAATCTCTCCCCTATATTGTCTAAGCGCTTGCCTCTGGAGCAGAGATAGGCTTGATGCGGTTCTTCGAACTGCTGCCTTGTACTTTTTATCTATATTCTGAGGTCTTGAAATAGAGAAATAGAGACACAGGTACCTGAACAGTACCCTCATGAGATGGTGAATCGCCACATTGCTGGTAATCTCCCCCATAATTTCTGAGTCTGTCAACATATTTTGTTTGTTGTGGGTTATACTATTCTCCACAGTAGTGTTCATTCTCTTCCTCATCCTCCTTACATTTTACGTGGAGTTTGGATGCTGTCCCGAATGGGCCTTCATCCTCTGATACCTCCACGTTCAGAAGATGGGTTGGGGGAGAGGAGACATCTTGCTTGGTGAGGTATGCTCAGACAAGAGTAAAGTTTTTGAAACTTTCAGTGTCATTGACGACTTTGAGCCGATGGCGGCAAAAACCAACAACTACCAAGTGGATTTCAGCACATCGGTGTAGTTCTCGTCAGAAGGGTCATCGTCGACGGTGCCGCAGTTAACAGTAGTGATGGTGTAGTCATTGACGGAGCCTTCGCCGACAAAGATATTTTTATCGACAGGATTAACGATGACGCAGAGATGGAGGGCGTCGTTGACGCCATCGACGTTACTATGGTAAATGTCGTCGACGATGTTGTTCTCAATGGTGAGGTGGTCTTCAGCAAGAGTTTTAAAGCAGTTTTAGGCTTCGCCGTAGTTGGTTCTGATGAGGACTTTGAAGGATGAGCTCCAGTTTTTACAGATGGAGTACTGGGCTCAGATCAGGCAGTCTCTGAGGAGATTTCTTCCCTTTTCTCCTTTTTGAGCTGTCCTTGGCAGACCCATGATGAGATTTGTTTAAGGGCCTTTCTGGGTTCTTCCGACGTCCCCTGGTCATGGGCTCTTTCCCTCTTATGTGATCTCTTCTGGGATGTGGAAGAGATGTCACTACCTTCCTCAAAAGTGGGAGATCTCTTTGACTTAGCTTTCAGAAGCAAGTGAAGAAGCCTCCCCTCCCTGTACTTCAAGATTTTAATAGAACAAATATGACACACTTTACAGTCTTTTACCTTGTGCTGAAGGTAGAGGCAGTACAGACAATCCTTGTGAGGATCATCCACATAAAAAGTATTTTCTTCCAGCATGTGCTCAGGGCCTGAAGGGCTATTTTTAGATGCCTCAGACATGGCAGAAGCAGTAGAGTAGCTTTCAAAAATTGGTTTTGAAGAAAACTGAGCAGAGCTCAGAGAGACTCTATTCACAGGATGTGCGGTAGAACATCTGAGGGACTCAGCCTCTCTTGGGAGTATTCTAATGGGTGCTATTGTCTGATTGGCTAGAGTTTGGTTTCTTTTTTAAAGGACATAGATAAACTATTTAAGTGATTGTTCATTGCCACTATAGCTTATGATAATGACATATATTGCTTTATTATGGTAGCATGGGACTTTGACGCCAGGGAATGATTAAAGCATGTGAATCTATGAAATATCCGATAAAGGAGAAAAGTTACTTTCGATATTGTAGGGTGGTTCTCCTCTATGACTAAAGGCAGTGTTGTTAAATCGATTTGCTTTTGTTTTGGAGCCCACAGTCGCATCTAAGGTACTGTAGGCTGGTAAAACGAGGCGGTGTGGTTGCTGTTAAATCTCCTCCCACTGTAAACAAAACTACTTGCACCTCAATCTGTTGAATACTAGATGCACTTTCCAGAATAGCAATATCAGGGGTTCTGCCTATAGGATCTAAAGAAAGTGCAGAGCAGGAAGTGTCCTCGGTTTTCTTTCTCAATGGTTCTCTGAGTGTTGTCTTTAGGATCTATTGGTCTTAGGGCCTGCTGTACTCATTTTGACCCATTCGAAAGTCCTGCAGAAGGTGTGAGTGGATCTGGTACGCGAAACCGGTCTTTTGGGACCCCACCATTGGTCAGCTCACCCTTTTCTGCACAACGTGGACCTGCTTTTGCAGCAAAATGGTCATGTCCTCAACCCTAAGCATCAAACACTACAAGGTCACATTATTTGGTGATTGAGTGGTAACACATAGAGTCCTATTGTTTCCCTGACAAAGTTGCACATGCCAATCTGGTGGCCTAGTTTGCTAGAAAAACAATTCAGTGGTGCAATTTGGAAAGATTAAATCCCTTTAAATGTCACTTTTCCGACATTTTTTTTTTTTGACAACATAATTTTATTGTTGACAGCCAAGACAAAGAGAATGCCCCATAGGGCACCCAAAGTACGCATAGAAGGAGACAAATTTGGATATCAACTTTTTCAACAATGACATGATATCGGTCATGCATATAATAAATTGCAAAGAGAAAGAATAACAGAAAAACAAAGAACTGTGCCACATTGCCTCTGTTTGACAAGTAGAGATGTCTCATATATAGGGAGAGTCCTTGCCCCCGTAGCCACATCTAGCATGTGTACTATGCATATTCCAGTCCGCTGGATTCTTAACAACAGTTCTTAAGCATCAGACGGGGGAGGAGGAAGCTCCAGATGGTGAACAACCATTACAACGCAACTTTTACAACGCACTGCCATTACAACGAAACTGTTACAACGCAAATGCTGTGACAACGCATGCCATTACAACGCAAGTCTTTACATCAACTTGCACTAGATGACGTGCTAACATTAAAAATAGTGTAGTTTACTATCCAAACACCTTCCCTACTGCAACGTGGACTGGAGTTAGAATAGTAAATTACCCTTTTTTAATGTTAGCACGCCATCTACTGCAAGTCGATGTAAAGACTTGCGTTGTAAAGACTTGCGTTGTCACAGCATTTGCGTTGTAAACAATTTGTTGTAACAGCATGCGTTGTAAAAGCATGCGTTGTAACATCATACATCCGCTCCAGATATAATCCCCTATAGTCAGCCCACCTTTTCCAGATCTTGTAGTGTTTTCGTGGGCACCCCCTCGCTTCGAATACTGCGATTTCCAGACCCATACAAAAGTCCACACCCTAATCAATGGTGGGGATTCATCTTTCCAGGCTCGGGCAATGTCTCTTTTCGCCAATGTCAGGTCTAGAAATAAAAGGTGGCGCTTGTACCTGTTGTCGCCCAGATCCTCTGTACTATGTAGTATGGCCAGCCTTGGAGAGGAGGGAACCTCCCAACCCAAAATGTCAGATAGACATGTAAACACCCCCCTCCAGAACCTTGACAGTGTAGGGCAGGACGACGGGGTGTGCAGGAGGGTACCCTCCATAGACCCACAGAGTACACAATGAGGGGATGTAATTAGCCCAGCACGCCACAGTCTTTGCCTGGTATAATAGGCTCTATGTAAATACTTAAACTGGATAAGACGTAGGAGGGACGCGATTACTGCACTGCGCGGGGTCTCCAGTGCCTCCACCCAGTCATCCTCCTCTAAGGGACCCGAATCCTGCTGCCATGCCTCTCTAGTTTTATGTAGTGTGGTAGGTGTGTTATTGAGAAGCGTACGGTATATTTTGGTGATCTTATGGTCTCCCAGGTCGCCCATAAAAACTTTCGCCTCAAAAGGGTTAAATTGGGGTATCTCTTTTAGATGGACCTTACCGACATCTTGAAATTTGCATTGCCCCTTGCACAGCAGATGTGGCATGGGTGACAAATAAATGCTATTTGTCTGCCCTGTCTGCCTCATGAGTCACCCTGATCAACCTTCCTTCCCTGTGTAGATCACATTAGTGTAGGGTTTTCCTGAGAGATTTGTTTTAATTGTTTCAACCCACACCAACCTTGGTGGGAGGACGGCTAATACTCCTTCATTAAGCTATGGATAAACCAACAGTTGGTCTAAACCTATTCATACTGCAAAGACATATGCCTTTATCAGCACCCATGGAGAAACGTCTACTAACTCTCTTGGTAAAAGCATGCAGTTGCCTATAAATGAAAGTGTGCTTTCCAAGACTGTGCTAACAAACATTCGCACATTCTGTGTTTTAATTCAACTGACATCAATACTGCAAGATAACTAAAGCCGCTCAATACCAGAAATTTACAATCAGATAATACATTCATACTAGTTGTAGGTAAAGAACGTAATTCACCTGATTCGTTCCTCTTGTAGCTTCGACTATATAGGCTGCCAATCACAATAAGTTAAAATCAGACCCATTGAACATTGCTCTGTCGTTCAACTACTTGCAGAGAACCTTATGTTGAGCCTTTATCACACGTTTCCGCACTTTAAAAATTACTTGCATGAAGGCCAATGGCAAAAAATGATGCTATATAAAATGAGTGGCACCAGGCACAGTGTTTTATTATTCAAACACAACAACAGACGTTTAACCTTCAGAATTACCCTTCCTGAGTTACTGGTAACAATTGTTGGCGCACATTAATCCAGGTTTAGTCTCAGTTCTCACATATTCCTTTTTTGGGAATGTTTGTGAGAATGTGGACTATTGTATTACTTTACAGAGGAGAGGAACCAATGAAACACCTATGAACGAATGATCAGCAGAGTTCCCAACTACCAAAACCGCGCTGAACCACTCTGGAGTGCACAGCTTTAAGAGAGAGG
Organism: Triturus cristatus; assembly: GCF_964204655.1. Classification (NCBI taxonomy): domain Eukaryota; kingdom Metazoa; phylum Chordata; class Amphibia; order Caudata; family Salamandridae; genus Triturus; species Triturus cristatus. Next base: position 1,059,600,768 of record NC_140589.1, on the reverse strand, counting down.
GCCAGAAAAAAGCGATGAAGCGAGGTCCTCCCATTAATAAATGTGAGTTATACCTCTGTAAATGTAGAGTGAAATCTTGTGATAACTACCGTTCAATCTGGTACGCAGACTCACGTTCTTCTCTTTGAATAAGCATTCAATGCCTAAAATGGACAGTTTGTAATTTTGTGCCAATGGCATGGTCAACTTGCCCACTGTTACTGAAGAACAAGTTACTTACCTTCTGTAACGCCTTATCTGGTAAAGACTCTATCAAGCCGCAGATTCCTTACCTTAGAATAATCCCCAGTGTCGGACTGGATCCATACATTTTTTGTGAGCATTATCCATGAATGCCGGTAGGTTGCATTGTTCGGCTGCACATGGCGCTGTCGGCATCGTCCTTACCAGAAGTGATGTGTGCGCAGCCTATATAGGCACCACCCCAGCACACTGACGCCAGTCCTTTTCTTTCCTCGTCAGTCAGCACAGATCTTATTTTGTCATAGTTTGACTAACCTTTTTCTGACCATTTTGTCCAAGATTTTTGAGACTTTGTGTCCTGTGCACAGGATGTCCACCAGAAAGTCAGGTTTAATGCCATGTGGTGCCTGTCATTGACGGATGTCGGTGACGGACCTGCATTTGATCTGTCTCTGGTGTCTTGAGCGTAACCACTACACCAAGACATGCAAGGACTATTGCGCGATGCATTCTAAGGTGCGGAGGGAGCAGTCTCTCAAGCTCCTCGCCGACCAACGTCGATCAACTCTGCGACACTCCAAATCTAAGTTGTGAGGAAGGTCCAGAGATCGCCTGCAAAGTCGGACCCAATGATCGTTGTCCCGCTCCAAGTTGTCGGGGAAGTCAAGTAAATCCCACAAAAAGAAGAAGTTGGAGAGGTCTTCCACTTCACAGCACAAGTCTTTAGACAAGTCGCGGGGCCGTCAGCACTCGAGGCCTAGCTCTGCAGTGGAGCCTATGCCGTCTCCATGCCTTCCTGAGTTTCCAGGAGCCGGATTGACCCCTGTCCAATTTTACACAGTCATGCACCTCATTTTTCGGCAGCCCTACCCCTTAGGAGCACCCTTGGACCAAGGCTGATTCGCCCTTCTTACCAGTTGGGCCCCAAGTATCCACTGTGCCAATGGCATGGTCAACTTGCCAACTGTTATTAAATCTGTGAATTAACATCACCCCATGAAACAAGCATTGGCAAAGCCAATACGTTTCGCCATTGGGAAATCCATTTACTTTGTCAATGTGTTTTTACATGTTGTACTGGAGTTGAACTGCTGTGCAACATGGCTTAAAGAAAATAAAAGCGCTATGATGGGGCCAGAATCTTTTTTAAAAACAACACCGGTTTTGCAAGCACAGCTCATGGGTTTTTCGGCGAAAAGGGGTATTCAGGATATTAGCCCAGGTCACAACGCTTTAGAATGCACTGCCCAACAAACAATGACACACTCATGCTCAGGAAAGCCCTGAAAAATGTATTGTTTTAGAAAGATTTTATCAGCCACAATACTGTGTTGCCTCTTGTCACCAGTGCAATGCTCTACAAATACCATGATGATGATGGTGGTGGTTTTCTGCGGCTTAGAAACACTTGTTCAGTGCGAGCTCCCTGTGAGCACACTACTTAGTTATACTTCACTGTTTGGATGGAGCAAGTAAGGAATTCTGCTGAGGGTGATCTCCTTTGTCCGTGGACTGTATTGCTGGCAGGCTACACTCTATGTTTGGAAAATCCATTCCACTAGGAAGTGGGGTCTCAAATGGTAAATTCCTACTCCTTTATGGGTGAAGTCTTCCTTGAAGTCGTTAGGTGGGAACTTTCCAATGAACATGGTTGGAGATTCCAAGCTATGTGTGTGGGCATCTCCTCAGCAGTGTGGCCAGCCATGTGATTCTCCTTTGCTTGTGCGTCCTTCCAGCCCACTTTTTTTTGGTTCGGTGCTTATTTTAGGGCAAAGCCGGACTGTTGGGAACAGGGGGCTCATCTCAAAGGGTGCATCTCAGCTAAAATGACAAGACCTAGAGACGCATGACAGGGAGATTTATAAGCAGAAATGAACGAGCTTTTATTTTCCCATTAACTTGCTTGGAAGTGGAAGACGTCAAGATATCACAAATTCTGGAGCCTAGAATGGGCGTGTAGGTATTCTGCTGAGCCAAGTGTTGCATATGGCACAAAAGCAAATTGGATGCGTCATTGCACCTCCGCACAATAATACTTTAGCCATTCATACTTTTCAAGTGTCTAAAGCCGATTCTCTTTGCGAGATTTGTTTCAGCCAACCAAATTGCTCTTCAGTTCCCCAGGGAAATTATCCTAAGCTTCCCATTTGGAGACTCCACTTTACTCAATTCTTATCTTTATGCGTTAGTTCATGGTTAGCTGATGTTTAAAGGTAGACGCAGCTACAAATACTTTTCAGTGGCGCAACATCTAGAGGGGCTGAGACAAAATCAAAATGAGTTGCTTACAAAAGTTTATGAAATATTGTATTTATTCTATATAAGAATGTTGTGCATATTGCAGTGACAATGTCAAAAAGTGATCACGTTTCTGATACTATGTTTTATTTTGACCCCTGATGCAGATAAACGGATCTCTTTTTCACTAAACTGGAGAGCATTTTTAGAACACATGTAACACTACAGCTATGCAGCTAAGAAAGTGCATAGTAAACATGTAGAAAGGAACAGCGTTTAAGCCCTCGATAATTTAACGAAAATAATGACGAATCAATGGATAAAGTGACTGGATGAATCATCTTTATTACAATAGCTGGTTTTCACAGACTTTCCAAGATCACAATAATTACGAACGAACGGAGAAACCCGCACATTTATATATTAGGGCGCACGCTGAGATCTACATATGACGTATGCTGTAAATAAATGTCAAATGTGATTTGTTTCACTGTTCAAAACAAGCAGGAGTCCGGGGCCTAAAGAAGTACGTACGCTCACTAGAACCGATACAGATGTCCCTTGTTATATGTGAGTAGTTCACTCAATCCTATATTTCTAATGCTTTCTGCTACTTTTAGTTGTGATATTTTAATTGTAAACATAAAACGAAATGGGCCCAAATTCAAAAGAAAACAGGGCTGAAGTTACTAACATGGCACCGCTTTTCTGTTTGCAAGAGATCGTCACATAAGAGGCTGGCACATGTCACTTGTAGGCGCATGGCAAACAGACACGCAGAAAAATAGGCGCCCAATGAGCAGTGCTGATTTCAGGGTCTCCCTGGGAGTACCTTAGATTATTCCTGTTCTCTGAAGGTTGGGTTCACAGGAAGACAAGGATAAGTATTTTCACTTAATCTGGCTTGGAGACTTTTTATTGGTGGAATGGAACTACGTTTTGTTTTGGGCAAGATATTCTGTGAATGTGTGCTTGCTCATTTCAGACTTTTACCACCCCATGGAGATAGAAAATGGTGTTACTGGAGGGTACTGTCACCTAGATTAATTGGGTAGAGTGTCCTCTAGGGTAAGGGGCAAATGATCCCTCACCGCTGCCACTGAACACCTCTGTCGGTCCAAGGCGCTACAGGCCTAGAAGTCGCTTTTGCAGTCCACTGCTCCACAGGTGTCACATAATGTTTGATCATATGACCCCATAAGCCTGAAGCCGTCCCAACCCACCAGGACTTGAAGAGGTGAACCAGTGGGATCAGCTGAGGGAGCGAAGAAATGTCTTTAAGGCCCAGCCACCCTGCAACATATCAATAAAGAACTTGAGTTAAGTGAAAAGGAGCTAACAAATTCTCACCATTTCCGGGTATCTGTCTAAAAAAAAATATACTATAAAGTTCTTATTGAATGATACAGGTTTTGAGGCATGTTTGAAACCTGTTATTACAATTATGTTTAACGTTCTGTAAACAATACTGATAGTGTTTCACTTGAGAAGCCACCTCTGGTATTGTGCTCAGATGTGAAGGCTGCTTCTCGATTACTATGCCCAATTGTTGCGGCCCTCCCTGGCATGTTGTGTCTGGTTCTGAGTGCTCCTATGGTGCATTGAATCTACATCTGAAGTCGACCTCTGACATATTTTATCTCGTTTTGTTTTGTACAAAACAAAAAAGAACTATGACGCGGCGAGCATTGACCGCCTCGTAGTGATTTTCTTTTTAGGTTTCGCCTGCACAGCACTTGCGTGGCTTGAAAACTGTATTGTCTTTAATATAAACTTAAAAGGGACTTACATCCAGCCTCCTCTCTTTCCTGGCTTCGCATTGGTTCCTGTGCGTGACACTTACCTTTCCTCCATTTCTATTGGCTGTAGTATATTTTCCTACATTTACAAATGCTTGGTACTTGTTTGCTTCTTTTATCAGTTTCCCTCTGCCAAAATACTGTTAATATCTGCTTTGGTGGAACTATGGGTCAAATGCACCAAGACTTCTCCTGTTCGCAAAGAATCGGCCGTTTGCGAATGGAAAAAGGCATTTTCCTATGCATGTAGGTTTTGTCATTCGCAATTTAGGTAATCGCAATTATTTGTGATTACCTTAATTGCGAATGCATTTAGGGAATTAAATTTGCGATTCCCTAATGCTGGTGCATGTAGCCTTTCCTAAATGCAAACTGCGCATTTAGAAATGCAAACTGTGCATTTAGGAAATGCTAATTACCATCAACTTCAAGTAAATGGCAATATGTGCATCCTTAGAGCATGTGTGTGCTTTATAGGTGCACACTTAAATTTTTTTGCGGGGTGCTTCAGGGGGGCCTCAGGCCCCTGGGCACCCTTGGATTTGCATTCGCTATTTGCGATTCCCAATGTGGTAATCGCAATTAGCGAATGCAATACCATTCATTCCTATGGGCCTGTAGGCTCAGAGGAATTAATGGAGTCACATTACCTAATAGCGATTCTCATTTTCCGAATTTCTATTAGGTAATGATAAGGAATAAAAAAAATGTTTGCGATTCCGACATGCATTGCATTTTGCGATTCCCAAATAGCGAATCGGTACAATTCACTATTTGTGAATCACAAAATGCAGGCTTGATGCATATGCCCCTATATTTTCATAAAGTTTTGCCTTTTACTATTGCAGCATATTTATCTAACAATTTATCATCTGGAGAGATTAAGTGATTTGCATGGAATCACGGATGTTGTGAAGCACCGCCAACACCTAAACTGGGATCCCCAGCTCTCAAGCCAGCAGCTCTGACCGCTGAGCCAAATCTTCTCTGCTCCTGTGTTATCTGTCAGGGAGCTCTTTCCTTCTACCGGACGATTATTGATGAAAATAGTTATTTGTTCATTACACAGACGAAACAGATACATTGCCAATGCTTGTTTACTTTAAGCCATGTTGCACAGCAGCTCAACTGCTGTGCAACATGTAAAAAACATTGACACGGCCAATAGATTTTGAATAGGCAAAACCTATTGCCTATGCCAATGCTTGTCTCTTTAAAGTGGTCTGTGACATTGGGATTTGTGTTGGGTGATTATCAGGGTGAAGGGTCATCGCATTTCAGAATGAGATGCTTTTGATGGTGAACATGCGATTTGAATTAAAGACTATATGGGATTATTGGAGGTCTGTAGCGCTTTATTCCAGTAAGCTTTATTAAACACTTAGAGGAACTACAGCAAAGTGTAGCTTGTTTTCCCTGGTGATGACACAAAGAGAGCAACAATGTTAGCAGAAACAATTGATATTGTAAAAAGTATAGAGATATCTTGTTAGATTTGGGGTCTCTAGTTGGCAATGGTTTGCACCTTTGTCCAAATAGGGACCCTTGTGTCTAGTCAGGGTAAGGGGCTACATTCCTAAAATAACCCCTGCTCAACCCCTTGGTAGCTTGGCACGAGCAGGCAGGCTTATCTCAGAGGCAGTGTGTAAAGCATTTGTGAACACATACAGCAATAAAGTGACAACACTACAGATGGACACCACACACGTTGTGTTATAAAAATAAGTATTGTTATATAGACTTAACACAAGACCCAAACGACAAAAAAAATCCACAATACAGTACTAAAAATATGCCGAAAAATAGGTTATTCACTTAAATGCAGTCTCTAGCAACAAATAACTCCACCTGGAGTTACTACGACGTCATGACAGAAGGAATCCTAAAGTACGGCGCCAACCGCGAGGTGCTTTGCGTCGGGCCCGGAGTCAAACAGATCCCCAAAGAACAGTACCTTGGAAAAGCGATAACAAACAAAGACAGCTCACGGCGTCGGGGAGGTGCGGCTTTGTTGGCGCTGCGCGGCGTCGGTTCCTTACGACCCCAGGGGAGGTGTAGACTCGGTTCCTTACTGCAGCGCAGGGGAGGTGAGACGACGGTTCCTTACAGCGTCGGGGAGGTGACGTCACGATGGCGCCTTAACCACGGTTCCTTACGATGTCGCATTGTCGATGGATTCTTGGTCACCCACATCGAGGATCGGCTCCGCGATGACGATGTCGGCTTCGGAGGTGATGCGGCACAGCAGCAGGCGTCGGGCCCACAGCTCACGACTTCGGGCAGGTTACGGCATCGCTCTCTGGCGCCGATATGTCACAGTGGCCGGCGTCGGGTCTACTTTGTAAGCCGGAGTATCGCTCATGGCTTTAGTGCAGATTACGATGTTGCTCGCAGGCGTCCGTGTTGCAAATTCCTTCTGTAGCAGCTAAAACCGCAGTTCTAGATGCAGGCAAACAGAAGGGGTGAAGTCTTGTATCCCTGAGACTTCAGGCAGGAGGCAAGGTCAATGTTTCAAGCCTTTGGAGATTCTTCTTCAAGATAATGAAAGCACACTCAGTCCTTTTTTCTCCTCTCTTTGGCAATGAAGCAACCACTGCAGGCCAACCTCACCAACTCGCAGCATAGGGGTAGTCTCCTCCCTCAGTCTCCCGGTTCTTCTCATCAGCAAAGGTTTGTCTTGATTCCCAGAAGTGATCTAAAATTCTGGGATCTGGGTACCCCTTTTTATACACCAAAATCCTTTGTCTCTGAAGGCAGAGAGTGTCTGTACCTAGTCCAAACCAGTTCTGGGAGCATCCTGCCTGTGTACACCTTCTTCCTTTGTTAGTGTGGGCCAGGGTCTTCAGACACACCACAGGAGGTGGAGCCAGCATTGTGGAAGGCAGGCACCGCCCTATTGAGGCCCAGGTGCTACTCTTCCCACCACTCCTCATGCAGATGGGCCTATTCAGCCTTGTGCTGCCTCACCCTGTCTCGTGGAGCCCATGTCACTCAGAAACCAGACATGGAATACACAACCTAGCAGAGGCAGGCTTGGATAGTTAGGCAAGAAAATACCTACTTTCTAAAAGTGGTATTTTGAAACAGAGAATGTTAAAACCAACTTCACTAAAAGATGTATTTTATCATTCTGAGTTCAGGCATACTAAATACGTTTTTCTACCATGTTCCCTTGGTCAGTTATGATTATAAGTTGTTATAATCAAACTACCCATTCTGGCCTATGGGAGCAGGTAGCCTTGCAATAGTGAAAAATTTAAATGGTTGTAATTCATTATTAGGACATGCCACACACATCAGGGCATGTCCTACCTTTTACCTACAATGCACCCTGCCCTTGGGCCTACCGTAGGGGTGTCTGATATGTGGAAAAGGGAAGGTTTGGGGACTGACAAGTGGGTGCACTTGCCAAGTCAACATGGCAGTTCCAGACCGCACACAGGCTCTGCAATGGTAGGCCTGAGACATACTTTACAAGTTGCTACGGTGGGTGGCACAATCAGTGCTGCAAGCCCACCAGCAGCATTTGATTTACAAGCCCTGGGCACACGCAGTGCACAGTACTAGGGTCTGACAAGTAAACCAAATAAGCCAATCATGGAGTCAATAATCCATACATCAATTTAACATAGGGAGCACTTGCACTGTGGCACTGAATAGCAGTGGCACAGTGCCCAAAGCATCTAAAACCAGCAAAATATCAGAGGCAACAGCAAAAAATGGAAGGGAGACCTATGCCAATGGTGCCAGGTCTAACATATCTCATAAGGCTTCAAGAGAACTGATAAAGAAAGTGTTGGGTGTATGTGGTTGCTAACAATGGTACGGGTGCTCAAACCAACGCTAAGTCTGCATTTCAAAAGAAAAAATATGAATTCACAAAAAGAGACATAAATCAGTTTTCCAAAGAGAAAAATATTTGTTTCAGATGTGGGTTTCCTCAACATTCTTCCATGGGTCGTCCTTGTCCTGCTAAGGATGCTGCATGCAAGGACTGCTGGAAAATTGGCCATTTTGACAAAGTATGCCAATCCAAAACAGACAGAATGCTTCATATGATTGTGGCAGCAGTGATGATACTGTTGCGTTATTGGGTAAGCCAAAGGATCTAGTGTTAGTAATAAGGGATGAAGACAATTCTGTATGTAGTGATCCGTACACAGACATTTGGGTAGATGGCAAAGTTTTGAAACTATTAGTTGATTCGGGAGCCAAAATGACAATCATCACAGAGGTTTTATTCAAGAATACACGCGCAGACAGAAAATTACTAGTGCAAAACAGATGTCTTGTTTCATGTGATGGAAAAGGGATTGAGTTGTTAGGGTATTTTGAGACCACACTGCAGTTTGAGGAGAAGGTTATTTTTGACTAAGTCTTTGTCGCAAAGAAAGGTGTCAACATATTGGGCTGGTATCACTAGGAATTATTTGGTGTGACATTAATTCCAGGTAAGGAAGTACAAGTTTCTTTATTAAGAGAGGATGATACAGACATAAAAAACATGGATTGATACATTTCCGAAAGTTTTTGAACGGAGTTTGGGGAGGATCAGGGGTTTTCAGCATAAAAGAAAATTTTGGGAGAATGGGGTACCAGTCAAACATAAGTTGAGAAATGTGCCTTTTAGCATCAGGGAAGATTTAGCGAATATTCTTGAAAATATGTTTATTGAAGGGGTCATTGAACTTGTAGAATCTTCGGTATGGTTATCTCCGTTGGTTATTGCCAGGACAAAAACAGGTGACTTGAGAGTTTGCATTGATCTACGCAATTTGAATGAAAACATCTGGGTAGATACTTATCCGTTACCACAAATTTATGATATTTTGACTAGTTTGCAGGGGAAAATATTTTTAGCAGGATCGACTTGGCATCCGCCAACCACCAGGTGGTATTGGAACAATCCTGCAGACATCTCACTGCTTTTGTTTCTCCTATAGGCACATTTCAATTCAAAAGAATGCCTTTCAGTTTGGCACCTGCTGCCTCAGTATTCCAGTGCTTCATGAAATCAGTGTTGAAAGGTATCAGTGAGGTTGTCCCATTCCAAGCCGAAATTCTGGTAGTGGCTAGAAACATTAAGAAGCATGATGAGACAAAATGTACGGTTTTGGAAAAGGTAGAATGGGCAGGAATCGTAGCAAATTTAAAGGAGTGTAAGTTTGCTAAAGTAAGTATTGAGTATTTAAGTAATGTAATCTCCCAGCACACAGTAGAAACACATCAAGGATTAGAGGATGCCCTCACTAATACTCCAGTACCTGGCAATAAAGTATAAGTTACATCCGTATTGGGAGTTTGTGAATTGTACGCATAATTCTTTAAAAGGTTTGCAAATAAAACAAGAAGATCTGAGAGAATTACTATAAAAGAACAAAGTTTTTCACTAGAATGAGACCTGCCAGGCAGATTTTGTCAAGTTGAAAGAAGAGATAGGGTCTGCAAGGATATTGGCACCATATGCACCTTTAAATTAATATTTGATCACAGTTGACACAAGTAACAGTGGTCTTGGGGTAGTTCACCAGGTTGAGAGAATGGTTGGTTTTGTGTCCTGGGCTTTAAGGGATAATGAGAAAATGTTTTTAGTGATCAGAAAAGGGTTACTGGCTTGTTGTTGGGCAGTTAAGGAGCTCAAGAATTTTGTTTGGGGAAGAACATTTTTGCTTCTGATTGATCACAAAAAATTAGTTGATATCCTAACAGACAGCTTAGATCAGCATCCTCTCTCCTCGCCAGAGTACCCAGGATAAAAAGAACCAGATGTGGTGGCCGCTCTTTTACTTATAACGTGGCCAAACTCTGGAACTCTCTCCCCCTGAACCTGCGTTCAGAACCTAATTTGCTCCCATTTCGTAACCTTCTAAAAACTCTTGTTTTTAATAAACCTGTATACCTTCAACTCTTTTCCCTGCACGTGATGGCTGCAGCGCTAGGACGCCTAAGGGTAGCTATCGCGCTCAATAAATTGTCTTATCATTTCATTTCATATTTTGGCTGGGAATGTGATCAGGGATCTTTCAACGAGGATAGCCAGATTGAGTGTGAAACTGCTGCAGTACAACTTTGACATTCAACATATTCCAGGTGGCACTTATATTAGGGCAGACTATCTGTCGAGGTCAACTTTAACAACTGCAGAATGTGACACAGCAGAAGAGGATGAGGAGTGTCTTATAGTTGCTGTGGATGTATGCATTAAAGGCACATTTGACCAAAGTGAATGGATGGATTGTTTGGAGAAGGATGAAGTTTTGAAAATGGTTCATAAGCATGTCACTGAGGGGTGGCCTAGGGAAAAATCTTTGCCATCAAGTCTGCAAAGTTGCGGATGAGTTGACATTAGAGAAAAAGAACATAAATTTGAGGGGAGACAAATGTATACCTCCTATGTCATTAAGAGTCAAGATCGTACAAGCTGGACATGAGGGCCACTTGGGGCAGACTGTCCCGAAAAGGAAAATAAATTTGGTGTATTGGTGGCCCACTATGGACTATGACATTGTGCAAACGGTTAGCGAGTGTGTCATTTGCTGAATAAGGGATAAGTCTGTGAATGTTCCCGAAAGAACATGGCAAAATTGCCTGTGGATTTTATTGGGTCTTTGAATTCTTTATTGCCCAGGCTCAAATAGACGTTGGTTTTGGTTGACTATTACAGTAGTTAGTGGGAGGTCCAGTTTGTGCAAGAACAGAACAAAAACACTGTAATTTCATTATTCAACACACTTTTTTAATGCCAGAAGGTTTCCAAAAGAATTGGTGCCCGATAACAGTTTGCAATTTGTCTCAAAAGATTTGAAAGATTTTCTAGGTCTGGTATAATACATAAAAGAATCACATTATATTACCCTTAAGCCAGTGGTTCAGTGGAGAAAATGAATCTTGATGAATGAATCTTGGTTGAGTTCAAAATGAATCTTGTTTGAAAATGAATCTTGTTTGAAAATGAAATCTTGTTTGAAAATGAAATCTTGGTTGAAAATGAATCTTGATGAATGAATTCTTGGTTAAGTGTATCCAGTGGGCAGATAAGAACAGTATTTAGGTGAGAATGGCTGTTGACAGTATGTTGCTTTCACATCATACAAGTCCAAAAGTCATCACGGGAAAGACACAGTTTAAAATTATGAGAGGTTGTTTACCTGCGTGTGAAATGTCTCCTCCATGGTTGAGTGTCAGTCTTGTTCAATTCATGAGAGGGCAATAGATAGGGATTTACGTCCCAATGTTGAAGTGGCACAAAGGAAAGTGAAGCAATGGTTTGACAGCAAGCATGTTGTCGGCATTCACAATCACAAAATTCATACTGGAGATTGGGTTTTCTTTAAAGAACCAATTCATGTATCAAAAGGACAGTCTAGATTTAGGGACCCTACAATAGTGGAAGCAGTTAGTCGTAGTTCTATAAGAGTGAAAGGACATGAATGGTGGAACTTTTCCAGAGTAGTGTAAGTCAATAACAAAGATTTCAGGGATAGCTCAGAGGGAAGTCTGTCTAATGAAATGTCAGATTGGGTACCAGTTCCTAATTGAGTGATGGGAAATGCTCAAAATCAAACCAGAATGAAAAGAGAAATCAGGAAACCAGCAAGATTTAGGGAATGAATCCATCTGGTTTGTTATGTTGGTTTAGAGAATGAACCTGTCTGGTATGTTTTTGACATGCCAAATGTATTATTTTGATAGGTAAACACGTATTTATGATTATTGCATTTAATTTATCAAGTTTTGCTTTGTTCATTTATTCAAACTGTGTATTTAACCTATTTTTATATCTATGTTTTAAATGTTTTTATTTCTTTCTGAATAGTTATTTTAGTGTATTCAAAGTTTTGTTATATGGTGATTAAAGGGGAGAAGAAGTTGTGGTGATCTGTATTCATGTTATGCTATTATGTCACACACATTGTTTGCCTCGTGCAATGTGAGATCTATGAAAGTATAACAGTCTACATTCTCTGTAAGAATGTTATATTTCAAACTCAGGAAACATTTGTCTCCTGGTGCAGTAATTGATGGACTTGAATAAAAGCTGTGCTGAATTCATCTTGTCCTCTGTGGTGAATTAGAGTTCCAGAGAGTACCTGCAGGAGCCTGTAGTGGAAGGACACTGGCTACCAGAACCAGTACTTGGTCCAGGCTTCACTGCATGATGCAGTTCAGGAGGAGGACAGAGACGACGGGGGGGGCACTGAAGTGGGAGCCAGACAGTGGTACGTAAAGTGAAGTGGGAGCAAGCTAATGGTAAGTAAGGTAAGTAATGGTAGGGCTCTAAGCTTCATTTAATTTTTTTTTAATTCAAGAGCTTTTGCAAGAAAGCACTGTTTGAGCGAAACCTAAAAATGCATTCACTATTACCAACAGGAAAAGGGTGGTAGAAACTGCACAAAATAGAACTACATAAAATGTCATGGTAACGTTTTCATGTTGCATTTGTACCCCAGACCTCTAAACAGGGCAGTAAAGACCGAATTTGTGCCGAATTTTAAAGGACCCTGAAGGGTGTTAAAAAAAAAGTCTGGCTTCACCTTTATTGTGTAGCTGATAAGTTTTATATTGAGAAAGCTTACGTTCCCCATTACACTGATATAACATGAAGATTGTTGCATAAATTCTTGTTGTTGGAAATTGGGGCCTCTAGTTGGCAGGTTGTTACTCTGTCCATATAGGGACCCTTCTTCCTAGTCAGGATAAGGGAGGTACACTTCTAAAATAACCCTTGTTCATCCCCTTGGTAGCTTGGCACAAGCACTTAGGCTTATCTCAGAGGCAGTGTGTAAAGCATTTGTACATAACCACCAGTAATACAGTATAAACACTACAAAAGGACACCACACCAGTTTTAGAAAAATATCTAATATTTTATCGGTACAAAACAAGACCAAAAATGAAATAAAATCCACCATACAGTTCTTAGAAATATCAATAAGCAAAAATAGACTTAAAATGCAGTTCCTTGAAGTCGATAGCTCCGTTAGGGGCTATCACAGCATCGTGAACAACAAATCAAAGCAGTTCAAGCTGACCGTGGCATCGCAGGTCAGCTACGGTGTTGGGAAGACTTGCAAAACAGTACCTTTAGAAATGCAGGGTGTCAGTGACCTCTTGTTGAGCTCCGAAGAGCAGGCGTCGGCTGCGGAGGTCGGGCCGGGGTCGTCGGGCCCTTAAAGTCACACGTGTTGCAGATCAAACTCTTCGCAGTTGAAGTCGGAGCCAATGTCGGTAGATGACGGTGCGGTGCCCTCAGGCAGTGGCTCAGTGACGCATCCAGCGACAACGGTGAGACCAGAGCTGCAGTGCAAAGTGAGGCGGTGCTCGTTGCGGTGCTAGCAGGATGCGGTGCAAGCAGTGGCGTCATCGTTGCTGAAGTGCTGTCGTCGGCTGACGAACCGGAGTTGATGGCGCTGGCGTCGGTAGGCCAAGGCTGCGGTGCATCGTGTAACTTACGAGCAGTGCCCTCGAACCACGGTGGAGGCAGTGGTGTCGAAGGCAGCATACAGCGGCATCATCGGGGATACCAGGACAGCAGTGAGAAGCGAGAAGGTGTGAAGTGCGCTGCCCACAGGTCGCAGTGACAGCAGCAGCTCGGCGGCGTCAGTGAGACCAGGGTTGTGGTGCGAAGTGCGGCGGGGCTCTCTGCGGAGCCCTCTGTGGTGCCTTCATGACATGGAGTCAGCAGTGGCATCGTGAGGGGTTGCTTTTTCTTCTGTTGCAGCGCAAATCACACAGTTCCCAGTGCTGGTAACAGATGAACTTGAAGTCTTTGCTGTTCCTGAGACATCTTGAACAGGGGACAAGCTCTACCTCAAGCCCTTGAAGAAATTCAAGCAAAGACGTTGCAGAAAGTTCAGTCCAGTCCTTTGTCTGCCCAAGACAGAAGCAGCCTCTGAGGGCCAACACAGCAAAGCACATAGCAAAGTGGTAGTTCCTCCTCACAGATTTTCTAGCTCTTACTCTTGGAAGGTTCCTTAATCCACAAGAGTTCTAAAGATCTGGGGTCTGAGCCCTAATATTTATACCACATTTTCCTTTGTTCTCCTGTGGTAGAGAGTCTCTGCGCTTAGTCCAATCCAGTTCTGCCCTCTCTGGTTCAGCCTCCTGACAGGAGGTGGAGACAGCATTGTGCAAGGCAGACATAGATTAAGAAGAAGGAAATCTCCTCCCACTACTCTAAATCCAGCCCAGGTCTATTCAGTCCAGCCCTGACTCATCCAGGACAGCAGGACACACCTCGACCCCCCCAGTGTCCATCTACAGTAAATGCACATCCCCAGCCCCTGTCACTCTGAAACCAGACAGTCAATACACAACACAGCAGAGGCACACAGGATGGTTTAGCAAGTAAATGTCCACTTTCTAAAAGTAAAAAGAACAATTGATGGACAGAATGCAGAACAATGTCATACATTCACCCCAGTACAGAGATCTGGGCCTAAATCTATCGTTGTTTTGCTCCCCATGCCATTCCAGTTTGGACCCAGCCATATGCAAATCAGCCTTGACCCTGCGCCCAATAGGAACAGTTCATCCCGAACTGCCAGGCCAGGTACTCCCTGGACTGGAAACAAGCATTCTAGGACCGGTTTCGGGGTTTCACCCCTCATCAGCCTGGATAGCTTGACTCCAGTGGCGTGGAGAGCACGGGACTCACGTCTCGATATACCCGTCCTACTCGGGTTGACAAATGAAAAAAAGAACAATTGATGGACAGAATGCAGAACAATGTCATACATTCACCCCAGTACAGAGATCTAGGCCTAAATCCATTGGTGAGCAAAAGAATGATGGATTTAACCCAGATCCCTTGACTGGGGGTGAATGTTTTGATTTGTTCTGCATTCCGTCCATAAATTGTGTCTTTCACTTTCAAAAGTGGCATTTTCAAACCCATAATTTAAAAACCATCTTTACTAAAAGATGTGTTATTAAATTCTGGGATCAGGGAGCCCATACTACATTTCTCGATCTTGCCCCAATGTGAAGTTATACTTTTAAGATGTTACAAAGTATCTCCCATTCTATCCAATGGGACAGTTAGCCTTTCAATAGTGAAAAACGAAATACACTGTATTTCACTGTCAGAGCATGTTACACACACCAGAACATGTCCTACCTTTCACATAAACTGTACCCTGCCCATGGGGATACCTTGGTCCTGCCCGAGGGGTGCCTTACATGTTCGAAAAGAGAAGGTTTGGAGCCTGCCAAGTGGGTGCACTTGCCAGGTCGACTTGGCAGTCACCAACTGCATGCAGACACTGCAGTGGCAGGTCTGAGATACACTTACATGGCTACTTCTGTGGGTGGCACATCCAGTGCTGCAGGCCCACTAGTAGCATTTGATTTACAGGCCCTGGGAATACCTAGTGCACTGTAATAGAGACTTAGCAATAAATCAAATAGCCAATCACAGAAAGAGCAATCCATAACACAATTTACCTTAGGAGTTCTTGCACTTTAACACTGATCAGCAGTGAGAAAGTGCGCACAGACACTAAACCAGCAAAAACACAGTCATACTCATGAGGTCAGAAAGCAAAAAGAGGAGAAACACACCAAAAGATGCCAGGTCTAACATTTGTCATCATCTTTTTCTGCTGAACTGTTTTTCTCTATAAATTGATTTGCTTTCAAAATTCAGGCTGCCAAAAGCCACAGATGCCGTTTAGACACTGCCAAGAAACCATTTACACATCAAAGGGATTCAAAACGTGCAGCCTCTTAGATGCCTGAGGCATGTGGATTCTTTTAAATTGCTTTGTTCATTTTGTAAATTGCAACTCATGATACATTTTTTTTCTTCTGAACAAAAGCTCATCTCTCCTCAACGCTTTCTTTGTAAACGATATGAACAAGAATTGAATAGTACAATATTTATGTTAGAGCCCTTACGATGAAACAATAAAAGGATTCTAAGACCTTTGGTGATTAGATGTAAATTTCTATGGATGAACGTACAGCATCAAAGTGAACCTTATGCCAAACTTAAGGATAAATGGACTTTTCTTGTCAACAAATATGTCTCTCGCCGCAGTTTTGGTGAAGTTTCAATGTGCGTTTTTGTCGTTTTCAGTATGTTTTTTTTTTTTATTCCGTATTTTATATTTTCCCAAAAGTACATAACCACATGGACACTTTAAATACGTCCAAGTATATTAGAATGCCAGTAAAAATCAATGACTATGCGTCCAGTTCTCATACATCCTTGTTAAAGTCATAAATCTACTTCATAAAATGTTTCTAATTGACTAATTTTCTGAGATTTGCACAGATTGGCAAAGAAGACCCACTGAATTCTTCGAACATTCTCTTGATCACCGGCTCTTGTTGCGCTCTTCAAAGGAGCGTGATCTCGCGTCTGCCGTGTTCCTAGCAGGCGGTCCAATGTGGGGCCCGAGTCCTAGCAGCACGTGTTGCGGGAGGGGAGGGAGGAGTGCAGGCAGAAGGAACCATACAAGAGCCAGGTCTGTTTGCACGCGTTAACTGGCTAGTAATTGCCCTCGTAGTCTCCGCTACTGCCTTTTATTTCAACGCCCACTCTGTGTGGGCTAGACCACCAACTGCACGCTTGCCGGGCGTCCTTACAGTTCCCCCTGTTCGAATGATGCCACCTCCCTGCTACATTGCAAGGATTGTGCACTAGACAGGTTCAGGAGGATTGCCCATTATAAGGACTACCTACTGTGAACAACTTGTAACAAGCATAAAGAATGTTCTGAGTTAAAGTTCTTCGCTATTGATTGACTAGTTTGTGTTTGTTTGTTACTAGGTGAATGTAAGAATGAGCAAATGTTTTGGTGAATCAGTGACTACATAAATGAATGGATGAGATGGCACATGGAACAAGCATTGGCTTAGCCAATAGGTCTTGCCTTAGGGACCTTATAAGGGCCTAACCCAGGGGTCTTCAAACTGTGGGGCGCGACCCCCAGGGGGGCCGTGGAGTGATGCAAAGGGGGTCGCGCCTTCCCAGTCACACTTCTGCCCAGCCCCCCCCCCCCCCTTCCCCCGTCCTGTGTCTCAGCCCGGGCTGCTGCAGTGAAACTTGAGCTGCTGGGGGCTCAGCTGGGCAGTGTCTGGATTCCTATCTCCGGCACCCCCGTGTTTTTTCACAGGTCTTTAAAGACCATTTAACATGCCTTTGTAAACTGCTTACAGAGGCTTAGGTTTTTTTGCTGGTTCCAGTACCCCCTGGGTCCCCACTGCGCCGTTTCCTTACATTTGGATTTTACATTCACTGCCGTAGTGTGAGAATGCATTTCATGGAAAGGAATACAAAGTTGGCTTCCTGGGGGCGCCGTGTGTGTGAAAGTTTATTGTGCTTTTGAAGCACCTGCTGCAGCGTTTCTTTCCCCAGCAATTACCAGGCCTCACATAAATGTCAAGATAACTGGTGTGATTAATTATCTTCCTGGAGAGAGATCAGAATGTTGTATAGTTGAGGTTTTGACATGGGTGATGTTAGTGCAGAGGGTTAATATGCCTGCTGCAAAGAACGTGTACCAAGTAGATTACAGAGTGCGTATGATGTGAAGAGATCAGCAGGTTACTGCTTTCAAAAGAGACATCCTTTTGTTACTTGCAATTTATAACTTAAAGTCCTAATAGAGAATAGTGAGCTATTAACTTTCATCCTAGAACAGCATGCACACTACAAATAATACATTATTAGACCATTGATTAATGTTGCAAAAAGGGTTAATTTGGCTAGAAATCAATTGTTATTATTAAAGGAAACTCCCAACTATGCTGTTTCTTTTTCGACTCTGAGTTTGTGCTTCTCCACACCAAGCACTCTTGAACTATACTGCCTACCAGTATGGATGACATGTGACTCCTATACTTTTAGTCCTTTGGCTTATGTAACATTTCCTATACACTGATTTACACACTTATGATTGATTGTCTCTGTGTAATGTGTGTGTGATGCAAAGTGCTCGGACACCCTACACTGGTATGAGTGGCACTATATAACTAATTCAATGCATCTGAGAGTGTGGGGTTATGGAGACTTGGTCACTGTTAAAGGGTGCTAGTGAGAGAATCCGTGGTGGGGGTGGTCATTGTGGAGGGCACCAACAAACATGGTCGCACAGGGCACCACCAGCACTAAAGCCGGCCCTGGGAAGTATGCACAGATAAGCGCTGAAAATACCGCTTTAGGTGACTGGTTTTTTTGTACCGACTGGGCCACCAAAATAATCTGCTGGCAACCCTAACCATAGGACTGGAAGTTTGTTGCAGGATCAGCACATTATTTATTTCCTTCACCCTCGATCCCCGATTAATGCCGCAATAGTTTAACTTAGATCTTAAAGTCTACGCCCCGTCAATAACATGCTGAGTTACTTCATGGGTCTGGGAATGCACCCTGCATTCAGACAACTCATTCCTCATTCTCGCCCTTCATTGTCACGCTCACCCTGCACTCACAGTGATCACAATGCACTCACACTGATCACCATGCACTTGCACCATTCACCCGCTCACCTTGCACTCACAGCGATCACAATGCACTCACACTGATCACCATGCACTTGCACCATTCACCCGCTCACCTTGCACTCACAGCGATCACAATGCACTCAAACTGATCACCATGCACTTGCACCATTCACCCGCTCACCTTGCACTCACAGCGATTACAATGCACTCACACTGATCACCATGCACTTGCACCATTCACCCGCTCACCCTGCACTCACAGTGATCACTCTGCTCTCAAAATGCACTTGTCCTGCTCACACTATACCTCAACCTGCAGTCACACGAGTACACTACTCATCCTGCACTCATGTGACACTTCACTCACCTGTCCCCCTCACTACTCAATATGCAACTCACTCAAACAAGCCCATCAGTAATCATACATTCATTCATCCCATTCTGAACTTGCATCCGCACCCAAAATGAGAGAGGACAGCAAGGGAGTGAGAGAATTTGATTGAAGAGGTCAGGGATGAGGAGAAATGTGAATTGCTGAAGAGAAGTGTGGACACGCAAGTGAGTGTGATCCAAAGGTGAGGGCTTCTGTTAGAACAAAGGGGAGATGTGAAAGAGGAATGGGGGGACTGGAGAGGTGTAAGATACAAATAGACAAAAATTTGAATGAAGAGACGAGGTGAATGAGAAGTGCTGAGGGGCACGGGAGGTGACAGGGCCAGAGAGGCCATGAGATACATGTGAGAGACTGTTAGACATGAGGGCAGTGAAAGGACAGAATGGCAAGAGGTGATTAAAGGTGAAGTGAGAGGTTGAATGGGGAGAGTTCAGAAGTTGTAAAAAGGGGTGAAAGAAAATGACCTGCAAAGTGAGAGAGGGATCCGGGGTTAGGAGAGGAGAGAGTGGAAGGCCCTTCACAAAGGTTGACTTGAAATCTTTCTGATGATAATTGCTGTATGTTGGTTATAAATGGGTACTGATTGGGTGAAATCTTTCCTCAGCGTTACTGTGTGTAAAAAATATCAAAATAATGAAGCAATGCTATCCCAAAATACGCGGCATCGCATAACCTTATTTACATTTTCATCCCACGCAATTTCGTCAACAGGTTTAGACATTTTTGTCAAGAGGGGGTCCTTACGCCTCAAAATGTTGACAGGGGGGTCTCGGCATCCAAAAGTTTGAAGACCTCTGCCCTAACCATTCAGTCCATTATCCCCCCCCCTGGCATGCCCACACACTCTTAACATTCTCGAATATTCGTATACATTTTTTTCGTTTTTTAAAGTCGATTTGAAACAAGAAACGTTAAACGGTTTGACTATTGCTAATTGCTAGTTGGCATTTTTTGTTTAATTCTCACCTTTGCACCCCTCCGTTACCTCACAATATTTGTTTATTCATCTATTTTCTGAGAGAGTGCCAAATGTGTGCAGTGTCCGTGCCGGTCACGTCTTGCCCGCTCTCCCCGTGCTGGATGTCAAATCCAATGTTGACCTGAGAAAGAGGCAGTTCACAGAACCTATGTACAAAAGCGGCGGCAACTGAATGGAATAGTGAAATGAATGAATAAACCAGTACTACTTAACTTTGCAAACTGAATCATCCCCAGAGGCATACATCCTTTGAAAGAGTGAAATTAATGAATTATGTATTTTGTAACTCTGCAAACCGACTCACCTACAAGCATGCGCTCTATGAGAGAGTGAAATGATGAATGAATGATCCTGTAATGTGTAACTGCAAACGGAATCGCGTGGAGGCATACATTGTTTGAAAGAGTGATATGAATGAATGAATGTGCCCACTGACTCTTATCACTTAGAGGCATGCGCTCTATTTAACGAGTGGGTGCACAGACTGCTCTAAAAAGATGTGCATTGAGTATTTTCTCCAGAGAAGAATCTTTGGTAGTCTGCGCGCAATGAGCACACAGGTATGCCATGTATTCTCTGGCTGCTAGAGTGTTTTGGGACGTGCCCCCGTGCGTGTAATTTGTGGGAGCTGCTAAGAGCACTAAAGGTAATTCTAAAGACGGACTACCCGGTCTCTTTCCCATTAATAAATGGAACCGGGGGAGAAGGAATGACAGTTGCAGAAAAATACGTTCCAAACTCTGTTAAAGACTAACTGGGCTTCAGCGCCCGTGAAGAACCTACAGCTAGTCTTGGGCGTCCCCTCAGAACGGACGGATTTAGAAAGAAGCTCTCTCCGGTGTCAGGAGGCTAACGGGTAGGCCTGGGCAAAAATTTCGTTCCGTTCGCGGAAATTGCGATAATTTGACATTTTTGCGTTCCGCGGAGAGCGCGAAAATGTCAAAAATTCCGGTTTCCGCAGCTTGGCGATAATTTGTTTCTTGCTCGCGCTGTAAAATGATACATTCTCGCGCGCGCGCGATCGCCTTACCTGAATCCCTGCGTTCGCCGACAAGTTTTCTTGATCCGGTCGCGTTCTCCATGAGATGTTGTATTGTTTTTAGCCATTTGCGCTGTCTCGCGACAGTTCGCGCCCGCAGTGACGTCATGCGTCGCGCGATCACGTCTTTCTTCTCGCGATCATGCACCGCGAGAACAACTCAAAACAAGATGGCCGCGCCCGCAAGCAGCCACATGGGTAAGTTGGCGACCCGCAACCATGCAGAAAATCGCGCGAACATGCCGGAAAAAAACTTCCGCATCTTCGCGATATTTCTGCTTGTTTGCGATAATTTTAAACATTCTCGCGATAATTTGCGAAGGTTAATTCCGCAAATTCCGCCCACCCCTACTAACGGGTATCTCTGGACCATTAGTGGTCGTCCAGGATTCCACAGGGCCCCAGCTTCAGACTGAGCGGATCCTGCATCGCAGGCAGGCGGGCCTGGCACTGGACTGTTTTGTTTGTTAAAGTAAAGAAAGGCTCCATGATCTAAGCTGTAATACCCACAGTTGCAGAGCCAAGAAGAGCATGCAGGCCTGATGCTAACATTTTTCTGGTGATACCGACTGCTCATACCTATCAATAAAGCTTTGGGGAAGCTTCTCGTTGTCTGAGTGCGGTTTGCTTTATGGACATTCCCCACCGAGCTGATATATTTAGCAGCCGTCCTACCGCTGAACCTGCGCCATCCCAGGCACGGGGGGCCACGGACCTTCTGAATACAGGGCTCTGTCTTGTGGGGCAACGATTAGAACAGTCGAGTTCACCGGGGGTCATGCAGAGCTTGTATTGGCAATTATTTACAAGCGCTTCCATTTGGGGATTATAATTATTGACTCTGTCTCCCACAATGCAACGCCATTCATACAGAGTGCCGATTCCGGCAGGCGATAGAAGCATCTATATAAGAGGCCGAGCCATCCAAGCGCTCGTAGGCTGCATTTCCTTGGAAGAAAAGGCAACTCAAAACGCGTCGGACTGCGGCCTGATGCTAACATTTTTCTGGTGATACCGGCTGCTCATACCTATCAATAAAGCTTTGGGGAAGTTTCTCGTTGTCTGAGTGCGGTTTGCTTTATGGACATTCCCCACCGAGCTGATGAATGAATGAATGAATAAGTACTTGTAGAGCGCATGGCTACCAAAGGCCTCCCAGCGCTAGTGACAAAGCAGCAAACCGATAAAGGAGCATCACGGGAACAGCAGGGTCTTCAGAGATTTACGGAAGGAGGAATGATTGGTCTCAAGCCGAATACTATCTGGAAGTTGATTCCAGCTCTTCGCTGAGATGGTGAAGAACATCCAACCCCCGCTCCGGACTCGATACACTCCTGGGACTACTGCAAGACGTTTCGTTTCTGAGCGTAATGTTCTCTTGGGAAGGTAGGGGGTAATGATAGTTCTTAGGATCGGAGGTGCCCTCAAGGACATCACATTGTGAGCAATGCAAAGGGCCTTAAACTGAATTATTTCTGCCGCTGGCAACCAGTGCAGAGAGACAATCAGGGGCTTCGCCGATGCCCGAAAAGGGGCCTGCAATAAAGAACGGGCCGCACAGTTTTGCACCATTTGAAGTTTTTTTATGGTGGCGCACAAAGCTCCAAGGTAAAGCACATTAGCATAGTCAAGTCTAGACAGTATCAGGGCCTGAACCATCAGTTTCCCTGCACTAAAAGGCAACACGGGAAGAATTTTCCTTATCATTTTGAGGATTCTAAAACAGGTAGCTGCCACTCTGCATGCTTGTTCATTGAAATCAAGTTTATGATCAAACCACACTCCGAGACTTTTTATGCAATCTTTAGGTGTGGGCATAACACCTAGGCATTTGGGCCAGAAAACACCAGGGTTAATATTGGTGGGTTTCCTTAAGAACATCAACTCTGTTTTCGCACCATTTAACTTTAAGAAGGAGTTGTCCATCCAGGTGGCTATTCTCTCCAGGCTGTTGGCCAGGCAAAACTGTTTATCATCCAGCTGGTTGAGGGACACAATCAGCTGTGTATCGTCTGCATATGAGACGATCTTAACCCCAAAGGGCTTGACCAATTCACCCAGAGGTCGCATATAAACATTAAAAAGTGTGGGGCTTAGGGAAGATCCCTGAGGTACCCCACAGCACAAAGGCATTCTCTCTGAGATGGAGTCATTCTCGAAAACTTGGAAAGACCTATCTCTGAGGAAGGATTCCAACCATTTAAGTAGCACTCCTGAAACTCCACTCTCTCTGAGTCTTTCCATCAGGAGATGATGGCTGACCGTATCTAAGGCCGCGCTGAGGTCGAATAGCACGATGGCTACGGACCCGCCAGCATCTAGAATTTTCCTTGATTCTTCAACCACTGCTAGCAAGGCCGTTGCAGTGCCTTGCTGAGGTCGGAAACCAGTTTGAGAAGGGTGCAGGCGATCGTTCTCTTCCAGAAATGCGGAGAGGATAGTATTAACATATTTTTCGCATATTTTGGCAAACCCTGGTAGCAGCGATATAGGCTGATAATTTGCGAAAATTACCGGGTCTAGGGAAGGTTTCTATGGAAGGGCTCTAAACATGGCCCACTTCCATAAGGATGGAACGACCCCAGTGGATAATGAGAGGTTAATGAGGTCAAGAATAACTGAGCCGATGGAGTCAAAAACCTGATTGATGAGAGCAGGGGCAATCACATCACTGGGGGATCCGGATTTCAGCTGGAGAACATAAGCTTTTCGAATTTTCAAATCCATAGGGGGAATAGTATCAATTCCTGGGCCTAGCAGTTGGACTCGGCTTTGTGGAGGTGGAACACCTCCTTGTCCTGATGGATGCGGGAAGGTAGAATAGATATCATCAATTTTTTTAAAGAAGAATTGCGCCGAATTATTGCACCGCCCTGAGGGGTCAGTAGAAGAAAGGGTGGGCTCGAACGGCTTGTGGAGGGTTTTGTCGATTTAAAAAATTTCCCGGGGAGAATTGGAGGAAGAGAGAATCTTCTTCTCATAGTATTCTGCTTGGGCAAGCCTAATTTCCGCTTTATAGGTCTTAATGGCTTCTCTATACTTCAATTTCTTGATCCCAGAGAAATCCTTTCTTCAGCTTCTTTCCAAGCGTCTACAAGTTTGTTTCTGCTCCCTAAGTTTAGAGTTATACTATTCAAAGCCATGATTGTCTCTCTTGTTAGTCCTTAGTTTTTTCGGAATTAGTGAGTCTAGCGAAGATTCCAGCCATCTAATCACTTTATTATCTAATAATATATATTTAGCGGCCGTCCTGCCGCTAAACCTGCACCACCCCATGCACGGGGGGCCACGGGCCTTCTGAATACAGGGCTCTGTCTTGTGGGGCAACGAGCAAGGATTAGAACAGTCTAGTTCACCGGGGCTCATGCGGAGCTTGTATTGGCAATTATTTACAAGCGCTTCCATTTGTGGATTATAATTATTGACTCTGTCTCCCACAATGCAACGCCATTCATACAGAGTGCCGATTCCGGCAGGCGATAGGAGCATCTATATAAGAGGCGGAGCCATCCAAGCGCTCGTAGGCTGCATTTCCTTGGAAGAAGAGGCATCGCGAAACGCGTTGGACTGCGGCCTGATGCTAACATTGTTCTGGTGATGCCGACTGCTCATACCTATCAATAAAGCTTTGGGGAAGCTTCTCGTTGTCTGAGTGCGGTTTGCTTTATGGACATTACCCACCGAGCTGATATATTTAGCGGCCGTCCTGCCGCTGAACCTGCACCACCCCATGCATGGGGGGCCACGGGCCTTCTGAATAAAGGGCTCTGTCTTGTGGGGCAACGAGCAAGGATTAGAACAGTCGAGTTCACCGGGGCTCATGCGGAGCTTGTATTTGCAATTAATTACAAGTGCTTCCATTTGTGGATTATAATTATTGACTCTGTCTCCCACAATGCAACGCCATTCATACAGAGTGCCGATTCCGGCAGGCGATAGAAGCATCTATATAAGAAGCGGAGCCATCCAAGAGCTCGTAGGCTGAATTTCCTTGGAAGAAGAGGCAACTCGAAACGCGTCGGACTGCGGACTGATGCTAAAATTTTTCTGGTGATACCGACTGCTCATACCGATCAATAAAGCTTTGGGGAAGCTTCTCGTTGTCCGAGTGCGGTTTGCTTTATGGACATTCCCCACTGAGCTGAGATATATATATATATATATATATATATATATATATATATATATATATATATATATATGTCCTGCACTCTCCACCTCACAAGTTGTGAATTTTCCACAAAGACTGGAGCACGGACCATCAAATAGGTGCTTGCAAAGTTTTTTATTTTCCCATTTAGCAGCAGTCAGCCATGACGCATTTCAGCCCCAGAGGGCCTTGATCACATGACGTTGTCCACAGCTTCACTTTGCCTTTTTCTATCATTTTTTCATTTTAAAGTGACAGGTGCAGAATATTTAACAGTTGTAGACTGCATGTTTACGTATCTCATAGCTCATTTGGTACAAGAGTTAAAACCATGGATGCTCATAATTAAACCCCTCTGTGGCCCCCATCCCTGCAGTTACCCATCAACCTAGAACCCCCACCTGTATTTCACCTTCCTCTCTACTCCCTTAATTAGGATGTCAACCAACATAAGACCCCACCAGAACTCCCCATTAACCCCCACACCCCTACTTCTCACCAGCCTTAAACCCCACGGCCCCCACTCCTTCTCCATCACCTACCCACCCAACCTCTCAGCTAACGCCACCAAAATCTTTAAACACAGACTACTCAAGCAACACCCTGAAACACTCATAGCTGACCTCTACCACAACCCCTCCAAAGGCAGGACAAAAACAGATCTCATCTTCTACACCACCCACCAGGCCAAATGGAGAAATAACCTAGCTAACCTCCTGCGAATTACTAAAACAACTAACATTCCCCCACAGCCAAATACTGATTGTCTCCAAGTCCTCTCCCTTCAGATTCAACGCCACCATAACAATATACAGAAATGGCAAAGTCATGGTCCGAGCCAACGACTCCAACCTGCGGCAATTTGAAACTCGCCTTCCCCAAGCTGCGTAACTTCATCTCCGCCCGTCCAATCACCCCACCCCTTCCCAACACACCCCCCAGAACCCAAACCAAGACAAAACGCCCATGAAACTTGATGCAAGCCCTCAACTACTGAACACCTCAGACCTCCATACCACGCCAGAACCCTCTCTACCCCGACTCCCATCTCCCCCAATCACACCTCCCACCACAAGACGTCACGCCCTGAGCCACCCCCTCACCCCACCCAATACATCTACCCCAATCTCCCTACCGCGTCAACCCAAACTCCCGCCTAACTGACCACCAACCCTCACACAATACAACACCAATACACTCGAGACGCACACTCCACAACCCCCCCACTGACCATCGGGAGACGCATGTCTCCCCACTTCCCCTAATCCCACCCTCCCTCGGCCCACCTGTCCCAACCCACACCCTCAGACGATTCTGCACCCAACCCCTCCCCTCCCCCTAATACTACCTCCCCTCAACCCCCATCCCAACATACACCCTCAGCTGAACCTCTCCCCCAACACCTCCCCTCCCCCCAGCCCTACCAACCTCCAACCCTCCTGTCCCAACCTACACCCTCAACCCGATCGCCCCCAACCCCTCCCCTCCCACTACCCCAAACCTAGAGTCTATGGCAGAACTACTTGAACGCCTCACACGTATTGAAACACAACTCAACACCGTTTTACCAATGACCCCCAAGCACCTCATAACCATAACCGAAAACCTATCCCTTCTCCATAGCCAAATCAACACAATATCGCAGGGCATAAACACAATCCTTCTCAACACCAAAGCCCCCCTTCCCTGCCTAACACCCAATACTCCTCTCCCTCACAATCATCAACGAGCCACCTCAACTGCCCAATCACCAGTCGACCAGCTGGCGCTCCACCCCCAGAAACACCCAATCTCTCAGACCAAGAAGAGCGAATCCTGAGATGTCTCTGAAAGAGGCAGTGACCCTCGCTAATACCTATGACCCCACAACTACCCAAACCCCTCCCTCCAGCATACAGGTAATTACCGGGATAGGTAGAGCCAACAAACAACCTCGATCTACAAGAATTCCTTCCCAATGCACAACCATTCCCCAAGCTCCCCCGTCCCTCCAAAACCTTTCCAATAGCGGCAAGATAAACTGCATGCTTATAAACTGCAGATCTGCAGTCAAGCATGCAATAGAGCTGACTGATGCCATACTGAATCATGACATTGACATGGCGTTCCTCACCGAATCCTGGCTCAATGAAACATCCTATCCGTTCCATGACCTTCTAGTCCCCCCTGGTTTCTCTATCATTAAAAAAGATAGAATTGACCAACGAGGTGGTGGCATTGCCATCATCCATAAGAACAACATCAATCTAGTTGAAATCAAATCCCACTCCTTCTCTACTTTTAATACCTCGAAACACACATCATAACACATCAAAACAGCAAAGTAACAAAATGCCTTCTCATCTACCACCTCCAAGGAAACTCTCCTGCATTCGGAGAACAAATGTCAGACCTACCTACACACTGCTCCCTAGCCAACCCCGACAACATCATCCTGGGTGACTTCAACCTCCCCTGGAATAACGAAAAGGACACTGTCATTCAGTCACTAAATGAACTCCTTCTCACAATTGAGCTCACCCAACACTGCAAGGGTCAAACCCACAACAAGGGCTCTACCCATGATGCAATCATAGCCAAAAACGAAACAATAACCATCAATAACATCCTCCCAATCGACTGGTCAGACCATCACATCATTATATTCAACATCAATCAAACTGCAACTCCTCCAGCCAAAACTCAAATTACCCATCAAAGGAGCAGAAATCTCAATGCCATCCCCCTCCCTGTCCTCGAAGAAACCATAACTTCACGTCTCCCTCCCTCCACAGATAACCTCAACGCAGTCAAGCTCACTACACTGTACAACAGGACAATGACAACTGCTCTTGACCAACTAGTCCGCCTGAAACTGAAAAGGGTCAGAGATACCCGCTCCAGAGCCTGGTTCAACAAAGACCTCAACTCCGAAAGTCGCTGAGAGACTCTGGAGAGGGAACCCATCCACAACCAACCTCTTCTAGCTCAGAAAAGAACGCAGCAATTACAAAAAACACATAATCAAGGAAAAAGCCTCCTTCTTCCGGAGTGCGCTAGACAAAGCCAAAAACCGCCCCAAAGAACTTTTCAACATCATCCAGAAACCGACCTCCAAGCCCACCAAAGCAAACCCCCCTGCCTCCAAACTTCAGTGTAACAACCTGGCCAAATTCTTCAATGCCAAAATCACCAATATCGAGCTCTCCCTAGACCTGTGCCTCAATCCCAACACAGCAAATCCTCACCCACAACCAAACCTAACTCAACCCCATTTTACGACATACTCCCAGAAGACGAGACCCCTCTTCTGTCAACCACCAAAATAAACCTTCACCCTAAACCCCCATTTTCCCCCAAGTGTTGGAAGGACTTCAAACCTCTCTCCGAAGAGGACATCTCCAATGTGATTGCCAACTCCAAACCCTCCAACCACTATGCTAACCCTCTACCCGCCTCCCTGGCTACGAACCTCAACCTCACCCTAACCTCACTGTGGACAAAGATCATCAAAAGCTCCCTAAACAACGTACTGATGCCAGACTGCCTCAAACAAGGCCAAGTCACCCCCCTTCTAAAAAAAAACAAATGCTGACCCGAATGACCTCAAAAACTTCAGGCACATCACCAACCTTCCTTTCCAAGCCAAAATCCTGGAGAAATGTGTTCTCGCCCAACTGAACCAACACCTGGAATCCAACAACCTACTTGACTCACACCAATCCGGATTCAGGAAGAGATGTAGCACAGAAACCGCTATACTGAGCATAACCGATGACATTCATAACTCCTTTGACTCAAACAGATGTTGCCTACTTCTCCTCCTCAACCTATCAGCTGCCTTTGACACGGTAGACCACAAGCTACTATTAGATGCCCTACAAAAGCCCATTGGTGCAGATGGCAATGTTCTAAAATATTTTTCCTCATTTCTACATAACCGCTCCCAATTCATTAAAATCAAAAATTCGATGTACGACACCACCCCCTAAACTCGAGGTGTCCCCCAAGGCTCAGTCCTCTCCCCCACACTCTTCAACATTTACATGGAACTGCTCACTACCATTCTAAAACAAGTAAACATCGACCACCTTTATGCTGACGACACCCAGCTATACCTCGAGATATCCTCCCCCAATGACATCCTCCGACTCAACTCCACACTATCAATAGTAGAAAATTGGCTAACACTCAACCACCTCAAACTCAACCAAGAAAAAAACGAAATCCTTGTTTTCTCCAATCACGAACAACCCCTTCAAATCCAAGAATGGATTAACAACTGTGACTCTCTAAACTGCAAACTTACTCCAGCAATCTCAGACAAATTCCTAGGGCTCTCTCTAGACTCAAGTCTCAACATGAGATCCCACATAAACACCACAGCAAAAGGTGCCCTCTACAACCTTAAACTCCTCAACAGAATCAAACCTTTCATACCCCCCAATGACCTGAAAATCGCAACCCAATCTCTAGTTCTCTTCAGACTGGACTATGGAAATGCCACACTAACTGGGACAGCTAAAACACACATAGCCCCCATGAGAACTACCCTAAACGCAGCAGCAAGAATGGTCACTGGGACCAAGAAATTCAACCACATCACCCCTGCATTACAAGACATAAAATGGCTTCCCATCGAATCTCGCTGCTCTTTCAAAACTGCCTGTCTCACCCATAAAGCCCTACACACAGGCAAACCGGACTACCTTGCAACCAAACTCACAAAAGCAGAACAATCAAGAAATCTAAGAAGCTCCAACTCGCTCCTCTTAATCCCCCAAAAAGACATAAACAAAAAGCCCTCTCCCGCTCTTTCTCTGGGAATGCCCCAAAAATCTGGAACTCTCTCCCTACCCACATCAGGACTAATCCCTCCTTAATGATCTTCAAGAGACAACTAAAAGAATTTCTCCTCAACCGTCATCTCTTTGCTTCTGGCCAATGACTGCGATCTATGTGACCTCCAATACTCTAGATACTAGTCACTGTACTCTTATAGTTTATGTTTCTATTCATGTATGCTGCTGTAAAGCGCTCTGATACCCTTCGGGTCATGTAGCGCTATATAAAACTCCCCCCCCCCAAAAAAAAAAAACATTAACATCATGCTTAAAATTGCTCTAAATTAATGGTTAAATTCTGTATGAAAAATGCATTCAAATTTGATCAACCTTGTTTTGAATGTAAACAATGTGACTGTTGAAAGTTTTCAGTGCAAAAAGTTGAAAGTGCTTGTGCATATCCCGGAAGTGAAAAAATGCTAAAAATTGTTTAAAACTGTAGATTTCGACTGGGAGGGCAGCTTAAGTTGTTGATTAAATTCGTTATTTGTCTAGCATGTGTGAATACATAATCTCTTTTAGTTGATACCACCCCATGTTGGTGCATTGCCTTATCATCTCTTTGTTTACAGACAAGTATAGAGGTATTCCGTGGCATTTAGTCGGCTCGGATGTTTAGACTCTAACTCAAGGATGTGTCAGGTTTCCAATTTACGAGGCATCCATTCATGGTTTCCTCCTCTTTTGCTTGGTGGTACGGAATCAATCAGTTAGTACTTTAAATTATTAGGATCAGATTTGTGACATTCACCAAAATGTCACGCCACCGGGTAGGAATGATCCAGATTCTTGATGGCACATATATGCTGGAGTATCCTTTTGTGGCCCTGAAGTATAGTACTTCATACATATCGTAGGCCACATGTGCGCTCCAGCACATAGATGTCATGGTCAGGCCTGCATGTTAACGGTCTAGTGATGTGACGTTCCTGGTTCCCAAAGGGGATCATTTATGTTGTTTTATTGATGCCATAGTGGCAGGCTTTACACATTTTGCACTTAAAAAATCCTTTGCGCTGTGTAAGCCATGCTGTTGCTGTTTGGTTCTCAAGATTACTTTTGACAAAACTGTCCCTCATTGCGGGTGCCCTGCTGTATGTGATGGCTACATTTTTCTGCAACAGATGACCTATAATAGGGTCATTAAGCACTATAGGCCAATTTCTATTAATGATGTGCCTGATCGCCTTTTCTTGGTTGCTATACTTTAAAATCATTCTGAAAGTAACATCACTTTCCCCTGTGTTCATCTTGGTGGTGGACTGACTGGATACATCTGATCTTAAATTGGCAAATAAGTCCGATCTTACTAATGCATTACTCTTGGCGATAGCCGTATCGATGCATTTCTTGGAGTAGCCTCTAGCCAAAAACATGGCCTTGCTTGCCAATTGTGCTGTCCTAAGGTCATCTTGATTGCTGCAAATCCTTTTTAATCTCATCATCTCCCCATAGGGGATGCTGTGTATGAGATGTCGTGGATGGGAGCTGGTTACATGCAGCACTGAGTTGCCTGCAGTCTGCTTCCTATATGATTTGGTTTCGATCTTATTGTTTTT
This sequence comes from Triturus cristatus, assembly GCF_964204655.1. NCBI lineage: Eukaryota > Metazoa > Chordata > Amphibia > Caudata > Salamandridae > Triturus > Triturus cristatus. Next base: position 1,059,569,153 of record NC_140589.1, on the reverse strand, counting down.
AACATACACTTGGACATCTAAAAAGCTCACCATTTCTGCACTAATGGTTGCCCTGAAGTTGAGATTGATGTCATTGATGTTCAACTTTTTGATAAACTCCTGTGCACTTGACAAGGTCCCTTGCCAAATTACAAAAAGATCAACAATATACCGCAGCCACAGTTTGACATTATCTTTAAAATACATTTCATGAGTGTTCTTGAGTACCAGATCCTCCCACCAGCCCATGTGAAGAGAGGCATAGCTGGGGGAGAAGCTGCCCCCATTGCAATCCCTCGTAGTTGTTGAAAAAGTGCATTCTGAAACATAAAAACATTATTGTACAAACAGAATTCCACCATATTGACAAGCATTTTTTTATGTTTGTTCATTTCTGTTGGTCTACTGTTAAGATAGTGTTGGAGGGCCCTCAGTCCATCTTGATGAGTAATGCTTGTGTATAGACCAGTTACGTCGAGAGTTATTAGTAGGGAGTCCTCTTGCCACGCAAAATCCTGAATTTTAGCCAAAAAGTCACCTGTGTCTCTGATACAAGACGGAAGTTGCCGAACCTGCTCTTGTAAAAATAAGTCTACATGCTGTGATGATGCCTCCAATAGACTGTTGTGCGCTGATATTATTGGCCTTCCCGGTGGCTTTAAAGGTTTTTGTGGATTTTGGGTATAAAATAAATGATGGGAACTGTCGTATTTTCATTTTTTTTTAAATGTATATTCGTGTGATGTTATGAGGCCAGCACTCTTCCGCGCCAATAGTTTACTGTAATATTGTCCCATAGCTTCCTCCACATAGTCTTCGTTTCCCCAAATGACAAGGTTTCCTCCCTTGTCTGAATTACGTATGATAATTTGAGTATCGTTCCGTAGCTTGTTTATAAGTTGATGGTATTGGTATTCCTGTTTGTTGTGTTTTTCTTTTCTTGTTTCTTGTACTTTATGGTTTAGATGTTTAATTCTTGTTACAATTGGGTCATGAAAATGTCAATTGCATCTCTGGGAGTTATTGGATTGAAAGTTGACCTGGGTTTAAAAGGCGTAATTATTGGGCTGAGCTTGGTTGTATTGGTGGTGGTCACGTCATCCTGGTTACCCTGATTAAGATTTTGCGAGTTAGACGTTCCACTTTCTTTAGCTACTTCTTGTAAGTCTCGTAATACTGGTAAATCTCATACAGTTAGGTTTAGGAGGGGCGATTGAGATGTTTATACTTCACTGCGCTGAGTGTTCTCCACTGTCTTGTTTTGAAGCAAATGGAACTTTTTCAATTTAAGTTGGCGCACACTTTTGAAGATGTCCATTCTACTAGTTGCATAATTGAACGAACTTTCTGGGCAGTGTATGTATATATATATTTATATATATTTTTTTTTAACAGTCAAATCTTTCTTAATTATCACATATGAGAGAACCTACAAATATGTAAGTTCAGCATTGCTGCTGTACAAAAACCTTTATTTGATTTATTAGACTAAACATGTGCTATGTTGTGAGAAGTTGGCCTAGTATATGCTGTCGGCTAATTAAAGTGGGCACCTTGTACCAGTCCAAACAACCCTTATGGTGATTTAAGAGGTCAATGACAACCTTAGAAAGCTATCCAAGTGGTAGCTGTGGAGAGCAGCCTTCAGGCTTAGTCCTGAAGGAACGTTAAGCAGCTTGTTTTACCAGAATGCAATCTTATAGTATTAGTTAAATGAAAGGAGAACCACACAGTAGTTAAAAAAATATGTATTTATTATTGTAACTATCTAGTACGACACAGTATCTCCTACACAGTGATAATAATAAAGCACACACTACTGTAGCACCAGAAATGATAGTGAATAGCACTAATACACAGTGGGCCCCAGAGGGGGACCAAACCATATAAAAAGAAAGTGGTATAAGAACCACGACTCATGTCAAGACAGTGGCGAAAGGAAGTAGATTTGCTGGGACCCCAAGGAACCACCCAAGGTGATTTGAAAGGGACCCCGCAGAGTGCGTGTGCAGTGTGGGAACATGACTGTTTGCACCGTACAAGCCTATGGGAAAGTCGCGGTTGAAGTTTTAGGGTTTAGGACCCTTCCCAGTGGACTGCGAAGAAACCCCTTGGAAGGCAGAAGGTTGAAGGGCCACCCCACCCGGGGATACTGAGGTACCCAAGTTACCTATCCCAGGGAAGTCGGGTGCATAGGTCTGAAGTGGCGTCAGAAACCACCATCAAACCCAATGGAGGACTTCGAAGAGCAGCTGCTGGAAGGAAGAAAAGTGTCCGTTGGTATTCAAGGGTGGATTCTTGTCGAGGAGTGTCTGAAAGCAGAGGGGACAGAGTCTGGGTCACTTGGAAGAGACCAGGGGCTCGGTATACGAATGCCCACCGATGTTGGGTGCTTCAGGTTGGTTGACTGAGTCCTTGACTCTGCAGCTGCGGGGACCAGGAGATGTCAAGGACGACCAGGAGCCGGAGGCGAGTTGTCCCACCAAGGATGTCGAGTGTTGAGGGGTCGGTGTCTGGTGGGAGCACCAACAAGCCTTGGCAACGGCAACCCTTGCAGAAGGTCAAGGCAGTGCACGATTTGGACGAGCAAGGCCCATGAGACTCACCACACACAGGGGAGTCAGGGCAAGCCTGGAGCAACCAGGGGAGCCCAAGAAAAGCAAAGGTGACCCTCAATTGGACCCATAGGCCTGAGGCACAGGAGTCCCGCGAGGACCTCGAGCGATTTCACCAAACAACAGCCCATGGAGCACTCAGTGCGAGGAGATTGAAGTTCTTGGTAGGAAATGGTGCCAGAGGTTGGAGCTAAATGCACTTGTTTGGGAAATGCCAACAAGCATATGCACTTGCAAATACAAGCGGTGCACAGGGGTTCTGGTATTGCAGTCCCCATGAGGGATACTGGCCTTAAACTCCGTAAGAGGGCAGCTCAGCCCGTGAGGAACGTAGAAACCCACCTCCTGTGTTGCTGGGCCCTTCGGAGTCCGTAGTAGCTCAGGATCAGAAGCGTTGAAGTGACTCCTTCACTCCAAGGGTGATTATCTTTAGTTGTCCTTGATGCTCCACAGGTCCGACACGGATCGTGTATGGTGCATGCGCACAAAGGATACCACAGACTGAGAGGGAGATGAAATCAGGCCCAAACAAAGTCCAGAGTGTCCAGACGGTCAAAGTGCAGTGGTTTCTTTTTCAGAATCTTGTCCACATCGAATCTAAGGTCCTACAGCCAGGTAAGCCCTTAAGTACCCACGGAAGAGGGTTGGCAAGATTCAGGGTTCCCTCCCATGGGAGGGTCTGGACAGTGGACAGGTTACTCCCATGTCCTTTGTCTCGTTTTGTGCCAGAGCGGGAGCCAACGGCTCACAGGACTGGTTTGAACTAGACTATGCACAGGAACACCAAATGTGCCCCTCGTGCAGGCTTTCAGTCGCTGGCAAGCGCACCCACCCAGCTCTAATACACCTAATCCGGTCTGGGAGGTGGTCACACCTCCCTGTGACAGGATGCCTATTGTTCTGCCTTCTCCTGCTCCAGCATGGCGCAACAGCAGGAGGGCAGAAATGTGTCTCTATACAGCAGCAACCATTTTGTGCTGTCCGGGACTAGGAGGCTGGTACCGGGAACACCAGGGACACCACAAAGCTCACTTCTGAGGGGTGGATTCATACCTCCCACACTGCTTACCGGTGTGGGGGTATAATTCCAACATGTTTGATAAAAAAAACCACGCTAGGGTTTGTTTCAGCCAAATTAGAGTTGGTCATCACGCAGTTGTGTAATGCCCCTCTATATGTCGTATATGACTGCTTCTCTGACAACCCGGGAGAATGGACTCCATAGGCTGCAGGGGTGTCCTGCTCATGCAGTGGCACTCTCTCACTTAGAACCAAGCACCGTGCCTTCAGGATTGTAAAGGCCTGCTATAGGGGTGACGCATAGGTTTTAAGTGCAGTGACCCTTAGATATAGTAAACCTATATCTAAAGTATGTGGTGAATGCACCGACTTACACAGGCTGCAGTGGCAGACCTGTAGTTCCATTTTGCATGGCCCCTCATGGGTGGCAAAATACATGCATCAGCCAATGGGAGGCCTCTGGGGTAACTATGCCCTGGGCACATGGGTACCATATACTAGGGACTGACAAGGGTACCCCAGTATCCAATCTGGAGTGTACAAAAGTACATGGCATAACAGTCTAAGGAGAAAGCAGATAGACTGGGTTCCGGATTAGCAGGATCCCAGTCAGACTAGTCAAAAACAGTATTAGATTTAGCAAAAAGTGGGTGTCACCATAAGAAGCAGATGCTACTTTCCTACATATGTGAATAATAAGAATCTATGTAAGATAATTGTTAATATTTTACTAAAGCATTATGTGGTAGCGCACTCTTTACTGACAGCACATTTTCCATTAAAATAGCCACAAATGTTCCCAGTTTGTTTACCACTAAAACGATGTAGTGTACAAATAATAATCGGTGTAAATTGGGCTTCAACAAAATTATTTATCATTTGCACAGCACCAAATAAAGTGTTCCAATTGTGTTCATCCTATTAAACTCTTTGTTCCCATCACACAGAATTACAAAATGTGCTTTTCTAACAACTGGAATATTGTTTGAAATATTTGTACAGTTAATTTCTAAGTTATTTAGAAGTTTTGTTAGACAAATACCTGCCATTCTATACCCTTTCATTTCACACAAATGGCCCTGTAACAAAAACGGCACCCAGGGGTCCAAAACCGGAACCCACCCGTGCGGCCCACCGGGGAATTGCCCGGTGCCCGCTACGGCCAGTCCGGTCCTGGCAATTTGTAAGAAGACATAATCTGACATTTGTCCTCAGTCCTTGAATGCAGAGCATATGCAACAAAATAAAAACAGGATTTAAGGCATCTTTATTGCTTATTCACTTTCCGAGTGAACAGAACAACTGTTCTTTGTCAGCCAGTAGGCCCTAAAAATAGCTCACCCTGATACAATCTGACTCCCCAAAGAAAGCCAGTGAGATGATTTCTCAAGGCCTGTAAATATAATCCAGCCACATGGGTACCATCTGATCCCACCAGGAGATGGAATTGCAACTCTTCTTTAATATTCAGTCTGAGCATTCCATTTATATAAAGATTACATTTGAACACACTGGCAGAAATCATGCAGGCCCCTTGGAACTGGTTATCAATAACACTGATATTAAATAGATAGCAACCGTCTCTGTTCCTTTGAACCTGAAGGAACCTCGGACCATAACACTTATGCCTCTAGCAGTGCCAGGCACCTTAGGCCATCCTCAAAGAAGGGTACTGCCCCAGTTGTTGACCAGTTTCCTGACGTATAGAAAATTCCAAACAGCTTCTACTTTGTATCATATGCTTACTTCGCAAGATACTCAACCAACTAGTAAACCTGCACCTGTTGGCCACAAGATGTTGATCCCAGATACCTAACGTCTCTAATTCTGCACATAAAGTAATTTATGCAATTCAGTGAACGATGTGTTGCCTGGGCCAAGGCAAAGCTTCACACATAAGATGAACACATCTGAAATACCCCTCTAGAATCTTTTGTTACCTAAACCCTATTGTTTTTGTTTATTGAGTACATATCCTACAGTGACCATGTTGACCAACCCTGGATCACAAATTGTTGGACTGTCCCATGGTGTAAAATTAGTTGGTATGAGATCCACTGACCCCACTGATGCTTGTTACGTCTTAATCAAAATGGTCCCATCCCTCTGACCTTGCAACCTAAGCAAGTCACTCGGTGAACATGCTGTATGGCCTGACCTCATTGCTTAGTTTGAGCCAGTGTTAGGATTCTGCACTTATGACAGACTACCATACGATCCCAAAGTTTATCTAGTTTGAGATGAGCACATCCAGAGTGTTTAAAATTCAATACATGTTAACATATATGATACCGGCCATTGTTACAGCTTTAGGAGTCCTGGGATTTTCCTAAATGCCACACTAGTAGGGGTGGGATTTCAAGTATTTGTGTTGGTACTGGCATGGAAGCGTCTGCTTCCAACCCAACCGGATGACCCTTTGGCTTCCGGTGCCCACACACTCCCGGGTAGAGGCAGTACAGACAATCCTTGTGAGGATCATCCACATAAAAAGTATTTTCTTCCAGCATGTGTTCAGGGCCTGAAGGGCTATTTTTAGATGCCTCAGACATGGCAGAAGCAGTAGAGTATCTTTCAAAAATTGGTTTTGAAGAAAACTGAGCAGAGCTCAGAGAGACTCTATTCACAGGATGTGCGGTAGAAAATCTGAGGGACTCAGCCTCTCTTGGGAGTATTCTAATGGGTGCTATTGTCTGATTGGCTAGAGTTTGGTTTCTTTTTTTAAAGGACATATATAAACTATTTAAGTGATTGTTCATTGCCACTATAACCTATGATAATGAAATATATTGCTTTATTATGGTAGCATGGGACTTTGACGCCAGGGAATGATTAAAGCATGTGAATCTATGAAATATCCGATAAAGGAGAAAAGTTACTTTCGATATTGTAGGGTGGTTCTTCTCTATGACTAAAGGCAGTGTTGTTAAATCGATTTTCTTTTGTTTTGGAGCCCACAGTCGCATCTAAGGTACTGTAGGCTGGTAAAACGAGGCGGTGTGGTTGCTATTAAATCTCCTCCCACTGTAAACAAAACTACTTGCACCTCAATCTGTTGAATACTAGATGCACTTTCCAGAATAGCAATATCAGGGGTTCTGCCTATAGGATCTAAAGAAAGTGCAGAGCAGGAAGTGTCCTCGGTTTTCTATCTCAATGGTTCTCTGAGTGTTGTCTTTAGGATCTATTGGTCTTAGGGCCTGCTGTACTCATTTTGACCCATTCGAAAGTCCTGCAGAAGGTGTGAGTGGATCTGGTACGCAAAACCGGTCTGTTGGGACCCCACCATTGGTCAGCTCACCCTTTTCTGCACAACGTGGACCTGCTTTTGCAGCAAAATGGTCATGTCCTCAACCCTAAGCATCAAACACTGCAAGGTCACATTATTTGGTGATTGAGTGGTAACACATAGAGTCCTATTGTTTCCCGGACAAAGTTGCACATGCCAATCTGGTGGCCTAGTTTGCTAGAAAAACAATTCAGTGGTGCAATTTGGAAAGATTAAATCCCTTTAAATGTCACTTTTCCGACATTTTTTTTTTGACAACATAATTTTATTGTTGACAGCCAAGACAAAGAGAGTGCCCCATAGGGCACCCAAAGTACGCATAGAAGAAGACAAATTTGGATATCAACTTTTTCAACAATGACATGCTATCGGTCATGCATATAATAAATTGCAAAGAGAAAGAATAACAGAAAAACAAAGAACTGTGCCACATTGCCTCTGTTTGACAAGTAGAGATGTCTCATATATAGGGAGAGTCCTTGCCCCCGTAGCCACATCTAGCATGTGTACTATGCATATTCCAGTCTGCTGGATTCCTAAGAACAGTTCTTAAGCATCAGACGGGGGAGGAGGAAGCTCCAGATATAATCCCCTATAGTCAGCCCATCTTTTCCAGATCTTGTTGTGTTTTCGTGGGCACCCCCTCGCTTCGAATACTGCGATCAACGGTGGGGATTCATCTTTCCAGGCTCGGGCAATGTCTCTTTTTTCGCCAATGTCAGGTCTAGAAATAAAAGGTGGCGCTTGTACCTGTTGCCGCCCAGATCCTCTGTACTATGTAGTATGGCCAGCCTTGGAGAGGAGGGAACCTCCCAACCCAAAATGTCAGATAGACATGTAAACACCCCCCTCCAGAACCTTGACAGTGTAGGGCAGGACGACGGGGTGTGCAGGAGGGTACCCTCCATAGACCCACAGAGTACACAATGAGGGGATGTAATTAGCCCAGCACGCCACAGTCTTTGCCTGGTATAATAGGCTCTATGTAAATACTTAAACTGGATAAGACGTAGGAGGGACGCGATTACTGCACTGCGCGGGGTCTCCAGTGCCTCCACCCAGTCATCCTCCTCTAAGGGACCCAAATCCTGCTGCCATGCCTCTCTAGTTTTATGTAGTGTGGTAGGTGTGTTATTGAGAAGCGTACGGTATATTTTGGTGATCTTATGGTCTCCCAGGTCGCCCATAAAAACTTTCGCCTCAAAAGGGTTAAATTCGGGTATCTCTTTTAGATGGACCTTACCGACATCTTGAAATTTGCATTGCCCCTTGCACAGCAGATGTGGCGTGGGTGACAAATAAATGCTATTTGTCTGCCCTGTCTGCCTCATGAGTCACCCTGATCAACCTTCCTTCCCTGTGTAGATCACATTAGTGTAGGATTTTCCTGAGAGATTTGTTTTAATTGTTTCAACCCACACCAACCTTGGTGGGAGGACGGCTAATACTCCTTCATTAAGCTATGGATAAACCAACAGTTGGTCTAAACCTATTCATACTGCAAAGACATATGCCTTTATCAGCACCCATGGAGAAACGTCTACTAACTCTCTTGGTAAAAGCATGCAGTTGCCTATAAATGAAAGTGTGCTTTCCAAGACTGTGCTAACAAACATTCGCACATTCTGTTTTTTAATTCAACTGACATCAATATTGCAAGATAACTAAAGCCGCTCAATACCAGAAATTTACAATCAGATAATACATTCATACTAGTTGTAGGTAAAGAACGTAATTCACCTGATTCGTTCCTCTTGTAGCTTCGACTATATAGGCTGCCAATCACAATAAGTTAAAATCAGACCCATTGAACATTGCTCTGTCGTTCAACTACTTGCAGAGAACCTTATGTTGAGCCTTTATCACACGTTTCCGCACTTTAAAAATGACTTGCATGAAGGCCAATGGCAAAAAATGATGCTATATAAAATGAGTGGCACCAGGCACAGTGTTTTATTATTCAAACACAACAACAGACGTTTAACCTTCAGAATTACCCTTCCTGAGTTACTGGTAACAATTGCCGGCGCACATTCATCCAGGTTTAGTCTCAGTTCTCACATATTCCTTTTTTGGGAATGTTTGTGAGAATGTGGACTATTGTATCACTTTACAAAGCAGAGGAACCAATGAAACACCTATAAACTATTGATCAGCAGAGTTCCCAACTACCAAAACCGCGCTGAACCACTCTGGAGTGCACAGCTTTAAGAGGGCCAGAAAAAAGCATTGAAGCAAGGTCCTCCCATTAATAAATGTGAGTTATACCTCTGTAAATGTGAAATCTTGCGATAACTACCGTTCAATCTGGTACGCAGACTCATGTTCTTCTCTTTGAATAAGCATTCAATGCCTAAAATGGACAGTTTGTAATTTTGTGCCAATGGCATGGTCAACTTGCCGACTGTTACTGAAGCACAAGTTACTTACCTTCTGTAACGCCTTATCTGGTAAAGACTCTATCAGGCCGCAGATTCCTTACCTTAGAATAATCCCCAGTGTCGGACTGGATCCATACATTTTTGTGAGCATTATCCATGAATGCCGGTAAGTTGCATTGTTCGGCTGCACATGGCGCTGTCGGCATCGTCCTTACCAGAAGTGATGTGTGCGCAGCCTATATAGGCACACTGACGCCAGTCCTTTTCTTTCCTCGTCAGTCAGCACAGATCTTATTTTGTCATATTTTGACTAACCTTTTTCTGACCATTTTGTCCAAGATTTTTGAGACTTTGTGTCCTGTGCACAGGATGTCCACCAGAAAGTCAGGTTTAATGCAATGTGGTGCCTGTCATTGACGGATGTCGGTGACGGACCTGCATTTGATCTGTCTCTGGTGTCTTGAGCGTAACCACTACACCAAGACATGCAAGGACTATTGCGTGATGCATTCTAAGGTGCGGAGGGAGCAGTCTCTCAAGCTCCTCGCCGACCAACGTCGATCAACTCTGCGACACTCCAGATCTCAGTTGTGAGGAAGGTCCAGAGATCGCCTGCAAAGTCGGACCCAATGATCGTTGTCCCTCTCCAAGTTGTCGGGGAAGTCAAGTAAATCCCACAAAAAGAAGAAGTTGGAGAGGTCTTCCACTTCACAGCACAAGTCTTTAGACAAGTCGCGGGGCCGTCAGCACTTGAGGCCTTGCTCTGCGGTGGAGCCTATGCCGTCTCCATGCCTTCCTGAGTTTCCAGGAGCCGGATTGACCCCTGTCCAATTTTACACAGTCATGCACCTCATTTTTGGGCAGCCCTACCCCTTAGGAGCACCCTTGGACCAAGGCTGATTCGCCCTTGGTACCAGTTGGGCCCCAAGTATCCACTGTGCCAATGGCATGGTCAACTTGCCAACTGTTATTAAATCTGTGAATTAACATCACCCCATGAAACAAGCATTGGCAAAGCCAATACGTTTCGCCATTGGGAAATCTATTTACTTTGTCAATGTGTTTTTACATGTTGTACTGGAGTTGAACTGCTGTGCAACATGGCTTAAAGAAAATAAAAGCGCTATGATGGGGCCAGAATCTTTTTTAAAAACAACACCGGTTTTGCAAGCACCGCTCATGGGTTTTTCGGCGAAAAGGGGTATTCAGGATATTAGCCCAGGTCACAACGCTATAGACTGCACTGCCCAACAAACAATGACACACTCATGCTCAGGAAAGCCCTGAAAAATGTATTGTTTTAGAAAGATTTTATCAGCCACAATACTGTGTTGCCTCCTGTCACCAGTGCAATGCTCTACAAATACCATGATGATGATGGTGGTGGTTTTCTGCGGCTTAGAAACACTTGTTCAGTGAGAGCTCCCTGTGAGCACACTACTTAGTTATACTTCACTGTTTGGATGGAGCAAATAAGGAATTCTGCTGAGGGTGATCTCCTTTGTCCGTGGACTGTATTGCTGGCAGGCTACACTCTAGGTTTGGAAAATCCATTCCTCTAGGAAGTGGGGTCTCAAATGGTAAATTCCTTCTCCTTTATGGGTAAAGTCTTCCTTGAAGTCGTTAGGTGGGAACTTTCCAATGAACATGGTTGGAGATTGTGTGTGGGCATCTCCTCAGCAGTGTGGCCAGCCATGTGTGTGTGTGTGTTGTAGACTTGTAAAGCGCACAGCTGCCCCAGCAACGGGGCGTCCCGGCGCTGTAGACCGCTGGGGAACCCGTCCTGGCTATCCCTGTGAGATGATTCTCCTTTGCTTGTGTGTCCTTCCAGCCCACTTTGTTTTGGTTCAGTGCTTATTTTAGGGCAAAGCCGGATTGTTGGGAACAGGGGGCTCATCTCAAAGGGTGCATCTCAGCTAAAATGACAAGACCTAGAGACGCATGACAGGGAGATTTATAAGCAGAAATGAACGAGCTTTTATTTTCCCATTAACTTGCTTGGAAGTGGAAGACGTCACGATATCACACATTCTGGAGCCTAGAATGGGCGTGTAGGTATTCTGCTGAGCCAAGTGTTGCATATGGCACAAAAGCAAATTGGATGCGTCATTGCACCTCCGCACAATAATACTTTAGCCATTCATACTTTTCAGCCGATTCTCTTTGCGAGATTTGTTTCAGCCAATCAAATTGCTCTTCAGTTCCCCAGGGAAATGATCCTAAGCTTCCCATTTGGAGACTCCACTTTACTCAGTTCTTATCTTTATGCGTTAGTTCATGGTTAGCTGATGTTTAAAGGTAGACGCAGCTTCAAATACTTTTCAGTGGAGCAACACCTAGAGGGGCTGAGACAAAATCAAAATGAGTTGCTTACAAAAGTTTATGAAATATTGTATTTATTCTATATAAGAATGTTGTGCATATTGCAGTGAAAATGGCAAAAAGTGATCACGTTTCTGATACTATGTTTTATTTTGACCCCTGATGCAGATAAACGGATCTCTTTTTCACTAAACTGGAGAGCATTTTCAGAACACATGTAACACTACATCTATGCAGCTAAGAAAGTGCATAGTAAACATGTAGAAAGGAACAGCGTTTAAGCCCTCGATAATTTAACGAAAATAATGACGAATCAATGGATAAAGTGACTGGATGAATCATCTTTATTACAATAACTGGTTTTCACAGACTTTCCAAGATCACAATAATTATGAACGAACGGAGAAACCCGCACATTTATATATTAGGGCGCACGCTGAGATCTACATATGACGTATGCTGTAAATAAATGTCAAATGTGATTTGTTTCACTGTTCAAAACAAGCAGGAGTCCGGGGCCTAAAGAAGTACGTACGCTCACTAGAACCGATACAGATGTCCCTTGTTATATGTGAGTAGTTCACTCAATCCTATATTTCTAATGCTTTCTGCTACTTTTAGTTGTGATATTTTCATTGTAAACATAAAACTACATGGTCCCAAATCCAATGGAAAACAGGGCTGGAGTTACTAGCATGGCACCGCTTTTCTGTTTGCAAGAGATCGTCACATAAGAGGCTGGCACATGTCACTTGTAGGCGCATGGCAAACAGAAACGCAGAAAAATAGGCGCCTATGAGCAGTGCTCATTTCAGGGGTCTCCCTGGGACTACCTTAGATTATTCCTGTTCTCCGAAGGTTGGGTTCACAGGAAGACAAGGATAAGTATTTTCACCTAATGTGGTACTTTGAAATTTGGGACCGCGTAGGAGGCAGGGCCCTACCCCTGTCTATTCCGGTATTAGCGAACCGCGAATGGCCAATGCGGTATGTACAAGTGGTTTGCATAACATTTCATTGATAAATGCACTATGTATACGATGTTACACATTGACTTCGTGGGTTCCATCTTGGAGCGGTGGCCATCTTATGGTTGCCCTCACATAGGCTATACATTACAAACAAGTACGGGCCTTTAGAACACATGTGCTTTCTGTTTGACTTCTCTGTGACCTGTGCAGCTTGGCTCCACCGCCCCAGGTCAGTCCGGTCCCACGAGCTCCCTGTCCTACTGCCACCTGTGATTAGCATCAGGGTTTGACACACCATAAAACCTCTTCATGAACACAAGCCTCCGGCTAATCTCTTTCACACCTGACTCTTCCTGCTTTATGGCTTGTTTTACAAACAGGAGATGCCCGTGTTTATTGGGGCCTGTTGATATCTGATGTGGGATCTGAGCCTTGCTGGGTAAATAATTGTGGGCTGGCTTAACTGGAATGTGGGATGGTCATCATGACTCTGCCTTTTCGTTTGTAATGAATACATGTAAATGACCATATCGTAAAACAAGGAATGTGTGCTTAAAGCATGATATTTTGTATTTAAGGAGAAGCCCGTTTCTGTAATTTTAAGCAGTCTCCTGAGAACATACATTGTGTTGTACTTCTCGGATACCTGTAATTGGTCTGCAGCCAATAAATCGATCTTTGACTTCACCTAGAAGACTCTGTGTTTCTGTGGGTCTGAAACAGGAAGAACTCGAAGTCTTAGGGTGTGTTCCCCTGCACCGCTGGGCTTTAAATTCCCAGTACTTCAGTTGGCGCCCAACTCGGGGCGATTTCAGCGGTACTGGTCCAAGCCAGAGGTTCGTGAGGAGCTTCGTGTGGAAATTCTGGAGGAAGGCCGCCACTTCATCGACCCCTGCATGTCGACGTGGTCCGAAAGTCTTTTCTGCTAGGTTCTCCGCGTCCCGACGGCTACGAAGGACTGCTGCCCTGATTAATCGCCCTGTTTTGGACCCTTGACGATTTTGGTAGTGCGAAACAATCGACAGAGTCTTCTGGTGACGCCATCGATCATCGATATTCAGTTAAGTATAAGTGGAGCGTCTCCCAGTTTGTTTGGTATCCTTCGGGAATTCGGTATCCTTCGGGATCATTTTGATTTGGAGCTTGCAAGTGCCAAAGCCAGAGGACTCGTGTATTCACGAGACTATCGTAAATCGATAATCCTTTGAAGTTTGAAACTAGACTAGTGAGCGAAGATGCCTGGTTCTAGTGTATTTGGAAGATTGTTTTGTTTGGGTTGTAGAAGGGATTCCCAATTAGAGGATTCGTGTCCGGTTCCTCCAATTGGAACTCCAACTTATGAGCTTTATGTAAAACATGGCGTGGGCCCCATTGCATATAATGAAGTATGGATCCGATACACCAGAAAGGACGGTGTTTTAAAATGGCCCCAAAATGGTAGTTTTGATACAGATATCTTAGATAATTTGGAAGTTAAATTGTTTAAAAAGAAAGCCCGGCCGGCGATGTTTGATTCTTTCCACCTATGGCGAAAGGAAGCCAAACAGAAGGAAATTAAACTAGCGAAAAGGAATTAGAGAGAAAGAGGTATGTCAATGATGCAAGCAGCTGTGCAATTTAAAGATAATGAGGAGGAACAAATGAATGAGCAGTTACATAGACAGCGCAAACTAGGGATCGATAAATGTTACCCTGTTTTGTCACCCCTTGTGCAAGATGAAACAAAAGAGAAAGAGAAAGATTCCCTAATGTCCCATTTGCTAAGTTCGCCACCCCCGTATGCGCAAAATGCCACAGCGCCTCCACAGCTCGTAAATGTGCAGCCTCCAGTAAATATGCCGCAAGCCTTCCCACAACCGCCAGCTCCTCCTCAGCTGGATCCTATCCCTACAGTACAGCCCTCCCAAGGGCCGCCAGTTGTGTTACCTATTGCCCCCGCGCTTCCTGCGACTTTGCCTAGCACATCAGCTGCCTCCCCTGGCGCTCTTTCTTACACTACCCAGGTACCTGTATCTGAATCCGCTTTTCTTCCCTCTGTCTATCCCCCCGTTTTCGCCTCAACTTCTCCTTCAGCACGACAACGTCTAGCTAATGTAGTTACTAGTTTAATGTTGCCTCTCTTTGGGTCATCTAGTGTGACCCCTGGTTTACAACTTAAGCAATTGCGTAGTCAGCTGCCTGGTCCTGACGAGAAAGAGATCTGGCGCGTAGGTGGATTGGTTTCCCTTCACTCTATAATGTGGAATCAGTTGTTAACGTTTTCCACCAATGGGATGCCCCAAAACAGAGGTATGTCTTTTACAAAATGTGTGAATTCCTCTGTGAGGAATTGGAGGATCATGGTTCAAACACAATCCCGCAGGAGTTGTGTCGAGTGCGGTTTGATTTTGGAACAGGTACAATTGTGGGTCCCGATGTAGATAAAGCAGTTGCGACTTTACTGTCCTTCAGGAATAGCGATTGTCAGCAATCATTGTTCGAACAGGAATTCCCTGTGGGGAAAAAGGTAAAAGCGCGCCAATATCCGATGCGTGAGGTTCCCCCAGTTTGGAGACCTGCTGATCCAAATGCTGCTCCACCTGTCTTAGCACATTTTCAGCGTGTTTGGGTACATGTCCCATGGAAACGTTCTGAGGTGTTAGCGCTTAAGCAGACATTGCCTGACCCCCGTAAAAACCCTACAGGATATTATAAGGAGTTATCACAAACTGCAGAATCGTGTGTCATGTATCTAGCTGACATAGATATGTTGTTCGGGAATGTTGTTCCACAGCCTTTATGGGGATCCATCCGTAATACGGATCATGCTGCAGAACTAGGGGGCACATGGGCTAATATTATTGCTGCAGACGCTGGCCAAGTTGGTGGTGCGAAGCCTGACCCTTTAGTAGCAGACCTCCCTGGTAGAATTATTACATACATGAAAACTTTAATGCCCGCGATGCGCGTGAATAGGGATAAACTATCCGCATGTAAGCAGAAGAAAGATGAGACAGTGTCCGATTTCTTTACAAGGTTTGAAGAAACGTTTATCGACCACAGTGGTCAAGACATGAGTACTGAAGGTGGCCAACGGTTATTTGTTGATACATTTGTGCAGAATCTACTCCCCGAGTTGTGTAAGAAATTAAAAGACTCAGAAAGTTCTTGGGCTGTTTCCTCTTCAGCGCAAATACTGGCTACTGCACAGTATTATGAAAATAGAGATAAAGACGAGAAAGATAGAACAGACAAGAAAACGAAAGAACTGAAAACGAAGGTCCTTTTACAGCAGGCTTATCCGCCACGTGGAGGACAGAATAATTATAGGCAAACCCAAGGTATCTATCAGCAGCCCCAACAATTTCAGAATAACCAGCAAATGAATGGGTATTATCAACCATGTATCCCTGTAGGTCCCAATCAATGTTCATATTGCAGAGAGGAAGGTCATTTCAAGTATAGCTGTCCTAAGTTAATGCAGCGTACTAGTAATGCGTATGGCGCAAGAGGTAGAGGTGGTCAGCAAGCTCCTAGAGGTAGAGGGCGTGGAAATGTTCCCCAGAATGCACGTCCTCTTCCGCCTCAAAATACGATAAATAGCTTTGATCAGCAAGCCAATGCTACTGGTAATACAGCTCAGTACTATAATAATGATTATTATGCAGAAGACGACAATGTGGAAGGTAATGATTACTAGGACAGCCATAGACAGAGAGAGGGAGTTGTTTCAGTACCAGTGGATCAGAGCGGACCGTATGTTAAGGTGACTACAGCGGGTGTAACAGAGCCCTTTCTGCTGGATACTGGTGCTGCAAAGAGTTCAATTATGCATTCAAAACTCCCTGGCGCACCTTTGTCTGGCGAAATGAATGTTTCAGTAGGTTTTTCTGGCGCCCCAGTTAGAAACACGATTTCTAGTCCTATGCCACTTTCTATTGGACCTTGTGAGCTAAAAGCACCCCTCATCCTAACGACAGGTTGTGGTGAAAATTTGCTAGGATTAGATTTGTTAAAAAGATTGCATGCGACGCTATATTGTTCTCCCTCAGGAGTACAACTTACATTAGGTAAGGAAGTGATTTCCCCTGTGTATTTGTCTAAGAATGCAATGCCACCTGAATTGTCATCCCTTCCGGATGTCCTTTGGGCTACTGGTCCCAATGATGTGGGTCTTTTGGAAATACCGCCATACGTGGTCACTTTAAAAGCCAATGTCAGATTGCCACGTATTCCCCAGTACAAGATCTTCAATGAAGGTCAGAAAGCGTTGTTAGCCATTGTCAGTGATTTGATTTAAAAGGGTGTAATTGAAGAGACAAGAGGCAACGTTTGCAACAGTCCTGTTTTACCTGTTTTAAAACGAACGGACCCTTCACAGCCACCTGTTTACAGATTTGTGATTGATCTTAGAGAGGTAAATAAGATTGTTGTGCCACCGTTTCCAGTTGTCCCTGATATAACTGCCTTGTTAACTATGATTCCAGCCTCCGCTGCATGGTTCTCAGTGATCGATTTAAAGAATGCTTTCTTTAGCATCCCAATTGCAGAGGAGAGCAGGGACATTTTTGGCTTCAGTTTAGGAGGTCAAAGCTTCCGCTTTAAACGCGCTCCCCAGGGCTACTGTGAAAGTCCATCAATATACAGTCAAGCTTTAAAAGCGCAGCTTGATGCACTTGTTTTACCTAGTGGCGCTATCCTTATTCAGTACGTTGACGATTTACTAATCGCCGCGGATACTGAAAAGATTTGCAAAGAGGCTACATTGTCATTGTTGCGTCATTTGTCTGCCTTCCATCACAAAGTCTCTCTCTCAAAACTGCAATATTGTCGACAAGAAGTGACCTACTTAGGTCATCTCTTATCGAAGGAGGGAAGGAAACTGACCCCAGAAAGAATTCAAGCCATTGCACAATTGAGCGTGCCAAGAACACAGAGAGAAGTGCGTGCTTTCTTGGGCATTACTTCATACTGTAGGCACTGGATACCGAATTTTTCTTTGCTGGCAAAACCTTTGTTAGCATTAACATGTAAAAATACACCGAATCCTATCCCATGGTCTGAAGAGTGTCAGAAAAGTTTTTGGGAATTGCGTGATGCATTATGTTCAGCTCCTGTGTTGGGTACCCCTGACTACAGCAAGCCTTTTACATTGTATGTTCATGAAAAAGATGGTTGCGCATTATCAGTGTTAACGCAGCCTTTTGGCGACAGACCGCGTCCATGCGCATATTTTTCGTCAACCTTGGACCCGGTAGCGAGGGCATTGCCAAGTTGTTTGAGAGCTACAGCCGCAGCAGCTATGTCTATTCGACAGTCTGCTAGACTAGTGATGGATAATACATTGATTGTTATGGTTCCACATGCTGTGGACACATTGTTAAACAGGACCAAGACACAGCACTTAACTAGTGCACGATTGTCAGGATATGAATTGACACTGTTAGCAAATCATATACACATAAAGAGATGCAACACGTTGAATCCAGCTACATTATTGCCGATTCCAGCAGACCTAGATGAGATTGAGCAACATGATTGTCTGTTCAGAACAGAAGAAGAGACGAAAGGGAGAGTGGATCTTAAAGATACTCCCCTGACTGAGTGTGATGGTACCTTATGGGTGGATGGTTCGTGCTTCAAGCTTCCGAATGGTGATACGACTGCTGCATATGCTATCACGACTTTGCACACGATTGTTGAAACTGCACGTGTGCCACATATTTCGGCTCAAGCAGCAGAATTAATTGCCCTTACAAGAGCATGCGTGTTGTCTGAAGGAATGAAAGTGAACATATATACTGATAGCCAGTACGCCTTTGGCGTGGCTCATAGTTTTGGGCGATTGTGGAAAGAACGTGGGTTCCTGACTTCGCATGGAGCTAAAATTCAGAATGGCAAGTTGGCGAATGACCTCCTTGAGTCACTGACCCTACCGTTACAAGTTGCGATTATGAAATGCAGTGCGCACAAGAAAATCACTGATGATGTTGGTCGTGGTAATGCGTTTGCTGATGAAATCGCGAAAGAAACAGCAAAAGATGTGAAGACTCAAATGTATGTTGCAGGCCCTGCAAGATGGGTTAATGATGTTGGAATGTGTGAAAACACGGCAGAGAGTGTGAAGTCCCTTCAAGCTGAAGCCACAGAGAAAGAGTTGAGCAAGTGGAGAGAAAGCACGGGTAAATTGGATGAGAATGGTTGTTGGATTGATTTGTCAGAACATCGGCGATGGTTGTTACCTGATGCATATGTGCTTCTAGTGGTTACTATGGCACATGGAATGGCACATATCAGTATGAAAGGAATCTATAAGTTGTTGGCTCCAGTATGGCAGAATGCTGGAATTCCCAAGTGTGCAGAGAATGTGGTCAAGAATTGTATGGTATGTTTGAAATACAACCCTGGTAGGGGAACCCCAACTCCAGCTGGTCATTTTGCGCCTCCATCATATCCATTTGAAGTTTTGCAGCTAGATTTTATCCATATGGAAAGGTGCAACAACTTGAAATATGTACTGGTTGTTGTTTGCGCTTTTTCAAAATGGATAGAAGCATATCCCCTAAAAGACAACACTGCTTTATCCACAGCCAAAGCCCTTGTGAAATAATTTTTCCCTAGGTTTGGAATGCCAAGAATGGTGTGGAGTGATAATGGGAGTGAAGTTGTGGGTCGAGTGATGAAGAATGTGTGTGAGGGGTTAGGGATAAAGCAAAAATTTCACGCTGCAAATCACCCCCAATTAGCTGGATTAGTAGAGTGCTACAACGGCACTCTGAAGCTAAAACTGGCCAATATCCAGGCGAGCTCCGGTCTTAAATGGCCTGACGCTCTGCCTTTAGCACTCCTATCCAATAGAATGACTGTGCACTCACGAGTGGGACTTAGTCCATATGAGGTGGTTTTTGGCCGCCCGGCCAATGTATGGGGTGTGCCAAGACCGACGAAATTCAGCGAAATCGAACATCCAGTACTGCTTGATTATTTGTATGAATTGACGGCTAAATTGCGTGTTTTACACCAACAGGTGCATGATACTCTCCCCCAGGCCTCTGAAGCTCCAGGACACCCTATCGACCCTGGCACGTGGGTTCTTGTGAGGAACTTCCAGCGAAAGAGCAACGATGAGCCCCGTTGGATTGGCCCTCACCTCGTACTTCTGTCGACAAGGTCAGCTGTTCGAGTAAAAGGGAAGAATTGGATTCACGGCGCCCACTGCAAGCGGATCCCTTTGCCTCTACCATATGACCAGTGGGTCCAGGAGGGTATAGCTGATTCTGAAACAGACACTGTACCCCGTTTTGTACCATTTAGTGATGCACGCGTAAGAGGCACAACTTCAGAACAAGAGAGTGACGATATTTTGCAAGAAGCTGTGCCACCGTCAATTCGATTGGTCACCACAGAGCCTGAACTCTTGTTTCAAGACCAGACAGTACCCGGCAGAAACCGCTACAACCTGAGACCAAGGCCTATGGACAAATAAAAATTCCCTTCCCTTACTATTTTTTGATGTTATAGCTCTCCCATCTGAAGGACTTTCTTGATTTTTGTTTTTCGAACCACCATCCGGGTTCAGCCGCAGGGTCGCGGTGCCAAGACTTTGGGGTACAGGCCGAAGACGTTAGGTCAACGGTTCTGGTTGGTCTAGGGCGTTCCCTGGACTGACAGGCGTACCCCTTAGCAGAAGATACTCACCCGCCGCGAGTGGCACGATTAGAGGATGGAGTTTTTCAGGATGGAGAGACTCGCTGAGGAGATGAACTTTAAAGCGAAAATATGTAGAATAATGAAGAGCAAACGTTTTATATTATTATGTCTGTTTATACTATGTAGTATGATGGTGTTTACTGTAGGATTTGTATTCTTCTCCTCTCAAGAGCCCTTTGCACCCACTGTACAGCCTATACCTCCTCCTACTGTCTCCTTGCACTCCTTCCACCCTCTGCCTGAACACGTTCTGAATTTGTAAACAATTCATTCATTCAGCTCCTGCACCAGCACCAACTAGTCATGAATACAACCAATTGCTGGGTGTGTGGGTTAATGCCACATACCATTAACAAAGGTATTCCTTATCTAGTGCTGCCGTTTAGTTACAATGGATCGTCATGGGCATTCCAGACCATGTTTCTCTTTGCATTAGATGCCTACTCCCCGCGACAACCGTGTTCCATCAGACCTAGCACAAATAATAAAGCTTTAATGAAAGGAGTTGCCGATATGAGCAGAGATATCGACGCATACTCATCTATTCCCAAGGATGAATTGAGAGCTTATGTAGGGTGGAACGCAACGGGGTATAGTATTAGTCTGGGTGAAAGGCAGCGGAAAATTTCATCCCCAATTTGGGTCGTACCCCACATAGGTCGGTTCTGTTTACAAGGTAATGGTCAGAATCCAAGAGCTCAACTGGGGAAAAGTGACTGTACTGAAACGTACACTTTTCCATCACAGTTTTCCCCTGCGTTTTTGGCTGCCAAGGGTACATATTTTGTCTGCAATGACCGAGCATATACATGGTTGCCCCCTGATTTCTCGGGCACATGTTATATTGCAAACTTGCTACCGCCAACATTTACTGCTGCCTCTGATTATCACAAGACCAGAGTTGTAAGAGGAGTGATTAGTAAGGAGGATACTACCGGTCAGGAAGCGGGAGATTTCTTTTTGGGTTTCCTGCCGTTTTGGGGACCGATGGTCAATAGTAGGAACCTGAGACAACTGACTCGTGTGGTTGAATCCACTGTTAATGTTACGGCTGGTGCCCTTGGTAATTTGACAGCTGAGCTCCAAGCGGATCGCCTCATGACTTTGCAGAACCGTATGGTTCTAGACGTCATACTTGCAGACCGCGGTGGGGTATGTAAGGTTATCCAATCTAGCTGTTGCATTTTCATACCAGATAACGCTCCAACAGTTTATCAGGCCATCTCCAAATTGCATAAAATATCTGAATCCATACATGTGGATAAAGGAGATTGGTCACTGGTGGGGTGGTTCTGGGAACTGATATCTGCCTGGGGTTGGAAGATTCTGATGGTCATTGGAATGATCTTAGCCATTCTTTTCCTGTTCTGTCTGTGTATACAGTGCGCTCCTGCGATATGTGGCCTCTGTGCTACATTATGTGTAAGGAAACCTGTATCGAGGGACGAGCTAAGTAATAGGATGATGCTACAGCAACATCTCCATGACTTCGTGAATATTGACCTAGACTCGGATTGATGTGAGTATAGTTATTGCCTATGTAAGGGCAAAAGGAGGGTCTGTGGTACTTTGAAATTTGGGACCGCGTAGGAGGCAGGGCCCTACCCCTGTCTATTCCGGTATTAGCGAACCGCGAATGGCCAATGCGGTATGTACAAGTGCTTTGCATAACATTTCATTGATAAATGCACTATGTATACGATGTTACACATTGACTTCGTGGGTTCCATCTTGGAGCGGTGGCCATCTTATGGTTGCCCTCACATAGGCTATACATTACAAACAAGTACGGGCCTTTAGAACACATGTGCTTTCTGTTTGACTTCTCTGTGACCTGTGCCGCTTGGCTCCACCGCCCCAGGTCAGTCCGGTCCCACGAGCTCCCCATCCTACGGCCACCTGTGATTAGCATCAGGGTTTGACACACCATAAAGCCTCTTCATGAACACAAGCCTCCGGCTAATCTCTTTCACACCTGACTCTTCCTGCTTTATGGCTTGTTTTACAAACAGGAGATGCCCGTGTTTATTGGGGCCTGTTGATATCTGATGTGGGATCTGAGCCTTGCTGGGTAAATAATTGTGGGCTGGCTTAACTGGAATGTGGGATGGTCATCATGACTCTGCCTTTTCGTTTGTAATGAATACATGTAAATGACCATATCGTAAAACAAGGAATGTGTGCCTGAAGCATGATATTTTGTATTTAAGGAGAAGCCCGTTTCTGTAATTTTAAGCAGTCTCCTGAGAACATACATTGTGTTGTACTTCTCGGATACCTGTAATTGGTCTGCAGCCAATAAATCGATCTTTGACTTCACCTAGAAGACTCTGTGTTTCTGTGGGTCTGAAACAGGAAGAACTCGAAGTCTTAGGGTGTGTTCCCCTGCACTGCTGGGCTTTAAATTCCCAGTTCTTCACTAATCTGGCTTGGAGACTTTTTATTGGTGGAATGGAACTACGTTTTGTTTTGGGCAAGATATTCTGTGAATGTGTGCTTGCTCATTTCAGACTCTTACCACCCCATGGAGATAGAAAATGGTGTTACTGGAGGGTACTGTCACCTAGATTAATTGGGTAGAGTGTCCTCTAGGGTAAGGGGCAAATGATCCCTCACCGCTGCCACTGAACACCTCTGTCGGTCCAAGGCGCTACAGGCCTAGAAGTCGCTTTTGCAGTCCACTGCTCCACAGGTGTCACATAATGTTTGATCATATGACCCCATTCATGAAGCCTGAAGCCGTCCCAACCCACCAGGACTTGAAGAGGTGAACCAGTGGGATCAGCTGAGGGAGCGAAGAAATGTCTTTAAGGCCCAGCCACCCTGCAACATATCAATAAAGAACTTGAGTTAAGTGAAAAGGAGCTAACAAATTCTCACCATTTCCGGGTATCTGTCTCAAAAAAAATATACTATAAAGTTCTTATTGAATGATACAGGTTTTGAGGCATGTTTGAAACCTGTTATTACAATTATGTTTAACGTTCTGTAAACAATTCTGATAGAGTGTCACTTGAGAAGCCACCTCTGGTATTGTGCTCAGATGTGAAGGCTGCTTCTCGATTACTATGCCCAATCGTTGCGGCCCTCCCTGGCATGTTGTGTCTGGTTCTGAGTGCTCCTATGGTGCATCGAATCTACATCTGAAGCCGACCTCTTACATGTTTTATCTCGTTTTGTTTTGTACAAAACAAAAAAGAGCTATGACGCGGCGAGCATTGACCGCCTCGTAGTGATTTTCTTTTTAGGTTTCGCCTGCACAGCACTTGCGTGGCTTGAAAACTGTATTGTTTTTAATATAAACTTAAAAGGGACTTACATCCAGACTCCTCTCTTTCCTGGCTTCGCATTGGTTCCTATGCGTGACACTTACCTTTCCTCCATTTCTATTGGCTGTAGTATATTTTCCTACATTTACAAATGCTTGGTACTTGTTTGCTTCTTTTATCAGTTTCCCGCTGCAAAAATACTGTTAATATGCGCTTTGGTGGAGCTATGGGTCAAATGCATCAAGACTTTTCCTGTACGCAAAGAATCGGCCGTTTGCGAATGGAAAAATACATTTTCCTATGCATGTAGGTTTTGTCATTCGCAATTTAGGTAATCGCAATTATTTGCGATTACCTTAATTGCGAATGCATTTAGGGAATTAAATTTGCGATTCCCTAATGCTGATGCATGTAGCCTTTCCTAAATGCAAACTGTGCATTTAGAAATGCAAACTGTGCATTTAGGAAATGCTAATTACCATCAACTTCAAGTAAATGGTAATATGTGCATCCTTAGAGCATGTGTGTGCTTTATAGGTGCACACTTAATTTTTTTTGCGGGGTGCTTCAGGGGGGCCTCAGGCCCCTGGGCACCCTTGGATTTGCATTCCCTATTTGCGATTACCAATGTGGTAATCGCAATTAGCGAATGCAATACCATTCATTCCTATGGGCCTGTAGGCTCAGAGGAATTAATGGAGTCACATTACCTAATAGCGATTCTGAATTTCCGAATTTCTATTAGGTAATGATAAGGAATAAAAAAAATGTTTGCGATTCCGACATGCATTGCATTTTGCGAGTCCCAAATAGCGAATCGGTACAATTCACTATTTGTGAATCACAAAATGCAGGCTTGATGCATATGCCCCTATATTTTCATAAAGTTTTGCCTTTTACTATTGCAGCATATTTATCTAACAATTTATCATCTGGAGAGATTAATTGGCACATGCATCAAGCACAATACCGGTCGCAAACGGGCAGATTCTCAGAATCTGCCCCTTTGCGACCGGTATTTTTGCATTTGGGATGCATCATCCCAAATGGAAAAATCGCTATTTAAGGAATCTTTAAATTGCGATTCCTTAAATAGCGATAGAATTTAAGGAATCCCTAATTGAGATTCCTTAAATGCAATGCATCACACTTTAAAAAATAGCGATTTCGCTATTAGCGTGAGCAAATTACCATGAGGCTGGACCTCATGGTAATTTGCGAAAACTTAGAAAAATGCACTTATATGCATTTTTCTAAGTTTCATGTTACCCACACACATGCCCTTAGAGCATGTGTGTATGCAACATTTGTGCAGAGTGAACATACATGGGTGCAATAGGGTGTCATTTTGACACCCTTGCACCATCGAAATTGCGGGAGCAATTTGCGAGTACCTACTGGTACTCGCAATTTGCTCCCGCAATCTCTAATTCATTCCTATGGGCCTGGAGGCCCATAGGAATGAATGGGAAGACATTCCTTAATTGCGACTCGCAATTTGCTAGTCGCAATTAAGGAATTTGTGGGAATCGCTATTTCTTTAGCGATTCCTACATGCATAGGGTTTTGCTATTCCTTAATTGCGATTCCTTAATAATCGCTATTAAGGAATCGCAAAACCCTATGATGATGCATGTGCCTGTAAGTGATTTGCATAGAATCACGGATGTTGTGAAGCACCGCCAAGATCTAAACTGGGATCGCCAGCAATCAAGCCAGCAGCTCTGACCGCTGAGCCAAATCTTCTCTGCTCCTGTGTTATCTGTCAGGGAGCTCTTTCCTTCTACCGGACGATTATTGATGAAAATAGTTATTTATTCATTACACAGACGAAACAGATACATTGCCAATGCTTGTTTACTTTAAGCCATGTTGCACAGCAGCTCAACTGCTGTACAACATGTAAAAAACATTGACACGGCCAATAGATTTTGAATAGGCAAAACCTATTGCCTTTGCCAATGCTTGTCTATTTAAAGTGGTCTGTGACATTGGGAGTTGTGTTGGGTGATTATCAGAGTGAAGGGTCATCGCATTTCAGAATGAGATGCTTTTGATGGTGAACATGCGATTTGAATTAAAGACTATATGGGATTATTGGAGGTCTGTAGCGCTTTATTCCAGTAAGCTTTATTAACCACTAAGAGGAACTACAGCAAAGTGTAGCTTGTTTTCCCTGGCGATGACACAAAGAGAGCAACAATGTTAGCAGAAACAATTGATATTGTAAAAAGTATAGAGATATCTTGTTAGATTTGGGGTCTCTAGTTGGCAATGGTTTGCACCTTTGTCCAAATAGGGACCCTTGCGTCTAGTCAGGGTAAGGGGCTACATTCCTAAAATAACCCCTGCTCAACCCCTTGGTAGCTTGGCACGAGCAGGCAGGCTTATCTCAGAGGCAGTGTGTAAAGCATTTGTGAACACATACAGTAATACAGTGACAACACTACAGATGGACACCACACACGTTGTGTTATAAAAATAAGTATTTTTATATAGACTTAACACAAGACCCAAACGACAAAAAAAATCCACAATACAGTACTAAAGATATGCCTAAAAATAGGTTATTCACTTAAATGCAGTCTCTAGCCACAAATAACTCCACCTGGAGTTACTACGACGTCATGACAGAAGGAATCCCAAAGTACGGCGCCAACCGCGAGGTGCATGGCGTCGGGCCCGGAGTCAAACAGATCCCCAAAGAACAGTACCTTGGAAAAGCGATAACAAACAAAGACAGCTCACGGCGTTGGGGAGGTGCGGCTTTGTTGGCGCTGTGCGGCGTCGGTTCCTTACGACCCCAGGGGAGGTGTAGACTCGGTTCCTTACTGCAGCGCAGGGGAGGTGAGACGACGGTTCCTTACAGCGTCGGGGAGGTGACGTCACGATGGCGCCGAAACCACGGTCCCTTACGATGTTGCGATCTCGATGGATTCTTGGTCACCCACATCGAGGATCGGCTCCGCGATGACGATGTCGGCTTTGGAGGTGATGTGGGACACCAGCAGGCGTCGGGCCCACAGCTCACGACTTCGGGCAGGTTACGGCATCGCTCTCTGGCGCCGATGTGTCACAGTGGCCGGCGTCGGGTCTACTTTGTAAGCCGGAGTATCGCTCATGGCTTTAGTGCAGATTACGATGTTGCTCGCAGGCGTCCGTGTTGCAATTTCCTTCTGTAGCAGCTAAAACCGCAGTTCTAGATGCAGGCAAACAGAAGGGGTGAAGTCTTGTATCCCTGAGACTTCAGGCAGGAGGCAAGGTCAATGTTTCAAGCCCTTGGAGATTCTTCTTCAAGATAATGAAAGCACACTCAGTCCTTTTTTCTCCTCTCTTTGGCAATGAAGCAACCACTGCAGGCCAACCTCACCAACTCGCAGCATAGGGGTAGTCTCCTCCCTCAGTTTCCCGGTTCTTCTCATCAGCAAAGGTTTGTCTTGATTCCCAGAAGTGATCTAAAATTCTGGGGTCTGGGTTCCACTTTTTATACACCAAAATCCTTTGTCTCTGAAGGCAGAGAGTGTCTGTACCTAGTCCAAACCAGTTCTGTGAGCATCCTGCCTGTGTACACCCTCTTCCTTTGTTAGTGTGGGCCAGGGTCTTCAGACACACCACAGGAGGTGAAGCCAGCATTGTGGAAGGCAGGCACAGCCCTATTGAGGCCCATGTGCTACTCCTCCCACCACTCCTCATGCAGATAGGCCTATTCAGCCTTGTGCTGCCTCAACCTGTCTCCTGGAGCCCATGTCACTCAGAAACCAGACATGGAATACACAACCCAGCAGAGGCAGGCTTGGATAGTTAGGCAAGAAAATACCTACTTTCTAAAAGTGGTATTTTGAAACAGAGAATGTTAAAATCAACTTCACTAAAAGATGTATTTTATCATTCTGAGTTCAGGCATACTAAATACGTTTTTCTACCATGTTGCCTTGGTCAGTTATGATTATAAGTTGTTATAATCAAACTGCCCATTCTGGCCTATGGGAGCAGGTAGCCTTGCAATAGTGAAAAATGAAAATGGCTGTAATTCATTATTAGGACATGCCACACACATCAGGGCATGTCCTACCTTTTACCTACAATGCACCCTGCCCTTGGGCCTACTGTAGGGGTGTTTGATTTGTGGAAAAGGGAAGGTTTGGGGACTGACAAGTGGGTGCACTTGCCAAGTCAACATAGCAGTTCCAGACCGCACACAGGCTCTGCAATGGCAGGCCTGAGACATACTTTACAAGTTGCTACGGTGGGTGGCACAATCAGTGCTGCAAGCCCACCAGCAGCATTTGATTTACAAGCCCAGGGCACACGCAGTGCACAGTACTAGGGTCTGACAAGTAAACCAAATAAGCCAATCATGGAGTCACTAATCCATACATCAATTTAACATAGGGAGCACTTGCACTGTGGCACTGAATAGCAGTGGCACAGTGCCCAAAGCATCTAAAACCAGCAAAATATCAGAGGCAACAGCAAAAAATGGAAGGGAGACCCACGCCAATGGTGCCAGGTCTAACATATCTCATAAGGCTTCAAGAGAACTGATAAAGAAAGTGTTGGGTGTATGTGGTTGCTAACAATGGTACGGGTGCTCAAACCAACGCAAAGTCTGCATTTCAAAAGAAAAAATATGAATTCACAAAAGGAGACATAAATCAGTTTTCCAAACAGAAAAATATATGTTTCAGATGTGGGTTTCCTCAACATTCTTCCATGGGTCGTCCTTGTCCTGCTAAGGATGCTGCGTACAAGGACTGCTGGAAAATTGGCCATTTTGACAAAGTATGCCAATCCAAAACAGACAGAATGCTTCATATGATTGTGGCAGCAGTGATGATACTGTTGAGTTATTGGGTAAGCCAAAAGATCTAGGGCCTCATGTAGGTAGCCAAATACCGGTCGGTAACGGCCGATTTTCGGTAATTTTACCGTTACCGACCGGTATTTTGGCTAATGGTATGTAGGGGGACAATTTTTGCTTTCGGAATTTACCGAATCGGTAAAATTACCGAATCGGTAATAATACCGAATCGGTAATGTTACCGAATCGGTAACTTTTCCGAATCGGTAATTTTACCGATTCGGTAAATACCGAAAGCAAAATCGAGATGTAGGGGGAGTGTGTGGGTGTGTTTTAGAGTCGGTATTTACCACCAACTTTTAGTTGGTGGTAAATAATTAATGTATGTATTCATGCATTTTTACCCGCGTAGCAGTGTGCAATGTGGCATACATACATGCCCTTAGGGCATGTATGTGTGCCACATGTGCACACATGGCCGAAACAGGGGTGCAACAGGGTGTCAATGTGACACCCTGCCACCCTTGTATGTGTTCCCCCCATTACCGAATCGGTATTTACCGATTCGGTAATGAGGCATACCTTCCCATCAATGGGAAGGTATGCCTCATTACCGAATCGGTAAATACCGATTCGGTAATCACCGACTAGTAACGAATCGGTAAAAATTACCGACTCATTACCTACATACGAGTAACCACTTCTTAAATACCGAGTCGGTACGGCTCGGTATTTAAGAAGTGGTAACTGGTACGCTACCTACATGAGGCCCCTAGTGTTAGTAATAAGGGATGAAGACAATTCTGTATGTAGTGATCCGTACACAGACATTTGGGTAGATCGCAAAGTTTTGAAACTATTAGTTGATTCGGGAGCCAAAATGACAATCATCACAGAGGTTTTATTCAAGAATACATGCGCAGACAGAAAATTACTAGTGCAAAACAGATGTCTTGTTTCATGTGATGGAAAAGGGATTGAGTTGTTAGGGTATTTTGAGACCACATTGCAGTTTGAGGAGAAGGTTATTTTTGACTAAGTCTTTGTCGCAAAGAAAGGTGTCAACATATTGGGCTGGTATCACTAGGAATTATTTGGTGTGACATTAATTCCAGGTAAGGAAGTACAAGTTTCTTTATTAAGAGAGTATGATACAGACATAAACAACATGGATTGATACATTTCCAAAAGTTTTTGAACGGAGTTTGGGGAGGATCAGGGGTTTTCAGCATAAAAGAAAAGTTTAGGAGAATGGGGTACCAGTCAAACATAAGTTGAGAAATGTGCCTTTTAGCATCAGGGAAGATTTAGCGAATATTCTTTAAAATATGTTTATTGAAGGGGTCATTGAACTTGTAGAATCTTCGGTATGGTTATCTCCGTTGGTTATTGCCAGGACAAAAACAGGTGGCTTGAGAGTTTGCATTGATCTACGCAATTTGAATGAAAACATCTGGGTAGATACTTATCCGTTACCACAAATTGATGATATTTTGACTAGTTTGCAGGGGGAAATATTTTTAGCAGGATCGACTTGGCATCCGCCAACCACCAGGTGGTATGGGAACAATCCTGCAGACATCTCACTGCTTTTGTTTCTCCTGTAGGCACATTTCAATTCAAAAGAATGCCTTTCAGTTTGGCACCTGCTGCCTCAGTATTCCAGTGCATCATGAAATCAGTGTTGAAAGGCATCAGTGAGGTTGTCCCATTCCAAGCCGAAATTCTGGTAGTGGCTAGAAACATTAAGAAGCATGATGAGACAAAATGTACGGTTTTGGAAAAGGTAGAATGGGCGGGAATCGTTGCAAATTTAAAGAAGTGTAAGTTTGCTAAAGTAAGTATTGAGTATTTAGGTAATGTAATCTCCCAGCACAGAGTAGAACCACATCAAGGATTAGAGGATGCCCTCACTAATACTCCAGTACCTGGAAATAAAGTATAAGTTACATCCGTATTGGGAGTTTGTGAATTGTACGCATAATTCTTTAAAAGGTTTGCGAATAAAACAAGAAGATCTGAGAGAATTACTATAAAAGAACAAAGTTTTTCACTAGAATGAGACCTGCCAGGCAGATTTTGTCAAGTTGAAAGAAGAGATAGGGTCTGCAAGGATACTGGCACCATATGCACCTTTAAATTAATATTTGATCACAGTTGACACAAGTAACAGTGGTCTTGGGGTAGTTCACCAGGTTGAGAGAATGGTTGGTTTTGTGTCCTGGGCTTTAAGGGATAATGAGAAAATGTTTTTAGTGATCAGAAAAGGGTTACTGACTTGTTGTTGGGCAGTTAAGGAGGTCAAGAATTTTGTTTGGTGAAGAACATTTTTGCTTCTGATTGATCACAAAAAATTAGTTGATATCCTAACAGACAGCTTAGATCAGCATCCTCTCTCCTCGCCAGAGTACCCAGGATAAAAAGAACCAGATGTGGTGGCCGCTCTTTTACTTATAACGTGGCCAAACTCTGGAACTCTCTCCCCCTGAACCTGCGTTCAGAACCTAATTTGCTCCCATTTCGTAACCTTCTAAAAACTCTTGTTTTTAACAAACCTGTATAGCTTCAACTGTTTTCCCTGCACGTGATGTCTGCAGCGCTAGGACGCCTAAGGGTAGCTATCGCGCTCAATAAATTGTCTTATCATTTCATTTCATATTTTGGCTGGGAATGTGATCAGGGATCTTTCAACCAGGATAGCCAGATTGAGTGTGAAACTGCTGCAGTACAACTTTGACATTCAACATATCCCAGGTGGCACTTATATTAGGGCAGACTATCTGTCGAGGTCAACTTTAACAACTGCAGAATGTGACACAGCAGAAGAGAATGAGGAGTGTCTTATAGTTGCTGTGGATGTATGTATTAAAGGCACATTAGACCAAAGTGAATGGATGGATTGTTTGGAGAAGGATGAAGTTTTGAAAATGGTTCGTAAGCATGTCACTGAGGGGTGGCCTAGGGAAAAATCTTTGCCATCAAGTCTGCAAAGTTGCGGATGAGTTGACATTAGAGAAAAAGAACATAAATTTGAGGGGAGACAAATTTATACCTCCTATGTCATTAAGAGTCAAGATCGTACAAGCTGGACATGAGGGCCACTTGGGGCAGACTGTCCCGAAAAGGAAAATAAATTTGGTGTATTGGTGGCCCACTATGGACTATGACATTGTGCAAACGGTTAGCGAGTGTGTCATTTGCTGAATAAGGGATAAGTCTGTGAATGTTCCCGAAAGAACATGGCAAAATTGCCTGTGGATTTTATTGGGTCTTTGAATTTTTTATTGCCCAGGCTCAAATAGACGTTGGTTTTGGTTGACTATTACAGTAGTTAGTGGGAGGTCCAGTTTGTGCAAGAACAGAACAAAAACACTGTAATTTCATTATTCAACACACTTTTTTAACGCCAGAAGGTTTCCAAAAGAATTGGTGCCCGATAACGGTGTGCAATTTGTCTCAAAAGATTTGAAAGATTTTCTAGGTCTGGTATAATACATAAAAGAATCACATTATATTACCCTTAAGCCAGTGGTTCAGTGGAGAAAATTAATCTTGATGAATGAATCTTGGTTGAGTTCAAAATGAATCTTGGTTGAAAATGAATCTTGTTTGAAAATGAAATCTTGGTTGAAAATGAATCTTGATGAATGAATTCTTGGTTAAGTGTATCCAGTGGGCAGATAAGAACAGTATTTAGGTGAGAATGGCTGTTGACAGTATGTTGCTTTCACATCATACAAGTCCAAAAGTCATCATGGGAAAGACACAGTTTGAAATTATGAGAGGTGGTTTACCTGCGTGTGAAATGTCTCCTCCATGGTTGAGTGTCAGTCTTGTTCAATTCATGAGAGGGCAATAGATAGGGATTTACGTCCCAATGTTGAAGTGGCACAAAGGAAAGTGAAGCAATGGTTTGACAGCAAGCATGTTGTCGGCATTCATGATCACAAAATTCATACTGGAGATTGGGTTTTCTTTAAAGAACCAATTCATGTATCAAAAGGACAGTCTAGATTTAGGGACCCTACAATAGTGGAAGCAGTTAGTCGTAGTTCTATAAGAGTGAAAGGACATGAATGGTGGAACTTTTCCCGAGTAGTGAAAGTCAACAACAAAGATTTCAGGGATAGCTCAGAGGGAAGTCTGTCTAATGAAATGTCAGATTGGGTACCAGTTCCTAATTGAGTGATGGGAAATGCTCAAAATCAAACCAGAATGAAAAGAGAAATCAGGAAACCAGCAAGATTTAGGGAATGAATCCATCTGGTTTGTTATGTTGGTTTAGAGAATGAACCTGTCTGGTATGTTTTTGACATGCAAAATGTATTATTTTGATAGTTAAACACGTATTTATGATTATTGCATTTAATTTATCAAGTTTTGCGTTGTTCATTTATTCAAACTGTGTATTTAACCTATTTTTATATCTTTGTTTTAAATGTTTTTATTTCTTTCTGAATAGTTATTTTAGTGTATTCAAAGTTTTGTTATATGGTGATTAAAGGGGAGAAGAAGTTGTGGTGATCTGTATTCATGTTATGCTATTATGTCACACACATTGTTTGCCTCGTGCAATGTGAGATCTATGAAAGTATAACAGTCTACATTCTCTGTAAGAATGTTATATTTCAAACTCAGGAAACATTTGTCTCCTGGTGCAGTAATTGATGGACTTGAATAAAAGCTGTGCTGAATTCATCTTGTCCTCTGTGGTGAATTAGAGTTCCAGAGAGTACCTGCAGGAGCCTGTAGTGGAAGGACACTGGCCACCAGAAGCAGTACTTGGTCCAGGCTTCACTGCATGATGCAGTTCAGGAGGAGGACAGAGACGACGGGGAGGCACTGAAGTGGGAGCCAGACAGTGGTAAGTAAAGTGAAGTGGGAGCAAGCTAATGGTAAGTAAGGTAAGTAATGGTAGGGCTCTAAGCTTCATTTAATTTGTTTTTAATACAAGAGCTTTTGCAAGAAAGCACTGTTTGAGCGAAACCTAAAAATGCATTCACTATTATCAACAGGAAAAGGGTGGTAGAAACTGCACAAAATAAAACTACATAGAATGTCATGGTAACGTTTTCATGTTGCATTTGTACCCCAGACCTCAAAACAGGGCAGTAAAGTCCGAATTTGTGCCGAATTTTAAAGGACCCTGAAGGGTGTTAAAAAAAAGGCTGGCTTCACCTTTATTGTGTAGCTGATAAGTTTTATATTGTGAAAGCTTACGTTCCCCATTACACTAATATAACATGAATAATGTTGCATAAATTCTTGTTGTTGGAAATTGGGGCCTCTAGTTGGCAGGTTGTTACTCTGTCCATATAGGGACCCTTCTTCCTAGTCAGGATAAGGGAGATACACTTCTAAAATAACCCTTGTTCATCCCCTTGGTAGCTTGGCACAAGCACTTAGGCTTATCTCAGAGGCAGTGTGTAAAGCATTTGTACATAACCACCAGTAATACAGTATAAACACTACAAAAGGACACCACACCAGTTTTAGAAAAATATCTAATATTTTATTGGTACAAAACAAGACCAAAAATGAAATAAAATCCACCATACAGTTCTTAGAAATATCAATAAGCAAAAATAGACTTAAAATGCACTTCCTTGAAGTCGATAGCTCCGTTAGGGGCTATCACAGCGTTGTGAACAACAAATCAAAACAGTTCAAGCTGACCGTGGCATCGCAGGTCAGCTACGGTGTTGGGAAGACTTGCAAAACAGTACCTTTAGAAATGCAGGGTGTCAGTGACCTCTTGTTGAGCTCCGAAGAGCAGGCGTCGGCTGCGGAGGTCAGGCCGGGGTCGTCGGGCCCTTGAAGTCACACGTGTTGCAGATCAAACTCTTCTTAGTTGAAGTCGGAGCCAATGTCGGTGGATGATGGTGCGGTGCCCTCAGGCAGTGGCTCAGTGACGCATCCAGCGACAACGGTGAGACCAGAGCTGCAGTGCAAAGTGAGGCGGTGCTCGTTGCGGTCCTAGCAGGATGCGCTGCAAGCAGTGGCGTTGTCGTTGCTGAAGCGCTGTCGTTGGCTGACGAACCGGAGTTGATGGCGCTGGCGTCGGTAGGCCAAGGCTGCGGTGCATCGTGTAACTTACGAGCAGTGCCCTCGAACCACGGTGGAGGCAGTGGTGTCGAAGTCAGCATACAGCGGCATCTTCGGGGATACCAGGACAGCAGTGATAAGCGAGAAGGTGTGAAGTGCGCTGCCCACAGGTCGCAGTGACAGCAGCAGCACGGCGGCATCGGTGAGACCAGGGTTGTGGTGCGAAGTGCGGCGGGGCTCTCTGCGGAGCCCTCTGTGGTGCCTTCATGACATGGAGTCAGCAGTGGCATCGTGAGGGGTTGCTTTTTCTTCTGTTGCAGCGCAAATCACACAGTTCCCAGTGCTGGTAACAGATGAACTTGAAGTCTTTGCTGTTCCTGAGACATCTTGAACAGGGGACAAGCTCTACCTCAAGCCCTTGAAGAAATTCAAGCAAAGAAGTTGCAGAAAGTTCAGTCCAGTCCTTTGTCTGCCCAAGACAGAAGCAGCCTCTGAGGGCCAACACAGCAAAGCACATAGCAAAGTGGTAGTTCCTCCTCACAGATTTTCTAGCTCTTACTCTTGGAAGGTTCCTTAATCCACAAGAGTTCTAAAGATCTGGGGTCTGAGCGCTAATATTTATACCACATTTTCCTTTGTTCTCCTGTGGTAGCGAGTCTCTGCGCTTAGTCCAATCCAGTTCTGCCCTCTCTGGTTCATCCTCCTGACAGGAGGTGGAGACAGCATTGTGCAAGGCAGACATAGATTAAGAAGAAGGAAATTTCCTCCCACTACTCTAAATCCAGCCCAGGTCTATTCAGTCCAGCCCTGACTCATCCAGGAAAGGCAGGACACACCTCGACCCCCCCAGTGGCCATCTACAGTAAATGCACATCCCCAGTCCCTGTCACTCTGAAACCAGACAGTCAATACACAACACAGCAGAGGCACACAGGATGGTTTAGCAAGTAAATGTCCACTTTCTAAAAGTAAAAAGAACAATTGATGGACAGAATGCAGAACAATATCATACATTCACCCCAGTACAGAGATCTGGGCCTAAATCTATCGTTGTTTTGCTCCCCATGCCATTCCAGTTTGGACCCAGCCATATGCAAATCAGCCTTGACCCTGCGCCCAATAGGAACAGTTCATCCCAAACTGTCAGGCCAGGTCCTCCCTGGACTGGAAACAAGCATTCTAGGACCAGTTTCGGGGTTTCACCCCTCATCAGCCTGGATAGCTTGACTCCAGTGACGTGGAGAGCACGGGACTCACGTCTCGATATACCCGTCCTACTCAGGTTGACAAATGAAAAAAAGAACAATTGATGGACAGCATGCAGAACAATGTCATACATTCACCCCAGTACAGAGATCTAGGCCTAAATCCATTGGTGAGCAAAAGAATGATGGATTTAACCCAGATCTCTTGACTGGGGGTGAATGTTTTGATTTGTTCTGCATTCCATCCATAAATTGTGTCTTTCACTTTCAAAAGTGGCATTTTCAAACCCATAATTTAAAAACCATCTTTACTAAAAGATGTGTTATTAAATTCTGGGATCAGGGAGCCCAAACTACATTTCTCGATCTTGCCCCAATGTGAAGTTATACTTGTAAGATGTTACAAAGTATCTCCCATTCTATCCAATGGGACAGATAGCCTTTCAATAGTGAAAAACGAAATACACTGTATTTCACTGTCAGAGCATGTTACACACACCAGAACATGTCCTACCTTTCACATAAACTGTACCCTGCCCATGGTGATACCTTGGTCCTGCCCGAGGGGTGCCTTACATGTACGAAAAGAGAAGGTTTGGAGCCTGCCAAGTGGGTACACTTGCCAGGTCGACTTGGCAGTCACCAACTGCATGCAGACACTGCAGTGGCAGGTCTGAGATACACTTACATGGGGTGGCAGAGTGGGCTAAAGAACGGTGCTGGATTAAACCCAGATCAGTTGACTGGGGGGAGTGCTTGCAATGTTCAACACTCCGTCCATCATTTCCTTTGGTTTTTGCTTTGTTCACCATAAATTGGCAGGGTGTGCTCAGACGTGAGTCCCTTGCTAACTTTGCCACTGGATTCAAGCAAGCCTGGCTGAAGACGGCTGAAATGCCAGAAACCGGTCCTAGGAAGCTTGTTTCCGGTCCAGGGAAGACATGGCTTGGCAGTTCGGACTGGACTGTTCTCATGAGGCACAGGGTCAGACTGATTTGCATATGGCCATGTCTGAACTGGGGTGGCAGAGTGGGCTAAAGAACGGTGATGGATTAAACCCAGATCAGTTGACTGGGGGTGAGTGCTTGCAATGTTCAACACTCCGTCCATCATTTCCTTTGGTTTTTACTTCTGTGGGTGGCACAGCCAGTGCTGCAGGCCCACTAGTAGCATTTGATTTACAGGCCCTGGGAACACCTAGTGCACTGTAATAGAGACTTAGCAATAAATCAAATAGCCAATCACAGAAAGAGCAATCCATAACACAATTTACCTTAGGAGTTCTTGCACTTTAACACTGATCAGCAGTGAGAAAGTGCGCACAGACACTAAACCAGCAAAAACACAGTCATACTCATGAGGTCCGAAAGCAAAAAGAGGAGAAACACACCAAAAGATGCCAGGTCTAACACTTGTCATCAGCTTTTTCTGCTGAACTGTTTTTCTCTATAAATTGATTTGCTTTCAAAATTCAGGCTGCCAAAAGCCACAGATGCCGTTTAGACACTGCCAAGAAACCATTTACACATCAAAGGGATTCAAAACGTGCAGCCTCTTAGATGCCTGAGGCATGTGGATTCTTTTAAATTGCTTTGTTCATTTTGTAAATTGCAACTCATGATACATTTTTTTTCTTCTGAACAAAAGCTCATCTCTCCTCAACGCTTTCTTTGTAAACGATATGAACAAGAATTGAATAGTACAATATTTATGTTAGAGCCCTTACGATGAAACAATAAAAGGATTATAAGACCTTTGGTGATTAGATGTAAATTTCTATGGATGAACGTACAGCATCAAAGTGAACCTTATGGCAAACTTAAGGATGAATGGACTTTCCTTGTCAACAAATATGTCTCTCGCCGCAGTTTTGGTGAAGTTTCAATGTGCGTTTTTGTCGTTTTCAGTATGTTTTTTTTTTTAATCCGTATTTTATATTTTCTCAAAAGTACATACCCACATGGACACTTTAAATACGTCCCAGTATATTAGAATGCCAGTAAAAATCAATGACTATGCGTCCAGTTCTCATACATCCTTGTTAAAGTCATAAATCTACTTCATAAAATGTTTCTAATTGACTAATTTTCTGAGATTTGCACAGATTGGCAAAGAAGACCCACTGAATTCTTCGAACATTCTCTTGATCACCGGCTCTTGTTGCGCTCTTCAAAGGAGCGTGATCTCGCGTCTGCCGTGTTCCTAGCAGGCGGTCCAATGTGATACCCGAGTCCTAGCAGCACGTGTTGCGGGAGGGGAGGGAGGAGTGCAGGCAGAAGGAACCATACAAGAGCCAGGTCTGTTTGCACGCGTCAGCTGGCTAGTAATTGCCCTCGCAGTCTCCGCTACTGCCTTTTATTTCAACGCCCACTCTGTGTGGGCTAGACCACCAACTGCACGCTTGCCGGGCGTCCTTACAGTTCCCCCTGTTCGAATGATGCCACCTCCCTGCTACATTACAGGGATTGTGCACTAGACAGGTTCAGGAGGATTGCCCATTATAAGGACTACCTACTGTGAACAACTTGTAACAAGCATAAAGAATGTTCTAGGTTAAAGTTCTTCGCTATTGATTGACTAGTTTGTGTTTGTTTGTTACTAGGTGAATGTAAGAATGAGCAAATGTTTTGGTGAATAAGTGATTACATAAATGAATGGATGAGATGGCACATGGAACAAGCATTGGCTTAGCCAATAGGTCTTGCCTTAGGGACCTTATAAGGGCCTAACCATGCAGTCCATTATCCCCCACTTTTGCACCCCTCCGTTACCTCACAATATTTGTTTATTCATCTATTTTCTGAGAGAGTGCCAAATGTGTGCAGTGTCCGTGTCGGTCACTCGTCTTGCCCGCTCTCCCCGTGCTGGATGTCAAATCAAAGCCGGACTGGCCGTAGCGGGCACAGGGCAATCCCCCGGTTGGCCGCATGGGTGGGGGCCGGTTTTAGGCCCTGGGGGCCGTTTTTGTTACAGGGCCGTTTCCCTGTAACAAAATCGGCCGAAAACCGGCCCTGGCATAGAGCTCAGTGGCACCCCAACCCCGCACTCCCCCCCCTCCCCCCCCCGCCGAGCAGTTTGCCAAGGCCGTTTTTGGTTCCCAGTCCGGCCCTGTGTCAAATCCAATGTTGACCTGAGAAAGAGGCAGTTCACTGAACCTATGTACAAAAGCGGGCGGCAACTGAATGGAATAGTGAAATCAATGAATAAACCTGTACTAATTAACTTTGCAAACTGAATTATCCCCAGAGGCATACATCCTTTGAAAGAGTGAAATTAAGGAATTATGTATTTTGTAACTCTGCCAACCGACTCACCTACAAGCATGCGCTCTATGAAAGAGTGAAATGATGAATGAATGATCCTGTAATGTGTAACTGCAAACGGAATCGCGTGGAGGCATACATTGTTTGAAAGAGTGATATGAATGAATGAATGTGCCCACTGACTCTTATCACTTAGAGGCATGCGCTCTATCTAACGAGTGGGTGCACAGATTGCTCTAAAAAGATGTGCATTGAGTATTTTCTCCAGAGAAGAATCTTTGGTAGTCTGCGCGCAATGAGCACACAGGTATGCCATGTAGTCTTTGGCTGCTAGAGTGTTTTGGGACGTGCCCCCGTGCGTGTAATTTGTGGGAGCTGCTAAGAGCACTAAAGGTAATTCTAAAGACGGACTACCCGGTCTCTTTCCCATTAATAAATGGAACCGGGGGAGAAGGAATGACAGTTGCAGAAAAATACGTTCCAAACTCTGTTAAAGACTAACGGGGCTTCAGCGCCCGTGAAGAACCTACAGCTAGTCTTGGGCAACCCCTCAGAAAGGACGTATTTAGAAAGAAGCTCTCTCCGGTGTCTGGAGGCTAACGGGTATCTCTGGACCATTAGTGGTCGTCCAGGATTCCACAGGGCCCCAGCTTCAGACTGAGCGGATCCTGCATCGCAGGCAGGCGGGCCTGGCACTGGACTGTTTTGTTTGTTAAAGTAAAGAAAGGCTCCATGATCTAAGCTGTAATACCCACAGTTGCAGAGCCAAGAAGAGCATGCAGGCCTGATGCTAACATTTTTCTGGTGATACCGACTGCTCATACCTATCAATAAAGCTTTGGGGAAGCTTCTCGTTGTCTGAGTGTGGTTTGCTTTATGGACATTCCCCACCGAGCTGATATATTTAGCGGCCGTCCTGCCGCTGAACCTACACCACCCCATGCACGGGGGGCCACTGGCCTTCTGAATAAAGGGCTCTGTCTTGTGGGGAAACGAGCAAGGATTAGAACAGTCGAGTTCACCGGGGCTCATGCGGAGCTTGTATTTGCAATTATTTACAAGCGCTTCCATTTGTGGATTATAATTATTGACTCTGTCTCCCACAATGCAACGCCATTCATACAGAGTGCCGATTCCGGCAGGCGATAGAAGCATCTATATAAGAGGCGGAGCCATCCAAGCGCTCGTAGGCTGCATTTCCTTGGAAGAAGAGGCAACTCGAAACGCGTCGGACTGCGGCCTGATGCTAACATTTTTCTGGTGATACCGGCTGCTCATACCTATCAATAAAGCTTTGGGGAAGTTTCTCGTTGTCTGAGTGCGGTTTGCTTTATGGACATTCCCCACCGAGCTGATGAATGAATGAATGAATAAGTACTTGTAGAGCGCATGGCTACCAAAGGCTTCCCAGCGCTAGTGACAAAGCAGCAAACCGATAAAGGAGCATCACGGGAACAGCAGGGTCTTCAGAGATTTACGGAAGGAGGAATGATTGGTCTCAAGCCGAATACTATCTGGAAGTTGATTCCAGCTCTTCGCTGAGATGGTGAAGAACATCCGACCCCCGCTCCGGACTCGATACACTCCTGGGACTACTGCAAGACGTTTCGTTTCTGAGCGTAATGTTCTCTTGGGAAGGTAGGGGGTAATGATAGTTCTTAGGATCGGGGGTGCCCTCAAGGACATCACATTGTGAGCAATGCAAAGGGCCTTAAACTGAATTATTTCTGCCACTGGCAACCAGTGCAGAGAGACAATCAGGGGCTTCGCCGATGCCCGAAAGGGGCCTGCAATAAAGAACGGGCCGCACAGTTTTGCACCATTTGAAGTTTTTTTATGGTGGCGCACAAAGCTCCAAGGTAAAGCACATTAGCATAGTCAAGTCTAGACAGTATCAGGGCCTGAACCATCAGTTTCCCTGCACTAAAAGGCAACACGGGAAGAATTTTCCTTATCATTTTGAGGATTCTAAAACAGGTAGCTGCCACTCTGCATGCTTGTTCATTGAAATCAAGTTTATGATCAAACCACACTCCGAGACTTTTTATGCAATCTTTAGGTGTGGGCATAACACCTAGGCATTTGGGCCAGAAAACACCAGGGTTAATATTGGTGGGTTTCCTTAAGAACATCAACTCTGTTTTCGCACCATTTAACTTTAAGAAGGAGTTGTCCATCCAGGTGGCTATTCTCTCCAGGCTGTTGGCCAGGCAAAACTGTTTATCATCCAGCTGGTTGAGGGACACAATCAGCTGTGTATCGTCTGCATATGAGACGATCTTAACCCCAAAGGGCTTGACCAATTCACCCAGAGGTCGCATATAAACATTAAACAGTGTGGGGCTTAGGGAAGATCCCTGAGGTACCCCACAGCACAAAGGCATTCTCTCTGAGATGGAGTCATTCTCGAAAACTTGGAAAGACCTATCTCTGAGGAAGGATTCCAACCATTTAAGTAGCACTCCTGAAACTCCACTCTCTCTGAGTCTTTCCATCAGGAGATAATGGCTGACCGTATCTAAGGCCGCGCTCAGGTTGAATAGCACGATGGCTACGGACCCGCCAGCATCTAGAATTTTCCTTGATTCTTCAACCACTGCTAGCAAGGCCGTTTCAGTGCCTTGCTGAGGTCGGAAACCAGTTTGAGAAGGGTGCAGGCGATCGTTCTCTTCCAGAAATGCGAAGAGGATAGCATTAACATATTTTTCGCATATTTTGGCAAACCCTGGTAGCAGCGATATAGGCCGATAATTTGCGAAAATTACCGGGTCTAGGGAAGGTTTCTATGGAAGGGCTCTAAACATGGCCCACTTCCATAAGGATGGAACGACCCCAGTGGATAATGAGAGGTTAATGAGGTCAAGAATAACTGAGCCGATGGAGTCAAAAACCTGATTGATGAGAGCAGGGGCAATCACATCACTGGGGGATCCGGATTTCAGCTGGAGAACATAAGCTTTTAGAATTTTCAAATCCATAGGGGGAATAGTATCAATTCCTGGGCCTAGCAGTTGGACTAGGCTTTGTGGAGGGGGAACACCTCCTTGTCCTGATGGATGCGGGAAGGTAGAATAGATATCATCAATTTTTTTAAAGAAGAATTGCGCCGAATTATTGCACCGCCCTGAGGGGTCAGTAGAAGAAGGGGTGGGCTCGAACGGCTTGTGGAGGGTTTTGTCGATTAAAAAAATTTCCCGGGGAGAATTGGAGGCAGAGAGAATCTTCTTCTCATAGTATTCTGCTTGGGCAAGCCTAATTTCCGCTTTATAGGTCTTAATGGCTTCTCTATACTTCAATTTCTTGATCCCAGAGAAATCTTTTCTTCAGCTTCTTTCCAAGCGTCTACAAGTTTGTTTCTGCTCCCTAAGTTTAGAGTTATACTATTCAAAGCCATGATTGTCTCTCTTGTTAGTCCTAAGTTTTTTCGGAATTAGTGAGTCTAGCGAAGATTCCAGCCATCTAATCACTTTATTATCTAATAATATATATTTAGCGGCCGTCCTGCCGCTGAACCTGCACCACCCCATGCACGGGGGGCCATGGGCCTTCTGAATACAGGGCTCTGTCTTGTGGGGCAACGAGCAAGGATTAGAACAGTCGAGTTCAACGGGGCTCATGTGGAGCTTGTATTGGCAATTATTTACAAGCGCTTCCATTTGTGGATTATATTTATTGACTCTGTCTCCCACAATGCAACGCCATTCATACAGAGTGCCGATTCCGGCAGGCGATAGGAGCATCTATATAAGAGGCGGAGCCATCCAAGCGCTCGTAGGCTGCATTT
Organism: Triturus cristatus; assembly: GCF_964204655.1. Lineage (NCBI taxonomy): Eukaryota > Metazoa > Chordata > Amphibia > Caudata > Salamandridae > Triturus > Triturus cristatus. Next base: position 1,059,526,520 of record NC_140589.1, on the reverse strand, counting down.
CCTTGGAAGAAGAGGCATCTCGAAACGCGTCGGACTGCGGCCTGATGCTAACATTGTTCTGGTGATACCGACTGCTCATACCTATCAATAAAGCTTTGGGGAAGCTTCTCGTTGTCTGAGTGCGGTTTGCTTTATGGACATTACCCACCGAGCTGATATATTTAGCGGCCGTCCTGCCGCTGAACCTGCACCACCCCATGCACGGGGGGCCACGGGTCTTCTGAATAAAGGGCTCTGTCTTGTGGGGCAACGAGCAAGGATTAGAACAGTCGAGTTCACCGGGGCTCATGCGGAGCTTGTATTTGCAATTAATTACAAGTGCTTCCATTTGTGGATTATAATTATTGACTCTGTCTCCCACAATGCAACGCCATTCATACAGAGTGCCGATTCCGGCAGGCGATAGAAGCATCTATATAAGAGGCGGAGCCATCCAAGAGCTCGTAGGCTGCATTTCCTTGGAAGAAGAGGCAACTCGAAACGCGTCGGACTGCGGACTGATGCTAAAATTTTTCTGGTGATACCGACTGCTCATACCGATCAATAAAGCTTTGGGGAAGCTTCTCGTTGTCCGAGTGCGGTTTGCTTTATGGACATTCCCCACTGAGCTGATATATATATATATGTCCTGCACTCTCCACCTCACAAGTTGTGAATTTTCCACAAAGACTGGAGCACGGACCATCAAATAGGTGCTTGCAAAGTTTTTTATTTTCCCATTTAGCAGCAGTCAGCCATGACGCATTTCAGCCCCAGAGGGCCTTGATCACATGACGTGGTCCACAGCTTCACTTTGCCTTTTTCTATCATTTTTTTATTTTAAAGTGACAGGTGCAGAATATTTAACAGTTGTAGACATAAACAAAAGACTGCATGTTTACGTATCTCATAGCTCATTTGGTACAAGAGTTAAAACCATGGATGCTCATAATTAAACCCCTCTGTGGCCCCCATCCCTGCAGTTACCCATCAACCTAGAACCCCCACCTGTATTTCACCTTCCTCTCTACTCCCTTAATTAGGATGTCAACCAACATAAGACCCCACCAGAACTCCCCATTAACCCCCACACCCCTACTTCTCACCAGCCTTAAACCCCACGGCCCCCACTCCTTCTCCATCACCTACCCACCCAACCTCTCAGCTAACGCCACCAAAATCTTTAAACACAGACTACTCAAGCAACACCCTGAAACACTCATAGCTGACCTCTACCACAACCCCTCCAAAGGCAGGACAAAAACAGATCTCATCTTCTACACCGCCCACCAGGCCAAATGGAGAAATAACCTAGCTAACCTCCTGCGAATTACTAAAACAACTAACATTCCCCCACGGCCAAATACTGATTGTCTCCAAGTCCTCTCCCTTCAGAATCAACGCCACCATAACAATATACAGAAATGGCAAAGTCATGGTCCGAGCCAACGACTCCAACCTGCGGCAATTTGAAACTCGCCTTCCGCAAGCTGCGTAACTTCATCTCCGCCCGTCCAATCACCCCACCCCTTCCCAACACACCCCCCAGAACCCAAACCAAGACAAAACGCCCATGAAACTTGATGCAAGCCCTCAACTACTGAACACCTCAGACCTCCATACCACGCCAGAACCCTCTCTACCCCGACTCCCATCTCCCCCAATCACACCTCCCACCACGAGACGTCACGCCCTGAGCCACCCCCTCACCCCACCCAATACATCTACCCCAATCTCCCTACCGCGTCAACCCAAACTCCCGCCTAACTGACGACCAACCCTCACACAATACAACACCAATACACTCGAGACGCACACTCCACAACCCCCCCACTGACCATCGGGAGACGCATGTCTCTCCACTTCCCCTAATCCCACCCTCCCTCGGCCCACCTGTCCCAACCCACACCCTCAGACGATTCTGCCCCCAACCCCTCCCCTCCCCCTAATACTACCTCCCCTCAACCCCCATCCCAACATACACCCTCAGATGAACCTCTCCCCCAACACCTCCCCTCCCCCCAGCCCTACCAACCTCCAACCCTCCTGTCCCAACCTACACCCTCAACCCGATCGCCCCCAACCCCTCCCCTCCCACTACCCCAAACCTAGAGTCTATGGCAGAACTAACTGAACGCCTCACACGTATTGAAACACAACTCAACACCGTTTTACCAATGACCCCCAAGCACCTCATAACCATAACCGAAAACCTATCCCTTCTCCATAGCCAAATCAACACAATATCGCAGGGCATAAACACAATCCTTCTCAACACCAAAGCCCCCCTTCCCTGCCTAACACCCAATACTCCTCTCCCTCACAATCATCAACGAGCCACCTCAACTGCCCAATCACCAGTCGACCAGCTGGCGCTCCACCCCCAGAAACACCCAATCTCTCAGACCAAGAAGAGTGAATCCTGAGATGTCTCTGAAAGAGGCAGTGACCCTCGCTAATACCTATGACCCCACAACTACCCAAACCCCTCCCTCCAGCATACAGGTAATTACCGGGATAGGTAGAGCCAACAAACAACCTCGATCTACAAGAATTCCTTCCCAATGCACAACCATTCCCCAAGCTCCCCCGTCCCTCCAAAACCTTTCCAATAGCGGCAAGATAAACTGCATGCTTATAAACTGCAGATCTGCAGTCAAGCATGCAATAGAGCTGACTGATGCCATACTGAATCATGACATTGACATTGCGTTCCTCACCGAAACCTGGCTCAATGAAACATCCTATCCGTTCCATGACCTTCTAGTCCCCCCTGGTTTATCTATCATTAAAAAAGATAGAATTGACCAACGAGGTGGTGGCATTGCCATCATCCATAAGAACAACATCAATCTAGTTGAAATCAAATCCCACTCCTTCTCTACTTTTAATACCTCGAAACACACATCATAACACGTCAAAACAGCAAAGTAACAAAATGCCTTCTCATCTACCACCTCCAAGGAAACTCTCCTGCATTCGGAGAACAAATGTCAGACCTACCTACACACTGCTCCCTAGCCAACCCCGACAACATCATCCTGGGTGACTTCAACCTCCCCTGGAATAACGAAAAGGACACTGTCATTCAGTCACTAAATGAACTCCTTCTCACAATTGAGCTCACCCAACACTGCAAGGGTCAAACCCACAACAAGGGCTCTACCCATGATGCAATCATAGCCAAAAACGAAACAATAACCATCAATAACATCCTCCCAATCGACTGGTCAGACCATCACATCATTATATTCAACATCAATCAAACTGCAACTCCTCCAGCCAAAACTCAAATTACCCATCAAAGGAGCAGAAATCGCAATACCATCCCCCTCCCTGTCCTCGAAGAAACCATAACTTCACGTCTCCCTCCCTCCACAGATAACCTCAACACAGTCAAGCTCACTACACTGTACAACAGGACAATGACAACTGCTCTTGACCAACTAGTCCGCCTGAAACTGAAAAGGGTCAGAGATACCCGCTCCAGAGCCTGGTTCAACAAAGACCTCAACTCCGAAAGAAGAAAAGTAAGAGCCGCTGAGAGACTCTGGAGAGGGAACCCATCCACAACCAACCTCTTCTAGCTCAGAAAAGAACGCAGCAGGAGGAGCCTAGCGCGCATCCAAGATGGTCGCGTGAGCACAGGGCTCCCCGGACCCTCGCCGCTCCTCGGAATTTATCCTGAGTTTATCCTGATATGGTTTACGGAATCTGGAAGATGAAGGCTGGCTGAACACGGATCTCCTTTCAGAAATCGAATCGGACCTGGGAATCCTGATTTATTGTGGTCTGAACTTTTGAAACCCACCCGATGGCGGTGCCCGGTGCGAGGGTGAACTGTGGAGCCGGGGCGTAATCGAACAACAGCGGCTGCAGCGCAGTGCCAGTGGCCGCTCCAACACTTTCGGTTTCACTTTTGGACTTCAAAGGGGCTGGACGGCGGAATCGCTTTGTGAGGCTTGGTGTTTCCTTGGCCTCTGCGTGAGGCCTTTGTCTCCGCCTGCTACTAGAGTACCCATTGCCTTTGGTCCCCTCGCACCGCTATACTCCGGACTCTGGTGAGGCGCCCGTCTGCGGTGCCGGTGCCCACTCGACCCTTGATCGACGGTCCCCTTCGGTGAGCGTGGCCCACATGGGGGGCAAGGGGGCCCCCGAGGGGCGTAAGACTAAGGCTTCCCTTCGCGGGGGACCGGTCCAGGCGAACAACATGGACCGCTACACGCATGGCAGAGGGTCCCCTGGAGCGGCCGGTGCCCCCCCAGACGACGCCGGTGGTGGTACGTCCGTCTCTCCGGAGCTGTCCCTGCAGGACATCATGGGCGCCATTAACGGCATCAGGGAGACCATCGCCACGCAGTACGAGGCCCTGGCCCGTAAAATTGACACGGTGGCTATCGATGTCACATTAATTCGGGCGGATCTCTCTAAAACCAACGAGAGGGTTCAAGCGCTCGATGTGCGTACTTCCACCCTTGGTGTGGATGTGTCGGACCTGCGGACCACTCTTGGCGACATCAAGACGGCCAACGACCAGATGGCCCGGCGGCTGGAGGACTTCGAGGGATGAGCCCGACGCAACAACATCCGTGTCATAGGCGTACCGGAGTCCTCCGACAGCCGCCCGGTTGACCTCCTGGTCGAAGAACTCATCCTCCAACAGCTGGCCCCCGCTGGCCTAAGTAAGTTCTTTGCCGTGGAGCGGGCCCATCGAGTTCCGGGCGGTCGGCCGCGGCCGGGGGCCCCCCCGAGGCCTATTGTAGCCAAACTTTTCCACTACAGAGACCGAGATGCGATTCTGCAGGCCTCACGGGTCCACGGCCCGGTTCGTCATGAGAACTCGTCAATAAACTTTTATCCGGACTTCACCCAACTTGTCCAGAAACAGCGGATGGGTTTCCAGGGGGTGAAGCGTCGTCTCCAAGACCTGGGCCTTAAGTACTCTATGCTCTATCCCGCAAAACTCCGAGTGGAACACGAGGATCGGGCTGTCTTTTTTGACTCTCCCGCGACCGTGAGTGACTGGCTGGACTCGCTGCCGGACAGGGGTGACCGGCCGGGGCCCTCTGCCGGTACCGAAGGTGACGGGTCCCCCTTGGAGTGACTTTTGGTCCTTGACTTTGCCATTTTGCACTGTTCGGCTGGGTTTTACTTCTTTTGTTCATTTTGTCTCACTATGACCTGTGTGGGGGGCGGGCGGGGACGGGTCCCTTTCCTCCTCCGGGGTCTTTTCGTAGAATGGGGTTTGTAGGGCGACAGGCACACTGCAAGTTGGGGGGGTTTTTTGGCCCGCAGGGGTGCAGGGTGGGGGGAGTTGGAGTTGGGGGGGGGTTGGGGGGTGGGAGGGGTTGTTTTGATGTGTGTTCTTTGTTTTTAGGGCGAGGTACTGATTTTTGTCCAGTTTCGGGTGCTGTGCTATTGGCTGGGGGACCTTTGATCTACTGGAGGGGATGGGGGGGGACGGGTTGAGATTGATGACATGGAACGTCAATGGGTTGGGGGACCGTATCAAGCGGGGTGTTGTGCTGCAGTATTTGCGTCGTCTGGCTCCTGATGTGGTGTTTTTACAGGAGACGCATCTAGTTGGTAATGTTTGTCATGCAATGAACAGGGGGGGATACCGCCTCGTGGCCCATTCTGGTTTCACCACTGGTTCCAGAGGGGTGGGCATTCTCCTGCGATCCTCACTTCCGTTAGAGATCACTAGGGTAGTCACGGATGATAGAGGGCGCTATGTGGCTTTGACTGGGAGGTGGGAGGGGCAGTCACTTTCCTTGGTCTCAGTTTACGTTCCCCCGGGCCTCCAGAACTCCACCTTCTCGGACTTGGGTCGCATGCTGCTTGAACTTCCGGACAGTCTTTTGCATATGGGCGGGGACTTTAATTCGGTGGTCTCGGGTGACCTGGATCGTCACCCGCCCAGGGCCCTCCCCGCTGCCCAGGCATGGCTCGTCGGACTCTTGGAGACCTTTGGTCTGGTAGACAGTTGGAGATTAATGCATCCGATACAATGTCAGTACACCTTTCACTCTGGGGCGCATGGGAGTCTTTCCAGATTAGACTATTTTCTTATGCCCGCGGCCCAGACTGCCCGGATTCGAGAGGTTAGGCACCTGGCGCGGGGTATCTCTGATCATTCCCCACTGTGGCTGCTCTTTGACACCGGGTCGCGGTCTGCAGGGCGGATCGCTCCCATTAACCCTTGGTACCTGCGAGACCCCACGACTCGCGATAGCCTGGTCAAGTCGATTGACCAATATTTCCTTGAAAACGAGGGGTCGGTGTCGTCCGCAATGTCCCTGTGGGAAGCGTTTAAAACTGTGCTCCGCGGACAAGCCCTCTCCCAGATAGTCGTGGCTAAGAAGCTCAAGAATGAGGCAGTGGTGAAGCTGGAGACTGACATATCGGGGCTGGAGTCGGCCTTGGAGGCGGGTGTCACTCCGGAAGGGCTCCATGCCCTCAGCTTGAAGCAGTTTGAATACAGGTCTCTTGTTACTGACGCTGCCAAGACTATGTATAGGGAGCAGCAGGGTAGACTATATGACTCCGGGGACAAGGCGGGTAAATTGATTGCTTGGCTGGACAGGAAGGAGAGAGTGAATCGTGTGGTCCCGGAGCTTCGGGGTTCGGATGGAGAGTGTGTGACTGAGCCTGGTGAGATTGTGGAGTGTTTTGCTGATCACCTCCGGGCCGTGTAGTCTCCGGTGACTGATAGGGATGAGGAAGACTCTCGCCTTCTGCTGCGGGATATTGCCCTGCCCGGCTTGTCCGTCGAGGACCGTGAACAGCTGGACGCCCCCTTGTCGGTTGACGAGATTGCAACTGCGATTCGCTCCCTGCGCTCTGGCAAGGCTATGGGTCCCAACGGCCTCCCTATTGAGTTGTATAAATTGCGCCCGGATAAAATCGCGCCTTTCCTCCGTCGTATGTTCCAGGAGTCCCTCGAGACGGGTTCCCTTCCCGCCGACCAGCGTCTGGCTACTATAGACGTGATCCCCAAGGATGGTAAGCCACGAGACCGCTGTGCCTCCTACAGGCCTATTTCTCTATTAAACGCCGAGCCTAAGATACTGGCTAAAGTCCTCGCCACTCGCTTGCTGAGCGTTATCTGTGATCTGATCCATCCGGATCAATGCGGCTTCATCCCTCATCGTAATACCGCTCTTTTTTTTGATAAACAAGTTTTATTGTTTTAAACAGCACAATAACAAAAACAGTCTGGTATTCCGAATCAGTACTACACAGCACTACATTAGGAAGCACCCCCCGCTCCCCCCCGCCCCCAGAGTCCTCCCCCCAGCCCCTGAACCGCCCCATTAAGGTATGTTGCCTAGCCATTTCCCCCAAACCTTTCGGTATTTCTTGGGGCATCCTCGTGCCCGATAGAGAGTCCGTTCCTGCGCCGCGCACCAGTCCACCCCAGCGCCCCACTTGTCCACACTTGGCGGCAGCGGCTGCTTCCACGCCGCAGCAATGTCGCGCTTGGCCACCATCAAGGCCGTCATGAGAAACAGCTGCTCTGAGCGCGTGCCATCTAAGCCATCTGTGATGCCCAGCAGCGAGTGTCTCGGATCATGTGGCACCTCCCACCCCAGGACCTCCGTAAGTTCGGTCTCAATACCTCTCCAGAACCCCTCCAGGGCCGGGCAGGACCACACCATATGCAGGAAGTCTGCCGGGTCGGAACCACAGCGGGAGCAGGCCGCATCCCCGGAGAGGCCCGCACGGTGAAGGCGAGCCGGTGTGAGGTATGCCGCGTGGAGATAGTAAATTTGGATGAGTCGTAGCTTAGCGGAGGCCGTCACCAAGCGGGGGGCCATAAGGGCGTCCCGCCAGTCGGCCTCGTCCAGGGGACCCACCCATCCCTCCCAGCGCTCCTTAAGACCCGCGAGGGATGTAGGGGTGCAGTTAATGAGGGAGCGGTAGATCCTGGAAATGCCCCCCCTCCCCAGGTTGCCCAGCAGGACCTGAGCCTCCGGAGGGCTGTGATCCGGCAGCCGGACGTCCAATGGTGTGTAGGTGCGTATGGCGTGGCGCAGCTGGAGGTACCGGTAAAATTGGGAGGAGTGAAGGGAAAAACGCGCTTGCAGCTCCGAAAAGGAACACATCCGCCCTCCCCGCCAGACGTCCCCCAGCTGGGAAATGCCGATAAGATCCCATGATTTGAAGCCTTCCAGCTTTGTGACCTCCCGCAGCCACGTCCCGTGCCACAGGGGAGTGACCCGTGTCAACCGTCCCGTCCATCGGGTGAGGCGGAGCGCCGCTCTCCAGGACAGGAACACAGCCCTGGTGATGTCCGGGCAAGAAGCAGGGATGGGGGCGCCGTACAGGCGGTCTTGGATGTCGGAGAAGCCCAAGCCGTTAAGTTCCACCCTGTAGGCCGGATCGGACCAACCCCCTCCAAACCAGTCGTGAATGACCAGGAGGCGGGTGGCCATGTAGTAGAGGTAGAGATCAGACATGCCCAGGCCCCCGTCAAAGGTGGGAATGCGGCACGTCGACAGAGCCAGCCGTCGCCTCCCCTCGCCCCAGAGAAATCTCGTCACCATCCCGTCGAGCTCGCGGAACCACGGGCGCGGAAAGGAGAGGGGGGTGTTTTGCAAAACATACAGAAACCGGGGAAGGATCATCATTTTGTAGAGAGCGACCCTTCCCAGCGGGTTGAGGGGCAGCTGCTGCCACCGCGCCAGATCGACCTTGGCTCTCTTGACCAGGGGGGAGACGTTGAGCGCCCAACTTAGCTCCGGGAGGAGGGAGACCCAGATGCCCAGGTACTGAAATGATAAGCGACGCAGAGGGATGGTCTCCTGCCAGTCAAAGCATTCCCTGGAGGGGTGCAACGGCACCAGAACCGACTTCCGCGGGTTGAGGGAGAGACCCGACGCCTGGCCGAAGCGGCGCAGAATGGATAGTGCGCGTGGTCCGGAGCGCGCCGGGTCCCCCAGGTAGAGTAGGACATCGTCCGCATAGAGGGCGATTTTGTCGGCTGCCAGGCCGGGCCATTCCCACCCCCGAAGGAGGGGATCAGATCTAATCAAGGCAGCCAGAGGTTCCATCGCCAGAGCGAAGAGAAGGGGCGACAATGGGCAACCCTGCCTCGTCCCCCGGCCAATCCGGAAGGGCCTTGACAACGCACCATTGACCAGCACCCTGGCACGGGGCCGGGCATAGAGGACTCGCACCATCCCCATGAACCGGGGGCCAAAGCCCATGTGGGACAGGACGTCGAAGAGATAGGTCCACCCCACCGAATCGAAAGCCTTTTCGAAGTCAACGAGGAGTAGAGCGAGGTACGGGGTCAGTCGATGGTGATGGGCCAGAGCCACATGGAGACGGCGCAGACAGTGGCGCGTGCCCCGAGCGGGCATGAAGCCACATTGATCCGGGTGGACCAAGGTGGACAACACGGGCTTAAGTCGTTGGGCCAGGACCGCCGCGTAGAGTTTCACATCAGTGTTGATGAGTGAAATTGGGCGGTAGGCCGCTCTATCAGTGGGCGGCGGCGTGGATTTGGGCAAAACCACAATCGTGGCCAGGTCGGATTCCAAGGGGAAAGAACCCTTCTCCAGCGCCTCCGCATAGTGAGCTCTCAGCCGCGGGACCAGGGTGTCCCTGTAGGCCGCAAAGAATTCCTGGGGAAAACCGTCCGGTCCCGGCGTCTTCCCCGTTGACGTACGCCCGATAGCCTCCCCGATCTCCTCGACGGAGATGGGCGCCTCCAGGCCCTCCATTTCGTCCGGCCGAAGCCTGGCCAGGCAGGTGCTCCCGGCCGCGAGCAGGGCGTCCAGAGAAAGGTCCGGCGCACGCGCTCGGTAGAGCTGGGAATAGAATTGGGCAAATGCCTCTGACATCGCCACGGCGGAGGACTGGAGCACCCCCGAAGAGTCGGCAATCGCCGGAATGATGCGCGATGCCCTGGGGTAAGTGGCCAGGCGGTGCAACAGTGCGCCGTTCTTGTCACCCCAGCCGTACACCCTCACCACCGAGGACTGCCAAAGAAGCTTGGCCGCCTCAAGGGACCGCTGACAAATCTCCTGACGGAGGAGCCGCAACTGTCGGTCCACCGCCGGGTCGTCATGCTCGGAGAGCGACCGCTCCAGCCGCAACGCCCGGGCCTCGCAAGCAGTGAGCTGCTGCAGCTGTGTCTGGCGGTGCCGCACCACCTGTGCCTTGGCCGCCCCCCTGATGGTTGCCTTGCAGGCCTCCCAAAGGGTGCCTGCCGACGAGACAGAACCCTCATTGGCACCATAGTAATGAGCGAGTTCAGTGCCAACCGCCTCGCGCACTGTCTTGTCCTGGAGGAACCAGGCGTTGAACCTCCACACCGGCCTGGCCATGTGAGGCGGGGGGCCCAGACCCAGGAGGACTGGTGAGTGGTCCGAGATGCCCCTGGGAAGGATGCGGACATCCTGGACGCTTCCGCACTCGGTGGGGGGGACAAAAATCATATCAATACGAGCGTGAGAGTGGTGAGCGGCTGAAGTGTGGGTGTATTGACGGTCGTGAGGATGCCAAAGCCTCCAGGCGTCGCAAAGGCCTTGGGCCTCCGCCCAACCCGCCAGCTGTCTCGCTCGCGCAGCGCGGGAGTCCGAAATCGGTCCCGACGAATCCAGCTGTGGGGCCAAGACCGCATTGAAGTCGCCCCCAAGCACGACAGCGCCCACGGGGAGAGATTCTAACAACGAGGCGGCGTGGGATAAGGCCTGCGACAGTCCCGAGGGAGGCACATAGAGTGAAAGGAAGCTGACCGGGCGACCCTCCAGCGTACCACAAATGGCAATCCCGATACCCAGGGGCGCGCGGGCCACCCTCTGAAGGACAAAGGGGAAGGAACGGCGCAGCAGGACCGCCACCCCGCGGGAACCACGGGAGAACCCCGAGTGCCACACCCGGTCGTAGCCATAGCGCGCCAAGAAAGGACATTTTTCCCCGAGGAGATGGGTCTCTTGAAGGAGGAGGACGTCGGCCCCAACGCGCTGAGCATACTTAAGGACCGCCGTGCGCTTAAGCCTATCCAGCAGGCCGTTCACATTCCAGGACAGGACGTGCAGCTGTGCCCTAGGGGTTACGTCAGCCATGGATACAACGGGTGCATCGGGACACTGCAGGGACGGAGCCACCCCAGGGGCCTCGGGAGGACATCATGTCGCATTGACGCGCAGGGAGGAAAGGAGGATCGCCCAGGACCCGCGGGGAAGGCTGGGGGCAGGCAACAGGGAACCAGGGGTGCCCGGCCGGGAGCGAGCGGCAGTAGACCATGGGCAGGAGCCAGCGCGGAGCGCTGCAATGACGCCCGTGGGAGGAAGCCAAGGGGCGCCAGGACGGGAGCGGGCAGCAACAGGCCGTGTGTGTGGGCAAGCGCGGGGCTTTGCAGTAACGCTTGCGGGAAGCTGCGATGCGGCGCACCCAGGGAAGACCAGACATGAACGAAAAGGACCACCCCCCCTCGGAGGAATATCCAACAAAACAGCCAACAAAACCCACCCCATAACCCCCAACCCCCCACCCTACACTTCGAGAACTGAAGCATCTGTCGCCCTAACTTCAACAACTATTACAAAAGCCCCAAGCGAACGCTCGGGTGTCAAGAGCGTGGTGGACCCCTCCAGAAGTACGGATGCAAGTGTTCCGGCCCAGACTACTATTCATGAGCGGAAGTCCGCTGAGTCCAGGGCCATGGCGGCGGCCCCAGCCGCGGGACCGGGCCACCAGAGCTGCTGCCAAGATAGAAGACCACCCCAAGTCAAATGACCGGGCTGCGGGAGAGATCAGAAAGGTCCACAGGCGCGATGAGGGGGGTCGGGGACGGGTCCGGCGGGCGCGGCGACCGGCTCCGGAGGCCCCCAGCCGCCTGAGAAGATGTCCCGGATGAGGCAGACGAGTCCCTCGGCATCCTGCCCGACCCGCTCATGGACCGATGCCCCGCCGACAACCCCCCCCTGGGCCGCCGGGACTGTGTGCGTCTTCCACGGCGTGGGCGAGGAGGCCTGGTTGTGTCCAGGTCCGTAGGCCTCCGGGCCGGGGACGCTCGCCCGGATTGGCGCAGGGGTCGCTCCTCAGTGAGCCAAGTCCAGGCCGCTCGAGGAGTATCGAAAAACAAGGTTTTATCCTGGAAGACCACACGGAGGCGGGCCGGGAATTGAAGTTGGTATCGAAGACCCAAGGAGCGCATCTTACGTTTCACCTCCAGGTATGATCGGCGTTGCTCTTGAACCTCCCGGGTGTAGTCGGGGAAAACCATGATGGTATGGTTATTAAAGGACAAAGGAGACTGTGCCCGCGCCTCCTTCAGGATAGCATCCCTGTCCCTGAAGTTGAGGATCCGCAGGATGAAGGGGCGCGGTGGGGCCCCCACCGGAGGCTTGGCGGCCAGCGACCGGTGCGCTCTTTCCACCACGAACCAGGTGGACAGGCTGGCCGCTGGCATCCAGGACTTAAACCATTTCTCAAGAAAGTCATCGGTGCGGCCAGATTCCACTCCCTCCGGAAAGCCCACCAGGCGGAGGTTGTTGCGGCGGGCCCGGTTTTCGGCATCCTCTGCCCGCCGATGCAGTTCCTTGGAGTGGGTCGTGAGCTCCCGGACCTGATCCTGGAGCTGCCGGATGTCGTCCTCCGCGGTCGAAATGCGGGACTCCGTCTCGGTGATGCGGGCCGTGGCATTGCGAAGATCCTGTCGGAGGAGCGCCACGTCCACCTTCACCTCCCCGACCATCCCCTCCAAGGACGTGCGGGAGGCGGTGATGGCCTGCAAAATGGCGGCAAGGTCCGTGCCGGGAGTCGGCGCCGCCTCCCCTCCAGCCCCCGGGGGCTCAGAGGTCGTGAAGCGATCAATCCTGGTCTGGTGGGGCGCGGCTGCCGACTTGGCACCCCTGTCCTTGCCCATGACTGCCCTCGGGGCGCGCGAGTCGGCACCCAGGCGCTGCGTGGTTCACCGTCTCAATGTCCCAACAGCCGGCCGGTGCGGATTCGAGGGGCAGGGGTGGTGTCTCAGATGCAGGGCCCGTGTCCAATCAAGCCCCCACAGCGGGCCCCCAGGCTCACTCCGGCGGCGCTCCCCCTCACGAGATTCAGCCAAACCCCCCCAAGGAGGGGGAAGGAAATAGGGGCCCTCTCCGCCCCGCAGAGGCCGACTCCCACAGGTGGCGACGGGGGAAGGGAGCGCAGGGATCCTCGTGTGGCGATGGGCCCCGCCGCCAACCACCTATGCCGGTACCTGTCGTGGGCCCCCCTCAAGGTCTCCGCCTGGGCGCAGTCTGTGCCAGTTCACGGCCGCCACAAGGAAGGAATCCAGGCCTGGCCCCACGAGGCCGCTCGCGCCAGTGCGCGCCTTTCTTCGCAGATCAGCAGTGTCTCTGGGTCCCCGCAGGTCTCAGGTGTCCCGCGGGCACCGCATGCACCCCTCCAGCCCGGGATCAGGATTCGGCAGCTCCAGGTGGGACCGGGACCTTCCTCCGCGGGTCCCGCACTGTAGGATCGGTCGCCGCCAGCCACACGGCCCGTGCCTCCCTTGGGCGCCGCGGCCTCGCGTAGTCCCCAGCGCCGGCCGCAGACACAGCCAGCTGCGTCCCCTGCGGCCGCTCAGCGACCGTCGGCAGAACTCGGGCCAGGGAGCAAAGAAACGGCCCAAAATGACACCGAGTGTAGTGCCCCAGTCCCGCAGCAGATAGGGACCTCTGGGGCGCTGCTAGGCCAGCGGAGCACGGATCAGTCCGGATGCGAGGGGTCGAGCATCGGGAGCCTCACGTAAGTGCGGCCATCTTGCGGTGCGCCACCTAGCGCTCCCCGTAATACCGCTCTTAACCTGCGGCGTCTCCACGGCGCCCTCGCTAGGGCGGAGTACCTCTCCGAACCAGCCGTACTGGTTTCTTTAGATGCCACGATGGCCTTTGATACCATCGAGTGGCCATTCCTCTGGGCTGTCTTGACCAAATTCGGCTTTGGGGAGGGATTTCTTGGCTGGGTGAAGCTTCTTTACGCTGGTCCAATGGCTCAGGTGGTCGTCAATGGGCGGGTTTCCCAGCCTTTCGCTCTCGGTAGGGGTACGAGGCAGGGGTGCCCGTTGTCCCCTCTGCTTTTTGCTCTCGCCTTGGATGGAACCGCTCGCTGCCTGGCTCCGCTGGGAGCCCTCGATCAGAGGGATCCGGTGGGCCCCGGGCTTCGAGGACCGGGTCTCGTTGTACGCGGATGACATTCTTTTGTATCTCACCTCGCCGCGGCAGTCGCTTAATGTTCTCTTTGATGTCCTTACTTCCTTTGGGAGAAATTCGGGTCTGACGATTAACTGGTCTAAATCTTGCGTGTATCCTATCTCTGGTGGCCCTCCTCTCTTGCCGCCTCGGCTTCCGATCCAACTATCTCTGTCCAGCTTTAAATACCTGGGGGTGTACGTTTCGTCGGACCCGGCGGTTCGCTATGAGCGGAACCTCCTGCTTCCACTTCGGCGTTTGAGGGAGGATACGGCTCGGTGGTGTAGGCTGCCCTTGTCCCCGCTTGGTCGTGCAGCTCTGTTTAAAATGATGTCCCTTCCCAGATTCCTTTATGCACTTCAGAACTCCTTCGATGTCATTCCGGTTGCCTACTTTCGGGAGGTGGAGAGCCTGCAGAGGAGACTGGTGTGGGACGGGCGGGCGCGTATTGCTCTGGCAAAGCTTACTCTCCCCTGGTACGACGGGGGCATCGCGCTTCCCGACATTAGAAGGTACTATTGGGCCTCCCAACTATCGGCCATTAACCACGCCACGTATGCGCCCGGCTTGAACCCGGCGTATGAGATGGATAAATTTCTGCTTCCCGGCGGTAACTATAATAGGGCGCTTTACTCCCGCTTGGCTGGAAGGACCCTTACGGGCCCTACTAAGATCGCGGTAAGGATCTGGAAGGCAGCTAATGTAGCCATGGGCTGGAGTGAGCGTTTAACGTGTGCTACTCCTTTATTCGCCTCTGACCGATTGGGTAGCCTCTGGACTACGAAAGGCTTTGAGCACTGGGACACGATCGGTATTAGCAGAGTGGGAGACTTATGGGTTAGGGGCGCGGTTAAAACCTTCGCGGCGCTCCAGAGCGAATACGAGCTTACTGAAAGGGAGTTCTTCCGCTATGCCCAGGTTCGGCATGCCCTGCTCTCTGTCTTTGGGGAAGGGACCAAGGTCCCGGCTTCTTCGCCCCTCGAGGACCGCATACTCGATGGTCACGTGCCCGACAGTACTATCTCTCTAATTTATAAAAAGCTGATTAATAATCGGGCTGACCTCTTGGTGCGTCTTCGGGAGGCATGGACGGGAGATGGGGTGGAGTTGGACGACGAGAACTGGCAGTCCGCACTGTCGTCCCCTAAGGAGGTGGCCATCCCGGCCCGTCTCCGTCTGGTCCAGCTTAAGATTCTCCACCGGGTTTACGTGACGGGTCCCCGTTTGGTTTCGATGGGATTTTCTGACGACGGGCTCTGTAAGCGGGGCTGTGGGCTTAGTGCCACCTTTCTCCACATCCTATGGGAGTGCCGCGAGGTGGCGGAATACTGGCGCCGGGTGCATGAGGTTATGGGACGAGTCACCGGGGTTGCTCTGTTGCCGGAGGTGCGTCGCTGTGTTCTGAATGTGTGGGAGCCCAATGATTATAACGCGGCCCAGACTCGGTGGGCGGCCCTGGGGAACATGATTGCCAAGAGAGATATAGCGCAGCTTTGGGGTTCCCAGCGGCCTCCCACCGTGTCTGTATGGATGGAGAACATGGACTGGTGCATGTTCAGGGAGAAGACTGTGTATGTGGCTCGTGGTAAACCGGGGGCATGGGGCAGAATCTGGGGGCAATGGAATGAGTATCGGGGGAATATCTGTGCTCCCCCCCTGGTGGACACTTCCGAGGTTGCCTTGTCCCCCTGACCCGTGATGGTTCCTTGCGTATTTGGAATATCCGAGTGTAGACCTGGCTCACCCGTGACCCCCCCTGACCTCTTAGTCCTCCTTCTCCTTGACCGCCATCTGGTGGTCGAATGTGAAGTCCCCCTGCTGGAGTCTGACGCCCACTTCATGTCACTACGCCTCGCCTTTTGTTTTTTAATTGTTATTTATGTTAAATGTATGTATCCTGATTCCCTTATGTGTAACCGGAGCTTCTGTAATGGGCTGGGCCCCATGGGCCGGTTAATGACTTTAACACTGTGTGATCCCTTTTTGATTCTAGCGGCCGGCCCTGGTGGTTGTAGGCCCATGCTTGTATCCTTTTTACCGATCAATAAAAACTTTAAAAAAAAAAAAAAAAAAAAAAAAAAAAAAAAAGAACGCAGCAATTACAAAAAACACATAATCAAGGAAAAAGCCTCCTTCTTCCGGAGTGCGCTAGACAAAGCCAAAAACCGCCCCTAAGAACTTTTCAACATCATCCAGAAACCGACCTCCAAGCCCACCAAAGCAAACCCCCCTGCCTCCAAACTTCAGTGTAACAACCTGGCCAAATTCTTCAATGACAAAATCACCAATATCGAGCTCTCCCTAGACCTGTGCCCTCAATCCCAACACAGCAAATCCTCACCCACAACCAAACCTAACTCAACCCCAATTTACGACATACTCCCAGAAGACGAGACCCCTCTTCTGTCAACCACCAAAATAAACCTTCACCCTAAACCCCCATCTTCCCCCAAGTGTTGGAAGGACTTCAAACCTCTCTCCGAAGAGGACATCTCCAATGTGATTGCCAACTCCAAACCCTCCAACCACTATGCTAACCCTCTACCCGCCTCCCTGGCTACGAACCTCAACCTCAACCTCACCCTAACCTCACTGTGGACAAAGATCATCAAAAGCTCCCTAAACAACGTACTGATGCCAGACTGCCTCAAACAAGGCCAAGTCACCCCCCTTCTAAAAAAAAACAAATGCTGACCCGAATGACCTCAAAAACTTCAGGCCCATCACCAACCTTCCTTTCCAAGCCAAAATCCTGGAGAAATGTGTTCTCGCCCAACTGAACCAACACCTGGAATCCAACAACCTACTTGACTCACACCAATCCAGATTCAGGAAGAGATGCAGCACAGAAACCGCTATACTGAGCATAACCGATGACATTCATAACTCCTTTGACTCAAACAGATGTTGCCTACTTGTCCTCCTCAACCTATCAGCTGCCTTTGACACGGTAGACCACAAGCTACTATTAGATGCCCTACAAAAGCCCATTGGTGCAGATGGCAATGTTCTAAAATATTTTTCCTCATTTCTACATAACCGCTCCCAATTCATTAAAATCAAAAATTCGATGTACGACACCGCCCCCTAAACTCGAGGTGTCCCCCAAGGCTCAGTCCTCTCCCCCACACTCTTCAACATTTACATGGAACTGTTCACTACCATTCTAAAACAAGTAAACATCGACTACCACCTTTATGCTGACGACACCAGCTATACCTCGAGATATCCTCCCTCAATGACATCCTCCGACTCAACTCCACACTATCAATAGTAGAAAATTGGCTAACACTCAACCACCTCAAACTCAACCAAGAAAAAACGAAATCCTTGTTTTCTCCAATTACGAACAACCCCTTCAAATCCATGAATGGATTAACAACCTTGACTCTCTAAACTGCAAACTTACTCCAGCAATCTCAGACAAATTCCTAGG
Source organism: Triturus cristatus (assembly GCF_964204655.1). Taxonomy (NCBI): domain Eukaryota; kingdom Metazoa; phylum Chordata; class Amphibia; order Caudata; family Salamandridae; genus Triturus; species Triturus cristatus. The sequence continues at coordinate 1,059,508,919 of NC_140589.1, read as the reverse complement.
GATCTCTCTAGACTCAAGTCTCAACATGAGATCCCACATAAACACCACAGCAAAAGGTGCCCTCTACAACCTTAAACTCCTCAACAGAATCAAACCTTTCATACCCCCCAATGACCTGAAAATCGCAACCCAATATCTAGTTCTCTTCAGACTGGACTATGGAAATGCCACACTAACTGGGACAGCTAAAACACACATAGCCCCCATGAGAACTACTCTAAACGCAGCAGCAAGAATGGTTACTGGGACCAAGAAATTCAACCACATCACCCCTGCATTACAAGACATAAAATGGCTTCCCATCGAATCTCGCTGCGCTTTCAAAACTGCCTGTCTCACCCATAAAGCCCTACACACAGGCACACCGGACTACCTCGCAACCAAACTCACAAAAGCAGAACAATCAAGAAACCTAAGAAGCTCCAACTCGCTCCTCTTAATCCCCCAAAAAGACATAAACAAAAAGCCCTCTCCCGCTCTTTCTCTGGGAATGCCCCAAAAATCTGGAACTCTCTCCCTACCCACATCAGGACTAATCCCTCCTTAATGATCTTCAAGAGATAACTAAAAGAATTTCTCCTCAACCGTCATCTCTTTCCTTCTGGCCAATGACTGCGATCTATGTGACCTCCAATACTCTAGATACTAGTCACTGTACTCTTATAGTTTATGTTTCTATTCATGTATGCTGCTGTAAAGCGCTCTGATACCCTTCGGGTCATGTAGCGCTATATAAAACTCTCGCCCAAAAAAAAAAAAAACATTAACATCATGCTTAAAATTGCTCTAAATTAATGGTGAAAATCTGTATAAAAAAATGCATTCAAATTTGATCAACCTTGTTCTGAATGTAAACAATGTGACTGTTGAAAGTGCTCAGTGCAAAAAGTTGAAAGTGCTTGTGCATATCCCGGAAGTGAAAAAATGCTAAAAATTGTTTAAAACTGTAGATTTCGACTGGGAGGGCAGCTTAAGTTGTTGATTAAATTCGTTATTTGTCTAGCATGTGTGAATACATAATCTCTTTTAGTTGATACCACCCCATGTTGGTGCATTGCCTTATCTTCTCTTTGTTTACAGACAGATATAGAGGTATTCCGTGGCATTTAGTCGGCTCGGATGTTTAGACTCTAACTCAAGGATGTGTCAGGTTTCCAATTTACGAGGCATCCTTTCATGGTTTCCTCCTCTTTTGCTTGGTGGTACGGAATCAATCAGTTAGTACTTTAAATCATTAGGATCAGATTTGTGACATTCACCAAAATGTCACGCCACCGGGTAGGAATGATCCAGATTCTTGATGGCACATATATGCTGGAGTATCCTTTTGTGGCCCTGAAGTATAGTACTGCATACATATCGTAGGCCACATGTGCGCTCCAGCACATAGATGTCATGGTCAGTCCTGCATGTTAACAGTCTAGTGATGTGACGTTCCTGGTTTCCAAAGGGGATCATTTATGTTGTTTTATTGATGCCATAGTGGCAGGCTTTACACATTTTGCACTTAAAAAATCATTTGCGCTGTGTAAGCCATGCTGTTGCTGTTTGGTTCTCGAGATTACTTTTGACAAAACTGTCCCTCATTGCGGGTGCCCTGCTGTATGTGATGGCTAAATTTTTCTGCAACAGATGACCTATAATAGGGTCATTAAGCACTATAGGCCAATTTCTTTTAATGATGTGCCTGATCGCCTTTTCTTGGTTGCTATACTTTAAAATCATTCTGAAAGTAACATCACTTTCCCCTGTGTTCATCTTGGTGGTGGACTGACTGGATACATCTGATCTTAAATTGGCAAATAAGTCCGATCTCACTAATGCATTACTCTTGGTGATAGCCGTATCGATGCATTTCTTGGAGTAGCCTCTAGCCAAAAACATGGCCTTGCTTGCCAATTGTGCTGTCCTAAGGTCATCTTGATTGCTGCAAATCCTTTTTAATCTCATCATCTCCCCATAGGGGATGCTGTGTATGAGATGTCGTGGATGGGAGCTGGTTACATGCAGCACTGAGTTGCCTGCAGTCTGCTTCCTATATGATTTGGTTTCGATCTTATTGTTTTTAACATACACTTGGACATCTAAAAAGCTCACCATTTCTGCACTAATGGTTGCCCTGAAGTTGAGATTGATGTCATTGATGTTCATCTTTTTGATAAACTCCTGTGCACTTGACAAGGTCCCTTGCCAAATTACAAAAAGATCAGCAATATACCGCAGCCACAGTTTGACATTATCTTTAAAATACATTTCATGAGTGTTCTTGAGTACCAGATCCTCCCACCAGCCCATGTGAAGAGAGGCATAGCTGGGGGAGAAGCTGGCCCCCATTGCAACCCCTCGTAGTTGTTGAAAAAGTGCATTCTGAAACATAAAAACATTATTGTATAAGCAGAATTCCACCATATTGACAAGCATTTTTTTATGTTTGATCATTTCTGTTGGTCTACTGTTAAGATAGTGTTGGAGGGCCCGCAGTCCATCTTGATGATTAATGCTTGTGTATAGACCAGTTACGTCGAGAGTTATTAGTAGGGAGTCCTCTTGCCACGCAAAATCCTGAATTTTAGCCAAAAAGTCACCTGTGTCTCTGATACAAGACGGAAGTTGCCGAACATGCTCTTGTAAAAATAAGTCTACATGCTGTGATGATGCCTCCAATAGACTGTTGTGCGCTGATATTATTGGCCTTCCCGGTGGCTTTAAAGGTTTTTGTGGATTTTGGGTATAAAATAAATGATGGGAACTGTCGTATTTTCATTTTTTTAAAATGTATATTCCTGTGATGTTATGAGGCCAGCACTCTTCCGCGCCAATAGTTTACTGTAATACTCATTGTAAATGGACTTTAAAGATAGTATATCTGTTTTGCTGTAACAATGTCTATCCGGCAATTGTCCCATAGCTTCCTCCACATAGTCTTCGTATCCCCAAATGACAAGGTTTCCTCCCTTGTCTGAATTACGTATGATAATTTGAGTATCGTTCCGTAGCTTGTTTATAAGTTGATGGCATTGGTATTTCTGTTTGTTGTGTTTTTCTTTTCTTGTTCCTTGTACTTTATGGTTTAGATGTTTAATTCTTGTTACAATTTGGTCATGAAAATGTCAATTGCATCTCTGGGAGTTATTGGATTGAAAGTTGACCTGGGTTTAAAAGGCGTAATTATTGGGCTGAGCTTGGTTGTATTGGTGGTGGTCACGTCATCCTGGTTACCCTTTTTAAGATTTTGCGAGTTAGACGTTTCACTTTCTTTAGCTAATTCTTGTAAATCTCGTAATACTGGTAAATCTGATACAGTTAGGTGTAGGAGGGGCGATTGAGATGTTTATACTTCACTGCGCTGAGTGTTCTCCACTGTCTTGTTTTGAAGCAAATGGAACTTTTTCAATTTAAGTTGGCGCACACTTTTGAAGATGTCCATTCTACTAGTTGCATAATTGAACGAACTTTCTGGGCAGTGTATGTATATATATATTTATATATATATTTTTTTAACAGTCAAATCTTTCTTAATTATCACATATGAGAGAACCTACAAATATGTAAGTTCAGCATTGCTGCTGTACAAAAACCTTTATTTGATTTATTAGACTAAACGTGTGCTATGTTGTGAGAAGTTGGCCTAGTATATGCTGTCGACTAATTAAAGTGGGCACCTTGTACCAGTCCAAACAACCCTTATGGTGATTTAAGAGGTCAATGACAACCTTAGAAAGCTATCCAAGTGGTAGCTGTGGAGAGCAGCCTTCAGGCTTAGTCCTGAAGGAACGTTAAGCAGCTTGTTTTACCAGAACGCAATCTTATAGTATTAGTTAAATGAAAGGAGAACCACACAGTAGTTACAAAAATATGTATTTATTATTATAACATTATCTAGTACGACACAGTATCTCCTACACAGTGATAATAATAAACACACACTACTGTAGCACAGCAATGATAGTGAATAGCACTAATACACAGTGGGCCCCAGAGGGGGACCAAACCATATACTAAGAAAGTGGTATAAGAACCACGACTCATGTCAAGACAGTGGCGAAAGGAAGTAGATTTGCTGGGACCCCAAGGAACCACCCAAGGTGATTTGAAAGGGACCCCGCAGAGTGCGTGTGCAGTGTGGGAACATGACTGTTTGCACCGTACAAGCCTATGGGAAAGTCGCGGTTGAAGTTTTAGGGTTTAAGGACCCTTCCCAGTGGACTGCGAAGAAACCCCTTGGAAGGCAGAAGGTTGAAGGGCCACCCCACCCGGGGATACCGAGGTACCCAAGTTACCTATCCCAGGGAAGTCGGGTGCATAGGTCTGAAGTGGCGTCAGAAACCACCATCAAACCCAATGGAGGACTTCGAAGAGCAGCTGCTGGAAGGAAGAAAAGTGTCCGTTGGTATTCAAGGGTGGATTCTTGTCGAGGAGTGTCTGAAAGCAGAGGGGACAGAGTCTGGGTCACTTGGAAGAGACCAGGGGCTCGGTATACGAATGCCCACCGATGTTGGGTGCTTCAGGTTGGTTGACTGAGTCCATGACTCTGCAGCTGCGGGGACCAGGAGATGTCAAGGACGACCAGGAGCCGGAGGCGAGTTGTCCCACCAAGGATGTCGAGTGTTGAGGGGTCGGTGTCTGGTGGGAGCACCAACAAGCCTTGGCAACGGCAACCCTTGCAGAAGGTCAAGGCAGTGCACGATTTGGACGAGCAAGGCCCATGAGACTCACCACACACAGGGGAGTCAGGGCAAGCCTGGAGCAACCAGGGGAGCCCAAGAAAAGCAAAGGTGACCCTCAATTGGACCCATAGGCCTGAGGCACAGGAGTCCCGCGAGGACCTCGAGCGATTTCACCAAACAACAGCCCATGGAGCACTCAGTGCGAGGAGATTGAAGTTCTTGGTAGGAAATGGTGCCAGAGGTTGGAGCCAAATGCACTTGTTTGGGAAATGCCAACAAGCATATGCACTTGCAAATACAAGCGGTGCACAGGGGTTCTGGTATTGCAGTCCCCATGAGGGATACTGGCCTTAAACTCCGTAAGAGGGCAGCTCAGCCCGTGAGGAACGTAGAAACCCACCTCCTGTGTTGCTGGGCCCTTCGGAGTCCGTAGTAGCTCAGGATCAGAAGCGTTGAAGTGACTCCTTCACTCCAAGGGTGATTATCTTTAGTTGTCCTTGATGCTCAACAGGTCCGACACGGATCGTGTATGGTGCATGCGCACAAAGGATACCACAGACTGAGAGGGAGACGAAATCAGGCCCAAACAAAGTCCAGAGTGTCCAGACGGTCAAAGTGCAGTGGTTTCTTTTTCAGAATCTTGTCCACATCGAATCTAAGGTCCTACAGCCAGGTAAGCCCTTAAGTACCCACGGAAGAGGGTTGGCAAGATTCAGGGTTCCCTCCCATGGGAGGGTCTGGACAGTGGATAGGTTACTCCCATGTCCTTTGTCTCGTTTTGTGCCAGAGCGGGAGCCAACGGCTCACAGGACTGGTTTGAACTAGACTATGCACAGGAACACCAAATGTGCCCCTCATGCAGGCTTTCAGTCGCTGGCAAGCGCACCCACCCAGCCCTAATACACCTAATCCAGTCTGGGAGGTGGTCACACCTCCCTGTGACAGGATGCCTATTGTTCTGCCTTCTCCTGCTCCAGCATGGCGCAACAGCAGGAGGGCAGAAATGTGTCTCTATTCAGCAGCAACCATTTTGTGCTGTCCGGGACTAGAAGGCTGGTACCGGGAACACCAGGGACACCACAAAGCTCACTTCTGAGGGGTGGATTCATACCTCCCACACTGCTTACCGGTGTGGGGGTATAATTCCAACATGTTTGATAAAAAAAACCACGCTAGGGTTTGTTTCAGCCAAATTAGAGTTGGTCATCACGCAGTTGTGTAATGCCCCTCTATATGTCGTATATGGCTGCTTCTCTGACAACCCGGGAGAATGGACTCCATAGGCTGCAGGGGTGTCCTGCTCATGCAGTGGCACTCTCTCACTTAGAACCAAGCACCGTGCCTTCAGGATTGTAAAGGCCTGCTATAGGGGTGACGCATAGGTTTTAAGTGCAGTGACCCTTAGATATAGTAAACCTATATCTAAAGTATGTGGTGAATGCACCGACTTACACAGGCTGCAGTGGCAGACCTGTAGTTCCATTTTGCATGGCCTCTCATGGGTGGCAAAATACATGCATCAGCCAATGGGAGGCCTCTGGCGTAACTATGCCCTGGGGACATGGGTACCATATACTAGGGACTGACAAGGGTACCCCAGTATCCAATCTGGAGTGTACAAAAGTACATGGCATAACAGTCTAAGGAGAAAGCAGATAGACTGGGTTCCAGATTAGCAGGATCCCAGTCAGACTAGTCAAAAACAGTATTAGATTTAGCAAAAAGTGGGTGTCACCATAAGAAGCAGATGCTACTTTCCTACATATGTGAATAATAAGAATCTAATTAAGATAATTGTTAATATTTTACTAAAGCATTATGTGGTAGCGCACTCTTTACTGACAGCACATTTTCCATTAAAATAGCCACAAATGTTCCCAGTTTGTTTACCACTAAAACGATGTAGTGTACAAATAATAATCGGTGTAAATTGGGCTTCAGCAAAATTATTTATCATTTGCACAGCACCAAATAAAGTGTTCCAATTGTGTTCATCCTATTAAACTCTTTGTTCCCATCACACAGAATTACAAAATGTGCTTTTCTAACAACTGGAATATTGTTTGAAATATTTGTACAGTTAATTTCTAAGTTATTTAGAAGTTTTGTTAGACAAATACCTGCCATTCTATACCCTTTCATTTCACACAAATGGCCCTGTAACAAAAACGGCACCCAGGGGTCCAAAACCGGAACCCACCCGTGCGGCCCACCGGGGAATTGCCCGGTGCCCGATACGGCCAGTCCGGTCCTGGCAATTTGTAAGAAGACATAATCTGACATTTGTCCTCAGTCCTTGAATGCAGAGCACATGCAACAAAATAAAAACAGGATTTAAGGCATCTTTATTGCTTATTCACTTTCCGAGTGAACAGAACAACTGTTCTTTGTCAGCCAGTAGGCCCTAAAAATAGCTCACCCTGATACAATCTGACTCCCCAAAGAAAGCCAGTGAGATAATTTCTCAAGGCCTGTAAATATAATCCAGCCACATGGGTACCATCTGATCCCACCAGGAGATGGAATTGCAACTCTTCTTTAATATTCAGTCTGAGTATTCCATTTATATAAAGATTACATTTGAACACACTGGCAGAAATCATGCAGGCCCCTTGGAACTGGTTTTCAATAACACTGATATTAAATAGATAGCAACCGTCTCTGTTCCTTTGAACCTGAAGGAACCTCGGACCATAACACTTATGCCTCTAGCAGTGCCAGGCACCTTAGGTCATCCTCAAAGAAGGGTACTGCCCCAGTTGTTGACCAGTTTCCTGACGTATAGAGAATTCCAAACAGCTTCTACTTTGTATCATGTGCTTACTTCGCAAGATACTCAACCAACTAGTAAACCTGCACCTGTTGGCCACAAGATGTTGATCCCAGATACCTAACGTCTCTAATTCTGCACATAAAGTAATTTATGCAATTCAGTGAACGATGTGTTGCCTGGGCCAAGGCAAAGCTTCACACATAAGATGAACACATCTGAAATACCCCTTTAGAATCTTTTGTTACCTAAACCCTATTGTTTTTGTTTATTGAGTACATATCGCACAGTGACCATGTTGACCAACCCTGGATCACAAATTGTTGGACTGTCCCATGGTGTAAAATTAGTTGGTATGAGATCCACTGTCCCCACTGATGCTTGTTACGTCTTAATCAAAATGGTCCCATCCCTCTGACCTTGCAACCTAAGCAAGTCACTGGGTGAACATGCTGTATGGCCTGACCTCATTGCTTAGTTTGAGCCAGTGTTAGGATTCTGCACTTATGACAGACTACCATATGATCCCAAAGTTTATCTAGTTTGAGATGAGCACATCCAGAGTGTTTAAAATTCAATACATGTTAACATATATGATACCGGCCATTGTTACAGCTTTAGGAGTCCTGGGATTTTCCTAAATGCCACACTAGTAGGGGTGGGATTTCAAGTATTTGTGTTGGTACTGGCATGGAAGCGTCTGCTTCCAACCCAACCGGATGACCCTTTGCCTTCCGGTGCCCACACACTCCCGGGTAGAGGCAGTACAGACAATCCTTGTGAGGATCATCCACATAAAAAGTATTTTCTTCCAGCATGTGTTCAGGGCCTGAAGGGCTATTTTTAGATGCCTCAGACATGGCAGAAGCAGTAGAGTATCTTTCAAAAATTGGTTTTGAAGAAAACTGAGCAGAGCTCAGAGAGACTCTATTCACAGGATGTGCGGTAGAAAATCTGAGGGACTCAGCCTCTCTTGGGAGTATTCTAATGGGTGCTATTGTCTGATTGGCTAGAGTTTGGTTTCTTTTTTTAAAGGACATAGATAAACTATTTAAGTGATTGTTCATTGCCACTATAACCTATGATAATGAAATATATTGCTTTATTATGGTAGCATGGGACTTTGACGCCAGGGAATGATTAAAGCATGTGAATCTATGAAATATCCGATAAAGGAGAAAAGTTACTTTCGATATTGTAGGGTGGTTCTTCTCTATGACTAAAGGCAGTGTTGTTAAATCGATTTTCTTTTGTTTTGGAGCCCACAGTCGCATCTAAGGTACTGTAGGCTGGTAAAACGAGGCGGTGTGGTTGCTATTAAATCTCCTCCCACTGTAAACAAAACTACTTGCACCTCAATCTGTTGAATACTAGATGCACTTTCCAGAATAGCAATATCAGGGGTTCTGCCTATAGGATCTAAAGAAAGTGCAGAGCAGGAAGTGTCCTCGGTTTTCTTTCTCAATGGTTCTCTGAGTGTTGTCTTTAGGATCTATTGGTCTTAGGGCCTGCTGTACTCATTTTGACCCATTCGAAAGTCCTGCAGAAGGTGTGAGTGGATCTGGTACGCAAAACCGGTCTGTTGGGACCCCACCATTGGTCAGCTCACCCTTTTCTGCACAACGTGGACCTGCTTTTGCAGCAAAATGGTCATGTCCTCAACCCTAAGCATCAAACACTGCAAGGTCACATTATTTGGTGATTGAGTGGTAACACATAGAGTCCTATTGTTTCCCGGACAAAGTTGCACATGCCAATCTGGTGGCCTAGTTTGCTAGAAAAACAATTCAGTGGTGCAATTTGGAAAGATTAAATCCCTTTAAATGTCACTTTTCCGACATTTTTTTTTTTTACAACATAATTTTATTGTTGACAGCCAAGACAAAGAGAGTGCCCCATAGGGCACCCAAAGTACGCATAGAAGAAGACAAATTTGGATATCAACTTTTTCAACAATGACATGATATCGGTCATGCATATAATAAATTGCAAAGAGAAAGAATAACAGAAAAACAAAGAACTGTGCCACATTGCCTCTGTTTGACAAGTAGAGATGTCTCATATATAGGGAGAGTCCTTGCCCCCGTAGCCACATCTAGCATGTGTACTATGCATATTCCAGTCTGCTGGATTCCTAAGAACAGTTCTTAAGCATCAGACGGGGGAGGAGGAAGCTCCAGATATAATCCCCTATAGTCAGCCCATCTTTTCCAGATCTTGTAGTGTTTTCGTGGGCACCCCCTCGCTTCGAATACTGCGATCAACGGTGGGGATTCATCTTTCCAGGCTCGGGCAATGTCTCTTTTCGCCAATGTCAGGTCTAGAAATAAAAGGTGGCGCTTGTACCTGTTGCCGCCCAGATCCTCTGTACTATGTAGTATGGCCAGCCTTGGAGAGGAGGGAACCTCCCAACCCAAAATGTCAGATAGACATGTAAACACCCCCCTCCAGAACCCTGACAGTGTAGGGCAGGACGACGGGGTGTGCAGGAGGGTACCCTCCATAGACCCACAGAGTACACAATGAGGGGATGTAATTAGCCCAGCAGGCCACAGTCTTTGCCTGGTATAATAGGCTCTATGTAAATACTTAAACTGGATAAGACGTAGGAGGGACGCGATTACTGCACTGCGCGGGGTCTCCAGTGCCTCCACCCAGTCATCCTCCTCTAAGGGACCCAAATCCTGCTGCCATGCCTCTCTAGTTTTATGTAGTGTGGTAGGTGTGTTATTGAGAAGCGTACGGTATATTTTGGTGATCTTATGGTCTCCCAGGTCGCCCATAAAAACTTTCGCCTCAAAAGGGTTCAATTCGGGTATCTCTTTTAGATGGACCTTACCGACATCTTGAAATTTGCATTGCCCCTTGCACAGCAGATGTGGCATGGGTGACAAATAAATGCTATTTGTCTGCCCTGTCTGCCTCATGAGTCACCCTGATCAACCTTCCTTCCCTGTGTAGATCACATTAGTGTAGGATTTTCCTGAGAGATTTGTTTTAATTGTTTCAACCCACACCAACCTTGGTGGGAGGACGGCTAATACTCCTTCATTAAGCTATAGATAAACCAACAGTTGGTCTAAACCTATTCATACTGCAAAGACATATGCCTTTATCAGCACCCATGGAGAAACGTCTACTAACTCTCTTGGTAAAAGCATGCAGTTGCCTATAAATGAAAGTGTGCTTTCCAAGACTGTGCTAACAAACATTCGCACATTCTGTTTTTTAATTCAACTGACATCAATACTGCAAGATAACTAAAGCCGCTCAATACCAGAAATTTACACAATCAGATAATACATTCATACTAGTTGTAGGTAAAGAACGTAATTCACCTGATTCGTTCCTCTTGTAGCTTCGACTATATAGGCTGCCAATCACAATAAGTTAAAATCAGACCCATTGAACATTGCTCTGTCGTTCAACTACTTGCAGAGAACCTTATGTTGAGCCTTTATCACACGTTTCCGCACTTTAAAAATTACTTGCATGAAGGCCAATGGCAAAAAATGATGCTATATAAAATGAGTGGCACCAGGCACAGTGTTTTATTATTCAAACACAACAACAGACGTTTAACCTTCAGAATTACCCTTCCTGAGTTACTGGTAACAATTGCCGGCGCACATTCATCCAGGTTTAGTCTCAGTTCTCACATATTCCTTTTTTGGGAATGTTTGTGAGAATGTGGACTATTGTATCACTTTACAGAGGAGAGGAACCAATGAAACACCTATGAACTAATGATCAGCAGAGTTCCCAACTACCAAAACCGCGCTGAACCACTCTGGAGTGCACAGCTTTAAGAGAGAGGGCCAGAAAAAAGCGATGAAGCGAGGTCCTCCCATTAATAAATGTGAGTTATACCTCTGTAAATGTGAAATCTTGCGATAACTAGCGTTCAATCTGGTACGCAGACTCATGTTCTTCTCTTTGAATAAGCATTCAATGCCTAAAATGGACAGTTTGTAATTTTGTGCCAATGGCATGGTCAACTTGCCGACTGTTACTGAAGAACAAGTTACTTACCTTCTGTAACGCCTTATCTGGTAAAGACTCTATCAGGCCGCAGATTCCTTACCTTAGAATAATCCCCAGTGTCGGACTGGATCCATACATTTTTTGTGAGCATTATCCATGAATGCCGGTAGGTTGCATTGTTCGGCTGCACATGGCGCTGTCGGCATCGTCCTTACCAAAAGTGATGTGTGCGCAGCCTATATAGGCATCACCCCAGCACACTGACGCCAGTCCTTTTCTTTCCTCGTCAGTCAGCACAGATCTTATTTTGTCATATTTTGACTAACCTTTTTCTGACCATTTTGTCCAAGATTTTTGAGACTTTGTGTCCTGTGCACAGGATGTCCACCAGAAAGTCAGGTTTAATGCCATGTGGTGCCTGTCATTGACGGATGTCGGTGATGGACCTGCATTTGATCTGTCTCTGGTGTCTTGAGCATAACCACTACACCAAGACATGCAAGGACTATTGCGCGATGCATTCTAAGGTGCGGAGGGAGCAGTCTCTCAAGCTCCTCGCCGACCAACGTCGATCAACTCTGCGACACTCCAGATCTCAGTTGTGAGGAAGGTCCAGAGATCGCCTGCAAAGTCGGACCCAATGATCGTTGTCCCGCTCCAAGTTGTCGGGGAAGTCAAGTAAATCCCACAAAAAGAAGAAGTTGGAGAGGTCTTCCACTTCACAGCACAAGTCTTTAGACAAGTCGCGGGGCCGTCAGCACTCGAGGCCTAGCTCTGCGGTGGAGCCTATGCCGTCTCCATGCCTTCCTGAGTTTCCAGGAGCCGGATTGACCCCTGTCCAATTTTACACAGTCATGCACCTCATTTTTGGGCAGCCCTACCCCTTAGGAGCACCCTTGGACCAAGGCTGATTCGCCCTTGGTACCAGTTGGGCCCCAAGTATCCACTGTGCCAATGGCATGGTCAACTTGCCAACTGTTATTAAATCTGTGAATTAACATCACCCCATGAAACAAGCATTGGCAAAGCCAATACGTTTCGCCATTGGGAAATCTATTTACTTTGTCAATGTGTTTTTACATGTTGTACTGGAGTTGAACTGCTGTGCAACATGGCTTAAAGAAAATAAAAGCGCTATGATGGGGCAAGAATCTTTTTTAAAAACAACACCGGTTTTGCAAGCACAGCTCATGGGTTTTTCGGCGAAAAGTGGTATTCAGGATATTAGAAAAAAAAATAAACAAAGAAGGGGGTATCCTTAAATGAGAGAAGGTAAAGACCTTCTGTCTGTTAGAGAGTTCTCAGAGAAGTAAAAAGAGAAAATATTTCTTTTTTATGAAACCCCTCACTCACCAACCTGGTTGGTGACATGCTTCATCATCGGGGTCCACCCGAGCAGTCGAATACCACTCGGGTGTGCTTCCACGCCTGATTACAGCGGAGCAGGTTTGTTATTATATCAGTACGTGTAAGTGACGTGTGTGAGTGAGTGAAATAAAGTTAAAAGTAATCCTACTGTACTCCCTAACAAATTTAATATGGAGCAGCAGGGTCACGATTAAAAAAGTGGTGAAGTGTAATACTAATGTAGGTTTAATTTGACCTAAAGTATTATCCAAATATTGACGGTCTACATGTTTCAACCTTAGAGTATAATCACAGGTTTTCGTCAGGACCTATCGACACACCGGGCGGTCTACACGCACTAAGGTGCATCCAACCCTGGAGCGTCTGTGTGCCACCTACATATACTTGCGAAGGTGGTAAAAAGGGTTCAAGGAGTCCTCTGTGTACAGATGAACCTGAAAAAAGCACATACAGTTCTGGGCAATCAGAAAATGATCCATTTAGAATTAGAATGAACAGTGCCCATTTCCGTGTGAACTCTCATTTGTGCGCATATAATCACCTCATTCTGAGTTATGCGCCCCATGTAATTACCATTGGTTGTTGGAACCGAGCATTCGTTCCATATTATGCGAGATTAGCATCAACCCACTAAATCATTGTGGAAATCGTGGGTGTCTTACGGCTACACAGCAATTGTGAGTATACTTGATGTGTGATTCTATAGAGCGGACAAAGACGCACGTGAAAAAAACTCTATTTGTGACATGCGTGCGCTAAGGAAATTATTTAAAACAGAACACGGTGGAAAAAGGAAACGACTCAAGACTCACTCGCGATTCTTACTCGAATCGTGTCATGGGCTCATAAGGGAGACAGACGGTGCTGCATTACTGTTGGACAAGAAACACAAAACACGGGCGGCAATGGTCAGAACACTTAACTCTAAGTGCCTCACGTGTGCGTGGCCACCAGCTCTTCCCTACATACTCTTACCTCAGCTCACCGACTGCCTGCCACAAACCTGCTGTGCTTCCCCCAGGCGCCCGGATGTTACTGAATGGGCAGCAAGGCTTCAACTAAATACTCCTCACTTCCTGGTCACATGACTAGTGGGCGTGGCCTGGAGTGAGGAGACAATTTTTAAAGCGACAGGTCGATTTCTGCCGGTGAATGGCTAGTCATAGGTGAGAAAATAAAGGGAGTCAAGAGTGATTATTAAACATATATTTACATGGAATAGGACCTTCCACACGTAGGAGGAATGCTACAGAGAGGAAAACAGTAATTCAGTTAAAATTACAAGGCACAATGAGGTTATTTGTTCAGCACAGAGTTCCAAGGTATGCAATCGTTCATACCATGTTTGTGGGTGGACAATCTGTGTATCCAGCGTTGTTCTTTTTCATACAGAAATTTCTGTGTGTTAGTACCAGTCACAGTTTCAATTATCGTCCAACGCATATCGTTGGGTGTGTGATTGTGTTGAAGAAAGTGTTCTGTTAGACGCGTGGTTTGTTTTTTGCATCTAATAGTGCTCCTGTGCTCACAGATCCTCTGCTTCACTTTCCTTGTTGTCATCCCTATGTAACGAAGTTCACACGGGCAGGTAATTAAATATACTGCATTAGTGGTGTTACAGTTTGTATGTTTTCTTTGTGACCATTCTCTGCCAGGTTCTAGGGATAGTGTTTTTGTGGCTGTGGTGAGATGGCACACGCTACAGTCACCGCATGGAAAATGACCTGTAATGTTAGGTAGTCCCCATGAATTAAGGATAGTACATCTTGTTGGTGTTTCTGGTTGTTTTGGTCTGGTGTGTACCAATGCATCTTTAATACTCCTTGCTCTCTTGAAAGAGAACAAGGGTTTTTCCCATTTTAGATTGCCTGTATTCAGGATGTTCCAGTGTTTGTTGATTGTCCTTGTGACCTGGTTCGAGATAGTACTGTATGTGGTGACGCACGTAAGAGGCGTGTCCGTCACTTGTTTCAGATTGGGTTCCAACAGTGCCTCACGGTTCTGATTAGCAGCCCGTTTTTTGCAAGTTGCCAATACCTTTTCGGGATATCCTCTGTCTGACAATTTGAGTGACAGGTCATTAGCTTGGGAGCGGAAGTCAGAGCTCTTGCTACAGTTTCTCCTAATTCTGAGGTATTGTCCGAAAGGGAGGTTTTCCCTGAGGGGCCTAGGGTGGAAGCTATCAAACCTAAGTAAATTGTTTTTCGCAGTCGGTTTGTAGTGTGTGCGGGTTTCAAGGGCCCCGTTCTCTATAGTGATCACAACGTCCAGAAAGACTAAGGACTGGGTGTCACTACAGTGAGTAAATCTGAGATGGTCATCGCAGGTATTTATCCATAAGAAAAATTCATTGAGAACATTCTGGGGTCCATTCCATACTAGGAGTACATCGTCGATGTACCTGCGCCATAGTGTTATGTTTCTAGAGAAGGGGTTGGATGTGGTCAGGATGAACTTCTTCTCAAAGTCGTAGACATAGAGTCCTGCCACACTAGGAGCGAAGGTACTACCCATAGAAGTACCGCCCGTTTGTAAATACAGGGTACCCTCGAACTCAAAAAAATTCCGTTTCAGGGCTAGAGTGGCGCAGTCGATGATAAACCCCTTGGGGGTTCTATGGGACCATTCTGAGTTCTCGAGTGACTGCTCAAGCACGTTTAGGGTCGCATCCTGAGGGATGCTGGTGTAGAGACTTTCAATATCCAGGCTGACGAGGATGGTGTGTTCGTCAACCTGGAGTGTGGAAGGTCCTATTCCATGTAAATATATGTTTAATAATCACTCTTGACTCCCTTTATTTTCTCACCTATGACTAGCCATTCACCGGCAGAAATCGACCTGTCGCTTTAAAAATTGTCTCCTCACTCCAGGCCACGCCCACTAGTCATGTGACCAGGAAGTGAGGATTATTTAGTTGAAGCCTTGCTGCCCATTCAGTAACATCCGGGCGCCTGGGGGAAGCACAGCAGGTTTGTGGCAGGCAGTCGGTGAGCTGAGGTAAGAGTATGTAGGGAAGAGCTGGTGGCCACGCACACGTGAGGCACTTAGAGTTAAGTGTTCTGACCATTGCCGCCCGTGTTTTGTGTTTCTTGTCCAACAGTAATGCAGCACCGTCTGTCTCCCTTATGAGCCCATGACACGATTCGAGTAAGAATCGCGAGTGAGTCTTGAGTCGTTTCCTTTTTCCACCGTGTTCTGTTTTTAAATAATTTCCTTAGCGCACGCATGTCACAAATAGAGTTTTTTTCACGTGCGTCTTTGTCCGCTCTATAGAATCACACATCAAGTATACTCACAATTGCTGTGTAGCCGTAAGACACCCACGATTTCCACAATGATTTAGTGGGTTGATGCTAATCTCGCATAATATGGAACGAATGCTCGGTTCCAACAACCAATGGTAATTACATGGGGCGCATAACTCAGAATGAGGTGATTATATGCGCACAAATGAGAGTTCACACGGAAATGGGCACTGTTCATTCTAATTCTAAATGGATCATTTTCTGATTGCCCAGAACTGTATGTGCTTTTTTCAGGTTCATCTGTACACAGAGGACTCCTTGAACCCTTTTTACCACCTTCGCAAGTATATGTAGGTGGCACACAGACGCTCCAGGGTTGGATGCACCTTAGTGCGTGTAGACCGCCCGGTGTGTCGATAGGTCCTGACGAAAACCTGTGATTATACTCTAAGGTTGAAACATGTAGACCGTCAATATTTGGATAATACTTTAGGTCAAATTAAACCTACATTAGTATTACACTTCACCACTTTTTTAATCGTGACCCTGCTGCTCCATATTAAATTTGTTAGGGAGTACAGTAGGATTACTTTTAACTTTATTTCACTCACTCACACACGTCACTTACACGTACTGATATAATAACAAACCTGCTCCGCTGTAATCAGGCGTGGAAGCACACCCGAGTGGTATTCGACTGCTCGGGTGGACCCCGATGATGAAGCATGTCACCAACCAGGTTGGTGAGTGAGGGGTTTCATAAAAAAGAAATATTTTCTCTTTTTACTTCTCTGAGAACTCTCTAACAGACAGAAGGTCTTTACCTTCTCTCATTTAAGGATACCCCCTTCTTTGTTTATTTTGTGTACCTCAGGGGACTGGGAGTACCCCTTACAACTTAGTTGTGAAATCCCTTTCTCTCTCTTTTGTTATATTGTATTCAGGATATTAGCCCAGGTCACAACGCTATAGAATGCACTGCCCAACAAACAATGACACACTCATGCTCAGGAAAGCCCTGAAAAATGTATTGTTTTAGAAAGATTTTATCAGCCACAATACTGTGTTGCCTCTTGTCACCAGTGCAATGCTCTACAAATACCATGATGATGATGGTGGTGGTTTTCTGCGGCTTAGAAACACTTGTTCAGTGAGAGGTCCCTGTGAGCACACTACTTAGTTATACTTCACTGTTTGGATGGAGCAAGTAAGGAATTCTGCTGAGGGTGATCTCCTTTGTCCGTGGACTGTATTGCTGGCAGGCTACACTCTATGTTTGGAAAATCCATTCCTCTAGGAAGTGGGGTCTCAAATGGTAAATTCCGACTCCTTTATGGGTGAAGTCTTCCTTGAAGTCGTTAGGTGGGAACTTTCCAATGAACATGGTTGGAGATTCCAAGCTATGTGTGTGGGCATCTCCTCAGCAGTGTGGCCAGCCATGTGATTCTCCTTTGCTTGTGCGTCCTTCCAGCCCACTTTTTTTTGGTTCGGTGCTTATTTTAGGGCAAAGCCGGACTGTTGGGAACAGGTGTCTCATCTCAAAGGGTGCATCTCAGCTAAAATGACAAGACCTAGAGACGCATGACAGGGAGATTTATAAGCAGAAATGAACGAGCTTTTATTTTCCCATTAACTTGCTTGGAAGTGGAAGACGTCACGATATCACAAATTCTGGAGCCTAGAATGGGCGTGTAGGCATTCTGCTGAGCCAAGTGTTGCATATGGCACAAAAGCAAATTGGATGCGTCATTGCACCTCCGCACAATAATACTTTAGCCATTCATACTTTTCAAGTGTCTAAAGCCGATTCTCTTTGCGAGATTTGTTTCAGCCAACCAAATTGCTCTTCAGTTCCCCAGGGAAATTATCCTAAGCTTCCCATTTGGAGACTCCACTTTACTCAATTCTTATCTTTATGCGTTAGTTCATGGTTAGCTGATGTTTAAAGGTAGACGCAGCTACAAATACTTTTCAGTGGCGCAACATCTAGAGGGGCTGAGACAAAATCAAAATGAGTTGCTTACAAAAGTTTATGAAATATTGTATTTATTCTATATAAGAATGTTGTGCATATTGCAGTGAAAATGGCAAAAAGTGATCACGTTTCTAATACTATGTTTTATTTTGACCCCTGATGCAGATAAACGGATCTCTTTTTCACTAAACTGGAGAGCATTTTCAGAACACATGTAACACTACAGCTATGCAGCTAAATAAGTTCATAGTAAACATGTAGAAAGGAACAGCGTTTAAGCCCTCGATAATTTAACGAAAATAAAGACGAATCAATGGATAAAGTGACTGGATGAATCATCTTTATTACAATAGCTGGTTTTCACAGACTTTCCAAGATCTCAATAATTACGAACGAACGAGAAACCCGCACATTTATATATTAGGGCGCACGCTGAGATCTACATATGACGTATGCTGTAAATAAATGTCAGATGTGATTTGTTTCACTGTTCAAAACAAGCAGGAGTCCGGGGCCTAAAGAAGTACGTACGCTCACTAGAACCGATACAGATGTCCCTTGTTATATGTGAGTAGTTCACTCAATCCTATATTTCTAATGCTTTCTGCTACATTTAGTTGTGATATTTTCATTGTAAACATAAAACTACATGGGCCCAAATCCAATGGAAAACAGGGCTGGAGTTACTAACATGGCACCGCTTTTCTGTTTGCAAGAGATCGTCACATAAGAGGCTGGCACATGTCACTTGTAGGCGCATGACAAACAGACACGCAGAAAAATAGGCGCCTATGAGCAGTGCTGATTTCAGGGTCTCCCTGGGAGTACCTTAGATTATTCCTGTTCTCTGAAGGTTGGGTTCACAGGAAGACAAGGATAAGTATTTTCACTTAATCTGGCTTGGAGACTTTTTATTGGTGGAATGGAACTACGTTTTGTTTTGGGCAAGATATTCTGTGAATGTGTGCTTGCTCATTTCAGACTTTTACCACCCCATGGAGATAGAAAATGGTGTTACTGGAGGGTACTGTCACCTAGATTAATTGGGTAGAGTGTCCTCTAGGGTAAGGGGCAAATGATCCCTCACCGCTGCCACTGAACACCTCTGTCGGTCCAAGGCGCTACAGGCCTAGAAGTCGCTTTTGCAGTCCACTGCTCCACAGGTGTCACATAATGTTTGATCATATGACCCCATAAGCCTGAAGCCGTCCCAACCCACCAGGACTTGAAGAGGTGAACCAGTGGGATCAGCTGAGGGAGCGAAGAAATGTCTTTAAGGCCCAGCCACCCTGCAACATATCAATAAAGAACTTGAGTTAAGTGAAAAGGAGCTAACAAATTCTCACCATTTCCGGGTATCTGTCTCAAAAAAAATATACTATAAAGTTCTTATTGAATGATACAGGTTTTGTGGCATGTTTGAAACCTGTTATTACAATTATGTTTACCGTTCTGTAAACCATTCTGATAGTGTGTCACTTGAGAAGCCACCTCTGGTATTGTGCTCAGATGTGAAGGCTGCTTCTCGATTACTATGCCCAATCGTTGCGGCCCTCCCTGGCATGTTGTGTCTGGTTCTGAGTGCTCCTATGGTGCATTGAATCTACATCTGAAGCCGACCTCTGACATGTTTTATCTCGTTTGGTTTTGTACAAAACAAAAAAGAGCTATGACGCGGCGAGCATTGACCGCCTCGTAGTGATTTTCTTTTTAGGTTTCGCCTGCACAGCACTTGCGTGGCTTGAAAACTGTATTGTTTTTAATATAAACTTAAAAGGGACTTACATCCAGCCTCCTCTCTTTCCTGGCTTCGCACTAGTTCCTGTGTGTGACACTTACCTTTCCTCCGTTTCTATTGGCTGTAGTATATTTTCCTACATTTACAAATGCTTGGTACTTGTTTGCTTCTTTTATCAGTTTCCCGCTGCCAAAATACTGTTAATATCCGCTTTGGTGGAACTATGGGTCAAATGCATCAAGACTTTTCCTGTTCGCAAAGAATCGGCCGTTTGCGAATGGAAAAAGGCATTTTCCTATGCATGTAGGTTTTGTCATTCGCAATTTAGGTAATCGCAATTATTTGCGATTACCTTAATTGCAAATGCATTTAGAGAATTAAAATTTGCGATTCCCTAATGCTGATGCATGTAGCCTTTCCTAAATGCAAACTGTGCATTTAGAAATGCAAACTGTGCATTTAGGAAATGCTAATTACCATCAACTTCAAGTAAATGGTAATATGTGTATCCTTAGAGCATGTGTGTGCTTTACATGTGCACACTTACATTTTTTTGTGGGGTGCTTCAGGGGGGCCTCAGGCCCCTGGGCACCCTTGGATTTGAATTCGCTATTTGCGATTACCAATGTGGTAATCGCAATTAGCGAATGCAATACCATTCATTCATATGGGCCTGTAGACTCAGAGGAATTAATGGAGTCACATTACCTAATAGCGATTCTCAATTTCCGAATTTCTATTGGGTAATGATAAGGAATAAAAAAAAAATTGCGATTCCGACATGCCTTGCATTTTGCGATTCCCAAATAGCGAATCGGTACAAATCACTATTTGTGAATCACAAAATGCAGGCTTGATGCATATGCCCCTATATTTTCATAAAGTTTTGCCTTTTACTATTGCAGCATATTTATCAAACAATTTATCATCTGGAGAGATTAAGTGATTTGCATGGAATCACGGATGTTGTGAAGCACCGCCAAGACTTAAACTGGGATCCCCAGCTCTCAAGCCAGCAGCTCTGACCGCTGAGCCAAATCTTCTCTGCTCCTGTGTTATCTGTCAGGGAGCTCTTTCCTTCTACCGGACGATTATTGATGAAAATAGTTATTTATTCATTACACAGACGAAACAGATACATTTCCAATGCTTGTTTACTTTGAGCCATGTTGCACAGCAGCTCAACTGCTGTGCAACATGTAAAAAACATTGATACGGCCAATAGATTTTGAATAGGCAAAACCTATTGCTTTTGCCAATGCTTGTCTATTTAAAGTGGTCTGTGACATTGGGAGTTGTGTTGGGTGATTATCAGGGTGAAGGGTCATCGCATTTCAGCATGAGATGCTTTTGATGGTGAACATGCGATTTGAATTAAAGACTATATGGGATTATTGGAGGTCTGTAGCGCTTTATTCCAGTAAGCTTTATTAACCACTTAGAGGAACTACAGCAAAGTGTAGCTTGTTTTCCCTGGCGATGACACAAAGAGAGCAACAACGTTAGCAGAAACAATTGATATTGTAAAACGTATAGAGATATCTTGTTAGATTTGGGGTCTCTAGTTGGCAATGGTTTGCACCTTTGTCCAAATAGGGACCCTTACGTCTAGTCAGGGTAAGAGGCTACATTCCTAAAATAACCCCTGCTCAACCCCTTGTTAGCTTGGCACGGGCAGGCAGGCTTATCTCAGAGGCAGTGTGTAAAGCATTTGTGAACACATACAGTAATACAGTGACAACACTACAGATGGACACCACACAGGTTGTGTTATAAAAATAAGTATTTTTATATAGACTTAACTCAAGACCCAAACGACAAAAAAAATTCACAATACAGTACTAAAAATATGCCGAAAAATAGGTTATTCACTTAAATGCAGTCTCTAGCAACAAATAACTCCACCTGGAGTTACTACGACGTCATGACAGAAGGAATCCCAAAGTACGGCGCCAACCGCGAGGTGCGTGGCGTCGGACCCGGAGTCAAACAGATCCCCAATGAACAGTACCTTGGAAAAGCGATAACAAACAAAGACAGCTCACGGCGTCGGGGAGGTGCGGCTTCGTTGGCGCTGCGCGGCGTCGGTTCCTTACGACCCCAGGGGAGCTGTAGACTCGGTTCCTTACTGCAGGGGAGGTGAGACGACGGTTCCCTACAGTGTCGGGGAGGTGACGTCACGATGGCGCCGAAACCACGGTTCCTTACGATGTCGCGATGTCGATGGATTCTTGGTCACCCACATCGAGGATCGGCTCCGCGATGACGATGTCGGCTTCGGAGGTGATGTGGCACAGCAGCAGGCGTCGGGCCCACAGCTCACGACTTCGGGCAGGTTACGGCGTCGCTCTCTGGCGTCTCTGTGTCACAGCGGCCGGCATCGGGTCTACTATGTAAGCGGGAGTCTCGCTCACGGCTTTAGTGCAGATTACGATGCCGCTCACAGGCATCCGTGTTGCAATTTCCTTCTGTAACAGCTAAAACCGCAGTTCTAGATGCAGGCAAACAGAAGGGGTGAAGTCTTGTATCCCTGAGACTTCAGGCAGGAGGCAAGCTCAATGTTTCAAGCCCTTGGAGATTCTTCTTCAAGATAATGAAAGCAAACTCAGTCCTTTTTTCTCCTCTCTTTGGCAATGAAGCAACCACTGCAGGCCAACCTCACCAACTCGCAGCATAGGGGTAGTCTCCTCCCTCAGTTTCCCGGTTCTTCTCCTCAGCAAAGGTTTGTCTTGATTCCCAGAAGTGATCTAAAATTCTGGGGTCTGGGTTCCCCTTTTTATACACCAAAATCCTTTGTCTCTGAAGGCAGAGAGTGTCTGTACCTAGTCCAAACCAGTTCTGGGAGCATCCTGCCTGTATACACCCTCTTCCTTTGTCAGTGTGGGCCAGGGTCTTCAGACACACCACAGGAGGTGGAGCCAGCATTGTGGAAGGCAGGCGCAGCCCTATTGAGGCCCAGGTGCTACTCCTCCCACCACACCTCATGCAGATAGGCCTATTCAGCCTTGTGCTGACTCACCCTGTCTCCTGGAGCCCATGTCACTCAGAAACCAGACATGGAATACACAACCTAGCATGGATAGTTAGGCAAGAAAATACCTACTTTCTAAAAGTGGTATTTTCAAACAGAGAATGTTAAAACCAACTGCATTAAATGATGTATTTTATCATTCTGAGTTCAGACATACTAAATACATTTTCCTACCATGTTCCCTTGGTAAGTTATGATTATAAGTTGTTAGAATCAAACTGTCCATTCTGGCCTATGGGAGCAGGTAGCCTTGCAATAGTGAAAAATGAAAATGGCTGTAATTCATTATTAGGACATGCCACACACATCAGGGCATGTCCTACCTTTTACCTACAATGCACCCTGCCCTTGGGTCTACCGTAGTGGTGTCTGATATGTGGAAAAGGGAAGGTTTGGGGACTGGCAAGTGGGTGCACTTGCCAAGTCAACATGGCAGTTCCAGACCGCACACAGGCTCTGCAATGGCAGGCCTGAGACATACTTTACAAGTTGCTACGGTGGGTGGCACAATCAGTGCTGCAAGCCCACCAGCAGCATTTGATTTACAAGCCCTGGGCACACGCAGTGCACAGTACTAGGGTCTGACAAGTAAACCAAATAAGCCAATCATGGAGTCACTAATCCATACATCAATTTAACATAGGGAGCACTTGCACTGTGGCACTGAATAGCAGTGGCACAGTGCCCAAAGCATCTAAAACCCGCAAAATATCAGAGGCAACAGTAAAAAATGGAAGGGAGACCCACGCCAATTGTGCCAGGTCTAACATATCTCATAAGGCTTCAAGAGAACTGATAAAGAAAGTGTTGGGTGTATGTGGTTGCTAACAATGGTACGGGTGCTCAAACCAACGCAAAGTCTGCATTTCAAAAGAAAGAATATGAATTCACAAAAGGAGACATAAATCAGTTTTCCAAACAGAAAAATATATGTTTCAGATGTGGGTTTCCTCAACATTCTTCCATGGGTCGTCCTTGTCCTGCTAAGGATGCTGCGTGCAAGGACTGCTGGAAAATTGGCCATTTTGACAAAGTATGCCAATCCAAAACAGACTGAATGCTTCATATGATTGTGGCAGCAGTGTTGATACTGTTGAGTTATTGGGTAAGCCAAAGGATCTAGTGTTAGTAATAAGGGATGAAGACAATTCTGTATGTAGTGATCCGTACACAGACATTTGGGTAGATGGCAAAGTTTTGAAACTATTAGTTGATTCGGGAGCCGAAATTACAATCATCACAGAGGTTTTATTCAAGAATACATGCACAGACAGAAAATTACTAGTGCAAGACAGATGTCTTGTTTCATGTGATGGAAAAGGGATTGAGTTGTTAGGGTATTTTGAGACCACATTGCAGTTTGAGGAGAAGGTTATTTATGACTAAGTCTTTGTCGCAAAGAAAGGTGTCAACATATTGGGCTGGTATCACTAGGGATTATTTGGTGTGACATTAATTCCAGGTTTCTTATTAAAAGAGAATGATACAGACATAAACAACATGGATTGATACATTTCTGAACGTTTTTGAACGGAGTTTGGGGAGGATCAGGGGTTTTCAGCACAAAAGAAAAGTTTAGGAGAATGGGGTACCAGTCAAACATAAGTTGAGAAATGTGCCTTTTAGCATCAGGGAAGATTTAGCGAATATTCTTGAAAATATGTTTATTGAAGGGGTCATTGAACTTGTAGAATCTTCGGTATGGTTATCTCCGTTGGTTATTGCCAGGACAAAAACAGGTGACTTGAGAGTTTGCATTGATCTACGCAATTTGAACAAAAACATCTGGGTAGATACTTATCCGTTACCACAAATTGATGATATTTTGACTAGTTTGCAGGGGCAAATATTTTTAGCAGGATCGACTTGGCATCCGCCAACCACCAGGTGGTATGGGAACAATCCTGCAGACATCTCACTGCTTTTGTTTCTCCTGTAGGCACTTTCAATTTAAAAGAATGCCTTTCAGTTTGGCACCTGCTGCCTCAGTATTCCAGTGCATCATGAAATAAGTGTTGAAAGTTATCAGTGAGGTGGTCCCATTCCAAGACGGAATTCTGGTAGTGGCAAATTTAAAGAAGTGTAAGTTTGCTAAAGTAAGTATTGAGTATTTAGGTAATGTAATTTCCCAGCACAGAGTAGAACCACATCAAGGATTAGAGGATGCCCTCACTAATACTCCAGTACCTGGCAATAAAGTATAAGTCACATCCGTATTGGGAGTTTGTGAATTGTACGCATAATTCTTTAAAAGGTTTGCAAATAAAACAAGAAGATCTGAGAGAATTACTATAAAAGAACAAAGTTTTTCACTAGAATGAGACCTGCTAGGCAGATTTTGTCAAGTTGAAAGAAGAGATAGGGTCTGCAAGGATATTGGCACCATATGCACCTTTAAATTAATATTTGATCACAGTTGACACAAGTAACAGTGGTCTTGGGGTAGTTCACCAGGTTGAGAGAATGGTTGGTTGGTTTTGTGTCCTGGGCTTTAAGGGATAATGAAAAAATGTTTTTAGTGATCAGAAAAGGGTTACTGGCTTGTTGTTGGGCAGTTAAGGAGCTCAAGAATTTTGTTTGGGGAAGAACATTTTTGCTTCTGATTGATCACAAAAAGTTAGTTGATATCCTAACAGACAGCTTAGATCAGCATCCTCTCTCCTCGCCAGAGTACCCAGGATAAAAAGAACCAGATGTGGTGGCCGCTCTTTTACTTATAACGTTGCCAAACTCTGGAACTCTCTCCCCCTGAACCTGCGTTCAGAGCCTAATTGGCTCCCATTTCGTAACCTTATAAAAACTCTTGTTTTTAATAAACCTGTATAGCTTCAACTGTTTTCCCTGCACGTGATGTCTGCAGCGCTAGGACGCCTAAGGGTAGCTATCGCGCTCAATAAATTGTCTTTTCATTTCATTTCATATTTTGGCTGGGAATGTGATCAGGGATCTTTCAACCAGGATAGCCAGATTGAGTGTGAAACTGCTACAGTACAACTTTGACATTCAACATATCCCAGGTGGCACTTATATTAGGGCAGACTATCTGTTGAGGTCAACTTTAACAACTGCAGAATGTGACACAACAGAAGAGGATGAGGAGTGTCTTATAGTTGCTGTGGATGTATGCATTAAAGGCACATTTGACCAAAGTGAATGGATGGATTGTTTGGAGAAGGATGACGTTTTGAAAATGGTTCGTAAGCATGTCACTGAGGGGTGGCCTAGGGAAAAATCTTTGCCATCAAGTCTGCAAAGTTGCGGATGAGTTGACATTAGAGAAAGAGAACATACATTTGAGGGGAGACAAATTTATACCTCCTATGTCATTAAGAGTCAAGATCGTACAAGCTGGACATGAGGGCCACTTGGGGCAGACCGTCCCGAAAAGGAAAATACATTTGGTGTATTGGTGGCCCACTATGGACTATGACATTGAGCAAACAGTTAGCGAGTGTGTCATTTGCTGAATAAGGGATAAGTCTGTGAATGTTCCCGAAAGAACATGGCAAAATTGCCTGTGGATTTTATTGGGTCTTTGAATTCTTTATTGCCCAGGCTCAAATAGACGCTGGTTTTGGTTGACTATTACAGTAGTTAGTGGGAGGTCCAGTTTGTGCAAGAACAGAACAAAAACACTGTAATTTCATTATTCAACACACTTTTTTA
Organism: Triturus cristatus; assembly: GCF_964204655.1. Lineage (NCBI taxonomy): Eukaryota > Metazoa > Chordata > Amphibia > Caudata > Salamandridae > Triturus > Triturus cristatus. The sequence goes on along the minus strand of NC_140589.1, from coordinate 1,059,482,475 downwards.
ATGCCAGAAGGTTTACAAAAGAATTGGTGCCCGATAACGGTGTGCAATTTGTCTCAAAAGATTTGAAAGATTTTTTAGGTCTGGTATAATACATAAAAGAATCACATTATATTAACCTTAAGCCAGTGGTTCAGTGGAGAAAATGAATCTTGATGAATGTTGTTTGAAAATGAATCTTGGTTGAAAATGAAATCTTGGTTGAAAATGAAATCTTGGTTGAAAATGAATCTCGATGAATGAATTCTTGGTTAAGTGTATCCGGTGGGCAGTTAAGAACAGTATTTAGGTGAGAATGGCTGTTGACAGTATGTTGCTTTCACATCATACAAGTCCAAAAGTCATCACGGGAAAGACACAGTTTGAAATTATGAGAGGTTGTTTACCTGCGTGCAAAATATCTCCTCCATGGTTGAGTGTCAGTCTTGTTCAATTCATGAGAGGGCAATAGATAGGGATTTACGTCCCAATGTTGAAGTGTCACAAAGGAAAGTGAAGCAATGGTTTGACAGCAAGCATGTTGTCGGCATTCATGATCACAAAATTCATACTGGCGATTGGGTTTTCTTTAAAGAACCAATTCATGTATCAAAAGGACAGTCTAGATTTAGGGACCCTACAATAGTGGAAGCAGTTAGTCGTAGTTCTATAAGAGTGAAACGACATGAATGGTGGAACTTTTCCAGAGTAGTGAAAGTCAATAACAAAGATTTCAGGGATAGCTCAGAGGGAAGTCTGTCTAATGAAATGTCAGATTGGGTACCAGTTCCTAATTGAGTGATGGGAAATGCTCAAAATCAAACCAGAATGAAAAGAGAAATCAGGAAACCAGCGAGATTTAGGGCATGAATCCATCTGATTTGTTATGTTGGTTTAGAGAATGAACCTGTCTGGTATGTTTTTGACATGCCAAATGTATAATCTTGATAGGTAAACACGTATTTATGATGATTGCATTTAATTTATCAAGTTTTGCGTTGTTCATGTATTCAAACTGTGTATTTAACCTATTATTATATCTTTGTTTTAAATGTTTTTATTTCTTTCTGAATAGTTATTTTAGTGTATTCAAAGTGTTGTTATATAGTGATTGAAGGGGAAAAGAAGTTGTGGTGATCTGTATTCATGTTATGCTATTATGTCACACACATTGTTTGCCTCGTGCAATGTGAGATCTATGAAAGTATAACAGTCTACACTCTCTGTAAGAATTTTATATTTCAAACTCAGGAAACATTTGTCTCCTGGTGCTGTAATTGATGGACTTGAATAAAAGCTGTGCTGAATTCATCTTGTCCTCTGTGGTGAATTAAGAGTTCCAGAGAGTACCTGCAGGAGCCTGTAGTGGAAGGACACTGGCCACCAGAAGCAGTACTTGGTCCAGGCACAACTGCATGATGCAGTTCAGGAGGAGAACAGAGACGACGGGGAGGCACTGAAGTGGGAGCCAGACAGTGTTAAGTAAAGTGAAGTGGGAGCAAGCTAATGGTAAGTAAGGTAAGTAATGGTAGGGCTCTAAGCTTCATTTAATTTTTTTTTAATACAAGAGATTTTGCAAGAAAGCACTGTTTGAGCGAAACCTAAAAATGCATTCACTAATACCAACAGGAAAAGGGTGGTAGAAACTGCACAAAATAGAACTACATAAAATGTCATGGTAACGTTTTCATGTTGCATTTCTACCCCAGACCTCTAAACAGGGCAGTAAAGTCCGAATTTGTGCCGAATTTTAAAGGACCCTGAAGGAGGTTTAAAAAAAAGGCTGGCTTCACCTTTATTGTGTAGCTGATAAGTTTTATATTGAGAAAGCTTACGTTCCCCATTACACTGATATAACATGAATAATGTTGCATAAATTCTTGTTGTTGGAAATGGGGGCCTCTAGTTGGCAGGTTGTTACTCTGTCCATATAGGGACCCTTCTTCCTAGTCAGGATAAGGGAGATACACTTCTAAAATAACCCTTGTTCATCCCCTTGGTAGCTTGGCACAAGCACTTAGGCTTATCTCAGAGGCAGTGTCTAAACATTTGTACATAACCAACAGTAATACAGTATAAACACTACAAAAGGACACCACACCAGTTTTAGAAAAATATCTAATATTTTATCGGTACAAAACAAGACCAAAAATGAAATAAAATCCACCATACAGTTCTTAGAAATATAAATAGGCGAAAATAGACTTAAAATGCAGTTCCTTGAAGTCGATAGCTCCGTTAGGGGCTATCACAGCATCGTGAACAACAAATCAAAACAGTTCAAGCTGACCGTGGCATCGCAGGTCAGCTACGGTGTTGGGAAGACCTGCAAAACAGTACCTTTAGAAATGCAGGGTGTCAGTGACCTCTTGTTGAGCTCCGAAGAGCAGGCGTCGGCTGCGGAAGTCGGGCCGGGGTCGTCGGGCCCTTGAAGTCACACGTGTTGCAGATCAAACTCTTTGCAGTTGAAGTCGGAGCCGATTTCGGTGAATGACGGTGCGGTGCCCTCAGGCAGTGGCTCAGTGACGCATCCAGCGCCAACGGTGAGACCAGAGCTGCAGTGCAAAGTGAGGCGGTGCTCGTTGCGGTGCTAGCAGGATGCGGTGCAAGCAGTGGCGTCGTCGTTGCTGAAGCGCTGTCGTCGGGTGACGAACCGGAGTTGATGGCGCTGGCGTCGGTAGGCCAAGGCTGCGGTGCATCGTGTAACTTACGAGCAGTGCCCTCGAACCACGGTGGAGGCAGTGGTATCGAAGTCAGCATACAGCGGCATCATCGGGGATACCAGGACAGCAGTGAGAAGCGAGAAGGTGCGAAGTGTGCTGCCCACAGGTCGCAGTGACAGCAGCAGCTCGGCGGCGTCGGTGAGACCAGGGTTGTGGTGCGAAGTGCGGCGGTGCTCTCTGCGGAGCCCTCTGTGGCGCCTTCATGACATGGAGTCAGCAGAGGCATCGTGAGGGGTTGCTTTTTCTTCTGTTGCAGCGCAAATCACACAGTTCCCAGTGCGGGTAACAGATGAACTTGAAGTCTTTGCTGTTCCTGAGACATCTTGAACAGGGGACAAGCTCTACCTCAAGCCCTTGAAGAAATTCAAGCAAAGAAGTTGCAGAAAGTTCAGTCCAGTCCTTTGTCTGCCCAAGACAGAAGCAGCCTCTGAGGGCCAACCCAGCAAAGCACATAGCAAAGTGGTAGTTCCTCCTCACAGCTTTTCTAGCTCTTACTCTTGGAAGGTTCCTTAATCCACAAGAGTTCTAAAGATCTGGGGTCTGAGCCCTAATATTTACACCACATTTTCCTTTGTTCTCCTGTGGTAGAGAGTCTCTGCGCTTAGTCCAATCAAGTTCTGCCCTCTCTGGTTCAGCCTCCTGACAGGAGGTGGAGACAGCATTGTGCAAGGCAGACATAGACTATTAAGAAGAAGGAAATCTCCTCCCACTACTCTAAATCCAGCCCAGGTCTATTCAGTCCAGCCCTGACTCATCCAGGAAAGGCAGGACACACCTCAACCCCCCCAGTGTCCATCTACAGTAAATACACATCCCCAGCCCCTGTAACTCCGAAACCAGAAGTCAATACACAACACAGCAGAGGCACACAGGATGGTTTAGCAAGTAAATGTCCACTTTCTAAAATTAAAAAGAACAATTGATGGACAGAATGCAGAACAATGTCATACATTCACCCCGGTACAGAGATCTGGGCCTTAATCTATCGTTGTTTTGCTCCCCATGCCATTCCAGTTTGGACCCAGCCATATGCAAATCAGCCTTGACCCTGCGCCCAATAGGAACAGTTCATCCCGAACTGCCAGGCCAGGTCCTCCCTGGACTGGAAACAAGCATTTTAGGACCGGTTTCGGGGTTTCACCCCTCATCAGCCTGGATAGCTTGACTCCAGTGGCGTGGCGAGCACGGGACTCACGTCTCGATATACCCGTCCTACTCGGGTTGACAAATGAAAAAAAGAACAATTGATGGACAGAATGCAGAACAACGTCATACATTCACCCCAGTACAGAGATCTAGGCCTAAATCCATTGGTGAGCAAAAGAATGATGGATTTAACCCAGATCTCTTGACTGGGGGTGAATGTTTTGATTTGTTCTGCATTCCGTCCATAAATTGTGTCTTTCACTTTCAAAAGTGGCATTTTCAAACCCATAATTTAAAAACCATCTTTACTAAAAGATGTGTTATTAAATTCTGGGGTCAGGGAGCCCAAACTACATTTCTCGATCTTGCCCCAATGGGAAGTTATACTTGTAAGATGTTACAAAGTATCTCCCATTCTATCCAATGGGACAGATAGCCTTTCAATAGTGAAAAACGAAATACACTGTATTTCACTGTCAGGGCATGTTACACACACCAGAACATGTCCTACCTTTTATATAAACTGTACCCTGCCCATGGGGATACCTTGCTCCTGCCTGAGGGGTGCCTTACATGTACGAAAGAGAAGGTTTGGAGCCTGTCAAGTGGGTGCACTTGCCAGGTCGACTTGGCAGTCACAAACTGCATGCAGACACTGCAGTGGCAGGTCTGAGATACACTTACATGGCTACTTCTGTGGGTGGCACAGCCAGTGCTGCATGCCCACTAGTAGCATTTGATTTACAGGCCATGGGAACACCTAGTGCACTGTAATAGAGACTTAGCAATAAATCAAATAGCCAATCAAGAGCAATCCATAACACATTTTACCTTAGGAGTACTTGCACTTTAACACTGATCAGCAGTGAGATAGTTCGCACAGACACTAAACCAGCAAAAACACAGTCATAACTCATGAGGTCAGAAAGCAAAAAGAGGAGAAACACACCAAAAGATGCCAGGTCTAACACTTGTCATCAGCTTTTTCTGCTGAACTGTTTTTCTCTATAAATTGATTTGCTTTCAAAATTCAGGCTGCCAAAAGCCACAGATGCCGTTTAGACACTGCCAAGAAACCATTTACACATCAAAGGGATTCAAAACCTGCAGCCTCTTAGATGCCTGAGGCATGTGGATTCTTTTAAATTGCTTTGTTCATTTTGTAAATTGCAACTCATGATACATTTTTTTTCTTCTGAACAAAAGCTCATCTCTCCTCAACGCTTTCTTTGTAAACGATATGAACAAGAATTGAATAGTACAATATTTATGTTAGAGCCCTTACGATGAAACAATAAAAGGATTATAAGACCTTTGGTGATTAGATGTAAATTTCTATGGATGAACGTACAGCATCAAAGTGAACCTTATGCCGTACTTAAGGATAAATGGACTTTTGTTGTCAACAAATATGTCTCTCGCCGCAGTTTTGGTGAAGTTTCAATGTGCGTTTTTGTCGTTTTCAGTATGTTTTTTTTTTATTCCGTATTTTATATTTTCCCAAAAGTACATAACCACATGGACACTTTAAATACGTCCAAGTATATTAGAATGCCAGTAAAAATCAATGACTATGCGTCCAGTTCTCATACATCCTTGTTAAAGTCATAAATCTACTTCATAAAATGTTTCTAATTGACTAATTTTCTGAGATTTGCACAGATTGGCAAAGAAGACACTGAATTCTTCGAACATTCACCGGCTCTTGATGCGCTCTTCAAAGGAGCGTGAGCTCGCGTCTGCCGTGTTCCTAGCAGGCGGTCCAATGTGGGACCCGAGTCCTAGCAGCACGTGTTGCGGGAGGGGAGGGAGGAGTGCAGGCAGAAGGAACCATACAAGAGCCAGGTCTGTTTGCACGCGTTAACTGGCTAGTAATTGCCCTCGCAGTCTCCGCTACTGCCTTTTATTTCAACGCCCACTCTGTGTGGGCTAGACCACCAACTGCAGGCTTGCCGGGCGTCCTTACAGTTCCCCCTGTTCGCATGATGCCACCTCCCTGCTACATTGCAAGGATTGTGCACTAGACAGGTTCAGGAGGATTGCCCATTATAAGGACTACCTACTGTGAACAACTTGTAACAAGCATAAAGAATGTTCTAAGTTAAAGTTCTTCGCTATTGATTGACTAGTTTGTGTTTGTTTGTTACTAGGTGAATGTAAGAATGAGCACATGTTTTGGTGAATAAGTGATTACATAAATGAATGGATGAGATGGCACATGGAACAAGCATTGGCTTAGCCAATAGGTCTTGCCTTAGGGACCTTATAAGGGCCTAACCATGCAGTCCATTATCCCCCACTGGCATGCCCACACACTCTTAGCATCCTTGAATATTCGTATACATTTTTTTCGTTTTTTAAAGTCGATTTGAAACAAGAAACGTTAAAAGGTTTAACTATTGCTAATTGCTAGTTGCCATTTTTTGTTTAATTCTCACCTTTGCACCCCTCCGTTACCTCACAATATTTGTTTATTCATCTATTTTCTGAGAGAGTGCCAAATGTGTGCAGTGTCCGTGTCGGTCACGTCTTGCCCGCTCTCACCGTGCTGGATGTCAAATCAAAGCCGGACTGGCCGTAGCGGGCACAGGGCAATCCCCCGGTTGGCCGCATGGGTGGGGGCCGGTTTTAGGCCCTGGGGGCCGTTTTTGTTACAGGGCCGTTTCCCTGTAACAAAATCGGCCGAAAACCGGCCCTGGCATAGAGCTCAGTGGCACCCCAACCCCGCACCCCCACCGCCGAGCAGTTTGCCAAGGCCGTTTTTGGTTCCCAGTCCGGCCCTGTGTCAAATCCAATGTTGACCTGAGAAAGAGGCAGTTCACAGAACCTATGTACAAAAGCGGGCGGCAACTGAATGGAATAGTGAAATCAATGAATAAACCTGTACTAATTAACTTTGCAAACTGAATTATCCCCAGAGGCATACCTCCTTTGAAAGAGTGAAATTAATGAATTATGTATTTTGTAACTCTGCAAACCGACTCACCTACAAGCATGCGCTCTATGAAAGAGTGAAATGATGAATGAATGATCCTGTAATGTGTAACTGCAAACGGAATCGCGTGGAGGCATACATTGTTTGAAAGAGTGATATGAATGAATGAATGTGCCCACTGACTCTTATCACTTAGAGGCATGCGCTCTATCTAACGAGTGGGTGCACAGACTGCTCTAAAAAGATGTGCATTGAGTATTTTCTCCAGAGAAGAATCTTTGGTAGTCTGCGCGCAATGAGCACACAGGTATGCCATGTAGTCTTTGGCTGCTAGAGTGTTTTGGGACGTGCCCCCGTGCGTGTAATTTGTGGGAGCTGCTAAGAGCACTAAAGGTAATTCTAAAGGCGGACTACCGCGGTCTCTTTCCCATTAATAAATGGAACCGGGGGAGAAGGAATGACAGTTGCAGAAAAATACGTTCCAAACTCTGGTAAAGACTAACTGGGCTTCAGCGCCCGAGAAGAACCTACAGCTAGTCTTGGGCATCCCCTCAGAACGGACGGATTTAGAAAGAAGCTCTCTCCGGTGTCAGGAGGCTAACGGATATCTCTGGACCATTAGTGGTCGTCCAGGATTCCACAGGGCCCCAGCTTCAGACTGAGCGGATCCTGCATCGCAGGGAGGCGGGCCTGGCACTGGACTGTTTTGTTTGTTAAAGTAAAGAAAGGCTCCATGATCTAAGCTGTAATACCCACAGTTGCAGAGCCAAGAAGAGCTTGCAGGCCTGATGCTAACATTTTTCTGGTGATACCGACTGCTCATACCTATCAATAAAGCTTTGGGGAAGCTTCTCGTTGTCTGAGTGCGGTTTGCTTTATGGACATTCCCCACCGAGCTGATATATTTAGCGGCCGTCCTGCCGCTGAACCTGCACCATCCCAGGCACGGGGGGCCACGGACCTTCTGAATAAAGGGCTCTGTCTTGTGGGGAAATGAGCAAGGATTAGAACAGTCGAGTTCACCGGGGCTCATGCGGAGCTTGTATTAGCAATTATTTACAAGCGCTTCCATTTGGGGATTATAATTATTGACTCTGTCTCCCACAATGCAACGCCATTCATACAGAGTGCCGATTCCGGCAGGCGATAGAAGCATCTATATAAGAGGCGGAGCCATCCAAGCGCTCGTAGGCTGCATTTCCTTGGAAGAAGAGGCAACTCAAAACGCGTCGGACTGCGGCCTGATGCTAACATTTTTCTGGTGATACCGGCTGCTCATACCTAGCAATAAAGCTTTGGGGAAGTTTCTCGTTGTCTGAGTGCGGTTTGCTTTATGGACATTCCCTACCGAGCTGATGAATGAACGAATGAATAAGTACTTGTAGAGCGCATGGCTACCAAAGGCCTCCCAGCGCTAGTGACAAAGCAGCAAACCGATAAAGGAGCATCACGGGAACAGCAGGGTCTTCAGAGATTTACGGAAGGAGGAATGATTGGTCTCAAGCCGAATACTATCTGGAAGTTGATTCCAGCTCTTCGTTGAGATGGTGAAGAACATCCGACCCCCGCTCCGGACTCGATACACTCCTGGGACTACTGCAAGACGTTTCGTTTCTGAGCGTAATGTTCTCTTGGGAAGGTAGGGGGTAATGATAGTTCTTAGGATCGGAGGTGCCCTCAAGGACATCACATTGTGAGCAATGCAAAGGGCCTTAAACTGAATTATTTCTGCCACTGGCAACCAGGGCAGAGAGACAATCAGGGGCTTCGCCGATGCCCGAAAAGGGGCCTGCAATAAAGAACGTGCCGCACAGTTTTGCACCATTTGAAGTTTTTTTATGGTGGCGCACAAAGCTCCAAGGTAAAGCACATTAGCATAGTCAAGTCTAGACAGTATCAGGGCCTGAACCATCAGTTTCCCTGCACTAAAAGGCAACACGGGAAGAATTTTCCTTATCATTTTGAGGATTCTAAAACAGGTAGCTGCCACTCTGCATGCTTGTTCATTGAAATCAAGTTTATGATCAAACCACACTCCGAGACTTTTTATGCAATCTTTAGGTGTGGGCATAACACCTAGGCATTTGGGCCAGAAAACACCAGGGTTAATATTGGTGGGTTTCTTAAGAACATCAACTCTGTTTTCGCACCATTTAACTTTAAGAAGGAGTTGTCCATCCAGGTGGCTATTCTCTCCAGGCTGTTGGCCAGGCAAAACTGTTTATCATCCAGCTGGTTGAGGGACACAATAAGCTGTGTATCGTCTGCATATCAGACGATCTTAACCCCAAAGGGCTTGACCAATTCACCCAGAGGTCGCATATAAACATTAAAAAGTGTGGGGCTTTGGGAAGATCCCTGAGGTACCCCACAACACAAAGGCATTCTCTCTGAGATGGAGTCATTCTCGAAAACTTGGAAAGACCTATCTCTGATGAAGGATTCCAACCATTTAAGTAGCACTCCTGAGACTCCACTCTCTCTGAGTCTTTCCATCAGGAGATGATGGCTGACCGTATCTAAGGCCGCGCTGAGGTCGAATAGCACGATGGCTACGGACCCACCAGCATCTAGAATTTTCCTTGATTCTTCAACCACTGCTAGCAAGGCCGTTTCAGTGCCTTGCTGAGGTCGGAAACCAGTTTGAGAAGGGTGCAGGCGATCGTTCTCTTCCAGAAACGCGGAGAGGATAGTATTAACATATTTTTCGCATATTTTGGCAAACCCTGGTAGCAGCGATATAGGCCGATAATTTGCGAAAATTTCCGGGTCTAGGGAAGGTTTCTATAGAAGGGCTCTAAACATGGCCCATTTCCATAACGATGGAACGACCCCAGTGGATAATGAGAGGTTAATGAGGTCAAGAATAACTGAGCCGATGGAGTAAAAAACCTGATTGATGAGAGCAGGGGCAATCACATCACTGGGGGATCCGGATTTCAGCTGGAGAACATGAGCTTTTAGAATTTTCAAATCCATAGGGGGAATAGTATCAATTCCTGGGCCTAGCAGTTGGACTAGGCTTTGTGGAGGGGGAACACCTCCTTGTCCTGATGGATGCGGGAAGGTAGAATAGATATCATCAATTTTTTTAAAGAAGAACTGCTCCAAATTATTGCACCGCCCTGAGGGGTCAGTAGAAGACGGGGTGGGCTTGAACGGCTTGTGGAGGGTTTTGGCGATTTAAAAAATTTCCCGGGGGGAATTGGAGGCAGAGAGAATCTTCTTCTCATAGTATTCTGCTTGGGCAAGCCTAATTTCCGCTTTATAGGTCTTAATGGCTTCTCTATACTTCAATTTCATGATCCCAGAGAAATCCTTTCTTCAGCTTCTTTCCAAGCGTCTACAAGTTTGTTTCTGCTCCCTAAGTTTAGAGTTGAACCATTCAAAGCCATGATTGTCTCTCTTGTTAGTCCTAAGTTTTTTCGGAATTAGTGAGTCTAGCGAAGATTCCAGCCATCTAATCACTTTATTATCTAATAATATATATTTAGAGGCCGTCCTGCCGCTGAACCTGCACCACCCCATGCACGGGGTGCCACGGGCCTTCTGAATACAGGGCTCTGTCTTGTGGGGCAACGAGCAAGGATTAGAACAGTCGAGTTCACCGGGGCTCATGCGGAGCTTGTATTGGCAATTATTTACAAGCGCTTCCATTTGTGGATTATAATTATTGACTCTGTCTCCCACAATGCAACGCCATTCATACAGAGTGCCGATTCCGGCAGGCGATAAGAGCATCTATATAAGAGGCGGAGCCATCCAAACGCTCGTAGGCTGCATTTCCTTGGAAGAAGAGGCAACTCGAAACTCGTCGGACTGCGGACTGATGCTAACATTTTTCTGGTGATACCGACTGCTCATACCGATCAATAAAGCTTTGGGGAAGCTTCTCGTTGTCTGAGTGCGGTTTGCTTTAAGTACATTCCCCACCGAGCTGATATATTTAGCGGCCGTCCTGCCGCTGAACCTGCACCACCCCATGCACGGGGGGCCACGGGCCTTCTGAATAAAGGGCTCTGTCTTGTGGGGCAACGAGCAAGGATTAGAACAGTCGAGTTCACCGGGGCTCATGCGGAGCTTGTATCGGCAATTATTTACGAGCGCTTCCATTTGTGGATTATAATTATTGACTGTCTCCCACAATGCAACGCCATTCATACAGAGTGCTGATTCCGGCAGGCGATAGAAGCATCTATATAAGAGGCGGAGCCATCCAAGAGCTCGTAGGCTGCATTTCCTTGGAAGAAGAGGCAACTCGAAACGCGTCGGACTGCGGACTGATGCTAACATTTTTTTGGTGATACCGACTGCTCATACCGATCAATAAAGCTTTGGGGAAGCTTCTCGTTGTCCGAGTGCGGTTTGTTTTATGGACATTCCCCACTGAGCTGATATATATATAAATATATATATATCCTGCACTCTCCACTTCACAAGTTGTGAATCTTCCACAAAGACTGGAGCACGGACCATCAAATAGGTGCTTGCAAAGTTTTTTATTTTCCCATTTAGCAGCAGTCAGCCATGACGCATTTCAGCCCCAGAGGGCCTTGATCACATGACGTGGTCCACAGCTTCACTTTGCCTTTTTCTACCATTTTTTCATTTTAAAGTGACAGGTGCAGAATATTTAACAGTTGTAGACATAAACAAAAGACTGCATGTTTACGTATCTCATAGCTCATTTGGTACAAGAGTTAAACCCCCCTGTGGCCCCCATCCCTGCAGTTACCCATCAACCTAGAACCCCCACCTGTATTTCACCTTCCTCTCTACTCCCTTAATCAGGATGTCAACCAACATAAGACCCCACCAGAACTCCCCATTAAGCCCCACACCCCTACTTCTCACCAGCCTTAAACCCCACGGCCCCCACTCCTTCTCCATCACCTACCCACCCAACCTCTCAGCTAACGCCACCAAAATCTTTAAACACAGACTACTCAAGCAACACCCTGAAACACTCATAGCTGACCTCTACCACAACCCCTCCAAAGGCAGGACAAAAACAGATCTCATATTCTACACCACCCACTAGGCCAAATGGAGAAATAACCTAGCTAACCTCCTGCGAATTACTAAAACAACTAACATTCCCCCACGGCCAAATACTGATTGTCTCCAAGTCCTCTCCCTTCAGAATCAACGCCACCATAACAATATACAGAAATGGCAAAGTCATGGTCCGACCCAACGACTCCAACCTGCGGCAATTTGAAATCGCCTTCCCCAAGCTGCGTAACTTCATCTCCGCCCGTCCAATCACCCCACCCCTTCCCAACACACCCCCCAGAACCCAACCCAAGACAAAACGCCCATGAAACTTGACGCAAGCCCTCAACTACTGAACACCTCAGACCTCCATACCATGCCCGAACCCTCTCTACCCCGACTCCCATCTCCCCCAATCACACCTCCCACCACGAGACGTCACGCCCTGAGCCACCCCCTCACCCCACCCAAAACATCTACCCCAATCTCCCTACCGCGTCAACCCGAACTCCCGCCTAACTGACGACCAACCCTCACACAATACAACACCAATACACTCGAGACGCACCCTCTACAACCCCCCCACTGACCATCGGGAGACGCATGTCTCTCCACTTCCCCTAATCCCACCCTCCCTCGGCCCACCTGTCCCAACCCACACCCTCAGACGATTCTGCCCCCAAGCCCTCCCCTCCCCCTAATACTACCTCCCCTCAACCCCCATCCCAACATACACCCTCAGCTGAACCTCTCCCCCAACACCTCCCCTCCCCCAGCCCTACCAACCTCCAACCCTCCTGTCCCAACCTACACCCTCAACCCGATCGCCCCCAACCCCTCCCCTCCCACTACCCCAAACCTAGTGTCTATGGCAGAACTAACTGAACGCCTCACACGTATTGAAACACAACTCAACACCGTTTTACCAATGACCCCCAAGCACCTCATAACCATAACCGAAAACCTATCCCTTCTCCATAGCCAAATCAACACAATATCGCAGGGCATAAACACAATCCTTCTCAACACCAAAGCCCCCCTTCCCTGCCTAACACCCAATACTCCTCTCCCTCACAATCATCAACGAGCCACCTCAACTGCCCAATCACCAGTCGACCAGCTGGCGCTCCACCCCCAGAAACACCCAATCTCTCAGACCAAGAAGAGCGAATCCTGAGATGTCTCTGAAAGAGGCAGTGACCCTCGCTAATACCTATGACCCCACAACTACCCAAACCCCCTCCCTCCAACATACAGGTAATTACCGGGATAGGTGGAGCCAACAAACAACCTCAATCTACAAGAATTCCTTCCCAATGCACAACCATTCCCCAAGCTCCTCCGTCCCTCCAAAACCTTTCCAATAGCGGCAAGATAAACTGCATGCTTATAAACTGCAGATCTGCAGTCAAGCATGCAATAGAGCTGACTGATGCCATACTGAATCATGACATTGACATTGCGTTCCTCACCGAAACCTGGCTCAATGAAACATCCTATCCGTTCCTTGACCTTCTAGTCCCCCCTGGTTTCTCTATCATTTAAAAAGATAGAATTGACCAACGAGGTGGTGGCATTGCCATCATCCATAAGAACAACATCAATCTAGTTGAAATCAAATCCCACTCCTTCTCTACTTTTAATACCTCGAAACGCACATCATAGCACGTCAAAACAGCAAAGTAACAAAATGCCTTCTCATCTACCACCTCCAAGGAAAGTCTCCTGCATTCGGAGAACAAATATCAGACCTACCTACACACTGCTCCCTAGCCAACCCCGACAACATCATCCTGGGTGACTTCAACCTCCCCTGGAATAACGAAAAGGACACTGTCATTCAGTCACTAAATGAACTCCTTCTCACAATTGAGCTCACCCAACACTGCAAGGGTCAAACCCACAACAAGGGCTCTACCCATGATGCAATCATAGCCAAAAACGAAACAATAACCATCAATAACATCCTTCCAATCGACTGGTCAGACTATCACATCATTATATTCAGCATCAATAAAACTGCAACTCCTCCAGCCAAAACTCAAATTACCCATCAAAGGAGCAGAAATCTCAATGCCATCCCCCTCCCTGTCATCGAAGAAACCATAACTTCACGTCTCCCACCCTCCACAGATAACCTCAACACAGTCAAGCTCACTACACTGTACAACAGGACAATGACAACTGCTCTTGACCAACTAGCCCGCCTGAAACTGAAAAGGGTCAGAGATACCCGCTCCAGAGCCTGGTTCAACAAAGACCTCAACTCCGAAAGAAGAAAAGTAAGAGCCGCTGAGAGACTCTGGAGAGGGAACCCATCCACAACCAACCTCTTCTAGCTCAGAAAAGAACGCAGCAATTACAAAAAACACATAATCAAGGAAAAAGCCTCCTTCTTCCGGAGTGCGCTAGACAAAGCCAAAAACCGCCCCAAAGAACTTTTCAACATCATCCAGAAACCGACCTCCAAGCCCACCAAAGCAAACCCCCCTGCCTCCAAACTTCAGTGTAACAACCTGGCCAAATTCTTCAATGACAAAATCACCAATATCGAGCTCTCCCTAGACCTGTGCCCACAATCCCAACACAGCAAATCCTCACCCACAACCAAACCTAACTCAACCCCAGTTTACGATATACTCCCAGAAGACGAGACCCCTCTTCTGTCAACCACCAAAATAAACCTTCACCCTAAACCCCCATCTTCCCCCAAGTGTTGGAAGGACTTCAAACCTCTCTCCGAAGAGGACATCTCCAATGTGATTGCCAACTCCAAACCCTCCAACCACTATGCTGACCCTCTACCCGCCTCCCTGGCTACGAACCTCAACCTCACCCTAACCTCACTGTGGACAAAGATCATCAAAAGCTCCCTAAACAACGGACTGATGCCAGACTGCCTCAAACAAGGCCAAGTCACCCCCCTTCTAAAAAAAAACAAATGCTGACCCGAATGACCTCAAAAACTTCAGGCCCATCACCAACCTTCCTTTCCAAGCCAAAATCCTGGAGAAATGTGTTCTCGCCCAACTGAACCAACACCTGGAATCCAACAACCTACTTGACTCACACCAATCCAGATTCAGAAAGAGATGCAGCACAGAAACCGCTATACTGAGCATAACCGATGACATTCATAACTCCTTTGACTCAAACAGATGTTGCCTACTTGTCCTCCTCGACCTATCAGCTGCCTTTGACACGGTAGACCACAAGCTACTATTAGACGCCCTACAAAAGCCCATTGGTGCAGATGGCAATGTTCTAAAATATTTTTCCTCATTTCTACATAACCGCTCCCAATTAATTAAAATCAAAAATTCGATGTACGACACCGCCCCCTAAACTCGAGGTGTCTCCCAAGGCTCAGTCCTCTCCCCCACACTCTTCAACATTTACATGGAACTGCTCACTACCATTCTAAAACAAGTAAACATCGACTACCACCTTTATGCTGACGACACCCAGCTATACCTCGAGATATCCTCCCTCAATGACATCCTCCGACTCAACTCCACACTATCAAAAGTAGAAAATTGGCTAACACTCAACCACCTCAAACTAAACCAAGAAAAAAACGAAATCCTTGTTTTCTCCAATCACGAACAACCCCTTCAAATCCAAGAATGGATTAACAACCTTGACTCTCTAAACTGCAAACTTACTCCAGCAATCTCAGCCAAATCCCTAGGGATCTCTCTAGACTCAAGTCTCAACATGAGATCCCACATAAACACCACAGCAAAAGGTGCCCTCTACAACCTTAAACTCCTCAACAGAATCAAACCTTTCATACCCCCCAATGACCTGAAAATCGCAACCCAATCTCTAGTTCTCTTCAGACTGGACTATGGAAATGCCACACTAACTGGGACAGCTAAAACACACATAGCCCCCATGAGAACTACTCTAAACGCAGCAGCAAGAATGGTTACTGGGACCAAGAAATTCAACCACATCACCCCTGCATTACAAGACATAAAATGGCTTCCCATCGAATCTCGCTGCACTTTCAAAACTGCCTGTCTCACCCATAAAGCCCTACACTCAGGCAAACCAGACTACCTCGCAACCAAACTCACAAAAGCAGAACAATCAAGAAACCTAAGAAGCTCCAACTCGCTCCTCTTAATCCCCCAAAAAGACATAAACAAAAAGCCCTCTCCCGCTCTTTCTCTGGGAATGCCACAAAAATCTGGAACTCTCTCCCTACCCACATCCGGACTAATCCCTCCTTCATGATCTTCAAGAGACAACTAAAAGAATTTCTCCTCAACCGTCATCTCTTTGCTTCTGGCCAATGACTGCGATCTATGTGACCTCCAATACTCTAGATACTAGTCACTGTACTCTTATTGTTTATGTTTCTATTCATGTATGCTGCTGTAAAGTGCTCTGATACCCTTCGGGTCATGTAGCGCTATATAAAACTCCCCAAAAAATAAAAAAAATAAACATTAACATCATGCTTAAAATTGCTCTAAATTCATGGTTAAAATCTGTATAAAAAATGCATTCAAATTTGATCAACCTTGTTCTGAATGTAAACAATGTGACTGTTGAAAGTGCTCAGTGCAAAAATTTGAAAGTGCTTGTGCATATCCCGGAAGTGAAAAAAGGCTAAAAATTGTTTAAAACTGTAGATTTCGACTGGGAGGGCAGCTTAAGTTGTTGATTAAATTCGTTATTTGACTAGCATGTGTGAATACATAATCTCTTTTAGTTGATACCACCCCATGTTGGTGCATTGCCTTATCTTCTCTTTGTTTACAGACAAGTATAGAGGTATTCCGTGGCATTTAGTCGGCTCGGATGTTTAGACTCTAACTCAAGGATGTGTCAGGTTTCCAATTTACGAGGCATCCTTTCATGGTTTCCTCCTCTTTTGCTTGGTGGTACGGAATCAATCAGGTAGTACTTTAAATCATTAGGATCAGATTTGTGACATTCACCAAAATGTCACGCCACCGGGTAGGAATGATCCAGATTCTTGATGGCACATATATGCTGGAGTATCCTTTTGTGGCCCTGAAGTATAGTACTTCATACATATCGTAGGCCACATGTGCGCTCCAGCACATAGATGTCATGGTCAGGCCTGCATGTTAACGGTCTAGTGATGTGACGTTCCTGGTTCCCAAAGGGGATCATTTATGTTGTTTTATTGATGCCATAGTGGCAGGCTTTACACATTTTGCACTTAAAAAATCCTTTGCGCTGTGTAAGCCATGCTGTTGCTGTTTGGTTCTCGAGATTACTTTTGACCAAACTGTCCCTCATTGCGGGTGCCCTGCTGTATGTGATGGCTACATTTTTCTGCAACAGATGACCTATAATAGGTTCATTAAGCACTATAGGCCAATTTCTTTTAATGATGTGCCTGATCGCCTTTTCTTGGTTGTTATACTTTAAAATCATTCTGAAAGTAACATCACTTTCCCCTGTGTTCATCTTGGTGGTGGACTGACTGGATACATCTAATCTTAATTTGGCAAATAAGTCCGATCTCACTAATGCATTACTCTTGGCGATAGCCGTATCGATTCATTTCTTGGAGTAGCCTCTAGCCAAAAACATGGTCTTGCTTGCCAATTGTGCTGTCCTAAGGTCATCTTGATTGCTGCAAATCCTTTTTAATCTCATCATCTCCCCATAGGGGATGCTGTGTATGAGATGTCGTGGATGGGAGCTGGTTACATGCAGCACTGAGTTGCCTGCAGTCTGCTTCCTATATGATTTGGTTTCGATCTTATTGTTTTTAACATACACTTGGACATCTAAAAAGCTCACCATTTCCGCACAAATGGTTGCCCTGAAGTTGAGATTGATATCATTGATGTTCAACTTTTTGATAAACTCCTGTGCACTTGACAAGGTCCCTTGCCAAATTACAAAAAGATCAGCAATATACCGCAGCCACAGTTTGACATTATCTTTAAAATACATTTCATGAGTGTTCTTGAGTACCAGATCCTCCCACCAGCCCATGTGAAGAGAGGCATAGCTGGGGGAGAAGCTGGCCCCCATTGCAACCCTTCGTAGTTGTTGAAAAAGTGCATTCTGAAACATAAAAACATTATTGTACAAACAGAATTCCACCATATTGACAAGCATTTTGTTATGTTTGATCATTTCTGTTGGTCTACTGTTAAGATAGTGTTGGAGGGCCCGCAGTCCATCTTGATGATTAATGCTTGTGTATAGACCAGTTACGTCGAGAGTTATTAGTAGGGAGTCCTCTTGCCACGCAAAATCCTGAATTTTAGCCAAAAAGTCACCTGTGTCTCTGATACAAGACGGAAGTTGCCGAACATGCTCTTGTAAAAATAAGTCTACATGCTGTGATGATGCCTCCAATAGACTGTTGCGCGCTGATATTATTGGCCTTCCCGGTGGCTTTAAAGGTTTTTGTGGATTTTGGGTATAAAATAAATGATGGAAACTGTTGGATTTTCATTTTTTTTAAATGTATATTCCTGTGATGTTATGAGGCCAGCACTCTTCCGCGCCAATAGTTTACTGTAATACTCCATCTGTTTTCCTGTAACAATTTCTATCCGGCAATTGTCCCATAGCTTCCTCCACATAGTCTTCGTTTCCCCAAATGACAAGGTTTCCTCCCTTGTCTGAATTACGTATGATAATTTGAGTATCGTTCCGTAGCTTGTTTATAGGTTGATGGTATTGGTATTCCTGTTTGTTGTGTTTTTCTTTTCTTGTTCCTTGTACTTTATGGTTTAGATGTTTAATTCTTGTTACAATTTGTTCATGAAAATGTCAATTGCATCTCTGGGAGTTATTGGATTGAAAGTTGACCTGGGTTTAAAAGGCGTAATTATTGGGCTGAGCTTGGTTGTATTGGTGGTGGTCACGTCATCCTGGTTACCCTGATTAAGATTTTGCGAGTTAGACGTTCCACTTTCTTTAGCTACTTCTTGTAAGTCTCGTAATACTGGTAAATCTGATACAGTTAGGTTTAGGAGGGGCGATTGAGATGTTTATACTTCACTGCGCTGAGTGTTCTCCACTGTCTTGTTTTGAAGCAAATGGAACTTTTTCAATTTAAGTTGGTGCACACTTTTGAAGATGTCCATTCTACTAGTTGCATAATTGAACAAACTTTCTGGGCAGTGTATGTATATATATATATATATTTATATATATATTTTTTTAACAGTCAAATCTTTCTTAATTATCACATATGAGAGAACCTATAAATATGTAAATTCAGCATTGCTGCTGTACAAAAACCTTTGTTTGATTTCTTAGACTAAACGTGTGCTATGTTGTGAGAAGTTGGCCTAGTATATGTTGTCGACTAATTAAAGTGGGCACCTTGTACCAGTCCAAACAACCCTTATGGTGATTTAAGAGGTCAATGACAACCTTAGAAAGCTATCCAAGAGGTAGCTGTGGAGAGCAGCCTTCAGGCTTAGTCCTGAAAGAACGTTAAGCAGCTTGTTTTACCAGAATGCAATCTTATAGTATTAGTTAAATGAAAGGAGAACCACACAGTAGTTACAAAAATATGTATTTATTATCATAACATTATCTAGTACGACACAGTATCTCCTACACAGTGATAATAATAAAGCACACACTACTGTAGCACAGAAATGACAGTGAATAGCACTAATACACAGTGGGCCCCAGAGGGGGACCAAACCATATACTAAGAAAGTGGTATAAGATCCACGACTCATGTCAAGACAGTGGCGAAAGGAAGTAGATTTGCTGGGACCCCAAGGAACCACCCAAGATGATTTGAAAGGGACCCCGCAGAGTGCGTGTGCAGTGTGGGAACATGACTGTTTGCACCGTACAAGCCTATGGGAAAGTCGCGGTTTAAGTTTTAGGGTTTAAGGACCCTTCCCAGTGGACTGCGAAGAAACCCCTTGGAAGGCAGAAGGTTGAAGTCCACCCCACCTGTGGATACCGAGGTACCCAAGTTACCTATCCCAGGGAAGTCGGGTGCATAGGTCTGAAGTGGCGTCAGAAACCACCATCAAACCCAATGGAGGACTTCGAAGAGCAGCTGCTGGAAGGAAGAAAAGTGTCCGTTGGTATTCAAGGGTGGATTCTTGTCGAGGAGTGTCTGAAAGCAGAGGGGACAGAGTCTGGGTCACTTGGAAGTGACCAGGGGCTCGGTATACGAATGCCCACCGATGTTGGGTGCTTCAGGTTGGTTGACTGAGTCCTTGACTCTGCAGCTGCGGGGACCAGGAGATGTCAAGGACGACCAGGAGCCGGAGGCGAGTTGTCCCACCAAGGATGTCGAGTGTTGAGGGGTCGGTGTCTGGCGGGAGCACCAACAAGCCTTGGCAACGGCAACCCTTGCAGAAGGTCAAGGCAGTGCACGATTTGGACGAGCAAGGCCCATGAGACTCACCACACACAGGGGAGTCAGGGCAAGCCTGGAGCAACCAGGGGAGCCCAAGAAAAGCAAAGGTGACCCTCAATTGGACCCATAGGCCTGTGGCACAGGAGTCCCGCGAGGACCTCGAGCGATTTCACCAAACAACAGCCCATGGAGCACTCAGTGCGAGGAGATTGAAGTTCTTGGTAGGAAATGGTGCCAGAGGTTGGAGCCAAATGCACTTGTTTGGGAAATACCAACAAGCATATGCACTTGCAAATACAAGCGGTGCACAGGGGTTCTGGTATTGCAGTCCCCATGAGGGATACTGGCCTTAAACTCCGTAAGAGGGCAGCTCAGGCTGTGAGGAACGTAGAAACCCACCTCCTGTGTTGCTGGGCCCTTCGGAGTCCGTAGTAGCTCAGGATCAGAAGACCGGTCAGCAGTGTTGAAGTGACTCCTTCACTCCAAGGGTGATTATCTTTAGTTGTCCTTGATGCTCCACAGGTCCGACAAGGATCGTGTATGGTGCATGCGCACAAAGGATGCTACAGACTGAGAGGGAGACGAAATCAGGCCCAAACAAAGTCCAGAGTGTCCAGACGGTCGAAGTGCAGTGGTTTCTTTTTCAGAATCTTGTCCACATTGAATCTAAGGTCCTACAGCCAGGTAAGCCCTTAAGTACCCACGGAAGAGGGCTGGCAAGATTCAGGGTTCTCTCCCATGGGAGCGTCTGGACAGTGGACAGGTTACTCCCATGTCCTTTGTCCAGTTTTGTGCCAGAGCGGGAGCCAACGGCTCACAGGACTGATTTGAACTAGACTATGCACAGGAACACCAAATGCGCCCCTCATGCAGGCTTTCAGTCGCTGGCAAGCGCACCCACCCAGCCCTAATACACTAAATCCGGTCTGGGAGGTGGTCACACCTCCCTGTGACAGGATGCCTATTGTTCTGCCTTCTCCTGCTCCAGCATGGCGCAGCAGCAGGAGGGCAGAAATGTGTCTCTATTCAGCAGCAACCATTTTGTGCTGTCCGGGACTAGAAGGCTGGTACCGGGAACACCAGGGACACCACAAAGCTCACTTCTGAGGGGTGGATTCATACCTCCCACACTGGTTACCGGTGTGGGGGTATAATTCCAACATGTTTGATAAAAAAAACCACGCTAGGGTTTGTTTCAGCCAAATTAGAGTTGGTCATCACGCAGTTGTGTAATGCCCCTCTATATGTCGTATATGACTGCTTCTCTGACAACCCGGGAGAATGGACTCCATAGGCTGCAGGGGTGTCCTGCTCATGCAGTGGCACTCTCTCACTTAGAACCAAGCACCGTGCCTTCAGGATTGTAAAGGCCTGCTATAGGGGTGACGCATAGGTTTTAAGTTCTGTGACCCTTAGATATAGTAAACCTATATCTAAAGTATGTGGTGAATGCACCGACTTACACAGGCTGCAGTGGCAGACCTGTAGTTCCATTTTGCATGGCCTCTCATGGGTGACAAAATACATGCATCAGCCAATGGGAGGCCTCTGGGGTAACTATGCCTTGGGGACATGGGTACCATATACTAGGGACTGACAAGGGTACCCCAGTATCCAATCTGGAGTGTACAAAAGTACATGGCATAACAGTCTAAGGAGAAAGCAGATAGACTGGGTTCCGGATTAGCAGGATCCCAGTCAGACTAGTCAAAAACAGTATTAGATTTAGCAAAAAGTGGGTGTCACCATAAGAAGCAGATGCTACTTTCCTACATATGTGAATAATAAGAATCTATGTAAGATAATTGTTAATATTTTACTAAAGCATTACGTGGTAGCGCACTCTTTACTGACAGCACATTTTCCATTAAAATAGCCACAAATGTTCCCAGTTTGTTTACCGCTAAAACGATGTAGTGTACAAATAATAATCGGTGTAAATTGGGCTTCAGCAAAATTATTTATCATTTGCACAGCACCAAATAAAGTGTTCCAATTGTGTTCATCCTATTAAACTCTTTGTTCCCATCACACAGAATTACAAAATGTGCTTTTCTAACAACTGGAATATTGTTTGAAATATTTGTACAGTTAATTTCTAAGTTATTTAGAAGTTTTGTTAGACAAATACCTGCCATCCTATGCCCTTTCATTTCACACAAATGGCCCTGTAACAAAAACGGCACCAAGGGGTCCAAAACCGGAACCCACCCGTGCTGCCCACCGGGGAATTGCCCGGTGCCCGCTAAGGCCAGTCCGGCCCTGGCAATTTGTAAGAAGACATAATCTGACATTTGTCCTCAGTCCTTGAATGCAGAGCATATGCAACAAAATAAAAACAGGATTTAAGGCATCTTTATTGCTTATTCACTTTCCGAGTGAACAGAACAACTGTTCTTTCTCAGCCAGTAGGCCCTAAAAATAGCTCACCCTGATACAATCTGACTCCCCAAAGAAAGCCAGTGAGATGATTTCTCAAGGCCTGTAAATATAATCCAGCCACATGGGTACCATCTGATCCCACCAGGAGATGGAATTGCAACTCTTCTTTAATATTCAGTCTGAGCATTTCATTTATAAAAAGATTACATTTGAACACTCTTGTAATTACTGCATCCAAAGCTTTACCCTTTCGGCAAAAGAGCATTACCCGATTCCCCCAGAGGATGTGAGGGCAACCCTCCCTCGAGAGTCAGGATCACACAAACCCCTGACCACACTGTCACCTCTCTTTTTCACAATAGCCCATCCCCAAGGGACAGCTCTTTTGAAATGCTGTTGTTGCAACCGCTATGCCCTCATAAAGTGTGGATTCATTTCTCCCCTGAGACTAGGCCTTTGTGGAAGTCCTTTCACCTAAAGCTGAGTTGGTCCTTGAGATATGACTTCGCTTCACATGGACGGGCAGATATGAATGGGGGGGGGGGGATGCTGCCCTGCAACATTAAGTAAGCAAGTTAAGGCTGTCTAGATAGGTATAATTTTCTTTTTCTGAAACATGAGCTGTTAACGTAGCCCCTCAGCTTGTCCTTTGTAACCTCCTAAATGTAAACCCAGAACTGCAGCAGATCACCAAAAATTGATGTACTATAAACTCAGCTCCAGAACAACCAACGCATGTCAGAGGAGAGGGTGATGCAATGATCCTTATCATGACAGACATGAATAGCAGGATCCTTCAAGCGATCCTTTTCTCCAGAAGACCATGGCTTACTTCCAGCCTATACCGTTAAGAGCTTGCACAGAAACATGCATCATGACCTATGAGGGAAATGCTGTTTCAGACATCCCCTCACTGTTTTTGAACCCAGTTAAGGATACTTACTCACTGGCAGAAATCATGAAGGCCCCTTGGAACTGGTTATCAATAACACTGATATTAAATAGATAGCAACCGTCTCTGTTCCTTTGAACCTGAAGGAACCTCGGACCATAACACTTATGCCTCTAGCAGTGCCAGGCACCTTAGGCCATCCTCAAAGAAGGGTACTGCCCCAGTTGTAAACCAGTTTCCTGACGTATAGAAAATTCCAAACAGCTTCTACTTTGTATCATGTGCTTACTTCGCAAGATACTCAACCAACTAGTAAACCTGCACCTGTTGGCCACAAGATGTTGATCCCAGATACCTAGCGTCTCTAATTCTGCACATAAAGTAATTTATGCAATTCAGTGAACGATGTGTTGCCTGGGCCAAGGCAAAGCTTCACACATAAGATGAACACATCTGAAATACCCCTCTAGAATCTTTTGTTACCTAAACCCTATTGTTTTTGTTTATTGAGTACATATCGTACAGTGACCATGTTGACCAACCCTGGATCACAAATTGTTGGACTGTGCCATGGTGTAAAATTAGTTGGTATGAGATCCACTGTCCCCACTGATGCTTGTTACGTCTTAATCAAAATGGTCCCATCCCTCTGACCTTGCAACCTAAGCAAGTCACTCGGTGAACATGCTGTACGGCCTGACCTCATTGCTTAGTTTGAGCCAGTGTTAGGATTCTGCACTTATGACAGTCTACCATATGATCCCAAAGTTTATCTAGTTTGAGATGAGCACATCCAGAGTGTTTAAAATTCAATACATGTTAACATATATGATACCGGCCATTGTTACAGCTTTAGGAGTCCTGGGATTTTCCTAAATTCCACACTAGTAGGGGTGGGATTTCAAGTATTTGTGTTGGTACTGGCATTTGGCTGCACTGGCAGGAGCAATAAGCGGTGCGGGCTGCAGTGGCCTCCTGAGAGTCACCTTGGGCCCTGGCACACACTTTGCTACAAATTAAAATTAAGAACTGTCTGAACTGCTATGCTATTTTAGCAATGAAGAAACAAAACATGCTGTACGAAAAGGTTTTTTTGTAGCACACTGTGGGAGAACTCCATAACCCTTTTAGCACATAAATGCTGTATGGGTAAGAGCTTTACCAGATTAGTACCACTTTAACACATGAATATCGGATTTAGACAGTAAGAGGTGCTTAACCGACCTCAACATCAAGGAGGCAGGAGGAGGTAAAGGGGTTTGCCCCGGGATGTCACAAGTGTTTTTAGGTCTCGCCTGGCGTTAGCAGCGCACATGCGCTGCACTCGCCATGCAAGGGCCTTTTGGAATCAATGTGCACACGCGGAAGATGTGCACGCGCGGAGTTTCTGCACGCTTTCGCTTGTTTTACTGGGGATTACACGTGACATCAGATCATGTAAGTGACTGTGCGATTGGCTAGCCATTCTCTGTAGACATTTGTGGTGTTTTGTGGTGTTCTGTATCTTCAAGCACGGGCCTTGACAGTCACTCAGGGTCCATGCGCTTCCGATTTCTCAATGGCGGTGCTACAGCTGGAGGCTGATTGTTGCTCATGTAAAGCGCTCCAAAACCTTCGGGTTGAGTTCGCGCTATATAAAACTGAAGAAAAATAACTGCCTTGCATGCATTAACTACAACTCTCAATGAGTGCGCGCAGTTTTGAGTCGCTTTCTTGCCCTTCCGGTAACACTAGGACATACACACCAACATTTTAAAACTAGGAAGAGGGACATTTTGAAAAAAAATCGAGACGATAAATAAATCATTTGTGTTCCTATCTCCTGGACATCATCCGGGGACTACATTACATATCCCTGTATTGAAATCCACGTGATCTCTTCATGTCTCCAGTGCGGCTTCTGCTTATCCACAGGTGTGCTTTCCTTAGTTTGAACTTATTTGGAAGGTGACGACACCCGCCCATTTAATGAGCATTGACCCTAAGAGGGAAGGAAATACCAAGCGCAGGACTTCTGACGCAAACCCCACCAGTCAAGTATGGACTGAGCAATACCTTGCTGCCCTCGGTCCACTTCACCCCATTGTACAGATATTGCTCGGAATCTAAAATGGATTCCAAAACTTTGCCACCATGGTCAATTGTGTGTTCAAAAATGGCAGTATGGTTGGCACTACGATAATTTATTAAATAGTTCCTAAGGCCATTTCTAATTATAGTAGATAACATGAGCTGTTGCTATTTTCGTTTTTAAAGGCACAAGATAAACGGTTACGTTACAGTAGTTCTTTTTCATGCAATCTTTTCACTACAGGTGACTCAAGTCTCCCTCAGCTAGACCCGTGTTTGTTGACTAACAATATCCCTCATTTTGATAGGAAGTCTCGCTGGCACTAAAACGACCAATGCCGAACTTTCACTCAATGCCAGAATCTTCCCCAAACCTCATTGCATTAATAGTACTGAAACTTGGAGATTTCTCAGGAAAAGTTACAACCATTATTGCTGGTGTGACGTCACTCTGAAATTAGTGGTCTATGCGATGGTGGTACTTGGCACGGTCACAACGATTGTGAATATTTTGTATCAATAGAACTGGGTTTGTGAGCTTCACAAATTAACGCCATTAAACACCTTAAAACAGCGTGGGACAGCGGCAACAATGCAATTTCCAAAGAGTGATGCTCTCAGCCACATGCCCAGTTCTCCTCACAGCATAAAAGTGCACCAGGGGCGGGATGGAGCAGTGCAGTCTCCCTCACCCAGTGGCCTTGAGAAGGCCGAATGCTCGGAAATAATTCATGGCGGGCGGTGAGGCCAATAACTTTGCTCCTGAGCCCCAGGGTGGGCGGCCTGGCAGGACAGGTCTGAGGTGTAGACCATAAGCTGTGGAGTGCATGCACCGTATGCCTCGAATATTTCAAAATACATTCACTGCCAGTGCCGACTCCAAAAGTTGCGCTGGGCCTGGTGCGTACTTGCAGCGCTGCTGTTATAAATTGCAGAGACTCTCCAGATCCACGTGACCAGAGACTGAGGCCAGTCCTCCGGCCCTGGGCCCACAGCAGGAGCTAATGTCTGTAAAGGAAAATAAGGGCAAGTGCATGCGTGCTGAGCCAAGCCCCATACCGTGGTTCCTTATAATTGCCAGTGTGATGTGCCAGCAGCACAGTAAATCACAGACAGCCGGCGGGGTTGGGTCTATTGTAGGATCATACCACAGCCGGCCGCACACCGTGCGAGTGGTGAGATGAGCTGCCATTTGCTTAGCAGCAGCTGCACTGTGCAAGTCTTTAAAAAAAAAAAAAAAAAACTCACGTTGCGGACCGTCACATAAACAAGCATTGGCATAGCCAATAGGTCTCACTTTTGGGACCTTATAAGTATTTAGTTATGCAGCACAATTTTCTTGGTGCAACAACATCACTGTTGCATAGCTAAACACTTATAAGGTCCCAAAGGCGAGACCTATTGGTTATGCCAATGCTTGTTTCTTTTGTAACTTGTCTTGTTTCTGACACCTTTTGATTTTGTCATGGCAGAGACAGCCTGTCCAATGAAACTAATGACAGTACTTCCATCTTAGATGAGAGTTGTTGCTCAGTCAGCCTTTTCAACTCAAGGGAATGTGCTTGAAAATCTGTGTCCTAAACTTAAACAAAGATACTTCCAACGGTATTTGCTCACATCTGGGTGCAGCATGCCATTGCGTAAATATGTAAATGTGAGTACTGCCCTGTTTGCCACCTGTGCAGATGCTGAGAATGCGGCAAAGAGGTCTTTGTCTGGTTGGAGGGGAAGGGAGGCCGGCTCTTCACATCCTACTAAATAGCTCAAGAAATGACCAGTATTTTTTTTATATATAAGGTGGCCACCCTCTACACTGTATCACTATAGTGCGCTCAATCGCTGAGATAACATGCAGCACCTATGAGGGTATGATCAACTAAATACTAATCCCTCCGGCTTTCTCTTGTTACAACCGACCATGGCAGTTCTCATTCCACCTTACCCTCTTCCATCAGTCCTCGGTAAAGACACCGACACATCATATGATCAGGGCCGGATAAGGAACCCAAAGCAGCCCTGGCAATTTTGTCGGAGCAGCCTCCGATGGGCAAGTATGAAGCTCTGCTGCTTTTGTTACTGGGTCCTATATTTCAGCACCACTGCAAAATCGTCCGCAGTAAAAAAAAAAAACAAGCATTTACAATGCCCATTAAATACAAGGCAATGCCATTTACAATGCCAATAGCTTTAACTCACGTAAATGCGAGACCTATTGCATTGCAAATGCCTGTTTAAGCTTTAAAACTGAGCGTGGCGCCGGCTTCAAGAACACCGCGCTCGGTTTCTTTTTTCTTTTTAACTTTAACACTGAGCGCGGTGTCCTTGAAGCGGGCTCCGCGTTCAGTGCTAAAGTAAAAAAAAAAAAAGAAACCGAGCTCAGTGTACTTGAAGCGGCGCCGTGCTCAGTTTTAAAGTAAAAAAAAAAAATAAATAAACCAAGCGCGGTGTCCCTGAAGCGGGCACCGCCCCATTATGAAAGTTAAAAAATAACATAAAATAAACAGAGTGCGGTGTCCCAGAAGGGGATGCTGCGCTCAACATAAAAGTTAAATATAAATAAATAAATAAACTGAGCTCTGTGTCTCTAATGCGGGCTTCGCGCTCAGGATACAAATACAAAAAAATAGCATCCGCCATCTTCCCCATAAACAAGATAGCGCTGACCCCCTAGATAAAGCTAACCCTGTAAGGAAGCCAAGTAAAAGGTCCAGTCGTTATGGGCGGTATCAAATAGTGACAAGGCAGTAACAAGGAGGGACTAACAAGCCTCATAATGAATCAGAAGCCAGCATTTACCAAGGACAATGACACCAGCCAATGAAAAGTATGGGCGGAGAGAAAGCGAGGCTTACACAGCATACTCGACTACTGCATGCCTTGCAGATGCTGCCGCTAGGCTCGACCTAAAAACGTCCGCAACCACTCCAAAATCAACCTCCACCCTTTCAGCCTCCCGGGGAAATGCCCGATGCCCACAACACTCAGTTCGGCCCTTGACGCAGCACATATTATTTGAAACAAAACAGGCTGTCCATCTCAGCAAGTGACGTTGCTCTTGTGCATATGCTTACTGCAGAGATACTGTTACTGTATGCATTCTCAGTAAACCAAGAGACCCATTTGCTCGGTCTTCATTTTGAGGGAGAAAGAGAGGGGCACATACAATTTAGCCATTTTCAACAGGCAAGAGGAAAACCCTGGACAAAGAGGTTTCTGCTTTTGACAAATGCAAAAACAATTCAACTCTCTTTTCCAATGCCTCGTATATTTATCAGGCTGCAATGCTGGATTGCCTCATTCCAACTTTGCATTTCCCTGGTGTCATAAAACCATCCCGATCCTCTGCTTCTTCACAGAAGGACACTCCCCCTTCTGTTAGTTCCACATTACAGACTGTAAAACAAGAAGCTCATATTTATTTTGTGCTTTCTGGACCAAAGGTAGTGAGAGACCGGTTTCAGAGAGAGCCTCCTTTAACACGCATGAAGCTTTTTATGTCGGGCCCAGAGACAGTTTTAGCTGTCTCACCAACCTCATGTTTTCTTAAATAGTAAGAATACATGAGGGGCTTTTGGTCTGCCCTCTTCATCCACTGGTCTCTTCAAGTGGCATTCACAGTTTGCTTTCTGCCACAAAAGCCTATAGCATAGGCAGCCCACTTGAGCCACTGGCTCTCTTTACTGTGAGTGATGGCATTTTGGTCTTGCATATGTGTTTATCCACGAGAAAATATTCCATTCAGCGTTAGGGCTAGCTAGCTAATCTATTTCATAAGTGCTTTTATGTTTTTCAATTTATTTTGTGATCAGTCATATAACTTTTTGGTCTCAAAACAAGCACATCACCATTAGCAGCATCTTTACTTTTACTTTCTCTTACACTTTTAAGGTCTTTTGCATCTATTGCATATTGAGGCCAGATGGACTCATCCATAGTTGTCGTTTAGGTTCCGTCAGGTGCATGTGGGATGAACTGTCTGTCCAGCAGTGGTCCACCTATAAATGCTATGGCATTTTCTCCCCGTTCCCTAAGCACACCCCTCATGTGACTGACCAAGGTAAATAGCTCCCTCTTCGGGATAATTAATATGGGGACTCCAAGCTATCCTTTGTGGGATCCCTGCATTCAGGACCCCTCTTCCCAAGGCCGTAGCAAAAAAAACGTACTCATCAGAAAGCCACGGAAAGGGGAGAGATCTGGCCTTTAAACACAGCCGGGGCTTGTCCATGCTAAGGATGAGCAGACACACAGCACAGAATAAAGTTTCATACAGCCAGTGTAGTCTTGCTCGGTTTAAATTTGGAGTGACGTGGGTCCTGATCAGACTCAGTCTTCCTCTTTTTGGGTCGACACTCCCATTATTATTGTTTGAACATAGACACAGATTAGAATATAAGTTTCACTAGACACCAGTTATTAGGATTGATATGAGGTTTCTTGATTTATTCCTCCTTTTCCTTTTGGGCGGCAGTTGCCTATGATGAGAACGTGAGGTAGCAGGCGAGTACCTGTCTGCGTATCCTCGTTGGGATTACTTCCGTGAGGCACTGCCTGCCCCCCTCACCTTTTTTCCATCTCTGTGGTGTTTGAACAGGTACCACACTATTTGGTTCTGTCTAGCTTTATTCCTTGTATATATTATTTGGGAGACAGACTATCAGGGAAACACTTTCACAAACACTTAGACACATAGGAGTTTTCATTCAAATAGCCAGTGATACCAGACCCGTTTGGTGAATGGCAAAAATTTGCCGTGCTTGTGGTATAAAACACAACAGCTTTGAAAGAGCCAGGGTCATTGACTATAACGTGCTCACTGTGCTAATAAAAATAAAAAATCCTTTCCCCGGGCAGGTCTTGTTTTGTACATGCTAAGGATCAATCAGAAATGGATGACCACATCATTGCAGGGATGTGTCTGACCCTCCTTTACCCAATAAGGTGTCATCTGAAGTACAGCCAGGGAGCAGCTGGGCTACCTGTACCCTACTCAAGGCTAGAACTCCTAGACTAGGAGGGGTTGCAGGAGGGATTCAGGGTGCCAACCTTACTCAACTTCTTTTTTCCCACAGGTATTTGGGCACTGGAGGAAAAGGAGAGAACTGGAGCTTCAGAGGAGGGAAAAGGGGCTGCAGAAGGTATTCAGTATGGCAGTCTTTCTAGGGTTTTGTACGAGGGAAATGTCCAGCTAACTATAATGCCCCTGCAACCTATGGTTTTTGCAGTGAATTTCTAAGGTTTTTGAAATGCCAATTCCTAACTATAACGTGCATGAAACCTATGTTTTTTTCACTGAATTTCAAAGGTTTGTTTAAATGTTTAATGATTTTCATTGGATTTCAAAAAATTTCAATTTCAGTGTGTCAATTCCTTCAATTATGTTTTTTAAAAATTCATTTTTATCACCTTCTTTTTTTTACATATTTTTTCAATTAATTCTTTAAAAAATTAAAAAATATTATTTGTTTTTATTGTTTTTTTTTAATTGTTAATGTTTTAAAATATATTTTTATATATTTGTAAAATATTTAAAAAAGTATATTTTCAAAATGTTATTTTAAATTCCCCCCCCCATTTTATTGAGGATCCGCGCACCCTATGCGCACCCTTCACGACCCGTACGTGAAAGTATCCGCATACGGGATGCATTGGGTACGTGTTCGGTGCGTGAATACAATGCGACCAGTATGCGACTCCAAGCCTATACGCGACACGTACATTGCACGTTACGCGATGCGTCATATGCGTGCAAGACGCGGTAGGTGCTCGAATCCCGTGAAATATTTAACATGTAAAAAAAGATATATATGTATTTTATGTGAATATTCATTGAACACAAACTCTAAACTACTCATAAAAGTATATATTTTTACATTTAATCCTATATTCTTTTTAAATTCAATTTCGCGGATGCGCGCAGGGTGCGTGCTGCGTAAGCGCACGGTGCGCGGATCCCATGTGACCTGAAAAAAAGAGATTTGATTGGTTCATTACACTTCCTGTTCTAACTATTGAAAGATCCCACCCATTTCAATCATTCTTCTTTGACCTTCTTTGGAGGAACATCTCTTTGCAGAGAAGAAGCTTTCTTGGACTAAGTTTACACTTAGCTCTAACTTTTTTTCTAACAAAACAATGGCTTCAGGGCAGCAGGCATCTCCTGAATCTCCTCATTCATCTGAGGATGAATTTTTGGAAGAGCCACCACGCACACCACGTTTTTCATCTGTGGTGTGAAAAATGTTTAGGTATCCAGAGGGGTAAACAAAGACCAATGCCACCTTGGTCACTTGCAAGATCCGCCAGAGAGTGCTGTCTCGTGGGGATCCAAATAAGAAATTTTCATGCGGAACGGCGAGCATGATGTTGCATCTGAGGACCCTTCATCCAGTAAATCTTGCTCGGGAGGAATGCGGAAGGATGAGAGTCGCTCCTGCTCCTACGGATTCATCAGTGCCAAGCACTTCAAGAGTGCATCCATCTGCACAAAATTTGAACATCCGGTCGCAATTCCAATTTTTGAAAGTGCTCTGCACAAAATGCAATGCATCTTTATGCTACGGCGAGCAGTCTATCGATCACCATTGCTAGTTTGTTTTTTTCCCCCTGAAGTTCATTGTTTTGTTCCTCCAGTTCTATTTTTTCCTTTTTCTTAAAAAGAAAATCCCAAAAAATTTAAAAATTGTTCCAAAAAACAAAACAAAAATATAAAAGAAAAAAGAGGAAAAAAAAAAGTTCTTCTAAGAACTAACTTTCCTGGTTTAAAAAAAGAGCTATATACTTGTTTGTTGGTGTGTGAAAGTTTAGATGAATGTATGTGTAGAACGTAATTGACTGAATGAATGCATTAATAGCGTATGGTGAATGTAATAGTGCAGAACTATGAGGAAGTGCTGCAGCATCACACAGTAACCTCTTTAACTGCAGTGTGCTGTAGTACTTTCGAAGCACAGGGATGCAACATATGTACATAAATATGTTGCACATCTATGCTTCTCTCTGCACGGCTGCATAACCCCTTCCACGTGTGGCAAATTATACGCCCAGGTACTCAGGACGGCTCCTGGCCGTCATGAATCACGGTGGGCGTGTGCTCATCACGGCTGGGAGCCGTCCGAACTCCACCCACTGATTAATTCACCAGCACAGGTAGGGAATTAGCTGCGTGTGGGCGGAGCGGCAACGGTCGGACAGCTCCTGACCATAATGAGCACACGACTACCGTGACTCATGACGGCCGGGAGCCATCCTGAGAACGGAAGTGATTAAATTGCAGCCATGTGGTGACACAGGCACCCTTGCACCATAGTGGAAGGATATCTGTCTCATGTGCTGTTTGTTTTTGTGCAGAAAGACACACCTTCATGCACAAAAACAATCAATAAACGCACGTTTCTCTTTCAATGTATGCTGAAAATTTTAGCATGCATTGAAGATTTAAAAATGAGGAGAAAAAAACAATTCTCCTTGTTGTGCTTTCATACACCAATTAGAGAATGGTGCAGCATTCACACACATATCGAGATTTATGATTTCTGATAAATCTAGAGATGTGTCTTGTTCTATGAGTATTCAGTGCAATCATGCACAACAACACTTAAAGAACAACCTTTCAACGCAAAGTGGTGTGAATGATGAGGTTGTATTTACATGGTGTAGAAAAAGTACACAGAGCGCCTTTTCCTCTATTTCTAAATATTAAAGAGTGTCTTGCGCAATAACTATATTTCAAAAAGTGACATATTTCTGTTTTAAAATTGCTTTCGAATGATAGAAGGTAAGCACTGAGTCTTGTCTGCAAAGATGCTCAAAGAAGAATGATTGAAATGATTGTGGTCCTTCGATAGGTACAATAGGAAATATGATGAACCACTCAAATCTGATTTTTTTGCAGGTCACATAATATCCGGTAACAGAGAGATTTCAAAACTACATCGGTATAAACAGTGTTTTAAAAAAATTGTTCAATCTTTGTAGGTTCTTGCAGATCTGCCCATTCTGCATATTTATATTTACTTAAACTTACCTTCATAGTAATAGAAAATAAAAATGATATACATTTTTTTCAGATTTGTTTTTACAATAAAAATTGATGTACACTGCTTATTTTAGAATTAGGATCTGTAAAGAAAAGAAAAAATAGTTATAACATGTAATAATACATTTTTTACAACACAGCATAATTTCAACATAGTAATTTGTTTGCCTTTTTTGCTGTTCTCAGAATATACTGAATTTCACTAGAAATAGTGATTTCAATCGTACTCATCACTTAACAGCGGGCAAGAAAAAAACAATAAAAAAGATTGTTTAAAAAAAAAAAAAATACTCAGTAAAATACCACAAGATACAAATCACACATATATAAAATGCTTATGGCTCACAAAATTTTATAAGTTTAACTTACAAAAACTGTGAATGTTGTCGCTTAAAAATATTCACCGAGTCAATGAGCACAAAAAAGTCCATAATTCAAACATATACCTTTCCTTGAGGCCAAATGGTATTTTTGCACTTGTTTTTATGTAAATTGTCCAATGATAGTCCTATTAAACGATAATAATAAATTTCTCAGAGAGTGAATTATCTTCCTAAAACTTTGACTTTAAAAATATTAGGTAGGAATTTGGTAATTTCCTAGGCAAACGTTGTTTGAAAACCAACTGGGAATCATTACAAAGTGTCCAGCCTTTGTCACATTTTAGATAGGTAGTGTAATGTCCAGATGTGGTGGAAGGACCATCACGGAAAATTATTGCTATTGCTACAAAAGTCCTTCCTGATATTGATACTTGTGTTGCTACAAATTGCTTTATTAAAGTATCCAATTTTCTTCCATCAGCTGTACAACCTTGCATCATTAAAATGATGTATTGTCCATATTTTCTTAAAAATAATGTGGATAACATTTCTGATTTACATTGGCTACACTCCATGTTTTGATTTGCACCTTTAACTAATTTATTAAAAGAAACTGATTTACAGTCTGGTAATGTTAAATACAGAAATCTTTCAGTGTCTACATTAGTGGAACATGTATACATGCAATTTTCAAAATGATGTTCCCATTTGTAAGAAAGGCCAAAAATATTTTCTATTTCTACACCTTCATTTTCAAAAATGGTAAGCATGTACATTAAAAATTCCTGAGCATCTTGTTGGATATTTTGTGTAAATTGTGTAGAACCAGAACACACATCCAAAAGATTACGAACATCTGAAACAGATTGTATTTTACTTGTATCTGTTGTCAATTTTTCAAAAACAGACTGCAACAGACAACAAAATCTTTGTTGCCGATTCTGCATAATTTGTTCTTGCAAACCTTCATGATAAAAAACAACATTGACCACTACATTAGCATAGCAGTTGACACCTGAACTATTTTCAAACTGATAACCAACAACCTCTTCAACAGTGTCCAATTTCTTTGTACTTGCAATCACAACATTATCTTGTTCTATTCCCTTCTCAACACCTTCAGAACAGATAATCTCAAACCTACTCTTTTGACCAACCACACGCTTTTCAAATACAGGATATTGACCTAAATTTGGAGCATACACCCTTCTTAACCTATTATACTCTTTTACACAGTTTGCATCTGCAGTAACCTTTGTCTCATCAAAATCAATCAAAAACAAACCAGATAATGTTCTGACTCGCGACAAAGCAACATATGCCATACCCTCTTTAAATACAGTAGATCCAATGTTCACCAATGCACTGTCTACACTTAATCCTTGAGATTTATGAAGTCACTGCATATGCCAGAGAAAATGGAAATTGTTTCCTACAGACATATAAATCTTAAACAACCAAAAAACGAACTGAACAACGACCAATTTCTTTAACTTCTTCAATCTGATCAAATTGAATTTTTAAAAATTATATTCCTTCTTTTTTCTGATAATTAACAAAATCTACCACTTTACCCATTGCGCCATTACTTAACCCTTTTTCTACATCCAAATTTCGTCTTAAAATTACCCGACAGTTTACACACGCATACAGTGTCTTTTCTAAACCAGCTGTTTTAGATTTTTTTTTTCTAAAGAATCCAGTTTTGTTTTCAACTTTCCCGTCAAAATAATAGTGATTCCTTCATGCTCTATTTTATCAATGGGAGGGGGGATTGTGGTTCAGTCCATTGACAAATATAAATTGGAGATTTAAAGACAACTTGATAATGCTGATCACTATCAGATACTTAGAACTAATCCCCTTGCTGAGATCCAGAAATCAATATTAAATGTGACCACTGATGCCAAATCGGCCGGGTTTCTTAGCAATAAAGAATTTCTTTTTTTGAATTCAAAGAACCCTAGGACTCCTTTATTGTACACCCTTCCAAAGGTGCATAAGAGTATGGAAAATCCTCCTGGCCGACCCATAGTTTCTGGCTGTGGGTCGGTTCTGGATCCTCTTTGCAAATATATTGATGTTTTCATCAAGGATTTGGCTATCGATACTACTAGCTATGTGCGTGATAGTAGTGATATTATCGTGCAACTTGAAACAATGACTTTCTGTCCAGAGTCTGAGATGTTGGTGTGTTTGGACATCGAGTCCTTATACACCAACATTCCTCAGACACAAGGAATTGAAGTAATTAGGAAGATTCTTGACACGCGTCCAGCCCCGATGATAGTACCAACTGAATTTATCATTGATTTGTTGACAATTTCTTTAACCAAGAATTATTTTGAGTTTGATGGACGTTTTTTTTACAGATTAAAGGTACTTCTATGGGGGCTTCTTATGCCCCCAATTTTGCTATTTTATTTGTTGATGATTTTGAACAAAACTTTATTTATGATCACAGACACAATCCCTTCCACAGTAGCGTTCGCCATTGGCGACGCTACATTGATGATATCTTCTTTGTTTGGACTGGGACCTGCACGGATTTGGCTGATTTTTTGAGTTGGCTAAATTCTTGCTCTTCTGATCTTAAGTTTACTTCTCAATCTAGTAAGACTCACATTAATTTTCTGGATTTAACTATTTTTCCACATGAAGGAGGACTGACAACTAGACTTTTTACAAAACCCACGGCCCGAAACACCCTGCTTGAATATTCCAGTAACCATCCCCGAGGCTTGAGGGACGGTTTGCAGAAATTGTTTTTTTTAAAAGTGATTACTTTATAGAGGTAGGCAAACTTGCAGAGAAATTGCGACAACGTGGTTACCCACGTAAATTGGTAAAGCGTTCAACGAAAAGAGCGTGGTATAATAACCGGGAATTCTTGTTGATACCTAAAGCCAAAAAACAGATGAATCGGATTCCTTGTGTTACCACTTTTGGCACCCAAAGTAATCATATTTCGGCCATTATTCGTAAACATTGGCCTCTAGTTAAATCTACTGGCATTACTAATGAGGAACCTCTTTTTTCCTTTAAAAGAGGGAAAAACTTACGGGATCATTTGGTTAGGACAGCTTTGCCTTTTGAAAAAACCCCCAGTTTATTATTATTATTATTATTTGGAGTTTTGTACCGTGCACGGTTACCCTCACTATGTGGGGTTTAGACAGAATTGTGGGACACTACAAATGCGGCGGCTGCCTCATGTGTGATTCCAGCCTGAATACGAAACAATTCATTCATGGTAATATCTGCCATGACCTACGAGAACATTCAAACTGCAATACCCAAAATGTAATATATGCTGTTTGGTGTCCGTGTGGCCTCATTTATATTGGCTAAACTACCCAGAAGATAAAGATACGCCTGGGTCAGCATAAGAGCCGAATACGATGCAAAATTGAGAATGCGCCTTTGGTGGCACATTTTCTGGAATTTAATCATGCTCCCACTGACATTCGTTGGCAAGTTATTGAGGTAGTGCATACTCCCCTGAGAGGAGGTAGCATTACTAACATTTTAAATAAATGTGAATGTCGCTGGATTTTTCGTTGCAACAGTATAAATCAGGGCCTTAACACCTTGGAGGAATGCCATTCCCTAGTTGTGGGGTAGGAGGTACTTTTACCAGCTCTCCTTGTTGAGATACTGTTGATTATGTACACTGAGAAATACTTCTTGAATGTTACAATTTATTGTGATGTTAATATTCTGTATGGTCTCTTCCTCCTCTTGTCCCACGAAGTTATGTTGTTGTAATTAATTAATGCAATTAATGTAACTTGGGAGGTTGTAGACTATGCATTGTATTATAATAACATACTGCCACTGTTTAAACATATGTATGGAATTGTGGTATAAAAAATATTTTGCATTGGGATCACAATGTTGTTAGATGAAGTGGTCAATTGCATCATTCTGTAGCTACTGTATTGCGATGGAATAATTAACATTCATCTATAAATGTTCCGTTTATTGAGAAATGCTCTAAACCAGTTGAATGATGAAGTATCAATCATGCCATTGTAAGTAACTAATGGAATTTTATTCATTCTGGCTTTCTATAATAATATATTGCATACGAAGGTGCAAGGGCCATTTTGTTTATATGTAATGACGCAGTTAAATTAGCATCTATTGTGACTTTGGTGAATTATATATAATAATATTCTGTCAAGGGATTGTATGATGAGGACTTGACTGTTTTGAGAGATTCTAATGATTAAGTTTTAACTAAACAATCTCATTATTTTCACTTTTATTATTTTCTATATATGTTTTTTGGGTGGTGGTATTAATATTCACTTTTTGACTCTGCTCTCGCATGACGCTGTGGTTTAAAGTTGGTAGATGAGAAGTCTTCTTCTCTTATAGCCTCTCTTAAACTTAGCATTGCCACATTGGCGGTTTGAAATCACTGCTACCTGGTATTTGCCTTGTGTTGTGGTGTGGTATTTGGCTGATATTCATATTGGATTTTACCTTCCTTAATATGGCGCTGAGGTCCAACTTGGTAGGTGCTTAGTCCCTTCTTAGCTTTTGAATTCTTTTACAGTATTTTCAATCCGGCATTGATGTATGGGTGTTTTGAAAACGCCGCGATTTGGCACTTGACTTGTGGTGCGATGTCCAAATCCTGGTAAATGTTTTCTGATTTAAATTGTATTTTTGAATTCTTTTTTTATTTTTATATACGTTGTTTGTTGTTATTTGATTCGGTCGACATTTGACTTGAAGTTTAGACAATGAGATTCAAGGAGGCATGATTTACGAACTTAATCATTGGCATCATGCATTGTGACACCATCGATTTGATTTTGCCCGTTTCAATATGGCGCTGAGGTCCAACTGCAGGAAATGTGAAGTCCTTTTTCACTTTTGATACCCCTTTACGGCGTCTTTAAACTTGGTGGCGACACTTTGGCGTTCTGAAACTGCTGCTACTTGTCACTTTATTTGCCATGCGGTGTTTGAGTCCCGGTAAGCGTTTTTTGATTTAAATGATATGTATTCTTTGCCCACGCGCAATTCTCAATACGCTGGGTGTTGTCAGTGATGCGGGAGTGAGCCTCTGGACATCTGACTTTAAAGTCTATTTAGTGAGACGTAGGAGGCATGGTTTACCTTCCTAATGATTGTCTGATTAGTACATACCGGCAAGACTTTGTATTTAGGCTAGGCTTTTCCCGTGTATAGCCTTACATATGGTCTCGTTTTCTATATCCATTGGTTGGTCTATATAATTCTCTAGATTTTTTATGTATAGTTAATTTCATTTGTTACATCCACAAGAATGTGACGGTTTTGCTTTAGTAGGGACTGTGCATGTATCTCAAGTTGGATACTACGTTGTATTCAGTAATGTTTTCTGAAATATCTACATTGGGTAATACAGTAAATGAGTTTGTTCCCCCCCCCCTTTTTTTCTGTTGTCCAGCTTGGATTCAATACGGGGAAAAGCTGAGCAAGATTTAATCGTTCTATGACCCCTTGAAATTGCCATTATCTTAATTGGCTTTTGAAGCTGCTGCTGTTGAAGTGACTCCTTGAAATTGCCATTATTTTAACTGGCCTTTGAAGTTGCTGTTGCTGAAGTGAATTTACAGCGATATCTAATTTGTTTGAGATATAAGTAAGTTACTTGTAAAGTCTTGAAGCTAACAGGTGGCAGGAATTGACTGCACATATCTGTTTCTAGTTGGCTAGTATGTATATCTTGTACGGCTAGTATAACTTTTTATCGAACACAGGTGGTTCCTTACTAATCATTCCTAATTTGGTATGGTTGATGGTTTCTTTTTTCAAAAATCTTTTTAATTTTTCCTTTTGCGTTCTTTTCTTTTCTTTCCCCTTTTTTCTTCTCCTTTTTCTTTTAAAATAATGTTTCTTTGGCCCTTCTCTAAATTCATATAATGTTATTGACTTTTTGCAATTTTAGATTGCCCATTTGGGATGCTCAGCATATTTTATGTCCTGAAGATAACCATGGATTAACACCTAAGGTCGAAACGTCGTCGACGCTATTGTGGCCGCAACTATTGGAGGACACATTTTCTGTCTACTGGAGTTTTATGTAAATTTTGTAAACTCCTTTGTTATGTAATCATCTCCTTGTCTGCCACTTGTCTGGTTATGTATATGTATAAGTTTTTATGTTATATGTACCAGCTTACAACACTGAGCCATGCTGATATGTTTTATTGAATACATTTTGTACGTTTTTCTATTAGGGCCTCTTTTCCTTTTCTTTTCTACCCTTTTTTCGTTTATTTGTATTTCAATGTATCCATTGTTATACATATAAATTTATGTTTTGATTGCTTTTGGATATTTGTCCTTGAAGTGTACACTCTGAACCTTTTGTTTGGAATAACTATTTTATCGATGGCTTCAATTTTTATAATTTCTTCATTTTCCAGTTTCAATAGTTCTTCGTTGAATATGGAACACTCGCGCAGTGTTGGCATTAAATAGATCACTGATTTATTTTCAGCAATTTTCTTGTACACTTTTGCAGTTACTACATTTTCATTTGGAAAGCCATTGCAAAGTAATCGACTTTCCAAAGCTTGTTTGCCATGTTTTGTAAGAATTCCAATTCTTATATCTTGAAGAATACTTCCATATTCAGCATCATTTGCCTGTCGCATATTTGTTGTCAGTTCTTTGTATTCAAAATGAGTCCAAATGTTCACATTACCAACACTACCAAGAGACTTTCTGGTATCTTCATGTGCAAGTGTTTTAAATACCGGTTGTCCTTTTACCGGAGTCAGTTGCAATAGATCTCCAAAAACTATGATGTGTTTTCCTCCAAATAACACGTCATACTCTGTTTTAAGAATTTATTGCATTCTTAAATGCACAAAGGCAAGCATCAAGTTTGAGACCATGCTCACCTCATCAATAATGAGAAGTTTCATTTTCTTCAAGACTCTCGAAACTTCACAACAAGCTTCTCCAGATAGCTTGTGGTATTCCAATTTGTTCTCATGCTCTACTGGTAGCATTAGTAAACGATGTAAAGTAATTCCTTTAATCTTATGTGCTGCCAACCCAGTTGGAGCAGTGACAACACAAAACAAATGCGACTTAGTTGTTTTCTGCAGATAACTTGTAATTACTTTAATTAAGAAACTTTTTCCTGTTCCAGCTTGACCACTCACATACATTCGTATAGGTTGAAATGATGTACATGAGCACCCTTTCTTTTCATGAAGTAATCCATGGTCAATCTGCTCTTTCACTTGTTGATATATTTGTTTCTATTCAACATTTGGTTGTTCTTCCAAGTTTCCTAACTGTATTACATCTTCTTGAGCTTGATACATTGCTGTTTCCACCTCATTCATGGCAGTTGCTGCTTCCTTTTCAACAATTGGTTGTCCTAGTGGATTTTGACTCAGTGCAGCAGAACGTTGACTGTCTTGAGAACTGTCTCTAGCAATCTCAGCTGCAATTGTAGCTTCTTGATCAATTTCATCATTCAACATTTTCACATAATTTGCAAAAGCACTGCATTGTATGCTATCTTTACAAGCATTAAATGAATCTTCATAGCTCTGAAAATCTCCAAGTAATTCCAGTTCTGAACGCCATGGTTTGAACATTTGCAAAGGGGCTAAATAGTAAAATTCCCTTTTATCAGCAGTGTCGCAACTCAGTTTCCTGTGATTAATTACATTTCCTTTCCTTTGTTTCACCAGACATCCTTCAGAACCAATAACTGCATATTTTCCATCATTGATGTTCTCTGTCGTATTCCATTTAAAAGTGTAGTTTTGCAGCAATTCATAGAGACCCATGTTCTCAAGATGATGACTTCTGTTTGGGTAATATGTGTCCAACATATTCGTTTTCAAAATATCTGTACTTTCTGGTTCTTTTTCTGCTAAATATTCAATTTCTTGAACAGATTTTAGTACCCGATTTCGCATTCCTGCAAGACCTAGACTCACCCAAATGATTCTTCTACTTTTGGAGTATAGACTTGCAGATGATAACCGATCTGAACATTCATATGCTCCAATTTCATGATGCGATAACATCTTTAAACTGAAACTGTATAATTTTTTACTTAGAGTCTTCTCAAGAGAAATCTCTTCCCACATTTCTTTCAATTCCGTTTTTTCTGATTTAGTAATGTAGGACGTTACATATCGTGCAACAGCAATGGAATTGTCCGCAACATACTGAATATCCATGTTAGCATTCCACATCAATAAAATAACTGGATTGTAATCATTTATGTATTTTGATTCTTCACTTCTTTTTAAGTTGTAGGTATTTTTCGGAGACTTTCTTGTGATGGTATGTCGCATAGCTGACATAAAATCGTTCACTCTTCCTTTGGATAATACAGGACGTCGAAATCCAAAACGACATTTGGTATAGAACTTATTCTTTGACTTGTACTTTCGTCGACAGTATTTTCCACATCGATGGCTTTGGAATCTTAAGACTTGTTGTTTTAAGTTTTTATGTTCTTTGCTATTGGGTACAGCACATGTGGCATAATCTTCAATGAAAGACAAAACAGTTTCATCTGAATCTGTTCCAAATTTGGGGGAGTCCTTGATCCATAACAACATATGTATATGAGGAGCACCTCTTGCTTGATACTCCTTTCTCCAAAAGAAATCCACAACTTCTCCAAGAGGAGGATACTTTTTATTGCAGATGAAAGACATTATAGCTTCAAATCTATGATTGAAATACCTGCATACATTAACAGGATCCAATGAGCACAATTCTCCAGGTGTCTTGTATTCAATATTTTTTATATTGGAATTTGTCTCTAGAAGAAATTCAAGTAAATCATCCGAAGCATACTCAGCACAGCTTAGTGTAACAAACCATGTAGGAGTTCCCAAGTTACGTAGCTTACATTTAAGTTCTCCATGATGACGGTACCAATATTCATTAGTCCCACGCTGACATGCCATCAGATTAATCAACTGAGATTCTAAATGATCATCTCTCTGATGCACTTTATCCATAAAATCCTTTGCAGTTACATTTTGAAGATGCATTCCAGTTTTTAAAATGTGATTTACTGCATATGAAAGTCCAGACAAGTCACTTTCAAACAG
Organism: Triturus cristatus; assembly: GCF_964204655.1. Lineage (NCBI taxonomy): Eukaryota > Metazoa > Chordata > Amphibia > Caudata > Salamandridae > Triturus > Triturus cristatus. Next base: position 1,059,439,553 of record NC_140589.1, on the reverse strand, counting down.
AAGATGAAACATATAAGGGATACATTGTCGAAATCTTGGATCTTCTGCATATAATCTTGTTGTCCGATATTCAGATGCAGGAATCTGCACAGGACGTTCATCATATCGTCCACCTTTTCCTGTTGGAAACAACTGCGGGAAACAACGAGCTTCCAAACTCTCTTCCCATACACTCATGGGAATTCCTGTTGCTTTTTTATTTGGAACAACTCAATCGTATTCCCCATCACCTCTTTGGAATGAAGTGGATGTACACTGTAATGTTCATAGATTTCTTCACATCTGGACATATCCACTTTTTCAATTTGTCCACTTAATGTTTGATTATCTTCTGCTAAATCTATGTCTTCTTCTCCTACAAACACATTTCTATAGTACTCAATATTTTTTAACAGATACAATGATGCCTTTTGCACTTTTCTAACATCCACTAACTCTTGCCAGATTTTCATATTCTTAGTAGGCACACCATTAACTAGAATGACTAGTGGCTCATTTTCTGCATGGTCTACACCAATAGTTTCAATATTTTTCCTTAAATCTAACGGTAAATACACAACTCTTCCTTTCAATCCTCTTTGCAACTCTGATGGAGGTAATTTACCTGTTTTAGGCTCCATACGAACAATAGCCTGAAACGGGTGAACACATTGAATGAGAATAGACTCATACGTATTTAAATCTATCAGCTCTGGAGGAATAGCAACCAACTCTAGATTATTATGAACAGCTCTAGCAGGCATTTTATTCTCATCTAATTTGTTATAACAATATTTGCAAATACGCTGCTCAGATCCCAAATCAAAACAATTCTCTGCCAACAAATAAGTTGCACATTCCATCCACTTATCATTATCTTCTATTTCACTTTTTAAATACAGATTGACACCCCTAGTCTGATTTTTATAGTGAGTTCGCCGACAACAAATACAAGAAATATTTGGTCTTTCACCTGAAATTACCTTAAACTTTGTGATTTCATCCTCACAATTTTTTGTAATCACAGGTTCTACATTTTCTTCAACATTTTCTTCTACTAATGTGACAGTTTCTGCACTCTCTTGCTGAGGACCAAAGTAACAAAACTCAATTTCCTCACAAACCTTCTTCACATCTGATACTGAGCCACGCAAAAGAGCACTGTTCAACTCATTTAACTTTAGTGCTGGACTTCTCGCATAATACAATCTTCTCACTAACTTCCGCATTTGAGTATGATGTACTGCCAGCATCCTGAAATGGTGAAAAACACTTTCACAAACTTTCCTAGAAAGACAAGCCAGAGAATGACCTTGCAAACCAGTATTTTTTCTCACTCTGCAAGGGTCTAGTCCTTGCAACCCCTTAATCCTTTGTTTAACACTTTTTTTTAGTATATGCTCGTAAAAAACTACATAATTTATCAATAGATTCCTGTCGTACACTACAAATACTACTGCAATCCCATGTATACACAGGGTGTTTAGGACGTCTCCCTAGAACTTCATCAGCTATCACTTCTTCTGCATTTCTTTCAACCATTTTCTCTTTCTCAATTGGACATCCATCTCTAACTCCATAACCTCTACCACTGGTGTCAAGTGCAAACAGTAATTTTTTGATCTGTAAATAACTCTCTTCATTAAAGAAAGGCTCTGAACTGGAACTGTGTTTCCATTCTCCCAAAAAAACATCACAACATTTTTTTCTATTAATTACTCTTTTCCTCCTACTTTTGACCTTCATTAAATTGATTAGTTTATCTAGTGATCGAATTCTGTTTAAATACTAAAATGAATAGTTTCCTTTTTACTTCAAAAGCCTTTTCAACAATGTTTTCAATATGCTTCTTCTTTTTATAAAATAGAGCTCTCTTTTTATATTTCTTCACATCTTTCAGCAAATTATGCACGACTCTCTTGAAAAATATTTTTTTTCGTAATTCCTTATACTGATTTTGCCTTCTTTTAGCATACTTTGTCTCCTTTGACTGAAGATTTGTTTTTTTGCTTTCCCTCTTATTTTGAATTTTTTTTGTAGTTGAAACATTCTCAGTGGATTCAGCGTTCTGTACATTCTGTTTCCTCCTACAAATTTTTTTAATAAATTGCTTTGTGATCTTACCAGGAGATTTTTTCTTTTTAGCCACATTATCTTGTACATTCAATACTTGTGGTTGACTTTTCTTCAAGTAATTCTCCTGTCTCTGTTCTTTTCTTTTTTTTCAGGCATGATTTCTCTATTTTAACGTCGAAAAACAGTATCTGTAAAAAAGAATCACAAATAAAAGTATATTAATACCTTTCACATTTATACTATTCTATTACTATACAAAGACATTTTATATAAAAACTGACTAAGAAACTATAGCCATGAAGCACAAGTGTGACGATGGTTAAAACACTACATGCATAGTGCATACTACTTTGAAGCAGTTCATGCCCTAAAGCCTACCTCACTAAAAGAGTACATGCTAACTGACTGAATGATTACATTACTATAAGGAAACAAACTGGGTGAGTGACAGGGTGTTTCCTAGATGTATATGGATACTGACATGGATATTGATGGTGTGAAAGACAAGTGTGTAGGTGATTAGAGACCTACATGCATACTGGACACATGTTTCAATCCATCCATATGTTAAGGCCTGTCTTACTCCAATACTATTTGGATACTGATTAAATGATTAGAGTACTGCAAGATGAGTGCCTGGGTGAGTTTATAAGTGTTCGGGTTTTGGCACAGTGAATGGATTACTCCATGGTGCTGAATGGGTCACTAGAGGACTCCAAGGGGAGTGACAGAGTATTTGCTAGAAGTGTAATGAATACTGAATAGGGAATTGAAGGTGTGAAACACAAGTGTGTAGGTGGTTAGAGGACTGCATGCATAGTGGATAGGCATTTGAAGCAATTCATGTGCTAAGGCCTGGCTCACTGCATCAGTACTTGGGTACTGACTGAATGATTAGAGTACTGCAAGGAGAGAGACTGGGTGAATTTATAAATCGTTGACTTTTGGTGCAGTGAAGGGATTAGTACATTGTGTGATTGCGTCACTGGATGAGTACAAGGGGAGTGATAGGGTGTTTGCTGCACTATATGTATACTGAGTGGGGAATTAAAGGTGTGAAAGACAAGTGTGTAGGTGGTTAGAAGACTGCATGCATACTGGATAGACGTTTGAAGCAATTCATGTGCTAAGGGCTGACTCACTGCATGAGTACTTGGGTACTGACTGAATGATTAAAGCACTGCAAGGAGGCTACCTGGGTGAATGTATAAGTGGTTGCCTTTCGGTGCAGTGAATGGATTAGTACATGGTGCTGAATGGGTCACTGGAGAAGTATAAGGAGAGTGACAGAGTATTTCCGGGAACTGTATGAATACTGTCTGGGATATTGAAGGTGTGAAAGACAAGAATGTAGGTGGCTAGAGACCTACATCCATAATGGATAGACGTTTGAAACAGTCCATAGAGTAACACATGGATAACTGCAAAACTACCTAACTACTGACTGAATCATTAGAGTACTACAAAAAAGAGTGACTCAGTGAATCTTTTTAAGATTTTGGATTCTAATGCAGTGAATTGGTTAGTACTTACTGCCAAATGAGTCAGTGGAGGTGTGCAATTAAAGTGACAGAGTGTTTATTGGAGTTTATAGATACTGACAGAGAAATTGAAAGTCTGAAAGGCAATTGTGTTGGTAGTTACAGGCCTCCATGCATACTGGAAACACGTTTGAATCAATCCATGTGCTAAGGCCTGCCTCACTCCATTAGTACTTAGGTACTGACTGAATGATTAGACTATTGCAAGAAGCGTACCTGGATGAATTTACAAGTGTTTCAGTTTTGGCGCAGTGATTGCTTTACTACATGGTGCTGAATAAGTCACTGGAACACTGCAAGGGGAGTGACAGGATGTTTGCTGAAAGTACATGGATACTCACTGGGGAATTGAAGCTATTAAAGACAAGTGTATAGTGTGTTAGAAGACTGCATGCATACTGCATTTACATTTGTAGCCCTCTATGTGGTAATGCATGGCTCACTACATGAGTACCTGGAAACTGACTGAATCATTAGACTACTGCTAGGAGAGTGCCTGGGTACAAACTTTTAAGTTTTTCAGTTTTGGCACAGTAAAAAGATTAGTACATGGTACTGGATCAGTCACTGGATGAGTGCAAGATGAGTGACAGGATGTTTATTGAAGTATATAGATAATGACTAGTTAATTAAAGAAGTGAAAGACAAGTGTGTAGGTGACTGGAGGCCTGTATGCATACTGCATAGGGGTTTGAAGCAGTCCATGTTGTAAGGCCAGGCTCGATGCATGAGTACTTGGATACTGACTGAATGATAAGAGTACTGCAAAGAGAGTGCCTTAGTGAATTTATAAGTCTTTGGGTTTTGGCAAAGTGAATGGTGACAGGGTGTTTGCTTAAAGTGTATGAATACTGACTGTGGAATTAAAGGTGTGAAAGAGAACTGTGTAGATAGTTAGAGGACTGCATGCATAGTGGATAAGCATTTGAATCAATGCATGTGCTAAGGACTGCCTCACTCAGTTACTACTTGAATATTAACTGAATGTTTACAGTATTGCAAGGACTCTTCCTGGGTGAATACATAAGCAATGACAGCCTTCTAATTCTAACAAAACATCAGAACAGGAAAGGTTTTAAGCATTTATGTGTATTCAAACATATGAAGTACCCAAATGCTTCTCTCACAGTGGTTCCCAAATGCACACAGACTCACAGTGTGATTCTAGACGAGCAACACTATCCCTAGGAGTTTACCAAAACTCATTCACTACTGTGGAAGGGGTAAGGGTACTGTACACAACCTACATATTTCAGTACTGCACTTTACTGTCAATGCCTGACTCATTTTATCAATGCATAAGCAATGACTGGCTTCTAATGCTACTAAAACTTGACAACATGACAGGTTTTAAAACAGTCATCTGTCAGCAAATACATGATGTTACCAAATGCTTCTCTCAAAGTGGTTCCCAAATGCACACACACTCACAGTGTAATTCTAGACAAGCAACACTATCACTAGGAGTTTACCAAAACTCATTTTCTACTATGGAAGGGGTAAGGGGACTGCACACAATCTATATATGAAAGTACTACACTTTAGTGTCAAAGCCTGACTCATTGTATCAATGCATAAGCAAAGACTGGCTTCTAATGCTACTAAAACATGACAGGTTTTAAAACAGTCATCTGTCAGCAAATACATGATGTTACCAAATGCTTCTCTCACAATGGTTGCCCAAATGCACACAGACTCACAGTGTAATTCTAGACAAACAACACTATCCCTAGGAGTTTACCAAAACACATTTCTTAATCTACGAGTACTGCATTTTAGTGTAGAAACATGACTCATTTTGCAAATTCATAAACAATGACTGGTTTCTAATTCTAACAAAATATAAAAACAGCACAGTCATCTCTCTGCAAACACATTAAAAACACAAATGCTTATCACAGAATGGTTTCTACATGCACACACACTGTCAATAAGATTGTAGACAAAAAAAAGAACTCCCTGCACTTTAGCAGGTGAAATACATTAGTCTGATTAAAATCAAAATAGACCACATACATCCCCTCACAATTAAATACCTCACCTTTCAAGTTGTTTTGTAGATTAAGAAGTATATCAGTCACACACCAGATTTTCTTATACAGAATCTCTGCACTGTGCACCTGTCAGCAAAACCAAAGAATGGCAAAGTTTCCCTCTCATTTTCCACACATATACATGTAAACATCAAATCACATTCCTTCCCACATAGATTCAAAAGCAAACACACATTTCTATTGGTTAAACATTTCAACCCTTTCCAAACGACAAAAATTTGAACCCTACCACCAATCTGCCTTCTGCCTGTTACCATAGGAACAGATCATGGAACACTGAACTGAGCACACAGGTCACAAGTTCAGCACACAATGTTGCTAATCAAAACAGCAAGTATGCTTGACTTTTCAACATATCAGCTTATCATATATAATGTTCCTTTCACACACTTTTTGTTAACCAATAAGAATCATGCGTTTAAAAAACAGAAACATACACCCTACCTTTCAGTGTAGATAGTTGTCAAACAACCAATGATTTCTTGTCTTTTTTCAAAACTGCATCTTAGCCACCATTTTAGAAAAATCTTACTTTTGAAACTGTCATTTCATTTACAGAGACCATCTGAGTGCATCCAAACCTCCCTTCAAGATGCTTAGAGTGTGGATTGTGGGACACAGCTATATTTTCTGGAGCCACAGGTATGCAGAAAACAAAGGCATTCACAAAGACCTAGGTTTGCCAAATGTAGACATTAAATGGATTGGACAGAGAGGGTTAAAGTGGCACCAATTGATGCCATTGGTAAAACCCTCTATGCATATCCAACACCCTGACCTCATAATAGTGCACTGTGGTGGCAATGACCTAGGCACTTTGACTGGGGTAGGTCTGGAAATGCTTATGAAGGACACCTTTGCAGAATTGTTTTCACTTTTTCCCAAAACTGCCTTTGTGTATTCCAACATATGCCAAAGGCAGAAATGGAACTGGTCCAATCATTTTTGTCCACAAATTGAGAAAGCTAGGAAACATGTGAATAAATCTGTTTCTGCTTTTCTCAGAGACTATAGAATGGGGTCCATTTACAATAACAATCTGCGCTTTCATATGCAAGAGATGTATAGGAGAGATGGAGTACACTTTACTGATGAAGGAAACAGAGTCTTCCTCAACAACTTTAGACTCTGTATAGGTACTTACTTATAAGTACCAAAAACTCTCAATGAACACAACGGCTCTTTTTAGAGCCACTCAAGAACAAAACACTTAAGCTTGATGTTTATCTCCCAAAAATTTCATTTTTTTTCCTTGGATCCGCGCACCCAATGCGCTAGGAACCGCGCACCCAAAGCGAGAGGAACCGTGCACCCAACGCGTTAGGATGCGCGACTCCTAATTTTACCGTAAAAAAAAAATAGCCCCTATCGCTAATTTTTATTATCCCTGGGTACCCCATCCCCCGGGGCTTATAAAAAAACATTGGAGACCGTGAGGGGAGCCCCAACGCCCCCACGGTCCCAGCCGGCTCCCCCCGTCCTTCGGGAGCCGGCATTGCTTTTCCACATGGGGAGCTGCTGACATGCAGCTCCCCGTGTGGAAAAGCAATATCGTTTGGATTTTGAAAGAGAGAGCAGGTTTCCCTTCTCTCTCTTTCAAAATCCTAATGAAGTTTGCTATGGGAGGGCGTGAAACTCCCGCCCTCTCATAGCAAACAACAGTGTCCTGGGGGTGGGCACCCCAGGACACTGTAGGAGCTGGCCCTGGGGGGTGGCGGTCCCCAGGGCCCTCGAAGGCTCCAGGAGGGGGGCGACGCAGACCCCCTCCCCCTATTATCTAATTTTGTACCCCCGGGATTTGGCCCACCCGGGGGCTAATCATTAACGAAGCGCGGAAGCCCGCGCTTTGTTTTTCTTTTTAAAAGGGGGCCCCAGAGGGTCCTTCTGGGACCCCCTAAGCAACACTAGAGGATCAGAGTATTTCTACCCTGCCCCCTTTATATGTTTTAAACACTTATTCCCCTTACTTCTTCAGCCTCGCTTCTACAGAGGCACAAAATGGCTGCCAACAGTTCCTGGTTTCGAATGTAGACAGACACTCGACAGCCAATTAACATTCAGTGCGTGATCGGGGGGGTTCGCGCTCGGTTCGGGGAGGGTGCGATTAGGGTGCGCTTAGGGTGCGCGGATCTTCCGAGGCCATAGATATATCTATCTTTTTTAGTCTAATTTTCTCAGGAACTACTGAACAGATTTACACCATTTATGCAAAAGGCACGAGTCTGAACTGAGGACTACCTCTTCACCAAATTTGGTGTAATTCCGTTCAGCAGTTCGGGCTGTAGCTGCGTCAACAGGTCCTATGGGAAATTGCATGGGGAAAATGCGTTTTGGGACCCCCCTTTTTTCTTGGCCCCCGCTTGACGAATCACCACAAAACTTTCAGGATAGGAGCGGACCAAAGCTGGCCAAAAGTTTGGAAAATTTCGCGAAGATTCGTCAACCGGCGCCAGACTTATTGGGAATAGAATGTTGCGGATTTCCTATGGAAAATAGGTCCTAACTATAACTACCTACTGGCAACCGCCAGTAGGTAATGTATATGTATATGTGTATGTATGTATATATATATATATATATATATATATATATATATATATATATATATATATATATATATATATATATATATATATATATATATATATATATATATATATATATATATATATATATATATATATATATATATATTCACTGAAAAAACAAAGGTTACAGGGATGTTATAGTAAGGATCAGATTTTACTGGTACAAAACCAGTGAAATTCAGCAGTTACAGTTACCTCAGTAGACTATAACTAACACCCCTGCAATGCACTGTTTATGATATTACATCACACATGACATGGTCAGTGGCAAAACTGATGACATCTCAAATGACATCACTGATGACATCATCACATGAGTGTAAGTGTTTTTAAGAGTTTATGGGTGTTAAACATATACAATAACCTCCTACAAAAGAAAAACTAGTACACTAGGTGCACTACTGCTGAGAGAAACTACTTCTGACATATATGTGAGTGGCTTTGTCCCTGTATCCTTGTGTGTATGGGTATGTAAGTGGCTATGTGAGTAGCTGTGAGGGTGAGTGAGATTTTGTGTGGGTGGATGTATTGCTGAGTGAGTGGATGTGTCAGTGGCTGTATGGGTGAGTGAGTGGCGGTGTGAGTGGCTCAAAGGGTGGGTAAGTGGGTGTGTAGTGACTATGGGTGAGTGAGTGGTTGTTTGAATGGCTGTATGAGTGAGTAACTCGATGCATAAGTGGCTGTATGGGTGAGTGAGTGGCTGTTTGAGTGGGTGTTTGGTTAAGTGAGTTGCTGTGTGAGTGGCTGTATTGAGAGTAAGTGTCTGTGTGAATGGCTATATGGGTGAGTGAGCAGATGTGTGATTGCCTAAATGAATGTGTGATTGCCTAAATGAATGTGTGTGAATGGCTATGTAAGTGGTTGTGTGGGTGTGTAGTGTAGTTCCTATTTCCCTTATAGACTCTGCGCATTGGAATATTATACACTATAGTTTTTGCATAGGACTAAGGTCAGTATGCCTCTATGGAGTACATTAAACTTAATTACTTTGTGTGCCAGATAACTCAGAGATCACTAGAAACTTCTCGAATAAAGAAGAAGGGAGTAGTTTCTGACAACCGCATAAACATGACAACTTTGTTTCCCTTAAAATCGGAACATGTCTCAGAATCATGGAAACAATAGATAACAATTTCACTCAGTCAATCGTGCATGCTTAGTTTCTTCAGAGTTACACAGAAATTGATAGACGGGCTTTTCAATAAAAGGATTTATTGAACAATCTTGTTTCTCGTGTAAGAGATATGAGCTGTTACAATCATTAGACAGTAAGCAATATATAATACGCACAGTGTAAGCAGTAAGAAGAAATAATACTGCAATAGCGTTGTCTTTTAGCTATGACATATATTCATATATACATACATAAATAACACAGGCTAAAAAGTGAATACTCGTCTGATGCTTCTAAATAGTTCTACCCCAGTGTACCTAACCTAAGTGTAGTACAAGGTAAGAAGTAGGTGCTGTTTTCTATAGTATGGTATATACTAAGGTTATATGCCAAGAGTCCCTCTGGGTTCTACTCAGCTCCATACCTTAGAATGAGAGAGGTGGGAATCTCTTTCCGAATCTCAAACTCCAACACCCCGCGAAGGGAGTCAGAACACTGGAAGCTGGATTCTCTGCGAGCAGGGATGACAGCGTCTGGTCAGTGCGTGAGGCGGGAACTCAAATTCCTTCCGAACTTGCTGTGGCGAGCAGTATTGAGCTGAGCCGTGCCGTACTTGCCATGGTAAGGGAAGGTGTATTTATACCTGGAAGGTGCTTAGGAATGCTAGCATTGACGTAAAGTCGGGCAGAGGAAGACGTCATGAATGAACTCCAATAGTAGTTCATGCATAATAGATGAGTTCTTGGAGAAATCAATAATCCTAGCTAGGGAAAGTCCAGATGGCTTAAGGGTCTGGTTTCTAAGAACTCGTTGTGACTTGGGATGGACAGATGTAGGTGACCATGCCTGTATTTGGATAGCATGGCTAATGCCTAAATAAGGACTGTGATTCTATGCCTAAATAAGGGCAATGCGAATTGTGCCTATATAAGGACATGATTCAGGGAAACCTATGTACAGGCATCTAAGGTGTATGAGTGTGAGTTCTGTGTTCAGAGGCTGTATGGGTGAGTAAGTGGGTGACTGTATAGGTAAATAAGTGGGTGTGTGAGTAGCTGTATGGGTGAGTGTGTGACTATGTGAGTGGCTCTATGGATGAGTGACTAGTTGTATGAGTGGCTGTATGGGTGAGTGAACTGTTGTGTGAGTGGCTGTACAAGTGAGTCAGCGGGTGTGTGAGTGCCTTTATGGAGAAGTGAGTGGGTATGTGAGTACTGGTATGGGTCTGTGAATGGGTATGTGAGTGGTTGTGTGAATGGCTGTGGGAAGCCCATGTTTGTTTGTTCCTTGCTGCAGCAGCCTCCAGCTTGCCACCGCCATCTGGGAACTTCATCCCCCCATAGTCCCAAGCACCTGGGGAGGCGCCTACGGTATCTTTCATGCCAGGAGGTGCTGAAAAGGGGGCTTGGGCTCCCACAGCTAAGGGGTCCATATCTGTTTGGTCCTTGCTGCCAGCGGCCTCCAGCTTGCCACCGCAATCTGGGGACTTCATCCCCCATAGTCTCAAGCACCGGGGGAGGCGCCTACGTGTTTCTTTCATGCCAGGAGGCGCTGAAAAGGAGGCTTAGCCTGTGTTTGTTTGTTCCTTGCTGCCAGCGGCCTCCAGCTTGTCACTGCCATCTGGGGACTTTATCCCCCATAGTCCCAAGCGCCGGGGGAGGCGCCTATGCATTTCTTTTGCGCCAGGAGGTGCTGAAAAGGGTGCTTGGGCTTCCGCAGCACGGGAGCCCGTGTTTGCTTGTTTCTAGCTGCCAGCGGCATCCAGCTTGCCACCGCCATCTGGGGACTTCATCCCCCATAGTCCCAAGCACCGGGGGAGGCGCCTAAGTGTTTCTTTCACACCGGGAGGCACTGAAAAGGGGGGTTGGGCACCCACAGCGCGGGACATGTGTGGCTGTGCCCAGGCCAAGGGCAGGCCCATCTGCGCCTTTCAAAGCAAGGAGGAGGCTGGGCTTGGCCACCCCCATGTGAAGTTCTTAGCAGAACCTGGGCTTCAGCAAGAATACGGGGTGAGTGTTGCTGTATTCACCTTTTGGAAAGCCCACAGGCTAGCTCGGTATCCCCTCATTCTTTGAAATTGATTTTTGAATTGCCATAATGGGAGAGCGTACTACGATACCACCTACACGCCCAGTAACTGACAGTATCAATAGCATGCTCGAGAGGGTGGTTAATATTGTCTCGGGTGAAATTGAACTTACGGAACGGCGCATGTCCTTAGGCATTGAGGGGGGAGCAGACATTGTCGAAATTAGAGGCGCATCTAATATCTGTGAGCAAGACTTACCATCGCCACAGCCTCAGGTATCTGGCTCCTGCAAATGTTATAAATCTCCTATCACAAGCGTGAGTGTAAGTGGGCCGGAGACCGTTGAGGCACGGGCACAAGCACAGTCTGACTTTTATTTTATTTTTACCCCTGTGTTAATTCCAACTAAAGAGGAAGAGCGGGAAGCCCATCTGTAATAAAAGAAAAACGCCCACTCGCACTGGTCCCTCCGCACTGGTCCCTCTCAAACCTGTCTTTCTGTCTGGATACAGCCACCCCCTAGTACTGGCACCTCTGGAATCCCTGAACCCCTTGTGACAGCTCTTAACGTGAATTTGAGCTGCTCAATCGGCACATAGACTGATGTGACATTGGATCTTGAGAACCTTGGAGACGCTATTATTAATGCTACTGTTGAGAGGGTGACTAAACAAATTAATGAACTCTTAGACATAAAATTTGCCTTACTACAGGACCTCTTAGAGAATTTGGTAGCACTTATAGGGGCTTCTGGTCAATCTTGTCAATCAACAGGGACCGCACAGATTGTTGTAGATGAAGGGGGTGGGAGAAGGGGGAGGTCTCTTGCCACCACAAGTATTTCAACATGTGACACCAGGTCCCCTACCCCTAGAGTCTCTGTAAGTAATTTGAGCACCAACTGTGTGCAAACCAGGTGATCCTCCCAATTGCCCCTCAACGGTCCTGATAATATATCTAATGCAGGCCTGGTCATGGTTTCTATCTCGGGAAGTGCTAATAGACCCAATGGCTCAGACCAAAACTTATTGCCTGGTAATTTAAGCAGCACTGCTTTAGCCATTCAGAGTAGAAGTCCCCGGAAAGCAAATAAGGATGTCCTGAGCTTGCCACCTGCTGCCTGTCCCTATGTGTTGGTCTTAGCAGGTGTACCGACCCTAAAAAGAGATCAGATTGAGTCATGGGACCAATTATGCAATAAATGTGTTGATTGGCTATCAAGGAATAAGAGGTTCCACCCGTCCGATATGAATGACATCATTATGGCACACAGAAATGGGTGGGTTGGTTCTTCCCCAAAGAATATTGAAGAGGACTGTATCGTGATTAACTTCCGTAGACCTTCTTTGGTGGGTCATTTATTACGAACATGTGAGTCTACAACTTTTCACATCACTAATATTTGTTTATTACCTTTAGGCTATTTCTACAAGCCAAATCACGGGTCCCACCCCAACGAGATCCCCCCACTCACCACTGCAAATAGGATGTTGGCTTTGTCCGGGTTGGATGCCCAGGATTGACTAACACAACCTGCAAAACACCCCGGCCTAGATACCTGTCCACCATCTCTTTTCTCAGTAGCTGAGCCCACTAGCCCAGTTGTATTACCTAAGGTTGTAGCCAACTTAGATCTTCGTATTTTAAGTTGGAATGTTGCGGGACTGCATTCAAAGTTGCATCAACCGGATTGGTTAAAATTTATAAGAGAGCAGGATATTCTCCTGTTTCAAGAAACCTGGGCTACTCAAAATGTATTCATTGATGGGTTTGAATGTCATAACATCTTAGCTACATCATCTAAACATGGTCAACCCTCTGGGGGATTATCGATTGGGATTAAGATTGCCACAAGTGGCTGCATTAAAACTATATGCACTAACAACAATAACTTCCAAGCTTTATTGTTTAAAAGGGGGATTTATTTTTCCTTAACTCATTTTTACAACAATGATTTTCATTCTGCACTTAATGGGAATTTTATGAACTTATTTAATTTCATTACGTCCATCCAAAAATCCAAAGACTGTTTTAAGACAACTGGTATTTGCATAGGTGGTGATTTCAATGTTAAATTACCACAACTATGGTCAAGTAAATATCCATGTAGTGGTGGATATAACTGCCATGGAGGCAGGGAATTAACGGACCACTTAAACAACCATAATTTAATTAGTATTATGGAGATTGCAGCCATAATAAAAGCTAATGCTCCGCTGGAGCCAACATTTAGAGGGAGGCTGCTCGTCCATAATTGATTATGTTTTTTTTTCTCCTGTCCTAGAGGACATCCTGTTGAAAGCGGAAACCATTGCCACTACTTTTGGGGATCACAACCCAATTCAAATAGTGCTAAGACTATCCCCTGGCCCAACACCCAATATAGAATGTGGAGCCAGGAACTTATTACCCTCTACGGATAATTTAAGATTGGCGTGGCGGGGTGTTAATAATATTGATCTATTTAGCACAATGGTCAGGGAAAATCTGAGCATCACTAATTTTTGCCTGCTTGGCCAGGACCCTAATCCTGAGGTAATTAATGCCTTCTCTAAACTCTATGGAGCTGTCAAATCCCTGTTGTCTAAACCTATTACTACGGTGCACCATGAACCTAGATGGTTCAATCACGAGTGCTCAGAGGCAAATAGGCAGCTACGTAAGGCCCTGCTACAGAGTCCAAGGAGTAATTCTTTGATTAAGTTGTCAAGGAAGAAGTATAAGCCCGCCATTGCAAAAAGGAAGGAAGAATTATTAAATGAGCATTGGGATACGCTTATTAATGCTGCTAATTTAAAAAATGGGAATATATTTTGGTCTGCTGTTAAAAATCTAAGTTGGAGCGAAACAATGAATATAGAACAGAATCAGCTCTATATGGTTTCTATCTCGCAGCATAGTGAGATTTAATCAAGCTTATTAGTGGGTATCAAAACAAATACACAATATACAGTGGGGTGCAATCCTGTATCCAATAGCTTAAAAGTGAAACAAGTAGTGACAAAGTGTCAAAAAAGCAACAAAATCAGGTGAAACAAAGGAGTGCTTGTTATACGATAAGGAAAAGAAAACAAGAGTGATAACTAACACAGCCGTTACACATGGTATATAAATAGTTTGTGTGCACGGTGTTTGAGCGGACGACGACGTTTCGATCCCATTTACATAATTACTGGGATCATCATCAGGACAAAAATGCTGTTTGCCTGAACAACATATGAATGTAAACAACACAATGGAGTAGGCTTCGAGGGCTGGGGTCGCAATGACTAATGAGGTGCGGTCTCAGCATAGCGGGGGAGTATGACCATGTCTAAATAAGAGTCCTCGAAGAACAGGGATAGTACAGATGTGTTAGACCTGTCAGCCCTTTGGGTGGTCCCTCCTCATCATTATTTATTTTGTCCCACTTTTGCCTCAAACCCTGTTTGAATTTTTCCTTTTTGGGAACCACCAGACTTTTTAGTGTTGCTGCAGATTCAGGGAGCCATTTTACCTACCCCTGAAACTTCTGTCTGAGGGCCTGAAGCACAAAATGGTGGCCACCTGTGACATCACCAGCATCCACTGGAACCTACCAGCACCTTCCAGAACATTCCAGAACCCTGTGACAGTTGGAGGCGGTTTGGAATGTTGGGGAGTTAAGAGAGAGTTGGCAGTTGGAGCTGGCAGTTGGCACCTGACTGGTGAAGAGAGAGCAGCACAACAGTGAAGGAGGAAGGAGTGAAGCAGCAGGGGTGGAAACTTGTGCCTGGAGTGGGGTCCATAAACCCACCCTTGATACTTGTCCCTACTGATGGATCCCAGCCTGTAGCCCTGTGTGGGAAGAAGCCAGAAAAACTCATCCTAAGGACCTGGACAGCAGGAACAGGCCTTAGAAGCAGAAAGCAGCAAGATCCTGACCTGGAAACTGGTTTCCCTGGAGTCCGGCGTCGAGTAGCCTAAGACCTGGAGCCCGAGGTGGAGAAGCGGCGCTGACTGAAGAAGCAGACGTCGTACCCGGAGCCGCCTGAGGTCGTGAGAGGGCGCCGACGGAGGTCGTGAGGAATACCAAAGGTCGAGGAGGAAGTTAACCGAGGTCGAGTGAGCGGCGTCATCGGAGGAGTGAAGTCCGCCCTCCGGAGTCGTCGGAGACCGAGGTGAAGTGTACCGGAGGTCGGGAGTGAGGATCGCACTCCGGAGTCGCCCGGAACCTGAGAGGAGGAGCACCGGAGGTCGGGGGTGAGGATCGCACCCCGGAGTCGCCGGAAGTCGACATCGAGGCCAGGCCGGCCGACGTCATCGAATCCGAGAGCGCCATCGGACCGGAGCCGCCCGAAGTCGACACCGAGTAGAGACTGCCCGACGCCGTCGAATCGGAGGTCGAGATCGAACCGAGGCCGCCGACATCGGACCGGAACCGCCTACCGGCGTCGTCTAGAACTGACATTGTGCCGAGGCCGCCGAGACCGAACCGGAACCGCCTCACGGCATCGACACGACTCCAGCGGCGTCGGAACAACAGAAAAAGGGCAGTAAGTGGAGTAGAGGGCGCCTAAGGCCCTGTGGAGACCTGAGAGACTGCTCTAAGGGGCTAGGGAGGTGCTGGAACCAACCTGACTGTGCCAGGGGTGAATTGGGACTAACCTAGAGAGGTTGTGTGGAGAGAGAAAGCCAGGGCACTGGTATTCCCCCCTTGATCTACCTCAGTTTAGGCCTCAGCCTTGTCCCAGCCAGGGAGTAGTACCCCTCAAGCCTTCCACAACCCTACAAGCTGTGCCTGGGCCAAATCAGCCCTTAGGAATTGAAAAGTGATCTGATTACATGAGTGCTGCTGTATACTTTTAATTATTTATTGGGGGCACTGTATTTATTGTGTTAACCTATTTATTGCTTCACTATATTTATTGGTCTACAGGACTTGTTGGTGTACAATATTTATTGGTTCAGTATTTAATGCCTCAGAATATTTAATTGCCTGTATTACCTGCACTTATATTTATGTCCCTTGTATTTATGATCATCCCTATTTATTGAATCTCCAGACAGTATTTATTTGACCTGCACTATTTAAATTTGTATATTGTGATTGTCTTATTTATTTTTCCAATCAGCAACTGAGAGAAAAAGATAAAGAAGAATATTTTCATAATTTTTACGGTGTAGAGTCGTTTTTGGAACGGATGCACGCATGGTTATTGTTTGGGTATATTGTATGCTTAGCACGGTGCCTGTTTCCTGACCACTCGAGCCAAGCTACCACAGTGTGTTCGGGGAGTCCACCACCACCCTGCGGAGTGGGAGTGGGCTGTTTCCAACATAAATTGGTGTTCAGTGGTGGGATAGAGCTGTGCCTACGTATACTCAACAATAACTGTGGGTAGTCCATAGGCCTACACCGGGAGTTTTCTCAATTGCGGCCTTCCTAATTGTGGGTTTTTGTTTTTTTCCAAATTTACTCTGGTGGTGGGAGGAGGTATTATTAAAGGTACCCCCCTGCATTGTTACTGCACAAAACCTGTCCTCTAACCTGAGTGGGCAAGATGGAGTTTGTACTAGAAAATCTAGAAACGTACACTGTGGCCCAACTCAGGGAGTTTTGCCAGCGGGAGGGGGTGTACTGTCCTCCAGGAGCAAAGAAGGGTGCACTCCAAACCAGCTTGAGGGCTTGGGGGGAGGCACGCCGAGAAAGCAAGGCTGAGGAGGAAGACAGGGATGGAGAGCCTGACCCCGAGGGGGCTGAGATGTACCAACCTGAGGTGGGGAACCTGTCAGCAGGGCCCAGAACCATTTCTAGGAAGGGCAGCAGTGCCTCTAGCGGTGGCTTGTCTGAAGTGGAGCTAACGGACCGGAGGGAGAAAAGACAGCTCACATGGGACTTAGCAAGGCTGGAAAAGGAGAAGGAGGAGCAGAGGATGGCCCATGAATTGCGACTGAAAGAAATAGATCTTCAGATCTTGAGAATCGGGGCACAACCTGTTCCTAATGGTGGCAGCCAAACCCAAGAGATCACCAGGGAACCTAAACCAAACCTGCCAAAGGACATAGTAGCTAGCTATGGAGTGGGCGACGATATCGCCAAGTGGCTAGCGGCCTATGAGGTCTCATTGAGGGCCCATGGGGTTCCAGAGAAGTACTGGGGAGGGGGATTGTATAAGTACATGCCTCCAGCTGGTAGGGATGCTTTATTGGCCCTCGAAGAGGATGAGCAAACCCACTACCCCACCATGAAACTGGCGCTCATCAGAAAGTTTGGACTAACACCTGAAAAGTACAGACAGAAGTTCAGGGGTAGTCACAAACTGGGCACACAGAATTGGGTGGACTTCCTGGACTATGCAAAGAAGGCACTAGAGGGTTGGATTCAGGGCAGTGAAGTGAGGAACTACGAGGGGTTGTTTGACCTAGTACTGAAGGAACACCTGCTCGAGAAATGTTTCCCTGAACTGCGGCAACACCTGGTGGATAGCAAGCTGACCAGTCCCCGGAAGCTTGCTGAGGAGGCGGACATTTGGGCTAGCACCCGGGTGTCCACAAGGGGGACTGGAGGGGATACTCAAAAGGCCGGACAGGGCGCCCCCCAGAAGAAAGAGGGAGGGGAAAAGAAAAAGGAGTTCTCCAAAGGCCCCCAAAATAACTTCCAAGGGAAGGGAACAGGATTCACCTCTAAGGCTAACCCACCCAGAAACCCTAATCCTGGCCAGAGTCAGCAGCCAAGGGTTGTCCATTGCTACGAGTGCGGTGGCGTTGGACACTATAAAGGAGATCCGAAGTGCCAGAAACGACCACCCCCTCCCACTGGAGGAAAGACCCCCGGAGTAGCTAGTGCAGTGCTCGGGGAGGAGATGCCCTTAACTAAGGGAAGGGAGTGGGCGGGTGTCACTTTAGTGTCCCTGGGAGAACGGGAGATGGTTCCTAAGATCCAGGTGCCCGCGAATACCGCAAAGTATGGGCAGTGGGTCACCATCAACGGCCAAAGAGGGGAGGCTCTGAGAGACACAGGAGCCAGTATGACTATGGTGCGTAGTCAACTGGTGTCTCCAGAGCAGGTAATTCCCGATGTACTCCACCCAGCCGCGATGGCTGACGGCAGAACAGGCCACTATCCAGTGGCCGAGGTTCCCTTTGAATGGGGGGGGGTTGCAGGTTCACTTCGAGTTGCCGTAAGCCCTGCCGTGCCAGTCGATTGTCTGCTGGGGAATGATATGGAGCACAACGCTTGGAAGGAGGTGGAATACCGGACTCACACCGAGATGCTGGGTACACCTGACTGGGCCTGTGTTAGCACAAGGTCCGCGACTACCCGAAGAGGGAGTTCATTTCGGCTGGAGCCTGGAACAAAGGCCCAGCCAGCTGCCAGTCAAGGGAAGAACCGAGGACAGGAGGAGCCTGCCTCGGCGTCTCCACCCCGTAGGACGGATAGGCCACCGGAGGTGGTGGACCAGGAGTCTGCGGAGGGGGACGTTACCAACCTGGAGGACCTACCCATCCCGGCCGAGTGGCACGTGGAGGGAGGCCCGTCCAGGGAGGAATTCTGCCAGGGCCAGAGGGAGTGCCCTACCCTTGAGGGGCTGAGGCGACAGGCCGAAGCCCAGGCAGCAGGGAACGTTGAAGGGAACTACAGTGTTTACTGGGAGGATGGCCTCCTCTACAGTGAACCCAAGGCACCCCTACATGGATCGTCACGAGCCTTGGTAGTTCCTCAACGTTATCGAGCCTTCCTTCTGGAGTTGGCTCACGAGATACCATTGGCAGGACACTTGGGGCAAGACAAGACCTTCGCCCGTCTTGTCCCACACTTTTATTGGCCTCAGATGAAAGTGTCGTCCGATACCTACTGCCGGACCTGTGTGTCTTGCCAAGCCAGTGGGAAAACAGGAGTGAAGCTGAAAGCTCCCCTGGAACCACTTCCTGTTGTTAGCACCCCCTTTGAAAGGGTGGGCATCGACATTGTGGGTCCATTAGATCCGCCAACTACAGCTGGTCACAGGTTTATCCTGGTTCTGGTGGATCATGCCACACGGTACCCAGAGGCAATACCTCTGAGGACCATAACAGCACCTGTTGTGGCAAGGGCCCTGATGGGAATCTTTACCCGAGTGGGTTTTCCCAAGGAAGTTGTGTCCGACAGGGGGACCAACTTCATGTCAGCGTATATGCGGGCGATGTGGAAGGAGTGTGGAGTGACATACCGGTTCACCACTCCTTACCACCCCCAGACCAATGGTCTGGTGGAGAGGTTTAATAAAACCTTGAAAGGCATGATCAGAAGTCTGCCTGAAAGCCTGCGGAGGAAATGGGACGTCCTCCTACCCTGTTTACTTTTTTCCTACAGGGAAGTGCCACAGAAGGGAGTGGGCTTCAGCCCCTTCGAGCTTCTGTATGGGCACCCTGTACGTGGACCTCTCAACCTGGTGAGAGACGGATGGGAAAGAACTCCCAGAAAGCTTCCCCAGGATGTGGTGAGCTACATGCTGGCCTTCCGGAGCCAAATGGCTAAGTTGTGGAAGCAAGCTTCTGACAACTTGGAAGCCAGCCAAGCAGTAATGAAGGCGTGGTATGACCACAATGCTCACCCGGTGGAGTTGGAGCCTGGCCAGAAAGTGTGGGTGATCGAACCGGGAGAGCTTAGTGCCCTCCAGGATCGCTGGTCAGGACCCTTTGAGGTGTTGGAGAAGAAGGGTAAGGCTACCTACTTGGTGGACCTGAAGACCCCTCGTCAGCCCCTGCGGGTGCTGCATGCCAACCGCCTCAAACCCCACCACGAGAGGCCCGAAGTCATCTTGATGATGGTGACTGACGGAGGAGAGGACGTGGAAAGCGAGCCTCTCCCTGATCTGTTTGCGTCTCAAGAGAAGGATGGGTCGGTGGAGGGAGTGATTCTCTCCCCATCTCTAACTCCTGAACAGCAGGAGGACTGTCGCCAGGTCCTGGGGCAGTACTCCTCGTTGTTCTCCCTTGTCCCGGGTAGGACTCACCTGTGCGTCCATGACGTGGACACAGGAGACAGCCCACCTGTGAAGTCCAAGATCTACCGGATGTCAGACAAGGTGAAGGCCAGCATTCATAGTGAAGTCACTAAGATGCTGGAGCTAGGAGTGATTGAACCTTCTAGCAGCCCCTGGTCTAGTCCGGTGGTGTTAGTACCGAAAGCTGCACCACCGGGTGCCCAACCAGAACTGAGGTTCTGTGTGGACTACCGGGGACTGAATTCAGTGACAAAAACTGATGCTCATCCGATCCCTAGGGCGGATGAATTGATTGACCGGCTGGGAGCTGCCCAATATCTAAGTACCTTTGACCTTACTTCAGGGTACTGGCAGATCTCGTTGACTGATGGAGCAAGGGAAAGGTCAGCCTTCTCCACGCCCAATGGCCACTACCAGTTCTGTGTGATGCCCTTTGGGCTCAAGAACGCACCTGCCACGTTTCAGCGCCTGGTAAACCAGATCCTCACCGGAATGGAGAGTTTCTCTGCTGCTTATCTGGATGACATAGCCGTCTTCAGTAACAGCTGGGAGGATCACTTGCGTCACCTGCAAGCTGTTCTCCAGGCCCTGAGACAAGCTGGATTGACGATCAAGGCCAGCAAGTGCCAGATCGGGCAGGGGTCGGTAGTGTACCTTGGACACTTGGTGGGTAGGGGAGCGGTGCAGCCCCTCCAGGCGAAGATCGAGGCCATCATGGCCTGGGAACCCCCCAAGACACAGACTGAGGTCCGAGCATTTTTGGGCCTCACGGGATATTACCGCCGCTTCGTGAAGGGGTACGGTACCATCGTAGCCCCCCCTCACGGAGCTCACGTCCAAGAAACAACCTCGACGGGTAGTCTGGACGGAGGCCTGTCAGCAGGCCTTTGTGAGATTGAAGAAAGCCATGTGCGAGGCCCCGGTCTTAAGGGCCCCAGACTTTTCCAAGAAGTTCATTGTCCAGACAGATGCATCAGAACATGGCATTGGGGCAGTGTTATCGCAACTCAACGAAGAGGGTCTGGATCAACCCGTGGTCTTCCTATCCCGGAGACTACTTCCCAGGGAACAGAAGTGGAGTGCAATAGAGCGTGAAGCCTTTGCAGTGGTATGGGCTCTGAAGAAGTTGCGGCCATACCTGTTTGGCTCGCACTTCCTAGTTCAGACCGACCACAGACCCCTTCGTTGGCTGATGCAAATGAAGGGGGAGAATCCCAAGTTGTTGAGGTGGTCTATTTCCCTACAGGGGATGGACTTTCAGGTGGAACATCGGCCTGGAGTGGACCACGCCAATGCAGACGGTCTCTCAAGGTATTTCCGCCTTAGTGATGAGAACTCCCAAGGGGTTGGGTAGCTCTCCCCACTTTCAGCTGGGGGGGACGCGTGTTAGACCTGTCAGCCCTTTGGGTGGTCCCTCCTCATCATTATTTATTTTGTCCCACTTTTGCCTCAAACCCTGTTTGAATTTTTCCTTTTTGGGAACCACCAGACTTTTTAGTGTTGCTGCAGATTCAGGGAGCCATTTTACCTACCCCTGAAACTTCTGTCTGAGGGCCTGAAGCACAAAATGGTGGCCACCTGTGACATCACCAGCATCCACTGGAACCTACCAGCACCTTCCAGAACATTCCAGAACCCTGTGACAGTTGGAGGCGGTTTGGAATGTTGGGGAGTTAAGAGAGAGTTGGCAGTTGGAGCTGGCAGTTGGCACCTGACTGGTGAAGAGAGAGCAGCACAACAGTGAAGGAGGAAGGAGTGAAGCAGCAGGGGTGGAAACTTGTGCCTGGAGTGGGGTCCATAAACCCACCCTTGATACTTGTCCCTACTGATGGATCCCAGCCTGTAGCCCTGTGTGGGAAGAAGCCAGAAAAACTCATCCTAAGGACCTGGACAGCAGGAACAGGCCTTAGAAGCAGAAAGCAGCAAGATCCTGACCTGGAAACTGGTTTCCCTGGAGTCCGGCGTCGAGTAGCCTAAGACCTGGAGCCCGAGGTGGAGAAGCGGCGCTGACTGAAGAAGCAGACGTCGTACCCGGAGCCGCCTGAGGTCGTGAGAGGGCGCCGACGGAGGTCGTGAGGAATACCAAAGGTCGAGGAGGAAGTTAACCGAGGTCGAGTGAGCGGCGTCATCGGAGGAGTGAAGTCCGCCCTCCGGAGTCGTCGGAGACCGAGGTGAAGTGTACCGGAGGTCGGGAGTGAGGATCGCACTCCGGAGTCGCCCGGAACCTGAGAGGAGGAGCACCGGAGGTCGGGGGTGAGGATCGCACCCCGGAGTCGCCGGAAGTCGACATCGAGGCCAGGCCGGCCGACGTCATCGAATCCGAGAGCGCCATCGGACCGGAGCCGCCCGAAGTCGACACCGAGTAGAGACTGCCCGACGCCGTCGAATCGGAGGTCGAGATCGAACCGAGGCCGCCGACATCGGACCGGAACCGCCTACCGGCGTCGTCTAGAACTGACATTGTGCCGAGGCCGCCGAGACCGAACCGGAACCGCCTCACGGCATCGACACGACTCCAGCGGCGTCGGAACAACAGAAAAAGGGCAGTAAGTGGAGTAGAGGGCGCCTAAGGCCCTGTGGAGACCTGAGAGACTGCTCTAAGGGGCTAGGGAGGTGCTGGAACCAACCTGACTTTGCCAGGGGTGAATTGGGACTAACCTAGAGAGGTTGTGTGGAGAGAGAAAGCCAGGGCACTGGTATTCCCCCCTTGATCTACCTCAGTTTAGGCCTCAGCCTTGTCCCAGCCAGGGAGTAGTACCCCTCAAGCCTTCCACAACCCTACAAGCTGTGCCTGGGCCAAATCAGCCCTTAGGAATTGAAAAGTGATCTGATTACATGAGTGCTGCTGTATACTTTTAATTATTTATTGGGGGCACTGTATTTATTGTGTTAACCTATTTATTGCTTCACTATATTTATTGGTCTACAGGACTTGTTGGTGTACAATATTTATTGGTTCAGTATTTAATGCCTCAGAATATTTAATTGCCTGTATTACCTGCACTTATATTTATGTCCCTTGTATTTATGATCATCCCTATTTATTGAATCTCCAGACAGTATTTATTTGACCTGCACTATTTAAATTTGTATATTGTGATTGTCTTATTTATTTTTCCAATCAGCAACTGAGAGAAAAAGATAAAGAAGAATATTTTCATAATTTTTACGGTGTAGAGTCGTTTTTGGAACGGATGCACGCATGGTTATTGTTTGGGTATATTGTATGCTTAGCACGGTGCCTGTTTCCTGACCACTCGAGCCAAGCTACCACAGTGTGTTCGGGGAGTCCACCACCACCCTGCGGAGTGGGAGTGGGCTGTTTCCAACAAGATGGAACACAGGTTCACGGAATGACCGGGTGCGGGTAGTTCTTGACCTTGAAAAGTTAACTGGTCGTATGATGCCAATGGCGCGGGTCCGTGGGCGGAAAGCAGTTGCAAAGGAGCACGGTGGCTCACTTTTTGGGCGGATACTGGTGATGCCAATTTACCTCAAGTTACTGTTGTGAATACGGTGCCGGGTGGCTGGGGGTCCTGAGGCGGTGGAATACAGCAAGCTCAGAATTTGCTGTAGATGTGTTGTTGCACCAAGGATATTCTGCTGCATAACTAATTACTTATAAGGTCCCAAAAGCGAGACCTATTGGCTATGCCAATGCTTGTTAAAAAGGGAGACCGTACACAACCTTGCTGCTATAGACCGATCTCCCTAATAGACACCCTTAAAATTTTAGATAGAGTTTTATATAATAACATTTTAACGTGGGCTGGGGACAATCACATTTTAGAGTACTGTCAATTAGGTTTTAGAAGTAAAGTAAGCACAAATGAGCAGTGTTTCAATCTTAATCTGATCATCGGTAAATATAATATGGCACAGCACTCGCCACTTTATCTATCTTTCATGGACCTGACC
Organism: Triturus cristatus; assembly: GCF_964204655.1. Taxonomy (NCBI): domain Eukaryota; kingdom Metazoa; phylum Chordata; class Amphibia; order Caudata; family Salamandridae; genus Triturus; species Triturus cristatus. The sequence goes on along the minus strand of NC_140589.1, from coordinate 1,059,415,306 downwards.
TCTGCCTTCGATTTTGTTAATAGATCCTGCCTATGGTCCATCCTCCTAGCATACGGTTTGGATGAGGCCCTTGTACACTTTTTGGCCTATTTGCACACAGACTTGAAGGCACGGGTCAAGATTGGCGGCGGGGCTGAGGTGTCCAATGTCATCAATGTTGGTAGAGGAGTCAGGCAAGGGTGCGTTTTAGCCCCTCTCCTCTTTATCATTTATATTAACGATCTGTTTATCATTGATTGTACTTACCGACGATGTTCCCAGAATTAAAGGCAAAATACTTCCGGTGCTTTTATACGTAGACGATGCGGTTTTAATTGGACGCACCCCAAATGCACTACGCACTTTAGTACGGGGTTTTACGGATTTTAGGACTGGCCTTGACCGATGCACTAATTTCAGGAAATCTTTTATATTGTCCTGTGGGCCAAAGAAATACCCCCTAAATTCCATTTCCGTTGGTGATCAAAAACTAGTTTGATCTTCCACTTTCCCTTATTTGGGGATGGTCTTTGCAAACGGCACTTGGTCTGAACATATGGGGTTTTGCAAGAACAAGTTTGTAAAGGCCACCAATTCTATCCTCGTCCTCCCCCGCCCAAAAAGGTCAGGGGCCATCCCGGCAATCCTAAAGATTTTTAAATCACAGTGCGTACCTATAGCAACTTATGGTCCATAGGTTTGGGGTATCGCTAAAGGCACCAGTATCCAATTGGAAGAAAATAGATTTTGCAGGAATCTTCTGGGAGCACAATTTCCACTGCTCAGTATATATGCCACAGTGAATTAAATTGTTATATTGAAGATTTTATAAGAGCACGCCCGCATTGTTTAGGACTAGCTGTTATGAAAAACCCTGCAGCATTACTTACTAGGGTGATAATAGGTGATTGTCTTGGCTGTGAGAAAGGGATGGATATTCCATGGCTCGCCGGGGTTAGAAGGAGCCTGGAAAGTGTTAACTTTGGAGGACTGTTTTCAAACCCGGCTACTGCAGAGACTGTAGATAATAAAGTCCTCAGGTCAGCACTATATGCATTTTACTGCGTGGAAAGATCTGAGAAGGAATTAAAGAAACAAAACAAACTATTGCTAACTTTGTACTCATAGAGCAAACTGAGCACTCCCTGCCCAGCCTTATCACACTACCGATGTCACATTGGGAGAGAGGAATTCTATTTCGCTTAGGGGCTGGGACTTTAAAATATTTGCTCTGCTTTCCCCTTGGGTACAATGCTAAACTTGATTCCCTATCACGTCCAGTGATGGCCAGAGTGGACAAACACTCCTACACTTTTTATTTTTCTGTAAGTATTATACTAAATATTCAAAATGGCTGCCAATCCCATTTAAAAGAAATCTCTCTCCTATTCTATTGGTGGATGCAGTGAGCAGTATACTTAAATTGAAAAATGTGGAATTGATCATGCGTGTTGGTACTTTCCTACGCTTAGCCACAAGGGCTAGAAAATCAATGTGCAACCCATGAAGTCTATTTGCACCCTGGTTTTAATATTACAAACTTTTATCATGTCCCTGTAACTGTTTTTATTGTGCACTTGCTTTGCTACTTGCTCCATATACCATGAATTCTGAATATGTTATTTAATTGCTTATTGTGATTTTACCCTTGTATGCACTCTACTTTTATGGATACAGTGTTATGCGAATAAAGTCTTTTGGACTGGATTGGATGGAGTGGTTGTGTGGGTGTGTGAGTGGGCGTACAATAGTTTGTATGAGGTGTTAGTGGTTCTGTGGATGATGTCATCAGTGATGTCATTTGAGATGTCATGATTGATATCACTGACCATGTCATGAGTGATATAATATGTGAGGTCATAAGCAGTGCATTGTGGGGGCGTAAGTTATAGGTAGCTAAGGTAACTATACCTGCCGGATTTAACTAGTTTTGTATGAATGAAATCTGAGCCTAACTATAAAGTACCTGTAACCCTTGATTTTTTGAGTGAATTTCTATGTTTTTTAAAATTCTATTTCCTAACTATAACGCCCCTCTAACCTTTGTTTTTTAAGGGAATTTCCATGTTTTTTTAACTAGTAGTCGCTTTTGCAGAGTGGTGGGGCAAGGGGGCAGGGCTTCCGACCAGCTCTCAGGAATCCTGCTGTGTGGGCATTACTGGAGGTAACAGGAGGGCTTCTTGTCCCCCAAGAGCCTTCAGCATCCAAGAGGACTTCATCCCCCAACCACTAGTGCGCCAGGAGGTGCATTTGCAGAGTGGGGGAGAAAGGGGGCCAGACCTCCAACCAGCTCTCAGCAATTGCACTGTGCATGACTTACTGGAAGTAACAGGAGGGGTTTTGAACCCCAAGAACCCTCAGCATCTAAGGGGACTTCATCTCCCAACCAGGAGTGCGCCTGGAGGTGCATTTGCAGAGCGGTGGAGAAAGAGGGAGTGGTCTCCGAAGACCTCTCAGCAATCTCGCTGTGTGTGACTTACTGGAGGTAATAGGAGGGCTTGTTGGCTCCCAAGGACTCTCAGCAGCCAAAAGGACTTTCTCCCCAACCAGTAGTGCAGCAGGAGGCACGTTTGCAGAATGGTAGAGAAAATTAGCGTGGCCTCCAACAATGTCTCAGCAATCCAGCTGTGGGGGACTTAGTTACCACAACTATAAGGGTTCTTGGCCCCCAATGACCCTCAGCAGCCAAGGGGAGTTCATCTCACAGCAAGTAGTACCCCAGGAGGCTGCTGTGCTGAGTGGTAGAGAAAGGGGGCGGGGCCTCCAACGAGGCCTCAGCAATTCTCAGCAAGCTCGTTTCGGACCTTTATTCTGCCTCTTTCTGCTCGTTTCTCACCTTTATTCTGCCTCTTGTTGCTTGTTTCTGACCTCTATTTCGCATCTTTCTAGTCATTTCTGACCTTTAATCAGTGGCAGTTGGTGCGGAACAGGGGTGGCGGTGGGGGATGGAAAACAAAATAAAGGTCACTTACCTGTTCACTCCACACACTCCTTGTTGTCCTCTGCTCTTCCTCTTTCCTGGAAGCAGGAAGCACCCAGGGCCCCCTTAGGCAATCATGGCGCTGCTGTCCCTATGACAGCAGTGTTGTGATTGGTTTGAGCGCCAAGATGGCCATGCAAACCGTCATGCGCACTTAAGGTGCATATACCACTTCTTCTCCTGCACTGTGACAGAAGCCCAGCCCGCCAATCCGCCCAGCCCGGCCGCCCACCCATACTGGCTCCGTAGAAAAAAATATAATGATAATAACATCCAGTTATTATCATTTTATTTTTCCTTTGTTGCACTGCTCAGAAGCAGTGGGCCGATGTTCCTCCACCTTAGTGGAGGAATCGCTACTGCCTTTCTTCTGCATTTTCTGCTCATTTCTAACTTTGCCTCTTGCTGCTCATTTCTGTCCTTTGTTTTCCCTCTTTCTGCCCATTTCAGACCTTTATTTTGTGTCTTGTTGCTCGTTTCTGACCTTTATTTTGCCTTTCTATGCATTTTTGATCTCTATTTTGCCTTTTTATGGTCATTGCTGGTCTTTATTCTGCCTCTTACTGCTCATTTCTGACCTTGATTCTGCCTCTTTATGCTCGTTTCTGGCCTTTATTCTGTCTGTTCTGCTCGTTTCTGATCTCTGTTTTGCATCTTTCTGCTCATTTCTGGCCTTTATTCTGCCTTTTGCTGCTTGTTTCTGACATTTATTCTGCATTTTGCTGATCGTTTCTGATCTCTATTTTCCATCATTACACTTGTTTCTGACTTTTATTTTATATATATATATTTATTGCTAAAATGTTTTTCTGAAAATGGCCATCTGGTGCAGAAAGTCTATGGAGGAGAGTTAGGTGGGCCGGCCTGATGTTTGCCTGGTCAAAGCATTTTAGTAGCAGTCCACCATGTATTAACATATGTACTTCTTAATTCTGATGGATACATCTGCCAGTGGATTCCTCACCTGGTGAATATCCCCTGCGCAAGCAACATTCGGAAACTTTTGTAGCAGTCCACGCCGATGGGGTCGAAGACGACGTCACAGAGACACGGCTCCGCTCGCGACTCCGCTGACGTCACCGGCTCCATAAGAAGACCTCGTCGGCGTGATGACGTCAGTTCCCTTTTTTCCGCGCCGACGACGCCAACGGATTTCGGGAATCGTTACTAGTAGCTTTATCTGTTACTTTGTGTATTTTCTGAAAAATTTCTATCTTTCTTCGAAGATGTCGACAAGAAAGTCGGGTTTCAAGCCCTGTCGAGAATGTGGCAAGCACATGTCTATTACCGACCCACACGAGGACTGTGTTTGGTGCCTTTCATCCGACCACGATGTGGGTGGTTGTTCCAGCTGCCGCAAGATGAGCTCGAAGGCTCTCAAGGAAAGAGAAGCGAAGCTCTTTATCGCTCGGATGAAGAAGAAGGAAAAAAAGAGGAAGGAGGAGGTCTGGATCCAGGTCGAGGTCGAGGTCGGCGTCCAAGTCGACTTCGGGGCATGCTTCGAAAAGTAAGAAGCATAAGAAAAAGAGGAGGCATTCTTCACATCATCACTCCGACAAAGGTTCGGCTCCGAAGTCGAAGTCGCCTACTCGACGTCGGAGAGAGTCAGTGTCTCCTTCTCCGGTCCCGGCTTCACCTCCAGCTCCTTCTTCTCCGGTGACTTCGCCGGCTCCGGCTGAATCTCCGGTGCCGGTATCATCCCCGACGCCGGTTCCATCTCCGGCTCCAGCTGATTCTCCGGCTCCGTCTCCGCCCCGGGTGAGGATCTTCAGGCTCCGGGTGAGACTGTGACGCCGCTTGTACCACCGTCGGCGCCGCCAGGCCCGAGTCCGGTGCTGCCTGACCAGTATCCTGCATTCCCTGGTCCAGGTCAGGACCCCTCGCATTATCTTAATGCCATGTACGGGGTGTTTTCAAGGGCCATGTATACCTCTGGTGCACCTGTGGGTCCGATGGCTTTCAATTTGGGAGTGCCGCAGGTCTACCCTCAACCTCCGTTCATGCCATTCTTTCCGGCGACGCCGTCTTGGCAGCTACCGGCGCCGAGAACATCGACGCCGCTTCCCTCTTCACCGGCGCCGACTCGACTTCGTTCGACGCCGGCTGCTCCAGCGGATCCGCGTTCGACGCCGCTGCCGGCGCCGTCGGATTCGAACACGGCGCCGCCAACGCCGCTGGTGCGGATTCGTTCCAGAAGGGAAGCACAGAGAGTGGTGGATGAGAGATGCTTTCTGTTGGAAGAGGCTGAAGAGGGAGAGTTAGCCGAATCTGATGAGGTGTTTGAAGAACTGAAGGAGGCAAGTGGTTTGGATTTGTCTCCAGAGTGGGAAATCACTCCACCATCAGATGAGCCCTCTAAAGATGCAGTGCCGTATCATGCGGTCATCAGAAAAGCTGCAGAGTTGTTGGACCTACAGTTACCATCCACGGAGTTCAGGTCTAATATACTTACTGAGGTGCTGCATTCACCTACAGCGGTATCGGAGCCTTTGTTACCCTTTAATGAGGCTATTATGGAACCTGTGCTGGAGGTATGGCGCAAGCCTTTTTCAGCTCCTGCGGTCTCCAGGGCAGTCGCAAGGAGATATAGAGTGGCTCCCGGGGATCCTGAATTTCTAACTTCGCACCCTTCGCCTGAGAGCTTGGTGGTCCAGGCGGCTTGTTCGGGAAGGTCAAAGGGGGCCTTTCCTCAGGTTCCAGGAGACAGAGAGGCCAAAAAGGTGCACCAATCGGCCAAAAAGGTCTTTTCATCAGCCAGTATGGCTCTCAAGTCCACGAATGCGACGTGTTTATTGGGGCGCTATATCCATGCGCTAATGGATTCGGCAAAGAAGATTGCACCAAAGCTGTCGGAGGAGGATAGGGCTGGCTTCAATGAAGTTCTGACTGATGCCCAGGCAGCTGCTCGACAAGTCATTCAGAGTGGACTGGACACAGCAGACTCAGTTGCCAGAGTCATGGGGTCTTCTGTTGCCACCAGGAGGGGTGCATGGCTAAAGTCCTCTGAATTCTCCTCGGATGTGCAGTCGACCTTATTAGACTTGCCTTTTGATGGGTCTGGTTTGTTCGGGAAGAAGGCGGATGCTGCTCTCGAACGCTTCAAGGAGAGTAAGGCTACGGCTAGGTCGTTGGGCCTTCAATCCCAGCCGAGAGGTTCTTTTAAAAGGTATAGGGGCTTTGGAAAGGCGACTTTTCACTCCTATAGACCAACCCAGCAGCAGCAGCAGCAGCAGCAAGGTTCCTCGTCGAGAGGTTACAGAGGAAGAATTAGGGGTCGCACACGTGGCCGTCAGCTCTCCTCCTCCTCCTCTTCCTCCTCCTCTGCCCCTCCCACCACTGCAAAGCAGCCCTAGATTCGACATTCCGGATCATGCTGGTCCTGTGGGGGGTCGGCTTACCCATTTTCTACAAGATTGGGAATCTGTAACTACAGATCTCTGGGTTCTAGATCTTGTAGAAAATGGGTACGCCCTTCCCTTTCGGGAATTCCCTCCAAATTACCCTCCTTGCCAAGGGTCTTGCTCGGAGGACCACCGTCTTCTCCTGTAGGAGGAAGTCTTGAAGTTGTTTCAGAAAGGTGCGATAGAGGTGGTTCCAGAGCAGGAAAGGGGTCAGGGATGCTACTCCCGGTATTTCCTGATTCCGAAAAAGGACGGCAGGTTGCGTCCGATATTGGACCTCAGAATTCTGAACTTTTACCTGAAACAGGAGAAGTTCAAGATGCTCACCCTTGCGCAGGTTCTTCAGGCGCTGAATCAGGAGGACTGGATGGTGTCGCTCGACTTGCAGGATGCGTATTTTCACATCCCCATCCTGAAGTCGCACAGAAAGTATCTCCGTTTCACGGTAGGGTCGCAACATTATCAGTTTGCGGTCCTACCGTTTGGTCTTACTTCAGCACCTCGAGGCTTCACGAAGGTGATGGCAGTGGTGGCAGCCCATCTCAGAAGGACGGGGATTTCAGTTTTCCCTTATTTGGACGACTGGCTGATAAAAGCGGAGTCGCCAGAGAAGGTGCTGCGTCACCTGCAGGATACAACTCGGCTGTTGTACAAATTGGGTTTTTCGATAAATGTACCCAAATCTCACCTGGTGCCCTCTCAGCGCAACCTGTTCATAGGTGCGGTACTGGACACTAATGTGTGTCGAGCATTCCCTCCTCCTCAAAGGATTCTCGACATACAGGAAATGATTCCTTTATTTTACAGCGGAGCGGTCGTTCCAGTTCTGAAGGTCCTTCGCCTGCTCGGTCTGTTCACTTCCTGCATCCTGTTGGTCAACCATGCACGCTGGCACATGAGGGCGCTCCAGTGGTGCCTCCGCAAGCAGTGGTATCAGCACAAAGGGGATCTCAGGGAGTCTGTGAGGATCTCCAGAGAAGCTGCAGCGGATCTATCTAGGTGGAGCGTGGAGGGCAATCTGTCCCAAGGGAAGCCCTTCCATCTACCTCCATCGGTGACAACGGTGATATCGGATGCCTCCACCTTAGGGTGGGGTGCTCATCTGGGGGATCTGGAGATCAAGGGTCTTTGGTCTCCAGAAGAAAGGTTGCTTCACATCAACCTTCTGGAATTGCGGGTGATACTCAAGGCCTTCCTCCCTTCCCTTCGCGGTCAGTCTGTTCAAGTCCTGGCGGACAATACGACCCGATGTGGTATATAAACAAACAGGGAGGAGTGGGGTCTCTTTGTCTCTGCAGAGAGGCCCTGCGTCTATGGTCCTGGGCTCAGGTCCATCAGATTTGTCTAATGGCAAATCATCTGGCCGGGGTTCTGAACGTTCGTGCAGACAGTCTCAGTCGGCAGTTCTCCGCCGACCACGAGTGGAGGCTTCATCCAGAGGTAGTTCGTCACGTCTTTCGGACGTGGGGGACACCTCGGGTGGACCTATTCGCCACTCAAGAGAATGCTCACTGCCCGTCTTTCTGCAGTCTCCAGTATCCGATGCAGGGAGCGTTGGGGGACGCGTTTCAGTTGAGTTGGGGTTCACGACTCCTTTACGCGTTTCCTCCCATACCCTTGATTCCTCGGGTTCTGAGGAAGATTCGCCAAGACCGGGCCCAAGTTATATTGATCGCCCCGGATTGGCCAAGAAGGGTGTGGTACACAGATCTTCTCCACCTCTCCTTGTGCCCTCCGCTCCGTCTCCCGCTGAGGGCAGGTTCTACACCCCCACCTCCAGAGCTTACACCTTCATGCCTGGAGATTGAACGGGGCAACCTGAATTCTTTCTCTCTCCCACCAGATGTGGTGGATGTTATTTTATCGGCCAGGCGACACTCCACCAAATCTATATACTCATATAGGTGGTCTAAATTTGTGCTTTGGTGCGGAGAGAGGTCCATTGATCCCTTGAAGGCTCGTCTGTCTAACATTCTACAGTTTGCCCTTTCTCTGGCTCAGCAAGGCTTTGCTGTGGCTACTGTGAAAGGATATTTATCAGCTTTGTCGGCTTTCCTTTGTTTGCCGGATCAGCCGTCATTATTCAAATCACCTATTGTTCTTCGTTTTATAAAGGACCTTACAAACAAGTTTCCTCCGTCTCCTTTTATTATGCCTCAATGGGACTTAAACCTTGTATTAACTTATCTTATGGGTTCTCCCTTCGAGCCCTTACACAAGTGTCCTTTGAGGCTGTTGTCCTTTAAGACGGTATTCCTCATTGCAATCACCTCGGCAAGGAGGGTAAGTGAGCTTCAAGCTCTAAGTTCAAAACCCTCATTCTTGACTGTGCATGCTGAACGAATGGTACTCAGGACCAGGGCTACGTTTTTGCCTAAGGTGGTAACTCCTTTCCATCTGGGGCAATCCATTACCCTTCCTTCTTTCTATCCTCCCCCTCACCCTTCCAAGGAGGAGGAGAGACTTCACCGTTTGGACCCTAAGAGGGCGGTGAGCTTTTACCTGGACAGGACAAAGGACATCAGAGTTGATGACCAGCTCTTCGTGGGCTTTGCTAGCTGCAGGAAAGGTCGAGCGGTGCACAAGCGCACCCTTTCCAGGTGGATTGTCTTGTGCATCAAGATTTGCTACTCCCTGGCTGGTAAGGAACCACCGGAGGGTTTGAGGGCTCATTCCACTAGAGCAAAGTCTTCCACGTCTGCTTTGTCAAGGGGTGTGCCTGTGGAGGACATTTGTAGGGCGGCAACTTGGGCCTCCCTCCACACCTTTGCAAAACATTATTGCTTAGACACTGAGGTGAGGAGGGACGGACATTTTGCGCGATCCGTCCTTCAGGATTTTCTGGTATAGAAGGGTGGACACCCTCCTCCGGGAGTGGGGACTGCTGTGGAATCTATTCACAAGGTGAGGAATCCACTGGCAGATGTATCCATCAGAAGAACAAGTTACTTACCTTCGGTAACGCTTTTTCTGGTGGATACAGTATCTGCCTGTGGATTCCTCACTGACCCACCCGCCTCCCCGTTGTCCATCCTTCTATACCTGTAGTTCTATGCCTGTAATTCTATTGATGGTGTTTCAAATCTATTTATTACTGTCAAAGGCATTTTGTTAATTCCACACTGGGTGTGTTGATATGCATATTGTGTACTGTTTATACTGTGTATATATATTGCTGTCAGTCTGTCCGTGTGCCTCGAAGGCACGGAAAAAAGGGGCGGAACTGACGTCATCACGCCGACGAGGTCTTCTTATGGAGCCGGTGACGTCAGCGGAGTCGCGAGCGGAGCCGTGTCTCTGTGACGTCGTCTTCGACCCCATCGGTGTGGACTGCTACAAAAGTTTCCGAATGTTGCTGGCGCAGGGGATATTCACAAGGTGAGGAATCCACAGGCAGATACTGTATCCACCAGAAAAAGCGTTACCGAAGGTAAGTAACTTGTTCTTTACTTTTTATGTTTTGTAATATTTATATAATGTGGATGTAATTTGATGGATTGTTTTTTATTTGTGAGAATTGTTTTTAAAGCTGTAATGTACTGCTGTGTTTTTTATGTGCTTTTATGATCTTTTTCGACAGATCGAATAAAGATTTTGAACGTTAACTGGCTCTGCAATTATCTGCTTGACCTACAAAGGGTGTAGGTGGGGTGCTTCAATGCCGTCCCTTTCCACAAGTTAACTTCACAGAACTGGTCACTTAACACTTTGTCATCTTCCAAAACTCACAGGAGGATTACAAATAAGTCTTTATATTTCCTGAGCCATGAATGTTTCAAACTGATCAAGGGCATAATGGCAGCTTCCATGAGGTCATCAATATATGTTTCATTAACTTCAGTTCAACGTTACCCAGGCTGAAATGTCCCTCTCGTATGTGCTAACCTTTGGGAAATCTCTGCTCTGAGGCATTAGAGAAATAGGTGTCAACCATGACAACTGTTCTAAGCTTAGCCAAAAGTGTTCTCATCATAAGGCTTCCACATATGTTTTTGCAAAAGGCGCGTGGAGTGCCACAGTACCAGTTTCCATCTCCTAGTAGCTAAATGCATGAGAGAGAGACAGTATAAAATATATCCACAATCCTTAGACGGTGGCACAGCAATCTTTTCAAAGAATTGCAAGGGTTTACAGAATGGTCCAAAAAGAGAAAGAGTATTAGCAAAGCAAACTCAGAAATAAATCAATAATCCTAGCAATCCAAGCAAGTGGATGAATTGGGCCCAGGCAACATTACATCAGCAGCCTCAACATCTGAGAAAGGTCAAAAGAGAACACAAGGGACGAGGCAACCCCTGAGCTACCTCAGAGTAGGCCACAACAATCTCCTTAATGTGGTTCGCGAGAGGTAAGCTCTTCGAGAATGTAAAGTAGTCTCCTCAGAGTGTCCTTTCTGAGCTGGCCAAGCTTCGCACTTATGGAGCTCCACACCTGTCAGCCCGCCAGTCACCTGCATCAGCACAGAACGCCGGGCTCTAAACCACAGGCCAGACAGTTATTTGTTGCTCCTCCACATTTGGCCACTCATGATAATGAGACACTTGCAGACACTTGCAGAGGCTAGGCACAGTTTGTGCACAGTGTGCCCCGCTCCCTTTAAAAGGCTTGTGCATGGGTGAAGCATTTTCCTTCATAAGTGTATAGCCTGCTTCTTGTGGGATTTGTCGTCCACAGCTATCTATTGTGAAGCTGATTTTTTCATGGCGCGAGGATGCTGCCTTTGCCCCTAGCAGCTCCTCCCATGCGCACAGGTCAGACAGCCCTCTCAGCCCCTTGATGAGCAGACAGACCCCTTCTTAGCAGATACATTTAAGGAGGTACAGGGACCTCCAAAAACCGCCCCTACTCCTGAGCTCAAGTCTTTCACTAAAGGTCCCAGAGAGATGCAGAAGATACTCTATGAAAACGCGTTAATTTCAGCTGAATATAATATAATAATATCCACATTTGTAAAGCGCGAACAATCACCCGTAAGGGTCTCTAGGCGCTGGGGGTCGTCGGGAAGATTAAGCAAGCTATTGCCCAGAGTCACATGGTGTTGGGCTAATCTGCCGCCGGCGCCGGGGATCGAATCGTAATCCCCAGCTTCCGGCGTCATTCGCCCTGGCCGCGGCGCCACACCTCTTCCCTGCGGCAACAATTCATGGCTGAATTCTTTTGCTAGAAGACCTATTTTTAGGTTGATGTCCTTTTGAAACAATAGTGGTATACAAGTGTCTGTTGAACCCCGTTCATGCAGGGGATACTTCCTGGGATATTAATTCGTGGTAGAAACCAATGCAGAAGAATATGTATGGATATATATTTCCTAATTGTATAGGACTGAATTATCGATTAGTGCCCTAGAAATAATAATTTAGGCTCTGTAATAAATCTTTGCTTTCAACCATGAAGTTCTGCATAGCATATATTATTGCCACTTAGATACTGACCAGCTGAATAGTATGTGTCCCAGTGTATGTAAAGTAGAAATACTGTAAAGTCAGATAAACACCAGGGTTATTTTAGCTGACAAAATTACCTTCACCAAGACCATGGTGATAGGAAAAAAACTGGTGTGTGGGTAACTGCCACCAATCACTCTTTTCACTACAGCGCTTGCACTGTTTATGACCATTTTTTTACAATACAGTCAGTGTCTCTGTTCTGCATTGATATGTGACTCTGCTACTTTAGGAGACTGAAGTAGTGAACTGCCAGGCACTACCTGAATGTTTATTTAGGGCCCTCAACTGTCTCCTGTTCATTTAATCCTGATAAATACCAGGAGTATTATTACTGATCAAGTTACATATATTATAGACATGCAGCCACTACCATGAAACAAAGACTAAATATGCTATAGCACTTACCAAAAGTGATTGACGACTCACAATGATAGTAGCCACTGGGTTGCCTTTTCTTCACCATGGAGCAAAAATCAAGGCTAGTGAGAGTTTCTTCTCCAAAGTAATGGCTTTTAAAGTCCTCATACAGTTTTGCATCTATTTTCTTCAAGCCCTAAAAAATACCAAAAGGAACTAGTTATAAGTTAGACAAATCAACAACTTGATAATTTTTCATTTTTTTTATAGGTAAATGTGTGTATGATTTTATACTGTTCCCATGGAACGGTCAAATAAGGTGAATGCATTAATCTACTCAGAATATATTTGCAAATTTATAGTAAAAGTTACAATGAGTTGTGCAGAAGACTTGGAAATAGCAAATTCTGCAGAATAATAATGACAATAAATGTGTTCGTTCATCCATCATGCCAGGGCAGAAAATGTAAGCGAGCATTACACACCGACAAGAATTAGATGAAAAGAAAGTGTGTTGATATACAATATTGTGGCTTTGGAATTGCTTAGAAACATAAAATGGAAGCAGCTGTGGGGTGCTACATTTGTAGCAACACAATTTTCAGAAATAAATACAGCATTCTTTTAAATGTATGCCCAATATATTCTCATAACATCTACATTGGTTTTATATAAGTATACAAACTCTTTGGGAAGTTCAATCATTTTAAAATTTCATGTGACTAAGAAAACCTACATTTTATTGTTTCTCCTGAACTTTTAGATTTTTGTATGTCCATAGGTGGTGCATTTCATCTACGGGCAGGCAGGTACTGCACTAAACCGCTCCCTCTGTATGCACCTTTCCCTAAAACATAAATACCATTTTGCCTACTGAATTGGCAGATTTAAAATATTTGTAAGTCAGCTATAAAGCACATACAAATGGTGCAAACTGCTTAAATGTCAAATTTAACACATGAGCCTACAGCAAACCTTTTGCTGTTATCTTGAGAGCAAACTTCATGACATAAGTTGGGGTACACTCCACTCAAGTCTAAAAGTAAAAGTGCACCCGGTTTTGCAATTGGAACGCTACAGTACAATTATGTAAATTAGCTATCGGGATATCGGGATACAGCGCTGAGACAGCGCTGGTGGAGGTGGCGGAATCCGTGAGAATGGCTATGGACGCAGGTGCCACAGCGCTGCGGGTCCTTTTGGATTGATCTGCACCATTCGACATGGTTGTGCACCCAATCCTACTGGACAGACTAAAACAGTTGGGTTTGTGGGAGTGGCACTCTCCTGGTTCCCATCCTATCTTAAAGACCGCTCCCAAAGGGTCTTCAACTTTTAACAATCTGAACTCAAGCCACTTAGATGAGGAGTGCCTCATGGCTCTGCCTTGAGTCCACTGCTATTTAATACCTATATGGTGCCACTCTTCACTCTCATTGCATCTTGGGAAGTGAAGGCAATCTCTTATGCAGATGACACCCAGCTGGTGTTCTCCTTTAAGGGCCATATTGTTGATACATTTGCTAGATTCAAGGAGTGTCTGAAGGACGTCTCGAGCTGGATGAATAGCAACTGCCTAAAATTGAATGCCGATAAGACGGAGGTCCTGTTCTTCGGTCAGGCTTCCCCCACCTCCACAAGGCTATGGTGGCCAGTAGAAATGGGCTCATCGCTGATACCGGCAAATACTGCAAGGAATTTGGGCATCAAACGGGAAACTGGCCTAACCTTTGCAACCCAAGCTCACCAAATATTCTCACTGTGTTTCGGGAAGCTGAGAAGCATGAGGAAATTCTTGCACAAGCTGCCGGAGGAAAGCCGTAGGATTATAGTCCATGCTACAGTGACATCTCAGCTGGACTATGCCAACAGCCTGTACCTGGGGCTACCTTCTTACCTGATTAATAGACTACAGATGGTACCAAATGCAGCAGCAAGAATAATACGACGGGTTCCTTTCCGCCATCATTATTTCCCCTCACATCAGACAACTTCACTGGCTCCTGGTAGCTAAAAGGATAGAGTTCAAGGCTCTGACCCTGGCCTTTTGAGCTATCCACGACAGGGGCCCTGGCTACCTCAGAAGCAGGCTCTGCCCATCTCAACAAAAACTCACCTTGAGATCCAACTTCCAGCACCTGCTTTGTGTTCCTCGCTATGCAAAGAGCAGAATGGGAAGGAGGTCATTCACGGTCAGGACTGCCAGGCTTTGGAACTCGCTGCCCTCCGCATGCGCCTGATTGAGTCAGAACATTAGTTTAGGAAGACCTTAAAGACCTGGCTCTTTAGTCAAAGTTAGCTCTATTGTTGGGCCAGATCATCACTTGCAATAATCGCTAAGCGCCAGGACACCTCTGTGCTATTATTATAATTATTAGCTGTCACTGCGAGTGGTAGAAGGTAGGTACAGCTATATAGTGATTATATCTAAAACACTGAGTCACACAATTTTAAAGACTGTCACATACCCTCAGTGCTATGCTACAAATGAGGCACCACACATTTACTCTCGCGCAGTTTCAAAAACCTATTTCTGTATAACTCAACATTAAAAATGGATAGGAAAGTCCTTCTCACTCATATAATCAAGTAATTCATATAAAAAATCATTAGACAACATGGATTTTTATTTTGTGCATTGCTACGGTGACTTTTGTGAGGTAATATTTAAGTCCTTAAGAAACAACTTTGGCCTGGTGACATTAATCCCATTCCTGTAAAGGGCGAAGGCATGTGGATCACATTGTATGTGTTTTATTCATATTTCTTCATGTCCTGGAATACCCATTTCCCACTGACCATGGCTTTACTTAGACAAAAGGCTGCCTTTCTGATACTGCCTTCTATTTTGGCGGCTATACATCCAAGGCAGTTTAAATCTTATCATCTTATACAGCAGGGCAAGTAGGTCTTTATATAACCGATGTGAAAAGCATGTTTTGAGTTGTCTCCAAAAAAGGCTAAAAATGGCATGTTTAAACAGAAACTAATGTTGGTATGTCTAAAAGCCTACTTTTTGTCATTAGCTATTTCACATTTAGGTAAGGCATTTAAGCTTACACGGTCTGGCTCCAATATATCTATAACAAAAGACATGACTAATATTTAGACTGGTGTACCCTTACAGTGAAAAGATACACACATCTTTTTTTCACTACATAGGCTGTGATTTTTTTTCTATGGTGAAAATCTGTTTGTAAATAAAAAACAATTATCCCATAATTCAGGGTAGGAAAAAGCTACAAGATCAAGTATTCCTGGGTATAACATGTATCAAACACATAATTCAGAGGTTGAAACTGCTCTGATCCCCCCAGTTTCTTTCTGCTGCAAGCAAGGGAGGGGGGGGGGGTCTAGGGTTCACAACCATCCTATGCTATTTTCAGGAAGAGCTTGCTCATCTAAATAAGGCAGCTGCTGGGTGGGAAAGCTCTATAAAATGGATCTGGGGATGTGCCATTCTGAAAGATCAACAAAACAGGGATTTATGTAATAGTTTACCAGACAACAGAAGGAAAACCTTGAAAAATGTAGACTAGTTTCAGTCTGGGGTTTTTCTTAGGACTAGACACAGAGTGGTCACCAATTACTCACTAGGATGACCTGTAAGAAATGAGTCCCCCAACAAAGGTTAATCTAAACACTATCACCTTCAAAAAAACATGTATTACATTTTAAATAAAATCAAAAAAAGTGCAATTGCAAAAATACATCTGTTAGAAATTGGCCAGAGGTATCCGGCTTGTCCAAGTAGGGACCACAATTCTAGTCAGGATAAGCTAGATACACACTAAAAGATAACCTTTGCTCAATCTCTGGTAGCTTGGCACAGAGCAGTCAGGCTTATCTAAAGAGGCAATGTGTAAAGTAATTGTGCAACACACACACCCAGTAACACAATGAAAACACCAGAAAAATACTCCACACCGTTTTAGAACAATAAAGACTAATTTTATGAATAAAACAAGACCAAAACAACAAAAATCCAATAGGTAGAACCAGAGTTATACATTTTTAAAGAATAAATCAAAAAGTAGTGCTTAGAAGTCAATAATGCTTAGGGGTTACTTGATGTCGTGCTGAATCGGAGCAAACCCAAAGTTCAGGCCAACCGCAATGGAGGGCAGGCTGGCTAAAGGACTCATTAAGGTCTTGCTGAGGAAAAACCTTGGATAGAGCAAGTGTCGACATCGAAGACTCGATGTGAGGAGTCGAGGAGGTGCCGTGTCCATTCCGTAGATCGAGGTTAATCGTCGGCGCCAATCCGCACAGTCAATGAAGGCTTTGGCGTCAAACCCCTTTATGATGCAGGCGCAGTCATCGAGCTACGCTGTCCGTAGATGGGCTCCTGAGTCGGCGTCGAAGGGCAATCGTCAGTTCCGATCATTGAAAAGTCGTCACTGCATAGATTTTTAAGGTTTTGGACACCAGCAATCACCTTTCAATGGCCAAGGACTGGTTGGGCACCACTTGGCAAGGCAGGACTCACAGACTGCAGAGCCCAGGTAATGTTGCAGAGTTGCCTAAAGTCTTTGATGGCTCTGACACTTCAGAACAGCGGGCAAGCCAGCAAGCCCTTGGAGTTTCTCTGGGTTCAAGTCAGATGGTCCAGTCCTTGTCCTCAGCAGGGCAGCTGAGCAAAGCAGAAAGCAGACCTTCAAAGCAGCAGTCAGGCAAAGTGGCAATCCTTGTAGCACAGCAGTCCTTACTCCTGGCAGAGTTTTTCACAGGTCCAGTAGTTTGCTGTCTTGGTAGGGTCAGAGCCCCAGTACTTATACCCAACTGTGCCTTTGAAGTGGAGGTGACTTCAAAGCAAGCCCTTGAATTGCACAGGTCCCCTTTTATCCCAACCCTGTCTGCCAGGCTACCTGTGAGGGCTAATCAGCCCTTTGTGTGGTAAACACGATGGTGTAAGTGTCAGCTCCCCCTTCTGCTTCCTGTTTGTGACTGTCTAGAGGGAATGCACAAAGAGTTGCTGTCACCTATCCCAGACGTATACTGGAGACAGGCTGCAATGCACACAGAGCAGTAAGAGCAAAGATATGTCCAGGCATTTCTAAAACAGTAATGTCAAATACCACTTTACCATTAAAGAGGGTTTATCATCACCATTCCAAAGATATGAAACATGATGTAGCTACTATTTTCTAATCAGGAATTACAGCTTAAAAGCTTTTAAAGGAATTTTCAAGGCTAGCCTATGAGAGGAGTAGGCCTCACAGTAGTGAAATGGTCCAGTGGTATTACATTGGGGTGTCCTGCGTGCAGCGTTGGAGAGTAGTCTGAACTCCATGTATTCTTCTTCTGCCAGGCTTACCATAAAATTAGACACAGATGGTTGATCCAGTTGTGTACGCACCTTGGCATAACACACTGTAGAGAAACATTCAGGCTCCTAAAATATAATTCTGTACTTTTTATTGTCTATTCGGTATTGCGTTTTTTAAGTTCCATGTTTTGGGCTAGGATTAATTTTCTTAAACTTTAACCATGGACTAAGCTATGTGATTAACCATCCCACAGTTTTAAATCCCAAATGAATTTTTCATTCAAAATTGTTTTTATCCTGACTTTTAGCTTTTCTCAACTGTTTTAGCATCGTTTGCATTTATATGTGTTTGTTCTTTTCTGGCGTACACACTGAAATAAAGAAAGAAAGAAAGAATTAAAAACGAATATAGCTGTTTATCACTACCAGGACATGTAATATGTACAAGCACATGTCCTACCTTTTACTTACACAGCACCCGGCCTTTAGGGCTACCTACAGCCTACCTTAGAAGGGACTTCTCTGAAATAAAAAGGGGTTTAAGACTGCAAGTAGTTTTAAATGCCCAGTCGAAGTGGCAGAATAGTGTACACAGGCCTTGCAATGGCAGGCCTGAGACAAGTTGAAAGGCCATTTATGTGGATGGCACAACTAGTGTGCAGGTCCACTAGTAGCATTTAGCTTACAGGCCCTGGGTATATGGTATACCATTTTAAAAGGGACTTAAAAGTAAACCAAATATACCAATCATGTATACAGCAATGTCACCATTTTTAGGGGAGAAGCACATGCACTTTAGCACTAGTCAGCAGTGGTAAAGTACTCAGAGTCCTAAGGCCAATAAACAGATACAGCAAAAAGAGGAGGTTAGCATGCAAAATGTTTAGGGGAAAGACCACCCTAAGGGTGACGGGCCTAACAACATAATACATAAAACTGCATAACAGCGTTTCTACAGTAATAGTAAAATGTATACATAATGTGCCATAGAAGCATTCCTTTCGACAAATCCTAAAGTGCTAGATACATAGAAATAAATAGCAGCAAGAAAGTATGATAAGGCAGCATATCCCACCTACATTGAGACAATTCTGTTGCTAAAAACCTCGATGGGTCAGCTATGCTACAGAATTTGATAGTGATCCTATGCGGGAAAATGTTTACAAAAGCAAGCATGGGTAAATATGCCTTCATGCGAGGGACATCTGATATTGATGTGCCAAGAAAAAATAGGTAGAAAGCGGATTTGGAAACTAAAATAGGGAGTACTATTGTTAGGTTGATCTTGCTTATGTTGCACACGTTATTCTAAATCCGGTCATTCAGCTACCCTGAAGAATAGGATACCACTAAATCACACAGAAATGTATAAAAATAATCATTCAGATACATTATCGTACAAAATCATAAAACTGTATAGCAGGGTCATGACACACACATAAAAACAAATTTCATAAGACAACCATACGGCGTAAACGTATAGCCCTCTGTATAAAAACTGCAATAGAGAAGCATATTCTCACAGTCGATACCGTTTGCAAAACCGCCATGGCAGCCCTGCACTGTCTAAAATTTGCCTGCTTCAGAAGTGGTTAGGTGAGGGGGGGCGTGGCTTAGGCGCCTTCAGAAATGGCCGCCGTCTCCGGGAGCTCCGCGGCGACATGAGGCAACAGAATCTATCCAGGCTACCTCCGCTTACCCTGGGACCGAAGAAACCGCCTCTGATATTGTTTGAAGTGTTGCTCCAACTAACGCGCTTCAACTTCTGGCATGGGGTGAGCTTCAAGATGTATTTTGGCTCCATAACGGCTGCAATGTACTCGCGGCCGCCATTTTGTTTTCGTTTTTATCGCGCTCCTCGCGTTTGCTGCCACTATACCTCAGAGGATTCTGTTTTAATGGAATGACTGCCTTAATGTGCTTTCTTTGAATTTCTTTATTGTTTTTTGCCTGATTTATTATATTGGATCATATTTCAACTGCTTGGTCACAATTTTTGTTCCTTGGCTCCCTTCACGCTTGCTACTCCTACATTTGGAAAATGACTCATTCATCATAGCACCAGTCTACCAAGACTTTATACTGTTGCCAACACATTTCAGGTGAAAATACTTTCTGTACCAGAATTTTTAGAGCCGTCACCAGCGTTTCTCCCTCTCATATATATTCCATATAGTGGCGTTGTGTATAGTCCTGCGTTTAGTAGCTTCATATAGTTATACTTTACTCTCCAGAATTTTGCTGAAGATTATCTTTTCTCGGTTTAGACCATGGCAGCATCTCGGTCTAACCGTAAGGAAGCTCCACAACCTCAGGGTGCATCTTTAGAGGACTTCAATCCCTTTAACCTTCTACAGGAGAGCGCAGATGATATCCACAGCGACTCTGCGGCTATAAAGGGCTCCTCTCCCTCCACGACTCGACTAGGCTCCAAGCAGGGGTCCAAGATACCATCTTCAACTCCCTTTACACCTAGAAAGCGAGGGAAAACAAACCCGCCTTCTCTTACTAACTCCTCTTCGCCCCTTTCGTTGGAACTTCTTCTTGAGGAGATTCGTGCCCTCAAACCTTATATGGAAGAAACCAACCTACGTTTGCAGGGCTTGGAAGATAATTGGTCTCACACTGAGCAGAGAGTTGATGGTCTGGAGAGGCGAGTTGATTCTGTTCAGGAGGTCGCTGCTCAAGTTCCTCTAATTCTTAAAGAAGTTGAACATCTTAAGCAACAAGTTGAACATTTAGGAAACCGTAATAGGCATAATAATCTACGCATTTATGGTCTGGCAGAAGGTCTTGAAGGAACTAACGCAATCTCCTATTTTCAGTCCTTTCTTACAACCCTTCTTGGTCTTCCAACATCTCCGCCATTAAATATCCAGCGTGCGCACCGTCTGGGCCAGAGTCCCCGCTCTCCTTCTTCCTCAACGAAACCCAGGGGAGTAATTTTGTATTTCCTAGAATATACAGATCTACTTAAAGTCTTACAGGCAGCCAAACAGCAAGGAAAGATTTCTTGGAATGGTTCCAATCTCTTTTTTGCTCAGGACTATGCCAAAATAACTGCTGACCGTCGGAAGAAATTTTTGGAGATGAGACCAGCTCTTCGTAACATGAACGCTCGCTATGGCTTATTTCACCCCTGCCTTTTCAAGGTGGCTTATAATAACAGAACAACCAACTATGAAGACTCTGCTGTGCTTCAACGATTTTTGGACTCTTGTAAAGGAGTCTCTATGGACATTTCTAAATCATAATATGACATGACTATTTTTGTTTCAAATGTTCCATGTCTGTTATTTGTTTGTCCTCAATTGTGAATCTCTTTTGTCTCAGTCATATTGCAAGTTTTGGTGTTATCGTAATTTTTCTCATTAATTAATACCTTCTTTTTTCCTTTTTACTAGGTTGTGGTTTCTGTGCTCCCTTATTCTCAGTGTTCTTCATTTCGCCTGGATGATGTTTTTTCTGTGTGCATCTCGTCCTGCGATTTCCCGCCCGGTGTTTGGCCTTCCCTATGTGGCTCCACCTACCCCAACATTATTGTTCTTTTGTGGTATGTTTTTCTATTATTGTACTGTTTTATCAATTGCTAATTTTGTTTTGTCTTTTTTGTGTTTTCTTGTTATCCTCACTCCTTCCCTCTTTTTCTCTCCACTCCTCTGTTTCATCTCAATCTCCAAATTTTCTTTATCCTTCTTATTTCTATCATCTTCTTTCTCATCCTCATTATCTTTTCTATTTTATGAGCTTAAATATTTCTCACTGCTATTTCTTTACAATACAGCTCTGTTTTTCTTATTTTACTGACCAATTCACATTGTTTTTGCCTTTATACATGGCAGACTTTTTAAGAAATGTTTTGATTAATTTTATATAAGATTTAAATGTCGTTAAATATTATATCTTGGAATGTTAAAGGTTTGGGTTCTCCTATCAAACGTCAGCGCGTTCTGTCACATGTTGCAAATTTAAAAGGAGACATTGCTTTACTACAGGAAATTCATATCCAGTTACTGAAATAACTAAGTTACGACGGAATTGGGTAGGCCATGTTTTCGCATAACCAGGCTCAGGAAAACGCAATGGCGTTGCTATTCTCTGTCATAAACGTTTGGATGTCCAGCTCATACGACAGGATAACGATTCTGAGGGTAGATGGGTTGTTATTTCCTTATTGATTAACAAGATTCCCCTTACTATTTTTAATATTTATGCTCCCACTACTCAGGATAAATTGTTTTGGCCCCAAATCCTTTCCCTTTTAATGCAATGCACTGATGAGTATTTGATTTTTGGTGGAGACTGTAATATGATTGTAGATCTCTTTATTGACAGGAACTCCAACTCCAGATTCGTCCCTTCTCTTATACATTCTCAATTTACCTCCACTATTTCTCAAAGGTCTCTTGTGGACTCTTGGAGACTTTGCCATCCCACACTACAAGAATACACTTATTGTTCACCTGCTCATTCTTCACAATCCCGATTATATTACCTTTATATTTCCAAAGCTCTACTTCAACACATTTCTCACTCAGACATAGGATCTATTCTAATTTCCGATCATGCCCCAGTTTCCTTAAGCTTCGATCTACTTCCTTCCATTAATGGTACTCGACGCTGGAGATTTAATAATTCCCTTTTATTAGACCCTAAGTTCACACCGGCCTTTCTCGATTTTGCTGCCTTATTTTTCGAAGAAAATGACCCCCTCAAGTGTCTCCTCAGCTTGTATGGGATTCCTTTGAAGCTGCCTCTAGGGACTTTATTATCTCCTTTGTTGCTCAAAAGCGGCGTGCAGCTTCTCATTCATCTCAGTCACTTAACTTACAAATTAAAAAACTGGAACACCTTTATTATTTAACAAAAAGCCAATCTACCTTAGAGGAGCTTATTAATGCCAAACTTGCTTTTAATAAAATTTCTACTAATTCTGCAAATCTATAATTACTTAAATCCAGCGCTAAATTCTATAGTGCACAAAATAAATCTGGCAACCTTCTTGCTAAATATCTCAAAGTCAAAAAGGAACGTACTAAAATTGAATCTATCTTATCCTCCTCTAATACTACACTCCATAAAGACGAAGACATTCTTTTAGAATTCTCCAATTTCTACAAATCATTATATACTCCTGAATCTCCACCCCTTTCATCTGACATTGATCAATATTTAGCCTCTATTCCCCCGCCTCCCTCTATGGATGTGGATATCTCCTCTCTAGAAACTGATATATACACTAAAGACATCCTCAAAGCTATTCAATCACTTAAAAAAGGGAAAGCTCCAGGACCTGATGGTTTTACTATAGAATTTTACACTCATTTTTCTAACTTACTCGTTCCCAAATTGCATAAATTATTCTTGTTTTTTATATCTTCCCAGAAGTCTGAAGGTTCATTTCAAGAGGCTTTGGTTTGTCTCCTCCCTAAAGAGAATAAAGACCATACATTATGCAAAAATGACAGGCCTATTTCCTTAATCAATCTGGATTATAAGATCTTTTTGCGAAGATTCTTGCGCTTCATCTGGACAATATTTTAACTCAATTAATAGGTAAAGAACAATGTGGATTCATTAAGGGTCGCCACCTCTCTGATAACACTC
Source organism: Triturus cristatus (assembly GCF_964204655.1). NCBI lineage: Eukaryota > Metazoa > Chordata > Amphibia > Caudata > Salamandridae > Triturus > Triturus cristatus. The sequence goes on along the minus strand of NC_140589.1, from coordinate 1,059,392,266 downwards.
GTCTCTTTTTCAACGTACTCGGTAAATCTCATTCCCATAGTTCTTCATTAGCAGCTGTTGCTTTGGATGCTGAAAAAGCCTTTGACAGGGTCAATTGGCAGTTTATCTTTTCAACACTTACTTGGTTTGGTTTTGGCCCTAAATTCCGTTCCTATATTTCACTTGTTTACTCTTTTCCAAGGTCGTTTATTTTAGCTAATGGCCTTGTTTCCTCTTCATTCCCACTTCTCATTTGTGTCAGGCAAGTATGTCCCCTTTCTCCTCTTTTATTTATTTTGGCTTTAGAACCTTTCTTATCCAAAATCCGGACGAACAAAAATATTACTGGTTTTCCCTATGGCGATAAACATCTAAAACTCTCGGCATATGCCGATGACATCCTTTTATTTATTTCTAATCCTCAGACCTCTCTACCGGCTTTTCTTTCAGAGGTCTCTACTTTTTCTTCAGTTTCAGGATACAAACTCAATGTATACAAATGTGAAATTCTTCTGTTAAATAAATATTGTTTTCATGCTGATTTTATGTCTTCTTCTTTTCACTGGAGCCCTACTAAGATTAAATATTTAGGCCTATGGTTTACTCCTTCTATTAAAGATACTGTATCACTCAATCTTAAGAACCTCCACTCAACTTTATCCAATTCTACATCACAATGGCATCCTCTATTTTTATCTTGGCGGGGTAGACTAGATTCTGTACAAATGATGTTGGTTCGTATAATTTTATTTTTCTTGTCTAATCTTCCTGTCGATATTCCTAAATCTTGCTACAAAAAAATATATGCTATTTTATCAAGATTTTTGTGGCAGAACAAAAAACCTAGGATGTCTTTCTCCAAGATGAAACTACCTAAACATTTAGGTGGAGTCAATTTTCCTGATTTTGCGTCATATCATACTTCCTTCTTTCTTAAGAACTCCTCTTCATTACTATCACAGAATACGACTGACTCATTATCTTTACCTTTGTGGCTAGAAATTGAATCTTATTTCATTCACCCTCTTTCTTTTGAAGAATTTTTATCCATATCCAACACTCCTCAAACATTTTCTCTCCCTATTCTTAAACATACTCGTAAAATTCTTCACCCTCTTATGCTGGATGGTTTAGATGACCAAAACTGTTTTCTGCAATCCCCGATTTGGTATAGCAAACACATTAAGATTAAAAATAGGACTCTTTGTTGGAAGGATTGGTTCAATCTTGGTCTTAAGTGGACTCATCAACTTTTTCTAGGTGATACTTGTATACCCTTCTCTATAATGCAAATACGATATTCCCTTCCCTCTTCTTATCATTCTAAATATACATTATTGACCCTAGCCGCTCAAAGTTCTTATGATAATCTTATGGCTTCTTCCGCACAGATTAATCCTTCTCCTGTACAAATTTCGTTCTTGAAATTAACTACTTCAGCTTCTCAAATTTACAATAAATTGAGAAACATTGGTCACATTCGTGATAAATCTACAGTAGAATCTAGCTGGGAATCTGATTTAGGCACATCCTTTTCCGCTTCAGTGTGGGATAAAATTTGGATTAAAATGAGAAAATCTTCTAGGGCAGCAAATATTACGCAAACGTTATTTTTCATATATAATAGACTTTTAATCAATCCGGCCAAATTGCATCAGATTAATCCTCTCATTCCCTCTACCTGTTGGTCCTGTCCAGCTCCTGTTGCAGATCTTAAACATATGTTATTTACATGTCCAGTTATACACCAGTTTTGGTTTACGGTATGGCGTCAAGTTAACAACATTTTTCACACTCATATCCCTTTTTCTTTTTCTCATATTTTTCTAGGTAGTGTTGCAGAACTTTGGTCCTCTTCCACCTCTCTTAATACCCTTATCATTGACTTACTTATTGCTGTTGCCTTTCAACAAATTACTAAATCATGGAAAAATACTTCAAATGTTTCTTTTCAGGCCTGGTGGTATGGTGTTTGTTATAATCACAGATTGGATAGAGCTTATGTTCACCCGATAGCACTTGCCATTAAACGTGACTTACTATGGTTACCCGTGATCAATTTTCTAAATATGTCTGCTCAATCAATACCGTCCCATATTCCAAATATAGAAGAAGTTTCCAAACCTCCTTAGAGTATTGTTAACTAAATTTTATTTTATTCTGTTCTTATTATCAATATATGATTAAGCTTGTAGCAGTGAGATAAATATCTTATATAGGCTATTTTTGAATATTATTTCAGTTGTATCAATATAGGATATGTGTATTTTTCTGTTTTTCCCTCCCCTCCCGCCTACTTTACTTTCTTCGTTGTATACAGCATATTTTCCATTTTACTATTATTACATACTGTATTGTATCACTGTTTCATCTTATGCTTCTATCCAATAAACTTTCTTTTAAACTCAAAGAAGTGGTAAGGTGAACACAGTCCTTAGCAAATAATAGTATTTGAAGAAAAGAATAAAGTACAGGGTTCTCTGTGCAGACCGTCCATCACAGGGACAGGCAGGCAGGTTGGCAACAAACATACCTTATCTGGGATAGGCAGCAAGAAAATGAACAGTGTTTAAGCGTAGTCTGAATAACAAAAATTTGTAGTGGAGATTATTGATCCATAAAAGGTATGCTTCAATACCAAGACGGTTACGAATTTGACCATGGGCTATAACTGTGGACAAAGATTTGAGAAGAACTCTTCTATATCCAGCCAACTGCAAGTCTTAGATATGTATGCAACCCAGAGAATTGTTAAGCTCTTTCCCAGGTTCAAGCAATTGGCTAGAATTTTACAGTAAAGTGTGGTTCCTTTTGGTCCTTATTTTTAACCGGGAAAGGCTGCAGCCTTACAGGATCACTTATATACTCTAGCCTAATTTCCATGTGACATATGTAATTGCCAGTGGACTTGGGTATAGCAAGCAGCTGTTTCATGAAACCGTTCTCTACCTTCTCTAGTCCCGGTTGGTCGCAGCGGCCCCATCAAAACACAATTTAACTTGGGAGAGTATAGAAGAAGATATATATTTCTTGTCTGCCTGGGTAAGAACTGAGGGAAACCTGCTTCTCCTTTTTAGAAATACTTCAAGTATCTGACTGGCTGGCCACCTATAGCTGAGGGACCAAAAAGGCCAAAGAGAATATCCTCTGTGGAAGAACCAGCGGACCAGATGGGAATGGATTTATAGCCATCTTAAGGTTTGCATTGCCCTAGGCACAGACATATTTTAGGATTCCCTATTTGAACATTTACACTAATCAATATCAGCTCAAGTGCTGCCCCCTTTCTGGACAAATGAACTTTCGCCATTTTCCCTTCCCGTTGGGGAGCAATCAGATCAAGGCCCTACCCTATCGCTCCCTTCCCCAGGGAAAGGCATACAACAGCAGCCATTTTGATTTGCTGTGTTTGCACCCATTGGTCTTGCTGCAAGGGTAAATATAAAGTATAAGCCAACTCCTCTGTCAAGTGAAACTTGTTTATGAATTATAATCCAAATTTGAAACCACAAGGGGGTTAGTGTCCTAATTGTTTTTTTCTCATCTAGTCACAATCATCATCTGTAAGGTTCTGCTTTGTTGCTGCTTTGAGTATTGTTTTTGTAACTGTATTTCAATTTGTCTTATTGATGTATGTGTTGCAAGATGAGTTTGTTTTCTTTATCTTTGGCTTTTTCCTCTGTATGCAAAGGCTGACTGCTTCACCTGCACTTCCAAACCTCCCATGCACTGCATTGTAGCCTCATTTTCTGCTCATATGACATACACTTATTAGCATTATCAGTTCATAAATATTTCTACAGGTACTTCTGCATTCTACCTAGCACACAGTATTTGAAGGAAAAAGTTTTAGAGAAGAAACTGACATGGTATCTCTTTGAGTGAAAGGTTGTACAGGCCATAAGTAAAGTAATGGACAACAGCTTTGAAGATGGTTTTAATACAGAGGCACATAATCTTTGGATCAGAATCTGGAAGTAATATTTAGCTGGTAGTATTCTATTATATGCGGATTCCTCTTCCAGTGATTCCGAAGAACTTGGTCATGCAGCACAGCAAGGCACATACAATGTCACTTCACAAATTAATCATGTGCCACAGAAAGACAGAAGCATATATATCAGAATTCGGAGCACAAGCAGCCACTGCAAAGGCATAGAAAGAGTGCTCATCTGGAAGCTCCATAACAGAGTTCCATAAAAAACAAGAGCAATCCATTATGCCAATGGAACCTGGGCAAATACTATAATGTAAAACAATAGTTCACTGATAGTTCATTCGATAAAGAAGTTCTGAGTGAATAGTCAACAAATTACTTTAGACCAGGTGTCTCCAACCTTTTCTGTAGTGAGAGCTACTTCTTGTCATTGAAAAACCTAATGAGCTACCACCTAATATATAGATGAACATAAGAGAACATTAAGTCCACGTAACTTAAACACTGATCCTAGGGTACCCCAGACCTACTCCAGTGACCATACAGCATTAGTGCCATATGAGCTATTTAGCAAATGTTAACTTGTGGGGTCCTCAAAGATCAGTTGTATCCCTTGTTTACGAATCAAACTGAGAAGTGAGAATCTAATTTAGACTTGTGTCCTCAGTATCATGCAATACATAAGTTGACACTGCTCATTTTGAGAGTTAGGGCACAAATAACCATTAGCAATAATATTTTGTGAAGTCTATACAAACCTCATAGCTATCTACAAGTAAGCATGTCTTGGCAGAGACCGGCACACTGTAAAGCAGTCAGACAATAATGACACAAAAAAAATGTATGAAGAGATTGCTTTAAGAAGCTAGGCAGTCTTTAAACAAAGGAAGAAAGAACAGAAGAAAGACTGAAATTAAGCAATTTAAAGTGGAAGAGAAAGGAAGAAAGGAAGGAGACGAAGAAATAAAAAGGAAGTAGTGAGAGATAAAGTAAATGTGAGGGAGAAAAAAAGGAGTGTAAAGAAGCAAGAGATGAGAGAAAAAGAGAAATACAAGGAAAGGAAGAGACAAAACCTGCAAAACAGAGAGAGTAAAGATACAAAAGGAGAAAAGCAGCAAGATAGATAATTTAATGAGAAAGAAAAAGAGGTGGAGTGAGAGCATAATAGAGAGAGGGAAGGAGTAAAAAGGGAATAAAAGAAAAAAGGCGAGAAAGAAAGAAGTGAAACAAATAAAAAGGAGAGGAGAGAAAAACACGAAAGAAGGCAGAAAAACAAAGAACGAGAAGAATAAAGGGAAAAGACAAAAAGAAAGGAAGAAAAAACAGAAGGTAAACAGAGAACCAATAAAGGAGAAAAGCAAAAAGGAATAAAATAAAGAAACAAGTGAAAGGAGAGGAAGAAAGAAAGACGTTGCAAAAAGTAACACTGAAACAATTAAAGAACAAGTCAGAAGGAACAAAGAGCAAATGGCAGAGGAAAGGGGAGCAAATAGAGTCCAAGTCGAGAAAGAAAGGTAGTAAAAGCAGAGCAAGAAAGAAAAAAACAAAGTGAAAGAGAAAATCAGGAATTGAGGTTAAAGCATTACTGCAGTAGGAATTGATAGACAATATGAAAAAAGAAAGTAAAATTAGAGAAAAGGAAAATAAATGGAAGGGAGGAGAAAATGAAAGAAAATATGAAGCAAAGATAACAAGAAATTGAAAAGGAAAGGCAGGAAGAAAAAAGAAAGGAAAAAGAAGTTGAGAATGAAAGAAAATAGAAAGAAGGAGAGAAAGTGGGGAGAAACAAGTGTGAGAAAAGAGTGAAAGAAAGCAGAAGAAAAAAGTGGTAACTAACAAAAGATAAAAAGATTGACAGAAGAAAAGTCGAAAAAGAAAGTAAACGCAAAAAACAAAGAGGTAGTGAAAGAAAGAAACAGATAGTTTTTCAGAACAGTGTGGGCTACATGGTCCTGCATTTTCAGCTTCCCAGGCCCCACAGAATGTTGTGCACTATTTTACACTGCTGCCTTACGTTTTGGCAGCTGCATATTGTCAAACCAATTGACAGGTAATTATCATGTGCAAGCTACTTAGAAGTAGCGTGAGAGCTACTGGTAGCTTGTGATCGACCAGTTGCAGACCCCTGCTTTCGACAAACAACGTTAGAGGTTAAATAAACAGATTGTTGGCCTAGCTACTGAATATGCAAACAGCAATTTCATTAAAGACATAACTTAGTACATAACTTAGTACAAATCATCAAAGAGAGAAATATTGACAAAGAGAACGTGGTCACTGTATGTGGCCTGAACACTAGAGCTGGATGACATTGAATGTAACAATTCAACACCAGTATCAATAAATGGCAAATGCAAACCAAGCCTGAGTGTTGCATTGTTCATGACGTTACGATCTCTGGAATTACTTAATGTGGCTTCATCAGGATAAGAATAATTTGGGACACCTCTTTATAATGGAGAACAAGGGAGAGGTGCAATCAAAGCAAATAGCAGTATTTTATAAGGAAAATTCACAAATCTTCAGATATCAGTCAGAAAAAGGGATGGCCATAGTTGAGTGCAACTCAATTGCATCATCATCATAGTCTTTATTCGAAAGTTCAAATTCATAAAAGACACAAGTATCACAAAATTACAATTCATTAAAAACACAAAATAGATGCAACAGAATCATAAAGTACATCATATAATAAATATTAAAATGGATAAAAAAAATATTAAACAGTAAAACAGACGACTAGATGGTAGAATGTCATATAAAATAAGGGGAGTTAAAACAGCAAGAATATTCCATAGCTCTAGTATACAGAGCTCAATTAAGAATAACAGAGTGAGCGTAACAATTTGTTTCTTAGGTACCATGCCCAGCCCAAATATTTGGCAAGACCAATGGAAATAATTGGTAGGGTATTAGTGCGTAAGATCCTTAGGGCCACAATACTACTCCTAGTGCCCAAAGCCCTACACAATGGAGACAACCAAATGCGTCTTGGGACAATATAAGCGGGGCATACAAACAATAAATGTCCAATCGATTCAGACTGCATGCCACATACAGGGCATGTATCATTACCAGCACTTGACCAGCTACTAGTCAGAGACCTGAGTGGCAAGGAACCTATTCGTAGCTGAAAATATAATTTCCTGTCACTAGGTTTGGTAATCAGGTCCCAATAAGTTTCTAGGGCTGGAGTAATTTTTGTCACTAGGAACCAATTAGTCATCCAGGAGCTATTAACTTGGCTCCAGATCTTGAAATCAATATGTTCCCAATACAACATTTTCAAGGAGCTCTTAGAAGGGAATGTCGTTGTCATTGGATCACTCCACAGCCCCACCAAGCCCAAGTCAACCAGGGCAGCACGTATCTTCCTAAGCCAGCCAATCTTATGAGAAGTATCAGACTTAATAACATCCAAGAGTCCCCTGGCGTAGGAGGAGAGCTCCGGAGTAGACCACAACCTCCGCCAGTATAAAACAGGACGGAGGTTGGCTAGTTCCAGGATAGCTCTCCTACCTAAATCGTATCTTAAGGGGACCAATGGAGTACTCTGCGGTAGGCCTGTAATACTACGTAAAAATTTATTTTCGACTACCGTTAGGGATCTCAATGAGTCGAAACCCCATAGCTCTGCCCCGTACAAGACAGAGCTTAAAGCCTTTGCCTCATAGACTTGAAGGACAGGTTTAATTGGCTTAGTGAAGGAGGTTTTAAACTCCTTGAGTAAAACCCCAGTAGTCTGCTGCAACTCAATTGCTTGAAGATGGCTGAATCACACCAACTAGATCTGTGGAAGCAACTTACCATTAATCCTCAGCATCCCGTGACGTGGCAAAAACGGAGAGCTCAGCATTTGCGGAGGGTGCAATGCGATTCATCGCTGTCCACCTCGACAAACTACTATTTTAAATTAGCATAATATACTTCAGCCTCTCATTCCTCCTTTCATGAGAGTTGCTGAATGTAAAGTTACTACTCACAGCTATTTGTGGATAATGTGTTCCTTGAGGCAATTGTGCAGCAAACAAATATGCGTAACGAACAGTTTTTGATATAACACTGAGGCACACTGATGCCTCATTCTGGGGCACAACGGTGGACTCCCACTTCACTTGGGCAGTTGAAAACATTTTGGGGCCTTGCATTGCTCAAGCAAATATTGTGCAAACCATCAGTATAGGCATACTGGTCTTCTCTTGCAGTTTGGGGAGCATCCAGACCATATCAAACTGTTTAAAATCCAGCTTTTCATTGAGCATTCCTCTTCCAAGTTTCCTGAGATTTACACTTCAGAGAAGAATAAAGCAGCTGACAAGTCTGACAAGTGTTTAGGCAGTATATATATCAAAGCAAAAGATTTTAGTATGGCATCCAGCTTCATATGTTGTGCAAGAGCTCTAAACGTTATGCATACAGTGAGTGTATACTAGGGACGGACACGAGTATACACCCTTCTGGTTGCTCTTCTACATTAGTAATTAGTTAAAAGTCTGTGTGGGATCTTGCTCAATCACTCTTTCATAAAAGGTTATGACTTTTATGTAGAAAACCTCTATGCAAAAGTACCACTGTTCAGCAAGCTGTACGACATTGGCACTGTAACTTGTTGGACTATTCAAAGTTACATCAAAGTAGTCCCTCAGGAGTTTACTTGTAAAAGCTAAAAAAAAAAAAATCAATACAGTGCGGTGCATTACAATGAACTGCTAGCTGTAAATGCTCTCAGGCAGATGAGAAGTACATGTGCTTACTACAATTCATGATGAAATGTTTTCTCAATTAATGGTTTGGGGTCAGGTGGCAGAAGTGGATAAGCCCAACTGTAAAGTTGATTATAAAATGTAGATAAGTGGAGATGATAAAATTGAGCAGCTACTTCAACTACATGATGCAACACGTAAAACTTGCACATGGCACAAGACTTTAGTGATATGTTGTCTATCAACAAACTACCATGGTAAGACTGATGTCCTTCCTTGACTTTCAGTCATACATACCTTCCATGGCCTAATTCCCTAAGGACCCTTTTAAAATTGTTGAACCTGAATTATAAAATCTAGTACTTCCCACCTAAAGAATTACCACAATCCATTCCTGTTTTTGTTCCTAAATTACATTTGAGCCACTCTGCCTTCACTGAATTGCGTAACTAGGTACACATTGGTCCTACTTGTTGCATGCTTGCTACTTTCACCCTCTATGAAAACGTGGCAGATGTTCTAAACGCCATACCACCGGTGCATTATAGTCAATGACACTGCCTATAATGGCAGACTGGAAATCCTTCATGTTTTGTAGGTAAGGCAAATACTTTTTGGGTAACTTAGGAGAATATGCCCCAGGATGTGTACATCAGTTTTCAAATGTAGATATACTTCCACTTTCTGATGAATTGGCACAAGATATCCTCAGACACCCCCCAACCTGCCACCATGCAGCGGAAGGAGTTGGATTTGGCAGTTGTCAACTGTAGTTTTGACTGTCACCTTGCACGTCAGGAGCCATATTCCACCCAGTTGACGGCTCTTCATAAAGGCACTAAAGAACATGTCTTTTGAACCCTAAGCAAGCTTCAATGAGGGGGTGGTAGTAAAGGTTCACATGACCACATGCACTACACCTAGTTTAGTCCAGACTTGTTTTCATATGGATTTCATGTAGATAGAAGGCAGATATTAAGGTAGAGGTGACATAAAGGTCACTACACCCACCACTACTCACGCAGGTCAAACTACAAATAAACACCTCTCCAACCACAGATAGAGGTCATGCTTGTGGTCCTTGTAATGACAGTGACAGACAATACAAAAAGAAGTTCTCCAATTCTAGATGAGAGAATCCGATGATGAAACAAGCCACTATATAGTTGAGGGTCTAAATTCCTACACACATTTTATCTAATAGTCAAGAGAATCAAAAACACATCAATGAAGTGGACAAATGTCATGAGTGCAGTACACCACTAGTGGAATTTTGGTAGTAGTGATGTAAATCTCACGTTGCCTGTTACCCCATTCATCTTTCTCATACTTCGCCCAACGGCAGCTATGTTGACATCTACAATTATATCGAAATCTGTGTTTTGTATGGGAGAGGAAAGGCCAGACACTGCACTCTGAGGTTAATTATGACTTCATGTACGGTGTGACTGAAGTATTTGGCCCTAAAGTGGGCCTGCATCTAAGGACACCTACAAATCCTAGACATTTTGGAAAAGTAAATACACAAAGGTTTCAGGTGATAAGCCCCTACACACACGTGAGGTACTCTTTATCTGAAGAAACGTTAACACATCGGATAATAGAACATTTATTATCAATTGAATTTCTCTCCATTTTCGGCTTCTAAATGTAAGCCATTGTGCAGGAACCCCTTTTTTTTTATAAATGCTCTCTCAATCACATGTTATTATGAGTAACCTCAAATTCAGAGATGTACAAAAAACACTACTGCTAAAACCCGTTATCCTAGGCACATTAAAGCAATGCATTCACTTCCTTCATACCCATTTTTCACACATTGGACTTTACTTTATGAATTGAGGTAAGGTCGGTACACCATGAAAAATCATTATAAGCAGCAGCTCTGCTGATGGACCTGTGCATCATGTGATTTTGGGCAACCAACAAACAGCATAAATCCTTGCGGCCAGAAGAGTCCGACAGACATAACGGGATATTACTTTTGTAGCTTGCCTATCAGGACAAAAATGTACAAATGAAAACATTGTCACCTATTTCTAGTTATTCTTATTGTGTCAGCTGGGTCTCTTATATCGACATATAATCTGCAAGGACTGATAGCTGCTTGAAGTTTGCATTTCATTGCTGTCGAATATCTCTGGTATTTATTTTTGCTTCTGCCAAAGAAGCTGTCGCACTCACACACCTTCATACTCCACAGAGATGCAAATTCACAGCACACTACCTGCACCACAGTCATCTTTAGGGCCTCGTTTAGTAGAGTTCTTCATCAGTCGATGCATGGAGGGCACTGCTTTGTACTAATCCCCACCAGTCACTCCGCCGAACTCACTGCAAATGCATTTGCTTCCTATGAATCACCGGTCTGTATCTTACAAACTCTGCGAAGGCGGTTGCGGCCATCTTGCGAAACACAAGAGGTGCTGCTACCATTCATGCTTTTCTAACTCCCCTGAGACAACGACATACTTTCCAATCACTGCACCTTATTTTAATGTGTCTGTAGTTTACAGTCTCCTAATTACTGTCCATAGATAATTGTGATCATGTTTGATATGTGACAGATACTTATGGCGCCTAAGGGAGTCAATAACACATCATCATGGCGTCCTCCCTGACCATCCTCCCCCGAACAGGGGATTTTAATGTTAGATAGTTGTGGTAAACACCGGCATGTGGCAACAAGCAGATCAGCCAGGTCAGAGGATACTTCAGCTTCTGGAATCTGACAACAAAAAGACCGCACAGATGTTAAATGTTCCAGCCTATGATAACAGGTCTATCATTAAGGTTGCAAAGATCTTTTGCGTTCAAGCATCTGTCAGTAAAGCTGTCCCTCAGGTTGGAGAGGTCTTACCGGCCTATGCCAGCAGAGCTATTATTCAGGTAACATAGCTCTTACAGGCTCAGGCCTCTCACAACAGAGAGCGCATGTACATGCTCAGGCATCTGATAGGTAGATCCAACAGGATAATGTCTCCGACAGAAGGCCTAGTCAGCAAGTCATAAAGATCTTACACACATTCTTTCGACATCAAACCTTTGGCAAGTATCTAATGTACATCAAAGGATGAGGCATGCCACAAACCAGAAAATCTGACCTGGATGTAACATGGGTTACAGAAAGGATGCCCTCTGGAAATAAGGGGGAGCGCAGTTGGAATAAGACCCCACCTGGGGTAGAGCTGAGACAGCAGACTTGGAGAAAACTGAAGAAGATTTGGTAGGCTTGAAGCAGAACTGAAGTAGGACTGAAACCGGCAGTCCTGGAGCAGAGCTAGAGTAAGACCAGGACTGGAGCAGAGCTGGGAGGCCTGGAGCAGAGCTGGAGTAAGACCAGGAATAGATCAGAGCTCAGAAAGGAAATGGAGCAGGCACAACAAATTCAACAGGAGTAATCCTGAAGAGTTGTAACACATTGGTGCACTGATCAGAAACTATTTATATACTAGTAGAACAGGAAGGGGCTGGTCTACGAATAGGGACCAAGTGGCCGGGAGTACAGGAGGCATCTTAGATTTGGAACAAGCCATATGCTCTCACCATCTTGGGTTGGGAATGAGGATCTAGTCCAGCTCCGTTTTCCATTTAAGAACTATAGTACAGGAAAGGCAGCATAGAGTAATCGAGAAGGTAATTAAATTACATCCAGAATTAAATAGGCTTTTCCAAACATATTTTCCTCCTAAGATGTTCCTTGCAGGGGTTTAGGCTTGTACCCGAGGTACAACACAGGCCTCTGACCTCAGAGCTTTCTTCCTGCTGAAATTCCTAGAATTACGCAATTTTGCCACTTCGCGTGATTAAGTATCATTTGCAGTAAAAAGTTACAGGGAAATATGCGATTTTGGGTAAACATTTACCACAAACAAACAGGAACAAAATGAACACAAACAGTAGTTGTTTGTGGTGCTTTTGTTAAATGGGTAAACACCCAATCCTTTTAGAACAGAGCTATTAAGTTACACACATCATAAGAGGCAAGGTTTCTAAAAACAAAGCTACCTCTCACAATGTGTAGTTTATAAAAGGTTCCACCATACGGCAGTAAAGGTATCACTAATGTTACACAGCTCGTCCAGGCTGGTTGTATGACTTTACAACGCATTCCGTTGTAACGCATGCCTTTACCACGCATGCGTTACAACGCGAATGCCATCACCACGCATATCCTTTACCACGAAAATGCCTTTTACACGCATACTTTTACAACGATTTTCGTGTTAAAATATGCATGTTAATGGCATTTTCATGTTAAAAGATATCACCCTAAAAATATACCCATTAAATTTACCCCTGTGCGACACCACCCCCTCATTCTCCCTTACCTCTCCTCTCCTTAATCTTCCGAGGTGACGTTGCACGTCGTTAAGTTAAGAGGAAGCGGAAGTGTCCTTCCGTTTCCTCTAACGACGCCGATTGCCTACACATCTTTTTCTTTAAACAACAGAAACAGGTGCGTTTTTATTTTATTTTACTTTGGGGGGTGCCCCCCAAGCCTCCTTTTTTAATCCAATGCTTTTTTTGGGGGGGGGGGGGAGACTCCCCCAAGCCCCTCCTTTTTTTTTTCTTTTAACTTTAGCACACATGCCTTTACTACGAATCTCGTAGTAAAGGTATGCGTGGTAAAGGCTATTCGTTGTAACCACGCATGCGTTGTAATGCATGCGTGGTTATGGTTATGCGTTGAAACAGCCACGTTGTAGTGGCTGTTCCCCTCCAGGCTCAAACATATCACAACAATCCTGCCATACATATTAGATTGTACAGAATTAAGTCTAAAACAGCACACAGTCCTTCAGGTTACAGAGCTATTGCAAACGCAACTAAATAACAGGAAAGTAATCCAAGGGGTTACACTGATTTCATCAGCAAAGGATAAGGATAACAGAGCTATGTGTAAATATAGAGAACTTACAGAATAAGACAAATGTTTACTAACCAACTGATAGAGGTTTTCCTAGGAAACTGCATATCTCACGAATATCAACAAAAGCACATTACAGTATTAACTTTAAAATAACAAAAATGTAAACTAATCAAACATTACAATAATTTATTCGGAATAAGCTTCTTGTGTGCACTGTAAAGCAACTCAAGATCTTACAAACAGCATAATAGGTTTCTTTGGTTCCTTCCAATAGAAGTAGATGTACTTACAGTATAGCTGCCAAGTTTTTAGATTACGTGTGCATGACATTTCAATGGTTTTGGAGCACCTATGAGTGACATTCTACCGCCAAATGCGTGGCACTTAGAGTGATACATTCTTCAGAGTAAAACCAAGCAATGACGTCCATTTAAATAAATAAATATCAGACATTACTCCCAACGAGAAGGTCTAAAAGGGCCTGGATACTGCTGCAAAACCCTGAAAACGGAAGGTCGCTAACCTATTTGGTAGTTAATGCATTTGCTGGAGAAATCTGTGCGGAGTCAAGGCACAAAGTGTGACACTCGAGTCACAGACTTGTATTTTAAGTTAGGTTACTGCCTCAGCTGCAGAGATAATTGTGTTACCTGCAGGTCACAAGTTATAATCCTTGTAATATTGCTCAGTAAGCTAGGAACCATCATAAAGGAGCTGCATGTAAAGCACAAAGCATACGTAAAGAACATTACTGTTTTTCACTATTCTAAGGTTGCTAAAATAGGTTCCTTTGGGTAGTAATAAAGAGTTATTAGTAAGAGCAATATAAATGGTTAATGGAGCAATTGCTCACACAGACAGATATATCTGACCCTCTTACAGTGCATGCATATCTCTTACATGGCAACCTTGGAAACTCAAAAATCTGCATCCAAATCATGGTTTAGCCCAAGCACTTGTGAAGTCACCTGCTGCATTTGTTTCCTTGATCAGGTGTAAAGATCCAACTAGTGATGTGCAAGGATAACTCTTCATCAAAAAGAGGTATGATGGCCATTTAAGTGAGGCATTGGTGTCCCACCCAACTGGAACTAAAAGTAACAGACCCACTCATTCTAGTAATTCAATCAGGAATTTTTTGTAAAACAACAATGGAAATCACACCATTAGTATCTAAGATCAGCATGTGTGCAGTAAACACTGTGATTGTTCTTGATTAGCCAGACCACTATGATCGCCAACCATGCCTGAGCTCAGCCCCTGCAATAACCCTAACAACAGAGTCAACAGCCAAATATTCAGCAAGCCTATGTCGGGTTCCTGTCTGCTTCTGGTAACACCCCATCCTCTCTAACTGAGTCAGGCCTGTCTCCAGTATGCCACTATATTTGATCCCGGGTGTTTTGGGCTGCGGTCTCAGGATCCTGAGGTCGCAGATGAGCAAACAGGGTGGCATGGAAATAAAAGAAATACTATCACAGATTAATCTGTTGGAATACTTCGCTAGTGAGGGGACTCCAGTATTTTGTGGCCTCTACCACCCACCTGGGCCAATCATGATGCTGGCCTGCTAAAAAACAACAAAAGGGAAATGCACTGGATAATCCACATGACTGCTGGACCCAGACCTTGATGTTGTTTATTTGCTCAAACAGTAGCGCTGGCCACCGGGTGATCCAGCAGTGTGGAAGTAATAATCCAAGGAACAGATTTCAAAATCTTCAAGAAGCGTTTGTTCAAGATTCATATACAGCAGAGCTCATGATTGTGAGAATGCTCTGGGACATTTCTTCCAATTTGACTCTAGCAATAGACCTTTTTCTTAGCCTGAGCGAAAAAGGAGTTAACGACAATTTAAATCTTACTGTATAGTGTGACCATTAGAACCACACAATAAAATTCGGAGTCAGTAACTTGAAGTTAAAAGGTTTATTACAAACTCAAAGCCAGACTTAAATAAATCAATGTCAAAAACGTACTGTAATAATATAAGATTATCAAAGGAAGACCAAAGCGGAGTACAATATTTGTCCTCAACAGCAAAGACCATATAAGAATTTCTGTTGCAGCTATGCAAAAGAAAATGATTTGATGACTAGACGAATGGTGTAGATCCTTCTCCCCATACTTGGAAAAGATTTGCAACATATACTGAACCCTACATTAAACTAAACATAGGGGATTACCTATTAAATCAAGGAAGCAAGAAAGGTGTCAGCATGAGAACCTCTGTAGAAGTTCTATAGGTAAGGAGAGGAGTCATGTATAGCATAACGTTACACAATCAGAGATGTCGGAAGAGCTCTGTACCTCTCCAAGTCCAAAGGGACTCTAACCAAACCCAAGGTGGGTTCACTAATTAAAATACACAAAGAACATTCAATAAATATGACCTCAAACTCATCATAGTACTTTTCCATTCCAAAAGAAAGAACTTGGCGTTTTGAACACTACTCCTATATTCCATTCTCCGCTTCCAAAGCGTCCTTGGATTAATCCCTTCATATGATAGTACCAACAGGTAACACTCCCTTTGTTCTTCATTAAAATTATTTGACCTCGACAGCTCTTTCTTGCCTCACTATCTCAGAAATACAATGTGCGTTACATTGACGAATGAATGCCTTTGGTCTGCACCTGCAGAGGAGAAACATGCATAAAAATAACGTTCACATTAGTATTAAATGTCTCAACTGTAAGCTTAAGGCCCACAATCGTGCTAATTTAGCAGTTTTGATTAAATTCATATTCACTTTACAGCCTGCATATAATCCATTTAAAGAAATCTTTAATAAAGGAATCAAGCTCTTTTTTTACCCTACTCTTACATGTAGCACAATTACTAACACATGTATTATTCAACAAAAACAACAACTGGTCACAATTTATATAGAAAGCATTAAACACGCAAAATTCAACCCCGCTAATCTCTGGCGAATGCACTGCATTAAATACATTTTAGTGCACCACCTTACAATCTAATCCTATAGAAGATTATTATCAGCAATCCAGAAGTTTTCTGAAAAGGAAAAACATGCACACACATATATGCCAAAAACACATGATACATGCATTTTCTATACTTTTGGTGCATCATATCTCATCAGTATTATTGAATCACACGAGTACATAAGGCCAAATGTAAAAATATATGTGGCCTAACCAAATGTAAAAGGATAGAGCCAAAACTATGCTGCTTCAATCCCCCCTTTTATGGCAATCAAACCATCACAGATTACAATCAGATCATTATCAGATTAGACCAATCAAAACTTAGTGGTCTTGAGCATCTTGCGTATAGACAGACTCCTTTAGATGCTTTGTGTCATCATAATAATAATAATATGAGCTTTTAACTCCACATCTGCTCTCTTCTTCTTCACTCTCTCTATAACTTGTGCATGCTGATATCCCTTAAAGATCAGGAATAGGAATATCGCACAAAGGGAGATTATCGAAAGTGGTTTCAAAATGGCACACATCATTCTACTTCCCAATCTTTAAAATTATCAACCTATCAAAGCAAACCCATTTCAATAGCTTCTGAAGCAGCTGCCGCTTCCAACTCTTTCAAATCCTTCGTCAACCCACATATATTATTACTACATTTCTCCAGGTCCTTACTTTTGTCTGGAATATAAGTACAGCATTGCTGAGCCTTCAACATCTGACAGACTCTGCCTTACTTTGCGAGCAAAAGGTTTAACACCAGTTGGTTCTGTAAAACCATAGACCTTATTGCAATCATCAGCATTTACAAGTAATAAGGAATTAGCAGTACTAGTAGCCAATATTTATCACTATTGTAGACAGCTTTTTAATTTTAAAATCATTTAGAATTACACCTACAGACAGGATTATTGAACAAAAATATATTCTACTACTTCTGCTGCACTAACACCTATGTTTCTCTGGAATTCTCTTCCCATAGAGGATCATTAAAATGTTCCACATGATAAATCTTCGGGAAAACTTTGCCAAAATATTAAGTAACATGCCATCCATGTGCCAATCTGAAATATGCATTTTGTCCACAAATAAAACAAACTTGAGGAATCACAGTATACTGTCCCACCAGGGCACAAGATTTTTTTATTCTTGCTTCAAAACTATATTAACATTCACTCTCTCCTAGAAACAACATATCTATATAACTTTGGTAATCAGGTATACACAACTTTCCTTTGTGTTTCCAATCTAAAACTAAGGTGGATAAATTCCCTTTGCCCTGATGTTAAATTTCTTCACTAATCCACTTGTGATTTTTAAGATTTTGATCCGTTTCAGTTTGAAACTTTAAGTCTCACCATCTATTCTTGACCAAACTCAAAAATGTATTTTCCACATCTGAAATCAAACAGGTCAAATTATGCCTGTGTGCATACACAGTATCTAGTGACTGAAGGGATACAAATGATTTGCCTGTCATCTCTGCACCTTTGAAATAAGGATTTTTATTTAAAAGTTTGATAAGGGGAACTTGAAGGACAACTACATCATAATTTGAAATATAATATTGAAAACTACCTTCTGCATAAAATATACTTAATAGAAGACTACAATAAATACCATATGTCGGAGGAAGATGGTGGTAGGAAATTCCCTCTGAAGGTAACTGAGTACAGATGTAACAACATCTGGCATTCATCATCTCTATAGCAACCTCCAAGCACCCGACGTAAGCCCTCCCCCTGTAAAAAAGACCTCAACCTACCCAGCCACCCCCCCCCCAACAACTGGAAATCCTTTGCTCCCATCTCAGAAGCAGAGATCTCTAAATTGATTACCAGCACCAAACCCACATCACACTTCTCGGACCCTATCCCTGCGCAACTAGCAAAAAAACTCAATCTCACCCTAGCCCCGCTGTAGGCCAAGATTATAAACAGCTCTCTAAGAACCGGAGTCATGCCTGACTGTCTCAAAATGGGTCAAGTCACACCCCTCCAATAAAAACAGGCTCTGATCCCAATGATCTCAACAACTTCAGGCCTGTATCTAATCTCCATTTTCTAGCAAAAAACTTGGAAAGATGTGTCCTCCTGCAATTAACACAACACATCGAAAGCAACAACTTCCTAGATCCTCACCAATCAGACTTCAGAAAAGGTTGCAGCACTGAGACAGCGATCCTGAATGTCATAGATGACATCCACAAGTCACTTGACAATGATCAATGCTGCCTACTCATCCTCCGGGTCTTATCGGCTGCCTTTGACACGGTTGATCACAAACCACTCATTAATGTACTGCGGGAAAGGGTCGGAGCAGACAAGGTGGTAATACAGTGGTTCTCCTCCTTCCTGCAGAACCATACCCAAAGAATAAAAATTAAAAACAATACGTCAGACTTACTCCCCGTAAACGGGGGTTTCGCAAGGATCAGTTCTATCCACGGCACTATTCAATATCTACATGGAGCCACTCACCTAGATACTCAATAAAGCCAACATCCCCTTCCACCTATATGCAGACGACAGCCAAATCTACCTAGAAACTTCCTCTATTGAAGACATACAAAGACTAAACCTTAGCCTGAAAGAAATCCAACACTGGTTATCCCTCAACCACCTGAAACCAAACCAGGACAAAACGGAAATACTCATCCTATCCAACAAAGCACAGACCCCCCAAGTCACAGAATAGCTAAAGACCATTGATGCTCTAAAAGAGCAGACTCTGTAAAATCACTGGGAATCACTCTGGACCCTAATTTAGACATGGTCAAACACATCAAAAATACCGCCAAGAGCGCTTTCATCAACCTAAAACTGCTCAACAAAATAAAGCCATTCATCCCCCCCAATGACCTCAAACAATCCACCCAATCCTTAGTTCTGTCCAGACTAGACTACGGAAATGCAACCCTCACAGGCACAGCAAAATCCCACTTAGCCCCCCTCAGAACAACTAAATGCAGCAGCCAGAATGGTCACTGGAGTAAAAAAATATGAACAAATCACTCCTGCTCTCAGAGAGCTAAAATGGATACCAACCGAAATGCGCGCCAGATTCAGAACAGCCTGTCTCACTCACAAAGCCCTGCATACCGGTAACCCTGCATACCTGGCTGCCAAGCTAAACAAAGCCGGTCAGTCAGGAACCTAAGGAATACCAGCACTCTACTTCTCATCCCGCCAAAAACTCGCAAACATAAAGCCTCATCACGTGCCGTCTCTGGAAATGCGCCCAAAATTTTGAACGCCATCCCAGTTCATATCAGGACTAACCCCTCCTTTCCAAAATTCAAAAGCCAGCTCAAAGACCTTTTCCTCAACCGAACTCTTCCGAATGGATAGCTGACGCTCCACATCGAATCCCGCACACTGCAGTATACAAACACTCTGTTAAGAGGACCGATACCTCTCTAACCTCTCGTCTCGCTCCGGTGCTCCCCCTCACCTATCTGGAGTTGTCTTGAATCATGGAGTCTATCGGTTACTCTTCATGTTTGAACTGTTCATGTTACATATCATTATGTCCGATTTGCTACTCTGTGTGTTTGAACTTTACTCGCCACAAATCACTATGCTCTACTATGGTCACTTCTTAAGTTTGATTGCATCTTTGTTACATGTTGTAAAGCGCTCTGATACCCTCGGGTCTGGCCAGCACTATATAAAACTCCTAAAATAAAAACGAATAATCTATATACTCATAAAGCTTCATAAAATAAACATTTGAGGTATGATCCCCTCTTGATATATCTGTGTGTCATTTCTTAACCCCCCCACAACCGCATGTTACTATCAGAAGAATGTGGTGTGGTAGGAGCAACAGTAGACTTAAATTCTCCTGCGCTATCTGTACCTGAATTAAACCCTATAAGCACTATAACTAATAATACAACTAAAGTCATGAGTGGGCCTACTGTGATGTATCTACGCCTACTAATATTAGGATTGGCTTCCATTACTTTGTTGGAATCTAAACCTTGTGTGAACACAGCAGCTGCAGAGACTTCACTGTAGATTTCCACCTGTGCAAACAGCAAAACCAATTTCCAAAAGATATGCAACAAAATATATACAAGAATCTTCATGAATCATCCTAAGCCCTACTCCGTGTTCTTTTAAAAAAACAACCTTAGGCTCCTTTGGTTCCCTTGAGCCTCGGTTCTCTTCATTCTTCCCTACAAAGTCTATTAAATGTCTTTAATAATAAATGGTTCTATTCCATTCACTATTAGTCCCAGTGTGAAATGCTTCAGTTCATCACCAAGCACAGGAAACTCGTTTGCATCCAAAAAGGGAAATTCATCCGCATCTAAGATAAGGCGTCTAAAGGCACTCAGTCATGTCAACAAAGGAAGTTCAAAGGTTAGATGAATCTGAAGATCACATTTTCGAAGTTTCAATTGAAGTTCACTGATCCCAAAATTCACAGAACTCGTTGTCCCTGTCATTTGCAAGAAAGTATGTCCATTAAGGGGATGAGTACCTCCGGCTAAGCACTCTTGCTCGCTTTGACCTCTAGAGTGTTGCCTCTTCTCCTTTTTCGCTCAGATCTGAGTCCTCTGTATCCTCTAGGATACCTGAGAGATCACTTTCTGCTTGCTGGTCCAGTCTCCCTCTCTACTGCTTTCTCGGGCAACCTTCTTCTGCTGCCCCTCGCAGTTCACTGGCACTAGGCCCTTCGTCAGGGTCTGAGTTTATCTCTGTTATGACCACTGGATTAGCCTCTCCTTCACCAGTTTTGTCATCCAACTCTCCAGAACCCTTCTCAGGCCAATCAAGTTCTATTTCAGTTTCTGACTGTTCCCATACAGCTTGACTAACCTGCTCCAGTGATCTCTCGACCACCACTGGCTCTTTTGGGAGAGGCGCTGGTATTTCATCAAAGCTACATGGAACCTTACGAGTATGAGCAGCAGGGATCCAATTAGGGAGACCTCCGCACTTCACAGCAATTGTAGCCACAAGTATGACTTGATATGGCTCATGTCAACGAGACTCCAAACATGACTTCTGTACGGGCTTCTTCACCACCACCCAGTTTCCGGGGCTTAGGTCGTGGCACTGCTCCTGGTGTGGCAGGGATGTAGCAGCTTCAACCTGATGAGACACAGAATCTAGTATCAGATCATCAGTAACGCATTTGCAGGTACAGCTGGCAATCTCATTGCCCTGCCCATGATGATGTTATCGGGAGACAGTCCTGTCCTGCGATTGGGTGTGCTGCGTAGACTCATCAACACCAATAGCAAAGCATTCGGCTATTTCAAGGATGTAGAAGTACACAGCTTGGCAAGTCTTGATTTCAGCGTCCTATTGACTTGCTCCACCAGACCTAAAGCCTCAGGTCGGTAACTACAATGCAGTCTCTGGTCAACCTGCAAGGCAGTACACAGCATCCTCAGCATTTTGTTATTGAAGTGCGTGCCTTGGTCTGATTCCAAAGAAGTCGGGAAGCCGAACCTTGGTATCAACTTCCTCAACAACAACTTTGCTACTCTGAGACTATCATTTATTCTTGTGGTGTATGCCTCACGCCACTGTGAAAAGATGCACACAACAATCAACACATATCTCAGCCATTGTACAATAGGCATCTCTATAAAGTCCATTTGGATCCTGTTGAAGGGACCACCCGACCTCACTATGTGGCTCAATGTCACAGCAGTTCTTTTCCCTACATTGTTATGTTGGCACACAACACATCTGTGAGATAACGCTTTCGCCATCAACCTGACCCTAGGATTAAACCATGTCTGACAAAACAATCTGACCATGGCATCCCTCCCCTAATGAGTCGGACCATGGTAATGTCTAGCCATTGGCAGAAACAAACTATTTGGCAACACAGGTCTGCCATCTCCTGAAATCCAAATTTCATCTTCATCTCTTTAAACACAATCCGCATCCACACAACCCTGCTGTTCTGCTTCTGACACTTCTTCCTGTAACCTCTTAACTTCCTCCCAAGTATCAGCTGCTTTGAGCAGAATGTGGCAATTGGTCTCATCTGTTCATTCATTTACATACTCTCCATTAAATGTACACACATTGTAAGCACAGTACCTTGTGACCTCATCAGAACCTGTTGCAGACTGTCACATAGTCATCTCCCTTGCAATGTGCAGATCATTTCACAACTGCAACTTGTGCAGGCAATTGAAAAGCCTCTAACAATGTTCTCACCTGCTGACTGTTTTGTATAGGGGATACGGATGACATCATAGGTCCTCTAGGACCATAACTGTCCGAAGTCATGCACCCCACCAAAGCCGTACTGACTATCTGTAAATATAGATACCTGTAATCAATCTGAAACATGGCATTCTCGGGTAAGAGCAATCAATTCCACCACTTGTGCCGAGACTACTCCTTGAAGCCAAGTAGCTTCCACTACTCCTGTAACAGTACAGACTGCATAATCAGCTCTCAAATTTCCTTTGTGATCTCATAAACATTAGTCATCCACAAACAATATGTAATCAGATTCAGGTAGTGGTTCATCTTCTATATCTGGTCTCGGCTTGGTGCATAGTTCAGTGATATCGGGACAGCCATGCAACACTTCACTATTATCACTGCTATTGTCAGGAAGGGGTAGCAAATTTGCAGGATTCAAAAAAACAACACCTCTTTAGGGACACATTCTCAGCCGCCAGTTTGATTTGCTCATACCAGGTCAGGCGAGTGTTCATGAGATGTGGTATCCTTGTTCTAGTTAACAAAATTTCAACAGATTGAGGAACATATACAGTCAAAGAGGACACATTACTTAACACATTACTATACTTTCACACCTTTCGATGCTGACACCTGTCGCCTCAATCGCTTTAAAGCAGCCAGGCAGCGCTGCAGCCACTGGATCTAACGTGGCTCAGAAGTAAGTGGCTGGTCTTTGGGCACCTCCATGATTCTGTGTGAACACTGAAAGAGCGCTGCCCTCTCTTTCACTGAAGAAAAGCAAAAACACTTTGGTGTAATCAGGAATTCTTAGTACCAGGTTGCGGCAGAGGCTTTCTCTCAACTCTAGGAAGGCAACCAAACAATCATTGTCCCAAAGCACTGGCTCTGACTCATCCTTGTGTGTCAGCCTTTGCAAATGCTTGACGACTAGAAAAATGTGGGTATCCACTGGCGACAGTAGCCCACCATTCCCAAAAACATCCTGACTTCCTTCTGTGTGGTCAGTGGATTCATTTGCATGATCACCAAAATTCTTTCTTCTCGCACCTTTCTCTATATGATGATCAATGTATAGGACTTATCTTAAACAGTACTGCAACTTATTAGGTGACACCTTATGTCTAATTTCAGCCAAGTGGTTTAGCAATGCGATAATGTAATTTTTGCATGCTTCACAAGTATTTGACGCAACCATAAGGTGATCAAAAAATTGGCCTAAGACAGAGTTACAAGGCGTGATGCGAGTCTCTAAATTCTTCTTAAGGATCTGGTAAAAAATGGAGGACTCTTCGTATATCCTTGTGGGACTCAGCAGCATGCCAAAACATTTTTGCCAAGCCTAAATGCAAAGAGGAACTGACTGTCCTCATGCAAAGGTATAGAAAAGAACGCCCGGCACAAATCATTTACAGTAAACCACTCAGCCTCACAGAGGAACGAACTGTCCTCATGCAAAGGTATAGAAAAGAACGCCCGGCACAAATCATTTACAGTAAACCACTCAGCCTCACATGAAATTTGAAACAATATTACAGCAGGATTCTGTACCACGGGACAACAAGGGACCGCTATATTATTGATCTTTCGCAAAACCTAAACTCTACGGTACTTACCGCTAGGTTTCTGCAGGCCCATAATTAGTGAGTTACATGGACTTCCAACGATCTCCTTCAATATACCCTGTTGAATCATTGTCTTAATCACCGAAATTATTCCAGTAATCATTTCAGGGGTCAAATTATACTGCGGTGATCTGAGATATTCCACATTCAGCTTTATCTGTATATGGACAGGCTCAACTCTTATCCAATGTCCTTTCCTGAAAAATCCCAAACTTCTAGTCTCACTGAATCTCTGAGATCGAATGGCAAGTCCTCTGTTGTCATCATCGGATATATTCTGATAATTAGATCCTGATTTGTCAACTTAGAGGCAATGTCCTCATCATGAGTTTGTAGTTCTATTCCTTTTGGGGTACAATATATGGTGCAGTTCAGTTTGAACAGGAAATCGCGTCTTAACAAACTCACAGGACTCAAATCACAAACCACAAGTTGATGATTAGTCTCAAAGCCCCCTATCTTTACAGAGACATCCTCTATAACAGGGTTTTTACTTTGTTGATTAGCCACTCCAACAAATTGGTTAGTTCTTTCCGAGGGTGGCAGGTAGATACAGCAGGTAGTACCTGTTTCAACCAAAAATGATACATCGTAGCTATGTACTTCAGCATTTGTAAATGGACCACTCTGGTCTACCTCCAAGACTGCGCCAATCATGCAATCTTCACCCCCCTCTGAGGCACTGTCAGGAAAACTGATCGAGGCTGAAATTTTCACTTCTCTCAACCATGGGAAATTATTGGTAAGGATTTTTATTCTGGAAAGCATTCGGATTCAAATTCCGGACCTGGTTTGAAGAAAATCTGAGAACATGAGCAGCTTGCTGTGTGTGGCGTCAGAGGGTGGGGAACCTGTATCACTGGGGATTGTGGCACATTGAAATTCTGAGATCTAGGTTGGGATTCTGTTGCTATGGATTTTGACCCTGATTTTCAGGATTAAGACAACATTTGTGCTTCTTGTGCCCCAACCTATTTCAGTTGTAGTTCCCATTGTAGGAGAGTAGGATCTGCTTCTTATAGTTACCCCTACTTTTTGCTGATGTTTCACTGTTTATCGACTTTAGTCTGGCTGGGACCCTGCTATCCAGGGCCTCAGCCTAGCTGCTTCCTCTCTCAATTGATTGCATGTACTTTAGGTACACCACAGATTCGATTCTGGGGTACCCTTATAAGTCCTTAGTATATGGTATACTAAGTACCCAGGGCATAGGTACCCCAGAGGCCTACCAGGGGCTGCAGCATGTATTGTGCCACCCCTGGGAACCCATTTAAAATGACACAACAGGTCGGCTACAGCAGCCTGTGTAAGGTGATGTATGCATCCCTTACTGAGATATATGTTCCCTATATCTCTCCATATCACTGCGCATATAAACCTATCAGTCACCCCTATGGCAAGCCTTATCAATCCTGAAGGCAGGGTGCTGGGTTTTATGTGAGAGGGCGACCATGCATGAGCAGAGCCCCTCTGCAGCCTTCAGAACCTTTATTCCGGGGTTGTTTGTGATGCAGCCAAACCATATACTTTTAAGTGCATTATAACCTCGCGGTAAATGCTAACTTTGGAATGGCTGCACGGAAACATGTTGCGTTTGGTGTCAAACACCTTGGAATCATACCTCCACACCAGTAACTGGTGTGGGAGGTATGATTCCACCCTACTAGAGGGAGAAATATGACAGCACCAGTATACCCGGTACCAGCTTTGCAAGCCCTGGCATCACAAAATGGATGCTGCCAGCCATAGACATGAGTCTGCCCTCCTGCTGCTGGATGAAACTCTGTCAGGGGAGTCCTGGACAATAGGTTTCCTGTCACAGGGAGGTGTGACCACCTCCCAGACAGGCTTTAGTGTATTTGGGCAGGGTGGGTGCACTCTGAGAGTGCTTTGAAGTCTGCACTGGGGGCACATTTCGTGTCCCTGTGCAAACTGGTTGCAGGGGCTACCAGCCCCTGCTCTGGTGCGAAACTGGACAAAGGATATGGGTGTAGCCACCCCTCTGTCCTGACCCTCCCATAGGTGGGTCCCTAGAGTTTGTCCCACCCCTTCCTTGGGTATAAAGTAGGAACCCCTGACTACAGGACTTTAGATTTACCTGGATGAAACTCTGCAACAGAATCCCAGAACTTCTACTATCTACACGACGTTGGATGACCGAAGAATCTCCCTTGGAGTAAAGGAGTTACTCCCCTGCAAGGCAGGCACCAAAGACGCAATTGTCCAGTTTGCAACTACGCAGCTCCTGAAGGACTCAGAAGATTTTGCAACACAGGAGGTGGGTTTCCAAGCTTCCCCGAGGTCGATCCGTGCTCTCAGCAAACCTGAGATCCAAAGGCCTCGTGGGGACCGGGCTACCCGAGCCCCTGGACACCGTGGCCATTTGCAGCAGCATATGCTTTTTGGCGATCCTTGAGGCTGTGCTTTGGGCTACTTGTAGTCCAGACCCTGAGCAGTGATTCCACCAAAGATTACTGGCCTACACTCCTCGAGTGACCCGTGCGCTGGTATTGAGTGATTCCTCTCAAGGTCCCTTCGCAACCCCTTGTCCGTCGACTTGTGGGTCCCTGAGAAGAGTACTTTACCTTTCAGTGGGTTTTCCTGGTTGCTCCAGACATGCCCTGACCATCGCTTGGGGAGTCCACAGGAACTTGCTGGTCCACACCGAAGCCTTTTTACTCTCACAGCGTGGGTTGCCGTTGCCAAGGCTTTTTGGTCTCCAATCCGGACACCGACCCCCTCCAAATGCCTTTGGTTAGTGCACCTTCTTTCTCAGTAATCCTATGCCATTGTTCAAACAAAATGCTTGAGTGTAACTCTACATTTATCGCCATATAATGACATGCAGTGTCTTTGGGCAAGGCTTCTTCCCACCTCTAAGACGTATCTGAACATCACTCTAAACAAATCTTGTCCAACTTTAAAACATTTCATTTTCAGTTATAATTAGTTCGTTTCAACACAAAAATCAATATTTTACTAAAAAAACGAATTCCAAATCACCAACCAGTAACAGTGCGGCACATCGTGATGTGGACAGCCAATGACAGTGTGGCTTCACACCAACCGACCTATCCCAGTGCAAATAGCTGTGACAGTCTCACTCTTCGCAGCAGCTCACCCTCCTTTACAACTTTCACTAACACACTCCTTTCAGCAATATACTTGCACCTAAATACAATGCAATAGCAACAAATAACAATTTGCTGCTTTACTAAAGAATGAACAGAAATCAATCATACAAAAATAACACAAACACACATTCAAATGAAACCTCGTCATGCGGGAAATCACTCTGTTCAGTGCTTCTTACTTCTGCGCAAAAGGTCTGCCACACTAATCATACCTCATTTTTACACAAACGTCCCTATCTCAATTGGGCTGTTGACAACGTCTCACGATGACCTTTACAAAGCCTCAGCAAACAATTACAATAAAGTGTCTTCTACACTTTTTAATATCATACCGGGATCGTAGGTCATGTCGGACCCGATAACAACTTCTCCACAATAAGTGCTATATTCACATAATCATCTAAAGCATAACCACATCTTATCACGCAATCTCTGTGAGACACCACACAATTGCCACAAACACCGCAAGCTAAGCATAAGCCGTTTACACACTTCCCTATTGATACCCACCTTTCCACTGTTAAAACTCAATCACTGACAGTGATTCTCCAAGTCAAAATGTGGGCACTAGGGACCAAGATTTGATCTGTACTAATCTAAAGTAACAGTTTTCCAACCCCTCTACTTCAGGTACTAACCATCCTCGGTATGCTACCATCTCAGAACGCTCTGGGCCGTTTCTTCCAATTCAACTCTGATCAATAGACCTTTTTAGTAGCCTGAGAAGAAAAGGGGTTAATGACAATTTAAATCTTACCGTACAGTGTGATCAATAGGACCACACAATACAAGTATGAGTCAGTAACTTGAAGTTAGAAGGTTTATTACAAACTCAAAGCCAGAATAATAAAAATCACTCTCAAAAACATACTGTAAAAATAAAAGATTTTCAATGGAAGAACATGGCGGCGTACAATATTGGTCCTCAACAGCAAAGAGCAAATAAGAATTTCTGTTGCAGCTATGCAAAAGGAAAAGGATTTGATGGCTAGGCGAATGATTTTGATCCTTCTCCCCATACATGGAAAAGATTCTAATGAACCCTACACTAAACTAAGGATAGGGGAAACCCTATTAAACCCTATCAAATTAAGGAAGCAAGAAAGATGTCAGCATCAGAACCTTTGTAGAAGATTCTATAGGTAGGAAGTCATATATAGCATAAGCTATACAATCAGAGATGTCAGGAGAGGACTGTACCTCTCCCAGTCTAAAGGGAATCTAACCAAACCTGAGGTGGTTTCACTAATTAAAATACACAAAGAACATTCAATAAATATTACCTCATACGCATCATAATACTTTTCCAGTTCCCAAGAATGAATTTTGTGTCTCCTATTTCCCAGTCTCCGCTTTCAAAGCGTCCTTGGATTCCTCCCTTCATCTGATAGTAGCAACCGGTAACCCTCCCTTTGTTCTTCATTAAAATTATTTGACCTTGTGTCGGAGGCAAGGGAGGAACAGAAGCGAGGAGGCCGTAGTGTATTAATAGTGGGTGTTTTATTCTTCACATATACAGATCGTTGTGAGGGAAAATGTTATAAATACATAGAGTCTTGTCCAGGATACAACAAAAGAACGTTTCCTTCACGCTCTTCCTCTTCCCTCTTCCCTCTTCCCTCTTCCTTTTAGGCGTTCCTTTTCTGGAGGACGGGATCCCAGGAGGCTTTGAGGGATGGAACAACACAACAACAACAACAAAAAGAAGCGGTAAGTATGTCTGCAAAATAGGGGGGTATTGTTTCACCACACCCAGGTGATAAAAAGTAGTGCCGAATGGAAATGAGGGAAAGAAAAGAAATAAAAATAAGGTGCACTTTATCTATGGGACTTTTGCTTTGTGCTCCCCGGTTTAACAGCTTTTTGGAAGTGCCAGCTTTGGTGAGATACCCCTATAAACGGGGTAGGGTAGTGCTGAGTAGTGAGGCAGAAAAGGAGGGCAAACAACCAAAGGGCCGTCTACACCTAGAGTCGGTGCCTATGCCTTTCCTGGTAAGGTTGGGATGGTGAGGCTCCTTGACCCACCCACCGACACACCCCTGCGCCCGCAGCAGGTACCGCCTTAAGCCGCAACCCTCCTGGGTTGCGGCGGCTCCTGCACGTCTCCTGGGGTCCACCACTCTTCCCACCACACGTCCGGGTCTTCTTTGGTCTCCTCGCCTTCCACCGCCACAGCGTTAGTATCTGCGTTCTGTTTGGGGGTCGTCCTCTCGTCTGGTCCCGCTTTTGATGGAGTCGTCCACAACCCTCCTTCGCGTCTTCTTTCCAGCCGGCCTCTTCTTCCTGGCTGCTGTCGTCCCTTCTCACTGTCTTCGGCTCCTTTTCTCCTCCCCTCTGGATACCGGATTGGTCTTCCTTGCTCACATGCGCGCTTTGGGCTGGCTACGACCCCGGAACCACCGTAGCTCCGTCCTGGGAAGGGGAAGGACAGTCCGTCGTTAGTGTCTGCTTTGTTCTGGGGCTCTCTTCCACATCCGCGGCACACAGAAACCAGGGTAAGCGATCTATTGGCACATCATGGCTTCGGGGGGAGGTAATTGTGGGACTTCCTCACATCTTGCCATCTGTTTCTCGCCTCACTATCTCAAATTACAATACGCTTTTCACTAACCAATGAATGCCTTTGGTCTGCGCCAACAAAGGAGAAACATTAAGAAAAACAACTTTCACATTAGTATTAGATGTCCCGACTGTAAGCTTAAGGGCCACAATCGTGCTAACTTTAGTAAGCAAGTTATCCATATTTGTAAAGCGCAAACATATCACCCCTTAAGGTTTCAAGGCACTGGGGGCCGTCTGGAAGATTAAGTGAGGTATTGCCCAGAGCCACATGATGCTGAGGGGAGCTTCTGCCAGGGTTCGAACCGGTTACCCATTGCTCTGTAGTCAGCCGCTGTGGCTGCTGCACCACACCTCTCTCTACTTAACAGTTTTCTTTACATGAATATTAATTCTACAAGCTACAGATAATTCAATCAATTAAACATGTAATAAAGGAATCAAGCTCTTTTTTCTACTGTACGGTCACAAATTTATAAAGAAAGCATTAAACAAATATGATTCATCCCCACTAATCCCTGGTGAATGCACTGCATTAAATGCATTTTAGCGCACCACCTTACAATCTAAACCTATAAAAGATTAGTATCAGCAATACAGATATTTCTGAAAAGGAAATCTTTAATATGCACACACACATATGTCAAAAACACACAATAATTGCACTTTAGATATCTCTGGTGCATCATTTCTCCTTAGTATTATTGCATCACACGAGTACATGAGACCAAATGTAAACATATATGTAGCCTAACCAAACGTAAAAGGATGGAGCCAAAACTATGCTGCTCCAATTACAATGCCAACTTCTCCAATGCCTCTGATCAACTGAAACAGTTCACCAGAACACCAATGAAGCAGGCCGAGAATATGGAACACTATTATAACAATAACATGTAAGTATGAAGGTAAGCAATACATCATGCAGCAGGGCACATGCACAAAATAAGCTTGTGACACTACTATCAAATGTAAACATACAGTACAACAAGCAGTCACATGTTTAAGAGGTCGGTGGAGCTGCTGGAGGGATAGAGAGAGAGCACAATTTGTTTTTGCTGCTCAGCAAAGTGGGAATAGAAACAATGTATTCGACTAAGACAGCAACGGTGTGTCACAATAGCTACGAGTTCCTGGGCCAGTCGGCAGCTTAGCAGGCTAAGGCAGACCAGTAGTGCACAATAAACATGCGTGCAGGCTGCTTAGTGACCCATGATCATTTCCACAGTGTGTCGGTGTATGCTTGACTTCTGCATTTTAATGTGGGTGAGTGTTGTATCGTGTGAATTAGAAATGATTGAACCCTTTTAGCTCCAGATGGACTCTGGAGAACTGTAACGTAATTGTTAGAGCAGAATGCACTGAAGGCTGGTTTAGAATGTGGAGTTTGCGGTTACAAGCAGAAGAATAAAGATGTGATTACTAAGGTCCATGTGTGGCTTAGTCCTTTGTGGTTACCTGGGCTGGGGAGGACGTTACAACAGGCAACGAGTTAGGGGATAAGTAACCCGAATATCAACAGTGCGATCCCAGAGAGTTTGCCTGGGTCCAAACAAACTGCTTGTGTGTGCCATGTGTGATGGGGTCGAAGTGAGGAACTGATGCTTAGCGCATGTGGAGTCAAAGCACAACTCCAGCCGTTGTAAAGATGTTAAAAATTATGAAAGCATTGGAAATAAATCTTTGTATCGATCATAGAGAACCTGTTGGTCATATCATACGTAAAGGTACTACGCTGCTACGTAATGTACAGTCATATGTAATCCGGAGCGGGAATGCTAAAGAAACATACAACCAGGTTTTCAAAGAGCAAGATAATGTTACAATTAAAAAGTGGTGAAGACAAAGAGCGCACAGAGAGATGCCTAAGGACCAAGCAAGTATTTGCTCACCAGAACCTGAGTAAAGTGAGCCGGTACGACCTCAGCGCCAGGCTCCACAACCCAGGTCAAGCACAGGGGTTGTGTTTGACAGGCGCGCTACCATCACCACATCATCAGAATAGTGAAATGTTTCAGCTGGCAGAGAAGGAAGTCACATTTCCAGCTATCATTAAGGATGTAACCGAGGCCAGCACGTCTCAAGGCCTCACTGCTGAGTCACATAAACCAAGCCAGAGAGATCCACACACAGTGTCAATAAGTTCCACACTGGTCTACAATGCTGCCGCTTTCCTGAACCCACCATCACCAATCGATACCGCCAAAAAACATATTCTTGGTGATAGAGACCTTTGATGATTTCATCAACACACTTGAAGAGACTGATAACCAAAAACCAAAACATTATCAAGTATCTCAAAAATCCTGCGGGTGATGGTGTAAAAAGAAGTCATAAAGAAAATGCCACTAACCGATAAAGAAGTCACATATCATAAAATTGAAGTGTTTAATCCAGTGCTAAATGTTGATTACGAATATATCTTCAACCAGCAACACCAGAAAGCTGATTAAACCATTGATAAATTTGTGGAGAGACTCGACACACTCATCAGACATTGTAAGTTCAATTAATTTAATGATGAAGGATCTATGCGTCTGAGAGTTATTGATGGATGTTTGTGAGATTCATTCAGCCGACGAATGCTGAGAGAAATTCTTAGTCTGGAGCGAGTGTTAATGGCTGCTAGAGATGAAGAGCATGCCGATAGACAAGCACCCGACATGGAGGTGCCCAGAATGAATCAGTCATAGTGTGAAAACTAAGCTGTAGCCAAGGACTGAAGGACACAAAGAGATGTCTACCTGTACAAAGAAGTGTTTTAGATGTAGATTTTCATTTCCACACGAAGGTAAATGTCCAGCTCTCCAGAAAGATCTGTAAAGGCTGTGGGAAGGAGAACCAATTTTGGCAGTTTGCAAAGCCAAGAGAAATGCAAGTGCATCACAGCATGGAAACAAAGTGGCTGCCAAAATTTTCCAGAAGCAACATTGGTTTTCAGAGCTGCACAAAAAGAACACGATAAAGCTCTTACACAAGTATGTAGTTTACTTGCCAAATCAGGTTTGACGTTGAATGCAAACAAGTATGAGTTCCATAAGATAAAGCTAAAATTTGCTGCCCATATCTTTTCTGATGGGTTATGACACCATATCCTGCTTAAGTACAAGCTCTGTCAAATGCTGGTGCCCCCAAGATGTTTCCATGGTGTGCTCATTTCTCGGCATTGCTAGCAACTGTTCCAAATACATATTTGAGACTTTGCAACTATAAGTGTTCTGTTACGAGACTGGGTGAGAAAGAATGCTTCATTTCATTGGTCACATGAATGTGAGAAAAGCTTCAAGAAAATTAAATAAGACCTTGAGTATGGTACTGAAATGGCATATTTCAATCTGAAGCTTCATACAGAGGTTGTTGTTGACGCTAGCCCAGTCGGTCCTTGCACAACAGAGTAGACACCCGAATGCTCAAAGGCATATTGTGGCCTATACAAGTATAAGTTTGTCCCAAACAGAAAGTGCTTACTCACAACCTGATAAAGAAAGCTTAGCTGTGGTATAGGCTTGTGAAAATCTCCATGTATTCCTGTACGGTAAACCTTTCACAATGGTAAATGATCATCAAGCTCTAGTGACTATATTTGGAAATCCAATGGCCAAAATGCCTCCTCACATTGAACGATGGGGACTATGGTTACAAGAATATGATTATACCATTGCGTATCGTCCAGAGAAGGATCAGAACCCTGCAGACTACTTTTCCAGAGTGCCCATCCAAGACGGCCGAGGCTTATATCAACTTCACTGTATAATCAAACACACCGGCTACCATTCTGTTTGCCCAGATTAACACTGTCACAAGCCACAATAGTGACATTTTAAAGCTAAAGGATATAATTACACATCAGTCATGGAACCAACTCACTCGATCACTCACCAGTGATGCTGAATATCAAAAGTACAAGAATGTTAAGGATGAACTGTCCATAATTCAGAAAGGAGTTATATAACAAGGGTTTAGAATCCTGATTCCGGGGCATCTGAGACAGAAAATAATTGAGGTAGCCTATAGAGGACATTGTAGAATTGTTGCCACAAAATGAACTCACTAGATCGAGTTTGGTTTCTGTACCTTGATGACAGAATCAAAAAGGAATTAAAGGCCTGTCATTTATGCAACTGCCTCTCTACAAAAAATATTCACCGCCCTTGAAATTGTAAGAACTCCTGAAGCATGAATGGTGGAGAATAACAATTGACTTTCTTCGGGCCACTTGACAATGGACATCATCTATTGGTGATTATGGATAAATACCCATGATTTCCACTCATTGAAGATCTTTCATCAACAATTCAAGAACGAGTCATTGAAAGACTAGATGGCATCTTTGCAACTTGGGCTGTTCCAGCCATAGTGAAGTCTGACAATGGTCCACTTTTCCATAGTCGAGGGTTCAGAGATTTCTTTGGGCATTTGAAAATAAAGCATCAAAAGAGCATACCTCTGTGGCCACTAGCCTACTGACTCGAGCGTTCTATGAGGATGCTAAAAAAAGCAGTGCACTGTGCCACTCTTGTGAAGCTCAATTTTAAAACTGTATTGAATTCTACCTTGAGAGCTTATCGTTCATACCCTACTCGACCACAAGTGAAAGTCCTGCAACTCTGATGTTCGGGAAAGCAATGAATACCAAGTTTCCTCAATGGACCAATCAGAGAAAGACAGATGATGCGACAACTCATGAGAAGGACTTGGTTAGATGAAAGTGTATGCTGAGAAAAGACGTCATGCAAAGAACACTGCCCTCAAGAGAGGAGATCCAGTGCTCGTACGACAAATGCAGAAAATAATATTTGTTACTCCTTTTGATGGAGAACCTTTCCAGGTGGTATGTACTAAGGGACACATGGTGACTGCTCACCACCCTGGGAAGTCTATTACTCAAGACTCTTCTCATTGTATGCATTTGACCAATAGTTTATTATATCTAATAGTTGAAAGAGAGACTGAATATGAAACATTAGCAACTGCTGTTGCTTCTACACCGTTGACGGAGATCCTAGACATCAGTGATGACACCTCCTAGTTTCCCAAAACAAGATCAGGTCAAACAATTAAACTGCCAAGAAGATTGATTGAAGAGGTTTGAATGTATATGTCTATCTATATAAATATTTTGTAAACAATTGCAATTTTCTGCTTAACAGAGGGGTAGATGCAGTGTCTTGTGAATTAGAAATGATGGAACCTTTTGGCTCCAGATGGACTACGTAGAACGGTGACATAATTATTAGAGTGGAATGCGTGGAAGGCTTGATTAGAATGTGGAGTTTGCAGTTACACGCAGAACAATAAAGACGTGTATTATTAAGCTCCGTGTGTGGCGTATTTTTTTGCTGGTGTCCAGGCTGGGCAGGACGATACAGTGAGGTGGACACCAGCACTAAAATGCTTTCATCTAACCCCGGAGGGGTGGTACTTTGCTAAGGCCTTAAAAAGAGCTATCAAATTACAAATTTCTTACAAGCCCAGTTTTTGGATAGCTGAGCTATCTGTTAGTTTGCAAGTGTCTCATGGAGTCAGGCATTTGCCAATGAAGCAGTTCGCAGTTTGTAGAGATCATAAAGGTCTCTGGAGACTGGGCTACCCTTGACGTTGGTAATCTGAGAAAATATGAAAACAGATGCGGTAGGTGCTCTAGATGTAGATGCGTGTACCAAAACTGTTACACCATTATCTCTGACAAGCATTTAAACATGCCACAGAGGAAATGAACTGCTATCACAACGTACCACTAAAAAACTGTAAGAGAAATACAAACTGGTAATTCGTGCATCTGGCATATAAAGCCTCATAAAACCCTGAAAGGTTGACTCCTGGCCAGAACCTGATTTACCTTAAAAAGTCCCTCCATGTTTGTATTCTGGAGACATTGGTATTCAGAACAGTCAACCACTGACCTAGACCCCAAAAAGTAGAACACTATTCCTTATTCAAGGACAAATAATACACAAAAGACTAAAAAGCCTCCTATATACCTGTTTTGTGTTGTTTTTAGGTCTGGCATCAGCCAAGACCTATGATTTTATTAAAATATGTATCATATGCTTACAAATACAGGCTTTCAGCCACCTCTCTGAATCCATAGGTAGGTTTTGTGTCATTCATATTTTACTTACACCTAATACGGCATAAAGCATGGGGCAGTGGGTCGGACTACTTAAGCCATTGGTTAACTTCCCTTTGAGTGACTGCATTTGTCTCTCACACGGAGCACATCTACACACAAGCTGGTTCCTTTCAGTGCCAGGGTTTTTTACTTTATAATTAATTTATTGTTGCATTTGTCAATCAGTCAGTCAAATAGCTTTATTTCGATAACAAGTATCATAAAAGCAGCATCATACTTACAATCCAAAGGTAAAAGATACGAGTTATCATAAAAACAGTAATAAAAGTAAGTATGTACATTCCATCTGAGCATAATATACAAAGGATTGATCATTTTGTTGGTAGTTATTAACAGTAACACGCTAATCCCTCAGTCAAGATGGAAAGTTAATTCGTAAATGTAATAAATACTAAGATGTAATTAGTAAGTAAAACTAATTGAATAAAAATAAGAAACATTTCATCTTTTTCAGCTATTTGATGACATTTGAAAATATATAAAAATGCATTTGCAGTGTAAAATCATACCTCCCTACTGATTTCAAGATCTGCAGAGCAACACAATGATCCGAGGTACCCAGCTGTCTATAGATCGGTTTTATCCATCTCGATCTGGCCCTGTGGTTGCCATCTAAGCTAATTACCTCTTTAAATGCGGACGCATATTTGGTAAACTCGGCAGTTCACAACAATCGAGCCCAATAAAACAGCGGTCTTGATCTAGCAATATCTCTGTAAGAGCTTCTTCCCATATCACTCATCAAGGGCTTGAGTGGGCATTTCTGGGAAGGCTCACTAACTCTCTCAGGAACTTGTGTTCGGATCTACAGATCTCTTGCACATTGTTGAACCCCCACAATTCCACACAATAAAGGGCCGAGCTAACTGCCTTTACGGCGTAGCTCGTGAGCGCTGGGGCAACGGGTCTGCTCTGTGAGGAGCGATGTTTTCTGCCTATTGCCCCAGCCACACGTTTGTGGTTCAGAAGCATCTTATTAATGTGGGGGTTCCAGTACATTGTTTAGGAGAGTCGAATGCCCAAATAATCGAAAGTGCTGACTCTCTCCAAACGCGTTCAATGCCTAAAGGGCTTGTAGGGGTTGAACGTCATCAATTTAGTCTTTGTAGTGTTGATGATCAAACCCCTTGAGTTGCAGAAGAGCTGAAACCTGTCCAGGAGTCTCTGTAATCCTACTGGGGTCTTGGAGATCAACAGCGTATCATCTGCGAACAGGAGGGT
Source organism: Triturus cristatus (assembly GCF_964204655.1). Lineage (NCBI taxonomy): Eukaryota > Metazoa > Chordata > Amphibia > Caudata > Salamandridae > Triturus > Triturus cristatus. The sequence goes on along the minus strand of NC_140589.1, from coordinate 1,059,354,968 downwards.
GGGTACCCTTTCTCCTGTTGCATTTGTGTTAAGAGCCAGATGTGCAGGGTGCTTCTGATGCACATTCCATCTTTATCAGATTCCATCTTCTGCCACTGATGTTGTAAATTCCTTTTGGAGAGTTTTCCTCTTTAGACTGCTACTATTTCACAGCACACCGGATTGCATCCATTTGGAACTGTTCTGCATTAAGTTATTCATCTTCTTTCTTTCCTTCTTTCTTTCTTATTTTCTTTCCTTTTTCTTCTGTCTTTCTCTTATTCTTGCCTTCTTTCATTCTTTTTTCATTCGCTCTTGCCTTCTCTTTCACTCTTTCCTTATCTTTCAGCTCTCTTTCTCTCTTTTTCTTCCCCTTTTTATTTCTTTTTTCTTTCTTTCTTTCCTACTCTTTCTTTCACTTCCCTTCTTTTGCCTTCTTTCATTCTTCCCTCCTTTGATTCCTTCTTTCTTCCCTCTTTCTTTATTGTACCTTCTCTTGCTTTAATTATCTTGCCTTCCCTCTTTCCTTTTTTCCTTCTCTTTTACCTTCTTTCCTTCTCTTGCTTTCCTTCCTTATTTCCGTATTTCTTACTTTCTTTTTTTTTCTTTTTCTTCACTTCTACCTTGCTTTCCTTCTTTCTTTCTTTCTCAAAGGCAAGAGCCGTACAGCCAATGGCAGCCTGGATGAATTTTTAGGTAGTTCCCTTCAGTGCAAGGGAGTACTAAGGGGGCACCGAGTGCTGTGTGCAAAGGACTACGAGTCTCAAGAAGCTTGCTGATCATCTGTAGGGGCGGGAGGAGAAGCCGTGAAGCTGGAGGGCTTTAAAGTGCATTGTGAGCTCCCACGGCATGGGATGCCGAGTGCTATGTGCAAGGGACTGCATGTCCCAAGAAGCTTGCTGACCATCTGTAGGGATGGGAGGAGAAGCCCTGTGACACCAGAACGCTACAAAGCACATTGTGATCCCCCGTGGTGCAGGACGCAGAGTGCTGTGCAAGGGACTAAGTGTCCCAAGAAGCTCAGTGATTATCTGTAGGGGCAGGAGGAAAGCCTTGTGACGCCAGAGTGCTACAAAGCGCATTGTGAGCCCATGGGGCACGGAACGCTAAGTGCTGTGTGCAAGGGTGTAAAAGGGGTTCTTCCATAAATAAATATGAAGATAGATGATGTGTAGAAGTCTTCTTTATTAAGTACAACACACAGCACAGCCCCGACACAGTAGGCAGCTTCAGAGGTCTCCGGATAACTGCCGGACCTCGAATCCCAAACTAGAATCCCCAGTACATTCTACACCTACGTTCTGATAACCATTCTAATAACCATGGAAATGGAAATACAACACATTTTTCCCTTTAACACAACAAAACAAATTATGAAAAACCTACAACTAAACATAACATCAAAATAAATAAAAGATAAAACATAATATACAGAAACTAAGGTTAAACAACAGAAAATACACGATTGAAGAATATAATCTTTTAGATAGTAGCACGTATTCTTCTTCTGCTTTCCCTTGGTACAACCTCTTCCACACTGGGAGTTGGACCAAGAGCTGCTGTTGGATCAGCAGCAACACAATTGCTCCTCCCTTCTCCGAGCAACAAGCAGTAATCAGATTGTGCGTGCTCAGAGAAAGAATAATTCTCATTTTGAACGTCATGAGAAAACGTGGCATCACCACAACCAGTATGATGAGCAGACACTTCATTTGATTGTCTAGGAAAAGAACTATTCGATAAAGACAGACCAGAAAAACTAGAAGAAGTTTCAATAACAGAATTCTCATAGAAATTGTTTCTCACCAAAACTACATTCCTTTTACTCCACCACTTGCCATTCTCTACTAAAACTGCATGTTTAGAGACTTTAACAATGTGTGTCATGGGAAAAAACTTTAGAATTATGGCTTTTGCTTCCAGCTGGTCTTTTAACCTTGATAAGATCTCCAACAGAAAGTTGAATATCTTTCACTTTTTTATTTGGGTCATAAAGTTGTTTCATTTTCACTTGAGCTTTTTCAACAGTGTCACGAACATGTTTAAGATCAGGGATCTTATTAGAACACTTTGTCAGCTCCAAAACCCAATTGGGACTAAGTTGAGAAGCGTCCTTTCAAAAGAAAAAAAGGAGGAATACCAGTCACAGAGTGAGGCGTATTATGATAACTCCATAATCTCTCTTGAACCGCTTAATGAACGGATTCTCCCTCAACAAAGGCCAACTGAATAGTTTCTTTTAACATTCTGTTCACCCTCTCCACCATGCCATTTTCTTGGGGACTATACAGAGCGACAGTCATGTGCTTGATACCCATGATAGTTAAAAAAAAATTGCATTGAATGAGACTTAAATTGGACCCCATTATCTGAGACAAGAACTTTGGGAACCACTTCCCGTCGAAACAAATCACTAAGCATATTTATCAGAGCTGTGGTAGAAGGTTCAGGTAAAAACCTACATTCCACCCATTTTGAGAAATAATCAACTGTAACTAAAGCAAATCTCATATTACCCTTCCGATTGTACATTGGACCAATGAAGTCTATCCACAATTTTTCTCAAGGACCATTGGGAAAATCAACAGGATGAAGGGGAGTATTGTGAACCTTTAAAGATTTATCAGCCATGGAACAACTAGAGCACCGTCCTACAAAACTCTCCATCTCAACATCCATCCCTGGCCACCAATAGTACAGTCGCAGACGTTTGTTAGTGCCAGTCATGCCAAGGTGGCCTTGGTGAGCAAAATTGATTAATCTTAACCTGAGTGCTCCCGGAGGAATCAACAAACTACCTCTCATAATAAAATCATTTTCAATAGTAAGATCATCTTTCACCTTATGAAAATGACGTAAACCTTCACTCAGTTTCCTTTTTTTCAGGCCAACCCTTGATAATGCAATCCTTGATTGAATTCTGTAATTCATCACCTTTAGAACAATCTAACCATTCATAGTTGCTGATAGCTCCTTCCAAAACTACCACGGGAGGAGGAGCCTAGCGCGCAACCAAGATGGCCGCGTAGGCTTACGGCTCTCGAGGGCCTCCGCAACCTCCCACGTCTATCCTGACTTAATCCTGGTTTACTTGACGGGCTTTTGCAGATGAGCTTGCACTGGGGTGCCACCCGTTTTCTAAATTCAGATCGGACGCCGGGACCCGGAATGGTTGAACTCCGAAGTTTGTGGCCTGCTCTTGCCTTGGTCCCGATCTCGAGCTGGTGATGTGCCCGGGCACGAAGTGAACAACAGCGGCTGGCTGGGCTTGACCTGCCACGGACCCCGCACTTTCACTTTCGTTTTCAAGCTTGCTCTTTGATATCGGCCGCGAGACTATGGTGTTTCCGAGGGGCGCGGATGGCGAAGTGTCTGGCCTGACTCTCGGATTATACATGGGCTGACTGTCGGCGACGGCTGTGCTCAACTGACTTAGCTACTTGGTCCCGTTTTTCCTGGTGCGGGCGGGTGCTGGCCTTGGTGGCCGCCGGAGGATGGCGGCGAGACTAGACGGAGACAAGTCGAAACCCAAGTCAACCCGAAGGGGTGCCTATACCCAGGTCAATAACATGGATCGTTATGCGCTGGCAAAGGGATCCCCTGGTGGCTCGCATAAATCGCCTGAGAGGTCTAAGGAGGTCTCCGGCCCATCGTCGGAATTGACCCTGCTGGACGTCATGGGCGCCATTGAGGAGATGAAGACCGCTGTGGGTCAGCAGTTTGATACCCTGGCTCATAAACTGGACGCGGTCCTGATCGATGTGAATTTGGTCAGGGCAGACCTGTCCAAAACTAACGAGCGGGTCGACTCCTTGAGTCAAGCGGCGTCGAGTCTAACTGTGGACGTGGCCGCCCTGCAGACGGAGGTCCGTAGGTTGCGGCTAGCCAGTGATCTGACGGACCGTCGACTTGAGGACTCCGAAAGCAGGGCTAGACGGAACAATGTCCGTATCATTGGAGTGCCGGAAAGATCGGAGGAATCTGCTGCGGATCTTTTTGTCGAGGATCTGGTGACCAATCATCTCGCGCCCAAGGGACTGAGCAAGTTCTTTGCAGTGGAGCGGGCCCACAGGATTCCGGGTGGTGAGCCCAAGGTGGGTGCTCCCCCGCGGCCTATAATCGCCCGGCTTTTTAACTTTCGGGATAGGGATGCTATCCTTCAGGCGTCGAGGGCTGCCGGGCCGCTGAAGTTTGAGAACTCTAATGTCAGCTTTTACCCGGACTTCACGCAAGCGGTCCAGAAACAACGGCTGGGATCTTCGGGTGTCAAACGGCGCTTGAGGGACATGGAGCTGAAATACGCGATGTTATTCCCGGCGAGGCTGCGGGTTGAGTTCCAGGGTCGTTCCCACTTTTTCGACCAGCCGGAGGCGGCTGGAGACTGGTTGGATGCCCTGCCTCGGGGACAGGATCGAGACAGTCGGATGGCGGAGAGCGGACGGGATTTGGTGACGCAGGACTAGAACTTGGTTCCTGGTAATGGAGTGAACTGGTGACGTTTTGTACCTTGGCTCAACTGGACCCTAGATTGGAACAATATGCCCTTCAAATGCTTGGGGGTTGTGGGGAGCTTATTGGGGCCCTTTCCTCCTTCTGGGGTTCTTTTTGTGGTATATGTTAGGGCGACAGGCACACTGCGAGTTGGGGGGGCTGTTCGGGCTCAAGCAGGGGTGCAGGGAGGGGGGAGTTGTGGTTTGGGGATTGTGGGGGAGGGGGGTTGTTGGGGATTGTTTGTTTGTTTCGCAAGGCAATGTGAAGTTCTCTGCCGGGTTGTGCTTTCCGGGATGTGGGTATCATGCACGGGAGTGGGATGGTGGTTGGGGATTGAGAATCCTTTCATGGAATGTGAATGGACTTGGGGACAGGATCAAGCGCGGGGTGGTGCTGCAGTTTTTGAAGCGGATTTCGCCCGACATTGTTTTCCTGCAGGAGACACACGTGATTGGGAACTCCTTCCATGCCCTAAATAGGAGGGGCTATCGCCTTGCCGCTCACTCTGGTTTCACTTCTGGCTCTAGGGGAGTGGGCATTTTGGTTAGGGCCTCTCTCCCATTGGAAGTTGATGAGGTGCTTCACGATGATAGGGGGCGCTATGTGGCACTGGTGGGGAGATGGGAGGGTAGGACTATCTCGCTCGTTGCTGTGTATGTACCTCCGGAGTTACAGACGGCTACATTTGCTGATTTGGAGCGTTTGGTCCTGGGACTCCCTGGGGGGGTTCTCCCTAGGGCTCTGGCCTGGTTGAGTGGCTTTTTGGACACTTTGGGACTTGTAGATTGCTGGAGATTGATGCACCCGGGTCAGGCGCAATATACCTTTCACTCGGGGGCCCATGGGAGTCTCTCGAGACTTGATTACATGCTTATGCCGGCGATCCAGGCTGGGATGATTGGGGAGGTGCGTCATTTAGCCCGAGGTATTTCTGATCATTCCCCTATATGGTTGCAACTGAAGGTTGTCCCTGGGGCAGAGGGGAGAGTTGCGCCTATTAGCCCCTGGTATCTACGTAACCCTAAGATCCGCGCGGAACTGGTCAAGTCCACTGATCACTACTTTAATGATAATGTGGGGTCAGTGCCGTCGGCCGTCTCCCTATGGGAGGCTTATAAGGTGGTGGTCAGGGGGCAGGCCTTGTCCCTTATCTCCCATGCTAAGAGGTGCGAGAGGGCAGAGGTGGTTCGCCTGGAAACTGAAATAGCTGAAATCGAGGAGGACTTGGAGCGGGGAGTTACTGATGAGAAAGTGCATGTTCTCAGCCTCAACCAATCAGATTATAGAGCGCTGGTCACGGAAGCCGCTAAAGGGATGAGTAGAGAGCAGCAAGGACGACTGTATGATGTGGGGGATAAGGCCGGAAAGTTGATTGCTTGGTTGGATAAGAAGGAGAGAGCGAGCAGGGTGGTGCCCGTTGTGGAGAGAATGGATGGAGTGCGTGTGACTGACCCGATGGAGATCGTTGACTGCTTTGCGGCCCATTTCCGCGGGGTGTACTCTCCGGTTTCTGTGCGTTCGGAGGAGGATTCTCATCTGTTGCTTAGAGACATTGCATTGCCAACCCTATCGAAGGCTGATGCAGTATTGATGGAGGCGAAGTTGTCGTCAGATGAGATCGCTCTGGCCACTCGCTCGATCGCATCGGGTAAAGCTGTGGGTCCTAATGGTCTTCCCATCGAACTATATAAGTTGCGTCCCGATAAGATAGCGCCGCATCTTCGGGACATGTTTCTCGCGGCACGTGCGGCGGGCTTCCTCCCCCCCGACCAACGCCTCGCCAACATAGTTGTGATACACAAAGAGGGGAAGCCGCGAGACCGCTGCGCCTCCTATAGGCCCATTTCGCTGTTGAATGCAGAACCCAAAATTCTGGCCAAGGTATTGGCTAATCGACTGGTTCGGGTCGTGGGCGACTTGATTCATCAGGATCAGTCTGGTTTCATACCTCGTCGGAATACCGCTCTAAATTTGAGGCGGTTGCACGGCGTGCTTGCTAGAGCTGAATTTATACGTCAGCCGGCCATCTTGGCATCTTTAGATGCTACTATGGCATTCGACACTTTGGAGTGGCCATATATTTGGGCCGTGTTGGCGAAATTTGGGTTCGGCCCTGAGTTCATTGGGTGGGTAAAATTACTATATGCTGACCCTCTGGCTCAGGTGGTGGTGAATGGTAGGGTATCGGCTCCCTTCGCACTAGGGAGAGGTACGCGGCAGGGATGTCCGTTATCACCTCTTCTCTTTGCACTTTCTTTGGAGCCTCTCGCCGCCTGGTTGCGTTGGGAGCCGTCGTTGCGAGGCATTAGATGGACGCCGGAGTTTGAAGACCGTGTCTCCCTCTACGCGGACGACATCCTTCTGTATCTCACCTCTCCTCGACAGTCGCTAATTGTATTGGTGGACGTACTGAATTCTTTTGGTCATCAACTGGGCCAAGTCGTGTGTTTACGCCCTCTCGGGTGAGGCCCCCTCCTGCCACGGGATTGCCCTATCCAGATTGCTACCCTGGGGTTCAAATATTTGGGAATCTTTATCTCACTTGATCCCGCGGTCCGCTATGAGCGAAACCTTCTCCCTCCCCTCCAGCGATTGAAGGCCGACGTCGCAAGGTGGCGCCGACTTCCGCTCTCGCCACTCGGACGGGCAGCATTGTTTAAAATGATGTCGCTACCTCGCTTTTTGTACGCTTTGCAAAATACTCTAGATGTCGTGCCAGCCCGTTATTTCCGGGAGGTGGAGGGTCTTCAGCGCCAACTGTTTTGGGACGGGCGGCCGCGGATTGCTCTCGCCAAGTTGACGCTCCCTTGGTACGATGGGGGGGTCGCCCTCCACGATATTAAACGATACTATTGGGCGTCTCAGTTGGCGTCGGTGAACCACGGGATATACGGTCCTGCCTTGAATCCGGCCTTCGAGATGGATACATTTCTGCTCCCGGGCGGAGACTATAATAGAGCGCTGTACTCGGTGACCCCGGACACGCGGTTGACGGGACCCACGCAGGTTGCGGTACGTGTGTGGCACGCGGCGAATGCTGCGATGGGGTGGAGGGATCGCTTGACTCGGGCGACGCCGTTGTATGCCTCTGCGCGGTTGGGCTGTTTGTGGAGATCGAAAGGCTTTGAGAAATGGGATATGATTGGTATATGTAAGGTGGGTGATCTTTGGGCGAAGGGGTCTCTCAAAACGTTTGAAATGCTTAAAACTGAATATAAATTAAACGATAGAGAGTACTTCCGGTATGCTCAAGTCTACCATGCGCTATGTTCGGCTTTTCCAGACGTTGCTGCTATCCCCGAGTACTCCCCACTGGAGGATAGAGTGTTGGATGGCTACGTGACCGACAGCACCATCTCTCTGATTTATAAGAAACTCATTAACGATCGTGCGGACTTGCTGCTCCGTCTGCGGGAGGCATGGACGGGCGATGGCTTGGAACTGGACGATGAGGACTGGGTTTCGGTGGTGGCCTCCCCGAAAGAGGTGGCGATCCCGGCCCGCTTACGATTCGTACAGCTAAAGATCCTTCATAGAGTGTATGTCACTGGGCCCGGTTTGCTGTGCATGGGTTACTCGATGGATGGACTGTGTAAGCGGGGATGTGGCCTGTCGGGTACCTTTCTCCATATCTTATGGGAATGTTCGGAGGTTGTGCGATTTTGGAACGGTATCCACACCGTAATGGAGGAGGTCACGCACGTTGCTCTGTTGCCAGAGGCTAGGAGGTGTTTGTTGAATGTCTGGGAACCGAATGATTGTAATGCGGCACAGACGCAGTGGGTGACCTTGGGGTACATGGTGGCTAAGCGTAACATTGCACAGCTGTGGGGCTCCCCGAGGCCGCCCACGATCGAGGTATGGAAGGAGAATATGGACTGGTGTATGTTCAGGAAAAAGATGGTGTATGTGGCGAGAGGCAAACCAGGGAAGTGGACTAAGGTATGGGGTCCATGGAATTTATATCGAGGACGTATCTGCACCCCGCCTCTGCCATTAGAGATCGATATTGCTTTGTCCCCCTAGCCACGCATTCTGCGGGATGGTGTGAGGTGTGTTCCATGCTTGGCTCTCCCGTTGCCACCCTCTACCGCTTCCAGACAAGAACTGCTTTGGACACTGTACGTTGTTCCCCGTCCTGGGAAGAGCACGCTGCTATTTCGGACTCTCATTGCCTTGAGTGTGTTTTATATTTAATAAAAAATTAAACTGTTTATTCCGATTGCTACTGGCCTATGGCCGCGGCCTGTTACATGTGCTCACGAACTGCCGGGAGCTTTGCCTCTGGTTCATCTGAATGTGTGGTGTTGCACTGCGGGCCCTCGGGCTCCATAGCGGCCGGCCCTGGTGGTTGTAGGCCCTTGTCTGTATTTTATTGTGTACCAACGGTTTCTAATAAAAATGTTAACAAAACTACCACACCATCAACCAAACCAACAACACATTCAAGGTCATCATTAAAAGCATTGAATTGCTCTTCAAGTAAAGGACACCTAGACAAAAAGTCAGCACAAGCATTTTTTCCTCCAGGAATGTGCTTGATTACACAACTGAATTCAAACATCCTTCAAAGTAATCTCACCAATCTAGGACTAACCTTATCATGATAATTTCTTGACAAAGGGAAAACGAGAGGCTTATGATCAGTGACTAAAACAAATCTTCTGCCCCAAAGAAATGTTTCAAAATGTTTGGTGGCCCATACACAGGCTAAAGCCTCCCTTTCAATGGTGCTGTAGTGACGTTCCGTTTGGAAAAAGAGATCTGGATTCAAAAGCCACTGTACATTTCTACACCCTCTACCAATTGTGTGAGAACAGCACCTAACCCAAATCCACTGGCATCTACTGTGACTATGGATTGGACATCGTCTCTGAAGGAGTGTAAGGCAGGTGCTTTGACAATGAGATTTTTTAAATTAGTAAAAGCTGCAAATTCAGTCTCATCCCAAACAAATTGTTCACCCTTCCTAAGGAGATTCCTTAAAGGTTCAGTTTGGAGGGCAAAACTGTCAATGAACCGTGAATAATATTCACATAACCCAAGAAAAGATCTTAACTGATCTTTATTCTCAGGAGGAGAACTGTCAACAATTGCCTTGACAAGGTCAGACTTAGGCCTAATGCCAGTCTCAGAAATATGGTGACCTAAGTAGTCAATTTTGCTAACTAGAAATTTGCACTTTTCTTTTTTAACAGTAAAACCATTTGACTCTAAGATCGATGCACAAAATTTCTAGATGTTCTTCAGTATTTTTAGAAAAACAGAAGCGGCCGATGTCAGGCCGAATGGCATTCTTAAAAATCTAAAAGCACCAAAAGGGGTGTTGAAAGCAGAGAGGGAGCGCGAATCTTCGGTAAGTTCCACTTGATGGTTGGCAGATTTTAAGTCAAGTCAGGAGAACACTTTGGCGCTTCCCAACTCAGCTAACATTTCTTGAATTTTAGGTAGGGGAAAGCATTGACTAAAATGTTTTTGTTCAAGGATCTTAAATTAATACAAAGTCTGATATCTTTTGTGCCTTTCTTCTTTGCGACGACGATCGGAGAAATGCACTCGGATGAAACAATCGGCTCAATAACCTTATCAGAGCATAAGTTCTCCAGATGTTGCTTCAATTGATCTCTGATGCACAAAGGGACATTCCTAACTTTGTGGATGATAGGTACTGCAGTCTTCTTTAAAATGACTTTGTGCTCAAAACCTTGCACCAAACCTAATTTGTCGTCAAACAAGGCATCCTGCATAAGTAGTATTTGTTGTAATGAAAGATTAATTTCAGGTATATCCACTAAAGAAATAGGACAAGAAGTACCTGGTCTTAATACCATTCCAAATTTCCCTTGGTCTTTCCACCCTAGGCTGTTGTAGCCTTTTTTCGCCACATAAACTTTGGTAAAAATCAGTCTGTCTTTAAATTTAATATTGCTAAGGAAAAAACCCAGCATGTCAATATTGTGACCACTAAAGGAAATGGTGCGAATGTCTGGTGGTAATAATTGAAGAGAACTCCAATGTTTGTAAAATAGTTCATCAGTCTCTAAGGTAACAGGGGAACCAGAATCAACAGTCACCTGCATCTCCAAATCACCAATTGTGACATTACACAAAGGACCACCATCATTTACATCAGAGTCAATAGAAAGCACAATTTTGTTAGGGCTTTTAACAGGGCAAATGTTAGTGTCTGGAGAATCTTCAATATTTTCAAGTGTGGCAACCGTATGAGGAATCTTACACATCCGACAAAAATGACCGTTCTTCTTGCAATTCGTGCAGGGTTTACCTAGTGCCGAACAATTTCTTGCATTGGCTAAATGTGTGAAGGAGCCACATCTGTAACAAACACTTTGTTTTTTGACGTCCTTTACTTTGCTGAAAGAAATTTTGGGTTTAGTACTAATAGCGTTAACTGGTTTAGAAACAGGATCTGATTTCCCTTTATTCAATTCTCTTTGTGCTACCACCGATCTTTCAATGCCTCCCGCTAATTCAAGAGTTTCATTCAAAGAAGGATTTCTACAGCAGAGTAACCTTTCTTGTACATTGTTAAAACAATTGACAATTAGCTGATCTCTTAAGTAAGAATCAATGTTGCCATCAAATTCACAAGTGGCAATTAAAACTCTTAGTTCTGCTAGAAAAGTATCAATAGATTCAAATTCATATTGGCGTCTAGTCTAAAACGTGTGTCTCTCAACTATAACGCTGGTGTCATCTTTAAAATAGTTAGAAAGTCTGGAAATTGCTTCTTTGTAAACATCCCAATCATTTTCATCGGGTTGAGTGACCACAGGCAAATGGTCGAAAATACGCTGACCTTCAGAACCTAGATTATTATAAAGAAGCGCTAATTTTCTAACCGGCTCAAACTTTGACCGTCTAAAGCTATTGTATAACTGGAAAAACCTTTAAACCATTGCTTCCATTTTGTCTTAGGTACACCTGGTTCTGGTACAAAATGCGAGGCACATGTTATGTTTTGCATGGTGACTTATCAAAGCAAACAACAATGAGTAAATAAAATGGTATGCACACCGACGTGTAAAGTGAATAACATACAATAGCAAAACGACCACCAACTCACGAAATTTAAAGTATATGCATCATAAGGAAACTCATGTTACCTTGACACTTAAGTAGAACAAAATTATTAAATTATGTAAACCAGGTGTGTACAATAAGGTTCCAGTGAAGTAACACTATAATGCACAAATTTGTAAAATGTATCTTAATATGAGAAAATGAAAAAATACTTGAGCTGGAGACTTGAAGCTTGAAGTTGTAATTATAAAGTGAATTTGCAAAATATGACGTACAAAGGACAGTGAACAGGAGTGCGCATCACCGACTTGACAAGTTCAAGTGCACACTCAGCTAGTTTTTAAAATACTCAAATAATGTGCAAGGTGTGTGCGACACCGAGATCAGCTTAAGGTGCGCGCCCAGCTGACTTTGAGAATATGCACGTAATGCAGTTAGCAAGTGTGCGCGTCACTGACTTGATGAAGAAAGATGTGCGCTCAGCTGACTTGCGGGTGTATCATAAGTGTGCACGTCGCTGGCTTTGATAATTAATGTTCATTCAGCTGGTTTAAATGCACATAATATGCAAGGTGTGCGCGTCACCGAGATCAACTTAAGGTGCGCGCTCAGCCGAATTGTAAAATAAGTGTGCGCGTCACTGCACAAAGATCCGGGCAATGTTAATGCCTGACAAAATGGCAGTACGTTGCGTGAACCCAACGTGACCCTGACGTGCGTGAGGTGGCGTAGGAATGCTGTAGACAAAGAAGAATCCTGGAGAGCGAGGAAGAGAATCTTGGGAAGGATTGCAGATCTAAGAGGCGTGTGAGGTAGGCTGGGCGCTCACCAGGTGACATTTGGTAATAAAACAGGCCACGATGAAAGTTGAAGAAATACAGAAAAAATTGTAGAAATACGACCTGCCGCTAGACAAACCATGTTTTTCGCATCACATCTCCCGAGTGAGTCAGCCGGCGCCGGCGGTTAACAGTGCTGCCGTGTGGGACACTTAACCTGCCCTAAGCCCCGCCCCCAGAAGAGATTCATCATTCTTCATGTAAATATAACTGTGTTAATCATGGCGGCACCGCGCGCCGCCGCGGCCTTAGCCTCTTGCCTGTGGTGGGCGGGCCGGAGGACACTGGTTTGGGCTGGATTTTGGTTCTGATGGGGTAGGGGCGGGCTGTGCAGCAACGTGCGCAGATTTATTTCACATTGCCACGCCCTAGCATAACCACCGAGGTGCACAGCAGGTAGCTCACCAGGAGACGGCCCGCCGCGCCCGCCCGACCTACGACAACCCAGTGTGGCGTTGAGGGCATCGATCAGCCACATCCACTAGAGTACTGTGTCTGACTGGTAGTATTAAGCAGCACCAGGCAGGCCTAATCAGTTATTAAAAGAAAAAAGGCCGTGCATGCATCCAGTATCAGTGTGCCCGAGTGAGTCCCAGCCGGCCGACCCACCACCGGTAACGGTAAGTTAAGTACTAACCTACTTAGTAGTAGTACTGTACTGTACTAGTAGCTGCTACTAGCGATGCCAATATGCCTTCATTGCCTTGCCACAAAAAACAACGCTGCATTTCATTTTGGAGTGTGGGGGTGGGGGGTGGCGTGATGACCCGACTGACAGTCACCTGATCACTGTGGTGGTAGGGGTGGCACTGGCGGCCCGGCGGGGCAGCTAGCCTCCGTCGGCCCCACATTTAAGATTCGATTAACTGTATATGATTATGCGATCCAGATTCTCTGACTGCCAGCCCTGCCCAGCCAGTGCCTGTGTCTGCCCTAGTAGCCACTGCGGGGCCCGCCGGCCGTCGAAGGTGGTACACACACTTTTGTCATTAACCGTCCTCCTAGTCCTAACCAATGTGATTTATCGATAGGGCCTGCCGCAGTAGTGTAAAGACAAGGGTGGGGCGGGCCCTGCCCGGCGTGTCCACACAGCAGCCACTGTTGCACTTGTAGTCCAAAATGGCGCGCGGCCGCGCACAAATTACTTCACTTGACTCTTCACTTCTCGGGCTGTTCCCCACGACGAAACGCAGTTTGGTTTGGTTTCTGCGTGATGGTGTCTGGTCTCAGTCACTCAACAAAAGGCTTGGTACCGGCGCCGGGCAGGCTCTGACGTCACGTAACCCTGGCTGCCTTGCCTAAACATTCCCAACTGGCTCTGGCCTCTCTCTCTTCCTTCCAAGAGTCCATCAGGGTCAGTTGGTTCAGTTTATGATATGAATGCGAGGCGAGATTGCGAGTTTCTCGTTCCCAGAAAATCGTACACTGATGCTGGACAGCCTGGTTGGGGACCGGGTCTTGTAAAATAAACTGAGTCCGTCCGAATTTCTGAGGGCAGCCGCGGTGTCACTGATTTTGAAAAATAATGTTATTCTGATTCTGCGTCTCGCTCCCTGGCGCTCAGAGCACAGATGTTATGTTAGAGCATGAAAGAGATGGAGTGATGCTTAATCTACCTGAGAGTGTTTTTTATCAGGGGAAAGAGAGTGGCCCCCTGTTCAAAACTGTGGGCTGTAGGCTGGATTATACCACTGTGCATTATCACTGTGAAGGCCACAAGCCACCGCATAAAAAGAAGTGTACATGAAGTTGAACAAACATCTATATGGTGTGGTTTGCACGATGTGCAGCTCCACTTATCGATGTATATTTTGAATGTAAGCATTACCACTAATAACTTTTATGCCTTTTAACAGGGGAGAGGAGTTGGCCTAATGGCTAGGGAGCTCGACCTCAGACCTGGTGAACTGGGTTCGAGTCTCGGTAATGACGCTAAAACATCCTGTGATTCTGGGCAAATCTCCCCGTGCCTAACAAAAAATGAAAGTGTGTCCTCATGTAACGTATCTGGTGCTATGTAAAGCACTCTGACACCCGATTCGGATCAAGTTCGCGCTATATAAAACTCTGCAAAACAAAACATGGAAAATAATTAAAGACACATCATTACCTTTGAATTAAAACTAAAGAAAGAAAGAGACACCCATCTAATGCCTAAATTAAATTTCACAAGTGAAAGTAGCAAAACAGGGATACATCCTCGCTTCTCCACTTGGCAAAGTTGTGTGATGCTAAGCCAGTATTTCTCTGTGCCTCGTTTTCCCTTATCACCACAATGAGAGCACCACGACATGGAAATGTTCCCCATGCACTGCACAAAAACCTTTCTTGTAATAGTCTTTAATATTTCTCTACTTACAACAACAACTTAGCCTGCATATTAGGTCACATATTGGGGTACATATGATAGCCGGCTCTCAGTTTACTAGTGCATCCTCATCATGGCAGTGAGGAAAGTGACATGAATTTTAATTTCAAATAGCAAAATGCACTTGTGTTGATCATTCTGTGCCCATTGACCCTCCCGTTATACAACACATTTATTTGATATTGGGTGATTTGGCTTATTTTCCATTGTTGCACACAGTAGCAGTGCCAGTTGACAATGTGGGTGGAGCCAGTGGAGGAAGTGGGTGGAGCCAGAGAAAAGTAGGTGTGGCCTACGATAAACATTTGAGCACCTGCACTTCATATTTTACAAATTAAGCACTGAGCGAGCCCCGTCTGTCCGAGTCCAATCACCACACTTCTCTTGTACCAGGAATAATTCAGGAGATGCTGTGCTGTAGAAATGTGCCGAATAAGACCCCAATCGTCGCCAAATGTAAAAGGGGTTCTTCCATAAATAAATACGAAGATAGATGATTTGTAGAAGTCTTCTTTATTAAGTACAGCACACAGCACAGCCCCGACATAGCAGGCAGCTTCAAAGGTCTCCGGATAACTGCCGGACCTCAAATCCAAAACTAGAATCATTCTAATAACCATGGAAATGGAAATACAACAAAGGGATTACATGTCCCAAGAAGCTTGCTAATCCCCTGCAGGGGTGGGAGGAGAAGCCCCGGGTGCCAGAGCATTGGAAAGCGCATTGTGAGACCCAGCAACGCATTCCGCAGAGTGCTGTGTGCAAGGGACTATATGTCCCAAGAAGCTTGCTGATTATCTGTAGGGGCGGGAGGAGAAGCCCTGTGATGCCAGAGTGCTACAAAGTGTATTGTGAGCCAGCGAGGCACCGAGGATGTGCCCATCCTTCACTCACCAGTGCATGGAAGAGGCTGGGGCACCCTCTTGGTCCTTTCATCCTGTGGGCGGTGAGTCTCTTTGTGCTGTGCTGAGGGTTCTAGACATTTTTCTTGTGCTCGCTATTGTGCCAACCCAGCAGAGTCATGGTTAAGCGCAAGCTCCCCAGGGACAGCTCCCCAGGGACAGAGAAAAGGCAGCCACCACCACCACTGCCAAACAAGTCAGAGGTACTGTCACCACCATTGACACCTTTCTAGCGCAAGCAGCGGGCGTCCTCGCCAAAGAAATCGAATTAGCAGAGAGACATCTATCTCTGAACTTGGGAGAAGGCCTAAGTACTCCCCCGCACCACCTTTGGCACAATTGAACCAATACTCAGCAGTGGGTTGGGAGGGCTGCCCTGTGCCATGTGACCAACAGTCTAACATGTTGGCTCATCATGTACCTGCTTTAGTGACTGTTACATCGACCAACGTTGAACCATCGAGTAATAGCTCTACTGGCCCTTCAGCCCTTCAACCGCAAGGAAATGTAATTTCAAAAGTTAATTTCGCCCAGGCTGCCATATGCAAGGGGAAGGGCACCCATCAGGCGGGTTGACAACATGGGTGAAAAATACAATGCCTTGCTCTGTCATTGAGATTGAGTTGGGATCACCCGATATTCTATGTGTTAGCCTGCGGTTTATTGCTAATGTGACCTTTCATGTTTATAATTTATATTGCAAGTCTGGGAGTAGTAGCTCTGAGTCATCTACTATTGACATTATGGACACTCATATGGCAGCTCTTCCGGCTGACACTTACAAAATTGTTGCTGGTGATCATAACAGTAGATTCGAGCAGTTGAGTACTCATATTGAGGACTTTCTAAGTGATGAAGAGCAGGCCAGGTCAGTCCCCGGGTTAACTCTTTCCACCATTGACCTTATAGTCAGTTCTGAGGTCATGACTGCCTTGGATTGGATCATTCCAAATAAAACCCTAGAGTTGGATGAGATTCCACAGTATCTTTTCAGAGCTGAAAAGGGCAACCGGTGCCCATATTTAATTTTGTTCTTTAATGCTATCATGAAAGGTGCACCTATGCCACTCATGTGGGCAGGGGATGAGATTATACTGATTTTTAAGATGGGCTTTAGATCCCTTACTTCCAACTATAGGTCCATTTGCCTTCCAGATAGCACACAGAAAATCTTCTGAAGGGTTATTTTGGGCAGGCTGTGAGAACGGCTTCTTGACACTGCAATTTTGACACCTCTGCAAGCTGTTTAAGGGATGGCATAAGCACCATCGAGGTGTTTCGTCTCCAACTATTGTACTGGAAATACGTCACACCTGGGGGTAGTGGCTTACATGTGATCTTTCTTGACCTGCAGTTCCCCTTCACCCTAGTCTCCAGGGAAATTCTGTGGAGGGTGATGGTGGACATGGGGGTACTGAAGTATCTCCTGGATGTCCTTATCAGATTACATACCAGTAATTTTGCCCAGGTTCGTTGAGGGACCCAATGGGAACTGACAGTCCCAATACCTGTTAACCCGGAAAGTTTGGCAAGGCAGCGTCCTCGCCCCGACCTTTATCCTCTTATTTATCAATGATCTGGTGACCTACCTCGAAAGCTGTGAGAATGATGCCCTATGTCTTGCTGATGTTAGGGTCCCAGCTCTCAATTTGCGGTTTAAACTATACCCTCCTGATCTTTATAACCCTTATGGGGCTACAAAAGCTATTGGATCAGTTTGGCCTCTTCTGCAAACAGAAGGGCTTAGAAATCAATATTGGCAAAACCAGGTATATGGTTTTTAACACCTGTTCATTAACTAGGCCTAATTCCACACTCAACGGAGTATCATTGGAGCGAGTTAATGTTTTCGACTACCGGAGGGTTACAATTACTGAATACTTTGACATCCGGAAGTGCAGGCTAAAGCTCAAACAATATTCTGAGGGAATCACGAAGTCTCAGAGGGGTTACCTATTTTGCCCCATTTCCTCAGCTCTCCAAATGTATAATATACAAGCTGTGGCGGCAGCAATGTATGGCACAGAACTATGGGGCTATAAAGACATTAGTTACCTAGATAAAGTAAGAAACCACTTCATGCATTCACTGACCAACCACCCTGTCAGCACCCCATTCATTCCCCTTCGCCTAGACATGGATTTGACACTGATCATTGACAAAACAGGCCTGAGACTCTTCTTGTACTGGTGCAGACTCTGGGCAACCCCTGATCTTCTTGCCTTTTGGGCAGGACTTGGAGGATGTTCATTAGTGACCCAGAGCCATGAAAATTCCTTGGGTCAGGTTCATCAAGCACTCCGTCACCCAGATAGGGTGTCCACATTTTTGGTCTACCACCACAGACCTCACTGGGGTTTCCAAGGCTGTTTTAAAGGTCCTATTTTGGCAGCACAAGATTTCTTTCACTGCAAGGCAATAACGAGCAGGCTCCCTTGTAACAGCATTGCTAGATTTAAAAGATGATTACAAATTGAAACCACTTCCTTGACGAGATAGTGCCTCCTCAAGCAGAGACACTTTATCTAAAATTTCGTCTTGGGACCCTGCAACCCTATCCTTATACTACCAAATGGCAGCGTGCATCCAGGGAGTCCGATGGGTTTGTCCCTTTTGCACTCAGTGTGTTGAATCAATTGAACATGTTTTATTCTTCTGTTCTGTATATATGGGTTACAGAAGGAAATGAATCCGCCCGGTTTGCCGGCTCTTGGGCATACGTGATTATAGAGTAGCCATCAGGATCCTAAGAATCGATTTAAAACAACCTCACGTTTTCTGCTATGTATGTGGAGACTTAGGATCAAAAAGCTAGCAGTATAGTGAGCCATTCTTTGTAGCCTGCCAGAATTGCACTTTCTATTACTCATTTAATCCTATTAATTGTATTTTGTACATCGTACTGTTGAAGTGGGACTTAATGCCTTTTTTAGCCTATTCATGTACTGTACTTACTGATTTTATGTAATTCAAACTGCAATGGCTTTTATAGCTTGTAACCGAATAAAGATATGATAACGATTTTATTAAAATAATTATCATATACTTACATATACAGGCTTTCAGACACCTCTCTACATCCATAGGTCTGTTGTTGTGTCATTTATATTTGTGCAGGACGCTTCAGATGCACATTCCATCTCTATCAGATCTCATCTACTGCCAATGCTGTTGTAAATTATTTATTTCATTCTTGCCTTCTTTCATTCCTTCTTTCTTTATCATTCCTTCTTTTGCTTTCTTTATCTTGCCTTCTCTTTTTCCTTTTTTCCTTCTCTTGCTTTCCTTATGTATTTCTTTCTTTCTTACTGTCCTTCCATTTATCATTCTGTCTCTTTCCTTTTGCCTTGCCTTGCCTTCTTTCTTTCTTTCTTTCTTTCTTTCTTTCTTTCTTTCTTTCTTTCTTTCTCGAATGCAAGAGGCTTACAGCCAATGCCAGCCTGGATGATTTTTTAAGTATTTCCCTTCAGTGCCCGGGAGTACTAAAGAAATGTGTGTTTTTTAGAACCAAAAAACCTTTTTGCCTGTAGCAAATAATTGTATTTATTTTAGATTGATGAATGCCTGGCATATTCCCAAGCCAGGCCTATTGGCTTTGCAACAGCTTGTTTAGAACTGCCCCAGGTTGTTACATTGGCTTCTCTTTTATGATTAACACACGGATAAAGTTGATATAGAACATGCTGAGTTCTCGCGCATTTACGCTAGCTCAGTATTTCCCTTGAACAAAGAGCAGTATTCTTCCTGGTCACGTGCTCCCCATGTCTCACAGAGAGGGCTCATTGAACATCTCTCTGTGTCCCTATAGCTGGGCGCGAGCATTTGGTGAAACGTGGTGATCATTCGCACCTTTTTAAGAATTTCTGCAGCTGCTCTGAGTGAAGGCTGATTCAGCAATCCTCTTCACTAGACATTGCCCAGTAGATTTCTTTACAGATTAAATAGTAGTTAATAACATTAATTAAATAATGCATGAAATGGACGTGCCGTTGCTTCTGCTCAATGGATCTTACAGCTCCTGCGTGGTATGACACTCTCCTGCATTTTAGGTCAGTATCTTCAACTTTCGCCATAACATTATAAGTGAGTAAGCGACTGAGTGAGCGACTGCATGAATTGGGGCTTATGTTTATCTAGCACTAACCACACATGAAGTGGGGCTGCCTCAATAAGACAGCATAGTTGTCACCCCGCTTTTAAAGCTGAGCTTGAAATCTTGGTAGCTCAGTAATTCTCCGTGTTATGTTTTACTCACACCCACCTCCAATATGACGGTGTGCAAATCGCCACACAATGAAGCACCAGAGATCACACACAAAAGTAACCGGTGTCCAGCAACATATTCAGCATCTCTAGCCTGTTCCCCAATATTCCGCTTAGAAGTGAGTCGTGGGGAGGCTTTCAGAAATGAAACCCTCTGGCCTTGGGGGAGGTGTGCTGGAGGGTGAGCGCCCGGATGCATGATGACCTGGGCCCAGTTGGTTCCGACCAAACTGATTAACCCTTGCAACGATCTCCTTTGCCAGAATAAAACAGATTAAAATAAAAAACTTTCTGGTATTACATGACATGGTTATTTACGGCGGGAGTCATAACAGCCCCAACCATTGAAACAGGGGCCCTAGGCAGTTGCTCACTGTCTAAGCCTTGAAATGTCCCACAATGGACCGGATCCGATTTTCCTGGGGTTCTAGTTGAAGTGAGTGTCTGATCTTGCCTCGAGTGTCTGATCTTGGGCTCTACCAGGAAGCCTGCATAGCTGTATGGGAGCTGCAGGAGTCACAATGAAGGAGTTTTCCAGAATCTTCAAAAGTTGGAATCAAGTCATTTTTTTGATCTCCATAAAAACAGGACAAGGAACCAATGCTCCCCGAAGAGCTGTAACGTAAGGGATCAAGAACTACTAGTTAGTTTCACTCTGAGGTTTTGGCAGAATGTTAAAGTATCCCACAAAACACAAAGGGGATAGAGGTACCTCTCCTAATCCGTCCTCCCAAAATCGCTGAACACACACACTGAAAAGAAAAAAAGGAAATGAAAATATCTGGTCGGAGTATCACAAAGAAAAAAGAGCTATGATTAAGCAAGCCACTATTAGTAGGGGAGGGCAATTTTAAACAAACCTAATGTTTTTCCTTTGTGATACTCTGATAGGATGGTATAAGTATACTATGGGACCGCTGAAATCAAGCATCCACCCTCAGTACGTTTCAAATGTGTCCTCCTTTGAAGTTTAAGTGCCAAAATGCTTCACCGGACCCTGAAGAAAAAGTATCTGTTTCCAGTGACTTCGACAGTTACAGTATCCTGTCTAGTCCCTGGGCCTCCATTAAAAAAGAAAATAAGTCCCAAGGT
The DNA here is from genome assembly GCF_964204655.1 of Triturus cristatus. Lineage (NCBI taxonomy): Eukaryota > Metazoa > Chordata > Amphibia > Caudata > Salamandridae > Triturus > Triturus cristatus. The sequence goes on along the minus strand of NC_140589.1, from coordinate 1,059,333,990 downwards.
AAAACTCGCACCTGTATCTCAGGCCACCACAACTGACTGCACTTGTTATTTTATTTGTGCTTTTTACTTTAACATTTTTCAAAATTAAAATCTCTATTTCGCTTAATCTGCTTGTGACTATTTGTGTCATTTTGTTTATTGAGATGCTCTCCCCTTTGCTGAATTGGTTTGGGATTTTTTTTGGATTTGTTTCTTGACGTTAATAATGTTTGATTTTGGGTAAATATTTGAAAAGCATTATACTGGGGAAACGCCTGCAGCCGTGTGCCATACCCCGTGCCACCTACGTGAGCAGTGAGACGGGCAAATGGGAGGTGAGTTCCGGTACATGCGGTGCAACATTACATTAACAAAATTGCCGACATGCATTACATTATCATAGCTTTATTTTGGTAATATAATGCATGTCGGCGATTTGGTGCACATACAATATATACATTTAAAACATAAAAAAAACTCACTTACCTTGTGGCACGTCCGCACTCCCATACGATGTCCTTCACTTTTCCAGCGTGGGCCCCAGGAAACTCCATGAACCAATCCTGGCGCTGCTCCAGCATGAGAGCAGTGCCAGGATTGGATGGGGCAGGCGCTCTCAATGCTCCAAAGAGCACTGGCGGCCTTTGCTTAGTCTCGACCCAGGTGTCCAAGACAGCTGGGTTTAGAGGCTTAAAGTGCGCATGTCTGAATGGCCGTCACAAGACGGCCAGCCAAAGGGACATGTGCACTGTAAACATAAGTGCCCTGCCATAACTTCTTTCTGTGGCTGCCAGCCAGCAGCTGCCCCCACCCTGTCCTGACGCTTGGCTCAGGATGAGAATATTGAAAAATATAATGGTAATACATCAACTGAATTACCATGTTATTTTTTATCTCCGGTGCATGGGTCGTATTTCAATCAGTGGGGTGATGCTCCTCTGCCTTAATGGAGAAGCCGCCCCTAGCCATACCTACCAGGAGTTAATTAACCACAGATTTATTTTCTGAAACTGCACGTTTGTGTAGTAAGATACTAGATTATTAGCTCACTGCGGGGTCCTGCACGCGCCTTGCCGCACACAGGACTAAGTCCCAGGACTCTCTTGGGCTTGGAGGCAGCCCCAACAACCTTTTGCACCTGTGGGAGTACCAGCAGTGCTATACAGCACATTGAACGGAACCGCTGGGTCTTGCACACGCCTTGCCAACCAAGCTGCTAGAAACCAATTCTCTTCCTGCATGGCGGAGGAGGAGGTGGAGGAACAAGGCACCTGCCTCAGGCCCGTAGGAGCACTCTAGGAGGCCCCACCCATTTAACCTGAGCTTGCTGCATTAGTTCAGTGACTTTCCCCTCCACATTACACCTCTTTTATTAACGAGCACCTTCTCACCTAGTGCTGCCATTTTTTCACTGGGCACTTGATGCGCCTGGGTCTGGTGGCTGGGGACATACACGGTGGAGCACAAGACTTGCTCCTTCCACTGCATCCCACTCTGGCTGTTGAGGAGGCAGGCTGTAGCTGCAAGGATATCTTAAGAACAGGCGACTAAGCCACCAGTCTGGGCTACTGGAGAATGAGCCTCTCCTAGATGTACCTTAGAGGTAAGCAGGGAAGCTCAGGTCGAGCAGACCGAGGATCCGTCATTGGCTGTGTTGCCTTTATATTTGAAAGCAGAGATAATAAATACATTTGAGACATCAGAGCTAAACCAAAAAGAAATACGCCGGGTCTGTCAGGCGTTGGATGATAAGTTAGTTGCCCTGTCCCATCGCACTGACAAGTTAGAAAATGGGGTGAAGTAAATTAAAATTAACCTATTAAAAAACTTGAATGAAATCGAAACCTTACACCAGAAATATAAACAGTTAAGAGAGGATTTGGAGAGGCTTGAAATTCACTCCATAAGGAACAATCTAAGACTGCTGAGCATCCTGGAGGAGGTGAAAGGGGCGCACATCTAGTAATTTGTGGTGAACTTGTTAAAAGAAGGTTTCTTTAAAAAAAGGGAAGATGTCAACTTAGAGCTGGATACTCAAAGGGTACACTGCGATCCATTTAGACGAAATTCAAAGCGCACAACCCAGAACCATTCTGGCTAACTTCCATACGTTGGCCCTTAAGGAATCTATCCTCTCAGGTGCCTTGAAGCAAAAATCTGTGGTTTCTGGTTCTATTACATACCTGGTCAGATCTGATGTGGGTCGTCTCACAGTGCAACAGCAGTAGGAACTTGCAGGGAGACTGAAAGAGCTAAGAGACCTAAGTGCCAAAGCCAAGTTGAGGTTCCCAGAATCATTAAAAATTTTGTGGAGGAATGAGATGTTCCATGTAAGGGAAAGCGAGGAGGTGGATAAACTAATCAGAATATTTAAAGCATCATCAAATCTAGGTAGTGAGGACTGACATCCCTTCAAGCCTATAGCCGTGCAAGAAGCCTTGGTCAATACAAGCAACATATATGTAGAACTTATATGTAGGATTGAGCAGTATTTATTGAACTAGAATTAGAATGGGGGATATAGTAGGATTATATAATTAGTTGAGGCTAAGAATTAGTTACTAAAAACAAAAAAGAGAGAGAAGCAGTAAATAGTCATGAAATGGGGTGTTAGGCACCATCCTTTTTTTTGTTTTGTTTGTTTTTTCATATTTTCTGAGCAAGGGCTGGCAAGAGTGGGACCCTGGGGTCAAGGCCCTAAAGACCTAACATCAATGCCAGACATATAAGGGAGGGTTCCTACGGGAAGGATCACAAGTGATGGAGCAAGGACTCGTATAAAAGAGACTTGCTAGGGGGCAATCCTCTCATATGACTCGTAACACTGTACTAATTGTGTATTGTATAAAATGAACATGCACCCCACTACATATTTTAGCAAAATGAAGCTTGCGTATGTGTTTTACTAACAAGTAACCAGAGTGAACGCTAAAAATGGCTGCTAACGCGGGAATCTGTTTTGCGCATGGGTCAACTGCATCTACGCAGTATGACGAGTCTTTGCTTGGAAGGTAATTTCTGCACCTGCGCAGTTGCTCTAAATTGGCCGCTTCAAAGCTCACATGCTAAGCATCTGTTCACCTGAAATTAAAACAAGCTATTTACTAAGTGCTAATGCGGGGAGAACATTTATAAGTAAAAGGAATTAGAGTAGAGATAAGTGGTATACAGTGAAATCATTTTATTTTGAAATTAATATGTTTCTTTTTGACCTCTCTATTAGTTATTTTTGGGCCTTTGAGAGAAGCGGAGGTAGGAACATCACGTGATCCCTACGCACGCGCAATAATAACAAGCCAGAAGCCATGATGTGATTTTTTTAATCCCGTCCAAGGACGCCTTTGAAACATGTCCTGGGAACCTGCTGGACATCCTGAATATTGAATGGAACAAATGTTATATGTATACTTTTTGTGTGATAATGTTGTGGATACGGGTGGGAAATAAAGTCTATCAATAAAAAATTAAGGGGCGAGAACATTAAACAAAGAACCAAAAAAATATATTAAAACTTAGCATGGTGTGATGATCATACCCCCTTGCTTGTCCAATCAGAATTAGGGGTTTCATGAGATTGAAACATTAAGGGGTGGTATATGCCATAGAAAGGTATAACTGAGGTAGTTTAGCTAATTAGTTTAGAACAGAGAGACCGGAAAGCTGCAGAGCTCGGGATTCTGTCGGAGTAACGAGCGAATGCTGAAGAAGAATCATATTGCAGACTTAGAAATAAGCCAATTAATTAGAAGAAGATCGCAGAAGAACCGAGGAGGGAAATAAGACACCTAATTAGAAGAAGATCGCGGAAGAATCGAGGAGGAAGATAGTATCAGAGAGGGGTGCGACGCAGGTGTCGGATCTAAAAGAGGTCATCCATCCTGTCCTGAAACCTCTCCTGAAGTCTTTGTCACCTGATCTATCCCTGGGGACCCTTCCAGCTCCTTGGCCAAGTGGTTGGTTTCCACACCATCCTAGGTAATTATACTTCTGTGTAATATGTCATTATACTGCTCTCTCTATCCCCTCCTTTCTGAGTACTGTCATTGTGAAATCTCGTTCTAATATAGGTGACTGATTATTAAATTAATTGACTTTTCCTTCCTTGGAGAAACGGAGTTCATACTGTATTTTAATTTGGCTCACATGAATTTAACTAGATAAAACATTTAAACTTTTCCAGAGTCTGTGGTTATTTCAATATAGTAAGGAATATAATTGTAATGTCATTTCGCTATCAACTAGTTCCAACTAATAGGTCCATTGACCAGAGGAAAGAACTTTTTGATCAGTGAAAGATTAGTTAAGAATGACAGATAACTAATCTCATAAAAAGCAATTACAAAAATGTGATCCCTAGTGGTATTTACTAGAAAATGTGAACGTGTGTGTATATGGGCCCAGGTGAGTATATGGTGTTTGAGTACCCGAGGCTGGTAACTCGTGGATCACAAGGGTGGGTAGCATGTGGTATAAAATAATACAAACTGTCCTCAGTACACCAAAAGAATTCCTACAGAAGTTTTTCGTGAGTCAATAAGTGAATATAGGACAATGGAGATACTGTACAAATGCAGGGGGTAGATGTCGATATTATCACCTGGAATGTGAATGGCCTAAGGGCCAGGAAGAAACTATGGTTCGTGCAAGAAGTCTTAAATGAAGTAAAGGCCCAAGTTATGATATTACACTAAAAGCACTTGAGGAAATCAGAGTGTTTGCGCGTCTTCCAGAGGTGTTCTTGGGTTGAGGATATAGTGTGTTTGTAACAATCTTGTAACAGTAAAGGGGTGGCTATATAAACTAAGAATCAAAATGATAACCAATAAGGCTGAATGTTCAGGCAGGTGGGTACTGGCCACCCTATGAAAGGAGGGTTTGTGTGGACATGCGCAGGGTATTATGGGCCTAATTGTGATGATCCCAGACAGTTTAATATTTTAGAACAACTTCTGGTACTGTCTGCCTCCCCATACGTGGTGGGTGGTGACTTCAATGTGGCCTTGGATAACTAATTGGATAGGACATCCAAGGCCAATTATACCAGTATGGTGTAAATGAGAACCAGGATTAGAGATGTGAGCTGTGATTTGTGGTTGGAAGGTTTTTGACGGGAGCAGGCAGGGAAACAGAGGGGTTACACCTTTTATAGCAAGAGGTATGGGTATTATTCCCATATAGACTACTTTCCTCTTGATAGATCATTGGCCCATTTTACCAAGTCAATATCACACGAAATCTCTATTCAATAAAATCTATTTAGAGAACAAGGAGGTTCCATTTTCCTGGTATGAGGCAATGGTGGTCTTGATATTAAAACCGGGTAAAGACCCTAGTAAGGCAGAGTCATATAGACCGATTTCACTACTAAACTGGAACTATAAAATCTTTGCAGGCATTGTTGCACAGAAGCTATCGAAGGCCATAAGAACATTTGTCAGCATGGACCAGAAAGGCTTTATCCCCGGCAGACACCTGCATGTGCTAACAAACATGTTTATAGGTGCCATTGATATATCGGAAACCTTTAATTTGCCTCTGACAATAGCTACAGTGTACACGGCAAAAGCTTTCGATCTAGTTAACTGGGCTTAGCTTTGGGAATGGTAATATCGTACCCGCATTATTATATACGGATGATGCGGTCCTAATGGGCCGCACACCAAATGCACTGCACACTTTAATACAGGACTTTGTTGATTTTATGGCAGTTTTAGATCTTCGTACAATTTTAAAAAATATTTTATAATGGCATGTGGTCCAAAAAAGCACCTTGTTAATTCAATCCCCATAGGCAACAAACGTTTACTAAGCACTAGCACTTTTTCTTATCTGGGGCTGATATTTGCAGCCAATGGTTCCTGGACTACTCATGTGGCACACAGTAGGGAAAAATTCGCTAAATCAATTAATTCAGTATTGTCACTACCCCAACCGAAAAAAGTTGAGGTGGTACTACCTATTGCCAAAAATTTTAAATTGCAGTGTATCCCTGTTGCAACCTACGGAGCAGAAGTTCGGGGCTTCATTGGTTGTAGTGGCATTCAGGGTGAGGAAAACAGACTCTTTAGGAAATTGCTGGGGCCCCCAATCTCCGCATCACAGTATATCTGCCATGGAGAGTTAAAATTGCCATATATTGAGGATTTTATTAGGGCGCGGCCTAGTATATTTTGGCTTAAAATTTGGCAGAATCCAGCAGCAATACTTACAAGAAATATAATCACCGACTGCCTGAAATGTGAAAAGGGGATAGACATACCGTGGCTTTCTGCCGTACGGGAAAGTCTAATCAGTGTAAACATCGAACATATCTTCTTAAACCCAACTAATATGGATGGTGTAAGTAAAAAATCGCTTCAGGAGGTGTTATATGATAAGTATAGCAGGGCTAGACATGATGAAGAACTCCTGAAATCTTCAGTACCAAGGTATATGTCCTTAGAAGATGTACGACTGCCGCCATCTTATCTGCCATCTAGCTACCTTCTGAAGAATATTAGCTGCTGGGAAAGAGGATTGTTGTTTCGACTAAGAGCGGGTACTGTGAAATATATGCTCTGTTTCCCCCTAGGGTTCAATGCTAAGCTAGATCAAATGTATGCCAATGTGATAACCTTAGTAAACAAACAATGCCGCATTTTCTATTTTTCTGTAATTTCAATCAAATGTATTCAACATTGTTTTTGGTTCCTTTTTTTAAGGAAACCGCCATTATTGATCATAAAACAGCCTACATAGAAATTCTTAAATTAGAAGAGGATGCTTTGGTTTTCCGTGTAGGTTCCTTCTTGAAAGCGACAGTCCGCTCTCGCACCTCTATGAGTATTTAATGAAGGTTCATTTTTTAGGCACGCACTGCACATCTTATCTCCCTTTTAGGATCACATGAAATCGAGGCATTCTGTAATGAACAAATGTAACCAACTGCACTTTATAGCTATATTGTAATGTCATTCTGTATTTATCGGACTTTTATGGGCACTGTTTTGTACAATGCTGTTATTATATTGATTTTATGTATTTTAATAATGATTTATTTTGACCTGTGCTTTTATGGATACTTTTTGTTGAATCTGAATAAAGATTAATTGAATTGAATAAGTGGCTTCCATATCTGCGAGCTAGGTTATGTGGTAATAACTTGGATTGGGTAGACACTTTTCTTTTTCCTCATTAACGAACTTGACATTTCAGTACTTTTCTTATTGCTTGTTTGTGCTTATAAGGAAAAGGAAGTGACATTGGAGTTGGTTGTGTTCAAGAAGTCAGATTCACAACTGTTGCAACTCCTATCTAAAGGCTACGCCTTTTTTGTTGTTTATTCATTTTTGCATATTTTTGGTTTCCATTTCACCATTTTATTTTGGGGTATGTATAATAAGAGGGCCTGAGCAAAATAACTCAATTGTTTGTGGTTATAACATGTGAGGAGGCTAATGATTTTTCTGCTTTCTGGTTTGAAGGATAGAGAACATAGCTTTTGGGGAACAGGCACTAACGTATGGAAGAAGTGAGAGAATACAGGATTCTTGTTGGAGGTATGTGGTTTTCTCTTATTAGTGAGACTTATGGAGTGTAGTCTTATTCCATCTGGTTAACCGTATCTTTCTCTTCTTTCATGTCTCTTTCCTTCTTCCCAGCTGTTCCCTTCCTATCCCTTCCCTCACTTGATCACCCCAACATTCTGTGCTCCATATCTGAATTGGGGGTATCAAGAGGTGGACCAAATTGAGCATCCTTCGGATCCTGAGAAGTTCTTTCTTCCATCATTGCCAGGTGGAAGTCGTGACACAAAGGGCATTTGTAGATGGAACCATAAATGGGTAAAGGATTGTTTTATTGAGAGGGAGATGATGCTCAGGGAAGAGACAGAGCTGATGAAATCTTCGGGCAGGAAATAAGTCAAGGTAACTACCTCATTGGATATGGAGCCTTACCTAACCCTTGTGAAAAATAACAGGGTCATATTCTTCCTCGCAAGATTCAGACTCAATCTATTACACCTGATTTTAGCCTTCCCTAAAAGTTGTTATGATCTCCGGTCCCTACAAAAGGTCTCCCCAGGACACAATGCATTTTATATTGTTTTGAAAAGTTATAATGAACACCAGGAGAACTTTTATTGTTCCATTACTTAAGGGGAGGGGCTTTTTACAAGCTTGCCCAGCTCTTTAATATTTACAGATGTTAGCAGATGAGTTAATTCTTACAAATGCTGTATGTTTTTTAAGAGTTACAGTTTGTATATACAGAGTTTACAGGATGAATAATTATGTTTTATAGTCTCTGAAGTTTTAAATTTTAACTGAATGTAATGTTTATCAAAGTTTTTATGTATTCTTGTATATATGCTTTTATGGTTTAAAAACATAAACCGAATAAAAGAGAATTTGAATTGAACTGAACTCACAAAAGCTTTTGGTCAAATGGAAGCCAAAACTCTGGGCTCATTTGTAGGGCAGTGATCTCACCAACAGGAAGCATCCCGACCCCATAGACAGGAAGGGGCACATGTGCCTCAAATTGCTGTTTTTGCTCTGATGTTTCATGGGCCGAAAAAAGTTCGTTTTGGGAGGGGTTGTTTGAGGAAGAGACAAAGAGAAACTGGATCACTATGCTGAGAAAGCGGGGAAGGTGTATGATGCGTATGTGATTTTCTCAGGGAAATTTACTAATCAAAGTCTGGTTAACCTTACAAAAACTGCTAACACCACTCTCAAAACCGACAGCTACGTGGAACTCATGAAGATACAACCTGCATGCAAGGATTCCGGCCTGTTGGGGGAAGGAATGCGGAGGTGGACGCGTGTATCATCTTGAATCTTTAAACCTGTAATGTTTTGCTGAGGGTCAGAAAACCTAGCCTTTTGTCGACCCATAAGGCCTAGAGTGTCCATGATCTCTCTGAGAGAAGCCTGCCTGATGTGGAACGTCTTTTATGGACAGAAAAGTATAGAAGACTCAAGAAACTGAGGCTGTTACATCTGCCCGGGAAAAAATGGAAGACCATTGTAATTGGACTTTCGGCATTGGACTTGATTTGCTGCGTTCCTCATTAACTGTGAGGAAAAACCTTTTTAGGTCTCCCCGACGCAGCGCGCATGTGCTGCATAGGAGACCTCTTGTAATCGATTCGGTTTTGAGGGCAAAAACGTGCACGCATTGCTTTGCTTTGAATGGCAACGCGTGCACGTTTGGCAATTCCCTTGCGGGAGCGAGCGGCACCATGTGTTAGCAATTATCTCGCTCGCTCCCACAAGGTAAACGCTGCTTGTCCCTGCTCTCGGCCGCTTTCAAGCAGCAGCGCGCAGTGTGCAATCTGTCAGATTTCACACGCGCGCACAGCTGATTTCACTTGTGGAAATATGGATTTTCCCGATCAGTTATGTCCCCTATCTTGGACCCCAACGGTTCTATGTGCATGTCACAAGTACATGTACGTTCCCTCCAGTTCCAGTTATGAAGACGCAAATACATGTGCGTCCACCGTCAACATGTCCTCTGTCAGATCCGCCATGAATAGGCCGGATATTCCATTCCTAAGTATGAAAGGCCACCGGCTTTGTATGGTTCACTTATGCCATTTTACAGTCCAGGCAAGTAGGCCCTGATTCTGTCATCAAACTCCTCTTGCCTTCTGCCTCTGAAAACTCCAGTTCGAGCCTGCATCTGTGACCATGAACTTTGTCTCATCCTCTGCGCGGCTCATGAAGCCTGACATCAGCCTATTCTCTGCCAAGAACTGTATTCCGCCTTCGAGTTATCTGCTTCCCCCTCAGCCGATGCATTCCTGTCTAGTAGTTTAAGTAAACATTCTTCCAGCTACCGAGCAAAAGGCTCGACTTCTCTGTCCTCATGCAAGTAATTCATAGCCCTGTTACCATGGAATATTCCTACCCCCTCGCTTTCAGTGTAGACATTTAGACGCTTGTACACGCACGCACAGTCAGTATAGAATAGATTCTGTCCGAGAGTCCTTCTTTTATGGATAACATAGTTCTTTAAACATAGGATGTTAGATATGATTTGGGATTAGGTTGACTTGACCCCCCAGACTTTTTGTCTCCACATGTAGAGCTAAACGTCAAGTCCCCTTCACCCCCTAGTTGCACGTCAATCACACGTCATACTGCTGCGCGCGCATCTATGCCAAGTATTATCTTATAGATCCACCTAAAGGTGACATCATAACCAATTATGTTCCTTTTTACGCCTTATTACACCCATTTTTGGTTACGCAGACAAATCGTCATTTTCCTTATCAATTGTTACGCCTATTGCATTCGCTTCATTGTAATGTATGTACTATAAAGGTTACTTCTTGTCAATAAAGTGTGTACTTCACTTCCTGAACCTCCGTGGTGATGGAACTTGGAGCAACCGATTATAATCGATTATTGGAATAAAGCCCATTCCGAACCTCTAATACCACGGATTCTGCCTCTCATTTTACTGAGCTATTTAATTATGTTTCTGTATCAAATTATGTCCAGGTAAAGGAAAATTATTTACCACATGAATGGCGCCCGAATAGGGACACTTTCTCATCTCACGCGCCGGCGGTGCGTTGCAGGCCCGGTCTCCTGCCACAGCTGGACGGACAATAACGCGTACCAGCAGGATTTCCTGTATCTCCCTCCGGTCAAGCGGGGGCGACTGAGACTGCGATCAACACCCAGACGAGGCGGTGAGAAGTGCGAAGTATCCCGACCAGAGCCTAGCTGAGAGAGCAAGATCCGAGGTATACAGAGACCCACCAGCTCGAAGTCAAGCCCAGTGTCCGACGAGTCGAGTCGAGTCCAGTCCGGTTCAAGTTCAAGTTACCGAGGCCTTCCGTTTCCGAAGCTACCCGGTGAGTACCATTGCTGGGGAGGCATTTCTGACGTGCACATAGGTTGTGCCGGTCAAGACGGGTTTGGGTACACAAATCCGGTCTGCACTGTTTTAGCAGTGTATCTGTACTGTTTATATCAAGTATTCCGAAGTATCTAGTTATTGTCAAAGAATTAAGCTTGGTGATTAGTTATGCAGACGATCATCATTGTTGGTTATTCTAACGGTTAAAAATGTTTTAATGTTTAATATTTAATGTGTTAAACGTCTTGCATATTGTGGTATGAATGGTTGTTCATTATTGTGCTTTTGTATTAAGTGTGTTCAAGATTAAGTATCGGATCAGTTGTCAATATGCCGCTCTTTTCGAAATTAAGACAGATTACTACTAGAAAAGGGGTTCTCGAAGAAGCCGTCCCTATTCCTCCTAGGGACACTCCAGGGCATTTCATGTATCACAAACATGGCTTAGACGCTATATTATTTCTTGATTTATGGGTAGACTACACCAAGGGATTACCAGAAAGTCAGAGGTGGCCCGCAGCGGGAACCTGGGATGCAGAGTGCATCATGAAAGTCGAGGAAGAGTTATGGAAAAGGAAAGTCAGACAGTCACAGAAAGACGCCGTTGAGTTATGGCGTAAAGAATCTCACAGACGCACAGAAAAAGCACGTAGACAGGAAGAAAGGAATAAAGAAAGTTCAAATAAAGTTCGAGAAAATCTATTAATTGAGGAAGGAATCCGAGTGAAATCAGAACAAGTAGACAGACAAAGAAACGCCCTTATGAATGGTATGTATCCCCTTCTGGCCGAAGGATTACCTAAGGCTACTCCAGAAATACCGAAAGACTTGCCACCCCCATTGTTCCCAATAAAGGTGCACCCTAAGGGGCATCCTAGAACCGCAGAAGATGTTTTTCTTTCCTCATATTTAGATGACGCAGCTCCCGAATATGCAAATTCCGCCCCGCATAGATCGCATACCGGGGAGGTCCAACGCCAAGATCCAGCACACATATCCCTACAGCAACAAATCGAGTCACAAGTTCTGGCAAGCACATCTGTTTCTGCATCCGCTCCTACAGCTACTTCTATAGCTGTGTCCACACCTGTAGTTGCTGTGTCACGTTCGACGAATCCTTTCACACCCGACACCCCAGATGGGGCCACGGGAGGTGCTACCAATATCTTCTCTACGCCACCCAGAATAAATAAACTTACTTTTCAAGAGTCAGCACATTCACGTACACCCAAACTCATAAGTGCCCGTACGCTGAAGGAACTTCTTATAGATTGTAGATATGACCCTGTGCCCGGCAAAGAGGACGAAATGACCCTGGCATCATTGCGTATCAGACGAGCCGCAGTGTATTTAGGAAAGTTACCAGGAATGACTGCGCATCTAGATAATATATATCATTTTGTCCAAACAGGGCGAGATCCAGAATGTATTAACAGAGCTATGGAATACCAGAAAGTAGAGATACAGGGGGAACTGTTACGTTTCCTCATAAACTGTGTGATCAGAAATCAAGACCGACCGGGGGTAGACCCGGAAGCAATGCGAGTTCTTACAAGATGGAGCCAGAATATATCAGAAGGGAGACATGATAAACAAAATTGTATAATAGCCATGTGCCGAAAGATCCGTAAAGAAATAGAACGCCTACACGAAGAAAGATTAGAGGTAGACGAGTTCGAACAAAGCGAGGAAGAAGGGTCAGGACTGCTCACAGGACAGTCAGACACCATAGCCTATGTAGGTAGAGGAAGATCTTGTAATAATAATAGACGTCTTACTGACTCGATACGTCCGATATGTCCAGATAATAACAGGAATTTCCAAATACCTATAATCAATATAAGGTCTAACGAGCATTCGTTCCAAACCGCCGACAAACTACTCCGAGAACGAAGGGGTTATCATTTTCTCGATTCTATGGATGAACAAGATTTAGCCAGGGCAGCTGTCCATTGGGTGGACAGTCCCGGAAAATATAGTGATGATACAGTAGTACGCACATTTTTGAATCTCACCCCAGACGAGCAGAGGTTGGTTGGGATTTATATGATTCAACAACTCATTATACTATATCGAAGTCAGCATTCGGACCCTGGTCCCTTACCTGACATACTGACTGAATTGCTTATGAATAAATGGAGAGGTGCAGGTACTAAATTAATTAAAGAAATTCTAGAATCAAGAAAGCAGTATATTCTTTTTGTATGCACAGAGCATGCCTCATTGCCTGTCAAGGAAAGAACCACGTATCACATGGATAGACAGAATCCCTTACGAGAAGTGCACCCAATAAAAGGCGAGGACAACGAGTTCAAGCGCGTATTTGTATATACGCCCATATCGAAAATAGAATTGTTACAAATGAAAAAAGTGGTACCCAGTCATGACAAAGATCCAGCGGGTTTTCACCGAGAAATTAAGGACATGTTACTCATGGGAGAGTATACCTATCCCGACATTATGACAATATTAAAGGTATTGATGCCTGCTGGTATTTATGAGAAACTCAAGGAAAAAGAGTGGGAGGTAGGAGACCAAAAGATAGAATGGTCAGTGTTAGAAGCAGAAGAAAAGGCCCGAACTGCAGGAGCAGGACTTGGGGATAAAACTAAGGCATTACCAGGTTTATTAGTACAGGTACTGCCACGTTTATTAACTACGAAAAAGGAAGATTGGGGTACAATTTCAGCCTGTAAACAGAAGCAAGATGAAGACACTAGTGATTACTATGCCCGATTTGAGAAATGTTTTGGTATAAATAGTGGCATAAAAGCAAGTAGCGAATCATACCCACATCTGTTTGTAACAAAATTAGTAGAAAATGCCCTGCCACCAGTAAAGAATAGAGTATTAAAATTCGAGAGTACCTGGCAAGGTAACACTCCATCACAAATGTTACAAATGTTACAGTACCACCACAATAGAATTAGAGAGGAACAAGAAAATGAACACAGACGCATGAAAGACACGAAAATGAAAATGTTAGTTTCCCAGACAGTTCCAGCTGAAGGACATAAAAAGGGTATGACACATTCCGATTCAGCAGGACCTGTAAAAGGGACATGCAATTATTGTAAAAAGCCAGGTCATTATGTACACGATTGTCCAGTTCTAAAACATAATATCGCCATAGGTAAAACACAAGAAAGACCACGGCCATTTAGACAAGAGCAGAACGAACAAGGAGCTCCGCAGCATGCCCAGGCCATGCCAGCCGCACAACAGCCAATACAGTTTGTGCCAGCTGCACCACCGTTGCCTGTTGCTGCCACACAGACAACAACACGACAAATGTATCAGACCGCACAGTATGAATATCCTGAGTATCAGCGTTACGCATGAACTAGCCTAGAGAGGGAAGTTGATTTACCGCTTATCGAGATTCCTGTAGATCAAGAAGGACCTTATGTACATAGTGAATTATTAGGCCAAGATAGGAAGTTTTTACTCGATACAGGGGCAAGTCGAACAACTATAAAACGTAGTGAAGTTCCAGGGGCACCCCTCTCAGGCTCACAGAATATTTCCCTTGGTTTTTCAGGAAAACCTATTGTTAATGAAGTATCACAGCCACTTCCACTTACGATAGGACCTCTGACCCGAACTACAGATTTATTGCTTACTAAATCATGTCCAGAAAACTTGCTAGGAATAAAAACGTTGAAAGCTCTAGGAGCCATAATATGTTGTTCTCCGGAAGGAGTAAGGTTGTTTTTACGTGATTTTAAAGGTCACTATGTGTCTAGAGACATGGATCCCCGACTGCAGACTTTACCTACACGTCTATGGGCACAAGGCCCTACTGATGTTGGTTGCATGAATATTACACCATATAGAGTCACATTAAAGGCAGGAGTGGTACTACCACGAATGCGACAATACAAGTTACCACCAGATGCTGTAGTGGCTTTACTACAAATCATTGACGAGCTTATTGCCCAAGGAGTAGTTGTGGAAACAGACTCCAATGTATGTAATTCACCGATAATTCCGATTCTTAAACGAACAGATCCTAAGGCCCCGCCAGTATATCGATTGGTTATTGATCTGCGCGAGTTAAACAAATGCATTGTGCCACAATTCCCTGTGGTTCCAGATATCTCGTCATTACTGACAGCTATTGATTCCGAAGCAACATTCTTTACTGTAATCGATCTCAAGAATGCCTTTTTCAGCGTCCCAATAGATCCGGAAAGCCAATATTTGTTCGGATTTAGTTTAAATGGACGTAGCTTTAAATTCTCACGCGCACCTCAAGGATTTACAGAAAGCCCCAGCATCTATAGCCAAGCACTGAAACGAGAACTCGATAGTATCCACATGCCAGTTAACACTGCTCTGCTTCAATACGTCGATGATCTGCTGATCACCGCCCGAAGCGAACCTGAATGTGAAAAAGCATCACTGACAGTTTTACAATTTCTAGCCGAAAAGGGGCACAAGGTGTCTGTAATGAAGACTCTCGTGTAGCTTGTTGGAAACATGTAGTTTAATTAGGATTAACATCCATCATAGAAGGGGCCTCAGGAGCAACTGACTCCTTTAGAATCCAGCAGCTACCATCAGCACTCTAATTCCATGAGCTCATCACATTCCATTACACAGCATAGAGAAACACCTTACCACACATCCCCCTTTTTTTAGCATAAACAAAACAAGCAGATTGGAAGTGGTAAAACAACTAACCCCACAAATACATTTCTAAACAATTTCAAATCTAAATTAACAATACATATAAATTAATACAGGCACTTCTTAAATACCACCATTCCCTCCCCTTTAACATTTTAACGAGGAACAAAATCATTGAACCTCAGAGGCCTCCTGTGAATACGGTCACTCCTTCGAGGGACCGACTCTACTCTTGGTGAATGTGCAACCGCTTTTGGGAGAGAGACATCGCTTGGTATTAAAGCAACACGAGACACACCCCACCAATTACCATCAGAAAGCTTCACAGCATTCTTCCTAATCTCACACACCTGAACAGGATCTCTGAACTTAGAAAACCCCTTTCCAACCAAAACAGGATTCCTGACGCGTACCCAATCCCCTACTTTTAGCTTGCAAGGTTTCAACTCCACATCCTTTTTATTTTCCAATCTCCTTGAGCTGAACAAATTTGAATTATATTCAGCAGTCTCACACCAAGTACCAAGATTACCTTGTTTTGGCAGTTTCTTAAGAATCCAAAACGGACACAATTCTGTAGCAGCTTCTCTACCTCTCATGAGTTCAAAAGGAGACCTACCGGTGACAGAATGCGGAGTAGTACGGTGGGACCATACCAGTTCATGGATCGACTGAGACACATCCACATTACTCTTAATGGAAGCCTGAATGCACTCCACCAAGACCCTATTGAAACGTTCTACTTTCCCATTACTCTGGGGATGATAGAGAGGTGTTCTTAAATGTTTAATCTTACACTTCTCTAGAAAAGAAGACATTTCAGAGGAAACAAATTGAACCCCATTATCAGTCAACAATTCAGCTGGAACACCTTCTCTAGAAAACACTTTCAAAAAACAGTCCAGGACTTTCCTTGTCGATGGTTCTGAAACCGGTTCAACCTCGACCCACCTGGAAAGATGGTCTACCATTACAACAAAATATCTCAAATTGTGAGGTAAAACCTGATACGGACCAAGGAAGTCAACACTAATACGCTGCCACACTCTTTTTGGACACAGATTTACAGATTCAACTTCACGTTCTGTTACCAACACCTTATCACTAGACCTGCACTTAGTACAACTCAAAACAAAATCCTCAATCTGTGAGTCCATACGAGGCCACCAAAACCTCTCCCTGACCTTCCTCTTAGTGAGAGTAGAACCCAAATGCCCACTATGAGCCAATGTTATCACTTGTTGATAAAGAGAAGAAGGCACTACTAACTTCTCCCCCCGGACCAGCAAGTTACCTTCCAAAGATAATTCATCAGCAACCTTCCAGAAAGGTTGTAACTCTTTAGGTAACAAAGATTCTTTTGGCCAACCAGACTGCACAAATGTGACAACTTCGCTTAACATGCAATCTGAAAGCAATGCAGAAGTCCAATCACTTTCCGAAAAGCTTGCGTCACCTATGTATGCAATGAAACATTCTTCAATTTCTTCTTCCCAATCAAGACTGTCACATTCACTAATGGGGAGACGAGAAAGACAATCCGCACGGGAGTTTTTCCCCCCCGGGATGTACTCTACTGTAAAAGAAAATTCCAACAACTTAGCAGCAAGTCTTGAAATCCTGGCAGTAGTGCGTTTGATCTTTTTACCCGAAAGAATATTAACTAAAGGGCAATGGTCAGTTTTAAGTGTGAAATGCCTACCCCAAACATACGCCTTGAACTTCTCCACACTCCACACACAAGCCAGCAACTCTTTTTCTATTACAGAGTACTTACGTTCAGCCTCCCTTAAAGTGCGTGAAGCAAACCCAATGGTGAACTCACGCCCATTATCCAATTGAGTGAGTACAGCTCCCAAACCATATTCACATGCATCTACAGTGATAACAGTATCTCTTTTCTCTGAAAAAGGTTGCAATGCTGGGACACTGACAATCCTTTCTTTTATCACTTTAAAAGTTTGCTCACAAGCATCAGACCAATTATACTCTGCATTTTTCTTAAGCAACGGTCTGAATGCTTCTGTCAAACTTGCAAAAATTTTTAAGAACTTGGCATAAAATTCACAAAGACCCAGGAAGGATAACAATTGTTCTTTGTTCTTTGGAGCAGGAGCATCCACAATGCTTTTAACAAGGCACGGTTTAGGTTTGATACCCTCAGCTGAAAAGACATGACCTAGATACTCTATTTCCCTGGATTTGAAAATGCATTTGTCCTTCCTTAGGGTGGCACCTCTTGCTTCTAAAATACTCAGAACATTTCCAACAACAGTGTCATGCTCACTTTCACTTTCCGTAAACACCAAGATGTCGTCTTGAAACACCACTACTTGGGAAAGATGATCAAACATACTCGACATCAATCTTTGAAAGACTGCTGCCGCAGAGGCGATGCCAAAAGGCATCCTGCAGAACTGAAAAGTTCCTTCTGGTGTGACAAAAGCAGTCAGATGGCGAGAGGATGCATCTAGTACCACTTGATGATAAGCCGACCGAAGATCCAGCTTTGTAAACCAACAAGAATGGCCAATTTTGGTAATGAGGTCCTCAATCCTCGGCAATGGAAAGTTATCCACCCAGATTGCCTCATTGACACACCTCAAGTCCACACACATCCTAAGTTCGCCATTTTTTTTCTTCGCGAGAACTATGGGAGACAACCAAAGGGTGCCTTCCACCTTCTCAACAATACCTTGTTCACACAGGAGCAAAAGCATATCTGAAAGTTCTTTCCTGACACTTAAAGGTATATTACGTAACTTATGTTTCACTGGCACAACTTGACGTTTGACTTTAATTGTAAAAACAAAATCTGAAATCATCCCCAATTTATCTTGGAAGACCTTTTCAAATTTCTTTTCCCAAAACAAACTAGAACCAAACTGCGCCTTACTATCACCAGACACATTCACAGAACAACAACCACAGCTGGGGGAAAATCTCTCAACAGTAACTGGGTTAGTTGAACCAGGTCTAATAACCAACTTCAACTCAGCTTGATGAATTAATCCCAGGACATTAATACCCTTGCGAGCAACGTAAACTTTGCCTTTGATGTGTGAATCGAGGAACTTGATAGTAGCTACAAAATACCCCAGTAGATCCACTCTGCTGCCCTCGAATGCCACAGTAGATACATCAGGGGGAAGCAGAGAAAGACTACCCCAAGAAAAAATGTACTTCTTGTAGTCAATGATGGTAATTCGGGCACCAGTATCTACCAAGAGTTTGATGGACACTTCATTAATCCAAATTTCCACTTCAGGATCAACCACAGAAGAAAAATTAATTTCTTTCACACACCTAACCCCCAACATTAACTCGACATTGGTACCAGTATTTTCATTTTCCACATCGTTATCTTCAGTGGACACAGAACGAACAGGATTATTGAATCTACCACCCCTACACACTTTCGAAAAATGGCCCCATCTGTTACATTTCTTGCACTGTTGACCAAGAGCTGGGCAGTACCTAAAAGAAGAAACATGATTAGGTGAACCACACCTAAAACAAAATAATTTCCTCTGTGCAAAGTTCTGAGGACCAGATCTAGCCGTATACGTTTGTCTTTTTTGCTCAACAGACGTAGTAGGCTTATTCACAACAGCCCCCGAAATGCAAGTTTTGTTAAGGGATTCCTCAAGAGACTTGACATCTTGACCCGATCCCTCAATACTTTTCGCTATGTCAATAGCCTTATCAAGAGACGGATTCTTACACGTGAGCAAGCGTTCTTGTATCTTTTTTGAACTACACCTAGCCACCAGTTGATCTCTGATCAACTGAGAAGTAAACCCTTCGAATTCACATGTAGACGCTAGAACTTTCAGTGCAGTAACATAAGAGTCAATACTCTCCGATGGTTTTTGAGTTCTGGTGAAAAACTTAAATCTGTGGACAACCAGGTTCTTAGATTTAGCAAAATACTTGTCAAGTTGAAAGATAGCTGCATCAAATTCATCAATGTCGTCGTCAGAACCATCATAGTCAGGAAGGTGGTCAAATACATTTTGACCCTCTACACCAAGATGGTAGTACATCAACCCTTTTTTCCTGTCTGGTTTGAATTTGGTAGCATCAATAGCTACTAAATAAGCTTTAAATGAGCGAATCCAAAGTTTCCACTCTAAAGGAGGATCACCAGGATCTTGCAAGAAAGAAGCTGGCGCTGTGATGTTTTGCATTTTGGAGTAAAATAACAAGCAAAAGCTGGATAAGATGCTAAATAACCAGCGCTGCTCCAAAACAGCAAATGTACTGCTGAAACGACCATAAAAAAAAACACGTAGCTATACAACACAGCTGTTTCTTATTTTGACTAAGCCGTGTTTTATTTCCTGAAAAACGAGCCACACAAACCAAAAAAAAAAATACTTGAAAAGTCCACAGGGTGGCACTGCTGTCCACGATTTAGTACTGTTACTGTAAAAACACTCTAACCAGGACTCGTTTGTGCTTACATGTGCCACTGTAATGAATTGTTGGAAAAACAAAATAAAGCGTAGTGCGATTTAAATTGCTTTAACTCTCCGACCTTAGAGTGTCTTACTAGGATCACCAGCGAGAAAATGATGAACTGCCATGTCCCGTAGCGTAACCGATTACCATGGAAACCAGCAAAAACAAACCAGAGATGGCTTCCTGACGTTGCGTGTTGCGCGATGACGTGCACACGCTGGCAACACGGAAACAAGGATTAAGAATTCCTTAACGATGACGGTGGACAGATGACGCCAACAAGGAATGCGCTCTCCGCCAACACCACAGAAGATTCGAACACGTCATCATTTACAGGATGGCAGCAGCGTCGGAATGATCCCTCTGAGGCATAACGGTAAGACTATGACGTACTTCAGTTTTACTTCGCCCAGACTCGTTTTTCTGACACAGCTCGCCTCAATCACGCCCACGATGAGTACAGAAAAAAAAAATCGGTGAGACACTTTGAAAACGCAAATCGGATCCAAAATCCTCACCTAGCCAGCGAAAATAGTTCACAAGAAGCTTAATTCTTTCAGAAACGAAATGCTTCGACGATTGGCCCCTTCTAGTTCCTCTTCGGTTCTTCGGATTCAAATCCCAGTCGTCGCCACTTTTGTAATGAAGACTCTCGTGTAGCTTGTTGGAAACATGTAGTTTAATTAGGATTAACATCCATCATAGAAGGGGCCTCAGGAGCAACTGACTCCTTTAGAATCCAGCAGCTACCATCAGCACTCTAATTCCATGAGCTCATCACATTCCATTACACAGCATAGAGAAACACCTTACCACAGTGTCCCCTTCTAAGCTGCAATTCTGTGTCCAGCGAGTTGTTTATCTTGGACACTCGCTGTCCAAGGAGGGAAGGCAGCTTACACCCGACCGCATTCAGTTAATAGCTAACATGCCAATACCCAAGACACAAAAGGAGGTACGGGCTTTCATAGGCCTCACTTCATATTGTAGGCAGTGGATCCCTCAGTATGCATTTCTAGCAAAACCACTCATTCAGTTGACAACACAGGAGGCAGCCACATCGACTGTTCTCCCTTGGACTCAAGAACATACACAAGCTTTTGAAAGCCTAAAGAAAGCTTTATGTCAAGCACCTGTTTTAGCAACACCATGTTACAGAAAACAGTTTACACTCTTTGTTACAGAACGCGAAGGTACTGCCTTGTCAGTACTCACACAGGAACAAGCAGGAGCACACAAACCATGTGCTTATTTTTCTAGTACATTAGATCCAGTAGCTCAGGCTTTGCCTGCATGCCTGAAATCAGTAGCAGCGACAGCTTTAGCAATCAGACAAAGCGATGCCATAGTGTTAGGACACCCATTGACAGTTCAAGTACCACACACAGTAGAGGTCCTTGTAAATAGAACGCAAACACAACACTTGACTATAGCGCGACTTACAGGGTATGAACTTACATTGTTTCAGCCACATATAGAAATCAGACGCTGTAACACATTGAATCCTGCCACACTTTTGCCAGTAACCGGAACAGACCCACTAGCTCATGACTGTATTGAAGTTATTACTATAACGACAAAACCCAGACAAGACTTGACAGATGTCCCATTGTCAGATCCAGACCTGACGTTGTATGTAGATGGTTCGTGTATGAGAACAAGTACAGGAGAGTTAGTGGCCGCTTACGCAGTCACCACAGATACTGAAGTCATTGAAACTAATCGTATAAATACTTTGTCAGCTCAAGCCGCAGAGCTCATCGCTCTGACACAAGCCTGTATTCAAGCCACGAATAAAAAAGTCAACATATACACTGATTCACGTTATGCATTCGGAGTTGTACATGACTTCGGCGTGCTGTGGCGAGAGAGAGGTTATTTAACTTCCCACGGTGCCCACATTCAGCACGGACCCCTCATTCATGCCTTATTAGATGCAATACATCTACCCACTGCAATATCAATTATGAAATGTAAGGCTCATACGAAAGTTACTGATATCATTTCCCAAGGCAATGATCTAGCCGACAGAACAGCTAAACAGACTGCTCAAACTCAAACCCCCGACATGACAAAGACAATAGTCCCGACACCGACACATTGTATGACAGTTAAAGATCCTACCCTTGACGTAATTGACATACAGACACATGCTACATCAGACGAAATAAAGAAATGGACTGAATTAGGAGGGATCCAAACGGACCAAGGATGGATGATGAAGGAAAAGTCTGTATGGTTCCTCCCTGATTCAATGGTCCAAGTTATAATTAACACTATACATAGTCCAGCGCATCTAGGAGAAAAAGCTATGCTAGACAGCATTCAACACATTTGGTGCAATAAACATTTACGAGCAGCAGCCAAACAAAAGGTCCGTACCTGTATGATCTGTTGCCAGTTCAACCCAGGAAAAAGCGTTCCCGTAGAACAGGGTGGATTTCATCCTCCTGATCACCCTTTTGAAGTACTCCAGATGGATTATATCCAGATGGAACGATGTCGAGGATTCAAATATGTTCTCGTAGTCGTCTGCGCTCTGTCCCGTTGGACGGAGGCATACCCGGTTTCAGATTACACTGCCCCGACTACTGCCAAACAGTTGGTTCGAGAATTCTTCCCACGATACGGTTTACCACGTGTTGTCTACTCAGATAACGGCCAGCCGTTCTCATCCGAATTAATGAAACATGTTTCACTTCTGCTAGGATATCAGTGGAAATTCCACTGTGTTCGACACCCCGAGGCAGCAGGTCTCGTAGAAAGACATAATCAGATACTGAAAATCAGACTGTCCAAAATATGCAGAGAGAAGGGTGTCGACTGGATAGTAGCATTACCAGTTGCACTCTTTTTCATGAGAATGGTAGCACACTCTCGAACAGGGCTATCCCCGTATGAGGTGATCTTCGGCAGACCACCAAATATGTGGGGGACGCCCATACCACGCAAAATAACTGATATTGACTGTAATATGCTGACAGATTACTTGGCTTCCTTGATGTCTGCACTACAATCTTGTCGTTCACAGGTTGCTGCAGCATTTCCCGACAACACTGAGGTGAAACCCCATGACGTAGTTCCGGGTGATTTCGTGTTTGTGAAAAATTTCGACCGAAAGACTCCGCTGGAGCCCAGGTGGAAGACACCCAAGTTGGTTCTGCTGACCACAAGAACAGCCGTGAAGATCGAGGGCCGCAAGGGCTGGATTCATTCAAGTCATATCAAGAAATTTCATGGACAATCCTCGGATATAGACATTGTGCCCTGCACTCCCTCACAGACTGATTCAAAACTTCCTTTGGTTGAAAAGACTGAAACCGAACTCTACAAAGAAAAGTTGAGGCCTAGAACGTCAGACGATTTGATTGTTTAAGTCCTCTCCAAGGTGAAGCAGTTGAATTTGTCTCTGACATGTATTCTCTAGACCTGAATCATGGACAGTCGCGAAAAATGATGAAACGACAGGCGTATTGTAAATCACTGCGTAGCCATTGCATAGTGACATTATTAATCTTGTTTTTCTTGAGTCTTTTAATAATTACTGCAAGTATATTGTTGCACATATATTACCCTATTTCAAGACATATTTACAATGTTACCGCAGAACATTCTTTTAGTGACTTACCTCCGCATGAATTATCTTATAGACTTGCGCTGCGCAATAACACTTTCATTAGTATGTTACATCATTCCCATCAGACTAGTAATGCCACTAATTGTTGGGTGTGTGGCCGACTCCCTCCCTATCAGAATTATGAAGGAGTCCTGCCATTCTTTCCACACCCATTTACACATAATGGATCCTGTGGAGCATGGTTTAGTTTAATCAATTCCATAGACTCAGACACAGCAGTTTACCAGGATCAGTGGGTATGGGGAAATCTGAACCTAGTTTTACTCAAGGTCTGCTACCCTGACAAGGAGGGTCGCCCCAAGAGAATAGGAACTGATCTAGAAAATGAAGTATATGGATTAGGTAATTTTACACCTAATCTCATGATTCTAAATGTCGTATCCGAAGTTGAACTAGTCTTGCCCACCATGTCAGTATTCCCAGCGAAGGGTGAATTATGTGTAAGAAAGGTTGGTTCCATACATATGGGCCATAGTAAATGCACTACTATAGTAGAATTCAGTGATCAAGGCAAATCTTCATTTAGAGCTTATCGCCACTCCTACTTTATATGTGGTCAGACTGCATATATGCGTCTACCTCTAGATTGGGATGGTACCTGCTACATTGCATTCCTTTTGCCACCTGTTTTCCTAGCTCCTCCCGATTATTACAGAAATATTCATTTAGTACACAACAGGGAGCGGAGAGATCTCCCAATTGTCGATTACACTGAAACAACATGGGAAAAATACACAGATTTCAATAAAGGCATCTTTCCTTATATAGGTACTGTTACTAATAGTAAACTGATACGTAGATTAACTAGAACCCTTGAAGCAGTAGTGAATGAGACTATTTCCGCCTTAGGCAATTTAACGGAAGAGCAGTCTGCTATGCGGATTGTTGTGCTTCAAAATCGTCTTGTCCTTGACGTCATCCTGGCTGATAGGGGCGGAGCTTGTAGGGTCATCGGATCAAGCTGCTGCGTATTCATACCAGAAAATTCGCCATCTGTATATAAAGCCATCACTCGCCTTCATAAGATTGTAAACCAGATACACCAGAACCCAGGCACTTGGACTTGGTCCAGTTGGTTTTGGAGTGTGATATCGGCATGGGGATGGAGAGTTTTATCCTTCCTAGGTATTGGCCTTCTCATACTATTCAGTTGCTGTCTATGTCTGCAATGTGGACCAGCGATTTGTGGTCTGTGTACCACATCGTGTATTCCACCACCAAGATCTCGTTCGTCCCGGAAGAAGAAAGAAGAACAAATGATGTTATATTAACAGATCAATGGATTGATGAAGATTGATATCTCTTAACGGGCAAGTAGGGGACAAGGAGGGAATGTGGAAATATGGATTTTCCCGATCAGTTATGTCCCCTATCTTGGACCCCAACGGTTCTATGTGCATGTCACAAGTACATGTACGTTCCCTCCAGTTCCAGTTATGAAGACGCAAATACATGTGCGTCCACCGTCAACATGTCCTCTGTCAGATCCGCCATGAATAGGCCGGATATTCCATTCCTAAGTATGAAAGGCCACCGGCTTTGTATGGTTCACTTATGCCATTTTACAGTCCAGGCAAGTAGGCCCTGATTCTGTCATCAAACTCCTCTTGCCTTCTGCCTCTGAAAACTCCAGTTCGAGCCTGCATCTGTGACCATGAACTTTGTCTCATCCTCTGCGCGGCTCATGAAGCCTGACATCAGCCTATTCTCTGCCAAGAACTGTATTCCGCCTTCGAGTTATCTGCTTCCCCCTCAGCCGATGCATTCCTGTCTAGTAGTTTAAGTAAACATTCTTCCAGCTACCGAGCAAAAGGCTCGACTTCTCTGTCCTCATGCAAGTAATTCATAGCCCTGTTACCATGGAATATTCCTACCCCCTCGCTTTCAGTGTAGACATTTAGACGCTTGTACACGCACGCACAGTCAGTATAGAATAGATTCTGTCCGAGAGTCCTTCTTTTATGGATAACATAGTTCTTTAAACATAGGATGTTAGATATGATTTGGGATTAGGTTGACTTGACCCCCCAGACTTTTTGTCTCCACATGTAGAGCTAAACGTCAAGTCCCCTTCACCCCCTAGTTGCACGTCAATCACACGTCATACTGCTGCGCGCGCATCTATGCCAAGTATTATCTTATAGATCCACCTAAAGGTGACATCATAACCAATTATGTTCCTTTTTACGCCTTATTACACCCATTTTTGGTTACGCAGACAAATCGTCATTTTCCTTATCAATTGTTACGCCTATTGCATTCGCTTCATTGTAATGTATGTACTATAAAGGTTACTTCTTGTCAATAAAGTGTGTACTTCACTTCCTGAACCTCCGTGGTGATGGAACTTGGAGCAACCGATTATAATCGATTATTGGAATAAAGCCCATTCCGAACCTCTAATACCACGGATTCTGCCTCTCATTTTACTGAGCTATTTAATTATGTTTCTGTATCAAATTATGTCCAGGTAAAGGAAAATTATTTACCACACACTTCACGGTCGCTTTAACTTTTCTACAATTTGCATTTCCTCCAGGACTTCATTCACGGTGCACACATTTCTTTCCTTAACGAAATAAAAGTGAAGGTTCGCTTCGTCACAGGCATTCCTAAAATTGACCAGAGGAAAGGAGGGGTGTTTGAGAGCCGACACCACTGATCAATGTCCAATCCCCGACTCCCAGTGGGCGCATTTCCTTCCTTACAGGGTACATGCTTGTGAGTTTACGCTATAGCTCCTCGATGCCAGCAGAGCTCAGGGGTGATAATGGTGTCCATCTTTCACTGCGAGAGGCCCAGGCTACGTGTCTGGCGGGCGGGGGGGGGGGGTTGGGGGGGGGACGCTCATGTGATTTGCTAACTGGGCGTGCCAAGGAACATACAAAGTGACTAAACCATAATATTTGGGGTGTGGACAAATACACAGGGAAATGTACAGAAGAAAATGTGTATGTTCCAGTCTACAATTCTCTACATACATATGGCACATAGATTTAAGTATTGCACCCAAAAGCCTCATAGCAGACTAACCAAACCTAAGCAGACATGCCAGTGAAGGCGGGGCTCAGCTTAATCCTCTGCGTACAGAAACACAAGAAACAAAGAATAGCTACGTTTATAAAGCACCTGTCCTTTGATGAGACAGCCGCTAAAATGTAAAACAGCATCCCTCTAGAACTTAAGCATCCCTGTCTGAAATTTGCTTTAAAGATGGGGACGAAATAGTTATTTGTGATGCAGCATTGTAACCCTATAAACCCAAAAACAGAAAGCCCTGTCGCAATCTAACAGCGCATTACAACTCTGCACCCCTTTAGACCTTTGCTAAATCAAAAATGCTTTTCCTTTAGACGGTTACTCTAAAAAATAAATGAATCACAGAAAACCAATTTGTCGAGGGAGTCATGAACCAGAGGAAAGCCGCAAAGCAGGTGGACACTTAAAACATTGTAAAATCAGATACAGGAAACAGAGGCACTGGCTTCTGAATATGCAGCAGAATGTGTCTAGAAATTAACTTTATTTTCTCTATTGTAAATATGCATACATACATGCGGTAACGGTTTGCATAATCCATGTTTTATTCTCCTATAGTAGGTGTCTCCAAGTCCTATTCTATTATTAAAAAAAAATGTAGTGCTTATATAGCGCACATATCACCCCCAAGGGGGTCTCAAGGCGCTGTATACATACTGCTGTGGAACCCTTCCTGGCCTTTCCCTGTGAAGTGCCCACTCCTGGGCACCCCCAGGGTGAGGCCAGGCATCCTAGCGCTGTTGGGGCCGTTGTGGAGGTTAAGCAAGCTATTGCCCAGAGTTGCAGCGTGGGACCCATGATTAGATTAGGCACCGAGGCGAGAATTAACAGGTCCGAGGAAATTAAGCCCAAGACCCGCCGAGGCGGGAATTGAACCCTGGTCTCAGCCCAGAACTCTGCATCAGGGTCTGCCGCTCTAACCATTGAGCCACACTCCCCCACTTATTATAGTAAGTTTTCTGGCCACCTCCCAACTCTTCCTAGTATTATTTGAATGTTATGGGCTACTTCACAGGCTAGTATTCACGTGGTGCTTGGGTGATAATGCTGATATCAGCACACGGGGCCACAGTACTCTACAATCCCGAAGTAAAAACCATCTCCATGCCTTCTATACTGTCCATATAAGTCATCAGTCAGCCATGCCATTATCCTGCTTACCCTAACCGGATAATGCACAATCCCTTACCCCTCTCCCCTATCTACAAAGCGCTGCCTGTTCCATTCTACAGACAACTGTATCTTTACATTGTGGTATGTCTGCTCTTCAGCCTTAAGTGTTCAACAACATGGTGTGGAGTTCTATCACATAAAACTTTAGTAGGAGTCCAGGATGCCTCACCTGACATAGGGGCGGCAGAGAAAGCGTTTCTATGTCACTGGTAAACCACTGCACATCTGTTGAGCTGCTATCTCTCTGGTTAGTGCTGCCCAAGGCAGCCACAGGTCCATGTCCAGCCACCCACCATGATATTACCTCCCCTCCCCTACGGCAAGATCTGAACTCTACGACACACGGTTGTCATGCCACCAAATTGAATTTGGGATTGCCTGCTCTCCTCTAGATATTTAAATAATGCTACAATCCTTTCTGCAGGGCTGATTTGGAAAGCAAAGTCAACCAGTGCTTAATTTGTAAAAAATATAAGTGTCAGGACCTTCGTCAGGAGACCACTGCAGCTTGCACCACACATTGCCCCTGTCATGCGGCCAATGTTAGTAACAACACAACTACTAACCAACGCACTCCAACAAGTGTGACAATTCGGATTATTTCAAGCTATAAGAATGGCTTGGGTCGCAGGTAATAATCATGTTTAATGTATAGTGCATAAATTACTAACTGTTGTTGTGCTCATCTCTAAATTAGCCAGACAGCGCCACCATGTGGCAGACTGTCCCGATCACAGGTGTTGACAAGTAAGTGGCGGTGCCGAGCAGCGGAAACCACGGGCTCAAATTAAGCACTGAAATCAACCCTGGCAAGGAATCTCAAAGCAGCCCCCACTGCAGGAGGTCATGCCAAGGACTGGGCCACTGGAGCTTTCATGCTTAGGTGATGGCAGCCTTCCAGCTCTGAAAGCATCCCCCTAGACTGCAGCCCACCAGGAGCTTACCAGAGTGGGAGTATGACAAGTCCGGCCCTGCATCTTTGGGAACATTTCACAACAAACCCTGGCATATATTGCAAAGGCAGGTGCCCATTTTTCAAGGCAAACTGATACCCAAATACTGCGTGCTAACTCCATATTCTGTCTCCCTAAGGTCCCCTTGCATCTTATAAATTAAAATGTAAACAAATCCATATTTTCATGGATGCTAGGACAAGCGAGTCAAACAGCTTTGTGATCCCCACTAAGTGGAATCTTTGTTTCCTCTTCTGACACTTCATTTCTTCTCTATCTTTAGGTCTCGCTTACAAACAGCTTTTGCTGTCTGTAAAGGGGTTATGTCATCACATAACATTCATGCATACACATACATACGCATATAAATACATAAAGGGGCTTTTCGAAAGCTCCTTTCAGCCCTTGGCTGGCTTTAGGCAGTGTCTGACTTGTTTGTCAATCAGTGGGGATATCCAATGGCATTACACAGATGTGAACACACTTAACCGGAAGGGCCTCCATCCCTGTCCTCTCTATTTGTGCTTCTTTCTATACACTTCAAGCCCCTCCTCCCACCACCACCCACAGCCATGTCTGCTACATGTTATTTTTTAACATTTTCTTGAAGGCCAGACAGTGGCAGAGTCCTATAAGGCCACTTGCTTCAATTTTACAGGCCTCTGCAGACTTAATTTTTTATTTTTAACCCACTGTTAGGCCATGTGAGAATTGTAAAATTAGAGTCAAAATGGACACCAGTATCTGCGCACAGGGTGGCAGTCTTGGATTGGGTACAGTTCCAAGATGGCCAGTGGAATCTTTGAATGTTTTCTATTCCAAGATGGGTTCTGCATGCACATCATGACATGTTACTGGCCATTTTGGCTTTTGGAGGAGTGTCAATACAAACGAGCACTGGCAAAGCCAATAAGTCGCCACTCATCTGCTAAAGGCGAGGATCACTGGCTTTGCCAATGGATGTTTCACCCTTGGTAGACTCTTCTTCACTTTGCAAGTGTCACATTCCTGTCTGCCTCGGTTTGTGTCTCTGTATTGAACACACTTCCATCTGCTTTAAGTCTGTGCTTTCTGTATGCAAATTCAATATGCCCAGACGCTGGTGTTTCGTGTCCCAGTCTATCAATCCCTTGTGTCCTTATTGACTTTAAATGTTGTCCGCTCACATTTTCCCTTTTGACCTTCTTTTCCTTTTACTCCCAATTTTTGTTTCATGTGCCCTACAACTGCTACAGTTGGCTCGCTTAAACCCTTACCCTATTATAATTTACAATTTACCTCTTAAATCCTCCTAACCTCATCATGTGTCATGCTGGAATCTTTGGTACCCACCCAATGTCACAGCCTTTTGTCTTGAAAACCTCTCTGTATCACTGTGTGTTGTGTCATCCCTACCTCAGATCAGATTTCTTTTTTAGGAGAAGTTAACCATATCCCAGGTCTGCTCACTAAACTCTCATGTTCAGTTTTCTCATTTGGTTGCTTCTTCTAGGTCAGCTTCCATAGGCTTCCTTCCTCTTCATTGTTTGTCCCGCCCCTGGAGCTTGGCCACATTACTTGTGTCCTTGAACTGCTTGATTTTTCAGGTGCTAAATTTTTCTTTTTATTTAAACACTCTGTGAGAGTGTGTGTGTTTTTCTGATATCTCCCTCATGTACTTATCCCCCTCGGTATTCCTTTCCTAGTGCCATCCATTGTATGTTTGGCCCAAACCCTCACCCAAATCTCCATTGTAAGTGTGCTTGCCGCAGCCCCTCCCGTCCAGTCTCCGTTGTCCATGTGCTCACACTCAGACCCTACTGTCCACCCTCTGTTGTCTGTGTGCTTGACCCCAGCCCCTCGCAACCATCCTCCGTTATCCGTCTGCTTGCTACCAGCCCCTCCCAACTCCCCTCCGTTGTCTGTCTGCTTGCCCCTAGCCCATCCTGCCAACTTTCTATTGTCCGTGTGCTCTGCCACCACTGTGCCCCGTTTCACATGTCCTCTCTACCACCCTTGTGCTTCTTTCCTGCCCTCTCTCCCTCTGTGAGGCCTCAGGAAGCACACTGCTACAAGTAAGACAAATGAAAGCGCTATTACATGGCCAGCATCAATTCATTGTTTTTTTTATGTGTTCGCGCAGGCCATGCAATAGCGCTTTTTAGGTCTCGCCTAGGCAGCGCGTATGCGCTGCCCTAGGAGATGACCGTTAGAAATTGGTCAGCTCTTTTCAAGCACTCGTGCTTGTGCTGGCATCCACCTTGCGGGCGTGAGCAGCGGCGCGCGCGCAAATTGAAAACAGATGGCCTGCGCGCCGCTGCTCGCTCCCGCCAGGTGGATGGCAGCACAAGCACGAGTGATTGAAAAGAACTGTTGCCATTCCACTGTCTATCTTCACAATGCTCCCACCCCCCTCCCGTTCTCCGTAGCCCGGCTGCGGAAGTTACCAAGTGCTTGAAAAGAGCTGTTACCATCCCTCTGTCCATCTTCACAATGCTCCCAGCCCCCTCCCGTTCTCCGTAGCCCGGCTGCGGAAGTTACCTTCTTTGGTGAGCTGTGTGTGTTTATTCTTTTTCTTTTTTTATTTCTCACGAGTCCAAGCATTACCTGTTTTGGGCACCATGCTCCTGCACTCCTCTGGGTTCACAGCGAGTGACGCTCAGATGTAGCAAACTCCAGCACGCGCATTGATGAACATATAATAACACCAGGTGCAGAGCCTTTCAACGCGCATGTCCTTACTATCTGCTTGTTCCTCTTTCGAGAACTAAATAGTAAACTTAAACATAGGATAGTCATGGCTCAGAGTCTGTATCAAGTGTGCAGTGACACCCACCTATTGTGTTTGCTTCCAGCTAGCAGGTTATGCTCTGTAAAAATTGCAGGTAAACAAAACCGCTTGTGTGAAACAGAGGCAGACGAAATTGTTGTTATTTTACTAGAGTGTGTGAGATATACTGTCAGAACGTGGGTGTTTGTGCATGCACGCACATGTATGGCATGTACGTGGAAGATGTCATTGTAGCTGTTACAATATTGGGGAGATGGTGTGTTGGTCGAAATGTCTGTGACTGTACTATTACGCATTTTTGTCTGCGTGAACTATTGCATGTGTGTTTCTGTGTTTGGTTGTGTATTTGTGCATGCGTGTGTGTACCCGCGGGGTTATTTTGTGGGTTCTCGCTTGCAATACATTGAATTCTAGCGCTACCTCTGCATAGATTTGAGTCCGTCTATCTGTTTTCCTGTCTCTCTTACTACTTCCCTCTCCCACACCGGCACTTACTGGCAGGTCTGCTGTTCTCTCATACAGGCCTTCTCTTTCTCTTCTATTTCTTTCACTCTGTTTCCTGCACTGTTCATCCCTTTCTTTAACAACCTCCTCGAAGGGTGCTGTAGCTGTCTCTGTTTCACTCTGTTACTCTGCTAAGCTGTGTCTTTCACCCTCACTCACACTCATGTCGGGCTCAGGTCTCATCCGTGCCTTTCCCCATCTCAGTCCACGCACACACCGTGAGGGTGAGAACAGTACACAAACACGCAGATCAATGAACGTGAGCACAAGAGATACAGTCCAGTGTTACATCTGTACGAGACTTATTGCTGGTTTCATTTGCTTTGCGTTGTAGGGTTTCTCTCTTAACTAGTAAATGCTTTATCTGTGCAGGTTACTGGTTTGCTGTCCTGGTGCTCACTCTCTCCTTATGCGCTCTGCTGTTCCAGCCTGGCACGGCCTGAAGTGAAATGCGGCACTGGCTGCTGCCTTTGTTCTTTTTCAGATGGCGACTGAGACCAATAGCAGGAGCAGTGACTTGCCTGCAAGTGATCTAATCTAAATGAGGTGTCAATCTAGCTCCCTGGTGTGAAAAGCTAGCTCTTTTGAGCCCACCTCTGTCTTGGAAACACAAGAGGAGGAAAACACCTAATCAGAGGTACACAAGGGGGACTGTGCTGCAGACTCTCCCAAAATCTGTATTTTTTTCTTTTTGGGAATGATTTTGTATTTTTGCTTATGGGGGCCCACTTCTGCAAGCTTCCCTTAGCTGCCCCTAGACCACTGCAAGCTACCCAACACTGCTGCCAATGCCACGAGCTTCTACACATTCCAAGTTTGGCTTAATATAATTGTACCACTCAGGATAATGTGCTGCATGGCTAAACACTTATAAGGTCCCAAAGGCGAGACCTATTGGCTATGCCAATGCTTGTTCCCACTTGAACCAGTGCCATGGTATACAAGAAGGGCAGTTTGGAGACTTTTGGAGCACTGGGGAAGAAGTCATGGTAAGTCCCTGCACCACGCCGTTCTGTTTCTAGAACGAGCCAGATCTGGGCATTTGAGTCACTGGCAACTTTCTATACATGGACATTTGATGGAAGCAAGTGAAAAGGTGTTTTTAAAGAGTTTAAAGAACACCATTTCCTTTTTGAAAAATATTTCCTTTTTTTTTAATATTGCTCTATTCCAATGCCAAAAACAAATGCACAGCTCCTTAGTACCTTTCAATTTGTATTGCCAAAGACTCCTTAAGAAACAAAAAGCTCTTCAATTGCTTTTATGAATATCTCTTGAAACCTACATCAGAGTTACTTCTGTGTCACTGTAATCATGGAATTACTTTCCTTCCAACTAATTTGGTTTGGTAATTTTAATTTGTAAATCTTTGTTACATTTCATGTTGTTTTTGGTGATTGTGTTAATGTATCCCGCACAACTTATTGTCAGATTGGCCTTGCTCTCTGTGCTAAACTAGCACAGCACTGGTTAAGTTCATTATTGAAAATTGTTTATTTCTACGAATAACACTGTTTGGACTTTGAGGCAGCTCAGCAATAGTTAGTATTAAGTATAAGCTGTCTCTCCTTAAAAACGTAATTTTTATGTTATGTTTTTATTGTCTTTTACGAGTTAGTGGAGAATGTGCCAGTCTCTGATATATTAGTTTATAGTTTCTGCATGTTGTTTAACAAATGAAGAGCAATGTTTCTTGGGCCAGTTCGTCACCAATTTAGAACCACTAAGTATGCATTAGCCCATTTTACAGCCAGAATGTTTTGCAATCAACAGAAATTACCACTTACAGCATAAATTCAACAAGCATTTGCAATGCAATCAGTCTCGCATTTACAAGCGTTTGAGCTATTGGCATTGTAAATGACAATGCCTTTTATGTATGTGTTGTTTTTTTAAAACAGATAAATAAAAGGCATTGTCATTTACAACGCCAATAGACACCTTTTCATATTCTAACGTGCTAGTTGCATGATTTACAAGCCAAATATTTTCAAGGCTTGGCTCGTGAACGGGCTCTTCGAGCCTGAGCCAACCCTTGGATCGGCTCTCCCTTTTAATTTTTTGGCTCGCCTACCTCTAGTAAAAAAAACAAGTGAGTGAGGGGTGCAGGAGGTGCGCACCATTTCCATTTTCTGCCCCGAGAAGGGGTCAGTAACGCGCACAAGAAGGTATTCTCGTGCTCAGAGGAGCGGAAACCCATAATGTGCGCAAACTATTTGCCCTGGTTTGACCAGGCGCAAAATCTGCATTCACATAGGAAAAGTTGCGGTAATCAGCGCAAAACGGGTGCAAACATTAGAGAGCGACAGACTCTGGACGTGCACTAGAACTGGAATGAGGGTCCCAGCATTAGAGCATGTTGGTATATTATTATGTGTGAATCAACCACCCTCATATAAGAGCAGTAAAACAATCCAACGTAGGTGTGAAAATGGTTTTTCGCTCAATTCAGAAGCACTATTTAATTAGAAAACAAACACACAACATTCTAGCCCTAGCGTACCTGGTAGAGCGGTTCAGCCAGAAAAAACAGTGCCCTCTCTTCGCATGCTCCATAGACGACTCAGCGGCGTTTGATTGTGTCAACAGTAATCTGCTCTGGCAAAAACGACAAAACTGGGGGATCCCAACAATGCTGCTGAATGCCATCATAGCCCTCTATACCAGAAGCTGGGTACGGGTGAAACTAACCCGGAACACAGCAACAAAAAAGGTGCACACAAACCGAGGGCTGAAACCAGTCTGTGGATTGGCGCCTCAGCTCTTTAACTTATATACTGCAGACCCAAAATCAATATCAAAAGCCAACCTGTTAGCTCCTAAAATTGGGCCGACTAGATTGGTCCTAATGTAGTATGCTGACGACATGGTCTTAATGCACCACACTAAGACGGGTATGCAAAGAGCATTGGACGCATTAAGCATTTATAACAACGAAAATGATTTAACAGCAAACGCAAGTAAAACAAAGGTAGTGATCTTCGGAAAATATGCTAACAAACTTAAACATCAATGGAGATTGGGCCACCTGCAAATAACAACAACATCTAAATATAACTATCTGGGGGTTTGGATCATGAGCAATGACAAGTCCACTGCACACACTGGATCCATAGAATGAAAAGCTAAGGCGGTGACGTACGCCCTCTGCAAACTCAATTCCAAACTGTGCAGCCCAACAACTGAGCCAATCCGAAAGGTTATAAGAGCCAAGTTATTACCCTCAATTTCCTATGGCCAACTAGTCTTTCCTGTGGCACTAATCAACATCAAGGAGTATGCCAATTGCCGGGCATTTAAAAAGATTTTTTAGATAACTCGCCCATGCCCGGAATGCCTTAGTACGGCTGGAATTCCGGTTAAATAAACAATCCTATGAACATTAGGCATCGATCATTCGATACTATCGAGGGATATGTGCAGGCCCCAAGAAAATACTAAAAGCAACCCTAAAAGAAATCTTCACGAAAGGTACAAAAGTCTTGGGCCAACGCCCTACTCACTGCCTGCACTGAACTGCACCTTGACTTGTCCAACTAGCGGGAGTTTATTCACCAACCAGGAATTTTGAAAAACCATGTTAAAGAAACAAGTAAGACTACTATCCAAGCAAGAAGATATGAGGCTAATAGAGTCCTCCAGCAGCAATATCGGAAAAATTGACTCAGCTGTGAACAAATCA
Source organism: Triturus cristatus (assembly GCF_964204655.1). Classification (NCBI taxonomy): domain Eukaryota; kingdom Metazoa; phylum Chordata; class Amphibia; order Caudata; family Salamandridae; genus Triturus; species Triturus cristatus. Next base: position 1,059,298,300 of record NC_140589.1, on the reverse strand, counting down.
ATTTTAAAGCAAATTCTGTCAGTCAGACTCATGGTATTGCCAATAAAATACATAAATATCAGCTGCAAATCTCTAGAGGTGGTTACCATTTGCAGACTGTGCCATCAGCACGAGGAGTCTTTGGCCCACCTAGTTTGCACCTGCCCCTAATTGAAACACGCACACTGCACTTTATTAAAACCTTTGTTCTTAAAATATGGCACTCGTACCTGTTCAGATGCAATGGAACTTCTTTTTAATTTGGAGATCCCTATGGAACTGGCCAGACTAGCGAAATTTGCACGCCAGCTTAAAGAACTTATAAGTCAAGATCGAGCCATGGACAAAAGACTGATCACAGTTTTATACTAGTGAATATATATCACATTTTATGGTCTCTTAATTTTACGCTTTGGGTAATTGTTAGTTATTTGTCAAATTAATTGATACAATGTTGTTTTTACCAATGAACAAAGAAGGTGTGTGGATGGACACACCACACCCGGCCTTTTTTGTAACAATTTTTATTAATTGAAACAATGAAAAATGATTCATTCATTTACGCAGACATAGGTTGATGCTTGAGGTCAGAAAGACTTATTTCCATGGGAACATAATGCCTCTGGGCCTTCCATCATCGGCAGACTAAAAGCATAAAGGGACACTACAAATGGTGGACGTTATGCCATACAAAATGTTAAAGTCAGTATGAGTGCCACAAAACTCTTTAAGCAAGAGGCACATCGGCTCAAATGGAAACCGATAGTATAAATGTACAAAACATAGGTAAATATGTAACTGACAAGGGAGCTCTGGTGCACTGTCTTGCTTCAGTGTCTATCGATCTGTAAGACTGATGACCATTCTAAAAATAAAAAAAACTACAGTTAAAAACGCTGGGTTCTCTACAATAAATGAATCAATTGAAAAAGATATGTCATTTGACATAGCTGTAAGTACCTGGAGTGAAAGGAAAAGAGTTATATCAACAAAACCAGCTACTCCTTCCCACAATTGTCGCTTTGTAAGACACGTGATCAATAGGAACCTTGCCGAATAATTTGGTTGTGCGCCTCCATTTTTTTATTTTTTATTTTTGGCTTGACACTTTCTTTTCTCAAACTTGAGCAGTGCTGGGGAGGGACCACTATCACAAGAGTAGTTGATGGGTGAGGCTTTGACCGACAAAGGGACGAAAGTCACCTGCAGGCATTACGTTACTGGGAAATGCAATATTTCTCATTGTTTTCAAACACTCCTCCAAAGGTGACCCCTAATGTTTACATCTATGTTCACCTCAAGTACCAAAACAAGATGAGACTCACCAAATGCACCTAAATGGTTCCAAGTGGTTAAAACGAGACTGGGCACTCCTCTACCCTTTTCACACAGAAATTCTGAAATTATCTTATAAAATTATATACATCACGTTTCACGAGTAGGTCACTGCTACAAACGTAATGCAAGTGAGCTACAAGGAAGGTTCTGTGGCGGAAAATACAATAAAACGTAGGAGTTTTTTTACCAAATGAAGGCAACCCTGGGACAATTACTCGTGAGTTCGGAGCCATAGTTTGCTGCATTGGGATAGGACGGAATCCCCAGACTCTGGTGTTTATAACTTCCACTGGGTACTGGGTAACTAAATTACAATATAAGCCAAAACAGGGATGTATTCCCGCGCTAGCGAGTCTTCAGATACTTACTTGTAGCAGTCAGACCAGCAGAGACAGCTCTATAGACTGCCAGGGAGAGCACAGACTAGCCTGAGTGCCAGGTTAACTAAATTACAGTATAAACCAAGATCGGATTGTGTTCCCGCACTAGCGAGTCTTCAGACACTTACTTGTAGCAGTCAGACCAGCAGAGGCAGCTCCACAGACTGCCAGGGAGAGCACAGACTACCCCGGGTGCCGCGACTCTCTGCATCATGATCCTCGGCGGTTCCTTCCTATCTGCTGCCGGCACAAGTAACTAGAAATCATGCTGAATCGACCAAGTCGCCCTTCAGAGCGTCACTGGGGAAAAGCTCCAGCATAACCTGTAAATGACTGGCCCCACTGGGTTCCTCCCTCACACTCTGTCGGGAGTGGTAGAGGTTTTTAGCACAAAGTCTGTTTTGCTAATTACGTCTTTTAAAGAGTGGCATCACAAAGACTGAGGGAAGCAAGTTTCGACAGAATAAAACATTTTTTTCTTCCAAGTGCCCTATTCAGTGATTTAATTTTAATAGCAGACAGACACCTTTCTTTAGACGACCCGCGTCTAAAGAAAGTGACACGTCCGACATTACGTGAAAGCGGGAATGGGGCGCTTGTAAAAAAAATAAGTAGTCCCCAAATAAAATGATAAAGGACTACAGTGTAAGGAAACTGTAGTTGCCCGGTGCTCCTGTCTTAAAACAGTAGTAATGTATCGGGAGCACTGCCAATAAGGAGCAAAGAAATAAGAGGGATGGGATTGTGAACCAATCGCAAGCACCAGGTGTAATTACACTCAGTAGAGTGATTAAAGCAGGTCTTGCAGACAGCGCATGCACGCTGATGTTCGACCGAATAAAGATCACTACGCAGCTATAGTTTATTAATTGTACTGAAACACTCAGGCCATTATTAAGTAGTTTTCTCTTTTTTATATCTTCCAGTGTTTAGGAAATGGCCTTATTAACCAAATTAATGTCCCCATCCATCAATACATACATGATACCTAGTTTTACACTTTGGCCAAAAGATCACTCAGCTGAAAAAGTGTCTTGCAACAGTCCAAGCCTCTATGTCTACGGTAATGGTTCTCAACCTTTTTAATTCTGTCGACTCCATGTTACTGATATCCAGGGAACCCAACTGAATCATTATTAGTATCCAGGGACCCCAACTGACTCATTACTAGAAGGTGGAGACGCCGACTTAAGAAATATCGATGACTCGAACCTCAAAACAATGCACAACACTGAAACAAGCATTCATCAAACAAAACTCAAATTATTAAATATTTTATTTTATTCAAAAACAATAGGATGGTTGGGGCTTTTGTAAATTCAGCTGTGGCCACCCATTGTCCATACTTTATTCTGTTTGAGGCATTTGCACTGCTCGAATAAATCAATCTGAGGACACCAACTTAATATTTAAACTCCAATTTCAAATTCCTTTACAATTAAGGAATGTTTTAAAATTGTTACTCTTCTCTGTTTATATCCATTTTATCAATATGTTAATATTATTTTATTTTCTAAGCAGTCGCAGTTCCCCTGAGTAAGCGTCGCAGACCCTAAGAGGTCTCCGGACCACAGGATAAGAACATCTGGTCTAAGGTATAACTCAAGCGGAATACTAACAAGATGGAGTCTGTACTTATGGATAGCGCCAGCATGTTATTCCAAGAAAAGAGATTACTCGATTTTTTATCTAGAGAACTTTATTTTGCAGAATATCACCTGCTCAAAATCATCAGGCTTCCATATGGACTCTAAGCTCTCCTTCAAAACACACATCGCACACAAACAATGCCTCCCTAGCAGCAATTGTCTATGCTCTGCTGAGATAAGACATTATTTCCAGAGGACAGATTCAGAATAGCTGTTCATGTGCTGGTACTATACCAGACAGAAGAAACACCCTTCTGAATTGCATTCCAGAAACTCATCTAAGTCCACGAAAAGGTGCTCTTTATGCAGCAGCACGCCTCATCAAAGGTCTCCAGAAATCCGACAGTGTAATACCGAGACTTCACGCCCCCCCCCCCCTCTTCCCACCTGCACTATCTCCAGGCCCTGCATACGCAACAAACACGTACACAGTAACACCCTGCCATCAGAGCAAGATCACAAAAGACCTATGCAAGACATAAACAGTATAATTATCAGACCTGATGCCAAAACACACAAGAAAGAGAAAACTCAAGGCCACGTCAAAAACAAAGATCCCCAAACGTTATGAAATGCTCAAAAATAAGTTTCGTTTTTTTCTCTTTTAATTAACTTTAGGATTTTTATTTCAAAAAGAGAGTTTCACTTTTTCGCTTCATAGATTGACATGTGTAACCATATACTTTTGAAAGTTCGAAATTTACAAAATAATATCCATTAGAGGCATTTGTTGCCTTACCACATATTTAATTTATGTATGTATCTCATGGTCGATTCAGTGTTTTGATACCACAACAATGCTTTTGCTGCTAGACTATAAACACTAAACAAGCCTGGATTTTGGTGACTGCGTTGAGTAGTAATAATAGACCATGTCACCCCCCCCCCACTAAGGATGACCTACACAATGATGCACTGATATACAGACACACATGCGCACACGCACACACACACACACATCCGAAGGGGCATCCAGAGAAGACTGTCAATGGCCACACTGGCACAACAGGGGTTGACACTTGCTGTCCTGACACTGCTCATTGTACTACTGCTCACCTAGGTATTCAAGACTGACACCATCCACTATAACAGTATTCCTTGTGACACTGTTCTGTAACCCTCCCTAGTCTGACAACACACTTCCTGAGACTGCATGCCCTGAAATTGCAAAATTCGGCACTGCAAGCTCAGACAAAGTTTTTTTAAAACAATTAATTTTTTTAACAAATTAAACCACAATACGATGGAACAATATGGCTCTCTTACTGCCAAGATTCTGCATATGCTAAAGATATTACTAATTACCCGGTTAACATCATCCATGCACAAATTCTGGATATTACAACATTATATACACACGACACATCATTTAAACCATAATAATTGGCCAAGCTACCGACACTTTCTGCTGCACCCACAACTACTGTATATCACCCTTTCTGTCGACACACAATAAGCTACGTTTTTACACACCAACTCACATGAGGAGGACTCCTGGCAACTCCATTAGGTCTCGTCTACAGACATCTTCAGGTGCCTATCGGCTGACATACTGTTTCCAATACATAACATATATTTGTGGGTTTTGAATCAGGCTCTTAGTCAAGGATGTATGGCTTTGCTGCCTGTCTTTGGTGTCGGCTTTTGATTTGATGACCTTCGTCTTTACTCTTGTGTTTGTCCCATTCAGGAGCATTTTGGTCTAGCACTGTTGTGACTGATGTATTTTGTCCTTTCAATGCTCACTTGATGGGACTCTTTTTAATAGTGTATTTAGCATTCCAGTGCATGTATTTTCTTGCTCCCCCGCCACTTGCTGCCGTGCATCTCACCCTGCGAACTCTCATTTCACTCCACTCCCCATCCCGGTTTCCTTATTCTTCCAGTCTCACCCAGCCTCACTCCCCCTTGTAAATATTTTTTAGGTCTAGCCTAGGCAGCGCATGCGGTGCCTCTCGAGACATGCTGTATCTACTGTATGGGCATATACCACGCCCATCGCTTATAGTTGGTTCCTTCATGTGCTTTTCCAAATTCCTTTGTTTTTATTGGTGAATAGCTTACATTTGTCCCTCCTTTTCCTGTTTTGGTCACGACCTGGAGACTATCCCTGTTAAATGACTTATTTCACCATTGAACATATACGTTAGTGTCCCACACTACTTTGTCTGTTCCCTGGGCTTGTATTGTTCATTTCCTGCTTGTGGTCTTAGCTCCAAGTGCAGCCCGTGTCCTGCTTTTTTTTACCCGTTTGTCCATGTTGTCTTTATCCTCTCCACCCTAATGCTGTCCAAGTTGTAAATTCACCGCTCCCCTACCATACCTCAAGCAAGCAGAACAACAGAAGCGACACCGCGGCATGCTCTCCCAGCTGCTACCCTCGTCCATTTTGTATAAACAAGGGGATTGCCCTACAGAGCTCTTGAATCTCACTATACTATGCACAGAATTTAAACATGTCCATGCAGTCTCTATAGTGGCATTGTTTAAGTAGGTAGAGCTACCTGACAATGTTTAGGACACGCAGACTCTCCAGCACCCGTAGCAGAATCCCTTGCTTTCCCTGGGTGGCCTGGTGTGTGCACTGGCACTGCAGGAGAGGCCGATGGCTGCGGGGTGCTTGCCCTCCTCATTTCTGCCCACTCTCGACACACGCCCCCTACGTAAAACCTGTCTCTTTTGTCGGACGAGATGTTATTCACGAGAAGTTGTTGAATGGGTGGCAGTAGACTGCCACCCCCGGGAAGCTGCTTAGCATATATCCAGAGCACTGCAGGTTAGGACAGTACCAGCCCCTCCTACGAATGCAGCTTTATGCAGGTAAATGCAGCACTGTACCTTTCGGTGGCGGCCATATTTAAGCAGTTGATTTTCACTACGATAATGAAAACATTGTGTTAGGATATTATAATTTGCAAATACATCAGAAGGAATCTCAAGGGACGTGTGAGAAATTACAATATCATTTGTAAGTACTAACACAGCAGAAACACAGTGCAGCCACATTGGACATTGAGGTCTCTATGATAAGCAAGCTTGGGTGAAAGATCTTCAGCAGGGGGAGTTACATCAATATTTCGGCATGTACGTAGATGTTTTAACAAGCATTGAAAATGCAATAGGCCTCGCCTTTTATTAAGTTAAAGCCATTTGCTTTGCTAATGGTATTATATAGCAAAGCAAATGGCTTTAACTTAATAAAAGGCGAGGCCTATTGAATTTTCAATGCTTGTTTTCAATGAGCCACGTGTTCAAACTACAAATCAACTTCTCACGTGAGGAATCGCGGCTCTTTAATTAGATAGTAGATTTCGGCGAGAGAGGACGGGGTGGATCGCTGGCGTGGGATTGGACAGCAGAGAGGCAGAGGGCGGTTAAGCGAGGAAAGGGCGGGAGCTTGAGGGGGCGGGGAAAGCCAGCACTGGAGTAACCCTTTAGTGAGATGAGCAGCCGGTTAGTCACAGGCTGCGGTTAAGGCTGTGGAAGTCATCCAATCCTTAATAAACTACATGTATTTAAACAATTTATGAGGCGGATGGTAGGATTACTCGCACTTGGCAGATGCTTAGGAGTTACTTTTGTTTTAGTAAGCTGCCGCGTGGCAATATGTGCAAATTTTATGCGTGCAAATAAATGAAATACAAATTGAAACATTATTATTCTATTTGGCTACATTCCACAATATTGCCGTTTCCAAATTCACCGCCATCGCTGGCCCAGGCCCCGAGATCGCCGCTCCTAAGCTCACTGCCGCAGGCCGAGTCCCCGTGACATCATCTCTCTGCCGTGCTGGGATTGGCCCAGCGGGAGAGAGTGTTTCCCTGAGCTTGGACGCTCCATGCGAGAGCCGCACTGGGATTGGTCCCAGCCCTCCAGGATTCCTGCCGCGTCATCCTAGTGCTGTGCTGGGATTGGTCCCCGGCCCAGAGGGCTCTCCCACGCTCGAAGAGAGAAGTGAGGCTCGGCCTGGGACCAGGGAGCGTCTCGGAGAGGAGAATTGCCCGGCTTGCTGGATTCACCCCGCATCTGAAGGCAAGGTAAGGCTCGCATCCGCGCTTGTGAGCCCACGAGCTGAAGGAAATCTTCACTCCATTCAGCAACAAACAGAGGAGCAAACACTGCTTCACTCTTTTAGAGCCGTCCCAGTTGGACTGGCTCGCGAGCCGTCCCAGTTGGATTGACTCGCATGACTGGTTTCTTATCTTTATGGGACCATGTGTTTGGTCCCATAAAGATAAGAAAACCTTTTATGCTAGCAGTAAGTCGGGGCAGCCAGTCCAACTGGGACGGCTCTAAAAGAGAAAAGTATACGTCACTAGACGCTCTTTTCCAATGGCTGGCCACCGTTTAGCGTAAACGATGACGCCAGCCAATGGAAACGATGGGCGGGACTTAAAGCCCACTAGAGAAATTTTCCCTAAAACATTAAATTTCACAGCGAGACTGCGCCTGTCTGCGCAGTCATACGCCAGGCGAGACCTAGAAAGTGTTACTTTGTCACCTGGAGACCACACTGGCATGCCATCCTTACACCTTAATGCATTAATTAGCCGAATTTTAAAACCCATTGTGTATTTAGTCCGCATCAGTGCGAATGGTAATGTTCGCCAAAGCATGGATATAACACAATCTCACTTAATAGTGTATGTGAGTATGCTTTATAGCGCTTTAACTTGGCCTTGTGTCCACTATTTTCCAACTTAACTAACTTCCATTCCACACTCTTAAGACCTTCTTTGTTTTTACTGTGTTTTAGTCCGCATTGATTGTAATCCTAACTCTATGAAAACTCGCTATCTTGTCCCCTTGCATACGTGCGTGCACACACACTTTGAGGATGTTATTGTTGCATTTTAAATGTATTTGTCTACTAGAACGCCATCTTGTGGCAATTTTACAGCATATCTGTGTACAGCAGTTGCTATTATGTGAAGAGCATTGGCAACTTGGATATTTAAGCACCTAGGGGACACACAAACAATGTTATAATTTCGAAACAGAAACTGGGTGAAATCTCGCCAGGTCTGGTTCTCTGTTCTGAGCATATCATATCTAATAATAAACGCACTTAGGAGCCTCACCAACATTTTCAATAATAAACTAGGCTAATTTCCAAAGCTGGGTTTTTAATATGGAGAATTTCACCAGCACAATTTTTGCAGTAAATTTGGACTATATGTATTGTGTATATTTACTTGCAGATCCTTCAAACACCGCAAAACCACACTTATTCCTCATTTTCATATTTTTACAAACACCCACAAACACACATCTGGAGCTTAACTGCTACCTATTTGGTTTTGTCATCACCAAAAAGGCTAATCTTTCCACCCAGTTCAACACCGCACTCTTCAACATCACGCATTTCCAATCCACACCACATAATTCAACAAAAACCCAAATAATTCAACTCAACAACACAATTAAACAACACACCACATACATCCAATCCACAACACCTAATTCCACATTATACCACAAAATACAACACACCACATAATTAAACTCCACTACATACCATAACACAAAACAAATCCACATAATTTCACTACATAACACACAATTCTACTCCACATGATTTCAGTACACTCAATACCACATATTTACTAACCACATAATTCCACATCACACCATGCCACATAATTCCACATCACATCATACCACATAATTCTATTACACAAATCCACTCCACAACACGCAATTCCACAAATAACTAAAGGTAAAAAACATTGCCATTTACAATGCCTAATGCTCTAACTCAAACACATGCAAAACTTAATGCACTGCAAAGGTCTGTTGTCTTATTTTATGAGGGCCCAAACCCTGCTGTCAACAGGTGAGTTGCTTCCTTTTTTTGCTCTCATGCGCTCTTTTTTTTAACTTTCATTTATCCATCCAACTCGGTCATCCACCATGTTAGATTGGTAAACTAACAATCATTTACTATGCAATAGGTCTCGCAATGACATTATTTTGAGCTATTTACATTGTAAATGGCAATGCCTTTAAAAAAATCAAAAGGCATTGTTATTTACAATACCAAAAGCAACACCTATTGCATTGCATAGCGCTTATTAAAGTAAAAAAATAAAAGAGTGTTGGAGGGCAGAGAGAGAAGAAGAAATGACGAGACATGAGATGGGGAAATAAGGCACGGAGAAGACAGTACGAGGAAGGCGTCACTGTGCAGTGAAAATCTATTCTTAACTAAGGCCACACCTCAGCTAACAAACGCTGCAGACCCAATCGCGAAGGTACTGGCACCTAAAACGCTCTACTCAGAAAGAGCATTAAGTGAGTGAGTGTACCTGTGTTGGTGAATATCTGCATGTCTGTGAGTGAGTCTGCCTGTACCTGTGTGCTAGTGTCTGGGAGTGTGTGAGTGAGGGTGAGTGAGTAAAGGTGCTTGTCTGAATGAGTCAGTCGTGTGTATTTGTGTAAATGTCTGTGAGTGCACATGCGTGTGAGGAGGCACGTGTGGCTGTGAATAAGCTGATGTGTGAGTGTGCCTGTGGAAGTATATGTCTGTGTGTGGGTTTGTGAGTGTGGATGTGAGTGTGTATGGATGTGAGGGTAAGAGTAAGAGCCTGCGTAAGGGAGTGGGTCCTGTTCACGTGCCTTCTTGTCACGAAAGCTGCCGTGTGTGTCTTGCGTTATTGCCGCTGGAATGAGAACGCGAGTGCCCAAGACCCCTTATATTCAGGTCTGAAAAATACATAGGAAGAGAGTTGTCAGGAATCCCGTGAATTATTTGAAAAGCCGCGCTGACGCCTGACTGAAAACTCCTGCTCGCATGAAGATTGGATTTCGAGGCACATTACCCCGAATGATCCTAATAAAGCTTTTCTTGCGTTTCCAAAAGCTATACTCCCTTAGTTCACAAGGAAGGATATATTGTTTAGTTATTCTGGAATAGCTATATGAATTATCTTGTCATTTGTTCTGCAAAGAAATAAATAAAAACCAAAAGCCCGAACTCCCAAGCCACCCACACACCAGAGTCTGAGACTTGCCTCTTGCCTTCGAGTGCAACAAGTCAAAGTGTATAAATTGTTTATGTGTATGTAAGTACATATGTTTTAAAGTAGCATTGTGTCCTGAACATTGCATTCCATCTGAAGAAGGGCTCTCTGGGACTTGGAAAGCTCGGGCGGCCCCGTTAGTGCCATTTGGGCATTTCCACCACCCTCTCTTCTATTGTGGGACTCAAGGAGGAGTCCCCTTACCAGACGCGAGAGGTGCGTCACTTCCGGTGCTCCGAGGAGGTGGAGAGGTATTTATGCCTCCCCCAGCCATCTTGGCGTCCTCTTTGCGCCGGGCACGCCATCAGGTTGGTCGTGCTGTTGTGGCACACGCCGTCGGGTTGGTCGTGCTGTTGTTGCTACCGGGCTCAGTGTATTGCGGTCGTGAGGCCTGCCGTGTTAATAGCGAGGTGAGTCAAACATCCCAAACCCTGACCCTCCCCCCTGCCTCATCAAGTAGGCCATTGCCTGTGGGGGGGCCCTGCTCCATTTGCAAATCCTCCAGCCGCGCCGCAAGATCCGCGGGTTCAGAGCCTGCGGTCGGGGTTGTGGCGATGCGCAGGCCTGCATAAGCAACGGTACAAGAATGACCGTCTTAATCTCCTCGTTTCCCCCTCCATGCATGGCCCGTTCCGAGAGCAGCTTCCCCACCACCCCCCTCCCCCAGAGTTCCAGCGACGAGCCTGCATGCCCTGGTCAAAAAGGAAGATCATCCTGGAGCCATTCTGAAGTCATCCGATGACTTCAGCCAGGCTATTCCTGTAATTATCTGGGGACGTCATCCCAAACCATCCTGAAGTATGCCTATAAAGGAAATATTTAAATGGGATGACTCTTACTGTAATCACAAAAACTACTCTAGGATGGTGTTCTGATGACTTCCACTGGCAGGGAGTGATTACCTTCTACAACTCCACGAATACTAATTGACAACTTTGGGATGAGTGTGAATTACTCCAGGATGGGCTCCAGACAATTTAAGGATGATTGTGGATTATTCCTGGATGATCCTATTACTGCTTTAGGATGGAAGTTGATTACTCTGGAATGATTCCATGATAATTTCAGGATGAGTGTGGATTACTCCAGGATGATTTAGGGGCATATGTATCGACAACCGAATTTGCGATTCTCAAATAGCGATTTTTTGAGAATCGCTATTTGAGAATCGCACAACGGGATGTATTAAAAAAAAAAAATCGCAAATATTTAGCAATTTCTAAATATTCCATAATTGCGATTAGCAAATTGCAAAATCGCAATTAAAGAATACCTTCCCAGGAGACCCATAGGAATGAATGGGAAGTAATTCTCAAATTGCGAATCGCAATTTGCTAATCGCAATTTGAGAATAATTTCAAAGGTGCAAGGGTGTCATGATGACACCCTGTTGCACCCCTGAAATGAGCATGTGTGCGCAGTATGTGCACCACATGGCACTTTGTAAAATGCCAAAAAGTGCATTTTTCAAAGAAATCGCAAATTACCACCAACTAGAAGTTGGTGGTAATTTGCGATTTCTTAAGGATAATTCGCACAACTTGGGTGCGTTACATATCATTTAAGAAATCGCTATTTGCGATTTCTTAAATGCTTACGCAAACATGAGAAATCGCAAAAATAGTGATTCCTTAATTTTGCGATGCAAACATGGCTCATACATACCGTTTTGCGGTTTTTTATTCGCAAATGCTGTTTTTGCGATTCGCAGCCTTTGCGAATAAAAAAATCGTTTGATACAGATGCGCCCTAATGATCTCAAAAATTAGCATAGATTATTTAGGATTATATTAAGACAACTACAGAATGAGCGTGGATTACTAGACAATGACTACATAAGGTCTTTAAGATGGTTATGAAATACTCTTGCAGGATTTTATGCCAACGGCAGGCCAAGTGTAGATAGCTCCCAGGTGATTTAATGAATAAATCAGAGTGGCTGTGGATCACTAATAAATCATTACGGGCTGGATTACACCTTAAAATTTCCATGTTACAAGCACATTAGCTGACTGCCAGTATTCCCTTGCAGGGTCCCACTTTTAGTTTAGGAACATGGATGTGCTGGTAGGGAAATATTTAGAGGATCACCTCCTCAATGAACCTTCTGGTCAAAAACAAGCCTCTTGAATGCAATATGCCTTCTTTATACAATACCATGAATTATTTGCAATTCCATGAGTTCTAAAGTAAACCCATGATTTATAAAAGTGTCACTTAACGCAGCTCAACACCCAAATTTGCTGCGTTGCATCACAGGGTGAGAGCAGGAAAGTGCCATGTCTACCCCTCTCCCTTGCAACACTGCACCATTAGGCAGTCGAGCACCATGCACACACATTTGCACTATGGTGCAAAGGTGTCTGCAAGAGTCTAACTTTGGTGTTGTGCTGGAAGGGCCCCCTTGCAGTACAAAAAATGCTATGCCTATAAAAACCTGAAAATGTTTCCCATTGTGGATGAGTGTTGTAACAAATACCAATTTGCTCTGGTTTATAAATCCTGAAAAGATTTTACGTTAAGTCCGCATTATAAAACTTAAGCAAACCAAAAACAAAATTTACATAAATCTGGTCCCAATAATAAGATCAATATTCTCCTACTCTGGAAAGATTACTTTTTAAACTCTACTGTGAGATGCGGGCACTGTACAAAATAAATCTCAGAAACATTCCTTTTGGCTAGCTTTGTGCTGTAGAAATACCATATGCATACAAAAGTAGTGGCTTCAACAATGTTATACTTTGCATTCAGATAAGATTAACAACTTGTGCAGCTACTCCCATACTCCTGACTCACTGGGACTTGCCTTACTTTGAGGTACAGAGCATTATCTGAAGCTGTTTAATGAGGTGACCAGTGGCAAAAGACTGAAAAAAGTAATAGTTAAATGAAAAAGCACCAAAGGGGATGCGTTAACATGTAATTTTATTGATCTAAAACACACCTTTGGCCCCATAGGAGCCAGGATACTGAACAAGAGAACATAAAGAAAGTCCAGGACACTCTTTAAGAGGGGAAAAAAATGCCAGTATACTACAAAAAGAACAAAAAGGCTTAATGAAAGCCAGCAACTTCAATGTTTTAGTTTCAGAGTTTTCTTTAGTCCTCCTCGAGTATTGCAAATCTTTATAGCCAGCTTCCTTCTCATAGTTCTGTTGTCCAGTGATGGCCAGCCTTCATCCCTGCACATATACTTCATAGAGTCTGGAGAAAAAAGAAATTAACATACATCAGTATCATGTTAACACCACTATTTTAGGTTTTTAATAGGACTGGGTTGCCTTTAAAATGTTCCAATCCTTTTATTTCATATTGTGTGCCCGATGAGATATGGTTACAAGGGATCATAAGTTTAACATTAAGGTTACTTGGTCAAAGAGGTAATGGTGAGCGCCAGGCATTGATGAAGAGGTAGGCAGGAGGTTAAGAAAGAAGACTCACCTGTCCAAGTGGAGAAATCGCCGCTGTTCACCAGACGCTGTCACACTTCCTCTGCAAACAGAAAGCAATCAATACCAGACTTCATTAACAAAACCATCATGGAAGCAGCCATGTTGAGCCTGAACTCTACCTACAGTATACTTCTTTGGAAAACAGTCTAAAAAATGACCATACTGACCAGGGTTCAAACATTTTTGTAAGACTGAATCTCAATGCACAGCCACGGTTTCAATGGCTTTCACATGGCCAAGTGATGGTGCAGGTCAGAAACAGACGTCTAAGACATCCTGAGACAGGACAGAGATATCCTGTGTGTTCTTTTCCAGCTTGGGGAAGTGACAAGTTCGGCATTTAACAGTTGACTGATTCAATGTTATCCCTTTACAGTTGCATGACTGTGGCACCAAGCCCCTTAACCACTCATTCAAACAAATATGCCTCTGGAAATACTATCAGGGCAGAGTGATAGCTTTCCAGGATACCAGTGATCTATCTGTTCCATAACTATCAGAGCATTTCAAATTCGTTGAACCAGGATCCATTCTACATCCTCCTTTCAGCAACTAAAACAGGTAATACTGAAGATGGCCATTATCTATGACACAAAATCTGGTTCACAAAAAACAAGGCCCTAAACACCCAGCATTAGACAGAACAAGGCTCAAGGAGAGCAAGGTGGGGGCATTGTCAGTCACGCCCGCTCCTATTGCAGACAGGGAGCTGGGTGGAGTCAAGTGCGGATAAATTGGTCAGTCCGTGACAAGACCGTGGTTCGCGTTCAGTCACAGATCTGCCTAGCATTTCCTGCACTCCCTTGGTGTCGTCGAATTACCTGCTCGGGTCCTGTTGTCAATTCGTGGTACCTTGATTGGACGTCTCTGACATGTTACGGGTTACGGCTCCGACACGCGGGTCTTCCTCTTACAGGTCGTTGATCTCTTCTTCCGGGTACCTGTCCGCATCCATGTTCCCTCGCCGGAGGTACCTGCTTGTGTAGCTCTGCTTCTTCGCGCCGAAGTTTCTTCAGCCTCTCGTCCTGTACAGAATACAATTAGAGAAGAAAGATATATTTAACCAAAGAATCCTCGACTATCAGGTATATGGTAGGATGACGATGTTATATATGGCTAAAAGGACATCGTTACTTATCTGATTTATCTGATCCACGGAGAGTGGGAAAACGGTTATTCTTTTGTTTCCCTTATTTAACACGGGCTGGATATAAAGAGAAAATAGATGCAAGTTAATTTCCTGATTCCTTAAGGAGACGCTATATTCTTATCTGACCCAGCAACTTGTGTAGATTTTTCATATTACATCCCATCTAGGAAAGTATGTGTTTTGCCTAGTATTAACTAGGATGTATATTTTTGGGGTCTAATTGAGTGCTACAGTGGCATTTGTTAAGGTTACTCCCTCTCATTATTTTTGGCAATTATACATATAACTTCTTTTACCATAAGGTGAATAACTAAGCTCACAAAAAAGGGCCACTGCCCACTCTGCAGAACCAGGCAAACAAAGACGTGGGCTTTCAGCCATGCTGGAAAAGCAGGGCCCTGGTCGAAGGTGCATAACATAAGCTCAAATACAATATACCAGTGCTTAGCTGCATAGAACACATCTAATTCATGCTACATACACTAGATGTGGAGCACTGATCTGTGCCAGACACAAGAGCTCACATTTATAAGGGGTCACTGGTCCGTGCTTCATACTCTAGCTTCACCCACAGAACTAGCCTATGTTGCACAGTAGCGTTTTGGGGGACAGTTGTAGAGTGAAGTGGTATATAGTAGAGTGGCATAGAATACATTGGCATGGAGTCTAGGGGCCTAGAGTGGGGATTTGAGGGGTGTTGAGAGCAGTAGTAGCAGAGTGGTGGTGTCATGGATTAGTGGTGTCCAGTGGTAACACAGAGTAATGGTGTTGAGTAGAGTGGTGAAGTGTAGAGTGAAGAGGACTGGCATAGAGTTGTAGAGCAAACTTAATCTACCCTCCGTCTGAGACTGGTAAATGGAGAAATATGAAAGAGTGTAATAGTAACAACTGTAAGATATAGCGCTTAAAAGAAGGAAGTAAAGTGTAAAAAATGATTTATACTTTGGTGATAGCAGACCTTTATTGTAAGAATGAAGAAAAATCACCATATGGTACCCTAACTTAACTGCAGAATCATTTGCAATGAGAACGGCACCCGTGAAATAATAGGACTCCTTGCCACCAAATGTGATTTAAATACAAGGCAAGGAGCCTACCTGACTCATAGCTTTATTTTAAATCCTGTATTTTATATATACACACATATATATATATACACACACATATATATATATATATATATATATATATATATACACACATTTAGATATATACAACGTTGGCACCGTTTCATAAATATTCGCAAACTTTTTCCAAAAAAGGTGTTCCAGTGATTCTTGTTGCACATGGAAAGTTTCGGGGGATTTGTACAGAGGGGGCTGAGAAAAATGGGGTTGGAAAATAGGGGGCGTTTGCAATGTTAAGTCAAGAAGTGAGTAATTAGGTGGTTGAATTATGTAGTGTTGAATGGTATTATGTGGATTGTAATTATGTTGCGTGGTGTGGCTGTATGGATTGGCGTTGTATTGAGTGGTATTGTATAGAGTAGAGATGTATGGCTCTGAGTGGAGTGCAGTTGTGAAGCATTGAGTGGAGTGCAGTTGTGAAGCATTGTGTGGAGTGCAGTTGGTTGAAGTAATGTTGCATAGAGCAGAGGTGCATTGTGTGGAGAGGAGTGGGGTTGCGTGGGTGGCGCTGCATTATTTGGTGCTGCGTGATGGAGTGGAGTTGTGTAGAGTGGAGTTGTGTCGAGTGGGGTGACATTGTGCCGAGTGCAGTTGCATGGAGTGGAGTACAGCAAAGTGACTGGAGTAAAGCAGAGTGGTGGTATGCTACGAGCACTGGTCTCGAATGTTCTAGCATAAAGGAACAAATAGTGCCACAAACTGTCTAAGTAACACCACATGTAATGAGGGAAGTCCTTAAAAATAGACGTAGTTCAAAGCCAATATTAAGAATACAAAATTTCTCGCAGAGACGGCGCAAGCGCTGCTTCTGCAAGACCTAAACACAGATAAATGGGAGAGGTAGGAAGGAGAAGATATCAGAGCGGTAGCCAAAGACAGAAAGGGTACAGAAGGAATGAGAAGAGTGTAGAGAACTGGTAATAGCAGAAATTGGAGTGCGAGAAGGGAGGATGAAGAGAATTAAAAGTGGAAAGGGAATGAAAGGGAAAAAGCAGACGCCAAGAATGAAGCGTGAAAAAGGAGTTAAAGGAAAGTAGGCAAGAAAGGTGAAAAGTAGTTTCAGAGGGGAGAGTTGAAAGAAAGCGCACACAGGACAGAGCACTAAAGACTGAAACATAGGAAAGGAGCATGGTGAAATGGGAAGGAAGATTAAAAAATAGTGAGGGAGATGGAGAAAGGGCATATGCCTCAGTTTTATAATATGTATGCATGGAAATAAATTAACATTTAGGGAGGACAGGCCTATATCATTACTGGGCTTCACCTACTGCATCGTTCTGCTGCCAGACACACAATCGAGATTCATTCACTGTGACAGGGTTCTCTGCCATGCATAATACGTTTTACCTTATTAGTTAACTGTCTCAGGAAAAAATATAAAAACGTCACCAGGAAAGGAAAAATAGGCAGAGAGAATTATGATGTATTCATACTTTTTCCCTGAGCAAATTAACTAATAAGGTAAAATACATCAAATGACAGACGAACGGCTGTGGAATGGAGATGTTATAAGGCTGATTAATGCTCTTTACATGCTTTGCGGGGGTTTTATGTGGGGAGGCATATTCTGCCAAAAGCCCGGAAATCCCTTTGAAAAGAATCCTCAGAAGCTGTCGTGTCACGAGCCATCCAATCGCCAGGTTTTAATAGGCAACTAAAACAGCTCATCCGATCTTTGCAACTTTTCTGGGTAAGTACCTCAAGCATAACTTGGTTTGCAGCTATTAAGTGATTTGCCCTGAATCACAGGATCCGACGCTAGTACTCCATCCCGGGGCCCCAGTTTAAAAGTCAGCAGTTGTGACCGTAAGACCTCACCAGTGATGGTACGGTGATACAATTCATTCTCTACCATTCATTCATGCTCTATCGCTCATGCTTTTTGGAAATAAAGCACGTAATTTATCTGTGCCTTAAGGGTCGATGTTGCGAGGCGAGCTCAGATACACTGCCTCAATTGAAGTCCCACATGTTTTACTTAATAGTCTTCTGCAAGATGGGTACAGTCATACTGCCATACCTACAGACAATCCACTGTTATGGGTAATGAAATTTTAATTACGCCAGAGTAACTTCAGTAATTACGCATTACTCTTGGGATGCGAAAGTACTGAAATTAGGTGTTTATGCCAGCTTGGGTAATTAAGAGTAATTTGGGGAAATCTTTTCTACTCTTTTCCTAGACCTACGCCCTGGAGGCGCACGCATCAGTTGTGGCTGGTGCAGGTAAATCCGGTGGAGTAGTGCGGGGGAACAAAATAGTTATCATTTATTTCTTTAATTCGACCCATTCTGTCGCCTGTCGACTTCCCCGCCCTGCCGTCACCAACCCCTTTAAATTGTGATGGCCGTTAGGCTATCTATTGCCACTCTGGCTTTAGGCCTGTAGGCCAGTATACTCCCTGCCTTGTTCTTCCTTTCGTAACAGGTTTGACGCAGCTGTAGCAACGCATATTCTGCTCAGTTGAGGTCTAATGCTCTTAACTGTACTCGTACACCGGTCCCCTATGGGCTTCACAGTACCCAATGCCACTTCCTCTTCCCGAATGTTATCAAGCATGATCATGCATTGAGAGTAACGTAGGGGCCTGTGCAGGGCAATTTGACGTACTAGTGGTGGATGGTTACATTAAATTACATCAGCAGCATCTTCAATTGACTGTAAACCACCAAAAACATGCCAGGAAAGAGGTATCGTTGTTTCTTGTGATGTACTTGGGCATGGACCCTTATTTCAACACTCGTCACTGTGTTTCTAATACAACATTTGAACAGAGACACCATTGAAGGAGAGTGGATCAAAGAGGTCACACTTAAACCACACTTGGCCGTGCTGCCATTTGTAATATGGCAAATGTGCAAATATCCACACAAAAAAAAGGATCACGTCTGCACGAGGCCACACCCTCAGGCAAATGAATGAACACCTCTTCAACTTAAAACGGTGTGAAATGTGCATTACTGAAGAGTCAGTGTGTATAAAATGCGTGTACTGTGCTCCTGGGGCACTGGAGTAATCCTGCCCCTAGTGCTCCAAACCAACACCGAGATTACACCAGGAAACAAGAAAGGCTCCAAATGTGACTGGTCCCTCCCCCCCCCACGTGTCAATTTTTTTTCGTGATTTAATTTGTATTTGTAAACCATCAGACGGTATTTGGACAATGTTTAGCAGGAGCCACTAACTGGTATGCACCCACGGGGGTTAAAACCTGGCCATAAATGTGCAAGCCTTCAGAATGTGGTTTATATTTATGTTCATAAGGTGACTGGAGGCAACTTTACACA
Organism: Triturus cristatus; assembly: GCF_964204655.1. NCBI lineage: Eukaryota > Metazoa > Chordata > Amphibia > Caudata > Salamandridae > Triturus > Triturus cristatus. The sequence goes on along the minus strand of NC_140589.1, from coordinate 1,059,278,912 downwards.
TGCACCAAGTCCCTGGTTCCTATAAATCTTTATTTGCTCATCTTCTGCTCTGTGTGGTTCACTTCTTAGCAGTGGCGTAAAGAAACATGAGGGGCCCCACTGCAGCCAGCCCTCCAGTCAGATGCTCTCAAGTCAGGGGCCAGCTACCCGCGCCTCCCCCCCCCCACACACACAGGGGCTGATCAGGGGCATAGCTTTGTAAAAGCGCTCCAATACTTTCGGGTCGAGTTCTGCTCCATTAAAATGAAAAAACAAAATCATGTCATATTAGAAATACCCTCTTGCTATTAGAAACTAGCAGTCTCTAATAGGAGGAGAGTAAGTGTTTTTTACTTTTATGGAGCAGATCTTGACCCGAAGCGATTTGAACGCAATTAATATACAGACCAGAAGGGCCAAAAAGTAAAACATACACAAGGCATTTATTAGGCCTCAGAAAACTACAAGTCAGCTGTTGCAGATGAGCATCAGGAGCACAGGAACCGAATGCATACATTTTAAATGTCCAAATACGCAGCTGCCTAGAATTTGGAAAAATACAACTTAACTGTGCTTATCGCTTAAAATGCTTGTACTGTGCTCCTGGGGCACTGGAGTAATCCTGCCCCTAGTACTCCAAACCAACACCTAGATTACACCAGGAAACAAGAAAGGCTCCAAATGTGACTGGTCACTCTCAACACCCCCATGTGTCAATGTATATTTGTAAACCATCGTTCGGTATTTTGACAATGTTTAGCAGGTGCCACTAACCAACCTGGCCATAAATGTGCCCCAGCCTTCAGAATGTGGTGTATTTATGTTCATAAGGTGACTGGACGCAACTTTACACATGCACCAAATCCCCGGTTGCTATAAATCGTTATTTGCTCCTCTTCTGCTGTGTGGTTTACTTCTTAGCAGTGGCGTAAAGACACTTCAAGAGCCCCACTGCAGCCCCCCCCCCCCCACAGTCAGATGCTCTCAAGCCAGGGGTCAGCTACCCGCGCCTCTCTCCACTCCACCCCCTCTCCCGCACAGGGGCTGATCAGGGGCATAGCTTTGTAAAAGCGTTCCAATACTTTCGGGTCGAGTTCAGCTCCATAAAAATAAACAAACAAAATCATGTCGTATTGGAGATACGCTCTTGCCATTAGACCAGAAAGGCCAAAAAGTGAAACATACACGAGGTATTTATTAAGCCTCAGAATAAAAGATAAAAACTACAGCTGTTGCAGATGAGCATTAAGAGCACGGAAACGGAATACATACCTGTTAAATGTCCAAATAAGCAGCTGCCTAGTGTTTAGAAAACATACAACTTAACTGTGCATCTCGAAAAGAATGCCCAGCCAGGCCACAATTAAACCAGGAATACGATAGCTGCAGAATTAAATCGTACTTTAGAAGCGATGCAATGCCACAATAAAAAATAACAAGTACCCCTCAATTGTTCCCTGGTGCCCGCCATTTCGGGCTACAATCCGATCCACCTATTTTCCTGACCACGCATTTACCTCAAAGCAATTCGGGAACAGTGCCTGAATGTGCCATCGCAGAGCTGCTGGTTGCTGAACAACGCATCTGAGAAGGGCAAAGGTGAGCAATCATTCTATTTCCCATACGATTTTCAAGCCGTATCCAGGTGACGTCACTTCCTGGATGACGTCACTTCCGGCGCCACCGGGTGTCCCCCCTGAAGTGCTTTAGAAACGTGCTTGAAACGCATGTGTCATTTAGGCCACTTCATTTGTACGTGGTGGTCCAGCAGTTGCAGGTGGAGTTAACAGTGCGTGGTGCAGCTACATGAAATCGAGTTTAATGAAAACTGTTAGGTTTGAATTGCAGCGCACCGATTTAGTTTGAAGAATTCCGATTTTTTCACCAAAACTACCCTTTTTTTAATTCTCTTTACACTAAATACCCTTAATGGAAGTTAATTGCAGAAGGTATTTCTTTCGATGTTTTCGATCTTTGCAAGAGTTGTGTTGTCACGTCTAGATTGGAATTTGCAAGAACGAGGGAATGGGTGCAAGAGAAGAAATGTAAACAATGTTTTAAGATCAATGCAACGGTAAATTATTATACGTGCGCATCAAGAGATGATTTATGAATACATTTTTAAACAAGCATTTGCAATGCAATAGATCTCGCATTAGTAAAAGTTTGAGCATAAGCGTTGCTGATGATAATGCAACGCCAATAACTGAAACATTTAGTAATGCAAGGCCTATTGCATTGCAAATGCTCGTTCCAGTATCTCTTCGCCCCCACTGTCCAGTATACCCCCCAATAGAGATTATTTTGTAGCACATATTCAGCCAATTCTAACGTGTAAATGTTAAGTATCAATAAAAGTATTTTACTGGACTTCTACTTATTACCTTTTTCTGCCTGGGCTGGAGAGGATAAAGTTTGTAAAAGTGTTTATGGTAAATATATATATTTTTTTAATATGATATGTATATATATATTTTATTTTAATTATTATTTTTTTAAAACTAAAAACAAAACAAGGCCTTTTTTATCCCAATAACTAAACACCCCTAACATTGTTAAATTACCCATACCACCCCAATACCCATGCCCACTAAAATCTTAAATTACCCTTGGCACCTCAAATCCACCCTGAACCCTAAAACACACCCTGACCACTAACAATACCCCTACACCCCCAAACCCACCCTGAACCCTTAACCTACCCTAGCACCCCAAAACCTAAACTGAACCCTGTACACTAAAATTACCCTGAGCACCCCAAAAACAAAACACACCCTGATCCCTAAATTTTCTACTACACCCCAAACCTAAAGCCACCCTGAACCCTAAAAATCCCCCAGCACCTCTAAACCCAAACACACCCTGAACCCTAAAAATTCCCCTACACCCCAAAACCTTAACCCACCATGCCACTTAAAAATACCCCAGCACCCCAAAAAATAAACCCACCCTGAACCCTAAAAATACCCCAGCACCCCAAAACCCAAACATACCCTTAACCCTAAAATTACCCATAACCACTAAAAATAAACCTGCTCCCCAAAACCTAAAATGACCCTGAACCCTAAAAATACCCCTGCACTCCAAAACCTAAACCCACCCTGAACCCCAAAAATACCCTGGGCACCCCAAAACCCAAACATGTCCTTAACCCTAAAACTACCCCGGACCACTAAAAATAAACCTGCACCCCAAAACCTAAACCTTAAACATACCCCTGCACCCCAAAAACTAAACCCACCCTGAACTCTAAAAATACCCCAGCACCCCAAAACCCAAACATACCCTTAACCCTAAAATTAGCCATGACCACTAAAAATAAACCTGCACCCCAAAACCTACAACGACCCTGAACCCTAAAAATACCCCTGCACCCCAAAACCTAAACCCACCCTGAACCCCAAAAATACCCTGGGCACCCCAAAACTCAAACATGCCCTTAACCCTAAAACTACCCCTGACAACTAAAAATAAACCTGCACCCCAAAACCTAAACCCTAAAAATACCCCTGCACCCTAAAACCTAAACCCACCCTGAACCCTAAAAATACCCCAGCATCCCAAAACCCAAACATGCCCTTAACCCGAAAATTACTCCTGACCACTAAAAATAAACCTGCACCCCAAAACCTAAACCCACCCTGAACCCTAAAAATACCCCTGCACCCTAAAATCTAAACCCACCCTGAACCCTAAAAATACCCAGACACCCCAAAACCTAAACCCACCCTGAACCCTATAAATACCCCAGCACCCCAAACGCCTTAACCCTAAAATTACCCCTGAACCCCAAAACATATAACCCTACACTCCAAAACCCAAACCCTATACATACCTTATACTTACATTTAAATCACATATGCTTCTACCATTCATGCATTTACAACAAATTTCGTTGTAAAAGCATGTGTGGTAAATGCATATGCATTGTAATGCCATGCGTTGTAATGGCATTGCCGAGTAATGGTAGTTGCATTGTGATGGTATGCGGGGTGATGGTAGTAGTGGTAAAAGATTAGTTGTAATGGGTGTTTACCTCTTGCACTAGAAGTATAATCATTCTCAAAACATAAGGAGAAATTTCATCATGTTAAGAAGAAATGATGCTTGTGGAGATTTGGATGTTTATTTTCAAATCATCAAGCACAATTGGATCTTATGAAGTAATCACATACTCATTCTTAAATCCTCCTGAAGTCATCAGGAATAGTCACACCTTGTGAAGTCATCGCATACTCATTCTTAAGTCTTCCCGAAGTCATCAGGAATAGTCACACCTTGTGAAATCATCGCATACTCATTCTTAAATCCTCCTGAAGTCATCAGGAATAGTCACACCTTGTGAAGTCATCGCATACTCATTCTTAAGTCTTCCCGAAGTCATCAGGAATAGTCACACCTTGTGAAATCATCGCATACTCATTCTTAAATCCTCCTGAAGTCATCAGGAATAGTCACACCTTGTGAAGTCATCAGATGCTCATTTTCAAGTCATCCACAAGTCATCGAGCTCAAGTTTCTAAACTCTGCTGATGACTTCAAGAGCTTGATGATGTCTGATGATGTGAAAATGACTTCTAGAGTAGTTGGATGATCATCCAATGACTCTGGGATTGCTTCTAAAGTAATCCTGTTTGACCTGGGTGGGGCAGCAAGAAGCGAAGTGGGCCGACCTTTAAGGGTAGAACTACAGGGGTCGGCCCCAGCAGTCATGTTCAGTCTATAGGCAGCTCCTTGCCCCGCGTCGCTATCTCTGGGCGGGAGGCAGTGGCTTGGTGCTGTAATTCTGGGCCCTTTCCGGTCAGTTTCTCTTGCCAGTTGGGATTATGTTGAAGGTTGGATGGTAGCTCAGTTTGTTTGAGCATGGTGTTACTAACACAAAGGTCGCGGGTTAGGTCCCAATCGCGCCACATCTTTGCTGGGAGTGGTCCAGCGGTAGAGGTTGGCGACAGCCCGTGATCGGAGGTCACAACGTTCTCACCTTTGAAGTGAGTGAGGGTTATTTGTTGGGCAGGGGTTGGTCCCGGCGTTCTCTGCTACTCACCCCCCCACCTTAGTAACCTTTATCAATCTCGCTTGGGTGGGAGAAGGTTTCATGCCGGTGGAGCTCTTGCTCGGTCCGGGGGCTTGGACCGCACCGGTTCACAACTTGCGTTGAGGAGGGGCGTGTTGGTGTAGTTGGTTCGCCCCTCGCGCCTGTCTCTCAGAGTGAGAGGGTGGTGTGCGGGGATGCTATGTACCCCCTGTGGTTGTTGCGGTTGGTGGGACTGGCGCAATTGCCCAATTGGGTCCCGCTGTTAGGCAAGCGAGGGTCACAATAAATGTCAGTTGCCAGCTTTAGTAAGCAGAGAGCCTGGCTTAATGTTTCCCGGTCTGGCTTGCGGCGAGCCGCAGGCGTGGTCACCGGCGTGCTGACAGTGGCTGCTGGGTGCCGCCAGGGGACCGGCACTGTCCATGGGTGCGCGTTGCGGGCTTGGCTCAGGGGGACGGGGGCAGCTTTTGGTAGTGTGGCGACACACTCTGCTGGCCGCTTCGCCCATGACCCTCCTCCTGACACTCACTTGTGAGCTGTAATTTCTTTCTGCTTGCCACCGTGGTAGGGCTGCGGGCCCAGTTCAGAGTCCCGTCGGTGGCGCATTGTGAGTTGTGTGTCAACCTGTGCGGTCATGTCTGGTTGATTGATCCTTGGGTCAGCCGTGTGTTTGTGAGGGACGTCTGCATCCTTTGAGGTTGTGCACTTGCTGCTCTGGTTCAGGCGAGAGCGGGTGACCACAGCAGAGGGAGCGGATGAGCGTCTGGGTCTATCTTTAGGATTTGCGGTGAGCCTAGCGGGGTACCCTCCCCCCACACCCCAACTTGTTCAAACCGCGCCTGGTCTTTTGGTGGGATTTACAGAGTGTTGTCGTAAGTGTGATTGGTAATAAGGATTACGGGTAGGCCACCACTTTGGTGCTCAGTTGGTATACCTTGGAGACGGAAGTGTACTCAGCCTGGCACCCGCCGACTGCTCATAACTCCTGGTCCCACTCATGGTCCGACTGAGCTATCCATGGGCACGGGGTGTCAGATGCCCTTCGTTGTTTGGGTTCAAAGTAGGGCTATGTCTAGTCATATGGGTGTTTTGTTCCTGTTCCGTGTGAGCTCCGTCTGCGGTGTTGTCACGTGAATATCAGTGCAGACACCAGAGAGTGGTTAAGGGTTTTAGACCAGCTCCCTTTTCTGCATGCCAACATCTGAGCGGCCCCCTAGTGTTCGGGGTTGTGCGCCAGCAGCCGCGCAAGCTTCGCCAGGTGGGGGGCCTCAGCAATAGAATTGGATTCGGCCCGACAGCTGGCCCAGGGCATAGACCAGTCGGGCATGGGCATGTTCCCCCAGCTGGGCAACTTATTATGGTGAAGCCTCGTTTTCACGTCTGAATATCTTTCATTGATGGGGCAAGAGAGTTGTGGGCACACCCTTGCTTTGTTAGGTGTGAACAGGGGAGGGCTTTCCCATTGCGTTTTCTCCCCAAGATTGCCCATGACGAGTCAGGCCTTCCGGTGCTATTTGACGGACGACCTCCTGCCCGGGGGAAGATGTCATCGTGGTCTGGGCTTGGCGCCAAGGGAGGGCGACTCGGTCGAGTGCGGCCACTGCTCTGTTTCGACTCTAGGACACAGCATGGAATTTCACAGCTGGGGAATTGGTAGTGTGTGTGCCCGCCCACTGTAGCTAGGACCAGCCCAGTATGGTCCGTATAGTGTCTGCGCTTACTAGGAGCCAGAAAGGATTATTATGAGATGAAAACAGCATAGCAGCCTGCATATCGAGCAGAAGGTTTGTTATTGTATTTACTTGCGCTGACCCTATGTCCGCATTTGGGTTTGCCGCCATTTCGGTCCAGGTTTTGTTGCAAAGAATTTTAATGCTTTGAGAGTTAGAGTTTCTTCATATTGTGTTTCTCTGGCAAGTTACATTTTGTCCCGCTGGCACAGTGCTTAATGTGGAAAACAATAAGTGCCAGGGCTGTGGGCAATTCGCAAAACAATACAACTGGGGCCCAAAGTCCCCCGGCCTGCCATAGCAGTATTTGGGGTGCAGAATACCAAGGCTGCGTAGACTCGACCAGTGTTGCAGGACTGTAGGTTCCTCAGCCTATCTAGGTATGTAATTCAGTTGCGGATTCCGCCAGTTGCGTGTCGGGCATTGTGCGGTCGGTCAAGTTGGACGACCCCATGGCATGTGGGGTTTCCGGTAAGGTGCATTCGGCCTTCACAGCGAGTGCTGTTTAACACTTTTAAATGTCAGTTATGGGGCAAGCGTGAGACCAGGGCGTGTCTCTGCCACACACTGCTGCTGCAATTATTCGCCTTGGCCCCGGGTTTTATCGGCACCTCCGGCTGATTCACGGTCATGTCGTGGGGTGACCTGGACAGCGGACGAACTGGGGTGCTGGGTTTAGGGGGTTCCAGCTCGTGTCAAGGCCCTGGTCTGCTCTAGCTGAGGTCAGGTTTGCGGCCCATCTCGAGTTGCTGCTTATTTGTCATGCAACTAGCAGCCATAGACTAGGATAGCAGTCCTGACTTGTTGGAGGTATGATGTTACTTGCTATATTATATGTCTGGATACAACGAACGAAACAGCCAGAAACTGGTCGGGCGGCACACCATTCTAAGCACCCGTGGCTGCGGGTGGTGCAGGATGGCAGGTTCCGTGGGGTGCTCGTGCTTTGAGAGAGTCTGTGGCACGTCTGTTTTTGCATGAACAGAGCGGGGATTGTTCTCAGATTGCCTTTTAGCACGGAGCCCACTGCGGCTCAGCTTCTGTGCATCCAGGCCACTAGAGGGCATTGCGACTCTATTCCCCAGCTATTTGCCGACGAAGATGTATCATGAGTTGTCTACGTTTAAAGGCTGTCTCGATGCTTTTGCTGCGCCTCATGTTGAGGCCTTTATTTGAATCGATTTAGCATGTTTTCACAGAAAACACGGAGCCCACCGCAGGTCAGCCGTATGCCCTTAGGTCACTAGAGGACTTTGCTACCCTGCACCATATAAGTACCCTCCGGTGTTCCCCATTCAATGGGTTTGTCCTGTAGTGATTTAAACGGCGCACCTTGGGCCTCGCTTTTGGTACCATGCTTGCACGTGTATAAGGGCTCCGCTCCGGTTCTGAGGTCGTTGGTGATGCTGGCTATGCCCTCGCCTGGTGGGCCTGCTTGAGTGCCATGAAGGGGCAACGTTCCGAGTGGTGGGCTGTGCGCGTCTGCTGCCTTGCGCTTGGTATATATATTTTGGTTAGCTTGTCGCTGGGTGCAGGATAGGTATGATGCCCTGGTTCCTGACATGCTCGCCGCCTATGTGCTGGTCTGTGGCAGACAGCGGTATCCCTGTAGCGTGGTATCAGCCAGCTGGGGCTGTTACATAATTTCACAGCATTATGGTCTACTGTGCCAGCTAGTCACAATCAGTTAAGGTTTTGATCCTTGCCCTCAGGGTAAATGGCTTTCTGGAATCAAGCAGGTTGTCTCGTAAGTGGTAATGGAGAAAGGTTAGTGCACAGTGCAGACTAAGCACAGTGTGGGACGGATGCCAACATGAGTCAATTTGTCTCCCTATAGCAAGGATCGTACCCCCCGTAATGTTATTGAGTTCGACTTTTGTAGAGGCCCCTGGCAGTGTCTTTGGGGTGGGCTGCCCTGCCTCTGTGTGCTTGAGGCATGCATGAATGAGTGCGATGCAGCGGGGGAGCAGAAAAGAGTGGAACACTTGCTTTCCCCGGCATTCTTATTCATGAGCCTCAGTAGCGAGAATGATCATGCCAACAGTGACAAAGAAATCATTTATGACTCTTAAATCGGCTTATTGGCAAAGAGTTGGCTGCAATGTCCAGTGACGACGTCGAGTGAGCAGTCTGTTGAATGGGTTACCACGCATCTTAACGCGGCGTGAGGGCACCCAGGAGTTGTCATAGCCTGTATTTCAAGAACGGACATCTAGAACACTCGCCTGTTTGTAACACAAGTCTGGCATTGTTCGTTTCTCTGTTTGGGAAGGCAAATTATGGGTCTTGTCACACTCTGTGGGGATTATACTGCCAAGGGCCACCGGTCACGTATTTGGCCAGGCTGTATGCACTCATGCCTCAGGTTTTAGAGGAGGCAGTCTTGTAGTGCGGCCCCTGCTGTTCAGCTGCTGGTGTTCTAGCGCCGCTAGACAATTTGAGGGTCTTATATGAGATGTCCAGGGGGCATCATACCTTGGCTCTCGGCTCAGCCCGGGCAGAGTTTGGGCTGGTCTCTGCGGTGTGACTGGACTGGAGCAGCAGCGTGGGGCGTTTTGATGCAGCCTTTATGCCTGGCCGTGAGGCTTGTCCTGCGCTGCAGGCTGCTATACATGGGGTGAGAGGATGTGCTTGATGACCAGAACGGCCAACCGAGGGCTTAGAGACTATTGGAAACTGTCCAATAAAATCTACTTTTGCTGGTTCTTCGGAACGGAGGAGGGAAATCTTAGTCTTTTTCCACTGATACATTGTCTAGCTACTGTATTAGTGACGGCCTTAGTGTCAGTGACGATTGTTTGTTTTGGAGTTGTTTTCCCCGGTCATCACCGGCATTTCTATTGGCTAGTCTGCGGGATGCGTCCGGGCGCTGCTAGGCACACGAGGTGGTAATTGTAATCGCTGAAGGGTCTGTGTGTCCGTGCATTATATGTGATATGTGATGCCTCAGTTGGGCATGAGGTACTTATGATATGCGCCCTGCTACAAGTGTTAGTAGGGTACACTGCTGATTGAGTGGATGCATCAGGTGTTATGCTAAGTACAGTTCCTACCAGCAAATACAGGGTTGTGTTAACTGAGCTGTAGGACGGTGGCCCGATTGACCCAGTGAGTTAGGTGATCCCTGTGATGTCATGATGAGGTTGGTAGAACAGAGTAATAGGGGCAGATGGAACTAAGTTTCTCTTGGCTGGACGATACGATGGGTAATTAAAATAACCTGGTATGGAGTCTCTTCTGTAGGGTGCATAGTGTGTCACTGTGGGAGTGCAGTTGGCACATTACACTTGCACTGCCTCTAGGATAAACCGAAATCTCTGCCTAACCACCTAGGGGGTGGGCAGGTGTCAGCATCAGTGTGTACTCCCTTCTCCTGACTAGAGAGGCATGTTCCGCCAGGGTTAGGTGCATACCCTAACCAACCAGAAACTCCATTTACATCTTTGGTAGAGAATGCCTAGGAGTTGTTTGCAGTCCATTCGCAGCTGCCCCACAGCGAGAATGTTTTAGGCTACTAGGTTTGTGGAGGGCTTTGGTGTGGGAGCCTGGTGAAGAGCTAAGGTCAGGCTAGGATGTCTCGGGCTGTCGCTGCACTGTTGAGTCCCAGCCATGAGCGGATTGTATCAGGGTGAGTTGGCTGTGGGCCAGGAAGCGCCTAGGCATCAGTAGCACTGAGCGGCTTACAGACAGATGTGGTACCCTATCCAATGGGCATCTGGTGGATTAGAGCCCTACTCCGAGGTACCGCCTTAAGTGCTTGGAGGTCTGCTTGGCACCGCTTTTCAATGGAAACAATTGTCTAGAGGGCTGCGCTGAGCTGAGCGTTTTGCAGGCGTAGGTAACCGTATCAGCTACCAGTCCAAGCATGCATCTGTCACTAATTTACTCAGATAACTGGGACAGGAAGTAAGGCGGGCTGGATAACTTTCTTCTACCTGCATTGGTAGATCTTGTCAGGAGTAATTGTCAAAGGGATTGCACTTCAGCCAGGTAAAGTTGGCACCCATCCACACCAAGCCGATTGTTTAAGGTTACCTTGGGCCGCATTTACACAGCCCAGTATTAGGCCCTTGTGGTTGTCAGTGCCATTAATTACTACATCGAACTGAACAGGAGGCGTGACCGTGGGTTACAACAGCAGAAGTTTGGTGATAGCTAGACTCCATCCTTTGTCTAGGTGTGGGTTTAATTAGTTGGAGTTGGCACTCTTGTTTGATCAGGGGTTCGATGCTACATGAGGGCATCACCGCGTCGCAGCCCGAACACGGGCATTGTGTGTTTCCCAGGGGGCAGCAAGTCAAGGCAAGGCTCTTTCCAAATCTGGCACCAGAACACAAGGTAGTCATGGCCAACTTGTCTGTTGGGTGACTTGTGTAGGCACCTGTGTAGCCGTCACTCCACGAAGTGGTTAGTTGTCTCAAATAGAGGGCACAATGCATATATTGTTTCAAACCAGATTCAACACCATTAATGTGTTCACCAGGGTCTAGCAATCAAAGAAGGCTGTGAAATTATCTGGCCAACGGTGCAGATTAAGTGCACTCTAGAACCTAGGTTATGTGACACAGGAGGGTGATTCAAGAAACACAGGTGGTGTAATGGCAATGCAGGACTGTCAGCTTATGCTGGGTAGGAGGTTCCGTATCACCAACCAGAAGGGTGCCATGTGGCATAAACCAGTAAATATGTGTAAGAAGGCTATAGATGCCGGTCAGGAGAGGTTTGTCTAAGGTAGTACACTTATTGCCAGGCATGGTTAACAACCCATCCACACCAGTTGGATAGTCACCAACTGACACTGGGAACCTCAGATCCTAATAGGATCATTGGTAAGATACACACGACTCCATGGTCTCGTGGGGTATGTTAGTCTCACCCTGAAGTGTAGAATGCAAAATAACTGCACATGCCACTATTGTGGGTGTGACAGATGCAGCAATTTGATCCCTGCCAAAGAAAACCAAGGGTCTTATGGTCAGATACACAACATACAACCGTTCACCCATGCCTCAATGAAGGTAGTCTGTTAGCAGAGGTATAGAACGGGACGTCTTGCGCCAGGGTGCGGACATTGCATGGGCAACACAGCAGATAGTCTGCTGTCAGACGAGGGTGCTTGCGGGCTAGGAGGCCAGGCAATGTAGCAGAACCAATCCTAAGGACCCCTCTCCCCCACCGAACTGCCTGCGAATTCGAGTGCAGTGGGTTTTGCAATGTCGTAGGTATTTTCCCGCCCATACAAGGGCAGAAGGGTACATTGCAGGAAACTGCATAAATAGAGTAGGGGCAAGACCTATAGAGCATCAGAGATATCAGCTGGTTAGCAGGTACGTTGGCATTTGTGATAGAGCAGTAGTTAAGCAAGTCTGGTAGTAGGCATAAGTTCTCTCCAAATTGTTGTTGTGACTGCAATAGTGTGCGCTAGGCGAAAAACAGTCTTGTTCGCCAGAAGGTCTGTGCACATGTCTGGTCAACCTCAACAAAGTCGGTGCACTCTGCTCCCAGGTCGGGTTACGGCTCGCTTCAGTGATGCACGAAATGCCCCGTCCGCATAGCCAAGTATATAGGTTGGTTGTGGAAGCAGTCCTATAAACAAGTGTGCTGCTGTTCCATGAATTGGGGAAGCAGGTTTTAGGGTGCACGAAAGGCTAGAAGAATGGCAACTACAGGTTGCAGGAGGTGGGAGCCACTTCAGCTTGAAGGAAGATAGCGATGTTTAAGAGTAGAGCTCCCTCCTGGGAGGCCATCACAGTCTTGCAGGTCATGCGAGGTTTTGGTACATTCCCAGAGAAGATTAAACCGCTCCATGCGCAAGTTTGCAGAGCAAGGGGCTTTGGCTTCATCAGGCATGGGCTTTGCCGGGTGAACACCAAAGGTTATTTTGACCAAGTTCGTGTGAACTTGGCACAGGTGGGCCTGGATCTGTTCCTACTGGACATGAATGAGGCCCGGGAAATTACAGGTTGCAGCGAGAAAGGAACTGTTTTGGTGGGGGGGCTCTTTAGGCGACGGTGGCCGCCTCCAGAGCAGTGGCGGAGTTACAGGGCGATCTGGAAGCATATGGGTACAGAACGATACCTCTGCAAGAGCACAATTGGGGTGCCAGAGCCAAATCCCAGGAACCTCAGCAGAGAGGCCTGGAATAATTACGTTGGCGCCCCGTTAGTCCTTCGGGCGGTTGGGGGCCTGGACAACCGGGGGCTTGCCTTGCTACGCTCCACCCTGAAAGGGGCGTGAGTAATAAGGGACCAATGTGTCACATGATCACCCCCATAAGGGTAGCGCTGATTGGATTCTCCACAGTGCCACCATATTGCATACTTTTGTACTTTTGTATGGAATAAACCTGCAGCAAAATTTTTCCCAAACAAAAGATGTGTTGTGTATTTATTTATGTATGCATACTCTGTTGTGGTGTGGGTGGGGTGTGTTGCCAATAATGGGACTAAGTGCAGCTGTGTTTTCTTCCAACCCAGGGGATCGGATCCAATAACATGAACTTGTAGGGCCAGGGAACAGAGAGTGCAAGCACTAGAAAGAAGGCGGCGAAGAGCATCTCTACCGACCTGTAATTTGTAGAAGCACCTTGATGAGCCCAAAGGGAGAGGAGCCGTCGTCGCATTTGTTTATAACAACAGCAAATCATGCCTCTTGAGTTAAAGAGACAGAACGAGAGAGAGTCTCCATTCAAAGCGAGGAGTCTAGTGTGTACCAGCTGGTGTTGACGTCGCCTCGAGTCATTAGCCTCCATTTTGAATGCACTGGGCAAATTAAGTCTTTTTGTAAGATAATTGAAAAGGGTGGGACTGCAATGGACGCGTTTTCAGCATAAATGAGGGACTGCCCCTCACCGCTAGGAGCAGTTGGACGCTCAGCATGTCCTTCATGCATACCTGTCGGTCCCTTAAGGAAGGGTCCCCTTAAGCAAGCTTGTTGACACTCAAAAGGTTTCATTTTGAGTTTACACTTCCAACAGCGAGTACACGGACAGAAAAAAAAAAAGAGTGTTACATGTTCTTCCAGGCCTACCAGGCTACCTAGCTTGGAGCACAGGGGATAAAGAAACACATCCTGGAGAACTGGGGATAAAGAAACACAACTTGGAGCACTGGGAATAAAGAAACACAACTTGGAGCACTGGAAATAAAGAAACACAGCGTGGAACACGGGGCAAAATACACAGCCTGGAGCGCATGGGAAAGAGACACAGGCTAAAGCACAAGGGAAAAAGAGACAGCCTGAAACCCAAGGGAAAAAGACACAGCCTAAAACACAAGGGAAAGAGACAAAGATACATGCTGCATTACAAGGAAAAGAGAGACACCACCTGAAACCCAAGGGAAAGAGAAGCACAGGCTGAAGCACAAGGGGAAGAGAGACACGGCCTGAAACCCAAGGGAAAGAGAGACACAGGCTGAAGCACAAGGGAAAGAGAGACACGGGTTTAAGCACAAGGGAAAGAGAGACACGGGCTGAAACACAAGGGAAAGAGAGACATGGGCTGAAGCACAAGGGAATGAGAGACACAGGCTGAAGCACAAGGACAATATTAGAGACGGGATGAAACACAAGAAAAGGGGATACAGGCTGAAACACAAAGGAAGGAGGCTTAATTATAAGAGCAAGGGGGAGAAACAACAGACATGAACACAAAAGGAAGACCCTGAACATCATTGTGGAACACTGGGGAAAACCACTCCTCCGAGAGAAGAGGGCTAGAGCCGCAGGCAGGGGCACTAGCGGAACGGAGAGAGATGCAAGTGGTGAATGTAAGGGGGGCGGCAGACCACACCTGTGGACTTCAGGCCACCACCAGGACTCACTATGCTACAGATGAAGGGGCAGCATAAGACCACAGAACAGAGGTGCACCAAAGAGAGCTGGGGAAGAACTAGCTTTCTGGTGCAGAGAAGGGGGCAGGGGCGAGGGGGGGGGGGGGGGGCTGGGTCTTGGCAGGAGTGCGGCTGGGTCTCGGAGCAGAGGCTGTACACATTCTGTTCTTTCTGAGCTGCCGCGCTCGCCCCCGGACCTCTGCTGTCCACTCATAGAGAGCGCGCCAGCATTCACGTTAGAGTGAGCACCTAGTGTCAACCAGGAAGTGTCTAAGCACCACGGCAAGCAGCTGGTGCGTGGGAGCCGAAGGCCACGGAGTGCGTTTAGTGGTAAAGCTGGGACTTTGGCAGAGAGCCTAATCCAGCTACACACCTGCCAAAGCTAGAGACATCAGCCAACAGACCATCGTCTGCCCAAGCAAGAGACACCCATCAACAAACCACACCACCTGCCCAAGCAAGATACTATCACCAGTAGACCACACTACCAACACAAGTGAGGGTCAACCACCAACAAACAACACCACCTGCAAGGCAACAGACAACCACTAACAAACCACACAATGTGACGAAGCAAGATACTACCGCCAGTAGACCACACCACCAACGCAAGTGAGGGTCAACCACCAACAAGCAACACCACCTGCCAAACAACAAACAACCACTAACAAACCACACCATCTGACCAAGCAAGAGACATCGATCAACACACCACACCACCTGCCCAAGTGTGTGACAGTCATCAAGAGATACACCACCTTCCGAAGCGTTAGACAGACACCAAAAGAGAAGGTAAGAGAAAGCCACCAGCAGTCTATACCACCTGCCCAAGTGAAAGACAACTACCAACAGACCACACTGCCAGTATAAGCATGACTCAGACACCAACATGCTACTACACCACTCCAAGCGAGAGCCAACCACCAGCGGACCACACCACTAGTTTAACTGATAGACAACTACCAATGGACCACACCACTTGTCCAAGCAAGAAGCAACCACTGAAAGGCCATACCACCTGCCCTAGGGATAGTAAACCGCCAAGAACCACATCACTTGTCCAAGTGAGAGACAGCCACCAGCAGACCACACCACATGCCCAAGTTAGATTCAATCACCAACAGATCACATTGCTCGTTCAAGTGATGTACAGCCTCCCCAGACAGTGTAACTCCCGGAGATGGGTGTGACCATGTTAGGAGTTAAATAGCATGGCTTGTCCCAAAGCACAGAAACTTTTTGGGGAGTGGGTAGGTGAGGTCGGGGACAATGGTACTTGCTAAAGAGTGGGCAGGTAGACCAGACCATGATTGCGTGTAAGCCGCAGTGAGCTAAACGATGAGGGGTGTAGCTGTGCACTGACTACTCTCGCCCGTCTCTTTTTCAGGTCCCTACTGCAGAAACCTTAACCAGGCGACGGGGACTCTGCGAATGAACTCCAGCGACGCCTCCGTGCTGGTTACCAGTGGCACACACTGCTCAGGCCATGGGTTCCTTCTGTCCTACGCCGGCAGCCATCAGCCAGGTAGGGACAAGAGGTGGGCATGGCTAAAGCGGACGAAGGCCTCCGCTAGGCCCCAGTTATTTATATGACTGTTATATATTTTTTTTTATTGTCACTATTGGTATTGTTAATAATAGTAATATTCTTGTTATTCTTTCGTGCGCCTTTCGAAATTTGCCTCAAATTCACAGAAACTGCGTTTGCTTTTGGGTGAGGGGGCCGGTGCAGTCTGCACATCGAGGTCTCCCGTGGTGAATCAGCACCTCGCGGCGCCCTGTGGCCGTCCAGGAATCTGGAGCGTGGGTTGGATTCCGAGAACCAGGGACACTTGGGATCACAGCCACTCATTTCCTCCCAAACTAGATCTGTAATGAGAAGCAGCCGCTGTGCCTGGCGTCAGGCCCGTGGGGCCCTGCACCTTCAGAGAGGCAGATACCCACTTACCCTCAGGACTCTGGATTGAACAGTGCTGCGTATCGTTGGGTTTTTAAGCGCTGTAACCACAGCTGTTAACATATGCCCAGCTCGGCGGAACACGTTATTGAATTTAAGATGAAAGGGTGAGCCGGGCCCACTTCAGCTCAACATGTGACCAATGAGAGTGAACTGAACTCTGCAGCAAGCGCATTAACCTGCTGGGCTATCAGCCACGATAGTGCCACCTGTTTCTCGTCTGTGCTGAGCCCTTTCTGGAATGCTTGGCAGTTTTCAAATTTCACCCTGCCTGTGCCAGCTGTGAAATTCATGTGTTTAAAGGTACAGTGGAAGTTGCAAACTGAATCCCCAGCCTATATTTAAGCCTCAGTTTAACCCTGAAAACGCTAACACGAAAGCAACAAGCGCTCGCCATTGCGGGAAGGCAGCCACTTGTTTATATTTGCATCGTGCTTTCACTTTAAGTGAAAGCGCAATGCAAAAATAAACATGCGGCTGATGTGGAGATAAGAAATTGCTTCACAACAGCAGTGAAGCAGACGAGCCAGTCCGGATGGGCCGGCCGAAAGTGGGAAAGGGCAGTGGCCCAAAAGCATCATTTTCAATGGGAAGCCATCTTTCAGCATAAAAGGTGACGCGACCCAATGAAAATGACAGGCGGGGCTTCAAGTCCCCTTCTGAAATCTCCTTTCTCACTGTATGTCTCGCCCAGCGTGCAGCGCATGCGCTGCAACTCTAGGCGAGACCTAAAAATGATCACCCTACCTAAAGAAACATGCACACACGTCACAAAGCTGACATGTGCAGGCGCCACAACACACACATGTGGGCATACTTCATAATACATGCACAGGCATCTTTGACTAATTGACATGGATTTTTCTTAGTAAAAAAAATTGCAAAGTTTCTATGCATGTGCATCTCTCATTTACATGTGTTCCCATGCGCCTATTAACAAAGCATTAGTATACCCAATATCTCTGCTCTTTATAACTAAGGTCAATAGAACTTGACTGTGGTCATTGAGTGATGGCTCTGCATGCGAGCTATTGCCCTAGGCATACATGCAGCTTGTGTTATTTAGCAATGTTTCGGTCAGCACAGATTCCAAGCAGAACCATCTATGGGGATAGTATTTGAGGAGTACGGATAGCATCATGCAGTTGACTCATGCCACCTATCAAGACATGCTGCAGTTTCTGGCACTCCCATAGGGTATGATAAAACAGCACAGACCATCAAGCATGCAGTTCTATGGAATTATCCAAACACCTGTATCAAGGTCCTAGAAAAACACTACTACACAGTATTTTAAATTGAACTAGCGAAAATCTGGCCATCATAGCGAACTCTCTCATATACATAAGTGTCTTGGTCATTAAACCTCTGGTAACCTCCATTAGCCTTTTACTCATGTTTCCTTTGTTGAGTATATTCTGCACATTATATGTCAGTGTCTTGTATGTCAGTAAAACCGTGTTAAATTCCTTTCAGCTACATCTGCGCTATATAAATATAACATACATGCATGCATTTTGTCCTCTGTGTATATATTCTGGTAACATCGCAACAGTTTTTACACTTCCACCAAGTGCATGTCTTTATTGATTAGGATTAAAATAAGCGCCACAACAGTATCTGCAAAAATCGCAACTAAAAATGGTTTAAAGCAAGGCTGCGTATTAGCCCCACCACTATTTAATCTCTACACAGCTGATCTGCCAAAAGAACTGGCAAGCGCAACCTTGGTCGTCCCAAAATTGGGTGGCACACGACTACAGATTATGCAATACGCTGATGATATTATTATCATGGAACATACAAAAATAGGTCTACAAAGAGCGCTCACTGCCCTTAACATATATAACATAAAAAACAATCTTCTGATGAACGAATCAAAAACCAAAGTCATGATCTTTGGGAAATACAAAAAAAAGAAAAATCTGTCGCAGGCGGTCTACATATTGCAACCTCTACCAGTTACAATTACCTAGGAGTCTGGTTCAATGAAAAGGCTAATCAAGTATCCCATCTTAAACATCTTCGGCTCAAGGGAGCAGGCGTTATATACAGTCTGAGGCGCTTGAATCAGCACGTGCACAGCCCTACAGCCGAGCCAATTTTAAGGGTTCTACGCGTCAAACTGCTCCCAGCAGTGTCCTATGGCCACCTGGCTTTCCCTGGCAAAATGGATATATTTCTAGCAAAATATCAAATAAAGGCTTACAAGAAAATATTTTCGGTTCCCCAGCATGCTAGGCGGACGAGACTGAGACTCGAGCTGGGCCTGGAAAGCGCAGATCTTCACTGCCTGGGAGATTTAATTAAATTCTACATCCATACTCTACGTGCACCTGCTCAATCCATGAAAGAACAATTGCAATCAGTATTCACGGACGAACTTTTTCCTTGGTACAGACAGCTGCACGTGGCCATCTCCACATTAAAGATTGAAATTACCAACTTTACTAATCCAATCATTTCCCTGCCAGTGTGGAAAAAAACGATAACAAACCAAGTCACCTTAGTGTCATTTGAGAGGGATGTTGCTCGGCTTCCAAAACAATAACTCCTTGCAGCTTTGAACGACTCGTATATCAAGGGGAAACCTCAACCATATTTTTGCTGCTCTCTTCAATCACTGACTCATATTAAAATTATTTATATGAGGCTGCTAGCACTCCCAATTCATGACTTCAACCCGCTGTGGGCTCGGAAGAATGGCCAGCTAACATGTAGGCTCTGCAACTATCCATATGAGTCCTGGTTTCATCTGTTATGTTGTTGCGCTCACCTTGCCAATGACTGCCGACGCCTACTGGCCCCAGTTTACCGGGAAAAGTTACTGAGACATTGCAGGGAAGCATCGGATTTATGCTTCAGTAATAACTCAGCCCAAGTCTTAGCAAGAGCTGCGAAGTTTGTTAATATTATCCTAATTGCATTGCATAATGCTCAGCATTAAGAAACTGTCAAACTCTATCCTTACTTGCACATATGAACGTCGATAAAAGTCAAACTCTTTATGATAAGCACTGTGACACTTAATTTAGATACAGCTGATTTATAAATGTATACAACATTTTTCTTTTTCTTCTGCTTTTATTAACTCTTCTATTTTAATCCTTGAATTTTATTAATACGTTTGTATGTTATGGTTTTAATTGACTGTAATAAACTTGATTGATTGATTGATATGGAAGATACCTAAACAACTCAGATCTGGGCGTCTCATATTCCTCACACAACTGGGTAAATAATAACACTGAATTAGACTCCCCTATGCCCTGGTTGCTCGAAACCTAAAAGGCCCCATTCCCTAGACCACTTCAGATCACGGACCAGTTTCCAAACTTGATCTACGCACCAGAACGTTATCTTGTATTAGTTCCTTTCTACCCCATGTCATTAGTAGCTACCGCCATGCTCCTATTCTGGGTCAGAGGAGATGTGATTGGCTACCTCCACATCAACAACAATGTGGCGGGAGCCATCTTAGGACTTAGTCCTGAGTCTTGAAAAAAAGTGAAATACAAATAAAAGGGGACAGGGTAGGGGTTCCTGCTCCCCTGAGGAATCCTCCCCACCCACCAGGACCTAATTTATTTTAAAAATGTTGCCTCAAATTTGTGTGCTAAAAAAATACACCTCCCCAGGGAGGGCCTGGGCCCAGTGGTGGGAGTGGCACATTTAAATATTTAGGGGAGGGGGACTCATGGCCCCCTGAGCCTCTGAGTGGCCTCAAGGACCCCATCCTCCATGACCAGCATTTTAAGAAAGGGGTGCGCACCTCTTTCTCCGAGTCTGAAAAGTACCCGGAGACCCCATCCCCTGAGACGCAGTAGCTGAACATTTGTCTGCTCCCTCCCAGTGGGAGCTTTAAAAATGCTCCTGTCAGGTGGGAACAAGCGTGTTTCCCTGCCTGCCTTATTGAGGGCCCTAATAGCCTCACGGATTCCAAAGAGTGTGATGAGCTCATCCAGTTCCATGCACTGCTCAGGTGTGATGGTGGGCAAGCTAAGCGTGAAGAAAAAGGCCTTAAGATGATTTGGCCGCTGTCAGTGACTGACTTGTAGAGAAAGATGTAATATTTCTTCGGTTCCAAGAGTATTTCATGTTGTGTATGCATAAGATGCCCATTGAGGAGTGTAGAGAAAAGATAGGGTGCCAAGGCTGATCCTGGCAAATCAGCCACGCCAGTAGGCGGCTAGCATGATCCGCCGTCATGTGAGTGCAGGATGAGTGCACAGTGTAATTCAGGCACAGTAGTCGTTCTAGCAGTGAGGAATTTTCACGGTGCGCCTCCGCCAGGTGACGTAAATACGGAAAGTCAGTCACTGAACAAGTCTCCAGTCTCAGGAGCGTGTGCTCAATACACATGAGGTCACTATCTAGTTGCGTGGCTGATTCGCCAGGATCAGCCTCAGCACCCTATCTTTTCTCTACATTCCTCAACCGGCATATCCTGCCCAACATCACACCTGAGCAGTGCACAGAATTCGATGAGCCCATCACGCTCTTGGAAATCCATTAGGCTATTAGGGCCTTAGCCATGGGCAGGTCCCCTGGACCAGCTGGCTCACCCGCCAAATATTATAAAGCTTATGCCACTGTACCTGCCCCCAACTGCTTACCCTTTATGAGGCGTTCCTATTGGCATCCTCTCTTCTGAGGTCCCTAATCGAGGCCCTGATCATCTCCCTACCCAAACCGGACAAAGACCCTACCACCCTGGGTTCTTATTGACCATTGGCGCTGCTCAATACTGATTACAAGATCTTGGCCAGAATGCTAGCAAACCAACTGGCATCCTTAGTCCTGCCCTGGTTCATTCGGATCAGAACAGGTTTGTGCCACAACTTAACACATCACTTAATCTATGCGGCTTCATCCGGGGTTGTAAATATATGCGCAGTAGTAGTGGCCTCAGGGGTGCTTGGTCCTTAACCTCGAGAAGGCCTTTGCTACACTTGAATGGGTGTTCCTGTTTGACACTCTGCCACAATACAGTATTGGGGTGATTTCTGCACTTGGTTAAGCTGCTTTACACCATGTCATTGGCCAGAGTGAAGATAGGCTCTTATATTTCAGAACCTATTGTGATAAGCAGGGGCACACGTCAGGGCTGTTCACTGTCCCCCTAGCTGTTTTCCATAGCCATTGAGCAGCCTGCCATGGCTATCCTAGCGAGCAGTGGGGAGTGGGGTGTTCCGCTGGGAGACAGGGTTCACACGATCTCACTATATGCTGAAAACCTGCTCCCGTACATTCGAGATATACAGGTGGCACCTGACACACTGGCCCGGACTATCAATGATTTAGCTGCCCTTTCGGGCCTGAAGGTCAACTGGCCCAGTCCTGCTTGTTCCCGTTTACCCTTTCATACCCCAATCCCATCTTTATCCTTAATGGAGTTCCGGTGGTGTGGCAACCCGCCGCTTTACGGCACTTGGGAATCAGGGTCTAACATCAGCCAACAGACCTGTTGGAGGGCAATCTAGTGAAAGTAATAAATCTCTTAGATCGCAGATGTTGTTTTGGCCTACACTCCTGTTGTCTGTTTTAGCTCGTATAGCCCTGCTTAAAATGGTGGTACTACCACAACTACTCTATTTTTCCCGCTAACCTGCTATTCCCCTTTCTTTCGCTCTTTCAAAGACACCATGAGGGAATTCATTTGGAACGGTTCCTGCGGCAGGGTGGCACTTTCTAAAATGTACTTACCTACTGACTGAGGCAGGCTTGCTGTACTGAACATGGAGCAGTATTACTTCGCCTCACAGCTCCAATTGGTGGCCAAATGGGAGGTGTGGTTACAACTTCAAAACTCTGCGGCACTTTCGCCGGCCTGGCTCCTTATGTCAATCCCCTGATTTTTTTCACACGTACACACGCGGAAAGCCGCCAGAATCTGTGTTACTGGAGGTTGCATATAAACATTTCCATCATAGTCTACACCTCACGCGATCCATCGTCCCATACGCTCCTGCACTGCCCTGTCTGGGCAAGCTTAGGGGTGGAGGAACCACCTTGCATGTAGCACTTTCCGCCTGGCTAGAGACACGCACACACACTTTAGGGGACCTTTACCGTGATGAGCCTTAACACCCTATGACACATTAGCAGAGGAGGATGGACTACCACCGGGCCAGTTCCTTTCACACAATTCATTGATAGAAGCGATGTGAGCTACATGGGGAGACATGTCTAGGGAACCCCCAATACACCTCATAGTTCAATACCTGCATGACATGCGGACGGGGAGGCACCTCACGAAATGGTTTGCAGACTCCCTGCACCACCACACGGTGCTACCTCACACGCTCTTGAAGAGTCACTGGGACGCTGACATCAACCACCCGTGCATGGATAAAGAGTGAGCTGCCATATTGGAAAGCACCGTTCCCATCCCCAGAAACACTTGTTTTTGCCCCATCCAATATTAAATAACTCATAGAGTCTATTTAACCCCAGCACAAATAACAGATAACAACCCAATTATTGGCGTACACCGGATGAATGGTAGCGCACACATGGGTGATGTGCATACTAGAGCTATTCCGCAAGAGTAAAGGGCAGAGGGTCACTTCTCACTTTACTGACTTAAAGCTACTGAGAGCCAAGTGTTTAATCACCAGGCGATAGAAGTCGCCTGAGCCTCCCCCCACGTTAGCCTGGAAAAGACCGCTTTTGGTATGGACTCAATCTGAAACCAATACGCTGCATAAGGAAGACACCTTGGGACTGTGCAAGACCCCAATTGCTGCCAACTGGCACTCCATACTACATGATTTCCAGAACGAACAACTCTCAAACTCTGACCGCTCAACCATATCAGACGGGGCAGAAACACCAGACACACCGCCTCAAACTGACGCATAGCAAACGCGCGCAGGGGACACTGGCGTCACGCTGGCCCCTCAAGCAGTTCCGGTCCTATTGGGTTAACCGTAGGGTAATGTGCATACTGCTCCATCCTTTCTGAGAGTTGGAGGACGCGGGGTGAAATGGAAAGACCCGAGGTGGGCAGAGTTACTCCCCAAGTTTTTTTGTGCTCCCCCTTAACCTTTCTGAGCACCACTAATAACGATAATCTCACTGCAGTCTTCGCCCACAGCTACCGCACATGCTTTAGGCCCCACATCGGGAACTATGCAGGCATAAAAAAAATGGCTCCTGAAACCTGTGAATCCCATATTTCTGAGCATCACAAGTGCTCCTACGTGCGCTCGTCGCAGCATTTGTCACCAACATACTGGACATACTTTGCATCACTTTGTTAACTAACATATGTTCTTTCCCATGCAATAAAGGTGTATGTTTGTCAAATATTAATACTGAAATGATAACCCTGTACTGTGTTTATGTACTTTTTTGAAAAACAAACAGATCCCAATAAAAAAACAAGCTAGGTTTTATCCAGCGGTCCCTGGAATCCAAAGGGTGTGGAGCATGAGGGGGATGTGTGAATGTGTTGGTGGTGAAACATTACTGTTTTGTATGCTTGACAATGTTGACAGCTGGAGAAAAAAACCCCAAAAAAACGCACATTAGTACCTTACAAGCAGTTGTGCTACTTTCTCATCTCCTTGGATCCGTATGCCATCTAGGATTACCACTTTTGTAATCTATCTATTTCCCAATTCCATCCTGCTGAGCCACATCAGCAATTTACCAACTTTAAACCCCATTTCGAACATTCTCCTTTGGGCGCTGAGGAATTGAGCATTGGTGTCCTAAACCAGGCAGTGATGGGCCACCCTCTTCACGGTCTCACACTCTCTCTCTTAAAGGCATATTCAGGAACTGTCCCTTTATTCCAGTCAATCTCCAAGTCAATCAACTCACTTTCCAAGTCCGCAACTTCCTATATTCTACTCTTCCTTCTTTGCAAGGTCCTGGAGATTGCCTGGTTGAGTACTGTTTCATGGGCTTCCCAATGTAAAGACTTATACTGGATTGTCCATTTATTCTTTTGGAAGTCCTGATTTGTCAGCTCAGCGAGGTAAGCTACCATTTTTGAGTTTTTAACTCCAAAGCATCCGGCTTCCAATCAGCTGATCACTGACACCCATATGAATGCAATGACATCACTTACGAACAGTGAACTGATATACATCTTGCAACGTAACTGGCATCACTAAATCTGCTGGCTTCTGGCCATGGAACAAAAAAGAATTCAACCTTGAGTGACAGTAGACCGAAATGCTTTATTTTAACAGTTCTCTTGGGCATCAATCAAGATACAGAATTGCATTACATCATTGGTCACTAAATCGTATCAGCATCACTTATCAAATCTACTATAGCCCCTATTCTTGTCAAATATTCCAAGATTATCATCCAGTAACTATGGCTTACTTTCAGATTCTTCTCATATGCAATAATAAATTAATTTACTTTATTAAGTTATACTATTCTGACACAACATGGAGCTCTATTGTAATGCACAATTCGCTTCCTGCTACAAAACTCAAATCACTTGTACTCTCACAATGGTCAACATGCATATGACGTACGCACACACCATATGTCACATACATTTACTGAACTTTAGCATTCAGCAACCATCGATGACCACCACATTCTACCATGCACTCTAGCTGAGCAGGTCTGTACCATGCATCATTTTTAGTTTGTTATGTCTCGCCTAGCGCAGCGCGCTTGTGATACTCTAGGAGAGGGCTCTCTGAATCACTTCAGACTTCCAAGAGCCTTCTCCGTGTGGGTCTGCCTCCTCCCACACATCCCATTGGCCTTTGCGTGTGGCTTTCAATAATTGAAAGCACGCAAATGGCCAAAGACGGGTGCATGTCCCGCCTTTCCTAAAAACTTTCACTCCTAGGGGTCTCGCGAGCGCGCAGGGTGCCATCTGTTGTGCATCAGGTTTCCAATTCACTTTCGCATGCAGCGGCGGGCACGATGGCAGCAGCATTCCGGACTTGTTATTGTGTATTTCCTCCTCCCCTCTCAATCAGTCAGCTGGCTTCAGCCTGTCTCTCGGCAGAGCCAGGCGGATAGAGAGAGAGGGCTGTGTTGCAGGCTGCCTCAGAGCAGGAGCACGCAGGCTTGTTTTACCTTTTTATTTACTTTTATATTTTACCACGTTGCCGGATGCAGCTTTAATGCGCAACATTGCGGTCTAGATTTAATACGGACCTGAGGGTTTTTCAGGCCTACTAACCATTGTTCTGTAATTTAATACTTTGTAACCAGTTGGCGCTTTCATATTATTGTTATTTTTTTAAGCAATAATCATAATTTAACACACATAAAGTATTGCAAGTACACTTGGAGACAGTAAGAATCATAAGCTGCTATTTTGAAGCTTGTGCATTTCTAGTGCGGCACTCGCTAGAGCTGCCCGTTCGTTCCGAAGTGTTCGGATTCAAGAGAAAACATAGTTTATGAACAATAGCTGTCTGTTGTTTCAGGTGATAGAAGAGTAGACGCGACTGCTACATCTTCAGAAGACAATGCCCTAGCTGGACTTCCCAGTTCTACTTAGACTTGATTGAAATTGCTAATAAATGTCATGCACTAGCATACTTTGTGTAGGGATTCTGCCCTTACTTGCTCTGAAAGAAAATTAGACCCGTTCTTCGTTTAGGCTCTACTCTGGTACTGTTTATTTACTTCGCCAAACCTGCCTTCCAAACGTGCTCTCGCCTGTTTAACTCTTTTTGATTAATGGATGAGTGATAGCTAGACATCGATGCACATTTAGTTTACATTTTACATTGTGCACATTCAGCGTAACATACTGTATGAATACTGCACATTTCCTATTGGAAAAGTTAGCACAATTGTTAAAGTTCATATTTTAAGTTACGCATATCTCGTGGAAAAACATTTAAGCATGTGTTTAACATTCTGAAGAGCATTAGCACTTGAACATCTAAATTGTTTAGACCTACACAGGTTCGATTTCTGGTAAAATTCCACTGCACAGTTGTATGTGAAATACTGTTTCCATTGCTTTAAAGTATATATAACCGTGGGCAGTGACTTCTCGCGGGGAAGTATTACTTTCTCACCCCATACAGTCTACAGTTAGTGTATTAATCTGTCTCCCAAGGAAGTCTTGGATTGTAATGCACAAGGGACTATTTTATGTCTCAAAAGTACATCGAATAATCAACATTACATTATTGTTCTCACAGATTAACTTTATACTTACAGGAAGAGTTTTTTGTTTTTTCACTGCAGAAGGATGTTTAATGGTTTAGTGAAAACTCGATGCAAGCTAGATTAATTGGTTATACTAATGCTTGCTTATTCAAGGAAAAGAGATAGGCATTCAGATCCCATAAGCAGGTTTTATTCCTTTCTTTCAAGACAAATTATTTTCGTCTTCGGTTAGTCTGTTGCTGTGTGTTTACACACCAGCCTACACTAAAGCAAATCAAAGGCAAATTAGCAATGTGGCTTATGTACTAAATGTATAAATGGTAAGTGGAAACGTGTTTCATGGTCATTGCCATTCATCAGCAGAGAGTAGACATTTGAGTTTGGCGATGCTTGGAAAGCTGCTTATAGTCTCTCTGTTAAAATGCCCCTTCAGTCATGGAAGGACATCTCATGACTCATCAGTTTATCTCAATGAGTTTTCAGAATAACTTTAAACAATTTCCCTTTCTCATGTAGTTATTGGACACATTTATAATAAGAGTCACCATACATTTCATGCATTTTCAAACTATAATTTTGCTTATTAGCAGATCATGTTGAATGGAAATCATTTTAATATTTCACAAAGGCTTAACAAAAACAAATATTCTGGAGCTCCCATTATCTAAAATAGTCCAACACGTCTTACAGTGCAGACTTGATTATTCAAATACAAAAGAGCGAGTTTAAATCAAATTTTAGGCTTTCGCATGCACCTATTGTGGTTGATTGAATCTAGGCTTTCCTTAGTGTCTATCAGCATAGCTTTTGTACACTCTATTTAATGCAACATAAATACACCTCGCATAATACCACTCAGTGCCACATAATTACACACCACATATTTACACTCTACTCAATGCAACATAAATACACTCCACATAATACCACTCAGTGCCACGTAATAACACACCACATAATTACACTCTACTCAATGCAACATAAATACACTCCATATAATACCACTCAGCGTGACATAGTTACACGCTACATAATTACACTCTACTCAATGCAACATAAATACACCCCACATACGACTCAGAACCACATAATTACGAGCCACATAATTACACTCTATTCAATGCAACATAAATAAACTCCACATAATACCACTCAGTGCAACATAATTACACGCAACACAATTACACTACTCAATGCAACATGAATACACTCCATATAATACCACTCAGTGCCACATAATTACACACCACATATTTAAACTCTACTCAATGCAACATAAATACACTCAACATAATACCACTCAGTACCACATAATTACACGGCACATAAATTACACTCTATTCAATGCCACATAAATACACTCCAAATAATACCACTGTGCCACATAATTACACACCACATAATTACACAATACTCAATGCAACATAAATACATTCCACAAAATACCCCTCAGTGTGACATAGTTACACGCCACATAATTACACTCTACTGAATGCAACATACACTCCAAATAATACCACTCAGTGCCACATAATTTCACACCACATATTTACACTCTACACAATGCAACATAAATACACTCAACATAATACCACTCAGCACCACATAATTACATGTCACGAATTACACTCTATTCAATGCCACATAAATACACTCCACATAATACCACTGTGCCACATAATTACATGCCACATAATTACACAATACTCAATGCAACATAAATACACTCCATATAATACCACTCAATGCCCCATAATTATATGCTACATAATTACACTGCACTCAATGCAACATACACTCCACATAATACCACTCAGTGCCACATAATTACATGCCACATAATTACACTCTACTCAATGCAACATAAATACACTCCACATAATACCACTCAGTGCCACATAATAACACCCCACATAATTACACTCTACTCAATGCAACATAAATACACTCCACATAATACCACTCAGTGCCACATAATAACACACCACAACATTGCACTCTACTCAATGCAACTTAAATACACTCCACATAAATGCACTCTATGCTACATACCACCAATCAACATAAATGCACTCCACACCATGACACAATTTAACTAAGCATAATTTCACTCAAATCCACAGTTCCTGGCCACACAATTCAACTCCACACATTTCCAATACATACCACATAATTACACACCAAACAACATATTTCAACTCCACAATCCACAACGTACCTCAAATCCACACCATATAGTGGCACCACCTGAGCACCAAACATCACTTACTACCACCATTTTGCATCAGCGCATCACCTTAACATCACCTAAGCAACACGTCAGTCTGCCCTCGGAATCTGGCATCTGTTGATTCTCCCCTAGTGTCCGTCCACTGCTCGTGTTCTAATTAAATTAATGTTTTCCAACCTCCACTCCCCGTTATTTATGTCCCGCTCCCCCATAACAAAAAAAATTATAACAAACAAGCATGAGACAGGCAGGAAGAATTTGCCAGCAGTGCAAGTACAACATTTTTTTATGTTAAAATCTTTTTTTAATCAGGTTGTTCAGTTGCATATAATGTCGTCTTGGTTTGTATAAAGGTAACAAAAATGCTTAACACTTTTTATTCTAACTTTTCAACATGATGCACAGCAGCAACAATGCTCTACAAAATAGCCAAAAGGTCTGGCTAAACACATAAGGTCCCAAAGGCGAGACCTATTGGCTATGCCAATGCTTGTTTTTCTTCCTCTTCTGTATTAAAAATGTTGCGGCCTTACTGTTGATACCTTGTTTATACACATTTCCGATATCATTTAAAGACATGATTTCACTATCCTATCCCCAACTTCTTTCCAGGCTCTGTTCTGCCAGTACACAGGTTGACAACCAGTGACAAACAATTGTTAGAGACCGATCTCGGCAGGGCTTCTTCACTCTGTTAACAAGATTCTATGTCAGGAGGATTCTATGTCAGGCGAGGATTATGCTTTACCTTTCTTCACTTTAATGACAGCAGCCATTTTAAAGTCACCAAAACAAACAAATATTCCCATGAACCATAGGGAATAATACAAGAAAGAATAGAGTGTCCAAGGATAGAGTGTCCTTCGTCCTTTGCACCAATCACAGGGCTCCGAGGTAATGGTAGTCCCTTGTCTCTGTCCAATCTCCCTCTTTTCTTTGCTGCTTGCAGCCAGATAAGTTCTGTTTTGATTTTCTCTCATGATATTCTCGTTGTTTTGATATACTGTTGTATTTGTGTGGTATTTACAGTTCCAATTTATGCCTTTTTGATTGCACTGTGCTGTGTTTCTGCTCACTTTGCTAGCATTTATGTGTTGGAGGGTTTTTTCTTTGGTGATCGTTTTTCCCCTCAGCTGTCTGGGCCTTCGCGGCTCTTCTTGGTACGGCGCGCGCCGGCTATGATCCGACATGCGTCGTTTGTTTGCTCATTATGTTTGTCCATTACTGCTGTTGGTGAAGCGCGGGAGTGTTCCTCCCTAGCGGCTCTGTGATCGGTGCAGCTCGCGGTGTGTTTCACCCGCTAGAGGGCGCGTTCCTGAGATACCGCGTATTCTGCGCGTTTTTAATCTCGGAACGCACGTCAGTTACGAGCATGCCTGCTGTTACACCGCTTGCGGTCTGTTTTGTGCCTTTAGGCAGCTTTTCTGAACGCCCCCTGAACGCCTTATTGTAAGGTCGGTACCTTGCCTTAGTGAACCTGTGAGCTTTTGATTCTGCCCAGCGTTGGGGGTCCGTATCCTTAGGCCTATTAAACGCTCTTGGGAGCCAGTATTGCAGGCTGTGACCTGCTGGGGACCAATTGTCAGCAGGCTGCCCTCTGATTTCAGCACCAGGGCTGTGGGTCCCAAGGCTTTGCCCAAACGCGAGCACTGCTTGCTAAATTTGTAGGCTGACACCCAGCCCCCCTAATTTACGAGGTTTCCCCTCCTTTTTTAACTCCCACCTACCTTGGTAGTGTTGTCGCCAGCCGCATCTGCCGGCCTCAGTGTGCAACTGTCTTCGGGCGGAGTGTCCTCGCCCCTCCTTAGACTGGAAGGTGCCGGCCACCTTAGAAATTGATCCCCTTATGGCGACATTTCTCCAAAGATTTATGAAAGACCCTAGGAAGGTTATCGACAGGTCTTGGCGGGCCTGTCATGATAAGCTCCTTGACATTCTTGGGCCCATAACGAAAATTCTTGATATGGCTGAGGAGGCCAAATCATCGGGAGCCTTAATCTCTCCAGAGCATCTCTCTTCTTGGGCCCAGCGCGTAGTGGTGTTTTGGGGAATGCCAACTGCGCCATATGGACTGAACGCCGGAGATCCCTTCTGACAAAAGTAGACCCCAAACTTCGCGACCTGGCGGATTCAGAGGCAGGACCAGCAGGAGACTTTTTGGTGAGCCCTTTATAAAGGAGCTGGGGCGTTTTGTCAGCACTTTCACGTCCCTAGACAGGGCACAAACTTCCATCCGCAAGATCTTTCGCCCTCTGGTTTTCCGAGGGGCCGGACGAGGCAGGGGCCGCTCATCCGGCCGCCCACACCAGCAGAGAGGAGGCTCCAACCAGGCATCCTACCAAGACCAAGCCAGGGTCGGCAACTTCTACCCCACCAGGGGCAGACGAGGAAAGAACCGAGGTGGCAGAGGCGGTGACACCTCCAGCTCTTCCGGTGAGTGTTCCCCCCTTCTTTCCATCTAAAAGTGGGTGGCCGGCTGGCGCATTTTTTCCGGGCTTGGGCTTCTGTCACAAGCGACGCTTGGGTACTCCAAACTGTCCGGGGGTTTCATATAGAGTTTCTCGGGGAACCCTTCCAGCCCCGTCTGCCGCACCCTCTGGTTTTCTCGGCAGCAGACGACACTTTAGTAGACCAAGAGGTTCAATCTCTTTTGCACGAGGGGGCAATCTTTTTGTCGAGGACAAGCCGGACGGGGGCCAACGGCCCGTCATCAATCTGCGCAAGTTAAACAAGTGGCTAGTTTACCGCCACTTCAAGATGGAGAGCATCCATCTTCACCGCGACCTTCTCAGACCGAACGACTGGATGGTGCGTATCGACCTAAAGAATGCATATCTGGCCATACCTATTTTTCCTCCACACCGGAGGTTCCTGCAGTTTTTGTGGCGCGACAGGGTGTATGAGTTCACCACGCTCCCTTTCGGACTATCCTCCGTTCCTTGGTGCTTCACCAAGGTACTGCGCCCGGTGATCAAACGTCAGCGTGCGTCCGGAATGCGGCTTATCGTGTACTTGGACGACATTTTGTTCATGGCTTAATGCCCTTGTGCGCTGTCCCAACAGCTTCGCACGGCTGTCAATCTGCTTCAAGACCTGGGCTTTGTGATCAACGAGACAAAGTCCATGCTGGTTCCGTCCCAGATGGTTTCTTCCTGGGTTTTTCTATAGACTCCGTACCTGCTACTCTCAGCCTTCCCTCCCGGAAGATGACGAAGATCCGTCACGAACTCAGGAGAGCTCTCTCTCAACACTAGCTCTCTCTCCGACAGGTAGCTCGCATTGTGGGTCTCCACTCGGCGTCGATCCAAGCTATTTTTCCAGGCCCCCTCCACTACAGGGCCTTGCAGCGTCTCAAAGCCCAACACCTTCGC
Organism: Triturus cristatus; assembly: GCF_964204655.1. Taxonomy (NCBI): domain Eukaryota; kingdom Metazoa; phylum Chordata; class Amphibia; order Caudata; family Salamandridae; genus Triturus; species Triturus cristatus. The sequence continues at coordinate 1,059,246,668 of NC_140589.1, read as the reverse complement.
AAAGGTCTATTGTACTCTCAGAAGGTGTCCCTCCCGGCGGAGGCCAGGGAGGAGACAGAATGGTGGCTTGCCAATATGGAAGCCTGGAATCGGCGCCAGATCTCGTTATCGAGTCCGACGTCAGCAGATCAGGCTGGGGTGCGCACTGTGGCGACTTAACGACAGGAGGTGTGTGGTCTCCGTCGGAGCAAGGTTTACACATCAACTGTCTGGAGCTGTTGGCGGGATCATTTGTGATCCAGTGTTGGACCAAAGACTCAGTGCGGTCATGTGTACAGCTCAAGATGGACAAAATATCGGTCGTCAGGTACATCCACCATCTTGGGGGCTCGCGCTCGAGAGCACTCTCGGACATGGGGGCGAATTTTGGGAAATACTGTCTGGACCATCATGTGTCCGTGACGGCGGAATATCTTCCGGGTCGGGACAATCAGAGCGCGAATTTTCATCCCCGGCATTTCCACGACGGCAATCTTTGGAAGTTGCATCTGGGAGTTTTTTGAGGATCTCCAGTCTCTCTGGGGTCATTTTTCAGTAGATCTCTTTGCCTCTCGCTTGGACCACCAACTGCCCAAATTCTTCAGTTGGAGGCCGGACCCTCTGGCAGTGCAGACAGACGCGTTCCTTCAGAATTGGCGGGATGAACAGGGCTATGCCTTTCCCCCATTTGCCATGATCACGAGGGTCTCAGCCCAGGTGCGACGTCAGACAGCGGATGTGGTTCTAATTTCTCCAATCTGGAGATCTCAAGTGTGGTTTCCGGTTCTTCTGGAACTTTCTTGGGATTCTCCAATCCCACACCCCCTCTTTCCGACTCTTCTCCTCAGTCCGGACGGAGTCCCTCACCCATTGATACAGCAGAGCTCTCTTGCCCTCATGACATGGAGGATTACAGGGAACGCTGGGCGGTCCCAGGCCTTTCGGGAGCGGCTGAAAAGTTTATGTCAAAGGTTTGGGCCGACAGCACAGTCAAGCGTTACCGCTCTACCTGGAGAAGGTGGTGTCGTTGGTGTTTGCGACTGAGTGTAAATCCCGTGGCAACGGATGTTACCTTTATCCTGAATTTTTTGGCCTCTCTAGTGGACGAGGGCTTGGCTTACAGAACTGTCAACACCTTCTGTTCCGCCATCTTGGCGGGCCACACCATGGTGGACGGGTCTCCAGTGGGCTAACACCCTTTGGTCTGCCGTCTCCTTCGAGGTATTCGTCTTTCACTACCGCCTGAACCTCGTTATTCCCATCTTTGGGATGTTAACCAGGTTTTAAATTTGTTTCTGTCTTGGCAGGCGAATAGATAATTGACTAGAAAGGAACTGTCAGCTAAGTTGGCAATGCTGCTCTGCCTTATCTCGTGCAGAAGGGTTTCGGATGTCAGAGCCCTTGATGTTTCGAGTAGGATTTTTTCCCCCACAGGGGTCACTTTTATGGTCCGCAGATGGACAAAGTGCGGGACGAGATCCATTTCCTATCCGGCGTTTCCGGATTCTCCGAAGCTGTGTGTGGTTGCTTGCCTTAAGGCATATGAGGACATGTCCGAGGAGTTTCGCCCTCCTGGGGAGCAGCAATTACTCATTGCACTCAGGAAACCTCACCGGGCAGTTTCTTCCCCCACCATTGCTCGGTGGGTAAGGTGGGTCATGCAAGAAGCCGGAATTGATCTTCGGCCCTTTGGAGCTCACTCAGCCAGAGGAGCAATGGCCTCTAAGGCTTTTACCTGGGGAGCTCGTCTGGAAGACATTCTGAACACAGCAGATTGGTCTTCAGATTCTACTTTTAAACAGTTCTACTTTAAGCCGGTTATTGACATGGCTCACTTGGTGGTGAGCAAGCTTTAAACGAGCATAATCCTCGCCTCCGGTCCTGACATAGAATGAAAAATTTCCTAGCTATCGTAACGGAAATTTTCAATTCTACTAAGGACTCGGAGGCGAGGATTATCCTACCCAGGGTACAAAGCCTCTTTGTTTTCTCCCGCCCTAGTACTGGAGTTAGTAGCATGTTTTGCTTATTAAGATGTCATATGATGTTGACTGTACAGTCTCTTCTGTAGTTCCTCCCTACAGGCTAAACCTTAGCCATGGCGTTCACTTATGTTATGTTTTGTGTTTTAGGCGAGGCGAGCCAGGTAAACAAGATTCGTGAACCCTTTGGGCTGACTGGCCTTCAGCGACGAAAGAGGGAGATTGGACAGTGACAAGGGACTACCATTACCTCGGAGCCCTGCGATTGGTGCAAAGGACAAAGCACACTCTATCCTTGTTTCTTGTATTATTCCCTATGGTTCATGGGAATATTTGTTTGTTATGGTGACTTTAAAATGGCTGCTGTCATTAAAGTGAAGAAAGATAAAAGCATAATCCTCGCCTCCGAGTCCTTAATAGAATTGAAACTATCTGTTGCGATAGCTAGGAAATTGTTCATTCTTTAGTACTTCGTACATATGTTTATATCATCTCGAAGATTCGTAAATAGAAATTTTGACTTCTAGACAATAGCCTAAACACTTCAATTACATTACCTAATTGCTACATACCCTTTCAAATTACAAATCTTGTTTTGACTTCTATTTGGAACTTTTACAAGACCTAGTCATAGTAAATATATTTTTCAGCATAACCACCTTCTTTCCAAAACTGCCCCTTATTTCCTTACTATACGCTCTTGGACTTTTTCCGCATGTAAACTCACAAGTAGGGGACCTCCTTTAAAATTTACATTTGGAATGTCACAGTGAGATACACATTTCTGTGACACAAAATCTGGTAACTAAGCAATTCTCTTGTAACCTTACCTACAAAAATACAAATCATACCACAAATGCACACTCCATTTTGGAATCATACTGTTGATTATTGTGTAGTGTAGGTTATTGGCCATAATACATGTATTTTCCATATAATTAAATGACAGCTATTTCAACACATTTTATAATCAATGTATTATTCCTCTCTTCTGATCTGTTCACCTCTCTGACCACAGTATGGTGTTGGGTACTGTATACAATGGACATAATTTGGATATCATAGGTCCAAATGATATAACACCACTTTACAGCCACGAGAAGGTACCTTGAAGGACAAAACATGTTTCTTATATCTCGCTGTAACAGAGCAAGTTGTAAGAAACTCACAAACATTTGTTAACAACACTGTGGTGGTGTTTCGCTTTAACAGAAGTTGTAACAACACAATGAAAACTGATAGTTCTTTATAACAATACAAACTATATAGCAATATACTGATCTTTTATGAACTGTTAATATGCAAACGTATTGGTCTGTTTTCACTGAGTATCCTGAGTCAGGTATCTAAGTGAAATGATATTCAACTATTTCACGTACCATCACTGATAGCAAGGCATTGTATAGGGAGAACTCCCCCTTCTTCTATTTGAACAATTAATGTTTGGCAGATTACATTACTTGACATGGATGTGTGACTAAACTTCTTTCACTGCTACTGTTATAATACATTGATTAAAAGTAAACGTAAAGTAGATCAGGCTGGTGGGCATGACGAAGGAGGAGTTGGGAGCAGTTAAAGCCATCATTAGCCCCTCCCATAGAGACACCCACAAGGCCAATCCAAGAAAAGACCTGAGAAATACTAGGTAACCTCTCCCAGGTCCTTTGGGTAGGTGAGCAAGATCAAATGTGACATCACACATGTATCAGTTAGGTGGCCTAGAATTGAACACTGGAGGGCTTCATTCAGAAATTTGCCAGTTGCAAGAATAAAACGGACACTCGTCTTTCTCAGGACATCCACAGCAAGAGGAGATTTCTCCCCATAAGGGAAATTAAATAAAAAGGGCACCAGGTCCCTAGTCTCAAATATGACATACATTTTATATATTCATAAGAGTAAGTAAGGGGTTATTCCCATGTTGAAACCATGGGAGCAGAGAGCTTTAATCTGAGTCAGCTAGTCTTGGCTTCCTTTTTTTCTGTAATATGTGGAAGGCTCTCAAGCTTCTGCCCTATATTATCTTGAGAAGCAAAGCCATTCCATTCTCCTTGGAGATCGATGTGTAGGGCAGCATGAAGACCTAGCAGCCATGCGGTAGACTTTCCATCTCATCTTGGATGTGTGACAGTGCACAGCAGTGGACTAACCTGCTGTTGGAGGATGTGTGTCCAGAATATTGCTGTGGTGGATGAACTGGGCCAATGAGCCTTCTCTGGGCTCAGCGGCTGGGTGCCATAAAAGTCACGTATACATTTTGTGTAAAGTTCTTTACAGAGTGTATGTATTGCAGTGGACACCGGACCTCCTGGATCTTACCTAGAACTCCAAAGACTGCATAGAGGATTGGTGGTACCAGAGTAACTTTTTTACATGTATTGCCAACACCCTGGAGGGGTGTATGCATTTGTGCTGGCAGGTACAAAGCAAAGATGTCACAGCGGTGATCTGCAGTTACGATCATTGAATACTCCAGCATTGGTTCCCGTGGATGAGGGTGACAGTGCTGGATCCATCCAAAGGGCCTGGGGCATGCTGGCTCTAGTGTGGGAGAACAAAGAGAGGACCGATGATACTAAATATGACCACTGCATTGTGAGGGGAGACAGACTGGGTGCGGGAGTCCTGGTGTTGAAAGGCTACTTAGATGATTAGTGACCTATGGTCTTCTCATGCCCTTTCCACGGTCAGAGGTCTAACTTTGTATATGATACCCAGGCAGGCCATAGGTCGAAAAGGCTGGCACCCACTCAGTTATTTGACGCCTGGAAGTAGTAGGGTGGTGGTGGAAGTATTCTGTTCAAATGAAGTACTCTTCTTAGAAGTTGCACAACTGGAATGAGTGACCAAACAGCCTTCTAGCATGCACACCCATCCACTACATTTCTACAATGTGACAGCCACTAATGCCACAAAGATATCAAGTCACAGGATTTGTGTCTGCCGGCTACCCGCAACTTGCCGCTCTACACTTCCACTGGCACAAGTGGGAGCATTGTACTGCTTAGTGAACTTGGCGGGCCTGCTGGGAAAAGGTAAAGCTTAATCCTTCCTTTTGAGACTAGAATTTGAGAAAGTCACTGGATGGGGAAACCAGGCAAGGGCAATACAAAAACCTGTCCATAGGATACTCACATCCCCGACCTGAGAATATGACAAGTGAAGAAGTGACAGTCCAAAAGGCAGGATTAACGCTGTAGAAGTTCCATAAGAGTCATAAAGGGTGACAGCTGCTGACAGATGGGCTAGTTTTTCCACAGTTGCCAGCGAATCTGAACCTTCCTTCCAAAAGAGTGCTCATATATAAGACAGATTTCTTGAACATTGGACTACATGTGCTATATGCTAATAAAATGTCTAACAAGTTTGGCAGGAGTGAACTTGGGCTGGAGGCTGTGGAGGTTAAAGCCTGAGTGGACACTCTAGATGAAGACAATTTCTGGCTTATGGAATAGGCAGACAGAAAATGTCGTGACAACTACTTGAGGGGAACTGATACTTGAAGAATGAGGCAGGTGTACCAATAGGTTCTACATTTAGAGGTGATATGAGAGTACAAGGCAATTGGAAGTCCCAGAGGATGGTCGAATTTGGACAGAGCAAGTCCCCTTAAATCAATAGCTGTGATCTCTTCTGAAAGACCAGACAACCTGATAAACTCTCAGGACGCTTTTGTGTAGTTTTGATATAGGTAATTCCATCCGCTTCATACAAATCTGTGGGAAAAGGACAGTTTGACACATGGGATGTTTGGGATTACAGAGGATCTCAGTACAGTGAACGTAGGGTTTATGGACATAGCTAAGACTGTGGTGGTGTTAATGGACAGTGTTATGCTGTAAATGGATAATAGAGTCTAATGAACAGCATAGTTTTAGGCACCTTGAAGTGTGTAAATGAACATGTCATTTACCTTCGTTAATGCTCTTTATGGTGGATACTCTATATAACAGCAGATCCTCATCTTATAAATACTGCTACACCAAACTGGATCTGGTGATTTTTCATAGCAGTTCCGTCCGTGCAAGTAGGTGGCGTCATGCGGCTCCGCATCGGGTCCGTCCCGTCCTGGACGTGATATCAGGGCTACCTTATAAGAGTCACCTCCTTAGAATCACATCAGTTTCTTTCTGATATCAGTTTGCACCATTAGAAGCAGAGGCCTTGGGAATCAGATTGTGCTGGAGTGCAGATCTCTGTTTTGGAATGTTTTTAGTAAGAGCCAGAGGAGCCTATTTCAAAGAAAGAAGAGAAGGTGGGTCGGTGAGGAATCTGCAGGTAGCTTAAGTAGCCACCAGAAAGAGCTTTACTGAAGGTAAGTAACATGTTCTTCTGATGGATTCTTCTAGCAGAAGATTCCTCACCTTAGGAATAGATAATAAAAATGTACCCCCCTTAGTGGTGAATCTGTAGATTAGACTAGAAAGTCCTGCAGGATAGAACAAACAAAATGCCCCTCCCACCAGACCTGGCTATCCAGGTAGTAGCGCTTCATGAATGTGTGGCAGGTGCCTGACAGATGGTTGGAAACCGTGCTGGATGATTTGGAGCACCTACCTGTTTGATGTGGTGCTCTGCAACATGTGAAGGTAAACACATATCTTGCCTCCAACTGGGTGAGAGTGCGCTACTTATGGCAAATTAAAGTGGTTCTTTAGCCTCTGTGGAGGCAAGGGTGTGGGAAATTGGGTACTTCATTGCCTCTGGGAGCCTGGATGCTGGCAGCTGGATAACCAACCTCTACTTTGAAAAGCCTAGTCGGTCTGTTGTTGCTGAAGCAGGATTTAGTGTGGCCTGTACTGAAATCCCCTTCCAAAACCACAAAAGGAGCAACATTTTGGGGGGTATTGTGTGGCAGTCAGCAGTGTCAAGACCCTACAAGATCATGCATTTCGCTGCATCCTGGCCATCCTGAATTACCCGCTAAAGGTTGTCCCGAAGATCCTCAGATAGTGCAGGCAAGCTAGTGGCTACCATGTCCCACAACACATGCAAATAACACCCCAAGAGGCAACTTGTGTTTACTGACCTGAGGGCTAGGTTAGCAGATGAAAACATACACTTCCCAAAAGATTTAATGAGATTTGACTTCCAGTTTGGCAGAGTGGTCAGAAACGTTTTGGCAAAGAGTCTACTGCTAGAGGCTTGAACTACCAGGTTCTCACATGTTGAGTGAAGCAGCAGGAAAGATGGTTCTACTGCGGCCGATCCATGTCTTCTGGCTATCTGCCCTTTACTGGAAGGTAAGATTCTGAATTCTCCCCGATACCCAGGAGTTTATCAGTCTGCCTCATTGAATTTGTTTTGACTTCTAATGATGGAAGATGGAAGTCCAGTTCTTCTGCTGCTCTCCTCATAACCATCACAAAGGAGGCAGTGTCTTCAGTCAAAGGACCTGGAGTGGATTTTAAATCAGTGTCTGGGGATGTGTCTAGGCCACTGGCTTTTTGTAAATCCAGAAGCAAGTTCCCATCATCATAAACCTGGAAAATGTCATCACCATTGTCATCTTGCTGTTCCTCTTTATACCTCTAGTGTAAGGGAAGTTTATCAGACTCTGACTGAGGTTGGACTGGATGTTGAGGGCATTGCGAATTCGAACAAGGTCACGATGGATTTGCACAGAGCCCGAAATGACTATCGGCTCCTCTTCTGGCATCAGTGGCGTTGACGCAAGGAGGATCGGCACCGATCTCGTTGCCATATGTGGAGTTGGCACAGTCATCGTCACAGGATTCAGGGCCGACCCCTAAGCAGGGTCGAAGGGCACAGTGGGCATTAGGGATGGATCCGTTAGCAGTAACCCAGCTGGAGGCCTCCTTGGATTCATGGGGCCCGAAGGCCTCCGTGGGATCTGGAAAAGACATACAAATTATGAAGCATGGCTTCCTTGAAGGCCTGTAAGTGCTGCAACATTCCTGTTATACCCGAAAAGATGGGTTGGATCTGCATTAAAGTCTAAATCGGTTCTGAAGTTGGAGACCTAGACTTCAAGGTACCTAGATATCTGCATGACCTCTCTTGCTGAGAGTGGTGGGAAGAAGGGGACCCGTGTTTCGACTTCTTATGCTTCTTTTTCTTGGATTAACCCGATGACTTTGAATGTGACAACAATCTATTCCAGGTACAGCTTTGGGAGAACACATGCGCATCCTCAACTTAAACCAGGATCGGGCCTTCTGATCCTTCCTACGAAGCTCAGTGACACAGATTTTGGCCTCTCAGTTCCTGAAGGTTTTCGGATTTACTTAAGCATAGTTGCCTAACAAAATTGAGTCATGTGACAAGACGAGATACCAGAGACAAACCATATGAGGGTCTGTCAATGACAACATCTGCTTGTAGCAGTCCTCGTAGCGTTTAAACCCTGCTGTTTTAGGGGGGGGGGGGGGACATGTCCCTTGCACACTGGAAAGAATTATAGAAGTTTTCTGTCAGTTGACAGAAGCAAGGAAGAAAGTTCCTTATCCCGAGAGAGGAACTGACGTTGAGTGGTGGTTTTATGGTGGCCCAACGTCACTACAGGGACGAGACAGGCTTGACTCAGAGTCGCACAACACTACCTACTGGCACACAAGGGAACGCCTAAGAAAATTCTCTAGTGCCAGTATAGCAGTATTCACAAGATGATGAATTTGCAGTTAGAAGTATTCATCAGAAGTAAAATGCTCATGAATTGAGAGACAAGATCAAGTGGGATATTGGGACTCAATTGTTTAATAGAGTTATTGTGTTGTTTCAGAAAATCAACCTCATCAGTAATCCCAACCCAGTTTGTGGACATGGATAAATACTCATCCCTGGTGTATGCCTGTTTCAAAAGAGGATCACGAGGAGTGGCAATATGTGTATGCAAAACCTTGGCATTTGTCAGACTGAAAAAATGGTTTGACTCTAATGGTGGAGATACTGAAGCCAAAGGCAAATGGGAACGAATGACTACCACTGTGACTAGTGTTTATGATCTGCTTCCCATGGAGCTTGCAACTTTTGTTTACGCTATGGGTCTGTCAGATGCATGATTGTTAAAACACTGACAGGACGGAAAACATTCTTTCTATTCCAGGACACACTGCTCGCCCTAGACTGTTGCTAGTTCCCAAGATAGATTTTTTATCTATTAGAAGGGTAGAGTTTCTGGCCAGAGGGATTCTGATGACTCCCTATCAACGCTGAATGTTGGATGGCAGATTATGGACAGCTGTGAAGTGTGAGTGTTAAAAGTTTTAGCCGCCCAGGAGTTGCTGTTGCAGGGATTCTGCACATAAACAGAACTATGCGCAGGAAACCAGGACCTCAGTGAGTAGTGGTGTACCAAAAAACCTACCTCGGTACCCAGGTCCCCTATCCGACTAGCTATAGTGTCTCATTCGTTCTTCGTACTACAGCGAAGATACCAATGATTAGACATCCTAGAACATGTTACTCCCTCCTCTCTCAGGATACGTGGGAACAAAAACACTCTTTCGTTCAAACTCTCGTACTTGTCCACAACATGAGTAAATAGAGTCAAAGTACAGTTTAAAATATTTATTTTAACTAATGTGCCCTATAATGCAATACACAAGCCAGTACTAGCAGCAAAATGCATGCACAGCAATATTAAAAGCACCAGATTTCCAGGGTTGTAGCTGTGTTCTATGTTATGGCTAGGGATGTGACACTGACCAAAGCAATTCAACAGAGCTCATCGTTTTTTGACCTTGAGCACGCTGTGCAGACGAGGAGCAGAGTGTTCAACTAAATACATGAAATATAGACAGTTCTCATGTGAAAGCGAGCAAGCAAAGTGTTTACTAGAAATGTGCCATGTAGTAACGTTAGCAAAAGCGTCAAAAATGGCGTCCACAATATGCTAACTTAACACTGTCTGCAGGTGTGTCCTTAACCTCACTACAACCTCCCCTTGGTCAGTCCATGGGACCGTGGTCTTCGAGAGAACCCAGCTTTCAAAAGTCTGATCAAGAATCAAGAGCATTTGTATCAGTGATACCTTTCATTTGCGAGGAATATTCGGAAAGAGAAAGAAAGCGAGAAAAAAAATTGTTTGTATCCAAAAAAGGCGCACATAAAAGAAATCAAAAATTTAAAAATCCAACATGGATACTGTGGTTGATTCAATCCAGCAGGGTGTACGAACAGTATGTTGCAATAGCCTCCAAGAGGAAGTCATTGTTCTCAGCAGAAAAAAGCATTGCCATCCAATTAAGTAGAGTGAATGAACATATATGTTCTTCAATCACGGGCGCCTCCAGCACCATTAAAGGACAACTTGCGTGACACTCAAAGTAACTACGTTGTACGAATTCATGTGCTGCTGTAAAGATATCCCATTCAGTCAGACCTCCCAGCGCCGCTGCGCAGGCCATAATCCCAACAGCGGAACATTCCTGCTCATGGGCACTCATTATCAGTTCAGAATCAGGTGGAAGAAATACCGTATTGGAGAGGCAAAGAGCCAATGCCGATTCAAAAAGACAATCCAAGCAGTGGAAGACAGGTTGCAAGCAAGTGAAATAGGCAGCACGAAAAGACCATCCATAAGCCACGCTTAGTGTGGCCAAGGGCAGAGCCCCATAGCATTTAAGTATACGGCGATGGAGTATCTGCAGCCAGAGTTCGCCTTGCAGAGCCACAGGCGGCGCATCCATTTCGTAGCAGGCAAATCAACAGCAAGACCCCAGCGGCTAAGGCAAGTAATAAAGGCAAGACGCTGGAAAAAATAGAATGAATACAAGCTGGTATCACACCAAATATAGTTTGGAAAGAGGTCACAAGCCCAGAACCCACAACTTTAAAAAAATGGGCTATGCCAGTAGTGTTAGAAGCATTGAAGATAGTGTGAATAACGCACCGAAATGTTATGGGAGGTCAGTATTAAGAAGTGATTGGACCTCTGTATGAGTGTTAGCCACGTGAAGGATGAATGTCTCAAGGGCAGATGTGAGAGAAACTTCTTTTTGGGATAACAATGCTCTTATTCTGCTCAACTTATTGAAATCTGCCTTCAAGGTCGGAATGGAAGGCCAAATCGAGTTATCGAGTCTCTTGCGTGGGGGTGGAAAAAGAACATTTTTACAGCACACCACACACTGAGAAACAGTTACTATGTAAGGGATGCCAGCTAACATGCCGCAGCATTCCTCATTATTTAAAAGCAAATAACTACCATTTGCAAGTAGTGTGAAAGTCGATGTTATAGACGGCACGGGTGTACCTTTCAAAACACATGCAAGATTTGGGGCCGTAAGGTTACACGCGCCGTGTAATTTGATGTGTTTACAGACAAGGGAATGACCTGTTGTGTTTTCACATGATTCCCCAGTAAGGTATACTTCTTTGTCATCCCTAAGGCATCTGTATGTGAAAGGCAGTGACCATACTTCGTGTAAAAATGCACTTCCCAATGGTTCATAGCGGCCTAGTGGATAGTGTTTCATACATGAGGTAAATTTAAACAAGGAAAACGGGAGAGTTATCAGCCCATTGATGAGCCAGACAGCAGAGTCTGTTTTCGCCATAGAGAATGGTAACGGGTCCAACCTTTCAATACGCAACAGAGAATATGTAGCATCTTTAATGGACATAAACTGTTGCTTTGTTGTCAAGTTAAATGGCAAAAATAACTATGACGCGTTCAGGTAATCCCATGGAACTTTACTCATCTTCAGAGTCTGTACAGTCCAGGCAAATTGCATAACTGAACGCAATTGATTCTGAACAGGATACAAAACAAAAACATCCTCTTGTACAATGTCAACAACAGACGAAACAATATTGTCCAATGTATAAATGCGGGATGAAAGGGTGTTAATATTATTATCAACAACAGCAAGCACTTTCTCAAGATTAGTCTGATCTATTGCCCTTAAACGCGAAGCTGCTTCAATTTGGGATAGTTTCCAGATTTAATTGTAAGTAGCATATATAAATATTTTTGATCTAGGACCAGCGGGTCCCTTTATAAAATCTGTCAAATCAATGTCATCTGATAATAACGACAAATGTTGTTTAACTGAAGCCAGTGACGAGTGTTGTAACCAGTTTTGACAAAGTTTCCCTACCGAATATGTGGTAACTGAATGTGTGTTTAAAAAACGAGGATCAGCCTTGCCCTGTGTGTAACCAGGAGCCCTGGCGAGGAAACGCAGTTGGCAAGCATCTGAACTAGTCTGCCAAACAAACCAACCTAGAGAGTCCAGACTAGACAGATTAAAGGTGTCATTTTTAAAAAGTGATTGGAATTCGTCCATGGAATAATTAGTAAAACTGCTCCAGGTCTCATAAGCAGACAGAGCAGGGATAGCAGGGCATTCATTTGTTTAGAAGTAGCCAAACCAAAACAGCTAGTTTGATAAATTGAGTCATTTAAAAATAAAATCTGTGTTGGTATGAATCAGGCATGGTGTGAGGCCTCCGTGCCTCGCACTTGCCATGATTTAGAACCCCAGACAGATTTAAGTTCAATTGTTGACTTCCACAGCTCACAGCCCCCAACTGTTAAATCATCTATAAATGATTTAGAATATAATAATTTAGTATTTGTGAGCATCACCTTAGAATTAGAGGAAACATTTAATTTAAAATAGAACGAACCAGGGTTTGATGTTTCAAAAACGTATCAGGGCTGCCTCTCAAAGGAGCTGGGAAATGTTCCCATTATGTATAATTAAAAACATTTCTATATGTATTGGCTTTATGCAGATAATGATGACCATAGTGCTGGAAGCAAAACAAATAAATCAGCATCATTTGCAGTATTCAAATACAAGTCTTCAGCATCAAAAGCAGCATAATATTTCAAATCTGCGAACAGGGATTGCACAGATTGTACGTCCGAATCATCTGATCTTATGTTATGTTTCACGACATCACCCATTGAAACACGAAGTACATTAGGGACATTAATTATCTCCGTAGGGCCATGGATTTGAAAATCTACAGCATCCCAAACAATGCCGTCGATGACTGGCCAGGCAGTGATGTTGACAAAAGTCTGGTCTCTTTTCATGATGTGTGAAGAAGAGTGCGGAGCCAAAGTTCCATCAACCAGTTTAACAGCAAGGCATTCAGGAAGATAGTGACCATTGATCAGAAGAAAACAGAAAGTTAAAAAACCAATGGACATGAACAAAATTGCGATTAGCACCAACCAGATGTAAGTCAAGATGGAATCAAGTAAGTTTGTTTAAACCAGGCAACAAAAATGCAAAATTTGGAAGGGGCATGTGATGCTGTGGAATGTGAGTCAAAGGAAAAACATGATTCATTAATGGCCTCCGGTCGCACGCCTGGCAATGACATGCAATTGGGATATGCATATTCAGTTTCCTCATTATGTGTTGAAGCAGTCGGAAACAACAAGGGATTGTTAACAGAATTCATCTCAATGGTGGTGTCATCTTGCGCGGTGTTAGAAGCAGTCAAACTTGGATCTCTAGATACTGTTGTTGTAGACACAGCTGATGTGATGCTATTCAGGATCGGCCAGATGTTGTAGCCTGACATTGTCAACTGAGATGTATCTGTTTTCTTTTCGACCAGGAAGTGGTGGTAAAATGACTGTACGAGTACCCTGCACTCCAATTACTGGGACCGGTGCTCGATAAGAGGGGCCAAACTCTTTCTCGGACCAGGTCTTCGATTTTTTGTAGCCAGCTGACTACCGGAATCTGCAATGCAGCATCAGTGGGTGAGGGCAAATGTTCCTTTGCAAGGCTGTCACGGGTCTCTTGTAGATTCTGTAATACAGCACAATGAATATTTTGTACGTCAAAGGATGCGGCAGACGCCGCAATGTCTGGACCATCAAGGTCGGGCACAAACATCTTCATGCTGATGAGCATTTCGTATGGCGTTCGCCCACCCAGAGATCTTCTAGGGAGTTTATTGAGAGCACGTTGTACGCTATACAAAAGGGCGAACCAGTTCCTGCCAGTCCCTATGACCCTAGCTGTCAAGGATTTCTTTAAGTCACAACTGAATTGCCCTCAGGCCTGTATGTAGACAAAAATTCCCACCAAGACACGCAAATCCCAAATGACAGTTCGGGTGTCAGCACTACGTTGTGGCCAAACCCATAGACTGCGTGTGCACAAATCAACTGCAACTAAGAAGAATTTATAGGCAGTATCTGAAGAAAAAGGACCGCAGTTATCTAAATAAACACAGCCGAAAGGTTTATTAGAAATGCATAGCTGTGTTTGTGGTGGGCGCGTTGCCATAGACGGTTTAATCTGCTGACAAATGTCACAAGAAAGCACATAATTACAGTTTTTTTTATATAGGCTGCGCCACCAATAACACTGCTTCAAGATAGAAACAGTCGCAGACACTCTAGCATGTGCTGAGGCCATTCCTTCGTTTGCGGCTGTTATCAGTGCAGGCCTACGGTCCGCGTTGGGAATCAACCTGTCACCAACGTCGTTAATTCTCACGTAAGGAACATTATCGGGACTTAAATGATAAGAGTTTTCTGAAGGGAAACCCCGTGGATAATTATCACCCTTCTCTGTAGCAGCTATTGCTGCCAAAATGACATTATCAATCCTATACATGGATCTTGTAACTGCTGCAACTGAACACGTGGCTACTGCTGATTTGGCAGCTTCATCTGCCAAACTGTTGCCAAGAGCGTGTACTCCTACGTGCTGATGACCAAGAGTGTGAATTACTTGTGTGAGAGGCAAATGGTCTTTAAGATCTGCAACTCGAAACCAAAGCATTTTATGTTTAATTGCACTGCCCTTAGAATCACGATAGTCATTTTGAGACTAAAAGAATAAGTTGTCATTGAAAGACTGAACACAGTAATAAGAATCGCTTACAATTAAAGCAGTCACTTTTGGATCTGCAAACTCTAGAGCCAGTACCAAAGTGCACAATTCAGCTAATTGGGCGGTACAGTCACCTAGTGCCTGTGTATGGACAACATTGGACTTGAACTCTCCGTTCACTATAGTACCCGCCACTATAGCGCAGGCCGCCGAGTAAGAATTTTTAGACCAGGTTGCCGGTTGCACTGAACCGTCAGTGTAAATGACACATTGGTATTGCTCAAGTGGACGCATCGACAGAGGAGGAGGATGAATAAACTCATACTGCAAAAACTCCTGCATCTGCAAAGAAAAGTAAAAAATAAAGGTGACATCTGGAGAGGTCAACAATGTGGCCCATTGTATCCAACGTGGATGCAATGCCTTTGAGTTCGGTACACTTGCCTTTGTCACCGCTTCAAGCGCGGGACATGGTGTTACAACCAAATCTGTGCCAGTGCGCGGTCCTTTAGGATCGCCATCTGGACAGCTGTCAAAACTTTTTCAATGTTGGAAAACCTCAATTCTGCTATAGTGTACAAATGTGACTTGTAAGCAATAGGCACTGTGTCCCCTTCATTAAACGTCAAGTATGTGAAACCCACATGTCCTGGGACGATTCTTATCACCAGGTTAGTATGGTTATCACAAGTCAATAAGAATTTGGATTCAATAAGATCAGACTGCAAATACTGCATTATAATGGAATGTTCCGGAAGCCAGCAGGACTTTGAAAAAGAGGGTTGGTTGTATCAAAGCATACAAGGGCTGGGCATAATCGGGGAAGTAAGTCCTACCGAAATTCAAAAAACCTAGTAAAGACTGTAATTTTTTCAGTGTAGTTGGAGGGCGCAAACGTGCGCATTCCTCCAAGAAGTGCGGCGCTAAGCCTCTTCCTTCACTATTGAGCTTGTAGCCCAAAAACAATACTGTGTACTCTGCAAAGTGTGATTTAGCAAAGTTAAACTTGTAACCGTGGTCCGCAAACAATACTATGATGCAATCCACGTGACAAGGATGAGGCCATAACTCGTCGTCTGTCAGATAAATGTCATCAACATAGGAGTATGCTTCTTCATCTATGCTGTCTAACAAAGAGACAGGGTGAACAAAACTGATAAATACAGACCCAGTCAGTGCTGTATTAGTTAAACGTGTCCAGCCGGACAGAGGTTCAATGTTTAATTTTTCAGCAATTCTTGGAGATATGTACAAGACAATATACTGATAGTGGGACACAAGCCTGCATTCCACTACAGAAATGTAAAAATGTACAAAACATATAGTCTGGGAAACATTTAAGCAAGGCTCAGGCAACGCTCACCTCTGTCCGGCTGGACACGTTTAAATAATACAGCACAGACTGGGTGTGTTTTTATCAGTTTTGTTCACCCTTTCCTAGGGACCATTGTTGCTTAGAATAATTGATTCCCAAGGTCCCAGGCAGACTTATTTGGGTCCCCCTTGTTGTTTAAAAAGAAGTCTAACAAAGAGACAACACGGACGGCAAAAACACCAGGGCTACTTTTGTAGCCCATTGCCAAAGCAAATTTTGTTTTTGTTATAAGCCCACGGTGAAGGCGGTTTATTGACTGCTTTCAAGGGACAGATTTTGCGTGTAAAAGCCGTTGGCTATGTCAAGTGTTGTTTTATATTTTTTACGAACCAGACTGTCGACTAATGCTGAACTATGGGTATTCTGCACCGCACAAGTCCGACAATGTGAGTTCAAATGTCGGTAATCCAAAACCAAGCGGGTCGACCCATCGGGTTTAGCTACTGTAAATAGAGGGTTATTCATTGGTGACACATATGTCTCAAGTACTCCCTGATACTCTAGTTGAAACAGAATATCGGCCACAGGAGCCTTAGCCTCCCGCCGGAGGGGATATTGGGGTTGTGGCTGTGGCATAGACTGTGATGGTATCTCATGCGGGGGAGAGTCTTTATCCCAGACCACCTGATTTCGGGATACAGCTGGCGCAAGCACCAAAGCCCACTCATCTGCAAAAGCCATAGCTTGCTCCTTGGATACATTATGTGAAAAACTGGGGAGTATCACCTCCTCTCCACGGGGAGCGGTAAGAACAAAAGGTGGCGGCCAATCTTTTTCTGCCAAAAGTATGTCATATGATGAAGTTAGATTTCCCCCAAAAATCCCTTGTATTACACGTTGTATGTCTCCTTCAATGAGAAGAACTATGTCATATAATCTGTCATGGGGAGCCACTCGGGTGTCAGCTGTCTCAAGTGAGATGAAAGTTTCAGTTGCTTTAGCCTCCAGAAATGGATGCAGTGCTTGCTGCACTATGGTAACTTCCGCTGCGCTGTCTAGCAGCGTTACTGCCCATGTTAAGTTCCGGAGCCGGGTTCTCACCGTCTGTGGCATATTTCGCTGTTGAAGCAGCAACTTTATTTTTCTGAAAAGGCGGGCGGTGACGAGGAAATTCGTCTTGTTTCCCTTTGCCGTCAGCCAGGCGAGATTGTTCACGTCCTTGCGGGGCACCTCAACCGCTGCTGTGATCCAGGCGTCCCCTCCACCGGCCTGTGAGCCCGATGTTGCCTGTGAAGAACCAGGAGAGCGCTGATCAGGAACCTAAAACCTGTCAGGTGACCTAATTCGTGCCCGGTCGCACAAATCCTAAGTGCGCTCAGAAAGATCGTGAACTGGTGACACTGTACGCGACCCCTGTGTCCGTTGTCGCTTCCCCTGTTTCTTATTTTTCCAATTCTTTTTAGGGAAATTAGGACGGTCGTCTTTGGCAGACTGAGCCGTCTGTGTCTGCTGTTGTGCAGGTATTCTTGCGAAAGGCTTAACACCCAAAATATTGCGCCCAATTGTTCTATAAGCTTCTGCAATAATTTTTGGTAATTCACTGGGTTTCTCCTCATCACGGACAAGGCGCAAAGCATTAGACACTTGAAAGTTAACTGCATCTCCCTTGACATTCGCAAGGATCAGATCAGCAACTACGTCCAACACTCCGACCAACCTCATCCCTAACTACTCAGCCGCCTCCGTTCCATGTTCATCCTGAACACGTTTAATCATGGAGGGAAGCACTGTCATAGATAGTGTGTCAAAACATTTTGCATACACCGCCGTGAACACTTTACCCCAATTTTCACAATCATTTACTTCGGGTATTAAGTCTATCTGCAAACTAATAGTAAGAATCCTGTGTTTCTCCACAGGAGTTGTATTCGGAAATACCGCTTCCAGCTGGTCAAATTTCTCCGCAAGCCAATAAGGTAAATCTTCCTTATTCAGTGGACGCTTGCACATAACCAAATTAACCATGACTGGGCTAATAGTTAGTCCAGCAGGTCCAGCCAGTTGCACAGCAACGCCAGGTGCTCCCACCAGAAGATTGCGTGAGATGTATTGTACTAGAGCCCTGTGCACCTCAATCAAGGAGGTGTGTAAAACGCGCAACTCATCGACTGCTAGATAACGTGAATGTGGTGTGTACTCTGCCAAAACTGCCCACCGGAATCGACAAAGGGCCTAACCAGACCAGGGTCACGGTGTGGGGTAGGGCGCCATTAAACCAAACACGGTGTTGCCATGCTGAAATCGGAACCTCCAAAGTCATATATGGCAGATACGCTACAGGGATTGCAGCGGGAGAGTACTTATGGAATAAGCCATCATGTCCCTCCACTGCCGGAAGCATAACCCCAGAATAAAAAACCTCAAATGGGTGAGCTGCAGTAGCTCCTACCACAAAAACGAGTGAGACACCCGCGTTGGGCACTCCAAAAGCAGTCAAGTGATGATGGAGCGCCCCGCGGCAATGTGCCGCAATATCCACTTCGGCCATATCGAGAAAAAGCTTAACAACTTAAAGCGTGGCAGCGCAATAGGTAAGTAACTGAATAGTAACTATAAAACCTTTTTATGAATCAAGCTTGAAGAAAACCCTATAAACACATCAATATAGGTAGGTTATGCCGTCACAGCTGTTTACCGGAAAACAGAAGCGAGGGTATCATGGACAAGCACAAGACCTACTAAAGCGTCTCGTAAATAAGAACCAGATCAAACGTTAGGTGCGCCATGTTGCAGGGATTCTGCACATATACAGAACTATGCGCAGGAAACCAGGACCTCAGTATGTAGTGGTATACCAAAAAACCCACCTCGGTACCCAGATCCCCTATCCGACTAGCTATAGTGTCTCATTTGTTCTCTGTACTACAGCGAAGCTACCAATGATTAGACATCCTAGAACATGTAACTCCCTCCTCTCTCAGGATACGTGGGAACAAGAACACTCTTTCGTTCAAACTCTTGTACTTGTCCACAGCATGAGTAAAGAGCGTCAAACTATAGTTTCAAATGTTTATTTTAACTAACGTGCCCTATAATGCAATATACAAGCCAGTACTAGCAGCAAAATGCATAGGATCAAACAAATCAGCATGGTTACAATTCCATATAAAACAAAAGAGGAAATCATATTATAATGATAGTGGAAACAAGACTAAAGCACCATGCCACCCTCCCCGTGCTAGAAGCTAGTTTATTATAATTATAGAAGACCTCCAGGCTTTGTCAGGGGGACTCCATACCTCCGAGTTCAGATGCAGGAATTTACATCTCCGGACAAGCCCAGCTCTTCTATCCTGGAAAGCGTTTTCTCCAAGTGTGTTAACATGCATGCACAGCAATATTAAAAGCACCAGATTTCCAGGGTTGCAGCTGTGTTCTATGTTATGGCTAGGGACGTGAGACTGACCAAGGCAATTCAACAGAGCTCATTGATTTTTACTTTGAACACGCTGTGCAGACGAGGAGCAGAGTGTTCAACTAAATACATGAAATATAGACAGTTCTCATGTGAAAGCGAGCGAGCAAAGTGTTTACTAGAAATGTGCCATGTAGTAACGTGAGCAAAAGCGGCAAAAATGGCGTCCAACATATGCTAACATTAACACTGTCTGCAGGTGTGACCTCACTACATTGTCTAACTATCTTTATTAGGTGAACACCCACTTTTTTCAGAGGCGCAAAGAATGTCATAGAGTGTTATGAAAGACCACTCAATCAATCAATCAGCATTTGTAGAGCGCAGCACTGTCTCCCCGGGGGTATCTGGGCACTAGGGCAGGGGCGGCTACTCCATTAGGGTGGAGGAGCGTCGCCCCACTTCTTTCTCACAGTGCGAGAAGCAGAAACATAAAATGGTAAAACTTCAATTTTATGTTTCAGCTTGTCGCACTGCGAGAAAGCAGAGGTGTTTGGTTGGGGGCGGGTGGTGGTTGGATCTGCTGAAGGGCAGGGGAAGAGTGGCTAGCCCAATGCTGCGGGTCCTGACTGTTTGGTCAGGCCTCTGGGGCCAACCATACCATTCATTCGTACTCTCCCTTTTTTCCTTGTAGGCTGCATGCAGCCTACATAGAGAAAATGGCCTCCCCATAGGCGCCTCGCTGGGCGCAGTCCCCACCAATCACAACGCTGCCATTGCAGTGTTGTGATTGGCTTAGGATAGTGGAGGGAGCTGCCTGCCTCTTGTTCTACGGAACACGGCCAGGAGCTGAGACGGCGCGGGACCAGGGAAGGTAAGTTTATTTATTTTTTCATTAAATTCCCCCCATGCAAGCAACACCCACTTGCCCACATCCCCACACCCGCGAGTCATGCTGGCCGTGACTGCACTGGAGTGCAATGTCTCTATTGAAAAGTCTGGTCTTGAGAAAATGGCAGGAAGAGGGAAGAAACCAGCAGAAAAAGGCAAAACAGTAAACAGAAAAAACTAGCAAGCAGAAAAGGCAAAACAGAGGGCAGAAAAACAAGCAGAAACTGCAAAACAGAGCAGAAGAGGGCAAAACCGAGGGCAGAAAAGGCAAAACAGAGGGCAGACAAACAAGGTTGAAAGGCCAAACAGAGAGCAGAAAATCAAGCAAAAAAATTGCCAAAAAAGAGAGCAGAAAATTAGCAGAAAAGGCAAAAACAGCAGATGAGGGCAGAGCAGAGGGCAGAAAAATGAGCAGAAAAAGGCCAAACAGAGGGCAGGAAAACGAGCAGAAAGGCAAAACAGAGGGTAGAAAAACGAGCACAAAAAAGGCAAGAAAAGAGGGCAGAAAAACGAGCCGAAAAGGCAAAACAGAACAGAAGAGGGCAAAATAGACAGCATAAATATGAGCAGAAAGGAAACAGGGAGCAGAAAAACTAGCAGAAAAGGCAAAACGGAGGACAGAAAAAGGCAAACATAGCAAGAAACGAACAGAGGAGGCACAAACAGAGGCAGCAGAGGGTAGCGGACTGCGAGCAAGCTAGAAAGGACCGCTGTTGCAAGGGGAGGTGGTACGAGGACCTGCAACAGCCACTGAGATGGTCCTTCAGGGCCAGACAATACTAAAGAGGCAAAAGTCAAACAGAATCAGAGATCTGGAGGCCAAGTTACTTCTTCCAGAATTGGCTACCACCTCAGAATGCAAGAAACATAGGGCCAGAAGCAACTTTAGGAATACAGGGAGATGGCCTCATACGCAACGAAGGTGCACTATACTACAGAAATGACTGCATAAGGTCAGAAACTAAGTTGATAAACTAAATGCTTGGTTGAGTCATCACACCTACTCAGCCAAGATGGTACAGATGGCAAGGGATCCTGAGGGTAGGTTGATAATTGATGATTGTGGCTCGGACACTTATGGAGTATCAGTAAGTCTTGCATTGCTCTCAGATGGTTGATTACAGGTCAGGTTTTGGGGAAACTTGATTTCCCTCAATTACCGTTGGAATCTGATGGACTGAGAATAGGACCTTACAGTAGAGGAGATACCGAACCAGGTCCCTGTGGTCTTCCACTGGAGCTGAGCTAGCACTTTTCAGACTTGCTTAGTCCTTGGCTTCTGGACCTATTTTTAGATGCTAAGGCAGTAAATGGGTTCCCTACGGATCTAAGATAAGATAAGCAATTACTACATTCATCCACGAGTTAAGTAAACCGATGGACCAATGTTGTCAGGATCGAGCAAGCACCTACAATATGATGTCCTCAAAGAAACCACCAGTGTGTTTAGTCAATAGCTTGATGTGTTCTGGTATATGCAAGCTCTGGTCTGCATTTGTTACTGCATTGTTGGAGGAAATCCATTCCCTGCATATCTCTATTGTGAAGAACATGACATCACATGAACAGCAGCTCGGAAGGTGCCGCTGGCAAGAAGGTCAGAACCAGGAATTCAGAAATCTTTAGAACAGTTGTGTTCCAGCCCCGTCTGCCGCACCCTCTGGTTTTCTCGGCAGCAGACGACACTTTAGTAGACCAAGAGGTTCAATCTCTTTTGCACGAGGGGGCAATCTTTTTGTCGAGGACAAGCCGGACGGGGGCCAACGGCCCGTCATCAATCTGCGCAAGTTAAACAAGTGGCTAGTTTACCGCCACTTCAAGATGGAGAGCATCCATCTTCACCGCGACCTTCTCAGACCGAACGACTGGATGGTGCGTATCGACCTAAAGAATGCATATCTGGCCATACCTATTTTTCCTCCACACCGGAGGTTCCTGCAGTTTTTGTGGCGCGACAGGGTGTATGAGTTCACCACGCTCCCTTTCGGACTATCCTCCGTTCCTTGGTGCTTCACCAAGGTACTGCGCCCGGTGATCAAACGTCAGCGTGCGTCCGGAATGCGGCTTATCGTGTACTTGGACGACATTTTGTTCATGGCTTAATGCCCTTGTGCGCTGTCCCAACAGCTTCGCACGGCTGTCAATCTGCTTCAAGACCTGGGCTTTGTGATCAACGAGACAAAGTCCATGCTGGTTCCGTCCCAGATGGTTTCTTCCTGGGTTTTTCTATAGACTCCGTACCTGCTACTCTCAGCCTTCCCTCCCGGAAGATGACGAAGATCCGTCACGAACTCAGGAGAGCTCTCTCTCAACACTAGCTCTCTCTCCGACAGGTAGCTCGCATTGTGGGTCTCCACTCGGCGTCGATCCAAGCTATTTTTCCAGGCCCCCTCCACTACAGGGCCTTGCAGCGTCTCAAAGCCCAACACCTTCGCAAAGGTCTATTGTACTCTCAGAAGGTGTCCCTCCCGGCGGAGGCCAGGGAGGAGACAGAATGGTGGCTTGCCAATATGGAAGCCTGGAATCGGCGCCAGATCTCGTTATCGAGTCCGACGTCAGCAGATCAGGCTGGGGTGCGCACTGTGGCGACTTAACGACAGGAGGTGTGTGGTCTCCGTCGGAGCAAGGTTTACACATCAACTGTCTGGAGCTGTTGGCGGGATCATTTGTGATCCAGTGTTGGACCAAAGACTCAGTGCGGTCATGTGTACAGCTCAAGATGGACAAAATATCGGTCGTCAGGTACATCCACCATCTTGGGGGCTCGCGCTCGAGAGCACTCTCGGACATGGGGGCGAATTTTGGGAAATACTGTCTGGACCATCATGTGTCCGTGACGGCGGAATATCTTCCGGGTCGGGACAATCAGAGCGCGAATTTTCATCCCCGGCATTTCCACGACGGCAATCTTTGGAAGTTGCATCTGGGAGTTTTTTGAGGATCTCCAGTCTCTCTGGGGTCATTTTTCAGTAGATCTCTTTGCCTCTCGCTTGGACCACCAACTGCCCAAATTCTTCAGTTGGAGGCCGGACCCTCTGGCAGTGCAGACAGACGCGTTCCTTCAGAATTGGCGGGATGAACAGGGCTATGCCTTTCCCCCATTTGCCATGATCACGAGGGTCTCAGCCCAGGTGCGACGTCAGACAGCGGATGTGGTTCTAATTTCTCCAATCTGGAGATCTCAAGTGTGGTTTCCGGTTCTTCTGGAACTTTCTTGGGATTCTCCAATCCCACACCCCCTCTTTCCGACTCTTCTCCTCAGTCCGGACGGAGTCCCTCACCCATTGATACAGCAGAGCTCTCTTGCCCTCATGACATGGAGGATTACAGGGAACGCTGGGCGGTCCCAGGCCTTTCGGGAGCGGCTGAAAAGTTTATGTCAAAGGTTTGGGCCGACAGCACAGTCAAGCGTTACCGCTCTACCTGGAGAAGGTGGTGTCGTTGGTGTTTGCGACTGAGTGTAAATCCCGTGGCAACGGATGTTACCTTTATCCTGAATTTTTTGGCCTCTCTAGTGGACGAGGGCTTGGCTTACAGAACTGTCAACACCTTCTGTTCCGCCATCTTGGCGGGCCACACCATGGTGGACGGGTCTCCAGTGGGCTAACACCCTTTGGTCTGCCGTCTCCTTCGAGGTATTCGTCTTTCACTACCGCCTGAACCTCGTTATTTCCATCTTTGGGATGTTAACCAGGTTTTAAATTTGTTTCTGTCTTGGCAGGCGAATAGATATTTGACTAGAAAGGAACTGTCAGCTAAGTTGGCAATGCTGCTCTGCCTTATCTCGTGCAGAAGGGTTTCGGATGTCAGAGCCCTTGATGTTTCGAGTAGGATTTTTTCCCCCACAGGGGTCACTTTTATGGTCCGCAGATGGACAAAGTGCGGGACGAGATCCATTTCCTATCCGGCGTTTCCGGATTCTCCGAAGCTGTGTGTGGTTGCTTGCCTTAAGGCATATGAGGACATGTCCGAGGAGTTTCGCCCTCCTGGGGAGCAGCAATTACTCATTGCACTCGGGAAACCTCACCGGGCAGTTTCTTCCCCCACCATTGCTCGGTGGGTAAGGTGGGTCATGCAAGAAGCCGGAATTGATCTTCGGCCCTTTGGAGCTCACTCAGCCAGAGGAGCAATGGCCTCTAAGGCTTTTACCTGGGGAGCTCGTCTGGAAGACATTCTGAACACAGCAGATTGGTCTTCAGATTCTACTTTTAAACAGTTCTACTTTAAGCCGGTTATTGACATGGCTCACTTGGTGGTGAGCAAGCTTTAAACGAGCATAATCCTCGCCTCCGGTCCTGACATAGAATGAAAAATTTCCTAGCTATCGTAACGGAAATTTTCAATTCTACTAAGGACTCGGAGGCGAGGATTATCCTACCCAGGGTACAAAGCCTCTTTGTTTTCTCCCGCCCTAGTACTGGAGTTAGTAGCATGTTTTGCTTATTAAGATGTCATATGATGTTGACTGTACAGTCTCTTCTGTAGTTCCTCCCTACAGGCTAAACCTTAGCCATGGCGTTCACTTATGTTATGTTTTGTGTTTTAGGCGAGGCGAGCCAGGTAAACAAGATTCGTGAACCCTTTGGGCTGACTGGCCTTCAGCGACGAAAGAGGGAGATTGGACAGTGACAAGGGACTACCATTACCTCGGAGCCCTGCGATTGGTGCAAAGGACAAAGCACACTCTATCCTTGTTTCTTGTATTATTCCCTATGGTTCATGGGAATATTTGTTTGTTATGGTGACTTTAAAATGGCTGCTGTCATTAAAGTGAAGAAAGATAAAAGCATAATCCTCGCCTCCGAGTCCTTAATAGAATTGAAACTATCTGTTGCGATAGCTAGGAAATTGTTCATTCTTTAGTACTTCGTACATATGTTTATATCATCTCGAAGATTCGTAAATAGAAATTTTGACTTCTAGACAATAGCCTAAACACTTCAATTACATTACCTAATTGCTACATACCCTTTCAAATTACAAATCTTGTTTTGACTTCTATTTGGAACTTTTACAAGACCTAGTCATGGTAAATATATTTTTCAGCATAACCACCTTCTTTCCAAAACTGCCCCTTATTTCCTTACTATACGCTCTTGGACTTTTTCCGCATGTAAACTCACAAGTAGGGGACCTCCTTTAAAATTTACATTTGGAATGTCACAGTGAGATACACATTTCTGTGACACAAAATCTGGTAACTAAGCAATTCTCTTGTAACCTTACCTACAAAAATACAAATCATACCACAAATGCACACTCCATTTTGGAATCATACTGTTGATTATTGTGTAGTGTAGGTTATTGGCCATAATACATGTATTTTCCATATAATTAAATGACAGCTATTTCAACACATTTTATAATCAATGTATTATTCCTCTCTTCTGATCTGTTCACCTCTCTGACCACAGTATGGTGTTGGGTACTGTATACAATGGACATAATTTGGATATCATAGGTCCAAATGATATAACACCACTTTACAGCCACGAGAAGGTACCTTGAAGGACAAAACATGTTTCTTATATCTCGCTGTAACAGAGCAAGTTGTAAGAAACTCACAAACATTTGTTAACAACACTGTGGTGGTGTTTCGCTTTAACAGAAGTTGTAACAACACAATGAAAACTGATAGTTCTTTATAACAATACAAACTATATAGCAATATACTGATCTTTTATGAACTGTTAATATGCAAACGTATTGGTCTGTTTTCACTGAGTATCCTGAGTCAGGTATCTAAGTGAAATGATATTCAACTATTTCACGTACCATCACTGATAGCAAGGCATTGTATAGGGAGAACTCCCCCTTCTTCTATTTGAACAATTAATGTTTGGCAGATTACATTACTTGACATGGATGTGTGACTAAACTTCTTTCACTGCTACTGTTATAATACATTGATTAAAAGTAAACGTAAAGTAGATCAGGCTGGTGGGCATGACGAAGGAGGAGTTGGGAGCAGTTAAAGCCATCATTAGCCCCTCCCATAGAGACACCCACAAGGCCAATCCAAGAAAAGACCTGAGAAATACTAGGTAACCTCTCCCAGGTCCTTTGGGTAGGTGAGCAAGATCAAATGTGACATCACACATGTATCAGTTAGGTGGCCTAGAATTGAACACTGGAGGGCTTCATTCAGAAATTTGCCAGTTGCAAGAATAAAACGGACACTCGTCTTTCTCAGGACATCCACAGCAAGAGGAGATTTCTCCCCATAAGGGAAATTAAATAAAAAGGGCACCAGGTCCCTAGTCTCAAATATGACATACATTTTATATATTCATAAGAGTAAGTAAGGGGTTATTCCCATGTTGAAACCATGGGAGCAGAGAGCTTTAATCTGAGTCAGCTAGTCTTGGCTTCCTTTTTTTCTGTAATATGTGGAAGGCTCTCAAGCTTCTGCCCTATATTATCTTGAGAAGCAAAGCCATTCCATTCTCCTTGGAGATCGATGTGTAGGGCAGCATGAAGACCTAGCAGCCATGCGGTAGACTTTCCATCTCATCTTGGATGTGTGACAGTGCACAGCAGTGGACTAACCTGCTGTTGGAGGATGTGTGTCCAGAATATTGCTGTGGTGGATGAACTGGGCCAATGAGCCTTCTCTGGGCTCAGCGGCTGGGTGCCATAAAAGTCACGTATACATTTTGTGTAAAGTTCTTTACAGAGTGTATGTATTGCAGTGGACACCGGACCTCCTGGATCTTACCTAGAACTCCAAAGACTGCATAGAGGATTGGTGGTACCAGAGTAACTTTTTTACATGTATTGCCAACACCCTGGAGGGGTGTATGCATTTGTGCTGGCAGGTACAAAGCAAAGATGTCACAGCGGTGATCTGCAGTTACGATCATTGAATACTCCAGCATTGGTTCCCGTGGATGAGGGTGACAGTGCTGGATCCATCCAAAGGGCCTGGGGCATGCTGGCTCTAGTGTGGGAGAACAAAGAGAGGACCGATGATACTAAATATGACCACTGCATTGTGAGGGGAGACAGACTGGGTGCGGGAGTCCTGGTGTTGAAAGGCTACTTAGATGATTAGTGACCTATGGTCTTCTCATGCCCTTTCCACGGTCAGAGGTCTAACTTTGTATATGATACCCAGGCAGGCCATAGGTCGAAAAGGCTGGCACCCACTCAGTTATTTGACGCCTGGAAGTAGTAGGGTGGTGGTGGAAGTATTCTGTTCAAATGAAGTACTCTTCTTAGAAGTTGCACAACTGGAATGAGTGACCAAACAGCCTTCTAGCATGCACACCCATCCACTACATTTCTACAATGTGACAGCCACTAATGCCACAAAGATATCAAGTCACAGGATTTGTGTCTGCCGGCTACCCGCAACTTGCCGCTCTACACTTCCACTGGCACAAGTGGGAGCATTGTACTGCTTAGTGAACTTGGCGGGCCTGCTGGGAAAAGGTAAAGCTTAATCCTTCCTTTTGAGACTAGAATTTGAGACAGTCACTGGATGGGGAAACCAGGCAAGGGCAATACAAAAACCTGTCCATAGGATACTCACATCCCCGACCTGAGAATATGACAAGTGAAGAAGTGACAGTCCAAAAGGCAGGATTAACGCTGTAGAAGTTCCATAAGAGTCATAAAGGGTGACAGCTGCTGACAGATGGGCTAGTTTTTCCACAGTTGCCAGCGAATCTGAACCTTCCTTCCAAAAGAGTGCTCATATATAAGACAGATTTCTTGAACATTGGACTACATGTGCTATATGCTAATAAAATGTCTAACAAGTTTGGCAGGAGTGAACTTGGGCTGGAGGCTGTGGAGGTTAAAGCCTGAGTGGACACTCTAGATGAAGACAATTTCTGGCTTATGGAATAGGCAGACAGAAAATGTCGTGACAACTACTTGAGGGGAACTGATACTTGAAGAATGAGGCAGGTGTACCAATAGGTTCTACATTTAGAGGTGATATGAGAGTACAAGGCAATTGGAAGTCCCAGAGGATGGTCGAATTTGGACAGAGCAAGTCCCCTTAAATCAATAGCTGTGATCTCTTCTGAAAGACCAGACAACCTGATAAACTCTCAGGACGCTTTTGTGTAGTTTTGATATAGGTAATTCCATCCGCTTCATACAAATCTGTGGGAAAAGGACAGTTTGACACATGGGATGTTTGGGATTACAGAGGATCTCAGTACAGTGAACGTAGGGTTTATGGACATAGCTAAGACTGTGGTGGTGTTAATGGACAGTGTTATGCTGTAAATGGATAATAGAGTCTAATGAACAGCATAGTTTTAGGCACCTTGAAGTGTGTAAATGAACATGTCATTTACCTTCGTTAATGCTCTTTATGGTGGATACTCTATATAACAGCAGATCCTCATCTTATAAATACTGCTACACCAAACTGGATCTGGTGATTTTTCATAGCAGTTCCGTCCGTGCAAGTAGGTGGCGTCATGCGGCTCCGCATCGGGTCCGTCCCGTCCTGGACGTGATATCAGGGCTACCTTATAAGAGTCACCTCCTTAGAATCACATCAGTTTCTTTCTGATATCAGTTTGCACCATTAGAAGCAGAGGCCTTGGGAATCAGATTGTGCTGGAGTGCAGATCTCTGTTTTGGAATGTTTTTAGTAAGAGCCAGAGGAGCCTATTTCAAAGAAAGAAGAGAAGGTGGGTCGGTGAGGAATCTGCAGGTAGCTTAAGTAGCCACCAGAAAGAGCTTTACTGAAGGTAAGTAACATGTTCTTCTGATGGATTCTTCTAGCAGAAGATTCCTCACCTTAGGAATAGATAATAAAAATGTACCCCCCTTAGTGGTGAATCTGTAGATTAGACTAGAAAGTCCTGCAGGATAGAACAAACAAAATGCCCCTCCCACCAGACCTGGCTATCCAGGTAGTAGCGCTTCATGAATGTGTGGCAGGTGCCTGACAGATGGTTGGAAACCGTGCTGGATGATTTGGAGCACCTACCTGTTTGATGTGGTGCTCTGCAACATGTGAAGGTAAACACATATCTTGCCTCCAACTGGGTGAGAGTGCGCTACTTATGGCAAATTAAAGTGGTTCTTTAGCCTCTGTGGAGGCAAGGGTGTGGGAAATTGGGTACTTCATTGCCTCTGGGAGCCTGGATGCTGGCAGCTGGATAACCAACCTCTACTTTGAAAAGCCTAGTCGGTCTGTTGTTGCTGAAGCAGGATTTAGTGTGGCCTGTACTGAAATCCCCTTCCAAAACCACAAAAGGAGCAACATTTTGGGGGGTATTGTGTGGCAGTCAGCAGTGTCAAGACCCTACAAGATCATGCATTTCGCTGCATCCTGGCCATCCTGAATTACCCGCTAAAGGTTGTCCCGAAGATCCTCAGATAGTGCAGGCAAGCTAGTGGCTACCATGTCCCACAACACATGCAAATAACACCCCAAGAGGCAACTTGTGTTTACTGACCTGAGGGCTAGGTTAGCAGATGAAAACATACACTTCCCAAAAGATTTAATGAGATTTGACTTCCAGTTTGGCAGAGTGGTCAGAAACGTTTTGGCAAAGAGTCTACTGCTAGAGGCTTGAACTACCAGGTTCTCACATGTTGAGTGAAGCAGCAGGAAAGATGGTTCTACTGCGGCCGATCCATGTCTTCTGGCTATCTGCCCTTTACTGGAAGGTAAGATTCTGAATTCTCCCCGATACCCAGGAGTTTATCAGTCTGCCTCATTGAATTTGTTTTGACTTCTAATGATGGAAGATGGAAGTCCAGTTCTTCTGCTGCTCTCCTCATAACCATCACAAAGGAGGCAGTGTCTTCAGTCAAAGGACCTGGAGTGGATTTTAAATCAGTGTCTGGGGATGTGTCTAGGCCACTGGCTTTTTGTAAATCCAGAAGCAAGTTCCCATCATCATAAACCTGGAAAATGTCATCACCATTGTCATCTTGCTGTTCCTCTTTATACCTCTAGTGTAAGGGAAGTTTATCAGACTCTGACTGAGGTTGGACTGGATGTTGAGGGCATTGCGAATTCGAACAAGGTCACGATGGATTTGCACAGAGCCCGAAATGACTATCGGCTCCTCTTCTGGCATCAGTGGCGTTGACGCAAGGAGGATCGGCACCGATCTCGTTGCCATATGTGGAGTTGGCACAGTCATCGTCACAGGATTCAGGGCCGACCCCTAAGCAGGGTCGAAGGGCACAGTGGGCATTAGGGATGGATCCGTTAGCAGTAACCCAGCTGGAGGCCTCCTTGGATTCATGGGGCCCGAAGGCCTCCGTGGGATCTGGAAAAGACATACAAATTATGAAGCATGGCTTCCTTGAAGGCCTGTAAGTGCTGCAACATTCCTGTTATACCCGAAAAGATGGGTTGGATCTGCATTAAAGTCTAAATCGGTTCTGAAGTTGGAGACCTAGACTTCAAGGTACCTAGATATCTGCATGACCTCTCTTGCTGAGAGTGGTGGGAAGAAGGGGACCCGTGTTTCGACTTCTTATGCTTCTTTTTCTTGGATTAACCCGATGACTTTGAATGTGACAACAATCTATTCCAGGTACAGCTTTGGGAGAACACATGCGCATCCTCAACTTAAACCAGGATCGGGTCTTCTGATCCTTCCTACGAAGCTCAGTGACACAGATTTTGGCCTCTCAGTTCCTGAAGGTTTTCGGATTTACTTAAGCATAGTTGCCTAACAAAATTGAGTCATGTGACAAGACGAGATACCAGAGACAAACCTTATGAGGGTCTGTCAATGACAACATCTGCTTGTAGCAGTCCTCGTAGCGTTTAAACCCTGCTGTTTTAGGGGGGGGGGGGGACATGTCCCTTGCACACTGGAAAGAATTATAGAAGTTTTCTGTCAGTTGACAGAAGCAAGGAAGAAAGTTCCTTATCCCGAGAGAGGAACTGACGTTGAGTGGTGGTTTTATGGTGGCCCAACGTCACTACAGGGACGAGACAGGCTTGACTCAGAGTCGCACAACACTACCTACTGGCACACAAGGGAACGCCTAAGAAAATTCTCTAGTGCCAGTATAGCAGTATTCACAAGATGATGAATTTGCAGTTAGAAGTATTCATCAGAAGTAAAATGCTCATGAATTGAGAGACAAGATCAAGTGGGATATTGGGACTCAATTGTTTAATAGAGTTATTGTGTTGTTTCAGAAAATCAACCTCATCAGTAATCCCAACCCAGTTTGTGGACATGGATAAATACTCATCCCTGGTGTATGCCTGTTTCAAAAGAGGATCACGAGGAGTGGCAATATGTGTATGCAAAACCTTGGCATTTGTCAGACTGAAAAAATGGTTTGACTCTAATGGTGGAGATACTGAAGCCAAAGGCAAATGGGAACGAATGACTACCACTGTGACTAGTGTTTATGATCTGCTTCCCATGGAGCTTGCAACTTTTGTTTACGCTATGGGTCTGTCAGATGCATGATTGTTAAAACACTGACAGGACGGAAAACATTCTTTCTATTCCAGGACACACTGCTCGCCCTAGACTGTTGCTAGTTCCCAAGATAGATTTTTTATCTATTAGAAGGGTAGAGTTTCTGGCCAGAGGGATTCTGATGACTCCCTATCAACGCTGAATGTTGGATGGCAGATTATGGACAGCTGTGAAGTGTGAGTGTTAAAAGTTTTAGCCGCCCAGGAGTTGCTGTTGCAGGGATTCTGCACATAAACAGAACTATGCGCAGGAAACCAGGACCTCAGTGAGTAGTGGTGTACCAAAAAACCTACCTCGGTACCCAGGTCCCCTATCCGACTAGCTATAGTGTCTCATTCGTTCTTCGTACTACAGCGAAGATACCAATGATTAGACATCCTAGAACATGTTACTCCCTCCTCTCTCAGGATACGTGGGAACAAAAACACTCTTTCGTTCAAACTCTCGTACTTGTCCACAACATGAGTAAATAGAGTCAAAGTACAGTTTAAAATATTTATTTTAACTAATGTGCCCTATAATGCAATACACAAGCCAGTACTAGCAGCAAAATGCATGCACAGCAATATTAAAAGCACCAGATTTCCAGGGTTGTAGCTGTGTTCTATGTTATGGCTAGGGATGTGACACTGACCAAAGCAATTCAACAGAGCTCATCGTTTTTTGACCTTGAGCACGCTGTGCAGACGAGGAGCAGAGTGTTCAACTAAATACATGAAATATAGACAGTTCTCATGTGAAAGCGAGCAAGCAAAGTGTTTACTAGAAATGTGCCATGTAGTAACGTTAGCAAAAGCGTCAAAAATGGCGTCCACAATATGCTAACTTAACACTGTCTGCAGGTGTGTCCTTAACCTCACTACAACCTCCCCTTGGTCAGTCCATGGGACCGTGGTCTTCGAGAGAACCCAGCTTTCAAAAGTCTGATCAAGAATCAAGAGCATTTGTATCAGTGATACCTTTCATTTGCGAGGAATATTCGGAAAGAGAAAGAAAGCGAGAAAAAAAATTGTTTGTATCCAAAAAAGGCGCACATAAAAGAAATCAAAAATTTAAAAATCCAACATGGATACTGTGGTTGATTCAATCCAGCAGGGTGTACGAACAGTATGTTGCAATAGCCTCCAAGAGGAAGTCATTGTTCTCAGCAGAAAAAAGCATTGCCATCCAATTAAGTAGAGTGAATGAACATATATGTTCTTCAATCACGGGCGCCTCCAGCACCATTAAAGGACAACTTGCGTGACACTCAAAGTAACTACGTTGTACGAATTCATGTGCTGCTGTAAAGATATCCCATTCAGTCAGACCTCCCAGCGCCGCTGCGCAGGCCATAATCCCAACAGCGGAACATTCCTGCTCATGGGCACTCATTATCAGTTCAGAATCAGGTGGAAGAAATACCGTATTGGAGAGGCAAAGAGCCAATGCCGATTCAAAAAGACAATCCAAGCAGTGGAAGACAGGTTGCAAGCAAGTGAAATAGGCAGCACGAAAAGACCATCCATAAGCCACGCTTAGTGTGGCCAAGGGCAGAGCCCCATAGCATTTAAGTATACGGCGATGGAGTATCTGCAGCCAGAGTTCGCCTTGCAGAGCCACAGGCGGCGCATCCATTTCGTAGCAGGCAAATCAACAGCAAGACCCCAGCGGCTAAGGCAAGTAATAAAGGCAAGACGCTGGAAAAAATAGAATGAATACAAGCTGGTATCACACCAAATATAGTTTGGAAAGAGGTCACAAGCCCAGAACCCACAACTTTAAAAAAATGGGCTATGCCAGTAGTGTTAGAAGCATTGAAGATAGTGTGAATAACGCACCGAAATGTTATGGGAGGTCAGTATTAAGAAGTGATTGGACCTCTGTATGAGTGTTAGCCACGTGAAGGATGAATGTCTCAAGGGCAGATGTGAGAGAAACTTCTTTTTGGGATAACAATGCTCTTATTCTGCTCAACTTATTGAAATCTGCCTTCAAGGTCGGAATGGAAGGCCAAATCGAGTTATCGAGTCTCTTGCGTGGGGGTGGAAAAAGAACATTTTTACAGCACACCACACACTGAGAAACAGTTACTATGTAAGGGATGCCAGCTAACATGCCGCAGCATTCCTCATTATTTAAAAGCAAATAACTACCATTTGCAAGTAGTGTGAAAGTCGATGTTATAGACGGCACGGGTGTACCTTTCAAAACACATGCAAGATTTGGGGCCGTAAGGTTACACGCGCCGTGTAATTTGATGTGTTTACAGACAAGGGAATGACCTGTTGTGTTTTCACATGATTCCCCAGTAAGGTATACTTCTTTGTCATCCCTAAGGCATCTGTATGTGAAAGGCAGTGACCATACTTCGTGTAAAAATGCACTTCCCAATGGTTCATAGCGGCCTAGTGGATAGTGTTTCATACATGAGGTAAATTTAAACAAGGAAAACGGGAGAGTTATCAGCCCATTGATGAGCCAGACAGCAGAGTCTGTTTTCGCCATAGAGAATGGTAACGGGTCCAACCTTTCAATACGCAACAGAGAATATGTAGCATCTTTAATGGACATAAACTGTTGCTTTGTTGTCAAGTTAAATGGCAAAAATAACTATGACGCGTTCAGGTAATCCCATGGAACTTTACTCATCTTCAGAGTCTGTACAGTCCAGGCAAATTGCATAACTGAACGCAATTGATTCTGAACAGGATACAAAACAAAAACATCCTCTTGTACAATGTCAACAACAGACGAAACAATATTGTCCAATGTATAAATGCGGGATGAAAGGGTGTTAATATTATTATCAACAACAGCAAGCACTTTCTCAAGATTAGTCTGATCTATTGCCCTTAAACGCGAAGCTGCTTCAATTTGGGATAGTTTCCAGATTTAATTGTAAGTAGCATATATAAATATTTTTGATCTAGGACCAGCGGGTCCCTTTATAAAATCTGTCAAATCAATGTCATCTGATAATAACGACAAATGTTGTTTAACTGAAGCCAGTGACGAGTGTTGTAACCAGTTTTGACAAAGTTTCCCTACCGAATATGTGGTAACTGAATGTGTGTTTAAAAAACGAGGATCAGCCTTGCCCTGTGTGTAACCAGGAGCCCTGGCGAGGAAACGCAGTTGGCAAGCATCTGAACTAGTCTGCCAAACAAACCAACCTAGAGAGTCCAGACTAGACAGATTAAAGGTGTCATTTTTAAAAAGTGATTGGAATTCGTCCATGGAATAATTAGTAAAACTGCTCCAGGTCTCATAAGCAGACAGAGCAGGGATAGCAGGGCATTCATTTGTTTAGAAGTAGCCAAACCAAAACAGCTAGTTTGATAAATTGAGTCATTTAAAAATAAAATCTGTGTTGGTATGAATCAGGCATGGTGTGAGGCCTCCGTGCCTCGCACTTGCCATGATTTAGAACCCCAGACAGATTTAAGTTCAATTGTTGACTTCCACAGCTCACAGCCCCCAACTGTTAAATCATCTATAAATGATTTAGAATATAATAATTTAGTATTTGTGAGCATCACCTTAGAATTAGAGGAAACATTTAATTTAAAATAGAACGAACCAGGGTTTGATGTTTCAAAAACGTATCAGGGCTGCCTCTCAAAGGAGCTGGGAAATGTTCCCATTATGTATAATTAAAAACATTTCTATATGTATTGGCTTTATGCAGATAATGATGACCATAGTGCTGGAAGCAAAACAAATAAATCAGCATCATTTGCAGTATTCAAATACAAGTCTTCAGCATCAAAAGCAGCATAATATTTCAAATCTGCGAACAGGGATTGCACAGATTGTACGTCCGAATCATCTGATCTTATGTTATGTTTCACGACATCACCCATTGAAACACGAAGTACATTAGGGACATTAATTATCTCCGTAGGGCCATGGATTTGAAAATCTACAGCATCCCAAACAATGCCGTCGATGACTGGCCAGGCAGTGATGTTGACAAAAGTCTGGTCTCTTTTCATGATGTGTGAAGAAGAGTGCGGAGCCAAAGTTCCATCAACCAGTTTAACAGCAAGGCATTCAGGAAGATAGTGACCATTGATCAGAAGAAAACAGAAAGTTAAAAAACCAATGGACATGAACAAAATTGCGATTAGCACCAACCAGATGTAAGTCAAGATGGAATCAAGTAAGTTTGTTTAAACCAGGCAACAAAAATGCAAAATTTGGAAGGGGCATGTGATGCTGTGGAATGTGAGTCAAAGGAAAAACATGATTCATTAATGGCCTCCGGTCGCACGCCTGGCAATGACATGCAATTGGGATATGCATATTCAGTTTCCTCATTATGTGTTGAAGCAGTCGGAAACAACAAGGGATTGTTAACAGAATTCATCTCAATGGTGGTGTCATCTTGCGCGGTGTTAGAAGCAGTCAAACTTGGATCTCTAGATACTGTTGTTGTAGACACAGCTGATGTGATGCTATTCAGGATCGGCCAGATGTTGTAGCCTGACATTGTCAACTGAGATGTAT
Source organism: Triturus cristatus (assembly GCF_964204655.1). NCBI lineage: Eukaryota > Metazoa > Chordata > Amphibia > Caudata > Salamandridae > Triturus > Triturus cristatus. The sequence continues at coordinate 1,059,210,384 of NC_140589.1, read as the reverse complement.
CTGTTTTCTTTTCGACCAGGAAGTGGTGGTAAAATGACTGTACGAGTACCCTGCACTCCAATTACTGGGACCGGTGCTCGATAGGAGGGGCCAAACTCTTTCTCGGACCAGGTCTTCGATTTTTTGTAGCCAGCTGACTACCGGAATCTGCAATGCAGCATCAGTGGGTGAGGGCAAATGTTCCTTTGCAAGGCTGTCACGGGTCTCTTGTAGATTCTGTAATACAGCACAATGAATATTTTGTACGTCAAAGGATGCGGCAGACGCCGCAATGTCTGGACCATCAAGGTCGGGCACAAACATCTTCATGCTGATGAGCATTTCGTATGGCGTTCGCCCACCCAGAGATCTTCTAGGGAGTTTATTGAGAGCACGTTGTACGCTATACAAAAGGGCGAACCAGTTCCTGCCAGTCCCTATGACCCTAGCTGTCAAGGATTTCTTTAAGTCACAACTGAATTGCCCTCAGGCCTGTATGTAGACAAAAATTCCCACCAAGACACGCAAATCCCAAATGACAGTTCGGGTGTCAGCACTACGTTGTGGCCAAACCCATAGACTGCGTGTGCACAAATCAACTGCAACTAAGAAGAATTTATAGGCAGTATCTGAAGAAAAAGGACCGCAGTTATCTAAATAAACACAGCCGAAAGGTTTATTAGAAATGCATAGCTGTGTTTGTGGTGGGCGCGTTGCCATAGACGGTTTAATCTGCTGACAAATGTCACAAGAAAGCACATAATTACAGTTTTTTTTATATAGGCTGCGCCACCAATAACACTGCTTCAAGATAGAAACAGTCGCAGACACTCTAGCATGTGCTGAGGCCATTCCTTCGTTTGCGGCTGTTATCAGTGCAGGCCTACGGTCCGCGTTGGGAATCAACCTGTCACCAACGTCGTTAATTCTCACGTAAGGAACATTATCGGGACTTAAATGATAAGAGTTTTCTGAAGGGAAACCCAGTGGATAATTATCACCCTTCTCTGTAGCAGCTATTGCTGCCAAAATGACATTATCAATCCTATACATGGATCTTGTAACTGCTGCAACTGAACACGTGGCTACTGCTGATTTGGCAGCTTCATCTGCCAAACTGTTGCCAAGAGCGTGTACTCCTACGTGCTGATGACCAAGAGTGTGAATTACTTGTGTGAGAGGCAAATGGTCTTTAAGATCTGCAACTCGAAACCAAAGCATTTTATGTTTAATTGCACTGCCCTTAGAATCACGATAGTCATTTTGAGACTAAAAGAATAAGTTGTCATTGAAAGACTGAACACAGTAATAAGAATCGCTTACAATTAAAGCAGTCACTTTTGGATCTGCAAACTCTAGAGCCAGTACCAAAGTGCACAATTCAGCTAATTGGGCGGTACAGTCACCTAGTGCCTGTGTATGGACAACATTGGACTTGAACTCTCCGTTCACTATAGTACCCGCCACTATAGCGCAGGCCGCCGAGTAAGAATTTTTAGACCAGGTTGCCGGTTGCACTGAACCGTCAGTGTAAATGACACATTGGTATTGCTCAAGTGGACGCATCGACAGAGGAGGAGGATGAATAAACTCATACTGCAAAAACTCCTGCATCTGCAAAGAAAAGTAAAAAATAAAGGTGACATCTGGAGAGGTCAACAATGTGGCCCATTGTATCCAACGTGGATGCAATGCCTTTGAGTTCGGTACACTTGCCTTTGTCACCGCTTCAAGCGCGGGACATGGTGTTACAACCAAATCTGTGCCAGTGCGCGGTCCTTTAGGATCGCCATCTGGACAGCTGTCAAAACTTTTTCAATGTTGGAAAACCTCAATTCTGCTATAGTGTACAAATGTGACTTGTAAGCAATAGGCACTGTGTCCCCTTCATTAAACGTCAAGTATGTGAAACCCACATGTCCTGGGACGATTCTTATCACCAGGTTAGTATGGTTATCACAAGTCAATAAGAATTTGGATTCAATAAGATCAGACTGCAAATACTGCATTATAATGGAATGTTCCGGAAGCCAGCAGGACTTTGAAAAAGAGGGTTGGTTGTATCAAAGCATACAAGGGCTGGGCATAATCGGGGAAGTAAGTCCTACCGAAATTCAAAAAACCTAGTAAAGACTGTAATTTTTTCAGTGTAGTTGGAGGGCGCAAACGTGCGCATTCCTCCAAGAAGTGCGGCGCTAAGCCTCTTCCTTCACTATTGAGCTTGTAGCCCAAAAACAATACTGTGTACTCTGCAAAGTGGGATTTAGCAAAGTTAAACTTGTAACCGTGGTCCGCAAACAATACTATGATGCAATCCACGTGACAAGGATGAGGCCATAACTCGTCGTCTGTCAGATAAATGTCATCAACATAGGAGTATGCTTCTTCATCTATGCTGTCTAACAAAGAGACAGGGTGAACAAAACTGATAAATACAGACCCAGTCAGTGCTGTATTAGTTAAACGTGTCCAGCCGGACAGAGGTTCAATGTTTAATTTTTCAGCAATTCTTGGAGATATGTACAAGACAATATACTGATAGTGGGACACAAGCCTGCATTCCACTACAGAAATGTAAAAATGTACAAAACATATAGTCTGGGAAACATTTAAGCAAGGCTCAGGCAACGCTCACCTCTGTCCGGCTGGACACGTTTAAATAATACAGCACAGACTGGGTGTGTTTTTATCAGTTTTGTTCACCCTTTCCTAGGGACCATTGTTGCTTAGAATAATTGATTCCCAAGGTCCCAGGCAGACTTATTTGGGTCCCCCTTGTTGTTTAAAAAGAAGTCTAACAAAGAGACAACACGGACGGCAAAAACACCAGGGCTACTTTTGTAGCCCATTGCCAAAGCAAATTTTGTTTTTGTTATAAGCCCACGGTGAAGGCGGTTTATTGACTGCTTTCAAGGGACAGATTTTGCGTGTAAAAGCCGTTGGCTATGTCAAGTGTTGTTTTATATTTTTTACGAACCAGACTGTCGACTAATGCTGAACTATGGGTATTCTGCACCGCACAAGTCCGACAATGTGAGTTCAAATGTCGGTAATCCAAAACCAAGCGGGTCGACCCATCGGGTTTAGCTACTGTAAATAGAGGGTTATTCATTGGTGACACATATGTCTCAAGTACTCCCTGATACTCTAGTTGAAACAGAATATCGGCCACAGGAGCCTTAGCCTCCCGCCGGAGGGGATATTGGGGTTGTGGCTGTGGCATAGACTGTGATGGTATCTCATGCGGGGGAGAGTCTTTATCCCAGACCACCTGATTTCGGGATACAGCTGGCGCAAGCACCAAAGCCCACTCATCTGCAAAAGCCATAGCTTGCTCCTTGGATACATTATGTGAAAAACTGGGGAGTATCACCTCCTCTCCACGGGGAGCGGTAAGAACAAAAGGTGGCGGCCAATCTTTTTCTGCCAAAAGTATGTCATATGATGAAGTTAGATTTCCCCCAAAAATCCCTTGTATTACACGTTGTATGTCTCCTTCAATGAGAAGAACTATGTCATATAATCTGTCATGGGGAGCCACTCGGGTGTCAGCTGTCTCAAGTGAGATGAAAGTTTCAGTTGCTTTAGCCTCCAGAAATGGATGCAGTGCTTGCTGCACTATGGTAACTTCCGCTGCGCTGTCTAGCAGCGTTACTGCCCATGTTAAGTTCCGGAGCCGGGTTCTCACCGTCTGTGGCATATTTCGCTGTTGAAGCAGCAACTTTATTTTTCTGAAAAGGCGGGCGGTGACGAGGAAATTCGTCTTGTTTCCCTTTGCCGTCAGCCAGGTGAGATTGTTCACGTCCTTGCGGGGCACCTCAACCGCTGCTGTGATCCAGGCGTCCCCTCCACCGGCCTGTGAGCCCGATGTTGCCTGTGAAGAACCAGGAGAGCGCTGATCAGGAACCTAAAACCTGTCAGGTGACCTAATTCGTGCCCGGTCGCACAAATCCTAAGTGCGCTCAGAAAGATCGGGAACTGGTGACACTGTACGCGACCCCTGTGTCCGTTGTCGCTTCCCCTGTTTCTTATTTTTCCAATTCTTTTTAGGGAAATTAGGACGGTCGTCTTTGGCAGACTGAGCCATCTGTGTCTGCTGTTGTGCAGGTATTCTTGCGAAAGGCTTAACACCCAAAATATTGCGCCCAATTGTTCTATAAGCTTCTGCAATAATTTTTGGTAATTCACTGGGTTTCTCCTCATCACGGACAAGGCGCAAAGCATTAGACACTTGAAAGTTAACTGCATCTCCCTTGACATTCGCAAGGATCAGATCAGCAACTACGTCCAACACTCCGACCAACCTCATCCCTAACTACTCAGCCGCCTCCGTTCCATGTTCATCCTGAACACGTTTAATCATGGAGGGAAGCACTGTCATAGATAGTGTGTCAAAACATTTTGCATACACCGCCGTGAACACTTTACCCCAATTTTCACAATCATTTACTTCGGGTATTAAGTCTATCTGCAAACTAATAGTAAGAATCCTGTGTTTCTCCACAGGAGTTGTATTCGGAAATACCGCTTCCAGCTGGTCAAATTTCTCCGCAAGCCAATAAGGTAAATCTTCCTTATTCAGTGGACGCTTGCACATAACCAAATTAACCATGACTGGGCTAATAGTTAGTCCAGCAGGTCCAGCCAGTTGCACAGCAACGCCAGGTGCTCCCACCAGAAGATTGCGTGAGATGTATTGTACTAGAGCCCTGTGCACCTCAATCAAGGAGGTGTGTAAAACGCGCAACTCATCGACTGCTAGATAACGTGAATGTGGTGTGTACTCTGCCAAAACTGCCCACCGGAATCGACAAAGGGCCTAACCAGACCAGGGTCACGGTGTGGGGTAGGGCGCCATTAAACCAAACACGGTGTTGCCATGCTGAAATCGGAACCTCCAAAGTCATATATGGCAGATACGCTACAGGGATTGCAGCGGGAGAGTACTTATGGAATAAGCCATCATGTCCCTCCACTGCCGGAAGCATAACCCCAGAATAAAAAACCTCAAATGGGTGAGCTGCAGTAGCTCCTACCACAAAAACGAGTGAGACACCCGCGTTGGGCACTCCAAAAGCAGTCAAGTGATGATGGAGCGCCCCGCGGCAATGTGCCGCAATATCCACTTCGGCCATATCGAGAAAAAGCTTAACAACTTAAAGCGTGGCAGCGCAATAGGTAAGTAACTGAATAGTAACTATAAAACCTTTTTATGAATCAAGCTTGAAGAAAACCCTATAAACACATCAATATAGGTAGGTTATGCCGTCACAGCTGTTTACCGGAAAACAGAAGCGAGGGTATCATGGACAAGCACAAGACCTACTAAAGCGTCTCGTAAATAAGAACCAGATCAAACGTTAGGTGCGCCATGTTGCAGGGATTCTGCACATATACAGAACTATGCGCAGGAAACCAGGACCTCAGTATGTAGTGGTATACCAAAAAACCCACCTCGGTACCCAGATCCCCTATCCGACTAGCTATAGTGTCTCATTTGTTCTCTGTACTACAGCGAAGCTACCAATGATTAGACATCCTAGAACATGTAACTCCCTCCTCTCTCAGGATACGTGGGAACAAGAACACTCTTTCGTTCAAACTCTTGTACTTGTCCACAGCATGAGTAAAGAGCGTCAAACTATAGTTTCAAATGTTTATTTTAACTAACGTGCCCTATAATGCAATATACAAGCCAGTACTAGCAGCAAAATGCATAGGATCAAACAAATCAGCATGGTTACAATTCCATATAAAACAAAAGAGGAAATCATATTATAATGATAGTGGAAACAGGACTAAAGCACCATGCCACCCTCCCCGTGCTAGAAGCTAGTTTATTATAATTATAGAAGACCTCCAGGCTTTGTCAGGGGGACTCCATACCTCCGAGTTCAGATGCAGGAATTTACATCTCCGGACAAGCCCAGCTCTTCTATCCTGGAAAGCGTTTTCTCCAAGTGTGTTAACATGCATGCACAGCAATATTAAAAGCACCAGATTTCCAGGGTTGCAGCTGTGTTCTATGTTATGGCTAGGGACGTGAGACTGACCAAGGCAATTCAACAGAGCTCATTGTTTTTTTACTTTGAACACGCTGTGCAGACGAGGAGCAGAGTGTTCAACTAAATACATGAAATATAGACAGTTCTCATGTGAAAGCGAGCGAGCAAAGTGTTTACTAGAAATGTGCCATGTAGTAACGTGAGCAAAAGCGGCAAAAATGGCGTCCAACATATGCTAACATTAACACTGTCTGCAGGTGTGACCTCACTACATTGTCTAACTATCTTTATTAGGTGAACACCCACTTTTTTCAGAGGCGCAAAGAATGTCATAGAGTGTTATGAAAGACCACTCAATCAATCAATCAGCATTTGTAGAGCGCAGCACTGTCTCCCCGGGGGTATCTGGGCACTAGGGCAGGGGCGGCTACTCCATTAGGGTGGAGGAGCGTCGCCCCACTTCTTTCTCACAGTGCGAGAAGCAGAAACATAAAATGGTAAAACTTCAATTTTATGTTTCAGCTTGTCGCACTGCGAGAAAGCAGAGGTGTTTGGTTGGGGGCGGGTGGTGGTTGGATCTGCTGAAGGGCAGGGGAAGAGTGGCTAGCCCAATGCTGCGGGTCCTGACTGTTTGGTCAGGCCTCTGGGGCCAACCATACCATTCATTCGTACTCTCCCTTTTTTCCTTGTAGGCTGCATGCAGCCTACATAGAGAAAATGGCCTCCCCATAGGCGCCTCGCTGGGCGCAGTCCCCACCAATCACAACGCTGCCATTGCAGTGTTGTGATTGGCTTAGGATAGTGGAGGGAGCTGCCTGCCTCTTGTTCTACGGAACACGGCCAGGAGCTGAGACGGCGCGGGACCAGGGAAGGTAAGTTTATTTATTTTTTCATTAAATTCCCCCCATGCAAGCAACACCCACTTGCCCACATCCCCACACCCGCGAGTCATGCTGGCCGTGACTGCACTGGAGTGCAATGTCTCTATTGAAAAGTCTGGTCTTGAGAAAATGGCAGGAAGAGGGAAGAAACAAGCAGAAAAAGGCAAAACAGTAAACAGAAAAAACTAGCAAGCAGAAAAGGCAAAACAGAGGGCAGAAAAACAAGCAGAAACTGCAAAACAGAGCAGAAGAGGGCAAAACCGAGGGCAGAAAAGGCAAAACAGAGGGCAGACAAACAAGGTTGAAAGGCCAAACAGAGAGCAGAAAATCAAGCAAAAAAATTGCCAAAAAAGAGAGCAGAAAATTAGCAGAAAAGGCAAAAACAGCAGATGAGGGCAGAGCAGAGGGCAGAAAAATGAGCAGAAAAGGCCAAACAGAGGGCAGGAAAACGAGCAGAAAGGCAAAACAGAGGGTAGAAAAACGAGCACAAAAAAGGCAAGAAAAGAGGGCAGAAAAACGAGCCGAAAAGGCAAAACAGAACAGAAGAGGGCAAAATAGACAGCATAAATATGAGCAGAAAGGAAACAGGGAGCAGAAAAACTAGCAGAAAAGGCAAAACGGAGGACAGAAAAAGGCAAACATAGCAAGAAACGAACAGAGGAGGCACAAACAGAGGCAGCAGAGGGTAGCGGACTGCGAGCAAGCTAGAAAGGACCGCTGTTGCAAGGGGAGGTGGTACGAGGACCTGCAACAGCCACTGAGATGGTCCTTCAGGGCCAGACAATACTAAAGAGGCAAAAGTCAAACAGAATCAGAGATCTGGAGGCCAAGATACTTCTTCCAGAATTGGCTACCACCTCAGAATGCAAGAAACATAGGGCCAGAAGCAACTTTAGGAATACAGGGAGATGGCCTCATACGCAACGAAGGTGCACTATACTACAGAAATGACTGCATAAGGTCAGAAACTAAGTTGATAAACTAAATGCTTGGTTGAGTCATCACACCTACTCAGCCAAGATGGTACAGATGGCAAGGGATCCTGAGGGTAGGTTGATAATTGATGATTGTGGCTCGGACACTTATGGAGTATCAGTAAGTCTTGCATTGCTCTCAGATGGTTGATTACAGGTCAGGTTTTGGGGAAACTTGATTTCCCTCAATTACCGTTGGAATCTGATGGACTGAGAATAGGACCTTACAGTAGAGGAGATACCGAACCAGGTCCCTGTGGTCTTCCACTGGAGCTGAGCTAGCACTTTTCAGACTTGCTTAGTCCTTGGCTTCTGGACCTATTTTTAGATGCTAAGGCAGTAAATGGGTTCCCTACGGATCTAAGATAAGATAAGCAATTACTACATTCATCCACGAGTTAAGTAAACCGATGGACCAATGTTGTCAGGATCGAGCAAGCACCTACAATATGATGTCCTCAAAGAAACCACCAGTGTGTTTAGTCAATAGCTTGATGTGTTCTGGTATATGCAGGCTCTGGTCTGCATTTGTTACTGCATTGTTGGAGGAAATCCATTCCCTGCATATCTCTATTGTGAAGAACATGACATCACATGAACAGCAGCTCGGAAGGTGCCGCTGGCAAGAAGGTCAGAACCAGGAATTCAGAAATCTTTAGAACAGTTGTGTGCTGTTAAATGCACTGTTTCAGCATCAGCGGTTACACATCCTTTTGCAGTGTTATATAGCTTGCAAATCTTCATTACAGATCATGGGATTCTTTGTTCTTCAATCCCTGAAATTAAGTGTAGCATTGTATCTTGAATATTAAACTGAACCGCCACATAAAGATAAATAAGTAAGTGGTTAGCTAGGGACATTTGATTGGCTACAGTTTTCTATTTGTTCCATTGAATCCTGGACTCATGAGATTTTAACTATAACCAAGCTGGGTCTGAACTTTTGCTATACGTTAGTCAGAATATTCGTTGGTGATGTAATTAGTTGTGTGGTTTCATATCCTCTTGGATTTGTTAGGATGGTGGAGCTAGGAGACCACTGTGCCTTTAGTACATTATTCTGTTCCAGCACTTGTAGTGCACATTGTTATCCAATGCAGTGAGTCTTTGCTGGTTTCCTTTTTCATAAAGACACACATCAGAAAAAATTCGGAATCATTGTCTACACCAGAACAAATTTGGCAAAACTGCTATATTGCTGCATTCTCTTTGTCTATTCAAGCTGCCCAGAGCATTTACATCAAATCTCTGGGAGTCATCATTGGTGGCAGCATGGCCATGGGAATACTGGGTCCATATGTCTAAATGTTGAGGTCACAGCAGCACATAATTTGACACCCACCACCCAAGATATTTGGATGGCATTCGTGGCATGGGCTTTAAAGATTTAACAGTTAAAACCGAGAAAAGAAAAATAGTAAAGATTAATAATATGTATGTACATTTTATTGAAGAGATGAAACAGGGTAAACGAGATTAAGGGAGACTCCTGTTATCCAAAAGTACTCTTCATTGGGGTGTAGCAAAAACGTGGAAAATGGTTGACCCTCCAGTAGGGTACTTTAAGGATGTCTTAAGCAAGAAGTTAAGTTAAAAATTAAAGCTTTCCCAATTTGTAAGGGGGAGGCAAAAAACATTCTAAATTCTGTGGTGAAGATGCTGAGATTTGGATGTACAGCTAGGGATAGAGTTATGACTGAATGCCTTTGTAGTGCCACATTCCCTTTCGGTATATGTGAATGTGCATGCAAGGAGATGTGTGAATACACTATGAACACTTTGTACTTATGCATGTGACAACAAGTGTTTGAAGGCTGATGGCGAGGCAGGTGTTTTCATTTAAGGAAAAAGGGAAGATGCAATCAATATTAAGGTAAGGGAATTGAGAAGCAGATCTGCTATGGTCTTATTGTCCATGTGTGTGACCAAATGTATAAGTGAGAGGAGATTTCTAGTGGATGAGGAGTTAAGAGCGTGCCTTCAAAATGAAAGCATTGACAGTCATAAATGCGCTGTCCATGTCAAGCTAAGCACGGGCATGGGGCAACATAAACTATCCCTTGTGGGATGGACCCTGTGGATCTAAGACTTCCGCCAAAAATCAACAAGAAGTGAGAAGACTCAAGATCTGGATTTCCAGGCACAATGCCTCGCTCAGCTACTGGTGGCAGAGGCTCTCCCTGTCATACCATAGGTCTCACAAGCAGCTGCGGTCCGTGCAGGTAACAGCGGTGGGGCCGTGGTGGGGGGAGAATTCGAGGGACGATGCTGAGCGAAAATTAATTATTTAATTTTACCTTGGCTTTGTCCCTCAAAATTCCCCCCAACATGGCCCCACCGCCCCACCGCTGTTACCTTCATGGACCGCGGCTGCTCACAAGGTACACTAAGTAAAACCAAAGGGGATGATGGACGGAGTGATGAACATTACAAGCACTCACCCCCAGTCAACTGATCTGGGTTTAATCCATCATCATTCTTTAGTTCACTCCGCCACCCCAGTTCAGACATGGCCATATGCAAATCAGTCTGACCCTGTGCCTCATGAGAACAGTCCAGCCCGAACTGTCAAGGTACACTAAGGCACAGAACCCAGATCCAATAGTTTCTGCAGTAAGTGGTAACTGGTCTATGTAGTGAGTCACAGCTAAGAGCTACCAACTCGCGTGGGCATTAGGCATAACGAAGACCTCTTAGTTTTAACAAAGGTGGAGCAGGCCTTTATCCTACATACATTGCCAGATGTATCTCACATCTTCTAACAGGGATTTCAGGCACCACTTCTAATTTAGGTAACTCTCACAGAGGCATAACACAAATTAGACTCACACTTGCTCGGACAATGCAAGTCTCGACCTCATCGTTATCCTAGCTACTATCCCAGAGGAGGTGTATGACCCATATGGGTAACAACTTCAGGACTGGGGAAGTTACATCTCCCCAGAGAGAAGAACTATAACCTCACTATGGGTGTGCGCTACTAGGTCACTAGAATGAGTTACGGTATGAATGTTTATACGTATGTCTTAATAAAACCACCTGCCTTCCATGAGGCATAGATATTTATTGTTGAACTTGTTCTGCTGAGACATAGACAAATGTGTACTTAAATTCCCAGAGTATGGCACCAGGATATCCTTGTATGAGTGACTCATATTAGAGTGATGCAAGAAGGCTGTGCTGACTTGCAACCAGGGTGGAGGCATTACATATCCATTTACAAAGGGAATAAATCCAATAAATATGCTTCGTACACAGAAAAGGATTCCCTTCTCCTAGGTAGGTTAGCACCAAACAGAAGCAGAATAGGGGTCCTCCAAAAAACGTTTTACAGAACTCTACTATGGAAGCCAAGGCTATGAGAGAATGAAAGCACGGACTCGATTGAATTTGGATCAATAACAAAAGGAATGGAAAGAGCAAAATCTGTCCCAAGCATTGTTGCTTTTATGGTTACTACTCAACCGAAAAAAGTTTATTGATTCTAGACAGTTATGTAAAAACATGGTCATGGAACTCGACTGGAATGGTAAAGAACTTACACAATACTTATATTCTAGGGTTTTTTAAACATGTCTGGAATTATTATATTCCAAGTTACATGGACAAAATCTATTTGCAACCTTGAGCTAAGACAGAACAAAGGGCAGACTAGAATTGTGTGGAAATGTAAATTTGAATTACGCAGAGTTGAAAGTAACTGCAATTACTTGATCATGTGCGCTTGTGTGATCATAGAATCCTCTTCATAATAGTATAGTGTTTATGCTCCCTTATATTTGAGCTCACCAACCTATTTTCTCATTTGGCACTAAATATAGAGCACCATGACAATGTAATGGTGAGTCTGGTGCTTTTGGTATGATCATTCAATAATGGTAAGGATGCAGACATGTGAAGGATAATACCTAATTTACTATGTGTCGAAAATTGTAGGCAGTTTAATGGGCGAGTTTCTATCTGGAAAGCTGTATAGAGTAATAATTCATTTAGATGTTGCTACTCCCTGGTGATTTACTGAAATGGGTCACTAACAAGTTGCAACGGAAGTCCATTATCAATAAGGGAGCGTAATACAGGGTTAATATTTAAAAGTTTGGTTTGCTTCCTGTTGTCAGCTATAGCTAGCATGAACACTCATATTAAAGCCAGGACGCTATTTAGTGGACAGAAGCTCCTGCAAGGTGTAGTTTGATTGGTAAGTTAAAGTGGAAAGCAAAATTGCTCCATCCATAACAAACATTCATAAGGTTTAATTATAAAATATAAAACAATCGTTTGCAAAAGAAAAATAAGACATTAATATTTGAGGTGAAGGTTATATGAGAAGGTAGGAGCACTAGGAACGAGTGAACATGAGAATATTTTGAGAGCTCCATCCCAGAAGAACAGCTGTGACTTCACCTTAAGATGCTTTATCAAGCATTTGAAGAAATGTGCACTGGGCTTAAGATACAGTCTATTATTAATTGTAGAAAGGAGAACTACACATCACTGACAGCATTGGCATGAATGAGTAGGTATGTAGGTTAGATAAACCTGGTAACTACGGTGAAAAAATCCCATACTTTAGGCCTAGGTGGGGGTAGAGAGGTGTCCAACATGGATATTAGGAATCATGATAGGGGGTTTGTTGGCCTATGTTGTATCAGTCACTATTGTAACTGGTACTGACTGGGTAGCCTGGAGTCAGCATTACTCATTCTGATCCAAAATAGGGGCAAAGAATGCTCCTTCAAACTATCATTCGCTATCCATCATAAGTCTCTGTGCCAAGCCTTTTTAGAGGTTGGTCCTTCAGCACCTACTAGATTGGGTTAGCTTCAATAATATTTTACCAACATTTCAAAATGTTTATGGAGACTGGGTCTGAAAAGCAGTGGTCCTTGTAAGACCTGCAGGACATACTTTCTTCCATTGATGGAGGCTGCATTGTGCGTTTACTGACCTCTCCGGAGGATTCGGTAAGTTGTCACACGATATACTGTGGACAAAAGTGGTTTGGTGAGGTAACCTATTGTGTCTGACCAACGTTCTTTGCTCGTTACAAACTGATAACTGTGCCAAAACATGATGAGCTGCAAACATTTCTGGCGTTGACTCACACACACACACACCCACACACACACATTTCGCTTGCTACTGTGTTGCATTTAATTTGCGCTCACCTGTTTTCGTATCTTTGGTGATCTTGACAGCTTCATAATGGTCAAATGGGGGGTAAAAGCTTTGTTGTCCTTCATCGGTATGCCTTTTTCCTTAAATATCTTTTCTAGGGTTTCTGTAGGATACAAATGCATTGGTAGTAAGATGCCACATGCTGATGTATGCTTAACAATATGCTTTTGGTCGTATAAAATGTGTGTGTGCACCATAGTTAGAGAAACTATCAACAACAAAAAGGGAAGTCTTCTATGATCATCCATGCTAAAAAAAAAAAAAGCAAGCATTGTCAAAACCAATCAGTCTGGTTTATGCGAGATTCAGGCATTATAATTTTTTTTGGTATGGTATGGTATATCCAATCCAATCCAAAAATTCTTTATTTCGGCCGTATAGGCCATAAAAGATACAAAAATAAAACCGTTAACATTGCATACAAGAAAATATGTAATCACGCCTGAGTACCATTGGATTGCAAATTTAGAAATAAAAATAGTGTCCATATTTACAATTAGAAGAATGATGATCACAAAATTTTCCAAATTTGCATTAACTAAGCATTAATTTACGCCTTTTCGTCCAAATGGCTGTCAAGAACTTGCTTACTACAAACACAATAAAATTTGAGGTACTAGTCTTTAAAATTCTAAACGTTTGTAAACAGTTTTTAAAACCTAGATTTCTGCATAACGGAACCAGCCAGTGCTTCCTATGTTTACTATAGGCGGGACAGAAGAAGAGCACATGCATTTCATCTTCCGTACTACAACTGCATCCTGGGCAGGTCTTATCTGCTGAAACTGTCCATTTACTTGTAAACACTTTAAGAGGGAGAGTACCATATCTCCATTGAATAAAAAGCTTTCTTGCTAAAATTGGAAAAACAATATCCATAAAATCCCCAAATTTATAAGAACTTTTGGAAACCAAGAATGAGTCAGTAAGGGTGCCAATATTAGGGGCGCATAGTGCCGAATTCAAACTCTTCTCTTTGAAGAGCCCTGCCAAGGTCCTACGCGATAGCTCAAGGCATCCCCTCTCCGGGTCGCTCCACATGTCAAACAAGCCCAAGCGTTGGAATTCACGTTTGACAAAAGCCAACCAAGGTATTTTATCTGCGTTGCAGAGGCTCAATACCTGCTTCAGCTCCTGTCTATAGTGTGACAATTCCGCAGTGGTCCATAGCCAATGCCAGAACCTTAGTGGTTTCAGTGCTAATTCATCTTCTATAGGTAAGAGTCCCAGATCTAATCTTAAAGGGAGGAGTGGGGTGCCTTGTGGAAGTGACAGCAGCCGTCTAACAAAATTAGATTCCAGTTTAGAGATTTCAAGACTAACAGAATGACCCCACAGCTCTCCGCCGTAAAGTGCTGCAGCCCTGGCTTGAGTTTTGTAAATCTCCAGAGCTGAGCTTACTGGCTTAAATGTAGATGAGTTTGAAACCTTCAAAATGCCACCCGCCAATTGAGACAGCTTTAAACGGGATTTTGCTTGTTGTGGTCCCCAAAAGAGGTTTTCATGCAATGTTACCCCGAGATACTGGAACGTAGTGACCCTTTCCAACCTTACAGACCCCAGGGTCGGGTTTAGACATGTAGATGCCGAAGGATTTAATATCATGTACTTTGTTTTATCAGCATTTATCTCAAGGCCCCTGGATCTGCAAATGTCCCCAAACCCGTCCAGTATCCGTTGTATCCCCATAGGGGATTTGGAGAGCAGGAGGGTATCATCAGCAAACATGAGTGCTGGTACCCTCCTGCCCACCAACCTTGGTGCATCATTATTGGGGAGACTGTCAAGATGCGAAATTACACCGTTGACATAGTGGCAAAACAGGGTTGGTGCTAGGACACAACCCTGTCTCAACCCCCTGCCAACTGGGAACCTAGATGACAATGCCCCGTTCCTTCCGCATCTGACCTGAGCAAAATTCCCACCGTGGAGCCTTATCAGTATATGCAGAATTTGTGGTGGAACACCCAAGTCCTGGAGAACCCCCCACAATTTCTTCCTCGGTACTAAATCAAACGCGGCCCTGCGGTCCACGAATACCATGTAGAGGCTGCCACCCTCGATCTTTGCCGTTTTCCAATAAAGGAGAATAAGGCGAAAGAACTGGTCCATGGTAGACGTGTTCCTCCTGAACCCTGCTTGGAGAGGACTTAGAACCTTATGTTCCTCCATCCACTCCAGAAGATGGTCCAATACAAGGCGTGCAAAAAGTTTTTGGGGGACATCGATCAGGCTTATTGGCCTGTAGTTGGCTGGGAGCAGAGGAGAAACCCTTTTGAAAATTGGGACTATCTCCGCTCCCAGCCAGGTACAGGGAACCTCCATACCCTTTACAATTGCATCAAAAAGGATAAGCAGGTAAGGAGCCCAAATCTCAGGTTCGTGCTTAAATAAGTCCCCAAACCTGGAGCCTTACCCATCGCAAGTCTCCCTATCGCCTTGTGCACTTCACCCAAAGTAAACTCTAAGGGGTCATGTTGTATATTTAAATCTATTGAACCAGTAGCAGTTTGTACCCAGGGTTCTTCACAGTAAAGAGCCTTAAAATGGGACTCCCAAATTAAGCCATCAATGTTTGATTCTACTGCAGCTTTGGGTTCCCCTGACCCTGTATTAATTAGAGACCAAAATCTGCTTGTGTCTCTTGACTCTAAAGCCCGTGTTAAGTTGTGCCACCTATCCCAGTCCCATTCTCTCTTTGCATGTGCCATAACTTCTTTATAGCGTCGTCTAAGATAATGTATTTTATTTTTGTCAATGTCAGACTTAACTGCAAGGATCAACTCGGTCTTAGCTTTTCTACATGCAGAGTTATACCAAGCTGATACAGGAGACCTATTCTTCCTTGTAGCTACCAAGGGATTGAAGACGTCTCCTAACCCGGTAAATAAGCTTGCATGAATAGAACCTAGTTTCTCATTAAATTCTGTGGGCTTGGGTTGGCTAATCAGGCTGTCTACCTCTGTTAATCGTGAGTGGACCAGATCATACAATTTAGCTATTTTCTCTGCTGAGTCTACTATTTTACCCCATTTTACCCTTCGCCTGTTATTAGATAATACTAACATTCCTTCCCCCAAATCATCTATTCCTAAAATAGGAATTGTCTTGGGGCCCG
The DNA here is from genome assembly GCF_964204655.1 of Triturus cristatus. NCBI lineage: Eukaryota > Metazoa > Chordata > Amphibia > Caudata > Salamandridae > Triturus > Triturus cristatus. Next base: position 1,059,194,249 of record NC_140589.1, on the reverse strand, counting down.
GGAACACCATATCCAGACAAAGAGCATTGTGGTCGCTATCGGCCCTTGGAATGACTCTAAAATCAAGAACCTTAGACCACATGCTCATCTCCACTAGTATGCAGTCTATACATGATTCCTGCCCCTTCCTATTAAATGTACACACTGAAGGGCTATCGGACTGGGTACGCCCATTACAGGCCCTCAAAGAATTATTTAATATGAAGGATATAATCTGAGCCGCCAGAGGAGACTACAATTTTGGGGATGGCGATTGACATGGTGGAATCACCCAATAATCATCCTCACCCAAAAGGGCACCCTCTCTCATTCCTGAAAGCAGCTCAAACTGGCAATTGACGTCTCCCGCCAAAAGAAGGCGACAGTTACCAGGCAATGAGCTGATGAAATTTGACAAATCATTTATAGTGGGCGATTCCATATTCAAACCAACTGGGCGAGAATACACATTCACAATGGCCAATTTATAAGCATTTGGCCATTTGAGGAGTATACACTGAAGGTCTGCAGGGTGCGTAAGCATAATCTCTGCTGTACAGCCCAAGTGGGCGGCTACCCAGATTGCAAGGCCGCCTGACGGCCGTCCTCTTCCAGCCCACCTAGCAGGGACATATAAAGTTGCGAAACCCTCTCTGGGATATTCCACCCTAGCCCAAGTCTCCTGAAAGAGACAAATATCCTTGTGGTCCACTAAGAATCCCCACTCTATGCAATTTAACTTGTTTGATAAGCCCGCCACGTTCCAGGACAATATAGTCATCTTCTTTATCTTTGGAAGGGGCGGGCTTCCTAAGTTAACTCCCTCCACAGAATTCAGCTGGGGCGATAGCATTTCGTGGGGTAATACTAAACTGTCCGGATACTCGATGCCTGTTTCCAAGATAAGTCCCCCAGTAGATATATATGAATCTGTCTGAAGGCCTAAGGGATCACTCTTGAACATCTCCACCACTCCACCCAGGCTAGTTTTGTGGGCCAATTGAGTTCTTGTTCCTGCATTCGTCTCGCTACGATGCAGTCAGTCTATCTCATCCAGGGTACTGAACCTATTCTGTAGGGTTGGGTAAGTCTGGACAAATGGCTGGCCATACATACCCCTCTCTGGCCTGGACCCACAACGATATGACACTGAAGTCCACCCACCATCCCGCTCATTCAAGTTGCCTGGAGGATATGACCCAATAGTTGACCCAGTACTGTTTTGACTCCAGTTACAAATGTACTCAACAGTACGAGGGTCCCTAAAATTTACCAACACACAGTCACCTACTATAGTTTTAGGAGTGGAGCCCACCCATGGAAGCCTTCGTACCATCAATATTTCACTTGTGATATGTGAGGGTAATGGTCTATTAAGATTGAGCCAATGAGTCACCTTGTTTCTTAAAGACCTATATGGTTCCCGATCTGTTTTACTTAGTTCGGGAATACCAGTTAAAACCACCAAATACGGACTAGTTTCCGGTGGTAGGTCAATTCTGGGAACCACCCGAGCAACTGCTACAGGCAGGGTTTGGCCACTCTCTTTTGGTTTTCCTAGACCAAAGGATGTATGCTTAGTCAGGCTATCAAGAGGGGTGTCACAAGAATCCTGGGTCCTCGTTGGGGGTATATTATTGTAATCAATAGCGTCAGCATTGGTAGAAGGAAGTTTGTACGCTGATGCCCCATCAAAACTAGAAGTCGTTACAATGTTTCCCTGCTCTGGACCGTTTAAATTGTTTTTGGACATAGAGCCCCATATATCTTGGTCAATTTGCATGAGCCTCTTTTCGATACTCCCCAGTCTTTCCTCTATCAGTCCAAGCCAGGCCCTAAATAAAGCACCCATTTTTGTCATTATAAAATCTTGAACCAAAGTAATATTTAGTGCGGGGCAGGACACAGCCCCAGGGCTATGGCCAGTGCCCAAATCATTCAGTGACCTTGATCCCTGAGCAGCCTGATCGTTCTGAACACAACCCCCCTTATCTACGATTATTGTGTCACTGTCAACATATGCTTTAGCACGTTTCGATTTTTTCCCACCAACCACAGATGTTACAACACGCTTTCTTTTAGAGTTATTCCCCTTAGTATTTTTCCGAGTTTGACTGATTGGTGATTTCTCAGGAGGAGCCACCACATTAGAAGTTTCAACAGTCAAAGGAACCTCTATTACTGGTTGGGAGGCCAGTGGTAAGGAACAATTCTGTTCGAGAGATAAAGGCGAGGTATGCACAGTAACTGGGACTAGCATTGAACCCCGGGAACAGACACGATCAGGGGTACGTACATTGGCGATGTGTCCCATTGAAGAACGTTTGGCCAGAGCAAGGTCTTGCGATACACGTCGATCCATCAGAATTATCCCCTGGTCAATCACCGAATTTGCCCTGGTGATAAAATTATCTAGGGTGCCTGTAAGCTGGCCCATGGCAATCATTGTTTTGTTTCTCAGCTCCCGAGCTGCCATACCTGGGTAAGCTGTGCGCTGACGATCGTTCCGTAGCTAATTGATACGTACTTATTGCTACCTGAAACCCACAACGTGAAGGGAGTATATACCCACAGGTATCTAGACAAGAGATGAAGAGAAATGGCCCGGTCCGGTCTCTCGCGGTCTAGAACGGGCTAAAACGGGCCCGCCCTTGGCCCTGCCTTCGCCCGGCGCACACCCGCACGCGTCCCGCGTTGCGTGTGGTGGGCACGGTTTTGAATGCAGGCAAGAGGCAGGAAACAATCAGGGGAAGAGGCAGCAGCTGTGTGCAAGCTGATGCTGCTGGACCTCGCAGTCCCGCAGTGGAAGCCCAAACCGGGAAAGTCCGTAAACACTGTTCCTTCTGCGAGTGGCTCCCGCGAAGCGGGGGCCGCGAGCAGTTTTGAATGCAGGCAGGAGGAAGGAAACAATCAGGGGAAGAAGCAGCAGCTGTGTGCAAGCTGAGGCTGCTGAACCTCGCAGTCCCTCAGTGGAAGCCCAAACCGGGAAAGTCCATAAACACTGTTCCTTCTGCGAGTGGCTCCCGCGAAGCGGGGGCCGCGAGCAGTTTTGAATGCAGGCAGGAGGCAGGAAACAATCAGGGGAAGAGGAAGCAGCTGTGTGCAAGCTGAGGCTGCTGGACCTCGCATTCCCGCATTGGAAGCCCAAACCAGGAAAGTCCGTAATCACTGTTCCATCTGCGAGTGGCATGGTATGGTATGGTATATGATATAGTATGCCTGTCAGTATATAGTATAGTATGTCTTTGTTAGTATGGTATGGTATGGTATGACCTGTCATTGTGTGGTGTGGTATCCTACAGTATGGAATGGTATGGCCTGTCACTGTATGGGTTGGTGTGGTATGCTACAGTATGTAATGGTATGGCTTGTCATTGTATGGTATGGTGTGGTATGTTACAGTATGGAATGGTATGGCCTGCCATTGTATCGTTTGGTAAAGTCTGTAATTCTATAGTATGGTATGGTATGCTAGAGTATGGAATAATCAGTCATTGTATATTATAGTCTGGCATGGTGTGGCCTATCATTGTATAGCATGGTGTGGTATAGTAAGGCATGTCATTCTGTATTATGGTATGATATGGTGTGGTCTATCATTAAATAGTATGATAAGGCCTTTCATTGTATAGTATGGTATGGTAAGGTCCGTCATTGTACAATATGTTTTGGCATATCATTGTATAGTCTAGTATGGAATTGTATGATGTGGTCTGGTCAGTCATTGCATGGCATGATATCAAATGATTTGGCCTGTCAATGTATAGTATGGTATGGTATGGCCTGGTATTCTATAGCATGGTATGGCATAGCCTGTAACTGTTTAGTATGGTATGGTCTGTCATTGTACAGTATGATACAGCCTGTAATTGTATAGTATGTTATAGCCTGTCAGTGTATAGTTTGTCATGGTATAGCCTGTCATTCTGTAGTATGGTATGATATGGTATGGCATGGCATGGCATTCAATAGTATGGTATGTTATTTTATAATATGGTATGGCCTGTCATTGTATAACACAGTATGGTATGGCCTGTCATTGTGTGGTTTGGTATGGTCTGTCATTGTATAGTACGGCATGGTATAGCCTATCTTCGTACAGTATGGTATGATATGACCTGTTATTGTACAGTATATATATAAAAAAAATTAAACACAGACACATGAGAGAGAGCAATAAGGGCACATGTCAGGGGCACAGAAGTACAGCGTATTCCAAACAGTGGGTCACGAGCTGATTTTTGGTGAGTCGGGAAAGTCTGAGCAATAAATTAAGATGCTTTTACCTTCTGTGTTTCACTTGTCACATTTACTGGTGCGACAAAGACAGAAATCAAATGTCAGCCTATGTCTTCTGACAAATTGCTTCAGGATTGTTGTTCACTTTTCTTTCTCTGACTGCAAAGTGAAAGGGATTTTTAAAGCGAATTATATGACAATTTTGATGCAGCACCGGGAATGTGAAAGTAAAGGTGCAGTGATTCATGTCTTTGTTCTTACCACGAGGAGGTATCAGTGGCCTGTCTTTTGTTCCTCACACACATCAGCACAAGGGCCTCCCAAGTATGACACCCAGTTGTGAAGCTGGGGTCCGCCTCCAGTTAAACCAGGACACACACTGCCCAGAGTCAAGCAGTGCCTGATGGCCATCCTTGTGCCTCCTCAGTCTCGGAGCTTATTCTTGCTGCACTATTGACATCACTTGACACCCCTCTGTAGCTCAGTGTATACCTGCACTAGCCCAAAAGGGGCCTTGCATTGTTCTGATTGGCACACGCATAGCCTCGAAGGTGTTTATTGTATACTTGTCGGTCATAAAAGCAATTGCTGAAGATTTATAATTCATAAAAATCGTAACGAATAGTCTGCATGCTTACCTTTAAATAAAATATTTGGGTTCTGAACTTCAACATTTTTGCATAATTACTCAATAAAAAAATTGACTTTTAGGGAATGCAAATAGTTTAACACAATCACTGGATGATGTGCACCATTGTGTCAGACCTGTACGAAAATTAACTCTGATGCAATCTGTATTATTATGACCGATTCACGCCTGGCCAGCGGTAAGCAGGACAAGCAAGCACAACTCGCCTCTAAGTTTTGACAGGAGCTACGCTGGCAGATATCTGACAGCAGATATCTAGCAATTTATCCTGGCATGATTTTCAGGACTGATCAATTCCCTTTTTTTGGGTCCTGGATATATTTCAGGAGGAACGTAGCCATTCTGGAGTCAATTTCTGGCGTTACTGCCACCTTGCCTAGTAGGTCAGGTCGAGGGCATTCTGCCTGGAGGCAGGCTTTAACCTCTATTATTTATTGGGTTATGTAGGCTCCCTGCAACAAACTTGGAGACTTTAGTAGAGGGAGTCCACCATGAGGAGCAGTGGTGTAACAGGTCCTCAGGGAGCAGCATGTCAGAGTGTTCCTCTGGGTCATTGTCTGGGCTCGGCGGGGTTGGCCTCATCAGTGGAGTCTCCCGGGGATTCCTCCTCTTCTGCGTCCAGGCCCAGCGGGTGGCTACAGCAGCGACATCCAACAGGGTATCCTGCAGCTCTGCATCTGGGAGGGCCAAAAAGACTCTCTTTAGGAGCTTGACAGCCCCCAAATATATTCCTGATGTGCTCTTGTGCTTAGGGGGCTGCTGGGTTTGGGAGTTTTGGCAGGCATAGGTCTGAAAAAGTGGCTCTGTATATACTGTTCCCAAATAGGTACAGGTTGTACAGAGTCAACAGTTCCCAGAAATTTGGCAGAGGCTAAAGTTAGATATAACCTTACTCTCTAAAGTGGTAGCTTTGGTCGAGCAGTTAGGCAGTATCAGAGGACAGTGTAAAGCATTTGTTGTACACACTCAGTCAGCAAATGGTCTCACACACTCAATAACTGAACTCTAGGCCAATAGTTTATATATAAAAAATATATGCTTGTTTTATTTTATAACCAACAATTGGAATTAAAATATACTTTCTCAGAATGAGATGCTTTATATAAATACTTTTGCAATATACAATTGACTTTTGTAAACAGTTACAAGTGGTTGCAATAGGCAACACTATTTTAAACACAATAATGCATTGAGTTCAATGGAAGTTTCATGTTATTTGCCACAGATTACTTTTAGGATTACTTTTGGAATTCCAGGACTGGATCCTAGATTCAGTCCTGGGTCAGTACTTGGAATCAAGTGATTTTTAGACAATATTTTGCTATTTTAACAGTTGACAGAAAATATTTCATAGAAAACAGTCAATGATTCCCAATGGCAGAAAATTAAAGTTGCAGGTATAGTATGTTCTCGATACTTTTGTAATCCAGTACTGGGTGCCGAGACTCAGTACTGGGACCTTTATCCAAAACAGGTAAGTAATTACGTTTTCAGATATTATACGATTTTTAAAGAATATTTAAAGATTGCAGAAATTGACACTTAGAAGAATTTTCACAGAAAAACAGTCAATGATTTCCTATGAAAGAAAATTGGGTTACTGGTAAGTACAGTTGTAAGTAGTTTTAAGAGTCAGTGCTGGGCACCAAGATCCAGCACTGGGAGCTCACCTAAGAGCAGGTGAGTATTTTCATTTTCGTTACTCGGCTGATTTTTGGTGAATATTTTAAGTTTTGGAAAGCCCACACTTAAAAGAAATTTCAGAAAAAAGCCAGTCAATGTTACCCTATGGAGAAAATTGAGTTATCGGTTTAAAGGTAAGTACTCTTCTGGCAGAGTTAAGGTTCTGGGCATAGACGTAGGGGTCTCCCAGGGTCAAGTAGGTACAGTTTGTTCACCCCCAGTGACACAAGGACGACCGGGTGCAGAGAGAGTTAGGCCCAATGTTATCCTATGAGAGGTAGGGGGGCCTTGGTTGGTGGCTGCTGACTAGCAGGCCACGCGGATGTGGGAGCTGGACTCCTGGTCACTTACTCACGGCAAGTGGAGAAGTAGATAGGTGTAGAGGTTGCACTGCCAGGGCCACTCGGGCGGGTGGGTGCAGGGTGCTTTTGAGCCTTCGGGCGCTCAATTGATTTCAATGGGAAATCTCCGGTTTAGAAAAAAACTGCAAGCTCGGGGACGAGGATTCTTTAGGTGCCACCACCACTTCGAGAGGTGAGTTGGGTAGTTGGAGGATAGGTAGGTACCCCGGGATTGGGCACAGGGGGCCGCGGGGCGCCGAGTGCAGGGGTGCCTTTTGGTGTCGGGAAATCTTACCCTCTGTTGATCGCGGTTGGGGGGGCAGCTTGTTCTGAGGCTGCAAGCTTCTTCAGGAGTGTCGAGGGAGGTCCTTGGGTGCCGGACTCGGGGTCACAGTCGCCGTGGGGTCGCCTTCGTGGTCTATGGTCACTCCGGCACAGGCCAGGCTTGGCTGGTGCAGAGTGTGCTGGGTTTGCGGTTCCAGGCTGCTGCCAGGGATTAGAAGTAGATTTTGAGTAGAGTCTCTACTCATGGGAGTCCCAAGGGCTTAGAGTCAAAAGGTAGCCAGGTCTTCTGGGGTTTGTGAGGTTACTGGCCACAAGAGATGCCGGGTTGGAGCAGGAGCAGGTTCGAGGGTCAACAGGCCGTCAGGGCTGGGGCCAAAGCAGTTTGTGTCTTCCTCTTCTTAGCAGCTGCAGGGCAGGTCTTCTTTCTTCTAGCTCTTCTTTGGATTTTGGAATCTGGGGAAGGAAGGTTCAGGGTGCCCCTAAATACTAGATTTAGGGGCGTTACAGGTAGGTGAAGGGCAGGGACCAATGGGTCCCTGTCCTGGGGTGGGTACACCCCCTATCCTGCCTCTCTCCTGTGGGAGGGGGGCAGTAGCCTAGTCCTGATTGGGTAGGGCTCCCCATCTTCAAGATGGCGAGAGCCCGGGGATGTGCTTCACCTCGCCTCCCCCACCTGAGGGGTGGGGTTGGCAGGCTGGCACATCCCCTGTCCTTATTTGGGGTTTCCGGCCAAGCTTCCCGCCAGAGTGGAGGGTTGCAGTGGCCTGGGAAAGCTCACAGAGGCGGCATGCCTTTAAAACTTCCTCCTGCCCATCCTGGGGGAGGAGATTTAGCACCTCACCCAGGATGTGCATTGTTGCAGGCTCAGGAGAGCAGGGGCTCTCCTACCCAGGGGTCCAGCAACATGTCTGCTGTGTGGCAGCCTAGGCAGCCTCAGAACAGACGTGGATTGTTGGTTAGGTTTCAGGGGGCCTCTCTAAGATGCCCTCTGTGGTGCTTGGTACATTAAATCCCACACTGGCATCAGTGTGGATTTAATGTGCTGAGTAGTTTGATACCAAACTTCTCAGGCTTCAGTGCTGCCATTGTGGTGCTGTGCAGTTCGTGTTTGACAAGCTCCCAGCACCATGTACTCTTAAATGGCAGCACTGCACTTACAGGACCCAGGAATGGACCTGGGTACTGTAGGGGCACAGGGCTCCTGCCTCTGTGCCCACACCACTGGCATACGGCACCCAGCTAGAGGGGTGGCTGATGTATGCCAGGGCAGTGTAGTTTGTGGGCATGGCACACAGGGATGTGTGCCATGTCGACTCTCTGTTTTGTCTTGTACCCAGACACTCAGCCTGCCAGGGCAGTGTGTGGGTGTTAGGGTACAGGGCCTCTAAGGGTGGCACAATGAGTGCTGCAGCCCTTAGAGGCCTTCCCTGGTCTCAAGGCCCTGGGTACCTAGGGTACCATTTACCAGGGGCTGACATGTGGCCAGGGTTTGCCAATTTGGTTTTGATATTTTTGTTTAGGGAAGTAACATAGGCCCTGGGCACCTGATTGGCAGGAGTTCAGGGCACACTCAGTCAAAGTACATTCAGCATTTCAGCAAAAAGTGGGGGCATACCATGCAAGAAGGATGGCACTTTCTCACAATAGGCCACTTCCATAATGTGGCATTCAAAGGGTCCCATGGTCGCCGCCACTGCCTGGTGGCTGAACGTATCTACTGCTTTGCAAAACTCATCATCCAGGGGCAGGACTGGCAGAGACTCTTCCTCTGTAGAGTCCTCTTCCATGATACAAGAGGTGTAGGATGTGCTTATGGCAAACCACAAGTACAAAATAGTTAAGCCAGTCATTTCAGGGCCCCAATTAAGGATTAAGGCAGTCAGCACCAAGCAATACCAATGTTAACATTTGCCCTGACCGCGTGTAATTTTTGGGCAGCCTGAGGGTTATTTTTTATATAACTGGGCGTTAAGTATTTTGGGCGCGCTGAGCAGCCATGGAAACTCAGCCCCTGGGGCGACTCACCCTTGCCTGATTAGGTGTCCGTGATGCCTGGGCCAGCCCCTATCAGCCTGGAGGGATATGCGAACTCACGTTGTGTTGGCGTTCCGAGATAGAATACAGACCTGCATGTGGGCGTCAGGCTGAGCGGCTAAAATGCAGACCTGAGAATTCTACGGGTGTCTGGCTTCCAGGCAGCATGTCTGAGCACTCGCTGCTCCTGATGCCCACAAGCTCACCGCACATGGACCAGCGAGATACGCTGAGACATGCGCCCCTATGAAACTCCAGCGCACACCGCATAACCGCTTGAGGCTTTGAGAAGGAGGGCGCTGTAAAGCAATACCAAAATTCAATACATACACCCATAAAACCTTCAAAACCAAGACAGAAATGAGTGTGTACTTAACTCGCTGGAAGTAGGAAAAGACATAGAAAGTCGTCCAGGGGAAACCCGCCTTTGTGGATATCATGGATTGCCAATTGGTGGATTGTACTCTGACCTTTACCATGTGCATCATGGGAGAGATAGTTTTGTTTTGTTGAAACTGCTGGAAAAAGAATAAAGGAAGTTTGAGCATAATCCTCACCTCGGGTCCTGACAGAATTACCCCCATTCAGGATCACACAGCTTGGCTTGCAAGCAAGCCACATTTCATGATATATGTTTAACTGGGTTTCTTGATGCTTCAATATTAATAACAGGAGTTAGTGACAGGACTGTGTCTGAAAGAATCGCACGGGCTGGCGTGTTGAATTTAATTATAGCATTGCTGGAACCATTAATCTCCGTGTCCTGCATAAATATATGGCAATGCACAGGTACATGCTAAATCGGGTGACATATTGGCCCAGGGTCAGTGTGAGTGTTCTGGGTCAGGGGCTCAAAGAGTCAATCCACATCCGACGTGGCGATGAACCAGCCCTTACCGTTTCCCACTCCTGTGGATTTACAAATGGGTGACCAGGCCTCAAGTTAGTCGCTTGGAGGGAAGTCCCAGGTGGATTGATTTTCTTACATATTTTGGTGGCATTATGCTGAGGGGCTCTCAACTCAATGGCAATTAGGCCTTCGTTTAGTTCATAAATGACAAATCTTAAGGGATGTTCCAGGCCCTGAGAATCCTCCAGAGCTTTCCTCGATTTACACAGTCAAAAGCTGACTTATAGACGACAAAGCAGAGGTAGGTCATGCAATTCTGATTTCTTGTCTGGTCTAGTAAAATGGACAAGGCCAAGATGTTAGTGATTGTGCTCAGAACCCCTCCCGGAACCAGATTGTGTTGCTGCGATTATTCGATTTCCATCCACCCAGGCAGTCAAGTCATCTAAGACAAGGGAGCAAAGTATTTTGCTTCACTGTCTAGAAGTGTGATGAGGCTGTAGTTTTCTGGTGAGGTTTTATCTCCTCCTTTGTGAAGTGGGGGTGATGACTGAACCTTGCCATGAGTCAGGTATAACGCCTGTGTGGATTGTTTTGGAATAGAGGGGAGTCAACTTTCCTTTCTAGTACTGATGATCTTGTTTGTAAATAGCCTGGGGTATTCCGTTTGACCCAGTGGCACCGTCCCTCCTGCCTCTGATGACTTTAGTAGTTTCTTGCTCAGACAGCTGAACTCCATCCAGAATGAGGGAGAAATGTAAATCTGTGTCTGTGGACAGTTGAGCTTGTGGGTGGTTGTCCCCGTGCCGGGATTGCCTGTGGTGTATGACCCCGTTAACAGGTTGACCTGCTGCTATGGAGGGATTTGGTGCTGATAAAAGCTCTTTACAGAGAGGGGTTGGTTTGTCTAATGATAGCGATGGTGAATGTGCCTCTAAGAGTGTTGAGGGCACTAGGTCATATGCTGCAGAGAAGTGTTTCTTGAGAAAAAACAACTCAGCACTCTTCCCTGATGGAAGTGTTCCTAGGGGCTGCTGCAGTCGGTTTAAATTATTCACAGTTGACCAGAAATTTCTTGAATTGGGTTGCTTGCTGTTGTGGAGTATTTGGCCCAGACGTCATCCATATTTCTCCTGTTGTCAACCCAGACTCATTTTTTGCAGCTCTTTGAGTGTCTATGTTGTTTATTGTTTTGCTACTGCCCCTTCGAACCAGCTTCAATGCCTGGTTTAGTTTACTTTTTTCTTGGCTAGGTGACAGGCTACTGATCTCTTGTTGGGTTATTGACAGTGTCCTGGAGGTGCTGACAAGTTTGTTCTAGGTGGGCCATCCATGTTGCAGTTATTATTTGAAAGTTGGTCAGTTGTAAATGTTTGCCATGTTGCTAATTGGGTTAGGTTGTATCTTTCACATTCTTCTAGGACTGCCTTGGTAATGCTGGTGAACTTCACTATAGATTCTTCTGCCCATTTGAGTTTTGTATCGTTTATAGTAAATTGAGAGGCAAACGTGACAAGCCCACCTCAACAACCTCTCATTTTAGGTCTAAGACCAGTGTTTATGGGAGATATTTGCTCTTGCAATGCTCCATAATTTGGCAAGAGCAAACGGCAGGAAGTAGAGGGAGCGATAGGAAGGTGTAGTAAATGATGGACTGAGACCGGGGGCCAATGTAAGTGAGTTTTGCCGGGCAGTTGTTGGGTGATCTACCATTGAGTGCTCCCATCCCAAGGTGCTCACAGGGGTTTCCAACCTTTTCTGTAGTGAGAGCTACTTCTAGTCAGTGAAAATCATCGTGAGCTACTGAAGGCTAAGCAACTCAGGCATTGTTACCAGACGCCCCGACACCCAGCTTAATTGACTTTAAGCCTAATGTCCATAGAGCCACATGCTATGGTTTGAACAAAATACTTTGACTAGGGCACGATGCTAGGGCTGTCATGCGTATCAGTGAGAGCATGGTCTTTGGAGATTTACAAACGTGTGCGTATGAATGTGATATATGTTTACAGGTGACTAAGAGACTGTGTGGTATGTACTTGTGGTACAGGACTTACCTTTCCACATATGGGACACTGTACCATCTATAACACACACTGGAGAAATTTAAAGTGTAGAAAAAGGTGAGATTAAGATAACTTTTCATTTTCATTTTTCCCCCATTAAAAGCTTTCAGAAACATCAATTTAGTTCTCACGCTCCCATATTAAGTGGACAAGGACTTTTATTTAAGAATTAAATACTTCAGTGCTTCCGTTCTTCACCTCTTTGGCCCATAAATCTGACTGAGCATTGCTCATTATCAGGCTCTGCTATCTGCAGCCTGATGATGATAATGTAAACACAGCCTTCCCTTAACGTTAAAAGGCAAATGTGACCCTGTGCTTACTTAAAAATGAACTCGAGGGGGGGCGTGGCTTGGCACCCGAGTGAATGGCGGCGCCCGGGTGAAGCTCCGCGGTCCGCCGGGAAGACTCGGCGCTTTGAGACTAGCTGCTGCTCTTCTGGAATAACCGATAGCCTTATGAAGATTTCGGGCATGCTTTGTGGCCCTTGTGAACTTCTGTGGCGGCATTTGGACCCTGTTATCTTCACTGTGAGTTCTCTGATGGTTTTGTAACGAGCGCGGCCGCCATTTTGAATTTTTCGCGTCTCCTCACAATGCTTTCACAGTGTCTTTTTTGCCTGTCAGAAATGCGTTACTCACTGCCAAAATCCTGCCCATGCTAAATGGCAGCTTTTCTGTGAGAGAATTTGTGGCGCTTTAATGTGGCAGCGCTCTTCATTTTGGCATCTATCCCAATTTCTTCACCTCCTTTTATGTGTGACTCCATGCAATGTGGTCAGAATGTTATATTTATTGCCAAGATTACCTACCAAGGTGGACTAGCAGTTTTTTTTCTTTAGGAAGTGTCCCCACTTCTTGCTTTCTTGTGAACAGCACGCAGCAGTCAATTTGGTGACACTTTCATCTCTTCATATCAGCCCCTCAGGATACAGCTCCTCTCTACTACAGTGATATCTTATCTGATGTTCTACTTATTTCCTTGCTATATGCTTGGATTACTGGAAGCACTAGCTACAAATGGCTAGAGGATTCTCTTTGCTCAACCTCGACAGTGTTTTCATATGCTAAGTGCCTTATCCGTCATTGCTGGTTTCTGGTACATTATAATAGCATTGTCTTGGAGTTTGCGATTTGTTTTTCATGGGAAGAACAAAGATACCGCGCCCATCTTTTTCCAAACCAAAACGCATTTTCATAAAGAATTCAAAGATCTTTTCTGAATTTTCTAAATTGGAAGATTTTTTAGCCTCATCCTCTCAAAATTCAGATAATACAACGGAGCCTTCGTCTACAGCTTCAGGGAAATCCAACACTAAACGCTTAAAAAAAGATCCTCCGTCGGCGCCTAGATCATCATCGCCGGTGTCGATGGAGCTGTTGTTGGAGGAAATTAGAGCTTTGCGTCCTTTTATGGAAGAGACTAACACCAAACTACAAGTACTAACAGACAACTGGTCTCAACTTGAAGCAAGGGTCTTGTCAGTTAAACATTCTGTTTCCTCCTTCAAAGAGACTTGTGTTACTGTTTCTCACCTTCATTTTCAAGTCTCTACACTACAGAAACAAGTCGAGGATTTGGAAAATCACAGTAGACGTAATAACCTACGCATTTATGGCCTGGGGGAAGGTCTTGAGGGGACAGACTCCCTTACTTTTTTCAAATCATTCATCCCTAAGTTGCTTCATATGCCGGAGGGAACGGTGCTCAATTTTCAGCGAGCACATCAAGACCACGGGGAGTCATCTTATACTTTCTCGAGTATACTGACTTATTAAAGGTTCTGTCAGCGGTCAGAGCTTCTCCCAAAATCTCTTGGTCAGGCTCTTCCTTGTACTTTGCACAAGACTATGCTAAAGCTACAGCCAATCGTCGCAAAGCCTTTCTGAATATACGAGCTGAATTACGTTCAATAGGTGCCAGATATGGACTTTTTCATTCGTGCCTCTTCAAAGTCACATACAATAACAGAACAACATATGAAGATCCTATACATCTGCAAAGCTTCATTAACTCATGCAAACCAACCGTCATGGATTCTTCTGGTCCGGCATCTTCTTCTTAATGTTGGCCTTGGCTCTCCTGCGTAATGCTGCTTGAGCGTTTTATACCTCATTTCGTTGCTTAGCAGTTTAATTGTTATTTTTTCCTCCCATTGGCGTTTCTGAAGGTGTTGTCTCCTATGTTTTTCTTGATTGAGATTTTATTTCTCTGTGTTCTCAATTCTTACTGTTTGAATTTGCTCTAAACAGTTCAATCTGACTTTTCCTTTGCTTTATTGCTACAGATTCCTTATCCTTGTTTTCTGATGTATTCCCAGCCCTCCGCCTCGCTGACCCCTTGATGTTTCATCCATTTCATGTGGTTCCACCCCCTCCCCGTCTTCGCCTGGTTGCCTCACCCCTCCCCTTGTTCCTTTGGATCTTCTTCATGTAAGTATGTTTCCTATTCACACTTTCTTTTTGTGTTTTTCTTGTTGTTTTTTATTACTGTTTCTCTCTTCCTCTCTTTTCTTTTCCCTTTTCTCCCTTCTTTTCTTCCCCTTTGCACTTCCCTTATCCTACTCTCTTTTTTCTCTTTCCTTTTTATCTGATCTTTCACAAATTTATACTCCTTGTTCACTGTTCTTTTCCCCTATTGAGCCTTTTAAAATGTTTGTCTTTAATCTTTTCCTCTTTTATCTTCTTGCCAGTACGTTCCTGAGTTCTCACTTATTTATTCCTTTTAATTTTATAACTGTTTATCGCGTTGTATGTTAATGGTTTAATGATTTAATTCTTATCCAGTCAAGTTCAGAGTTACCACATGGAACATTAAGGGATTGAACAATACTATTAAAAGACAATGAGTTTTATCCCATTTAGCTAGATTAAAAACTGATGTTGCTTTTCTTCAAGAAATCCATCTATCTGATGCTGAAGCGTCCAAATTAAAGAAATGTTGGGTGGGCAATGTGTTTTCTTCCCCAGCTTTGGGTAAGAAGAATGGTGTTCTCATTCTTTCTCATAAGAAGTTTAATGTCACAGTGACTTCTCAAGAAACTGACTCTGAGGGTTGTTGGGTCATTGTTAAATTACTTATTGATAAAATACCGTTGTTTTTCTTTAATGTTTATGCTCCAGTTTCAGTTTTTTGGTTGCAAATTTCTGATAAGTTACTCTCTCTTGAGGACGATTATATTGTATTTGGCGGTGACTGTAATCAAATTTGTGACCCCATTTTGGATAGGAATTCCCCAGTCAAATTTGTAAATAATAAAATGCACTCACAATTCACTTCTACCATTCATCAAAAATCGTTAGTTGACATTTGGAAAGTGTGTCATCCTGATCTTCGGGAATACAGCTTTTTCTCCCCTCCACACAAATCACAATCTCATATTGACTACCTCTTTTTAAGTAAATCTCTAACGCAACATGTACTCCACTCTGAAATTGGGTCCATTTTAATTTCGGATCATGCCCCGGTTTCTGTTGATTTCGACCTACTCCCTTATAGTCCGTCTGCTGGACGCTGGCGTTTTAATAATTCATTGCTGGTGGATCCTAATTTTTCTAGCCAATTCAGTTCTTTCGCTTCAGAATTCTTCATCATAAACACAACTCCTGATTCCTCTCCTGCTATGATTTGGGATTCTTTCAAGGCAGCTGCCAGAGGCTTCATTATCAATTTTGTCTCTCAGAAGAAAAAAAGTTTTGAGAAACACTCGGCTCAATTGCTTGCCCAAATTAAAAAACTAGAATATGCTTATTATCATTCTTATTCTGAAACTTCCTTGAAAGAACTTATTATCTACGGAAGCGGCTTCTTCTTATCTTCTGAAGAGTAGTGCTAGTTACTACGGGGGTCAGAATAAAATGGGGAAATTATTGGCTAATTATCTAAAAGCACGTCGAGATAGAATTAGGATAGACTCTCTGACTAACTCTAATGGTGACGTTCTTCTTAGGGATGAAGATATTTTAACTGAATTTGTCTCCTTCTATAAAAATCTTTACACTCCGGAGACTCAACCACTTCACTCTGACCTATCTTCTTATTTCCAATCCATCAGTCCCCCCCCCCCCCCCCCTTCACAACACATTAATTTTGATTCGCTACAGGTAGATATTACATTGACAGAAATTTCCCATGCTGTATCGGTCTTAAGACGAGGTAAGACCCCTGGTCCCAACGGATTCACCATTGAATTTTATGAGCACTTTTCAAAGCTTCTTCTCCCACAACTTCTTCTCTTATTCACCTCCTTTATTGAGAATGGTTTGTCTCAAGGCACCTTTCAAGATGCTATGATTTGCTTAATTCCTAAGGAAGGCAAGGACCCTTCTTTTTGTAAAAACTATCGCCCTATTTCTTTAGTTAATACAGACTACAACATTTTTGCTAAAATTCTTGCCTTACGTATTGATCCAGTCTTGCCTGAGCTTCTTGGACCGGAGCAATCGGGCTTTGTAAAAGGTCGTTTATCTTCTGATAATTCTAGAGTCTTTTTTAATATTCTTAGCAAGGTCTCTTCCTTAGATTATCCGCTTGCTGCCATAGCTTTAGACGCTGAAAATGCCTTTGATAGGATTGGCTGGGACTTTATGTTCCATGCTCTCAAATGGATAGGGTTTCCTTCTAAATTAATTTCCTTGATTTCTCTATTGTATTCTGGTCCCAAAGCATCTATTTTTACCAATGGTAAGGTTTCCGAATATTTTTCTCTTTCTAGAGGTGTACGTCAGGGTTGCCCCCCTATTATTTGTAGTTGCGTTAGAACCCTTCCTCACCAAAATTAGGCAGGATACCCAAATTACAGGGTTCCATTTGGGCTCTCACCAAGTCAAAATGTCTGTTTATGCAGATGATATTCTTTTATATTGTTCCAATCCAGACACTTCTCTTCCCCCTTTCCTCTCTCAGGTAGATGCGTTTTCCAAATTATCAGGGTACCGCCTAAATCGAGATAAGTGTGAAGTTCTGCCCCTTAATGTCTTGTGTCTCAAACACTATTTTGTTCACACCGGTTTTTCCTGGCAATCCTCAAAATTAAAATATTTAGGATTATGGTTTTCCCCAACTATTTCGGAAACTTTAAAACAGAATTTTGATTACATTACTAAGAAATTAAA
This sequence comes from Triturus cristatus, assembly GCF_964204655.1. Lineage (NCBI taxonomy): Eukaryota > Metazoa > Chordata > Amphibia > Caudata > Salamandridae > Triturus > Triturus cristatus. Next base: position 1,059,177,009 of record NC_140589.1, on the reverse strand, counting down.
TGATTCAATTACAAAATGGCACCCTCTTTTTCTCTCTTGGTGGGGTAGATTAGACTCTATTAAGATGATGCTTACTCCCATTATTTTATACTCTCTTTCTATGATCCCTGTACATATCCCAGGATATTATTTTAAGAGATTAGTGGGCATTTTATTAAAATTTCTCTGGAAAAGTAAACCTCCTCGAATAGCTTTATCTATTCTTAAAAAAGATAAATCAAATGGCGGGCTTACGTTTCCTAACTTTAAATCTTATCACTATGCGTTTTCTCTAAAACAGGCCTCTTGCTGGCTTTCTTCTGACTCTCCTACCTATCCTCCGATTTGGTTACGCATAGAGAAATATTTCACTTCCCCCTTTGGCTTTCCAGAATCCCTTGCTTTCTCTGCTAACACCTCCTCTTTACGTCATTCTGTCATTTCTTGCACACGCAAACTCTTAACTCCTCTTCTGCCGTCTTCCTATCCTTCGCTTAATTCACTTTCTCAACAACCTATCTGGCACAATAAATTACTACGCATTAAAAATCGTGCTTTCTATTGGAAAGCCTGGTATTCCAAGGGGCTGGTATGGATTTCTCAACTCTTGTCTGATAATAAACCCTTATCTTTTTCAGTCCTCAAATCTAACTTTGCTCTTCCTAATTCTTTCAAGAAACAATATGATATTCTACTCCCTTCTCTCCACCAGTTTCTTTCATTACTTCCACCTTCTCCTGATCTCCCTACAACATGTTCTACATTGTTTCCATTATTAAACGCCTCCCCTTCTGCATCTTCCCTTTACAAATGTCTACTATCTTCTTCCGTAAGGTGCAAAACGAAGACTGAATTGGCATGGGAAAAGGACTTATCGCAATCCTGGTCTGTCTCTGTATGGGATAAATTATGGTTAAAGATCCACAAAACCTCACGGGCGGCCAACACTACTCAAACTCTTTATTTTGTGTATCAACGTTCATTATATTATATATATTTGAATGCCCCAATAATGATAAATGTTGGCATTTAGTCTGGTCTCAAATTAACAAAATATTTAACACTAAGGTTTCCTTTTCCCTCCCAAATATTTTTCTAGGTTCTTTATCCCCTGCTTGGCCTCAGTCCCCATCACATTTTCAGCTAATTGATTTGTTACTTGCTAAAGCCTTACACTTAATCACCTCAAATTGGAAACATGCGGATAAAGTTACTTACAGAGCCTGGTGGCACGCCCTCTGCTTTCATCATAGGCTTGATACCAATTATGTTACCCCTGTATCATTATCAATTAAAAGAGATTTGCTATGGCTCCCTCTGACTACATATTTATCTACTTCCGCTTCTTCAAATACGTCACTTAATACTATTGTGAGAACGTCAGATGATGTTCGTAAACCGCCCTGACTTTGTTTCGTTGTCTTTTTTTTATAGAACAATCTAATGCTGTTTTACATATTATATTTGTATAATTATATCTTTTTTTAGAGTTTTAATCACATACTATGTTCCTTTTTTACATTTTATTTTGAACTCTTTCTAATGACATTTATATTGCTCCCCCCCCCCCCTTTTTTCCTCTTTTTCTTTTTTTATTCTAGGATATAGTGTTTATTGTAACCAGTATGCTTTTTATCCTTTATTGTATATATTACGATTACTTATGTTTTCTTAATGGTTTTTGATTGCGTATTGTAATGTCTTTATGGTCTCAATAAACTCAAACTTAAAAAAAAAAATGAACTCGAGGCTGTGAGCGACTTTGAGGGTGTCTGGGAGCTACAGGTAGCTCGCGATTGACTGGTTGGAGACACCGATCTGGACAAATTACTTAATTTCCCCATCTATATAAACAATGAATGGTGACCTAGTGTAAAGTAACAAATGGTTATGTAATGCTCTCCAATACATTCGAATCGAGTTTGCGCTGTATAAAAACAGCCGAAAGGGTGCACAAAGAGGTAAAAACAAAGCCTTAAAATAAGGAATATTACTGTAACAAAAAGTTCTTCCGGCTTTTGTCCTTCCAGTTCCTGTAGTTTGACACCGAGGGCTGTATGTTCCAGTAGTTGTTCTGTTGGGTAAGAGATTCAACAGTTATGCCACAACTAATCAGGTACATATTAACATCTCCTGTGATACTGAAATCAAGTGCCAGAGCGCAGTGTGTTTTCTTTAGAATAATTGATATGATTCTCTTGATTACATTATTTTTGAGTTTGTAGTAGGTTGAAAGTAAACGTTTATTATGATCAAAGCTGGTGAGTAGTGTGAAATGAATGCCTGGATTCGGTTCTGGAAGCATCTCTATATGCTCTGCCAGGGACAGGGTGACCAAATTGTTTTGTTTTTTCTGCCGAGTTTGTGATGGAGAAAGTAGCTTTGACTGCTGGATAGTGAGACTGCCAATGTTTCCTGAACGATGATTATGTCGAATTGGTTCTGGAAGGAGAAGCTGTAACTACTCCCTATTTTGCTTTCCAAGCCGGGGGTGTTTCAGGAGCATAGTTTAAAGCACGTATGGCATGTTACTTTCCCTGGGCTGCAGCATCAGTTTCTACTCCTTTTATTTAAGGCTCCTGAGAGCTAGCCCAATCCGGGCTCTCGATGTTGCATTATTTTTTGCGCAATTTGACTTGCCACAGCTTTGTCGCGGGCTGATGAGTTGCTGCGTTATCCCCTTAGCACTGAAAGGGTAGATAAGTTGACATGGCTTTTCTTAAAAGGGGGAGTTGAACTTAGGAGGGCAGGGTAGCGAGGGCATACATAGATATTCCTGGGCCGGGTTCCTTGACTGGGAGCATTTCTCTGAGTGGGAGTGTGGGGTGAATTCATCTCCAGGTGCAGCGCTGCATCACTTGAGCTGGAAATTGAGTCTGGGTTTTGATTATTTCCCTGGTTAGTGAGACTTGTGATGAGTTTTTCTGAAGTGCGCAGAGATCGTGGACTAGACTCAGGGCCTTCTGCACAGCACTGTGGTGGGACTAAACCAGCACCTGCTGAGTGGGGATGCCCATCAGGTGAAGAGCTTTGGAGGGCTGAAGGTTGGATGTTGCACGTATTTGTGCCCTTCGGGGGGCAATTTGGTGTATATTCTCTCAGTTTGTTATGAGGTGCTTGGTGGGTTAAAGCAAAGTTCTTTATCAAGGAAGGGATCTTTGCAGATTCTTTTCTGCCAAGATAGGATAGAACATTTTAGGATGTATAGAGTTTAGTAGTCTTATGAGACCTGTCAACTGCGCGGAGGGCTTGCTCCTCACTTCCTCAGTCTGTTGCCGCTTCGTGAAAGGCGGATTTGAGGATGAGCCGCTAGGTTAGTTTGGGGGGAGTCTTTTAAGGGACCGGTCTCTTTGTAGTTTTCCACCAAGTTGTGGTCCTGATTCGTAGTTACTTGATGAACTGGTTGGCCCCTAGTTAGAAGACCGGAGCTGGAGGCTATGTCCCCCCCTTATTTCCGCTTTATTCTCTGTTTTGTTAATTTGATGAGTGTCTTTTGGGGTCGACCCATACTGGGTTTTAGGTCCATGAGGAGTAGGTTTAGAGTATCAAGTAGGATTTAAGTTTTTCTACAATGTGGGTGTGAGACCTGGCACCTTGGCGTTAGTCTCCCTTCCACTTTTTGTCGCTGTGCCTCATGTGTTTTTATGGTGTTGGCCGCTCAGAGCACTGTGCCACTGCTAACCAGTGCCACAGTGCAAGTGCTCCCTAGGTAAAATGTATATGCTGGTTGGATTCCATGATTGGCCTATTTGGTTTACTATCAGGCCCCAGTAAAGTGCACCAGGAGTGCCCAGGGCGTGTAAATACAAATGCCGCTGGTGGGCTTGCAGCACTGGTTGTGCCACCCTCAGAAGCGGCCTGGTAAAATGTGTCTAGGTCTGCCATTGCAGAACCTGCGTGCAGTCTGGTACTTACATGCTGACTGGCAAGTGCACCCACTTGCCAGTACCTAAACCTTCCCTTAACTTCATGTTAGTCACCCCTCTGGTAGGCCCAAGGGCAGGGTGCATTGTAAGCATACGGTAGGACAAGCCCTCATGTGTGTGGCATGTCCTAATAGTGAATGACAGCCATTTTCGTTTTTCACTACTGTAAGGCTACCTGTTCTCATAGGCCAGAATGGGCTGTTAAGATTGTTACATCCTATGATCCTAACAGGCCCAGGGAATATGGTAGAAAATCGAGTTTAGTATGCCTGAACTCAGAATAATAAGGTACATCTTTTAGTAAGGTTTATTTTAATATTCTGCGTTTGCAAATGCCACTTTTAGAAAGTTGGCATTTGCTTGCCTAACCATTTCAGCCCACCTCTGCGTGATGTGTATCTGCTGTCTGGCTTGTGTGAGTGACAGGGCTGGGGAAACCCAGATGGGCAGGGCTAGGTAGCCTGGTGGTGAATAGAAAGATTGACCTATAGATGGGTGGGAGGAGTACACCTGGACTCTGAATAGGGCGGTGCTCTGCCACCACAATGCTGGCTCCGCCCCCTGTGGAGTGTCTGATGGCTCTGCCCTGCACCCTGAAAGAAGAAGCCTGCATCGCATCAACAAAGTGCTCCAGAACTGGACTGAACTAGGCAAGGGCCCCCCTGGCCTGAGAGAACAAAAGATTTGTGGCATAAATGTGGGGGCCCTGCTCCTAAGAAATTAGATCCTGTCCTGCCAAGAAGAGACCTCTGTCCGACGAGGAGGAAACAGGAAATCTGCATGGAGGAGTACTGTCCCTGACCTGGGGGATTGGCCTGCAGTGGTTGCCTTGCTGCTGAAGAAGAGAAAAAGACCAAAAGAACTTTTATTTGACTTGTGCTAAAGATCTCCAAGGGCTTGTGAACGAGCTTGCCCCCTGAACTAAGTCCCAGGACCAGTGGACTTCACCGCCGTGAGAGAGCGCCGGGAAACGGACCGTTTTCCTTGTAATCTTGAGGAGAACTGCTGTGTGCGCTTCCCGATCGAAGTGTACCCCCCTGAAGCTTGTACCCGCTGTCCGGCCCGAACAAAGTGACTGAGGCCCCTCTACGAGTCGTAGCTTGCACCGCAAAGGAAGGTTTCATCCGGCCTGAGCAACACGACTATCTGGCCGCTACGAGCCGTAGCTCGCACCGTAACGGAAGGACTGTGATCCGTACTTGCTTCTACCCCCCCTACGAACTGTACTGCCAGCGTACGCTCCTTTCCCCTGCTTTTGGGAAAGCTGCGGCGCGTGTGGTTGTCGTGTACATCTCCCCTGTGCGGAGCGTACTGTTGTTGTATCCAGAGCTTCGACCCAAGATTACCGATTTCACCGTACGGCGCGAACGCCGTGACGAGCTGTGAAGTGCCGTGCCTACGCACCGTCCCCTGAGCCTGCACACCCAAGGTCCAACGTACTGTACTACGCAACGCCCAGGAAGACACCGCACCGGACACTGCGCCTGATGCCTGCGCAGCCTTCGTGACGAACTCCCCCAAGATAAAGGTACTGTGCCAGATCGCACCGTAGGGTGTATGCTCCTGCCTGGAGCGCCTACAGTGCGTGCAAGACCCGTTCCCCGAGCCTCTGTTTAACGCATCTGAAGCGGACTGAAGGGAACGGCGCGAACGGAATCGTAACATTACGCTAAAGTGAAGAACTCTTTTGCTACCAAGTATTGTGGGCCATTTAACAGCTATCTGGTCTTGTGCTAATCCTACATCTCTATATAAAATACTATTTTTGCATATATTCCAGTGTGGAGTCCATTTGTGGGGTTGTCGCTGACTGACTGTGTGTGTGTTCACAAATGCTCAACCATTACGCCTGAGATAACGCCTTGTCTGCTCGCGCCAAGCTACCTAGAGGGTGAGCAGGGGTTATTGTTAGAGTGTACCCCCTTACCCTGACTATAATAAAGGATCCCTGCTTGACACAAGTACCTACCTCTGCCAACCAGAGAACCCGGATTCTAACAGTGGGAAAACGAGCAGGTGGTTTGTTGACAATCAATCAATCAATCAATCAAAGACATTTATAGAGCGCACTACTTACCCGTAGGGTCTCAAGGCGCTATGGGGGGTGGGGTGCCGTTACTGCTCGAACAGCCAGGTCTTGAGCTTCTTCCTGAAGGAGAGGTGGTCTTGGGTCAAGCGCAGGTCGGTCGGGAGGGAGTTCCAGGTCTTGGCGGCCAGGTAGGAGAAGGACCTTCCTCCTGTTGTCGCTCTTCGGATGCGGGGGACGGCGGCTAGGGCGTGGCTGGCTGATCGGAGGTGGCGTTTGGGAGCGTAGAAGTTGACTCGGTTGTTGAGGTAGCTCGGGCCTTGATCGTGAAGGGCTTTGTGTGCGTGGGTGAGGAGACGGAAGGTGATTCTTTTGTTGACGGGGAGCCAATGCAGGTCTCTCAGATGTCCGGAGATGTGGCTGTTACGTGGGATGTCGAGGATGAGTCTGGCTGAGGCGTTCTGGATCCGCTGGAGTCTCTGCTGGAGCTTGGCGGTGGTTCCGGCGTAGAGGGCGTTGCCGTAGTCCAGTCGGCTGGTGACGAGGGCCTGGGTGACCGTCTTCCTGGTCTCCATGGGGATCCACCAGAAGATCTTCCGTAGCATGCGCAGGATGTTGAAGCACGACGAGGAGACGGCGTTGACTTGTCTGGTCATGGAGAGGGAGGAGTCCAGGATGAAGCCCAGGTTGCGTGCGTGGTCCGTCGGTTTGGGTGCGGTGCCCAGGGCGGGGGGCCACCAGGAGTCGTCCCATGCGGAGGGTGAGGAGCCCAGGATGAGGACCCCCGTCTTGTCTGAGTTCAGTTTCAGGCAGCTGGTCGTCATCCACTCGGCTACATCTTTCATCCCATCGTGCAGGTTGGCTCTGGCGGCGGCGGGGTCGTTGGTCAGGGAGAGGATCAGCTGGGTGTCGTCGGCGTAGGAGATTATGTTGAGGTTGTGTTGGCGTGCGATGGCCGCGAGGGGGCTCATGTAGACGTTGAAGAGGGTGGAGCTCAGCGAGGATCCTTGAGGGACGCCGCAGATGACTTCGGTGGCCTCTGACTTGTACGGTGGTAGGCGGACTCTGTGTTCTTCCGTCGAGGAAGGAGACGATCCAATCCAGTGCCTTCTCCTGGATTCCGATGTTGCTGAGGCGCTGCACTAGGGTGCGGTGGCAGACCGTGTCGAAAGCCGCGGAGAGGTCTAGGAGGATGAGGGCCGCTGTTTCTCCGTTGTCCATCAGGGCTCGGATGTCGTCGGTGGCGGCGATGAGGGCGGTCTCTGTGCTGTGGTTGGCTCGGAAGCCAGACTGTGAGGGGTCGAGGGACCCATTCGTCTCGAGGAAGGCGGCCAGCTGTTTGTTGACGGTCTTCTCGATGACTTTGGCTGGAAACGGGAGGAGCGAGATGGGGCGGTAGTTCTTGAGATCGGTGGGGTCCGCTGTAGGTTTCTTGAGTAGAGCGCTGAGTTCGGCGTGCTTCCAGCTCTCAGGGAAGGTGGCGGTGTCGAAGGAGGTGTTGATAATGTCCCGCAGGTGGGGTGCGATGACAGCGTCAGCCTTGTTGAAAACGTGGTGAGGGCAGGGGTCGGTCGGAGATCCGGAGTGGACGGAGTTCATCATGCGGACGGTGTCTTCGGTGCTGATCGGAGTCCAGGCGCGGAGGGTGGTGGTGGGCGGCGTTGCTGTGGTCGTGGCGTGCGTCGGTTGACAGCTGAAGCTGTTGTGTATGTCCGCGATCTTGTTGTGGAAGTAGGAGGCGAGGGAGTTGCAGAGGTCTTGCGATGGGGTGATGTCGTTGTTTCCGGCGTTGGGGTTGGAGAGCTCTTTCACGATGTTGAAGAGTTCCTTGCAGTTGTGTGCGTTGTTGTCCAGCCGGTCCTTGAATGCAGTTTTCTTGGCGGCGCGGATCAGTTGGTGGTGCTTCCGGGTGGCAATCTTGAGGGTGGTCATGTTGTCTGGTGTTGGTTCCCTTCTCCAGACTTTCTCGAGGGCTCGGCAGTTCTTCTTGGAGCTCTTGAGTTCGTCGGTGAACCATGGGGCTTTCTTGCTGGCGGGTCTGCTGGGCGGGGTCCTCAGAGGGGCGAGTTCGTCTGCGCAGTTGCTGATCCACTTCGTGAGGTTGTCGGCGGCCTGGCTGGGGTTTGCTGAGCTGGTAGGCGGGTGCTGGCTCAGGGAAGCGGCGAGCTGGTCGGCTGTGATCTTGTTCCAGCTTCTACGAGCAACCTGTCGCTGGTGGTGGTGGATCGTCGTTCTTTTGAAGGTGAAGTGGACGCAGCTGTGGTCCGTCCAGTGGAGTCCTGTGGCGTGGCTGAAGGCGATGTCTTTGCTGGATGAGAAGATGGCGTCGAGTGTGTGTCCGGCGAGGTGGGTGGGGGTGGACACCAGTTGCTTGAGTCCGAGGTTGGCGAGGTTGTCGAGCAGGGTGGTGGTGTTGCGGTCGTTGTTGTTCTCCAGGTGGAAGTTGAGGTCCCCCAGGAGGATGTAGTCAGCGGAGGGGAGGGCGTGCGGGTTGATGAAGTCGGCGATGTCCTCGCTGAATTGTGTGCGTGGTCCCGGGGGTCGGTAGATCAGGGTGCCTCTGAGGGTGGTCTTCGGGTCGGTGTGTATCTGGAAGTGCAGGTGTTCGGCGGTCGTTAAGGTGTCGTCAGTGCTGGTCGTGATGCGGATGGTGTTCCTGTGGATGACGGCGATGCCTCCTCCCATCTGGTTGGCGGTGCGGTCCCTCCGGGTGATCTTGTATCCCTCTGGGATGGCGATGTCGGGCGCTGAAGAGGCGTTCATCCAGGTCTCCGTGAGGAAGGCAACGTCAGGGGCTGTGGTGTCGAGGAGGTTCCAGAGTTCGATGGCGTGTCTGTGGATGGAGCGGTTGTTGAGCAGGATGCACTTGAGGTGGTTGCTGCTGGTGTTCGGCTTGGCGGGTGCTGGTGCGAGGCAGGTCCGGATGCAGGAGAACTTGCAGGCGTGGCAGCTGAAGGGTCCGTGGGTGCGTCGTGGGGTGGCTCGGTAGCATCCTGGGAATCGGCCGGTGTTGAGTGCGTTGAGGGTGGCGGCGGTGTACGTCAGGCGGGTGGGCCGGGGTCCTCGAGGGCCAGGGGTCCTAGCCCTGGGCGCGGTCCAGGCGCGGACGGGCGCAGACGGGCTTACCTTTGGCGCGCCTTCGGCGCACAATCGGCGCGCCCGCTGCGCGTGACTGCTGCGCGTTCGCACGGTCGACATATATGGCGAAGTGCGAGGGGGGCGGAGCAGCTGGGAGGCGGGAGCGGGGAGGGTACAGAATGAAGAAAGGGGCGGGGTTAGCGGCGGTGGCGGGAAGCGGGGAGGGATGAGACAGGGGCAGACAAGGAACAAATCCGGCAAATAGGCAACAGGGGGGGACAAAATAACAATATACAGCAAGATACAATTACACAAAACAGCGGTACAATTCAGGAAGCGAGCACAGACCACGCCGCTCGATGGCAGGGGGCGTGGTCCCGTGGCGGCAGCCGGAGCTCAGAGGCAGGCAGGCGGGGGGGCACACGCAGCAGCTGGTGGCCGTGCGGCACGGGGGGTGTCCTAGACTAGGTCACACTCACCTGCGTCGCACGGTCGCCATATATGGCCAAGTGCGAGGGGGGGCGGAGCAGCTGGGAGGCGGGAGCGGGGAGGGTACAGACTGAAGAAAGGGGCGGGGTTAGCGGCGGTGGCGGGAAGCGGGGAGGGATGAGACAGGGGCAGACAAGGAACAAATCCGGCAAATAGGCAACAGGGGGGGACAAAATAACAATATACAGCAAGATACAATTACACAAAACAGCGGTACAATTCAGGAAGCGAGCACAGACCACGCCGCTCGATGGCAGGGGGCGTGGTCCCGCGGCGGCAGCCGGAGCTCAGAGGCAGGCAGGCGGGGGGGCACACGCAGCAGCTGGTGGCCGTGCGGCGCGGGGGGTGTCCTAGACTAGGTCACACTCACCTGCGTCGCACGGTCGCCATATATGGCCAAGTGCGAGGGGGGGCGGAGCAGCTGGGAGGCGGGAGCGGGGAGGGTACAGAATGAAGAAAGGGGCGGGGTTAGCGGCGGTGGCGGGAAGCGGGGAGGGATGAGACAGGGGCAGACAAGGAACAAATCCGGCAAATAGGCAACAGGGGGGGACAAAATAACAATATACAGCAAGATACAATTACACAAAACAGCGGTACAATTCAGGAAGCGAGCACAGACCACGCCGCTCGATGGCAGGGGGCGTGGTCCCACGGCGGCAGCCGGAGCTCAAAGGCAGGCAGGCGGGGGGGCACACGCAGCAGCTGGTGGCCGTGCGGCGCGGGGGTGTCCTAGACTAGGTCACACTCACCTGCGTTGCACGGTCGCCATATATGGCCAAGTGCGAGGGGGGGCAGAGCAGCTGGGAGGCGGGAGCGGGGAGGATACAGAATGAAGAAAGGGGCGGGGTTAGCGGCGGTGGCGGGAAGCGGGGAGGGATGAGACAGGGGCAGACAAGGAACAAATCCGGCAAATAGGCAACAGGGGGGGACAAAATAACAATATACAGCAAGATACAATTACACAAAACAGCGGTACAATTCAGGAAGCGAGCACAGACCACGCCGCTCGATGGCAGGGGGCGTGGTCCCGCGGCGGCAGCCGGAGCTCAGAGGCAGGCAGGCGGGGGGGCACACGCAGCTGCTGGTGGCCGTGCGGCGCGGGGGGTGTCCTAGACTAGGTCACAATATGGGCTGTCTGGGCTTCAATTATTAAATTGTTTAGTTAAGACAGTTTAGAGTCGATGTATGAAACGTGTACAGCAAGGATGCTTAAGAGGTCGACTTGCAAGTCCAGCTTAGCTGAATGGTAATGTGGAGCATTTAAGGATGCTTGAAAGGTTTTTAATAACAGAGGCCATGTGTCAGAGCTGTCACTGTTTTCCATGTTTTCTTTCCTCAGTGGGCTTTCCGTTGATAGTGATTCTGCTGGTGGCGGGTTAGTTCCCGGGGATCCGTCAGCTGGTCAAGCCATAGGTTTTACATTTGAGCATGTTGTATCCTTTGCCTGCTCCTTTGCCAAGGACCGTGTATGTAACAGAGTGATCTGAAAAATTATTTGAGGGTGTAGGCCAGAAATATAGCTCTATACTTGAAGGTACTGGCCAGCTCGCCCTCTTCCAAAGGGGCAAAGGGAGGTCTTGTCCGAAGAGACCTACATTGTTTCTCCCCTATTTCATCAATAATTTGAGCCGAAGAAAGTCCTGGTACTACACCTGAACAGGTCTGAGGCAGCTTGACTCAACTCAACCCCCTCTTTTCACAAGCTGCAACAGGTGCCGTAAGCTACCTAAGGCTTTAGGCTCTCTCTCAGTTGTTCTTCTCCCCGTCCTCTCACTCTCTCCAGAAGTACTCCAGGCACTCGTCTTCATGCATCTCCCTTCCCCTGAGCACCACCACACCCTCCCAGCCTTAAGGGGGAGATGGGAAGAGAGAGGGTGCAGTATGACTGAAGGCAACAAAGCAAGCATGTAGGCAAGGACGAGCATGTCAGTATCACATAAGGAGGCAAACTATTAATGAAAGCTAGTGAATACGAGGGTTGGAAATAACAAGCAAAGCTCCACTCATTACTGCTCACCAGCTCCCTCTGCTCTTTTTGGTACCCACCAGCACAGACAAGCAGACCCCAGGACGGTGTTAGGTCTTATAGTGTTAACTGGGGTGTGTGATCGGATATGCTGAGCTGGGATGGGATGGTTGAGACACAGTCAGGCTGCTGTAGGCAAGAGGCTTGGAGAAGGAAGGGTGAAGCTCATGGGAGAGATGCCAGCCAAGAGGAAGCTATGAGTAAGGAGCTGCAGGAACAGCAAGGGCAATCACTCTCTGGCCGCTTCCATGATCAGTGCAACCTCAGTGCGTAATTGGATGCCACTGCAGAGAGGTAAGGTGAAGCGTCAAACAATGCAGTACGAAAAAGGTGTGTTGTGTGACATGAGTAGGCTGTCAATATTTCACTCTCAGCCTCTGTCCACTTCAACAGATCTCTCATCTAAGTTCTAAGTGATGAGAGGTTGTGTAGCCTTCCAAGACATGGAGAAGTGTGGCTCAATGGTTAGAGCGGCAGACCCTGATGCAGAGGTCTGGCCCGGGACCAGGGTTCAATTCCCGCCTTGGCGGGTCTTGGGCTCAATTTCCTCGGACCCGTTATTTCTCTCCTAGGTGCCTATTCTAATCATGGGTCCCACTCTGCAACTCTGGGCAAATGCTTGCTTAATCTCCACAACGGCCCCAACAGCCCTGGGATGCCTGGCTTCACCTTGGGGTGCCCAGGAGTGGACATTTCACAGGGAAAAGCCAGGAAGGGTTCCACAGCGGTATGAGTACAGCGCCAGGACACCCTAGGGTAGCAGTGCGCTATACAAGTACAACACATTTACATTTAACTGCTGTTTGGCCAATAACCAGGCAAAATATGAAAATCTGTTTGCTAGCCCCATGATTTTAGACCGTTTATACAATCCTAGCACAACTCCTGAAAGGACATGGCCATTGTTCTTCCCTGTGATCTCTTTAACCACAACATCTAGGACAACAATCCTATACCGCTGAAAAATCTTATGTAACCTTTTAGGTGTCAAGTACACCCTATGGAGTATCTTAAACTGAAAGCAGACATTTCTAGAAATGTCAGCTTTCTCCTTCTGTCTCACTCAGGCAGGACTTCTCAAGTTTCCGTGACAAGACAGTTAGTACTTGCTCCAGATCAGACTGCAGGCGATGCCCCCTCACCGCCAGGAACCTGGCTGTCAGGCAGACAAAAGCTCTGGTTGCACAGTAGTCCTCTGGATACTCTGTGGAGCACCCCTTCCTTGGTCGGGGACAACGTGGAACAGGAACCACAAGTGAGGTAGCAGCTCTCATTGTTATTCAGGGTTGGCAGAGAGGGCTGTGAATATTATGTCTGTTCTCTCAGAAACGGTTTGAGTTGGTTCTCTTTCTCATGTGTCATTCTCAGGCTGCCTTCCAGGCTTAACCTTTGTTTTAAGTGAGACTGAAGCACACACAGCAGAGGCACAAAGAGGTGTGAGTAATTTGCATCTGACTATCAACAGCCACTCCTGACACTGATCAGGAAGAGAGACAAAGGAATGCTCCCCTTCTAAAGCACCCTTCACAACTGACAACAGGAACTGCAGTTGTAATCCTCACCACTACTGTCCGCCAAATGGCAGTTTCAGGAAGACTAATCAGCTGCCCTTTGTGTCAAAATGCCCTAATTGAATTTTCAAGGAGAAGCCTGTCTCACATTCCCCCAACTCAATATCTTGGTTCTCTCAATCCAGTCTTAGGAATGGCAGCAAGACACTTCCACTGTCTGGGAAAGAAATTCACCTCCATCTTGTGCACATGAACAGTCCAGGGGTTTCAAAAACGGAATACACAGTCCTGTGTTCACTCATACACTCATGCAGGGTGTTACACACTTCTTGCACTCACCATGAATTTCTGCATATGCTTGAGATCTAGGAGCTAAGATTCCGGGCTCACCATTACCAGCAAACTTTACACAAGTGGGTCAATAAGCTTCTTCTCCTGTGACACTGGTAAAAAGTCTGGGTCATGTAAGATCATTACAAAAAAACATATACTTCAACCACTGTGCCACATTCATGAACCTAGGCCTTAGCACATGCTAGCTTAGTGTGAGAATGAGGCCAAGATGAAAAAAGCAAGATACCAGATACTCACAGTTCGGCACACAGCGCAGGGAACAAAACTGTACACCACACCTGGGAGATTCCCGTCCAAACACTCATATAAACACAATCCTAAAAGATGGTATGCTTCTCCTGTGGGTGTCTGAGGACTAAAGAAATGATGTGTCCTTTGAAGCAATGAGACACATGATAAGAGGGAAGAGTTTATTAACCACGCTGACGAGTAGAAAATGAGGAAGGAGGGGTGCAGATAGATTTAGAGGTCGAGGCTAGGTGAGGATGAGAAGTGCAACAGGAAGAAACAGGTTGAAAACTAAGCCATGAATGACCCTGAAAGGGGCATTACTTCAATTTGACCTCATTGTCACCAAGGTCATGCTAAGAGGGGAGGGGGTAGATGATGTCATAGCATGTGCCACCACACTATAAGGCCAGATATCATTTGAAATTTAAGTAATAAAAGTCTCTGTGTTGATGGACCACAGCAAGGAAGGTTGCATGTCCAGTCCCAAATGGCGTAAGAGGTCCATAGTACCACACTTCCAAATGCAGCCCTTCAGTCATTGCTTGCACTGCAAGCAAACGCAGTATGAAAACACCTTTACATTACCCCAGGATACAGGCATAGTTCAAGACCTTATCCCTAAAAGTAATGAGCTTAACTTTCTCAACTACAGAACAAGGCTGCTCAAGATGCTATCTACTATGACATCAATGTTTTTAAGAGACAAATTTACTGAGGTGACACAAGGGGATGTTCACTTGTAAATGGTTACCAGATTCAATGCCACTGCACTGCATATAGCGCTGGGTATTTTTGTCCTTAAAGGCCTAACTGTTGTACTCTGTGGTAGAAGTAGACACTGGTAGCCAAGTAGATTCAACATGTACCTTTAATCTATAGTCGGTTCAGGTACATCCAGATGGTTGGTGTGTACATCAAACAGGTAGTCCAGGTAACAGGTGAAGTATAAGTAGATTAGCCAGTAGTCAAGACATTGGCTCCAGGTGATAGCAAACCCCTTGTAGTGGCAAACCCCACCAGGAGCAGCCTGCCTGCTGCTCAGCCCCTCTCTCTCTAACTGTCATTCCTCACTCACCCAGACACCCAACATTCCATGCATCACTGCATTCCCAACATACAGTAAACATGCACTTTGGCTGAGCAGCAGGAAGAAAGAATGAAGTGTAGAAAATACAGTAACTATGCAGGGCATAACACATCCCTTTCCTTTTAAAAGAAAACAAAAATACTGCAAAAGAAGAACTATACACAAAAATGTACAAATGCAAAAAAATAGTTCGAAAACCCAAGGATGTGAAACAAAGCAAACATCACAGGAGGGTCAGAGCTATTCAAAACAGAGAGAATAGATAGCTTACAAAAATATAAATTGAGTAAAATAACCCATCCTCTTCCAATAAATATAATGAGAAACATTTTGTTGCGAAATGCAAAGAGCAAAAAACATCCTGCAACTACGATCCCTACTACAAGGGAACAAATGAAAAACAAGATTCCTAGAATAAGGAAACTTATCTACGTTGTGAAGATGGATATCAAAGCCAAACCTTCACTCCTCGTGTGAGGTACAAGAACCTGGGATTAAGACCCTAAAGTCCACCCTCATATAAGGGTCTAAGACTTTAACGATGAGTATGGGACCATAAACCTAGAAAATACACCATGTGTAGGGGAACTGTACCCATAAATCAAAAGCAACCTAGTGAGAGGGTTACATGCTATGTTAAATGGAGGAAACCCCATAAACATACCCCGTGTAAGGGTTACTAATCAAAGAACAATTAATGGGAATAATATCCATGAACCCACCCCTGTGGAGAGGCTGTGTGTAGCTCACTATGGAAAGGGACTCGTACCCAAACCATGACTATCCCTCATGTAAGGGAGAACATACCCCGAGTAAGGGCTCCAGCCCCGCGTAGGGGCCACTTGTTACGCTTTATGGGAAAAGGACATGTACCTAAACCCATGACTATCCCTAATGTAAGGGATAATTGCGTGAAGAGCAAATGCCGAAACCCATCCCTCAAACAAGGGATACACCTGTGATTACCACCCTGACATTAGATGTTCCACCCATATGTAGGGAAGAGAAGACTGTGGCATATCACTAGGTGAAATAACATTCCATAAAACATGCAAGAACTCTAAATGCAATACAACTTAAAACTGTATCTCACACCGGTGAGCGATCTCTCACCTGAGAAGGTTGAAAAATGACCACACGTAACTGAATTACAAAGCATAGACGAACATTGCTGTGGTAAATAAGACATCCTGTGAGTGATATGTTACACGGAATAGCAACACGACTCAGTAGATAGCAGGTATCACATCACCTATGTGAAAGCAGCACTTTCACTTTGTCTTAACAAAAACTGTGATTGCAACGATAGTTCCACCTGCTTGCCAGTACACTCTTTTGAAAAATCCACGATTGACAATTGTTGTACAAGAAAGACATCTTTGAAACAAAGTAGAGGTTATCTGAAGTTGCACAACAATGAGAAACAGCTGTTTTCCATCAGCAACGAGAGCGATAAAAGCATCTCGGACAGTACAAACATGCTTCAGGGGAGAGGATGTATAAAGTACCTTACCCTCATTGAAGAAAAAAAAAACTACCAGAGGGTCATCAATCTTGAAAAACAACACGAAGATGACCAGGCTATGTGCGCAGAAACAAACAGCAGAAAACACCTGAAAGTAGCAATGAAACTTGAACGTGAAGTGTGTCGGAAAGCTCAAAATGGAGCCAAGCATGCAGGGAGCTGCCGCCAACACAAAGATGCCGGCACGCTTTTCGCGTCGTACCGGGTGGCTCACAGTGAAAGCGTGCTTCTCAACGTAGATAGAAGCAGGCTGTGGTACGACGCATAGAGAAATAACATCACAGACGATGAAGAAACTAATGCACGCGAGTCCAGACTTGAGGTAAAAACGCTCGCGCTGACAAAAGCAATATGCAGGCACCTCTCGACTAGCGCCCACATCCCGAAATGAACAGACAATTTGGAGTCTCTGTGCCATGCTCACCTTCATGTGGAGTTTCAGCGTTGAAAATGTCCACAGATGACAGTATGCTAAAAGGAGTCTTGAAGTTGTTGTGCACGACCGTGTGTAGCGATCTCTGCACACATTGTAGATCCATGTAGCACATGCAAACCTTTTCGTGGCACCTCCAAAGTAGTGCTCACATCCTGTAACAGACAGACTTTGCGCAGGACAAATCATGAGATGTGCCGCATCCAAGCACAGTTTGTCCACGTTGAAAATCATTGCCAAAATCTTGACATGTGCTGCATGCAAGCACTGTTTAAACAAGTTTAAAGTCATTACCAAGAAACACTCTTTTCTAGATTGCGCATTTCTTGTGGCAATTACACGGTACAGCATGCTTTTGTTGGGGCTGTCTGTTATACAAGACACTGGTGGGGTTGCTGAATATGCTGTACCTTTCTCTTTTGTTGTGATGATTCCTCTTGTGTTGCTCGACATGTTGCCTCTTGTATGCTTGATGTAGCATCGTTTATTAGTTGTCTGCGCTAGTAATACTTGTGGCTCCTTCTCACCCTTTGGACTCATTACAGATGTTATCTTGTGCTTCCTTGACCAGTAGTGGAGATAAGTAGGCTAGTGGGAACGTCTCCAACTCTCGCTCGTCGCCAAAATATGTTGTACTCTGTGGTAGAAGTAGACACTGGTAGCCAAGTAGATTCAACATGTACCTTTAATCTATAGTCAGTTCAGGTACATCCAGATGGTTGGTAAGTACATCAGACAGGTAATCCAGGTAACAGGTGAAGTATAAGTAGATTAGCCAGTAGTCAAGACATTGGTTCCAGGTGATAGCGAACCCCTTGTAGTGGCAAACCCCACCAGGAGCAGCCTGCCTGCTGCTCAGCCCCTCTCTATCTAACTGTCAATCCTCACTCACCCAGACACCCAACATTCCATGCATCACTGCATTCCCAACATTCTACAGTAAACATGCACTTTGGCTGAGCAGCAGGAATAAAGGATGAAGTGTAGAAAATACAGTAACTATGCAGGGCATAACACTAACCCTAACAAGTCACAGTAGCAAAGCCAATTTCAGATGCAGGTCTTGGGGGTAAAGTGAATGGCAGCTTGGATAAGGATTTCATAAGCATTCTTCTCTGGCAAGTAAGAGCTAAAGACTCTAGGACTAAAGGCCCCCAGACGCCTTATCCTTAATGGGTGTATCTTAGACGATAAACCAAAGGTGGCCAAAAAACTATTTGCCCTGTCTGAGGTAGAATTGAATAGATGTTTTATTAACTGGGAAAGAACTGGGGCTGCTGTTGCACGTCATGGAGGGATTCAGACCAAGTAACTGACACAGGCAGTATACTAAAGCTCTGGCCATGGGTTCTTGTTATATGGATTAGCTACATACATTGACGGCAGTTTCTACTTCGAGGACACAGTACTACATGCCCTTGACCTTTTCCAACATTTGTTCCACAAGAATTACAACAAAATTGTATTCAACATTTTTGGATTTATCAGTTTCATTGACAAGAAAATCGAAGACAACAGTCGTCTTTTCCACCATCGCGAGAATTATAGCGGACCTTTTCAACAGGACACTGCCATCTTTTTGAGAAAGAGGATAAGTGTTGTTACACATTCCTATAAGACCTGTCATGCGAGTGATTGACTTCAGCCCTCCCATTGATAGGAATCTTTTGTACATTTAAATACACCATACTATAACAGTGATTTCTGTGACGGAGCCCTGATGAATGAATTGCCGAAACGCGCGTAGCGCAACAACATACCGCCAGCTTTTGTACATCATGCTCATCCACAGTTTTAGTATTGCAATATGACTTTTTCACCATATTCTCTGTTGTTATGAGTTAAGTCATACAGACCTTTGTGTATTATATCAAGTATCATTCACTTTATATATGATAAAACTGAATGAATGCAATATTGATTTTATATAAATGAAAAAACTATATAAGAAATATTAAATGACTATTTGTGATAATAATGTATCTTTTTATAAACCACAATCTTAAATTTTCACATTAAATAAAACGTTATGCAATAAATATCCTTTTTGATAATATTTGAAATATTTACTGTTATCTTTTGTGTTATTGATCTGAAATTGTTCTGCCCACAACTTGTGTTATTCACCCTGCCCAGGTGTATCTTTACAAATTAGAATTGAATAGATGGTCAGTTATGTTTGAAAATCACACAACAAGTCAACAGTTTTAGATCGATTGTTGGTGAGACATAACAATTTGGGGAAAATATTAAATATAAGAAACAAAATCATAAATGCAGTTCTATTTCAGGACCGGAGGCGCGGATTATGCTTTTTTCCTTCACTTTATTTTATATTTCATTCAAAATGCAGACATCAAAATATATGAAAAAAACTAACTATCCAAGAAACCCCAGGGAAGCACAAGCATAGCATCCTCCAAACAGATCTCAGAAGTTCATACAAAGTACTATGCCTCTTTCGTTTCTCCCTCTTTCTTCACTGATCACATTGCCAAAGATAAGTGCCTCTTGCTCCCTGTGCTTGAATGTACCATATTGTTGGTGTTTGATTATTACTGGCACTATTTGCCTTTCCTTTAAGGTCTCTGCACCACGTGAACGCACTTTATGCTTCTTGCGCGGCTATTTCCCTGTTTTTTAATGCACCGCAGGACCGCGGGTGCGGGGAGGTCCTCCCGTCACTTGGTGCTGCAGCAGGTGCCGGGATATCCCTTTGGCTTCCTCAGCACTTCTTCGGTGTCGCTGAATGGGACCCAGTTGTACCGGCTCTGCATGAGAAGCCTTGCCACGCGCTACCTGTCCTGCGCTGTCTGAAGACTTATGCCCCTCAGCGAGAGATCTGTATTCTCTGATTGGTTTTCTATGCAATGCCCTACGGGGTCGGTGTTGGTGCATTCTAGACACTCTGCAGGGGTCTGTATTTGATTGGTGGCTGTGCAGGCCTGAGTGGGGACACTGTCCCTTGCAGCTTGGCCCTTATATCCTGTGGGTGCTGTGTCCCCCATGGCTGAGGCCCTTACAAATTGGGACCGCTGGTCCCCTCAACTCACTGGGCTTGGTCACTTCCAAATCCAAGGCCCTTGGTCTCCCCTTAAAGAAAGTACTGGTATACCCAGTACCAATTCACATAGTGCTGTGCTCAAGTCTGAGGGCCCCTTACCGAGCAGTGATGAAGAACTCAGAGAGCACATATGTGGAGGAGGAAGCATGTTCTTTACTCCCACGTTTTATGAGTTAGTTGACACCGCCATATATAGGGCTGTGTCTAAAGCAAATGCCCCCCTTGAGCAACGCCTTTACAGGCAAATTGCAGAACACCGTGCATTGATTCTCAGGCCTGACCTTGCAGTCCAGAGTTTCCCCATTTCTGATCAGCTAACCTCAGTGCCAGGCTCTGCACCCCAGAAACTATAACGCAAAGCTGGGGTAGATTATGACACTTGTCCCTTTCCACGGACCACCACAATACCCTACAGGACCCTTCTACCAGCCTGATTTCAACCAGCATTTTTTAGGACAGGGCAGAAGAAGAGGCAAACGAGGAAGACGTGGGAACAGAGGAATCCAGTGGGAAAACGACAGGACTCCAATCAACACACGAAGTCACACCAGAGGTCAACAAAAGGCGGGCACGAGCACAATGAGGGACTAGTCGTTAACCTTACAGATTTTACCCTAACGACGGATAAAACGGCAGTCCTGGAAAAAGGACTTGGTTTTGTCCCTACCACCTACCTGGACAAATTCTGATTACGATGTGAACTCTGCGAATTCTTGAGAAAGATCCGCCTTAAGACTTTCTTTCTGGACAAAGAGCGACCAGAAGATGATGACAGTCACGCCAACCTGAAACCAAAATCTACTTTCTTTACCCCACCCTCCATGATGCCTCCAGAGGTGCTAGCTTTTGAGGAAGTAGTGGTAAAAGAAGTCAAACTACTACAACCAAAGAGAGACACATTCAACAACCTGAATAATAAGGAACGTACAGCCCTTGAAACCTTAAAAACCAGAACTGATATAATCATAAAACCGGCAGATAAGAGCGGAGCTACCGTAATTCAGAGCACAAATGCATACAGGACTGCCTGTCTTCATCTTTTGGATGATACCAAATACAAAACACAAATACCTTTAACTAGGGTCTGAGGCAATGTTTAGAGACCTGCCTGGATACCTTGCCCCAATCGACAATACTCACATACCTAAAGTGTCCAAGGGTCTACAGCAACGTTCTGAACACTACAAATCCTAGAAAACGAACATAACAATGGAAAAGCGCCGAAAACAAGGAAATATTAAAAAAAAATCCGGATTTCCATCACTCACCAACTTGGTGACATGCTTCATCATCTGGGTCTCCTCTTGAAGTCACTCTAGTGACACTAAGGGCTACAACCCCATCATAATGATTGTGGAGCCCGAGGATGTTTTCATCAGTTGGTAAAGGAGGATAACTTGCTAGACTACCAGATGAGAGCAGTTGATTGTGTGGGAAATAAGTGCAGTGCAACAGTGATAAGTGAAGTTAAAATTGAGTTACGACAGACCACATATTTATTATTGTCTCCCACAATTCAAACTAAAAACAGTGCAAAAGACAGTTTAACCAAATAGCTGTCTAAGATTACAACATGGTCAACATGTTTCAGCACACTCTGACATCATTCTGTCCCGTGCCTTCGTCAGGACCCACTCAATTCTTTGCTACTGCAAAAATGTGAAAAAATACATAATAGAAAATTAACTACTATCAGTACATTAGAAATGGTTGGAAACGATACAACCAAATCACCTGTTGCGTGGAGTGTACGATCCTTCCTCTATAAAAACCATATACCTGAAGGTATCTGCAAAATAAGAAAGGAACAATACGCGCCACATTGAGGTTCAATTTTTTTTTTTTTTTTTTTTAAATATATTTTTATTGCAGGAATCAGTAAATCGTTACATAATCGACCAGCATTATATAACAAGCAAGATCAATGAGATCCACCCCTCCGTCCCCCCGCCGTAAGTTTCTTACACAGCCATTCAGCCCACAACCCTGGGGTCGGGCGGCGAAATTCAATGGGGGCTCAGAAGGATGCCGAGGCTGGTCCTGATGATCCACTGTCCGTCATCTGCTTTTCCAAACAAGCCTATAAACCCAGAAAGAAAAACCCCACCCTCAAAACCGCTACGAACCAAAGAGAACCCACCCAACCCCGCCATCAGCGCACGACAACAACCTCAACAGGATCTGCTAAAGGACCCATGGGGAAAGCAACAGAGCTGAAAAGTGCAATCGTCTATCGGGACTTGGGGCGAGCTGCTTCCTCACTTTCAGAGTCGCTGGGGGCGCAATAATCCCTAAGGGCCTGCACTAGCGTCTCCCACTCCAGCGCTGCCTCCTGTGCCTTCTCATTACTCTGCCTACAAGCTAGCTGGTATCTTAGCGTGCTCTCCCCCGCCGCCCACTTCAAAAGTTCGCTGTGCCACCGGCTTCCTGTCGGACCAGCTCGTGCCTTCCAGTTCCTGGTCACCTCTCGTTTAGCCAGGAGCAGCCCTAGGTCACTGAACTTGCTAGATATTTTGTTCTTGGGGGTATGAGGGAACCAGTGCAGGAGTCCCACCGCCGCGTCAAACGATAAAGATCTCCCCGTCGTCTCCTCCAGGGTCTTCCCCACCTCTACCCAATAGGATGACAATCCTGGGCAGGCCCACAGCATGTGGAGAAGGTCCGCCTCCTGGGCCGGGCACCTGGGGCATTCCGCCGAATTCGTAGCAAAATATCGCCTGATTTTCACCGGGGTCAGATATGCTCTATGGAGCACGTAGTAGTGGACCAATTGAAAGCGGGCGTGGCGTGTGCCCTTCCAGGCTCGCCGCACCAGCTGGGACCAGGTCGTCTCCGGGATCTCTTTGCCAATGTCCTCCTCCCACCGGTGTCTCAGAGTAGTGAGGGGAGCCAGCCCCTCATTGATCAGTCTGCCGTAAAGGCAAGTGACCGCCTTCACCGTGCCCGCAGACATCATCACGTATTGGCATACCGGGGATAAGGGAGGTTCCTCCTGCCCGCATTTCCAGTGCGCCTGGATCGCTCGGACAAGGGCCGAGTGCAGCAGAAAGTCGCCGCGGGGAATCCCGAAGCGATCAATGAGCTCCTGAAAGGGCAAGAGCGCCCCGTCCTCGTATAGGTCACCTATTAGCTCCAGGCCGGCGTCCTCCCAGTTCGCCAACCGTGACCAATCGCCACCATGGGGCAAAGCCGTTAGCATCCCCAGAGGTATTTCGGGCGCATACGGTGTTCTCAGGTGGCCCCGGGCGTGAGCTCGGTTCCAGCACAGGCGAACGGTCCGCTCCTCCATCGACAAGTCCTGCAAGGCCAACCGTTGTCGCATCGGTATGAAGGAGAGAACATGCCTGGCCATACCCGTTCCCCTCCTGTCTTCTGGGCCCCGGAACTCCCGGGCGATCTCCTGGGTGAAGGTCTGGAGCTGCGCCGCTAAATAATACTTTTCGAAGTCCGGCACCGCAAGCCCACCCTCATCCTTCGGCCGCATCAGGGTCTTGAGGGCCACCCGCCGGCGGCCCGAGCCCCAGAGGAATCCGACTATCATTGATCGTAATAGTCGAAACGTGGCCGGTGGGACCCAGATCGGTAGTGTCCGGAAATAATATAACAACCGGGGAAGCGCCACCATTTTAAGCAAAGCAATCCGCCCTGCCACCGAGAGCGGTAGCATGGCCCAGAAGTCCATACTGCCTCGAAGTGCTCGAGTGCCGCGGGCAATGTTCCCATCCAGGAGGTCAGAAGGTTCATGAAAGACGTACACCCCCAGGTACTTAAAGCAGTCGGGTTCCCATCTAATCTCCCTACTTAGAGCAGGGGTAGGGGTGCCCCTGCGAACCGGGAAAAGACAGGTCTTAGTCCAATTCACTCGGAGGCCCGAGACCTCCCCAAACTCCGTGAGCGCCGTCGCAGCTCCATGTAAGGCAGCGAGCGGGTCCTCTAGGAAGAGCAGCAGGTCGTCTGCATACAGCGAAATGTAATGCGGGCCCGAAGGAGTCCACAGGCCCGTGTAATGGGCTCCCGACCGGAGATGCAGCGCAAGTGGCTCCACCGCCAGCGCAAAGAGAAGTGGGGATAACGAACATCCCTGCCTCGTGCCTCGCTCCACCGGATATTGTGAGGAAATCAGCGGTCCCGCCCGAACCCTGGCCGATGCCGAGGCGTACAGAACCTTGGTCCATCTGATGAAGCCCTCACCTAGGCCGAACCTCCGTAGCACAGTGCAAAGGTAGTCCCATTCCAGGCTATCAAAAGCCTTCTCTAAGTCTACCGATAAGACAACCGGGCACGGGGCGTCCACAAACGGTTCCCCTAGCAAGCGGAACAACCTGCGAATGTTCATGGTCGTGTTACGCCTGGGGATAAAGCCAGCCTGGTCCTCATGTACCAAGGAGCTCATGTGTCCTAGCAGCCTCGAGGCCAAGATGCTGCTCAGTATTTTGTAGTCAACCGTCAGCATTGATAAGGGACGGTAAGACCCCGGATCGGATGAGTCCCTTCCGGGCTTGAGGAGCGGGACCACCAATGCCTCGCACATCGAGCCCGGGAGTCGCCCAAGCCTCTTCGCCTCTCCGTAGACTATCAACAACCTAGGGGCTAGGAGATCAGCATAAGCTGCATAGAACTCCACAGGAAGGCCGTCCAGGCCCGGGGTCTTATTCCTCGCCATCTTTTTAATGGCGCTACGGATCTCTCCCAGTTCTATGTCGGACCCCAGGGCTTTCGCCACGTCCTGTTCCACTGTTCGGATCTCTAGAGGCCGTAGATAATTATCGAGCAGGTCAGGGTCTCGGGCAGAGCGACTGCGGTACAAGCGTTCGTAATATTGCCGGTAGCAGCTCAGAATCGCAGGCTGAGTGTACACCTCGGTTCCGTCTGCCTTACGCATGGACGTCGTCAGTGAGGCCTGACGCGTAGGGTTGGCCAGCCATGCCAGCAGCGCGCTCGACCTATCCCCCTCTGCGATTGACCGAACCGTATAGGCCTTGTAGTCAAAACAGCGAAGCCGTTCGACCTCTGTCGCCACCGCCTCCTTCGCCTCCACCGTGCGTGTCTGTAATTCAGGGTGCCCGGGGCGGTGTAGTTCCAGCTCGCGAAGTTTTCGATCCGCTGCCTCTAGGTCGGCGAGGATGATTCGCCTCATGCCGACCTTTTTAGAAATACAGTACCCCCTCACCACCACCTTAAAAGCGTCCCACTCTAACGCTCTCGAGCTCGCGGTGCCACCGTTGGACGCAAAGTACTCTGAGAGCTTATCACCTAGGTCCGCCCTGAAAACACTGTCCTCAAGGATCTCGGGCCGTAATTTCCAGGTGGGCTCCGCAGGCACCCCGGGGAACCAACGAAGGTCCAGCAGGAGGGGGTTATGGTCTGATATGGTCCTGGTCAAATACTCAGACCGGACCGCTGCTGAAACCAGTTCGGGCGAGCCAAGAAATCCGTCCAGTCTAACGTGCAACTCATGGAGGCTCGAGAAGTAGTAGTAGTCCCTAGTTGTGGGGTGTTGCGCCCTCCAGATATCCGTCAGACCCCAGTGAGTCTGCCAGTCCCTACGACCCTTAGCCAGGCGACGAACCGGAGAATCGGGGAGGGGTGGATGCGAGCGGTCAGTGTCTACGTCCACTACTGAGTTGAAATCTCCACCGAGCAGGAGGGGCCCGGAGAAGAAGTGGGCCAACGAGCCCGATAACCTGGAAAGGAAGGCAGTCTGGTCCACATTAGGAGCGTACACACAGCAAACGTTTAGATCTCTCCCTCCCAAAGTCCCCGAAATGGCCACATAACGCCCCTCTGGATCTATCACTGTTTTCGTGACCTGGAAGGGAAATCCAGCTCTAACCCAGATCAGCGCCCCTCTGGCATACGCGGAGTACGAAGTGCAAAAGACCTGCCCCCTCCACCTACGCTGTAGCGCCGCCCCTTCCGCCTTGTTCAGATGAGTCTCCTGCAGCAGCGCCATTTGTATCCCTCTACGCACTAAATAAGCGTGGACTTTGTGGCGCCTGGACATAGTATGAAGCCCCCGCACGTTCCAAGTGACACATTTCAGATTAGCAACATCAGCCATTGTCCCATATCGTTCTCGCAGAATCTCCCCATCTGGGTCCCAACAAAGAAAGGACATCGATCATCTCAGCACTGATGGCGGCCATTTTCCCCAACCAAAACTTAACAACCCAAGTGTGAACCAACTCCCCAGCCACCCACCCCAGAACAGGACCCAAATAGTACCATCTAGTTCCCATCCAAACCATACCCTCCAACAAACCACTTTCCCCTACTAATCCTGCGGTCGCCACCGTAGGAAGGCCTTAAGGGCCAGGTGCGGGCCGGGCGGAGGCAGTGGGCCCTCGACGCTCAGGCCACCAGGACTAAAGCAAGCCCAAAACAGTGTCAAAAAACCCCCTCGGGGCAAAAACAGGGCACCCCACCCTCCCTTCCCCGGGAGTTAGCATCCATTGTCGGCACCCGCCACCCCCTCGCCGGGCCCCCTCCCAAAATAAAGTAGCTCACCCCGTTACCCCTGTCCATCCAGAAGGTCCTCCACCGATTTCGGTGTGATCACCGGCGTATGGACGCTGTCAGTCCCTGATTCCTCGGAGTCCGTTGGAACCCTCTCGTCACCAGGGTCCGCTGCCTCCTCAATGGCATCGTCCCGTGAGCCAGACAGCGCTGATAACACCTCTAGTACTCCCTTCCGCTCCGTCGATGTCTCTGCAGTTGAGGGACCTCCCGAGCGGCCCCGGCGACTCCGAATCCGTCTCTGCTCCGGCTCCGCCGCCTGCTGAGATGAGGAGCCGAAGCCATCTTTCCCAGCTCTATAGAGTTCAAGCCAGTTACAGACGTCCTCTGGGGTATCGAAGAACTGAGTTTTGTCATCGACAATTACGCGGAGCCTCGCAGGATATAGGAGCGAGTACTGGATGCCCTCGCTCCTGAGCTCACGCTTGACCGCCAGGAAGGAAAACCGTCTGCGTTGAGTTTCATAGGTGTAATCTGGGAAGATGTTCACCTAGCTGTTCGCTACTTTGAATGGTCCCTTATGTCTGGCGGCATTAAGGATGAGGTCTCTGTCCCTAAAGTGCAATAACCATGCCACCACCGGTCGCGGGGCACGTCCCTGCTGCGGTGGCCTCGCCGGGACTCTATGGGCACGCTCCAGGGTGTAGAAGGAGGATAGACCCTCCGGGGCTACCGTGTCTCGGAGCCAGGCCTCCAAGTATGCCACCATGTCGCCATCCTCAATCTTTTCCGGCAGGCCCACCACACGAATGTTGTTCCTCCTGTTACGTCCTTCCGCATCCTCCGCTCTCTGCTCCAGGGCCGCAATCCGGGATAGAGCATCCTTCATAGCCGCAGCCAAGGTTCGCTGTGCCGGCTCCAAGGTTTTCACCGAGCTCTCCACTTCCTTGACCCGGTCCGAAAGTTTGCCGTGGTCCGCTCTAAGGAGACCTAGGCTCGTCGCTACCTGGGCAATGTCCTGCTGGAGGGCCGAGCGCGTGGTCGCTATCGCCTCTAAGATGCGGTCAAATTGCTGTTGCATTGAAGCACCGCCAGAACTCTCCGGGTCCCCACGGTCCTCTTTGTCCTGGGGCTCCGAGTCTGAGGCGGCTGGGGTAGCCCCTTTGGCTCCTCTAGGTTTCCCCATGTCGCCGGGAGCATTCCGTGCGGGTCCAGGAGCAGGCGTCTCCGAGTGCAGGCGCCGGCTATGACTCTCTCGGTTGCTGGGCCTCAGGTCGAGTGCCGGAGATCCCCGTCTCCAGGGCCTGTTGGACCTTCTCAGCTTCGGCTCGCGCCCCCAACACATCGTCTGAGGGCACCGAGGAGGAGGCGGAGACAATCGTCGCCAGGTCGGGCAGGCCCGCACGGCCGATAGAGTCCCGGAGTGAGGGTCACCAACTCCACCGGACGATTTGCGGCGCCAAAGGGTTGCGCCTCCCATGGAAGTGGGTCGGCCAGGAAAAAGTAGCCAAGTACGGTGTAGGGAGTGGGGCCACCGTCGGGACCTCCAGACGTCCGCGTGCGGGATCCGCTATAGCGTGGGCATCCGCCCATCCGAGTGCAATCCCCGTTGAAAGAGTCCGCTCTGACCGATGTCCAGATCTACACACCACTGGGAGACGGCAGAGCAGGGGATGCACCGCTGCTGGGGATGTTCCTCCAGTCTAATGGATCCGGCCAAGGGGACAATGAAGTCCGGGCGCCATGTTGGGTCGCACTCCGCAGTTCCACAAACTTCGATTTTTCGCCGGGTCACCGCTCGTGTAGATCGCGCCAAGGGCCCCGGCGGGTCTCCGTCGGGCCGGTCAGCAGAATGCGGGGGCCGGGGTGCCCCGCAGCCTCCGATTTACAGGATAATCACGGGCTCAGTCCCGGAGCCGAGCTCTCAGGCGACCATCGCCATCGGCGCCCAAGCCACGCCCCCCGCCACATTGAGGTTCATTAACAGATAGTTAAGTGTTATCAGAACATATCGAAAAGTATCATAGACATTGCCATCTATCATTCTCCAACAATGGATATCAACCTCTTATTCTTACCTAGAATTTGAAAGGAGGCTACCTCACCTCACCTGGCAACAGCTCAGGGAAAAAGGAGGCAGCGCTCTAAAAAGAAAAGAGTAGAAGTATACCTCAATTGTTGTGGTCTTCTGCCTCTCCTAACATCCTAGTGATTGTCGTTATGCATAAATCGTCATACATACACATCAGTTTGCACAGAAATTAAAAACCAACCAATTACAGGGGTCTTGGGTCGAGAACCTCTGTCTGCGAGAACATGCGTCTAAAAAATCACGGTGTTCCTCGCAATCTATAAACATGCCGCTCCGAAAATTCAAACTTAAGGCAGCTCGCAGGCAGCTTGTCTACGCGAGGTCTAGAGAACAATCTTGTGTGGGCTGGGACACGCATTTTGTGGCCACAGTATATTTAGTGCAAGTGTCACTCAATGAAAATTACACTCGATAGAGAAATGACAGTCTTGCCGCTCATGTATTTAGCCAGTTAGCGTATTACACGGAAGCTTCTAACATACAAAAAACAACTAGTGAAACTCAAAAGTAGATCTCAAATCGAGTGCTCTAAATTACGAGAGCGCGCGTACATTAACAGCAGTCTCTCTCGCTACCCAGGAGCCTGTCTTACAAATGGCCTTTAAAAACAAACAAACCGGCATCTTACAGATAACTCGTGCACTCATAAAGGGTGTAGGGTTAGCGAGGCGGCTCCTCATAGAGGCAGCAGTGTAACTCGTGGTCAAAGAGACTGCCTTGCCGCTTATTTGCTCGACAAATGTTGCGCTAATCGCTGGGGGCTTACCTGTCTGTCGGTACCTCTTGACGGTCATCTGAGCCATCGGGGAGGTACCGACGGGGTGACGGCAACCCACCTTTATTCACGTAAAGGATTGCCAACACACTCGACGTTGCGCTCATAGACATAATGACGTCACCGAGTGACGTTCCGAGGGTCATGGGAAGTGTAGTTTCAAATGGATACGTCACAGAGTTCATGGGAAATATAGTTCCTTTATTCTGTTTTTCATGTTATTTAACCAGCTTTATTAGCTTCCTTCGCGCATCATTTTCTTACTGTGCAAAAACACGTAATCCCTAACTCAGGATTATTCCAGTGTAAATTATCATCACCGGATGTGAATAAACATACTGATAAGTATGGCGCACCTAATTAGTGCCAGGCTTTAAGTCATTATGAACATGGCAATTTCGTGCTGGTGTCATATAATTATGTTGGGACTATACACCTACATATGTTGAAAAGTAGGAGGATGGCAATGATAGTGTATTATTAAAAAGAGGAGGCCCCTGCTTATGATTCGTGGGAAGTATGGCTCCCTGAAAAGGTTGCCACTGTTCATATAGTTTAATCTTACCACGAATTGCACTAATCTACTCTACACTACACCACTTTCCTGCCTACAGACTCATGGCGAGAGACCTTTTGTTCATATATGTAAACTGTGTCAGATGGAAATTGCGGGAGGAAGACCTCAGACCCAAAAGATTTCCTGTCCCTCCCTTATATGAATCTGATCAAGATAACTCAGGAGTTCTCGATTGGCAGTGGCCCTGAGCAACATAATACGGGGGTTCTAAAGTGCCGTGAGGGAATATTTAAGAGTCGAACTTCCAGGATCAAAGTGAGCTAGTGGGGTGCAGAAACTTATTACAGCATTACCCACAGTATTGCATCATTCAAACCCACTTTGTCACTCTTCAGCTTGAATACCCACTTCTGTTCTCTAAGCAGGAGAAATTTAGAAAAGTCTGTGACATGTTCCGTAATATACTGTTGTTCCAAAATCGTCCATGTGAAGTCCACTGGTCGGTGATTGACCTCTAAGAAATGACTTGTCAATCTGGTGGCTTGTTTCTTGCACCTCACTGTGCTTCTATGTTCCATTATTCTCAGTTTGACCTTGCGGGTCGTCATCCCTACATAGTTTAACTGACATGGACACGTGATCAAATACATGACCTTCTCACTGTTACAGTTTGTAAATTTCTTCTGTACCCATGGTCTTCCTGTACCAATATCATCTGATTTGGATTTCTGAGTTTGGGGACAGACAGCGCAGGACCCGCAGGGGAAATGTCCTTGAACATTGAAAGCCCCACCGCGTGTCCGTTGTCTGTGCCTGAGTAGTCCTTGGTCTGGTATGGACCAGTTGGTCACGCAAATTGGTGCTTCTTTTGAAAGAGAAGAGTCGCTCTGGAATGTTTTCATTCCCGATGTTGATGATTTTCCAATGTTTTCGCACACTCTTCTTTACTGCATTTGACACTTTACTGAAGGTGTTTACAAAAGTAAGTCTTGACAGTTCCCCTTTAGGTTCTCGTTGATCCAGCAGAGCCTCTCTGTTGTTGTTAGTGGCTTGTTTCGCAGAACGCCGGACCAGCTTAAGAGGATATTTCCTTGCACATAATTGTGATGTTAAAATTTTCGCATGTTTTTGAAAACTTTCTTTTGTGGAATAGTTTCTGCCAATCCGCAGAAACTGACCATAAGGAAGGTTATCCTTTAAGGCCTTAGGATGATGACTATCATAGCTCAATAGCGAGTTCCTTGCCATTGGTTTAGTGTACAGTTCTGTTTCCAATCCTGTGGGAGTGGCCACAATCAGCAAATCAAGAAATGCCAACTTGTGTTTATTGATCTCCACTGTAAATTTTAAAAAATTGTTCCGGCTATTCAGCCAGGTGAGGAAGCCATCGATCGCTGCTATTTCCCCTCGCCAGACGACCAAAATGTCGTCTATGCAACACCTCCAAAGGCGTATAGATTCTCGATAGGGATTCGTAGTTGTTAACAAATGCTCTTGTTCGAACCCATGAACATAAAGGTTAGCCAGGCTGGGAGCAAAAATGCTTCCCATACTGGTACCGGAGGTCTGAAGATAGATGGTATTCTCAAAAACATTTTTTTTTCTTTCATAGCGATCTGGGCACACGCCATAATAAAATGCATGGGAGTTATAGAGTCCAGATCTCTCTCTGATAAGAGTAACGCAATGGCATCCAGTGTCTCGTCCTGAGGGATCAAAGTATAGAGAGATTCTACGTCGAACGAAACAAGTACATCAGTATCTCTATTATATTCAACATCCGGTAGTAACCTCAGGACATCTTTAGTATCCTGCAAGAAGGTTGGCATTTCTTTTACCATCGGTCTCAAAAAATAATCTACGAATGATGTAGATAGAGGTTCCAATAAAGAACCAATGCCCGATATTATCGGGCGTCCAGGCGGAGGTCTCGTGGATTTATGTACTTTTGGTAGCACATAAAAATAAGGCATCACAGGATGTTTGGTCTGTAGCAGTATGGCCTGCTGTGCAGTAAACCACCCTTCACTCAATGCCTCTTCTACCATGGTCGCGATGTTGCTCTTGATTCTCTCCGTGGGGGTCTTCTTTTAAGGGGCGATATGAGTTTCTGTACCCTAGTTGTCTTAGGCAGTCAGCTCGGTATATTTCTGTGTCGAGGATCACAATCGCCCCGCCTTTATCGGCCGGTTTTATTGTGATTAGCTCATCAGAAGTGACTGTGTAGCGCTACTTGTTCTCTTTTAGGAAAGTTACAGAACGTTTTTTGGACCTTTGCGAAAATAGCTGTTATGTCATTACTCACAGCTTGTTCAAATGTCAGCACCTGGGCAGGAACCATATGCGTTGGAGGATTAAATGTGGATCTCTTTTTGAGCCCAGTGTTGGTATCAAGAGGATCCACAGATTCTTCTTTTCCTTTGAAGAAAAAATGTAACCCGGCCTTTCGGAAAAAGTTAGCAAGTTCCCAATTAGTCTGAAATGCATCTCCTTTAGTGGTGGAGACAAAGCCAAGGCCTCTATTTAGTACTGTCTCTTCTTCCACACTGAGAGATCTAGAACTTAAATTCATTATCAATACGCCTCTGCAGTCCTCCCGGGTTGTCCCAATGGTTTCTTTTTGTTGCTGCGCAAACTCCGGGTGATGGAGGTGGGCTCCAATGGACCTGTGCCCGTTGGTTTCTCCGCCTGCCTCTCGAGTGTCCACGGCCAAACCCTAAAAAAGGTCAGTTAATAAAGTTGCCTTGGAAACCTGGTGGTTAGAATGGTCCCATTGGTCCCATGTGAGCTTGGAAAGGGGGAGGTGCACATTGCCAGGGGTTGGGTTGCCACCATTGTAGGTCTTGATTTGGTGGACCACTGCGCCATTTAGTTTGATAGTTCCTTCCTCACCCTCTTGACTGTTGGCCATCCCTTGTGGATGTATCAGAGTCGCTAGCACTTGACCCTTCATCAGAACTAGAAGTGCCATACGTGGAACCCAGCTTACATCCTCTACTATTAAATTCTGGAGGGATTATGATTATGATGGGGTTGTATCCCTTAGTGTCAATAGAGCGACTTCAAGAGGAGACCCAGATGATGAAGCATGTCACCAGGTTGGTGAGTGATGGGAATCCGGAAATGTATTGAATATTTCCTTTTTTTCTGCGCTTTTCCATCGATACTAAATACTACAAAAAGATTAACAGGGACCCCACACAACGGATAAAGACTACGATACCTGTACTGACAACAGATGCTCTCGAAAAAGAGTGGATTCCCAAAAAGGAGCACGACTTCCTCAACCAAGACGACCCAAGGACACCTCTGTTCTACACTATACCAAAGATTCATAAAGGCAAGATACCACCACCGGGCAGACCCATTGTATCAGGAATTGGGTCCATCCTTGAACCTTTATCAAAGTATGCAGACTGGTTTCTACGTCCTCTAGTCACATGCATAACATCATACGTAAAAGATACAAAACATCTCTTCAATCTTCTGACCAATATTGAATATAACCCAAAAGAAAACATCCTGGTCTGCCTAGACGTAGAGTCACTGTATACCAGTATACCACAGACAGAAAGCATCAAGGTAGTGGAAGATATCCTTAAACAAGAAGAGTGGCAATGGGAGGCACCCATTGACTGGGTCATCACTCTGATACGCTTGGCCCTCACCAAGAACTTTTTTAAGTTCGAGAATCAGCTGTATCTCCAAATACATGGAACTTCGATGGGCAGTACTTTTGCTCCGAGCCTAGCCTGCCGGCACATGAGCCATTTCGAAGACCAACACATATGGACAACAAACCCCTACACAACCAATATATGTAAATGGTACAGGTATATTGATGATGATTAACAATCTGAATCCTCACCTTTGTTTCTCCATGAATATGAACAGAGAAAAGTCTCCTTTCTAGATATCACCTTAACAGCAGCTGGCGGTACTCTGGTAAGCTCCCTGTACACTAAGCCCACAGACAGAAACAGTCTGTTAAGATTTGACAGTGCGTAACCCGCGCTCCCTTAGGGAAATCCTCCTGGTAGGTCAGTTCTTGAGAGTACGTAGAAATTGCTCTGATCTCCAAGATTATAAAAAAGAAGCAGAAATCCTTACCACCAAACTCAGACAGAAAAAGTACCCTGTAAAGATTACAGAAAGAGCCAAAAAAAGAGTACGTAACACCCCAAGAGAGGCTCTGCTGGAAACCCATCAAAAAACCCAACCAGATCAAATAATCTGTGTCACCACGTACAATTCCTTATCCAATGATGTGAAGAAAATAATAAACAAAAAATGGCCCATACTCACATCAAACAAACTGCCCTATGAGAAACCCATGTTTTCATTTAGGAAGAATAAAAGCTTGAGAGACACACTTGTTCACACTGGCACATTTAAAACAAAAATCAATAGTCAGTTAACACTATGGAACAATCCATCAGCCACCGGACATTATCCCTGCAGATCATGTGTAGTGTGCCCTTTTACAGAACACACCAAGAGCCTTGACCTGGGCCTACACTCCCCATGCGAACAAAGATCACACACCAACTGTAATTCAGAGTCAGTGGTTTACCTCATCAAATGCCCATGTAATCTGACCAATATAGGCATGACAAGCCGCAAGGTTAAGGTTCGTATCAGCGAACATGGAAGCACAGTAAGCCGTACAGTGACAGCAACAAAATTAACAGTACATTACAAAGAGAAACAACATAAAGACACAGATATTAGATGGATAATCATAGAAAAAGTGAAAGGCACAGGCAATCTGCATAAGAGACTGCTAGAACGGGAACAGCGCTGGGTGTACCGCTTGAAAACACATGGGAATGGCTTGAATGACTCCATACCATGGAGTCAACTGAATAAGTAATTGATACCTGATATACCACCATCCTTATTAACACCGGTAAACACCGGTAACATGACGATGCATTTTCCAGATATAACATCATACCGCCCTATAAGGTGAGGACATCGATATGTTCAGTGTAGAGACACGTGCAACACTAGTGTCTGAATTCTGTTCCGTGATGGTCTTTTTCATAAAAAGTAAACTGAGTACACGCGAACCTTAGAGCGCAACCTATTGTGCAATCCATCCCCGCAAACTAAAAACTACATTTCCCAGAAATAGTGCTAGCGCGCTATGCATGGAACGCCAATGTGCAGTAGCGACACCTTGACGACGTAGGGTACACGTCAACCTTAGAGCGTAACCAATCGTCGTACCGCACTCCAGTAAACTATAAACTATATTTCCCAGAAATAGGGCTAGCGCGCCATGCATGAAACGCCTCCACGTCATGATAACACCTTGACAACAGAATGGGGGCGTTGATCTCAATCAGCATTTCTCCCACGCTACACGGAAGTATTTATACATCGATCCCCGGCGTCACATTGCGAAAGCCGGGGACCGGGACCAAGCAGGTTTCCAGGCGGGGCAGGACCCTTGACTTAGTGAGTACTAAGCTTTGATTTTGACAACTGTAGACACAGTGCTTTACTGCTCAACGGAGGAGCACTCCTCCAAGTCCTTAACGTTAGTTTCCGCTTACCCTCTCCCCACCCATGGGCTTCGTAACAAGGTTCGACTACAGGGCTACCTCATCATGCCTAGCGGTCCCTTGTGAAATGATTTCTCTCTGCATTTTGGGTAAGAAAATGTATGCTTTTTACGAGTGCATGTGACTTTTACATTTTCACTTTGAATGATAGCAGCTCAATGCTGTCTGTAGAGATTGACACGCGGTATTTACACTTTGGAATGTACACGCACTGGCATGCAGATAGTGACAGTATGCAAGCAAAATCGCCACCACACAATAATCTGCCACATAGCAAATTTGTGTTACAGATATCGATGTGGGTGTCACAAGTTGGATGAGATTGAGAACATTT
Source organism: Triturus cristatus (assembly GCF_964204655.1). Lineage (NCBI taxonomy): Eukaryota > Metazoa > Chordata > Amphibia > Caudata > Salamandridae > Triturus > Triturus cristatus. The sequence continues at coordinate 1,059,141,536 of NC_140589.1, read as the reverse complement.
ATTTGCACACTCACCTGGCATTTATTTATGTTTGGTCTCAGCCAACGCAGTAAAATGGGAAGTAGCATAACGGAATTACCGAAATGTGCTTCTATAATGTTGTGTGGTGTCTGTCATTGTTTCTTGTATTTCACAGATGGAGAACCACGCATGACAGATCAATTATCGGTTACATTCAGCTACTCTGCCCTTAATTAACTGACAGGATAGGGACTCCCCTTCTCTGTTTTTTCCAGGGTGGTTGACCCTTGCCCTGAAGAAAGTCCAGGAAATATACCGCCGACTGAGGACTGAAACATGTTGGCACTAGGGTCATAGGACCATAACACTCCCATTGACCCGATTTTTAAGAATTTTAACAACCCTGACAGACCCAAGAATAAAAGGAAACCAGGGGTCTGTCTTATTTTTTCTTATATTTAATCCCCCTGGTCTTCAGTTATCATAAGAGCTTCCAACACTGTGGTTAAGCCCACCCGACTTTTAGGCGTCAGGGTGACCCAATGATGAAGCATGACACCACTAGGGTGTGTGAGGGTAACTAAACAAAAAGGAATTGCTTCTTTCTCACCTTCTGGTTGAGTTAGACATATATCCTCACACAAGATACTTCCCTTTTCGTAGTTAGGTACTCTTTTCTCTGGCCACACCTTGGTCTATACGGAGTATTTTTTGTGATTCAATAAAGCAAATTCCCCACCTTGAGCAACGCCTTTACAGGCAAATTGCAGAACAACGTGCATTGATTCCCAGGCCTGACCTTGCAGTCCTTGGTGTCCAGGGTTTCCCCATTTCTGGTCAGCTTACCTCAGTGCCAGGCTCTGCGCCCCAGAAACTGTAACGCAAAGCTGGGGTAGATTATGATACCTATGACCGGTTCTAGAAACCCTTCTTAGCTCAGGTGGCAACGCCCAAACCGATACTTACATCCCCCTGAGAGCATCTTGCGGGTACCGCCCATCCAATGCCTACCTTCCCTCTTATCCCAGAACAATACAGACGGAGATGATTTCCATGGGTACTCTGATGAAGAGGCAGGACCTTCCAAAACTTGGCGTCCCTTCTCGGACCCCACCCTTCCAAAAGGGCATCCGCCATCAGCACCCCACATCGTCGGACTTGGTGCTGGCGGACAATGTTGCCAAGTACATGGCGGGGCGTTTGAGAAAACCACTGGAAAAACAGGCATGTTTTCACCTACGGACAGAGTGCCCATACCTTCCTTAGAAGGCAAAGTTGCCCTTACAAATGAGATCGATCCTAAAATGGCCACTTTTCTGGCAAAGTATGTTAAGAAACCTAAGAAGGGGATCGATTGGTTATGGCGTTCTTGCCGAAACAAGTTGTTAGACATCAGGGGCCCCTTACCAAGATATTGGATATGGAAGTAGAGGCCAAGCTGTCTGTTGCACGAATTTTTCCTCAAGTCCTGCCTGGCTGGGCATAGCTCAAGGTTTTGTTTTTGGGAAATGCCAACTGTGTGCTGTCGACTGAGAGACGCTGCTCTCTTTTGATTAAAGTGGATGCAAATTTGGGGGACCTGACCTCTTTGGAGTTAGCAGAGGTGGCGCAAGGTGGTCTCTTCAGCAACCCCTTCATCAAGGAGCTATGCAAATTCATCACCACGTTCACCTCCCTCGATAAGTCCCAAGCCTCAAACCCCCATTAAGAGAATTTTCACCCATTGTATTTTCCAACCGCTGGTCATGCTAGGGGCCACTCGGCCATCTGGTTTTCCTCTCAATTCCCCTACTGAAGGCAAGGCTCCAAATGCGCTTAATGGCTGGACCAGTCCCACTTCCCATCAAGAGGCCAGAGGTTATGTTGCAGAGGCTGCTTCAAGAGACAAGCCAACCATGGCTCCTCTACTGATAAGTGTTGTAGGAGAGTAGTATCTGCTTCTTATAGTTACCCCCACTTTTTGCCGATGTTTCACTGTTTTTTTACTTTAGTATGGCTGGGGCCCTGCTAACCAGGACCTCAGCCTAGCTGCTTCCTCTCTAAATTGATCACCAGTACTTTAGGTACCCTCCAGATTGGATTCTGGGGTACCCGTATAAGTCCCTAGTATATGGTATACTATGTACCCAGGGCATAGGTACCCCAGAGGCCTACCAGGGGCTGCAGCATGTATTATGCCACCCCTGGGAAGCCTTCCAAAATGACACCACAGGACTGCTACTGCAGCCTGGGTAAGGTGGTGCATGCACCCCTTACTGAGATATAGGTTCACTATATATCTCCATATAGCTGCACATATAAACCTATCAGTCACCCCTATGGCAGGCCTTACTTATCCTGAAGGCAGGGTGCTGAGTTTTATGTGAGAGTGTGCCCATGCATGAGCAGAGCCCCTCTGCAGCCTTCGGAACCTTTATTTCGGGGTTGTTTGTGATGCAGCCAAACCATATACTCTTAAGTGCATTATAACCAAATGGTAAATGCTAACTTTGGGATGGCTGCACGGAAACACATCGTATTTGGTGTCAAACACCTTGGAATCATACCCTCAAACCAGTAACTGGTGTGGGAGTATGATCCCACCCTTTAGAGGGAGAGACATGACAGCACCGGTATACCCGGTACCAGCTAACAGAGCCCTGGCATCACAAAATGGATGCTGCCAGCCACAGACACAAGTCTGCCCTCCTGCTGCTGGATGAAACTCCAGCAGGGGAGGACTGGACAATAGGTTTCCTGTCACAGGGAGGTGTCACCACCTCCCAGACAGGCTTTAGTCTATTGGGGCTGGGTGGGTGCACTCCAACAGAGCTTTGAAGTCAGCACTGGGGGCACATTTGGTGTCCCTATGCATAGTCCAGCTCAAACCGGTTGCAGGGGCTACCAGCCACTGCTGTGGCGCAAAACTGGACAAAGGAAATGGGTGTAGCCACCCCTCTTTCCTGACCCTCCCATAGGTGGGTCCCTAGAGTTTGTCCCACCCCTTCCTTGGGTATAAAATAGGAACACCTGGCAACAGGACTTTAGATTACACCTGGACAAAACTCTGATACTGAATCCTGGAACTTCGACGATCTACATTGAACTAGATGACTGAAGAATCTCCCTTGGAGTAAAGGAGTTACTCCCCTGCAAGGCAGGCACCAAAGACGCATCTGACCGGTTTGCATCTCCGAAACTCCCACCAGACTCCGAAGAATTTTGCAACACAGGAGGTGGGTTTCCGTGGCCTTAGTGGTCGATCAGTGCCCAGAGCAAGTCTGAGGCCCGTATTCCTTGTGGTGACCATGCAACCCGAACCCCTGGACAACACATCACTTTGCAGAATCATCAGCTTTCCAACAATTCCTGCAGCTGAGCTTTAGGTTACTTGTAGCCCTGACCCCGAGCAGGATTTGCACCGAAGATTGCCCTCCTACACTCCACGAGTGTTCCTTGAGCTGGCCCTTTGTGTTTTCTCTCGAGGTCCCTTCGCGATCCCTGGTCCGTCGACTGGTGGGTCCCTGTGAAGGCAACTTTAACTTTAATTGGGCTTACGTGGTGGCTCCATACGTACCCTGACTCTCCATCGCTTGGGGAGTCCCCAGGACCATGCTGGTCCGCACCATAGCATCTTTTCTCTTCCTGCGTGGATTGCTGTTGCCAATGCTTGTTGGGTCCAATCCAACACCGCAGCACTTGACATCCTTCGTGGGACAGCTCGAATTCAGCTCCTGGTCGTCGTCGACGTCTCCTGGTCCTCATGGCTGCAGAGTCAAGCTTCACCTCTTCGCACCTGAAACACCCGACATCGGTGGGCATTTGTCTATCGTGCCATTGGTCACTGGCAAGTGACCCACAATCTGCCCCCTCTGCTTTCAGGTTCTTCTGATCTTCGATCCAGGCTTGGATCACACTGGACACTTTTCTTCTTCCCGGCAGCAGCACTTTGCAGCAGATCGCCATTGAAATCAACAACGATTCCCGGCACCATTTGACACCTATGCACTCGGCTTCCCTAGGTGAGGTAACTCGAGTACTCCGGTGCTCCCGTGGGTGCTGGCCGTAGAACCCCCTAAGTTTAAAGGGGTTTGCTCAAAGTCCTCTCCTAAGTGTCCTTAACTTCTAAAATTACAACCGCAACTTTCCCATAGAATAGTACGGGGCTCAAGCCTGTGTTCTCTCACTGCACGCGTCCCCCATGGGTCTCCTGTGTCACTACTTTGGGTGGTTCCTTGTTGTCCCAATGATTCTACGTGCTCTAGGCACCGTGTCTAGTAAAGTCGTGGTTCTTATACCACTTTCTTAATATATGGTTTGCTCCGCCCCTAGGGCCCATTGTATATTGTGTTATTTGCTGTCATTTTAGAACTGTATTATTGTGTATCTTGAACTCTAATCTCATAAAGAGATTAGTAGTGAGTGTTTAGAAATAAATACATATATTATATATATACCTTGTGTGGTTCTCCTTTCATTTAGTAACTCAAGAGGTTATAATCTGGTAAACCAAGCTGCTTTACACTCCTTCAAGACTTAGCCTGAAGGCTGCTCTCCATAGCTACCAATAGTATAGCTTTCAATAAAGTTTGTCTTTAAACCTATCATCAATAAGGGTTGTCTGGACTGGTGCAAGGTGCCCATTATAACTAGTGGACAGCATATGCCAGGCCAACTTCTCGCAAGTGTTCCCCCCTTCTTCCCAACAAAAATAGGCGGCCGTCTGGCGAATGTCTTACCCACATGGGTAGCAATCACTACGGATGCATGGGTCCTAGAGATAGTCCAAGGGTTCCAAATATAATAGTATGGCTCCTCATCCCATCACCTTTTCTGCTCAGGCATAGAAGAGGAAATAACCCTCCTGGACAAGGAAGCCAATTGGTTGGATGCACTCCACCCCAACAGGTTTGTCAGCAGCCTGTTTCTGGCAGAGAAGAGTGATGGAGGCCAGAAGTCAGTTATCAACTTTCAGGAGTACAACGAATGGGTAGTGTACCACAACTACAAGCTAGAGGGCATTCACCTCCTCATGGATGTCTTATGGGCCCTCGACTAGATGGCGTGCCTGGATCTGAAGGACGCGTACCTTATCCCAATCCCAGTATTTCTCCCACACTGGCATTTCCTACAGTTCATATGGAGGCGCCAGACTTTTGAGTTCACCATGCTCCCTTGTGGGTTATCGCCCTTTGGTGCTTCACGAAGTTCCTCAGACCAGTGGTGGAACACATACAAGCACAAGGGAATAGTCTCATAGTTTATCTGGAGGCATCTTTCTCTTAGATCAGTGCACCCACAGGCTCTCCCAGCAACCACAGATGGAAGGCAATGCCTTCCCAAAGGACGACATTTTGGGGTTTCGTAATAGACTCCACAACTTCAACCTTGAGCCTTCCTCCCCAGAAGGTCGCTAAAATCTGACAAGAATTTCGGAAAACACTCTCCAAGAGACAGACCTCACTGCGGCACATCGCCAGGCTGGTGAGCCTTCTATCCTCCTATATTCAGACTATCTTTCCGGGCCTGGTGCACTACCGGGGATTACAGTGCCTCAAGGCTCACCTACTCCATAGGGGATTATCCTACTCCCAACTGGTACCCCATTGGAGGAAGCAAAGGACGAGATCTCATGGTGATTATCCCACAAAGAAGCCTAAACAGTAGAATGATTTTCAGTTCCAAACCGGACCTGGTCATAGAGTCTAAAGCCAGCAGGTTAGGCTGAGGTGCCTGATGTAGTGAGCTATCCACAGGCAGACAGTGGTAAGAACACAAACAAAAGTTACATATCAATAGCCTGGAACTCCTCTCTGGCTCGTTCGCAGTCTGTTGCTGGACCAGAGACAAAATCAAATCATGTGTCCTTCAGAAGATGGACAATGCCTCGGTGGTACGGTACATCAACCATCTGGGGGGACAACGTCCAAAGCTCTCTCAGATGCAGTGAAGAATTTCTGGCACTACTGCCTGGAATATCACATCTCCGTCACTCCAGAATACCTTCGTAGACAAGCTAACCAGATGATGGACTGGCACTCTCAACAATTCCACAATGCCAGTCTATGGAAACTGGACACTCAGGTGTTCACGGGCCATCCCGGATAGATGAGGTCCTTTTTCAGATAATCTCTTTGCCTTTCACCTGGATCACTAGGTGTCCATGTTCTTCAGTTGGAGGTTGGATCCTCAAGCGATAGCAACGGAAGCTTTCCTGCAGGATTGGAGCAAAGAGAGGGAGTATGCCTATCCCCCGTTTTCCAAGATCATGAGGGCTTTAGCCCAAGTTATAGACAGCAAGCGGATGAGGTCATGGTGACCCCCCTGTGAAAATCTCAAGTTTAGTGTCCGGTTCTGATGGAACTTTCTAAGCATTCTCCAATCCTTCTACCCCGGTTCCAGACTCTTACTGGATCTAGCCCATGCTCAGCATGGATGGTGCTGGACGGATCCATCCAATTGATGGCGTGGCGTATTACGGGCAATGCTGGAAAATCCCAAGTCTTTCGGGACAAGTTGAAGTCCTCTTTCCCAAAGCCTGGGCAGACAGCACAATCAATCGCTATATGTGTGCCTTCACAAGATGGATGGGTTGGTGTCTGTAACGGGGCATGGGTCCTGTGGTCGCAGCTATAGTCCATGTGCTTAATTTCCTGGCTAGCCCGGCAGCAAATGGTTCCACCTACAGATCGATAAATGTCTTCTGGTCGGCCATTTCAGCAGGGCATTAGCCTGTTGATGGAGCTCCGGTGGGCAGACATCTCTTTGTGAGATGACTGCTTCTGGTGGTTTGCTTCTCTCTTTCACCTGAACCCATGTATTCTATGCTTCCCATGTATTCTATGTTTTGGGATGGTAACCCGGTCTTAATCTGTTTCTGTCCTGGCAACCTAACAGATTTTTTTTTTGCAGAAGGAGATATCTGCAATACTGGCCATGCTCTTATGTCTAGTATCATGCCTGAGGATCTTGGACATGAGGCCCCTTGACATTATAGGTAGGGTGATCATCCCGGAGTGGGTCTCTTTTACTATCAGTAGTTGAACTAAATCCAACTCTAGGATAATATCATAGCCAGCTTTCCTTAATGCTCCAAAATTGTTTGCGGTACGATGCTTGGAAGCAAATGAAACCATTACAGATGAGTTTGGCCCCAAGGGTATATGACAACTGCTCACTGCTACATGTAAACCATATAAGGCAGTCTCCTCCCCCACCATAGCCCGATGGGTGATGCAAGAAGCTGATATTGATACAAAACTGTTTGATGCACACTCAGGCAGGGGTGCCATGGCATTGAAAGAGTTTCGTCTAGACGTTCGTCTAGAGGACATTATCCATGCGACAAATTGGTTCTCAGATTCAACCTTTAAGAGGTTTTATTTCAAGCCGGAGTAGGATCAGGACCAATTGGCAGTGAACAAGCTTTGAATCAGCATAATTCTGCCTCCGGTTCTGACATAGAATAGAACCTTTCATAGATTTCTTAATGGAAAGTTTCAATTCTATTAAGGACACAAAGGTGAGGATTATCTCACCCAGCAAAATACCTCTTCTACACCCTCCTGTTAGCAGAAAGTAAAAGTACATTGTGGAGATGCAGGAAATGTTGTGATCATGGACTCCACATTGTTGTTTTCGTTCTTAATAGGGGTTGGTGGCTCCAGGCAGAAATCATGAAGTGGTTGTGGTGGCTTGATTCATGCAAAGAAAGAGGGAGACACAAAAGAGGCCTAGGGCTTTGTATGCAAAAACAACAATTGATGGACAGAATGCAGAACAATGTCATACATTCACCCCAGTACAGAGATCTGGGCCTAAATCCATCGTTTTTTTGCTCACCATGTCATTCCAGTTTGAACCCACCCATATGCAAATCAGTCTTAACCCTGTGCCTCATGGGAACAGTCCAGCCCGAACTGCCAAGCCAGGTCCTCCCTGGACTGGAAACAAGCATCCTAGGACCGGTTTCGGGGTTTCACCCCTCTTCAGCCAGGATAGCTTGATTCCAGTGGCATGGAGAGCACGGGACTCACGTCTGAGCATACCCGTTCCACTCGGGTGACAAATGCAAAAACAACAATTGATGGACAGAATGCAGAACAATGTCATACATTCACCCCAGTACAGAGATCTGGGCCTAAATCCATTGTTTTTTTGCTCACCATGTCATTCCAGTTTGAACCCACCCATATGCAAATCAGTCTTAACCCTGTGCCTCATGGGAACAGTCCAGCCCGAACTGCCAAGCCAGGTCCTCCCTGGACTGGAAACAAGCATCCTAGGACCGGTTTCGGGGTTTCACCCCTCTTCAGCCAGGATAGCTTGATTCCAGTGGCATGGAGAGCACGGGACTCACGTCTGAGCATACCCGTTCCACTCGGGGTGACAAATGCAAAAACAACAATTGATGGACAGAATGCAGAACAATATCATACATTCACCACAGTACAGAGATCTGGGCCTAAATCCATCGTTTTTTTGCTCACCATGTCATTCCAGTTTGAACCCAGCCATATGCAAATCAGTCTTGACCCTGTGCCTCATGGGAACAGTCCAGCCCGAACTGCCAAGCCAGGTCCTCCCTGGACTAGAAACAAGCATCCTAGGACCGGTTTCGGGGTTTCACCCCTCTTCAGCCAGGATAGTTTGATTCCAGTGGCATGGAGAGCACGGGACTCACGTCTGAGCATACCCGTCCCACTCTGGGTGACAAATGCAAAAACAACAATTGATGGACAGAATGCAGAACAATATCAGACATTCACCCCAGTACAGAGATCTGGGCCTAAATCCATCGTTTTTTTGCTCACCATGTCATTCCAGTTTGAACCCAGCCATATGTAAATCAGTCTTGACCCTGTGCCTCATGGGAACAGTCCAGCCCGAACTGCCAAGCCTGGTCTTCCCTGGACTGGTAACAAGCATCCTAGGACCGGTTTCGGGGTTTCACCCCTCTTCAGCCAGGATAGCTTGATTCCAGTGGCATGGAGAGCACGGGACTCACGTCTGAGCATACCCGTCCCACTCGGGGTGACAAATGCAAAAACAACAATTGATGGACAGAATGCAGAACAATGTCATACATTCACCCCAGTACAGAGATCTGGGCCTAAATCCATCGTTTTTTTGCTCACCATGTCATTCCAGTTTGAACCCACCCATATGCAAATCAGTCTTAACCCTGTGCCTCATGGGAACAGTCCAGCCCGAACTGCCAAGCCAGGTCCTCCCTGGACTGGAAACAAGCATCCTAGGACCGGTTTCGGGGTTTCACCCCTCTTCAGCCAGGATAGCTTGATTCCCGTGGCATGGAGAGCACGGGACTCACGTCTGAGCATACCCGTCCCACTCGGGGTGACAAATGCAAAAACAACAATTGATGGACAGAATGCAGAACAATGTCATACATTCACCACAGTACAGAGATCTGGGCCTAAATCCATCGTTTTTTTGCTCACCATGTCATTCCAGTTTGAACCCAGCCATATGCAAATCAGTCTTGACCCTGTGCCTCATGGGAACAGTCCAGCCCGAACTGCCAAGCCAGGTCCTCCCTGGACTGGAAACAAGCATCCTAGGACCGGTTTCGGGGTTTCACCCCTCTTCAGCCAGGATAGCTTGATTCCAGTGGCATGGAGAGCACGGGACTCACGTCTGAGCATACCTGTCCCACTCGGGGTGACAAATGCAAAAACAACAATTGATGGACAGAATGCAGAACAATGTCATACATTCACCCCAGTACAGAGATCTGGGCCTAAATCCATCGTTTTTTTGCTCACCATGTCATTCCAGTTTGAACCTAGCCATATGCAAATCATAGGCAGGTTGTTTCCGGTCCAGGGAAGACCTGGCTTGGCAGTTCGGGCTGGACTGTTCCCATGAGGCACAGGGTCAGACTGATTTGCATATGGCCATGTCTGAACTGGGGTGGCAGAGCGGGCTAAAGAACGGTGATGGATTAAACCCAGATCAGTTGACTGGGGGTGAGTGCTTGCAATGTTCAACACTCCGTCCATCATTTCCTTTGGTTTTTGCTTTGTTCGCCATAAGTTGGCAGGGTATGCTCAGACGTGAGTCCCTTGCTCACTTTGCCACTGGATTCAAGCAAGCCTGGCTGAAGACGGCTGAAATGCCAGAAACCAGTCCTAGGCAGCTTGTTTCCGGTCCAGGGAAGACATGGCTTGGCAGTTCGGGCTGGACTGTTCCCATGAGGCACATGGTCAGACTGATTTGCATATGGCCATGTCTGAACTGGGGTGGCAGAGTGGGCTAAAGACCGGTGATGGATTAAACCCAGATCAGTTGACTGGGGGTGAGTGCTTGCAATGTTCAACACTCCGTCCATTATTTCCTTTGGTTTTTGCTTAGGGCTTTGTATGGACTCCTGCTATCTGATTGGAGGACGTTAAGCTTTTGGTTCCCATGGATTTCTGGGATAGTTCGTTTTTTTATATGTTTTGATGGCTGAGTTTGAACTAAATATAAAAATTAAGTGAAGGAAAAAAGCATAATCCTCACCTCCGTGTCCTTAATAGAATTAACTTTCCATTAGGAAAGCTAAGAAATGTTATATTCAACTGCATTTTGGAAAGAGCCTTTATAGGTACTAACTAACAATCAGCTGCTAGGGTGCTCGATATAAAGTAACTTTTAGTGGTCTTCTAGTAGAGACTTATTGCTAGGTGGTTGGAAGCAAATTATGATCTTTATGTTAGTAAATGGGATGGAATGTGAAATGAGAATATGCAAGCCTTGTGTGAGAGGATGTGTTTCCTTACCTGTAACCTGCCATGAAGCTTAAAGTATCCATGTCACACAAGCTCAACTCCTAGTAGTCACCAAGTTACAGAACTGTATCAGTCGCTGACCTAGTTATGTGGCATTCCCTGCAGCAGGCTATCCTTACCACACCATCAACCATGGGTAAAAGACACTATAAGCAAGCACTGTCAAAGGTAACAGGTTTAGCTATATATTAGTGAAAGTCATTGGATATTGATGGCCCAGTTTGTATTGTGTTTGAGCAGAGTTGTGTGGGTGAGGGAGTTAATAAATGAGTGAAGTATGTGACGGCGTCAGTGTGGGTGATTGGTATGTGGGAGGTGCAGGCATTACCCTGTACAGTTCCACGGTGCCATATGTCTAGGTTATACAATTACCTAGAAGGACTCAATTACAACAGAAAAACTGCAAAACGTTACAGCACTTGCAGAAGGACCAATGCCAACAAGAGCAACTCGAAACAGTAGGACTGAAAGTGTGTCAACGCGGATTGACACCTGAAAGTGCAGTATTTCTAAAACACTCTTTCGTCCATCAATACAAGCTGTTGATGCAGGAGATGTTAAATTTTTGCAACCGTTGGAAACTTGCACTGCTGCAGCTGTGTTTTATCTGGTCTGAAGGGAAGGGAACCTTGAACCTTTACTGCCTTCCGTGAGATAAATCAGTTTATTTTGATGCTCTTATGCTGTACCGGTTCTGTGAAGAATAGATGCTTGTATTCCTGCTGCCTACTTGGTACCTGTTCTCTGAGGCAGGGTTGTTTCCACTACTGCTCAACAAGTGTTGTCCCTGCTTTACGGTCACATGCTAATGGCAGAGAGCACTATACGAAAGCAGATAAATAATGTGTTGCTTCTCAAACAGTAGATGTTCTGTAAAGGATGCCATCTCTCAGAGAAAGGGCAGCTAGTATTGCTGCTGTCAGACAACACCTTTTCTGTGACGAAAGAAGCTTGCACTACTGTTCCCTTATTGTCCCAATTCTAAAGAGAAAATAAGCTCGCACTGATGCCGTCTGTTGTGAACCTTTCCTATGCTGACTTCCGACCTAAACCTAAAGCTTGCACTGTGCGATCTGATAAGCACATATGTGGCTGAAGCTCACACTCCTCCTCCTTCAGCTAACACCTGTCCTATGCCCATTATTTGCACTAGGGTATGCTGCGCTGTCATCCCTGTGCTAGATTCCTGTTATGTGTTACTGACGCTTTGCACAAGTCCTTTCACAAAACAAAGCCAGAATGCTTGCCATTACCAATGCATGCCCAAACCTTAAACTGCATTCAACTGTTTCCTGCGAAGCGAATACTGGCTGATGGCTTCACACATGACATGGAGTCACTTGGCAGCAGTGCAGCTAATACTGGCTGATGGCTTCACATATGACATGGAGTCCCTTGGCAGCAGTGCAGCTAATACTGGCTGATGGCTTCCCATATGACATGGAGTCCCTTGGCAGCAGTGCAGCTAATACTGGCTGATGGCTTCACACATGACATGGAGTCACTTGGCAGCAGTGCAACTAACACTGGCTGATGGCTTCACATATGAAATGGAGTCACGTCGGCAAGTGCAGCTAACACTGGCTGATGGCTTCACATATGACATGGAGTCCCTTGGCGGCAGTGCAACTAATACTGGCTGATGGCTTCACATATGACATGGAGTCACGTCGGCAAGTGCAGCTAACACTGGCTGATGGCTTCACATATGACATGGAGTCCCTTGGCGGCAGTGCAACTAATACTGGCTGATGGCTTCACATATGACATGGAGTCCCTTGGCAGCAGTGCAGCTAATACTGGCTGATGGCTTCACATATGACATGGAGTCCCTGAGCAGCAGTGCAGCTAATACTGGCTGATGGTTTCACATATGACATGGAGTCCCTTGGAGGCAGTGCAACTAACACTGGCTGATAGCTTCACACATGACATGGAGTCACTTGGCAGCAGTGCAACTAACACTGGCTGATGGCTTCACATATGAAATGGAGTCACGTCGGCAAGTGCAGCTAACACTGGCTGATGGCTTCACATATGACATGGAGTCCCTTGGCGGCAGTGCAACTAATACTGGCTGATGGCTTCACACATGACATGGAGTCCCTTGGCAGCAGTGCAACTAACACTGGCTGATGGCTTCACATATGAAATGGAGTCACGTCGGCAAGTGTAGCTAACACTGGCTGATGGCTTCACATATGACATGGGGTCACTTGGCGGCAGTGCAGCTAACACTGGCTGATGGCTTCACATATGACATGGGGTCACTTGGCGGCAGTGCAACTAACACTGGCTGATGGCTTCACATATGACATGGAGTCCATTGGCGGCAGTGCAACTAATTCTGGCTGATGGCTTCACATATGACATAGAGTCCCTTGGCGGCAGTGCAACTAATTCTGGCTGATGGCTTCACATATGACATGGAGTCCCTTGGCGGCAGTGCAACTAATACTGGCTGATGGCCTCACATATGACATGGAGTCCCTTGGCGGCAGTGCAACTAATTCTGGCTGATGGCTTCACATATGACATGGAGTCCCTTGGCGGCAGTGCAACTAACACTGGCTGATAGCTTCACATATGACATGGAGTCCCTTGGCGGCAGTGCAACTAACACTGGCTGATGGCTTCACATATGACATTGAGTCACTTGGCGGCAGTGCAACTAAAACTGGCTGATGGCTTCATATATGACATGGAGTCACATCGGCAGCAGTGCAGCTAACACTGGCTAATGGCTTCACATAAGACATGGAGTCACTTGGCAGCAGTGCAGCTAACACTGGCTGATGGCTTCACATATGACATGGAGTCCCTTGGCGGCAGTGCAGCTAACACTGGCTGATGGCTTCACATAAGACATGGAGTCACTTGGCGGCAGTGCAATTAACACTGGCTGATGGCTTCCCATATGACATGGAGTCCCTTGGCGGCAGTGCAACGAATACTGGCTGATGGCTTCACATATGACATGGAGTCTCTTGGCAGCAGTAATACTGACTGATGGCTTCACATATGACATGGAGCCCCTTGGCGGCAGTGCAGCTAATACTGGCTGATGGCTTCACATATGACATGGAGTCCCTTGGCAGCAGTGCAACGAATACTGGCTGATGGCTTCACATATGACATGGAGTCCCTTGGCGGCAGTGCAGCTAATACTGGCTGATGGCTTCACATATGACATGGAGTCCCTTGGCAGCAGTGCAACTAATACTGGCTGATGGCTTCACATATGACATGGAGTCCCTTGGCGGCAGTGCAACGAATACTGGCTTATGGCTTCTCAAACAGTAGATGTTCTGTAAAGGATGCCATCTCTCAGAGAAAGGGCAGCTAGTATTGCTGCTGTCAGACAACACCTTTTCTGTGACGAAAGAAGCTTGCACTACTGTTCCCTTATTGTCCCAATTCTAAAGAGAAAATAAGCTCGCACTGATGCCGTCTGTTGTGAACCTTTCCTATGCTGACTTCCGACCTAAACCTAAAGCTTGCACTGTGCGATCTGATAAGCACATATGTGGCTGAAGCTCACACTCCTCCTCCTTCAGCTAACACCTGTCCTATGCCCATTATTTGCACTAGGGTATGCTGCGCTGTCATCCCTGTGCTAGATTCCTGTTATGTGTTACTGACGCTTTGCACAAGTCCTTTCACAAAACAAAGCCAGAATGCTTGCCATTACCAATGCATGCCCAAACCTTAAACTGCATTCAACTGTTTCCTGCAAAGCGAATACTGGCTGATGGCTTCACACATGACATGGAGTCACTTGGCAGCAGTGCAGCTAATACTGGCTGATGGCTTCACATATGACATGGAGTCACTTGGCAGCAGTGCAGCTAATACTGGCTGATGGCTTCCCATATGACATGGAGTCCCTTGGCAGCAGTGCAGCTAATACAGGCTGATGGCTTCACATATGACATGGAGTCCCTTGGCAGCAGTGCAGCTAATACTGGCTGATGGCTTCACACATGACATGGAGTCACTTGGCAGCAGTGCAACTAACACTGGCTGATGGCTTCACATATGAAATGGAGTCACGTCGGCAAGTGCAGCTAACACTGGCTGATGGCTTCACATATGACATGGAGTCCCTTGGCGGCAGTGCAACTAATACTGGCTGATGGCTTCACATATGATATGGAGTCCCTTGGCAGCAGTGCAACTAACACTGGCTGATGGCTTCCATATGACATGGAGTCACGTCGGCAAGTGCAGCTAACACTGGCTGATGGCTTCACATATGACATGGAGTCCCTTGGCGGCAGTGCAACTAATACTGGCTGATGGCTTCACATATGACATGGAGTCCCTTGGCAGCAGTGCAGCTAATACTGGCTGATGGCTTCACATATGACATGGAGTCCCTGAGCAGCAGTGCAGCTAATACTGGCTGATGGTTTCACATATGACATGGAGTCCCTTGGCGGCAGTGCAACTAACACTGGCTGATGGCTTCACATATGAAATGGAGTCACGTCGGCAAGTGCAGCTAACACTGGCTGATGGCTTCACATATGACATGGAGTCCCTTGGCGGCAGTGCAACTAATACTGGCTGATGGCTTCACACATGACATGGAGTCCCTTGGCAGCAGTGCAACTAACACTGGCTGATGGCTTCACATATGAAATGGAGTCACGTCGGCAAGTGTAGCTAACACTGGCTGATGGCTTCACATATGACATGGGGTCACTTGGCGGCAGTGCAGCTAACACTGGCTGATGGCTTCACATATGACATGGGGTCACTTGGCGGCAGTGCAACTAACACTGGCTGATGGCTTCACATATGACATGGAGTCCATTGGCGGCAGTGCAACTAATTCTGGCTGATGGCTTCACATATGACATGGAGTCCCTTGGCGGCAGTGCAACTAATTCTGGCTGATGGCTTCACATATGACATGGAGTCCCTTGGCGGCAGTGCAACTAATACTGGCTGATGGCCTCACATATGACATGGAGTCCCTTGGCGGCAGTGCAACTAATTCTGGCTGATGGCTTCACATATGACATGGAGTCCCTTGGCGGCAGTGCAACTAACACTGGCTGATAGCTTCACATATGACATGGAGTCCCTTGGCGGCAGTGCAACTAACACTGGCTGATGGCTTCACATATGACATTGAGTCACTTGGCGGCAGTGCAACTAAAACTGGCTGATGGCTTCATATATGACATGGAGTCACATCGGCAGCAGTGCAGCTAACACTGGCTAATGGCTTCACATAAGACATGGAGTCACTTGGCAGCAGTGCAGCTAACACTGGCTGATGGCTTCACATATGACATGGAGTCCCTTGGCGGCAGTGCAGCTAACACTGGCTGATGGCTTCACATAAGACATGGAGTCACTTGGCGGCAGTGCAATTAACACTGGCTGATGGCTTCCCATATGACATGGAGTCCCTTGGCGGCAGTGCAACGAATACTGGCTGATGGCTTCACATATGACATGGAGTCTCTTGGCAGCAGTAATACTGACTGATGGCTTCACATATGACATGGAGCCCCTTGGCGGCAGTGCAGCTAATACTGGCTGATGGCTTCACATATGACATGGAGTCCCTTGGCAGCAGTGCAACGAATACTGGCTGATGGCTTCACATATGACATGGAGTCCCTTGGCGGCAGTGCAGCTAATACTGGCTGATGGCTTCACATATGACATGGAGTCCCTTGGCAGCAGTGCAACTAATACTGGCTGATGGCTTCACATATGACATGGAGTCCCTTGGCGGCAGTGCAACGAATACTGGCTTATGGCTTCTCAAACAGTAGATGTTCTGTAAAGGATGCCATCTCTCAGAGAAAGGGCAGCTAGTATTGCTGCTGTCAGACAACACCTTTTCTGTGACGAAAGAAGCTTGCACTACTGTTCCCTTATTGTCCCAATTCTAAAGAGAAAATAAGCTCGCACTGATGCCGTCTGTTGTGAACCTTTCCTATGCTGACTTCCGACCTAAACCTAAAGCTTGCACTGTGCGATCTGATAAGCACATATGTGGCTGAAGCTCACACTCCTCCTCCTTCAGCTAACACCTGTCCTATGCCCATTATTTGCACTAGGGTATGCTGCGCTGTCATCCCTGTGCTAGATTCCTGTTATGTGTTACTGACGCTTTGCACAAGTCCTTTCACAAAACAAAGCCAGAATGCTTGCCATTACCAATGCATGCCCAAACCTTAAACTGCATTCAACTGTTTCCTGCAAAGCGAATACTGGCTGATGGCTTCACACATGACATGGAGTCACTTGGCAGCAGTGCAACTAACACTGGCTGATGGCTTCACATATGAAATGGAGTCACGTCGGCAAGTGTAGCTAACACTGGCTGATGGCTTCACATATGACATGGGTCACTTGGCGGCAGTGCAGCTAACACTGGCTGATGGCTTCACATATGACATGGGGTCACTTGGCGGCAGTGCAACTAACACTGGCTGATGGCTTCACATATGACATGGAGTCCATTGGCGGCAGTGCAACTAATTCTGGCTGATGGCTTCACATATGACATGGAGTCCCTTGGCGGCAGTGCAACTAATTCTGGCTGATGGCTTCACATATGACATGGAGTCTCTTGGCAGCAGTAATACTGACTGATGGCTTCACATATGACATGGAGCCCCTTGGCGGCAGTGCAGCTAATACTGGCTGATGGCTTCACATATGACATGGAGTCCCTTGGCAGCAGTGCAACGAATACTGGCTGATGGCTTCACATATGACATGGAGTCCCTTGGCGGCAGTGCAGCTAATACTGGCTGATGGCTTCACATATGACATGGAGTCCCTTGGCAGCAGTGCAACTAATACTGGCTGATGGCTTCACATATGACATGGAGTCCCTTGGCGGCAGTGCAACGAATACTGGCTTATGGCTTCTCAAACAGTAGATGTTCTGTAAAGGATGCCATCTCTCAGAGAAAGGGCAGCTAGTATTGCTGCTGTCAGACAACACCTTTTCTGTGACGAAAGAAGCTTGCACTACTGTTCCCTTATTGTCCCAATTCTAAAGAGAAAATAAGCTCGCACTGATGCCGTCTGTTGTGAACCTTTCCTATGCTGACTTCCGACCTAAACCTAAAGCTTGCACTGTGCGATCTGATAAGCACATATGTGGCTGAAGCTCACACTCCTCCTCCTTCAGCTAACACCTGTCCTATGCCCATTATTTGCACTAGGGTATGCTGCGCTGTCATCCCTGTGCTAGATTCCTGTTATGTGTTACTGACGCTTTGCACAAGTCCTTTCACAAAACAAAGCCAGAATGCTTGCCATTACCAATGCATGCCCAAACCTTAAACTGCATTCAACTGTTTCCTGCAAAGCGAATACTGGCTGATGGCTTCACACATGACATGGAGTCACTTGGCAGCAGTGCAACTAACACTGGCTGATGGCTTCACATATGAAATGGAGTCACGTCGGCAAGTGTAGCTAACACTGGCTGATGGCTTCACATATGACATGGGGTCACTTGGCGGCAGTGCAGCTAACACTGGCTGATGGCTTCACATATGACATGGGGTCACTTGGCGGCAGTGCAACTAACACTGGCTGATGGCTTCACATATGACATGGAGTCCATTGGCGGCAGTGCAACTAATTCTGGCTGATGGCTTCACATATGACATGGAGTCCCTTGGCGGCAGTGCAACTAATTCTGGCTGATGGCTTCACATATGACATGGAGTCCCTTGGCGGCAGTGCAACTAATACTGGCTGATGGCCTCACATATGACATGGAGTCCCTTGGCGGCAGTGCAACTAATTCTGGCTGATGGCTTCACATATGACATGGAGTCCCTTGGCGGCAGTGCAACTAACACTGGCTGATAGCTTCACATATGACATGGAGTCCCTTGGCGGCAGTGCAACTAACACTGGCTGATGGCTTCACATATGACATTGAGTCACTTGGCGGCAGTGCAACTAAAACTGGCTGATGGCTTCATATATGACATGGAGTCACATCGGCAGCAGTGCAGCTAACACTGGCTAATGGCTTCACATAAGACATGGAGTCACTTGGCAGCAGTGCAGCTAACACTGGCTGATGGCTTCACATATGACATGGAGTCCCTTGGCGGCAGTGCAGCTAACACTGGCTGATGGCTTCACATAAGACATGGAGTCACTTGGCGGCAGTGCAATTAACACTGGCTGATGGCTTCCCATATGACATGGAGTCCCTTGGCGGCAGTGCAACGAATACTGGCTGATGGCTTCACATATGACATGGAGTCCCTTGGCGGCAGTGCAACTAATAGTGGCTAATGGCTTCACATATGACATGGAGTCCCTGAGCAGCAGTGCAGCTAATACTGGCTGATGGCTTCACATATGACATGGAGTCCCTTGGCAACAGTGCAGCTAATACTGGCTGATGGCTTCACATATGACATGGAGTCCCTGAGCAGCAGTGCAGCTAATACTGGCTGATGGCTTCACATATGACATGGAGTCCCTTGGCGGCAGTGCAGCTAATACTGGCTGATGGCTTCACATATGACATGGAGTCCCTTGGCAGCAGTGCAGCTAATACTGGCTGATGGCTTCACATATGACATGGAGTCCCTTGGCGGCAGTGCAACTAACACTGGCTGATGGCTTCACATATGACATGGAGTCCCTTGGCTTCACATATGACATGGAGTCCCTTGGCGGCAGTGCAACTAATAGTGGCTAATGGCTTCACATATGACATGGAGTCCCTGAGCAGCAGTGCAGCTAATACTGGCTGATGGCTTCACATATGACATGGAGTCCCTTGGCAACAGTGCAGCTAATACTGGCTGATGGCTTCACATATGACATGGAGTCCCTGAGCAGCAGTGCAGCTAATACTGGCTGATGGCTTCACATATGACATGGAGTCCCTTGGCGGCAGTGCAGCTAATACTGACTGATGGCTTCACATATGACATGGAGTCCCTTGGCAGCAGTGCAGCTAATACTGGCTGATGGCTTCACATATGACATGGAGTCCCTTGGCGGCAGTGCAACTAACACTGGCTGATGGCTTCACATATGACATGGAGTCCCTTGGCGGCAGTGCAACTAATACTGGCTGATGGCTTCACATATGACATGGTGTCCCTGAGCAGCAGTGCAGCTAATACTGGCTGATGGCTTCACATATGACATGGAGTCCCTGAGCAGCAGTGCAACGAATTCTGGCTGATGGCGTAACATATGACATGATGTCACTTGGCAGCAGTAAAGAAGTAATGATAAGAAGCAGTTCGTGACATCCACATTTGTCTCATCTGAACTTCATTAATTTGGATAAAACATCATGCTCGACCACTCCAGCAAAGGGTCCCACCCTTCAGCTATAATTTAGCACAACCAGCCTTGTAGCCTAGCCGGATACTAACTAGAACTTCTGAATTAAAAGGACCTGCAGTACTGCGTCAATGCAACAGAGCCACTAGATGTGTCACATTTCGAAAAGAATTATAAGATCTCCAGCACCATCGTGGGTTTGGGGCATTTCACACGGACACTTCACTTCCTAAAAGTAGGTGCATTCTTGTGGTGAAATACTATGGAGGAAAACAGGCAGAAACACCAGTTCCTGCATGTTATGCCACAGAAATAAGAAATCAGGATTTTTCCACCCCTCAAATACTGATGCCAAGTGCTTCATTTAGAAGAATAAATAAGTGCAGGGCCTCAGTGGTTTTCTATGGAGCCTGCCGCCAGCAATGCGAAATGCCCTGGTTGCCAAATACCAAGGCCCCATATTTTCTATTCCCCGTCAAGCCTCACTCTTCCACTTCCTGTCTCTATCTCATGTTTCCAGGTTCTTTTGATCCTTTTTTCTAACTTATCACTCTTTTCGTATCACTGTCGCCCTTCTTCTTTCTCCTTTGTCTGCCTTTCTCTCTCTTGCTCTGGATTAAGGTTTGATGATGAAACATAAAATATGATCTCCAAAAATGAATGCTAGTGCCCACCTCATGCAACCGCCTACACAAATTAAGTACAGCTTATGACCTAAATATCCACAGGACCCAGAAGTTTTCTGACCCACTCTTAATGGGGCACAAAGTTACACTGTATGTGATTTTGAAGTTTGAAATGTGGTCACAATCATACACCAACACAAAAAGGCATATCTAACTTAGAAATGTTACAACCGAGAGGAAGACTTCTTAAAGGGTGCAGTGCAATTTCAGACTAGCACAGAGACGAGCTAAAAAGCTTTTCGGCTCCATGAGCATTGAGGATGTTGTGTTCTCGAATAAACATTCCCTTTTTTAAACTTTATCCAACACCTACAATTCTTCTCCTTAAGCTGAAGCATAGTGTGAATAGCACCTCAAGATGGAACTCCAAACCCAAAAATGCATGTTTACCTTTGACGAGAATCAGTTTACTGGCTGTTGATTCCTCTCCGGCCAATTTTGCGAAAATAACGTCATTCCTAAAATCAGCAACTCCTTCAAATCGCAACACTAAACGTTTTCCTTGTAGGGTTTCTTGAATACCATCTTTGCTTTCTGAAAGAGCGTCGATGGCTCTGGTGAGAGAAAGAAATACTTTGTGACCTCGAGATGCACTGCATAGAAATCATTAGCAAACAAATAAAAAGCAGAAAAATTAGGAATTACACATTCGCTCACTTTAGAAACATGCCCTTTAATCTCCACAGAGTACTCCGAGTATTTTATTTGGCTTATTCTTCGATTATGCTTTTTCTCAATCTAAATTTTAATTTCTGAAATAATCTGTTTTTGGCATTGGCGATGCAGCTGCTGAAATATGGCAACTTTATATATTTCAGTAATACAGCTGGTAGGTGTCATCGTTTTCTAGATTAATTCCCATATTTGCACTCGGTTCTGGCAGCAGTTAATACACTATTATTTCGAAAACCTATCAGTATTTTGTTCCATTGGTGGACAGTCCCAGATGACATTGAATTTCCACAAAACATCTGTAAATCAGATCCTAGGGGATGCACAATGTTTCTCCCTAAACAGTGTCAAATCCTTTACCTGTATCCTAGAGAGAAGCAGCAACGACCGGTCGAGTGAGATAAAAGAAGGATAGATGTTTCCTCCGAGCTGAGGGAATGGTGATAACTGTACAGAATGAAATGGTGACCCTAGCAAGAAGCGAAGAATTTCCTTTAGTTACTCCACAGGCATGCCGCAAGCAATCTTGAGGAGCGAGAGGGGAAGTTACCCGTCTTCCTCCGAGTCAGTTCTCGCAAAGCCCCTCCCACAGATAGTGACATCATCGACAGGCCCCTCGGGGGACTTCAAAGCATTGGGAGACAAAGAAGCTTCCTCGATTGCTCTTCGGCTATGCTGCCCATCGGATTTTCTGTCACCGTGGAGCACATCATCTCTTACAGGATCCCACCAGCATAGAAGAGACCAGCCTTTGAGGCTGATTGTGGCTGTTCAGGCTTAGTCAGTCACATCAAAACTGAGCACATACTTAAGAAACTGATGCAACTGCAACTCCCTCGCCTCCTACTTCCACAACAAGATCGCGGACATACACAACAGCTTCAGCACTCAACCGACGAACGCCACGACCGAACCACCGCCCCCCACCACCACCCTCCGCGCCTGGACCCCGATCAGCACCGAAGACACCGTCCGCACGATGAACTCCATCCACTCCGGATCTCCGACCGATCCCTGCCCTCACCACGTTTTCAACAAGGCCGACGCTGTCATCGCACCCCACCTGCGGAACATCATCAACACCTCCTTCGACACCGCTACCTTCCCGGAGAGCTGGAAGCACGCCGAACTCAGCGCCCTACTCAAGAAGCCATCGGCCGACCCCACCGACCTCAAGAACTACCGCCCCATCTCGCTGCTCCCATTTCCCGCAAAAGTCATCGAGAAGACCGTCAACAAGCAGCTGGCCGCCTTCCTCGAGACGAACGGATCCCTCGACCCCTCGCAGTCTGGCTTCCGGACCAACCACAGCACCGAGACCGCCCTGATCGCAGCCACCGATGACATCCGAGCGCTACTCGACAACGGAGAAACAGCGGCCCTCATCCTCCTCGACCTCTCCGCGGCCTTCGACACTGTCTGCCATCGTACCCTAGTACAACGCCTCAGCAACGTCGGAGTCCAAGAAAAGGCACTGGAGTGGATCATCTCCTTCCTCGCCGGAAGGACACAGAGAGTCCGCCTCCCTCCGTTCAGATCTGAAGCCACCGAAGTCATCTGCGGCGTTCCTCAAGGCTCCTCGCTCAGTCCTACTCTCTTCAACGTCTACATGAGCCCCCTCGCAGACATCGCACGCCAGCACAACCTCAACATCATCTCCTACGCCGACGACACCCAGCTGATCCTCTCCCTCAACAACGACCCCGCCACCGCCAGAGCCAACCTTCACGTAGGGATGAAAGAGGTAGCCAAATGGATGAAGAACAGTCGCCTGAAACTGAACTCGGACAAGACGGAAGTCCTCATCCTGGGATCCTCACCCGCCGCTTGGGACGACTCCTGGTGGCCCCCCGCCCTAAGCAGCGCACCCAATCCAACAGACCACGCACGCAACCTGGGCTTCATCCTGGACTCCTCCCTCTCCATGACCAGACAAGTCAACGCTGTCTCCTCGTCGTGCTTCAACATCCTGCGCATGCTACGCAAGATCTTCCGGTGGATCCCCACCGAGACCAGGAAGACGGTCACCCAGGCCCTCGTCACCAGCCGTCTGGACTACGGCAACTCCCTCTACGCTGGAACCACTGCCAAACTCCAGAAGAGACTCCAGAGGATCCAGAACGCCTCAGCACGACTCATCCTGGACATCCCCCGTCGCAGCCACATCTCCAGACACTTGAGAGACCTGCACTGGCTCCCGGTCAACAAGAGAATCACCTTCCGTCTCCTCACCCACGCACACAAAGCCCTACACAACCAAGGCCCAGGATACCTCAACAGCCGCCTCAACTTCTACGCTCCCAAACGCCAGCTTCGATCGACCAGCCACGCCCTCGCCGCCGTCCCCCGCATCCGAAGAGCCACCACAGGGGGACGTTCCTTCTCCTACCTCGCCGCCAAGACATGGAACTCCCTCCCCACCCACCTCCGCCAGACCCAGGACCACTTCGCCTTCAGGAAGCAACTCAAGACTTGGCTGTTCGAGCAGTAGCGGACCCCCCAGCGCCTTGAGACCCTCTGGGTGAGTAGTGCGCTATATAAATGCGATGATTGATTGATTGATTGATGCTGTCGCACTTACATGCAAATTATGGAATTTGCAGTGGATTTAGGACCTGACACTCGTCACCACTCACAGGTTTCACAAGATAGCAGAGCTTGTCTGAACCACAATGATTAAAATCCGGACCCTTGCCCTAGCTAGTGCTAGTTTTGGAAGCTATCATAGACCAAACAAATGTTTTGAAGAGGATATTGGATGCCCCAGTAGATTTAAGGCAGCATATTAATAACACTAAAAGAAGTGTCAATGAGAGTCCTAGGCCGGAGGACAACCTGAATGATATGGCTGTGATAAGTACGCTATATGTTGTAGTGGGTAGCTTGCAGAGACAATGATTGCAGGGACACGCAGGTATGTGGAAATAACGATCTCTTTATTCCTTATATCAACGATAATTACTTTCGGAGGGAGAGCGCCGGGGGCCGTCTTCCCCGTGCACAGACTCAGCGCTACTAAGCCCAAAATGGCCGCTGCACGCCTACGTCATCGCGTCGGCGCGACGACTAGACCGCAACTCTACATATCTCCCTTTTTTCCTTATACATAAACAACAAGAAAAATTATTACTTGCGTGCATATCTCTCCCTTTTTCCTTACACATTAATAACCAGAAAATTATTACTTGCGTGCATTCCCCATCAGTCCTCCATCTCAAAGTCTCTAAACCTCGTAGGTTTCACCACAGTCCTTCCACTCCGGATACAACTCACAGGAGTGCCTGAGGCAGGGACGGCGCTCTCTCGGGAGGTTCTCTGGTCTTCCCTCCCGGTGTTTGGGATCACTCCTTCCCCCGGAGATCTGCTACCGCTTCCCCAAAGTTCCGAGTTACCCAGACCCACATCATCATTTACGTCCGCTTCACCTCCACTTTCTCTTGGGTTGCTTGATGTGTTGTCTGCTAGACTTGACTCAGTCCCTTGGGTCCGGGACGGTATCACTTGTCCATTTCCCCATCCATCCCACTGCATGATCTTGTTGCACTTGGACATGCGGTCCTGTGACCACACCTTCCCATCGCTGAGTAGGGCAGAACGGTTGTAAACTTCTTCCACCTGCATCGGTGCGCTAAATTTGCTGTCCCCCTTCCTTCGCAACTGGGCCAACTTAACACGCACCCACTCTCCCTTCTCGAGCTCCGTCTCTTTGACACTTCTCCTTTTGTTGTAGTGTTCCGCATATATCTTATGAGCTCTCTCTAGGTTGTGACGTACTACAGCAGGCGACCACTTGCTCGTGATGGTTCGCTCCTTCCACGCCACATTATCTTTCGTAAAGGGGTCTCTACCCCTCAAGATCTGGAAGGGGCTGTACCCCGTGCTGGTAGGTGTGATCCTATACGCCCACACCATACTCTTCAGTTCCTTTTCCCAGTCCTTTCCGCTCGCAATCGCCGCTTGCACCGACCCCATGATGACACGGTTGAATCTTTCGGCTTGACCATTCCCCGCGGGGTGGTATATCGAAGTGTGT
This sequence comes from Triturus cristatus, assembly GCF_964204655.1. Classification (NCBI taxonomy): domain Eukaryota; kingdom Metazoa; phylum Chordata; class Amphibia; order Caudata; family Salamandridae; genus Triturus; species Triturus cristatus. Next base: position 1,059,116,103 of record NC_140589.1, on the reverse strand, counting down.
TTTATCCTAATGCCGTTTCTCGCCATGTACGTGTTCCATTTGTCGGACACAAATTGAGGCCCATTGTCGCTTAGGATGGAGCGTGGGAAGCCTTCCCTGAGAAATACTGCAGTTAGGAACTTTAGTATCTTGTCCGTATCCATATCCTCTTGTACATCCATCTCCGGCCACTTGGAGAACTTGTCCACAAGAACCAACACATATTTCTGGATGCCCTGCTTGTCCAGTATCGGCCCGAGTATGTCTATGGCTAGGTCTTCCCAAGGATTCACCGGGTTGTCAAACTTCCCCAGGGGTGGTCGCAGTAGGCTCAGGGATTTGTCAGCTCCTTGGCACTGGCTACACTCCCGCACATGCCTCTCTATCTGGTTGTCCATCGCCGGCCACCAATACACTTGTTTCGCTCTCAATTTTGTCTTGACGATACCCAGGTGGCCCTCGTGGATGAGAGTCAGCAGGTGTGGTATCAACTTGTTCGGGGGGACTACTTTTTCCCCTCTCCTCAGGAAAATCCCTTGGTTGCAGACAAACAACTCTTCTCTCACTTCAAAGAACTTCCTAAGCATTGTTCCCAAGTGCTTTTTTTCCAGCCATCCCCTTAGGACACATTGCTTGACTGCTTCCATGTCTGTGTCTGTCTCGTACGCTTTCCTCCATTCGTGCATGCTTATCACTTGTTCGTGATCGTCCATGAATGCTACTTTACAGTCCTCGTCTTCCAATGTCTTGGGGGCTTCCTCCATGGCCGCTGCTCGACTAAGGTAGTCGGCTACTTTGTTCTTTTGCCCTGGGATGTGCTCCACATCATATCTGTAGTCCAACAACTTCAGCGTCATCTTCGCGATGCGGGGCGTCGCCGTGGCATGTCCTGACGATGTTAGTACTTTGATCAAGGGCTTGTGGTCTGTCCTCAATCGGAATCTCATAAGAACTGGCGGAACTTGCCCATGGCCCATACTACTGCTAGCATCTCCTTTTCTATGACGCTGTACTTTTGTTCCGTGGGAGACAGCGATCGGGATGCGAAGCTGAGGGTGGCCAAGTCTCCGCCTTCCAATTCCTGCATAAGGACTGCTCCCAGACCCCGGTCACTGGCATCCGTCGTCAGGATTGTCCCGGCCCGGGGACCATATCCGCTCAGCGGGAGAGCCGTGCTGATGTCCGCTTTTATCCTGCGGAACTCCTCTTGTGTTTCCTCAGTCCACTCAAATTTGGTTTTGTTCCGTATTAGTTGTCTCAAGTGGTGCGTCTTCGTGGCGAAGTAGGGAACAAATTTGCTATAGAACTCCTCCATGCCTAGGAACGATCTTACGTCTTCTTTCGACTTGGGTGGTGGAGCATCACATATCGCCTTGGCATTGGACTGTTTGGGGGTGATCGCCTGGTCACTGATCACATGCCCCAGGTACGTAACTGACGTCATCCCAAACCGGCACTTCTCCTACTCCGCCGTGAGTCCATTGCGTTCCAACACTTGAAGGACGGTGGATAACTTGGTGTCATGGTCCGCCTTGTCTTTGCCCATTATTAGGATGTCGGCTTGGAAGTATTGCACTCCCTCGATCTTGCGAAATAGACTGTGCATTAGCTTCTGGAATACGGCTGCTGCCGAAGCCAACCCAAACGGCATTCGGCGGAATTAGTAGCACCCAAAGGGGGTTATAAAGGACGTCAGCTTCTTACTGAAGTGGTGTAGCGCAATCTGGTGGTAGGCGGACGTGAGATCAATTGTTGAAAACCACTTTATTCCTTTGGTGTTGGCCAGCATCTCATCTATCCGTGGCAAGGGAAACCTTTCAACTATGATGTTTTTGTTCAGCTCCCTCAAGTCCACACACAACCGTATTTTCCCGTTAGGCTTCATGGCGACCACCAACGGGGCCAACCACTCTGTACTCGTGATCGGTTCTATGATGCCGTTTTCTTCCAGTCTGTGGAGTTCCTGTTGCACTTGGTCTCTGACTGCTAGGGGGATGTTTCTCACCTTGTGACATACCGGTCGGGCATCCCCTCTGAGCTCGATCCTGTGCGTGAATTTAGTTAGTCTTCCTACTTTGCTTCCAAATACGTTGGGGAACACTGCTTTCAGCCTCCCCACGTCTGGTCGTTGTTCGTCACTGGTCATTAAGACTTGGGTGGTTCAACTTGGGTTCAACTGTATTCCAAGATCACCTTGGTCTACCCAACCTAGGACCAATGAACCTTTCCCCGCTACGTCCAGCTTGCAACTGGCGTGCCGCTCCTTGAATTTAAACTCCAGGCGCCGGTATCCCACCATCGGGATGGGTTCTCCTGTAAAGGTGATGGGGCGGATGTCAGGGGGCTCCAGGTGGTCTCCAATGTGGTCCTTAAACTGTTCCTCCCAGACGCTGCGTTGTATGATGGTGTAGGGGGACCCAGAGTCGGCTACCATCTGAATTTGTACCCCTCCAATCACCAGGTCACACTGCGGTTTCTTCGATCGGTTGCAGTTTATCCCCATCACGTATTCGTCTATGCATAGCACGCTGTCATCATCGTCATCTTCATTCCCTACGTCTTCCTCCACCTCTTGTGTGACATATTTGACAGCTCTTGTCTTCTGCTTGCGGCGACACACTTTCTCGTAGTGTCCGATTAATCCACAAAACATGCATTTAGCCTTAAATGCCGGACAGCGCTTGTCGTGTGCTGGGTGCGACCTGCTGCCGCATCTGTAGCACATGCCCTTGCCTTCCGTGACTGGTTTCTTCCCCGGAGGTGGCCTGGGTGACCACTTGGCCTGTGTCCTCGTGTCTCCCGTTGCTCCTTTGCCTCTCTCCGGCGGTTCGGCTTCTGTGACTTTGTTCACCATGGGTTTCGGGCAGCCTCCTTCTTTGCCGCTTCCGCGCATCTCTTCGATAGCTCCGCCTTCTTCACCATGGCTATCATTACTTTAACGTCGCATCGCCATTGACCCACAACTTATCTTGTATCTCCGAGTTGGTGGTGTGCATGACAATTTGGTCTTTTATAAATTCGTCGTGCAACGTGCCAAACTTACAGACGATGGCCAATTTCTTCAATGCCGCCACGTATGCGTCTATGGGCTCTCCTTCCGCCTGTTTCCTTTGCTGGAAGTTATATCCATCAATAGACGTGCATACCGCTGGTCTGTAGTGCTTGTTTAAGTCGTCTATCGCGTGTTGGAAGACATCATCGTCCGCTGCTTGCCTCGGCGTGGGGGCAATGTTCTGAAACACCCTGATTCCTTCTGGGCCCAGGTTGTGCAGCAGGATCCTTCTTTTCCTTTTGCTGGGGAATGCTTCCCCTGCTTCGTCTTCCAAGGCTTCCATGTAATTCATAAAGTATTCCCTCCAATCCTCCCATTTCATTGACGGTTCTCCCGGTTTGGGTAGGAAGGGGATTGGCGTCGTGAGTGAGGACGGTTGGGCACACATTGCCGCTCTTCTCTCCGGCGACTCGTCTTCCCTCCTTGGGCTTTGGTGCACTCCGTCTCTGCTGGCGTGGGGGGGCTTTGGTGTGCGGCCGCTCCAGCGCCACTGCCACGCTCTGCCTGATCCACCAGGGCCTCCCCTGTACCTCTTGTGTTGGCCCCGGTACGTGCTTAGGGTCGTTGCGTCTTGGGCGCCTCCCACTCGTGACTTTGTGAGGGCCTGCGCCTCCTGCAGAGGCCTGAGAGGATCACGGTCCTCCCTTCCTCTGCCAGCCATGTGGGTTGCTCTCCCTGCAATTCCGGCACTTGCGCCACCTTCCTCTTCTGTGCCTCTCCCGTGACTTGGGTTCTTGCCCGTGGCTCTGGGGTTCCCCTGTGCAGTCACGACTCGTATGCCTCTCTGGGTGGTGCTCGAGACCCAGGCGTCCCCACTGCCTCGCTCTCCCTCCGGCGTACCTGTGTGTCTCCTGTTGCTGGCCACGTGTGCTCCTTGTGCAGGCTCTATGGGCTTTCCCCACGTCGTTCGTCGGTCCCAGTCCTCGTCGCCATTTGTAGTGGGTAGCTTGCAGGGACAATGATTGCAGGGACACGCAGGTATGTGGAAATAACGATCTCTTTATTCCTTATATCAACGATAATTACTCTCGGAGGGAGAGCGCCGGGGGCCGTCTTCCCCGTGCCCAGACTCGGCGCTACTTAGCCCAAAATGGCCGCTGCGCGCCTACGTCATCGCGTCGGCGCGACGACTAGACCGCAAAAAATATCAACAGGACCGGTCCAAGCACAATAAACTAGGGACCTGATTTATATCTTGGCGGTAACGGTTTTGCCGTCAATTTAGCGTTGGATTTTCCGTCCATCGACTTAGAGAACCACCTCCAGATTTAGATGTTGACGATCCCATAGACGAAAGAGCGCTAACAAACCGCAGTCACTGCTATGAATCACCGCCCGAGTGGACGGCGCCATAGGCAAAAGCGGCGTGTGGCAGGACTCCCGCCCCTTTTACCACTGAGCCAATCACGATGTGCATTCCCACCCTCCTTACTGTGGCGGCTAAACCGCCACACCGAAGTTGGAGAATTGGGAGGGATGTAAGGACAAAACTTGCTTTTTAACGAATGTTTCCATTTCCTGTCACCATTAATCAGATTGTACAAGCCCTGCCGTTGCTACTGCTCCTGGACCAAGAGGGAAATCAACCCTGTCGTCGCCGGCACAGAAGGTAAGTCACTGTTTAACCTGTCAGCCTCAGAATGGTAGCTGCACATTAGCACTGGACTCGAGGATGTTTAAGAAAAACTTGCAAGCAATACTACAATGATGTGCAATGCATATAATGTTGTACTTAGAAAGATGTGTAAAAACACACCTCGAGATATTAGTAACACCCATCAATCTGGTACTAACTGCCATCATGACAGTGGGCATCTACACACAAAGTCACAGCAATCACAAATAGAAATGTGTCCATACAGGTGTGTGCAAAAATCTTCTCTAAACTACTAGATCATGGACATAAACAGTATACCCACTTGGTGCATTGTTGAGGAGAGGAGTTCCCCGGAGTAGAGCGGACAAGAACAGTTTCCAGTAGTCCCGCTAAAGTGACGCCGAAAGGAGAACCACCACCTCAAAACTGATTGGGGACACTTGAGAACCAGGGTGCCGCTCGGAGGCTTTGGATTTACTGAAATCGATTGGGTTCACACTCTGCTTCATCTCCACGCTCGCAGTTGATGAAACGCTGATGAAAGGGGAAGTTGGTGTTTTTAATTGGACTGTTCTTTCACGCGGGACTGCGAGGACCAGGCTGCTCGGCGATCACTCACCTGCCCCACCTGGCTCCTCTTCCCGGCTCCTCCTCCACCTGCTATTTTACGCCTCGCGGCCCCCGCTTCGCGGGAGCCGCTCGGAGGCTTTGGATTTACTGAAATCGATTGGGTTCACACTCTGCTTCATCTCCACGCTCGCAGTTGATGAAACGCTGCTGAAAGGGGAAGTTGGTGTTTTTAATTGGACTGTTCTTTCACGCGGGACTGCGAGGACCAGGCTGCTCGGCGATCACTCACCTGCCCCACCTGGCTCCTCTTCCCGGCTCCTCCTCCACCTGCTATTTTACGCCTCGCGGCCCCCGCTTCGCGGGAGCCGCTCGGAGGCTTTGGATTTACTGAAATCGATTGGGTTCACACTCTGCTTCATCTCCACGCTCGCAGTTGATGAAACGCTGCTGAAAGGGGAAGTTGGTGTTTTTAATTGGACTGTTCTTTCACGCGGGACTGCGAGGACCAGGCTGCTCGGCGATCACTCACCTGTCCCACCTGGCTCCTCTTCCCGGCTCCTTCTCCTCCACACCTCTTCCCTTCATTAGGAAGGTTCCGCCCTCACGCGTCAGCGGGACGCGTGCGGGACGCAGCCCGGGGCGAAGACCGCGCAAAGAGCGGGCCGTTTGTTGCCGTTCGAGGCCGGGAGTGGACGGGACGGGCCACCCCCCCAAGGTTGACATTTCATGTGCACAAACGTTTGCCCTATTGTGAGTTCCTGTTGTATTGAAGTTAGGTTGCTAGCCGTGTTCTGTAGTTGTCACGTTATTTTACTGCTCTTAAATCAAATGTGATTACTGGTTATTCAAATAGTTTGCACTTCCGGGGTCCATTGTTACTGTTATTGGCTGCCCCCCCTATTTTGTACGCTTGTCATACTCGAAGATGACATCCCTAAGGTCCGGTAGGAAGATCGTGCAGGGCAGTACTGGGGGCTGTGTATCAGGGACCCTTGATCATTTTATCACAAGAGCAGCACGGGTCCTCGAACAAGAAATCATTTTAACAGAAAAATGACTGTCCTTAGAAATATCAGCAAAGAGATCGTCCCTTGCTAACATCATGGCAGCCATTTCCCCTGAATGTAGGCAACTGCCATCTGTTTCTGATTTGCTGCATAGTAATGTGCCTGGGATGTCGGATATATCATTACATAGCTCTTTGGAAGATATTTCAGATACCATAATTATCCCTGAAACCAGTGGCTTACCTACAAATTCTAGTGTTATTCCCACTCTGCCCCCTATTGAGCAGCCACGTATAGCCACTCCGACCTTGGGTAGTAAGTCCCAGCCTACCAATGGGAAAAGAAAACGTGTGGGAGCGCCTTCTAAGGGTAAACGTGCAAAAGTGTCTAAAACGTTTAAACCTGCCATCCTACGTTCTGATTCCCATTCCCATCCGTCTTGTAGTACATCTCCTCCTGTTGGGAGCCTTACGTCCTCCCATTTCTCTGCTACTTTGCCTAATGCCAACTCTCTGCCTTCTGGCTTCTCTGAGTTTCTGGAGCAGTCGCTTAAATCTTTCTTTTTACCCCTACATGAGAGAGTCAAGCAACTCTCTACTTCCATTGGGAAATTAGAGTATGGTGCTTACTAACACGACTCTACTGGAGAAAATTATAGCGACTCCTCCTGTCCCAAAGATTTTACCAACTTCTGCCACAGCTGCCAAAACAGGGATTGTTTCAAACGGTCTTACCCCTTTAGTTAGTGTTCCCTCCCTCCTTCCTGTTCACAATGAACAAGTTGTGGAAGTCACCCACATACCTGCCAGTGCTGTCACGTCTATCCAATCAGATAGCAACGTTGTTACTAATAAGAGTATTAATGCAACAAGACAGCCTTCTTCTGAGGGTGTAGGTCCATTTCTAAAACTCCCATGCATTAATCTTCCCCCAGAGTCCTTGCCCTATACTGTTATATTGGTTGGCGTTCCAAGGCTCCCCCAGGCAAAGATTGAGTCTCATAGCGAGTTGAAGAACAAAGTGATTCACTGGCTAAATGGAAATAGGCCTCTGCCGTCTAGAATAAGTGCTGAGATTTTGACTGTACGTAGGGTGAGTTGGTTGGGTACTGGGGTAAAGAAAGTGGAGGGAGATTGTGTAATTACTAACTTTCGGGACCCCAGGGTGGTGAGTCATATATGTTCCCATCCTAACACCTTGAGAGCCACTGGAATACACACCGTGGACCTGTCCTATTTCTATTCCCGTGACCCATGTGATACTCCTTGTGACTTGTCTATTGGTTGGGAAAGGGTCACCAGAGGCTTTCGTTGCCCGCCCGGACTGGATTTTCATCTTCCATTGTTTAATCACTTTGTACCCTTGAACTCTTTGGAAGGGGTTGATTGACTGTCAACTAATCCAATCAATTTGGGCTGTGCGAATAAAACTCCTGTTGGCCCCAAATGTTCCGCCTGCTCGGGGTCCGGAAGTTGGGGTGGGCCAAGGGGGGTACATCTGGTTCCTCTAAATGTGCCCCTCAGAAATTCTGATCCCCTTTCACTAGCTCTGGAGTGCCTAGACTTTTCCCAGGCCATAAATCTTGTTAACTTCAATCCCTCCACCACAGAGACGGTAACCCGTACTCACATGTTGCACATTGATAGTCCATTAATCATACACTCAGATCCTTGCACCTATGAGAACGCGCGTACGGGACCAGGCATCACTGTAACCCACCTCGCCGTACTGGGTTCCTTACCTGCCCTCCAGTTGGTTGGCTCAACTAGCTCTCTTCCTCTCACATTGGCCTCCTGGAACATTGCTGGCTTACGAGGCAAAATAGTAATGGAGGAATGGTCTGCCTGGGCAAACATCCACGATATTCTTGTTTTCCAGGAAACGTGGGCTGTAGACCCTATTCTTTTTTCTGGCTACTCAACTTTTATAAAGGGGCCTCTGGTGGGTCAAGGGGTCGTCCCTCGGGTGGTCTCTGCATATGGGTAAGGCAAACTTTAAAGTACAGACTCACCGAATTGGCAATTGATAGCCCCGACATATTGATCATCTTGATGCAACTTAATGACGAACCTGACTTCCTGATTATTAATGTATATAATAGGGGCCTCCCAGGCGGGAGAGGTACAAATACTTTTTTACAATTGGATGGGTTTTTGGATTCTGTTAACCCATGTACCAACGTGGTAATAGTGGGTGACTTAAATCGCTGTTTTGAGCCCCTGTACTCTGCTTGGGACTCACTTACAATGGAAGTGGATGCAATTTTGAATATCCCACCTCTCGATCTTCCCCCTATCAAGAGGTGGACTGAATCTGCCATTCAGTGGATGACCTTGTGTATGGAGCGAGGTTTCAGGGCAGCAAACGGACGGACCCTCTCTGATAAAACTGGCAAGGACACCTTTTCTGATGGTCGTCGTTGTAGTAGAATTGACTATGCCTTAATTAAAGTGGAGTTCTGGCCCATATTAAGCGATATGGTGATTCAGGACCGCCCCGAGAGCGACCATAATCCTTTAGTTCTGAATCTCTTAATATGTTCAGCCCTCAGAAATAAACCTTCTGAGAATGTTACCGCTGACGCCTTCTTAACTAACAACCAACGGAGAGTGCGCTGGGAAAAGGTTGCCATTGACAGTGCAGTACTCTCCGAGATTATTTCAAAAGTTTCTCATGCGTTGGAAGACCTCCAATCTCTCCGGAGCCGCGAGGAAGTCGTTGGCGAGTCTACCCACATACATGATCATTTATTTCAAGGTCTTAAGTCCCTTTTCTCCAAACCTTGTAAGGCCAAGAAATCGCTTACACCAAAGCCAAATTCTTGGTATAACCATGCCTGCCGTGAGTCTTATAGCAAACTGAAATCTGCCATTAAATCTAAAAATCAGGCAAATATTCGACTTGCCAGGAAAGACTACAGCAAGGCTAAAGTCCTGGCCAAAAAAGACTGGGATAACGATCATTGGAATGATCTTTTGGCTGCTAGCAAACAAAGAAATCTGACTTTGTTTTGGCACATCGTGAAATAGGGCAACTCTCCGAGCACGCAGGTCCCCTCAAATCATGTACTCCCCGATATTTGGGTGTCGCACTTTGAAAGTCAGTTTTCGGAGACTAATTTGGAAGAAGTGACCGCTTTTCCTATTTCCCAGGTCATGCCCTCTCTTCGGAATTTTAAATTTGACTGTAAAGAGGTCGAGTTGGCTCTATCCAGGGTTCCTAGTGGCAAGGCACCGGGTATAGATTGTGTCCCCGCGGACCTTTTTAAATCTGACCATAGCAATTGGGTGCCCTACATCGCACTTTTGGCAACTGCTATAGCCAATGGGGCTGCCATTCCTGAATCCTGGAAGGGCGCAGAGATTTTGCCCATCTTTAAGAAGGGTGATCGCTCTTGCCCGGGGAATTACCGCCCGATCAGTTTAATTGACTCTGTTCAAAAAATCATAGCAAGGATGATCCTGGCAAGAATTCAGTCATTCAGCAGGAGAATATCATCTCGCCCCTGCAGGCCGGGTTCAGACCCTGCACAAGTACCATCGACCAGGCGTTCAAGTTTCAACTGATCGTCTGGAAAACGGTTTATCTTTGCGGCGGTACCTTGTACGCCGCTTTTGTTGACCTTCGGTCAGCATTTGACTTAGTCAATAGGACTAAACTTTGGGCGGTATTAGCAGAGTTAGGGATGCCTGCAGACCTTTTGTATATTGTCATTAGGTTGCATGAAAATAACTTCGCACAAGTACGTTGGGGGAACCAAGGGCAGGTCAATAGGGGTGTCAGGTAAGGGTGCGTCCTTGCGCCTACTCTGTTTCTGTTATTCATTAACAGAGTTGTGCAGTACTTCTCTTCTACATCTACGGACGCCCCTATGCTGGGCGGTATTAAAATTCCACTCCTCATGTTTGCCGACGACACCCTACTCCTATCGCAGACTTTGTCTGGGCTACAGGTGGCTTTGAACGTATTTGCTAACTTCTGCTCTGACTTTGACCTGTTAGTTAATGTTTCGAAAACAAAATACATGGTCTTTAATAAAGGGAAATGCGTGAAAGGCCATGTGACTATGAACAATGACTTACTCGAACGTGCTAATGTCATGACCTACTTGGGGGTTGTCTTTGAAAATAAGCTGAACTGGAGGCCACAAATAGATGTCCTATCCCTCAAATTTGCCCAACTCTCTGGGTGCTTGGTTAAAGAACAAAAACAATCCCAGATGAAAATGATAGGTCCTGCTATTAAAATTTATAATGCCAGGATTAATTCTGCGATCCTCTATGGTGCTGAACTCTGGGGTTTTGCTGATCTTTCCCCACTGGTCAAGGCTCAACACAAATTTCTCAGGATCCTTACGGGTCTCCCTTGTTCTACTCCAGTGAAACCGCTTCTGCTAGATCTTGGTTGTTATTCTTTTGATGACATTGCCAGGTTTAAACCTTTGGCTTTTTGGAGGAGATTATGTACGGTCCCGGAATTAGGGCCCTATGCAAAGACATTTCTGGACGTCCGTTCCATCCTGGGCGCCGGTAACATCCTGTGGTTCAAGCAAGTTAGCTCACTATTGGAATCCATGGGCCTGGGAATTCTCTGGACCGACCCGGCTACTAATCCCTTCCCTCCTAAAAAAGTTTTTAAAAGCCTTTACTGGTCAATAGTCTGTCAAAAACAATTATCCCTAGTTCCAGCGGAGTCTTTGTCAGGCAGGTTTCTTGTGCAGAAACATGTCCTTCTTTTAGAAGCTTATTGGGACATCATTACCAGACCCAGCGACAGGAAACTTTACCACCAACTGAGGGTTGGCAGCCTACCCATCAAATCATTCACTAAAAATTGGAAGGGTGAGACTTGCGATTCCTGCAGTTGGTGTACTGATTGTACCGAATCAGTGGGTCATATATTTTTTGTCTGCCCGGCTTATGCCGCCCCTCGGGCCAAATGGCTTAAACCTATATGTCGCAATCTGGGCACTAGACAGGGGCTTGAGGCCCTAAGAATCCTGAGATATGACAGTGGCGAATGCATCGTAGTGGCCAAATTTTTGGGTTGGGTCTGGATTATCAGAAATAGGAGGCATTAGACTTTAGAGCTGTGTTTATTCATGATTTTACTTTACTTGTGTTACATAGGAATAGTTCTTAATCCTTATCTTGTATGCAATGTTTATTTTGTAACTGTCTTTTTTTTATGAAACTGATCGATAATAAAGACTAACGAAACGAAACGGTATACCCACTAGGAACTACTCAATTCCATGATAATATAGCAATTGCACTACAAAATGCTACAAGTGGGTGTACACAGAATGTACAAACAATCTGACATCTAAATTGCAAACACAAAGATGTATGAAAGCCAAATGTCCCCTTGGAATGTGCAATTAATAACAAACATTAGATGTCTTTTAACTGTAAAGTGTCATGTTCCCTGTGTGATCCATCTGTGCATATTATGGACACATCATGTTAAAATAAACACACATGCATTCATTCTCCAGTCACACTCACAGAAATTCATATACATTTTATGTGTCTAGTAACATGATGAATGTTTGCACCAAAAGGAACATGTCCATCACAAATGTACAACACTAATGTATGCCTTTTTAAAATATCTAAAATATCCAAGCTGTGCTTGTCACAGTAAAAAATGAGAGTAAGTGTATGGCACGCACATTAGCAGAAATAACATCATCAACAAAGGATCAGTTACAATCCAAAAATAAGGCCAGGACAAAGGTATTCTCAAATCAAACTGTTTTTCTCAGTATGAGATAACTCCCTCATATACTGTATAAGCTAAACAACAACGAAAAAGAATAACATCAAAGGCACCAGGTCAGAAAGTTCAAAATATGCGTTGCATGCCCATAAGTTGCCTCCTATTTACACTGCAAAAATAAACCTTCTCTGTAAGGGGCATCTATGGGGCAGAGAGCAGGCACCTCAATGATCTTACTTGAGTGGGGGGTCCTACGGTTTGGGAGGGGTGGGTTTGGATTTTGGAGGGTTGGGGTTGAATTTGGGAGGGGTGGGTTTGTCTTTGGGAGGGGTGGGTTTGTCTTTGGAAGGGGAGGGTTGGGGTGTGGAAGATGTGGCAGGAGGATTGGGTGTGGTGGACGTTCGTTTTGGAAGGGTGGTCTGGGATGAGGAAGGGATCACGGCCAGGTCAAACATAACATCCACCTTTGGAAAATGGGTAGAATGTTCAAGAGGGATTTGGGCTTGGGAGGTATAGGAAGTGGCAGGGGTTGTTGTGCATGCGTCTGTGGATGTCTGAGGGTCTGGTGTATCTTCTGGTTTGCGTTTTCTACTGGATGTCTGTTGTGTGGGCGTTTGTGTACAGTAGGAGTGTGTGTGGATGTGTCTGCTGTGGATGTGCTGTGTGTGTTTGTGGTGCCTGTGGATGTGCTAGTGCATGTGTGGGTTGTGGTGTCTGTGGTTGTGCTGGTGGGGGGTGTTTGTGTTGTGTTTGGTGTGGTGTCTGCGGGTGTGCAGGCGGTGCGTGTTTGTGTTGTGTTGGGTGTGGTGTGGTGTGGTGTCTGGGTGTGCTGGTGGTGGGTGTGGGTGTTGTGTTAGGTGTGGTGTCTGCGGGGGTGCTGGGTGTTTTTGTGTTGTGTGTGGTGTCTGCGGGTGTGCTGGTTGTGGGTGTTTTTGTGTTGTGTTGGGTGTGGTGTCTGTGGGTGTGTTTGTGGTAGTGGTGGGGGTGGTGGTGTTTGCATGTGTGTGCCTCTCTGTGTTTCTTACTGTGTGTTTATGTGAGGATGTGCTGCTTCCGTGTGTCTGAGTGGGTCCGTGGAAAAGTGTGTTTGCGCACTGGATAGGGCTGGAAAGAGGGATTTGGGAAAGAGTGGGAGTTGGGGCATATGGTTGGGGTGGGTTGGAGGCTGTGGTCAATGAGGAGGCCAGATCCTGGAATGATCGCTTGTAGGCCAGACATGGCATTGTGAATGCCATCCAGTTAAGGCAGTATCTAGGTCATCTGACCACTAAGCCCCGGGAAGGCATTCAGTACTGCGTGCTGGCCTGCAGCGATGGTCCGCAATAGATCAATAGCCTCCTCACTGAGCGAAGCCTGGGAGACAGGGGAATGAGGGGAGGTGCCTGCAGTAAAGGTGATACCACCCTTATCAGTGGAACGTCATGGCCAACGGGGGGCAGGAGGGAGGGTGAAGATGGAAATGTGGGTGGCGGACAACGATGCGGGTGGAACTGCAGCCGTAGGATCTGCCACCACTAGGGACTGGTCAACTGTGTGGCCTCCGAAGATGATGTGGAGTCGCTCGTGGCCCTTGTGCTTGTTCCCTCACCCTCCGTGGCACTGGGTCCCTCAGTGTCAGTGGTGTCTGTGCTGGAGCGGATTTTATTTTAGAAAGTTTATATACCCTCTCCATTTTGCATGTTTATATTAATAAGAATAATTAACTAATGGTAATTGTATTAATTGGATTGCTGTGGAATTTAATCAACCTTACTAATAAGAATACACGTGAGAATCGCATTTGCATGGCCTAATTAATACGTAAACTAAATCGTGTATGCATATTGATCATAGATAATTAGAATATTGCATGATTATATGTTGCTTTCGTGATGTAATTGTGATTTGTGCTTTATAAAATAAGTTTTACCTGCATCAAGTGTTGCTTTTTGCTAGATAAATACACACACATATGGGTATTAGTGAGGGAATAACATTTTATTAGTCATTTCTATGTATTAAATACGTTTTTTGTGTTTCTTTGCTTAAGTTGACCATTTGGAATGGCCACAAAAAGGCCGACATCCCTATCTGACGAATTGACTCCATTTCGAAAGTCCAGGGATGTGGAATTCCTATAGCCCGACGCCCAAGACCTATTGTTTGGGGTCAAGGGCAACAAGTTTTCATGTGTATTTTGTCCTTGGGACAAGTAGGCCCAACCTCCTGCTGCACAAACCTTTTGGCTGCCAGTTTGCAGTACTACATTATGGATCAGGGAAAGGCACTCTCTGCAGTTAAGGTAATATTTTTGTCCATATGTTAATGCTTTTCAAACTTGTATTTATGGTTCATTATTTGAAAGCCTTTATCATTAGTGTGAGCGTTCTAAGTAAATGTTATAAGCTCTGACTGCACTACTGGCAGTGGTTCCAGTATAAAAATGTGTACACACATTTTCAAAATTTAGCAATATGAGGCTATGTATAATGCTCCCAGAATGCCATCTGATTTGATGCAAATATTGGCAGAAACTTGAAAGCAAGATTGATGATTCTTTGCTTTCCAAATAAAATGTTGATAAAAAACATCAAAGCAGGAAAAAAACATTTAGCTAAACTACTGTAAAATGTGCAGGTACCATTTCTTTGCAGCATCATATAGTAACATGTGTTGATGCATGCTAGTATTTCCCGAAAATATTCAGAATGGAGAATCTGTGTAACCAGTTTCAATAAGATTATGGGAAACAAAAAGAAACATGCATTGGCAAAGCCAGTAGGTCTGAAATTGGTGGTCAGCTTTTTAGTTTGGTCAATGTGTGATTTGTTTTGGCATGGTTTTTGTAAAACCTTATTGGTGTGGGAGCTACCGGGCCCTCACCATTATAACAAACATTGGGAAAAGCAAAAAATGTTTTTGCTCTCAAAAAGCACACTCTGCCATAGTAGTTACTGTCACTGAACAAAACTAATTTGTGTGCCGATATGCTCCTTGAGAAAGAGGGGAATGCTGTCACTCACAGTGAAGCCTGTCGATACAGAGCGAGACACAGAATTTTAATAAACGCAAAAGGTCATGGTCAACACCATACCAAATTAGTGGCCCAATTATTAAAGAAAGTCTCAAAAGTGCACCCATGGTATATGTCCTTGCATTAAGTGCAGCTATACGGCTTTCGTGAATTACCAAGAATTTACAGGAGTAGGGCAAGAAATAGTACTCCTAGAAAATATTTGGGAACTGCATATTAGCATGAGCATGTGTAGATTTGCTCATGCGAAAATCTGAGTGTTTGCAGGTTCACTTTTCATCCAACCACTTTGTTCCCAACTCTGGAAGAAGGTTTATGTCTGCCATTGTCAGGAGTAAATTTCCAACATTTCTCAGTATGGGAAAAGATTAAAGAAGAGTTGTTGAAAACTCTTCAAAAATGAAAGTTAGTAGGTTTGCAAAGACACAAAAGGGCATTCTAACCCTGGAACTTTGCTTACCACTACCTTCAGCCCCAGTATGTAGATCTGCGGAAACGTGCCAACATAAGGGGATTGCAAGTATTCAAGCATTACTATGGTATTGTTAGAACTGGGGGTCTCTAGTTGGCAATGGTATACACCTTTGTCCAAATAGGGACCCTTGCTTCTAAGTCAGGATAAGGAGACTACACTCCTAGATAACCCCTGCTCACCCCATTGGTAGCTTGGCATGAGCAGACAGGCTTACCTCAGAGGCAGTGTGTTAAGCATTTGTGAACACATACAGTAATACAGTGAAAACATTACAAATGGACACCACACAGGTTTTATAAAAATAAGTATTCTTTATATAGACTTAACACAGGACCACAAACGACAAAAATCCACAATACTGTACTTTAAATTGGTTTCAAGATGGTAAAAGTTACTTAGTTCAAGTTGATGATAAATGCGACACAGTTCTCACAAAAGTACCTGGATGCGTAACGCAAAATAAACAAAAGGCTCCCAGAGGGAGATGTGTCGGTTCCGTGCTCCGGGGGAGATGATGCGTCGTGCCTCAATGCTTGCGCAGAGTAGGGGATGCGTCGTGATCCTTACTGGTGCGGGGGTGATGCTTAGGTTCTCGGCCTGCGGCCCGGTTGCAATGCGCAATATGGCGCCTCGATGCGATGCAACAATCCCGGTGCGATGCGAGAAGATGGCGCCCTTGATGCGACGATGCGACGGCGATGCGTTCACGCCCTGGCAGCCTTGCGACGACTCTGTACTTTGGAGCCGCAACAGGCCCTGCGACACATTTCTCCGGTGATGCGATGGCGACCCTCTCGATGGCGTCACGCTTCTCCGGTGATGCAACAGTAGACAGCTTCGATGAAGACACGCTTCCTGGGAGATGCGGCGGCGGCACGCTTCTCCGGCAATGCGACGACTACAGCTGCGGCGGCGACACGCTTCTTCTCGTTGCGTCGCGCTTCCAGCTCCCAGCGACACGCAGGCTTCTGCAGATCGAATTCCCAGCAAGGAAATTCAGATGGGAGCTGGTGGTGAAGTCTTTTGTCCCTGAGACTTCAGCAGGAGGCAAGCACAAGTTCAAGCCCTTGGAGAAATATTCTGTAAGATGATGAAAGTCCTTTGAAAAGTTCCTTCTCCTTTCCTTGGCAATGAAGAAACCACTGCAGGCCAACCCAGCAAACAGCACACTGGCAGAGGGGCAGTCCAAACTCCTGCAGCTTCCTTGGTTCTTCTCCTTGGCAAAAGGTTCGTCTTGTTCCCAGAAGTAATCTAAAGTTCTTGGGTCGGGGTCCCAATATTTATAGCCCAAAATCCTTTGTTCGCTGAAGGCATAGAGGCCTCTGCCTAGTCCAAACCAGTTCTTGAGCACTTTGTTTACAGGACTCCTTCTTTCCTTTCACAGTGCAGGGCAGAAACATCAGACGCCCCACAGGAGGTGGAGCCAGCATTGTGGAGGGAAAGCACAGCCCTGGAGCACTTTGTTGACATGATTCCTTCTCTTCTTTCACAGTGCAGGGCAGATACATCAGGCGCACCACAGGAGGTGGAGCCAGCAATGTGGGGGGCAGGCACTGTCCTATTCAGGTCCAAGGTGCAACTCCTCCCTCCCATCTAGATGCAGATCTCTCTATTCAGCCCTGTGCTGACTCACCCTGTCTCCGGAAATTCCCCAGCCCCCTGGAATTCCCCAGCTCCTGTCACTCAATCTCCAGACAAGGAATACACAGCCTAGCAAAGGCAGGCTTTGGATAGTTAGACAAGAAAATCCCTACTTTCTAAAAGTGGTATTTTCAAACACAGAATGTTAAAACCAACTTTACTAAAATACGTATTTTATCATTCTGAGTTCAGGCATACTAAATTCGAATTTCTACCATGTTCCCTGAGTCAGTTTAGGATTATAAGATGTAATAATCAAACTGCCCATTCTGGCCTATGGAGAACAAGTAGCCTTGCAATAGTGAAAAACGAAAATGGCTGTAATTCACTATTAGGACATGCCGCACACATCCGGGCTTGTCCTACCTGATACTTACAATGCACCCTACCCTTGGGCCTACCATAGGGGTGACTGATATGAAGCATAGGGAAGGTTTAGGGACTGGTAAGTGGGTGCACTTACCCATTCGACATGGCAGTGCGAGACTGCACACAGGCTCTGCAATGGCAGGCCTTAGGCACATTTTACAAGGCTGCCTCTGTGGGTGGCACAACCGGTGCTGCAAGCCCACCAGCAGCATTTGGATTTACAAGCCCTGGGCACTCCTGGTGCACTGTACTAGGGTCTGACAGGTAAACCAAACCAGCCAATCATGGAATCACTAATCTATACATCAATTTATAATAGGGAGAGCATATGCACTTTAGCACTGATCAGCAGTGGTAAAGGGCCCAGAGTCATAAAATAGCCAACAACAGGTCAGAAAAAATATAGGAGGAAGGCAAAAAGTTCAGGGATGACCCTGCAAAGAGGGCCAAGTCCAACAGGTATGAGCTCTGGCATAATCAGAGAGCCTATATCAGAGCTCTTATATAATGAGATTTCTGCTATAATTTGTCGCTATACTACATGCCACCAAAGGGACAAGTGGATTTTGTTACAGGACAATTAGATTTATGAAACAACCTGCCCCATGGACAAGTAGATATTATATTATATTCCACACCCCTGCGAAAGTCTCTGGGTGAAGTGCGCATGCGTCACCATCAGCAGCAGTGGCCTTCCTATGACCCTAACTTGATTGTGCCCCTCAAGGACGTTCTGGGCTACAAGCCAGCTGCCCTGAAAGAAACAATAAAAAGATACTTTGGACCGGAGAAATTATGAACTACATCTAAAGAGACATTTAGCGTATGGGAACCCTGTTGAACCATTTCAACGGACCAATCAGGAACATTCAAAATTAATATTCGATACTTTTGGAATGTGATTTTACTATAAAATACCATAGAATAGAGAGGTTGAGAGCGGGACCCTTCAGCAGATTTTCGATTTCCTGACGTTATGCTGACGGAGAGGATGGTGGCACTGCAGGACAGCTGTTTCCATTTTCTTTGACAGACTGAACTGATTACCAAAACTTTGACTTAGAAGACGAAATTTCGCTAGAATAGGTAAATATGATGTCAAGCTGCTTACTTAATCAATGGTTTATTTCCTTATTTATATACAATTTAAATGAATTATTACAGAACTGTGTCGGGTCAATATTATTATTGAGAAAATGTATTAATGTAAAGAAATTATAGAGTTAGAAACCACCTTAACCAGCAGCTAGCTGATTCAAGGCCTATCCATGGAAGGGATACTAATGGTGATGTTCAGGTCTTAATGAGGGAAAGAAGGTTAGGTGGATCTATCGCTCATTGGAGACAAATAGGTATTTCCTTCCATTACAGCTAATAGAATAATCACCTCCTTAGTAACACAGACCAAAAGAGGATGAATGTTGGTGTTATGGGCCCCACCAGCGAAAGTAGTGAATGAGTGTGTCTATGTGATTTACGGTCTGTGACGGATGGAGGGATTTTTGTACTCCACGCTGCATCATCTGCACCAGGACCACAGTGCCCAGCTTCTTCCCCGCCAACGTGGCCGCTGTCACCTTCGCCTTGCCCATATGATGCTGTAAAGACAGAACAGTTTGACAGCATCTGGGCAAAGAGATTTGAACATGAACTTTGCTCACAAAGTATTTGCCAAGTCTACATAGTAAACCAGCTTTAAGGCACTCAAACTTGCCTTCTTAATCATCAGTATATCATGCCTGTGGGGAAGAATTGCACACACCGTTTGCTCACAGTCTAGAAAATCCCCTTGTTAGCTCCCATATCATGTATGCCTTCTGTCTCTTAACAACTTTTATTTCTGTCCATGACAAATAGCTTTGACAGCATTATTAAATACATATGGCTGGATAGACTCCTAAACCACTTCAGTAAGGCGCACAAACATTTCCACATGTGCAAAAGGGACATATTTTGGCCCCGATATTGCCTTATCAAGATGAGATACTCCAACATCTATGTGATGGAACCTTCCATCTGAAAATGTCCTTTTAGGTATCACTTTTCACAACATCACTGCTTTCTCATCTGGATATAACTAAGGACACATAGATTTAATTGGGGTATGTGTAACTTTGTCACCAATTTGGACACATTCCTATCTGTTTCAATCAATACAGTCTGGCATGAAAATTCATGTTGGTTGACACAGACTGGCTCCCATGCACATTAGGGAAGGACTAAGGCTTCATGACAATCTGTTACTGTCTACATGAAACAAACTGAAGTTACATTTTGAAACATATTTCAGATAAGGAAGGATGCCTTGTACATATTTCCAGTCCTTTATTATGATCAGGGATTTCTCTGATACTGCTGACCTTGCTAGTTTCAGAAGTACCAGAAGTAGTGCTTTGTGTTTGGTTATTGTAGCGTTTATCTCTGCAAACATTGCTGAAGTGACCCATTCTGCCACAAACTCTGCACTCTCTATTGATTGCGGGACATCCTTGGAAAGATGCCACATGGGTTCTGACTCCACATCTGTAACGTGTTATAATTAAAAGAATAATCATGTCTTTTACCAGAAAAACCGTTGTTGTATCTAGACCGAATTGTTCCTAGTGGAATATCATTTTTCACCTCACTTTTTGTTTTAACAGCACATATGTCTTCCTCAGTGGTAGATTTGTTAGAAGTTTGTTTTACAACATCCATCCATGACCCATAACGTTTCTTAAATCTTTTTGTTTTTAACATGTACAATAAATTGATCACGTATCATCTCATCCGTGATGTTGCCAAAGTTACAATGTAGACTTAAGGATCTCACGGCCATTAGAAAGTCATCAAATGACTCATCATCTTTTTGTGCCTTGGTATAGAACTTAAATCTATTTAAAGCGATATTAGATGTAGGTTTGAACCTCTTTTCCATTCTGGTAAGTGCCTCAACATATACATTCATGTTATCACTTTCTCCACTTTGTGGCGTAATCTGAGGTAATGCTCTGAAGTCTATTTGTCTCTCAGAACCAAGAAAATGAAGCATAATACTTTTTTGCCTTTCTGCGCCCATGCGCTCACCATCTATGGCTTTCATATAGGTAATAAACTCTTCTTTCCATCTGGGCCATGGAATAGGTGGATCACATTTATTTTGAAGAAATTTTGCAGGTGGTTCAAACTGCATGATATACGAGTATGAGGTTAACAATAAAGATATTCTATTTTAATATAATACATTTTGCAGATAATAATATGCTGTAGTGTCAATTTGCAGTAAAAGTCTAAAATGTCCAGTTGACAGATTGACATGGAGAATATATATTTATATAGCTGTAATAAATATACTTAAGAATAATATAAAAAGAGAAATAATAACAAATAATTTCGTGGAAACTCACTTGTGCCACAGTGGTTCTCTTCAAGTTTGATTTTGTGGTAACTCGCTTGTATCAACGTGGGCTCTCTCCAAGTTAAAAATGACATTTAATACACCAATTGAAACTAAAATGCGCTTATTAGTGTGTAAAATTATGCCAATATGGAAATAAACACACTTCCGAATGCACCGTAAAAATTTCAAAATTAAATGCGACAGCTAGTGTGTCAATGTCATGCGGACAAACTTCCGATGCGTAGTGGATGTTGCCAAGGTAACAACAAAATGGCCGCTTTATACGTTACACGCAGAGATCAGCGCGATGATGTATGACGCTGCTCTGGCTGAGTGTTCATGGTATCTTCCCTCAGTGAAATTCCAGAAGAGCGCGATGACAGCAGGATAATAGATGGTCGGTGGAAAATGTTCACGTCAGGTAAGAACGATGTGTGCAGAGCGACAAATTTAAATGATGCGCCCAACGTAGTGAAATCCAAATCCAATGTGAAATCCAAATCCAATGCTAAAATGTTTAAAAAATCGTCAATCGTCACTTGGGAAACACAAATCCAAATGGTTGCAGACAAATGTCCAAACAGATTGGTACAGACAAAATTCTCCAGTCAATAAAATAAAAAATCAGTGGGTTATGTAATACTCCGCTCCCGTGCTGAGAATAGGCAGGAGTGAAAAGTCCAGCTCGTCGCCAATATTAAGAAGTTGCTGAAGTCAATTGGAAGTAAAATAGTAGGTTTATTTACAGCACGGCAAAAAGGCATCCGCCTAGGTTGATGTCCAGGTGCAACTGGCCACAACCTAGTGGAACCATCCATTACAAGTATTCCAGAAAGAATGTGGAACACATGTGGAACATAAACAAGTCGCATGCAATTAAAGAAACATAGCAGTAAAGTAAAACAGTGACATGCACCATAAAAATTTTCATTATCAAATGCAACACGCCCTCTTCTGGCACTTGGCGTGTTTTCCCTTCTTTCTTGCAGCGGCGGCTGTTAATCACCAGGGGCGTGTAGTGTAGTTTCCTCACTTGTGGTACTGTCAACAGACACAGGTACTTGCGGGCCACAGCGCAAGTTTTCCATTATGCCCTTCGTGGGCTGACTACTTTTCCTGCTTAGGTTTATCTTGGCACTTGGCAGCTCTTAAACCGTAGTGCTTCATTTCCTTTGTGCCGCACTTGCGTGCTGCCCATCTGTCCCCTCGGTCTTACTAAGGAAAAGGTTTTTTTTAAATTCACTGAACCTGGCAGTCCTTTCCTAGCTGGGCAGCTTTAGGTCTCTTGTGGCTCTCTGAAGTGTTCCTGGTTCTTCTTCCTTCAAACAAACAGATAGACAACTGTTAGCCAGTCTCTGGCTTTCCCTTGTGATAGGGTAGCCTTCACAATGCTGCTGAAAGTTTCCTTCTAGGGTGTTACCTTTAAGCTGGTGCAGTAACCACCAGTGGTCAATAGGTGTCAGTGCTACCCTATTCACAGGCCCCGGCAGCTTTCCTGGCACTGCGGGCCTAGTAGTGTGTGAGGGCACTGAGTAGGAAGGTGCTGAGGTTGGAGATGCAGGCTGATCTGGGCAGGTGCAATCCTTTTCCTCCCAGGCTGTGGCACCCATTCTCCTTTCTTCTGGACTAGTGGTGATGGCACCTCACCACCTGGGTGCGCATGGCATCTGGCAGCCGGTTTGGTTGTTGGTGTGCACAGCAGCGTGCTTCACGACCGGCCACTGCGCAGCAGAATACCAGTCTCCTTACTGTACTTCAAATCCAGGGCCAATTGCGGTGCAGCAAGATGCTGGAGACAGATGCAGGAGCACACCACGACGGTTCGGTAAGGCGGATCTTGTCATGCACGCTTTTCGGCTAGGTGGCTTTGCTTTCACGAGCGTCGTATAGGCCGCATCATTCCCAAGCAGGTCACTCGGCAGAGCGCTGTGTGCTTGGCTGCAGCTAGGTGGTGCTCTGCACTTTCTCAGATCGTGGCATACAGGACGTTCTGGTTCCTCGCTGCAGGTGCTGTATAGAAAAGGCACTTTGGGGGCAATGCCACGAGCTGTGGCCAGGCAGCACTGCAACCACCGTTTCTCTCTGGCCCGCAGGTCCCTTCTCCCATGGCAGTCTTCTTCCTGCTTAGTAGTGGCCATGCTGTCCCACCGGCATTCTAAAGACTGACATGGAACCCTTTTGTGCAGCATGCGCTGTTAGAGGCCGGACAAGGTAAATGCTCCTCTCCTCTCCTCTTCACTGACGCAGACTGTGGCAGGCAGGGAGGTTGCGTGTCATGCAGGCTTGTAACGCGGCTTGCTCAAGGAGTAACTCGCAGGCGGTAAGGTTTGCATGCACCTAGCTGTGCGTGCCCTGCTTCCTTGTCTCTTCACTGGAACCATTGAGCTGATAGACCCCTGCAGCAAACTGTTTTACTGCGGCAAGGCACGACACAAGCTCACCCTTGCAGAAGCTGCAGCTGCGCCCTTTACCAGCGTGGGCACTTTATGCTTGGTGCGGCTTTCCTTGCCAGTGCTGGCCAGCTCAAATATGGGCAAGACAGGGGACTCTTGATGCGGTGCACAGTCTTGTGTCTTGCACCGTTTTTGGCACTCATCGTGGGACACTCGGTTTTGCGGCACCCATGCGGACTGAGTAGGCTCGCCGTGCACAAGCCACTTGATGCTGTTGGTCCATTTAAGGTCCTCTGGCCGCAGCGCTCAGAGACTCTCCTCAATGCAAACACTGGTACGTAGACTTCTCGCCCCATGCAGGCGCCGTAGGCGCTGAGGCAGTCACTCGGTGTTGGGGCGTCAGTTTACCCATGCTTGTCTACCAGGTCAAGCAAGCGCTGGCAGGTGGCCGCAAAGTCCTGCCTTACAGGCATACAGGTGCAGGGTGCTGTAGTAATGGTGTATCTCTTTAAGATATTCCATGTTTAGAATGATAAGTAGGTAATAAGAATGTCTAATGTGTTGTAAGAATGTCATGATTCATTGTCCCAGCAGTTCCCCACAGAGCTGCATCTCAGCATCTCAGCATCTTGATTAAACTCCTTTAATTAATTCATCCGATTTAAGTGTGAATTCTTACACTTATTATTATCGCTACAAATTTACTACAATTTTTGGTGACGAGGATGGGATTAGCGAGTCCTCGCAAGATTGTGGATGCAATTTCGGAACTCCAGATAAGAAAGATAAGCGGAACCATTAAGCAAGCGTTTTACAGCACAGTTCTCCATCCAAGAAAAGCAGAACCGTTAAACAAGCGTTTTGCAGCACAGGAAAACATCCCGTGAGCTCCAGAGACTGCTGGTGGGCATGCGAGGAGAACCATGAGGTGGCGCTTAAAGACAGAACAGTGAGTAACAGGAAGTTCAACGTGTGAACTGCTTGAGACTTATCGAGGTGAGCCACAATGATTTGTTTTTTTTATTTGGACCGTAAGTGTGGCGAAAAAGTGAGTCGCTCGCCACGCGCGCAACCGACTTACTTTTAAATGCCACAATCGCCGCGCTCCATTTTCTTTTCAAACCCTGCAACTAGCGTCTTTCTTCTTGGCCGGAAAGTGTCGTTCTTGCCCTGACACCACCCTCTGTGTGTCAGCGAACGTAATAACGCTGGAACCTCACGCACGGCGGCCATATTGTTTGATGTTGGTTTCCATGGCAGCGGATTATCGACTGTAACGTCGCGCTGAACTCAACTGAGCTGTTTCTTCCTAATCTACACTTACTTTATGAAGCTGTGCAGCAATATTAACAGCAATTCACGGTAATAACTCTGAGTACATGTACAGTGACAAGTGCATGCAGCACTATTTACTTGAAGTTTACTTGCAGTTTTTGGGATATATTATTGTGTTTGCTCGGCATCCATTTTGCTAAAGGGATATTCTTACTCACGTTTTCAGGACAGTTTCTTTACACTACCCTTTTGGGTGTGCTCTTCTTCATTTTTTTTCTTGAGTCATGCCGACCAACGCTACAGATACAAATTCATCAAGAACAAACAAGGCTGGAGATGTGAATTTTTCAAATCCACACATCAATTCCCCAAAAGAATTTTTGGTGACTCCTGGTGAATCTGTAGTGGCATGGTTAGACTGGAAAGAGTACTTTCTCAACTATATTGCGAACCTAGAAGATATCAGCGGAACATTCTCACCTGAAAGAAAAAAAAGAATGCTATTGTATTCGTTAGGTCCTGCAGGTTTACGTATATTTAATAAATTGCATAAGCACGATAGAACTGAGGGGGATTTAGATGTATTTAAATTGGCTATTTTGGATCTTGATGACCATTTCTCTCCCTCAGTTTGTATTGCAGTCACTAGACACTCATTTTTTCCACAGGAAGCAGGAAAAACACGAGTCAATAGAAGAATATGTATCCGCATTGAAGAAATTAGCGAGTAGGTGTTGATTTGCACAACTGCATGACGAGTTCGTACGTGACCAGGTGGTCATGTATACCAAGAATAAAAGCTTACAGGATAAGTTGTGGGTGGAAGGTGAAGGCTGTTTGAAATACATCATTGCGATGGTTAAAAAAGCAGAAGTCTCTGAACGTTGTGCAAAAGCTACACTTTCTCAAGATAAAAAAGGTTCAGAAGAAATGGTGGGGAAGGTTATTGAAAAGAAAGTGACAAACAAAAACTACAAGGTGCAAAGTTTGAGAGAAGAAAGTCAGATAACACTGACAGAAAATCGGATGGTATTGAACCAAAGAAATGTAGCAATCTGATCTGTTACAGATGTGGGAGTTACTCACACTCTGCAGCATAGGAGAAATGTCCAGCTAAGTCTGCAAAATGCTTGGAGTGTGGTTTGATCTGACATTTCTCTAGAGTGTGCAGATGCAAACACAAGAAAAACTCTAAAGAAAAAGTTGCTTGTTTACTAAAAGGAGAGGATGAAAGTTCCTCGACCTCTAGTGATAATGACGTGCAGGTGAATTGTGTTAAAAAAAAAAAAAAGTGGAACTAAATATCACGGGTAATTCCTCTTCAAAACCCTTGTGTCATCTTTCCCTGGGTAGCATCACAGTCCAATTGGCTGCAGATTCAGGGTCTCCCTTTACCATCGTATCACAAGATGTATGGAAAAACCAGTTTACTAACAAGATTGGAGAATGGTTAGAGGCTAATGATGTTTCTGCCAAAAGTTTTACAGGTGAAAAAATCGACATGTTAGGTTTTAGAACCTTAATTTTCTGTTTTAAAGAGAGATAATCTGTGGGAAAATTGTATATAGCGAAGAAAGGTACATCAGTTTTGGGATGGAAAGATCAAAAGTTGTTAGATATCATTCTGAATCCCAACAGTAAGGAGCAGGTTTTGGTGTTGTGTGATGGGGAGGACACTAAGAAATGGGTGCTACAAGAGTTTCCGGAAGTGTTTACTAGTATGGGAAAATTAAAGCGTTTTACCCATCATATTCGTTTAAAGGAGGGAGCAATTCCTAAAATACATAAAGCAAGAAATATTCCCTTTATAGTCAGGGATAAAGTTAAAGAGGAGTTGGAAAAATGCTAATTAACAATGTCATTGAACCTGTAGAAGCAGCAGAATGGGTTTCTCCATTAGTCGTGACACGCAAATCCAATGGCAAAGCCCGTTTATGTGTGGATTTAAGGTATCTTAATAACAATATATTGGTTGACCAGTTTCCACTTCCTAGAATTGATTAAATGCTGTCTTTAACACGCAATGCCAAATGGTTTTCCACTTTGGATCTCTCGGCTGCGTACCACCAGGTGGTCTTAGACAAAGGTGGCAGACAGTTCACCACATTCTGTACACCTTTTGGTTGTTATAGATTTAAACGAATGCCGGTTGGGTTGGCATCAGCTGCTGCTGTATTTCAGAGGCTGATGTCAAGCCTATTCAGCCACATTTGAGAGGTCGTATTCTTCCAGGACGATATTGTAATAATGGGGAAGGATAAGACACAGCATGATACTATACTAAGAGAAGTTTTGTCCATCCTTAAAGACAATGGGTTGGTTGCTGAACGCAGAAAGTGCAAATTTGCAGAAAAGTTACTTATTTGGGTCATGAGATTGGGTGTTCTGGCATTAAACCCAAGAACAGTCTGGTAGAAGCCATACTCAATGCAACTTTCCTTGGGTTGGCAGAATTTTATTAAAAGTTCGTCAACAACTGCTCACAAAAAACGTATGAGATGCGTTTACTAATGAAAAACAAAGCTACTTTTGTGTGGAGTAATGCATGTCAGAATTCACTCAACAGCATCAAAGAAGCCATTGCTTATGCACCTACATTACAGGGTTTTGATCCACATACAAATACTATTGTTACTACTGATGCCAGTGGAACAGGTCTAGGGGGTGTTTTGTCACAAATTTCGGAACAAGGTAAAGCGGTGGTCATAGCTTTTGCATCTCATTCTCTTTCCCCAACAGAAGAGAAATATGCGGTGATAGAACGAGAGGCTTTGGCTTGTGTATGGGCCATGGATCATTTTAGGAAATTCATATGGGGAAAAACATTTTTGTTACGTTCTGACCATAAACCTTTGACAAAACTACTCACAACTGAGGGTCTTTCAAGGGCATCAGCAAGAATTGCTAGAATGTCTATGAGACTTCAAGACTTTGTTTATGAAGTGAAATATGTGCCGGAAGCAAAAAAGTTCATAGCTGATTTCCTCAGTAGGCTTTCTTTACCCATGAAAGATATTGATCCTGATCCCTGGTGTGATTTCTGTGTGGCTGGAGTGTTTAGCGACACAACTGGTTTACGTAGAAGCGATTGGGAGGAAGAATACAAGGACGACGAAATTTTATCTACGGTCAAAAATAGGATCATTAATGGTTGGTCCAACAAGTGCAAACTCAATACCATGTTAAGAGCATTTTGGGAAGTTTGTGACGAGTTAAGTTTAGATGGTTATTTTGTTTGTAGAGGAGGAAAAATAGTACCTCCTTTAGGCATGCGAACAAAACTTCTGGTCATAGGCCATGAAGGACACCCAGGAGTTTCTCGTACTAAAAGGAATATTAAAGCATTATATTGGTGGCCGAGAATTGATCTCGATATAGAAAGACATGTACGTGAGTGTATTAATTGTGAGTGTTCAGACAAAGCACAAAAAACACTCAATCCTCCCATGTCATCACTTAGTTACCCAAGTTTACCTTGGAAAGACGTTGCTTTAGATATTATGGGACCTTTAGTTTGGCAAGATGGGGTCACCAAGTATATTTTAGTACTAGTGGATTTATTTTCTAGATGGCTTGAAATTGATGTTGTCACTAAAGTAGATACTGAGACTGTTATTAGTTTCTTAGAAAAATGTTTTTTAAGAGAGGGTTTTCCGGCTTCCATATTAACGGACAATGGAGTTCAATTTAAATCAGATTTAATGAAAAAAATCATGAACAATACTGGTATTGAACAGAAATTCACAGCTTTGTATCACCCTAGGGGAAATTCTGTGACGGAGAGAGCGAACAGAGTCCTAAAAGTTGTTTTACGGTTGGCAAAAAAAGGAAATAAGAATTCGGATGATGAACTTAACAAGTTGATTTGGTCATATAGAATTACTATCCATGATACGGTTGGGGAGAGTCCATTTGGATTAATGCGTGGTAGGTTTCCCCATTGCAAAATTAATCCAGGGTGGATTGGTAGAAGCAGAAAGTATGACTGGAATTGTGAACAGGTAAGGGAATCCATTATCAATTCTCAATGCAAAAAAAAGCTTTATTTTGATGCTAAACATGGCACCAAAGAAGTCTGTGTGAAGGTTGGACAAAGTGTCAGAGTGAAGAGCAGAAAAAAATCAAGCAAAGTACAGTCTAAGTTCTCAGATCCAAGGACTGTCACTAAAGTCATGAGAAACACTGTGCAATTTGATGATGGTAGTGTCCATCATATGAGTCGCATTGCGAGTTTTGCTGATACAATGATTAAAAAAAAATGTGTTTTAGAAGGGAAAAGGGATTATTGGTGGATGGATGTTTTTCCATCTCTTGAAAAGGAGAATGAGATGATTATGAACTCTGAATCTGGAGTTCAGGTTCAAAATCTTCCTTTGTTGGACTTGCCTCAAGTTGTACAAGATTCGGATGCTGGTGTGAGTTGTGAAGTTCCTCAAGAACAAGGTAATAGGGGTAGTCAGTCGTCTAATGGTTTTGAAGAGATTTAATTTCAGAATCAGGTGGATATTGGGGAATCAGGTTTGCATAGTGGGAAGGTGACTAAAGACAACACAGTGGAAAACAAGTCCAGCAAATTTGGGAGACGCATTATTACTCCAAAGAGGTTTGATGAGTTTGTTCGTTTTTGAGTAGTATGTTTTTTGTGTTTTACTTTATTTATTTTATTTGTTATTTAATTTTGTTAAGAAGGGAGATGTGTAGTAATGGTGTATCTCTTTAAGATACTCCATGTTTAGAATGATAAGTAGGTAATAAGAATGTCTAACTGTGTTGTAAGAATGTTATGATTCATTGTCACAGCAGTTCCCCACAGAGCTGCATGCACTTTATGTACTCAGCATCTTGATTAAACTCCTTTAATTAATTCATCCGATTTAAGTGTGAATTCTTACACTTATTATTATTGCTACAAATCTACTACAGGTGCCTCGGTCTACATTCCCTTCCTTTACTTGAGATGGGACAGGGAAGGTATGTAATAATTTGGATATTGGGTATGTGCCCCTGTGTTCCAAAGGCAAAGCTCTCTTCTAGTGCTATATTCAATTGCTGTTGATACAGAATGCAAAGCGTCTGGTAGCAGGCCGCACAGAGTTTGTTTTCATGAGCTAACTTGGGATATCTAAGAGAGGTCCATGCTGCATTCAAAAGCAAGCCTCGATGGAGAAAGGCTTTTGATGTCTTTCAAGGTGCTGATCTATGTCTCACTTGACATCCTTTGATCGTGGAGAGGGAGTTTGAGTTTGAATGTACACGATTTATTTAATCTTCTCTAACTTTTTGGTGATTACCATTAACATCCTAGAACCAGTCCCTTGGTATAACCACTTTGCCACTGGCTTTCCTGTTGGCCCTTTTGTCCAGCAATAGGTTGATTTTACTGAATGCCAGCCAGTGTCTTGCCATACTGGTGTAAACTTCTAGATTCTGACAATAAATCCACTAATCGTCTGAAATCCTCTGACTGCTCTGTCACATAAGAGCTGGAACTGGCTAACACTTACTTTACTCATTGACTAACTGAAGCCATCAATACTGTAGTCAACATTAAAGAACTTAAGTCACATAGATCATGACCAATAGCTACTTGGTTGTTTCCTGAGCTAAATGGTGCAGCGAAGGCCTGCAAATCATTAGAACAGCACTGGTGTCTTTGTCAGGCTCCTAATCTGAAAAAAGCTTTTATAATGGCTTATTTAAAATCCACTAGAGCTTCTTTCTGCTACATGTGCACCCTCTTTTCCCCTAATCAGACTAAGCAGTTCTTTCAAATTATGAAATGCTCCACCTCTCCTATGGTTGACTCGACATCTATTCTAGAGTCCGGGGACTTTGCTCTAGTCTCTCTACCTATTTCCAAGATAGTTAATATCCAGACCACCTTTGAGGCTTCTTACATAGGATCTGGATAACCTAATCAGAAGAGCATGATGAAGATAGCCCCTCATCAGAACATTATTTGAATAAAGCTGTGTCCATTTCTGGAGGGACAATTCTAGCCAAAAACTTGCCTTTTTTTTTAACTACAGCCCATCAACTAATCCAGCACTGAAATCTTTTCTTAGCTGAGGGCATTGTCTTTCCCTCCTAGAAACAAGGAGTAGTAATGTTGTTGCCAAAAATGTTTACCATGGACCATTCCCTAACAGCCAACTGTAAGCTATATGTCTACATCCTTGTAGCCTCTCCTCCCCGCTCCTTGTCGAGAAGTAAACATCTTATTAGTAGGATCATTTAGGGATCAGCATTAAGTGTGACCATAGGTAATATCTATGTGACACCACTGAAAAGGCTACCAGATTACACCAATGTAATCATGCAACTGACAGGGGATGTCAAATACCATCAACTGTGCTTTAAAGGGTGTCTTAGATCCTTAGAAGACTAGATGACTTACAATTTCCTCCACAGAAACTTCAACAACAGAGAAATTCTGGTTTTCGATAGGATAGGGGCAGCTTGGTCAGATGCTTGGTGGCATTCTAGTCTTGGCCCTCCACCTACACTTGCTCAGAGTGTTTGTTGTCTTGAAGTTATCGCCATTACCAATCTCAGCTTTTAAGAACAAATCAACAGGATCACCTCCTTAAGCGTCTCTCTGCTCAGAGTACTAAAGACGATTTTCCCACTCCTACCTCCCTCTGCTCAGAAAACAATAGTTCAGTTTAACATTTTGCCAAGACTGAAGTATAGTAACCCATTATTACTAGGGATGCCACAATACCTGGTCTAAAAACTGCAGATAACATGGATCTCTTCTCCTAGAGCAGCAGTTCTTAACCTTTTGACTTCTGTGGACCCCCATTGAAACATTACTAGAATACAGGGACCCTCGGTAAGTCATTAAGGAAAGTCAGGGAACACTGACCTGAGCAAATTCTCTGATTTGAACCTCGAAACAATACACAAAATTGAAATATTTAATTTAATTCAGGAACAAATGTAAAAAAAAACTAAGTTTAAATTTTAATGGGAAGGTTGGAACTATTCTAAATTAGGTTATTGATACATAAAGATGAAGACATATGCAAAACTCTACCATATCACTGTTGTTTTTTCCTTCTAATGCATGCTCTAATGCGTATATAATATATTATGCTTCCTGTACTTGCACTGTTCCAACAAATGAAGTTATGAATCAACTTGATTGTTAGCCTTTAATTTCAATTCCCTTCTCATTTACAGAACGTTTAGAAATGTAAATTCTGCTTCTTTATATATATATAGACTATATTAATGTCAACATTATTTATTTTTCACACAGTCGTGGACACCCCGGAGGGGAGGGACGGGGATTTCTGGTCTGTAGCTCTTACTATCAGCGGCGGCTCCTCCGGTAAGGTGAGGGAGCGCCGCCCCAATGCTCTTTGAGCAGGAAAAATAAAATTATACTAACTTCATTATTATCATTTTACTTTTCACAGGTTTGAGGCTGGGTTAGGGCGTGGCGGGGCCGGAGGCACAGGGGGAAGAGTGGTTTGCACCCTCCAAGTGGGCATGACTGCTTGGCCAGCCATCTTGGTCCGGCCAAACAGTCATGCACACTTTGCATGTTCTCCACTAGGCTGCATTACACAGCCTGGTCGGGAACATGCCCAGGCCCCCAGTCCCCATCTGAGAGCCGATCCACGGCATTCAGACCATTCACAGTGCTGCATTGCAGCGCTGTGATTGTCTTAGGGGAGCCAACCACAGCACTGCATTGCAACATTGTGATTGGCTATGGGGAGCCTGGGTGCTTCATGGTTCCGGGACACGCCGGCGAGGCGGAGGAGGGACGCGGTCGGAGGAAGAGGTAAGTGGTATTTTTTTTTTTTTTGTCCCGTCTCCACCCTCATTCCCTGCCAGCCACTACTGCTTTCTATCTTTCAGCTTTGCACTGGCTTCCACTCATTTCTGAGGTGCTGTGCATGCCGTTCTGTGCCTATCAAACTGGGAATGACTTCAAACACCCCTGCCCGAAAAGGACTCTCAATCAACCACAATTCATCTTGTTTTCATTCTTCGTGTATGCAACGGTAGGACAGGCAGACACAGTGGTTCTCTGCTAACATCTAAAGAATGAAAAACCCTTTTGCTTGAACTCGATTTTTTGTTTTTTGTCAGAAGCATATGTTTTTTCCCCCTTCTCCTCTGTGTAGGACTCAGTAGCGTTCCTCTCATCTCTATTAAAATCTGCTTACAGCTAGCCTTAGGCAACCATTACACCAGGGCAGAAGCTGCACTAACTCACTTATTAGCTAACTAAATTGAAATTGAAAAGGCATTTCTAGAGCGCATGGCTACCCTCAAGCATCCCAGCGCTACAGCAACCCTTTGAGCAGATAGGGGACTTAAGGGAACAGGAAAGTCTTTAGAAGCTTACGAAACAAAAGATAGTTTGATTCACAAAAGAATCGACAATGGCAAGTTATTCCAAAGTTTTGCAGCGTTGTACCCAAAACGACGTCCTCCGCAGCGCGTTGTTTTTATAATCGGAACTATAGCTAGTTGCTTTTTATCCGATCTGAGCGATCTGGCCGGGCAGTAGGGCTGGATAAGAGATCTAATAACAAGGGGACCCTTGTTCGAGAGGGCTTTATGAGCAATACATAATGCCTTGAAATGGATTCTTTGGGAGATCGGTAGCCAATGAAGTGTTGCAAGCGACGGTTTAGCTGAAATGCGCTTAGAGGAGTTAGTGAGTAACTGTGCTGCACAATTCTGAATGACCTGGAGCCTCTTAATGGCTACCAGGGGAGCTTCCAAATACAGGGCATTTGCATAGTCCAGGCGTGAGAGAATAAGTCAAATCAACAAGGAGCTCAGGGGGAAGAAAACAAGATTGGGTCGCCCCCCACTCAAATCAATGCTACAACACACAAGACCCAATCTGATACTACGGTAACTAGTTAGGAGCTTTGTGTAAGAGACTGAGAAGTATAAATTTTCCTTCTTCTACACCACTCTCCACCAAATACGTATGTAAGATTGTCCCTTATTCACAAGCCCCTGTAAATCCATAAAAACCACAAGAACCTTGTCCAACAGCAACAGTCACTGTGTTCAAAAACAAAAAATACCCTGTGAAATCACAGATGTAGAGAAGCCACCACCGTGTGGGAATCAGTGAAAAATATGTGCAAAACAAGGTAGCACCTCACGTGGTGTAGAAGAAGAAATTTATACCTCTCAGTCTCTTACACAAAGCTCCTAACTAGTTACCGTAGTATCAGATTGGGTCTTGTGTGTTGTAGCAGTGAGAGAATAAGTGCCTGGACCAATATTCTTCTTACAGTGAGTGGAAGCAAAGGGAGAATCTTCGTAAGCATTCTGGGCACTCCATAGCAGCCAGCGGCTACCTTACTCGCCTGCTTCTTAAAATCCAGATTATGGTCTACCCACACTCCCAGACTCTTAATTTCTGCTTTGGGAGTGGGCTGGAGACCAAGACAGTTAGGCCAAGAAGAGGCTGTTGTACAAGGGGAATGGTTTCCCAAAAACATAAGTTCCGTCTTGTCCCCATTGAGCTTCAAATAAGAGTTGTCCATCCATCTAGAGACTTTTTGCAGGCATAAGGCCAGATTTGGGGCAGAATTGTCCTCTTGACTAAATGAAACGACTAACTGGGTGTCATCCGCATACGTGACAATCTGGATGCCATGAGGGATTACAAGTTCCGCCAAGGAACTCATATACACATTAAAAAGAGTGGGGCTCAGGGAAGAACCCTGAGGAACCCCACAACCAAGGGGTAAATGAATTTATCATCCAAATGTGCTCTTCCTTTGGGCAGGCTTCTTGTTTATCTCCCTCACTCCTTCAAGCTAAACATTTTATCTGCCTTGTAGCTATGTCCATTTGCGTCTATTGTTGAGGAGTCTATTCTTAAGGGTTCATAACCATCTTTCTAATCGTATGCCGAGGTGTAACGCCGGCGAGGGGCCAGGACTGTTTAAAATGTGTAACCCTTGCTACCAACCTGTATTCCTTAAGTTCACTCCACAGAAATCACCACTTTCCTACTATTAAAATAATTCCTCTGATTTCGAGCACCCTATTGGATGGGGGATTAGGGCTGAGGGAACATTTCTGGCATTTAAAATATGGCGCAAGTGAAGACAAAAAAATGGGAAGACCGTCAAATGCTCTTCCTAGATTTCTCTGCTCCAGTATATGCGCTATTTTTAGAAATGGAAGTACATTCTACATTTTGATCTGGCTGTTTTGTAATGAACTGCCCATAAAAGATAAGTCATTTTCTCTCAGAGTTAGATTTATTAAATGGAGACACAAATCATCCATAAGCTTAAGCTTTTACAGCAGCCCACAAAGCACAAGCAGAGACAGGCACACGCCTTATGAAAATGTTCATTTTCTACAGGCAAATAAAATTGTCCAACCACAACCTTTGTAGGTAGGGTATACTCTGGAACAGCCCGCATTAAAAAGGTAGAATTCGGAGCTCTCTTCCACTTTTCAAAATATCTGATGATCTACTGGTTAAATTACAACTATACGCCCTCTACGGGTTTGCTTGCTATTCCTGTTCCTAGTTGATATATTTGTGTATCAAATCGTCCACCACAGCAGTTACCTAGCATCATCATTAGTGTCTACTGGCTTTGCCAGGCAATAAGGTTCGTAGTCCATCACAAACTTTTTGTTACATCCACAAATTTGACACATTATGGAAACACTCACCTGCAGAGGTCGTCTTCACTGGCTATTTGCATCACAAAAAGTGTGATATGAAGAGTGCCACGAGGGACCATTGCCTTACAAAGTCGATTCTCCTTCTTTACCAACGCGTCCTGAATCATTTCAATGTCTTGAACGATCTGTAGTTAAAAACTAAAGTGTGAGCACTTGCAAAAAACAGCTGCACCCAGACATGTACATGAGTCAGAAAAGCAACCAGAAGCCAATGGATAAGAAGAATAAGCACTATTTTTACAATAGCGAGATTTACAGCTTAAATAATCAATGTTTGGTCATTCATTTATGTCTTCTATAATCAATTCCCTTGGTCAGAGGTCGAAGTGTTGGGAAAGAAAAGCCCAGAAGGGAGCCTTCTCAGTCTACACAAGGATCTAGGACATTATACCCACGGACATCAAACGGCACCAGTTCAGCAATTAAAGACACAACTTTCACAGAGCACCATTCACTCATGTGTTAGGCATCTCTCACTACGCATCACTGTCAATGTTCAAAAACTGTGCATACGGCTCTTATCTCATTTAGCACTCAGTTGCTTCCCATACATACATACAAACACATCTAATGCCTATGGTTCCTATTATACATTAACCCTATTTACTTTATTTTTAACAATCAAGTGCTTTGCTGTGACAGTTAAGGTTAGTGGACTAGTAGCCTCCTTGCTGTGCCCAAAAAGAGCAAGTTACACACCTTCACTTACACTCTCTTAGGTTGATTCTCTAGCTATGGACTCCTCTACTTTTGAGGTTCTCCTGGCACCAGACTGGATCCGGAAAATGTTATTCAATAGATCCTGCTCACGGGTAGGCGACCCCCCTGAACTTCACAAAGGTTTCGTCCTGCCACCAGAAATGATGACAAAGTGCAATATTTGGGCATGACTCATGCAACCTGACGTCAGTTTTCAAAGGTATTCTTTGTGCCCTTACACAGAGAAACAGACATATCTGAAAACAATGTTCTGAATCTAAAATGTGACCTAAGGACTCATGAGAAGTCCATTCCATGGAATGGGGAGTGGGGGGGGGGGTTAGTGAGGAGTCTGCAGTGAGGTAGGGTATCAAGCAGTAAGAGCATTACCAAAGGAAAGTAACTTGTTCTTCTGATGGATACTTGAAATTGCAGATTCCACTTGTAGATTCCTCGACTTTTGAGGAGATAATAAGGCAGTACCTTCCAAAATGTTGTGTGTTTGAGGAGTGGACTTTGCACCAGAAAGTCCTGCAAGACTAAACAAACAAAATGGCCGTCCTTGTGGACCTGACTGACAATATAATAGTGCCTGGTGATGGTGTGGACTGACATTTCTGTAGATGTCTGGCACATGTCAGGCATTGGAACATCACTATGCAATGCCACAGCAGCCGCTTTGGCACTGGTGAAATGAATCCAAAGGCCCTCAAGAGGCTTTTTCTTGTCCAAGGCATAGCACATTTTGACACATAGGACAATCCATCTCAATAAGGTTATTTCTGAACTGCCCTTCCTTCTTTCACCCAGCAAATTCAACAAAAGGTTGGTAGTCTTCCCATGGTCACCCAGGGACATCTTAAGGATTTTGGGGGCCCTGGGCTAAACGTATTTTGGGGGCCCCTGTTCAGAACAGCTTTCAACTTATGATCCAGTTTTCGCTGTTTCATGCCCTCTTTGGCCAGGTGACTGACAGTGTACAGGCACACTTGTCCAAATTCAAAATGTGTTTACATCTAATATTTAGGGATACTGAGGTGTGTTTTAATATTCCAATGCAGCAGCAGCTCACTAGTATTAATGCAAATAATCTCTGTGACATATGAATAAGTGAGGTCCTGTTTCGGTCTAAAAGAATCAAACATAAACGCAATATTTATCTGCAAAAGGTCTGTAATAGACTCACACATCACGGATATTTAAAATAAGTTAATGGAAAACGGCATTTGTTACAATCTGTTTAAGAATTAGTCAAGGTCATCAGGGCAAGAATCTCTGCAGAACAGAGCTGGCTCTATCAGGGGGCCCCATTAAAGGCTGGGGGCCTGGGCCAGAGCCCACTTTGCCCATGCCTTAAAACGTCT
This sequence comes from Triturus cristatus, assembly GCF_964204655.1. Lineage (NCBI taxonomy): Eukaryota > Metazoa > Chordata > Amphibia > Caudata > Salamandridae > Triturus > Triturus cristatus. The sequence goes on along the minus strand of NC_140589.1, from coordinate 1,059,078,874 downwards.
CTGTGGTCACCTATCATGTGCTTCTTAGTCCAATGCGTATAGAAACTAAGAGCTGCCTTTGGATCCAACAGAAGATGCCTCTCCCCCTTTTTCGAGGGTGGGGTGGAGAGTAGAAAATAGGAAGCTTGATGGACTGCCCTAAATGAAAGAGCATTACCCCTTTCGGATTAAAGGAAGCCCGAGACTGGAGTACCAACTTGTCAGGGAAGAACGTGGCATGCAGCAGATGCTCTGACAGGACCTGCTGCCCACTGATGATGTGTGCAGAAGAGATGGCTATGAGGAAAACAATCTTAAGGGTTAAGCAACCTCAAAAAATAAATGTGAATGCGTTCAAAGGGTGTGCAAATGAATAATGTAATGACTAAATTAAGATGCCACTTCGACATCAGATACAGGGCTGGTGGAAATGTATACGTAACCCCTTCCAAAATTCACATTACAAACAGTAACTAAAGCAAGGAGGGCTGATTAAGTAAATGCAAAAAGATTCAAAGAGCCAACTACTAACCTTCACAGGTTGCCCCAGCAAAGCCATGTCAGGCAAAGGATGGAACAAACAGAAGTACATTAGAAAGCTGAGCTTGAAGGGGATCGATCTGTCATCCTTGCAATAGGCCACAAACTTTGTACAGCGTCTAGAACAGACCGAATTAGTGACAAGTGAAGGACGGCCAAAATCACATCCACCACTTCCGCAGGAAGGTCAAAACTGCTCAGCTGGTTCCCCTCAATCTTCATACATGGAGGAGCTTCAAAATAAGAACCCTGCCCTGTAGCTGGAACACCAGTTCCTTCCACTGAGGTATCTGATGCAGAGGGTGGATGCACAGAGTTTGACTGCCAGATTCTCTAAGCCTAGTCCGGGGATATCAGGAAGAGCTGAATCTTGTCCCATTTGACCTTCTTCAGAACTCAGGGAAGTAGCAGCAGAGGCAGAAACACATAAAGGACACTGGAGTTCCATGGAAGGCGGAACACGTCTCCCAAGGACCCCAGAGGCAGAAAGGCTGGACACTGAGCAGTCTCGGTGGTAGCAAACAGATCAACCCAACAAGCTTCCATAAGTGAATATGCTTCAAACCATCTCCAGATACAGCAGCCACTAATGGTCAGCTAGATGACATTTGCTGAGCTTATTCCAACATAGAGCCCACTGAATGCAACATTTTCACTGTAGAGCTTGCCTCTAGGAAAGGGCATGAGGCACCAGTAGGGTGCACTAGTACAGGAGACCAAGACGCCTCAGAACTATCAGTTCAGAACACAGGGCCAAGCTCCATATATCCGGATCATATGCTGAATGTACCGGGTTTGGTGCAAGGGCAGCAAAACTTGGAAAGTCATCTTGTCCAGGACGTGTTCATAAAAGTAACACCTCACACTGGTTGAAAATGGGATTTTGGTTCACCGACAGAGAACTCCAGGAAGGATAGCAATGAGATTGTTGTCTGTAGGTTGTCCGCAACTAACTGTGGAGAGCCTGCCTTTAAAAGTCAGTCATTGAGGTACGAGAATAAATGTAGCCCAGGAAACACAAAGATGGTCCATGACCACTGCCTTTACCTTTGAGAACATCCCATGGGCCAACTTGAGGTTGAAGGGCAAAACTGGGTACAGCAAGTGTTCTGACCCCAGCACCAAGCGGAGGAAACAGCTCTGGGACTGCAGGATGGGTATGTGGAAATATGCATACTGTAAGTCCAAGGGCATTATCCACTACCCAGTATCTAAAGGGTAGAGGACCTGGGCTGTAGTAAGCATTCTGAATTTGTCCTTTCAAAGGAAGGTGTTCGGCAACTGAAGCAATAGGACCTGTCTAAGCCTGCAGTCTTTCCTGGGCAGCAATAAGTACCTGGAGTATCACCTTGTACCCCTCTCTGCCTTGGGGACTCTTTATATTGCTCTTATGGCAAGCAATGGCTGTACTTTTCTTGGAAAGGATGATGGCATGCTTTACCGAAGCCTGACAAAAAAACATGGGAAACTTGAGGGGGAAACTAGAAAATAGAGGACGTAACCATTTTGAACAATCTCCAAGACCTACTGGTCTCAAGTAATAGCACACCAGCCAGCCTGTCAAAAACCTAATCATGTCACCCTACTTGGAGCAGATGACCATTGAAAGGGGAATCATACGGGCCTGCCAGCTGCCAGAGCAGGTGATGAAGAGGAGGATGGCTGCCCCTGCTGATGGGTATGCCCTCTGTGATAATCTCGTCTCCTAGAGCCACAAAAAGACTGTGCATGTAGTTATGTAGGAAAGTGTCATTTTTTAAATGGTACTCTCCGCCTTTTGCCTGGTTTCTGATGTGATTGTGACTGAAAATGCGCTGGGTTCCTGCGAACCAGGCCGCCAGTGCCAGATCTTTCCCAAAACTGTACAATTGCTTACCAAATTGGCAATACCTTTGGTATCCTTTAAAAGTCCCTGGTAAATGGTGTCCCTGGTACCTAGGGCCTGAGGTAGAGGTCCCCAAGGACAGCAGCTCAAATTATACCACCCTAAGGGACCCCTCACCAAGATCATTCAAACTGCCACTGCAGGCTGTGTGTCTTGGTGAAGACAAAAGTGAAAACACAACATTGCACACAGCCTGTGTGTGCCATGCCTGCTGACATTGCATGTAGTATAAGTAAGTCAACCCCACAGCAGGCCTTACAGCCCTAAAGCAGGGTGCTGCACTATACTATATGTGATGGCATCACTGCATGTACAGGTGTGCCCCTTTGCTGGTCAGTTCCATTGCTGCCAGAGCGAGTGAACAGGGAAACCATTTTTAAGCATATGTGCTGGACACTACTGAAACCGAATTTCCCAGCTACATGATGGCTTCACTAAAAAAAAGGATGTATGGTATCACACATCCCATATAAATAAACCAGCACTGATCAATGCTTAAATAAGGACCCCATGGTTACATTTTAAAATAAGGATTTTTCTTTTACCTAAATGAACCCTTTTTGAAACATTAGAATATGGAAAGAAGGAGGAAAAATCATAATGCTCTAATATATATATGCAGTTTGCATGCAGCTCCTTGATGACAGTTATTAGCTCACTGTTCCATGTTGATTTTAACATCTACCCTGCTAGTAACATAAGGATCTCTCTCACAAAAGCACAGACCTATTTAAACTATATGCACTTTGTGATCTGCATGGTACACATTCTTTGCAGCATGCATGTGAACCCTCTGTGCTACCATAAAATGAGTAGAAACTTCCACTAGACAAAACTCCTGCTCTCTTCAGGAAGAACATTAGTTATCGGAGTCATCTTAACATTTTTATTGTTAAGTGAAAATTGGCGGAGGTCAGCAATGAAGCAGCAAGTGCTTTTTAAACCATAAAATACTTTCAAACAGGTGCCCCCTCGAGGAGTCAGCACCCGGTGCGGTGGCACCGGTCGCAGCGCCCTAGAGCCGGCCCTGACTACATTTGCAAACATCTGGCAACCATTGATAGATTACTGCTGCACAATAGAACATTGCAACCTTCTGCCCCCGAAGCGTCGGGCCTTAGACCTCTTTGAGGATAACATAATCCCTTCCTGCGCAGACGGACTTTGGGGGCTGAACAGAGATAGCACTTAATTGATTTCTCACATAGCTCTGGACATCTGCACAGACACGACTTCCCATGGGTCCTCCTTCACCTTTTGCTCCTCCCTTCACAGGGGTTCTCCTCTTTTCTGTGGGACATTTTGCTTCCTCTGCTTCTGTCCTACATTGGTATTTACCTTTTTTCTTTGCACCACTTAGACTCTTTACGCATGTTTAATGTTCTTGACCCTGTAAGATATCTTTCCACATGTTACAGATGTGAGACTTGCAACTGCTCTGTATCTTTGTTTTAACATACCAATATCCCTTGGATCCCAATGCTGTGCTCTTTGAAAATGTTGATTTGTTTTTGCCCTCGCTCTTCCCATTTCCCTCCTTTTTCCGTTTCTTTTTTGGTAATATGCTTCCTTTTTTTCCTTTTCTTTATGCTTGTTGTAGGTGTATTGTTTTAACTTGTATTTTCAATAAAATAGATTTGAAAGAAAAAACCTTAATGCACAATCAATGATTCACAATGATAAATACATTGAAAAGACAACAATACAATTATCCATACAATCACACAACAATGCACCATTATACAAAGGTTTTGGTATTGGTTTATCTCACCATGATTTGCAATACATCTCTAAAAATAAAATAATGTCACACAAACATTTTCATTGTAGCCCAGAGATTGTGGCTTTGCATTATTGAAGAGTCTTCATAAGATCAAACGATGCCAGTGTCGGATTTAGTAATACATGCTCTCACCCAGAGGGCACCTTAGAGGTGCCCCCTGAAAACCTACCAGCCACCGATGTGCTGACTGACTGGTTCTAGAAGAAAAACAATAGAACTGCCAGTACTGATATTCAATTCAAATCAAGTGGAAAACGGCGCATTAACAATATCAATGACAGCCGCAACTAGCTAATAGTATTTTTATTTTCAATCATTAATTCAATTGTATTTTTTCTTTTTAATATAACAATTCTTTTCTGTATACAAATCACAAAACAACACCAAAATATTAAATGGAAAATTATTTAGACAAAAATGCAACCATGACCAGCTGCCATCTGGGCTTATCTCACCACTCACACTAATCACCATTCAAACATACACCATACCACATTCAAAAACCAAGTTACATCCCACAGTCACTTCATTCACATATCACCTCCTTGGTTTTCCAAATCCTTATTTCTTTTTTTTTTTTTAAAACAAGGGACCTACGCCAAACAAAGAACAATTTACCAACAAGAATAATTTTCAGTGCACAACACGTAGTGGAAATAGAATTTCAATATAAACACACGAGTTTATAGAGGTGCACAAAACAAAAACACTTTTCAAAGGTACATTTGTTTGGCAATCCTAAAACAAGGTCTACGCGTTTCGAACCCACTTCATTCAGGGGTTCTCTTCAGGACCAAAATACACGTTTCCTTAATCACAACAATGAATGTATTTCTTGGGTTAACGCCGTGAGGGCTCGTGGTCGTGTTTCTCAAAAATGGCGTGAATTGCGAGTGCAATTGATTGCAGATGCCGGTGGGAGGAGGGATATTTCTAATCTTCTAGAATGCCCAGTAGGTTACTTGACGAGGCATGTGGAGGCTTTTAGCGACGTGACATTATTTGCATCTATCTTCAGCCAGGGAGCCGTGTTTCCTATTTGTAAAGTCTGGACGCCTGCACGCTCGCCTTTCAATTCAGAGTTATTCGCAGCACAACCGCATGGAAGCCGGTCAGAGGATCATTGTAGGCCAGAGATCGTGGCTTTGCATTATTGATGAGTCTTCATAAGATCAAACGATGCCAGTGCCGGATTTAGTAATACATGCTCGCACCGAGAGGGCACCTTAGAGGTGCCCCCTGAAAACCTACCAGCCACTGGTGTGCTGACTGACTGGTTCTAGCCAGCCTCCCACCAGAGCCGAGTTTCTGACACCCAAGGGTGTGGGCCTTGCTCTCCGGGGTCATAAACCAAACCTGCTCGGGCAGTGAGTAATTTGCTCACACAGCCACAGGATGACCTGCAGATTAGCATTCGAGGGCCGGAGAGCTTCAAAGAAGCCCACTGCCTTTGGTATACAAATCTGGCTTCTCTCCCCAGAGAGGAAACCAACCCCTTTGTCCTGAGCCCTTAGGCACCTTGACAGGTGGGAAAATTGGCTAAGCAAGACAGGTGTGTTGACCCTCAGACGAGCACCAAACCTCAACTGGGCTACCTGAAGTAGATGCAACTTTTCAGAAGCAACCATGTTGTTGATGGCACATTTAAGATCACTGGGACAGGGTTATGCCCACTTCCCCCAGGAAGTGGTCGTATAGGGGGCGTAGTGATCCTAGGGGTAAGTAGCCCATTGGCTACTACCCAGTACTCCCCTAATGACCCTAAAATTCAGTATTTAGGGATGCCCTGGCACTGGGAAATCAGATCCTGCCAACCACAAGAATAAGAAAGGCTGAAGAGCCACGAAAGCAAGAAATGCAGAAGAAGCAACTGACTTGGCATCACCCCTTCAGGCCTGTTCGTCCATTCTCGACAATTGTGCCAAAGTCGACACACCCTGCAAGCTGCTAATCTTCCAAAGCCTGGGAGGACTGCCATCGCTTCTTCGAAGAATCAGGAACTCCTGTGGAGCCCTGGAGCTGCGTCACTGCATCCTGGAGGCACGCCAGAGAAGACTAATAGATGCCGGAACAGCAAAGACCCGACACTGCAAAGCACCACTGCACCCACACTTTCTAGCCCAAGCTGAAGTGGGCCAAAGGTGACAGTGTGGTCCCCGGACCTCCAGAGACAAAGTCAACTTTGGATTTGCCCACTGTGGACTTCCTTATGCTGCCTGGCAAAGGGGACCAAAGACATTCCCGAGGATCGCAAGTGTTGGTTCCCCAGTCCAAGTCTGCAGCCTCTTTTTTGACGGACTGATCTGCATAGACTTGAATAGGGGCACATGACGCTGTAAGGCACCTCTGCACCCGGCCACCCCAGTGCTGCCTGAAGTAAACTGTTGATGCTCCCTTGGACCTTGTCCCACACCCACATTAAGTACAGATGATTGGTCTCTTAAATAGGTGTTGAATGCTCAAATGCAATACATGTTTCTCTTCCAGAGGTTAACATTACCACAAAGTGCTTCAAGTCCAATTTAAAGTCACCCAACACCAAAAAACACACCTCTGCACCAGGACACCCCAGTGCCTCCCGAGGTGACCTGTTGGTGTTGCCTGGGACCTTGCCACATACTCAAACTAAGACCCGTGGAAGGGTCCTGTAAGTTGTTAAGTGACTGTATGCAGTGTATGTTTTCTTCCAAAGTTAACACTGCCGTGAAGTGCTTCATATCCGGTTTGAATAAAAAACTATTTTTCTTCAAACCTACTATTCTAAAAAGTGCTTACCTGTTTTTGATGATCTTGGGGCCTAAAGTTATATAAAAAATAGTGTTATTTTTATAAATTAGTGTGGCTCTCCTTATTGAGTTGTGTGTATCGTTTATTGGCTGTGTGCAGCGGATGTCTAACACTCCTTTCTCATAAGCCTAAGGCTGCTCGACCACAATACCCATTAAAAGAGAACCTTGGGGTTGCTAGAGCAAGTCCTATGCACTAGTAACGGTTATCTCGGACTCTTTGCATGGTATAACTCTTGTTAGTATACCACATAAAGAGCCAGATTCCTACATTATTGTTATGCTAGGGAGGGTTGCCTCTGGCGATAGGCCTGTCCCCGAGAAAAGCCTTGAGTAGCGACTTCCCCAGCCATGGTAGCTAACAATGACTTTGCTACACACAGCACTTAGTTTTGTGTGTCTTTATTCGTAAGTGTGTAACTGCAATCTCAACATTCTAAACCAGCCTTCAATGCATTCCACTCTGTTATGTTTTGTTATATTTATTTCAAAATATCACATATACCAGAAGGTGTCTTGGCGCTAGCTCTACTGAAGCCTCAAACAACATCCTCATTTGGACATGAAAAGGAAGGTTTTTAGAGCTTCCCTGAATGGGAGCAGAGTATATTTTGATTTGATCTGAATAGGTAAAGAGTTCCAAGTTTTAGAAGCTGATGTCACAAAGCCTCTTCCTCCCCAAGAGGGGAGTCTGAACCTTGAAACCGAGACATTTCTAGATGTGGAGGAACGCAATGCCCTAAGAGTTGTATAACAGCCAAATCTTCTTTTCAGGTAATCTTTTCCAATTCCATGAAGAGCCTTGAAAGTAATACAGAGTGTCTTAAAGGTAATTTTCTGTCTGACCAGCAACCAGTGCAATTTTTTAGAGCATTAGAAGCTAACTGAACCTTAGGTTTACCTAGAAACATGCATGCTGCTGCATTTTGCACGATTTGAAATTTGTTCAAATGTTGCTGCTGCATATGTGTATAAAGGCTGTTACAGTAGTGAATTCTTGACATAACCAAGGAAGTGACTACAGTCTTCTGTGGGTCAGCAGAGATATGAGGAAGGATTTTCTTTAAGGTCTTGAGTGTGCGAAAGAAGCATCTGTGACAGCGTTTGCTTGAGCTCCAAAGGTCAATTTATTGTCGACTCTTAACCCTTATGTCACAGGTCTACAGAGTCTCTCAGGAGCCAAAAGAGTTCCATCATTCCTAAGTCACAAGACACTACATATCACCCTCTGTTAAATACAAAATGAAATTTTTTCCAAAATATATCGATAGACATATACAATTAAATGTCTTCTATCAATCTTTTTGGCCCTTTAATTGTTCAACCTCATCTTGCTCTCGGAAACTGGAAACTGTCCTCACCAATGTCCAGAATCTGCGTCAGCTGTGTAGAGGTAATATCAGTCACTGATTGGTTCAGACTCAGTCTCCTTCAACAGTTGGATCTGATGAACGATTAGTTAAAGGCCTAAAGTGAGAAGAGTTTCTGGTAATAGAATTCTCAGGGCGCCAGGTAGTCACCATGTGTCCCTTGGTAGACGCGACCTTAAAAGGTTCTGCATCAAATGGAGCATCAGGTTTTCTTCTCTGCATCTGTCACACAAGCACTTGAGCTCCTTTCGTAAAGATAACGTTCTTCGCACATTTTGGTCAGTATATGTTTTCCTCTTTTGTTTGTTTGCCAAGTCTTTCTCAAGAGTTGCTTTCTCATCTCTCTTTCTCTAATTGGCCCATTGAGGCAACATGGTGATCATTGCTCTCCAGAACATCAATGTCGTAGATCTTTCACCTGTGTTCGAGTTGGGTCTCGAACGATAAGCTATCAAGGCAGAACGTAAGACAGTGTCAAATCAAGCTTCTCAAGATAAGCACACTGCACTACTTTATTTAGCGGGCTCATAAACCGCTCAACAAGTCTGTTGGCCTGCGCCCACAAAGGTGTGCTCTTCTGATGCTTTATATTCAAAGGCTCCAAGAAATCTTTAAACTCTCGACTACTGAAAGTCAGGCCACTGTCAGACTTCACTATGGCTGGAACACCCCATGTCGCAAAGATGACATCTAGTCTTTTAGTGACTCGTTCTTGTATAGTAGATGAAAGATCTTAAATTAATGGAAATAGTGAATACTCATCCATAATCACCAGCAAGTGATATCCATTGTCGAGTGGATGAAAAAGTCAATGGCTATTCCCTACTATGCATGCTTTGGGAGTTCTGACATGTTCATGGTGTGGTGAGTAGTTATTGTAGAAAGGAAGTTGCAGAGATGACAGGACTTTAATTCTTTTTCAACTATGTCATCAAGATACAGAAACCTGAGGGGGCTTTGTCTGGCTGCGCGGCATGATGGTCGCTTATTGAGCGAGCTCTGCCGGCCGTGTAATTAATCCTTCTATAATCCGTGCAAAGTGAGGGTCATCGCGACGGATTAAGCGCCTCTGCGGCTCGGCCACACTGTACCGCATCCTAAAAGGCCACCAAGTTCACTGCTGGATACTTTTTAGGCAATTTGGAGGCCCGGACTCGGTGCGGTCTGTTTGCTGTGGTCGAAGACTGCGGACTGCGTGGAAGGAACCGGGCGGTGGATGGGCGTGACGCCTCGGCCTCCTACGGCCCTGTGTCTCGCTGTGAAGGTGCGGGGCTGTTGCTGTCTCCGCTGTTGCAGTCGCGTTGCCTGGCGGGGTAGCGCATTTGGATGAGTCCCCGACACTGCGGAGGAGGTACGGGGTCATCGCGACTGCTGACTGGGGACAATCAGACCCTTTGGGCACTCCCCGCTGGGGCTTCACTGGGATTTGGGAACTCCTATGAGCTTAAAAATGCCTCGCCAGTGTCCTCCCTGATTGCCCGCCGAGCCGCCCAACTCAGCACAATACGTGTGGCCCTGCTGCGGCCCAACGGTTCTGTGCTCTCGTGGTTGCGGCCCATTGGGTGCATTCCGCCATCCTGGCACTGATGCGGGCCCCTGGGGGCAGGACCTAACACAGAGGGAACAACTTTTGAGGACTCTGCGACGGGCATGGCAGCCCTGTGCCTGCGCTCCGGGCCGGCTCTTGTCTGATCAGCTGTGGGAAGTGCTCAGAGCCTGGGCGGATGCCATATTGACAGCTACGAGACAGCGACTGTGCCGACCAATTAGAGGACCGAGAGACTGGAGGCACTTCCCAGGTGAGGAAAGGGGTGTGCTGGTGCCGGATCACTCTCTTGCTCGGGCCTGTCCCCCATCAGACCGAGATAACAACCACCTTATTGGACATCTGCGGGGTGCGGCTAGCTCTAGCTGCCAAAGGTCATAACAAGCTACTTTTTGGGCAGAAACGGAGACTCTTGATAAGCGTTGCCAGAGTTCAGGGGCTAGTGTCGTGCAGTGTGTGGGTAAGGGGCGGCGGCTATGCGAAGCCCCGGCCCAGGCGACAGCGGGCATCGTTTAAGCAGTGTCAGCTGGTCCTCTGCCAATAAAATCGCCAGGCTGTGATGAGAGTGCCGCAGCCAGCTATGGGCGATGGGGAGTGCATCTACGAGTCCTGACTGAGGACTGGGCTCTGTGAGTCCGGCCGGTGCAATTTGTTAGCCTTCACGCAGAAGAGCTTTGGTCGCATAGACTCATCATCATGGGAAAACAGGACGCAAAACAACCTAAATTAACATTCGAAAATAGAAGAGCAACCAGAACCACGGAACAGGACCAGAAGGAGAGCTCAGGAAGTCGTCCCGAATCGCAAGCAGAAGATCATGGTGAAGACCTGTGCACGCTGATGCTGGAAATGCATTCTAGCCTGTGCACAATTGATACTAAACTTTACATCCTCACGTCTCAACTGGATGCCATTAAAATGCAGGTGGGAACGCACAAAACGAGGCTAGACATGTTGGAGAATCACAACTCAGATTTCCACGAGTTCCAAGTGGATCCTGAAGAACAGCTCTTGCACTCTTCTTTGAACTTGACGACCGCACGAAGACGGGTGCATTTAATCACCGATATACTTGTAGTTGGGCGCTCTTTGGAAACTGTAGATGTACAGTGTCTGGATATACTTACCTTCAAATCGATTGGTCAAATATACGGGAAATGGACACTTAAAAATTGATAAAGTCTATACAGTGAGCCCTGAAGAAGTCCAATTGTGGACGAAACGCGTTGGCGGTTGCAAACATTTGTGAATAAAGGATGAATTTCAATACCAACAGAACATATCGACTCCTTTTTGGGAAAACAACTGTACTGTAGACGTATTTTATTGTGGATTGTCCATATATAATATTCACAAGTGTGCTTAGCTATTTTGTTGGATGGTACTAGAGGAACCCGTTGGGTTTCTCCTGGTTTCTCTATATTGGGACCTAGGGAATTGTGGCCCAGGCTCTTTGTACCTTGTTTTGTGTTTAAACTATAGGGATGTTAAGACTGGTGCGGGCATTTTTGCTTTGATCCCCATTCTTTTGTGCTAGCTCTTGCACATGGACATGGTATTGGGCCTGATCCGATTAAAAACCGAAGATTTGGAGGCTCGCTCCCGCCGGAACAACCTGCGGATCAGGGGAATTCCGGAGACGATGGCCATATCCAAAATGGAGAATTATGTGGCTGACTTGCTCCACAAACTTTTTGTTCCTAACCTGTCTGGGGTGTTCATGGTCGAGCGTGCTCACTGCACCCTCAGTCAAAAACCACCAGTGGGGGCCAAGCCTCCACCAATCCTGGCTCGAATTCTGAACTGTCAGGACCGGGACCTTATTTTGCGGTTGGCCAGGGAAAGGGGGACCATCACCCACCAAAGAAATACACTCTCCTTCTACCCGGACTTCACGCTTGCAGTGCAGGCGGCACGCCGAAAAATTCCTGCCTGCTAAAAGGATTCTGCTCCAGGCCACAATCCCATATTGACTGTTGTATCTTGCTAAACTCAAGGTGTCCTAGGAGGGCTCGGCTAATTTTTTTACAGACGCAAAATCTGCACTAAACGTTTGCTAAGCACGTTGGGGGCAAGGAAAAGGGGGCACGGGGTCCAGGTGCTGAGGAGGCGTCTGGAGACAGGCTAAGTGACAATGATTGATTTGTGCTGGTTAACTTCTTATTTTCAAAGTAGTTTACTCCTGTATATATCTTGCCAGGTACAGTCTTCGGATTGACGTTACGATCATGCACTTGGTTTGTATAATGTTTACGGCGAGCTGTTAGAGGAACTGTGAAATGTGCTATTTTTACAAGGTTTTTTGACCCTCTGCTTTATTCTTGGCCACCCTGCTATATGCTGGGGTGTATGCCGGTGACACCGTGCCTCTCAGGGAGATTTCCCATTGGTTGGTTTGTCCTCCTCGGAGTACAATCCAGAGTAATACATGTTGAAAGGGCAGGGTACTACACAACCTGATTGGGGGGTTGGAGTGGGTGGTAGGTGGTGGGGGGATGTTAATGTTTTGTTTGCTTTGCAGTCTAGAATACCCTACTTTGGTATTGTCGTATATACCTTTTAAATATTCAATGTATATGATTGGTTGGTTTAATTTCAAACGCACTTTTATATGGCATGTCACTGCTTCTAGAGGGAAGAATGTGCACAAGATCCTGGTGGTAGGACCTCATTGGCCCACGATGGGTTTGTTATGACGAGTCTCAATTTTTTAACCTGAAACATTCAGGGATTAAATGATCATAGGAAGGCACGCCTGGCCACTCTTATCTCGTCAGACACCAGGTTGACCTGTGCCTGTTGCACGAGACAGACCTGAACACCTCACCATCTACTAGGTTGCAACATAAAAAAGGTTGGGGCATGTCTACTCCTCTATCTATTCTAGTTATTCCCGAGGGCTGGCGGTGCTGGTCAGGAGGGGATTCAAATGGAAAGAAAGCACATCCCACATAGACACAGAGGGCAGGTACATTATACTGCTGGTCGTCCTGGGGGGGACGCCGGGTGGTCATAGTGGCAGTATACGGACCTAATATTGACAGCCCAACTTTCTTCCAGGAAGTTTGGGCCAGAGTGGAAGCGATGGAGTGTGATACCATAATCTGGGGGGGGGACATTTCAATGCGATATTAGACGACACCACACTGGATAGGAAAGGTCAGTCCCGCCCCCTCCACCCCAACGCAAGTGCAGCACTAAATGCCATTCTTTCTGATGGCAACCTAGTTGACATATGGCGACACCGGCACCACCTGACAGGGGAAGGTACATGTATATCCGAGTTCCATAAGGCCTGGTCCAGGCTAGATTTTTGGTTGGTGTCAAGGGATGTGGCGACCTGGGCAAGTACATAATCTCACCTCTCAAGGTCCCTATTGGACCATGCTCCAAGTTTAATACAACTTGAGGTGCCAGCTTCCCCACCCAAAATGTTCAGCTGGCGGCTTCCCCCAAATGCACTACTAGATGAAGCATTCAACGAGGAGATTAGAGGAGACATAACTGACTATTTTATTCACAATGAGGGTTCGGTCTCAACCCAGGCCTCCCTTTGGGAGGCGTTTAAGGTGGTCATCAGGGGGCAGTGTATCGCACCTCAGGCGGGGGTTCTGAAGGCCATACGGGGCACTCTTGAATCCTTGGAGAAACAGATTAAGGAGATGGAAATGCAGTTCTACCCTGCGGATGATCCCTCTTTGGTGGCACAGTTGAAGGAGAAACTGCTTGAATTTGAGGAGGAGGCCCAACGCGAAGTTACATTTTTAGGCAAATACTCACAAGCCAGGAGGTATGGGGAGGGGGATAGGCCTTGGAGAACCCTAGCAACTATGCTCTGAGCCCCACGCACGACAGCCTACGTTTCTGAGGTCAAGGGTGACCCCCCTCAAGTTATTAGAGGACCGCAAGCGATCCTAAATCTGATTACTCAGTTTTACGCTACACTGTACACGTCTACATATGGCCCTGTGCAAGGCAATCTTCAGCTATTCCTGGACTCGCTCGAGTTGCTCTGGCTGGGACTGGGGCATAGGGAATACTGAGTTGTTCCCTTTGCAGTGGAAGACGTAATTCAGGTGATTAGAAGCCTTCCATTGGATAAGGCCCCGAGAACCAACGGGTTGACCACGGCTTTCTATAAAACGTATGCCGTAGAACTGGCTCCACTTCTCATAGCACTGTACGAGGAGGCCCAAGCCACAGGTATCTTACCGCCCTCCATGCGAGAGGCCATTATAATCCCCTTGCTTGAACTGGGGAAACCCGAGGATGAACTGGACTCTTACCAGCCGCTTTCGTTGATAAACGTGGACGGTAAAATCTTGGCTAAGCTGGTCGCTAATCGGGTGCAGCCTCTTCTCCCGCTAATTGCCTGCACAGATCAGTCATGTTTAATCCTCGGGCGAGCCACCTCTCACAACCTCCGCACCTTTTTTTCTGTAGTGCATTTTCTCCATCCAGACTTGAAGGCTATCGCAATTTTCCTTGATGCTACAAAAGCGTTTGACACGCTCAAGTGGACATATCTATTCGCTGTCTTGGAGAGAATGGGATTCAGCCCCCTTTTTCTTAGTCTTATTCAGTTGCTTTATGCACGACCGTCAGCCTGGGTCAGAGTCAATGGAATGCTTTTGGAACCATTCGCCATCTCGCAGGGCACAAGATAGGGCTGTTCGCTGTCTCCCTTGCTCTTCGCGATTGCGATGGAGCCGCTGGCGACTCGCATCGTACAGCATCACACAGCTAGAGGTTTGGGATTTAGTTCAAGGAGCCTCTTGATTTCATTATATGCCGATGATGTCACTCTCTAATTATGCGACTCGGAGACAAACGTGGCTCCTGTACTCCATAAAATTATATAAAACAGAAACCAAACGAGCCCAGGCTCAATACTACGAAGAAAAAATTAACCAGGCATCCAATGCACCAAGGAAAATTGCCAGAATAGTAAAAAAACGTTCTTCCTGCCCCAGCCAGAAAGGCCCTCAGAATCAGCCCCCCAACGATGTAGGGAATTTTTAATACTAAAATCCTTAACATATACAATGCCTTCCCTCCGCCTCAGCAGACAAAAAATTCTAGTACTAAAGTGGAAAGTTTGACGGAGGGAGTGAACTTACTGAGCGACCTCCCAATACTGGACATTACCACACTTTTCACACTTTTCACGAAAGTTAAATCGGGTTCCCCATGTGATCCAGCCCCAGCGCACCTGCTACATAAGGTAAAGGAGACAATACTTCCTGCACTCTTGGAACTCCTCAACCTGTCCCTAAATACCGCGACAGTACCATCAAGCTGGAAACACGCCATGGTCAAAGCACTCTTAAAAAAGCCCAACCTAAATCAAGAAACCTGGAGCAACTACCGTCCGGTGTCACTGCTCCCCCTGGTTAGTAAGATTCTAGAAAAACACGTAAATACCTCCCTCACCAACTACCTGGAAGTCCATAAGATTCTACACACTTCCCAGCCTTACGAAAAGCCGGGTGGTTGAAAATAGTTCTAACAGGGGTCGGAAGTGAGTTCCACAATTTTGCCGCCAGCCAGCGGAAAGAGTACCCCCCTGACCTAGCCCTCCACACTTGAGGAGTGCAGACCATAGCTAGGTCAGCAGATCGCAACGGGCGCTTGGGTAAATAGGCCTCCAACAAATGGAGAAGGCCCGGCGGAGCCTGTATTGACAAGATCTTGTGTGAGATGCACAATGCCTTAAATTGTATTCGTTTGTCCACTGGCAACCAATGGAGTTTGGGGAGAACCCGCGCTACTGAACAGTGCTTGGGTAATGAGACCAGAATCCGTGCTGCTGCATTCTGGACCCTCTGGAGGCGCTTTACGCTGGCCCTTGTTGCTCCCAGGTATAGGCAATTGCCATAGTCCAGTCTTGATAAAACTGATGCCTGGATGATAGTCTGGCGCACCGAAGGGGGGAAGAACCAGAGCAAAGGCTTTATACCCCGCAGGAGTCCGAAACAGACCCCCGCAACAGCTTTTGTTTGTTTCTCAAAGGTCAATCCCTGGTCAAACCATACCCAAAGATTTTTTACGGTTTCCTTAGGAAGTGGGGCAGGTTTTCGGCAGTCTGGCCAATATAGATTGGACCTCAGCTCCCTGTCCTTCCCAAATAACAGGATCTCTGATTTACCGGAGTTAAGCTGTAGGCAGTTAGTTGCCATCCAATCGGAGATAGCTAGCAGATCATCCTCAAAATTGTCTAGATTGGTGGTACATTTCCTAGAGAAGGATATCGACAGTTGAGTGTCGTCCGCATATGACACCAACGACAGCCCCCTCCCCTTCGCCAGCTCTGCCAAAGGGCTGACATATAGATTAAATAATAGAGGGCTCAATATGGAGCCCTGTGGTACCCCCTGATGCAATGCAAACTCCTGTGCGGAAAAGGGGGATGCCAAGACCTGAAAAGATCTTTCCGATAAAAATTATTTAATCCAGGCCAAGGCTAAGTCCCTGATCCCGATATCCTGTAGGCGTTTAAGAAGTATTTTATGGGACACCGTATCAAAGGCGGCACTTAAGTCCAAAAAGACCAAGGCCGCTGAGTCCCCTACGTCTAGACTGCTCCTAATAGCTTCCGACACAGCCAAAAGCGCGGATTCAGTACTATGCCTGGGCCGGAAGCCATGTTGAGTAGAGTCAAATATAGCATGTTGCTCAACAAAGTTAGCCAGAATGGAATTCACATGTGCCTCCACCACTTTAGCCAGGAAAGGCAACTGGGAGATATTCGATAGTTACCCGGTTCGGCAGCGTCTAAAGAAGGTTTTTTTAACGGGGGGACAACTTTTGCATGTTTCCATGGCCGTGGGACTGACGCCGTCAACAACGACAGGTTAGCCAGATCCAGACCCACACCTGAAATGGAAGAATAGAGCTGGTGGAAGTGAGTAGGAGTCACTGGATCAGCCGGGGAGCCTGATTTGATTTTTAAGCATAACGCCTCAAACTTCGGAGGCGGGATGGGGGCAAGTGCTACCAAATTACGACCCTCCGCAGCATCTCCCCCTTTCGGACCCACCTCCTCCGGCAAGAGAGCTGCCTTTGGGAGAGCCAGATAAATCTGTTCCACCTTGTTAACAAAATACTGGGCTAGCTCATCGCATTGGTGGTTGGAGGCGATAGGAGAAGCCCTAATTGCTCCTGTACTCTTCATGCCACCCAGCAAAGAGAAAATAGTCTTGGCAGGGTTAGAGCTGCCCAGAATTTTGTTGGCCACAAAGTCCGCCCGTGCTCTTCGGATACCCTTATGATATTGCTTGAGGGCCATCCGATATTCAAGTTTTGCTGTTGCATGATATGAGCGTCTCCAAACACGCTCCAGCTGCTTACAGGGCGTCGTCAAACCATGGGTTAGATGGCCCGCGTCCTTTCCTTCTCCATTTAGCTGGAATACAGTTATCCAGACCAGCCGTCAGCCAATCTTGGTAACACCGGTTAGCCGCGTCCACATCCGAAGATAGCTGAGGTTGATGGCCAGATAGCCAGACAGAGAGAACCTCTGGGTCAAGCCTGTGCCAAGGGCGTTTAAAAACTTTAGCAGGACAGATAGGGTCTGTCTTAATCTGCAATTGCAGAGAGAAGGAGACCAGAAAATGGTCAGTCCAGGCCTGCGGGATTGGAGTACACATTTTAATCCGAGGAAGATTGGAAAAAACAGGATCCAGCAAATGGCCGGCTACATGGGTAGCCTCGAGCACATGCTGCCTCAGCTGGAAAGCTTCTAGGTCTGCCAGAAAACTGACGATCTCTGCTCTCTCTCCATTCTCGAAATGGAGGTTAAGATCACCCAGAATAGTGAAATTTGCTGCCTTACTTGCGAAGTGTCCCATTTTATTTAAGAGATCTTCCCTAAAGCCGCTGGCCGGCCCAGGAGGCCTATAAATCAAAAGACCAGTCAATGTGAAATTGTGAGTTAGCCTGATTTGAAAAGAGGCGCATTCACAGCCCACTATATGTTCCCTATCCAGGCTAACGGTATGGGCCTCCTTAACTACCACTGCTACCCCGCCTCCTCTCCCCCCCTCACGATTCAGAGTTTTCAACACATAACCAGACGGAAGAGCCAGCCAAGGTACTGCCACGGCGTCTTGGCTGAGCCAGGTCTCCGTAAGGAAGAGAGCATCTGGGGATTCATCAAGCAGAAGGTCAAAGACTTCTGTATGATGCTTTATCAAAGAACGGCAATTAAGGCTAAGGAGTCTAAACTCCTTAAACCCTGATGGGCAGGTGTCCCTCTGTGCCAGAGTCAATTCAAGCAAACACAAATCGCAGTGAAAATAGTGTTCCTGCAAGGACCAGGGTGGGGAAGGACAGGTAGAGGTCAGGGCAAAGAGCTCCTCCCGCGAGTACCTGATAAGGTCAGTAGCGCAATTGACAGGGGGCCCGGCGCCTGGCGTCGGACGGGCGCGGACGGGCGCAGACGGGCTTGCCTTAGGTGCGCGGGCGCGGCTGCGCCTGCATTTATGTCCCTCTGGTAAGATCCGGCCTGGGCAGCTACAAAGCTAACTTCCCCCCTATCCAAGATGGCGGAGCTACTCCGATTGTCCCGGGGAAGTGGAAGCCCCAAGCCTCACCCACCGCCCACAGTGACTCAGCAACACTTGCAGAACTACAGATGAGCTCAAAGTAAGTTAAAAGAAATGTTTTTAAGTTTTTATTGATTAAAAAAGCGACGCGCTACAAATGACATCATTTATACACCGGGCAGCCCGGATCCCTTAATGGGACTTTTGGGATATGTCAAGGACACACCAAAGGGGACCCGTAAACTTCATGCTATGTTATTGCTGTTGCCCAAAAGGAGGGTAGCTATGTACTGGGGAAGGAGGAGCCCCCCTTCCGTGAAAGATTGGATTCAGGATGTGACATTCAGCCATACACAACTGAACACATTTGGGAACTGATGCCATCGGCATCAAGGCCAAAGGATATATGGGGTCCCTTTTTGGAGTGGGCCTGTGTACGGAAGCTAAAAATTTGAACATAATTAGAGCACAGAATGAGTGTGATGTGACTGTAAGTAGCTGGCTCTGTTGTTCATGTTGTTTGTTCTATTACTGGATAAAAAACCAATAAAGAAATAAAAAATGTTTTTTAAAAGATACAGAAACCAGACACAGTCTTGGAGATCTCATTTTGTTGCAACGATTCCACAATTTCCTTCACGAGCCAATTCAATTATTTTAGTCGCAGACTCTCCGGAGTCAGAATTCTCTGCCCTTGTAGGATAACTCCTTCCTAAGTTATAGACAGTTCATCTTTGACATTTTTGTATTTTTGATATTCACCATCATTGGTGAGCGCTCACATGTGTTGGTTCTACAACTGATTAGTAATTATTTCCTTCAGGTCACTGTCATGGCTCGTGGCAGTGATAATCTGGGCTAATGAAATGGCAGCTGGTGTGTTTGATTTTACAATGAAATTGATATAGGTCTGAGCCATATTGGAGGGAGTACCGTGACCTTGCATAGGTAGCCTAGAAAATTAGTCAACAAGGTTATGATCTTTTCCTGGACGATGCACAATGGTGTAATACTCTTGCAACCGTTTTCCCCATCGTTCAATGCGAGGAGGCATTTTGGCCCTTGAGTTGCCAAATAGCCAGTAAAGCTTTATGATCCGTTACTAGCGTAAAAGGCTTTCCATACAGGAAGACATGGAAATGTTCAAAAGCCCATACTACAGCTAAACTTTCTTTTACAGGTTGTGAGCATTCAAGTTTCTGCTGTGCAAAGATAGCACTTAACCTGGTGATGCTAGCATCAACAACAACTCTTGTATGAAGTTTAGGATTGAAGTACGCCATTTCCGTGACATTCTCAATGGCTTCTTTAATTCTTTTAAAGCTTTTCCCACATTCAGGTGGCCAATGAAATGTAACATTGTTTTTCGTCAAGTCTCTCAACGGAGCACTTACAGTGGCAAAGTCTTGTAGGTATCTGGTAGAGTAACTGGTCAAGCCAAGACATAAACACATCATGGAAGCATCTTGTGGGCGATCAGCATTTAACCAAGTTTGTGCTTTAGCAGAATCTGGTGCCATACCCCAATCAGAAAAGATATGGCCAAAGAATTTTAGCTTTGTCATATGGAACTCTGCATTCAACGTCAAACCTATTTCAGCAAGCAAACAACATAACTGTATAAGAGCTTTAGCATGTTCTTTTTGTGTAGCCCCGAAAACCAATATGTCATTGATGTAACTGAAAGCAGTTGTGATAGGCTTTAGGAAATGTCGAATGACATCTTGAAACAGTTTGGCAGCAGGTGATACACCAAAACATATTCTTTAGTATCAAAACAGAGCAACATGTGTTGAAAAGGTTGTAATGTACCTTCAATTTTCCTCAAGTTCCAACTGATGATAATCTTTATTTAAATCAATGTGAGAGAAGAGCTTTGCACCATTTAATTGTGTTATCATGTCAGCAATATGTGGAACTGGATGTCGTTCTCGTTCAATTGCCTAGTTTGCCTGACACATGCCAATGCATTTGCATACAGCTCCTTCTCTGTCCTTTTTAGGCATTACCACTATGGGAGAAACCATGGTGTTGGACCAGCTGAATGCTCAATAATGTCATGCTTAAGTAATGCTTCAAGTTTTTTTTCACCAGCTTCTTGTAAATGAAAAGCAATTTGTCTATGTTTCTGAGCAACAGGATGGACGTCCTCATTATTTTGCAACGTTACTTTCATAGTCTTAAATTTTCCCAAACCATGAAATAACAAGGGAAACTGACTTACTATTTTGTGGTGAGCATTCATGTTGTAATTCACAGAGATCAGTCCCATATCAGCAGCTGTGCTGAAACTGAGTAGACACATTGAAGGGTGCCTGTACCTTTGTTTTATTGTGTTTATTGTTGCTACAAATGAACCATGACTTCTTAAAAATGTTGATGCAGCCCAAGTGTATACTTTTGTTTTCAATTACATAAGTTGCAGCAATGGAGATAGTTCATTGCACTTTTCCTCAGGCATAATGTTTATCGATACATGACTGTTGATAATGAAAGGTATCGAACAACCATTTCTTTCAGTGTAATATTCGGAAAATGTTTGAATGACTTTGGTGCTTTAGCATGTTGATCCTTCTTTGACTGACATTTATTTTCACAAGTGGCCAAACCAACATCTGCACACTTTTCTGTAGTAAAAATCAACATGGCACAATGATTTTCATCACTTTTACTTGATACTGATACAGAAGAACTGTTTGACAATTTAGATGACGATCGTCTTTGTTCAGTGTTGCTTGTCTCAACGGATGTCACTGCTTGGGCTTGTAGGTGTGCGTCAAATGTTGCTTCTGTAACGGTCTGGCAGGCATTTTGTCTTCACGCCGTGATGCACTTACTTTTTCATTCGCTCTGCAAACCATCACAAAATGGTTTACCTTCCCACAGCCCTTACATATCTGTCCAAGAACGGGGCCATTGCCTTCATGTGGAAACGAAAATCCACAACTAAAACCCAACTTCTTTTTACATATAGACATCACTTTCCATGTCAGCAATTTGTCTATCAGGATACTCTTCAGCGCTGGCAGCAGTTAACACTCAATCCTGACTAAGAGTTTCTCTCAGCATTCGTCGTATGAATGAATCTGACAAGCATCAGTCAATAACTCTCAGAAGCATCCTTCCTCGTCATTAAAATCAAATTCATTGAACTTACAATGTCTGAAGAGTGTGTCACGTCTTTCCACAAATTCATCAATGGTTTCACCAATTTTCTGCCTATCTTGGGTGAAGATGTATCGTCCGTAATCAACATTTGGCATTGGATTAAATTTGAGATTCAACACTTCTTTAATCTGTCAATATGTGAAGTCTTTGTCAGTTCGCAGCATTTTCTTTAGGACTTCCTTTACACCATCATCAGCAAGATTTTTGAGATACTTGATAATCTTTTTGTTATCAGGATACTCAAGTGCATCAATGAAATCTTCAAATTTCTATCCAAGCAGTCCATTTAATGCCAATTTTTTGCTTTCTAGTGGTATCGAATGGTGGTGGTGGTCTCAGGAAACCGGCAGCGTTGTAACCATATCTGGGAGTGCTTGATATTGAGGGTGCAGCTCCTCCGGTTCCCTCGGCGGTTCATCCTAAATTGGTTCTTGTGAACCATCTCTAAGGTCTGGTAGAGATCCCCTGGAGGTGACCCCTTACCGCCCTTTATCAATGCTAAACATTGATTATAAGATTTTAAGTAAGGTCCTCGCAAATAGACAACTACCTATGTTGCCAACGTTGGTGCACTCTGATAAAAATGGCTGCATTCCCCAGAGGGAAACTTTGTACAACACCCGCAGACGGTGTGCCACATCATGGTGGCCCTAGAGGGGGCCACTGACCTTCCAACAGTGGTGTCCTTGGACATTGAGAAGGCATTCGACACCCTGGTATGGTCTAACCTGTTGCTTGTGTTGGAGGGCTTAGGTATAGGACCTGTGTTCCTTGGCTGGATTTAATTTCTGTATACGGCTACACAGGCTAGGGTGCAAATGGGGCAACAGATATCATGCAATTTAACAATTGGCTGAGTCACCCCTCACAGTTGTTCCCACTCGCCTGTAATATTTTCCCCCTGGTGATGGAGCCCCTGGCCTGCCTACAGAGGGCATGAGGCCCACACTGGGGCATGGCTGTGGAGACGGACTGGCACATAGTATCCCTCTACGCTGATCATTCCCTAATATATATTCAGGACCTTCAGCAGGTATTACTGAATCTAATCGAGATACTAGACCACTTCAGGGAGGTGACTGGCCTTAAGATCAACTGGGGGAAATCTTGCTTGTTCACCCTGAGATAAGTGGAGCTGACAGAGGTGGGGGTGGGTGGGGATGGTGGATCAAACGACTGCCTATGTGTATGGGAACCCTGGACTTTTGGAAACGCTTCCCACTATCACCCATGGACCGAACGTCCATAGCGAAGATGTAACTCCTACCACGATTTATGTGCATCTTCACAGCCCTGCCAGTGGTGCCTGCTCATTCCTTCTCCAGGGAGCGGAGGAGCCTGATGTCCAATCTGGTATGGGGTGGGGGTAGTCAGAGAATGCCGACTGCCACGCCCAAGAGGCCTCTGATGGTGGGTGGCCTGGGGATGCCTGACCTAGAGCTTTATTATGCTGTGGCACAACTCCAGTAGCCAATGCGATGGCTGGCCAATAACAGGATGCCGTGTGGTGATCCGGGATGAACTCCATGGACTGGAAGTGCTGGACAAGATTTGTTTGAATTGGTACATTCAACCCCAGTGCCATCAGGTATCCTATATACTGCAGCTGTTGCTTTTGGAGATTGCCTGATGTGAGGGCACTTCTGGCTGTTCATCACCCGCCCCCATGGCAGGAGGCTGGGGTTAGCAAGGTGGGGGGGATCTTAGGCCCCTCCCAGACTTCCATCTTCTCACGACCTAGGGATGGGCCTTTTTCTGGCACATAACGTGTATGTGCTTGCGGTGCGGGACACTTGAGATGTGGGACAAGGGGAACCAGTAATATATGAGGGGCTCCAATGTGATCTCACCCATGGGATGGGAAAACGAGCAGTCACAACGATGTATGGCGCACTGTTAGTCAAAGAAAATGCTCAATCACAGTGTTGTACACCCAAGTGGGAAGGCTATCTGGGCATCAACCTTTCGCTTAAACAATGGGAGATGGTGGGGTAGTGTAAAAATTACTCCACTCAGAGATATATGAGCAGTGCATTATAATCACATATAGTCCACACTCACATGTAGTCCATGTGACTAATGTTGAAAATGACAGTGGGGGTATTGCATATTTAAAATATCTTCACAAACTGATAAATATATGTGCGTTTAGGGATGTGACTGATAGAATTGTAGTGCTTACATATTTAATGAGAATTGTTTACTAAAGTGTTCACGGATAATTGGGGTAATGAGATGTTTACTAAAAGAATAATTATGTTACTACTGAATTAATTACTAAAGTATGTGCTGAACAGTTCGATTTCTCTGGGTGTAGAGCAGTGCACATAATATAACCCATGCACATGTTAACTTATCGTAACTTGTGGGCCTGAGATGTATTATAATTCAAGCTCACGTTTCAGTTAACATTTGAATCTATATTTTTTCGTGCAGTAGAAATGCTGCATGTATTTTGTATTCCACTGCAGGTAGACAAGATTTTGTTAGTGAGAGAAAAGGGTCTTTGTTCTTAGTAGATAGTGAGGTATGTGAAGCGACAACTGGTACGAAGGAAACACGATAACAAGGTGGCAGGAGAGTTCTCATGAGAGAAGGAGACAAGACCAAGGATGGCTGGAGTAACGATTTATGAAAATGGCAAGGTGGTGTAAAGAAACCAGTGTGTGATGATAATATGGAAATTTACTACATACAGTTTGTGGGACGTCCTATGGATGTAACTGATGTTATGATGTAAAGTAGTGAGGGATAGTTAGCATTCTGACTTAGGACATCTTGAGGTACAGATCTCTGCTTTGGTTAGTGTGGCTTTATGCTACTTGACCCATGTTGGAGTTTCTTTTGAGGAGGACTCCGACAGCTGACACCTTTCTAATTTCACCTTACCATAAATCTCTGCTTTAGTTTATGGTTGACACTTAAGGATAGTGTAGGGAAAGAAAGAGGATCGATGCTACTTTTCAATGACAAATTGATGCCATCTAATGCAAATGTTCTGTTTCCTTATGACTTACACAGCAATAATCTAGTTTGTTGCTTTCTTTTTATTGTTTGGGTAAATCGCTTCAGGAGATTTGGCTTCCTGTTGTTTGTGTTGTATATTTAGACGATGAAGCTCAGACTAATATATATTAATCTGTTTCTGAGTCTGAAATTGGAATAAACTTACTAACTTGCGACTTGGCGTCGAACTGAGTTATTGTGTAACCAAATTGGCTACACTGTATTTGGAGATTGAAAAGGAAAGTGTTTCCCTTCCCTTTTATGTTGCACTAAATTATCGTCGACTTAGTGTTACTGTGTAAGTGGGCCAAGGCTCCATCAATGGCACTGGAGTATGTTAAGCGAGTCTCCCGTAATGCCCACTTGAAATTCACGCAATTCAACTACCTGCACCAAACCTAGCTCACACCATACAGGGTACACAAGATATTCCCAAGCTCGTCCCCTAGGTGCCTGCGTTGCGGACACCCTGGTGCAACCTTTCTCCATATGGTATGCCTGGAGGTGGTGCAGGTGTGGGTGCGGGTGATGGAGGTTGTATCAGAAGTAGTTGATATTGAGCTGGTCCCAGATCCCTTGCTATTTCTCCTAGGTATCACAAATAGGACAAAGAGAACAAGATACTTCATGAAATTTGTGGACATAGCCATGATATTCTTTAAGTGTCAGATACAGATGGGCGGATGGACCTAAAGGGGCCCGAGCCTCCATTGTAGTTGGGCTGGATCTGAACATTATACAAGTGGGCAGTGGCAGAAGCTGATGCTATGTCATGCGGTGTGCACCGACGGGGGGAGTCGGGTCTGCCACGCTGTAGGACACTATGGGCCTCATGTAGGTAGCCTAACATTTACCACTTCATAAATACCGAATGTTACCGATTCTGTATTTATGAAGTGGTAAATGCTATGTAGGTAACCCGTCGGTAATAATTACCGAATCGGAATGGGTCGGTATTTTAGAATCGGTAATTACCGATTCGGTAATGGTAACTGGCTTCCCATTGATTCCTATGGGCCAGGAGGCCCATAGGAATCAATGGGGAGCCAGTTACCATTACCGAATCGGTAATTACCGATTCGGTAATGGGGGAGCACAATCAAGGGTGGCAGGGTGTCACATTGACACCCTGTTGCACCCCTGATTCCTGCATGTGTGCACATGTGGCACACATACATGCCCTAAGGGCATGTATGACTGCCACATTGCACACTTCTAAGCGCTTTAAAATGCTTTTACACATCCATTCTTAATTTACCACCAACTATTAGTTGGTGGTAAATACCGACTCCAGACAACACCCACACACTCCCCCTACATCTCATTTCTGTATTCGGAATTTACCGAATCGGTAAAATTACCGATTCGGTAATTTTACCGATTCGGTAAATTACCGATTCGGTAATTTTACCGATTCGGTAAATTACCGAATACAGAAATGATCCCCCTACATAGCAAAAGCCTAAATACCGGTCGGTAACGGTATAATTACCGAAAATCGGCTGTTACCGACCGGTATTAGGCTACCTACATGAGGCCCTATGTGCTTAAGTTTATGGACAAATTGGGTGACTCTGACAATCCCGGCACTCCCTTGGTGGGGAGAGGAGCACCCGACCCTCATTGGCTCCATTATGTATCCTGTCTCCCCCCCCACGCCCCCTCTCATGTATCCATCATGACGAATGATGATGCCCTTTTCGCAGAGGTTAATGTTGAGTTGCGTTTGATATATCTAGAAGTACTTACCAATTCCCACTGAGAACAGGGCCTCTGATGGGCACACATGCTAAAGCACATCAGCAACACTGGGTAGATGGAAGGCTGGGCTGTGGGGTGCAATTTGACATATGTATCTGAATGTCAGTGCTGGCTAGGCTGTGTCCCATGCCAGTACAATACATGGTGATTGTTCACTGAATGTTGAAATATAAAAATGCAATAAAGACCTAATCAAAAAAGAAATCCTAGAACTTAATTAGCCCAAAGTCAATAAAATGTGCCAAACTGTCCAATAGGTCATCAGAAGGAGGAGTGGCATATAGGCATGAAAAATATGGGTTACAGACATTTCAGTTAGGTTCATTGGGTACTACAGTGGGTATCTGAAAACAAGTGGCTGCTCTCAAAAATTGAAACAGTTACAGCAAAACCTGTGCTAACTGTGCAAAGCAAACACCTCTCAATCAATCAATCAGTATAACTTTATTCAGTTTTTGAAAAAAAACTTACAAGTACAACAAATCACAGTATATTCATCTATTAAAAAGTAACATAAAATAAACAATATTAAGTTAAAACAGATAAAAAACACCTATACAATATGAAAATAGAATGAATCCAGGGAGACATGTTACATAAAACAACAATAAATCAATTCACCAATGGCTGGTGTTATTGTATTGGACAGAACCTTTTCTCAACCTAATAGCAACTTTTAAACATGTTTTAAATGGGAAGAATATAAGTCTTCCCGGGCACAGCATATAAACTGCAAAACATGATAAAATGTAGAATATCCAGTGGAGACTTACGATCGCACCCACAGGGCAAGAAAGTATGGCCCGATTCATCCCAGTAGGGTAGGTTAAAAGTAAAGCAAAATGATCCAGCCGGAACCTGGTTCATAAAAAACAGTCATATCTACTTTTGACCCATAGAAGATAGGGCTCCGTAGTAGGCACAGTTTTCAGCATGACATATCGACGTACACTAGTCTTCATGAGAACGCCTTCTTCCCTTTCCAGAAATCGCCTTCTAAAAAAGTGATCTTTCGCCTGAATATGATCCTTTTTAGAGATCTTGTCAGGATCACTCAATAAGTCACCCCTGCATAAATTCTGAAAGCACTCCCTGATATATTTAAACCCAAGTTTATAATACATGTGATCAAGGGTCAGACAATCCTTTAGGATCTCTTTACTCAGATAATTCTCAGGACTAGACCAGACAGAGGGAAAGAGGGCAAAAAGCTGTGATGTCGGATAAATAAGTCACCCCCAATTCTTCATGCACTACAAGTAACGGCGTGCCTTGTGGAACATTCAAAAAAGTCTCAAAAATGTATTCTCAACAATTTGTAACTGGTCCTGAGTAATGTATCCCCAGATCTCACTCTCATATGTTACTTTGGAGATACACTTGGCCCTGTAAATCTGTAGAAGGGCCCCAGTTGGTCTGCTATCCAGCCATGAGGCACAAAAAAAGACAGTGCCGTTCATTCTGATAAAATCCTCTTTTTTTCTACATACCAAAGGACACCAGTTCATAGCTGAATCAAAAATCACTACCAGATAAGACAAGCATTGGAAATGCAATAGGTCTCGCATTTGTTTGAGTTAGAACTGCTGGCATTGTAAATGGTAATGTTTTTACATCTACTTCACAGGAGTCGAAATTACCAGGTAACTACTAGGTGTTTGGTGTTATCCTATCTCCCCAGCTTCACGGTGTAAAACATGAAAACACATGTGCCCCCGTGGAGCGCTGAAAGAAAAATATAATAAGCCGTCCCTGTTAAAGTGAAGTAGGTCTTGGAGTTAAACTTTCTCAGCACTCTGAACGCAAGCCCACTCTGTACCCATGTATGGTTCTCCTGGGGAGATCTTCCAGGCTTGACGTACCAAACATTCACCTGCTCCAGGGCTGTCACCAAAGCAGCAGGATCGACTAGTCTACGTCACACCCCACCCCCTTCTACACATGCCACCCACAGAAATTACCCCTCTCTTTAAACTAACACAAATATCTCAACTTCTAACTCCTGTCTCGTAATCTGTGAAGTAGGCGGCCAGGTGACCGAAGTGAACATAACAGCTTTCTTTTGTTCCACCCCCATCAAACTACACTTCTCACAACGCAACGGACACTGCTATACTTAACCGGGACAGAGAGGCGCAGCTAACTGGGAGGGCTGCAATTAGGTTGGGGAGGAGTTTAGGACGTGCTGGTCTTACTCCTCGTCAGAAAGGTGATATTTTGCTCTCGTGTACAGGTACCCATCGCAGCCTGCAGCACTTAAAATTCATAAAAACATTTGCAAAAGCGCCTCATGCAGCGCTTTCACTGTAATAGCGGCTCAGGTTAACAAAGGAGCACAGCCGCCATTAATGTGAAAGCGCTGCATGGGGCGCTTTCACAAACTAAAGTTAAAAGAAAACAAGCGCAGACAAGCGCGTTCGAGAAAGTGAAAGCGACCACGCTGGGTTAATTAGTAACCTGAGCCAAGAGAGCTGTACAATTCAGATGTACACATCGTGCTAAAACAGCTTTAAAACAATACAATCCATAAGAAGAAAATCCATGCTCACAGCCACAATCCGCGCACGCACAAAGGTGCACGCGACACACAGAACAACCAAGCTAATCACTAGTACACTTTTCTACTCTCCTGTCTACTCTCCTTCTGTTCATCTCCTTCGTGCATGCAGACAATTCTTAAACAATTTTCAATATCAATATCGTGATAGCCTCCTTAAGAGTTAAGTTCCATTCTGCCCAGTCGCCTGCTTTTTTGTTGTTGTAGCACTGCACAAGTAAATGGCCCTTTATTAACTCGTCAGTCATCTCTCCAAATTTAAACTTTTTGCCAAATCTCTTAAACAGGCTACAAACTCCTCCACTGTCACACATGGCCTCTGCGAGTGGGTACAAACTTGTGTCTTGTTATCGCCACAGTCACTGACAATCCTATTTTTAGCCTTTGCTTGGCTACCTTGTAAATATCTGTTATGGAGGACCTCGCACGTCTACTGCAACTGACAAGAATTTGAACGTCCAAGCATTTATCAATAATGCTCTTTTTTCCTTTCAGGAGAGGAATTTTGATCTTTCAAAGTTATGAAATAATTCAAAAATGTGTATGCAATCTTCTCATTCTGTCTGAGGTTGTTCTGATTGAGAAACAAAGTTAGGTTGTTACGTTATTGCCGGAGAGCCTTCCACGAAGGCCTGTGCAAATTTATGTACATTTTGTAATCTTCGCTGGGAAGTTCAACTAAACACACTTGTGCTGGGATGATGGCTGGACAAGTGTTAATGATGTAACTACACATGCAAGTGTCAGACATAAACTTGAGCAATAGGTGACTTCTCTGTAATTACCTCTAGGGCGCTATATGGCATGCATTGCTTAATGCTATGAATTATGTCCCTTCTCTCTGTTTAGAGTGTCGACCTCAGTTTCAATCTGGCTTGGACAGCGTTTATTTCCTGGGCAGGAACAGAAAATGTCAACAGCGCCAAGACTGGTTTAGATCGGAAAGCTTTCTGTGGCTGTGCTGCCGCTTGAGTTTGCACTTCAGGTGACACGCACAGTAAGCACGGCAGAATGTGGGGACGTGTAGCAGTGGAAAAGCTCTTCAAGTCAGTTCTGTTGTGTGTGAGGGCCTTTCAGATGTCACGCTCCGTTTTACTAAGCTGGCACACTAAATGCTAAATTCATATTCATAATGGGTTGCTATGCAGCCACGCTAGAGATATGGCTTGTGTTCAGCAGCCTTATTCTAAGAAGAATGTGAATTTTCGAGTCATACATTTATAATTCATCGCAGTCGCGTTGCTTGTCCCACCAGGCTGTGACTTATCCTTTCATTCAAAGATGCTGATGCAGGTTTCACTCTTCCTGACCTCTGGAAAACAGGTGATTGATGCTTGTGCTCGTTGCCAAACTGCAGTAATTTTGGCGATGGAACTCCGTACAAGGTTTCACACTTATCTACTAAGTATCGGAGGTCACATGAAATTTGTGGAAGCTCACATTCAGCCCGGACCCGTTTGCTGAAATGGAAGCTATTCTAGAACACTGGGAACATTACATTCTATATAAGACGGCAGAATGCAGACACCATCTATAACAGTTGCCACTGAGGGCAAAGAACGAGCTATCAAAATGAAAGTGCGACAAAGATTATTGAGAGCACTCAGCAGCTCCAAAGTTAATACAACATTAATTTGGGGCTAGAGGGACAATTGGCAATGATCGATATTCAACCAGGCATTGTGTACTTAAAAGTTCACAGTTTTGTGCCTTCCTAACTAAGGAACGTACAGGGATGCATCGAACTATCCTGAAAAGTCCACTAAAGCCCATTCTGTACTTTAAAAATGAATAAATATATTATGTCCATTCTCGTATTCCACACCCTTAAAACCTTTGGTGTATGATCGTTTACTAGTGAAAACAGTCTAGGACTGAAACATGCCAGCCAGCTAAACAAGAAACGAGTCCGTGTTATTGGCAGAGCAAAGAAGCTAAATGAAGCGCGCGGTGTGAGCGTGTGAAAGCGAACATCCCTAAAGAGGAGACGCCACGCGCGTGCACATCGCCTGTCCGTGCGCGCACATGGTTTGTCTCCCTTCGCGCACCAAACCGACAACAATAGTCTCGCCAAGGCGAAGCAGCGCGCATGCGCTGCGTTCGCCAGGCGAGACCTAAAAATACACGTCTTTGGTACTAGGGCGGGCCCGACATTGGTGGATCGAGATCCAACAACCATTACGTAGGACTTTTTGTCATTGATCGAGAAATCCAAATCCTCCATTAAACACACAAATGAATTCAAGAGGGCCTGCAAGCCCCTGGCAGGACAGGCCATGAGGACAGCGTCGACTGCATATGAAAATGCCGGCAGACAACGCTGCCCCATCTGTGGGCAATCTACTTTTAGGTCCGATAAAACATGCCGCAAGTTATTTACGTAGAGATTAAAAAGAAATGGGGCCAAAATGAAACCCTGCCGGACCCCGCTTTGTATTGAAATTTGGCGACTGACTTTTAAATCTTTGAAGTAACGAACTGCAGCTACAGTATCGCTGTGTAGATGCCTTAAAAAAAGTGCAATATCTCAGTCTACCCCCATGGACAACATAATATGCCAGAGTTAGGATCTGTTGAAGCAATTAAAGGCAGATGACAAATCCATGAATGCCAGATGGATAGAGCCAGAACGGGCAACGGTATATTTGCTTAATACCAGATGCAAATCCCAACATTGATCAATCATTGAGAGCCCCGGATGAAATCTGTACTGTACCTCAGATAGAGCATTATTTTCCGCTGCCCACGTGGAAAGTCTGTCCAAAAGGACATGCCCTATCCAGTGGCGGCTGGCAGGGAACGGGGGTGGCGGGACACAAAATAAATTTAAAAAAACACCCTTTGCAGTTTGCTGTCTCGGTCCCTTCTCACGCTGCCTTCTCCTCAGCTTCAATGGAAGCATGGAGCACACAGGCTCCTTCCCCTGAGCCAATCACAATGCTGCAGTGCCCAGCGCTCAGACGAGGGATGGGAGCCTGGGCATTGTTTTCACCAGGCTGTGTAATGCAGACTGGTGGGGAACATGCACAGTGCACATGACTGTTTTTGCCGGCCCAAGACGGCCAGCCAAACAGTCATACGCACTTAGAGTGTGCCACCACTCCTTCCCCTGAAGGAGCCACCCCAGCCCTAACACCTATACAACAGGATCAAGCAAAGAAATTGGCCTGTAACAATGAGTACTATCTCTGTCGCCCTTCTTGAAAACTGGTACAATGATCAACCTGTGATGACTGCCATGTTAATAATGGACGTAAGGACAGGTACCCAGGCCTCTACATCAGAAGAGTAGAGGTCGGGTGGGATCCCATCAGGGCCCGGGGCCTGGTTCTTGGACGGCCCCAATATTCCCTTCCTTACCTCCTCGGTAGAGAAGGATAAAACAGCTGTCCCTCTGATGCTACTGGATCCACCGCTGGGGATAGAAGAGGGAGATCTATATATTGCTCAAAATGGCTAACCTAACAATCTTCAATTATTATTCCATATCTACATTGTTAGTTTAGCCAGCAATTAAAAAAATTAGAATCTTATAGCAGGGATAATCAAAGTACAACAGCGATACAGATGCACCTTTACAAGATGGCTAATTTGAAGGCTTTGATGAGAGAGGAAATGGTGAAAAACAGAGAAGGGCGTGCCATAACATGTGACACTGACAAGGGACTTTTTCAGTTTGCTCTTCCTTTACTACCAGCTCTTGTAAAATATGCATGCAGCAGCAACTCATGCATGCCCTTGTTTCCATGTGGTAGACAGACACACACACACACACACGTTTTAATTGGCAACCCATTGAAAATATTCAAGATAAATACGTTCAACCACACAGCAACCTGTTCACTTAAAATAATTTTTGGAGAAAAAGCTTCAGAGATGGTAAAAAAAAGGCTGAGCAGAAGGGAAAAGGGGATAAAATGGACATAAAAAACAGAAATGAGATAAAATGGATGTCCTGCCCTGCCAAGTGCCACGCATCGCGGGAAACTATAATGCATTATAGTGCTGGTGTCCTGTCCAGATCACCGCACTAAAATGTTGTGTCTTGAATAATGAAGCTTGTTCCTCATATGTGACACAAGCTATTGCAGTTCAGAGTAGTGCTTGGTAGCCAGCAGTTAGATGGAGTGTGAGCCGGGCCAAGGTCATATGGAGAGGTGACTGGTTGCTGTGAGGACCTGAGCCAGAGATTGATTCATTACCTTTAATGATAACTGGTTACAAAGTAACAGTTACCTATCTCCTCATGCGGCAGAGTACGTAAACTATTTTAGACTTCCAGATAGATGGCCAATGGAGTCAGGAGGTGTTGCCTCTAATACCAGAGATACTGGCTAAGGAAAGAACCTTTCTTTGCTCATGTGTCTCGCCACCAGGTCCAGAGAGCCCGGCTGTGGAGTTAAAGCGTTAGCAACAGGCCTCTGAGCACTGCAACACCACTTGTACAGCAGCAAAAGCAAGTGCTGCTGTGTACTGGGGCCAGGCCCTCTGCCTGCAGAAAAGTTCCACCATGCCTGAGAAAAGTCAGTAAAGCCCCTAGTTTATCGTAATACCAAGCTCAGCTGATTAGTGCAGCATGTGTGCAGTTTGAGTCAGACTCGACTCTCTGAGAGGTACTAACTTGGTAAAGGTCAGTCCAGTGCTGCATGCATTACCACTTGCTACACTACCCATTCTGGCCTGCTGCAACTGTAGCAGCTCAAGAAACAGTCTGTATGGTCTATTGAGGTGGTGAGCCACTGAAAGCTCAAACCTGAAGACTGGTTAGCTCAGCTCGAGGTCCTGTGGGAGCCTCAAGCCCTTAACGAGCTGATTTTTCAAGTGGCTTCTGCCTCCCTGTACTTTGGATCTGGCGTTATGACCACAGCTGTCGACTTAGGACCTGGGGAAGCCAGTTCGAATCTTGGCATCGCTTTAACAACCTGGGATTCTGAACCAGGGGTTGCCAACCTTTACAATAATAAGAGCTAATTATTGTAAGACTTGGCATCTTTTAGCGTGTTTCTCCTGAGTTTTGCTTTCTGACCTCCCGGTTTTGACTCTGTTTTTGCTATTGTAGTGTGTCTGCGCACTTTTCTCACTGCTTATCAGTGGTAAAGTGCAAGTGCTCCTGTGGTAAATTGTGTTATAGATTGGTGTTTCCATGATTGGATATTTGATGTACTTGTTAGTCCCTAGTAAAGTGCAATGAGTGTGCCAGGGTGTAGTATCTTGGTATAGTGTTGTTCTTGCCATTCACTGCTCCACCAGTGGAACACTGTGGAGATGATGTAATGTGGAATGTTCATCTATGAAACCCACAGTTAGAGAAGGGCTGAGCGCCTGGCTGGCTGCTCCTGGTGGGGCTGATTCACTACTGATTTACATCTAATCTACTGCTGAATACTACTGAATTTACATCTTGTAACCAACTTGAATAAATCTGCTTTAAACTACATTCTGGATGTGAACCTGATTACTACATTTTATTGGCAACGTGGATGGGATACGAACCCACGCGTGCAAAGCACAATGGATTAGCGCGCGCAACTTACCTCCGTCATTGTTTCTTGAGGTTCCTTCATGACATTTTCGTTAGCTGCTTATAGACGCTCTGCTGTCCAAACGTGATGTGAGCCACTCGGCTGAACGTCAAAAACGTGCCATCATCTTGTGGTTATCTGGAACTGCGTTTCAGTGTGCTTTACTTGTCCTTGCCAACCATGTGTTTGTTTCCGTTCAATAAAGTTTGTCTTTTGTTGAAAATGACTTGCAACGACGAGGGACGGCGAGGGATGAAGCCCGTCTTCACTGTGTGGTTTCCGCCTTCTGTCATTGATGTCACTATGCGTCAGTCTGCAACCGTGAGTACTCTCAACAAGCCTTGAAGTAGTGTTGGTACTATGCAGTGGAAAGTGACAGTCCCAAGGAACTATTCCGTGGTGGGATGGTGAGATCTCTAATGCTAACTTCTGGTGCACTCACATTTGGCTCTATCGCTTACGCCATCGAACTGCTTATTGTTATTTGTGCCAACCAAAAGATTTTATCTAGCCCTTATCGTATCCTCGGGGCTTTTCTTACGGGCATTCTGCACTCTGTGAAGGGATGCTTTGCTATAAAACTCTCTTTGGTTGGAGGTTGCTTCACAAGCCCACGAGTTGCGAGTCGTCTGGCACATGCTCGTCGTTTCATGGTTCCTTTGCATACCTGTGCTTCTCTTCACTCCGGTGACAGGCACACCACGTTTTAGATACTGATCGAAACAGCACTACAACATTAACAGTGACTCATTTTATCCTTGTTTATTCAAGTGGAACGTGCTAATGTTCAAAACCGTGGACTGAGTTTTGTTTTTGCGCAGCTATGATTCTTCAGTATTCTTTGCCAGAGTTTCGCTGCCATCTAGTGGCTAAATTAGTTTGGAGACTTTTCATTTTATTTACAGGATGACTTTGACCACGCTTGGCATTAGTTATGTTTCTCGTTTTGAAAGACTGCATTTTTTTTCAAAATGGCTTTGACCACGTTTGTCATGAGTAAGGTATGTTTAACATCTCCACGAGATTCAGGTATTATAACTATTATCACGCATGTCTTTACGTCCTAACTTTGCATATACATTAGTCAACTTCGTTATGCCGCCCTTACATTTTTGCGGTAGGTCTGAAGTTTCAAATCAAATTCATGTATACTGTCACCTCACTCAGGGGGCATGCTTTTCTAGTACACTTTACCCTATAT
The DNA here is from genome assembly GCF_964204655.1 of Triturus cristatus. NCBI lineage: Eukaryota > Metazoa > Chordata > Amphibia > Caudata > Salamandridae > Triturus > Triturus cristatus. The sequence continues at coordinate 1,059,043,224 of NC_140589.1, read as the reverse complement.
GGGGTGTACGAAATGGGTTTCTGTCCCATTATGTTAATTTTCTAGTTTGTTCACACACACGCACACACACACACACAGGATGTACAGTTTTGGTTGGTGTCCCATATCCACGCCTCGATGGATGTCTTGTGTGTAAGCCTCCCTGCGCCTCACGTTTTTCCTGTGTGTAAGCCACCCCGCGCCTCACGTTTGTCCTGTATGTAAGTCGCCCCGCGCCTCACGTTTGGGCTGTGTGTAAGCCGCCCCGCGCCTCACGTTTGTCCTGTGTGTAAGATGCCCTGCGCCTCATGTTATATGGTATATATAAGTCGCCCTGCGCTTCATTTGTTCTTTTGTGTGTAAGTCGCACTGCGCCTCATGTGTTTCTCTGTGTAAGTCGCCCTGCGCTTCATGTGTTTCTTTTATGTAAGTCGCCCTGCGCTTTATTTCTTTATTTACACTGGGTGCTATGTTCTTTCTCTACGTATTGTTTCCTGTTTAGTACATTGTTTTACCCAGTGCTGTTAACATTTTATTATCTTTGTTTCTATTACAGGGAAGCATGAGTAATCTTTTGTATTTCTCTTCTTCTCTGTCATCTTGTTTCTTCCTGATGTGGATCGCTCTCTCGCGCGCTCACCTGGCCAGTTGGTGTGCAGAAAGAACTCATTGATGGTTTCTTTTTCTTTTCTTTATTTCTTTATTTCTTTTTCTCATTTATAGAAAGGAAGATAGGAAACATGTTATTTTATCTGTTTCTTTAAGACCTTTGCTTGTTTTCTCTTTTTCTCCCTCCGCTTTGTTCTCCCTTGTACTCTCCTCTATTTTGTTCTTCTGAGCTCTATTTCTAATTCTTTATTTCTCTGTTTTGTTGTCCTTTTGGAAGAAAGGAGGATATGTAGTATCTTGGTATAGTGTTGTTCTTGCCATTCACTGCTCCACCAGTGGAACACTGTGGAGATGATGTAATGTGGAATGTTCATCTATGAAACCCACAGTTGGAGAAGGGCTGAGCGCCTGGCTGGCTGCTCCTGGTGGGGCTGATTCACTACTGATTTACATCTAATCTACTGCTGAATACTACTGAACTTACATCTTGTAACCAACTTGCATAAATCTGCTTTAAACTACATTCTAGATGTGAACCTGATTACTACACAGGGCCTGTGAATAAAATGCTACTAGTGGGCCTGCAGCACTGATTGTGCCACCCACGTGAGTAGCCCATAAAAGATAGCTCAGACCCGCCATTGCGGAGTCTGTATGCAGTTTGTGTAACTGCCATGTCGACTCGGCCAGTGCACCCACTTGCCAGTCCCTCACCTTCCCTTTTCTTATATGTCAGCCACCCCTAAGGTAGGCCCAAGGTACCCCTGTGGGCTGGGTGCAGTGTATGTGAAAGGTAGGGAATGCCCTGGTGTGTGTGGCATGTCCTGATAGCGAATTACGGCCAATTTCGTTTTTCGCCATCGCAAGGTTACCTGTTCCCCATAGGACAGAATGGGGAGTTTGTTTATAACATCTTATAAACATAACTGGCCCGGGGAATTAGGTAGGAAAATAAAGTTTAGTATGCCTGAACTCAGAATCTAAAGATGCATTTTTCGTGAAGGCGATTTTTACATTCTGTGTTTGAAAATACCACATTTAGAAAGTAGGTACTTTCTTGATCAGTCAGCCCGTGTGTCTCTGCTGGAATGTGTATTGCCTGTCTGGGTTTTGGATGACAGAAGGCTGGGGAGCAGGAGTGGCTCCAGATAGTCAAGGTGGGTCAGGAAAAGACTGAATAGGCCTGGGCTGCAATTGGGGAAGGGGGAGGAGATTTCCTTACACCTCAAAGGGCCTGGTCTGCCTTTGACTATGCCGTCTCCACCTCCTGCCAGGAAGTCACACCAGAGAAGGCAGAACTGGTTCTGGCTGGGCACAGACACTCTCTGGCTAAGAGATCAAAGGATTTTGGGATATAAATAGTGGGGCTCAGACCCCTGAAAGTTAGAACTCTTTTGGACCAAGAAGACAAGACGGAGAAGCTGTGAGGAGGAACTACCACTTTGCTGTGTGCTTTGCTGTGATGGCCTGCAGTGGCTGCTTATGTCTTGGGCAGTGAAAGGACTGGACTGAACTTTCAGCAATCTACTTTGTGAGTTTCTACAAGGGCTTGCGGTAGAGCTTGCCCCCTGTTCAAGAAGTCTCAGGAACAGCAAAGACTTCAAACTCTTCTGCCCTCAGCACTGGGGACTGTGTGTTTTGTGCTGCCAAAGAAGAAAAGCAACCCGACGACGTCTACAACGCCACTACCGACTCTGTGTTCTGAAGGCACCGCAGAGGGCACTGCCGCAGCGTGACCCTGGTCTTACCGAAGACGCCTGCTGACGCCGCCGCTGAGCCACGGCTCGCAACGCGACCTGTGGGCACCGCACTCCGCACCGCCTCGCTTCATGACGATGCCTTGGCATCCCCGACGACAACGCTCCACGCCGAAATCTACGCTGCTGCTTGCACAGTGGTTTGAGGGCACCACTCGTAAAGTTACACGACGCACCACCCTCATTCCGCACCGCAGCCTTGGCCAACCGATGCAGGCACCATCGACTCCAGTTCGCCAGCTGACTACAGCACTTCAGCAATGACGATGCCCCTGCTTGCACTGCGACCTGCCAGCACCGCGACGAGCACCGCATTCACTTCGCACCGCAACCCTTGTCTAATTGACGACTCCATCTGACGCTGCCACCGAGCCGCTGCTCGCAGCATGACCTGAGGGCGCCGCACCGCTGCACTTTGCACTGCAGCACCCGACACCTGCCGACGCCAGTGCTCCTGACTTCAACAGAGAGATCGATCTGCAACACGTGTGACTTCGAGGCCCCCCGACGACTCCTGCACCGACCTATGGAACCGACGCCTGTGGATGCCGTGTTTTTGGAAGCTCAACGAGAGGTCGCCAACGGCCTGCATTTCTAAAAGGTACTGTTTGTGGGTCTTCCCTGCACCGTAGCTGGCTCGCGATGCCGCGGTCAGCCAGAACTGTTTGGATTTGTTTGGTCACGACACCGTGATAGCCCCGGACGGAGCTAACAAGATAAAGGAACTATTTTTCAAGCATATTTTGATAACCGAAGATTTTTAAGGACTGTATTGTGGATTTTTTTCCTTTTTGGTCGTCTTAAGTATATAAAAATATTGGATATTTTTCTAAACTGGTGTGGTGTCCTTTTGTGGTGCTTACACATTATTACTGTTGGTTATGCGCAAATGCTTTACACACTGCTTCTAAGAAAAGCCTGATTGTTCGTTCCAATCTACCAAGGGGGTGAGCAGGGGTTATTTTAGCAGTGTAACTCCCTTATCCTGACTAGAGTGGTGGTTTCTGCCCGACTTTGGCACATGCCCTAGCTGACCAAAAATCCAATTTCTAACATTAGTTGTCAGCGGTGAGGATAGGACTTGCGTTTGCACTTGACTTACAGTGATTGGTGTACACTGCTACCATATCGCACACATACTGGTTCTTTTTCTTTTTGGACTATTTTTGATCTTCCAGTTTGAACTTGCTACTTCATCATGCCTGAATCAAGAGCATCATCTGTGGCATCCCTGGAAATTGCCTTTGAGGAGGATAGATTAGAATCCTACAATGTTAGGGAATTGAAATCAATTAGCAAAAACCTAAAAGTCCAAGTCAGAGGCCTCACGAGGAAGGAGGAGCTACAAAAGGCGCTGAGGGCCTGGGTAGCAGCCAGACATGCCTGCGAGCAGTCTGGTGATCTCAGTGGAGAGGCGGAGGAGCCCATTCCTAGGGTGGATATGCTTTTGGGAGGGGGGAAAACTCCACCCCAGGCAGCAGTGGCCTGTCCCCAGAAGAGCTGGAGGACAGGCGGGAAGCAAGGAAGTTCGAGTTGGAGAAACTCAGGATAGAAATTGAAAGGGAAGAAAAAAGAATAGCCATGGAGGAAAGGAAGATGATCTTAGATCATGAGCGAAGTCTTAAGGAGCTGGAGCTAAGGAATGGAGCCAGCTCAGATGGTGGCAGCAACTCGTCAAGACAGGCAGACAGAATTGTACACATCCCTGAGAATGTAGGCAAGGAATTCAAGAAGAGGGACAACATACAAAGGTAGTTTCAGGGTTACGAGGCAGCGATACACATGAACGGGGTCCCTGAGGAGAATTGGGGAGCAGGATTGTGGCCTCCCTTTCCAGAAGAAGCCCGGGATACTTTAATAGCTTTGGGTAAGGGGTATCACCTCACCTATCCCGACATGAAGGACGCCCTTCTCACTAAGCATGGTCTTACTCCTGAAAAGTACAGGGATCAGTTCAGGTCCAGTAAGCAGTCTGATGCCAACACTTGGTTGGAATGTGTGAAAGTGTTTTGCCGGTCACTGGATGGCTGGGTGAAGGGCAGTCATGTGACAGATTTTCAAGGGCTCTACAATTTGATTGCATGGGAGCACTTGTCTAGTCTATGTTTTACAGATCTGTGCCAGCACCTAGTTGATAGTAAGCTGACTGACCCCAGGAAGCTTGCTATGGAGGCGGACCGATGGGTGAGCACCAGGGTCTACAAGAAAGCGTTTGGGGGAGATTCAGCCATAGGTGGGCAGGGTCCCCAGCAGAAAAGTGGGGGGACAAGGGTAAATCACAGGGGTTCTCTAAAGGGCCCAAACTAATACCCATGGTAAAGGTTCCCATCCTCTCGGAGATAAGAAACAAGGGGTCTCGTCAGGAAAGCCTGCTGAGACCGGCCCCCGCAAGTGTTTTTCATGTGACCAGGTGGGTCACACGAAGGGGGACCCCAAGTGCCCTAAGGTGGCACAGCCACCCACCGGTGGGCAGTCCAAGGTGTTGGCTAGTGTAGCGCTTGGGGAGGACGAGTACCCACAGGAGGGTGGGGACCCTGCAGAAATGACCCTTGTCTCACTAGGGGACAGTGAGATGGTCCCAGAAAACCCGGTGCCCCCTAACACAAAGAAATACAGCATCTTGGTGACAATCAATGGGAAAAGGTTAGAGGCTCTCAGAGATACTGGAACCAGTGTGACCTCAGTCCGGTGTCACCTGGTCTCTGAGAAGCAGGTATTCCCAGGGGCATTCCACCAAGTAATTGCGGTGGACAATTCAGAGTGCCAGTGTCTGGTGGCGCAGGTTCCCTTCGAGTGGGCGGGGGTCTCAGGTCGCTTGAGGGTGGTTGTGAGCCCTTCCATGCCTGTAGATTGTCTGCCAGGTAACAACCTGGAGCAGTCCTTATGGAAGGATGTTGAGCTCAGACCTCACTTGGAGATGCTTGGGTTGCCAGAGTGGGCATGCATGTCCACTCGGTCAATGGCGGCCAGAGAGGGTGATCAAGAGGACTTGGAGCCTGAGACAGTGGCCCAAGTCCCTGCCAAGAGAAAGGGCAAGGGGCGCGGGAAGCCTGCCCCTGAAGTTCCCACAGATCGTGAGGAGGCGGACCTTGAGGGGGACACCCCGGTGCCTACAGACGAGCAGGTAGCTGAACTGGGGGACATCTCTGAGCTGACCCATTGCAAGAAGGGGTCCCACCAGGAAGGAATTCTGCAAGGAGCAGAAGGAGTGCCCTTCTCTGTAGGGTCTGCGGCGGCGATCTGCAGCCCAGGCAGCTGGTGATCAGTCCAGATCACATTGGATCTACTGGGAGAATGATCTCCTGTACAGTGAGCCTAAGGTCGCTGAACCTGGCTCAGCCCGGCAAGCAGAAAGAGTGGGAGGAAGGTCAAAGCTCCTCTCCAACCTTTTCCAGTGGTTGGAACACCCTTTGAAAGGGTAGGGATAGACATTGTGGGGCCAGTGGATCCCAAGACAGCCATGGGCAACAGGAACATCCTGGTCTTGGTGGACCATGCCACCCGAAGGCCATCCCTCTCAGGACAAAGACGGCGCCAGTGGTGGGCCAGGCGTTAATGGGGATCTTTGTCGAGTGGGGTTCCCCAGAGAGGTGGTTTCTGACAGGGGGACCAATTTCATGTCCCAGTATATGACATTCCTGTGGAAGGAGTGTGGTGTAACCTACAAGTTCACCAGCCCTTACCACCCAACCCACAAGGTAACGGTCTGGTGGAGAGATTCAACCAGACCTTGAAGGGCATGATTAAGGGTCTAACAGAACACATGAGGCGTAAGTGGGATGTCCTCTTGCCGTGCCTTCTCTTTGCGTACAGGGAGGTACCACAGAAGTCACTTGGGTTCAGTCCCTTTGAGCTTCTGCATGGTTACTCTGTGAGAGGACCTCTGAGTTTTGTGAAGGAAGGCTGGGAGGCAGCTCCCAGGAAAACTCCCCAGTACGTGTTTAGTTACATGCTGGCCTTCAGAAACCAAACTGCCCGCTTCAGGAAACTCGCTTAGGCAAACCTGGAAGCAAGCCAGGAAGAAATGAAGAAGTGGTATGACCAGAATGCCACTCTGGTCGAATTTCAACCTGGGCAAAAAGTGTGGGTCATGGCCCTCGTGGAACCTTGTGCCTTGCAGGACAAGTGGACTGGGCCGTTTGAGATGGTGGAGCGCAAAAGTGATGTCACCTACCTGGTGGATTTGCAGGGTCCCAGGTACCCTTTGAGGGTCCTCCAGGTCCGAAGTGAGCAAGCTCTTGGTGACAGATGAGGGACGGAAGAGGAGAGTGAACCTCGTCCTGACCTCCTGTCTACCAAGGAGCGCGATGGGTCAGTGGAAGGTGTGATCCTCTCCCCTACACTGAGCCCAGAACAGCAGAACGATTGTCACCAGTTGTTGGGACGGTTTGCAGCACTGTTCTCTCTGACCCGAAGGTGTTACTCACTGGTGTTCCCATGACATGGACACCGGTGACAGCCCTCCTGTGAAGCACAAGATTTACAGGTTGACTGACCGGGTCAAAGCCAGCATTAAAGAGGAGGTCTCTAAGATGTTGGCGTTAGGAGTGATCAAGCCTTCCAACAGTTTTTGGGCCAGCCCCGTGGTCTTGGTCCCAAAGGCTGCTGCACCCGGTGCCACTCCAGAACTGAGGTTTTGTGTGGACTACCTGGGCTCAATGCCATCACCAGGACTGACACACACCACATCCCCAGAGCTGATGAGCCCATTGATCGGTTGGAAGCTGCCAAGTTCCTCAGCACGTTTGTTTTAACGTCTGGGTACTGGCAAATTGCCTTAACCGATGCGGCCAAGGAGAGGTCAGCATTTTCGACCCCAGAAGGACATTACCAGTTCTGGGGGATGCCCTTTGGGTTGAAGAATGCCCCTGCCACCTTTCAGAGGTTGGTCAACCAGGTGTTGGCTGGGCTGCAGGATTTCAGACCCGCCTACCTTGATGAAATCGCAGTGTTCAGTACCAGATGGGAAGAACACTTGCAGCACCTCGGTGAAGTGTTGAAGGCGCTGCAGAGGGCAGATCTCACGATCAAGGCCAGTAAGTGCCAGATCGGGCAGGGTTCGGTGGTGTACTTGGGACACCAGGTAGGAAGCAGCCAGGTGGCGCCCCTACAACCCAAGATTGACACCATTCTGGCTTGGGAGCCCCCAAAGACCCAGACAGAGGTGAGGGCCTTCTTAGGACTCACCGGGTACTACAGGTGGTTTGTTAAGGGGTATGGCACCATTGTTGCCCCCTTAACAGAGCTGACTTCCAGGAAGCAGCCCAAGAAGGTGATCTGGACTGAGTCCTGCCAGAAGGCTTTTGATGCCCTGAAGGACGCCATGTGTGCGGCACCCGTGCTCAAGGCACCCGACTTCTCCAAGGAATTTGTAGTGCAGACTGACGCTTCAGAGCATGGAGTGGGAGCGGGGCTCTCACAACTGAACGAAGAGGGCCTAGCCCAGCCTGTAGTCTTCCTTAGCCGGAGACTACTCCCCAGGGAACAGAGGTGGAGTGCCATAGAAAGGGAAGATTTTGCTGTGGTCTGGGCACTGAAGAAGCGGAGACCATACCAGTTTGGGACTCACTTCCGGGTTCAGACAGACCACAGGCCCCTCAGATGGTTGATGCAAATGAGGGGTGAGAATTCAAAACTGCTGAAGGGGTCAATCTCCCTACAGGGAAAGGACTTTACGGTGGAACACCGTCCTGGCACAGAACACGCCATTGCAGATGGTCTGTGCAGGTTCTTCCGCCTTAGTGAAGAGAACTCCTAGGAGGGTGGGTAGTTCTCCCTACTTTCAGCTGGAGGGGACATGTGTTAGACTTGGCATCTTTTGGTGTGTTTCCCCTGAGTTTTTGCTTTCTGACCTCCCGGTTTGTGCTGGCGTAGTGTGTCTGTGCGCTTTTCTCACTGCTGATCAGTGGTAAAGTGCAAGTGCTCCTGTGGTAAACTGTGTTATGGATTGGTGTTTCCATGATTGGATATTTGATTAATTGCTAGTCCCTAGTAAAGTGCACTGAGTGTGCCAGTGCCTGTGAATCAAATGCTACTAGTGGGCCTGCAGCACTGATTGTGCCGCCCACGTGAGTAGCCCTGAAAAGGTAACTCAGACCCGCCATTGCGGAGTCTGCGCGCTGTTTGTAACTGCCATGTAGACTGGCCAGTGCACCAACTTGCCAGTTCCTCACCTTCCCTTTTCTTACATGTCAGCCACCCCTAAGGTAGGCCCAAGGTACCCAGTGTATGTGAAAGGTAGGACATACCCTGGTCTGTGTGGCATGTCCTGATAGCGAATTACGGCCAATTTCATTTTTCGTAAATCAAAAAGGGGACACTGTTCCAGATTGAGTGTTGCAGAGAGTCAACGACGCACTACTAAAGGAGGAGAGAACAGGAAGTTGGAGGGAGAGGCACCAGGTCAGGGCCCTAATGATAGGGATGGGGAGAGACGTAAATTGCCTCTTGTTGCCCTCACACACCCCGAGGGATGTCATGCTTCATCATCGGGCAAGTGCTCCTCGTCGAGCCGGCGGTGCGATGCCCTACGGGTCCCCCGAAGGGTCTCTTTGACGGAGATCTTTTTAGAGCACTGCCGATAGGTGCGTGTGGGTGTGTGGGTATGGGTACTATGTCGGGAGTTGTGCGTGCGTGCAGTGCTTAATAAAACTACCTAAGGGTTGCCAGAAAAAAGTTTTAATAGAGAGGTACCCTTGGCAGAATTAAAAAACAGTAGGTTAGGCGATACCAACAACAGGGGTGCAATGTGCCCAGGTAACTATGCTGAGGTCGACATGTTTCACGCCTAAGTTGGTCTCACAGATCCCTGGCATTTCATCAGGACCAAGAGTGAAGGTGGAGTGAGGTGAGTGCACGAACGTGTAAATGTGAGCGGGGTGACACTAGCCCCCTCACACCTATGGGAGGGAGGAACGCTGCCTACAAACTGCTGGTCAGTGGCGGCTGTACCTCGGAAGAAAGTCTTTTGCCCCCTTGATTCTGACCTGTAGGAGAGAGGAGAGGGGAAAGGGGAAAGGAGATAAAACACATACAAGGTTCAAGTGTATTAGCTCTACACCCTGCGAATTGGCAACCACGACAGCAGAGGTCCAGGATGTGAAGTTTTTAAAACAAACTAGGTGAGACATGAAAGTTAGGTGATACTAGAAGAGTCCAACCACCAGGTGGTGGCCAGCGTTAACATCTAAAGCGAGGCATGGAAGGCGGGGCGCCATCGGACAAAGCAAAGCAATAGCGCGGGAGTCCGATAGGCAGACCCCTCCAAACAGCCCCGGTCGAGGTTGCATCGGCAGGCAGCCACCTGATGTGTGTGGCAAAGAGGGGGGGACGAGCAAGGATGTGTGCTACACATTAAGACCACACTCTGTAGGGTTGCCGAGCCGCGACTGGTGTAGCACAAACAGTAGGCGCATTCCTATACAGTCCCAGTCAACATGAAAAAACGACAGACATTCGTGCTCAGTATGCGTTCTTCTAGGGCTGCATCTGGGCTTACCTAAATATGGAGATAATGTTACTCCATGAGCTATTGGCGTTGGATGCCCGCACCGTCTTGGGCTGTGGGTGCAAAGCGGGACGAACAAAAAGGGGAGAGGGGAGGAAAAAGCGTGTACAAAACATGCCATCAGTATCGTAGTGTTAGCACACGTAGTACATAAACTTACTTTGGACTAAGTTGTTGGTGTGCGCTACTCAATTACTCACGGTTTACTCGGGTGTCGGCGCTTGTAGCCTACCCTGTCCGGACGCCTGCTCGTAGTAGTGAGCTGGGGAGCTAGGCTGTGTTATCAGCGTGAGTTCGGGGTAACGGAGGAGGTGCCTGCTTCCGGTTGCCCCGTAATGCCCCCGGAACCTCACTGAGAGACACTACCCTGGACAAGTGATCAGACAAGCCAGAAAACAGGCTAGGAATAGCACACGAGAAGGTCTATTGGAGACAAGGGCACACAAAACCACTGACCTCATAACCGGCATAACGACTTTCACCCCTTTATCTAATCAAATCAAAAGATAATCAATCGAAACCGGAGGATCCTCAACAGTGATACACTGGCTATCGAACCCCCCCCCGTTTTGCTTTCAAGAGAACTGCCAACCTACGCAACCAATTGGTGAACACACGCCCTCAAACATCACAGACGATCAAGGAAACCACCTTGTGGAACCTCCCAGCAGTCACAGGACACTACCCATGTGGCACATGTGGGGCATGCTCCTCTACGCGACACACCAAATCATTACAACTAGGGAACTTCCGATGGGAACAACGGAAACATACTAATTGTAACACAACCAACTGTGTGTATCTCATCATGTGCCCATGCACCTTGTACTACGTTGGAATGACTACCGGAGCCATAAAGTAAAAGGATCAGCGAACATAAAAGCACGATGCGACGAGCACGCACAGCTACGAAACTTACCAATCACTTCTTGGAAAAAGACCACCCATGTGAGGCCATCCAGTGGACTATCTTAGAGGCTAACCCCAATTGGAATAGTGACTCACTCTTTTGATGCGAACAAAGGTGGGTTCACCGCCTCCACACCAATACTCAGGGCCTTATTGATGAAATCCCCTGGTCAGAACTATGACACACTGACAACCCCACCTTTTTGGACCTTTCATCAATGGTCAATGGATACGACTTCCCACAGGGCTCTGTACTACTGAGTCGCTCCACGGTTATTTTCTAATGACATTTTATAATATGCATTTGCCTATATTGTGCGGTACTGTCACTTTCCACATATCACCGCTCTCTAACTTGCGGTGCCCAACTTTGAACCATCACTGCAGTTTCATCACCCTAGGACAAGTGACACGATCTCTGTGTGCACTCTGCCCGCCCCTCTCCCCTTTCTATATACTGTACCCTCTCTACTTACATGTGAGCTGAGGTCGGGTGGGTAGCATAGGCAATAGTCATTGTGGTTACTGGATGCCCCCTACCGCATCACACCTCCATCTGAGGGCCTAGCTCATGCCCCTCACTGTACTGGGAGATACACACCTCACATTTTGGATTACCCGCCCAACCCTGGCTTCCATCCGCATGCGCAGGTCCAATCCGCGCCGTGACATGCATGCGCGCCCCCAGGCAGTAGCGTTAGCTTTCACACGCATGCGCATTGATTCTGGAGTATGACGGGGCATTACGGGGCAACCGGAACCAGGCACCTCCTCCGTGACCCCGAACTCACGCTGATAACACAGCCAAGCTCCCCAGCTCACTACCTACGAGCAGGCGTCCGGACAGGGTAGGCTACAAGCGCCGACACCCGAGTAAACCATGAGTAATTGAGTAGCGCACACCAACAACTTAGTCTGAAGTAAGTTTATGTACTACGTGTGCTAACACTACGATACTGATGGCATGTTTTGTACACGCTTTTTCCTCCCCTCTCCTCTTTTTGTTCGTCCCGCTTTGCACCCACAGCCCAAGACGGTGCGGGCATCCAACGCCAATAGCTCATGGAGTAACATTATCTCCATATTTAGTTAAGCCCAGATGCAGCCCTAGACGAACGCATACTGAGCACGAATATTTGTCGTTTTTTCATGTTGACTGGGACTGTATAGGAATGCGCCTACTTTTTGTGCTGCACCAGTCGCGGCTCCGCGACCGTACAGAGTGTGGTCTTAAGGTGTAGCACACATCCTTGCTCGTCCCCCCCCTCTTTGCCACACACATCAGGTGGCTGCCTGACGATGCGACCTCGACCGGGGCTGTTTGGAGGGGTCTGCCTATCGGACTCCCGCGCTATTGCTTTGCTTTGTCCGATGGCACCCCGCCTTCCATGCCTCGCTTTAGATGTTAACGCTGGCCACCCCCTGGTGGTTGGACTCTTATAGTATCACCTACCTTTCATGTCTCACCTAGTTTGTTTTAAAAACTTCACATCCTGGACCTCTGCTGTCGTGGATGCCAATTCGCAGGGTGTAGAGCTAATACACTTGAACCTTGTATGTTTTTTTATCTCCTTTCCCCTCTCCTCTCTCCTACAGATCAGAATCAAGGGGGCAAAAGACTTTCTTCTGAGGTACAGCCGCCACTGACCAGCAGTTTGTAGGCAGCGTTCCTCCCTCCCATAGGTGTGAGAGGGCTAGTGTCACCCCGCTCACATTTACACGTTCGTGCACTCACCTCACTCCACCTTCACTCTTGGTCCTGATGAAACGCCAGGGATCTGTGAGACCAACTTAGGCGTGAAACATGTCGACCTCAGCATAGTTACCTGGGCACATTGCGTCCCCCTTGGTAACTCCTAACCTACGGGTTTTTTATTGTGCCAAGGGTACCTCTCTATTAAAACTTTTTTCTGGCAACCCTTAGGCAGTTTTATTACGCACTGCACGCACGCACAACTCCCCACATAGAACCCTTACCCACACACCCACATGCACCTATCAGCAGTGCTCTTAAAAGATCTCCGTCAAAGAGACCCTTCGGGGGACCCGTAGGGCATTGCACCGCCGGCCCGACGAGGAGCACCTGCCCGATGATGAAGCATGACATCCCTCGGGGTGTGTGAGGGCAACAAGAGACAATTTACATCTCTCCCCATCCCTATCATTAGGGCCCTGACCTAGTGTTTCTCCCTCCACCTTCCTGTTCTCTCCTCCTTTAGTAGTGCGTCGTTGACTCTCTGCAACACTCACTCTGGAACAGTGGCCCCTTTTTGATTTACATATCATTCTTGTGGAGCGCGGGCACTGGACCATTAACAGGCTCCCGGTCCCCCCCTCTTCTTATTTGACGCAACAATTTCATTTCTCACCATTGCAAGGTTACCTGTTCCCCATAGGACAGAATGGGGAGTTTGTTTATAACATCTGATAAACATAACTGGCCCAGGGAATTAGTAAGGAAAATCAAGTTTAGAATGCCTGAACTCTGAATCTAAAGATGCATCTTTACGTGAAGGTGATTTTTACATTCTGTGTTTGAAAATACCACTTTTAGAAAGTAGGTATTTTCTTGCTCAGTCATCCCATGTGCCTCTGCTGGAATGTGGATTGCGTGTCTGGGTTTTGGATGACAGAAGGCTGGGGAGCAGGAGTGGCTCCAGATAGTCTAGGTGGGTCTGGAAAGGGCTGAATAGGCCTGGGTTGACATTGGGGAAGGGGAAGGAGATTGCCTTGCATCTCAAAGGGCCTGGTCTGCCTCTAACCATGCCGTCTCCACCTCCTTGCAGGAAGTCACACCAGGGAAGGTAGAGCTGGTTCTGGCTGGGCACAGACACCAAGTTAATGATATTAGTAATTGGTCTTCACAGCACAGCATGATATATCACTCAAATCTCAGCTTTAAATATACTTTGGAAATTCATTCAAACACCAGCTTATGAGTTCTGAAAATATGCACATTTTCATCTTGAATACACACTTTTCAGTTTTGATACACATATATTAATTCAGCCAAGGAAAAGCTTCTAATTTAGTATACTGGGCTGCACTCAGGACAGCTACTTATAGGTAGTTGTAGAACTACCAGTAGCTTATTAGCTACTCTTTGGAGAACCCTGCTCTATAATAATCTGGACCAGTATAGGGTTTCCATGATAATTGCCTTGCCTCTTAGTTCATGGTTCATATTTAAAAATGATCACTTTTAGGGGCGCTAGAGAGCCGGCGGACAAGATGGCCGCACCTTAGGGAGGCTCTGTCAGCCCGGAGGCATCATCTTACAATATCCTGCATCCACAGGGTGCCTGCATGCTTCAGACCCCAAGCATTCGACTCGTGAGCACAGCGCACGGCTGGGGAACTGCCTGGAAACAGATATTGAGCCGCTGGCGTGGTCATAACAGCTTCTCCCCAGGTTCGGCCTGACTCAACGAGACAGGTCACAAGATGACGGCACCCGTGTTCTGAAGGAGGAGACCCGCATCATCGGCTGCTTGATGGTCCGTGGCTGGGCGCTACGGCTCGTGACACGCTGTAACTGCTGCTCGCCGGTGCCCGCTAAGCATACCTGCGGTGGGGGGCCCGGTGCGAACCAACTGCCCTGCTGAAACTAAGTGGAGCCGCAGGCCTGCGTGGCTGGGGGAGACCGCATGGAGGCACCGGTGACTTGTGGCCCTGCTCCTGCATCCTGCGACAAGGTACGTGCCACTGGACGCTCAAAGCGCTGCGGGACGGACTCTGACGAGCCGATGAGCGTGTCTCCAGACCCGGACAGCCAGCGTTGGGCAGCACAAGCGGAGTGAAATCCTCAACCCAGGGGGGAGGTGGGGATCCCGGAGTCCAGCGGGGCACATCCCTGCAATTAGAGAGGCACGCCCTTACTGAACTGAGCACTGTGGCCCTTCCTGAAATACTGACTTACTGCCAATAGCTGTGTTTGGAGGGTAAATGCGCTATTACTCTCCTGCGGGTGGTCGGATTGCGGGCAGCATTGATTGGCACACGCTGGGATCCTCAGTGGTGAGCTGTGGAGAGAACACTAAATGCCCATATTGCCTGGAGGGGAGTACCTATCTTTGCCACATTGCTGGCCTGGATTACTGACATTGGCCTATAATACTGGCAGCCGACACTGAGAACTACAACAACTCTATTGTGGTGCCTTGATGCGCACCTCCAGACTTGAGAAGAAGCTCCAGCCGGCGTGTCGAGAGCTACTGTTTGTAACCACAATGACACTGGTGACTGAGCTAGAAACGACCCCTGTGCAACTCCTGAGACACCCCACCGCCTTTGGCCTGCCACTGCTGGGGACTGTGCCTGTGCGTCAAACACGATATTGGGAGAGCCCCACCGGAGAGAGGGACATAATGGGTTGCACTGAAGGCAAGTAAGTGAAACTGCAATTCACAGCGTGCAAACACGCCCCCAGTGAAGGCGCAGAGTCGCAAAGAGATGACAATCAGCCCCACCCACACTGGATGAAGACTTCAAAGCCATCCTCCTCACCAAACGTCAAAGTCTAAACTCCATTGAGTCCAAGATGGACTCTATGAACCTACACATGGACTTCCTGGCCCAAAAGCTGGTAAAACACGATGGCCGAATCACTGAGACTGAACACTGCATATCCACCCTTGAGGACACCACGGGTGCTAGCAGCGCCAAACTACGGGTATGGAGAAGCTGCTCCAGGTCATAGCGGCAAAAAACAAAGACCTTGAGGCACGCTTCTGCAGAAACAACTTGCGCATCTTGGGGGTCCCGGAGTCTGCGGCCACTGGCCGCATGGAGGACTATGTAGAGCGCATGCTCTTGGGTTTCTCCGTAGCTGAATGCTGACATTTGGGTTTCTTCTCCAAAATGCTGACATTTGAACGAGCCCTTAGATCACTCTTGGCGAGACCACCGCCTGGTGCCCCATCGCATCCTATCCTGGTGCGCATCCTAAATTACAAAGATTGAGACACTGCACCGAGGCTCACGCGCAAGAAACAAGAACTGATCTATGACGGAGTAAAAATTGCGCTTTATCCAGATTTCACTATGGCAGTACAGGAGGCGGAGAAAAAATTCCTCCCAGCAAAGAAAAAGCTTCAACAGGCTGGCATCCCCTATGCCATGCTATTTCCGGCGAGGTTACGGGTGCAACATCATGGGAAGACGTACATCTTCAGCAGCCACCAACACATCCAAGATTTCCTGAAGACCTGCATGAGGCGTTAGCCTAACCCACTTGCTGATGATCCTGAATCGGGCCGCTCCACACCTGATCACGAGGAACTGTAGTGTTGCTCCTGAGAAAGTCAATGACGTTGCTGCGAACTGGTAAGACTGTTCCTTTTTTTTACCGCACCGGGAGCTGGAGCGGGATGAAGGCCACTCCAGGAACTCTGAAGCTCTAACTGGGGCCTCCGAGCCCCTAGTTCAAATGACACAGCCCTGTGGCGCTCCCTGTGACTCTTTCCTCCTGGGCTCCCCCGCAAACTCGAGGTGCGCTGACGGCCTCTCTAGCATTCACCCTCCAGTGGGAATTCCCCATACGAATGTTGTACATGTTGTACGGGATGTTAATAATTGTTATTTTGTTATGGCTAGTGCAGAGCTTAACAGCCTGGGCTTCCCTCATATCTTATCTTCCCCTACAGATCGGATTCAGGATCTGGGGTGAAACTCCTGCTGAATGCTATTCACAATGCCTGTGCTGTTTGTTTTTGGGGTTGGGGGGACTTTATCCCCTGCAGGATTGGGCCGCAGGTTTGGGTGGGGGGGTTGCTTAATTAGACTGTCATGTTGTTTGACTTGCACGGAACCATTCCAAGTTGTACATGCTCTAGCTGCATATATTGTGTTTGGAACATAGACTTCTTAAAACACTGTCCTATAGATGTCAATTCCTCAACTACCTAACGCTGAATGGCTAGTCAACCACAGACTCATAAACCCACCATCAATTGCTTAACGTGGAATGTGCGGGGCCTCCAAGATCCCCGTAAGGGTATACAGGTCTTACACTATCTCGACAGACATCACGTCCAGGTGGCTATGCTCCAGGAGACGCATCTGGCTCCTGGGGTACTGCTGACATTCAGCAAGAAATGGGCTGCACACAGCTGCTTCTATGCATACTCCACATAAGCCAGAGGCACCGCAATTTTGATCAGAAGGGTCTGGGATACTGTCCGCTGGGTTCCATACAATACCCTCAGGGGAGATTCAGTATAATGTGGGGTAGATTGGCGGAGCATTTGGTTACCATGGTAAACTGTTATGCACCCAGCATTGACGATGCACACTACTTCACCCAGCTGTGGGGACACGTACTGGAGACAGGCTCCACATTTATTTTATGGGGCGGGGATTTTAACTTAGCGATAGAACCGGAGATGGATCGCTCGCATCCACATTTGCCCTCCCACCCACAGGCCACCAAACACCTTTCGGCTATAATCACCGATCATCTACTTTTCGATGCATGGCGCTCTCTGCACCCATCACAAAAGGAGAGTACCTTTTCTCTACCGTGCACAATAACTGGTCTCGCATAGACTACTGGTAACTGTCGGTCGGCAGGACTAAATACATGGCTTAAAGAGGCAATGCAATTAGCTCGCACCCTCTCAGACTACTCCCTGGTCCTTATGAAGCTGGAGCCACCGGGCAGGGAATCTCCATACCGCTCCTGGCGACTCATACCTACAGTCCTACTGGACAAAGCCTTCCGGGAGGAAATACGTCAAGAGATGGTCGATTTCTTACCCCGGAATATCGATAGTGTCCACACCCTTGCAGTGTCTGGGAGAGCTTTAAGGTCATAGTTAGAGGCCTATGCATTGCTAAGAGTGGCGGAGTTATGCGGTCCATTAGGGGCACGCTGCATAAGTTAGAACAAGACATAAAACGAGTTGAGTCATAGATTGTATCCTCGTCGGATGAGCTGCCACGAGCTCGGCTCAAAGAGCTCCTGGTAGAATACTCAGAGGAAGCTGAACGAGAGGCCAAATTCTGATCGAAGTATTACACTGGCAAATCTTACTGTGAGGGCAAACGCCTTGGTAGGGCCCTGGCGGAGGCCAGCAGAATCCCTAGATTTGCTCATCAAATCCTGGAAATTACGGACGACAAGGGGCAGAGACATGTAGGTACAAAGGAAATCTTGACCCCTTCACTAAATATTACACCGCGCTCTATCATACAGAAGGTCGAGCTCCCCCAGATATAGCCACTATTTTGAGGATACGGCTCTGGGCTGGATCAGCGACTTCCATAGGGAGTTCTTATCCACAGACATTAAGGAGGATGAGATTAGGGCTGCCATAATGGGGTTGGGCTCCAGTAAGGCCCCAGGGCCAGACGGCCTACCTGCCGAGTTTTACAAATTCTACAGTGAACAATTGATTCCTGTCCTCAAGTAAGTCTTTGAAAAGCCACGAGACTCTGGGCACCTCCCCCTGTCTATGCAGGAGGCTCTGTTTATATCCCTACTGAAGCCGGGAAAGGCAGCCGATAAATGCGAGGCCTACAGGCCCCTATCTTTAATTAATTGCGATACGAAGATATTGGCCAAGGTGATAGCCAATTGACTGTCCCTACTCATGGAGGAGTTGGTCCTGCCGGACCAGGCAGGCTTCGTCCCGGGCAGGGCCACCTCCCATAACCTGCGCACCACCTTCACACTCCTCCATGTCCATGACATTGATCTTGATGCTCAGCCGCGGGGATTTTTTTAGATGCCACAGAGGCATTTGATTCATTGGAGTGGGATTATGTGCATGCCATCTTGGGTCGAATGGGTCTCCCTCGTCCTTTCTTGGTCTGGATTCAACCGCTACATTCTAAACCGGAGGCGGTGGTCCAGATCAAAGGACTATATTCTGACCCCTTCCCCATTAAATGGGGCACCCGTCAGGTCTGCCGCTCTCCCCATTACTTTTTGCTTTAGCTATTGAGCTCCTGGCAGCCAAGATTAGGCAACATCATAGGGAGCATGCCATAATCTATCCCTTCCGCCAAATCCAAATATTTCTGTATGCGGATGACATCACCCTATACCTTCCATGAGCTTTAATCCCATCCAGAGGGAATTCATCAGATTTGGCCACATATCAGGGATAAAATTAAAATGGAGTAAGTCGCAAATTTTTCTGCTAACCCCTAATACTCCTAGATTCACACCTGAATACCCACTAAGCTGGTGCAATGATGAAATCAAGTATCTGGGGATCAATATCACCAGGAACCCTGAGGAGACCATTAGAGTAAACTGTGGAGCTGCAATTGAAAAGATTAGCACGTGGATAGACCGCTGGATCACTCTCCCTAGCCGGCAGGGTGGCGCTGATGAAAATAAACATCCTTCCTAAGCTCCTCTACTTATTTATCAATATACCTCACTACCCAGGGCGTAATTTTTTTAACACTATTCGCTCCTTGCTCATTAAACTAGCCTGGGGCGGGAGGCAACCCCAACTAAGCTGGACACTCATGACTTAGCCATTCTCTAGGGGGGGTTTCAAAGCTCCAGACATGGAATTCTACTATCTCAGAGCCCGGGCCCACTATGCAATATACTGGCTTCACCCACCACCTTTCATGCCTCACTTGGCCATTGAACAAACCTACATGTCACCTACACCTCTAACTTCCCTGCTAGTGACGCAAGTCCCAGGCGAAAAGGTAACACGCCACACAGTCTCATGCACCAATAATGCCTGGAAGCGCTTCATCAGGATAATGGGTAAGGCCTTACTCTACTCCCCCTTTATGCCTTTGCAACACCTTCTATACGCCCCCGTTGCACAGGAAGCAGTATGCCGGGACATGTTGCGTAAAAGGAGTTTGCACACATGGGGCGATCTGTATTATGAGGGACGATTCAAGGACCAAAGGGAGAAACTGACCGGGAAGGATGTTACCCCTCTGGAGATGTTCCTTTTCATATGATTGAAGCATGAAATGCGAGCCAACGCACCATGCTTTCCGCAGGACCCTGACCCACTGGAGGTCTTGCATATCACGCAAAAAATGTCTGGCCCCCCACATGCTGTGTCTCGCATCTATCATGCGGCACTGCTGGAGAGACTGCACGCTCCGCCAGGCACCAGGCTTCCTTGGGACCAGGGCCTGGAGTCCCTGGTGACAGATGAGCAGTGGAAAGTCTGTTGCGAGCAGACCGCAGAAATTACAGCCAGCAGCAGGCTGCGTATCATACACTTCCAGTTTGTACATAGAACTTACTATACACCCACACTACTCCATAAATACAAACTACAGGAGGATGACCGATGTGTGAGATGTCACCAGGAAGGGGCTGATTTCTTACACCTGGCATGGACTCAGGTCCAAGGGTACTGGTGGGAGGTACTCAAAGCACTATCTGAGATTATTGCAACCCCACTCCAGTGTTCTCCCTTGCTTACGCTGCTGGCATACACAGCAGACATCCCCAAGACACATAGAAAGTTCACCGCTATGGGGCTGCTCCTGGCCAAGTGGAGGGTGGCCTGCAGATGGGGAAGGGGGATCACCATGGCGGCACGTAGGAAGAACAGCGCTGAGAGGTTCACAGCGCGTAGGTGCCTAAAACGTTGCGTTCCAGGACCCCAACACTTAACAGGAAGATTATGCGACCCCCAAAGAACTGGTGAAGATGCACGTTCACTGACTTGGTAAAGTGTGCAATGCTCTTATGTGGACAGGCTCCAATAAACTCTGAAGACTTCCCGCAAGGTTGTGACCACCATTAAAGTTGATGAAACTCTTCTCAATGACCAAAGATGGCAGCCCGTGCATCGTTTTGCATACGTTTTCGATGAAGATCAGACTTTCTGTCCGAAGCTGAGGTTAGTTACAGCCTGCACGTTTCGTCTCGTGACTGGAATAAATACAGCAGCAGCAACTTTCAAAACAGGTAAGGCTTGCGCATATCTCGTGCTACAAAACAGTGTGTGCATCGCCTAGTGGAAATGCGCAGCAATGACAAAAAGTACTCACTGTTCAAGATAAATTCACAGGCCGCTGATCCACTAAGTTCTTCACGCTTGAATATGTAGTAAGGTGCCAGGGTTCCCATCTTATGTAAATGCATTCAGGTTGTTGAAATCAACTGCTGGGCAAAACACTTCCTTGCAAGCACCACAATTTCATGCAACATGTGAACAGTTGTGGGCAACATATCAGCTCCCATCTGTAAGACTGCCACTAAACAAACAGACTCAAACCCTGCTGAAAGGCTGTCAATAGAACAGTACACTGGTGAGGCTACAGGGCGGTCTGGAAACTTAAATCCGTAGAATAAATGCTTGTTCAGTTTCTTCATTTACAAAGGTTCCTCTTTAATTCCTTCTTTTGTAATTTTGTCAATTGTCACAGCATTTCCTCTTGAAGCTTCATTCTTTGTTTGATTATAACTTCCATCCAGGCTTTTCTTCGGCAAATCGTTGCCAAATTATGTTGTACAAGAAAGTACGCCAGTTTCAAGTCAAATTAGATGAGTAGGTTTATTTAAGTAAGTTAACAAGAGGCACACCAGAGGCAGCCTTCGTGCTGCTCAGCCCATTCTCCAACTAACTCTCTCACTCACCAACATTCCACACCATCCTCACACACCAACATTCCGCCACCACAGACACACTGGCTGAGCAGCAGGTATAACAGTTAGTGATTTTTAATTAGTATCAAGACCTGTTTCGAACTTCTCATTGATCAGACAATGTCATTTCTGAAATATGTATCTCTTTAAATTGACTTTATTGCTTGGTTTTACTCAGAAAGTGTTATCCAAAGTGTCACGCATGTGTACACTGAAATCATGGTAATCACAGACGTAAGCAGTCTGTAAATTTGGCAGCTATGGATGGCTCAAATGACAGATAACCTGAAACAATTAGAAGCTGAATTTCAGAAATTCTAATACTCGGAATATAAATTTGTTTTACTGAAAATGGTCCTCTCAGATGCGAAACACACTGTAACGTTATTTTCATCTAATGTGAGGCCTGAGAGTAGGAGTTAATAAGAGAACCTAATACACAAATACATTTTTGGGACTAAAATGGCTTCATTTATGCCTGTCAGGAACTCGCAGAAGGATTCTTAATAGGAGTAAATTGTTTTACTACTGTACAAGACTCCAAAACAAGGGTGTATAGTTACACATAGTAAACCCTAAACACCTCCCACCTCCAAAATTACCATGCATGCCTTTACCACCCATGTATTACAATGTATTGACATTTACAACGTGCTACTTTACATTGTGGACCTTTAACACACATTTATGAGGTAATAAATATTTTGTGATTTTATATATAACCCTAGTTAGCTCTGCTAATTGTAACTGGTGCATTTCTGTGGCTTTTTGAGTTCAAAACGTTAGTCTTGGCGCTGACATATTCACCTAACCATAACGTAACTTTAACCTTTGTTTTTTTCCTGGGGAAATTATATGTATATATATATATATATATTAATTCAGTCTGGCCCAAGTTCGGAGGCTCCCGGGTTCTCTAAGGCGGTGCACGCGAGGCGCAGCAGGACCCGCTGCGAATAGAAGGATTCAGCTTTTCCCGTAGGGAAGTTTTTTCCTCGTGCACTCCCGTGTAAACGGAATCAAGGAAACCAACACCGGGTTTTCAATCCAATTTCCATGCGTTTATTACAGCATCCAGCAAAACCTTACGCGTTTCGGTCTCTACGGAGACCTTGCTCACAGGTAAAGTGTTTGGCCGAAATTGTGCTTGTTAAATCAAAAGACAAACGGAAAAACCAATAGGGTTACATCATTTCCTGTAAGTTATACAGGCATTGTGGGACATGTAGTTTGTTCAATCAATTCCGAAAACATGCGAAAGCGTTGATTATGTCTTTTAACACAAAAAAGAATTACTTTCAAACTGTGTAGTTTTTTGCATTTAACTCAAACATTAGTTATCGTCCTCGTTAACATAAAAAGTTACATTTCCAGATCCACGAGTTTGTATCAAGGCCCTCCAGTGGGCAAACCTAGTTTGCATTACAAATTTTTATCGTCAATTTGAATGCTCGTGCAAGCGTTCACCAGTGTTTTTCAAAATTGTTATCATACATTTCAGAAAATGTGTTATTTAGACGACTTAATTAAAAATGAAATAGAGCCCTCTAGTGGGCGAACCATTCCACCTCACGATACATATTATAACGTGTTCACTGAGCCAAATAAATGATTATTCAAACATGTCCCAAATGAAAAAAGTTTTTGTGTGAAAAAGGTTATAAGGATTTATAAAGAGTAAGCACCAGTCACTATCTGATAGATGTCTTTACAGGTGGCAGTGTAGTTCTTCATCTTGATTATGCCCATATGGGCTCAAGGTCCGGAAGTTCATAATATGTTTGGACTCTTTTTGTCTCATCACCAGTTCGCGATCTCCGCCTCTTCTGTTTGGTCCAACACTTTCAATACCATAAAATTTTAGGGATTTCCAATCACCTTTGTGTTCCTTCTCCATGTGTCTTGCCATAGCATTGCTGCGATCAGAATTGATTGTAGCACGAACATGCTCCAAAATCCGTAATTTAAGTCCTTTTTTGGTGCTTCCAATATATTTCTTAAGGCATGGGCATTCAAGGGCATACACAACAAACTGAGTTTTGCAGTTAATTAATTGTTCAATTTTCCATGTTTTGTTGTTTGCCATCTGTAGTTCCTTCGTTGTCTTCGCGATGCAGCAAACTTTACATCCTGAACATTTGTAGAATCCTTTAGGTCTACGCCATGCCTCGGGTTTTTTCGGTTCCTGAAAATGACTATGGATCAATTTGTCCTTCAGGTTTTTTGCCCTTCGGTAAGTCACATTTGGGTGGTCTCCTACAATTTGAGACACTGTAGGGTCCATATGGAGAATATGCCAGTTTTTTTTAAGAATCCTCGTGATTGCATGGTTGGCCGTTGAATGGGTGGTAATGAAGCGTATTTTGTCTGATTCATCTTTTATTGATTGTTGTTTATCCATCAATAAGTCAGTTCTGTTGATCATTGTGGAGCGATTGGAGGCAATTTGAATCCAAGCTGGGTTATATTTTCGTTTTAAAAATCTGTTTATGGATAGTTTTTTTTGTTCTTGCCAATCGTTCTCGTTTGAACAGATTCTTTTAATTCGGAGAAATTCTCCATACGGGATGTTTTGTAGAAGACTGGGTTGATGAAAGCTCTGAGCATGTAGAACCGCATTTGTCGCGGTGCTTTTGCGGTGTAGAGTGGTATGCAATACATTGTCTTTAACAAAAATCTCCGTGTCCAAAAATACAACCCTCGAGTCACTGATTGTGTAAGTGAAGTTTAAACCAAAATTGGAGTTGTTCAAAATTTCAAAATACCTTTCAAATTCTTCATTTGTTCCTTCCCAAATTAGCAATAAATCGTCTATATACCTTAGCCATGCTATGGTTTTTTGGACTGCTTGATCGTTTTCCGATCTCCATGCCCATGTTTTTTCCCATTGCCCCATTGTCAGGCAGGCGTACGACGGGCTAAAGGAAAAGCCCATTGCGGTACCTTTTGCTTGCCGGTAGATTTCATTTCCAAATAAGAAGATATTTTGCTCCAGGCACATCGAGATCATCTCCAACAGCATGTTGTTATGGTCAGTCAGCTGTATGCTTCTGTCTTTAAGAAAGGATTTGACTGCTTCAATGCCGATTTTGTTTTCAATGTTGGAGTATAGGGATATTACATCCATTGTGATCAGTTTATACGTTGGTTGCCACGGAGTGTCCTGTAATCTTCTTAACATGTCACCCGTGTCTTTTATGTAAGATGTTAAGCCCTTTACATAGGGTAAAAGAAACACATCAATGTAATTGGCAATAGGTTCTAACAATGCCCCTTTGGCGGAAATTATTGGTCTTCCTGGCGGTCTAGTGGCATGTTTGTGGATCTTCGGCAAGAAATAGATTGTTGCCATTTTGGGGTGTTTTGTTCGAAGATATTTGTGTTCATCAATGTCTAAGAGTTTTTGTGAGAACCAAAAATCCAACTTTGTATCTAAGTCTTCTTTTAGTTTTGGTAGAGGGTTGGTTTTTAATTTTTCATAATATTCCTTGTTGTCTAGTTGAGAATGAGCTTCCCGCATGTATGCCTCCTTGTCTAGAACAACAACATTGCCACCCTTATCAGCAATTTTAATTTCGATGGTATTATCTTTTTGCAATGAGTTAAGAGCCTGGCGTTCTTGTCTGGATAGATTATCCTTAGTGAATGGTATGTTTAATTGGTAAAGATCTTTTACAACACATTCCTGGAAGACATCAATTTTGTTCCCAGGGGGGAGTTGTGGATAAAATCTGGATTTTGGTTTTATATTGGAAATTCCAGCACCTAACTGTACACAATATGTTTGTACTTGTCCACCTCCTTCTTGGGGCGTTTGGCTTAGTTCCATCAGATTTACAAAGTGTTCTGCGTCCTCTACGGGAGTTTGGAGGGTTGGTAGGATGATGTTTCTTCTATAAACAGCCATATCCGGTTTGTCAATAAATAGTTTAGCAAGTTAGAGGGCTCTATTTCATTTTTAATTAAGTCGTCTAAATAACACATTTTCTGAAATGTATGATAACAATTTTGAAAAACACTGGTGAACGCTTGCACGAGCATTCAAATTGACGATAAAAATTTGTAATGCAAACTAGGTTTGTCCACTGGAGGGCCTTGATACAAACTCGTGGATCTGGAAATGTAACTTTTTATGTTAACGAGGACGATAACTAATGTTTGAGTTAAATGCAAAAAACTACACAGTTTGAAAGTAATTCTTTTTTGTGTTAAAAGACATAATCAACGCTTTCGCATGTTTTCGGAATTGATTGAACAAACTACATGTCCCACAATGCCTGTATAACTTACAGGAAATGATGTAACCCTATTGGTTTTTCCGTTTGTCTTTTGATTTAACAAGCACAATTTCGGCCAAACACTTTACCTGTGAGCAAGGTCTCCGTAGAGACCGAAACGCGTAAGGTTTTGCTGGATGCTGTAATAAACGCATGGAAATTGGATTGAAAACCCGGTGTTGGTTTCCTTGATTCCGTTTACACGGGAGTGCACGAGGAAAAAACTTCCCTACGGGAAAAGCTGAATATATATATATATATATATATATATATATATATATATATATATATATATATATATATATATATATATATATATATATATATATATATATATATATATATATATATATATATATATATATATCCTCCCCAAGAACTTCCAGCGGCACACAAAAGGACAGGCACAATAAAGATTTTATTGCGTCAAAAAACAGAACAAAGCGTTTCGGCGAAGCCTTTGTCAAGTTAGTGACCTGTGCCCAAATGACCGTAGAAATACAGGTCAGCATTAATGAACAGTGAAAAAACATTACAACATAAATTGCATTAGAAGAAATTCATGTGAGCATACAGGAACACAAATTCTTGTCCTACATTTGCTCCTAAATTCAGCTCGTCATCAATATGATAATTGATTTCAAATTCAGAAACATCAAAAACTGGCAATATCTGACTTAAAAATCAGTCGGGTACGGGCATGTTCGTTGTTGTGAATCAATATAAGCTCATCTTATATCAGTTATATATCTTAGGTAATGTACCTAGTCAAATAAATGTAATTTACATGATATAAATGTTGTGCAACTTTTTTTTTACATTTCATCAACTCACTCGATCTTAATCAAAAACAACAGCAAATACTCAATTGTGCAATACAATTTCGTTTCTGCTTCATTATATGTCTGTTTCATGGCTGATTCAATACCTGTACTGTAGGCACAATGCATTCAGAAAAGATAATTTGTTTCTATCATGCTTCTAAATCTTCATTGCAATAATGGAAACAATATCAAGTGCAGCTACGTTTGCTAACTCTCATATACTTGAATGTTCTTGCTGAATCAATTGAAACTAAGAGAGGGGGGGACTGGGAGTGGGTTAGGAAAAATTAGGTCCAGTACCAATACTCCCAAGAAATATCGTTATATCACGTTGTGGTAACTGTTCCTTAGGAAGAAGACAGAATCAGAGGAAAAATTGGGTCGCTGAAGTAGATAAAGAGGACAGAGTCTCTAGAGGCAATGTACCCTATCAGAGTGAGGTGGGGAATCTCTCCTTTAGATACTAATGCCCTCACACACCCTTGCGAGTGTCATGCTTCATAATCGGGCGTTGCTGCTCGTGGGGGTGGTGCTGCAGTTCCCCACGGGCCCCGCAAGAGGGATCTTTGTCGGAGATCTTTTGTGTAGACGCCGCAGTTGTGCATGCGGGTGTGTGGGCCTGGAAAAAGGGGGGGTGTTGTGTGGTGTCTTAAAATGACCCTCCGGTGCCGTAGGGATAGCTTTATTCATTGGTCCGTGGGTAGGGTTAAAAATGGAAAAGGGCAAAGGGCAGTCTTTATCTACTTCAGCGACCCAATTGGCCTCTGATTCTGTCTTCTTTCTAAGGAACAGTTACCACAACGTGATATAATTTGCTGAATCAATGTCAGAAAGGATACAGGTCATCAGCTGTTTTGTGATATCAGTGAATACTTGTGAATAAAGAAAAAGAGATCTGAAGAACCAAGGAAAAGGGGGGGGGGGTTTGGAGGGTAAGGTCTATGATGTTGATATTGTATCTAGGAGTATCTAATCCAGTATGCTAAGCCTAGCAGTATAGAGGGAGTATGAGGAAAGTTGCAAGTGCAAATATACAATCTCGCTACTTCCACTTCCCAAAACCGTATCTTATTGATAATGTCCCACAACTTGCCCACCATCTCAAAAAGTGAATAATTTAAAACAGAGATGCTGGACAATAGTAGTTTAGGAGATAATGAGGGATGCTAATTATCAGCCTTATCATTAATGACCTATATGAGTGGCCAGCTCCTCACCATAATTCATCTCATTAGGGATTTTTGTGTTTAGCTCGATAATATATTTCAATTCTGTGACCCGTAAAAGTTTCTCTCGATCCCCTCTCCTGGAATGTAGCGAAATTCTGTCAATGCCGAAAAATTTGATCAGATTCGCATTGCTTTGATGTTTTTCTTGGTAATGCCTTGCAACTGGATAGTTATAATCTGCATTGGTCACTGTTCTTATATGTTGCAATATGCGAGTTTTTAGCTGTAGCTTTGTACTGCCCACATAGTTTAACCCACATGGGCATTCGAGGACATAAATGGTGTAATCACTTGTGCATGTTATACATTTTGTAATCTCCTTTTTCTTCCTTTTGTCCTGTCCTACAAAATAGCTATACCAGCTTCTGCTATATCTGCAAGCCTTACAGGAATTACACTTCCTAAATCCCTTGGCGCTTCCAAGCCACATAGTGGTGTTAGGCACGTAGTTGTAGCTATGAACTAGATGATCTTTCAGTGACTTGGACGTACGTTTTTTTTTCCTATACATGATCCAATTACAGGGTCTGATTCCAGCAGCCCCCAATGTCGTCTCATGATACTTCTGAACATGTTCGACCTAGTATTAAAGGTAGTGATTAATCTTGGGGCCACTATATCACTCTGAAGTGTATTTCTTGTTGTGAAAAGTGCTTTGTTCGGTGTAATATTTTTGGCGTTTTTACTAGCAGCTGTGATGATCGTGTGTTTGTAGCGTCGTTCTCTAAATCTTTTTGTCATGACTTTTTGCTCTTTGACAAAGCTACTCTCGGTGCTGCAATTCCTTCGGGCCCGAAGGAATTCGCCAAACGGGATACTGTTACGTAAGGGAGCAGGATGATTGCTGTTTGCGTGCAGTAACTTATTCCCTGAAGTATCCTTACGGAAGAGGCGGGTTGTTATTTTGCCATCTTCTACCTGAATAGCCACCTCTAGAAACTCACAATAGCAGGGGCTAATGGAATGGGTGAAGGTCAGATTTAAGTCATTCTTGTCCAATTCTTTGATGAACTCCTGTGCTACAACCACCGGACCATCTCATATCAGGAACAGGTCGTCAATGTACCTCATCCAGATAGGGATGTGTTCAGTGAATCTATCACTGGCCTCCACCCACACAATGCGTTCCTCCCACCAGCCTAGAAAAAGGTTAGCCAGGATGGAGGCAATACACTTGCCCATGGCTGTCCCAGATTTGTGGCGGTACAGTGTCTTGCCAAAAAGGAAAATGTTTTCGTTATGACAGAAAAGCATCATTGTCTTCAGCATCTGTGTATGATCCCAGAGAGAAATATGTCTTTCCCTGAGAAAATACATACAGGCCTCCACACCCATCTGTTGGTTGATACAGGTATACAGTGAGCACACATCTAAAGCTATCATATGGTAGTTATCCTCCCAAGTGATATCATGTATACGACATAGGAAGTCAGTACTATCCCTACACTACAGTATGATCTGTTTCGTCACAAAGGGTGAAAGAACAGATCCAAGAAAATCGAGGTATTCTCTAGTAATCCTCCATTTGAGGACACTATCCGTCTTCCTGGTGGTCTAGTGGGATGTTTATGAATTTTTGGGAGTAAATAAAAGCAGGGGACACAGAGGTTTTCGGAAATGCATACTCTGCTGTATCCAACATGCCCTCCTCCCACCATCCTCTCAACAATTCATGATACTGTGTTATAGATGTTCTACATATATCCCAACTGATCTCCTCATAACACGACGTGTCCCTCAATTATCTTAATGCCTCATGTTTGTATTGTGAGATGTCCATAATGATTACATTTCCGCCCTTATCTGAAGGTTTTATGATTATAGTCTCATCATCTGTCAAAGAATTCAGGGCATTCCTTTGTGATCTTGTCAGATTATCAAAGCGGGGTCTTTGATGCTGTTCTCTCAACTTGTTTATTTAACATATCATCGTATTGAATGCCTCGATGTTGTCATATGGGACATTCGGATTGAAAATGGATTTAGATCTTAAGCCTGTATGGTAAGTAGCATCTGATCAGAAACCTAGGTCAATTAGCATTTTGCTCTTTTCTTGTACAGATAGATTTGTCATATCCTCCTCCATTTGGTGCAAGTCTAGAATGAAATTGGCATCCTCTATGTTAAGGTTCGGAGCATCCTCAGAGATATGGCAGCCAATTCTAGGTGTTTTTGATTTTGTGGCCATTTTATATATTTTCATTAACTTGAGTTTGCGTATGTACAGAAATAGATCAATGCGGGTGTTTACAAAATCCATTTCATTGGTGGGCAAAAAGATAATCCCGATTGCAATAATGATTCCTCCTCAGCTGTGATATTTCTGGAAGATAAATTAATTACTGATTTGTTGATGATGGGTACAGGATCCACAGAGATAAGGATGGGAGCAGTTCTGCCGCCCGTCTGTTTTTTATTCTGAGCCTTTTTTTTTTCCTGCACTTTTTCTTCTTTTTGCCCCTCTTCCTCTTTCCCTCTCTGCTTGTGGCTTCTCTTCCTGTTCCTTCTTTTGTTTTAGAATTTTCAATTCGTGGAGAAAGGTGAGGGGACGTACACCTAAAGGGACACTTCGGGCCTCTATATCTTAGCTCGAGTCGGTTGATAACATTTCCTGTTGTCTTTATTTTTGAATGATATGCAGGTTCCTCTGTGCCCAGTCAAATCTTTTGGCATACGTCAGAATGCGACCTTCCGCATAATCTTTTTTGTCTCTTAAGAATTTACGTTGTTTCTTTGCCTTGATGGTATCCTCGTAATTCTTTAGTTTTGTTTCCAATTGTTTTTCAAAATTAAATACAGCTTTTTCACTCTTGGATTTCTCTAATTCTTGTCTTAACTCTGCCAGTTCTTTTCTAGTGGTGTCAACGTCGATTTGCGCATATTTAACCAACATTTCCAACATGCCCTTGTATGTATTTGCCATAAACGATGACCACTCCTTTAATAGTTCTGGTTTGGGATTTTCGTAGGCAGGGATGATCGAAATTCTGAGCCCTCTTGGTACTCTTTTTACCTCAATATAGTTGGTAAGAAAGGTAATTTCCCACCATTTGTTTATCTCTGTTTTGGTCAATTTTTCAAGAAGAAATAATTTTCGTTTTAAGCGATGGTTCAGTCACATTTCTCTCTCTCGCTTTCGATGAAGACTTGGAAACTGAAAGTACCATATCTGCACCCAGTACCGGTGGAAATGTAACCGAACCATCGCTTGAACAAAAAATATTTCTTCTCGAAAAATTGACCAAAAGAGAGATAATCAAATGATGGGAAATTACCTCTCTTACCAACTATATTGAGGTAAATAGAGTACGAAGAGGACTTAGAATTTCGATCATCCCTACCTACGAAAACCCCAACCCGGAACTATTAAAGGAGTGGTCATTGTTTATGGCAAAAACATGCAAGGGCATTGTAAGTACGAGAGCAGAACGGACCGGAAGCGGACCGGGACTGTGCCACTAAACTCCGCTCCGGAAGTAGGAGACGGTCTAGTAATCAAGTCGGCCGAGGGGGAGGAGCAAATGACGGAAGAGGCAGCAGAACACCTGAAAAGAGGAAACACAGAGTCAGAACGAGGCACGACCGGAGGAAGAGGAGAGAGAGATCAGGCGTGTGGCGGAGAAGGAGAGACGACGAGCGGAGGATAACGGCGAACGAGAGGAGTGCAGGAAGGAGAGTCGGAAGACGACGGACCAAGAAGAGAGATCGAGATTTTTACGGCGACCAAACCCGGTGGGCTGAAAGGAGGAGAAGACGCCCCGGGTCCCAGCGCTGCGGTCCGGGGATCGGGCCGTGGCTCAAGGCAAGTGGCTCTCCGGGGACCTTTTGGGTATGGTTGGTGGGGAGGTTGTGAAGGGTGGTAAGACACTAGACAAAGGGTGAGACCCTTTGTTAAAAAAAACAAAGACAACAGGAAATTTTATCAACCGACTCAAGCTCAGATTTTGGGCCTCTGTATCTGAGCTAAGATCTGAGCTTGAGTCAGTTGATAAAATTTCCTGTTGTCTTTGTTTTTTAATGATATGCAGGTTCCTCTGTGCCCAGTCAAATCTTTTGGCATACGACAGAATGCGACCTTCCGCATAATCTTTTTTGTCTCTTAAGAATTTACGTTGTTTCTTTGCCTTGATGGTATCCTCGTAATTATTTAGTTGTGTTTCCAATTGCTTTTCAAAATCAATTACTGCTTTCTCACTCTTGGATTTCTCTAATTCTTGTCTTAACTCTACCACTTCTTTTCTAGTGGTGTCTAAGTCGATTTACTTATATTTAACCAGCATTTCTAACGTGCCCTTGCATGTTTTTGCCATAAACGATGACCACTCCTTTAATAGTTCCGGGTTGGGGTTTTCGTAGGTAGGGATGCTCGAAATTATAAGTCCTCTTCGTACTCTATTTACCTCAATATAGTTGGTAAGAGAGGTAATTTCCCACCATTTGATTATCTCTCTTTTGGTTAATTTTTCGAGAATAAATATTTTTTGTTCAAACGATGGTTATGGTTATCGTAAGTCCAAGTCACTGAAAGATCATCTAGTTCATAGCTACCACAACATGCCTAACACCACTGCGTGGCCTGGAACTGCCAAGGGATTTAGGAAGTGTAATTCCTGTAAGGCTTGCAGATATAGCAGCAGCCGGGTTAGCTATTTTGTAGGACAGGACAAAAAGAAGAACAAGCATTTGCAATGCAATAGGTCTCGCAGCTGCGAGTTTTGGAGCTATTGGTATTGTAAATGGTATTGCAAATGATAATGCCTTTAATTTATTCACAAGCATCAGGTATCAGAGATCCACAAGCATCAGACATGAGGCATAAGACACCCACAAGAATCAGGCATCAGGCATCAGACATCCACAAGCATCAGGCATCAGACATCAGTCATGAGACATCAGGCATCAGACATCCACAAGCATCAGTCATCAGACATCCACAAACATCAGACAATAGGCATCAGGCATCAGACATCAGACATCCACAAGCATCAGATATCAGGCATCAGGCATCCACAAACATCAGACATCAGGCATCAGACATCCAAAAGCATCAGACATCAGGAATCAGACATCAGGTATCAGACATCAGGCATCAGACATCAGGCATCAGACATCCGGCATCAGACATCCACAAGCACCAGACATCCACAAGCATCAGGCATCAGACATCAGGCAATAGACATCAGGCATCAGACATCAGGCATCCACAAGCATCAGACATCAGGCATCAGACATCCACAAGGATCAGACATCAGGCATCAGACAGGCATCAGACATCATGCATCAGACATCAGACATCATGTATCAGACATCCACAAGCATCAGCCATCAGGCATCAGACATCCACAAGCATCAGACATCCACAAGCATCAGACATCCACAAGCATCAGGCATCAGACATCTACAAGCATCAGGCATCAGACATCCACAAGCATCAGACATCAGGCATCAGACATCAGGCATCCACAAGCATCAGGCATCAGACATCAGACAGGCATCAGACATCATGCATCAGACATCTGACATCATGTATCAGACATCCACAAGCATCAGACATCAGGTATCAGACATCCACAAGCATCAGACATCAGACATCCACAAGCATCAGACATCAGACATCCACAAGCATCAGGCATCAGACATCTACAAGCATCAGGCATCAGACATCCACAATCATCAGGCATCAGACATCAGGCATCCACAAGCATCAGGCATCAGACATCCACAAGCATCAGACAGCAGACATCCAATAGCATCAGACATCAGGCATCAGACATCCACAAGCATCAGACATCAGGCATCAGACATCCACAAGCACCAGGGATCAGACATCAGGCATCATACATCCACAAGCATCAGGCATCAGGTATTAGACATCCTCAGACATCAGGCATCAGACATCAGGCATCCACAAGCATCAGGCATCAGACATCCACATGCATCAGACATCAGGCAGCAGACATCCACAAGCATCAGACATCTTCACGCATCAGACATCAGGCATCAAACATCAGGCATCAGACATCCACAAGCATCAGGCATCAGACATCCACAAGCATCAGGCATCAGGCATCCTCAGACATCAGGCATCCACAAGCATCAGGCATCAGACATCCACATGCATCAGACATCAGGCAGCAGACATCCACAAGCATCAGACATCCACACGCATCAGACATCAGGCATCAAACATCAGGCATCAGACATCCCAAGCATCAGACATCAGACAGCAGACATCCACAAGCATCAGGCATCAGACATCCACAAGCATCAGACATCAGGCATCAAACATCAGGCATCAGACATCCACAAGCATCAGGCATCAGACATCCACAAGCTTCAGACATCAGGCATCCACAAGCATCAGACATCCACAAGCATCAGGCATCAGATATCAGACATCAGTCATCAGGCATCAGACATCCACAATCATCAGGCGTTAGACATCAGGTATCAGACATCCTCAGACATCAGGCATCAGACATCAGGCATCCACAAGCATCAGGCATCAGACATCCACAAGCATCGACATCAGGCAGCAGACATCCACAAGCATCAGGCATCAGACATCCACACGCATCAGACATCAGGCATCAAACCTCAGGCATCAGACATCCACAAGTAACAGGCATCAGACATCCCAAGCATCAGACATCAGACATCAGGCATCAGACACCCACAAGCATCAGGCATCAGACATCCACAAGCATCAGGCATCAGACATCCACAAGCATCAGACATCAGGCATCCACAAGCATCAGACATCAGGCATCAGACATCAGGCATCATGCATCAGACATCCACAAGCATCAGACATCAGACATCCACAAGCATCAGGCATCAGGCATCAGACATCAGGCATCATGCATCAGACATCCACAAGCATCAGACATCAGACATCCACAAGCATCAGGCATCAGACATCAGACATCCACAAGCATTAGGCATCAGACATCCACAAGCATCAGATATCAGGAATCAGACATCCACAAGCATCAGGCATCAGTCATCAGGCATCAGACATCAGACATCCACAAGCATCAGACATCAGACAGCGCGCTCAGTTGTATTATGTCCGCTGGAATAATAGGAAAGTAAACAAAGCAAAGTACTAACTTGTACTACAAAAAGTATGTGCGCTGCTATTAATATAAAGCTTAGCGTGCAGCGCAGTTATGTGTTAATGGCAACATAAAAACAAACAAAAATGTACAAAGACCGCGCTCTGTTGGCATTAAATAATGTTAAAGACGTACATTGTAAAGCCCTTCACTCCGAAAATAAAGAAACCCATTTCGAATATGCAGGCTTTTGTAAGCACATGATAACGTGAATGTTTAAAAAGACGAAAAATGTTTTGGCATGGGCGTAGAAAGAAAAGCTTAAAGTCGTTCGCTCCGAAAATAAAAAACCCATTCCCAACATGCGGCTTTTGTAAACACATGATAACGTGAATGTAAAAAAAGACGAAAATGCTTTGCCATGGGCGGCGAAAGAAAGCCTAAAAAAAAGTCCAACAATGCAAACATATCTCTTCAGACCACGAAGGAGTACACGTAAAGGGGCCAATAACTGTAGGCGTGTACAATGTCCAAAAGGAGGGACTTTCTGACAGCTTGCACCAACAACAACTTGAACGGAACTCGGACGGTTTGAGTGACACACCAAAAAATGAATCGAAAGTGTGCAAGAAAAAGAGGCGGTTACCAACCTCATTTAGTGTAAACAGCATCTCTCGTCGAGACAGCGTATGCGCTGCCTAGGCGAGACCTAAAAAGCAGACAGCACATGGCCTCAATTCGGGCACCAGTGATTTGAAAGTATACATGTTCAACCGGGTGTCCAGTTTAAGGGTGTCATGTTAAGGGTGATGTTTGTTAGGGCCTGGAAAGGAGAAACTGCATCTTCCCCTATAACACTGCAAGTGAGCAACTTCTCATTTATAAAGTCTGTGGTGAAATGGTGCCTGTGTGGGCACTAGGCAGCTAATTTTAGCTCCATTGCTAAGGAAAACCCAGGGGTGCATTGTATTGTTGTAAATACGGAGCATCACTGCCTTTTGGAAATGTCGGAGCACAGCACTGCTAAATTTAATGGAGCTCCACACTCTGACATTTTGTTGTAAATATGCCCCTGAATATGATGTGTTGACTAAAGGCTCAAAGGCCAAATGTTCCTCTCACTCAACTCTGAGATTCAGCTTCAGGTTTTAAGGTTTAATTTTGGATATACAATGATAAAGTCAAGTGGTGAATAGATAAAACAAGCGTACATTTCTATTACAGTCAATAAAAAGACAAACTGATTGCCACCAAATATAACTACATACTCTTAAACCTCAAACTATGCAGTAAATAGAATCAGCAAAGATATGTGTATAATTAAAAAGTGTCTATCGCCATGCCCAACGAGCTTGAGAGTAAATTATTTTGCTCTATGTGTCTCAGTGCTCTGTAAATATACCGTAGTTTGCAACATTGAAGGCTAATCACATAATTGAGGAATCTTCACATAAGATAACATGTCACCTAACTCCACAATCACACCAATAGGTTTAAGATGGCATTTCTTGTATTTAAGTAGAACAGGCAAGATGGCAAGAAATGTGTCTTGTCTTTATGAGCAGCCAGAGTAGAATTGAAGCATTCCAATCATCAGCCAATCTTTCAGACGTGGCCATGCTGTGAGATGCCAGGGTGAAGCAGGTAAGCAGCAGGTAAGCAACAGGTACCTGACACTGTAGTTTGCAGGCAGATACTCTTCACTTGTGCTGCATGAACTGTTAAATGATGTGATTTCATATGTTTGCACAGTGATGCCTTGAAGTGCTGTCCAGGAATGGAATAAGGAAAAGGGTGCAGAGAGTCAAAAGGAGAGAAGGATGAACAACGGAGGGGGAACGAATGAAGGAATCTGTAGGAGAAAAGGAAGAGGACACACGATATAACGTAACTGTCAGTACGGCACACATGCTATCTATCCTCTGGTCAATGCAAGGCGCTGAGGCAGAGCTGTGGGTGCCTAGGGCTAACTTGTTACACGGTGGATCACACAAACTGTGGAACAGTGTATGTGCGACAGTAAATCGAAAGCAACATATAAGCAGGTTCTGCCCTCAGGAGAGGAACACACTTCTCCCCTTGCCCCTGATGCCCTTCTGATGGCGGCCATTGTTCACCGGCATTCACTATTTATTTACTACCTACCCCTCAATTGATGCTCCCCGTGTAAATCCCCGTCAGCTTTCCCACCCCTCCCCAACCCTTTTGCGTCACATTTTTTTATTTACTTTTTCTCGTTTTCAGAAGAGTCCAGCAGCAAAAGACAGGGCACACATGGGCAAGCACAACAGGGAAGGGCTACAGCGGGATGCGAAAGCAGTCCAAAACTCGACAATTC
Organism: Triturus cristatus; assembly: GCF_964204655.1. Lineage (NCBI taxonomy): Eukaryota > Metazoa > Chordata > Amphibia > Caudata > Salamandridae > Triturus > Triturus cristatus. Next base: position 1,059,006,149 of record NC_140589.1, on the reverse strand, counting down.
CAGGCATGCATTCGTGGGGAACGCAGCACAGTGGGAACTGACCGCCCTTATCATAAAATGCCTTCCGGGACATCGGGGGAGTAGGTTCCTGTACGGTGCTCTTGCCGTGGGGCTGAAATCTTAATCAGTTGTGAAACACGAACCGAGCGCAGTGCTGACCAAACAAGACAAGCCCGGCGGAGCGTGGCGCGCACGCGCGCTTGGGGGCGTGTGCGTCTGCGCTTCTCAGAAGCGCGTCCACAGACCCCGATCGCTGCGCGTGCCCCGGTCTGTCTCCCTTGGGAGCAAACACGGCAACAATAAGTCTCGTTGGCGGCAGCGCTTCGCGCTGCAACGCCAGCGAGACCTAAAAAGGAGATAACAAAATTCATAACATGCACAAGTGATTACACCATTTATGTCCTGGAATGCCCATGTGGGTTAAACTATGTGGGCAGTACAAAGCTACAGCTAAAAACGTGCATATTGCAACATATGAGAGCAGTGAACAACGCAGATTGTAACTATCCAGTTGCGAGGCATTTTCAAGAAAAACAACAAAGCAATGCAAATCTGATCAAATTTTTTGGCATTGACAGAATTTCGCTACATCCCAGGGGAGGGGATCGAGAGAAGCTTTTACGTGTCACAGAATCGAAATATATTATCAAGCTAAACACAAAAATCCCTAATGGGATGAATTATGGTGAGGAGCTGGCCACTCATATAGGCCATTAATGATATGGCTGATAATTAGAATCCCTCAGTGTCTCCTAAACTACTGTTGTCCAGCATCACTGTTTTAAATTATTAACTTTTTTAGATGGTGGGGTAAGTTGTGGGACGTTATCAATAAGATACGGTTTTGGGAAGTGGAAGTAGCGAGATTGTATATTTGCACTTGCAACTTTCCTCATACTCCCTCCATACTGCTAGGCTTAGCATATTGGATTAGATACTCCTAGATAGGGTATCAACATCATAGAACTGACCCACCAAACCCCCACCACTTTTCCTTGGTTCTTCAAATCTCTTTTTCTTTACTCGCTAATATTCAAGGATATCACAAAACAGCTGATGACCTGTATCCTTTCTGACATTGATTCAGCAAGAACATTCAAGTATATGAGAGTTAGCATATGTAGCGGCACTTGATATTGTTTCCATTATTGCAATGAGGAATTAGAAGCATGATAGAAACAAATTATCTATTCTGAATGCATTGTGCCTACAGTACAGGTATTGAATCAGCCATAAAACAGACATATAATGAAGCAGTAATGAAATTGTATAGCACGATTGAGTATTTGCTGTTGTTTTTGATTGAGTAAGATCATGCGTTAATTCAAGGGGTACATTACCCCGCATACAGTACCAAACAGTACAATGTATTGTTATGACGTACTTGTTGTTTATCCGACTTTAACTACAGCCTTCGATCATGGGCTGTTCAAGTGCGTGTTGCTGTATGAACTTATTCTTCGGTGAGTTGATGAAATGTAAAAAAACGTTGCACAACATTTATATAATGTAAATGAAATTCATTTGACTAGATACATTACCTAAGATATATAACTGATATAAGATGTGCTTATATTGATTCACAACAACGAACATGCCCGTACCCGACTGATTTTTAAGTGAGATATTGCCCGTTTTTGATGTTTCTGAATTTGAAATCAATTATCATATTGATGACAAGCTAAATTTAGTAGGAAATGTAGGACAATTATTTGTGTTCGCGTATGCTCACATGAATTTCTTCGAATGCAATATAAGCTGTAATGTTTTTTCACTGTTCATTAACGCTGACCTGTATTTCTACGGTCCGTTGGGCACAGGTCACTAACTTGACAAAGGGTTCGCCGAAACACGTTCTGTTTTTTGACGCAATAAAATCTTTATTGTGCCTGTCCTTTGGTGTGCCGCTGGAAGTTATTTGGGAGGTCCCGGATTGTGCTTCCTCGTGGGAAATATATTTAGCGGTGTTGTGACCGGTGCTGGCACCGGCGTCGATAGGAGGGTGAGCAGCTGCTCACAATGAACTTTCTTGGACATATATATATATATATATATATATTTTATTGTATTTATTTAATTTTTCTGGAACCCTCGCAAAGCCAAGATTTTTTACTTTAAAAACTTACCTGTTCCTCTACACATCCATAAACCCTAAATTCACACTTACCTTCCTTTACCTCTACCCATGCCAAAACAGTAAATGTCCTCTTACCTCCTTTTATCTCTACCCTTCCATACCCTAAAATTACCCATAACTCCCTTTACCTCTACTCACCACTAAAACCTAAAATTAGCATTACGCCCCTTTACCACTAACCAACCTTAAAACCTTAAATTATATCCCTTTACTTTTAATTCTACCTGCACTTTTACTCCCATTTTTAAAATAACATAAAAAATTGTGTTATTTAAAAACATACTTACCTGCGTGGTAACGTACTGTATGGTAAAAGATGCATGTTAAGGTAAAAACTATACCTTGTACTTACCAGCGTGGTAAAAAATGAGTGGTAAAGGGCATAAGCGATAGTCATAATTGTAAAGGCTGTAAATTGATTTAGGGGAAGGAGCTTCTCCACAGGGAAAATGTTTTCCCCGTTTTAAGATGGCTGGCATGGTTAGAATCCAAATGGGGGCCACTATACACATTTACACCTAGAGGAAATGGAAGCCCAGAGAATATGCCACAGCACACTCTCAGAGGGACACTTGTAAACCTGAGCCTGTTTCAGTTTTTTTAGGCGTACTGCTGGGAATATTTTTGAATCTAAAACAAGTTTAAAAGTACATTCAAGTGCACTGGGGCACATATGTATACACTTTTAATAGAAAATCAGAACCTATATGTAAGTTATCTGGTTTCCTCCATCCAGGGGATAAGAGATCCCCTGGGGGGAGGGGGTGGCAGGTTAAGAGTATGAAGAAAGCAGGGTCGGATTAGCCATTTAAACCATCGATCATATTTTCCCTGGGGGGACAGCAGTCAACGGAGTCTGGTTTTTGAAAGTCGTTGGCTGCTGCCTCTATCTCCAATTCCCCAAGGTGTATGGCAGCAGGCAGGCAAAAGTGGGAGAAAGAGATATTGAAAAGAATGGCAGGAGAGGAGCAGTGATAGTTTCAACATTTTAGGTGGGCTGGTTTGAACATGTTCGCCAGAGCTGATTTTGGTTCTCAGTTTGGCTTCGAACATAAAGAAGAAAGGTTCTTTGCTGACCAATGCTTTTATTAATTGCCACAATATTTAACCGACATTGTGTAATAAATGCGTTTAACCTGAAAACTGTGGAGTGATTAGAATGATCAGATAATTAAGTACCCGGTAGGAAATCAGCAAACGTGCCACGCTTCTCTTGCCTTGAACGTTTCAAACTCACGTTGGCCTACCTTAGGGTTTGTAATTGGGAGGGATATGAAATAGTTCGGCCGAGATTTCTTTTCTTTGAGATCATCTTTACTCTTCTGTTTATCTTTTTGTTTTCTCTTCTGATTTGCTGATTTGCCGGATTTGCTAGTAACTAAAAAAAACAAGAAACAAAAAATAGTATTACTACTTGAAGAATCAGTCTTTATAAATGTAAACAACAGATCTATGCCCTCATTTATATAAAAGTACTGATGTATTTTTCTTCTGAATAACTGGAAAGGATAAAAAACCAAAACAGTTGTGTGGTAAACATTTGTGCTAAAGCAACCTCGAATTCAGCAACACTATACATACGCTGACTGAGAAAACAAGAAAGATGTATTTATATATCATCTTCATTCCTATTTATGCAACACTCTTATCAAGTGGGTCTCGTAATTATGCGATCTAGATTTCTTATAGGCCATGTGCGACGGGAGGAGGGGTAGGTACTTCTGAACTAGTTGAACATGGTTGGTAGTGTGTTAGTGGTTGTTCGTGGGAGAGTTGAAGGCCGGTCAAATGATGTAAATATTTACCTGTGTCCTAAACTGCAGGAATTAAGCCCTGAATATAGGGTACCAGATACTGGACTTCTGATGAAATAATATCGTACCTGGAAATCCCGATACAGAGAGGCGCTGAAATCTTTATTACAGACCCTTAAGGAAATTGCCTATTAGGAATGGTGATTTAGGCGGAACCCGGAGCTGACCAAGATTGCCGGCCTCTGCTAAAGCTATGAAGAGACACCAGCCCTGCTTCTTTGCCCTGCTGCTCTGGGGGTCGCATACACTAATGCTACCTGGTAGGAGGGTGCCGACTCTCTCGCCACCCTGGAGGGTCAGTCTGTGACTCGGAATGCGATCCCTTTCCATGTCAATGTAACCATGGCCTTCTCTCTAAGCTTCCAATGTCACGACCGCTACTGATCGTGCAATGTGCTCTGAGGAGGGGCACGGCTCCTCAACAGTGCTCAGGGGCCCACAGGATGCAGAGTATCGTTACTTGGCCCTCCTGGCTGCCACACCGAATGCTTTGTCCCCATTTAACAGGAACAATACAGGGAAGAGGGGGCTCTGAGTGAGGGGCTGCCAAGGTAATGCACAGCGTGTCATTGCAAATACAGGCAGGCCCCAGCTCGTGCTGCAGAAGCTGCAACCTTGAACCAGGAACAGATTCCAGGTCTCCTAACATGGGACAGCTAGGTAACAAGGTACCACAGGAGCGTGGGGGACCCCCATCCAAATTTGATGCTGACTGGGCTACTGCTACTGGGCTACTGCTTCCCTCGAGTATCATCCAATAAGAGTCCCCTCGAGCACGCATGGATTTTTGGTGAAATAATTCTCAAATGGGGGATAGTCAAATAAACATAACCTAGGCAGTAGTGTCCACTCATTGTCAGGGAGTTCGAATTCAGTAGCACACCTGGAGTATTGCTCTCGCTCAATTACATCCACGGAGGCATTCTCCCTTTCTTCTTGATACAAGACCTCCCCTGCTGTACTTATGACAGAACAATTACAGTAGCCTTCTTGGCGACTCAGAAGCTGCCGTTCCGTCAGCTTCTAGTCTCAAATGTGGTGAGTCGTGCGCAAGAATTCCTGAAGCAAAATCCCATTCTCACGCTGGATAAAAATATGGAGGTGCTACTCAAAGATATCTAGTCCATAGGAACCACATTCACTACAATGGATGCTAATATACTGGACCTGGCGACCTAAGTGAAATCCAGAAAACAAGAGACGTTACCCAAACACATACAACTGAATAAGGTGGACAACAGACTGGATGCCATGGAAGCCAATATGACCATCTCTCAGACTGGGGATGAGATGTTGCATTCATGCTTCATAAGATGACAAACTTAGAGCATAGAGCACAGCGAGACAATTTATGGTTCTATGGGATCCCAGAGGGGGTAGAGAAGAATAGCAAGAGGCGCTACTTGCAATCAATGATTCCAGAGTTCCTCAACTTTCAACTATCTGAACCCCTAGAACTATAAAGAGTCCATCAGGAGTGGTTCCACTGGGCTTCCCCATCCAATACTCCCAACCCAATCATACCAGGGCTGTCCCATAGCTTCCAGGAGGGCAACAAAACCTCTGTTCCTTGATGGCAACCGATTCTCCCTTTCTATGAATAATTATGCAGCTACTAATGGCAAATTCAAGCGATTTTTTGGCCCCTTGTATGCGACTGAAGAAAAGATATGGCCTCTTGGAACTTGTACAGATGCTAGTGATACTGGCTGGACAAACAAAAGAGTTCCTCAACTCAGGGGAACATGATCTGTTCCTGGACTCTCAAGAGAGCCTCTCGATAGATATTACTTTATGTGGTGCGGCTGCACATTGCCACCAGGAAGACTCTATTCCCACTTGGAAGCCTCCCAGATGTCAGCCCAGGCATTAGAGGATGGGTGAACGCCAAGAAGGGATTCAGACCATGCGGACCTACTTGAGGTTGTGGTAGCTTTAAATAAGGATAGGGGTAAGTCAAGGTCTCCATAGAAGCAGGGGTTTGGCAGGACGAGGGAAAGCAAGATGACCAACCATATCCTTTGCTTGCTACCTTTCTTTTTTTTTTTCATTTCTTTTTATTAAAACTAAGGCGAGATAGGTAAAAAACATCATACAAGCATGTCTTTCCGCGGTACAGCCATTGGCAATGTTTCACCCCAAATACACAAATCACCAACAGGCGTAAAGGATAGCACCATTAATATGCATGGGATCTCACTACTCTGACTTGTGCCTTTGTCTAGCCAACAAAGCAATACCAAAGGGGATGATGGACGGAGCGTTTGAGCAACTCACACACTCACCCCCAGTCAACTGATCTGGGTTTAATCCATCATCATTCTTTAGCTCACTCCACCACCCCAGTTCAGACATGGCCATGTGCAAATCAGTCTGACTCTGTGCCTCATGGGAACAGTCCAGCCCGAACTGCCAAGCCATGTCTTCCCTGGACCAGAAACAAGCATCCTGGGACCGGTTTCGGGTTCATAACCCTCATCAGCCAGGCTATCTTGAATCCAGTGTCAAAGTGAGCAAGAGACCTACGTCTGGGCATACCCTGCCAACTTAGGGCGAACAAAGCGATACCAAAGGGGATGATGGACGGAGCGTTTGAGCAAATCAAACACTCACCCCAGTCAACTGATCTGGGTTTAATCCATCATCATTCTTTAGCTCACTCCACCACCCCAGTTCAGACATGGCCATATGCAAATCAGTCTGACCCTGTGCCTCATGGGAACAGTCCAGCCCGAACTGCCAAGCCATGTCTTCCCTGGACCGGAAACAAGCATCCTGGGACCGGTTTCGGGTTCATAACCCTCATCAGCCAGGCTATCTTGAATCCAGTGGCAAAGTGAGCAAGGGACCCACGTCTGGGCATACCCTGCCAACTTAGATACTTGTCTCCTGGGCCCGCTCCCCTATTCCAGGTGAACCTTTCCAGCTTGGCTTGCGTTGAGGCCTTACTATTCCACTCAAGTCTAGGAGGTAACCAACGAAGGTGTCCACTTGCCGTCTATCTGCTGTGCGTGGCAGGTACGTGGGCTACCCCATCAGGCCAGCTCGGGCAAAACGATATCTGTTGATCATTCACAGTTTTGGTCGGGGACCCCTTAAAGCTACCTTGTCTGAGTACGTGGGGTGCCCCCTTCTGCCATACCAGGGACCCCTGGGTATCTCCAAAGTAATCTGTGTTCCAATTTTCAGGTGAGCGAAGAGCTTGCTGGTAGGCTGCGTTATGGGGGGCTCGGCAGGACGGCTTCACGAGAATCACCGGTGGGAGCTATGGCCCATTGATATTGTCTGCAGGGCCCCAGGTGAGTCACCAAAAATGTCCAATGTATTTGCTTTGGGTGGCGTCCAAAATCTAATTTGCGGGTTCTAGTAGGAGCCACTGCAAGACTCTATATGTTGTAAAGCTTCCCGCTAGGCCCAGAGCTGAGGCGTCTGCGCAAGAGGCACGGGGCCCAACCCCCAGTTTAGTTATGGACAACTGTCCCCTTTTGATTCGGGGCTCGGACGGGCATCAGGATAGCAGCGTAGCGCTCTTCTCGCCCCAGACAGACGCTGCACTGTGTCTAGGTTAAAAATGAGCCCCCCAACGGTCCGCTGCACACTCCGTCTCCCCGGAGGCCCTTCCTCCATTTCCTCCACTTCACGGGGCACGCAGGCAGATCAGCCGCGAGATCACTCACCTTTGTGGGCGCCATCCTGGAACTTCTCTCTGTCGTAGCCATTGCAGACAGCCATAGAGGGAACGTGAATGCCCCTCCTCCTCATCACAGGACACGCCAGCCGATTAGCTGCCGAGGCCGGTGCTCCGCTCACCGTCACTACGCAGCCAAAATTGCCCGTTCTTTCAGCGAAAGTGCTCCTGGTGGGCTCCGGTCACTGGTTGGATGAGTGGATTTCACTCATAGTGGAAATTTTCTCAGATGTTGCAATGGAACGGGCGCTCTGCTGCCATTTTGCGCGGCGGTTGTCAAGAATTCCTGTCATACAAGGGAAACACGCCCTTATGTAAACAGGAGAGCTGTTACATAACTCAAGGAAACACGCCCTTATGTAAACAGGAGAGCTGTTACATAACTCAAGGAAAACACGCCCTATAAAGGGAGGAACCGGGAGGTACAACGCTGTCGGATATTGTGTTCACACCGACGTACCTGCTTCGTGAAGAGCAGTGTTCCGGAGTGGTGCTCCAGTAAGGCAAGAACGGAGGTAGGTCGAGTCGTTACTCCCTGGGCCGTGTCTTGCCCCATCGTCACCTGTGAAGGACCCGGAAGCTCTACCGGTCAACCATTGAGCTTCGCTTTTTGACTCGGCTGAGTCCAAGCGCAGTGGCGCTTTTGCTGGTTGGAGTCGTAACTCCCAGCCCGACCAGAGACACAGGGACTGCCAGCTGTAACGCACACCAGGAGGTGTTTGCCGCGTTACAGACTCGGAAGTCCACAGGATCGATCGAGCGGCTGCTCTCGGTTCAGTCTTCTTGCTTGTGATTGGGGTATCGGTGACGCATCACCAGGAGGTGACTCCGCGTCCCGGTGCAGTCTGAGGAAGAGGTTGAGCGGCTGCTCCCTTCAGGTAGAGACCCCGGCTGGGTGTTTCCCTGACTCCTCGATTCTCCCCAACACTCTTCGTGCCCCTCACAGCCTACCGATTGGCATTGTCGGCCATTTCATTTCTGCCCTCTGTTGGCATACGCCGGGACCGGCGTATATGCAGAGGACGGTTAGGACCATCCGTGCTGTGGGCTGGTAACGTACTTAGCCTGGAGGATTCCAGTGACTATAACTTGTTTATTCTTTGTATTATATTTGCCTTCATTAAAACAACTAACCCTTCACTAGTGGTTGCGTCCTCATTGTCGTGTCTGTTAAACGATCCTGAGACGTTCAGGGCGTTACAAAATATCCGACCTTAATAACACTAACTGTCTCCCGGTCGATAACAGACATGGCAACACTTGATGATGTGCTGGCTGCTTTAGCGGCCATGCAAGTTGAAGTGGCTGCCTCTAGGCAAGAAACAGCCGATGTAAAAGCCAGACTGGATGCTATCCAATTGGACCCGCTCACGCCCAGCACCTCCCTCACGAATCAGACCCCTGCGGTAGTAGTGGAAATGCCGGTAGCCATCCCCTTGGCGACACCAGAGAGGTACAGTGGGGATCCTAACACAGTGCAGGTATTCCTCACACAAGTGGCGCTACATTTATCGTGCAAACCAAAGGCGTTCCCCACGAGTCAGGCTCGTGTGGCTTTCCTTATATCCTATTTGGCTGGAAACGCGGCACAATGGGCCGTACCTCTGGTGAGCAGGGACGACCCCCTCTTATGTGATTGGGGTGCTTTTCGCGAGGAATTCCTGAAGGTATTCGACAGAAGGGCTGACTCGTACACGGCGGACCGTGAAATGCTTGAGTTGAGACAGGGATCCAACGACCTGGTGCAGTATCTCAACGCGTTCCGAAGGCTGGTTGCGGAAACCAAGTGGCCTGTTGCTAAACAGACGGCGCTCTTCCATCAAGGGCTGTGCGATGAGCTCAAGGACGCCGTGGCTCATATTGACCCTCAACCCAAGACATGTGAGGGCCTTATCAACCTGGTATTACGGCTGGAACATAGGCTAAGTGAAAGAAAGGGGGATCATGGGAGAAAAGGAAAATCCCTTCCATCCTATGTGACGGTGGGAAGTCCTGAAACTTCCACCGCATCCAAGGGAGAACCCATGGACATCGGCGCAATACGAGCGAGCCTCACAGCCACGGAGAAAGAGTCACGCCGTAAACAAGGATTGTGCCTATATTGTGGCAAAAAAGGCCACTATGTACGTGAATGCCCTGCCAAACCGAAGACGTCACGTTATCGGGCCAACCGGTCGGTAACAGCCGTGGTGGACATACCGGCGGAAAACTAGAGGACTCCAAGACCAGAGAAGGGACATCTCGGAGTCACTCATCCATCCCTTCACTTTCCAACTCGGTCACTAAGGGACAACGACACCTGTTTATCACGGTGCACGTGGGAGTGCATGACCAGTGGATACCCGTTGTGGCCATGGTGGATTCAGAGGCCACTGGCATGTTTATGGACCACAACGAGGCATGCAGGCTAGGGCTAGTGCTTCTTCCCAAAGCTGTACCCGAAGACGTCTATGCTGTAGACGGAAGGCGATTGGTGACGGGGCCCATCGGGCAGCACACGGGGGTCCTTCCGATGAGATATGGGTGGAACCATTTGGAACAAATCGATTTTAACATCATCCGAGCGCCCCAATATGGCGTCATATTGGGATTGCCGTGGCTACAGAAACACAACCCCTTTGTGGATTGGCCAACACATCGCATCGAAATGACGTCACCGCATTGCATCCTGCATTGTGGAATAAGAACGGAATCCCTTGACGCAGATGAGAGCGGGAGTCAGACGGTGGCTACAGCGGCAGAAAAAGATGTGGCTCTCCCCCAGGCTTATCACAGTTTTGAGGATGTATTTGATGAGGTGAAGGCGGAAGTGCTACCACCACATAGACAGTTTGACTGCCAGATCGACCTGGTGCCAGGGGCCAGCGTTCCCAGCGGCAGGCTGTATGCCCTGACGGAGCCTGAAAACGTGCATCTCCGGGGGTACCTGGATAAACTCCTCAAGCTAGGATTCATCCGCCCGTCCAAGTCTCCGGCCGCCTCGCCACTCTTCTTCATCCCGAAGGCTAATGGGGAGCTGAGAGCCTGTGTGGACTTTAGGGCATTGAATGCGATAACCATAAAAAATCGGTACCCCTTGCCTCTCATCAGTGTACTTCTGGAACAGGTCAAGAAAGCTCGTATCTACACCAAGTTGGATTTGAAAGGGGCATACCATCTGGTGCGCATGAGGGACGGAGACGAGTGGAAGACCGCCTTTAAGACCAGGTTCGGCCTTTTTGAGTACCTCGTCATGCCGTTCGGTCTGTGCAACGCCCCGGCAGCCTTTCAGTACTTTTTGAACGAGGTATTCAGAGAGGAGTTGGATATCTACGTGGTCGTATATATCGACGACATCCTCATCTATTCGTCCAGTGTGGAGGAGCACGTACACCACGTCAAAGCTGTGCTCCAAAAGCTGAGGGAAAACATGCTGTTTTGTAAACTCAGCAAGTGTGACTTCCACGTCACATCCGTGGAATTCCTCGGAGTGATGCTGAGTCCAGAGGGACAGGAGATGGCAGAACGAAAGATCAAGGCGGTGAAAGAATGGCCGGTGCCCCAAAGCGTGAAGGACGTCCAAAGTTTCATTGGCTTCGCCAACTTTTACAGGCGGTTCATAGATGGATTTTCAGGAGTGGTGGCCCCAATCACACAGCTACTGAGGAAGTCCAAGGAGTTTGTCTGGTCCCCTGAAGCGAACAAAGCCTTTGAGGCCCTGAAAAGCGCCTTTGGTAAGGCGCCGGTGTTGGCTCACCCCGATCCGGATCTCCCCTACGTGGTGGAAGCGGACGCGTCGGATGTGGCGCTGGGGGCTATCTTGTCCCAACGCAACCACGACACAGGGGTGCTTCATCCCGTTGCGTACATGTCCCGCAAACTCAACGACGCCGAACGCAACTACCATATTGCGGAGAAGGAGCTTCTCGCAATCAAGGACGCCTTCACCGAATGGAGGCATTGGTTGATGGGGGCAAGACATGTGGTATCGGTGTACACGGACCATCGAAACCTACAGTTCATGACTGCCACTAGACACCTTTCTCCCAGGCAGCTGCGGTGGATGATCTTCTTTGCGGGGTTCAACTTCCGCATCACATATCGGCCGGGGACGGAAAACCGAAAGGCGGACGCCCTGTCCCGTCAATCTGCAGTTAAGGAACCATTGCCTGCGACCGAGCGTTCCATCATTTCCCCGAGGATGGTATTGGGGGTTATCCAACCGGATACTTTCCTGAGGGGAATAAAGAGAGGGATCAGGTCATTCGCATGGCGGAGGTGGCTCCTCAGTCACAGAGAATGGCAGCTGAAGGACGGGATACCCCTGAAGGGCAGGTGCCTATTGATACCCACGCCTAGGCTAAGGAAACAAGCATTCATCTGGTGCCATGACTCTCCATGCGCAGGTCATTTGGGCTTTGAAAAAACGGTGGCTAGCATGGGACGGCATTTCTGGTGGCCAACCATGAGAGTGGATGTCAGGAGGTGGGGACAGGAGTGTCCTACGTGTGCTACCATGAAGGCCTACCATGGCCGAACCCAAGGGCTCTTACATCCACTTCCAACCCCGGATAGACCATGGGATAGCATATCACTGGACTTCGTGGTGGGCCTACCGGTAGACCAGGGGATGACGGCAATACTGGTGGTGGTGGATTACTTGACGAAAATGGGGCACTTCATCCCCTGCAAGAGAGTCCCTACGGCCGGGGAATTGGCGTCACTACTCCTAAAGAATGTGGTACGACTGCATGGATTACCTGGGGTGATCGTGTCGGACCGGGGGTCGCAGTTTACTGCGCAATTCTGGAAGACTTGGTGCACTGCGCTGCATGTTAAGACCGCCCTGTCCACCAGCTACCACCCTCAAACGGACGGCCAAACCGAGCGCCTGAACCAAACGCTCAAACAGTATCTGCGATGTTTTGTGGACCAGGGCAGGGAAGAATGGGTCGACTTGCTATGGGTTGCAGAGATAGCCTATAACAACGCCACTCACAGCTCCACACAGTCATCTCCGTTCTATAGCAACTATGGCCAACATCCCAGGTTCTTGCCATTTCTACATCCGTTCAGAGAGGACAGGATTCCCGCCACAGCGGACAGGGTGGCACACATAAAAGACACATTGATGCGCTCAAGGGCTGTCCTAATAGAGGCCAAGAGAAGATACAAGGCTGCGGCAGATAGGAAGAGAAGGCCCGGGCCACTGTACCGCACTGGAGACTACGTCTGGATATCCACAAGAAACATGAGGTTTCGAAAGAACAGTGTGTTCCATCCCAAGTACATGGGCCCCTATCGAATTACCAAGTGTATGGGTCCCGTGAACGTGAAGGTGTGCTTGCCCCAGTCATTGCGGATACACCCTGTCTTTCATGTATCATTGCTCAAACCAGCACCCTCCAAGCCGTCTGGGACACCTCGGCCGGTATGCGTGGAGTCGGAGGTGGAGTATGAAGTGTCGGGCATACGGGCGTCCAAATGGCGCAGGGGGAAGCTGTGGTACCTGGTTGCGTGGAAAGGCTATGGCCCGGAGGAGCATTCATGGGAACCGGCTGAAGGGGTTCATGCTCCGCGCTTGGTCTCCTTGTTCCATCGGCGTTTTCCTGCCAGCGCTGGACCCGTGGGGAGCCGCTGAGAGGGAGGATGTACTGTCAAGAATTCCTGTCATACAAGGGAAACACGCCCTTATGTAAACAGGAGAGCTGTTACATAACTCAAGGAAACACGCCCTTATGTAAACAGGAGAGCTGTTACATAACTCAAGGAAAACACGCCCTATAAAGGGAGGAACCGGGAGGTACAACGCTGTCGGATATTGTGTTCACACCGACGTACCTGCTTCGTGAAGAGCAGTGTTCCGGAGTGGTGCTCCAGTAAGGCAAGAACGGAGGTAGGTCGAGTCGTTACTCCCTGGGCCGTGTCTTGCCCCATCGTCACCTGTGAAGGACCCGGAAGCTCTACCGGTCAACCATTGAGCTTCGCTTTTTGACTCGGCTGAGTCCAAGCGCAGTGGCGCTTTTGCTGGTTGGAGTCGTAACTCCCAGCCCGACCAGAGACACAGGGACTGCCAGCTGTAACGCACACCAGGAGGTGTTTGCCGCGTTACAGACTCGGAAGTCCACAGGATCGATCGAGCGGCTGCTCTCGGTTCAGTCTTCTTGCTTGTGATTGGGGTATCGGTGACGCATCACCAGGAGGTGACTCCGCGTCCCGGTGCAGTCTGAGGAAGAGGTTGAGCGGCTGCTCCCTTCAGGTAGAGACCCCGGCTGGGTGTTTCCCTGACTCCTCGATTCTCCCCAACACTCTTCGTGCCCCTCACAGCCTACCGATTGGCATTGTCGGCCATTTCATTTCTGCCCTCTGTTGGCATACGCCGGGACCGGCGTATATGCAGAGGACGGTTAGGACCATCCGTGCTGTGGGCTGGTAACGTACTTAGCCTGGAGGATTCCAGTGACTATAACTTGTTTATTCTTTGTATTATATTTGCCTTCATTAAAACAACTAACCCTTCACTAGTGGTTGCGTCCTCATTGTCGTGTCTGTTAAACGATCCTGAGACGTTCAGGGCGTTACAGCGGTTGACCACGCACCTTCCTGTGCTACCTTTCTTAATAGTTGTGCTTGTTGTTGGTCATGAGCTTCACATTGTTTTATCCATGCCACTCCACCATTTACCACCCATCCAGCTTGGTTGTGTGTATGATCAGCAACCCCTTTATCTGCTGCTCCTTATACACCATAATCTGTGTCCCCCTTTATGTGCATTTCTGTCTGATGCCCTAGTGCCAGGTAAACACTTTTAGTAGAGCAGACGCATGACAGACACATTGGGAATGCAAGCCATATTTAGCGTGGAGGTTAGGACTTTCAAAGTCTACTTTTTTAAAGCAACCTTGACACTATGAAGCTTTCCATTAATGAATAGATAACCCCCTGAAAAGGACTCTACAGCGGTGGACAGCAGTGGGTCATGTATCATATCCAACTCTACTTTTTCGTTTCTAATTTGAAGTGTGGGAGGAGGTAGGAGACTGGTGCTTCAAGGCGCAGGATCAAGTCCAGGACCCAAAGTTAGAGTTACCCCCCCCCCTTAGTGCGAATACCCCATCCTAGTTCTAGATCAGCGATCTTCCCTCACATGACCCTAGCATCCCAACAGGTCACCCACGCTCTACGGCTGGCTCTGGCCACTTAGTCAATTTAGCATTATGACCTCCCTTCTCCTGGTGCTGACGAGCAGCTACCACATCATCACTGTGGAGGGAGAATTTGTCCAGTCAGGGGAGTTATCATACAAACCCAGCTACTCTCTAGAACCCAACCAATGCACCCTTCTTCCTCCTTTAAGGGAATACATATTCCACACATTCCTATCACTTTCTGATTGACTCCAACGCCCATCTCGTATCACCCTGTGATGTTCACGCCATTGACCCTGCCACCCATGAACGTGAATGTGATGTTTAATTACATTAAACAGAAGAAAATCATGCATTACCTACATACGACACAGACAGAGTTAACCTTCACACAGGAGACCCACCTATCTCCGGTGCAATTGGCTTAGTGTAAATGGGACTGGGTGGGCATGGTGGTCAGCAGTAGTAGAAGAGTTTATAACCAGGGCAAGGTCTCTTCTTTGAGTAGGTGTTCAAACAAATGCGGAGTAGGGATCCTTATAGTGAAGAGACTCCCATGTAAGACCCTCAAGACTTGGGTGCATGAGGAGGGTCGATGGAACCTTGCCAAATTGCAGGTTCTCGTCAGGACCATTACTGTGGGATCCATACATGTTCCTACTCCTGAGAAAACCCACTTTCTTGCACAACTTTCTCGACTTCTCTTTTCATTCGCCCATCCTACTGAGTGAGGAGTACAATTTGGCACCAGTCCTGATATTGGACAGGACTAGACTGAAAAATTGGACATTATGAGTGATCACGCATTGGTAGATATTTGGTGTTTACTTCACCCGACCAATAGAAACTATATCCTTTTTTCTTGCCCCATAACACCCAGTCTCCCATAAATTACTACGCTATTCATGGGCGACTATTTGAAGTTGCAGTACTTTGAAGGCCAGTCTGGTTCATCACAGCCCAGTCCTCTTAGGTCTCGCCTTGGCTGTCTAACACCGCCTGATCCACTAGCGAATTAAAGCATTTGCCTATATATTACCAGAGAGCAAAAAGTGGCTATGTAATTGTATAAGATCTTATGTCTCCAACAATGAGGGGAAGATAGAATCCCAGAGGTACTCTGGTCAGCCAGCAAGGCATCCTTAAGGAGCATAATAATGTAAGATCCTGTATTAGTGAAATGCAAGGCCCATGCAAACCTCTGCCTTTTAGAGATGACTGTGCATTATCTTCCAGACCAATATAGAGTGTTCCCCAGACCTACAGAAACATTTGGAACTCGCAAAAATACACCTGAATTCCTACTTTACATCAGTGGCTGAAAAAAACCTCGGGTAAAATGCGAATTGTGATGATATGATCATGAGGAAAAAGATGGGAGGAGCCGCATAATTGCGGAAAAGAGACTTTCACCTGGCCATCCCAGCCATTCATGACATGACAGGGAACTTATTGGTACATCGTGCTAGCCTGTTAATCAATTTGTCTCTTCTTATTCCTCTCTTAATACTGCGGAACCGGGAGACACCCCTGCACAGGTAGACAATTTCTTGTCCTCTCTACACCTGGCCGTTTTGACGGGCGTTGAAAGTACTTTGCTAACAGGTGCTTTTACAGATTAGGAAGTGGCTGATGCTATGTCAGCACTACCAACACCCAAGATCCCAGGGGAAAATGAATTCCCTGGGGAGCTCTATAAAACAGGGAAGAGTCTCCTATTACCTTATTTAACATGGGTGTTCCAGGAGCCAGAGGAAAGGGGCTCTCTTGGGGCCATTTCAAACAAGTCCACAATTACCCTTCTCCTCAAGGAAAATAAAGACCGTTTAGACTACGCAAGTTAATGGCTGATCTCTTTATTTAAGGTGGACCTAAAAAGCATGGCCAAGATATTGGTGAAGTGCCTAAGTAAGGAAATTCCCCAATTAGTCCATAACTCCGAGTCCATTTATGGTGGACAAAGATGACCCACCTTCATTAGACACTAAGATAAGGTATGACTGAGTAAAACGTGAATACCTCTTTCATGTTAGATCTCACACGGGTCTAGGTGACGAGTTTATCCATAAAGTTTGCCTTCTATATGATGTGCCCACAGCAAAGGTCACAAGTGGCAGTTTCTGTTTGGAAACCTTCAAGCTCGGCCGTGGTAACCGACAGGGATGTTCCTTGTACTCCCTTCTCTGCCTGTTGGCCCTGGAACCCCTTGCGGTGGCGACTCGCCTTGTAAAAGAAGTGGAGGGCATAACCACTGAAGCAGGAGAGGTAAAGGCCCGTTAAATGTGTATGACATCACAATCCACTTATCGCACCCCGAACTTCAATAGCCACAGCGATGTCTATCACTGAGGATTATTCCCGACTGTCAGGTTATAAAATCAACTAGGTAAAGGGTGAAGCACTTCCCATGTCCTGAGCCACCACCTATGCCTTTATCCACAGCTACAACATGAGATGGGACTCAGAAGTGCTCCACTACTTTGGCAAATGCATGAATAACCTTTCTCATATGGTGTAAGATGAATTCCTTCCTCTGATGGAGCTAACAAAGCAGGGTTTTTTGAAATGGTCACCCTGTGCGAAAAGTTCAGACCATAAATTCAAGGTGGCACCTCGACTACATTATCTTTTTGGCATGATCCCCCTCAAGGTTTCCTGAAAACTCCGAGATGGCATAGACACAGCCATTTGGCCTTACATCTGAAGTGGGCGTAAACCCCCAAATCTGAACATTCCGACTTTGGGCTGCCCCGGAGGCTGGAGGTCTGCGGCTTCCACACGTTTATCATACAACCTCGACGTTCAGTTATCACAGTTGGATGGATATCTGAGTCCTCAGCAGAGGCACCCTCCTAGGTGGGTCTAGCATGACACCTTCTCACCCGTCCAAACTTATTTCTCCTGCCGCATCTGACCACCTCCACCTGCACAATGATATTGAACCCAATTATAACAGTGACAGCTGTGGCATAGAAAGACAAACTTATGACATCCTTTCATTGCTGTACCACAGGGCAATGCTATGGCACAATGTGGCCCTCCGCAATGATGTAAAGCTAATTTGTTGGGCGCCCTAGTATGAGAAGGGTCTGAAATGAGTGGAGAAAATTTATGATGGTGGGTAGCTCAAACAGTTCTTGACATTACAGAAGGAATTTGGACTCTGGTCTGCAGACCACTGGCAGTATCACCGAATAGACCACTGCTTGAGGTTCGCACACAGAACACGGCCAATGGATCTCCTCGTTTTGCCAATTCTCCAATACTTCCATGCCCTGGGTCAATACCAGTGTTTTTTCTGGGCTGTATTGAGTAATTAGCAAATCCCTACATTCTGTTCACTCTCTTATTACGACTAGAACAACATGGCAGCTGCTACTAGGATGTACTTACACACTGGAGGAGAGGGTGAAGGTGTTGTCAGACCATGACAGGCTTCAAAATATTGTATGACTGGTACTGGTCTCCCTGGAAGCTTAGGAGAGCCAAACTCCTGCTCTATGGCTGCTGCTGGACTTGTAATTCAGATTGCCGTGACCTATATGACATTCTGTGGTCCTGGGCAGCTGTAGCGGTCTCCTGGACAAACGTTCGGACCCACATCTGAAGTCCTAGTCCTTTCCAGATAGTTCCCTCTTCTCATCTTGCCATCCTCCATGACATATTTGACCTCCCAGATATGAGCACATGACCACCACTGGATGGCAACTTAATTGGCGGGGTCGAAACTGTGCATCCTCCGCCACTGGCAACAGCCCACCACCGCTCCACACAATGAATGGCTGCTTGAAGTTCAGTGAGTGACCAGCCATGAATATACCACTTACAAACGGAATGATAAATTGGCTGCCTTCGATGCGGTATTGGAACCTTCTTGGAGGGTGAGAAGACTAACCCCTTATGATTCCTCCATTCCTTTCTCTTTTTATCAAAGAGTGTTGTCAGTCAATTCCTGACCTTGTTGTCGGTACACCTGGCCCTTCTGAATGCACCACGGGGAAGGGGTGTGGGGAGGAGATAAAGACCAATTCCATATTATGTCCACGCATTTAGACATCAACCACCTACTACTGCTCCTTCACCCACTCCCTTCCCCATTCCCTCCCACTTTTGTACCCCGTGGTTTCTTATTCCCAGGTTTTTTTTATTTTACAAACTTTTTTTATTGAGGTTTTCGTTAAGTTTGAGCAGTGAACACATTCATAGAGAGAAAACAGTTAACATGCGGTAGGTACAAGTCATTGGGACTGAGGTCCCATTTTACACTTTATAACTTGGCCAACATTTGAGGATACATATCGAGACACTGAGGCAAATCCTGAAGTGAGATATTGTGTGGTGGTGGTGTTCCTGCAGATCGAGGCTGTGTCTTTTATGTAACGGAGCCCCCAGGCAAGGCAATGAAGTGAGTGAACCTCTGAAAGATAAGAGGGGAAAAGAAGGAAAAGAAAAGTTGCTAGGAAGGGGGACAACTAACCCACAGCAAGAGCTGGGAGGGTGACCGCAGGGGGTCCATGTGTGGGTTGGAGGCATCCTGGAGAGGTGACGCCTATGGCTTCAGCTAGATCTGCTGGATCTGCCTCTTGGTGTTTGTCCCACGCTGGAAAATCAGCAGGAACTGCACCTTGTGCAGCACAAGAAAGTGCTGCTTCTTTCTGGCACTCAAGCAGATGTTGTACTCGAGCTGCAGCTTCCTTAATGTGAACGGATGGTTTCTTAACCCAAGTGGTTGCGACCATCCACGACCACCCGCGTTGAGAAATATCGCTGGGAGGTGCTCTAGCATTGGATTTTCCATGCTCACCATCTTAACTTTGGCAAGCTGGAAAAAACTCATTTTTTTGGTACTCTCTGCATAGCGCGGAAAACTCTGCAGACTCCGTGAACTAAGCGGAGTTCGCTGCCAAGGCCGAATTAGTTCCTTGAATTGAGTGAATATGACGTCCCTGGTCGCCATTCATTATTCTCTGTTATCCCTCTACTTAGTTACCTTGGAAGTTTTGTTGCTTCTTTCGAGGTGTGGAAACCTTGTATGTTCTTACCATTTAATCGAAAACACACAATGTGTGCTGTAGCTGCAGAAAGGGTTTTACCCATTAATGGTTATAATTCATCAGTACCCTATTTGGGCTTAGAAATCCCTAGCAAAAGACCAATCTTTTTGGAAAAGAAAGACTCACCCATTTCATGGGTCATGCTTCATCAAAGGCAACATCTCCCCTCCCTGGTAGGATGGTACCTCCAGGGCGGACTCAAGCATGAAAAAAGAGGGAGTGAGTTCTTAAGATAAAATACTACTCGACAGTGAGTGATCCAGACAACTAAAAATAAGTGGCGGTACCCAGGTAATCACCTTTACTATTGGGAGTCTCTGGTATATATAAAGATCAATACTAAGAATGTAGGCACAATGGTTCAATCCAACCCATTACACCAACATGTTTCTGCCCTTGATAATTGCCTATTCAGGTTACAGGCATTCTTTAGGGCCAAGGACCACTAACAGGCTGGCATATTCAGCGTTTGAAAATTATAGTGTATAACCAATAATACCAAGTTGAGTCCTACCTTGTTTATGATTAGTTATTCTTAAAAAAATAAAATGCAACAGTAGAGATATTTACAGAAAAAGATTAGCTCTCCTGACAATTCAGAAATGCATCTCATTTTGGATATGCACTGCAAACCATACGAAAAACACATTTGACAAGTGAAACATACATATGCAATTTAAAATCAGTTTCTTACCCTAACTTAGATGATACCATCTACCCAGTCTGGGAGGAGATGATGTCTTCTGTAGTTACACACTAATAAAATGGAATGATCTTTTGATTATGACACAAGATAAAACTACTTAGAATTGGCCATTACTACCTGCTCAAAATCGTGTTACAACAAGGTGTGGGTATAAATACAGTTACAAGTGAGGCGCAATGTTACAAAACTCTGGGCCTAAAAACGTGCCTCTTGTGGTCCAACTCTATACCACTATACAGGTACCACCAGTCACTTGATTCATTTATAATCATTTTCATAGTCCAAAACATCCAACAGGTATCCGTTCTCTAAATGTGTAGTGTAAAAACATACTGTATGGTCAGGTGGGCACAAGCATCTTTACTGTTTGCTCTAGTAGGCTTCATACATTTTTTTGTGTGTGTTTTTTACTGCTTTGGGAGGAAGTGCACTAGCTTTCCTCCCCCTCTCTGCCTGTGTGTTTAGACTTGCCATGCAATCACCATTGTTATTTTTTATATGCAGGGTATAGTGCATTTTCCTTACCCTCTCCTGGATCATTGGAATGATGTCATCGTAGAATTCTTCTTTATGTTTATTGTTGGGAAGGAAAAGTCCACTGCATGGTAATTGACGTGTCCCCCCGCCCTGAGTGTCCAACTGTACTGTTGTCTGTATCCCAAATGCTGATTTTATTTGTCAGAGGGCAACACTGATCATGCGTGTGTACCAGGACATAGGCCTGTGTCACAGATTGCAGTCTTGTTGGACCGGGAGAGCTGCCCAAAGCACTACCCTCATATGGTAACCACTACCTCCTGGTGGGCCGGCGGCTCAAACCCGTAACTGTTTCACCTCCAATGGGAAAAGCCCCTCACCCCCGGCATCTGCCATTGTACTGAATACAACGAAGGCTGTATTTACTTTCTGATGCTATTTGGCCAGATGGCCTGCTGGCATCTGGTCCGTGTTTTACGATGTTTGAGTTGTTGTTCATTATAATTTCAAAGACTCCCACCACCGTACCCAAACTGCAGTGCTGTGGGGGTTCCGAGGCATCCTTCAGCTTATCCTCACCAAAGGAAACTGCCTCCCACCTGCATCCACAGTTAAACCCTATCTAGTATGCATAGAGAGACATTTAGATTTATAACATGGAATGTCAGGGGGCTGCTACCAAACATTACAAAATCTACTCCCAACTTAGACGTGCTGCGGCAGAGCAACACCTTGGCCAGATCGAGGGCGGCCAACCACACCATCGCTGGTATGATCAACTCTTCCATACCTCTTACTCTTTGTTTTCTCTAGGAGCAGTGATGTGGGTACACCTAGGAGTCCCCTTAATTGAGAGGAGTCCTCTATTGGCAAACATGGGTGATATTTTCTTTTAAGCGGGCAACTGGGTGCACAACCATTAGTGATAGGAAGCTTATATGGCCCTAACTCAGGCTAACACTTTTTCTCTACTCTCTCTCTACCCATATTGTCCAAGGGGCAAGGGTCCATTGGATGCTAGGAGCACCTTTAACTGTGTTCTCTACCTGACATTAGACAGGTGAGACCACACCCTCCCTGGTACCCTGCAAAGTGAAGGTTCTCACAGACTGATTATAGCACTGGTTCCCAGGGGAGGGGGTAGTCAAGGTAAGAGTTCTTTCTTCCCACTTTGCAAAGTAGGGGACATGTTTGCTCTTTTTGCTCACAAATGGGAGTTAATCATGAGCGGCCTTTGGGTTCTTCAGATGCTCCAGGGGTTCCAAAAAGATTTCTATGCTAAATTGATCCAACTCAGACTCCTAGATATAATGTAAATCTCACAGGAGGGAAATTATAAATAAGAATAATAACCTCTATACTGACCTATTTAATTTTAGAAATGACCCATAAGAGTTCTACATTACCAAAAGACCTTCTGCATATCATACATGATCACACATATTTTTTGAAAAACAATTTATTAATCATTTTATAGACATTGTTTAATATAGCTTCATATACATGCATATATAGAATTTCACACATGATATGAGTAATTTCACACTATTTCTTTTTACAAATGCTTAATACACTAAGGGATGTTGATTTGGTGTTACAGTTATCACAGTTATGGGAGGTTAACAAATGTCTATCATTTAAGTTAGTCAGCTATGTTGGTGGCATTACTATGTTTGGTGTCCCTTAGGAGGCTTTCAGATGTTGGGGAGTTGACATTTCGGTGATGCATTTTACTATCAATGGTGTTTATTTTAATCGCACAAGACAAACTAAAAATGCTTCCTCTCATGTGGAATGCCCAACTCTCCTTTCACACCCTAAATTGTGTGTGGTATTGTGTCTCAAAGAGTGCACACAAGTAACCAAAAGCCCAAAGATATCTGCTCTGCAGTTGTTGATAGCATTACAGAAGCCATTCACAGACTGTAACTTCTACTATATTAAGTAGATGGGTTAAGGGGGTGATGGCTTTGACAGGACAGCAGTGGATACAGGTTACTTTAGGACACCTTCAGCCAGGGGTGCTATTGTTTATAAAGCTTTGTTGGCTGGCGCTAGCTTGGAGGAAATTTTGAAGTCAATAGAATGGTCTTCAGTTTCGCCATTTAAAACCTTTTATTGTAAAACTACTGAACATGCTGCAATCAAAATTGTGAATATGCTTTGAACATGCATAATATGAGCCTCCCGTCTTGTAATAAAATTGCAGATTCTCTCAGCCAATTGCAGAAGGAGAGTTGTGATTTTATTAAAGACAAGGAAAGCGAGTATTATCCCACCCTGAAGTTTTCACGCCATATGGACAGTTGGTAATGAGCGTTTTTGATTCCTTCTAGTATCAATCTCAACGAACCAGGCAATGAGCGGAGATGTCAAAATCTAGTTCTCGGGGAGGAGGTCATTCCATCAACACTAAAGGTTGATGAACACGGAAATACCCAGAGAAGATGAGGACATTATGTGGCTGCGTTTTGGTTTCCTTTTGCTGTTCTTGTTGTTTCCTTTAGCGCCTGATTCCACTAAGAGAGCCCTGACCTAATTTAGAGTTAAAAGTGTATCCTTATTACCATTTTGCATCAGGAAATAATACTCTTTATTTACAAGTATTCTCGCCCACATGGCCTCATGTGGAATAGTTCATCCCCAAGACCTCACAGAATGGCTTTGATACACTGTAGCAGAGTAATTTAATGACACCCCTTCTGCGACCCTGTTTATCATTATTAGTATTAAGACAAGGATGATTAGGGCACTACCCTATTTATAATAAATGACACACAGAGAATACTTACATGCAAGTCACCTTGCAAAGTCTTTTGAACTGTTTGGAGACTTTAATAGCCATGACAGATAAATTAGTGCACCAAAACAGGTGAGGGACCGCAGCGAGACCGGTCATATATCAAACGAGACCGACATTACACACTGATACACTCATATCTAATTCTGAGAGAGAACCCAATGCAAGCCACCAATCTTGCGTTAGAGAATATACCATTCTCTGGCCGTATTTATTACATCTCATAAACACAACAAACTTTTTTGTTTCCATATAAAGTTTCAATATGTACAAAACAGCCTTTGTGATTACATTGTGATTATAACATGGACTTAACTAATACATTAAATTTGCCAGCCAATACTCCATAACAAATACATGAAATTTACTAGCACATACTCCAAAGGAGTCATGGTTGACGACCCCCCAGACCCTTGTGGCATCGACTGATTCAATTGACTTGGACCCAGGGCAGACAAAACTTGCTGGTCCTACCATAAGTTGTCCTCTGCAAGGTGAATTTACCTGCCCCTTCAAGACAGAGGGGGCTTGGGCCAGCATAACAGCTGGTCCCCCAAACAAAACCTGCTCCCTCAAGACAGAGGTAGCTTGGGCCAGCATAACAGCTGGTCCCCCAAACAACACCTGCCCCGCAAGACAGGGGGGCTTGGACCAGCATAACAGCTGGTCCCCCAAACAACACCTGCCCCCTCAAGACAGACTGAGCTTGGGCCAGCATAACAGCTGGTCCCCCAAACTACTGTGCCAGAGCCAACCCAATACCGGGATCCCCCCGGCACCCGTTGGGAGATGGTCCTTGGCAACCGGGCCCTACCTTGGTCCCCTGTCATAGCCACCATCCCCCAGTATCCCTAGGGCTGTGTAATGGAGTACCCTGGCCGGCTATGTACAATCGCTGTAGCGGATGTCCTCAACCTTCCACTAGAGACCATTGTACCCCTGCCCTGGCATGAGCTAAAGGCTTAAAATTCAATTCCATCTTGAATTCGCCTACACTTATGTTCTTGATGCCAAGGTTGTCTACCTGCTTTGTGGCCAACCATGACTCCTTCCCTGCCCAAACCCAGCCCCAATGATGATCAAAGGCAGCCCACTCAGTGAAATAAATACAGGGATGGAAGGGTGGAAAAAAGAACTCAGGTGCTGTGAGGCCAAGGGTCGAGTTGGCAGTCGCCAGGGGCAATCAGGCAGCGATGTACGCTCCAGTAGCTAGCCCAATATTTAACCTGTCTTGCTGCCCCTGGCGACTGCCCAGGCGACCCCGGCAATCTCATGGCAACCAATGGTTGCTCCTTGTGCGGTACCGCGAAATGTCGAAGAGTGGCCACCGCTGGCCACTGCCCTCGACCGGTCCGATCCGGCCCGCACCTGTCTCCCGTGCCTGCGACTAGCGCCTGGCCCCTTGTCCACAGGTGAGGGACCGTAGCGAGACCGGTCATATATCAAACGAGTCCGACATTACACACCAATACACTCATATCTAATTCTGGGAAAGAACCCAATGCAAGCCACCATTCTTGCGTTAGAGAATATACCATTCTCTGGCCGTATTTATTACATCTCATAAACACGACAAATTTGTTTTGTTTCCATATAAAGTTACAATATGTACAAAACAGCATTGTGATTACATTGTGATTATGACATGGACTTAACTAATGAATTAAATTTGCCAGCCAATACTCCATAACTAATACATGAAATTTACTAGCACATACTCCAAAGGAGTCATGGTTGACGACCCCCCAGACCGTTGTGGCATCGACTGATTCAATTGACTTGCACCCAGGACAGACAAAACCTGCTGGTCCTACCATAAGTTGTCCTCAGCAAGGCAAACTTACCTGCCCCTTCAAGAAAGAGGGGGCTTGGGCCTGCATAACAGCTGGTCCCCCAAACAACACCTGCTCCCTCAAGATAGAGGGAGCTTCGGCCAGTATAACAGCTGGTCCCCCAAACAACACCTGCCCCCGCAAGACAGAGGGGGCTTGGGCCAGCATAACAGCTGGTCCCCCAAACAACACCTGCCCCCTCAAGACAGAAGGAGCTTGGGCCAGCGTAACAGCTGGTCCCCCAAACTACTGTGCCAGAGCCAACCCAATTCCGGGACCCCCTTGGCACCGGTTGGGAGATGGTCCTTGGAAACCAGGCCCTACCTTGGTCAACTGGAGTAGTCACCTTCCCCCAGTATCCATAGGGCCGTGTAATGGAGTACCCTGGCCAGCTATAGACAATCGCTGTAGCGGGAGTCCTCAGCCTTCCATTAGAGACCATTGTACCCCTGCCCTGGCTTGAGCTAAAGGCTTAAAATCCAAATCCATCTTAAATCCACCTACACTTATGTTCTTGATGCCAAGGTTGTCTACCTGTTTTGTGGCCAACCATGACTCCTTCCCTGTCACAGGCCTGGGTGGCTCCCCGGAGCTGTGAGGCGAAGGGTCGTGTTGGCAGTCACCAGGGGCAATCAGGCAGCGATGTACGCTCCAGTAGCTAGCCCAATATTTAACCTGTCTTGCTGCCCCTGGCAACTGCCCAGGCGACCCCGCCAATCTCGTGGCAACCAATGGTTGCTCCGTGTAGCGGTACCGTGAAATTTCGAAGAGTGGCCACTGCCCTCGACCGGTCCAATCCAGCCCGCACCTGTTTCCGGTGCCTGCGACGTGCGCCTGGCCCCTTATCCAAATTTACTGGACTAATTGATATCTATCCCAATAGCAAGTCTTTCACATTATGTCTACATTGTTGCCTTAACTGCGATAACAAGTGTTCCCAGCAATTAACACATGCTAGCTGGATTAGATAATGAAGCTCTTCATGGTGTGAGACATCTCCACTTGTAAGCTGCCCTGAGACCAGCATCACACATACAGTTTAGCCCAAAAATTACACAGAAACAGCTTATGTCACAAGACATACCTGCCCTATGACGCAGAGTAGTGTACAGCTGCATTGACATGTGCTGCTAATGTGCCGTTGCGTCTCGTGCTGTGTCATGAGACGCAAACGCCAAATTGTAAGCTATGAAATGTTTTTATGTTTGGTTTGCGTTCTGGGTTCCTGCCCGCTTGGTTCGTTGTCAGAATGAGACTTAATTCTGCAGTTGAACCAAGTAGTGTTGGAGGTCGGTAGTGGGCTCTCTACTTATTAGACATAATAAAGTCTTGTTCATTTAAACACTCTTTGATGTATTTGCCTGTGTTATACCCGAATATGCACCCTCAACATATTGGCAACGAGGACACGATTTGTTTCATCTCTGAGCCCACCGACAGTCTCTCTGATTGACGCCTACTTCGGAAGCAGGCTGCTACATGTACTACGGAAGCAGGCTGGTACTCCACATGGATTCCTTTTATTTGGAGTTGTCCAGAACCATCCAGATGCTTATAATGATTTTCTAGCACCTTGGTCAGAGTAACTACTGGTGCGCTCTGGCCTGTACCGTTGCCTGCAGTTGCATCGCAAAGCACGTGGAGGATGAAGTGCTGTGTTTAGATTTGAACACAGAGCACATTTAATCGTGTATTACCCTCCGAACCCAACTAAGGACCTAACTGAATAAATGTTTGCGTACTCCATCCAGACCAGAAAGAGTATTTATTCGCTTTGTGAGTTGTCCAATCAGGCCACCCCATTCACAATTGTGCCCCTTGTTTAAACACACCACACTTACTCACACTGGCCCTTCTTCTTTACTTAGGCTGCCTACATGTTTTTACACCAGACCCTCCGTGGTGTTTACATATTAACACATACATCCTGGGTCGAAAGGCTGAAGCTCATTTATTTCACGTCCCGAGTCACTTCACCTTTAAGCCAGTGTTAATGAAAACAGTGAAAAAGCTGAGCTACATTCATTTGGAATAGGACGGAATTACATAATTTTTGTCTATATGTTTTTTGTAATTTCATTTGTAGTAGTAATTCTATTTGTAATTGTGAATTCTGTAAATACGTTCTGAATATTGTCACATTTCATGTTGTGTTAGTCCTTCGATTGATGTGGTTTGTCCTGCAATTTATTTGTGTAGCAGCCATATACAACATGATATATTCAAGTGTTATATAAATCTGATACATATAAAGTATATCTCTTGTGTGTGGTGTACCTTTGACTTATCCTTCGATTTTGAATTATTGCTGTGATTGACTTTGAATTAGTACCATTTAAACTAAGCAATTGAATGACCCAACAGAACACTTTGTAGTACTTATCAACTTCACCCAGGTTCTGAGGGACACAGAGTTGTCCCATTTTACTTAATGGAAAATAAACAGTACCAGCAGCTCCTGATTGATAAAGCCAGGAAGGTGTGGCAAACTACACCCCTACCCTTGCCCAGGGGCTGGAACTACAAACAGGCTATATGCTATATAGCTTATGTTGATCAGAGGAATAGAGTAGTCATAGATGGTGTGTTTGTGATGATGCAGACCATATGGTAAATAAATCAAATGAGTGGTGCATGTGTTTTCTAGATACTACCAAACATTTTATAGCCCACAAAACCGGACAGATCCAGAAAGTGTTTCAGGCTTTTTAAATCACCTCCCAATAGTCATGGGAACATAGGCAGAGTATGGGACACTAAATCAGGAGTTTACAGATGAGGAACTCACAGACGCTATTGCAAACCTGCAGATGGGGAAGAGTTTTTAAAATGTTTCACTGAAATAATAGCATCCCACCCAATTGGCAATTTTTAATATATCGAGGGACGAGGGCGCTCTGCGATGGACTTTGAAGTGGCCACTAGCTGTGTGTGCTGCAGGCTGTTCTCCTAAATTAATATGGAGATGAAGGTTTTTAGGAAAGATGCTGGACAACAGGCTTCTCTTAGTCTTCTGCTCATTGCTACATACCAACCAACGTTGAATTGTGCCTAATGGGTCTACTTGCCACAACATACAGAAAGTGTTCAATGAGATGACAATAGCGCATAACCTCAATGATTTGGCAGGCATTCTTATTATTACTGATTTCAGGAAGGTGTTCAACAATTTTGAATGGGGCTATCTCTTCACGGTCCTTAAAATCATGAACTTGGGCCCCATATACGTGTCATGGGTGCAACTGTGGGCAAGGGTGTGAATGGAGCCCTCTCCGTGCCCATTCCCAATGGGCAGGGTACCCACTGAAGCTATCCCTTTTCACCACTGTTATTTACACTGGTGAAGGAGCCGCAAGTGGAGAGTAGCACAATCTATGTTAACGGGGTTCAAGTGGAGCCCAGGACTGAAAGAACTCATGTTTATTATATGCGCATGGTTTTTTGGTCTTCCTTGGAGGGCTGGAGGGACCAGGTGTCAAAATAATCGTAAACTAATTTAAAACACATGTAGGTAGGGCTGCATGAACTGGTTCAAGTCTACTGTCTTCACACCGAGCGTGCAGTTATTACAATGGACATTTGGATCATAGCTCCCTCCCAATGACCATAGACATCTTCTGCTACTTGGCAATATGGATATCTAAAACACTCCGGTCTCACACATGTATACATTCATGATAGATGTGTGCTATTTATTCTTATGTCCATAACGCAAAAATAAATATTTAGGCCAACTTCAAAATTTTTTTTTAGCATTCTGCTTTATGTGGAATGCCCATGCTTGAGCGGTCTGGTGTGATGTAATGTCCTGAGAGTTCCAGAGAAGTCAGTTTTACCTGACCAGAGGAGATGTCTGGATGTGGATGGGGCCCAATAATAGATGTAAGATGTCTCTATTGTGAATCTGAAATGTGTAAAACACTACTTTACACCCACAATCTTTTTATAGTATTGGGATTAGAAGGTGGAATCATACACATCGGTAATAACACGAAAAAATCTTGTGGAAAGCCTACTTGCTACTAAAAGCGAGAGAGAGAGAGAGGAGAGCCCGGACGATGAATAATGCCATCCAGTATTGGTGAGGTTTTCAACCCAATTTAAAGGAACTCCCAGTTGGTGCAGACTCACAACAGCATTTAAATCCAAAGACACCTAAAAGTCCAAGCAATTTCTCACTGGGCAGAAACATAGTACCTTTCTGAGGTTTATTACTTATTTGGAGGATGTTTAGTGGATCCTGTCATTGTCTATCCCCCTCTTTTTGTTTCAATCATAATGACTTCCTCTGCAGAGCCTTACGATGACCAACTGTTTAATTAGTTAGGAAAAAAGCATTCGACCATCTTCTAGCTTAGTCACAGCTTATTGTTTAAGCAGCCGTCAATTTGGGAAGCCAAGCAAAACCATAATATTCTAAATACAAAGTGCCAGTGCTGACAGAAGTTTCAACATTCTCTGAGAATAGCTTCTGTCTACTGTTTAATCAACCATCTATAAATGAAAGCTAAACATTCTAATTGCAATCAGGGTCCATTGTAAGTTCTGTCTTGTTGGCAGCAGCTTTAACAATGCATGTGCATAATCACTACCACTTGAGTAATCAATAATTTGTTAATGAAAGCTGAATATCATATTGGCATTAATTCTTATTGGTATAATGTGTATTTAAGAAAGCAAGCCTGTTTTATCTCAGTCCATGCCTGCGATCTACTGTGTTTTCGTTGGCAGTTGCTGTTTACCCCAATGCATTGCAATGTCTCTCTTCGCTACCATGAAGCCTAAATTACAGAACAATAGCTGTGCAAGCGTAAGGTCCATGTCACAAGTGATCCCAAGGAGGAGGTTTTCCCGACATGCTGGAATGGTCACTTCGAGATCGGTTTCTAGCTCCCTATTAATGGCTGTCCAGTACTTGGCCACTCCAGGGCATTTCCACAGGGTATGTAAGAAAGTGCCTCAGCACACCGCACATCGTAAACACTGTGGGTTTACTGCCCTACCTATTTTGTGCAATTGGTTTCTATTACAATAAATTCTGTGGAGGATTTTCAATCGAACCAATCTCAGTATGGACTGAATAGCCAATTCTTGGGACAATTATCGGGGCTATAAAGGCTGCTTCCTAGTCCACATCCTCCATAGGCCCCAAATATTTCTCCCAGGCTGTCCTGCGGTTCCTCAGAGTGTCCGGTTTGTTGCTCAGTATAGTACAATATACTAGGGAGACCACCTTGGTGTCTACTGAGGACCTGGCTCTTCACAGGACTAGCCTCTGGAATTAAGGACCAATCCAGGAGTTCTGCCTGCAGGGTGCGTCTTAGTTGCAAGTATGTGTAATGTTGGGTAGGCTGCAATTCATACTCACATTGTTGGACTTCAAATGATTTAACAACCCCCAACGTAGCTAGGACGTCACCCACTGTGGCGATACCAGTAAGGTCCATCGGTACAACCCCTCAAGCCTTGCCACATCTTGTGGCATGCACTCCTTCCACAGTGGTGTATGCCAAGTGACCCCGCTATACCAACCCAGACTTCTACTTGCCCTGTCCCATACCTCCAGTGTGGCCCGGGAGGGATGCGACAGAATTCGAACACTCTTTTTGGTGCACAGGTAATGCTTCTTGCTCTTGTTCTTGCTCCGTTGTTACCCTCTACTTATCCAGTGCTGTCTTCTTTAGATCATCAACCCATCTGGCACAATGGATTACTACGCATTAAGAACCGATACATCTACTGGAAATCTTGGAGGAGTAAGGGATTACTTTGGATCTCACAACTAATACGTAACAATATAACTTTATACTTTTCGGATCTTCAAGTACATTTTGCTTTACCATCTTCCTGTAAAACTCAATATGATCTTTTATTCCCCTCACTCTCCCAGTACCTTCGTTCATTACCATCAGTGTCTTCTCCATCCTCCAGCTGCTCCTTGTTATTTCACTTGCTTTCTACTTCCTCCTCAGCTTCATCTTTTTATAAATCCCTATCTCTTTCTTCTGATCGAAGCAAGACAAAAGCTGAATTGGCTTGGGAAAAAGATCTTACGGAATGTTGGACAACTCCTTTTTGGGATAAGATATGGCTTAAAATTCATAACACCTCCAGAGCTGATAATACCTCTCAAACCCTTTATTTTGTCTATCAAGGTGCTTTATTTACTCCCGCAAAATTAGCCTCCTTCTCTACCCCTACTTGTTGGTCCTGCCCTTGTACCAATGCTGATCTCAAACACATGCTGTTTCATTATACTCCTATTCACCATTTCTAGCAATTGGTTTGGACTCATATTAATAAAATTTTTAACAAAAAAATTCCCTTGTCACCTTCCAACATTTTTCTAGGATCTTTATTACCTAATTGGCCCCAATCTCCCTCTAATTATAGAATAGTAGACTTGTTATTGGCAATAGCTTTCCACTTAATAACCTCTAAATGGAAACAAGCCGACAAAGTCACTTTTAAAGCTTGGTGAAATGCTGTATGTTTCCATCACAGACTTGATACAAGTTACATTTCCCCTCTTTTAATGTCTATTAAAAGAGACCTTTTATGGCTTCCTATTTCCTCATACCTGACCCATATTGCCTCACATTGTACTCCATTAGTCCAAGCTTCAGATGAGGTTCGGAAACCCCCTTGACTTCATGGCTGCCTTAACTTTCTTATGTCAAATACGTTTTTTCCTTGATCTCTTAATATAATTGCTGCTTCTTATTTCTCATAATTGCTTTGTATGCATACAGACATTCATTTCATATGTTGTTTTATTTTCCTTTCCAGAATATAATTGTGTTAAGATTATAACAATTTTTTGCTCCTTTCCCCCTTCCCCCTTTTTTCTTTTTCATTCCTTACTTTTTCATAGATTGTTTCTTGATACATTATTTACCTTAATGTATGTACTTTTGTACATGGTATTTCTATTTGTATATCACTGGTTCATGATAAATAAACTTAAACTTAAAAAGAGAGACAGTTCATTATATTTCTCCTTGGACCAAATATTTATTGACACACCACTATCGATAATGAAGGGTATTGAACAACCATTGACTTTGAGTGTGATTTTCGGACAATGTTTGATGACTTTCCTCACATTTGACCAGTTCAACATGTGCCCGTTTCTCTGAGGTAAACATAGACATGGAACAACTATCTTCTTCCCTTTACATTGATACTGTAGAACAATTTGCCGAAGATTTAGATGTCGATCGATTTCGTTTGGTGTTGATTTTTCTCTGCTGATGTGGTTGCTTGGCCTCATGGCAGTGCGCCGAACGTCATTTCTAGCACGTTTAGGCGGCCAATTTGTCTTCGCGCCGTGATGTACTTCTGTTTTCTTTTGCCTTGCAAACCGTTACAAAATAGTTTTCCTTTTCTCAGCCTTTGCAGATCTGCCCAATGGCGGGACATTTTCCTTCGTGTGAAAATTAAATCTACACCTGAAACACAACTCTTTTTCTGTGGAGAAATCACTCTGTGTAACTCGGCCTTGTGCTTTGGCTTACTTTTTACATTCATTACTAACTCACTCTGGGCACCTCTTGCTTCCATCTCAGCAGCTTGCCGATCAGCACGCTCTTCAGTTCTGGCAGCCATGAGAACTCGCTTCAGACTCAGAATTTCTCTCAGCTTTCGTCGTCTGAACGAATCTGACAAGCATCCATCAATCACTGAGGTGTACAGCTTCCTTATCGTTAAATTAATTGAACTTACAGTATTTGTTGAGCGTATCTAGTCTCTCAACAAATTCGGAGATGGTCTCACCAACCTTTTGTTGTTCTTGGCTGAAGATGTACTTTTTGGAATCTACATTTGGCATTGCATTGAACTTGAGAGTCAAGGCTGCTTTGATTTGATTGAATGTAATTTCGTCAGCTCGCAGCATTATCTTTATGTCTTCTTTTATACCTTCAACATCAAGGTTCTTAAGGTACTTGATAATCTTCTTGTTATGCGCTTCTTCTATCACATCAATTAAATCATCAAATGTATCTATCCAGGCAGTCCATCTTTCATCAATACTCAGCTTTTTGGTGGTATCAAATGGCGGTGGTGGTTTGAAGAAGGCAGCTGCATTGTGACCATTGGTGGAACTTACTAATGTTAAGAGTACTCGGATTGAGGCTGCACTTTGACTCCACATACACCAAATGTCGATTCTTCACTTTGACGGAGGCATATGTGGCACACACAAGCAGTTTGCTGGACCACGGCAAACTCTCTGGGAGAGTACTGTCGATCTTCGGGTTACTTGTCCCCTATCTCGTTGCTAGTTGTAGCGTCCTCGACAATGACTACGCCACACGCAGAGCTTAGTAAAACACATCTTTAGTCTTCTGGGCGTAACAGCGAACTCAACATTCTAAACCTGAATTCACTTCACTACGCTCTAACACTTACTTCGGAGTCCATCAGGAGCCACAAGAGGTGTGTCATTACAAACTCACACAACACTACAAGTATACTGAGACTGGTTTTTGCCGAGAGCTGTTCACTATTTACTTGTCTTTTAAAACGAAGCACAACTCAGCGCTCGCTCTCACCTTAGCGCTCAGCTGATTTCAAAGGCTGTTCACGCCTTCTCAGTTCCTTGCCTGCAGCCGCCATCACCAGCGGCGTGCGCGCTGACTCCGCCCCCTTGGAGGCCACGCCCCCTATTTCACCCTACTTAACCAGCTGACTCTTAGCGGTCACCAGTAAACCTTGACCCAGTCCTGAGGCGGAAGCCGGGGCTGGAGGTACTCTGTTGTTTTTAAAAAATCTGTACATTTCACTGCACTCTGTCTCCTGTGTGGTGTCACTATTTACTTGTCTTTTAAAACGAAGCACAACTCAGCGCTCG
Source organism: Triturus cristatus (assembly GCF_964204655.1). Lineage (NCBI taxonomy): Eukaryota > Metazoa > Chordata > Amphibia > Caudata > Salamandridae > Triturus > Triturus cristatus. The sequence goes on along the minus strand of NC_140589.1, from coordinate 1,058,971,660 downwards.
CTCTCACCTTAGCGCTCAGCTGATTTCAAAGGCTGTTCGCGCCTTCTCAGTTCCTTGCCTGCAGCCGCCATCACCAGCGGCGTGCGCGCTGACTCCGCCCCCTTGGAGGCCACGCCCCCTTTCTCTCCCTACAAATGTGCATGCATAGGACGCGCAGCGGACGAGCGCAGCGGGAGCGCCGTTTGCGCGCCGAAGGCGCGCCTAAGGCAAGCCCGTCTGCGCCCGTCCGCGCCAAGACCGCGCAAGGCGCAGGAACCCCTGCCCAAACACCTCCTAGTATCAGGTATGCACCCAACGACCTTCTCCGACTCCGAGACAGCTCCGGCTGCTCATGCAAGTTTGACATATCAAAAGTAGTCGGCCCTACCAGCTGCATCAAATGCCGCTGGTCACTCACTCTCGACTACGACCAGCCAACCCCCCCCAATCACCAACGCCCCTTCTTCACAGGTGGCCTGATAAATGCCCGGTCGATGTGTAAACATAGTCAAGACATTCACGATCTCATCATTGACTATGACCTCGACTGCCTCATGATCACTGAAACCTGGCTCACTGAAGACAGCAACCCCGACATAGCCGTAGCCCTCCCACAGGGTTACTCCTTCCACAGACAGGACAGACTGAAAGGTAGAGGAGGAGGTGTTGCAATTATACTGAAGAACACCTTTAACTGTCACACCTTCTGCCTCAACCCTCTCATTGACGCAGAGGGATTAGGCTTTTCCATCAAACTCAGCCAATCCCTTTCCCTCTCCGGTGGCCTGATCTACCGCCCACCCGGCAACGCTGCTAAATTTCTCGACTCCCTGAATGACGCTCTAGGACACTTCTTACTCCGTTACCCACACTTTACCCTGCTAGGAGACTTTAATCTACACCTTGAGACCTTCGCTGACTCTCAAACCAGCAACTTTTTTCAGACACTTGAAATCTTTAACCTACAACAAAGTGTCACGTCGCCTACTCACTCTCTTGGCCACACCTTGGACGGTGTTTGCTCCAATTTCCCTTCCATCACTACCCTGCCCCCCCTACCCCAGATATGGACGGATCATTACCTGATCCCCTTCCACATCCCTAGCTGCCACCCTTCTACCAGCAATGAACGCATTCCTCACCTTGCTCACTCTACAAACTGGAAAACTGTCCAGAAAAATCTCACTCTCAATCCCTTTTCCCTAACCAATGCCCCCTCCCTATCCGGTAACATCAACAGAGATGCAGACCGCCTTCACAATTGGCTCTCACAAAAAATCGCTAAACGATGCCCATCCAATCATCAGGATAGAATATTGAAGAAAACCAAAATCAAAGCTCCCTGGTACACTCCTGAATTAGCCTCCGCTCATCTACTCTGCAGGAAAGCGGAACGTAAATGGCGTAGATCCTACGATAATGATGACCGAAACACCTATATTCTCCAGAGGAAAAGCTATCTCTCTACCATCAAATCGGCCAAGAGAACATATTACGTAAATGCCATTAAAGAAGCCAGCCAAAAGCAAAAAAACTTATTTTCAATTGTGAAGACTTTCACCCACCCCAAAGCTCTCCAACCCGAAATCCCCCCATCCCAAGAGCTATGTGACAAAATTTCTGATTACTTTGACGATAAAATCACCTCCATTCAAAAAAACTTCCCCCCTCCCCCTTCAACTCACAAATCCCTCGACCCCGACCAACCTTGCCTGACTGTTAACAGTCTCAAAAACTTCACTCCGGTGACTCTGGCCCAGACCAGAGAAGCGATCCTCTCCTGCAAATCTGGATCCCCCTCTGACCCCTGCCCCCCTAAGATTCTTCATCTCATCATTGATGAGATCAACCCTATCGTCAATGACATCATCAACCTGTCCCTCAGTTCTGGTTCTGTTCCCCTCTCATGGAAAAAAGGCGTGGTCAAGCCACTGATGAAAAAAGCCAACAAATCCTCAACGGACTTGACCAACCTCCGCCCTATCACCCTCCTCCCCGCCCTGGGCAAAATAACTGAACAGCTAGTCCATAAAGAACTTAAAACCTTTCTGGAATCCCACAACATACTCCATTCCCAGCAATCCGGGTTCCGGTCTAAACATTCTACCGAAACTGCCCTAATCGAACTGACCGACACCATTAAAACATTGCAAGACCAAAGGAAGAAGGCCATTCTGATCCTTCTTGACCTTACGGCAGCTTTCGATACCATATCCCACTCCATCTTGATCAATAGACTTAAGGACATCGGCATCACCAACGCAGCCCTATCATGGATTAGATCTTTTCTCAGCGATAGGTCCCAAACTGTCACCTTGTGTTCCTTTCAATCCAATGAGAAAAAGGTGTCCTCCGGAGTCCCCCAAGGGTCCATCTTAAGCCCCCTCCTCTTTAACATCTATCTTATCCCTCTGCTCACCCTGATTGAATCATTCGGCATAACTGTCACTTCATATGCCGATGATACTCAGTTGATCATCCCCCTTGACGACAATTCCAACAAGGCAGAGCTCAATCTGAAACACTGCCTAACCGCAGTATTCCAATGGATGGACACTAACCACCTTCGGTGCAACTCAAACAAAACTGAGATCCTCCCCATTGGAAAGAATGCCTCTTTCTGTCCTGCCCTGTGGTGGCCTGATAACTCTGTTGCTCCCCCCCAGACCGTCACCTCTGCCCGGAATCTCGGAGTCCTTTTTGACTCTGACCTTTCTTTCGATCACCATGTCACGTCCGTAGCAGGAAAATGCTTCGGCATAATCAAATCCCTGAGAAAATTCTTTGATTTTCTCCCCCTCGATTCTAGAAAGACAGTAACTGTAGCCCTCATACTCTCACGTGTAGACTACTGCAACAGCCTTCTGGCAGGGACCAAGAAGTCTACTCTATCTAAACTTCAAAGCGTTCTACACACTGCTGCCCGCCTCGTCCTAAAACTTCCACGCAAATGCTCAATCTCCTCAGCCCTAAAGACCTTACATTGGCTCCCTTTGCACAAGAGAATACTCTTTAAGATTCTCATTGTTGCCTTCCGAGCCTTTAACAAAACAGGTCCCTCTTATCTTACCAAGCGTTTTCCACATTACAATCTGAGCCGTTCCCTCCGATCTTCTCATGAAAACTTCATGATCTCCACCAAGTTCAACCTGAAATCCAAAGGCGGAAAAACCCTTAGCACCCTGGCTATTAGAGCCTGGAACAGCATGCCGAGACACCTCAGACTTCAGACACTTGAGAAACCCTTTAGGAAATTTCTCAAAACTTGGATTTTTAATCTCTCCGACGACTGGACCAAAGCATCCATCTAGTCTTCCCCCTTTCTCTCTGTGACCTGTTTTCAAGGATTTTCAGCGCCATGATGCTCCTTCCGGAGCGAACGCCGCGCTCTATAAATACTCCTCCAAATATATGTGGGGAACAGCAGGAAAATTAGAATATGGAAATAATTGCATTTTTGGAGGAAACTGGAATAATATACACTAGTACCAGTGGGGGCAGGTTCAAGCTGAGATTGAAATATATTCCATCATTACCTTAGGAGGCCCTAGATATGTTTCAGGACATTGTGATTAAGGAGTTTACAAAGCTCAGATGTAAGACCTTTTACCTTAAGAAACCTTACATGGTATCAGTGTTGAGCACTCTAGGCTTTGATGCAGGATCCTGACTTAGTAATTAAGCCTGCTGCTAACAGCTGCGACTTAGTAATGTCCAAAGATATGTATCTCACAGAGGCTGTAAGGCAGCTGGGAAACACAAGCTTCTATGAGATAAAAAACAGAAATATTGGAGGACAGACATTAAATATTTTGATATATTACTAGAGTAGAAAGACAGGGAGAATAATTGAGACAGAGTACTGGTTCCTAAAGTGTGATTTTCCTAAGCTCCCTGTCCTGTACTTCCTTCCCAAAGTTCATAAACGTATGTCCAATCAACCAGGGAGACCCAATGTCTCCTCCAGGAAACGTATGCTGGACACATCTGATTCATTACATTGACTACTTTTATGACCCCTCATCATTTCCATCCCTTGGGACAGTAAGGGCAATTGGGGAGTTTCTCTCTAAAGGCCTGGTAAATTAAAGGGGTTTTCTCATTCTGTATCTATGGGGACAAGCTGTGATACATAAAGGCCCAAGATACAAACTGGGAGGAAGGTTTGCTCCTCATGACTGTCAATGTAGCTTAACTGTATACTAGCATCTCTATGTCCATCTCTTCGAGCAGAATCACGTGTTCATGCCAACTAATCCTTTTCTTGATTCCATCAAAGTATGGAAACGTTACATCGATGACGTTTTGGTCATATGGAGAGGAGACGATGTCTCTCTCATGGCTTTTCATCGGTGGCTCAATGACCAAAACGTCTTCCTCAACCTTACTGTTGAATTTAGCAAACTGGGGTTGGCTTTTTTGGACCTGTGGATTTTTCCTACAGAGGGAGGCCTTGGCAGTGAACTGTACACTAAACCCATGGCAAGAAACTCTCTGTTGAAATTTGATAGTTTCCATCCGAAGGGACTAAGGACAGGTCTGCCATTTGGCCAGTTTCTTCGGTTGAGAAGGAACTGTTCTACTACCGAAGCTTTCACCAAACATGCCAATGTCCTCTCACAGAATCTCAAACTCAGAAACTATCCATCTAAGCTAATTAAACAGTCTTTTAAACGAGCAGCCAATAACAATAGGGATGCTCTTTTGGAAGTCGCTGTTCCCAAAGCACCACATGAGAGATTGACTTTTGTGAACACCTTCAGTACATCCTCCAATCGAATTCAGAAGATCGTGCGAAAACATTGGCGAATTCTGAATACTGGCCAAGTAAAACTGGCTTTCCCTCTGTTTTCGTACAAAAGGAGTAACAGTTTGCGTGACGCCATGGTCCATACCAGACCTCGGAGCGTACCACCAGTTGTTGCCAATCCTTTATGGAATCTTCCACCGGTTAGGGGACATTATCCCTGTGGTGGTTGTGTGGTTTGTGCGCAGACAGCACATACTACTGAGATTAACATTGGTCTTGTTAAATCGTGGAAAAAACTGCGTCACACTAATTGCAATAGTGAGAGGGTCGTGTACCTTATCACTTGTCCCTGTCAGAAGCAATATGTGGGTATGACCATGATAAAAGTGAAACAACGCATCATGGAACATAAGAGCACCATTCGATGCAAGAAGGCATCAACAAGACTGACTAACCATTTTTTGGAGTGTAATCACAGTCCTAATCAAACGTCCTGGACGGTACTTGAACAGCCCTTTATTCCTGCGCACGTTACTGATGTGTCTAAATTTCTTTTCAATAAAGAACAACGTTGGGTGTTTAAGTTACAAAGTGACTGTGTTGGTCTGAATGACTCCATACCATGGTCCTATTTGTAGTGGTTTACCGTTAGTTGGTTGCATTGACGAGATGTACTATGACTTCATCTGTACATTGTGATCTTTCATCAGCTCTCAAGTAGCTTGTAGTTAAGTGGCAGTGATTACATTAGGCAGCCCCGTGGATATTGTGCACGGTCTGCTGTTATATGTTTTCATGTTTGACATCATGCATAATACCATCAGATGCTCCCCTTTATACTAGTGATCTGGTCAGGGTTTTTTTTGGTTTTATCAGCCATGTATGCCCATATCGGGACCAATACTAATTCGTGGGTTCCCTTACACGATATCGGCATGATTGTAGGAGTTCTTTGCCCTTGAAAACTCAGTGTTGTTCTCCTGTTTGTTTTCGGGCTTTCTATGAACTGCCCGGAGGGTTCCAGACGGGTTAACTACATTTCCCAGACTTCCCGGGCTCTCTTTTACGTCATCAATAGGGGCCTTGTACTTTGCCACATACGCGCTACGTCATTATGCTACGCTGCGCGATTAGGCGCTTTTGGTGCTATTTTACCCTGCTGCCGGCCGACTACTGGTTGCCGCCGCCAGCATCCAGGAAGGAGGTTCGGGGCAGCGACGGAGAGGTGAGATACTCCGTGTCTATGCACCTCCTGACTTTTGCCGTTTTGTTCTAATCACTGCTTTTTCCAGCCACTGCCTCTATTTTCTAATTGCGGTGGGTGGGTTGTTCTTAATCTCCCTTTACGATCTTTGGAGATTTGCTCCAATTACTGACGTTTGGTATTGTTGCTGCACTATCGGCAGCGGTGTATCTGGCTGCGGGACTGGTCTCGATTCCATGGTGTTTTCTTTTCCTACTATCGCCCGATTCACTATCAGTGTAGACAGTCCTTGAGGCTGTTTTGATACGTTAGTTACGCACTTCTGAATATGAGTCAAGTACGAACTGCTCTGGATGTATCTATGAAGGTTATGTGTTCTTACCATGCAAGAGAATAATACGCTGACACTTTGGGCTCAGGGTTGTTTTCTTACTATCGCCTTTTTTTTCAAGGTTGGCCGTTCAATAATATTTATGTGAACGAGAGCCCCGCATTTTCGGGCACCAGCACGAATTATCCTAAATTGATATCTAAAGGGTACCCGCTGATGGCATTTAATAAGGGTTCACGTTGGCACTATGGTTGAGTTATCCAACGGTCCCTCTATATATACATTCTATTCCTTTCATGTTAAGTGTCTTTACGTGAATCAGTTGAGAGGGCAACAGGCTTCGCTGCCTGTTACACCTCTGGTGCATACATTTTTCATTATACTAGACCCTGTTTTTAATTGTTTCTTTCACAGAGCGTTGCCTCACGCCCTGAGTTGCTACCAGGAGCGGCAGGCTTAGTCCCGATTTAATTACGGGTAAGACCTATATGTGGTTATTTGACATTTTTGATATGTATTGACTATAAACCTGTATGAAGTACATTTCCTAGTTACTAATTGTTTCTTTATGTTTTGTCAAATTGATACAGGCACTTACCTTCTTGACCGGTAGGATTTCAGATTTTTGTAATTGATCCTGTGGTACAAGGTTGGTTGTATCGTTTCACTTGTCTATTTTTAGACACCAATTCACGCCAGTGCTCACTTATGCACTAGCTTACAGTTGCAGTAGTTTTGATAATTTGGTCCTGAAGAAAGCCTTGATCATAATTTTGTGATCTGTTATGGCTGAAACATGTAGACCTTTTTCTGGTTTTTTGTAAAGCGCGCTCGTTAATTTGATCCGACCGCGCCACTACTCTGTTTTTAATATTGGCACAGGAACATCCTCAATTAAAACTTTTTGTGTTCCTGTAGTCAATTTTATATCACTTAGTTTCACACTGCACTTTAGGGCTTCACCCAACTTAGGCTAGCCTCATCGATCTTTAGGAGATCTCATTTCATTAGCGAGCTCCTCCCTTAGATACATCCTGGGAGTAGTAGCTCCTTAGCCAAACCAGGTTTGGTTAAGAGGAGATCCCATTTGATGAAGCATGCCACCATGGTGGGTGATGGGATTATGTCCTCTTTATGAGGACTTCAATACTAGGTTCTAGGTTTATCTTCATTCAGGTTTTGTAAGGTTCACTGCATATATGATGGTTTTGTTTTTCTTGCTGTTTGGTTTTTCATACCCCTGGACTTCTATGTATTTATATTGTTAGTAGGGGGACTAAGTCCGGGTTGGTTGTGTGTTCCCTCACACCCTATCGCTTACTTGGTTTTCTAAAATACTAGCATTCAACACCATGATGGGATAAAAGCATGTAGACACTTTCAGAGAGCTCGAACAATATGTTACCTTTGCCACACTGACATGATAATGAATATGATGGAGCACTGTCTTAAGAATTAGATTGATTGTTTCAATTATAAGAAATACAAACAAATGAGGGGCACTGCAATGGATACCTACTTTGCCCCCAGCTTCAGGAACCTGTTCATGTGCTGATGGGAGGAGTATCATGATGTGGCTTAGATACATTGATGATTTACTCATTTTCTGAAAGGGAAGTTAAAATTTGGCCAAGGAGTTTGTGGAACTCTTGAATAATAACAGTATGAATATAACGCTATCAGGCGTGTGCAGTAAATACCATGACTGAATTCTTGGGCGTGAGGGTAAGAGTCAAGGAAGAGAAATTCGAGAAGTTATTTCAGAAAACCCACAGCAGGCAATAGGTGATTACAAGTCTAAAGTGGACATCTTGAAAAGCTCAAAAAGCGTTATCTCCTCTGGAGAATCCCTGAATGCAAAAAGATGTAGAAAATCAGGAGGATTTTTACTATGAGAAATATGTTATACTAGATTTATCAGGGCAAGATGGCGGCCGCTCGATCGGCTGGTTGAGCCGGTGGTGTATCCTCTCCCTCCTGGAGTAATTCCCCTCTTCTGTGAGTTCCCCCGGGATGTACGGGGAGTGACGACTACTGTAGAGGAACTATGGCGGCAACATAAAAATAAACTTCCCTAAAAAAAAAAAAGCGCTGCGGAACTGCCAAAAACAACAAAGATTGCAATGTTCAGTGGGCTGCTTTAAACGCAAAGGATTCTTACCAGCGGACTGCTGCGGCTGTGGTGCGGCTCCTCCATCCTTCGTTGAGGGGTTCTTCTTGGCTCGTCTTGCCCTTTTCCCGTGTGGAGGTATTCGGTGGTGACGATGCCTCCAAGGTTGCCGGCGAAGAATCCTCCCGCCAAGACTCGAGCTTCGGCTGCCTCGGTGGCAGCGTCAGCACAGTCCTCTGCACGGTCCTCCAGTCCAGCGGCGGTTCCTGCCCCCGGCAAGGATTTGCAGGTATCCCATGATGACGCTATGTCAGGAGGCAATCTAGCTACAACCGGCAGTAGAAAAATCAAACAGACTCTACCGGCATTATTTAAGCAGCAGTTGGTTAAAGCAAAGATATCTGCACGCTCGGTGAGCATGGGGAGCAGGAAGGCATCGGACATTATTGACGAGGAGGGTGATACAGCTCTTCAGTCGGTGGAGGCGACCCATGCAGTGTGTAGTGATGCCGTCCTAACTCCTTCTTCTATGGTGGTTCAATCCCATAAGCATATTCCACTGGGCTCTTTTAATATAGATCCGGGTGTTGCTAATGAGACCCCGGAGAACATTATTCTTCCAGGCAATGGAATTATGGGAATTGTAGTCCCGCAGGGCATAACAACTCCTACTCCCTCTCAACCCTTGCCTGAAACTGCCTCAACTGCCACTTCCGTCATTGCAGCAGATCAAGTGCTTACTGCCAGGTCAATAGAGTCCAATCCTAATGAATCCATACGTGAGCCCGAAGGGTTGATACATTTTATTCCCTCTCAGAGCATACAGGGTCATCAGAGGATGATGATCTTGATAAGGAGCTGACAGATGACGATAGTGATCTTGCTGATTGGCAGTCCAATGATGCACCTAAGGATGAAATTCTATCTCGAGGTCCCTGCACAGTCCGTAAGGCCTCTAAAATGAAAGATAAAGGTGTGTTACTGTCTAGTAAGAACTCAGGATCACTTGGATCAATGGCTTGGGACTATTCTTTCTCTACTCAGCCTGGCGCAGTCGTCAGTGCCTCTGCCACGAGTCATGTTCTGGCTGATTCTCTTCCGACTCCACCTGGCGAGATAACATTGTCAATTATCTATCAGTCTATCATGGCTCATCGCCAAGAGACTCACCAGGAGAGCGCCCGTACTCAAGGGGCGTGTCGTCGGATGCAAAATTCTATACGCAGAATACCCAAAACTTGCTCTGACATTGCAGCCAGAACTGTTGAAGTTGAGGAAAGAATCTCCGCTCTGGAGGATGAGGTGGCAACCCAGAAGGGCCTTACTGACCTCATCAAAGCACAGAAAGACGATATGCTTTGGAAGCTAACTGACATGGAAAATAGAGCTAGACAGAATAATTTGAGGATCCTGAGGATTCCTGAAGGCATGGAAGGGTCAGACACCAGGCAGTTTATTGTCGAACTCTTTGCGGAAGCTTTTCCAGTTGTAAAGCATTGGGACTGGCAGCGAGAAATACAGCGGGCGCATCGCTTTCCTTTCAAACAAAGATAAAATTCTGCTGGGGATAAGCCTCGGGCAATTCTAATTTCTTTGTGTAATTTTTTGGCAAGGGAGAAAATCTTTGACCTAGCTAGGCCCGATAGAAAAAGAGCAGGGAAAGGCTGTGAGTTTTTTGCTAGGCCAGATTTGTGTCACGCAACTGTTGAGCGAAGGTGGCAGCTCCGCCAACTAATAGCTCTTTTCCAAACGAAGAGGGCTCAGGCTTTTTTGCTTCTTCCCTCAAAATTGAAGGTAATTTTTCAGGTCCAGGTTAAATTCTTTCTTTCTGAAATCCAGGCAAAGGAGTTTCTGAACTCGATATAGCCTAGTATGTCAAGTACGCAATTCTTCACTATCCCGGGGGGGGGGGGGTCTAGAATCATAAAATGGGGTGCCTATCCATTAGCTTGGAGGGTCTTCCTCAATTTTTTCTGATTACTCGATTCATAGCCGGCGTAGGCACATAGTGTATTGCTAAAGGTGGGGTGAATGATCCAGGGGGGGAGTTGATATAACCAGCTCTTCTCATCACAAGGACCTAGGTCCTGTTGCCCTATAAGGGGGGTTTTGGGTGTGGGGGGGCGGGGGAGGTGGGGTGGGCTGGAGTTTTCCTGGGGTAAGGGAGGGGCTAGAGCTAGTGGTGGGATTAAGGGGGGGTGCTGTCGGGGGGAATCAAAGGTTTTTGTGTCATGTTTTAGTTATGTTTTTGTATTTAGTCCGGGCTATGTTAAATTCTGCAATTATGGCGGCTACTAAAAGGAACAATAGGCGGCATTTGAATTTAGTTCTATCCATGAGATTAAATGGGGCTGGATAAACTGCGATTAAGCTCTTGGAACATATGCGGCCTAAATGATGGTAAAAAACGAGCCCTGTTTGCCAAACTTATTCACACTATGCAATTGGCTATTGTGTGTCTGCAAGAGACACATATACCGTGGGGTAAACGGGATAGCTTGAAAGTTCCCGGTTATGACCTAATAGCTTGTTCCCGTCAGACGTCCATGTTTAGAGGGGTGGCTATTTTACTGAAACGAGGAGTTGGGGATTGTAAAAGGGTCCTGGAGGATAGTTTGGGTAGATGGGCGACAGCAGATTTAGTTTTTGAGAATAGACCTCTAACCATCTGTACAATATATGGGTCTAATTTGAACGATCCTGAAATCTTCAGATTTTTAAATCCAGAATTAGCAGGATGGTCTCAATCTATGATTTTGTGTGGGGATATGAATATTAGTCTGCCCGGGAATTTTGATTTTACTGGGTCCACAAAATACTCTGGTAGGAAACCTCAGGTATTTAAGGCCCTTTATACTTTAGTTCAAGAACCGATGTTTGGGCTAGGCATAATAAAGATGAAGATGGGCATACATATTTTTCTGCTCCCCATAACAAATTGGTCCGTTTGGATTATTTTTTTATGCCCGACCAGGAGGCAGAGGTTTCCTCTATTTCGGTTTATCCAAGAATCCTATCGGACCATAACCCACTCATTGTTTAATATCCGCTTCCTCGCACGCCCAGACCACCTAGGGCGTGGACATTCGAAAGAAAATTATTATTGAAACCGGCTTATTTGGAACATATGAAAAAGTGGTTACCTGAATTTCTAAACATTAACAGGGGTACTGCCTCTGACTGTATTGTGTGGGATACGTTCAAGGCTGCAGCACGTGGTGAGACTAAGAGCTGTGCAGCTTTTCAACATAAGACTACTCAGGAGCAGATCAAGAGTCGAGTTGAGGAGCTCCGCTCTGCAGAGATAGAATTAATAAGCAATATTAATGAAGGGTCTAATGCCGAGCAGAGCCAGCAGAAGGTTGCTATAATTAAGGCAAATATTTTGGAGTTCTTCGGGCAGGACCTGGCTGCTAAGTTTGCCCATTATCGGGCAACGATGTACGAGTTTGTTATTTAAATGTCACTACTTTTTTTTTTTCAGGTGTTGCCTTTCATATATGTTTTAGCATTTGCTATATACAGCTGTTTATACAGCTTCTTCTCTTACAGAATTTTGGAACTGCTCTTGAGATGACAGAGACTTGGCCAATTGGAAGAATAGATCAGTTAAGATTTTATTCCATATTTTAGCCCACCCCGGCTCGATTAGTCAAAACCTGTGATAGCTTGAATATTATATGCATATACGATTTTTCATCCCTGTGATTTAATGATAAATTTGGAGAGGAGAGCTATCTAAAATATGTTATTTTGTCTATATGATTTAACCCACTTTGGTTTTATTGGAGGGGAAATCCTTCAACTCTGTATGAACTTTATATTTCCAATAGGTCTCTCCCTGGATGTATTTTCTTCTTTTGGAAAACACGCCCAAATATGTATGCAAGTCTAGCATTATGTACTTACTGTTTGCATGGGGAACATTAAAATAGACTAAAAGTTGCCACACAACATATTGTGAAAAAGACCTTGGCATAGGCCAAAAAGTCTTGAAATGGATTGTTGTCAAGATAATAGATCCCACTGATGTGAACACATTTTATGTCATTATGTCTACTTGATCCTATGATACCTGAACCAGTGGGCACTGGCAAGTGATGAAGGATGCATGTAGCACTCTGCATGGCTCTCAACTAATATCTGTTGTCTTTATTTGAAAAAGGAAGAACATTTTCTTCTAAAGCTGCTCCTGCCCTCACTGTCTGGTGCTTTTAGCATTTCCACCCTCCAGCATGCAATATGCTGCTGAAAGATCAAGGGCTGCTTGCTGGTTGTCAAGGATGCCAATGAAAGCAAAGAAAATAGGCCTCCCTATCTCTTTAGCTGACACCCTTAAGCCTGTATGCACCACAGTAAACATTTCCGATAAATTGCTGCTGATGTTTGGAGATTTTGGGATAGGATAATCATCTTTTTCACATTTACAAGCAAGAATTAAAAGCACTTTAGTGGAAATACTGCAGTTTTGCATTTACAATTTAGCTTAATTAAAAGCATTTACCTAAATAAAGGTAACTTATTTGTGGTGTTTGAGGACCTCCAAAGGACGTTTATTGGAGTAAATAGGGGAACTTTTGTGAGATGCATGTAGAACACAGGACGATATAACTTGATCAAGCCAATTGAAACCTTTCACATAGACAATTTCATTCAGATATGGTGCACTCTAAAGGTGAAACAAAGTAATCTTTTACTGCAGGCCACAGTATAAGACAAGAATGCACAATTGACCCCAAACCAGTCTCTTTACTAAGGATCTTGTGTTCATTCTGTTGGCTGTACAACATGATATACCGAAGTGCAGGGCATCCTCCACATTTTACAATTAAACCTTGTTCATTCGGCGGATGCAGAGAAAGCAAGGAGGCAAGATGGCGTCATTGTGATCGGGGCGTGAGCTAGGCACAGGCTGACCTGAGAGCTCCTGTGTGTCGATGGTGGAAGGTGGCATGGTTCGAAAACTGAAATCCTGAAAGATGAGCTCATGAGCCTTCGTGAATCCTCGTGAAACTCTTGGGAGCCTTCTTGCGAAAAAAAGCTGATCGAAATGCATTAACAGGGACTAATCGCTAAGCAAGCGGACAGATGGCGTGTGGCTACCGCGATTACAGCAATACACTGTGATGAGCGGTAGAGCCTGAGCTGAGGCTACGATAATCATAATCTTTACGTGAACCTAGGAGCCCAGGGGATGCGCTCTCTAACACCGAATACTGAAAACACCGAACACTGAATATCGAGCACCGGCGAGTACCGGCGAGATCAGTGAAGCACCGACATACAATCTTTCCTTTTTAAGTTACCAGGCGGTTTCAGCCTATCGGATCGGTCCGTGGCAGCTGGTTGCGGAGGGGTAGCGGCAGCGGGCAGTTCTGTCGGTTCTTTCAGCTTTGGCTCTGACGGAGGTTCCGGCCATCGGTAATCCTACGGTGACCTGCGCTGGACTCCGGTGAACGCCAGTGGTTGATGCCGGTCGATGCGGTGCGCTGTCTTTCGCACCTCCTGCCTCCTAGGGCACACGTTGTTTGTTGGGACGGTGCTGCTCGGCAAAAGGAGGTGGCGGAGGCTCGAACAACCCGGTTGACTCCTTGGAGGTGAAGGTGAGGACAAAGGTGAGCAAGAGCAATCGCCAGGGACTGTGTTAAGGGCGGTATTTACTAACTCAGATACGACCCTAGATACAACCCCAGCTAAAAGCATGGAGCAGGACCGGGAACAGAGGGCTGATTCAGAGCAGGTAATCAACACTAATATTGGTACTGATTTATTGGGGTGTCAAGGTGCCCCGGGGGACCTGCCTACTCAGGAGATCCACATTCTGCCTACCCGGCCAGAAACAAGAGGGCTGAAAGTCAAGATGGGGAGGGAAAAGGAGAAAGAGAAAGAGAAGGAGAAAGAGAAAGAGAAAGAAAGGGAAAAGGAGAAACTTAACAACAAAGCCACAGCAAAGTCGAAAGGCAATGATAAAGACAAGGATAAGGATAACGATAAGGACGGTGATGGTGATGTTGGTGAATGTAGAGACACGACTGACTTGCTGGAAAAAAAAGCGAGGCGGCTCCAAACAATAAAAAATCTAAAGATTGCCGTAAGAAGTAACGGGCAACCAGACTGTGGCGGGGTAGCAGGGACAGAGTCGACAACCAGACTGGGATGGCGTAAAGAAGGTTTTATTTTAGACAAAGTTCTCTTGTGTCTTTCGGCCCGTCTTGTCGCTGCGGAAGAAGGGGACCCCGACTTGCTCTTTCCGGGTGACTCCAGAGTGAAGGAAGACGGTGTCTCTGTTGACTTCTCTCCTTAAGGGTCCAGTCCGCAGGAAGGATCTCAGGGGTTGATAGGCGAAAGGGGTGAGAAAAGAAAACAACAAACAAAACAAGGATTAGGACAAACGTCCTGGCTGGCTGTTATCAAGGACCGGGGGTGAAGGAAACCGAGTGCTCTTGTGCTCGTAGTTCTCTGGGCAGTGCACAGGGGTTTGGTGCAAGGTGAGGGTACGGGACTTGGTTCAGTGCTTGATACACCGCTGAAGTCGGTGAGTCGGGGTGCTCAGGGGGTAGGCGGTGTCTTTCTTCCCACCCAGCCCGCTACCTTCCCCCGTACCTGTTCGAGCCACGCTCCTCCCGTGGGAACGTGGCGGGGCGGCTCGTGGAGTCGTTGGCCTCCTGGCGTGTAGCAGTCGTCTCTCCTTGGCTCAGGACCTGCTGTGCTGCTCTCTTGTTCTCTCCGCTCGTCCTCCGAACTCCTCGCACTCCTCTGCTCCAGCTCTCCGTCTACCTCCAGGGAAACGCCGTCCGTCCTCTTCCGGGTTTCCGCGTTCTTTATCCCGCCTATCTCTGCGACGTCATCAGGGGGCGGGACTTCGTCCCACTGGAAGGCCGAATTAAAGGAGCCTCGTTCCGTCGTTGTGGTCCAGTCTTGCGAGGGATACGGGTACCACCAATCTGTTGTATGTGGCACTGTTGGTTGCTGTAGGGGGAGAGAAGGTGGAATGTGTTCGCCGTGTAAGCGGGATACACAAGGACTGACGTCCTCCTTGTGTGAGTTCTCTTCCCCGTTACACACCTCCCCCCCTTGACTCTCCCGATCGGGGAGAGGAAATACCCGGGACAGATAGTCCGCGTTCCCGTTGTCTTTCCCCTTCCTGTGGTGCACCGAAAAGGCATACGGTTGGAGGGAGAGGAACCAACGGAGAACCCTGGGATTCTGACTCCTATTCTGATACATCCAGCGAAGGGGTGCGTGATCTGTGTACAGAATGAACGGTTTGCCCTCTAGATAATACTGCAACTTGTCCACGGCCCATTTTATGGCTAAACACTCCCTCTCAATTGTGGGATACTTAGCCTCCCTCGGGAACAGTTTGCGACTGATGTATAACACTGGGTGTTCAAACCCGTCCTCCCCGACCTGGGACAAAACCGCTCCTATACCCAGATTAGAGGCGTCTGTGGCTAGCACGAAGGGTTTGGAAAAATTGGGGGACACCAAGACCGGGTGCGTGGTGATAATGGTTTTGAGGTCTACAAATGCTCTAAGGGCCTCGGGCGTGGGGTGGTGTATCGCGCTGGGTTTTGCGCCTTTGCGCAGGAGGTCAGTGAGGGGGGCCGCTATGTCCGCGAATCTCGGGATAAACCGGCGGTAATACCCTATGAGACCAAGGAACGCTCTTAAGTCCCTCTTGGACTGTGGAAAAGGGGTCTCTTCAATGCCTCTCACTTTTTTGTTTTGTGAGGTTATGGTGCCGTCCCCTAATACAAACCCCAAGTAATTCACTCTGGGAAAGGCGGCTCGGGATTTTTTTGCATTGATATGCAGACCAGCTCGCTGTAAGGCGGTGAGGATGGTCTGTATGTGTGTCAGGTGCTCGGCCCAGGTTTTACTATAAATGACGATATCGTCCAAGTATGCCGAGCTGAACATATGGTAGGGTTGTAGGATGGTATTCATAAGGCGCTGGAATGTAGCAGGTGCCCCGTGGAGGCCGAAGGGCAGCACTGTGAATTCGAACAACCCTTCGTCCGTTATGAAAGCTGTTTTCTTTCTATCCGCCTCTCGGAGGGGCACCTGCCAGTACCCCTTTGTGAGGTCCAGTGTGGTGATATATGCCGCTTCCCCTAGTTTCTCGATTAGTTCGTCTACCCTTGGAATAGGGTAGGCGTCGAACGAGGAGATGGCGTTCAATGCTCGAAAATCCATGCAAAATCGTCTTGAGCCGTCCGGTTTAGGCACCATTACAATGGGCGAGGCCCAGTCACTCCTTGAGGGTCGGATGACTCCCAGGCGAAGCATGTCCTCCACTTCCTTTTTAATGGCTTCTCTTCGAGACGCTGGGATGCGGTAGGGTTTTTGCTTCACCCGTTTCCCCGGGAGGGTATCAATGGTGTGTTCCACCAACGTCGTTTTTCCGGGGAGGTCCGAAAAGATGTTCCTGAATGGCAGAAGCGTCTCATTCAGGTCCTCTTTCTGCTGCGGTGTGAGCATGTCATTGACAACCAGGTCATTCAGTGTCGACCTCTCTTTGCAGACGGTGGGGATAAGCAAGTTCAAGCTTTTGGGGGGAGGTCCGATCCACTTCTTCAATAAATTGATGTGGTAGGATTGTGTCTTGTTTGCGGTTATTTTCAGGCGATACGTTGTATCTCCTATTGTGTCCACCACCTCATAGGGTCCCTTCCACTCATTCTTTCCCTTACTGGCGCTGGGAGGAAGCAGGAGTAGAGCCCAGTCCCCTATGTTTAGCCTTCTCAGTTTCGTCCCTTGATCGTAGTATTTCCTTTGTTTTTCCTTGCTCTGTTCCAGGTTGGCAGAAGCTAAGGCTCGCAGCTTTCCCAGCTTGCACCGGAGTTGTTGAGTATAATCCAGCGGGGACCTCTGTTCTTGTTCCTCCTCCTTCTCCCAGGCATCTTTCGTGATCTCAAGTAATGACCTCGGTTGTCGCCCATATAGGAGTTCGAACGCCGAATACCCTAAGCTGCTCTGTTTCTGGGCCCGCAACACGTACAAGGCTAGCGGCAACAAACGATCCCAGTCAGTTCCTTCAGCGGTGAGCATCTTTTTCAGGGTAATCTTCAACGTCCGGTTGTACCTCTCGACGAGGCCGTCGGTCTGGGGATGGTATACCGACGTCCGCAGTTGATGTATACCGAGCGATTTGCAGACCTCCTTCATCAGTCTAGACGTGAAGGGGGTACCTTGATCGGTGAGGACTTCTTTGGGGAAGCCCACCCTGGAACAAAGTTCGACAAACTTTTCGGCGATGTGTGCCGTTGTCGGGGTTCGGAGTGGAAATGCTTCAATGAACCGCGTTGCGTAGTCCACGATAACTAGTGCATATACGTGGCCTCTGGATGTTTTGGTCATCGGTCCTATCAAATCGATGCCAATCCGTTCGAACGGTCGTCCGATGGTGGGCATGGGGTGAAGTGGTGCTACTGGGGGTCTCTGTATATTTTGTCTCTGGCATATCTCACATTTCGCACAGTACTCTTGTACATCTTTGTAGATCCCAGGCCAGTAAAAATGTCGAAGGATGCTGTCCGTGGTCTTCTCTTTCCCGCTGTGCCCTCCGGTAAGGTGAGTATGAGCAAAGAAGAGCACTTGCTCGCGGAAGGACACTGGTACTAACAACTGGGGTTCCCCTCCCTCAATCCCTATCCTGTATAGGAGATCTTTGGTAATCGAAAAACTGGGGTACCGTTTTGGCCACTGGTCCTGGGTGGCATGGGCGCTCTCCCAAGCATTGGACAATGTGGGGTCGCTAGCCTGAGCAAAACGGAAACTGCGGTCTAGGACCCAAGGCTCTGGGGACAGAAGAGCAGCTACGGACTTGGGGTTGGAAGAAGGGGGACGGGACAGAGAGCGTTGAAACAGTGACAAAAATTCTGGGTTATCTACCCCCAATATCACATCCTCAGGTAATGAATCCACCACCCCCACCTTCACTGTACAGGGTTCTTTACCCAGGGGGGTTAGGGTCACCTGAGCGAGAGGATAGGGCCTAACATCCCCATGCACACATCTTATATAGACCCTTGCCCCTGGAACATACTGGGTGGGGAGGACTAGCCGTCTTCGTACTACGGATTGTCTGCAGCCTGAGTCTAGGAGGGCCTGTACCGTCAAACCGTTCATTCTAAGACTCACATAAAATGATGTGCCCATTTCCGCTGAGTACAGGACAGTCCTTGGGAGGTATCCGACCTCCATTGGTTCTTCGGAAGGTCTTTTCCGGGGACAAAGTCTCGCAATGTGGCCCCATTCACCACAATCAAAACACTGGGGACTCCGGCTCGGAGGTACATCTACCCTCATAGGTCTGGGGCGGAGTGGTTCAGGGACTGTCTTCTGTTTTCGATCTGGTTTGATGGAGGTCTGCCCTTTTACAGTCTTCTCTACGTCCCACCCTTGCGGTTTTGGGTTGTGCTCGTGCATAATTAGCTGCCATCTCGATGGCTTGCTCCAAGGGGAGTCCCGGATGCTGTTTTAGCCATCGCTGGGTGGCATATGGCAGGGCTTCCATAAACTGTTCCAAGTAGATCTTGGTCATGACCTCTTCCTTTGTGCTGGAGGCCGGACGTAGCCATTTATCGGCGGCCATCTTAAGCCGAAAAAACAGAGTCTTAGGATTCTCACCGGGGGTGCCCCGTTCCCTCCTGAACTTTAGCCGATAGGCTTCGCCGTCAAGACACAGGTGGTCCAAAATGACCTCTTTGATGGTTAGGTAGGGCGCGTTTCCCGTAGGATTGGCCACCTGGTAGGCGAACTGTGCCTCTCCTGATAACAGTGGAGCCAGAAAGAAGGGCCACTTTTCCTCCGGCCAACCCAATGCTCTAGCGGCCCTCTCAAAGTTCATTAGGAAAACATCAGGATCCTCCCCTTGCACATACTTCTGGAGAGCGATTCCGGACGGGTTTGGAACCGTTAGTGGTCGGGGCTCCAAGGGTGTGGGTATAGGGACAGTAGCGACGGGTCCGATTTTCTTGAGACTCTCAATGTGGGCCGTTATTGTATTCTGGAACTGATCTCGGTCCGCTTGGGCTGACGTCATCTGCCTCTGTATCGCCCATTCCAACTTCTCCTGTCCTTTAACGAGATGTTGGATGAGCGCGTCCATCTCGGTACTGCAGACGGACTGTGATGGAAATCCCACTTCTGACACCAGTTGTGGCGGGGTAGCAGGGACAGAGTCGACAACCAGACTGGGATGGCGTAAAGAAGGTTTTATTTTAGACAAAGTTCTCTTGTGTCTTTCGGCCCGTCTTGTCGCTGCGGAAGAAGGGGACCCCGACTTGCTCTTTCCGGGTGACTCCAGAGTGAAGGAAGACGGTGTCTCTGTTGACTTCTCTCCTTAAGGGTCCAGTCCGCAGGAAGGATCTCAGGGGTTGATAGGCGAAAGGGGTGAGAAAAGAAAACAACAAACAAAACAAGGATTAGGACAAACGTCCTGGCTGGCTGTTATCAAGGACCGGGGGTGAAGGAAACCGAGTGCTCTTGTGCTCGTAGTTCTCTGGGCAGTGCACAGGGGTTTGGTGCAAGGTGAGGGTACGGGACTTGGTTCAGTGCTTGATACACCGCTGAAGTCGGTGAGTCGGGGTGCTCAGGGGGTAGGCGGTGTCTTTCTTCCCACCCAGCCCGCTACCTTTTCCCGTACCTGTTCGAGCCACGCTCCTCCCGTGGGAACGTGGCGGGGCGGCTCGTGGAGTCGTTGGCCTCCTGGCGTGTAGCAGTCGTCTCTCCTTGGCTCAGGACCTGCTGTGCTGCTCTCTTGTTCTCTCCGCTCGTCCGCCGAACTCCTCGCACTCCTCTGCTCCAGCTCTCCGTCTACCTCCAGGGAAACGCCGTCCGTCCTCTTCCGGGTTTCCGCGTTCTTTATCCCGCCTATCTCTGCGACGTCATCAGGGGGCGGGACTTCGTCCCACTGGAAGGCCGAATTAAAGGAGCCTCGTTCCGTCGTTGTGGTCCAGTCTTGCGAGGGATACGGGTACCACCAATCTGTTGTATGTGGCACTGTTGGTTGCTGTAGGGGGAGAGAAGGTGGAATGTGTTCGCCGTGTAAGCGGGATACACAAGGACTGACGTCCTCCTTGTGTGAGTTCTCTTCCCCGTTACACAGACATAGCCCAACCCCGAATATCAAACATCTTTAACACTGTGGCTAAAATATCTTCTGGCCCTGTAGTGGGCTGCAGCCAACCCGGATCTGATTGAAGATCTAATCATATAACCCTAGTGGCACAGGGAATTAACCCCCTAGCTAGCGTGTGTACAGAGAAATGGCTTGGTGTGGGAAAAGCGCCGAGCACTGCACAAACGGAATCAAATGAAGCACATGAACCAAATGAACTGTATAAGACCACACCTGTACAAACTGGGGTGCAAGGAATGGAAGCACCAAAAGCAGCGGTCAACACAGCGTTAAAAAAACCAAGTATTGGCATTAGTCTCCGCTCTGACTGTTCCCAAGGTCTGGAAGACACCAGCTATTCTCAATGCCCTGCTCGGGATCAAGTTCAGGACCAAGTCCGCTCTGTGCTACAAGAATCCGATCAAGACTCAAGTTCAGGTTCTGAAATCTATGAAACTGGGGCCTCAACCTCAAGTGAACAACAGAAATTGGTACAGACAAGCTCTGACTCTGATATGTCAGACCTTGAACTATCAGAGCTTGATGCCAAAAAACAGAAAACCTCCTTAAGAGGTAGCTCCACAAAGAAGAATCAGGAAAGAAAAAGGGAAAGACAAAGACAAAAGAGACAAAAGAAACAAAACAGACTATTGTTTGAAGACATCACGGATCAAGGGAGTAACATCAAACTAATGAAAAATGAATCCAGGAAAACCTCACCGCAAGAATCTGAAGTAAACTTAAGTCCCACTGGGAAAGCCTTGCGGAAACCCAAGATACTTAAAAACCTGCAAACTGAAATAGTTAATGATAATCAAGACCAGCCAGAACCTTCCCTGTGCGATATCTTCAAATCAATTAAGAACTTTCAGGAAGATGTCAAACATGATAATAAGAAAAATCATGTAGCTATCCAAAAACTTCAAGGAGCAATACAAAAGGTGGGACAAACCTGTCTAGAGATTTCGGAGAGAATGTCCTCAGTGGAAATACGCACGGATAATCTTGAGAAAGATGTCTGTGATCTACAATCACGTGGGAAAGAACAGGATGGCATAATCAAAGACTTAATGGTGAAGGTTGAAGACCAAGAAAATAGAGCTAGACGAAACAACTTACGTTTTCTTGGGGTTCCTGAGAATATTGAGGGAAATGACCCAAGGGGCTTTATAATCACACTACTGAAAGAATCATTTCCAGAACTACATATGTGGGACTTTAACAAGGAAATACATAGGGCCCATCGCTTTCCCTTGATACCTCCTAAGCGGACTCAGACATCAGCACAACATCCCCGTGCATTCCTTGTTAACTTTGGTAATTTTCTGCTACGGGAAACCATTTTTGACCTTGCACGACCGACAAAAAAAAGAGAATTTAAAGACTTTGCGTTTTTTTGCAGACCAGATTTTGCTCATGTTACGGTCGAAAGAAGGTGGAGGATGAGACAACTATTCACCCCGTTTGAACGCATTGGCGCTACGGTTTACTTACAGAATCCTGCACGGTTAAAAATCATATTTAACGGCATTACAAGAAGCTTTACTAGCGAGACTCAAGCTGAAGCGTACTTAAAAGAAATCACAATGTCAGACAAAGACAAACCCAAAAAATAACCGTAACTAACTAATATGAACCTCGTTTGACATTACAGGAATGCTAAAACAAGCAAGTTATAAATGGCAAGGAGGGAAAGGAGCAAAAATCTTAAAAAACAAACAAAAAAAAAAATACACACAGGGTAATTAAGGAAAAAAGGGATATATATCAGGTCAGCCGCCGCTTACTGCTTTCTGACCGCAATGATGCCCACAACCTGGTTCATCCCGAACCAGGTCGCCTCCCCTAGGGGAATTGGGGGGTGGGGACGGGTGGTGGGGAAGGTGGCAGGGTTTTTTTTTCTTTTCTTCATTTTCACATATATAGTTTCTACTTATTTTAAGGGGTTTAGGGGGGAAGCGAGATGGGGAGGGCTTACAGGCGTAATAATTAGGCGAGGAAAATTGGTATTCCTAAAGTTTCAAAATGAGTAAAATCAAAATTTTAACCATTAATATATGTGGCCTAAATGACCCAAATAAAAGACAGAGAACAGCCGTTGGTCTCAACTCAATCGGGGCAGACATTGTCTGCCTCCAGGAAACTCATGTTGAAAGGTCCCAAATTGTAGTCTTAAAAACTCTTGGCTATAAGTTGATCATGGCAACAACTCAGAGCAATAAAACACGGGGAGTCGCAATTTTAGCTCGTAGCGGGGGTCTTCAATTCGGTAAATCAGCGGCAGATAAATTTGGTTGTTGGGCAATCACCGAATGTCACTATGGTGTGGGGAAGAAACTAACTATCTGCTCGGTATACGGATGTGTTGAAGATGACCCAGGTCCTTTAGAATTTTTATCTAATGAACTGGCTCATTGGCCACTACCATTGATAGTATGTGGCGATTTTAATTTAAATCTTCCTTCAAACTGGGCGCCGGGGCACAATAAATTTAAGTATCAAGGTCGAAAACCAAGAGTTATCAGAGCACTTGAAGAATTATGTAATACACATGGGTTACTCGACTGTTGGCAATTGAAGTGCCCAAATAACCCAGGATATACTTTTTTTTCAAACCCACATCTAAAGTTTGCTAGGTTGGATTATATTTTTGCATCACACAACATAGCCACACATAGCTCTATAGATCGATTACCCAAGGTATTGTCCGACCATAACCCTTTAATTATATGTCTTGATTCAGGTAAAATAGAATCTAAACATAATAGGTGGACGTTTGAAAGGGCTCTTTTGCTGAATGAAAAATACTGTAAGGTTATAGAGAACTGGATTCCCGAATTTTTAGAAAACAACCTTGGCAGTGCCCCGCTGGAAATTGTCTGGGACACTCTTAAGGCGGGAATTAGAGGAGAAAACTTGAGATTCTCAATCAAAAACAATCCAGAAGAAAAATTAAAATAAAAAAACCTACAAGATGAATTAGCTAAAAAAGAGGAAGAGCTCATAATAGCAATCCGGGGAAAGATCAACATTGAAGCGGCAATTAGAGACGTTGCCATCTCAAAAAATCTCATTGTAGAAACATTTTCAAATAAAGCAATTAGTAAAGCCATCCAAAATAAAGAAAAAATTTACGAGCTCGGGGAAAGTATCGGTCATCATCTCGCAATTCGAGCTAGACAGGAACAAACGGATAGTATAATTAAAGAAATTAAAGACCCCATTAAAGGCCTCACCCAAGATCCCAAAGAAATTAGAGATTGTTTTAAAAGATATTATTCGGAACTCTACACAGAGATGAACAAAAATCAATCTCAAATAGATGACTATCTGGAGATGGTTATGTGGTCTCAGCTCTCCCAAACCGACAGAGATAGCTTGGCTGAGGCGCCGCAATGGATCGAAATACTGTTATCAATTAATAGCCTTCCCTCGGGTAAAGCAAGCGGGCTCGATGGAATTCCCTCTGAATTTCATACCAGATTCAGTAAACAACTAAAAGAGATACTTATATTGTTGATGACCCAGGTCTTTCATGGTGGATAACCACCAGGATCTTGGGCACAAGCAAAAATAATCGTTTTTCCTAAAAAAAACAAAGACCCAACCGAGCTAGGGGCTTACCGTCCAATTACTCTAATTAATAACGACTCTAAAATCTATTAAAAAATACTTGCCAGTCGGATCGCACCACTCATACATAAAATTATATCGGCCAGGCAACACGGATTTGTTCCAGGCAGATCTACCATTGATCACATACAGAGAGTCATCACACTCTTTGACGTGACCGAAGTAGCAGGAGACCCTATGGCACTGATACTACTCGACGCCGAAAAAGCGTTTGATAGGGTCTCCTGGCAATATCTATGGACAGCCATGTCAAAGAGTGGAATTGGGGAAATATTTATTAAAGCAATCAGTATGATGTATCTTAACCCAGAAGCTGCAGTAGTGATAAATGGGGATATATCCGAAAACTTTAAAGTGACGAGAGGGACAAGGCAGGGTTGTCCCTGCTCTCCATTACTTTTTGCTATTTTCATTGATCCTTTTATTCGAAGGTTAGAATCAAATTTAGCAATAGTACCTGTGAGGACCCCTAATGGAGACACCAAAACATTAGCCTACGCCGACGACATTGCTTTAACTATAACCAACCCTAGTGATGCTATAAAACTAATTGAAATAGAAGCTAATCACTTTGGTGACGTTTCAGGCTATAAATTAAACCAAAATAAGACTCAAATTGTTATTAATAATCAAATTAACTGTGTTGACAAAAGGATTGTTGAAAATGCGACTTACCTAGGGGTAAATATCACTTCCAATCTTAACAATCTAGTTATGTTAAACATGAATCCACTTTTGAAACAAACGGACCTATCACTGAAGAGATTACATAATTTACATTTAACAATTTTCGGCAGGAGCAATCTAATTAAAATGGTATTTTTTCCTACATTTTTATATTTTTTTAGAAGCATCTGTTTAATTTTTGATCAACATTTTTTTTCTGAACTGGATCGCATCTTCTCATGCTTTATTTTGGGGGTATAGTAAATCGCGCAGAGCCATGAAGTTTATTAACTTACCTAAGGATAGAGGTGGACTTGCCCTACCTAATTCTAAAGCTTACTGGTGGGCTACTACACTTAGTTATAGTAGAATACTTCTAACTCCTAATCCTGCTTTCAATCTAGCAGGCAGGGTTCCAACCCCACAAGAACTTATTCTCGGGGCAGCAACAGGTGATCATCTCTGGCGCTTGACCTATGACTGTCACTTCAAAAAGGTCCGGTTTAAAACCCATAAAGGAATCTATAACTTCTGGGGTAATGTACGCAAAATACTGGGGATTGGCAGATTTTCATACTACACGATCATCCACTGCAACCAAAATCTCTCCGCAATTTTTTCAGATTCATGTATGAAACGCTTAGTTATGTCAGGAATCACAAAGCTCGGTGTATTTTTCAATCAAGCTGGGTTTATTTAATACATTTGAATCACTAAAGAAAAAATTTGCACTAGAACATCGTGACTTTTATAAGTACCTGCAAGTAAGAGACTTTATGTTGAAAAAAGGGGGTGGTAACTCCGCTTTTCAGAAAATACTGTTAATAGATACAATTATAAAGGATAAAGTAATTAAAATTGACGAAATCTACAATAATTTAATTATAAATGTACCTGACGATCTTGACAAACACTTTCAGATATGGCAGGATAAATTAGAAATCTCTGAAAAATCGGTTCAAACTGCATTCAACCTCTCGCAATCAATCTTATTATCAACTAAACTACAAGCACAATTTTACAAGACCTTTTTTCAGTTATACTATACTCCTAAAAAGATAGCAAAATGGAGCATTTGCAAGGGGACGAGTTGTCCAAGATGCTCACTTCCCGAAGTGGATATAATGCGTATGTTTGCTACTTGTAAGGAACTCTAGGCCATTAGACGAGATATTTCTATTTTTCTTTCTAAAATCCTTAAAACCGACATTGTAATAACATCAGCAGAAATAGTTTTGGGGTTAGAAGGGGATTCTCGACCAACTCATATAAGGGGATTAATTTTCGTTGCAATGGCAATATTCAGATTATGTTTAGCGTCGGCTTGGTTAGACCTACATCCACCTTCATTCCAACAATGGCGAGCACGCTTACTTGCAACTTATAGCCTTGAAATAGCCATATATAGATGTAAGGGCTTGAATAAGAAAAAGAAAGGTCTAGCAATCTGGGAACCACTTAGACTATGGATAGAAGATATTGAGTAATCATAAAAAAAAAAAAAAAAAAAAAAATATTTGTAACTGTTATTATGTGGTTACGTTATAATTTTTTTCTGTTAAATGTACATATATATAAATAAACTGTAATGCCTGTAAGCCGGTGGGGTGGGGGGGGTGGATCGGGTAATGCTAAATAATTCAAAAACTCAATAAAGATTTGTTTAAAAAAAAAAAAATGATATACCGAAGTCAGTAGGAGACAGACTGCCGATGTTGTTACTCACAGAAGTGATTTCATTGTGTAGAACACAATTCTAACTTTGGACAATTTCAATTAATATTGCATATCTGTTAAACCCTATGGGGGGGGGGGTGGGGGCCCTGAGCTATTGGGCCTGGTTGTATGATGATAAAAAGTGATGCATCTTCCATCCAGCCTTTACCTTTGGCTTTTCCAGTGAATTAGTTTCTAAGGTGTTTTGTTTCAACAAAAAAAGATCTTTTATCACATATAACTATAAAATTACTTTAACCTTTGTTTTTTTCAGTGAATGTATGATTACCATACATAAAGGCAGCCCCCCTGTGGCCAAATCCCCAGCAGGTAGCTAACCCCATGCTGTGCATGGCCTTTGTCGTGCGCAGCATAGGGTTGGCCTTTGGTCCCTGGGGATACCATCTGGGGCCAAATCTTTTTTTTTTAAATGCCACCTCCCTGAGCCTTATTAGGCCCCGGCAATACCATCCCCAGGGAGCAATACCATCCCAGGGGGCAATGGGAAGGGGCCACATAGCCGTGCCTAAGCCTTGTTAAGATCCGGGGACCCCATCTCCCAGGGCCTTTTTTACTTAAAGGGAAATGCCCACCCAGGGCACAAAACTTACAGAAAAGGGGAGGGAGGCTGCACCACCCCAACTCTCCAAGCTTCATTAGGCCATGGGGATCTCTCCCTCCACCCCGGCCATTTTCAAAGCTCCCGCCTATTGAGAGAAGACATTGCGTTAGCACCCAAATGCAAGAGATTCATATGCAATTCAACAGGTCTTGCATTTATGTGAGTTTGAGCTATTGGCATTGTAAATGACAATGCCTTTTATTTATGTCTTGGTTTTTAAAACTCTAATAAAAGGCATTGTCAATTAAAATGTCAATAGCTTAAACTCTCGCAAATGCGAGACCTGTTGCATTCCAAATGCTTGAAGGCATCACTGAGATGCTCCCTTCTGTCTCCCATGGCCCCTGAAGAGCCCCACGTTTGCTAAGAGTTAAATAAACAAGCCGGTGGTCACAACTGGGCACAAGAGACCCTCCTGCAGTAAGAGAAACTCATTAAAGAAAATAGTGCTTACAGACTAAAGAAGACGTACTGTGTAACAACCGAAGTAAAAGGGCCAGTCCTCATGGAAGGTTACAAATGAAGACAAGGCGATACTAAGGAGGGACTAACAAGCCTTATTATCGAATCAGAAGCCAGCATTTACGAAGGACAATGACAGAAGCCAATGACAAATATGGGTGGAGAGTGGGAGGCACTTCAAGTACATACTCCAACACAGCATGGATCGCAGCGCATGAGCTGCCCAGGCTCGACCTAAAAAATTAGGATGCAATTTGAGCAGACAAGGATGTGAAAAATTAAATACAATAGTGATGCAATTGTGCTTCTCCCAAACATTATTGAGGGCAGCAGTTAATTTTTTTTTAGCACTGGTATTAAAACAATGGCCCAAGTCGAAAAATAAATGTTTATTTGACAAATGTCCTTCAAAATTGGTTCGCGCACATCCAGCAAAGGTCCACGTTAAGAAAACAAGCAGCAAAAACAAATGTCCAAACTTTCAAAGCGTGCCTAAGTTCTGGCCTTCTACTCTTCTTTTCAAGAGGTCCTGTGTCTTCATGGGCCACTGTAGTAAAAGAGGCGCTCTTGTGATTTGGTGCCCTATGATGACCCTCAACTAGCACCATTTTAACTAACTTTAGTGTGTTGTTTTACCTTAGCCTGGATATATGAGATGGTCCTGTAAATGCCTGCTTCTCTTCTGTCTTGTAATCCTGCTGTCCTTTAGTGAGAGCTGTCACGGAGACATTTATATTATAAGTGCTTACTATTGGCTTTCACACCTGACTTTGCCTTGCTTGAAATTATGAGCTCTTACTATTGGCTTTGACATGGCCTCATGTCATTCTTGTCTTCTGACGTTGCCTTGCTTATGAGTTCTGACTATTGGCTTTGACAGGGCCTCATGTCTGACTTTGCCTTATTTCTCTGCGTGCACAGCAGTGCTTGCGATTCATATTCAAGGTCTTTCTGCTCCTCACTTGTGTTTCGCACCTCAATGACCAGAGTGAACTGGATATTATCTGTGGAATGTACAATTCTGTCTCGGAGTCAAAATACAGGGGCTTGGCCAGCTACTGTCCTGGCCTTGACGCAGACTGGTACAGCCTGCTCGGTTTTTTCCAATGAGAAAGGGGCAGGGTTTTCTAGAAACTCCGTCTCACGTTGAATAATGATATTTAAGCCGGAAGCTTTCTCGGGCCAAGTGGAAGTGCATCACAGAATAGACGTATTGCTGTGGAATGGTGATGGAACTTGAGTCCTGACTGACACTCCTACCTGGGCTGTTGAAAGGGCTTCCCCAGCTAAAGAGCGGGCAAGGATGTTGCAGAATCAGTCGGTGAGGTGTTCCTAACCAGTCTCTCTCTCTCTCTCTTTCTCTCTCTTGTATATATTTTCTATTCTTTGCTATCTGTATATATTGCATTCTATTTCAATTGTTCATTTAATCATTCATTTGACATTTGAGAATCATTAATCAATAGTTTTCTTTGAGTCTGCTATGATTGATATATTTGGCCTGCCATTTTGAACATTACATCTTGGCGAAATAAACTTGTGTGTTATATTCCATACATTTGGAATGGTTTATTTACCTCGCCTTAAGTGAGTGTTGTGTGTCTTACCTCTGTCTTAAGGGAGTGTTGGGGTTTTGGGCGTGGCTTGATAGTGAGCAGCCACATTCATTACATCTTGGCGTCATTCTCACAGGATTCGAACATTGATTTAAAAAGACGAAGAAACATGTTTTTTAGAAATTGAAAGCAGATTCACAGATACCAATTGATATATTTGGATGGGAGGTAGTCCCCTATGATGCGCTAGCCCATGAGTGGGCTTTTTGTGCTGGATTAAGTGTAAATTGGAGTGTGTGTTTAGCTGACGCTGAGCCAGCATAATTGGTTGCGTGTTTGCATTATGAGCCTGTAAGTAAAGGAAAGGAGCTTGCTACATTAGGTAGAAAGGGGCTGGATCCACTTAAGTGTTTATTGTAAAATGCATACAAAATATGTTCAGTTGCAGCGTGGATTTGAAACATTAGAGAAATAGTTTGTTGAAGCCAAAAATACCTCTACAATGTTAATTTGTCAGAATAAGTTATTGCAAGAAAAGTTGGAAACCTACCAGACTGTGGCAGAAAAGGCTGCAGTTCGTATTGTGAGAAAAGTGCGTTTAGCTATAGCAAAGGTAGGAATTGACTGGGACCCTGAAACGTGGGATGGAAATATTTGGGATTCCTCTGAGTCTTCAGATTCAGGAGACAGTATGGAGGATTTTACTCAGCAGGAGATTAATGACATTTCAGACAGAGACAGCGATGTCATTTTGAATGCTTTGTTTAGCATGTATCAAAAATTTGAGCATTTAGAACAGGAATGTAGTGAGCTGAAAAGAGAGTTGGCTGATGTTCAATTTGAAAATACGTTTTTGAAAACAGAATTAAGCATGTGCCAGGCTCTGAAGCCATTTGCTTTGACCAGCGATGAGTCAAATGTGGAGAATGTGAACTTAGAGAACGTGCCAGTTAATCTACAGGCTTCACAGACGGTCTTAATTAATTCTTTTGAGGATGCTGCTCAGCCAGAAAGGAATTTGCAGGGCGATAAACAGACCAGTTTTTTAGACTTAACGATCGCTGATTGCAAGTATAATTCAGACATGACAGTGAACGATGAATATTTCTCTCCATGGGAAAATTGTACTTTTAAAGAAGAAATGCAGCAATGTATTTTTGAATTTGCACAGCAGACTGTGCAGAATATTTCATACATGTGGTCAATTCAGAAATGTGACAGTGAATTTGATGTGCCAGTTCAGGAGCAGTCTAAGATTTTTAGTTACAGTGAAGAACAGGGGAAAAAGAGGATACTTTTAAATTCAGATATGGACAAATACAGATGCTTTTGTGCTTTTGCGCATTGAAAGATACTGGACAGAGGGCAATAGAACACAAAGTGATTTATCAGTGGGAGACAGCCAACGTAATAAAATGGTGTATACAAACAAAGACTGCAGTTTTGCGTAAACAGTTTGCGCAGGTCTCAATAGAAGGTCCAGGGGTGGAATTTGAGACGCAGAATTCCCCAGTGAAGTGGCAGACTTTACTGCAAAGCGCAGCTACTATGCATGACGAAAAGTTAATTTCTTTACAGGTGAAAAGGCTAAAATCTTGGAGACAGAGGTGGTGACACACGATTCAGATTTGGTGTAAATGATTACATTCGTGCACCTAGGAGATAAAGACCATACAAACAGGTGGGCAGAAAATTAAGGGATCCATACCCCCCCCTAGATTTACTCAGAAGTATGATTTCTATGTGTCACGATGCACAAGTGCAGACTCAGTTAGACAGGATTGTGGAGCATTTGCAGAGCAAGGGATGGGAGGTAAATCCCGCCAAATTACAAGGACCCTCTGAAAGTGTGAAGTTTTTGGGTACTCAGTGGCATCAGGGACACAAAGAGGTGTTGCATGAGCAGGTGGCACAGGTGCCAAAGGAAGAAACAGAGGTGTTGCATAATGTACCTGAAATACAGGAGTCTCCTTTAAAGTGGGGTAAGCCATTTAGTGAATGTTTTGTGGAGGACAAGAAGCATGTGTGGTTTACTGATGGTGCAACCAGGTATGTAGGGGCTAAGAAGCACTGGAAGGCGGTGTCATACAATCGTGGGACCCAGAAATTGTTGACCACTACTGGAGAAGGAAAGAGTAGTCAGTTTGCAGAACTATATGCTGTGTATCAAGCTTTGAAACAAGATCTGCCAGGAACATGTCATATTTACACTGATTCGTGGTCCACTGCCAATAGGTTAGCAACTTGGCTTCCCACGTGGCATGCTCTTAGTTGGATGATAAATGCAAAAGAGGTGTAGGGCAAAGAATTGTGGAAAGAGATTTGGACCATGTTGACAGAAAGTACAGTTACTGTGTATCGTGTAGATGCTCATTGCTTCACTGACTCACTTGACCGCTGGTTTAATTCCCTCACAGATGAAAAAGCTAAGATTTCAGAGGCTGAGGTGACAATGCAGGATTCTGACTTGGTTGGGATTGCTAAGTGGGCACATCAGAAGTGCGGACACTTTGGAGAACAGATTACTAGCAGGTGGGCAGAGAATAGAGGGATACACATTCCCCTAGAATTGATTAAAACCGTGATTTTGCAGTGTCCTGTTTGTCAGCATGCCCGACATAGATCAGTCCCACAGAAGGTGAAGGGCGAGTTGAAGAAAGGAAAATTACCAGAGCAGATAGAGCAGATGGAGTGCCTTGGGCTTCTGCCAATTGATAAAGGGAGCAAGTATCCAGCAGTGAGTGGAGAAATGGTCAGGAAGGAGACTGCCCCAGCCCTTCTTACTGTGCAGGGAAAACGAGAGTTTCATCTCAATACCAAGTTTTCAGAGGCTAAAGCGTGGGTAGAATTCTCAGACAATTCCCCAGAGCCAGCAGTGAACCGTGCAGCCAGGAATGATAATATTGTACTTTCAGAAATGCAAAACAGGGACAGGAAAAACGTGCGCTTTTTGAAAAATGTTTCTTGCAAGAACAGTGATGCTTGTTTCTTTTTCAGGTCATCATACTGCGACGTGTTGGTATGCCTGCCCGTGTCCCCGTATGGGTGGGACCTTCTCCTCTCCTTGACCCCGCCCCGAAAGCCTGGAGTAAACACCGGACAGTGAAAGCTGATATCCTGTGGCTGAACGGACCAGATAGGGACGTGCTTTGCCAAGACCGATGAACTGTTTAGTGGAGATGAAGTTAAATGTGAGAAGGCTGTGTGTCTTTCGCACAGAAGGACAGTGTGTTTAAAGAAGAGAAAACCGAAGGACAAAATGTTCTGCATTTAGAGAAAAACGTTTTTGAGTTAAAAAGAAACTGTTAATGTTGCCTTTATTTTTTAGCACAACATATATAAGTTTGGCTGCTTCAATAGTAGAAGTTCCAGTATTAGCCATTTGAGACATTAGGAGCATTACTGAGTTCATATGCTTGCATCATTTATCTTGTGTTATTCTTGCTGGGTATCCAAATATGCATACATGCTTTTATAATTTCACAGTTTTAGTTGTGATTCTTTAGTTGGGAAATGCAGTGCTTCAATCATAGTTGTGTTTTTCAGTTATTAACTGCAGTCAGTTAAGACTTGCTATCACATGCTTTTAATTATTCATTTTTATATTTGTGTCTTTCAGTTATGAAATTAGGTTTTTAATTTGTAGTTGTGTTTTCAATTAGAAATGCAGTTTTTGTGTCTTTCAATTAAGAAATGTAGTTTTTGAACAGTTTTGTGTAATTACAATTTTTCACTAGTGGTGGTGTCTTTAGTTGAGAGATTCAGTTTTTTTTTATATATTTGAATGGTTATAGTCAAGGGTCATGGGGTGGAATGTAGTAAAAGAGGCGCTCTTGTGATTTGGCACCCTATAATGACCACCATTTTAACTGACTTTAGTGTGTTATTTTACCTTAACCTGGATATATGAGACGGTCCTGTATATGCCTGCTTCTCTTCTGTCTTGTAATCCTGCTGTCCTTTAGTGAGAGCTGTCACAGAGACATTTATATTATAAGGGCTTACTATTGGCTTTGACCTGACTTTGCCTTGCTTGAGAATTATGAGCTCTTACTATTGGCTTTGACATGGCCTGATGTCATTCTTGTCTTCTGACTTCGCCTTGCTTATGAGTTCTGACAATTGGCTTTGACAGGACCTCATGTCTGATTTTGCCTTATTTCTCTGCGTGCACAGCAGTGCTTGGGATTCATATTCAAGGTCTTTCTGCTCCTCACTTGTTTTTCGTACCTCACTGACAAGAGTGAACTGGATATTATCTGTGGAATGTACAATTCTGTCTCGGAGTCAAAATATAGAGGCTTGGCCAGCCACTGTCTTGGCGTTGATGCAGACTGGTACAGCCTGCTCGTTTTTTTCCAATGAGAAAGGGGCAGGGTTTTCTAGAAACTTCGCCTCACGTTGAATAATGATATTTAAGCCGGAAGCTTTCTCGGGCCAAGTGGAAGTTCACCACAGAATAGACGTATTGCTGTGGAATGGTGACGGGAATTGAGTCCTGACTGACACTCCTACCTGGGCTGTTGAAAGGGCTTCTCCAGCTAAAGAGCGGACAAGGATGTTGCAGAATCAGTCGGTGAAGTGTTCCTAGCCACTCACTCTCTCTCTTTCTCTCTCTGGTATATATTTTCTATTCTTTGCTATCTGTGTATATTGCATTCTATTTCAATTGTTCATATAATCATTCAATTGACATTTGAGAATAATTAATCAATAGTTTTCTTTGAGTCTGCTATAATTGATATATTTGGCCTACCGTTTTGAACAATACATCTTGGCGTAATAAACCTATGTGTGTTATATTCCATACATTTGGATTGGTTTATTTACCTCGCCTTAAGTGAGTGATGTGTCTTACCTCTGTCTTAAGGGAGTGTTGGGGTTTTGGGTGTGGCTTGATGGTGAGCAGCCACATTCATTACAGCCACTCCTTGGGCCCCAAGTTCAAGTAAGAAAAAAAGCCTTTCGACACTTCCACTTAGGACCACAAGGAAAGGTCCAGTGTCCGGGGGTCTTGCTGCATTTCCTTCTGAGTGAGGTGAGCTCCCTCTCTCTCCCATCCACAGGGGAAGAAGTTTACATCAGGGAGCCTCCTCCTGGACAGCCCCGGATCCCCCCTCTCCTTGTGGGGACAGCAAATGACCAGCTCCTCTCCTCCTTAGAGCAGATTTCAATATCTGAGATTGTAAGAGAAGCTGAAGTCTTTCTTCAGACCTTCTTCAGACAGACCAGAAGTTCTTTGTGGTAATCTTGTCCCATCCGAGACAGCAATCAGTAATGTTTTATTTCCATCTCCACCCTGATGAATGTCTCAAAATATTTTTTATAATGGATGGGGTCTTTAGATCATTGAAAGACGCACAGACTTTCAGCAGCCGAAGACGTTACAGTATCATTCATGGCCATCCACACCAAGCCATTCAGTGGGAAAGATTCAATCTGTTGCTATGTATGATTGACTATAAGCAACCCAAGATGATGTTGCATCATCGCAATCCACACTAAGCCATTCAGTGGGATGGATTCAATCTGTTGCTATGTATGATTGACCTACAGCAACCCAAGACGATGTTGCATCATCGCAATCCACACCAGGCCATTCAGTGGGACAGATTCAATTTGCTCGACTGACATCATTTGCTATTTACTCTTTAGAAGATCTATTCAACCCTTTAAGAAAGGACCAGAAACGCCTCGATCCTTCATTTCACTGAAAGCCATTATTTTTACTACATTTCTGCATGCTGTCTTTTTGCCTACCACAGGAAAAGCTTATATTTTTCCTTAATTTTTCATATTTTGATTAGAAGTTCATTTGTAGGCAGAGTCAATGAAAAACGAACCAGGGATTCTACTTGTACTCTCCACCACCACTTTCGAGCCAAGGACAACCCTCTCTCAGTTGTCAGGTGGTCCATGTTCTATAGAAGACTCCTGTTGACATGTCCTCCATCGTGAGGCATTTCATCCAGTTACTGGCAGCATTCAACCAACATCATGCGTTTGCTGCATCTCGACTCCAAACTTACAGGCACAAAACCTTCAGTGGCCAGAGCCAAGCAACCAAATTTACAGGAATGAGGGCAACAGGCATGGAAGGGAACTAAAAAAGACAACTTAATCCCTCCCCCCCCCATGTCTTCGGATAGGCAGCGCTATGATTACCAGCAGGCCTCAATAAAAAGCCTCCCATCACATAAATGGCATGCCCACTCCATAAGAATGAAGTAGACACCTTGCAAAACAAATGAAGATGGGGGTGTGATAAGTTTCCTCACCCGAAAAAAAAAGAGAAGTTGCAATAGTACTCAACAAACACATTCCTTTCCTGCTCAAAGCACATACTCCGGTCTGGAGAAAACATTTCACTTGCACTGACTATTAACACAGCCTGGTTAACTAAATAATGTGGTTCCCTAATCTGGTTACCATAAGGTCTGCAAACAGGTGGTCACATGCCAAAGTCTGAGGGGCTCATTAAGAACCAATGCACCCCACAAGCAAGGTCAGAAACAAGAGTGCTTAAAGCCCCGAGAGAAGTCTTGGAAGCCAAAACATAAGAGACGAGTAGAGAAAAAAGGAAGATCAAATATTTGGGTTAGATTGAATGCCCAAAAAGGACCCACAGGTGCCACTGATAAAAGGGATGCAAAAAAGGTAATTGACACAGGATGCTGATATGCAAAGCAAGGGCAGAAAAAACTCATGGTCACATAGATACAATTATAAATTAGAAAACGTTAACTATTAGGCAGCAGGATTAGCTAATTGCCTTCAATCAATTATAGTAAGATCATTGTAAAGTTTTAACAGTATTTTGTTATATCTTTAGGAAAGCCTGTGCGCATGTACATCTGTACTGTGTGAACAATAAACAATCATTTTACCACAACAACAAACAGTGATTCTGTTTTAATTGATCTGCTCGTAGGCGTATTTAGGAATTCAAACGCACTGCTTTATCTGAGGAAATGAAGAATTTGTAGCTTTATCTTTCGAGTTTGAGATGGATTAGCAACTGGGGCTATTTACCACTTTTTAGCTCTTACAACACAGCATCTTTTTATGTCTGCAGTTGGATAGGAACAACTTAAATGCTGTGGTGTCCGGAGCGTGTGGGATCATCCACGGCGGCTTTGATGGAATATTTATAAGAGAAGGTCATCACTGTAGGGCAAAACTCGATGAGAAGCCCTCAGATTCTCCCAGTCATGGAGCTGATACTAGAAGATCAGCACTGAAGGAGACGAGTGGATGGACGAAGCTCGAGGAGATGGAAGCCCTCAGATTCTCTCAGTCATGGAGCTGAAACTAGAAGATCAACACTGTAGGAGACGAGTGGGTGGATGAAGCTGAAGGAGATGGAAGCCCTAAGATTATCTCTGTCATGAAGCTGATACTAAACGATTAGCACTGTAACTGTAGGAGACGAGTGGATGGACGAAGCTGGAGGAGATGGAAGTCCTCAGATTTCCTCTGTCATTGAGCTGATACTAAAAGATCAGCACTGCGGGAGACGAGTGGAGGGACTAAGCTGGTGGAGGTAGAAGCCCTCAGATTCTCTCCGTCCTAAAACTGAAACTACAAGTGGAAAGACGAAGCTGAAAGTCCTCAGATTCTCTCTGAAATCAAGCGGATGCTTGTGGTTCCAGGAGTTCTCTTATTGAACTTGAGACAGTGTTGCAATGGTTAGGGACATGAGCAAAAAAAAAGAACAAGGAACAAGTAAACGGTCAGACCAGCCTAAGAGAATTGGTCCCAAGTTTAGGATGCACTTGTTTGGAGATGAGGTTTTGGGGGGGGGGTATTATGCCACAAAGCTATAGGACATCATTAGCTCAGAGGAAGGATGCTGGTTCAGAAGTGCTCCATTTGGAGGATTTGTTCCAACAGACTCTGAAATGTCCCAGAAAGATGGTGACAAAGAGGAGAAGGAAATAAGCGGTGATGACTTCAACAAGCCTATTTGAGAAAGTAACAGAAGTTACCAATTTCGATCTGCTTATGGTGGTAAGGGAAAGATGAACATTTAAGAGTTGAAAGGAAGACAAAGAGAGATCTGAAACAAGCAAACAGGATAAGTTTGATCTCTGGGTCATAACGACCCTTCCCACTCCTGCCCCTAGGTGAAATCTGTCTGATAATGGCATAATTTAACGGAACAAGACTGTCTACAAGGGTTGAGAAGAGTGGTTAAGCCAAGACTGAAGTTAGGAGAATCTCAAGGTCATGGTACAAGATGGTAGCAGCTGCAAATGTGCAATGGAGCAGACCATAGCTTAGAGGTGGACAGTTTGGAATGTGGGAAGAAGGTTTTGTGCGAGCTATTAGGATAGTCTTCTAGTGAGGAAATAGGGCTCTGTGACACAGGAACGGAGCAACTGAGCAACAGAGGCAAGGAGAGGCGTGGGCAGTCAACACAGAGGAGGGACCAATGGGAGGCGGGCCATCAAGCTGAGGGGGTGCAAATGCTGTAGAGAGAAAATAAGGGTGGGCATGGATGAAGAAACTACAATGTATACTGGTAAGGGGTACTGTCTTCAGGTTTATTAATAACCAGCTGTTTCTTGTGGTTCGTTCTGTTGAAAAGGATTGGTTTCTTTCTGTTTTTTGCGTGGGGGATGAGGGGGCTAGCTTCCCTTCGTTTTAATTTCTACTAGGCTGTTTTACAGATTCTGTAAACTGGGTGTTTGCTTTAAGCCAGGTAAAACCACGCTTAGATTTTTGTGGGGCGTGGTGAAATATTTTGATTTTTGCAGCAAGAAATGTCAGATATTACGAAGTTATTCCTCGTTCTAACCTGCAGAATGTAGAATAACGTGTTAACATCCGGGATAAAATCAAACCCCACAATATGGGTGATTCCCTGTGTGGCGTTTTCAGGTCCTTTCACTCTGCCCTGGGCATTAGGTCCCTGGTATTTGAAATTTCAGCCGGGGTGTAAAACTATTCACTGCTTCCAAACAGTCATTTTAGCTCCATCAAAAACACCTCGAAAATTATCTTGATGACGTTAATGATCGAGAAATTGAACCAGCGCGACGGTGGACTTATGATCAACGGATATCAATGTTCACTGTGCCCCTTCCAGAGACCATCTTATGATGCGACAGATATATGGTCGATTCTGAAGAAAAGTCGTACAGGAATACATTTCCGACATTTTGGAATTGACAGAGGATTGCAGGACTACCATGATGCCAATCACTCTTTACGGATGGCAGTTGTGGAATTATTTGTAAATTCCAACATACTCACATGCAGGGTATTTTTTGTAAACAAATGTAGACAACGTACATTTATGCATGCCCAAATCCCTTTTAATTGCAGAAACCCACTCCCCTGCATCAGAAACCATTTTGGGAGAACCTGTTCTCCATTTCCGCCCTCCTTAAAGACGTACTCCTGCCCGGACAATATTACATTTTGGATCGTGTCAGGGTGGGAACAGATTGAGAGAACACCCACAAACTAACAAGCTTGGCAAGGACAAACTTCCAGCCCCAGAGCATTCCCACCACGTACCGTGTGCACCCGCCCCTTGGTCGTACAATACATGGAAGTAAATCTCTTTATTAGTGTTGTAAATCTACACTCTGAGTCCTATGTCTGGATTAACCTCCATAAAAGAGCCAGGTGTGCACCTACGTAACATTTACTTAAGTCCGCAAATGGTTTGAAGAACCAAGCCCATAATGTTTCGCTTCGGGACTGCCGCACTACAAGTCTTCGCTTTAATCTCAGGTATGTGATCCTGGGCAAACCACTGTCTTCCCTTTCCATAATTCTTTCACAAAAATAGGGACTGCTTAGAAACAATGCAGCCCTCAAAATAAATGCCTATATTGGCTCGATATGTTGAAACACACATGTCAACTGAAAACAGGGCACTTTTAAAAATAATAAAACTACTACATCCTGTTTAAAAACAACCACAAGGCGCTACAGTGAGCATTTGAAGCAAGCCAGTCCCTGCCCAATCAAAACGTCCCTGATGTCCTATGGATGCCAAGGCCGCACCCACACACCGGCAGACAAATCAATTAATCTTACATGTGATCCCAGCTGAAGCAAGGCACGTCGTGCCTGCAGCTAGAGAAACTATTTAAAGAAAATAGTGCTTCCAGACTAAAATAACCCGTACCATGTAACAAGCCAAGTAAAGGGGCCAGTAGCCATGGGAGGGTACAAATGAAAACATGGACGGACTAAGGAGGGACTAACAAGCCTATTAACCAATTAGAAGCCACCACTTACCAAGGACAAAGACACAAACCAATTAAAAATCTGGGCGAGGGAGTGGGCGTGGCTTCTCTCAAGTACTGAACTACAACAGATCATCGCCAAAGCAGCGTTTGCGCGCTGGCTCAGGCTCGACCTAAAAATGCTCCCACTCCAGTGTGGGCAGGAAAATCACTATATCCCAGGGTTGTTCTCCACGGAACATAGCCTGTGAGCCAGCCCTGAGCCATTGAAGTCTCAGGGGTGCCCACCCCAGTTTGAAAAGTTTCAGCCTGAGGGTGGGCTCCCGGAAGCCTATGAAGGCTTAGGGAGGGAGGGCACTTGTCCCCTTCTCCTTAATGAAAAAAGCA
The DNA here is from genome assembly GCF_964204655.1 of Triturus cristatus. NCBI lineage: Eukaryota > Metazoa > Chordata > Amphibia > Caudata > Salamandridae > Triturus > Triturus cristatus. Next base: position 1,058,931,912 of record NC_140589.1, on the reverse strand, counting down.
GACCAGCCTGCCGGTTCTTTTTTTTCTGATCCTGAGGGAGTCCTGCACGATCGCGGCAGAAACTGCTGATTTCGTGTTTTTTAATTTTGGCCCCATGGGGGTACCTCTATGGGGCCTAGGAGGGCTGGGTATCCCTACTCTGTTCCCTTATATATATGTTTTTTTACATGTTCAGGACAGGGGACTAAGTCCCTAAGTCCTGTAATGGCTGTCAGCAACATTTTTCACATGTTGCTGGCAGTCAATCAGAGCATTTGCTCCCCCAGGATATAAAGCTACGTGGGCTAATCAGAACGCCCTATTTTTGAATTGGCACTCCTGCGAGAGTCTCTCAAGACTCTTGCTGACCCAATCATCCAGATATCTATATTTTTTTAACCTTAATTTCTCAAAAACTATCTTATGGATTTACAGCAAATCACAAAAAGTTCAGTCTGCGTACCAAGATTTAGCTTCCTGCCAAATTCAGTGATAATTCCTGTCAGCAGTTTTTATTGTAGCCCTGTTTAAAAAAGTCTATAAAAAAATGCACGGGGATTTGGTGTTTTGGGGCCCTCTTTTTTCTCGGCCCCAGCTTGATGGATCAGCCCAAAACTCTCCATGCACAAACTAGTCAAAATGTAGCACCTTTTTGTAAAGTTTTGTGGAGATTCATCAAAAGGAGACAACACATAAAAAACACTTTTCCCATGGAAACTATAACTACCCAGTGGTGACCGCCACTGGGAGGGAGACCTAATTCATGTTTTCTCTTTTTTTATTAGGAGGAACCATTTTTTTAAATTACCCCTAACCTGTCTCCCTTCACCATTACCCACCTATAACCCAAAACTTGATTTTTATTTTCACTTTTTATTAATGGGGGAAGCCCACCTACCCACCTGCAATTTAATCATAATCTTCCTATACCACTACCCACCCTTAAACCCTACAATTACCCTTACCATACCGTCCTTCACCACGACTCACCCCTAAACCAAAATATTATCCTTCACCACTGCTAATCCTTAAAATTACCCTTGCGTACCCCTCAACATAACACTTAAATTATCCTTACATTCATTTGCCACTATCTACCACCTAAAATTATCCCTACCACCCTTAAATCCAAAAATTATCCTTACCGCCCTTTACTACTACCCAACCTAAACCCTAAAATTGCCCTCATCACTACTCATCCCAAACCCTAAAATTAAACTTACCACCTTTTACCACTACCCACCCATATATTCACTGAAAAAAACAAAGGTTAAAGTGGTGTTATAGTTAGGTGACATTGCCAGTTTAAATGTAACTGTTTAAACTAGAAAACACTGAAATTTAGTTGTTAAAGTTACTTAAAGTAACTGTAACTTGCGTCCTTTCAATGCACACTGTTGTCCTCAATTATTTCATTTCAGATGTAATATGTAAAGTCATAAGCAGTACATCACATAGAATATGCTGTCAACCCCCAAGACTCAGACAGTAGTTTACAGTCAATGAGGGCATGTGTGATGCCACCTCCAGGTCACAGGACAAGTCCAGGTCCTACTCATGTCAAAGACAGACCTAGGCCTCTGCGAACAAGCTAGATCAGCTTGACAGTAAGGCCAAAAATCAAGACTCAGGATAAAAGATACATGCTGTAAAGTATTCAGATCAGGGGAATATGCCTGTACAGCATGCAGGGAACAGTCACATTTAAGTAATCAGTAGTAAATTTTGGAAAATGCCAAAACGTCAGCAAATCCAGATACATATTGGTAATAAGAATTTAGGCAAAGTTATCAGTTTCACAAATCTTAATAGTACAGCAGGGGCTCAACACAGGCCCCCGCATCCCCCGCAGTGCGGGTGGGCCCCCAAACTCCAGGGGGCCCCCTCAGCACTGCACTTCGGCCGGGGAGCTCCTGACAGAGCCCGGAGGGGGCCCTTCACGTACCTTGCAGGGGGGCCCCCTCAATTATCATTACGCCACTGTAGTACAGTCGATGGAAGGATCAACTGAGAAATGCAGAGGTGATGCCAGTATATAGAGAAGGGGTGCTTCTTAACTTTAACACAAATTTGGGAGGCAGAGAGTTTAAGCCAACCCATAAATCCTATAGAGTGTAGGTGGTGCAATTTGCCTTAAAAGATTGTAGTTTTTCAAAATTTCTGAATTGGGCTGAGAAAAAATGTATACCTTTAGTAATTATTCTCTGCCGTACAATAGCATGTTGGAAACCGAACTACGTTAGTCAAGACTAAAGTCACAGATGATGTTGGAGCCCTGCAGAGATGCCCTGAAGGATTAGATCTTCAAGTTTGCACTATTTGCCTTGGTTTGCACATGCTTAATCTACTTGGGATTCCACACAACTCTGGCTTTACCCAGAAACAATGACAAAAAGTGATCTTTCTTCAATTGAACACAGTTAATAGGGAGCTTATTCAGGCTAGACCAACAATTGGATTTGGAGTTAGCTAGAAGTATAGGTTAGCACAGAGCTAAAACAGTATTTTAGAAAGAGGATTCTCCAAAGGACAGTGAATACCACCTACAGAGGCTTATGCCCTGGATCCTCACATATACACTGGTATTGCCCACCACCTTTGCTTTTGAAAGCACAACACATGACTCAAACCTTTAATTGTAGCCTTTTACTGTAGTAGAACAAGAAGGAATAGAGCAGATACCAGACTCCAATCACAAACACACTTTCTGTGACTGAAAAGCGGGCAGGAGGCGAATAGGGAGAGAGAGAGAATGGTTGCAAGACAGAACAACACATACAATTATCACTCATGCCTTTACAGCTCCGTCAATACAACGCATGCATTATCACGTATGCATTTACAACAAAGATTTTTACAACGCAAATGCCTTCACCACGCACACCTTAATCACGAAAATTTTGTTTTAAAGGCATGGTTGGTAAGCGCATATGCGTCGTTATATATATATATATAACATAGGTTTCAGGGACGTTATTGTTAGAAATTAGCATTTAAAAAACCTTAGAAATTCACTGAAAACCATAGGTTTCAAAGACGTTATACTTAGTTGGACATTTGACTCATAAAAAAACAGAGAAATTCGCCTGTTATAATTAGTTGAGCTAACTATAACTCGCGCACTCGCAATGCACTGCTGATGACATTACATATTACATCACTCATGACATGGTCAGTGACATCACTCATGACATCTCAAATGCCATCACTGATGACAACACTGATGACATCATCCAGTGAATGTGTTTTTCTGTAAACTGTAAATATTTTTCTTATATATCTATGCCAAGGTCTATTGAAGAATGAGTCGATGTATAAATGCCTGAATGGATTATTTAGTAGATGCATGACTGACTCTATAAGTCACTGATTGAACATATGTTATTGAATGCATGGAATAGTGACTAAACTGTGTGAATGTCTCTATTAGTCTCTCAGTTGGTGTGTAAGCAGGTGCATGGGTTGGTGAGTAGCTACATCAGTGTCTATATGGGTTATTTATTGTTTGTATGAGTATCTGTATGGGTGTCTGAGTGTCTATCTGAGTGGGTGGGAGGTGTCTGACTCTGTGCATACAAGTCTGAATAGCTGTTTCACAGGTTCTATAAATTCAACACTGCATCTCTGAAGGGTTGTATGGGTAGCTAACTGTGTGTACATGTGTGTTGATTAGTGAATTGATGTCTCAGTTGTATATATGTGAGTAACTATGTTTTTAGACAGTATGTGAGTGTAGGGGTGTATAATTGACTATATGTGAGAGAGAGTGATTGCAAGAGTGTCTACATACACGAATGTGTACTTGTATTAGTGATTGTATAAGAGAGTAAGTATGTGACAGTATCTATATAAATAAGCGAAGTGGTGTATGTATAAATAAGTCAGGTGGTGTGTATATATCTGCATAGGTGAGTACATGGGTGTGTGATTGATTTTTGGCATGACTGAGTAGATGTGTGAGTAACTCTATGGATCAGTAGCACTGTGTGAATGTATGTATAGGTGTATGAGTGGATATTATACTGATGTAATGAGGAGTGACAGCATGTATGAGTGACTGTATCAGTGTATGTCCAGCTCACAATATATAGATAGGAATCAGTGGATGGATATCTAGTATCTGGTATTGGTGTCTCTATGGTTTCGAAAATGGTAGTCTGTATTTTAGAGTGGGTGTATTAAAAGTTATATTAGAGTGTGAAGAGGTGTGTCAGACTATCACGTGGATGATGTCATCAGTAATGTCATTTGAGATGTCATCAGTGATGTCATGAGAGATGTCACTGACCATGTCATGAGTGATATAATATGTGACGTCATCAGCAGTGCATTGCAAGCGCACAAGTTATAGTTAGCTCAACTAACTATAACAGGCGAATTTCTCTGATTTTATATGAGTCAAATGTCCAACTAACCATAACGTCTCTGAAACCTATGTTTTTTTCAGTGAATTTCTAAGGTTTTTTAAATGCTCATTTCTAACTATAACGTCCCTGAAACCTATGGTTTTTTCAGTGAATTTCTAAGTTTTTTTAAATGCTAATTTCTAACTATAACGTCCCTGAAACCTATGTTTTTTTCAGTGAATTTCAAAGGTTTTTTAAATATCGAACTACTATTGTGCTATTTGTCATTACTACCGTTTTTTCTAACTTTACAACTACATAAAATAAACTGCAAAACTACTATGTAATGTAATATATTTCACAAATTACAGTGAGTTTTTAAATAATACAAAATAATTTAACATTCAGAAAACTATTATTCTCTCTTTTTTTGCTGTCATCAGCTACTACTTAACTTCACTATTCACAGTGATGTCAGAGTAGTTTCATCATAAACAGCAGGGGGAAAAAAAATCAACTAGATTGTTTAAAAAAAACAAATCCCTAATTCTCACAAATATAATACAAAATCAACACAAATAACACATCCAATACTATTTCCAATCTTCAAATCTTACCTTTACATCGTAGTTTCTGTGAACATTTTCTCAATACACCAAATAATGTATCAAAAATTTCGCTTTGAAAGCATCCAGTATGAATTCCTTAAAGTATCTTTACACCTTCCCACAAAGCCGAATGGTGTATCTAAAATCTTTGTTTCAGAAATATCAAGTATGAGTTGGGTAATTCATAAGGCAATCTCTGTTTCATTTCCAAGTGTGTATCATTGCAGTGACTCCAACCATTATTACACTTTAAATAAACTGTATAATGTCCACTTGTGGTAGTACTTCCAGCATGGAAAACAATAGCAACTGTTGCAAAAGTTCTTCCAGAAATAGATACTTGACTAGCAACAAAAAGTTTAATTTTGGTTTCCACTTTTCTTCCATTTGGTCTACAGCGTTGTAGCATTATAATCAAATATTTCCCATATCTTTGTAGGCATAATGTAGATAGTATTGTTGATTTACAACGAGAACAGATCATCTCGTGATCTGCTTCTTTTAGTAATTTGGAAAATGGTACAGGTTTGCAGTCAGGTATTGTCAAATATAGAAATCGTTCTCTGTCAACTATAGTGCTTGAAGTTAACGAACACTGTTCACATTTATGTTCCCATTCGTAACTGAGTCCAAATAAACTCTCAATCTGAATTCCTTCATCTTCTAGTACTCCAAGCATAACCATCAGAAATTCTGGTGCATCTTGTTCTACATTAGCAATGAACGTTAAAGATCCAGCACATGTATCCAACAGTTTGTGAATACCAGAAGCAGAATGGATCTTACTTCTATCAGTTCTCAATTCTTGAAATAAAGTATAAAGTGCCGAACATAATCTTTTTACATGACTTTCCATAATTTCACCATAAACATCTTCAAGATAAAATATAAAGTTTAGAATAACATTACCATAGCAGTTGACACCAGAAGCATTTTCTAATTGGAATCCGACAACATCTTCACTTGTTTGTATTTTCTGCTTCTTACATCCTTTCTTTTCTCTTGATTTTGTTTCTGCTTTCCAATCATAGTTGATTCTTCACCATGTTTGCGTTTTGAATACACAACAGGTTTCTCATAAATAGGATATTCACCTAAACTTGGAGCATAAAACCTTCTCAAACAATTATATTCTCTTACACAATTAACATCAGCACTAACCTTGTTCTCATCAAAATCAATTAAATACAAACCAGACAACGTTCTAACTCGAGATAATGCAACATATACCATTCCCTCTTTAAACACAGTTCTTCCTACATTTATCATAGCATTATTTACACTTAAACCTTGAGATTTATGAATAGTTATTGCATATGCCAAACAGAAGGGAAACTGTTTTCTACGAACATACAAGCCTTTTACAAGCAAAAAACGTACAGCACAACGCGCAATCTGTCTTACCTCTGTAATCTGATCAAATTTCACTTTCAAGAATTCAATTCCATTTCTATTTTGATATTTCACAAAATCAACAACTTTCCCCATTGCTCCATTCACTAAACCTTCTTCTACATTCTGATTACGCCTCAAAATTACACGACAGTTTAAACATACATCTAAAAAATTTCTAAGCCAGCAGTTTTTTAAAGACTTTTCCAAAGAATCCAATTTAGTCTGTATCCAATTTAGTCTGTAGTTTTTCTGAAAGAAGAATTGTTATTCCTTGATGCTCGATTTTATCAATAGCTTCAATGTGAACTATTTCTTCATGTTCCAATTTCATAAGGTCTCTATTAAATGTATAACAGTCTTCCACTGAAGGCATTAAGCAAACTACAGACTTTTTTCCTTCATTTTCTTGTACATTACTTCTGCTGGTGTGTTTTCATTTGTAAACAAGTTCTTTAGTAAACGACTTTGAAAAGCTTCTTTACCATGTTTGCTTAGAACACCAATTCTTACATCTTTTAGAATATTTCCATAATCTTCATCTCTTGCTTGTGGCATATTCTGAGTGAGTTCTTTATATTCAAAATTTTAAAAAAGATTCACATTTCCAATACTTCACAGAGATTTATTTGTGTCTTCATGTAGAAGAGTTTTAAACACTGGTTCTCCTGTTACAGGTGTTAGTTGTAGCAGATCTCCAAATACAATTAAATGTTTTCCTCCAAAGAGAACGTCATAATCTGTTTTTAACACCTGCTGCAATCTTAAGTGTACAAAAGCAAGCATTAAGTTTGAGACCATGCTCACCTCATCAATAATTAATAATTTCATTTTCTTCAACACTCTTGACACTTCATGAGAAGCTTCTCCAGACAACTTCTGATATTGTAATTTACTATCATGCTGAACTGGTAACATCAGTAATCTATGCAAAGTAACTCTTTTAACATTGTGTGCAGCTAATCCAGTTGGAGCTGTTACCACAGAACATAAATGTAGTTGTTTGAAGATAACTGGTCAAAACCTTAATTAAAAAGCTTTTACCTGTCCCAGCTTGACCATTTATGTACATCAGAAGAGGTTTGAAAGATGAACACACACGTTCTTTTTTTTCATGCAACAAACCATGTTCTATCTGTTCTCTCACTTGTACATATATTTCTTTCTGTTCAACATTTAGTTGTTCTTCTAACTTTTCCAATGTAATATTATCCTTGTGTGCTTGTTGCATTGCAATTTCGACTTCATGCATAGCAATCGCTGCTTCATTTTCCACTATTGGTTGTCCAAGAGGATCTTGACTACATTGACCACTACTTTGACTATCTTGAGAACTTTCATTAGCTATTTCAGCTGTAATAGTCGTTTCTTGTTCAACTTCATCATTCAACATTTTTAAATATGTAGGGAAAATTGTACATGCAATGCTATCTTTACATGCATTAAAAGAATCTTCGTAGCAGTCACAGTCTCCAAGTAATTCACTTTCGAAACGCCATGGTTTAAAGAGTTGAAGAAGTCCTAAATATTAACATTCTCGCTTATCTGGAGTTTCACAACTGAGTTTCTTGTGGTTTATAAGATTACCCTTTGCATGTTTTACTAAACAACCATGACATCCAACTACTGCATATTTTCCTTCTTTTAAATTCTGTTTAACATTTCTTTTGAAGCTGTAATGTTGAAGTACTTCATACAGACATAGCTGTTCCAGATGTCGACTCCTTTTCGGATAGTATGTGTCCAAAATATTAGTTTTAAGAATGTCTGTACTGTCTGGTTCATTTGCTGCTAAGTATTCAATTTCTTCTAATGATTTAAACACTATATTCCGTGAGCAGGAAAGACCTAAACTTACCCAAATGATTCCTCGAGACTTTGAATATAAACTTGAAGAGCACAAGCGGTCTGAACATTCATAGGATCCAATTTCTCGGTGGGAAAGCATTTTCAAAGTAAAGCTGTACAATTTTTTGCTGACGCTTTTCTCTTTGGCAATTTCTTCCCACATTTGTTTCATCTCTGTTTTTTCTGATTTTGTTATGTACGATGTAACATAACGGGCAACAGCAATTGAGTTATCTGCAACATACTGGATGTCCATGTTCGCATTCCACATTTTTAAAATGACTGGATTGTAGTCATTGATATACGTTGCCACTTCTGTTCTTTTTAAGTTGTAGGTATTCTTTGGAGATTTCCGAGTTATTGTGTGCCTTACAGAAGAAAAAAAAGAATTTACTCTTCCTTTACAAATGACTGGACCAGGAAAACCAAACCGACATTTGGTGTAAAATTTTCCTTTAGACTTGTATTTTCTTCTGCAGTACTTTCCACAACGGTGACTTTGGAAACGTAAAACTTGCTGTCTCAAACTTCTATCTCCTTCTTCTCTCGGAATCTCACATGTCACATACTGTTCGATGAAAGACAATACTGTTTCATCAGAATCACTTCCAAATTTAGGTGCATCCATGACCCATAGTAGCATGTGTATATGAGGTGCACCTCTTGCTTGGTACTCCTATCTCCAAATGAAATCAGTAACTTCTCCAAGAGGTGGATTCTTATTATTGCAGATAAAAGACATCATAGCTTGAAACCTATGATTAAAATATCTGCACACATTTACAGGATCCAAAGACATCAGCTCACCAGGAGTCTTCATTTCAACGTTTTTAATATTGGAATTCACTTCTCTTAGAACTCAAGCAAATCTTCCCATGCATACTCTGGACAGCTAAGTGTGACAAACCATGTTGGTGTACCTAAGTTCCGTAACATACACTTGAGTTCTCCATGACGACGATACCAATACTCATTTGTTCCACGTTTGCATGCCATCAAATTGATTAACTGTGCTTCTAAATTTTCATGTTTTTTCACCTTTCTCCACAAATTCTTTTGCTAAAAGAAGTGATTGATGAACACCAGTTTTAAGTATGTGGTTCACTGCATAGAAGATAAATCACTTTCAAACAAAAGGTGAAATATGTATGGAATGCACTGTTGAAATCTAGGATTTTCAGAATATAATCTTTTTGACTGATATTCTGAAGCTGGAATACGTACAGGTCGGTCATCATATCGTCCACCTTCTCCAGTAGGAAACAGCTGTGTAAAACAACGAGCTTCCAAGCTCCTCTCCCATACACTCATTGGAGTTCCCTGTGCTTTTTTCATTTGAAATAACTCAATGCTACTTCCTATTACTTCTTTTGAATGCAAAGGACATATTGTGTAATGTTCATAAATCTCTTCAGTCCTTGACTTGTCCACTTTCTCTATTTGACCACTTGAAATTTCACATTCATCTTCTAAACGTATTACCTGTTCATCTACATTTACAGTTTTGTAATAAATATTGTTCTCAATAACATATAAGGTAGCCTTTTCAACTTTACTAACATCCACAAATTCTTGCCATATTTTCCGACTCTTTGTTGGTACACCATTTACTAGAATGACTACTGCCTTATTTTCCTCTTTCTCTCCAGCAATAGTTTCAATATTTTTCTTAAAATCCAAAGGTAAGTACACTACTCTTCCTTTCAGCCTTCTTTGCAAGTCTGTTGGTGGCAGTTTACCTGTTTTAGGCTCCATCCGAATTATAGTTTGAAAAGGATGAACAGATTGAACTAGAACCGACTCATATGTATTCAATTCTGCCAGTTCCTCCGGAATAGCTACTAATTTCAAGTTATTATGTACTGCTCTAGCAGGCATTTTGTTCTCTTCTAATTTGTTGTAACAATATTTACATATACGTTGATCACTACCTAACTCAAATCGACCTTCCACCAACAAGTAAGTTGCAAATTCTTCCCACTTACTATTGTTCTCCTTTTCACTTTTCAAATACAAATCAACATTCCTAGTTTGACTTTTATAATGAATACGTCGACAACAAACATAGTTTGGCATCTCAGAGCACACTACATTAAACCTTCCAATTTCTTCTTCAAACTGATCAGTGCTAGTCACTTTTCCATCTCCTTCAACATCTGTAATTGTCAAACTTTTCCTTTCTATTGACTGCTCTTCTGAGCCAAAATATTGCATTTCAATATCATCACACTTTTTGTGAACATCTGATAAAGAACCATATAAAAGAGCTGTATTCAGTTCACTTAAACATAATGCAGGACTTTTTACATAGTACAGTTTCCTTAAAAACTTCTGCATTTCTGAATAGTGTACTGCTAACATCCTCAAGTGATGAAAAACACTTTTGCACACTTTTCTTGAAAGACAAGCCAGAGAATGACCATGTTTCTCAGTATATTTTCTTACATTACATGGATCTAGTCCTTGCAACAACTTAATCTTGTGTTTAATACTTTTCCGTGTATATTCTCGTAGCAAATTTCGCATTATATCAATTGATGTCTGTCGAATACTACAAATACTGCTACAACTCCACTTATACACAGGAGCTTGTGTACGTTTCCCTTGCATTTCTTCAACTATTAACTCTTCTGCACTTTTACCAACCAATTCCTCTTTTGGAAGGGGACAACCATCCTGAACTTCGTAGCAACGACCTCCAGTATCAACTGCAAATGGTAAACTATTTTCCTGGAAGTAACTTTCCTCATTAAAAAAAGGCTCGCTACTAGGAGTATGTTTCCAATGTCAACTAAAGATTTTGCAAAAGTTGGTTCTGTTCACAAGTCTTTTTCTTCTTCTTTTCTCTTTCAAAACTGATTATTTTATCTAATACTTTGATCCTCTTCAAATCACAATGAATAACTTCTGTTTTAAAGTAAAAGCAGTATCCACTATACTTTCGATATGCTGCTTCTGTTTGAATTGCAGAACTTTCTTTTTATATGTGCAGCATGTTCTCATTAAATTCTGAATCACTCTACTTCGAAAAAGTCTCTGACGAATTTCTTGAAACTGTTTTGGTCTCCGGGTAACAGATACTGTTTCTTTATCATGTTTTCCTTTCCTTGTATTTCAAATTGAAGTCTCCTCCTTCTTCTTTTTCCTTCGAGTGATGTTATTTTCATTAAATGTTCGTAATATTTTTTTCAGAAATTGTCTAGTGTTTTTACCAGAAGAAACTGTTTGTGTAGTGCCCCCATTTTTTTGAAATTCCAAATCTTTTCTTTTCTGCAAATATAAATGCTTCTTTTCTTGTCTTTTTTTCTCAGTTCTTCTAGGCATTTTCACATTTTTATCCAAACGAAAAAAAATTCTGGAAAAAAAAAATAGATTCAATTATTTTTTACATCAGTTCAATATATTACAATAATAACATACAATTACATCAATTCTACTGACGGCTTCCAGAGGCAGTGGTTCAACGTGATGGAGCATGGCAGGGGAGCAGTAGGATGACGGGTAGTGCCATAGAACCTACAGCAAGTATTTATTTAATTATTTACATACACCTTTATAATTTACATGTAACTGCACTACCTCATACTTTTCACCTCTCCACCGCACCCCACCACCCTTTCCCTCTGCAACCCACCGCAAACTTTATAGATAATATTTTAAAAAATTGTAATCTATATACTTAGGATGATATTGCCAACCAAACAGCACACAGCCAAATTAAAATTATTAGCCTAAATCTTTTATCTACAACTTCGCAAACATAACACTGCACCCAAAGCTTTAATTGGAGGGGAGGGAGTCTGAGCACCGGCCTCAAAACGGATCTCTATGTGGCTCTATTTTCGGACCTTGCGACGGTAGACTGTTTTTTTTTTTTAATTGGACTGTAGTGAGACAGTGAGACCATGCACATTGCTCACTACTAAAAAGTGGAGACATCATGCCAGGTGAGTCGCGTTGTAGGAGAAAAGAAATCATTTAAAGAGAGCCATTTTCTCTCACGAGTTCCCTTCTCTTTTTGCAGCGCAGGAGGAACATCATCGTGGCGTGATTAGCAGAGAGACCACCAGGCGCACAACGCCCATTGCCCCAGACTCCCTGAGACAGCTTCCCAATAGCACACACAGAGCTGCACCGAGTACTTCACAAGTCTTCAAAAGACTATTTGCTTGTAAATGATGCTCTGTTTTTTTCCACCACTTTTTAGAGGTCCTACATCCCCACTCTGCCTATTTCTGAAAGAACTAGCCTCCCCTGAAATGTCACTCTGATTGCGCCTTTGGAGACGACCACATGCAGCCAACTCCAACACAACCCTGCTCTCACGTTTCACAGGGTGTTGTTGTAGAGCTGCGAAGACACGCGCTTTGCCTGGCTTACTTAGGGGCATATTATAAAAAACGGCGTTAAAATTATCGCCACTTTAGCGGCAGGAAACTGCCGCTAAAGCGGCGATAATGAGCTTGATAATATGCCCTTGTGAATTCCCATAGAAGCCCAGCTTCACACCACAACCGGGCCGGCTATGGGAATTGACAAGGGCATATTATCAAGCCCATTATCACCGCTTTAGCGGCAGTTTCGTGCCGCTAAAGTGGTAATAATTTTAACGCTGTTCTTGATAATATGCCCCGTTATCTTTCTAAATTAACGTCTTACACTGAAAAGCTGCTTTACATTTCTTTCCCTACATCAACCTTTGTTTAAAACACCACCAGAGAAGGGTGGTGAACTCTGGTACACAAAGAGCAACTCAAAGCTTTCTTGTTCTTTATCAGAAACTTCATCTGCCTCTCAATGATTATCGCCAGCCTTTTCGGCCCCTTAAGAGGCTGGGTGGGTGAGCATAATACGCAGTATTTAGGGTCGGCGGCAGAGAGTGCACAAAAATAAGGACGGATAGTTGAACAAAGGGCGACTGAATGGATGGCCAGATGGATGAATGGATAGCTAGATGGATGGATGTATGGATATATGGATGAATGGAAGGATAAATGGATGCATGGACCTGTACTTAGGATACACAGGTGGGCTGATAGACGTGTAGGATTGGTTCTGGGACAGATGTATGTATGAATATATGGGCGTATAACTGGATAGATGGCACAGTGCTTACCATAGGCGAGTGGGCTGATAGATACTTAGAATAACTGCAGGGACAGATGTATGTATGTATGTAGGTAGGAATGTCTGAATGAATTGAAAGATGGTTGGATGGCGTAGTGCTTAGGATGAATGGATGCAGGGCTTTAAGTGGGCCGGCTCTGAGCACCGGCAGTTATTTTCAGAAAAACTTAAAACGGGTCTCTATCGGGCTCTATTTTCAGCACTCGCAAAGGTAGTCAAGGTTTCTTTTTTTTTTTATTGCACTGCAGTCAGAGCATGCACATCGATGTGCGCATGCTCATTTTGCTCACTACTGAGAAGTGGAGACATCATGCTACGTGAGCCACGTTGTAGGAGGAAGGGCAATCCTTTAAAGAGCGTGTTTCCCGAATGTAGGATACATCGAGGGGATTTTCTTAAGCACTCAATGCTAGTTATCTTCATGTAGACCACGCCCCTACTTGAATAGCCCACACTCCTTTAACAGGTTTGCCCCGGCCCTTTTGGAGCATCCCCAGTTTTTTCCCATTTAAAGCCCTCACTGCACCATAGTAACAAAGAAATGATCCAAGCTTCCATTTAAATGTGCAATGGCACCAAGTTTCATTATTTGCCATCAACGCTGGCAGCCTTCTACCACAGTGCAAGAGTGTCTAACAGCACGAAGATTTGTAATCCACAGAAATGTTGTGTGATTTGCGTAGCTGTCTGCTGGAACACTCATCACCAAAAGGTATTAAAACATGCAAATTTGCGAGAAAAACGTATACCATACCATAAACCGATTCATAAATGGGCCCAGTGCCACTACACCACCCTCATCCCCATTCTTGCTTGGCCTTATGAAATCAAAGAAAGACCCCAGCAAACCTGGTAGAGCCACTATAGCAATACAGGGACTTAATTCGAACAAATCTCTGCCGGAACGCCCAGCAACAAAAGGTATTAAAACATGCACATTTCCGGATAAAACATGTACCATGCCATAGAGCACTTTATAAATTGACCCAGTGGCACTACATCACCTTTACTAGCTACACATATGCACGTTACAAATGCCTGTGTTATAATCAGCAACATACCCACCTCTTCAACCCCCACCCCCACCCCTTCCCTTGCTTAACCTTACGAAATAAAAACAACAAGCCCCAGCACTCTCGTTAGCGCCACTATAGCCATACATAGCCTTAATTTCAACAGTTGTCTGCCAGAATGCTCATCAGCAAAAGGTATTGAAACCTGCAATTTTCCAAGTAAAACATACACCATACCATAAGGCGGTTTATAAATAGTCCCACTACCACTAAACTACCTCCACACCCGCCCTTGTTTACCTTAACGCAATAAAACGAAGAGCCGCAGCAAACCTGGAAGCGCCACTATAGCCATAGAGAGGCTTAATTTCAACAGATATCTCCCAAAACACTCATCAGCAAAACTTATTAAAACATGCAAATTTGCGAGTAAAACATATACCATGCCATAGGGCGCTTTATAACTGGTCCCAGGGGTACTACATCACCTTTAGTAGCTAGACATCTGCACGTTACTAAAGTCTGCGTTTTAATCACCAACATACCCACCTCCCCACCCCACCCCACCCCCGCCATTGCTTAACCGTACGAAATCAAAGAGAAACCGCCACCATTCCTAGTAGCGGCACTATACCCATACTCTGGCTTAATTTTTAAAGGTGTCTTCCGTAACGCTTATCATCCAAAAGAATTCAAACCTGAAAATTGGCGGGTAAAACATAAACCATCCCATAGCAAGGTTTATAAATGGGCCCAGTGGCACTACACCACCTTTACTAGCTATACATCTGTATGTTAATAAAGTTGTTTAAACACTCTGTACAGTGTATAGCAGAGGATGGGGCGAGTAAACAAAGTTGTAATTCCCAAACTTTTGATATACCGTCCCTTTACTGTATGTATATTAAGGACATTAAATTGAATACAAAAATTGACGAGTGTCTCAAAAGAGATAGTGAAACTGAGCACCAGTAAAACCCGGACCACTTAAACACCTACGTATATTCAGCACAGGAACACAGCCTGACAATTACTATCACTTGTAATGACATGTACTTTACTAATGTCAAGAAAGTCATACAGAAAATATACCGAACATTTTCATTTCTTTTTTATCTCTCACATATTTATAAAACATCTCTTCTAATGAAACACTCCCCAACCACTTCTACTTCATAAGAATAGACAATAACTAATACGCTTACTACCATATATTTTAGTATATCTACCTTTTTATTATTCACTAGTTACAAACTACTAAAACTATTAACTATACCCAAATGCAAACCAGAAACCATGTTCATATTATATCTCAACCTATATTCAAATGATTCAAACTATGTGTAAATATAAAAGGAACGTATCACTTTTACTATCTCCATCACCTCTCCATGTAATCTCCAAACACTGTAGACGGCCTCGCAGTACAACAACCTACCTAGGGCCATATTATCAAGGAACGGCGATAACATTATCGCCGCTTTAGCGGCAGGAAACTGCCGCTAAAGCGGCGATAATGGGCTTAATAATATACCCTTGTGAATTCCCATAGAAGCCCAGGTTCTGGTGTGAACCTGGGTTTCTATGGGAATTCACAAGGGCATATTATCAAGCCCATTATCGCCGCTTTTGCGGCAGTTTCCTGCCGCTAAAGCGGTAATAATGTTATTGCCGTTCCTTCATAATATGGCCCCTAGACTTAATCTACCTCTCACTGTCAAAAATGAGACCACAACCTGTCCACATAACATTTCTGGAGTTAGTTTTATCGCTTTTAATTTAATAACACATACATCTACTACCCCCCCCTTCCCCACTACTGCCACAAAAAGTATAATTTGCAAACGTGCGACATTTTGTTTATGTCTCCTGAATACATTAACAAACCCAAATTAACGCTGTACCTCATTTTCAAAACCATACAGTCCTTTAAAGATGACAAACTACATTTCTTCTTTGTAAAAAATATATAAAGTACTTATATAACAACAGGTCAAACTTTATGCATATTTTATAACCAATATGAAACACCAAACTTTACTAACAGGATATTATTTTCAAATAAAAAATACTTTCAAACTAAAAAATATCACCTCAAATACTTAATCACTACTACAGAACACATAACACATCTTGTTTGTTTCTACCTCACCTTTGTAGTTGGTATGCAGATTTCAAATGTCAAACACGCATGCAATTCTTTCTTTGTCACACAGTACATGTAATGCACCAATTTCATCAAGAATGGAACCAGTAATGGCACAATTTCTCTGTCGCTCCACACATAAATACATGTAATGAACAAATCAGAATACTTCATTCCTTCCTCGACATTCAAAAACTTACCTACATGGTTATTTTTGAATTTTCCATCTGAAAAGCTACTTAATATTCCGCACCACATACAGCTCAGAAGTTCAACCTATTTTATCACCACACTTTCTGGAACATTCTACGACACCTGCAGGTTAAAGTTCATGATTTCTTTAAACGGAACGGGTTTTTTTGCAGCATATTCTCGAACATTTAACAGCACCTGCGGGTTAAAAGTTCACCATTGTTTTAAGTTCCAAATGTACCTTCCAAATGCAAATAGCACGTCTGGTTGAGCTTTGCACATTTCATCCTATCGAATGTACTCCACATTTAGACTGCTCTTTAAACTGCTACCTGGAAATTTATGGTATTAATCTTAAAGATGATTGTTACGCCCCTTCTAGTCTGCCCAAAGAAATGATAAAGTCGGTTTTTATGAATTTTAAGTCAGAGAAGCGGGAAAGGACTAGCAGTAACTTAAGTACATGTATGTTTTATGACTCATTCTGTGAAACAGAGGGATTTCAGCCTTATCTAAGTCTAGTCACCCGATCCTCCCACCGGTACGTCATTACCAGATTAAGGTTCGGGATAGTGCACCATTTGGTGGCCTACCCGTGTATTAAAAAACACCCGGTTGGCCCCTGCCCATGTGATAATGTATCAGTTCAAAGCACCATGCACTTTCTTTTACTGTGCAATCTATACGGTAATATTCGTCAAGCCTACCTCAAGCCTATACTGTTAAAATATGGAGTCAGGAATATACAAGACGCTATGAAATTGCTTTTTAAACCATATCCTGATGTTTGCTTTTTTACTGCCACCTTCCTCCTACTAGCTATCAAAGCAAGGACCAGTATGCTTTTTTAACTTTTTAAATGTTTTAATCATGTAATCTGTCTTGCTATTTTATTATGGTTATGTTTACTGTATTTGTTGTTTATTTGTTTTGCTTTTATGGACTTGTTTTTAAGCTCCGAATAAAGCCTTATGAAGTGAAGTGACTGCTCTTTATTAACCAATGACAAACATGCTTTTTCACTCAACTAATTTGCATCCTAGTTTTTAGTACCCAATGCTTCTTATCTTCCAATCAATTATCGTTTTCTGTGTAGTTTTCACTTTACAAATACCGTATTGATTTACCTTCACACTCCCTGTATAACACCACCTAAGCACCATATACAAATTACTATGTTCCAAACAAAACTTCCTCCTACTACGTATAAAATATTACTGACACTACTTAGACAGGTGTGGCACAGCGGCCAGGGCACATGACTTCACACCATAAGACACACAGTTTAGGCTCACACTTTCATCCCCGACTCCCGCACCAGCTCACCTTAGCAGCATCAGACTCTATGCAATACCTCACTTAATTTCCGTACCCAGCACTTTCAGACCGGAAGCTATGAGTAGTTTGCTTCGCACCCCCTCTATAGCACACCCTAAACACACCCACAAAGGTTACAGTGCTCCTACCGTCCTCTTTCCTACTTTTTTCACCCTTTTTCCCCTTACTCGCTTCGACGGAAACACAAAATGGCGGCCAACACTTCCTAGTTGCAACCGCTCGCAGCGCTCCCAACCACTGAGCAGCAAGCTCGTGCTTGTAACGCCCCAAACAATCAGATGGCAGAATTCCCAAATATCGATATCTGTAAATTTCGAGATTTCTCAAAAACTACTAAACGGATTTACACCAAATAAACAAAAGCGTGCTCTCTAGACCAAGACCCTTCTCCCTGCCAAATTTGGGGTAATGTCATTCACCCGTTCGACCTATAGCCTTGTCTAAAATTTCCTATGGAAATTAACATGGAGAAAACATGTTTTGGGACCCCCTTTTTTCTCACCCCCCCTTTATGAATCACCCCCAAACTTCCCACATAGGAGCTGATATGACCAAAGAATTAGTTTGGAATATTTCATGAAGATTCATCAAATGACGCCAAAGTTATAAGCAAAACAAAAAATGCTCTTCCTATGGAAACGTGGTCCTAACTATAACTACCTACTGGTGACCGCCAGTAGGTAATATATATATATATATATATATATATATATATATATATATATATATATATATATATATATATATATATATATATATATATATATATATATATATATATTCACTGAAAAAAACCACAGGTTTCAGGGACGTTATAGTTAGTTGGACATTTCACTCGTACAAAACTAGAGCAATTCGGCCGTTATAGTTAGTTGAGCTAACTATAACTCGAACCCCCGCAATGCACTGTTGATGATGTCACATATTACATCATTCATGACATGGTCAGTGACATCACTGATGATATCTCAAATGACAACACTGATGACATCATCCATTGACTGTTTGTTTCTGTAAAGTTTAAATATGAATTTAAAGTTTTACGAGTGAAATGTCCACCTAACTATACCGTGTGTGAAACCTATGGTTTTTTAAGTTAATATATATATATATATATATATATATATATATATATATATATATATATATATATATATATATATATATTCACTGAAAAAACCATAGGTTTCAGGCACGTTATAGTTAGAAATTAGCATTTTTAAATAAGGGGGGCTGTGTGGCCCACCTTGCTTTTCTATTTTATGGGCCCTGGGGACCCCATCCCAAGGGCCTGACCCCCATTTAAAAAAAAAAAATGTTACGGAAAGGGGGCCGCGTGGGCCCCCCTCCCATGGCCAATTCCGGCCCCGGGGACCCCATCCCCTGGGGCATGGCAAACTTTTTTGTTTTTATTATGGAGGGGGGCTGCGTGGCCCCCCTCCTAAGGCCTCTATTGGCCCCGGGGACCCCATTGAAACAAGATCAGGATTCCCTGCTCTCGCTTCAATGATGCAAAGCAGAGTTTGCAATGACAGGGCGGGAGCCGCGAGGCTCCCGCCCTGTCATTGCAAACAGCAGTGTCCCGGGGTGGGCACCCCGGGACTCTGCAGGAGCCGGCCCTGGGGGGTGGTGGTCCGGAGGGCCATCATTGGCTCCAGGAAGGGGGCCGCGCTGCCCTGCTCCCACTTAATGCAAAACCCCGGGGGTGGTGGTCCCCAGGGCTCGGGGATCCGTAACCGACCCTCTATTTTGAAAAATTAGTGCCCGGGGAGGTGGCGATCCCAGGGGTGTGTGGGGGGCTCGAGCCGTCCCACACAGGTAAAAAGCCCCAGGGGTGGCGGTCCTTCTGGGGCTGCAGGGGGCCGTGTGCCCCCCACTTACAATTAGTGAAAAGCCCCGGGGGTGGCGGTCCCCGGGGCTTGGGGGGGCCTTAGAGGCACATTTACAAATTTTCCCCGGGGGTGGTGGTCCTCGGGGCTGCGTGCCCCCCGCACCTATTTCATCAAGCCCCGGGGACCTGGCCCACCCGGGGGCTTTATTAACACGAAGCGCGGGAGCCCGCGCTTCGTTTTTTAGTTTATTTTCGTCCGGATCCGCGGATCCTCCGCGCATCCCGCGATTTTAAAAAAAAATGCTTTTTTTGGCCGTGGGGGTCCTTCTGGGACCCCCTGAGCAGGCCTAGGGGGTCAGGGTGTTTCTACCCTGCACCCTTTTCCTGTTTTGCGCATTTGTTTTTCTGTTTTCTTGTGCCTTGGTTCTACCGAGGCACAAGATGGCTGCCAACACTTCCTGGTTTGGAGTGTTGACAGCCAATTAGCATGAAGCTCGTGATCGGGAGGGTGCGCGGATCCACCGCGGCTATAGATATCACTATCTTTATTTCTTAATTTCTCAAAAACTACAGAACGGATTTACACCATTTTTTAAAAGGTCGCTTTCTGAGCCAAGCAGTACCTTTTTGCCAAATTTGGTGTAATTCCATTCAGCAGTTTTTGCTATAACTGTGTCTAAAGTTTCCTATGGGAAATCGATTTTTTGACCTCTATTTTCCAGTAGAAAAAGGAGTTAGGCAAGGATGTGTCCTAGCCCCTCTCCTTTTCACATTATATACTAACGCACTGGAAAAAGAGATGCTGAAGGGTTCCCAGGATCTCCCGATGATAAGCAAGCGTCCAATACCTGCATTACTTTATGCAGATGACTCAGTCATACTGGCACGCACCCCCCGCGAACTACAAAAAAACTTGAATAGATACTCCACATTCATGGCGAGCCTTGACCTCAGAATAAATATAACTAAAACCTTCGTCATGAGGTCAAGTTCCTCCCGCACAAACAGAAATAAAATGAGGGGTATCTATTTGAACAATCAAAAGATAGCTTTCACCCACACATATTCTTATTTGGGTATAACAATGGACCACAAATTATCATGGAAAGCGGCAGTGGAAACTCGAAGACTACTCTTCTTGAGAACAGTCACAGCCCTCTCTAACTTTATTAGGAAATTGGGTAACAGAGCCCCAAATGAAATTATCCAGATTTATAAAGCCAAATGTTTATCAGTGGCTTTATATGGGGCTGGTCTCTGGGGCTTTGCGAATATAGACACCATCCAGAAAGTCGAAAACTGCATTTTGAGGTCTCTTCTCTCCGTTCCGGGAAGTACGGGAACTTTTGCATGCCATCTAGAATTGGGACTTGTATATCTGGCGGACCTAGCAAAAGTGGAGCCTCTTTTGCTATGGCGTAAAATATGGTCATCAGATAAAGCCACCCTTTCCCAGTCACTCCTGTCGGACTGTCTAACCTTGGATAATGTCCATAGGTCTAAGTGGCAGAGGTATATTGCAACTTTCCTCCATGATTTGGGCTGGGACAAGTATTTTCACAATCCTTCATCAATACGTGAGGTGCCAAGAAAGATCTTAAAAACCAAAGCACTTGCCCATCTGGAGGAGATGAGACTACTGAGTGAAGTTAGTAAACCATCTGTCACCCATAGCCTAATGATTCAATCGGTACCAACACTGCAGCCATATCTTACCCTAAATATGACAAACTATGAGCGCTATCTATTGGTAAGACTCAGGATGAATATTTTTCATCGATTAATAGCCTTCCCAGTTCAGAACAACTGGGCTAAAATTCTACCTGTTTGTCCTTGTGACCTCACTTCCCCACAATCAACTCTACATACTCTTCTTTTCTGTAAATTTTTTGCAGAAAGTAGGAAAAAACTACTTGTTCCCATTCTGAGGTGCACTGGATATAGGCAATGTCGCCCAGCATTACTCTTTTTGCAGATGTTGGAAGGAGACTTACTGACATTTACAGTAGCCAGTTTTTTGAAATCCATTGTTTACTACCGAAAGATTCTAGACCAAAAAGCCATTGAATCTACATAAACTTACAACCCCGACAATTTTAATGTCCTCAGCTGTGTTTATAGAAAGCACTTGTAACCTAGAGCTCTTTCTTTTAATTTGGAAACAACTTTGTTCCTTTTTAAATTTTTTAAAGAATTGTAATTTTATTGATTGTTTTTATTGTATACTTTTCATGATTTACAATGTAAATCGAAATAAAGTAAGATTGAATTGAATTGAATTGAATTTCTCAGGAACTACTGAACGGATTTACACCATTTAAAAAAAGGGTCTCTTTCTGAACCAAGGGCTACCTTTTTGCAAACTTTGGTGTAATTCCGTTCAGCAGTTCGGGCTGTAGCCTGTTCCAAAAATTCCCATTGGCAATAACATGGAGAAAATGCGTTTCGGGACCCCCCCTTTTTTCTCTGCCCCCGCTTGACGAATTACCCCCTCACTTTCAGGATAGAAGCTGACCGGAGCGCCCCAACAGTTTTGAAAATGTAATGAAGATTCATCATCCGGCGCCAAAGTTATTGGAAAAAGAATGTTACGAATTTCCTATGGATAATAGGTCCTAACTATAACTACCTACTGGCGACCGCCAGTAGGAAATAAATATATATATATATTCTCCAAAGATAGAAAACGCGGCACTCCTCTTGATGACAAATGTTGTTTTATTCAATTCGTGACTTCCTCCTACGCGTTTCGAACCGAAGTTCCTGATCACGGTAGAGTGTTATTTTAGTCCTTCTACAATTTCTGGTTATATATATTCTTATTTAGCTAGTGCATTGTGGGTTTGGTAGTTTTTCATATTGTTTCAAAAAAACGTTATTGTGCAAACCGCTATGTTTACTCTGGCTTAGCTGGTGAGATTGAGCATTGTAAAGCAAGGAGTGTTTTTGGGTTGTTAATCACAGGCCATGTTGCGCGCTATTTAGAGCTTCAACCGCATATATTTGTAAGTCCGGGGGAGCCTGGACATTATTGATCATTACTGTGTGTTTCACAGTTGATCTAACATGGGATGAGTTAAGCGACTGAGTGTCCAAATATGGTTGTGGGCTGAGTGCCCTTACACTCTGCTTTGACTACTCACCTCGCCACCCAGACAGAGAACATGCAAGCAGCAATACCAGTTGTTATAAGTTGCTTATTCTTGGGCTAATTACAAGGTCTGTTTGTTCTCTTCATATTCGAATATTTCATACATGGAGTTACATCAAAACTTATTTCCTCTTATTTCTACCCTTACACTGTTACATTGTTCGTTATTTTCATAAGAGTTCATATGATTCAGTACTTAAGTTCCATTAGGGTTCTTTTTCCTCAAATGTTCAACAATTGTAGCTTCCTCTTTGGACTCATTTCTTTGATTGTTCGTGGACTTTCAAAGGTGAACATACATCTCCTCGTCCCCATTCAATCCCAGAGGATGTTTCGTTTTGAATCTCATAATGATACGAGATTCCAATCTGCGCAGTTTCTGTACTCGATTGCCTCCACGTTCATTCAATGGGACTGTTATTAGTCCTGAATATTTGATGTCTAGCCATGTTTTTTCTTTATGTGTGGACATGTGTTTGGCAATGGCATATGTATTGTCCATATTTTGTATCGCACGTATATGTTCTAGTGTACTTTTTTTAGGGGACAGATTGTGCTCCCTATATATTGTTTTCCGCAGAAACATTGGAGAATGTATACCACATGTGTGGATTCACATGTTATGGTTTCCTTTATTGCAAGAATCTTGCCGGTGGGATCTGTTAGATTCTTCAAGTTTTTTCCGATTTTGCAGGCCTTACAGGATGTGCATTTTGTAAAGCCTTTCGACCTTGACTGTAACCAAGATTCTGTTTTTTTATTTTCAAAATGGCTTCTCACCAGATGGTCTGTGAGGTTAGGTGCTCTTCTGAATGAGATCAACGGCCGATCTCCAACAGAGTTGCCTATATCTGGATCTTTTTTCAGTATATTCCAGTATTTGGTTACTGTTTTTTGTATTTCATAGCTTTCTTTACTGTAAGTGAGTATTAGCCGTGGTTGATTGTCATTAGATTTTGTTATTTCCTTTTCTATTTCTGGATTGTCATCTGTATTTCTACTTTTTTGTTTCCTACTTTCTTTCTCTTTTTTAGTTAATAATGTGTCCACTCTACTCTTCTGTCTTGCTTTCATTTCACCACGTTTTATGTCTGCATGTTTGTATCCACGTTGTTTGAAACGTTCTTTTGTTTCTTCAAATTTCTTTTCCATTTCCTGCTCCTCTGAGCAATTTCTCTTCATCCGCAGTAATTCACCGTAAGGTATGCTTTTCTTCAGTGCCTGGGGATGGAAACTCAGTCCATGGAGCAGACTATTCGTTGCTGTCTTTTTTCGGTGTACTGTTGTGTGCAGCTGATTGTCTTTGACGTAGATCTTTGTGTCCAGGAACTCAATTTCTTTGGAGCTTAGATTGTATGTAAATTTGAGACCAATATCATTCTCATTGAGCTCAGTGAAGAAAGCCTGAAATTGTTTTTCAGTTCCCTTCCATAGCAGGAACAGGTCGTCTATAAACCGTAGCCAGAGGGCTACATTTGACATATGATGATCGTTTTCTTCTCTCCAAGCTATGTTCTTCTCCCACCACCCCATCATGAGATTCGCATAGCTTGGAGAGAAGGAAACTCCCATCGCGGTACCACAGCATTGGACATTTATCTTCTTGTTGAATAGGAATATATTGTTATATAGGCACATTGTGATCATATCGATCAGCATATTGGAATGCTCTAATTCATTCATCGGTCTTTGCTTGAGAAAGTATTGGATCGCATTTAGTCCCTTTTTGTGGTCAATTGAAGTGTACAGTGACACCACGTCAATTGTCACCAGTAGGTAAGTTGGTTGCCATTCAGTGTCCATCAGTATACGTAAGAAGTCCCCAGTGTCCTTTATATAGGATCTCAAGGTTGTGACAATTGGTGCTAAGTAGAAGTCTACATAGGTTGATATATTCTCGTACAGGCTACCACAGCTCGAAATGATGGGACGGCCTGGTCGTTTATTCAGTGTTTTATGCACTTTCGGGAGAAAGTAGATGGTTGGCATGATTGGATGTTCCACCATTAAGAAACCCTTTTCATTTTCTGTTATCAGACCTTTTTCTTGCCACATGTTTAATTTTTTGTGTAGTTCTGATATTAACACATTAGTAGGATCTTTCAATAAAACTTTATAGTTTTTCACTTCATTCAATTGGCGCATTGCTTCTTCTATGTAGTGCTGTTTGTCAAGCACTACAATGTTTCCGCCTTTGTCGGCCGGTTTAATTTCGATCTCATTATTATTTTTTAGTGTTTGTATGGCCATGCGTTCATTCTTGGTTAGGTTTTCCCGATTCTTCTTTGATGTAACATTCTACATTGTATCTATTTCTCCCAGTATCAGATCATAAAATATATCAACTTTATTTCCAGGATGAAGTGCTGGGCAGAACTTTGATTTTCTCTTGAATGGTGTCGGTATTCGTTTGTCCAGTTGTATCCCCATTTCCCCCAAGATTTGAGAGGCATCTATCTCATTTGCCAATTCATACGCGATCCGAAGATGCGGTGCATCCGATATTTTGTAGATCCTTGGATTTTCTAGATCCGATTGTTGGTTTTGATCTGTATTTGCTTTGAAGGAGTACTTGGCAAAATATTTCTTTAGTTTTAATTTTCTTATATATTTATACAAGTCTATTTTTGTTTCCAGTGGGTCCTGATGTTTTTCAGGACAGAATGAAAGTCCTTTGTTGAGAAGGTCAATTTCGGTTTTGGATAAAGTATATCTAGATAGATTGATAACTAGATTGGGAATTTTAGGCTCTTTTAACTTTATTTTCTCATCACCATGTATGAAATATACGAATATGAAGAGCACAAACAGACCTTGTAATTAGCCCAAGAATAAGCAACTTATAACAACTGGTATTGCTGCTTGCATGTTCTCTGTCTGGGTGGCGAGGTGAGTAGTCAAAGCAGAGTGTAAGGGCACTCAGCCCGCAACCATATTTGGACACTCAGTCGCTTAACTCATCCCATGTTAGATCAACTGTGAAACACACAGTAATGATCAATAATGTCCAGGCTCCCCCGCACTTACAAATATATGCGGTTGAAGCTCTAAATAGCGCGCAACATGGCCTGTGATTGACAACCCAAAAACACTCCTTGCTTTACAATGCTCAATCTCACCAGCTAAGCCAGAGTAAACATAGCGGTTTGTACAATAAAGTTTTTTTGAAACAATATGAAAAACTACCAAACCCACAATGCACTAGCTAAATAAGAATATATATAACCAGAAATTGTAGAAGGACTAAAATAACACTCTACCGTGATCAGGAACTTCGGTTCGAAAGGCGTAAGAGGAAGTCACAAATTGAATAAAACAACATTTGTCATCAAGAGGAGTGCCGTGTTTTCTATCTTTGGAGAATTAATTTTGCGAGACCCTGTCCTGGTCTCGACGCGGGCACCAGCTGATCAAAGTGCTCCCACTGTCATATGGACGTTTTTGAGGAAGGATATATATATATATATATATATATATATATATATATATATATATATATATATATATCTCAAGGTGTATTGAAGAACGAGTGGGTGTATAAGTGTCTGAATGGAGGATTTAGTAGGTGCTGACTGACTGTATAAGTAAGTGATTAAATGTTTCTTACTGAATGCATGGGTTAGTGACTAAACTGTGTGAATGTCACCCATTGCTTTTTGACACTGCCCCATATTTACAAGGATGGGGCAGCGCCAAAAACTAAGGCCAGGTAAAACCTGGTCTTAGGATGGTAATATCTCCTCCTATTTTTCTCTTTCTATGTGCGCTGTATTTTTGTTAACAGGGTGCATCTCTGTATTTAAAAAATATCATAGCTAGAGTGTACCAAGTTTGGTTTAACACCACGCACCCATATTTTATTGTAAATACCCCGACCCCTCCCCCAGTTTTGTGTCCTCTAGCTACCTCCCACCCGACCCTGTTCCCCTCATTAACTCATCCCAGGTTGGAAACGAGTCTCGTGCTCGTTTGGCCTCATGATCAAACGTAATTTCTCCTCCGCACCGGAACACATCCTGTAAATCAAGGAAGGTGTCAAAGAGCAGTGGAGATCCTCTGAAGAGGCCGGTCAAGGCCTAGTCAAGCCGATATTATCTCTAAATAAGCGAGGCTGCAGCTTAGGAGGAAGCAGTGCGGAGAGAGGCTTGGAAAACAAACACACCACAAAAGACGACAATGCACGCAGCTTGCTTGGAATGGGAAATAATGCCGCCATTGCAAACTGGCTAATACACCACTGCCGCCTGACAGCCAGTACTTAATTTATGAAAGTGCCAGGGCTGGGCCCTTGTCAGGAGGCTGCTGAAGCTTGCATGGCCCATTCCCCCTCCCTGGGCTGCCAATGACAGTATCTACGCAACTGCTAAGCATCACACTCCTCCAAGTGTGACAATTCACACTATTCCGAGCCCCCAAAGATATAAGAATTGCTCGGGGGCTGGTATTACTTACTATTATTTTAAGGTACATTAAATTAACTAACAGCTCTTGTTGTGCTCGACAAACAGCGCCACCATGTGCCGGACCTTCATGCGTACTGGTGTTGGATAGGAAAAAGTGCCGGTGCCGAGCACCGACTCAAATTAAGCACTACACAGGAGTACAATGGGTGACAGCTCCACCGGAAACGGAAAACAGCACCACCGCTCTTCAAAAGAAATAAAAGAAAACATCTCATTAGTCCCGAAGCTTTGAACGAGCTCACAGAAGGAATGCAATAAGAAAAGGACACTACAAATTCCTGGAATATGACCATGACACAACAAGAGGCCTGCTGTAAAAAAATGGCACCACAAAACTCTTAAATAAGAAAATAATGGAGGCAAAGTCCTAAAATATGAAAATGACACTACATTAATTATACACAATTCTCGGAATAGGAAATGACATTAGCGCAATTCGAAAGAAATAAAATAACAACTTACCCATTCTGCAAGAAGAATTCACCACCAGGTCAGTCGTACAGTAACAAACTAACACCACAAAAATCACGAACCCAGAAAGTTCACCCTCAATAGCCCTCAGTTAGCAAGATGAGGAGACATCAGTCCTGCTGCACGAAATTGACACAACAAAAGTCATGAAATAAGAAAACCACATAAGAGCCCTACTATAGGTGCTCTGCAAAGGTCTGAAATAAGAAAGTGACACAACAACAGTGTTGCACTCAGAAAATCTAACACAAAATAGATAAATAAGAAATTACACCACCACAGTCCAGCCGTGGGGAAAAAGACGGAAAAATCGAATTGCCACAGGAAAATAGCACCCCTTGCTGCCCAGGTGTAAACAAATAAAACCCCATCATTGTTGAAATGATGCAGACACCGCTGTGATGAAGTAAGAAACAGGTCCGATAAGAAAATTAATTTACAGGTGAAAAATAAATGACACCACAATCACTACAAAACTTGAAAGCAATACGAAAATAAATGTAAATCGCAATTGGCCTGTAACAGTAAATAGCACAACAGTCGGAACTACACAGCCCTACTATATATAGGAACAAACACAACTGCCTTATATTTTTTTTTAATCAAGTACAACAGTGTTTTTGCTCTGAAATAGTCAAAACACATCTACCTTGATTCGTTAAACAAACACCGCCCCTGCCTTTTATAAGAAGTGAAAACCACAGTTGAACGGATTTAAGAAAATAACACCGAAATTATCCTGCACTGACATAAACTCAGCTGTTCTGATACAAGGATAAAAAACACATAACTGCCGGATGTAAGAAAATGTAATCAAAACAGTAAAAATATAATTATGGCAGCCTCAAAAATGAAAAAGACATCACAATTTCTACAAAGTTGATTGAACTGTGAAAATGACTTCATATATTTTATTGAATACGAAACAGGCACTACAACTGGCTTTGTAAAGGGCAAAGCAACCACAGCTGCCCTGATAAAAAAGAAACAAATAATACACCACCACCACATTCTAGTAAAGTCTCGGTGCGAGAAACAAACGCCGTAACGGCTTGGTATAAGAAAATAAAACTACAGCTACACTGAAATAACAAAATGGCATTCTGGGTATGAGAAACAGCCACTTCAACTACATGTGAAAGGGAAAATGAGACCTCAACTGTCTGACATTAAAAAACATATCACAATATTCTTGCACTGATATAATGACAAACACACCTATACTAATGCAGCAGCCAAGCACCATAACTGACTAGTATAGGAAACTAAAACCACAATTGCTTGAAATAAGAAAACAACACTACAATCTTGTGGCAGGTATTTAAAAAGAGCTATCCCGATGCGAGAACAACTAGTCCAGAAGTTTTGATACTTCCACAACTATATGATAGAAAAAGAAAAAGCTTTTAATAACACTGATGTAAGGAAAAAATAAAGCCACGGTTACAATGGAAAATAGACATCAACCCCAAAATCGGACTACAGAAGACATTGATAGTTGCTGAATGAATTAATCACCGCACCTGTACTTTATAGAAACGCACTCAAGCACACACAGACACACACACACATTAACACACACGCGCGCGCACACACACACAGACACACATATAATTTACAAACGTCGAATTTTAACCAAATTAACACGTTTTCTGAAACATTAAAAAAAGTTCTATCATGCGAAGAAAGTGACACTGAAGAATATGTCACATTTTAGTGCGGCAGGGTTGAAAGGTTACCTTCTTATTTTGATAATGTGACCGGTACTAAATGCCCTTTGCAGGTAAAACCCACACAACACTGGTGTCACTCACAGGTGTGTTTACAATTAAAGGCATATAAAGAGCACAGGCAGTGCTTGCATCGTGAACTGTGCAATAACTAATAGAAATACCCCTGATGCAGCCATAGCCATATTATTAGAGAGTGCTATAATCTCCGAGTCCTTTGTTTATTGATGGGCTCTGCACATCTGTATTGCTGAATTATCCTTCCAGGAGTCAACAGCTGGATCTACAAGCCAGAGGTGCGTTTCGGCACCTATAGATCCGAGCCTCTTTAATGAACCCCAGTATCTGTTTATCGATCTGGCTGGACGCTGTGTCGTTTAATCACCGGTGAGCGCGTGACACAAACCCCGGCCTTGTCACATGTGACAGTGACTGCAATCCGAGCACGAGGGCGGACCAAGGCATGTCTTCTGTTAGACTGATATGTGTAACACCACTGTCCCCCAGGGATACGCCGCAGCGACCTGCGCGCTCACAAGGATTTGGGCTGCGGATGAGGCGGTGAGGATCACGTAAAAGACATTTCAGAGTTTTATAGAATAATATGGCCCTAGTGTGGTTTCGGGAGCTGGGAGCTCCCTTTCGGAACCTGTTGTAGAAACACAATCAATTGAGCGTCATAACACAGCCATCGTTTTTTTTCGGCCGGATTCAGGCACCCAGCACGAATTCGGCCGCTTTTTATTTTAATGCTTTTTTTGGTCCGAGCAGGTCTAGGGGGTCAGGGTGTTTCTACCCGGACCCCGTTTCTTGTTTTTTTATCTTGTTTCTAATGTTTTCTAGTGATTCGGAAGCTCGTGCGCGGGAGGATTCACAAATCCTTCTCGGTGCTCCGATTTATAAATTTAAAAAAAAAAAAATTCTCAGCAACTACTGAACGGATTTACACCATTTAAAGAAAAAAAGTCACTTTCTGAACCAAGAGCTCCTTTTTTTTGCAAAATCTGGTGTAATTCCGTTAAGCAGTTCAGGCTGTAGCCGTGTCTAAAGTTTCCTATGGAAATTAACATGGGGAAAATGTGTTTTGGGACCCCCTTTTTTCTCGGCCCCTGCTAGACGAATCCCCCGGAACTTTCAAGACAGCAGCTGACCTTAGTGAACCATTAGTTTGGAAAATTTCGTGAAGATTCATCACACGACGCCAAAGATATTGGCAAAAGAAAAAACGCTTTTTAAATAGAAATGAGGTCCTAACTATAACTACCTACTGGTGACTGCCAGTAGGTAATAATATATATAGCTTTCCAAATGACCGAGTTTCCAAAGTCTGTGGCCCGTAGACAGGTGGCGAGTCAAACCGGGCAGGTCTCCCGGTGTAATTATCACACGCTGCAAACTTCTTCAAAGAAGGACTCGCACTCAGGGAAAACCAAGATTTATTCACCACGGTAACGCGTTTCGACAGACAAGCTGTCTTGCTCACACAAAGTCGTGTGCATTTCAAAAGAATCTTTATAGGTACAAACATGAAAGAAGGACTACTGTTTGTCAAATGGTCTTGACCTGCAAATGTGGCGGCCATGTCTGAATGTCCAAAAACAAATAATACGTTATATTATGTACTCAATAGATCAGTTGGAATAGACAAAACAGGCATACATTGAATGTAGAATATGTACAATTATATTTCATTCTTGTAGACCTATAGTCCTCTAACTGTAATCATATTAAATCAAAAAGTGAATCTGATCGAATCAGTGTAATTGCTTAAAACGGCCAATAGTGCTCGACAAAATTAAACACACAGATCACATATATTCAGGTGATCAAACTCGTATCTAGAGCGGGAATAAATCAGACTTGATACCTTTGTTTTTGTATCAATATACTGGCGGCTTAGTGCCCCTGATGTATTAGGCTGATTACCCACTAAAAAAAAAAATATATTGTGCCTGACTTGATAATATATTACAGAGGACTGATCAATAATGACAACTTGACTAAGGTTGTCAGCAAACATAAGTAATACACAGTTCTAACAGTTTTTTTAAAGATTCAAGAAATGCAAGGAAGAAACAATTGATATAGTGCACCACACAACGATTCAGGATAAGGAAAAAATATTAATCTTATCTGGGAAAGACCCATGGATTGCGTAAGAAAAGGGTAGGGTAGCCGGAACGGAAGCAACAGTCCACAACTGGAATAACCCTTCCTTTCTTCCTGTGTAAAAAATATCAAACATAAAAGAAAAATATGTAAAATCACATATTAAAATATATCGGCACATACTATTACGTCATAGTGAGTACTTCAATATAAAAGCAACAACAGAATGAATGCTAGCAGCTATATACACAGACAGCTAAAGTGTAATATAGGTCTAATTATCCCGTAAGTGGGTGTTTAATTCTTCATCAAGATTGTGCCCCTTAGGATACTTAGTTTCCAGTTCAATGATCCATCTAGATTCTCTTTTCCGTAACAATAATGTTCTGTTGCCTCCCCTGGGACCAGTATGTACTTGATCAATCACAAAGTAGCTGAGTAATGAGCTATTAGATAGGTGGAACAATTCAAAGTGTCTGGCAATGGGATAGTGGGTATCTTTTTTGTTTATGGCCCGCATGTGTTCTAGCACACGTTTTTTGGCCATTAATGTAGTGCTTCCTACATACCACTTTTGACATGGACAGACCAAGACATAAACACAGTATGTAGAACTACACGTTAGAAATTGTTTAATACTCTTGGGAGACCTGTGGCCTGGAATTTGTATAGTTTTCTTCATGCTACTATTGCGACAGGCTTTGCAGTGCCCGCAAGGGAAAAAACCTTTTAGATTGTGTTCACTTGAGGGTTTCCTAGATGTAATGTCGTTGTGTATTAAAATATCTCTGATGTTACGGCCTTTTCTGTAGGTGATTCTAGGTCTACGCTCCATGGTTTTCCCTATGACTGAGTCGCTGGTCAAAATATCCCATTTGTCAGCCAGTATTTTGTGTATTTGGTTGGAGTTAGTGTTGTAGGTAAGGATTACTCTACCTGTTTCTTGGGTGTTGTCATTTTTGTCTGAGCTAGTTTGTGTCTGGGGATTTAATGTCTGGGTGCGATCAATTTCATCTACTCTTTTGATGGCTCTTTGGATTACCCAGGCAGGGTAGCCTCTGTCTTTGAATCTTTGAATCATGATTTCTTTTTCTTTTTCAAATGTGGCAACGGTACTACAATTTCTTCGTGCCCTTAGCAGCTCACCATAAGGGATACTCCACTTGAGAGTTTCAGGGTGGCTGCTAAGGGCATGAAGAAGAGTGTTACCAGCCGTAGTTTTGCGAAATAGACTGGTTTGCAGTGTGTTAGCCTGAGGTGTTATTACAAGGTCCAAAAACTCAACTGATTGTCTACTCATATTGCTTGTCAAGACAATGTTCTTATTGTTGATATTCAGTTTGTCAATAAATTCGACAGCTTGTTGTTCAGTGTCTGACCAGATGACAAAAAGGTCATCAATATATCGAAGCCATAATTTGACCTTTGAGAAATATTGATAAAGTGTGGTATCTGATTTGATGTCCTCCTCCCATTTACCCAGAAAAAGGTTGGCAAAACTAGGGGCAAAACATGTCCCCATCGCCGTACCTTTGATTTGTTTGTACATAGTACCATTGAACATAAAAATATTGCTGGTAAGACAGAGTGACATCATCTCCAGCAACATATTAGTATGTTCAAGGTATTGGATGGGTCTGGTCTTCAGAAAATGGTGGCATGACTTAACCCCTTCATTTTGATCTATGATAGTATAGAGTGAGTTAACGTCTAGAGTTATCATAAGATCATTGGGTTCCCAGGCGACATGTTGAAGTTTGGTCAAAAAATCGGTGGTATCTTTAACATGGGAAGGGAGTTCAGTGACGTACTCACGTAAGAAGTGATCCACATACTTGGATACATTCTCAAAGGCACTTCCTATTGAGGAGACAATAGGTCTCCCTGGTGGTACTGTGGGGTTTTTGTGGATCTTAGGCAAAAGATATAGGATGGATAATTTGGGATAGTCCCGTTTGAGAAAACAATATTCCTCCCACGTTAGGTAACATTTTTCCTCCCATTCCTTTAGTTTTTCCCAAATATTGCAAATGCTGACGTTGTACATTTCCATATTACTAAGCCGCCAGTATATTGATACAAAAACAAAGGTATCAAGTCTGATTTATTCCCGCTCTAGATACGAGTTTGATCACCTGAATATATGTGATCTGTGTGTTTAATTTTGTCGAGCACTATTGGCCGTTTTAAGCAATTACACTGATTCGATCAGATTCACTTTTTGATTTAATATGATTACAGTTAGAGGACTATAGGTCTACAAGAATGAAATATAATTGTACATATTCTACATTCAATGTATGCCTGTTTTGTCTATTCCAACTGATCTATTGAGTACATAATATAACGTATTATTTATTTTTGGACATTCAGACATGGCCGCCACATTTGCAGGTCAAGACCATTTGACAAACAGTAGTCCTTCTTTCATGTTTGTACCTATAAAGATTCTTTTGAAATGCACACGACTTTGTGTGAGCAAGACAGCTTGTCTGTCGAAACGCGTTACCGTGGTGAATAAATCTTGGTTTTCCCTGAGTGCGAGTCCTTCTTTGAAGAAGTTTGCAGCGTGTGATAATTACACCGGGAGACCTGCCCGGTTTGACTCGCCACCTGTCTACGGGCCACAGACTTTGGAAACTCGGTCGTTTGGAAAGCTACAAAACGGAAAAGTCTACCGGCCGGCCGTCACTCAACACGAGAAGCAATACCTACGGATTTCTCAGGACCAACAGATCTACACACATATCGCACGGTGAGTGTCTCCTATGCCCGGGTTCTGGGGAGCGTGAGACGGGGTAACTAACAGGAGGGGCGGGAGTACGTTTGGGAGCAGACGCGCCCGGTCCCCCGCCCGCCTTACTGCTTTTTAGGAGACACGACCCCTGATTTATGCAGCAAAAAGAATAGGAACTGTGCGCCTATATTGATCGACACCTGAGAACTAGTAGAACTATCGGCAACAGGAACCTCCAAGTATGTGGAGGGGGGTGTAACCAAGTAAACAAAGGGAGAGTATCCCTTTATAATTCACAACGTTTTCTTTGGATTTCTCTTGGATCCTATATACGCACATATAAGGATTCATCGATAAACACAGAATGAATGCAGAAGCTGAACGGCGCGCAGCAGCAGCCACGCTGCTTGCACGGGCGCCGGGCACAGGAACCAGTACGAGACAAAACTCAACAGACGTCTCACTCAATGCGAAACTAAGGAGATTGGAAAAACTTAAAAAATCAGAAACAGCAAAATGGTGGGAAGCAGTCTCACTACAGGACTATGTGGACAAACAAATGGTCCCTAGAGGCCTCCGCATTTATATCATGCCCTCATATGAATCTTTAAACCCTAGAATGCTGCAGGATTGGCAAGAGAATTCAGCCAACAGCTCCCGCACCATGTTGAACATCCTGATAAAATATGCTTGGGAAGACAGAGAAACCATTCTGTCTGAAATAAAAACATTGGAAGACGAATTATCTAAAAACAAAGAACAAGACTTAATCAACAAATTCATGAAAGATCTAACAATTAAACTGCAACAACACGAGGAAGATATAAAAATCCGGAAGCAACGCAAATTGCACAGAGACTGTGTAGACTATGAGTCTGGTCGCACCTTAACATACAGTCA
The DNA here is from genome assembly GCF_964204655.1 of Triturus cristatus. Lineage (NCBI taxonomy): Eukaryota > Metazoa > Chordata > Amphibia > Caudata > Salamandridae > Triturus > Triturus cristatus. The sequence continues at coordinate 1,058,896,531 of NC_140589.1, read as the reverse complement.
TAAATATGACTATCTATATGAAAATCTACCACAACCAAAGGATACAACGGAACCCCCAACAACAGAAGTGGAGAACTCCACTGTTGAAACAAGTGGATCAGACAATGACACCTCAATCTCCACAGTGAGCTCGATTTCTAAAAGACCGATCACCTTAAAAACTGCCACTTTTTTAGACGAATTTCGGGTCTTGAGAAAAGGCCGTCATACACCGAGAACAACCCCACAATCAACATCAAACAGAGGAAAACAACGTGGCAGAGGCCGGGGAAGAGGAAGAGGCAGAGGGAGGGGAGGAGCAAACAGAGACGGAAACGACGAAAACAGAGACAAACAAAAGATCAATGCAAGAGAGCCCATGGGAAACGGAATACGTGGCTCCAAAGGCAAACAATAATGGATTACGATACGGTAAATAAAACCATTGTCAACCTGAGTAAGAGAAAACTAACATTCTCCGAAAAAAGTACACTATGTCTGGGATTTAATTATGCAGATACACGGATTGATCTGTATAAATTCATTAGAAAAATGAAATTAAAAAAATGGCATGCCTTGTACAAAAAGGATAGCTCCAATACACTATCCAGAGACGAAGACACCGCTGTGAATCAACCCTTTTCCAATCTAACCATTGCTGATGCCCAAACGTTGCACATGATACAGGATCTTGCAACTGAACTTGACCCCCCATATCCTATGGACAATCAGGAATGGGAACTTGATATTCCCACTGACTCCATCACTTCTACCAAATTTAAACCTCGATCGATCTTTTACCCTAACCTCCCTCACGATAACATTGACACTTTTCAGGAGGTTGTTACCCAAGCCTTATTGAAACTGAAACATAAAACAAATAACCGCATCCAATCTAATCTTTCCAATAAACAAAGAGAATTTTTGACTGAACTTGCCAACGACACTAACATTGTTATCCGCCCAGCGGACAAAGGTGGTAACATCGTCCTCTGGCAGAAAGACCAATATATATTGGAGGCGGAAAGACAATTGAATGATCACCACTTCTATATGAAGGCCAATATGGAAATGTACAACGTCAGCATTTGCAATATTTGGGAAAAACTAAAGGAATGGGAGGAAAAAGGTTACCTAACGTGGGAGGAATATTGTTTTCTCAAACGGGACTATCCCAAATTATCCATCCTATATCTTTTGCCTAAGATCCACAAAAACCCCACAGTACCACCAGGGAGACCTATTGTCTCCTCAATAGGAAGTGCCTTTGAGAATGTATCCAAGTATGTGGATCACTTCTTACGTGAGTACGTCACTGAACTCCCTTCCCATGTTAAAGATACCACCGATTTTTTGACCAAACTTCAACATGTCGCCTGGGAGCCCAATGATCTTATGATAACTCTAGACGTTAACTCACTCTATACTATCATAGATCAAAATGAAGGGGTTAAGTCATGCCACCATTTTCTGAAGACCAGACCCATCCAATACCTTGAACATACTAATATGTTGCTGGAGATGATGTCACTCTGTCTTACCAGCAATATTTTTATGTTCAATGGTACTATGTACAAACAAATCAAAGGTACGGCGATGGGGACATGTTTTGCCCCTAGTTTTGCCAACCTTTTTCTGGGTAAATGGGAGGAGGACATCAAATCAGATACCACACTTTATCAATATTTCTCAAAGGTCAAATTATGGCTTCGATATATTGATGACCTTTTTGTCATCTGGTCAGACACTGAACAACAAGCTGTCGAATTTATTGACAAACTGAATATCAACAATAAGAACATTGTCTTGACAAGCAATATGAGTAGACAATCAGTTGAGTTTTTGGACCTTGTAATAACACCTCAGGCTAACACACTGCAAACCAGTCTATTTCGCAAAACTACGGCTGGTAACACTCTTCTTCATGCCCTTAGCAGCCACCCTGAAACTCTCAAGTGGAGTATCCCTTATGGTGAGCTGCTAAGGGCACGAAGAAATTGTAGTACCGTTGCCACATTTGAAAAAGAAAAAGAAATCATGATTCAAAGATTCAAAGACAGAGGCTACCCTGCCTGGGTAATCCAAAGAGCCATCAAAAGAGTAGATGAAATTGATCGCACCCAGACATTAAATCCCCAGACACAAACTAGCTCAGACAAAAATGACAACACCCAAGAAACAGGTAGAGTAATCCTTACCTACAACACTAACTCCAACCAAATACACAAAATACTGGCTGACAAATGGGATATTTTGACCAGCGACTCAGTCATAGGGAAAACCATGGAGCGTAGACCTAGAATCACCTACAGAAAAGGCCGTAACATCAGAGATATTTTAATACACAACGACATTACATCTAGGAAACCCTCAAGTGAACACAATCTAAAAGGTTTTTTCCCTTGCGGGAACTGCAAAGCCTGTCGCAATAGTAGCATGAAGAGAACTATACAAATTCCAGGCCACAGGTCTCCCAAGAGTATTAAACAATTTCTAACGTGTAGTTCTACATACTGTGTTTATGTCTTGGTCTGTCCATGTCAAAAGTGGTATGTAGGAAGCACTACATTAATGGCCAAAAAACGTGTGCTAGAACACATGCGGGCCATAAACAAAAAAGATACCCACTATCCCATTGCCAGACACTTTGAATTGTTCCACCTATCTAATAGCTCATTACTCAGCTACTTTGTGATTGATCAAGTACATACTGGTCCCAGGGGAGGCAACAGAACATTATTGTTACGGAAAAGAGAATCTAGATGGATCATTGAACTGGAAACTAAGTATCCTAAGGGGCACAATCTTGATGAAAAATTAAACACCCACTTACGGGATAATTAGACCTATATTACACTTTAGCTGTCTGTGTATATAGCTGCTAGCATTCATTCTGTTGTTGCTTTTATATTGAAGTACTCACTATGACGTAATAGTATGTGCCGATATATTTTAATATGTGATTTTACATATTTTTTCTTTTATGTTTGATATTTTTTACACAGGAAGAAAGGAAGGGTTATTCCAGTTGTGGACTGTTGCTTCCGTTCCGGCTACCCTACCCTTTTCTTCCGCAATCCATGGGTCTTTC